>NW_026555072.1:4867500-9667500 GCF_021234165.1 Pteronotus mesoamericanus
CCTCAGAATTATACGCATTCTAAAATCTCACATTATTCGTTTAACTACGTTTAATGTTTAAAGACACTGAACTCCCAAAATGCCATCCTCTCACCTATTCTAACAATTCTCTCCTCTTCCTCCTGTATTAATTTCTCTATTGAATTGTTCTCACTAGCTTTCATCCATTTTAACCTTCTTTATTTTTATTTCTCCCATATTTTTAAAAACAAAACAAATAACTTTTTGCTTTAAAACAAAAAAATAATAATAATTCTTAATCCCCCTTTCCCTTTAGCTATCTGTTTCTCTGCTACCATTTTATGTCATCGCGTATGGGAACGGCACCCGCACTATGCAGTGTGAAGCCCACATGACTATATGTATGTGTATTGGAATTGTCTATACTTGTTGCTTCTAATTCTTTTCCTCCCATTTTATGTTGAATCCAACTACAATTAGGCTTTTGCCCCACACTAATCCACTAAAACTGCTCTTACCCAAACATCAGCAAATCTTTTATATAAAGGGTCAGATAGTAAATATTTTAGGCTTTGTGGGCCACATAGCCTGTCACACATACTCCTTTCTTTACAACATCTTAAAAATGCAAAAACCGGAGCTCCGGCCAAGACGGAGGCATAGGTAGATATGCTTCACTTCCTCGCACAACCAATTAAAAAACAAGAAACAACAAGAACTGCCAGAAAACTGAACTGTATGGAAATCCAACAACCAAGGAACTAAAGAGATTCATCCAGACTGGTAGAAGGGGTGGAGAAAGGGAGCAAAGATGGAGATGGGAAGCCAGGGTACAGAGGACTAGTGGCAAGGCAGCAGCTGGTAGCAAGGAGGCAGCAGGCAGACCAGGCAGTCCCACATCTGTGTAAACCGGGAGGAACAATTGGGAAGTGAGACAAACCATGCAACCCAGGGTTCAAGCACGGGAAACTAAAGCCTCAAAACTTCTGGTTGTAAAAACCTGTGGGAGTACGGCAGTGGGAGAAACTCTTAGGGTCAATAAGAGTCCGCAAGAGGGGCCCAGAGGATCCTAGAACATACAGAAGCCCACCCACCTGGGAATCAGCACCTAAAAGGGCACACTCCACTTGTGGGAAGCGAGAAAAGTGATGGAAAGTGGGACAAGAGGTGATCAAGATAGCAAGCAACATTGTTCCCTCTCTGACCCCTCCCTCACACAGAGGGCAACAACCAGCAAGGTGGGTTGCCCCGCCCTGGTGAACACCTAAGGTTCCGCCCCTCAAAACATAGCAGGTGCACCAAAGAAGACAAAGAAATATGGCCCAAATGAAAGAACAGATCAAAATGCCACAAAAAGAACTAAGTGACAAGGAGATTACCAACCTATCAGATGCAGAGTTCAAAACACTAGTAATTGGGATGCTCACAGAAATAACTGAGTATGGTTGCAAAATAAAGGAAGAAATGAAGGCTATACAAAGTGAAATAAATGAAAATATACAGAGAACCATCAGTGAAGGGAAGGAAACCTGTATTCAAATCTATCTGGTGCAGAAGGAAGAAATAAACATCCAACCAGAACAGAATGAAGAAACAAGAATTCAGAAAAAATGAGGAGAGACTTAGGAACCTCTGAGACAACTTTAAACATTCCAGCATCCAAATCATAGGGGTGTCAGAAGGAAAAGAACAAGAAATTGAAAACTTATTTGAACAGATAATGAAGGAAAACTTCCCCAATCCTGCAAAGGAACTAGACATGCAAGTCCAGGAAACTCAGAGAGTTCTAAATAAGTTGGACCCAAGGAAGCACACACCAAAGCATATCATAATTACATTCCCCAATACTAAAGATAAGGAAAGAATCTTAAAAGCAGCAAGAGAAAAGGAGAAAGTTACCTACCAAGGAGTTCCCATCAGACTACCAGCTGATTTCTCAGCAGACAACTTACAGGGAAGAAGGGGCTGGCAAGAAGTAATCAAAGCCATGAAAGGCAAGGACCTACATCGAAGATGACTCTATCCAGCAAAGCTATCATTTAGAATGGAAGGGCAGATAAAGTGCTTCCCAGACAAGGTCAAGTTAAAGGAATTCATAATCACCAAACCCTTATTATATGAAATGTTAAAGGGACTTATCTAAGAAAAAAGAATATCAAACACTATGAACAGTAAAATGACACAAACTCACAACTATCAACAACTGAACCTAAAAAACAAAAACTAGACAAACAACTAGAACAGGAACAGAATCACAGAAATGGAGATCACATGGAGGGTTATCAGTGGGGAGGGGCAAGAGGAGAATTGGGGGGAAAAAGGTACAGGGAATAAGAAGCATAATTGGTAGGTGCAAAATAGACAGGGGGAGGTTAAGAATAGTATAGGAAATGGAGAAGCCAAAGAACTTGTACATACAACCCATGGACATGAACTAAGGGGCGAGGTGGGGGGATCCTGGAGGGAGGGAGGTGCAGGGCGGACAGGGATAGAGGGGAGAAAAAATTATGCTATTATGCAATATCATAATCAATAAAATTTACTTAAAAAATAAAAATAAATATATAAATAAAAACTTTAAAATTTTTTTTAAAAATGCAGAAACTGTTCTTAGTTTGTAGGCTGTAAGAAACAAAAACAGAAAACAGGTCATGGTCGTGAGGGAATTTGACCTGTAGCCTGTAGCTTCCTGACCCTAGCAATGTCATCAAAGAGCTCAAGTGGTCAATCTATAGTCCTCACCTTACTTGACCTCTATGCATTCTGTTATTTACACATTGATCACACTCTTCTCCTTCAAAGACTTTACTTCCCTTCTAGGGCATTACTCACATTCTCCTGAATCTCTTACTCTATTCTTCTTTGCTAGTTCTTCAATTTCCTGACCTATTACACTAGAACGCCCCTAAGCTTAGTCTTGAGTTTTCTTCTCTGAATCCACTCTTACCCATCCTTCTAGTTGGTTAGGCTAGCTTAGACTCCTCTTTCTCACATACCACTCTATCAGCTAATCCTGTTGGTTATGTCTTCCAAATACAGCTGACTCTTGAACAACATGGGTTTCAACTGCATGGGTCCACTTTTACGTGGACTTTTTTCCCCAATAAATACTGTAAATGTATTTATCTCCCTTATGATATTCTTTTTTTTTTTTAGATTTATTTATTTTTAGAGAGAGGGGAAGGGAGGGAGAAAGAGAGAGAGAAAAACATCAATGTGTAGTTGCCTCTCACATGCTCCCTACTGGGGACCTGGCTCTCAATCCAGGCACGTGCCCTGACCGGGAATCGAACCTGTGACCCTTTGGTTCGCACGCCAGCACTCAATCCACTGAGCCACACCAGCCAGGGCTCTTCCTTGTGGTATTCTTAACTAACATTTTCTTTCTCTAGCTTACTCTATTCTAAGAATATTGTGTGTGTGTGTGTGTGTGTGTGTGTATGTATGTATATGTATGTATATACATACACACACACACACACATAACATACAAAATGTGTTAATTGACAGATTATGTTTTCAGTAAAGCTTCTGGTCAGGAGTAGGCTATTAGCACTTAAATTTATGGAGAGTCAAAAGTTATATGCCAATTTTCAACTGCTTGATGGTTAGCACCCGCTAACTTCCATGTTGTTCAAAGGTGAACTGTATACCCCCAAACTGACCACTTCTACTGCTGTCAATCTGGGTTGAGCCACCAGCATCTCTTAATAATAGCTGTAATTTCCAAACTGGCCACATCATTTCTACTTTTGCCTCCTTTAGTCTGTCCAGAGTACCAAGGAGGATCTAGATTAAAAATACTACCACTACCACCAGCACCACAAAAACCCTAACTAAGTCAGACCGTATCACTCATCCATTTAAAATTTCCCTATAGTTTCTCATTTAACTCAAAATCCAATATCCTTACAATGGCCTACAAGGCTGAACATAATTTAGCCAGCACGTTTACAGCTGGATCACACCTACTTCTCATAACACCTTTTGCTAGCCTGCTCAGTCATGCTCCAATGCTTGCCATTTTGATTTTCCTCAAATATACAACATACTTCTGGCCTTAGGGCCTACTGTTCCTTGCTGATTCCTAGACCTGGAATGCTCTTACGATAAGTATCTTCAAGGCTCACTTCTCTCTTTCAGGTCTTTATTTAAATGTTTCCTTCCAGAGAAGCCTTCCCTGACCATCCTGCTACCACTGCAAATCCTCTACCACCAATCTCCAGCTCCCTTTTCTAATATATTTTTCCACAGAACTAATCATATAATTACATAATATTCTACATGTAATGCTTCTTTATTGTCTTTATTTAGCTATACAGATTAAGACTTTTTTAAAAAGATTTTATTTATTTTTAGAGAGATGGGAAGGGAGGAAGACACACAGGGAGAGGAAACATCAATGTGTGGTTGCCTCTCGAGCACCCCCTAATGGGGACTTGGCCCGCAACCCAGGCATGTGCCCTGACTGGGAATTGAACCGGCGACCCTTTCTTCGCAGGCCAGCACTCAGTCCACACCAGCCACAGCAGCCAGGGACAAATTAAGACATTTTTGCGTGTTTTCTTTGATTTATCCTCAGAATCTTGAACAGGACATGTACATAACAGGTGTTAAACATTAATACTGAATAAAACTACTAATCATTCTAGCAGAGATGGTTGCATCAAAAGACACTTCAAGAATAAACTTATAAGTCTTAGAAAAGGAACTTATCTCAGTTTTAGCAACAATATAAGGCTAACCAGCAATAAGTCAAATATTTTTTATAGTGGAGTAGTAAAAGTACAAGTAGTTTGGCAATACATAATGGCAACATTTTTTAACTTGCTTACTCTTTGACCCATTTTGAAGCACCTGTTCCAAGGAAACAATCCAAAATATAGGAAAAACCATGTGTATAAATAATCAGAATTAAAATAACAGAAATTAAACGTCTAACAGTGAACTACTGAGTAAAATATAGTACCTATCTGATAAAAATAATGCTCATGAAATCTACGACTCTGTTTTAAAGACTTTACTGGCTCCATTTTGCCTCCTAGACAAATTAGGCAATTTTCTCTACCTCCTTCAGCCTCATATTTCATCCTCCTTTCTTAATCTATAATAATCTACCCTTATATTCTACACACTAGGCACATATTACCAGCTCTCTCCCTTCCCAAATTCCCTAATTTCTGAAGACTCTAAAATCTTGGTTGTCTGTCCTCCTACGTACTCTGATTGCACTTTTCCATCTAAGTCACAATTCACAGTAATTTCTAGTAACTGCTTCATTAATGGTCTTTTTCTCCTATCAGAATGAATACCTAACACCTAGCATAGCACCTAATCATAAATAGACAAATACATACAGAAATGAACTAAGTAACATTACATAAATGCTTATAATGCCACTAAAAATTAACAGTGGGTTTTGGGGAACAGTATGATTTTTTTTCCTTTCAAACTTTCCAATATTATCTGTGTGTGTGTGTGTGTGTGTGTGTGTAAATTTTAAAATGAAAAATATACTCATGTACATATATATTGAGTCAATGTAGTAACAGCATTATAGTACTAAAAAATACTTATAAAACCAATTCTTCAAACTTTTATTGCTTCATTCAAAAGGCCTAAAACCAAATAAAGACAAATATTATGTGAGAAGCCAATAAGGCAGCTAGTCCTATTACCTGAGTGGAGTTAGACAGTTGGTTTTTCCACGGCTCCTCTGCGCTGCTGGTCAGGTTTGTGCGGTTATGAGGTAGAGTGAGTGCGTTTCGCTGTGGGTAAGGCACGTTTCCATTACTTCCACTTCCTGTTATGTGATTATTGCCTATCAAAATAGTGTCTGTACTTCCCAGCGTTCTTGATGTGCTACAGGGAACATGGCCTGCAGAAAAGGGTCCATTGGCCAAAGGCTGCCCAGGGCAGGCAGGGCGGACTCCAGGCTGAGAGACGCTAGGCACTCTGGTCAGAGCAAGCTGTGGCTGCTGGCCAGAGACTGAATTTGTAGGCAGTGATGAGTCAGCTGTTGGCCCATTAGGAATTCCAGTCGACCGTACCTGTGTAACTCCTGTCTGTCTCATCTGCTGAAAAACAAATAAAAAAATAAATGCTGCTTGTGTGGCCCACAGGGGAATCAAAATATGAAGGTATATGTATAACCAGGTGATCTCTGATTTTACCCTAACATTTAATTTTCCTAGGTGGAAATACACGCACCTTAAAAACAAGAAATTGTTCATATTTAGATTAGCTTCCTCAGAAAAGCAGAAATTGGTTTTATTTTTAATAAACATCCCTTTAGTAATGACAAAAGAAAGCAGCCGAATATTATGGAAAACAACTCTGGAATTTATGTCTTTTCCCCAATCACAAAATAGGGTATCTCAAAATCTCATTCTATTAGATTTATACACCAGATCTTTCAAATTAAACAAACACTAAAAAAAAAAAAAACCCAAAACAAAACAAAACAAAACAAAAAAAAAACCCATCCAGTTTAGGATAGATTGCCTGTTAAGTATTAATATAAAAAACCCACAGAATACATACAAAATAGCATGTAAATAAATAATAAAATATGAAGTCTTATGTTCAAAATTAAATATATAGCTGTTTTTTCCTAAAAATCTGCCTACTGTTAATATTACAAGAAGCAGAGACTACTTAATCCCACAAATACTGGGAGAAAGTAGAAGTGGGCATGAACATACTCTAAAATGATGTTCCAGTCAGTAAAAACACTCAAAATGCTACCAAATTTTAGGGGGGGAAATGCTATACACACTTGGTGTTGCTGCATTAAGACAAACTGACTTTCCAGCTGTTCCAGCATCAGTTTCTGTGCTGGATTTAAATTATTTCTATTTGCACGGAGCTGTTCCAAGTGCTAGAAGAAGAAAAGAAGAAAAAAAGAATACAGTCAAAGACACATCTAAGAAACAAGCTCAAATTCATTATTCTAAGTAACCTTTCCCTGAAATGACTGGATAGAACCGTTTTCTAGTCAAAGACACTAATTTCTGACCAACAGCAATCAACCCCAAGATGAAGTCTTAAGAAGTTTGAGAAAATTAAGAAAGAAGCGTTCAAACGAGAATCTCAAAGACACAAAGAATAGATTGGTGGTTATGAGAGAGGAAGGGGATTGGGGGTCAAAATGAATAAAGAGGGTCAATGGTGAAAGATGATAACTAGACTTTTGGTAGTGATCACTTTGTACTGCATACATATATCGAATTACATGGTTATACACTTGAGACATATACTGTCTATATGCCAATTTTATCTCAATTTTTAAAAAATGATAAACAATAAACCTTCATCTGAAGGTTTTCTGCAATGTGATTTTTGAGATAAATGGCCACAAACTTTTACTCTTTAACACAGTATTTTTCAGTATTCACACAGGAAGCTCTTTAAGCTTAAAAATACATTATGACAACTACACTCAAAGCAGCACTGTTTGGAATAGGAAAAGTTTGAAGACAACCTGACTGTGATCTATTAAATCAAGGTATAACATCTGCATAAGGAAATATGCTGTTCCATAACAGAACGAGGAATCCCTTTCTATATTGACATGGAAAGGTCTAAAAAAGAGATTATTAACAGTATATATAGCATTCTACCATTTGTGCAAAGAAGAAGAAAAATAATATATGCAAGAAGGGGGATGAATATTTTCTTGTACATGCGCAACACATCTCTGGAAAGGTAAACTATGAACATTGTGGCTGTCTGTTAGGAGGGTAACTGAATGATTAGGGTCAGGAGTTGTAAAGAGAATTTACTTTGTAAACTGTATATTCATACTGATGCAGTCTGAAACATCTGAATATATTACCCATTTAAAAATAAATGAAAACAAGAATGAATTATCTCTATTAATTTGGTAAATGTGGGCTCATTTTACTTTTGTGCATATTAATTGAGTTTACTACTAGTCAATTTTAAGAATACTTTAAAAACTTTAAACTTACTACCTCTACTCTTTTTTAATAGAAAAAACAACCTGTCAAAAATATATCTTACATACCTGTAATTTCTGTGGTGTCAAACACCATGAATGAGTTTGTTGCTGTACTGGAGGATGTGACACTGCATGGCCACTACTCCAATTATCAGAAGTATTCTGAGGAAAATTAATAAAAAAATTTTTTTTAAATATTTGGTGAAGTCAATAGAGATAACAATAATGACTAATGGAGGCCAAATGACTATGACTGGAATATTTACATATAAAAGATGTTATGACATTAACTTCTTTTTTAAAATAACTTTACATGCATAATAAATTTGGAAAAAAATCACAAATCTTAAAAATACTGAATCTTTAATAAGCCACCCAAAAAAGGCCCACCCCTAAACTACGGCCCAAATGGCTAACCCTAAATATCACACTGTCTACTAGATCCAACATGAAATTTATTTCAATGTCAGTAGAAAGTGATAATGAAAAGTGTGTTGCAATTTTAACGGCAGGGAGATGAATAAAATGATTTTATGAATGCAAATTTATCCCTACTTTCTATATTTAATATGATAGTAAGAATTTGGAATGGAAAAACTCAAACCTTTCACTCTTTGATGTCCACAGATTTAAAACAAAGTACAGGAGATGTTCAAACTGCACAAGTTCAGGGCAGTTGGGAGTTTCTTTTTTGACAGGATTTTCTATTTCTCTAAAATATATACCTTTGTTGGGCTAGATGTTCTTTTCCTCTTGGCAGGACTGGACAGGTCATCTACTTGGCTAGAAGGAATCATGTGTAGTGGCAAGGATTGCTGTGAAATTGGTGTTTGACTGAGGCCTAATACAGGTTCAGTATTTGGATGATGAGGTTTACATGCCTAAGAATCACAGAAGGAAGACAAAAATAGGGTTCTACATATTCTTAATTCATTCCTTCAAATTATAAAACTTTACAAGCTGCATACTTTACAAAGTTATGTGGACATCGCTGATTGCAATTATTGAAAATCAAAATCAAATGAATCATCAATGGAGGAATGTGTACCTTCCTTTGAAAAACTTGCATTAAAAATTAAACAAATCACTGCAGCATTATTTTAAGAAATCTCCTTCAAAATCATGAAAATGCACAAAGGTTCTAAACTGGCACCCCAAAATTTCTTCCCATATTAGAGGGAATTTTACTTTGATCTAGATTCCCTTCACAATTAAATTAAAAGGCTTTTCATTAATAAAAGCCTCCTGTGCTTAGTAAAATATGCTTGACCACTACAGATTGAAAAGAACCCTTAAAGCTGGGCACCTGCAGAACATAACCCAACTTCTCACCTGCTGTGCTGTGTTCATGGCACCCTGCCTGGAGGTAAGCTCTGCGGGGATTGGTAGGCTCCACGCCTCCTCAATACTAGGAAGTAATTTAGTTTTATTCTGTAGACTACCTTGTGGAAGGTTACACAACTGAGCCTAGGAAAAATTATGTAAAAAGCAAATTTAACACAAGCCTACTTGAGTAAGAGCAAGTCCACTAAATCTTCCTAAAAGCTACAACTAATTGTTTTTTTAAAAGAAAATAGATTCTTAATTTGGGGTTTCAGAAAGATACTAAGCATAAAGAGGGTAACCGAAATATAAACCTTTGTGAAAATTAAAACAAAGCTGAGCTCTGTTTTCAGAGTTCTCATAGCTGTCTTCTCATGAAACTCCAAGCAAGAGTGAAAGACAGTGTTCGAGTTCTTTTCTCTAAAATGCTATGACAACTTAAAAATGTAGACAGTACATAGAAAAAAATTATGTAAATTAATGTGCATCAACAAAGTAAATGTACAAAAGAGCATCTTTTAAAATACTGCATATCTTACTTAAAATGAAAAGTAAAATAATATTACAAGCTATGGTATGTTTACAAAATATGGAAACAAATTATAGACATCAACACAACTAGACAAACTTTCCAACCACCCTCCTCCTGCCTGAGTGTCATAGGGAAACATGCCTTTAAAAAAACTGCTATTTAAAAATTTTACCTGTAAATACTTAATTCGTGCTGCAAGTGCAGAGGTATTACTACAACTTTTGCTTCTGGTTGCATTTAAGTAGCATTTAATGGCATCCTGAGGCTGGTTGCAGGATTCATAGAGTGTGCCTAGGTCCATCCAGGCTGCAGCATGGCCATGGTCCAATTGCACAGCACAAATATAGGCCTGTAAAGCATCCATAGGCTGATTTTGCTGCTGATATAGCACACTGGAAAAAGAAATTACAAAAAAAAGTCAACAAAGAAGAACTGCTTAGCTTCATAACATGATATAACCTATAATGTACATTATATGTGATGTGACTGTCTTTGTGTCTCAATTACAATAGTTATTATAACACAAAGTCTTACCCTATTGAACACCATGTATCTGCACTTGCTTCTGATTTATCAATAGACTGCCTGTAAGATATAAAGGCATCCTGAACTTTCCCAATACTTGAATAGCACCTAAGAGGAAATGGGGAAAAAAAAAAATCATGCAATTTCCATTAATACAGATTAATTAATTTGCTAAAAGAATGGACTAATATGTCAATGCAAATGAAAAAACCTAATAAGATACAATAATTGTCACTGTGTATATAATTATAATGTACACTATAATTAACCCTTCAGTAAACTGTATTATAGTCTATCCTATAGGTGCTAAAGCATTTTAATTGAATCAGATTTCAATTCTCCTTTCCTAAATAATAACAATGAGGGCAATAATTCTTTAATCTGTAAAAAATAGAAATATAAGAGACAGTTACTATCAAGCTAACTATTACAAATATTAAGAGTAGCAAGGTACAGTTAAAGTTTCAAGGACCTGTCATTTTTTTTAATGCAGCAGATGTACCTGATGGATATACAGAGTAGCAGCTGAAATTATAAATACAGAAATTAAGTTCTTATTGCTTGGCACTAAGGAAAAAAACAAAAACAAAAAACCCAGTCCCTGTCTTCACGAAGTTTACAATTTAGTTGAAAAATAAAGACACATTATAAATTTCAAGATGCCATATTAAAGGGCACAGATAATAACCAGTACGAGAAATTTAGGGTAAAAGGTACCACAATACACAGTACAGGATTTAGGAAAGGCAAGAAAGGGAAGGGCAAGGATCTGAATATGTGTACATGCATATTGTTTAGATCAGTGATTTCCAATTACTAGGCAGTATATGGCAATTTGGCCAAGCAAAACAAAATGGAAAAACAATACATACATATATACATATATATATGTTTTTGATTAAGCGAATACTTGTAACTAAAATTGACTTATTTTGAAGTATTATTGGCTGAATATACAGGAAAAAATTTTTTAATGTTTTTACTTGCGCAAATACCATGTTTTATTTTGTTTTTTAATTGAATTTACTGGGATAACACTGGTTAATAAAATTATATTGGTTTCAGGTATACAATTCTGTAATACATCATCTGTACAGTGTATTGTGTATTCACCATCCCAAATTCAGTCTCCTTCCATCACATGTTAATCCTCATAATTATTCTTTGGAATGTTACTGATTAATGTAATCCAAAAGTCTAAGAACCACTGACTCAGGCAGAGAAGACTAGAGGAGGCATTTCAAAAGTCTGTCTGAACAGTATGCACAAAACCTAATGCATATAACACAGATACTAAGAGTAGGGAGTTTTAAACCCAGCCCAAGAATACCCTGACATTTGTTCTACTAAGGGGAACATCAAGATGAAAAGAACTTTACAGAAATATTAATCTGCTAACAATAACCTAAAGGAAAATAAATTATGGACAGTAAAAACCGTGACTATACTCACTGGTTTGGAATGGGCCAAAATTGGGGTGAAAGTGGTGAAAGTGGCACAAAAGAAAAAGATGGGAGAAACAATAAACCAACGATGGATTGATTAGATATTCATAGGGTGAGAGTAGGGTTATAACTATGTCTTATGCTTGTATTTTTTACAAATTAAAGAATTATTGCCCTCACTGTTATTACTTGGGAAAGGAGAATTGAAATCTGATTCAGCAAGTCTTACCAACATAGAAGGTTTTTCTTGGTTTTTAACTCTATAAAATTAAAGCTTCTTACTGTATAGAAAACCAGAGATCAAGGTATATGAGTGGTGTATGTATGTTTCCAACTCTGTATTACAAGTGTTGAAATGATATGACCTTTAATTATTTTAATAGTGTTCATTAAGGCAACATGCTTTAGCACCTGTAGGAAAGACTATAATATAGTTTTTAATCCTGATTAAATCGGGGGCGGGGGAAGTGAATATCATTGGGAAAAATAAAAGGAGAAGAAGGAGCTGGTTTGTGGAAGAATATAATGAATCAGGTTTGAAATACGCTGATTTTGACATAAGGTGAGGACATTATAATGAGTAAAGAATAGGAGATGTGGTTCTGGAGTTTGATACCTTGGAGTACAGAAATCTAGATTTTGAATTTAACCATGTGAAAGAGGGGGTATAAGAACATAGGATACCTATTAAGGGAGAGGTGAAAATAAGCCTAAGGAATCACTAATCTTATAGAGTGGACAATACAAGAAATGTCAGTGATTGAGACAAAGAAGTGTCAGAATGTGTCTGCAAACTGTTTTATAAGAGGAGAATACAGGAAAAAAGGACATTAACAATGTCAAACAGCGACAGACACCACAAAGAAAGGGAATGCTTAACAGACAGTAGGAAACATTCTCTGTTTGTTGCTGTTGTTAAATCAAAGACAAATCCCAGACTTATAGACAAATCTGTCTAACCACTGGGAGGCATAAGCAGTAATTTCCCAAACCAATGTTTTCACATTCCATTCCTACAAAGTGAAAGTAGAAAACCAATGAGCTCAAACACAGATGCTTCAGTCCAACTGCTAAGAAGTTTTATTAGTTTTCTCCAATGAAACTTAACTAGGTTCCCCTGAGACAGCTCAGACAGCTCTGTATAATTAAAACAGCACTTGGTGAACCTAGGATCTAGTCCCTACTGTAGAGGGCTGTCCCAACTAGATGCCAGTAGCATTCCCCATAGTTGTGATGACCAAAATGTCTCCAGGCATAATGAAATGTCTCCTATGGGGCAAAACAGCCCCTACACTAAGAATCAGTGAGCTAATGCAATCCTCTGCTATAATAGGTTAAAGAAAATTAAAGCCTCAAGGAGGTTAATTGTACCATTCATGATTCCACAAATAGTAGCTGATCCAAGGCTAGAATCCATGTTCCTCAGCTCCTAAGTGTACTGATCTTTCCACTATTCCATAAAAGCTAAAACCAGTTAGAACCAAGTACAATATGATGATGGTCTAAAATATAATTTATCACATACACATACATAAGGTATATTTTGGAGAATCACTAAGTACAATTCAGACATTCAAAGTACAGAGAACTTTACAAACTTTCAGAAA
Source organism: Pteronotus mesoamericanus (assembly GCF_021234165.1). NCBI lineage: Eukaryota > Metazoa > Chordata > Mammalia > Chiroptera > Mormoopidae > Pteronotus > Pteronotus mesoamericanus. Next base: position 4,880,857 of record NW_026555072.1, read on the forward strand.
ACTCTTCATTACGTGACACTGTTCCTTTCCAACAAATCCAACAATGTATCCAATAATGCACCTACTTTCTCACTGCAAGATTTCAAGGAGAACTGTGATTAGATCTATTAATCAAATATGCCCATTCTAAAGAATAGATCATTAATCAAAATTATAAATAGGAAGGTTCCATTGGCTACTGGTAGTCACAGGCAGAATGAGAAGTTCTCTGTTCTGTTAAATTGCCATATAAAGAAAATAGTAAAAATCATAAAGACATTTAAGTACTTGAATAAAAAATTGCAATGGATAATGCTTTTAAAAAATCAGCAATAATTCAAGTCAAATGAAAATCCAATAAGCAAAGTAAGAAATGTCCTGGTAGACTAGATTATGCTGTGAGAAAACTGCCTCATTCAGAAGCTTTCTTTTATTTTTTAACTTTCAGAAATCTTTGTTATATTTAAAAGGGAAAATACAATAATCAGATTAAAAATATAAACCAACATTTTAGATCGTAATTCAAATCTCTTAGCTGAAATAAAAGCAAAACTGAAGTGTCTGATAAGTCTCACCTTCCGAGGAAATACCAGGACTGGCCAGAATTAGGATCTGCTTCCAAGGACTTTTGGAGATACTGAATAGCATAGTTTTCCTTGGTGGCTTTATCTCCCAGGAGATCTATAGTGTGATGCATCCAACCTATAGTAAATGATTTAAAATATTTACCTAAATGATTTAACTGTTCTATTGTTAAGAATACCAAAGAGAAAATAAAAATACTCTTTTCAGTTAATTAATTCATTTAGCTTGGTGTACACACTCTCAAAATTTTGAACTACCAATTCTGGCCATATGAAAGCCTATTTCTCACAGGAAGATACAGTCAAAGCTATGAAGAACTTTTACTCGAGAGAAATTAAAATAGTTTTAAGCATTTACTTAACACTTATGAACTATAGCTCCTAATTTTGGTATCTGAAAAAAATTCCAAGTTATGAAACAAAAAACATAAAGATGTTAAATTTAATTCACTGTTGCACATAAAAATTTATATTCATTTTAAGAATCTCCAAAACAGTATATTAACCCAATATTTACTTCCAAGAAATGAATATAAGGCTATACAATCAATGACAGACCAGAGTAAAACACACACATACCCTACATTACTGGTGTAGACACATATATTCACAACTTACAGAACGTACAAAATGTAAAATATTTGACAATTTAAAAAATACACAAGGCTATAAGTACATTGAAGTGGTACAAATAAGAGTGAAACAAAATGAGTACCACATTTAATAAATTTAGATAGTGCATAGTCTCACTTATATGTGGACTCTTATAAAGTTGAACACACCGAAGCAGAGAATAGAATGGTGATTATCAGTAAGAGGGAGGTGGGGAAATGGGGAGATGTTGGTGAAAGATTAGAGTTGTAGTTATTTAGGATGAGTAAGCCTAGAGAAGCTACTGTACAGCAGAATGACATAGTTAATAATACTATAATATATACTGAAAATTTGTTAAGAGTAGATTTCAGGTGCTCTCACCAAACACAAAAACAAATGGTAACTATGTGAGGAGAGGATATGTTGATTAACTTGACTGCAGTAATCATTTCATTATGTATAGGCATATAAAAACATCTTGTTTTACACTTTAAAAACAATTATTATTATTTATTAAATAAATAAATCGCTACGTAAGCAATCGCAAGGTTGAATTATGAAATACTACATTCTAAACTTTCAAGACACACAAAAACAATTTGGTTTAATTTGCTGGGGAATCCTGCTTCAATTGTAGATCAATGCAAGTACATAATATCAACTCTGTTTCTTTGTGTGTAGACTATAGTATACATAACAAATAAGGACGTTTATTTCCTGACATTTATTATAGTTGCTATGCTGCAAAAGATATTTTAAGGGGAATGAGTTACTGTGTTTTATGCAAATATAAGTCAATCACATGAGTATTCACTTGTTCCTCCCGTATCTCTCCTGCAACTATTAAGAACAGGACCCATGGTAACAGGCTCTAAAGGAGCTGCTTAAGCAGCAGGGATAAGCAACTAGAAAAGACTGATGTTCAGGCATAAATTAGACTCAATTAGGGGAAGTATTTTTTTCCCTTTTAAAACCATGGAAAGTTTACTTATGCACTCTAAAATATGGTAAGCCAATGCCAAAGAGGACAGGTGATTAGGACATAACTAAACAAAACTATTTCAATCCCTTTCTTAAATTTAAAAGGTGTATGCATTTTTGGTATTGATGCCTTGTTCACAGCAGCTAAAATGCATAAAAAGTTATGAACAATGTGGATAACAAAACAATTTGTATTCAAATATTTAATATGAGCTGAATGAGTAAGTATTGATTCTAAAGGCATCACTTTGTACTTAACATAAAAACTTTTATTGTACCAATAAATTTGTTTATATTTAAAGATACAAATTCACATTACTCAAATATTGTATATAAATCATTAAAAACAAATACTTAAACACTTCTACAACTTTCAAAAGTATGGATAACTCAAGTAAAATTCTAACCAGAGATTAAATTAAAAACAAAACTTTATAAAGACAACATGTTTACTTTGTATAATCATACCATATGTACTAATATCATGAAGATAATGATAAAATATAAGCTTAAATGATTTTAAAATTACATAAAAAATAGTCACATTATGAAAACATTCATATTTCTATGTTGGATATAAATTAGGAATAAATTATTCGCACGGACCAAAAACAAGGAAACAAAAGTTTAAAAAAAGAAAATACAGACAAGAAACATGGCTGAATGTTAGAGAACTCTATTACATCTCTTTGGTAAATAGTGATATATTACATCCAAATGGCTACATTCCTTCATTTTCAATATTAGAATAGAATTGCATGTGTACAGAAACTATAGAGTTGGATATTCTACAATTTTTAGATAAAAAGTTTTAGATAGTATTACCAATAGATCTACAAAAGCAAACTCACCAACCACTAAGTGACTTTAAGCAAATCACTGAATTTCACTGAGTACTAAGCATATCTGGAATAAAGAAAGTATTCAATCCCCCTCACCCATGGGTAAAGTATCGGAGAATAAGTTTGAAAATTTAAAAGAAATAATTGCATTAATGAATTGTAGTGAGATGGACTGTGAAATACACAATGCTTGGCAAAGGGTGAAAATATGTTGGGTTCAAGTTAATTCTATCAACTCTGAGAAAAGGATGGAAAAGGAACAGAATACATGAGCCACATATTTACCATCCCTGACATATAAGAAACATAAAGAAAAGTACTTTTATTACACTAAATGTATACTAATACATACCTAACTGTTGCAAGACAGTTGCTTTTACTTGTGCAGACAGGTTTTCTGTCTGCAAAAGTTGTTCATAAGCTTCCTTTGCAGAATGATACTTCCTCTAAAGAATAGAAAAAGATTTAAAGAAAAATAAAATTAATATCTTTAAAGAACCAGCTCACATATTAAGATTTACACAATACTGATACTTTAAGCATAATTTTTAAAACTGAAAGAAAAAGCACTAATTCCATTACTGAATGTTCCTTCAACACTAGACAGTTGCGGTTAATAGGTCAGCTTCACATTACCCAGTAGCAGTAAAACATTCAATATGAAGTAGCACTAAAATATGACCTATTAAGAATTTCCCAAATCTCAACAGTTAAAAAGAAAATCATCCCTGGCTGGTGTGGCTCAGCAGATTGAGCACCAGCTGCGAACCAAAGGGTCCCTGGTTCAATTCCCAATCAGGGCACATGGCTGGGTTGCAGGCCAGGCTCCCATTAAGGGGAACTTGAGAGGCAACCACACATTGATGTTTCTCTTCCTCCCTTATCCTTTCTAAAAATAAATAAATAAAATCTTTTTTAAAAAAAGAGAAAATCATCTAAAAAATCATCTCAACCTATTTAATAACAGAAACTATTTTAACTTCATTTAGTAACATTAAGAAAGCTAGGGAAGTATTCTACCTACAAGTGCATAATCTGCCTGCCTAGAAATACCAAGTTCCCAAGCAACTTGATATGAACAATAGAGTACATGCCAAAGTGCTTTACACATTCTAAGTGCAAAAGCAGTTAAAATCTAAGTTTAAAAGACACAGTATGGGCATATTAAAAAAATCCTATGAAAAAATTTATGAAACATATGATTTTAAAAACACTAAATTTTCCATAGTTATAGTTTGTAATGTATTAGAATGTTTGAATATTTAAGGTTCCATAGGCAAATCTCTAAATGAAACCATTTACCCACAGCTCTCTCCCCAAAGTACTGATGACTGAAAACCATTACTGCTAGTTGTAAAGCTTAATTATAAAAGAAAAAAACGGGGGGCGGGGGGGGAAGCCAATGAAGAAAACCACATAAATATTACCTTTAAAACATACCCAGAAAACAATGGATTGAAGTGGCTTTCTTCATAGCACTAATAGTACACAGCTGCCTAAGCACACAGATCTTTCTCCAAAAAATGTATGTTCAAATACAAAACTAGCTGTGTGAGCCTTAGGTAAATCACTAAACTATAATTCAACATCCCTACAACAGAGGTAATAATGTCAGATCTTTCTATCTAAAATTGTTCTAAAAATCAAATGAAATAAGTAAAAAGCTACAAAACAAGTAAGGAGCTACATAAATACATTATGTCAACATGAGGAAGATTTGAAGAAATGTCTATTGAGATTAACAGTAGTTACTAAATAAACTTTTATTCATCAGCTAAATTAGTTTGCCCTAAACATTAATCAGATCTGAAAGAGTCAATTAGTTAATGAAGGATAAGGACCAAGTTATTCAACTAAATTCCTTCAAATGATAAATATTTACTAAACACCTAGTACACAGGAGGAATTGCTGGGACCACAGTGAAGAATACAAAGAGGAAAGCAAGTAAAACATATTGTACATACTGTATTATGTACAATAACAGTATGGTTATTTCCTAGAGGAAGAAAGAACATGTATTTGTTAAGTTTAGAGAACTAGGAGGTTGGGCAGCAAATGCAAAGTCAAGCAGAGACAACTTCACAGAGACCTTCCTAGACGATATTAAAGACAAGAGACTGTTACCCTCACTGGTGTAGCTCACAGTTAGCTCGTTGGGTGTCATCCTGCAAACCAAAAGGTCTCGGGTTCAGTTCCCAGTCAGGGCACATGCCTGGGTCCTGGGCCAGGTCCCCAACTAGGGGCGTGTGAGAGGCACTCAATCAATGTTTGTTTCTCTCTCTCCCCTTCCCCCCCTCCCTCTCTAAATTAATAAATAAAATCTTAAAATTAAAAAAAAGACTATGGACTGTATCTCAAGACCATGGAATACCACTGAAATGAATTTAAGCAACACGATCAGATTTATATTTTGGAAGACTACTGTGTGGAATTACCTCAAAAAATACTACAACAGACTTCTAAAAATTAGTAAGAAAAAAGAATACTTGAAAAACTGGTTAAATATTGGGAAACATGAACCTGGATTTCTACCTTATACCAGACACAAATAGCTAGCAACTGCATTATGGATCTAAATATGATAGGTGAAAGTATAAAGCTAAGAGAAGAAAATGTAGGAGAGTATTTCCTTGAAATGAGAAAGAACTTACTCAACATGGCCAAAACAGCACAAATCATAAGGAAGACTACAGTTCTGACTTGAAATACATAAACAGAAAAATAGGCAATGCACTAAGACGACATAACAGGTAAACATAGGAAGAAGTGTACATCTCTAAAAAATCAGAAAATGCAAGTTTATTTTTTTGAGATTTAATTAATTAATTTATTTTTAGAGAGGGAAAGGGAGGGAGGGAAACATTGATGTATGAGAGGAACATCTATCTGCTACCTCTCTGCCATGCCCCCAACTGGGGAAAAGGCCTGCAAGCCAGGGATTTGCCCTGACCCAGAATCAAACCAGTGACCTTTCAGTTTGCAGGCTGACGCTCAATCCACTGAGCCACACGAGTCAGGGCAGAAAATGCAAGTTTAAATGAGATACCACCTTCTACCCATCAAACAGACAAACATAAGAAAGTTTGGTAATTTCAAGTACTGTGGGGATGTAAAAACAACTACTACTACTGCAAAAATACTAATGCCCTGCTGGAAGAGGATTTACTCATGAAATTATGTCTGCAAATATGCTACAATCTAACAATCTCATTCTTGTGATATATATATGCCAAAGAAACCTTGCCATAAATTATCTTCTAAATAGCACTCTTTATAATATCAGGGAGTTGGGCAACCTGGTCTATGTCACACTAGGGGAATGGAAAAAATATGATGGATACTTACAGTAGAATATTAAGTAGCAATTATAAATTATGTATAAAAAGCAACTTTATTTTTAAAGGTGTTTAATCAAATTTTGCCTCTGTTAATGTTGAATTAGCATTCCACAGACAGCTTAAAATTCTGAATAATATATAAAAGTCAAGTATCTGAAAACACTGGGAAGAAAACAAAACCAAGATAAACCTAGACAGTTCGAAGAAAGGCATGGCACTGGATGAATAACCTCCATTTTCTAGGATGTTCACCTAGGATAAACCCCAACTGGTGCCTAGCTGGCTAGAACTCAAGTAGAAATCAGCAATCTTACTAGCTTAAAGAACCAGAGGACAGATTTTGAAGCTATCACTAGAGCTAGATGAGCAGTGAGAAATCCCAGGAAGGAGAGAGTAAGAGAGAGTGAACACCAAATTCTACAGTTATCCAAATCTACCCAAATCTCTGGTTGACCACTGAACTATGTATGAATATCACAGATGTTCGGTAGCCTAAAAAAAATTACAGAGAACATATAACCAATAGACATATGACAAGATGCTCAATGTCACTAATCATCAAAGAAATGCATATTTAAACCACAATGAGATATCACCTCACACCTGTCAGGATGACTATCATTAACAATGAGTATTTTCAAGGATATAGAGAAAAGAGAACCCTCTTGCATTGTTGGTAGGAATGCAGATTGGTGTAGCCACTATGGAAAACAACATGGAGGGTCCTCAAAAAATTAAAAATGGAACTGCCTTATGACTCATCGATTCCACTCCTGGGTATATATCCAAAGGAACCCAAAACACTAATTCGAAAAAATATATACATCCCTATGTTCATTGCAGCATTATTTACAATAGACAAGGTATAGAAGCAACCCAAGTAGCCATCAATAGATGAGTGGATAAAAAAACAGTGGTACACGTATACAATGGAATACCAGTTGGCCAGAAAAAAGCATGAAAGCTTACCATTTACAAAGCATGGACGGACCTAGAGAGTATTATGCTAAGTGAAGTCAGTCATTCAGAGAAGAGACAATTACCATATGATTCACGTATATGTGGAATCTAAAGAACAAATTAAATAAACAAAACCAAAACACTCATAGATAGAAAGAATAGATTGATGGTTGCCAGAGTGGAGGGGGTTGGAGGGACTGGGTGAAAAAGGTAAAGGGTTAAACAACTACAAATTGGTCATTAAAAAATTGTCACAGGGATTTAAAGTATAGCGTAGGGAATAAGTCAATAATACCGTAATAACTATTTATGTTGCCAGGTGGGTACTGGAAAGTATCGAGGGGAACACTTTGGAAAGTATATGACTGCCTAACGACTATGCTGTAAACATGAAAATAATACTGAATATAAACTGTAAGTGAAAAATGAAATAAAAAAACTAAAAAGAACTAAAGAAAGATTTTGGCCACTGTCTACCACAGTGGTGACAAAGTGTAGAGTATGACTTAAGCAAAGTTAACTGGCTAATAAAAATATCAATCTTCAGAAAAATATAATGGTCATCTCTATAATGTATTATTCATGATATCTAGGATAAAATGACCACAGTTTGGCGGGTGGGATGGGGGAAATTTTACCCATGTTGAAAGGAATAGAAAATTAACAAAAAAACAACCTGAAATGACTCAGATGTTAAAATTTGCAAATGATTTTAAAGTAGCTATTTTAACAATGTTCACAGGGGAGAAAAAAACAATTATAACAAGTGAATGGATAGGAAATTAGAGCACAGAAAGGGAAATTGGAAGAAAAACAAAAGGAAATTCTAGAACTGAAAAATAATCATCTGAAATTAAAAACAAATCACTGGAAACTTGGAGATCGGAGATTTAAAAAAAACAAAAACCAGAATCCAGGATGAAGCAAAAAACAGTCCACCCCTCAAAAAAAAAATCCACTGAGGATGTATGAGACGATAATAGATATTCTACCACACATGCACTTGGAGTCCAAAAAGATGAGGGAAATGGGGCAAAATAAATATTGTCAATATAATGGCTAAGAATGTTCTAGAGCTAATGAAAGACATCAAATGTCACATCCAAAATACAAAAAAATAAACACACCCCCCCCCCAACTATGAGAAGTACAGTCAAAGCTCGGTCCTTGAACATCTTGGTTTTTGATCAAATTGTTCGTGGAAAAAAAAATCTCAGTTGTCTAACAAAACTTTGGGTCTCGATTCTCAACCGGACAACCCTTCCACGCTGATACCTGCATGATCAGTCATGCGCCTTTCAGGCAACGAAGAAGATTCAGTTTTTTAACAAATGGGCAACAAAGGAGATTTGGTTTTTGAACAAATAGTTTCTCCAACAACAGTTTTCCAGAACAAATTAAGTTTGAGAACCAAGATCCCACTGTATGATTATAAAGGAAAAACCAATCCCTGGGCACATCATAGCCAAATTTTTAAAAACCAAATGTAAAGAGAAGAGCCTTAAAAGCAATCAGAGAAAAACAACAAAATACAAGGATACAGGAATGACAGCTAACTTTTTATGACCATACAAGTAATCAAATTAATTATAAATGCACTAACATTCCAAACAACAATGAAAAACAGATTGCCAGAATAGATTTACAAATGTGAGAGCCAACAATATTGTAAGAGATGCACTTTACATCTAAAGACACAAGCAAGTTGAAATAAAAGGATGGAAAAAGATACCATGCAATGAGAAAGCATTAGAAAGCTGAAGTGACTAGATTCAGATGAAGATTAAGCAGGCTTCAAGGCAGAGTATTACCAGAGATAAAGAGGAATATTTAATGACAAAGAACTAATACATCAGGATGACATAATAACAGAGTTTTAAAATACATGAAGAGAAGACTGACGATTAACACCAATAAAATACTATTAACTAATCTTGCTTAATTTATCCGTTTCACCATTTGTCCCACTAATAAATGTCTTTTCTCTGAACTAGTATCTAATCCAAGATTCCACACTGTGTTCATGTAGCATGTCTCCTTACTCTCCTCCAACCTGGGACAGATCTTCAGTCTGACTTGCATTACCATGTTACTTATAAAAGTACTGGCCAGTGATTTTGAAGAATGTCTCTTTGAAATTAGTAAGTACCTTGTAGGGAAATATTCATCACAATCCTGTACATTAACTGAAATTCTACAGTAAGAAGATCTCCTTTCCCCCATTTATTTATTCAATTATTCTTTTATGTCAGTATAATGTTTTATTCTGTACTTTATGTTCCATTATTATAATTATTTCCTTCTAAACTTGCATCAGATTTGGTGATTAGAAACCCCATGCCCTCAAGTTGGCTCCTGTATCCTTTTCCAAATGCCCCCATCATTTTTTGAGCACTACCTTACTTTTTGGCACCAGAAAACGATCCAGAGCTCATCTTGTAGTATCCCACCACTTCTCCCCAAGAATTTCTGGTTCCTTTTTTTGAGGAATGGTATTTAGAAACAAAGATCTGGGTGCTAGTATGTTCAATGCTGCTGAGGTGGGTCACTGCTTCTAGGACCTCCCAGCAAACAGAGCTACGAAACACTGATGTATTTATGTATACACATACACCCTTAATTCTTTTCTACAGCTGCAAGGCACTCCAACGCCTGAATGCATCACAGCTTATATAACCATTCATTGTATGTAAGAATTTAGATTGTTTCCACTATTTTGCAATTACAAACAATGCTCAAATTGATAGCTTTGTGCCTACATATTCTCATATTTCTGGAGGTATATTTTCAAGGTATATTTCTAGATATGTAATTGCTGAATCAACAGGTAAGTGAAGTGCACATAGTTTTGTTACATTATTGCCAAATTCTGTCTTAGACAGATTGTACCAGTTTGCATTATCACAATGTATGAGAGTGTATTACCCCTCCATAGCGACTTAAATTTTTAGCAGTGTGATAGGTGAAAAAACATCTTCAGTGTTGCTTTCCTTTGCATTTCTCTAACTCTGAGTTTGAACACTTTCCATTTGCGTAAGAGCCATTTTTCTATCTTTTTTATTTATCAAGTATCATTCATGTCTTTCTTCTCCATTTTTCTATTGGGTTTTTGTCCCCTTCTCCCTTAAATTTTAAGAGTTTGTTCTACATTAGGGATATTAATTCTTTGTGGTATAAGAGTATGTTGCAAACATTTTATCCCAATTTCATAGGTGTCCTCTGAATTTATGGTATATTTTTGCCATGCAGAAATTATTTTTATATTTTTCAAACTCATGGATCATTCTTTTTATTGCCTCTGAATTTTGAGCGATAGTTAGAAAGGCTTTTCCTACATCAATGTTGAAGAGGAATTCAGAGCCAGCACATCCAGTGGGTAGCTTCAGACTGCATTGAAGCACCACCCAACCTCCCTCACAAGGAACACACTCAAGGGTCAGACTGAGCAGGGACCAGAACCCTGCTGAAGTCTGCCCTGTAGGGTGGGCCTCTGCACAGCGGATCCTCCACAATGGTTGCAGTCAGTCTTTGCAGATAATGAGCTTGGAGATAAATCCCTCCAACTGATGTGCCAACAGAAATCAAGGCCCAAATACAACAGAAGTGTATACACAGCCCACACGGACCAGGTGCGGCGGCGGGGGAGAGGGGGTGGGGTTGGTGGTGGTGAACCTGGAGTGTCCAGCTCTGGTGAAAGAGAGGCTGTTCCACTGGACCCTACAAGTCACCTACTACACTAGGCCACTCTACCAAGCCCAGGATATATAGCAGCTCTACCTAATACATAGAACAAACACATGGAGGCTGCCAAAATGAGGAGACAAAGAAACATGGCCCAAACAAAAAAGAACAGAACAAAAATCCAGAAAAAGAACTAAACAAAATGGAGACAAGCAATCTACATAGATGCGGAGTTCAAAACACTAGTTATAAGGATGCTCAATGAACTTAGGGGAAGAGTAAATCAAATTGGTGAAAAATTCAGGAGAGATAGAAAACAAAACTAGAAAATATAAAAAAGAACCACTCAGAAATGAAGAATACATTAACTGAAATAAGAATTTCAGTTACATTACAGAATCAACAGTGGAGTAGATAAAGCAGAGGATTAAATCAGAGATTTGGAAGACAAGAAAGCAGAAAACACCTAATCAGAACAACAAAAAGAAAAAGAATTTAAAAAAATGAGGACAGTATAAAAAGCCTCTTAGACAACCTCAAGTACACCAGCATTCGCATGGGGGGGTGCACGGGGGGGGGACGGAGGGGGGAGGGGGAGAGAGAGAGAGAGAGAGAGAGAGAGAAGTTGAAAACCTATGTGAAAAAATAGTAACAGAAAATTCCCTAACCTGGTGGAGGAAACAGACATACAAATCTAAGAAGTGCAGAGTCCCAAACAAGATCAACCAGAAGAAGCACACACCAAGACACATAAAATTAAAATGCAAAAGGTTAAAGACAAAGCAAGAATCTTAAAAGCAGCAAGAGAAAAGCAGTTGGTTATCTACATGGAGGTCTCATAAGACTGTCAACTGATTTCTTAACAGAAACTTTTCAATCCAGAAGGAACTGGTAAGAAATATTCAAAGTGATGAAAAGCAAGAACCTACAACTGAGATTACTCTACTCAGCAAAGCTATCAGTTATGATCGAAGGACAGATAAAGAACTTCCCAGACAAGAAACACTACAGGAGTTCATCGCCACCAAACCAGTATTACATGAAATGATAAAAGGCCTTCTTTAAGGGAAAAAAAAAAAAGAAATTCAAAAACTGAATAATAAAACAGCAATAAATACATATCTATGAACAGCTGAATCTAAATAAACAAAATAAACATACTAGCAAAACAGAAACAGACTCAGATACAGAGAACATTTTGACAGTCGCCAGATGGCAGGAGGGTTGAGGGATGGCTGAAAAAAGTGAAAGGACTAAGAAGTACAAATTGGTAGGTACAGAATAGTCACAAGGATGTAAAGTACAACATATGAAATATAGTCAACAATATTGTAATAACTATTTATGGTGTCAGATGAATATTAGATTTAACAGGGTGATCACTTAATAAGTTATATAATGTGTAATCGCTGAGCTGTACACCTGAAACAATATAATATTGTATCTTAACTGCAATTGAAAAAAAAATTATTTTAAGTAAAAAATAAGTAATGGTTTAAGAACAAAATTAAAAGGGAGTAATCCTGTATTTTTAATTCTTAAAGGCTAGTAAGAACTTAGATGGTGAACTGTTCAAGAGATTTTATTAAAATCAAGAAAAAGCCCTGGCTGGTGTGGCTCAGTGGACTGAGCGCTGGCCTGGGAATCAAAAGGTCACTGGTTCAATTCCCAGTCATGGCACATGCCTGGGTTGCAAGCCAGGTCCCCAGTTGGGGACATGTGAGAAGCACCCAAGCAATGTATTTGTAGTTCTTGCATGTTTCTCTCCCTTTCTTTCTTTCTTCCTTCCCCTCTCTCTAAAATTAAATAAACAAAATATTTTTTAAAAAATCAAGGAAAAAAAAAGAATGTTCTGGATATCTCAGCTAATAATATGGGAAAGGTAAATTAAATAATTGATTAAATGTCCAACAATATTTCATAATGTATTTACTTAGAGATATGACATTATACAGAAAAACAAAAGTATCTTTATTTAGAGATGGTACATAATGATGTACATAAAAGCCTTTAAGAATCTAATTTTCTAAACCTACTAAAAATGGATGAGGATGAGAGAATATCCCATTAAAACTGCCCAACCTAAATAGAAGTACCATATAATCCAGCAATCCTACTTCTGGGTGTATCTCCAAAGGAAACAAAACAGAAACAGAACTATTATCTAAAGAGATATCTATGCTCCCATGTTCACTGCAGCATTATTCACAATACCCAATGTGTGGAAACAACCTAGATGCCTGTGAAAAGATAGATCGAGACATGTGATATATACAATGGAAAAGTACCTCAAATTTAAGAAAGAAGGAAATTCTGTCATTTGCGACAACATAGATGAAACTGGAGGGCATTATGCTAAGTGAAATACGTCAGATAGAGAAAGACAAATGACTGCATGGTATCACTTATATGTGCAGTCCTTAAAGGGGGCAGGTGGTGGTGGGTAAACATACAAAGAGCAGAAAAGTAGCTGCCAAGAGGTAAGGATTGGGGCAACAAAGCATTGATAAAAGGGTACAATCTTTCGAGTTGTAAGATGAATAAGGTATGAGGGTCTGAAGTTTAATATAATGACTATAGCTGATAACACTGCACTGTATAACGGAAATTTGCTGAGAACAGAACATAAATGTTCTCATCCAAAAAGAGCAGGAGGTTAGATGTGAGGTGATGAATATGTTCATAATATCAATGAGGGGGAGGGAATTCTTTCACTGTGCGTGCGTGCGTGTGTGTGTGTGTATGTGTATCAAACCACCATGTTGTACACTTTAAATATCTATTTGTCAATTATACCTCAATAAAGCTGAAAAATAAAATAACCCAAACTTAAATACATGATTCAATTTAACAAAAAAATTTTAAGCCCTACATCTACATCTCTACAAAAGGCCTCCTTTTTGTCGTTTCCAAAACAGGGGTGGACAAAAGTAGGTTCACAGTTGTTCATATGAAAAAAGACATGCAGTTTATGATTATTACAATAGCTTTATTAACTTCAAAGAATGCCACAATGCAACTGTAAAACTACTTTTGCCCACCGTTGTATTGTAAGCTCAATACCACAAAGCTGTTATATACTTGCTAACATCTCTTTATAGAATAAGGCAGCGCGCGCGCGCACATACGTGTACACACACACACACACACACACACCCCTTCCCCCTGCAGCTGATTATATCACTGGCTCCTCTCCATTCAGGACTCAAACCACACAGTTCCTGCCCAAAGAGGCCTTCCTTAACAACTCTAGTTTAAAAAGTATTCCATCACTTTTCCATTTTAATTATTGTCTTATTGTTTCATACTCTGAAGCCAAAGTGGGACTAGGGCCTAGGGGTTTGTCAAATAATTTATTCTGTTTTCTAGAATACATTGAATAGCAAGGAGACTTATTCCTATATAAAAAGACTTCCCTTCAACTATATGGTTACCTAGCAGTAGCCACTATGTATGACTTTACTTAAATTTGCACTGTAAAACTCCACATTCATAAATAATGTCTGTTGGTATGAATCAGCTGAACTATAACAGGAACTCTCTAGAAGTACATAGATAGGCCTTTGCTTCTCTTCATTTTTACCTGAAAATGAACATCCTTGTTATAAGCACCAAGTAGAGATTTTTCAATCCTTTGATATGCTTGGAGTGTCATCTTTCTGTCATCTAATAATTATATACTCTGCTCAGAATAAATTTTGTTCTGTTTTTGTTTAATCTTAATAGGCACTAAAATTTATCAAATGAAATAATTGATGGGGGGGCCCTGTCCCCACATGACCTTCACAATACTAAACATTACCACTGACAGACAACTTCTCATCAGAAACAATGAAAACCAAAGACAATGGAATGTAAATTTCAAAGTGGTCAAATAAAATAGAATTCCAGGAACGACACTCATTAAAAATAAAAGTGAGAAAACTTCTGCTTCAACTAGTGACAGACCAGTAATCTAAAACTAAAAAAGCTCAGGAAAAAAATCAAAATTCATCCTTTTGAAGGCAGCAGAGAGCCCTTGGGGTAATGAGAACAGAAGGTGCTAAGACTCAAGGGGAATAACTTTGGAGAGGAAGATGAGTTCTGTATCTGCTTTGACCCTGTGGTCTTTGCTGATTTGGCAAAAATCAGCAGCTGGCAGGAGGCTGGGGTTAGCATTGTGAGGGCAAATACTTTGATCCACAACCTGTGTGTAATTTTCACATGCATCTTCTTAAGATAGATAAGAGTAGTAGGGTATCCAAACCTGAGTGTGCATCAATTCTGATTCAGAGAGAGAGAGAGAGAGAGAGAGAGAGAGAGAGAGAGAGAGAGAGAGAGGGAGGGAGCGTGCGCGAGCGCAAGCGTGTGGTGATAGGGGGAGAGGGGGGTGTCCAGGATTCTGGTATTAGTTTTTTAAAGCACCTCATGGTGTCTCTGAAGCAAAACAGACCTTACAAATTATATACAAATATAAAAGTATTTTTTCTCTGAAAAGCTGTTATAAAATATACATTATGATTAAACTATGATTACCTAATACTTAGTCTCACACCACTTTATATGCCTGATTTTCCATACCACTGCCTAGAGTATATGTCGTCTGTATACCTTTCATTGTACAACTAAGCAAAATCTGTCATACATAAAAACAATGCCATACAATTAAACTGAAAAGGTATTTTAAATGTAATACCATTAAAAGTACTGATAATGACATCAAAAAGGTGACTAATATGCCTTTCAAATGGTGACACATAGAAGGGATAGTTCAATCTTAAGAAAAAGTGAAACTAAATCAATGCATTATAGCAACCATCTATAAAACATTTGGAAAATAAAACTAGGCATTTCATAACAATAAGAAAAATCTTCTTAATTATAGCCGTTTAAGCCAGCAGACATTTAAATTTAGAGGCAAATCATATTAAATGTAATTTCTTTGTACAGAGCAAGTCGTCTGTAATAACTGCTCCACTAAGCAAAATCTTGACCACGTTTGGTGAGTTTAAAATGTAAGAGGTAATATCCAGAACTCCATTAAATTATGATATCACTTAAAATTATATGGGCGATCACTTTTGTTTTAAATAAGGCAAGTTAAACACTTACCTGGGTTTCATATAAGTGGGCAATGTGAAATTGAACTGCAAAGATGATGGAAAATAGAAATCAATCAATACACAGGTGTGTGGGGTAAATTAAGCAAGAATATAAAATGTAAAACAAGCACAGTCTATACTATACATATTTAAGTAATAATGGAACAATTTTTCTTTTTAATAGAATATATGAACAAATACACACAAATATGATAAGAAACTATATACATTCATTATTGGTTGTTATCAAATTTTGTCAATGTAGTTATTAAAGTATTATTATAATCTGTAACAAGTGAGTATACTTTTTAAAATTTTTTTCAGTTACAGTTTATATTCAATATTATTTTGTATTAGTGAGTATACTTCTTACAAGTTTAAAATAGCCACATTAAGCACATAGAGAAAACTTTTTAATCTATGTTTCAAAACATGGTATTTAAAAACTGAGTTCTAGGTGAAAAATATAAAATCACTATTTGTAAAAAACATATTAAAATAAGAAAAGCCTGTAATCTAATACTTTTCTTATACCGTATTTCATATCAGCAAAATTTATAAAGAAGTTATAGACCAGGATGACACTGGTAGTAACTAGTTGTTGCATTTATCTTTCAGTCCTTCAGCATTATTTTTTAAGTACTTTT
This sequence comes from Pteronotus mesoamericanus, assembly GCF_021234165.1. Classification (NCBI taxonomy): domain Eukaryota; kingdom Metazoa; phylum Chordata; class Mammalia; order Chiroptera; family Mormoopidae; genus Pteronotus; species Pteronotus mesoamericanus. The sequence goes on from NW_026555072.1 coordinate 4,897,545, forward strand.
TTAAAGAGTCAAACCACTTGGAAGGCAAAAATAATTAACAGTCCCAAGATTAACAAGTATGTCTTGAAAAGCAAATCAAAACACACCAGCGTTTATTTTCAGCCCTTCCTGATACTGCATCATCAGAGTATGAATGATTCAATGAAAGTGACAATGAACCAGGAATCAAAACTAAATTCTAGCTACTCAAAATACTGATTTTCATTCTTTAATGACAATGTTCTATCTACCTGAATTTCATAGCTGGATTTCAAAGAGGCTGGGAGTCTTTCAAACTTACATGCAGAATATCTATGTGGATCTTTACAAGCAAGGTCCACAGCTATCATCAGTTTCTTACTGGAGAGTGCACCATGAACTGATTCCTACAACTTTAAAATTCACCTGGATGGCTTGTGAAAAGTAGATATCCCCAAGGTTATGATTCAGTGAGCCTGGAGCAAAGCCTGGAAAGCTGCCCCTTTATTCAGTTCTGCAAGGGATTCTATACCTATTTCCTAGACCACCTACCACCTGGAAACAGCTGATCTAAAAAAAAAAAAACCGTGAAGATCAAAACAAACAAAATATATAATGAACTTTAACAATATCACTTTTGGATCAAAAGTAAGGTACTACATAACTCCATAAAAAAAATCATCAAATATCACACATTAACTAATCAGAAGGAGGCAAAATAAAAATATTTTTAGAAAATGAAAACAGTTTTATGAAAAGCACGTAATAAGAAAAATAAAAATAATAATAAAAGTTCTACATATGTAAACACTCCCTTCACCTACACCTGCTGAAGGCTTTTCTTATTCCACACTCGCCTTTTCGAGCACAGCTCTCCTTGTGTTCCAGCCCACATCTCACCTCACTACAGCAATGGACGGAGACTAGGTTACAGGTTAAGGGAATGATGAAAAGATAAAATATATATGCCCACTTCCCAAAATCTTCTTTCTCCTCTAATAAAGGTAACAAGAAAGAAAAGATCAGTAGCCAGAGGGCACCCTACTATCATCCCAAACTTCTACCAGACTCACTCCTAGGCTTTACATCAAGTGCTTCCCTATCCCATGAGTTACTAAATCCAGTGTCATCTTTTGTAGTGTGAATCCACCATATATTTAAATTCTTAAAAGTCTTCTTCAAAGTGGAACATAATCATACACCTATGAAAAAGCTCCACTTGGCAAGTCTCAATTAGCGATAGGAATTTTTAACAAATATTGCCATAAAAGGTTCCAAGATTAAGCTTTATTCAGAAATTAACACATTATTTTAGAATAAAAAGAATTTTTAAAAATCTCAAAGAAATGATTTTATCCCAAGGGAGAATTATATAAGGAAAAGCCTCACATCATCACAATTCTACTTTTCAAAATACTAACTGTAATTAATCCCTCTTAAACAGTTCTACAAGCAACACAAATGAATTGTGCCATAAAATACAAATCACTCATATAAACTTTTTTAAAAGCTCACTTTACTTTCTATTACCTTCTGATCTTTGCACTATCACAAGATAACAAAGATTTCAAAGAATAGTCAAGGTCTGTGGCATTCACAACAGGTGATGACGTAAAAATTTCAAAGAGAAGTTAAGTGTTACAAAAATAAGAGGCTGGTGTTGAAACAGTAATAATGTCTGGCTCAAGGTAGGTAGTCCGTATTGCTCTATAAAACATCAGCCACTATCACAGTTATCAAGTAATCATGTCTAAAATAAACTAACCAAATCAACTTAACTATAATGGCCTAATGTCTCTAAATAAAGCACATGCCCTTCCATTAGAGTGACTAACCTTTTAACACACAAAGTCCTGAACCGGGGGGAAATCCCCAGGCCCAGGCAAAATAGGACTTTAGTCACCCTCCCTCCTATTTCCCTTTTCAATGACCAACAGGCAGGGAGGCAGAGTAAACTCAACGATGCATTCATGTTAGTTTGAACTGTCCTCTTCAAATTTGACAGCAAAGTTTTCTGCCCTGTGGCAGTCACTCTACATAGGCATTTTCCAATCAGGAATAGTGATCTACAAGTGAGATTTAACCTCAACAGAACAGAATAAAATGAGAATTTTTACTGATATATTTAGTTTCACATTTATGAAACATTCCTCAGAAGTTGTTTAAAATAACAAGTAGTTATGACACTTGGCTTTAAGGAACTACACACACATAAAAAAAAATAAGGAAAGAAAACCAGCTGTTTTCTTATTCCCACAAATCAGATGATTTCTAATCTGAATATATAAATTTATAAATTAATATTTCTATGAGTTCTTTTTCTAATCTAACCTCATCTTAGAAACTGAAAAATTGCTGCACTTTTTACCTTCCCATCATTGTTTCTGCAAATGCACTCGTTAGTACAAAATCCTGAGTTCAATTTAAAGAAAATGGAAATCTTTGATGTTTTCTCAAGAAATTGTCCCTGGAGAAGTACGAGATAATTGGTCTGGTTTAGATGATGATTTAATCATTCTTAGGTATTTTTAACACTGATTTTTCATTTAACACCTTTCTATATGATTAAAAAATGATGTCACCCATAGCAAAATATTGATATTCTGAAACCTAGAATCCTTTGATCATAAATTTTCATTAAGAATGGTTCATTTTTGACAGGTTAAAAGAAGAAAGGGTTAGTCAAGGAACATATATGTATGACCCATGGACATGGACAACAGTGTAAGGACTGTCAGGGTTTTGGCAGGGGTGGGGGGACAACTGGGTAGAGGGGGACAAAAGGGGAATAATTGGGACAACTGTAATAGCATAAACAATAAAGTATTTTTTTAAAAAGAATGATTCTTTTTTTTATATACTCTAATTAAACATTTTATATTTTCAAGTAAGAAAGTTTTAAAGAAAACCAGCTCGAACCCAATGAATACTCTTAAAATTTGTACTGACTACTTTAAAGTACACTACATAAACATGATAATGAATAGTTATTGATAAACACATTATAATCAACCTAATCTGCTTTTGGAAGGAAACCTATACAGAATCAGAAAATAACCATTTGAAGAAAATCACTATCAGGAGATTCTACACACACACATTCTTTTTGAAAAACGTCACCTCAAATTTTATATGATTTATAAAAATATAAAAATAGTCCAAGTACGTCTTCATAATTACCAATAATTTTAACACCACATATCAGGAATCACTAAGCTACCATTTTATAAAACTCATTTTTCCTAAAAGACCAGCAAAACCCGTTTTTAATCCCCCCAAGTCATCTACAATATAATTAATACACAAATGATCAATCTCGCTCACTGGTGCAGGTAATTTTAATTCAACAACTCAGTTCACTGGTATATCTACTTTGTGCATAGGCTGTTCACAATAATTGGTCTGACATGGTCGATTTGTACAAGTAACCATGACAACCAATACAGTTAGATTCAACAATTCTACAAGAAAAAAATCACACAGGATTTATCACTATCACTATTACTATCACTACTACTATTTGCCATGAAGTGATTTGAATAAATACAGAAAACTATGTTAATTAATACTTACTTTCAGCATTGGACAAAGTGCAGGGATTACAGTCAACCAAAGCTAACTGAAAATGCTGTAAGAAGAAAGTAAGAAAATTAATGCATTAAATTTGGTCATATGACTGTGTCTTAAAATACTTTTCAGGTATGTAAGGTCTAACATGATAAAACTATGCTATGCAAATAAAGCACAGTAGACAACCAGCTGAAATTACTTGAACATTTCCTGCTAGTTAACAGCCAGGTTTTAGAGAATGAAGACTTTGGGAATGAATTAACTTTGTCAAGTTACCCTATGCATATTTTTGTTTACATGAAAAAGACTTCAGATGTTTAAGTCTTCAAATAAATAAAATGTATTAGTTATAAAACAATTTAAACAGAACACATCATTTTTAAAACTGAAAGTTCGATGGCATTAATGTCAGAACACACTGCTTATCTCAAAATGAGACATGAGCTTTAGAAACAAAAAAAATTACTATGAGAAATATGATAAAGGGTAAAATTATCTGCCCTTACTGATTCTTTAATAATCATTGTATTTAGCACCTTTTAAAATGTTTTTAAAAAACTATCTTAATACTACAAAGAATGCACAGGCTACAAACAGCCTGTGTCCAAGTTCATTTACGAAATATAATTATCCTTTTAGAATATGCTATTATATGTGTAAGCAATTTTAGTCTATTAATAGCTATAGCATCCACTTATAATAATGTAATAAGCCTGCCCCAAAAAATACATGTTAAATTTAATGTATAACATTTTTAAGAATGCAAATCATAATAAAAAACACGGAGTGACATCTAGTTTGTCAACATTAAACCTCATATGTAAACTAAGAGAAGACAAGTACTACAGTTGGTATAAAGTCTTCAAGATAAAAAAAAAAGTACATCTCTTTAAACTTTTCTAAAAAGTACCTCCACAAATGTATATTCAAATTTTAGCATTTAAAGTAACCAACAGCCAAAATACGAATCACTTTTAAAACACTGACCACAATAAGTTCATTCCTATCCACAACAAAAATATCTAAAGAGTTGTATTTTTTTTAATTTAATCCTCACCCGAGGATATGTTCATTGTTTAGAGAGAGGAATGGCTGGGGGGGGGGGGGGGGGGGGCCCGATATCCATCAGTTCAGTTGCCTCCTGTACTGCCCTGATCAGGGATCAGGGATCAAACCCTGACCAGTGATTGAACCACAACCTAGGTATATGCCCTGACCGGGGTTAAATGTGCAACCTTTTGGTGTATGGGATGACACTCCAACCAACTGAGCCACATGGCCAGGTGGCCAAGAGCAGAAAGTTCTTTATCAAGAAAAATAATCATAAGCAAGTTTTCAGTACTATATTTCAACAAAGAATCAACAAAACTGCAATTGATCAACTGGAACCCTCAATTAACAAAAATAAAGAAATGTGAGCTACCCAGTGTTACAAAGAATGAAAGTTTAGAAGGCATCACTTGGTATGAACACAGTAGCTATTATATTCATTCATGAATGTATTTTATGTGCATGCATAATTAGGCTAGCCTACATTTACAGTACTCAATATTTAAGGGATATAAATTTTTGAATGGACAAACTACAAACAAAATGACTATGACTCTTAAATATTGAACATTTAATCCATTCAACAAAGGAATTTATCAAGAGCCTATAACGCCCTTAGGATAATGCAGACACTAGGGATACAATGCTCAACAAAAGTAAAAACTTATGTGCCATGGTTAACAGAATTAAAAATAAAAAATAAAAGAACAAAAAACAAAAAAACATCCAACATCTGAGTATCTCGAAAACTGCTTTTATTTTTCCCTTGGCCTACTAAGCAGATTATATGCCCTCAAACGTTCCTTGAGTGCACTACCATGGCAATAGAAAACAAGACTATTTTTAAAAGTGAGTACTACAAAAGCAAAGCATGCTTTATAACTGCTTTCTTCTAAACAAAAAGAGCAGTGCAGTAGCCACACATTTACACAGGAATACATTCCTAAATCTAATCTATCTTGTCAGCACGAATTAATATTTAGATAAGACAGACCTCTCCAAAATCAGCCATCAAAGGATATGAACTAACCGGCAAAGAAACAGCTTTCAAGATGGCAGTATTTTAGTTTTATTATTACACTGAAATCCCACAAAGAGCAGAGAGAGATGCATAATTCAAATTGCCTAGCCTACACTTCATCTATCAATAAAGTCCTTCAATGAAAGCTGGCAGAAACAGTTCTGGACCATGTTTTATATACCATATTTTGCCATGTATAATGTACACTTTTTTGCCCAAATTTTTGATGGAAAAATACCACATTATACATGGGTAGGACTGATTCTGTATCTATATAAATGTTTTTAAAAATTTCATTTATGATTACGCATTTGTTCATCAAATTTCTTGTACCATAATTTGTTCAAAAATAAATGTTAAAATGCCTTTATAATACAAAAAACAAGTGTCTAAATATAAATAAATAATTGAATTAAAAAATTAAAACATTTTTTTCCTGAAAGTTTCACCCAAAAACGTCAGTGCACATTATGCACAGCAGCACCTTGTACACATCAAAACACAGTAATTCTTAATCAATCTTATAAGCAGCAATGAAGTCACTGAAGTGACACCTGAAACCCACAATATCATGAAATACTAAACACTTCCAAACAGCAACAATATAGAAACATTACTGTGCAAGAGTACATATTCAAAAGCATGCATGTGAGAATCAAAGAACTTACACAATTACTACGTTTAAGAAATTAAGTAGCCACAAAAAAACCACATAAAGACAGACACTAATACACCTTTCAGTAAACTAAAGAGAGATGAGGAACTGGGAATGACAAGATCTCACAGTTGTTGTTGTTGTGGGGGTTTTTTTTTTTAAAGATTTTATTTATTTATTTTTAGAGAGAAGGGAAGAGAAGGAGAAAGAGGAGGAGAGAAACATCGACGTGTGATAAACACTGATCAGTTGCCTCTTGCACACCTCCAACCAGGGACCTGGCCTGCAACCCAGGCATGTGCCCTAAACCAGAAAAAGAACCAGCAACCCCTCAGTTTGTGGGACAATGCTCAACCCACTGAGCCTCAGGGCTGACCTCACAGTTTCACCTCTAGCACCTAAACCAGATGCAAAATGGAGGTACTTAATAACATATAAATCAGCAGAAATAAGATAATTGGCCCCCAAATCTAAAAATAATGTCATGGCAGAAAATCAAGCACCCACTCCTGCAACCAGCAAAAGCATCTAAAAAGTACAGGGTGGGCAAAAGTAGGTTTACAGTTGTGAGTATGTGAAAGTTTCTTCCTGTATTATTATGTACTAATTATTGTATTATTTGCCATATGACAGATGTAAATGTACTTTTGCCCCACCCTGTATACACAACTTATACTGAAATGTTGTAGTATTGAAACTGATTGCTGCTGTGTGAAACAGTTATTATGCAATAGAGGCTTTTGCAATTCAGACTATATACAAACCTCAAGGCAGAAAGCATTGTACAGAAAATTATTTTCCAAGTCAAGAAGATTTACCTAAGACATCTTTTTTAAATGCTGTAGTGATTTTCTTTTTATAGAGGACTTCTGGTCTAATTTAACACAAGGTCTGATTCATTACAATTTCTGTTGACATCTTTACTACCAAAGTCACCTTTTGTTCCAAAAGCTTTTGACTTGTTCAATATTTCAAAATAACTTTTTAGTATTTTGCTTTACATAGACTGAAGAACTTGATCTCTAGCTGGAGGTAGGATAACTGTATTCATGTTATTAACACATAAAACTAGAGTTGCAAGATTTTATTTTCCTTTTAATTGTTCTACTTCCAGCTGTATACTCTGTGATTATCTCATGACACTTTTCAATCGTAGAACCCTTCAACTGTGTTCCCAATCCTACAGACAAGCAATGAGATAACTTTTTGTAATTGACAAAAAGTATGCATCAATGTATAAACCAATTTGGGGCAATGTTTGGATTCCAGATCCAATCTTGCATGTTCTGATTCAGTGGATTGAGGGTGACACCCTGTGAACTACATAAAAGTTTCTAACAAATTATTCTAATGCACAGTCAGGGTTAAATGCCACTGTCTTCAAGTTTTTAAATTGTGTGCTTGCCCCCCAAAACCTTAGTTCAGAATATGTAGACACGGTGTGGACAGGTGATACTTCTGTCTATATTCAATTATGGCAGACACAGCTTTTTATGAATAAAAGGCTGGCAATCAGCTTTTACTCTACAAGCCAGGCACTCTGCTAATGGCTATACTTCTACAACTAAACACAATGCCCTCTGAAACTGGTGTTCTAATAGAAGTTTAAAAGACAATTTTATAAGGGAATCCAAAAGATATAGATGGGAGAAGAAAGAAAATAGGTACTTCAGGCTGTGGAAACAACTTGTTATTTTTGCATAGCCCCAATAAAACAGGGTTTATGGACCATTTAAGTGAGATAAAGGAAGGTGTGCCAGGTACTCTTTTCAAGTCAAAGGCAAATTGTTTCATTTTCATTGTTACAGAATGGCACAGTTCTAAAAGTAAGATAAAAACCAACAAACTTCACGCTTAAAACTAATAATCTATGATAAATGGATGAGACTAGGGAAATGTCTTAGAATGTGATGGTACTTAACTTTAGAGATTTGGTATCTGAAAATAAGGCACAGAACTGAAACTGGTAAATGATGGTAGGGCTTGTGAGACACATTATGTGGCCAAGCTCATCTGACTGGAGTTCTTTCAAAGCCCTCAAACTCAGTTCTTCCAATTACTTTTGTAATAAAGGTTGTTACAATAGTTTTGAGGAGTGACTTTACTGCGCACCAATGACTAATAGTTAATGCATTCTGGCAATCATGTCAAAAAAGAGGCTCCTTCTTTGAAGTTTATCAATCTGTTCTCCCTAAAAATTTCTGTAACACAAAAGTAAGGGAAAAGATACTGTTAATGAAGATGTTCAAAAATTTTTCTAGCCCTTCTTTTTTTGGCTCCAGACTTCCATCTGTCTATATCCACTCAATATATTCCCAAATGACTCATCTCCATTCAGCCTCTTCACCTCCCAACCCCAAAATCTGTTGCTAATTTCTTTATCTCCTACATTAGTTAATAGGAAAGTGATTCAAGCCAATAAATGGAAAATATCTTTCCACAATGAATCAGTTAGTAAATTAATTCCTTAAGATCCCTAGGATATATTACCATTCATCCATCCACCAAGAACCCATTTATTCTACTGATCTGTTCATCTTTTTTTCCTGTACCTGTTTCCTACCTCCTCTTTCCAATTCCTGATTTCTATCATATTTTACGAAAGCACAGGTATGATACTGACTAGAAATTCTTAAACACTGGTTCTAGTATGTGTCTAATTTGTGTACACAGGGTTGACATAATTTCAAAGTTTTTTACATCTAGTGTACAATTTGTACTCATATTAAATCAAGACTGTTAGGTACACAAATAACAAATAAAGGTGAATGTAACATATATTCCATAAATGGAATAAGTCAACAATTTTCACCGTAAAATGATGTTTTGGAACATAATCTCTCTTTTTTTTTAAAGTGTGACAACAGATACACTGAATGCTTCATAAAGCTGCATTTGAAGACCAAATATTTACAACCACAAATTTAAGTAGTTTTGTATAAATACTAAAAAACATTTATTTACTTACTTACTTATTTATAAAGGGGAGGGAGAAAAAGGGGGAGAGAAACAGCAATATGAGAGGGAAACACTGATCAGTTGCTTCCCGTATGCACCCTGACCAGGGACCAAACCAGCAACCTAGCCATGTGGTCTGAAAAAAAAAATACTTTTTGATTAGAAAGGACTTCTTGTAGTTAAAATATATTTGTGGAGAGAAAACCGACACAGGAAACCTGGACTCACCCTAGCTTCTCAGTATCAGAGTGGATGATACTGCATACCTATTTAAACATGCATTTTGGAGGAAATGAAGTATTTCAGCTATTTATACTCCTTGACACTTGAAAGCATGTAATTGAACTCAGGGCAGAAATAAATATCAAATGGAAAACCAAAGCTGGACAGGCAGAGTGAAGTGGAGAAAGCATTGTTAAGTGGCTAGATAAACCCATTATGAAATCACCTCATACCAGAGAATAATATCTGAAAAGACTAAAAGGTAAAGTACAAGTGGATGAGTAGAAGAAGAAGAAAGAGCAGAGAGAAAGATTTCCATCCACGAGTGAGAAAAAAATGGACAGAAGACAAAGTAAGCAGCAATAACCATCCTCTGCCAAAAATCACAGTGATGTTACACTCAGGTGAAACTCGGTTTCACTGCTAATGTGGGAACTGGGGAGATATTGTTTAATGGTACAAATTTGCAACTAGTAGATAATTCCTGGAGATCTAACGCATAGCACAGAGATTACAGTCAACAATATTGTATTATACATTTCAAAGTTGTTAAGAGACTAGATCCTTATTGTTCACAGCAAAAATAAAGTATTAATTGTGACATGATAGGTGTTTAATACTAAGGTGGTAATCATATTGCAATATATAAATGTACTTTAGGTACATATGGTATACAACAAGCTGTATACCTTAGACTTATACAATGTTACATGTCAATTTTACCTCAATAAAAAATTTAAAAGACTAGATTTTTCAAAATGTCAGCTGAAAAAGTTAAGTTATTGAACATTATGAAGGAAGTAGGACAGGAGCAGGTATGGAGAAATAGCAACTTTCATTATCTTCAGACAACTAAACTAATAAAAATATGCTCGTAAAGCTTCAACAAAGAAATATTACAGGTATTTTAGAAATTTAAGGCATAGTTAAAATTAAATTAATATAGCTAGTATCAAATTCTCAGAAAACATCTGCATAATATATACAGTTTACAGTATCTTAATTAAATGAAACAAATGATTTCTGCATTCTGCAGTAAATAAAAGACAGGAGGCATTTCACAGATTATAAAAGTGGTTTTTATAAGGAAATAGATATGATCATACCTTTGCTTATTTATCCCTTCTGCCTTACTATCTTCGCATTAAAAAAAAAAATCACAGTACAATCCCTAAATCTATAATGAGTATAAGATCAAACGAGACACCTGGAAATGAAGTCGCTCTTGGAGAAAAATAAGGTAAAAATAAAGTGGAAATGCTTTTTCACTCAAATTTCATGTCAGGTGCAACAGTAGAGGCAAGACAAGCTAAATGAACTGGTGAAGAGGGGCATTTGGAGAAAACAACTGTGCTGTCAGTTTGTACAGAAAAAAAAGTCTGTTAAGAGATAATAAATAAAACTAGCTTTCCTCCTTCTTTCTCTCCTTCTCCCCCTCCCGCCTTCCTCTCTCTTCCTTTCTCAGTATTTCTTTCCTGCAGATCCTACAAGAGGCAATTTAAAGCCTCTTCCATTTATCTATTCATTCAAGAAACACTAAGCACCTAGTAAAATGCTAGGCTAACATACAAGTCTCATTTGACTTCAACTAATTTCCTTTGAGTTACCTCTGTAATTCTTATCTTCCTAACCCTTTCATAGGAACCCCTTCCAATCAGCACATGATCTTCAAATACCAAACCACAAGGGAACTTAGATTGGTATCACAGTCAACTTTCCATATGTTCCTTTAAAAAAGTCAGCCTCTTTACCTTTAAAAATCCAAAGGAGTTCTATTGTTGACATATTTTAGGAAAACTTAAACATATAAATATTAAGGACAATTTATATATGATCTTTATTAAAGAGATGCATTGGCATTAACTGACTGAATAATATAGATGTTACTACGTTATTTTGCATTTCTTAGCTATACATGAAGCAAATTTTAACAGTCTGCCAGGATGTGAAAATTAGAGGCACTATATAAAACTATTTGTCAAAATTAGTGTACTTTTATTGAATAGTAGCATACTGCCTCAAATACATAACAAATGTAAGCAATTAGCATTAACATCATTAAAAAGTAATGAAATAATTCTGAATTAATTATATGGTGTTAAATAGGCAACCAAACCCTCTTGGGGAAGTATTACCTGAAGCAGAGAAGAAAAACAGCAAAATATCACGTAGAAATGTCACCCTGAAATGGACTCCAATTCAGATAACATTAACCTAGTTAACAATTTAAGAATTGGTACTCCACTAGTCACTAAACATGTGAAATCTTTACTGGCCAATGTAATGGAAAAATAACACCATATAATTAAAAAGTAAGCTGAGCATTATTCACTTCACATTTCTGCAGATGGGATGAGTGACAAAAATACAAGTATTAAAATCTAGGATGAGAAAATGGATTTCATAAACACTTTCTATACAAGCCTCAAAGAAGAGGAATTTGTGGGTGAATACAGTTATTTCAGTTCTATAGATAAAAACAGAACAAAAGAATTAGGCATCTTGCCCAAGGTCACACAATTGGTTATGTGGCAGGGTCAAATTTTAAAACCAAATTTGCTTGCTCTGAAAGTACCAAAACAGAATGAATCTGTTTTAGAGATACATTTCTAGAGAAAAGTAATTACCAGGGATAGAAATAAAACAGGAGGCCCTGGCATGCATTTCATGTGTGGGTGAAAAGAAGAAATCTATTATGAAAATAAACTGTATTTTATTTAAATATTTTATCATCCAAAACATACTGTATATGCAATCTCTCTCTTCAGGCATGAGGAAACAAAATGAGATAGAGAAGAACTAACCTGTAAAGCACAGATTGTTCACACCATCCCCACACCAAAATACTCTTTTAACCCACCATTTACTCCATAAGGAATAAAAGCATAGGAACAATGTATTTAGGGAATTGAGTGCCCTACTCAAACACTGGGCAAAAGTAGTCTAAGAGTAACTACAACTTTAATAGGAATCAGCTGAGAATGGCCATGTGGCTTATTTCTAGCCACTGAGATACAAAGTGAAGTATTCTTGAAGAGATCAAAGGAAGTCAGGATCAATCTCCTCTATGAAAATTATTGCTAGATTCATTGAGCACTTATTAGTGGCATACTAAGCACCTATGCCACTACTCTGCAGTATCTTTTTACATGAAACATGAAAAAGGAATAATCTCACTTTCATCATACCTGGCATACAGCCTTAAGAATAAGCCAACATACAACACAGAAAATGAATCCTTGATAAAACCTTGTATCAGTTTGGTCAACCAATCCTGAACACTGGACTTTACATCATAGGAGCTACTTTTTTTGTTGTTATTTTAATCAGCTTGAGTTGGAGTTTCTGAGGTTGCAGTCCAAAGCCTCTTAGCCAATGCTTTGTGCTAGAAACAGTTTCACATAGTGAGAAGTCATCAAAGGTTCCACATCTATTCATATGAAGCTAATGTAGTAGCTAGTCTTCAGGAAAACTGAAAGGCACCTAAGGGGAGAGAGGCATATCATTCCTTCTGATTCCTACCTTCATTTATACTAAATGCTGCGAACTGAGAGTAATATTTGGAAATACCACCTTCTCAACTAAAATGTTGATGCCTAAAATTCTTCTGAGCATAGACAAGGAATATTAGAGAGAGAAGCCTTAAAAAGCCAATGAAAAGATAAAAATCAAATGAAACCTCATTATGGGGAAGAGAAGTATTGAAGACTCCTAAAATTCTTTTCTATGTTCATAAAAATGAAATAAACATAAAAATGATATCAAGTAGTACTTAAGTAAATGGGGAAAAAACCCAAATCAAGATGCAATTAAGGCAATTTTGCTAAAATCACTGTGACTTGAAGGTGTGGTTAGTCTTTAACTATGTCTGAACAAATAAAACCTGGATAAAGGAAGGTTTCTGTGGAATATGAGTAAGTAGGAACACTGTCCAACACTGTTTCCCCTGATTAAAGGGGATTTTAAATAATGCCACCTCCATGGAAACACATATTTGCATCCACAGAATTATTTAAATGCCTCTATATTGATATTCAGAGATATTTACATTCTGCAAATTGGGACATGTCTGATTACTTTTTTCAACTCAAATATATTTCCTAAGCAACATTTACCAAACACTTCTTCAATGCATAATAAGTATGTTGTGCGGTATTGTAAAATGCTCAAATAAGTTTGTTATGTACTACAAAATAATGTAAGAGTCTATGTTAGCTAATATACTGTGAATGTCCAAAAGGAAGATAAATTATGCAACGTGGCATATTTGAACTCATTTTATTTTCCATTTCTAACCCAGTCATATCCCATAGTACAGTCTGAGAAGTGCTGCTCTTATCTTGAGGAAAACTGGTAACTTCCAGGCATCCCTTATTCTTCACTCTAACATTTATCCTTGGGTCTTTTCCTCAAACTGCAGTTACCTTTGGCAACTGTGTGATCTAAATAGTTCACAACCTACTCGTTTTAGTGTTTTTAGTTGTCTCTCTCTTTCTTTTTCTTACAATCAGCATTCTTTATAAACTCATAAAAGATAGAAACTATATTTGAATAATTGTCTATTTTAAAATTCTAGAGCGATTAGGCACCATTAAATACAGTTAAAAAAAAGTCGTTTCAGTAGTTTCTTATTAGTGAATTCAAATTATAACCTACTGTAAAATCATCATCATTCTTTATCTCCCTCTCTTCAGAATCAAGATAGTCTGTATCAGAGCTATTTAGAACACAACCATTACAGTCATAAATTCACAAGAACTTAAGCTTTCCCCTAAAACTTTGAATCCTTCCTAAAAACAATGTTCATCATGCAGGGAAGCACTATATTCATGAAAATCCCAGTGAGACCTAAAGTGATGGCATAGACAGCACAAAAAGCTCAATAAAAAATTCTGAGAAATATCAAATTTCCATAGAAAATGAAATACCTTAACCAACAATGTATTTATTATCTTTTCCCAACTCCACGGCCAGCAACACAAATGACTTTCAGAGAACACTTTTAAAGCTAATTTAGATATCACAGATGTGCCCTACTAATAAAGGTGGAAAGATTTCTAGTGAAACTAATACAAATAAATGGTCAATGATTCTAACCTCTGTAGTGGTAAATCACTTACAGTGAAGTGTTTCAAATGTCTAAACTGAATTGAAACCTTCACCCTTTTTCCTGAAGGCTGACCTCAATTAAAATTTTAACAAGAAAAGGTTTAATGGTGCAATTAGTTACCTATGTTTTAGAATAATGACTACTTTGTATCCTGAAACTCAACCTAATGAATATTCCAGTTCATAGCTGATAAACTTTCTTCTACCTAAATTTCCAAATTTTCTTTTGAAGTGCCAACATAAATTCCAACATTTCTCATGCTCTAATATTTAACAACTCTCACCCAAACCCCCCCCTCAAAAAAAACCCCCACAAAAATGAAACATTGTGTCTTAGGGAAAAAAACCAGCAACCTACCTTTAAACTAGACTCATAGTCTGTGTTCACTTTGAACATAAGCCCAAGTCGTAAATGAATTTCCTTGGCTCGACAGAAGCTGGGATCAACATAAAGCACCTCCTGAAATGCTTTAATTGCCCTGAAAGAATATAGACATAAGACATTTTAACTTTTTAACACTTGCATGAATTTTTGCTTGGTAGCACAGTAAATCTTATGTTTTACACCACAGTTTATATAGGAAATACAGTTATTTAAAAAATAAAGTGAATGAACAGTTTTTTAAAAAGACTGGCAAGGGACACCTGTGTTTTTCATATAATTGAATATATAGAATCTAATTTAATATAAAAGATACTCTAAGTCAAATCTCTATGTAGCATTTAAGCAGTGAGCATTAAACATTTAAGACCCTTCAAGACCCACCACCCAAACTCCATACTATTTTTGCTTAGTGTTAACTAGCAGTTAGGTCCATTCAATAGTCAAATTATTTTATTCTCTACCTATTGGTGTGCTGTCTCCAGTTTTTCCAAGTAGTCTGATTCCTTGAGTCCTACATTTCTATTTTTAATTTTCTGAGTAATACTGTAAAATGCTTAAGTTTAACAGATGTTTGCTGATGCCATCACTTTTATAGCTGGCTGATGGGGGGGGGGGGAGAGAGAGAGAGAGAGAGGCTCTCCCCCTTGCTTTCTTCAACTACAAAATTAAGCGGAAAAACTAAGTTATCTCTAAGACCAAGAACAAAGAGGGAAAAGAAAAAGCATGTAAGAAAAGTTATCCATGTGTAAAGTTTCATCTTTAAGGAAGCCATATTGAATCACTGCCGACGCATATTTAAAAGCTCTGTAATATTCAGGGTGCCCAAAAGGTATATGAGAGGGTTAAAACCTTTGGTCAAAACCTTCCTTTGGACTCTCACAGCACTCACTCATCTTGAAATTGTGGTGAATAGAGGGACTGACAAATGGGTAAGTTTCAAATGAAAACTGCCTAGATAGGGCTTTATAGTTTACAAAATGTACTTGATCTTATTTAATCATTAAAACTCCATAAAGTAGAAAAGGAAAGTGATTACAATGTAATTTTTTAAAAATCACACACATACACACAAATGAGGAAAACAGACCTAGGGAGTTTATTTAACTCAAGATCAAACTAAGTGGCAGTGCTGAGAGCAGAATACCAATCTTCCAACACAAATTCTATATTCTTTCCATTGGAGAATGGAAACATTCTGGTAAACAAAAACAACAATGGGACAAAGGCCATAATAACAGGGCTGTACACTTTATAATTTATGAAACCTTATATATTTCTATTATATATAATTTCTGACCCTGAAGGTGGTACCATTATGTCTGTATTATAAAAGAGAATTCAGAGTCTGTAATCTAGTGCCTAGTTACTGGAAATTGGTAAATAATGGAAATTGGTATGTACTACCGTGCGGGGGGGGGGGTGCAGGGGGAAAGAAAGGGGAGGGAGCAGTCAATGTTGTCTGTAAGTCTGAAAAGGTAAAAATACTGGTCATCATAGATCATTTATCTACAGACTTTGAGATCTGAGAATACAGTCATTCCCCAATTCAAATGACCTTGGGACCACTGGTCCATAAAGTGTAACTAAGAAATTCTAAAAGCTTTCTAATCAAAGCAAGCCTTCTTTAATCAGAATCTTACGCCAGGTTCTTTTAGGAACACACAACTCTTATATGTGGATCAGTATCTTTGAAGAAACAATGTAATCATTTCAAGAGATTATTGAAAAATATAGGCGCGAAGACATTAAAATATTTTTTATTTATTACATACACACAATACAGGGTAGGGCAAAAGTAGGTTTACAATTGTGACTACATGAAACACAGGATTTATTCTTGCATTATTATTTATTATTGTATTATTTTCCATACAACCATAAACCTACTTTTGCCCCACCTTGTATATCAAACAAAAACACATGTGCACACATACACACTTCATTTACTGTAAACAACTGAAGTTATTAGTTTTACGTTAACTTACCACTGAAATGCATTGTAATGGAAGTAGACCAAACCAAGGCCATATAAAAAGGCAGCATTCTGTAAAAAGGGGGAAAAGACACATTTAGGAAAAGCATGTATGTTTAATGCATATGACATTATTAATATAATATCCAAGATAATTTTATTATTGTAACACTCTGTCCTGCATTACAATATATTTGAGAAACATTTTTAAAAAACCAAAATAACATGCTCTGACTGGTGTGGCTCACTTGATAGGGCATCATCCAGCAAAGCAAAAAGGACACTTGATTTCTGTTTAAGAGCACATGCCTGGGTTGCAGTTTCAGTCGCAGGTCTGGTGCGTACTAGAGGCAACCAACCAATCAATGCTTCTCTCTCACATTGATGTTTCTCTCCCTTTCTCCTTCCTACCCCCCCAAAAATAAATAAATAAAATCTTTAAAAAAAAAAAAGACCAAAATAACAGTGATAAGTTGGCAGATGGCACAAAATGCAATCAACTTGTAGAGCCTGGTTTCTTTTTAATCAAACCTGCCCTGAAACAGAAAATTTGTCAGCAAATTTACAATAAAAATATATTATGCAGGAATAAGAAAAAACTCGGACTATGCTATCCTATTATCTCTCACTTCCATCTCTATTTTTATTCTGATTCTTTTTGTTTCAACAGAATTTAATTTTATGTTCAGTGTTGCCAAGAAGATAAGTTAACATTCAAAGTAAATGTACAATATAAACTTAGAACAAATTTTAATATTTAAAAAAAATCACATGCTAAACGACACCTTGCCATTTACATTTTGGGTTTTAAACATCAGCTGATGCCTTTTTTTCAGTATATAACAGAAAGACACTTATCCAGACTCATTTTGACCACTGGCCTCCAAAGAGGAACTAGTAACCTACACCCTTTTTCCAAAAAAGGCAAATGTTTGAGTACCTACCTTGTATTTTGCCAATTAAAAAAGCCTATCTGTTTTAGTAAATTTTCCCTATTTAAAAAAAAAAAGTAAAGCTTATGGGGGACTCAAAAGTTGGAAAATTTTAGCTTAGGTAATACCTAATAAGCTTAGTAATCAATGCATGCAAAAAGCTGTTGTTCCAGGAACTGAAGGTATGGCCCGCCTTGACTCCAGGAGAAATAAGCAGTTCCACCTTAGTGTCTCAGGAGGACTGCAAGCAATCAAGATGGCATTTGAGCCACTGTATACCAGGGTGAGACATCCACCACCGAGGACAGAGATAAAGACCACTGCACAGGAAGCAGATGAAAGAATGCTGCAGCTTTTGTCTGGTTAACTTTCTCCCTGAATTCCAAACCCCTTAGCTATAAAAACGGTCAGTAAAATGGATTAAGATGGTCTCTTAGGGTACATAACTTGCCATCCTAAAATCGCCGCCATCTCAAATAAAGTGCCCATTAAGATTAAATCCCTGTCTCTGCTTACTGGTTCTGGTAGTAACAGGCAGCAGGAACACTGGCTTTTCAGGTGTCAAAGCCTTTACAACTATCTTTGTGAACAAATTTCTCCAAACCTATATTCTAAAACTTTTTTTTTTGGCTTGGCCCACAAGCTTTATCTACATTTGTCTACAGCATCATTTCTTTATGAAATGACTAGTACAGCTTAGTTAAACCAAATGAAATCATAATCATCTGAATTGTCCCCAAACTACTATTTGCTAAATTTATAACCTTGCATTTGCTCAGTACAGCCAAAATTTTAATACAGAAAGCACAATAAACCAACAGTAACATGTACAATCTAGAAGATCATCTGGGCAATTTAGAAGGTGGACTTTTAAGAAGTCTGAGGCACAATTAGAAGAGAGAAAAGTTCTTGTGCAAACTACAGTAAATGTAGCAAAGAAAAGATGTAAAAAAACAAAGAGCAAGTTCAATGTAAAAAAATTATCAAAATATTTCCACATAAGATATTTTGCTTTCATCTTTAATTCAGGTGAGAGAAAAAACACTCATTTTAAAATAAAAAAATATAATTATGTTTGGTCTGTCTACAAAATACCTTATAATGTTTAAATTTTTAATTGCAGAAGATGTTTAAAAAAAAAAAAAAACAAGAATAATGGGTGTTAATCCTCATGACAAAAAGTCCCCAAGAACAATCATTGATTTTCCTTAATATACTTACCTTGCATTGTCACTGAAGATACTGCTAAGAGAAATCCTTTTGTTTTTGAACCAGAAGACACATAAAACTCAAATGACTAGATTTTAATTTTGAGAAATAAAACAAACTCTGAAAGTATTTTAAGCCCTAAGTAATTTCTAGTGAACCACTGTTTCTGTTTATGTCATGCAGAAATAATCATTCATTGCTCAAAAAAATTTTACAGTGTGTTTAAACATCTCATGACAAACGTTTGCTTAATTAACAATGTCTCTCTGTTGGTCTTTCACCCAAAGAAAAAATATACTTCAAATACTTTCTTCAATTTGTTTTTCATTAATATAATTTAGCTTTTTCTACCCTACCACATGTGAAAACTGGATTTTTAAAGGATATCACACAAAGCTTCTTAAAAATATTAAGATATTTTGAAATAAGATGTTTTTCTCATGAGACCACCATATTAGAAAAAAATGAACTCTTAGATATTCTTGCTCAAAATTATATTTTGGAAAGGGAGAAATGAGTGTCTTCTCTTAGAAATTCAAAAGATTTTTCTGCATTAATGTGTTGCAAAAAGTAAAACTGAATAAAAGACAATGATTCTAAGGCACCCTTAGCATAGGGAATTTCAAAATGACGTTTCCAGTTGGCTGTTTTATAACTAGTTTTTCTGGTCAGAATCACTTTGACATAGGTTAACATGAACAGGGGACTCCTTTTCTCAGATTAAGATAAAGAGGCTGTTTCCAACAACTTCACCATTCTTGCCACCATGCCCAAAGTTCAGACAAGCCTAAGGTAATCTTGTCTTAAGTCAATAAACAGTTCATATTTGGAAATGAGAAAAACAAGAGTTCAAATTAGGAAACAAAGTAAAAAAAAAAAAAAAAGAAAGAAAGAAAGAAAGAAAATACTTTGTTACAGCTGAGGTGGTTTTAAATAAATGGTTGTATAAAGAGAATGATAAATACAGCCTCTATTTGGGGACATTACGGCTTAAAATACTATTTACTTTTAATTTCAAAAATAAACACAGCTGTATTGTTCTGAAAAGTAGTGACAGGCATGTACCTCTACTAGCACTTCTGACCAAGTAAGACACAAACTTCTTAAAAAAATATGCTTCGTGCACTGTACTGAAATTTTTTTAAAGATGTAAATTTTTTTGAACTTGAACGGGAACCAGAATGGGATGATCCAGAAGATGACCTGTGGTGCCTGAGTAAAGTCGTGGTGTTCCAAGGGGTTGGCCCTGGGCTCAGGGTTGTTCAGTGTTTTCACCAATCACTTGGCTTTCAGGTGACTGTGATCTTGTTCGTCTTTTTTTGCAATTACCAGATCAAGATCTAGAATGACTTCTCTTTCTGTTCCTCTCAGGAGAAGATGATGAACTTGAGTGAGATCTTCTTCATGGGGAAGAAGAGCCCCTGTGGGATCTGGAGCTGGATCTTGATTTCACCCCACCAGATCTCAAACGTTCTCTGGAACTGGAAGAACTTCTTGAACGGGACCTGGATCTAGACCTTGAACTTGATGGGGAGGATGAGCATGAAGATCGAAACTTTGAATGACTTCGTCTATTAGATTTCTTTTTATTACTATCATCTTCTTCACTGGCATCAAGATTATATTTTGAGAGATCAGCATCATCTTCATCCTCATCCTCTTCTTCTCCCTCAGATTCTTTATCTTCGACTTCCTTTAGAATAGATGCTGGGCTGATGGACTTCCCCCTGTATTTTTTTCTTTTTACATCCAAACTCATCATATTCACCATCAGATTCTTCTCTTTCTATATATTCAACATTTTCTCTTTCTTTAAAACCACCACTATACCCGGTTCTTTCTTCTAACGTGGCATACTTTGGAGTATTACACATGTTACACTCTGATCTTCTGGCCCAATTCATATTACTGCAAGTTTTATGCTGTCAGTCATTAGCACTGAACAGGCCTCGGTTCTTCTCTCCAAGTGTTTTTCCTATTTCAGTTCCCCCTGCTCTCATCATCTTAGCCTCAGTTGTTTTCTCTCGACCACATCTATTACAGCTGGTTCTACTGGCAAAGTTCACATTTCCACATTTTTTGTCAGGGCAAATCCAGTCACCTTAACTGTTTCGGAAATTTTTGGTGGACATCTTGAACACCGCCACCACAGCCACCAGCAGCTACGTCTTCACAGGAGGAAAGCCTATATTCTAAAATTTGAAAAGTTTAAACTCTTTCCAAAATTTTTTTTGCCATATTGTCTTGCATTGCATGTTTCCAGAAGCATACCCTGACACAAGAGGTTTAGTACAAGTACTTCATTTGAGAAGTTACCCTAGGGAAGAACCAGTAAAAAAGTAGAGAGCCAAGGCAGGGAAGGGAAGGAAACCAAAAAAGGGTGCAGCATGGCTGGTTATACAGCTGGGAGCAACTGGGACTCGATCCTGCTGGGAATATCTAGTAAACAGTGTGGAACACTCCTCAGAGTCATCTTGTCCTAAGCATGAGGGATCTAGAGTACTTATCTCAAAACTGCGGTCAGTCACTGTTTGGAGAAAAAGAATCAAATGTCTAAACCCCAAAATGCAAACAGCAAGGTGAATTTT
Source organism: Pteronotus mesoamericanus (assembly GCF_021234165.1). Lineage (NCBI taxonomy): Eukaryota > Metazoa > Chordata > Mammalia > Chiroptera > Mormoopidae > Pteronotus > Pteronotus mesoamericanus. The sequence goes on from NW_026555072.1 coordinate 4,919,174, forward strand.
TGGTATGCAAACATTTTTTAGTATTAAAATTTGTTCTGGAATTATTTTGTGCAAAATTAGAATTTTGAATTCTAAGTACCTTTCTGGAAACACTGAAAAAGTTGTTTTTTTAAATTGTTCAAATACAGTTGCCTCCATTTTCCCAAAAAGTTTAAGTACATCTTAAAATGTACTATATATGAAATTTTAATTTCATTAAATCCTTATTACCCCCAACTTTCCAAATGAGAAAATTAAAAGCTACAAGAGTATTCACAAATGTTGGAATTTACAAAGGTCTCAGACCCGAAGCTTATAAATTTTGACAAGGAGTTAAGTTTCATTTTCCCATTAACATCTATTTCAAAAGTTAATGTTTAAAAAATTTTTAAATTCAGTTGGAAATGGTTTTAATCAGGATCATTCATTTACCTCTCCCATTCCCTGAAATAACTTGAGCATTTATTTAGTAGGTGTCAGGGGCAATACTCAAAGGTTGAACAGGCCAAAGTGATTAAAATATACTTCCCTTGCTCTCAAGAGGCATGCAACCTACTGTGTGTAGAGGGGGTGGGGCTGGAGAGAAGAGGGATATTCAGAATGCAGGAATAGTTAACTTAAGTCATGAAGTCTTCTACCCAAAAAGTCTAATTTGAAATACAACTATCTTCTTAGATGGAGGAGATGGAAGGAAAGGGAATAACAACAGATTAACATCCTTCACCAATTTAGGTAATTGCCGAGAGAAGGTGGTGTGAAGTATAGTGAAAATGAGTTTTCAGGACACACCCTGCATTCTCCCAACTTCCTTACTTTGCTGCAGTTCATCCTTCCCCCTCTAGAAAATCTTTATCTGCATCCCTACCACCGTATAAATTCTATCAATTATTCAAGGTCAAGTCAGTTTAAATGCCATCTTTCCCATGCAGCTCTGCTCCTTCAACTACCTCAAACCAGAGGTAATCTCTCCAACTCTAAGATAGGGCTTCACACAATGTCTACCATATGACATTTTTGTGTAATAGTAAGAACTTGATTTTACGCAAAATGCTGACTTTTCTTTTAAAAGGTTCTAACAACCCTTTGAGGTGTTAGAAGGCCTAATCGAATGTAGAAACAAGGATCAGAAAGATAAACAGCAACTTGCTCAAAGAAACAGGTATAAGTACCAAACAGGAACTGAATCTAGGTCTGCCTCCAGAGCTTACTCTAAACTGCTATGTTTTTTGTTATTTAACAAAATAGCATCAGACAAAAATGCCACAAAGGCAGGAATGTTAAGCATCCGTGTATTCCTTATTACCTAGCACAATGCCTTCCACATAGCAGATGTCTAAAAGTTTAGTAAAGTGAACCACCCAGTATTTAAGCTTAGTTATTAAAACTCATTTCCCTAGGTGACACAGAATTAGTAAGATGCATGGTCCCTAAACAGCTAATAATTTAATTCAAACGGTTATTGAGCACCTATTATGAGTCATACAAAAGTTATCGGCACTGGGCAGACAGCAGTAAACAAAACAGACAAAAATCCCTATTGTCAATGAATTTACAATCTAATGACAAAAGATTATGAAATTAAATGCATAACAATATATTCCCAGCTACAATCATTTAAGAGTTACTGAAATATAATAAGGACTATGAAAAGAGGTATTACTTGGGTACAATAACCTCAAGGATGGTTAGAAAGGAAAAGAAAAACAAGCTATCTAAACCAGGGATTCTAAATCACACATCTCTGAAAATAGTTGACCGGAGGTTGTGAACAGCCATATGCCCTGAATGAGACGTATTCCCTCCCAATGTACAAGCTCACCAAAAATGCTAATAGCATCCCAACTGAGAAACATAGGTCTATGCAAAAGGATGACCAGAGCAAAGGCAGTAATATAAAAATGAATTTAAATATGAGGTAATCTTCTTTCAACTTACTGTAAGGAGTTAAGGGAGTAATTTTCTGGGAAATGTATAAAACACAGTTTTGCTTCAGTCCAAATCCTTAGAGGTTATAGTATCTACATTACGAGTCAGCAAACTATGGCACACACGCAAGACAAATTCAGCCAGCCACCTGTTTTTGTAAATAAAGTTTTTTTTGAACACAGCTACACCCACTTACTTACTTATTGTCTAACTGCTTCCAGCTCCAACAGCAGAGCTGAGTAGTTGCAAAAGAGACTAACTGGCTTACAAAGCATAGAATATTTACTATTTGGCCTTATCAAAAGAAGTTTGCCAGACCTGACTAGTGTAGCTCAGTTGGTTGGGCACCTTTCTGCAAAGCAAAAGGCTGTGCAGGTTTGTTCCACGGTTGGGGTACATTCGAGAAGCAACCAATGTTTCTCTCTCCTTCTTCTTCCTTTCCCCTCTCATTCTCCTTCCCTTCCCCTCTCTAAAAATAAATAAAATCTTTTTTAAAAAAAGTTTGCCAAGCTCTGACCTAGAGTGTATGCCAGTATCCATTATAACCCAAAATTAAGAAATTATAACAATGAATTTATTATTTTATATCACAGGCTCCTATATTGTGTTTACAGTAAAATTATTGTCAAGGATGTGGTTCATTAAGTTAGCAGTTCACCAACACCAGTGACTTCACTGATCCCCAACACAGCTGATTAACTCCTGAAAGCCCTATGTTCCGAAACCAGAACTCCAGGCTGTACAACCCTAGTTGTGAGAAGGGAGCACTCTGCAGTCCTCTGGAGTTAAAACACTACAAGTCTTACTCTTCCCTGCCGTTCCTCAACTTCGCTCAGTATTTCCAAACTATTTCCAAATTGAAGAAAAGGGCACTTAGAGTTCTGCTTCTATTTTTATGAACATGCCTATGTAAAAGTGAACTGCAAAACAAGAATGATGAACAAAATTATACAAAAACAGTGAGCTGCAGAACAACACAGATGAAATAAGTTAACAACCTCATTCTGACCCTCCCTCTCCCAAATTTTCTTAAATCTGTCTATGAAATCTCATGGAAGGCACTGTTAATTGACTAATCCCTTTTTCCTTGTTGCTATCAGTGAGAAAAAGTTGGCAATGTGACACAGCTCTAGCCAGTGAGACAGGCAGTATTTCTACCACAGAGTTTCTAGGAAAACTTGAACTTCCTTTGCCTAAACGGTTCCTTTCCTCTTCTTACACCATGGTCACCAGAGCAATGAAGGGACAATCAGTCCACCAAAGTTGTATGAAAATTTCTTTAAACTGAATGAGCAACCACAGAAATAAACATTATCTAAACTTAAGCAGAGTATTCTGAAAATACAGCTGCCAATGACTCCCCTCTTGATGGGAGTTTACAGATTGTAAAAATGCTGACCCTTAGCAATAGAATGTTTGAATTCAGCTACCCATCAGCATCAGAAAGTACAACAGAACCTTCCTTACCAGTAATGACGTCCTAACCCCTGCTACCCTCATCCCCACCCCATTTTGTAAAATTCAATAGAACCTTCCGTACTTTCTCAATGAAGCCCTAACACTCCACCCTGTTTTGTTAGGTTTATATATTAAACTTTATCTCTGGCTATAGAGGAAATTACTCATTACTAAGCAACTCCAGCATGCACATGTAAATAAACTTTGTCTTTTCTCATGTTAATCTATCTATTGTCAGTTAATTTGCAGGCCCCAAATCACTGGACCCAAGCTGCAAGGGAAAAAAAGTTTTTTACTCCCAAAAATGACAAGCAGTAGCCCAGTGTAAAAATTAGACTGGGCAGGGAATGGAGTGAGTCATGAACATATAATTTTAAAGGAAAACATGTTTTAAAGACAGCAGTACAGTGCCAATGCATTTAAGATCAGACATTGCCTCCCACCCCACCCCCGGCCACAGCTATTTTCTATTTTCCAAGGTTTGAATATTTTGAGGAAAGTTTAGACCTAGTACCCTACAAGCATGCAGCAGTAAGCCACAACAATTAAGAAGGCAGCTGTCTCCCAGAGAGGGTAAGATTGATGAAAGCAAATAAAAGTAAAAGTTATATTCAAGCTTCTAAAAACATTTATTAGACAGTATCAAAGCCAAAGATTGGCACTTAGGGTAACTAACTGGGTTCTAAGTGATGAAATTATCAAGATATTGTTATGTTTGCCAATTTTTGGGTAGACTAGCAACTTGATTATAGTACCACCAGGCATCCCATACTCCAGTAATCACCTTTGAAGATAATCATATCTTTATATAGGGATATCACTAAAAAATACAATCAAGCCAAACTATTAAAAACATTTCAAATTTCTTAATCTTATTCTTCTCTGATACTAATTCCACATAGCCAGTGAGAAACGTATTTGGTGGGGTATAGGGGGTGGGGGGGTATAGATATGCTGTTCATCCTATAGGGGACTGAAGTGAGGGGTGTATGACTAAAAGTTGCAGGAATAAATTTCCAAATGCCTTTTGGTTACCTCTACCTGTTGCATATACTATAAATAGCTGAAGATTTTATATAATTTGGTAACAATCTCAGCAGTCACCTCAAAAAGTAGTCTTCCTTTTCTTCTCTCACTTCCTCCCCACCAATAAACCACATTCATTCTATTTCACAAAGCTTGCTTTATAATTTAAAAGCCTTTGACTCTATCCCCTTTCCATTCCTACTGCCTTTCTCTAGGTAATTCAGAACCTCAACTTTTGTCTGCCTGACCTGTTTTAAGTTTCATAACTCATCTCCCAAAATCTAGCCTCCCCTTCCACTTCCTCCATTTCGGTCTACCTTCCACACCACTGCCAATGAGCTTTCAAATGCTCAAAACATGACACTTTTCTACTTTAAACTCTGAAGAATCACTACAGTCTTCATTTTATGGCTGTACCTCAAATTTCCAAATCTCAGAGCCATCACTTCAATCAGGGCAAATAACATGTACATCTATGCATAAATTATGCTATTACTGTGATTTTAAACATGTTTGCTTCCTCTGCTGAAAAAGTCAATGCCATCATTCCTTCAACTCACGTTTCCTATCCATTCTTTAACATCTCTCACCTTTTCCTTCTTAAAGGAGTATCTGACACATTCCCAAGCCCATAGACAGGTTTCTGATACATGTTTCCAAATGAATATCCCCATGTCCATTACAAATGTGCTGTTTACCTCCAACACTAAAATATATGTCTATAAATGGTAGAGACAGAACCTAAGTCGTCTTTTGATCCATATGGCAAAGTACCAGGTTGGCCAAAAAATCCGTTTCATTTTTTAACGTAAGATGGCTCCAAGTAGCGCTTAGTTGTCTTCATTCAAAACAATTTTGTTAGATTGTATTGTGACAGCTGTCACATCAGCATGTATGTAAAAAAAAAAAAAAAAACTTATCAAAATTGGTGACTTTCTGTGCAGCCATTTTAATATTGAAGATGGAAGAAAATACTCAATGTTTTTGGCATATTATGCTTTATTATTTCAAGAAAGGTAAAAATGCAAGTGAAATACAAAAAAAAAAAGTCTTGTGCAGTGTATGAAGAAGGTCCTGTGACTGATGGAACATGTCAAAAGTGGTCTGTCAAGTTTCTTGATACCACTGACATTTCGGCCAAATAATTCGTTGCCAAATAATTGATGAATAATTCAACTCATCAGGTAAAAATAAAATCATAAATGTGCATAGACCTAATAAAAGAGCATCAAAATATATTAAAGGATAAAAAGAGCAAAATTAAAAGACAATTCCGCAATCATAGGAAGAGATAATTAACTCTGCAAATGACAAAGACAAAAAAATGAAACACCACTAACCACGTTTACCTACCAACAAATGCAAATCTGCACTTGTTTTCATGTGTTGAACCAATAAATATGTCTCAATATGTTTCAAAAGAATAAAATAATGCAGAGTATGCTGTATAAATAAAGGAGAATTAAAAATCATTAATCATGAGATATTTAAACTAACCCAAATATTTTGATAAAACTATATACGAAGCCAAGTATACATCTCCTGTGGATCAGAAGAAAACACACATGAAATACAAAACATTTTCAACTGAATGATAATGAAAATACAAAACATAAAAATTTGTGGGATACACCTAAAGCAATACTAAGAGAAATATATACCTTTAAATACTTGTATTATGGAAAAAAGACAGAAAATCAATAACCTAGGTTTCCACCTTAGGAAATTAGAAGAACAGAAAAACAAAAAGCAGAAGTAAATAATAAAGACAATAAAGAATCAATGAAATAAAGAAATTTATGAGATATAAAATAGAAAAACAATATTGAAAAAAAAATCCATGGGGGGAAAAAACTGATTTCTTGCAAAGATCAATGAAGTTTTAATAAGCCTCTAGCCAGGCTGATCAAGAAAAAAGAGAATACCAAATTACCATTATCAGGAGTAAAAGAGGATACACTTCACTTCAGATTCCAGTTATTAAAAGGAAAATAGGTTATAACAGAAAAAGAGTAAATCTGACAATTGTATGAAATAGACAAATTCTTTGAAAGACAAAACTAACCCAAGTAACAAAAAACCTGAATCACTCTGTAGACGAGGTCTGTCCAGAAGGTATCCAGCTATGTAATATGAAAAATAAAGCCATTTACTGAAGAAGATACAAGAAACACTGTACATAGGACAATGACACCTCAGTCTCCTTCAAAGTAGGGCACCTTGGGACCTCACAGTTCTCCCAATTGCCATCAGCTGCCCTGTTGTATTTTCCTGAATCTCATCAAGAGTCTGAAATCTCTTCCCTTGCAAAGGTGATTTTAGTTTTGGGAAAAGCCATTAAAAGTCGCAGGGCACCAAATCTGGGCTGTAAGCGGGGCTGAGTCACCTGGGTGAACTGATGTTTCTCCAAAAACCTCCGCAGGAGATGTGATGCATGAGTGGGTGTGTTGTTATAATGAAGCTGCCAATCACCAGTTGCCCATAGCTATGGCCTTCAAAATCATCTAGTTTCCACCGAGCAATGTTCGAGCTTAATGCAAAATTTGATGCAGATTCGTTGCTCTACTCAGTCATTTTGAATGTGACAGCCACACAGTATACATGCTCACTCAATGGCGCCTACCACCCACACTGATTAGTACAGTGACGTTGTTGTCATTGTTCACACATGCACCTTCCAGTCCACTCTCCTTGGCTGCCAAGTTACATCGATGTCCCACAAACCATTCTCGTTATATTAAACAACGGCTGGACTTTTTGACAGACCTTGTATACTAAGGGAATTGAATTCGTAGTTAATAAGTTCTCTCTCCACAAAGAAAACTGGTTGCCCAAATAGATGACTTTACTGGTAAATTCTACCTAACATTAAAAGAAGAAATAATACCAACCCTACACATATATTAGAGAACAATTCCCAACTCATTTTATCAGTCCAAAATTATCCTGATGTAAATAAAAATCAAAGTCACATGAAGAAAATTACAGAGTAACATCACTTACAAACAAAAATGTAAAAATCCTAAGAAAATATTACTACATTGAAGCCAATAACATAATACATGTGACTAAATGAGGTTTATCAAAAAATATCTGGAAAAAAATCAAGCAATGTAATTAACAGATAAATCCATTAGAAAAGAAAAATCCAACAGAAAAATCTCCATAGATGAAAAATAACAATTTGACAAATTCAAAACGTATTTATTATAAATGATGAGTGGGGGGAAAAAACCCAAAGAAAACTAGTAACAGAAGGGAACTTCTTCAATCTAAATCTACAAAAACCTTGCAGCTAACATCATATTCAATGGTGAAAACAGAATGTTTTCCCCCAAAGTAACAACACAAGGATTTTCCCTTCTATTTGACACTGTACCAAAGGTGTTTGCAAATCAAACAAGGCAACAAAAATATTAAAGAGTGTTTACAGATTAAAAAAGAAAAAATAAAGTGCCTTTATCTGCAGACAGCATGATGAAGTACATAGAAAATTCTAAGAAATCTAGAGCAAAGCTACTAGAACTAGTAATTTATCTAAACAGCAGGCTGCCTAAGTGTACAGTAATCTATTGTGCTCCTTTATAATAGCAACAATTGAAAATGAAATTTTACAATGCCTCCAATCACAACACAATAAAAAAATAAACTAAGAGAAATAAACTTTAAAATGTGCTATAAAACATTGCTGAGAGAAATTAAAGAAGACCTAAATAAATGGTGAGACATACTATGCTCCTGGACTAGCAAATGCATTATTAATGAGACAGAAACTATCTCCAAATTGGTTTATGCACACAATGTGCTACCAATCAAAATCCCAGCAAGAGAAATTGACAAAACTGCTTCTAAACTTTATATAGGAAGGCAAGAAAAACCAAAACAATTTTGAAAAAGAGCAAAGAGAACTTACATGGCTTGATTTCAAGACAACAGTAACAAAACAATGTGATATTGGCTTAAAAATAGACACAAAACTAAATGGCCAATTGATTTTTGTCAAAGCAGAAATGATTATTCCATTTTAAAAGGATAGTCTTTCCAACAAATGATGCTGGAACTAGTGGATATCAATTTGACTGAGGAGTGGATATCAATGTGTGCGGGAGCCCACACATTGATGCTTATGTCACATCATAAACAACCTGACAGCTTGAATTGTACCGTAAACCATAACATAATAAATGTGACTACAGAACTTCTAGGAACAAAAGTTGAGGAAATCATTATAATCTTAGCGTAGGCAAAGATTTCCTAACAAAATACAAAAAATCACAAGCTATAAAAAAAACCTGATTAAATGAACATCAAAATTATAAACATTTGCTCTTCAAAAGGCACAAGAAAAAAAGGAAAAGACAAGCCACAGACTAAGAAAATATCTATAAAACATATACCTGATAATGGGCTTTCATCCAGAGTATGCAAAGGGCCTATACAACTCCATTAGTAAGGCAATAAAAAAAAGTTAAAAATGAGCGAAGGATGTGAACAAGCAATTAAAGAAGGTATGCAAAAGGCCAACAGCACATACAAGATGCTCAACATCACTATCACCAGGGAAATGCAGATAAAACCAAAACGAAAAACTACCACTTAACTACTAGAATGATTAAAGTTTAAAAAACTGACAATACCAAATAGTAGTAGAGAAAGAAGCAGAACAAGTGGGAACCTTATATGCGGCTAATTGAAATCTAAAATGGTACAGCCACTTTGGAAAACAGTTCGGCATTTAATCCTACAACTGCAATATGACTCAAAATTTCCAAATCCTAGGTATATATACCAAGATAAATGAAAACCTATGATCTCACAAAGACAAATATGTTCATAGTACTTCATACATATTTTACCCAAAATTGGACACAACCCAAATATCTATCAACTGGTAAACAGAAAAATTAATTGTGGCATAATTATTCTATGAAATACTACTTAACAATAAAAGGAACACAATACTGATACACACAACATGAGTGAATCTCAAAAACAGCATGCTAAATGAAAAATATTGAAAGCAAAAGAATATATGCTATTTGAATCCAGTTTGGTGACATTCTAGAAAAGACAAAATTAGAGATAGAAAGCCGGGGACCAGGGATCAAAAGTGGGAATCAACTGTAAAGGGGGCACAAGGGAACACTTTGAGTTACTATCTTAATTGTAGTAATGGTTACACAACCCCATATAAATTGCCAAAATGCAGCAAATTTGTACACTTAAAATAATGTAAATTATACCTCAAAAAAGCCTGAGTTAAAAATCCAGATATTTTTGTGGAGCTGCAGTTAATTAGACAGCTTATCTGGAAAGACAAGCAATAAAAGGACAGCCAGAGAAACCCTAAAAAAAAAAGAATGGGGAAATGGTGCCCTATTACAACCATATATTAAAACATATTATAAAGCCTCTCTAAGTAAAATAGTGTATTAATTAATGGACAGGCCTAAGGAAATAGACCAGAAAATCCAGAGACAAAATAGCATACAAAAATTTAGCATACATTTAAGGCAACATATTAAATTAGAGGAAGAAAAGATAGTTGGTTTTTTTTTTAACAATATACAGTGTTGAGACAATCATAAGGAAAAAAATAAATTTGGATATTCCTCACACTATAAATCAAGGATAAATCCCAAACTGATCAGATTAAAATAAAACCATGTACGTACTAAAAGAAAACAGTGGGTGAATTTCTCTAACACCTAGGAGTTAGGAAAAAACTGTCTTATGATTCAAAATGCAGATGTAATTTAAGAAAAGACCGTTAGACTGGACTACATAACTTTTGCATGGACACTTCTGAATGAACGAAAACAAACACACAAAACAAAGTAAAACAACTGACAAACCACAACTCATATCACAGATATAGGATAAATATAACTCGTACATAAAATATGGCCATATAAAAAAGAGAAACAATGAGCCAATAGAAAAATAAGCAACATGAATAAAGAAAAAAACTACAAATAGTCTTCCAAAAACTTTAATTTTTTAAAAAGCCCAACTTTATTAACAACTAAGAAAATGTGAATTTAAACAATAAGACACCATTTCTCACCTATCACATTGGCAAAAAGCCCAGTGACATAAACTTTCTAGCTTAATACCAAGGGAAAACAAGTATTCCCAAAGGAGCAGTATTTAACACTTAAGCTTCCACACAGCAATCCCACTTATAAAGGACTCTACAATCAAAGAGTATCTATACCAAAGAATCACTAACAACAATATGAAAAGACACATTACTATCTACTACAGTATAATCTGTAAAAGCAAATAGTGAAGCAACTGTTTGAATACACTATAATAAATTCATCATGACCTTGGATTAGGCAAAGATTTGTTAGGTACAACACCAAAGCATAAGCAATAAAAGAAAATGCTGCAAAACGGGATGTCATCAAAATTTAAAATTTCTGCACTTCAAAATATGCTCTGACTGGGTGGCTCAGTTGGTAAGAGTATCGTCCAGTACACCAAAGGTTGCAGGTTTAATCCTCAGGTAGGGCATATATCTAAGGCAACCAACTAATCGATATTTCTCTTTCTCTATCTCTCCCTCTCAAATCAATAAATATATCTTTGGGTGAGGATTAAAAAAAAGAGAACTGAACAATTACTGGAACCATTGCTGATGAGACTATAAAATGGTACAGCCACTCTGGAAAATAGTTTCTAAAAATGTTAAACACAGGTTTACTCTACAACCGAACAATTCCACTTCTGCTTATCAACCCAAGAGAAATAAAAATGTATGTCCACACAAAAACTGGTACACAAATGTTCACAGCAGCATTATTCACATAGGCAATAAGTGGCAACAACTAAAGTGTCCATCAACTGATGAATGGATAAATAAAAGCTTGTATATCCATACACTGGAATATTATTAGAGAATAAAAAACAATAAAGTATAATACATGTTACAAATAGATCAACTCTGAAAGCAAATGCTGAGTGAAAGAAGCCAGTCACAAAAGACCACATGCTACATGATTCCATTTAAATGAAATATCCTCAAAAATACAACCACAGACAGAAAGCAGATTTGCACTTTCCAGAGGTTGGGCATGAGGTTTCATTATAAGGAAATGAGCATGTCCTAAAATAAGACTGTGGTTATAGTTGCACAACTCTGGAAATTTACTAAAAGTCACTGAACTGCACAGTTAAAACAGCTGATTTTTATGGCATGTAAATTTCATTCCAATAAACTTTTTTTAAAAAGATAAATCATAGACTAGATATTTTTAATACATTAAAATATTTTACTAAAATATGTCATTAAAACTTCAACAAACCAAAAAGAAATATAAACTAGGCAATAAAAAAAAAAAAAAATCCATCTAAAAAGTCTGAAATAGGAATTCAGATAAAGAAATTACACTGGCCAATAAGTTTACATGTAAAGTATATATGGTGTAAAAGAGTAACCTGCCCAGGTAACTTTCTGCACCTGCTTAAACTAAGAAAATAGATGGTCTCTATCACACATAATTCTTCATTTAGGTATAGGTCTTTTAAAAAATGGTTAGGTTCCATTGTCCCCAAAGCTCCAATTATAAACAGACTGTACCAAAAAAGACTTCCATTATAATTTTCCAATTATGACTTCCCTTTTCAGCCTGATAAAGAATCATTATTGCCATTGCCATTTGGTCTTGCTTGCTTTTAAATTCTCACACTTAGGATCATCTATGCCGAACAGATTGTGTCAGAGTTATCTAATTCTTTTAATAAAGTACAAGGTGATTTATACAAGATAGCACAAAACTCATTTTTCCTTTTCCAAGTCCCTTTCCCTAAAAATAATTTTTAAGTAATTAACAAAATTACTTAACAAAATAAAAGAGCACAATTCATTTTGAATATTACCAGCAGTAGTAACCTACTCCCTCCACAAAAAAAAAAAAAAAAGGAAACAAAGAAACGGGCATGCAAATGTACACTAACCTTCCAGTAGTCAGATTGTAAACTGTAGTACCTCTGGTATGCAGATAATGCTGAAAGAAGAAAAATAAGTTTGAGTCACAATTATGCCCTGTTTCAAAATAAACAGTACAAGAAACATTAAATATTAAAAGCCTAACAGGCTTCCCACCAAACCCACCTCCCAGCAGAGAGTGATATTTAAGACCAAATAATTTAGAAATTTAGAGAACCCCTACTCATAGTCAAACATGGGAACAAATATCAAATATATAAGAGTTCAAGAGTGTAAACACATGATCACATCCCAGATATGCACTAGAACAGAACCTAGGCTACCTCTTGAAACAATTTGACCTTCCTCAGAGAACAAATCTCCGAAGAGAATTAAGATTTTCCAAGGCTACTCCAGAATATGATAGATTATTTGTTCTCACAAGGGATGTTACTTCCAAGAATGAGTAAGAGTTCAAAAACCTCAAAGGGCAAAGAAGCTGTCTGTGAAGCTTCCCTTCATACGATCAACAAGAAAGCCACCCCACAATTGCCTTACTCCAACTCAATTCCAATATAGGGCATTCTATACCCCTAAAACCACTCCAAAGTATAAAGGCTTCTGAAAAAAAAATTAAAGTAGATTTTATCAACTAAAAAACTCAGTGAGGAGGAGGTTAAAAAAAGTAGACAAAAAGTTATATATGTGCATTAGAATTGGTAGAGAGATCCCTTTTCAAAAATCTGATAAGCAATAAATAAGTCATGAGGATGTAATGTACAACATGGTAACTATATCTGAAAGTTGCTAAGAGAGTAAATCCTAAAAGTTCTCATCACAACAAAAAAAAATACTTTTTTAACTATATATGGTGATGGATGTTTAACTATACTTATTTAGATCATTTCCCAATATATACAAATAGCAAATGTCATATACCCGAAACTGTTATTTCCATTATATCTCAATTTTTAAAAATGACTGTTAGATTGTCAAATAATATTTTCAATGAGAATACTGAAATTTTATATTGATAAAAATAGGGGAAAATGGAAATTAGTATTTTCTAATATTCCATGTGTAATGCTTTCAGATTGTTTATCAGCAAATAGCCTAAATATATATGAATAACAGAAAAATTTCTGAAAATGTTCAAATTAGAGAAGCATTATGCAAAACATCACATATCTGAACAAGTAACTTATTTGAATAATGTTCATCTTTTTTGCATAAAGATGATGCCAACCAACCTATTATTGGAAGGACATTCAGACTATAGTTTTTCCAATTTTGGTAAAGAGTTGACTTATGCCATCCTCAGTTTTCTGGTTCTACTTCTGAATGTAGTTAGCTCCGAAAAGTCATTAATTAATGGTCTTCTAAAAAGAGCAAGCCAACTATCAAACTTGCTGGTACACAATGATCAAACAAGGTTTATGTTCAGAAATCACCACTGATTTAGATGGTGGATTAGGCAAATGCAGAAATCACCTCCTACCACAAACAAATTACAACTAAATTACAGAATAACCATCAGTCAAAACTGCCTGGAATCTAGCTGAACAGAAGTCCTATAACCAAGGATGAAAAGATGAAGCGATGTCAAGACTGGTAGCTGGGGTAGAGACATGGAACGGACCGGTCCCACACTTATCTGTGGTGATTAAAAAAAATCAGGAGGGATATTTTGGCTGCAGAGGTGCCTGAGAAGAGCAAGGGGTCCCACCCCCAGGTTCCTGTGCCAGGAAGAAGAATCCCCATAACTTCTGGTTGTGAAAACCAGTGGAGATTGTGGCTGAGTGAGACAAAGGGCTGCTGAAGACCCAAGTGTCACTCTTAAAGGGCTCGCACATAAACTTACTTGGACTCACTCATTTGGAGCTCCAGGTCTCAGGCAGCAACTAGAAAGGTGCCAGGAACATATGGAAAAAGAAATGAATTGTCTGGCCTCAGGGTAAGAGCTGAGGGGCAGCATTTTCCCAGACAAAAGTGCTAACAGAGGCCCTTGCTCCTTTGCTGGCACGATGGTGCCATATCTGAGTCTCCATCAACCTGTCTAGCATCATTTGCCCTGCCCTGGTGATTCCCCAGACCCTCCCGATCCAATATGCGGTCCACCCAAGTCCTCCCCAGTGGCTTTCCCATTCAAATGTCCTGTCTTGGCTCATGCTATGCACCTTTCTAAAATCTCTCAAAGTTTCACAAACCCCAAACTGCATCTGGCCTCAGCATGCTCCATGCCTCTTACTAAAGTGGTCCCAGGCGCAGCACTAGAAGCAGGCAACTTTGGTTCATGGCTGGGCCTCTCTTGGCACCTACAAGCCCAGCACAAATAGCAACCACCTGCAGGTTGCTTTGTAGCTCATTCCAGATGACACCAGGCAAGGCCTTGTAGCAGCTTACCTTGGTCTGCACCTCCCAGGAGGCTGTGAAATCAGTGCACCCAATGGATAGCTTCCAACCACACTGAAGCACCACCCAAACACCTCCATGAGCAACACACTTAAGGGTTGGCAGACTCATCAGGCACCAGAGACCCACTAAAGCTAGTCCTGCATCATGGGGTTGGCCTCTACACAGCAGCTCCTCCTCCGTGGTTGTGGCCAATCCTCCCAGCTAAGTGGCCTCAGGATATACTCCTCCCATTGACATGCCAAAAACAATCAAGATGCAAAAACAACACCTGGGGGTGGGATGCACAGGGCATGCCCAGCTCCACTGACTGGGGAGGCTGTGCCACTGGGACCTACATGACACCTACTACACAAGACCACTCTACCAAGAGAGAGAGGAAGCAGCTCAATGTAACACATGCAAACACAGGGAGGCTGCCAAAATGAGGAGAGAGACAGATAGATAGATAAATAGATAAATAAATATGCCTCAAATGAAAGAATACTCCAAAAAAAAGAACTAAACACAATCAAGACAAGCCACCTACCAGATGCAGAGTTCAAAACCCTACTTATAAAAATGCTCAAGGACCTTAAAATAAGAATAGACGAACTCAGTGAGAACTTTAACAAAGAGATAAGGAAATGTAGATAGAAAACATAAAAAGAACCAGTTAGAAATGAAAAATACAATAACTGAAATTAAGAATACTCATACATTACACAGAATCAACAGTAAAGGAAAGAGAGGATCAAGTCAAGATCTGAAAGATAAGGAAGCAGGAAACACCAATCAGAACAGCAAAAAGGAAAAAAGAATCCAAAAAAATAAGGATTGTGTAAGGAGTCTCTGGGACAACTTCAAGTAAACCAACAATCATATCATTCGGGCGGGGCAGGACACCAAAAAGAAAAGAGAGAAAGCAAAGATCTGAAAACCTTTTTCAAAAAAAATAATGGCAAAAAACACCCTTACCTCGTGAAGGAAATGGACATACAAGTCCTGGAAGAGAACAGTCCCAAACAAGATGTACCCAAAGAGGCCCACATCAAAACTCATAATTAAAATAATAAAGGTAAGGACTTCCGGTCAAGATATAGTGAAGGCAAACAAGGCTCGCTTCTTCGCACAACCACATAAAAAATCACAACTAAAATATCGATAACCATCACTCAGAACCGTCAGAAATTGAGTTGAATGGAAGTCTAACAACTACAAAATTAAAGAAACCACATCTATTCAGACTGGTAGGAGGGGTGGAGACTTGGAACGAGCTGGTCCCATATCCACGCGTGGTGGATAAAAATTCAGGAGGGATATCTCAGGAGTGAGAAGTCCCAGCCCCACACCAGGCCCGGCAGCCCACGGTTCTAGTGCTAGGGAGGTAAGTACTTATAACTTCTGGCTGCAAAAACCAGGAGGGACTAAGTCAGTAGAAGAAACTTCTAGAGTCCCAAGCAGTTTCTCTTGAGGAACCCACACACAGACTTACTGAGACTCACTCCCTCTGAGCTCCAGCACAGGGGTAGCAGCTTGAAAGGCACCAGAGGCATACAGGTAGAAACTGAAGTGGGGGGCATCGAGGTGAGAGCTGGGGAACAGCTTTCTCCCGGATGGAAAGGCAAGCAGAAGCCATTGTTCCTTTTCTGAACCCTACCCACACAAAGCCACAAAGCCCACAAGCTGGTGTCTTATCTGAGATTCCATCAATCTGGCTAACACTGTTTACCCCTCCCTGGAGATCCCCGGGAGACTCCGTCCCACTTACTTGACTTACTGGAGACCACCCAAGCTGCTTTTCCATATGAATGGCTGGTCTTGCCCCATGTTTCACAACTTCCTATATCCTTTCAAACAAGCAAGCCTCTGTACCTCTTGCTAAGTTGGCCTCCAGCCCAGCACTAGTAGAAACCAGCCTAGATGCACAGCTTGTTTTCACCTGGGAATTCCCAAGCCCAGAATAAGTAGCAGCCATCTCAGATTGCTTTACAGGTCAGGCAGGATGGCCCTGAACAAAACACAGGTGGGGGCTGACCTTGGCCTGCACCACCCAGGAAACCCCAGGACCTGAGCACCCAGTGAACAGCTATAGACTACGTCAAAGCACTGCCACCTTTACCCTGCACAGCTGATTCTCCACAGAGGGTGGAGGCTGGTGGTCAATGCAGCTGACTGGCCTGGGTAAATCCCTCCCATTGATCTACCAACAGCAACCAAGGCTCAACTGTAAGAGGAGGGTGTAGTCAGCACACATGAAGGATACACCTCGAGTATTCAGCTTGGGTGATAGGGGAGGCTGTGCCACCAGACCCTATAGGACACCTACTACATTAGGTCATACTACCAAGACACAGTCATAACAACTCTAACTAGTAACATAGAAACAAACACAGAGAGGCTGCCAAAATGAGGAGGAAAGATTAAAAAAAAAAAAAAAAAAAAAACCTCAGGGCCCAAAAGGAAAGAGATGAAAACTCCTAAAAGAGAACCGAAAAATGGAGATGGGCAAGCTATCAGATGCAGTGTTCAGAACAGTGTTTATAAGGATGCTCACGGAATTTAGTAAGGACCTCAGCAGAATAAAAAAGATCTATTCAGAAACAAAGGATATTCTAATTGAAATAAAGAACAATTTACAGGGAAACAATGGTAGGGTGGATAAAGCCGAGAATAAAATCAATGACTTGAAACATAAGGAACCAAAAAAGAAGGAATCAGAACAAGAAGAAAAAAATCCAAAAACACAATGACAGTGTAAGTAGCCTCTGGAGTAACTTCAAGAGGTCCAACATTCCCATCACAGGGACACCAGAAGGAGGAGAAAGAAAGAGCAAGAAATTAGAAATCTATTTGAAAAAATAATGAAAGAAAACTTCCCTAATTTGGTGAAAGAAATAAACATCCAAGTCCAGGAAGCACAGAGAATCCCAAATAAGATGGATGCAGAGAGGCCCACACCAAGACATATAATTAAAATGCCAAAGGGTAAAGATAAAGAGAGAAACTTAAAAGCACCAAGAGAAAAGAAGTTAGTTTCCTAAAGGGGAGTTCCCACAAGACTGTCAGGTAACTTCTCTAAAGAAATTTTGCAGGCTACAAGGGATTTGCAAGAAATATTCAGTCATGAAAAGCAAGGACCTACAACCAAGATTACTCTACCCAACAAAGCTCTCATTTAGAATTGAAGGACAGATAAAGAACTTCCCCGACAAGAAAAAGGTAAAGGAGCTCATCACCACAAAACCAGTATTACAAGAAATGTTAATGGGTATTCTTTAAGAAAAAGATTAAAAATACAAATAAAATGGCAATAAATACTTACTATCAACAATTATTTTAAATGCAAATAGATTAATTATTCCCATCAAAAGACAGAAGGTGAATGAATGCATAACAGAACAAAACCCTTACATACGCTGTCTACAAGAAACTCACTGCTGTCTACAAGAAACTCGCTTCGGATTGAAAGACACACAGACTGAATGGGATGGGAAAGAGTATTTCAGGAAAATGGAAACAAACAAAGAAAAAAGGTTGGGAAGCAATACTTATACCAGACAAAATACACTTTAAAACAAAAGCTATAAAAAGAGACAAAGAAGGATCCAACAATTCCACTTTTGGGTATTTATCCAAAGAAATCCAAAACACTAAATCAAAAAGACATTATATATCCATATGTTCATTGCAGCATTATTTACAATAGCCAAGATATGAAAGCCTAAGTATCCACCAATAGATGAATGGATAAAGAAATGCGCATATATATAATGGAATATGATTCAGGCATAAAAAAGAATGAAATCTTGCCATCTGCAACAACATGGATAGAACATCATTTCTGAGTAAAATAAGAGAAAGACAAATGTATGATTTCACTTATATGTGGAATATAAAGAAAATAAATGAGTAAGCAGAACAGAAACATTTTCAGAGATTCAGAGAACATTTTGACAGCTGCCAGGTAGGAGAGGGATGGGGGGATGAGTGAGAAAGGTGAAGGGGTTAGAAGTACAAACTAGTAGTTACAGAATAGTCATGAGGATGTAAAGTACAGCACAGGAAATACAGTCAATAATATTGTATGGTTTAAGATGGACACTAGATTTATCAGGGTGATAATTTCATAAGTTAAATAATTGTCTAATCACTTGGTTGTACACCTGAAACTAATATAATATTGAACATCAATGGTAATTGAAAAAAAATTTTTTTTAATTATTTACTTGCTGATTTACACATAACAGTCATGGAATAGGTGTTCTCTCTCTACTGCTGGATGTGAACAAGAAAGCATATATCATTAACTGCCACTGCAAAGGTTACTATTCTTAGGATGAGGCCCATAAAGTTAGCAGAGGAAACTCAAAGTACCTGGGTATGTCTAGACTTTGAACTATACCTAGCACACAAGTCATCTATGAATTTCCCATTATGTGAGATAATACATCTCCTTATTATTTAAGATAGAATGAAGTCCTTGATATTTGTGCCTGGGTCCCTAACAATTTTGTGCACTACTGTATGAAGTCTGAACTGAACTCTTAATGATGTTACAAAATTTCAACAAATTTGAAGGGTATGTTTTCAATAACCTCAACAATAACGTATATTATTACAAGACTTAATAAAATTCCCATTTTAGGCTTAGCATCCTATTTTACGAAAAATCCTAACATACTTTGTTTCCTAATCCAAATAGATCATTAAAACCTTAAAGACTATACATATACCCATCACCAGAGCCTCTAATGAAATTCTTTTAACCAAATCACAGACCTTATTTCTAATCTTTATGTCAGTTACCTAGCCATTAAAAAAAAAAAAAATTCCTAGGCCACTCTCACTAGATTTTTTTTTTTTAGGGTCCACAATAAAGAATGAGGGAAACCATTTGTTTGGACATCCTTATAAAACTTAAAACCTGTTTCATAATGATTGCAGCATATGTATTACTGGGTTCTCCTCCTTCCCTAAACCATCTAACCTTCACTTTGTTATCCCTGAGTTCTTTATTGGCTCCAGAAGTCCCTGTTTATCCCACTAGGAAATCTTTTTGACATTACTTCAGGCAAACCTTGTTTTCTTTTGCCACATAACCAAGAATGGTGTGCCCAAACATATTTTTTATTGTACTCTACTGCTTATGCTATTACAGTTGTCCCCACTTTTTCTTTCCCCCTTTGCCCACCTCCACCCATCCCCCCAAAAAATTATTAATAGTAACTCTTTATCAACCTATTTCCAAAGTTCACATCTTTTTATTATGTGGAACCAACTTTATGGACAAACTTCTATTTTTTCATAATGAGTTTAAAATATTTTGTTTTCACCGTCTTTGTGTGGCTCACAGTGGGTTGGGCATCATCCCGCAAATGCAAAGGTTGCTGGTTCAGTTCCTTGTCAGGCCACATGCCTGGGTTGCAGGCTAGGTCCCTGGTTGGGGGTGTGTAAGAGGCAACTGATCAATGTTTCTCTCCCTTTCTCCCTCCCTTCCCATCTCTCTAAAATTAAATTAATTAAATCTTTTCTTAAAAAATTTTGTTTTTAAGTAAGCCCATTTAGTCTTTTTAGATTAAAAAACATAGGAGATATAATGAATTTAAATGGTAATACTCAGTAGTGATAAGGGAAATCCCCAATAGCGGCAAGAATTCAAGAAAACAGGCAGCTTTATCATTCTATTAATACTGTAAGTATAAATTAGTAAAACTCTTTTGTACCATAATTTAGCACTGACAAAAGTTTTAATATATACATATCCTTTTACTCAGTAAAGCCTATCATATCAAGGTATTTCTTCTAAGAATATAAACATGGATGTGTACAAAGATTTAGCTACCAGGAGAAGACAAGATAGTAACTATGTTAACAGAAAAAAAGAAAGTCGACACATCCAATAGGGAACTGTTCCACCTATATGACAGAATACTATGCAATAAAGTTACAAAGTGTGTTTCTGAGATAGAGGGATTAATATGATACACTGGGTTAAAGAAACTTGCATGGTTTATTTAAATTTTTAAATACTGAAAATTTATTGTAATAGAAGTCTCTAAAGATTTCTATCAAAAATGTTTTTCAAAGATCTGCCTCTAGTTGATAACATATCAAGGGGTCTC
The DNA here is from genome assembly GCF_021234165.1 of Pteronotus mesoamericanus. Lineage (NCBI taxonomy): Eukaryota > Metazoa > Chordata > Mammalia > Chiroptera > Mormoopidae > Pteronotus > Pteronotus mesoamericanus. The sequence goes on from NW_026555072.1 coordinate 4,940,012, forward strand.
CACTGCATTCACATAATATTTCTTAAGTATTAAGTCACTAGCACCAGGTTAGATGCAGTGAATACAGATTTGAACAAACACAGAGCTCCTACCCTCGGGCTGCTCTCTGGCCTTTTATAGTTTTATGTATCTTAACGTTTTCCTTTAACCAATGGTCATATTTCTGTAAACATTAAATAAGTGTACTTCTTATGTTAAAACAAGGGGAGAGTCAACATTATCAAATGAAAGCCACCAGGAAAACAACAGGATATAGTAGGAAAAGTATAAAGAAGCTTTAGGCAAATCTGGGTTCTAATCCTTACTTTACCACATCCTAAGAGAAGGTGACATCGAGCCACTTAATTCAAGTTATTTCCTTACAGGTCACAAGCAGCCTAAAAAAAATAATCATTGAAAGAGTAAGGTATAGCCCTGGCCAGTGTGGCTCAATTGACTGGAGAACCATCCCATAAACCAAAAGGTCACAGGTTTGACTTCTGATCAGGGCACATACCCAGGCTACGCGTTCAATCCCCAGGCGGGGCTGTATATGAGAAGGCAACTGATTAATGTCTGTCTCAAAAATAAAAAGGAAAAATAAAAATGATAGTAATTTTAGAATAAGAAAGAAAGGAAGAAGAAGGAAGGAAGGGGGAGAGAGAGAGGGAGGAAGGGGGGGAGAGAGAGAGAGAAAAAGAGAGAGGAAGGAGGGTGGGAGAGGGAGGGAGGGAGCGAGGGAGGGAGGGGGAGGGGATGAGGGGGAGGAGGAGGAGGAGAGGGAGGGAAGGAGGGAGGGAGGGAGGGAGGGAGGGAGGGAGGGGGAGGGGAGGAGGGGGAGGGAAGGGAGGAGGGGGAGACTCCCTAACTGGTTTGACTTAGTGGGTTGGGTGTCATCCCACATACAGAAAGGTCACCAGTTAGATTCCCAGTCAGGGCACATGTCTGGGTTGCAGACTAGGTCCCTGGTTGGGGGTGTGCAAAAGGCAATCAATCAGTGTTTCTCTTGCACATCTATGTTTCTCTCCTCCTCTCTCTCTCCCTTCCCCCTCTCTAAAGATAAAGAAAATATCAAAAAGAAAAAAAAAAGAGGAGGGGAGGGAAAGGTATAACTGAAAATAAAAAGAAAAATCCAAACCATATTACAACTTGGTTGGAATTAAATAAAATAGAGATGTAGACAAACAGAGTGAGGGAATAAAGAGGGTAAAGATTTAGTAGGTGACAGAGACATGAAAATGCTTGGAAATATTACAGCTCTGAGTTAAGACTGTCAAAACAAGAGAAAGAAAGCATGCCTGGTGCCCTGGCTGGTGTGGCCCAGTGGACTGAGCACCAGCCTGTGAACCAAAGTGTTGTCGGTTCTATTCCCAGTCTGGGGCACATGCCTGGGTTGCAGGCCAGGTCCCCAGTAGGGGGAGTGCGAGAGATAACCACACATTTAAGTTTTTCTCCCTATTTCTCCCTCCCTTCCCCTCATTAAAAAAAATAAAATTTTTAAAAAAATAAAGCAAGCATTCCTGGTGACAAGTCCATACAGACAACATAAGGATGAAAAGAAAGGACACTGTAGGTTAAGGGTGACAGCCTTGCCAGAAAAAGGAAGTCTTCTTCACAGTTAGTTACAGTATAAATGTAATAAAAAAAAAAAGATTTAAAATTCAATCTATACTCCTATATTAGACCATGCATTAACTGCAGGCAGAACTCAGCATTACTCTTTTCATCCCTAGCCCTGTGTGTAACACTACAGGCAGGAGGTTAGCTGCTAGTGGGGAAGGGGAAGGAATGATAAATCTGTCACAGTTGCACTGACTGTCACCTGTAGGCCAAAGCAGGTTGTGGTTGCCTAAGGTTATTAAGTTACTACATTTCTTTGTTGTTCTGAGGCTGAACTGAAAGCTTCTATTTATACCTTGGGATATATGCTATCAAAGAGAGTTTATATTAACTGTTTCAATGTATAAAAGTGACTGATGTGCCTAGCTCTCTAGCCATCTTTCTGCTTTTTCATATCTATGCCTAAAACACATCTATGCATATATATATATATATATATATATATATATAATATACACAGCATTAATAAATATTAATACATATTAACATTTGAAAAACCTCTGGACAATGTCCACAACAGACCTTTGTTCCCGTGTCCCTGTCTCTTCAGAGGTTTGAAAAGATTTCAGATTACAGAGACAAGAAAATAGGAAGTTGGAAAAGCAGAGAGGCAAATAATCCTTTTACTCCTGTTAGCATCTTCAAGTCAAACCAATGCATCTACTGGAATCTCTGAGATTTACTAATTCTTTATCATTATTAAAATAACATACTCAAGGTCTTTATAGCTCACATTTGGCTTACCATAAGAGTGTCTTCTTTGTGTTCTACCAGCTCTCTAGTTTTTTAACCTACTATAACTTTTGCTTGTTGCCTGGACACAGGCTCCTGACAACCTGGGTTATGGTCACTATTGTGCTTCCTTGGGTATTTCTCAAGTGTATTTTCTAATTCTGGCCATGAGTAGATTGAACAAAATTGGTGATTTCCAAATTGTATTTGGAGGAAATGAAAGCACTAGTCATTTTTTTTAAAACATTAAATACATTTAAATAAAGTTACATGGAGAAATAGGGTACAATAACCATGAATACAATGAAAACACATGAAACAATCACCCTAACTGTATCAGCTTTCACACATACATAATATTCATTCTATGAATATCATATGTCAATATTCTGGATTTTATTTCAGTATTTATTTCAAAAGTAAATATACTGTATAGCGAACATATATACTGTGCAATTGGTAAGATAGAATTACTAATTCCCAATGACTATCTGAAAGGAGTTTTAAACAAAGAGCAAATTCTTAAAAGAATCACCTTTAGTTCCAACAGCCATAACAATAAAGAAATGAACCATGCAAGAATGAAAAAAATTGATACTTTTTAGAAAAGCCAAACTCAAAATTATTGAAAAACGTATACTTCACATTCTTATACTATATATATCCTAAGATGCAGTACTGCCATTCCACCCAAGAAAGACAAAAAAGAGAAAGCCAAACAAAGCCCACCAACTCTTATAACTTCTCCACATTAACAACTCCTGGAATGTTACTTTGTCCTAGGCATTTGTAATAACTGAAGAACTAAAACCACCAAAATCTATTTTGCTCAAAAGTCACAGACAATGCAACTAATGACCAATTACTTGATGGAGGAAAGAGAGGAAAATCTACCATTGGCTGGAATTTTAGGGAAAACTTCCAGCTCAACACAAAATGAAGAAACCATTTTTAAAAGTTTTTCATACTAGTATCAGAACTGAAATCATCTCCTGTAACTAATTTTTTTTACTTCTGAAACTCCTATTATCCATTCCCCAGCTTCTTACTTTATAATTTCTATCTTTTTATAGTTTTGCTGTATACTTTTATTTGCTACTTGATTATCTAAGCAACTACCTTAACTTAGTGACTACCCTCTCCTATAATTTGCCACACACATTTACAGATATTTACATTTACAGTGGTACCTCAGTACTCATCATTAATCCATTCGGGAACTCATGACAAGTGTGGAAACTGACAAATAACAAATGCAACAAGTGATGAAGCATTTTCTCTTGTGGGGCAGCATCATGACTAATACAAGTTCTAGCAAGTGCAACAACTCCCAAGCAAGCGCTGAGTGCTGAAACATTTTCTCATCAAAATGAGACCATTACAGCGTTTAACGAGTTCTGAAGCCAATGAGTACTGAGGTATGACTGTAATTCTGTTAATTAAACTGCTCATAGGCTGCATCACATATATTCACAAGAATATATATGCTTGCCTTTCAGCCCAAGGTTCTCTAACCCCAAGAAGAGAAATCACTGCATAATCTCCATGGTTTAAGGCAGTCTTAACAGCTGCAGCAACTGTTTGGTTCAGCTGAGGTTAATGGGTTAGCTTTGGGGTTAGAAGTGGAAAAAAGGTATGGTAGAAACTGTTAAGAACCACTCAAATCCCACTTGAAGGACTGTTGAGAGTCCTACATGCAGACACTTCTAGCAGTGAGGTGCATTAACTGCTGAGATCTTCCTTGCCAGAAGTCATACTCCTTCCCAGGTGGGCCAACATTCAATATTGAATGGATGAAATATAAAGGCCTACTCATTTTGGCCCAACTTGGGATAGCCCTGAAGGGCTATTCTAGCTAGAGAGCTCCCGATAGAGTAGGCCAAGGCTGTCACAGCTTAACTTGTTCCTCAGTCCAATCTTGGTTCTTCCACAGGTGTTGATCCTCAAGGCATTCCTTACTAAACATCCTGTATGCTAAATTCCCTCCAGAGGAACCCACCCTGCAACAGGCTAAGTGCAATGAGCATCCATTTTCCCACAATCCTCTAACCAATTACTTCTTTAGGAAAAATCCCTAGAGTCCAAATGACCAAATCAAATGACAAAAATTTTCTTAAATTCCTCATACACATTACCAACCAGAAAGGCTAAATTTTTTTTAAAAATTGCTTTACAAAGCCTTTTTCCTTCTGCCTCAAATTCATCTAAAATGACAAAAAAGATATTTTTAGTAAATAAATCCATAAAAGTAATAGTAATCAAAGTATACCATCTGCAAATCAGAAAATTTTTAGGAATTCTTGTAAGACAGGAAGCAGATGGGATCAGAATGACAAGAGCAGAAAAACCACAGTCCAAAATGTATACAGAAAAGAGGTTCCACCATTTTTTACACAAAAGTAGAAGCAGTTGCTCAAAAGGAACCCCAAGCTCAAAAAATTTTCACAAAACAACTCGAGACAATAATTAACTATCTTCAGAATAACAGGGCCAGTAAGTCTCCCACATACATATACCTGAGCAGTTTATTCACACGATCATTGCAAGGTTTATAATTACCTCCCAAAAGTAACAGTGTATAATCTGTTCTCTAAAAATACGTATCTCTTTGGTTGGAGTTGAAGGTTCTTGTATTGGTTCCAAAGAGGGAAAAAGGAAGCAACCCGAGGTAAAAACAAATGTTTCCATAAATTGGTAGTGATGGTGGTGGGTGTATGGAGGAGAGGGGGCGGGTCTCCCAATAGAGACTGGCTCTAGTTTTGGACTTACAGGAAGATGATGAAGACAATGGATAGAAAAAATTCAATAACTGGTATTTAAAAAAGAATTTTTTTAAATCCTCACCCAAGGACATTTTTTCATTGCTTCTAGAGTAAGGAAGGGAGACAGTGAAAAACATGGATGCAAATAAAGCATCAGTTCGTTGCCTCCCCTACACACCCGGCCTGAGGATCATAAATGCCTGGACCCAGAATCCAACAGACAACCTAGTACATGTGCCCTGATGGGAAATTGAACCCACAACATTTCAGTTACAGGATGATGTTCCAACCAAATAAACCACACCAGCCAGGGCAGAAAATGAAATTTTTTAAATGTAGGAATGTGGTCTGGCCTGGTCCATATGGCTTGGTTGGAGAGTCATCCCATAAACCAAAAGATCGCAGGTTCAATTCCCAGTTAGGGCACATGCCTAGGTTGTGGGTTCGGTTCCTAGTTGGGATGTGTACAAGGGGCAACTGATCAATGTTTCTCTCTAACATCTATGTTTCTCTCCCTCTCTCCCTCCCCCTCTCTCTAAAATCAATAAGCATGTCCTTGGGTAAGGATAGGAAGGAAGGAAGGAAGGAAGGAAGGAAGGAAGGAAGGAAGGAAGGAAGGAAGGAAGGAAGGAAGGAAGGAAGGAAGGAAGGAAGGAAGTCAATAATGCCTCAAGGAGGATTAAAAATTAACTCACATCTAGGAAATAGAAGCCATCAGCTTGGAACACTTAAAATACATATTATGTATACCTCTGCATCTGTTCTCTCATTCCTTGTTCCCATTACAAATAATCAACCTACTGCCTACCTATTAATGACCAGTTCATCTACACAATAGTAAATGGATCTAAGAGCACATCTTTTGAAAGACTTAAATCCTTAGGTTATCTTTCTCTTCTCCCATTTTATTAGATTACACCCACCAGATAGTCTGCCAACATAGTCTAGTTGCCACATGCCCACTACCTCACCTTCTAAAAAAAGAAAAAGACATCTCCAAAACCAGTATCTATGTATTCTTCATTACCTTCACAGCCAAACATTCTATAAATGGAAAATGTAGACAAATGCATAAAATAATAGTTTTTAAAGCCAATGTATTTTAATGACCACTAAGCAGAAAGGACATAAACCCCACATGCAAACTTAATTTTCAAATCTGCATCTCTATTTACATGCTCTCAAATTAGTGTGCTCTACAATAAGAACATGCAGCATTGAAAAATTAGATTGCACAGATTTCTATATGTTTCTTTTGTATAATGGTTTCTTTTAAATAACTTAGCAGTTCCAATTAAAATTAAAATATCTAATAGAGTATTAGTTATTAATACCTATTATCCTAAAGCCACTGCACTAAGTACTACCCAGTTACACTTAGCAATCCCCAAATCTCTGAGCTATCACCTCCTCCCTTCATTTTACAGATTAGAAACTACAATACATGCTCAGGGATGTATATGTAATCTTTTAATGGTAATGTAGCTGTAAACAATAGAGATGCGCCGTTAAAAAAAGCCAAACTACAAACCCCATAGACTATACCTATTTCAAACTAAAACTGCGCTTTCATTAGGAGATTGTTCACTTGACTTAACACAAAAGTAGCATAATAAAACATCAAAAATAAACATCAACAATCCTTCATGCTAGCCCTGAAATAACCTACCAGTTGTTGAGCATACTAAACATATATGTTGGAAACAAGCATAGTAAAATGTCCCTGTACTATATATATATCCTAAGATGGAGTATTATTATTCCACCCAAGAAAGACAAAAAAGAGAAAGCCAAAGAAAGCTCACCAACTCTGACTTAAGATTTTAAACATTAAGATATTTACTATCATCAAAAGGTTAAAATGTTCTTGCTCATAAGGATACAGTTTTTCATTGTTATGGATTTTGCCTTTGTTAATGAGGGAGGTAGTATTTGCAGGTGCTTTTAACTTTCTAAGTGAGTAATGGTCTAGGTCAGCAGTTTGGTACCATAAAAAAGACACATCTTGGGGGACTACCTCCAATCACTGAAATCAAATCTAATAGGGAAAAAAAAAATCAAGTTAATAAAAAACATTGTTTTATCCAATGCTCAAGCTCATATGTGATCAACTGTGTTCCTTATCTTTACAATAACATGGCTACATGTCAGATTTTTTGTTCAAATATTTTCTAACTAAAATGAAAGTTTAATAGGCAGGATAAAGAAGAGATATGCTGAGTTTGTGTTACTTTCCTTAAGTATCCACCAATGGCTCACTTTTTACTATGGTATACAGCCTTTAAGGGTAGGGATTTTTCACAGGGCAGAACAAAATGGTCATGAACATGTAAGTGCTTAACAGTTTAACTGAATAACCAACTTATTGATAATTGATGGAGTTACATGAATTCTTCACATTTCCATCTATCACACATTTTTTTTTCCTCATTAAGATGTTCATAAGCTTACAGGTTCTTGGAGGTAAAAATGATAGTATCCTTGATAAAAATAGAGTACAACTACAATTATTTTAAACACATATATAAATCAAACAGTAATTAACAAGGGGAAAAATTACCTTTTGGATAATCTTCCAATAAGAGGTTGAAGTGACCTAATTGACAAAAGAAATCAGACTCCACTTTGCCTTCAGCTTTTAAGATTAGAGATTCGTAGCAGCGAACAGCCTAGAAATAAAAAAATAAAGCATTTAAGAAAAAGACAAAACCCTAAAATACATTTCCTTCCTAAGATAATGCACATATTTTCCATTCAATTACCCAAGAAATCAATATGTTTCATTTCTACCCCAGTCAATGCAGCATACTTTAGAAAACCTGAGTATTTATTAAAAGAGCCACTGATTATGGCATAAGAGCTTTTCCTATCTATAAAATAGAAATGCTTGCCAAATAAGATAACTGTAGGAGCACTTTGATAACTTTATTCGTAAGTTATAAACCTAAATTATTACTGTGGTCCCTGATGCTATAAACAAATAATATCCATCTTTCCCCAAAGATGGAAAGAACTTTATTAAATTATGTGAGAATTAACAGCATCACCAGAGTAATATTCATAACTACCATTCATACTTAATAGCTACTTTTTGCCATAACCTCCACCAGTTTAAGCTACCATAAATTGCCTTTCATTTGTCTTCTTGTGATATACTTCAAATCCACCAACTTTAATTCTATTCCTAATCTTTCCCTCAACTCGAATACATGTATATGCACTCACTCTGTTTCTTCCCTGAAGGAAAAAAATAGAGGAAAAAAATAAATAATATTTTAAGGGTATTTTTTTTTTTGGGGGTCTTTTTCTTTAAATCCAGGAGACAGCATGAGAAAATGAACGATGGAAAAAACAGAATTCTGGAGTCTGACAAATTCCAGTTGTCATTAGCTACAGGAGAGCCTGGGCAACTTATCCTCACTATTTTTTTTAGTTCTAATAACACTCAAAAGGCTGACAAAAGGAATAAAATTAGAAAACCTCAAGGGCTTCCAGTCAAGATAGCAGGGTTTGTAAATGCAGTACTCACATCCTCCCACAACCACATCAAAATTACAACCAAACTTCAGAACCACCATCATTCAGAATCACCTGAAATCTAACTGAATGGAAGTCCTACAACTAAGGATATATAGAAGCAGCCACATCCAGACTGGTAGGAGGGGCAGAGACACGGAAGGGACTGGTCCCACACCCACGTGTGGCAGATAAAAGTCGGGAGGGATATCTTGGCTGCAGAGGTACCCCTTGAGATGTGAGCAGTCCTAGCCCCAGACCAGGACACTCACCCAGGGTACCAGTGCCAGAAAAAGAAGTTTTCACAACTTCTAGCTGTAAATACCAGTGGAGATTGTGGTTGAGTGAGATGGAGCACTTCTGAGTTCCAGGCATTCCTCTTACTTAGAGGGCCCATGCAAACCTTACTCAAATTCACTCCCTTGATCTCCATCATTGGGGCAGCGGCTTGAAGGGCTCCACAGACATATGGAAAGAAACTGAACTGTCTGGCATCAGGGTGAAGTCCAGAAGGGCTTTCTCCCAGACAGAAACGCTGGCATTCCATTTCTGAGCCCTTCTGCCACAGAGCTGGCAAGCAGAGGCCATGTCTGAGTATCCATCAGCTGGCTATCACTGTTTGCCCCACCCTGGTGATTCCCTGAGACAATGCCCAACCCAACTTGCTGGTCCACCCTAGCTGTTTCCAGTGGCTTTTCCATACCAATGGCCTGTCTTGGCTGATGCTTTAAATTTTACTAAAATATTTCAAATAAGCAGCATCTGTCCTCAGCACAATGAGGTATCTCTCGACAAGTGGCCCCAGACCCGACACTAGCTGCCATCCACCTTTGTTTGCAGGTTGGTCTCTCCTGGGCACTCCAAGCCCAGCACAAGTAGCAGCCATCTGCAGATCACTTTGTAGCTCATGGAGGAAGGCCCTAGGCAAAACACAGGTGGTGGCTGACCTTGGCCTGCAACTCCCAGGCGCCCCCAGAGCCATGGTACCTGGGACAACTTCAACACATCAAAGCACCATACAACCACCTCAACAAGAAACACATTAAAGGAGTAGACTCATCAGGCACCAGAACCCTGCTGAAGTCATGCTCTGGGGTGTAGGCCCTTGAACACCTGATCCTCCACAGGGGTTGCAGCCAGTCAGCCTGGAGATAAATCCATCCCATCAACGTTCCAACAGCAAGCAAGGCTGAACTACAACAGAAGGGTATACACAGTCCACAGTGGGGTTGGGGAAGGGGGCACACCTCGAGTGCCCAGCTTGGGTGAATATGGAAGCTGTGCCACTGGACCTTACAGGCCACCTAATACATTAGGCCACTCTACCAAGCCCAAGAGATATAGCAGCCCTACCTAACATAGAAACAAACACCGGGAAGCTGCCAAAATGAGGAGACAAAGAAACATGGCCCGAATGAAAAAACAAAACAAAACTGCAGAAAATGAACTAAATGTAGACAAGCAATCTACTAGTTGCAGAGTTCAAAACACTGGTTATAATGATGTTCGATGAACTTAGAACAAAATAAAAAAGGACATGGAAACCATAAAAAAGAACCAGTCAGAAAGAAGAATACACTAACTGAAATGAAGAATTTACAGGGAATCAAAAGTAGAGTGGATGAAGCTGAGACGCAAATCAGCGATTTAGAATATAAGGAAGCAAAAAACACCCAATCAGAACAGCAAAAAGAAAAAAGAATAAAAAAAAATGAGGGTAGTGTAAGGAGCCTCTGGGACAACTCTTCAGGGGTACCAACATTTGCATAACAGGTATTCTGGAAGGAGAAGACAAGAGAGCAAGAAATTGAAAACTTATTGGAAAAAATGATGACAGAAAATTTCCCTTACCTGGTGAAGGAAATAGACATACAAGTCAAGGAAGCACAGGGAGTCCCAAACAAGATGAATCTAATGAGGCCCATACCAAGACATATCATAGCTCAAATGCAAAAGGTTAAAGACAAAGTGAGAATCTTAAAAGCAGCAAGAGAAATCAGTTAGTTAACTATAAAAGAGTTCCCATAAGACTGTCAGCTGATTTCCCAAAAGAAACTTTGCAAGCCAGAAGGGACTGGCATGAAATATTCAAAGTGATGAAAAGAAAAGACCTATAACCAAGATTTCTCTACCCAGCAAAGCTATCATTTAGAATCCAAGGACATATAAAGAGCTTCGCAGAGAAGGAAAAGCTAAAGGAGTTCACCACCAAACCAGTATTACATGAAATGTTAAAGGGTCTTCTTTAGGAAGAAGAAGAAAAAAAAAATCGTAAATATAAATAAAAATGACAATACATATATATATATCAACAATTGAATCTAAAAAACAAATAAACCAGCAGGACAGAAACAGATTCAGATTCAGATTCATTTATACAGATCCAAGATGGGAGGGAGGTTGAAGGGTGGATAATAAAGATGAAGGAACTATGAAGTACAAATTGGCCCTGAGTGGTGTGGCTCAGAGGGCTGGGCATCGTCCTGCAAACCAAAAGGTCACCAGCTGGATTCCTGTTCAGGGTAAATCCCTGGGTTGTGGGCCAGGTCTCATGTTGGGAACATGCAAGAGGCAGCAGATTGATGTCTCTCTTGCATGTCAATGTTCCTCTTCCTCTTTCTCCCTCCCTTCCCTTCTTTTCCCTAAAAATAAATAAAATCTTTTTTTTTTTTAATTGTGCAAATTGGTAGTTACACAACAGTCTTCAGGATGTTAAGTCCAGTATCAGGAATAGAGTCAATAATATTCTAATAACTATGTATGGTGTCAGACTGGGATGATCACTTAGTTATATAATGTCTAATCACTGGCATATAAACCTGAAACTAATATAAAATTATATGTCAACTTAAACAAAAAATTTAAAATGACCAAAAAAGAAAACTTTAAGGGTTTACCATAGTGCTTACCACTGCACAGGTACTTATAACTGCTTCTTTATCTTCTCCTTAGCTTTAAAAACAAACAAAAAGAAACCCACAAACTCTCAAGACTGTTTCAAGTTTCAAAATAATTTTGTCAAAATTTCCCAGCTAATAATTTAATGTAAAATGTTACATGCTATAGTGTGCCCTAGAGTCACAAAAGGAATAAATGTGCATGATTTCTCAAATCTCTGGGTACACAACCAAAGTTTGGTGCCCACAAAGAAAGGAACTAGAATGGCTTCCATTAACAAAAAAATCTTTTCAGCACCACTTCAAGAGCTTTTGATGGGATGAGAAAATGTGATGTGGGTCAGAGCACCCATTTAAAATGCCTTGATTTTTCCTCTCCTGCAAAATATCAAGCCATTGACAGCTTCAGAGTGTATGTCCTAAAATTTACCTATCCAAAGCACATACATAAATACCCATCAGGTTTAGAGAAGCCATCCTTAAACAAAGCATATTCTAGGGTGATTCTATTATCCTTAAAGCCTATCATTTATAAAAGGACTGTCTTCAGTTCTAATTCTACTCTTAGCTATTTAAATGTGCACATGTACCAAATCACAATTACTGAAACTAATCATTTTACTTCCTTGTAATTAAAAGAGTGCTACAACAAAGTCTCAGCAATTACTATAATTTGGAGGCATAAAATATCATGACCCTCTTTAAGTCATATATAATCCTATCTGGCAAGTGGTTAAGAGTACAAAAATATACTGTATTTTACTATGTATAATGTGCCCTTGTTTATAATGCACACCTACATTTTTGACCCAAACTTTCAGGAAAAATACCTTTCGTATTAATTTTTTAATTCAGTATTTAATTATTTATATTTAGATAGTTTTTTGGCATTATAAAGGAATTTTAGCATTTATTTTTGAACATATTATGGTACAAGAAATTTTATGTAACAAATAATTACAAAACAGGAACAGATGCAAGGTATTTCAGGTACTACCCACGTATAATGCACATCATTTTTTCCCTCAACAATTTGGGGAAAACACTGTGCATTATATATGGCAAAATATCGGTAGTTTATTCCAGTGCTTTTTAATATCAGAAAAATTCTTAAAATTATGGGGCTACAGAATGACGATTGTTAATTTTACATTAAATAAGTGACTGTTAAAACTATCAATGCTATTGTAAATTAAGCACTCCTTCAAACAGTTGTTGTCTTCATTTTTTTTATACTCTTAATAAGATATTTAGAAACTTTCCTACTCCTCTCTTACAATTTCTTATGGCTTATTAGCACTAAATTTACAAGCAAATATGGCTTCATGGTAAAAAAGGATTCAAGATACAAACACAAAGAAATTTTGTTTAATGACCTAAGCAAAAAGATGGCAAAATCCTGTATTTCCTGTCATCACCATACCTTGATGTCATTACCATGATATGATCCTCTACTACCTATTTTCCATTTCCCATAAAACAAAGAAACACATTTAAAACTATATATAACTCTGATCATGTGAAACATAACACAAGGTAAAAAGCAGAATGAGCATATTTTAAATTCATCTACCCATATATTCAGGCTTTATTAACAAATTTATAATTAGATGGACCCTGACTTAAAATGGTTTAATTCATGATTTTGACTTGAGGATGGTACAAAAGTGATATGCATTCAGTAGAAACTGGCTAGGCTAAGTTATGACGTTTGGTAGGTTAGGTATATTAAGTGCATTTCACCTTAATGTATGTTCAATGTCTGATGGGTTTATCCATCATACGTGAAGGAGCACCTGTAATATACAAACAAGCTAGCATGCAACTACCAACTAATGTTGGTTGTCAAAGACTATGCTGATACAGCCAAATATAAAACAAGATGAAGATGAACAAAAAGGCAGAATACTTTCCAAGAGCCTTGTTTCTCCATTTCACAGCAAAACATCATGAATTTATTTGAGGTATCTGAGGTAAACACTGATATTAAATACAGGCAAATACTGACAATTTTTAAGGAGTATTTAAAGGAAAATAAATAACAAGATAATTTCCAATACTACAGACTCATACAATAATCTAGAATTAAACAGTTATTTTAATAATAATATTTTTATGCCAAAGGCTAATTATAAACATAAAAGATTTATCAGAACAAAGTTCAGGTAAACTTCTATAAAGCAAAATTATTTCAATTAAAAGGGTTACTTTTATATTCCTACTCTTTTCTTATTTTTAAATATGCACAAATAAAATCTCCATACAGAGTGATGTGTGTGTGTACATGCATAGAGAAAAAGGACTAGTATATCAAACAAATATTAAAAAAAGTCTTCAGTTGAGCCATACAGTAACTTCTTTTTATTTTGCTCATTTTATTCCTCTATGTTTTCTGGATCTTTCATAAATAACCTATACCATTTCTATTCTTACAAAGAAATCATTAAAAAAAAAAAGAAAAGAATATGCTTTCCTCCACGCTACCTCTTACCTTTAGTGTGAGGACAGTCAGAAACTTCAATTAAAAATCATTTGTATCTAGATCAGCATCATTCAATAGAGCACTTTCTGCAATGATATAAATATTCTGTAATCTGTGCTGCACAATAGACATATGTGATTATTTAGCACTGAAAACATGAGTGGGTGAAGTCAACTGAATTTTGAGATTATTTCATTTAAATTTTTATTTAAATGGACAGGTAGCTAATGTGGAGATAATTGTTAAAGCTTTAAAATAACTGAATATTCAATCCACATGCTAAATACTAGGAAAGCAAAATTTCTTATGTTTATAAATGAAAAGCCTATAAAAAATAATGGAATATCTTACACTGGGGATACACTCCTCTTACACTCCTACACACTAGCTCCTTCTATGACTCTACCTCCACACCAAGCAGAAAAGCAACACATAAGATCAGGACTTCTTGCTCCCACCATCCCACAGAAGATTTAGTCTCAGTTCTTTACCATGTTTTCTGATCTTGCTTTATTTTAAATCATAAAAAAAAGCAATGCCCGCCACAAAGAATAACTTCTAAAGTCTATAGTTGTTCACAGCCAGTAGCTTACATATTTATAATCCTTACCACCTAATGGGAAAAATATCAAGAATGAAAATAAACAGTCAACTTCTAAATTCTAGACTCAAAGGACATTGAACTTAGGTACTCCTAGCTAGGTAGAGAGCTTGGATGTCTTCCTCCCATTACAGTGCCATTGTCCACAATGTTCAATATAATTCGTGCTTGGTATCTGCTTTAATTATCTGAAAAATCTGTTATATCAAAACAGTAATATTATCATTACCCTCTACATCTAAACCTTGATAAAGTATAGCGTTCATGAGCACAGACACGTAACCAATTTATTTTTTAATGTTAAGCATAAAGTCTTTTATGATGAACTTGGTCAGCTCCTACCTAAATTATGACACTTCCTAATATTTTAGAATTGTTAAATACAGGCTACTCCTAAATAAGTTTGTGGTTTTTTGGGTTTTTTTTTCAATTTCAAAGACTGGCTGAAGTAGCTGGGTGACATACAAATGGGTAGAATAAATTAATGTAGATTTACATTCTCCAATGGTTTTCTTTTTTCCATTTTTTATGATGATTACTAATGCCTAAGATAGAATCTCAAAGCAGTCCTAGTTTGGTAGCTCCCCTTTTGGAAGCCCCTCCCCTTCTAGAAGGCTCCAAGGTACTACCTGCCTCCCACACCTACAAATTATGTCAGAGGAGGGGCTGTACCCAACCCATAATCACATAACAGGGGCTTAATATAATATTTCTTGAATTAACAAAGCAATGTCACTTTTATTTTAGTTTCTCAAATAACCCTCTCTTCTTTGTCCTAAACTTTTCATTTAGGAACTGCAAGTCAAGATGCTATCAATTAATCCTGTTAGTTATTTAAAAATCATTTCCATTAAGGTATAAATCACCAATGTTTTAAATGAACCAATGCTTTTAAATGAATCAAAGCTTTTAAGTTGAATGTAATAAAAAACAAGCATGCAGTTCTGCCCATACTTCCTAAAAGCCAGCCACAGTCATACAAGATGATTTAGAAGCTACTTATAAAAGATTAAGAGATTTACATGCAGATTACAGGTCAACATGTTATCCATGAAATATGGCTACTAAAAAAGTATTCATGGCCCAAATTAATAAAGCATATTATATAAATCAACACCAATAATCAGCTTAGCAAAGTTTACTCTGATCAGATCTCTAACATTATCATCAGGTGAGTGCCACAATTTAGCAGGTGCTAATAACACAGGAGTACAAGTTTGGTGAAGGA
Source organism: Pteronotus mesoamericanus (assembly GCF_021234165.1). Taxonomy (NCBI): domain Eukaryota; kingdom Metazoa; phylum Chordata; class Mammalia; order Chiroptera; family Mormoopidae; genus Pteronotus; species Pteronotus mesoamericanus. Next base: position 4,955,829 of record NW_026555072.1, read on the forward strand.
TGTAAAAACTATTGTATAAAAAATATTTTAACTGAGTTTAGCTGAGAAGAATCATCAGGGATGCTGTAGCTTTACTCAAATATTTAAAAAGCTGTCACTTGAGAGAGAAGATAAATTGCACTTTGGGTAACTTCAGACATTAGACCAATAAATGAGTATAATTTGCAAGAAGTTTAACTCAGTTCAATCACAAAGCAGGAAAATATAAATATGCCAAAACTTAAATGGGCCATCTTTTGTACTGGTTCATATCAATACAAAGGATTAAAGCATAAATTACTGAACTACCTTAGCGAGACGCCTTACTCTGTATATAATTCTGAGCTACATTTTTTAAGATTCCTTGAGCTTCTACAATTAAGTATACAATGTGTGATATTATGTATAGTACATACACACAAACACACACATGCGTGAACACGTCTAGACTTAATCCCGTGATTAGTTTACTCGCTCTGAACTTCCAGAATAAATTTCTATATAAACATACTATCCTTACCTGATCCCCCAAAACCTTAAAAATGTCTGCATCATTAAAGCTGATGGCCTTCCCCGAAACATGCCCTATAAATCAAAATTCCTCCCCTTTCTAGACACTCAGCAATGCCTTTGCCTGACTGCTTTCAAGACACCTTAGGAACTTGAAAGGGTTGAAAGTACCTGAGTCTAAACCATTTTTTAAAATTTCAACACACCACATTTTTTTTTAATAAGGGAAGAGTTACACACTCAAAATAATACAATCTCAAGTATTACTGATTCTTATTGACATATCTATTCCTGAACTTATATATCAGACTTTTCTTTGTACCTTCATGCGTCATTTTTGGAAAGGTAAAATTTACATATCACATATTCTCAAGATTATACTACAATGAAAGGTCTTTCTCCCAGTCCTGACCCAAGTCACCCAGTTCCCTTTCCCAGAAGTAACAAACATTAAAAAAAAAATCTACTGTATTCAAGATTTTGTACAATTGCAAGCCCATATATTTTCCCCACTTGAGTATTTTATATAAGCACTGTTCTGTGACTTGCTTCAGACTTTCAATGTGCCTAACATCCTATCCTCTCTCCTTCTCTATCAGTAGAACCCCTAAATTTAATTAGGCATATGTTTACATACAATAAATACTGGGCTACCCAGCCATCCTTGCAGGTGTTGCACAGTAAGTTCTGGACAACTAGACATAACGAAAACACAAGCTTTGCTTCAACCCCTCCTCTCTTCCTAGCTGGAATCACCTGGATGGTAGAAGCCGCAAGCTGAGGATAGAGGGTAGAGAAGCCCAAGTTCCTAGAACAGTAAGTAGTATTCCAGAGCAGCCAGAAACTGCCTGCCTCTGGGAAGTCTTAAGAGATAAAGCGCCCTCACATGTAAAGAAAAAAAGGAAGAAAGAAAAGAAACCTAGAAACTAATAAAATAATCATTAATACATACAAAAAGGATAAAGAACAGAAAACAGAGCCCTGGCTGGTGTGGCTCAGTGGATTGAGTGCCAGCCTGCAAAGCAAGGGGTCGCTGGTTCAATTCCCAGTCAGGGCACATGCCTGGGTTGCAGGCCAGGTCCCCCGTAGGAGGCACGTGAGAGGCAACCACCCAATGATGTTCCTCTCCCTCTTTCTCCTTCCCTTCCTGTCTAAAAATAAATAAATAAAATAATTTTTTTTAAAAAAAAAGAAAGAAACCTAGTCAACTGTCACCCATACCTAACATTTTAGAGAAGATACAAGAATTTATACATCTGTTACTCTACCTTATCTCCCTCACTCCAATTTTCAACTAATATATATCATGCTTTATTTACATCACAACAAAATTAGTATAAAAAATTTAAGCATATCAATCTAAATCCTGGATTACTCAGCCTCTCTGGACCTACTACTCTGCATTCAGTGGGTGTGCTGGATGCTAATAAGTAAGTAGGCATCATTCAAGACACTAGTACGGTACTGTAAGTACCACTCTTTTCAAATAAACTACTGAAAATGCTTTGCTAATAAAAAATATTTTCAGAGACGTATGGAAAATATTCTCACAGAACTACACTACTGAAATCAAACTAGATAATTTAGTATTAGTAATTCAATTATTAACAGCTAATATTTGGGCTCTTGATATCTACCAGGCACTATTTTAAACATTTTAGATATATTTATTCATTTAATCCTCACAATTACTCGATGAGATAAGAAGACCTTACTTCAGAGATAGCAGAACTGAGGCAGACAAAGTAAATCACATGCTCAAGATCATAGTACTATTAACTAGCAGAGGCTGGAATCAAACAGTATGGCTCCAGAGCCTCTGAGCAGTAAGGTGTTCAACTAGGGTTGTACCTACAGACTTAATGTCATTTCCAAAAAGAGGACTTCCATAAGTCACTCTTTCTCTTACATTCCTACACACTAGCTCCTTCTACAACTCTACCTCCACACCAAGCAGAAAAGCAACACATAAGATCAGGACTTCTTGCTCCCACCATTCCACAGAAGATTTAGCCTCAGTTCTTTACCATGTTTTCTGATCTTGCTTTATTTTAAATCATAAAAAAGCAGCCCTGGCTGGTGTGGCTCAGTGGATTGAGCACGGGCCTGCAAACAAAGGGTCACAGGGTTAGATTCCCAGTTAGGGCACATGCCTGGGTTTTAGACCAGGTCCCCAGTTGAGGGCCTCACACCACACACTGATGTTTCCTTCTCTTTCTCCTTCCCTTCCCTTCTAAAAAATAAATTAAAAATATTAAAAGAAAAAAAAAGAGAGAGAAATGTGTAAAATAAAGCCTTCCCAGTCGTATCAGAGAACACATGACAGTAATCCTTAAGAAACAGGAAAACAAAGGCTGTGGGCCCTACAATTACCCCAAGTTTAATGCCTAGAAAGACTTTCAGGCTGTAAAGCAGGTATGGGGAATTTTCTTGCCCAAATCAATGCAAGCTGGAATAAAGTGAAACAACAGCTTTACAGTTACTAAAAGGAAAATAAATGTGTCACCTAGAATTCAATACACAGCAAAAATACCTTTCAAAAAAAAGATGAAAGTACACTTTTCCAGACATATAAAACTGAAAGAATTCAACACCAGCAGGCCTACACTTTAAGAAATGTTAAAAAAAAAATTTCTCTAATTGGATACAAAATTTTTTAAATATTTATAATATCTCCCAAAAATGAAATATATAGATAGAATTCTAACAGTATGTACAGCAGAATCCATATGCTGAAAACTACAAAACACTGATGAAAAATTCAACTAAATAAGAGCAGAGAGATACCATGTTCATGAATTGGAAGACTCAATAGCATTAAGATGAGAACTCCAATTAATTTATAGATTTAATGCAATTCCAATCAAAATCCCAGTAGGATTTTTTGTAGATACAGATGAGCTGATTATAAATCTTATGTGTAAAGGCAAAGAAACTAGAATAACCAAAACAATTTTGGAAAAGAATAAAGTTGAAGGGCTCACATGACACAAGTTTAAGCCCTACCATGAAGGTACAGAAATCAATTAAAACCACAAGCACCACTACCCGCCTATCTGAATAGCTAAATCTTTTTTCCAGCTTTACTGATACATAATGACATATAACATTGTGTAAGTTTAAGATGTGCAATGTGATTTTATATTTAAATTATTACCACAATAAGATTAGGTAGCACATCCACGACTTTACATAGTTATTATTTTTTAATATAGTAAGAATACTTAAGATCTATTCCCTAAGCATCTTTCAAGTCTACAATACACTTTTAATTATAATCACATTAGATACTTTGGAACTTATCCTTCTTAGAACTTGAAGTTTGTACCTTTTGACCAATCTTTCCAACCTACCCTCCCCATCTATGAGTTGGACCTTAGATTACACATATAGTGAGATCATACAGTATTTGTTTTTCTGTGACTGATTTAATTCACTTAGCATAATGTCCTCGAGGTTCGGGACATTTTTTAAAATGTGACAATACCAAGTGTTAATAAGGATGCAGAACAACTGAAACTCTCATACATTGCTAGTGAGAATGCAAAATGGTACTGTCGCTCCGGAACACAATTTGACAATTAAGTATGAAGTTAAGCATACATTTATCATACGATCCAGTATTTCTATTCCTAAGTATTTACCCCAGAAGTAAAAACTTGTGGCTCTGACTAGTGTGGCTCCGTTGGTTGGGCGCCATCCTGCAAAGCAAAAGGTGGCCAGTTGATTCCTGGTCAGTGCAGGTGCCCTGGTTTGCAGGTTTGGTCCTTGAACAGGGTGCTTACAGAGGCAACCAATCAGTATTTCTCTCCCTCTCTTTCTCCCTCCCTTCCCCTCTCTCTAAAAATAAATACATAAATAAACAAACTTGTGTTCATACCAAAACCTATTCACAATGTTCATAGCAGCTTCATTCATAATCAACAAAAACTGGAAACAATGCAAATATTCAACAGGTAAGTGAATAAATTGTGGTACATCTATACAGTAGAATTCTATTTAGCAATATTAAAGGAATAAACAATTGATATATAGTATGGATGAATCTCAAAGGTGTATGTTGAGTAAAAGAAGTCAGTCCCAAAAGACTACATAGTGAATACATTTGTCAAAACTCAAATACCTAATACAGGTAAAATTAAATATATGTAAATTATATCTTAAAGTTTATTTTAATAAGAGACTGCAATGCTTAATGTAAAAATAATAGTAACAATGCATTGTAGGGTTTTAACATAAGTGGAAATAAAATGTATGACAGTAACACAAAAGATCAGGATGAGAGAAATGAAAGTGTAGTCTATATTACAAGGTCCATACTATGCATGGCATGGCACAGTGTAATGTGAAGGTAGGCTGAGACAAGTTAAAAGTAAGGAAATTGCTAGAACTGGTAAGTATAATATTCAAGGTCAATATACAAAGGCAACTGTATTGCTATATACCAGCAATAAACAACTGAAATTTGAACTATTTAAGGATTTTATTTATTTTCAGAGCGAGGAGAAGGGAGGGAGAAAGAGAGGGAGAGAAACATCAATGAGAGAGAAACATGAACCTCTTCATTTGCTGGGAATGCAACAGGTGACCTTTCACTTTGTGGGACTGGACAATGCTGTCAACTGAGCTACGCAGATCAGGACATTGAAGTAGTTTTTTTTTTTCAAATACCACTTAAAACAGCGTCCAAAAAAACCCCAAAATACTTATGTATAAATCTAAGGAAATATGTGTAAGATCTGTGTTAAGGGGAAAAGAAAACACTGGTGAAAGACATCGAAGAATTTATAAATAATCAGAGAAATACCATGTTCACAAAATGGAAAACATTAACAACACACCAGTTCTCCCTAATTTGATATTTAGATAGATTCGAAGCAATCTCAATCAAATCCCAAAAAGCTTTTTAGTATATATTGACAAGCTGTCTCAGTTATATGAAAAGAAAATGAACTAGAATAGGCCAAACAATTATGAAAAAGAACAAAGTCAGAGAATTCATATGACCCAATTTCAAGACAATATAGTAAGCTACAATAATCAAGACAGCGTGGCACTAAGGACAAACATATCGATCAGTGGAAAAAAAGTAAGGAACCCAGCAACAGACCCATACCAATGTAATCAACTGTTTTTCGGCACAGTACAAAGGCAATTCACTAGAAAAAGTATTCTTTTCAGCAAATGGTGGTGAAAAAATTAGAAGTCCATATGCAAAACAAAAATACCTCAACGTGTACTTCATGAGGTAAAATAAAGACATTTTCAACATACGAGTACAGTGGACTCACATGCAGAAAAGCAAATGATCTCAAAAGGTAGGTCAGTAATGCAGAAATGAACGACAAGCAAAGAAAATGTTAAACATGTGGGCAACAACTTTAACAATATTTTGTGTTTAAAACAATGTTTGTGTGTAAGGAATGAATATAAACAATGATGGAATAAAAGGTTGGAAGAGGGTAATGGCTAGAATCCTGCGTTGTCCAAGAAAAGGGAAGATGTACCAATTAGACTTGAATAAGTCAAAAATGCATGCTGTATTCCCAAGGAAGCTGTTTTCAGAGTGTGGTTCATAGACAACTAGGAGTCTCCTAAACCCTTTCAGAAGATTTGCTAAGTCAAAATTATTTTCATTATGATACTAAGATATTATTTTTCTTTTTAACTACTGACATTTATACTGATGATGCAAAAGTAATTATGGGTAGAGAACTGCTACCACCGTGGGAGGAGTCAAGGCAGAGATACCCAATTGAACTAGAAATCATCCTATTCTTCACCACAAAGCACTTAGTTGTTTTTTTAATGCCAGTTTCACTTAAGAATACCCTTGATGAAGCAGTAAAAATCATTTAATTAAATATCCACCCTTAAGTAGACATTGTTTTAATAATCTGTGAGATAAAATGGGAACTTCACCCCTTTATACCTTTTTCCACTTCCACCCTCCTACCACAATCACCACATTGTTGTCCCTGTCTGTGACCTTTCTTTTTTGCTCAATCCTCCTGCCCCCTACATCTCAAATGAGATGAGCTTGTCATTTCAAGTAAAGCAACTAACAGTAATTTGTTGCCAATGATCAAACTTGAGATTCCAAGCAGAAATCAGAATACTGAAAAATATATACACACCTCCACTGTGAGCATGACAACTTCCCAAAATTTAAAGGTTTTTCAAATGAGAATGGTAGTAATATTAATGAGTGTAGTTGATATTATATAATAAAGTGTGTTGACATTATGGTAGTGTTCCCCTTCTGTACCTTCCTTCATGCTCATCCAAATGCCCCAAACCAGAATGTTACCAATGACATTTTTGCAATCCATTAAAAACATCTCTTCTCTACCATTCAGGGGTTATAGTATCATTTCGGTATCTACAAAACCTGAAACAAGTCGTACAATGCCACATCCTCCCCTTTAAAGAAAAAATTCAGTGTATCATCAACTCACTGATATACCCAAAACCTACGATCAATAAATCATGAAAGGTTATAATACAACAATATATAACAATTCTTTGTAATACAGTCTAAGTAATATGTTAATATGAGTAAAAGGTCAACCAAACCCTCCCCTCTATGGGCAAATCTGACTTTGTGATTAGCTAGTTCTTTTATTTCTAAAACCTGATAAAAGTGCAATGTGAGTTGTGTTACCAGCAATGGGGATTATGGTTTTAAAAGAACTACCTCTGTTTGATGAGCTAAATCTAAAGTGAAAGAACTGTAAATGCAACTATGAATATTTGGTAGGATGCAACAACTTTTGGATTTTCTACGTACAGGGACTCTTAACTGGGAATGTCTCTATAGAGACTACAGGGAGAGTATGTGTAAAAGTTACAAAAGATATTGGTTCCTATTTGGAATGGGTGCATGGAGGGACGTAGATGTGCCTGGCCGGAGGCCGGGGGGGGGGGGCGGTGTGCATGTGTGTGTTCTAAACTAGGTGTGGTAGACTAAACAAAACATGACTTTAGACAGCAAAATATATAATTAGGGATCTTGAAAGGAAGTGCTTGACATAGATTATCTGAGTGGGCCATAAATGCTGTAACATGTATCCTTCTATGAGAGAGGCAGGAGTGAGGGTTTTCAGAGAGGTACACGGAGGAGACAAGAGACATGAAGACCAGCCACCAGAAACTAGAAAAAAGAAACAGATTATCCACTACAGCCTACAGAGATTGCCCTGCTCTGCCCAACCAACCATGTTTCCAGGCTTCTGGTCTTCAGAACTGTGAGAGAATAAATTTCTGTTGTCTAAAACCACCCATTTGTGGTAATCTGTCAGAGCAGCCACAGGAAACTAATGCATCAAAGCAGCCCTGCACCCACCTGAGCTGTCACTTCATGGACCAAAAACTAAACCCTAGACAACTGCAAGAATTCCCATGGACGAGGAATACCTGTCATTGGCTCTGCTGGTATGTTTCCTGGTGGCATCATTCTAAGTCAATCTGACATCAAGAGTGATCTAATTAGGCCTTATTTGTCTAAATGACTTTTGAGCCTGTAGTTACTAATGATAGTGCCAAAGTATCCAAATGCTTTACCCTTTTTAATGGCACCAGAGCTAAATGCAGTGAATAAGAAGTGTGGGCTCTGGAATCTGGCTGAATGGATATTAAATTTCAATTTTTTATTGCGAGGCCTTGAGCAAGTCATTGAATCTTATCTCTCTGTGCTCTGTAAAACAAATATTTTACAGCAATTAACTCATAGGGTTACTATAAGGATTAAATGAGTTAATACCACAATTTAAGATTTCAAGCCAAAATTAAAATTTTGAAAAACCTGTATCCACCAACACTTTGAACTTTATGAATAATAATTTACATCTTTGTGAAAAACCACTTGTTTCATTAAGATTTTAAAGTTAGCTGCTATTTGGCTGTGTATCATATTCTGTTTATAATTGTGGTTATATATCTTTCTCTTTCCAGATGTTTTATATTTATGCTCCCATTTTTGCCCTATCCCTAAACTTTACTAGAGATACATGTACTTTGCTCTTTCCAAAATCAACTGTTGAATTCCTTATGAACACATTTTAAATGCTATACTACATATCACTTAGAATAGGGTACGTGTGTGTGATATTCACTACATAATATCACCCTCTTGCATGCCATTATGTTTTATTAAATGAAAAAGCAAGCTTTCCAGGATTGTGCACAGTTCCAGAAAATGCCAGATAAGTATTATGTATATTATAATGGAGGGAGGGAAAAAGATCAAGAACTACTTGCCTATACAGAAATAATATAAAATTCAAGGCCTTTGATGATATAGTGCCACCAACCATCCTTAAGAAATTCGTGCTTCCCTCCTAACAGTTCCCTACACATATCACTTTTTCTTAGCTTAGCAAATTCTACTCAGGTTCTTCTGAGCTCTTTTTCAACTAGGCCTCAACATATAGACTTCTGTGTTTGTCTCTGCATTGTCTAATATTAATAAGCATCCTGCTAAATTGATTTAGCCAGAATTCCCCGCCTACCTTGGCCTGCCTTTGGCAAATGACTCCCAGACCAATCCCTGCCTATAAATTCCCATTTGCCAATGCTGTATTCAAAGTTAAATATCTCTTTCCCCCACTACAGTAGTTCCTATACGAATCTCAATAGTCCCCATTAATAAAGTGTGCCTTATCATCTTCAACAAGTATTATGAATAATTTTCTCCTGAACATTTGGTTTATAAGATCTACTATGCCAAAATGATTGTTTTTTCCTGACTCATCTGTATAGGACCTATTCTCTTCTACAATGCTATCATATACAAAATGAGTTGCTCCATTTCACCTCCCTCACCCAAACATGTATGCCTCTGTTACTTCTCTCTCTCGCTGGAAACTAATTCTTATTCATATATCTATCCCAAAGTCACATGGTAGCACTGCCATTCAAAATCAGCAGAGATTCCTGTAACTGGCTTAGGCTATCTATTGGTAATTGCACTAAAATGACATATGTAAGACTGGGAAAACATTGTTTTTTCTATGAAGGTAGTACTGGAAAAGAAAAAGCCTTCAGCAACATGTATTTCCTATACCTGAAGAACACATGTTTTCAGACAGACCAAGGTCATCACCATGAATTCTCACAATACCAGGTATAGAGACAATCCTAACAGTTGTGGAAAGAGGAATAGGAAGTTTGAAAAATCAGATTGCATACAAAATGAGTCACCCCAAATGCAGAAAACTGAAGGCAAAAAAAAAAACCAAAAAACAATGATTGCAAAATTCAAGGAAAATTATTTCCAACACAATATTCTATACCAAAGGAACTCTCAAATAAGAGAGAGAACAGAAGCACAGAGAAAAAGAAGTTATCCAAGAAACAAAGCTCCAATGCAAGGGTGAAGACCCACTTCTCCCTATGATGGAAAACGAAACAATAAAAGAGAGAAGAGAACGGGAAAAATTTAGGTGAGGAAATTATCCAGAACTGATAAATTACACAATGTATTAGAAGAAGAGAAAAAGTATTCAGAAGCACTAAACAGTTGTTTGGCAAGAATAAGTGACAGGAACCTACAGAAAACTTAATAAAAGTTATGAAAGTTTAATAAAACAGCATACATCATAATATACATCTTGGCTTCCCACCAGAAATACCAATAATAAAATAAACATTGTTTATTAATTTTAATGCAAGGCTATTACACTGGGAAAACACAGGAGAAAAGGAGATGATTTCTATTTAAGTCAACTTTATCTTCCATATTAGAAAGTCCACACTTTATCTTCCATACTAGAAAGTCAACAGAATGTGAATGGAAAAAAGGGGGAAGAGAATGAAACAGAAACAGCAATATAAGCATATTATTTAAAAATATAGAGGTGAGATTAGCACAACCTAACTGGTAAGAAGTACGGTGGAGACTCGAGAAGAAGGGCTGGGCACCAACGGGTGGCAGCACCAGAAGGATGTTGAAACTGCCAGTAGGATCCCCCTGAGAAGAGCAGGGTCTAAACCAGAAGCAGGGATCTCCAGCCTACAGCACCAGAGCCCGAAAAGTACATAGATAACAGCCAGCTGTGAAAAGCAGCAGGCTGCTCTCTGCCAGAGATGGGCAGGTGGAGATGCAAAGAGCCTTTTAAAGGGCCAACACATAAATTTTTATTTGCAGCCAGTTACCCTGGGCTCCAGCAAAGGCAGGGGCAGAGCAGGCTAGAGACAACTCAGGGGAGACTGAGGACTGAGGCTTTTGGGACAGAAAAGAGGAAGTAGCTGGCAGGATCCTGGTGCTGACTCATCCCCCATATGGCAACAGCTATCTTGTTCAGGCAGACCACTCCCCTGAGCGGCAACAGCCTGAGAGGAAACAATAGCCCTGCTCCCAGGAGGAAATCTGCCCTGGCCCAGTAGTGCTAAAGCCTGATTGCTGAGTACAGAGTGGCAGCCACAGAGAGTAGATCCCTGGCAAAAGTGGGTGCAGAATGGTCTGGAGACACTAGAGGAAGAGACTAGGGACAGAGGCTTTGAGGAGTGAACAGAGAGTAGACGGAGGGATCCCAGTGCTGACTCCTCCCTCATACAACAGCAGCCATCTTGCTCAGGCTGATCATTCCCAGGAGCAGCAGCAGCGTGAGAGGATCCAATAACCACGCCGCCAGGAAGAACTCTGCCCTAATCAGTGGTGTCTAAGCCTGACTGCTGAATGCAGAGTGACTAGATTAACAGCTGAAGGAAACAGCCACAGACAGTAGATTCCTGTAAGTCTCTTAAAGACTGCCTAAGGTCAGACAGGGACAACATCTGACATCATCAGAGGCAGATCCCGAAAGAAAAAGCAGCGGTCTCCTACCGTAGAAGTTCACACCACAAAGAAAGGAAATCAAGATAGATCACTTTAACAAGCAGAAACAAAAAAGAAGAGTCTCACAAATAATGGGAAGACAAAGAAACACTCCCCAGTGGAAGGGAAAGGAGGAATCTCCAGCAAGAGAACTCAATGAAATAGAGGCAAGTAAACTATCAGATATTGAATTCCAAATAACGGTTCTAAGGAAGCTCAATGAGCTCAGTGAACTCAGAGAACTGCAAAAATCTACAGGGAAACTATGAGGAACTTACTGCAAACTCTATTAGCATGAAAAAGGACAAAGAAACTATCAAAAAGAGACAAAAGGAAATGAAGAATATGATTTCTAAGAGGAAATGAAGAATACGATTTCTGAATTTAGGAACACAGCAGAAGGAATCAAAAGCAGGCTAGATGAAGCCGAGGATCGAGTCAGCGAGCTGGAGGACAAGGTAGAAAAAAGCTCCCAGAAAGAGCAAGAAAATGAAAAAAGACTCAAAAAGAATGGAGAGGCATTGAGGGAAATGCACAAAAAATCTGAAATGTAGTAATATCTGCACAACAGGATACCAGAAAGAGAAGAAGAGCAAGGAACAGAAAAGCTGTTTGAAAAACTAATGATGGAAAACTTCCCTAATTCGAGGAAAATGTCACACAAGTGCAGGAAGCACAGAGGGGCCCATTCAAGAGGAACCCAATGAGGCCCACTCCAAGACACATCATAATCAAAATGGCAAATATCAAAGACAAACAGAAAATAGTAAAGGCAGCAAGGCAGAAAGAGGTAGTAATATACAAGTAACATACAACAGTACAGCTAGCATCTGATTTCTCAACAGAAACACTACAAGCCAGAGGGAATGACAAGAAATATTCCAAGTCGTGAAAAGCAAAGGACTGCAGCCAAGACTGCTTTCCCCAGCAAGACTCTCAATGAAAATGGAAGGCAAAATAAGGAGTTTCCCATAGAAAAGAAGGCTAAAAGAGTACACCTCCACCAAACCAGCACTGCAAGATATGCTAAAGAGACTGCTTTAAGAAGATGAAGAAAAAGAGTCTATGAATACCCAGTTCCTTTCACAGTCACCAATACTTAACATTACTAATATTTTTAATACTTTTTAATCTGATTGTGACAACGATGTGTTATTTTAAATGTTCCTTTATTATTTGTTGAAACTAAACCTGTTTTTGTATATTTCCTATTTCTATTATTTTTTAAAAACTTTAAATGATGTTTTTGTAGTTTTTATCCATTTTTTGATTAAATGTTTGTAGAATTTTTTTCCCTAAAAAAAAAAAAAAACGAAACTATTAACCTTTTTTTTAGGTGTTGCAAATACTTTCCTATTCTATTACTTGTCTTTTAACTTTTTTTATATGTGTATTACTATATAGTCTTAAATGTTTAATAGTCATATTGTCAATATTTTACTTCATAGCTGCTGGGTTTGAATATTTTACTTCAGAGTAAGAAAAATATTAGTTTGTATTTTCCTCTAAAACTCCTTAGGTTCTTCATATTGATTTTTAACTCACCTGAATATTTTTTGTATAATTTGTGAAATAGGGCTCCACATTTTTTTTATTTCAAGTAATAGAGGTACATGCACCTTATTTGTTGAATAAGCTGTGTTTTCCCATTTGAAATATCAATTTAATCATACATTACATTGCTAGACAGATATATATGTTTGTTTCTAGAGTGCTGATTTTATTTCATTTATCTACTTGATTATTTCTGTGCTGGTATCATGTTTTAATTGCCGAGACTTTATAATGGACTTAAATTTTTAAGTATTTTATAATAGATTTTGACATTTAAAATAAATAAATAAATAAATAAATAAAATCTGCATTTTAAAAAAAAAGAAGGAACTCCTACCTTTTCAACAACATGGATGGAACTGGAGATTATGCTAAGTGAAGTAAGCCAGTCGGTGAAAAACTAATACCATATAATCTCACCTATAAGTAGAGTCTGTTCAACAAAATAAACTAACAAACAAAATAAACCACTGGCATGGAAACATGGAGCAGACTGAAAGTGACCAGAGGGGATGGGGAAGGAGGATAATGGTGGAAAGAAGGAGAAGGGACTAGACAAAGAACATGTATGAGTGACCCATGGACATGGACAAGAGTGGGAACTGACTGTGGGAGAGGGGGGCGCGGTGGGATGGGTGGAGGAGGGCAAAGGAGGAAAAATTGTGACAGCTATAACAGAATACACATGGTTTAAAAGTAAAAAATTTTTAAAAATATATAGAGGTGAATACGCAAATTAATAGCTAAGCATTGAAGGTGGTATCTTGGAGGAATAGCAGAAGACTGCAGTTTTCCACTCTTATGCCTTAAAGAACCACTTGCGCTTTTTTAAACAAAAATTTTTTAAAGAAAAATTCTGTTTTATCATGTTTCAGTAACTACTATTAAACTCCAAAAGCACCTGTATCTTCCCATTTTTCTCCTAAAGTTACACTTAACAGCTGAGAAGTTTAGGGATCTTAGAGATACAAGTTATCTCTGAAGTCTCACATTCAAACTTTTAAAATTCATATAAATTTTAGATTTTTCTCGTTATTTTAATATAAAAACTGCCTAACTCCAAAAAAGTAAAACTGATATACCTGCAAGATATGTAAGTTTAATCAGCATTTATCTCCTCTCCAACCACTCTCAGCACCCAAGGCATACAGTCGTTCAGTCTGAACAGGGCAAGAAATGGCTATTTGGTTCATCTTCCGCCTTAGAAATGCAATTAATTTTAAATTACAAAGCTCTACCTTTCCATGGTAAAGTGATATCAATTGTTTTTCCAAACCTCAATGTATTCACAAAATATTCCTACCCAGATGTTCAAATTATAAAAACTTCTATCTTACAAAAAAATTTTAAAAAAAGACAAGGAACTCAAAATAAAAGCTGGAGAAAGTACACGAATAAACTATTTACCAAAGAGGAATTACTACGGACAATAAATGTGGGGTAAATACACTTAATCTCATTAATAATGAAATAGTCAAAGCTATGAAATACTGCTTTTCACCAATAAGATTAGAAAAAAATTGAATTCAGTATTGTCTAGGAAAAACACTGAAGACACTTCAGTGAAAATACAAAAAACCTTTTTCTGAAGCATTTTAAATGCTTATTCCATTGGACCCCGCAATTTTCCACTACTATTTATCCTATGCAAAACTGTATAAAATACCTGTTGCCATTGTACAAAATTGGAAATACAAATCCCCAATACAGAATTTAAAAAGTCACAGCACAACTACAGTTAAGGTTCCAAACAGTCATTTTTAAATACAAGGAAGTTATAAAATACTAAGTACTGAAAGTGTTTTTATCCTGAAAAAATAATGTTAATATATGCAATGGGAAAAATCAGCCCAGGCTGGAGCACGTCAGATAACATATGAGGTTTCTTTAGGAAAATAAAAATGGATACCCTGAGAAGCAATTTAGACAACTGATGGACAATTATGGGGTGAATCCACATTATTGAGATAAATACACAGAAAATGACCAAACAAAAATTAAATTCATGAGAAAGCAAGTTTCAGAAAAAAATAATTATATGGCTCAACCATTACTAGAGTTTACACAGTCACAGAGCAAACACTGAATACTGAGGTAAGGATATAGGTATATAAGAGTACAGTAGGACTGAGGGGGGAAAGAAAGCCAAAATTTCACTGTCCAGAGTGGAAAATCAATAAAAAACACTTAAAACTGAAAAAAATCTAGAAGCAGCACAAGAATATAATTTACAGATATAAAAGTAATTGTGATCAGCATAAAGAAGTAAACCTTGGGAGGAAGCTGGGACTGTTTTTTATAAGCTTTTCTTTGACTGTAAATTATATACAAGTACTACTTTTCTAAAATATAAAATCAATTGTAAATCACAGGAAAAAAAAAACACTACTGGCCAGTAAACATGAGAAAAGTAACCCCATTTGTGAGGTTCTATATGCAATGATAATAGATAATATTTACGTAGCATCTATTAGAGGCTAGACACTAAGTGCTATATGTATATATTGATATATATCTATATCTATCTATCTATTCATCAAATTACAGCAGCCCTTAACTAAGGTACCATTATTCTCCCATTTTACAGATAGGAAACTGAGACAATGATTTGTCCAAGGTTGAAGTGCTAGAAAAAGGCAAAGTCAAGATAAGAAACCAGACAAGCTCTCTCCATAGTCCACGTGTTTAATCAGTACTCTAGACTGACAACAAATGTACTATGTTGGGAAGAAATCATTAGTTTGGTAGAAGCAGTAAGCAGCCACTCACAGTTGGTAAAACAAATTGGAACCAAACTGGAGGGCAACTAGGAAATATTTCAGAAGAGCCTAGAGACATGACAACTAAATATAAGGTAGAATCCTGAATGGTATCCTGGAACTGGAAACAGACATGAGGTAAAAACTAAGGAAATTGATAAACTACAGACTTTAGCTAATAATGTATCAATATTAGTTCATTAATTTTTAAAAAGGCATTATATTAAGATATTAATAAAAGAAACAGTGCAGGAACTCTCTGTACTATCTTCTCAATTTTTCTGTAAATCTAAAACTGTTCTAAAAAAAGTAAAGTCTATTAAAAAAAATTATACTACAGCTAAGAAAACTTCAATTCCCCCTGCCCAAAGTAATTTCTCCTTTTTATGATCTGTCAGAGCATACTGTACAGTTCATGACATACCTTTCTAACTTTTAAAAAAGTTACATTATGGCTCATATCATGAACCATACATCTTTGCAAACTGCCACCTCCCCTCTACCTCCACTTAAATATACTGCCTTTCTCCTAGTATGTAAATAAGATTTAAATGGATAACTCAGGATTCTGAGATACCTTTCAACTATGATTTCCTTTAAATTATTTAGCTTATTAGTTTAAACTGATTATTCTTCAAGTACATAAAAAAACTGCATGGTTATACTAACACAAAATGAGATTTAACTTATATAATATTGTATAAGTCAATGTCTTTTGATTTATGAGATTTTATTTACTTATTTTTAGAGAGAGGGGAAGGAAAGGACAAAGAATTCAAGAGAAACACAGATATTCAAGAAAAACATCAACCAGATGCCAATCGCAAGCCCCCAGCCAGGGGCAGGTCCTGCAAACCAGGCATGTGCCCTGACTGGGAATTGAACTGGTGACATTTCAGTTTGCAGGATGATGCTCAAGCCACTGAGCCACATCAGTCAGAGCCTTATGATAATTTTTTAATTGCATATTTTAATTTCCATGATAATTCAGAAATGCCTGATAAAATATTCTCAATTATATTGGTGACCCAAATCCAAATACTGACATGCAATGCTAACTCTCACATTTACCTTAACAACTATACTGATGCCACTTTTAGTAACAAATTATTCATTCCCCAAAAGTGATATCCAAATGATACAATTTACAAACATTATATAACAGGGTTTCATACAAATTTCAATAGAGAGAAAAAAATGAAGTCAAGGAGCCTGCAGTGGTATAAGCATATCAAAAGAACTTGAAATGTCATAACCCTAATATCAGTCAAGTGTTTCATTTTGACAAAATAACATTAATCAACTGTAGTAGTATTAATTTTTGCACTGGCATTAGTTTGGTTTCTCATAAATATAATGTATAACTAATCTGTTTTCTAGTTGTAGCAAAGATATGCTTAAGGAATTTACTCAGAGATGTTTGAACAAATTTAAGTTACATCCTTTTCAAAAAAAAAAAAAAACAACCCAATAATCTCTGCAAGAATTTTTTTCTGCATTACATTTACCCAGGCATTATAAGCCCATAAATGAAAAGCTATTACATTCACTCAAGAATATTGTTAGTACTTTAGGTTGCCCAGAGGCACTCTAATACAGATACTACTTCATAGTTTAGTATCTCTAATATTTAAACATTTAACTTCAAAGGCAAACTTTAATTTTGAACATTGTAAGAACATAAAATTTTGATTTACCTAAACATTATTAACTAAACTAAAATCTTTTAAAACTAAAATTAAAAATGAAACTCAAGTTCTTAACAAGCCTAGGTTTAAGTCCCAGGTTTACTATTTGATAACTGTGGGATCCTAGTGAAGCCACTTAAAACCTTCCAGGCCTGTTTCTGCCTGTATAAAATAAGAATACATCATAAGAAATATATAGTACTATGGAACCTCTAAATACTTGGCCAACTGGGGAGTCAATCTGCTTTAAAGATTTAAAACATTATTCAAATAGCAGTTATGAATAATGTAATTCCTTACTGTGTACCCATTATCTGGCAGGCACTATGGTATGGTAAGTGGGTACACCAGATTCAAAAGTAAGACATACACTGCCCTCACAAAAAAAGCAATCAAGAAGGAAAGACAAAAATAGAGACACACCAAGATGGAAAAAGAATGGTATACTACAAAAGTATACAGCACTCAGGGGAAACCTAAGGAAACATACATTAACAAGAAAAAATTGCATTTTTTCCTTATATATTTCATCCCTTTTTTAACATAAAGGCAATGGGGGGGATTTTAATTCAAAAGTAAAGTTTGATGGTTTGCTTTTGTTTTTAATTTTTATTTTTCAATTACAGTTGGCATTTGAAAGTTCAGTGTTAATAAGTGAATTGATACTGGTACTTTATTTTCTCACCTCAAACATTACTACGGAAACCTATATTCAACTTACAATACCTGTATTATAGCGTTCATCATGGTATATATAGTCTCAGGGGCAAAACTGTTGCTCCCCACAGAGAAGAGTATACTTACTATTTCTTGTCTGCCTGCTCCACAATGAACATTAAATGTATATTTTATGAAAAATTCCCCAACCCTTTATTGGGGAGTGAGGCATGAAAAATATCACAAGACAGATCAGCTGTACCTCTTTGCTAGGAAAAAATGTGTTTTCATGACAGCAGACAATACTTCTTACCTCCAAGAGCAGTGCAGAATACCAGAGAATGATTAACACAAGCAATGAAATTGGACTGGGTCACAGAATAAAGAGAAAAATCATTTTTTCTTGCACTGGAACAGAGGCATATCATTTTTAGCTACACTGCTAACATTTTCCAAAATTACAGTTTCTGCTGTTTCTTCTGTTGTTTTTAAAGAGAAGTGGCAACATAAATGCATGACCAGCAATGTAAAAGAGATGGTTATGGTTAATAACCATTTTTCTATATACCCACTATATCAACACCATGCTCAGGATGTTTATACTGAGCAGATGACATAGCAAGAAAAGAACTTAGAGCTAGTAGGTTCAATGCCTAGGAAGCATCCACAAACTGACTAAAGTGTTGTCTAGTTTCCAAAAAAGCCTGGCAAGCTGAAGATGTTTCTGTTAGCAATGCATGTAGTAGGACAAACCAACTTCTTAACTAGGTTTACTACTATGGGTCAAAAATTAACCCAAGGAGTGAATGTAAGACAGCAGGGCTCTATACCTTTTTGCCACAGAATACTGTCACTTCAGTATTCAGTATTATGGTAGATTCCAGAATAGCTTTGCTAATGCTACATACTTTTTCCAGCCACTCAAGGTAGCATACAAAATGCAAACAAGTGATGTTATTAATAAAGAAAACCCTGAATTATGTCTGATCCTTTTCTATAAGTAAATCACAAACTTTAGTGTTTTCGTTAGTTATCTATTTGTGGGTCTGACAGCTAGTAAGTTTCAAAATCTGGGGGAAGAAGATAAGAAAAAGAAATATCTCAAAGTATACTTAGAACCCACAAACATTGTAAGTACTACCTACTCCTTTTGGCCTATTCCCCCAAATAACAACTCTCACAATTTACCCTTGACAGTGCTCGCCCTGGAATCTCTTCCTCTATCTCACAAAAAAGAAAAACCTTATCTGGGACATTAAGAACTTCTGTATTAAAATATAACAGACATCATTCTAACATATCCTACCTACTCTTGTTCACCAAGCAAATTATTAGGATTGTTAATTTTGTTGATTATTAACAACACTAACTTCTAAATACTGTGCACTTTACATGTATTACCTCATTCAATTCACACAAACCTAGGAGACAAGCACTATCATCCCCATTTTACAGATGAGGAAACTAAGGTTAGAGGTCTTAAAACAATGAAGGCAGATAATGTTCGGTTTGGGTAAAACACATGGCATACTTAACCATACTGTGTAATAATTCACCTCTGAGAAGTAGAAATGTTACAATATTACAATCAATATACAGGGTTGGGATAGGACAATCACAGGTAGGAAAAAAAACTATTAGGAAAGAAAACAGCTCTTGAAATTTTAGTAACTATTTTACAAGAAAAATAATTAGCTGCTTGCTTCTCAGGTCTCTGACAGCTTTTGTATCTAGTACACAGGGTGTGGCAAAAGTGGGTTTACAGTTGTTTTATGAAAATACAATAATCAATAAACAATACAAGAATAAACTCTTGCTTCACATGCACACAACTGTAAACCCACTTTTGCCCCACCTTGTAAATATTTTTCTAAACAGCCCTTTCCACAAATATCTTCAACTTTTTCTGTTCAGTAGCTCGTTACTGTTAGTAGCTCACTAATTTAGATGCCACTGATATGCAATTCTAAATAATTGCAAATGAGAAGATAATTTGAGCATCGTGAAAGTGTTTCTCCAAAGTATTGTTTTATGGAAAAGAAATTTTCCAGTTACAAAAAACATGTGTTGCATAGCAGATCACAATGTAAAACACATTCCTTCCCATTATCATCATGGGGGAAAAAACTGTTCTAAAGGTATGCCAAAGAAGTAAAAATAACTTTCATTCCAGTTGGACAGATTTAAAGACAATGGAAAGCTTCCAAGATAGCCATCATGGATAATATGATTCCCCATGTTCTTAACCAAAAGTATAGAAAACACAATTGAACCATTTCTTTGGTTAAGTTGAACCAATTTAACCAAACAATCATTAAAGGAAAAAAATGGTTACTTTACTGTACTATTTTAATAAAACAAGGTCATTAGGAATTTATCCTAAACTAAGCCTCAAATTGTTGATTTTACCTCCTTTATTCCTTACAGTCACCTGATTCTCCCTACTACTACAGTATCTAACATATAAATACTAGCAGCTGGCAACTTCTCTCCTAATTCACATCTTCTAACCTTCTGTAGGACAGAAAGGCAAATAAGTAGCCACCCTTATTAGACTAGTATCTGAAATAAAAATGGATAAATTCAGCACATGACTATGAGATATGTTTTGGCTTAGAGAGCTTTCCTTTAGGCTTACTTCTTGTTTTACAGTATGTTCCAGAAAGTTGAGAATGGCAGATAAAGGTCTTCCAGACAGTAGAGATATAATTTTTAAAAAAAATTATGGGGGAGAAGGGGAATTAAAGAGCATCATCAAGGGTAAGAAAAGCTATTAAAGGAACAACCATGCAAGTAAACATAAATGAGAATGAAGATATATAGAGAGTTTTAACCATTATGGAAAACATTAGTAACAAAATGAATAAGGAAATGCATACATTTTTATGTTGGAATACTGTTCAGCAACAAAAGTGATGACGTAGTACTTGCTACACGTGGATCAATAACATGGATGAAATTCAAATGTGTTGTTGAACAAAAGCAGCCAGACATCGAGTACACATTATATTACTCCAAAATCCATGCAAAATCCAAACATAAGGAAAACTAATCTATAATAATACAAGTCAGTACAGTGGTTACCTTTGGGAAGGAGAGTACAAATAACAACAGGGAATAGGCATGAGGTGCTTCACGAGTGCTACTACCGTTCCATTTCCAGATTCGGGGTGGCATTTACAAAATGTACTCACTTTGTGATAATTCACTAAACTGCTAGTACACTTACAATGTGACCTCAACTGTGTTCACTGTACTTCAATAAAGCAAAGTTTACTTAAAAACAAAAATCATCATGCATGGGACTTCTATTTAAACAAGACAATTTGAACAGCTGAATTTAATCTCTGTTCCCTCAACAACTCTGAAACAAGAGTAAAGGAATTAAAAGAGAGCCACCGGTAAGAACAAATAGAAGTGTGGCAGGTTGTACTTTCCAACACTGACCATAACAATAACCCCATCTCACACACTTTTCTGCAGTGTGACCTTGCCACTCCCCCATTAAGAGATGGAGTTTCTGACTCCTCCCCTAGAATCTGGTTGAGGCTTGTGACCAATAAGATTATGGTGGAAATGGCACCCTGTGACTTCTGAGGAAAGGTCATAGAAGTACATGTAGCTTCCACATGATCCTCTTAAATACTAATTCTTGAATCTCTGAGTTGCCATGTTTCAAGTCCAACTACCCTAAATCAGTCATGCTGGGAAGGCCACATGCAGGCCCTCAGGCTGAGAGCTGCAGCTGAGCCCAGCCTTCTAGCTATCCCTGCCAAGGTGCCACACATTTAATGAAGAAGCCATCTTGGAAGTAGACCCTACAGTCCCAGCTGTTTGAGCCTCCCTCTGCCATGAGTCATCACAGCTGAGGCCCCAAACATGTGGAGCAAAAAGGGACATTCCCACAGCATTTTGCAAATTACTAAGCCATAGATTCTGTGGACCTAATAAAATGGTGGTTTTGGAGTGGTTTGTTATAGAGCAAGAACCAGTGAGAAAAGGAGAGAAAAGTAGAAAAAGCAGGTGAAAGACAAAAAGCAGATGAAATGTCAAGTGTCTTAGGTTTCTGCTAACAAGTCAAAAGCCTATTCAAGCCGCAGAATCCTAGAAAGGTCTAAGAAATGGTGGCAGGGGATTATGGAAAAAAACTGAACCAGCACTAGTTAAACCTCTAGATCTGCTAGGCCAGACTGGGTCACCAGGAAACTGTTCCTATCCCATAAATCCCCTCCCCCAAACCAACGAAAGACCAAACATTTAACTCTAGAGGTGCTGGATAGAAACACACACAAAGCACTGTGAGGAATGCCCAGATATATAGTCCACTCCCCCATTTTGGCTACCAAGGCACTAACTACTAAGCTTATGTTTCTTGCAGCCCCAGGATGCCAGTACTTCAAATGATCTTCAAACCTATGTGTTCGACCACACTGGAGCTACATACATAAGAGCAACACAGAAAACTAAACCAACAACAAAAATCCAATTAACTCCTTTAAGAAACCTTATTTAAAAAATTTGTATATAAAAAAGAAAAGCGATCATAGTGAACAGCACTTACTTATACAATCTTCATCTGAAAACCGATTTAATTCAAAACCAAAACACTATAGGGGAAGAGGAATAAATGGGGGCAAATAAAGCAGGTAGGTGGGAAGTTATCACCCACTCTAAAAAAAGGTCTAAATTTTTTTTTCTCCTCACCTGAGGATTTTTTTAAATTGATTTTTAGAGAGAGACAGAGAGAGGGACAAAGGGAGGGAGGCAAGAGACAGAGAGACAGAGAGAGAAACATCAATGTGAGAGAGAAACATCAGTTGCCTCTTACATAAACCCTGACAGGGATCAAACCACAATCTAGGTATATGCCCTGACTGGGAATAAAACCCACAACCTTTTGATGTATGGAAGAACACATCAACCAACCCAATCACCAAGCCAGGGCTAATTTTTTCTTTAAACATTTTATTTATTTATTTTTATAGAGATGGAAAGGAAGGGACAATGACAGGGAGAGAAACATCTATCAGTTGCCTCTTGCACGAGTCCCAACCAGGGACAGGGCCTGCAACCAAAGCATGTGCTCTGACTGGGAATTGAACCGGCAACCTCTCCATTGCAGGACGATGACCAACAAAGTGAGCCACACTGGCCAAAGCTAAAACTTTTTTTTAATCAAGAAATACCAATATTAGCAATATGAAATGTGGTAATAAATACCAGAAGAAAGAGCTAAAGGAATGGAAAAGGGATGCTTTGGGGGAATGAAAAATATTCTTTTACTTAAAAGTATACTAGAACTTTATCCTTTATGTCAATTATATCAACAAAGCTGTCACTTAAAAAAAAAATGAAAAAGAAAAAATATTCTGTAAACACAAAGAGCAATCAACTTTACCCCCTAACAACAGTGATTTTCAATCTTTTTTTATTTCATAGCACACTTAAACTAATTACTAATTCTGCGGCACACCAAAAAATGTTTTGGGGTTTGTTTGTTTTTTTTGCCAATCTGACAAAATAAATAGGTATAATTTTGATTCATTTACACTGGATGGCTACTGTTGTGTCGGCTGCTGTCATTTTTTTTATTTAACAATCTAAGCAAAAAGAGGTCAGTGCCCTTGATTAAATAGTCAGGTATTGCATGTTTTAAAAATTCGTGTGGCACACCAATTGAAAACTGATGCTCTACAGGCTAAGGAAAAGCTTAATAAAATGGAAAAGGAAGCCATTTGAAGAAAGTCTTGAAATAAAAATGAGATTAAAATAATGGAGAGGAAGTACAGAAAATGAAGTTTAAAAGTTTTACAAGGATCTAAATGATGAGGGGCACCAGATGCCACTCCTGTCAATAGTAAGAAACCAAAGGTTTTTGAGTAGAAAGTCATCACTGAAAGAAATACAGAGAACAATTTTCTGAACAGACCAAAATCCAACAGCATTAAAGTACAATACCCAAGCAAAGTAAAAGGCAGAAAAAAACTGCACCACAGTACAGATACCATACACATGTGTGTGCATGCATGTATGTATTTGTCTGTAATTTTTAAAACAAAAAGTAATAAACTTAGATTTTAAAAGTGGTGAGAAGGGAATACATGGTAGATTTGACTTTGTAACAATGTAAACATTTTACCAAAAACATTTACAAAGGAAAAAAAAGCAACCTTTAAACAGCCAAAAGCAAAATAAAATAAATAAGCCTTACTATGTAGCCAGTTGATAACATAACCACACAGAGAATGATTATGTCAAGGAATTTTAAAACAACAAAATGACCATTGGAATATATCCTAAGGACAACAAGAACTACAAAAAATCCTCAAGCTACAGGTAGCCATGTAGTTGACAGCAGTGTTGTTATTGTGATTATAACACCATTATTGTGTGTAGTGTGTAATAAAGCAATGGAATAATAATGCTACTGTCTTTGAGAACCAAAATTTTCGGCATAGAATAGAAAATTTTAAATTGGTGACAAAGCAATGGAATAATAATGCTACTGTCTTTGAGAACCAAAATTTTCGGCATAGAATAGAAAATTTTAAATTGGTGACAGCCCTGGCCTGCTGGCTAAGCTGGTTGGAGCGTCGTCCCGTAAAAAAAGGTTGCAGTTCAATTCCTGGTCAGGCCACATATCTAAGTTGTGGGTTCAATCCCCAGTCTGGGCACATGCGCTCCCCAGTCCAGGTGTGTATAGGAAGCAACCAATCAACCAATGCTTCTCTCTCGCATCCATGTTTCTCTCTCCTTCTTTGTAAAAACAATCAAAAATGTCCTCAGGCGAGGATAAAAATAATAAATAAAATAAAATTGATGACAAAACATTGTAGTTCTGAATATAAACTGAACGATCTGCATAAAAATCATAATTTATTTTACCTTTAAAAAAGAACTCAAGAGTGACGTCAGTGAAAACACTGAAGTACAGACCACCAGCAATTCTTCTCCAATGGAAAAAAATCATCAGAAATTGTCATAATCAACTTTTTTATTAACTATAGAAACTACCAAAAGCTTTCAGGAATCGGGGAAGGGTTTTCTCAAGAAAAAATGGCTAAATTTCAGATAAAAACAGGATTTTGTTGCTTTTTAACTTGCCCTAGACCCAGCCTCCCCCACCAGCTCCACAGTTGACTTAGAAACTAACATAATGGGTTTATAGTACAAACCAGCAGCCTAAAAGGCCAGCAGAGGAGGCTGAAGCTCCTTCAGAGCCTCAATTCCCAGGAAACTCTTAGTTACCTGACCTATTAGAGGGTTCCCTGAAAGAGTCCCCCTTTCAAAACTATCTGTTTTTTACCTGACTTGAAGTTTGTCCAATGCAAAAAAGCCTTTACTCTAGGGGCATTTGTCAAAAACAATTCCAGGAAATCATTTAACTTCACAGCTTGCTGAGGAAGACGATGATAATTACGGCAAACAACAGAATAACCAAAACCTTAAAAGGAAAAGTGAGCTAATGAGATGTCCATAACAGCTTTGACAAGCTCCAACAAATATGAAATCCTGAGAATTAAGAAGGCCAAGCACAGGCGTAGGCTATGCACATACCCATGAAAGACCTGAGAAGTTCCTAGGCCTTCCTCTGTCTGACCATGACACATACGCAAAACCATGAAAGTGAGGGTAACAGTAGGACTGTCGACTGCCTGCTCACTGAGCACCCTTAAAAAAGACTAAGAGACTTACTGGTTCCAGACAGTTAAGGAAATCTTTGTCTAATGGTTAGCTAAATACTAAGATAAAGAGATTTCAGTGGTAATACAAGACAAAGAATACCGGACTTTACAAAATTCGTTCAGAGAAGTCACTATAAATAAAGAAATAACTACAACAAAAAGTAACAAAAACAAATGCTGTAGAGGGCAACACTTTGCTTTCCAGAGATGCTAAATTTTAATTAAAATGTACAGTTTTCAACCGAATTTTTTAAATATGCAAACAAAAAAGTATGGCCATAGAACAAAAGACAATCAATAGAAACTGTCCCAGAAAACACCAGATGATAGACCTACTAGACAAAACATTAAATCAACTATATTATAAATATGTTGAAAGAACTAAAGGAAGTGATGTGTAATAAACTAAAGGAACGTATAAGGACATTGTATCAAAAAAATACAGAATACAGTCATCCCTCAGGATCTGCAGGAACTGGTTCCAGGACCCATGACAGATAACAAAATCCAAAGATGCTCAAGAGACCTTACTATAAAATGGCACAGTATTTACATATAACCTACCTAATCCTTCCATATACTTAAAATCATTTCTAGATTACTTACAATACTTAATATAATATAAATGATATTTAAAAGTTGTTATACTGTATTGTTTATAGACTAATGATAAGAAAAAAAGCTTGAACGTGTTCAGTACAGATGTAACCATCATAGCCTAACTACATAGTACACATCAGCAACAACATAACATTTTTTAAAATATTTCCCATCCCTGGATGGGCAATCTAAACCTGGGGAGGACCAATTTTATCAATAAACATAGAAATTATTTGTATATAGAAAAAACCAAATAGAAAGTACAATATCTGAATTAAAAATTCACTAGAGAGCCCTGGCTGGTGTGCCTCAGTGGACTGAGCACCAGCCTATGAACCAAAATGTCACCAATTCGCTTTCCAGTCAGGGTACACGCCTGGGTTGTAGGCCAGGTCCCCAGTAGGAGGGCACATGAGGCAACCACACATTGATGTTTCTCTCCCTCTCTTTCTCCCTCCCTTCCCCTCTCTCTAAAAATAAATAAAATCTTCAAAAGAAAGTTTTAGGAAAAAAAGAAGAAAACAAAATGTATAAATATTTAACATATGACAGTAACAACACAACGGAAGGGAGAGGAAAGGGAGCTATACAGGAGCAAAGTCTTCATATACTACTCAAATTAAGTGTATATTAATCACAATCAGTTGTATGTTCCAGGGCAACCACTAAAAAATAACATGATAAATTAATGAAAAGGGTAACATGGTACACTGGAAAATCTCTCTCTCTCTCTCTCTCTCTCACACACACACACACACACACACACAATGGTGGAAATGGTGGAATAGAGAATAAAAATGACAAGACATAGAAGATACATTAAGGACAGATGTAAATCCTACCTTGTCAATAATCATAAAATATAAATGAATTAAATACTTACAATTAAAAGGCATAGATTGGCAGAATAGATAAAAAAGTATGATTCAATTATATGCTTTATATTCAAATATAAAAATAGGATAAAACACCCTGACCCATGTGGCACAGTTGGTTGGAGGGTTGTCCCGTACACCAAAAAGTTGTGGATTTGATCCCACACATACCTCAGGTGCAGGTTCAATACCTACTCGGGGGGCCTATAGGAGGCAACTCAAATCCATGTCTTTCCCTCTCTCTTTGTCCCTCTCTTCCTCCCTCCCCCTTTCCTCTCTCTAAAATCAACAAATATAGCCTCAAGTTACGATTTAAAAAATAGGATAAAACTAAACAATGTAAAAATAATACCATATGAACTGTAACCAAAATACAGTGGCTATACTAATATCAGACAAAATATACTTTGAGGCAAATATTGTTACTAGGGACAAAAAACAACATGCTATGACAAAAGTACCAATTCATTAATAAAATATAACAATTAAAAACAAATACACACAAAACAGAACTCAAAAACCTTGAAGCAAAAGCTGAACTGAAGAATAGGCAATTCAAGAACAATAGAGACCACCATATTGCACTTTCAATAATCAATAGACAGCATATCAACAAGGAAACAGAAAACTGGAACAATATAAATCAATAGGACCAAAGAGCCATCTATCTATAGAGCCCTTCCCGCCGTAAGAGAATATACATTTTACTCACAAACATATTGAACATTCTCTAAGATAAATCACAAAGCAAGTCTCCATAAGTTTAAAAGGATTAAAATTATAACATCTATGCTCTGACAAAAATGTAACAAAATTAGAGATAACAAAAAAATGAGAAATTAACAAAAATATGGAAATTAAACACTGCAATCCAAAATAACAGATCAAAGCATGCACAATATTTACCATTCCATATTATGATCAGGATATACAGAAAATAAATCAATTCATTTCTTATATATAATAGCTAAACCTGTTTTAAGAACTCATTAAAGAACCTAACAACCTTTCTTTCCAAGAAGTTTTTTCTTAAAAGAAAAAAAAATCAGGTTTCATTTTCAATACCAATTGTACTCCAACAGTTTAAAAGGATAAAAATCCTAAATTTTTAGAGCTGGAATGAATTATAAAAGTTCTTACTTGAAATCATAGAATTTTGTAGTATGTACATTGCTGAAATCAGTTATCCTCTGCTGAAGGTAGAATGATGCCTCCTACCTAGTAAGTTTTCACTTGCCTATTTGAAATTCATAGAGAAACCCATGTATGTACCACCTCTCTTCTTCTTCCTAAAAATCTGTGAATAACTTGGTCTATTTTAAATGTTTTAAGAATTAAGGGAAGAGATTTTCTTTTGTTTCTGCAGAACTTAATATAGCAAGAGTAGAATGTCTTGTTGCACTGGTATAGTTGACATGGGAAATTGTCTGATGGCAAACCAAAACAATGACATTCTGGTATGACTCAACTTATTTTGCAGTTCTGCTGCGTGTATGTAAGTATGTACTTGCCTTTAAAACATATCACAAAAGCATCTGATGTTCAAAAGTAAGTACTGTAGTTATTTAAACCTTGTCCCCAAAATAATACAGCTATGGGTCAAGCCCTGATATAAGGAAATAGCTTTGTAATAAGGATCCTATGTTATATTGTCAAAGTTAAGATTTTCCTATAAATTTCATCTGCTTAAGACTTACTTCATTCACGTGATATCGTATCTTTAGATAAAACATCACAATTCAAACTTAATTACGATAAAAGTCAGTGGAAAACTTCCAGTTCCTTCAAAATGGAGTAGCTTCATTCCTCCCAGGTCCTCCCACTACAAATTCAAAAATCCTGGACATAATACAACAAACAAGCACAGGAAGTATCTGAAAGGTAGGAAAGTCAGGGGCACCAGACTTCCTAAGGACATCAGGACTTGAGGAATGACAAAACAATGAATTTCCAGGGTGTTCTTACTGCCTCCCATATTTCCCTAACACAGTGCTGCTTCAGAAGCCCCCAATCCAGTACCATCAACAATCAAAAAAGAAAAAAATCTCTAAGAAAAGCCTTTTCCTCCTAGCCAAAAGACTGGGGAGATGGTAGCTTACCAACAAAAATCTTTTCAGCAATACTTACCACACTCCAGACAAACATCAATGGAAAATCTGCACACACAAACACGCATGTGAACCCTCCAGTTTCAGTGGGCAAAGTATGCAACTAATCTTCATACCCTCTTCCCCTCAGCCAGAATAGGGAGCAGGCAATGTGAATCCAAGTCCCCTACACCAGGGCAGTGTTAGCAGAACAAAACAGGAAGTTCATCTTCAATCTCCCTCATGGGGGTGGTTCCAGTTCCCCTGCCAGACTAGTATGTATGAGGCTGGGTATGAAGTTGATCTTCCACATCCTGCAGAAGCAGCAGGGTGCTCCAATACACCTGCTAGGTTAGAGAAGAGGCTAAAAGAGGAGCTGCTCTTCAGTACCCCACACCCAGTGGACACAAGTGGTATTCAGATTCACGCATTTAAGATAGTATCACCAGGATCAAGAGCAGGCTGGGCCTCCACCATCAACCAGCAGCAAAAAGACTTAATGAAGTTGTGTAAGGCAGGATCAGTCACTACTTCACTTCAAAAACACAAACACACAGGCCAGTGTCAGCAGGAACCGGGGAGGAGCTGAACCTGCATCCCAGCATCAACAACTGAACAATGTGGTATGAGTTACAGCCAGTCGGCATTCCACTTTCCTCCCATCCCTGGTGTCAGCAGGGCTGTGGGGAGTTGAACCTCTATACCCACCCAGCACTGAGACAAATGAAGCCAATCTAGACAAAAGAGCCAAATATCTGCTTCATCCACTCTCTGGTGTCAGTGGTGCCCAGAGTAAGCAGAGTTTTCACCACCCTGCATGTGATATCAACTCAGGGAAAATGGTATCAAGTAGTGAGCCTCTGCTCCACCCTGCAGGATCAGAGTTGTATGAATTAGCCCTTCACCTCTCTCCTGCTAGGGAAGATGACCTTACTCCCTCCACCCCCAGAGGCAACAAAGTGGTATAAACTGGTGCCCAACTTTTACCAAGAAGATGTGAAAACAAGGGGGGAGCTAAACTTGAATTCCATCAGTCAAGACAGTATGACTCAGTGTCCTACTTTTGCCGGGGTGATTGCCAATAGGGCCCCGATGAGAAGCTGAACATATACTCCCGCCCAGCCCTCGGCACTACAACTCAACAAGGAGGCTACCTACTATAAAAAGAAATTAATGGGATTATGTGTTCTCATAATATGATATCCACAATGTCCAAATGCCCAAAAAGTATGATGTGAATAAGAAAAAACAATCAATGTATTTTTCATACTTTTTGGACAACACTGAGATGAACCAGGTTTTTGATGAAATATCTC
This sequence comes from Pteronotus mesoamericanus, assembly GCF_021234165.1. NCBI lineage: Eukaryota > Metazoa > Chordata > Mammalia > Chiroptera > Mormoopidae > Pteronotus > Pteronotus mesoamericanus. Next base: position 4,986,355 of record NW_026555072.1, read on the forward strand.
ACAAAGACTTTAAGGCAGTTGACATAAAATGCTTGAACAAGCAATTACAACTCCTCTTGAAATAAATGAAAAAGATGGGATATCTCAGCAAAGTTATTTTAAAAAAACCAAATGGAAATTATAACACAAAAAATACAATCACCAAAATAAAAATTATCTGGATGGGCTCAACAATAGAATGGAAATGAGACAATAGAGTCTGTGAACAAATCAATAGACTTTAGTCAACCTATAAGAGAAAACAGATAGGAAAAAAAAAAGAGCTAAGATTATTAACAGAGTCCTGAAAGAAAAGCGAGATTTAAAAAGTATTCACAGAAATAATGATTGGGAAATCCTGAAATTTGACAAACACATTATTAACCCACAGATAGAAAAAGCTGAGTGACCCCCATATAACACTAAAGACAGCCACACCAAGATACACTGTAATAACTTCTGAAAACTAAAGACAAAGACAAAAATCTTGCAAGCAACCAGAGAAGAATAATGCTTTACTTACAGAGGAATACCAATTCAACTGATAGCAAATTTCTGATCTGAAACCACAGACAACAGAAGGAAATAGCAACATTTTTCACATACTAAAAGAACCATAAACTGTGACTTCTACAATATAATGTGACAAAAATATCCTTCAGAAATGAAGGGAAATAAAGACAACCTCAGAAAAACTAAGCGAATAAACCTACCTGAAAGGATGGCTAAAAAAGTTCTTTAAACAGAAAGGAAATGAAAGTAGGAGACTTGGGACTTCAGAAAGAAAAAAAGAAGAGTGGAATAGGTAATAATTAGGGCTAAGCATGAGTTTCATAAATCTTATTTGCTGGTTAAAGCAAAATTTATCACACCATATAATGTTATGTTCAATATTATGTAGAGAAAATACTTTAAAATTATATTTTAAAAGTAGAGAGGGCAAAAGGACCTAAATGGAAGTGAAATTTCTGCACTTCACTAGAAGCAGTAAAACATCCATACCAGAAGATGGTGGTGATAAATTATATATGAATATTGCAATACCTAGAGCAACCACTAAGAAATCTATACAAAGTGATGAGCTTAAAAACACTACAAATCATTTGGAATCCCAAAAATATATCCAGATAACCGATAGGAAGGTAAGAAACAAGAAACAGAAGAATAAGAAACAAAGGAAACAAACAAAAAATAAATAATAAATAGCAGACTTAAGCTGTAACATATCAATAATTACCCTAAGTGTATATAGTCTAAATACACCAGTTATCAGAGAGGAAAAGAGTGTAATTTTTTTAAATGATCTAACAATATGCTGTCAATAACAATGAAAAAAATCAGTTTAAATACAAAGACATAGGTAGATTGAAAGCAAAAGTATGGAAGACATACCATGTAAATATTAATTATTTTAAAAAGAGTGGCTACATTACTATCAGATAAAGTGGACTTCTGAGCAAGTGAAATTACTAGTAATTTTAGTAAGACAAAGAGAAACATTATATAATAATTAACACACCAGAAGACATGGCAATACTAAATGTGTACAAATCCAATGAAAGAGCCTCAAAGTACAAGCAAAAACTGATAGAGATAAAAAACAGACAAATTCTCAATTACAGTTGAAGACTTGGCAACACCACACTCTTAGCAATTGAAAGTACTACACAGAAAATCAGCAAGGATACAGAACTAAACAACACAACCAATAGGACCTGATTGTCATGTACATAACACTCCATGGAACAGAATATACATTCTTTTAAAGCACCCATGGAACAGTCACTAAAATAGACCATATCCTGGGCCACAAAACAGGTGTCAACAAATATAAGAGAATGGAAATAACACACAGTAAATTCCCTAATCATAATGGAATCAAGCTAAAAAACAACAAAAATGAAAACAGGAAAATCTCCAAACACTTAAAAACTGAACAACGCACTACTAAATATTCCATGGATCAAAGAGGAAACTTAAAAATGCATATAACTGAATGAAAATAAAAATACAATATATAAGAATATGTGGGACACAGGAAAAGTAGTGCCAAAAGGTAAATGGATACCACTAAATTTTTACATCAGGAAAAAAGGAAAAGTCTCAAATCAGTAATCCAAAAAATATGAACAAACATTTCACCAAAGAGACTATACAGATGGAAAATAAGGACATGATGGTGATGGATGTACAGCATCATTAGCCATTAGGAAAATACAAATTAAAATCACAATAAGCTATCGCTATATAACTATCAGAAGATCAAAAACAAAAAATAGTAGTAACTCCAAATGCTGACAAGAACTGCCGATGATGTAAAATGGCAGAGTTGCTCTGGAAAACAGTGTGGCAGTTTTTTAAATAACACTTAACATACAGCTATCAGTGACTACACTCTTGGGAATTTATCCCAGAGAAAACAAGTTCACACAAACACCTATGCACAAATGTTCATAGCAGCTTTATTTGCAAGAGCCAAAAACTAGAAGTGTCTCAGTTGTCCTTCAATGTGTAAATGGTTAAAGAACTGCAATATTGGGTTGGCCAAAAAGTCCATTTAGTTTTTTCTGTAAAATAAAAGACACATTTTTCATTTTCACCAATTACTTTATTGATATGGATGTTTTAAGTATGTCAGCTATCTCCCGCTATTGGCTTCTATTGTAGAGGCCAGGGGGGCTGCTAAACATCTTCCAATGCATTAACACAGCCCCACAGCAAAGAATTATTTGGCCAAAATGTCAATAGTAACAAGAAACTTCACAAACCATTTTTGACATGTTAGATCAGTCACAGGACCTTCTTCATACAATGGACAAATCCTTTTTTGTGTTTCAGTTGCATTTTTCCCTTTCTTGAAATAATAAAGCATAATACGCCAAAAATGTTGCTTATTTTCTCCTATCTTCAATATAAAAATGGCTGCACAGAAATTCACTAATTTTGGTAGGTTTATTTAAATACACACTGATATGATAGCTGTCACAATACAATCTAACAAAATTGTTTGAAATGAAGTTAAAGATAACTAAGCACTACTAGAGCCATCTCATGGGAAAAACTAAATAAACTTTTTGGCCAACCCAATACATCCATGCCATGGACTACTACTCAGCAACAAAAAGGAACAAGCTATTGCCCTGACTTGTGTGACTCAGTTAGTTAGGCATCATACTGCAAAGTGAAGAGTCATGGGTTCATTTCCTGGTCCAGGCACATGCCTAGGCTGTGGGTTCATTCAAATGCACGGGTAGGGATACATTCGAGAGGTAACCAATCAATGTTTCTCTCCTTTCTCCCTCCCTCCCCATGGCTCTATAAAAATAAATAATTTTTTTAAAGTAACAAACTATTAGTACATACAACAATGTAGATTACTCTCCAGTGAGGTCTGCCCAGTGAAAAAAGGCAATCCCAAAAGGACACATAATATATGATCCTATTTACATAACATTCCTCAAATAACAAAAGTATACAAATGTAAAACAGATTGATGTTTGCCAGGGGTCAGGAGTAAGTAAGGGGGTGAAGAGGTTGATATGTCTATAAAAGGGTAACAAAACAGCTACTTGTGATGGAATACTTTTCTATCTTAATTGTATCAATGTCAATATCCTGGTTGTTACATTGTACTATAGTTCTGCAAGATGCTACTCTTGGAAGCAGCTAAATAAACGGAAGTGAGATCTATTATGTTTTACATTTGCATGTGAGCCTACAATTACCACAAAATAGTAAAATTTTTAAAAGCCAATAGGAAAGAATTTCCATTTCTAAAAATTATTTGTTATCTAATCTGTCATGTAATGTCCACTTCTGTGAGTACAACCAAATCCAGTAAGACAAAGAAACATCCTTAAAAGAAATGAATCAGATTAGTAAGGACTCCAGCTTTTACTTCAGATATTCAGGACCCAGTTAACTTATCATAGAATCATGATTATTTAAGGGTTGGATAATCTTTACCGATAGCTTAACAATAAAAGTTACCCTTTGATGTCTGAATGCTGCCTATAACATCCTGGCCAAGTATGCCAATGAACAAACTTGACAAGACCCATTTATTTTATCTATCCATTTATCATCTTTGAAAAAAAAAGTTTCTCTTTAAAAGTTATATTCTGAATCTACCCTACAAACTCCAAATCTACCTTTATAAGTGATATGCTTGTAATTAAAATATAATCATACATACATACACACTCATACACAGCAAAATCTAACAATAAATATTTACCTTCAGTAGATCAGAAAGTGTCCCAACTAATGCCAAGTGGTTCTTCCTGCTCTTAAGGAAACTGAAAGGCCTTTCTCATCTTTATAACACCCAAATACCCAGTACTTCATAGTACATTTATTCAGTGTGACACTTATCAACTCACATCGAAGAATTTATCCTGTCATGAGTTCCTAACAAACAGGTATACACAGTGATTATATCCATCTTTTAGAATGAGAAGTGTCTGATCTGACCTAAGAAATAACAATTCCAACTATAATATACAATCAGTTTGAAGAAGTCAAAACACGAACGTTAATAAACAACTTGCAAATCAATCTAAGATTATCTGAATGATTAATCATACTAGATTAACAAAAAGAAAACTCTCAGTTCTATTACGTGCCTATATTCATCTGGTTTCTGGTCTTGAACACTTTAGGCTGAAAATCAAAGAAAATTACAAAGTTTCCACTGTGCTCTCCTTCTGGGTCAAAAATCTTAAATAACTGAATCAATCCTAAAAATTAAAATGAACAGCTCCCACATTCTGGTGCTAGTCACTTTGGAAACTCCTAATTCCCAGCCCTTCATCTTAACAGATGGTGAAACTGGGGACAAGAATTAAGTGACTTGACTAAAGTAGGCAGCAGACCCTAAAACTCAGGTCCTTCAGTTTTCTAATCTGTTATTCTTCCCAACATATCACTCGGCCTCTCAACCAAGCCAGCATTTTTTGAGCACCCACGCTGAGAAGACACTAAAGCCTATTGACTATGTTAATGGCACATGTGCTTACAGCTATTTTTCCAGTTAGGGCGTAAGTTCCCTAGGGATCAGTCCACATTCTCTTCCCCTAGCACCTTTACAACCAATAGGAGAATGTGCACCCTAGTCAGTGTGGTTCAGTTGGTTGGAGCGTCGTCCTGTAAACCAAAAGGTCGCATGTTCAATTCCTGGTCAGGGCGCATTCCTAAGTTGCAGGTACCACCCCCCATCGGTGTTTCTCTCTCACATCAATGTTTCTCTCCCTCTCCCCCTCCCTCCTTTCCCCTCTCTCTAAAATCAACAACCATGTACTCAGGTAAGGATTAAAAAAATAAAATAAAAAGGTGAAACTTAAGAAAGTATGAGGTGGTCACAGAACACCACAAAATTGTGTGATAAAATCCATGCCATCTAAGCCTAACCAATCCAAAGGCTGTAAAGCTTTTTTTCCTCCCCAACAACATACTCCTATCATTAACATCTCTACCCAAAAGTAAGTAAACTAAACTAACTGAAAATAATGGAGTCTACAGTTGGGCTTCAAAGGGATCCATCCATACACTCCCTGAAATCATATACAAAAAGAACTCAGCTACATTGACCCTCAAAGAGTTAATGACCCCCAAAAAGAAAAGCATCACTGTCTAGCTCCCCTACCAACCAATCTACAATGAAAATAAAGATATTCTGCTATGAAATAAGCTAATAGCACACTACGCCCTGTATTATTTTCAACAAAAGTGTACCTATTTTTACTTTACTATAATAAAAACTAAAAATAAATCATAAAGGCCCTAGCCAGTGTGGCTCAGTTGGTTGGAGCATCGTCCCATAACCAAAAGGCTGTGGGTTCACTTCCCAGTTAGAGTGTATACCTAAGTTGTGGGTTCAATCCCTGGTCCAGGTGCATACAAGATGCCACCAATCAATGTTTCTCTTTCATATTGATGTTTCTCTCTCCCCCTTCCTCTCTCTAAAAGCAATGAAGAAATGTCCTTGGGTGAGGATTAAAAAAAAAAAAGAATAAATGAAGAAGGTGAATGACTCCTGCAAATACAAGATACTAAGTATTATAAACTATGGCTAATTCTATAAACACTCAAGGAGTGAATTAAATTAGTATTCACATAGCCTGATAATCAGTCACACCAAAAAACAAAATATGAAGGTAAAATCTGCCAATTATTCCTACTGACACTTCCCAGCATAAAAAATTATTATAATTGACACGTCATAGCATATAAAATTAATCAACTGCTATCTTAGGAAAACACATGTGAACCTACATTCAATTAATACTTGCATGTTCAAGAATTTCTACCTTCAATACCATGTATAAAAGGAGTAACAGAACCTCAAAATCAAAGGAACTTAAAAATCACCAAAGCCAATCCCCTGACCAACATCTAACTATCTAAATGACAGACAACTCTCAAACCCAAGACAATTCAATAAAAGAAACTAATTTTCATATAGCAAGCAGTAAAAAAAATAGGAAAGCATTTTAATTGGTATATAGTATGATCTTGTTTAGCCAAAAAAAAAAAAAAAAATACAACAGCGTATGTAACCGCTTGTATGTAACTTGCTTGTATATGTGATGAAATAGAAAGTTAGCCAATAAACCTTCTATTAGGGACTGCCTGAGAATATGAACTAAATGGGAGCTGGTGTGGGAGGAAGATTTTCTCTTCACTGGATAACATCCTTTATATTACTTTTCTATTTTGTACTATGTGTAAGCATACCTATTCAAAAAAATTGCATGAAGGTATTTCAAAAGCCGAAGATAGGATCATGGCTGCCATTAGGATGGTAGCAGTGAGGATGGAGAGAAAAACAGATGTAAAATTTAAAATGCAGAAATGACAACATTATCATGCAAAAATGATAGGATATCTTGACTAGTAGGGCTTCTTCATAGGTTAGGAAAAAGAGAAGTCAAGGACAACTCCAAGGTTTCTAGCAAGGGTACTGATAGCTGCCATTTACTAAGATAAGGAACATCAAAGACAATGATAAACGCAGTTTACATATGTTTAGCTTAAGGTGCCTTCAAAATACCCAAAATTAAGTAATCAAGTGGCAGTCAAGTATACATGCAAGTTGGGAGCAGAGTAAGAAGACCCAGAACAGAATCTACTTGCAAAGACCGAGATGTGATCAGAGACAGAAAGCAAGCCAAAAAGGGCCTTTTCAAAAGCTTTCAAATCTGCCTATCTCCCCACTCATTACTAAACTACAGCTTTAATTTAAACTTAATTATCTTTTCCAAGATAATAACATGTATCTTGTACTAAACACCTTCCGTTCCAGGCCCAATGCCAGGTACTTTACATACTTTTTCCTAACATAAAATACAATAGCCTGCCAGAAATCTATTACCACTTCAATTTTACAGATGAGAAAACCGAGCCTCTGAATGATGAAATAATTTGCCCAAGTATCTCAAATTTAGTTAAGTGGTAGAAGCAGAATTCTACTCCAAAAATCCACGCATTGCTACCTATCCATCAATATTTCATAACTAGGATCCTTTCCCCTCTACTTTATCCTACTCACTATAACCAATAATATTCCCATAAAACCTACTTTGGGTCATGTCACTTTCCCTAATTAGAGACTTGAATTCAATGACTCCCCAAAACATTCTATGGCCCATAGTAACGGGGCCTTCTTCACATGTTCAGCTACCTCCTCCCAATCCCAATGAGACACCCTAAACTCACTCTACCCACACTAGAAAATTTACAATTCCTCAAACACCATTTAACTTCATACCTCCAACACTCTGCCTTTTTCCCTCTTGCTAAACTTCTACTTATGTTTGATAACCAAGACAAAATGTTACATCTTTGTGTAGTTCCCCTCATCCACTTCTCCAGTCAATATTAATTGCTCCAAAAATGTGGGGAATTATGCAGATAATTTAAATTATCCATAATCAAAAGTTCTTAAATGTTTTAATTGCTCCATCGCTTCAGAGCTCAAAGCACTTTGCATATACTTTAATTATTATACTTATTACATCGTATGATCATTCAGTCTGTCCATCTGTCTCCAGACTACAGGGGCAGAGACCAGTTCTCACTTGTTGCCCCAGGACTTGGCAAAGTCCCTCACAGCCATTCAACAAATGTTTTACAAATCAATCAGGCAAAGCAAGAGCTTTTCTAGTTCTCATTCTGATACCTGAAATTAAAAAACCTAACATTTTTTTAACTACTATACCTTAAAAACAAATTCTCCCTAAATATATAAACTATCCAGAGAGACTCAAACAACTAAGATTCATAAATTATCTTCTGTTCATGCTGTGTAATGTTCTATTGCAGAATCCTACCATAATATTAAAATACAAGCTCACATAGACTCAGCTAAATATTTCCTACTCATTTCCCAAGCAACTAATTCTTAACTTCCATATGGGGGGGGAGTGGGGCAGGGGAGGTTATCAAGCCCTGTGAATATTTAATTTAAGAATTTAGCCCTGGCTGGTGTAGCTCAGTGGACTGAGTACTGGCCTGTGAAACAAAGGGTCACTGATTTGATTCCCAGTCAGAGTACATGCCTGGGTTGTGGGCCAGGTCCAGAGTAGGGGGCGCACGAGAGGCAACCACACATTAATGTTTCCTTCTCTCCCTGCTTTCCCCTCTTCTCTAAAAGTAAATATTTAAATAAAATCTTTTTTAAAAAAAAGAATTTATTTTTATTACTCTAGCCGGTGTGGCTCAGTTGGCTGGAGTGTCATCCAGTAGCCAAAGGGTATGAGTTCAATTCCCAGTGGAGAGATGTGCCTGGATGGCAGGTTCTATCGGGGGGGTCTGGGCATGTATGATCCCTAGTGGATCACACTGGGGTGCATGCGGTGGGGGGGCGGGGGGGTGGCAAAGGCAGTTGGTAGATGTTTCTCTCCCTCTCTCTCTCTAAAAGCAAAGATAAAAATAATTTTTTAAAGAATTTACTTTTATGTCTAATAAAAGCATTATAATTGTTTCAGAGAAAAATTGAATTATCTATGGATTAAATGATGTGACTAATGTTTGAGATTTCTTTCAAAAATGGGGGTGTGGGGCAAGACATAGATGAACACGAAACTGGTCATGAGTTGAAAAATAGTAAAAACCTGGTAATGGTCAGTGACGATTGGTTGATTTTCTCTGCTTTTGAAAATACTAGAAATTTTCCCTAATAAACTGTTTTTTACAAAGAGGAACGTTAATAAACACAGTGTAATAGATCTACGAATACAGTCTGAAAACAATCCTTTAACTAAAAGGATTTCTTCCACTGTTTTGAATTAAAATGAATTAGATGTCCTTATATAACTCAACTATAATAAAGCTTAACTTTTTCCCTAGGAATGAACTTAGTAGCAGTATCATTTATTGATTCTAATGCAGACAAAATACTACCACAGACAAAACTACAATACAACAGAATGACAACAGTTTTAGCAATGTAGAGAAGTAGAGAAAAGAGAGAATAAAAGAAATAGTAAAAGAAAAAAATAAAAGTTTGCAGAAGGGGTGAACGGTCTAAAAATAAGCTGAGAAACCTAAAACTATCTTAAGGGATTACTCCCACTCTTCCATGTTATAGTTAATTAGGTCCCAAATGTCATCCTGGGCCAAATCAGACCCAACAGTAGTCATCAATGAAACAGATGCTATATATCAAAATAAAGTAGTGATTTTCACAAAGCCACCTCAAATGCAAAAAAAAAAAAAAAAAAAAAAAGGACCTAATAAGGGTACATCGCTACTTCACTCACTCCTATCTCCACTGAAGGACTATCAAGTTCAGAAGTATCCTGACTTGGCAAGGCCTTTACAGGCATCTGTAACTTTACACACATTAGTATAAAACTCCATCTTTAGTCAGCCAAAATATAATTATAATGTACTCACTATGAGTGTACTTCTTTTATTATTTTTAAAGTAATACATGTCTCTGGTTTAAAAAAAACATAGCAGTAAAGAAATCTACAAATTATAAAGTTTAAAATATCCTCCCCTCCTCATCATCCAAGAGAGCTTTGTACTCCAAGATGACCATATTTAACTACTTTTTGGGTATTCCTTCCAAAACTCAGTCAGAATTTTTTAAAATTGACCCATGAACACTCATTCAAGGATCCCAAGGTAAGAACTGGTAACAAAAATAATTACTACCAAATGAGATCAGAGAGTACATCATCCTGTGAACACCTTCTAAAAGCTGAAATCTAATTTTAAACCATGTTTTCCTACAGAAAATTAGAAGATTCCCTACTAATATCGAAATCAAGAAACATCTCTCCCAAGAAACACAATCAAGAAACAATCCCCATCCTGTTAATAAAAGCCATTCTACTGAGGCCCGATTTAGGGTAGAACTTTGAGGCTCAACTTACAATTTACAATTAGTAAACTAATGAACAGAAACTGGGTCCAAGAAAGTAATGCCTGACCCACCTCTAGCACTACCCATCCAGGGAAAAGATGGTCCAAACCATAGGAATCCCCGGACATCAGGAACTAACAGTTGGCAGTCTTTTTTTCCTCTTCTGGGGCCTGGTGTTCGAAGTGCCTAATTTGTTAAAGCATATACCTGGATAAATGGAATAGGATGTCTGTAAATTAGGCTAGCCCAGGAACCATTCTGAAATATCTCACAAATGTGAACACCCCCATTTAACTCAGAGTGTATTGTAAAACTTTAATGAAATAATTTAGTTTTAAATGTCTGACATTGAATGTTACATAACATAAATTCTTAACTAAATGTTTTAAGGGGAAAATAAACCAGAATACAATGGGTCAAATGCTTTAGTTAATTTTAGACTAGCAACTATCAGGTTACTTTTGAAGTTAATTCTAAAATACTAATAATCTAAAATCCAGAGGCTGTTAATTTTTTAAATTCCCAAGTCAGGAATACAGTCCAGGAAAGTTAAATCTAAAACTGAGAGACATGAGCCAGAACGACACTCTGCAAAGGCAATGCTTCTTGTGCCTTCAGTCACCTCTGGAAATGTGTTAGGTAGTTTAAGAAGTATTATAAGTTTTCATCAGGGAAAGAAATGATGTTCAAGTTATTGTGGCTTGGGAGAAATACTGTAAAGGCACCTCCACCTCTACACTAACAGTGTTTAAGAATCAGCAAACCCAAGGATCCTAATACTCTCCAGAGAGCTAGGAGTCCCCTTCAGCCCTATGTTCCACCACTGACTAGGTGACTAGTGCTTTTGTTACATGCTTGCTAATCACGTTTTTATGGGTGGCAAAAAAAAAAAAAAAAAAAATCTACCTTGTAACTTCTTAAAATTGACCTTTATCATATAAACTTTCTGGATATTTCACACTTCTGCCTCTGATGTTCCTGTGTTAGTCATCCTTATACTTATCTCACTTCTCTTAGGGAGCTGTGTTTTCAATGCAGGCGAAGGATATCTATGTTATCTTCATATTCCCTGCATAGAAGACTTGCATTTAGTGTACATTCAAATATCTGTTGTTCTAATCTATACTGTCAACAAACTACACAGCAATATGAAAAACTGATACAATTATATGGAAAGCTTTAGTATGAGTACATAAGACTGTCACTTATGTATTCATTAAATAAACTCCATTAATTAACCAGTCTACAAATAAATACATGTGGGCCTTACATAACCTAACCACCAATTCAATTCCTAGACAATCTGGTGGTATTTTTGTAACATAAATTAGCTCTCTGGATACCACATTTCAAAAATATTATAAATAATGCACAGTCTTATCAGTCATTAACATCAATTTCAAAGAGCTCAAAGCGTTACAATGAGTTTCAAAGTAAAAATAAATTACCAAAAACCTTTTCACACCTGCAAAATAATACACAGTATATAAAACTAAATGTTACATAATCAAGTCAGAAAAAGATTTTTTTACTCTGTAGGTAGCCAGGCACTGAACCTTCATTCTGGTTTAAACTACACAGCCTATCACTCCACTTTAACATCTAAGTCACAAAAGTTCATCTTTTAGGCAGTTTTTCCTAGCAACCTAAAATATCTAGAGGTGGCAGTCAAACATCCCCTAGTCATTTCAATTTGTAATTGATTCACCAGAACTATCCAGTGAAAAAGAAAGCCAGAACTTAAAAAGTGTGTGTGTGTTTGTATTTTCTTACAGTTCTAATTTGTGCCCAGATGTGCAAACATTTTCTATAATCTCTTACTAGCAGGGATAAACAAAATTTTAGCAAATGTGCTACTAACTGCATGAGATTTTGTCCAGGTAAACAATAATATTACTGCTTAAAAGACAATTTTCCAAACTAGAATATACTTTTTAAAACTCATCAAATTAAAGACCTAATTTTCAAACACAAAGAATGACATTATTGTTTTTTTGTAACCAAAACACTAACCTCCTTTAGCACTGAAATACTGTATATCCCTTTAAGGGGCAACAAACCAAAAGACACATGATACAGAATAATCTTAAACATCATTGATATTCAAATATTGTAAGACAAAAAAGTTATCTCTAGAACTGACCCAATAATCTTCCCATATCATCTAGATGTAGATATGAGAATATTTTGAAATGAGCAATTATTTATTTTAGCAATAGTTCCCTGACACACACGATTCCCCAGCCCTGATGGGTGAAAAAGGTTGACAGGAATGAAGAAATAAAAATTGCCAGTTGCGAAAATAGTCATGGGGACGTAAATTACAGCATAAGAGTCAGTAATATTTAATAACTACGTATGGTGCCAGATGAGGAGACTTATCGAGGTGATCACTTCATAAGCTATTTAAATGTCTAATAATTGTGCTGTATACATGAAACTCATACAATTATTGTCAAATGTAACTGGAAATTTTTTTAAATCATAGTAAGAAAACGTCATAATGGTATTAAAAGGTTCCCCAGCCCTTTAGCAATTATTATAAATATGCTCTATAGTATTACCATATTTATGCTTACTATATTTATGTTATATATTACTCTATATTACACTTTAACTCAAATTTTTATCCAAGTGAAAACAAGATTAACCCAGTTGTCAAATGATGCTTTAAAAATGGTCATAGTTAATTTGTTAAAATGTTTCAGTTCTTAATTACTTTTCAGTAACTCCAGTATAATTAAAAAAATAAGAATCTTGGGTTATTATATTACCAAAAGATTAATGATCAGCATTAGTTTAAAGAGCAAAGTGGTAAGGAACATGCTGTATTTCAAGAACTCTAAGTAACTTCTCTCACTGTTTACAATCTTAAAAATATTTTAAAGATATTACTACAAAAATAAGATGCTGTATTACTAATTTATTTTTTTAACCCAAAACCCTAAGCAGTATATATAAAATGGCAAGTGTGGAAAAAAAAAATTTCGATCAATGACTACAACACAAATGTATCTTACAAAACATCCAGAGACTAAGAGAAATCAGCAGTTTGGATAAAGTATCCTCACACCTGGTAAAGGAACACACAAATTTAGCAGCAAGAAAGAAACATTTATTAAATGTTTTCAATTTTCCAAAGCCTTTAAGTTAAGCGTTATCTTCTAGAAAACCTATAAATTTGAGTTAAAAAGAAACTGATAGAAGATCCAATAGTATGTATAGGAATAAAATTTTTAAAACTAGTAATAGCTAAGTTTCTGTCAGGAAAAAAAGTTATACAAGGTGCAGACTAAATTTGTCTGGGGGAGAGGAGGGCAATGACAAAAATTCTAGCTAGAAAAGAAAATCGTGGGAGTTACTCAATTTCATTATTTGCCCTCTGCTAAGTAGCCTGAACCTACCCCAACAAAGAAAAGCCAACTTTTGTTTTTTAAGGCTTCCAAAGAATAAGAATTCTGAAACCAACATAGTTCAACATTCCACAAAAAAATAAAAAAAATTAAAAAAATTCCCAGGACTGTTCAAAAGATGGACAAAACTAAATAAAACTAAATAATTTAATACTTCTTATGAAAGGACTCCAGCTCATTCATTCTATTCAGAATCCAATTCCAACGCATGGTGCTAGGTTATATAATGTCAAGCTTTACATTACACATTTCACTGATATATTCAAGCTCACAAAGATGCAACCAAGAACTGCATGAAACTGCAAGCACAGACTCTAGAATGTTTTAATATTAAGGCCTTGACCAAAATAGGCTGAACCTCACAAGCACTGAGTCTGAAGTAATGAAGTTTTTTTTTCTTTAGCTCAACAAAATACTTTGTAGTTCATCAAATTACCCAGTATTTTATGAAGCCTTAATTCTTCCCCAAAACATAATGAAGTTTCTCAAGTTTCTCATTTTCAAGATGTTACTGCAGTCGAATATCAAAAAAAGTTATACACTTTCATAAAAATATTTGAAAATGTTCAGTTCTTCAAAATTTAAACTCAGTAGTGCATAACTTCAGAGTTCAATATTACAATCTGAAATCCAATGTGAACCCACCTAAATTTGAGCATTCCAAAGCAATCTTCAACTAGCATTTTACATGTTAGCCACACAAAATATGATTGCATTTATTTCTTCATTACTGTAACAAAAAGCAATAGATTTGGCCCAACTTTTCCAAATGAATTATCTTTGCAAACAATTTTACCAACCCTATCAGACCTGCGTTATTCACTCCAAAATAATGTTCCTTAAATTTAAATTGTTCTTTAATCTTTTGAAATGACTTTGACAGTAGCCAAGTATTTTTAAATAAAATATCTTAACTGATTGAAAAAATTTTTTTCAAGGTTTAAATCACTGATGTTTAAAATCATTTCAAAGCTAGTCACTATTCACTTTTCCAGCGATAATTTTAAAGAAGCCAATTAACACCTACATAGTCAAAGTTTATTTCAAGTTATCTGTATCAGTGAAAGGGACTGGACTTACTGAAAAGGATTATTTCTGTTTAGCTTTCAAGTCATTATTTGTGATCGAAGCCCCTTATTTGAAACTTTGAAACAAAAACAAAAGCGTAATTATAGCTAAAAGGGATGAGTGACTCTCCCAACCAAACTACACACAAAAATTCAGGACAACTAAATTAAAAAAAAAAAAAAAAAACTTTAACTCAAGAATAAAATGCTAGGCTTTAGTCATTTAAAACTTTCTTCTCAATTGCAATAAAGCTAAGTGTCAAATGCAAGGCTACTGATTTCAGCTAGAAAAGAAAATGTCTAATGGATGCAACACCTATTACACATTCCAAGTTCCATGGTCCCAATTAAGAAGAAAGAACACAAATACCATTTCAATTAGGTTTTGGTTAGGAGACACAAACTGATGCAGGCAGATGGAGACTCCACAGCCTTTGTTCAGTAGCTAACGGAAGGGTAACTAAATGTGCTACAGGTTGATAAGCCATTTACCAGGCTTATGAATGCTGCTGGATTCCAAGCTTGAAAAAGGTACAAGAATTCTATATGCAAATCATCTTGGATAATTTGTACTGAACACCAACGAGCTACACACTCCCAGGGAGAGGCCTATTCATCACTACTATTTATTTCCATGTTTACCTCTCCTCCCTCCCCCAAACCCCCCCCCCTTCACTTTCTCCTCCCACCCTGTCCCGCCATCTTGGGCCGATAGGAGCAGCCATTACTTAAGTAAATGACAGTGCCAACAACTTTCCACACAAATAAACAGAAACTACACCCCGAATCATTCCCTGGTCTCCCCTGCCAGACACACAGGAAACGAGGTTCCAAGAAAAGACACACACACACACACACACACACACACACACACACACACACACTTACAGATAACTGCGGGATTTCTATGACAGAAAGACCCAAAAAGTAAACAAGTCACCTAACTTCAGGTAAAACACAGACAATCGATGCATGTCAACAGCCCAATGCAAACTCTTCACCGCCCTAAACTACGTGCAACTTCTCCCTTCTGGGGGCAGGGACACAAGAAAGCCCAAAACGTTTGGTTACCAACAGATATCACGAACAGGCTACCTGAAGGAAAAAAATAAAAACCAGGGAGGCAAGTAAATCGGAAATTTGGGGAAATGTGTACATATTTACGGTTCTTTGACCCTAAACAGACACCTTTGAGAACATCGGTCTACCCCCCAAAAGCCGGATTAGAACAGGCAGTTCTGTCGACCCAGTTGAGCTCGGCCCCAAAGCGCTACCCTCTCCGTTCCTCCAGCTACAATCGGAGAGGGTGATTTCGCAAGAGAGTCAGTGAGATATCGGGGGGGAGGGGGCGGGGGGGGCCGGCAGAGGCAGGAAATAGTTTTCCGGAAGCCCCTCGGCCCTCGTTCGCGGCCACAATGAGCGCTGGCCCCGGCGCCGGGCCGCGGGGGCGACGGGCCGCGGGGGCGACGGGCCGCGGGGCCCGGGGTGAGCGGGGCGAGTGGGGCGAGCAAGGCACCGGCCACTGAGATCGTGCCCGCGGTCCAGCCCGCGGCTGCCTTACCTTGCCCAGTAGGGCCTTCGTCCTGGCGCCATCTTCATGAAACCTCACGAACCCGAAGAGGCGGCTGTTGGGAGAGACACACGCGGCTCGTTAAAGCTCCGGGAACGCCACCAACCCACCCCGGCCCGAGACCGAGGCCCCGCAAGCGGCTAGTGCACGGAGAGCGCCAAGCCCAGGTGCCCGCCCCGCCGCCGCCAAAGACGAGCCGCACTCGGGCCGCTCTGGAGAGCGGCGCCAGTCCGTCCGGAGCCGACCGGGCGGGTGACGGCGGCCCGTACCTGTCCAGTCCGCCGAGCGCCTCCCTCTCCTCGGCTGTCAGGCTGGGGGACGCCTCCTCGCTCTCGCCGCTCGCTTTTCCCGCCGCCATTTTCTTTTCCTCATCACCGAAAACGGCGGCGGCGGCGGCGGTAGCGAGCGACACTCCGCAGGATTTCATGGAAACGCAGCGAATTCACAACTCCAACGCCGACACTCCCCCGGGCCGGGGCCCGCAACGACGTCCCCACTCTCCGCGCGGGACCGGCACACCAACTTTATCTCCACCTCCTCCTCCACCGCAGGCGGCAGCGACGAAAAATCCCAACGCGGCAGCTGTAAAGGCGGCGGTGGTAGGGGCTGCGGAGCCCCCGGGTCGGCAGCAGCGTCGGCTCAGCTCTAGGGTCACATCGCGGGGGCAGGCACGGGGGAGCCACGGGCGGGGACGGCGGGGACGGCCGGAGCGCTTGGGGCTGGGGGCACGAGAGGGATTTGTTGGAGACACAAACTTCCCCGGCACCAGCACAAAGTTGTTGTAATTGTGTCACACAGCGAACCCCACGCCGCCGCCGTGACCCCCCCTCCCCGCCCGACCAAGGCCGCCAATCTGCAAGACCCGCTTGCCTCACGTGACCTTTGTTGACTCACGTCAGCCGTGGCTCCACTAAACTTGCTAGCTGCCCGGGCCCCGCCCACCGAGGCAGCCACCGATGGGGAGCGGGACGCACGCCAATTCTGACCTGTGGTTGGCTGCTGGGCCCGTCTATCGAGGGGAAGGTTGTCCGCGAGAGGGAGCAGCGGTTAGGTTGTGCTGCTTAAATATACTGGGGCAGAGAATGGAGGGTCTGGGCAGTGTCACCTCGGGAGCTGCGGCGGGCCTGGGAGGGGGAGGGGAGCGGTAAGGAAGGGCGAGGTCCGGCACCGCCCGCAGCGGGCGCGAGCTAAGAGCGTGGACGCCACGGACCGCCTTCGCCCTGGAGTTCAGGGGTGGGCCCAGCCCGCAGTTCTAGTAGTCCCGCGCTCCGGGTGTCCCGGGTTCCCCAGGGCCTGGTAAGGGTCCCGGATCTCGGCCCCTGACCTCCGCCTTCCGAAGAAAGTACACACTTTTGGCACTGCAGGAAATAATGGCCTCCGCGCGAAGCGCGCTTGGGGACCGGCCGCCTGCCCCATGCCCGCGGCTCTGGTGCCGCCCTGAGCCAGGCCTAGGCTCCCAGCCCCGGTACTCCAACTCGCGCCGAAAGTGAAGGGGGAAAGGCTTCCCGACCCCAGGCCCGAGGGAAGGAAGAGTCCCCTACTAGGTTTGAAGGTCTTTTGGCGGCACTTTGGGGCCAAATTTTCTTGCTGCCTGCGTTTTATCGCTAGTTCATAACGGTTTTGTAAGAAAAAGCAATGACGGAAATTTGTTAAGCGGAATCTCCAGAATGTTGGTTTCTATTGCTGCGGTCTCAGTGGGGCCTGCATGGAAGAGTTGGGGCTGCTTGTGGACAGACCTGGGAGAAAACATTTAAGAGCCTCATCACAATTTGCAACCCAAAATAGCCTTTGCATTCCACAGCATGTCTCAGACAAAAATAACACTTTCTTGGTCTGACCGTGTCTCAGATGCAAATAAAAGTCACTAGTCGCTTTCAATCCATAATGACGGATTTCTCCTAATTATAGAAGAAAAAATATGCCTTCGGTCTATTACTTTTTTTCAAAAAACAAATTTAATAAGATATGTCTTCAGGAAAAGAAAAATACTAATTAATGGACATGAATTTATAAACATGGAATAATATTTTCAATAATGTAACCAAGGGACAAAATATATTTAACTTGGATTTCAAAATATAAGGAAGACAATTCAGTGCTGACTCTAATCCAAGCAGTGAGAAGCTATGGAAATCCCAACATACGGTTTTAAAGTGTTCCCCTGAGACTAATAACTAGATTAACAAACTGTCATTTTATATAGATTATGTTTCATGTTTAATCGCTTTCCCTGAATCACCTCTTCCGTTCTGTATGGTATTCCATTTTATTTCAAGAAGCGAGTATAGAGGGCTGAATATTTTCTACATCTAAATTAACACATGCAAAGTTAACTTTTTCACAAACTATAACCTTTAAAACCTGGGAGATTTTGACACTACTCTCTCACCTCACCACATACACAGACACACACACACACACACACGCACATACGCACGCACACTTAGACTTGCACAAGCAGAGATACAAATTCTGCCATTATTTGGCCACCTTCCTGGAGCTGGAGGTTCTTGACTCAGGCCCTTTCCAGGATTATAAAGCTACCCACCTCCGGCCCCTCAAACACTTTCCCAACACACAGTCATTACTAGGTAATAGTAAATTTGCATTGAGTATAGGCAGTGGGTGGGTTGGAATCAAGCAGACCTGGATCAAATCCTTACTTTGCACAGGCTGTGTGACCCTGGGAAAATTACTTACACCCTAAGCCAAAACTCTGTCTAGCCCAAGTACAGATATTCATCTTCCATCATGAAGCATGAGACAGTTTTTATACAATGACATCATGTCACTGTAATTTTTTTAGATGTCAAGTAGTTTATAATCTGTCAAATAAATGGATGTACGATAGCTATGAAGTTTGACCTGAGCCCTGTGGCTCAGTTTGTTGGGCACAGTCCCACAAAGCTAAAGGCCGCAGGTTCAATTCCCATCAGGGCACATGCCTGGGTTGTGGATTCAGTACCCAGTCAGGGCACATGCGAGAGGCAACCAATTGATGTTTCTCTCCCTCTCTTTCTCCATCTTTTCCCCTCTCTCTAAAAATAAATTATTTTTTTAAAAAATAGTTATAAAGGCTTAGGTCCTTGCTGGAGAGAGAAATGGGAAGTGGAATACATGATTTTTATAATTATTTCTATGAAAACTGAATCTGAAAACCCATATGGAAGTCAGAGTGGTTGAATCAAAGGATTATGGATTGTGGAATCATACAGATCTAGGTTTGAATCCTTATTCTACCACTTGATAGCTGGGTGACTTTCAACAAGTAAGTCTAGTTTGAACTGCAGTTCCCTCATCTGTTAAAAGGAAAAAATAGAGCCACTTTACAACATTATTTTGAAGATTAAATGCCATAAGGTATGTGAAGTGCCAGACACATAATGCATTCAAAGACATCAAACATATAGGAAGGCTGGAATTTCTAGCTTTACATTCTGGGTTCTAAATGTATCAATCACTTCTACCTTATCCCTCCCCAACTTCTGTGTAAGCCCGACACATAGGCAGTCCTAATCCATTTTTTATTTCTGGCTATATCTCTCCATTATTGTAAAACTAAACCTTTTATCACCTAGTACTGATCTTGTTTCATAATTCTAACTTACTACACTAGAATCTGGGGAGAGTAATTTGAATTTACGAAGTTAGTATCATTAATATATGCATAGATAAATCAATATTTTTAAATTATATAAAATTTGTATCACACTGAGTGGTCTGGACTAAATAGTACATAATTTGTAGCACTATTTTATTAATACTTGTGTAAGTACCATCAATATCAAAGAAGAAATCCATTCAATTATAGGAAAATAAATTTAATTTCCTTTTAAACAACTAAATACTTAACCTGAGGCATTTAGAAATACGTAGTTCAGCAATCGGTTAGCGCGCAGTACTTATAGAAGTATGTAATTCATTTATAATGTTAGTGCCACATTAACCTATACAGATAATAAAATGTCACACAATAGAGTCATGACTTATCTAATCTAATAAATAGAACTATACTTATCCTTTATATCAGGATCAAAAATAAATTCAAAAAAATTCACTAGCTCTTCCCATACTTAACTGCGTCTCAAAGACTGTCCAACTGATGTCCAAACACACTGATGATAAAATAAATATAGGGTAAGGATTGAGGGGAGACAGGGAACCAAGTATAGACAGATTTTCAAGTATTACAAAAACTTCAGTTGTCTGAATGCTGGAAGAAGCCAAGACACCCACACCCGTCAGGAGCCTCGACTTCCACCCTCATCAGGCTGTAATGAGGCACTTCACATCTCCACCACCACCACCATACTGGGGAACCTGGACTTCCAACCCCACCCAGCAGTAATGAGGCATCACTCCCCATGCTTGTTGAGTTGGTGTCAAGGGGAGGCCTAGTGGAGAGTAAGGACATTCACCACTGCCCAGTGGTAACGAGGCCACCACTTGATGGTGTCAGTGGAAACAATGTTGGGAACAGTAATGAAGCATTCTTATACCTCCCAGCCAGGGTGGTATCAATGGTGGCCTGAACTCCTATCCACACCCAGCAGTAACAAGGAGACCCTCCCATCCCCCACCACAGGGTCAACCAAGGTTGAGTGGAGAACCTGGATTTGTCCTACCTAAAAGTAACAAGGCACTGCCCTACCAGAGTGATATCAGAAAGGGCTTGAACTCGAGATTTAGATAAGATCAAGGGCCTCATAACATAATATCCAAAATGTCCAGGTTTCAGTCAAAACTCACTCATAGCAAGAACCAGAAAAATCCCAAATTTAATTAGGAAAGACAATCAACAGATGCAAACACTAATTTAAATCATATGTTCAAATTACCTGACAAGAATTTTAAAGCTGTCATAAAAGTGTTTCAATGAGCAATAATAAACCCATTTGAAGCAAATGAAAATCTAGAAAGTCTCAGCAGAGAAATAGGAAGTTTCAGAAAAGAATTGAAGATACAAAGCAGAACCAAATGGAGACTTTAGGACTGAAAAGCATAATAACCAAAATTAAAAACTCAGTGTATGGGCTTAACATTAGAATATAAGGAATAGAGGAAAGAATCAGTGAACTTCCAGACAGAACAATAAAAATTACTGAATCTAAACAACAGAAAATAAACTGAGAAAAATAATAAACAAAGCCTCAGGGATCTATGGGACTTAAAAGATCTAACACTTGTGTATTCAGAGTCCCAGAAGGAAAGGAGAAATATAGGTCAGGACCCAAAAAGTATGCAAAGAAATAATGACTAAAAACTTCCTAAACTGACATGGTCCCTGTCCTGAACTCTTAAGAGAGTTGTATAAATATTGAGTTAGCCAAAAAGTTCATTTGGTTTTTGCTGTAAGATGTCTCTAGGAGTACTTAGTTGTCTTTAACTTCATTCAAAACAATTTCATTAGATTATATTGTAACAGCTGTCATATCAGCGTGCATTTTTAAAAAACATCAAAATTGGTGAATTTTTTGTGTAGCCATTTTAACATGGAAGATGGAAGAAAATATGTTGTTGGCATATTGTGCTTTATTTTTCAAGAAAGATAAAAATGGAACTGAAATGCAAAAAAAAATGTCTGTATTATATAGAAAAGGTGTTCTGACTGATGGAATGTATCAAAAGTGGTTTGCAAAGTTTCATGCTGGAGATGTCTCACTGGACAACGCTCCACGATTGATAATGGTCAAATGTAGACATTAAATGAGAAAATCAACATTATATACCAACAGGAGATAGCCGATTTTGGATACTCAAAATATCAAAATCAATAAAGTTATTGGTGAAAATGAAAAATGTTTCTTTTATCTTTGGAAAAAATTAAACAGACTTTTTGGCCAACCCAATAAATACTATAATGCAGAGTGATGAGTGCTATAAGCTTTACCCAAATTTCTGTGGATGTTCATAAAAGAGGCATTTTATCAGATAGAGCTCATACAGAACAGATGAATTGGTAGAAGCTGGAGGGTGAATGTACAGGTGTGTGTGTTCCAAGCAGAGGTAGCAACATATCTGCAAAAGCTCAGAAACCTAAGAATATGAGAATTCTGGTAAATTCAAGTTAAGTATGGTTATGAAAAAAAGGCTAAGGGAAGAACTGGGAGTTGAAGTTGGAGAATCAGGCAGTACCATGAAGAGTCTAGAAAGGTATACTAAAGAAGCATACTAATGATTATAGTGATTTTAGGCATAGAAATAATAACTGTAGGGATGCTTTGGGTGTTAGTGCTGTTGCTTTAAACAGATTTCCTTTCACCTGGGATCAACAGCTGGCACCAAGCTCAAAAAATATTGTCTAGCTGATTGATACAGCCATTTTGCTAGACCTAGGATCTCACAACCATAACCTACAGGCTAAATACAGCCTGCCACCTCTATTTGTACAGCCACTTCATCACATGTTAAAATTACATGAAATTCAAATTTTGGTGTCCATAAATAAAGTTTTATTAGAATACAGTCATGCTCATTCATTTATGTATTATCTATGGCTATTTTCACAAAACAACACAGAGTTGGATAGTTGCAACAGAGAATGTATGTGGTGCTCTCATTGCTTCACATGGCTGCCTAGTGTCCTACAAATCACAGTGATGCTCTCACAACTCAGCAGTGTTTCAAGTGGCATGCATCTAACACCATGACTTTTTTTTTTATTATGAGTACATCCCTATTCTGTCAAAACAAGAACAGAAAAGAAAAATGGACTTCAAATGTCACGCTTTTAAAGCACAGTAGAGTGTGGATTGTTTTTATCAAATTCGATAGCAAAGCACCTATTATACAATAACACCAGAGTTTTGCTAAAAATATATATATAATCTATGTCAACATTATCAGACTACACTCATCACAATATTCCCAACTGACAGGTAAGCAGCAGTGAGAACAATTAGGGAATTTAAACCAATATTTTATCACAGCAGAATTTCTTCACAAAAATAAAAAATGAAAATGAGGCTGCAACCAAAGTAATTTTCTGAGTAGTTCATTTCTTGGCCAAACAAGGAAAGCTATTTCATTAAATTGTGTTTGAGTGCCACAGTAATGTGTCCAGAGAAATTAAGACTATTAGCTTTTCAGCTAGAACAGTATTTGAAGAGTCGAGGATATTGAAAGCAATATCAAGAGTCCATTAAAAATCAAGTCAATTAACTGAGTGTTTTTCCTTGGCTCTTCATGAGTTAACAGTATACAGAACACTAAGATGTTTATTTGAGGATTAAATTCCTTGCTTGAAGTGACTGAAGAATTAGTCTTTGTGGATAGTCTGCATGATACACTGCAGGGAACGTATTTTCAAAGAAGCTGAAAAAGCATTGATTCAGTACAACATGAAGTGGAACCTGCTAAGATGTGTTACAATTGATGGTAGTAAAAATATGTATAAAGCAGAAAAACACCTTGAACAAATTGCAAAGCTTGTAGAATGTAAGGTTTTTAAACCCAATGGCTATTCATTGTATTATTCATCAGTAAATACTTTGTGGTAATATTTAAACTAATCATGTGTTATTGAACCATAAATGTCAAAGGTAACTTTATTTGCTCTCATGGACTTAACCAATCAATCTCAGTTCTGTGAATTTTTATCAAAAGTAAAAACTGTAAACATACCAACTTGCTCTACCACACAGCAACTCAATATCTTAGCAGTGGCAAAGTTTTACTGTGATTCTTTTGAACTCAAAACCAAAACTGAAAATTTTTTAATGAAAATAACAGCCTTCAACTACTGTTATAAACTATGAATGGCTTTAGAAATTAGCTTTTGCTGGAACTTGTTTAATGAATTACACCATTAACAAGGTAAAAAAACACATAAAAATAACACTTGTAGATGAAATTCATACAATTGTAAAGTCATTTTGATGATAACTAACATTGCTTTAATTACAAGTAATCGCAATTCCCTTTATACACTTCCATGCTCTCAAAAGTTAAAATAAGAAGCAAATTATCCATTCCTATACAAATTTGCAGCAGATACATTCTCCAAGCTCAAACTATAGTTCCAAACAGCATTTTTCAGACCTCAATACATGTGCAGGGGAAATTTCCATATTTCAAAATTCATTCAACTGTGCAATTGAGGAATTTCTACCTAACCATCAATTGGAGGTGATTAATCTGCAATGTAATGACATACTAAAAGGCAAATATCAAGGGGAGAATCTAATAGAATTCTGTAAATGCCTTCCATGCAATGAATATGCTCAACTAAAATCATATGCATATTGATGTCAGTGTTTGGCAGTGCCTAACTGTATGGAAAGACATTTTCAAAAATGAAATACATAAAATCCCATCACAAATCAGCATTAACAGATGAACATTTGCAAACTAACCTTATGATAGGAATTCTAATTTTGAACCCTAATTAAGCAAAATGTATTCCAAAAACAAAGAAGCCCATTCTTCTCATTAATAGACCTCTATTAACAAAGGTACTCAGTTATTGCTATTAGAGTTTTAACTTCATCAATAAAATGTGGAAATTTGTTTTCTCTCGTTATATAAATACCTACATAATATCTTTTTTTTCCTCTTGGCCCGTAAAATCTAAAATATTTACTATCTGGTCCTATATAGAAAAAATTTGCCAACCCTTGGCCTAACTGATTAGTTCCATGGAGCTTCCAGTTCAAAATAACATATTGCTATTTGCCCCTAAGTGTATCCTGGCCTAACTTCTCACAAAAATCTCCTCAAATATAGAAAAAAGACAACATTTCACAACATCAAAGACTAAAACTGACAGTTAACCTAAGGCTAGGATCTGGGTAAAACTGTTGTTAATTATGAGGCAGATGGTCCTAAATGGGTGGCTCAAGAAGATCCCAGTCATGGCTCACCTGGCTTCATTTCCTCAAAGACACTGACTGCAAAAAGGTAGGAAGCCGCTTATTTAGGGCCCACACCATACCCCCTGGTGACCCCACCATCTGTCTCCCAAGTCACAGGTCAGTACCTAAACCAACAAGAGATGGTAGTTTCTCTACCCTTAAAGGCTGCTCACCAGAATATTGATCCCTACCACCATCCCCACTCCATATCCTCCAGACCCGTCTATTTCCTGTTTATCTAAGCGGATAAAACAAGTGAGTATGAAATAGGGGAGGGATTGACAGGATAAGGGAAGAGACGTAGATTTAAAAGGTGCAGTCCCCGAAACCATAGCAGGCTTCATGGGAGTGTGATCTGTGCAGTTGCAAAGGATTTGATGACAAAAAGGGTTTCATGCTTGGTTTAATGCTCTGCTGTCACCATCTTGAAATTTTTAATTTTTGAACAAGGAACCCCACATTCTCATTTCTCTTGTAACTTTTCGGCTAATTATGTAGTTGGTCCTACGCAAAACTTTAAGGAAAGGCCAGCATCCTGAACATCCCTGAAAGAAATCTGGCTGGAAACTGTATTGTGTTATGTGTCACATTGGTAAAGAAGTACAAAAGATGAAGTCAGTCAGCTACACCCTCAAGATGAAGATTCTGTGACTACTTCCATAGACAGATGGTTGGTTCAAGGGTAACTGGCTGAATCACTTATGTAGACAGACTGAGCCCACAGAAACCTTGTCTTATTTGAAGGTAAGGAGAATAATCAACACAGAGCTAGGGGAAGAGAAAAATCAGAACCAAAGGAAATGAAAACTCTTCTTCACCAGGGTCCAGGAGAAAAATTTTAGAAACTTGTTGACATCCTTAAAGCTTCTGTAAAAAACAAATAAAACAGAAGGAATGCAGAAGCGGTACTGAGATGCAAATCCAATGAGATAAGGTGAAAATATAGATGGACAACGTAAGGAAAATGAGCAAGTGGTTTTAAAGAAGAGGAAACAAAATTAAAGTACACATTGGAGACAGTAAAGAGGAAAAATTAGCTAGCAGAATACAAAACTCAGTGTCAATAGCAAAGCCAATGCTAAGAAATAGAATGAAGTTAAAAAGTTAGAGATGGAAACAATGAGAGAGATGATGCTGCAGAGAAGGAGTTAAGAAAACCAAGAACCAACATATGGATAATGTGGTCCTAAAAAAGGAACAAAAGCAAATGGAAGAGATGTAATAAAAATAAAATGAAACAAACATTTTCCTCTGTTAAAGAACAGTGTATTTTGATCAAAGAACTCACCATGTTCCAGGCAAAATCAATAAAAGGGACCTACAGCTAGACACATCATTGCAGAAGTTTTAAGCTACAATATTAGAGTATACATAATTGTTCAGGCAAAAATATGAAATCATATTGCCCAGATAAAACTTCTCATATCTAGAATTTTAGAAAAATTTATGACCCCAAAATGTAATATACAACAGAGTTGTCATTCAGGTGCAAAAATGTCAGAAAAACACTCTCTGCTACCTAAGGGATCATAAAATATATCACTTTCTCGAAAAAAATGGTTTACAATATTTTTCAACCAACCAAGATGTGAAGTCAAAAAAAAAAACAAAAAAACTCAGTAATGGAGAAGTCATGGAGAGAGTAGTATGAGGCCAAAATAGAAGTACATCTAAATTATTGCACCATATCTAATTATAAAACTAAACCTGAATCTCAATATTTTTACTCAAATTAGGTATTGAAGTTTTAAAATAGTAATAAAACTATATGCATCTAAAATCTGAGTTAACATTTTCATAGGTTTTAATGGGGAATGAAGTAAAGATAAAGTGTGCTAAATTCTGTAACTAAAAAGCATGATTCAAAATATTCCATTTCACTCAGGACTCATCAATTAGATAAAAGTAAGTTAAAGGAAACTTTTGTAATACGAGGTCTGTCCAGAATAAGTCCAACCATTGTTAATATAAGGAGAATGGGTTGTACAACACTGATGTAACCTGGCACCCAGGGAGAGTAGATTGGAATGTGCATGTGTGAACAATGGCAACTTCACTGTGCTAGTCAGTGGGGGTGTTAGACACCGTTGAGTGAACATGTGCACTGTGTGGACGTCACATTCAAAATGAGCAAGTAGAGCAACGAATCTGCATCAAATTTTGCATGAAGCTTGAGCATTCCTCCACAAAATCTATTTGTATGATTCAAAAGTCCGCAGCTATGGGCACCTGGTTATTGGTAGCTTGATCACAACAATGCACCCGCTCATGCATGACGTCTCTTGCAGTTTTTTTGAGAAACATCAAATCACCCAAGTGACTCAGCCCTCTTACAGCCCAGATTTGGCACCCTGTGACTTCTTAGTTTTCTCAAAACTAAAATCACCTTTGAAAAGGAAGAGATTTTAGACTATCAATGAGATTCAGGAAAATACAATGGGGCACCTGATGACAATTGGGAGAACTGTGTTAGGTCCCAAGGTGCCTACTTTGAAGGAGACTAAGTCATCATTGCCCTATGTACAATATTTCTTATCTCCTGTATCTAATACAATAAATGTGTCTATTTTTCATAGTGCATGGCTGGATATTTTTCGGACAGGCCTCCTATGCTTACTGTATCAATTCAGGAAATAGATATAGTAAAAAGTATAAATTTCTTCTTCAAGGTAGCTACTTTCACCTAATATAATAAAATACTTTCTAAAACAATGGAGAAGATAAAAACTAAACTAAACTAAAAATAAAGAAAATAGCAGAGAAATGTTAATAAATGTCACAGAACAAACTGGCATAAAACCAAAGATTTCAGAATTTAAAATGTAAACCCCTTATTAAAACACTTGGTTGAGCAAAATAAATTTAAGTATAATCTAGTTACAGTAGACATACCATTTAAAATGATATATTACAAAGTAAAAAATAGATGAGACATACCAGATAAATGCAGACAAAAAGAAGAGGAGCAGGAGTTGGCAATATAAGAGCATCAAGGCAAAAAAACATTAATCAGGCCAATAGAGTTAATTTTATATTCTATCATACCATCAAAATATATGGAGAAAACTATTAGAAACTGCATTGATCAGGGTTCTCCAGAGACATGTGATGGAAGGAAACTTCACTTGGGTTGGTGAACACAAAATACAGTGTACAGATGATGTGTTGTGGAATTTTGCACTTGAAACATGTAAAAGTTTGTTAACCAATCCCCCTAATAAATTTAATAAAAAAGAAACAAAAGCAATAGCATATGGCACATATACGTGTGTGTGTGTGTATACACATATTATATACATACACACATATTTAGAGAGAGATTTATTTTAAGGAATTGGCTTATATCATTGTGGAAGCTGACAAATCTGAGATCTGTAGATCTGTAGATCTGTAGGGTGATCTACCCAACAGATCAACCCAACAGGCTGGAAACTTAGATAAGAGTTAATGTTGCAATCTTGAGTCTGAGATCTGCACAGCAGGCCAGCAGCCTGAAAATTCAGGCAGAATTTCTGTGTTGCATTCTTGAGGGCAAATTGCTTCTTCTTAGGGAAACCTCAGTCTTTGCTCTTAAGGTCTTCAACTCATTGGAGGAGAACCACCCACATAGGAGGGTAACCTGCTTTACTTAAAGTGGACTGATGGTAAATGTCAATCACATCCACAAATACCCTCATGGCAACATCTAGACTAGTGTTTGACCAAACAAATGGACAACATGGCCTAGCCAAGTTGACATATAAAATTAACCATCACAGTAACATAGGGAGAAATTGACAGGATAGAAATATTGATATAAGACTAACATAGACACCAAGGTAGCTGGAGATGGGCTCTCAAGTACCCCCAGGTAAACGTGCCCTCTTGTTGGATAATTTTACCCCTTTACCTCAACAGTGTAGATCATAATAGACAATCATGTGGTGTCACAGATATCTCATTGGTAACATAACAGAATGCTAAATGTTTCAGAAGGCAAAAAACATTTTAAAATTTGAATTGTAAAGAATTGAATGAGTGTATGTGTGTGTTTAGTAAACTAAATTACAATTTTCTAACACTATGAGCCTTTGGAATTAAGATATACAAACTCCAGAAATATGCTTAGTATACGCTTAATACTAATAATAGTCCGAAACTCACATTTCAGACATTCTGGGTAGATGATCTTTTATTTAAGTATATATACAAGGTCTGTCCAGAAGTATGTAGTCACATAATATGAAAAATAGAGACATTTATTGAAGAAGATAAAAGATATAAGAAACATTGTACATAGGGTAATGATGCCTCAGTCCCCTTAAAAGTAGGCACTTTGGGACCTCACACAGCTCTCCCAGTTGCCATCAGCTGCCCCGTCGCTATTTCCTGGGTCTCATCAATGGTCTGAAATCTCTTCCCTTTCAAAGGTGATTTTTGTTTTGAAAAAAGCCATAAGTCTCGGGGTGCCAAACCTGGTCTGTAGGGGGGTTGAGTCACATGGGTGATTTGATGTTTCTCAAAGAAAACTTTGCATGAGATATGATACATAAGTGGGTGCATTGTTGTGATGAAGCTGCCAGTTACCAGTTGCCCATAGTCCTGGCCTTCTGAGTCATCCAAATAATTTCTGTGGAGGAATGTTCAAGCTTCATGCAAAATTTGATGCAGATTCATTGCTCTACTCGCTCAGTCTTTTTGAATGTGATATCCACACAGTGCACATGTTCACTGAACAGTGTCTACCACTCCCACTGACTAATACAGTGAAGTCTCATTGTTCATGCGTGTGCATTCCAGTCCACTCTCCTTCGCTGCCAGGTTACATCATTATATCAATGTTGTGCAACCTATTCTCCTTATATTAACAATGGTTGGACTTTTTCCAGACAGACTTTTTTATATATATTTATATATATATTTATATATTATATATATAAAATGTGTATTCTATTTTTGTTTTTTCAGTTCTCCTATACCTGGTTAAACAGCTCATTATATTTACTCTGATAAAATAACTATTGTGGTTTTTGTTTTCCTGATTCAACCTTGACTAATATACAAGAAAACAGTAATTCCAGTCAGAATCTTAATGAGAATTTTAAAAAATCCTGTGATGACTATTAAAATGGTTCATTCAGAAAAAAAAGAAAGAATTAATAACAAAAAAAGGCTCTGAAAAAGAAGCATAATTGCAGGGGCAATAGTGGGGTGTGGGGGGGATGTCATTGTTCAACCAAATATGACAGCCAAATGAAACTACCAGTTTTAAGGACTGTGGTACTGGCACAGGAAAAGAGACAAAGACATTGCAACAAACCAGAAGGAAAAAAGCAAACACAAATATTTACGGTGATTTTGCAACATCTCAAAATTACTTTTAAAAATTAATTAAGTCCAATTTATACCACATACCAGTTAGCTTGGGATACATTTAAGAATTATATGTTCCACAAGGTAATAATTGATTGAGGCAAGGATTGTTAATGAATGCTAATTCCATTGGATGAAATAAACAGGATATTCACATGGTAGGAAAGTATCACCCCTCATATTACTTACAAATTATAAAGGCTGGTATCTGGTGGTCCCTACTTTAGCTAAGTGATTAAACTTAGCATCACTGCTAATGGAATAAAGAGACATTTGTGTCTCTTAATGTGATGTGACATGACATCACTTCTGAAGAATTCTAGCAAAAAATATTTAACCCAAATCTATTCAAACCTCTAGACCTAACTTCCAGTTTAATGAAAATGAAGGTGATAAAGGAACCAGCATGAGAAAATAATTAGACAAATCCAGAATGCTGGACATTATACCACAAAATTGTTCTGGACTCACGAAAAAGACAATGTAAGAGAGAAAAAAAGAGCAGAGGCATCATTCTAGATTAAAAGAAACACAATAATGAAATACAATGTGTGACCTTGATTGGATCCTGTTTGGGAAATAAAAAACTATAAAAGACATTTTGAGCATAAGTGGAAAAATTCTTATAATGAGGGTGTTATTGTTAATTAATTGACTTATACTTGATAATGATATCATATGTAGGAGAATATCTTTATTCTAAGGTGATGTAATTTGAAATATTCAAGGGTGAAGTGTCATGACACCTGCAACTTACTTTCAAATGAGTCGGGGAAAAAAAACGTATTACTTTGAGAGAGAGAGAGAGAGAGAGACAGAAAGCAAATACGACAAAAGGCTAACAATAGATTAACCTAAGTGGAGCCAATATAGGTGCTAATCGTGCTATATTCTTTTAACTTTCTGGATGCTTGAAAATTTTCAAATTAAAAAATTGGGAGAAAAGTTTAAAAGTGAAAAAATATAAACCAGAAGAAAATAATAGTTAACATTTTTATGATTATGCAACGGAGAAAAGCTTTAAAGTGTTATTTAGAAGTAAAAATCATTCAGTTAAAGACTAATAGATTTAATAATAAAAGGTTAAACTTTTGAATTGTAAGCAAACACCATAAAAAATGGCAGATGATAAAGTGGAGAAAATATATGCAACATATTTGACAGGAAATATTGAGTGCTTATCCTTATTCTTTATTTCAGCTCTTACAACTGAAAAAACAAATAAAAGATTTACAGTGGTAGAAAACTCTACAGGCATGAATAGATAATTCAAAAAAGAGAAAAACATAATAAAATATGGAATACGTACTATTAACAACTTGTTGATGTTTCTCAGCCTTCATCAGAGTCATCTGAGATACTTGTTAAAAATGGAGCTTCCTGGACTTTACCCGTTACCTACTGAACCTAAATTTCTGGTGGTGAGGCCCAGGTCTCTGTATAATAAAATCTCCCTAGACGATTTAGATGTATGTAACAGTGGAAAATTGAAGAGTGGGAAATTGTAATCCACCCCACCATTCTTTGACATTGTTTCTGTAAGTGCTGACTCTGACTAATATGCAGCTTGTAGATGAACAGCATGTTTATATAAGAATCCTAGGAATTAGCTTCGAAAGATACAGACTCCGACCCTCAGGCACCTCATCTCTGGGAAATTTGCTGACCTTCAATAGTGGAGCCAGGATGAAGTAAAATCAGGAGGACATGAAGCCAGGATGACTACACCAGGATGATGCACACTGGACCGTCATTTGTCAGATCAGTATGGACTGTGCTTGTCTGCACATGGAGAATTTTTCAACCCCCTTCCTTGATTTGTTTGTTCTGTTCCCCTCTCCCTCCTTATGAAAAACTGCTGCCTCCACTGAGAGGTGGAGGTGGGCTTTGAGACATGAGTCCCCCATCTTCCAGATGTACATCATGTGAATAAACCACTTTCCTTTACATCAGCACCTGCCTCTCAAATGTTGGCTTTCATAGCGACAGGCAGCCAGACCTGTATTTGCTTATGTGTACACCATTTGAGAATTAAGGGTATGACTTAAAATTTTCCTTCTTTCAATCTGCTTACATACTTTTGTTTCAAAAGAAATGCATGAAAACAGAGCCCAGTCTTAATGTTACCTCTTCATGCTTATGCTGAGTACAAATTCCTTAGGCAAATTCCTTAACCTCTTGGAACCTCTGTTTTCTCATGTGAGTAATAACTTCCTTGGAGGACTATTGTAAGGACTAGAGACACTGTAAAGTGTCTGATGCCCTGGTTGGTGTGGCTCAGTTTGTTAGAGCATTGTCCCATAACCGAAGAGTTGCAGGTTTGATTCCCAGTCAGGGCACATACCTCGGTTGTGGGTTTAATCCTGACCAGGTGCATACAGGGGGCAACCGATTGATGTTTCTCTCCCTTCCTCTCTCCAAAAGGAAAAAAAAAAAACTTAAAAAAAAGTGTCTGATATTGTAACTTCCTAATAAATGGCGATTATTATTTTTCATTTTAATTCATATTTTACTTTTAAACAGCTACAATTCTTTTTTTCCAAGTGTGTGTGGTAGGGAGGAAATTTTCCTCTATCCTCAAGATTCTTTTTGCTAGTCTAATAACCAAATAGACATGAGACAGATTAGCAAGATAAAATAACCAAATTTAATACATACATATGTATCAGAACCCCACATATATGAGTCAGAGACCTCATATGCATAAGCAATTTAGATACAGAAATGGAACATGGGTATATAAGACATTCTGAGCTAGGGATGAGAGGTAAGATGCCTTGGGGGCCTCAAAAAGTCATTGCAGAATGATAAAAAGAGCAGATGTTTAGTAATTAGAATTTTGCCCTGCCCATATAGGTGGATCAAAAGAGGTTATCTCTGATAATCTGTTATTATGGGAAAGGCCCCTAATTCAGGTTCTAGGTAGTTAAGGGAGGGGCAGAAATTTCTCTTGAGTCTGAAGCTAAAATCTTTAGCTGAAAATAATCTGTGTACTACAGAAGCCCATTTGAGGGTGGCTCGTTCTGAACCCCCACACCGGTGACATAATCCTTTTTTTCTCTGTGTGTTTGTGTCTCTGTTTGTTGTAACACTTTATGCATACTTGACAAAAACTGGGAACAACTCTGTTATGGGCTGAAATGTATGATGCCAAAATATGAAGTCTTAGCCTCCAGAACCTCAGAATGCAGACTTATTTGGAAATAGGGTTGTTGCAGATGTAATTGGTTGAGATGAAGTCATATTGAAGTAGATGAGGTCATACTGAACACCTAATATGACTGGTGTCCTCATAAAAGAGGGAAACTTGAACACAGATATGTACAGAGGGAAGACAGTTGTGAAGGCATGCTATAGAAGATGGCCATGTGATCACAGAGATGCGTCTGAAAGCCAAGGAACACCAAAGATTGTTAGCAATCACCAGAAACCAGGAGGGACAAGAAAAGATTTTTCATCTGGGTTTCTGCCAGAAAGGCTGCTTTGTGAGGGCTCTGCCAACACCAGCCCATGTGTTCTGCGAGACTGTTTTTCTACCTATAAAAAAGGAGGGAATCTATCTAGAGCAGTGGTTTTCATAGCCCACCCATACCCCCAATTACCTCCTTGAGCTTTCCTTTTGTGGAATTGGAGGTGGGGGGTGGGCTTGGAGCAAAAGGGAATTCAGACATCACGGGGCTGTGGACTCACAGATCTGTGTTAACTGAACTGGTTGTGCTCTTGTCTCATGTGTTTTTTTTTTCTTTTTATCTAAAATGACCTGGATTAGAATGGCTGTTCCCAGCAAGCGCCAGGGACCTGGGGAATTTAAATAGTTCTGGATTCCACAGCCTACTTCTGGGGACCACTCACTTGTCCCTTTGGCAAATTCCTCCACGGATCATAGTGGATCTTAGGACACTGGCTCTTAATGGTCAGCGATTCTAAACAAGGCCTTTGGTGGTGGTGGTGGGGTAGTGGCTGGAATTGTGCTTCTTGCTTCTTGCTTGTACATAGATTAAACACAGTGACACAATGGGAACTCTGAAAAGGCTCTATATCTAGGCTTCCTTTAAGGCAGAATACTAAGGAAACTTAAACCATTTGTTTCTACAGACAGTGAATTTTTGGAAGAGCACTTTGTAGATAACAAGAGCTGTGCCTAGATGGGGAAAATGTCATTGTGCATATGAATGTGCTGACCCCCACCCAGCAGGGCCAATGAGTATCATTAATAACAAGAGCTGCCCTTTACTCGAAGCATGGAACCATTCATTTGCTAGGTCTCATGCTAAGGAATCTAAAACTTACAACCAACCTGTGAGAAATGGGCTATCACTGCTTTGACAGGTGAGGAAACAGGCCCTCAGAGCCCCCAGGTCACAATGGGAGG
The DNA here is from genome assembly GCF_021234165.1 of Pteronotus mesoamericanus. Lineage (NCBI taxonomy): Eukaryota > Metazoa > Chordata > Mammalia > Chiroptera > Mormoopidae > Pteronotus > Pteronotus mesoamericanus. Next base: position 5,021,332 of record NW_026555072.1, read on the forward strand.
AGGTATCAGAGATGTCAAGACTGTGTCCTAGCCAGCAGCTCCAGCCTTCCAAGTCAAAGCCCATAAGAGAAACCCCTGAGGCCTGGTGTCAGGCCTGTTCTTTCAGCACTTGCCCTGGAGAAGGGCATTAATGTCCTTTTTCACAAAGGCTGGTTGGAGTTGCCAAGGGTACCTTAAGGCCTTGGCATCTAGTACAGTACTTGAAAAAACATTTTAAAACTTTATATAGTGGAATGGTTTTTTTGAAAACTATTTTATATGTAAATACAATCTAGAAAATCAGAGTTGGGCCACTGTGGTTGAAGGTAAGGGCAGGCTGGCCTGATATTTCCCCAAAGCCCCCAGGTCTACCAGAGTACCCCATGGCGGCCACTTATCTAGTAGGTTGGCTCTTATATCATGCAGGGGGTGTCCTGATGTCTAAGGCTCTGGTTTTGGGGTGGAAAGAACCAGACGGGATTCTGGGGGGTTCACTCTTGGATTAGGCAGCATGGGGCAGGACCCAGATGCAGGCCCATCTGAGCTGAGCACTGCCTTCCCCACCCTCCTCTCTGGCTAGGCCCCAGCAGCCATAACCAGCTGCATATAGGATAAGAAATACTATCACCATCTTGCACTAAATGGATTTTATTCTTTAAAGATAAAGCTCAGTAAGCTAAAAATTCCAACAGCCCTCCCTTTTTGCTTGCCCTTCTAAAAGGCATTGGGTTTTCTTTACTGATTCAAGTTCAGAGATCATGTTCGATGTTGGTATAGGATCAATAGCAGATGTGAGGGGCTGACTAGCCAGGATGACTTACATTGGCATCATCAAATGGAGTTCCTTCTGGTAGATGTCTGGGATCATACCCACTGGAGAATTGATCATCCGTATGGTGTTTTTGGTAAATAGCTTGAATTCATAATGAATAAGTTGATCCCAAAAGCCGTTATTGGGTCGGATGATGGGGCGGCATAACTTGGTCCATTCATGGGCGTCCAGCAGCGACATGGTGTGGTACTTCATAAGGAAGGCCATGCAGACAGCGGCAGAGCGGCTCACGCCAGCAGCGCAGTGCAGCAATGTGCGGCCCTGTTTCATTTCCACACTGTGGATATGATCAGCTATGGGGTCAAAAAAATCGTAGAGACGTGCGCTGGGAGAGTCGGCCACCGGTACCTTTAGGTATTGGATGTCCTCAAAATACGTGTTGACTACCTCCTCTGAAACATTGATGACAGTAGTGATGTGGTGGCTGGACAACATGAGTCTGTTGTTAGCTGTCACAGCATTACTTATATACAGGCTTCGGGTTATCTGGGAGAGGCCATGGACCCCTGAGGGCTGTGGGACAGGCTCAGTAGGGAAGGAACTCGATGGTGTTGTCATCAGGTGGCAGGGCAGCTGTATCCTTGGGCCAGTTTCAGGGCACCACTCCCACTGGTGTGCAGGAAACTGCAGTGTGGCAAAGCTTATGATGGGGGTCTGAGAGACAGTAGACAAGGCACTGGTCATTACTCTTTCCTGCCTCTAGTGTCACAATCCCACTGGTTTCCATGGCAATATCAGCTTGCCACAGGGAGTAGTTGGCCAAGATCTGTAGAGAAACTCCAGATCTTTTCTTATCTTTCTCTACAGTCATTTATTTTCCAAGCCCTAATTATTTTTTAATTTCATATTTAAATTACAGTTGACATTCAATATCAGCCCTAATTCTTATCTGTCTTGACATTTTAAAATGTTTTGTAACCAGATATGTATTTTATGTTTCAATTATAGGACCACACTGAACACATTATCTATGAATGCTTCTTTATTTTGTTGGTGTTGCAGAGCAGGGATTATACTTTTTCTTCAAAGTAGCAGTATCATATTTTAAGTTGGGGAACAGTCTTTGGCTCATGTGATATGCTAATCTCTATAAACCTGCAGTAAGATATGGGTTTGGCTGGGCTTGGTGGGCTGGCCTGATACATCTTTGTTGATTGTAGCCATGGAATTATGCTCCTACTTACAAACACATCAGGACTGGCTTTAAGGGAACATTGCTAGCTGGTAATATATAGTACTTTATCTATGGTGAAGTTGGCCTGTGGTGGACAGTTGTGATTAATTTAGCTGTGTCACAGTCCATTTGTGTATATGGCCCAAATGATTTATCACTTGAGTTTACTTTTTTACCTGAAACAACAGCTCATATTGTCTTGCCTACTTTCTTGAAAAAGAATGCCCATATGCCTTGTAAACTCTAAGTCATTCTGACCACCACTGACAGTCTCTCCCAGTAATGTTAAAATTTCTGGAACAAGTCAATGCTACATCATAATTGGGCCAAAATAGATTTTAAAAATGTTACCTGAGATTTACGTTTCCCCTCAGTTAAGATTTTTGTAGAATTTGACTAAAGATTCAAAAGAACTGCAGCCTAAAACAAATTGTTTCACAGAGTAGCTAATAGACATATTATTTCACACTCATGCCTAGTCATTTTCGGTTGAATGCAAAGGTATACTGTGACTATGAGCAAGGATGACATACATGTTAGCTTGTTTGTAAATTATCAAGTAAATGATAACCTTAAAAGACAACACTTCTTTTTCTCAATTGTCATAATCAGATTATTTCACATTCCTTGAATTGTCATTCCCCACAAATCTATCTGGAAGAAAACAAAACACAAATACTAAATAAATAGAAAATTGTCTATTGGGGAAAGCTCAATTGAGCTAAAATTATTTAAAAGGGTTTAACCTAACATTTGAAATATGGCATCCTGAGAAGCTTTGTACTCTATGGACTAATGTGCAACCCCTTAAAAAAGTTTTAGAGTCTAGTTATTTAAAAAATATATGCTTCTCAAACTTTAAAAATGTAGTAAGATTAACCAAAATAATTTCAAATACCGTTCCCAAAGACAAACATCACTTGTATTAAATAGATGCATTTTAAAATCTCCAGTCAACATTTTGTGATATCTTTTTGTTTAAGGGATGTTGGATGTCATAAAGCTCTACAATGTGGCTTTTCCTGCATTTGGAAACAGGTCTCTTTCAGATTCCCACCTGTCTCTGCTTTTCCTTATTATTCAGGGAAGAAGATATGTAAAAGACTTGCCCCCTAAAACACTCTTTTCCTGTCATTTGGAGAAGACCTTGCATGTTGGTCCATTCTCTCTTTCTGGATGTAGTGGAGCAGAAGGTGCCATAATGGGAGTCAACATCTGCCACAACAAAGACTGAAAGGTTCAACACAAGGAGACCAAGAGCCAGGACATCTACCTAAGGCTGTTGGTCAAGCAATACAGGTTTCTGGCCAGATGAATGAACCCCACCTTCACCCAGGTGATGCTGAAGAGGTTGTTTGTGAGTCACACCAACCAGCTGCCTCTGTCCCTTTTTTAGATGATCAGGAAGATGAAGCTTCCTGGCAGCTAGGGCAAAACTGCTGTGGTTGTAGGGACTATAACTGATGACCTGCATGTTCAGGAGGTGCCCAAACTGAAGATGTGTGCACTTCATGTGAGCAGCCACTCCTGGAGCTGCATCCTCAAGGCTGGGTGCAAGATCCTTACCTTCGACCAGCTGGTCCTGGACTCCCCCAAAGGCTGTGGCACTGTCTTGCTTTCTGGTCCTTGCAAGGGCTGAGAGGAATAGAGGCATTTCAGCAAAGGCCCAGGAACCCCTCACATCCACATTGAACCGTACCTATGCTCTAACAGCTGGAAGTTTGAGCACACAAGAGGCCAATGGGCCATACGTGGCTACAAAAACTAACCCTAGATCCTACCTTGTTATTTAAAAGATTTTGGATGCTGAGAGAAAAAAAGACCTTGCATGTCAAGAATTAGATAATGTTTAGATTTTTCAATTCAGCAGTCAAGGCCTTTTCCAATCTGATCTAAGCCTGCCTTTCAAATCTCATTTATTCATTGATTCACCAAATTTCTATTAAGAATCTAGTGTGTTAGACATTTTCATTTATGTAAATCTTCAGTTCTGACCAAGCAAATCAAATGTCCTTGATAAATACAAAATATACATTCCTGCTTCCATACCTTTGCTCACATCATTCCTTTCACTTTAGAAAACTTTCTCGCTCCTGTCTGCTTACTGAAACCTACACAAGCCTCAAGCCTCAGCCTGATCAATTTAAATAAGCATCCCCTGAGCATCCAGCTTATGTCATGTACAGTTCAAGCACTGTGTACATCCTATACAACACAAAGGCTCAGATATCAAAGAGCTTACAGTTTGATCAGAGAGATAGATAATCATTAAAGAGTCCAGAAGAGAGGATGATTCATTGTTTTATGTGTGTGTTTGAGGAGTGGGGGCAGCAGCAGGATGTTATGAAATGCTACACAGAAAACATGACCCAGAACAAAGCTTTTTGTTCATTTGCTTGTTTTCATTATTTATTCTGTCCACTTTTTTTTCAAGTAAAAGAGAGTTTATTAGTGAAGCAGTGAGACAGAGAGGAGGCTACTCCATTGGCAGAGAAGCTGTCCAAATTTTTGTTTGGAAAAATTTCAAACATAGAGAAAAGCTAGAAGAATAGAACAATGAACACCCCTTTACCCTTCATCTATAATTCCTCTATTGTTAACACTTTATCACCACATTCCCTTTTACTTTCTATTTAGACATACAAACACATATTTGTTTCCTTATTTTCTTTTTGCTGAACCACTGCTTGTTAATTGTAGATATGGCAACACTTTATACCTTCAGTATGCATCTCCTAAGAGCAAGTATAGTACATTCTCCTACATCACCACAATACAATGACCATACTCAGAATATTTAACATTGACCCAACATTATCTAATATATAATCCATATTCAAAACTCACCAATTCTTCCAATAATGTTATCTGTAGCCAATTTCCCCCCACCAACCCCATTCCATTTGACCCAGGATGGAATCAAGGATCACATGTTGCATTTATTTGTCATGCTTCTTTACCATTTTTAATTTGGAAGTTTCCAAGGCTTTTTTTGTTTGTTTTGTTTTCTTTTGGTCTTTCCTGACATTGACATTTTTAAAGAGTTCAGGCCAGTTTTGCATAACATCTTTCAACTGGCAAGAATACTACCAGAATATGTCATTCCCTGTACATTGTATTGGGGACATATGATATCTCTTTGTCTTATTAATGACGGTGATAATTTTGACCACCTGGTTAAAGTAGCATTAGCTAGGTTTCCACATTATTAAAGTAACTTTTCCTCTGTTTAACTCATAAAAAATATATAGGGTGGTACTTTAAGTTTGTGAGAATATTTTTGGATTAGGACTTTGAAGGATGAATAGAACTTTCCCAGGCAGATAAGTAGAGGGAATATTCTAGACAGGAAGAGAAGTACATACAAAGGCACAAAGGTGTGAAATGGTGTCAGGAGAGCAGAGAACAACAACTCCAAATTACTAGAACACAATGAAGCAGGAGTGTGGCAAGTGGAATGGCTAGAGGAGCCAGCAGTGGTGGTCACAGAGAGTCTTGCAGCAGACAATTGGGTTTGATCCTGTAGGCCACGGTGGCACACTAGAGTATTTTATGCAGGGAAATGGCATAACCAGAATGGATTTTTAGGAAGCTCACTTACAGCTATATGAATGGATTTGTGGAGGGACGATGTGGTTGGGAGAAAAGCAAAATTTGAGAGAGTGAGAGCTATCGCAATAGTCTAAGTGAAGTGATACATCTATTGCAGACTCTTTTCTGACATGAAAGCTGGATTAAATCCAAATACAGTTCATGTCCTCAAGTATACACATGGGCCAGGCCACATATGAGAATGGAATATCAATCTTCCTCTGGATCAGTGTCTAGAGAGTTTGGTGTTTTGAGGGTGAACAGTGAAGGCAAGAGGCTGCTGATGTAGGTAATGTGTTTACATTGGAGGGCAGTGGTGGTGACAAAAACCTAAAGGAGTATGGGAGGAGGACACCAGAGAGCTAGTAGCTAAAAGGAATTGCATGCTCTGCTGTCTGATAGATGAATAGGGTGGGTGGTCCCCAGCTGAAGGCCCTAAGGCAGAGGTGGGAGTTGGCTTCCCCAGTATTCGATGCAGCAACAAACCAGCTCTCTAGGACTCTGGGCTCAGTCTAGTCCTTCATTTCTGGATGATGAAAGGAGACAGATGGATATGAATGTGGAAGTCTTTAAATGACACCCTCGAGTCCAGGATACAGATATGAGAAAATTATTGTGACTTGTTTGTTAGAGGGGGAAATAGTTTAGAAAAAAGTAGGTACCTTTTTGTAAAGGTGAAATATATGCCAATGTATATGAGTCATACTTATGTATATATTATATATATTAAAACCTATTTATGAATCCTATTTGTGGAAACATCAGCTATCTAAAGCAGTCCTAGGTATATAGTAAGAATTCAATAAATATCAGATATTATTTAGTATTATATTTTTGTGGTAGGATCAAAGGGGGACTATTCTTTTTGCCTATTTATTTTTCAAACTTTCTAAAATAATTTGTGCTACTTTTAAAATTAGAAAAAATAATCAAAACATATTTAAATGTCATCAACACATTTTTCTGGTCTATAAAATGAGCAAAGATGAAGAACTAATACTCTATGGTGACAGAATTCAGAGAAATGGGTACTCTCTTCCACTGCCAGGGTTGGAGCTGGAGGATAACAACATGGCCCAACAACTGTGGTGGTGAGGATGAAGAGCAATGAAAACCCTCACAGTGATAGTGGTAGGGTAAGGTGCTACAACCAATGTGGAGACCAATTTGGCAATAACCACTAAAGATGAAGACAAACACCCAATTCCCCAGCAATCCCACCCCGGGAGAAACTCTTGCTCATGTATGCAAGAAGATAGTATTTACAAGAATATTTATTGTAATGTTGTTTATAATAGTGAAAAAATGGAGACAATATAAATGTCTCCTAAGAGACCATGGAAATTTGATAGCATAGTCATATTATGAATACCCCATAAAGAGCTTTGAAAACAACTGAACTAGAACTACATGGATAAGGCTCAAACGTATAGTGCTATACAAAAAGAGCAAGTTGCAGGAGAAAATATACAATATAAAAGTTAAAAACAAGTAGAACAGTGCCACACGGCCTATACATTCATATGCATATAGAGTAGGACAAAAGGAGGTTTACAAGTTGTGAGTACACGAAACACAGAGTTTATTGTTTCGTTATTATTAATTATTGTATTACTTTCCATACAAACAACTATAAACCTAATTTGCCCACCCTCTATATAAGAAAAGTTAAAAACTCACATGGCTCTTTCCACCCCTGGTCGCTGCAGCCTCTGCTGCTTTACGGCCCAGCGGCCTGAAGTAAAAAAAGAGATAAAGATTTAAAGAAAAATCCAAAAACGCTTTAAAAATCTCAAGAAAATAAAAAAGGTAAAAGGGAGGGGGAGGGGAGGAGAGAGGAGGGGAGGGGAAGCAAATCCCCCTCAGAGAATCTGGGGTTAAGTCACTTTAGCACGCCTTCGCCAGACTGCGCCCACCGCCACCGCCACCGCCACCAGGCAGTCTCCGTCTGTCTGTCGGTGTGTTGGTGAGCCGCCCCTGTTCCAGCACCTCAGCTCCCGCAGTGGGTCTGCGCCGGGTCGCACCTCCGCGACCCTGCGTCCCGGCAACCCCGCGCCCAGCGCGCCACCACCCCCCGACCCCGCGCGCACCGGGTGTCCGTGCTGCCCTCTGCGGCGCGGCATGGAAGCGGCTGCGTGCTACTTCCCGGGGATCGGCGAGTCGGCTCAGAAAAGTATTTTGTATTCCCCCTTCCCTGACTGCTGTAATCTTAAACCGCCAGGAGTCCGGTGCCTACGTTTATAGAGAAATGCTTGTCCAGGAGGCCGCGTGGGCACCGTTTGGCTGCCTCTTTAAGAATTTTTATAATTTGGAGGAAAATGCCCACTTTAACACGTTTGGTTTTGATTTGGGGCTTCAGACCAGAACAGCTGGAAATTACAAACTCCCAGGGAGGGCCATATTGTTTTTGAGAGCCTTTTGTCTGCGATCTTGCACTCTCCAGCAAGCTGCCCCGAACTCTTTCTCCCCTCCTGTTTCTCAGCTTCACTCTGTCACCTGTGACCCCGCGGCGCTGCCCTGGCTCCGAGAAGAGCCCCTTTGTTCCTTGTGGCCCCTATAAGAAGTCCTCCTGGCAGGGATTGGGGTGATGGGGGCTGGGGAAATGAACGCTGCTGCCACCAGCTACCCCACGGTCTGCCTGTTTGTGGGTGACCTGCACTCGGACGTCACCGAGCCATGCTGTATGCAAACTTAAGTGCTGCGGGGCCTATACTGTCCATCCAGGTCTCCCGCGATTCGATCACCTGCTGTTGCCTGGGTTCTCCCTTCATCAACTTCCAGCAGCCGGCTGACACTGAGCAGGCCTTAGACACCATGAACTTTGATGTGATTAAGGGAAAGCCAATCCACATCATGTGGTCTCACAGGGACCCCTCTTTGAGGAAATTTAGTATAGGAAACGTCTTCATCAAGAACCTGGACAAATCCATAGAAAATAAGGCACTTTGATACTTTTTCTCCTTTTGGAAACATTCTGTCCTGCAAGGTGGTTATGTGACAAGAACAGCTCTAAGAGTTATTCCTTCATTCCCTTTAAGACCCAAGAGGCTGCAGACAAAGCCATGGAGAAGACTGTGGCCTCCTCAAAGACTGCAAAGTGTGGGCACATTCAAGTCTTCAAAAGAGCAAGAGGCCGAGCTTGGAGCCAAAGCCAAGGAATTCACCTATGTGTATATCAAAAACTTTGGGGAAGAGATGGATGATAAGAGTCTGAAAGAGCTGTTCAGTCAGTTTTGTAAGACACTAAGTGTCAAGGTGATGAGAGATCCCAGTGGAAAATCCAAAAGCTTTGGTTTTGTGAGTTATAAAAAACATGAGGATGCCAATAAGGCAGTGGGAGAAATGAATGGAAAAGAAATCATTTTTGTAGGTTGTGCACAGAAGAAAGTAGAATGGCAGGCTAAGTTAAAATGGAAATTTGAACAGATGAAACAAGAGAAAATTAGTAGGTATCAGGGGGTGAATCCCTACATTAAGAACTTGGATGGCACAATTGATGATGAGAAGTTAAGGAAAGAGTTTTCTCCTTTTGGATCCATCAGATCCATCACAAGTGCTAAGGTAATGCTGGAGGAGAGGAGAAACAAAGAATTTAGCTTTGTTTGCTTCTCATCTCCTGAAGAGGCAATCAAAACAGTCACTGAGATGAATGAATGCATTGCAGGCTCCAAGCCACTGTATTCATTCTTGCCCAAAGGAAGGAAAAGCAAAAGGCTCACCTGACTCTGTGCAGTGCATGGCTGGAACAAGAGCATTCCCTGCCAATACCATTTTTTAAAAAGATTTTATTTAGATATTTTTAGACAGAGGGGAAAGGAGGGAGAAAAAAAGGGAGAGAGACATCAATGTGCAAGAGGAACATCACTCAGTTGCCTCTCTCCTGCCCGGAACTGGAGACATGGCTTGCAACCCAGGCATGTACCCTGATTGGAAATTGAACTGGTAACCTTTCAGTCTGCAGGCCAGCACTCAGTCCACTGAGCCACACCAGCCAGGGCCCAATGCCATCTTAAATCAGTTCTAGCTTGCAGCTGGTGGCTATTTTGTGCCAGCAGTTCCACAGGCTCAGGGAAGACCTCCATATTACATACCTAACCAGTTACACAGATGAGACCTAATTCACACTGACAGCAAGGTGGGAGACCCCCAGGCTTCCAGCAAATGCTAAGTCCTGTATGCCAGGCTGGAACTCATAAAACTCCTCACCGCCTGGCTTCAACTGGGTCTCTGTGCCCGGACCTCTTGGCTATGGACTTTGGTGGGGCTGGTGCCTCCCAGTAAGGGCTGACTGATAGCTGCCAGTCTGTAGGTATTCCCACAGCTGTGCAGAATTTAGCATGTCAGGCTGTTGTAGCTGCTTCTACTCCATAGGCTGTCGCACCTTATAAATACGCCTCCAGTGTCCACAGCCCCCACCCTCCCGTACCACCTCTGCAGGCATCCTAGCTGCTTCCATGCTGGCTGCAACTCACCTGGCCCCCACCCCCGCCCCAGGAACAGAAGCAGATGTGGGGAGAATGTTTGTTCTAACTCATCCAAACCATCCATTTGGACCTGGCTGGCAAGATCACAGGAATGCTGCTGGAGGTGGACAACTCTGAGCTGCTGCACATGCAGGAGTCCCCCAAGTCTCTCTGCTCCAAGGTGGATGAAACTGTGGTAGTACTACAGGCTCACCATGCCAAGAAAGAAGCTGCCCAGGTGGGCACTATTGCTGCTGCTACCTCTTAGACAAGGAAAAACTGATTCAAAATCCAAATAACCCCCCAAGGAATTCAGCTCAAGGTTTCAACACTTCCTACCTTGTCCTATGGACCAAGAACCACAAATTGCAAATTTAATAGGTCATTTTGTTTCAAAAGGTAAATTATGAAACACCTAGAATATCTTCAGTATATTTTGTTGATTATGCTATTACAGTTGTCCCATTTTTTCTTCCCTTTATACTCCTCCACCCAGTACCCCCATTCCCTCAGGCAATCCTCCCTCCTTAGTTCATGTCCATGGGTCATACATACAATTTCTTTGGCTTCTCCATTTCCTATACTATTCTTAACCTCCCCTTATTTTGTACCTACCAATTATGCTTATTTCCTGTAGATTCTCCCCTATTCTCCCCACTCACCCTCCCCGCTGATAACCCTCCATTGATCTCCATTTCTGTGATTCTGTTCCTGTTCTAGTTGTTTGGGCCTAGTTTTTGTTTTTGTTTCCTTTAGGTTCAGTTGTTGTTAGTTATAAGTTTGTTGTCATTTTACTGTTCATAGTCTTTGATCTTCTTTTTCTTAGATAAGTCCCCTTAACTTTTCACATAATAAGGGCTTGGTGATGATGAACTCTTTTAAATTTACCATATCTGGGAAGCACTTTATCCTCCCTTCCATTCTAAATGATAGCTTTGCTGGATAAAATAATCTTGGATGTAGGTCCTTGCCTTTCATGACTTTGGTTTTTTTTTTTATTTTTAAATCATGTTTATTCTATTACAGTTGTCTCTATTTTTCCCCCTATGCCCCCACCACCCATCCCACCCCCAACTCCCACAATTTCCACTCTGTTGTCCATATCCATAGGTCATTCACACATGTTCTTTGTCTAGTTCCTTCCCTTTCTTTCCACCATTGTCCTCTTTCCTCATCCCCTCTGATCACTTTCAGTCTGCTCCATGTTTCCATGCCTATGGTTTATTTTGTTCATTAGTTTATTTTGTTGAATAGAGTCCACTTGGAGGTGAGATCGTATGGTATTTGTCTTTCACCAACTGGCTTGTTTCACTTAGCATAGTATTCTCCAGTTCCATCCATGTTGTTGCAAAAGGTAGGAGTTTCTTTTTCTTTCTCTCTCTCTCTCTCTTTCTTTCTTCCTTCTCTTTCTTTCTTTTCTTCCTTTCTTCTTCTTTAAATGCAGATTGATTTTATTTACTTTTTTAAATGTCAAAGTCAATTATAAAATATTAAAAATTTTAAATCCATTATAAAGTCTCAGCAATTAAAACAACATGATACCAGCACAGAAATAATCAAGTAGATAAATGAAATATAATGAGCATTCTAGAAACAAATGTATATATCTGTTAACAAACATATATATCTAACAAGGTAATATACGATTAAATTGATTTTTAAATCAATGGGGGAAAATAAGGTTTACTAAACCTAAGGTGCATGGACCACTATTGCTTGATTAAAAAATATATAGAGCCCTATTTCACACATTATACAAGAAATATTCAGATGAGTTAAAAATCAATATGTAGAATCTAAGGAGTTTTAGGAGAAAATACAAACTAATATTTTTCTTACCCTGAAGTAAAATATTCAAATCCAGAAGCTATAAGGTAAAATATTGACAATATGACTATATTAAACATTTAACACTATACAGTAATATACATATAGAAAAAGTTAAAGGACAAGTAATAGAATGGGGAAGTCCTGTATGCCAGGCTGGGACTCATAAAAAAGATGTGTTGCCGCACATCTAAAAAAGGGTTAATAGATTTTTTTTTTTTTTTTTTTTTTAGGGAAAAAAATTCTACAAACCTTTAATCAATAAATGGATAAAGAATACCAAACAGTCATTTAAAGCTTTTTAAAAATAATAGAAACAGGCAAGTAATACAAAAACAGGTTTAGTTTCAACAAAAAATAAAGGAACAATTAAAATAATGCATCATTGTTACAATCATATTAATACATATTAAAAAATTGGTAATATCAAGCATTGGCAACTGTGAAAGGAACTGAGTATTCCTAGACTCTTTTTCTTCATCTTAAAGCAGTCCCTTCAGCATATTTTGCAGTGCGGGTTTGGTGGAGGTGTATTCCTTTAGCCTTCTTTTCTCTGGGAAACTCCTTATTTTTTTCTTCCATTTTAATTGAGAGCCTTGCTGGGTAGAGCAGTCTTGGTTGCAGGCCTTTGCTTTTCATGACTTGGAATATTTCTTGCCACTCCCTTCTGGCTTGCAGTGTTTCTGTCAAGAAGTCAGCTGCTAGCCGTATCAGGGCTCCCTTATATGTTACTACCTCTTTCTCTCTTGCTTGCTTTAGCATTCTCTGTCTTTGATATTTTCCATTTTAATGATTTTGTGTCTTGGTGAGGGCCTCATTGGGTTCCTCTTGAATGGGACCCTCTGTGCTTCCTGGACTTGTGTGAATTTTTTCTCCTCCAATTAGGGAAGTTTTCCATCATGACTTTTTCAAACAGGTTCTCTATCTCTTTTTCATCCTCTTCTCCTTCTGCTGTCCCTATTTATGCAGATATTATTACGTATCAGGTTGTCCTACATTTCCCTAAATGCCTCTTCATTCTCTTTGAGTCTTTTTTCATTTTCTTGCTCTTTCTGGGAGCTTTTTTCTACTTCGTCCTCCAGCTCGCTGATTCGGTCCTCATCTTCATCTAGCCTGCTTTTGATTCCTTCTACTGTGTCCTTCAATTCAGAAATCGTACTCTTTTTTTTTTTTAATTAATTTATTTACTTTTTAAATACATTTGTCTCTGCCTTCCCCCCCCTCTTTCCCTTGCCCCCTCCCACCTTCCCTCCCTCAGCTCTTCCCCTTTGGTTTTGTCCATGAGTCCTTGCTATATGTTCCTTGACTTTCCCCTTCCCTTCCCTTTCCCTGCCCCCCCTTCCCTCTTGTCTCTGTTGATTTCTTTTCCTTTCAGTGTTGCTGGTCATATTTGCCTTGCTTCTTTGCATTGTTGGTTAGGTTCCGCTTATAGGTGAGATCATATGGTATTTGTCTTTCGCCCCCTGGCTTATTTCGCTTAGCATGATGCTCTCCAGTTCCATCCATGCTGTTGCGAAGTTTAGTACTTCTTTTTTCTTTCTGCTGCGTAGTATTCCATTGTGTATATGTACCATAATTTTTTGATCCAATCATCTACTGATGGGCATTTAGGTTGCTTCCAACACTTGGCTATTGTAAATTGTGCTGCTATGAACATTGGGGTGCATAGGTTCTTTTGTATTGGCGTTTTGGTGTTCTCAGGGTATAGTCCCAGCAGGGGAATCGCTGGATCAAAAGGCAGTTCCATTTTCAGCTTTCTGAGGAAATTCCACACTGCTTTCCATAGTGGCTGCACCAGTCTGCATTCCCACCAACAGTGGACTAGAGTTCCCTTTTCTCCACAGCCTCGCCAGCACCTGTTGTTTGTGGATCTGTTTATGATGGCCATTCTGACCGGTGTGAGGTGGTACCTCATGGTGGTTTTGATCTGCATTTCTCTAATGGCTAGTGATGCAGAGCATCCTTTCAAATGCCTCTGGGCCCTCTGTATCTCCTCCTTAGAAAAGCATCTGCCCAGGTCCTTTGCCCATTTTTTGATTGGATCGTTTGTCTTCTTGGAGTAAAGTCGAGTGAGTTCTTTGTATATCTTGGAGATCAAACCTCTATCTGATGTATCATTAGCAAATATATTTTCCCAAATGGTTGGCTCCCTTTTCATTTTGCTGATGTTTTCTTTAGCCGTGCAGAAGCTTCTTATTTTGATGAGGTCCCACTTGTTTATTCTTTCCTTTATGTCCCTTGCTTTAGGAGACATATCAGTGAAAAAATTGCTGCGTGGGATATCTGAGAGTTTCCTGCCAATGTTCTCCTCGAGGACTTTGATGGTGTTGCGACTTATATTTAAGTCTTTTATCCATCTTGAGTTTATTTTTGTGTATGGTGTCAGCTGATGATCCAATTTCAATTTTTTGCATGTAGCCATCCAGCTCTCCCAACACCATTTGTTGAAGAGGCTGTTATTGCTCCATTTTATGCTTCTGCCCCCTTTGTCAAATATTAGATGTCCATAGAGACCTGGGCTTATTTCTGGGCTTTCTATTCTGTTCCACTGGTCTATGGGTCTGTTCTTGTGCCAGTACCAGATTGTTTTGAGTATAGTGGCTTTGTAGTAGAGTTTGATGTCCGGTATTGTGATCCCTCCTACTTTGTGTTTCTTTCTCAAAATTGCTGCAGCTATTCGAGGTTGTTTATGGTTCCATATAAATTTTTGAAATGTCTGTTCTATTTCTGTGAAATACGTCATTGGTATCTTAATAGGGATTGCGTTGAATCTATAAATTGCTTTTGGTAGTATGGACATTTTAAGGATATTAATTCTTCCTATCCATGAGCACGGTATATGCTTCCATTTATTTGTGTCTTCCTTAATTTCTTTTTTCAATGTTGTATAGTTTTCTGCATACAGGTCTTTTGTGTCTTTGGTTAAATTTATCCCTAGGTACTTTATCTTTTTTCGTGCTATATCGAATGGTATATTTTTCCTGATTTCTTCTTCTTCTATTGCATTGCTGGTGTACAAAAACTCCTTTGATTTCTGAATGTTGACTTTGTATCCTGCTGTTTTGCCAAATTCACTTATTAGGTTGAGGAGTTTTTTGGTAGAGTCTACAGGGTTCTCTATGTACACTATCATGTCATCTGCAAACAATGATAGTTTTACTTCCTCCTTTCCTATTTGGATGCCTTTTATCTCTTTCTCTTGTCTGACCGCTGTGGCTAGGACTTCCAATACGATGTTGAAAAGAAGCGGTGAGAGCGGACATCCTTGTCGTGTTCCCGATCTTAGTGGGAAAGCTTTCAGTTTTTGCCCGTTGAGTATGATATTGGATGTAGGTTTTTCATATATGGCCTTTATTACGTTGAGGAATGCCCCATTGATTCCCATTTTGCTGAGTGTTTTGATCATAAATGGGTGCTGTACCTTGTCAAATGCTTTTTCTGCATCTATCGAGATGATCATGTGGTTTTTGTCTTTTCTTTGATTTATGTGGTGTATCACGTTTACTGATTTGTGTATATTGAACCATCCCTGCATCCCTGGGATGAATCCCACTTGATCGTGATGGATAATCTTTTGAATGTATTGCTGGATGCGGTTTGCCAATATTTTGTTGAGGATTTTAGCATCTATGTTCATCAGCGAAATGGGCCTGTAGTTTTCTTTCTTTGTAGGGTCTTTATCTGGTTTTGGGATCAGGGTGATGCTGGCCTCATAGAAGGAGTCTGGCAGTCTTCCCTCCTCTTGGATTTTTTGGAATAGTCTGAGAAGGACAGGGGTTAGCTCTTCCTTAAATGTTTTGTAAAATTCTCCTGGGAAACCGTCTGGCCCTGGGCTTTTGTGTGCTGGGAGTTTCTTGATTACTGCTTCAATTTCCCCAACTGTTATCGGTCTGTTCAAGCTTTCTGTTTCTTCCTCCTTCAGTGTTGGAAGATTATACTTTTCTAAAAATTTGTCCATTTCATCAAGATTTTCAAATTTCTTGGCATATAATTGTTCATAATAGTTTCTGATAATCATTTGTATTTCTGTGGTATCAGTTGTTATTTCTCCTCTTTCATTTCTGATATTATTAATTTGGGTCCTCTCCTTTTTTTCTTGATGAGTCTGCTTAAAGGTTTGTCCACTTTATGAATCTTTTCAAAGAACCAGCTTCTGGATTGGTTGATCCTCTGAATTGTTCTTTTTGTCTCTATGTCATTCAGTTCTGCTCTAATCTTGACTATTTCCTTCCTTCTCCTTGCTCTGGGATTTATTTGTTGTTGTTTCTCCAGTTCTTCAAGTTGTAGTGTTAGGTCTTTTATTTGAAATGTTTCTATCTTTTTAAGGTAAGCCTGTATTGCTATGAACTTCCCTCTCAGGACCGCCTTTGCTGTGTCCCATAGGTTTTGGACAGTTGTCTGTTCATTTTCATTTGTTTCCAGAAATTTTTTGATTTCTTCTCTTATCTCATTATTGACCCATTCATTGTTTAATAGTGTACTGTTCAGTCTCCATGAGTTTCCAAGTTTTTGAAGTTTCTCTTTGAGGTTGATTTCGAGTTTCAAGGCCTTGTGGTCTGAGAAAAAGTTTGGTATTATTTCAATTTTCCTGAATTTACTGAGGCTTGCTTTGTGTCCTATCATGTGGTCTATCTTTGAAAAACTGCCATGAGCATTTGAAAAGAATGTGTATTTTTCTTCTTTGGGATGTAAGATTCTATATATGTCAGTTAAGTCTCTTTGATTCAGTGTTTCATTCAGCGCCACGATATGTTTATTAATGTTTTGTTTGGAAGATCTGTCCATTTTGGACAGTGGGGTGTTGAAATCCCCTACTATCAGTGTGTTGCTATCTATATCTTTTTTGAAGTCATCCAACAATTTCCTTATAAACTTGGGGGCTCCTATATTGGGAGCATATAAGTTTACAATGTTGATGTCTTCTTGATAGATTCTTCCTTTAAGTATGGTAAAGTGCCCCTCTGGGTCTCTCTTTATGGCCTTTGCTTTGAAATCGACTTTGTCTGATACAAGTATGGCAACCCCAGCCTTTTTCTCATGTCCATTTGCTTGGAATATTATTTTCCATCCCTTTACTTTCAATCTGTGTAGGTCTTTTGCTCTGAGGTGGGTCTCTTGTAGGCAGCATATGTGTGGGTCATGTTTTCTTATCCATTCAGCTACCCTGTGTCTTTTGATTGGGGCATTTAGTCCATTCACATTGAGAGATATTACTGATAGAAACTTACTCATCTTTTCTCTTTGTACTTGTGTTCCTCTCTGTCTCATTCTTTTCCTTCATCTGCTTAAACCAGTCCCCTTAGCATATCTTGGAGTGCTGGTTTGGTAGAGATGTATTCTTTTAGCTTTCTTTTGTCTGGGAAACTCCGTATTTCTCCTTCTATTTAATGGAGAGCCTAGCTGGGTAGAGCAGCCTTGGCTGTAGGCCCTTGCTTTTCATGGCTTGGAATATTTGTTGCCATTCCCTTCTGGCTTGGAGTGTTTCTGTTGAGAAGTCAGCTCCTAGGCGTATCGGGGCCCCCTTGTATGTTACTTTCTCCTTCTCCCTTGCTGCCTTGAGGATTCTCTCTTTGTCTTTGACATTTGCCATTTTAATGATGATGTGTCTTGGAGTGGACCTCCTTGGGTCCTTCTTGAGTGGGGTCCTCTGTGCCTCCTGGATCCATGAGAGCCTTTCTCTCCTCAAATTAGGGAAATTTTCCATCATTACTTTTTCGAGGAGGTTCTCTATTCCTTGCTCCTCTTCTTCTCCTTCTGGTATCCCTATTATATGGATATTATTGCGTTTCAGGTTGTCCTGCATTTCCCTAAATGTCTCTTCATTCTTTTTGAGCCGTTTTTCCATTTCTTGCTCTTTCTGGGAGCTTTTTTCTACCTTATCCTCCATCTCACTGATTCGATCCTCAGCTTCA
Source organism: Pteronotus mesoamericanus (assembly GCF_021234165.1). NCBI lineage: Eukaryota > Metazoa > Chordata > Mammalia > Chiroptera > Mormoopidae > Pteronotus > Pteronotus mesoamericanus. The sequence continues at coordinate 5,039,110 of NW_026555072.1, forward strand.
TCCAGCCTGCTTTGGATTCCTTCTACTGTGTTCTTCAATTCAGAAATGGTATTCTTCATATCCTCTTGTGTCTTCTTGATAGTTTCTATGTCCTTTTCCAGGCTGATATAGTTTGCTGTAAGATCCTGATAGTTTCTCTGCAGTTTCTCATAGTTCTCTTTGAGCTGGCTGAGCTCATGGAGCTTCCTTAGAACCATTGTTTTAAATTCCATATCTGATAGTTCCCTTGCCTCTATTTCATTGAGCTCTCTCTGTGGGGAGTCCCCTTTTCCACTCATTTGGGGAGAACTTCTTTTTCTTCCCATTTTTGTGAGAGTCTGTTAAGTATTTTTGTCCTTTACTTTTCTTTCTGGGCCTGCCTCTGATGATGTCAGTTGTTGACCCTATAGGGCCTTGGGTTGTTTGAGCCTTTCAGGAGTCTAATGGCTGTGTCTGACTCCTGCTTGGAGCAGCTCTGTGACCCCTTCGGTCAGGGCTGGGCTATTTTTTGGGATCTCTCGGCGCTCTCACGAGAGCTCCTTGAGCGCGTTCCCAGCGCGGCAGGGTCCCCCACCTGCCTGGGCTCGCATGTGTTTGCCCCAGACCAGGGGGCTTATTCGCGACCTCCCGTGCTCATCTGACCTCCCTGGCACACGAGCTTTGCGGCACTGGTCAGTTTAGAGTCTTCTATTGTGTGTTTTCCCCGCTTTTGGCTCTTTGGGTGCGTTGCTTGCCCTCGCGAAATGGGGACTAAGGAAATGGGAGGAAATCACCTCTCCGGTTAATCCTGTTTCTGGTCTCTCCTTAGGGACTCTGGGCAGCTCTACTTATTTTGTGGGCTGCTCCGCAATCGCGGCGGGTAGGTCAATTTACGCCTGCCCTTGCCCCTCTGTGCAATCCCTCGCAGGCCGTATGGGTGCCAGTCTGTGTGAGGCCTTGCCGGCAGGTGCAAGCGTTCGCCAGCCCGCGTGGGTCACACACACGCTCGCCAACCCTCGCCAGTCACTCGGCGCAAGTGTGCACGCCTGCTCTGGGTGTTTTGGGGGTGTCTATGTTTGCTTTTTGGCTTTTGGCTCTTTGGGGGTGTGGCCTCGTCCCGCGCAATGGAGACTTCGGCAAGGAGAAGGAGTGAGGACTCCCCGGTTCCTCCTCCTGTTCTTTCCCCAATGCCTCCGTTTCTAGTCTCCCCTCAGGGGCCTCTGGGCAGTTCTGTGACCCCTTCGGCCAGAGATCCAACCCCTGTGCGGACTGTGTTTCAATCGCAGGCAGTCTGGTTCATGCGCGCCCCGCTTCTGCCTCTTTGGGGTCGCGCCTTTCCAGCCCACAATGGAGACTACCGAACGGGGAGGGAGTCGGGACTCCCCGGTTCCTCCTCCCGTTCTTTCCCCAATGCCTCCGTCTCCAGTCTCTCCTCAAGGCTCTCCCAGCCAGTCTGCACTCAGCCCCGCAGGTCACACGCGCACAAGCTGTGTGCGGAGCGCACAAAAGGCAGGTTAATTGATTCCCTTATGCCTGAGCGAGATGGTAGCTGCAGAGTGGGAAGTGCGTTATCACCCGGGCTCCACCGGCCGCAGAGTCAGTTCTCTTCACAAAGTTTTCCTCACCAGTCTTTTCCCAGGCACCAGCCCACCCTGCTGCCGCCTGTACCCAGCGATCAGGGAGGGTGGCTGCCGCTGCAACTTTTGCGTTTGCCCTTTAAATGTCTTTTTGCATCCCCAGCCACTTGTCTCTGGCAGAGAGTGCCCCTAAGCTTTTTGGGGTTGTGTTTTGTCTGTATTTTCTTGGCTTTAGCGGCTGTAGTTTAGGGGTTCCTGTTTATGATTCAGACCCTGTTCTTCCCGGGGGGACGCTAACTGGCCGTTTCAATGTCCCTCTGGTGCCAGTGCCCGTGCGCACCCAGCCCACCCTCTCGAGCCTCCACCGCAGTTCTCACCCGTTGGGATGTGTGAGAGTCGAATCCGCTGTCCGCGGTACCAAGGCTCCTCTCCCACTATCGCTCCACTGCTTTCCAGGTGATTACTCCATTATTTAGTTGCAATTCCAGTTTGGTTTTGGGAGGAGGTCAGCGTGACTCCCTTTCACTCCTCCGCCATCTTTTTTCCTCTCAGAAATCGTATTCTTCATTTCCTCTTGTCTCTTATGGATAGTTTCTATGTCCTTTTTCATGATATTATACTTTGCAGTAAGTTCCTCATAGTTTCCCTGTAGTTTTTGGTAATTCTCTCTGAGCTCACTGAGCTCATTGAGCTTCCTTAGAACCGTTGTTTGGGACTCAGTATCTGATAGTTTACTTGCCTCTATTTCCTTTAGTTCTCTTTCTGGGGATTCCTCCTTTCCCTTTGAGTGAGGGGTATTTGTGTCTTCCCATTATTTGTGAGACCCTTCTTTTTTTGCGTCTGCTTCTTAGGTTGATCTGTCTTGATTTCCTGACTTTGTGGTGTGAACTTGTATGGCAGGAGACCGCTGTTTTTACTTTCTGGATCTGCCTCTGATGATATCAGATGTTGTCCCTGTCTGGCCTTAGGCAGTCTGTTTCTGACTTCCTGGAATCTACTGTCTGTGGCTGTCTCCTCCAGCTGTTAATCTATTCACTCTGCACTCAGCAGGATGCCTTAGACAGCACAGGGTGGGATGGAGTCCCTCCTGGGGGCTGGGTTTTTGGGTCCTCTCACATAGCTACCGTGTGGGGGAGGAGCAGCACTGGGATCCCGCTGCCTACTCTCTGTGTTCTCTCCCCACAGACTGTATCCCCAGTCTCTCCTCAAGTGTTGCCATACGTCTCTGTGCCCCCTTTAGCCAGGAATCAACTTTCTGTGGCTGCCACTCTGCACTCAGCAGGCAGCTTAGACAGCACTGGGTGGGGTGGAATCCCACCTGGGGTTGGGACTATTGGGTCCTTGATGCTGGTGCTGCTCAGGGGGAGTGCTCTCTGCCTGACCAAGATGGCTGCTGCCACATGGGGGATGAGTCAGCATAGAGATCCAGCTGGCTACTCTCTCAGTTCTGTCCCCAAAGCCTCCTTCCTCCATCTCTCCTCAGGTGTCTCCAGCCCACTCCGCCCCCACCTTTGCCGAAGACCAGGGTAAGTGGCTGCAAATATAAATTTTTTGTTGGCCCTTTATAAGGCTCTTTGCATCTCCAGCTACCTGTCTCTGGCAGAGAGCAACCTTGCTGCTTTTCGCTGCTGGGTGTTTTCTGTGTACTTTTTGGGATCTGGTGTTGTGGGCTAGAGATCCCCACTTTGGGTTTATACCTCGCACTTCTCAGGGGAATCCAACTGGCCATTTCAATATCCTTCTGGTGCTGCTGTCCGTGGGCGCCCCGCCCACCTTCTCAGGTCTGTACCGCACTGCTTACCAGTTAGATTGCGCTAAAGCTGATTCCTCTGTCTCTGAGGTTACAAGGCTCCTCTCTTACTATTGTTCAGTTGTTTGTTCCAGGTGATTTCTCCCCAATGTAGTTGTAATTCCAGGTTGGTCCTGGAAGGAGGTCAGTGTGACCCCACTCACTCCTCTGCCATCTTGATTCTCCTCATTGTGGTTTTAATTTGCATCTCTCTGATGGCTAGTGATGCTGAGCCTCCTTTCATATGTCTCTGGCCTCTCTCTATGTCCTCCTTGGAGAAGTGTTTGTTTAGGTCCTTTGCACATTTTTTTAATTGGATTGGTTGTGTTCTGGGTGTGGAGTCATGTGAGTCCTTCATATATTTTGGAGATCAAACCCTTGTCCGAGATATCATTGACAAATGTATTTTCCCATATAGTTGTTTCCCTTTTTATTTTGCTGATGTTTTCTTTAGCTGTGTAGAATCTTTTTAATTTAATGTCATTCCAATTGTTTATTCTTTAGTTTATATCTCTTGCCCTAGGGCACATATCAGTGAAAATATTGCTGCATGGGATATATGAAATTTTCCTGCCTATGTTCACCTCTAGGAATTTTATGGTGTCACGATTTATATTTGTCTTTTACCCATCTTGAGTTTATTTTTGTGTATGGTATAATTGGAGGCCTAGTTTCATTTTTTTGCATGTACCTGTCATCGAGACCTCCCCACAACACTTATTGAAGAGCTTATTTTTACTCCATTTTAAGCTCGTGCCCCCTTTGTCAAATATTAATTGACCATAGAGACTTGGGTTTATTTCTCGGCTCTCTATTCTGTTCCATTGATCTATGTGTCTGTTCTTATGCCAGTCCCAGACTGTTTTGATAACAGTGGACTTGTAGTATAGTTTAATATCAGATATTTTGATCCCTCCTATTTTGTTCTCTCTTATAATTGTTGCAGCTATTTGGGGTTGTTTTTGTTTCATATAAAATTTTGAAATACTTGTTCTATATTTGTGAAATATGTCATTGGTATTTTAATAGGGATTTCATTGAATCTTAAGTTGTTTTGAGAAGGATCTTTATATCTGTTGATGGGCATTTGGATTGTGTCCACATTTTGGTTATTGTGAATAATGCTGTTATGAACATTAAAGTACCTGAGTCCCTGCTTTCAATTATTTTGAGTATGTATGTTAAAAAACAAAATTCAACTGACTTAACTTTAAGATCTTACTGGGTTTATTAAGCGATTCATGAATCAAGCAGCAACCCTTCTAACAATTAGAACTATGCTCTGAAGGGTTGTACAAAATGGTGAATTTTTGTAGGAAGAAGGGTGGGCCAAGAGAGCTATTAACAAGAGAAAAGAAAAGGTTCTTGTTGGGTCAGGACTTTTAGGACCTTTTCTTGGGATGGGTAGTAGAGGAAGAGAATAGAAAGGGGGATGGAGAGGGCTGAGGTAACAGATTACCTTACTGGTGCTTGACCAGAAAATGCTAGACTGGTTGATTAAGATTACGTTTTTGGAGAGGTTGAAACTGCAATTAGATCAGGTAAATTGAATCTAGGTTTGGTATCATGGGCTTTTAGCCCAAATGATGCCACTTTGGGCCTGTGGTTTTTCTTTAATGGTAGCCAGAAGTGGAATTGGTGGGTCATATTGTAATTCTATGTTTAACAAAACCAATTGCCATACTGGTTTTGTGTAATTTAAATGTTTTACATATATTCTCATTGGGATTTTCATTGGAATTATATTAATTTTATAAATTAATCTGGTGGGAATTTATGTCTTTATACAATCATTCTTTTAGAGAACAAAATATGTTTTTGTCCTCTTCTTTGTACTCTTATAAAGTTTATACCTTTTATAGTGTACTCACATACTTCATAGTATTATATCAATACTTCTAGGTATTTTATAAATTTTATAGCTATTGTGAATGGTACTTCTTTTTCGTCCTTTCTTCCTACCCTCCCTTTCTCCTTTGTGTCTCTCACCTTACCTTCTGTCCCCCCTACTTCTTCCTTCTCTTTTCCCTTTCTTCCTCCCTTTGGTTAACACAAGTTGGCCCTTAACTAACACAGACTACTCCTGCATTTCTTATTCTAACTCACTGACAGAAATGTCCCAACCCACATGGTCAGAAGTTTTGACCAGGGACCTTAGTAGTTATGAAGCAGAAAAACAAAAACTTTTTATCTAGTATACTCATTGGTACTAATAAGCCAATTAATTTGTTAATGCTTATAATTAAATAAAGCCCTAACAGAAAATCTGAGAAATTCATAAATGAATTTTCCTGATTAATTGAAAAAATTAAAATTATAATGTTGGAAATTGAAATAACATATTAAGATATGTGTACACATATTTTCTATCTAAATTGTTTAACCTAAAAGTGATTTATTTATTTAATTCAATAGGAAGATTTTTATTGAAGCTATTTATAATGCAATCAGGGTTTGTTGCACAGTAACATACAGTTCTACTGCTAGTAGCACTTCTATTGCAAAGTCATTATGTGAATGGGGTCTGAAGATTGTCTTCCTCTATCTCTAACAACATCTAACACAGTGCTTTGCACCAGTAGGTATGCATAAATATGTGCTCAGTTTATGAAAAGAAGACAATTTTCACAAGGAAAATGACTTTTAAAATAGGCTGCTTCCTGTAGGGTTTTTTGATCTAGAGTTTGGTTGAGATAGTCTTATTTCTCAAACCAGTTTTTATAGCAATGGAGTGAAATAAACAATGTTATATCTCCTTTCTTACCATTCAAATGATTCAGGTTAAGAAAAAAAAGTGAAAGATTTTGAAAATAGAAAAAGATTGAAATCTGTATTTTCTTGGCTGTAGGAGCTGGAGATCCACAATATTGAAGATTATTTTACTTCTTTGTCCAAAATATGTAACCACTAAATATATAATGATTTAGAATAATATAGTATACAAACTCTTTTATCTATATGGGCATATATTTCTAGTCTATGTAAACATGGGAGTACCTCTAGGGTCTCATTCAGATGTAATTAAAACCAATGTAAAGTTTTATAGCAAAATTAGATATCAAATCTTGACAAAGATGAGGCCCCCAGAGTTGAAAAGTTGTTTATAATTTGCATGTCAATAAATATGCACATACTATAACTTAGTATTCATATGAAAGCTAACCACCAAAGTAATTTCCTAAGCAGAAAGGTGAGATTTGGGCCTGAGAGCTTCCTTACTTCCATCTCTTCATATTTTTATGTCAATGTAATATATGCATGTAGTTTAGATAGTCAACTAGTTCTATAAGTCGTGTTATGAAAAACCAATTTTACCATTTACCTAGTTATTTTCATGCTTACCTCCCTATCTACAGATCATTGCCACCGAATAGAAATATAAAGCAAACCACATACATCATTTAAAATTTTCCAATAGCCACATTAAAAAATAAAAGGGGACTTCTGGCAAAGATGGAGGTATAGGTAGATACACTTTGCCTCTTTGCACAACCCAAAGAAGGACAACAACAAATTTAAAAACAAAAAATAACCAGAACTGCCAGAAAATTGAACTGAATGGAAGTCCGACAACCAAGGAGTTGAAAAAGAAACATTAATCCAGGCTGGTAGGAGGGGCAGAGATGGGCAGCCAGGGAGGAGAGGGCACGCAGTGAGGTGGCAACTGGGGAACTAGACAGTCACACATTTGCGTGCAGATAAACTGGAGGAACAGCTAGGGAGTGAGACAGATGGTGCAATCCAAGGTTCCAGTTCCAGTGTGGGAAAGAAAGCCTCAAAACCCCTGGATGTAAAAACTTGAAGGGGATACAGCAGTGGGAGTAATTGCCAGTCTCACAGGAGAGTTTGTTGGAGAGAACCACAGAATCCTAGAACATACACAAATCCACCCACTTGGGAATCAGCACTAGAAGAGCCCAATTTGCTTATGGCTAGCGGGAGAAATGACTGAAAGCCTACCAAAAGCTGAGCAGATGGCATTGTTTCCTCTCAGACCCCTCCCCCACATACAGCATCACAATGCAGTGACCTGTGTTGCCCCACCCTCACGAATACCTAAGGCTCCACCCCTTCCAATGTAATAGGTATGCTGAGACAAAGAAATATGGCACAAATGAAAGAACAAATCAAAACTCCAAATGTACAACTAAGCGGTGAAGAGATAGCCAAACTATCAGATGCAGAGTTCAAAACACTGGTTAATCAGTATGCTCACAGAAATGGTTGAGTATGGTTGCAAAATGGAGGAAAAAGTGAAGGCTATGCAAAGGGAAATAAAGAAAGATATACAGGGAAACAACAGTAAAGGGAAGGAAACCAGGACTCAAATCAACGATTTGAAGCAGGAAGAAGAAATAAATATTCAACCAGAGCAGAATGAAGAAATAAGAATTCAAAAAAATGAGGAGAGGCTTACGAACCTCTGGGACAATTTTAAATGTTCCAACATCCAAATCATAGCGGTGCCAGAAGGAGCAAGAAATTGAAAACTTATTTGAAAAAATAACGAAGGAGAACTTCCCCAATCTGGACAAGGAAATAGACTTCCAGGAGATCCAGGATGCTCAGAGAGTCCCAAAGAAGTTGGACCGAAGGAAGCACACACCAAGGCACATCATAATTACATTCCCCAAGATTAAAGATAAGGAGAGAATCTTAAAAGCAGCAGGAGAAAAGGAGACAGTTACCTACCAAGGAGTTCCCATAAAGCTCTCAGCTGATTTCTCAATAGAAAACTTACAGGCAAGAAGGGGCTGGCAAGAAGTATTCGAAGTCATGAAAGGCAAGGACCTACATCCAAGATGACTCTGTCCAGCAAAGCTATCATTTAAAATGGAAAGACAGATAAAGTGCTTCCCAGATAAGGCCAAGTTAAAGGAATTCATCATCACCAAGCTCTTATTATATGAAATGTTAAAGGGACTTATCTAAGAAAAAAGAAGATCAAACACTATGAACAGTAAAATGACAACAAACTCACATCTATCAGCAACTGAACCTAAAAAAGGAAAACAAAAACTAGGTAAACAACCAGAACAGGAATAGAATCACAGAAATGGAGATCACATGGAGGGTTATCAGTGGGGAGAGGGAGGAGGAGAATGGGGGAAAAAAGTTCAGGGAATAAGAAGCGTAAGTAGTAGGTACAAAATAGACAGGGAGAGGTTAAGAACAGTATAGGAAAAGGAGAAGCCAAAGAACTTATATGTGCGACCCATGGACATGAACCAAGGGCGGGGAGGTAGGAATGCTGGCTGGAGGGTGCATGCAGGGCAGAGGGGAATAAATGAGAGAAAAAATGGGACAACTGTAATAGCATAATCAATAAAATATATATACAAAAGAAATAAATAAAAGGACCATGAAAATTATTTTAGTAATATATTTTAACTCAGTATATCTGAAACATTATCATTTTAGCATGTTATAAATGTAAGAAATCATTAAGCTATACCTCAGCTCTGGCCAGTGTCGCTCGGCTGGAGAATTGTCCTGTAGCTGAAAGGTTGCAGGTTCGATTCCCAGTGCAGGGCACATGCCTGGGTTGCAGGCCAGGTCCCAAGTTGGGTGCATGCTAGGGACAAGTACTCAATATTTCTCTCTCGCATTTTTGTTTCCCTCCCTGTCTTACTCTCTCCCTTACCCTCTCTATAAAAATAAATAAATAGCCCCAGCTGATGTGGCTCAGTGGATTGAGTGCCAGCCTGCAAACCAAAGGGTCAGCAGTTTGATTCCCAGTGTAGGGCACATGCCTTGGTTGCAGGCCAGGTCCCCAGCAGGGGGTGTGCAAAATGCAACCACACATGGATGTTTCTCTCCCTCTCTTCCCCTCTCTATAAATAAATAAATAAAATCTTTAGAAGAAAAGGAAAGAAAGAAGAAAGAAAGAAAGAAAGAAAGAAAGAAAAAGAAAGAAAGAAAGAAAGAAAGAAAGAAAGAAAGAAAGAAAGAAAGAAAGAAAGAAAGAAAGAAAGAAAGGAAAGTGATATGTCCACTGTGGGCCCCCCACCCAAAAAATGAGGGGTCCCAGACCCACTCAAGGCCCCTAAGCTCAGGTTCCATTTCCAGGAAGAGAAGTCCCCACAACTTATGGCTGTAAAAACTAGTGGGAATTGAGACTGAATGAGACAGAGGGTGCTTGGAGTCCCAGGCAGTTATTTTTGAAGAGTCTATACATGGAATTATTCTGACTCACCCTGAGCTCCAGCACTGGGGCAGCAGCTTGAAAGGCACCAGGTACATATGGGGAGGAATTAAAGTGTCTAGAATCAGGGCGAGAGCTGGAGGGGCAGCTTTCTCTCAGACAAAAGTGCTGGCAGAGGCCACTTTTCTTTTGATGAGGCCTCCCCCAACAGAAACTGCAGGCGGGCACCATATCTGAATCCTCATTAACCTGGCTATCACTGTTTGCCCAATCCTGGTTATTCCCTAAACCCCACCCCACCCAACTTGTGGGCCCACCCAAGCTGTTTCCAGTGGCTTTTCCATACCAATGGCCTGTCTTGTCTTATGCCTCAGACTTAACTAAAATTTCTCAAACAAGCATCATCTGGCCTTAGTGTGCCCCATACCTCTAGCTAAATGAACCCAAAAGTCCCTTAAACTATCTTCATTTTTAAAAATTCTTTTTTTCCTGCGCTGATTGGGTTTTTTCTGTTACCTTGTCTGTCAAATCACTGATACAATCCTCTGCCTCATTGAACCTACTGTTCCTTCTAGTGAATTCTTCATTTCAGATATTATATTCTTCATTTATGACTGTTCTTTTATATGGTTTCTATGTCTTTTTTCATGCTGTTGTAGTTCTAAGTTCCTTGAGCATAGTTATAACCATTTTTTTGAACTGTATATCTGATAAATTACTTGCCTCCTTTTCATTTAGATCTTTTTCTAGAGATTTCTTTGGTTCTTTTATTTGGGGCATGTTTATTTTTTCCCCATTTTGGCAGCCTCTTTTTTTTTTTTCTGTGTGTTAGATAGATCTGCTATGATTCCTAGTTTCAGTAGGGTGGCCTTATGTAGTTGGTGTCCTGTGGGGCCCAGTGGCATAGTCTCCTTTATCACCTGAGCTGGTACTCCAGGAATGTCTCTTGTGTGGGTTATATGGGCCCTCCTATTGTAATTGAGTCTTGATTGCTACTGGCTCATTCATGTATGGGATTGACCCCCAGGTTGGCTGATTGTGAGGATCAACCCTGACCACAGTGTACCAGCTCCTATGTGGGTGTTGACCACATGAAGTAAAATTTGCCTCACCAGGGTCAGGTACCTGCTAATATCTCCCTTTTGGTAATGCTGTTTGTGAAGCTAATTTGATCTTGCTCTGATGTTGTCTGAAGCTGACCACTGGTATGTTGATTCTGGGGACCCTTGGGAGGGACTGTGGTGTAGGCCATGTCGGACACTGCTTGTGACTGGCCCTGGGCAACCTATTTGGAGCTACAAAGCAATCCACAGTTTGTGGCTTCCTCTGCTGGATCTGGATATGTACCAGAAGGACCAAGCTGTGCATTGACACTGGCTTGTACCAGCATTGAGCCCAGGGCCAGGTCACCAAAAATCCCAAGGCACCTTGATATCTGCATCTGTCTGCCTCCACCTGTCAGTTGCCAGTCAGGCTCAGGCACTGATAGAGCCTCTGGTGGTACTCAAGTTGCATGAGATAGGTTTTCAGTGAGTCACCAGGTAGGGGCAACCATTGTTCACCAGATCGGTACAGATTCAAACTTGTGCCAGTGCTGGGTCTGAGGCCACTCAGCAAAATCCAAGGGTATATCAGGTCTAGCTGCCACCCGCTGCCACCCACTCACAACTTTGTGGTGAGGTGGGATCTCAGGAAATCATCAGGGTGAGATCAGCAGAGTATATATATCATGCTCAAACAGACTTGATCATGTGATGGCAGGGGTCTGCACTGGTCGGACATACCAGGGAATAATGGCACCCATCTTGGCATCACACAATTCGGTATTTCCCAGATTCTGCCAGGAGCCAATCTTAGCAAAGTAGTGCTGGTGGAAGTTGGGTCGATGGGGCTAGTGGGCTTCCTGTAAAGGGGAGGTGCCATTCAGGCTTGGGGGAAAGTGGGAGGAGTGGCCCCCACCCTAGAGCCACACAACTCAGTCTATTCCAGATTCTGCTCAGACCTAAGCAGTGTTGAGCCACCAGGTGTCGGGATGGTGGGGCTGCTGGGACCCTGAAGAGCAGAGCTAGTGGATCTTCCATGTGGGGGATGCACCAGTCAGATTCATGGAAAGTTGGGGGAACAGCCCCCACCCCAAAGATACACAATTCAGTCACCAACACCCCCTGAGTCTGCCCAGACCTATACACCCTGATCAGGGCAGCTGACTCCTCAGTTGGGTGTGAGCTCTGTAGGGTGGGGCCACAAGGAGGCCAAAGGGTGGGGCTATTGCTTTCCCCCAGGCTGATGCCACAGGGAGGGGAGGGCTCCACCCAAGAAAGATGGTGTCTGCAGTGTGGAAGAGGGACTCAGCACAGGAAATCTGGTGACTGTTTCTTCAGCTTCCTCCCCAGAGCCACAAACCCCAGTCTCTCCTCATGCAGCTCTAGTTAGTTCCTCCCTCCCTCCACTGGAGCCCAGGGTAAGTAGTTGTGAAAAAATTTTGTGCATTGGCCCTTTAAAATATTTTTTTAAAAAAGATTTCATTTGTTTTTTAGAGAGAGGGGAAAAGAGGGAGAAAGAGAGGGAGAGAAACATTGATGTGAGAGAGAAACATCAATCAGTTGCCTCTCATATGCACTCCAACAAGGAACCAGCCTGCAACCCAGGCATGTGTCCTGATCAGGAATCAAACCAGCAACATTTCACTCTGTGGGATGATATCCAACCAACTGAGCCACTGGTCAGGGCTGTGTTGGCCCTTTAAGACAGTGCCTCTCTCTTTAGTAGACTCCCTTTCTCTCGCAGGCAGATGGAATCCCTGCTGATTTCCACAGCCAAATGTTATGTGGGTACCTCTTCCTGCCTCTGCTGCTCTGGGCTATGGAGCTCCACGTGGAGTTGAAACCCCTCACTTATCAGGGGGAAACTTTGCAGCTGAGATATCCTTCCAGAATCTCAGCCACACCCATAAGAGCAGGACCAGTTCTTTTCAGGTTCCCACCCTTCCTACCAGTCTCAATGTGGCTTTTTTTCTGTAAATCCTTGTTTATAAGACTTCTCTTAAGCTAGTAGTCAGTTGGTTTTTCCAGGTGATTGCTTTGTATTTTAATTGTAATTCCAGTTTGGTCCTGGAAGGAGGTGAGTTTAACATTTACCTACTCCACTGCCATCTTGCTTTATATATATATTTTATTTTTAAACATAAACAGTTGTTTTTCCACCATGGAAGATGGAGAAGTTGGGAGGAGAAAATCATACATGGGATTAGGTCTCATTTTGGTGCTGTAATCATGTTAATACATTTCAATAATGATAATAATTTTTTAAAAATCAGTTGAAAATAATTTCATAAGCAAATAGGACTTAAAAAATAATTTAATGCTCATTAATTTGATAAACAAATTTATGGTAAATGCTAGGTATGTAGAACTGATAGGATTTATATCAATACATGGCAAGCTGTATATTGCAAAGGAGGCCATATAATATTTACCATCTCATCTACTCTTTGAATGTGTTCTTGACACACTTCTTATCAAGAGGTAGGGAGTCCATGTCCTGACCCCTTGTAAATAGGTGGGCTTTTGTGACTGTTTTAACCAGTAGAATATAGCAGCAATGATACAGTGAGATTTCCAAGGGTAGGTCTTGAACAGTTTAGCACTAGCCACCACCTGACTGTGTATCAATAAGATACCTCAAGGTAGAACCTTCCAGATGAGCCCTTCCCCAAGATCCAAACCCATAGAAACCATACAAAATACCATGTTGTTTTAAGTCCCTATGTTTGGGGTCATAAGTTATGCAATAAAGTAACAAGAGCACAAAGTTTTATTTGTTTCTTTGTGACATTTTTGTATCCCTTGTTTGGAACTCAGTTTTTTGATTTGAGTGATGTTTAAGGTCCTGTGCAGTGCTAACATTTTAAAAATTATATATGTAATTAAAAATTGGAATTAAAACTAAAATCTGATCTTGGTTTAACTCATTAAAATCGGAATCAATTTTGCTTTAGATTAGTGTTCTTATTATGTCCAAATTTATTTTACCCTGAAGCATGCTAAGTTGTAAGGAACTTGACAGAAGCCTCCTGTTAAGTTAATAAAAAATTTTCTCTTTCTTCTTTACTTGCTATCTTTAAAACTATGTAACTGTCTACAACATTTTACCAAAGTGTTTCATTTCAGTGTTAACTCAGACACAAGTGATGATAATTATGTTCTAAAGTTTAGAAAATTATGCACAAATTATCAATTAAGCAAATGCTTCAACAGTTATATGCCTCATCAAGAAAAATTATGCAAACTCTGGGAGAATGACAATTTTACACAAGATGTTTTTATTTATTACATTTCCTAAATTGTTGTGGATAATTTCCTATAACTTTATCAAAATATTACACCATTTACATTCCAGATGGAACTTTGTGATCAGAGATTTTTCTCAAATGTGTTATAAATATGACACCTTTATGTCAATCTTAGGCATAGATAAGAAGTATGAAAAGTTTGTAAAACTTGACATATCTTAAATTGATTTCACGTTTCCTACACATCTGCTTCTTCCTCAATGTTCATTGTATTGGATAACGCTATCATTAGGTGCCCAATCACTTGAGTTAGAAACCTTGTAATTAATTCTAGTATAATCTCCTTCCTCCACCATATCTGTCACCAAGTTCCATAGACTCTTTCTGTAAATTATTTTCTGAATTTGTTGTCTTCATTTTCATTCTAATTTAAGTTCATATTCAGACAGCAGTAAAGCAATGCAATGGGTTTAAGATGCTGGATATAAATTTTATTTTATTTTACTTTTAATTTTTTTACTTTTAAATCATGTTTATTCTATTATGGTTGTCTCAGTTTTTCCCCCTTTACCCCCACCCCCACTCCCACAGTCAATTCCCACTCTGTTGTCCGCGTCCATGGGTCATTCATACATGTTCTTTGTCTAGTCTCTTCCCCTTCTTTCCACCATTGTCCTCCTTCCCCATCCCCTCTGGTCACTTTCAGTCTGCTCCATGTTTCACTGCTCACACTGCTGCCACTCAGGCGAGTGTTCTGCCTGAGCAAGATGGCTGCTGCTGCATGGGGGAGGAGTCAGCACTGGGATCGCGCTGGCAACTCTCTCAGTTCTCTCCCCAAAGCCTCTTTCCCCAGTCCCTCCTCAGGCGTCTCCAGCCCACTCTGCCCTCACCTTTACTAGAGACCAGCATAAGTGGCTGCAAATAAAACTTATGCATTGGCCTTTTAAATGGCTCTTTGCGTCTCCAGCCACCTGTGTCTGGCATAGAGCAACCCTGCCACATTTCACAGCTGGCTGTTATCTGTGTACTTTTTGGGCTCTCGTGCTGTAGGCTGGAGATCTCCACTTATGGTTTAGACCCCGCTCTTCTCAGGTTATCAAACTTGCAGTTTCAATATACTTCTGATGCTGCCACCCATGGGAACCCCATGCACTTTCTCGAGTCTCTACCTCACTCCTTACCAGTTATGTTGTGCTAAAGCTGATTCTTCTGTCTTTCCGAGGTTATAAGGCTCTTCTCTCACTATTGTTCAGTTGTTTTTCCAGGTGATTTCTCCACAATTTAGTTGTAATTCCAGTTTTGTCCTGGGAGGAGGTCAGTGTGACTTTCACTCGCTCCTCCACCATTTTGATTCTCCTGGATATAAGTTTTTAAAATACAGTTCTCTTGAATCTGTTTGGGACCTTTCCTCTATTCCACTTAGTTAAATAAAATAAATTTTTATTGAGCATCTATTATGTGCTGGAAATCTGCTATATTCTGGAGTGTACAAAATAATTATGAAACATCTTTCAGTCTCTTAATAAGACAGATATCAAGACAAATACATTGTAGTTAGAAGCAGAGAAGAAAAGTGTCCATGATATAGATGCAGTTATCTAGAAAGAGTGTAGAAGGAGGTTCCTTCAGACTAGTTTTGATGATTTGGAAGCAGAATAGTCCTGGAAGATTGTTGTACACAAAGGAACAATTTGTCAGAAGTTATGAAATTGGCTTTCTGGTAACATAATACACAATGTAATGTCTCTAAATTGATTGAAATAAACTTATTCATATGATAACATCAATAAACATGATATAAAAGTTACATAAGGAAAAACATAGCTGGACTGAAAAGCAAGATAAATAACTGGACAGAAACTGACCAGATAAAAAGATGATGGGGACATAAAACCTCAGGTTTGTGAGACTCTGGATCTGGAAGCTGATGTTGGTTCTTCAGGGTAACAGGAGCTGAACAGAACTCATGCAAGAAGGAAGACTATTATCAGGGTCTCTGCTTAAAGCCTTAGGTTGGGATGGCAACTCTTCACCTAGTAAAGAGGCTGTGGTGGGAAAATGCTATTGCCAATAATTTGTAAAGGCTATGGATTTCAGCAATCTATAGATCTAGGAAGGAGGGAGAACACAAATACAATCTTTGCACCTGGAACTGAATCGAGTCATCCATTGGATGCCATCTGGCAAGACCTCACAGATGCCATCATAGAGCATGATTTTATACTCATCTCCCTGGTTGTTGCCACAGAGGACGGGAAAAAGACAGAGGAAGATGGAGACCTACCTACCCACCATTCAAAAACTCCTACAAACCAGAATGCCAAAAACATGTACAGAAATCGAAGGCCAAGAAAGGTAGACTACAAGTCAATAATCAGATAATAAATTTATTGCAGGCAACAATAACTTATGGAAAAGTCAGTCAAAGACCTTAAAATAACTATATTAGGATATTGAAAAAAAGAATAATTTTTATTTATGAGTGCCTGAAACTATAAATAAAGATAAGCAGAAAAGGAACAAGCATAGGCAGATATGAAAAAGAATCAATGATGCATTTTTAAATAAAAAATCATAGAAATTTTAAAGACAGATGGGATAAATTCAAGACAAGGCACAGTAAAGGGATGATTTTGTTGAAAGGTAGTCTTGATGAACTCCCCTGAAAGAGAGCATGAAGAAAAAGAAAGATTAAAAACAAATATAGAACAATAGTTAAGAGACATGGAGGACAAAAACATGAATTCTAAAGTAAGAGACTTGGGGAAATGGAAGAGAAGCACTGTTTTTCAAGATGTAAAATTTATAATTTTCCAAAATTGAAGATATGGGTCCTTAGATCAAAGTGCTGAATAGCAAACAGGATAGAAGAATCTACAGTTAGATACATTGAAGTGAAATTGCAAAGAATCAATGAGTAAAAAAATCTAAAAAGTCACTGCAGAGATTAAACAATTACTTTCAAAAGTATAACAATGACTCTAATAGCAGATTCCTCATAATACTAGTAGACAGTTGACCAATATATTCAAAGTATTGAGGTGAAATAATGCAATCTAGACATTTATTTTCTGTTAAGATATCATTTTAAAAATGGTGACACTGAAACTAATATAATATTGTATGTCAACTGTAATTGAAAAATAAATTAAAAAAATAGTAATAAAATAAGGTCCTTCTCATACATACATGCTAGAAGAATTTGTTATCTATGGATTTTCACTATAAGAATTATCACAGGGCATACTTCAGCCAGAACAATAGTGACCCCAGAGGGAAGGCATGAAGTGTAATAAATAGCAGTGAGAACAGAGATTGATTAAATATGTCACTAAATTTAATTACTTGTTGATTATTACCTTTAAAAACAATTTATTGTATTAAAAAAGTAAAAATGAAACTCTATACTTCCAGTCAAAATTGCAGCATAGTTAAACACGGCTCGCCTCCTTGTACAACCACATCAAAGTTTCAGCTAAACTATAGAACAACCATCACTCAGAACTGTCAGAAATCGTGTTGAATGGAAGTCTGACAACTACAGAATTAAAGAAACCACATCCATCCAGACTGGTAGGAGGAGCAGAGATGTGGAACTGGCCCACACAAGCTGTTAACAGTGACTTTTCCATATGAATGGCTAATGTTAGCTCATGCTTCACAACTTCCTAACTCCTTTCAGTCAATCAATAGCTGGTCTCAGTGAGCTCCCAGCCTCTGTACCTCTTGCCAGGCCTGGGAATAGCAGCAGCCAGCCTAGATTGACAGATTGACTTCTGGAAATCTCCAAACCCAGCAGAAGTAGCAGCCATCTCAGATTGCTTTATAGCTCAAGCAGGCTGGCCCTAGGTAGGGCCTGATCTTGGCCTGCACCAAGAGCCTGCGGAAACCCCAGAGCCTGCATACCCAGTGGATAGTTACAGACCACATTGGAACACCACCACCCAACCCTTGAACAGCTGATCCTCCATGGAGAGTGGAAGTTGGTGATCAGGGGTCATAGGCAGTCCTCACTGCTGACTGGCCTGTGTAAATCCCTCCCATTGATGTGTCAGCAGCAACCAAGGCTCAACTACAAGAAGAAGGTGTACTCAGCCCACACAAAGGACATACCTTGAGTACCCAGCTTGGGTGATAGGGGAGGCTGTGTCACTAGACCTTATAGGACATCTTACATTAGGCCATGCTACCAAGACAGGGAGTGAAAGCAGCTCTATCAAATACATAGAAACAAACACAGGGAGGCTGCCAAAATGAGGAGGTAAAGAAAAGTGGCCTAAATGAAAGAACACATCCAAACTCCAGATAAAGAACTAAACAAAATAGAGATAAGCAATCTATCAGATGCAGAGTTCAAAACACTAATTATAGGATGCTCAGGGAACTTAGTGAGGACCTCAACAGCATAAAAAAGATCCAGTTAGAAATGAAGGATACACTAGGTGAAATAAAGAATAATCTACAGGGAAACAACAGTAGAGAGGATGAAGCCAAGAATCAAATCAATGATTTGGCACATAAGGAAGCAAAAAACAACCAATCACAAGAAGAAAAAAGAATTAAAAAAAATGATGTTAGTGTAAGCAGCCTCTGGGACAACTTCAAGAGTTCCAACATAAGCATCATAGGGGCCCAGAAGAAGAGAAAGAGCTAGATATTGGAAATCTATTTGAAAACATAATGAAAGAAAACTCCCCTAATTTGGGGAAGGAAATAGACATACAAGTCCAGGAAGCACAGAGAGTCCCAAACAAGATGGATGCAAAGAGACCGACTCCAAGACGCATCATACTTAAATGCCAGAGATTAAAGAAAAAGAGAATCTTAAAAGCACCAAGAGAAAATAAGTTAGTTACTTACAGGGAAGTTCCCATAAGACTGTCAGCTAATTTCTCAAAAGAGACTTTGCAGGCTAGAAGTGGTTGGCAAGAAATATTTAAAGTCATGAACAGCAGGGACCTAAAGCCAAGATTGCTCTACCTAGCAAAGCTATCATTTAGAATTGAAGGGTAGATAAAGAGCTTCCCAGACAAGAAAAAAAACTAAAGGAGTTCCTGATCACCAAACATTATTATGTGAAATGTTAAAAGGACTTATTTAAGAAAAAGATAAAAACTATGAACAATAAAATGGCAAAAATTACAAATCTATCAACAACTGAATCTAAAAAAACAAACTAAGCGAACAAGAACAGAGATAAAATCATAGACTCAGAGAGCATTTTGATAGTTGCCAGATGGGTGAGGCGATGAAGGGATTAAGAAGTACAAATAGGTAGTAACACAATAGCCATAGGGATGTAAAATACAGTATAAGAAATGGAGTAGACAAAGATCTTATATGCATGATCCATGGACATAAACAATGGTGGGGGGATTGCCTGAGGAAGTGGGGCTGCTGGATGAAGGGGGATAAAGAGGGAAAAACTGGGACAACTGTCATAGCATAATCAATAAAATAAACTCTAGATATTATTGTGGAGGGAGGGGCTATTCAAAAAAGAGTTTGAGTATTCAAATCTCTATGTTCTGAGTCTACCTCATGTGCTGTCCTATATGGTAGTTGCTAATTTTATTTAATTTATTTTATTTATTTTTTTATTTTTTTATTTTTTATTTTTTTTATTTTCCCCCGAGAGGGGGGTGCACCGTTCCCGGAAGTACTGCAATACCGGGTCGATGCGCGGAGTGGACGGAGCAAGCTCCTATTCCATCTCCCAGCTCCAAAAATCCATTTAATATAATATCCTCGGATAGAGGACGTATCAGATATTAAACTGATAAGAACAGATACTACACTTGATCTTAGCCAAAAGGCCGAGAAGCGATAATTTTATTTAATTTAAATTTATTAAAAGTACATAAAGTAAATATTCAGTTTCTAAGTTGCACTAGCCATATTTCAAGTGTTCAATATACCCACACATAGCTAACAGCAACTGAACAGCACAGATACGGAAAGTTTCTCTCATTGCACAATGTTCTATTGGACAGCACTGCTTTAATCTTATTACAATAATCACCATTTTATACGACTTCTTCTAGAGGCACTAAATTTATTTTGCCATTCATCAAAACTTGGTTCCTTAACTTGAGCACTGTTGATATTTGGGGCTGGGTAACTATTTATTATGGGAGGCTGTCCTGTGCATTGCAGAATGGTTAACAGCATCTATCCAGTAGCACCCGCTTCGCCAACTTGTGACAACCAATATCTTCAGACATTGGCAAATGTCACCTGTGTGTGAGTGTGCGTGTGTGTGTTGAATTCTCTTACTTTGTGCCCTGACTAATGTGGCTCAGTTTGTTGGGCATCGTCCCTCAAGGTGAAAGGTCACTGGTTTGAATCCCATTTTGGGGCACATACCTGGGTTGTGGGCCTGGTCCTGGTAGGGCAACAAGTTGATGTTTCTCTCACACATCAATGTTTCTTTCCTTCACTTTCTCCCTCCTGTCTCCTCCCTCCCTCCTTCCTTCCTTCCTTCCTTCCTTCCTTCCTTCCTTCCTTCCTTCCTTCCTTCCTTCCTCTTTCTCTTTTTTCTTTTCCTTTTCCTTTTTCCTTTCCCTCTTTTTCTTTCTCTTTCTTTCTTTTCTTTTCTTTCTTTCTTTCTTTCTTTCTTTCTTTCTTTCTTTCTTTCTTTCTTTCTTTCTTTCTCTCTCTCTCTCTCTCTCTTTCTCTCTGTCGATTGTATTTATTTAGAGAGAGTGGAAGGGAGAAAGAGAGGGAGAGAAGCATCAATGTGTGGTTGCCTCTTGAGCGCCCCCTACTGGGGACATGGTCCACAATCCAGGCATTTGCCCTGACTGGGAATCAAACTGGTGACCCTTTGGTTCACAGGTTAGCACTCAATCCACTGAGTCACACCAGCCAGGACCCTTCCCCTCTTTCTAATAACAAATAAATAAACCTTTTTAAAAATAAATAAATTGTCCTTGCTTGTATTAGTCTTAAATTTAAACAGACAATATTTCCTAGACTAATGCTTACTTCTATTTCAATCCTAATTTGTGTACATGGAAACGTGTCTAAATGAGGTCATAATTATGTACCAAATATTAGTGAATTAAAAAAAAATTCTTGTTTGTAATAGTTGCCACATCTGTGGTTTAGGTGAAATTTTCTTAAGTGGTTTTGAGAAAAGGAAAAACTCATAATAATATTTACAGTTTTCTAGTACTAGATACTACCCTGACTTCTAATGTGATAGATTAATTTTGCCTGTTTTTGAACTTTATATCAAGGGTCGGCCTACTTTTTCTTAAAGAGTCAGGTATTAAATATCTCAGGCTTGCAGGCTAGATGGTCTCAGTCACAATTACTCAACTCTGAGGTTGTAGCACTGAAGCAGCCTATGACACTACACAAACAAATGAGTGTGATGAGTTCCAATAAAACTATAATTATACTTGGCTGGTATGGCTCAGTGGATTGAGTGCCAACCTGCGAATCAAAGGGTCTCCAGTTCGATTCCCAGTCAGGGCTCACACCTGGGTTGCTGCTCTTGTCCCTGGTAGGGGGTGTGCAAGAGGCAATCACGTGTTAATGTTTCTCTTTCTCCTTCCTTTCCCCTCTCTCTAAAAATAAAAAAAAATCTTTAAAAAAACAAAACAATAAAAACAAAATATAATTACAAAAACAGGGGCCAGCTCATGGGCTGTAGTTTGATGACCCCTACTTTATATAAATGGAATCATATTTTTGTGATCTGGCTTCTTTTGTTCAACATTATGTTTGTGAAATTCCATTACCCTATTATTCAAAGCTGTAGTTCACCATTCTTATTGCTCTATAGTATTCCATTGTAGAATTAATTAAATTGATTTATTTATCTCTCCTACCATTAGTGAACATTTGGGTTATTTCCAATTAAAGGTTTTTATAACAAGTACTGCTGTGAACATATGTGTGGGTATTATACCTAGGTGTGGAGTCATTGTTCGGTTTTTGTTTTTTTGTTTTTGTTTTAGTAAATGTTGCCAAATGTTATATGAAGTAATTATAATAATTCATACTGCCTCCAGCAGTGCATGGGATATCTAGATGATCCATATCCTTGCTAGCACTTAGTATTATCTGTCTTTTTTATTTTTCCTATTTCTTTCCTTTTGGAGCATGAGTAGAAGTATTACATTATGGGTTTGGTTTTTTTTTTTGCATTTGCCTTAGATTATTTGTAATATTCAAATGAGAATGTCACATGCCAATGCCTATAAACACTGAGAACATACTGAAAAAGAAACTCACTGTTTCAATATTGCTCTATAATATTTTAATACTTCTCCAGTCTTCTAGAACACACTGAAGCTTAAAAGTTATTCAGCAACAAAGACAATTTCATAGACAATCTTAATCAAAACATTTTTCTGTTTGAAATCATCACTATGTTCTTGATTTAATTTAATCCTATGGTAATTATTCTGCATTTCACTAAACTAATTATTATCTGTCAAACCTGCTATATCTAATGAATCTCCCCATGACTTTAATCACTCAGACTCAAAAGATCAGAGTTGTATTTGACTTTTCTCTGTTTTTATCACACTGGCTCTGGCAGTGCAGGGACTCTGTCATCCATCTCTGCTTTGAATTTTACTGAAGCTCTCATCACCTCAGACCAAACCAATCCCAAGAGCGAGGGTGTCAGGACAAGTCGTTTCCCTGTGAATGTCAGCCACCAGCAGAGATCTGTATTCACTAATACCTCTGTATGTCCCCTAGTATGAATAGGCCTCCTGCTGTATATGTACCTCTAAAATTTTGCAAGAGTTAATTTTATGTGTCAACTTGACTGGGCTTAAGAGATGCCCAGAGAGCTGGTAAAACATTATTTCTGGGTGTGTCTTTGAAGTGTTTTTGGAGGAGGTTAGCATTTGAATCAGTAGATTTAAAATGTAAAGAAATCACTCTCATGAAAGAGGGTGGGCGTTATCCAGTCAGCTGAGGACCTGAATTGACCAAAAAGGCCCAGGAAGAATGAATTTGCTCTCTCTGCTTGAACTGTGACATATGATACATCCATCTTTTCCTGCCTTCAGTCATCAACCCTCTGGTTCTTGGGCCACCGTACTAGGACTGGGACTTTCACCATCAGCTCTCCTGGTTCTCAGATCTTCGGGTTTGGAGTGGAATTATACTACCAGCTCTCCCGAGCCTGCAGCTTGCAGATGGCAGACTGTGGAGCTTCTCAGCTTCATAATTCTGCGAGGCAATCCCTCATAATAAAACTTTTCCTATAAATCTTCATATAGCCTATTGGTTCTGTTTCTCTGGAGAACTCTGACTAATATACACTTACTTATATACTGTATGGTCTGGGACTCATGATCAATCTTCAAAACTTCCTATATCTTTAACCTGTTTAAACCTGCACTTTCCTTTCCTGCTCTAACTGCAGGACACTTTTCCCCCTGCATCCCTTTAGTGAAAGAGGATGAGCAATTTCTTTCCCCACCCCTCATACCACTGGGCTTACAGGCGGGATTGATGTCCTCCTTACCCTTCTGTGCTGCTTATAGAGCACTTCTGACTCATTCTCTCCCTTCACAATTCCAGTTCCTTTGCAACCTGAGCCATTAAACTCTGTTGCATTAGAATCACTCTTTCTCATGCATTGAAAACACAAGCCCCTGGCTCATGGTCCTGTGCTGTACTTGTAAGGATAAAAACCTAACTCTGGGCATGGAGGTGCAGTCTGACTGTGGTCTATATAGTAATTCTAGATAGTGGGCAGTGGTGCGCTGAGCGGAGCTGGGGGTGGGAGCTCCTGAAGAATGCTAACTCCCTCATCTACTATGTTCTGGGGAGCTGTGGTTGACTGCGGGTGAGGAGGACAAACAGCGTTTCAAGATGGATGTGCATATTACTCCAAGAACTCATGCCTCAGAGCATGCAGTGAACAAGCAGCTTGCAGATCAGGAGCAGGTGGCAGCTGCCCTGGAGAACACCCGCCTGCTGGAGATTGTAAACCAAAGCCTGTTAGTCCACTCCTGAGCCTGGCTTTTTGCCCCAGCCTCACCCAGAGCTCATGGCCTTGTTTCCTTGAAACACTGACAATGAGAAACTAACATTTTGCATTTTGTAATAAACCCTTAATTTCTATTTTAAGAAAAGCCCAACTTTGGGTAAACATAACTCTCTGCGTACCTTATGCCTGCCCTATAGCTGAGCATGGTTGGGAAAAAATACACAATTGTAAGAAGTGGTCTCACTTTAACTATATCTTGTTTTGGGGATATCTTTTAATTTTCTTTAAAACGTCTTTTAATAATAGAAATTCTTCAAGGAACATGTATAAAGGACCCATGGACAAAGCCAAAGTGGGAAAGGTTTGAGGGAGGGAGGCAGGGGAGGGGAGCAGGGGAAAGTGGTGGCGGGAAAGTGGAGACAAATGTATTTGAACAATAAAAAAAGAAAAAATAATAGAAATTATTAATGTTATTGTAGATCAATTTATAAATATTTTCTTTTATTTTTGGTGTTTTGGGTAACTGGTTTGGAACTACTTCCCTACTCCATACTCATGACTGACCTGAGGACTGGAGTCATGAAGAGACCCATGTTTTTCTGCACATCTATTTAAGGGCACAGTGAAGGACAATGGTTACAGAATTCATAGTAAGATTTATTTAATGTTATAATTTTTTGAGCATCTTCTATACATGAAGAATTGAAAGGCTTTTTGTTCTTTTTTTAACTTTATATTATAAAAATTTCAACCATACACAAAAATACTACTTAATTGGGTTCCAGGACCCAGTTCCATCATGTTGTGGGTAAGGGAGGAAAGAGGGAAGGGGAGTAGCGAGGGGGTCCTCACACCAATGAACGATTCTCAGATACTACAAGAGTTTCTGAGAATTCAACTCAATTCCGGCACTACTTACCCAGAGACAGACTCAGATTTCACAGGTTAAGGGTTCAGTTTTACAAGAATCCCCACCCTCCCCACACACTTCAGATGCGAGTCACAAGCTCAGGCTCTCTGATCATCTGGCTGTAGATTAGAGGTTCCATCGACCCCTTCCAATTCAGAATGCCAGTCACAAGTCCAGGTTGTTACCTGTACTTCCTTGAGTTTGATTAATTTACTGGAATGGCTCACAGAATTCAGAGAAGCATATAGTAAAGGGATATAACTCAAGAACAGCCAGATGGAAGAGATGCATAAAGCAAGATGTGGGGAAAGGGCATAAAACTTCTATGCCCTCTGCAGGCACACCATTCTCCCTAAATCTCCATGTGTTTACCAACCTGGAAACTCTGCGAAACCCCATCTTCTTGGGGTTTTATAGAGGTCTTGTTACATTATCATGAGTGATTGGTTCTTGGTCATTGATTCAACCTCCAGCCCCTCTCTCCTCCCCAGAGGTCGGGAGTGGGGATGGCACTGAAAGCCCCTCTAATCAAAGTTTATACCATTGGCAACCAACCCCCATTCTTAGCTGCTTTACAAATGTCACCTTATTAACATAACAAAAGACACCTCACACACTTATGAAATTCCAAGACTTCTGGGAATTGTGAACCAGGAATTGTGGGTGAAAATCAAATATATATGAAAAATATATTTTGGTCATCTGAATTACCAAATATGCATTTCTTATAAATCACAATATTGCAACTACCCATCATCCAGTTTCAACAATAACATTTTGCTATTCTTGTTGCATCTGTCCCATTCCCATTTCTTTTTTTCCTCTGGAATATTTTAAGGTATACCTAGATACCACATCATTTTAGCCATAAAAACTGGTAAAGCCCTTGCTGGTGTGGTTCAGCAGATTGAGCACTGGCATGTGAACCAAAGGGTCACTGATTTGATTCCCAGTTGGGACCCATGCCTGGGTTGTGGGCCAAGTCCCCTGTAGGTGGCGCTGGAGAAGCAACCACTCATTGATGTTTCTCTCCCTCTCCTTCTCCCTTCCCTTCTGTCTAAAAATAAATAAATAAATCTTAAAAAAAAAAAACTTTGGTATTTGTAATTTTTAAAAATACGCCATTGCAGTACCATTATCATACTTAATAAAACTAATTATAATTCCTTAATATCTCACCTATATTCAACTTCTTCCAAATGTCTCAAAAATTTTATATTTGGTTTGTTTGAATCAAAATCCAAACTCAGTCTACACATTTCAATTCATTGATTTAGCTATTAAGTCTCTTTCCGGGTCATTGCTTTAAGATTTTTCTTATGTTTTACATTTGTCTGATTCCATCCTTAGGATGTCATTTAGTGTGTTTCTCTCGCCTTACTGCCCCACCACATTTTCACATATTCCTATGGAAGCTTGATTAAATTCAGATCTAGTTATTTTGTCAAGGATACTACACTGGTAGTGCTGTGTACTTCCCATTGTAGCACATCAGGAGACTTCATTTTGTGTAATGTTAAATGAATCAGAGGATTTAGGTATTGTTAGTTTAATTCAACCTTTTACTTAATGACTTTAGCAGACATTGCTAATCATTGTCTAGATCCATGATTTTATTTAGGGTTGTAAAATAATAACATTCTAATTCTAGCATTACTTTTGCACTTATTGCATAGAATTATTTTATAAAGAAGAGTGTTCTGTCCTGACTATCATGGCTCAGTTGGTTGAGCATTGTCCCACAAAGTGAAAGGTCAGTGGTTTGATTCCCAGTCAGGGCACAAGCTTGGGTTGCAGGCCAGGTCCCTGGTTGGAGTGTGTGCGAGAGGCAACCGATTGATGTTTTTCTTGCACATCAATGCAATGTTTCTCTCTCTCTCTTTCTCCCTCCCTTCCCCTCTCTCTAAAAATAAATAAATAAAATCTTAAAAAGAAGAATGTTCTTCTAGTAACCATTACTTTGTGTTATGGAGTGCATGTTTGAGCACCCCCTTCTCAAATCTAAAAGTTGAAATCCTAATCCCCAATGTGATGGCTCTTGGAGATGAGAACTTTGGAGATAATTAGGCCATGAGGTTGGAGCCCTTGTGAATGGGACCAGTACACATATAAGAAGAGACATGTAAGGACACAGCAAGAAGACTTAAGTCTGCAAACCAAGAAGCAAGCCCTCTCTAGACAATGGATATGCAAGCACCTTGATTTTGGATTTCCTAGCCTCCAGAAGTGTGAAAAATAAATGTTTGCTGTTTGGGCCACCCAGCATATGGTAAAAAGTTATGGTAACAAGTTACTTAAGGTAGTGAACTGACTAACCTGAGCTAAGACACCATGAAATATAGTTTGTACAAAAAAAGCAAGATATATTCTTTATTTGCTCCTTCTTGTATTAGCTTTCTATTGCTACAAAGCAAATCACTACAAATAGACCAGCTAAAAACACCATTAATTTATTATTTCATAGTTCCAGAGATCAAAAGTCTAGTCAGGCTCTGCTTAGGGTCACACAAGGCAAAAGTCAATGTGTTGGCTGGGCTGGAATCTTATTTAAAGTTCTGGAGAAGAATCTGCTTCTTAGTTCATTTGGGTTCTGGTAGAATCCAGCTTTTTTGCTATTATAATTTTGAGGTCCCTGTTTCTTTGCTAGTTGTCAACTGGGGCCACTCTCTGCTCCAGAGGCTACTTGCTTTCCTTCTCGCATGGCTCCTTCTTTCTCATGCCTGAGTTCTTGTGACTAGTGTTTTTCCAATAGAATGAACATAACTGGTGATTTCACATCACTTCATTTTTTCTTAGAAAATGGATCAAACACTTTCTTCTTGGCTCTATTTCGCTGCCTTTCGTATGGTGCTTGTACTTGCTAATGGCCATGATGCTGCTTTGAGACCCAGAAGCTGAATTTTATTTTCTTAACCTCTGTTACTAGCAAATAAAATCAAGCTGAATTTGAGATATAGTAGGCATTCACGTGAATGAATGAGTGGATCAATGAGTGAGTGAGTGAATGAATGCAAGGGCAGAAAAACATTAATATTTCTGACCCATCCCAGAATGAGGCAAAAATGATAAAATTATTACTTTGGACTTCAAGTTAAAAGTATCTTGTAGTTTAAGGCTAGTAAACTGTGGACATTTAATATTGATTGTCTATTGAAACCACATGTGAAACAGACAACTAGGCTTCTAAAATTTGACACTGTTTTATAGGTCTACTTGCAGTGGTTTTAAAATAATATGACTTATATTCGGTATGAATGCATTATTGTTAATATTTTATTAAAGAGTTATTGTTTTCCCTTTGACTATGTCTCATTATAAGTGTTGCTACATTATTAAATATAAATGTATTACATCCAAAGACCAATTTCTCCACCCTTGTGGTATGTATTTCTGATTCTATAATAGAAGTCAATGGGTAAATCAGTTTTATTTAATCCAAATTTACAGCACATTTTGGAATGTATGCATTCTTCCATTTGAGAGCTACTTGCTTAATCATGTAATATATTTTATGTTCTGCAGCAAAATAAAGCAAGCAAATGTAGCCAACTTCATCATTAATACAATGGAGCATCAGCATGGTGACTGCAGACATCACAGGACATATCACATGGGGATTATCAGCCATTGGCACAATAAAAAATTGTACTCTTTCCAAATTTTCACATCCTATAAACGTGCTGTTACGTACACACCTTTTTGGTAAATATTTGAAGTCAGATATATTGGCTTAACAGTGTTAAAAAGTTACATTTATGTTTCAACTCTCCCACAAAAACACTATCCAAAGACTATAAAGGAGTTTTTGTCTATTTTAGTAACTAGTTTATGAATTTGTAAGCAATCATAATTTTAAAAGTTAAACATGCCTTGGGCAGATGAGGATGGCACATGCAGAGCCAGCCCTTGCAATTGTGCTTAACTGAAACTTAATTGTAGAGGGAAGCTTTCAGTAGATAAGAGTGTTTAAGGAAAAACTTACCCTAAATGTTGGATTCTCCTTGGCCTTATATCACATTTGAAATCATTTCCTAAGGGAGGCATTTTAGAGGAGAATTTAAAATATAATTTATTGTTGACATGAAGAGCATGACAAAGCAGAGTCATGTGGTAGGTACTTGGGCATCAATCTTGAGGGAAGACCAGATTCCCGAAGATTTCTGTGCAATCCCCAGACCCTGCTCTTCCACTGTACCCTTAGCTCCAGACCCTGTTTCTGGTATCTACATGGCTACCTGCTGGGAATTAACTCCTGTATGATATTCAGAAAATAGCAAATTTTAACAATTTGAGAATAACTTATATTATGGGAGAAGCTTTGCAAATTTTTAAAAATGTACTATAATTTTTGCCAGGGCAACTTATTTTATCCTTAGCTTGAATGTTTTATGTACTGATGTTCCCTTTCTATCTCTAAACCCATTATGCATGTGGGGTTTCTGACTCTAGCCAGAAGAACCCCATAGTCTGAAAAAAACAAAACCACTAACCTGAAAATATATATGCAGCCCTATGTCATTGTAGCAATATTACTAATAGCCAAGATGTTGAAGCAACCTAGGTGTCCATCTATAGATGAATAGATTGATATGTATATACAATGGAATATTACTCAACAATAAAAAATAATGAAACCTTGCTATTCGTAACAACATGGATGAACCTAGAGAGTATTATGCTAAGTGAAGTTAGTCAGACAGAGAATGACAATAAGTCAGACAGAGAAAAATGAAACAAAATAGAAACAGACCCATAGATATAAAGAACAAGCTGATGGTTGCCAAAGGGGTACAGTGTGGGGATATAGGAATAAAAAATAAATAGAATAAATTTATCAATGATTCCAAGGTGGCTTAATTTGTAAACACCTATACCAATAAATTCCCAATCAGGAAAAACAAACAAAAATCCAAAGTTAAGCTTGTTGGTCTCTCTTGCAATAGAATTAATCAATCTGAAAAGGGCTTCTCTAAATGGGATTTAGTTAACAGATGAGGTTTAGTATCTAAAGTTCTAGTCAATCCTGGGTTATTTGAACAAATAGCACTTAAATATTTATTCAAGAAATTATATTTAAAATAGATCAATCAAGTAATTTGAGTCTCAGTGACTCTTGTGATATCTGGGAAGCTGAATAATGTATAGTTTCATTCATGTTCTTTTTCAACAAACTGAAATTCATTCAAGTTAGTTCCTTTCTGGGTAGAGGTTACTTATCTTCAAAACCTAGAAGAGACTGAAAAAGAATTCTCAGAGAGCCTCATGAGGTCTTAAAAATCTAATGATGAAGTTGACATCAAGAAGGAAGAAATTTTAGCTTCAGCGAAACTTCTTATAGTTGGATTAGAACAACACCCTCTTCCAGTTGGTGAGGGTGTGAAACAACTGGAACTCTCTTATATTGTTGATAGGAGTGGGAAATTGTGCACCCACTTTAGAAAAAGATTGGGCAGTTCCTGAAAAAGTTAAATATACATTTTTCCCATGACCTAGCAATTGTACTCCTAGGTATATGTGAAATCTAAAAAAATTCCAGGTACTCAAGGAAAAGAAATGAAAGCAAGTATTCATACAAAGACTTTTACTGGAGTATTCTTAGCACATGTATTCATAGTAAACAAAAATTGGAAACAGCCTACATGTCCATCAACAGAATGGCTAAATAAACTGTGGTATATGCATACAATGGAATATATCTACTACCGATATACTTAAGTCATAGATGAATTTTAGGTTGTCAATGTAGGAAATGTCCATGCCTGTAAGAATTTTTATGAGTGTATTTGAGCCAAACTGACAATGGCTGGGAAGCAAACCTCAACTTACTGAGAAAATGCTCAGGAAAATCGCAGTTTTGCACCTTATTTTATAAATTACAATAAAAAGAGGAGGTGTAAGGGGGTTACATGAAATCCATTGGTGAGAGATTAGGGAGGCAGGGGAAAGCAAAGTGGGGTGTAGAGCATCTCTGGGATTGGATAAATAGTGAAATGATAGACATACTTCTTTTACATAGATGGACACCAGATAGTTAACAGTCAATAATTAACATGATAACAATAACAATGAGGGGATTTGTGATCTCTGGCTCTGGTGCCTGAAGGGTTCATAAAAAAGGGAAATTACCTTAACATTCCAAAGGTATGTTATGATAGACGCAAAAAACCACAGACAGGCTCAATTAAGGTAAAGTTTGACTTTTGTCAGGGAAGATTCTAACCTAGAACATGAGTACCTGCCATAAACTGCTTTCAGTTAAAAAGTTTTAACTTCAGACTGTCCTGTGTGGTTACTTTAGGTCTCTGAGTTTGTAAGGCTACCACATAGGCTACCCCTGAGCTTTTTAGGTTTGTTACAGAACATTGCCAATGCTGTTCTGGAACAGCTGTGGGGTCTGATTGCCTGTCACCAAGAAGTGTGACTACCAATGCAAGAGTCTGGTGAAAATGGAAAGGGGTTGCTTATTTAAAGTTTATACAGATTTAGTAAAATGGCATATTTCTACTGTTGAGTCCCATTCCCTTTAAAACACCTAAAAACACATAGTCTACCTCCCTTTGCCAAACCAGGCCGATTTCAGAATATGCCACTCAGAGGCACTGTTGTAACGGGGCACAGCTAGGGCACCCCCAAATGATATTTGTAACAGGGTCCAGAAAATGGGGTGTCCAAGGAAAATATATTCTCCCCACCCCAGGGTGGGCTGCCATGGGGGATGGGAGCTTTGAGCAGGGCCATTGAGAGTCAAGTTTGCATGTCAATAACAGGATAGCTTCATCCCTCATATGCAAAAAGCGTTATTTTGCATATCACCAAAGCTAATCAGGAAGGTTTCAAAGACTTAATACAGAATGTAACTGGGAGAAGAAGGGGGAGAAACAGGGGTCTGCGGGAGAGACAGTGGGACACAGAATCTGGGGAACAGTGTGAAGACCCCGTGGGAAGGAAGAGGGGAGAAAGGACTCTTGCTAGTGCGCCATGAGAAGGTGCCACAATGGTTATGGGTTAAGAACTGGAGATCGCAGCGGCGCAGTGGATGGTGCTGAGAACCGCAAGAGGCCTGCCTAGCTGAGTCCCGGACTTCTATTCTTTTTCTTCTGAAGGACGGTACCACTGAATGGGCTGACTGGCCTAACTGGACAAAGCGAGGGAAGGCAGGACTGTGTGTGTTGGTGGGTGTTTTAAAGGGATTTTGAGATTTAAGAGAGACATTTAGCCATTAATCAAACCTGTATAAGTTTTGAATAAATAGTTCCTTTCCTTTTCACTAAACTCTGCCATTCAGAGCCATAATTCCAAGGGCGGCAGGCAAAGGACCTACAACCGAGGGATCCCGGGGCAGGGGGTGTCATTTTTCCGGTAATATCATCTGGGCACCCCAACCCTCCACAGGTCCATTTGTTCGGTAACACTGTCTTTCAGAAAAACAGAAGTCTGAGGTTTGGCATTCCCTGTCACAGTTCAGCTTAAATCCAGGCATTTCCCAAGAATCTCTGCTTGGTCAGGCAGTTCCCCACACAGCTCTATCAGCTCTGCCGCTGTCTTCTCCAGGCAGGTTTCCCAGTGGGCCTCCTCTTTCGTACTCCAGCTCTTACTCGAAACTGCGTGGCACCTCCTATTTCAAACTGTGTTGCATCTCCTTACACAGCAGACCTCATGGTGGACTGGGACCCCTTCTCTACACCCTTTCAAACCACGTGACTGCTTCCTCCTTCCCTTTCAGCCTTCCCTTATTTTAAATGCTCAGTGTGGAACTCCCTATGTGACTTTATATCTGGCCCCTCCTATGATGTGCTACTTTAGCCAGTTCCTCCGTATCTTTCACTTTCTTTTGGCTGCCATCTTTAGTCAGGGCAAGAGTTCTCAGTGACGCAGGATCATCCGGCTCCTGCCTCTTTCACAGGCTCTGTATAAGCTCCCCTGGCTAAGTAATGAGTCCATGAACACTCCCAAAGTCATGTAAGCCTTTGCCCAGGGTGGCCAGCACAGTTTCTAACTTGCCATTGTTATGTAAAGTATCTTAAAAGCCCCTTCCCCCAACCCAGGTTTGTGGGGATTTTCACCCCCATTACAAGTTTAGTATGTGGTCCCTTTTTGTCCACAAGGTTATTAAACTTTTACAACAAATGAAAAGAAGCCTTAAGGAAAGATTACATATGGTACAATTCCATTTATATGTTCCTGGGTCTGTTTATTCATTCTCTGTGCAGACATCATTCCAGGCCATTCCACCAAAGAGAATCTGGCCTTGGGTTTGGGCAGGAGAGAGGACCCAGTGATGATAATAACCACCATGACTGAATGCTTAAGGGCCTGGCACTACCCTGAAATTTGAGTATTATTCCTATTTTATGGATGAGAAAATGGGTCCTTAGACAGAATTACATAGAAAATAAGCTCTCTAAGCTGTGTCTGTTTCTACCTCAAGACTGTCATCTTTCTAGAGCAGCACTTAGAATTTCACCCTGAGGGTGCTTTTGTCAAGAAAAGTGTGTTGGTAATGCAGGAAGAGAAATCAGTGCAGGTCATCTCCCTACAGGCTGGGAGAGGGCAGGAAGAGGAGAAGGGAGAATATTGAAGAACATAAACTATAAATTGTTTTGTAGTTCTTCTTTCAAGGGTAGAGACTACCTTCGCAACCCTGCTTCACCATACAGTATTGAGCAATTGCTCATTTGTTCCTCACAAAAGCCCTGATTTGGATAAGGCAATTGACCTGAAGTAAATTATATGTAAATCCTGTAACAGGATTTTGAACTGGTCTACAGAGTCCAAGGTGAACTTCCTGGTAAAGTTATTTACTATGTTGGACAAAGATTTATTTTATAGATTTTTTTTGTTCTTAAGTAGCTTCAGAGGGTAGTAAAGTCACATGTATTCTAGTCTCTCTTAGGGACATTTGGGAATAAGAGCAGAGGTGTATTGAGGTGGTGGAGAAGGTGAGATTATAGTTACTCTATTTTTCTGCCAGCACAAGCACATTTCCATTGTGGACCTTAAAAATAAAACAAGCACCCTGACCAGTGTGGCTCAGTGGGCTGAGCATCATCCCACAAACCAAAAGGTCTCCAGTTTGATTCCTGCTCAGGGCACATGCCTGGGTTTTATGCTCGGTCCACAGTTGGGCATGTGCCAGAGGCAACCAATCAATATTTCTCTCCCCTTCTCTCTCCCTCCTTTTCCCTCTCTCTAAGAATAAATAAATAAAATCTTTTAAAAACAAAAATAAAAATAAAATAAAACAGCCAGTTATTTTACCAGTAAAATGGGTTCATTTGGGAATAACAATTGGGAACCAAGCTATGGCAAAATCATAGGCAAGTCCCAAGAGACAGAGGGAAGGTCAACTTTTGTTAAGGGTTAGGAGGAAATTGGAGAGGAGGATTTTGAACAAAAGTTCACTGAAGAAGGATAACGGTTCAAGATTGTGGTGATCTCTCATTGGCTGCAAAGAATAGTGTCTTGTTGCTGAGGCAGGTAGGGATTATTTTTTTAAAGTAGAATATAAAATTGCCATGTGAAAAATGTCTTCCCTTGTCAAAATAATTCTCATCTTGCCTCTTTCTGCTTGCTGGTTATGCAGGTGGCAACAAGTGGTACTCTATCTAGTGAGAGCTCTGCCTTCAGGGCTTCCTGACTCTATTTAAAATGAGATTTCCTTTATTTGTTTTCACAATGTGATGGTTTATACTAGTGATTCTAAGACCAGTGCTTCAAATTCCTTGACAATCCTACTGTCTAACAAGATGAAAAACTTCCGAAGCCATATAGATGAATCTTTGACTTAAGAACTCATTTGGTGGAGGTATGTCAGAGGCCTTTTGAAAAGCTGATGAAAACCTTAGAGGCTTTCTCCATAGAAATTACCAACATGTACTGGGCTGGTCAAAAAATTCATTTGTTTTTTCCCTTATGATGGCTCTACTAGGTCTTAGTTGTCTGTAACTTCATTCAAAACAATTTTGTGTGGTTGTATTGTGACAGCTGTCATATCAGTGTGCATTTAAGAAAAACTTACTAAAACTGGTAAATTTTTATGTAACCATTGTAATATTGACAATGGGAGAAAATATGCAACATTTTTTGCACATTAGGCTTTATTATTTCAAGAAGGGTAAAAATGCAACTGGAACACACACACACACACAAAAGATTTGTGCAGTGTAGGGAGAAGGTGCTGTGACTGATTGAATGTGTCAAAAGTGGTTTGTGAAGTTTCGTGTTGGAGATTTCTCGCTGAATGATGCTTCATGGTGAGGTAGACTAGTTGAAGTTGATAGCAGTCAAATCAAGACATTAATTGAGAACAATCAATATTATACCACGTGGGAGATAGCAAACATACTGAAAATATCCAAATCAATAAAGTTATTGGTGAAAATAGAAAAAGTATCCTTCATTTTATGGATAAAACTAAACTGACTTTTTGGTCAACCCAATGAAATTCTTCAAGTAATGGAAAAATGTGGACATGCCTACTGAAACCCACCTAGGGGTCTGTGTTAAGAACTTTTGCATTTGTGGATGGTAGCCTGGAAAGTTTTGGAGTACCTTGGGGTGGGGGTGGGGCTCTGGCTGAATGGTCCTAAGATTGCAGGGAGTGTAGATACACTGATATAAAGAACATTGGATTGGGAGCAGAAATCTCAGCTTCGCCACTTTATTAGATGTGGCCTCAGACAAATCGTTTCTGAGCCTTAATTTTCTCGTTTAGAAATCAAGGGCAATAATGTCTGCCCTGATCCACCTTGTTGAGAAGCTGCCCTGATCCACCTTGTTGAGAAGCTGCCCTGATCCACCTTGTTGAGAAGCTGCCCTGATCCACCTTGTTGAGAAGCTGCCCTGATCCACCTTGTTGAGAAGAATATCAATGTGAGACAGTTTAGTTCTCTGTAAATTTTCAATCATTTGACAAACATTGTTGTGCCAGACCCTGGCTTAAGTGCTGGGTTTGCAGTGATGAATCAGTCATTAAGAATTCCCTGTCCTTGTGGGTGAGGTAAAGAGTCACTGGTAATAAATGAAACAAAATGAATAAATGCATGGAACAAAGCATATAATTACAAAGTGTTCATTACCTTCATAGTTCTTATTGCTGAGTGTAACAACGGGAAAGAACATGGTGGAGAGACAGAAAACTACATAGAAAGAATAATTATGCAAATTCCTTGTAAGAGGAGCCATTTAAGTCACTAAGTCAAGAAGAAACACACCAAGACACATCATAATTACATTATCCAAGATTAAAGATAAGAAGAGAATCTTAAAAGCAGCAAGAGAAATGGAGATAGTTACCTGCAAAGGAGTTCCTATAAGAATGTCAGCTGATTTCTCAAAAGAAACCTTGCAGGCAAGAAGGGGATGAAGATAGAAGTTTTCAAAGTCATGAAAGACAAGGACCTACATCCAAGATGACTATCCAGCAAAGCTATCCTTAGAATGGAACGGCAGATAAAGTGCTTCCCAGATAAGGTCGAGTTAAAGGATTTCATCATCACCAAGCTCTTATTATATGAAATGTTCAAGGGACTTATCTAAGAAAAAGATCAAAACTATGAATAGTAAAATGACAACAAACTCGCAACTATCAACCACTGAACCTAAAAAAATAAAAAACAAAAAGAAACTAAGCAATCAACTAGAACAGCAACAGAATCACAGAAGTGGAGATCATATGGAGGGTTATGAGTAGGGACGGGGAATGGGGAGAATGGGGGAAAAGGTACAGGGAATAAGAAGCATAATAAATGGTAGGCACAAGATAGGCAGGGGGAGGTTAAGAATAGTATAGGAAATGGAGAAGCCAAAGAACTTATATGGACAACCCATGGACATGAACTAAGGGGGATGGTAATGCTTGACTTGGGGTGAGTGCAGGATGGAGGGGGGATAAAGGAGAGAAAAAATGTAACAACTGTAATAGCATAATCAATAAAATATACTTAGAAAACATAATAATGGAAATGGAGAGGAATAGGCACATTGGACATAAATTTCTTAAAATATGTCTAAATTTTTTTTGGATAGATACTAGTACATTGGTATGATTTAAAATTTAAAAGGTACAAAAAAAGAAATAAAGTAAGTTTCCCTTCTATGCAGCCACCTAATTCTTTCCAGAAGCAACACATTGTATCAGTTTCTTATATGTTCTTTCAGAAATTTGTTTATATACAAGCAAATACATTTCCACAAACAGTAGCATATTATATATAGTGTACTGTACCTTACTTTTTTTTATTACCAATATATCTTGGAGATCATTGCATATTAGTATTTACACCAACATTTCATTTTGATGACTGCAGAGTGTCCTATTGTATGCTTGTACAGTTATTTACTTATCCTCTTCCCCAGTGATGGACATTTAGGTTGTTTCCAAACCTTTGTTGTCATAAACAATGCTGCATATGCCATCTCATGCATTTATGAGTATATCTGTAGGATAAATTCCTAGATGTGGTTTCTGGGTGCATTTGTAATTTTGACAGGCACTGTCATTTACTCCTCCGAGATGTCCTACCAATTACAGCCCCAACCAGGAATGTTTGTGAGAGCTTTGTCCTCCACATCTTTGTCAGTTATTGGATTATCAAAATTTTCAAGCTTGTGAGTTTCATGAGTCTCTCAGTGTAGTTTAATGATTTATTTTTCTTATTATGAGCATTTAAGAACTTTTGTATTTCCTTCTCTGTGAACTGCCTGCTGATAGCCTCCACCAATTTATCTTTTAGGCTGGTGGTATTTTATTTCTGACTTATAGAAGCCATTTTATGTCATTTGACTTGCAATCCTTTTTTTTTTTACAGTTTATTATTTGTCTTTTGACTTTGTTTATGATATATTTGACATACAGAAATATTTAATTTTTTTCATTGATAACAATAATTTATTTTATGTCTCTGGATTTTGGGTCAATTTATGCCATTCTGCATTTATAAAGGAGTGCTTATAAACTTCTGGTATTTTTATGAATTTTTTACATTTAAATTTTGAATCTATTTATAATAGGTAAGAGGTATGAAGCCACACATGCTTATTAGTAGCTGTGATATAATTTATTGAATAAGCTAGCATTTCCATGCTGCTTCAACACATCACTTTTATCATATACTAAATTTCTATAGGTAATTATCTCCTTTCTGAACCTTCTGTTCTGTTCAAGTGACCTGCCTATTCATGCATCATATCACATGGTCTTAATTGTTATAGCATTGTAATACATTTTCATATTTTGTAGTTTATATTTCTCTACTGTCTCTTGAGAATAATCATTGCCTACTCTTAATTATTTTTTGCCTGCATGAACTCCAGAAAGTTTGTCTATTTCCAGAAGGAGTCCTGTTAACATGTTTTAATTGGGCT
This sequence comes from Pteronotus mesoamericanus, assembly GCF_021234165.1. Lineage (NCBI taxonomy): Eukaryota > Metazoa > Chordata > Mammalia > Chiroptera > Mormoopidae > Pteronotus > Pteronotus mesoamericanus. The sequence goes on from NW_026555072.1 coordinate 5,077,109, forward strand.
CACATTAAAGTTATAGGTTCATCCTGGCTGCATGGCTTAGTTGGTGGGAGCATTGTCCTGTGCATCAAGAGGTTATGAGTTTGATTCCCGGTCAGGGCACATAGATAGGTTACAGGTTCGATCCCCAGACAGGGAGCATACCAGAGACAACCAATCGATATTTCTTTCCCACATCAATGTTTCTCTTTCTCTATGTCTCTCCTTCTTCTCTCTCTAAGATTAATAAACTTTTCCTGAGTGAGAATTAAAGAAAAAATTTATAGATTAATTTAGGGAAAATGAACCATTTCTATGACGCTGGCTCCTTCCTATTCAAAAGTATGTTAGCCCTTTCCATTTCCAAAAAAATTTTTTTGTCCGTTGGGAAAATTTAAAGGTTTTCTTCCTATAGATCATGCAAATATTTTAAGTATATTCTCAGTTATTTTATCTTTTTAGTGGCTTTTTAAAATTGGGGGATCTTGAGGAGAATCAAGATGGTGGAGGAGTGAGTGGAAGTCACACTGACCTCCTCCTCCCAGGACCAACCTGGAATTAAAACTAAATTGTGGAGAAATCATCTGGAAAAACAACTGAACAATAGAGAGAGAGGACCCTTATAACCTCAGAGACAGAAGAATAAGTGCAATCTAACTGGTAAGGAGTGCAGTAGAGACTCAAGAAGGTGGGCGGGGTGCCCATGGGTGGCAGCACCAGAAGGATATTGAAAGGACCAGTTGGATCCCCTTGAGAAGAATGGGGTCTAAACCAAAAGCAGGGATCTCCAGCCTACAGCACAAGGGCCCAAAAAGTACACAGATAACAGCCAGCTGTGTAAAGCAGAAAGGTTGCTCTCTGCCAGAAACAGGCAGCTGGAGACAAAAGAGGTGTTTAAAGGATCAATGAATAAATTTTTATTTGCAGCCACTTACCCTGGTCTCTGGCAAAGATGGGGGCAGAGTGGGATGGAGACGCCTGAGGAGAGACTGGGGATGGAGGCTTTGGGGAGAGAACTGAGAGTAGCCGGCTTGATCTTGGTGCTGACTCATCCCACTTGTGGCAGCATGGTGAGAGAACCCAATAACCCTGCCGCCAGGAGGGACTCTGCCCCACCCTGAGCTGTCTAAGGCAGCCTGCTGAGAGGAGAGTGAATAGATTAACAGCTGAAGGAGACAGCCACATACAGCAGATTCCTGGAAGTCTGGAACAGAATGCCGAAGGTCAGACAGAGACAACATCTGGCATCATCAGAGGCAGATCCAGAAAGTAAAAAACAGCAGTCTCCAACCATAGAAGTTCACACCACAAAGTCAGGAAATCAAGACAGATCAATTTAAGAAGCAGAAGCAAAAAAGAAGATAAAAAAATAATGGGAAGACAAAAGAAATACACCCCACTCGATGGGAAAGGAGGAATCCCCAGAAAGAGAACTAAATGAAATAGAGGCAAGTAAACTATCAAATATTGAGTTCCAAACAATGGTTCTAAGGAAGCTCAATGAGCTCAGTGAGCTCAGAGAGAATTACCAAAAACTACAGGGAAACTACGAGGAACATACTGCGAACTCTATCAGTATGAAAAGACATAGAAACTATCCATAAGAGACAAGAGGAAATGAAGAATACAATTTCTGAATTGAAGAACACAGTAGAAGAAATCAAATGCAGGCTAGATGAAGCTGAGGACCAGATCAGTGAGCTGGAGGATAATGTAGAAAAAAGCTCCTAGAAAGAGCAAGAAAATGAAAAAAGACGAAAAGAATGAAGAGGCATTGAGGGAAATGCAGGACAACCTGAAACATAATAATATCTGTGTAATAGGAATACCAGAAGGAGAAGTAGAGGAGTAAGGGCTAGAGAACCTATTTGAAAAAGTCATGATAGAAAACTGCCCTAATTGGAAGAGCAATAAATTCACACAAGTCCAGGAAGCACAGAGGTCCCATTCAAGAGGAACCCAATGAGGCCCACTCCAAGACACATCATCATTAAAATGGCAAATGTCAAAGACAAACAGAATCCTAAAGGTAGCAAGGCAGAAAAAGATAGTAACATATTAGGAAGCCCTGATTTGGCTAGCATCTGACTTCTCAACAGAAACACTACAAGCCAGAAGGGAGTGGCAAGAAATATTCTAAGTCATGAAAAGCAAAGGACTGCAATCAAGAGTGCTCTACCTAGCGAGGCTTTCAATTAAAATGGAAGGTGAAATAAGGGATTTCCCTGACAAGGAAGGCTAAAAGACTACACCTCCACCAAACCAGCACTGCAAAATATGCCAAAGGGACTGCTTTAAGATGGAGAAAAAGAGTCTAGGAATACCCAGTTCCTTTCATAGTTGCCAGTACTTGATGTTACCAATATTTTTAATACGTATTAATCTGATTGTGACAATGATGTGTTATTTTAATTGTTTGTTTATTTTTTGTTGAAATTAAATCTGTTTTTGTATATTTATTGCCTATTTCTATTATTTTTAAAAAGCTTTAAGTGACTGGTATTCTTTATCCATTTATTGATTAAAAGTTTGTCGAAATTTTTCCCTAAAAAAAAACAATGCAGCTATTAACCCTGTTTTAGATGTGTTGCAAATACTTTCCCATTCTATTACTTGTCCTTTAACTTTTTAAAATATGTATATTACTATACAGTCTTAAATGTTTGATATAGTCGTATGTCAATATTTTCCTTTATAGCTTTGGGTCTGAATATTTTACTTTAGGGTAAGAAAAATGTTAGTTTGTATTATCTCCTAAAACTGAATAGATTCTACATATTGATTTTTAACTCACCTGAATATTTCTTGAATAATATGTGAAATAGGGCTCTATATTTGTTTTATTTCAAGTAATAGTGGTCCATGCACCTTATTTGTTGAATAAGCCTTATTTTCCCTTTGATTTGAAATATCAGTTGAATCATATATTACATTGTTGGACAGATACATACATTTGTTTCTAGAATGCTCATTATATTTCATTGATCCATTTGATTATTTCTGTGCTGGTGTCATGTTTTAATTGCTGAGAATTTGTAAAAGTTTAAAAATTTTTAAATATTTTATAATTGACTTTGACATTAAAAAAATAAAGAAAATCAATCTGCATTTAAAAAAGAAAGAAAGAAGGAAGGAAGGAAGGAAAGAAAGAAAGAAAAAGAAAAGAAGAACAAACTCTTACCTTTTGCGACAACATGGATGGAACTAGAGAATATTATGCTAAGTGAAATAAACCAGGTGGTGAAACAGAAATATGATATGATCTCACCTATAAGTAGAATCTCTTCAACAAAATAAACTAATGAACAAAATAAACCACAGGCATGGAAACATGGAGCAGACTGAAAGTGACCAGAGGGGATGTGGAAAGAGGACAATGGTGGAAAGTAGGGGAAGAAACTAGACCTAAAATACGTATGAAAGACCCATGGACATGGACAACAGAGTGGGAATTGACTGTGGGAGCGGGGGTGGGGTGAGAATAGGATGGGTGAAGGGGGTAAAGGGAAAAATTGAGACAACTGTAATGAATAAACATGATTTAAAAATTAAAAAAATTATACAATAAAAAAATGAAATAAGATAAAATTAGGGGTGTTATCTTCTAATAGCTCTTCTGTTTGTGTATATGAAGGCAAAATATTAGTTTTGTATACATAGTTCTATTAATTTTGTATCTATAAATTTTATTGAGTTACCTTAATTTTTATAATGATTTTTCAGTTGATATTTTTGATTTTCTAGGGATATTATTATATTAAATGTATTAATAAACAATGATAATTTTACCTTCCCATTTCCAATTTTATACTGTTAACTTTTTTCTTTTTAAATTGTTTAATTTTTTAAATTTTTAAATTATAGTTGATATACAATATTATATTAATTCAGGTATATAACATAGTGATTAGACATTTATATAACTTGCAAAGTGATCACCCCAATATGTCTAGTACCCATCTGACACCATATATAGCTATTACAATATTATTGACTATATTCCCTATGCTGTACTTTACATTCCCATGGCTATTTTTATAACTGCCAATTTATACTTTTAAATCCCTTAATCTTTCACCCATCCTCCCAACCCCATTTATTTCTTTTGTTTAATTACCTAAGCTGTTATCTCCAGATTAATGTTAAACAATACTAATGACAGTGAACAAACATCTTGTCTTATTCTAGTCTCAGATGAGAATGCTTTCACCATTTTCCCTTTAAGCGTGATGCTCACTTTATGGTAGAATATACATACCATAAAATTTACCATTTAAATCCCTTTTCAGTGTATAGCTCAGTGGCATTAAGTAAATTCATATTGTTGTACTACCATTACCACGATCAGTCTCCAGGACCTTTTTAATCATTGGGCATAATGTGTTTTTATCATGTTACTTTATCCTTACTTTCAATTTTATAAAGAGATATTAAAAATGAGAAAGGATGTCAAATTTTATTAAATGCCCTTTTAGCATTTATGAAAGAAATTATATGACTTTGCTTGTGTGATCTACTAACATAATGAGTTATTTTATTAAATTTCTTAATGGTTAATTACCCTCACATTCCTGGAATTAACTAGTCCTGCTCAGGGTGTGCTAATCTTTAAACATGTTTTTCCTTTTAATTAGGAATTTTTAAAACCTTTAGCTTTAGTCAGTTTGGTATATAGTTTTGTTTTTATGAAGTGCTGGTGGATTAGATGTGGGAATTGAGGATAAAGAAGGAATCAGATGAAACCCAGCTTTACGGCCAGCTAGGGGGACCTTTTACTGACATTTTATTGAGCTGGAGACGACTAGGGGAAGGAGGACCAGACTGTGTTCTGGTCAACAGTGAGATTCCAAGGGAGTGCTTGGAAAGAGGCTATCAGAATCACTTCATGAGTGCTTTTCAAAATGTACTCGCTGTAGTTAAAGTATGTTGTAAACCTCTAGTTAAGAGAGTGGGCTGTTTATATCCTATCCTTCTTCAGTCTCCACTAACGTGATAAAAAGGGAATAGAAACAAATGTATAAGCCAATAACAAAGAAGAGACCATAAGTCGTCAGGAGTGTGTAGTGTGTGTGTATGGGGGGGAATAACCATGCATGAAGATTTCCAGTAAGTTTCTCGGCCCACTGGCCTAGAATTTGTGCAATGCAGGCTACAGCCAAGGACGGAGTATACCTGGAGAGCTGAGAGACAGACACCAGAATCAGCAGAAGTGAAACCAGGGGGACTACCAGATGGCTGCAGAGAAGTGTTGCTTCCCCATCTCTCTCTAATACCTCTATACAAGACATCCAATAGCCAGGCTTCCAGATTCTAAACAAGATGAACAACAATAAGAACAGTAATCATAATAATTCAATAAAATATTAAAAATTGCCCTAGCTGGTATGGCTTAGTGGATTGAGTGCTGGCCTGTGAACCAAAGGGTCACCAGTTCAATTCCCAGTCAGGGCACATTCCTGGGTTGCAGGCCAGGTCCTCAGCACGGGGTGAGAGAAATGCAACCACATGATGTTTCCCTCTCTTCCCCTCTGTAAAAATAAATAAATAAAACCTTTTAAAAAATATTAAAATTGGCAGGCCGATCTGTAAATACACGTAATAAATAGTCAGGGAGGAGGCAGGGCAGTTGAAAAAGCAGGAGTTATATTAGCTCCCAGTGCAAAGATGATGACTTCTAATATTTAGGGTCCCCAAGATAACAGTCTGTTCACCCTGAAGTGAATGATATTCAGTCAGGCAGGAAGACTACTGAAGTTCACATAGTCCTTAATCCATGTTTTTAGTACCTCGTTCTTACATATGATAATGAAGGATTGCCAGACATTTGGGGAAAGCTAGCAACATACAAAGGTCAGAAATTCAAAGAAAATCAATGAAGGAACTAAAAATATGCTCTAATCCTATTTAGAGAGGAAGAGGTGATGGTGTGTAAGGAGGTGTGTAACAGAGCCAAATCCTCAACTGTCATGCCAGCAAATGAACAGATAATATAAAAAAATGATAAATAGTGATAGGAGCAGATTAGTTAGAGATACAGAGATAAACCTCAGAAGATAATGAAAGATTCGAAGGAGGAATAGATAATGGTAGAGCAGGCGGGGCAGAGTGAGTGAAGTCAGTCTAGTTATTTGATGTTTTAACCATGTACAAATTTTACTTAAATAAAAGACAAACAATATTTTAAAAAACAAAAACAGAGAATACACAGACTCTTCACAAAAAAATGTGTACGAATGGAGGGGAGAGGGCAATGCTTGACACACATTTGGAAAAGCCCACCCAGATTATTCTGATTGGAGTCTTCCTTCTGCTCTCAGGGCTATAGATGTAGAAAAATGGTAGTCTCTTCCCTAGGGTAATTGTGAAACAGATTCCTGATAGATATAAAATTCCTTAAAGTCAAGTTCATATCAACTATCATATCCTCCCACACAAAAATATTTTCAGGAGCATAAAATATAAATAATAAGAGGGCATCAACTTTGGTTTGATAAGGCTCCATCAATAAAAACCTAAGATTGATTATTTATATTTTGATCTGATCTGTGTGCTGTTGGCTAAATTTATAAAAACCAAGTGATCATGGAATAAGAGTGATGAAGAAATAGGAGAAAACCCAAATGAAAACCAAACAGAAATCTTTTAACTATCTCAAATACTAAAGTACAGTTTCAAAAACAAACAAACAAACAAACAAACAACTGGGTCCAAAACAGGAAAGAAAGAGCGACTTCTGGAATTTTACTTGTTCTGAACACCCAAAATGCTCTTTCACAAGATTTTTGCTTGGCTATCTCCTTGTCATTCAGGTCTCAGTTTAAATGTCATTTCACTCATTCATTCATCCATCATAATAATTATTGAGCAGCTTCCAGTGTGAGGTACTGTTCTAGATGGTGGTAGTACTAGAAGACACCACACAGTCTGTACTCTCAGGGAATGGTGTTGGGGAAGACAGACAATAAGCAAATAAGTAGTTAAATTTTCACAGGATGGGTTCCCTGGGGAGCTGACTCTGAGATGTGTCAAAGACAGAAGTAAGTCTGAAAAAATTAACATAGGTTCTTTATAAATTTTTAGCAAGGGAATCCATCTGCCATCACTTTTATTTCACCCTGGGTTCAAGAATGTTAGAAAGTATGTTTTATAGAATAAAAAGGGGAAATAGTGACATAGTATTTGATTTGCAAGTGTTCTAGTATGGTAAGATTTTTGGAAGCAGGGAAACTTTCTAATTGATCTTCAAGTACATTGGCAATCCTCAGTAGGAGTCATTTGGGGACATTTCAAAAGAAGAATTGTTCAGTTGTTAATGGCAGAGGGTTTTTTGTGGCCAGCAGTTGTCAGGTACACATGGGAACCCATGTTGACCTTTTTGCAGCTGAACTATCATAATGGTGCTTATTGGACAGGCTGTGTGTGAGGGCATGGCTACCACACCAGCCAGTTTCTCTGGCAGATGTTAGAACACAGACTGTTCATTAGAGAACACCTTTGGTATTAACACCTGTGGGAGGCAGGCAGAGCAAGCATGCATGGGCACAGGAAGAAATTGAGCTGTCATGGGTCCCAATATAGACATCTGGCAATCTTTGGGGCTCTGTAGAGCTAGAATGGTCCTTCAAAGTTGTTCTGAGTTAGGAAGAGATGACCGGGTCTCTATACTTCAATAATAATCAGATATTGGAAGTGACCAAATCAAGTTCAGCTTTAATTATTATTTTTTTAAGTTTTAATTCTTTTGGTGTTACCACCTTATTTACAAATTTGGAAAAGGTACTTTGTATACTTCTCTGAGTGAAGAAGTCTATGATAATTGAAATTTGAGCAAAGAAATACCTTGTTTTTTTTTATAAAGATAAAATACATCATAGGTTCATACATAATAATTCTCATTCTAATTCAGGACTAAAGTGTTTTTATTTAACCTCTTTAATATTTGATATGCATCTCTATTCTCTCATACTGAAAATTTTGGTTTTCAATTTCATCAACATATTACATGAAATAGTCTCAGCACACCAACATCAACACTACCACTAGCATGACTACTGAAAGAACTTACGATGTTTTTGGATTTCCTTTTTCGTTTAGAGTACACCCTATTAGGACTACATGAAAAATTACTGTATTTAAAAGTAACTTGATGCCCTGGCTGGTGTGGCTCAGTGGATTGAGCACTGGCCTGTGAACCAAAGGGTCACTGGTTTGATTCCTAGTCAGGGCACATGTCTGGGTTGTGGGCCAGGTCTCCAGTAGGGGGCACAAGAAAGGCAACCACACATTGATGTTTCTCTCCCTCTCTTTCCCCCTCGCTTCCCCTCTGTCTAAAATAAATAAATAAACTCTTTAAAAAAATAACAGTAACTTGAAATAATTATTCTCTATGTGGTTTTTCTGCCAGTTTGATAGACAATTTGGTTCATTTGTTTCATGCAGTTTTGGATTTTAGGGATTGCTTTTTTAAGATTGAATTTTGTTTTCTGTTGTAATTATATAAAATAGCTGGTTTCAAAATCAAATATACAAAACAAGACACATTTAGAGAAGTTTAGCTTCCATTCTCATTCTTCCAGCACTGTTCCCTTTCTCTCAGTAACTTTAAAAAATGTTTTTTGTTCATTCTCCTGTTTAAAAAAAGTAAGCAAATACATATTTGGAGATAATTCTCCATAGATCTCTCATATTTCTGCACAGCTTGTGAACAGTCACTGATTGCCTTTTGCCCAGACTATCTTTTCATGGATATTTGTATAGTTAATATTCTTGGAAGACAGAGATTGCGTCTCCCTTGAGAGATAAGGCAGGTAGGTTTACTGCCCATTATAAAAGATTCAGGTCTATAAACTCAGGGTTCCTTTCCTATAATGTAACCAATTGCATATTCAGGCATTACATGATCCTTTTTATGTAACCCTTTAGGAACTGGAGCTTGGGGAACTGGCTCAAATGCTAATATTCTGACTAATACTATTCTTGTGAGTGATAAGTTTTATTGCCCTTCCTTGGTTAGCACTGAGTTTTGAGCAAAAAAGTGCCTTGCTCTTAGAGGGATATGATCTAATATACTTTAAAAAGATCACTCTGGCTGAAGTGTAGGTAGTCACCTGTAGGGATGAAAGTATGGAAATAAGAAGCCGTTGAAAACTAGTCCAGAATTATGGTCAAGATGGTGATGTAGGTAAACATGGTACTCACCTTCTCTGACAACCACATTGAAATTACAACTAAACTGCAGAATAACCATTATTCAGAACATCCTGAAAGAAAGCTGAATAGAAGTCCTACAACTAGAGAATTAACAAAGAAGCCACATTAAGACTTGTAGGAGGGGTGGAAACCTGGAATGTGCCAGTCCCACATCCACACGAGGCAGATAAAAATCAGAGGCTATTGGCTGTGGAGGTCCCCACTATAGATCGAGGGATACCAACCCCACACCAGGTCCCCATTCCAGGGTTCCACTGCCATGAAGAGAGACCCCCTAACTCCTGGCTGTAAAAATCAGCAGGGATTGAGGCTGAGTGAGACAAAGGGCTTTCAGAGTCCTAGACAGTTCTTCTTAAAGGGCCCATGCACAAATGAACATGGACTTATTCCCTCTGAGCTCCAGCATGGAGACAGCAGCTTGAAAGTCACAAGAGACATATGAGGAGGAACTGAATTGTCCAGCATCAGGGCAAAAACTGGGGAAGCAACTTTCTCCCAGAGAAAAGTGCTACCAGAAGTCATTGCTTCTTTTCTTGGACCTCCCTCTAATAGAGCCACAGAGCCAGAAAGTAGGTGCCATATCTGAGACTCCATCAATCTGACTCACTCTGTTTGCCTCACCCTGGTGATTCCCTGAGGCACTGCCCTACCCCTCCTGATCCGTTTCCAATGGCTTTTCCATACAAAAGGCCTGTCTTGGTTCATGCTTTAGATTTTCCTAAAAATCTCTTAAAAAAGCAGCATCTGTCCTCAACAAGCCTTGTATCTCTCATTAAGTGGCCCCAGGTCCAGCACCAGCAGCAGCAGGTCTTGGTTCACACCTTGGCCTCGCCTCAGCATCTTTTCCAACACAAGCAGCAGCCATCTACAGATTACTTTGTAGCTCATGCCAGGTGGCTCTGGGCAGAACACAGGCAGTGGATGACCTTGTTCTGTACCTCTGGGGAGGCCCCAGAGCCAGCATAACTAGTGAACAGCTTCAGACCTTGATGAACTTGATGGGTAGTTAATTGACCAACTACCTCCAAGAGCAACTACTCAAAGGGTGGACTGAGTGGGCACTAGAGAACTGCTGAAGTAAGTTCTGCTCTGTGGGGTAGACCTCTGCACAGCTGATCCCTACAGTGGTCAGAGGTTAGTGGTCAGTGGTTGCAGCCAGTCCTTGCAACTGATTGGCCTAAGGATAAATTTTTCCAATTGATGTACCAACAGCAATTGAAGCTCAACTACAAGAGGAGGGTGTATAGCTCACATTAGGGACATGCCTTGAATGCTCAGCTTGGGTGATTGGGGAGGCTGTGCCACTGGACTCTGCAGGACACCTATATTAGGCCACTCTACCAAGACAGAGAGTCACAGCAACTCGACCTATTACATACAAGGAAATGCAAGGATACTGCCAAAATGAGGACACTGAAACATGTTCTAAATGAAAGAACAGAACAAAACTTCAGAAAAAGAACTAAATAAAATGGAGACAAGCAATCTACTAGATGCAGAGTTTAAAACACTGCATATAAAGATGCTCAATGAACTAAGTGAGAACCTTAATAGCATAAAAAGCGACCAGTCAAAAATGAAATACACACTAACTGAAATGAAGAATAATTTACAGGGAATCAACAGTAAAGTTGATGAAGCCAAGAATCAAATCAGCAATTTGGAATATATTGAAGCAAAAAACACCCAATCAAATCAGCAAAAAGGAAAAAGAATTTTAGAAATATGAGGATATTATAAAGAGCCTCTGGGACAACTTCAAACATACCAGCATTTGCTATGGGAGTGTTGGAAGAAGAGACAGAGCAAGAAACTGAAAACTTATTTGAAAAATAACGACAAAAAACTTCCCTATCTTGGTGAAGTAAATAGACAAACAAGTCCAGGAAATGCAGAGAATCCCAAACAAGTCCCAAACAAGAGTCCCAAACAAGAACCCAAAGAGGCCCACATCAAAACACATCATAATTAAAATGTAGAAGGTTAAAGACAAAGAGAGAATCTTAAAAGTAGCAAGAGAAAAGCAGTTAGTTACCTACAAGGGAGCTCCCACAAGACTGTCAGCTGATTTCTCAAAAGAAACTTTTCATGCCAGAATGGATTGGCAAGAAATATTGAAAGTGATGAAAAGCAAAGACCTATAACGAACATTATTCTACCCAGCAAAGCTATCTTTCTTAATCAAAGAACAGATAAAGAGCTTCTCAGACAAGAAAAAGATAAAAGAGTTTATCACCACCAAACCAGTATCATGTGAAATGTTAAAGGGTATTCTTTAAGAAGAAGAAGAAGGAAAATATAAAAACTATGAACATTGAAATGGCAATAAATACCTATCTATCAAGAACTGAATCTAAAAAGCAAAATAGCTGGGCTTTCTCTGGAGCATGCCTGCATCTCTTATCCCTTTCAAGCATGTATATTTACTTTTTTCCCCCTAAACTCTAAGGGACCCCACAAAACTTGCAGCCAAAGGAACAATGGGCAGTGGCAGCTTATCCTGAGCTTACCTCCTGAATCTGCTATCAAAGCCCCCTTTTCTCTGACTTCAGTGAGCTAATAGTGGTCTCATGTGGCTCACTTTTGTCCTATAATGTTTCTAGAAAGCCATAGCAGAGCATTGCCTAGTCTGACCTTTTGCTTTTTCTACCCCAGACTTTTCAGGGAGCTAACAGCAGCCCTACTTTGACTTAATTCTTTCCTCTAATATTTCTAGGGAGCCAACACAGAGCACTGCCCATACTCTCTCCTGTTGCTTCTCCTACCCTAAGCCTTTCCTTTGTTTCACTGTCCCCAGCTTTAATAAACATACTCTCTAAATTAAAAAAGAAAACAAAATAAGAGAAAAAACAGAACAGAAATAGACTCATACATACAGAGAATATTTTGATGGTTGTCAGAGATGAGGAGGTCGAGGGGATGGGTGAAAAAGGTGAAAAGATTGAGGTACAAATTGGTTGTTACAGAATAGTCATGGGGATGTAAAATATGGCATAGGGAATATAGCCAATAATATTCTAATAACTATGTATGGTATCATATGGGTGTGAGATTTATTGAGATGATCACTTAAGTTATATAATGTCTAATCACTGCAGTGCTCACCTGAAACTAATGTAATAATGTATATCAACTGTAATTGAAAATAAAAAATGATTAAAAATAAAGTGTACGAGAATGTAGATAATGGCTTGCAAAAAAAAAAATGTTATTCATAAAGAAAACTAGTCCAAGGAAACAAGATGGGCATGGATCATAGTGGGAGTAGAGAGGTAATGAGGAGAAGACTAATTGTGAATACATTTGACCCTCTTGAATTGGATATTAGATGTGTCAAATTCAAACTATAAAATTAGTATATTTAAAAAGTTGTTTTACAGGGCAAGAGCCGAGCAAGTGGCATTGTTCCCTCTCTGACCTCTCCCCCACATTCACTGTCACAAAGTGGCAAAGTGGGTTGCCCACCCTGGTGAATACCTAAGGCTTCACCCCTTACAGCATAACACATGCACTGACACAGGGAGTCAAAGCAGCTCTGCCTAATACACAGAAACACAGGGAGGCTGCCAAATAGAGGAGACAAAGAAATATGGCCCAAATGAAAGAACAGATCAAAACTCCAGAGAAAGAACTAAGCAGTGTTCAGATAGCCAACTATCAGATGCACAGTTCAAAACACTGGTAATCAGGATGCTCAGAGAAACGATTGAGTATGGCCACACAATAAAGGAAGAAGTGAAATCTATATAAAGTGAAATAAATAAAAATATACATGGAACCCCCAGTGAATGGAAGGAAGTGCATTTAAATCAATGATTTGGAACAAAAAGGAGAAATAAACATTCACCTGGAACAGAAAGAGGAAAAAAGAATTCAAAAAAATGGGGAGAGGATTAGGAACCTCTGGGATAACTTTAAATGTACCAACATCGAAATCATAGGGGTGCCAGAAGGAAAAGAGGAAGAGTAAGAAATTGAAAACTTGTTTGAAAAAATAATGAAAGAAAACTTCTCCAATTTGGAAAAGCAAGTAGACAACAAGTCCGGGAAGCTCAGAGAGTCCCAAACAAGTTGGACCCAAAAGGGCCACACCAAGAAACATCGTTATTCAAATGCCAAAGGTTAAAGATAAAAAGAGAATCTTAAAATCAGCAAGAGAAGAGAGTTACTTACAAATGAGCTCCCATAAGTCTATCAGTTGATTTCTTAAAAGAAACCTTGCAGGCAAGAGGGGGCTGGCAAGAAGTATTCAAAGTCATGAAAGGCAAGGACCTACAACCAAGATTACTGTATCCAGCAAAGCTATCATTTAGAATGAAAGGGCAGATAAAGTGCTTCCCAGAAAAGGCAAAGCTAAAGGAGTTCATCATCATTAAGCCCTTATTTTATGAAATGTTAAAGGGGCTTATTTAAGAAAAAGATCAAAACTATGAACAGTAAAATGACGACAAACTCACAACTACCAAAAACTGAACCTAAAAACAAACAAACAAACCAGAAACAAACTAAGCAAACAATTGGAACAGGAACAGAATCAGAGAAATGGAGATCATATGGAGGGTTATCAGTGGGTAAGGGGAAGAATGGGGGGAAAGTTACAGGGAATAAGCAGCATAATTGGTAGGTACAGAATAGACAGGAGGAGGTTAAGAATAGCGTAGGAAATAGAGAAGCCAAAGAACATATATGTACAACCTGTGGACATGAACTAAGGAGCGGATTGCTGGAGGGAATGGGCGTACTAGGTGGAGGGGGGCAAAGGGTAAAAATGGGACAACTGTAATAGTATAATCAATAAAATATACTTAATTAAAAAATAAGCTGTTTTAGGTTTGATTTTATTAACTTATTCAATAGATCTGAAATGACATCAAAGTCATGCATTGAAAAGTCTTCTTTCCAACTAATCCATAGTCATTCAGTCCATTCTCCAAACGCAATTAAAGGTTACGAGTTAGTTAAATTGTTGAAAGAAATATGAGATAGAATTACAAGGCCCAAGAATCTTGTATGTTCTGCCATAATTTATGACACTGTGGCAAGCTAACCTGCTAGATTGCAAGTAGGATAAAATTTCAGACCCTTCAGTTTCATTCCTTAGGCAAATATTAGTGTTCTATACATACTTTGTTCATTTAAGCATAAAGCATAGAAATTAAAATGTAAGGACTGGATGAGATCTCTGGAGTGCAGATCAGAAATAAGTCCAAGGATGAGCCCTGGAACATTCCAATATCTGGAGGTTGGAAAAATGAAGTGAAATCATTGCAGAAAACTGAGAAGCAGTAGCTAGTGAGGTAGGAAAGGAATCAAAAAGAGTGATGGCCCAGATTGTGAAGTCTTTTCTTGAACAACATCCCTGAAAATCTCTAAAGTAGCACTCCACCACCAACCCAGTAACTATATTTATCACTTGCTTTAAACACTTCATAGTGTTTATAGCTATCTGAAATTGTTTATTTTTTGTTTGTTGATTTAACTGCCACATTAGATCATTTATTCCATGAGAGTAAAGGCTTGTCTAAGAGTAGAGACTTCTTCCTTAGCAAATAAACCAGGGCCTGCAGATCCTTATAGCCCAAGACAGGGAAAATTGTGTGTGTAGGTGTGTTTTAAAAGAGGAAATAAGGATAATCCAAGTAATTATGGATAACTAGATACTAAGGAAAATACCAGAACAAATTATGAACTGATCAATTTTCTAGCACTTAAGAAAGCAAAAATCAGTGTGTGGCTAGCAGTATGATCCCATGGTGAACCACTGTGGCAGACTTATTCTTTTTTCTGCTATGAGTGCCATATCATGCTGAGGCTGAGGAAGCAATAGATGTAATCTATTCAGACTTCATTAAAGCTTACATATCCTCCAGTATGCTTTTCTAATCAACAAGCTAGATAGATAAGGGCTATACCTACTGTGTTCAAGAAGACTTTTCTGTTTGCCAAAAGTGTAGCAGAGACCCAGTCATATTTATTGCTACTCTATAGAGCTAGCAGCAGCCTAGGGAGAGAGTGATGGAGAAAATGATGGGCTTATAGGGAAAAGGTAAGCACAACAAAGTCAAGGGAAAGGAAGGTTTGATAATACCTTGGTTAAAGTATTTATCATTTATGCATAAGAAAATATTCAGCTCTCTCTTTATGGTACTTGACAGATACAGTGGTTAACCTTGGTTTAGCTACAGGGCTTTGATAGCAGAGTTTATCAGGTTTAATAAATAAATACATTTTATAATCAAGGGATATGTTTTTCAATTTATAGTACCTTTAAAAGTTATTCTATTTTTTTGAGGATAAATATGATTAACAGCTTCTAAAAGAAGAAAAAAACCTAGAGTGCAGAATATATAAAGAAGCAATATAGCTTAGTGTTTAAACAATCATGAACTTTGATGCCAGACAATACCAGGTTCAAATCCAGACTCTGTTACTTGATTGAACTATATAACCTTTATCTTGCCTGAGCCTCAATTCCACAGTAATAGAACAGAAGTAAGTATGTATAATTTGTAAGGCTGTTGTAAAGATTAAAGGAGCTTAGGTTTTTTACTTCAGATAACATGAAAGACTGGATAGTCTGATAAACCTTTTCATAAAAAGGCATCTAGAAATTCTAGATAAAATACAAGCTCCCTAGAAAGTAAAGAAAATCTCTAGGGGTCAAAAACGAAGAGAAATCAGAAACCAAAGAGATAGGCAAGCCCCAAGCCCACTCATAGTTGTCACTATTAGGAATGTAGAACTCTGGTTTTTAATACCTGCATGGAGACACAGAGCACAGAGCTCTGGGCCCACACAGGAGAGTGTTAAAACTGCAACTTCGTATGAAGTCAGGACCCTCTAAGAATTACAGCATAGTGAATTTTTATCTGGCCTACCAAGGGCAGCAAAGGCAGAAAATGAGTCTTATCTGTCTTAATTTACCCTCTAACTGGGGAAAACAGTCTCCCATGAAAATTTATAACTGTAAGCAGGCCTTCATATATGGTTAGAATTTAAATGTATACCACTTATGAAGTCTAAGAAATTCAATTTAAAGTGATCCTGGGTTCATGACACCCTGTGGTGCTTGATAGAAGATAATAGAGATTCTTCCTATAGGAATTTGGCGCTGAAACCAGATGCCTCAGAATTTCCACAGGTGAGATTTATCTGAGCAGAAACTAATATAAAATTAGAAAATACTTGAAGAAACAGGCCAATAGAAAAAAAACTCAATCAAAGTGAAAAATAGCAGAATTGGGCCTTCCCGAATTTCAGATATTAAATCTATCAAATTCAAACGACAACATTAGTATGTTTAAAAAGTTGTTTTCAGTTTAATTTCATCTATTTATTCAATGGGTCTGAAATAGCATCAAAAGAGATGCATGGAAAAGTCTTCTTTCCATCTTTATTCCACAGTCATCCAACCCCCCTCTCCAAAGGCAATTAGAGTTGCTAAATTGTAGAAAAAAAATGAGATGGAATTACAAATATAAGCAAGGAACAAAAATATATAAAAAATAGTAAAACAAACTTGAAAATAGGTACAAATAACACTTTTAGAAATGAAAAATCTAATCATTGAAATGCGTACTTAATGAGTGTATTAAATAGATTAGACAGATCTAAAGATATAACAGGTGAACTGGAAGAAAAATCTGAAAAAATTGCAGAATATAGCACATAGAGACAGAAAATATGAGAGGATAATATAATTGAAATAAGAGACAAATCAATATATATTTAAATGAAAGTCCTGAAGGAGGTAACAGAAAGGGTTGGGAAAAAGTGAATATCCAAATACATAATAGCAGGGAATTTTCTAGAATTGTTGAAAGACATAAATCTTCTGGTTGAAGATCTATAGTGAGCTCTATTAACACTAATAAAAACATATTTTTAGACTTATCATAGTAAATCTGCAGAAAACCAAAGATAAAGTGAACAACAGGATGGACATTAACTGTGGGAGTGGACAGCGGGAAGGGCCGGGAGAGCAATGGGAGAAAATTAGGACAACTGTAATAGAACAACAACAACAAAAACAACAACAACAACAACAACAACAACAACAAACTTTAGCCAGGATGCCAATCCTACCAATAAATGTGAAAAATATATGAGCAAAACTCTAAAGAAAATAAATTATACTGTATTTCTAAACATAAAAAAAGAAAATCTCAAAAAAAATGGAAAGAAAGAAAGAAATAAAAAGGATTACCAGAACCAAGAGCAATTGGATCAACAACAGACTCATTAGAAGCAAAAATAAAACCAGAAGATGGTGGATTATACTATTAAAGTGGGAAAAAATAATTGTCAACCTGGAGGAATTACATTTTTTAAAAAATAAACAACCTTTCTCTTTACATTCATTAAGTTCAGTACAGGTAGTAAACTAGTTTCATAGACAAAGGTATGTGCATAAGAAATGTTTTTTGCAGCTTTATTTGTAGAAGCAAAATGTACCCATGAATATGGGACTAGGTAGATTATGGCATATTCATAAAATGAAATACTATATAATTATTACAATGATATCAACATATATACAGTACATATATTCAAATTACAAAAAACAAGTAGTCCAGCAAAGTCATATTATGATTCTATTTTTGTGAATATACACATGCATACATGTGAATTAAAATCATACAGAAGAGTAAAATAGAATCTGTTAACAGTGGTTATATCTTCATCTGAAGTCAGATGGTAGAGAGTAGGTAGAGGGAATTTGACCGAAATTTATAACCTTTCTGTACCCTTTTTTCTTTCTTCAATTTTTGCTCAGACTTAATTTTTTTTTTAGAAAATTATCTTTTAAGAGTGAGGTGAGACTTCTGGTGAAGATGGCAGCATATGTAAACATGGCTAACCTCCTCACACAACCACATCAAAATTACAACTAAACTATAGAACAACCATCACTCAGAACAGTCAGAAATGAAGTTGAATGGAAGTCTGAGGACTATGGAATTAAAGAAACCACATCCATCCAGGCTGGTAGACAGGGTACAGACAAGGAATGGGCTGGTCTCACATCCATGTGTAGTAGATAAAAATTCAGGACTCCTCAGGAGTGAGGAGTCTCAGACCCACATCAGGCCTCCAGGCCAGTATTCCAGTGCCAGGTAAATAAGTCCCCCATAACTTCTGGCTGCAAAATCCAGTGGGAATTGAGTTGGTGGAAGAAACTTCTAGAGTCCCAAGCAGTTCCTCTTATTAACCTGCACATGGACTTATTCAAACTCACTCCTTCTGAGCTTTAGCACTAGGGTAGCAGCTGAAATGCACCAGTGTCACACAGGGAGGAACTGAAGTGTCTGGCATCATAGTGAGAGCTGAGTGACAGCTTTCTCCCAAACAAAGGTGGACAGAGGCCATTATCCATTTTATAAACCCTAACCCTACAGAGCCACAGAGCTGGCAGACTGGTGCCATATCTGAGATTCTGTCAACCTGGCTTACACTGTTTGCCCCACCCTGGAGATCCGCTGAGGCTCTGTCCCATCTAACTTATAGCTGTTAACAGAGGCTTTTTCATATGAATGGCTGGTCTGGGTTTATGTTCCACAACTTCCTAAATCCCCTCAAACAAGCAACAGCTGACCTCAGTGAGCCCCCAGCCCCATGCTTCTTCCTAAGTGGTGCCAGGCCTAGCACTAGCAACAGCCAGCCTAGATTCATAGCTTGGCTTCACCTGGGAATCTCCAAGTACAGCACAAGTAGCAGCCATCTAAGATTGCTTTATATCTCAGGTAGGGTGTCTCTGGGCAAAACACAGGTAGGAGCCAACCTTGGCCTTGGAAACCCCAGGACATGCACACCCAGTGGACAGATGAAGACCACGTCAGAGCACCACCACTCTGTCCCTGCACAACTGATCCTCCATAGAGGGTGGAGGTTGGTGGTCAGTGGTTACAGCCAGTCCTTGTAGCTGCCTGGCCTGGGTCAGTCCCTCCCATTGACCTGCCAACGGCACCCAAGGTTCAACTACAAGAGGAGGGTGTACTCAGCCCACATGAAGGGCACACCTTGAGTACCCAGCTTGGGTGATAGGAGAGTCTGTGCCACTGAACCCTACAGGACACTTACTACATTAGGCCATGCTACCAAGACAGGGAGTGAAAGCAGCTCTACCTAATACATAGAAACAAATACAGGGAGGCTGCCAAAACAATGAGACAAAGAAATGGTCCAATGAAAGAACAGATCAAAACTCTAGATAAAGAACTAAACAAATTGGAGAAAAGCAATCTATTAGATACAGAGTTCAAAATACTGGTTAAAAGGATGTTCAAGGAATTTAGTGAGGACCTCAATAGCGTAGAAAAGTTCAGTCAGAAATAAAGGATACACTAAGTGAAGTAAAGAACAATTTACAGGGAAACAACAATAGAGAGGATGAAGCCGAGAATCAAATCAATAATTTGGAACGTAAGGAAGCAAAAAAGAAGCAATATGAACAGCAAAAAGAAAAAAGAATCAAAAAAAAAAAAATGAAGATAGTGTAAGCAGCCCCTGGGACATCTTCAGGCATTCCAACATTCACATTATAAGGGTACCAGAAGGAGAAGAGAAAGAGCAAGAAATTGGAAATCTCTCTGAAAAAATAATGAAAGAAAACCTCCTTCATTTGGTGAAGGAAAAATCATGCAAGTCCAAGAAACACAGAGAGTCCCAAACATAACGGATGCAGAGAGGCCCACTCCAAGACACATCATAATTAAAATGCCAAAGGTTGAAGATAAAGAGAGAATCTTAAAAACATCAAGAGAAAAGAAGTTAGTTACCTACAGGGGAGTTCCCATAAGACTGTTAGCTGATTTTTCAAAAGAAACTTTGCAGGCTAGAAGTGGTTGGCCTGCCACTTCATGGCTTTTCATTCAAAGCCATGAAAAGCATAGACCTATAGCCAAGATTGCTCTACCCAGCAAAGACATCATTTAGAATCAAAGGGCAGATAAGAGCTTCCCAGACAAGAACTTCATCATCACCAAACCATTATTATATGAGATGTTAAAGTGACTTATTTAAGGAAAAGAAGATCAAGCCCTGGCTGGTGTGGCTCAGTAGATTGAGTGCCAGCTTGAAAACCAAAAGGTTGCTGGTTCAATTCTCAGTCAGGGCACGTGCCTGGGTTGCAGACCAAGTCCCCGGTAGGGGGAGTGCAAGAGGCAACCACACGTTGATGTTCCTCTTCCTCTCTTTCTCCCTCCTCTCCCCTCTCTCTAAAAGTAAATAAATAAAATCTTTTAAAAACTTAAAAAAAGATAAAAAGGAAAGGAAGATCAAAGCTATGAATAATAAAATGGCAAAAATACATATCTATCAACAATTAAATCTAAAAATCAAACTAAGCAAGTAAGTAGGACAGGGACAGAATCATGGATACAGAAAGAATTTTGATGGATGCCAGATGGGAGGGGTGTATGGGGAAATGGGTGAAAAGGTGAGGGGATCAAGGAGTACAACTAGGTAGTTACAGAATAACCACGGGGATGTAAAATACAGTATAGGAAATGGAGTAGCCAAAGATCTTTTATGCATGACCCATGGACATGAACAATGGTAGGGGGATTGCCTGAGGGAGTGGGGTTGCTGGGTGGAGGAGGGGCCAAAGTGGAAAAATTGGGACAACTGTAATAGCATAACCAATAAAATAAAGTAAAATAAAAAAAATCCCTCAAATCCAAAAAAAGAAATGATTGAGATGAAAGTAAAGATATTTCCAGATACAGAAAAACTGAGAATTTACTGCTATACATTCTTCAGGAGGACAGATTCTCTCATAAATTTCTGATATATAAGATTAAAGGACCCATGGACAAAGCCAACGTGGGGAAAGCCAAAGGGAGGGAGGTGAGGGAGAGGGGCAGGGGAAAGTGGTGGCAAGAAGGTGGAGACAAATGTATTTGAACAAAAAATAAAAATTAAAAGACAAAAAATAATAATGCTTATTTTGGGTAAAAAAAAATTAAGATAAGACAAAATAATGTGCAGGACAGGAGATGCCAATTGAACATAGAGTATTCTAAATTCTTTCTATTGTTCACAAAGAGATATTGAATAATATTAGATTTTAAGGTATGTATGGTAACATTTTGAGTTATAGTATAACTCTAGAAATAATAGAAATAGAATGCATAGTTCCAGAAAAAAACAGGAAAAATAAATTTAAAAAACTTAATCCTAAAAATGTCAGTAAAGGAGAAAATAAGCACAGGAAAAGTGAAAAAAATAGAAGACCTAAGTAAGATGGCAGATATAACTGCAGCTGCATCAGCAATCACAGTAAATATAAATGGACTACATTTATCATTAAATATTGGAGATTGTCAAAATGAAAAAATAAATTCCAAGTTTCTATTTACCAATGATATACAATGCATCAGAAAGATTAAATATAAAATGTTAAGAAAAGATATTTAGATAACAAGGTAACCAAAAGAAATGTGTACTTCAGACAAAATAAATTTTATGATGTCACAGAGCTAGCTAGCTATCAATTGAAATCTCTTCTTTTTTTATATATATAGTTAGAGCTGGGAAGTGGCTGGTCCATCAAGGGTTAGATTTCCACATCCATTTTTCATCTACAAGTGACCATATGACCAGTTACTGCCAATCAACGATGAGTGGAACTGATACCTGCCAAGCACAGGGTTCTGTGTATACTAGCATAAAACTTGTATGCAAATTTTCCTTGTATTTGTTGTTATAAACAAAATTCACCTCAAACCTCACTACCCAGTGTAAAAATTTTATTGTACTTCTTTCTAAGTTCCTGTCTAAATATAATTCTGTAAACATAAAACAAAGTTGGGATCTCATTGAATATACAGACTTGTTTGGATTCCTTATTAAATCTTATATTCTTGCTTTTCTTCCATGTTGTCAAATGCTTCTCCAAAGCATGACTTTTAAGCTTGCCAAAGCAATCTGTAACTTGGCACGGTACTTGACACAGGGTAGCTTTTAATAATGTGAGCAATAAGTGATGAAGAGAAGGAGCCTGAGGATGATAAGGAAGGAGATGGAGGATATAGCACAATTTTACCCACCTGCTCCCCCAACACCCATGGTAATGAATATCACTGCCCATATCTTTGTTTATATCTCTGACAATATCCTATGAATAAATTGGTAGAAATAGAATTACTAGGTCCAAGCCTACAACCATGTTGAAAACTCTTGATATAAATTGTTAGATTGTTTTCTGCAGAGATTGCAACACTTTATAATCCTCAAAACTGCTTTTTAAAATTACTCCCATTGAACAGGTTAGATAACTAAGGCTCAGAGAACATTAAGAAATTTATTCCAAGTCACTGCTAAAGTCGGGCTTTTACTCTAACTACAGAGTTATTGTTGCATTCTATTTCTAATTTACTTTGGGGCTCAGTTTTTTCCCCTCAAAATGACAGCCAAACCTAAACAATTGGCCTGGATTGTTCAAAATGTCAATGCCATGAAAGACCAAAAAAGGAACAAAGAAAATCAACTAGGAACTCTTCTAGATTAAAGAAAACTAAAGAAACATGTACTATGTGATCTTTTGTTAGAAACTGGGTATATGGGAAAATTCTGTACATTCCCCTCAATTTTGCTGTGAGCCTTAAACTTCTATAAAAGTCAAGTCTTAAAAAATAAATAATAAAAAAGAAATAAAAAGTCTGTAAAAGACTTTTTGGGGAAAGTTGAGGAAACAAATATGGACTGTATGTTAGATAACAGCATCATGCTAATGTTAAATTTCTCAAATGTGATAACTATATTGTGGTTATGTAGTAGCATGTCTTTAAAGATACACATTGAAAGATTAAAATTGAAGTGTAATGTCTGCAGTGAACTCTCAAATGGTTCAGAAAAGAAGGAAATAAAAAGAGTAACAAGGGAAAAAAGAGCACTATAGAAGAAATATATATGGGGAAGAGATGGAAGAGGGAGAAAGTAATTGTGCCACATTTGGTGACTCTTGGTGAAGGGTATATGGGTGTTCAATTTATTATTCTTGCAACTTTTCTGAAGGTTTTCAATTTTAAAAATTACTATGCTGATGAATAAAAAATGGATACGAAAACATGGCTTTGGTACTGGATCTTTAAAATAATTTCTAAGTCTGTAAAGACTTTGAACAGGTTTTCTTTCTTTTTAAAGCATTTGAAAAATGGCTTAAAGAGAGCCCAAATACCTGTTAAACTCAAAGGACCCTGAAGTATTTTCCCCATCAAGCTGACTTTTAGACTGTTACATAATTGCTGCTGACATTTGCGGGGAGTCCCTGGATTTTGTTGGTTAGTGCTGTGATTATCCTTGTCTTGGTAATCAGAAATCTCTTATATAATCAAAGCTGGATTTTGTGTCTTCTTTCTCCATCCCAGGTGGCAATCAAAACTTGTCCCTGGGAGGATCATTGGTGTGGACACTGGACAGTGAGAAATGATAGGATTCTTCTCTATATTTTTATTTCTTTTTTTTTAATTGGCTAGATATTTCTGTCATAAATAGGTTGAGAGAAAATTAGTCTTAAGGTATAATGTATTTTTCTGACACACTCTATTTTCCAGCCTAAAATATGCTATCTAAACTGTGCACATTCATTGACACAATTGAGATTTGGGTTCTGCAATAGAAAATTCTATTCACCATTGTATAAATGTACACATCATATTTTGCTTTTTGAGAAACTATTTTAAAATATATTATTAAAATCAGAATTGTTTAAAAATGAAATGGTATCACCTTTCCTCTTATCTAAATAAGCAAAATTTAATTTTATGGTGGTAACATTATAACACTTCTGCAATAGTAATAACAGTAGTGGAAAAGGAGAGTTGAGTCACCCACATTTCTTAATGAAAAGTTTAGTATACGCTAACTTCCAGGGAGTTAGCAGGTGTAAATCTCCATGAATGCATCTTGTTTCTAGGTCAGTTCCACTTAAGAATAGCACTGGGATTGGGGTGCAAACAGCTTGGCTAATGGGTGCATTTAAATTCTGTTTGTCTGTTTTAGTCCCTCTGGGTTATCCTGAGGAAGTACGAATCTCTCAGAAGGTCAACATTCAGCTCAATGTGATGTTTCCTTCTGGCAACACCCCCTTGGTAATATTTGTTGGTGAAAGACATTGATAAGGAATAAACATTAATTTAGGGTGAAATCTTTATTTATTTTTATTTTGTTTAAAAGAGTTTGCTAGTTTGTTTATTTATTTATTTTTAGAGAGAGGGGAAGGAAGGGAGAGAGGGAAACATCAAGCCATGGTTGCCTCTTGCACACCCCCTGCTGGGGACCCGGCCTGCAACCCAGGCATGTGCCCCGACTGAGAATCGAACTGGCAACCCTTTGGATCGCAGGCCAGCACTCAGTCCACTTAGCCACACCAGCCAGGGCAGGGTGAAATCTTTATGAACAAGTATAAACCAATGACTTACACAGTTTAATTGAGGTGAATTAACATTTGTTTACTTTATGCAGAGTATATATTTGGAGTCACAGTTATGATATATTTTTAAGGTTTTTTATTTATTATATTTAATTGTAACTTTTTACTTTCAAATGATTTAAATATACAGATAAGTTTGATTAGGAAAAATAGTACAAAGATTTTGGGTACATCTTTCACACAGATTTATCATTTATTAACATTTTAGCACAATTACTTTTTCACTTTATCTCCCTGCCTCTACATATATTTATGTATATGCATTTTATTGTCTTGTTACTAGTTTTTTAAACCATATGAAAGTAAGTCACAGACATCATGCTCTTTTCCCCACTAAATACTTCAACCTGTATTCTTTTTTAAATTGTATTTAAAATATTTTGTTTTTCAATTACAGTTTACAATCAATATTATTTTGGATTAGTTTCAGTTGTACAGCATAGTTGTTAGACAGTCATATACTTTACAAAGTGTTCCTTCCAATATTTTCAGTACCCACCTGGCATTATACATAGTAAATACAATGTTACTGACTATCTTCCCTATGCTGTACTTCACATCTCCATGACTATTCTGTAACTACCAATCTTTACTTCTCAACTCTTTCACCTTTTTTACCCAGACCGCAACCCCTTCCCTTCTGGCAACCATCAGTTTGTTCTCTGTGTCTATGAGTCTGTTTCTATTTTATTTGTTCATTTATATTATTCTTTAGATTCCCTTTGTAAGTGAAATCATATGATATTTGTCTTTCTCTGACTGACTTTTTCACTTAGCATAATACCCTCTAGGTCTGTCTATGCTATTGCAAATGGTAAGATCTTATTCTTTTTTTAAAAATATATTTCATTGATTATGCTATTACAGTTGTCGCATTTTTTCTTCCCTTTATTCCTCTTCACCTTGCACCCCCACTCCCACCAGCATCCCCCGCTTTTAGTTCACGTCCATGGGTCATACATACAAGTTCTTTAGCTTCTCTATTTTCTATACTATTCTTAATGTCCACCTACCTATTATTTACCTACTATTTATGCTTCTTATTCCCTGTACCTTTTCATCCTCCTCCCCCACCGCTGATAACGTTCCATGTGATCTCCATTTCTGTGATTCTGTTGCTGTTCTAGTTGTTTGCTTAGTTTGTTCTTGTATTAGTTTCTTTTAGGTTCAGTTGTTGATAGTTGTGAGTTTGTTGTCATTTTACTGTTCATAGTTTTTGATCTTCTTTTTCTTAGATAAGTCCCTTTGACATTTCATATAATAAGGGCTTTGTGATGATGAACTCCTTTAACTTGACCTTATCAGGGAAGCACTTTATCTGCCCTTCCATTCTAAATGATAGCTTTGTTGGATAGAGTCATCTTGGATGTAGGTCCATGCTTTTCATGACTTTGAAAACTTCTTTTCAGCCCCTTCTTGCCTGCAAGGTTTCTGTTGAGAAATTGGTTGATAGTCTTATGGGAACTCCTTGGTAGGTAACTGTCTCCTTTTCTCTTGCTGCTTTTAAGATTCTCTCCTTATCTTTAATCTTGGGGAATGTAATTTGATGTGCCTCAGTACATGCTTCCTTGGGTCCAACTTCTTTGGGACTCTCTGAGCTTCCTGGATCTCCTTTAAGTCTATTCCTTGGCCAGATTGGGAAAGTTCTCCTTTGTTATTTTTTTTTCAAGTAAGTTTCCAATTTCTTGCTATTCTTCTTCTCCTTCTGGCACCCCTGTGATTCAGGTGTTGGACTGTTTAAAGTTGTCCCAGAGGTTTCTAAGCCTCTCCTCACTTTTTTGAATTCTTGTTTCTTTATTCTGTTCTGGCCAAATGTTTATCTCTTCCTTCTACTCCAAATCAGTGCTTTGAGTCCCAGTTTCTTTCCTCTTACTGTTGGTACCCTGTATATTTTTATTTCACTGTGCATAGCCTTTGGTTTTTCCTTCATTTTGCGACCATACTCAACCAATTCAGTGAGCATACAGATTACCAGTGTTTTGAACTCTGCATCTGATAGGTTGGTTATCTCTTCATTGTTTAGTTCTATTTTTGGAGCTTTGACCTGATCTTTCATTTGGGCCATATTTCTTTGTCTCAGCATTCCTGTTACGTTGGAAGAGGCAAGGTCTTAGGTATTCACCAGGGCAAGGCAACCCAGGTCGCTGCGTTGTGATGCTGTATGTGGGGGAAGGGCCTGAGAGGGAACAATGCTGCTTGCGTGGCTCTCGGCTGGCTTTCAGTCACTTCTCTCACTACCCACAAGCAAATTGGGCCCTTCTAGTGATGATTCCTGACTGATGGGTTTGTGAACATTCTAAGGCCCCATGGGTCTCTTGAATGAACTCTCCTGTGAGGCTGGGAGTTTTCCTCGCTGCCGCAACCCCCACAAATTTTTACAGCCAGAGGTTTTGAAGCTTTCTTTCCTGCACTGGAACCCTGGATTGTGTGGTCTGCCTCACTCCCCAGCTGTTCCCCCCGCCCCCCAATTTATCAGCATACAAATCTGAGACTACCTGGTATACCAGCTGCCGCCTTGCCCTCTTGGTCCTCCAGCTGTCACCTGTGATGTGTCCTCTCTGCCCTGGCTACCTGTCTCTGCCCCTCCTACCAGTCTGGATGAATGTTTCTTCTTTAACTCCTTGGTAGTTGGACTTCCATATAGTTCATTTTTCTGGCAGTTCTGGTTATTTTTTGTTTTTAAATTTGTTGTTGTCCTTCTTCTGGTTGTGTGAAGAGGCAAAGCATATCTACCTATGCCTCCATCTTGTCCAGAATTCCAAGATTTTATTTTTTATGGCTGAGTAATAATCCATTGTATATATGTACCACAACTTTTTTATCCACTCATCTATTGATGGGCACTTAGGTTGCTTCCATACCTTGGCTATTGTAAATAATGCTGCAATAAACATGGTGATGCACATATGCTTTATAATTAGTGTTTTGGGTTTCTTTAAGTATATACCCAGAAGTGGAATCTCTGGGTCATAAAGCTGTTCAATTTTTACTATTTTGAGGAAATTCCATGTTGTTTTCCATAGAATCTGCATCAATCTGCATTCCCACCAACAATGCATAAGGGTTCCCTTTTCTTTATATCCTCGCCAATACCTGTTATTCGTTGATTTATTGATGATAGCCATTCTGAGAGGTGTGGGGTAATATCTCATTGTGGTTTAAATTCGTACTTCTCTCGGGGGGCTAGGGGATATATGGGATCTAAATAGTAATGGAAAAAATACAGTAAAGATTAAATTTAAAAATTTGCATTTCTCTGATGATTAGTAACTTTGAGCATCACATGTCTATTGGCCATCTGTATGTCCTCTTTGGACAAATGTTTATTCAGGTTCTTTGCCCATTTTTTAAATTGAATTTTTTTTCTGGTTTTGAGTTGTATGAATTCTTTATAAATTTTGGATATTAATCCTTTATCAGATATATCATTGGTGAATATGTTCTCCCATTCAGTGGATTGTCTTTTCATTTTTTAAAAAAGTTTTATTTATTTTTAGAGAGAGGGGAAAGGAGAGAGAAAGAGAGGCATAGAAACATCAACGTGAGAGAGAAACACTGATTGGTTGCCTCTTGGACATCCCCCAACCACGACTGAACCTGCAACCCAGGCATATCCCCTTATTGGGAATTGAAACCGCGACCTTTTGCTTTGCAGAATGAAACCCCGTCAACTGAGCCAATCAGGACTGTCTTTTCATTTTGTTGATGGTTTTCTTTGCTGTGCAAAAAGTTTTTAGTTTGATGTGGTCCCGTTTGTTTATTTTTTTGTTTGTCTCCCTTGGTGGAAGAGAGATATCATAAAAAAATATTGCTGAGAGAAATGTGAGAGAATTTACTGCCTACATTTTTTTTAGCAGTTTCAACCTGCATTTCATAGCCATAGTAAAATGATCAAATTCAGAGAATATAATACCGATACCATAATATGATCCAGCATACATTCCATATTCAAATTTTGCCAGTTGTCACAATAATGAATTTTATAGCAAATTTCTACCTTCTACTTTGATTTAGGATCAAATCTAGGATCGTACTGTACATTTAGCAGTTATATTCTCTTTAAAATTTTAAAATCTGGGATGATTTATTTATTTTTATTTGTCTTTCATGACATTAACATTTTAAAAATAATATAGACCAATTGTTCAGTAGAATGTCCTCAACTTGGGTTACATATTTCTTCATGCTTAGATTCAGATTTTACATAACTCATATTTGGCAGAAATATCAGAGAAGTGATGTGTCCTTCTCAGTGCTTGAGATCAAGAGGTCAGTTTGTCCCATTATTTATGTTAACTTGAATTATTTGGTTAAGGAAGTAATCTCCACAATTCTCAACAGTAAAATTACTAATTTTCTTTTTTAATAAAATATGTCTTTGAAGCTGCTACTTAATATATTACAATGGCTAAAGGCAGTAGTAGAAATTGAAAGTAGTGTGAAGTTATAAATCTTGTACACAGATAATAAAAGTAATTCTATGATTCCAGATAAAATTTAGAAATCTGATTATAGATTTGGCTGTTGCACACAAGATCTTAAGACCTTGTGTTCATCTCAAGTGGAATTGTATTATATGATTATTTTTCCTAACATTTCAAATATGCGATCTATTTAAAATGTTCTAGCTTTGTGTCTTGTCTTACTCTCATTGGAAATACTGTGCATTGTAGATAATATAAATATAGTTCTGTCTCAATGGCAATTATATGTTTCTTAAAATATCTCTCCATTTATTTCTTCTTTTATTGTTCAAATACATTTGTCTCCATTTTCCCACCATCGCTTTCCCCTGCCCCACGTACCCTCACCTCCCACCCTCAATCCTTCCCCACTTTGGCTTTGTCCATGGGTCCTTTATACATGTTCCTTGATTTGACCCTTCCCCTTCTTTTCCTTGTTACCCCCTCCTTCCTTCCCTCTCGTTATTGTTGGTTTGTTTTTTCTTTCAATGTTGCTGGTTATATTTTCCTTGCTTGTTTGTTTTTTGATTAGATTCCACTTATAGGTGAGATCATATGGATTTGTCTTTCACCCCTTGGTTTATTTTGCTTAGCATAATGCTCTCCAGTTCCATCCATGCTGTCGCAAAGGGTAGTAGCTCTTTCTTTCTTCCTGCTGTGTGGTATTCCATTGTGTAAATGAACCATAGTTTTTTGATCCACTCATTTATTGATGGGCATTTAGGTTGCTTCCAGCACTTGGCTATTGTAAATTGTGCTGCTGTGAACATTAGGGTGCATAGGTTCTTTCGCATTGGGGTGTTGGGATTCTTAGGGAATAATCCCAGCAGTGGAATTGCTGAGTCAAAAGCCAGTTCCATTTTTAGCTTTTTGAAGAAATTCCAAACTTTTCCACAGTGGCTGTACCGTCTGCATTCCCACCAACAGTGTACTAGGGTACCCTTTTCTCCACAACCTCGCCAGCACACGTTGTTTATTAATTTATTTATGATGGCCCTTCTGACCGGTGTGAAGTGGTATCTCATTGTGGTTTTAATTTGCATTTCTCTGATGGCTAGTGATGATGTGCACCCTTTCATATGTCCCTGGGCCCCGTGTATGTCCTCCTTGGAGAAGTGTCTGTTCAGATCTTTTGCCTATTTTTTAATTGTATTGTTTGTCTTCCTGCAGTGGAGTTGTGTGAGTTCTTTATATATTTTGGAGATAAAATCCCTGTCCAAAGTATCATTGGCAAATATACTTCCCCATATGGTTGGTTCCCTTTTCATTTTGTTGATGTTTTCTTTAGCCATGGAGAAGATTTTTATTTTGAAGATGTCTCATTTGTTTATTCTTTCCTTTATGTCCATTGTTCTAGGGGACTTATCGGTGAAAATACTGCTGTGTGGAATATCTGAGAGTTTCCTGCCTATCTTCTCCTCTAGGACTTTTGTGGTATTTTACCTTATATTTAAGTCTTTTATCCATTTTGAGTTTATTTTTATGTATGGTGTAAGTCGGTGGTTGAATTTCAATTTTTTGCGTGTAGTTGTCCAGCTTTCCCAGCACCATTTGTTGAAGAGGTTCCATTTACTCCATTTTAGTCTTCTGCTCTCTTTGTCAAATATTAATTGACCATAGAGACATGAGTTTATTTCTAGGCTCTCTATTCTGTTCCATTGATCTTTGTGTCTGTTCTTATGCCAGTCCCTGACTATTTTGATTACAGTGACCTTGTAATATAGTTTGATGTCAGATATGTGATCCCTCCTACTTCGTTCTTCTTTCTCAAAATTGCTGCAGCTATTTGGGGTCATTTATGGTTCCATATAAATATTTGAAATGTCTGTTTTATTTCTGTGAAATATGTCATTGGTATTTTAATAAGGATTGTGTTGCATCTATAAATTGCTTTGGGTAGTACGGACATTTTGATGATAATTCTTCTAATCCATGAACATGGTACATGCTTCCATTTATTTGTGTCTTCCTTAATTTCTTTCTTCAGTGTTGAGTAGTTTTCTGAGTACAGGTCTTTTATCTCTTTGGTTAACTTTATTCTTAAGTACTTTATTTTTCTTGTTGCTATAGCAAATGTGATGTTTTTCCTGATTTCTGATATGTTTCAATTGCAATTATATTTTATATGCTTATTCTAATGTGGTTCCCAGCACAGGGGATATCAGGACACTTGTATTCTTTAATAAACATTTACATAAAGCAATTGAATGCATCTTTCTTAATGTCCACCTGAGAAATCTTGAAAAGCAAAGCAAATATGAGTTTGGTCATAATGCAGACACATGAGACAGTTTAAAAATAGTACAGGTCAGAGAAATATGCTTCTATCTGGTAGTGTTGATTTTTTTTTTTAAATTTCCTAAATGATCTCACATCAGGCAACCATCCAATGATGACAAGCAATTACTAGTAATCACAAAGAAGCATCTCTATGGGCTCAGGCTACCCACAGTTCATGTTGCACATCATTAGGGGCCCTGATATATTTCTTTGTGACTTCTTTTCTCTGATCACATCAATGCCTGAAGCAAAGTATAGTGATTCAAAAAGATAGACTCAGTCAATGTGTTGACCCTTGAAGTTGGTTGCCTGCAAAATGTGGCTGCTTCTCATTTCTGGGAACCCTTTTTAACAATTGTCTCTTAATTTCTTCCTGGCTTGAATTGCATTTCAATAGGCTCTGATTTTGTTAGAATGGGAGTAGGAAAAGTGCCACCTTGGATAATGACATGGGAATCTTAAACTTCTCTATGTTTCAGCATGGTCTATTATTTTCATTTTAAAATAGCTTTACATATTCTCACTCCCTCTGCATACAAAGATGACAACATAGAGAATCATAGAATTAGAATGTTTTAAATTTTACAAGACTGTTTATCCCCTTTTCTTTTTTAAACATGATCAATGTTAAATGCAAAACATTACAGCCCTCTGAAGGAATGATTCTAGAAGCAAGTAGGAAAGTTACAAAGCGTTGAGCCTCATTTTATCTGGTCTGTAGCAATGCAGCAATTATTTTGTTTTGGAGTTTTCTGAACTAATTATGATATTATCATAACTCATATATCATGTTCCTGGGTTACAGAAATCTCTATTTTTATCCTGATAATTAAGCTTTAAAATGGATCTTACTTCTCAAGGGTAGATTTTTATTTCAGGCCACATATTAGTTGCTATTGCTGCCATTAACATACTACCACAAATTAGTACAGATTAGTGCCTTAAAACAAGACACATTTATTAGTTTATAGATCTGTAGGTCCAAAGTCTGGGTACAACATGGCTAAACTGAATCTTCTACCTACGGTTTCACAATACCAAAATCAAGGTGTTGGCAAGACCTTTCTGGAGATTCTAGATAAAGATCCACTTCCAACCTCAGTCAGATTGTTGGCTGAATTTAGTTCTCTCTGATTGTAGGACCGAGGTCCCATTTCGTTGTTGGCTGTCAGGAAGGGGTTAGTCTTTGCTCCTATAGGTTGCCCATACTCTTTCTCATGCTTTCCATTTGAATGACCTCCCTCCAGCCACAGCGAGTCAAGTCTTCCTCATGCTTCAAACCTTTCTGACTTTTCCTTCTGCCATTCCCTCCTTTGCTTTGAACCAGAGAAAATTCTCTGCTTTTAAGGTCTCATATAATAAGATTGGGCCCACTTGCATAACCCAGGATAATCACCCTACCTTAAAATGTATAACCTTAATCACATAGGCAAGTCCCTTTGGCTATGTAATGTAATGTATTTTCAGGCTCCTAGGGTTATAATGGGACATCTTTGGGAAACCATTATTCTTCCTACTACAGGTCAGGAGAAAAAAACCAGAACAGACTGAAGATTTTTCATGAACTTAACATTTTCAAGCACAGATATCAGCAAATTTCTTGAATTACTGCATAGCACCTACTATAAAGCATAGTACCTGATTGACTTTCCCATTTAGTAGGTGCTTACATAAGTTAGGAGTCTTAAAGATGAGCAACAGACAAACCCAGATATTGTCCTAACATGAATGAGTTAATCAAGGACTTTGGGGTGAAGCTAGGGATTAACTTGTGGAGCTCCATTCCCAGAGCTTGGCCCAGAACCTGACAAAGTGGCAAACCTTTTAGTAAAGATCTGAATGCCTTCTTGGGTCCCTCAGTGATTTCTTCAAGAGAAAAACAGCAAACTCTCTGTGGATGTAAGAAGATATGACAAGATTTTAAATGAGGTTAAATATTCTCTGGTTAAAACAAACATTACTTTTATTTACAAGTTATTGGATAAAATGTTAAAAGATCCAATCTGATATTAATAACTATAAATGTTCATAATTATTTTAATTTAAGTGAATATTATAATAGTCAATCACCATTGCCTGAAATGGCTTCATAAATAAGGTCATAGGAGAAACTTTACTTGAAAAGAAGAAAAATTAAAGCTATATTTTTTGTTATTGTTTTTTCCTGAAAAGGACAAATGGGAGAAAGATAATAAATATTAGTTATTCCTAATTAAATTTCTAATTTTGATATAGGCTAAAGTCTTTTAGGCCCTTTAATAGTATAAAGTTATTTATGGGAGAAATTGACTCAGAAACCCAACATTCATGACATATTGATAAGTAAAAGCAGAAGACTACAAAATAGCATGGGTATTAGAGTTTTTAGTGTATATGTATACATATATACACATATATATGTATGTGTGTATGTATATATATATACGTATAAAGAGTCATTAGTATGTGTGTGTGTGTGTGTGTGTGTGTGTGTGTGTATAAAGAATGTGAGGACACATACCAAAATGACAATAATGGTTATCATCTTTGGGTAATAAGATCATAAGTATTTAAATTTTTTGTCTTGCCTTGGCTCTGGTTGGTGTGGCTCAGTGGATTGAGTGCCAGTCTGCAAACCAAAGTGTCGTAGGGTTTGATTCCCAGTCAGGGCACATGCCTGGATTGAGGGCAAGGTCCCCAGTTGGGAGCACGTGAGAGGCAACCGCACATTGATATTTCTCTCCCTCTTTTTCTACCTCCCTTGCCCCTCTCTAAAAATAAATAAATAAAATATTTTAAAACAATAAAATAAAATTGTCTTTGTGTTCTTCTGACTTTTCACAATTTCCTCCATTGAGTATGTATTACTTCCAAAGTTAGACTGAACTGCACAAAAATCAAACACCAAAAAAGAAAATTGAATTCAAGGTGAAAAGAATGAAGGGGAACCATTCAAGAACGGAACTCTCCATGATCTTAAATATCTTTACCTGCACTGTAACAGATATTGTTCTTGCTTTTGGCTGTCAAGCACCTTTTCAAATTTTTCCTATATTCAAGAATTTTCTATCTCATGATTTTCTACTTTTCATTCTCCCAATGAAGACAGAAACTAGAGTGACCAAAGGCAGCCCTGGCCAGTCTGCTCAGTTGGTTGGAATGTCATCCCATATACCAATAGGTTTCTTGTTCAACTCCCTTTCAGGGCATGTAGCTAGATTGTGGGTTTGATCACCGGTCAGGGCATATACAGGAGGCAACCAATCTGTGTTTCTCTCTCACATTGTTGTTTCTCTCTCTCTTTCCCTAACCCTCTGTCTCTCTCTCTCAAAAAAAAAAAAAATTACCAAAGGCAAAAGATTTGAGTGCATTTCCTTCCCATCATTTTTCTATGTATATGACTGGCAGGTACTGTGTAGTCTGTTTCTATTGTGCATTCATTTATTTCACTCAACAACATAGTGAGAGCACTTCCCATGTCAGTCTTTTTAAATGGCTCTAGGGGTTTGGTTTTCTCAGGGCCAGCAGATCGAAGGGAGAATGACTCAATAAATTTGGAGGTATTCTTGAACCTGACAATAAGGGCAGGTCTTAAAAAAAAATAAATTCATATCATTTCATTCAAAGAGGCCTGCCATGATTTTGTCACTTACTCACTGCTTGCATTTGGAAAAAATGTCTCAAGTTTTAGAAATCCAGAATTCAGGTTTTAGTTAAAAAATCATATTAGTGAGATTGTATTATGGTTTATTGAGTTTAGAAATTTACCAATGACATTGCCTCCAGCCTTCCCAAGTGTTTTGTAAAGCAGCCTGCTCTTGTCAAAAAATTATTCTAAATAGCTTGCAAACCTCTTGCATCTGCTCATTTTTGTAGTAAAATCGATCAGTTCCCTAACAGCAAACAAGAGGGAAAATATGGGTTTGCAGTAACCACCACTAACCTGAGAACAATACTGGCTTCCTAAATCCAGAAATTTTTAGTAGAGACATAAGTAGTTGCAGCCTTATATAACTGTTAACAAGAAACAAAAGAAAAAAAAAAGAGCATTCTTTAGTTGGCTTTTGTTTTTCAGGACTGTAATTCCTCATCATGTCGGGCCAATCAGGGACATTTTTTCACTAATCTGATCTAGATTTGCAGTCTCAAATGAACACTTTAAATCACACTTAGAAGCAGATTGGAAGCCCTTGTCTTCTGGTAAGACTGGCTATTTTGTGAGATGGTTATATAACCTTCTGCTTTTGTCCTTGAACTTGGCCCACTCTTCTGTGGTTGCCCCCTGGTAAGAGCCTTTTTGATTTCCATTTCAGACAAAACAAAGGAATCACTGGTCTGGGGTGTGTATGTTTGTGTGTTTAATTGGGGGAAAATGATAACATAAAATGTATCATTTTAACCAGTTTTAAGTTTACAGCCCTGTGGCATTAAGTATATTAACACTGTTGTGCTAGTGCTACTGGACAGTATATGGGGTTCTGCTGCCTGCCTCCTACAAATCCCAGAGGCAGAGGTTTGGTGAAAAAGGAAAGGTGTTTATTCAAAAGCTACGCAATTTTGGACGAATGGCAGGCTTTTGCCTTAGAGCTCATTTCCTATAAAATACCTAAAGACAAATAACCCCTCCACCCTTTGCCAGATCAGTTTAAGGCTGTGCCTGGAATTCTTCTCCCATTTAAAAAATACCGTCCTTTGGGATATGGAGGTGGTTGTAGCATAATCATTCAGGTGGGTTAACTGGTTCCTAGTCACAGTCTAGTTCCAGGCATTTTTTTGGAGTCTGTGAATTCGATGGAGTTTTGCTTGTTGTACACTACCCTTTTCTCCAGCCACTGCCCCTGGCCTAACACCTGTGCCCGATCCCTTTGGCTGTTGGTTCACCACTGCATCCTTGTGCCTGGCAGAGCAGAACTGCACAGTGTGGCACCAGTCGCCCATGCCACTGCTGCTTCTCATGCAAGGAGGGGCACGGGAATGCTCAGGCCCCTGGCCCCAACAGGGTGAGCCAAGGGAAGAAAAAAAGTCTCCGTGCACCCCTCTGTTTAAATCTTCCACCCCCAAATCCTGCACAGTGTGGAAGCTAGTAGGAGGTTCTTTTTCCCTACCCAAACATTTCACTAGCCTGGTGCATACTCTGTGCAAGCTTCCTTTGGCTGTGTACCTTACCCAGGGGAAGGGAAATCTGTCACGTGGTTTCCATTTAAATCCTAGGCTGCCTTCTGCAATTTCCGACCCCTCCCTTCTCAGGGGCCTGGGCTCTTGCGTGCAGCCCTAGGATTGCCTCCCCTCTGCCCAGCCATCTGGCCAGACCCCCCTGTAACACAACCATGGTTCGTCCATCTTTGTAACTTTTCAATGTTTTCCAAGTGAAACTCTATAACCATTAAACACCATCTCCCTGTCCCCCAGCCCCTGGCAACCACCAATTTTTTCTGTTTCTATGAATTTGCCTACTCTGGTCTAGGTACCTCATATAAGTGGAGTCATACAGTATTTGTCCTTTTGTGACTGGCTTATTTCACTTAACATAATGTCTTTAAGGTCTACACATTTTGTAACAGATGATTATAAAGATTATTTTATATAATTTTATATCTTTTAAAGAAACTAAAAGAAGAAAATATAAATTTATAGTGCTTGTTATATTAACCTTATTTACCAATTCTGGTTCTTTTCATTTGTTCCTGTGGGTTCATGTTATCATTTAGTATCATTCATTAGGCTGATACTGCTTTGTTACCATGCTCCTCCTTTGTGTTCTTATTGGCATACATATTGCTTTTTAATTTGTTATAGGAACAACAATATAATTATATACAACTTATTTTATTTAATTACTCAAAATCAGGAGAAGAATTGCACATTTATACTATTTTTTATAATTACTAGTGCACCTTGGGTTTTTGTGTATGGATTCAGATTACAGCCCGGGGTCATGTGCTTTCTGCCAGAGGAACTTTCTTTAGTATTTCTTGTAAGGCAGGTGATTGCAACACATTGTCTCAGTTTTTGGTTATTTGGGAATGCCTTTATTTCACCTTTATTTTTAAAAATAAGCCTTGCTGGATGCAGAATTCTTGGTTGACAGATTTTTTCTTTAGGTGACCCCTCCCCCACGCCAAATTTCAGAGCTCATTGCTTGCTATTTGCTTGTTTTATTATTATTATTATTATTTATAGTAACTGGCTGGATTATTTTAGTAAAGTTTATTTCCCCCTTTCTCTATAAAGTCTCTGATGTTGATCTTCAGGGAGTGCACCCTATGGTATGCCCAAAGTCACCCTGAGATGACAGTAATTTTGGCAGGACTATCTTTGACTATCTCTTTCCCTCACCACACTCAGCTGTTAAGCTCCACTCATTGCCAGCTAATTGCTTTATTGTTTTCAACAATATCTTTGGGTATAACGTTCCACAGACTGCCCCAATCAAACTCAGCCTCTTTTGGAGGTATAGTTCTTGAGGTCAGTGCTTGAGATTTGTTCTGATCCCTGGAGGGCTCCCCAAAGCTGCCTCCTTCCCTGGGTTCTCTCTGGGAAACTAACCAGCCTGAAGTTTAACCTAGATCTTCAATGATTTCACCAATTTCCTTCCAATTGACTTTTACCACAACCTCCACTATTTTAAAGAATGCCCTAAGCTTGAACTTTTTCATACCCTGTGGCAAATGAAGTCAGTTACTTTTCGAAGAGACTCAGATCTCTTTGTTTTAAAGCCTGTCTCTCCCACTGGGGACAATTTCCAAGCCATGGCTCTGGAACTGTTGGTGGAAACAATGGTGCACATGTCTCTGAATGAGACCCCCACTTTAGGAACTGTTTTGTGTGGAAAGGCAGTAGCCTCAGGTCTTGTCAGCTTGCCTTTTCCCACTTGGAACCTCTGCCTTACAAAATAGGGAAAGGGTTACAGAGGCCCTAGCATTCTCAGCAGTGCTGCGCCCAAAATAGAACTTCATCCCATAAGTGGCTGACGGCAGAAGAGTGTCTCTACATAGCTGCCCCTTCCAGGAAGCTAGCCCTCTGACTAGGAGCTCAGGGGAGTCCTGTATTTTTGGCTGCATCATTCTGGAGTAGAGTTTCTTGCTAAGTTGGCAAGGGAGAAGGAGAAAATAGATTATTGGTCTAAGTACCATAGATTCTATCTGTCCTTACCAAGTTTTAGTAAATTTTCCTGAATAAATGTTTCTTTGTTTGCTTTATGCCCTTAGGACCATTTCCAGAAACTTTGAATGATTATTTTAAAAAATAGGCTTCAGCAGTTTCTCTATGGAAAGGTCTGTGGAGACCTTTACACTGTTGCTTGATGTGGTAATCCTTACCTTTGATTTTTACATTGATCCATGATTACTAGTTAAGGTAATGAATTATACCAGTGTGAAATAATAGTATAGGCTCAATTACCTTAATAAACTAGTAGATGAGTTTGAAGAATTTTCGTGAAAAAGGAACCATAACTTATGGATTAACATGGAAGGAGAATCATATACAAAGCATGGTATCTGAGTGATTGACTCACTATGTCACAGTGGGCTACACTTACCTTCTTTCTTTTTAAATATAACATGTATTTAAATGTTAGAGTATTTGATTAAGTTGATTTAGTCATTATCATGCCAAATGTATTCATAAGGAAACAGACAGACAATTATTGGCTTAGCACAAAGGTTAAAAATTTTAATTTCTTTGCTTCCCATATAACCACTCAGTTTGGCATCCTCTTTGCACCTTTTATTTTCCTCCTTTTGAGATAAAACTTCAATAACCAATTTACATAATGGCATGACTTATTCCATGGACTTGTCGAGTGGCCAGCTTTGCAGATACGTTTTTTTCAGAAAGAATTATTTTAATAGCATTGATTCTTTCCAGCAGTGATAATGGCAGGGCACTCTTCCTGGACTATGAGTTTTGAATAGTTCACAATGGGGGACTCAGAATGAACTTGAAAGATTTATCCAGCCTGAATGTTTATAAAACCTACTCTGTGTTTACTCCTTATCAAAGATGATCAGAATGGCATTCTGTTTTATTTCTCTCTCTGCCTAACAAACCTATTTCTGAGGTTTCTAGCTCAAATAATATTTTTAAAATCAGAGACTAGAAAGGAAGGACAGGATTACCATTTCTGTGGTTCTTTGGGAGCAATGTCCTGTGGCATGAGGTCATGAATTAATTTATCACAAATGATTACTTTTCAGTCCAAGTTATGATTGACCATATGTTTAAAATAAATACCAGCCAAAGCATATACATTTGTTGTAGCTCTAAAATTAAGTATAACAGAATGCAAAAAATTCTCCAGAGACAAAGTCTCCTCTGAGACATGTCCTGGAAGAAGTAAAAGAGTGCACGGTTTTCTAAGACTGCACACCAGAAACAATATAAACATTAATGGCACTCTTTTTTCTGGATAATAAGAATTCATGTGCAGATGGGTAGAGCAGGTAGAAAGCCTTTATGCCTGTAACCTGGTTGTTGCTTCTGAGATTTCACCTTTGATCCATCAAACTCTCTAGGGAATTTACTTCAGAGCTGATGTTTGAGAAAAAATTTATTTGTATTATTAAATTATTTAAATATATATATATATTTATTAATATATATTATATAAATATATATATATATATTTGACCCTTGAACAATGTGGAATTTAGGAGCACTAACCCTCATGCAGTCAAAAATCTGCACATAACTTGTGGTTCTCCCAAAACTCAAGTTATCTCTCGATATCCACAGGTGACTTGTTCCAGGACTGCCCTATGGATAACATAATCCTCAGATGCTCAAGTCCCCCATATAAAATGGCATAGATCCATGCATATAGTTGGCCCTCTGCATCCACAGCCTCTCAGCCATGGATTCAAAACAGAACAAGTATTTACTGAAAAAAAAATACATGTGTAAATGAACCATGCCATTCAAACCCATGTTGTTCAAAGGCTAATTGTATAAATATATGTTAGTATAAAGTTTTGTTTCTTTAAAATCAATTCCTGAATGGAAGCAAAGTCTCTGATGAAGTGGTTAGTAGGCAACAAAATCCTCTAGAGAGAATTACTGTGTCCTTCCAAAGATTTTTTGTTGCTGTTAAGGCTACAAAAAGCAACCTCTAAAAATGTGGTTTTGAAAAAATAAATTGGTAACAAATTTCAATGTTTTAAAATTTTACCACAAGACCAACTGATTTCTTTCAGGCATAGCCTGGTTTGTTTCAGCCTCCAGAACAGTATTCATTTTTATTATTGCAATGCAAGCACTCACACAGAGAATTATAGACACAGTTATATTTAAAGTGAATATTATTTAAGTATTGAAGGGTGTGGAATTATATTCATTGAAACATAATTAAAATACAGAGACATATAATAAGTGGGTGGAAGTGTATGCAATAATAATTCAAGGTAATCATTGTGTTATGATTGTGCTGCAGATTAGAGCAGAATATAATGAGGTCTACATTTAATTAGAATAATTTAATTCTAAGCCAGATTGGAGGCAAAGAGTACTTCAGAAACGTGCCAGTCCCATTTTTATTATAGAAACAGGTGAAAATGTGTCCTACAAAGATTTTAATTTGAGTTTAAGAGTAGCCAGTAAAATGATAGATAAAATTTACCCTCTTACTCCATCACTTTATTGTGTGTACACAGGATAGACTCTTTATGCTAAAACTGTGCAAATAATTCTTGAGTGAAGCACCCAAGTGTCTCCCAAACAACTCCCATCTATCTCTCTTACCTTTGCTCATGTTATTTCTCCACAGAGAGCTTCTGCCTGGCCAACGTCCTTGGCCTTGGCACTGGAAATACCATGAGCACTTCCTGAGAATATGCATGTCAAGGCACCTGGTGCTGCTAAGACTTGGTGAAATGAGAGCCTGGGAGCAATGAATATATTCAGCTAGAGTCTTTGAAGTTGCTCAGGGTCAGCTACTACAGATGTAGGGTCAGACTCCTACATCTGGCCAGACCCCCTGGTTCCCAGGAGGCCTTGAATTTCAACTTTATTCAGTCCAGCTGATCCACTCCATCAGAAGGCCCTCAGAATGGCTGCCAGGATCCTCTTGTGTGAGAAAATGACACCCTGTTCTGGCCCTACTAAATCAATGCCCAAACTGTGTCTAATTCTTCTTACC
Organism: Pteronotus mesoamericanus; assembly: GCF_021234165.1. Lineage (NCBI taxonomy): Eukaryota > Metazoa > Chordata > Mammalia > Chiroptera > Mormoopidae > Pteronotus > Pteronotus mesoamericanus. The sequence goes on from NW_026555072.1 coordinate 5,118,585, forward strand.
TCCTAGTCAGAACTCTGTACAACTCTAAAGTGCCCCGAGGCCAAACTCATTCTTCCTTCTAATTCCTTTGCTGGAGCAGCTTCTCAACCTTTTCTCCTTGGTGAGCCCTTGAGTCTCAAAAGTGACTTCTATCTCTGAATTCCTCTGACTCTGATTGTCTATGGGACTCACAGAACAAATTGTGGATGGATGCTGAAGTAATACATCATATACTTGTCTTCCTACTAATATTGTAAGCTTTCTGTGAGGAGCATTCTTTCAAGCTTTTTGTATCGTCAATGGCTAGCACAGTGTCAGTTAGGGAAAGGTAGTTTTATTTTCTGTACAGTGGTTAAGAAGTGAGCTCTGCATGTGATTCATTGTAAAGGGCAATATAGATTGGCAGAAACCACCTTAAGCAAGTGATTAAAGTTAACATTGCTAGTAATGTAAACAAATGGCATTATGTGCTTTCTGATAAAAGGCACAGAAGACACTGCATTATTTTTGTGGTATTCTTGCCAAAAATGGACAACCTGAATCTACACATGAGGAAATATCAGACAAACCAAATTGAGCGATATTCTATAAAATAACTGGCTTATACTCTTCAATCATGTCAAAATAAAAAACAAAAACAAAGAAAGACTGAAGAAATGTTCTAGGTTAAAAGACACTAAAGTACTGTGACAACTGAATGCAACATATGCTGGGCATTTGATGCTGGACAAAAAAATTTTTTTTCTGTAACAAACATAATTGGAAAAATTGGCAGAATCTAAATAAGATCTGAAGACCTGATAATGGTATTATTTTAATGTTAATTGACAGTACAGTGACAATTATACCATGTTTATATAGGAGAATGTTCTGTTTTTAAAAACACACACACACTGAAGTATTTAGGGGTAATTTTCTACACTATTCTTGCAACTTGAAGCCTGAATTATGTCAAAATTCAAGGTTTGTTTTTTTTTCTGTTTTCTGAAGTGTGGACTCTGGGATCAGGCTCCCTGGATTAGAATCCCAGCTTTGGCATTTACTAGTCATCTGACAGGGGCAAATGACTGAGCCCCTGCTGCACTGTTTGCTCACCTGTATTATGAAGATAATAATAGCAATGCCTTGAGTGGGCTGCTGTGAGAATACCATATGATTTCACTCATATGTGGAATCTAATGGAGAAACTAAACTAACAAGGAAAATGGGGACAGACTCATAGATGGAGAGTAGGATGACAGTTAGTGGTGGGGGGCCGGTGAGGGGGTGGAGGGATTGAGCAAAAAGGTAAAAGGACTCAAGGACATGAACAACAGTGTGGTGATTGCTGGGGGAGGTGGGTATAAGGGGACTAAATGGTAAAAATACAATAAAGATTAAATTTTTTTGTAAAAAGAATTAAACATGGTAAAGTGCTCATCATATTCTTGGCCCAGAGTGAGCACTTGGTGAATAAGAGCTTCCATTATTAAAAGACCCAGTACATGTTCCCTGCTGCTTATAAAAAAGATGATGTTGGAGAATCATGAATTAGTAGGGTCAGGAAGAAATACTATGGATCTTGCGTCTCTTGCTTACTTCTAAGGGGCTTTACTAGCAGCTATGACTACTGAAAGCACATGGGGGCTCTTATAACTTAATTTTTAAGATCATTAGGATGTTTAGATTAAAGAGGGCTTAGTTAGGTTCAGATCCTCAACCAGAGCTTAAGCACAGTAGGAAGATCACCCTACAGGTCGGTGACACATGGCTACCTGTTAGGACTCCACCAGGCTCATTCCCAGAATGGGTTTTAACACATTGCCAGGTGAACACATATGATTTGGGCTGGATGCCCAGAATATCTGTCCTCTCTTACCAAACAGAGAGCTGTTCTGAATAACTCAGAATTGCACTTGCTTTCTATGTTTGACCTTGGGTTCTACATTCAGAGTGATGTTTACATGGGAGAGAGAAGAAGAATTAGAGAATCATCTAGAGCCAGGGGTGTTGAACTTTTTGGTGTCTCTGGGCCACACTGGAAGAACAAAAGTTGTCTTGGGCCACACATTAAATACACAAACACTAACAAAAACTGATGAGCAAGAAAAAAAAAGTTTTTAAGTAAATTTACGATTGTGTTGTGCCACATTCATAGCCAGCTTGGATTGCCTGTGGCCCACAGGCTGCGGGTTGGACACCCCTCTACACTAAGTCTGTTACTTTACTAAAGAAGGAACCAAGGTCCAGAAAGTTGATGAGACATGCTTGGGATTACTCTGCTTGTTTTGGCAGAGGGCTAGAACAAGTTTTCTAACTCTCATATCATTGTCCCTTTCCACCAGGCCACATTGTGATTGGTAGAACTAAGAAATTCAGAGAAGCAAATGTGAAGGGAGCAACAGGAACAGAGGCCAATGTTCCCCACACAGGCTTGAGCCAGTAAGAACTAAAGGGCCTTTCTTTTGAGATATCCTTTGGAAGGACCCCACATCACAGCGATGCGATAAAAATAAGATGGCAACATTTGCTGGTAGCTTGGCAGTAGTTCTCTGGAAGCTCAGGTGGTAAATTTAATGCTCCTTCAAATTTAGTTGTGTTTTACTCCATTGACTAAGATAAAGTGTTCATGTTTCATCACACAGTTTGTTTCCCTGATTTTTATATCCTCTGTCTTATTTCTTAATCAAGAAGCTTATTACAACTTTCTCTGGTTCTAAGTTTCTGCCATGTTGCTTCATCAATCATCCTCGTTTCTGCTTTGCTATGACCATCTTGGACTTGAGATACTGTGTGGCTTCAGTGGGAAGTTTATGGCTGAACTTGATCTTGAATAATTCAGGGAGTACAGGACTGCTGCTGTAGGTAAACTCAGAGTTTACTTTTGTTATTGGTTATAAATAAAAATCTATTTCCAAAACAATTGAAGATAGACTCTAGAGCTGAAAATTTCTGTAGAACTTATCCCACCCATTGAGGGAATCAGTCTTCCTCTCTGAAACCTGAGAGTTGGGACAATCAATTTTTATAAAATTCTCCTGGAAAGAAGGCAATGCAATTAACATAGAAAAATAAGTAATTGGGCGTCTGGAAACATTGCTTTTCTTTTTCAGCATATGGCTGTTACTTTGAGGGAGGGTCTCAAGGCTGAAGGGCTAAGTGAGAATCTAATAGCAACCAAATTCTAGAATGCTCAGAAAAAGCAATCTATTTTGACTGATGCATGCACTTGAGAGAGAACAAAGCAGATTTCTGGATTCACTGTGAAGCTTGTGTTATTTGCTTGGCAAGGTGTTAAGACATTTTAGAATTTTGCATAGGTAGCCAATGCAGGGATCTGATGAATAACATGGGGAGTTCTTGCAAGTATCTTTACTTTCAAATATATATATATCTTTATACTCCAAAGTATCAGAAATCAACATCTCTGAATTTGAATGAAAAATCATTGAGCCCTGGCTGGTGTGGCTTAGTGGACTGAGCACTGGCCTGCCAACTGAAAGGTTGCTGGTTCAATTCCCAGTCAGGGCACATGCCTGGGTTGGGGGCTTGGTCCCCAGTTGGGGGCGCGCAAGAGGCAACTGATCTATGTTTCTCTCCCTCTCCTTCCCTCTATTTCTTCCTCTCTTCCCATCTCTCTAAAATAAATAAATGAAATCTTTTAAAAATTGGTATTAAAAAATCAAATAAATATATCCAATTTCCAGAATCTTGACTCTTAAGGAAAACATTAAGACACCTGTAGCTGTTAGATTCTCTCTTGGTAAGAGTGATGCTTTTCTGCAGAGAAATATCATCAAATTTTAAGACAATTAAAAAATGTATTATTTAATTAATGATATGAAAAATTCTTCCAGAAATAAGCCCAGGTCTATATGGGCATCTAATATTTGACAAAGGGGGCAGAAGCATAAAATGAGCAATAATAGCCTCTTCAACAAATGGTGTTGGGAGAGCTGGACGGCTACATGCAAAAAATTGAAATTGGATCATCAGCTGACACCATACACAAAAATAAACTCAAGATGGATAAAAGACTTAAATATAAGTCTCAGCACCATCAAAGTCCTAGAGGAGAACATTGGCAGGAAACTCTCAGATATCCCATGCAGCAATTTTTTCACTGATATGTCTCCTAAAGCAAGGGACATAAAGGAAAGAATAAACAAGTGGGACCTCATCAAAATAAGAAGCTTCTGCACGGCTAAAGAAAACATCAGCAAAATGAAAAGGGAGCCAACCATATGGGAAAATATATTCGCTAACGATACATCAGATAGAGGTTTGATCTCCAAGATATATAAAGAACTCACTCAACTCCACTCCAAGAAGACAAAGGATCCAATCCAAAAATGGGCAAAAGACCTGGGCAGATGCTTTTCCAAGGAGGAGATACAGAGGGCCCAGAGGCATTTGAAAGGATGCTCAGCATCACTAGCCATCAGAGAAGTGCAGATCAAAACCACCATGAGGTACTACCTCACATTGGTAAGAATGGCCATCATAAACAGATCGACAAACAACAGGTTCTGGCGAGGCTGTGGAGAAAAGGGAAGCCTAGTACACTGTTGGTGGGAATGCAGACTGGTACAGCCACTGTGGAAAGCAGTGTGGAATTTCCTCAGAAAGCTGAAAATGGAACTGCCTTTTGATCCAGTGATTCCCCTGCTGGGACTATACCCTAAGAACACCAAAACGCCAATAGAAAAGAATGTATGCTCCCCAATGTTCATAGCAGCACAATTAACAATAGCCAAGTGTTGGAAGCAACCTAAATGCCCATCAGTAGATGATTAGATAAAAAAATAATGGTACAGATACACAATGGAATACTACGCAGCAGAAAGAAAAAAAGAACTTCTAAACTTCGCAACAGCATGGATGGAACTGGAGAGCATTATGCTAAGTGAAATAAGCCAGGGGGCGAAAGACAAATACCATATGATCTCACCTATAAGTGGAACCTAACCAACAATACAAAGATGCAAGGAAAATAAGACCAGCAACACTGAAAGGAAAAGAAATCAACAGAGACAAGAGAGAAGGAGGGGGGGCGGGGAAAAGGAAGGGAAGGGGAAAGTCAAGGAATATATAGCAAGGATTCATGGACGAAACCAAAGGGGAAGAGCTGAGGGAGGGAAGGAGGAAGGGGGCAAAGGAAAGTGGTGGGGGGTAGGCAGAGAGAAATGTATTTGAAAAAATAAATTAAAATAAAATTTAAAACAAATTCTTCTGGAAACAGGAGCAGTTTGCTTCCAGCAGCCTTTGGCTTCCAGCGGAGGTATGCAGCCTGCCGCTTTTTCTTAGAGCAGACAACCAAGAACAGAGAAACCCAGGGAGTCAGTGCCTTCAGCTCTCTCTTCACACAGGACTGTGCAATGGTCATAGCCACTGACAGCAGAGTCAGCATTTGTTCAAGGGGAAAATGAAGAACACACAATTGCTCAGAAAACAGAGTCTCTGCTAAGTTTCAAGAAAACATATTTTAAAGAGTTAGAACTTTGTTAAGTGATCATGACACAAAACTAAATTTTGAAAGCTAAGGGTGTGGAGAAAAGCAGACATCTGAATATCTTGAAAGGCCAAAATGTCGTTTTTTCTTGCAAATCTAGGTTTGCCTATTAAGTTCTATCCTTTCTGCCTTCACCTGAAGACAGGATCTCATTCTGAAGAGGGTGAGTGGTTTTGAGTCTCTTCCCAATCCAATCCAGAATCCATACTTCTGTTTGGGTTGCTTTAATTTAAGAAGAAAAACTTTGTGGAAAATTGGAGGGAATCAGGATGTCCAACAGTGGGAAAATAGTTGAAGGCATTTTGATTCATTGATATGATGAAGTATTTATTGTGTAGCGACTGAAATATGAACAATGAAGGAGTTCTTCATGATCTGGGGAGTTGTCATGATAGGGCACTGGGTAACAGAAGTGGTGTGGCTTAGGTGATTTCAACTAGGTCATCTGGATTTCTGCATAAACTTAGCTGCGCTTGTCACATTTGGAAAGGTGAGAAGGTACTGTTTATTACCAGAAAGAAAATCTTAGTATAGACCAACCATTCTCAGCTGGAGTCTTGTGATAGAATTAAACCATAAAGTATCCATTGTATGAAATAACATCTTCCCAATCTATCAGGAATGGAGCTAGTTATGTACCATTTTTGGAAGAACTGAGAAAATGATCACTTGAATCATTTTTCTATGTTGTGTGATTTAGAAGAACATCCCAGTTATAGACCATCATACGTGTGCAGAGTGCAGATGATGTAGCCAAACAGTCCTTTACTTTTGCCATCAAGTCAACTATCATTAGAGTCATCCTTAGGTGGGCAGCAGAATTCCAGTCTCTCACTCAAAATATTCAATGCCATGATCCCTTAGATCTTTGTATTCCTTTCCCTAAAATCCTCCCAGAGCCAAGTTCTTAGTTTCAAAGTGCCAATCAACTGTGAACTCAGGTCCTGGGATGAGGTGGCAGAAACTGGACCAAACATTGGGAAGAAAAAGTGAAAAAAAAAAGAATTCCATAAAGTGGATAGAAGCCATGAGGATGATGTTCAAGACATTTGAAATGATAAATAGGAGAGTCAGAGGAGAGGGAAATATTATTTGTCCATTCATTCCTTTGTTCTTCCATTCATTTATTCAACATATATTTACTATAAATCAGTAAGGGGCAGGCAGGTACTAAGCTGAGCACTAAAGATACAATGATGAGTAAGAAAGATATTATTCTATGCCTAATGCAAAAAAGTTACAGACTAGCAGGCTAAACAATAGAGGGAATAACAAGGTTTTACAAATATCAGAGGAAAACCAGATTTATCCAAAACTTTGTAAACAAGCAAAAGAAAATAATAAATACGTAAGTTGGGACCAGATTGCTCAATTGACCCCTGCTGATCCAGGCAGCTCTCATTGACACAAAGGCCAAAAAGAGTACTTGGGGCACTGTCTCCTTGGGGAGGAGGTGGGAAACCCTTCTGTTGGCAAATCTTGACTTTTGTAAGGAGTAGCAGGGCTGTGGTAAGCATGGCATTGTGAGATCAGCAGGTCAAACCACTTCTGGGCTAGGTGTGCTTGGCATGCTAAGACTGTGCTAAGGAGCTATGGTAGATGCTTAGATATCTTGTATCACATCCCCTTGACCCTTTCTGACTTCGGTTGCAGTTGGCATGAATGAGCCTTAAGCTTCAGGTACTCTTAATTTGTTTATGGGCTTTTGCCAAAGGGGGAGGAGGTAAAGCCCAGAGACACCCACCAACCAGTGAGATACGAAAGGCCAAGGATAAATGGTCTCACCTATTGTCCTCCAGAGGGACAATTCTGAGGCTCAGTCTCTATGGTTCCTCAGTGGTTCCCAGTGAGAATGGGTCTGCAGTAGTAACCAACTCACCAAGGCAGCATTTCTTTAGCCTTTTTCCCTCCCCTGTCTCACTGTCCTCACTCTCTCATCTTGTTCCTGAGGACACCTTCCAAATAAACTACCTGCAACCAAGTCTTTGTTTCAAGCTCTGCTTCTTAGAGAACTTGAACAAAGACAGGCACCATATACCCTTCCAGAGCACTACCCTAACCCCAAGGAAAGAGGTTCTGCAGACAAATTTCTGAATTTGAGACTGCCTTGCCTACTGTGTCATACCTGCACTTGACTACTGCTCATGCTATGTGTCCCCAGGCTCCCTTCCTTTTTCTCCAGGTTTTTTCTGATCTTGCCAAGCATACCCATGGCTTCTCCTACCTCTGCTTTTGGTGTCCTACGCCCAGAGCCAGATGTCCTTCTGGCTTTCTCAGGGCTTGAGATTTTCTTTCTTGGGTCCTCTTTTCTCCTGTATACTGGTACAGTTCCACCCAGCTCATGTCAGCTGGTCACTTGGGATGGTCTGTCCTGAGTTGAGTGCAGTATATCTCTTGGTGTTAATGGCTATTGAGAGCTGCACCACCCCCACTATCCCATCATCCCTCAGGCTAAGAGATCCAAAATTTGGAGTCTACCATGCACCTCTTAATGTCATGGACAGAAATAGGTGGATCAAAAGGTCATAGAGAGAGGAAAAACCAGGGTACAACCAGAAGCAAAGAACATTGTAAGGAGAGGATATTAATTGTTTGTCACCACTAAACATTGTCCCCTGCACTATCTTATGATGAAACTGCCCAAAGGACTTGATTTGGGTTTCTAAGGAAAAATGGAGACGCTGACTGAGGTGATGGACCTTGGCCTCTAGGGCTTCTTGAAGATCCTGAGGGTGAGGATGCTGGGCTCTGCTTTGTGTCCCTGAACAAAGACACACTAGGAAGAACTGGGTCCTCTCCCCGCATTTCAGGAGAAGATGCAGCACCAGCACAATTAGGAAAGCAAGAACCTAGGGACCAAGAGAAGGAAAGTGAGGCTTGGTTTGGCAAGCACCAACATGCCATGAGAAGGCACATAGCATGAGGTGTCAAGGAGAAGGAAACTCATGGGTTGCTGGTGAAGTCTCTGAACACCCTCAAACCATCAGCAAAAGAAAGAAGTAGTTCTGAGATTCCACTGAATTTTGAAGGTCTGGAGTGTGAGTTGTATTCATCACCATAATAAACCTTGTTTTACCCTTTGTGGGGCATAGGTCAGGAGGAAACACATGTGGAACAAACACTCAAATTGAGGATGACATTCTGTTTCCCCTTTCTATCTATTCAGGGCTCACCTCAAAAGGATGGAGAGTAATGACATCTGCCTTCCTCTCTCCCTTTCTCCCAAAGATGCTTACCTTTGAGCATAACTTTTATCCCTTAAAGCAAATGAGATCCTTCTATTTACAGGGTAGTTGAATGATAATATTTCTGTACACTGGAAATCATAAAGCAAGCAGGCTGGTTCCAGGAAAGAGGGCTAAGAGGAGTGTGGCCCTACCTACACTGAGCTAGAATGGCCATCACTTTGATCCAGGTGAATGAAAGCCCACCCTCCTCCTCCTTGCTCCAGGCTATTCCAGCCTGCACTCAGTGCCCCATTACCTGGAAAAAGTTGAACCATCCCATATTCTGCTTATACAATGAGAGGCATTTTCCCTGTCATAGAACCCATGATTTGCTTTCTTACATGGACAATAAGCTTCTTGCTCATGAGGTGAAGAATTAGTCTTATTTCATTGGACTTTGAGTCTTCTTTCCACCAAGAGTTAATAGGTTGTCTATCTTTGGTTTTGATAATCATTCAAATTAAAGACATCTGTTCACTTCACATCTTACAAATCAAGCGCTCCTGACTCTAAAATTATTTTCTTGGTTTAGTGTCTCAGAACCACAATAATCAACTTGGCAATATGCAAAGTTATTTACAACGAAAGTCTGATGGTGCTCCTCTTCACTTGATGCTAGAAAGGTTTTCCACAAATCTAGCTTATTAAAAGAATGAATCCCCTAATATCTATGCAATTTTCAAATGAGATGGTCATAAAATTGTTATAATATTAAAAGTCTATTTTCTGTTGATAATAATGATGCAAATATTGATGTAAGCCCACTAAGTTACACCAAACACATGCAACTAAGTTACACATGCTTATCAAAATGGATAGATGGTAATATTGAAATATTTCTTCATACCATACATAAACAAGTTTGTGTGCTTTTATTTGATTTTTCTTAGTCTTTTATAGTTAGAAAAGGCATCTTTCATGTTTATAAGTATGGTGTTCATAGTCTTCACATTTTTTATGTTGAATTTTCTATATCATTTATTTTTATGATTATTCATTTACTGACCTATACATTCGTTCCTAAGCAAACATATATATGAAGGGCACTATGCAGCTGCTATAGGATATAAAAAATAGAGCAAAGTGGTTCTTAATGCTTATAGGAAGTCATCCCTTCAAAGACTGAGCTGGTTTTCTTCTTAAAGATGAAATTGATAGTGGCCTCTGTTGTCATTTGGTAGAGGAGGAGTAGTCAAAAGTGCTGCCCTAATAGAGTTGAGGGTATACTTTGCAAAGCCCAAAGTAACTTACAACTTTAAAACAATTATTATGATTGCGCTTATTTTTAAGAACCCCTATATCAATGTTCCTTGATGACCCTTCCCCTAAGATAGTTTCATATGTATTTTTTATAAGAAAGAACCCCTATATCAAGCATTATATATCACTATGAGGGAACCACTTGTTGACTCTGGAGCAGTTATAGACCTGAGATTTCTCACTCTCTCTCAAGCATGGTTTTCTAAAGTTATTACTACTGCAGTTTATATCCAGGCCTTCACTCTTGTTCTGATGGAATTCAAATGTGCTACAAGGCCACCTTGCTCTTAGCAGAGCTTCCTCACTGCTGAGCCCCTGGGAAAGTATAGTCACCAACTATTCAGCCACCTCTTTTCTTTCTTCTCCTCCTCTGTTTCAGATTCATGAAAAAATAAATAAATAAACACGTAGTCAGCATATTTATAAAACTTGATGCCTTTGGGGGAAATGCCAGGGAAAGTTGTTAGATTACAAGGGAATGGAATTAGGTCTGGAGTTGCCATATTAAGAAGTTTGATCTAGCTATATTTGTTGTCCTTTTCTCAGGCAGACAGTGTCACCAACTGTGTTGGTGTTTTAAAACGTTCCCACAAATTCTTGAACACTACAGCCACCAAGGTAGAGTCTACTCCCTCCCCTTGACAGTGAGCTGGCCTATGGTGAGCCATCTAATGAATAAATTGCAGAGGAAGTAACACTGAGTCACTGTTGATGCTAGGTAAAAAAAAAGTAATACAACTTCTGCCAGGCTCTTGCTCTCTTGGGACAACTGCTTTGGAATCTCAGAGTTATCATGTAAGAAGTCTGGCTATCTGGAGGCCACCATTCTAGAGAGGCCACATGGAAAGATCTCACATAGACAGAGAAAAATGCATGGAGAGCAACAGCTGTCCCAGATTGCAGCCTTTTGAGTCTGCTCAGCATCAAGCTCCAGGAATGTGAGTAGGTGAGCCTTGGATGGTTCCAGCCCCAAGCCTTCGAGTTGTCCTTGCTAATGCCAAGTGCAGCCAGGCTTTGAGTAATCTCAGCTGACATGAAGTAGAGCAGTGACAAGCTGTCCCTGCTGAGCTAGGCTCAGATTTCAGATCTGTGAGCAAAATAAATATTGTTGCTTTAGGCTAAGTTTTTTGGTGGTTTATTACACAGCCAAAGAACTAGGATACTTACATAGTTCTGTCACACAATCAGTTTTATTTCCCCTGAATTGACCAATAGTACTGTAGTTTAGCCGGGTATAAACAGAGCCAGACTTGTTATTTTTGGAGATGAAGTTTCCAGACTGTCTTCATATCTGAGACATGTAAGCCATAATCATTTTAATTTACTTTCACTTAGTAGCAGAGAAGTGGGTTGATTCCGCCCCCCCCCCATTTTATTATCTGGGATAAAAGCAGGATCTGTGTGTTTGAATTCAGATTTTTTCTCAATTCTATGTCAGTTTTTCTGGTTGCAAGCTTTCTTTCCCACAAGGAAATGTTTTTTCATCAGTTGCTAGAATTCAACACTGTCCACTGTTAATTTTCAATTCACACAGCATTTAATGGTGATTTATCTACAGAGAAGAAATCATCTCTATATAATTTCTTCTTTCCCTAACAGGGAGCTGTTAGGTCAGTATAAATTCTATTTATTTATTTATTTAATTTACTTTTTAATTTTTGTTCTATTACAGTTATCCCAGTTTTGCCCTGTTATCCTCCCCTGCCCCACCACCCCTTTCTCACTGTCGGGTCAGTATAAATTTTAAAGTTATTTCCCCCTGCATATTCATTTGCTAATTTAAGAAAGGGGGTGTCCATGTTTTTGAATTCTTGGAAATGGCCTAAATAGTTAGTTCACAGACAAAAGGATGTTTACAAATGAAAAGAAGAGAATGTAATCTACTAAAGAGATAATATAAAGAAAAGAAGTAAAAAAAATGCCTCAGTTCTTATAAAATTAAACTGTTGGTAAATGAACCATCTAGATCACATGAGACATGCAAACATAGGAAAGAAAATAGCAAGTGCTTACAATACCTGGATAATTGTTAAAGAGCTATCATAATTTATTTATAGACTGGTTCCCTAGCTTTTACTCAGAGACTATTTCTACATAGAGCAGTAAATTCTAGCTTCTGGATTTGCAAATATTTTGCACAATATTGTAATATTTTTGGTCATCTGATTTCCCAATCCAGGGTAGAAGAATGAACAAAATAAGCAAGAGGGAGGTGCTTATGGGGAAAAGATGCTGGAGATAGGCACAGTGACAGCACTGGGAAAAAATATCTGAGAACATGAGACCAGACACTTAAAAATGACATCAGAAATCAAAACATCTAGTCTGGTGCCTTTAGCATGGGGGCATATAGCTCTACATGCCTCAGTGGTCCAGGAGAATGTCATTGATAATCCATAATTGACAAGAAATGGTTAGATTATTTTCAGGACATTTTTTATAAAAGCAGGAAAGATTGTTTCTTCCATATTTTAGGGAAACTATCAAAAAATGATCTAAAGAAATATGTTTTAGCATTTAAAAGGATAAAATTCAGTTACCTCAAAAAATCACTTATGTGGAAATATTTTTTCACATATTGGTTAAATGGGGTTCCTGTGTTATGAATATTTATCTGAAATGATTATGGAAATCCTGTTGAGTAGTGTGAGGTATCACCACTTAGATTTTTATCTCTAACAAGACGGTAGGGTTATCAATTTGTCCCTTGTGCCCAGCTTATTTCCTTTCTCCTGGATGCAAGATTGTTTCTTCTGGGAGATTCTATTTTAACCCTAGGTTCAAATGATAATTGCCATCTTTTATTTATTTATTTAAAATTTCTTTCTTTTTTTAGACAGAGGGGAAGGGAGGGAGACAGGAAGAGAAATATCCATGTGTGGTTGCCTCTCACACAATCCTCTTGGGAACCTGGCCCGCAACCTGGGCATGTGCCCTGGCTGGGAATCAAACTGGCAACCCTTTGGTTCACAGGCCGGTGCTCAGTCCATTGAGCCACACAAGCCAGGGCTATTTATTTATTTTTAATTCTATTTTTAAATCATGTTTATTCTATTACAGTTGTCTCAATTTTCCCCCATTTGCCCTCGTCCACTTATCCCTCCCACCCCCCACCACAGTCCATTCTGACTCTGTTGTTCATGGTCATTCATACATGTTCTTTGTTTAGTCTCTTTTTCTTCTTTCCATCATTGTCCTCCTTCCCATCTCTTCTGATCTCTTTCAGTCTGCTCCATGTTTCTTTACCTGTGGCTTACTTTGTTCATTAGTTTATTTTGTTGAATAGATTCCACTTATACATGAGATTATATGGTATTTGTCTTTCACCAACTGGCTTATTTCACGTATCATAATGTTCTCCAGTTCCATTCATTTTGTCGTAAAAGGTAAGAGCTCCTTCTTTCTTTCTTTCTTTTACTTTAAAATGCAGATTTTATTATTTATTTATTTATTTAAATGTCAAGATCCATTATAAAATATTAAAAAATTTAAATCCATTATAAAGTCTCAGCAATTAGAACAACATGACACCAGCACAGAAATAATCAAGTAGATTAATGAAATAAAACGAGAATTTCAGAAACAAATATATATATCTAACAATGTAATATAAGATTAAATTGATATTTCAAATCTATGGGGAAAATAAGGCTTCTTCAAGAAATAAGGTGCATGGACCATTATTACTTGAAATAAAACAAATATAGAGCCTTATTTCACACATTATACAAAAAATATTCAGGTGAGTTAAAAATCAATATGTAAAATCTAAGGAGTTTTCAGAGAAAATTAAAAACAATATTTTTCTTACCCTAAAGTAACATATTCAACCCCAGAAGCTATAAAGTAAAATATTGACAATATGACTACTTAAACATTTAAGACTACATAATAATATACATATAAAAAAGTTAAAGGACAAGTAATAGAATGGGAAAGTATTTGCCACACATCTAAAAAAGGGTAAATTTTTTTTAGGGCAAAAATTCTAGAAACATTTAATCAAAAAATGGATAAAGAATATCAAAAAGTCATTTAAAGCTTTTTAAAAACAATAGAAACAGGCAAGAAATATACAAAAACATGTTTAATTTCAACATATAATAAAGTAACAATTAAAATAACATCATTGTTGCAATCAGGTTAATGAATATTAAAAATATTAGTTAATATCAAGTATTGGTGACTGTGAAAGGAACTGGGTATCCATAGAGTCTTTTTCTTTATCTTCTTAAAGCAGTCCTTTTAGTATATTTTGCAATGCTGATTTGGTGGAGGTGTATTCTTTTAGCCTTCTTTTGACAGGAAAATCCCTTATTTCACCTTTCATCTTAATTGAGAGCCTTGCTGGGTAAACCAGTCTTGGTTGCAGGCCTTTGCTTTTCATGACTTGGAATATTTCTTGCCATTTCCTTCTGGCTTGCAGTGTTTCTGTTGAGAACTCAGCTGTTGGCTTTACCGGGGCTCCCTTACATGTTACTACCTGTTTTTCCCTTGCTTCCTTTAGGATTCTCTGTTTGTCTTTGACATTTGCCGTTTTAATGATGATGTGTCTTGGAGTGGGCCTTATTGGGTTCCTCTTGAATGGGACCCTCTGTGCTTCCTGGACTTGTGTGACTTTTTTCTCCTACAATTAGGGAAGTTTTCCATCATTACTTTTTCAAAGAGGTTTTCTATCCCTTCCTCATCCTCTTCTCCTTCTGGTATCCCTATTATGCGGATATTATTGTGTTTCAGGTTGTCCTGCATTTTCCTAAATGCCTCTTCATTCTTTTTGAATCTTTCTTCATTTTCTTGCTCTTTCTGGGACCTTTTTTCTACCTTATCCTACAGCTCCAGCTCACTGATTCACTCCTTGGGTTCACCTAGCCTGCTTTCCTTCTACTGTGTTCTCTAATTCAGAAATTGTATTCTTCATTTCCTCTTGCCTCTTATTAATAGTTTCTATGTCATTTTTCATGCTTATATAGTTTTCAGTAAGTTCTTCATAGTTTCCCTGTAATTTTTTGTAATTCTCTCTGCACTCACTGAGCTCATTGAGATTCCTTAGAATCGTTGTTTGGAACTCAATATCTGATAGTTTACTTGCCTCTATTTCATTTAGTTCTCTTTGTGGGGATTCCTCCTTTCCCTTCGACTGGGGGGTGTTTCTTTGTCTTCCCATTATTTGTGAGACTCTTCTTTTTTGCTTCTGCTTCTTAAATTGATCTGTCTTGATTTCTTGACTTTGCGGTATGAACTTCTATGGTAGGAGGTCTGTTTTTTCTTTCTGGATCTGCCTCTGATGATGTCATGTTGACCCTGCTTGACCTTCGGCAGTCTGTTAGAGACTTCAAGAAATCTACTGTCTGTGGCTGTCTCCTTCAGCTGTTAATCTAGTCACTCTGAACTCAGCAGGCTGGCTTAGACACCACAGAGCAGGGTAGAGTCCCTCCTGGGGGTGGGGTCATTGGGTCCTCTCAAGCTTCTGCCACTGAGGGGAGTGGTCTGCCTGATCCAGATGGCTGCTGCCATATTGGGGATGCGTCAGTACTGGGATCCCACCAGCTACTCTCTCCATTCTCTCCCCAAAGCCTCTGTCTCCAGTCTCTACTCAGTGTCTCTAGACCACTCTGTGCTCCCTTTAGCCAGGGATCTATTATCTGTGGCTGCCACTCTGCACTCAGAAGGCAGGCTTAGAGACACCACAGGGCATGACCGAGGCCCTCCTGGGGGCAGGGATTTTGGGTCCTCTCACGCTTTTGCCTCTTAGGGGAGTGGTCTGCCTGAGCATGATGGCTGCTGCCATCTGAGGGATGGGTCAGCACTGGGATCCCACTGGCTATTCTCTCAGTTCTCTCCCCAAAGCCTCCTTCCTCAGTCTTTATTCAGGCATCTCTAGCCCACTCTGCCTCTGCTTTTGCCAGAGCCCAAGATTAGTGGCTGCAAACAAAAATTTATGCGTTGGCCCTTTAAACGGCTCTTTGTGTCTCCAGGTGCTCATCTCTCTCTCAGAGAGCAATCCTGCCTCTTTTTGCAGCTGGCTGTTACCATATACTTTTTGGGCTGTGGTGTTCTAAGCTGGTGATCCCCACTTAGGGTTTAGGCACCGCTCTTCTCACAGGGATCCAACTGGCTGTTTCAATATCCATCTGGTGCTGCCACCTGTGGGCGCCCCACCCACCTTCTTGAGTCTCCACCGCACTCCTTACCAGTTAGGTTGTGCTAAAGCTGATTCTTCAGTCTGTCCGAGGTTATAAGGGTCTTCTCTCACTATTTTTCAGTTGTTTGTTCCAGGTGATTTCTCCCCAATTTTGTTGTAATTCCAGGTTGGTCCTGGGAGGAGGTCAGTGTGAAGTCCCTTCACTCCTCTGCCATCTTTATTAACCGGAATTGTCATCTTCTTACAGAATTCACTTCCTTAGTCATAGTCATTGTTGAAATGTGAGATCTGGCTAAATTGACCAGGTCCCTGGCCACATTGATAGGACTCAGTCATGAGCTTGTAACCTAAGACAGACATATGCCCTCAGATAATTTTAATTAGAAAACAACAAAAGGCTGCTTTCCTATATGGTTGTGAAACTTAGTGAATGTGAGGCCTGAAGCTGCCAGGGCCTTGGTCTCAGCCTGTGGACAAAAGCTGGTCTGAAAGAATGTCACAGATGCACAGAGGAAAGCACAGAGGACAGATGGAGAGAAAGCACACTGGTTTTGAGGACCTTCTGTCTAATCTATGATATTGCTGGAGCTGTCCTGATTTTACCTCTGCAACTCTTTTTTATTTAGCAAATCTCTTGATTCCAGGAGCTACCCACAGTGTCTTTCAACAAGTCCTCTTTTGCATAAGTGAATCCAGTTGGCTTTTTGTCATCTGCAGCTAACACTCCTGCCAAGTGCAGAGAACTCTGGAAACTGTGTGAGCCCCCTCTGAGCTGGCCACTGCAATACTGAGGTTCTGACATAGATTCCAAGAGAGGAAAAATTAGAAGCAGCCCTTGTTTGTGCAGTTAATGAGGAGTTGGTATCTCTGAAGCCGTGTGATTGAAAGGAAATGCTGTTGCCTAAGGGAAGGAGGAAAAATCCCTGATGGCCTCAGTAAGAGTCCTTGGAGCAACTTGCCTTGTCATTTCCCTTTTCTGAGCAATTAAAGACAAATGCTCAGCCCTACTTCCCTACCCTTACTCCCTCAGGCCCTAAGGGTGCACTGACCTGAACTTGGGTCATCCCATCTCAGCAAGGAAATGATGAAGAACAGCCCTCTGTGGACCCTTTCATTTCTAACTTTCTGAATTTGTGAGGCTTCTTAAATCTCCTGTGGTCCACCACTAGCCTTTCTTCATTACCTGGAGAGAGGAAGTTTGTACTCATTGCTAAAGGCCAGCTTTTGGGGTGACAAGTTCACAAACAATGTAGAGAATAATAATGATAGCTAACAGTGCCATGTCCTGTTTTAAGTGATTGACATGTATTATTTCATTCAATCCTCATAACTCTATGAGGTAGGTACTAATATTTGCATTTTAGACATGGGCTAATTGAAGCTTAGAGAGGTTAGGGAGTCTGTAGTAAGTGATGCCTTGTATAAAATAGAGCCAGGATTTAAACTCAGGCCGTCTGATTCCAGAACCTTCTCTCCTAATTACTATGCTACATTGCCTTCTGGACACAGGGCACTGACTGACACACTCAAGTGAAGTGTGCTCTACCTGCTCAGTCTCCTGTTGTCATCAATGTCAGCCTGATAAGTGGATGAGGAAGATTTTGGGAAGTGTGGTTTACCTCCTCACATGCTATAGGAAGTTCCCATGATTTTTTGGTTATTCAAGTCAGGACTGTGAACATATTCTCACATCTGTTATATAATGCTAGTGCCCTTAACCTCAAGTTTGGGCAACTCTTGGTAGAAACCATGAGCCACAACCACTGTATGGATAAGATGTTCTTCAATAATTATAGATACTAACATTTATATAACATTATGTGAAGAATTTTACTAATTGATTGATGCATCACAACAAACCTTTGAGATAGGTATTGTTATTGTCCTCATTTTGCAGATGAAGAAACTAAGGCACAAAAAATTTAAATGGCTTGCCCAAGTTTATATAAATAGCAACTGGTGAAGCTGAAATTCAAAATTAGGGTTTCTGGCTTCATAGTCTACTGTTTCAACTTCCAGGTCATACTGCCTCAAGGTGTATATGTCTATCCATCTATCAAATATTTATCTATCTAACATATACACATAATGAGGGATTTGGTTTGTTAATTTTCTTTTCATAGTTAGGGGTTTGTGTACCTGCCTTTAAAACAGTGATTGGCTTATACTTCTGTACTTTCCTTTTTAGTTATTGATATTAAGATTACATTAACTCCAGACTTCCGGCTAAGATGGCAGTATAGGTAGGTACACTTTGCCTCCTCGCACAACCAAAAGAAGGACAACAACAAATTTAAAAGCAAAAAATAATCAGAACTGCCAGAAAATTGAATTGTACATAAGCCTGACAACCAAAGAGTTGAAAAAGAAACATTCTTCTAGACCAGTAGGAGGGTCAGAGACAGGCAGCCGGGGTGGAGAGGACATGTGGCAAGGTGGCAGCTAGAGGGCTGGGTGTGCAACGTGGAGGCTGGCAGAACGGGTGGTCCCATATTTGCATGTGGATAAACTGGATGAATAACTGGGAAGTGAGACAGACCCTGCAGTCCAGGGTTCCAGTGTGGGAAAAGAAAGCCTCAAAACTTCTGGAGGTAAAAACCTGTTGGGGTTGCAGAGGCAGGAGAAACTCCAAGCCTCATAGGAGAGTCAGTTGGAGAGATCCACAGGATCCTAGAATGTACAAAAACCCACCCACCTGAGAATCAGCATCAGAAGAGCCCAATTTGCTTGTGGGTAGATGGGGAAGTGACTGAGAGCCAGCCAAGAGCTGAGCAAACAGCATTGTTCCCTCTTGGACCCCTCCCCCACACACAGCAACACAACTCAGCAACCTGGGTTGCCCCACCCTGGTGAATACCTAGGTCTCTGACCCTTCAACATAACAGGAGACAAAGAAATATGGCCTGAATGAAAGAACAGGTCAAAGCTCCAAAAGTAGAACTAAGCGATGAGCAGATAGCCAACCTATCTGATCCACAATTCAGAACACTGGTAATCTGGATGCTCACTGAATTGGTTGAGTATGGTCACAGAATGGAGGAAAAAGTGAAGGCTATGCAAAGTGAAATAAAGAAAAATATACAGGGAACCAACAGAAAAAAGAAGGAAACCGGACTCAAATTAACGATTGGGAACAGAAGGAAGAGATAAACATTCAACCAGAACAGAATGAAGAAACAAGAATTCAAAAAATGAGGAGAGGCTTAGGAACCTCTGGGACAACTTTAAGTGTTCCAACATCCAAATCATAGGCGTGCCAGTAGGAGAAGGGGAAGAGCAAGAAATTGAAAACTTGAAAAAATAAGGAAGAAGAACTTCTCCAGTCTGGCTAAGGAAATAGACTTCCAGGAGATCCTGGAAGCTCAGAGTCCCAAAGAAGTTGGACCAAAGGGAGCACACACCAAGGCACATCATAATTAAGTTACCCAAGATTAAAGATAAGGAGAAAATCTTAAAAACAGAAAGAGAAAAGGAGAGAGCTACCTACAAAAGAGTTCAATTAAGGTTTCTCAAAAGAAACCTTGCAGGCAAGAAGGGGATGGCAAGAAGTATTCAAAGTCATGAAAATCAAGGACCTACATCCAAGATGACTCTATCCAGCAAAGCTATCATTTAGAGTGGAAGGACAGATAAAGTGCTTTCCAGATAAGGCCAAGTTAAAGGAGTTCATCATCACCATTATTATATGAGACGTCAAAGGGATTTACTAAAGAAAAAGAGGAAGATGAAAAGTATAAAAAGTTAAATGACAACAGACTCACAACTATCAACAACTGAACCTCAAAAAGAAAAACAAAAATAAAGTAAGCAAACAACTGAACTGGAACAGAATCACAGAAATGGAGATCACATGGAGGGTTACCAGTGGGGATGGGGATGAGGAGAAGGGGGGGAATATGTACAGGGAATAAGAAGTACAATTGGTAGGTACAAAATAGAGAGTGGGAGGTTAAAAACAGTATAGGAAATGGAGAAACCAAAGAACTTATATGTACAGCCCATAGACATGAACTCTAGGGGAGGAATGCTGGTGAGGAGTCGTCCAGGGTGGAGAGGGATAAATGGGAGAAAAAAATGGGACAACTGTAATAGCATAATCAATAAAATATACTTTAAAAGAAAAGAAGTTTCTTGTTGACGTGATGAAGATGTTCTGAAATTAGATTGTGGGGATGATTACCCACCTTTGTGAGTACAGTAGGAACCACTGAACTTTAGACAGGGTAAATTTTATGGTATGTGAGTTATTTCTCAAAAAAAAAACTTCTCAAAATTCAGTTATAAGAAAACAAACAACTGATTGATATATGGGCTAATAATTTGAAAAAACATTTCATTAAAGAAGATACACTGATGGCAAATAAGCACATGGAAAGAGGCTCAGCATCATTAGTCATTAGGGAAATTTAAGTGAAAACCACAATGAAATACCACTCCACTCCTATTGTAGTGGATAACATGCATAACAATAATGACAATGCCAAGTGCTGATGAGGATGAGGAACAACAGGAACTCTTGTAGTTTGCTGGTGAAAATTGAAAATGATACAGACACTCTGGCAAATGATTTGGCACTTTCTTGTAAGATTGAACATATACTTCCTATACAACCCAGCAATCTCAGACCTGGATGTTTACTGTGGAAAAAGGAAATTTAATATTTACACAAAAACCTGTTCACTAATAAATCTAGGCTTTATTCATAATTACTAAAAAGTAGAAGCAACACAAATATCCCTCAATGGATAAATGTTTATACAAACTGAGGTATATAGAACACTATTCAGCAGTAAAAAGGGAACAAACTACTTATACATGCAAAAACCTTGAGGAATTTATTATGTGAAATGAAAGAACTCAGACACAAAAAGCTACATACTCTATGATTCCATTTATATGGCTATCTGGAAAAGACAAATATATAAGGTCCATGAACAGATTAACACTTGCCAGAGGCTGGGAGTAAGGGGAAGGTTTGACTACAATGGGACCTGAGGCTATCTTTGGGGCTATGGGACTCTCATATTTTGATTATAGTGTAATTTCAGAACTGTATGCATTTTTCAAAACTCACAAAAGAGTACACCAAAAAAAAAAAAAAAGAATGTGAATTTTACTCTTATATCAATTAATCTTTAAAAAAGATGGAAAACCAGAATCTGAAAAATACAAATAAAGAAAACATATTTGGAACATGGATTCAGGTCCTCAGCTCTTCTTGTCTATCAGAGTAGCATCTTTACAAATCCCCTTTACTTAGACATAGGACAGTGTGTCAGATTGTAGGTGGTATGACCCACATCAGATGCTGGGGAAGGAGGAACATTTTAGAAAACTGCTGCCCATCTTAAAATGACCAGGCAAATATAGGTCAGAAGTAAGAATGCCCAATAGAAGAAAAACCATAAAAGATCAGAGCAGCAGTTCTCAAAAAAAAAAAAAAAAAGTGAAGGTGTGGCTTAGGCATGAAAAGAGAGGCTCAGCAAATCCAAATCACCAGGTGAGACTCACTCCCACCCACTTTGGCCAGTACAGGGGTGAGAAATGGTAGGTTTACAGTTGTTCAAGAGGAAAATAATTCAATAGGCAAGATGGAGGAGGAGTGAATGGAAGTCACACTGACCTCCTCCCTGGACCAATCTGGAATTACAAATAAATTGTGGAGAAATCACTCAGAACAAACAACTGAACAATATCGAGAGAAGCTTTATAACCTTGGACAGAGTGAAGACTCCACTTTGGAACAGCAGGATACAAAAGTCAATATTCAGAAATTGAATGCATTTTGTATACCAAAAATGAAATGTCAGAATCAGAAATCAGGAAAGAAATCCCATTTGCTACAGCAACAAGAAAAATAAAGTACCTAGGAATAAACTTAACCAAGGAAGTAAAAGACCTGTATGCAGAAAAATTACAAAACTGAAGAAAGAAAGTAAGGAAGACACAAATAAATGGAAGTATATATCATGTTCATGGTTTGGAAGAATTAACATCATCAAAATGTCCATACTACTCAAAGCAATTTTTAGATTCAACACAATCCTTATTAAAGTACCAATGACATATTTCACAGATATAGAACAAACATTTAAAAAATTTATATGAAACCATAAGGGACCCCGAACAGCTGCAGCAATTTTGAGAAAGAAGAGCAGAGTAGGAGGGATCACAACACCTGATGTCAAACTATATTATAAGGCCACTCTAATCAAAAGATTCTGGTACTGGCATAACAACAGACACATAAATCATGGAACAGAATAGAGAGCTCAGAAATAAACCCATGTCTCTATGTTCAATTAATATTTGACAAAGAGAGCAGAAACATGAAATGAAAAATGGCCTCTAAAACAAATAGTGTTGGGAAAGCTAGACAGCTACATGCAGAAAATGGAAATTTGACCACCAACTGACACCATATACAAAAATAAACTCAAGATGGATAAAAAGACTTAAATATAAGTCACAACATCATAAAAGTCCTAGAGGAAAACATAAGCAGGAAACTCTCATCTGAGTCATACCATGCAGCAATATTTTCACAGATATGTCCCCTAGAGCAAGAGACATAAAGGAATGAATAAACAAATGGGACTTCATCAAAATAAGAGGCTTCTGCATGGCCAAAGAAAACATCAGCAAAATGAAAAGGGAACCCACCGTATGGGAAAATATCTTTGCCAATGATACCTTGGAAAAGGGTTTAATCTCCAAAGTATATAAAGAACTCACACAACTCCACTCCAGGAAGACAGAAAATCCAATTAAAAAATGGGCAAAGGACCTGAACAGACACTTCTCCAAGGAGGACATACATAGGGCCCTGAGAAATATGAAAGAATGCTCATCACCACTAGCCATCAGAGATGTACAAATTAAAACCACAATGAGATACCACTTCACACCAGTCAGAATGGCCATCATAAACAGATCAACAAACAACAAGTGCTGGCAAAGATGTGGGGACATGGGAAGCCTGGTGCACTGTTTGTGGGCATGCAGACTGGTACAGCCACTGTAGAAAACAGTTTGGAATTTCCTCAAAAAGCTACGAATGAAACTGCCTTTTGACCCAGTGATTCCACTGCTGTGATTATACCCTAAGAATCCCAAAACACCAATGCAAAAGAACCTATGCATCCCAATATTCATAGCAGCACAATTTACAATAGCCATGTGCTGGAAGCAACCTTAGTGCCCATCAATTAATGAGTGGATCAAAAATCTATGGTACCTTTACACAATGGAATACGATGCAGCAGAAAGAAAGACCTACTACTCTTCTTGACAGCATGGATGGAACTGGAGAGCATCATGCTAAGCAAAATAAGTCAGGATGTGAAAGACAAATACCATATGATCTCACCTATAAGTGGGCCCTAATCCATAAAGGAAAAAAGCAAGAAAAATATAACCAGCAACATTGAAAGAAAAAACAAAGCAACAGTAATGAGGGAGAAGGAAGGAGGGGGGTAATGGGGAAAAGAAGGGGAAGGGTCAAATCATGGAACATGTATAAAGGACCCACGTAGAAAACCAAAGTTGGGAAGGATTGAGGGTGGGAGGTGGTGGTGGGTGGGGCAGGGGAAAGTGGTGGCAGGAAAATTGAGACAAATGTATTCGAATAATTTTAAAAAATTAAAAAAAAGAAAACAGTTATAAACATGTTTGACAAAGATCCAACAAATTAATAATCACTTAAATGTGAATGATCTAAATCCACTAATTAATAGACTGATAGTAGACAAATTAAAGACCAAAATAATTATTGTCTTCATAGCAGACCCAGTTTAAATATAAAGGTACACACCTATTAACAGTAAAGGGATAGGGAGAGATATACCATTGTAACATTAATCATGAAAAAGTTGGAGTTAGCTATATTAAATTCAGAAAAAAGCAGATTTCAGATAGGGAAAAATTATTGAGGAGAGATATTACATGATTATAAAAGAATTTATTCTGTAAGACAAACCAATGTGTATGTGTATGCATCTAACAACAGAGCATTGAAATATGTGAAGCAAATACTGATACAACTGTGTAATGGTCTGATTTGTGTCCCTGAAAATTCAAATGTTGAAGACCTAATGCGCAGTACCTTAGAATGTGACTGTATATGAAGGTAAGGTCTTCAAAGATCTAGGTACATTAAAATGAGGTAATTTGTGTGTGTCCTGAAAAATAAAAAAGAACTAGCTTTCGCACAACATGACTGAACCTGAACAAAAACACACAAGACATGGTGGGCAGAGTGACCCTCAGTCAACCAGATGGAGGATAGGATCTACAGAAGAGCGACCAAACAACATTAAAAACTCAATTACTTCCACAGAGTCAACATAAATGGCATAAAAGGCATCAAAAGAACAGCAGTTCAGGAGACCAAGGAGACTACAGACTCAATCTCACAGGTCTCCTACCCTAGAATTTCACGCCACAAAGTCAGGAAGTCAAGGAAGATTAATTTAAGAAGCAGGAGCAAAAAAGAAGAGTCTCACAAATAATGGGAAGACAAAGAAACACCCTCCAATAGAAGGGAAAGAAGGAATCCTCACAAAGAGAATTAAATGAAACAGAGGCAAGTCAACTATCAGATACTGAGTTCCAAACAACAGTTCTAAGGAAGCTCAATGAGCTCAGAGAGA
This sequence comes from Pteronotus mesoamericanus, assembly GCF_021234165.1. NCBI lineage: Eukaryota > Metazoa > Chordata > Mammalia > Chiroptera > Mormoopidae > Pteronotus > Pteronotus mesoamericanus. Next base: position 5,143,335 of record NW_026555072.1, read on the forward strand.
ATTACCACAAACTACAGGGAAATTATGAGGAACTTACTGCAAACTCTATCAGCATGAAAAATGACATAGAAACTATCAATGAGACAAGAGGAAATGAAGAATACAATTTCTGAATTGAAGAACACAGTAGAAGGAATCAAAAGCAGGTTAGATCCAGCAGAGGAACAAATCAGTGAGCTGGAGGGCAAGTTATAAAAAAGGTCTCAGAAAGAGCAAGAAAATGAAAAAAAAATAAAAAAGAATGAAGAGGAGCTGAGGGAAATGCAAGACAACCTGAAACATAATAATATCTGTATAATAGGAATACCAGAAGGAGAAGAGGAATAAGGGAGAGAGAACCAGTTTGAAAAAGTAATGATGGAAAACTTCCCTAATTGGAAGAGAGAAAAAGTCACACAAGTCTAGGAAGCACAGAGGGTCCCATTCAAGAGGAACCCAATGAGGCCCACTCCAAGACATATCATCATTAAAATGGCAAATATCAGAGACAAACAGAATTTTAATGGCAGCAATGGAGAAACAAGTAGTAACATACAAAGGAGCCCTGATACAGCTAGCAGCTGAGTTCTCAACAGAAACACTACAATCCAGAAGGAAATGGCAAGAAATATTCCAAGTAATGAAAAGCAAAGGTCTGCAACCGAGAGTGCTCTACTCAGCAAGGCTGTCAATTAAAATGGAAGGCATTATAAGGAGTTTCTCAGACAAAAGAAGGCTGAAAGAACACACTTCCCCCAAACCAGCACTACAAGATATGCTAAAGGACTGCTTTAAGAAGATGAAGAAAAAGAGCAAGAGAGGAACACAGGTACAAAGGGAAAAAATGAATAAGTACCTATCAATGATACCTTTAAATGAAATGGATTAAATATTCCAATCAAAAGACATAGGTTAGCTGAATACATTAGAAAATATGACCCACACATTGCTGCCTACAAGAGACCCACCTCAGAACTAAGGACTTACAGAGACTGAAGGGAAAGGGATGGGAAAAAATATTCCACAAAAATGGACAGGAAAAAAAAAAAAAGCCAGGGTAGCAATACTTACATCAGATAAAATAGATTTCAAAACAAAGACCATAAAAAGAGACCCAGAAGGATACTTCATAGTAGTTAAAGGAAGAATCCATCAAGAAGACATAAACATTGTAAACCTATATGCACTCAACATAGGAGCACCCAAATATATAAAAAAAATCTTGGGGGACTTCAAGAAAGATATAGACAGTAACACACTAAGATTAGGGGATTTTAACACCCCACTGTCAACAATGGATAGATCTTCCAAACAAAACATCAAGAAGGATAATGTGGAACTTAATGACACATTAGATCAAATGGACTTAACTGATACATATAGAACCTTTAATCTCAAAGAAGCAAAATATACATCTTTTCAAATGCACATGGAACATTTTCAAAGATAGACCACATGATAGGACACAAAAGAAGCCTCAACAAATTCAAGACAATTGAAATCAAGGCAGGCATTTTCTGAGACCACAGGGTCTTGAATCCAAACTTAAGGACAAAACTCAAAAACATTCAGACTCATGGAAACTGAATAGCACACTATTAAACAATGAATGGGTCCATAATGAGATAAGAGAAGAAATCAAAAAGTTTCTGGAAACAAATGAAAATGAACACACAACAGTATAAAAACCTATGGGACACAGTGAACGCAGTCCTGACAGGGAAGTTCAGAGAAATACAGGCCTACCTAAGAAAGGATAACAACATTCCCAATAAACAACCCAACCCTACAGCTTCAAGAACTGGGGAAACAACAACAGACAAAGCCCAGAGTGATTAGAAGGAAGGAAATAATCAAGATAAGAGCAGAAAAGAATGACATAGAGACAAAAAAAACAATTCAAAGGATGAATAAATCCAAGATGTGGTCCTTTGAAAAGATAAACAAAATCAACAAGATTTTAAGCAGACTCATCAAGAAAAAAAGAGAGAGGACCCAAATAAATAATATCAGAAATAAAAGAAGAGATATTACAACTGATACCACAACAATACAAAGGATTGTAAGAAATTAGTACGAACAATTATATGACAAGAAATTTTAGAACCTGGGTGACATGGACAAATTTCTAGAAAAATATAACCTTTCAACACTGAATGAAGAAGAAGCAGAAAGCCTGAACAGACTGACAACTGCTGGAAAAATCGAAGCAGTAATCAAAAAACTCTGGGCACACAAAAGCACTGGATTGGACGGTTTCACAGGAGAATTTAAAACATTAAAGGAAGCGCTAAAACCTGTCCTTTTCAGACTATTCCAAAAAATTCAAGAAGAAGGAGGACTCCCAAACACTTCTTATAATACCAACATCATCCTAATCCCAAAACAACATAAAAACACAAGAAAGAAAGAAAACTACAAGCCAATATCACTGATGAGCATAGATGCTAAAAACCCCCACAAAATATTTGCAAACTGCATCTAGCAATACATTAAAAAGATCATCCACCATGATGAAGTGGGATTCACCCTAGGGATGCAAGGATGGTTCAATATTTCCAAATCAGTAAAGGTAATACATCATATAAACAAAAGGAAAGACAAAAACCACATGATCATATCAATAGATGTGGAATAGGCATTTAATATGGCACATAATCCATTTATAAAAACATACATCAATGTGGGAGTAAAGGAGGCATACCACAATATAATAAATGCCATATATGAAAAACCTACAGCTAACATCATACTCAATGGGCAAAAAGTAAAACCTTTCCCACTAAAGTCATGAATAAGACAAGGTTGTCCACTTTAACCACTTCTATCCAACGTAGTATTGGAAGTCCTAGCAACAGCAATCAGACAAGAAAAAGAAATAAAAGGCATCCAATTTGGAAAGGAGGAAGTAAAACTATCATTGTTTCCAGATAACATCATAGTGTACATAGAAAACCTCATAGACTCCACCAAAAAAACTTCTCGACCTAATAAGTGAACTTGGCCAAACAACAGGATACAAAGTCAATGTTCAGAAATCGAAGGCATTTTTGTACACCAAAAATGAAATATCAGAATCAGAAGTCAGGCAAAAGATCCCATTGGTATAGCAACAAGAAAAATAAGTACCTAAGAGTATACTTAACCAAGGAGGTAAAAGGCATGTACTCAGAAAACTACACAACACTGAAGAAATTAAGAAGATACAAATAAATGGAAGTATATATCAAGTTCATGGATTGGAAGAATTAACATCATCAAAATGTCCATAATACCCAAAGCAATTTTTAGATTCAACACAATCCCTATTAAAATACCAATGACATATTTTACAGCTATAGAACAAACATTTAAATAATTTATATGAAACCATAAACAACCCCAAATATCTCCAGCAATTTTGAGAAAGAAGAATAAAGTAGGAGGGAGAGCAATACCTGACATCAAACTATATTACAAGGCCACTTTAATCAAAACAGTCTGGTACTGGCGTAAGAACAGACACATAGATCAATGGAACAGAATACAGAGCCCAGAAATGAATCCATGCCTCTATGTTCAATTAATATGTGACAAAGGGTGCAGAAGCATAAAATAGAGTAAAAATAACCTCTTCAACAAATGGTGTTGGGAGAGCTGGACAACTACATGCAAAACAAATTAAAATTTGACCATCAACTTACACCATACACAAAAAATAAACTCAAGATGGGTAAAAGACTTAAATATAAGTCACAACATCATAAAAGTCCTAGAGGGCAACATAGGTAGTAAACTCTCAGATATTCCATGCAGCAATATTTTCACCGATGTGCCCCTAAAACAAGAGACATAAGGAATGAATAAACAAATGGGACTTCATCAAAATAAAAAGCTCCAGCATGGCTAAAGAAAACATCAGCTAAATGAATAGGGAACCCACCGTATGGGAAAATATCTTTGCCAATGATACACTGGACAAAGGTTTAATATCCAAAATGTATAAAGAACTCACCCAACTCCACACCAGGAAGAAGATAATCCAATTAAAAAATAGGCAAAGGGCCTGAGCAGACATTTCTCTGAGGAGGACATTCATAAAGCCCAGAGACACATGAAGAAATGCTCAACATCACTACCAAGCAGAGAGATGAAAATTAAAACCACAATGAGAACTAAAGAGGGAGGAATATGGTGGAGGAGTGAATGGGAGTCATGCCGACCTCCTCCCAAGACCAAACTGGAATTGCGACTAAATAGTGGAGTAATCACCTGGAAAACAATGGAACGATTGTGGGAGAGGAGCTTTGGAGCTGCGGACAGACAGTGGATTCAACTCTCACACATGCCAAAGGGTGAGAAATGTGGTGGAGGCTCCAGAGGGTGAGCTGGGTGCCCACAGGCACCAGCACCAGAGGGACATTGAAACGGCCAGTTAGCTCCCCCTGAGAAGAACGGGGTCTGAATCATAAACAGGGACCCCTAAACTACAGCAGCTAAAACTAGGAAAATACACATACAAAACGCAACCCTGAAAAGCTTAGGGGCACTCTCTACAAGAGACAGGTGGCTGGGGATGCAAAGAGACATTTAAAGGGCCAACGCAAAAATTGCAGTGGCAGCCACCCTCCTTGATCTCTGGGTAGAGGCAGCAGCAGGGTGGGCTGGTGCCTCGGAAAAGATTGGTGAGGAAAACTTTGTGAAGAGAACTGAGACAGCAGCTGGCTGAGCGCTGGTGATAACGCACCTCCCACTCCGCAGCTACCACCTCGCTCAGGCATAAGGGAATCGATTAAACTGTCTTTTGTGCACTCTGCACACAGTTTGTGCGCATGTGAGCTGGGGGGCTAAGTGCAGACAGGCTGGAAGAAATAGAGGATCCCTGGCCAAAGGGGTCACACAGCTGCATTGAGAGCCTTGAGAAGAGACTGGAGAGAGAGGCGTTGGGGAAAGAACAGGAAGAGAAACCGGGAGTCCCGACTCCTTCTCCTTTCATTAGTCTCCATTGTGCAGGAACAGGCCACAATCCCAAAAAGCCAAAAGCTGAAAAGCACACAATAGACAGCCCAAAACCACCCAGTGCAGGCGCGCACACTCGCGCAGCGTGGCTGGCGAGGATTGGCGAGCATGTGTGTGGACCCGCGCAGGCTTGCGAGGGTTTGCGTGGGCTGGCAAGGCCTCCCGCAGGTTGGCGCCGATCGGGCCTGCGAGGGAGTGCACATCAGAGAGGGAAGGCATAAACCCACCTGTGCGGGCCCGTGAGTGCAGAGCGGTCTGCAGAAATAGTGGATCCTGGGCCAAAGGGGTCACAGAACTGCCCAGAGTCCCTGGAGGAGAGACTGGAGACAAGATTACCAGAGATTCCTGGAGCTGACTTCCTCCCATTTCTGTAGTCTCCATTTGGCGAGGGCAAGCAACGCATCCAAAGAGCCAGAAGCGGGGAAAGCACACAATAGAAGACCCTAAACTGACCAGTCCTGGGGCACCCACTGGGCGCGGGTGGTAGACGCATGCGCGAGGTTGGGTGAATTAACACCCAGGTGGGCTGGAGATCCTGTCGGGCCGGGTACCTGCTGGGCAGGGGAGCGCGCTGTAGCAGCAGGCAGGAGAGTGCAAAGCGATCCACAGAAATAGTTGATCCCTAGCTGAAGGGATCACAGAGCTGCCCAAAGCAGGAGTCAGACACAAACAATAGATGCCTGGAAAGCTGACACAAATGACCCAAGGTCATATAGGGTCAAAAATTGATATCATCAGAGGCATGTCCAAAAAGAAAACTAACTAACTAACTAACTAACTAAATAAATAAATAAATAAAAGACCTGTCTAATACCATAGAAGTTTAATTCACAAAGTTAGGAAATCTAGACGACCAAATTGAAACAGAAGCAAAAATAAATAAAAAAACAAACAAACAAATAAATTACTTAACAGACTCTCACAAAAATGAGAAGAGAACTTCCCCCCAAATGAGTGGAAAAGGGAACTCCCCACAGAGAGAGCTAAATGAAATAGAGGGAAGGGAACTATCAGATATGGAATTCAAAACAATGGTTCTAAGGAAGCTCAATTAGCTCAGCCAGCTCAAAGAGAACTATGAGAAACTGCAGAGAAACGATCAGGATCTTACAGCAAACTATATCAGCCTGGAAAAGGACATAGAAACTATCAAGAAGACACAAGAGGATATGAAGAATACCATTTCTGAATTGAAGAACAGAGTAGAAGGAATCCAACGCAGGCTGGATGAAGCCGAGGATCGAATCAGTGAGATGGAGGATAACGTAGAAAAAAGCTCCCCAAAAGAACAAGAAATGGAAAAAAGACTCAAAAAGAATGAAGAGACATTTAGGGAAATGCAGGACAACCTGAAACGCAATAATATCTGCATATTAAGGATACCAGAAGGAGAAGAAGAGGAGCAAGGGATAGAGAACCTCATCGAAAAAGTAATGGAAAATTTCCACAGTTTGAGGAGAGAAAGGGTCTCATGTGTCCAGAAGGCACAGAGGACCCAACTCAAGAGGGACCCAAGGAGGTCCTATCCAAGACAAATCATCATTAAAATGGCAAGTATCAAAAGAAAGAGAGACTCCTCAAGGCAGCAAGGGAGAAGGAGAAAGTAACATACAAAGGGGCCCTGATACGCCTTGGAGCTGATTTCTCAACAGAAATACCACAAGCCAGAAGGAAATGGCAACAAATATTCCAAGTCATGAAAAGCAAGGGCCTACAGCCAAGGCTGTTCTATCCAGCAAGGCTCTCAATGAAAATAGAAGGGGAAATAAGGAGTTTCCCAGACAAGAGAAGTCTAAAAGAATACATTTCTAACAAACCAGCAGTCCAAGATATGCTAAGGATATGGTTTAAGAAAATGAAGGTAAAGAGTGAGAAGGAGAAAAACACAAAGAGAGAAAATGAATAAGTTTCTATCAGTAATAACTCTCAATGTAAATGAACTAAATGCCCCAATTAAAAGACACAGGGTAGCTGAATGGATAAGAAAACATGCCCCACACATATTCTGCCTACAGGAGACCCACCTCAGAGGAAAAGACATACACAGAATGTAAGTAAAGGGATGGGAAAAAATATTCCAAGCAAATGGGCATGAGAAAAAGGCCGGAGTTGCCATACTTGTATCAGACAAAGTAGATTTCAAAACAAAGGCCATGAAAAGAGACCCAGAGGGACACTTTATAATACTTAAATGAAGAATCTATCAAGAAGATATAAACATGGTAAACTTATATGCTCCCAATATAGGAGCCCCCAAGTATATAAGGAAATTGTTGGATGACTTCAAAAAAGATATAGACAGCAACACACTGAGATTAGGGGATTTCAACACCCCACTGTCAAAAATGGACAGATCTTCCAAACAAAACACCAATAAGGATATTGTGGAACTGAATGAAGCAGTGAATCAAATAGACATAACTGACATTTATAGAACCTTACATCCCAAAGGAGAAAAATACACGTTCTCTTCAAATGCTCGTGGAAGCTTTTCAAAGATAGACCACATGATAGGACACAAAGCAAAACTCAGCAAATTCAGGAAAATTGAAGTAATACCAAACTTTTTCTTGGACAACAAGAGATTGAACTGGACATCAACTTCAAAGAGAAACGTCAAAAACCTGCAAACTCTTGGAGACTGAACAGTAGACTATTAAACAATGAATGTGTCAATAATGAGCTAAGAGAAGAAATCAAAAAGTTTCTGGAAAGAAATGAAGATGAACAGACAACAGTCCAAAATCTATGGGACACAGCAAAGGCGGTCCTGAGAGGGAAGTTCAGAGCAATACAGGCTTACCTAAAAAGATAGAAACATTCCAGATAAAAGACCTAACACTACAACTTCAAGAACTGGAGAAACAACAACAAATAAATCCCAGAGCAAGTAGAATGAAGGAAATAGTCAAGATTAGAGGAGAAATGAATGACATAGACACAAAAAGAACAATTCAGAGGATCAACCAATCCAGAAGCTGGTTCTTTGAAAAGATAAGTAAAATTGACAAGCCTTTAAGTAGACTCATCAAGAATAAAAGGGGGAGGACCCAAATTAATAATATCAGAAATGAAAGAGGAGAAATAACAACTGATAAAACAGAAATACAAAGGATTGTCAGAAACTACTATGAACAATTATATGCCAAGAAATTTGAAAACCACGATGAAATGGACAAATTTCTAGAAAAATATAATCTTCCAACACTGAAGGAGAAAGAAACAGAAAATGAACAGACTGATAACAGCTGGGGAAATTGAAGCAGTAATCAAGAAACTCCCAGCACACAAAAGCCCAGGGCCAGATGGTTCTGCAGGAGAATATTACAAAACATTTAAGGAAGACCTAACCCCTGTCCTTCTCAGACTCTTCCAAAAAATCCAAGAGGAGGGAAGACTCCCAGTCTCTTTCTATGAGGCCAGCATCACCCTGATCGCAAAACCTGATAAAGACCCTACAAAGAAAAAAAACTACAGGCCAATTTCACTGATGAACATAGATGCTAAAATCCTCAACAAAATATTGGCAAACCGCATCCAGCAATACATTCAAAAGATTATCCACCACAATCAAGTGGGATTCATCCCAGGCATGCAGGGATGGTGCAATATACGCAAATCAGTAAACGTGATACATCACATAAATAAAAGAAAAGACAAAAACCACATGATCATCTCGATAGATGCAGAAAAAGCATTCGATAAGGTACAGCACCGATTTATGATCAAAACACTCAGCAAAATGGGAATAAAAGGGGCATTCCTCAACGTAATAAAGGCCATATATGAAAAACCTACAGCCAATATCATACTCAACGGGCAAGAACTAAAAGCTTTCCCACTAAGATTGGGAACACGACAAGGATGTCCACTCTCACCGCTTCTTTTCAACATCATATTGGAAGTCTTAGCCACAGTGGTCAGACAAGATAAATAAATAAAAGGCATCCAAATAGGAAAGGAGGAAGTAAAGCTATCATTGTTTGCAGATGACATGATAGTGTACATAGAGAACCCTGTAGACTCTACCACAAAACTCCTCAACCTAATAAGTGAATTTGGCACAACAGCAGGATACAAAGTCAACATTCAGAAATCAAAGGCATTTTTGCACACCAGCAATGAAACAGAAGAAGAAGAAATCAGAAAAAAAAATACCATTCGATATAGCAAGAAGAAAAATAAAGTGCCTAGGAATAAATTTAAACAAGAGGTAAAAGACCTGTACACAGAAAACTGCACAACATTGAAGAAAGAAATTAAGGAAGACACAAATAAATGGAATCATATACCATGTTCATGGATTGGAAAAATTAATATCATCAAAATGTCCATACTACCCAAAGCAATTTATAGATTCAACGCAATCCGTATTAAGATACCAATGACACATTTCACAGAAATAGAACAGACATTTCAAAAATTTATATGGAATGATAAACGACCCTGAATAGCCTCAGTAACTTTGAGAAAGAAACACAAAGTAGGAGGGATCACAGTAACCGACCTCAAACTCTACTACAAAGCCACTATACTCAAAACAATCTGGTACTGGCACAAGAACAGATCCATAAACCAGTGGAACAGAATAGAAAGCCCAGAAATAAGCCCAGATGTATATGGGCAACTAATATTTGACAAGGAGGGCAGAAGCATAAAATGGAGTAATAATAGCCTCTTCAACAAATGGTGTTGGGAGAGATGGATGGCTACATGCAAAAAATTGAAATTGGATCATCAGCTGACACCATACACAAAAATAAACTCAAGACGGATAAAAGACTTAAATAAAAGTTGCAACACCTTAAAAGTCCTAGAGGAGAACATCGGCAGGAAACTCTCAGATATCCCACGCAGCAATTTTTTTTACTGATATGTCTCCTAAAGCAAAGGACATAAAGGAAAGAATAAACAAGTGGGACCTCATCAAAATAAGAAGCTTCTGCATGTCTTAAGAAAGCATCAGCAAAATGAAAAGAGAGCCAACCGTAAGGGAAAATATATTTGCTAATGATACATCAGATAGAGGTTTGATCTCCAATATATATAAAGAACTCACTCGACTCCACTCCAAGAAGACAAGCGATCCAATCAAGAAATGGGCAAAGGACCTGGGCAGATGCTTTTCCAAGGAGGAGATACAGAGGGCCCAGAGGCATTTGAAAGGATGCTCAGCATAACTAGCCATCAGAGAAGTGCAGATCAAAACCACCATGAGGTACCACCTCACACTGGTCAGAATGGCCATCATAAACAGATCAACAAACAACAGGTGTTGGCAAGGCCGTGGAGAAAAGGGAACCCTAGTACACTGTTGTTGGGAATGCAGACTGGTACAGCCACCGTGGAAAGCAGTGTGGAATTTCCTCAGAAAGCTGAAAATGGAACTGCCTTTTGATCCAGTGATTCCCCTGCTGGGACGATACCCTAAGAACACCAAAACGCCAATTCAAAAGAACCTATGCACCCCCATGTTCATAGCAGCACAAGTTACAATAGCCAAGTGTTGGAAGCAACCTAAATGCCCATTGGTAGATGATTGGATTAAAAAGTTATGGTACATTTACACAAGGAATACTACACAGCAGAAAGAAAAAAAGAACTACTACGCTTCGCGACAGCATGGATGGAACTGGAGAGCATCATGCTAAGCGACATAAGCCATGGGGCAAAAGACAAGTACCATATGATCTCACCTATAAGTGGAACCTAACCAACAAAAGAAAGATGCAAGGAAAATAAGACCAGTAACACTGAAAGGAGAAGAAATCAACAGAGACAAGAGGGACGGAGGGAGGGGCGGATGGGGGAAAAGGAAGGGAAAGGGAAAGTCAAGGAACGTATAGCAGGGACTCATGGACAAAACCAAAGGGGAAGAGTTAAGGGAGGGAGGTACGGGGCAAAGGAAAGTCGTTGGGGGAAGGCAGAGACAAATGTATTTGAAAAAAATAAATTAATTAATTAAAAAAAGAAAATATAACTAAAGAAACTACGCTAACAAGTTATTTTTTATATCAATGTTTGTGAACGTAATTTTCAGGATTTTTTTTAACATTAAAAAACCCTTAATTTACTCAATATGAAAAAAAAGAAAATGAAACCACAATGAGATACCACTTCACAACAGTCAGACTGGCCATGATTAACAAATCAACATATAACAAGCGCTGGTGAGGATGTGGGGGAAAGAGAACCCTGGTATTCTTTTTGGGGGAATGCAGACTAGTGCAGCCACTATGGAAAACAGTTTGGAATTTCCTCAAAAAGCTACAAATGGAACTGCTTTTTGACCCAGCAATTCCACTCTTGGGATTATACCCTAAGAATCCTGAAACACTAATTCAAAAGAATGTATGCATCCCAATATTCATAGCAGCACAATTTACAATAGCCAAGTGCTCGAAGCAACCTTAGTGCCGATCAATAAATGAGTGGATCAAAAAACTATTGTACATTTACACAATGGAATACTATGCAGCAGATAGAAAGAAAGAGCTACTGCCCTTTGAGACAGCAGGAATGGTGCTGGAGAGAATTATGCTAAGCAAAATAAGCCAGGAGGTGAAAAACAAATACCACATGATCTCACCTATAAGTGGAACCTAATCAACAAAACAAACAGGTATGGAAAATATAACCAGCAATATTGGAAGAGAAAACAAATGACAGTAATGAGAGAGGAGGAGGGGTAGGGGTAACAGGGAAAAGAAGCCCCTGTCTAGGCTGTATTTTTTTAAAAATTTGATTCCAGTTAGCCATTGGGAGCTCTTTTTCATAGGTATGCTCTTTCTCAGGGTCCACAGGACTATTTGAAGCAAAACCTGCCCAGACATCACAGCAAGTAAGGAGAATATCTAAATAGCTGGAATAATTAGTAGAAGAGGAGAAAATCATCTTCAATATGGAATTTTTTAAAATTCAAGAATCCCATTAAAATTATAATTAAAAATTGTTTCATAAAGGAAAGAATTTTATTTAATTTTTCAACAAGAACCTCAAAATATAATCAATACCTATTGATTTTAGAGTATATTATAACATCTTTAATAATAACCTAGAAATGTTTTTATTTATTAAAGATTCAAAAACTGTTGATAATGAAATATACTGCAGTAGGAAATGTAAACCAAATTAACAGGTAGGTGTTAATACAGTTTTTTTTTTCACTTAATCGCTGGCTTGACCTATCTTTTTTGGAATTTTTGAAAGACAGTATGAGCCTTTTCTCAACTGTTTTTTCAATTATAAGGTCTAAATTCCTTTGCATGGAGAATTTATCTCTAGATTCCTACTTCTGGAATGGCAGGCTAGGGGATTTGATTCAAGAACAATGACTTCAGGACAACTAGAGAAGTTGGGTGAGATATAAAAGGTCTGTGTAAAGGCTCTAGTGAGCTAACTAGGATTTACCTGCCCAGGACCTGGGAGAAGGAAGCCCAGGGAGCTGCATTTTCACTGGGTACTTAACTAATTCCAGGAAGGAAGCTGAAAAGCTGAGCAAGACTTTTCATAGTCTTGCCAAGCTGAGCAACCTGTCAAGAAAATAGGGGTAAAGTTGGCTCTTTACTGCAAAGGGCTACATCCAACAATCAGAAGTAAACTCTCCCAAGATCTATAGCTCAGCCTGGAATCATCTCAATCACTGAGCTTGGCTAGTGCTTCTAGGCATCCCAAACTGCTGGCATGCCAAGATATCATACTGAAGTAAACATAAATCTTCTCTGGAGGAACAGAACATCCATGCATCAAAGTGTTTCTATAAATAATTTTGCAAATACAATGTCCAGCATTTGATTAGAAATAAGGAAACACATAAGAAGAAAGATGCCATAAATTAAAAACAGCAGAGCCTTGGCTGGTGTGGCTCAGTGGATTGAATGCTGGCCTGCAAACCAAAGGATCACCAGTTTGATTCTCACTCAAGGCACATGCCTGGGTTGTAGGCCAGGTCCCCAGTGGAGGATGCATGAGTGGCAACCACACATTGATGTTTCTTTCCCTCTCTTCCTCCCTCCCCCTCTCTGTAAAAAGAAATAAATAAAACCTTTTAAAAAAGAAAAAAACAGCAGAAATTATAGAAAAGAGAAACAGATTCACATTGATTATAGGCAGATATTAGAATTAGGAGACATATACTTTAAAATAATTATCCTTCCTATCCCAAGGGGATAAAAGACAAAATCAAGAATTTGGCAGAGAACTGGCAACTATTAAAAAAAACCAAATAAAACTTCTAGAACTAAAAAAATAAAATAACCAATATTAAGAATGTAGTGGTTAGGCCATGACTGGTGTGGCTCAGTGGGTTGGGTATAGTCATGCACATTGAAAGGTCGCTGATTCGATTTCTGGTGAAGGCACATGCCTGGGTTGTGGGCCAGGTCCCTGGTTGGGGAATTGCAGAAGGCAACCAGTTGATGTTTCTCTTGTACATTGATGCTTCTCTCTCTCTCATTCTCCCTCCCTTCCCCCTCTATAAAGATAAATAAATAAAATCTTAAATAAAAGAATGAAATGGTTGGATTTGACATAAGACTAGACAAATCTGCAAGGAGAATCAGTGACCTGGAACAGGGATCAGTAAACAAAAACCTGTTGGCCAAATCTGGCTCATGGCCTGTTTTAGTATGGCCCGTGAGCTAATGGTTTTCATGTTTTTAAAGTGTTAAAGAAAAAGTTGCCGAGACTATATTTGACTTGCAAAGCCTAAAATATTTCTTGTCTGGCCCTTTAGAAACATTTGTCAACTTCTGAAGTAAAAGTCAGGTCAGCAGAATATGTAGACAATGATAGAGAAGCCAGGAAGAGGGATGAGACAGCAGCCCCAGTCAGCATTATGCCCAGCTGGTGAGACTGTTACTCTGGCTCTCCAGCTAAGCTCATTCAGGAGGGTTTTGATCATTCATTCATTCATTCATTCATTCATTCATTCATTCATGTAATTCAAAGCATATGTCAATTCCTACTTTAGTGCTTAAGATCACAGATTTTATGGTCAGACCTGGGTTTAAATCCTAACTTAGCTTTCTCACAGAGATAAGAGGAGACAATAACAGAGCCTGGCTGACTGATAGTCCAAGGACCAAGAGAGATAATGCATATCAGGTATTTAGCACAGTGTCTGTATATAGAAAGGTCTCACTACATGTTAGGTGCTATTATTAGCAAAGAGTATGCTCAGGCCATGACCTAAACTAACCATGCCCACACTGGCTATAAGTCCCAAAAGGACACCTTGGTGGCTGTAATGGCAGTAAGATGGGATGAAGAACAGGGAAGGAAGGGAGGGTAAGACCATTCTGAATATAGGAGGTGAAGGCCCAGTGCAAACTTTTTACCATTCTTCTTACCACAAACATTTATGTACATGTGAACTATAGTTAAAAGTGAATATCATTAACAAAGCTTATATATAATAGCTAAAGACTAGAGCAACCTAAATCTTCAACATTTGGGGAAGGTTAAGTGAAATTAGGTGATGATATATTAGGTATAAAAAACATAATAAAAACTGCGTGAAATATGTCAAAGAGTAATTTTCAAAAAATTAAAAATCAAACTCATATAAATATAGAATAGACATGTTTCAAAGATTTATCCAATTTGTTAGTGAGAGAATCAGTGGGATCATAAACCTGATTCAAAGAGCATTCAATGAACTGGGTACTTACAGGTATTAATAAAAAAGAATGTTAAAATAACACTATGTAAGATACAAACTGATTCAGTAACTCACAAGGTAATAAACCAAATCTTTGAAGTTATCTTTTCTACCAGACAGAAATAATCTACAAGTTAACATATAACTTCAAGTGCCTGGGCTCTAGTCAAATAGTAAACAGTTAACTCAAATACAGATACATTCTCCTAGAGAATTAAATAATTATCTTATATAATGCTCCCAGTATGATGTTGAAAGGAAATGCCACCCCCTCCCTTGACTTATTTCCAATTCTTTGGGTATTTTTTCTTAACAAATAGTATGCCAACTATATAAAATATGTTGTATGTTTAAGTACTGAGGTCCTGACAGGAAATTCATGACATACCAAAGGACTTAACTTAGACACATTCAACAAAAAAGACTACTTACAGAGTAGTAGTGAATCGGGTTAAGAAGACGAAAGAGAGATGTTGAGATTTCCAGTCACTAGAAACAGTGATTTCCTATCCCTATGTCTGAAGTGACAAAGATGGAGAAAAATGGAACAAATAAAAAGCACATCTCTCGCACTGTCTGGTGTGGCTCAGTGGATTGAGCACTGGCCTGTGAACCAAAGTCTCTGGTTTGATTCCCAGTCAGGGTACATGCCTGGGTTGTGGGCCAGGTCCCCAGTGGGGAGTGCGCAGGAGGAAACCACACATTGCTGTTTCTCTCCCTCCCTGCCCCTCTGTCTAAAAAAATAAATGAAATATTAAAAAAAAACCAAAAAAACACATCTCTCCCTTTTTCTGCCTTCTGGTTTTCTTTTTGCCAGCATCTTCTATTAGCTCAAACCAACTGGAAGCCAGAGGAAGAGGGGCCATTGATGTCATCCATAGAGGTCAGCCTGTCTAGGCAAAGGACTAGATCAAGAGGTGGAAAATGTGGAGCAAACAGAAAAATCAGCTCAGTCAATATGGCATTTATTCTTATGGATTGAATTGTGTCCCCTCAAAAAAAGACATGCAGGAGTTCTAACCCATACTACCTCAGAATATGACCTTATTTGGACATAGGGTATTAAAGAGGTCATTAAGTTAAAATAAAGTCATTAGGGTGAACCCTAATCCAATATGACTAGCATCCTTTTAAAAAGGGGAAATTTGGACACAAAGACAGTCACCCACAGAGCAAAGATGATGTGAAAAAACAGAGAAGAAGGCCATCTACAAGCCAAGGAGAGAAGTGTGGAAGAGATCCTCCCTCACAGCCCTCAGAAGGAATCAGCCCTCTTCGCATCTTATTTTTGGATTTTTTACCTCTAAAACTATAAAATAATACATTTCTGTTGTCTAAACCACCCAGCTTTTGATAATTTGTTGTGGCAGTCCTGGCAAACTAATACAGGTATGTAAAACATACACACAGAAGGAGGATTTATACCAGGATACAGAGTGTGACCTCTGTGAGGTAATATTATGGGTGATTTATATTTTGTGTTTCTTTCTTTTTTTAATTTTATTTTAATTTATTTTTTCAAATACATTTGTGTCTGCCTCCCCCGCGCCACTTTCCCTTTCCCCTCCCTCCTTCTCTCCCTCAGCTCTTCCCCTTTGGTTTTGTCCATGAGTCCTTGCTATATGTTCCTTGACTTTCCCCTTCCATTCCTTTTCTCTGCCCCCCCCTCCTTCCATCTTGTCTCTGTTGATTTCTTTTCCTTTCAGTGTTGCTGGTCTTATTTTCCTTGCATCTTTCTTTTGTTGGTTAGGTTCCACTTATAGGTGAGATCATATGGTATTTGTCTTTCGTCCCCTGACTTATTTCGCTTAGCATAATGCTCTCCAGTTCCATCCAAGCTGTTGTGAAGTGTAGTAGTTCTTTTTTTCTTTCTGCTGCGTAGTATTCCATTGTGTAAATATACCATTACTTTTTGATCCAATCATCTACTGAAGGGCATTGAGATTGCTTCCAACACTTGGCTATTATAACTTGTGCTGCTATGAACATGGGGGTGCATAGGTTCTTTTGAATTGGTGTTTTGGTGTTCTTAGGGTATCGTCCCAGCAGGGGAATCACTGGATCAAAAGGCAGTTCCATTTTCAGCTTTCTGAGGAAATTCCATACTGCTTTCCACAGTGGCTGTACCAGTCTGCATTCCCGCCAACAGTGTACTAGGGTTCCCTTTTCTCCACAGCCTTGCCAACACCTATTGTTTGTTGATCTGTTTATGATGGCGATTCTGACCAGTGTGAGGTGGTACCTCATGGTGGTTTTGATCTGCACTTCTCTGATGGCTAGTGATGCTGAGCATCCTTTCAAATGCCTCTGGGCCCTCTGTATCTCCTCCTTGGAAAAGCATCTGTCCAGGTCCTTTGCCCATTTTTTGATTGCATCGTTTGTCTTCTAGGAGTGGAGTCGAGTGAGTTCTTTATATATACTGGAGATCAAACCTCTTTCTGATATGTCGTTAGAGAATATGTTTTCCCATAGGGTTGAGTCCCTTTTCATTTTGCTGATGTTTTCTTTAGCCGTGCAGAAGCTTCTTATTTTGATGAGGTCCCACTTGTTTATTCTTTCCTTTATGTCCCTTCCTTTAGGAGACATATCAGTGAAAAAATTGCTGCGTGGGATATCTGCGAGTTTCCTGCCAATGTTCTCCTCGAGGACTTTGATGGTGTTGCCACTTTTATTTAAGTCTTTTATCCATCTTGAGTTTATTTTTGTGCATGGTGTCAGCTGATGATCCAATTCCAATTTTTTGCATGTAGCCGTCCAGCTCTGCCAACACCATTTGTTGAAGAGGCTATTATTGCTCCATTTTATGCCTCTGCCCCCTAGTCAAATATTAGATGCCCATAGAGACCTGAGCTTATTTCTGGGCTTTCTATTCTGTTCCACTGGTCTATGGGTCTGTTCTTGTGCCAGTACCAGATTGTTTTGAGTATAGTGGCTTTGTAGTAGAGTTTGATGTCTGTTATTGTGATCCCTCCTGCTTTGTGTTTCTTTCTCAAAATTGCTGGGGCTATTCGGGGTCGTTTATCGTTCCATATAAATTCTTGAAATGTCTGTTCTATTTCTGTGAAATATGTCATTCGTACCTTAATAGGGATTGCGCTGAATCTATAAATTGCTTTGGGCAGTATGGACATTTGGATGATATTAATTCTTCCAATCCATGAACACAGTACATGCTTCCATTTATTTGTGTCTTCCTTAATTTCTTTTTTCAATGTTTTATAATTTTCTACGTACAGGTCTTTTACATCTTTGGTTAAATTTATGTCTAGGTACTTTAGTTTTCTTCTTGCTATATTGAATGGTATTTTTTTTTTCCTGATTTCTTCTTCTATTGCATTGCTGGTGAACAAAAATGCCTTTGATTTCTGAATGTTGACTTTGTATCCTTCTGTTTTGCCAAATTCACTTATTAGGTTGAGGAGTATTTGGTAGAGTCTACAGGGTTCTCTATGTACACTATCATGTCATCTGCAAACAATGATCGCTTTACTTCCTCCTTTCCTATTTGGATGCCTTTTATCTCTTTCTCTTGTCTGACCGCCGTGGCTAGGACTTCCAATACGATGTTGAAAAGAAGCGGTGAGAGCGGACATCCTTGTCGTGTTCCCGATCTTAGTGGGAAAGCTTTCAGTTTTTGCCCGTTGAGTATGATATTGGATGTAGGTTTTTCATATATGGCCTTTATTACTTTGAGGAATGCCCCTTTTATTTCCATTTTGGTGAGTGTTTTGATCATAAATCGGTGCTGTACCTTATCAAATGCTTTTTCTGCATCTATCGAGATGATCATGTGGTTTTTGTCTTTTCTTTTATTTATGTGATGTATCACGTTTACTGATTTGCATATATTGCACCATCCCTGCATGCCTGGGATGAATCCCACTTGATTGTGGTGGATAATATTTTGAATGTATTGCTGGATGTGGTTTGCCAATATTTTGTTGAGGATTTTAGCATCTATGTTCATCAGTGAAATTGGCCTGTAGTTTTCTTTCTTCGTAGGGTCTCTATCAGGTTTTGCGATCAGGGTGATGCTGGCCTCATAGAAAGAGACTGGGAGTCTTCCCTCCTCTTGGATTTTTTGGAAGAGTCTGAGAAGGACAGGGGTTAGCTCTTCCTTAAATGTTTTGTAAAATTCTCCTGTGAAACCCTCCGGCCCTGGGCTTTTGTGTACTGGGATTTGCTTTATTACTGCTTCAGTTTCCCCAGCTGTTATCGGTCTGTTCAAGCTTTCTGTTTCTTCCTCCTTCAGTGTTGGAAGATTATAGTTTTCTAGAAATTTGTCCATTTCATCGCGGTTTTCAAATTTCTTGGCATATAATTGTTCATAGTAGTTTCTGACGATCCTTTGTATTCCTGTGGTATCAGTTGTTATTTCTCCTCTCTCATTTCTGATATTATTAATTTGGGTCCTCTCCCTTTTAATCTTGATGAGTCTACTTAAAGGCTTGTCAATTTTACTTATCTTTTCAAAGAACCAGCTTCTGGATTGGTTGATCCTCTGAATTGTTCTTTTTGTCTCTATGTCATTCAGTTCTGCCCTAATCTTGACTATTTCCTTCCTTCTACTTGCTCTGGGATTCATTTGTTGTTTCTCCAGTTCTTGAAGTTATAGTGTTAGGTCTTTTATTTGAAATGTTTCTATCTTTTTTAGGTAAGCCTGTATTGCTATGAACTTCTCTCTCAGGACCGCCTTTGCTGTGTCCCATAGGTTTTGGACTGTTGTCTGTTCATTTTCATTTGTTTTCAGAAACTTTTTGATTTCTTCTCTTATCTCATTATTGACCCATTCATTGTTGAATAGTCTACTGTTCAATCTCCATTAGTTTGCAAGTTTTTGGAGTTTCTCTTTGAGATTTATTTCTAGTTCCAATCCCTTGTGGTCCGAGAAAAAGTTTGGGATTACTTCAATTTTCCTGAATTTGCTGAGGTTTTCTTTGTGTCCTATCATGAGGTCTATCTTTGAAAAACTGCCATGAGCATTTGAAAAGAATGTGTATTTTTCTTCTTTGGGGTGTAAGGTTCTATAAATGTCAGTTATGTCTATTTGATTCACTGAATCATTCAGTTCCACAATATCCTTATTGGTGTTTTGTTTGGAAGATCTGTCCATTTTTGACAGTGGGGTGTTGAAATCCCCTACTCTTAGTGTGTTGCTGTCTATATCTTTTTTGAAGTCATCCAACAATTTCCTTATAACCTTGGAGGCTCCTATACTGGGAGCATATAAGTTTACAATGTTGATGTCTTCCTGATAGATTCTTCCTTTATGTATTATAAAGTGCCCCTCTGGGTCTCTCTTTATGTCCTTTGTTTTGAAATCTACTTTGTTGGATACAAGTATGGCAACCGCAGCCTTTTTCTCAAGCCCATTTGCTTGGAATATTTTTTTCCATCCCTTTACTTTGAATGTGCGTAGGTCTCTTTCTCTGAGGTGGGTCTCTTGTAGGCAGCATATGCGTGGGTCTTGTTTTCTTATCCATTCAGGTACCCTGTGTTTTTTGATGGGGGCAGTTAATCCATTCACACTGAGAAATATTACTGATAGAAACTTACTCATCTTTTCTCTTTGTACCTGTGTTCCTCTCTGTCTCATTCTTTTCCTTCATCTGCTTAAACCAGTCCCCTTAGCATATCTTGGAGTCCTGGTTTGGTAGAGATGTATTCTTTTAGTCTTATCTTTCTGGTAAACTCCGTATTTCCCCTCCTATTTTAATGGAGAGCCTAGCTGTGTAGAGCAGCCTTGGCTGTAGGCTGTTGCTTTTCATGACTTGGAATATTTGTTGCCATTCCCTTCTGGCTTGTAGTGTTTCTGTTGAGAAGTCAGCTCCTAGGCATATCAGGGCCCCCTTGTATGTTACTTTCTCCTTCTCCCTTGCTGCCTTGAGGATTCTCCTTGTCTTTGACATTTGCCATTTTAATGATGATGTGTCTTGGAGTGGACTTCTTTGAGTCCCTCTTGAGTGGAGTCCTCTGTGCCTCCTGGATCCATGAGAGCCTTTCTCTTCTCAAATTAGGGAAATTTTCCATCTTTCCTTTTTTGAGGAGGTTCTCTATCCCTTGCTCCTCTTTTCTCCTTCTGGTATCCCTATTATACGGATATTATTGCGTTTCAGGTTGTCCTGCATTTCCGTAAATGCCTGTTCCTTCTTTCTGAGTCTTTTTTTACATTTCTTGTTATTTCTGAGAGCTTCTTTCTACCTTATCCTCCATCTCACTGATTCGATCCTAGGCTTCATCCAGCCTGCTTTGGATTCTTTCTACTGTGTTCTTCAACTCAGAAATGGTATTCTTCATATCCTCTTCTGTCTTCTTGATAGTTTCTATGTCCCTTTCCACGTTGATATAGTTTGCTGTAAGATCCTGATAGTTTCTCTGCAGTTTCTCATAGTTTTTTTTGAGCTGGCTGAGCTCATTCAGCTTCCTTAGAGCCATTGTTTTGAATTCAATATCTGATAGTTCCCTTGCCTCTATTTCGTTTAGCTCTGTGTGTTGGGATTCCCTTTTTCCACTCATTGGGGGGAACTTCTTTTTCTTCCCATATTTGTGAGAGTCTGTTAAGTATTTTTGTCCTTTACTTTTCTTTCTGGGCCTGCCTCTGATGATGTCAGTTGTTGACCCTATAAGACCTTGGGTTGTTTGTTTGAGCCTTCCTGGAGCTATTGTGTCTGACTCCTGCTTGGAGCAGCTCTGTGACCCCTTTGGTCAGGGCTGGGCTATTTTTTGGGATCTCTCTGCACTCTCTTGCGGCCTCCTTGAGCGTGCTCCCAGCTCGGCAGGATCCCCTGCGTGCCTGGGCTCGCATATGCTTGCCCCAGACCCGGGGGCTTATTCGCAACCTCACGTACTCATCTGGCCCCCCTGGCCGGCGCGCTCCGCAGCACTGGTCAGTTTAGGGTCTTCTATTGTGTATTTTCCCCGCTTTTGGCTCTTTGGGTGCGTTGCTTGCCCTCGCCAAATGGGGACTACAGAAATGGGAGGAAGTCAGCTCCAGGACTCTCTGATTAATCCTGTCTCTGTCTCTCCTCCAGAGACTCTGGGCAGCTCTACTAATTTTGAGGGCTGCTCTGCAATCGCGGGAGGGTGGGTCTATTTACGCCTGCCTTTGCCCCTCTGTGCACTCCCTCGCTGGCCATATCGGTGCCAATCTGTGGGAGGTCTTGCCGGCCGGTGCAAGCGTTCGCCAGCCCATGCGGGTCACACACACACTCACCTCTCTCGCTGGTCACTCGGCGCAAGTGTGCGCGCCTGCACTGGGTGTTTTGGGTGTGTCTATGGGTGCTTTTTGGCTTTTGGCTCTTTGGGGGTTTGGCCTCTTCCCTTGCAATGGAGACTATGGCAAGGAGAAGGAGTCGGGACTCACCAGTTCCTCCTCCCATTCTTTCCCCAATGCCTCCATTTCCAGACTGTCCTCAGGGGCCTCTGGGCAGTTCTGTGACCCCTTCGGCCAAGGATCCATCCCCTGTGCGGACTGCGTTTCAATCGCAGGCAGTCTGGTTCATGCGCGCCCCGCTTCTGCCTCTTTGGGGTCGCGCCTTTCCAGCCCACAATGGAGACTACAGAACGGGGAGGGAGCCGGGACTCCCCTGTTCCTCCTCCCATTCGTTCCCCAACGCCTCTGTCTCCAGTCTCTCCTCAAGGCTCTCCCAGCCAGTCTGCACTCAGCCCCGCAGCTCACATGCGTAAAAGTTGTGTGTAGAGCGCACAAAAGGCAGGTTAATTGATTCCCTTATGCCTGAGCGAGATGGTAGCTGCAGAGTGGGAGGTGCGTTATCACCCGGGCTCCACCGGCCGCTGTGTCAGTTCCCTTCACAGTTTTCTTCACCAGTCTTTTCCCAGGCACCAGCCCACTCTGCTGCCGCCTCTACCCAGAGATCAAGGAGGGTGGCTGACACTGCAATTTTTGCATTGGCCCTTTAAATATCTCTTTGCATCCCCAGCCACCTGTCTCTGCCAGAGAGCACCCCTAAGCTTTTCAGGGTTGCGTTTTGTCTGTATTTTCTTGGTTTTAGCTGCTGTAGTTTAGGGGTCCCTGTTTATGATTCAGACCCCATTCTTCTCGGGGGAAGATAACTGGCTGTTTCAATGTCCCTCTGGTGCCAGTGCCCGTGGGCACCCAGCCCACCCTCTTGAGCCTCCACCGCAGTTCTCACCCGTTGGGATGTGTGATAGTCGAATCCACTGTCCACGGCACCAAGGCTCCTCTCCCACTATCGCTCCACTGCTTTCCAGGTGATTCGGATCACCCTTTTAAAAAAGATGCAAAGGAAACATCTTCCTCACGGGGTGATGTTTAAGTTCATCCCTGAAGGAAATAAGCTAGTCAGCCTCACTGCTGTCTGAGGGGAGCCTCCCAACCCGGAGGGTCTGGTTTCATGGACTCCTCATAAGAAAGCACTGTGTTCGGAGAGACTGCTGAAGATCACGGTGGCCGGATGGGGATGAGCAGGGGAAAAGAGGCAGCAAATTAAGTCAGGGCTGCAGGAAGAAGAGCTCGTGACCCTCATGGGGCCTTGGCTTTGATTCTGAATGAAGGGTGTCTCATTCAAAGCAGAGGAATGACGTGATGGGACCACACAGAAGGTCTATTTTGTGTTTCTTAAAAGATTTCCTAGCTTGTATACTTTTACATCAGTACAAATGAGCGAATAGTTCTGTTAAAATGAACTTCATAGCAATAGTAGGAGGAAGATACCCATGGACAGTCTCAGTCTGAGGAGTGGGTATGGCAGAGAAGCAAGCTCATTGATATGAACAATAATGATACAGAAGCCTCCATTATTTTTGTCCCAAGGGGATGTTTCTTGCTTCACACTGAATCCCAGGTTTTCGGTTCCCTTCATGTCACACGCCTGGCTTTTTTCTCCTCTCTAAAGCTGCCTATCCCACTGGTAGGTCCTTTGGGGCTTGGTTCCCCATCCCTAGGCCCCAAGGTGAAGAGAAGGCCAATGTTTAGCACATAAGAATTTCATTTAAGGGCATGTTAATGCTCTTAACTAATTGAAAGAATTAAAATAACACTAATTTGGGCCTCCCAGAAAATGTTTGCTAAATGAATAAATGGCTTAAGAGCTCTTACATAGTCTCTAGAATTAGGGTAGGGTACCTAACCCATATTGCTTGACTCATTTCTTAGGAAAAAACCCTGAAAGTCCCATGGACTTCAACCCACTGTCTTTATTCCTTAAGGTGAGACTCTCCGTAAGGCTGAAACTCTTGCCCTTGTTTCTCACTATAGAGTTAAGTACTTAGTTGTAGAAAACTCTTAGCAGGTCCTTTCAAACTGGCCCTCTTTCCTCTACTGACGTGTGTCCACTATGATCCTTTGTTGCCCTTTTTCTCTCTGAGACTGTGCCTTCCTTGAAGGGAGAGAACATGGCTTATTCCCATTTGATTGACAGGTATGCAATAACCAAATGTTTGCTGAAGGCTGAAATATGACTCATAAACTTTGAAAATGAAGATAGGCAAGGAGATAAGAGTTGTAACTCAGGAAATTGAGTGATGACAACTTTTTTTTTTAATGAGTGGAAAGGAAATGAAATGCTCTCAGAATATCAGCTAAAGGACCCCAGGAATTTCAATGAGAAGGGAAAAGATCTATAACCAAATCTGAGAATGAACTACCTCTAGTTTACAAACAAGGCATCTGGGGAGAAAGATGGCAGAGAAGTGAATGGGAGTCAGGCTGACCTCCTCCCAAGACCCAACTGGAATTGTGACTAAATAGTGGAGAAATCACCTGGGAAACAATAGAAGGAGAGGAGCCTTGGAGCTGCCGACAGCCAGTGGAATCAACTCTCACACATCCGAATGGGTAAGAAGTGCGGTGGAGGCCCGAGAGGGTGGGCTGGGCGTCCATGGGCACCAGCACCAGAGGGACATTGAAACCACCAGTTGGATCCCCCTGAGAAAAACAGGATCTGGATCACAAATAAGGACCCCTAGACTACAGCAGCTGAAACCAGGAAAACACACAGACAAAACGCAACCCCGAAAAGCTTAGGGGTGCTCTCTGCCAGAGACAGGTGGCTGGATATGCAAAGAGACATTTAAAGGGCCAATGCAAAAATGTACAGTGGCAGCCGCCTTCCTTGATCTCTGGGTAGAAGCGGCAGCAGAGTGGGCCGGTACCTGAGGAAAGATTGGTGAGGAAAACTTTGTGAAAAGAAGTGAGACAGCAGCCAGCGGAGCCCCGGTGATAACTCACCTCCCACTCTGCAGCTATCATCTTGCTCAGGCATAAGTGGGTCAATAAACCTGCCCTTTGACGCTCCGCACACAGCTTGTGCACATGTAGGCTGGGGGCGGAGTGCAGACTGGCTGGAAGTAGAAGATCCCTGGACAAAGGGGACACACAGCTGCCTAGAGACCCTTGAGGAGAGACTGGAGACGGAGGTGTTGGGAAAAGAACTGGAGGATTAGCTGGGATTCCCGGGGCTGACTCCATCCCTGATTGCGGTCTCCATTTTGTGCAGGCAGGCCACGCCCCCAAAGAGGCAGAAGCAGGCGGGAGAGCTGGTCAACATGCAATTGTGGCAGGGTCCACAGAAATAGTGGATCCCTGGCCAAAGGGGTCACAGAGCTGCCCCGAGACCCTCTAGGAGAGACTGGAGATGGGAGGCGTTGGGGAAAGAACTGAAGGAGGAACCGGGGAGTCCCAGAGCTGACTCCCAACCCTTTCCATAGTCTCCATTTTGTGCAGGCAGGCCACACCTCCAAAGAGCCAAAAGCGGGAAAGCACACAATAGAGGGCACTAAACAGCCGAGTGCCTGCACTCTCATGAGTGGCTGGCGAGTGTGCGCACAGGCTGGTGCCCGGGCAGGTGGATGAGTGCGTGAGTGGGCCAGCATAGGAGTGCAGAGTGGTCTGCAGAAGTAGTGGATCCCTGGCCAAAGGAGTCACAAAGCTGCCCAGAGACCCTCAAGGAGAGACTGGAGACAGAGGTGTTGGGGAAAGAACTGGAGGAGTAAACAGATGTCCTGGTGCTGAATCCTCCCCCAGTCAACATTCTCCATCTTGCTCAGGTGAATTACTCACCTGAGTGACAGCAGCCTATAAGGACATGATAGACCTGCCATCAGGAGGCACTGCTGTGCCCTGTGGTGCCTAAGCCTGACAGATGAGAACAGAGTGACCAAATTGACAATTACAGGAGACAGACACAGACAGCAGATACTTAGAAGGCTGAAACAACTGACTCAAGGTCAGATAGGGTCAACAACTAACATCATCAGAGGCAGACTCAGAAAGAAAAGAAAAAATAAATAAATAAAAACGCCCGCCTACTACCATAGAACTTTAATCCTCAAAGTCAGGAAACCTAGATGGATCAATTGAAGCAGAAGCAAAACAAAACAAAACAAAAACAAAAAAGTCTCTCCCAAAAATGGGAAGAAAAAGTTCCCCCCAAATGAGGGGAAAGGAGGACTCCCCACAGAGAGAGCTAAATGAAATAGAGGCAAGGGAACTATCAGATATTGAATTCAAAACAATGGCTCTAAGGAAGCTCAATGAGCTCAGCCAGCTCAAAGATAACTATGAGGAATGGCAGAGAAACTATCAGGATCTTATAGCAAAGTATATCAACCTGGAAAAGGACATAAACAACTATTAAGAAGACACAAGAGGATATGAAGAATAACATTTCTGAATTGAAGAACACACTTGAAGGAATCAAAAGCAGGCTAGATGAAGCAGAGAATCAAATCAGTGAGCTGGATGGGAAGGTAGAAAAAAGCTCCCAGAAAGAAAAAGAAATGGAAAAAAGACTCAAAAAGAATGAAGAGGCATTGAGGGAAATGCAGGAAAACTTGAAACGCAATAATATCCATATAATAGGGATACCAGAAGGAGAAGAAGAAGAGCAAGAGATAGAGAACCTGTTTGAAAAAGTAATGATGGAAAATTTCCCCTTTTTGAGGAGAGAAAAGGTCTCACAGGTTCAGGAAGCACAGAGGGCCCCATTCAAGAGGAACCTAATGAGGCCCACTCCAAGACACATCATCATTAAAATGGCAAATATCAAAGACAAACAGAGAATCCTCAAGGCAACAAGGAAGAAAAGGTAGTGACATACAAGGGAGCCCCAATACGGCCAGCAGCGGACTTCTCAACAGAAACACTACAAGCCAGAAAGGAATGGCAAGAAATATTCCAAGTAATGAAAAGCAAAGGCCAACAACCAAGACTGCTCTACCCAGCAAGGCTCTCAATGAAAATGGAAGGGGAAATAAGGACTCTCCCTGATAAAAGAAGGCTAAAAGAATACATCTCTACCAAACCAGCAGTCCAAGATATGCTAAAGGCACTGGTTTAAGAAGATGAAGAAAAAGAGTGAGAAAGAGAAAAACACAGGTATAAAGGGAAAAAAATGAATAAGTTTCTATTAGTAATAACTCTCAATGTAAATGGACTAAAAACCCCAATCAAAAGACACAGGATAGCTGAATGGATAAGAAAACATGACCCACACATATGCTGTCTACAAGAGACCCACCTTAGAACAAAAGAGATATGCAGATTGAAAGTAAAGGGATGGAAAAAAATATTCCAAGCAAATGGACAAGAAAAGAAAGCAGGGATTCCAATACTTATATCAGGCAAAATATGTTTCAGAACAAAAACCATAAAAAGAAACCCAGAGGGACAGTTAATAATACTTAAAGGAAGAATCAATCGATCAAGAAGACATAAACATTGTAAACTTATATGCACCCAACATAGGAACACCCAAATATGTAAGGAAAATCTTGGATGACTTCAAGAAAGATATAGACAACAAAACACTGATAGGGGATTTTAACAACCCACTGTCAAAAATGGACAGAATTCCAGCCAAAATATCAACAAGGATATTGTGTAGCTGAATGATGCATTAAATCAGACGGACTTAACTGACATATATAGAACCTTACATCCCAAAGAAGAAAAATACACATTCTTTTCAAATGCTCATGGAAGCTTTTCAAAGAGAGACCACATGATAGAACACAAAGCAAGCCTCAAAAAATTTAGAAAAGTTGAAATAATATCAAGCTTTTTCTCAGACCACAAGGGATTGAAACTGGAAATCAGCCTCAAAGAGAAACTTCAAAAACCTGCTAACTCTTGGAGACTGAACACTAGACTATTCAACAATGAATGGGTCAATAATGAGATAAGAGAAGAAATCAAAAAATTTCTGGAGACAAATGAAAATGAACAGGCAACAGTCCAAAACCTATGGGACACAGCAAAGGCAGTCCTGAGAGAGAAGTTCGTAGCAATACAGGCTTACCTAAAAAAGATAAAAACATTTCAAATAAAAGACCTAACACCACAATATCACAAACTGGAGAATCAACAACCAATAAATCCCAAAACAAGTAGAAGGAAGGAAATAATCAAGATCAGAGCAGAACTGAATGACATAGAGAAGAAAAGAACAATTCAAAGGATCAGCCAATCCCGGAGCTAGTTCATTGAAAAGATAAATAAAATCGACAAGACTTTAAGCAGACTCATCAAGAAAAAAAGGGAGAGGACCCAAATTAATAATATCAGAAAAGAAAAGGGAGAAATAACAACTGATACCACAGAAATACAAAGGACTGTCAGAAAATACCATGAACAATTATATGCCAAGAAATTTGAAAACCTTGATGAAATGGACAAATTTCTAGAAAAGTATAATCTTCCAACACTGAAGGAAGAAGAAACAGAAAACTTGAACAGACCGATAACAGCTGGGGAAATTGAAGCAGTCTTCAAGAAATTCCTGACAAACAAAAGCCCTGAGCTGGATGGTTTCACAGGAGAATTTAACAAAATGTTTAAGGAAGAGCAATCCCCTGTCCTTCTCAGACTATTCCAAAAAATCCAAGAGGAGGGAAGACACCCAGTCTCTTTCTATGAGGCCAGCATCACCCTAATCCCAAAACCACATAAAGACCCTACAAAGAAAGAAAACTACAGGCCAATTTTGCTGATGAACATAGATGCTAAAATCCTCAACAAAATATTGCCAAACTGCATCCAGCAATCTATTCAAAAGACTATCCACCACGATCAAGTGGGATTCATCCCAGGGATGCAGGGATGGTGCAATATACGCAAATCAGTAAACGTGATACATCACATAAATAAAAGAAAAGAGAAAAACCACATGATCATCTCGATAGATGCAGAAAAAGCATTCAATAAGGTACAGCACCGATTTATGATCAAAACACTCAGCAAAATGGGAATAAAAGGGGCATTCCTCAACGTAATAAAGGCCATATATGAAAAACCTACAGGCAACATCATACTCAACGGGCACAAACTAAAAGGTTTCCCACTAAGACTGGGAACACGACAAAGATGTCTGCTTTCACCACTTTAATTCAATGTAGTTTTGGAAGTCCTAGCCACAGCGGTCAGACAAGAAAAAGAAGTAAAAGGCATCCAAATAGGAAAAGAGGAAGTAAAGCTATCATTGTTTGCAGATGACATGATAGTGTACATAGAGAACCCTGTAGGCTCTACGAAAAATCTTCTCAACCTAATAAGTGAATCCTGGAAAAACAGCAGGATACAAAGTCAATATTCAGAAATCGAAGGCATTTTTGTACAGCAACAATGAAGTAGAAGAAGAATAATTCAGAAAACAAATACCATTCAATATAGCAAGAAGAAAAATAAAGTACCTAGGAATAAATTTAACCAGGAGGTAAAAGACCTGTACGCAGAAAACTATACAACATTGAAGAAAGAAATTAAGGAAGACACAAATAAATGGAATCATATACTGTGTTCATGGATTAGAAGAATTAATATCATCAAAATGTCCATACTACCCAAAGCAATTTATAGATTCAATGCAATCCCTATTAAGGTACCAATGATGTATTCCTAGGAATAGAACAGACATTTCAAAAATTTATACAGAACCACAAATGACCCTGAATTGCCGTAGCAATTTTGAGAAAGAAAAACAAAGTAGAAAGGATAACAATACCAGACATCAAACTCTACTACAAAGCCACTGTACTCAAAACAATCTGGTACTTGCACACGAAGAGACTCATTGATGAGAATAGAAAGCCCAGAAATAAGCCCAGGTCTGTATGTGTAACTAATATTTGACCAAGGGAGCAGAAGCTTAAAGTGGAGTAATAATAGCCTCTTCAACAAATGGTGTTGGGAAACCTGGACACAGACATGCAAAAAATTGAAATTTGATCATCAGCTGACACCATACACAAAAAGAAACTCAAGATGGATAAAAGACTTAAATATAAGTCTCAGCACCATAAAAGTCCTAGAGGAGAACATTGGCATGAAACTCACAGATATCCCAAGAAGCAATTTTTTCATTGATATGTCTCCTAAAGCAAGGGACATAAAGGAAAGAATAAACAAGTGGGACCTCATCAAAATAAAAAGCTTCTTCACGGCTAAAGAAAACATCAGCAAAATGAAAAGGGAGCCAACCGTATGGGAAAATATATTTGCTAATGATACATCACATAGGGGTTTGCTCTCCAAATATATAAAAAACTCATTCAACTCCACTCCAAGAAGACAAATGATCCAATCAAAAAATGGGCAAAGCACCTGGGCAGACGCTTTCCCAAGAAAGAGATACAGAGTGCTCAGAGACATTTGAAAGGATGCTCGGCATTAGTAGCTATCAGAGAAATGCAAATTAAAACCACAATAAGATACCACCTCACACCGGTAAGAATGGCCATCATAAACAGATCCACAAACAACAGGTGCTGGCAAGGCTGTGGAGAAAAGGGAACCCTAGTACATGGTTGGTGGGAATGCAGACTGGTGCAGCCACTGTGGAAAGCAGTGTGGAATGTCCTCAAAAAGCTGAAAATGGAACTGCCTTTTGATCCAGTGATCCCCCTGCTGGGACTATACCCTAAGAACACCAAAACGCCAATACAAAAGAACCTATGCACCCCAATGTTCATAGCAGCACAATTTACAATAGCCAAGTGTTGGAAGCAACCTAAATGCCCATCAGTAGATGATTGATCAAAAAGTAATGGTACATTTACACAATGGAATACTACACAGCAGAAAGAAAAAAAGAACTACTACACTTCGCCACAGCATGGATGGAACTGGAGAGCATTATTCTAAGCGAAATAAGCCAGGGGGCGAAAGACAAATACCATATGATCTCACCTATAAGTGGAACCTAACCAACAAAAGAAAGACGCAAGGAAAATAACACCAGCAACACTGAAAGGAAAAGAAACCAACAGAGACAAGAAGGAAGGAGGGAGGGTTGGGGGGGGGGAAGGAAGGGAAAGGGAAAGTCAAGGAACATATAGCAAGGACTCATGGACAAAGCCAAAGTGGGGAAGGATTGAGGGAGGGAGAGTGGGGAGGGGGGCAGGAGAATGTGTTGGAGGGAAGGCAGAGACAAATGCATTTGTAAAAATAAATCTTTAAAAGCGAATATTATTATAATTTAATGCCTATTTTTTCCAATGTGCTATACCTACTGGCAATGGTGCCAGTATTAGGTCTTAATCTTTCAAAATGAGTACTAATAAAAGAAAAATAACATCTCAAAAAAATAAATTCCAACTGGAAAAAAGTACTGAATATAAAACATTATATTCTGTGAGAATATAATGGTTTATAATCTTAGGCTGAAGAGGCCTTCCTATGTAAGAAAAAGAAAGAAACCAAACCCAGGACAATGAACAAAAAGAATATCAGAATTCACTGCACAGAAGTTTAAAACAGATGGGCTTCAAAAACATATGAGCAGATCTTTACAAACTAGAGAAAATATATGCAATATATGTCAAACTATAAGTCTCTGCAATATCCACAATGACTCCTAAAGAGGAATAACAACAACAAAAAACAAACAAACAAATATAAAAATAGCAAAACCATATAAAGAAATAAAATAGAGAAAACATGAGAAGATGCTCAATTTTCACCTAGCATTAAAAACATTGGCACCCTGGCTGGTGTAGCTCAGTTGGTTGGAGTGTCATCGTGTGAACCAAAAGATAGTGGGTTCAATAATGGGTTATGGTTTGGTCCCCAGTTGGGACACGTACAAGAGGCAACCAACTGATGTTTCTCTTCCTCTGTCTCATCCTCCCTTCCCCTCTCTCGAAAACCAATAAGTATATCCTCTGGTGAGAATTAATAAAAATAAAATAAACCACTTGCAACAAACAAAACAAAACAAAACAAAACAAAACAAAGCATCTCTTTACCCTTCTCTACTGCTTGAACACATCCTTCTCTTTTCCTAACAAAGGGAACAAAATAAGAGCTGAATAAAAGTTATTACCACATTGGTTCCTATGGTGACTGGTTTATTTATTTTTTGTCTTTGAAGATTGAAGGTAATTTTTCCCTTACCTTAGTTATTTTTCATTTTGTTTTTTATATTGAGGTTCTCTCTGATTTGCATTCTTTTTCACAGGGCTGGTCCAGAACCTACTTGCCTGAAGGTGGAGATGTGAGTTATTAAGTGGCACTAAGGTATAATTTCCACAAATGGTAAAATCCAAAGTCATACATATATAAAAGGAACATATACCAAAGATTTCATTTAACTCATTAACTAATGTAGGAACAGGTAGGATATTAAGACTTGTTTGAAGAACATGTGAGGAGCTTGGTATATATAGGTATTTAATAAAGAAATGTTAGAATAAAATGGCTGTGCTAACACAAAGCTTTGCTACAGACCAATAACCTATAACCTTTGGGTTTCTTTTTACTATTGGACAGAATTTGCCTCTCTACTGGAAAAAATTCTTTTTTAAGTTTTCATGTAACTTGTAATCTTTGATCCTTATTCGATGGTAAAAGTGAGCAAACAAGGTACATTCCCTTAGATAATCCTTAGGTGAGTCTTTTACTCCACATGATATTGAAAGGTTGTGACACCTACCATTTTGCCTGTATCCCAGGGTTGTATGATTTTTTTTTAAATGAGCTCCCTATCAGAGGATTATTTATTTATTTATTTATTTATTTATTTATTTATTTTTTAAATTTATTTTTTCAAATACATTTGTCTCTGCCTACCCCCCACCACTTTCCTTTGCCCCCTCCCTCCTTCCCTCCTTCAGCTCTTCCCCTTTGGTTTTGTCCATGAGTCCTTGCTATATGTTCCTTGACTTTCCCTTCCCTTCCTTTTCTCCGCCCCGCCCCGCCTCCCTCCTTCCCTCTTGTCTCTGTTGATTTCTTCTCCTTTCAGTGTTGCTGGTGTTATTTTCCTTGCGTCTTTCTTTTGTTGGTTAGGTTCCACTTATAGGTGAGATCATATGGTATTTGTCTTTCGCCCCCTGGCTTATTTCGCTTAGAATAATGCTCTCCAGTTCCATCCATGCTGTGGCGAAGTGTAGTAGTTCTTTTTTTCTTTCTGCTGTGTAGTATTCCATTGTGCAAATATACCATTACTTTTTGATCCAATCATCTACTGATGGGCATTTAGGTTGCTTCCAACACTTGGCTATTGTAAATTGTGCTGCTATGAACATTGGGGTGCATACGTTCTTTTGTATTGGCGTTTTGGTGTTCTTAGGGTATAGTCCCAGCAGGGGGATCACTGGATCAAAAGGCAGTTCCATTTTCAGCTTTTTGAGGACATTCCACACTGCTTTCTACTGTGGCTGCACCAGTCTGCATTCCCACCAACCGTGTACTAGGGTTCCCTTTTCTCCACAGCCTTGCCAGCACCTGTCGTTTGTTGATCTGTTTATGATGGCCATTCTGACCGGTGTGAGGTGGTCCCTCATGGTGGTTTTGATCTGCACTTCTCTGATGGCTAGTGATGCTGAGCATCCTTTCAAATGCCTCTGGGCCCTCTGTATCTCCTCCTTGGAAAAGAATCTGCCCAGGTCCTTTGCCCATTTTTTGACTGGATTGTTTGTCTTGGAGTGGAGTCAAGTGAGTTCTTTATATATCTTGGAGATCAAACCTCTATCTGATGTATCATTAGCGAATATATTTTCCCATAGGGTTGGCTCCCTTTTCATTTTGCTGATGTTTTCTTTAGCTGTGCAGAAGCTTCTTATTTTGATGAGGTCCCACTTGTTTATTCTTTCCTTTATGTCCCTTGATTTTTCTTAATAGTAATTGGATGGAGGACGTATATCATTTTGAGGTATATAAATTGAAATCTTTTTTTACTTTATTTATTTTTTGTTTTTATTTATAAATCATGTTTATTGTATTACAGTTGCCTCAGTTTTTCCCCCTTTAGTCCCCTCCATCTATCCCACACCCACTCCCCACTCTCATAGTCTATTCCCACTGTGTTTTCCATGTCCATGCGTCATTCATGTTCTTTGTCTAGTCCCTTCCCCTTCTTTCCACCATTGTCCTCTTTCCTCCTCCCATCTGGTCACTTTCAGTCTGCTCCTTTTCCATGCCTGTGGTTGATTTTGTTCATTAGTTTATTTTGTTGAATAGAGTCCACTTATAGGTTAGATCATATGGTATTTGTCTTTCATCAAATGGCTTATTTCACTTAGCTTAATATTCTCTAGTTCCATCCATGTTGTCACAAAATGTAGGAGTTCCATCTCTCTCTCTTTCTTTCTTAAATGCAGATTGATTTTATTTATTTTTTTAAATGTCAAAGTTAATTATATTAAAAAAATTTAAAACCCTTAAAATGTCTCAGTAATTAAACCAACATGACACTAGCACAGAAATAATCAAGTAGATCAATGAAATATAATGAACATTCCAGAGACAAACATATATATATCTGTCTAACAATATATGATAAAGTTGATATTTCAAGTCAATGGGTAAAATAAGGCTTATTTCACAAATAAGGTGCATGGACCACTATTACTTGAAATAAAACAAATATAGAGCCCTATTTCACACATTATACAAGAAATATTCAGGTGAGTTAAAAATCAATATGTAGAATCTAAGGAGTTTTCAGAGAAAATACAAACTAATATTTTTCATGACCTGAAGTAAAATATTTAAACCCAGAAGTTATAGAGTAAATATTGACAATATGACTATATTAAACATTTAACTATATACTAATATACATATAAAAAAAGTTAAAGGGCCAGGAATAGAATAGAAAAGTATTTGAAACACATCTAAAACATGGTTAATAGGTTTGTTTTTTTTAAAAGTTCTACACTTTTATTCAATAAATGGGTAAAGAATACCAAAGTCATTTAAAGATTTTTTAAAAAAATAATAGAAAGAGGAAAGAATATACTAAAACAGATTTAGTTTCAACTAATAATAAAGGAACAATTAAAATAACATCATTGTCACAATCAGATTAACAACTATTAAAAATATTGGTAATATCAAGTATTGGCAACTCTGAAAGGAACTGGGTATTCATAGAAACATTTTCTTCATCTTAAAGCAGTCCCTTTAGCATATTTTGCAGTGCTAGTTTGGTGGAGGTGTAGTCTTTTAGCCTTCTTTCGTCTGGGAAAGTACTTATTTCGCCTTCCATTTTAATTGAGAGTCTTGCTGGGTAGAGCAGTCTTGGTTGCAGTCCTTTGCTTTTCCTGACTTGGAATATTTCTTGCCAGTCCCTTCTGGCTTGCAGTGTTTCTGTTGAGAAGTCAGCTGCTGGCCGTATTGGGGCTCCCTTATCTGTTACTACCTTTTTCTGCCTTGCTGCCTATAGGATTCTTTGTTTGTCTTTGATATTTGCCATTTTAATGATGATGTGTCTTGGAGTGGGCCTCTTTGGGTTCCTCTTGAATGGGATCCTCTGTGCTTACTGGACTTGTATGACTTTTTCTCTCCTCCAATTGGGGAAGTTTTCCATCATTACTTTTTCAAACAGGTTCTCTTTCTCTTCCTCATCCTCTTCTTCTGGTATCCCTATTATACAGATATTATTACGTTCCAGGTTGTCCTGCATTTCCCTCAATGACTCTTCATTCTTTTGAGTCTTTTTTCATTTTCTTGCTTTTTCTTGGAGCGTTTTTCTACCCTGTCCTCCATCTCGCTGATTCGGTCCTCAACTTCATCTAGCTTGCTTTTGATTCTTTCTACTGTGTTCTTCAATGCAGAAATTGTATTCTTTATTTCCTCTTGTCTCTTTTTGATAGTTTCTATGTCCTTTTTCATGATGTTATACTTTGCAGTAAGTTCCTCGTAGTTTCCCTGTAGTTTTTGGTAATTCTCTGAGCTCACTGAGCTCATTGAGCTTGCTTAGAACTGTTGTTTGGAACTCAATGTCTGATAGTTTACTTGCCTCTACTTCATTTAGTTCTCTTTCTGGGGATTCCTTCTTTCCTTTCGAATGTGGGGTATCTTTTTCTTCCCATTATTTGTGAGACTCTTCTTTTTTGCTTCTGCTTCTTAGATTGATCTGTCTTGATTTCCTGACTTTGTGGTTTGAACTTCTATGGTTGGAGACCACTTTTTTTTCTTTCTGGATCTGCCTCTGATGATATCAGATGTTGATCCTGTCCTACCATAGGCAGTCTGTTCGAGACTTCCAGGAATTTACTGTCTGTGGCTGTCTCCTTCCGCTGTTTAATCTATTCTCTCTGCACTCAGCAGGCTGCCTTAGACAGCTGAGGGCAGGGTGGAGTTCCTCCTGGGGGCAGGGTTATTGGGTCCTTTTACACTGCTGCCATATGGGGGAGGAGTCTGCACTGGGATCCCGCTGCCTACTCTCTCCGTTCTCTCCCCAAAGTCTCCGTCCCCAGTCTCTCCTCCAGTTTCACCAGACCTCTCTGTGCCTCCTTTCACCAGGGATTTACTGTCTGTGGCTGCCACTCTACACATAGCAGGCAGCTTAGACAGCATGGGGCAGGGTGGAATCCCAGCTGGGGGCGTGGCTATTGGGTCCTTTGATGCTGGTGCTGCACAGGGGGCGTGGTCTTTGCCTGAGCAAGAAGGCTGCTGCCCCATGGGAGAAGAGTCAGCACCAAGATCCCACCAGGCTACTCTCTCAGTTCTCTCCCCAAAGCCTCCTTCCCCAGTCTCTCCTCAGGCGTCTCTAGCCCACTCTGCCCCCGTCTTTGCCAGAGACCAGGGTAAGTGGCTGCAAATATAAATTTTTTGTTGGCCCTTTAGGAGGCTCTTTGCATCTCCAGCCACCTGTCTCTGGCAGAGAGCAACCGTGCCGCTTTTCGTAGCTGCCTGTTTTCTGTATACTTTTTGGGCTCTGGCGCTGTGGGCTAGAGATCCCCATTTTAGGTTTAGACCCTGCTCTTCTCAGGAGGATCCAACTGGCCATTTCAATATCTTTCTTGTGCTGTCGCCCTTGGTGCCTCGCTCACCTTCTCAGGTCTGTACCACACTCCTTACCAGTTAGATTGTCTTAAAGCCGATTCTTCTGTCTCCTGAGGTTCTTCTGAGGTTACAAGGCACCTCTCTTGCTATTGTTCAGTTGTTTGTTCCAGGTGATATTTCCACAATTTAGTTGTAATTCAGGTTGGTCCTGAGAGGAGGTCAGTGTGACTTCCACTCACTGCTCCACCATCTTGATTCTCTCCAGGTTGAAACTTTTGTAAGAGAAGATGCAGGCTTTGCACTAAGACTTGTTTTCAATTTGCCTTAAGTGCATCAGACACCTGGAGAATTGACCCAATAGCAATAATGCAATGAGGGGAAAGATCCTTTCTTTGAATTTACATTGTTTTACACTGAACCATGGTCCTGTCAAAGTATGAGGGAATTGAAATGGGTGTTAATAATACCTAAGAATTGAATTATTTAAATATTGAGTATGTCAGAAGTTAGTAAGGCATGCTCATACATTAATACAAGTATTTTGTGTATGAGATAAAATTTTATGGCACAAAATAAAATAGCAACACACAAATTGCTGAATTATCTAGATCATACAAAATAACATTTAAATCATGGGAAACCTGGAGCTATGTATGGTGTTTATATCTACTTATTCTATTTTCAAAAAGTTAGATATTTAGGCAACATCAAAGCAAGATGAACTGTTCATTTTGCATTAGAAGCCCTTTAAGCTCTTTGGAAGAGCTGCAATAATGAAGAACTTATAATAAGCTCACAAACATCTCTTCTAATGAATTAATCAATTTTAAAACTCTTCAGAATTCCCCATAAGAGCATCATTCTATCTTTTTTCCCTACAAAGCTTAGCTCTCTCCTCTCTTGACAACCTCTCCAAGATATTGTATATTTTTTTAAGAGAAAATTTCACATATTAAAGAGAGAATTGTGCTAAATTAAAATCAATCATTACAATTATTTTCTCTGCTTTAACACACACTGGCTGCTTCAAAGAGGATTGTGCAACTTAGCTTCCATTTTTCTTATGAAAAAAAGCTTGAATCATACATACATGTCATATTTTGCTTTAGAGATTTATCTTCATCCTGCAGTTTAGATGTACTGTTCACCCTTCCGTAAATCTTCTAAGAATAGAATAGGAACCAAATTATATATTTCTATGTCAAGCTTCCATTACCACCTTTCTTTTCCAAAACCCCCTACTATCATAATCAGTGGGATTTAAATAGATCTTAACTAGAAACTGAGTTGCTTGACTGGCAAGATATAAATGAGCAGGGGACATTTCCTGTTTGCCTCTTATATCTATATATTCTAAAGTATTTTAATGTATTTATACAAATGGCTGTGGTCTATAATCATCCATCTTACAAATATTGATCAAGAACCTTATTTATACCAGGCGCAGTTCTGGGGTTTGAGTGATAAACAAGACAAAGTCCCTTACGAAGGAAGAATATGTTTCTGCAGAAGAAGATGGATAATACATGTTGTTATTCTGTTTTTAAAGTGATGTCTATACATAAGTGCCTAGAACATACTTTGTTTCTCAGTTACATCTTATATGTAAATAGTGCCAACTGAATAATGAGAGACTGGAATTTTGCTTTATTGCATGAAAAGAGGTCGCTTGGCTGGGTAACCAAATATAGGATCAGGCCAAAAAACAAACAAACAAACAAAAAACACCTGTGAAGTTTCCTTCTCCCTTAGCCTGGACCATGGTTCAAGTTCATCTTTCCTTATCAAATTGAACTTAAGAAAGCTGTCAAACAAACCCATCCTTGGTGAGGTAAAATGACTGAAAAGGCCTCATCTGCATAGTTTCCTGCAAGGTTTTCATTATGAGAAGACTGAGCCTGAGGCTTGGAAGAAGTTTGTCTTTGTGGGAACCCAGGCTGTTAGTGACAAGCTCAGTCATCAAGGATTTCCTCATTGTGTTCTCCAATCCAAATTTATGATGTCATAAACTTAGTCCATTCCCAACCAATACTTTACCTTGTAAGACTCCTCCTAAAATCACCTACCCCAGGTCTTAAAATCCTCTAACCAGCCTCTGTTCATTTCCCATTTTGAGATACTCATTAAGACTCATTAAGTGTGGGTTTTTCCTCACTGTTGTGAGCCATCTTATCTTTGATTAACCAACTTATGGTACTTAATGGTCATGGTAGTATTATGGGAGAAAGTCCCAGAAACTTGGTTCTTCTCACCAATGCAGTAAAGAAGATCAGTGAATTTATTGTTGTGCAAGCAGAGTTTATTGGAGATATGTTTTCATGGAAGAAAATGGGGTGGGGGAGAAAGGCAAGAGCAAGGGTAGCAAGGGTAGGGGTGGAAAGAGCAAGAGCAAAAGAGTAAGAGCAAGAGCCTTTGTCCTGAGGACTTATATAGTTGGTGGGATGGGAGAAGGTGAAGAAGTTATGTATTGATTGACAGGTAAAGGAGGTGCTAGCTTTCCAGGACAGGGCAACAGGGCTTGAATACCCAAATGTGTTAATGGGCTTTTTCCTTTAGGCACTGTGGACCCTTTCCAGCCTTTCAGGCCTTGGGATGAAAACACTGTTTCAAAGGTTTTCTTTCCCAGATAATGGAAAAGATACATAGAATTTCAAGGACTTCCTAGTCAGTGGTTAGGACATGTATCCCTTCTCTTCCCTACCTTTGTTTGCTATCTATCCTACCTAACAGTAATGGATTGTAGTGGCCTCTGGAAAGACATGCTCACAATCTAAAACTTTCACCCCACCTCCTGGAACCTGTGAATGTGATCTTATTTGGAAATGTAATTAAGTTAAGGACCTTGATATGAGATTATCCTATATTTAAGTGGGCCCTAAATCCAGTGAAGTGCTTACAAGAGAAAGGCAAAGGGAAATTAGAGACACAGAGGAGAAGATAATGTAAAGATGGAGGCAGAGTTTGGAGTGATGATTGTATAGCCAAGGAACACTAAAGATTGCCAACAACCACCAGAACTTAGGAGAGAGGCCTGAAATAGATTCACTCTTAGATCCTCAAGAAAAAAATCAACCCTCCTGACATATTGATTTCTGACTTCTGGCCTCCAGACCTGTGAAAAGAATAAATTTCTGTTGCTTTAAGCCTTCTCGTTGTGGTAATTTGTTATAGTAGACCTAAGGAACTAATACAATGGTTTTCTGGGAAACTGAAAGATCCAAGTAATATATGCAGGAAGCTTTGAAGTGGAGGGACCAGAATCAGGTGCTCAATGCTGTTTTGTTGTGATGATGAATAGGATGATGATAATGTTGAGGGTGAAGATGAGGGTGCTTGTCACTATTATGACAACTATGAAATATCCAGCTAAATCAAACTTCCAGCTTTCCCCTAACATTATCATTTCTGTGTACATCTCTGCTCATCTCTCTATCCATATAAAACAAGCTAAGGACATCTTGGTAATAGCTAAGACTACTGCAAGACAAATTCCAGACTAGTGATGCCAGGTGGCACCCAGGGAGGCCGTGGGAGGTCTCAACCAGATACCAGGATCTAGGCTCTTGTCACCACATGAGAAAGGATTTTGAGAGTGAGATGGAAAGATTTAGCAAAGCACAGTAAATTTATTAAAATGAAAGTATGCACTCAAGAAGTGAGAGTGGGTGACCTTCAAAAATGAGATGGCCCAATGGGGACTAGGTGGTGAAGTTTTTGGTTATTATTTTCTTTTAAATTTTATTTTATTTTTAATATATGTTTTATTGATTATGCTATTACAGTTTTCCCATTTTTTCTCCCCTTTATTCCCCTCCATGCTACACCTCCCCTCCTCCCAGCATTCCCCCCCCCCGCCCCGACTTAGTTCATCTCCATGGGTCGTACATGTAAGTTCTTTGGCTTCTGCATTTGCTATACTATTCTTAACCTCCCCCTGACTATTTTGTACCTACTATTTATGCTGCTTATCCCCTGTACCTTTCCCTCTCATCTACCCCTCGCCCTCCCCTCTGTTTTACTGTTCATAGTTTTTGATCTTCTTTTTCTTAGATAAGTCCCTTTAACATTTCATATAATAAGGGCTTGGTGTTGATGAACTCCTTTAACTTGACCTTATCTGGGAAGCACTTATCTGCCCTTCTATTCTAAATGATAGCCTTGCTGGATAGAGTCATCTTGGATGTAGGTCCTTGGCTTTCATGACTTGGAATACTTCTTGCCAGCCCTTTCTTGCCTGTAAGGTTTCTTTTGGGAAATAAGCTGATAGTCTTATGGGAACTCCTTTGTAGGTAAAAAAGGTCTTCTTTTCTCTCGCTGCTTTTAAGATTCTCTCCTTATCTTTTATCTTGGGTAACTTAATTATGATGTGCCTTGATGTGTGCTTCCTTAGGTCCAACTTCTTTGGGACTTTCTGAGCTTCCTGGACTTCCTGGAAGTATATTTCCTTGGCCAGATTGGGGAAGTTCTCCTTCATTATTTGTTAAAATCAGTTTTCATATTCTTGCTCTTCCTATTCTCCTTCTGGCACTCCTGTAACTTGGATGTTGGACCATTTAAAGTTGTCCCAGAGGTTTCTAAGCCTCTCCTAATTTTTTTGAATTCTTGTTTCTTGATTGTTCTGGTTGAATGTTTATCTCTTCCTTTTACCCCCAATCATTGATTTGGTTCCCACTTTCCTTCCATTTTCTGTTGGTTCCCTGTGTATTTTACTTTATTTCACTGTGCATAGCCTTCATTTTTTTCTCCATTTTGCAACCATACTCAACCAATTCAGTGAGCATACAGATTACCAGTGTTCTGAATTGTGCATCTGATAGGTTGTCTATATGTTTATTTCTTAGTTCTATTTTTGGAGCTTTGATCTGTTCTTTTATTTGGGCCACATTTCTTTGTCTCAGTACTCCTGTTATGTTGTGAGGGGCAGAGCCTTATGTATTCACCAGGGCTGGGCAACCCAGGTTGCTGGGTCGTGATGGCGTGTGTGGGAGAGGTGTCCAAGAGGGAATAATGCTGCTTGCTCAGCTCTCTGCTGGCTTTCAGTTACTTCCCCCTCTACCCACAAACAAATCGGGCCATTCTAGTGCTGATTCCTGGGTGGATGGGGTTGTATATGTTCTACGACCCTGAGGGTCTCTCCAGCGGACTCTCCTGTGAGGCTCTGAGTTTCTTCTGCCGCTGAAACCCCCACAGCTTTTTACCTCCAGAGGTTTGATGCTTTCTTTTCCCACACTGGAAACCTGGATTGTGGGGCCTGTCTTGCTTCCCAGCTTTTCCTACTCGTTTATCCAGATGCAAATGTGGGACTGTCTGGTCTGCCAGCTGCCAGCTTGCCGCGTGTCCTCTCTGTCTTGGCTGCCCATCTTTGCCCCTCCTACGGGCTTGGATGAATATTTCTTCATTAGCTCCTTGGTTGTCAGACTTCCATACAGTTCAATTTTTTGGCAGTTAGGGTTAATTTTTATATTTAAATTTGCTGTTTTCCTTTTGGTTGTGCAAGAGGCAATCTGTATCTACCTACACCTCCATCTTGACTGGAAGTCTTTTGGGTTTTATTAAGTGTAGGCAAGGTTGGGGGGACAGGCTGGTCCCTGGTTTCTGATTCTGGTGGAGTAACTGCTGACATGGCTTGTCCTCATCCCTTCTCTCCAGATAATGATATCTTTTTGGGTCTTCCTGGGCCTGTCATGATCCCAAAACTTCGATACATATTTATTATTATTATTTTAAATTTATAAATTATGTTTATTTTATTACAGTTGTCTCAAGTTTTACCCCTTTAGCCCCCTCCACCCATCCCACCCCCACCCGCCACTCCCACAGTCAATTCCCACTCTGTTTTCCATGTCCATGGGTCATTCATACATGTTCTTTGTCTAGTCCCTTCCCCTTCTTTCCACCATTGTCCTCTTTCCCTATCCCCTC
Organism: Pteronotus mesoamericanus; assembly: GCF_021234165.1. Classification (NCBI taxonomy): domain Eukaryota; kingdom Metazoa; phylum Chordata; class Mammalia; order Chiroptera; family Mormoopidae; genus Pteronotus; species Pteronotus mesoamericanus. Next base: position 5,186,102 of record NW_026555072.1, read on the forward strand.
TCGTCACTTTCAGTATGCTCCATGTTTCCTTGCCTGTGGTTTATTTTGCTCGTTAGTTTATTTCGTTGAACAGAGTCCACTTATAGATGAGATCATACGGTATTTGTCTTTCATCGACTGGCTTATTTCACTTAGCTTAATATTCTCTAGTTCCATCCATGTTGTCACAAAAAGGTAGGAGTTCCATCTCTCTCTCTCTCTTCTTCTTTCTTTCTTAAATGCAGATTGATTTTATTTATTTTTTTAAATGCCAGTTAATTATAAAATATTAAAAAATTTAAAACCGTTATAATATCTCAGCAATTAAACCAATATGACATCAGCACAGAAATAATCAAGTAGGTCAATGAAATATAATGAGCATTCAAGAGACAAACATATGTATATCTGTCTAGCAATATATGATAAAGTTGATATTTCAAGTCAATGGGTAAAATAAGGCTTATTCCACAAATAAGGTGCATGGACCACTATTACTTGAAATAAAACAAATATAGAGCCCTATTTCACACATTATACAAGAAATATTCAGGTGAGTTAAAAATCAATATGTAGAATCTAAGGAGTTTTCAGAGAAAATACAAACTAATATTTTTCATGACCTGAAGTAAAATATTTAAACCCAGAAGTTATAAAGTTAATATTGATAATATGACTATATTAAACATTTAACTACATAGTAATATACATATAAAAACGTTAAAGGACCAGGAATAGAATAGAGAAGTGTTTGAAACACATCTAAAACATGATTAATAGTTGTTTTTTTTAAGGAAAAATTTCTACAAACTTTAAATCAATAAATGGATAAAGAATACCAAAAAGTCATTTAAAGCTTTTTTTTAAAAAAAGAAATAGGCAAGAAATATACTAAAACAGATTTAGTTTCAACAAATAGTAAAGGAACAATTAAAATAATATCATTGTCACAATCAGATTAACAACTATTAAAAATATTGGTAATATCAAGTATTGGCAACTCTGAAAGGAACTGGGTATTCATAGAAACATTTTCTTCATCTTAAAGCAGTCCCTTTAGCATATTTTGCAGTGCTAGTTTGGTGGAGGTGTAGTCTTTTAGCCTTCTTTCGTCTGGGAAAGTACTTATTTCGCCTTCCATTTTAATTGAGAGTCTTGCTGGGTAGAGCAGTCTTGGTTGCAGTCCTTTGCTTTTCCTGACTTGGAATATTTCTTGCCAGTCCCTTCTGGCTTGCAGTGTTTCTGTTGAGAAGTCAGCTGCTGGCCGTATTGGGGCTCCCTTATCTGTTACTACCTTTTTCTGCCTTGCTGCCTATAGGATTCTTTGTTTGTCTTTGATATTTGCCATTTTAATGATGATGTGTCTTGGAGTGGGCCTCTTTGGGTTCCTCTTGATTGGGACCCTCTGTGCTTCCTGGACTTGTGTGACCTTTTCTCGCCTCCAATTAGGGAAGTTTTCCATCATTACTCTTTCAAACAGGTTCTCTATCCCTTGCTCATCCTCTTCTCCTTCTGGTATCCTTATTATACGGATAGTATTACGTTCCAGGTTGTCCTGCATTTCCCTCAATGCCTCTTCATTCTTTTTGAGTCTTTTTCATTTTATTGCTTTTTCTAGGAGCATTTTTCTACCTTATCTTCCAGCTCGCTGATTCAGTCCTCATCTTCATCTAGCCTGCTTTTGATTCCTTCTACTGTGTTCTTCCATTCAGAAATTGTATTCTTCATTTCCTCTTGTCTCTTATTGATAGTTTCTATGTCCTTTTTCATGTTTATATAGTTTGCAGTAAGTTCCTCATTGTTTCCCTGTAGTTTTTGGTAATTCTCTGAGCTCACTGAGCTCATTGAGCTTGCTTAGAACTGTTGTTTGGAACTCAATATCTGATAGTTTACTTGTCTCTATTTCACTTAGTTTTTTCTGGGGATTGCTCCTTTCCCTTGAGTGGGGTGTATATGTTTGTCTTCCCATTATTTGTGAGACTCTTCTGTTTTGCTTCTGATTCTTAAGTTGATCTGTCTTGATTTCCTGACTTTGTCGTTTGAACTTCTATGGTTGGAGACTGCTCTTTTTACTTTCTCGATCTGCCTCTGATAATGTCAGATGTTGACCCTGTCTGACTTTAGGCAGTCTGTTCGAGACTTCCAGGAATCTACTGTTTGTGGCTGTCTCCTTTCGCCGTTAATCTAGTCACTCTACACTCAGCAGGCCGCTTTAGTCAATTGAGGGCGGAGCGGAGTACCTCCTGGGGGTGGGATTATTTGGTCCTCTCCCACTCCTGCCGTATGGGGGAGGAGTCTGCACCGGGATGCCGCCAGCTACTCTCTCTGTTCTCACTCGAAATCCTCCGTCCCGTCTCTCCTCAAGTGTCGCCATACGTCTCTGTGCCCCCTTTAGCCAGGGATCTACTGTCTGTGGCTGCCACCCTGCACTCAGCAGGCAGCTTAGACAGCACAGGGCGGGGTTGAATCTCACCTGCGGGTGGGGCTATGAGCTCCTTTGATGCTGGTGCCACTCAGGGAGCATGGTCTCTGCCTGAGCAAGATGGCTGCTGCTGCATGGACAATGAGTCAGCACCAAGATCTCACCGGCTACTCTCTCAGTTCTCTCCCCAAAGCCTCCTTCCCCAGTCTCTCCTCAGGTGTCTCTAGCCCACTCTGTCCCCACCTTTGCCGGAAACCAGGGTAAGTGGCTGCAAATAAAAATTTACGCGTTGTTCCTTTAAATGACTCTTTGGGTCTCCAACCACCTGTCTCTGGCAGAGAGCAACCCTGCCGCTTTTCGCAGCTGGCTGTTTTCTGTGTATGTTTTGGGTTTGGCGGTGTGAGCTAGAGATCCCCACTTTTGGTTTAGACCCCACTCTTCTCAGGGGGATCCAACTGACCGTTTCAATATCATTTTGGTTCTGCCGCCCATGGGTGCCCCACCCACCTTCTCAGATCTGTACCACTCTCCTTAGGAGTTTGGTAGTGTAAAGCTGATTCTTCTGTCTCCAAGGTAACAAGGCACCTCTCTTGCTATTGTTCAGTTATTTGTTCCAGGTGATTTCTCACCGATTTAGTTGTAATTCCAGGTTGGTCCTGGGAGGTGGTCAGTGTGACTTCCTCTCACTCCTCCGCCATCTTGATTTTCCACCCAAATTTTTTATTAATATATTAGAGTGGCCCTGTTGGTCTCTTTCATGTCAACATGGATGCCAAATCTGGTTTAGACTGGTTTTTGTCTGTCTCTACTGCAGGATTTTGGGAAGAGGGAGTGTGTGTTGGGGGACAGGTGGTCAGGAAAAACTCATATCCACTATGTTCTACCCAGGACAGAAAAGGGGAGGAGTAGATCTTGAGACCTTTGTTCCATATTTTAACTTTCTTGCCTCAGGAGTGCTTCTCAGATTTTAATGTGCAAAAGAATACCATAGGGAATCTTGTTTGATACCAGTGAGGTTTGAGATTCTGAACTTCTTTTCTCTTCTCTTTTGTTTTTATTTCTTTTAACTGGATGAGTTCACATAATGTTCATATATATCATATGGATATTGAGGTTTTTTAATTTTTCTTTTAGCATGTTAAAATTTCAGCTTTATTGCAGTATAATTGACATATAAAATTATAATATATTTAAAGTGTATATCATGATGATTTAATACACATATACATTGTGAACGGATTCTACCCATCTAGTTAATTAAGAGGTTCTGCATTTCTATCAAACTCCTATGTAACACTAATGCTGCTGCTCTGAGGATCGAGGATTCAGATCAGGTTTTGGAAAAATTTCTCTGGAAAAGGCAAGGTAGAAAATATGGTAGACTTTGAAGATATACAGTTGCCTATTACTGCGGAAAGCAATTACCACAAATTTGGTAATCTAAAACAATACTCATTTGTAACCTCATAGTTCTTTGTTCCACAGTCAGCATTGGGGGGCTCAGCTGGTTAATGCCTGAAAAGGCCAAAGTCAAGATGGTGGCAGAGCCATGTTCCTGGAGTCCCTGGGGGCAGAATCTGCTTCCAAGCTCATTCACGTGGCTGGCAGAATCCAGTTCAATGTGGCTGGATGCCCCTACTTTCTTGCTAGCTGTCAGCTTCTCTCATCTCCTTAAACTAGCCGCATTCCTTGTCACATTGTCTCCTCCATATTCAAACCAGCAACATCATGTCAAATCCTTCTCATACTGAATCTCTATGACTTTTCCTTTTGTCACATCTCTTTAATTGGATAAAAATTTACTTCTTTTAAGAGTTCATATGATAAGATTGGGCCTAACTCGATAATCCAGCATAATCTCCTCATCTCAAGGTCCATAATCTTAACTATATTTCTAAATCCCTTATACAACAGGTTACAAGGATAAGGCTGGGAATGGGGAGCATTGTTTTGCCTACCAAAGAAGGCCATTGTCAAGGACAGTGGCCTCTATCACAAAAACTCAACGGAAAGCTACCCTAGACTATATGTAAACAAATCAGTGAGGAATGTTCCAATAAAAAATTATTTATGGACACTGAAATCTGAATTTCACATAATTTTTGTGCATCACACAATAATATATTTCATTTAATTTTTTTCAGTGATTTAAAAATATAAAAATTATTTCCTAGCTCATGGGGGTGGGTTGAGGAGGTGTGTACAAAAACAGGCAGTAGGCTAGGCCTGTAGGCTGTAGTTTTGCTGACCTCGAATCTAGATGTTAATCCCTCTTGTCTCAGACCAGAAGGCTATAAAGGGCAAAAATGTTCTGACTTTTGCTGCGCTGCGAATGCTTCTTAAAATGAATGAACATTTAACTAAAGCCCTTACCTGTAGGAAAATTCTGGATACTCAGGTGATGTTTATGGAGAAGGGAGAAAGAAAATTTTGCTCAGGAAACTGGGCCTTTTGTAAGTGCAAAGATGTGTTACATTTGAAAAAATGAAGTTTTATGGGGAAAAATGCAAATATGCAGTTTTTAAATTAGCTGCATTCTACTTTGAACTTTAATGACATAATAATAGAATCAGATCTCATGCTTCAGGAAGTTAGTGGATAACGAAGATATGAGAGGCTTTTTTCTCTGTTATTTTTGTATTGGTCTACCTGAAAATTGTAAGTTCGATTTATACAGTCTTTTAAAATACTAGACCTTAGGGGTATGACTTTCATGTTAACTAAGTTGTCAGTATGATTAGGTACAGGGTAAAGCCCATTAACTAATAGAAACAAGGCATTAAAATTATTGTACATCATGAAATAATTGCATAATGAGGTACAACCTGGAGTATTTTCAAGTATGAAAGATGGGATTGGGATTTATAATAATGATGCCCCAATTTCTCAAATTTATCTGTTAGGAGGAATCAAATTTTGGTGTCATGTTTAGCCATTCCAAATCTGATAAACCATATGGTTTTGGTCATGTTCTCCAGAAAGGGACTCTGAGACACAGATACACAAATGATTTACCAAGGAAGTCCTCCTAAGAGAAACCAGTAAGGGAACGGGAGAAACAGGACACAGAAGAGGAAGAAACTGAGAAAGCATGCAGTTTCAAGTAAAGTCCCAGTCGCAGCCTGTGGAGAACTCTAGAATGTAAATAATCTCTTTAAGTTTGTTCAGACCAGAGGCAAGGAGCTAGGATTTCATACTCCTGCACTGGTCAGTTACAGTTACAATGCTTTAGGCAGGCAGGAAAGGACATAGAATCTTTTTTTGTTTGTGTGTTTTTACCATTTGTTGTACATTCTGATTATTTTTAAATTTAGTCTTTGGATAGGTAATACATTCATGTGATTCAGAAACCTGCAATTACTAAAGGTTACACAGTGAAAGCCTCTTATAAATCCTTGTCCCTCATCTGTCAAGACACCTTCCCTTACTATTGTTAGTTTATATGTGGACATACTAACAAATATGCATATAGGCTTTTAGTCTCCCTTTTATACCAAAGATAGGATGGTATAACTGTTTGGCATATAAAAACTGTTGCATTTCCCCCCACCAAATATAATTTAAAGCTCTTTCTAAATCAGTACATAGCTTCTCCCCTAACACTCTGTTTTTGATATCTGTGTGATATTTCATTGGGTGGATATGCAAACATTTATTTCACCAAATTTCTTTTGATGGACATTTCCATTTCTTAAAATCTTTTGCAGTTACAAACAGTGTTGCATTGAGTAACCAGTGCTTATATCATTTTTCATGTGTACAATATATCTGTAAAATAAATTCCCCAATGTTTAATTGCTCATTGAAGGGCAAATACATTTAAAATTTTAGTATCTGTTACTAAGTTACCTTCCAAAGAGGTTATCTACCAATTTGTGTTCTCATCAGTAATATGTGAGACTCCTTCCCCACATCTTCACTAACACAGTGTGTTATTAAACTTTTACATTTTTGCCAATATCATAGGTAAAAGATGGTATCTCAGCATAGTTTTAATGTACATTTCCTTAATTTTTAGTGAAATTGAGCATCTTTTCATATGATATGTAGATTCTTAATATACTAAAAATTTTCCCATTGATTCAGAATGATGTCCTTGCTGGCAATTAGAAAGTTAGAGTGACAGACAGGAGTTTGATCTCCAAAATATATAAAGAACTCACATGACTCCACTCCAAGAAGACAAACGATCCAATCAAAAAATGGGCAAAGGACCTGGGCAGATGCTTTTCCAAGGAGGAGATACAGAGGGCCCAGAGGCATTTGAAAGGATGCTCAGCATCACTAGCCGTCAGAGAAATGCAGATCAAAACCACCATGAGGTACCACCTCACACCGGTCAGAATGGCCATGATAAACAGATCCACAAACAACAGGTGCTGGCGAGGCTGTGGAGAAAAGGGAACCCTAGTCCACTGTTGGTGGGAATGCAGACTGGTGCAGCCACTGTGGAAAGCAATGTGGAATTTCCTCAAAAAGCTATAAATGGAGCTGCCTTTTGACGATTCCACTGCTGGGATTATATGTAAGAATCCTAAAACACCAATTCAAAAGAACCTATGTACCCCAATGTTCATAGCAGCACAATTTACAATAGCCAAGTGCTGGAAGCAACCTAAGTACCTATCAGTAAATGAGTGGACCAGAAAACTATGGTACATTTACACAATGGAGTACTATGCAGCAGAAAGAAAGAAAGAGCTACTACCCTTAGCGACAGCATGGATGGAACTGGAGAGCATTATGCTAAGTGAAATAAGCCAGGGGGCAAAAGACAAATATCATAAGTTCTCATCTATAAGTGTAACCTAATCAACAAAACAAACAAGCAAGGAAAATATAACCAGCAACATTGAAAGAAAAAGGAAACCTACAGAAATGAGAGGGAAGGAGGGAGGGGGGCAATGGGGAAAAGGAGGGGGTCAAGTCAAGGAACATATATAAAGGACCCGTGGACAAAGCTGAAGTGGGGAAGGATTGAGGGAAGCAGGGGAAAGCAGTGGTGGGTAAGTGGAGACAAATGTATTTGAACAATAAAAATAAATTTATAAAATAATAATAAAAAAAGAAAAATAGAATTACACTATCAGAAATTTGCTTACAAAATCCTCTATTTCAATACAGGATATTATAAAACACAAAATAAAGAAAAAAATAAAATAAGGAAAAAAAAAGAAAGCTAGAGTGAATGCAGATATCAATCTTCCTGGAACACACATACCAGGGTCAGAAAGTACCTTAGTGGTCATCTAGTCCAGTCCTAGTCTGATGCATAAAAAGACTCCCTGCCTTCTGCAGTAGGTATGTTCAGAGTTAAGGAATTCACAAAATTGAAGACATCTTTATATGGCTCTAAAATTTAGAAAGTTTTTTTATATTGAGCCAAAATCATCCTGTTATTACTACATGACAGTAATTACAGTATGCTCTTGTTAAAGTATACAATTCTTTTAGATCACAATGAATATACCACAAAGAAGTAATATTGGCCTCAAACATAGATAGAATAGCTAACTTTTCTCTCCCTCAAAAATAATTCTTCAGCCCCAGCCAGTGTGGCTCAGTTGGTTGGGCATCATCCCACAAACCAAAAGGTTGCTGGTTTGATTCCCAATCAGGGCACATGCCTGAGTTTCAGGCTTGTTCCCTGGTTGCAGTGTGTGTGGAAGGCAACCAATTGATATTTATCTCTTGCATCCACATGAATGTTTCTCTCCCTCTGTTTCTCCCTCCCTTCCCTTCTCTAAAATCAAAAATTAAAAAAAAATCTTCAGCTGATAGTCTTTAATATAATTATTACATATTGTCTTTATCACAATTAGAAATAGAATTTAAAATGTAAATGCTACCTATGTAGTATTTGTGATTAAAATATATAACCCAAACCTAACTATGATGTAACCTCAGATAATACTAAATTGAAAAACATTCTAGGAAAAAATTGGCCTGTAAAACTCCAATACCATGATGTATTACATCATGCCAAAGAAAAGCTAAGCAGCTGTTCTAGATCAAAAGAGACAAAAGAGATGTGCCAGTCTAGTGTAATCTGTGATCCTGAATTGGATTAAGGGAATACAAAGAAGGGGGAAAATGCCATAGAACAGGGGTCCTGAACCTCTCGGCCATGGACTGGTGCTGGCCTGTGGCCTGTTAGGAACCAGGCTGCAGAGCAGGAGGTGAGTGGCAGGTGAGTGAGTGAAGCTTTATCTGTCTTTACAGCTGCTCCCAATAGCTTGCATTACCACCTGAGCTCCACTTCCTATCAGATCAGCTGCAGCATTAGATTCTCATAGGAGTGTGAACCCTACTGTAAACTGAGCAAATGAGGGATCTAGGTTGTGCACTCCTTATGAGAATCTAATGCCTGATGGTCTGAGGTGGAGCTGAGGTGGTGATGCTAGAGCTTGGGAGTGGCTGGAAATACAGATTGTCATTAGCATAGAAGTTTTACTGCACAGAGACCATAATAAATCAATTGCTTGCAGATTCATGTCAAAACCCTATCAGTGAGTGGCAAGTGACAATTAAGCTGCATCTGGTGGCAGGCTTCATAGTGGCAAGTGAGTTGATGTGCTTCAATTGTACAGCTCTATCTAGTGGCAGGCTTTAAGTCAGAATCCGACACTTATTTTAGTCAGCATGTGGCCCACCCATTATTTTATTTGCCACTTCCAACTGCTCCTTTTTCCTGCACTGCACAATTGTCTCACTCACAGTTTTGGTAAGCTCACAAGCTAACCCTAACCAAAATGAGTACAAAGCAAATGTCACTGGAAAGCTTTGAAAAAGGGGGAAAACCCAATGATGAGATAGCAGAAGACTCTAAGACTGCCAACAAAAGAAAGCTGCATTTAAAAGAAAATACCAAGAGTCCTACTTAAATTATGGGTTCATTGCAACGGATAATTCACATTCTCCAAGCCCACTTTGTATAATATGTGGTTACCGGCTATCTGATCAAGCCATGAAATCTTCAAAACTGCATCACCACATGGAGACCAAGCACCCTGCATTAAAAGACAAGCCTTTGGAATTTTTCAAAATAAAAAAAAAACATGAATGTGAAAAACAGAAGCAACTATTAAGGCCACCAGTTCATCAAATGTGTCTGCACTGAGAACATCATTCTTAGTGGCTAACCACATTGCTAAAGATAAGAGGCCCTTTGCTATTGGTGAAGAGTTGATCTTGTCTGCTGCTAAGGACATTTGTTGTGAACTTTTAGGAGAGGCTGCGGTTCAAAAGGGGGCACGTGTTTCTCTTTTGACTAGCACCATAACTAAGCAAATTGGTGAAATAGCAGAGGCTATTGAGGCACAATTGTTAGAGAAGATTAATGAGTCACCATGGTATACAATCCAGGTTGATAAGTCTACTGATGTTGACAACAACCAACAATTCTTGTTTTTGTGCAATATGTTTTTCAGGAGGATATGCATGAGGCTATGTTATGTGCACTTTTGTTGCCAACCAACACCACAGCAGCAGAACTATTCAAGCCTTTGAATGATTACATATCAGGAAAACTGAATTGGTATTTTTGTGTCGGTACATACATGGTCAGAGTGCCTGCCATGACTGGACACCTTTCTGGTTTCACTACTTGGGTCAAAGAGGTCACTTCTGAATGTGAGTCTATGCACTCTGTCATCCATAGAGAAATTATGGCTAGCAGAAAAATGTCACCTGAACTTAATGTTTTGTAGGATGTGATTAAAATTATCAATCATGTTGAAGTATATGCCCTCAAACTCACATCTGTTTGTGCAGCTCTGTGAGGGGATGGATGCAGAGCACACATGTCTTTTCTTATACACAGAAGTGAGATGGCTTTCTAAAGGTAGATCACTGGCCAGAGATTTTAAGTTATGAGAACTACTCCAGAGATTTCTTTTAGAAAAACAGTCACCACTGGCAGTACATTTCAGTGGCAAAGAATGGGTTGTAAAACTTGCTTACTTGTGTGACTTATACAACCTGCTCAATGAACTCAATCTGTCACTTCAGGGGAGAACAACAACTGTGTTCAAGTTGGCAGATGAAGTGGCTCTATTCAAAGCCAAAGTGGAATTATGGTAGTGATGAGCGAACACTGGGATTTTTGAAATGTTTTAGACATTAGCATTGCTTTTGAAAGAGACTGAGCCAGGGCCTTCTTTCTCACAGCTGGTGCATGATCACCTATCTCCACTTTCAAAAGAGTTTGAACATTACTTCCCAACCATAAAAGACCCCCAAACTGGGAAGGAATGGATCTTTGACCCATTTGTGAATAAGCAAGGTAAATCAACTTTGTGCTAGAAGTGGATCAACTGCTTGAGATCGCAAATGACAGTAACCTTAAGAGTATGTTTGAGACAACTTCAACTCTCCATAATTTCTGGATTAAAGTCAACGTGGAATATTCTGAGACTGCCACAAAAGCACTGAAAAGCCTGCTTCCATTTCCAACATCCTCTTTGCAAAGCATGGTTTTCTGCAGTGACAGTAACCAAACTGAGATTATGGAGTAGACTGGACATAAGCAACACACTTCAGGTGTCACTGTTTCCCATCACCCCCAGATGGGACCATCTAGTTGCAGGAAAACAAGCTCAAGGCTCCCAATGATTCTGCATTATGGTGAGTTGTATAATTATTTCATTATATTTCAAAATGTAATAATAATAGGAATAAAGTGCACAATAAATGAAATGCACATGAATCATCCAGAAACCATCCCCCCTCTCCTGGTCCGTGGAATAATTATCTTCCATGAAACTGGTCTTTGGTGCCAAAAAGGTTGGGGACCACTGCCATAAAGGATACCATTGGGACAATTGGAAACATTTGAATACAGATTGAATATCAGATTATAGCATTACATCAACATTGAATTTTCTTTTTTTTTTTAAAGATGTATTTATTAGAGAAGGGAAGGGAGGGAGAGAGGGAAAGAAACATCAATGTGTGGTTGCATCTTGCATGCCCCCTACTATGGACCTGGCCTGCAACCCAGGCATGTGCCCTACACTGGGAATCAAGCTGGCAACCCTTTGGTTCACAGGCCAGCATGCAGTCCACTGAGCCACACAAGCCAGGGCTAAATTTTCTGATCCAAATACTGTAGCTGTGATTATGTAAGAGAATGCCATTGTTTTATGAAATGCACACTGAAGAATTTAGGGGGAAAGGGGCACAAAGTCTACAATTTGCTCTCAAATGGTTCAGAAAAAGGTAGGGAAAGAGAAAAAGAGACACAATAATAAAGCAAATGTAGCAAAATGTTAATTGCTGAATGTGGGTGAAGGGAGTTTGGGATTTCATTGTAATATTTTTGCAACTTTTTTGGGTGTGTTTGAAATTATTTCAATATAAATTGAATATACTTTTAGAAGAGTGACTTCAGTATAAGTTTTCCCTTAGAAGAGTGACTTAAATTTCCACCAAAATGTAAATGATGGCTACAGACACATTTACTGAAAAGAGACAGGTGGCAGTTGATTAAAGCCAGACCAGTTGAAAATCCCTTAGAAGCACCTCATAACCTAACAGAATCAGTGAGTTGTTGGCTTTTGAAAACTGATCTTTGTATTTTCCTCCTAAATGTAACTTGTTTGGATTATTTTAACAAATAAGGCTTTTGGAGGGAGGCGAACAGACTCTGAAACCAGCTCCAGGAGCCAGGGCTGTCACGTCACCTCCTCTTCCACTTCTGGTTGCAACCAGCAGAAGCTGTTCTTACCGTAGTAGGCTTCTGCCACAGTGCGGGCGACATTTTGCGGAAGGCGGAATTTTGCAGAAGGTTCTCTGACTGACGTGCTGGCATCCCCAGATGACTGTGCTGCACAGTGCAGAACCCTCCATGTGGTGACCATGTCTGCAGGGAGGTGCCATGCTTTGACTGGTTACATTGCGCAGTTCTTGCAGTGGTTTGGTAGAACTGGGACCCCGATGATACACACCTTCCTCTGGTGTCCACAGGCTCCCTGGCCAGTAGCTGCCTGGCAGATGGCTACCTCTAGGATGAGCTCACACTCAGCCCCATGAGGGCAGGGTCCTCACCTTTGACTGGTTCTTTGGGTATGAGAAAGCCCAGGAGCTCCTACTACTGCTGCTGCAGGGGACCCAGCCTGCCTGTCCACTGCTGGTGTAAGATGGGGCTGTGGGGCCTCCAGCCTGTGTACAGGCCTCTACAACAAGTATCTGCATCCCGTGGATGTGCTGGGAATGGACTTCTCACCTGTGGTTCACATGAACAGTACCCTGAAAGATGGCCAAGGCCAAATACCTCTGTGCCCTGGGTACCCTGCCTCCTGCCTCCACTTCATGCAGGCTGATGCCCAGAACCTGGAACCAGTCTCAGTCTCCTTCCAGCTAGTGCTGGACAAGGGCACTTGGGGTGCTGTTGCAGGTGGTGGTCTGTCTGGGGCTTACCAACAGCTGTCAGAATGCCTTAGGGTTGAAACCTCTATGGAACCCTGATTTAGTTTTCAGATGAGATTGGGTGCGTTCAGGGTGGTATGGCCATAGACTGATTTAGTTTTCAGATGAATACCCTGATGTGCTGCTTCTCTCCCTGGAGCAAGGATCCTAAGGCTGGACTGTGACTGTGCAGGAGATAGGCCCTTTTAGGAGCATCATCTACTTTACTTACTTGGTTCAGGGTTCTCATTAAAGACTTTAGTCTTGACCCTAGAGTTTTTGTTGGATGAGGAGAGGTGGAGAGAGCTTTACTTTTGCAAAATAGCTGGCAAATGAGGATTTCAGTCCTGGCTTCCACATTTACTATTTGGGTGCTAGTATTAACTGTTTCTGTCCCCCCAGTTTACTCATCAGCTGGGTAGGATTAATACTGGCAGTTACGGGGATTACATGGAGTGATAGTTGAAACACTTAACAGGACCAGGCCCAAGATGAGTGCTGAATAGAAATGGTACAAGTAGATCATTCCCCACCCCTAACTATCTGGAACTCCTAAATGCAGCAGATCCAAATCCCAGCATTGACTGACTTGTGTGATCCAGTGGGGCTAGCGTATAAGTCCATTTTTCTCACTTGTAAAGGGCAAGATTGTGAAAAGATGGGTAGAAGAGCTCCATAAGCAAACCTAGGTGAAATGTTCAAGGGAAATAGAACAAATAATACTTGCCCTCAAAGTTCCTGGGAAGAAGGAGATGGGAGTATTCCACAAAGTGGCTTCTCCAGACATGAATCCTGTTGCTTGGTCTCAGGGAGGACCTAGAGAGGTTGGGAACTTCCTAACAGCTGTGTCCTTGGGAATCCAGAAGGCATGTTGCTCTACCTGTTCCTGACCCCACCTGAGCTCTGGGTTAAATGTTCTTAAGGAACATCTGTGGTCCAGTGGGCTCCATGTCTAGCCTGGATTGGGGGATGGGAGTTAAAGAGCCCATCAACAATGAAAAATATTCCTGTGGTCTTGATTTTTTTTAAAGACAAAATGAATTTGTTATACTTTTTTCACTTTAGATGAAATAAATCTTTGCCTTTTCCAAAAAAGCCAGCAAGATCACAGTGTGTTTAAGAGTAGAGAGGAACAGTGATCAGTTGTAGCCCTAGGATCACAGTGTCACCAGTGCCATCACAGAGGCAGTTGTAGATCATGTGAAAGTGTGTTAGAAGTGCTAAGGAGGAAAAAAAAACCCAATCAGTATGGTTGTATAAAGCCATATTAAGGATAAAGACAATGGCAGAGGGAAAGATGGTTGTATTTTCCTGTAATTAAATACTGTATAAGCAAATGTGTCTTGAGTGTGTTCATAGGTGGCAGGAATTGGTATGTAAAATAAAAAGGGAAATGGAGTGGGTTATCCATCAGTTATTACTATAATGTTACTGTAAAACAAACCAACTCAAAACCCAGAGGCTTAAACAATCTTTTCTTTTCACTTGCACATCTTATTTGGGCTCAGCTGGGCTTGGCTCAAAGGTCTGCTCAATTGCCAGAGCATGTAATTCTCATGGCGATGGCCAGTGAAAGGGAAGCAGCCCAGCTGTGCAAGCCCATTTCAAGGCCCTGTTTGCATCACTTTTACTATATCCCTTTGGCCAAAATGAATCACTTGGCTGATGCTGAATGCAAGGAGTGGAAAAATAGATTCCATCTCTAGTAAGAGGAATCGCAAACTTACACAGCAAGAGATATGAAAAAAGGGAGGGAGGACAAGGTGGGAACAATGCAACCTACCACAAAAGGAATCAATTAGCAAGGGGGGAAAAAGGCTTACTTTTTTCTCATTAGGAAGCAAATCATTCCCATCATCTGTGTTTGAAGATTTACACTTTTATTTTTCCAAATAGACTGTTAGGGAAAATCTTTCTGGTACATGGAAAAGAGACTGTCCTTAGCTGCCCACCCTGTCCTCTCTGCCAAGCCACGTCACACAAGAGACAGCATAAAATAAAGAGAGGCTGGGTATTGTAATGATTTAGAACACAATTATATTTTGGTTTCACTACTTACTGGCTGTGTGATCCTGGACAAATCACTTAACATACCTATGCCTTGATTTCTTCAACTGTAAAGTGGGGGTGACAATAATGACACTTACTGCACAAATATGAAGTTGGAATCAACTTAGTACTTGGCACATAGCTAGTACTATGTAAGTGTTTGCTATTATTATTACTCTTACTAATTCCAAGAGTATACAGCTTTAAAGCCAAGTAGTGGTTAAGCTACCCTCAGTGCAGCCCTCCTAAAATATTTCAAGTATTGCCTTATTTTTAAGTCAAACCTGCTTTCCAAAGGTTCTAGTGGTGTTCATTCAGGCATTTCATAAGCCAATAAAAAGAAGATGCTATTTGAATTTTACCAGATAACAGGAATCAACTCAATTAATAGGCCTCATTAATTTCTAACTCTTAATTCACTTACACTAATATGCTTATTCCATGGATGGACTGTTTCCCTAACTATATCCATGGTTTAAATTTTATTACAGGTTTTAACATTATCCTCCTAACACCTTTCTTTGGCCTTGCTCCATGATTTCGTGAGCTGAAAAGCACAGCATTGGATGGTGCATGACATGGGAGCCTTCCAAGAAGCTCCCAGAAGAAACATGGCAAGCCTTCATTAACTTGGATTCCACTGACTCTGAATTTGTGATAATTTTGACACAGGATAAATGAGAAGTTCTCAGTATTATTATAAGAGAAAGGTGTTGCACTCAACTTTTGCCAGGTTAAACTTAACATATAGTTTTACATCTGAAATGAGGAGATAAGAAGCTTGGAGAGCAGAAAAGTCCCAGATCTCCAAGGAAGACTTGGCCCAATTTTATTCTTGTACATTTACACAGCAAGTAGAATTAGGAAATAAAAATTATAAAACACTCTGAAAATAAAGCAAAGTAACTAACTTTTAAAACTAACATGAGAGTGTTTATGTCCCAACGGGCCCCATGGAAAATCAACACATCGGAAACCTGAGGACCAGCCATGCCTCAGCACACCTGGGCTTACTTGGGCATGTTGTCTAACTTCTCTGGCCTTATCAGTAAAATGGGGCTAATGTTTACCCTGCAGAACTATTGAAAGGATTTATGGGAATAATCTGTATAAAGTCCCTGACATTGCATCTGGTGAGAAGCCAGAGGCTCATTCCAAAAATACTGTCATTACTCAAATTATATTTTTGAAACTTATATTTTTTAAGTGATTTAATATTTGGTTTGAGAACCTGGGAAAGAAAATTTTTATTACCCTAGAGTCCTATTGCATTTTTGACATTAAAAAATATTCTCCAGACTGGTTTTTTGACCTACTTATCAAACATGGGGGGCTTTTGACTATTTCCGAAAATTAAATCACCACTAAAGGACAGAAATGTATTGCCTTTCAGGGTATTTAAAAAATTACATATCATAGTTTGTAGGCACACCTAACAAAATATTTCAAAAATGTTTGAGCAATGATTTCATCCATCTTGACATTAATGCAAAGTCTCATAAAAAGACTACCTAGAAGGCGTTAGAACTTCTTAGAAGTGCACGTTCTAATGGGTTTGTTTAAAAACACACACATATAATATAATTTTATCACAGCTTATATCTGAAACACTGGGTTTTCAGTTATAAAAATGATATCATTTCCCTGATACCACATTTGGTAAGAAACCAATTTCAATTTCTAAGCATAAAGAGGATGTATAAAAGCACAGTAGTTTCCTTTTAATCATTTGATGCAGAAGAGAAGTCAAACCTTGAGACAAATTAACAAAGAAGCTCCAGAAGTGTCTAGAATCCAAAATATGTGATCCAGGGAAATAATAGAGAAGATATGTGGCCTAAAATAACAGCCATTGTATGATCATCAGCAGGAGGATGAGACTACCAAGAGCCAAAATACAAAGCAAGAAAAGATTTTGTAAAAACCTTATTATCTGATTTTTAAAAAAGATCCATATATAAGTCACATAACATGAAATTAACCCATTGAAAGTGTACAAGCCAGTGGCTTTGAAAATATTCACAGTGTGCAAGCACTACTACAATTTTAGAATATTTTCATTACTCCCAAAAGAAATCCTTTAATAGCCACTGCCTATTCCTCCCAATTCTCCCTCTCCCCACAGCCCTAGGGCAACCAGTAAGCTACTTTCTGTCTCTATATAAGTTGCCTATTCTGAACATTTCATACAAGTGAAATCATACAATATGTAGTCCTTAGTGACTGGCTTCTTTCATTTAGCATAATGTTTTGAAGGTTTATCCATGTTGTAGCAGGTATCAGTCCTCCTTCCTTCTCACTGCTAAATAATATTATACTGCATGTAGCTAAGATATGGAAGCAACACGAGTACCAATGAACAGATAAGTGGATAAAAAATTGTTGTACATATATACAATGGAATATTACTCAGCCATAAAAAGAATGAAATTATACCATTTATGACAAAATGGATGGACCTAGAAGGTATTATATTAAGTGAAATGAGTCAGTCAGAGAAAGACAAATACCATATGTAGAATCTAAAGAACAAAGTAAAACAATTGAAACAGACTAATAGATACAGAGAACAGACTGATGGTTGCCACAGGAGAGACGGTTTAAATGATCTGGGTGAAAAAAGGTGAAGGGATTGAGAAATACAAGTTAGTAGTTGCAAAATAGTCATGGGGGAGTAAAGTACAGCATAGGGAATATAGTCAATGTATTATTACAACTATGTATGTTGCAGATGGGTAATTAAAATATCAAGGGGAAAGTGTCTTTGTAAAGTATATGATTATCTAACCACTCTGCTATACTCTTGAAACTAAAAATAATATTGAATGTAAACTGTAATTGAAAAATAAAATGAGAGAGAATCAAAATGGTGGAGGAGTGAGTGGAAGTCACACTGACCTCCTCCCAGGACCAACCTGGAATTACAACTAAATTGTCAAGAAATCACCTGGAGCAAACAACTGAGCAATAGCAAGAGGAGCGTTTTAACCTCAGACAGACAGAAGAAACAGCTTTAGCACAACCTAACTGGTAAGGAGTACGGTAGTCTCGAGAAGGCCGGCAGGGTGCCCACAGGAAGCAGTGCTAGAGGAATATTTAAATTCCTCTAGCCAGTGGAATCCCCCTGAGAGGAGCGGGGTCTAAACCATAAGCGGGGATCTCCAGCCTAGAGCACCAGAGCCCAAAAAGTACACAGATAACATCCAGCTACAGAAAGCGGCAGGGTTGTTCTCTGACAGACAGGCAGCTGGAGATGCAAAGAGCTGTTTAAGGGACCAATGCATAAGTCTTTGTTTGCAGCCACTTACCCTAGGCTCCGGCAAAGGTGGGGGCAGAGTGGGCTGGAGAAACCTGAGGAGAGACTGGAGAAGGAGGCTTTGGGGAGAGAACTGACAGATAGCAGTGGGGATCCCCGGGCTGACTCATCCCCCATGCGGCAGCAACTATCTTGCTCAGGCAGACCACTCTCCTGAGCGGCAACTGCATGAGAAGACACAACAACCCCACCACCAGGATGCGCTGCCTAGGCCCCATAGTGCAAAAACATAATGGCTGAGTGGAGAGTGACAGCCACAGATAGTAGATCCCTGGCTAAAGGGGGCACAGAGTGGTCTAGAAACACTTGAGGAGAGACTGGAGATGGAGACTTTGGGGAGAGAACACAGGGAATAGCCAGCAGGATTCTGGTGCTGACTCCTCCCCAATATGGCAGCAGCTATCTGACTCAGGCAGACCCCTCCTGTGAGCAGAAGCAGTGTGAGGGGACCCAATAGCATCACCCCAGGAGGGACTTTGCCCTGCCCTGTGGTGTCTCTAAGCCAGCATGCTGAGTGCAGAGTGACCAGAATAACAGCTGAAGGAGACAGCCACAGACAGTAGATTCCTATAAGTCTTGAACAGACTGCCTAAGGTCAGACAGGTTCAACATCTGACATCATCAGAGGCGGATCCAGAAAGAAAAAACACCAGTCTCCTACCATAGAAGTTCACATCACAAAGTCAGGAAATCAAGACAGATCAATTTAAGAAGCAGAAGCAAAAAAGAAGGGTCTCACAAATAATGGGAAAACAAAGAAACACTCCCCAGTGGAAGGGAAAGGAGGAATCTCCAGAAAGAGAACTAAATGAAATAGAGGCAAGTAAACTATCACATATTGAGTTCCAAACGACGGTTCTAAGGAAGCTCAATGAGCTCAGTGAGCTCAGAGAGAATTACCAAAAACTACAGGGAAACTATGAGGAACTTACTGCAAAGTATAATATCATGAAAAAGGACATAGAAACTATCAAAAAGAGACAAGAGGAAATAAAGAATACAATTTCTGAATGGAAGAACACAGCAGAAGGAATCAAAAGCAGGCTAGATGAAGCTGAGGACTGAATCAGCGAGATGGAGGACAAGGTAGAAAAAAGCTCTCAGAAAGAGTAAGAAAATGAAGAAACACTGAAAATGAATGAATAGGTGTTCGGGGAAATGCAGGACAACCTGAAATGTAATAATATCTGTATAATAGGGATACCAGAGGATAAGAGGATGAGGAAGGGATAGAGAACCTGTTTGAAAGAGTAATGATGGAAAACTTCCCCAACTGGAGGAGAGAAAAGGTCACACAAGTCCAGGAAGCACAGAGGGTCCCATTCAAGAGGAACCCAAAGAGGCCCACATCAAGACACATCATCATTAAAATGGCAAATATCAAAGACAAAGGGAGGATGCTAAAGGCAGCAAGGGAGAAAGAGGTAGTAACATATATGGGAGCCCGGATACAGCTAGCAACTGACTTATGTAGAGAAACACTGCAAGCCAGAAGGGAATGGCAATAAATTTTCCAATTCATGAAAAGCAAAGGCCTGCAACCAAGACTGTTTTACCCAACAAGGCTCTCAATTAAAATGGAAGGTAAAATAAGGAGTTTCCCCAGGCAAAAGAAAGCCAAAATATACACCTCCACCAAACTAGCACAGCAAAATATGCTAAAAGGACTGTTTTAAGATGAAGAAAAAGAGTCTATGAATACCTAGTTCGTTTCACAGTCACCAATACTTGATATTACCAATATTTTTAACACTTACTAATCTGACAGTAACAATAATAGGTTGTTTTAATTGTTAAATTATTCTTTGTTGAAACTAAATCTGTTTTTGTATATTTCTTGCCTATTTCTATTATTTATTTATTTTATTTTTTAAAATTTTATTTTAATTTATTTTTTCAAATACATTTGTCACTGCCTATTTCCCACCAGTTTCCCTTGCCCCCGTTCTCCTTCCCTCCCTCAGCTCTTCCCCTTTGGTTTTGTCCATGAGTCCTTGCTATATGTGCCTTGACTTTCCCCTTCCCTTCCTTTTCCCCGCCCCTCCTCCCTACTTCCCTCTTGTCTCTGTTGATTTCTTTTACTTTCAGTGTTGCTGGTCTTATTTTTCTTGCATCTTTGTATTGTTGGTTAGGTTCCACTTATAGGTGAGATCATATGGTATTTGTCTTTCGTCCCCTGGCTTATTTTGCATAGCATAATGCTCTCCAGTTCCATCCATGCTGTCAAGAAGTTTAGAGTTCTTTTTTTTCTTTCTGCTGCGTAGTATTCCATTGTGTATATGTACCATTATTTTTTGATCCAATCACCTACTGATGGGCTTTTAGGTTGCTTCCAACACTTGGCTATTGTAACTTGTGCTGCTATGAACATTGGGGAGCATACATTCTTTTGTATTGGCGTTTTGGTGTTCTTAGGGTATAGTCCCAGCAGGGGAATCACTGGGTCAAAAGGCAGTTACATTTTCAGATTTTGAAGGACATTCCACACTGCTTTCCACAGTGGCTGCACCAGTCTGCATTCCCACCAACAGTGGACTAGGCTTCCCTTTCCTGCACAGGCTCGCCAGCACCTATTGTTTGTGGATCTGTTTATGATGGCCATTCTGACCGGTGTGAGGTGGTACCTCATGGTGGTTTTGATCTGCACTTCTCTGATGGCTAGTGATGCTGAGCATCCTTTCAAATGCCTCTGGGCCCTCTGTATCTCCTCCTTAGAAAAGCATCTGCCCAGGTCCTTTGCCCATTTTTTGATTGGATAGTTTGTCTTCTTGGAGTGGAGTCGAGTGAGTTCTTTATATATCTTGGAGATCAAACCTCTATCTGATATATCGTTAGAGAATATGTTTTCCCATATGGTTGGCTCCCTTTTCATTTTGCTGATGTTTTCTTTAGCCGTGCAGAAGCTTCTTATTTTGATGAGGTCCCACTTGTTTATTCTTTCCTTTATGTCCCTTGCTTTAGGAGACATATCAGTGAAAAAATTGCTGTGTGGGATATCTGCGAGTTTCCTGCCAATGTTCTCCTCGAGGACTTTGATGGTGTTGCAACTTTTATTTAAGTCTTTTATCCATCTTGAGTTTATTTTTGTGTATGGTGTCAGCTGATGATCCAATTTCAATTTTTTGCATGTAGCCGTCCAGCTCTCCCAACACCATTTGTTGAAGAAGCTGTTATTGCTCCATTTTATGCTTCTGCCCCCTTTGTCAAATATTAGATGCCCATAGAGACCTGGGCTTATTTCTGGGCTTTCTATTCTGTTCCACTGGTCTATGGGTCTGGTCTTATGCCAGTACCAAATTATTTTGAGTATAGTGGCTTTCTAGTAGAGTTTGATGTCAGGTATTGTGATCCCTCCTACTTTGTGTTTCTTTGTCAAATTGCTGCGGCTATTCGGTGTCATTTATGGTTCCATATAAATTTTTGAAATGTCTGTTCTATTTCTGTGAAATATGTCATTGGTATCTTAATAAGATTGCATTGAATCTATAAATTGCTTTGGGCAGTATGGACATTTGGATGATATTAATTCTTCCAATCCATGACCACGGTATATGCTTCTATTTATTTGTGTCTTCCTTAATTTCTTTTTTCAATGTTGTATAGTTTTCTGCGTACAGATCTTTTACGCCTTTGGTTAAATTTATACCTAGGTACTTTTTTTTTCTTCTTGCTATATCGAATGGTATTTTTTCGCTGATTTCTTCTTCTATTGCACTGCTTGTGTACAAAAATGCCTTTGATTTCAGAATGTTGACTTTGTATCCTGCTGTTTTGACAAATTCACTTATAAGGTTGAGGAGTTTTTTGGTAGAGTCCCAGGGTACTCTATGTACACTATCATGTCATCTGCAAACAATGATCGCTTTACTTCCTCCTTTCCTATTTGGATGCCTTTTATCTCTTTCTCTTGTCTGACCGCTGTGGCCAGGACTTCCAATACGATGTTGAAAAGAAGCGGTGAGAGCACACATCCTTGTCGTGTTCCCGATCTTAGTGGGAAAGCTTTCAGTTTTTGCCCGTTGAGTATGATATTGGATGTAGGTTTTTCATATATGGCCTTTATTACTTTGAGGAATGCTCCTTTTATTCCCATTTTGCTGAGTGTTTTGATCATAAATCGGTGCTGTACCTTATCAAATGCTTTTTCTGCATCTTGAGATGATCATGTGGTTTTTGTCTTTTCTTTTATTTATGTGATAAATCACGTTTACTGATTTGTGTATATTGAACCATCCCTGCATGCCTGGGATGAATCCCACTTGATCGAGGTGGATAATCTTTTGAATGCATTGCTGGATGCGGTTTGCCAATATTTTGTTGAGGATTTTAACATCTATGTTCATCAGCGAAATTGGCCTGTAGTTTTCTTTCTTTGTAGGGTTTTTATCTGGTTTTAGGATCAGGGAGATCCTGGCCTCTTAGAAAGAGTATGGGAGTTTTCCCTCCTCTCGGATTTTTTGGAATAGTCTGAGAAGGACAGGGGTTAGCTCTTCCTTAAATGTTTTGTAAAATTCTCCTGGGAAACCATCCAGCCGTGGACTTTTGTGTGCTAGGAGTTTCTTGATGAATGCTTCGATTTCCTCAGCTGTTATAAGTCTGTTTAAGGTTTCTGTTTCTTCCTCCTTCAGTTTTGGAAGATTACACTTTTCTAAAAATTTGTCCATTTCATCAAGATTTTCAAATTCCTTGGCATATAATTGTTCATAGTAGTTCCTGATGATCATTTGTATTTCTGTGGTATCAGTTGTTATTTCTCCTCTCTCATTTCTGATATTATTAATTAGGGTCCTCTCCCTTTTATTCTTGATGAGTCTGCTTAAAGGCTTGTCAATTTCATTTATCTTTTCAGAGAACCAGCTTCTGGATTGGTTGATCCTCTGAATTGTTCTTTTTGTCTCTATGTCATTCAGTTCTGCTCTAATCTTGACTATTTCCTTCCTTCTCCTTACTCTGGAATTTATTTGTTGTTGTTTCTCAAGTTCTTGAAGTTGTAGTGTTAGGTCTTTTATTTGAAATGTTTCTATCTTTTTTAGGTAAGCCTATATTGCTATGAACTTCCCTCTGAGGACCGCCTTTGCTGTGTCCCATAGGTTTTGGACTGTTGTCTGTTCATTTTCATTTGTTTCCAGAAATTTTTTGATTTCTTCTCTTATCTCATTACTGACCCATTCATTGAATAATAGTGTACTATTATACAGTTCAGTCTCCATGAGTTTGCAAGTTTTTGAAGTTTCTCTTTGAGGTTGATTTCGAGTTTCAAGACCTTGTGGTCTGAGAAAAAGTTTGGTATAATTTCAATTTTCCTGAATTTGCTGAGGCTTGCTTTGTGTCCTATCATGTGGTCTATCTTTGAAAAACTGCCACGAGCATTTGAAGAGAATGTGTATTTTTCTTCTTTTGGATGTAAGGTTCTTTATATGTCAGTTAAGTCTCTGTGATTCAGTGTGTCATTCAGCGCCACAATATGTTTATTAATGTTTTGTTTGTGAGATCTGTCCATTTTTCACAGTGGGGTGTTGAAATCCCCTACTCTCAGTGTGTTTCTGTCTATATCTTTTTTGAAGTCATCCAAAAATTTCCTTATAATCTTGGAGGCTCCTATACTGGGAGCATATAAGTTTACAATGTTGATGTCTTCTTGATGGATTCTTCCTTTAAGAATTATAAAGTGCCCCTCTGGGTCTCTCTTTATGTCCTTTGTTTTGAAATCTACTTTGTCTGATACAAGTATGGCCACCCCGGCCTTTTTCTCTTGCCCATTTGCTTGGAATATTTTCTTCCTTCCCTTTACTTTGAATCTGTGTAGGTCTCTTGCTCTGAGGTGGGTCTCTTGTAGGCAGCATATGTGTGGGTCATGTTTTCTTATCCATTCAGATACCCTGTGTCTTTTGATTGGGGCAGTTAGTCCATTCACATTGATAGATATTACTGATAGAAACTTACTCATCTTTTCTCTTTGTACCTGTGTTCCTCTCTCTCTCATTCTTTTCCTTCATCTGCTTAAACCAGTCCCCTTAGCATATCTTGGAGTGCTGGTTTGGTAGAGATGTGTTCTTTCAGTCATCTCTTGTCTGGGAAACTCCTTATTTCCCCTTTTATTTTAATGGAAAGCCTAGCTGGGTAGAGCAGCCTTGGCTGAAGGCCGTTGCTTGTCATGGCTTAGAATATTTGTGGTCATTCCCTTCTGGTTTATAGTGTTTCTGTTAAGAAGTCAGCTCCTAGGCGTATCGGGGCCCCCATGTATGTTACTTTCTCCTTCACTCTTGCTGCCTTGAGGATTCTCTCTTTGTCTTTGACATTTGCCATTTTAAAGATGATGTGTCTTGGAGTGGATTTCCTTCAGTCCCTCTTGAGTGGGGTCCTCTGTGCCTCCTGGATCCATGAGAGCCTTTCTCTCCTCAAATTTTAGAAATTTTCCATCATTACTTTTTCGAGGAGGTTCTCTATCCCTTGCTCTTCTTCTCCTTCTGGGATCCCTCTTATATGGATATTATTGCGTTTCAGGTTGTCCTGCATTTCCCTAAATGCCTGTTCCTTCTTTCTGAGTCGTTTTTCCATTTCTTGTTCTTTCTGGGAGCTTCTTTCTACCTTGTCCTCCATCTCACTGATTCGATCCTCAGCTTCATTCAGACTGCTTTGGATTCCTTCTACTGTGTTCTTCAATTCAGAAATGGTATTCTTCATATCCTCTTGTGTCTTCTTCATAGTTTCTATGTCCTTTTCCAGGCTGATATTGTTTGCTGTAAGATCCTGATAGTTTCTCTGCAGTTTCTCATAGTTCTCTTTGAGCTGGCTGAGCTCATTGAGCTCCCTTAGAACCATTGTTTTGAATTCCATATCTGATAGTTCCCTTGCCTCTATTTCATTTAGCTCTATGTGTGGGGAGTCCCCTTTTCCACTCATTTGGGGGGAACTTCTTTTTCTTCCCATTTTTGTGAGAGTCTGTTAAGTATTCTTGTCCTTTACTTTTCTTTCTGGGCCTGCCTCTGATGATGTCAGTTGTTGACCCTATAAGACCTTGGGTTGTTTGTTTGAGCCTTCCTGGAGTCTACTGTCTGACTCCTGCTTGGGGGCAGCTCTGTGACCCCTTCGGTCAGGGCTGGGCTGTTTTTTGTGATTTCGCTGCGCTGTCACGTGGGTTCCTTGAGCGTGCTGCTCGTGCAGCAGGATCCCCCGCCTGCCAGGGCTTGCATGTGTTTGCCCCAGACCAGGGAGCTTATTCGCAACCTTGCGTACTCATCTGGCCCCGCTGGCTGGCGAGCTCCCCAGCACCGGTCAGTTTAGGGTCTTCTATTGTGTGTTTTCCGCACTTTTGGCTCTTTGGGTGCATTGCTTGCCCTCTCCAAATGGGGACTACAGAAATGGGAGGAGTCAGCTCCAGGACTCTCCGGTTAATCCTGTTTCTGGTCTCTCCTCCAGCGACTCTGGGCAGCTCTACTAATTTTGTGGGCCGCTCCGCAATGGCAGGCGGGCGGGTCAATTTATGCCAGTGCTTTCTGCTCTGTGCTCTCCCTCGCAAGCCATATCGGTACCAGTCTGTGGGAGGCCATGCTGGCCGGTGCAAGCATTCGCCAGCCCACGCAGTCACACACACGCTCGCCAACCCTCGCCAGTCACTAGACGCAAGTGTGCGTGCCTCTATTATTTATTTTTTTTAAAAAGCTTTAACTGACTTTTTGGTAATCTTTATCTGTTTTTTCATTAAATTGTTTAGAATTTCCTCTCAAAAAACAAAAACAACAATAAAACCATTATTAACCGTTTTATAGAGGTGTTGCTAATACTTTCCTATTTTATTTACCTTTTTTTACATGCATATTACTGTATAGTCATATATATTTAATATAGTCATAGTGTCAATATTTTACTTTATAGCTTCTGGTTTGAATATGTTACTTCAGGGTAAGAAAAGTATTATTTTGTATTTTCTCCTAAAACTCCTTAGATTTTACATATTGATTTTTAACTCAGCTGAATATTTCTTGTATAATGTGTGAAATAGGGCTCTATATTTGTTTTATTTCCAGTGTTAGTGGTCCATGCACCTTATTTTTGGAATAAGCCTTATGTTCCCCATTGATTTGAAAAGTCAATTTCATCATATATTACATTGTTAGAAAGAGATATCCATTTGTTTCTAAAATGTTCATTTTATCTCATTGATCCACTTGATTATTTCTGTGCAGGTGTCATGATGGCTGAAACTTTATAACGAATTTAAATTTTTTAATATTTTATAATGGACCTTGACATTTAAATGAATAAATAAATAAATAAGATCAATTTGCATTTAAAAAAAAAAGAAAGGAGTCTGGAGAAGATGGGGGAGGAGTGAAAGGGAGTCACGCTGACCTCCTCCCAAGACCAAACTGGAATTGCAACTAAATAGTGGAGTAATCACCTGGAAAATAAAGGAACGATAGTGGGAGAGGAGCCTTGGTGCCGCGGACAGTGGATTCAACTCTCACACATCCCAACGGTGAGAAGTGTGGTGGAGGCTCGAGAGGGTGGGCTGGGTACCCACAGGCACTGGCACCAGAGGGACATTGAAACAGCCAGTTATCTTCCCCCGAGAATGGGGTCTGAATCATTAACAGGGACCCCCAAACTACAGCAGCTAAAACCAAGAAAATACGAACAAAACGCAACGTCGAAAAGCTTAGGGGCGCTCTCTGCCAGAGACAGGCGGCTGTGGATGCAAAGAGACATTTAAAGGGCCAACACAAAAATTGCAGTGGCAGCCACCCTCCTTGATCTCTGGGTAGAAGCGGCAGCAGGGTGGGCTGGTGCCTGGTAAAAGACTGGTGAGGAAAACTTTGTGAAGAGAACTGACACAGCAGCCGGTGGAGCCCGGGTGATAACACACTTCCCACTCTGCAGCTACCATCTCGCTCAGGCATAAGGGAGTCAATTAACCTGCCTTTTGTGCGCTCTGCACACAACTTTTACGCATGTGAGCTGCGGGGCTGAGTGCAGACTGGCTGGGAGAGCAGTGAGGAGAGACTGGAGACAGAGGCGTTGGGGAAAGAATGGGAGGAGGAACCGGGGAGTCCCGACTCCCTCCCCGTTCTGTAGTCTACATTGTGGGCTGGAAAGGCGCGACCCCAAAGAGGCAGAAGCAGGGCATGCAGGAACCAGACTGCCTGCGATTGAAACGTAGTCCGCACAGGGGGTGGATCCTTGGCCGAAGAGGTCACAGAACTGCCCGGATGCCCCTGAGGAGAGTCTGGAAACGGAGCCATTGGGGAAAGAACTGGAGGAGAAACTGGGGAGTCCCGACTCCTTCTCCTTGCCGTAGTCTCAATTGCGCGGGAAGAGACCACACCCCCAAAGAGCCAAAGGCCGAAAAGCACACATAGACAACCCAAAAACACCCAGTGCAGGCGCGCACACTTGCGCCGAGTGACCGGCGAGGGTTGGCAAGCGTGTGTCTGACTCGCGCAGGCTGGCGAACGCTTGCCCCAGCCGGCAAGGCCTCCCACAGATTGGAACCGATAAGGCCTGAGAGGGAGTGCACAGAGCGGCATGGGCAGGCATGAATTGACCCGCCCGACTGCGATTGGAGAGCGGCCCACAAAATTAATAGAGCTGCCCGGAGTCCCTGGAGGAGAGAACAGAGACAGGATTAACCACAGAGTCCTGGAGCTGACTTCCTCCCATTTCTGTAGACCCCATTTGGCGAGGGCAAGTAACACACCCAAAAGCCAAAAGCAGGGAAAATACACAATAGAAGACCCTAAACTGACCAGTGCCAGGGAGCTCGCCGGTCAGGGGGGCCAGATGAGTACGCGAGGTCGCGAAAGAGCCCCCTTGTCTAGGGCAAGCACATGTGAACCCAGGCAGGTGGGGGATCCTGCCGGGCTGGGAGCGCGCTCAAGGAGCCTATGTGATATTGCAGAGAGATCCCCTAAAATAGCCGAGCTCTGACCGAAGGGGTCACAGAGCTGCTCCAAGCGGGAGTCAGACACAGATTTAGACTCCTGGAAGGCTCAAACAGACAACCCAAGGTCTTATAGGGTCAACAACTGACATCATCAGAGGCAGGCCCAGAAAGAAAAGTAAAGGACAAGAATACTTAACAGACTCTCACAAAAATGGGAAGAAAAAGAAGTTCCCCCCAAATGAGTGGAAAAGGGGACTCCCCACACATAGAGCTAAATGAAATAGAGGCAAGGGAACTATCAGATATGGAATTCAAAACAATGGTTCTAAGGGAGCTCAATGAGCTCAGCCAGCTCAAAGAGAACTATGAGAAACTGCAGAGAAACTATCAGGATCTTACAGCAAACAATATCAGCCTGGAAAAGGACATAGAAACTATGAAGAAGACACAAGAGGATATGAAGAATACCATTTCTGAATTGAAGAACACAGTAGAAGGAATCCAAAGCAGTCTGAATGAAGCTGAGGATCGAATCAGTGAGATGGAGGACAAGGTAGAAAGAAGCTCCCAGAAAGAACAAGAAATGGAAAAACGACTCAGAAAGAAGGAACAGGCATTTAGGGAAATGCAGGACAACCTGAAACGCAATAATATCCATATAAGAGGGATCCCAGAAGGAGAAGAAGAGCAAGGGATAGAGAACCTCCTCGAAAAAGTAATGATGGAAAATTTCTAAAATTTGAGGAGAGAAAGGCTCTCATGGATCCAGGAGGCACAGAGGACCCCACTCAAGAGGGACTGAAGGAAATCCACTCCAAGACACATCATCTTTAAAATGGCAAATGTCAAAGACAAAGAGAGAATCCTCAAGGCAGCAAGAGTGAAGGAGAAAGTAACATACATGGGGGCCCCGATATGCCTAGGAGCTGAGTTCTCAGCAGAAACACTACAAGCCAGAAGGGAATGACCACAAATATTCCAAGCCATGAGAAGCAAGGGCCTACAGCCAAGGCTGCTCTACCCAGCTAGGCTCTCCATTAAAATAGAAGGGAAAATACGGAGTTTCCCATACAAGAGAAGACTAAAAGAACACATCTCTACCAAACCAGCACTCCAAGATATGCTAAGGGGACTGGTTTAAGCAGATGAAGGAAAAGAATGAGAGAGAGAGGAACACAGGTACAAAGAGAAAAGATGAGTAAGTTTCTATCAGTAATATCTATCAATGTGAATGGACTAACTGCCCCAATCAAAAGACACAGGGTATCTGAATGGATAAGAAAACATGACCCACACATATGCTGCCTACAAGAGACCCACCTCAGAGCAAGAGACCTACACAGATTCAAAGTAAAGGGAAGGAAGAAAATATTCCAAGCAAATGGGCAAGAGAAAAAGGCCGGGGTGGCCATACTTGTATCAGACAAAGTAGATTTCAAAACAAAGGACATAAAGAGAGACCCAGAGGGGCACTTTATAATTCTTAAAGGAAGAATCCATCAAGAAGACATCAACATTGTAAACTTATATGCTCCCAGTATAGAGTCTCCAAGTTTATAAGGAAACTGTTGGATGACTTCAAAAGAGATGTAGACAGCAACACACTGAGAGTAGGGGATTTCAACACCCCACTGTCAAAAATGGACAGATCTCACAAACAAAACATTAATAAACATATTGTGGCGCTGAATGACACACTGAATCAAAGAGACTTAACTGACATATAAAGAACCTTACATCCCAAAGAAGAAAAATACACGTTCTCTTCAAATGCTCGTGGCAGTTTTTCAAAGATAGACCACATGATAGGACACAAAGCAAGCCTCAGCAAATTCAGGAAAATTGAAATAATACCAAACTATTTCTCGGACCACAAGGGATTGAAACTGGAAATCAACCTCAAAGAGAAACTTCAAAAACTTGCAAACTCATGGAGACTGAACAGTACTCTATTGAACAATGAATGGGTCAATAATGAGATAAGAGAAGAAATCAAAAAATTTCTGGAAACAAATGAAAATGAACAGACAACAGTCCAAAACCTATGGGACACAGCAAAGGCGGTCCTCAGAGGGAAGTTCATAGCAATACAGGCTTACCTAAAAAAGATAGAAACATTTCAAATAAAAGACCTAACACTACAACTTCAAGAACTGGAGAAACAACAACAAATGAATCCCAGAGCAAGTAGAAGGAGGGAAATAGTCAAGATTAGAGAAGAACTGAATGACATAGAGACAAAAAGAACAATTCAGAGGATCAACCAATCCAGAAGCTGGTTCTTTGAAAAGATAAGTAAAATTGACAAGCCTTTAAGCAGACTCATCAAGACGAAAAGTGAGAGGACCGAAATTAATAATATCAGAAATTAAAGAGGAGAAAGAAGAACTGATACTAAAGAAATACAAAGGATTGTCAGAAACTACTATGAACTGAGAAATATATGCCAAGAAATTTGAAAATCTTGATGAAGTAGACAAATTTCTAGAACAGTATAATCTTCCAATACTGAAGGAGGGAAAAACAGAAAGCTTGAACAGACCGATAACAGCTGGGAAAACTGAAGCAGTAATCAAGAAATTCCGGCCCAGAAAAGCCCAGGGCCAGATGGTTTCACAGCAGAGTTTTACAAAACATTTAAGGAAGAGCTAACCCCTGTCTTTCTCAGACTATTCCAAAAAATCCAAGAGGAGGGAAGACTCCCATACTCTTTCTAAGAGGCCAGGATCTCCCTGATCCCAAAACCAGATAAAGACCCTACAAAAAGAAAACTACAGGCCAATTTCGCTGATGAACATAGATGCTAAAATCCTCAACAAAATATTGGCAAACTGCATCCAGCAATACATTCAAAAGATTATCCATCACGATCAAGTGGGATTCATCCCAGGCATGCAGTGATGGCTCAATATACGCAAATCGGTAAACGTGATACATCATATAAATAGAAGAAAAGACAAAAACCACATGATCATCTCGATAGATGCAGAAAAAGTATTTGATAAGGTACAGCACGGATTTATGATCAAAACACTCACCAAAATGGAAGTAAATGGGGCATTCCTCAACGTAATAAAGGCCATATATGAAAAACCTACAGCCAACATCATGCTCAATAGGCAAAAACTGAAATCTTTCCCACTAAGATCGGGAACACGACAAGGATGTCCGCTCTCACCACTTTTCAACATCGTATTGGAAGTCCTAGCCACAGCGGTCAGACACAAGGAAGAGATGAAAGGCATCCAAATAGGAAAGGAGGAAATAAAGCTATCATTGTTTGCAGATGACATGATAGTGTACGTAGAGAACCCTGTAGACTCTACCAAAAACCTCCTCAACCTTATAAGTGAATTTGGCAAAACAGAAGGATACAAATTCAACATTCAGAAATCAAAGGCATTTTTGTACACCAGCAATTAAATAGAAGAAGAAGAAATCAGAAGAAAAATACCATTCGATATAGCAACAAGAAAAATAAAGTACCTAGGCATAAATTTAACCAAAGATGTAAAAGACCTGTACGCAGAAAACTATACAACATGGAAAAAAGAAATTAAAGATACACAAATTAATGGAAGTATATACTGTGGTCATGGATTGGAAGAATTAATATCATCTAAATGTCCATACTGCCCAAAGCAATTTATAGATTCAACGCAATCCCTATTAAGGTACAAATGACATATTTCACAGAAATAGAACAGACATTTCAAAAATTTATATGGAACGATAAACGACCCCGAATAGCCGCAGCAATTTTGACAAAGAAACACAGAGTAGGAGGGATCACAATCCTGGACATCAAACTCTACAACAAAGCCACTATAATCAAAACAATCTGGTACTGGCATAAGACCAGACCCATAGACATGGGAACAGAATAGAAAGCCCAGAAATAAGCCCAGGTCTCTATGGGCATCTAATATTTGACAAAGGGGGCAGAAGCATAAAATGGAGCAATAACAGCCTCTTCAACAAATGGTGTTGGGAGAGCTGGACGGCTACATGCAAACAATTGAAATTGGATCATCAGCTGACACCATACACAAAAATAAACTCTAGATGGATAAAAGACTTAAATAAAAGTTGCAACACCATCAAAGTCCTACAGGAGAACATTGGCAGGAAACTCTCGGATATCCCACACAGCAATTTTTTCACTGATATGTCTCCTAAAGCAAGGGACATAAAGGAAAGAATAAACAAGTGGGACCTCATCAAAATAAGAAGCTTCTGCACGGCAAAAGAAAACATCAGCAAAATGAAAAGGGAGCCAACCCTATGGGAAAATATATTTGCTAATGATACATCAGATAGAGGTTTGATCTCCAAGGTATATAAAGAACTCACTCGACTCCACTCCAAGAAGACAAACGATCCAATCCAAAAATGGGCGAAGGACCTGGGCAGGCGCTTTTCCCAGGAGGAGATACAGAGGGCCCAGAGGCATTTGAAAGGATGCTCAGCATCACTAGCCATCAGAGAAGTGCAGATCAAAACCACCATGAGGTACCACCTCACACCAGTCAGAATGGCCATCATAAACAGATCCACAAACAACAGGTGCTGGCGAGGCTGTGGAGAAAAGGGAGCCCTAGTCCACTCGTGGTGGGAATGCAGACTGGTGCAGCCACTGTGGAAAGCAGTGTAGAATTTCCTCAAAAAGCTGAAAATGGAACTGCCTTTTGATCCAGTGATGCTCCTGCTGAAGTCCCTGTACTCTAAGAACACCAAAAAGCCATTATAAAAGAACCTACGCACCCCAATGTTCATAGCAGCTCAGTTTACCATAGCCAAGTGTTGGAAGCAACCTAAATGCCCATCAATAGATGATTGGATCAAAAAATAGTGGTACATATACACAATGGAATACTACACAGCAGAAAGAAAAAAAGAACTACTACACTTCGCAACGGCGTGGATGGAACTGGAGAGCATTATTTTAAGCAAAATAAGCTAGGGGGCGAAAGACAAATACCATATGATCTCACCTAGAAGCGGAACCTAACCAACAAAACAAAGATGCAAGGAAAATAAGACCAGCAATACTGAAAGGAAAAGAAATGAACAGAGACAAGAGGGAAGGAGGGAGGTGGGGCGGGGAAAAGGAAGGGAAAGGGAAAGTCAAGGCACATATAGCAAGGACTCATGGACAAAACCAAAGGGGAAGAGCTGAGGGAGGGAAGGAGGGAGGGGGAAGGGAAAGTGGTGGGGTGGAGGCAGAGACAAATATATTTGAAAAAATAAATTAAAAGAAAATTAAAGAAAATTTCTGGAAACAAATGAAAATGAACACATAACAGTATAAAACCTATGGGACATAGTGAACGCAGTCCTGACAGGGAAGCTCAGAGCAATACAGCGATACCTTAAAAAGGATAAAAGCATTTCCAATAAACAACCCAACCCTACAGCTTCAAGAACTGCGGAAACAACCACAAACAAAGCCCAGTGTGAGTTGAAAGAATGAAATAATCAAGATTAGAGCAGAACTGATTGACATAGACATTAAAAGAACAATTCAAAAGATGAACCAATCCAGGAGCTGGTTCTTAGAAAAGATAAACAAGATCAGCAAGATTTTATGCAGACTCATTAAGTAAAAAAGGGAGAGGACCCAAATAAATAATATCAGAAACGAAAGAGGAGAAATTACAAGTGATACCACAGCAATGGAAAGAATGGTAAGAAAGTACTATGAACAATTATATGCCAAGAAGTTAGAAAACCTTGATGAAATAGACAAATTTCTAGAAACGTATAACCTTCCAAGACTGAATGAAGAAGAAGCAGAAAGGCTGAACAGACTGATAATATCTGGTGAAATTGAAACAGTAATGAAAAAACTCCTGGCACACAAAATCCTGGACTGGACGATTTCACAGGAGAGATTTTACAAAACATTTAAGGAAGAGCTAACGTGTGTCCTTCTCATACTATTCCAAAAAATCCAAGAGGGAAGACTCCCAAACTTTCTTTATGAGGCCAGCATCACCCTAATCCCAAAACCAGATCAAGGCACAACAAAGAAAGAAAACTACAGACCAATATCACTGATGAGCATAGATGCTAAAATCCCCCCCAAAATATTGGCAAACCTCATCCAGCAATACATTAAAAAGGTCATCCACAATGATCAGGTGGGATTCATCCCAGGCATGTGAGGATGTTTAAATATTCACAAATCAAGAAATGTAATACATCACATAAACAAAAGGAAAGACAAAAATCACATGATTATATCAATAGATGCCCAAAAAGCATTTGATAAGGTACTGCACCCATATATGATAAAAACATTCAGCAGAGTAGGAATAAAGGGGTCATACTTCAACATAATAAAGGTCATATATGAAAAACATATAGCCAACCACATACTCAATGGGTAAAAACTAAAAGCTTTCCCCCTAAGATCAGGAACAAGATAAGGATGTCCGCTTTCAACATTTCTGTTCAACATAGTATTGGAAGTCCTATCCACAGTGATCTGACAAGAAAAAGAAATAAAAGGCATCCAAATTGGAAAGGAGGAAGTAAAACTACCATTGTTTGCAGATGACATAATAGTGTACATAGAAAACCCTATAGGCTCCACCAAAAAATTACTCAATCTAGTAAGTGAATTTGGCAAAACAGCAGATACAAAGTGAATATCCAGAAATCGAAGGCATTTTTGTACATCAACAATGAAATATCAGAATCAGAAATCAGGGGAAAAAATCCCCTTTGCTATAACAACAAGAAAAATAAAGTACCTAGGAATAAACTTAACCAAGGAGGTAAAAGTCCTATAACACAGAAAACTATACAACATTGAAGAAAGAAATTAAGGAAGACACAAATAAATGGAAACATATACCATGTTCTTGGATTGGAAGAATTAGCATCATCAAAATGTCCATACTACCCAATGCAATTTATAAATTCAATGCAATCCCTATTAAAATACCCATGACATATTCACAGACATAGAGCTAACATTTAACAAATGTATGTAGAGCCATAAATGACCCCAAATTGCCACAGCAATTTTGAGAACGAAAAACAAAATAGGAGGGATCACAACACCTGACATCAAACTATATTACAAGGCCACTATAATCAAAACAGTCTGGTACTGCCATAAGAACACACATATAGATCAATGGAACACAATAGAGAACTCCAAAATAAATCCATGTCTCTTTGGTCAATTATTATGCGACAAAGGGTGCAGAAGCATAAAATAGAGTAAAAATAGCCTTTTGAACAAATGGTGTTGGGAGAGCTGGAAAACTACATGCAGAAAATTGAAATTCGACCACCAACTGACACCATACATAAAAATAAACTCAAGATGGATAAAAGACTTAAATATAAGTCACAACACCATAAAAGTCCTAGGGGAGAACATTGGCAGGAACCTCTCAGATATCCCACGCAGCAATTTTTTCACCGATATGTCTCCTAAAGCAAGGGACATAAAGGAAAGAATAAACAAATGGGACTTCATCAAAATAGGAGGCTTCTGCACTTCCAAAGAAAACATCAGCAAAATGAAAATGGATCCAACTGTGTGGGAAAATATATTTGCCAATGATACCTCACACAGGGGTTTGATCTCAAACAGGGGTTTGATCTCCAAAATGTATAAAGAACTCACATGTCTCCACTCCAG
Source organism: Pteronotus mesoamericanus (assembly GCF_021234165.1). Classification (NCBI taxonomy): domain Eukaryota; kingdom Metazoa; phylum Chordata; class Mammalia; order Chiroptera; family Mormoopidae; genus Pteronotus; species Pteronotus mesoamericanus. Next base: position 5,221,818 of record NW_026555072.1, read on the forward strand.
GAAGACAAACAATCCAATTAAAATATGAGCAAAGGACCTGAACAGACACTTTTCCAAGGAGGACATGCACGGGGCCCAGAGACATATGAAAGGATACTCAGCATCACTAGCCATATGAGAAATGCAAATTAAAACCACAATGAGATAACACTTCACATCGGTCAGAATGGCCATCATAAATAAATCAAAAACAACAGGTGCTGGCGAGGTCATGGAGAAAAGGGAAGCCTAGTACACTGTTGGTGGGAATGCAGACTGGTGCAGCCACTGTGGAAAACAGTTTGGAATTTCCTCAAAAAGCTAAAAATGGAAGTGCCTTTTGACCCAGCAATTCCACTTCTGGGATTATACCCTAAGAATCCCAAAACACCAATTCAAAAGAACCTATGCACCCCAATGTTCATAGCAGCACAGTTTACAATAGCCAAGTGCTGAAAGCAACGTAACTGCCCATCAGTAAATGAGTGGATCAAGAACCTGTGGTGCATTTACACAATGGAATACTACTCAGCAGAAAGAAAGAGCGAGCTACTGCCCTTCACGACAGCATGGATGGAACTGGAGAGCATTATGTTAAGTCAAATAAGCTAGGGGGTGAAAGACAAATAACATATGATTTCACCTATAAGTGGAACCTAATAAACAAACAAACAAGGAAGGAAAATATAACCAGCAACAGTGAAAGAAAAGACAAACTGACAGTAACGAGAGAGAGGAAGGGAGGGGTTTAGCGGGGATGGGATGGGGAAGGGTCAGATTAAGGAACACGTGTGAATGACCCATAGATGAAGCCAAGGTGGGGAAGGTTCTAGGGGAGGAGGTGGGGTGGGTGGGGTAGGGTAGAGTGGTGGTGGGCAATTGGAGATGAATGTATAGAAACAATTATAAATAAATAAATAAATAAATAAATAAAAATGGTAAACAAAAATCCTAGGGAAAAAAAATAAGATTGAACTCAGAAGCACAAGCTGGATCCCAGAAGGAAGAACAGAAACCTATGTCAGTGTTTATTACCTCTGATCTTGGTGGCTGGCCTCTTTGTTACAAAGCTCAATACACAGAGCTCACCCAGGAGTCAAAAAATCAGTAAAGAACCATGAGAGCAAAGGGAATATGGGATAGGTAGTGTAAGAAAGCAGTCACAAACACCAACTATGATCACCACACAACCAGTTTTGGAAATGAGAACAGCAATAATTATTTCTTCTTTATTTTAATGTGAATAAGTTTATACAAATTAGCCAAATATTTCTCTTTCCCTTGGTGTCTTAGCTAGCTCAGATCCTCCTCACCCATCCCCATAATTATAGTGGCCCTTATTATTGGCATAGTTGTGGCCTCCCCTTTTTTCTCAATTATTTTTCCCATGATTGCATTTGTCTTTTTTTGTGAACCAATTCATATATTGGGGGGGGGGTCGGTGATAAAAAATTAAATAAGTAATAATTCTAGCAGTAACCAGATTTTGGATAAGTCATTTATTTTCCTTTTTACATAACATAGATTTATAGTGGCACTACATACTTTTTTCCTTTGGAATGTATTACACATAATAATAATGAAATGGTGGCTGAATGATGATTTTTTTTTCCTAAAGAAGCTTTATCAATCAGGATTCAGTCAGAGAAGCAGAGCCACCAGGAATGAGAACTGTGTGTGTGTAGTTGCAGTCATAGGTAAAACAGTCTCTGTAAGATTGTTGTGTTCACATCACATGCTGGAAATTCAACTCCATGGGGCAAGTAGTCAGCAAGATGAATGAAAATTAGGAGAGAGAAAGAACAAGTCAGAACTCAAAAACGCAAGCTGGAGCTTATGGAGAAAGACTGAAACCCATGTTCTTGTTGCGTCTGACCTTGATGAAACACTTGCTTCCAATGCCTGACACCAAAAAATTGAGCCAGAAGATAAGCAAAAATATGTGGATTACAAAGTGGCTACTGTTTCATTTCTGCTCTCCAAATGTCATCCAAGAATCTGTCTTGGCCCGCCACCATCTCAGCCCCTTGTGGTAACAGCACCACCCACCCGCCGGGGTTCATAGGGCAGCCAGGCAGTGTCCCTGGCCCGCACTCCTGCGAGGCGAATGAGAGGTGGTAAGTATGATGCTTCCATAATACATGTGGATGTCTTCAACCAAGTTCTGAACTATGGAGGACCAAATGTTGGCTGAACTTTCTCCTTGCACACCCCCAGGCTCATCTGCAAAATTTACAGTTTATAATGGAGCTACTGTACTGGCTATTGCAAGGAGATTCTGAAGATAGGGAGATTCAGCTGTTGGTTCTTGACATTTCCTGTGGTCTGTTCAATCTAGATGCAAAGGACATGGAAAAGCCGAGCGCTGAAGTGGTTTAAATATGTTTTGGAAGTTACTATTTATAGACTACAGTATTTTTCCAATTATAATCCTTAGCTGTCATTCAAAAGGTTATGCTCTTCTTGATCAACAATTTTATTTGAAATGCGTAGTATTGTACAGTATTACTATACATTTTCTGTTTTAATCAAAGTATAGAGCCCTGGCTGGTGTGGGTGCCAGTGGATTGAAAGCCAGGTTGCAAACCAAAAGGTTGCCAGTTTGATTCCCAGTCAGGGCACATGTCTGGGTTGGGGACTGGTTCCCTGTTAGGGGCATGCAAGAAGCAACCCATCAATTTTTCTCTCACACATCGATGTGACTCTACCTCTCAGTTGGATGTCATCAGGCAGAAGGAAAGGTCGCCTATTTGATTCCTTGTTAGGGTACATACCTGGGTAGTGGGTTTGGTCCCAGTTGGGTGTGTAGGGGAGGCAGCTGATCAATGTCATATCGATGTTTCTTTTCCTCTCTTTCTCCCTCCCTTCCTCTCTCTCTAAAATAAATTTTTAAAATATTTAAGAAAAATAAAAAATAAATAAATTTTAAAAAGAAGGTTGATGTCCAGTTTTCACAGAGTTCTTACATTTGAGTAGACTCAAACTACCTTGCCATTGGGAACTTCTTTGTGGCTTGGATGCTGGTGCCATTTGTGGAAACTGGTGTGCGGTACAGTGTTGTGAGTAACCCAGTTTGTACTTCATTCACTTCTATAGTTTTTACAAAGAATCAAAATGCTATGATAAATTCTTAAGCTCAGATCACAATATGGAAAAGGCAATTTATTAAGCTAGAGTATTTCTTTTTTATTTTTATTTTAAATTAACCACTATATTTTGAGATAATTATAGATTTCACATACAGTTGTACTAAGTAATGGAGAGATCCCTTGTACCCTTTACCTAGTTGCCCCCACTAGTAACATCTTGCAATACTATATATAATACAATATCAGAACCTGGACATTGACATTGACACAAATACATAACATATCTGTCGTCACAAAAATTCCTCATTTTGTTGTTTTGCATCCATACTCAGTTCTTTCCCACCCCGCTCCAAACCTAACAACCACTAATCTGTTCTCCATTTCTATAATTTTGTCTTTTCAAGAATGTTACATAAATGGAATCATATATTATGTAACATTTTGGGATTGGTTTTTCTCACTGGGGCATAGTTTTCTGGAGGTTCAACTCCCATGTATCAATAGTTCTTTTTTTATTGTTGGGTAGTATTCCATAATATGATTAGCCTATGGTTTGTTTGATAATTCACCAGTTGGGACAAGGTTGTTTCCAGCTTTTGACTATTATAAATAAAACTGCTATAAACATTAGAAAAAAAGAATCTCTCTTGTGAGCCACTCTAAAAGGAAACGTAAAAGAAGGGGAATACTGGGAAATGCAGTTCAGCTTAGCCAAGTCAACAAATAACAAACCCATCAAAATTCTTTGTTTTTTAAAAAATCAACTTTATTGAGGTGTAATTTACAATAACACATCCATTTTAAGTGAACAATTTGATGAGGTTTGAAATTTGTTACTGAGAACAGTAATCACCAGCACAATCAGGATATAGAATGTTTCCATCCCCACCTCCAAAAAAAATTCCCTCCTGCCACTTTGTAGTTAATTCCTCCCTCACCCTCAGCTCCAGGCAACCATTGATCTGTTTTCTATCAATATAGATTAGATTTGACAGTTCTGGAATTTTATATAACAGCAAGGATATAGAATTATACTGTCTTGTGTGTGGCTATTTTCACTCAGCCTAACAATTTCGAGATTCACATATGTTGTTGCATGTACCAGTACTTCTTTTTATTTTTTTCCTGAATAGTTTTCCATGGCATGGATAGATCACAATTTGCTTATCCATACCTGTTAATTCACATTTGAGTTTTTCCCATTATTTGGCTATTATGAATAGAGCTGCTCTGTACATTCATGTATGAGGCATTGTATGGACATATTCCCTCTCTTGTATGATTTCCTAGGGGTAGAATTCCTGATCTATTAAAATATTTTCCCATTTTAAAATGTGGTTTGTTTTTCTTCTTATAATTGAGTTGTAAGAGTTCTTTATGTATTCTGGATAAAAGTCTTTTGTTAGATATTTGAATTGTGAATATTTTCCCCAAGTCTGTGCCTTGCCTTTTTATTTTCCTAAAGATGTATTTCAAATAGTAGTTTTTAATTTTGATGAATTCCAGCTTATCAATGTTTTCCCTTTTTTGTTAGTGGTTTTTGTGTCCAAAGGCATCTTTCTTACCCCAAGTTACACAAATGTTCTATGTTCTCTAAGTTTTTTTTTCTTTTTAATCCTCACCTGAGGATATGTTCATTGATTTTAGAGAGAGAGTGGGGAGTAAGAGAGAGAAAAACATCGACTGGCTGCCTCCAACATGTACCCTGACCGGGGATCAAACCCTCAACCTTTTGGTGTATAGGACAATGTTCTAACCAACTGAGTCACCTGTCCAGGGCTGTTTTCTAAGTTTAATAGAGGTTTAACCTTCATAGTGAGATACATCATCCACTTTGAGTTAATTTTTATATTTGTAGTGAGCACTAAGATCTATTTTTAAAAATATGAATACCTAATTGTTCCAGCATTACTTTGTCATCTTTTTCAAAGATCAATTGAGTGTATATGTGTGGGTCTATTTCTGAACTGCCTAGTCTGTCCCATTAATCTATATATCTGTCCGCAGGCCAACAGCAGGCTGTTTCAATGACTAGCTTTATTAAAAGTTTTGCAAGACCTTCAGGTTTATTCTTGTTTCTTAAAAATGTTTTGGATATTTTCAGTCTTTTTGCATTTTCATATAAATGTTATAATTGTTTATCAGTTTTTATTAAAGAGTCTGCTGTGATTTTGATTAAGATTGTATTAAAACATTATATAAATTTAGGGACAATTACACCTTAAAGTATTGAATGTTCCAAACTGTAATCATTTTATTTCTCCATTTATTTATGTCTTCCTTTATTTCTTACAACCATGTTTTATCATTTTCAGTGTAGAGATTTTAAACATTTTGTTAAAATTGTCCTGAAATATTTCACTTTTTTGTTGCAGCTTGTAAATTGTATATTTTCACATTTCAATTTCCAGTTGTTTATTGACGGTCACTGACCTCTGTTCTTATCTTCATTATTTCCTTTTAATTTCTTTGGATTTAGTTTGCTCTTCTTTTTCTAGCTTTTTATGATGGAAACTTAGGTAATTACTTTTTAATCTTTTCTTTTTCCTAAAATAAATATTTATGCTTATATATTTCTTTTTAAACAACGCTTTAACAGCATCCACAAATTAGATATTTTTATTATTTCTTTTTTTAAAGATTTTATTTATTTATTTTTTGAGAGAGGGGGAGAAAGACAGGGAGAGAAACATGGATGTGTGAGAGATACATCGATCAGTAGTCTCTCACATGCCCCCAGCTGGGGACCTGGCCCACAACCCAGACATGCACCCTGACTGGGAATTGAACTGGCAACTCTTTGGTTCGCAGGTTTGCACTCAAACCATTGAGCCACACCAACAAGAGCTTTATTTTTATTTTTATTGACTTTGAATTTCCTTTTGATTTCTTCTTTGACATGCAGGTTTCTTTAAAATACATTGTTTAATATCTAAATATTGGGGAAAGTTTTAAATTTATCTTTCTAATTTTATATTAATATTTAATATAAAATTAAATATTATTTATTTACTATTGCTGAATAGTAAAAATTATATATGGATATGCAAAAATTATATATTTAATTTAAATATATAAATAAATTTAATAAATATTAAATTTATATTTCTAATTTTATTCCATTGTGGTCAAAGATTGCATGATTGCAAAGACTATATGACTGCATTCCATTTAAATTTATAGAAACTTCTTAAGATTTTATTTATTTTTTTTCTGTGTCTAAAAGGTTTTAATTCTTTTTTTTGAATGTATAATTTTTATTATATTTTCTCCATTATCATTTGGTCCCTTTATACACCCCTCCCACCTGCAATCACCACCCTGTTGTCCATGCCCATGAGTCCTTTTTTTTTTTTTTGCTCAATCCTTCCACTCATTAACCTCCCTCCAGCACTGGCAGTCATCTGTTCTCCATCTATTAGTCTGTCTGTTTTTCTTTCTTTCTTTTATTTCTAAATCATGTTTATTTTATTACAGTTGTCTCAATTTTTCCTCTTTTTGCCCTCCTCCACCCATCCCACCCCCTACTCCAACAGTCAATTCCCACTTTGTTGTCCATGTCAATGGGTCATTCATACATGTTCTTTGTTTAGTCCCTTCTCCTTTCCACCATTGTCCTCCTTCCCCATCTACTCTGGTCACTTTCAGTCTGCTCCATGTTTCCTTGCCTGTGGTTTATTTTGTTCATTAGTTTATTTTGTTGAATACATTCCACTTATAGTTGATATCATATGGTATTTGTCTTTCATCGACTGGCTTATTTCACTTAGCATAATGTTCTCCAATACCATCCATGTTGTCACAAAGGGTAGAAATCCCTTCTTTCTTTTTTTAATGCAGATTTTATGTATGTATGTATGTATTTAATTAAATGTCAAGATTGATTATAAAATATTAAAAAATTTAAATCCATTATAAAGTCTCAGCAATAGTAACAATTAAACATCATTGTCACAATCATATTAATAAATATTAAAAATATTGATAATATCAAGTATTGGTGACTGTGAAAGGAACTGGGTATTCATAGACTCTTTTTCTTCATCTTCTTAAAGGAATCCCTTTATCATATTTTACAATGCTGGTTTGGTGGAGGTGTATTCCTTTAGCCTTCTTTTGTCTGAGAAGCTCCTTATTTTACCTTCCATTTTAATTGAGAGCTTTGATGGGTAGAGCAGTCTTGGTTGCAGGCCTTTGCTTTTCATGAATTGGAATATTTCTTTCCAGTCCCTTCTGGCTTGCAGTGTTTCTGTTGAGAAGTCAGCTGCTAGCATACAGGCGCTCCCTTATAACTTACTATCTCTTTTTCCCTTGCCTGCTTTAGGATTCTCTATTTGTCTTTGATATTTGCCATTTAAATGATGATGTGTATTGGGGTGGGCTTCATTGGGTTCCTCTTGAATGGGACCCTCTGTGCTTCCCGGACTTGTGTGACCTTTTCTCTCCTCCAATTAGGGAAGTTTTCCATCATTACTCTTTCAAACAGGTTTTCTATTCCTTCCTCCTCATCTTCTCCTTCTGGTGTTCCTATTATACAGATATTATTACATTTCAGGTTGTCCTGCATTTCTCTGAATACCTCTTCATACTTTTTGAGTCTTTTTTCATTTTCTTGCTATTTCTGGGAACTTTTTTCTACCTTGTCCTCCAGCTCGGTGATTTGGCCCTCAGCTTCATCTAGCCTGCTTTCGATTCCTTCTACTGTGTTCTTCAATTCAGGAATTGTATTCTTCATTTCCTCTTGTCTCTTCTTGATAGTTTCTATGTCCTTTTTCATGCTGATAGAGTTTGCAGTAAGTTCCTCGTAGTTTCCCTGTAGTTTTTTGTAATTCTCTCTGAGCTCACTGAGCTCATTGAGCTTGCTTAGAACTGTTGTTTGGAACTCAGTATCTGATAGTTCACTTGCTTCTATTTCATTTAGTTCTCTTTCTGGAGATTCCTCCTTTCCTTTCCACTGGGGAGTGTTTCTTTGTCTTCCCATTATTTGTGAGACTCTTCTTTTTTGCTTCTGCTTCTTAAATTGATCTGTCTTGATTTCCTGACTTTGTGGTGTGGACTTCTATGGTAGGGGACCATTGTTTTTTCTTTCTGGATCTGCCTCTGATGATGTCAGATATTGACCCTGTCTGGCCTTAGGTAGTCTGTTCGAGACTTCCAGGAATCTACTGTCTGTGGCTGTCTCCTTCAGCTGTTAATCTAGTCACCCTGCACTCAGCAGACCAGCTGAGAGACACCACAGGTTGGGGCAGAGTCCCTCCTGGGGGCGGGATTATTGGGTCTTCTCACACTGCTGCCGCTCAGAGAAGGGGTCTGCCTGAGTCAGATAGCTGCTGCGTATCGGGGAGGAGTCACCACCAGGATCCCACCAAGTTCTCTCTTCATTCTCTCCCCAAAGTGTCTGTCTCCAGTCTCTCTTCAAGTGTCTCTAGACCACTCTGCGCCCCCTTTAGCCAAGGATCTACCATCTGTGGCTACCACTCTGCCCTCAGCTGTCAGTGTTTTGCACAACCAAGCCTAGGTATAGCATCCTGGGGGCAGGGCTGTTGGATCCTTTTATGCTGTTCCCACTCAGGGGAGTGGTCTGCCTGAGAAAGATGGCTGCCGCCGCATGGGGGATGAGTCAGCTCTGGGATCCCATCAGCTACTCTCTTAGTTCTCTCCCCAAAGTCTCCTTCCCCAGTCTCTCCTCAGGTGCCTCCAGCTCACTCTGTCCCCACCTTTGCTGGAGCGCAGTGTAAGTGGCTGCAAACAAAAATTTGTGTGTTGGCCCTTTAAACGACTCTTCATATCCAGCTGCCTATCTCTGTCAGAGAGCAACCCTGCTGCTTTTTGCAGCTGGGTGTTATCTGTGTACTTTTTGAGCTCTGGTGCTGTAGGCTGGAGATCCCTGCTTATGGTTTAGACCCTTCTCTTCTCAGGGGGATCCAACTGGCCATTTAAATATCCTTCTAGTGCTGCCATTCGTGGGTGGCCCGCCCGCCTTCTCAAATCTCTGTTGCATTCCTTACCAGTTAGGTTGTGTTAAAGCTGATTCTTCTGTCTGCCTGAGGTTATAAGGCTCCTCTCTGGCTATTGTTCAGTTGTTTGTTCCAGGTGATTTCTCCACAACTTAGTTGTAATTCCAGATTGGTCCTGGTCCTGGGAGTAGTCAGTGTGACTTCCACACACTCCTCTGCCATCCTGATTCTCCTCAGATATTATTTCTATTTAAAATTTGTTTTTATTGTTGTTCAGTTACAATCATCCCCATTTTCCCCCATTATAGAGAATTTTTTATGGTATAGCATATAATTAGTCTTAGTAACTCTTCCACATGCACTTGTAATGAATATGTATTCTGTTGTTGTATAGAATCATCATAAATGTCAATTATGTCAATCTGGTTGGTGACATTTAAGTCCTCTGTATCCTTACTGATTTTTTGTCTACTTGATTTATTAATTATTGAGAGAGGAGTGTTGAAATCTGGAATAATAACTCTGAATTTGTCTTTCTCCTTAAGGTTTTCTTAGCTTTTGCTTCATCTTTTTTGAAGTTCTGCTGTTTGGTGCATATGAATTTAGGATGTATGTTTTCTTCATAAATTGAAGTTTTAATCATTATGAAATGTCCCTCTTCATCTTTGATATTATTTTTGTTTTATTTTGTTTTCAAAAAAGATCTGCTTGCAGTAAATTCTTTCAGTCTTTGTCTGAAAATGTCTTGATTAAATGATGATTTAGTTGGATATTGAATTCCAATCTGATAGCTATCATCTCTCAGCCCTGTGAAGATGTTATTATGTTGCTATTGTAATATCTCTTGTCACTTCAATTGTTGTTATTTTTAAGGTGCTCTATTTTTTAAAATTTTATTTATTTATTTTTAGAGAAAGAGGAAAGGAGGGAGAAAGAAAGGAAGAGAAACATCAATGAGTGGTCGTCTCGCATGTGCTTCCTACTGGGGGCTTGGTCCGCAATCCAGGCATGTACCTTGACTGGGAATTGAACCAGCAACCTTTTGGTTTGCAGGCCTGTACCCAATCCACTGAGCCACACCAGCCAAGGCACTCTGTTATTTGTTTTTGTGATGGCTTTTAAGATCTACATAACTTTGGTATTTTGATGTTTCTTTGCATTGTGTCTAGGTTTGGGTTTATTTTTATTTTTCCCTCTTGGCATGGATGTTGCTTCTTAAAACAGATTTATGACTTTAATGAATACAGAGAAAATTGTCAGCCATTATGTCTTAAAATATTGATTCTCTATCATCCCACCATCCCTATAATCTTTCTATTCTCTTTTTGGGGAGTTCCTGTTAGAGATATATTTGACTTTCTAATTCTATCCTTGATATCTTATAACCTCTTTTTCATATACTCTATAATTCATATATTCCACTTTTTTAACTTGCTGTGTTGTATTTTAAGTAATTTTTCAGATATATTCTCCAAAGAGTTCAGTAATTCTCTTCAGCAATGTTAAATCTGATTTAAAAGTCCACTGAGTTTTAAATTCCAATAATTATATATTTAATTTTTTTCAGCTTTCACTAGTTTTTATTTTTTATTTTTTTCCATTAAAACATTTTGAAGGTGATGTTATTTTATTTTATTTTTTAATACTTTTTTTATTTTTTTATTTTATTTTATTTTATTTTATTTATTTACTTTTTAAATATATTTGTTTCTGCCTCCCCCCCACCTCTTTCCCTTGCCCCCTCCCACCTTCCCTCCCTCAGCTCTTCCCCTTTGGTTTTGTCCATGAGTCCTTGCTATATGTTCCTTGACTTTCCCCTTCCCTTCCCTTTCCCTGCCCCCCCTTCTCTCTTGTCTCTGTTGATTTCTTTTCCTTTCAGTGTTGCTTATCATATTTTCCTTGCATCTTTGCATTGTTGGTTAGGTTCCGCTTATAGGTGAGATCATATGGTATTTGTCTTTCGCCCCCTGGCTTATTTCACTTAACATGATGCTCTCCAGTTCCATCCATGCTGTTGCAAAGTTTAGTACCTCTTTTTTTCTTTCTGCTGCATAGTACTCCATTGTGTATGTGTACCATTATTTTTTGATCCAATCATCTACTAATGGGCATTTAGGTTGCTTCCAACACTTGGCTATTGTAAATTGTGCTGCTATGAACATTGGGGTGCATAGGTTCTTTTGAATTGGCGTTTTGGTGTTCTTAGGGTATAGTCCCAGCAGGGGCATCACTGGATCAAAAGGCAGTTCCATTTTCAGCTTTCTGAGGAAATTCCACACTGCTTTCCATAGTGGCTGCACCAGTCTGCATTCCCACCAACAGTGGACTAGGGTTCCCTTTTCTCCACAGACTCGCCAGCACCTGTTGTTTGTGGATCTGTTTATGATGGCCATTCTGACTGGTGTGAGGTGGTACCTCATGGTGGTTTTGATCTGCATTTCTCTGATGGCTAGTGATGCTGAGCATCCTTTCAAATGCCTCTGGGCCCTCTGTATCTCCTCCTGGGAAAAGTGCCTGCCCAGGTCCTTTGCCCATTTTTTGATTGGATCGTTTGTCTTCTTGGAGTAGAGTCGAGTGAGTTCTTTATATATCTTGGAGATCAAACCTCTATCTGATGTATCATTAGCAAATATATTTTCCCATAGGGTTGGCTCCCTTTTCATTTTGCTGATGTTTTCTTTTGCCATGCAGAAGCTTCTTATTTTGATGAGGTCCCACTTGTTTATTCTTTCCCTTATGTCCCTTGCTTTAGGAGACATATCAGTGAAAAAATTGCTGTGTGGGATATCTGAGAGTTTCCTGCCAATGTTCTCCCTTAGGACTTTGATGGTGTTGCGACTTTTAGTTAAGTCTTTTATCCATCTAGAGTTTATTTTTGTGTATGGTGTCAGCTGATGATCCAATTTCAATTTTTTGCATGTAGCCGTCCAGCTCTCCCAACACCATTTGTTGAAGAGGCTGTTATTGCTCCATTTTATGCTTCTGCCCCCTTTGTCGAATATTAGATGTCCATAGAGACCTGGGCTTATTTCTGGGCTTTCTATTCTGTTCCACTGGTCTATGGGTCTGTTCTTGTGCCAGTACCAGATTGTTTTGAGTATGGTGGCTTTGTAGTATAGTTTGATGTCCGGTATTGTGATCCCTCCTACTTTGTGTTTCTTTCTCAAAATTGCTGCAGCTATTCGGGGTCGTTTATGGTTCCATATGAATTTTTGAAATGTCTGTTCTATTTCTGTGAAATACATCATTGGTGTCTTAATAGGGATTGTGTTGAATCTATAAATTGCTTTGGGTAGTATGGACATTTTGAGGATATTAATTCTTCCAATCCATGAGCATCATATATGCTTCCATTTATTTGTGCCTTCCTTAATTTCTTTTTTCAATGTTGTATAGTTTTCTGCATACAGGTCTTTTGTGTCTTTGGTTAAATTTATCCCTAGGTACTTATCTTTTTTCGTGCTATATCGAATGGTATATTTTTTCTGATTTCTTCTTCTTCTATTGCATTGCTGGTGTACAAAAACGCCTTTGATTTCTGAATGTTGACTTTGTATCCTGCTGTTTTGCCAAACTCACTTATTAGGTTGAGGAGTATTTGGTAGAGTCTATAGGGTTCTCTATGTACACTATCATGTCATCTGCAAACAATGATAGTTTTACTTCCTCCTTTCCTATTTGGATGCCTTTTATCTCTTTCTCTTGTCTGACCGCTGTGGCTAGGACTTCTAATACGATGTTGAAAAGAAGCGGTGAGAGCAGACATCCTTGTCGTGTTCCCGATCTTAGTGGGAAAGCTTTCAGTTTTTGTCCGTTGAGTATGATATTAGCTGTAGGTGTTTCATATATGGCCTTTATTACGTTGAGGAATGCCCCTTTTATTCCCATTTTGCTGAGTGTTTTGATCATAAATCGGTGCTGTACCTTGTCAAATGCTTTTTCTGCATCTATTAAGATGATCATGTGGTTTTTGTCTTGTCGTTTATTGATGTGCTGTATCACGTTTACTGATTTGCGTATATTGAACCATCCCTGCATCCCTGGGATGAATCCCACTTGATCGTGGTGGATAATCTTTTGAATGTATTGCTGGATGCGGTTTGCCAATATTTTGTTGAGGATTTTAGCATCTATGTTCATCAGCGAAATTGGCCTGTAGTTTTCTTTCTTTGTAGGGTCTTTATCTGGTTTTGGGATCAGGGTGATGCTGGCTCATAGAAGGAGTCTGGGAGTCTTCCCTCCTCTTGGATTTTTTGGAATAGTCTGAAGAGGACAGGGGTTAGCTCTTCCTTAAATGTTTTGTAAAATTCTCCTGGGAAACCGTCTGGCCCTGGGCTTTGGTGTGCTGGGAGTTTCTTGATGACTGCTTCAATTTCCCCAACAGCTATCGGTCTGTTCAAGCTTTCTGTTTCTTCCTCCTTCAGTGTTGGAAGACTATACTTTTCTAAAAATTTGTCCATTTCATCAAGATTTTCAAATTTCTTGGCGTATAATTGTTCATAATAGTTTCTGATGATCATTTGTATTTCTGTGGTATCAGTTGTTATTTCTCCTCTTTCATTTCTGATATTATTAATTTGGGTCTTCTCCCTTTTTGTCTTGATGAGTCTGCTTAATGGCTTGTCAATTTTATTAATCTTTTCAAAGAACCAGCTTCTGGATTGGTTGATCCTCTGAATTGTTCTTTTTGTCTCTATGTCATTCAGTTCTGCTCTAATCTTGACTATTTCCTTCCTTCTACTTGCTCTGGGATTTATTTGTTGTTGTTTCTCCAGTTCTTGAAGTTGTAGTGTTAGGTCTTTTATTTGAAATGTTTCTATCTTTTTAAGGTAAGCCTGTATTGCTATGAACTTCCCTCTGAGGACTGCCTTTGCTGTGTCCCATAGGTTTTGGACTGTTGTCTGTTCATTTTCATTTGTTTCCAGAAATTTTTTGATTTCTTCTCTTATCTCATTATTGACCCATTCATTGTTTAATAGTGGACTGTTCAGTCTCCATGAGTTTGCAAGTTTTTGAAGTTTCTCTTTGAGGTTGATTTCGAGTTTCAAGGCCTTGTGGTCTGAGAAAAAGTTTGGTATTATTTCAATCTTCCTGAATTTGCTGAGTCTTGCTTTGAGTCCTATCATGTGGTCTATCTTTGAAAAACTGCCATGAGCATTTGAAAAGAATGTGTATTTTGCTTCTTTGGGATGTAAGGTTCTATATATGTCAGCTAAGTCTCTTTGATTCAGTGTGTCATTCAGCGCCACAATATGTTTATTAATGTTTTGTTTGGAAGATCTGTCCATTTTTGACAGTGGGGTGTTGAAATCCCCTACTATCAGTGTGTTGCTGTCTATATCTTTTTTGAAGTCATCCAACAATTTCCTTATAAACTTGGGGGCTCCTATATTGGGAGCATATAAGTTTACAATGTTGATGTCTTCTTGATAGATTCTTCCTTTAAGTATGATAAATTGTCCCACTGGGTCTCTCTTTATGGCCTTTGCTTTGAAATCTACTTTGTCTGATACAAGTATGGCAACACCAGCCTTTTTCTCATGTCCATTTGCTTGGAATATTTTTTTCCATCCCTTTACTTTCAATCTGTGTAGGTCTTTTGCTCTGAGGTGGGTCTCTTGTAGGCAGCATATGTGTGGGTCATGTTTTCTTATCCATTCAGCTACCCTGTGTCTTTTGATTGGGGCATTTAGTCCATTCACATTGAGAGATATTACTGGTAGAAACTTACTCATCTTTTCTCTTTGTACTTGTGTTCCTCTCTGTCTCATTCTTTTCCTTCATCTGCTTAAACCAGTCCCCTTAGCATATCTTGGAGTGCTGGTTTGGTAGAGATGTATTCTTTTAGCTTTCTTTTGTCTGGGAAACTCCGTATTTCTCCTTCTATTTTAATGGAGAGCCTAGCTGGGTAGAGCAGCCTTGGCTGTAGGCCCTTGCTTTTCATGGCTTGGAATATTTGTTGCCATTCCCTTCCGGCTTGTAGTGTTTCTGCTGAGAAGTCAGCTCCTAGGCGTATCAGGGCCCCCTTGTATGTTACTTTCTCCTTCTCCCTTGCTGCCTTGAGGAGTCTCTCTTTGTCTTTGACATTTGCCATTTTAATGATGATGTTTCTTGGAGTGGACCTCCTTGAGTCCCTCTTGAGTGGGGTCCTCTGTGCCTCCTGGATCCATGAGAGCCTTTCTCTCCTCCAATTAGGGAAATTTTCCATCATTACTTTTTCGAGGAGGTTCTCTATTCCTTGCTCCTATTCTTCTCCTTCTGGGATCCCTCTTATATGGATATTATTGCGTTTCAGGTTGTCCTGCATTTCCCTAAATGCCTGTTCCTTCTTTCTGAGTCGTTTTTCCATTTCTTGTTCTTTCTGGGAGCTTTTTTCTACCTTGTCCTCCATCTCACTGATTCGATCCTCCGCTTCATCCAGCCTGCTTTATATTCGTTCTACTGTGTTCTTCAATTCAGAAATGGTATTCTTCATATCCTCTTGTATCTTCTTGATAGTTTCTATGTCCTTTTCCAGGCTGATATAGTTTGCTGTAAGATCCTGATAGTTTCTCTGCAGTTTCTCATAGTTCTCTTTGAGCTGGCTGAGCTCATTGAGCTTCCTTAGAACCATTGTTTTGAATTCCATATCTGATAATTCCCTTGCGTCTATTTCATTGAGCTCTTTCTGTGGGGAGTCCCCTTTTCCACTCATTTGAGGGGAACTTCTTTTTCTTCCCATTTTTGTGAGAGTCTGTTAAGTATTTTTGTCTTTTACTTTTCCTTCTGGGCCTGCCTCTGATGATGTCAGTTGTTGACCCTATACAGCCTTGGGTTGTTTGTTTGAGTCTTTCAGGAGTCTAATGCCTGTGTCTGACTCCTGCTTGGAGCAGCTCTGTGACCCATTCGGTCAGGGCTGAGCTATATTTTGGGATCTCTCTGCACTCTCACGCGGGCTCCTTGAGCGCGTTCCCAGTGCGGCAGGGTCCCCCACCTTCCTGGGCTCGCATGTGCTTGCCCCAGACCAGGGGGCTTATTCGCGACCTCCCGTACTCATCTGGCCTCCCTGGCACGCGAGCTTCGCGGCACTGGTCAGTTTAGGGTCTTCTATTGTGTGTTTTCCCCACTTTTGGCTCTTTGGTTGCGTTGCTTGCCCTCGCCAAATGGGGACTACGGAAATGGGAGGAAATCAGCTCTAGGACTCTCCGGTTAATCCTGTTTCTGGTCTCTCCTCCAGGGACTCTGGGCAGCTCTACTTATTTTGTGGGCCGCTCCGCAATTGCAGCAGGTAGGTCAATTTACGCCTGCCTTGCCCCTCTGTGCACTCCCTCTCAGGCCGTATGGGTGCCAGTCTGTGTGAGGCCTTGCCGGCAGGTGCAAGCGTTAGCCAGCCCACGTGGGTCACACACATGCTCGCCAACCCTCGCCGGTCACTCGCCGCAAGTGTGTGCGCCTGTTCTGGGTGTTTTGGGGGTGTCTATGTTTGCTTTTCAGCTCTTGGCTCTTTGGGGGTGTTGCCTCTTCCCGCGCAATGGAGACTACGGCAAGGAGAGGGAGTTGGGACTCCCCGTTTCCTCCTCCCGTTCTTTCCCCAATGCCTCCATTTTTAGTCTCCCCTCAGGGGCCTCTGGGCAGTTCTGTGACCCCTTCGGCCAGGGATCCAACCCCTGTGCGGACTGTGTTTCAATCGCAGGCAGTCTGGTTCCTGCGCGCCCTGCTTCTGCCTCTTTGGGGTTGTGCCTTTCCAGCCCACAATGGAGACTACCGAGCGGGGAGGGAGTCGGGACTCCCCGGTTCCTCCTCCCGTTTTTCCCCCAATGCCTCTGTCTCCAGTGTCTCCTCACGGCTCTCCCAGCCAGTCTGCACTCAGCCCCGTAGCTCACAGGCGTACAAGCTGTATGCGGAGCGCACAAAAGGCAGGTTAATTGATTCCCTTATGCCTGAGCGAGATGGTAGCTGCAGAGTGGGAAGTGCGTTATCACCCGGGCTCCACTGGCCGCTGTGTCAGTTCTCTTCACAAAGTTTTCCTCACCAGTCTTTTACCAGGCACCAGCCCACCCTGCTGCCGCCTCTACCCAGCGATCCAGGAGGGTGGCTGCCGCTGCAACTTTTGCGTTTGCCCTTTAAATGTCTCTTTGCATCCCCAGCCACTTGTCTCTGGCAGAGAGCACCCCTAAGCTTTTTGGGGTTGCGTTTTGTCTGTATTTTCTCGGCTTTATCTGCTGTAGTTTAGGGGTTCCTGTTTATGATTCTGACTCTGTTCTTCTCGGGGGGACGCTAACTGGCCGTTTCAATGTCCCTCTGGTGCCAGTGCCCGTGCGTACCCAGCCCACCCTCTCGAGCCTCCACCGCAATTCTCACCCGTTGGGATGTGTGAGAGTAGAATCCACTGTCTGCGGCACCAAGGCTCCTCTCCCACTATCGCTCCACTGCTTTCCAGGTGATTACTCCATTATTTAGTTGCAATTCCAGTTTGGTTTTGGGAGGAGGTCAGCGTGACTCCCTTTCACTCTTCCGCCATCTTTCCCAAGGTATTTTATTTTTTTAAATATTATTTTAATTTATTTTTTCAAATACATTTGTCTCTGCCTACCCCCCACCACTTTCCCTTGCCCCCTCCCTCCTTCCCTCCCTCAGCTCTTCCCCTTTGGTTTTGTCCATGAGTCCTTGGTATATGTTCCTTGACTTTCACCTTACCTTCCTTTTCCCCGCCCCTCCTCCCTCCTTCCCTCTTGTCTCTGTTGATTTCTTTTCCTTTCAGTGTTGCTGGTCATCTTTTCCTTGCATCTTTGTTTTGTTGGTTAAGTTCCGCTTCTAGGTGAGATCATATGGTATTTGTCTTTCGCCCCCTGGCTTATTTCGCTTAGCATAATGCTCTCCAGTTCCATCCACGCCGTTGCGAAGTGTAGTAGTTCTTTTTTTCTTTCTGCTGTGTAGTAGTCCATTGTGTATATGTACCATTATTTTTTGATCCAGTCATCTATTGATGGGCATTTAGGTTGCTTCCAAAACTTGGCTATTGTCAATTGTGCTGCTATGAACATTGGGATGCATAGGTTCTTTTGTATTGGCGTTTTGGGGTTCTCAGGGTATAGTCCCAGCAGGGGAATCACTGAATCAAAAGGCAGTTCCATTATATATTTAATTTTTAAGAGAATAGTTTTCTTCAAAACTTGCTTGTTACTTTTTAAATAGTGACTTATTCTTATGAATTACAGTGCTTGCTTTATGTCTTTAATCATTTTAAACATACTTATTTTATCCTCTGTGTTAGGTTATTCTAGTACCTAAAGTACTTTGGGAATATAGAGCTCCTATTTGTGTGCCCACTTTGACTCATAATGAAATCCTTTTCTCTTATGTTTTGTAATTTGAAGTTTAAGCTCAGTGTCAGTGGAGCTTTACCTGAGCAACTCTGTGCATCTCAGGCTTGGGATGTAAACTTCCAAAGTGTTTTTACAGTTGTTTCTGCCAGGCAATAGGGACTGGGAAGAATGCTCTGAATTTATGTATAATATGACCATTCTAGTTCGTTGCATCATACAAGTCAAAGGAATTCATTATGCAGCTAAACCACCATTCAAACAAGAGAGTTAAATGAAAACATTTATAGACAGAGACTTAGACAAATTTACACTAGCAAATTATGGCTGAGAAAAAAAAGGCAAAGGATTTTTATGAAGAAGAAAGATATTTGAACAAAGAAACTAGAAATTAGATGGAAGAAACATATGAACAAAGAAATTGGTAAATATGTAAATAAAGTTGAATAATAAGTGGCTGCATATGTTTAATGATGATTAATTAAGGGTACCTTGAAATATAATGGGACAAAGATGTTGGACAACAACAGCATGTAAAATGGAGATCATATCAAATAAGATTAGACTATAGCAGAAAACACAATTACAACTGGTCTAATCCATCCAGAAAAAATAATTTTCACATTAACAAGAGATCCAGAGATAGGTAGCATTTGAGTTTGTTAAATTAGGGATTCCTCAATGTCATGGAGGATGAAGATATTTCATCTTCCCCTCTGGCCTCCTCCTCTTATGCCTGTGTCAGTGTTAAAACCCAAATCTAATAACTGGATCAGTTTTTTTTTTGGATCTCTCTTTGTGTCATTTGTATGAGGATTTCGATTTCTCACCTAGAAACACTGCTTCTGTGTATGTGTTTGTATATGTACATGTACACACGGACATATAACTATGTACACATACACACACAAATATGAGGACTTGACAGAAGGAGCTGGATTTGGAGAAAAAACCAGGATTCTGTTGGTAAGAACTAGAAATGACTTAAATTTCCAACAGTACATGTTTGAAAAACGCCCTATTTTTAATGGCATACTATGTAGCCATTAAAAATAATAGACTTTAGCAAAGAACATATAGCAAGGACTCATGGACAAAACCAAAGGGGAAGAGCTGAGGGAGGGAAGGAGGGAAGGGGCAAGGGAAAGTGGTGGGGGGTAGGCAGAGACAAATGTATTTGAAAAAATAAATTAAAATAAAATTTAAAAAAATAATAGACTTTAGGTCAGGATGGAAGCATAGGTAAACATGCCTTGCTTCTGTGCACAATTATAGCAAAAAATAAAACTAGACTACAAAACCAATTATCACCCAGAACTGTAAGAAAGTCAAGCCGTGTAGGAGTCTGACAGCCAAGGATCTAAAGAAGCCACATTCATCCAGATGGACCACACTACTAAGACAGGGAGTCAATGCAGCTCTACCTATTACACAGAAACAAACACAGGGAGGCTGCCAAAATGAGCAGACAAAGAAATATGGCCTAAATGAAAGAACAGAACAAAATTCCAGGAATAAAACTAGATAAGCAACCTATCAGATGCATAGTTCAAAACACTGGTTATCAGGATATTCCATGAACTCCCTGGCTAGTTCAACAGCATAAAAAAGACCCAAGCAGAAATGAAGGTTGCATTAAGTGAAATAAAGAAAAAAACTATAGGGGACCACCAGTGGAAAGGTTGAAGCTGAGAATCAAATAAACTATTTTGAGCACAAGGATGGAGAAAGCATTCAATTAGAACAGCAGGAAGAAAAAATAATTTTTAAAAAATGAGGATAGGCTTAGGAATCTCTGGGACATCTTTAACATACCAACATCTGAATCATAGGCACTCCAGAAGGAGAAGAGGAAGAGCAAGAAATTGAATACTTATTTGAAAAAAATAATGAATGAAAACTTCCCTGATTTGGTGAAGGAAATAGACATACAAGTCCAGGAAGCACAGATAATCCCAAACAAGATGGACTCAAAGAGGACCACAACAAGACACATCATAATTAAAATGCCAAAAGTTAAAGAGAGAATCTTAAAAGCAGCAAGAGAAAAGGAGACAGTTATCTACAAAGAGCTCCCATAAGACTATCAGCTGATTTCTCAAAAGAAACTTTGCAGGCTAGAAGTATTCAAAGTGATGAAAAGCAAGGACCTACAACCTAGCTTACTCTATCCAGCAAAGTTATCATTTAGAATGGAAGGACAAATAAATTGCTTCCCAGATGAGGTCAAGTTGTTAAAGGAGTTCATCATCACCAAGCCCTTATTATGTGAAATGTTAAAGGGACTACTCTAAGTAAAAGAAGAAAATAAAAAACTATAAATAGTAAAATGATAACAAACTCACAACTACCAACCAATGAACCTAAAAAACAAAAACAAACAAACTCAGCAAACAAATAGAACAGGAACAGAATCATAGATATAGAGATCACATAGGAGGGTTATCAGCTGGGAGGGGAAAGGGGGAGAATAGGGAAAAAGGTAAAGGGATTAAGAAGCATAACTGGATAGGTGCAAAATAGACAGGGGGATGTTAAGAACATTATAGGCAATGGGGAAGCCAAAGACCTTATATGTATGACCCATGGACATGAACTAAGTGGGGATGGGGGAATGCTAGCAGGAGGTGGGGTACTGGGTGGAAAAATTGGGACAATGTAATAGCATAATCAAAAAATATACTTAAAAAACCCTGGTATAATATTGAAGAACTGAAATTGGTGGATCAGTGAGTATGTGTGCTTAAAAACATTTTAAGCATAAAATTTCAAAAATATATTGTTGATGGGCATGAGAGCAGAACTTCAAGGGTTCCAAAGAAACAGGGTGCTAAATTTCATCTTTTGGGTTTATTTTGCTTATGGACACATGGTCAAAATAATTTACCATGGAACAGAACAATTTTGCATTATTAAGTGCTCTTTAAAAATTAGGTATTTTATAAAAATCTTTTGTGTATACAACCAAGTGAGGGCAGAAGTCCAGGATTCTATAATTACCTTGCATTTTTCATAAAATTCAAGTACAATACTACTAGGTTAAAAGAGTTTAAGAGCTCTGTTAAGTTCTCTGGATTGTAAATTAGTAAGTGATTATTCACTGAGGATGATTAACTTTTCTATTGAATGATTTAAAAAGACAATCTCTGAGCATAGAAAACCTACTGCAACTCTCCCTCCTGGGAAGAGTATGAAGTTTGCATGGAGAGAGTTGCCAATGGAGACTTGAGGACAAGTTCTAAAAGTGCTAAGGGCATAAAGTGGTTTGACTTAAAAGCATCATGTAGATTTGCACCTTATAATTCTATTACTGAAAGCTTTACATTCTCTTGCTTCTTCAAGGCCTTGTATGGACTGGCCCAAGAGCTGCCTATTTCTGCCAATTAAAATGTGAACCCTGAGGTCAATTTAATTGCTAGAAACAAAATCAAGTATAAGAAAGAGTGCCATTACTTAATATTATTGCCAGTGCCACATTTGGCAAACTTTTCCTGTAAAGTGCCAGACAATACCTACTTTAGCTGTTATGGGCCATGCAGTTCCTTTTATGCACTCTGCTATTTTAGTGCCAAAGCAGCCATAGACAATATATAAATGATTGAGCATGGCTGTGCTCCAGTGTAACTTTATCTACAAAAGGGGGAGGTGAGGGGAGAGGTTATAAGGAGAATAAAAGATAATGTAAAAAAATACAATAAAGATTAAATTTTAAAAAGAGGAGGGCAGGTGGCAGGATTTTTGCCAGAGAACTGTAGTTGGGCCACCTGTGCCTTAAAATAAAATCAGAATCCTCACAGTGCACTAGCACTTTAAGCCATGGAGTACTTGGTGGCCTCTGGTGCTCTGGCTCTTGACCTGAGCCAAGCTCTCCCATGGGACAGCTGTAACATCTGAAATGACTTTCTCTGATGTCAGTCTGGATATGCTTTCCTCTTAGCTCAGAAATCTTTTGGATGAGAATGAGTGGACAGGGGATGTTGATATGATGTCCTTCCATGAATTTGGGGATCCATGAAGAAAATGTCATTCATGAGAGAACATTAGAGAGTGAGAGAACAAAAGCAAAAAATCCAGAGGACCTTGGTGTCATTGGCCCTTGAAGTGGATTGTTTGCAAAGATGGCTGCCAACAATCTTTTGTATCCCCATATGTGCCTGTTGTACCTTCTATCAAGAAGGGAAGCCTATTTCCCTCCCCTTGAAAATGGGTGACCTTGGGACTTGCTTTGGTCACTAAAGTATGGCAGAAGTGATATGGTGCCAATCCAAGCTTAGGCCTTAAGAGACTTGGTGACTTCAGGTTTGCCCTCCTGGAAACCAACTGTTAAGAGAAACTTGAGCTAGACTTCTTAATGCTGAACTACCATATGGAGAAAGAAGGAGAGAGGTCAAATGGAGACAACCTTAGGTGTTCAATCACTCCTGTCATCCAGGTGGCGTGCTAGACATACGATTGTTGTATATCTTTATATACAACATGTGAATGAAGCCATCTTGGATATTTCAGCTCCAGCCTAGCTTCCTGTTCAATGTAGCTATAAGACTGACCTCACGAAACATCACATGGAGCAGAGAAATATCATCTCTGCCAATCTCCAGCCAAACTGCAGAACTGTGAATAAATAAATAGTGATTGTTTCAAGCCATTAATTTTGGAGATGGTTTGTTATGCAACAATAGTTTACTTGATCCCATGACCTAATAGCAAGGATGCACATTAGAGAACTCCTGGCCTAAGGCTCTCCTGACTCTTGACTTTCTGCCCTTTATAGCATCCATACTTAGCAAATACTTAATCTGGCCTCTCCACTGCCTATAACCTTTCCAAAATTATCTCTGCCTGCTCCACTGTAGGAAACTTTCCTTCTAGAGTACAGTAGTATAGCTTAGATGTTAGGAGCACTGTGTCTAGAAACAGACTGCCTCATATTAGCTGTGTGACTTTGGTCAAGTTGCTTAACCTATCTGTGCTTAATTTCTTCATATATATAAAAGGTGCGTAATAGTCCCTACTTCATGTGGGGTGGTGGTGAACATCGGTATGTTAATATGTGTAAAGCACTTAGAACTTGCCTGGCATTGTGCTGTATATGATTTTGCAACCTTTTACTTGAATATTCCCTGCTGCCTATGTGGCCCTCTCTGCTTCTTTTTCTCTTTTCTTCTCTCTCAGCCCATCTGGAGCCCCACTTTCTATATACATAGCCCCCTGATTTAATAGTCTCACTTATCTAGGTCTTCCTTCTCCAATATCCTATCTGGAACTCTAATTTGACATTTTTGCTTTGAGATCTGTGGTCTCTGAACTTTCTGGAAATTCCATTCTGTCTCTTAAAGGCAGGGACTGTTGTATAAAGATATACAACAATTGCATTGCTGCCCCTTCAGTGTGTGCACATTTTCTTGAAATGAAAAACTGAATGAAAGTTTGAGGTGAACTAGAGCCAGTGACAGTACTTTGGAGTAAGTCGGACTTGAGTTGACCTTGTAAGCCTAACGAATTCACAAACTGGTGGTGGATCCTTCTTTTGATGCATGTGATACAGACCTTACACATGTGAGCTCTGCAGCCAGGCTGTCACGCCCAGTTCCTTGTGCTTTCACTTGGTAGCTCTATACTTTCTGGGCAAATACTGACCTTAACTCATCAGTCTCCTTATCTGTGAAATGGGGGGTTTAACAATAGTACTCCTTTCATGGATTGCTATGAGGATTTAATAGTTTATATTTCTTAAAGCCTTGGAATAATGTCTGGCACAAGGAGATACCTCACAGATGTGAAATGCAGGGTCTAGCACAAATAACTCCCCTTTTTATTACAAAATCATAAGCATGTAATTCTGTAACATAACAATATCACACTCAAGTACACCATATGACATTTTAGGTGAAATGTTCAAATTAAAACTATAAATTATTACACCCTATATTATTACTCTACCAACCACACTCAAGCAGGTGTTACTGCTTCCAGACCCTGTGTTTTTTGTAAGCATTAAATCCTTCAATTTCTACCAGCTGCTGTCAGCTCTATCACCTGATGAGGGGACCACTAAAGGACGTGTGTCTGCATTTGTTTGTTACAAAGATGACCACACCCAGGTACCACCACAGATTCCCTAGGCCCTAGCTGAGTTTGTGTGTGAGCAATAAGGACTAGGGAGGACTGCCCCAAGGACACCCTATCTGGTCATTCCTTATTCCAGAGAGATTTCTATCTGAATTGTGTTATATTATCCCCTTGTAAAGTTGCTTTTATTGGACTGTGCTTTTGGCACTACACATATATGATCTACACTGCAAGACATTATAAAGAATAGCCTCAGGCTGGGTGAAAAAAGGTAAAAGGATTAAACAAAAAAACAAAAACAAAGACAAAAGACTCAGACACAGACAACAGTATAGTGATTACCAGAGAGAAAAGGAAGATGGGGAGGTAGAAGAGGGTATGGGGGGAATAAATGATGATGGGAGGAGACTTGACTTGGGGTGCTGAACACACAATACAATATACAGATGCTATATTGTAGAATTGTACAACTGAAACCTATATAATTTTATTAACCAATATCACTCCAATAAATTCCATTTAAAAAATAAATTTTAAAAATAG
Organism: Pteronotus mesoamericanus; assembly: GCF_021234165.1. NCBI lineage: Eukaryota > Metazoa > Chordata > Mammalia > Chiroptera > Mormoopidae > Pteronotus > Pteronotus mesoamericanus. The sequence continues at coordinate 5,246,757 of NW_026555072.1, forward strand.
CCCCAGGAACTACAGACTTAAAACTCACCATTAAAGAGATTAATTTCATTTCAGTTCCCTTTCTCTCATGTTTCATTGCTAAGAATAATCATTCTTTTCTCATAGCTTTTTCACTGTTTGGCCCTGTGGTATATATGATGGAACAGAAATGACTCTGGGCCTTTACCTGCCAATTTTGTGACTTTCTAGCAAGTGGACATGTTCTTATACGGTACTTTGGAGGAATTCTAACCTAACTTCTTGCTTCATCAGTTTTTTCTGCCCTCATTTTCCCTTTCCCCCAATCATCTTGCTTAGTTTTTCAAAACATAAATCCAACTTAAATTCTTTTCTTGGACTGAACCAAGATAAAATTAACGATTTAAAAATTGGTATTTGGGATAATTCTAAATCAACAACTTTTAAAAATATGTGAATAACATAAACATGCATTCTGCAGTTTAAGAGATATAACTTACCTGTGAGTTTTTTCTTGACCTTGAGTTTTTGAACAGTTAGTGAATAAAATTAATAAGATTTGAGCAAGAAACTGAAAAAAGATACCTACTAGTTCTTGTTTTCAGGCTCAAAAGATATATTGACATAACATTCACTGTAACCACCACTACCATTGAGCATCTATCTACTGAATGCAAGGAATTCTACTGGGTGCATTACATTTATCTTATTCATGAAAAAACAGGTAGTGTATTGAATGTATTCACCAAATAAAATATATGTTAAACATGAAGGTGCTGGAGCTGCAGTGGAATAAAGTCAGATAAGATCTCTGCTTTTATTGTACTGTAGTGGAATTAGATGTCTTTCATAATGAATTTATAACTTCCTGCTTTTGAGCAAGTTGTCTTTGTGCTCTGACATCTTAGACAGCCTTATGATGATGAGGAAGATGGTGATGTCACCTTACATTTATTGAACATCTACTTCAGGCCTTGTTCTAAGTGCTTAGAATATGTATTAGCTCATTGAACTCAGATAATCCTATGAGGTATATGCTAAAATTAACTCTATTTTGTATATTAAGAAACTAAGGCAAAAAAGGGTTACCTCAGGGTTTTCAAACCTCGGCATGTTTGCCATTCTGTACCAGATAATTCTTTGTTATGGGGCCGTCCTGTGCATTGTAAGATATTTAGGAGAATTTTTGGCCTCTACCCATGACTAAGTCCCAGTAGCAACTGCCTGTCTCCAGTTGTGACAACAAAAAGATCTCCAAACATTACCAAATGTCACCTGAGGGGCAAAACTGCCCCAGGGTCGAGAATCACTGAATTAGATGATTTACCAAAACTCACACAACCACTAAGCACAAGAGCTGAGATTCAACCCAGGCATTCTGGCTCCAGAACTCAAGCTATTAACAACACAACTCTAGGTGTAATCATCTTGCTCATAATTATAATTTTCAGCAATAGAAATGCAAAAATCATGCCCTAACTTTCTGAAAATTGTGGGCATAGTATTGAGGTTGAGATTTAATAATTACTAGCATTTTAATTATTCCATATGTATCAGTCAGTGTCCCAGCAGGAAACAAAAGGAATCCTCTAATTAAGATAATTTGAGGAAGGTTATTAAGCTAACTGTCAACAAAGTTGTGGGATAGGGAGAGTGCAGTACCGTGAGGCTGTTAACAGTGGCAAGCCTTTACCACCACTAGGCCCAATTGCATGAGGAAGAGAGATAGAGAAGAGAAAGGCAGAGGGGAGAGGAGAGAGGAGAGAAGGGAAGAGGAGAGAGCTGTAGAGCTACGCCTTGAGAAAAACACCATCTTCTACTGATGGACCCAGTTAACCCAAGGTGACCCTGTAAGGAGAGTGCCAGAATAGATGCCATAAATTCACTCTCCTTCCTCCCTTTGATTTTTTTTTGGTGCTGCTTCTTGGCCAAGCTCAAAGCCAAAGAGCATTGGTGCCCACTAACGTGCTCTATTTAGGTCAGCCTTCTGGGAGGCGAGCAGGTGGAGAAGGGTAGAGAAAGATATCTGCATACTGCAATAGCATTTTGCATGGGATTTCCATCTATCAGCTTTGACATTTTAAACATTAACCCATCAACTTTACTAATTTGTGATTTATCTTGGTGAGAAATCAATTTCATCTAATATCTTTGTATAGATTTTCCATGAATTCCAATTTGTATAGTTGGTTAACCAGCTTGTGTAGAATTTGAAGGGGAAAAAATTACTGTAATATCTGCTTTGGAAATATGTCATCAGGATGCATCTGCTGCAAAAACTTTGGACCAGTCACTGCCTTTTCCCTTCAATTTTTTAAACTGTTACCAAGACATAAGGTTCGTTATTATGTGTTTATGTTGGCAAAGCTTCAAATGTGAAAATTCTTTTCTAAGCAGCTTTTTGAAATATTTGGATATTTGCTTCAAACTTTTTGTCATGCCTTTAATTGATTACACTTTCAGTTTGAAGAGTTTATATGCAAAGTGTGCCCGAATTTGCAGTTCTTCCATAGGACTTTTAAAGGTCACATCTACACAACAAAAATTGCCCATCAATTCAGTGAAATCAAATCAACTTATATGGAAAAAAATCACTCCTGTATAGCTAATTATATAGTGTCCTGTGTATAAAATAGCTCTTGGATTGACCATAATTTTTATTTTTCTCACAGTGGATTTTGGAACTATTGGGCACAGCTTGGCTAAGTCTCTTTCCTGCTCACCCTTGTGTGTTTCTATCTTCTCCATCCCTCCTGTTGCATTCCTTATACGTTATGAGTGCACACTCTTGCTCTAAACTGTATGGCCTAGAAACAGAATATTGAAGTTGAAAGTGCTGTTAGTAGCCATCTAGTTCATTTCCCCTCCCATTGAGCACCCTCTTATGTAATGTATCTGACAGATGGCTATACAGCCTATGTTTGAGCATCAGCTAGAACAGGGAACCCTCTGCCTTGCAAAGCAACTTGTCCCAATGAGGGCAAGCTCATCCTCCTAAACAGGTCATCTCCCACTGGGCTGAAACTCACTTTCCAGACATTAGGGCAAAGTAGTAGAGGGCAATGGTGAAAATCCTATGTTCTGAGCCAGACAGCCTCTGTTCACATTCCAGTTCCCCTACTTACAATCTGTATGCCCTTGTTCCCTTGTGTAAGTTATCTAACCTTTTTTTAAAAAAAGATTTTATTTGTTTATTTTTAGAGAGAGGGGAAGGGAGGGAGAAAGATAGGGACACAAACATTGATGTGCAAGGGAAACATCAGTCGATTGCCTCTTGCATGCCCTCAGCTGGGGACCTGACCTGCAACCTGGGCATGAGCCCTGACAAGAATTGAACCAGCAACCTTTCAGTTTGCAGGATGATGTACAACCCACTGAACTACTTTGTAAAATGAGGATAACAGGACAGTGGTAGCTTGGCATTGTATCAACTTTGCTAAGTTGGAACTAAGATTCCCCAAATTCCCTTCCTTGATTGGTTCTGGGTCAGAGTTATGTACAAGAGAAATGGGCCCTGGCCAAGTAGCTCAGTTGGTTAGAACGTAGTCCTGACACACCAGGGCACACCAGGGTACACCAAAGTTATGGGTTTAATCTCTGGTCAGGGCACATACTAGAAGCAACCAATGAATGTAAAAATAAGTGGAACAACAAATCGATGTCTTTCTCTCTCTCTCAAATCAATAAATTAAAAAAATATATTTAAAGAGAGAAATGGAAGTGCAGAGTATAGGGCTGGTGCTGTTGCAGTTTCCCTGCATTGTCACAAACCTAGTTTACTTTATTCGTATAGGGCAGCAACTGGGCCTGCAGTTCCTCCAGCTCCTACAAGATCTTTTTCAGCATCTCTGAATACTGGGCCATCTTTGTGTGAAGTTCCAGGGTCAAATGTACCACCTCTTCTACAGGCCACATGCACCTTCGAAGTCAGAGGCCATTCTGACCAGTATGAGTTCTGATGAGAGGCAGATGTGGGTTTCAGTTCCCTCTTGCTTTCTCCAATTTCATGTCCATCTTTCCTTCTCAACTGCTTGCCAGGCCAACTTTTGGCCCAACACCAGACAGAAAAGCAAGAACTACACAAAAACTCTATAGCTCCGACTACTTCATAAGGTCCATTCCCTCAACTTTTATATTACTCACAGTGGTTCTGCTTCACAGATCAAACCCTAATGATACCAGTATATTGAGAGGAATAAACAAAAAAATGTATGTAAAACATTTGGTACAGTGCCTGGCACATAGATAAATACCCAGAATCTTCAAACCTATAGTCTTCATCTTCGTAGAACTACCAGTTCCATTCTCCAGGGCAATACAGAATGCATTTGGGTCCTCTTTCACCTGACAACGAATCCACATGTTTAAATACATATTTTTGAGGACTTGTATATATAAAATAATCTGTCAAGTAAAATTTTATAGTAGACAATGGACTAAGTGATTTAGATATAGATTTAGATTATCTTATTTAATCTTAACAAAAACTCTAGGAATTTTGCAGATGAGGCTAATGAAATTCATCTTAAAGTAACATACCAATATGTATGTGCATGTCAATTTAAGCTTGTTAGTGACCTAGGTGGATTCCTAGACCATCTATAAGTATATGAGTTTTATATTAATATTCAATTTTTAAACACATATTTTGTTTTTCTTAAAGTATTAATTTCAATTTATGGAGTTATGCTATTCATAAATCAAGTAATTGCTTTATAAAATAAGGACCATTGCTTTCATCTTTTCTCTGATTACTAGTCAACACAATTCAAATAGATTAAATTTACTTTAAACAATTAATCTCATTATATACTTATTTAATCTTGCCATTTTAAGTATATTTTAAAGATTATGCTATTACAGTTGTCCCATTTCCCTTCTCCTCTTTATTCCCCTCCTCCCTGCATCCCCACTGCCACCAGCATTCCCCCCAACACACCTTTAGTTCATGTCCATTGGTAGTACATATAAGTTCTTTGGCTTCTCCATTTCCTATACTATTCTTAACCTCCCCTTGTCTATTTGGTACCTACCATTTATGCTTCTTATTCCCTGTGCCTTAGCCCCCATTCCCCCCATCACACTCCCCACTGAAAACCCCCATGTGATCTCCATTTCTGTGATTCTGTTCCTGTTCTAGTTGTTTGCTTAGTTTGCTTTTGTATTTAGGTTCAGTTGTTGACAGTTGTGAGTTTGTTGTCATTTTACTGTTCATAGTTCTGATCTTCTTTTTCTTAGATAAGTCCTTTTAACATTTCATAAATAAGTGGTGATGATGAACTCCTTTAACTTGACCTTATCTGGGAAGCACTTTATCTGCCTTTCCACTTTAAATGATAGCTTTGCTGGATAGAGTCATCTTGGATGTAGGTCCCTGCTTTTCATGACTTTGAAAACTACTTTTCAGCCCTTACTTGCCTGCAAGGTTTCTTTTGAGAAATCAGCTGAAAGTCTTATGGGAACTCCTTTGAAGGTAACTGTCTCCTTTTCTCTTGCTGCTTTTAAGATTCTATCCTCATCTTTACTCTTGGGGAATGTAATTATGATGTGCCTTGGTGTGTGCTTCCTTGGGTCCAACTTCTTTGGGACTCTCTGAGCTTCCTGGATCTCCTGGAAGTCTATTTCCTTGTCCAGATTGGGGAAGTTCTCCTTCGTTATTTTTCAAATAAGATTTCAATTTATTGCTCCTTCTGGCACCCCTATGATTTAGATGTTGGAAGATTTAAAGTTGTCCCGGAGGTTCCTAAGCTTCTCCTCACTTTCTTGAATTCTTGTTTCTTCATTCTGTTCTGATTGAATGTTTATTTCTTCCTTCTGCTCCAAATCATTGATTTAAGTCCTAGTTCCCTTCCTTTACTGTCAGTTCCCTATGTATTTTTCTTTTTCTCTTTGTGTAGCCTTCACTTTTTCATTCATTTTGTGACCATACTCAACTAATTCAGTGAGCATAGAGACTACCAGTGCTTTGAATTGTGCGTCTGATAGGTTGGCTATCTGTTAGTCACTTAGTTCTATTTTTGGAGCTTTGATCTGTTCTTTCATTTGTGCCATATTTCTTTGTCTCAGCATGACTGTTACTTGGGATGGGCAGAGCCTTAGGTATTTGCAAGGGTGGGGCAACCCAGGTCACTGAATTGTGACACTCTCTGTGGGGTGGGGTCTGAGAGGGCCATTCTAGTCTGATTCCTGGGTGGGCAGGCTTGTGTACCTTCTATGACCCTGTGGGTCTCTCCAATGAATTCCCCTCTGAGGCTGAGAGTTTCTCCTGCTGCCACAGTCTCCACAGGTTTTTACCTCCAGAGTTTTGAGGCTTTTTTCCCTCACTGGAACTCTGGATTGCACAGTCTGTCTCACTTCCCAGATGTTCTTCCTGGTTTATCCAGGCGCAAATGTGGGACCGCCCGGTCTGCCAGCTGCCAGCTTGCCACATGTCCTCTCCACCCCAGCTGCCCATCTCCACCCCGCCTACTGGTCTGGATGAATGTTTTTTCATTAGCTTTCATTGTTGGACTTCCATACCATTCTATTTTCTGGCAGTTCTGGTTATTTTTTGTTTTTCAGTTTGTTGTCCTTTTGGTTGTGCGAAGAGGCAAAGTGTATCTACATATGCCTCCATCTTAGCCGGAAGTCATACATTTAATATATTTGAACTTTCTAGCCCTCCAAATACCTGACAAGGTACAAATATAATCCTAACAAAATCCTGCTAGGTGGTTAAATCACTTTGATAAACATAATAAATTAAGCCTATACATTTTTTGAATCTTGAGTTCTTTTAAACTTTTTAATACTATTACTACACTTGATGAAATTTTCTTATACTTTTCTATGTGAAAATACAATTCAAAATCAAGTACTCAAGTCTAATCTTAGAGATTTCTTAAGATGGCAGATTCTCTTAAACATTACAAAGAGATTAGTTTTAATTTACATGGAAGCATTACTACCATACTTATTTACTTCATTATATCATTCTAAATTGTCCCCATAGTTGAAAAGTCACTTACTCAGATAAGGGTAGCAGATTTACCTACCATAGTAGGTGAATGAAGCTGAAGTTAGAAAATGGCTTTGATTCTCAGGGTATGTTTGTTTGTTAGTCAAAGATTCAAGACCAAGATATAGTATTTAAGAGCTTTAGGCTTCCAAAATGAATCTACCTTAGCCATTGAGTACAAAGGGAGTCCTTTTTATTTTTTATAGTCCCTTGTTTGATGTGAGATCCAAATGGCATACCTTTCCCTACAAAGTTTTAGCCACTTGATTTGGATAGCTGTAAATCTGCAACCTCACTCAGGTAGCATCTAACTCTCTTTACCCCCAAATGGGCTCTGAAATCCTTGAATATTCTATTTAATTATGTATCATGAGCTAGTAAAGCTGGCTTTGAATCCAGGTGTCCTTGACCTCAGAGCTTAGGCTGTGATGCACCATGATATGCTGTTTTATGAATCTTCTCAAGTCATTTTTTTCCTTTTAAGCTAAATATTTCCTTCTAGTTCTGAAGGTCTTTTTAAAAATTATTTCCTTCTAGTTCTCATTTTAGGATTTTCCAAGTGCTTCACTATCCTAATTTCCCTCCTCAGAACTTATTTCAATTTTCACTATACTACATAAATGTAATGAACTGGAGTATCATGGGACAATTGCCCAACCAGATCTCAATCATAGTGAAAACGTATTCAAGAATCAATCATCCAAGAGATTCTAAACTCCACTTGCCCATGACCTTGTTTTCTTTTCCTTCATCTCCTTATGATGTACTTTTAAGATAAAAATATGGCTCTGGTTGTGACTGTCTTAGCTCTTGGTGTGTTGAGATAGAAAAAGTTGTAAATCAGTGATCTTAATACTTGGCTTCTTTTAACAGGACTCTGGTTTGTGCCGGGTTTTAGGGGCCACATCAAACTGTTAGCTCAAGTTGATCTTTTAAAGAAATAAGTAAAATAAAATTCTTAATTTGTTTTAACTCAAACTACCTTATCTTATCCATTATAAACTTGTATAGTTGAATTACTTAAACTAAATACAGAAATGTATGTAAAATTTATACCTCTTAAATTTCATCTTGCTTATTGGGCACATCATTCCAGCATGTGGAACTCTCTTTATATCCTCACGTTGAGGATATTGTCCTTCTAAGCTTTATTCTTGTTAACTCTATGACTTTAAAAATTCTTTGTGTCTTCATTTAAATTATGAGTGAAAGTAAAGAGAATTGATTGAAGTTAGATATGATCTTAGCAATTTTTATCCTGGTTGATGTTGATCCATTAATTAATTTTTTATATCAATTAATCAATTACAAATCTGTCAAATTCTTCTTGAATATCATCCATATTTCTACCTTTTGTCCATGATATCATGAGACTCTATCAAATGTCTAACTGAAGTTAAGACACTTTATTTCTAGTAATGTCGATGGAAGAATATACAGCCTGTAGTAATGTTTTATAGGAGTTAATTTGAGCCAAATTTTGAGGACATGCCCGGAAGCAAAATATTAATAGATTGAGAAAATTCTCTGTAGAATGGCAGTTTTGCAAGTCATTTTACACTTTAGAATCAAAGGAGAAGAGTAAGGAGGGTTACATGAAATCCACTGGCAATAGATTAAGGAGGCAGAAGAAAGCAAAGCAGAGAAATCTCTAGAATTGGATAAAAATCAGAATGGAGAAATACAAACCTCTTTTCCTTTGATGGGTATAGGATAGTTAATAATTAACATTTACAACAAATAGATATAGTATGCAGGGAACAAAATAACAATGAGAAGTTCTGCGGTCTGGTGCTGTGGTGGTCTTGTGCTCTGGTGCTTTAGGTTGTACCTTTGAGAGGTCTAGAAAAGAAATACTCTAACATTTCAAAGGTATGTTATCCTTAGTGCATAAGAAGAGTCAACATGGTTCACTTAAGGTAAAGATTGAACTTTTCTAAGGAAGCTAAAGGCCTGAGATGTTACTACTTGCTATGACCTGTCCAGTTAGGAATTTATGATCAGGCAATCCTGTGTAGTTCCATTTGGTCACTGAGCTTCTCAGGCCTACCTCGTGGTTCCCCTGAGTTTGTCAGGTGTATTACACAGCCCTTTTCTTCATAGTACTTACCACAGTGCCAGGCATAGACTGTCACCTAGCAGGTACTCAACTGAGAAATTAATGAGTATTCCATAGCATTTCAGGACTACTCAGCATATTCTGGAACATTTTATGTTTATATATTCTTACCTCTAAAATTAAAGCATATCTGCTGAACAATGGTTGGTAAAAATAAATACAAAATATGATAGCTATATTAAGAGTACAGAAAGTCTTCATTATCACAACCATCATGGGTTCCAGTTAACCATAGCACTGTGATACATATTACTGTTCATTTGTGTGGTTTTAAATGGGATGAAATATTGGTCTGTTTTGAGTGTATTGTGATTCTTTTTTTCCATTCAGTTTACTGAATTTGGAAAACAAAAGAAGGTTCAATTTCAAGTCAAAGGAGTTCACTATGTTGGTTTAAATTTTTTTTTTGTTTTATATTTGTTTTATTGGATGGAGGGGCTCTTGATCCTTCGTAAATTAATTCAGTTCATTCTAATTTTGGTTCACACCTTATGTTAACATAAGTTTTATGTGAAATAGTTTAAATCTCAATATTTCCCCAGCACATTTCAGGAGTTCACAATTCTTCCATTTGATATTTGCCTAGAAAATCCAGGTAAAGTTTAATAAAACATGAAATGAGCATCAATAAGAATGAAGTTTTATTCTTTTTTTTTTAGAGGGGGAAGGGAGGGAGAAAGAGAGGGAAAGAAACATAGGTGTGGTTGCCTTTTGCTTGCCCCCTACTGGGGACCTGGCCCACAATACAGACATGTGCCCTGATTGGGGATCAAACAGGTCACCCTTTGGTTCGTAGTCCAGTGCTTAATCCACTGAGTCACACAAGCCAGGGCTGAAATTTTATTCTTAAATGTATTAATGTTTAAAAATACATTATTTTTCTTATCTATTTTGAATTTTCTTTGTATTTCAATGTGTGTTTAATCAGACAAATTGGCATTTAGTTGTATTTGGGTAGCAGTTTCTCAGTGTGTGTGTACGTTAGGGGAAGGGGTGCAATAGTGGCATTTGAGGTATGACAGATCTTTATTGTGTTAAACATCCTCTTTAATTGCATATTCCTAACACCCATAACCTGTAGTTACTAAATGCCATTAGTAACCCTGACTCACTGTGACAACAATGCACTCCCATTTACATAGGTGGCCCGAGCTGTTGAGAGCTGTTGGGTAGTAAAAAGAATACTACATTGAGAGTGAGTGTACCTGGTTTCTGGTCTTAACCCTACCACTAGCTGTTAAGACTTGATCTCCTTTGCCTATATTGCTCTCTAGTAAAATTATGGGATTGAACTATACCCCTAGAGTGTAAATGCTCAAACCCAGGAGCATAAAGGGGGAGAAGCCCACTTGAACCTTTTTAAGCACACATGCCTTATCCAATTTAATAGAATTTTTAATTAATTAGTTAATACTCATAATTAATAGAACACACACCATTCCTACTCCTGTCATCAGGTTCCTGTTAAAAGAGGTTATCACTTAAAAGTTACTAAGGAAATGAAACCCAGATAATTATATCATTACAAATTGATCATTAATTTTATTAAAGTCCCCTTATAAAATTGAGATATTACGAAGGATGAGTAACAAAAAGGAAAACAAATGTGGATGAGGCTACCTTTCTCAACACATCGTTATTTCAACGAGATGTCTGTGGTTCCCCAACAGATAAGGATTTCTTTTATTCTCATTTTTTTTATTATGATGTACTTCAAACATACAGCATAATAGAAACAATAAGTCGAAAATCCTTATACCTACTAGCTAGTTTCAACAATTGCTAAACTTTCGCTATGTTTGTTTCATTTCTGAACTATTTAAAAGTAGATATCATGATAATTTACTCCTAAAAATTTTAGTATTCATCTCCAAATAAATAACTTTCTCGTATATAACCACAATATACTATAAGAAAATGAGCAATAATTTCAATAATTCCTTGTTGTTATATAATACCCATTTCTTTTACAAATGTCCCCAACTGCTTAGAAATTTTTTTTTAATTTATTTTCTTTATTTTTTCAAATACATTTGTCTCTGTTTTCCCCCCACCACCTTCCCCTGCCCCCTCCCCCGCTCCTCAATCCTTCCCCTTTGGTTTTGTCCATGAGACCTTGCTACACGTTCCCCGACCCTCCCATTCCCTTCCTTTTCCCCTGTCCCCCCCTCTCTCCATCCCTCTTGTCTCTATTCATTTATTTTCCTTTCAGTATTGTTGGTCTTATTTTCCTTGCATCTTTGTATTGTTGATTAGGTTCCGCTTACAGGTGAGATCATACGGTATTTGTCTTTCGTCACTGTTTTTTAAAGTCAGAATTCAGTCAAGAATCATTGACTATCCTTTGTAATTATGTTTTCTCAATCTTTTAAAATTTAGACCTTTTTTCTTATTTTATGACATTGACTGTTGGAAGAAAATAATTAGATATTTTATATGTCTCGCATTCTGACTTTGGGTGATTATTTCCCTGTAGTATCATTTTGATTGTTTCTTTTTTCCACAATTAATCTGTAAAGGGGAAATTAGAATTAAAGTTTTAATTAGATTCAGGTTTAAACATTATTTTCAAGAATACTGTATAGGTGATATAGTATATGTCCCATTTTGGGAGGGAGGGGTTGAAATATTCTTTACTTTGTAAACATCTTTGTTTAAAATAAATGTACCCTGCTCACAATTCATACGCTGGACCCGAGACACAGTACACAAAATTCACCCACCACAGGGAGATGGTGGGGGCTCAGAAGCAGGTCGTGTGCCATTTTTTAATGTCTCCATCATTAGTCATACTAAGTTTGTTCACTGAATTAAGGTGGTTACTGCTTGTTTAGAGGATAAGTTTTTTAAACGGTGAACTCAGAACTCTCATACAAATAAATATAAAATGAACATGCATCAAAGATTTTATTTCGCTCATTAATTAAGAGAGAATGATGTGAAAATTGGTTTAAAAGAAAATCCAAAAGGCAGACACATATACAGGCTGAATAAATGCTGAAATGGATCTGAAATGGATTTGTTTAAATTGGTCAATATCAATAGGGTAATAGTCAACTGCATCTCTGCCAGACAATTTCAAGTTCTCTGGACAGGAATCATTTGCATTATTCTCAGTATTTTGTAACCTAAAGGAGTTGTACAATATCTCAAAGATAATGAAAGGCCCAGAAATTCAATGGAATCATAACCTGTACATTTAGTTTTTCATTGAAGAGTGGAATCCTAGGTCCATTTTAAAGTCTTTCACAGTTTTCCTCTGCATTCTAGATCTCTCCATTATAGTTAACATTTTTTACTTTTCAGCTAAAAAAAGTTAACTGTAGTGCTATGGGACTATCCAGTTCTCTATGAGGAAATGGAAATGTAATGGTTTTGTGTGTTTTAGAATCTGCTGATGCTCTTTGTATGAATCAGTTATTTCACTGAAGGTAGCAAAATGGTGATTGTTCTAATTTTATCAGTCCTTCTTCACTTATTAGCAGACATTTTGCAGAAATGAAGAGCTTTCCCTTACAGCTGGGACAATTTCATTACCTCTGACTCACAGTTTCTAATGAAAAAGCAAAAAAACAAAAAACAAAAAACAAACAAATAAAAACAGTGCTCAGATCTTTCCTTTTAATTACCAATTTTCAAAGTTAGGAGTATGTATTAGTCACCCCTAAGGTTTTCTATGTTTGGTGCTTTTTTTGTTGTGTTTTTAACTTTATGTATTTTGTTAAATTATATTATTATTTTCTATGCTCAAATTATCCCAAATTTCATCAGTGAGAGCCTCTTCAATTTAATTTCTTTATCCTTTCTGTGTGTTTCCATTAATGTTTGAGCATCTTGCTTCTGGCACAAAAGTTGCACCAGACTGACCAAGAAAAAAAGAAGACACAAAATATCAATAACAGGAATTAAAGAAGGTTCATTACTACAGGTCGTACAGACATCAAAAGGCTAGTGAAAAAATACTATGAATGTTATTCAGCCATAAAAAGAAGGAAATCCTGCCATTTGATATAACAAGGTTAAAACCTGAAGGCATTAAATGAAATAAGTAAGACAGATGAAGACAAATACTGTATGCTCTCACTTATATATGGAATCTAAAAAAACCAGACTCATAGAGTAGATGGTGGTTGCCAGAGGCTGGGTAGAAGGTGGGAGAAATGAGATGTTGGTCAAAGGCTACAAATTTTTAGTTAGAAGATGAATAAGTTCTTGGGATCTAATGTACAACATGATGACTATAGCTAACAACACTGTATTATATACTTGAACATTGCTGGGAGGAAAGTTCATCTTAAATGTTTTCACCATACACATACACAGAAGGTAATTATGTGAGGTGATAAATGCGTTAACTAACCTTACTGCAACATATATGTGTATCCAAATTATCACATTGCATACCTTAAACTGCGTTTTATGTCATACACAATGTTATATGTAAATTATATCTCAATAAAGCTGGGAAAAATACATTAAACAATTCAACCCACTATTAAAGTATTTTTACTTGAATATCTTTTCTCTTACACTGAAAATCTTGGTTCCTAATAATGTTAACATAATTATTTATTTGCTCTATCTTACAATATACATAAAATGGTTTTGAAACAATAATGGTGATATTACTACTAACAAACTATGAAATGAAGTTAAAGATTAGCTTATATATTTTTTGTCTTAGAATATGTATCACTAAAGCTATATAGATTTCAGTATTGTAATGTCACATCAACTAATGATTTCCTCTGTATAGTAAGTAATATTACATGATATAAAGTTAAGTTCATTCATTTGTGTTTGTTCTCAATTTTAGGGTTCCTAAGATATTAAATTATATTTTTGAGTAGTAGAACATTTACATGTTTCAAAAGCCAAAACTATATAAAAGGTATACTACTCAGAAGTCTCTCTTTTATTCCTGTCTTCTCACCTCCCTCCCCACTCCAGAGTTAACCATTTCAATTAGTTTCTCGTTTATTATTCTGGTATTACTGTTTGGAAATATATGCACTTGTATACACCTACGTATGTGTGTATTCTTATTTTTCCTCTTTTCTTATACAAAATACGGTATACTAGAGACACTGTTTTTCACCTTCCTTTTTAAACTTAATGATATATTCTGAAAATTAATCCTATCATTCCATGGAGATTATAGTGGGTTGAATTGTGTTCCCCAGAAGCTATGTTTACCTGGAACCTCAGAATGTGACTTTATTTGGGATAAGGGTGTTTGGAAATATAATTAAGGTAAGGATCACTAGGTGAGGTCATCTTGGATTAGGACAAACCTTAAATCCAATGAGTATCCTTATAAGAAAAAGGAGAGGAGGTTTGAGACACAGCAGGACAAGCCATGTGAAGGCACAGGCAGAGATCAGGGCAATGCAGCTACATGCCCAAGAATGTCAACGACTGTTGGCAGCCACTAGTAGCGGAGAAGCATGAGACAGATTCCCTCTCAGAGCCTCCAGAAGACACCAATCCTGCTGGTGCAATTTTGGACTTCTGGCCCCAGAACTGTGAGAGAATACGTTTCTGTTGCTTTAAGCCACCTAGCATGTGGGAATTGGTTAAAGTAGTTATTCAGAGATCCTCCTCTTTTTTTTTTTTTAATGATTACATAGTTCCCTTGTGTAGCTGTAAAATGGTTTATTCAATCTGTTGCCTATTGACATGTGGGTTGCTCCCCAACTTTTGTACAAATAATGCTCAATGAATGACCTTGTGCATAGGTTCATTAAAATCCGTTCAGGTTTAATTCATATTTGATTCTTGAAAGTGTGACTACTGGGCCAAACTGTACATGTATTTACATTTTTGCTACATACTGTCAAGTTCACCACCATGGGGGCTATAGCATTTTGTCCTTTCACCAGCAATGAATAAGAGTGATTATTTCTCCACAAGCTCACCAACAGAGTGTATTTTCAATCTTGAATTTTTGCCAATATGATAAACAAGAAATGGTACTTCAGTGTAGTTGTAATTTGCATTTCCCTTATTATGAGTGTAGTTGAGCATTTTTAAAATATATTTCAGATTCTTTTTTTAAGGAACCCTCTGATCATGTTTTTTACCCATTTTTCTATTGTTTTTTTTCCTTCAATTGTTAAAAGCTTTTGCAATATATAATCTGTAAATATTTTTTCTGCTTTTTAAAAAAATTTTGATTATGCCTATGGCTTTTTACCATGCAAAAGTGGCGGGTTTTTTCCCTTCAATTTTTAACACACAAAGATTGTTGATGCTCCAGCCTAAGGAGCCTTCCTAAGCTATATATCTTTCTCTGAGTCATTATTCAACAATGCCTGACTCTTTTCTTCCTATGGGCCCTTTTCAATTAGAGTCAGAGATTTTAGCTACACCGTTGCTACTATTACTCCCTTTTCCTTTTATGTTTTAGATTGATTTCCCCAGAAAGCAGAGCCTGAGGCAGAGGTCATATTATGCTGTTACCTCACTTGGGGAGAGAAGGAGAGATGTACAGAAAATAAATACCAGGGTATGTTATCAAACTGCCCACCTGGTTTTGGGCCAGGTCCCTGGTAGGGTCTTTTGAGAAGCAACCAATTGATGCTTCTCTCACACATTGATGTTTGTCTCCCTCTCTTTGTCGCTACTTTCTTTTTTTAAATAAATACATTTTCCTTATTTTTTCAAATACATTTGTCTCTGTCTTCCCCCCACCACCGTCCACTGCCCCCTCCCCCCACCCTCCCTCAATCCTTCCCCTTTGGTTTTGTCCATGAGTCCTTGCTATATGTTCCTTGACTTTCCCCTTCCCTTCCCTTTCCCTGCCCCCCCTTCTCTCTTGTCTCTGTTGGTTTCTTTTCCTTTCAGTGTTGCTGGTCTTATTTTCCTTGCATCTTTGTATTGTTGGTTAGGTTCCACTTACAGGTGAGATCATATGGTATTTGTCTTTCGCCCACTGGCTTATTTCGCTTAGCATAATGCTCTCCAGTTCCATCCATGCTGTCACGAAGTTTAGTAGTACTTTTTTTTTTCTGCTGTGTAGTATTCCACTGGGTAAATGTACCATGATTTTTTGATCCACTCATCTACTGATGGGCATTTAGGTTACTTCCAACACTTGGCTATTGTGAATTATGCTGCTATGAACATTGGGGTGCACAGGTTCCTTTGAAATGGCGTTTTGGGATTCTTAGGGTATAGTCCCAGCACGGGAATCACTGGATCACAAGGCAGTTCCATTTTCAGCTTTTTGAGGAAATTCCACACTGCTTTCCACAGTGGCTGCACCAGTCTGCATTCCCACCAACAGAGGACTAGGGTTCCCTTTTCTCCACAACCTCGCCAGCACCTGTTGTTTGTCAATCTGTTTGTGATGGCCATTCTGACCGGTGTGAGATATTCCTCTGATGGCTAGTGATGCTGAGCATCCTTTCAAATGCCTCTGGGCCCTCTGTATCTCCTCCTTGGAAAAGTGTCTGCCCAGGTCCTCTGCCCATTTTTTGATTGGATCATTTGTCTTCTTGGAGTAGAGTCGAGTGAGTTCTTTATATATCTTGGAGATCAAACCTCTATCTGATGTATCATTAGCAAATATATTTTTCCCGTAGGGTTGGCTCCCTTTTCATTTTGCTGATGTTTTCTTTTGCCGTGTAGAAGCTTCTTATTTTGATGAGGTCCCACTTGTTTATTCTTTCCTTTATGTCCCTTGCTTTAGGAGACATATCAGTGAAAAAATTGCTGCGTGGGATATCTGAGAGTTTCCTGCCAATATTCTCTTCCAGGACTTTGATGGTGTTGCGACTTTTATTTAAGTCTTTTATCCATCTTGAGTTTATTTTTGTGTATGGTGTCAGCTGATGATCCAATTTAAATTTTTCCATGTAGCCGTCCAGCTCTCCCAACACCATTTGTTGAAGAGGCTATTATTGCTCCATTTTATGCTTCTGCCCCCTTTGTCAAATATTAGTTGCCCATATAGACCTGGGCTTTCTACTCTGTTCCACTGGTCTATGGGTCTGTTCTTGTGCCAGTACCAGACTGTTTTCAGTACAGTGGCTTTGTAGTATAGTTTGATGTCCGGTATTGTGATCTCTCCTACTTTGTGTTTCTTTCTGAAAATTGCTGCGGCTATTCAGGGTTGTTCATGGTTCCATATACATTTTTGAAATGTCTGTTCTATTTCTGTGAAATACATCATTGGTATCTTAACAGGGATTGTGTTGAATCTATAAATTGCTTTGGGTAGTATGGATATTTTGATGATATTAATTCTTCCAATTCATGAGCACAGTATATGCTTCCATTCATTTGTGTCTTCCTTAATTTTTTTCGTCAATGTTGTATAGTTTTCTGCATACAGGTCTTTTACCTCCTTCATTAAATTTATTCCTAGGCACTTTATTTTTCTTGCTATATCGAATGGTATTTTTTTTTCTGATTTCTTCTTCTTCTATTTCATTGCTGGTGTACAAAAATGCCTTTGATTTCTGAATATTGACTTTTTATCCTGCTGTTTTGCCAAATTCACTTATTAGGTTGAGGAGTTGTTTGGTAGAGTCTACAGGGTTTTCTATGTACACTATCATGTCATCTGCAAACAATGATATCTTTCCTTCCTCCTTTCCTATTTGGATACGTTTTACTTCTTTTTCTTGTCTGACCGTTGTGGCTAGGACTTCCAATATGATGTTGAAAAGACGTGGTGGAAGTGGAAATCCTTGTAGTGTTCCCGATCTTAGTGGGAAAGCTTTTAGTTTCTGCCCATTGGGTATGATGTTGGCTGTAGGTTTTTCATATATGATCTTTATTATGTTGAGGAATGCCCCCTTTATTCCCATTTTCTGAGTGTTTTGATCATAAATAGGCGCTGTACCTTATCAAATTCTTTTTCAGCGTCTATTGAGATGATCATGTGGTTTTTGTCTTTTCTTTTATTTATGTGATGTATTACGTTTATTGACTTCCGTATATTGAACCATGCCTGCATCCCTGGGATGAATCCCACTTGATAGTGGTGGATAATCTTTTGATTGTATTGCTGGATGCGGTTTGCCAATATTTGTTGAGAATTTTAGCATCGATGTTCATCAGCGATATTGACCTGTAGTTTTCTTTCTTTGTAGGGTCTTTATCTGGTTTTGGGATTAGGGAGATGCTGGCCTCATAAAAAGAGTCTGGGAGTCTTCCCTCCTCTTGGATGTTTTGGAATACTCTTAGAAGGACAGGGGTTAGCCCTTCCTTATGTGTTTTGTAAAATTCTCCTGTGAAACCGTCCGGCCCTGGGCTTTTGTGTGCCAGGAATTTCTTGATTAGTGCGTCAATTTCCCCAGCTGTTATTGGTCTGTTCAAGCTTTCTGTTTCTTTCTCCTTCAATTTTGGAAGATTATACTTTTCTAGAAATTTGTCCATTTCATCGAGGTTTTCAAATTTCTTGGCATATAATTGTTCATAGTAGTTTCTGACAATCCTTTGTATTTCTGTGGTATCAGTTGTTATTTCTCCTCTTTCTATTCTGATATTATTTATTTGGATCCTCTCCCTTTTCTTCTTGATGAGTCTGCTTAAAGGCTTGTCAATTTTATTTATCTTTCAAAGAATCAGCTTCTGGATTGGTTGATCCTTTGAATTGTTCTTTTCAACTCTATGTCAGTCAGTTCTGGTCTAATCTTGACTATTTCCTTCCTTCTACTTGCTCTGGGATTTATTTGTTGTTGTTTCTCCAGTTCTTGAAGTTGTAGTGTTAGGTCTTTTATTTGAAATGTTTCTATCTTTTTTAGGTAAGCCTGTATTGCTCTGAACTTCCCTCTAAGGACTGCCTTCACTGTGTCCCATAGGTTTTGGATTGTTGTCTGTTCATTTTCATTTCGTTCCAGAAATTTTTTGATTTGTTCTCCTATCTCATTACTGACCCATTCATTGTTGAATAGCCTACTGTTCAGTCTCCATGAGTTTGCAAGTTTTTAAAGTTTCTCTTTGAGGTTGAATTCCTGTTTCAAGCCCTTGTGGTCTGAGAAAAAGTTTGGTATTATTTCAATATTCCTGTATTTGCTGAGGCTTGCTTTGTATCCTATCATGTGGTCTATCTTTGAAAAACTTCTATGAGCATTTGAAAAAAAATGTTTATTTTTCTTCTTTGGGATGTAAGGGTCTATATATGTCAGTTAAGTCTATTTGATTCAGTATTGAGCTCCACAATATCCTTATTAATGTTTTGTTTGGAAGATCTGTCCATTTTTAACAGTGGGGTTTGAAATTCCCTACTATCAGTGTGTTGTTGTCTATATCTTTTTTGAAGTCATCCAAGATTTTCCTTATAAGCTTGGGAGCCCCTCTATTGGGAGCATATAAGTTTACAATGTTTATGTCTTCTTGATACATTCTTCCGGAAAGGAAGGGGAAAGCCAAGGAACATATAGCAAGGACTCATGGACAAATCCAAAAGGGGAAAACTGAGGGAGGGAAGGAGGGAGAGGGCAAGGGAAAGTGGTAGGGGGGAGACAGAGACAAGTGTATTTAAAAATAAATAAATAAATAAATAAATGCTTAAAAAAATAAAATTATCATGTATAAACATTTAAAAAAAAAGTGCCCCTCTGGGTCTCTTTTTATGGCCTTTGTTTTGAAATCTATTTTGTATGATATAAGTATTGCAACTCCTGCCTTCTTCTCATGCCCATTTTCTTGGAATATTTTTTTTCTTCTCTTTACTTTCAATAGGTGTAGGTCTTTTGTTCTGAGGTGGGTCTCTTGTAGGCAGCATATGTGTGGGTCATGTTTTCTTATGCATTCAGCTGTCCTATGTCTTTTGATTGGGGCATTTAGTCCATTTACATTGAGAGTTATTACTGATAGAAACCTATTCATTTTTTCTCTTTGTACCTGTGTTTTTCTCTTTCTTACTCTTTTCCTTCATCTTGTTAAACCAGTCTCTTTAGCATATCTTGGAGTGCTGGTTTGGTGGAGATGTATTCTTTTAGCCTTCTCTTGTCTTGGAAACTCCTTATTTCCCCTTTTATTTTAATTTAGAGACTTGCTGGGTAGAGCAGCCTTGGTTGTAGGCCCTTGCTTTTCATAACTTGGAATATTCTTTACCATTCCCTTCTGGCTTGTAGTGTTTCTGTTGAGAAATCAGTTGCTAGCCATATCAGGGCCCCCTTGTATGTTACTTTCTCCTTCTCCCTTGCTGCCTTGAGGATTATCTGTTTGTTTTTGATAGTTGCCATTTTAATGATGATGTGTCTTGGAGTGGGTCTCCTTGGGTCTGTCTTGAGTGGGGCCCTCTGTGCCTCCTGGATCCATGAGACCCTTTCTCTCCTCAAATTGGGGAAATTTTCCATCATTACTTTTTCAAGGAGGTTTTCTATCCCTTGCTCCTCTTCTTTCCTTCTCTTATTCCCATTATGTGGATATTATTGTGTTTCAGGTTGTCCTGCATTTCCCTAAATGCTTCTTCATTCTTTTTGAGTCTTTTTTCCATTTCTTGTTCTTTTGGGGGTTTTTTTTCTACCTTATCCTCCATTTCACTGATTCGATCCTCGGCTTCATCCAGACTGCTTTGGATTCCTTCTACTGTGTTCTTCAATTCAGAAATGGTATTCTTCATATCCTCTTGTGTCTTCTTCATAGTTCCTATGTATTTTTGCAGGTTGATATAGTTTGTTGTAAGATCCTGATAGTTTCTCTGCAGAGTCTCATAGTTATCTTTGAGCTGGCTGAGGTCTTTGAGCTCCTTAGAACCATTGTTTTGAAATCAATATCTCATAGTTCCCTTGCCCCTATTTCATATATCTCTCTCTGTGGAGAGTCCCCTTTTCCACTCATTTGGGGGGAACTTCTTTTTCTTCCCATTTTTGTGAGAGTCTGTTAAGTAATTTATTTATTTATTTATTTATTTTTGCTTCAGCTTCAATTGGGCCATCTAGATTTCCTTACTTTGTGGATTAAACTTCTATGGTAGTAGGCGGGTCTTTTTATTTATTTTTTATTTATTTTTCCTTTACTTTTCTTTCTGGGCCTATCTCTGATGATGTCAGTTGTTGACCCTATATGAGCTTGGTTCGTTTGTTTGAGCATTCCAGGAGTCTACTCTCTGTGTCTGACTCCTGCTTTGGGTAGCTCTGTGACCACTTCTGCCCAGGAGCCACTATTTCTGCGGACCGCTCTTCACTTGCTCTTGTTTGCCCTCGCTGCACTCCCTCACAGGCTCCTTCACAGGCCCTCGCTGCAATCCCTCACAGGCTCCATTGGCACCAAACTGTGGGAGCCCTCGCCAGCCTGCGCGGGTCCACACACACGCTCGCCAACCCTTACTGGCCACTTGGTGCCAGTGTGTGCGCCCCCACTGGGTGATTTTGGGCTGTCTATTGTGTGCTCTTCAGCTTTTTACTCTTTGGGGTGTGGCCTGTTCCTGCACAATGGAGACTACAGGAAGAAGAAGGAGTTGGGACTCTCCAGTTCCTCCTCCCATTCTTTCCCCAACACCTCTGTCTCCAGTGTCTCCTCAGGGTTCTCTGGGCAGTTCTGTGACCCCCTTTCGCCAGGGATCCACTATTTCTGTGGACCACGTTGTAATTGCAGCCGTCTGGCTCATCTGCACCCTGCTTCTGCCTCTTTGGGGGCATGCCCTGCCTGCCCAAAATGGAGACTATGGAATGGGGAGGGAGTCAGCACTCCCCGGTTCCTCCTCCCGTTGTTTCCCCAATGCCTCTGTCTGTAGCCTCTCCTCAAGGCTCTCTATGCAGCTGTGTGACCCCTTCAGCCAGGGATCCTCTATTTCTTCCAGCATGTCTGCACTTAGCCCCCCAGCTCACACACGCACAGGCTGTGTGTGGAGCACGCAAAAGGCAGGTTAATTTATTCTCTTATGCCTGGGCGAGGTGGTAGCTGCAGAGTGGGAGGTGAGTTATCACCAGGGCTCTGCTGGCCACCATCTTTGCTTTCTTCACAAAGTTTTCCTTGCCAATCTTTCCTCAGGCACTGGCCCACTCTCCTGCCGCCTCTATCTAGAGATCAAGGAGGGTGGCTACCACTGCAAATTTTTGTGTTGGACCTTTATATGTCTCTTTGAATCCCCAGCCACCTGTCTCTGGCAGAGAACACCCCTAAGCTTTTCGGGGTTGTGTTTTGTCTGTGTGTTTTTGTGGTTTTAGCTGCTGTAGTCTAGGGGTTCCTGTTTATGGTTCAGACCCTGTTCTTCTCAGGGAGATCCAACTGGCCATTTCAATGTCCCTCTTGTGGTGGTGTCCGTGGGTGCCCAGCCCACCCTCTCCACTGCACTTCTCACCCATTGGAATGTGTGAGAGTTGAATCCACTGTCTGTCCGCGGCTCCAAGGCTCCTCTCCCTCTATCATTCCATTGTTTTCCAGGTGATTTCTCCACTATTTAGTTGCAATTCCAGTTTGGTCTTGGGAGGAGGTCGGTGTGACTCCCATTCATTCCTCCGCCATCTTAACTCTCCCCTCCTTTCTTCTCTCTCTAAAAATAAATAAATACAAACAAATACAAAAAATTAATTAATTAGTTAGTTAATTAATTTTTAAAAAATGAGCATGGAGACCACTCTTTCACAAGGCTCCAGACCATATTTCTATTACCTGATTTAACAGTCCAGGAATTGACTCAATAATAAATAAACAAGTAATGCATCCTTTGTGTAGGCCCATGATTAGAGAAGGCTAGGAAGGGGGCACTGAACACCTTATCTTCAAGGGGAAGAATGGAGCCTGAGCAAAACTTTCATACAGAGCAGTAACTTATTTCTAAGCCACCATTAAGGTTGGTCATTTGGGTAAGGCAGTGTGGAACTGAAATCCCCATTCAGTAATGCATGATGTTGTGGATTATCTCTAAATCTTCTGACAAGGCCTCAAGGAGGGAAGTAAGAGATGCTGTTTGATGAAGTCAGAAGATCATTCTAAGTTACCAGAGAGGGCAGGGATAGGGGAAGCATCACTATGGTTCCCTGGGAAACAAACTTTGGGGCCTTACAAAAACCCCAAAGAGACTGACACTTAGTCAATTTGGGCTGGTATAACAAAGTACCATAGGCTGGGTGGTTATAAACAACAGACATTTACTTTTCACAGTTTTGGAGGCTGGAAGACCAAGATCAGGGTGTCAGCATGATTGGGTTCTGATGAAGGCCCGTTCCTTGGTTGTAGACAGCCATTTTCTCATTGTATCCTCACATGGTGGAGGTGGAGAGAGAGAGGGAGAGAGAGGGAAAGGGCAGGAAATGGCGAGAGAGAGAGGGGGAGAGAGAGAGAGTTCTATGGGGTTTCTTTTGTGTGTGTGTGTACAAAATTATTGATTATACTCTTACAGTTGTCCCATTTTTTTCCTCCCTTTATTCCCTTCCACCCTGCACCACCCCACCCCCAAGCATATCCCCTACTTAGTTCATGTCCATTGGTTGTACATATAAGCTCTTTGGCTTCTCCATTTCCTACACTGTTCTTAACCTCCCCCTGCCTATTTTGTACCTACTATTTATGTTGCTTATTCCCTGTACGTTTTCCCCCATTCTTCTCCCTCTCCCTCCCCTCTGTTTTACTATTCATAGTTTTTGATCTTCTGTTGTTTTTTTTTTTTTTTAGCTAAGTACCTTTAACATTTCATATAATAAGGGCTTGATGATGATGAACTCCTTTTACTTGACCTTATCTGTGAAGCACTTTATCTGCCCTTCCATTCTAAATGATAGCTTTGCTGGATAGAATCATCTTTGATGTAGGTCCCTGCTTTTCATGACTTTGAAAACTACTTTTCAGCCCCTACTTGCCTGCAAGGTTTCTGTTGAGAAATTGGTTGATAGTCTTATGGGAACTCATTTGTAGGTAACTGTCCCCTTTTCTCTTGCTGCTTTTAAGATTCTATCCTTATCTTTAATCTTGGGGAATGTAATTATGATGTACCTTGGTGTGTGCTTCCTTGGCTCCAACTTCTCTGAGATTCTCTGAGCTTCCTGGATCTCCTGGAAGTCTATTTCCTTGGCCAGATTTCTCCTTCATTATTTTTTCAAGTAAGCTTTCAATTTTTTGCTCTTCCTCTTCTCCTTCTGGCAACCCTATAATTCGGATGTTGGAACATTTCAAGTTGTCCCAGAGGTTCCTAAGCTTCTCCTTGGTATTTTTTTTTAATTCTTGTTTTTTCATCTTGTTATCTCTTCCTTCTTCTCCCAATTGTTGATTTGAGTCCCTGTTTCCTCCCCTTTTCTGTTGGTTCCCTGTACATTTTTATTTCACTTTGCATAGCCTTCCCTTTTTCCTCCATTTTGTGACCATACTCAGCCAAATCAGTGAGCATACAGATTACCAGTGTTTTGAACTGTACATCTGATAGGTTGGCTATCTGTTCATTGCTTAGTTATATTTTTGGAGCTTTGATCTGTTCTTTCATTTGGGCCATATTTCTTTGTCTCAGGGTGTCTGTTACATTTGGAGGGACAGAACCGTAAGTATTCACCAAGGCGGGGCAACCCAGGTCGCTGAGTTTTGATGCTGTCTGTGGGGGTGGGGTCAGAGAAGGAATAATGCCACCTGCGTGGCTCTCAGCAGGCTTTCAGTTCCTTACCCCACTACCCACAAGCAAGTTGGGCTCTGGTACTTATTCCTAGGTTGGTGGGTTTGTGTACATTCTAGGACCCTGTGGGTCTCTCCAACAGAATCTCCTGTGAGGCTGGGAGTTTCTCCTGCTGCTGCAACCCCCACAGGTTTTTACCTCCAGGGTTCTGAGGCTTTCTTTTCATACACTGGAATCCTGGATTGTGCAGTATGCCTCACCCCCCAGCTGTTCCACTTGTTTATCCGCATGCAAACGTGGGACCACCCAGTCTGCTAGCTGCTGCCTTGCTGTGCGTACTCTCTGCCCCAGCTGCCCATCTCTGTCCCTGCTTCCAGTCTGGATGAATGTTTCTTCTTTAGCTCCTTGGTTGTTGGACTTCCATACAGTTCGATTTTCTGTCAGTTCTGGTTTTCTTTTGTTTTTTAAAATTTGTTGTCCTTCTTTTGGTTGTGCAAGGAAGAAAAGTGTACCTTCATATGCCTCCATTTGGCCAGAAGTTGTGGGGTTTCTTATAAGGGCACTAATCCCATTCATGAAGGCTCCACCCTCATGACCTAATCACCTCTAAGGTCCTACCTCTTAATACCATCACATTAAGGAGTTAGATTTTAGTTAGATTTTAACATATTACATCTAGGGGGACACAAGCATTCAGTCTGTAACAGATACTGATGGAGGAAGAAAGGAACAGAAGAATGAAGGCAAGTATTGTCTATGTCACAGTGAGTGTCCTGCCTGCCTGTCTTTCCCAAAGTGCATCCAGTGTCATACCCCCAAGTAGCCACAGTGCTCTAGTATCACTACGGAAGGGAGAAGAACACTTACACAGAAATCATGCTCCAGAGTTTCACGTGAGGTTTAGGTGTTTAAAAGTGTGTATGTGTTGAGGGGTGGAGAGTGTAATACCTAGCAAAAATGCAAATATATTTATAAATTGACCCAGCAATCCCACTTCTAAGAATCAAGTTTGAATTACACTTCAATAGATTTGAAAAACCATGCACAAGATTATTTATTGAGCATTATTTGAACCAAAAAATGTTTGAGAGCAACCCATATGTTCATCTAATAGGGAGAAGATTGAATAAATCACTGAACGGCTACACAGTGGATACTGAGCAGCAGCAGATATCCCAAACACATAGAGCTGCATATTCTTGAGGAAACTCCTTTGGAAACACTAAATCCCTCTAAATTACATTTACAAGCAAGCATCATGTTTGGAGCTTTAAAGTTTTAACCATTTTCAGGACATGAATGACAGAAAAAGTGTACTAATAGAAGACTCCCTCTTATACCAATCTCTGCCTCCACCTTATGGCCTGCTGGTCCTTTAATGAGTCCAGAGAAACCTTAGCCTCAGCATGACAAAGGCTTAAGACAAGGACTTAACATGGAAGATATTTTCCAGTGACTCTAACTTGGGAGTATCACAATCTGATACACTGAGGGAGGAAAATGATGACTTGGAATACAATGTTCAGAAACCCTGGATCATAAAAATGAAAACATGAAAAATTTGAGGAAATTAAAGAGTTTATGATCTTCAGAAGTAAATAATTCTGGTATATATTCTAGAACTCCAGCTATTTCAAGATTTGAGAGCATAATATATATATATATTCCCAAGAAGACTTTGAAATACAGGGTCTGGCACAAATATTGCCCCTTTTCATTACAAAATCTTCTATTAGAAAATCATAAGCATGTAATTCTGTAACATAATAATATCACACTGAAGCACACCGTATGACATTTTAGGTGAAATGTTCAAATACACAAAAAATTTATTCATTGTTTATCTGAACTTCAAATTTAACTGGGTGGTCTGTATGTTTATTAGCTAAACCTTGCAACTCCAAGCCTAATTTATCTCTGAACTTCTAGGGCCTTATCTAGAATGAGTGTGGTTCTTGCCTTACTCAGGGGTTCCAGAACAATAATATGATGACAGAGATGATATGGATCAGCTTTAATGAACTCAGTGCTTCAGGACTGGGGCGTAGGTCTACAGGCCAGGAGAATAGGTAGGCAACCTGCAATCTGAGGACCTTGCAAAAGTTGGTACTTGGCCTTAGATATTCTGATAATAGTAACAATGGGATCTTTCATAATGTCCTAGCTACTCATTCATATCCTTTATTGATGGATTCCAACAAATTCAAAGCCATAGTGTGTTTTCTTCATAGAGCTTTCTTCTGAGCATAAATATTGTGTCTTTAGACATTGTTAGAGGATTTTTTAAATTTTCATTTGACTTATATTTTTAATTTATAAACCATGTTTATTCTATTACAGTTGTCTCAAGTTTTATCCCTTTACCCCCTTCCACCCATCCTACCCACACCCCGCACTGCCGCAATCAATTCCGACGCTGTTGTCCATGTCCATGGGTCATTCATACATGTTCTTTGTCTAGTCCCTTACCCTTCTTTCCACCATTGTCCTATTTCCCCGTTCCCTCTGGGCACTTTCAGTCTGCTCCATGTTCCCATGTCTGTGGTTTATTTTGTTTGTTACAATTTTCTGTGGAATAGCATCCACTTACAGGTGAAATCATATGGTATTTGTCTTTCAGCAACTGGCCTATTTCACTTAGCTTAATATTCTCCAGTTTGATCCATGTTGTCACAAAAGGTATGAGTTCCATCTCTCTATCTTTCTTTCTTAAATGCAGGTTGATTTTATTTATTTTTTTAGATGTCAAAGTTAACCATAAAATATTTAAAAAATTTAAAACCATCATATACCAGGAGAAGAAGAGGAGCAAGGGATAGAGAACCTCTTCGAAAAAGTAATGATGGAAAATTTCCCCACTTTGAGGACAGAAATGCTCTCATGGATCCAGGAGACAGAGAGGACCCCACTCAAGAGGGACTCAAGGAGCTCCACTACAAGACACATCATCATTAAAATGGCAAATGTCAAAGACAAAGAGAGAATACTCAAGGCAGCAAGGGAGAAGGAGAAAGTAACACATAAGGGGGCCCTGATACACCTAGGAGCTGACTTCTCAACAGAAACACTACAAGCCAGAAGGGAATGACCACAAATATTCCAAGCCATGAAAAGCAAGGGCCTGCAGCCAAGACTGCTCTACCCAGCTAGGCTCTCCATTAAAATAGAAGGGGAAATACAGAGTTTCCCAGACAAAAGAAAGCTAAAAGAAGACATCTCTACCAAACCAGCACTCCAAGATATGCTACGGAGACTGGTTTAAGCAGATTAAGGAAAAGAATGGAAGAGAGAGGAACACAGGTACAAAGAGAAAAGATGAGTAAGTTTCTATCAGTAATATCTCTCAATGTGAATGGACTAAATGCCCCAACCAAAAGACACAGGGTAGCTGAATGGATAAGAAAACATGACCCACACACAGGCTGCCTACAAGAGACCGACCTCAGAGCAAGAGACCTACACAGATTGAAAGTAAAGGGATGGAGGAAATATTCCAAGTATATAGGCATGAGAAAAAGGCCGGGGTTGCCATACTTGTATCAGACAAAGTAGATTTCAAAACAAAGGCCATAAAGAGAGACCCAGACGGGCACTTTATAATACTTAAAGGAAGAATCTATCAAGAAGACATCAACATTGTAAACTTATATGCTCCCAGTATAGGAGCCCCCAAGTTTATAAGGAAATTGTTGGATGACTTCAAAAAAGATATAGACAGCAACACACTAAGAGTAGGGGATTTCAACACCCCACTGTCAAAAATGGACAGATCTTCCAAACAAAACATTACTAAAGATATTGTGGTGCTGAATGACACACTGAATCAAAGAGACTTAACTGACATATATAGAACCCTATATCCCAAAGAAGAAAAATACACATTCTTTTCAAATGCTCATGGCAGTTTTTCAAAGATAGACCACATGATAGGACACAAAGCAAGCCTCAGCAAATTCAGGAAAATTGAAATAATACCAAACTTTTTCTTGGACTACAAGGGCTTGAAACTGGAAATCAACCTCAAAGAGAAACTTCAAAAACTTGCAAACTCATGGAGACTGAAGAGTAGACTATTCAACAATGAATGGGTCAATAATGAGCTAAGAGAAGAAATCACAAAATTTCTGGAAACAAATGAAAATGAACAGACAACAGTCCAAAACCTATGGAATACAGTGAAGGCAGTCCTCAGAGGGAAGTTCAGAGCAATACAGGCTTACCCATGAAAGATAGAAACATTTCAAATAAAAGACCTAACACTACAACTTCAAGAACTGGAGAAACAAAAACAAATAAATCCCAGAGCAAGTAAAAGGAAGAAAATAGTCAAGATTAGAAGAGAACTGAATGACATAGAGATGAAAGAACAATTCAGAGGATCAACCAATCCAGAAGCTGGTTTTTTGAAAGATAAATAAAATTGACAAGCCTTTAAGCAGACTCATCAAGAAGAAAAGGGAGAGGACCCAAATTAATAATATCAGAAATGAAAGAGGAGAAATAACAACTGATACCACAGAAATACAAAGGGTCGTCAGAAACTACTATGAACAATTATATGCCAAGAAATTTGAAAACCTCGATGAAATGGACAAATTTCTAGACAAGTATAATCTTCCAACACTGAAGGAGGAAAAAAAAGAAAGCTTGAACAGACCAATAACAGCTGGGGAAACTGACGCACTAATCAAGAAACTCCTGGCACACAAAAGCCCAGGGCCGGACGGTTTCACAGGAGAATTTTACAAAACATTTAAGAAAGAGCTAACCCCTGTCCTTCTAGACTATTCCAAAAAATCCAAGAGGAGGGAAGACTCCCAGACTCTTTCTATGAGGCCAGCATCACCCTAATCCCAAAACCACATAAAGACCCTACAAAGAAAGAAAACTACAGGCCAATTTCACTGATGAACATAGATACTAAAATCCTCAACAAAATATTGGCAAACCGCATCCAGCAATATATTCAAAAGATTATCCACCACGATCAAGTGGGATTCATCCCAGGCATGCAGGGATGGCTCAATATACGCAAATCAGTAAATGTGATACATCACATAAGTAAAAGAAAAGACAAAAACCACATGATCATCTCGATAATGCAGAAAAAGAATTTGATAAGGTACAGCACCCATTTATGATCAAAACACTCAGCAAAATTGGAATAAAAGGGGCATTCCTCAACGTAATAAAGGCCATATATGAAAAACCTACAGCCAACATCATACTCAATGAGCAAAACTGAAAGCTTTCCCACTAAGATCGGGAAGACAACAAGGAGGTCTGCTCTCACCACTTCTTTTCAACATTGTATTGGAAGTCCTAGCCACAGCGGTCAGACAAGAGAAAGACATAAAAGGCATCCAAATAGGAAAGGAGGAAGTAAAACTATCATTGTTTGCAGATGACATGATAGTGTACATAGAGAACCCTGTAGACTCTACCAAAATCTCCTCAACCTAATAAGTGAATTTGGCAAAACAGAAGGATACAAAGTCAACATTCATAAATCAAAGGCATTTTTGTACACTTGCAATGCAGTAGAAGAAGAAGACATCAGAAAAAAATACCATTCGATATAGCAAGAAGGAAAATAAAGTACCTAGGCATAAATTTAACCAAAGATGTAAAAGACCTGTACGCAGAAAACTATACAACATTGAAGAAAGAAATTAAGGAAGACACAAATTAATGGAAGCATATACTGTGCTCATGGATTGGAAAAATTAATATCATCCAAATGTCCATACTACCCAAAGCAATTTATAGATTCAACGCAATCCCTATTAAGATACCAATGACATATTTCACAGAAATAGAACAGAGTTTTTAAAAATTTATATGGAATCATAAATGACCCTGAATAGCCTCAGCAATTTTGAGAAAGAAAAACAAAGTAGGAGGGATCACACTACCGGACATTAAACTCTACAACAAAGTCACTATAATCAAAACAATCTGGTACTGGCACAAGAACAGACCCATAGACCAGTGGGACACAATAGAAAGCCCAGAAATAAGCCCAGGTCTATATGAGCATCTAATATTTGACAAAGGGGGCAGAAGCATAAAATGGAGCAATAATAGCCTCTTCAACAAATGGTGTTGGAAGAGCTGGACGGCTACATGCAAAAAATTGAAATTGGATCATCAGCTGACACCATACACAAAAATAAACTCAAGATGGATAAAAGACTTAACTAAAAGTCACAACACCATCAAAGTCCTAAGGGAGAACATTGGCAGGAAACTCTCAGATATCCCACACAGCAATTTTTTCACTGATATGTCTCCTAAAGCAAGGGACATAAAGGAAAGTATAAACAAGTGGGACCTCATCAAAATAAGAAGCTTCTGCATGGCAAAAGAAAACATCAGCAAAATGAAAAGGGAGCCAACCATATGGGAAAATATATTCGCTAATGATACATCAGATAGAGGTTTGATCTCCAAGATATATAAAGAACTCACTCGACTCCACTCCAAGAAGACAAAGGATCCAATCCAAAAATGGGCAAAGGACCTGGGCAGACACTTTTCCAAGGAGGAGATACAGAGGGCCCAGAGGCATTTGAAAGGATGCTCAGCATCACTAGCCATCAGAGAAATGCAGATCAAAACCACCATGAGGTACCACCTCACACCGGTGAGAATGGCCATCATAAACAGATCAACAAACAACAGGTGCTGGCGAGTCTGTGGAGAAAAGGGAACCCTAGTCCACTGTTGGTGGGAATGCAGACTGGTGCAGCCACTATGGAAAGCAGTGTGGAATTTCCTCAGAAAGCTGAAAATGGAACTGCCTTTTGATCCAGGGATTTCCCTGCTTGGACTATACCATAAGAATACCAAAACGCCAATACAAAAGAACCTATGCACCCCAATGTCATAGCAGCACAATTTACAATAGCCAAGTGTTGGAAGCAACCTAAATGCTCATCAGTAGATGATTGGATCAAAAAATAATGGTACATATACACAATGGAATACTATGCAGCAGAAAGAAAAAAAGAACTACTAAATTTCACAACGGCGTGGATGGAACTGGAGAGCATTATGCTAAGCAAAATAAGCCAGGGGGTGAAAGACAAATACCATATGATCTCACCTATAAGTGGAACCTAACCAACAAAACAAAGATGCAAGGAAAATAAGAGCAGTAACAATGAAAATAAAAGAAATCAACAGAGACAAGAGGGAAGGAGGGGGGGGTGGGGAAAAAGAAGGGAAGGGGAAAGTCAAGGAACATATAGCAAGGACTCATGGACAAAACCAAAGGGGAAGAGCTGAGGGAGGGAAGAAGGGAGGGGGCAAGGGAAAGTGGTAGGGAGGAGGCAGAGACAAATGTATTTGAAAAAATAAATTAAAATAAAATTTAAAAAAAAACCATCATAAAGTCTCAGCAACATGGCATCAACACAGAAATAATCAAGTAGATAAGGGAAATATAATGAATATTATAGAGACAAATGCATATATATAACAATATAATATATGATTAAGTTGATATTTCAAATCAATGGGTAAAATAAGGCTTATTCAACAAATAAAGTGCATGGACCACTATTATTTGAAATAAAACAAATATAGAGCCCTATTTCACACATTATACAAGAAATATTCAGGTGAGTTAAAAATCAATATGTAGAATCTAGTGAGTTTTAGAAGAAAATAGACCTCATATTTTTCATGACCTGAAGTAAAATATTCAAACCCAGAAGTTATAAAGTAAATATTGACAATATGACTGTATTAAACATTTAAGAATATAGTTATATATATATATATATAAACATAAAGGAAAAAGAAGAGAATAGAAAAGTATTTGCAACACATCTAAAACATGGTTAATAGGTTTTTGTTTTGGGGTTTTTTTTTGGGAAAAAAGTTCTACAAACCTTAAATCAATAAATGGATAAAGAATACCAAAAAGTCATTTAAACTTTTTTAAAAAGTAGAAATAGGCAAGAAATATACTAAAACAGGTTGAGTTTTAACATATAGTAAAGGAACAATTAAAATAACATCATTGTCACAATCAGATTAATGAGTATTAAAATAGTAATATCAAGTATTGGCAACTCTGAAAAGAACTGGGTATTCATAGAAATTTTTCTTCATCTTAAAGCAGTCCCTTTAGCATATTTTGCAGTGTGGGTTTGGTGGAGGTGTATTCTTTTAGCCTTCTTTTGTCTGGGAAAATCCATATTACACCTTCCATTTTAATTGAGAGCCATGCTGGATAGAGTAGTCTTGTTTGCAGACCTTTGCTTTTCATGACTTGGAATATTTCTTGCCATTCCCTTCTGGTTTGCAGTGTTTCTGTTGAGAAGACATCTGCTGGTCGTATTGGGGCTCCCTTATATGTTACTACCTCTTTCTCCCTTTCTTGCTTTAGGATTCTGTCTTTGTCTTTGATATTTGCCATTTTAATGATGATGTGTCTTGGAATGGGCCTCATTGGGTTCCTCTTGAATGAGATCTTCAGTACTTCCTGGACTTGTGTGACTTTTCTTCTCCTCCAATTAGGGGAGTTTTCCATCATGACTTTTTCAACAGGTTCTCTATTCCTTCCTCATCCTCTTCTCCTTCTGGTATACCTATTATATGGATATTATTACATTTCAGGTTGTCCTGCATTTCCTTCAATGCCTCTTCATTCTTTTTCACTGTTTTTTCATTTTCTTGCTCTTTTTGGGAGCTTTTTTCTACCTTGTCCTCCAGCCTGCTGATTCAGTCCTCAGCTTCATCTAGCCTGCTTTGGATTCCTTCTACTGTGTCCTTCAATTCAGAAATTGTATTCTTCATTTCCTCTTGTCTCTTCTTGATAGTTTCTATGTCCTTTTTCGTGCTGGTATAGTTTACAGTAAGTTCCCTGTAGTTTCCCTGTAGTTTTTTGTAATTCTCTCTGAGCTCACTGAGCTCATTGAGCTTCCTTAGAACTGTTGTTTGGGACTCAATATCTGATAGTTTACTTGCCTCTATTTCATTTAGTTCTCTCTGTGGGGATTCTTCCTTTCCCTTCCACTGGGGAGTGTTTCTTTGTCTTCCCTTTATTTGTGCGACTTTTCTCTTTTGCTTCTGCTTCTGCTTCTTAAATTTATCTGTCTTGGTTTCCTGACTTTGTGGTATGAACTTCTATGGTAGGGGACTGCTGTTTTTTCTTTCTGGATCTGCCTCTGATGATGTCAGATGTTGACGCTGTCTGACCTTAGACAGTCTGTTCGAGACTTCCAGTAATCTACTGTTTGTGGCTGTCTCCTTCAGCTGTTATTCTACTCACTCTGCACTCAGTAGACTGCCTTAGACAGCTCAGGGCAGGGTGGAGTCCCTCCTGGAGGTGGGGTTATTGGGTCCTCTCCTGCTGCTGCAATATAGGGCAGAAGTCTGCACTCGGATCCCGCCAGCTACTCTCTCCGTTCTCACTCCAAATCCTCCATCCCCAGTCTCTCCTCAAGTGTCACCAGATGCCTTTGCGCCCCCTTTAGCCAGGGATCTACTGTCTGTGGCTGCCACTCTGCACTCAGCAAGCAGCTTAGACAGCACAAGGCAGGGTGGAATCCCACCTGGGGGTGGGGCTATTGGGTCCTTTGATGCTGGTGCTGCTCAGGGGGCATGGTCTCAGCCTGAACAAGATGGCCACTGCCACATGGGGGATGAGGCAGCACTGAGATCCCGCTGGCTACTCTCTCAGTTCTCTCCCCACAGCCTCCTTTTCCAGTCTCTCCTCAAGCATCTTTAACCTACTCTGCCTCTGCCTTTGCCAGAGACCAGGATAAGTGGCTGCAAATAAAAATTTATGTGTTGGCCCTTTAAACAGTTCTTTGCGTCTCCAGCTGCCTGTCTCTGGCAGAGAGCAACCCTGCCACTTTTCGCAGCTGGCTGTTTTCTGTGTACTTTTTGGGCTCTGGTGTTGTAGGCTAGAGATCTCCACTTTTCATTTAGACCCTGCTCTTCTCAGGGGGATCCAACTGGCCATTTCAATATCCTTCTGCTGCTGCCGCCTGTGGGCGCCCCGCTTGCCTTCTCAGGTTTGTACTGCATGCCTTACCAGTTAGTTTGCACTAAAGCCGATTTTTCTGTCTCTGAAGTTACAAGGCTCCTCTCTCACTATTGTTCAGTTGTTTGTTCCAGGTGATTTCTTCACAATTTAGTTGTAATTCCAGGTTGGTTCTGGCAGTTGTCAGTGTGACTTCCACTCACTCCTCCACCGTCTTGATTCTCCCTGTTAGAGGAACTTTTGTGAGGCCAGGGAAATGCATTCAATACATCATGCATTGATTTTTGATGTTCTGATTATGAATTCTCCCTAAATTCCCCACACTCTGGTCATATATATATTTTTTATTAATTGTTTTATAGATAACCTTTACATTTTTACTGCTTATTTGTGGTTGATATCAGTTAACAATGTGAACAGAGCAGACACCAATATGCCTTTATTAGTTTCCTGAGGCTGCTGTAACAGATTACCACATATTTGGTGGTGTAAAACAATAGAAATTTATTCTCTCACTGTGTTGAGACCAGAAGTCTGAAATTGGGCTGTCCTCCTTCAGGGGGTTCCATGGGAGAATCTGTTCCTTTCCTTTTCCAACTCCTGGTGGCTGCCAGAGCTCCTGGGTTTGTGGCCACATCACTCAGTATCTGCTTTTGTCTTCACATTATCTTCTCCTTTGTATCTATGTATCTCCCTTTAGCTGTCACTTATAAGGACACCTGTGATGGCATTTAGGGCCTGCCTGATAATCCAGGGTTATTGCCTCATCTCAAAATCTTTAATTTAATCACATCTGCCAAGATCCTGTTTCCAAAGTAGGTAACTTTACAAATTCCAGAGATTAGGATTTTTGATATCTACCCTTGGGCAAAAGTTAGTCAGCCTACTACAATACTTGATCAATTAGTCTCTTTCTCTTTCACACTACAATTAAAACTATTTAGAAAAATCCAGCTATAGAGACTGTTACGATGGAAGGAAGAAAATTATTTAAGAAGTGCATTGAGAAAGAATAAAGGAGGAATTCTTTGCAGTCAATGAAGATAAGCTAATATAAACACAATGAGATTGAAGTTCCATTACAGAAACATATTTTGATTTCGTCAGCACAGCTCACACGTTCCATGTCATCTAAACATTAAACTTTAATATAAAAAATATCACCCTGGATGTTAACTAGGTTAATCATGGTGATTGTTTCCCAATATATAAAAATATTGAATCATTATGTTGTGCATTTGAAAAATAATGTTAAATGTCACTTCTGTTGCAACAGAATCATCATACACAGTACTTGAAGGTTTAAATGATCTCATTCACTAATTTTTATCCTATCACTTTACTTGAAAGTGAATGTTGGGTTTCAAAACATCCATATTTTGCCTTTGTTCAGAAGTGAACCATTTTAGGAAGACAAATTGTTGTCATGCTGACTAAAAATAAGAATAAAAAAGTATACTTTCCCCTTTAAAAGATTTAAGAAAAAATTTTCAAGTGCACAAAATTCTGTTAAATTCCAAGGAAAATAAATCTAAATTTAAAGTAAGTGAAACATTCTGTGGCACAAGTATTCTCAGGCCTCAAATCAGTGCTTCGATGTTGGCTCTTTGACAACTTGGATGAGACACATAACCCTCTGAGTCTTAGTTTCTTAATCTTAAAGTGAGACAGCCTGATTTTTTCTAATTTTTATTTTTTATTATGGTAAAAAAAGCACAAAGACACACAAAATTGACCGCCTTAACCTGTTCTTTACAGTTCTTTCTTGTGTTAATTATATTAATATTATAATATAATAGCTCTCCAGAGTTTTTCATCTTGCAAATTTCTAACTGTATATCTATTGAACACCCCACAATTACACATCCATCCCCTCAACCCCTGGCCACCACCCTTCTACTTTCTGTTTCTAAGAGTTTGACAACTTTACCTTTTAGACAGGGAACTGCCATCTTCCAGTAATTCACAAAATGACTAATACAAAGGAAAAGAGGAGAGGCACCACATATGTTCTCTAGGTCTTTTAGAAAACAGGTAGTTTCTTTTAGAAAACAGGTCTTTTAAAAATCAGACTTCCAGCCAAAATGGAGGTGTATGCTTTGCTTCCTCACACAACCAAAAGGACAATAACAAGTTTAAAAACAGAAAACAACAAGAACTGCCAGAAAATTGAACTGTATGGAAGTCTGACATCCAAGAAATTAAAAAGAAACATTCATCCAGACTGGTATGAGGGGTGGAGATGGCCGTCCATTGCGGAAAGGACTCATAGAAAGGCAGCAGCTGGAGGACTGGGTGGGCAAGATGGCAGCTGGTGATCCCATACTTGTATGCAGATAAGCCAGGAAGAACAATAGGGGAGCAAGACAGACTGCGCAACTCAGGGTTCAGTGCTCGAAAAAAAAGCCTCAAAACCTCTGGCTGTAAAAGCCTGTGGGTGTTGTAGCAGTGGCAGAAACTCCCAGCCTCACAGGAGAGTTCATTGGAGAGACCCACAGGGTCCTAGAACATAAACAAACCCACCCACCCAGGAATCAGCACTGGAAGGGCCCAATTTGCTTGTGGGTAGATGGGGAAGTGACTGAAAGCCGGTGGAGAGCCAAGCAAGCGGCATTGTTCTGTCTCTGACTCCTCCCCCACATACAGCACCACAAGGCAGCAAAGTGAGTTGCCCCATCCTAGTTAATCCCTAAGGTTTACCACTTACAACATAACAGGAGCACTGATGCAACAAAATATGATCCAAATGAAAGAACAGATCAAAACTCCAGAAAAAATACTAACAAATGATGAAGAGATAGCCAACCTATTGGATGCAGAGTTCAAAACACTGGTAATCAGGCTGCTCACAGAAATGGTTGAGTATGGTCACAAAATAGAGGAAAAAGTGAAAGCTATGCAAAGCTAAATAAAAAAAATATATATACAGGTAAACAACAGTAAAGGGAAGGAAATCAGGACTCAAATCAATGATTTGGGGCAGAACAAAGAAATAAACTTTCAACAAGAACAGAAGGAAGAAACAAGAATTCAAAAAAACTAAGGAGAGGCTTAGGAGACTCCAGGGAAACTTAAACATTCCAACATCTGAATCATAGGGTTGCCAGAAGGAGAAGAAGAACAAGAAATTGAAAACTTATTTGAACAAATAAGGAAGGAGAACTTCCCCAATCTGGCAAAGGAAATAGACTTCCAGGAGATCCAGGAAGCTCAGAGAGTCCCAAAGAAGTTGGACCGAAGGAAGCACACACCAAGGCACATCATAATTACATTCCCCAAGATTAAAGATGAGAGAATCTTAAAAGCAGCAAGAGAAAAGCAGACAGTTACCTTCAAAGGAGTTCCCATAAGACTATCAGCTGATTTCTCAACAGGCACCTAACAGGCAACGAGGGGCTGAAAGAAGCATTCAAAGTCATGAAAAGCAATGACCTACATCCAAGATGACTCTATTCAGCAAAGCTCTCATTTAGAATGGAAGAGCAGACAAAGTGCTTTCCAGATAAGGTCAAGTTAAAGGAATTCATCATCACCAAGCCCTTATTATATGAAATGTTAAAGAGACTTACCTCAGAAAAAGAAGATCAAAACTATGAACAGTAAAATGACAACAAACACAACTATCAACAACTGAACCTAAAAAACAAAAACAAACTAAGTAAACAATTAGAACAGGAACAGAATCACACAAATGGAGATCACCTGAAGGGTTATTAGTGGGGACAGGGAGGGGGAAGAATGAGGGAAAAGGTAGAGGGAATAAGCAGTATAATTGGTAGGTACAAAATAGACAGGGGGAGGTTAAGAATAGTATAGGGAATGGAGAAGCCAAAGAACTTATATGTATGACCCATGGACGTGAACTAAAGGGGGAGCGGGATGCTGGTAAGAGGGTGGTTGCAGAATGGAGGGGAATAAAGGGGAGAAAAGAAATGGGACAAGTGTAGTAGCATAATCAATAAAATATACTTTAAAAATTAAAAAATGAAAAAAATAAGAAAACAGGGACTTTTTGCTTTGATCATATACATGCAAATCTACAAGAAATGTGATATTGTAGACATCAAGGAAATGGGCACTGTTCAAAAAGGAATGCCCCACAAATGTTCCCATGGCAAAAGTGGAAGACTCTGCAATGTTATCCAGTATGTGATGGGTATTGTTATAAATTAACAAGTTAAGGGCAAGAGAATTAATATACTTATTGAGCATATTAAGTACTCTAAGAACCAAGATAGCTTCCTGAACCATGTGAAGGAAAATGATCAGCCCTGGCTGGTGTGGCTCAGTGG
This sequence comes from Pteronotus mesoamericanus, assembly GCF_021234165.1. Classification (NCBI taxonomy): domain Eukaryota; kingdom Metazoa; phylum Chordata; class Mammalia; order Chiroptera; family Mormoopidae; genus Pteronotus; species Pteronotus mesoamericanus. The sequence continues at coordinate 5,285,622 of NW_026555072.1, forward strand.
ATTGAGTGCCAGCCTGCCAACCGAAGGGCCACCAGTTCAATTCCCAGTCAGAGCATATGTCTGGATTGCAGGCCAGGTCCCAGTGGGGGGTGTATGAGAGTCAACCACACATTGATGTTTCTCTCCCTGTCTTTCTCTTTCCCTTCCCTTCTCTCTAAAATTAAATAAATAAAATCTTTTTTTAAAAAAGGAAAATGATCAGAAAAATAATGATCAAAGAAAAAGGTACCTGGGTTCAGCTAAAGCACCAGCCTGCTCTGTCCAAAGAAGCACACTGTGTGAACTAACGGAAAGGAGACTGAGCTGCTGGAACCCATTCCCTAGGAATTGACATGATGAGTGTAAAAGAAATAATATCTCTGTACTGATAAAAATGTTTCTCCTGAGTAGAAGTGTGGTGTCCCCTTCTCCCCCAAAAATATTTAGAGAAACTTTTGTGTCCTTAAAAAATAGTTTGACTACTGTAGATATCTTATAGATAGGTCTTATGTATAGATAGAATCATACAGCATTTGTCCTTTTGTGAGTGGTTTACTTAGTGTAATGTCCTCAAGGTTCATCCATATTATAGCATGTGACAGGATTTCCTTCTTTTCTAAGGCTGAATAAAAAAATATTCATTCATATATATCACAGTTTGTTTAGCCATTCTTGGACACTTGCATTGCTTTACCTCTTGGATTTAGTGAATAATGCTGCTATCAACATGAGTATGAAAATATCTTTTCAAGAACGTGCTCTCAATTCTATGGATATATACCCAGAAATTGGATTGCTGGGTCATATGGTAGTTCTATTTTTAATTTTTAAAGGAACTTCCACACTGTTTTCCATAGCAGATGCACTATTTTATATTCCTACCAACAGTGCACAAGAGTTTCAATTTCTCCACACCCTCACCAACACTTATTACTTGGGTATTTTTTTATAGCAGCCATCATAATGGGTGTGAAGTGGTATCTCATTGTAGTTTTGATTCAAAAGGGATGACTTTTCAGAAAGTAATTATTGCTTCAAAAAATTATTGAACAAATTTTGATAATGTACACAAAATGTTTTGCACAATGCCTAGAGAACAGCACATGTTTGATGAATGGTGATTATCAGTAATGTTGTTGTCCTAGTCCAGGCACTGTTCCTGAGGCTTGAGACTCATAAACAGGAAGATTTGAGGCCCTTGCTCTGGAGAAGCTAGGACAGATGTACATGGAGAGTATACTGGGTTTCTAAAATCCAAAAGAGAAACCCAAATATTTTAAAGATAAAAACAAAGTAATTACTTTAAAAACAAAATTGATTAAATTCAAAACCAATATAGTAAAGAGTGAATGTGAGCTGTTATTAAGCCAATTCCAAAAATATAAGTATTTAATATACATGCCTGCAAGTTAAAAGAGCAAAATTAAATTTTTACAGGCAAGTTTTACCTTGAAAGTAATGTATATGGCAAAAGGTAGGTTAATGTCTGCAGTCAAAGTAACAGTTAGAAAATTCATTAATTTTGTTTAGGTTTAAATTGCTATTGTTAATGTTCCAGGTTCCTAGGTGAGAGGGAGTTGCTTGAGCTGTTAGTTCTTGCTACTCTCAGAAGCCCACTTTGCAGATGGAGTAACATATCCCACAGGGTCTGTCCACTTAACCAGCTTCTGGCTCTCCAGTCAGCCTGGGGCTTGCCTTACCCTGGATGCCGCTGTCCAGGTAGGTGAGGGACCAGTTGGCCAGTGTGAGCAAGGTGAAGAGGATGAAGATGGTGTTCTGGAAGTGCTTCGGGTCAGATTAGGGGAACAATGCCTGGGGCACCAGAGAACAAGATTGGCTGCTCAGGACCATGCCAGGCTCACAGGAGCCTATTTCCAGGGTCTCTGCTAGGGTTCTGGTCACTTCCTGGAGGCTGGTTAGGGAGCTGTGGGCAGATGTTGAAGGGGAAGCTGATTCAGTGAGGGTTGTGTCAGCAACCAGAGCTGACACTAAAAGCAGGAGATCCCTCATTTGCTAGTGACTTGGGACAGTCCCAACCCCTCTGTAGAAAATGAAGAGATTGATCCTAGTAGGTAGCAGGAGACTTAGTAGAAGCTGACTGAAGTCTGCAGTCTACTTCTCTCCTGTCCCATGAATAGGTTACAGCACATTCCTTAGGCATGCAGGCCTGTGTCCCTCACCCTTTGCTGTACCAGGGTGAGCAGCCATGGCCTGATTGACTCTCGGGGTTCATCTGCTCTTGAAGACCTTGAAGATCTGGTTGTAGATGGTGCACTTGAAGGAGTGGGAATTGAGCTGCATGAGCATGAAGTCCAGCACAGCCATGACCATGATGAAGTCTGAGGGAACAGGGGAGCCTGAGTGTAATGGGTTCCTGCTCAGGGTGCTAGGCCAGACCCACAGTCTTCTCAATGCCAACAACCCCTGGCCCTGGTCCTTTTTGTCCTCAGCCTCCCCTAGGCAGTATAATGGATCCCAGTACACGTACAAGATGCCAAGGAAAATGGAGTCCAAGGCCATAAAGATCCACTCTGCAAGGACACCATGTGCTCATTCAGGGCCATCCCCAGCAACCTTGGTGCTTCTTCCCTCTCCCCTACTGGAATCAAAAGACTGTCCCTAAGTGGCTATGTGTCTTAACTGCTCTGCAGCTCAGTTTTCTTGTCTGTAAAATGATGATAATGACAGTCTGCCTGATATAGTTTTCATGAGCATTAAATTCATTTAACACAGTAAAGTGTTTAAAATAAAAATAAATAAATACATAAATAAACAAATATATAAATTGCTGCCATTAGGCTAATAATTACATGGCTCTAAGTAAAATATATTTGTTTGAAAAAAATCAAATAAGGTTAAGAGCAAGTGGTAAAACAGTATGTAATGTAAGATCATGTTTTAAAGCTAATAATAAATATGTCACTTGCTACATTCAACACATCACTTATATTTGAAATTTTTAAGTGTTAAGCAGATATTAGTTTTTAAATTAGAAAAGAACAATAGCAGAGCCAAAACAACAATAATAAAGATTATTAAAATAACAAAATAAATTTCCAGGAAAAAAACACAATATTTTTATGCAGAACACTTATGGAAATCTTTTTTCACAAATTAAAAAAAAAAAAAACTCTAACAAGTCCGGTCAAGAAAAAAATAAGTAAAAGAAAATTCAGAATAAAAAGTAATTATTAAGTGACTGTAGAAATTTAAAAATAAGAAACTAATACTGGTGTCCAGAAATTACTTTTTAAGTATATTTTATTGATTATGCTATTACAGCTGTCCCAATTTTTTTCTCCCCCTCTGCCTTGCACCCCACCCACCCACCAGCATTCCCCTCCTCCTTAGTCCATGTCCATGGGTCATACATATAAGTTCTTTGGCTTCTCCATTGCCTATACTATTCTTAACCTCTCCTTGTCTATAATGTACCTACTATTTATACTACTTATTCCCTGTACTTTATCCCCTATTGTCCCCGTTTCCCTCCCCACTGGTAACCCTCCATGTGATCCCCATTTTTGTGATTCTCTTCCTGTTATGGTTGTTTGCTTAGTTTGTTTTTAGGTTTGTTTGTTTGTTTTTTTAGATTCCATTGTTGACTGTTGTGAATTTGTTGTCATTTTACTGTTCATAGTTTTGATCTTGTATTTATTAGGTAAGTTCCTTTAACATTTCATATAATAAGGGCTTGATGATGATGAACTCCTTTAACTTGACCTTATCTGGGAAGCACTTTATCTGCCTTTCCATTCTAAATTATAGTTTTGCTGGATAGAGTCATCTTGGATGTGGGTCCTTGTCTTTCATGACTTTGAATACTTCTTTCCAGCCCCTTCTTGCCTGCAAGGTTTCTCTTGAAAATCAGCTGATAATCTTATGGGAACTCCTTTGTAGGTAACTGTTTCCTTTTCTCTTGCTGCTTTTAAGATTCTCTCCTTATCATTAATCTTGGGGAATGTAATTATGATGTGTCTTGGTAATTATGGTGTGCTCCCTTTGGTCCAACTTCTTTGGGACTCTGGGTTTCCTGGACTTCCTGGAAATCTATTTCCTTGGCCAGATTAGGGAAGTTTTCCTTCATTATTTGTTCAAATAAGTTTTCAATTTCTTGCTCTTCTTCTCCTTCTGACACCCCTATGATTCAGATGTTGGAGCATTTAAAGTTGCCCCAGAGGTTCCTAAGCCTCTCCCCATTTTTTGAATTATTGTTTCTTCATTCTGTTCCAGTTGGATGTTTATTTCTTCCTTTTGTTCCAAGGTGTTAATCTGAGTCCCAGTTTCCTTTCCTTCACTGTTGGTTCTGTGTATATTCTCCTGTTTTTCACTTTTTATAGCCTTCATTTCTTTCTTCATTTTACAACCCAGTTCAAACAATTCTGTGAGCATCCTGGTTACCAATGTTTTGAACTCTGCATCTGGTAGGTTGTCTATCTCTTCATCGCTTAGATCTTTTTCTGGAGTTTTGATCTATTCTTTCATTTGGGCCATATTTCTTTGTCTCAGCACATCTGTTATGTTTTAAGGGGTGGAGCTTTAGGTATTTGCCAGGGTGGGGCAACTCACATCACTGTGTTGTGGCACTGTCTGAGGGGGAGGAATCAGAGAGGGAACAATTCCACTCACTCACTTCATTCTAGTCCCACTTTCCATCACTTCCCTCGCTTCCCACAAGTTGATTGTGCCCTTAGGTGCTGATTCCCAGGTGGGTGGGTATATGTACATTTGAGGACGCCATGGGCTTCTCCAACAAACTATCCTGTGAGACTGGGAGTTTTTCCCACCTTCACAGCTCCCACAGAATTTTACAGCCAGAGGTTTTGAGTCTTTAGTTTCTCAGTCAGCCAGCTCCCATCTCATGTGTGCAGTCTGCTGCCTTGTCAAGGGTCTTCTCTGCCCAGCTGTCCATCTCCACCCCTCCTACCCATCTGGATGAGTATTTTTTTAACTCCTTGGTTGTCAGAGTTCTGTGCAGATTGATTTTCTGGCAGTACTCATTGTTTGTTTTTAAATTAGTTGTTATCATCCTTTTGGTTGTGTAAGGAAGAGAAACATTTCTACCTACACCTCCATCTTGGCTGGACTGTTTTTCTGGTGTCCAGAAATTATTAATGTGGCTACATTGAGACACAAGTTATGTTTCTATCACAGTAATTATTGCAGTGGTGACAATGGGACTTGGAACATTTTTTATAAAAGAAGATAATACTATTAATAAGTTTGTGCCAATAAATTAAAGAACGTATAAAATGTGTAATTTAAGAGATATATATATATATATATATGATAGATAGATAGATATCCAAAGTTGATTCAAGATGAAATAGAAAACTTGAGCAGACTATTTACAATAAATAGTAATTTAATTGTTAATAAAATATATCTTCTCCCACCAAAGTCCCAGGTTAAGGTAGTTTTACAGGTGACTTTTGTGGAATCCCCAAAATTAATTTTATGCAAGCTGTATCAGAGAATAGAGAAAGTCACCACATTCTTTATGAGGTATAAGAAAAATCATAGACAAATCTTCCATCTAATTGTAGATTCAAAGATCCTAAATAAAATAATAGCAACTTTACTGTAACCCTGCATTAAAAAAGTAATATATTATGGCTAGGAAGAGTTTATGCCAGGAGTGCAAGTATTGTCCAGAATAAGAAAATTTTATCAACAGCATTCACCACATTAAGAGAGTGAATTAGAACTATATGTTCCTGTTAGTAGACAGAAAAGGCATGTGATAAAATTCAGCACTGATTCAGGATTGAAGCTTAGAGCAAACTGGGAATATAAGGTAATGTCCTTAACTTGAATAAACCTACAGCAAACTTTCTATTTAATGGTAAAATTTAAGAAGAATTAACTTTTTTTTAAACAAGGCAAATATGCCCATTATAATGATATCTATTCCAAATTGCATTACAGTCTTAACCAATGAAACAAGAAAGGGAAAGTAATTAGGAAGCATAGATTGCCAAGGGAGACGTGGTGCTGTCATTTAGAGACAACATTATTTGTCTAGATAGAAAATCTAAGAATTAGTAAAAAAGTTTAGCAGGATTGCTGAACACAAGATCAATATATAAAACAACAGTTATACTCCTAAATCTGATAATCAATTATCAAATGCAATTTTTATAAATGTAGCATTTGTAGTGCAAACAAAATAAGAGAAAATATCAAACATTATTAAATGATAAAAAGTAAACCCATTTTAATCTCTACTTATGATATTAAAACTTATATTTCACCATTTAAAAAATAACAATTCTACTACAAATACAACCATATCCATTATAACATATTTTTAAAGCATCTCTAAGATTAAGATGTATCTTACAACAAATGGCTTCTTACTTCTTGTCCTCCGAGAATAGATTGTGATATAGCTGTCATTGCCTGAGCATGGGTAAACTTTATAGTCATAGTTGTTTGTCTTCATGATACTTCACTTGAGTTATGTGCATTTTTGGACTACATGTTGAGTTTCATCAGATATTTAAAATGTCTTTAAAACTGCATCCATCCAGATGGGTAGGAGGGGTGCAGAAACGGAATGGGCTAGTCTCACATGGATAAAAATTCAGGAGGAATACCACAGGAGCAACGAGTCCCAGCCCCACAACAGGCCCCCCAGCCCAGGGTTCCAGTGCCAGGAAGACAAGTCCCCATAACCTCTGGCTGCAAAAATCAGCACGGATTGAGCCAGTGGAAGAAACTTCTGGAGTCCCAATCAATTCCTCTTAAAGACCCACATACAGATTTACTCATATTCACTCCCTCTGAGCTTTAGCACCAGGGTAGCTTCTTGAAAAGCACCAGTGGCATATGGGGAAGAACTGAATTGTCTGGCAGAGGCCATTGTCCCTTTCCTGAAACCTCCCCTTAAAAGGCATGGAGCCAGCAGGCTGCTGTCATATCTGAGACTCCATCAACCTGGCTAACACTGTTTGCCCCACCCTGGAGATACCCAGAGACTCTGACCCACCCAAATTATGGGCCACCCAAGTTGCTTTTCTGTATGAATGGCTGGTGTTGGCTCATGCTTCATAACTTCTTAAATCCTCTCAAACAAGCAAGACCCAGTCTCAGTGAGCCCCCAACCCCCATAATTCTTGACAAGTGGCCTGGGCCTGGCCCTAGCAGCAGCCAGCCTAGATTCACAGATTGGCTTCACTTGGGAATCTCCAAGCCCAGCACAAGTAGCAGCCATCTCAGATTGCTTAATAGTTAGGCAGGGTGGCTCTAAGCAAAACACAGGTGGGGGCTGAGCTTGGCCTGCACTACGCAGGAAACCCCAAGGCCAGTGTGCCCTGCGGACAGCTACAGACCATGTTGGAGCACCACCACCCTGCCCCGACACATCTGTGCCTCCATGGAGAATGGAAGTTGGTGGTCAGTGGTCACAGCCAGTCCTTGCAGCTGACTGACCTGGGTAAATCCCTTCCATTGACCTGCCAACAGCACCCAAGGCTCAACTACAAGAGGAGGGTGTACTCAGCCCACATGAAAGGCACACCTCAAGTACCCAGCTTGGGTGATAAGGGAGGCTGTGCCACTGGACCCTACAGGACACCTACTATATCAGGCCATGCTACCAAGGGAGGGAATCATAGAAGCTCTACCTAATACATAAAAAAAACACAGGGAGGCTGCCAAAACAAGGCGAAAAAGAAACATGACCCAAATGAAAGAACAGATCAAAACTCCAGAAAAAGAACTAAACAAAATGGAGATAAACAACCTATCAGATACAGAGTTCAAAAAGCTGTTTATAAGAATGCTCAAAGAACTTAGTGAGGACCTCAACAGCATAAAAGAGATCCAGTCAGAAACAAAGGATACACTAATTAAAATAAATAACAATTTACAGGGAAACAACAGTAGAGTGGATGAAGCTGAGAATCAAATCAATGATTTGGAACATAAAGAGGAAAAAAAAAAAACCCAGCCAATCAGAACAAGTAGAAAAAAGAATTTTTAAAAAATTAAGATACTATAAAGAGCCTCTGGGACAACCTCAAGACCTCCAATAAATTTGAAAACTCCTGTGAAGGAAAAGAAGTACAGGATGGAAAGAAGGTACCAGTGACAAATCACAGAGGGCTTTGTGAGTCAGGATAAGGAATTTAGACAGATTTCTAAGTGTAGTGAGAACTGATTAATGCTTTTAAAGCTAGTTATTGCTCATTTATGATAAAATTACAATAAAAAGAATAAATCATTCTGTCTGCAATGTAAAGAAATGTTATAGAATACACCCAAATCTCCAGAAGAACAAGGAGATGAAATTTGTTCTACCAAATATTAAGACTTATTATAAGGTTATGGTAAAATAAACCATTGTGTTAAAAGTTCAGAGACAGATAAATAGATTAATTAACATAGCCAAAAAACCCAAACAGTTATGGAAAGTTGATATATAGCATAGATAACATTATAAAGGAATAGCAAAAGGCTAACGTGATACTGGGGCAACTGGGGCAAGTGGAAATAAAAAACAATTTGACCCTTAGATAAAAATGAATTCCAGATGAATTAAAAGCTTAAATGTGAGAAGAAAACCCTATCGAACATAAGGTTTCTTCAGCAAGAAATAAAAAAATTAAATACAAACCATAAAAAAATAAATACATTTAACTACATTAAATTTTTTTAAAAATATATACAAGAAAGCTGATAAATAAATAAAAAAAACAAGTTAGAGACTATATATTATTTACAATCTATATAACTGATTGAGGATCAGTATGCAAATATACAAAGAATTCCTATAAATCAAAGAAAAAATAAAAATAAAAGGGGACAAAAAGCCTTTTATAGATGAGGTAAACTGAGTGATCAATAAACATATGAAAGGATATCAAAAGACACTTATGTAAAATAAAATGAGATATCATATTCATAACCATAAAGTTGATAAAAGTTAAACAGTCTGATAACTCCAAGTAAGGTTATGATAAAATCGGAATTCTCATCTATTGTTAATAAACCTGTAAATGAATACAACTACTTTGTCAATTTCTAGCAGTTGAATATGCACATGCTATCTGATCTTCCAAGTTTCCTTCATTGAAAGAAAACTAAAGAAGTTTTCATTCACATATACAAATAATAATTCACAAGAATGTACAGTTATTGTATTAGTAAAAATTAGAAGCCTCGTTTAACTTAAATAGGAGAATATATTTGTGATCTTGGATTAGGGAAAGGTTTCTTAGATATAGCACCAAAAGCACAAATCCAAAAAAGAAAAATAATGATACATTGCACATCATCAAAATTAAAAACTTCTACAGATTGATAGTTACAAAATAGTCATGGAGTTGTAAAGTACAGCATAGGAAATATAGTAAATAATAGTGTACTAACTATGTATAGTGCCAGGTGGGTACTGGAAATATCAGAGGGAACACTTTGTAAAGTACATGATTATCTAACAACTATGCTGTACTCCTCAAAATAATACAAAATAATGTTGAATGTAAACTAATCAAAAAAAATTTTTAGCCAGCCAAGATGGATGTGTAGGGAGATATGTTTTGCTTCCTTGCACAACCAAAAGAAGGACAAAAACAAATTTAAAAACAAAAAACAGCAGGACTGCCAGAAAATTGAACTGTATGGAAGTCTGATAACCAAGGAGTTAAAGAAGAAACATTTATCCAAATGGGTAGGAGAGGCAGAGACAGGCAGCCAGGGTGGAGAGAATGCATGGCAAAGTGGTGGCTGGAGGACTGGGCGATCCCACGTTTGAGTGTGGAAATGCTTGGAAGAATAACTGTGGAGTAAGACAGACCACACAACCCATGGTTCCAGCCCCAGGAAATAAAGCCTCAAAACCTCTGGCTGTAAAAATCTGTGGGGGTTGAGGCAGTGGGAGAAACTCCCAGCCTCACAGGAGAGTTCATAAGAGAGACCTACAGGGTCCTGGAATATACATAAACCCACCCACCCAGGGACCAGCACCAGAAGGGCCCAATTTGCTTGTGGGGAGCAGGGGAAGTAACTGAAAGCCAGCAGAGAGCCAAGCAAATGACATTGTTCCTTCTCAAACCCCACCTCCACAGGCAGTGTCACAACAGAGTGACCTGGGTTGCCCCACTCTAATGAATACCTAAGACTCTGCCCCTTACAATGTAATAGGTGTGCTGAGACAAAGAAATATGGCCCAAATGAAAGAACAGATCAAAACTCCAGAAAAATAACTCAGCAATGAGGAGATAGCCAACCTATAAGATACAGAGTTCAAAACACTGCTAATCAGGATGCTCACAAAAATTATTGAGTATGGACACAAAGTAGAGGAAGAAGTGAAGGATACACAAAATGAAATAAAGAAAAATATACAGGGAAGCCTTGGCTGGCGTGGCTCAGTGGATTGAGTGCCAGCTTGTGAACCAAGCTTTGCAGAAGGAAGAAATAAACATTCAACCGGAACAGAATGAAGAAACAATAATTCAAAAAAGTGAGGAGAGGCTTAGGAATCCCTGAGACAACTTTAAATGTTCTAGCATATGAATCTCAGGGGTGCCAGAGGAAATGAAGAAGAGCAAGAAATTGAAAACTTATTTGAAAAAAATAATGAAGGAAAATTTTCCAATCTGGCGAAGGAAATAGACATGCAAGTCCAGGAAGCTCAGAAAATCCCAAAGAAGTTGGACCCAAAGAGGAACACACCAAGGCACATCATAATTACATTTTCCAAGATTAAAAATAAGGGAAGAATCTTAAAAGCAGCAAGAGAAAAGGAAACAGTTACCTACAAGAAGTTCCCATAAGATTATCAGCTGATTTCTCAAGAGAAACCTTGCAGGCAAGAAGGGGCTGGAAAGAAGTATTCAAAGTCATGAAAGACAAGTACCCATATCCAAGATGACTCTATCCAGCAAAGCTGTCATTTAGAATGGAAAGGCAGATAAAGTGCTGCCCAGATAAGGTCAAGTTAAAGGAGTTCATCATCATCAAGCCCTTATTATATGAAATGTTAAAGGAACTTACCTAATAAATAGAAGATCAAAACTATGAACAGTAAAATGGCAACAAACTCACAACTATCAACAACTGAACCTAAAGAAACAACCAAAAACAAACTAAGCAAACAACTACAACAGGAAGAGAATCACAAAAATGGAGATCACATGGAGAGTTATCAATGGGGAGAGGTGGGGAGAGGGGCAGATTGGGGGAAAAGGTACAGAGAATAAGAAGCATAATTGGTAGGTACAAAATAGACAAGGGGAGGTTAAGAATAACATAGGAAATGGAGAAGCCAAAGAACTTATATGTACAACCCATGGACATGAACTAAGTGGAGGAAGTGCTTGTGAGAGTAGGGGTAGAGGGTGGAAGGGGATAAAGGGGATAAAAAATGGGACAACTGCAATAGCATAATCAATATAATATACCTAAAAAAGAAAAATTTTTTAAAAAAATTTAAAACTTCTATTCTTCAAATGGCACTGTTAAGAGAATAAAATGACAAGTCATATACTGGGAGAAAATATTTGGAAATCATATATCTGATAAGGACTTGTGTTCTTAAAATATAATAAAAAACTCTCAAATTCAGTAATAAGGAAACAAACAACCCAATAAGAGTCCAATGGTTTCAACAGACATTTCATCAAGGAATATAACATTTCACCCTGGCTGGTGTGGCTCAGTGGATTGAGCTCTGGCCTGAGAACCAAAGTGTCGCTGGTTCAATTCCCAGTCAGGGCACATGCCTGGGTTTTGGGCCAGGTCCCCAGTAGGGAGCACATGAAAGGCAGCCGCACATTGATGTTTCTTACCCTCTTTCTCCTTCTCTTCCCCTCTGTCTAAAAATAAAATAAATAAAATATTTAAAAAAAAGAAATATTAACATTCATGGCCAATAAGCACATGAAAAGACACTCAAAATCATTAGTCATTAGAGGAAAGCAAATTAAATCACAATGAGATATCACTATACACATATTAGAATGTCTAACATGCAAAAAATATCTGACTATTAAGTATTGGCAAGGATGAGGAGTCACTGGAACTTTCATACACTGCTAGGGGATATTTTGAGTTGTACAACCACTTCAGAAAACAGTTTAAACCTATGCCTGCCTTATGATCCAGTAACACCATTCTTAGGTATTTACCCAAATAAAAAAATGACAGCCAACAGAACAATAACCATCTGGTGTGAATGAATCAAAATTATAACTATCTTTTTTGTCAGATCAGCAAAAATGTATATTTTCTTGCTGTGCTGCAGAATTTTAGTAGTTAGTTTATGTATGTCATGAGTTGAAGAGGGTTGAAAATCACTGGTCTAGAACACTAGAAGATAGAGTTATATGATATAATGTAATCACAGGAATGACATCCCATCACCTCTGTTATATTCTATTAGGAATAAAGTCACAGGTGCCATCCACACAGAAGGGCAGGGACATATACAGGAGGTGGCGATCACGGAGGCCCATCTTAGTGTCTGCCTGCCACAACTGGGGTGAGAAATAAAAAGAACTTAAACTTTATCTCTAAAGATTTACTTCTTGTATTTAAAAAAACTAAACACAAGAAAGAAACTGAACAGCAATATACAGTGTGCAAACAATATGAAGCAACTTAAATATTGTTAGAATGAAAAACTAGAAATGTATCTAATAGAAACTATAAAACTTTCATGTAGGTTAATTTTAAAAAGTCTTACATCATCAGCTACTGCTATTTAGGAAGTCATCTTTTACCATGGTACAAGGTTTAGTTCAATTTTCTGACATAGTTATTAATAATGCCTGAGACATCTCAGCTTACATTTTTCAGACCTTAATCCTTTCAGGGCAGGAGCCATCTCTGCTTGTTTCTTTCATTGCTGTATTGTTAAATTAAGTCAACTTTCAGTAGGTGAGCCTGTAAAGCAACCTTTATTTTAGATGGGTTTCTATAATTCCTTTCAGCCTCTTGACTCCCAAATTTTGCAGCTGCTACCTGGGTTATGGTTATAGCTATGTGTATGTATATTTCTACATGTATTGGCATAAAGTGTAGACTCAATTTTATATGAATTTTGTCATTGTATTTGAGTTTTAATGTCGTTTTTCCTTTGGGTAGGAATGAATTTCTTCATCCTAATAACAAAGTGTTACTGTTGCCTTCTCAGGGGCCAAAAACAGCATTCTTTTAATTTGTTTACAATCTGAAACTCATGTTGACTAAATAGTTCTTTGTATTTTCTATGTTTACTATATCTGTTGTCATTATGCAGTTTACTTTTATTGATAACACCAAACATCTTTTTGCATTAAAAGCAAAACATTACATATGATATCAGTTTTAAGTCTATTTTTTCAAATTTTCTTCATTAATATGTTAGTATAATCACTTTTAGAGAAAAAGAAATAAATTTTTACCTATCGATATTTGAATTATGTCTTATATAATTCAGATTAGACATAGAAATATAGAATGCATCACACTACATTATAAATTGTTTGAATCTGAATACAGTTCCACTGCCAAAGAGAACAATTATTTAATAAATCTGTAATTCTCTGATGAAGGAACAAATCTGTTGGTTGGATCTGCTATTGTTTCAGTGGACATCTATTTAGCTAAGTACAGTAGTTTCTTTAAGGAATGCCAGAACCTATTGCATTCCCTCTTGTAAGGAAAGTTGCTGTTAATATTTGCTCACTGTGTAATAGTGTTTCACCACTGTGATGCCATGTACAGTAGCCTATTTTACTAATACGTAGTCATTTAGTACATCAATATGGAGGGCCTACACAATGGGAAACATAAATAGGAGTAAGATACACCCTGCCTTGAAGATATTTATAATTTAGTAAGGAGAGGATATACATAAATAATGGCACCATAATGATAACAACTGCAAAAAACACAGAAACAAGAAGGGTACCATAAATGTTCAGAAAAGAAGTCATGAAAGCCACCATGTATTTATTGAATATTATATATGTGCCACATACCTCATGATGGTGATTATTAATACTACTACTCTAATACAAATACCTACAGATATAAATTGAATAATTACTATGTGCCAGGCACTATCCTAAGCATAATACATGTGTAAGGGATCAGAACACACCCCCAAATATGCAATTTTGGCATAAAGATTATAATTATTTTGAGCTGAAGACAATTGAGAAACAGCAGACACCAAAAAAGTTCTCTGTTCTCCTCTCCATTTGCCTTAAAGTAGGCTTAGACTATTAATTACCTGAGATAAAGACTTTTTTTCCAAATACAAGTGAAAGTTTATTTAGAAAGTCACAGAGGTAGAAACAGTTAGCTAGCTGGGCTGCATGGGCTCAGGAAACAAGTTAGAGAGGCAAAAGGAGGGCTTTGGAGCTTTGGAGAGAGAGGTCAAAGGTATGTGTCTTGAGTGAAGAAGAGGGGGAAAGGTGCAGGTGTGCTCCAGAGAAAGAGAGAGAGAGAGAGAGAGAGAGAGAGAGAGGGAGAAAGAAGGGGAGGGGAAAGGAGGGAAGGGGAGGGGAGGGAAGAGGAGAGGAGAGAAAGAAGAGAGAGAAGAGAGGAGAAGAGAAGAGAAGGAGAGGGGGAGAGAAAGAGAGGGAGAGAGATTGAGATGGAAATTCTTATCAGCCCAGAGACTACCCCAAGAAGAATTTACATAGCAAACCTAACTGAAACAGTCTTTAGCTTCCACTAGTGTTCCCCATATATTTACCTTACCCCAGTTTACTGCACTTGGAAGGTTAAAACTCTTTTCATTTGTCTTGTCACTTCCCATAATCCTATTGTTCTTTGTTAAGATGCTATATAAGCCCAAGTTCTAATTATCCCTTTGAGTTGCTCATCTCTGAGTTTTTTCTCCCTCCTCTATACATACATGTAAGCTGGCAAATTCTTGATCCTCATGACAATGCCATGAGGCAGTTATAATTATTCCCATTTTATGAAAGAAAAACTGAGGTTCATAAAATTCAGGAACCCACCCAAGGTTATACAGTTAAGTAAGTTAATGAGTTAAGGTTGAACTTAATGTTTGTCTGAGTTCAAAGTTTATGCTCTCTGAACTGGCTTTGGGTCTTGTCTTCACTCTGCCTGAAACTCACTGTATTAGTTTTCTATTGCTGGAAAGCAAATCACCCAAAACTTAGTGGATTAAAGCAGTAATGATTTATGATTTTTCTTAATTCAATGGCTGACCAGTTTTTCCATTGGTGTGGCCTGAGTCAGTCATGCTACTGCAGTCAACTAAAAGGTCATATGGGGCTGCAATGTCCAATATGGCTTCATTTATATCTCAGGCCTTTGGTGCAGGCTCTGGAGTGGAGCCCCTGGACTCACCTCCATGTGGTCTTTCATCCCTGCTTCACTGCATAATGATTCAGCACAGGATTTCAAGAAAGCTAGCCCTAGTGCATGAGGGCTTATTAGGCCTCTGCTTGTGTCTCATTTGCTGATGTCCATTTGGTCAAAACAAGTCACATGCTCAAACCCAGAGTAAATATGAAAGGAGACAATACTAGGGCCTGGATACCAGGAGGTATAATGCTTTGGGGGCCATCAATGGAACAATCTATTCCATTTATCATATGACTTTTAAAAATCCACTGAAACTCAGGTTCTTCATTTGTAAAATGAAGAGATGGAACTGAGTTAATTCTGAGGTCCTGCTACCTCTTGTGATTGGGAAATAGATAGAGGTCAGGGGTGTACTCTGTGAGCTTTCTTCTGTAAGCTCAGCTTCATGATTCCTTGATATGCTGCCCACTAACTACATCATTTCCTTCAAAAAGAACTACCCTAAACCTTCTCAATACTCTCCTCAAATATATTTTTATGATCAGTATTGTCTATCTTAAAAAAAGAAAAGAGAAATGAGAAAAGTAAATTAAAACACTGTAGTGCTATGCTTCTAAAGTATACATTGTAGACCACTAGAGACCCCTGGGGATGGCAGGGGTGTGGGGGAAGTGTGTTTATAGATGGTGCGGTTGCTTCAGAGAAAAAGAAATGAAACAATTTTGTTCACCCACTTCAGTCAAATTTGAAATATAAGATTAATTATCATTTTCACAGGGACCCTGTTATTTTCTTAATTAGCATTGTCTTTTTGGTGTAGCTGGGGGACAGAGGAGTGGTGAGCAGGGAAGAACCCTGAGCAGATCCTGCAAAAAAGGTTAACTTTTCAGGAATGCTTAAGGCACCATGTTGGCTTGACAATTGTAAACATTGTGAAGAAAGACTGTTAGATATAGCAGTGGGAAATGCTAAACCTTGACACAAGGAGCAAGTAAACAAGGACCTAGGCTCTTTTAATGAGCTCATAATGTGCTCATTCTCCCACCAAGTGGTTGTGGGGGCCCACCCCACTCACCCTCCCCAGCTCTGGCTTCAGCTATTAATGTTAATAGTATCTTGGGATTGGCTAATATTATCTCATATTGTTTTCAAGCTATTAAGTACATTTGTTCAATTTGCATTTTTTCATGGTTACTGTTATGTTATGTTGAATCCACAATTCGCATAAATGGGTCAATGACTCACAAGTGGTTCATTGAAAAGTAGTGATGAAGAGTGTGATATAAAAACTCCAATTTAAAAATAATGCCATAAATAAAACCAATAGGCTACAGTTTAATTTTACTATGAGTCTGTAAATGCTAGTACAAGTGAATCTGCTAGTGATGATTTCTGACAAGCACTGAGAAAGAAGTTTGAATTGAAAGTATAATGAACAATATCTGAAAATTGGAATTTACTGGATCTGTGATCTGCTTAAAATCCCCCAAGGCATAGTCTGTTGTGTAACTTCCTTAAATAGTGGGATGAGGACATTGAAGCTTTTGTCATTTGCAAAGAAAACAGAGTGACCTCTCTGGTAAATTTATTGTATTTATATAAAACAAGCATAAAATAAATACTTCTGGTTATGCAAATATTTAATTTTACAATTAAAGAGAGAGAAGAACCCGACCTAAAGAGGGGTAACTCAGAGTTTACCTTCTCATGACCAACATGGAATAAATTGTATTAGTTCTGGAAGCATATTAAAAAAAACCTCAAAACTGAAAATATATGAGGTCTGTCCATAAAATATCAAACCATGTACTATGAGAAATAGAGACATTTATTAAAGAAGATACAAAATGTGAGAAACATTGTACATAGGACAATGACACCTCAGTTCCCTTCAAAGTTATGACCTTCTTGAGGAAATCTGGTTCATTGGTAAAGGTTTGAATCAAATCATTAGTAACTGCAGCACGATGTTCCTTCTGCACTGGTAGCAGAAGCTGTGGAATGAATTTTGCCACAACGCATTTCATGCTGAGACCTGCATCAAAATCTTGGGTACAGTAGTTTTTGGAATCCCCAGATCAGCTTCTGGTTCTCACACTCTTAGTCGCCAATCTTTGTAGATTGCAGCTGGTACACATTCAACATTCCCAGGTGTAGCTTGTTGCAGGCTTCCCAGAACATGGATCACTTTCAACAGATTCTCAACCATCTTTGAAGCATTTAGGCCACACTTCCATTTGCACTGCACTCATTGCATGATCCCCAAAAGCCTTCTGAATCATCTGAATGGTTTCTGCAGAGGAACATTCAAGTTTAATGCAAAATCAGATGCATATTCATTGCTCTACTCATTCAGTCATTTTGAAAACAACAGTCACACAGTACACATGCTCACTCAACCACATCTACTACCCTGAATGACTAGTACAGTGAAGTCGTCATTGTTCATGCATGCACATTCCAGTCCACTCTCCTTGGCTGCCAGGTTACATCAATGTCACACAAACCGTTCTCGTTATAGTAACAGTGGCTATACTTTTTCTGGACAGACCTTGTATATTACACTTGAATTAAAAGCAAAAATAATATCACTCACAAAATTGTTAGTTTGCTTTACAGTGAGGTGAAACCACTTAAGTGTCAAGCATGACTCAGTGCTTAGCAAATATGCTGCACATATAAGATGAGGAAAGGCTGGATAGCATCTTGTTTGGGTTATTACTGAGAAGTCATGCTATCAGAGGAGAGACATTTTATTCACTAGTGGTTATTTGATGGGCCACAACGTACCCTGGCAAAGTGAGAGGTGTACCTGGAGCAGGTTCAACTTGATGCTAATCCACACCCTGATGTATTCTCAGAAAATAATCCATGGGAAACTACCAAACCATCTGACTCTGTGTTGCAAGCAAAACAAAACCTCTGCATGTAATTAAATTCTGTGGGTTTTTTCAGCATCATGTGCAAAGAAATAAGCAGTAAATAAGAAACTGGAAGCCTGCTTTTCCATACTGAAGTATGCTCTTGGTAAGGGGAAAGGTGCCCACATAAGTTTCGGATTTGAACAATATTATTACCTAAAAAATAAAAAAGCTTATGATACATTCATAACACCAGTCAATAAAGACTATTTCAGTGAATTCAGGGGAGAATCATGATGGCGGAAGAGTGCATGGAAGTCACACTGACCTCCTTCCAGGACCAATCTGGAATTACAACATAATTGTGGAGAAATCACCTGGAACAAACAACTGAACGATAGCAAGAGAGGAGCCTTATAACCTTGGACAGAGAGAAGAATCAGCTTTAGCACAACCTAACTGGTAAGGAATGTGGTAGAGACTCGAAAAGGTGGGTGTGGTGCCCACAGGTGGCAGCACCAGAAAGATATTGTAATGGCCAGCTTTATCCCCCTGAGAAGAGCAGGGTATAAACCATAAGCAGGGATTTCCGGCCTACAGCACCAGAGTCCAAAAAGTACACATATAATAGCCAGCTGCAAAAAGTGGCAGGGTTGCTCTCTGCCAGAGACAGGAGGCTGGAGACACAAAGAACTGTTAGAAGGGCCAATGCATACATTTTCATTTGCAGCCACTTAACCTGGTCTCTGGCAAAGGTGGGGACAGAGTGGGCTAGAGACACCCGAAGAGAAACTGGGGAAGGAGGCTTTGGGGAGAAAATTGAGAGTAGCTGACGGGATCCCATTGCTGACTCATCCCCCAGACAGCAGCGGCCACCTTGCTCAGGCAGACCACTCCCCCTGAGTGGCAGCAGCATGAGAACACAACAGCCTCGTCCTCAGAAAGGACAGGGCTCTGGCCTGGTAGGGCTAAAGTCTGACTACCGAGTACACAGTGACAGCCACAGATAGTAGATCCTTGGTGAAAGGGGGCGCAGAGTGGTCTGGAGACACTTGAGGAGAGACTGGGGATGGAGGTTTTAGAGAGGGAATGGAGAGAGTAGCTGGTGAGATCCCAGTTCTGACTCCTCCTCCATATGGCAGCAGCCATCTAGCCAGGCAGACCACTCCCCTGAGCAGCAGCAGCAGCCTGAGAAGACCCAATAACACCACCACCAGGTGGGACTCTGCCCCACTGTGTGGTATCTCTAAGCTGCATGCTGAGTGCAGAGTGAATAGATTAACAGCTGAAGGAGACAGCCACAAACAGTAGATTCCTGGAAGTCTCAAAGAGACTGCCTAAGGCCAGACAAGCTCAACATCTGACATCGTTACAGGCAGATCCAGAAAGAAAAAACAGTGGTCTCCTATCATAGAAGTTCATACCACAAAATCAGGAAATCAAGACAGGTCAATTTAAGAAGCAGAAGCAAAAGAGAAGAGTGTCACAATAATGGGAAGACAAAGAAATATCCCCCAGTCAAATGAAAAGGAGGAATCCCTCACAAAGAGAACTAAATGAAATAGAGTCAAGTAAACTATCAGATAGAGTCCCAAACAACAGTTCTAAGGAAGCTCAATGAGCTCAGTGAGCTCAGAGAGAATTACAAAAAACTACAGGGAAACTACAAGGAACTTACTGCTAACTATATCAACATGAAAAATGACATAGAAACTATCAAGAAGAGACAAGAGGAAATGAACAATACAATTCCTGAATTGAAGAACACAGTAGAAGGATTCAAAAGCAGTCTAGATGAAGCTGAGGACCGAATCAGCGAGCTGGAGGACAAGGTAGGAAAAAGCTCCCAGAAAGAGGAAGAAAATTTTAAAAAGACTCAAAAAGAATGAAGAGGCATTGAGGAAAATGCAGGACAACCTGAAACGTAATAATTTCCATATAATAGGTATACCAGAAGGAGAAGAGGATGAGGAAGGGATAGATAACCTGTTTGAAAGAGTACTGATGGAAAACTCCCCTAACTGGAGGAGAGGAAGAGTCACACAGGTCCAGGAATCACAGAGGGTTCCATTCAAGAGGAACCCAAAAGAGGCCCACTCCAAGACACATCATCATTAAAATGGCAAATACCAAAGAAAAACAGAGAATCCTAAAGACAGCAAGGGAGAAAGAGATAGTTGCATATAAGGCAGCCTTGATAGGGCTAGCAACTGATTTCTCAACAGAAACACTGCAAGCCAGAAGGGAATGGCAAGAAATATTCCAAGTCATGAAAAGCAAAGGCCTGCAACCAAGACTACTCTACCCAGCAAGGCTCTCAATTAAAGGGGAAGGTGAAATAAGGATTTTCCCAGACAAAAGAAAGCTAAAAGAATACATCTCCACCAAACCAGCACTGCAAAATATGCTAAAGGGACTACTTTAAGATGAAGAAAAAGAGTCTATGAATACCCAGTTCCTTTCAGAGTTGCCAATACTTGATATTACCAATATTTTTAATATGTATTAATCTGATTGTGAGAATGATGTGTTATTTTAATTGTTCCTTTATTATTTGTTGAAACTAAACCTGTTTTTGCATGTTTCTTGCCTATTTCTATTATTTTTAAAAAGCTTTAAATGACTTTTTGTTATTCTTTATCCATTTATTCATAAAAGGTTTGTAGAATTTTTTCCCTAAAAAAACCCAAACTATTAACCTTTTTTTAGATGTGTAGCAAATGCTTTCCCATTTTATTACTTGCTCTTTAACTTTTTTATATGTATATTACTATATAGTCGTAAATGTTCAATATCATCATGTTGTTAATTTTTTACTTTATAGCTTCGGGGTATGAAGATTTTACTTCAGGGTAAGAAAAATATTAGTGTGTATTTTTCTCCTAAAACTCCTTAGATTCTATATATTGATTTTTAACTCACGTGAATATTTCTTGTACAATGTGTGAAATAGGACTCCTCATTTTTTTTTAATTTTCAGTAATAGTGGTCCATGCACCTTATTTGTTGCATAAGCCTTATTTTCCCCATTGATTTGAAATATCAATTGAATCATATGTTACATTGTTAGACAGATATATAAATTTGTTTCTAGAATGCTCATTATATTTCATTGATCTACTTGATTATTTCTGTACTGGTGTCATGTTGTTTTAATTGCTGAGACTTTATAATGGTTTTAAAGATTTTAATATTTTATAATTGACTTTGACATTTAAAGAAATAAAATCAATCTGCATTTAGAAAGAGAGAGAGAGAGAGAGAAAGAAGGAAAGATGGAACTCCTACCTTTTGTTACAACATGGATGGAACTGGAGAATATTATGCTAAGTGACATAAGCCAGTTGGTGAAAGACAAATACCATATGATCTCACCTATAAGTAGAATCTATTCAACAAAATAAAGACCAAAATTAACCACAGACATGAACATGGAGATGACTGAAAGTGACCAGAGGGGATGGGGAAGGAGGACAATGTTGGAAAGAAGGCGAAGGGATAGACAAACAACATGTATGAATGACCCATGACCATGAACAACAGAGTGGGAACTGACTGTGGGAGCAGGGGCTAGGGGTGGGATGGGTGGAGGAGGGCAAAGGGAGAAAAATGGAGACAACTATAATAGAATAAACATGATTTAATATATTTTTTAAAAGAATATTTTAGTGACTTCTAATAGATTGTTTAATACCATATCTCAAACAATTTGGATCTTGAACGCAATGAACTCATCACATGAGGGCCTGTGCTTAATCTTTCATTCTACAATTACTTATTGGAAGCCAACAATGTGTTGAATGGATGGTCAACCAAAGAGCTCTCCTACATTCCCAGTCTTTGAATAATACAACATACATATGATAACACTTACATTGCCCAAGTGGCCACTGTAAATTATTTTTCCTTCAAAATGTAAAACAAAAAATAGCGTTTTTCTATATACCAATAACACATAAAACAAGCAACATGCATGGTGGTCAATAAAATTTATATAGTCTTAATAATGTTAATACCTAATTGACCTAGCCAAAATTGCAATTTAACTATATATTGAGAGAATGGCCATCGTTAGCATGGGAGTCATGAAAGAGGTAAATTCTCTTCTACTATAGGGGAAAGTCCATAGATGGTGTCTGAAAGTACAAAATCAAGAATATTTGGAGATATCAAAATTGTTAAAGAGAAAACCACAGGACCCAAATGGCATCACCTGTGATAAAAGCCTATAATATCAAACCTAGACTTAATGTCTGATCTAATTATAGTGTCAAGCTATCCAAGAAACATAATCTTAGTCAACAAATCCGGAATTTTCTGGCCAATGTCAATGAGGTAATTTGTCATGTGGGCCCTTTCCATCCCACCCATCACCCAATAGAAAAAAAAAAAAAAAGAGGCAATCTACAGGATAAAAAAACCCTTCTAGTTCTCTTCCCCCACCAAAAAGAAATGATGTCTAGCCCCAAAATAATCCTTTCTTTCCTTTTGTCAATAGCTCCTTTGCCCTTTTATAAACTCTTTTTGTACCACCCCTCAGAGAGCTTTACTAGTTCTTAAATGGGATGGTTCCTGATTCATGAATCACGTAATAAAACCAATTAGATCTTCAAGTTTACTCAGTTGAATTTTGTTTTTTAACAAGGTAAATACCAAAACAGTCAGTTCAAGATTTAAAAGTTGTTTCCTCTGGAGAAGTAGGCTTATGGGATTGGATCTAGACTTTGCAGCAATCCTGGTATAACTATCAAATTACATGCATATATAACTTCGCATTATACTTTTTTAAAAAAGTTACTGTAGAAAATTTGGGAAATTAAGAAAAATCATAAGATAAAAATCCTATAATATCTCTTCAAAATGTCTTTAAAACTTTAAAATAGTTTTTTAAAGTCAGCAGATTAGTATGTTTATTTTTTCACTATTTCAATAATAAAATGAATGATACCTTGCATGTCAATGTTTGAAATATTTTTATGCAAAAATACAAAACTGCCCACCGCCAAATTGAATGTTTAAAAAAAATAAGCTGCTAACCACCCTTTTATATAAAAATAAAACATAATTTTACTAAGTCAGATTTTTTTTAACTTAAGCAAGACAAAAATTTATTTTTCTCTTTTGTTAACAGTCCAGAGGTATATGGATTTCATCAGGGAACCAGACTCGTATCTTGCTGCTCACCATCTGTATTAGTTTCCCGGGGTTGCCATAACAAATCAGCATAAACTTGGTATCTTAAGACAGCAGAAGTTTATTCTCTCACCTTTCTGGAGGTCAGAAGTCGGAAATCAAAATGTTAGCAGAACTATACTCTCTTGAGTCTCTGAGGAGAATCTGTTTCTTGCCTGTAGTAGCTTCTGAGGGTTCCTTCAAGTGATTCTTGGTTTGTGGCTGTATCACTCCATTCTCTCTCCATCTCCGCATGGCCTTCCCCTCTGTGTGTGATGATCTCTAAGTCAGATTTTTTTTAATGCTTGCAATGTTTTTTTAAAATTCATCTATTTCTACAATAATTATGAATATGGAATAATAGAAATGAACTCTAACTGTAGTTTTTGTAGACTTGAAGGATCAGCATGTCCTCGAAGATGACTTTTCAACTAAGAGGATAAACCTGCATGGCTCACCTCCCTCTTCTCACTTACACCTCAGCCCTTCTCATTTGTGGAATGTTTGGATCCATTTATAAGTAAAACAAAGGGTGGGGCAAGGGAGCTATTAACAAAAGGAAAGAAAGTATTATTTGGGGGGCAGATATCTCTTTTGGGGGGAAGGGAACTGGAAGGATTTTTATCATGCAGATTGCCCTTTTTTCTATTGGGTGGTGGGGGGAATGGAGAGGGCCCGCATTGTTACCGCACAAATGGACCCATGGCCGGGGCGTTGCCCAGATGCTATTACCGAAACAACGACACCCCCTTCCCCGGGGTCCCTCGGTTGTAGGTCCTTTGCCCACCGCCCTTGGAATTATGGCTCTGAATGGCAAAGTTAGGTGAAAAGGAAAGGAGCTATTTATTCAAAAGTTATACAGGTTTGATTAATGGCTAAATGTCACCCTTAAACCTCAAAATCCCTTTAAAACAATCACCAGCCCACACACCGTCCTGCCTTCCCCCCTTTGTCCAGTTAGGCCAGTCAGGCCTGTCAGGGGTACCGTCCTTCAGAAGAAGAAGAACATAAATCCGGGACTGGGCTAGGCAGGCCTCTTGCGGGTCTCAGCACCATCCACTGCGTCGCTGCGATCTCCAGCTCTTAATCTACAACCACGTGGCAACTTCTCATGGCGCACTAGCAAGAGTCCTTTCTCCCCTCTTTCTTCCCACGTGGTCTTCACACTGTTTCCCAGAGACTGTGTCCCTTGTTTTTCTCCTGCAGGTCCCTGTCTCTCCTCCTCCTCTCTAGTTACATTCTGCATTAAGTCTTTTAAACCTTTCTGATTAGCCTTGGTGATATGCAAAATAACCCTTTTTGCATATGAGGAATGTAGCTATCCTGTTATTGACATGCCAAATATCTCTCAATGGCCTTGCTCAAGGCTCCCATCCCCCATGGTGACCCTCCCTGGGGTGGGGAGAATATATTTTTCTTGGACACCCCAATCTCTGGACCCCATTACAAATACCCTTTGGGGAGGGCCCTGGCTGTACCCCGTTACAACATGACAGACTATATTGACATATATCCTTTAGGTAAGCTTTGTTTTTTTAATTTCTAAATAAACTACAGTTGTCTCCATTTTCCTGCCACCACTTTCCCCTGCCCCACCCACCCCCACCTCCCACCCTAGGCAAACTTTTTCTTAATAGTCTTCCAAGTGCAGGTGACAATGGCTTCAAAATCACACACACAGCAATTTGGGAAAGGGTTCAAATCCAGGGGAAGAGAATTGGCTGCCTGCCCTGGGTGGGGCAGTGTCTTCTTTAGCTCCTGGCCATCCAGGTGATTATGCCACAGCAGATTGCTGGAAAGACTGGTCTTCTTTAATTTCTCTTTGTTTGTCTTTTTAAAGATTTTATTTATTTACTTTCAGAGAGAAGGAAAAGGAGGGAGAAAGAGAGGGAGAGAAACAGTGACATGCCAGAGAAACATCTATCAATTGCCTCTCATACCCCCAACTGAGGACCTGGCCTGCAACCCAGGCATGTGCCCTAACTGGGAATTGATCTGGGAACATTTTAGTTTGCAGGATGATGCCTTACTCACAGAGCCACACCAGTCAGGGCTGTTGTTTTGGTTTTTCAAATAGCCTAATGTTCTGTAGGTTTCCACATTGAATGTAGGGTCTCAAAACTTTTGCAATAGATGTCCTCTCATAGCACCCTCAAAGAACTCACTTCCACCACTGTCAGATACACTAGATATTCTGGACTGAGAAATGTTATTTTGTAATTTTCTTATGTGCAAAAAGACTTATATCAGGGAATGGTGCTGTTGGCAGCCTTCCTGTCTCATGACATACTCAGGGCTGACTGCTTTGACCACATCTTTGCTTTTAGTTTCCTGAGGAAGTGTGTGAATTAAAAAAAAAAAGTCTCTGGCTGGTGTGGCTCAATGGATTGAGCACCAGCCTGTGAACCAAAGGGTCTCCCGTTTGATTTCCAGTGCTGGGCACAAGTCTGGGTTGTGGGCTGGGTCCCCAGTGCAGAGCAAACAAGAGGCAACCACACATTGATGTTTCTCTCCCTCTTTCTCCTTCCCCTCTCTCTAGAAATAAATAAATAAAATATTTTTTAAATTTTTAAAAAGAGAAAGAAACTAGCCATAAATGATAAAGCCACAGAAGGAGTTTCCCTGAGACCCATAAATAAGCTCTGTATGGCCTCTGATTAGCAAAGTGCTGCAACAAGTTTTGTCCGTGACTTTGAAGATTTGTATCTGACTGAGGGCTCTTTCCTTTGCTCCACCATTTCTGACATGTGATTAATTTTCTCCTCTGTGTACTTGTTAAAGTAGAGAATATTCACTGATCTGAGTGCTTATTTTTCCTTTTGTTAAATTCTTGGATGACATTATTAATAACCTTGTATTCTTCCTTCTGTGCCTTCCCTTGAAAAATGAATGATTTCTCTCTTGCTCTGGGGTTTTCTGGTTACAATAACAGATGATGGCTTTCAAGTCTTTTTCTGGTTCTAGGCCATTAGAACACTACTTTTTTTGAAGGAAGTATTGTTACTGGAAGCTCGGTTCTTCTTACTAATGCAGTAAAGAATTACAGATCAGGGAGCTGAAGTGGATGAGTAAGAGTTTTATTAATACATTCTCCAGGGAGAAAATCGGCCTGCAGAGGTTGATGAGAAGGGATTAACAGAGAAGAAGCTACAGAAGAGCCTAGGCTGGGCTGCCTTACCCCACTGAGCAATCAGAGAAAAGGGGCCTTGGGGCATAGGATCAGGGGATCAGTCTGGGTCAAGCTGCCAGCTGCCCATTGCCTTAGAGCTTAGGAGACTTGTGCCAGTGAAGAAAGGAGTTGGGAGTGGGGAGAGGGAGAGGAAGAATAAAGGAAAGGATATGAGGGGGGCTGCTCTCCAGAGGGAGAGCATATGCAGGCTGGGTCCTTAGTCTTGAGGCTTTTATCTCTTTCTTACAGGCAGGAATCTTAGGGGAAGTCTCAGGGGAGGGTACCGCATAGTACAGTACGTGTCAGTTCTCCAGGTGTGCCCTTTCAGGGTAATGGTCTCCACTGATTGGTTAGTGGCAGGGCAGGGGCTCATTAGTCATTGCAGCTGATTCTGGCATTGCCCACCTGGTTTTGCTGTTTTTCTGTGCCTGGAGCTGAAATGCAACTGAGGCCTAGATGTTATATTCAGGGAGGTGAACTTTCGTATCTGGTTGTAAATTGTTTGGCTATTGTGTTCAGCTGTCTGTCTCAGTTTCCCTATTCCACTTGCCAAGGAATTTTCCTAGCTTTTTACTATCCTGCCTCAGTAAGAGGCAGGGTAAGTTTAATTTCTCTAGCAATGCTAAGTACTCCTGACAAAATCAGAAAAATTCAGCTGTATTTTTTATTTTAGTTGTTTCCTTGGGCAATTAACTTTTTCAACCACTGTTCTCTAGTGGAGATTTATGTTCCGTTCCAGAGTTTGTAACTTAAGAAGGAACAAAATAATATTATTAGCAATGTTGTGTGTTGTTTATAAGAATTATTATTTTAATATAAATATTTGAGGTAAAATAATAAGCATAATTTTACATTCTGATCCTTGGCATAAAGGAAAGGCAGCAAATAATGTTGACTGAATGAATTAAGTAGCTAAATCATTCTTTACTCAATTAATGACTGGTTACTACATAACTTGCTACTCTGCCCCTTCACCTTTCCCAATGTCTTATTTTTCTTTTTTTACTCCTCACCCAGGCATATATCCAGTGATATTTAGAGAGACAGAGAAAGAGGTGAGGGAGAGAGATACCAATCAATTGCCTCCTACACAAGCCCCAAATAGGGATTGAACCTGCAACCTAGGCATGTGCTCTGATTGGGGATTGAAACTGCAACCTTTCTGTTTACACAACTTTCCAAACAACTGAGCCACATCACCCAGTGCCCCCCATATCTTATTAATGGCTCCCTTGCTGTTAGTAATTTAAGAACATCACAAGATTGGGACTTTTTGCTTAGATAATACATTTCAGATGGATTCTGGAAAACTGGCAAATGTCAATTAAGGATAAGAATTCTTACTAAGGTCAGGTCTTTGTAGCGCCTGGTCAAGAAAGGGAGGTAAGTTTTACATTGCCCTTTGCTTTTCAATGTCACCATAAGAATGTCCAAACCTGTGCAGAGTTTTAAAAACAGTTTATTAAAGTTTATTTGAGCTAAACAGAGGATATGCCTGGAAGCAAGATCTCAAGAGACAGAAAAAAACGCTTCCCAGAATGACAGTTTGCAGTTGAATATATTTGGAATTAAGGATGACACTTAAGGAAGATTACAGGAAAATGGGAGAAGGAAAGGTGGGGAAATCTCTGTGATTGGATTACAGGATAATTAACAAGATTATGTGCCATCTTGAGGTGGCGATGCTTCCCAGGGATCTGATGCATAAAACCAATGGACAGGGCTTGCTCAAGCAATGATAAACTTTTGTTAGGGAAGTAATAGGCTTGAGGCATGACTACCCATCCTGACCTTCCCAGTTAAAAATTTATCATCAGATCATTCTGTGAGGATATTTTTGGTTAGATTTACCACAGAGTCCCTTTTTCATTCACAAAAAATTCAGATTATCATGATGTCCTGCAAGAGTTCAAGCTGGGGCAGGTTAACACAGGATTCAGGAAGGCAGAACATACGCGGAGCCATTGGGCTGTCTGACATGCCTTTATTCTAGGGTGGGATGATCCACACACACACCAGTGGAAAGTCCTGACTCCCTTATATACTAAGTAAACACAAAGCCAGCAAGGTACCAATACTGACCTTCTAGTTATATGACAGAGCTTAATTCTATGCATGAAGGCCCTAACTCAAGGTTACATGAACACTGCTGAATCATAATCGCCTGGACATGCAGGTGAGGAAGCCTGACTGACTCCATTGTCCCTACACATGAGAAAAATATTTTTAAGAATTAGTTCTTTGGATTGTGACTCTGGTTAAAATTTAGATTGGGGGTATCCATTGGTTATTGATTCTTTCCTTCCCAGGGACAGGTATTGCTTTCCTATTTGTCTCACTGTATGTCCTGAAAACTTGGCTTGGCTCTCTGCCTGCCCCAGGGGGCACAGAGTTTTTCAATTCTGCATGTGCAAGTGGCTCAACTTTCAGATTGGGGGCACTGAAAATATGACTAGACAGAAATTTGGGTTGCATCCCATTTACAGCTAGCATCTTACTGACTGTTGCCAGATATCAGAGGAATAGTCTTTCTTTTGTTTATCTTTGAGAGTAGCTCTAAGTCTTGGGATAACATTATCTTTTGTACCCTTTTTGCAAATGCCTCTTGTGTTCATGGGTAAGCCATAAAAGGTGTATTGGTTTTGGTTTTGAGTCATTTGATAGGTACACCTTTAGTTTAAAAGAAAAAGGATACACTTCCCATCAAGATGGCAGAGTAGGCAAACCTTGTGCTTGCTTCCTCCCACAACTACATCAAAATAACAGCTAAATTACAGAACAAGAATCATTTAGAATTTCCTGAACATTGACTGAGCAGAAGTCCTATAACTAACAATATCAAGAGGAAGACACATCAAGACTGGTTCAAAGCAACCATTTTGTCAAATGAGGAGCAGGAGGAGGAAGCCACTGCTGTGGAGTGGTGGCCAGGTACGGGGAGTACCTGGTGAAGTATGTGATGGGATCAGTAACATGTCTGCGGAGAAGGGCCCTGGGATGAGATTAAGAAATCTGCAGGCAAAGTAATGGCAGATAGACTAGAAACCACATACATGTCTACAATGGCAGGTCCAGGCCTAACTCCAGTAAGCCAATGTGGCCAGCATCAACCTTCCCACCCCTTACCACCACCCTTGTAGACCTCCAACACCAACAAGCTCAAGGAGCAGACCAACTGCAACATCTGTTCAAAGTGGTACGCAAGATACTATGGAAACATCAGTTTACATGACCTTTCCAGTAGCCTGTGGATGTAGTCAAGCTCAACCTCCCCATTACTATAAAATCATTAAAACACCTATGGATATGGGAACAATAAAGGAACACTTGGAAAATAACTATTACTGGGATGCCCTCAAGAATGTATCCAGCTCTTCAACACTATGTTACAAATTATTACATCGACAACAAGCCTGGAGATGACAGTCTTAATGGCAAAAGCTCTGGAGAAGCTCTTGGAAAAAAATCAACAAATTTCTGCCCACAGAAGAAATGGAGACCATGATAGTCCAGGGAAAAGGAAGAGTACGTTGGAGGAAAGAAGCAAGGATGGCAATACCCAGTATCTCTGTGATAGAAAGCACAAACATCAACTCCTCTATGCAGGCAGACCTCTCAGAAAAATCTACCTATGCAGCCCACACTCAAAACTCACTGTCCAGAACCCTGTCATGACAGTGGTGCCTCCCCAGCCACTGCAGACTCCCCCACCAGTGTCCCTTATTCCCACCCGTGTCAGCCTCCTGTCCGTTCAGAGCCATCCACACATTGCAGCCTCCCCACAGCCTGTGAATACAAAGGAGGGTGTTAAAAGGGAAGTGGATATCACCCCGCCTACTACTATGGACCCAATCCAAAAGCCACCTTTGCTTCCCTGGGAGCCCAAGACCACCAAGCTGGGCCCCCAGTGGGAGAGCAGTAGGCCTGTGAAGGCCCCAGAGAAGCATGTGTCTAACTCACAGCAGCACCAGGCACCAGACAAAAGCAGCAAGGTCTCAGAGCAGCTCAAGCATTGCAGTGACATGCTCATGGAAATGTTCACTAAGAAGCATGTGTGCAGACTTTGCCTGGCCCTTGTACAGCCCATTAATATGGATGTGCTGGGCTTGCATGACCATTGTGACATCATCAAGTATCCCATGGACACAAGAACAATCAAGTCTCAACTGGAGGCTGGTCAGTATCACTATGCTCAGAAATTTGGTGCCAATGTCCAGTTGATGTTCTCTAACTGTTACAACTCTCCCAACCACGAGGTGGTGCTATGGCTGGAAAACCTCAGGATGTAGCTAAGATGCACTCTGCCAAGATGCCAGAGGAGCCCAAGAAGCCTGTGGTGGCTGTGTCCTTCCCAGTGGTGCCATCCCCCACCAAAGCTGTGACCTCATCTTCGTCTAGCGATAGCAGCAGCAACAGCTCTTTGGAGAATGACAGCTCAGGTGATGACTCTGAGAAGGAGGTGGCCCCGGAGGTGGTGGAGCTCCGGGAGCAACTTCGAATTGTACAAGAGCAGCTTGCAGCTGTCTCACAGGCCAAGAAAAACAAACCAAAGAAAGAAGAGAAAGACAAGATGGAAATTAAAGAAGAAAAGGACAAAAAGAAAGAGGAAGTAGAGGAGAATAAGAAAAGCAAGGGCAAGGACCTGCCTTCCCAGAAGACCAAGGAAAACAACAGTAGCAATAGTAAGACAAGCAAGAAGGAGCCAGTGCCCATGAAGAGCCAGCCCCCTCCAGGGTACAAGTCAGAGGTGGAGGACAAGGACAAGTCCATGTCCTATGAGGAGAAGTGCCAGCTCGCCCTGGACATCAGCAAGCTCCAGGGTGAGAAGCTAGGCCAAGTGGTACATATCATCCAGTTTAGGGAACCCTCACTCAAGGTGTTCAGCCCCGATGAGATTGAGGTTGACTTGGAGACCCTGCAGCTGTCCACCCTGTGGGAACTGCAGCACTATGTCAACTCCTGCTTGCAGAATAAACAGGAACCTCAACCTGAGAAAGCAGAAGTAACTCTTGGCTCCAACAAAATAAAGGACTTATCCTTGGAGTTGGAGAGCACCAGCAAGTCCAGCTCCTCTAATAGCAAAGACTCCAAAACAGGTCCTGCCTAATCATTGGACATGGACTGTTAATAAAATGGTTGTCTCAGAAACCTTCCCAGCAAACTCTAGCTTAAGTCCATTTTCTTCTGTGAAAGGACAGGACTCCACCAAATTATAGAATTCCTCAGAGCCCTGGGTCTTTGCCCAGGGTACATTAGTCATGTCCAGTAGAGCAGCACACACTTCATCCTGCCTCCAGGAAAGCTGTTTGCCTGGCTGGCCACCAGGGCTTCCTTTGTACAGACTACCTGGCTAACCCACTCAATCTCCTTGGCCATCTGGGCTCCTCTTATCACAGGTGGGCACAGGTAAACAAGTTCTTGGTGATTGCAGACACAGAACTGAACCGAACACACAGAGAGTTTATAGCAGAAAGAGAGAGAGCAGCTTTATTAAGTGACGGTACACTCCACTGAACATGGGAACGGGCCAACTCCAAGCAGAGGCTGACCTCAGGGGCTGGAGGGCTTCTATTTTTATAGGGCAGATATTTCCTGGCTAGTTTTGGCGGGGCTTTATTGGGCATGTACAAGTAGTTATATTACTTTAAAGCTACTGCGCATGTGGTCTCCCATGGTTTTCCTTGATTGGCCATCAGGGAAGGGGGTCCCACAATGCTAATTTATTATAATGCTATTATAATGAAGCAGAGGTCATGTAGCATCTTCTGTGCAGGTACATTCATGATTCACCACAATTCAGCACTTTTACAGAAGGCGTGAACAACTGGTCTTAGAACAGGGTCTCTGTCCTGTATAGATGTTCTTTATCTTAGCCTTGGGGTACCTCCAGAGTTTCTTCCTTTCTGACTATCTCCTGCTTCACTCTGGGTGAGTGACATCTCCCAGAGAGTGATGGCAATGCCCCTGCACATACATACATGTGGTGTCGCTTCACATGCAAGGACCCATTACAAGTATGTTTTCTCTCTCTTTATTCCTCCATCTTTTTCTGGAACTCTGGATCCTAACTTCTTCCCTCCTGGACCTGGTAGTGATGTTAGTCCAGGGGAGATATTATGCAGTCTAAAGAAGAATATCCAGAGCTTTCCCAAGTGAGGAATGGGGGTGGATTCCCAGGCCTCTGGAGTCCTTCAGTTTTTGCTGTTGCCTGTTGGGCATTTTCCCAACTTCTTTGGCCTCTTGTAAAGCAATATAGGGAAAGGACCTCCTGGGCTTCCTTCTGTCCCTCCCATGTGAATACAAGCAGGCTGCAGTAGGCAGAAGCTTCAGGGGCAGGCCACTGGTGAGGGCATTTGGGGAGGATTACTGTGTATCCAGCTGACCTGGCCCCTGGATCCCATCATCTCTGCCCACAGTGAGGTCAGGGTCTAGGGTAGTGGGTAAGAAAGGGCTCTTAAAATCAGGATTACTAGTGGTGAGGGCATCAGAGGCACACCAGCTCCCTGCACATTGTTGAGGGGCATTACCAGTGTGAGTGTGCTACTAGTTTGCAGTCCACTGCAATAATGACAGCATCTGGGAGTTGGGCAAGCCAGGGTGGCCACATCATCCAAACCCTCTGAAAGGCACTGAATAGGCTTTTTTGCTCTAAAAATTAATATTGACTTTTTTTGGTCATGAATTCAGCATCTCAGCAGAAAACTGCCTAAGGTGAAAAGTACCCTGAGGAGCAGCATCTGTGTTTCAGGGAGTTTTTGTTTGTTTGTTTTGTTTTGTTTTGGGTTTTTTTTAAGTGTAGTTTGTGAGTACTTCTTCAAAGCCCAGACATCTGCTATCGCCTCAGAGCTAGCCTTCTGGAGTTGGAAGTAGGCTTGAGGAGGCTTGAGGAACTAGGCCTGAGGCCTGAGCAGCTATAACTGCCTCAGATCCGCTTTGGCCTTGGGTTCTAGCTCCAGCAACTCTCCACACACCCCAGAGCCTCTAGTGTTGTGCAGTGTGTGCTGGGAGTCCCAAGCTACAACCTGGCCCTCTGGCCAATCAGCTTCTAGTCAAGCTCCATTTGCCAAAGAGGCTATTTTGAGATGTCTTTTGACCTGTGCCTGGTGTGTTCCCAGTGCAGCTCAGTTTAGCCGAGGCTGGGGGACTTCATGTCTGGAGATTCCCACAGGATAGTTGGGAAGCAGCTGGCATTGTCTTTCTGGGAAGGTTTTGCCATCTTGGAAAAAATGGCAGCCTGGATTCCCACAGTGTCGGCCTGTGTGCCAGTCTACCCCTTCCCACATGCTTGTAGATGGACTATAGCCAGAGACTAGCTCTCCTTTCGGGGTCCTTGTACCCTCACTGTCCAGAGATATCATCCTTCTTGCTTGTGGGTTTCCCATCTGTCAGAGAACTTGATCTTTAGACTTGAGATATTACATGTGCCTAGTGCCCCAGGAACAAAGCAGAGGGCAGTACCCACTCCTTTTCATAGCTCCCTGTGCTCAGGCAGTGGGAGGTCACAGCCAGGCCTCAACTCACCAGTGGGCCTCAACTCCCTTCATGGTTACAATTCCCCTCTTTCTTTTGATTATTCCTCGATCTTGAGGAATATAAGGCAACGGGGCCCAGCTTTAATCTAGAGAGAGGATTAGTTTGTAAGATGGAGTCAGATTTGTCTGCCCATCATAGCCCTCTTATCAGGCTATTACAGCGTTACATGCTCACCTCTTCTGTGATGGTCCCTGAGCCTTAGAGGGGACATTCTAGGTGTTCAACTTAGAAGCAGGACCCAGAGCAATGGTAGAAATAGTAGGCCAGGATACCTGTACCGTAAGTAATAATCAAAGCAAACCGCAGTTCGTCTCTGAGTCTTTAAGTCTGCCAGTTGAGAAGACCTCTGGATGAAGGGCTCAGAGCTTCATTTTGCTGGAATGAAGGCAAGCGATGACAATTCAACATATCCTCCTGGCTCAAAGTCCAAACATCCCTGATGAAAGTTCTGATACCAGCTCAGGCAAGTTCTCTGTGTGGCGTACATATAGCACTCACCAAAATTGTCTAAGCATGAGCTGTTGTGATGACTAATCTGAAATTCACATTTATGTGATCTAGCTGGGGTCTACAATTGCAAGACTTAGGGAAAGGCAAACAGTTTTAGTTCTCAATAATTCCAAGGCAAAGGATGGAAGAGAAATGAAACACTAGTTCAGAAAGTTTTAGCTAAATATTTTCACTAGAATTATTTAGGATATAGAATAGTCCACATGTAAAAAATAAGATTTTAAAGACAATTAAACTAGAATCTAATATCCATAATTGGGCATTATACTTCCCATTGAAACATTTTTTCCCTCTAAAATCAGCCCTATTTTATTAAAGATAGCCAAGTTAAGACTAATTTATTACATAAATCTAGTTTTCCATATTCTTTAATCTACTTGTACTCTGAGTCAGGACTTCACCAATGACTTTTTGTACCACATTTCCAGAATTCCCATTTCAAGGACCCCTGGAAAATTTCCTTTTCTATACCCTGTCCATTTTCTCATTCCTGAGTAAAAAGTCTTTGGGTCCCCAGCCAGATTCAATCCAAGAAACACTGGCCCCTCTATTAATCTTTCACTTGATTTAACCAGCCTAACTAATGCCCCTAAGCAATTACTGGTCAGGTTTTTCATTGTAACCTCTTCCTTCAGTCTTTTAAATT
The DNA here is from genome assembly GCF_021234165.1 of Pteronotus mesoamericanus. Taxonomy (NCBI): domain Eukaryota; kingdom Metazoa; phylum Chordata; class Mammalia; order Chiroptera; family Mormoopidae; genus Pteronotus; species Pteronotus mesoamericanus. Next base: position 5,320,768 of record NW_026555072.1, read on the forward strand.
TCTTGACACTGGGGTAAATAGAACAGACTGTTTGAGGCCTTTTAATCTTAAGGAGCCAACAGGGGGTCAATTTTGCCCCATATAGCTTTTAGTAGTGCTGTACTAAAACTTTTGCCCCAATCCCATTAATATCTGTTTTATTTAGCCTAAGTTTTTTTTCTTTCATAGGTTCATAGCTAAAAGTACCCAGTTCTACAAGATACAGCCCAGAGAGCTACACTGGGGTAGAGATGATAGAATTGCCCATGTTACTAAAGTTTTTATCAATCAAAGTAATTACTTATTTTCAGCTTGAGCAATCTTAAATGAGTCCTAGGATTAGACAGTTCACACAAAAGAACAGACAGGGAACAAGTAGTTACAAGATCTAGAAATTCAGCAACCCTTATATCTTTCTAAAGTTTAGCCAGAAACAAGTCAGACATGACAGACAAGACAGTAGGAGGGGTTGGGTGGTCCAAACTTCCTATTCTTCCCTCAGGAGGATGAACATGAGGTCAGCTCTGCCTGTTTGATGAGAGATAAGCAGCTTCTTGGAGTTAGGCTTGGACAAGCTTCTGTTGCCCACCCCTTTGAGGTTTGCTGAAACATGGTGAGAGTTGGATCCCTTCCCAGAAGATGAGACATTCAATAGGTAACAAATTACAGCCTCAAGCAGACTGACAAACAAGATTTCTCTCTCTTGGTTCTAGCCAACTTTCCCCGAGTCCAGCAGAAAGAGGTTAGATAAGACAAAGATTTCTCAAGTATCTTTTTCCTCCCTGTTCCAATTTGGGTTTTCCAGAGCCTTACAAGAAGGTGGTTACTCTGGGGTCATCATCCATGAGACCTTACCATAAAACATCAATTTCCAAAACCAGAGCAAATTCCAAATCTAGGCCTTTTTTATTTTTCCTTTATTATGCAGCAAACAAAGGCACCATAGATCAGGGGACCTGGTCATGGACTGCCATCTAGCCTCTGCCTTCTAGACAAGGGGTCTGGGCAGCTGCTAGGTGGGGGCCTGGTGGCAAACCCTGGGCCATGGGTTCATAAATCGACGGGCAAAAGGCCATGCCACATTAGGCACCACAATTGTTACTGGACTAAAGGGTCCATTTGTGTGCGTGCACCAAAGTCCAATGACACAATCAGGAGTCTGCAACAAAGAAAGTAAGAGTTTATTTTTAGGAAGTGGCTCATGCCCAGGGACGGGTGAGATAATGCTCAAAGATCTGGCTCCCCAATGGCTTCCAGGGGATCAGTTATATAAGAGAAAAACCATTAATTGTGTGACTAAGGGAATTAAGGTCTTTATCAGGGTTGTGCTCTCTACTGATTTGCTGGGGCTAGAGTGGGGGGTAGTTGATGAGTGCATCTGGTCCTGATGTCAGCCCTGGCATTGCTTCCACCACTTTCACTGATTTTTCTGGGCCTAGCACTGAAATACAACTAAAGCCTAGGTGTTATCTCTAGTTTGACCAAAGCTATTGTTGCTGGTGGAAATAGGGTTCTTCCATAGAGTCACTAGGAAAGCATTTTGGGGAACCATGCATAGGAGGATGAGGTGTAGTGGTAAGATTTATTGGAGCAAAAACTAAGGAATGCTCCTAGGTGTTCAGTGTCTCATCCACAAGCAGATGGCTCAGCTCCATCCTGCTATGGAACAAACCCAGCCTCTGAGGCCACAAGACCTCACTTGTCCTCACCAAGCCTAGAAGGACGAAGGCCCAGAGATGCAGAACTTCTCTGTCTCATTTCTCCATCTGCACATACACCATTAAGGGTGTGCTTGGACTGCAACCTTTGCTGCACTTGGGCCTGTGATGCTGCTGGGCATGCACAGCTGCTATGGAAAGAATGAGTGAATGAACAGGCAAACTAAGAAATGTGTGCTACTGAGATGGGCCTTTATTAAGCTTTGCTTATAACACCTTGGGCTTGAGAGAGAACAGGCTTTCTTTCAAACTAACCAATCTATTTCCTAATCCTTTGCAGGCTTGTGCTGGGTCTTCCCCATATAAAATCTGGTAATTTCCTCAGGTTTCCCAAGGATAGGGTCCAGCCCTTTATGTGGCCACTTGGCTCCTACTGTGCTTAAAGTTTTGCCTGGTCGTCTGGTTTCTACTACATATATACTTAACCTCCCACTGTGCCACCACTAGGCATGCACCCAGCAGAGGAATTTCCCCTTTATTGTTTATTCCTGCCCCCCATAGTCTGGGAGAGTAGACCAGTTCTTCCCTAGGGAGGTTGGAAATCCCATCATTCCTCCAGAAGGATGTTAATCCCCTCCCTTGGACAGCATTCAGCTGTACTATGGGGTGTCGAAAGCTGTAACATCCAGACTCAATCAGGCCCAGCCACTCTAGCTCCGTTCTCCTTTCTTAACTTCTAGCTGCTTATGGTAATACTGTGTCTCTGTGGTCAAGTGTGCCGAGGCTTTATTCTTAAGATTTTTAAAAAATATTTTATTTATTTATTTTTAGAGAGAGGGGAAGGGAGAAAGAAAAAGAGGGAGAGAAACATCAATGTGTGGTAGCCTCTCACATGCCCCACACCAGTGATCTGGCTGCCAACCCAAGCATGTGCCCTGACTGGGAATCAAACCAGCAACCCTTTGGTTCACAGGCCAGCACTTAATCCACTGAGCCACACCAGCCAGGGTTGTTCCTAAGATTATCTGATGCTGATTAGTACCTTGTTGTCCTGAGGGCTTAATGATGAAAAGAGTGGTCATGCAAAGGGGTGCTAGATAAGGCTGGTTTGAATCCAAAAGAAAGAAGAAACAGTCATGTTAAAGGAATGAAGTTTCTCCATGGTTACATTACTCTAATCAGATTTCACAAAAATATTTTAATTCTTTGTACAATTACCATCCTATGTAAAGATGACATTTGTGTTGAGTTCAAGATTTTCATGAAATAAAGATCACAGGATTAAAAAAAAGAAGAAGAAGAAGACTAGATCCAAGTTTAGAAACAAAGAATCTGAGTAAGTCCAAATGTAATAATGCTGGTGAAAGATGGTGATGTTTTTTACTTTGCGGAGAGAAAATGGTGTGAATGTTCTTAAGACTTCTCCTGAAACAAGTGTTAATATCTGGTCATATAAACAGATAAAGCTGTACTACCTATGACATTTATTACTGAAGAAAATTTATTAAATTTTATTTTTAAAAATTGCTTTCAGAAGGTTGAATCAGTGAGCTGGAGGACAAGGTAGAAAAACACTCTCAGAAAGAGCAAGAAAATGAAAAAGACTCAAGAAGAATGAAGAGGCATTAAGGGAAAGGCAGGATAACGTGAAACATAAAAATATTAATATAATAGGGATACCAGAAGGAGAAGAGGATGAGGAAGGGATAGGGAACCTGTTTGAAAAAGTAATGATGGAAAACTTCCCTAATTTGAGGAGAGAAAAAGTCAAGCAGAACCAGGAAGCACAGAGGGTCCCATTCAAAAGGAACCCAATGAGGCCCACTCCAAGACACATCATAAATAAAATGGCAAATATCAAAGACAAATGGAGAAACCTAAAAGCAGCAAGGGAGAAACAGGTAGTAACATACAAGGGAGTCTCGATACTGCTAGCAGCTAACTTCTCAACAGAAACACTACCAGCCAGAAGGGAATGGCAAGAAATATTGCAAGTTATGAAAAGCAAAGGCCTGAAATCAAGACTGCTCTACCCAGCAAGGCCCTCAATTAAAATGGAAGGTGAAATAAGGAGTTTCCCAGAAAAAAAGGAGGTTAAAAGACTACACCTCTGCCAAACCAGCATTGCAAGATATGCTAAAGGGACTGTTTTAAGAAGATGAAGAAAGAGAGGGAGAAAGAGAGGAACACAGGTACAGAGAAAAAATGAATAAATACCTACCAATGATAACTTTAAATGTAAATTGATTGAATGTTCCAATTAAAAGACATAGGGTAGTTGAATGGATAAGAAAACATGACCCGCACATATGCTGCCTACAAGAAACCCACCTCAGAATAAAGGACCTGCACCTGCCGGCAAGGCCTCACACAGACTTGCACCCATACGGCCTGCGAAGGAGTGCACAGAGGGGCAAGGGCAGGCGTAAATTGAGCTACCCGCCGCGATTGCGGAGCAGCCCACAAAATAAGTAGAGCTGCCCAGAGTCCCTGGAGGAGAGACCAGAAACAGGATTAACCGGAGAGTCCTAGAGCTGATTTCCTCCCATTTCCATAGTCCCCATTTGGCGAGGGCAAGCGACGCACCCAAAGAGCCAAAAGGGGAGAAAACACACAATAGAGGACCCTAAACCGACCAGTACCGCGAAGCTTGCGTGCCGGGGAGGCCAGATGAGCACGGGAGGTCGCGAATAAGCCCCTGGTCTGGGGCAAGCACATGCGAGCCCAGGCAGGTAGGGGACCCTGCCGCGCTGGGAATGCGCTCAAGGAGCCCGCGTGAGAGCGCAGAGAGATCCCCAAAAATAGCTCAGCCCTGACCGAAGGGGTCACAGAGCTTCTCCAAGCAGGAGTCAGACACAGGCATTAGACTCCTGAAAGGCTCAAACAAACAACCCAAGGCCCTATAGGGTCAACAACTGACATCATCAGAGGCAGGCCCAGAAAGAAAAGTAAAGGACAAAAATACTTAACAGACTCTCACAAAAATGAGACGAAAAAGAAGTTCCCCTCAAATGAGTGGAAAAGGGGACTCCCCACAGAGAGAGATAAATGAAATAGAGGCAAGGGAATTATCAGATATGGAATTCAAAACAATCGTTCCAAGGAAGCTCAATGAGCTCAGCCAGCTCAAAGAGAACTATGAGAAACTGCAGAGAAACTATCAGGATCTTACAGCAAACTATATCAGCCTGGAAAAGGACATAGAAACTATCAAGAAGACACAAGAGGATATGAAGAATACCATTTCTGAATTGAAGAACACAGTAGAAGGAATCCAAAGCAGGCTGGATGAAGCCGAGGATCGAATCAGTGAGATGGAGGACAAGGTAGAAAAAAACTTCCAGAAAGAACAAGAAATGGAAAAACGACTCAAAAAGAATGAAGAAGCATTTAGGGAAATGCAGGACAACCTGAAACGCAATAATATCCGTATAATAGGGATACCAGAAGGAGAAGAAGAGGAGCAAGGAATAGAGAACCTCCTCGAAAAAGTAATGATGGAAAATTTCCCTAATTTGAGGAGAGAAAGGCTCTCATGGATCCAGGAGGCACAGAGGACCCCACTCAAGAGAGACCCAAGGAGGTCCACTCCAAGACACATCATCATTAAAATGGCAAATGTCAAAGACAAAGAGAGACTCCTCAAGGCAGCAAGGGAGAAGGAGAAAGTAACATACAAGGGGGCCCCGATACGCCTAGGAGCTGACTTCTCAACAGAAACACTACAAGCCAGAAGGGAATAGCAACAAATATTCCAAGCCATGAAAAGCAAGGGCCTACAGCCAAGGCTGCTCTATCCAGCTAGGCTCTCCATTAAAAAAGAAGGAGAAATACGGAGTTTCCCAGACAAAAGAAAGCTAAAAGAATACATCTCTACCAAACCAGCACTCCAAGATATGCTAAGGGGACTGGTTTAAGCAGATGAAGGAAAAGAATGAGACAGAGAGGAACACAAGTACAAAGAGAAAAGATGAGTAAGTTTCTATCAGTAATATCTCTCAATGTGAATGGACTAAGTGCCCCAATCAAAAGACACAGGGTAGCTGAATGGATAAGAAAACATGACCCACACATATGCTTCCTACAAGAGACCCACCTCAGAGCAAAAGACCTACACAGATTGAAAGTAAAGGGATGGAAACAAATATTCCAAGCAAATGGACATGAGAAAAAGGCTGGCATTGCCATACTTGTATCAGACAAAGTAGATTTCAAAGCAAAGGCCATAAAGAGAGACCCAGAGGAGCACTTTATAATACTTAAAGGAAGAATCTATCAAGAAGACATCAACATTGTCAACTTATATGCTCCCAGTATAGGAGCCCCCAAGTTTATAAGGAAATTGTTGGATGACTTCAAAAAAAATGTAGACAGCAACACACTGATAGTAGGGGATTTCAACACCCCACTGTCAAAAATGGACAGATCTTCCAAACAAAACATTAATAAACTTATCGTGGCGCTGAATGAAACACTGAATCAAAGAGACTTAACTGACATATATAGAACCTTACATCCCAAAGAAGCAAAATACACATTCTTTTCAAATGCTCATGGCAGTTTTTCAAAGATAGACCATATGATAGGACACAAAGCAAGCCTCAGCAAATTCAGGAAAATTGAAATAATACCAAACTTTTTCTCAGACCACAAGGCCTTGAAACTCGAAATCAACCTCAAAGAGAAACTTCAAAAACTTGCAAACTCATGGAGACTGAACAGTCCACTATTAAACAATGAATGGGTCAATAATGAGATAAGAGAAGAAATCAAAAAATTTCTGGAAACAAATGAAAATGAACAGACAACTGTCCAAAACCTATGGGACACAGCAAAGGCGGTCCTGAGAGGGAAGCTCATAGCAATACAGGCTTACCTTAAAAAGATAGAAACATTTTAAATAAAAGACCTAACACTACAACTTCGAGAACTGGAGAAACAACAATAAATCCCAGAGCAAGTAGAAGGAAGGAAATAGTCAAGATTAGAGCAGAACTGAATGAGATAGAGACAAAAAGAACAATCCAGAGGATCAACCAATCCAGAAACTGGTTCTTTGAAAAGATTAATAAAATTGACAAGCCATTAAGCAGACTCATCAAGACAAAAAGGAAGAGGACCCAAATTAATAATATCAGAAATGAAAGAGGAGAAATAACAACTGATACCACAGAAATACAAATGATCATCAGAAACTATTATGAACAATTATATGCCAAGAAATTTGAAAATCTGGATGAAATGGACACATTTTTAGAAAAGTGTAATCTTCCAACACTGAAGGAGGAAGAAACAGAAAGCTTGAACAGACCAATAACAGCTGGGGAAATTGAAGCAGTAATCAAGAAACTCCCAGCACACAAAAGCCCAGGGCAGGACGGTTTCCCAGGAAATTTTACAAAACATTTAAGGAAGAGCTAACCCCTGTCCTTCTCAGACTATTCCAAAAAATCCAAGAGGAGGGAAGACTCCCAGACTCCTTCTATGAGGCCAGCATCACCCTGATCCCAAAACCAGATAAAGACCCTACAAAGAAAGAAAACTACAGGCCAATTTCACTGATGAACATAGATGCTAAAATCCCAAAAAAATATTGGGAAACCGCATCCAGCAATACATTCAAAAGATTATCCACCACGATCAAGTGGGATTCATCCCAGGGATGCAGGGATGGTTCAATAGACGCAAATCAGTAAACGTGATACAGCACATCAATAAAAGACAAGACAAAAACCACATGATCATCTCAATAGATGCAGAAAAAGCATTTCACAAGGTACAGCACCCATTTATGATCAAAACGCTCAGCAAAATGGGAATAAATGGGGCATTCCTCAATGTAATAAAGGCCATATATGAAAAACCTACAGCTAATATCATACTCAATGGGCAAAAACTGAAAGCTTTCCCACTAAGATCGGGAACACGACAAGGATGTCCACTCTCATCGCTTCTTTTCAACATCATATTGGAAGTCCTAGCCACAGCGGTCAGACAAGAGAAAGAGATAAAAGACATCCAAATAGGAAAGAAGGAAGTAAAACTATCATTGTTTGCAGATGACATGATAGTGTACATAGAGAACCCTGTAGACTCTACCAAAAACTCCTCAACCTAATAAGTGAATTTGGCAAAACAGCAGGATACAAAGTCAACATTCAGAAATCAAAGGCGTTTTTGTACACCAGCAATGCAATAGAAGAAGAAGAAATCAGAAAAAATATACCATTCGATATAGCACGAAAAAAGATAAAGTACCTAGGGATAAATTTAACAAAAGACATAAAAGACCTGTATGCAGAAAACTATACAACATTGAAAAAAGAAATTAAGGAAGACACAAATAAATGGAAGCATATACCATGCTCATGGATTGGAAGAATTAATATCGTCAAAATGTCCATACTACTTAAAGCAATTTATAGATTCAACGCAATCCCTATTAAGACACCAATGATGTATTTCACAGAAATAGAACAGACATTTCAAAAATTTATATGGAACCATAAACGACCCTGAATAGCCGCAGCAATTTTGAGAAAGAAACACAAAGTAGGAGGGATCACAATACCGGACATCAAACTCTACTACAAATCCAGCATACTCAAAACAATCTGGTACTGGCACAAGAACAGACCCATAGACCAGTGGAACAGAATAGAAAGCCCAGAAATAAGCCCAGGTCTCTATGGACATCTAATATTCGACAAAGGGGGCAGAAGCATAAAATGGAGCAATAACAGCCTCTTCAACAAATGGTGTTGGGAGAGCTGGAGGGCTACATGCAAACAATTGAAATTGGATCCTCAGCTGACACCATACACAAAAATAAACTCAAGATGGATAAAAGACTTAAATGTAAGTCTCAACACCATCAAAGTCCTAGAGGAGAACATTGGCAGGAAACTCTCAGATATCCCACACAGCAATTTTTCACTGATATGTCTCCTAAAGCAAGGGACATAAGGGAAAGAATAAACAAGTGGGACCTCATCAAAATAAGAAGCTTCTGCATGGCAAAAGAAAACATCAGCAAAATGAAAAGGGAGCCAACCATATGGGAAATATATTCACTAAGAATACATCAGATAGAGGTTGATCTCCAAGATACATAAAGAACTCACTCGACTCCAGTCCAAGAAGACAAACGATCCAATCCAAAAATGGGCAAAGGACCTGGGCAGACGCTTTTCCAAGGAGGAGATACAGAGGGCCCAGAGGCATTCGAAAAGATGCTCAGCATCACTAGCCATCAACAGCAAAGTGCACAGAGAAATGTAGATCAAAACCACCATGAGGTATCACCTCACACTGATCAGAATGGCCATCATAAACAGATCAACAAACAACAGGTGCTGGTGAGGCTGTGGAGAAAAGGGAACCCTAATCCACTGTTGGTGGGAATGCAGATTGGTGCAGCCATTGTGGAAAGCAGTGTGGAATTTCCTCAAAAAGCTGAAAATGGAACTGCTTTTTGATCCAGTGATTCCCCTGCTTGGACTATACCATAAGAATACCAAAACGCCAATAGAAAAGAACCTATGCACCCCAATGTTCATAGCAGCACAATTTACAATAGCCAAGTGTTGGAAGCAACCTAAATGTTCATCAGTAGATGATTGGATCAAAAAACAATGGTACATTTACACAATGGAATATTATACAACAGAAAGAAAAAAACAACTACTAAACTTCGCGACAGCATGGATGGAACTAGAGAGTATTATGCTAAGCGAAATAAGCCAGGGGGCAAAAGACAAATACCGTATGATCTCACGTATAAGTGCAACCTAAGCAACAATACAAAGATGCAAGGAAAATAAGACCAGCAACATTGAAAGGAAAAGAAACCAACAGAGACAAGAGGGAAGGAGGGAGGTGGGGCAGGTTAAAGGAAGGGAAGGGGAAAGTCAAGGAACATGTAGCAAGGACTCATGGACAAAACCAAAGGGGAAGAGCTGAGGGAGGGATGGAGGGAGGGGGCAAGTGAAAGTGCTGGGGGGTAGGCAGAGACAAATGTATTTGGAAAAATAAATTAATTTAAAAGAAGAATAAACATGGTAAAATAAATAATTAAAAAATATTCTTGGCATATAAATATTCATAGTAATTTCTTACAATCCTTTGTATGTCATGGTATCAGTTGTAATTCTCCTCTCTCATTCATTTTATTATTTATTTGGGTCCTCTCCTTTTTTTCTTGATGAGTCTGCTTGAAGCCTTGTCAATTTTGTTTCTCTTTTCAAATAACCATATCCTGGTTTGTTGATCTATTGAATTTTTCTTTTAGTGTCCCTGTAATTCAATTCTGCTCTTATCTTGATTATTTCCTTCCTTCTGCTCACTCTGAGATTTGTTTGTTGTTGTTTCTCCTTTTCTTTACGATGGAAAGTTAGGTCATTTACTTGAAATATTTCTATCTTTTTTAGGTATGTCTGTATTGCTCTGAACTTTCCTCTCAGGACTGCCTTCACTGTGTCCCATAGGTTTTAGACTGTTTTGTGTTCATTTTCATTTGTTTCATTTGTAATAATTAAAATGCCAACATTTTAATTATAATGTGTCTTGGAATGGGCTTCATTGGGTTCCTCTTGAATGAGACCTTCTGTGCTTCCTCAACTTGTGTGACTTTTTTTCTCCTCAAAGTAGAAACGTTTTCCACCATTACTTTTTTAAGCATGGTTCCTATACCTTCCTCCTCCTCTTCTCCTTCTGATATCCCTATTATATGGGTATTAATATGTTCATGTTGTCTTGCATTTCCCTGAATGCCTCTTCATTCTTTTTGAGTCTTTTTAAAATTTTCTTGCACTTTCTGGGAGCTTTTTTCAACTTTATCTTCCAGCTCACTGATTCAATTCTCTGCTTCATCTAGCCTGCTTTGGATTCCTTCTACTGTGTTCTTCCATTCGGAAATTGTATGCTTCATTTCCTCTTGCCTCTTGGTGATAGTTTCTATGTCCTTTTTCATGCTGATATAGTTTGCAGTAAGTTCCTTGTAGTTTCTCTCTAATTTTGGTAATTCTCTCTGAGCTCAGTGAGCTCATTGAGCTTCCTTAGAACCATTGTTTTGAACTCAATATCTGAGAGATTACTTGCCTCTCTTTCATTCAGTACTCTTTCTGTGTGTTCCTCTTTCCTTTTTGATTGGGGGTTGTTTCTTTTGCTTCCCATTATTTGTGAGACTCTTCTTTTTTGCTTCTTCTTCTTAAATTGATCTGTTTTGACTTCATGACTTTGTGGTGTAAATGTCTTCGGTAGAAGACCTGTGAGAGTCAGTGGTGCAGTGTCCTTGATCTCCTGAACTTGATGCTCTTCAGATGCTTTTTATGCCATTTATGTTGCCTCTCTGGAAGTAATTGAGTTTTGGTTGTTTCGTCATTCTTTGGTGGATCCTTCCCTCAGCTGTTGACTGAGGTTCACTCTGCCCACCATGTCTTGTGTGTTTTTGTGCAAGTGCTGTTAGAGCCAAACCACAAAGTCTAGGAAACAAATCCACATCTGCAAAAATAACTCCCCCTACAATCTCACTATCAACAGCAAATGAGCCAGTATTAATAAGGCTGTAAATAGAGTAAGACTATTATAAGAAAAGAGAAAAATAAACTACAGTGTAAAAGCTAATGACTTAATATTCGCAAAGTGGATAGACTCAAAATGGATGTTAAAAAGCTATGTAGTAAAGAAAATATTGCAAATCATGGAGAAAACCACAGTGGATTTCATCTCAGTAGCATCTGGTATCTACCGCTGTTTTTTCTTTCTGCATCCACCTTTGGTGATGTCAGGTATTGACCCTGTCTGACTTTAGGCAATCTGTTCAAGACTTCCAGTGATCTACTGTCTGTGGCTGTCTCCTTTAGTTGTCAATCTAGGCATTCGGCAGTCAGCAGTCAGGCTTAAGGACCACAGAGTGGGGCAGCATGCCTCCAGGGGCCAGGGCTATTGTTTCCCCTCAGGCTGCTCAGAGGGGAGTGGTCTGCCTAAGCAAGATGGCTGCTGCTGTATGGGGGAGGAGTCAGCACTGTGATCCCACCAGCTACTCCTTCAGTTTTCTCCCCAAAGCCTCCTTCCCCAGTCTCTTCTCAGGTGTCTCTAGCCCACTGTGCCCCTGTCTTTGCCTTTTCCGGAGCCCAGGGTAAGTGGCTGCAAATTAAAATTTATGTGTTGGCCCTTTAAGTGGCTCTTTGCATCTCCAGCTGCCCATCTCTGGTAGAGAGCAACCCTGCCACTTTTCATAGCTGGATGTTATCTCTGTACTTTTTGGGCCCTGCTGCTGTAGGCTGGAGATCCCCGCTTATGGTTTAGACCCCACTCTTCTTAGGGGGATCCAGCTGGCCACTTAAATATCCTTCTGCTTCTGCTTCCCTTCAGCTCCCAGCCAGCCTTCTAGAGTCACCACTGCATTCCTTACCAGTCAGGTTATTCTTAACCTGATTCTTCTGTCTGTTCCAGGTTATAAGGCTTCTCTCTCACTATTGTTCAGTTGTTTGTTTTGGGTGATTTCTCCACAATTGAGCTGTAATTTCAGATTGGTCCTGGGAGGAGGTCAGTGTGACTTCCATTCACTCCTCTGCCATCTTGTCAATTCAGATCTAACTATTCTTTTATAAACTAGTGAATTTTGCATGTGGTACTGTACCTACCTCATTGATAAAAGTTTTAAAGTAAAGCTATAGGACCTCTGTTTGCATCTGTCTATATGTTTATGTATCTAATATGCATATTTTAGATGTGTGATCTTTCTGTCTCTGGATGGTATTGCCAAAATTAATTTATAAAGAACTCTATTTAATTAGCTTAAAGAATAATAAGCACTTATGTAAATTAAGTACTTTGAAAAGTCTTAAAACTATAGAAACTAACTCAAATGTTTTTCAAGCTCATATAATCTAGGATAAACTTTGGTAAATAAAATCTAGTTTAAGTTTGTTCATTTAATTAAAATAAGCATGTCTTCAGAGATATCAAAATCTAAGAAATATGGATGTACAACTTCTATTTTACCTGAGTTTACTAGTCAAATAAGTTCATATTATCCCTATTACAGAATATTTTAGTAAGAAAAAAACCCTTATGATAATGGTTAGCTGTTCAATGTCTCAGAATTTTTGAGTAATTTAAATTTATTTGTGAAGAACAAGTGAATTAAACAGAAGATAAAAGTTGAACTTTTCAGTAATAATTATGTTTTATGGTATGTCTACTTAAAAAAGTTTCTAAAATCTTTTTTGGAAACTTGAAATCTTAAAGTTATGCAAAGTAAAATGATGAATATTTACTGAATATCTAGATCATTTCCAAATAAGATAAAATACTGAAACATTAATTATTGAACACAGGTTTATCTACTTTCAGCTTCTTATTACAGAGGAAATAAAGCTTTTTGGGTCTATCAGTACACATGTCTTGTTCAAATTGGAAAAGCTAGCATTCTTGCTGCCTGTCACTACCAGACCCAATAAGCAGAGACAGGGATTGAATCTTTATGGGCACATTTTTCAGACAGCCAACTATCTGAGAAGACTCTGGGTTATATATCCTAACAGACTGTCTTACATTCCATTTCAAACTAACCATTTTTAATAAGTGGAAGAAAACTGTAGGTAAGGGGTTTGGAATTCAGGGGCAAGGTTAATTAGATAGAGCTGGAGCATTCTTTCATCTGTTGACCAGTGATTCTTTATCTGTGTCCTGGGCAGTGGTCTTTATCTGTGTCCTGGGTGGTGGATGTCTCACCCTGGAACACAATGGCTCAGATGCCATCTTGATTGTCTGCAGTCCTCCTGAGGCACTACAGTAGAACTGCTTATTTCTCCTGGAGTCAAGGTGGGTCATACCTTCAGTTCCTGGAACAATAGCTTTTTACATGCATTGGTTACTAAGCTTATTAGCTATTACCTAAAACTAAAATTTTCAACTCTCGAGTGCCCCCATGATTTCTCTCACTGTTAGTCTAAAGTAGTTTATTTCTATGAGGTTAGTATTATACAGAAGTACTTATTTTGCTGTTGAGCATTAGACTGTCTGGTAGGGAGCTTAAGAATACATTTAATTGCAGATTCATATAAGGGGGCACATTGTAAGCAACAAACTATGATACTGAAGAAAATGAAAAGAATAAAAACCACAAATGCCTCTTTAAGACCATAATACTAGGCAGCCAGGAAGTTAGTTTAGACAAATTAATATTAAAGAATGTCTTTTTTTTGTTTTATATTGGATACTACTTTTTTTAACTTGCTTTACTTTATGCTTTATGAGCTCTAAATTACTAGTCAGCTTGAAACAGCAAAGTCCCTTAAGTTTTTCACGTTCATGATTATGTCTTAAAAGGAGGTAGTCTGTAGCTGCGTGATTCTTTAATACTGCTTTTTTAACTTGTCTTAGTTCTTGAGTTATGGTACTAATGGCTTGTGAGGTGGTCTTTTAAGCTTTTGCTACAGCATAGGCTGATTTACTTAATGTTATTTTTAAATAGGTTACTATTGCTGGCATAACAAATATAGTCAAAGATACATATTTAGCAGTGCTAAAAAGGTGCACATTACAGTTACAGTCAGGTACAAAGGAGAGTTCCCTTCAGCTGGGGTAGGGTGGGGAGTCTGTGGCATAAACACCATCAGTTTTTTCAGAGAGCATTGTCCACTGGAACTCTTTGCTGGAACATAAGAATAAACAGTTCCTCGGCGTATTAGAAACCACCCTGCAGGCAATGAATGTGAGCAAAGGCATAAGATGCATTAGTGGTGGTGGTGCAATTTATTTTAACATCTGCTAAAAGCACAAAATAGTTTTTAGTACAATTGACAAAAGTTGCACACTTTCTAGCTGAGGCTACGTGGCTACATTAGTGACTTTTAAGGAGAATATTTCCCTGCCCTTTAGAGTTGCCACAGGTCCCCAATTGTAAATGTTGTAATACGTTATTTTCTTACTGATATGTTCAAACAAAGTATAGTTTTGAAAGCTTTCCAGGGGAGTACAAACACCAATAAGACATGAAGTGAAAGTTTGTTTAACATAAATTCCTCCTGCAAGACAAAAGCCAGAGATGTTTAGAACATTTTTTTTTTTTTTGCTAAATATACCCAAATACTTTTATTTCATTTGAAAGGAACAAGTTCTTTATAAAATGGGGTTAAAGAAAAAGTAATGAAAAGAATATAAGTCATTGTTTTTGAAAGATGACTTTCAGGTTGTCTTGAGGTTCAGCAGGCCATTGTTCCGTTGGTACTTTCTTTACTCTGTGTGATGAATCCAATGTTTTATTTCTGTCAACTTCACCATGGTGGGGGTGATGAGTAGTATGGTCCCAAGGTTCAGTCCACTTTTCTTCTGATTGGCCTTCTGGAGAGGCTGTCATCCAAGTCTTCTGTAGCACCTTATCTTCTGGCTGAAAAGAATGTAGCAAACCTGTGGGGGAGAGATCTCTAATACAAGCAAGGTCATTCATTATAGCTAAAGTCTGACTTAAATGTGCATTTTATTTTTTCCCCCTCAAGCAAAGTATATTTTTAAGATTTTATTTATTTATTTTTAGACAGAGGGAAAGGGAGGGAGAAAGAAAGGGAGAGAAACATTGATGTGTGGTTGCCTCTCGTGTGCCCCCTATAGGGGACCTGGCCCACAACCCAGGCATGTGCCCTGACTGGGAACTGAACCAGGAACCATTTGGTTTGCAGGCTGGCACTCAATCCAGTGAGCCACATCAGCCAGGGCTAAATGTTATACATTTTCTTTATCTTCACTTCTTGATCTATACACGTATCTCCTACTTCAATCATAGCTCGAAGTGGTTGCCTGCACACAGTTTCATAAGGACTCAACTAAATCCCACTTTGAGGAACCACCCTTATCCTGAGCAGGGCAAAAGGTAAAACATGATCCCCATGGCAATGAGTTTCTTGGCAGAGCTTGGCTATATTTTTCTTCAAGGTGTGACTCATCTTCTCTACTTTCCCAGAAGCCTGAGGTCTTAATGCCATGTGGAGTCTTCACTTGATTTCTAAAAATTTACTAAACTTTTGTGTAATTTCTGAAACAAAAGCAGGTCCGTTATCATTCTGGAGGATGCCAAGTAGACTAAAGTGAGGAATTATTTTTTTAGTAAGTCTTTCACTACTTCTGAGGATTTCTTAGTTCTGGTAGATTAGGCTTCTATCTATTCTGAAAAGGTGTCAACAAAGACTAGCAAGTATTTCCACCCTCGGACCCTTGGAATCTGGGTAAAGTCTATTTGCCAGTCCTCAATGGGCTTTGTCCTTGGTATTATTTCCCTTCTTTCTTTTGTTGGGGATCTGTCTTGGGGTTGTTCTTCTGGCACACAACACATCTAGCAATTACTGTTCGTATGGCTTTAGAAATTCCAGGAACTGTGAACCACAGTTTAATACACACAGTGGGGCCCTTCCATAGTGAGTGGCCTCATGCAAATACTTCATGACTGGCTCTACTAAATGTTCAGGAAGCAGTATCACTCTTTTCTTATTCTTTCTCCATCCACTATCAGCACCTTCTTCACCAAAACCCCAGCTCTCAGATTTCTCTAAGTCTGCAGTCGAATATTCAGGGTTGAATTGTGACAAGTCTAGAACAAAGGCATTACAAATATTCCTTTAGCAGCCTCTTTCGCTACTTGATCAGCCAGATTGTTTCCTTTAGCCACCTCAGTGTCCTTTTTCTGATGCCTGGAGGAGTGCATAACTGTCACCTGTAAAGTTACCCAAACTGCTTTTAATAATTTAAAATTTTTTGCTTTATCCTTGATACAGAGAGAGCTGATCAGATCACCAGGAAGGAATAGGGAGAGGCTGTAGGAGGAGGTTGCCCAAGGCAAAGATAAATTGCCTAGGACAGGACTGGCTGAGAAGCTGAATGGTCTAAAGCATGTGGAATTGTGGGCGAGAAGATTTGAAATAAAAGCAGCACTCTCAGGCTCTTGGTCAGGCACTGGCTGGCTCTGGCTCTCAGGCTCTCTCCTTCATGGATGATTGTGGAGGGCTGGATGATTGTGCTGCAGCTGCCTGCATTTCTCAACAGATGGTATTCTGGATGGGAAGGAACTCTGGGTGCAGCCTAGGATCAGGCTGGTCTCACAGAGGGTGGAAGGTTTATTCTTTGGGTGTTCTAGAGGGAACGAACTGAGGTAAAAGCCTGCCATTCTTCCAAAGTTGTGTAGCTTTTGTATCTTATGTTGTTTTAGTTTGTAAACTAACCCTATAGAAGTAAGATAATTAAAAAATAACAGGGGGAATGCTAGGAGAACTCAGGTGTTAAGAGTTTAGCCTTAACTGACAGGCTTAAGTGACTAATACATGTGAAAAGCTGTTATTCCAAAATTGTGAAGCTTCTGAATAAAAACTCCTTACCTCTATCACCAAACCTTTGTCTCTGGAATTTTGCCTAGAGGGTAGCAGGGGGCAGCAGGGTCCCTATTGCTGTTCGGTAACATGCTTAGTCTTTTTTTAATTGGGGGTTTACAGTTCTTTTTCCTTTTAGATGGAACCATATGATTGCAAAATTAGGAAAGCTTACCTTGAGTTAGTATACATATTCACTTTTTTTCTGTGTGAAAATTCCAGTGCTCTTGTCAGTGCAATCAGTTCAGCTTTCTGAGAAGAGTTTCCTGGCAATAAGGTCTTGACCTTTACTAGTTTTTCAAGAGTCATAACTGCATAATCAGCCCTTTCATTTCCTTTGTGAGCCCTTTCATTTCCTTTGTGGAACTGCTTCCATCTGCATATACAGTCCAGTCTTCCTTTCCTAGAGGATGGTCCTGCAAATTAATTTTGCTAGAATAAACTTTATTAATTACTTTAGCACAGTCATGCAATAGTATGGCCAAGTCAGGCTCTGGGAGGAGGGAGGCAGGATTTAACTTACATTTTTGAGGGAGATGTTAGGATTGTTGAGAAGAATGGGTTGGTACCTGCCCATTCTTCCAGCAGTGAGCCACAAGTTTCCCTTTTGCACCAGCAGGCTCAACACTTGGTGGGGTGCATAAATGGTGATAGGCTGTCCCAAGGAAAATATTCAGTTTTCTATAAGAGCTTGCTGTTCACAGCTTTTAATCAGGCTGGCCACCCCTGAACTGTGTGATTTAGTTTCTCTGACAAGTATGCGACAGGTTGCAGAATGTCACTAAGCATTTGGATGAGGACACCTAGGGCAGTGCCCTGCTTTTCATGACTGTATAACTAAGAGGACTTGCATAGGTTTGGAAGCCCCAAGGCTGGTATAGAAGCCAGGTGCACCTTCAGGGACTCAAAAGCCTGAGTACACTTCTTGGTCTATTTTAAAGTGCTGTATTCTGGTCCTTTTAGATTTTTATTCAATGTAGAATATGGAGTATGCCCAATAAAATTCAGCAGGCTGGCTCTCTGACCCTACCTCCACTGGAAGTCTTCATAAAGGGTATTGTCCTGCCCCATTAGGGGCTTGTCCTTTACCGGATTTAGTTCCCTGACAGGTCCAAGTTAGCCAGGCCAGTTCAGACTCACTTTCCAAGTTCCCTCAGCCAAGTAAGGAGGAAGATCCCCCAGAGCTGGAGGGGCCGTGAGAACTCTGTGCTCACAGCAGCCATGATATCTACATCTTCCTGGGCCCTCTCCTTTGAGCTTCTGCTCTCTTTCACAGGCAATTTCCCTTTTTTTGGACCATTAATTTATTTCATTTTAATTCTGCATTTTTATCATGTAAACTTATAAAAGCTTCTAGGTAAGGCATTTTGTCCTACTTCCCTGATCTTTGACAAAACAACTCTAATTGTGGTATAATACAGTGATCTAAAGACCCGTTCAATGGTCAGTGCTCCTCTGAGTCTAGATTATACAATACATAAGCCAAACAGTATTACAGTAAAAACCACCTTCTTTTTAGTTACAGGATTTTAAGCATAGGTTGACCAATCAGCGAAAACTCACCCCACAGGGCCGTCTCCTGGAACAGAAGGTTCCCCCCGCATTCTACCAGACAGAGCTTTGTAATATTTCACAAACCAGAAGGCACCTTAATTTTTGATGATTTAAGTCTTGACCTGGGATTGAAACCTGAACCAGAAAGTGCAGTGATTCAATCAAGTGAAGACAATGGGAGGTGCTGAGAGTCAGAGGAGAGTCCCAAGTGAAATTTTGGCAGCTGCTAGGGAGTCTCCAAAGCCGCATCCTATGGCCCCCCAGGTCAGGCAGCCGATGGGACTTCCCACCAAATATCCAGACTTACCAGAGAGTCCCAAAGTTTGTCTGGGTGGAATTGGCAGCATATGAAACTGGAAAAGCCAGTATTCATGCTGCCTGTCATCTACCAGACCCAATAAGCAGAGACAGGGATTGAATCTTTATGGGTGGTTTATTCAGATGGTTGGTAATCTGAGAAGATGGCAGGTTTGTACCCTAACAGGCCATCTTAAATTCCATTTCAAACTGACCCTTTTTAAAAAGGGGAATAAAACTGTATCTTATGTTGTTTTAGGCAAAGGGGTTTGGAATTCAGGGAAAAAGTTAATCAGATAAAGCTGCAGCATTCTTTCATCTGTATCCTGGGTGGTGGTCTTTATCTGTGTACTAGTAGTAGGCATCTCTCCCTGGAACACAATGGCTCAGATGCCATCTTGATTGCTTGCAGTCCTCCTGAGGCACTAAGGTGGAACTGCTTATGTCTCCTGGAGTCAAGGTGGGTCATACCTTCAGTTCCTGGAACAATAGCTTTTACATGCATTGGTTACTAGGCTTATTAGTCATTACCTAAAATTAACATTTTCCAACTCTTGAGTTCCTCCATCATTGTGACACATTGAAAGTCTACTATGAGGAAGAATATAATTCTAAAAATTATGTTTTTATAAATTTTCCAGAATACAGAATGCTTGTGTAACAGTTCACAAATGCTTAATTCTTAGTTTTTGCTAGAAATTAAGATTTCTAGGATTAAGAATTTTAATCAATATATATGTAATTAAAACTACTGTAAATAATTATGGACAAATAAGGGACCACATACCAAGCCTGACAAGCTCAGGGGAGGCCTGCATAGTGGCCTTACAAACTCAGAGACCTAAGGTAACCACATGGGATCGTCTGAAATTAAAACTAAAAGTAAGTCATGATGGATAGACATGTCCTAGGCTGGTATCTTCTTAACTGAGCCTGCCTATTGTCTTTTTGCATCTATGATAATATACCTTTGAAATGTCAGGGTCATTTATTTCCTTTTTTCCGGACCCCTCACTGCACCAGAGCGGACACTACACCCATCATTATTATTGTAATGATGTTAATTGTTAACTGCTAACTAAACTATACCCACAAATGTAAAAGAAGTATGTGTCTATTCTTTTTACTTTGTATCCAATCCCAAAGATTTCCCCTCTTTGCTTTCTCCTTCCTCCCTAATCTATCACCAATGGGTTTCACGTATAACACTTTATGCCTCCTCCTTTCATTGTTACGTATATAAAGTGCAAAACTGCCATTCCCTGGAGCACTTTCTCAATCTGTTGAGATTTTGTTACTTGGCAATTGTCATTAGTTTGGGACAAATAAACTCATAAGAATTCTTACAGGTTTGGACTTTTTTTACATTGACATAATAAAGGAAATAACTCTATATGCAAAAAAAGAGATGATTTCAGTTAAAAAAAACAGGTGTGAGGAATGAAGATGCATTTTTTTAAGGAAAAAGAAAGTAATTTTGTCCTAAAGTAGAACAATTGGCTGTTTCAGAATGGGAAAGAGGAGGACAAAAGACAAACTAAATGGGTATATAAATTTGGGAAGTGTAAGGGAGAAAGAGAGAGATCTTTGTGTAGTCAAGCTGGCTAAAATTGAATGAATTTATTATAAAGATTTTGAACATAAGCTTTAATATTAATACTACAGTTGTGTAAAACTAAAATTTGTCCTTCATCTGCTAAAAGGACACAGGGTTCTTGGACTATTGGATAATAGGAGACTGTTACAGAATTTTTTGTTTGTTTGTTGCCTTTTAAGGAATCTGCCTAGAAAACAAAGATTTTGTCTTACCAAAATAATTTCCTTGCTTCATTTTTTTTTTTTTTTACCATCAGGTCTTTGATTACTTAAGAAAACTGAGTCTTCTCAATATTAAAAGAGCTAATTTTTTGCTCACAACTATGTAACCTTCTGTATTTTCCTTTCAAATCTTTTATTGTCACTTTGGTTAAATAAATAATTAAGTTTTGTTTCATAATGATCTGTGATTGTATTTAGTCAAGTGTCCAGATCTTTTGATATTGATAAATTTCCCAAAATGAAATTCTAAATGAAGTCTTTTTGACCTTGAACTGACTTTGAGATTTTTTTTCAGAGAGGGCTCCTGGAACATGCCAAAGGAATTTGTTCTTTCTCCTTATAGAAAGAATGATATTAAACTAAGTTTATTTTACATGTTAAATTACATGAAAAGCATTGTCAAATAAGAATACAAAACCTTCTTAAGTTATATTTACATGGATATATGTTATTAATGTAAGTATTTTAGAAATTATATGAAGTTCCTAAAAATATAATATGTCTTTGTTGTCATTCTAGCTATTTTCTTAAAATGTTATATGTCAACAAAATAACTAAATATCTTTGTCAGTTACATTACAATAAATTCTTTGTCTTTTCTTATCAAGTTTATTGTCATTTACAGAAAGTTTTTGTTTTATTCTGATACTTCTGCAAAAATGCTTTATCTTTAAAAAGATTGCTTGGAGAGAAAAAAGATAGATGGACAGAAGGAGAATCCAGACACTGGAAGATGCTTCATTGCTGTTCTCGAAGATGGGAAGAGGAGCTATGAGCCACTGAATGAATGCACGTGGCCTTCAGAAGCCAGAAAAGACAAGGAAATGTATTGTTCCCTGAAGTCTCCAGAGGAACTCTGCCATCACCTGGACTTTAGGACTCCTGACCTCCAAAACTATAAGATATTAAATTTGTATTGTTTCAAGGAGAGAGAGAGAGAGAGAGAGAGAGAGAGAGAGAGAGAGAGAGAGAGAGAGAGATTCCTTGTAAAGCACTCTGATAAGTACAAGTTTCTCATAACTTTCAGATTATGCTATTGAACTGGGTAACAACTTGTAAAACTCTAATGGAGAAACTTATAGATTCATAAAACTGCTAACAGATCAAGATCAACAAGAATCAATTACATAGTACTGAATGAACTGATGAGGATAATCATAATTTTTATGACTTTTTGTTTGAAACACTGCTGATTATTTAATGTTTTCTGTTTTCAGAGATTTGTGTTCAAACCTCTCTTAAGCTATCTATAAGTTGCAGCAATTTGGTAAACAGAATCTATCTTTGTAAACAGAATTGAAACATTTATCTTTTCCTCCATGCCATATCCCTCCACAATTAAGAAATTCTTGTTGAGTATTGTTATTTTCATGGCAACATACTTCTTTGCATGAATTCAATAACAATGTATTTCCCATGTAACAGGATACATTAGTTATGTTATCCAGGCTTTGACTGAAATGTCCTACTTGAGAATGATGTGCATAAATTTGGATGTGACCAGACAACTTTAAGGAACTATGGTTGACTTTATGAAGTCAATAAAGCCCCTTGGAAAAACAGCCTGGAACCTGGATTATAGGGTTCCCGGTAGCCTTACCAAGTGAGTAAGGAAGGTTACTTCTTGGCAAGCCTAGGAATCTCAGAATATTCTTGGTACCTTGAAAAGAGAGGAAATTTATAGGTGTTGCAGGCAAAGTATCATGGCAAGTTCTTGGCTTGGCTTTCTAGCTTCAAAAGGCTTTTAAGAGTTCATTTTGAGATTCCTCATAAAAAGTTCCAGCAAAGCAACCTTTGAAAGAATCTACATGGCCAGTTGCTATCCTTGCTGCAATTATATGAATAATCAGGCCAAGTTTAATGAAACTAGACTAATTTTGCAAACAAATTAGTTTTATTGTGATTATCTTTGGTACAAATGGGAATGATTACAAAGAGAAAAAATATATTTCAGTAAAAAATAGTTATAACACACATTGTGGGTATTAGATTCTAGTCCTACTGTCTTTGAGGTTTTGTTACCTTCCCTCAAATATCTAGCTACAACTCTTCAAAGTAGCATTTCTATCCCTACCCCCCAACATTTTCAACTTGGAATCAATAGGGAAAAAAACTGCCATTTCCTCAAAGCCCTGAAAACTAATGCTGGACAACTCCATATAAATTTCAGAGAAAGTGCCACAAGAGCTCACAATCTTTGTGCCTGTTACTGTGTGTGCCATTCAGAATGTTCAGCAGAATAACTCATGACATCCCCAATGACATGCAAACTGCAAACCAGGAAAATATGTCAGGTGGCCACTGCCTGTTCTCAGTCTGAAGATGCTTCAAGCCCAACATCTAGAAATTTTCTTGACTGACTGTCCTCTAGACTCAAAAACTGAGTTTATAGTTTCTTCTAACCATTAACCTTTGCTTTTCTTTGGTTTCATATGTCAGTGTAAAAAATGCCCAAACCTGTAGAGAATTTTTATGAGTTTATTTGAGCCAAACTGATGACAATTGCTGGGAACTAAAATCTCAACAAACTGAGAACATGCTCCAGGTAATGGCAATTTTGCAATTTATTCTGTACATTAGAATAAAAAGAGGCGATATAAGGAGGGTTATATGAAACCTACTGGTGGTGCTTGAGTGGGAGAGAAAACAAAGTGTGATATCTCTAGGATAGCATAAAAGGTAAAATAGAGAAACACATGTTTCTTTTACATTGGTGAGTACAGGATAATTAATAATTAACATTTATAGCATATAGAGATGATATTTGGGTAACAAGATAATAATTAGTGGTTTCGCGCTCTGGTTTCAGTGGGTGAGCCCTGAGGGGTCTGCAAAAAATCATTACTGTGACATTTCAAAGATATGTTATCTTAGATGCAAAAAAGACAATAGGCTCACTTAAGGTAAACATTGACCTTTGTCAAGGACGATGCAGACCTAGGATGTGACTACACACCATGACTTGCTTTTAGTTAGGAATTTTGGGGTTCACACCATCCTATGTGGTTACTTTAGGTTCTCTGAGTTTGTCAGGCTCATCAGGCAGGCCTCCCCTGAGCTTGCCAGGTTTAGTATGTGCCCCTTTTTTGTCCACACATAGAAATGCCTCTTATTAAATACCTGGTAACTTGCCCATACAGGCCTAACTTTGGAAGCCCACCTGTATTACCACCGCCTGAAATGAGACACAGTGACTTATTCTCAGGACTAAGAGACTGGTTCATGAAATATGGAGCAATCTATTAACTCAACTTCTGGACTGAGATTTCTTGGGGAAATTTCAAAGGTGGGAATAAAGGGTAGAAGCATATGTCAACCCAAAATACTCCCCCTGTCATAAGGATTATTTTGAGTTGATTATTTTTGAGTGGCTGTAGACACAGGAGAATCTCCGAAAACAAAGTATGTTTTACTATTTTATAGGGGAAGGTTACTTTTATAAATGAAATTTCCATTTGTAAGAGTGTTTCACTCTCTGTAGCAGTAAGAGAAGGATGATTCAATTACAAGAAACTCAATGGAGAAGGCAAAAACTTAAATCTGCATTACAACCTTACCCTTGTTTACTGTGCTTTACTTGGTAACTTCCCTTACCTGACCTTTTCACTGCCCAATACCTTTGTCATTAGCTAAAGATGGCATTTAACGTGGTGGCTTGGGAGCATTTGGGGTTGTTTTACTCAATTTCCCTGGGTATCTCCCCTGTACATAGGAGGTATACATGTTGTTTGTTTTTCTCCTGTTAATCTGTCTTTTATTACAAGAGGATATACCCATGAATCTAGAAGGGTAAAGGGAAAGTAATTTTTTTCTCTCCTACAGTTTCATGTGTATTGTTAGAGTTTTTGTATATAGATACAAGCTACAAGCAAATATGTATTTGTATCTGTCTGAAGGTTGTTACATAAAAGGTAGCAAACTGAACAGAGTCTTATATGTCAATGTTCATTGCTACCTTGTTCACAATAGCCAAAAGGTAGAAACAACCCAAGTGCCCATCAACTGACATTGATAAACAAAACATATATACATACAATGTAATATTATTCAGCTACACAAAGAAATAAAGTCTGATACATGCTACAATGTGGCTCAACCTTGGAAAAATTATGCAAAGTAAAATAAGCCAGACACAAAAGTTCAAATATTTTATGACCCTACTTTTGAGATCTAGAATAGGCATATTCATAGTGACAAAAAGTAGAATACAGGTTATCAGGGGCTGGGAAGAGGAAGAAGAATGAGAAGTTATTGCTTGATGATTACAGCTTCTGTTTGAGGTGGTGAAAAAGTTTGGAAATACCTAGTGATAATGGTTGCCCAACCTCATGAATGCAATTAATGCCACTGAATTGCACTCTTAAAATGGTTAAAATGGCAAGCTTTATGTTATATATACACCACAATTTTTAAGACTTCATACTGTAATAGACTAAAAACAAATTGTACATTCTAAATGGAAAAATTGTATGATATGTAAAATTACATCTCAATAAAGTTGTTTTTAAAAAACATTGATCTGCACCTTGCTTTTTAAATTTTTACAAAATATCCTAAGGAAATTTTCAAATTAGGACATAGAGAACTTCTTTGTTCGTATTTATTTCAGCTGCAGTTGTCTGGGTATAATATGGTTTACTAAGCAATCCTCTAACGCTGGACACTTGGGTTGTTTTCAGTTTTTTCCTGTTCCGGACAGTGGATAACCTTGTACATTCATGTAAGTTATCAAATGAATATATCAAGTCTGTTGTCATACTTACATATTTTAGTTAATTTGTTAAGTGGGAATCACTATGTCCAAATATGACTAAGGTTGAATGGTTTTTCTGTAAGGGCCATTTGTATTTCTTTTTTTCTGTGAATCACCAAATGTCTGTTGCTGTTCTTTTGTTAATCTATCTTTTAAAAATTTTTTTTCAATTATAGTTGCCATACAATACTATGTGTTTCAGGTGTACAACAGTGATTAGACACTTACATACCTTAAGATAACTCTAGGTCTCAGTTTGTGATGGTGGAAAATTGTAACAGGAAATTGTAACCCACCCCACTATTCTTTTGACACTGTTTCTGTAAGTGCTGACTCTGGCTAATAGGTAGCTTGTAGATGAACAGCATGTTTGTGTAAGACTCCTAGGAACTAGCTTCAAAAGATAGAGAATCTGACCTTCAGGAATCCCAGCTCTAGGAGATTTGCCAACTTTCAACTGTGGAGCCAGGATGATGTGAAGCTGGGGTGATGTGAAGCCAGGATGACTAAACCAGGATGACGTATGCTGGACCATCATTTGCCATATCAGAATGGACCTTGCTGTTCTGCATGTACAGAACTTTTCAGCCGCCTCCCTTGATCTTTGTTCTGTTCTCTTCCGAGGGCCCCTCTCCCTCCTTATATAAACCTCTGCCCCCACTGAGAGGTGGAGATGGGCTTTGAGACGGGAGTCCTCCATCTTCCAGGAGATGGGCTTTGAGACATCCCCCATCTTCCAGTTGGCCGGCATCTGTAAATAAACCACTTTCCTTTACATCAGTACCTGCCTCTCAAGTATTGGCTTTTGTAGTGGCAGGCAGACAGACTTGCGTTTGGTTACAAGTTGTTTTTCAGCTCTAGGACCAGAAAAGCAGCAAGGCCAGGCTGAGTGCTGCCATGGCTGACATCAGGACCAGCTGAGTTGAATAATGACCCCCCTGCCCAGGTGCTGACCAATCAGTAGAGACCATGATCCTGAAAGGACACACTTGGAAAACTGATGAATATTACATTGAGATTCTCCTTGGAGACCTCCCCTACGAGAGGAAATAAAAACCCTCAGGATGGGACCAGATGACCCAGCTCCCTCCTGTCCCCCTCCCCTTCCCCCTTTTGCATACCCATACCTTGCCCCATCCCCTTCTCAGGTGCACTCTATCTAGAGCATGCCCACCCATTTCCCCTTCTTCTTCCCACAGGTGCATTACCTTTGTGTTTCTTTCTCTTAAGCTCCAAGGGCCCTTCTTTTTCCTCTGTAACTTCTTTCCTGAGCTCACACAGTCCAGGTGGCTCACTTCTTCTACAACTTACCTCTTTTACATCTGAGACTTTCTAAATAAACTTTTGCTTGTGTTGCAGTCTTAGCTCTAAATTCTTTCTTAGCCAGAACTCAAGTACTGAGGTTGCTGAACTGGGGTCCGGTAACATGCTGGTGCCATTTTTCTGCTAACAGCACTATCTTATAAACCATTTAATTCAGCCTAAAATGGAGATAAATGCCAAAGGACCAGAATCAAGTCTGCAATGTAATCCATTCCAGTTTATCAAGTCTTTATGCATTTTTAGCAGAAATTGAATAAATCAGTTACAACAAAACTGTAAATACAATTTGGTATGTAATTTTTAAAAAGATTTTACTTATTTATTTTTAGAGAGAGGAGAAGTGAGGGAGAAAGAGAGGAAGACAAACATCAATTGGTTGCCTGCTGCACATCCTCAACTGGGGACCTGGCCTGCAACCCAGGCATGTGCCCTGACAGGGAATCAAACTGGTCACCTTTCAGTTCGCAGGCTGGCGCTCAATCTACTGAGCCACACGAACCAGGGTGGTATGTAATTTTTTTCATTTAAGTGAAGGGGGTACCCCGTTCCTGCAGAGTCCCCCTGGGTCGCCATGGATGGTGAAAATAAGTCATTCCAGGCACTCTTGGTCTGTCAGGAAAAGGGGGTAGTGATTCCCTCTAGTGTAGAATGCCCCAAGCCCTTCTCTTGAAGTGGCTTTTATTGAGAACGATATGTGCAAGGGTACACAGCATGCATGCTAAGCTCATTAATCAATGTCAAAAGACTATGATTGAAGGAACACAGATTTGCCTCAAGTCAGGGTCTGGTAGACAGGGTGGTGCCCATTTGGCCCTGGAACCTGGGACACTGATCACATTCTATGCTTGACCCCAAACATTAGTACTTATTAACTCGAGGGCATTCTTAGCAAAGTAAATTTCATGGGATTTAATGCATTCCTTTTCCAGGCCTAATTGTCCCCAGGAACCGCCTGATCCAGCTTAGGATTGCACCTGCCTTTAGTATTGTTTCACTGATCCAGTCAGAGGGTGGGCAGAGCAGCCAAGAGATAAGGAGACTTCTTTCAGATAGAATGAGGGCTCCAGCCATGACAAAGCCGGAGTGTGAGGATCTTTTGCCCCTTCTCCGTGTCCCCCAAGTCCTTCCCTGATGGCCCCCATGCAACTGTGTCTGTCTTAGGTTGCCCCTGCCATCGAGAGGTCTTACCCATCATTGACTAACCAGCCATCCTCTGGAGCCAAGCGGGGTGATGCGAGGTAGGCATGGACTGCGCCCCTGCCAGGGGGACAGGTTTTGTCTCCTCAGTGGCCTATTTTCCCAAGGCCTCCTTGCTCAGCTCCAGCCTTGGGGTCTTCTCATCCCTGTAGGCTACAGTCCCTGAAACCAGGTGAGGCAGTTCCCAAACACTCTAAACTAAATGTTGGAAATATATGAAATAAAATAAATAGATATTTGGCATGGCTAGGGTTTCAGTTCTTGTTTTGCTTTTATATTGTATTTGGATGAGCAATTAAGGCATTTTAAGTACCTTTCTGTTATTATAGTCTTTTCAAACAAAACATTTCGTAATTCCTGCAACTATTCATCTATTGTTGGACACTTTCCATTTTCTCCTATTTTTTCTATTCCTTTTCATTATGAAAAACAGAACAAAACAAAACACACTGTAATGAATTTGTGCCTGTTTGCACTCCAACACACTAATGTATGCCATATCAACTTTACCACACTTTGCGCATCAGACATTGATTTTCTTAGCCCTTTGAAGAGTCACAGCATTTTAAATTGTGAAAATGTGAGGTGAGTGTGCTCCATTGTGTTGGGATTAAGGTAAAACAATGCCATTTAGAAAATACATTTTGCACAACTTTTCTCCCTCTTGCAATGCTGGAATGGTCTGCTGAAGAGTAGCTTTACTTTCATAATGGCCCAGGTGTCTTCTGGGAGTTAATGATTACAAACCTCCCTTGTCCCCCTCCAAAAAAACACTTCTAGAGATATGAATTATGAACATTTGCAGTGGTGGATGAGGGTAGCACTGTTCAAAACTCAGTGGCTTAAACAAAGTGTAAGAGTCTTTTTTTTTTAATTTACTTATTGATTTAAAAGAGAGAGAAATATTAGTTTGGTGTTCCACTTATTTATAAATTCATTGCTCAATTCTTGTATGTGCCCTGGCCGGGGATCAAGCTCACAACCTGCAAGCATCAGGATGATGCTCTAACCAACTGAGTTATCTGGCCAGGGTTACAATAAGGATCTTGAGTAAAGTTGTCAGAAAGGTTAAGAAAAATGGAATTAATGAGTTAATCTTGGCACTAAATAGGAAGAAGAGGTAAAGGTCTTTAATTGCCGAGGCTGAGAAAGCTTAGGGAGAAAGAGCTGCAAAGCTCTTTAATTTAGTCTGGCACAGGAAGCCTGCTTTACCAGCAAATACCAATGTGTAGCTTTCATGGTTGTCCTAGGAGCTGAAGTTCTTGCTTCCATATCTGTGTCCCTAACTTCAAGCCCCAGACACTTGTTAACAGCAGAATCCTGTCCATTTGGGTCCGGATGCCAAGGCTGGATAAGTCTGAACAGGATTGGTAAGTTTTGGGGGATCCTGGGACACATAGAATGGGTAGGAACTAGGGAACTATATTAGTCCCCTAGGGTTGGCATAAGAAAATGCCACCAACTTGGTAGATTAAACAATAGAAATTTATTTTCTCACAGTTCTAGAGTCTGGATGTCTAAGATCAATGTGCTGTCAGGGTTGGTTTGTGGTGAGAGCTCTCTTCCTGACTTGCAGACTGCTGCCATGGTGGTGGTGGGGGGGGGGTTGGGGCCTCTGTATTAGGTTTCCCACCCTTATGAACTCATATAAACTTAAAAGCCCTATCTCCAAATATAGTCACATGATGGGGGGGATGTTTAGGGCTTCAACATATGAATATGGCAGGGGCAGGAAAAGTATGTTTTAGTTTCTAACAGGAACCTTAGGAGAGTAGCTTGTAGCTCTAAATTCTTTCTAATATTGAGAGTTTGGGCAGGGAGGTGGAGAATAACAGAATTGACTGTGCAATATTACACATAGAATTGGGAGTTGGAAAAGAGTTTAAAAACCTAATCCTTATTTTGTAGTTAAGGAAGGTCCAAAGAGCTTAGATTTGTCTAAGTTAAATTTGGGATTTAATTTATTATACTCCCAGTAGATTATTAATTATCTATGTCAGGCTTTATGCCCTTTAAATTTCCTTCCCAGCACTAATTACAATCTGTATTTATCTGTTTGACTTTCTTGCTGTAAGGTCCACGAAGACCAAAATCTTACCCATTTTGTTGATTGATCTATCCCTGACAGTGACTAGCACATTAGCTAGCCTTTTGTAAGGGCTCAATAAATATTTGGTGAATGAATAAATGACTGAATAATAAAAGTTAACCTTTAATGAATATTTATTACAGACCATGCATTAAGGTCTTTACATGCTTGATTTTATTATCTTACTTTTAATTAAAATTTCTAATATTTTGAAGGAGGAACCTGAAGCACAGAAAGGGTAAAACCTTTTCTAAACACAAAGCTAGGAAGGACAGAGATGGAATTTGAACCAAGGTCTGGCTGACATCAGAGTTCATCCAAATGCTTAATGAGAATGTTGAACTATTTGCTTCAAATTCAACACAAGGATAATAAAGAAAGGAAGTCTTTGGGGCGGGGGGATAGAGAAAAAATACATGGAAGTTAACTTTTCAAATGTTGTTAAAGTATGTCTGAGTGTTGCCTGGCAGAAAAGGAAGCCATTGTTTTCAGAGAGAGAAGGAATAATGAAAGTTGAAAAAAGAATGTGAATTCAGAACACTTTACAAGTTCATTGGGCTTATAAGAGAAGACTGCTAGGAGAAAGCTGCAGCAGGAGGCCAGAGAGATAACCTGGGTTCAAAATGTGAAGGATTCTGTATGCCAGAGGTCAGCAAACTATGACCCCAGGCCAAACATGTTCCATACCCTGGTTTTGTAGAGTAGCTAATGATTTTTACAGTTTTAAAGAAAATGTTCTTCTACTTCAGAACAATGTTTTCTTAAAGAATGATATTCAGCCCTGGCCAGTAGCTCAGTTGGTTAGAGCATCGTCCTGATACACCAAGGTTACAGGTTCAAGTCTTGGTCAGGGCACATAAAAAAATCAGCCAATGAGTGCATAAATGGGTGCAAGAACACATTGATGTTTTTCGCTCTCTCCCCCCACCCGCAATTTCTCTCTTTAAAATCAAGAAATTTAAAAAATTTAAAATTTTATATATATATATGTTTTACAAAGACCTATATGACTATCAAAGCCTAAAATATTTACTAACTGGACTTCTACAAAAAAATATTTGCCCACCCCTGGAGTATGCCTTGAGAGGTTTAGACTCTATCTTGTAATGGGCAATTGTTGTAAGTATTTAAGTAGAGAAAGGATATACAGGTGAGTGTTAAACAATGAGGGAGAGTAGGTGTGCTTGATACCAGTGCCTGCCAAGGCCTTCTAGTGAGGGAGGGGTTTCAGGAAACACCAGAGGCAGCAGGACTGAAGCACTGCTCAGCATGTGATAGATTTCCCTACCCCAGGGTAAAGGGTAAACAAACCAGCAAGGCAGCCATCGCGTTGCCCCGGCAACCAAACTACTGTGGTGAGTGACCACAGATTGAGACCTTGCCCGGAATTTGTGCAGTCTGGAGAGGGTGATGGATGAAGGAAAAACCCTCTTACCTCCTTCTGGAACCTGGCAGCAGCGGGAGGTGCAAACCTGCCAGTCTAGCCTGGCAAAACGATGGATTAGCTAGGGAAGTTGGGCGCTCCTGGAGCACACAGAATTTTGGGCTAGGAAATTTAAACGAGGGTAGGGAGTAACATGCGCGTGTTTCCCCTCACTTGCGTGCAGGGGGCTGGCTCTTATTGAGGTGGAGTCCCTCTTGCTGGGCCATCCCCCAGGGACGCATTTCCCATAGTGGGATGCCAAGACGCTGCATGAAGGGTCCTGGACCACACCATTTTCCTTCCTCTCGCTCACCCTGTCAGGTGGGCTGTAGAGTTTGCAGACCAGTCAGCCCTGGGTACAGCGTGGTATGGCAGAAGCCCGGACCTGGGCACAGGGAGCTGTGGTGGCGGCATGTTGGCTGGGGCGGTGAGCAGACTCCAGAATAGAGCCAGAGGCCAGAGAGTGACCGGGAAAGAAGCGGAGTAGCTTGGAAGATGACTCAGCGATTGCCTGCAGTTTTCAAAAGGATGGTATTTTAATTGGGGAAGGAACTCCTGGCATAGCGTTGAGCTAATCTGGGGAAGGGTGGTGGGGTTTTCCTTTGGGTGTTCTAGAGGGGAGGAGCTCTGAGGCAGAAGCCTGCCATTCTTCCAAAATTGTGCAGCTTTTGAATAAATGACCTCTTTCCTTTTTTACCAAACATTTGCCTCTGAAGTTTGGAAAACTCCTATGGGTATTGAGCAGTAGAGCCCCATTACTGTGAGGCAGGATATAGTCAGGAAGGAGGAAACTCCAGAGGTGCCCGAGGAGCTAAAGAACATGGATAAAGGGCGGAGACTGTGTCCTAAGTCTGGTAGTTTCTGCATCTGGAGAAGCATTGAATCCTAGTTAATCAGGACTGCCCCTGCGCAGAAGATGCTACCTGACCCCTACTTCATTATAATGAATTAGCATTGTGGGACCCTCTTCCCAGTAGCCAGTCAAGGAAAGGGAGGCCCACCCTAAGGAATAAAAGTCCTCTAGCCCCTGAGTTCCGCCCTTTGTTGCCCTGCTCCAGCTGCCCCTGCTGCTTGTTGCTGCTGCAGCTGTTAGGCTCTTCTTTCTTCTCTGTTCCACTCTGCTCAGAGTTGGCCTGTTCCCATGTTCTGTGTGGCTTAATAAATCTGCTTTTTCTTGCTTTCTGCTATAAACTCTGTGTGTTCGGTTCAATATTTTGTCCGCGATCACCAAGAACCTGGTTACCTGTGCCCACCTGTGACAACTGTTCCGTAACATGCTGACCTCCATACAGTCAAAAACCCTGGTATATGACACCCTGAAAACTACTGTCACAAGTCTTACTTGATAAGATAAACAGCCTGAGACAGGTTAGTAAGCCAGGACAAGTGGAATAGAGAAACTGAGACAGATAGTTAAATGGCCAAGTAGTTTATAGCCATCCAGTAAATTGCAAAATCTTATCTTCCCTAAACAAGGACACTTAAGAATAAATGGTTTATATTTTATCTTCCCAACCAGAGGGTAAATAGTTAAAATCACCCTACTCAGGGAGATAGATAACAGAAATACAATTAGTGCCATTCATGCCAACCACACCCAAGGACTGATGAATAAATCTTATTTTGATTCATCAGCATAAAGCTGATGAAAATTCTATTGAGATCTTCCGGTAAGACCTCCCCTATAATTTCCACCTTTAGAAAACATAAGAATCTTCAAGACAGAGACCCTGTTTGGCCTCCCTTATAGAGCATGCCCATGCCTTTCTTCCTTCTCAGGCATGCATCTTTACTTTTTTCTCCTAAACTCTAAGGGTCCCCAGTAGACTTGCAACCAGGGAGGGGAGCAATGGGCAGTGGCAGTTCATCCCAGGCTAACCCTCTAAAGCTGTCTCCAAGGCCCCCTTTTCTCTTGACTTTTCAGAAAACTCACAGCAACCCCACAGTGGCTTACTTCTTTCCTTACTGAGTTCCTAGAGAGCCAAAGCAGAGCACTACTTAGGCTGTCTCCTGTTGCTTCTTCTACCCTAAGTCCTTCCTTTGTTTCACTGTCCCCAGCTTTAATAAACATACACTCAAAATCCCTGGACTTGTGTTATGAGATCTTTCCTTCATGAAGCCAAGAACCTACACACTGTCAGGCAGTCCAAGGCCGACCTCCTCTAGCAGTGACAAGTGGATTAACACATAATTTGTGTAGGTATTATATAATGCATTTGTACAGTAAAGTGTTAAGAAATAAAATTCAATCTAGTAAATTTGGAGATTTAATTAGCTTTATTCAGTGTTTTATGAATCTGGCAGCATCCCATCTAGCAACACTGAGGGATTGTACAAATGTGTTTTTTATAGGAAGTCAGCTGGGGCAAAGGGACTTATTAACAAAAGAAAAGATTTTTATTTTTTGGAGAGGGACATCTTTTGCTTGGGAGAAGAGAATGTGAAGGGTTTTTATCATACAGATTGCCTGTTCTTTCTAGGAGGGTGGGAATGGAGAGGGCCCAAGGGGCAGATTACTTTAGTAGTGCCTGACCAGAAAATTACAGACTGGTTGATTCAGATTATGTTTCTGGGAGAGGTTGAAATTACAATTAGAACATGGGTTTTTGCACAAATGATGCCATTTTGGGTCTGTGGTTTTCTCTTTAACAAAAGTAAGCTAGAAAAGAAAAGTTATTAAGAAAATCATAAGGAAGAGAAAATAGATTTATAATATTTATTGAAAAAAATCCATGTATAAATGGACCGCTACACAGTTTGAACCTGTGTTGTTCACGGATCGACTATAGTCAGATTTAGGTTTTAGAAAGGAAGATCTAGTGACAGAATGGATGAGACTGGGGTTGGATTGGGAGAGGCAAGAAAATGCAGGAAGAAGCCAAGTGAGAGGCCATTACTGTAGTCTAAAGGATGGCCTTGAATAGCATCAAGGACAGAATGGTCGTCATCACCTTGGTAGTGAAAACACAGGAGAAATGGCTGCTTAACTGTGGGAGAGAAGAAAGGGAAAAGAAGTGACTGAATTTGTTATTGTTTTGTGTAGCTTCATAGACAGTGTGTCATTCAAATGCAGATATCTAGTAGGGAGTGACAGTTGGAGCAAAGGGGGGTGGAGAAATTAGACTGCCCAGGGAGTGTGAAATGCTCCTCTCTTTGATGTTTTTGTCTTCATTTGTTTTTCTCCATTCTGACTGGACTGTTTTTAACAAATGAGGTTTCCAAAGATAATGAAGAAAGGTGAAGATTAGGAAGGAATGGTTTTATTGTAGCTTCATATGGATTAAGTAGAAAATGTTCTCTATTTCAAATAAATTACTCAAACTTCAGAACACTACCCACTGAAAAATTGGGGACTACACAAACTATGTTTTGGTATAGTTGTGGATAAATGTTTTCATGATGGAGATGCTTATTAGTGCTGACTGGGGAAAAATACAATATTTAAAATGGGAATTTAAAAAATCACCTACTTGAATCCATCAGGAAGATTATAGCATCTATTAAAGTCTGTGTAGGAGGGAAGGGGCAGGGGAAAGTGGTGGGGGGGAGGCAGAGACAAATGTATTTAAAAAGTAAATAAATTAAAAAAAATAAAGTCTGTATATACAATTTACACAATAAACCATTTGTCATTGAGCCAACAGAATGACAGCTTTTTCCCTACTGGGTAAGAAATGTGGATGGAAAAGGGGCCGCATACTAAACTCTGCAAGCTCAGGGGAGACCTGCATGGTGGCCTTATAAACTCAGAGGCCTAAAGTAACCACATGGGATGGTCTGAAATTAAAACTTCCTAACTAAAACTGAGTCGTGGCAGGTAGTCCTCTCAAGGGCCACTCTTTCAATTTTTTATTTTCCTTTACCTTTTCTCCTTTCTTTTCTTTCAGTGGTCCATTTGCTATTTCTCTATTTGTTAGCATCTTATTAGCAGTGCATGGGCAATGGTGAGGAAGTAGTGTATGAACTCCAATCTGTAACTTCTGGAAAAATCTGTCAGTGAGGACACCTGAACTAATTTCCTTTAAAGTTGTTTTGTTTTGAAAAGTGAGTCTCACACAAAGTAATTGTCTTTGAACACTAGCATCTCCAACCAGTCTTAGAATTGCATTTCAGGGGCCACAGGCTGAGAAACTTCAGAGGATCAACCCTTGCATTTAGACCACCAGCATTTGAAAAGTCAAGGGTGATTATGTAAGTCAATATTTTAAGTAATGCAACCTATACAAGAATTTGTTTTTCCATTAAAACGAATACCAAGAGGGCTGTTTTAATTGTACAGTGAATGCAGGTGCAATGCAAATTCAAAATAAGTTTGAAGGCTGATTTATGTGAACCTGAGTTAGGTGCTTGGCGATCGACACGGTTTTTCCTTCTACAGAAACCCACAGGGTCTCTAGGTCTACAACTAGATCTGGTTCCTCTGTCAGCGTTGAATGATAAAATGATGCTAAAAAAAAATGTATGTCCTCTGGAATACGTGGTGTCAGGTCAGTTCCTAGGCATTTCATTAGAAAAATTTTCCAGCCGTTGGTGAGCCCTTACCTTCTTAGAATAGCATGGTTTGAAACAGGGTTGCTCTTAATTCTTTTTAAAAACCTTTTTTCTTAAGGGCTTAAATTCTGGTACGCTGTTCAAAATGCCAAGCTGGTTTAAGCTTTATACCACCAAGTGATGAACCCTTCCACTTCAGCCCTGAGGCTGGTTTAAAACAAAATTACAATTAGGTATGGAAATTTTAGGGGGGTTGGGTGGAAGCCAGGGTTGCAAGGGCAACCGACTACAACTCCCACAGGCCCTCGCGGGGCTGTTAGCCTACCTCCCGCTCCCCATCCCCCAGCCTTGCGCAGAAGGCCCTGCGCTGAGAGGAGGGGGTGGGGACTGGGTAACGCGCTTGGAGGAGGAGAAGGAGGAGGACGGAAAAAGAGATCATAGACTTCCACCTTGGCCTAGAGCGGCTCTTAAAGTAGTGGGGAGAGGAGGGCGGTCGGCGACCACCTTCAATACAGGCCGCTGGCGGTACCATGGTGACTCGGAACCCCCCTCCCCAAGGTGAGCGGCTTGGTCCGAAGTTGTATCTGATACGCGGCGCAGAACTCTCGACCTTGTTCCTGGGGCGCCTTGGCTCGGGCTCTCTTTTTTTAGGCAGTAGCTTTGAACACCCGTCCGAACTAGACTCTCCCTCCCCACCCGGCGGAACGCAGACGAAAAGCGACTTCCACCCCCAAAACATCCCCCCTCTGGCCTTTCATTTCTGTCTTCAAACGTGTTTTTCAGTCTTGACTCTTAATTAATTTGTTCTTGCCGGGACCCTAACCAGTTCTGTCAGAGGAGGACCCCCCTCTTTCTCCCACAGAAGAAAGTGGACCTTGCTCTTGCCCTAACCCTATTGAGATTTGAGGGTGACCCTTCATGGTGTGAAACTGATCTTACCCTACTGAGATTTGAGGAGGTGACTCCTAACTGCTGTGTAACTTTGACCTGACCCTATGAAATTTGGGGGGTGGGGGTATACCTACTGCTGCGTGTGTAACTGACCTGGTCCTACAGAGATTTTGAGGCCGGTGTCGGGGCGCGGTGGGCGACCCCTCACTGCTGCGTAACTGTTACCTGGTCCTGGCTTGGGCCGCCTGGCTGGTTCTGGGCCTTTGGGAAGGAGATGCTAGGCTCTTTACTATTGAGGACCCAATCTAAAGGATTTAAATGTAACATACTGTTAGTTTCCATCTCTGTGTTTTTAACTGTGGTCTGAAAGTAACCGTGAGTTGTAACAGATAAAAACTGTATAGGGCGTTGTGAGTTTTGATTGACTCTAAATTTACTTTTTCTATTTTCTATTTTGAAGAATATGAAAGTGATGATGACTCTTACGAAGTGTTGGATTTAACTGAGTATGCAAGAAGACACCACTGGTGGAATCGTGTTTTTGGCCACAGTTCTGGACCTATGGTAGAAAAATACTCAGTAGCCACCCAGATTGTAATGGGTGGAGTGACTGGCTGGTGAGAATACCTTTTTCACTTTATTTCATTGGGAGCCTGACTGCTGCCCTTTTGTATGTGCGACAGTTACAGCACTCACTCAGTGGCTTTCTTTACATTGTTAATCACGATGATTAGTGTAATCATTAGTGTTGGGTTTTGATGAACTTCCCCTGTGCCCATCACTGTTCTACTGTTCCCTCCTCATCGTTCCTTTGATTCTTTATATATTTTCCCCCTTCTCAAATTTATCGGATATAGTGGATCTGATTCAGTGATAATAAAAAGGAAGAAATAGATGAGTTAATTATGCATAAATAATTTTTATTCGTTCAGTGCTAATAACTGGAAAAACCTGTGAGAACTCCCGCAATAGAACTGGGCTTCAGGATTGTGAACCCTGTGCAGAGCAGTGTAAAATTATCAGTAAAAATTATTGATTATGGTATAGATGATTCTGTTGATTTTTGTGGGCTAGTTTGGATTATAATACTTTGAAGAAGAGTTGTGGAACATTGAGTCTTTGTTGGAATTAATGGGCTGATTGTTATAAAAATACTGTGGAGTACATTCAGAAGTTAATAAGCATTAACCTAACCAGTTACCATTTCAGACTACATGATTATATAATTGCTACTATAGATCTAATTCTGTTAATAAAAGATTAGCCAAATAGTAAGGGTCAGAAACAAGTTTGACCCTTTATTTTGAAAATGTTCATGACCATAGAGAATTTTTGAAGTTAGTGTGGGTGCTTAACTTGTGAATAATCATTTTTGTCTTAGATTCTAAGTTAAATTCATCTTACATTAATTTAAATATTTACATATTTAAACTTGATAAGTATAAAATTAATTTTTAAATTTGTATTTACATGCACCTTGGAACAATGGTATACTCCTATATGCCTTTTTGTAAATGTTGTTTTATGGTAGCCCAGGCTGGCATGGCTCCATGAATCAAGCCCTGGCCTTGGAACCAAAACATTGCTTGGTGGATTCCTAGTCAGGGCACATGCCTGGGTTGCAGACTAGATCCCCGATTAAGGGCGTTCGAGAGGCAACTAATTGATGTTTCTCTTGCACAGCAATGTTTCTCTTCCTCTTCCCCTTTCTCTAAAAATAAATAAATACAATCTTTAAAAAAATCATTTTTATCGTAGTCACACTCATTGTATAGGTTCTGTGGTGCTGAGGTGCAGTATTTATTCATGATATGTACTTATTAATGCTGCTTATGAAAAAAGTCTGCAATTACAAGAGGTGCCTTGTCAGGGCTCTGGTTATTCAGATGATTCTCCACAGGCCGGTTGTAACTTGGTCCCCATAATTCAGGGTTTGGTCTTAACGCTTAAAAAGAAGCTCATAGTTTGGTGCCATGGATTATTGGTTAATATAAGTCAGGGCCTAAAGCCCCATCTGAAGAAAGACTAAAAATAATTGAGCAATAGAATTAACTCATTGTGTATTTTTTCCTTGTAGGTTAAACTCTTTATTTTATTATTTTTTAAGATTTTATTTATTTTTAGACAGGGGAAGAGAGGGAGAGAAACATCAATGTGTGGTTGCCTCTTGTGTGCCCCCCCCCGCCCCACTGGGGATCTGGCCTGCATGTATCCCAGGCGTGTTCCCTGATGGGGAATCGAACCGGCGACCCTTTGGTTCACAGACCAGTGCTCAGTCCACTGAGCCACACCAGCCAGGGCTAAACACTCTTACTAAAAAATTTTTTTGTTCAGTTACAGTTGTCCCCATTTTTCCCCCATAAGTCTTGAGGAGCTCCATAGATGGCAGAAGTTTTTTGGAAAGCCTACGATAGAGCAGGGGAAGTTAGTGATTCATTTTAGTGATTTGTGTCATCAGCCAAAGGATAGACATGATTGTGGAGCACGCTTCCTGGGATGTTATTGAGACCTGGTTGGGGCTTACATCCTCCTTTCCCTTTTCTGAGCCTTTGTTGCTGACTTCCCTACTGAGGGACATGGTTTTTATAGTAATACATATGTTTGGATAAAAGCCAAGTGTCAGCCCAGAGCTATGTAATAGGACTAATATTACACAGGTAATTTGTTGCAATGACTTTAGATTCAGTGTGGTAAATTTTTGCAATTTTCTTAGGGTATAAAATAGATGTACTATTGTGACATACATTAAAGAAGAATGGTTAATAGGCATTAACCTAACTAGTTACCAATTCAGACCAATACAGGACATGAGTAGGAGGCTAAGATTATATTTAGCTGTAAGTAGCTATACTTTTTTTTTATCATAATAAATTAAAACTAATGTCAGGATGGGTGGTTGCTAGGATCGATGGGAGGAGTGAAGATTCGTTAGAGGGTCTGGAAGATTACTTAGTGTGGTCTGGAAACAAGGTAGTGATGCTTTGAGAGTGGGAAGAAGACAGTCAAATGTTTTGGAGATAGAGTATATAGACGTGGCAATCAGTTGGACCTTGAAGGTGATGAAGAAAGCAGGGTCTGGGATGAACATGAGGTGGCGAGCCTAGAAAATGGTGCTATCCCTAACAAAGTGGGACCTTAGCAACAGTCAGTTGGGTTGAAAAGATGGTGTTTGCATTGGGATTTTTTTTCAGTATAGATATACCTTGGAAATATTGCAGGTTTGGTTCCAGACTACCACAATAAAGAGAGTCATAGTATTTTTGCTGGTGGAGGGACCTTGCCTTCAATTTGTAAAAAATACAATATCTTTGAAGCACAGTAAAGTGAAGTGCATTGAAACAAGGTATGCCTGTATGTGGTTCTGGGTGCCAAAGAGGCTCATGATATAATTGGAAATGTAAAATATCCATTTATGAAAGCATATTAGTTTCCTAGAGCTGTTTTAACAAAGTAGCACAACTGGGCTTTTAAAAGGAGGAGTTTATTCTCTCACAGGTCTGGAGGATAGAAGTCTGAAAGGTGTTGGAAGAGTTGGTGGTTTCTTGGAGGCTCAGAGTAAGAATCTTCTCACCTAGCTTCTCACCTAGCTTCTGGTGCTTGCCAGCAATCCCTGGCATTCCTTGCTTTATAGGCTTACTCCAGTCTCTGCCACTGTCAATACATGGCCATCTTTCCTCTATGTGTCTCTGTGACATACTGGATTAAGTCATATTGGATTTGGGGCCCACCCTGCTCCAGTATGACCTTATCACAGCTAATTACATCTGCAGTAACCTTCCAAATAAGGTCACATTCTGAGGTTCTGGGAAGGACATAGATTTTGAGGAGTCATTATTTAACCCAGTACACAAGGCCAGAGTTAGAAATCTGAGATTTTTTTTTGCACACTATGGATCAAGAATACTGGAGGGAGTATAAGCTCACTGGAGAAAATCAAAAAAGGAATATGGGATGACATTCTTAATGGATAGATGAAACAAAACAGATTTAATATAGAGATAGATAGATATAGGTAAGAAAACCATGAGAAATGTGGGCTGAAGTGGAGTCATGAAGGTGGAATTCCAACTGGACCTTAAAGCGTAGAAAAGCTTTAGATAGGCAGAGCTAGGTGGAAATCCCTAGAAGCAGGGAGATTGATAGCTTGAGTGGTGCTGATGAAATATTTGGAAACTAATTGGGTTGGAGCAGAAGTTTTGGGTAGAGTGAGGGTCAAGCCAGGTATGTAAAACATCTTGACTGTATAAAAGTCACTTTTATTATGGGAAATTTAAACTTTACAAATGTAGAAGGAAGAGTATAGTGAACCTCTGAATGCTCAACCTTCAGTTTCAGTAGCCAATTTTTTTTTTCTATAAATTTCTTATAAAAATCTTAGACAATTTAAGATTGTGCCTTTTTTGACTAGCTTATATAACTGAACAGAAACACTGAGGGTTCCTGAGTAGGTAAGGGACATGATCAAAAGAAATGGAAAGACATTGTTTTATTAATAAAGCAATGAAAAGTAGAAGAGGGAGAGAGTTTAATACATTAATCTCATTTTTTTGTATTTCATTAAAGGTGTGCAGGATTTTTGTTTCAGAAGGTTGGAAAACTTGCAGCAACCGCAGTAGGTGGTGGCTTTCTTCTCCTTCAGGTATGTCAGAGCTTTATTTCCTTGCCTCTGCTTAGGAACTGAGAAAGTCAAATTTAGCTATTTCACTCCTGTCCATTTTAATAGAAGATGGAATTTTTCTTTTAGGCATCAGTTTATGAAAAAACTAAAATGAGTACGGAAAGCTTTCATCTGTTATGAAAGACAACAATTCAAATACTTCTAAGTTTTTTAAACACAGTATAATCCCAAGTATTAAAAAGACAACTATTAAAATTCATGGTGCCTCATTTTTTGTTGTTATTACTTACCCAATTTCCTTTAAACCATTTCCTTAGCAAAATAAACATTTCATTAATAATATAAACCTATTCATCCTGAACATTTTAAACATATGAGGTCTGTCCGGAAAAAGTCCAGCCTTGTTAATATAATGAGAATGGTTTTTGCAACATTGCTGTAACCTGGAAGCCAAGGAGAGTGGACTGGAATGTGCATGTGTGAACAATGATGACTTTGCTGTACTAGTCAGTGGGGGTGGTAGATGCCTTTAAGTGAGCATGTGTACTGTGTGGCCATCACATTCAAAATGGCTAAGAGAGGAGAGCAGCGAATCTACATCAGATTTTGGGTTAAGCTTGAGCACTCCTGCGGAAACTATCTGGATGATTCAGAAGGCTGAAGCTATGGGCAACTGGTGATTGACAGCTTCATCACTACAGTGCACCCAATCATGCATCACGTCTAGTACAGAGGGTTTTGGAGAAACATCAAATCACCCAGGTGACTTAGCCCCGCTACAGCTTGGATTTGGCCCCTGTAACTTCTGGCTTTTCCCAAAAACTAAAATCACCTTTGAAAGGGAAGAGATCTCAGACTATCAGGAAAATACAATGGGGCAGCTGATGGCAATTGGGAGAACTGTGTGAGTTCCCAGGGTGCCTACCATGAAGGGAACTGAGGCATCATTGTCCTGTCTACAATGTTTCTTGTATCTTGTGTCTTCTTCAGTAAATGTCTCTTACTTTTCATTGTATGTGGAGGATACTTTCTGGATAGACCTTGTATATTTAAAATTCACACACAGTATATAATTTTCAAAAGGCCTCTTTCCTTTCCGTTCCCTAGCCATCCGTTTTCCGTCACAGAGGAAATTATTGTTAGCAATGTCTAATTTTTTAAACTAGGGAACTGTAATAATATAGAAAGTGGAAATTGGGTTTAAAAAATCCATAATCCTATTTCTGAGGCAGGTGGATTTGAAATTTTAGTTTTGTTCATGTTCCTCTAAGATTTAAAAATGCTTTGCCATTAGTGGATGTTTATCACGATGTGATGTGGAATTCATGTCTGTTTGGCATATAGTTTTTCAAAAATATTCCCTGAAGATCAAATATAGTAAATCCTAAAAGTGAAAATCTCTGGGAATGAATGTTAGCAGCAATTTTAAAGATACAGAGAACTGTCAGTTGTACTAGATTTTAAAAATGATGGTCACAGCAGCCAAAATCAACACCTAAGCCATTGATCATGTAATAACCAGTGTTGTTGCCTGAGGTACAAAGGAATTGGATTTGTATGTGTTAAGCACAGATTTTGAGTTGTTTACTAAGCAGCTTTTTAAAAATATTTTTTCTTTCTGTTGGTGGCATTATTAGGAGTAATTGCTTCTTGCGTTAAGAGGTAAAAAGAAATGTGAATATCTAAATTTCCTTTGGATGAATATGCCAGCTTTTGTACAGGAGATAATTTTATTTAAGCTGATTTTGACTTTGGTTTATATAAGTTAAGAATTAAGATATCTAATTCTATAGCTATTTCAAAACTCAGTTGTCATTTCTGTTTAGTGGAAAGTCATTTCTGTTTACTGAACTGAAGCAGAGCTTCCAGAAATGTTCACAGAATAGAGGGAATTACACATTACAATTCATTCTACATATCAGTTTTACAGAGTCCATTTCTGTTCACTCAGTATGCACCACTCAAGTCCACATTGCCACCTTCTACTTCTCCAGACCTAGTCCACATGTTCTTTGAAGTCAATATTAAGTGTTTTCTGGTAGGTATTATTATCACACTGCCATGTTAAAATAGACTGGTGTATGAATCTTTTCAATTTATTTGTTCAGAGTCATACATGCCCATAATTCAAAAGGTCAAATACATGTACAAGACTTGTTACAGATTAGAGTAGTACTCTGCCTTCCTCACTACCTTCCTATTTTCTCTCCCCTTGAGGCAAGTACTTTGAACTCTTAGCTGACTCTTTTTTAAAAATTATTTTTAGACAGGGGAAGGGAAGGAGAAAGGGAGGGAGAGAAATATCTATGTGTGGTTGCCTCTCACATGCCCCCCACTGGGGACCCTGGCCCACAACCCAAGCATGTGCCCTGACTGGGAATCAAACTGGCGACCCTTTCATTCGCAGGCCAGTGCTCAATCCACTGAGCCACACCAACAAGGGCTGAACTCTTAGCTAACTCTTAAAGTATTTAGCCTTTTTTCCTTTAAAGAAGTTAATTGCACATTTTTTTTTGATCTTTCAGTTTGAGATATTACCTATTGGCTCCCCATTATGGAATATGAAAACTTAGCTATCATCTACTGAACTTCTCTGCACCACCCTCCCCCCCAATCTCTATGCTTGCATTCTACCCCCACCCCCCACGTCATCTAAGTATTATTTTTTTATTATTGTGTCAGATCATTACCTGGAGTTCACTGAGCTTCTTGAA
The DNA here is from genome assembly GCF_021234165.1 of Pteronotus mesoamericanus. Classification (NCBI taxonomy): domain Eukaryota; kingdom Metazoa; phylum Chordata; class Mammalia; order Chiroptera; family Mormoopidae; genus Pteronotus; species Pteronotus mesoamericanus. The sequence continues at coordinate 5,364,935 of NW_026555072.1, forward strand.
TCTGTAAATGTATGTCTTTAATCATGTTTGGGAAGGTTTTGGCCATTATTTTTAAAAGTAATTTGTTTCTTCCTATTTCTCTCCTTCTGAATATGACTGATTTAGTGCATGTTGGGCTTTTTGATAATTTCCTGAGGCTTTGTTCATTTATTTTTTGATCCATTTTTTTTAGATTGTATAATTTCTGGTGATGTAGCTTCAAGTTCACTGACTCTTTCCTGTAATCTACCTTCTGCCATTAAGCCTATCCAGTAAATTTATTTCAGATACTGTATTTTTCGTCTCTGGGATTTCCATTTGGTTCTTTTTATATTTTCTATATCTCTGATGAGAGTTCTTTCCATTGATTATAAGCATAGTTTCCTTTACTTCATTGAGCATAGCTATAATAACTGCTTTAAAGTCCTGGTAATTTCAATACCTGGGTCAACTTAGTGTTGGCATCTGTTGATTTGCTTTTGAGACTAGGCCATATTTCTCTGTTTTATCATATATCAAATAACTTTGGATTTTATCTCAGGCATTGGGAATGTTATGTTGTGGAGACTCTGGATTAAAATTTATGCGTCTGAAGTATGTTGATTCGATTTTAGCAGGCAGTTAACATGGTTAGACTCAAACTGCAAACTCCATTTCACCTGTGGTGGGTAGTAGCTCAAATCTCAGTTTCTTTCATTTAGCCTTAAGTAGAATGCTCACTTCTGCCACTTGAATGTGTGGTTCAGGACTTGGGTAAAATTGACACAGAATTTGGGACTCCCCTTCTCTAGCTCTCTCCTCTCTGGCAGCTGTTACTGTCCTGGGCCCTGTCCTCTGGTTGTTCAGGCTGGAAAGATGACATATTTTCTTTTGAAGCGTTAGCCACCCTGCAACTGTGTCAGGATAAAGCCAGAAAAATGGGCAACTTACCTTATATTAGTTACCTTTCCTACAAGTTTTAATTCCCCTTCAAAATCTGCTTGCTTTTGTTTATTCTGGAGCTCTTGTATTTTAACCAGGGTTTATAGTTTCTCTTTATGGGAGAGTCCTAAAGGTTCGTCATCACCTCCATCCAGATTGCCATGTCAGCTGCTGCCAGGAAAAGCTTTCACTTGCTATTTGATTTAATCAGCAGTGTTTTACTAAAGCTGGAGTTTGAAGTGAGTGAAAGAAGATAAATAAATACAGGAAGAAATACAGATAAATAAATTCTTCTATGTAGTCATTCAGAGTGAAAATGGAACCTAAGATTCCCAACCTATTTATATAAAATCAGATATTTTCATTATTGAAGTATTTTATGTGTGGTTCATAGTCAAAGTGATAAATTAAATATTACAAAGAAAGATGCTTACTGTGTGATCTTTTATATTTTGATTTTCTTATTTGGAGGGACTAACTTAGTGTACTGGCTTATACACTATTATATTTGTTGAGATTTTCCAGTGGCTCAGTAGCACCATGTGAAAAGTTTGTTTTTGTTGTTGTTGGTTAATACGCGTTTAGCAATAGTTTTATTAAAAGGATTTATGGCATGAAGCTTGTGTAGAATATATTTCTTTTATATTTCACTTTTGAAAGCACTTACCAGAAAGCATTCTTAATTTAAGTAAAGTCAGATTTAGTGAAGAGCCTTTATCAGGATACTTTAGATTGCTTTACCGACCTAATAACTGATTAGTTTTATCCCTTATAATTAAACATCTATTTAATTAAAAGTTGCTTTTCTATTAGCTATATAATTTTAATAATCTCTGCCTTTATTAGCTAATTCCCAAATTCCAAAAGTTATGATAGATATTTAGTACAGTTATAATATAATTTTTGGAATCTTTTCCAATCATATACTATACTTTCCTGAACTTAGTGTTCATCATCTCTAAGTAATTATGTGTATTTAATATGTTTTCCCCAACAGACCTGAAGCTCTCTGAGGGTGGAGATTTATGTCTCCCTTGTTTTTGGCTGCAGCTTGGGGGCCTAGAAAAGTGCTTGGCATATAGTAGGCACTCAAGTATCTGTTAAATGAATAAATTATGATTTCTTACCTCTAAGCTTCATACATTTCTTGAAATCTGAATGTTCATATACACCTGGCTAATAGGTTCATTAGCCACCTAGTTGTTTTAGAATTAACCATTTTTGTTATATTTTTGTAGATTGCAAGTCACAGTGGCTATGTGCAGATTGACTGGAAGAAAGTTGAAAAAGGTGTAAACAAAGCAAAAAGACAGATTAAGAAACGAGCAAATAAGGCAGCACCTGAAATCAACAACATAATTGAAGAGGTAAAACAATGTACATTTTGCCTCCCTTTTTATTTTTTCAATGGGTCTTGATTAGTAGAAAATGTGACTTGGGGTTATCTTCTCTTTAAGAAAATTGATATTTTTGGTTATGCCTAGAGTGTTAAATAAAATTTGGGAAGAAGCCACCATTTAAATCAATTTTTTTAAAATTAACATTCCTCGGTCCATCTCCCATCTACTTTTATCTACATGTAAAAGCTGGTAACATTATTCTTCCAGAATTTTTCCTCTGCTTTTACAAATGTGTATGTTTGTAGACCAGGTCTGGGAAAACTAAAATTGCTTGTTTTTTTTCTTGAGGTGAAATAGTTTGAAAATGTGTATTTTTTAATATATTAGTTTTATTAGTGTTTTGTGTGTATTTTATTTTCTTCTTATATTTGATTTAGAATTGAAACTCCCTTTTCCTTCTTGTTGTTTTTTTTAAAAATATTTTATTTATTTATTTTTAGAGAGGGGAAGGGAGGAAGAAAAAGGGAAAGAAACATCAATGTGTGGTTGCCTCTTGTGTACCCTGTACTGGGGACCTGGCCCACAACCCAGGCATGTGCTCTAGACTGGGCATCAAACCAGCGACCCTTTCATTTGCAGACTGGTGTTCAATCCACGGAGCCACACCAGGCAGGCCCCTTTTCCTTGTTTTTGTTCTATCCTTTTACTTCCCCCAACTTTTTATTTTGAAAAATTTTGAACCAGTTGAAAAATTAAAAGGCAAATACAGGGAATACCCAGATACCCTTCATCTCAAAATTGTTTTGCAACATTTGCTTTCTCTCTCTCTCTCTCTCTCTCTCTGTGTGTGTGCATGCGCACGCCAAATTATTTAAGATGTCATGATTTTTCACTCTTAAAGACTTTAGCACATATCTCCTAAGGGTTTGAGTATTCTATACAACTGCAGTTACCCTTATTATCCCCTTCAAATTTAACATAATACAGTAGTATTTCCTAATACACAGTCCATATTAAAATTTTTCCACAAAATATCTTTTATACTTTTTTTTCTTAAGAGTTATATATTGCATTTGGTTGTCATGTGTCTGAAGTCTCCTTTAATTTTGAACAGTCCCTTCATCTGGGGATTTTTTTTTTTCCTGTCTTTCATGACACTGACATTTTTGAAGCATCTGGGTAGAATATCCTGCAGTTCGGCTTTGTCTAATTGGTTCATGATTTTATTTGGGTTAAATATATATTTTATCAAGAGGGTATTGTGTTTTTGATTCTATACATTTTTTCTTACTGGCTAAGTGGATTGTTAATAAACATCATTGTGCATGCTATGGGAGTTTATTAAATAATCTGTGTTAATAACTTGATGAATGGACCATTTATGCCTGCTCTGTAGGTAGATTTCTTTTTACCTCTGAGATTATTCCTCAGCTATAGCTTGGGGGCCTAGAACAGGGTTTGGCACAGAGTAGGCACTCACTATCTGTTAAATTTACCAATTATCTCAGTAGCCAAGAAGCTTACTGGGCCTGGCTGGGGGCTGTAGGCTCCTTCAGTTTATAAGGAACAGGCCTGTCATCTTGTGCTCCTGCTCTAGTAGGTGCACAAGAATTTTTGCTGAGTATTATTGAATTGAGAAAAACATCTGAAAACATTGCTTAGCTCTGGATTCAATAATTAAGAGTATTTTTTTAAATTTGCATCTTTATTTCTCTTTCTTATTGTTGTAAAATATTCATAGCATAAAGTGAATCATTTTGACTGTTTTTAAGTGCACAATTCTATGGCATTAAGTACATTCATGGTTTTGTGCCACCATATCCATTTCCAGAACTTTTTCATCATCCCAATCAGAAACCAACCATTAAGCAGTAGCCCCCACAATTAACCCCTCTCCCAGCCCTTGGTAATGTCTGTTCTACTTTGTCTCAATGAATTTGACTGGTCATGTAAGTGGAATCATAACATTTGTCCTTTTTTGTCTTTCTTATTTCACTTAGCATAATGTTCACCCATTTTGTAGCATAATTAAGAGTATTTTTTTAAAACTTTATGTTTTAGGCAACAGAATTTGTCAAACAGAACATCGTGATATCCAGCGGATTTGTGGGAGGCTTTCTGCTGGGCCTTGCATCTTAAAGATATGAGTATTCTACCACAGCGGAGTCACCTGTGAGAAAAGCAGTGGGGGTGACAAGGCGATCTCTCAACATTACATGCTACCAGGCTGTCCAGGGTGGCAAGAAACAGCTAGCTGAAAAATAAGAAACTCACAACTTAGCATATTGTCATCTGAAGGTTGGCAAATTATTATCTGCCGTAAAACAACCTATATGGTATACGAACAATAGTATTCCTGAGCAGAACATGGCTTCCCTTTATTTAAATCAGATGTTCCTCATTGTGCTTTATAGTATAGTGCCAATAAATAAAACTTTGTATTATAGCTGCAATATTAGGGCTGACTTTTTTAAAAAAGATATGTTGGCAATAAAGTGAAGAACTGTAATGCCCTTTTGTGGAAGGATTTAGAAATAGTAGAATTATTAAAGATATTAAACAGATTTAATACCAATTTTTAGAGGTTTTTTTTTTTCTGCAGTTCTTACTTTGCTTATATAACAACTGTAGTAAACAATTTGAAGAAAGGCTCTTCTAAGGAAATATTACATGTTTAAAGCTTTTTTTCTTTCTTCGATGTCTGTAGTAGTAAAAATATATCTTCTTGTATGTAAGCTTAAAATTTCTTATTTATTTATCCTGACAGCTTGAGCAGAAATAATTATTTTGAGGAATACATATAGTTGGTTCACTGCTTTATTAACTTTTGAGTGAACCTCCTTTCTTGGTTCTAAAAGTCCTAATCCTAATTATTATTTTGGCCTCTTCACAAAATGGTAAAAATTACCTAAAATACTTTATAGTACAGTATGAATTTACTGTGAAGAATCATGATTTTTCTATATAATTATGAAATTGTAACTTAAAGAGGATTGTCACCTTGATCTAGTCTGAGATATAAGTATTAAGGCTTTCAAACTTTTGGTAGCACTATATTGGTTGAACACTAGGCCATTTGACTTGATTCTCAGGGATGACATCACACTCCCTCTGAGGCTCTTTTGCGCAGAAAAGCTTTCTGTATTGTTTGTTTTGTCCATAGAATTCTAGATTGAAATTGGGAAAACATCGGAACACCATGTGTTGGAGTCTTCAGATTAGAAAGACTACGGATATTTAGACTATAGCAAGTCCTCCACAGTGTATTTTGTGTACTGAAAAAATAATGCATTTGATACTTTCGACATTGAATACAACCTGTGTGCTTTCATTATCACAAGATTCCTTGAAATTGAATGTAAGATCTTCATGCTCTTTCTTTACTCTCATTAGTGCCTCAGATACAATGCTAAATAAAACTTGGACTTTCTTAATGTGAAGTGATTTTGCTTATAAATACTTATTTTTTTCTTCTTTGAACTTTTTTCTGTTTATGCTTGGTCAAGCTTTTCATTGCTATGGAATTAAAGGGATACAATATAGGCTAGAGCAAATTAGGTTTACAGTTGTAAGTATGCAAAATATAGTTTATTTTTATATTATTATTAATTACTGTGTTATTTTCCATATGAACAATTGTAAACCTGCTTTTTGTCCCACTCTGTATTCTACATTAAGCAGAACCTTGGCCATGTGTGCGTCATGCTTTCATCTGGTACAGTGGTGCAGACTGCTGTGGGCGGAGTTCTAAAAGCTGGCTCAGCATGTTCATTTTGGAAATATTTATGGTGTCTGTTTTGTGTATGATACAGTAGGAAAGGGGGGCACAAAAATGTTTGCCCTAAAATAGAGACTAAACTATTTCTATGTGAAAAGTTATATAATAATGTAGGAAAACTTGGCATATGCTGTAGTAGCAAATTAGTAGTAGGGATAACTACTTTCAGAGTCCAAACATGAATGAAAACTGAAAAAGATGGCACTTTTTACTTACACATTTCCAAGTATGTGTTGATTTGTTTGAAAATACTTGCATGAAATGCAAAATATCAGTGCTCTCCATACTGTCTTATCTTGGTTAACCATTGTTAGCCATTGTTCTGCCTCATGTCTGCAGCATTTCCCTACAAGGTTGTATAGTACTTGAGGCAGTTGGATGTGTTAATCTCTAAATTGTGACACAAGCTGTGTAATGCTTTGTTCACAGTAGGTATTGAGCTAATGTGAATGAGTGAAGGAGCATGTGGAAAGCATGTTACTGTGCTAGATAGAGTTGGTGTCAACCAATAGGAAACCTTTAGGAAACAGTCCAGTGAATTAGAGGCTTCATCAGAAAGGATTTGATAGGGCCTGGTTAGAATGAAAAACCTATAACTTGCCTTCGTCTAAAATGGAGATTTTTATGTTTGAAGACATAAAGGATGTTTGCAAGCTTTATTAAAACTTGAGTATATGGAATATAGATATTTTGTGGTATAGGTTTTGGCAGATATATAAGAACATTTTGACTGATTTTTTTTATTCTTATATCCCTCCCCAACCCTCCTCACAAGAAAAGGTGATTTTTAATGTTTTTTATTTAAAATACAATATGAATGAAATATGTTCATTATAGAAAAATATATCAGTGTAAAGAATATATAGAATGTTTATAATATGATGTACTTATAATTTCTGTCCATATTTTGGTACATAGCCTTTGGAGTCTTTTCTACCTGTGTGTATACATCTTATGTGTATTTTATATAAAAATTAAGTCGTAGTTTTGTACTATTTTATAAATAGCTATTTTCAGTTACATTTTAGTAATATGTTTTTATAATGGGTGCAATTTTGATGATGGTAAGATATAACATAAATGCCCACCCTTGTCCCCTTTTATGAGACAACCATTGTTAATAGTTCTTTTTATATATATTTTAATATATTTATACTTATAGTACTTCTATTGTCCAAGTTCGGATACTATATAGTGAATGTCTGCTCTGAAAGGTAAGGAATTTTGTGCACATCCACTGTTTTCCCCCTTTTTTTATTGCTAATATATTTGTAGTTTTTCTAGTAGATTTCATTATTACTTTGAATATTATACTTTTTTCCGTCCTTAGATCTGTCCTTATATCAGCTAGTTCCCTGTAACTAAAGATGAAGAAAATAAGCATACTTTCTCCCTGACATCTCTGGCCTTCTGATTTGTGTTAAATTACTATTACTTTAAAAAAAAAACTATTTTATATATTTACTTTTAGAGAAAGGGAAAGGGAGGGAGAAAGGGGGAGAAACATCAGTGTGTTAGAGATACATCTATTGGCTGCTTCTTGCATGTGCCCTACAGGGGGCCTGGCCTGCAACCCAGGCACGTGCCCTGACTGGGAATTGAACTGGTGACCTTTCATTTTTCAGGTCAGCACTCAATCCACTAGGCCACACTAGTCAGGGCAAATTACTATTACTTTTAATGACACATTCAAATGATAGAATTCTATACAATTATTAAGAGCAATGTAGAGCTATATAAATTGATCTAAAAAGATCCACATGTTAGTGATAAAAATCAGTTTATGAACAGGGTGATCCCACTTTTGAAAAAATAAACAGGTGAATATGCACACGGATGTTCATAGAGGCTATCTCTGAGAGATTGGTATATAAGGATTTTCATGTTTTCAACATTTTTATGTTGTCTGAAGTCTTTACAGTGAGTACATGTTCATCTATATATAGCAAAGGTTATTTCTTTAGAACCACGAATAGTTAATAGGTTATTGCTATTTTAGGGGACTTTCAAAGTCTTCTGCTTCATTCACTGAATTTACTTTTGTTTTTGTCAAAATAATGCACATAGTTCAAGAAGTCAAATGGTGTTTGACTACAGATAAGGCCTCTATTAAAAGAGCACTTCTCCGCCTCTCTCCAACTTTTAGTGGCTTTTCCCCCAGAGGAGTGTAAACTGTACTGCTTGTTTCTCGGTATTAACTACAACCATATTTCTTAGACTTTCTATTTCAATAAATGACTTGACTTGGGTTTCCTATTGTATTGATAGTTATGGATGTAGTTCTATAACACTTTCATTTTTACAACCTTATGGTAACAATTTGTTAATTTCCTATAAAGTTTTACATGTTGTTATGACAAATCTTGTTTATTATAGAAGGACACAACTTCCTATAGGCCCCTTTATGTGGGTTCACCTGGAATTAACTTTAGCTGAGTCCTGCAAATAGCTCTGGAGCATGAAGGGCACTCTGGCTGGCGGAATAATGGCTCCCTAAAGATGGTCATATCCTAACCCCCTGAACCTGTGAATACATTAGGTTATATGGCAAAGAAGAGTGAAAGTTGCAGATGGAATTAAAGTTGCTAATTATCTAATCTTAAAAAGAGTATCCTGGTGGGTTTAGAATAATGAGACCTTAAAAAAGGGAAAGGGAGGCAGAAGAGAAAGGTGTGACTATAGAAGAATAATGAGACAGATGCTTTGTTGTGGCTTTGAAGATGGAGGAAAGGGCCATGAACCAAGGAATGCTGGTGACCCCTTGAAGTTGGAAAAGGCAAGAAAACAGATTTTCTCCTATTGCTTCCGAAAAGGAACACAGCTTTGCCAATACCTTGATTTTAGCTCAGTGAGACCCATTGTTGGACTCCTTCCATACCTGTAAGATAATCAGTGTTGTCTTAAGCCAGTATATTTGTGATAATTTGTTACAGCAGCAAGAGAAAAGTAACGCTGGCACCACTGAGTTGTTCTCCATAGTGGCAAGGGAACTGGCTTTTTGTATCCTCATATCAGGTACAAACTGTAGTCTGCCCTTAGGGGTTGGGTTGGCACTGGCCTGCTGACAGCAATTCTCAGGAGAATGGTGCAACTGTCAACCATCCGCAGCTAACACTACAGCTTGTCAGTGGGTGTACTGACCCAATAAGAGGGATCTGGGTGGGATACCAACGGTCTCCACTACAGTAAATCTCAGCCAGAGCTGCATGTGTAAAACAATAGTTATGATCTCTTGGGGGTCTAAGGGCAATAAAACAATTTTAGAACTGACATATTTGGATTTGTAATGTGAAGTCCCTGTGTTGTTTTAAAACATATTGATTAACCTCACATTTACTTATTTTTTAAAATATTTTATTATGCTATTATAGTTGTCCCATTTTTTTCTCCCCTTTATTCCCCTCCACCCTATACCACCCCTTCTCCCAGCTTTCCCTCCCTCCTTAGTCCATGTCCTTGGGTCGTACATATAAGTTCTTTGGCTTCTCCATTTCCTATACTATTCCTAACCTCCCCCTATCTATTTTGTACCTACTATTTATGCTGCTTATTCCCTGTACCTTTTCCGCCATTCTTTTCCCTCCCCCTCCCCTCTGTTTTACTGTTCATAGATTTTGATCTTTTTCTTAGATAAGTTCTTTTAACACTTCATATAATAAGGGATTGGTGATGATGAACTCCTTTAACTTGACCTTCTCTGGGAAGTACTATATCTTCCTTTCCATTCTAAATGATAGCTTTGCTGGATAGAATAATCTTATTGCAGGTCCTTGCTTTTCATTACTTTGAATACTTCTTTCCAGCCCTTTCTTTCCTGCAAGGTTTCTATTGAGAAATTGGTTGATAGTCTTATGGGAACTCTTGTAGGTAACTGTCCCTTTTTCCTCTTGCTACTTTTAAGATTCTCTCCTTATCTTTAATCTTGGGGAATGTAATTATGATGTGCCTTGGTGTGTGCTTCTTTGGGTCCAACTTCTTTGGGACTTGGAGCTTCCTGGATCTCCTGGAAGTCTATTTCCTTGGGCAGATTGGGGAAGTTCTCCTTCATTATTTTCTCAAATAAGTTTTCAACTTCTTGTTCTTCCTCTTCTTCTGATATACCACTATGATTCGGACGTTGGAGTGTTTAAAGTTTTCCCTGAGGTTCCTAAGCCTCTCCTCACTTTTTTGAATTCTTGTTTCTTTATTCTGTTCTGGCCAAATGTTTATCTCTTCCTTCTACTCCAAATCAGTGCTTTGAGTCCCAGTTTCTTTCCTCTTACTGTTGGTACCCTGTATATTTTTATTTCACTGTGCATAGCCTTTGGTTTTTCCTTCATTTTGCGACCATACTCAACCAATTCAGTGAGCATACAGATTACCAGTGTTTTGAACTGTGCATCTGATAGGTTGGCTATCTGCTCATCACTTAGTTCTGTTTTTGGAGCTTTGATCTGTTCTTTCATTTGGGGCAGATTTCTTTGTCTCCGTGCGCCTTGGAAGTCATTGGAAGGTACAGAGCCTTAGGTATTCCTCAGGGCGGGCAACTCGCATCCCTGTGTTGTGGTGCTGTATGTAGGGGAGGGGTCAGAGAGGGAACAATGCCGCTTGCTCTGCTCTCCGCTGGCATTCAGTCACTTACCCAACTACCCACAAGTAAATTGGGCCCTTGTAGTGCTGATTCCTGGTGGGTGGGTTTGTGTACATTCTAGGACTCCATGGGTCTCTCCAACAGACTCCTGTGACGCTGGGAGTTTCTCCTGCTGCGGCAACTCCCGTAGGTTTCTACCTCCAGAGGTTTTGAGGCTTTTTTTCCTCACACTGGAACCCTAGATTGTGCAGTCTGTCTTGCTCCCCAGCTGTTCCTCTGGTTTTTCCACACTCGAATGTGGGACCACTCAGTCCTCCATCCACCGCCTTGCTGCGAGTCCTCTCTGCCCTGGCTGCCCGCCTCTGCCCCTCCTACTGGTCTGGATGAGTGTTTCTTCTTTAACTCCTTGTTGGACTTCCATACAGCAGTTTTCTGGCAGTTCTGGTTATTTTTTGTTTTTAAATTTGATGTTTTCCTTTCGGTTGTGTGAGGAGGCAAGTGTATCTACTTATGCCTCCATCTTAGCCATATTTTCCGATTAACCTCACATTTGAGTATGCATGGAAGCATTTTAAAATTTTAAGAGCAATCCCCAAATGAATTACTATTGGTTGTGAACACATACATTTCAAACATAAAATAAGCAATCATATATAAATGATGGCAGAAAAGGAAGAAGAAATAAGCATAGGCAAGGAATAAATAGGAAACATTAAATGGTAAAAATAAAGCTAGACATATCAGTAATCACACTTTAAAAGGAGATATGAACGGAATTCATGATGTAATTTTAGATCACTATTCTATATAAACTCAAGTACTGGAATTAGAGCCACAGAAAAGGAAATGTTTATAATACATCACCGTTCAGTGGAGAATTCGCCAAGCCTCAAGATGTAATAAAACCTTTTAATTTTCCTTCTAATCTTCCCACCCCATCCCCCCAATCTAGGACAGGCTCAGGACCTACTGTTTCTTATGTCATGTATTCTTTCTTGAATTACATATTTGGTTTAACTGTTTTCTAGAGTAGTTCTAGATGTAGGAGTTAAACTTTCTGAGTTCTTTTATACTTAAAATACGGTTAGGCAAAGAGATTTACAGTTGTGAGTATGAAAAATAGTTTTTTTGTATTATTTTTTAATTATATTATTTTCCATACAAACAACTATAAACCTACTTTTGCCCCTCCCTGTATCTTTTGTTGAAGACTGACAATATTTTTCACTTAAAATTTTGAAGACATTGTATTCTATCTGATGTTGCATGTCAGTCTGACTTTTTAACCTTTCTAGATAACTTTTTCTCCTTTAAAGACTTGTAGATTTTTTTCCTTTTACCTTGGAGTTTTGAAATTTTGTATATTTGTCTTTTACCATGAGTTTTTGAAAACTGAATTACAGATGCATGCTAGTGTCATTTTGCTTTATGTTCTTGTCATTACAGAGAAAAAACACATAGCTAACATCTAAAATCCAAGGCCAGTCAGAGAGTCTAAACTCATTCCCTAGATTGTGAGATTGAGAGCTCTGAAATAAGTGCTCAATAAGTATGATAGAAAAAGATTTGGAATCATGGAAATGAAATACAATGTTCTTTCATTATATTCAGCTTTCTTTTGGTTACTTCATTCTGAAGATTCATGTCTTTGCCTCAAGCAAATTATACTGTTTAAATAGATTTTGTTAAAATTAATGACCTGATACTGTTATGTTATTATTAACTAATTATTATTAACTAAAGTCTATATTTGATTCAGATTTAGTTTTTACCTAATTTCTTTTTTTTGGTCCAGGATTCCATCCAGGATATCACCTGACATTTAGTTGTCTTGTTCCCTTAGACTCCTCTTGGTGTGACAACTTGTCAGACTTGCTTTGTTTTAGATGACCTTGACAGTTGTGAGGAGTACTGTCCAGGTATATTGTAGAATGCCCCTCTGTTGGACTTAATTTTGATGTGTTTTCATGATTAGACTGGTCTTACAGGCTTTGAGGAAGAAGATCACAGAGGTAAAGAGCCATTCTCATCACATCACATCAAAGATACATACTAGCAACATGGCATCACTGTTGATGTTGACCCTGATCACCAGGTTGAACTAGTATTTGTCAGTTTTCTCCATTGTAGAGTTATTCTTTCTCTCCAATTTCCATTACTGCATTCTCTGGAAGGAAGTCAATATGTACAGCCCACACTTAAAGAGGGAAGAATTATGCTACCTTTCCTTTAGCATGGAGTATCTAAATAAATTATTTGGAATTCTGCACAGGAGATAGGTGTTTTCTCCTGTATTTATTAATTTATTTAATCATTTATATCAATAAGGGCTTAAGGAGATTTATTTTATGCTTTGGGCTATAATCAAAACTATTGGTTTGACCAAAAAGTCTGTTAGGTTTTGTTTGTTTTTTTTACGTAAAAGACACACTTTCATTTTCACCAATAACTCAATTGAGTTGGATATTTTAAGTATGTTGGCTATCTCCCACATGGTATAACATCGATTGTCAGATTTCTTCACTGTAAAGTTACTTTCCCTTGTTTTTAAATTTGTCCTTTGTGCAGCCCACACTTAAGGAGTGAGGAGTTAGGTGCTACTTCCTTGAGGGCAAAGTTTCTGCATACATTAAATGGAATAATGCGTGGAGATTTGGCTCATGCACATTTATTTGTTCAATCGTTTATATCAGTGTGAACTTGTGGATTTTACTCTGGGTTTGTGTCTGATAGAGTTAGGCCCCATCACTATCTATCTTTTTCAGGTGTTTCTTGGCTATTCTTCCTTTCTTGCTATGCTTACAGTACTTTATAATCAACTCCAGGAAACAAAAATCTGATGATATTTTTATTGGGATTGCATTAATTGTATATACTGGTTTAGAATTGATTCATTAGGTCTGTCTATCTGAAAATATAGTGTGTTTTTCCATTGTTTCAAGTCTCCTTTTGGTCTTTTAGAAGAGTTTTGTCATTTTCCTCATGTAAGGTTTTTTTTTTTTTCAAATTTTTTAAAAAATAAATCATGTTTATTCTATTACAGTTGTTTCAGTTTTTACCCCTTTACCCCCTCCACCCATCCCATCCCCACCCCCCGCTCCCAAAGTCAATTCCTACTTTGTTGTCCATGTCCATGGGTCATTCATACATGTTCTTTCTCTAGTCCCTTCTTTCCACCATTGCCCTCTTTCCCCATCCCCTCTGGTCACTTTCAGTCTGCTCCATTCTCCGTGCCTGTGGTTTATTTTGTTCGTTAGTGTATTTTGTTGAATAGAGTCCACTTACAGGTGAGATCATGTAGTATTTGTCTTTCATCAACTGGCTTATTTCACTTAGCTTAATATTCTCCAGTTCCATCCATGTTGTCGTAAAACATAGGAGTTCCATCTCTCTCTCACCTTCTTTCTTTCTTAAATGCAGATTGATTTTATTTTTTTAAATGTCAGTTAATTATAAAATGTTAAAAAAATTTAAAACCATTATAAAGACTCAGCAATTAAACCAACATGTCACTTGCACAGAAATAATCAAGTAAATCAATGAAATATAATGAACATTCTAGAGACAAACATATATATCTGTCTAACAATGTAATATATGATTAAGTTGATATTTGAAATCAATGGGTAAAATAAGGCTTATTCAACAAATAAGGTGCATGGATCACTACGACTTGAAATAAAACAAATATAGAGCCCTATTTCACACATTATACAAGAAATATTAAGGTGAGTTAAAAATCAATATGTAGAATCTAAGGAGTTTTAGAAGAAAATAGAACTAATATTTTCATGACCTGAAGTAAAATATTCAAACCCAGAAGCTATAAAGTAAATATTGACAATATGACTATATTAAACATTTAACCATATAGTAACATACATATAAAAAAAAGTTAAAAGACAAGGAATAGAATAGAAAAGTATTTGCAACACATCTAAAACATGGTTAATAGCTTGTTTTGTTTGTTTTTTTAGGGAAAAAATTTCTACAAACCTTTCATCAATAAATGGATAAAGAATACCAAAAAGTCATTTAAAGCTTTTTTTAAAACAAAAAATAATAGAAATAGGCAAGAAATATACTAAAACAAGTTTAGTTTCAAGAAATGGTAAAAGAACAATTAACGTCACAATCAGATAATGAGTATTAAAAATATTGGTAATATCAAGTATTGGCAACTCTGAAAGGAATTGCGCATTCATAGAAACTTTTTCTTCATCTTAAAGCAGTCCCTTTAGCATATTTTGCAGTGCTGGTTTGGTGGAGGTGTATTCTTTTAGCCTTCTTTTGTCTGGGAAACCCCTTATTTCACCTTCCATTTTAATGGAGAGCCTTGCTGGGTAGAGCAGTCTTGGTTGCAGGCCCTTGCTTTTCATGACTTGGAATATTTCTTGCCATTCCCTTCTGGCTTGCAGTGTTTCTGTTGAGAAGTCAGCTGCTAGCCATATTGGGGCTCCCTTATATGTTGTTACCTCTTTCTCCCTTGCTTGCTTTAGGATTCTCTGTTTGTCTTTGATATTTGCCATTTTAATGTTGATGTGTCTTAGAGTGGGCCTCATTGGGTTACTCTTGAATGGGACCCTCTGTGCTTCCTGGAGTTGTGTGACTTTCTTTCTCCTCCAATTAGGGAAGTTTTCCGTCATTACTCTTTCAAACAGGTTCTCTATCCCTTCCTCATCCTCTTCTTCTTGTATCCCTATTACATGGATACTATTATGTTTCAGGTTGTCCTGCATTTCCTTAAATGCCTCTTCATTCTTTTTGAGTCTTATTTTCATTTTCTTGCTCTTTCTGGGAGCTTTTTTCTACCTTATTCTTCAGCCTGCTGATTCGGTCCTCAGCATCATCAAGCCTGCTTTTGATTCCTTCTACTGTGTTCTTCAGTTCAGAAATTGTATTCTTCATTTCCTCTTGTCTCTTATTGATAGTTTCTATGTCCTTTTTCAGGCTGATATAGTTTGCAGTAAGTTCCTCATAGTTTCGCTGTAGTGTTTTGTAATTCTCTGAGCTCACTGAGCTCATTGGGCTTCTTTAGAACCGTTGTTTGGAACTCAATATCGGAGAGTTTACTTGCCTCTCGTTCATTTAGTTCTCTTTGTGGGGATTCCTCCTTTCCCTCGAGTGGGGAATATTTCTTTGTCTTCCCATTATTTGTGAGACTCTTCTCTTTTGCTTCTGATTCTTAAGTTCATCTGTCTTGATTTCCTCATATAAGATATAAGTTTTTAGTCTTTGTTGTTAACTTTATATCTAGTATTGTTATTTATGCTTTTTAAAAATAATTTGTTATATCAGTGGAATCTGGATGTTGTGGGATGGTTACGTGTGTGTTCAATCTTTCCCATTGGACCATAAGTCCTGATCCATTTTTTTCTTTGCCCCGTTTTAAAATTTATTTTTTGTTGTGGTAAAATGTACATAACATAATATTTATCACTTTACCTATTTGTAATTGTATGATTTACAGACATTAAATACATTCACAATATTGTGTATCTATCATCACTGTCTATACCCAAAATCTTTTCATCAACCCCAATATAAACTGTAATAGCATAAACTATAAAATACAATTTAAGAAGCTAGTTGTAAGTATAAAGTAATATTTAAAAAATAGAAGAAAATAAAATTATTTAGCAATGTCAAGGCCTGTTATGGAGTGGCATGTGTGCCTTGGTTCAATTTGTCCTCAGGAATGCTTTTGTTTAGTAAACAATATTATTTTTAAAAAGAGAGAGGAATGAGCTACCTCTCTTAAATATACTGGTTTGGGGCAGGGTGTGGGGAGTATTAACTAGTTTAAGGATGGTTTTGTATCATGGGCAAGCAACAAGTACACTAAAGTTAGGGAAATTAATAAGCACCACAAAATGTCATCAAATAGTGTGAGATACTTGCAAATCATTTTAAAGTTTTTTCTTTGTCTTTCATTGTAGATAGTGACCACTCATTGTGCTTAGTGGTGATATTTATTTTTTTGTTTTTGGAGGGAAGGTTATGGGGGTGAGAATGTGCTCTTTGAGACTTAATGAACTGTCATAAAGCTAGTTTTAAGTGACTGGATCCTCTTTTATTTTATTTTTTAATTACATTTTATTGATTATGCTATTACAGTTCCAATTTTATCCCCTTTTCCCCCCTTCACTCAGCCCCCCCCAGACCATTGTCCATGCCCATGGGTCATGATGCATATATGTTGTTTGGCTACTTATTCCCTACGCTGTACTCTACATCCCCATGATTATTCTGTAACTACCAGTTTGTACTTTTTAATCTCCTCTCCTTTTTCGGCCATTCCCCTCGCCCTCCTCCCATTTAGCAAGCATAAAAATGCTCTCTGTATCTATGATTCTGTTTCTCTTCTGCTTGTTTGTTTATTTTGTTTTTTAGAATCAATTTTTGATAGGTATTGCCATTTTATTGTTCATATTTTTTATCTTCTTAAAGAAGACCGTTTAACATTTAATAATACTAGTTTTGTGGTGATGAACTCCTTTAGCTTTTTCTTGAATGGGAAGCTCCTTATCTGTCATTCGATTCTAAATGATAGTTTTGCTGGGTAGAATAATCTTGAGTGTAGGTCCTTGTTTTTCACCACTTTGAATGTTTCTTGCTAATCCCTTCTAGCCTGCAAAGTTTCTTTTCAGAAATCAGCTGATGGTCTTAAGGGAGCTCCCCCATAGGTAACTAACTGCTTTTCTCTTGCTGCTTTTAAGATTCTCTCTTTGTCTTTCAGCTTTGGCATTTAATTATGTTGTGTCCTGGTATGGGCTTGTTTGTGTACATCTTGTTTGGTACTCTCTGTGCTTCTGGGACTTGCATGTATATTTCCTTCACTCAAATTAAGCAAGTTTTCTTTCATTATTTTTTCAAATATATTTCCAATTTCTTGCTTTTTCTCTTCTCCTTCTGGGACCCCTATGATGCGAATGTTGGTATGCTTGAAATTGGCTCAGAGGCTCCTTACACTATCCTTATTTTTTAAATTGTTTTTCTTCTTGCTGTTCTGATTGGTTGTTTTTTGCTTCCTTATCTTCCAAATTGTTGATTTGATTCTCAACTTCATCCACTCTATTATTGATTTCTTGTAAATTGTTCTTTATTTTAATTAGTGTATCCTTCATTTCTGACTAGATCTTTTTTGTGCTGTTGAGGTTCTCACTAAGTTCCTTGAGCATCCTTGTAACCAATGTTTTGAACTCTGCATCTAGTGGCTTGCTTATCTTCATCTTGTTTAGTTATTTTTGTGGAATTTTGTTCTTTCATTTGGGCCATGTTTTGTTGTCTCCTTGTTTTGGCAGCCTCCTTCTGTTTGTTTCTATGTATTAGGCAGAGCTGCTTACATCTCCCAGGCTTGGTAGAGTGGCCTAATGTAAGAGGTGTCCTGTAGGGTCCACTGATACAGCTTCCCCTTTTACCCAAGCTGGGTACTTGAGCTGCACCCACTGTGTGGGCTGTGTGCAGTCTCCTGTTGTAGTTGAGCCTTTATTGCTATTGGTATGTCCAAGGTCAGCCACTGCCTATGTCCTCTCTGGGGTCACACAGCATAAGCTACAAAGTGATTTGCAGATGGCTGCTACTTTTGCTGGGTTTGGAGGTGCTCAAAGGAGGCTAGGTTGTGAACCAAAGCCTGCTGCCAGGCTTGGAGAAACTTAGCGAGATGTAGGAGGCTTGCTGAAGCCAAATGCTACTTGTTTGAGAGAATTTAGGAAAATTTGAAGCGTGGGCCATGACATGCCACTTGTATGGAAAAGCCACTGGAAACAACTTGGGTGGGCTCATATGTAGGATGGTGCAGGGCCTTGGGGA
Source organism: Pteronotus mesoamericanus (assembly GCF_021234165.1). Taxonomy (NCBI): domain Eukaryota; kingdom Metazoa; phylum Chordata; class Mammalia; order Chiroptera; family Mormoopidae; genus Pteronotus; species Pteronotus mesoamericanus. The sequence goes on from NW_026555072.1 coordinate 5,383,335, forward strand.
ATCACTGGGGGATTTCCTGAGCAAACAGTGTGAGCCAGGTTGATGGAGTCTTAGATATGACACCTGCCTACTGGATCTGTGGCTCTGTGGGGAGATCAGCAAGAAAAGATGGCCTCTGCCAGCACTTCTGTCTGGGATTACAGAAGACAGAAGAGCTTTTGCCCTGATGCCAGACAGTTCAATTCCTCCCTGTATGTCTCTGATGCTTTTCAATCTGCTGTCCCACACTGAAGCTCAGAGGGAGTTGAGTCCAAGTAAATTTGTGTGTGGGCCCTTTAAGAGGAGTTTCCTGAGACTCTAGCAGTTTCTGTCTTCCACAGCTTCAAAGCCCACTGGTTTTTCACATCCATTAGTTATGGGAGCTTATCTTCCTGGCACTAGAACCCTGGACTGAGGGACCTGGTGTCAGGCTGGGATCCCTCACTCCTGAGATATCCCTCCCAGTTTTTATCTGCCACACATGGGTGAGGGGCCAGCCTGTTCCATGTCTCTGCCCCTCCTACCTTTCTAGATATAGTTTGCTCTTTAATTCTGTAGTTGTAGGACTTGATTCAGCTCAATTTCTGATGGTTCTGGATGATGGTTGTTCTATAGTTGAGCTGTAATTTTTTTAAAAGATTTTATTTATTTATTTTTAGACAAGAAGGGAAGAAGAGAGGGAAACATCAATATGTTGTTGCCCCTTGCATGCCCCCTAATGGGGAACTGGCCTACAACCCAGGCATGTGCCCTGACTGGGAATTAAACCAGTGACCCTTTGGTTCACAGGTCAGTGCTCAGTCCACTGAGCCACACCGGCTACGGTCAGTGACAGGTGTCTTTAGAGAGAAGATGAGAAGACAAACACAGAAGAGAAGGCCATGTGAAGATGGAGGCAGAGATTGGAGTTATGCTACCACAAGCGAAGAAATGCCAGGGCTAGTTGTAATTTTGATGTAATTGTGCAAAGAAGAGAGCCATTGTTTGCCTATGCTGCCACCTTGAATATTTTTTTTAAGTCTGGATCTACGGTTTTTAATTTACTCTACACATCAAATGTTTTAATAGACTACTAGCTTTCAGCATCTCAAAGAATTCTAAATACAAATGATTGTTTGCAAAAAGAGGTACTTTAAAGGTATGTTCTGTAAAAATAACAATATTTGTTTTATTTCCTTATAAAAATCATACATGTCTTCCCTTATCCACAGGGGATATGTTACAAGACCCCAAGTGGATTCCTGAAACTGCAGATAGTACCAATCTATACATATACTGTTTTTTTCATGTACATACATAATTTTTCACTTAAAGGAGGCACTTTATGACTTTTGGCATATCTGAATTGCTAGCATCACTACTCTTGAACATAAGAACTGTGATAACTAGCAGTCAATCTGATAACTGAGTTGGTTACATCAGAGATGGCTACTAAGTAAGTACCAGGCAGGGATAGTCTATAGTGTGGAGATTGTGGACAAAGGAACGAATGAGTCATATTTGAGGCAGGACAGAGGGACCATGGCAGATTACCTCACACTACTTAGAACAGTGTGCCATTTAAAACTTATGAATTGTTTATTTTTGGAATTTTCCATTTAATATTTTCAGACTGTGGGTGACTGGGTAACTGAAACTGTGGAAGGTGAAACCATGGATAAGGGAGAACTGTAATTGTAAATTTAGAAATGGAGAAAAGTATAATGAAAATAAATCCATAATATTATTTTTCAGAGATAACATAACCACTATTACGTTGTCCTGACATATGAATAAGGTTGTTATAGCATTGTTTATAATACCAGAAATTTGGAAACAACACAAGCGTCCATTAACCAGTGATTAATTAAATAATTTATGATGTATTCACATAGTGGAATACTATTTAGCTGCAAAAATGCTTTATGTACTGAAATGACAAATCAACAGGCTTCATTATTAAATGAGAAAAACAAGGTAAAGAGCAATGAATGCTACCATTTCTGAAAGAGAGGGATGAGGATATATGAAATATATTCATTTTGGTTTGGATATATTTAGGAAAAGGAAAAGATAGATATGAAATAGGTAAATGTGGTTATATGAGGTAGGGGAAGAAATGGAGTTAAAAGGTTTACATTGAGACTGAGATTTCTCAATATCCACACTTTTTAAAAATTTTTTGAATCATGTGAATGTATAACCTGTTTTTAAAAAGTTAAACTCATGAATGCCATGGAGCTGATATATAGGCTCACATTTGGTGTCAAATTGAGGAAAGCAACATAGTTCTTTATCGAAAGTACAGCCAACATTGGGAATTTAAAGTATTCATCTTTTTTAATGAATGCCTTTATTTTTAACAAAGACTCGTGATGGGGTTCAGGGCATATTATCCCAAAATATGGCACCTTGGCATATTGAGTATTTTAAGCTGAAGGAGTCTGAGAAAATAGCATAAGCAGGAAGGTACTCTGACCTTACCCCCATCCTTTTTCCCTCACAGGTCATAAAACCCTCATGAGAGAGGTGCCCACACTATTCCAGAGGAAAGGAGCTTCCTTATATCTGAAAACAAAGGGACAAGGGACTCTGAGAAGAATCCTAACAAATAGGCCTTTCTAAGTTTTGCCCAGTTTACTACACTTAACCCATACTCCCTTATCTTCATCAAACCTAAAATAAAAATACCCATGTTTCGTTCTTCAGGTCTTCATTTCCTTATGAAGGCTCCTTGTCATATAAAACATATGAAATAAATTTGTGTGCTTTTCTCCTATTAACCTGTATTTGTCAGATTTTCAGACCAAGCCAAGTACACTAAGAGGGTTGAGAAAAACTTTTTCTACACTGGAGAGTTTTTGGTTTATGATACTCAGAGAAACAGGTTGTTACCTCTTCATTCTTAGATCTAGAGAACTAGAGGTAATTTTGTTTTCTGAAAAGCAAGAGTTGAGTAGGAGTTTAGATGACACTGAGCTAGACTCTGGTAATAAATTCCTTTTTTTTGAGAAACTGATCAAATATGAATAAATGGGCTAGTAAAGTCAGTGCTTAGCTGCCTGCTGGTAGTACTTTAATTAGTAATCTCTCGCCTTCAGTCAGGGTTGCTTGAGAACATATTTTATGTGAGAATATTATGTAAATATTCAGTAAAACATTAGGAAAATGACATATGAACAGTGAGTTTTCCTGGAGAGAGGAAAGATTTAGAAGAATCAAGGCATGTAAAACTGTAGAAACAATGTTTATAGCTAGAAACGCATAACAAAACAAAACAACAGAAATCAGCCAACCAACCAACCAAATAAAAACGCTGTTAGTTTTGGTTACTTACTGACTGGTAAGTGGCACAAAAAAAAGTTGAAGAACATGCTTTTAATTTGGAAATTAACTGACCCAACCTAAGGGAGGCTGGGGGGAGTGGGAGAAAGCAAGCCCTGAAGAAGTGCAAGAGATGGTAAACTGCAAGAGTAGATATGCAAGGAAACTGCAACTATCCAGTTAGATCTGCAAATCTGCTGTTTATGAATCAGGTTATAAAATGAGAACTGGTGTTCTGGATGAAGAACTGGAAGAACTACAAGATCCTAAATTGATGAAAATTCTGTTTTCAGTATTCTGGGTTTAAGAGGGAAAAAGCAGAACTGGGAGATTTTTTTTTTTTCCTGGAAGATATTTAAAAAGGGTTGGGAAGTTGTGGTAGCTGACCTCAAAACTTTCTTATAGTTCTAAAACTGATGCTACAGTTGCAGTGCTTACAGAGTTTCTTCTTGCGTCAGTGAGAAAATATATCATGGAAACCAAGTAGCTCTATGGGATCAAATAATTTGTAAATAGTGGAGTGTAACAGTGGTTCTCAAAATGTGGATCCTCTCAGTGTAACATTTTTGAGATGAATCAATGAGTATATTAGTAGTTTGGTAATTGTTGTTGCCAAGTAGTATTCCACTGTATGAATATACCCACAGTTTATCTATTTGCCTGTTGATAGATACAAAGTAGTTCTGGCCTTTATATTAAAACTGCTGTGGACATTTGTCACAGTTCTTTGTGTAGACATATTTTTATTTATCTTGGGTAAATATCAGAAGTGAAATATCTGGGTCATATGATAGGTAATATTTAACTCTATTAAGAAACTGCCAGTGCTGTTTTCCAAAGTAGCTGTACTGTCATGCATCCTTGCTAACACCTCAAATTATTAGGCATTCGAATTGTAGACATTTTAGTGGGAGTATAGTATTATGACTTTGATTTTGAGCATCTTTCATTTCATTCCTGCTTTTTAAGAATTTGTAAAATACTAACTATATCTAGCCTATATCTGTGGAGTCATCTGATTCCAAAAGTCTTAGAATGACAACAGCATAGCCATTTCATATTGGTATAAATCGCTTACAATTCCAGACATCTTAGGGTGGGTAGTATACACACAGTTCCCTACATGATATTTTTAGTAAACATTGGCTGAATTTACAGTCTAATGAACTTCCTAAAAGAAACAGTGTTTGTTTTTTTTTTTTCAGGAGGTGTTGTATCTGATTTAATTGAATATTTCAATATGTTTGAATTTATTAGTCAGTGAAGCTCCTTGGGGGGAAATAGTGTTTAAGATTATTTTTAAATTAATATTCAGAATAATGACAATCCTTGAAACTAGAGGACTAGAAAAAGACTGTTGTGTAAAGCAGTTCTTTAAAAATACAAGGCATGCTGTCTCCCGGACTGTTTCTTCATTTACAAAATGGGACAGTTAGTGAATCTGAGTCCTCTTTCAGCTCTAATTAATGCTTGCTATTTACTTATTTATAATTAAAATGTTTTCATTATAAATTTAAGTTGACATACAATATTATATTCGTTTCAGATATATAACAGTGATTTGACATTTCTGTATCTTACAAAGTGATCACCGCAGTAAGTCTAGTGCCCACCTGGTACCATACATAATTATTACAATATTATTGACTGTATTCCCTATGCTGTACCTTATATCCCCCTGACTTGTTCTGTTTTTAAGTATACTGTATTGATTATGCTATTACAGCTGTCCCATTTTTTTCTCCCCTTTATTCTCTTGTGCCATGCACCCCCCCACCAGCATTCCCCCCCTTAATTCATGTCCATGAGTCATACATGTAAGTTCATTGGCTTCTCCATTTCCTATACTATTCTTAACCTCCCCCTGTCTATTTTGTACCTACCAATTATGTTTCTTATTTCCTGTACGTTTCCCCGCTTTCTCCCCCTCCCCCTACCCGCTGATAACCCTCCATGTGATCTCCATTTCTGTGATTCTGTTCTTGTTCTAGTTGTTTGCTTACTTTCCTTATTTTTTCTTAGGTTCATTGTTGATAGCTATGAGTTTGTTGTCATTTTACTGTTCATAGTTTTCATTTTCTTTTTCTATCGATAAGTGCCTTTACCATTTCATATAAAAAGGGCTTGATACTGATAAATTCCTTTAACTTGACCTTATCTGAGAAGTACTTTATCTGCCCTTCCATTCTAAATGATAGCTTTGCTGGATAGAATAATCTTGTTGTAGGTCCTTGCTTTTCATTACTTTGAATACTTCTTTCCAGCCCCTTCTTGCCTGCAAGGTTTCTTTTGAGAAATCAGCTGATAGTCTTATGGGAACTCCTTTGTAGGTATCAAAGGTCTTTTCTCTTGCAGCTTTTAAGAGTCTCTCCTTATCTTTCATTTTGGGTAACTTAATTAGAATGTGCCTTGGTGTGCACTTACTTCCTTGGGTCCAACTTCTTTGGGACTCTGAGCTTCCTGGATCTCCTGGAAGTCTATTTCATTCACCAGCTTGGGGAAGTTCTCCTTCATTATTTTCTCAAATAAGTTTTCAATTTTTTGCTCTTTCTCTTCTTCTGGAACCCGTATGATTCAGATGTTGGAACCTTTGAAATTGTCCTGGAGGTTCCTAAGCCTCTCCTCAGTTTTTTGAATTCTTGTTTCTTCATTCTGTTCTGGTTGAAAGTTTATCTTCCTTCTGCTCCACATCTTTGATTTGAGTCCTGATTTCTTTTCCTTCATTGTTGGTTCCCTGTATATTTTTCTTTATTTCACTTTGTATAACCTTCATTTTTCCCTCTATTTTGCATCCATACTCAACCATTTCTGTGAACATCCTGATTACAAAGTTTTGAACTCTGTATCTGATACATTGGCTATCTCTTTTTTGCTTAGTTCCTTTTCTGGAGTTTTGATCTGTTCTTTCATTTGGGCCACATTTCTTTGTCTTGGTGCTCCTGTTACATTGTAAGGGGCAGACCCTTAGATTTTGTCAGGACTGGGCAACTCACATTGCTGCATTGGGTCACTGTATGTGGGGGAGGGGTCTGAGAGGGACAATACCACTTGCTCAACCCTCTGTCAGCCTTCAGTCACTTCCCCTGCTACCCACAAGCAAATTGGGCCCTTCTAGTGCTGACTCCCAGGTAGGTGGGCTTGCGTACATTCTAGGTCCCTGTGGGTCTCTCCAGTGAATACTCCTGTAAGGTTGGGAGTTTCTCCCACTATTGCAACCCCCACAGGTTTTTACAGCCAGAGGTTTTGAGGCTTTAGTTTCCTGCACTGGAACCCTGGGTTGTGTGGTCTGTCTCACTCCCCTGTTATTCCTCCCAGTTTACCTGCAGGCAAATATGGGACCACCAAGTCTGCCATCTGCCACCTTGCCCCCCCAATCCTCCAGCCTTGCCTTGCTGCTCATTTTCTCTGCCCTGGCTGCCTGTCTCCACCCCTCCTACCAGTCTGGATGAATGCTTCTTTAACTCCTTGCTTGTCAGACTTCCATGCAGTTTGATTTTCTGGCAATCCTGGTTGTGCTTTATTTTTAAATTTGTTGTTCTTCTTTTGGTTCTGCAAGGAGGCAAAGTATATCTAACTATGCCTCCATCTTGGCTGGAAGTCCCCCCAACTTCTTCTGTAACTGGCACTTTGTACTTCTTGGTCGCTTTCACCTTCTTCATTTGCTATTTTGAGCTGCCTCATGCCAACTGGGTAGTTTTTAAAATATGATTAGGTTACTTAGATTTAACAACATCGTTTTGGAGGGAAAAGAATATTCTCATTAGTGCTGGCAGTGAGGTGTTTTCCTTTTTTCGCTAAGGTAAATGAATCTATTGATTTTCTAGATGTGATAGTCAAATATGTATAAATTTTTCCCATAATGTTTTATTATGAAAAATTTTCAAACATACAAAAAAGTTGAAAGGATGCTACAATGAACACTCATATACGTACCACTTTGATTCTACAATGAACAGTTTTCTATACTTGTTTTATTTTTTTATTTAATTGTTATTGTATTTTTTCTGTACTATACTTGTTTTATATCATATCTATTCATCTACCCATTGTTGGATCCATCATTTTTTTTACATATTTCAAAATAAATGATAGATACCAATATATTTCCCCTTAAAAGCCTATAAATTCTTTTTAAGGGTGGAGTCTGTGTGTATGTATATACATTACTGCCTATACATGTCTGTTTTCTGGAAATAAGAGATGCTAGTGTACTTCCTAGAGTAAATATCTCTAGTTTTCAGCCTTTAGGAAGGTGGTTCTTGACTAGGGGTGATTTTTCTTTCATGGGTCATTGGGCAATGATGGGAGACATTTTGGTTGCCATGACTGGGTTATGTTAGTGGATTTAGTGCTTAGAGGCCAGGGATGCTGCTGAACATCCTATGACGCGCAGGGTGGCCCCCCACAACAAAGAATAGTCCAGCCCAAAATGTCAGTAGAGCTGAGAATGAGAAACTCTGTTTTAGGAGGTGGTAAACTTATCTCCAGAATTACCTAGAAACAAATTGGAGTATAAACTTATTTTGACACACTGCAGTAGAGCCCAATAAAACTTATGGGGACACATATAAAAAGATACATACTGTATTCTCTAATTATATCATTTTTTAAAAAATTAATTAATTTATTTTTTTAAATATATTTGTCTCTGCCTACATCCCACCACTTTCCCTGGCCCCCTCCCTCCCTGCATCCCTCCCGCAAATCTTCCCCTTTGGTTTTGTCCATGAGTCCTTGCTATATGTTCCTTGACTTTCCCCCTCCCCTCCTTTTCCCCTGCCCCCCATCCCTTCTTCCCTCCTCTCTCTGTTGGTTTCTTTTCCTTTCACTGTTGCTGGTCTTATTTTCCTTGCATCTTTGTATTGTGGGTTAGGTTCCACTTATAGGTGAGATCATATGGTATTTTTCTTTCACCCCCTGGCTTATTTCGCTTAGCATAATGCTCTCCAGTTCCAACCATGCTGTCGCGAAGTTTAGTAGTTCTTTTTTTCTTTCTGCTGCTTAGTATTCCATTGTGTAAATGTACCAACATTTTTTGATCCAGTCATCTACTGATGGGCATTTAGGTTGCTTCCAACACTTGGCTATTGTAAATTGTGTTTCTATGAACATTGAGGTGCATAGGTTCTTTTCAATTGGATTTTGGGATTCTTAGGGTATAGTCCCAGCAGGGGAATCACTGGATCAAAAGGCAGTTCCATTTTCAGGTTTTTGAGGAAATTCCACACTGCTTTCCACAATGGATGCACCAGTCTACGTTCCCACCAACAGTGTACTAGTGTTCCCTTTTCTTCACAGCCTCGTCAGGACCTGTTGTTTGTTGATCTGTTTATGATGGCCATTCTGACTGGTGTGAGGTGCTACCACATTGCGGTTTTGATCTGCATTTCTCTGTGCACTTTGCTGTTGATGGCTAGTGATGCTGAGCATCCTTTCAAATGTCTCTGGGCCCTCTGTATCTCTTCCTTGGAAAAGCATCTGCCCAGGTCCTTTGCCCATTTTTTGATTGGATCATTTGTCTTCTTGGAGTAGAGTCGAGTGAGTTCTTTATATATCTTGGAGATCAAACTGCTATCTGACGTATCATTAGCGAATATATTTTCCATAGGGTTTGCTCCCTTTCCATTTTGCTGATGTTTTCTTTAGCCATGCAGAAGCTTCTTATTTTGATGAGGTCCCACTTGTTTATTCTTTTATATCCCTTGCTTTAGGAGACATATCGGTGAAAAAATTGCTGCGTGGGATATCTGAGAGTTTCCTGCCAATGTTCTCCTCTAGGACTTTGATGGTGTTGTGACTTACATTTAAGTCTTTTATCCATCTTGAGTTTATTTGATGATCCAATTTCAATTTTTTGCATGTAGGTATCCAGCTCTCCCAACACCATTTGTTGAAGAGGCTATTATTGCTCCATTTTATGCTTCTGCCCCTTTGGTCAAATATTAGTCGCCCATAGAGACCTGGGCTTATTTCTAGGCTTTCTATTCTGCTCCACTGGTCTATGTATCTATTCTTGTGCCGGTACCAGATTGTTTTGAATATAGTGGCTTTGTAATAGAGTTTGATGTCCGGTATTGTGATCCCTCCTACTTTGTTCTTCTTTCTCAAAATTGCTGCAGTGTTTCGGGGCTGTTTATGGTTCCATATAAATTTTTGAAATGTCTGTTCTATTTCTGTGAAATATGTCATTGGTATCTTAATAGGGATTGCTTTGAATCTATAAATTGCTTTGGGTAGTATGGAGATTTTGATGATATTAATTCTTCCAATCCACGAGCACGATATATGCTTCCATTTATTTGTGTCTTCCTTAATTTCTTTCTTCAATGTTGTATAGTTTTCTGCATACAGGTCTCTTACCTCTTTGGTTAAATTTATGCCTAGATACTTTATTTTCTTCTGGCTATATCGAATGGTATTTTTTTCTGATTTCTTTTCCTTCTATTTCATTGCTGGTGTACAAAAATGCCTTTGATTTCTGAATATTGACTTTGTATCCTCCTGTTTTGCCAAATTCACTTATTAGGTTGAGGACTTTTTTTGGTAGAGTCTACAGGGTTTTCTATGTACACTATCATGTCATCTGCAAACCATGATAGCTTAACATCCTCCTTTCCCATTTGGATGCCTTTTATTTCTTTTTCTTGTCTGACAGCTATGGCTAGGACTTCCAATACGATGTTGAAAAGAAGTGGTGAAAACGGACATCCTTGTCATGTTCCCGATCTTAGTGGGAAAGCTTTCAGCTTTTGCCCGTTGAGTATGATGTTGGCTGTAGGTTTTTCATATATGGCGTTTATTATGTTGAGGAATGCCTGATTTATTCCCATTTTGCTGAGTGTTTTGATCATAAATCGGTGCTGTACCTTATCAAATGCTTTTTCTGCATCTATCGCGATGATCATGTGGTTTTTGTCTTTTCTTTTATTTATGTGATGTATTACATTTATTGACTTGCGTATATTGAACCATCCCTGCATCCTTGGGATGAATCCCACTTGATCATGGTGAATAACCTTTTTAATGTATTGACCGATGCGGTTGGCCAATTTTTTGTTGAGGATTTGAACATCTACATCATCAGCAAAATTAGCCTGTAGTTTTCTTTGTAGGTTCTTCATCTGGTTTTGGGATTAGGGTGATGCTGGCCTCATAAAAAGAATCTGGGAGTCTTCCCTCCTCTTGGATATTTTGGAATATTCTGAGAAGGACAGGGGTTAGCTATTCCTTAAATGTTTTGTAAAATTCTCCTGTGAAACAGTCTTTCCCTGGGCTTTTGTGTCCTGGGAGTTTCTTGATGACTGCTTCAATTTCCCCAGCTGTTATCGGTCTGTTCAAGCTTTCTGTTTCTTCCTCCTTCAGTGTTGGAAGATTATACTTTTCTAAAAATTTGTCCATTTCATCCAGGTTTTCAAACTTCTTGGCATATAATTGTTCATAGCAGTTTCTGATGATCCTTTGTATTTCTGTGGTATCAGTTGTCATTTCTCCTCTTTTGCTTGTGATATTATTAATTTGGGTCTTCTCCCTTTTTTTCTTGATGAGTCTGCTTAAAGGGTTGTCAATTTTATTTATTTTTTCAAAGAACTAGCTCCTGGATTAGTTGAGCCTTTGAATTGTTCTTTTCATCTCTATGTCATTCAGTTCTGCTCTAATCTTGAATGTTTCCTTCCTTTTACTTGCTCTGGGATTTATTTGTTGTTGTTTCTCCAATTCTTGAAGTTGTAGTGTTAGGTCTTTTATTTGAAATGCTTCTGTCTGTTTTAGGTAAGCCTGTATTGCTATGTACTTCCCTCTGAGGACTACCTTTGCTCTGTCCCATAGGTTTTGGACAGTTGTCTGTTCATTTTCATTTATTTCCAGAAATTTTGTTATTTCTTCTCTTAGCTCATTATAGACCCATTCATTGACAAATAGTCTACTGTTCAGTCTCCATGAGTTTGCAAGTTTTTGAAGTTTCTCTTTGAGGTTGATTTCCAGTTTCAATGCCTTGTGGTCTGAGAAAAAGTTTGGTATTATTTCAATTTTCCTAAATTCGCTGAGCTTTTTTTTGTGTCCTATCATGTAGTCTATCTTTGAAAAACTGCCATGAGCATTTGAAAAGAATGTGTGTTTTTCTTCTTTTGGATGTAAAGTTCTACATATGTCAGTTAAGTCTCTTTGATTTAGTGTGTCATTCAGCTCCACAATATCCTTATTGATGTTTTGTTTGGATGATCTGTCCATTTATGACAGTGGGGTGTTAAAATCCCCTACTGTCAGTGTGTTGCTGTCTTTATCTTTTCTGAAGTTGTCCAATGATTTCCTTATATAGTTGAGGGTTCTATATTGGGAGCATATAGGTTTACAATGTTGATGTCTTCTTCATAGAGTCTTCCTTTAAGTATTATAAAGTGCCCCTCTGGGTCTCTTTTTATGCCCTTTGTTTTGAAATCTACTTTGTCTGGTACAAGTATGGCAACCCTGGCCTTTTTCTCTTGCCCATTTGCTTGGAATATTTTTTCCATCCCTTTACTTTCAATCTGTGTGGATCTTTTGCTCTGAGGTGGGTCTCTTGTAGACAGCATATGTGTGGGTCATGTTTTCTTATCGATTTAGCTATCCTGTGTGGTTTGATTGTGGCCTTTAGTCCATTTCATTGAGAGTTATTACTGATAGAAACCTATTCATTTTTTCTCTTTCTACCTGTGATTTTTTCTTTCACACTCTTTTCCTTCATCTTCTTAAACCAGTCCCTTTAATATATCTTGGAGTGCTGGTTTGGTAGAGATGTATTCTTTTAGTGTTCTCTTTCTGAGAAACTCCTATTTCCTCTTCTATTTTCATTGAGAGCCTTGCTGGGTAGAGCAGCCTTGGTTGTAGGCCCTTGCTTTTCATTTCTTGGAGTATTTGTTGCCATTCCCTTCTGGCTTGTTGTGTTTCTGTTGAGAAGTCAGCTCCTAGGCATATCGCGGCCCCCTTGTATGTTACTTTCTCCTTCTCCCTTGTTGCCTTGAGGATTCTCTGTTTTTCTTTGATAATTGCCATTTTAATGATTATGTGTCTTGGAGTGGACCTCCTTGAGTCCCTCTTGAGTGGGGTCCTCTTTGTCTCCTGGATCCATGAGAGCCTTTCTCTCCTCAAATTAGGGAAATTTTCCATCATTACTTTTTCGAGGAGGTTCTGTATCCCTTTCTTCTCCTCTTCTCCTTCTGGCATCCCTATTATACAGATATTATTGCGTTTCAGGTTGTCCTGCATTTCCCTAAATGCCTCTTCATTCTTTTTCAGTCTTTTTTCTGTTTCCTGTTCTTTCTTGGAGCTTTTTTCTACCTTATCGTCCATCTCACTGATTCAGTCCTCGGCTTCATCCAACCTGCTTTGGATTCCTTCTACTGTGTTCTTCAATTCAGAAATGGTATTCTTCATATCCTCTTGTGTGTTCTTGATAGTTTCTATGTCCTTTTCTAGGTTGATATTGTTTGTTGTAAGATCCTGATAGTTTCTCTGCAGTTTCTCATAGTTATCTTTGAGCTGGCTGAGCTCATTGACCTTCCTTAGAACCATTGTTTGGAATTTAATATCTGATAGTCCCCTTGCCTCTATTTCATTTAGCTCTCTCTATGAGGAGTCCCCTTTTCCACTCATTTGGGGGGAACTTTTTTTCTTCCTATTTTTGTGAGAGTCTGTTAAGTAATTTACTTATTTATTTATTTTTGCTTCTGCTTCAGTTGGGCCATTTCGATTTCCTGGCCTTGTGGATTAAACTTCTATGGTAGTAGGCGGGTCTTTTTATTGATTGATTGATTTATTTATTTCCTTTACTTTTCTTTCTGGGCCTGCCTCTGATGATGTCAGTTGTTGACCCTATATGACCTTGATCATTTGTTTGAGCCTTCCAGGAGTCTACTGTCTGTGTCTGACGCCTGCTTTAGGCAGCTCTGTGACCTCTTCGGCCAGGGATCCACTATTTCTGTGGATCGCTCTGCACTCTCACGCTGGTCTTTGCACTACCCGCCCTGCAGGATCCCCCGCCCGCCTGGGCTCTTGTGTGCTTGCCCCAGTCCAGAGGGCTTCTTTGCAACCTTGCGTACTTGTCTGGTCCTCCAGGCCATCAGGCCCCCAGGCACTGGTCAGTTTTGGGTCTTCTATTGTGTGCTTTCACCACTTTTGGCTCTTTGGATGCATTGCCTGCCGTCACCAAATTGAGACTACAGAAATGGGAGGAAGTCAGCTCCAGGACTCTCCAGTTAATCCTTTCTCCAGTCTCTCCTCCAGAGACTCTGGGCAGCTCTGTGACCCCTTGGGGCCGGGATCCCCTATTTCTGTGGACTGCTCTGCACTTGCCGACCGGCGTGGGTCGATTTACACCTGCCTTCTCCGATCTGTGCACTCTATCGCCGGCACCATCGGTACCAACCTTTGGGAGGCCTTGCCAGCCTGCTCAGGTCCCCACACACCCTTGCCATCCCTAGCCGGCCACTCGACGCAAGTGTGCGCACATGCACCGGGTGGTTTTGGGCTCTCTATTGTGTGCTTTTTGGCTCTTGGCTATTTGGGGGTGTGGCCTCTTCCTGCACAATGGAGACTAGGGAAAGGAGATGGAATTGGGACTCCCTGGTTCCTCTTCCCATTCTTTCCCCAACACCTCTGTCTCCAGTCTGTCCCCAGGGGTCTCTGTGCAGTTCTGTGATCCCTTCAGCCAAGGATCCACCACCTGTTCAGATTGCTTTTCAATCGCAGGCAGTCTGGTTCGTGCACGCCTCACTTCTCCCTCTTTGGGGGCGCACCCTGCCTGCCCAGAACGACTAGAGAATGGGGAGGGACTCCCCGATTCCTCCTCCCATTCTTTTCCCAACGCCTCCATTTCCAATCTCTTCTCAGGGGTCTCTGGGAAGTTCTGTGACCCCTTTGGCCAAGGATCCACCACCTGTGCGGACTGCGTTTCAATCGCGGGCAGTGTGGTTTGTGGGCGCCTGCTTCTGCTTCTTTGGGGGCGCACCTCTCCTGCCCAAAATGGAGACTATGGAATGGGGAGGGAGTTGGGACTCCCCGGTTCCTCCTCCAGTTCTTTCCCCAACGCCACCATCTCCAGTCTCTCCTCAAGGCTCTCCCAGCGAGTCTGCACTCAACCCCCCAGCACACATGCATAGAAGCTGTGTGTAGAGTGCACAAAAAGGCAGGTTAACTGATTCCCTTATGCCTGAGCGAGATGGTAGCTGCAGAGTGGGAGGTGCATTATCACCGGGGCTCCACCGGCTGCTGTGTCAGTTCTCTTCACAAAGTTTTCCTCACCCTTTTCCCAGGCACCAGCCCACTCTGCTGCCTCCTCTACCCAGAGATTAAGGAGGGTGGCTGCCACTGCAATTTTTTCATTGGCCCTTTAAATGTCTCTTTGCATCCCCAGCCACCTGTCTCTGGCAGAGAGCACCCCTAAGCTTTTTGGGGTTGTGTTTTGTCTTTGTATTTTCCTGGTTTTAGCTGCTGTAGTTTAGAGGCTCCTGTTTATGATTCAGACCCCGTTCTTCTCGCGGGGAGCTAACTGGCCATTTCAGTGTCCCTCTGGTGCTAGTGCCCGTGGGCACCCAGCCCACCCTCTCAAGCCTCTACTGCACTTCTCACCTGTTGGGATGTGTGAGAGTTGAATCCCTCTGTCCGCGGCTCCAAGACTCCTCTCCCACTATCGTTCCATTGTTTTCCAGGTGATTACTCCACTATTTAGTCGCAATTCCAGTTTGGTCTTGGGAGGAGGTCAGCATGACTCCCATTCACTCCTCTGCCATCTTTCTCCTATGTCATGTTTGTTTTTTTAAGACAAATTGTTCAATTTAGTGGTATTGGCTTAAATGACTAAATAATTAAAAATATATAAAACTTCAGGGTGAACAAAGATTTGAGGTAAGGTGGGTTTTTTTTTCCCATTTGTACCTTGGATCTAATTTTAATTTTTTTTATTTTTCAATTATAGGTGATATACAGTATTATATTAGTTTCAGGTGTACAACCCAGTGATTAGACATTTATATACTTAGGAAGTTATCACCCTGATAAATGTTGTATCCATCTGACACCATATATAGTTATTACAATATTATTGTTAGTACTATATTTTAATCCTCACCTGAGGACGTGCTTATTGATTTTTAAATAGAAGGGAAGGGACAGGGAGAGAGAGGGAGAGAAGTATTGATGTGAGAAACATCGACCATTTGGCTCTCATATTCACCCTGACTGGGGACCAAACTTGCAACCTAGGCATGTGCCCTGACCAGGAATCAAACCCACAACATTTCAATTTATGAGACGATACTCCAAGCAAGTGAGACACACTACTACAAACAACTGAGCCACACTGGCCACAACATTAGTACAATATTATTGACTATATTCCCTATGTTGTACTTTACATCCCTATGACTATTGTGTAACTACCAACTTGTACTTCTCAATCCCTTCACCTTTATCACCCAGACCTCCAACCCTATTCTCATCTGGCAACCATCAAAATGTTCTCTGTATCTGTGAGTCTGCTTCTGTTCTGCTTGTTCATTTATTTTGTTTTTTAGATTCCACATGTAAGTGAAATCATATGGCATTTCTTTCTCTGACTGAATTATTTCTGAATACTCTCTAAGTCCACCCATGTTTTTGCAGATGTCAAGGTTTCATTGTTTTTTTTGGCTTAGTAATTTTCCATTGTATATATACACCACTTCTTTATCCACTCATCTGTTGGTGGATAATTGGGCTGCTTCCATATCTTGGTGTAAATAATGCTGCAATGAACATATGGGTGTATGTGTCTTTTTGATTTAGTGTTTTAGGTTTCTTTGGATAAGTGGAATTGCTGAGTCCTTCTTTGTCTCTTGTTATAGCTTTTTTAAAAAAAGCCTACTTTGATAATAGGTAGTATTATTGCATCTTTTTTTTTTCCGTTTCTATTTTCACAACATACCTTTTTCTATCTCTGTACTTTGTGTGTCTTGTGATCTAAAGTGAGTCTCATAGACAACATATGTAAGGGTCCTGTTTTCTTATCCATTCAGCCATCATATGTGTTTTGATTGGGGCATTTAGTCCATTTGAATTTAAAGTAATTGTTGATATATATGTGTTTATTGCCATTTTATTATTTTATTTTTTTATCTTTTTTCCTTCTTAAAGAAGACCCTTTAACATTTCATGTAATATTGATTTGGTGGTGATGAACTCCTTTAGCTTTTTCTTGTTTGGGAAGTTCTTTTTCTGTCCTTTGATTCTAAATGATAGCTTTCCTGGATAGAGTAATCTTGGATGTAGGTATTTGGTTTCTACCACTTTGAATACTTCTCCCCAGCCCCTTCTTGCCTGCAAAGTTTCTGTTGAGAAAGAAGGTGATGGTCTTATGGGAGCTCCCTGATAGGTAACTAACTGTCTTTCTCTTGCTGCTTTTAAAATTCTCTCTGTCTTTAACATTTAGCATTTTATTTATGATGTGTCTTGGTGTGGGCCTCTTTTGATTCATCTTGTTTGGGACTCTGTGCTTCCTGGATATGTATGTCTGTTCCCTGCACTAGGTTAGGAAAGTTTCCATCATTAGTTTTTCAAATAGGTTTTCAATTACTTGTTCTCTGTGTTCTCCTTCCAGCACCCCCATGATGCAAATGTAGGTACGTTTGCAGTTGTCTGAGAGGCCCTTTAAACTATCTTCATTTGGGGGTGGATTCTTTTTTCTCTTTTCTATTCAGATTAGGTGTTTCTTGCTTCCTTATCTTCCAAATTCCTGATTTGATCCTCTACTTCATCTACTCTACTGTTGATTCCCTGTAAATTATTCTTCATTTCAGTTAGTTGTGTATCCTTCATTTCTGATTTGTTCTTTTTTATGGTTTCCATGTCTTTTCTTAGGTTGTTGAAGTTCTCTCTAGGTTCAACTATTCTTCCCCTAAGTTCATTGAGCATCCTTATAACCAGTGTTTTGAACTCTGCATTTGGTAGATTGCTTGTCTCCATTTTGTTTAGTTCTTCTTCTGGAGTTTTGTTCTTTTCTTTCATTTGATACATGTTTCTTTGTCTCCTCCTTTTGACTGCTTCCCAGTGTTTGTTCCTATGAATTAGGTAGAGCTGCCAAGACTCCTGGTCTTTATAGAGTGGCCGTATATAGTAGGAGTCCTGTGGGGCTACAGATGCACCCCTGTGTGGGCTGTGTACACATTTCTATTGTAGTTGAGCCTTGGTTGCTGTTGGCAAGTCAATGGGAAGGACTTATCTCCAGGCTGAGATTTTCTTTTTTTTCCTTATCTATCCTTGTTTGGCTTGGGAAATTATTTTACTGAGGTATCATGTGCTCATCATTTAATTTCTTCTGTTCATCATTTTTCACATTTAGATCTAAAATAATCACTCATTTTCTTCAAAGTGGTCTGAAATTCTGCAGATAATAAGGGATAAATAACCAACATTTTCAAGATGACAACTGCCACAAAGAAATACCTTCTAAGAAACAAACAAGCCATTTCAGGAGTTAGGTAGGAAAGGGACAAGTCATACAGGAATAGGAATCTAAGTGAGACACATGAATTGATCTTTTTTTCTAGTTTTATATATGTCATTGTTTTCTTAACCCCAATAGCATTTCAGAGTCGGTCACCTGAACAGAATTCACTCTGAATTCTCATCTTACTTTTTATGACTTGCACATAATCAAGGAGAATAAAAATAGAAGGAAAGAAAAGGGTTGAAAGACAAAAGTGAAAATGTAAATTTATACTCAGCAATAATTACTCGTTTATGTTACTTATCAATGCATGTTTTCCTCTGAACAAGTTAGATGTTCCTTTCCCATGTACTCATCAATCTCACCCTCATCCCTCATTAGCTGAGTATTATAACCACTATCCTGAAGAGGAAAAGGAGTCCTAATCTTTATAATTTTTCCTGATACTAGAAAAATGGAACGTTTGAAAATGTCCACCTCATGATTGTACTCCATCTAAGCAGCACAGATGCAGACTGACTTACCAGACTGATTTTGGTTCATTATGGGAACTTTGTGGGGTTTTTCCCCCTTGACATTATTTATTTCTTATTTTTTAAATAGATAAACCATTCATATGGTAAAAATTCACCAGATGCAGGAAGATATACAATGCAAATTAGTCTCCATCCACCCTAGATCCTGCTTCAGACCCCCCAAACCACTGTTTCCAGATTTTTGTGCATTATTCTAGACACATTATATGCTTATCCAGACATGTACTTAGAGAGTCTCCCTGTTCTTCTTATGCAAATTGAAGCTTTCTTTATACACAGTCCTGGCCCATGCTTATTTTTTTTTATGGTGTATTTTTAATATTTAAAGACTGTATTTTTAAGTTAGTTTATTGAGGTGATGTTCGTTAAGAAAATTACACAGTTTTCAGGTGCACAATTCTATAATACATCATCTGTATATTGTGTGTTTACCACCCTAAGTCAAGTCTCCTTCCATCATCATTTATCTCACCTTTACCTCCTTCTACCTCCCCCCACCCACCCTCCCAAGATATAATATACAAACAGAAAAGGGCACAAGTCTTAAGTATACAACTCAATGAATTTTTATATAAGTATACACCTGTGAAACCAATCAAGGTAGAGATTATTGTCAGTACCCCAGAGATTCCATGGTATCCAGAGAAGCCAAGAATGTTCACCTAAAAAAGGACCTCCTCCTAAGAAGCTTTGAAATTCAGGTGGTAAATTTTAAGTGTGTGTGTATGTAGATGTATATGTGTGTGTATGATTTTATTTTTATTTTTTTAAGTATATTTCATTGATTATGCTGTTAGAGCTGTTCCAGTTTTTTCCCTTTGACCCCCTCTGCCCAGTACCCACCTTCCCTTCAATAATCCCTCCACCTTAGTTCATGTCCATGGGTCATGCATGTAAGTTCTTTGGCTTTTCCCTTTACTATTTTTAACATTCCCTGTCTATTGTTCCTACCAATTATGCTTCTTGATCCCTACACCATTTCCCCTTTTTTTCCCCTTCCCCCACCCAGCTTATAAGCCTCCAAATGACCCCCATACCTATGATTCTGTTCCGGGCCTAGTTGTTTGCTTTGTTTTTTCTTTTATTTTTTTTGGTGGCTTTATTTATTTATTTATGGAAACAGATTTATTTATTTTTTATGCATCATGTTTCTTCTATTACAGTTGTCTCAATTTTTCCCCTTTACCCCGCTCCACCCATTCAACCCCCACCCCCCGCTCCCACACTCAATTCCCACTTTGTTGTCCATGTCCATGGGTCATTCACACATGTTCTTTGTCTAGTCTCTTCCCCTTCTTTCCACCATTGTCCTCTTTCCCCATCCCTCTGGTCACTTTCAGTTTGCTCCATTCTCCATACCTGTGGTTTATTTTGTTCATTAGTGTATTTTGTTGAATAGAGTCCACTTATAGGTGAGACCATATGGTATTTGTCTTTCACCGACTGGCTTATTTCACTTAATATTCTCCAGTTACATCCATGTTGTTGCAAAAGATAGGAGTTCCATCTCTCTCTCGCCTTCTTTCTTTCTTAAATGCAGATTGATTTTATTTTTTTTAAATGTCAAAGTTAATTATAAAATGTTGAAAAAAATTGAAAACCGTTATAAAGTCTCAGCAATTAAACCAACATGTCACCTGCACAGAAATAATCAAGTAGATCAATGAAATATAATGAGCATTCTAGAAACAAATGTATATATCTGTCTAAAAATATATGATTAAGTTGATATTTCAAATCAATGGGTAAAATAAGGCTTATTCAACAAATAAAGTGTGTGGATCACTATTACTTGAAATAAAACAAATATAGAGCCCTATTTCACACATTATACAAGCAATATTCAGGTGAGTTAAAAATCAATATGCAGAATCTAAGGAGTTTTAGAAGAAAATGGAACTAATATTTTTCATGACCTGAAGTAAAATATTGAAACCCAGAAGTTATAAATATTGACAATATG
The DNA here is from genome assembly GCF_021234165.1 of Pteronotus mesoamericanus. NCBI lineage: Eukaryota > Metazoa > Chordata > Mammalia > Chiroptera > Mormoopidae > Pteronotus > Pteronotus mesoamericanus. Next base: position 5,403,571 of record NW_026555072.1, read on the forward strand.
ACTATATTAAACATTTAACTGTATAGTAATATACATATAAAAAAGTTAAAGAACAAGGAATAGAATAGAAAAGCATTTGCGACACATCTAAAACATGGTTAATAGGTTTTTTTTTTTAGGGAAAAAATTTCTACAAACCTTTAATCAATAAATAAAGAAAATCAAAAAGTCATTTAAAGCTTTTTTTTAAGCAATAGGAATAGGCAAGAAATATACAAAAACAGGTTTAGTTTCAACAAATGGTAAGGGAACAATTAAAATAACATCATTGTCACAATCAGATTAATGAGTATTAAAATATTGGTAATATCAAGTATTGGCAGCTCTGAAAGGAACTGGGTATTCATAGAAACTTTTTCTGCACATTAAAGCAGTCCCTTTAGCATATTTTGCAGTGCGGGTTTGGTGGAGGTGTATTCTTTTAGCCTTCTTTTGTCTGGGAAACTTTATTTCGCCTTCCATTTTAATGGAGAGACTTCCTGGGTAGAGCAGTCTTGGTTGCAGGCCTTTGCTTTTCATGACTTGGAATACTTCTTGCCATTCCCTTCTGGCTTGCAGTGCTTCTGTTGAGAAGTCAGCTGTTAGCTGTATTGGGACTCCCTTGTGTGTTAATACCTCTTTCCCCCTTGCTTGCTTTAGGATTCTCTGTTTGTCTTTGATATTTGCCATTTTAGTGATGATGTGTCTTGGAGTGGGCCTCATTGGGTTCCTCTTGAATGGGACCCTCTGTGCTTCCTGGACTTGGGTGACTTTTTTTCTCCTCCAATTAGGGAAGTTTTTCATCATTACTTTTTCAAACAGGTTCTCTATCCCTTGCTCCTCTACTTCTCCCTGTATCCCTATTATATGTATATTACTACGTTTCAGGTTGTCCTGCCTTTCCTTAAATGCCTCTTCATTTTTTTGAGTCTTTTTTCATTTTCTTGCTCTTTCTGGGAACTTTTTTATACCTTGTCCTCCAGCCTGCTGATTCGGTCCTCAGCTTCATCTAGCCTACTTTGGATTCCTTCTACTGTGTTCTTCAATTCAGAAATTGTATTCTTCATTTCCTCTTTTCTCTTATTGATAGTTTCTGTGTCCTTTTTCATGTTGATATAGTTTGCAGTAAGTTCCTTGTAGTTTCCCTGTAGTTTTTTGTAACTCTCTCTGAGCTCACTGAGCTTCCTTAGAACCATTGTTTGGAACTCAGTATCTGATAGTTTACTTGTCTCTAGTTCATTTAGTTCTCTTTGTGAGGATTGCTCCTTTCCGTTCAAGTGGGGAATATTTCTTTGTCTTCCCATTATTTGTGAGACTCTTCTCTTTTGCTTCTGATTCTTAAGTTGTTATGTCTTGATTTCCTGACTTTGTGGTGTGAACCTCTATGGTTGGAGACTGCTGTTTTTACTTTCTGGATCTGCCTCTGATGATGTCAGATGTTGACCCTGTCTGACCTTAGTCTGTTTGAGACTTCCAGTAATCTACTGTTTGTGGCCGTCTCCTTCAGCTGTTAGTCTAGTCACTCTATACTCATCATGCCGCCTTACACAGCTCAGGGCAGGGTGGAATCTTATCTGGGGGCGGGGTTATCAGGTCCTTTGATGCTGGTGCTGCTCAGGCAGGGAGTGGTCTCTGTCTGAGCAAGATGGCTGCTGCCACATGGGGGATGAGTCAGCACCAAGATCCCACTGGTTACTCTCTGTTTTCTCCCCAAAGCGTCCTTCCCCAGCCTCTCCTCAGGCATCTCTAGCTCACTCTGCTCCCGCCTTTGCTGGAGACTAAGGTAAGTGGCTGCAAATAAAAATCTATGTGTTGGCCCTTTAAACAATTCTTTGTGTCTCCAGCCACCTGTCTCTGGCAGAGAGCAACCCTCCTGCTTTACACAGCTGGCTATTTTCTGTGTACTTTTTGGGCTCTCGTGCTGTGGGCTAGAGATCCTCAATTTTCGTTTAGACCCCACTCTTCTCAGGGGGATCCAACTGGCCATTTCAATATCCTTCTGGTGCTGTCACCCATGGGCGCCCCATCCGCCTTCTCAGGTGTCTACCGTTCTCCTTACCAGTTCGGTTGCACTAAAGCTGATTCTTCTGTCTCTGAGGTTACAAGGCTCCTCTCTCACTATTGTTCAGTTGTTTGTTCCAGGTGATTTATCCCCAATTTAGTTGTAATTCCAGGTTGGTCCTGGGAGGAGGTCAGTGTGACTTCCACTCACTCCTCTGCCATATTGATTATCTTATTTCTTTTTATTTTTTTAGACTCAGTTTTTGATAGTTGTGAGTTTGTTGTCTCATTTATTTATTTTTTAAGTTTTATTTTAATTTATTTTTTCAAATACATTTGTCTCTGCCAACCCCCCACCACTTTCCCTTGTTTCCTCCCTCCTCCCTCCCTCAGCTCTTCCCCTTTGGTTTTGTCCATGAGTCCTTGCTATATGTTCCTTGACTTTCCCCTTCCCTTCCTTATTCCCATCCCCCCTCCCTCCTTCCCTCTTGTCTTTGTGGATTTCTTTTCCTTTTAGTGTTGCTGGTCTTATTTTCCTTGCATCTTTGTATTGTTGGTTAGGTTCCACTTATAGGTGAGATCATATGGTATTTGTCTTTTGCCCCCTGGCTTATTGCACTTAGCATAATGCTCTCCAGTTCCATCCATGCTGTCGTGAAGTTTAGTAGTACTTTTTTTTCTTTCTGCTGCGTAGTATTCCATTGTGTATATGTACCATGACTTTTTGATCCAATCATCTACTGATGGGCAGTTAGGTTGCTTCCAATACTTGGCTACTGTAAATTGTGTTTCTATGAACATTGGGGTGCATAGGTCTTTTCAATTGGATTTTGGGATTCTTAGGGTATAGTCCCAGCAGGGGAATCACTGGATCAAAAAGCAGTTCCATTTTCAGCTTTTTGAGGAAATTCCATACTGCTTTCCACAATGGATGCACCAGTCTACATTCCCACCAACAGTGTACTAGGGTTCCCTTTTCTCCACAGCCTCATCAGAACCTGTTGTTTGTGGATCTGTTTATGTTGGCCATTCTGACCGGTGTGAGGTGCTACCACATTGCGGTTTTGATCTGCATTTCTCTGTGCACTTTGCTGTTGATGGCTAGTGATGCTGAGCATCCTTTAAAATGCCTCTGGGCCCTCTGTATCTCCTCCTTGGAAAAGCATCTGCCCAGGTCCTTTGCCCATTTTTGGATTGGATCACTTGTCTTCTTGGAGTAGAGTCGAGTGAGTTCTTTAAATATCTTGGAGATCAAACCTCTATCTGATGTATCATTTGCAAATATATTTTCCCATATCGTTGGCTACCTTTTCATTTTGCTGATGCTTTCTTAAGACATGCAGAAGCTTCTTATTTTGATGAGGTCCCACTTGTTTATTCTTTCCTTTATGTCCCTTGCTTTAGGAGACATATCAGTGAAAAAATTGCAGCGTGGGATATCTGGGAGTTTCCTGCCTGTGTTCTCCTCTAGGACTTTGATGGTGTTGCGACTTAAGTCTTTTATCCATCTTGAGTTTATTTTTGTGTATGGTGTCAGCTGATGATCCAATTTCAATTTTTTGCATGTAGCCATCCAGCTCTCCCAAAACCATTTGTTGGAGAGGCTATTATTGCTCCATTTTATGCTTCTGCCCCTTTTGTCAAATATTAGATGCTCATATAGACCTGGTCTTATTTATAGGCTTTCTATTCTGTTCCACTGGTCTATGGGACTATTCTTGTGCCGGTACCAGATTGTTTTGAGTATAGTGGCTTTGTAGTAGAGTTTGATGTCCGGTATTGTGATCCCTCCTACTTTGTGTTTCTTTCTCAAAATTGCTGCAGCTATTCGAGGTCGTTTATGGTTCCATATAAATTTTTGAAATGTCTGTTCTATTTCTGTGAAATATGTCATTGGTATCTAAATTGGGATGGCATTGAATCTATAAATTGCTTTGGGTAGTATGGACATTTTGATGCTATTAATTCTTCAAATCCACGAGCATGGTATATGCTTCCATTTATTTGTGTCTTCCTTAATTTCTTTTTTCAATGTTGCATAGCTTTTTGCATACAAGTCTTTTACGTTTTTGGTTAAATTTATGCCTAGGTACTTTATTTTTCTTCTTGCTATATCGAATGATATTTTTTTTTTTGTGATTTCCTCTTCTTCTATTGCATTGCTGGTGTACAAAAGTGACTTTGATTTCTGAATGCTGACTTTGTATCCTGCTATTTTGCCAAATTCACTTATTAGGTTGAGGATTTTTTTGGTAGAGTCTACAGGGATCTCTATGTACACTATCATGTCATGTGCAAACAATGATAGCTTTACTTCCTCCTTTCCAATTTGGATGCCTTTTATCTCTTTCTCTTGTCTCACCGCTCTGGCTAGGACTTCCAATATGATGTTGAAAAGAAGTGGTGGGAGCGGACATCCTTGCCATGTTCCTGATCTTAATGGGAAAGCTTTCAGTTTTTGCCCATTGAGTATGATATTGGCTGTAGGTTTTTCATATATCGCCTTTATTATGTTGAGGAATGCCCCATTTATTCCCATTTTGCTGAGTGTTTTGATCATAAATGGGTGCTGTACCTTATCGAATGCTTTTTCTGCGTCTATCGAGATGATCATGTGGTTTTTGTCTTTTCTTTTATTTATGTGATGTATCACGTTTACTGATTTGTGTATATTGAACCATCCTTGCATGCCTGGGATGAATCCCACTTGATCGTGGTGGATAATCTGTTTAATGTATTGCTGGATGCGGTTTGCCAATATATTTTTTGAGGGTTTTAGCATCTATGTTCGTCAGCGAAATTGGCCTGTAGTTTTCTTTCTTTGTAGGGTCTTTATCTGGTTTTGGGATCAGGGTGATGCTGGCCTCATAGAAGGAGTCTGGGAGTCTTCCCTCCTCTTGGATTTTTTGGAATAGTCTGAGAAGGACAGGGGTTATCTCTTCCTTAAATGTTTTGTAAAATTCTCCTGTGAAACTGTCCGGCCCTGGGCTTTTGTGTGCCTGGAGGTTCTTGATTAGTGCGTCAATTTCCCCAGCTGTTATCAGTCTTTTAAAGCTTTCTGTTTCTTCCTCCTTCAGTGTTGGAAGATTATACTTTTCTAGAAATTTGTCAATTTCATCAAGGTTTTCAAATTTCTTGGATAATTGTTCATAGTAGTTTCTGACGATCCCTTGTATTTCTGTGGTATCAGTTGTTATTTCTCCTCTTTCCTTTCTGATATTATTTATTTGGGTCTTCTCCCTTTTTTTCTTGATGATTCTGCTTAAAGGCTTGTTAATTTTATTTATCTTTTCAATTAACCAGCTTCTGGATTGGTTGATCCTCTGAATTGTTCTTTTTGTCTCTATGTCATTCAGTTTGCTCTAATTTTGACTATTTCCTTCCTTCTCCTTGCTCTGGGATTTATTTGTTGTTGTTTCTCCAGTTCTTGATGTTGTAGTGTTAGGTCTTTTATTTGAAATGTTTCTGTTTTTTAGGTAATCCTGTATTGCTATGAACTTCCCTCTCAGGACTGCTTTTGCTGTGTCTTATAGGTTTTCGACTGTTGTCTGTTCATTTGTTTCTAGAAATTTTGTGATTTCTTCTCTTATCTCATTATTGACCCATTCATTGTTTAATAGTCTACTCTTCAGTCTTCATGAGTTTGCAAGTTTTTGAAGTTTTTCTTTGAGGTTGATTTCCAGTTTCAAGCCCTTGTGGTCCGAGAAAAAGTTTGTATTATTTCAGTTTTCCTGAATTTGCTGAGGTTTGCTTTGTGTCCTATCATGTGGTCTATCTTTGAAAAAGTTCCATGAGCATTTGAAGAGAATGTGTATTTTTCTTCTTTAGGATGTAAGGTTCTATATATGTCAGTTAAGTCTCTTTGATTCAGTGTGTCATTCAGCGCCACGATATGTTTATTAATGTTTTGTTTGGAAGATCTGTCCATTTTTGACAGTGCGGTGTTGAAATCCTCTACTATCAGTGTATTGCTGTCTATATGTATTTTGAAGTCATCTAAGAATTTCCTTATAAACTTGGGGGATCCTATATTGGGATCATAAAAATTTACAATCTTGATGTCTTCTTGATAGAGTCTTCCTTTAAGTATGATAAAGTGCCCCTCTGGGTCTCTTTTTATGGCCTTTGTTTTGAAATCTACTTTATCTGAATGAAGTATGGCAACCCTGGCCTTTTTCTCATGCCCAGTTGCTTGGAATATTTTTTTCCATCCCTTTACTTTTAATCTGTGTAGGTCTCTTGCTCTGAGGTGGGTCTCTTGTAGACATTATATGTGTGGGTCATGTTTTCTTATCTATTCAGCTACCTTGTGTCTTTTCATTGGGGCATTTAGTCCATTCACATTTAGAGATATTACTGATAGAAACTTACTCATCTTTTCTTTTTGTACCTGTGTTCCTCTCTCTGTCTTTCTTTTCCTTCATGTGCTTAAACCAGGCCCCTTAGCATATCTTGGAGTGCTGATTTGGTATAGCTGTATTCTTTTAATGTTCTCTTTCTGGGAAACTCTGTATTTCCCCTTTTATTTTAATTGAGAGCCTAGCTGGGTAGAGCACCTTGGTTTTAGGCCCTTGCTTTTCATTTCTTGGAGTATTTGTTGCCATTCCCTTCTGGCTTGTAGTGTTTCTGTTGAGAAGTCAGCTCCTAGGCATATCGGGGCCCCCTTGTATGTTACTTTCTCCTTCTCCCTTGCTGCCTTGAGGATTCTCTGTTTGTCTTTGATAGTTGCCATTTTAATGATGATGTGTCTTGGAGTGTACCTCCTTGAGTCCCTCTTGAGTGGGGTCCTCTGTGCCTCCTGGATCCATGAGAGCCTTTCTCTCCTCAAATTAGGGAAATTTTCCATTATTACTTTTTGAGGAGGTTCTCTATCCCTTGCTCCTCTTCTTCTCCTTCTGGTATCCCTATTATACAGATATTATTGCGTTTCAGGTTGTCCTGCATTTCCCTAAATGCCTCTTCATTCTTTCTGAGCCTTTTTTCCATTTCTTGTTCTTTCTGGGAGCTTTTTTCTACCTTATCCTCCATCTCACTGATCGATCCTCGGCTTCATCCAGCCTGCTTTGGATTCCTTCTACTGTGTTCTTCAATTCAGAAATGGTATTCTTCATATCCTCTTGTGTCTTCTTGATAGTTTCTATGTCCTTTTCCAGGCTGATATAGTTTGCTGTAAGATCCTGATAGTTTCTCTGCAGTTTCTCATAGTTCTCTTTGAGCTGGCTGAGCTCATTGAGCTTCCTTAGAATCATTGTTTTAAATTCAGTATCTGATAGTTCCCTTGCCTCTATTTCATTTAACTCTCTCTGTGGGGAGTCCCCTTTTCCACTCATTTGGGTGGAACTTCTTTTTCTTCCCATATTTGTGAGAGTCTGTTAAGTATTTTTGTCCTTTACTTTTCTTTCTGGGCCTGCCTCTGATGATGTCAGTTGTTGACCCTATAGGACCTTGGGTTGTTTGTTTGAGCCTTCCAGGAGTCTACTGTCTGACTGCTGCTTGGAGCAGCTCTGTGACCGTTTCGGTCATGGCTGGGCTATTTTTGGGGATCCCTCTGCACTCTCATACCGGCTCCTTTAGCGCGCTCCCAGCGCGGCAGAATCCCCCACCTGCCTGGGTTCGGGTGTGCTTGCCCCATACTAGGGGGCTTATTCGCGACCTCGCGTACTCATCTGGCCCCCTGCCCGGTGAGCTCCCTGGCCTGGTCAGTTTAGGGTCTTCTATTGTGTGTTTTTTTCCCGCTTTTTGCTCTTTGGGTGCGTTGCTTGCCCTCGCCAAATGGGGACTACAGAAATGGGAGGAAGTCAGCTCCAGGACTCTCCAGTTAATCCTGTCTCCGGTCTCTCCTCCAGGGATTCTGGGCAGCTCTACTTATTTTGTAGGCCGCTCCGCAATCCCGGGCTGGTGCGTCAATTTATGCCTGCCCTTTCTGCTCTGTGCACTCCCTCGCAGGCCGTTTTGGTGCCAATCTGTGGGAGGCCTTGCCGGCCATTGCAACCGTTCGTCAGCCTGCTCGGGTCACACACATGCTCGCCAACCGTCGCCAGTCACCCGGCACAATTGTGCACGCCTGTATTGGGTGTTTTTGGGGTGTCTATGTGTGCTTTTCAGCTTTTGGCTCATTGGGGGTATGGCCTCCTCCCGCGCAATGCAGACTACGACAAGGAGAAGGAGTTGGGACTCCCCAGTTCCTCCTCCCATTCTTTCCCCAATGCCTCCGTTTCTAGTCTCTCCTCAGGGGTCTCTGGGAAGTTCTGTGACCCCTTCAGCCAAGGATCCACCACCTGTGTGGCCTGCGTTTCAATCACAGGCAGTCCTGTTCCTGCGCGCCCCTCTTCTGCCTCTTTGGGGTAGCGCCTTTCCAGCCCACAATGGAGACTACAGAACGGGGAGGGCGTCCGGACTTCCAGTTCTTCCTCCTGTTCTTTCCCCAAGGCCTCCGTCTCCAGTCTCTCCTCAAGGCTCTCCCAGAGAGTCTGCACTCAGCCCCGCAGCTCACACATGTATGAGCTGTGTGGGGAACGCACAAAAGGCAGGTTAATTGATTCCCTTATGCCTGAGCGAGGTGGGAGCTGCAGAGTGGGAGGTGCGCTATCACCGGGGCTCCACTGGCCGCCGAGTCAGTTCTCTTCACAAAGTTTTCCTCACCAGTCTTTTCCCAGGCAGCAGCCCACCCTGCTGCTGCCTCTATCCAGGGATCAAGGAGGGTGGCTGCCACTGGAATTTTTGCATTGGCCCTTTAAATGTCTCTTTGCACCCCCGGCCACCTGTTTCTGGCGGAGAGTGCCCCTAAGCTTTTCCGGGTTGCGTGTTGTCTGTATTTTCTTGGTTTTAGCTGCTTTAGTTTAGAGGTCCCTGCTTATCATTCAGACCCCGTTCTTCTCGGGGGAAGCTAACTGGCCGTTTCAATGTCCTTCTGGTGCTCGTTCCCATGGCACCCAGGCCACCCTCTCGAGCCTCCACCGCACTTCTCACCCATTGGGATGTGTGAGAGTCGAATCCACTGTCCGCGGCACCAAGGCTCCTCTCCCACTATCAATCCATTGCTTTCCAGGTGATTACTCCATTATTTAGTCACAATTCCAGTTTGGTCTTGGGAGGAAGTCAGCGTGACTCCCATTCACTCCTCCACCATCTTCTCTCCAATCGTCTCATTTATTTTTAGAGAGAGGGGAAAGGAGGGAGAAAGGGAGGGAGAGAAACATTGATGTTCAAGAGAAACATCAACCTGTTGCCTTTCACATGCCCCTAATTGGATCCTGACCTTCAACCCAGGCATGTGCCCTGAGTAGGAATGAAACTGGTGGCCTTCCAGTTTGCAGTATACGTTCCACCTACTAAGCTACCCCAATCAGAGGAAGTATATATATTTTTAAAGTAAGAATTTTCTATTAATGCCTTTGCTCCTTTGCCACGTCAGTCACAGGTGAATTGTTGGGTGTCTAACACCTATTTTAAGTGCATTCTTAATTTTTTTAAGTAGTAATGGTAGGACTTAAATCCCCCCTTTTACTCTGGATTCTAGGTAGTCTGGAAAATTCTGGCAATTTTGAGAGAGGCATAGCGCTTTGAAAAGCATCATTCTAATTTTGGCTCTATCACCTAATGGCTTTGTAATTATGGACAAGTTACTCAACCTGTATAAGACTCAGCTTTCTCATCAGTGTAAGCAGTAATGCTAACTTAGCAAGGCAGCTGGGAGTACTGCAAAAGCAAATATTCAGTGCCTGGTACATAGTAGATATGATAAGAAGAGCAGGTTGTAGGTTTAAGGGATAGATCATTGGAAAGGGAGAGTCTTTAGAACCACAGCAGAGAAGATTTTGCTTCAATGATAACTAAGTAGAAAATTTATTTTCTTGTACAAAGTTTGAGATTACCTTTTCTTAACAAAGAAGTATGAATATGTCTTGGGAACTTATCAGTCTCTTTTTGTTTGGGAAAATCTGCCTGGAGGTAGCATGGTTGTGGTGCTCTAATTCACAAGCAGTTTAGGATACATATGGATATCACCTTTTCTCTAAAGTTACATTTTCTTAAAAGTACTGTAGTTTGGAGTTGGAAATATCAAGATAAAATATTATCCTTTGAGGTCTTGGCTGGCTGTCCCAACCAGGCCACCCAGGCTGGCTTTTCAGCCTTGTAGACCCAGACACTGAACTTTGTGGCTGCAGCGTCGATTGTATTGTGGTTTCTGGCCTATGCTTAAAAGAGGCAGAATGACAGTTTATTAATTTTTCAGCCTATGGAATATTCTGTTTCAAATGCCAGAAGACTCATGCCTCTTAGCCAGAGTAACTGTCTTCTCATTGAGGGAATTCGGGGAGATGAAGTTGTTTTAAAAGGGAGTGGTAAGGGTGGAATCCAGAGAGGTGTGGTGAAAAGCTCAATGACTGTTCATCCTGGCTGTCATTTATCTTTCTCAGCCAGTGTTGGACAAGCATGACTCATTTCTGGATTTCCTTTTCTAGTCTGTCGCCTGACTATTCCCTTTTTAGGGTCACACTTTCTTCAAACAAGTGCTATTTAAGTGATTTAGTTTTCATCCAATATATTACAACCACATTCTTTTCTGAAATTATAACCAGGATACAGAGACAGATGAGTGTGTGTGTGGAGGAGGGTGGGCAATGAGTGAGGGCTATCATTAAGAAAAATATCTAAAATTTTATCCCTGACCAGTGTGGCTCAGTTGGTTGGGCATCTCCTGTAGACTGAGAGGTCACTGTTTCAATTTCTGGTCAGGGCACATGCCTGGGTTGTGGACCAGGTCTCTGGCTGGGGACATGTGTGAGGTGACTGATGGATGTCTCTCTCAAACATCAATGTTTCTCTCCCTTTCTTTCTCCCTTCCCCTTTCTCTAAAAATACATAAATAAAATCTTTGAAAAAATTAAATTTAAGTGAACATTTATGTACAAATAAGTCCAATTTGAAGTGAATATTTATTAAGAATGTTTACAGCGACTCTACCACCACCCTACAGGAGGGAAAGTGTGATGAAGAATATGTTGGAGTGGGAAGAGATAGTGGTCTTCATTGATTGAAATTATACTATCTGACTGCCAGGCATTGAGTGATTATGTCTCCCCCGCTCCTCTGCTTCATGTATTGAAATCCTAACCCTCAATGTGATCGTATTAGAAGGTGGGGCCTTTGGGAGGTACTTATGTCATGAAGATGGAACCCTCATTATGGGATTTGTGCCTTTATGAAAAGACTCAAGAGAGCTCCCTCTCTTTGCTCTCTGCCACATGATGATACAAGAAGACAGCCATCTACAACCAGGAAGTGAGTCCTCACCAGACGCTAGATCTGCCTATACCTTGATCTTGGACTTCCCAGCCTCTAGAACTGTAAGAAATAAATGTTTATTGTTTAAGTTACCCAGCCCAAACTAAGACACTAAGTTTTTAAAATTTTATAGAAACACCTATGTTGGCACATAGCTGAGACTCTTCCCTGGGGCTTTAAAAGGTGCCCATGGAGTCAGGGGCCCTGAAACTTCACAGTAAAACCATGTCTGCCAGGTTAGAGGAGTCCCATCTGTAACAACCCTCTCAGATTTCTCCCATAGGTGGCCTCTTCCATTTCCATGTGGATTTTCCTTGTTCTCTCTTAGAGGTCAACTGTATTCTCAGGGCTCCCCACGTGAGTGTTGTAGAAGAAGCCAAATGTATTAAATGAGTAAACAATGGACATTTGAAAACCATATTTTAGTTTAATGACCATTTAATCCTTCCCCCTCTTTTCTATTTCTTTAATGCTGCACTTGGTTCGAGTGTTGCAGGGAGGATGGGGTATGAAGATAAAGGCTCTCTAAAAAGAGCATAAGAGATTACAGATGCTATGCTAAAACATCACTACTTTTAGGAAAATGCTTTTGGTTTTAAGGAGCTGCCAGAGGAGACATGCTACCCACAGCCAAGTGATCTTTGATTATCTCTGGCAGAATTTATGAATTATTGTCCAGAGGTGGGTAACATTGGAAGTGATAAATTGGATGTTCATTCACTCTACACAAGATCAGTTAAGAAGAAATGGGATTAAGTAGCAGCAAGAGATTGGGCTTAGATATAAGGGAAAATAATATTATTTTGAGAAGAGCATGGACTATTAAGGCAATTATGGATCTATTTTTCTCATAGCTCTTAATGGATCTTCAAATTCTCATCTTTCTGAGGCAATTTAGACAGGTTTATCTCATGTTGAGACTAAGCAAGACACTGCTTAAGATTCCTTCCAGTTGAGATGGCATTCGGTATGATTTTACCTTGTTTAAAGCAAATCCAATATTCTAACTTCAATTGATCAAAAAAAATATGGGGGAGGGGAAGACATAACAAATATGCATTTTTTCATAGTTCTGGAGGCTAGACGACCAAGATGAAATGTAAGCAGGTTTGATTCCCTCTGAGATCTTTCTTCTGGGCTTGTAAATAGCTGGCTGCTGCCTGTATCTTCACAAGGTTTGCCCTCTGTCCTGATGTCTGGTTTTGTAAATAAAGCTCCATTGGGACACAGTCATACCACCCGTGTGTTTACATGTTATCTATGGCTTTCTCTGTGCAACAATAGCAGAGCTCAAGAGTTGCCACAGAGACCATATAGCCTGCAAAGCCTAAGACATTTGCTATACTGGCCCTTTATGAATAAAGCTTGCTGACTCTTGGTTTATATCATAATTAGATTTACAAAAATTTAATTATACATATAGTGTTTGATATGAGACACAGTTTTGTTTTACTAATTGCGTGATCCATGAAGAGTGTAATTGAGGTACATTTATAGGTTGAAGATTAAATTTTCACATTAATGCAAAGTCTAAATAGTCATCTCACAACTGTCCTTTTCTAGTTATGGCAGGTAAGTGTAGTGCTAACTAAACTTTCTACATAAATTATTTTACTGGACCAGGAACTAAACCTGCAACCCAGGCATGTGCCCCAACCAGGAATCAAGCTGATGACCTTTCGGTCTGCAGGTCAGCACTGAGCCACACCATCTAGGGTTGTATCCTCAGCGTTTAGAATATCACATGGAACCTAGTTGATGCTCAATAAATATCTGTGGAATAAATAAAGGAGTGAAAGAGTGAATAGTGCCTTCCCTTCCATTTCCTCATGCATGGGATTTGTGTGATTGATTGCATCTATGTGTGTGAATATGGTGGAGAGTTCCAAGAGAAAGGTCACATTTAATCCCAAATCAATGGAGCATGGGAAAGAAGAGCCTCCAGAAGTACACAGATTATGTGCGGTTGTTCAGACTAATGGAAGGAATAATAGGATAGTGGGCTAGAGACTAGGTTTGTTTGTTTATTTTATTGTTGTTCAAGTATGGTTGTCTCCATTGTCCCCCCACCACTCAAGTGGATCAAAAAACTCTGGTACATTTACACAATGGAGTACTACACAGCAGAAAGAAAGAACGAGCTCCTACCCTTCATGACAGCATGGATGGATCTGGAGAGCATCATGCCAAGTGAAATAATCCAGGGAGTGAAAGAAAAATACCATAGGATCTCACCTAGAAGTGGAACTTAATCAACAAAACAAGAAAAATATAACTAGAGACTAGGTTTAAAGTTAGTCTTTACCACTAACCATTTTGGCAAGTATTTAACCTTTCTTGGCTTCAGTTGTATCATCTGCAAAATGGGGGGATGTGTTGGAATAAATAATTATTGGGAAATAGTATATGCCACTCTGGTCAAAATAATTTTTTTACATATATTTATTACCTCTGAATCCTGGAAAGCAGGCAGGAGAGATAAATATATGTGAGAGAACAGAAAACTTTTTTTTTTTGTGGTGGTTGATTGCAATTACTCACTAGACTCTAAAGAGGGTGGGTCCCCAAAATGGAGGTCCCTTAGATTGCTGAGCAGGTGATGGGAGACAAGTTTGGACTTATGAGAGGGCTAGAGTGCTCTATATAAGAATTAGCTGAGATACTAAGGACATGGCAAAAACCTAGAGCAGAAGGTGGTAGAAGCAGAAGAAGGCAGGTGGCAGAGCCCTGTGGAGGGAGGACAAGAAGAGGTGTTCTTGTGATGAGATGAGTAAGTGGGACATGGAAGAGAGAACTAGCAAGAGATAATGAACTTGCTCTGCCAGCCGTGATGTAGTTCCTTCCTACATCTACCTCAGCAAATCCAACTTGCTTCTGAATGCTCTGACCCAACAGAATTATCTCAGGAGAACAGAAATAGATGTGAACCCCATGTGGAGGCTACCAGAAAGGAGGAGACAGCCAACATCTTGGCCACATGATAGGAAAAAGAGAGCTCATGCTCATTTGAGCACGGCTCTGGCACAGAAAGGGTGGCCACTGTGGACAGCCCCTCCTTTTCTTGTACCGACTTCTTAGGGTGTGGTATTGCCCATTTCCCCCTGAATATCATGGAAAGGGCTGCTATAGACTGAATGTTTTTGTCCCCCTAAAATTTATGTTTAAGTTTAATCCCCTAATGTGATGGTAGTAGGAGGTAGGGCCTTTGGGAGGTGATCAAGTCATCAGGGCAGAGCCCTCATGAGTGAGATAGTGCCCCTATAAAAGACACCCCATAGAACTCCCTAGGCCATTCCACTATATGAAGATGCAGAGAGATGGGTATCTATGAATCAGGAACTGAGCTTTCACCAGATGAAATCTGCTGGTGTCTTGATCTTGAACTTTCCAGTCTCCAGAATTGTGATAAATAAATGTTGGTTGTTTATAAGCCATTCACTTTGTGGTATTCTGTGATAGTAGCCCAAACAAACAAAAATAAGGTCTTATTTATTATTTTAATATTTCATCAGTTTTATAATGAGACACTACTGCTTTGAACTCCGTAATTGCTTGAAGTAGTAGAGCCTTCCTTGGCCTGATAAAATAGTCATCATGTTAAGAGTCATTAGGATTAGAATTGAGAAAATCTAGAGCCTTTGCTTAGCAATTTGACTTAAGCAATTAAGTTTTTGATTTTGTACATTTAAGTAAATGGAAAAATACTTTGAACTCACTTTTGGATAATTAGCACAAAGAATAAGTGGCTTTGCAAGTTACAGTGAGGCATGGTTAAAAATGAGCAAATAAGAACAAAAATCAACACTTTCATATTCATACAAACCATCTGTCACAAAGAATTTTCACTTAAAGTGATAAATCTGGGTAACTATATGATACGATTATTCATAAAATTCTTAATCAAAATCACATATATTTTGTAGCATCTCATACATAACTCTGCAATTGGAATATTTTAGAAAAATATATTATTTGAATTTTAAAAGATATCATTCCATTGTAACTATTTATCAGCAAAAATGGAAAAATGTATCTTGGCTAGTTCTGTTTAGTCAGTTATTGCAATGTAAGGTGTTTAGATAGTATCCAAGAAATACAATCATAAATTATACAATGTGTACCTGCTTCTTGTGTACTCCCTGATAAACATCTGATATAATTAAAGAAATAGAGCCCTGGCTGGTGTGGCTCAGTGGATTGAGTGTTGGCCTGTGAACCAAAGGGTTGCGGGTTCCATTCCTAGTCAGGGCACATGCCTGGGTTGTGGGCTACATCCCCAGTAAGGAACCTGCAAGAGACAACCACATATTGATGTTTCTCTCCCTCTCTTTCTCCCTCCCTTCCCCTCTGTCTAAAAATAAATAAACAAAATCTTTTTAAAAATCGAAAGAAATAGAAATTGGGGCTAGAATGGATATAAAAATGCTTTAAATGTAAATGTATGTTTTATGGAATGTAAAAAAAAAGTAAACATTTGTCATGGACAGATAAAAGAGAAAAAAAATCCTTTCTCCATTTTGTTTCTTTTGTTAAATCCATACATAAGTACTTCTTTAGGGTATCTCATGCTTTTACTAGCCAGTATCTTATTCCAACATTTGCAATTTGAGATAAGAAGGTATAAATAAAACGAAAATGAAGATGGAAAGTTCGCAGGTGATTTAAAAAGCTAGAGTGTGTTCTAAATAGCAGAACATGATTCCTAATGTGTTTAGAGGAAAACAGATTGACTTTTAGACACTAAGCTTTGCTTATACTCGGCATAATTAAATGAAATTAATTCTCACATGGATTGTGGGGGGAGGCACTTTTCAAAAGCATATTCCCTTTTCAGTAGCTTAGAAGCTTTCATTTGCCTCACTTGGATTATCCATATTCTCTTTCAGCTCAGCAATTTCCAGCTCACTTTAGAAAATCATTTCATCCTTGAGTAGAAGTGCATTTTCAGATATATTGGACACTTTTGATCCCTGTTGGCTCAGAGTCTTTCTTTGAAGATCACAGTCAGTGAAAACAGTTTTCTATGGATGACAACAATGGAAAGAGTTATGAGTAATTCTTAGAGCCAGTGAAGTAAGCAGTTAATTTTTAGTTGGGGTGGTTCTCCTGCAGATTAGGAGATGAGTTGGAAGTCAAGATTAAAGAAGCATACTGAGGACTGAAAAAATGAAAACTTAACTTCCCTCCTGTCAATGGTCATTCAGGTAGCCTGCATTTTTTTAATGTTACCAGTAATGTTGAAGTGATACTCATGGGTGTTTCCCCGAATTTATGTATGAGATTTTCTGTAGAATATATTCCCTTACATAGAATTGCTAGGTCAAAGGGTATATACATCTTCAACTTCACTAGATATTATCGCATTGCTCTCTAAAGTGCCTGCACCAATTTATACTCCCATCAGCAGGACATGAGAATTTGTTACAATAAATTTGTCTTTGCCAAAACTTATTATCATCTGGATTTTAATTTTTTTTTATTTTTCAAGTATATTTTATTACTTATGCTATTACAGTTGTCCCATTTTTTCCTCTCCTTTATTCTCCTCTGCCATGCACCCCTACTCCCAGCAGCCTCCCCCACCTTAATTCATGTCCATGGGTCATACATATAAGTTCTTTTGCTTCTCCATTTCCTATACTATTCAATTATACTTCTTAATCCCTGTACATTTTCCCCCCTTCTCCTTCTCTCCATCCCCACTGATAACCCTCCATGTGATCTTCATTTCTGTGATTCTGTTCCTGTTCTAGTTGTTTACTTAGTTTGTTTTTGTTTTTAGGTTCAGTTGTTGATAGTTGTGAGTTTGTTGTCATTTTACTGTTCATAGTTTTGATTTTCTTTTTTCTTAGATAAGTCCCTTTAACACTTCATGTAATAAGGGCTTGGCGATGATAAACTCCTTTAATTTTACTTTATCTGGGAAGCACTTTATCTGTCCTTCCATTCTAAAGGATAGCTTTTCTGGATACAGTAATCTTAGATGTAGGTCCTTGTCTTTCATGACTTTGAATACATCTTTCCAGCCCCTTCTTGATTGCAAGGTTTTTTTTGAGAAATCAGCTAATGGTCTTATGGGAACTCTTTTGTAGGTAGCTCTCTCCTTTTCTCTTTCTGTTTTTAAGATTTTCTCCTTATCTTTAATCTTGGGGAATGTAATTATGATGTGCCTTGGTGTGTGCTTCCTTGGGTCCAACTTCTTTGGGACTCTCTGAGCTTCCTGAACTTCCTGGAAGTCTATTTCCCTTGCCAGATTGGGGAAGTTCTCCTTCATTATTTTTTAAAATAAGTTTTCATTTTCTTGCTCTTCCCCTTCTCCTTCTGGCATCCCTATGATTTGGATGTTGAAATGATTAAAGTTGTCCCAGATGCTCCTAAGCCTCTCCTCATTTTTTTTTTTTTTGAATTCTTGTTTCTTCATTCTGTTCTGGTTGAATGTTTCTTCCTTCTTTCTGTTCCAAATCATTGATTTGAGTCCCAATTGCCTTCCCCTCACTGTTGGTTCTCTGTATCTTTTTCTTTATTTCACTTTGCATAGCCTTCATTTTTTTCTTCTATTTTGTATCCATACTCAACCATTTCTGTGAGCATCCTGATTACCAGTGTTTTGAATTCTGCATCTGATACATTGGCTATCTCTTCATTGCTTAGTTGTATTTCTTTCTGGAGTTCTGGTCTGTTCTTCATTTGGGCAATATTTCTTTGTCTTGGTGCTCCTGTTACATTGTAAGGGGCAGAGCCTTAGGTATTTGTCAGGACTGGGCAACTCACATTGCTGCATCATGGTGCTGTAGTGGGGGAGGGTCTGAAAGGGAACAATGCTGCTTGCTCTGCTGTCAGCTGGCTTTTAACCACTTCCCTCAATACCCACAAACAAATTGGGCCCTTCTGGTATTAATTCCCAGGTGGGTGGGCTTGTGTACATTCTAGTTACCTGAGGATCTCTCCAACGAACTCTCCTGTGAGCCTTGGAGTTTCTCCCACTGCCACAATTCCCACAGGTTTTTACCTCCAGAGGTTTTGAGGCTCTTTTCCTCAGCTGGAACCCTGGGTTGTGTGGTATGTCTCACTCCCCAGTTGTTCCTCCTGGTGTATCTGCAAACAAATGTGCAACCACCTGGTGCACCAGTGGCCACCTTGCCAAGCATCCTCTTTGCCCCAGCTTCCTGTCTCTGCCCCTCCTACCAGTCTGGATGAATGCTTCTTTAATTCCTTGGTTGTTGGACTTCCGTACAGTTCAATTTTATGGCAGTAGTGGTTGTTTTTTTGTTTTTAAATTTGTTGTCCTCCTGGATGTGGAAAGAGGCAAAGTGCATCTACCTATGCCTCCAACTTGCCTGGAAGTTCTGGATTTTTATTTTATTTTTATTTTTTTCCAAATGTTTAATACATACACATGAAAAAATCATATAAGCAAAAAAATTCCCTCATCTGGATTTTTAATTTTTGCTGGTCCAGTAGAGGTAAAACTGCTTTTCATTACTGTTTCATTTTGTATTTCTTTAATAAATAGTCATGTTGGAGATCTTTATATGTAGGTGTTGGCCTTCAAGATTTCTCTTCTGTGAATCGCCAATTCATATTCTGTTTTTTCCACCCTGATTGCATTGTGGGAGCTTCTTATGAAATATTCCTTGTAATTTTATGTCTTGTAAAGAGCAACTGCTAGTCCAGTAATTTTATTTTACCTTTTGGTGCATTTTATAGTTCAGAAGTATATAATTTTAGTATAGTTGAATTTATTGACCTTTAGTATGTTAACAGATCCTTCCTTGCACCATAGCCATGAACATGTTTTTCTAAATTTGTTAAAAATTTACAAAGCTTTATTTTTCACAACTGGAAGTTATTTTTTTTTTAATTTTATGTATAGTCCTGTCTTGCTGTATAACAAATTACTACAAGCTTGGAGGCTTATAATACCACACATTTATCAGCTCACAGTTCTATAGGTCAGAAGTCTTGCATAACAGGCGAGATCTCTGCTGAGGCTCTCACAAAGTTGACTGGGTGCTCATCTGGAACTTGGAGTCCTATTCCTAACTAACATGATTGTAGCAGAATTTAGTTCCTTGTAGCTGTAGGACTGAAGTCTCCATTTCCTTTATGGCTGTTAGCCAGAGGCTTCTCTCAGCTCCTACAGGCCACACACATTCTTTGCCACATGGTACCCTCACCCCATCCTCAAAGCAAGCAATAAAGAATTTCCTTTGTGTGGAATCTCTCTCATTCTTCAAAGCTATCTGATAGTGAATCTCTTCAGGAAGAGTCCCATCTTTTAAGGGCTCCCTGATTAGGTCAGGCCCACCCAGGATAATTTGGGTACTTTAAGATCAACCGATTTGTGTTCTTAATTACATCTGCAACACTACCACACCACCTACATTAGTGCTTAATTTGAATTACTAGGAAAAAGTGTGTATTTGCCATGGGCTTATAATCTTGGGGACCATCTTAGAATTTTGCCTACTACATATTGTAAAGTAAGGATCCATATTTTTCCCACATGGATCACCATTTTATTTTCACTTTGGAAAATTTAAAACATATACAAAAATAGAGAAAATAGTTTCATGAGTCTTTACATTCCCAGCACCTTTTTGTAATTCCACATGGCGAATCTTGTTTCATCTAGGTTCCAACTTTCTTCTCCCCACCCTCTAGATTATTTTTCAGCAAATCCAACACATACTAGTTCATCTGTAAATTCTTTCATATGTATATTTAAAGACAAGGACATGTCCTTCCATGTTCTCAGGGGCAATTCCATGTCCTCAGGAATGCATTACCATGCCAGCATTGATACTCTGATAAAAATGCATAGAGTATTACCAACCTAGGAAGCTCACTTGAGCATTGGTGTCCAGACTTTTTATTGGGGTTTCATTAAGTAGTAGTGATTGATTGAATCATCACCCATGGAGTTGAACTCAATCTCCAACCCCTCTCTGCTCTCAGAAGTCAGGGTGTTACCACATGGCTCATAGCCCTAACCTCTTAGTTAAGTAGTTGGTCTTTCTGGCTTGGCCAGCCTTTATCCTGAGTCATCTTGCTAGTATAAGCTATAGGATATGGTCTGAAAAAAGCCTACAATGAATAATAAAGACACTCCTATCACTTGGGAAATTTCAAGGGTTTAGAGATCACTTCCTAGGAACTTGGAGAAAGGCCAATCAAATCCCTTCTCCTTCCCTCACCTCTTCCCTCCTTTCCTTCCTCCTTCCCTTCCTTTCTTGCCACAATACCCTTAGCACACCTAAAAAGTAAAATAGTTCCTTATTTTCAGCAAATATCCAATAATGTTATAGTTTTTCCTATTACAAAAAAAAGCATTTGATTTCTTCAAATCTGTATCCTAACAAGCTTCACACATTGCAGTTGGTTGCTATGTATCTTCAATTTCTTTTAGTTTATAGGTTCCCTTTCCCTTTTTTTTCCCTACAATTTGTGGAGGAAAATGATTCATTTGTTTTATAGAGTATACCACATTATAGATTTTGCATAAATTATGTAACCATAAAATTCACCTGAATACAGTTTATACTTGACATATTTGAATTCACTTAGCTAAAGTAGGCAGTTGAAACACACCTTGTAGTACAAATTTCACACGTATAAGCAAGCACTCTAAAGACCTTTGTGAAATAGTCACTAGCTTAGTTAACAACTTGGTGACTTGGGAAGTCTGGAATATCTGTTCTAGTCTGTCCTTGATCCAGACTCAAAGCTTACCTGCATGTCACCCTCATGTTAATCTATACTCAGTGCTTGGAAAGCTCCAGGACATCAAGGCCTGACTCTACATGACAGACACTTCATAGAGGCCTGTTACTATAGCCTTACCTAAGGGGATTTCTAAGAATAAAACAAATTGGCCTTGGCTGGTGTGGCTCAGTAGATTGAGTACTGGCCTGCAAACCAAAGGGATGCGGGTTCGATTCCCATTCTAGAGCACATGCCTGGTTTGCAGGCCAGGTTCCCAGTAGGGGGCGAGCAAAAGGCAACCCTACATTGATGTTTCTCTCTCTCTCTTTCTCCCTCCCTTCTCCTCTCTTAAAAAAATAAATAAATAAAAGAATAAAGCAAATTGGCCTATTTATTTATGACTTGGAGCCCCTCATGTCCTCTGCCCATAAAAAGATGAGGATTTGAGCAACAGTGGCTCTTTGGGGGGTACTCTTGTATAAACTGTGGAAAAACAAAACTGGAATTCTAGCTGCATTGGGAATTGGGTGTTCTGGGCCCAGATGACCTTCAAGCCAGAATGGCACAGATTTACAGAATTCATCTGTAAAAAGCTCAACTAAATAAAACTGGTTGTCTCAAAAACAGACATGTCATTTTAAAAAAGGTCTCTGGGAAATGCTCAGAGGGCTAAAATGGATGTGACTTATCTAATTCTGCTTCACCATAAAAGCACTGAAATTGTCTTTTTATAATATGGCATACCACAAACAGTCTTATTCTCTCCAATGTATTTTATGGTAATGGTGAAAAGAAAGCCCAAAATAAATGTCTTTAAAAATCTGAACACAATTGTCTCAGTATTGATGCATCTATGTATGTTTTCTCTAAAAGAGTTTTACTGTCATGTTCAGAGGAGAAATTGGCCCCCAAAATGAGTAGAAATTAAATGTGCACTATATTCTCAAAGAGACAAGGCTCAGTCTCCCAGCTGTTGCTTTAGTCCAGGGTTTTTTTTTCCTGTTAACCACACTGTCTAAGGATGGGATGGACCATGACCAGCCCATGAATCTTTTTGTGTCCAGAAGGAACCGTTGGCCTATGGGACTTCGTGAGGTACTCTGACCAAATGCCAAGGTGTTTGGCAGGTATAAAATGTAGGTGTACAAACTGATTGACCACAGTGCTAGAACTCAGAAACACATATGTTTCCATATTCCAAACCTAGAACTCTTAGTCCCAAGATTTATCTTCTCCTTAACTGTCCAGCAGCATAGCTGTAAAGGCCAGAGCACCTGGAAAGTTCCTTTCAAGGAGCATGGGCTCCTCAGTGGGCTTTGCAGACGAGCTGAGTACCTTGGTTCCTCTCTGACTCCCATCTCTAGAATCTCCATTTGACCACCAAAGGCAGCTTCTAAGGAACAGATTTGTTTGCTATTGGTTTGGGACTGTCCTGTGGAGAGAAGCTGTACACGTGGGAGTAAGTTTTCAGGAGGAACTGAAGCTCTGAATTGCTATTCCTTCAGAGGAGAGCTGCTAGAAGCAACCCCATGTTGGGAGCTAGAGCCAGTAAGGGGAACCTTGTAAGTAAGGTAGCCCTGAAAATCTGGCAGAATGTTTTGCCATGTAGCTCAGGGAAGTGGAGGATGAGGCTAGGTTCTTACGACAATTGTGTTGGGGGCTGGAGTGCCTCCTGAAGAGGCTACCATGCAGGAATAGAGGCTGAGACTCAGAGGAGGAAGATTTTGGATTTGGGAGGTTGTTGCCAAATGCAACTAGATAGGATGCAGGAGTGAAGTTTTGTGTCTACATACAAGACTGACTTGGGTATGGGCTCTGAGGTGCCTCAATATAGACTCTTATTCTTCTGGAACGCTTTGCTGAGGGGAGCCTGACAGGAAAGCTCTTTGTAGTCAGAACTCTATGGGATTTTATTTTTTTTTGAGACTGCTTTAGTGCCACTCTGTGTTTGGCCAGATAATTGAGAGTGTGATTACTGAGAACTACAGAGTGATGATCCAGAGAATTGGGCTTTGGAAAATTCTCTTTTAACTTTTGTACATAAAAATCTGTGACTTTTGAGGATATAAAGTGCAGTATAGGGAGTATAGTCAATAATATTGTGATAACTAGGTATGCTGCCAGGTGGGTACAGAAATATCAGGGGGATCACTATGTAAAGTATAGGATGGTCTAACCACTATGTGTACACCTGAAACAGATACAAAATAATAATGATACTAAACTGTAATTGAAAAAGAAACCCCTGTGGCTTTTATGCAAAGCAATTGGGCTAATAGGATGGGAATATTTTTACAAGGTTTAGTCTGTGATTCCTTCACCCTGATTTTGAAGGAGCCATTACTTTCTTCTTGGTCAGCATCTATGTCAGGAACCCACAGTGTGGTCCTGCTCTGCTTTCACAGAGACCTGGTCTGCACTCTGCCGTTGGGCGAGAGAGTTTGAACTTCAGTATCCAGAGAAGTTTTCATGCAGTCCTCTCCAGACTGACTCTTGTTTCTTTCCAGATCATAGTTCTCTGGTTTGGTTTTCGCCACCCAAGAGTACCCCCCTGCCCCAGTTTCAGCAGTCCATTGGAATTTCTTCTGGGCTCTGCTCCCCTTTTCTTCTTCCTTATCAGAACACATCTGTTCTCTAGGCAACTTGTCTTTTTCCTCTTCCAGTATCTCTGCAATCTTTGCCGTGTGTGCCTGGCATTCCTCCTTGTACTTGGCCATCTGCTCTGGAAGTGCCCTGCCAATAGCTTATTTAAGTTTCTATAGAGGCTCCTTCAGATGCTCTCCCCTTCCCAAACAGCTCCCAGAGATGAAGTTTTTGAGCAAATATGACCAGGGTGTCCTTGCTTCAGGACAGGAATAAAGTCAGATGGCCATGTATCTTATAACAAACCTGGCAGCTGAGCTCCATGCCCAATAGGATGCCACTAATCTCTTTGGTGGAGAACTTCTGTTCACACATTCCCTGAGCCTGAGGCAGCGCCTCAATGCACATCTCCAGGAGCATTGGCAGGCCTTTGGGGATGGAAGAAAACTGAATTCCTGTTCCAATCCTACCCCAGAGGAATCTTTCATAATCCACATCACAGAAGATTCTTCCTCCTAGAGACTTACTGAGCAGTCGCTTCAAGTTCAAATAAGTCAGAGAGACCACTGTAGTGACCTTCTGAAGCAAATCATTGTCAGAAGCAGAGTGAAAGGTTGAAGCAAGGGTGGGAGGTGCTCCCCCATTCTCCCAGGCTCATGGTCTTCATGACTGATTTTGCCAGGCCTATTTCTCTTTCTGAAATTTCTTTAACATCTCATATCACTTACAGCCTTAAAAGCATTTCTTGTTTTTCTTATCAGCATCGAGAGCTGTGAAGCCAGTTTGGGAAAACCTAGGTTCTGTTCCTTTCTTTTCCCTGTTGAAAGTGTCATCTTTTTTTTTCTTTTTCTTTTCTCATTACTTTCCTTCAACTCCTTTGGTAATTTTTCTTCTTTTATTTAATGTCAGATTTTGATGTTTGTCATAACTGCAGGGTTCCCAAATGAATATAAAATCCTCCATGCTTCAAGGTTAGAGAAGCAGGAAAAAGCTCATCAGATTCTTCAGTTTCAAACCAGACAGTGGAAGAATGAAATTCATCATACTTAACCCCCTTATTAATCAAGTTTCATATACAATCTTTTCTATGATTTTTTTCCACCCTTATTTCAGGTTGAAGACCTCCTACTTTTTCCTGCACACTCTTGTGGGTAGAACACTGGGCAGCACTTACCGTCTGGATCCAAGAGGTGAGTATAATCTGAATGGTTGCTACAGCCACTTCAGAATCTTAATGCTGTTCTGCTCTCCCAATCTCCTCTTACCTGGATTTCTTTTATTATTATTTTTTAAAAATTTAATTTATTTATTTTTAGAGAGGGGGAAAGGAGGAAGAAACAGGGGAGAGAAACATCAATGTGTGAGAGAAACATTGATA
The DNA here is from genome assembly GCF_021234165.1 of Pteronotus mesoamericanus. Taxonomy (NCBI): domain Eukaryota; kingdom Metazoa; phylum Chordata; class Mammalia; order Chiroptera; family Mormoopidae; genus Pteronotus; species Pteronotus mesoamericanus. Next base: position 5,428,505 of record NW_026555072.1, read on the forward strand.
TGTGAGAGAAACATTGACCACTTGCCTCTCGAATGTACCCCAATCTGGGATCAAACCCACAACCCAGGCATGTGCCCTGGCTGGGGATTGAACCACCAACCTCTTGCTTTGTAGGACAATGCTCAACCACCTGAGCCATACCAGTCAGGGCTGCCAGGATTTCTTAAAAAAATGTGGGATTCTCTAGAGGGCCTTGGAGAGAAGTGAACTGGATCTTGGAGGGTTGTAACAGGACTCCATATGAGTCTTGGCAGTTGTTACTGTTTTGGCTTCTTTGTTACAAGTGTGATAGCACCATGGGCTGCAAATGTTCCCTCACTGGCAGGATGGGCCAGATGCACTGGCCACAGCTCTAGTTAGCCACTGGGCCTTGAAACAAGTCTACAAATGGGGGCTCATGGAGTTCCACAGATCTAAAAGCTCCCATGAAAGTCAAGGATGAGAGAGAAATCCCAACTCAAGGTCTGTGAGACATTTTAGGGATCAGAGGGGTAGCTTCCACATTAATGCCTTGGAAGAACATGGAGATCTGGCTTCTCCAAAAACTGTCATTAAAAAAAAAACACTCACTGAAAACTCAACAATAAGAAAACAGACAACCCAATTAAAAAAATGAACAAAAAACCTGAACAGGCGTCTCACCAAAGAAGATACAGTTTTCAAATAAGCATATGAAAAGATGTTCCACATCATATGTCATTAGGGAATTGCAAATAAAAACAACAGTGAGATACCTATAAATACCTGTTAGAATGGCCAAAATCCATAACACCTGTAGCAGCAAATGCTGGTGAGGATGTGGAGTAACAGGAACCCTCATGCATTGCTGGTGGGAATGCAAAATGGTACAGTCACTATTGAAGACAGTTTGGCAGTGTCTTACAAGGCTAAACATATTCTTTTTTAAAAATATACTCTTATAATGCAGCTATCATGTTTCTTGGTGTTTATTCAAAGGAGTTGAAAACTTAACACCCACACAAAAGCCTGAACATAGATGTTTATTTTTTAATTTATTTTTATTTCTTTATTGTTGTTAAATTACAGTTGTCCCAATTTTCTCCTGTTGTTCTCCCCTGCCCTGCCCATGCTTTGCAACCCCTCCTCCCACCCAAATGAGTATATCAAAAAAATATATTGTACATTTACATGATGGAATACTACACAGCTGAAACAAAGAAAGAACTCCTACCCTTCACGACAGCATGGATGGAACTGGAGAGTATAATGCTAAATGAAATAAGACAGGTGGCAAAAGACAAATACCATATGATCTCACCTGTAAGTGGAACCTAATGAATAAAAACACCAAATGAACATAGATGTTTATATCAGCTTTATTCATAATTGCCAAAACATGGAAGCAACTAAGATATCTTTTTGTAAGTGAGTGGATAAATAAAATGTGGTATACACCAACAATGGGATATTATTCAGAGCTAAAAAGAAATGAAGTATGAAGCCATGAAAAGACATGGAGGAACCTTAAATACGTGTTGCTAAGTGAAAGAACCAGTTGTGAAAAGGCCACATACTGTATTATTCCAACAATATGATATTCTAGAAGAGGTAAAACTATGGAGTCAGTACAAAGATCAGTGATTTTCAGGGGTTGAGGAGGACAGAGAGATAACAAGAAGGAGCACAGAGGATTTCTAGGGCAGTGAAACTACTCTGTGTGACACAGTAATTGTGGAAACATGTCATTATACATTTTTCAAAACCTATAGAATGTAAAGCACTAGGAACGAACCCTAATGTAAACTATGGACTTAGTAATAATGTACCAGCATTGATTCATCAATTATAACAAATGTGTTACACTAAAATAAGATGTAAATAATTGGGAGGAAACTTGGTTGGTGGAGGAGAGTGGACATTTGGGAGCCCTCTGTACTTTCTGATTAGTTTTTCTGTAAATCTAAAACTGCTCTAAAAAAATAAAGTCTATTAATTTAAAAAAGAAAAAAAGAAAAGAATAAAAGAGAAAAGAAAAGATAAAAAAGAAAAGAAAGCACTCACAACCATGGGAGAACAGGAAAACAGACCTTCCACATGAAGTCTAACCAGTGAGAGTGGCATCTGGAACACAGTGGAGAGCAGCCACCAAACCCAGCACCTAGAGGGAAGAAAAAGGGGACTGGGTCATTCCCTGGGTGCACTGCATGGAACTTATGTCCTTAAGGGAGAGGGGAGTGGGATTTGTGGAGGGGAGGATCCTTGTGGTTAGAAGCCCAGGGACAAGGGAAGAAAACCTGCCCCTTTTTAAATACAGATGTTATACTTTCACCAATCTCTTGGAGCACTGTAAATAATTATTTTTAAGGCATTATGTTTTTTTAATACTGACTATACCTGTATTGAGTTCATATCAGATTATTTTGTTAGATGTTATTTCCTTAGTATGAGACAACTTCATGTGTACTATAATTTTTGTTTGCACGTGTATTTGGAGTGTCTTTTCCTTTCATTTTTGTTTTCCTTTTCCTTATTTCCACTTCCATTCTGACTTTGTTGAGCTGTTTGGCAGTTGCCTCCACTCAGCATCACTTTAGCAGTAGGAAATTGAATACAAGCAACATGCACACCTTCTATTTCCTGGTTTTCTTATTCTATGTACTATTAAAGAACCATTGTTTTTCAATGTGAAAAGTGAAACCACCACTTCCACATTGAACCTGTGGTATCTCTTGGAATGCAATTCTGCACTTGCTCAGCTTCTGTTTAACTGGGTCCCCAGCCATGCCTTCTTTCCAGGCTGAGTCTCTGGTCTCTGTGTGCACAGAATGCATTCAAATTTTGGTAAACTTGACCCCAGTAGTGGTTTGGTGCAGGAAAATGTCCCTGTTTTATACTCTACCTGCTTCTTATGTACAAACAAATTTAGAATCATTGCTTCTATTTGCTTGGGAGACAGAGAAAACCTTTATGTAGTGAAAGAGAAAAAAAGCAGAAATGCAGGGAGAAGCAAAACCTGAAGATGAGGAGAGAGGAATTCATGAGTTCCTCATTTTCCTCAAGTCCTGTCCTCTGCCCTTGCTGAAGTTTTATTGTCTAACTCATCCTTCAATTCCAGGACACACCTCAGTATGCTTATAATGCCCTTCTATATATATTTTGCTTAAGCAAAAACAAATACTTGGTCCAATGTGTTTGTGATTGCTGTGTCAAGCACCACTGTACACCACACTCTGGCAGTTTCCACTCCCAGAACTTCTGCTTTGGAGTAGCAATCTTGGCTCTCACTGTGCAGCAGGAGAATTTGGACATCTCTCAATACAAGCATACTCTGGCAGGAAAACAGGGTTTGTTCAGGAAAACAGAGCCACTCTGTATTGCAGGAAACCAGGGCTGGAGGGCTTACATGATGTTGGGAAACAGGGGGAGTGAGGATCTGAAGGCTGTTGCTGGAAGGTTGGAGCAACAGTCACTGATGCTTCCTTGTAGCATGAAGGACTGATGGAACAGGTGGTTCTTAGAAGTTCTCCAGGAAATTACAATTCTCAAATGTCTATAAATGGCCCAACGAACCTTCTCTTCAGCAGCAAAGTGGGAACTGGAGAAGTTTGTGAAGGTATGGTATTTGGCCACGATGACTGCCAAGTGGCAAATCCTAGACAATTCTGAGAGTGTGGAGATCTCAGAGAGTTCTGAGAAAATAGAGTTTGCAGGGGAGACCATAGAAATAGGTAGTAACAATGCAAAGCTGACAACTAACAATTGAGCCCAAGGACATTTAAAGATGAGAAAATTTTCATGTATTGAGAATAAGAACTTTTCCCAAAGTGAAAATGACTGAACCAAATGATCTATAAGATCCTTTTCAATTTAAAGATATGTTAAATCTTTAACATGGGCCAGATACTGTCCCCTGTAGACTTATCAACAGCAAGGAAAACATGAAATGTTGTAGAGCTGGACCACTTTTGTCAAGTGACATCAGTCTCTTGCACACCGGCCTGTGAATGGAAAGGACATGCCAAGTGTTTCAGCACAGTTTTTCTCATAACTTACCTTTCCTTAACAAACCAGCTTTCCTTCCAATCCTGAGCCATCTCTCATCGGTTCTGCCCCCTGATTTTGTGCTGTGACCTGTCACTGAGGATTTACTTTCCTGTTTCAACTTACCTGTTTAGTGGTGGTATTATTATTCCCAACTTGGCTGAAGGGGAAGAATCACTTTTGCTTCCTCTGTCTTATTGACCAACTTGTTTAACCAAATGCACAAGGATCCAGACAAAGACCCAGGCCTCATTCTCACTTAAAAACTTTTCAACCATTTTCAGGAGAATGAAGATGGCAAGGAGTGAGTGGAAGTCACACTGACCTCTTCTCAGGAACAACCTGGAATTACAACTAAATTGTGGAGAAATCACCTGGAACAAACAACTGAACAATAGCGAGAGAAGAGCCTTATAACCTTGGACAAACAGAAGAATCAGCATTAGCACAACCTAACTGGTAAGGAGTATGGTAGATACTGAGAAGGTGGGGGAGCACCCATGGGTGGCAGCACAAGAAGGATATTGAAATGGCCAGTTGGATCCCCCTGAGAAGAATGGAGTCTAAACCATAAGCAGGGATCTCCAGCCTATAGCATCAGAGCTCAAAAAGTACACAGATAACAGCCAGCTGTGAAAAGCAGCAGGGTTGCTCTCTGCCAGAGACAGGTGGCTGGAGACTCAAAGAACCATTTAAAGGGCCAATACATACATTTTTAGTTGCAGCCACTTACCTTTGTCTCCAGGAAAAGTGGGGGCAGAGTGGACTGGAGATGCTGGAGGAGAGACTGGGAAACGAGGCTTTGGGGAGAGAACTAAAAGAGTAGCTGGTGGGGTCCTGGTGCTGACTCAACCCCCATGAGGCAGCAACCATCTTGCTCAGGCAGACCACTCCCCTGAGTGGCAACAGCATGAGAGGACACAGTAGCCCTGCCACCAGGGGGGACGTGACCCTGGCCCGGTGGTACTAAAGCCTGACTGCTGAGTACAGAGTGGCAGCCACAGATAGTAAATCACTGGCTAAAGGGGCAAAGAGTGGTCTAGAGACACTGGAAGAGAGACTGCAGACAGAGATTTTGGGGAGAGAGTAGCTGGCAGGATCCTGGTGCTGACTCATCCCCCATATGGCAGCAGCCATCTGGCACAGGCAAACTACTCCCCTGAGCAGTAGCAACATGAGAGGACCCAATAACCCCACCCCCAGTAGGGACTCTGTCCTGGCTTGTGGTGTCTAAGCCACCCTGCTGAGTGCAGAGTGACTAGACTAACAGCTGAAGAAGACAATCACAGAGAATAGATTCCTGAAAGTCCCAGTCAGATTGCCTAAGGTCAGAAAGGGTCAGTATCTGAAATTATGAGAAGCAGATTCAGAAAGAAAAAACAGAGGTCTCCTATTATAGAAGTTCACACCACAAAGTCAGGAAATCAAGACAGATCAATTTAAGAAGCAGAAGCAAAAATGAAGAGTCTCACAAAAAATGGGAAGACAAACAAACAACCCCCAGTCAAAGAGAAGGGAGGGATCTCTAGAAAGAGAACTAAATGAAATAGAGGTAAGTGAACTATCAGATACTGAGTTCAATATAATGGTTCTAAGGAAGCTCAATGAACTCAGTGAACTCAGAAAGAATTACCAAAACTACAGGGAAACTATGAGGAACTTACTACAAACTATATCAGCATGAAAAAGGACATAGAGGAGAAGTGCGGTGGAGGCTCGAGAGGGTGGCCTGTGTGCCCACGGGCACTAGCACCAGAGGGACATTGAAATGGCCAGTTAGCTTCCCCCGAGAAGAACGGGGTCTGAATCATAAACAGGGACCCCTAAACTACAGCAGCTAAAACCAAGAAAATACAGACAACATGCAACCCCGAAAAGCTTAGGGGCACTCTCCGCCAGAAACAGGTGGCTGGGGATGCAAAGAGACATTTAAAGGGCCAAATGCAAAAATTGCAGTGGCAGCCACCCTCCTTGATCTCTGGGTAGAGGCAGCAGCAGGGTGGGCTGCTGCCTGGGAAAAGATTGGTGAGAAAAACTTTGTGAAGAGAACTGACTTGGCAGCAAGTGGAGTCCAGGTGATAACGCACCTCCCACTCTGCAGCTCCCACCTCGCTCAGGCATAAGGGAATCAATTAACCTGCCTTTTGTGCGCTCCCCACACAGCTTATACATGTGTGAGCTGCGGGGCTGAGTGCAGACTGTCTGGGAGAGCCTTGAGGAGAGACTGGAGACGGAGGCATTGGGGAAAGAACAGGAGGAGGAACTGGAAGTCCGGACGCCCTCCCCGTTCTGTAGTCTCCATTGTGGGCTGGAAAGGCGCTCCCCCAAAGAGGCCGAAGTGGGGTGCGCAGGAACCAGATTGCCTGCGATTGAAACGCAGGCCTCACAGGTGGTGGATCCTTGGCCGAAGGGGTCACAGAACTGCCCAGAGACCCCTGAGGAGAGACTAGAAACGGAGGCATTGGGGAAAGAACGAGAGGAGGAACCGGGGAGTCCCAACTCCTTCTCCTTGCTGTAGTCTGCATTGCGCGGGAAGAGGCCACACCCCCAAAGAGCCAAAAGCCGAAAAGCACACATAGACACCCCAAAAACACCCAGTGCAGGCGTGCACACTTGCGCCAAGTGACCGAGGGTTGGCGAGCGTGTGTGTGACCCACGCGAGCTGGTGAACGCTTGCAACGGCCGACAAGGCCTCCCACAGATTGGCACCGATATGGCCTGCAAGGGAGAGCACAGAGTGGCAAGGGCAGGCGTAAATTGACCAACCCACCTGATTGTGGAGTGGCCCACAAAATTAGTAGATCCCCGGCCGAAGGGGTCACAGCGCTGCCCAGAGTCCCTGGAGGAGAGACCGGAGACAGGATTAACCAGAGAGTCCTGGAGCTGACTTCCTCCGATTTCCATAGTCCCCATTTGGCGAGGGCAAGAAACGTACCCTAAGAGCCAAAAGTGGGGAAAACACACAATAGAAGACCCTAAACTGACCAGTGCCAGGGAGCTTGCTGGCCAGGGGGTCAGATGAGTAAGCGAGGTCACGAATAAGCCCCCTGGTCTGGGGCAAGCACATGTGAGCCCAGGAAGGCGGGGGATCCTGCCTCGCCAGGAGTACACTCAAGGAGCCGGCATGAGAGTGCAGAGAGATCCCCAAAAATAGCTCAGCCCTGACCAAAGAGGTCACAGAGCTGCCCTAAGCAGGAGTCAGACACAGACAGTAGACTACTCAAAGGCTCAAACAAACAACCCAGGGTCATATAGGGTCAACAACTGATATCATCAGAGGCAGACCCAGAAAGAAAAATAAAGGACAAAAATACTTAACAGACTCTCACAAAAATGGAAAGAAAAAGAAGTTCCCCCCAAATGAGTGGGAAGGGGACTCCCCACAGAGAGAGTTAAATGAAATAGAGGCAAGGGAACTATCAGATATTGAACTCAAAACAATGGTTCTAAGGAAGCTCAATGAGCTCAGCCAGCTCAAAGAGAACTATGAGAAACTGCAGAGAAACTATCAGGATCTTACAGCAAACTATATCAGCCTGGAAAAGGACATAGAAACTATGAAGAAGACACAAGAGGATATGAAGAATACCATTTCTGAATTGAAGAACACAGTAGAAGGAATCCAAAGCAGGCTGGATGAAGCTGAGGATCGAATCAGTGAGATGGAGGATAAGGTAGAAAGAAGCTCCCAGAAAGAACAAGAAATGGAAAAAAGACTCAAAAAGAATGAAAAGGCGTGGACAGAAAAGCAGGACAACCTGAAATGCAATAATATCCATATAATAGGGATACCAGAAGGAGAAGAAGAGGAGCAAGGGATAGAGAACCTCCTCAAAAAAGTAATGATGGAAAATTTCCCTAATTTGAGGAGAGAAAGGCTCTCATGTATCCAGGAGGCACAGAGGACCCCACTCAAGAGAGACTCAAAGAGGTCCACTCCAAGACACATCATCATTAAAATGGCAACTATCAAGGACAAAGAGAGAATCCTCAAGGCAGCAAGGGAGAAGGAGAAAGTAACATACAAGGGGACCCCGATATGCCTAGGAGCTGACTTCTCAACAGAAACACTACAAGCCAGAAGGGAATGGCAACAAATATTCCAAGTCATGAAAAGCAAGGGCCTACAGGCAGGGCTGCTCTACCCAGCTAGGATCTCCATTAAAATAGAAGGGGAAATACGGAGTTTCCCAGACAAAAGAAAGCTAAAAGAATATATCTCTACCAAACCAGCTCTCCAAGATATGCTAAGGGGACTGGTTTAAGCAGATGAAGGAAAAGAATGAGACAGAGAGGAACACAAGTACAAAGAGAAAAGATGAGTAAGTTTCTATCAGTAATATTTCTCAATGTGAACGGACTAAATGCCCCAATGAAAAGACACAGGATAGCTGAATGGATAAGAAAACATGACCCACACATATGCTGCCTACAAGAGACCCACCTCAGAGCAAAAGACCTACACAGATTGAAAGTAAAGGGATGGAAAAAAATATTCCAAGCAAATGGACATGAGAAAAAGGCCGGGGTTGCCATACTTGTATCAGACAAAGTAGATTTCAAAGCAAAGGCCATAAAGAGAGACCCAGAGGGGCACTTTATCATACTTAAAGGAAGAATCTATCAAGAAGACATCAACATTGTCAACTTATATGCTCCCAATATAGGAGCCCCAAAGTTTATAAGGAAATTGTTGGATGACTTCAAAAAAGATATAGACAGCAACATACTGATAGTAGGGGATTTCAACACCCCACTGTCAAAAAATGGACAGATCTTCCAAACAAAACATTAATAAACATATTGTGGCGCTGAATGACACACTGAATCAAAGAGAGTTAACTGACATATATAGAACCTTACATCCAAAAGAAGAAAAATACACATTCTCTTCAAATTCTCATGGCAGTTTTCCAAAGATACTGGAAAAAATGATAGGACACAAAGCAAACATCAGCAAATTCAGGAAAATTGAAATAATACCAAACTTTTTCTTGGACCACAAGTCCTTGAAACTCGAAATCTACCTCAAAGAGAAACTTCAAAAACTTGCAATTCATGGAGACTCAACAGTAGGTTATTAAACAATGAATGGGTCAATAGTGAGCTAAGAGAAGAAATCAAAAAATTTCTGGAAACAAATGAAAATGAACAGACAACAGTCCAAAACCTATGGGATACAGCAAAGGCCATCCTCAGAGGGAAGATCATAGCAATACAGGCTTACCTAAAAAAGATAGAAACATTTCAAATAAAAGACCTAACACTACAACTTCAAGAACTGGAGAAACAACAACAAATAAATCCCAGAGCAAGGAGATGGAAGGAACTGGTCAAGATTAGAGCAGAACTGGATGACATAGAGAGGAAAAGAACAATTCAGAGGATCAACCAATCCAGGAGCTGGTTCTTTGAAAAGATAAATAAAATGGACAAGCCTTTAAGCAGACTCATCAAGAATAAAAGGGAGAGGACCCAAATTACTAATATCAGAAATGAGAGAGAAGAAATAACAACTGATACCACAGAAATACAAAGGATCATTAGAAACTACTATGTACAATTATATGTAATAAATTTGAAAATGGACAATTTTGATGAAATGGACAAATTTTTAGAAAAGTATAATCTTCCAACACTGAAGGAGGAAGAAACAAAAAGATATAACAGACCGAAAACATTTGGGGAAATTGAAGCAGTAATCAAGGAACATATAGCAAGGACTCATGGACAAAACCAAAGGGGAAGAGCTGAGGGAGGGAAGGAGGGAGGGGCCAGGGAAAGTGGTGGGGGATAGGCAGAGACTAATGTATTTGAAAAAATTAAATTAAATTAAAAAAATTTAAACAACTGAAAAAAAAGAAAAAGGACATAGAAACCATCAATAAGAGAAAAGAGGAAATGAAGAATACAATTTCTTAATGGAAGAGCACAGTAGAAGGTCTCAAAAGCAGGCTCGATGAAGCTGAGGACCAAATCAGCGAGCTGGAGGATAAGGTAGAAAAAAGCTCCTAGAAAGAGCAAGAAAATGAGAAAAGACTCAGAAAGAAGGAAGAGGCATTGAGGAAAATGCAGGACAACCTGAAACGGAATAATATCCATATAATAAGGATATCAGAACCAGAAGAAGAGGAAGAAGGGATAGAGAACTTCTTTGAAAAAGTAATGATGGAAAACTTCCCTAGTTGGAGGAGAAAAAAAGTCACAGAAGTCCAGGAAGCACACAGGGTTCCATTCAAGAAGAACCCTAGGAGGCCCAGTCCAAGACACATTATCATTAAAGTGGCAAATATCAAAGACAAACAGAGAATCCTAAAGCAAGCAAGGGAGAAAGAGGTAGTAAGATAAAAGGGAGCCTCCATACAGCTAGCAGGTGACTTCTCACCAGAAACACTACCTGCCAGAAGGGAATGGCAAGAAATATTCCAAGTCATGAAAAGCAACCAATACTGCTCTACCCAGCAGGGGTCTCAATAAAAATGGAAGGTGAAATAAGGAGTTTCCAAGACAAAAGAAGGCTAAAAGAATACACCTTCTCCAAACCAGCATTGCAAGATATGCTAAAGAGACTGTTTTAAGAACATGAAGGAAAGAAGTCTATGAATTCCCAGTTCCTTCCACAGTCACCAATACTTGATATTATCAATATTTTTAATATTTATTAATCTGATTATGGCAACGATATGTTATTTTAATTGTTACTTGACTATTTGTTGAAACTAAATGTGTTTTTGTATATTTCTTGCCAATTCTAATATTTTTTAAAAGCTTTAAATGACTGTTTGGTATTCTTTTTTTTTTTGTATCTTTTTTAAATCTGTGAAATGATGTTATTTTATTTTATTATTTTTTAATAATTTTTAAAAATTAATTTATTTTTTTCAAATACATTTGTCTCTGCCAACCCCCCACCACTTTCCCTTATCCCCTCCCTCCTTCCCTCCCTCAGCTCTTCCCCTTTGGTTTTGTCTAGGAGTCCTTTCTATATATCCTTGACTTTACCCCTCCCTTCCTTTTCCCCCGCCCCCCCTCCCTCCTTCCCTCCTGTCTCTGTTGGTTTCTTTTCCTTTCACTGTTGCTGGTCTTATTTTCCTTGCATCTTTGTGTTGTTGGTTAGGTTCCACTTATAGGTGACATCATATGGTATTTGTCTTTCGCCCCCTGGCTTATTTCGCTTAGCATAATGCTCTCGAGTTCTATCCATGCTGTCGCAAAGCTTAGTAGTTCTTTTTTTTTTCTGCTGCATAGTATTCCATTGAGTAAATGTACCATTGTTTTTTGACCCAGTCATCTACTGATGGGCACTTAGGTTGCTTCCAACACTTGGCTATTATAAATTGTGCTGCTATGAACATTGGGGTGCGTAGATTCCTTTGAATTGGTGTTTTGGTATTCCTAGGGTATAGTACAGCAGGGGAATCACTGGATCAAAAGGCAGTTCCATTTTCAGCTTTTTGAGGAAATTCCACAGTTTTCCCAAAATGGATGCACCAGTCTGCATTCCCACCAACAGTGGACTAGTGTTCTCTTTCCTCCACAGCCTCACCAGCACCTGTTGTTTGTTGATCTGTTTATGATGGCCATTCTGACCAGTGTGATGTGGTACCTCATTGTTATTTTGATCTGCATTCCTCTGATGGCTAGTGATGCCAAGCATCCTTTCAAATGTCTCTGGGCCCTCTCTATCTCCTTATTAGCAAAGCGTTTGCCCAGGTCCTTTGCCCATATTTAGATTGGATCGTTTGTCTTCTTGGAGTGGAGTCGAGTGAGGTCTTTATATATCTTGGAGATCAAACCTCTATCTGATGTATCCTTAACGAATATATTTTCCCATATGGTTGGCTCCCTTTCTATTTTGCTGATGTTTTCTTTAGCCGTGCAGAAGCTTCTTATTTTGATGAGGTCCCACTTGTTTATTCTTTCCTTTATGTCCCTTGCTTTAGGAGACATATCAGTGAAAAAATTGCAGTGTGGGATATCTGAGAGTTTCCTGCCAATGTTCTCCTCTAGGACTTTCATGGTGTTGTGACTTTTATTTAAGTCTTTTATCCATCTTGAGTTTATTTTTGTGTATGGTGTCAGCTGATGATCCAATTTCAATTTTTTGCATGTAGCTGTCCAGCTCTCCCAACACAATTTGTTGAAGAGGCTGTTATTGCTCCATTTTATGCTTCTGCCCCCATTTTCGAATATTAGTTGCCCATATATACCTGGGCTTATTTCCAGGCTTCCTATTCTGTTCCACTGGTCTACGGGTCTGTTCTTGTGCTAGTACCAGATTGTTTTGAGTATGGTGGCTTTGTAGTAGAGTTTGATGTCCGGTATTGTGATCTCTCCCACTTTGTTTTTCATTCTCAAAATTGCTGCAGCTATTCAAGGTTGTTTATGATTCCATATAAATTTTTGAAATGTCTGTTCTATTTCTGTGAAATATGTCATTTGTATCTTGATAGGGATTGCGTTGAATCTATAGTTGCTTTGGGTAATATGGATATTTTGATGATATTAATTCTTCCTATCCATGAGCACGGTATATGCTTCCATTGATTTGTGTCTGCCTTAATTTCTTTTTTCAATGTTGTATAGTTTTCTGTGTACAGGTCTTTTACCTCTTTGGTTAAATTTATGCCTAGGTACTTTATTTTTCTTCTTGCTATATCGAATGGTATATTTCTTCTTCTTCTATTGCATTGCTGGTGTACAAAAACGCCTTTGATTTCTCAATGTTGACTTTGTATCCTGCTGTTTTGCCAAATTCACTTATTAGGTTGAGGACTTTTTTGGTGGAGTCTACAGTGTTTTGTATGTACACTATCATGTCATCTGCAAACAATGATAGCTTTACTTCCTCCTTTCCCATTTGGATGCAATTTCTTTCTTTTTCTTGTCTAACCACTGTGGCTAGGACTTCCAATACGATGTTGAAAAGAAGTGGTGAAATCGGATATCCTTGTCGTGTTTCTGATCTCAGTTGGAAAGCTTTCAGTTTTTGACCATTTAGTATGATGTTGGCTGTAGGTTTTTCATATATGGCCTTTATTACGTTGAGAAATGCCCCATTTATTCCCATTTTGCTGAGTTGTTTTGTTCATAAATCAGTGCTGTACCTTATCAAATGCTTTTTCTGTGTCTATTGAGATGATCATGTGGTTTTTGTCTTTTCTTTTATTTATGTGATGTATTACGTTTATTGACTCGCGTATATTGAACCATCCCTGCATGCCTGGGATGAATCCCACTTGATCTTGGTGGATAATATTTTAATGTATTGCTGAATGCGGTTTGCCAATATTTTGTTGAGGATTTTAGCATCTATGTTCATCAGCGAAATTGGCCTGTAGTTTTCTTTCTTTGTAGGGTCTTTATCTGGTTTTGGGATTAGGGTGATGCTGGCCTCATAAAGAGAGTCTGAGAGCCTTCCCTCCTCTTGGATATTTTGGAATAGTCTGAGAAGGACAGGGGTTAGCTCTTCCTTAAATGTTTTGTAAAAATCTCCTGTGAAATGGTCTTTCCCTGAGCTTTTGTGTGCTGGGAGTTTCTTGATGACTGCTTCAATTTCCCCAGCTGTTATCGGTCTCTTCAAGCTTTCTGGTTTGTCCTCCTTCAGAGTTGGAAGATTATACTTTTCTAGAAATTTGTCCATTTCATCAAGGTTTTCAAATTTCTTGGCATATAATTGTTCATAGTAGTTTCTGACAATCCTTTGTATTTCTGTGGTATCAGTTGTTATTTCTCCTCTTTTGCTTGTGATATTATTAATTTGGGTCTTCTCCCTTTTTTTCTTGATGAGTCTGCTTAAAGGCTTGTCCATTTTATTTATCTTTTCAACGAACCAGCTTCTGGATTGGTTGACCCTCTGAATTGTTCTTTTCGTCTCTATGTCATTCAGTTCTGCTCTCATCTTGACTGTTTCCTTCCTTCTACTTGCTCTGGGATTTATTTGTTATTGTTTCTCCAGTTCTTGAAGTTGTAGTGTTAGGTCTTTTATCTGGAATGTTTCTATCTTTTTAGGTAAGCCTGTATTGCTATGAACTTCTCTCTCAGGACTGCGTTTGCTGTGTCCCATATGTTTTGGACTGTTGTCTGTTCATTTTCATTTTTTTGGAGAATTTTTTTTAATTTCTTCTCTTAGCTTATTATTGACCCATTCATTGTTCAATAGTATACTGTCCAGTCCCATGAGTTTCCAAGTTTTTTGAAGTTTGTCTTTGAGGTTCATTTCCAGTTGAATGCCCTTGTGGTCTGAGAAAATGAGTGGTATTATTTCAATTTGCCTGAATTTGCTGAGGTTTCCTTTGTGTCCTATCATGTGGTCTACCTTTGAAAAACTGCCATGAGCATTTGAAAAGATATGTGTTTTTCTTCTTTGGGATGTAAGGTTCTACATATGTGAGTTCAGTCTCTTTGATTCAGTGTGTCATTCAGTGCCACAATATGTTTATTAATGTTTTGTTTGGATGATCTGTCCATTTTTAACAGTGGGGTGTTGGAATCCCCTACTATCATTGTGTTGCTCTCTATATGTGTTTTGAAGTCATCCAACAATTTCCTTATATACTTCGGAGCTCGTATATTGTGAGCATATAAGTTGACAATGTTGATGTCTTCTTGATAGATTCTTCCTTTAAGTATTATAAAGTGCCCCTCTGGGTCTCTTTTTATGGCCTTTGTTTTGAAATCTACTTTGTCTGATACAACTATTGCAACCCCGGCCTTTTTCTCATGCTCATTTGCTTGCAATATTTTTTTTTCCATTCCTTTACTTTCAATCTGTGTGGATCTTTTGCTCAGAGGTGGGTCTCTTGTAGGCAGCATATGTGTGCGTCATGTTTTCTTATCCATTTAGCTATCCTGTGTGTTTTGATTGGGGCGTTTATTCCATTTACATTGAGAGTTATTATAGATAGAAACCTATTCATTTTTTCTCTTTCTACCTGTGTTTTTCTCTTTCACTCTCTTTTCCTTCATCTTCTTAAACCAGTCCCTTTAGTATATCTTGGAGTGCTGGTTTGGTAGAGATGTATTCTTTTAGCCTTCTTTTGTCTGGGAAACTCCTTATTTCCCCTTCTATTTTCATTGAGAGCCTTGCTGGGTAGAGCAGCCTTGGTTGTAGGCCCTTGCTTTTCATGACTTGGAGTATTTGTTGCCATTCCTTTCTGGCTTGTAGTGTTTCTGTTGAGAAGTCAGCTCCTAGCCATATCGGGGTCCCCTTGTATGTTACTTTCTCCTTCTCCCTGGTTGCCTTGAGGATTCTCTGTTTTTCTTTGGTAATTGCCATTTTAATGATTATGTGTGTTGGAGTGGACCTCCTTGAGTCCCTATTGAGTGGGGTCCTCTGTGTCTCCTGGATCCATGAGAGTCTTTCTCTCCTCAAATTAGGGAAATTTTCCATTATTACTTTTTTGAGGAGGTTCTGTATCCCTTTCTCCTCCTCTTTTCCTTCTGGGATCCCTATTATACAGATATTATTGCATTTCAGGTTGTCCTGCTTTTCCGTACATGCCTTTTCATTCTTTTTGAGTCTTTTTTTTTTTTTCCATTTCCTGTTCTTTCTGGGAGCTTTTTTCTGCCCTATCCTCCATCTCACTGATTCAATCCTTGACTTCATCCAGCATGCTTTTGATTTGTTCTACTGTGTTCTTCAATTCAGAAATGGTATTCTTCATATCCTCTTCTGTCTTCTTGATAGTTTCTATGTCCTTTTTCAGGTTTATATAGTTTGCTGTAAGATCCTGATAGTTTCTCTGCAGTTTCTCATAGTTATCTTGGAGCTGTCTAAGCTAATTCAGCTTCCTTAGAACCGTTGTTTGGAGTTCAGTATCTGATAGTCCCCTTGTCTCTATTTCATTTAGCTCTCTCTGTGGGGAGCCCACATTTTCCACTCATTTGGGTGAAACTTCCCTTTCTTCCCATTTTTTTTGAGAGTCTGTTAAGTAATTTATTTATTTATTTATTTCTGCTTCTGCTTCAAATGGGTTGTCTAGATTTCCTAAGTTTGTGAATTGATCTTTTATGGTAGTAGGCAGGTCTTTTTATGTATTTATTTATTTATTTAATTTTCTTTCTGGGCCTCCCTCTGATGATGTCTGTTGTGAACCCTAGATGACTTGGGTCATTTTTTTGAGCTTTCCAGGATTCTATTGTCTGTGTCTGACCCCTCTCGGGCAGCTCCATGACCCCTTCTATCAGGGACCCACTATTTCTTTGGATTGCTTTCCACTCTCACACCGGCTCCTTGGGTGTGCTCCTCAGCCCGACAGGATCTCTAGCCCGCCTGGGCGCTTATTCACCCAACCTCCGGCACTTGTCTGGCGCCCGCGCCTGGTGGGTACCCCGGGACTGGTCAGTGTAGGGTCTTCTATTATGTGCTTTCCCTGCTTTTGTCCCTTTGAGGGCATTGCCTGGTCTCGCCACATGGACACTACGGAAATGGGAGGAAGTCAGCTCCAGGATTTTCTGGTTAATCTTGTCTCCAGTCTCTCCTCCAGGGACTCTGGGAAGCTCTGTGACCCCTTTGGCCTGTAATCCACTATTTCTGCAGTCCACTCTGTACTCATGGGCCCGCGTGTGTCAGTTTACACTGGCCCTTGCCTATCTGCACACTCCCTCACAGGCCCCGTTGGCGCCCACCTGCGGGAGCCCTCGCCAGCCCGCTCAGATCCACACACACACACTCACCACCCCTCGCCATCCACTTGGTGCAAATGTGCGCGCCTGCACTGGGTGGTTTTGGGCTGTCTATTGTGTGCTTTTCAGCTTTTGGCTCTTTGGGTGTGTGGCCTGTGCCCACACAATGTAGACTACAGAAAGGAGAAGGAGTCGGGACTCCCCGGTTCTTCTTCCTGTTCTTTCCCCAACACCTCTGTCTCCAGTCTCTCCTCAGGGGTCTCTGGGCAGTTGTGTAACCCCTTCGGCCAAGGATCCACTATTTTTGTGGACCGCATTGTAATTGCAAGCCGCCTGGCTAATCCTCACCCTGCTTCTGCCTCTTTGGGGGCATTTCCTCCCAGATCAAAATGGAGACTACGGAACGGGGACGGAGTTGGGACTCCCCAGTTCCTCCTCCCGTTCTTTCCCCAACGCCTCCGTTTCCAGTCTCTCCTCAAGGCTCTCCCAGTCGGTCTGCACTTAGCCCCCCAGCTCACACGTGCACAAGCTGTGTGCAGAGCGCACAAAAGGCAGGTTAATTGATTCCCTTATGCCTGAGCGAGATGGTAGCTGCAGAGTGGGAAGTGTGTTATCACCGGGGCTCCACCGGCCACGTCTCAGCTCTCTTCACAAAGTTTTCCTCACCAATCTTTTTGCAGCCACCAGCCCACTCTGCTGCTGCTTCTACCCAGAGATCAAGGAGGGCGGCTGTCACTGCAAATTTTTGCATTGGCCCTTTAAATGTCTCTTTGCATCCCCAGCTGCCTGTATCTGGCAGAGAGTGCCCCTAAGCTTTTTGGGGTTGCGTTTTGTCTGTGTGTTTTCCTGGTTTTAGCTGCTGTAGTTTAGAGGTCCCTGTTTATGGTTCAGACCCTGTTCTTCTCAGGGGGATCCAACTGGCTGTTTCAATGTCCCTCTGGTGCTGGTGCCTGAGTGTGCCCAGCCCACCCTCTCGAGCCTCCACTGCACTTCTCACCCATTGGGATGTGTGAGAGTTGAATCCACTGTCTGTCCACAGCTCCAAGGCTCCTCTTCCTCTATCGTTCCATTGTTTTCCAGGTGATTTCTCCACTATTTAGTCGCAATTCCAGTTTGGTCTTGGGAGGAGGTCAGCGTGACTCCCATTTACTCCTCTGCCATCTTCCTCTCTTGACACATCAGAATTATAATGCCAAACTTTAAGTACCGATGAAATTATCATCCTGACTTCCCCTGTTTGCCCAGTCAGGCCTGTCAGGGGCACCATCCTTCAGAAGAAAAAGAACAGAAATCTGGGCCTCAGCTAGGCAGGCCTCCCATGGTTCTCAGCACTATCCTCTGCATCACTGCAATCTCCAGCTCTTAATCCATAACCACGTGGCACCATCTCCTGGCCCACTAGCAAGAGTCCTTTCTCCCCTCTTTCTTCCCTTGTGGTCTTCACACTGTTCCCCAGAGTCTGTCCAATTACAAAATTTTTCAAATATACCTTGGGACTATAGCTTGGCTCAAATTTCAAAAAAGAACCCATTGCAGTTGCAATAGTTCATTGACTTCATCTTGATAAAGAAACCAAACTTCCATGGAGAAGTATGAGTAGTAAGGATGGGTGGAGGAACTAAAGTATCATTTCAGAATATAGGAAGCTATTGGTTAAACTGAAAATTATATACAAATACAAGGAATATATTAACAATCATTAGGAAGGAAGTAACTTCTGAATAGAAAAATAATTGCTTTTAAAATGTCTGGTTCTGCCTCTTTTGGTTGTCACAAGAGTGGCAGAATCTCCTGTTTTGGGTTTCAGGGATAAATCAGTGTGTCAGTCTATCTATCTTCCTACTGTTTATCTATCTTTATTCATTTTATTTGAATGGATAATATATTCATGTAGTATAAAATTCACAAGGTACAAAGTGGTATACATTGAAAACTTTCCCTCTCACTCTGTTTTTCAGCCACAGTGTTTCCAGTTTCTTGTGTATCCTTCCAGGGTTAACTTAAGCATATTTAAACAAATACAAATATCTGTTTTTAAAGAGAAGATATATAGTATCATACTATACATATTGTGTATGCATATGAAACACATGGAAGGTTTCCTTACCCTTATTTTTCCCACATCCATCTGATTTTCCATTGCATGGATATACCATAATGTAATTAACCAGTAGTTTATTGATGGGCCTTTACTTATTATAAATAATACTGCAATCAGTAAACTTGGACATGCATTACTTTACATTTGTGCAAATGTATCTGAGATAAATTACTAGATATAGAAATCCTGGGTCAAGTGATGGTGGGTGGTGGTGTTGCCTGGCCAAAATCTCTTATGGGACTGGCATGCCCATTCCCTAGCTGCTGCAAATGTTGGCTGCTAAAGCTCACACCTGCTTTCTTTCCTGGGCACTGATGTTGACTGACAGTTGCCGCCTTGCCCACAGGTGTGTTGGAAGTTACATATCCTTTTAGGGACAATGCTTGGCCAATGAATGACAGATGTGTGAATAATAATAGCCCATCCTCCTTGTCTCTGGGCATGACAAACTCTGTGGTGCAATTTTCACTCAAAAGTTCCTTGTGGGGTTAGGCTGAGGCTATACTGATCTGAAGTCACATCTTGTTCTAGTTCTTTCCCCTTATACCCTGCTTCCATAATTCCACTGCATGTTTCTCCTGAGGACATTTCCGGTGTAAGTCATCTGCACAAGACTCCCTGTCTCAGCTATCTCTTTCTAGGGAAGTTCATCCAAGACAAATGGTATGTGCATATGTAATTTTTATAGATTTCATAAATATTGTTTTATTTTCCTCCACAGAGTTTATATATATATATATATATTTAGGCTCATCTTTGTAATGTAAGAAAGTGTTTGAGAAAACCTTATCCTAATTGTTCACCAAATATTAGTGAAATAATGACTATATGCTGTGTCTTATTCTGGTGATGATATATTGTGTACTCATACTTTTTTATTTGTTTTCAGAGGAAGAGGGATATATGCCTGCTTAAAAAGTTATGTTTCCATCTCAATAGCCATGTGATCACTGGCCCCATGGTTCTTCCACTTGCTATGGGGACCAGGGAAAGCTAAAAAGTAGATGGTGGGGAGGGCAAAGGGAAGACTGAGGAACGGTTAGTCTATAGTGTATTTTAGGATATAACAAGATGTAAGGACCAGTACCTCATTTTTTAAAAATATTGGGAATCAAGATGGTGGAGGAGTGAGTTGAAGTCACACTGACCTCCTCCCAGGACCAACCTGGAATTACAACTAAATTGTGAAGAAATCACCTGGAACAAACAACTGAACAATAGCGAGAGAGGAGCCTTGTAATCTCGGAGACAGAAGAATCAGCTTTAGTGCAGTCTAACTGGTAAGGAGTGCGGTACAGACCTGAGAACGTGGGTGGGGCGCCCATGGGTAGCAGCACCAGAAGGATATTGAAAGGGCCAGTTGGATCCCCCTGAGAAGAGCAAGGTCTAAAACAAAAAGTGAGGATCTCTAGCCCACAGCACCAGAGCCCAAAAAGTACACAGAAACACAGGCAGCTGTGAAAAGTGGCAGGGTTTTTCTCTGCCAGAGACAGGCAGCTAGAGACACAAAGAACTGTTTAAAGGGTCAACGCATACATTTTTATTTACACCCACTTACCCTGGTCTCTGTCAAATGCGCGGCAGAGTGGGCTAGAGACACCTGAGGAGAGACTGGGGAAGGAGGCTGTGGGGAGAGAAATGAGAGAGTAGCCGGTGGGATCCCAGTGCTGACTCATCCCTGATGCGGCAGCGGCCATCTTGCTCAGGCAGAGACCACTCCCCTTGAGCGGCACCAGCGTCAAAGGACCCAATAGCCCCACCCCCAGGTGGGATTCCACCCTGCCTTGTGCTGTCTAAGCTGCCTGCTGAGTGCAGAGTGGCAGCCACAGACAGTAGATCCCTGGCTAAAGGGGGCTCAGAGGCGTCTGGCAACACCTGAGGAGAGACTGGGGATGGAGGCTTTGGGGAGAGAACGGGGAGAGTAGCCGGCGGGATCCCAGTGTGGACTCCTCCCCGATAGGGCAGCAGTGCGAGAGGACCCAATAACCCCACCTCCAGGAGGGACTCCACCCTGCCCTGAGCTGTCTAAGGCACCCTGCTGAGTGCAGAGTGAATAGATTAACAGCTGAAGGAGACAGTCACAACCAGTAGATTCCTGGAAGTCTTGAACAGACTACCTAAGGTCAGACACGGTCAGCATCTGACATTATCAGAGGGAGATCCAGAAAGTAGAAACAGCAGTCCCCAACCATAGAAGTTCACACCACAAAGTCAGGAAATCAAGACATAACAACTTAAGAATCAGAGCAAAAGAGAAGAGTCTCACAAATAATGGGAAGACAAAGAAATATTCCCCACTCGAAGGGAAAGGAGGAATCCCCACAGAGAGAACTAAATGAACTAGAGGCAAGTAAACTATCAGGTATTGAGTTCCAAACAACAGTTCTAAGGAAGCTCAGTGAGCTCAGAGAGAATTACCAAAAACTACAGGGAAACTACAAGGAACTTACTGCTAACTATATCAACATGAAAAAGGACATAGAAACTATCAAGAAGAGAGAAGAGGAAATGAAGAATACAATTTCTGAATTGAAGAACACAGTAGAAAGAATCAAATGTAGGCTAGATGAAGCAGAGGATCAACTCAGTGAGCTGGAGGACAAGGTATAAAAAAGCTCCCAGAAAGAGCAAGAAAATGAAAAAAGACTCAAAAAGAATAAAGAGGCATTGAGGGAAATGCAGGAGAACCTAAGACATAATAATATCCATATAATAGGGATACAAGAAGGAGAAGAGGATGAGGAAGGGATAGAGAAGCTGTTTGAAAAAGTAGTGATGGAAAACTTCCCTAATTAGAGGAGAGAAAAAGTCACACAAGTCCAGGAGCACAGAGGGTCCCATTCAAGAGGAACCCAATGAGGCCCACTCCAAGACACATCATCATTAAAATGGCAAATAGCAGACAAACAGAGAATCCTAAAGCAAGCAAGGGAGAAAGAGGTAGTAATATATAAGGGAGCCCTGATACGGCTATCATCTGACTTCTCAACAGAAACACTGCAAGCCAGAAGGGAATGACAAGAAATATTCCAAGTCATGAAAAGCAAAGGCCTGCCACCAAGACTGCTCTACCCAGCAAGGCTCTCCATTAAAGGGGAAGGTGAAATAAGGAGTTTCCCAGACAAAAGAAGGCTAAAAGAATACACCTCCACCAAACCAGCACTGCCAAATACACTAAAGGGTCTGCTCTAAGATGCAGAAAATGTTTTTATGAATACCCAGTTCTTTTCAGAGTTGCCAATACTTGATGTTACCAATATTTTTAATACTCAATCTGATTGTGACAATGATGTGTTATTTTAATTTTTCCTTTACTATTTGTTGAAGCTAAACCTGTTTTAGTATATTTCTTGCCCTTTTCTATTTTTTTAAAAGCTTTAAATTATTTTTTGGTGTTCTTTATCCACTTATTGATTAAAGTTTTGTAGAAATTTTTTCCCTAAAAACTAACAAACAAAAACAACCTATTAACCATGTTTTGGATGTGTTGCAAATACTTTTCTATTCTTCTATTCCTTGTCTTTTAACTATTTGTTATATGTATATTACTATATGGTTAAATGTTTAATATAGTCATATTGTCACTATTTATAGCTGCTGGGTTTCAATATTTTACTTCAGGTCATGAAAAATATTAGTTCTATTTTCTCTAAAACTCCTTAGATTCTACATATTGATTTTTAACTTACCTGTATATTTCTTGTATAATGTGTGAAATAGAGTTCTATGTTTGTTTTATTTCAAGTAATAGTGGTCCATGCACCTTATTTGTTGAATAAGCCTTATTTTACCCATTGATTTCAAATATCAACTTAATCATATATTATGTTTTTAGACATATATGTTTGTCTCTAGAATGCTCATTATATTTCATTGATTACTTCATTATTTCTGTGCAGGTGTCATATTGGTTTAATTGCTGAGACTTCATAATGGTTTTAAATTTTTTAATATTTTATAATTAAGTTTGACATTTTAAAAAATAAATCAATCTGCATTTAAGAAAGAAAGAAAGGGAGAGAGATGGAACTCCTACCTTTTGAGACAACATGGATGGAACTGGAGAATATTAAGCTAAGTGAAAGAAGCTAGTTGATGGAAGACAAATGCCGTATGATCTTACCTATAAGTGGTCTCTATTCAACAATATAAACTAACCAACAAAATAAACCACAGGCACGGAGACATGGAGCAGACTGAAAGTGACCAGAGGGGATAGGGAAAGAGGACAATGGTGGAAAAAAAGAGAAGGGACTAGACAAAGAACATGTATGAATGACCCATGGACATGGACAACAGAGTGGGAACTGACTGTGGGAGTGGGGGGTGGGGGTGGGATGGGTGGAGGGGGGTGAAGGGGTAAAAACTTAGACAACTGTAATATAATAAACATGATTTATAAATAAAAAAAGATAAAAAATTTTGACAAAGTATGGAATACTTAGATGGGAGGAAAATATTTGGGACCTATAGGGAAATCCTGCTTATGAGTTCAAACTTGACCAATGCTTTAGGTGGGATATGGTTTAATTTGCAGTGTGGCTTGCATAAGCCAGAGGCAGTCTGCTGTATGCTTTTAGGTCAGCAAGCTTGTGATCCAATCCAAGCTCTGCTGCCTTCTAACCCTGTGACCTTACCTCACTGAATCTTGGTTTTATTTTCAGTAAAACAGTAATAATAATAATACCTATCTTGCAAAGTAATTATGAAGATTCAGTGTGTTTTGTTCCTGGTAGGGGTTCTGTAAAAAATATCAAAGAGTTAATAGGAATTGTGGTTATTATTATCAAGCACTCTCATTGATTATGATGAAAGGTCTTGACATTGGAGAAATATGTTTAGTACAGAAGAAGAAGGCCTGAGAGGAGGGCTTTTGGTCTTTAAATGCCTACAGCCCCACTTTTCATCACTTCTTCACATTGTCCTATTTCAATACCTTTATGCTAACAAGGGCTCATACTTCCCTCCCATTGAATCTCTCTCCCAGTTCATTAAGGGGCTGGCATAGAAAGCCAATGTAAGAAAACTGTAGCATGTGGGTGGCAGGGTTTTTTCTTCTGGCAAATGTTTGGGAATCCAATGACCTGTACCCAAGGGAAAGGACTGGCAAAGGACTGGTAGCAAGTGGTTTTAATGGTGACAAGGTTTTCCATTTCCATTGAAGGCAACATAAAAAGAAATAGAACAGCTGGATGGATTAAACAATGTCTTCCAAGACCCATCATGCTAGAAAATTTCATACTTTGAACACATTGCCTCTGGGTTTACTTGGGTGTATATGATTCAGCATAGTTTTATATTGTCTAAGCCACCAAAGGAATCCCCACACGTAGTATGAAATGCATACATTAAGAATGAAGCCAAGGATTTTTAACCCTTTTTTATGTTTAAAGTCATTTTGAGGGGGAGTTTCAAATAATCCTTTTACATAATATACCCCACTGTTGTCTTGCTAATAAATATTGACATTGAATAATGAGTAGGGTTGTGAATGAGTTTATTTGCTTATTTGTTTTGGTGGAGGAAGGGGGACATTTTTGAGAAAGAAAATTGGAACATTGGTTTAAGAAAAGTTTCTGCCAAAAGAATTTTCTCTTTTGGAAAAATAAGAAAGCCAGATCTGTTTTGAGCCTTTCATGTCAGATAATAGTTTGAGAGTACATCTTTACATCTCATAAAGTAATCACTGTACACATTATTTATCCTCTTTTTCAGGATAAAGTACACTTGAGGGAACTTAGAGGTGTAGATTGAGGTGGAGTGTGCTATTAGGTTTTTTTTTGTTTTTTGTTTTTTGTTTTTTTTTTTACTTCTGCAGTAAGGAAGGCAAATTGAGTAAGGGCATAGGCACACACATATCATCCACTGGGATCCAGGAAGCCATGTTGCACAATCCCAGGGGACACCCTTACCTTGTATCCTATGTGAATCATACCCACTTGAATATAACAGTGTAAATGGTGAGCTCTGAAATTATGCATCATTTAGTAATGTGTTTTGCCTCTCAATGTCAATTTTTGGCTGTTGCCTCATCTAGTGTCCCTAGGAAGCAATATCTGTGGTCCAAACCATCATGGCAACAACTTGAGGTCAGTATTATGAGAACAGTAGCTGGCAACCAAATCCAGTTTAAGATACTCTGCTTCCTTTGAGTACCTGCTGGGATCCCTGTTCTTATGATACAGCACAGGACGTGAACCATCAAAGGCAGGAGATTTTGGTCTGTAGTCCATGAGTTTGGTGACCGACCATAGTTTTCAAAAATCAGGACATATTGTTTGGCATAGTATTATTTATGGTCTGTGAATATGTTTAAAGGGAGTCTTACAATAGCTTTTAGTGATTTATGTGACAAATCACTGTGTAGTGAAGAATTAAACTGTGAAATTGATGTTCCAGGAATTTTAATATATACTTACTACCTATCATATGAATAGCTACCATTTATTGAAGGTTTGTCATTGAAACTTCAAATAAAGTGCTTTACAGAAATTATCTCATTTTCTCCTCAGGACTGCTCTAGGAGGTAGACTCTATTAATCTATTTTATAGAGGGGATAATTGAAGTTCTGAGATGGGAAGTAGCTTACCAAGATCACAGTGCTAGCAAGTGGTAGAGCTGACATACCTATCTAGGCTGGAAGAATCCATTTTCTTCAGTGATACAATACTATACTGTGTCTTCTACTTAATGGGACATTTTACTCTTTTATTGGAAAGCTTTACTCTTTTGTTTGAGTCTGCAGTGCAACAAAACACTAATTCCAATAGGTCTTAGAGATCTCCAACTCCTGTTGGTGGAGAATAGGACATTCCTTATCTTTTCAATTTAGTTCATGACAAATATTTATTGTCTTCTTGGTATCAGGCACTGAGTTAGTAGTTATGGAATATAAAGATTAATGAATACTTATACTGCATTATACCTCCTCTCAAGATGTGTTGATTACAGAGAAAGGGCAAACACACAAACAACTGTCATACGAAGCCAACTGTAATAAGTGTTATATTCAAGAAGCTAATTATTATGAGAGTTTTGGAAAGATGGAAATTAAATATATAATGAAGGATTGCAATCATTATTACTCTGAGAGAAATAAAGTAGCCAATGAAAGTGTTTGAGGATAAAGTAACATCATCATATTTGTCATTCAGCAAGATACCAGCAGGCAGCTAACAGGCCTGAAGTATGGAAGAACAGTTAGGAAGAAATGACATTACCTAGCTGAGAAGCCATGGAAGTCTAAACTGTAGTGATGACTGGAGAGGGCTTAGACTGACAAGATGTTAAGTAGACAGTGGTTTGTTTAGTGGCTCATTGGTTACAAGAGTTAGCAAGAGGGAGAACCTGATTTGGGTCAGAGATGAGAGGTCAGAGGTCCTCCTGGTAGGGTGCTGCACACAGAGGCAGCATTTTTGCTAAGGTTGCTCTTGCTTTCAACATAAAGGGACATCTTTGGCAAGGATCTAGAAGCAGAATCTGAGACAGGGATTCTTGGTGAGTGATTTATTGGAGGAGTATTCTCAGGGGAAAGAGAGTGAGGGAAGAATGGGGGAAAGCAGGGAAAACCATTAAGAAAGGAAGAGTGTCACCTGGAGACCAGCTTCAGCAAGATCCCACAGGGAGCCCAGCAGCTTGATTGCACCATGCAATTAGTCACACTTTGAGGCAAAGGGGCCTGCCTTTTGTACTTCTCAGTCAGTCACTAGCTTGGGGCTGCCTGGGGATGGTGGGGAAAAGTATAATCTCCTTTGTCAGATGGCTCTGTTTGCCCAAGGGCAATTCTCGGGAGAGGGAGCAGCTGTGAGCTCTCAGCAACCACCATTCCTGGCAGCTGGGGAACGTGTGTACTGGCCCAGAAAAAGGGATTGGATGAGGCACCACTACTGTCCCTTAAAAAGGTCAGTGTTGTGATCAATTTGCTTGACACCTTTCCTGAGTCAGGGAACCAGTGTGACTCAACTTCTGCTCAGCATGCTATGTTCATTATAGAAAATTCCTTTAGGTTGCAGGCTGTGATAATAACTAATATCTTGTGTTTAGGAGGTCATTTTTCCTTCTTAAAGTGCCCTAGTGTATGGCATCATGCATGGGTAGACTGCTGAAATGCAAGCCAGCAGCTTGTCTGTAAAGCCTCTGGGGTTACAGTTGGGCAGAGAGAAAGGGAGAGGGAAAGCAAGAGAGGCCCATAGAACAGACAGTATATGGTGATGTGCATTACATCATACTTACTAAAGAACTTTTCCCCTCATAATTTAGGTACCTCTCAAAGGACCTGGCAGGTGCTATTTATTTCATCTCTGGCTCTGTGATCTTCTGTTCCATGCACACTGGATTTGATTGAGATTAGACAAATCACTGTTTTCTTTCAAATGGGAGACTTCTGAAGCAATCTATATAGTGCACGATACATTTAACTTTTTATATAGGTACTGTTTGCTTCTTTAAAGTAAATATAAATGATTAAATTGATTGGAGTAACATATAATTCAAAGTAAACACATACATGCACTAAATCCTCAGATGAATGGTTTGGCTGCCTGCCATCAGAAATCTCTCACTTCCTTTTTATTATTGGACGCAAACACAAAACTGAATCAACACCATCAAGAATTTGCTGGATTGGAAAGGATGTTGCATTCCAGAGCAGTCTAAAGATTGCACTACTCATGACAATTGCATATTGTTTTCTCTAAAGTTCATGGAAAGATAATAGTCATTACTTCCTGTATTTGTACCAGCTTTTCAGCACTCATAGTCCTTCTAAAAAGGAGGAGCACATCTTTTGTGCATTTTGCAAAGTGGCCCTTTGTGGACTTTCATTGGGAGGTCATTCTACTGGATTGAGCCCATCTATTTAACTGCATGGTCCTAACATATTTTGTGATACCAGCCTGAAAGGACTGAGACATCATCAATTTCAAAAGGAGAAAATTATTCATGAAAACCACTCACAGACTATCATTCCTGGACATCATAGATTATGTTTTAACCAGATGACTACAAATAAATGCTTTACAAATATGTGTTAGGTGCAATCACATTGAATGAACACAAAGCCCTAAAGATTAAATGCTAGTGGGGTTTCCCACTTCTACGAAGATTAACACTCAAGAAAAACATGTTCTGAATGCATTTAAAATGAAACAAAAATCACCTTTGTTATTAAATGTGTAATAAAAAGATGAAAATTCAGGAAGTCCCGACGTATAGTGACAGAAGATTCTGGACAAGTCTTTGAACCTCACATTCTGTATCTCTGAGGTCATAATATTTATCTGACCTGTCACACCACGTCACTGGAAGCATCTAAGGACATATAAATGGAAAGGAACTTTGCAAATTCCTAAGTGGTGCTCAAATATTGGAAACTAAGGGACATGTAATTATTACACATTTAAAATGTCCTCTTTCATTTCATCACAGAGGAAATATATACT
This sequence comes from Pteronotus mesoamericanus, assembly GCF_021234165.1. Taxonomy (NCBI): domain Eukaryota; kingdom Metazoa; phylum Chordata; class Mammalia; order Chiroptera; family Mormoopidae; genus Pteronotus; species Pteronotus mesoamericanus. The sequence continues at coordinate 5,456,676 of NW_026555072.1, forward strand.
AAAAAATGCAGACAAGTAAAAATGGAGAAAAAAAACAATAAGATTTAAGGGGTTATTAAATTAAAAGTGATACCTCTTTGAGTTGGATGATATGGTGGGTTGAATGGCGGCTCCCCCAAAATATGTCTGAGTCCTAGCCCCTAGTACCTGTAACTATGATTTTATTTAGAAAAAGTCTTTGCAGATATAATTAAGGATCTGGAGATGAGATCACCCTGGATTAACTGGGTGGGTGCTAAATCCAAAGACAAGCGCCCTTACTAGAAGAGGAGAAACACAGGAAAAATGTAGGGAAAAGCCATGTGATAATGAAGACAGAGATTGGAGTGATGCATATACAAGCCAAGGAATGTCTAGGATTGCTGGCAGCCACCAGAAGCTGGAAGAGGCAAGGAAGGGCTCTTCCTCAGAAACTTCAGATGGGGCATGGCCTTCCTGACACGTTTATTTCAGACTTCTGGCTTCCAAAACTGTGAGAGAATACATTTCTATTGTTGCAAGTCACTAAGTTTGGGGTCATTTGTTATGGTAGCCCTAGAAAACTAATACAGATGTACGCCCACCATAAGGAAAGCTGTATGAATTTCATCATGCCAGAGGGTGAGCAGAGTATTGAAAGACAAGGGAGATGTGTGGTTGGCAATCTGCAATGCATGGCTTTTCTAATGAGAATATTTATTTTCTGCCCTTCTTAAAAGTAAAACAGTCACTTTAAATGGACCAAAAGAAAATGACATTAACTATAATAAAGGCAAGTTAAGAGAAGGTTGGGAAGAAAGTAACCACAGCAAATAAGACTGAGTCAGTTGAGTGGCCTTATCTTGTATTAAGGAGAGAATTTTGCCATAGAATTAAGTAGGCAAGCATTTCCTTTTTAAAGTGGAGGATGAGAGTAAAAGAAGAAAGGGGTTAGGAATGAAAGCAGTTAAGGGATAGAGAAAAAATACCTAATTGAGTCAGAATATTTACCAACTTTGGCTCAGACTTTATCTTTACAATTTTTTGACTTTACATTTAGCTATATGTAAACATTTTAAATAAAGATATCAATTCTTATCAACTAACAGAAAAATTCATTTTTGACTTTGGGTGCGTCTGGGCAAAGGAAGTCCTGGGCTATTTGAGCAACCTTAATATGATACCTGGCACCTGCAGCTCAACAAGTGGAAGCCCAAATTTATAATATGGATTTTTTTTTTTTGTCATGAGACTGACCTCTTCCACTGAAGGATAGTTAAAAAAAGTCCTGCCTGAGGCAGAAGTCACCTTAATTTAAAGTCTGCCTGGTTCCTATTTTGTCCATTCTCACCTTCTTAGTTTCCACTTTCTTTACTACTCACTTGATATATTTTTATGATTGTTTTGTTGTTAAAGGGAATAATAACCACTTAACTTTAGGCACTTATGTTTTCATTTCATTTTCATGATGATCTTTGGAGGTACCTATTACCATACCCATTTTATACACAAGGAAACCAAGGGACAGTGACATTGGAGGTACAGTGTAGTGAGTGGAAATCAAACAGACTTGAATTAGAGTTCTGGCTCCATGTCCAGAAAGAAGCTGTGTGATTTTGGACAGATAAGTGACATAGCCTCCCTAAGCCACAGTGTTCTCACAAGCAAAATGGAATAATACTCCATTTTCTTGTGTTTTAAGGATTCCTTTATCTTCAATTCTTACTTTAATGTTTGAAATTAAGATGTGTCTTGTAATTGCTGTGTCTTGTATTTTTTCACGCTATAAAGCTATTACTAAATTGATGATGTCTTACCATTGGTAGCACTTAATAACTAAGTAATTTAATAATATATACCCTCCAAGGTTCTTATAAATCTTAAGGATTATGTATGTAAGTTCTTGGTACAGAATTGGAGCTCAAGAAGTGTTAATTTTTTTACTTTTCAGTAACTTGGTCATAGGTTACATTAGTAAGTGACAAAGCCTATATTGGAACCAAGTTTATAACTGTAGTTACAGAACTTCTTTTCTAGCCAAAAAATTCTAGTTCCAAATAGTGAGGGAATGAGCTTATTATGTTAGCTGTGAGTTGGTCCCTTGTATCATGTCCCAGACTCCATCATTTTTGTAACTCTGCCTGTTCTTCCTAATTTGTACTATCTTCACCAGGCATAAATCATGTTGAACTCATCAACATTTTAAATTTGAAATTGTCATCCTTAAATGAATTCACATAGGACTTTTACAATTATTATTTATTATATTAAATTGTGTTATCTTCTGAAGATTGAGCTTCTGGAATAACAGGAACTAGCTGAAAGATAAAATAGGATGAAAGGAAAATAGAAAGGTAAATCTTAAAATTATTGAAGTAAAATTAAGCCTCTAGCTGATTCTAAAACCCTCTGTTTTTTTTGTTTTCATTTTTCCTCCCAGAGGGAATCAACAATTCATCATTGTGGTGGTGATTGGTGTTGATGCTCCCTTATCCACTGAAAGTGACTCTTTGCTGAGGAAGGGAGTATGGCCAAGAAGCTCAACAACTAAGTTAGTGTAGTGGACACATTATTATTATTACTATTATTATTATTTACCTGCCAGCAACTGATTTTTCTTTCTTTTTAATCTTTATTTTAAAATAAATTTTATTGATTATCAATTTTTAATCTTTTTTTGTGTTGAATATTAAAAAAAATCTATTTATTTCTCCATTACCATACCCTCTGCCCCCAGCAATCACCACACTGTTGTCCATGTCCATGAGTCCTTTTTCCTTTTTGCTTAATCCCTCCATCCCCTAACCTCCCCACCACTAGCTGTCTTCTGTTCTCTATCTATGAGTTTGTCTCTATTTTGCTTGTTCAGTTTTTTCATTAGATTCCACATATGAATGAAATCATATGGTATTTGTTTTTCTCTGACTGGCTTATTTCACTTAGCATAATGTTCTCCAGGTCCATCCATACTGTTGCAAGGAATAAAATTTTCTTCTATTTTATGGCCCCGTAGTATTCCATTGTATAAATGACCCATAGTTGTTTTATCCACTCATCTACTGATGGGCACTTGGGCTGCTTCCATATTTTGGTGATTATAAATTATGCTGCAATGAACATACGGGTGCTTATGTTCTTTCGAATTAGAGTTTTGGGTTTCTTCGGATATATTCCCAGAAGTGGCGTCACTGGGTCAAAAGGCAGTTCCATTTTTATTTTTTGAGGTATCTTCACACTGCTTTCCACAATGGTTGCACCAACCTGCATTCCCACCAACAGCGCAAGAGAGTTCCCCTAATTTTTCTCCTTTTCCACTAGAGAAACTCTGTTCTTCCTCAGTCCTTGTGATTTTTTAGGGGGTAGGTTTCATCTTAGAGGTGACTGAGAGATTGAGAAACCCACGTCTGTACAATCAGCACATTTTATCCCATTGTCCACAGTATTTGGTTCAGGGATGAACAAATAACTTATTTTTTTTCTTAATGTAGTTTGAACTTTAACTTTCTAATACTTCCTATTGAAAGAGTTCATCTTCGCTAATATAATTGGAAATCAAGACGAATTGGCGACTGGGGACACCCTTAATAGCCACAGGCTAATATTGGATCTAAACCCTTAATGAAGAGTTGATGAAGGTAGTTTCTTAAGGTCCCCCAGGACTATCAAGGGAGAGCCTTGTTCTGATGGACCACCCCAGGTGTGAAGTGAGCCAGGGAGATATTTTCATTATCAGTGAAGTTATAGTGATACCACAGATCAATAACCATTATTTAAATTGTACATTTTCCTTCTGTTGAATCCAGTGTTTGTCCACCAATCATTTGGATTTAATTTAGCCTTTATTTTCTGGAAAGAGTAAATATAGCAGGTGAAACCTGTGCTCTGGGAGATGTATGGTAGGGTAGTGTAAATTCATGGTCTGGTTTTTAAGTAAATCTCCTGTGAATTTGACTGCCAGGAGCTAGTTCAACAGGTGAGCTCAACCTTGGGTAATTGAACACATTCAAATTTCTGAACCTGCAAATTTGAAAATCACCTCCAAAACAGAAACGATTAGTGGCAAATAAAGAACCACCTTAAAGATTACCTCAAAACACCAAATTTTAAAATTGCCTATTTGTTATTTACTCTTGAGGGAGGAGTTGACTTGATGTTTGTTCTTTGAAATGTATTCATTCATCTAAGATCCTGGGTGTACTGTATGGGCAATCAGTGAGCGTCTAAGGGCTTGGGGACTAGTTGACTTGCCTACATTTTTTCCAATACCTCAACCTTAGCTACCAAACTTTGTGATTCTTTGTGTGGATGCTGAAATGTTAGCTATGAAAAGTGGCCATCTCAGCAGATTTACTTATTTTTAGGGAGAGGGTAAGGGAGGGAGAAAGAGAGTGAGAGAAACATGGATGTGAGAGAGAAACATCTAACAGACTGGGGACCTGGCCCGCAACCCAGGCATGTGACCTGACTGGGAATCAAACCAATGACTTGTTGATTTGCAGGATGACTCCAAACCCACTAAGCCACACCAGTCAGGGCAAGTGATTCAGTCTTTTAGAAAGTTTATATCTATGAGTACTTTGGAAAGGCTTTAGAAAAAGGGATAGAAAGTCAAATGTCCAATTTATTTTACAGCGTGGCTTATTATAGCATCTTCAAGATAATGCCATTTAAAGGATATTTCTCTTTATTAAGAAGACTTGATATTTCTATGTGAATTGCTAATATTAAACTATTAATAGACTTGCTAGGATTTTTGGTTATTAAGTGCAAAAAATGCTGAATATCTACTGTGTATATCGCATGGGTTAAATAAATGTCCCCTTTTACACAAACTAAGTGCAAGATACTGTCAAAATGATTTCATAATAATTTCATAAGCCAGATAAAGGCACTTGCCATAAAGGTTGCAATGTTTTTTAAATGTCAGAACAGTAACTGAACAATTATAAGAGTTATGGCACATTTTGTTATTAATTTGTCACTCTTACTATGGTATTAACTTCCTCCAAATTGCTCATTTGACATTTTTCTAATCCAGACTGTGTGAGGAACTTCACAGCGGACAGTGCCTTATTATTTTTTATACATTTTTAAAAACAGTGCTTAAGAAACCCTATAAATTAAGCACAAATACCTTCTTGTAAAAATTTTTCAAATACTCCCCTTTCTGGAAGTTACACTCTTAACTGTTTGGTGTATCTATTTCCAGGCCCTCCTCTATGCATTTATGAAAAATATGTGCATATATTACTGTATAGTTTTATTTTGGGTATATGTGTTTATAAATTGGCTCATAGTATATGTTTTGCTTTGCAACTTGCCTTTTTCACTTAATGGGATGTGTTAGGGTTCTTTCCATATCAGTATATGTAGGTTTATCTATATGATCATTCAACAAGCACCTATTGAGCATTTCTGTAAACTTTATTGTTGTTCAGCAAATATTTATTCCCCTTTCCTCAGTTCCTCAGGGAAGGAGCACATTTTCCTGCTCCATTGATGCAGAACTTGCTCATACGACTTGTTTAGGCTGATGGAATGTGGGTGGTGGAAGTGACAGTGTGCCAAGTCCTAGCAGAAACTTTAAGAGGCATTGCAATGCAAATTCGGTTAGCCTTCTTGGGCTTCTGCCCTCCACTAAAAGAATGGTATGTCCTCTACGTTCTTTAGCCTGGTCCCTGACATGGGAAGACACATGGAGCAGACCTGAATCCAACTCACAGCCTGGAACAGAGTTGCTGCAGTTGACTGTAGAACAGTGGGCAATAAGTAAATGTTTGTAGCTATAAGCTATTGAGATTTTGGGATTTCTGTAACTCAGCATGATTATATCAAAAACTGATGGGTATAAGCACTTGCTATTTGCTAGACTTTGTTCTAAATGCTCAAAAAACAACAAAAATCCTTGTCCACATGGAATTGACATGGATGAGTGGATAGTATTCCATGGAATGGTTGAACCATGGTAAGGCAATGTTTCTTTTTCAGTCTTATAGGCATTTTGTAGAAAATGCTTAACATACAATGTCTATATCTTCAGTACTTCTGCTGCCTCTGTTCCCTCCTTACCACCACTGCAACCTATTCATTTCTCTTCTCTTTACCTTCTATGTTAATTGACTGTGGAAGAATCCATTGGTCCTTTCCCTACGTTTCTTTCCACCTTCAGAAGTTTCATGCACTATGATAGGTGAAATTCCTAGCTATGACTTTGCCTCATGCAAAACTCTGTGACCCTTTTCCTTTCTTTACCAGACGCAAAGTGTGACCCTCAATGTCCACACCGCCTTTCAACTTCCCAGCTTCATCCTTTTTTTAGTCCTGCACTCTTGTGCTTTGCCAGGTCAGTCTGCTTACTGCCCAGGACACAATCTTATAGTGAACTTTGTGGTGTGCCACTCAGAATTTCTCCTTCAGGGCTAAGTTTTCACTCCCCTAGGTGCTGGGAGTGTTGGCGGATGGTGACTTTCATACAAGTCCCTCTCTAGGGATTTTTCTCAGGTGAAGAGAACCACCTCACCCAAGATTTACATTTCTTCCAAAGGACAGCCTACATTCACTGACTGGTTAAAAGAGGCAGCTCTAAAGCCCTATCACTTTTTGTGTCAAGGCAGGATAACTCTGAAATGTCATCCCAGCTTTAAAACAATTAGAGATTGGCTAAGGCTTTCTTTTTTTGTGACTGTATTGCTGCTCAACACCTTTGTTTGCCTAATTGTACTTCCTTCACGTCCTCACAGGGACTGATCCCAAGAGCATTCTCTAATAGATTTTCTGAATGCTAAACTCCATCTCAGAGTCCGTTTCCTGTGGAACCTGACATAAAACACACCCTGTAGGTCCTGTGCCTTTCCCATACCTTGGGGTGTTTAATCACGCTGTTTGCTCTACCTAGAATACTTTCACTGTAGTTCTCCACTAGTTAAAACTCTACTCATACTTCATGGCCTCCCTTAAACATTATCTATTCTGGACAATACCTTTTCCCTGATTCCTCCACCCAGAAGCCCTTGCTCTCCCCTTGAACTCCCCATCAGTGATGCTCTTCTCTTACTTCTGTTGTGGTGCTCTGGGAGCTGGCAGGTTGTAAAGGAAGAGCTTAGACTTTGGAGTCAAGCAGGCTGAAACTCCTCCACTTACTAGCTGTATGATCACAGATTCCACAGTTTTTCTCATCAATAAAATAAGGGCAAAAAAAGGCTATTTCATAAGCTTATTGTGAATATTAAATAAAATAACACAGAAGAGGCACCTGGCCATAAGAGGTGGTCAAGTTTGAGATCCTCCCACACTCTCCTTTATTATATTTTGTATCCTTATTGCTTTTACCAGTCATTTGTGGACTTGTCTCATCTGCCTATGGGATTGGTAAGGGCATAGCACAAAGAGTTTAATAAATGTTGAACTGAATATCACTTCTGGAAAAACCTTCTAGTTTGGTTTTGGAATTAAGAATTTCCATGCTCTATCCAATAATTCATAAATTTATCACACAAATAAGGGAGTCCACAATATCTGTTTATGGGTTTTCATTAGCAACTGTAGCTGCAAGAGTTCTGACAGCCTCTGGCTGGCCTTGTCTCTCACTGAAAGCATCATATGGGAAGCCAAGCTGCAAACAAACGTGCCCTTAGAGAGTCTGGACTCAGAAAACAGCTAAGGAGTTTCCAGGAAAACCATATACTTTGGTATTCCTATGATTAAAGTTTCTTTTAATCATTTTCTTTGTGACCATAGTTGAAAATTCTAAAATAATGTTAAAGGTTAGAACCAGGGCACAGTGCTTAGCATATGTTCAGAACATGTTTCTTGAATGAATAAATGAATGGGTAGATGGGTGTGGCTGAGCCATGGGTGAAGTTCTGTAGAAGGAATACTTCAATCTTCTCAGACTCACTCAAGTCACCTTCAGGAAAAACTGAAGGGCAGAATCAGACTACTCTCCTATGTAGTCATTCTTACGTGTGGTTGCTCGGGGAAGTGAAAGACCCCTCTCATGTCTGACAGCATTGTTTCTGAAAGAAAACATAGATGGTGATGATGTTGTGATGCTAGAAGTTAAATTTATTTAAAACCCCAGTATAGCTTTGAGTCTAAGTTTCTTGATAGACATTAATGGGTCACCAGTTGGTGTCCCTCCCAGAAGCTGAGATTGATTTCAGTGTGCAAGATATTTAGCCCTTGAGATGAACACTTCTGGAAAGCAGGAGAGGGAAACAGGAGTAGGCAGAAGGAGAAGTTGAGGTGAAATGCAGGCCCAAAGACAGCTTTTGCTTACCCTACATGGGATTCTAGAGCTAGATGGCCCTTTGGAGTTGTCCCAAGTTGGTTCAAAATGATAAGGCCTTTATACCCTTGCCTAAATCAGTCATTGTATGTGGGTTGTCCCCAGAATGGTATAATTGGGGGTGAGGTGGTTCTCTGAAGTTGAGACAGACCCTGTAGGGGTGGAGGCCTGTCTGCTTACTGTACCCACACAGCAAAGGTATCAAATCCTTCCACATAGCAGAGCTGGAAGGTATATCTTCATATTCATAGCCTGTTAAACCCTATTCCTGTCCCTTTCCCTCCCCTATCCTCTGCCATCCTTGCCTTCTCTTTAAACCCCAGTAGCATTAAAGTGCTTGAGTTCCTCATGCCTTTGCTCATGCTACATCTTTTCTTAGCATGTCCTTTCCTTGGTTGTTGGGCTAACTTCCACTCATCCATTAAGATTATTCTCAAAACCATTATCTCCTCTAAGAAATTTTTCTGGATTCCTCAAAACAAGACAAGATTTTTCTTCATGGTGCTTACAAAATATCCTATGTCTGATGTTTCTTTATACTCTATTGCATTTTTGCTTGTGTGTCTGTCTCTCATTCCAGACTGGGAGCCACTTCAAGGCCCAGCACAAGGCAATTTCTGACTCAGACACAGGGATGTAATTCATGTTTGTTAAATGAATGATTGGATGGAAGAGTGAGGGGGCTCATTAACAGCACTGGTATGTGAGTATATAGTCCTATTGGCTAATGAGTTACAAAATATGTCTATTATAATGTGTGTTTATTCAGGCTTTTATTCTTATTTTTTTAAAATTTACACCACAGTTGATATTCAATATTATTCAAACTTTTAAACTCATAATAAACATGTCTCTTAAATCCTGAATCTGTTTTTATTTGGCTAGCTGGCTGTTTTGCAAAATGAATGGCATATATGATGCTTTTCTGAGCTGCTGTTTCCCAAACAGCAGGTTAGGACACTTTGGTGGGTCACAAAGATGTTCTTCATGTTTCACAGTATCCTTGGTTTCCTTATTCCCTGTATTAATTTCTGACTGGCAGGGTAGAATTAAAGGTAATATAAAGAGGAGAGGTGGGACAACATAGTCAAATATGTAACTGGAGTTCAGGTGTTTGGGTTTCAGTGGCTATGGAGCTGATCAATGAAGGGCTGGATGGTATGGAGGGAGAGGCGGGAACAGAACACTCTGCCTTGTCTCTATACCCTGCTTTACACAAGGTTAGTGAATATAGAGATTTCAAATGACTGCAAATGATCTCACAACTGAAGCCTCCTAATGTGGAATTTAGTACTATTGCCAAGTCAGGATAAGCTAAGCATACAAAATAAAGCAGACCATGAGTTGAGCATTTTACTTGGTAAAAGAGAAAATTAGCTCTATACTGGTCAGTGCAAAGAATGCTCATATATTAAAACTCTTGTAATTGCAAATAATAGTAGATCACCTGGAAATACCTTAGGCCAAAAGTATTTGGCTCATGTGGAAAACCCTGGTAAAAGCAGAGATGTAGCTGGCTTCTGGGATGACAGTGAGAGAGAGAGGCTAGTCCCTCACTAGGGTGGAGAATGCTGGTTTTTCTGTGTCAGCTTTCTTTTTTTCAGACAGGCTTTTCCAGGAGACTGGACCATGGATGGCAGCAGCTGCCAGCTTTTATCTTCCAGATTTAATTCATCCAATTCTTAAAACGAATATCTATAGAGCACCTATTACATGCCAGACATTGTTACAGATGCTGGAATAGCAAGGAAAGAAAAACAAGAAAAAAACTGCTCTGCTTATATTCTAGTGGAGGAAATTCAGACAATAAACCAAAGTAAAGTGGAATATTTTATAGTATGTTAGAAAGTGATAATTGCTGTGGAATAAAAACATCAAGCATAAAAAAGTGAGATAGGTAGTGCCAGGGGCGTGTATGTGTTGCATTTTAAATAGAGTAGTTAGGGAAGGTCTTTTCTAAGGAGATGACATTTTAGCAAACACTGAATGGAAGTGATAAAGTAAGCCATGAAGTTAACTATGTAGTTTTGGAGAGAACAAGTGCAAAGCACATGAGGTACGTGTGAGCTTGGCATGTGTGTGGAACATCAGCAAGGCCACTGGGACTGAATTAGAGTGAGCAAGGGGAAAATAGCAGGAGGTGAGGCCAGGGAGGAAAGGGGATGTGGGGCAGATTACATGAAACTTTGTGGGTCATAATAAAGATTTTGACTTAGAGTATGAGATGGGCAACCACTAGTGGGTTTTGTGAGGAGGAGTGGTATCTGATTTGCAGTAGGCTCTGGCTTCTGTGCTGAGAATGAACTGTAGAGAGGGAAGGAACTGAAGTAGGGAGATAGTTGCTTATTATGATAATCCAGGTGGGATATGATGAAGGTTTGGACCAGGGAAAGCCACAGTTTTGCTGTTTGAGAGGGACTGATCCTGTTTCCCAGGCTCCAATTAAAAGGGGAATGAGGACTATGAGGTCATAGGGGTCACATAGTCACAAGTATGGGTGGTTGTCCCAGTGGAAGCTCTTGGGAGGAGTGGGAGAAGGAGCAGTTTACTTTAAATGTGGAAAACTATTTCCAGAAGAAGGGAAAAGTGAAAGGTAGACCACAATAGCTGTCTACTTCAATCATTGTTTACTCAAGACAGCTTTAAAACTTTAGAAGTATACTCCTGCTTTTGCCTATATGTTTGAATCAATCTGGGAAAAACTCTCTGCCTGTAACTCACAATGTATTTCACTATATTCATGGACTAGTTTGCAGAAAAGAGAGCTAAAGCTTTTGTAAAGAACTGAGCCATGTGTAGATTTTGTCCTCACACAACGTATTTTAAGAATCCTTGTCCCCTTCTTAGAGAAGTTTTCTTTGCTGAAATGTAGCTTACTCAATTTCTTATTTACTGTCACAATAAATGACTTAAATGGTTACATATGTGTGCACCTGGTTTTCTCAAAAATTACCTCTTTAGGTCAGTGGTGATTGACTGTGGGAGCAGGGGGTGGGCAGGGCAGAGGAGGGCAATGGGGGAAAATTGGGACAACTGCAGTAAAACAATAATAAAAAAAACTAGGGTGAATAGTCATAGACTCATGTTGAATGAAAAAGCCAACTCAAAAAGGTTACACAGTGTATGATTCCATTGATATAACATTCTCCAAATGACAAAATTATAGAGATGGAGAACAGATTAGTTGTTTCCCAGGGTCAGGGATGGGGTCAGGTGGATGTAGCTATAGAAGGGCAGCATAGGATCCTGGTGCCAACGGAACTGTTCTGTGTCTTGACTGGAGGTGTATACAAAAATCCTACACATATGATAAAATTGCATAAGCACACACACAAATTAGTTCATGTAAAACCAAAGAAATCTAAATAAGGTCAGCGGATTATATTACATCAGTCTGATATTATAGTACAATTTTGAAATGTTAACAGTGGGAGAAACTGGGGAAGGTTACACAGTTTCCAACTGCATACAAATCTATAATTATGTCAAAATAAAAAGTTTAATTTAAAAAATTACCATTTTAGAACACCATCTCAATTTTCTGAAAAGAGAGAATATGTGCCAAACATTGCTTTATTTATGTCATCTTGCTTCTGAGTGACTCTCAAAAAGACAGGATGGAAATTTAGGAATCTAAAGAGTAAAATGGGCTCTTCCAATATTGCTGTTACAATTACAATGAAAGATTCTAAAGACAGAAATGGTCTCCCTTTTACTTGTCTGGATAATCCTATGTATTTAACCATTATACTAACTCAATGAGTGGTCCTTGAACAGTACTATTTTTCCTCTCAATTTTTTCCCCCACACAAGTATAATATGATGGCATCTGCAATCATTTCAGACATACTAAAATATATATCTCTCACAATTTTAATGCCTGCTCACTTCAACTTTTGTTATATTTAGGTCTCTTGGTTTACATTGAGTTTAACATTATTATCTTGTAACCTGGAAGGAGAAGATGAACATTTCTTCCTTCTTTTTTCATTTATACATTTATTGAACATATTTTATTTATTTTTAATTTTTGTTCTCTTATTTTTAACTTTAAAATAATTTTTTATTGAATTTATTGGGGTGGCATTGCTTCCCAAAATCATGCAAGTTTTAAGAGTACAACTCAACAAAACATCATCTGCACACTGTATTGTGTGCCTATCTCCCAAAGTAAAATCTCTTTCTGTCCCTATTTCCCTGCCCTTTGCCTACTTCCACATATTCTCACCCCACTTTTCCTCTGTCTATCACCACACTGTTGTCTGAGTTTATGTGTTTTATATATATATATATATATTTGTTTTTTCTTAGTCCAATTGCCTTCTTTCATCCAACCCCCATCCCTAACAGCTGTCAGTCTATTCCTTGTATCCATACCTATGTTTCTATTTTGTTTGTCAGTTTATTTTGTTTATTAGATTCCACATACAAGATCATATGGTATTTGTCTTTCTCTGACTGGCTTATTTCACTTAGCATAATGGACCCCAGGTCCATAAATGCTGTCATAAAAAGTAAGATTTCATTCTTTTTTATGGCCAATTAGTATTCCACTGTGTAAATATACCACAGCTTTTTTACCCACTCATCTACTGATGGGAACTTGGGCTGCTTCCAAATCTTGGCTATTGTAAATACTGCTGCAATGAACATAGGGGTGCATATATTCTTTCAAATTAGTGTTTCAAGTTTCTTCAGATGAATTCCCAGCAGTGGAATTACTGGGTCATAAGCAGTTTCATTTTTAATTTTTTGAGGTATCTCCATACTGCTTTCCATAGGGCCTGCTCCAGTCTGCATTCCCACCAACAGTGCATGAGGGTTCCTTTTTCTGAAGCTCGCCATTGGTTGTGTTGGTTTTGGGTCCACTTGGGCAGGGCTCAGGTACAGACATTGTGTGTAGCTACCCATTTAGAGCTACCATGCTATTCACTGTTTGTATCTGTGTCTATTGGACTTGGGTGTGCCTGTGAGGGGCCAATTGGTATACAAGGATTGTCTGCCTACAGCTTAGAGCTGGGGGCAAATCTATAAAAGGATCCTGAGGTCCACCTCCACTTGTTAGCTACTCCACCTCCCCTGGAAGTCTCCTGGTCGTCCTCCAGAGCCTTCCAACAAAAGACAGTACAGTGGGCTCTGGTTGGCTGCCACCCACAGACACTTCCACAGGTCATGAGCTCAGTAGGGCTGGGTGATCAGGGTAGGGGAGACAGGGCTAGTGGGTCCCCAACTTGGGAGTTATATACTCAGGCACTCAATGAGGGGAAAGTGGCCCCTACTCCAAAATCATACCACTCAGTCTCTGAGAGTATCCAACTCTAACTCCCCCAGGAGGAGCACACTGAAGGCTCAGGTTGGGTGCAGCCAGTGATTTTCTCTGTAGGAGCAAGTACAGCAGGGCAGAGCCACTGGGTGTGGAAGGATACATCAAAGGAGTCTTCCACTGGGGGTGGTGCCAATTGAGCCTGGAAGAGGGGGTTCTTTGTCCTGGTCCCTGATAATACCCTCAGAGGGATACAACACTCTCAAATATCCCAATTCCCAGCAGCATTCCTTCTCCATGTGCCCCCTGCAGGAGCTGAGCTCAGAAGAGTGGGGCCGCTTGGACTTGGGAGGGCAGATGCAAGCAGTCTCCCATTGGAGGTCGTGCCAGAAAACCCATAGGAAGGGGGCGATCACTTCTTCACCTTCCTGGGCAAAAGCCTCTGATGTGCACTGGGTGTTCCAGCTCTAAGCAGCTCTCTTGTCTCTTGGCAGGACTGAACTCAGTAGCATGGGGCCACAGTAAGTGGAAGGGCAGGCCAAGTGGTTCAACAAGTTGCGGGGTGGTGGCGCCAGCTGTGCACACGAGGTGGGGAAGAATGGTCCTCTTTCCAAAGCTACACAGTTCTATCACTGAGTCTTAAAGAGCTTCTCCAGAAAAAGAGATCTCCAAAGGTCCCTGCTGGGTGCAGCCAGCAAGCCCCTCTGCAGGACCGGAACATGGCAGCCTGGTGTTGTCAGTAGTTGGAGAAACAGACAGTGCACTCACCAGGCTGGTGCTGTAACAGTGGGAGTGATGACCCTAGGAAGGTGGCATCTTGGTCTCTAGCAGACTCTCTTCTCTCCTAGGCAGACTGAATCCCCACTGATTTTCACCACCAGATGCTATGCGGGCTCTTCTTGCTGTCTCCGTTGTCTTGGGTTGGGGATCCCTGGATTTGAGACCCCACTATCCTGGGGGGAGGGGTTTTGCAGTCAAGATATCCCTCTGGCTTCTCTGCCACAGCACATGGGTGCAGGGACCAACCCTTTCTGTGTCTCTGCCCTTCTTACCAGACTCTATGTGGCTTCTTCTGTAAATCCTTGGTTATAATATTTCAGTGCAGCTAGCCTTCTGTTGTTTATTCAGAGTGATTGCTCTATAATGGAGCTGTAAATCTGGTTTGGTGCTGGGAACAGGTGAGAGTAACTTCTACCTACTCTTCAGTTATTTTGGAATCCTCCTGTTTCATTTTTATTTACAAGCTAACCTGTGGCCTTTTTAGAATGAAAAGTTTAGATTTTTGTCTCTGATTACCACAAAGTACACCTGGATGGGAATAATTCTTGTTAAGGCACCATTCTGTTCATCTCTGATTCAATATTGTCTACAATATTCTGACAGCCACAAACAAAAGAGGTAAATTATTAATTTATGAGGTATAACAAATACCATATGATCTCACCTATAAGCGGAACCTAACCAACAATGCAAAGAAGCAAGGCAAATATGACCAGCAACACTGAAAGGAAAAGAAATCAACAGAGACAAGAGGGAAGGGGGGGGCAGGGAAAGGGAAGGGAAGGGGAAAGTCAAGGAACATATAGCAAGGACTCATGGACAAAACCAAAGGGGAAGAGCTGAGGGAGGGAAGGTGGGAGGGGGCAAGGGAAAGAGGGGGGGGGAAGGCAGAGACAAATGTATTTAAAAAGTAAATAAATTAATTTAAAAAAAAATGTAGCAAGTACTCTCACCAAGCTAATTTAATAAATACCACAAGATACTCTGTATATATTTCTCCTGTTATATCCCTTTTCATTATTCCAGAGGCTACTACTATCTTGAGTTAATTTTATTTAATTATATTATTTTTTCTTTATAATCGAATGTGGATTATTTTGTACATACAAAAGATGTTATATAGATAACACTATATATCTACCATCTAGCTGAATCAATAGACTATTATTAAGACAACTCAAGGTTCTGTATTTCTCTGATCTTAAAAATCACATCCTCCAGTTCTTTCCTAAATTTTGTGTTTATCATTTCCCTGCTTGTCTTTACAGGCTTACCACATTTATAGGTACCCCTAAATAATTTTAAACTTCATATAAATGGTATAAGATTGTATCTATGACTTGTTTTTTGTGATTAACAGTATGCGTGTGAGAGTCTAGGGCTGTGGGGACCAATTATGCTGGTTGTGTAATGCAGAATTCTAAGGGGAGCTATTTGCTTTGAAGTCTAGGCAAATGGTAATGCCTGGAGTTGTAGAGCATACAACCTGCTTGAATGTACATGATGACTGTGATAGATTGTTTCTAATGATTGCCACAAAAATCTCTCCCATTCCATGGCTCTTTTGCAATGTGACTTCATCGTGTAGCCATTAAGAAGATGAATCTGTTTCCTCTCCCTTTAGATCTGGGCTGGCCCTCTGACTTATTTTGATTAACAGAATCTAGGGAAGGTGACACTGGGTGACTTCCAAGGCTAAGCCCAAACCAAATCTCTGACTCGCAGAATCATGAGCAAATTAAATGAAGATAGAATGGCTCTTCAGAACATTCATGGTTGTCCTGAATTGGGCTGATCACTTACTGGGTATGGCCATCTCAGTAAGGAAGGTAATCTTGGATGAAGGAGTTCTTTGCTGCTGAGGCAGTACATGAAGGGTTTGACAGCTGAAGGTTATGGCCGACAGCACTCCCAGCATTTGGGGCCAAAAATCCTTCCTTGAAGGGGAAACTTGGAAGTGTATCATAGTGTCCACAAGTATTTTTTGTATGAATATTTGGATTTCTAAGATCATTGGGTAGCCTCTTGTGTTTTCTAAATTAGTTAAAGTTTTGTTGTTCATATTTAAATTCTGAATGAATCTGGAAGTGATTTTTGTGGTATGAGGTAAAGATATTTTTATATATAACAATTTACAACGATGCCTCTGCCATATATCAAGTGTCTCTGTATGTTTTGGTGTCTTACTGTGTTGTCAGATGTGCTCTCTTGGCTGATTGGTCTATCATTGAGCCAATATTACAGTGTCTTAATTACTATAAAGTCATAAGGCTTGGATCAAGGTTCTCTCAACATTGTCCTTCTTTTTAAGGAGTGTCTGGGTTATTCTTGACTCTGCTTTACCATGTAATTTTAAATCAGTTCTCAAATTCGACATATGCCCACAATTTCTTATGAATTATTTGTTTGTTTTGTTCTGTTTTATATGAGAACGTTATTATTTTAGAAGTGGTCTGTATCTTACTGAAATATGAGAAACAATGAATTGAGGGATTTGCTAACCACTTGTAGTGACCTGAATGGTGGTCCTCCAAAGATACGTCCAAATCCTAATGCCTGGAACTTGTGACGGTGATCTTATTTGTAAAAAGGGTTTTTGCAGATGTAATTACTTAAGAATTTTGAGATAAGGAGATATCTTGTATTACCCAAATGGGCCCTAAGTCAAATGTTAAGTGTTCTTATAAGAAACACATAAATGGCAAGACAAAAGAGGAGGACACAAAGTGTCCACATGGGCAGAGATTGGAGTGATATAGCCACAAGCCAAAGGACACCTACAGCCACCAGACGCTGAAAGAGACAAAGAATGTATTATTGTTCCTTAGAGCCTGCACTGGGACTGCAGCACTACTGACAGCTTGATTTCAGGCTGCTAGTCTCTGGAATTGTGAGAGAATACATTTCTGTTGTTTTAAGCCACCCAGTTTGTGTAATTCGTTATGGTCGCCACAGGAAACAAATACACCACTCAGTTTTTATTTTATTTAACCTCATCTCCTGTATTAGATTTCTTGGACGCAACATGCCAGGGGCATATTATTGCCACTTTACATATAAATAAATATAAATGTCTTTATTGAATTGAAGCCAGATGTTATGTCTTGGAATTTCCTAGAGTCTAAGCCACATTAAAAAAGTTTGTATTTTCTGCAAGAGAGCAGCCCTAGTTCCTAGGAGATCAAAACAGAACATTCTTATAGATGAAATGAGTGTCCTCAGTAAATTTAGGCAACAGAGTGCGTAAAGGAGAGCCACAGTTCATAAGTTGTGGTCCAGACAATCCAAATCCATAGAAAAGTCCTGGTCAGGCTTACTCAGGTTGTTCAGGTTGTTCAGGTTGTTCAGGCTGGTCAGGATTACTCATATGCTGTTCTCAGGTTGAAAAGATGGTACAAAGGCAGTGACATTCTGGTAATGGCATCCTTTAACATACTTATCAATTGAGTCACCTGCTCCAACTTGTACTGCTTACACATGTCTGATATACAGCTGTCATCCCAGGATATATCTTCACTGTTTACCTAAAGATTCCTTTCATCTGTTTCTCATGTTGGAGGTCCTATTTCCTGTGTCTCATAGCTCCCTTTGTCTTGTTTTACTCTCCTTATTTTGGTCAACATTTCATTTAGTAGCTTCTTGGGAAATTGCTTGAGGAATAAGTATTTTGAGACCTTGCGTATCTACAAATGTATTTACTTACCCTAAAATGGTAGTTTAATCATGTATAGAACTCTAGGTTGGAAACAATTTTCCTTCAGAATTTTGAAGGTATTGTTCCATTGCTTGTCAAGAAGAATAAAGCCATTTTGATATCTGATCCTTTGATCCTTTACTCATTATTTTTCATTTTATCTTATTTCACAATTAAAAAAAACCCTTATTTTGAAATAATTGTAGATTCATAGAAAGTTACAAAAATAGGACAGAGAAGTTCTTTGTACCCTTTACCCAGTTTCTTTCAAAAGTTACATTTTGGGTGACCATAGTATAATATCAAAGTCAGGAAACTTTTATTGGCACAATGTATGTGTATAGCTTTGTGCCATTTTATAACATATATTAATTTGTGTAATCACCATCATAATCAAGATACAGAATGATTCCATCACTATCAAGATGCTAGTCTTTTATAGTTACACTTATTTCCCTCTAACTTACCATCCCTAACTCCTGGTAATTAAAAATCTGTTCACCACCTCTAATTTTATTATTTTGAGAATGTTATATAAATAGACCCATACACTTTGAGACTGACCTTTTTCATTTGGCATAATGCCTTTGATAGCCATTCTGATTGTTGCATGTATCAATAGTTTGTTCTTTTTTATTGCTGAAAAAGTATTCCACAGCTTGTTTAACCATTAATCTATTGAAGGACATTTAAGTTGTTTCCAGTGTTTAACTATTACAAATAAAGCTACTGTGAACATTTATGTATATATTTTTGTGTGGATGTAAGTTGTCATTTCCTTGGGAAAAGTGCCCAGGAATGCTTTTGCTGGAAAATATAGTAAGCATAATTTAATTTTTAAAAGAAATTGCCAAACTATTGTCCAGAATGGCTGTAACATTTTACATTCTCATCAGCACCATCTGAGAGATTTAGTCTCTCCACATCATCACCAGCATTTTTTTTTCAGCTCTTCTAATATCAGTGTTTCTCTAATGGTTAATGATGTTGAATATTTTGTCATGTGCTTGTCATCTGCATATCCTTCTCAATGAAATGGCATTTTGTGTCTTTTTCCCATTTTCTAATTGAATTATTTACTTTTTTACCATTAACTTTTGAGAGTTCTTTATAAATTCTAAATACAAGTCCATTGTCAGATATGTTTAACAAACATTTTCTCCAGGTATATGTCTTGTGTTTTCATTTTCTTAACTGAGTCACTGAGCAAAAGCTCTAATTTGAAAAAATTCATTTACCATTGACATTCAATGTTATATTAGTTTCAGGTATGCAGCATAATAATAACACATTCATACAATTTACAAAGTGATCCCCCCATAAGTCTAGTACACATCTGCCACCATACGTAGTTATTGCAATATCATTGACTATATTCCCTACGCTGTACTTTATATCCCTGTGACTATTTTTATAACTGGAAATTTGTAGTTCTTAAATCTTTCACCTTTTTCACCCAGCCTTCCAACTCTCCTCTCATCTGGGAACCATCAGTTTGTTCTCTGTACCTGAGTCTGTTTCTGTTTTATTTGTTTGTTTATTTTTTATTTTTATTTTTTTTAGATTCCACATGTAAGTGAAATCATATGGTATTTGTCTTTTTCTGTGTGACTTATTTCACTTAGCATAATACCATCTAGGTCATCCATATGGTCTCAAATGGTAACATTTCATTCTTTTTTATGGCTGAGTAATATTCCATTGTATATATACACACCACATTGTCTTTATCCACTTGTCTATTGATGGACACAGATTGCTTCCATATCTTGGCTATTGTAAATAATGCTGCAATGAACATAGAGGTGCACATGTTTTTTTGAATCAGTGTTTGGATTTCTTTGGATAAATACCCAGAAGTGAAAATTCTGTGCCATATGATAGTTTTATTTTTAATTTTTAAGGCATCTCTGTACTATTTGCCATATTACCTGCACCAATTTATAATCCCACCAACAGTGCACAAGGGTTTTCTTTTCTTCACATTTTTGCCAACACTTGTTTGCTGATTTATTGAAAATAGCCATTCTGACAGGTGTGAGGTGATATCTCATTAGGTAAAGTTAATTTTAATAATATACTTCATTTAATCCCATATATTTAAAATACCCATACTATCATTTCAAACTGTAATCAATATAAAATTATTAAATATTTTATATAATGTTTTCATGGTGTGTGTTTAGAATCTGGTGTATATTTTCCACTTATAGCACACCTCAATTTGGACTAGCCATACTGCAAGTACTCAGTACCCACATGTAATTAATGGCTATTGTATTGTACAACACAAGCTTAGGTCTAAACAAAAGCTGTTGTTATGGTTGCATTACAATAAATTAAAAGCTTCAAATTAATGCAACTTTATTACTTATTACTTAATAAACATTGTATTCTACATGGAATTCAATTTGAAGAACTCTGTTATATAGTAATCCCCCCAAATATGAGGCTCAGTTATGTGTATTTATTTAGAGTGTTGGGAACTGTCCCACCTGGTTTCAGGGACTGTAGTCTTGCTGACAAGTGAGAGGGCCCCAAGGCTGGAGCTGAGCAAGGAGGCCTTGGGAAAATAGGCCACTGAGGTGACAAAACCTGTCCCCCTGCACCAGTGGCTGCACCAGCCTGCCTTCCTACCAACAGTGCACTAGGGTTCCCTTTTCTTCACCAGCACTTGTTGTTTGTTGATTTGTTAATGATGGCCATTCTGACCGGTGTGAAGTGGTATCTCATTGTGGTTTTAATTTGTATCTCTCTAATGGTTAGTGATGTTGAGCATTTTTTCATGTGACTTTGGGCCTTCTGTATGTCCTCCTTGAAGAAGTGTCTTTTCAGGTCCTTTGCCCATTTTTTAATTGGATTGCTTATCTTCCTGAAGTTCTTTATATATATTGGTGATCACACCCTTGTCCAAGGTATCACAGGCAAATATGTTTTTCCATACAGTTGGTTCCCTTTCCATTTTGTTGATGTTTTCTTTAGCCATGCAGAAGCTTAGTATATGAGGGAAAGCCTATCCTGGCATATATAGCATGTATATTGGTCATCTTTATATTCATATAAAAACTAGTATATTATTTTTTTGCTCCTTTTGATATGGGTTGACATTCTCATTTTTTAACTTCCATCCTTTCCTTTTAAAAATTCTTTCCTTCTACTTGTTTTATTTCTAACTTCATGTATTACTTTGTGGTCTTTCACATTTCTTCTTTCCCTCCCAGCTTTATTGAGATATAATTGACATATAACATTGTTTAAGTTTCAGGTGTACCACATGTCGATTTGATATACTTATATATTGTACAATGATTACCACCCTAGCATTATCTGCTACCTCTATACTGTCACACAGTTACCACAGTTTTGTGTGTAGTAAGAACATTAATGATTTGCTGTCTTTCCATGGCTGCTGTGGCTCAGTGGATTGAGTGGATTGAGGGTTGTCAGCTTGATTCCCAGACAGGGCAGATGCCTGGGTTTCAGGCCAAGTCTCTGGTCGGGGGTGCACGAGAGGCAACCGCACATTGTTGTTTCTCTCCCTCTCTCCCTCCCTTCCCCTCTCTCTAAAAATAAATAAATAAAATCTTTTAAAAAAGATTTACTCTCTTAACAACAGTCAAGTATGTGATACAGTATTAATAGCTATAATCAACATGCTGTACATTATATCCCCAGAACTTGTTAATCTTATAACTGGAAGTTTGTAGTGTTTGACCAATATTTCCTCATTTCCTCTGCCACCCCAGCCCCTGGAAACCACCATTCCATTCTCCGGTTTTATGAATTTGGTGTTTTTAGATTCTATGTATAAATGAGATCATACAGTACTAGTCATTTCTGTCTGACTAGAGAATAAGTTTGTAGTTGTTCATAGTTATTAGAGCTGTTTTAGGCACAGTTTTTATCTCTAACTCTTGTGGTACTGCATATTCCTGAGATTAAATAGTGGATTACAAATAAGCAATGGTATCACTGTGATTGTAAACCAGAAGAAACAGAACATGAGATGGTTCAATTCTGTTATTTTTTTGTTACAACTTGGAGTTTATATTTTTAAAACATTTAAAACAGTTAAGCAAAATGCAAACAATGATATTTAATATATTTGATGATAAATAAAAATATTAGTTCATACATAAAATATTTTGGTTATTTGAATAACATTGTTAAAGTTGAAATGTATTATTTAATCATCAGTTGTTGATTTTAAAACTAAAGAAAGAATCCAAGAAAATAATACTATGTTTTCTTAAATAGAGGTGGATGTGCTAGATGATCCATTGTGGGTGTCAGATGTGGTAGGCAGGTATATTAGTTATTAGTCTGGATTCTCCAGAAAAACAGAATGAATAAAATATATGTTATATAATTTATTCTATGGAATTGGGACACATGATTATTGAGGCTGAGAAGTCCCAAGCTCTGTAGTCAGCAAACTGGAGACTCAGGAGAGCCAGTGGTGTGTAGTTCTAGTCCAAGTCCCAAGACCTGAGCACAAGGATATCTGATGGTTTAGTTCCAGTCTGAGCCTCAATTTGAAGACAAGAGGAGACTGATGTCCCAGCTTCAGTACAGTCAAACAGAGAGATAGAATTGTTTCTTACTCAGCTCTTTGTTCTATTCAGGTCTTCAATGGATTGGATGAGGCCCACCCACACTGAGGAGAGCAATCTGCTTTAATCAGTCTATCAATTAAAGATTTAATCTCATCCAGAAACGCACAGAGAATACTGTTTAACCAAATATCTGGGCACCCAATGGCTCAGTCAAATTGACACATGAAATTAACCATCACAAATATAGGCTACTGGTTTGACTAAAGAACATTTCTTTACACATTCTTCCTCTCTACCCCGCACAAATCATGATAGTATGACCTCCACTCATACACTTTAAAGGAGTTCAAATCGTGGGCTCTGCCCAAGTTAGCATGGACAATTTCTTGTTATTTCCCCCTAAAGTAAAATGCCCACAGCCTTCAAGAACATTACTCTTGGTGAACTCACCCTGTCCCCTGCAGTTCTGACAACACTCATTCATACATAAAGAGAAGACTTAACCAGAGCAAAGGAATGCACTTCAGTGCCCTACAAAAAAATGTACAGTCTCAATACAAAATGTATTCAGGTAAATAATTCTAGCATATAGAATATTTGTACTTAAGCTAAGAAAATGACAATAAATTAGGCCATTTATAAATTCTGTGGATACCATTTTGTAAATTGGAAGTTTGACATAAGACATCCTAATTATATGAACTTAGATATTTTATAGGACAAGCCTTTTTGCCTAAAACCAAAGAGCATGTAATAAAAACCTGCTATAACATGGTTAGTTTATATGAGTTACTCTTATCCTGTAACTAATATGGAGAATGTCATGCTATATGCTTGACTGAATAAGCATATTTCTTTTGGGGCACACAGAATGAGACCCTTATGCTTCTCCAGGAAATTTCCTTTCCATTTACGAACTATTCCTTGGTTCTCAATAAATAATACAGGCTTCATTTTGTTTGTGTATGTCTTTGACCTTCCTAGTTTTTCTCATTCAGTTATCTTGTACCACCATTTATTGTAGTATTATATGTCTATCTTGAGTGGCATTTATTACAGTCTCTCACTTTTAGATCTTATACAGATCTTTCTTTCTCAAAATTGTTGAAACCATAAAAAGCATCAGAATGTAAGTACTCATACCACGCCATAAATCTTTATTTTTTACTTTTAGGCAGATAAAATTCCAAACTATTTTAGATGACAATTTGGTATCTGCAATGATTAATCTACCCATTATTTACACATAGTGATTTGTATGGAACAGTCTTTCAATAGACAAGTTATCAATAGGTGCAACATCTAAATTAATAAAGAACTCATTGCAACATGACTCCCTTCTTTGGATCTGTGATCTTATGATTTTTGGACACCACTCTCCTCATGCAGAAAAAAATTGTTCACTTTAAAGAGGCCTTTAGGCATAACATGACATTTATAATGTATAGAGTATGCATTTCATGTTTATTTCTCATTTATTTCCTTTGGTTAAAAACTGATATGCAATCTACAACATTCAAATAAATGATTTGACATGTTTTATATAAGACATGTTCAAGTAATTAATTTTCTCATGGAAATGTCATACCATTCAACTCATAGTTATGAGCCAAATATTTTTACTATAGTTTGTAATGAATATATGCATAATCACAGATTGCCGTATTTTCTTTGTACTCAAATGTAATTTAAAGGGACAGAATCAGGATGCAGCAGACTTTACATTATTTGATGCTTAATGTATATTTGGCTCTCATTAACTCCTTGTTGGGTGAATAAATAAATGACAGATGTTATTGAATCCTGAGTAAGGTTTTTGGTTAGTCTTATTTGAGTCTTATTATTATACCACTAACACAATTAATCATGCTACTTTGAAAGTACTTGGTTACCAAAAAATGTATCAGACAATAACTATTGATATATGGTGAGCAAAAGATGACATAAAAACCAATTTACATGCATCAAATAGAGAATCCCTGCGTCAGTCAGATTACTTCTAGTGGCAGGTGACAGAAATAAGGCTCAAAGTAGCTTAAAAGTAAGGAAATCCATTACCATGCCCAAAGGTAATACAAACTCCAGGCACTGTTTGTACAGGGCTCTGCTCTCTTTCTTTCCATTTTCTTAGCTTTACCTTCCTCTTGTGTTTCTTTTGTCCTCAGTCTGACTTCTTTCCTGGTTGCAAGGTGGTTGCCAGTACTAGCGGCAAGGAAGGACAATGTACTTCCTTGCTCATGTTTAGTTGGGGAGCAAGAAAGCATCTCCCACAATCATAGCTTGAGAGTCCTTTCCTACAAGATAATTGGCTGGGCTAAGGTCATGTGACCACAGTTGCTTAGAGAATGTCAAGCAATCCCTAAGCCTGGATTGCTGAACCAGTTGATGGCAAAATGATAGGATTTCCTCATTAACTGAGACTAATTAAGACATTCCTGGAACTGAGAAAGGGGTCAGCTTCTCTTGAGTCAGTTAGGCTGTGTGGAAGTAAGAAGGATGCTTGAACAAAATTCCTTTATGATAGGAAGGGAGAGAGGGAGGTGAATATTGTGTAAGCAAATAATAGTGTCTATTTCAACATCACACTTAAAAAACTTTTATTATTATATTTTTTTCTTAAAAATTTTTTTATTAAAGACTATTTTTTTCTACAGAAGTTTTAGGTTCACAGCAAAACTGAGAGGTGGGTACAGGTATTTCCCATATACCCCTGTCCCCGCACATGCATAGCCTCCCTCATTAGCAACATCCCCCACCAGAGTGTACATTTATTTCTTACAATTGATGAACCTACACTGACACATCATTGTCACCCAAAGTCCATAGTTTACATTAAAATTCATTTTTTGTATCGTACAATCTATGGATTTGTATAATCATATAATATGTATCCACCATTATAATATTATACAAGATAGTATTACTGCCCTAAAAATCCTTTTTGCTCCACATATTCATCTCTCCCCTCACCATAACCCCTAGAACAACACTAGCCTTCCTCAAAACAGGAATTAAAAGAGTCAATTAGCCCTGGCTGGTGTGGCTCAGTGGACTGAGCATCGGACTGTGAAGCAAAGGGTTGCTGGTTTGATTCCCAGTCAAGACCCATGCCTGGGTTGCAGGCCAGGTCCCCAGTGGGGGGCGAATGAGAGGTAATCACACATTGATGTTTTTCTCCCTCTCTTTCTCCCTCCCT
The DNA here is from genome assembly GCF_021234165.1 of Pteronotus mesoamericanus. NCBI lineage: Eukaryota > Metazoa > Chordata > Mammalia > Chiroptera > Mormoopidae > Pteronotus > Pteronotus mesoamericanus. Next base: position 5,482,410 of record NW_026555072.1, read on the forward strand.
TCCCCTCTCTCTAAAAATAAATAAATAGAATAAAATCTTTCAAAAGAGTCAATCAGTTTTCCTACATCTCCACAAAAATTAAGATTGAGTATGCCCCAGAGATATATTCACCAGTGAATGAAGAAAATGAGGACAGAATGGGAGAAAGTCATCAATCCCAAGTTTTCTTTAAAATTAAATTTTCTCTTGATTGGTATCTATTGAGATCCCATAAGCTTTGGTTCTCTTTACCTGATATTTTATTTTTTTAAATTTTAATTTATTTCTTTAAAAAAATTTCAAATACATTTGTCTCCTGATATTTTCTTATACTCTTTTTCAAGAGTGATTTTTTAAAAATCCTCACCCATGGATATATTCTATTGATATGAGAGAGAGGGAGAGAGAGAGAGAGAGAAAGATGTGAGAGAGGAATATCAATCAGTTGCCTCCCATATGCAACCTGACTGGGGATTGAACCTGCAACCTAAGTATGTGCCCTGACCAGGGATCGAACCCACAACATTTTGGTATACAGGATGCTACTCCAAACAGCTGAGCCACCCAGCCAGGACAAGAGTGATAATCTTTTTTATGTCATCTCTGGAAAAAAAAAAAGTAAGTCTAAGAATCACAATAACCCTTTAACATTTCCTACAGGTTTTGCACCTCTTTTGACTATAGTTGATCTGGGCTCATCAGTTGCATTTTGTAAGGTCTCAGAACTCCCATAGTTATGTAAGTTTTTCTTAAATTAACTATATTAATGTATTGGATAGAAAACCCTGTCCCTACGGCTTGGATATCATGATTGACCACGTCCAGTTTGAGGCGAAGAAAGGGTGGGTCATTGGCCCACTGAAGGGCAGACTTACAGGGCCCTGATAACTTGGACAAAGGAACAAAAACCAAATGACAGGTCTGCTGAATCAGACAGAGGGATTTTGAGAGGAAAACAAAACAGGCTCCCAGGATTCATTCACTTTCTGTGCAACCCAGTACCAGTTTTGGATGACCGCATTAGATAAATAAGTGCAGCTTGTAGTTTTCTGGAAGAATGCTTATCTTTTCTTTAAAGTCCTGTTTTATATAACCATCAGGACTAAACATTAGGGAAGGCAAAATATCTTATATGGAAAAAAGAGTGATATTGTCTTTTAAATTTTTAAAAACTTCTCCATCTAATTCCATGCAAATGGAAAATGATTCCTATAAAAAAAACAGGGCCATTCTTATGTATGCTCATATGGTTTTGTGTTCTGCCTTTTTCACATATTTCCCCATGTTATTAATCTTCATAGAAATGATTTTATTCATTTTTAAAAAATATTTTATTTATTTTTAGACGGGGGGAGGGGAGGGAGAAACGGAGAGAGAAACATCAATGTGAGGTTGCTTCTTGTGCACCCACCACTGGGGACCTGGCCTACAACCCAGGCATTCACCCGGACTGAGAACTGAACCAGCAATCCTTTGGTTCACAGGTCAGCGCTCAATCCACTGAGCCTCACCAGCCAGGCCAGAAAAATGATTTTAAATAGTCATGTCATGAGCCATACTATGTAAGTAAAACAATTAATAATTATGTTTTTTGTTATTTAAAACATTTATTTTGGGCAAAAGACAAATACCAAATGATCTCACCGAGAAGCGGAACCTAACCAACAATACAAAGATGCAAGGAAAATAAGACCAGCAACACTGAAAGGAAAAGAAACCAACAGAGACAAGAGGGAAGGGGGGGCAGGGAAAGGGAAGGGAAGGGGAAAGTCAAGGAACATATAGCAAGGACTCATGGACAAAACCAAAGGGGAAGAGTTGAAGGAAGGAGGGAGGGGGCAAGGGAAAGTGGTGGGGGGAAGGGTGAGACAAATGTATTTGAAAAAATAAATTAATTAATTAAAAAAAGAATGAATGTATAAATGGATGAACAAATGAACTTGAAAATATAAAAATAGGAAAAAAAGATGGCGGAGGAGTGAATGGGAGTCACGCTGACCTCCTCCTCCCAAGACCAAACTGGAACTGCGACTAAGTAATGGAGTAATCACCTGGAAAACAATGGAACTATAATGGGAGAGGAGCCTCGGAGCCGCAGACAGACAGTGGATTCAACTCTCACACATCCCAACGGGTAAGAAGTGTGGTGGAGGCTCGAGAGGGTGGGCTGGGTGCCCACGAGCACGAGCACGAGTGGGACATTGAAACGGCCAGTTAGCTTCCCCCGAGAAGAATGGGCTCTGAATCATAAACAGGGACCCCTAAAATACAGCAGCTAAATCCAGGAAAATACAAACAAAACGCAACCCCAAAAATCTTAGGGGCACTCTCTGCCAGAGACAGGTGGCTGGGGATGCAAAGAGACATTTAAAGGGCCAACGCAAAAATTGCAGTGGCAGCCACCCGCCTTGATCTCTGGGTAGAGGTGCAGCAAGGTGGGCTGGTGCCTGGGAAAAGACTGGTGAGGAAAACTTTGTGAAGAGAACTAAGATGGCAGCCCGGGGACCCCTCCCACTCTGCAGCTACTGTCTTGCTCAGGCATAAGGGAATCAATTAACCTGCCTTTTGTGCGCTCAGCACACAGCTTATGCCTGTGTGAGCTGGGGGACTGAGTGCAGACTGGCTGGGAGAGCCTTGACGAAAGACTGGAGATGGAGGTGCCAGGAAAGAATGGGAGGAGGAACCGGCGAGTCCAGACTCCCTCCTCGTTCCATAGTCTCCATTCTGGGCAGGCAAGCACACCCACAAAGAGGCAGAAGCGGGGGTGCAGGAACCAGACTGTCAGCGATTGAAACGCAGTCTGCACAGGTGGTGGATCCTAGGTCGAAGGGGTCACAGAACTGCCCAGAAACCCCTAAGGACAGACTGGAAATGGAGGCATTGGGGAAAGAATGGGAGGAGGAACCAGGGAGTCCCGACTCCTTCTCCTTTTCCTAGTCTCCATTGTGCGGGAAAAGTACACACCCACAAAGAGCCAAAAGCTGAAAAACACAATAGAGAGCCCAAAACCACCCAGTGCAGGCACGCACACTTGCGCCCAGTGGCCCGTGAGGGTTGGCGAGTGTGTGTGTGGACCTGTGCGGGCTGGCCAGGGCTCTTGCGGCCTGGCAAGGCCTCCCTCAGGTTGGCACCAATGGTGCCGGCGATGGAGTGCACAGATCGACGACGAGGCCAGGTGTAAATTGACCCACGCGGGCCACGAGTGCAGAGGAGGACGCAGAAATAGTGGATCCCGGGCCGAAGGGGTCACAGAGCTGCCCAGATTCCCTGGAGGAGAGACTGAAGACAGGATTAACTGGAGAGTCCTGGAGCTCACTTCCTCCCATTTCCGTAGTCTCCATTTGGTGAGGGCGAGCAACATATCCAAAGAGCCAAAAGTGGGGAAAGCACACAATAGAAGACCCTAAACAGACAAGTGCCAGGGTGCCCACCGGCCTGGGGGGCCATACGAGTATGTAAGGTCGCAAAGAAGCCCCCTGGGCTGGGACTAGCATGCGCGAGCCCAGGCTGGTGGGGGATCCGGGGGGCCGGAGAGCGCACCAAAGGAGCCGGCAGGAGAGTGCAGAGCGATCCGCAGAAATAGTCTATCCCTGGCCAAAGGGGTCACAGAGCTGCCCAAAGCAGGAGTCAGACACAGACAGTAGACTCCTGGGAGGCTCAAACAAACGACCCAAGGCCATATAGGGTCAACAACTGACATCATCAGAGGCAGGCCCAGAAAGAAAAGGAAAAAAATAAATAAATAAAAAGACCACCTACTACCATAGAAGTTTAATCCACAAAGTCAGGAAATCTAGATGGCCCAATTGAAGCAGATGCAAAAATAAATAAATAAGTAAGTAAATTACTTAACAGACTCTCACAAAAATGGGAAGAAAAAGAAGTTCCCCCCAAATGAGTGGATAAGGGGACTCCCCACAGACAGAGCTAAATGAAAGAGAGGGAAGGGAACTATCAGATATTGAATTCAAAACAATGGTTCTAAGGAAGCTCAATGAGCTCAGCCAGCTCAAAGATAACTATGAGAAACTGCAGAGAAACTATCAGGATCTTACAACAAACTATATCAACCTGCAAAAAGACATAGGAACTATCAAGAAGAAACAAGAGGATATGAAGAATACCATTTCTGAATTGAAGAACACAGTAGAAGGAATCCAAAGCAGTCTGGATGAAGCCGAGGATCGAATCAGTGAGATGGAGCATAAGGTAGAAAAAAGCTCCCAGAAAGAACAAAAAATGGAAAAAAGACTCAAAAAGAATGAAGAGGCATGTAGGGAAATGCAGGACAACCTGAAACGCAATAATATCCGTATAATAGGGATACCAGAAGCAGAAGAAGAGGAGCGGGGGATAGAGAACCTCCTTGAAAAAGTAATGATGGAAAATTTCCCTAATTTGAGGAGAGAAAGGCTCTCATGGATCCGGGAGGCACACAGGACCCCACTCAAGAGGGACTCAAGGAGGTCCGCTCCAAGACACATCACCATTAAAATGGCAACTATCAAAGGCAAAGAGAGAATCCTCAAGGCAGCAAGGGAGAAGGAGAAAGCAACATACAAGGGGGCTCCAGTATGGCTAGGAGCTGACTTCTCAACAGAAACACTACAAGCCAGAAGGGAATGGCAACAAATACTCCAAGTCATGAAAAGCAAGGGCCTACAACTAAGGCTACTCTACCCAGCAAGACTCTCAATGAAAATCGAAGGGGAAATAAGGAGTATCCAAGACAAAGAAGGCTAACACAATACATCTCTACCAAACCAGCACTCCAAGATATTCTAAAGGGACTGGTTTAAGAAGATGAAAGAAAACAGTGAGAAATAGAAAAACACAGGTACAAAGAGAAAAAATGAATAGGTTTCTATCAGTAATAACTCTCAATGTAAATGGACTAAATGCCCCAATCAGGAGACACAGGATAGCTGCATGGATAAGAAAACATGACCCACACATATGCTGTCTACAAGAGACCCACCTCAGAGCCAAAAACCTACATAGATTGAAAGTAAAGGAATGGAAAAAAATATTCCAAACAACTGGTCAAGAGAAAAAAGCCGAGGTTGCCATACTTGTATCAGACAAATTAGATTTCAAAACACAGGCCATAAAAAGAGACCCAGAGCAGCACTTTATAATATTTAAAGGAAGAATCTATCAAGAAGATATCAACATTGTAAACTTATATGCCCCCAATATAGGAGCCCCCAAGTATATAAGGAAATTGTTGGACGACTTCAGAAAAGATAAAGACAGCAACACATTGATAGTAGGGGATTTCAACACCCCACTGTCAAAAATGGACAGATCTTCCAAACAAAACATTAATAAAGATATTGTGCAGCTGAATGATGCACTCAGTGAAATAGACTTAACTGACATATATAGAACCTTACATCCCAAAGAAGAAAAATAAACATTCTCTTCAATTGCTCATGGCAGTTTTTCAAAGGTAGACTACATGATAGGACACAAAGCAAAACTCAGCAAATTCAGGAAAATTGTTAATAATACCAAACTTTTTCTCGGACCACAAGGGCTTGAAACTGGAAAACAACCTTAAAGAGAAACTTCAAAAACTTGCAAACTCATGCAGACTGAACAGTAGACTATTCAACAATGAATGGGTCAATAATGAGATAAGAGAAGAAATCACAAAATTTCTAGAAACAAATGAAAACGAACAGACAACAGTCCAAAACCTATGGGACACAGCAAAGGCAGTCCTGAGAGGGAAGTTCATAGCAATACAGGCATACCTAAAAAAGAGAGAAACATTTCAAATAAAATACCTCACACTACAACTTCAAGAACTGAAGAAACAACAACAAATAAATCCCAGAGCAAGGAGAAGGAAGGAACTAGTCAAGATTAGAGCAGAACTGAATGACATAGAGATGAAAGGAACAATTCAAAGGATCAACCAATCCAGAAGCTGGTTCTTTGAAAAGATAAAAACAATTGACAAGCCTTTAAGCAGACTCATCAAGAAAAAAAGGGAGAGGACCCAAATTAATAATATCAGAAATGAAAGAAGAGAAATAACAACTGATACCACAGAAATACAAAGGATTGTCAGAAACTGCTATGAACAATTATATGCCAAGAAATTTGAAAACCTTGATGAAATGGACAAATTTCTAGAAAAGTATAATCTTCCAACACTGAAGGAGGAAGAAACAGAAAGCTTTAAAAGACTGATAACAGCTGGGGAAATTGAAGCAGTCATCAAGAAACTCCCGGCACACAAAAGCCCAGGTCTGGACAGTTTCACAGGAGAATTTTACAAAACATTTAAGGAACAGCTAATCCCTGTCCTTCTCAGACTATTCCAAAAAATCCAAGAGGAGGGAAGACTCCCAGTCTCTTTTTGTGAGTCCAGCATCACTCTAATCCCAAAACCAGATAAAGACCCTACAAAGAAAGAAAACTACAGGCCAATTTCGCTGATGAACATAAATGCCAAAATCCTCAGCAAAATATTGGCAAACCACATCCCGCAATACATTGAAAAGATTATCCACCATGATCAAGTGGGATTCATCGCAGGGATGCAGGGATGTGTCAATATACGCAAGTCAATAAATGTAATACATCACATAAATAACAGAAAAGACAAAAACCACATGATCATCTCGATAGATGCAGAAAAAGCATTTGATAAGGTACAGCACTGATTTATGATCAAAACACTCAGCAAAATGGGAATCAATGGGGCAATCCTCAACATAATAAAGGCCAGATATGAAAAACCTACTGCCAACCTACAGCCAAACCCAGGGCCTGCATACCCAGTGGCTAGCTACAGACCACGTCAGAGCATTACCAACCTGTCCCTGCACAGCTGATTCTCCATGGAGGGTGGAAGTTGGTGGTCAGTGCTCACAGCTAGCCTTTGAAGCTGATTGGCATGGGTAAATCTCTGCCACTGACATGAGAACAGCAACCAAGGCTCAACTACAATAGGAAGGTATACTCAGTTCACACAAAGGACGCACCTTGATTACCCAGCTTGGGTGATAGAGGAGGCTGTGTCACTGGATCCTATGGGACACCTACTACATTAGGCCACACTATCAAGATAAAAAGTCAAAGCATCTCTACCTAATACATAGAAACAAACACAGGGAGGCTGCCAAAATGAGGAGGCAAAGAAACATGGTCAAATGAAAGAACAGATCAAAATTACAGAAAAGGAGCTCAAGGAAATGGAGATAAGATGCAGAGTTCAAAACACTGGTTGTAAGGACGCTTAAGGAACTTAGTGAGGACCTCGACAGCATAATAAAGATCTAGTCAGAAACGAAGGCTACACAAATTGAAATAAAGAACAATTTACAGGTAAACAGTAGTGGAGTGGATGGAGCTGAGAATTGAATCAATGATTTGGAACATAACGAAGCAGAAAACAACCAATCAGAACAACAAGAAGAAAAAAGAATTTTAAAAAGTGAGGATAGTGTAAGCAACCTCTGGGACAACTTCAAGGGTTCCAACATTTGCATTTTAGGGGTGCCAGAAGGAGAAGAGAAAGAGCAAGAAATTGGAAACCTATTTAACAAGTAATGAAAGAAAACTTCCCTAATTTTGTGGAGGAAATAGACATGCAGGTGAAGGAAGAACAGAGAGTCCCAAACAAGATGGATCCAAAGAGGCCCACTCCAAGACATACCAGAATTAAAGTTCCAAAAGTTAAAGATAAAGAAAGAATCTCAAAAGCACCAAGAGAAAAGAAGTTAGTTACCTAGAGGGGAGTTCCCATGAGATGGTCAGCTGATTTCTCAAAGAAACTTTGCAGGCTAGAAGGGACTAGCAAGAAATATTCAAAATCATGAAAAGCAGGGACTTAAAGCTAAGGTTCTTCTACCTACCAACAGTGTCATTTAGAATCAAAGGGCAGATAAAAACTTCTCAGACAAGAGAAAGAAAAAGGAGTTCATCATCACCAAACCATTATTATATGAAATGTTAAAGGGACTTATTTAAGAAAAAGAAGAAGATCAAAACTATGAGCAATAAAATGGCAATAAATACCTATCTATAAATATTTGAATCTGACAAACAAGCTAAGCAAACAAGAAGAGCGACAGAATCATGGATACACAGAGTGTTTTGATGTTTGCCAGATGGGAGGAGGTTGTGGGGGAATGGGTGAAGAGGTGAGGGGATTAAGAAGTATAAAGAGGTAGTTACAGAATAGCCATGGGGATGTAAAATACAGTGTAGGAAATGGAGTAGCCAAGAAATTTACATGCATGTCCCATGGGCATGAACAATGGTGTGGGGATTGCCTGAAGGAGTGGGGGTGTGGTGGGTGGAGAGGGAAAAGAGGGGAAATCAGGACAACTGTAGTGGCATGATCAATAAAATATAATTAAAAAATAAACTTTAAAGAGGCAGCTCAAAAGGATGAAAAGAAAAAGAAAGAAAAGGGCCTTTTTTAGAAATGTAATCCAATGGGGAATTAATTTAAAAAGAAAATAAAGAAGAGCTAAAGTGGACAAGGGTAAGAAGAAACAATGAACATTTAACAGAGAAACCAGGGGGAAAACCTATAAAATTAGAAAAGGAAAAAAAAACCTCATGAAATTTCTGTTTCTAATCATGTTTTTTTGAGGGCACTGGAATGAAGACAAACTTTTGAACCTCCTCCAATGCAGATTTCGGCCCCTCACATGTTCCCGATGCTCTATTTTACAAGAACATTTCCTACAGGCAACACTTTTTCCCTTGCCTGACAGAGCAGAAGAGTGTTCAAAGCAGCTTTGATCAGGGCAGCACTCTCAGGGCAGTTTGTAAGGGAGGAAGCCAAGGAGGCTTTTTAATTTAAAAATAAGTGCTGCTTTGTCTCCCAGTTTCCTTAATTGAGGCAGAAGCTAAATCTAGGACACAGCCTAGTGGGAGATTGGCTACAGCATGGTCATGTGGATTCGGAGTGAGAAAGGAGATGGTGAGGACCAGAAAGGTGTGTGTGTGGCATGTGGTATATGCATGTGCGTGTGTGTGTGTGTGTGTGTGTGTGTGTGTGTGTGTGTGTATGTGTACAGTTACAGGGAAGTATCCTCAACTATCAAGCCTATCACATCAAAATGTCAAAATGCGCTATAAGGGAGAGAAGTAACTGAACCCACATTAGCTGTGTTGTTTGATTTTGTGGACAAGTTGCAGCAGGATTTAAATGCTTTCAACCAGCAATGGAGGAATGGAAAGAATGGAAAGAAAGTCCAAAATAGGTGAATTGTATTTGTCTTAAAGAGACTTTGTAGGCCTGAGAGTTGAAAATTTCCTTTTTACTGTGATGTTGCTAAAATTTTGACCTAGAATATTTGTTTGCTCTTGAAACCAGAGTAAAGACACAAAAATAATTAGAAAGAATGGGAGAAAAGAAGGATGAGGAAATATATAAGGTACATGTGAAGACATTGCTGATGGAGATTGATGGTGCTTTATGGCACTTTTACCCTTTCCCCCAACTTTCAAATGGGGTTGAAGGAAATTTGATGGATAAAAGCATGAAAGGAGGGTGGGGAATAGGCATGGCTGTGGTTTGGTCTACAGTTATTGAAAGGTGTTAAATGCAGAAGGGACTTATTTGGTCTATAATGCCCTGAGAGATATAATCATGAGAAATACGGTATGGTTTACAAACATTGTGATTGAGAAACAGGAAAAGATTTTTTTTAAATGTGAGAAAAATGGGAATACAAAATAAAATAAAATACTATGTATTAACACACTTGGAGTAGTAAAAATGCTATGCAAATTCAAAGTATCATTAGTATTTAGCCCTAAAGGGAGATGGTGATAACTTCATCATTAAAACACGCCATAGTAGCAATACAGATAACTGATTCCCCAGTGGCTGCAGATCCCAAAATACAGGCCCAGGGACCAAATGAGATCACAGTATGTTCTGGGGTCCCTTGGGGAAGTGAAATATTCTGCCTGCTTTCCCAAATTCCCAGAAGGTTACCACTTCTATTTGATGGGCTTTACTCCTCCCCTGATGTAAATAGCTACTTCCGTTGAAAAATCTCAAGAGATGTATGTGGCTGAGGACCGTCTGCTTAGTTTCACATGATGACTTAGAGGAGACATTAACCTTTGAATAACTTGGTGGATTTTCATCTCATAAATGTTAAAGCATTATCTTTGCAGGAATCAGGTTCGAGTAGGGGACATTTTCATGTGTGGTTTTATGGAGAAATTGGAACTGTGTATGTGAATGTGAAAAAGAGTTTTCTTTGGGAAGCCACGTTAATAGAGAAAGTACAGTTTTCTGTTCCATTGCAAGGCCTGGGGGAGGAAGTTGGGAAGCTTGTGGTAATAACAATCTCATCCATTTTTAAGTTCATCCTATATTCTGGGCCCTTTATACCTGTTATCTTGTTTCATACAACAACCCTATGAGGAGGGACATTAAAAATGAGTAAACTGAGACTCCAAGATAGTATATAACTTGTCCAGGGTTATAAAATTAAGATATTGACTTTGGGGTTAGAATCCAGCCTTATCTGACTCCAAATCCTCAAGAGATATTGGTTGCATTCCTCCTTGCACTCAGCTTCACTGTCTGTGCTTTCATTTGGGTTTCCCTAGAAGCAATCCTGAGACAAGGGTTGGGAAGCAAGTGGTTTATACAGGAGAAATTCCCAGTGGTAGGGAAAAGGAGAAGGAAGACAGAGAACAGAAAGCAGCCAATAAATTGTCCATTATTGAGCAAGTTACCAATGTGGACAACTAGGATTCAGTCCTGTGGAGGAACTTGGAAAAATGAATTTTCTGGCCTTGGGGGCCAAGGAGGCTGGTATACTTTAAAAATTGAGGTGTAATCAACATATAACATTATATTAATTTCATGTGTACAATATAATAATTTGATGTTTGTATACATTGCAAAATTATCACCACAATAAATCTAGTTAACATCCATCATTTTACACAATTACAAAAAATTTTTTTCTTGTGATAAGAATTTTTAAGATCTACTCTCAAAGCTGGTGCATTCATATATTATCAAATCCTGTCATTGGTTGAAAGTTACTGGGGTGGGGATGGAGAGGCAAAAGCTAACTTTGGTGACCAGAGAATGCCCTCTATCTAAGAAATGAAGGTTCTGGAGTAGAAGTCAGGTTGGTGTGCACTGAACTGCAAAGGGCGAGGGCAAGTGAGCTGTAAGCACTTGGGGCTCATGGACCTCTCCTGTGCCTAGGGTGCCAGCTAACTTGGTGTTCAGCACTGAGCCTTAGAATGGTACTGATCTCCTAGCTCAGCAGGGGCTCAAGTACCCTTCTCTGCATCCCCATATGAGAGTTGCAGGGAATCCAGACACCATCTTGCCAAAAGGGAAGGCCAGACGTTGTTCATAGAGATAACAGTGGTGTTAGTTTTCTTTCTAGAGGAAAATCTCTTAAGATTCATGAATTTCCAGAAGCCAATGATGTGCTATCCTTGGGGAGATACAAAATGAAAATATATTAAAGTTACTGGAGAGAATGAAGGTATGACAGAGGATATGTTGATTCTTACTGATGCTATGTTACAGCCATTTATTCTGGATGTTGCATAATAGTCTAAAAAGCTCTCCCAGGTCTCTTAGCAATTAGCATGTGTCATTAAAATCTAATTTACAATTATACCCTCCAATCTAAATTCTAGCTTTGAATTTTTGCCCGATCTTTTTTTCCCTAAACACATGAGTAGTTCAGAGGCCTGTGAAATAGACAAACCCCATAGGGGATTTGATGTCCCAAATTACACGGAATATTTTACCAAAAGGTTGAAACTTTAAAATGAATTCCTGAAAGGTACTGCTACTTTACTTTGAAGCTAAAGCTTATAGGTTAATAAGCAGTTACTGTTAAATATTTCAGAAAACACTTCTATTTTATTGACAGAAAGTTTTCACTGAAAGGAGCCAAAGAAATAATGGAGCTCAATGACAGAATGGGAAGGTCTACCTGAAGCTGTCAGACCACAATTGAGACAGACATAGGATACTTTCAGAGGAGACAAACTGTCCCTACATTTCTTGGGCTGTTTCAAAAAAAATCTGAGGATTCTAGTGTTTGAATGTACAAACCCAATGTAGCATTCTTAATGGATATGACTTGTTGAAAATCAGCAGTTTAAGTGTGCCGATTAAAGAAGTGATTTTCTTCCTAATAAAAGTTAATTTTTTTTATTGTTCAAATACATTTGTCTCAATTTTCCCACCACCACTTTCTGTTTCCCCACCCACCTCAATCCTTCCCCTCTTTAGCTTTGTCCATGGGTCCTTTATACATGTTCCTTGATTTGACCCTTCCCCTTTTTTTCCCCATTACCCACCTCCCTCCTTCCCTCTTGTTACTGTCACTTTGTTGTTTTCAATGTTGCTGGTTACTTTCCTCTTGCTTGTTTCTTTTTTTGATTAAGTTCCACTTGTAGGTGAGATCATATGTTACTTGTCTTTCACCTCCTGGCTTATTCTGCTTAGCATAATGCTCTCCAGTTCCATCCATGCTGTCGCGAAGGGCAGTAGCTCTTTCATTCTTCCTGCTGTGTAGTATTCCTTTGTGTTAATGTACCGTTGTTTTTTGATCCACTCATTTACTGATGGGCACTTAGGTTGCTTCCAGCACTTTGCTATTGTAAATTGTGCTGCTATGAACATTGAAGGGCATAGATTCTTTTGAATTGGTGTTTCGGGATTCTTAGGGTATAACCCCAGCAGTGGAATTGCTGGGTCAAGAGGCCGTTCCATTTGTAGCTTTTTGAGGAAATTCCACACTGTTTTCCACAGTGGCTGCACCAGTCTGCATTCCCACCAACAGTGCACTAGGGTTCCCTTTTCTCCACAGCCTCGCCAGCACTTGTTTGTTGATTTGTTTATGATGACCATTCTGACCAGAGTGGAGTGGTACCCCATTGTGGTTTTGATCTACATTTCTCTGATGGCTAGTGATGCTGAGCATTCTTTCACATGTCTCTGGGCCCTGTGTATGTCCTCCTTGGAGAAGTGTCTGTTCAGGTCCTTTGCCCACTTTTTAATTCGATTGTTTATCTTCCTGGAGTGGAGACCTGTGAATTCTTCATATATTTTGGAGATCAAACCTTTTTCCGAGGTATCATTGGCAAATATATTTTCCCATACAGTTCGTTCCCTTTTCATTTTGCTGATATTTTCTTTAGCCATGCGGAAGCTTCTTATTTTGAAGTCCCGCTTGTTTATTCTTTCCTTTATGTCCCTTGTGCTAGGGGACATATCAGTGAAGCTATTGCTGCATGGGATATCTGAGAGTTTCCTGCCAATGTTCTCCTCTAGGACTTTTATGGTGTTGCGACTTATATTTAAGTCTTTTATCCATCTTGAGTTTATTTTTCCGTATGGTGTAAGTTGGTGATTGAATTTCATTATTTTGCATGTAGCTGTCCAGATCTTCCAACACCATTTGTTGAAAAGGCTACTTTTGATCCATTTTATGCTTCTGCACCTTTTGTCAAATATTAATTGACCATAGAGACATGGATTTATTTCTCGACTCTCTATTTTGTTACATTGATCTGTGCATCTGTTCTTATGCCAGTACCAGACTGTTTTGATTACAGTGGCCTTGTTATATAGCTTTTCATCAGGTATTGTGATCCTTCCTACTTTGTTCTTCTTTCTTAAAATTGCTTTAGCTATTAGGGGTTGTTTATGGTTACACATGAATTTTTGAAATGTCTGTTCTATGTCTGTGAAATATGTCATTGGTATTTTAATAGGGATTGCATTGCATCTATAAATTGCTATGTGTAGCATGGACATTTTGATGATGTTAATTCTTCCAATCCATGAACATGGTATATGCTTCCATTTATTTTTGTCTCCCTTAAGTTCTTTCTTCAGCGTTGTGTAGTTTTCTGAGTACAGGTCACTTACCTCCTTGGTTAAGATTATTCCTAGGTAAGTTATTTTTCTTGTTGCTATAGCAAATGGGATTTTTTTTCCTGATATCTGATGCTGACATTTCATTATAGGTGTACAAAAGTGCCTTCAGTTTCTGAAAATTGAATTTGTATCCCACTGTTTTGCCAAATTCACTTATTAGGTTGAGTAGTTTTTTGGTGGAGTCTATGGCATTTTCTAAGTACACTATAATTTCACCTTCAAACAATGATAGTTTTACTTCTTCCTTTCCAATTTGAATGCCTTTTATTTCTTTTTGTTGTCTGATTGCTGTGGCTAGGACTTTCAATAGTATGTTGAATAGAAGTGGTGAAAGCAGATATGCTTGTCTTGTTCTGATCTTCGTGTGAAAGTTTTAGTTTTGTCCATTGAGTATGATGTTGGCTGTAGGTTTTTCATATATGGCCTTTATTATGTTGGGGTATGCCCCCTTTATTCCCACTTTGCTGGGTGTTTTTATCTTAAATGGATGCTGTACTTTATCAAATATTTTTTGCATCTATTAATGTGATGATGTGGTTTTTGTATTTCCTTTTGTTTATGAGATGTATTACATTTATTGATTTGTGAATATTGAACTATCCCTGCATCCCTGGGATGAATCCCACTTGATCATGGTGGATGATCTTTTTAATGTATTGCTGGATGCGGTTTGCCAATATTTTGTTGAGGATTTTAGTGTCTATGTTCATCAGTGATATTGACCCGTAATTTCCTTTCTTTGTTGTGTCTTTATCTGGTTTTGGGATTAGGATGATGCTGGCCTCATAAAAATAGTCTCGGAGTCTTCCCTCCTCTTGAATTTTTTGGAGTAGTCTAAGAGGGACAGGGGTTAGGTCTTCCTAAATGTTTTGTAAAATTCTCCTGTGAAATCATCCCATCCAGGGCTTCTGTGTGCCAGGAGTTTTCTGATTACTGCTTAAATGTCACCAGCTATAAATGGTCTGTTCAGGCTTTCTGATTCTTCTTCATTCAGTGTTGGAAGGTTTTATTTTTATAGAAATGTGTCCATTTCATCGAGGTTTTCAAATTTCTTGGCATATGATTGTTCATAATAATTTCTTATAATCCTTTGTATTGCTGTGGTATCAGTTGTTATGCTTCCTCTTTCATTTCTGATATTATTTATTTGGGTCCTCTCCCTTTTTTTCTTGATGAGTCTACTCAAAGGCTTGCCAATTTTGTTTATGTTTTCAAAGAATTAGTTCCTGGATTTATTGATGCTTTGAATTGTTCTTTAATCTCTATGTCATTCATTTCTGCTCTGATCTTATTTCCTTCCTTCTACTTGCTCTGAGATGTATTTGTTGTTGTTTCTCCAGTTCTTGAAGTTGTAGGGTTAGGTTATTTATTTGAAATGTTTCTGTCTTTTTCAGCTACACTTGTATTGGTATGAAGTTCCCCCTCAGGACTGCCTTCACTGTGTTCCATGGTTTTTGGACTGTGTGTGTGAATTTTCATTTGTTTCCAGAAACTTTTTTATTTCTTCTTTGATCTCATTATTGACCCATTCATTGTTTAATAGCATGCTATTCAGTCTCCATGAGTTAGAATGTTTTTAATTTTTTTTCCTTGATGTTGGTTTAATGTTTCAAGCCCTTGTGGTCTGAGAACATGCTTGTTATTATTTCAATTGTCTTGAATTTTTTGAGGCTTGTTTTGTGTCCTATCATGTGGTCTATCTTTGAAAATGTTCCATGTGCATTTGAAAAGAATGTCTATTTTGTTTCTTTGGTATGAAAGGTTCTATATATTTCAGTTAAGTCCAATTAATATAATGTAACTTAGTTCCCCAATAACCTTGTTGATATTTTGTTTGTAAGATCTATCCATTGCTGGCAGTGGGGTGTTAAAATCCCCTACTATCAGTGTATTGCTGTCTATATCTTCCTTGAAGTCCTCTAAAATTTTCCTTATATATTTTGGTGCTCCTCTGTTGGGTGCATATATGTTTACAATGTTTATGTCTTCTTGATGGATTCTTCCATCATGCTGTCATATGGTGCATGATGAAGTGTCCTTCCGCGTCTCTTCTTATGGACTTTGTTTTGAAATCTATTTTGTCTGATATAAGTATTGTTAACTCTGCTTTTTTTTCCTGTCCATTTGCTTGAAATATTTTTTTCCATCCTCTTACTTTCAGTCAGTGTACGTCCTTTGTCCTGAAGTGGGTCTCTTGTAGGCAGCATGTGTGAGGGTCATATTTTCTTATCCATTCAGCTACCCTATGTCTTTAGATTGGAGCATTCAATCCATTTACATTTAAAGTTATTATTGATAGGCCCTTATTCATTTTTTCCCTTCATACCTGTGTTCCTCTCTTTTTCACTCTTTTTCTTTATCTTCTTAAAGCAGTCCCTTTAGCATCTCTAGTAGTGCTGGTTTGGTGGAAGTGTATTCTTTTAGCCTTCTTTTGTCTGGGAAACTCCTTATTTCGCCTTCCATTTTCATTGAGAGCCTTGCTGGGTAGAGCAGTATTGGTTGTAGGCCTTTGCTTTTCATGACTTGGAATATTTCTTGCCATTCCCTTCTGGCTTGTAGTGTTTCTCTTGAGAATTCAGCTGTTAGTTCTATTGGGGCTCCCTTGTATGTTACCACCTGTTTCTCCCTTGATGTCTTTGTGATTCTCTTTGTCCTTGATATTAGCCATTTTATTTATGATGTATCTTTGAGTGGGCCTCATTGGGTTCCTCTTGAATGGGACCCTCTGTGCTTCCTAGACTTATGTGACTTTTTCTCTCCTCTAATTAGGGAAGTTTTCTATCATTATTTTTTCAAACAGGTTCTTTATCCCTTGCTCCTCTTCTTCCCCTTCTGGTGTCCCTATTATATGGATATTATATGTTTTGGGTTGTCATGCATTTTCCTAAATACCTCTTCATTCTTTTTTGCCTTTTTAAAAATTTTCTTGCTCTTTCTGGGCGCTTTTTTCTACCTTATCATTCAGCTCGCTGATTTGTTCCTCTGCTTCATCTAGCTTGCTTTGGATTCCTTCTACTGTGTTCTTCAGGTTAGAAATTGTATTCTTCATTTCCTCTTACGTCTTGTTAATAGTTTGTATGTCCTTTTTAATGCTGATGTAGTTTGCAGTAAGTTCCTCATAGCTACCCTTTAGTTTTTGGTATCTCTCTCTGAGCTCACTGAGCTCATTGAGCTTCCTTAGAACCGTTGTTTGGAATTCAATATCTGATAGTTTACTTGCCTCTCTGTCATTGGTTCTCTTTGTTGGGCTTCCTCCTTTCCTTTTGATTGGAGTGTGTTTCTTTGTCTTCCCATTATTTGTGATACCATTTTTTTTTTGCTTTTGCTTCTTAAATTGATCTGTCTTGATTTCCTGACTTTGTGTTGTGACCTTCTACAGAAGGAGACCTGTGAAGTTCAGTGGTGCAGTCTCCTTGATCTCCTCAACTTGCTGTTCTTTGGATGCCTTTTATGCCATTTATATTGACTCTCTGGAAGTAATTGGGTTTTGATTGTTGTTTGGTCGTTCTTTTGTGGATCCTACCCTCCAGTTGGTTGACTGAGGGTCACTCTGCCCACCAAGCCTTTTGTGTTTTTGTGCAGGTACTGCCAGATGAAAACCAGAAAGCCCAGGAAACAAACCCACATCCTCAAAAATAACTCCTCTATCAACAGCCGATGAAGCAGCATTAAGAAGGCTGTAAACAGATTAAGACTATTATATGAAAGGAGAGAAATAAATTATTGGCATAAAATCTAGTGACTTAATATGTACAAACTTGATGGACCCGAATTATACACTAGGAAGCTATATAGTAAGAAAATATCGCAAATCATGGAGAAGACCACAGTGGGTTTTGTTTTGGTAGCCTCTAGTGTTTACTGCTGTTTTTTCTTTTTTCCTGGATCTGCCTCTGATGATGTCAGATGTTGACCCTGTCTGACATTAGGCAGCCTATTCAATATATCCAGGAATCTACTGTCAGTGGCTGTCTCCTTCATATGTTAATCTAGTCACTCTGCACTCAGCAGTCTGGCTTAGGCACCACAGGGCTGGGCAGAGTCTCTCCTGGGGGTGGGGCTATTGTGTCCTCTCTCACTTCTGCTGCTCAGGGGAGTAGTCTGTCTGAGCAAGATGGCCACTGCTCTATGGGGGATGAGTTAGTACTGGGATCCCGCCAACTATTTCCTCAGTTCCCTCCCCAAAGTCTCCATTCCCAGTCTCTCCTCAGATGTTTATAGCCCACTCTGCCGTCATCTTTGCCAGAGCCACGGGTAAGTGGCTACAAATAAAAATTTATGCGTTGGCCCTTTAAACAGCTTATTGCGTCTCCAGCTGCCCATCTCTGCCAGAGGGCAGCCCTGGCACTTTGTTCAGCTGCTGTTTTCTGTGTACATTTTGGGCTATGGTGGTGTAGGCTGGAGATCCCTGCTTATGGTTTAGACCCCACTGTTCTCATGGGGATCCCACTGTCTGTTTAAATATCCCTCTGGCACTTCCACCCATGGACGCCCACTGGCATTCTTGAGTCTCTACCGCACTCCTTAACAGTCAGGTTGTGCTAAAGCTGATTCTTCTGTCCGTCCAAGGTTATAAGGCTCCTCTCTTGCTATTGTTCAGTTGTTTGCTCTGGGTGATTTGTCCACAATTTAGTTGTAACTCAAGATTGGTGCTGTGAGGAGGTTTGTGTGACTTCCATTCACTTCTCTGCTATCATGCCTTTCCCTAAATTCTTAATTATATAGGGCATATTCATCAAATGAAACACTTTCTAGGACTAAGCTACATGATTGCAAATGAGGCATCTCACCGGTGATTTCTTAAATTCTTCCAGGACATTTAGACAAAGTATCAAGACATTTCCTCAGGGAACAAAGCCAATTTCTGGTCTGAAAATGATAAAAGATTCACATAAGCAAGAAGCATTCATAGTCAAGTCCCTAGAAGATCTCTGTTACATGAAAGTGGTGTTTCTTTTTATACTATGATCACCTCTATGTGTACAACTTTATGTAAAAAGGGACCATATCTTATGTATTGTCCCATAACTTAGTATAGAGGGTGAGGCAAAGGTAGGTTTACAGTTGTTTGTGTAGAAAATAATACAGCAATTTATCCTCAACAAAATATTGGAAAACCAGGTCCAGCGATACATTAAAAAGATTATACACTGTGATAAAGTGGGATTTATTCCCGGATGCAAGGTTGAGTCAATACCTGCGAATAGTTAACGTGATACACCACATAAACAAAAGGAAGGATAATAATCATGTGATCATATCACTTGATGCAGGAAAACACATTTGAAAAAATCTAGCGTCCATTTATACTAAAAAGTCTCAGCAAAGTGAAAATAGAGAGAACATACCTCAACATAATAAAGGCCATATATGATAAACCCATAGCTAACATCACACTCACTGTGGGAAAACTGAAAGTGTTTTTCTTATGATCAGAAACAGGTCAAGGATGTCCATTTTTACCACTTCTGTTCAATATCATACTGAAGTACTAGCCACAGTAATCAGACAAGAAAAAGACATAGAAGGCATCCAGATTGGAAAGGAAGAAATAAAACTGTCATTAATTGCACATGATATGATACTATATAGAGAAAACCCTAAAGATTCCATGAAAAAGTATTAGTACTGATAAATTAATTCAGTAAAATAGCTGGATACAAAATTAATATTCAGAAATTAGTTGTATTTTTATTCCCCAATAACAAACTATCAGAAGGAGAAATTAAGAAAACAATCCCATTTACAATTGCATCTGAATGGGAGAAATATATTCACCAAAAAGACATCTGATAAGGAGTTAATATCCAAACTTTATAAAAAACTCATACAACTTAACATTAAAAAAACAAACAATCAAATTAAAAAAGTGGGCAAAGGACCTGAATAGACACTTCTTCAAAGAGGATATACAGATGGACAATAGACATATGAAAAGATGCTCAATGTCATTAATCATCAGAGAAATGCAAATTAAAATCACAATGCAATATCACTTCATACCTGTCAGAGTGGCTATCTTCAATAAATCAACAAACAAGTGTTGTTGAGAACATGGAAAAAAAGGAACCCTTGTGTACTGCTGGTGGGAATGTAGATTGGTGCAGCCACTATGTGAAATAGTATGGGTTTTCCTTAAAAATTAAAAATAGATCTACCATATGACACAGCAACAGCACCCTTGGGTATTTATCCAAAAAAACCCCAACACCAATTTGTAAAGATATATTCATCCCTATATTTACTGAACCATTATTTACAACAGCTAAGATATGGAGCTGCCTAAGTGTAAAACTTCATATAAAAAGGGATTATTAATAGACAATTGGATAAAGAAGAAGTGGTACATTTATGCAGTGGAATATTACTCAGCCATAAAATAAATGAAATCTTACCATTGCAACAGCATGGATGTACCTAGACGGTATTATGCTATGTGAAATAAGTCAGGCAGAGAAAGACAAATACTACATGATTTCCCTTATATGTGGAATCTAAAGAACAAAATGAACAAAGAAAAAAAACAGAAAAAGATTCATAGATACAGATAATAAACTGATGGTTGTCAAATTGGAGGGGAGTTGGGGAGCTGGGTGAAAATGTGAATGGATTAAGAAGTACAAATTGGTAGTTACTAAATAATTATGGGATGTAAAGTAAAGCATAGGAAATATAGTCAATAATATTGTAATAACTATGTATGGCATCATGGGGTATTAGATATATCAGGAGGATCACTTTTTAAGTTATATAGATGTCCAGCCTTAAACTAATAGAATATTGAGTGTTAACTGCAATTGAAAAATTTAAAAAAGCAATGCGGTAAATCTCCCTTCATGTGTAATTCAAATCTATGTCTGAGGTACTCATCCATGATGAAAACAGAAAACAAGTATTGATCATCCTCCATACTGTTTTGTTTCATCTGCTTGGAAGCTATTTAGAAAAATATCGCTACATTTCATTTTTCTCTCTTCTTACAAAATTAATCCCAGTTTTTAAAATTTTTCTCCTTACCCAAAAGCATTTTTTCATTGCTTTTAGATAGAGAGGAAGGGATAGAGAGAAACATTGATAGGAGAGAAAACTTCATTAGTTCCTTCCCCAATGCACCTGGACCAGGGATCATGTGCGTCTAGACCAGGGATTGCATCCCCCTGTGCTGAGACCAGTTGTCAGCCTGCAACCATTCAGTTAAGGGATGCCACTCCAACCAACTGAGCCACACTAGCCAGAGCATCCTATGGGGGACTCCCACCTGCGAAGTCCCAGATTTGCCACAGATGGAAGAATCGTTCCAGACCTTGGTTGCCTGTCAAGGAAAGGGGATGGCAATTTCCTCTAGTAGGGAATGCCCCGAGCCCCCGAGCTCAGTGGCCTTTATTGAAAGGGTTAGCAGCAGGGGATAGGTAGCAGGAATGTATAGGTAATCTCAATACATCAGTATATTAATGTTTACAGAAAATAGGTGACTTTTCGAAGAAGACAAATGGCAGAAAACCACCAATTTGTATGGATCCGAGATGAGTAAACATAAGAGCACCAAATGAGATTTGAGTCAGGGTCCAGGAAATATGTAAATTTCCTTCCCAGCATAAGCTGGTTATCCTGTATAAGATTAACAGAGCTTGATAGAGAAACAAAGCATGCTTCAAGGAGTATAATTTACTTCTAGGCTTGATTTCCCCCAGGGGCCCTAGTAGCTATTATTGGGTCCTGCCTATCAACCGCATTACCAGTTTTCTGGCCAAGACTTACAGAGCCTCTCCCAGTCCCTAGCATGTGTGGGACTACAGTCCCCGATACCACTCAAAGCAGCCCCCAACAGCCTCCCAGTTTTTAAAGTCTTTTTCCTTTCTTTTAAGTCTTAGGCCTTTGAATTTTAGTAAAGTGCATTGGTCCTTTAGATTAAAGTTTGTTTTTCAGTTATAGATTCTTTTTTTTTTGTCTGAAAGTTGTTAAAAGGGTTTCAGAATCTTTTTGCTTTTTATGTCTAATTCCAGGTTTCTTTCTTTTTGAGAGCAACCATACTGTTTTGCCTATTTTTTTTCCTCAAAAAAATTACCATTTTTATTGATGAGTTTTCAGCAAAGTTGCATGGAGTATGGGGCCCAGTTGAGTGTGAAGCAAGTGGGGCACATAGGCACTAGATGGTTAAATGTGGTTTTGGCTGAAGGCCTGGAGATGAAATAGAAAACTTCCTGGGCTCTTCCTGCCCTGTAGACCAACACTGACCTATTCTTTTGAACTAGGAGGTGTTCACAATATATGATGTCGACTCTGGGGAAAAACAAGTTTCTTCTTGTAGAATACAAGGCCTACAAATACTAAAGGAATGGTTTCTCTCATAGGAATTGTGGCCAACACAACTCTCTCCAGTGGGAAGTGAATTAACTCAGAGCACCAATCTCCTAGTTGAAAGAGCCAAAGCAATGGTCCTCAAGAGAGGAAGTCATGGCACAAGATCACTAGGGTACTACGCACATCACTTCTCCCTCTTTTCCTAATGAAGGTAAGCACGTCAGGATGGCCCATAGGAGTGGCTGCATGTGGTTTTGATGTTTCCTAGGCAACCGAGTGAGGAAGCTCTCTCACTCCACTGGGAATCACTGGCAACAGAAAGACCTAATGTTATTTATCAAAGTTTGAAATACACACTATTGACTCTACTTCTAGGAATTTATTATACAGAAATGCTTGCACACACATTCAAAGATAAATGCACAAGGATGGGAATTATAACATTTTGTAATAGCAATGATAACAACAACAACAACAACAACAACAACAGCTTTAAAGCCATCAGTAGGGGACTTGTCAAATGTATGGTCTAACCATAGTATGGAATTCTATGCCTTGGTTGGAATGAACAAGGTAGGTCTTTATGTACTAACATAGAGCGATATCCAAAGACCATATTTGAGTGGAAAAAACAAGTTGCACAACAGTATGTGTAATGTGTTATTTCTATAAAACAAAAACAAACAAAAACAGTGAAATCATTTGTTTACATGTTTAAATATATAAGGAATTCTGGAAAGAGATATACAAATTCTTTTTGTTTTTACAAGTTTCCTTTTCTGTTTTATTGGGTAGATGCAAATGGAGTTTTACATAGACCCCAGAATACAGAGAGAATTCTGTATAGTCACATCCAGTGCACTGT
Organism: Pteronotus mesoamericanus; assembly: GCF_021234165.1. Taxonomy (NCBI): domain Eukaryota; kingdom Metazoa; phylum Chordata; class Mammalia; order Chiroptera; family Mormoopidae; genus Pteronotus; species Pteronotus mesoamericanus. The sequence continues at coordinate 5,505,470 of NW_026555072.1, forward strand.
GTGGTACAATATTGTAAGAATAGTGCATATTGTTTTCAAGATCAGAATCTTCAAGCAGATGCACATTACGATAATCAGATAATAAATACCCAAATGAAGCTGTACATTATCACATTTATGAACATGTTTTCCATTATACAGATCATAAAAATGAATTGTGGATTTTGAGATTAACATGACCAGTAGATAGTGATATCAGTGGCACTATAATATTGAAAATGTGAAAAAATATTCCTGTTGCATTTATTCTCAATTTGAAGCTACAATGCTAGCATCAATTTAAAAATACTATGTTCTTTGTTACCAGAATGCATCTTCACAAGCAGCCACTATTTAAGACACTGAAACACCACATCAGCATAGATATATGCATATAGATATACAAATTCTTAACACTGGTTACTTATGAAGATGGGAGTAGAATAGGGTGGAATTTTCAATTTTTCAAAATTGAGTTTAGTACTTGATCTTTTTTTACAACTCACATTTATCAACATATTTTTTATCCAATGACAAAATTAATTAAGAAAATATATGCCCAAACAAGTCTTTACATTCACATGGTGCTCAATCTCTTCTCCACTGCACCTCTTCAGTTATTTTACCATCACTACCTCCTTTCATTTGCACCTATACCCATACTGCCACCATGAGCATCATGTGACACATGAACAAAGGGAGTTAAATAAAAGTTCAGGGTATTCTATAGGGGAAGGAGAAAGGAAAATGTCCCTAAGTACCTATTGTATGACCTGGCTACTCTCTGCTAGACAATGTATATGTGTTATTGAAGATGTTCCTGAGAGATAGCATTTTAAAGATGTTGTCCAAGCCAATCATAACTTCTGTGTTTTGAATACAGCTTAAAATATGGACTTGAATTAGGAATAAGTAATTCTATCCTTAGCCAACATCTTCCTAATTACAATCAATGTCTTCTGTTTCAACACCCTTTAATCTGTCCCAAGAGATATTTTTTCTAACATAAACTTCATCATATCTCTTTCTTGGTTAAAATTCTTCAAGGATTAAATAGTGCCACAGGACAACATCAATGTTCAGAAGGATAATTTTCAAGTTCCTTCATGATCTGGCCTCTGACCATCTTTTTGATTCTATCTCCTGCCACGTGCTCCACCCTTCAGCAAGCTAGTTTTACTAAGCTACTAGCAGTTTTTTGAATGTGCCATGTATTCATTCTTTGGGTCACCATATATTCAGAATATTGGGAATTCTTTGATGAATTCCTAGTTATCTTTTAAGACCAAATTCATGTACCTGAAACATTTTCTGACCTCTTTAACTGCATCACCTCTACTTAATGCATGTCTTGCATACCTCATGTTTTAGATATTTGCATTTTTAACCTGTTTGACTTTCCTATTAGACTTTTAATTCCTTGAGGACAGTCACCTTGTTTTTTTATTATTTGTATCATAACATCTAGAAAGCATGTGATATACATTAAGTAAATGTATATTCCATGATTAAATAAAAATAAATACTGTACCCACTAAAACCAGTTTTGGAGCGACAAGGACCTGAAGAAGAACATATGCAGGATGCTTATTATTTCAAATAATTGTCTAGGAATAAAAATTTAGGGAAATTTATTTGTAAGACTTGGATATCAGATGATATAGAATAATTCTCAGGAAGTGAAAGTCTCATTTAAATAGAATATGATTATCACTGATTTCAAATATTTCCCTGCTTAGAAACATTTGACTTTGCTTTCTATAGGCTTATGCGTTAAATACAAGTCAATCACATCGTAAACAAAGGAAAAGAAGTAAAACTCAGACACATAAGCAAACTTAATACTAAAAGTGTAGTAATAGTTCCATATACAATAGATGAGTGTGACTGAAGTGAAGAAAAATATTGTTCAGAGGTGTATTTTTCTTTGTTCTCTCTATGAGTACCTGCATATAGAAAACTGATGTTAAGAGCAGGTGAAGCAAATTTTAATGACTAAAGAATGATTTAAAAATAGAACATTTACCGTAGGCCGCAGCACTTTCCTGTAATTACTCACTTACGTTAGGACTTCAAAAATATTAGCCATAAAGGGAAAACTCCATACAAACATTGCAACTCAAAATGTTTAGGCTGTTTCAGATAATATAACTATTTTAAACACACACACACACACGCACACAGCCTCAAAGAGCAAATATGTGTTGATGCAATTGTATTAATAGGACTTTGCTTTAGATCTTAAGAGACTGGAATAATGACACAAGTTATGAAGAAAGATAAAAGCACTTAATGGAAAAATATTATTCTTAGTTCAGAAAAGAGTTAGCATAACTTGCCTGACTGTGTATCCATAGAAAGTCATGCTTTCAAGTTTGGCCCTTGGCTGGCTTCTGGGAACTTAGATTTCAGGAGCATTTTCACCATTTCCAGAATTGGTAAGTATGGCTCATGTGCATAAACTTTGTACAAACATTAAGTTTATGCTGGACACCTGCTTTCCTTTTGGGAGTCTGGAACTTGGGTACATGCCAAACAAGAGGTGTCCACGTGATAAACCCCCCAGTAAAAACCCTGGATGCTGAATCTCTAACAAGCTTCTGTAGTTGGCAACATTTCACATGTGTTGTCATACTCATTTATGATTCTACTGGGAAAGGACTCTTGGAAAATTGCTCCTGGCTTCCCCTGGACTTCACCTTGTATGCCTTTCCCCTTAGCTGATTGTGCTTTGTGTCCTTTCACTGTGATAAATCTTAGTCATGAATATAATTAAATGCTGAGTCCCGTGAGCCCTCCCAGTAAATCACTGAGCCAACGGTAGTCTCAGGGACCTCTGTCGCACCTTCAAACGACAAATATGGACGCCTTTATGACCTTAATTGAAAACTATCATACTTAACATTCAGATCCTCTCCCAGCATATATTCTTCTTTGATATGCTGCAAATATCCAAAGAAGTGAAAGGATTAAGCAAAGAAAAAAGAAACCTAAAAAAAGTCATAGACACAGATTATGCTAAGTGAAATAAGCCAGGTGGTGAAAGACAAATACCATATGATCTCACCTATATATGGAACCTAATGAACAAAACAAGCGAGCAAAATAGAACCAGAGACATGGAAGTAAAGAACAAACTGACAGTGACCAGAGGGGAGGGGGCAGAGGGATAATTCGGGAAAGAAGGGGAAAGGTCTAGTCAAAGAACATGTATAAAGGACCCATGGACATGAACAACAGGGTAGGGATTGACTGAGGGAGCAGGGGTGGGCTGAGCAGGGAAGAACAATGGGGGGGGGAAACTGGGACAACTGTAATTTACCAACAATAAAAAATAATAATAAAACTAATATCATCTTAATTCTACAAAACAAAATACCGTTGATCCTTGAATAGCATAGGTTTGATGTGCATGGTCCACTTACATGTGAATATTTTCAATGAATACTGTGAATATATTTTCTCTTCTTTATGATTTTCTTAATAAAATTTTATATTCCCTAGCTTATTTTATTGTAAGAATGAAGTATATAATATATATAATACAAAATATGTGTTAATGGACTGCTTATGCTATCCATAAGGCTTCCGGTCAACATTAGTCTATTTGTAGTTAAATTTTTGGTGTGTCAAAGATTATACTCAGATATTTGACTATGTGGGGATTGGTGTCCCTAACCCCTGCATTATTTGAAGGTGAAATATATAGTTAGAAGTTTAAATTTCTCCAAATAAGCCAGCTGGTTCTGTCTAAATTTAAAGTAGCTGAATATTGTAACTTAATGAAAAAGTCTGTAGGTAAGTGCAGCCCTTTGGGGATATTCTGTTTTGATATAAAGATACCTGACTCACTTTTTCAAAAAGTGAGATTTATTTTTCTATCTGGCATATCCTTGCTCAACCTTTAAGATTCAGTTTAAATGCTACCTCCTCAGTGCAGATTCTAAACTTCGCTAAGTGGGTTCTTTATGACCTGCAACATAGCATTTTGTGTCCATGATTTCCATAAACTAATCATGATACATTAAGAACCTTTACTTCTCTCTTCTGAACTTTGAGATTCAGGACTAGATCTACCCATACACTCATTCCCAGAGGGTACCTTAATGTGTGACAAAATTTAGGTACCCATAAACAATTTGTCACATAATATTAAATGAATCACTAAGCATCTATTTGATTCATAGAGGAATTTAATTTATTTATTTATGTTTGTGGGATCTTTTAGTTTATTTGTTTTGTATTTTTATTGAATTTATAGGAGTACAGAGAGGAAGATGGCAGAGGAGTGAATGGGAGTCACGCCGACCTTCTCCTCCCAAGACCAAACGGGAATTGTGACAAAATAGTGGAGAAATCACCTGGAAAACAATGGAACGATAGTGGGAGAGGAGCCTTGGAGCCGCGGACAGACAGTGGATTCAACTCTCACACATCCCAATGGGTGAGAAGTGTGGTGGGGGCTCGAGAGGGTGGGCTGGGTGCCCACGGGCACCAGCACCAGTGGGACATTGAAATGGCCAGTTAGCTCCCCCTGAGAAGAATGGGGTCTGAATCATAAACAGGGACCTCTAAAAAACAGCAGCTAAAACCAGGAAAATACAGACAAAACGCAACCCGAAAAGCTTAGGGGCACTCTCTACCAGAGACAGGTGGCTGGGGATGCAAAGAGACATTTAAAGGGTCAACGCAAAAATTGCAGTGGCAGCCACCCTCCTTGATCTCTGGGTAGAGGCGGCAGCAGGGTGGGCTGGTGTCTGGGAAAAGATTGATGAGGAAAACTTTGTGAAGAGAGCAGAGACGGTGGCTGGTGGAGCCCCGATGATAACTCACCTCCCACTCTGCAGCTACCATCTCGCTCAGGCATAAGGGAATCAATTAACCTGCCTTTTGTGTGCTCCGCTGAGCTGGGGGGCTAAGTGCAGACTGGCTGGAAGAAATAGAGGATCCCTGACCAAAGGGGTCACACAGCTGCATTGAGAGCCTTGAGGAGAGACTGGAGACAGAGGTGTTGAGGAAAGAATGGGAGAAGGAACCAGGGAGTTCCGACTCCTCCTTTCCGTAGTCTCCATTGTGCGGGAAGAGGCCACATCCCAAAAGAGCCTAGGGCTGAAAAGCATACAATAGACAACCCAAAAGCACCCAGACCAGGCACGCACACTTGCGCCGAGTGGCCGGCGAGGGTTGGCGAGAGCGTGTGTGGACCCATGCGGGCTGGCGAGGGCTCTTGTGGCTTGGCAAGGCCTCCCACAGGTTGGCACTGATGGGGCCTGTGAGGGAGTGCGCAGATCAATGAGGGCAGGTATAAATCGAACCGCACCGGCCCACGAGTGCAGAGCAGTCTGCAGAAATAGTGGATCCCAGGACGAAGGGGTCACAGAGCTGCCCAGAGTCCTTGGAGGAGAGACTGGAGACAGGATTAACCGGAGAGTCCTGGACCTGACTTGTCCCATTTCTGTAGTATCCATTTGGCGACGGTAGGCAATGCATCCAAAGAGCCAAAAGCGGGGAAAGCACACAATAGAAGACCCTAAACTGACCAGTGTCGGGGTACCTGCTGGCCTGGGGAGCCAGACGAGTCTGCAAGGTCCCGAATAAGCCCCATGGTCTGGGCAAGCATGTGTGAGCGCAGGCGGGCAGGGGATCCTGCCAGGCCAGGGAGCGCTCTCAAGGACCCGGCAGGAGAGTGCAGAGCGATCCACAGAAATAGTCGATCCCTGGACAAAGGGGTCACAGAGCTGCCCAAAGCAGGAGTCAGACGCAGACAGTAGACTCCTGGAAGGCTCAAACAAACGACCCAAGGCCATATAGGGACAACAACTGACATCATCAGAGGCAGGCCCAGAAAGAAAAGTAAAGGAAAAATGAATAAATAAATAAATAAATAAAAAGACCCACCTACTACCATAGAACTTTAATCCACAAAGTCAGGAAATCCAGACGGCCCAATTGAAGCAGATGCAAAAATAAATAAATAAATAAGTAAATTACTTAACAGACTCTCACAGAAATGAGAAGAAAAAGAAGTTCCCCCCAAATGAGTGGAAAAGGGGACTCCCCACAGACAAAGCTAAATGAAAGAGAGGGAAGGGAACAATCAGATATTGAATTCAAAACAATGGTTCTAAGGAAGCTCAATGAGCTCAGCCAGCTCAAAGATAACTATGAGAAACTGCAGAGAAACTATCAGGATCTTACAACAAACTATATCAACCTGGAAAAGGACATAGAAACTATCAAGAAGACACAAGAGGATATGAAGAATACCATTTCTGAATTGAAGAACACAGTAGAAGGAATCCAAAGCAGTCTGGATGAAGCCGAGGATCGAATCAGTGAGATGGAGCATAAGGTAGAAAAAAGCTCCCAGAAAGAACAAAAAATGGAAAAAAGATTCAAAAAGAATGAAGAGGCATGTAGGGAAATGCAGGACAACCTGAAACGCAATAATATCCGTATAATAGGGATACCAGAAGCAGAAGAAGAGGAGCAGGGGATAGAGAACCTCCTTGAAAAAGTAATGATGGAAAATTTCCCTTATTTGAGGAGAGAAAGGCTCTCATGGATCCGGGAGGCACACAGGACCCCACTCAAGAGGGACTCAAGGAGGTCCGCTCCAAGACACATCATCATTAAAATGGCAACTATCAAAGGCAAAGAGAGAATCCTCAAGGCAGCAAGGGAGAAGGAGAAAGCAACATACAAGGGGGCTCCAGTATGGCTAGGAGCTGACTTCTCAACAGAAACACTACAAGCCAGAAGGGTATGGCAACAAATATTCCAAGTCATGAAAAGCAAGGGCCTACAACCAAGGCTGCTCTACCTAGCAAGGCTCTCAATGAAAATCGAAGGGGAAATAAGGAGTTTCCAAGACAAAAGAAGGCTAAAACAATACATCTCTACCAAACCAGCACTCCAAGATATTCTAAAGGGACTGGTTTAAGAAGATGAAAGAAAACAGTGAGAAATAGAAAAACACAGGTACAAAGAGAAAAAATGAATAGGTTTCTATCAGTAATAACTCTCAATGTAAATGGACTAAATGCCCCAATCAGGAGACACAGGATAGCTGCATGGATAAGAAAACATGACCCACACATATGCTGTCTACAAGAGACCCACCTCAGAACCAAAAACCTACACAGATTGAAAGTAAAGGGATGGAAAAAAATGTTCCAAGCAACTGGTCGAGAGAAAAAGGCCGAGGTTGCCATACTTGTATCAGACAAAGTAGATTTCAAAACACAGGCCATAGAAGGAGACCCAGAGCGGCACTTTATAATATTTAAAGAAAGAATCTATCAAGAAGACATCAACATTGTAAACTTAAATGCTCCCAATATAGGAACCCCCAAGAATATAAAGAAATTGTTGGACGACTTCAAAAAAGATATAGACAGCAACACACTGATAGTAGGGGATTTCAAATCTCCACTGTCAAAAATGGACAGATCTTCCAAAGAAAACATCAACAAGGATATTGTGCAGCTGAATGATGCACTGAATGAAATAGACTTAACTGACATATATAGAACCTTACATCCCAAAGAGGCAAAATGCTCATTCTTTTCAAAGGCTCATGGCAGTTTTTCAAAGATAGACAACATGATGGGACAAAAAGCAAGCCTCAGCAAATTCAGGAGAATTCAAATAATACCAACCTTTTTCTCAGACCACAAGGGCTTGAAACTGGAAATCAACCTTAAAGAGAAACTTCAAAAACTTGCAAACTGATGGAGACTCGACAGTAGACTATTAAACAATGAATGGGTCAATAATGAGCTAAGAGAAGAAATCAAAAAATTTCTGGAATGAAATGAAAATGAAAAGACAACAGTCCAAAACCTATGGGACACAGCAAAGGCAGTCCTGAGAGGGAAGTTCATAGCAATACAGGCTTACCTTAAAAAGATAGAAACATTTCGAATAAAAGACCTAACACTACAACTTCAAGAACTGGAGAAACAACAACAAATAAATCCCAGAGCAAGGAGATGGAAGGAAACAGTGAAGATTAGAGCAGAACTGAATGACATAGAGATGAAAAGAACAATTCAAAGGATCAACCAATCCAGAAGCTGGTTCTTTGAAAAGATCAATAAAATTGACAAGCCTTTAAGCAGACTCATCAAGAAAAAAAGGGAGAGGACCCAAATTAATAATATCAGAAATGAGAGAGGAGAAATAACAACTGATACCACAGAAATACAAAGGATTGTCAGAAACTACTATGAACAATTATATGCCAAGAAATTTGAAAATCTTGATGAAATGGACAAATTTTTACAAAAGTATAATCTTCCAACACTGAAGAAGGAAGAAACAGAAAGCTTGAACAGACCGGTAACAGCTAGGGAAATTGAAGCAGTAATCAAGAAATTCCCGGCACACAAAAGCCCAGGGCTGGACGGTTTCACAGGAGAATTTTCCAAAACATTTAAGGAAGAGCTAACCCCTGTCCTTCTCAGAATATTCTAAAAAGTCCCAGAGGAGGGAAGACTCCCAGTCTCTTTTTATGAGGCCAGCATCACCCTAATCCCAAAACCAGATAAAGACCCTACAAAAAAAGAAAACTACAGGCCAAATCTCTGATGAGCATTGATGTCAAAATCCTCAGGAAAACATTGGCAAACCGCATCCAGCAATACATTCGAAAGATTATCCACCATGATCAAGTGAGATTCATCCCAGGGATGCAGGGATGGTTCAATATACGCAAGTCAATAAACGTAATACATCACATGATCATCTTGATAGATGCAGAAAAGGCATTCGATAAGGTACAGCACCCATTTATGATCAAAACACTCAGCAAAATGGGAATAAATGGAGCATTCCTCAACATAATATAGGCCATATATGAAAAACCTACAGCCAACATACTCAACGGGCAAAAACTGAAAGCTTTCCGACTAAGATCAGCATCATGGCAAGGATGTCTGCTTTCACTGCTTCTTTTCAACACTGTATTGGAAGTCTTAGCCATAGCGGTCAGACAAGAAAAAGATTGGGAAAGGAGGAAGTAAAGCTATCATTGTTTGCAGATGACATGATGGTGTACATAGAGAACCCTGTAGAGTCTACCAAAAAACTCCTCAACCTAATAAGTGAATTTGGCAAAACAGCAGGATACAAAGTCAATATTCAGAAATCAAAGGTATGTTTGTACACCAGCAATGAAATAGAAGAAGAAATCAGAAAAAAATACCATTCGATATAGCAAGAAGAAAAATGAAGTACCTAGGCATAAATTTAACCAAAGAGGTAAAAGACCTTTATGCAGAAAACTATACAACATTGAAGAAAGAAATTAAGGAAGACACAAATAAATGGAAGCATATACCATGCTCATGGATTGGAAGAATTAATATCCTCAAAATGTCCATACTACCCAAAGCAATTTATAGATTCCACGCCATCCCTATTAAGATACCAATGACATATTTCACAGAAATAGAACAGACATTTCAAAAATGTATATGGAACTGTAAATTACCCCGAATCACCACAGCAATTTTGAGAAAGAAAAACAGAGTAGGAGGTATCACAATAACGGGCATCAAACTCTACTACAAAGCCACTATATTCAAAACAATCTGGTACTGGCACAAAAGCAGATCCATAGACCAGTGGAACAGAATAGAAAGCCCAAAAAGAAGCCCAGGTCTCTATAGGTGACTAATATTTGACAAAGGAGGCAGAAGTATAAAATGGAGCAGTAATAGCCTCTTCAAAAAATGGTGTTGGGAGAGCTGGACGGCTACATGCTAAAAATTGAACTTGGATCATCAGCTGACACCATACACAAAAATAAACTCAAGATGGATAAAAGACTTAAATATAACTCGCAACACCATAAAAGTCCTAGAGGAGAACGTTGGCAGCAAACTCTGAGATATCCCACACAGCAATTCACTGATATGTCTCCTAAAGCAAGGGACATAAAGGAAAGAATGAACAAGTGGGACTTCATCAAAATAAGAAGCTTCTTTAGGGCTAAAGAAAACATCAGCAAAATGGAAACGGAGCCATTCGTATGGCAAAATATATTTGCTAATGATACATCAGATAGAGATTTGACCTCCAAGATATATAAAGAATTCACTCAACTCCACTCCAAGAAGACAAATGATCTAATCAAAAAATGGGAAAAGGACCTGGGCAGACGCTTTTCCAAGGAGATTCGGAGGGCCCAGAGACATTTGAAAGGATGCTCAGCATCACTAGCCATCAGAGGAATGCAGATCAAAACCACCATGAGGTACCACCTCACACCGGTCAGAATGGCCATCATAAACAGATGAACAAACAACAGGTGGTGGTGAGGCTGTGGAGAGAAGGCAACAGTAGTATCCTGTTGGTGGGAATGCAGACTGCTGCAGCCACTGTGGAAAACAGTGTGGAATTTCCTCAAAAAGCTCAAAATAGAATTGCCTTTTGATCCAGTGATTCCCCTGCTGGGTCTATACCCTAAGAATCCCCAAATTTCAATTCAAAAGAACCTATGCACCACAATGTTCAAAGCAGCACAATTTACAAGAGCCAAGTGTTGGAAGCAACCTCAATGTCCATCAGTAGATGAGTGGATCAAAAAACTATTTTTTGATAAATTTATAAAATGGAATACATTTATAAAATGGAATAGTATGCAGCAGAAAGAAAAGAAGAACTACTGAACTTCGCGACAGCATGGATGGAACTCGAGAGATTTATGCTAAGCGAAATAAGCCAGGGAGTGAAAGACAAATACCATATGATTTCACCTATAAGCGGAAGCTAACCAGCAATACAAAGATGGAAGTCAAATAAGACCAGTAACAGTGAAAGGAAAAGAAACCAACAGAGACAAGAGGAAAGGAGGGAGGGGGGCGGGGGAAAAGGAAGGGGAGGGGAAAGTCAAGGAACATATAGCAAAGACGCAAGGACAAAACCAAAGGGGAAGAGTTGAGGGCGGGAGGGAGGGAGGGGGTATGGGAAAGTGGTGGGGTGTAGGCAGAGACAAATGAATTTGAAAAAATAAATTAAAAAATAAAAAAAGAATATTATCTGTCAATCCAAAAAAATGAATTTATAGGAATAATATTGGTTAGTAAAATTATGTATGATTCAGGAGTACAATTCTATAATACACCACCTGAATATTGTATTGTGTGTTCACTACCCAAAGTCTAATCTCCTTCCATCACCATTTATCCCCCCTTTACCCTGTTCTACCTTCCTCTGTTTTCCCTTTCATAATCACAATATTGTTGTCTGTGTCTATGAGTTTTTTTCTTTGCTTAATTCCTTCATCTTTTGCCACTAGCCCCCCCAAGCCATTTCCTCTCTGAATGGTCTCAGTCTGTTCTCTGTATCTACATTTCTGTTTCTATTTTGTTTGTTAGTTTATTTTGTTCATTAGAATTCCACATATAAGTCAAATCATATGGTACTTATCTTTGTCTGCCTGGCTTATTTCACTTAGCATAATACTCTCCAGGCCCACTCAGGCTGTCACGAAAGGTAAAATTATCTTCTTTTTTTATGGCTGAGTAGTATTTCATGGTGTAAATGTACCACAGCTTTTTTATCCATTTGTTTTCTGATGGATACTTAGGCTGCTTCCAGATCTTGGTTATTGTAAATAATGCTGCCATGAGCATAGGAGTGCATATACTCTTTCATATTAGTGTTTCAGGTTTATTTGGATGTATTCCCAGAAGTGGAATCACTGGGTCATAAGGCAGTTCCATTTTTAATGTATTGAGATAACTCCATGCTGCTTTCCACAGTGACTGCTCCAGTCTGCATTCCCACCAACAGTGCAAAATGGTTTCCTTTATGCCACATCCCCAGCAGCAATTGTTGTTTGTTGATTTATTGATGTACCCATTCTGACAGGTATTAAGTGATATCTCATTGTGGTTTTAACTTGTATCTCTCTGATAATTAGCTATGTTGAGCATTTTTTCATATGTCTATTGGCCAACGGTATGTCCTCTTTGGAGAAGTGTCTATTCAGGTCCTTTATCTATTTTTGAATTGGATTTTTTTTGGTATTGAGTTTTATAAGTTCTTTATAAATTTGGCATTAACCCCTTATCAGATGTATCATTTGCGAATATATTCTCCCATTTAGTGGGTTATCTTTTCATTTTGTTGATCTTTTCCTTTGTTGTGCAAAAACTTTTTAGTTTTATGTAGCATTTTTCTTTTTGTTTTCTTTCCTTTTGTTTCCCTTGCCCAAGGAGATATATCAGAAAAAAAAATATTGCTATGAGAAGTGTGCAAGATCCAGGATTTTTGTGGTTTTTGAATCATTTAAGTCTTTAATCCATTTTGAGTTTATTCCTGTGTATGGTGTAAGAAGATGGTCTAGTTTAATTTTTTTGCACAAATCTATCCAATTTTCCCAACATCATTTACTGAATAAACTCTTTTTACCCCATTGTATGTTTTTGCCTCCTTTGTAAAATATTAATTGATGATAAAAGCATGAGTTTATTTCTGGGCTCTCCATTCTGTTCCATTGATCTATATGTAGGTTTTTATGCCAGTATCATGCTGTTTTGATTGTACTTGCCTTGTGGTATAGTTCGATATCAGGTAGCATGATTTCTCCAACTTTGTTCTTCTTGCTCAAGATTGCTGTGGCTATATTCAGGTTTTTGTGCTTCCATATAAATTTTTGGAGTATTCGTTATACTTCTATCAAATACACAGTTGGTATCTTGATAGGAATTGCATTGAATCTACAGATTGCTTTGGGTAGAATGGCCATTTTAATGATGTTAATTATTCCTATCCATGAATACAGTATATGCTTCCACTGATTTGTATCATCTTGTTTCTTTCTCCAGTGTCTTACAATTTTCCAAGCACAGGTTACATTTATTCCTAGGTCTGTTTTTTTTTTTTATGTAATTGTAAATGGGATTGTTTTCTTAGTTTCCTTTTCTGGTAGTTCATTATTGGTATATAAAAATGCAACTGATTTATGGACATTTATTTTGTATCCTGCTATTTTCCTGAATTCATTTATCAGATCTAGTATTTTTGGTTGAATTTTTAGGGCTCTCAATTGTACAGTATAATGTCATCTGTATATAATGGCAGTTTTACTTCTTCCTTTCCAATTTGGATGCCTTTCATTTCTTCTTATTTCTTCTTCTTGTCTGATTGCTCTGGCTAGGACTTCTAGTACTATGTTGAATAAGAGAGGTGAAAGCAGGCATCCCTGTCTTGTTCCTGATCTAAGGGAAACACTTTTAGCTTTTGTCCAGGGAATATAATTCTGGCTGTGGGTTTGTCATACATGGCTTTTATTATGTTGAGGTATGATCCCTCTATTCCTACTTTGCTGAAATTTTTTATCATAAGTGGGTGCTGGATTTTATCAAATGCTTGTTCTGCATCTATTGATATGATCATGTGGCTTATAGCCTTCATTTTGTTTATGTGGTATATCATGTTTATTAATTTGTGGATATTATACCAACCCAGAATAAATCCCACTTGATCATGGTGTATCATCTTTTTAATGTATTACTGGATCCAGTTTGCTAATATTTTGTTGAGAATTTTAGCATCTATGTTCACCAAGGATAATGGCCTATAATTCTCCTTCTTTCAAGTGTTTTCATCTGGTTTTGGATTTAGGATAATGCTGGCATCATCAAATGAGCTTAGGAGTCTTCCTTTCTCTTGAATTTTTAAAAATAGTTTGTGAAGGATATGTGTTAGCCTTTCTTTGAATATTTGGTAAAATTCACCTATGAAGCCATCCAGTCCAGGACTTCTGTTCACTGGGAGTTTTTTGATTACCACTTCAGTTTCTTTTTTTAAAAATATATTTTATTGATTATGCTATTACAGTTGTCCCATTTTTTCTCCCCTTTATTTCCCTCCTCCCTACATCCCCCTCCCACCAGAATTCCCTCCACTTTAGTTCATGTCCATGGATCGTACATATAAGTTCTTTGGATTCTCCATTTCATATACTATTCTTAACCTCCTTCCTGTCTATTTTATACCTATTATTTATGCTTCTTATTCACTGTACCTTTTCCTCCATTCACTCCCATCCCCCTCCCCTCTGATCTCAATTTCTGTGATTCTGTTCCTGTTCTAGTTGTTTGCTTAGGTTCTTTTTGTTTTTTGTTGTTTTTTTTTAGGTTCATTATTGATAGTTATGAGTTTGTTGTCACTTTACTGTTCATAGTTTTGATCTTCTTTTTCTTAGATAAGTCCCGTTAACATTTCATATAATAAGGGCTTGGTGATGATGAATTCCTTTATCTTGACCTTATATGGGAAGCACCTTGTCTTCCCTTCCATTCTAAATGATAGCTTTGCTGGATAGAGTCATCTTGGATGTAGGTCCCTGCTCTTCATGACTTTGAATACTCCTTTCCAGCCCCTTCTTGCCTGTAAGGTTTCTTTTGAGAAATCAGCTGTTAGTCTTACAGGAACTCCTTTGTAGGCAACTGTCTCTTTTTCTCTTGCTGTTTTTAGGATTCTCTCATCTTTAATCTTGGGGAATGTAATTATGATGTGCCTTGGTGTGTTCCTCCTTGAGTCCAACTTCTTTGGGACTCTCTGAGCTTCCTGGATCTCCTGGAACTCTATTTCCTTGGCAGGATCAGTGAAGTTCTCCTTCATTATTTTTTCAAGTAAGTTTTCAAGTTCTTGCTCTTCCTCTTCTCCTTCTGGCACCCCCATGATTTGGATGTTGGAACGTTTAAAGCTGTCCCAGAGGTTCCTAAGCCTCTCCTCATTTTTTTGAATTCTTATTTCTTCATACTGTTCTGACTGAATGTTTATCTTTTCCTTCTGCTTCAAACTGTTGATTTGCATTCCAGTTTCCTTCCCTTTACTGTTGGTTCCTTGTATATTTTTCTTTATTTCACTTTGCATAACCTTCATTTTTCCCCTCCATTTTGCAACCATACTCAACAATTTCTATGAACATCTTGATTACCACTGTTTTGAACTGTGCATCTGATAGGTTGGCTATCTGTACATCTCTTAGTTCTATTTTTGGAGCTTTGATCTGTTCTTTCATTTGGACCATATTTCTTTGTCTCAGTGTGCCTGTTATATTGGAACAGTAGGGCCTTAGGGATTCACTAGGGCGGGGAAACCCAGGACACTCCTTTGTGATGCTGTATGTTGGGGAGGTGTCCAAGAGTGAACAATGCTGCTAGTTCTGCTCCCGCAGGTCTTCAGTCACATTCCCTGCTACCCACAAGCAAATTTGGCCCTTCTGGTGGTGATTCCCAGGTGGGTGGGTCTGTGTACATTTTAGGACCCTGTGGGTGTCTCCAACAAATTCTCTTGTGAGGCTGTAAGTTTCTCCCACTGCCGCATCCCCCACAGATTTTTGCAGCCAGAGGTTTTGTGGCTTTCTTTTCCCACACTGGAACCCTGGGTTGCGTGGTCTGTCTCCCCAGCTATTCCTCCTGGTTTATACATTCTCAAATGTGGGACCACTAGCTGCCATATAACCTGCCTGGTCCTTCAGCTGCTACCTTGTTGTGGGTCCTCTCCATCCAGGCTGCCCCTCTCTGTCCCCCTACTTGTCTAGCTGAATGTTTCTTCTTTAACTCCTTGGTTGTCAGACTTCCATAGAATTCAATTTTCTGGCAGTTATAGTTATTTTTTGTTTTTAAATTGGTTGCTGTCCTTCTTTTGGTTGTGCAAGGAGGCAAAGTGTATCTACCTACACCTCCATCCAGGCTGGAAATCCTGATTACTGCTTTGATTTCTTTAGTTTAATCTAGACAGATTTTATGATTTTTCTTGATTCAGTTTTAGAAGATTATATGTCTAGGATTTAATCCATTTTATCCAGGCTGTCTAGTTTGTTGGCGTATAGTTGCTAGTAACATATACTTACAATGCTTCATATTTCTGTGGTGTCAGTTGTTACTTATCCTCTTTCATTTCTGATTTTATTTATTTGGGTCCTCTCTCTTTTTCTTGGTGAGTCTGGTTGAAAGTTTGTCAATCTTGTTTATCTTTACAAAGAACCAGCTCTTTGTTTCATTGATCTTTTGTATTTTTTTGGACTCTATTTCATTTATTTTGCTCAGCTCTTTACTATTTCCTTTCTTTTACTCACTTTGGGTTGTGTTTACTGTTCTTTTTCAAGTTCCTTTAAGCATAAAGTTACATTGTTTATTTGAGATTTTTCTTGCTTTTTGAGCTAGGCCTATAATACTCTGAATTTCCTTCTTAGGACTGCTTTTTCTGTGTCCCACAGATTTTGGGTAGTTGTGTTACCATTTTCATTTCTTTCAAGGTAGCTTTTGATATCTTCCTTGATCTCATTTTTAACGTATTCATTGTTTAGTAACATATTATTTAGCCTCCTTGTCTCTCTTTAGGATCTCTTATGAATTGTGGTACTCTGAGATACATACAAATGAGTGAGATCATAGTTTTGAGAAATTTTGAAATGTATACAGTACTATATTATTTTTGATTATTATTATTAATCACTACCATCATTGATTTTTTAGTGTTATTATAAAAATACAAGTCCTGAAATTTTGAAAATGTGTAGTTGAGAATCACTGTTCTCTCTCTTGCTAGAGCCAGTTTGTAGCCAGATAGTATCTCATCTTTTTAGAAACTGACCATATATGACCACAGAGGAGGTGGCAAAGGAATAACAGTTGTACTACTTTAAAACAAACCAGGCAATAGAGCTATCTTGGCCAGTGATGCTAGCTCTTATAAATCAACAAAGAGCTCCTACTTACAAAATAGAATGACATTTTCTCTATCTTCAGTGCCTGAAGCTGTTGACGCCTGCTTCATGAGACTCTCGTTCTTTGCTTTATAGGATACCACACTGTTATCTACCTTCCAGTTCTTCTGCCTTTCTCTACTTTCATGTCTGGCTTTCCTTTCCTTTTGCACCCCCTAAGTGTGCTCATTTACTAATATTCTATCCAGGGCCCTCTTTTCTTTCTATTTATTCCTTTGGAAAACGAGATATATAACATTTACCAAACATTTGCTATTTAATTTAACCCCAAATTATTATATAGATGGTATTATTATCCTCATTTTGAAGATGAAAAAAGTGACGCACAAAGAGGTAGTCCAAGATCAATCACAAAACTCATAAATGGAGAGCCTGGGACCAAAACGCAGACAGCTTAGCGCCAGAGTCCAGACTCTTAACTGCTCTATTACTCTTTCTATAAAACATCTGCAAAGTAGTACCTTTTGGTTCAGGGTGTGAAAATCAATAGCAGTAAGGTGCCAAGTCTGAAGGAAATGAGGACTGGATGTTTTTTTGTGAATTCCTTAAAGAGATCTCAAAATCAGTTTACTTAAAACAAAAACCACCCTTTGCTCTAAAGTTGTGAGACCAGGTAACTGAAAAAAAATCTTGGTAACACTGACCCCAAACTAATTCCTCTTATGACTATCTTATATTTGGTATCGATGCTACCATAATGGTGGAGGCTAAACTGATAGCATAATTGAACTCCTTGACTCTATCCTTCCAAAGTGACCTTTTAACTCTCCATTTATTCTTAGTGTGATGGAAATATTGCAACCACTGTGTATTGTACCATGCTGGGCACATTGTCATCTTTTGTGAAAACTATTACAGAATGAATGAACACATTTCTACCAGATTATGAGTGTCTGAAAAGCACGGGCCATGGCCCTCCTACATTGCATTTTGTAAAGTACCCAAAAGTAATCCTTCAGTTAGGTACATCTCTTAAATTCCATTTATTGGAATCAAACTTTTTGGATAGGCACATTTGAATGCAGTGGGAAGCTTATTTCAGGATTTAAGAAATATTTGCATCACTTTTAAGGAGCTTATTAAATTCTAAAAAGAGCCAATTTAAAAGCCTTTTATTGAACCAAGAGCAAAAGTAATGAAAACCAATTTTGCAAAGTTAAAAAAAAAAAACAGTGAAGCTCTTAATAATAATTGTTTTGAGCTCCCCATTGCTTAACTCAATTCATTTTGTTTCTGAGTAAAACTTTTCTTTCCCCTTGGGAATCCCTTAACCAATCCCAAAGTTACACAGTAATTGAAGTTGTTAAATACTCTGCAAAATGCAGATCGTCTGCCTGGGAGTCTGAATCACTTTTAAAAACTCACTAATATTGTTCATGGTGCAGAAATGTTTATGGATGGTTTAGAATATTCCTGCAGAATAACTTTAGTTTTTTGTCAAGTTAAAGTATTATTAAATTTCATATGTTTTATTAGACATAACATGTCTAGTCCAACTGTATTCTTATAAAATTATTTCAGGCTATACAGATTGCTATATTCTCTGTCTCCATCATTGCATTTGTAGATGCTGGTTCTTTCCATGTGGTGAGACTCTGGGGGATTTGCAACTTTCTCCTTTGCACTTTAATGTATTCCTTGACATTTAAAAATAGAAAGCATTTCTCATTTTTAATAAAATCAATATGTCATTACTCAATTTTAGAAAATTTACTTCCTGTGTTTCACATTCAGTTCAAACAATAAGTGCCCATTGAGCTTCTACTATATGTTAAAGGCAACACTGATCAAGATGGAGACTTTTTTCTCAAGGAGCTTTCAGCTCAGTTGGAGAGAAAAACACATTACGTGGACAAAAATATATATGCTGGTGGTCTGCACAAGGTCCTTTTGGAACAGAGGACAGAGGCTTGGTATGACCACAAGGACAAATAGTAACTGACCAGAAAGCTGAGGGCAAGAAAGGCGGAGGGGACAGCATGAGCAAAGGCTTAGAGATGATAAACAGTGAGGGCTTGAAGCTTGCTGCAAGCCACAGTGGAACCATTAGTGAATAACATGCTGGGCATGGTCAGTATGGTGATACTAGTGACACTAGAGAGGTGTCCAAAGAGCAACTCAAGATGGGCTTCTTTGCTATTCTAAGCCAGCTATGCTATGCTATAGAGCTTGGCAGGAAATGCACTATGGAAGGGTTTTTTTTTTTTTTCTTTCAAGCGACAGTGGGAATGTAAATTAGTTCAGCCACTATGAAAACAATATGGAAGTTTCTCAAAACATTAAATATACAACTACCATATGATCCAGCAATCCTGCTTCAGAGTATATATCCAAATGAAGTGAAAACAGGATCTTGAAAAAGATATCTGCACTTACATGTTCATTGCAGCATTAGTCACAATAGCCATGATATGAAAACAACCTATGTGTTCCTCAATGATTGAATGGATAAAGATGATGTGGTATATATACAATGGAATATTACTCAGCCCTGAGAAAGAAGAAAATCCTTCCATTTGTGACAACATAGATTAACCTTGAGAGCATAATGCTTAGTGAGATAAGCCAAACTGAGAAAGACAAATAAATATGGTACGATGTCATTTATATGTGGAATCTAAAAAAAAAGCTGATGAAAACAGAGTTGAATGGTGGTTACCAGGAGAAAGGGGAAAGGAAATTGGGACATATTCTTTAAGACTACAAATTTGCAACAAAAAGTTGAATAAGTTGTAGAGATCTAATGCAGAGCATAGTGATTATAATCCATAATGCTGTTATAAACTTCAAAGTTACTAAGACTAGGTCTTAAATGTCTTCACCACAAAAAAGAAATAATAATGTGACATGATAGAGGCGCTTACTAAAGCAACAATGGTAATCATATTACAATATATAAATGTATCAAATCAACACATTGTACACCTTAAATTTATCCAATGTTAAATATCAGTTTTATCTCAATAAATAAATAATTTAAATTTACAAAATCATTACAAATAAAAAGGTTAGGTTTGCAATCTAGGTAAGTCACTCTGGTAGCATTGGGTAAGGATGTGAGGCTGGCAAGACTAGAAGCTGAGACCAGTTATGAGGTTTTTGCAATGATCTGTACAAAAGGTGGTTTGAACTTAAGCAGTCAGGAATAGAGAAATGGGTGGTGGGTTTGTAGTTTATTTAGTAGGTGGAATTATCAGGGCATGGTGTTTGACTATAGAGAGTAAGAGGAGAACTTTAGAGTAAGCCTCAGGTTTCTGGCCATGTGTCTTTTGGTGAAATGAAAGACAGGAGAAAATTTTCAGGGGAAAGAATAATGAGCTCTGTTTTGGATTTTATGGGTTACAGGTGTCCGTAAAACATCAAGGGTGTTATCCCCGCAGGAATTTGGATATAGCATCTAAAGTTTAGAGGACAGTTCTGGGCTAGGACACAGATTAGGAAGCACCTGTGATTAAATTCATGAGGTCAGGTAAATCAATCATAAAGTGCATGGGAAGAGTTATGGACTGAGGATAGTGTCTTAGAAATAATTGGTTATCTATCTTATGCTTCTCTCAGGGAAAAACCTCCAGGCCTCTAGTGTTGTCCACGTAACATTCTATCAGGGGTGAACATGTTCATTGTGGCTAAACAGTTAATACTCTTGATGGTTGTGCCAGTTAGGGTTATGAGCAACTACAAGTTGATGTGGGCTGTAAAATATAGTGTTTTCCTAAACTCCCTGTTTTCCTGAGAAGAAAATAATAAATCTTTTATTTTATTAAAATACAAAAAAAAAATCAACCAAAAACAAACAACAAAACAAAAAAAAACCAAACCCCTGAATCTGGTAGACGAGAAAGGAACATGAAGAACACAGAGAGTCAACATTGGGGGTGGGAGCAAAAAGCGGGCCAGGAGAGGGCAATGCTATTGAAGCTGAAACACTAGAGACTTTCTAGAAGAAATTAGTTGACCAGTGTCAAATGATTCAGGACAATCCAAAGGCAAAGGGGGAAGATGCTCATTGGGTTTGGCAATTACAGGGTCAATTTAACCTTTGTTAGAGCAGTTTCAGGGCAGGGGCAAAGTAGATTTTCTAAACCTCATCTACATGATGGCACACCTAAGGTTAAGGGGAAATTTTTTTCCACGCTGAGCCAGTTCAAATCCACCAAACTGCTTTGTATTTCCATTGCTTGTAAGAGGATTGTTTTCTAGTTTATTTCGTGGATTGGGTAGCCCTTGGAGGAGCCCAACCTTGTTTAGGCTCCAGGCCACTCTCCTGTTCCTGCAGACTATAAACTTTAGTAATTTTCTTGTTACTAAGGTTAAGAAACAATTCAACTTGGGTTAGGGCAACCAGCACAGAACTCTGTTGGTTCACCATTCTGTTTTGCAGCACCCTCTATCAGGGGTGTCTAAACTTTTGCCATCTCTGGGCCACACTGGAAGAAGAGTTGTCTTGAGCCACACTTTAAATACATTGTAACACATAATCACAAAAATATCTCATAATGTTTTAAGTAAATTTATGGTTTTGTTGGGCCACATTCACAGCCATCTGGGGCTGCATGTGGCCCATGGGCCACACTTTGGACACCCCTGCCTACATTTTTTGACCCTGGGGATTTTCTTACTTCCTTTGAACTCAGTTATTATGTAGAAGGAATTTTGTTGGTAAACTATAACTAACTAAATAAATAAAAGGAGTTTCTCATATTTTAATCTAGTCTTTATATGTTTCCTAGTGAAGGGTTTTCAAATATATGTACTGTCTTATATTGCCAGAAATGGAAAGATAGTTATTTTCTGCACATTTAAGTACACTGAAGATACATAGTATTTTTCCTTAACCCCACAGCTTTCTTATTTCACAATACCCCTTGTCTTGAGCTTTTGTTTTTATTAAATTCTTCTTGAGCCTAAAATACTCTTGGAAAAATTTTTCCTATTCTTTGTCATGATATGTATCATTCATTCAATATGTTGCTAGATTTAATTTTCTAATATTTTATTTAGGAATTTAGTATCTACACTTGACCCTTGAACAATGCGGGAGTTAAGGGCATTGACCCCCATGCAGTCGAAAATCCTCATGCAACTTCTTGACTATCCCAAAACTTAGTAGTCCCTCCATATCCACACAGATTGGTTCCAGGATCCCTTGAAGATACCAAAATCCATGGATGCTCAAATCTACAATAGAAAATGGCATAGAACAATGCATATAGTCAGCCCTCTGCAGCCCAAACACAGATTGGAAATAGCACAGGTTTTTATTGAAAGATCCCTCTATTTGCCGACTTGTGTAGCTCAAACCTGTGTTGTTTCAGGGCCAAATGTATATCAATAAGTGAGATTGACCCATAGTTTTTCCTTATTCTCTCCGACCTGTTCTTCCTCCTTTTCTTCTTCTCTTCCTTCCTTCCGTTCTTTCTTTCTTTTTTAAAAACTCAAATCGAAGGAGCAAAGTTTATTTAGAAAGTTACAGAGGTAGTAAAAGCAAGCCAGCTGAGCTGTGTGAGCTCAGGAAACAAGTTACAGAGGCAAAAGAAGGGCCTTTGGAGCTTAGGAGAAAGAAAGACAAAGGTAACACACCTTGGGGAAGAAGAAGGGGTAAAGGTGTGGGTCTGCTCCAGAGAGGGAAAGCACACCCCCTTCTTTCTTTCTTTCTTAGGACTCTTTTTGTGTGATAACAGTATTAAGGTTATGCTAATTAGCATCACAGAAAGAGAGCTGAAAACAATATTTTTATAAGTTCTTTAACAGTATAACAAGGAGAACATCTGTTCTCTGAAAGGTTAGGAGACATCTCCCATTAAGCCCTCTGGGCTTGGTGACTTTTTAGCAGTAGATTTTTTATCATCTTTTATATTTCTTCAATGGTTATTGGTTTACTCAAGTTTTTCACTTTTTATTTTTTAAATTATCACGTAGTAAAATTGACTATTTTTCTTTTGAGAAATGGTTTTATGGTTTTTAAAATATGTAGATTTGTGTTACCTCTACCACAATCAACATACAGAAGAGTTAAAACACCCCAATACTTTATCTTGTGCCACTTTATAGTTACACATTGCCTCCATCTCTAGCTGCTGGTAACCACAGACATATTCTCCATTGCTACAGTTTTGTTTTTTCAAGATTGTCATATAAATGGAATCATACAGTATGGAACTTTATGGTGAGTTTCCTTCACTGATCAAAATGCATTTGAGATTTATCCATGGTGTTTCTTGAATTGGTAGTTCATTTTTATAGCTGAGTAGGATTCAATCTTATAGATATGTCACAATTTGCTTATGTATTCACTCATTGGGGGACACTTATTTGCAGTTTTTGGCTATTATGGCTAAAGCTGTTATGAACTTTTGCACACAGGTTTTTGAGCATATGAACTTTCATTTCTTTAGTGTAAATGCCCAGAGGTGGAATTTCTGGGCCACATGATAAGTGTATGTTTAGCTTTATAAGAAATTGCTCAACCATTTTCCAGAACAGATACCATTTACATTCCAGCAAGGAATGTATCAAAGTTCTAGTATCACTCATTTTTGTTCACTAGCCTTGTCCTTAACTGTATTTTTCTATAATGTTGATTGATGGTGGCTTGTTGCTGAATATATTTGATAAGTTTTCATGGTGAACTTTGTGACTGAAATTCATTTTTATTAAATTGGACTGTGATATATTGTTTTTCCTATAACTAAGGATCCATATACTTCAACTATTCTAAAAATCCTTAGTTATTACAATGTTGAAGTTTGTTTTTTTTCATATTCTCTCTAATTTATTTTTCTGGGCCTCTACTGAAGTATATGTTGGACTGTTGATGCTTTTCTACATGCCTCTTTGTTTCTTTCTTAGTCATATTTTTATGCTCTTAACTCTTTGTGTTGCATTCTAGGAAATTTTCTCCTTTTTTCTTTTTTTAAAAAAGTTTTAATTTTTAAATCATGTTCATTCTGTTACCGTTATCTCAATTTCTCCCCCTTTGTCCCCTCTACCCATCCCACCCCACCCCCACTCCCACAGTTAATTCCCACTCTGTTGTCCATGTCCATGGGTCATTCATACATGTTCTTGGTCTAGTCCCCTCCCCTTCATTCCACCATTGTCCTCTTTCCCCATCCTCTCTGGTCACTTTCAGAGTGCTCCATGATTCCATGCCTGTGGTTTATTTTGTTCGTTAGTATATTTTGTTGAATAGAGTCCACTTAAAGGTGAGATCATATGGTATTTGCCTTTCACCAGCTGGCTTATTTCACTTAGCATAATATTTTCCAGTTCCATCCTTGTTGTTGCAAAAGGTAGGAATTTCTTTTTCTTTCTTTCTTTTTCTTTCTTCTTTCTTTCCTTCTTTCTTTCTTCTTTCTTTCTTTCTTTCTTTCTTTCTTTCTTTCTTTCTTTCTTTCTTTCTTTCTTTCTTTCTTTCTTTCTTTCTTCTCCTTCCTTCCTTTCTTCCTTTTTCTTTCTCTTCCTTTCTTTCTCTCTTTCTATCTCTCTTCTCAAAATGCAGTTTGATTTTATTTATTTTTAAATGTCAAAATCAATTATAAAATATTAAAAAAGTTAAATCCATTATAAAATCTCAGCAATTAAAACAACATGACACCAACAAAGAAAAAATCAAGTAGATCAATGAAATATAATGAGCATTCTAGAAACAAATGTATTTATCTGTCTAACAATGTAATATATGATTAACTTGATATTTCAAATTTCAAATCAATGGGGAAATAAGGCTTATTCAACAAATAAGGTGCATGGACCACTATTACCGGAAATAAAGAAATATAGAGCCCTATTTCACACATTATACAAGAAATATTCAGGTGAGTTAAAATCAATATATAGAATCTAAGGAGTTTTAGAAGAAAATACAAACTAATATTTCTTACCCTGAAGTAAAATATTCAAACCCAGAAGCTATAAAGTAAAATATTGACAATATGACTATATTAAACATTTAAGACTGTGATAGTAAGGTACATATAGAAAATTTAAAGGACAGGTAATAGAATAGGAAAGTATTTGCCACACATCTAAAACAGGGTTAATAGGTTTTTTTGTTTTTGTCTTTTTTAAGGAAAAAAAAATTCTACAAACCTTTCATCAATAAATGGATAAAGAATACCAAAAAGTCATTTAAAGCTTTTTAAAAATAATAGAAACAGGCAAGAAATATACAAAAACAGGTTTAGTTTCAACAAATAATAAAGGAACAATTAAAATAACACATCATCGTCACAATCAGGTTAATGAGTATTAAAAATATTGGTAATATCAAGTATTGGTGACTGTGAAAGGAACTGGGTATTCATAGACTCTTTTTCCTCATCTTAAAGCAGTCCCTTCAGCATATTTTGCAATGCTGGTTTGGTGGAGGTGTATTCTTTTAGCCTTCTTTTCTATGGGAAACTCCTTATTTCACCTTCCATTTTAATTGAGAGCCTTGATGGGTAGAGCAGTCTTGGTTGCAGTCCTTTGCTTTTCATGACTTGGAATATTTCTTGTCATTCCCTTCTGGCTTGTAGTGTTTCTGTTGAGAAGTCACCTGCTAGCCTTATCGGGGCTCCCTTATATATTACTACCTCTTTCTCCCTCTTTGCCTGTAGGATTCTCTTTTTGTCTTTGATATTTGCCATTTTAATGATGATATGTCTTGGAGTGGGCCTCATTGAGTTCCTCTTGAATGGGACCCTCTGTGCTTCCTGGACTTGGGAGACTTTTTCTCTCCTCCAATTAGGGAAGTTTTCCATCATTACTTTTTCAAACAGGTTCTCTATCGCTTCTTCATCCTCTTCTCCGTCTGGTATCCCTATTATACGGATATTATTACATTTCAGGTTGTCCTGCATTTCCCTAAATTCCTCTTCATTCTTTTTGACTCTTTTTTCATTTTCTTGCTCTTTCTGGGAGCTTTTTTCTACCTTGTCCTCCAGCTCGCTGATTCGGTCCTCAGCTTCATCTAGCCTGCTTTGGATTTCTTCTACTGTATTCTTCAATTCAGAAATTGTATTCTTCGTTTTCTCTTGTCTCTTATTGATAGTTTCTATGTCCTTTTTCATGCTGATAGAATTTGCGGTAAGTTCCTCATAATTTCCCTGTAGTTTTTGGTGATTCTCTCTGAGCTCACTGAGCTCCTTGAGCTTCCTTAGAGTCGTTTTTTGGAACTCAATATCTGATAATTTACTTGCCTCTATTTCACTTAGTTCTTTGTTTGGCAATTCCTCCTTTCCCTTTGACTGGCATTTCTTTTTCTTCCCATTATTTGTGAGACTCTTCTTTTTTGTTTCTGCTTCTTAAATTTATCTCTCTTGAGTTCTTGACTTTGTTGTGTGAACTTCTATGGTAGGAGACTACTGTTTTTACTTTCTGGATCTGCCTCCGTTGATGTCAGATGTTGTCCTTGTCTAATCTTAGGCAGTCTGTTCAAGACTTCCAGGAATCTATTGTCTGTGGCTGTCTCCTTCAGCTGTCAATATAGTCACTCTGCACTCAGCAGGCTGGCTTAGGCAGCTCAGGGCAGGGCAGAGTCCATCCTGGGGACGGGGCTATTCAGTCCTCTGATGCTGCTACTGCTCAGGGGGAGTGGTTCCTGCCTGAGCAAAATGGCTGTTGCCACATGGCTGATGAGTCAGCACCGAGATCCTGCCGGCCACTCTCTCAGTTCTCTTCCTAAAGCTTCCTCCCCCAGTCTCTCCCCTGGCATCTCTAGTCCACTCTTCCCCCACCTGTGCCGGAGACCAGGGTAAGTGGCTGCAAAAAAAAAGTATGCGTTGGCCCTTTAAATGGCTCTTTATTTCTCTAGCCGCCTGTCTCTGGCAGAGAGCAACCCTGTTGCTTTTTGCAGCTGGCTATTATTTCTGTACTTTTTGGGCTCTGGTGCTGTAGGCTGGAGATCCCCACTTTTGGTTTAGACCCCACTCTTCTCAGGGGATCCAATTGGCCCTTTCAATATCCTTCTGGTGCTGCCACCCATGGGCACCCCACCTACCTTCTTGAGTCTCTACCGCATTCTTTACCAGTTAAATGCACAAAAGCTGATTCTTCTGCCTGTCCGAGGTTATAAGGCTCCTCTCTCGCTATTTTTCAGTTGTTTGTTCCGGGTGATCTCTCCCCAATTTAGTTGTAATTCCAGATTGGTCCTGGGAGAATGTCCATGTGACTTCCACTCACTCTTGCATCATCTTGGTTCTCACATCATGGGAAATTTTCTGAGAGATGTCCTCCAAGTCACCAATTCTTTTTTCAAATATAGCTAATTCATTAAATTGTCCATTGAAGTTTTAATTTTAGTGATAACATTTGTTTTTCATAGAAGTCATATTTCAATTATTCCTCATCATTTATGGTAGTATAGTTTCCTTTTTTCAAATTTTTATTTAAATATTATTTGAAATGTTTTACAGTATTTGTGTATGGTTCTCAAATCTGTTCTATTTCCTTTCTTTCTCACTCTCTAATTTCCTCATCTAGAGGAAGAAAGAAAGAAAGAGAGAAAGAAATAAAGAAAGGAAGAAAGAAAAAGAGAGAAAGAAAAGAAAATAGAAAAGAAAGGAAAGGAAAGGCATATCTACTTGGAAGGAAAATACAGGTTTCATTCACTATCTAAGTGCAGAGCATTCCTATGAAAACTTTCATAAGCCATAATGGCATTAAAGTAAAGAAGCAATTATGATACATCTTCTTAATAGATGCAAAAATAAATCAAGATAAAGCATAAATGCTCACAGACATTTATAGTTCAAAGTTATGGGGCTTGATATTGAGATGCTGAGTGTAGTTTCTGGGGAAGGAGCTTGGGAGGAGGTTTCTCTTGCTCTTAAGGGTATGCTCTGCCCCTATGACATCGCCCTGCAAAACCTGAATGCGATTTTTTGCTTTTTGCCTTTTATTGTAAAAGCAAAAAATCCTTTTTAGATTTCTTTCAGTTAGCAAAAACAGGTACTAATGTGAGATCTTTTGTAAAGGCAAATTTTTAAAAAGTAGGAGATACCTGTAAATTAAAGTAAAAAGTAAAGTAATCCATGATTTTGTGAGAGGCAAAGGAGAGATTATCTTGCTTTAGAAAATGGAGAACTTTTATAAAAGCATCAAGAAAAAGAACATTTATTTGTAGTTTTAACAAATGTATTTGTGTGCCTTCATACTATTTTCACCTTCTGATCTTTCTGTTTCTAATAAAAAAATTAAAGATTAAGTGGCAATTATTGAGCAGGAATTATGTGCCAGCTACAATATTAAGTGCTTTACATATATTTTCATGTAATCTTCATTACCATCTATTTTACAGATAAAAAATTACAACACAGAGAGGTTAAGTGCTTTTTTTCCAAGATCACCTAGCTACTAAGTAGCAGAGCTGGGATTTGTCTTTCTTTTTCTAAACTTTGTCATTTCTATTGAGTCATTTGACTTTGGTAAGATAGTAACAGCAATAAAGGGTGCTGTTTTCCAAGATTTATTCTTCAGTTCTCTGGTTTTCATCTTTTATAATCTATCAGAGAACTCATTTTCAATTTTAACAGTTATTTTATGTAACTTACTCCCAAATAGTCTGTCTTCAGTTCTATCATTTCCTTTAATTCCCTTAAACACTAATATTAAATATATAGAGAACAAACTGATGGTTGCCAGAGGGGTGGGCCACAGGGGAATGGGCAATAAAGTGGAAGGGGATTAAGAAGTAAAAACTTGGTGGGAATGCAGAGTGGTGCAGCCCCTGTGGAAAACAGTATGAAGTTTCCTTAAAAAAATTAAAATGGAAATGCCTTATGACCCAGCAATTCCACTTCTGGGAATATATACAAGGAAACCCAAAACACTAATCTAAAAGAACACATGCACCCCTATGTTCATTGCAGCATTATTTATAATAGCCAAGATTTGGAAGCAGCCTGAATGCCCATCAGTAGATGAGTGGATAAAAAAGCTGTGGTACATATGCACAATGGAATACCACTCAGCCATAAAGAAGAAGAAAATCTTACCTTTTGTGACAACGGGGATGGACCTGGAGACTTATATGCTAAGTGAAATAAACCTGTCAGAGAAAGACAAGGGCCATGTAATTTCACTTACATGTAGAATCTAATGGACAAAATAAAGTATCAATTAAAACAGAAACAGAAGTGTAGATACAGAGAACAGACTGACAGCTGTCAGAAGGGAGTGGGAATGGGAGACTGGGTAAAAAATAATAAAGAGATTAAGCAAAACAAAACAAAACATAAAACCTCATAGGCACTGACAACAGTATAGATATTACCAGAGGGAAAGGGGGGTTGGGGAGGTAGAATAGGGGAAAGGGAGGATAAATGGTGAAGGAAGGAGACTTGGGGTGTTGAACACACAATATCGTGTACAGATGATGTATTGTTTTGGGTCGGCGAAAAAGTTCATTTTTTCCCCTGTAAGGTAGCCCTAATAGGGCTTAGTTGTCTTTAACTTCATTCAAAACAATTTTGTTAGACTGTAGTGTGACAGCTGCCATATCAGTGTGCATTTAAGGAAAAAAACTTACCAAGATTGGTGGATTTTTGTGTAGCTGTTTTAATATTGAATGTGGAAGAAAATACACAACATTTTTAGCACATTATGCTTTGTTATTTCAAGAAAAGTAAAAACACAACTGAAACACACACACATACACACACACAAAATTTGTGCAGTGTATGGAGAAGATGCTGTGAGTTATCGAATGTGTCAAAAATGGTTTATGAAATTTCGTGCTGGAAGTTTCTTGCTGGATGATGCTCCATGGTTAGGTAGATCAGTTGAAGAGACATTCATTGAGAACAATCAACATTATACCTCTCAGGAGATAGCCAACATATTCAAAATATCCAAATTAATCAAGCTATTGGTGAAAATGAAAAATGCATCTTTCATTTTATGGAAAAAACATGAACTTTTTAGCTAATCCAATAGAATCATATGCCTGAAACCTATATAATTTTATTAACCAATGTCACCCCAACAAATTTAATCAAAGTTAAAAGGAAAAAGAAATACAAACTTTCAGTTATAAAATTAGCCACAGGGAGATAAGGCATAACATAGGGAATATAGTCAATATTACTGTAGTAACTATGTATGATTACAGATGGGTACTAGACTTATTGTGATCACTTTGTAAGTATGTAAATGTTGAATCACTATGTTGTACACCTGAAACTAATATAATATTGTATGCCAACTATAATTTAAAAAGTTTAATGCTAAAAATAAAATTGAAAAAATATGGAATTGAACATTGCCTAACATATCAAGAGGCACAGTTGCATAGTAGTTAGGCACAAAGGCCTTGGATGTAGACTGCCAAGATTTGAATTCAACTTCTACCACTTGCCAGCTGTGTAACTTGGGCGAGTTGTTCAAATTACTTGTGAATATATTGATATTTATAAAAAGAGAATAAAACAAGTTTGCTATTATATCTCAAACACATCATTTCTAAAACTTATCTCTACAACTTCCCCCTAAAAAGACATGTTCCCTCTTTCTACCTTGGCCCCTCGTTAGATTTAGGCTCTTTCTTGTTTTATCAGCCCCTGGAGCCCTTCCATTCCTTGGTCATCACACTACCCCATGTCTGGATTACTTTAAGTACTTTTTTTTTTTTTTTTGCTGTGCTTCCAGATTTTTATCTTTTAATTCATCCAGTGTTTTCTCCATATACTTTGAATACTTCCTGCCTATCTACGATTCTTTATTAAAACCTGATCTCACCTATAAGCGGAACCTAACCAACAATACAAAGATGCAAGGAAAATATGACCAGCAACACTGAAAGGAAAAGAAATCAGTGGACACAAGAGGGAAGGAGGGAGGAGGGGCAGGGAAAAGGAAGGGAAGGGGCAAGTCAAGGAACATATAGCAAGGACTCATGGACAAAACCAAAGGGGAAGAGCTGAGGGAGGGAAGGAGGGAGGGGGCAAGGGAAAGTGGTGGGGGGGAGGCAGAGACAAATGTATTTAAAAAGTAAATAAATTTAAAAAAATAAAAAAAACCTTTTCATTTTCTTTTTCTTTCTGATGATAATTTGCAAAAAAAATTCCACTCTTATACAATAGAGAAAATTAAAGACTGCCAAATTTTCCCTTGGCCATAACCAGTATTCACAATTTGACACACATTTTATTTAATATTATACATAATCATTAATTAAAATTAGGTGCATATTTTATTTAATATTATATATAACCACTATTAACATTTTGGTGCATGTTTCTACTATTACCAATTTGTACATATACTATGTAATATTCTACATAACTATTATTAAGATTTGGTACATATTTTATTTAATATCATCCATAAGGTTTTTTCAATGTTATTATTGAACCATATATGTTGTTGATATTTTTTCCACAATAGTGATTAGATGTATATCATTATATTTTTAAAATTGGTTTTATTAAATATTGATTGAACACACAAAATACTTATGAACATGTACAAGGTATAAAGAATTTTCATACAATAGTCATGTTCACACCACTGTTTAAGAAATGGAACATTATCATTATCTTTGAATTCCTGTTTCCTTCCTCCTCAAATTCAACACTTATCATGTATTTCCACTTATTGTACTCTTGCTTTTCATTATAGTTTGCACATACATTTGTCTAACCAAGCAATATATTGTTTGTTTTTGTATATTTCTGAAATTTATATAAATAGATCATTCTGTATGCGGTCTTCTGCAACCTCATTTTTGCTCTCCCTCCACCTTATGTCTCCTTTGGGATTGTGACGGAAATGACATTAAGGAGAATTGTTATATTCATGATAGTGAATCTTCCAACCCATGAAAATAATATATATCTCCATGCCTTTCAATATAGGTTTTTATTTTCTCCCTAAATGTCTTGCTCATCATTTGTTGGATATAGTTCTAGATACATATTATTTCTTTGATGTTATTCTAAATGGTCTTTAAAAATTTAGTTTTCTAGATATTTGTTGTTGGTAGATAGAAATGCAATTTAAAAAATGAAACTACTTATTTAAACTCTGGAAGCAAGAAAACAACACACTGTTATGAATACATACAGCTGCAGTGAAATCCATAAATTTGGTTGGGTAAGATAGACACAAACTCCAGGGTAATGTTATTTGAAGAGGCAGGGGGAATGGGATCAAGGAGAGGCACAATGAGGACATTAATGGTATCTATAATATTTTATTTCTGTTTTG
The DNA here is from genome assembly GCF_021234165.1 of Pteronotus mesoamericanus. NCBI lineage: Eukaryota > Metazoa > Chordata > Mammalia > Chiroptera > Mormoopidae > Pteronotus > Pteronotus mesoamericanus. The sequence goes on from NW_026555072.1 coordinate 5,537,391, forward strand.
AAGCAAGTATGCAAAATATTAAGATTTGTTAAGACTACATAGCTGGCATATAAATGATTGTTTTATTATTCTTTTTACCGTTTTGGAATGTGTCATAATTTAAAAAATAAAATACACAGTGTTAATCACCTGCTCTAGATAAATCACTTTTATGATGGCTGACCTCAGATTAATGTTAATTATTCTAAATTGGACATTGTATAGCAGGGACTGTTTGCTAAATCCAACCTCTGCATGTGATCTTTTTTGTGACTTATGATTAAATGAATGAACCAGCAAACAGCAATGATTTTACATTAGAATATGGATATCCAAATTCTCTTAAAAATTTAGAAAATCAGATAATACTATATTTCCATGAGGTAACAGTCAAGTAGATACAAATAAGTAATGGCTGCCTGTTTGGTTTATGACTGTTTAATATGAAAAATTTCAATTATTTACAAGGATAGAAGAGCATAATGAGCTCCCAGATATCCATTGTTGAAATTCAGCAACTATTGGCTCATGGTCAATTTTGTTATATCTATTTTTCCTGGCCCCTGGACTATTTTGAAGCAAATCCCAGGAACTACATAATTTTATCCATTAGTATTTTGATATTTATTTCTAAAAGACAAGTACTTTTAGAAAACATAACCACAATGTATTGTCATATATGAAACAATTTAACAGTAATTCCTTAATATAGCAAAATAACAGTCACTACTCAAAATTTCTCCATTTTCTCAACTTTATTTTACAGTTTGTTCAAAGAAGAATTTAAATAAGATCTTTACATTGCATGTGCTTGATAAATTTCTTAAATCTCTGAGATCTAGTAGTGAGAGCTAGACCAACACTCTCCCCCAAATTTTTCTGTGACGTTCAAAATGGTCTATATTTGTGCTACCCAATGTGGTAGCTACTAGCCATATATGACTATAGAGCTCTTGAAATATAACTAGTGCAAGAGAAAATAACTTTGTAATTTTATTTAATTTTTGTTAATTAAAAATGTTTGCAAACAGCTTTTTGGGGGGATAAAATTCATATAACACAGTTTCACATTTTAAAGTGTACAATTCAATGGTTTTTAACATATTCAAAAGTTGTATATTGATCATCATTTATTTTAGAACACTTGCATCATCCCTAAAAGAAACTCATTAGCTGTCACTTCCCATTCCTTTTGCCCCCAACCCTAGCAACCACTCATCTACTGTCTTTCTCTATGAGCTTTCCTATTTTGGATATTTCATATGAGAAAATAATACAATATGTAACCTTTTGTGTGTGGTATTTTTTACTTTGCATAAAGTTTGTCAAGGTTCTTCAACTGATGTAATATATATCAATTAGTTCATTCCAATAATGCTCCATTGCATGCATATACATAGCTTACCTAGTCATCAATTGATGGACATTTGGGATATTTCCACTTTTTGACTATTGTGAATAATGTTACTATGAACAAGTTTTTATGTAGACATATGTTTTCAATTCTCTTTAGTATATACCCATGGGTAAAATTTCTGGGTCATATGGTAGCTGTTTGATTTTTTGAGAAACTGCCAAATGGTTTTCCAAAACAGTTTTCCATCAACAATGTGTGCAGTTTCCAAATTCTCCACATTCTCACCTACACTTTCTATTGTCCATCTTTTTGAGTACAAGCTATCAAGTGAGTATAAAGTAGTATGCCATTGTGGTTTTGATGTGCATTTATCTAATGACTGATTTTTGTATATGGTGTGATCACCATGCATTAGTGTGTAGCAGGAGTACAAATTCATTTTTTTTTGTATATGGATATCCAGTTTTTTCAGGCACCATTTGTTGAAAAGACTATTATTTCTCCTATTTATTAATGATCTTGGCACTCTTGTCAAAATTTTATTTTTGGACTATCAGTTTTATTCTATTGATCTGTATGTGTCTTCTCATACCAGTACCACACTGCTTTGATTATTGTAGCTTTGTAGTAAGTTTTAAAATTGAGAAGTGCTTTCGTTCTTCTTTTTTAAGGTTAATGTCTTTTTAAAAAAGATTTTATTTATTTATTTTTAGAGAGGGGAAGGGAAGGAGAAAGACAGGGAGAGAAACATCAATGTGTGGTTGCATTTCATGCAACCCCTACTGGGAACATGGTCTGCAACCCAGGCTCGTGCCCTACACTGGGAATTGAGCCAGTGACCCTTTGATTCACAGGCTGGTGCTCAATCCACTGAGCCACACCAGCCAGGGCTTGTTCTTTTTGAAGATGGTTTAGGCTATTCTGGGTCCCTAGAATTTCTTTGAGTTTTCGTATCAGCTTTACCATTTCTGCAAAAAATGCATTTAGAATTATGATAGTGATTGCATTGAATTTTTGATCAATTTAAAGGAGACTACAATATTAACTATACTAGGTCTTCCAATCTATGAAATGAATATATTTACATTTATTTAGGTTTTCTTTAAATTTTTATAATTTATTTTTAGGGAGAGAGAGGGAGAGAAACATCAGTGTGTGAGAGAAACATTGATTGGTTGCCTCTCATAAGCACCCAGACACGGGGACTGAACCTTCAACCTAGGCATGTGCCCTGACCAGGAATGGAACTGGTGACCGTTAGTTTTGTGGGATGACACTCCAACCAACTGAGCTACATCGGTCAGTGCTATTTAGGTCTTCTTTAGTTTCTTTTGCTGATGTTTCGGAGTGTTTAGTATACAAGCCTTCCACTACTTTTGTTAAACTTATTCCTAAGTATTTTTGATGATACTGTACATAGAATTGTTTTGTTAATTTCATTTTCAAGTTTTTCATTGTTAATGTATAGAAATAAAATTGATTTTTTGTTTATTGATCATATGATTTGTAACCTTATTAAACTTGTTTGTTATTTCTAATAGGCGTGTGAGTATTCTTTAGAAATTTCTGTACACAAGGTAACATATTCTGTGAATACAGATAATTTCATGTTTTATTTCCAATCTGGATGCTATTATTTATTTATTTTTTATTTATTTATTGTCATACTGCTTTGGCTAAAACCTCCAGAACAACATTGAACCTAAGCAGCTTTTCCTGATCTTAGGGAGAAAACATTCAATATTTCACTATCAGGTGTAATGTTAGCTATGGTTTTTTATGTATGGCTTTTATTAAGGTTAAGAGGTTCCCCTCTATTCTGAGTTTGTTGGATGTTTTTCTTAATTAAGAAAATGTCTGGGTCTTTGTCAAATACTTTATCTGTCCTATTGAGATGATCATATAATTTTTGTTTTTTATTCTATTATTATGGTATATTACCTTGATTGATTTTTAGATGCTAAGTGAACTTTGTATCTTGGAATAAATTCCACTTGATTATGGTGTATAATCCTTTTTATATACTGCTGGGTTTGGTTTGCTAGTATTTTGTTGAGGATTTCTGTGTCTCTATTCATAAGGGATATTCATAACTTTTCTTTTTTTTTCTGATGCCTTTGTCTGGGTTGGGTGTCAGGGTAATTAATATTGGCTTAATAGAATGAGCTTGGAAGTATTCCCTTTTCTTCTATTTTTTGGAAGTGTTTGTGAAGGATTGGTGCTAATTTTTCTTTTAAATGCTTAGAATGAGGACTTGAAATGTGGATGCAACTCAAGTGAGTACAATACAATAAAGAGTGTCAGCTTTCAGGAGCTTTGAAGAATGAGGCAGTGATATTTATGAGTATATCAGGACAAGGGAGACTTGAGAGGCAAGGCTTTAATGGAAAATAAAAGGAAGTTCCCACAGAATTACTGTCAAGGCACTCCCTCCTGCTTCTAAGGGCTCTTGAATCTTGTAGAAAGGCTCTAGATTTCTGGATGACCTCATTCCTCAAAAGAAAATTTCCAACTGGGCGAACTTTTCCTGGCTTATAGGCCAGTTTGAGCTTGTTCAGAAGTGTTGGCTGTGCTGATCTTCTCTGTGCTTTCTTCATCTATGGGTGTGTGTAATACTGATTCTGTGAACATAAATAACACTGCTTCATAGTGCTGGTCCTGACATGCTGCCCCAAAGTGTCTTCAGTTATATCAGGGGGTGTCTTGCAATTCTCAGAACTAGTTTACTTCCAATTTATTTTTTAAAAAGAGATACATGCCATTTCAGATGTTCCTTTGTGGTAGATGTGTCAAGCAAAGCAAATGGGAAATAGGTGTCATGGAAAGTAAACAAAACAAGAAAATAAGTGGCAAGTTACAAAAACCTGAGAATTTCATATCTGGGTCTTTCAGAAGTGTTCACTCTGTCCTAATCACTGATTTATCCCTGTTTGGAAGCGGTCCGGCTACATCAGAGTACATGCTCAATAAATATTTGTGAAATGAAAACCTATTGAGTCAATAATATAAAACTCTATGTGTGTATGGGAGAATAGACAGTATTTTTGTAGTGCCTACAGAAATACAAAGATGGAGGGAAGTATCAGTGAGCCCAAAGGAAGTAGCATGTGTGAACAGGTAGGGCAATAGGTGGTTGTGTTGTGGCAGCCTTGGCTCCGAGATTTTTCAGACAGCTCTAATTTAAAATATTTTGTTCTGTTACTCCCTTAAGAAAGTCACTATTATTAGAATTGCTTTTCTGTTTATTAATTACTTTTCCTGTGGAAGGCAGAGCCCTTGTGTGTGTGGAGTGTTGCTGTGACTGGTCAGTGGTCAGTGTGTGAGCTACATAGCATCTTAGAACACTGAACTATTAATCAGAGGGTGGGAAGCTCTACAACTTTCTCTACAACTTCCCATATAGGCTGGATCACCAGAAACATTCATAAACACATGAGGGAACAATCTTCCATGAAGGAGAGTAAGCTAAGATATTGTTGGAAAGAGGAGAAGTGGCACCCCGTGAACATAAAGGAGTAGAACTGTTGGGTTAGGGCTCTAAACTAAGTATGTTTAAAATGATTAAAGAGCTGAAATAAGCAAGATAAATGACAAGAAAAAGCAGGATTCTATTGAAAAGAAAGAACATTCAAATTAAAAAAGAACAAATAAAACTTCTAAAAATGAAAAATATCTCTTTTGAAATTAAAATTACAATGTACTGGCTATAATCACTTTAAAAAATGTAATATTACTTGGTAAAATTGAATATGTTCAATTCTTTTTAAGAAGTTATAATTACAAAACCAAATACTATGAAGAAGACAGAATACTTCCTGAATATCAAAAGAAATTTATAAATTTTAATTGGAAAGAAAACACATCACGAATGAAGGAGAAAAGATAGCAGAGGAGTGAGTGAAAGTCATGCTGACATCCTCCCAAGACCAAACTGGAATTATGACTAAATAGTGGAGAAATCACCTGGAAAAGAATGTAACGATAGAGGGAGAGGAGCCTTGGAGCTGCGGACAGACAGTGGATTCAACTCTCACACATCCCAAAGGGTGAGAAGTGCAGTGGAGGCTCAAGAGGGTGGGGTGGGCCCCCACAGGCACCAGCACCAGAGGGACAGTGAAACGGCCAGTTGGACCCCCCTGAGAAGAACAGGGTCTGAATCATAAACAGGGGCCTCTAGACTACTGCAGCTGAAACCAGGAAAACACACAGACAAAACGCAACCCCAAAAAGCTTAGGGGCGCTGTGCGTGTGTGGGCTGGGGGCTGAGTGCAGACTGGCTGGGAGAAATAGAGGATCACTGGCCAAAGGGGATACACAGCTGCATAGAGACCCTTGAGGAGAGACTGGAGATGGAGGTGTTGGGGAAAGAACTGGAGGATTAGCCAGGATTCCTGGAGCTGACTCCCTCCCCATTCCTTAGTCTCCATTCTACGCAGGCAGGTCACACCCTCAAGGAGGCAGAAGCAGGCCCGCAAGCCGGTTGACCAGCCATTACAACACGGTCCGCAGAAATAGCAGATCCCTGGCCAAAGGGATCACAGAGCTGCCCAGAGACCCGCGAGGAGACTGGAGACAGAGACTTTGGGGGGTCCCGGTGCTGACTCTTCCCCTTCCACGATCCCCATCTCCCTCATGCAGACTACTCCCCTGAGTGACAGCGTCTATAACGGCATGATAGTCCCGCCATCAGGTGGCACTGCTCTGCCCTGTGGTACCTAAGCCTGACAGATGAGGAGAGAGTGACCAGATTGACAATCACAGAAGACAGACACAGACAGTAGATTCCTGGAAGGCTCAAACAAATGGCCCAAGGTCAGATACAGTCAACAAAGCAGGCTAGATGAAGCCGAGGATCGAATCTGCAAGATGGAGGATAAAGTAGAAAATAGCTGCCAGAAAGAACAAGAAATAGAAAATAGACTCAAAAAGAATGAAGAGGCACTTAGGGAAATGCAGAACAATCTGAAATGCAATAATACCCGCATAATAAGGATACCAGAAGGAGAAGAAAAGGAGCAAAGGATAGAGAACCTCTTTGAAAAAGTAATGATGGAAAATCTCCAAAATTTGAGGAGAGTAAATGTCTCATGGGCCCAGGAAGCAGAGAGGGCCCCATTCAAGAGAGACCCAAGGAGGCCCACTCCAAGACACATCATCATTAAACTGGCAGCTATCAAAGACAAACAGAGAAGCCTCGAGGCAGCAAGGGAGAAGGAGAAAGTAACAGATAAGTGAGCCCCGATAAGGCTAGGAGATGGCTTCTCAATAGAAACACTACAAGCCAGAAGGGAATGGCAACAAATATTCCAAGTCATGAAAAGCAAGGGCCAACAACCAAGGCTGCTCTACCCAGCAAGGCTCTCAATGAAAATAGAAGGGGGAAATAAGGAGTTTCCTAGACGAAAGAAGACTAAAAGAATACGTTTCCACCAAACCAGCACTACAAGATATGCTAAAGGGACTGGTTTAAGAAAATGAAGGAAAAGAGCGAGAAAGAGAAAAACACAGGTAGAAAGAGAAAAAATGAATAGGTTTCTATCTGTAATAACTCTCAATGTAAATGGACTAAATGCCCCAATCAAAAGACACAGGATAGCTGAACAGATAAGAAAACATGACCCACACATATGCTGCCTACAAGAGACCCACCTCAGAACAAAAGACCTACACAGATTGAAAGTAAATGGATGGAAAAAAATATTCTAAGCAAATGAGCAAGAGAAGAAAGCAGGGGTAGCAATACTTATATCAGACAAAATAGATTTCAAAACAAAGGCCATAAAAAGAGACCCAGAGGGACACTTCATAATACTCAAAGGAAGAACCCATCAAGAAGACATAATATTGTAAATTTATATGCCCCCAACATAGGAGCATCGAAATATATAAGGAAAATCTTCAATGACTTCAAAAAGATATAGACAACAACACCCTCATAGTAGGAGATTTTAACACACCACTGTCAAAAATGGACAGATCTTCCAAAAAAACATCAACAAGGATATTGTGGAGCTGAATGACGCATTAAATCAAATGGGCTAACTGACATATATAGAACCTTACATCGCAAAGAAGCAAAATACACATTCTTTTCAAATGCTCATGGTATTTTTTCAAAGATAGACCACATAACAAATGAAAATAAACAGACAACAGTTCAAAACCTATGGGACACAGCAAAGGCAGTACTGAGAGGGAAGTTCATAGCAATACAAGCCTACCTTAAAGATAGAAACATTTCAAATAAAAGACCTCACACTACAACTTCAAGAACTGAAGAAACAACAACAAATAAATCCCAGAGCAAGTAGAAGGAAGGGAATAGTCAAGATTAGAGCAGAAATGAATGACATAGAGATGAAAAGAACAATTCAAAGGATCAACCAATCCAGAAGTTGGTTTTTTGAAAAGATAAATAAAATTGACAAGCCTTTATGCAGACTCAACAAGAAAAAAAGGAAGAGGACCCAAATTAATAATATCATGAAAGAAAGAGGAGAAATAATGACTGATACCACAGAAATACAAAGGATTGTCAGAAACTACTATGAACAGTTATATGCCAAGAAATTTGAAAATCTTGATGAAATGGACAAATTTTAAGAAAAGTATAATCTTCCAACACTGAAGGAGGAAGAAACAGAAAGCTTGACCAGACCAATAACAGCTGGGGAAATTGAAGCAGTCATCAAGAAACTCCCAGCACACAAAAGCCCAGGGCCGGACGGTTTCACAGGAGAATTTTACATAACATTTAAGGAAGAGCTAACCCTTGTCCTTCTCAGACTATTCCAAAAAGTCCAAGAGGAGGGAAGACTCCCAGTCTCTTTTTATGAGGCCAGCATCACCCTAATCCCAAAACCAGATAAAGACCCTACAAAGAAAGAAAACTACAGGCCCATTTCACTGATGAATATAGATGTCAAAATCCTCAGCAAAATATTGGCAAACCGGGTCCAGCAATACATTCGAAAGATTATCCACCATGATCAAGTGGGATTCATCCCAGGGATGCAGGTATGATTCAATATACGCAGGTCAATAAATGTAATACAGCACATAAACAGAAGGAAAGACAAAAACCAGATGATCGTCTCGATAGATGCAGAAAAAGCATTTGATAAGGTACAGCACCCATTTATGATCAAAACACTCAGCAAAATGGGAATCAATGGGGCAATCCTCAACATAATCAAGGCCATATTTGAAAAACTACAGCCAACATCTTACTTAATGGGCAAAAACTAAAAGCTTTCCCACTAGGATTGTAACACGACAAAGATGTCCACTTTCACCTCTTCTTTTCAACATCGTATTGGAAGTCTTAGCCACAGCGGTTAGACAAGAAAAAGAAATAAAAGGCATCCAAATAGGAAATGAGAAAGTAAAATTATTATTGTTTCCAGATGACATGATAGTGTACATAGAAAACCTTGTAGACTCCACCAAAAACCTACTCAACCTAATATGTGTATTTGGCAAAACAGTGGGATACAAAGTCAAGATTCAGAAATCAAAGGCATTTTTGTACACCAGCAATGAAATAGAAGAAGAAGAAATCAGAAAAAAAAAATACCATTCGATATAGCAACGAGAAAAAAGAAGTACCTAGGAATAAAATTAACTAAGGATATAAAAGATCTGTACGCAGAAAACTCTACAACATTGAAGAAAGAAATTGAGGAAGACACAAATAAGTGGAAGCATATATCATGTTCATGGATTGGAGGAATTAATATCATCAAAATGTCCATACTACCCAAAGCAATTTATAGATTCAATGCAATCCCTATTAAAATACCAATGATATATTTCACAGAAATAGAACAGACATTTCAAAAATTTATATGGAACCATAAATGACTTTGAATTGCTGCAGCAATTTTGAAAAAGAAAGAAAAGTAGGAAGGATCATAATACTGGACATCAAACTATATTACAAAGCCACTATACTCAAAACAATCTGCTACTGGCACAAGAACAGACCCATAGACCAATGGAACAGAATAGAAGGCCCAGGAATAAGCCCAGGTCTATATGGCTAACTAATAGTTGACCAAAGGGGCAGAAGCATAAAATGGAGCAATAATAGCCACTTCAACAAATGGTGTTGGGAGAGCTGGACGGCTACATGGAAAAAATTGAAATTGGATCATCAGCTGACACCATACAGAAAAATAAACTCAAGGTGGATAAAAGACTTAAATATAAGTCGCAATATCATCAAAGTCCCAGAGGAGAACATTGGCAGGAAACTCTCAGATATCCCACGCAGCAATTTTTTCACCGATATGTCTCCTAAAGCAAGGGATATAAAGGAAAGAATAAACAAGTGGGACCTCATAAAAATAAGAAGCTTCTGCATGGCAAAAGAAAACATCATCCAAATGGAAAGGGAGCCACCCCTATGGGAAAATATATTTGCTAACGATACATCAGATAGAGGTTTGATCTCCAAGATATATAAAGAACTCACTCGACTCCCCTCCAAGAGACAAATGATCCAATCAAAAAATGGACAAAGGACCTGGGCAGGTGCTTTTTCAAGGAAGAGATGCAGAGGGCTCAGAGACATTTGAAAGGATGCTTGGCATCACTAGCCATCAGAGAAATGCAGATCAAAAGAACAATGAGGGACCACCTCACACCAGTCAGAATGGCCATCATAAACAGATGAACAAACAACAGGTGCTGGCGAGGCTGTGGAGCAAAGGGAACCCTAGTACCCTGTTGGTGGGAATGGAGACTGGTGCAGCCATTGTGGAAAGCAGTGTGGAATTTCCTGAAAAAGCTGAAAATGGAACTGCCTTTTGATCCAGTGATACCCCTGCTGGGACTATACCCTAAGAATTCCAAAACTCCAATTCAAAAGAACCTCTGCATCCCAATGTTCATAGCAGCACAATTTACAATAGCCAAGTGTTGGAAGCAACCTAAATGCCCATCAGTAGATGGTTGGATCAAAAAACTATGGTACATTTACACAATGGAATATTATGCAGCAGAAAGAAAAAGAGAACTACTACACTTCGCGACAGCATGGATGGAAGTTGAGAGCATTATGCTAAGCAAAATCAGCCAGGGGGCGAAAGACAAATATGATATGATCTCACCTATAAGCGGAACCTAACCAATAATACAAAGATGCAAGGAAAATAAGACCAGCAACACTGAAATGAAAAGAAATCAACAGAGACAAGAGGGAAGTAGGGAGGGGTTATCGGGGGAAAAGGAAGGGAAGGGGCAAGTCAAGGAACATATAGCAAGGACTCATGGACAAAACCAAAGGGGAAGAGCTGAGGGAGGGAGAGCGGGGAGCGGGGGGGCAGGGGAAAGTGGTGGGGGGAAGGCGGGGCCAAATATATTTGAAAAAATAAATTAATTAATAAAAAATGTAAATAAAATAAAACAGATCACGAAGAAAATGAAACAGTAAAGATACATAATGCACATGGTGATTATGATGTGAAATAATATTGATGTTGAGACCAAAAATATCTATCTTATCAATAAATGTGGTTGAACTTAACTCCTCTACTAAAAGAAAAATATTTTCCTTTTGGTCACAAAGCAAGACCCAACTATACGTGGTGTAAAGGAGATACATTTAAATCAAAATGATTCAGACAGGCCAAAAACGGAGGCATGTGCAAATGGCAATGATAAGTAAGTGGGGGCTGTTATCCTTCATATCAGACAAAGTAGAATTCAGGCCAAAAATATCTAAATGTGACCAAAAAAAGGATACTTTATAAAGCCAAAGGCCAATTTCACAGTGCAGGTATAACAATTATGAAAAATCCATGTGCCAAATAACTGCCTTTAAAAGCAGAAATTACAGATGCAAGGAGATAGAGATAGAAGCACACTGCTAATAGGAGTATTTAACACACCACTTCCAGTCCAGAACAGATCAATTGACAGAAATATAGGTAAGCATATAGAAGAAGTAAATAATATAATCAATAAAGCAGATCTCATTGATTTACACTACATTGAGAACCTAATAAAAGAGGATACACTGGTCTTTCTCAATTGTGCATGGAATAGTAAAAGAAAGCACAAAAAGAAGACAATAAAGGTAAAACCTGAAAAGTAATGGAGATTTGAAATAGAAAACAGTAGGCCTAAGTAACAAATAAAAATTTTGGCTCTTTGAAAAAAGTAACAAAACATATAAACCACAAGTAAAATTAATCAAACAAAAAAGGGAGAAACACAACTACAAAAGATAAGAAAGACAAAAAGAAATAGACAATGATGGAACAAAAAAGTTATTGTGAAATACAAGTGATTGCTTTTCGAATGAGTACCATAAGCAGCATAAGCATTCTAAACAGGGAGGAGCGGTGGAGGGGGAAAACATACCTCAGTCATTTGGGAACACAGTATTTTGACTAAATACATAAAGACTTTTACTTTAGAAGAAAACCTGAAAACAAAAACCTGAACTCTAGTTAGTAGGTTTGTTTGTCAATACAACATGAGTTAGATATGTTGAAACTGCTTTTGGGGTCTTTTAGTGTGAGCAAATAAGTAAATATTTTGAGGGTTATTAGAATCAGGTTTCTCACTGTTTGAGAAAGGCAGTAAAGATGTGGAAAGAACTGGAGCATGTACTCTACTGTGATGCTTGGAATTGGATGCATAAGTATAAACTCATGGGTTTTAATACACTTATTTCTACATGTATCTACATCTATCTATTTATAGACAAAAAATGGAAAGATATCTATATGATACACACATCGTATAAGCATATCAATATCTACCTATGAGTATTTCGATAGATATATCTAATACCTTGTAGTGACAGAACACATGGAAATACTTGAAAAATGACAAAGGGAGAGAGGAGTCAGCTTAGGGGAACTCTCACTGACCAAATGTGAGATAATTTTAGCATCAAAATAAATAATAATAGTAACATAATCCACTGAATAAAACAAGAATATGTAGACCACTATGAATAAATGAATGAATAAAATAAGTAGAGAGAAGGAAAAAGTTATTCCTTGTTGTAGAATACCAACTAATATATGTAGTGGGAATAGAGTTAAGAAATCACCATTTGGCAGCCCTCATGGTAATCAAAAATTTGGGCAAAATCCTCAATTGATGATAATAGTTTAATGAGAAACTTGGTATTTACATAGTAATTGATGATAGTAGTTTAATGAGAAAGTTGGTATTTACATAGTCTCAAAATATCTTCTCACAAAAGTCTTATTAATTGGAAAGTAAAAGTAATAACTTTATAGAGGACAAACCCGACATACACCATCACCTTAACCAAGTGATCAAAGTTAACTTCATGATTGCTGGTTAAAAAACACATTATGTAGCTACCCCTTTAATGAATGAGAAGGACACAGCATTCACTCTGTGGCATTCCTGCTGAAAAGACATAAACAAAGAGCCATTTGGATCAGATTCAGGTTTTTTTAATTAATTATTTCTTTGCAAAAAAAGACATTTTTGGAATTATCAACAAAACTTGAGTATTTTAGATTAGGAAATAATATTTGACTCATACTGATTTTTTAATTCTGGTTATTTTAGTTATGTAAGAGAATATTCTTGTTACTAGTAAGTATACACTGAAATATTTAGGGGGCAAAGGGGCATGAGGTCTATTTACTCTAAAATGGAAAAAAATGTGTATAGAGAAGGAATGATGAAACAAATATGTTAAAATACAAAACAATGGAGGGGATCTGGGTGAAGGGTAAACAGGAGTTGTTTATACTATTCCCGCAACTTTTCTATTGGTTTGAAATTATTTCAATTTAAAAAGTATCAAAAATATTTTTAAATATTTGTAAGAATATGTAGGAGAGTAATTTTGTGCTATAGGATTTTTGCGTTCACATAGAAAGTACAAATCATAATGGGAAAGAATGATCTATTTGAATAGAGTGAAATGACGCATTCATGAATAGTAACAAACTCTACAAATGGAATTAAAAGATAAACCACAAATGATGAGAAGATATTTGCTATGCTTAGCATTTTTTATCCAGAATATATTAGAAAAATTACAAATGACCAAATAGAAAAGTCAGCCAAGTCACAGGAGAAGGTAACAAGCATATGAAAAGATAAAAAATTGCACTAGGTATTAGAAACAAATTAAAATAACAGTGGTACACTATTTATTTAGATGATTGTTCAAAATTATACAATTTGATAATACCAATTGAAAGGATGAAGGGGAAGGAGAACTTTCATAATCGATTCAACCATTTTGGAGATTGTTTAGCAAGATCTAGTGAAGTTGAAGGTGCGGACAATTCTAACTCTAGGTTTGTAGCCTAGATAATTTTCAAAGGAGCAGGAAATGGTTGCTCTTTGCAGCATTGTTGGGAACTAGTAAAAAATTGGAAACGACCTAATTGCCATCAACAGATGACATCAGTAGATGACATTCAATACATATAAAGTGAATGAATATATCTACATATGTTAACATATAGAAATCTCTAGAACAAAACCTTAGGTGAAAAGAGCAGGTAGAAAAATTTATATTGTAAAATGTATAAACACAGAAAACAATTATGTTGTTTACAAATAAAAAAGGAGATAGAGTCCCTGTCCTGGAGAATTTTGGCAGCATATGAAAAGAGGTAAGTAAACGGATGATTACAATGTAGTAGCATAAGAACCACAATTCAAATAGGCACCAAATACAGATGGGGAAGTGGAGGTGAAGGAGCACTTTCCAGAAATGACAAAGCTTTCCATGACCCTCTCTTACACTGAATCAAGTCCTGAAACACAGGAAGGAGTTACCTAGGTGAAAGAAAGGAAAGGTGTTTCTAGCAGATAGCATTTGTAAAATCCCAAAGGAGAGAAACTGTAGATCCTGGTTTGGAAACTGCCAACCAGAGAAAGAGAAGAGTAACAGGTGCGTCATGAATTGTAGGAGGTTTCTTCTGGAGGAAAGATTAGTTAGGTTTTTAAAATCTATATATTAAAAAAAAAAAGACGGGGGAGGGAAGTTGAAAGAGGTGAAAGGATATGGGGGATAAATGGTAATGGAAAAATACAATAAAAATATGAACTAATCAAAATTAAAGAAAGAAGAAAGAAAGAAAAGAAAAGAAAAAGAAAATCAAACAAGAAATAATGGAGCCTCAACTGAGACAGGAAGTAGTGACTGAGAGATATCAGCCTGCCCATCCAGTAGGACTCGGGGAAGGATTAGGGGTAGGTATGGGGAGAGGAATTGAGGAAGCTCCTGGCCTGTGCATCTTGGGTGTATGATGGAGTGATAGGGGCAGCATTTTGTATCACCTGCCCCGGTCCCTGGCCACCCTAATTGGGTCAGGAATGAGCACCTTACAAACGTTTAGTTCAAATATAAAATGGACACTGGAAGGACCGAGGATAGTGGTTACTGCTGAATGGCTTTTCTTGGGGGGAGAAGTGGGGAGGGACAGATGAGGTATGTTTGACTTTGAATTCATCTGGAAAGTTTTAATTACAAAATAAAAACTGATGGAAATGTAACATTTACTGGTGTTACATTTCTGTGAGCACAAAGTATTATTTTCTGCACTTCTCTGTGTATTTGTACTAAATTTAATAACCAAATGGCAAAAAATGTCGTGGCAAGATTCTAACGAACTGAAATCCGTGAAAGGCTTTGAGTTCTACAGAGAGGTTAAACTGGAAAGCAGCGGGGGCGGGGTGGGGAACGGTGTGCGGTCGTCTTTGTGTGCGCACAAAGCTTTGGAGAGACGAGCTTCTGAAGACCGGTACCAGCTCAGTGCGTAGAGGCTTGAGGGGTGTGGGGAGGCGCGCATGTGCAGAGCTTCCCGCCTAGCCCCGCCCAGTGCCCCGGGCCCGCTGCAGCCCCACCCTCTTCCGTGACGCCGCCTCCCGTCTCTAGGTAACCTGGTGGTGGCTGCGGGGTGTCAAACAAAGGGGCCAGCTGTACAGCTGCCGCTGCCTGCTGGCCCCTTTCCTCTGAGACCCTTGACCCTCAGACACTCAGAGCCATGGCCCTGCCGCTGCTTCCCGGCTACGGCTTCAACCACAACGTGAGTAGTAAGGGCGCCCTAGCTTAGAGGTCGCAGATGGGGTCTGGGGTCCCAGGTGTGGCCACCTTACCGACCCATACTGCACACTTCTTCCTGCTGCTTCGCCTTCTGTGAATTGGGTGCAACTTGGACCAAACTTTGTATGTTGGTGGAACCCTTACACTCTGCTTCCCCTTCCCGTCTCTCCAACTGCAGCTGGATACTTTTCCTATGTTAGATACATAAGTAGAGTCTTTAGAGGAGGGAGGACCCTCGAAGGTGGTAGATGATGGTGATGACAATCATCTATGAGTGTTTAAGATGTGCGAAACGCTGTATTTTAATCACCTTACCTGGCATTTGATGCTCCCAACATCTCTTTTTATTAGGTACTGTTTTTATTCCCATTTTATTGTTGAGGAAACTGAGGCATTGGCCAAAGCTACGCAGTCTCAGTGATGAAGCTGGGTTTCTTCCAGGCAACCTGTTCCCACAGCCCTGTGTGAAACAGGAAAATGTAGTTTTTGTTATTAAATTGAAGAAACCTGGCACTCTCAAGGATGGTAGGGAGCAGATGGGTAATGGTTCCTTTATAGAGAGACAGCATCCTAATTTGGAGTTTTTCTTTATTTAGAATTGGGAAGGGTTCATTTCAAAATAAGATGAAGGTATAAAACAAAACAACACAGCATAACAACATAAAAATTCCTGAGCATGAAAGGACTTTTGCCAATAAATAACATTATTTAAACAACAGCAAAAAAATAATTCAGGCTTTTGTTTGCATTGGTTATTATTATCTACCTAGGTTTTCCAGTTGTGTCTAGGAAGAAGGTAGGTAACATACCAATGAGAGTGAACTAGATGGAGCCATTCAAGGTATTTGTGTAAACCTCTGGTAAGTATAGAATGCAGGTGCCGGATTGAAACGTTCAATTTTATGGATTCTGAATAATGTCTGTATCTAAGTCGTGGGCCCTAAAGTACAAATTTTCTTTGTGGCTTCAGCCCACTGCATTCCAACTCCTACAGGGAGGCTGACCAATCCTACTTGCTTCTTGTACACTGGTTTGTGCATTTCTAGGCTGATTGTAAGAGGATGATCTTCCAGCCTCGCCTTGCCCTTCGTAACATTAAGCCAGCCACACAAATAAGAATGACCCCTGAAAAGCAGCACATAAAAAAAAAAAAAGGATTCCAGAAGTAAAGAAGCATGCTGTATAAAAGTAATTGTAATAAAAATTGAAAGTAGAGCCCACAGCTTTGGGCCCAGTAACACTTCAGATTACCAGTGCCTACCTCCTGCGCAAGTACCACAGCTCTCACATGCAGTGATTAAGAATGGGAAGGAAAAACAGTGGTTGGATGATATATTTTAAAATCTGCAAGGCTGTGCTGAGTGCACTTTTGCTTTTGGGGGGGGGGAGTTTCTTTTTTTTAAAGTATTTTATTGTTTATGCTATTACAGTTGTCCCACTTTTCCCCCTTTGCTCCCTCCACCCAGCCCACCCCCCATTTCAATATTCAGTCCCTGCACCATTGTCCATATCCATGGGCCCTTCATATATGTTCTTTGATTGATCCCTTCACCCTTCAATCCTCCCTCTCCTCTTACAACTGTTAGTCTGTTCCACGATTCTATGCCTCTGTTTCTCTTTTGCTCATTAGTTTATTTTGTTCATTAAATTCCTCCTATAAGTGAGATCATATGGTATTTGTCTTTCACCGACTGGCTTATTTCACTTAGCATAATACTCTCCAGTTCCATCCATGATGCTGCAAAAGGCAGGAGTTCCTTCTTCTTTCTGCTGCATAGTATTCCATTGTGTGAATGTACCACAGTTTTTTGATCCACTTATCTACTGATGGGCAATTAGGCTGTTTCCAGCACTTGGCTCTTGTAAATAGTGCTGCTGTAAACACAGGAATGCATAATTTCTTTAGAATTGGTGTTTCAGGATTCTTTGGATATATTTCCAGCAGTGGAATTACTGGGTCAAAAGGGAGTTCCATTTTTAGTTTTTTGAGGAAATTCCATACTATTTTCCACAGAGCCTGCACCAGTCTGCATTCCCACAAACAGTGCACTAGGGTTCCCTTTTCTCCACATCCTTGCCAGCACTTGTTTTGTTGATATATTAACGATATCCATTCTGACAGGTGTGAGGTGATATCTCATTGTGGTTTTAATTTGTATCTTTCTGATGGCTAGTGATGTTGAGCATTTTTTAAAACTTCTTTTATTGTGAAGTACAACACATATAGAAGAATGCACGATAGACGATCATTGAATGAATATCAAGAAATAAAAATATTACTAGCACTCCAAAAGGATCTCCCTTGACTAAAGTTGTCAGGTTCAGCAAATAAAAACACATATCCCAAATATTGCATGGGACCTACTTACACTAAAAGATTACTTGTTGTTTATCTGAAGTTCAAATCTAACTGAGCATCTTGTATTTTATGTGGGAACCCTAGCCTTTCCTTACTTTACTTTCCCTGCTCTCCAAACATAACCATTATCCTGGCTGCTACCACTATAGTTAGGTTTTGTTTGCTTTTGAACTTCATGTCAGTGGAAATGTGCAGTGTTTACTCTTTTATGACTGGCTTTGTTTTTAGCTCAACTTTATGTTTGTGAGATTTTTTTCATGTGGCTGATTGTAGATGTAGTTTGTACATTTTCATTGCTCTATAGTATTCCATTACATTAGTATGACACCATTTATATACACATTTAATCTTGTCAGAGATTTGGTTTGTTCGAAGTTTATTAACAATAGGTTTCTGTGACTATTCTTTATGTCTCATGGTACAATTGCTAGATCATGTGGTATTCAGACATTCGTCTTTAGTAGATGCTGTCAATGTAATTACAGCAATTTAAATTCCTACCAGCATTTTATGTCCCTATTGCTCCATATTCTTTTTTACACTTGATATTGTTAGTCTTTCAGATTTTAGCTGTTTTGATCAGTGGACATAGTGCAACTCTATAGTTTTAATCGGGATTTACACATTTATTGGTCATTTGGATATTCTTTTTTGTGTAGTATCTGTTTGACTTGTGTCTAACTTTCTACTGTGTTGCCTGCCTTTTTCTTAGTGATTTGTAGGAGTCCTATATAGATACTGGATATGACTTGTTTGTCAGCTATATTGTGTTGCAAATATTTCCTAGTTTGTGCTTGGCCTTCTTACTCTCTTGATGGTGTTTTTGTTGTTGCTTATAAGAGTGCTTATTTATTTTTTAATTTTAATTTTATTTTTCATTCAATATTATTTTGTATTAGTTTCAGGTGTACAGCATGGTGGTTAGACAATCATATACTTTACAAAGTGTTCCCCCCAATATTTCCAGAACCCACCTGGCATCATATATAATTATTACAATATTATCAAATATATTCCCTATGCTATACTTAACATTCCTGTGACTATTTTGTAGCTACCAATCTGTACTTCTCATCCCTTCACCTTTTTCACCCAGTCCCCCTAACCCCCTCCTCTCTGGAAACCATTAATCTCTTCTCTGTATCTGTGAGTCTAGTCTATTTCTATTTTGTTCACTTATATTGTTTTTTAGATTCCACACATAAGTGAAATCACATGATATTTGTCTTTCTCTGACTGACTTATTTCTTTCAGCATAACACTCTCTAGGTTCATCTTTTTTTATTATTATTTTGTTGTTCAAATACAGTTGTCTCCATTTTCCCCACTACTACTTTACTCTGCCCCACCCACCCCCACCTCCCACCTTCAATCCTTCCCCACTTTGTTTTTGTTCCCTAGGTTCAGCTTGATGAGGTTCTTTTAAATTACATGTTATTGATTATGCTATTACAGTTGTCCAATTTTCCCCACTTTGCCCCCTTCCACCCAGTACTCCCAACTCTCTCAGGCAATCCCCACACTTAAGTTCATGTCCATGGGTCATGAATATGAGTTCTTTGACTTCTACATTTCCTATACTGCACCTTACATCCCCATGACTATTCTATAAGTACCAATTTGTGCTCCTTAATCCCTTAACCTTTTAACATATTCCCCAATCCCCTCTTCCATCTGTCTGTAATCAAACCATTCTCCATATCTATGGTTCTCTTTCTGTTCTGATTGTTTGCTTAGTTTGTTTTATAGATTCAATTATTGATAGATATGTATTTATTGCTGTTTTATTGTATATGGTTTTGATCTTCTTTTTCTTAAATAAGTCCCTTAAACATTTCACATAATAATGGTTTGCTGATAATGAACTCCTTTAGCTTTTTCTTGTCTGGGAAGTCTTTTATCTGTCCTTTTTTTTTCTAAATGACAGCTTTGGTGGGTAGAATATCTTAGCTATAGGTCCCTGCTTTTCCCTCTAGCCTGCAGAGTTTCTTTTGAGAAATCAGCTGACAGTCTTATGGGAACTCCCCTGTAGGTAACTAACTTCTTTTCTCTTGGTGTTTTTAAGATTCTCTATATTTAACCTTTGGCATTTTAATTATGATGTGTCTTGGAGTGGGTCTCTTTGCATCCATCTTGTTTGGGACTCTCTGTGCTTCCTGGACTTGCATGTCTATTTCCTTCACCAAATTAGGGAAGTTTTCTTTCACTATTTCTTCAAATATGTTTCATATTTCTTGCTCTTTCTCTTCCCCTTCTGGTGCTCCTATGATGTGAATGTTGGAATGCTTGAAGTTGTCCCAGAGACTGTTTACACTATCCTCATTTTTTTGGATTATTTTTTCATCTTGTTGTTCTGGTAGGTTGTTTTTTGGATCCTTATGTTCCAAATCATTGATTTGATTCTTGGCTTCATCCACTCTACTGTTGTTTCCTTGTAAGTTGTTCTTTAATTCAATTAATGTATCCTTCATTTCTAACTGGATCTTTTTTATGCTCTTGAGGTCCTCACTAAGTTCCTTGAGCATCCTTATAACCAATGTTTTAAACTCTGTGTCTAATAGATTGCTTATCTCCATTTTGTTTAATTCTTTTTCAGGAGATTTGATCTGTTCTTTCATTTGGGCCATGTTTCTTTGTCTCCTCATTTTGGCAGCCTCCCTGTATTTGTTTCTATGTATTAGGTAGAGCTTCTTTGACTTTGTGTCTTGGTAGTGTGGCCTAATGTAGTAGGTGTCCTGTAGGGTCCAGTGGCACAGCTTCCATTATCACCCATGCTGGGCATTGGAGGTGTGCCCTTCATGTGGACTGAGTACACTCTCCTCTTATAGTTGAGCTTTGATTGCTGTTGGAATGTCAATGGGAGGGATTTACTCAGGCCTGTCAGCTGCAAAGACTGGGTGTGAACACTGGCCACCAAACTCTACCCTCTGTGGAGGATCAGCTGTGCAGGGGCAGGGTAGTGGTGCTCTGACATGATCTGTAGCTGTCCACTGGGTGCACAGACTCTGGAGTTTCCCAAGTAGTGCAGGCCAAAGTTGGCTACCACCTGTGTTTGGCCTGAGACCACCCTGCATCAGCTACAAAGCAGTCTGCAGATGCAGGCTACTTGTGCTGGGCTTGGAGATTCCCAGGTGAAGCCAAGCTGTGAACCTAGGCTGGCTGCTGCTTGTGCTATGCCTGGGGCCACTTAGTAAGAGGTATGGGGGCTGGGTGCCACTGAGGCTGGCTGTGGCTTGTTTGAGACAATTTGAAAAGTTGTGAAGCATGAGCCAATACCAACCATTCATATGAAAAAGTCACTTTAACAGCTTGGATGGGCCCATAAATTGAGTGGTGCAGAGCCTCGGGGCATCTCCAGAGTGGGGCGAACAGTGTTAGCCAGGTTGATGGGATCTCATTTATGGCACTCTCCTGCTGGCTCTGTGGCTCTGCAGGGGGAGGGTTCAGAAAAGGGAAAATGGCCTCTGCCTCCTTTCTTTCCAAGAGAAATCTGTCCTCCAGCTCTTGCCTTGATGCCAGGGACTTCGGTTCTTCCCTGTATGTCACCAGTGCCTTTAAAGCTGCTACCCTGATGCTGGAGTTCAGAGGAAGTGAGTCTGAATAAGTCTGTGTGTGGGTTCTTTAAGAGGAACTTCTTGGGCATCAAGAAGTTTCTTCCACATACTCAATCCCCGCTGGTTTTTGCAGCTAGAAATTATGGGTAATTATCTTTCTAGCACTGGAACCCTGGGCTGGGGGCCCTGGTGTGGGGCTGGGACCCCTCAATCCTGAGATATTCCTCTTGAATTTTTATCCACCACATGTGGGTGTGGGACCAGCCCATTCTGCATCTCCACCCCTCCTACCAGCCTGGATGTGGTTTCTTTAATTCTGTAGTTGTTGGACTTCCATTCAGCTTTATTTCTGCTGGTTCTGAGTGGTGGTTTTTCTATTATTTAGTTGTAATTTGTTGTGGTAGTGCGAGGAGGCAAGTTTTGTTTACCTAGGCACTCATCTTGGAGATCTCGCTCTTAGATCATTCTTTATTAATTTCAGTTTGGAGAAATTTCACACCATGGCTGTGGCATCCAACCTTCTGTAGCTATTAGACTGTGGCTCTAAGATTCAAACCTCTGTCTACAGTCTGATTCCACGGTCTGCATGGTATTTTTGCTTGATGGTGTTTTTGATGAATAATTTTTGGTGTTTTTGATGAATAATTTTTCCTTTGGATTAGTGCTTTTTGTTTCCTATTTATGAAATAGTTCCTTGTACCAAGATCATGATGAAATTTTCCTGTGTTATCTTGTGGAAATATTATTGTTTTTCCCTTTCATGTTTAGTTCTATAAATCTAACTGGAATAAATTTGTGTGCATGTGTATGAAAAGAGAGAGGGGTCAGATTGTATTTTTTTCCCATATGGATATTCAGTTGACACAGAACTATTTGTTAAAGAACAAATTCAACTAACTTTTAAAGATCTTGTTGCCTTTATTCAGTGATCCAAGAATGGGGCAGCATCTGATCTAGCAGATAGAAAGGAGCTTTGAAGAGCTATACAAGGCAAGACATTTTTGTAGCCAAATGGAACAGGAACCAAGAAGTTGTAAGTGAATTGGTTATTGAAAGGTTACTTTCTTTATAGGGGATGGCATGGGTTTATCAGGCAGATTACCTAACTAATGTTGATCAAGAGATTCATGCTTGGCAAGTTTAAGATTCTACTTTTGGTAGAGCTAAAACTGTAATTAAATTTCATTTTGGTGACATGGGGCTTAGCATGAGCAACTCCATTTTGGGGCTGTTGCCTTGTCTTTAACACATTTTGTGGGAAAGGCCACCTTTTCTCTACTTCTCTTGCAGAGCTTTGCTTGTTATAAATTAAGTATCTATGTGTGGGTCTGCTTTTAGACTCCTTAGTGTTTTTTAAAAGTAATTTATTTACCTTATGCCTCAGATCAATAAACGTGCACACATGAGATGGGGGAGGGGGGCAGGAACAAACTAGGGAATGACACTATATGTACTTACTAGAAACCTTGGGTGGTCATTCAAAGACTCAGTATTTATATATTGATTATCCTAGTATGTGCCCAAGTCAGGTGGCTGCATTTAAAAAATTGTTGCACTTGTCTTGGGACTAAATGTCCTACAAAATTAGTATTATCTTAAAACTTGCACATGGTTAAAAGATTGAATGTTCTCTGCCATGGACCAGTCAGAAAGTCAGAAAAGCCAAATCTGGCCTTTTTACCCCTCTTTTACCTCCCTGGCCTCAATCATAGAGCCTTGCTTGCTGAATTAAATTATTAAGTCAAAAACCTTGGCCTCCTGGAGATAGTATAATTACTGGCTGTTTGGGTTTAAAATGATAATACAAACTAACTTTTACTGCTTTTTCTCAGAAATGAAAAAGCAACTTGTTTCCCCCCTTAATTAGCTGCTGTTTTCTGTCCACAGCTAGCTGAGGTACAACCTATATGTTTATCTCTGCAATACAGAAAGTATTGTGCTTTCAAAAATATAAGCATTTGTACCGTTGATGACATTAAATTTGATGTGAATTAATTGAAAACCTTTGGGAAAGATCACAGCTAAATTCCGGACACACGGTATCTTTTTCCAACAATTTACATTCTGGATTTGAACTGAGCTAAGAGAATCTTAGGCATATTGTCAACATGATAGGATATTAAAGTTCAAAGGGACCCTTCTTGCCAAAGCTGAAAATTCTTTCTCCAGTATTTTGGACAGGTGGTTGTATAGCTGATACTGAAAGCCTCTAATGAATAGTAACACTTTCTGCTTTTTATGAAGCCACCTTGCCACCATCTTTGGAGGGTTTGTTGTAAATAGTGTATCATCTAATTTATAGTGAAGCAACTGTTTTCTTAAAAAGAAAAACATTGTTTGAATTCACAACAGTAAAGGAAAAAATTTAGAATCTCTGTTTCTCTTACAAAAAGGGTCAGGCAACACCTTGAAATTTATTTTTATCTAAACTAATATAAGCCTACATATTAATATATAGGGGAAATTGTTCTCTGTGAAATTTACCAGTGATTTAAGTGATAAATAACTGAAAGAGAAAAGTGCATTATCAGTAATGCGTAGTACACATATTGACTTAATTATGTAATATTAGATAAGTCAATTTAAATTTAGCTCAGTGACAAATATAATCATAAAACAATCACTTTATTCACAAGGTGGAGGGTTTTCCCAATCTAAAATTCTGCTTACAGATCCCTAATTATGTTCTTAGTGGTCAATTCCATTGCCTTAAAATAACTGCATCAGGTCCAAACCCCTTAACCTTACAGCTGAGGCCATTAGTTTGCCACTCACTTTGTGAGAGCAATTTAATGAATCATGACAAATTTTCAGAGTAGAATAGAATAAAAAATCAGAGTGTATTATGCTTGGGAAGGTTAAGTATTGTTTCATGAATTTTGTTTCTGTCACATGTATGTATGTGAACTGCGTTGCACTAAAATCTATTTGTTATTATTGTAGTTTGAGTTTGAAAACCATTCTCATTAAAGCCATCTCACGAATTCTCACCTTGGTTTTAAATTTAGACCTTCAGCTTCCTTAAAGACTAGGTCTAACTATCTCACCTTTTAGAAAACCTCAACAGATCCTATTCACCATTAACCATTTAAAGGTGTACACTCCAGTGGCATTTAGTATATTCACAATGTTTTGCAACTATCACCTTATTTCCAAAACATTCTCATCACCCCAAATCTTAATCTTTTTACTCCAGAGGAAACTCAGAAATGATATTCAGGTTTTGGGGAACTCCTGTGTAAAAATGATTTCCATAACACACGATACGTTAATATAATCCATGGGTTGTAGATATAATGATCCAATAATGACATCTCTTTTGAGTAAAGAGTAATAGTGTTCAGCAGATTTGTTGACTTTGGCCAACTTATTCCTTACTCTGTGTGGTTTCCCTTTGCCAGAATGGATATCAACTCTAATGCAAGTGAGAGTGTAGTAGAGGAGACTTTAGGATATTTTTCTTAACGGTAAAATTTCCTACTTGATTTTCCCCCTTTCTCCTTATCTGAGTAAGCCTAAGAATCCTCTTGTAGTTTCTACTATTAGATGGTGCTATTAGCTATGAGATATGGTATATCATATGAGCAAAGTAATTTTCTTCCCTATTTAAAAATAAAAATGACATTTAGCTAGGTTTTCTGTAGAAACAAACAAGTAGTAAAGCTTAGCTTAATTTTCCTTTCTTTTTATACATTTATAAAATTCTTAGGGCAACATAATACATTTCTGTTAAATAACTGTTTTAATCCAAGATGGGATTTACTTTCTCAAAAAGTAGGCTTAGTTGATTTAATTTAAATAAAGGTTGTAAATTCAGTTTAATTAATGCTTCTTATAACAAGAAAATATATAACTAAAATAACTAAAGCTATTAAAGCCATATGACAAAGTAACATGAATAAAAATATAACCTAAGACACAATTTTATGTGAGACTTAAAAATTACATTTTTTTTTATTGACTGACATGTTCAGGCTCAAATATAGAAGTGTGGCAGTATCAGGTTTAGACAGTGGCTGATGGATGTTATAAAGGACTCAAGGCTCTTTTTGTCTCTTAATTCTGCCTTCTTCAGAACAGGCTTTTTTCTTTCCTAGACTTGTGTTCTCATGGTTGCGAGATGGTCAGTTCCAGATATTGCAACTTCTCATCACCATGTTCAAGATAAGCAGGAAGGAAAGAGGGAAAAAGGCTCTCATATCAGAAAACAAGGGTGTTTCCTAGTCCTCCAGTATGTTTCTTCCTTCCATCTTATTGTTTAAAATTGAGTCACATGGCTATCCTTTGCTACAAAGGTGTTGGGAACTTGATTTTTCGATATCTATTTTTGGAACTGGGAAAGAGAAAAGGGGGTAAATAATGGCTGTTGGAAGTCAGCAAACTTTGCCCCACCAGTTACAGACTCAGTACCTGTGAGACTAGATGCTCTCCTGAGCCCTAGTGTTCCTTTCTTTAAAAACTTTTTGGTTGTGTTTTTTTAATTATACTGGTGACACATGAGTACATCATCATATTAAAATTCAAACCATACCATTCTTGCTTAACAATCTTCTTTTTCATAATGTAAAACAAGCCTAATATTCCAGTTAAACCATCATGCTCACTGTCTGTCCTTTGAATATATTTTGTACATTTCCATTCAATTATTGGTTTACTTATCCTCTTTCCTGACAGCATTCTCTTCCTCTTTCCATCCAGATGCTAGCCTTCCCTGGAAACTTGGATCTTATCCCTTCTCCTCATTAAAGCTTTCCCTGATCACCTCAGCAGGAGCCATCTCTTTGTCTATGTAACTCTGAACACTCATATTGTCCAGATCACTCATTTACTGCCTTATTTCCTGTGTTGTGTTTTGTGTTCTTTTTTGTATGATTGTGACTTTCTTCAGGTGATTGGGAAACTGCCACTGATTGCTCTTTAGGTTGCCCTTCCTTACCCAGGGAAGGCCCTTAATAGGTGCCTGTCAGCTGTCCCTGGGTACCTGTAGCAGCCGTGCTCAAAAACTAGAGGGGATAAGCACAGCTTGGGAGAACTATCTCTAGAATTAGCTTCTTGTTTGTGTCTTCCACTGCTGCTGTGTAACAAAATACGTATTTCTTATTTTAGCAAGAGTGAATATAGAAGAGGAGGAAAATCATTTGCTTTCGTGGCTTAAATAGGTTATAAGCCTCTCAGGATACATGGCTTAGATGAAGTGGTCAGAACAGCATGAAGATGTACCATGCAAGTTGCAACTCAAAGCCTCTCTGGGGCCTATTGTGCCATGTAAAGGGACATTGAGTTTTTCCTTGTTGGCATCCAGTTTGGCTTTTTCTGGCGGCAGCTTACTTTTCTCGGAGCATTCATCAGGCAGGACCCCTTAGGAGACCAGTCTCCCAACAACAGTACTCCAGATACAAACTGGTGCAAATGCAAAGGGATTTTTTTGGCCATTTACTGAGAAGCCTATCGTGTTTCTGCAGTTGAAGAAAGGGTATAACCAACTGTGTGTGTATGTATGGGAGTGTGTGTGTGTCACTTTCCAAAGCAAAGGAAAGGGAGAGGTGGGCATTTTTATTCCATCATGAACCAGACCTCAGGATCCCTACATTTGACCTGGCAACTCCACTGTGACAAAGTAACCACCTTGGCCAATTAAAGTCTAAATAAATTGTTTACTTTCCTAACTATGTGTTTGGCATCCCAAAAGAGAGAATGGTCACAACTGCTAGAGTTTTGGGGGTGATAAAATCAGTTCACATGGCTTATTGGTTGACTTAGATTGTGTTTTCTTCTTCACATGAGCTTAGTAACTGAAACAGAGATGTTTGTTTTTTCATTGATAGGACTATTTTCATCTCATTTCTGTTGAGACTTTAGTCACTTATTGTTCATCAGTGTTCATGTTCATACTCAGTATTTTACAAAGGCACCTGAGTGGAACCTCGTCTAGTTATCAAGGAAAGTGGGCCTTCTCTTTCCTCTTATTGTTGATTGAAATTTTTATTGCAATCATTGTAAATTCACATGTAGTAAGTAACATAGAGTACCCTTTACCCAGTTTCCCATTGATAACATTTTACAAAACTATAGTATAATAGCACAACCAGTATATTAACAGTAATATAATCTACCAATCTTATTCAGACTTCCCCAGTTTTACTTGTACTCATGTATGTATACTTAGTCTATACATTCTATCACATGTGTAGGTTACTGTGACCACCACGACAGTAAAGATACAGAATGGTCCCATTATCACAAAGGTCCTTTTTGTTGCCTTTTTATAACTACAACCACCTTCTTCCCATCAATCCCCCCTTACCCAGCCACAATATCCCTCACTCCTGGCAACTACTAATCTATTCTCCATGTCTAAAATTTTTATTACTTTGAAAATGTTATATAAATAGAGTCATAAAGTAGGTACCTCTTGATATTATTATTATTATTATTATTATTTTTAAGATTTTTAAATTTATTTTTTAGAGAGAGGGGAAGGGAGGGGGAGAGAGAGAGAGAGAGAGAGAGAGAAACATCAATGTGTGGTTACCTCTCAAGTGCCCCCAACTGGGAACCTGGCCTGAAACTCAGGCATGTGCCCTGACTGGGAATCAAACCGGCAACCCTTTGGCTCGCAGGCCAGCGCTCAATCCACTGAGCCACACCAGCCAGGGCAAGGTTATTATTTTCTCCATTTGGCATAATTCTCTGTATATTTATTCATGTAGTTGTGTTTATCAGTTTTTATTCATTTTTATTGCTGAGTAGCTTTCCATGTGTATACCACAGTTTCTTTAATCATTTACCTGTTGAAGGACATCTGGATTATTTCCAGTGTTTGTAATGAATAAACTGCTATGAACATTCATGTACAGGTTTTTGTGTGGACATGTGTTTTCATTTTCTGGGATAAATGCCCAAGAATACAACTGCTAGATCATATAATAATTGCATGTTTAGTGTTATGAAAAACTCCCAAACTATTTTTGAGGGCGAACGTACCATTTTACATTCTCAGCAGCAGTGTATGAGTGACCTTATTTCTCTGCATCCTGGACAACGTTTATTGTTGTTACTATTTTTTATTTTAGGTGTCTGACAGATGTGTAGTGATATCTCATTGTGGGTTTAATTGGCATTTCTCTGATGGCTAATGAGTTGAAAATCTTTTCATGTGCTTATTTGTCATCTGTATATCCACCTTGGTGAAATGTCTGTTTATATCTTTTGCCTGCTTCTACTTGGATTTTTTTACTGTTAAGTTTTGAGAATTTATACATTCCAGATACCAGCTTTTTATCTAAGAGTACTTCACACATATTTCCTCCCAGTCTGTAGCTTGCCTTTTCATCCTGTTAACTGTCTTTTGCAGAACAAATAGTTTCTAATTTTGATGAGGTCCAGTTAATCAATTTTCCCTTTTATGGGCTGTATTCTTTCATGTAAGTGTAAGAATTCTCTGTCTAGCCCTAGATACTGAATATTTTCTCCTATGTTTTGTCCTAAAATTTTTATAGTTTTACATTTTATGTTTAAGTCTCTGATATAGTCTGAGTTTTGTGTTGGATGCTAGTACAGTCAGTTTTTTTATTACAGGTGTGCTAATCTTGAGTGTCACAAGGAGCTCACTTCAGCCTACCTACTCCAAACATAAACACATGCACATACACACATCCCACTTATGAATCTCCATCCCATGAACAATTCCATGGTTTTACCTTGAGGTAGACTAGTCTTTCCTTCATGATATCCTTAAAGAAGCAAGTATGCCAAATCATTAAATCGTGGTTTCCATCTCCAGATGCACTGCCCATTTGTATATAACACATAGCTGCCTTTGGCTTTTCTGTTCTTCTAGTCTTGTCAGTGGCACCAGATGCCCTTCTCCATGAATCTAGAATTACTTTCAAATAGGTCCCTTAAGTCATAGAAGGTGATAAATTGTACTAATATTTGTTGTGCTCAGATTTGAGAAGAAATTATTTTTTCTCAATATATAAAGTTACCCTTTATATCACTTAATCTTATTCTGTAAAATAAAGGCATTAAAGCACAGCTTTTAGAGATTGAATGCATTAGCTTATAATGCTTTCTACTGCAAATAATGGCATACCTGATCAATACAGGCTTAAACAAGCAAGGATTTATTATTTTCACCAAGCAGGAAGTCTGAAAGTAGGTGGCTGCTGATATACATTTAAAGTCTCTACTTTGCCTGACTCAGTAGTTTTGCAATCCTCCTCACCTTCATGCCCATCATGCCAAAGTAGCTATTGTAACTCCAGGCATTATGTATACATCTCAAGGCAAGAGAGGTGAGCTAGGGGCAGTGTCACCTGCATTTGTCCCTTGATTCAAGAGGAGGACAAAAGTCTTTTCCAGAATCCCAGAACAGACTTCTGAAAAAGAGGCTGAGGGAACAAGTGGAGTGTTTAGCCTTTTCTGACTCATAAATGGCAACTGGCAAGGGAGAAGGAATGTGGGAATGCATGCTCTGGTCAGCTACAATGAGCCAGTAATTTTAACTAATTCTTGGGGAAGTCTTTAGCATTCTGTATCTCTCTTTTAAATCCTCACTCAAGGATATATTTACTGATTTTTTTTTTAGAGAGAGAGAGCAATGGAGAAAGGGAGAAGGAGGGAGGGGAGAAAGGGGGGGGAGAGAGAGAGAGAGAGAGAGAGAGAGAGATAAACACCTTGATTTGAAAGAGAAACACCTTGATTTGAAAGAGAAACATTGACTGGTTGCCTTCTGTACCCTCCCTGACCTGGGATCAAACCCACAATCTAGGTGTGTGACCTACCTGGGAATTAAACCCCCAACAGTTTGGTGTATGGGATGATACTCCAATCAACTTAGCCACCCAGCCAGGGCCTCTTTAATAAATATATTTTATTGATTGTGCTATTACAGTTGTCCTGATTTTTCCTCCTTTGCCCCCTCCACCCAACAACACCTATTCCCTCAGGCAATCCCCACACCATTGTTCATGCCCATGGGTCATGCATATAAGCTCTTTGGCTACTCCATTTTCTATACTGTACTTTACATCCCCATAGATATTCTGTAACTACCTATTTGTACTTCTTAATCTCCTCACCTCTTCACCCATTCCCCCACACCACCCTCCCATCTGGCAACCATCAAAACATTCTCTACATCCATGATTCAGTCTCTGTTCTTGTTTGCTTAGTTTGTTTTTTAGATTCAATTGTCAATAGAATTGTATTTTTTTCTGTTTTATTTTTCATAGTTTTGATTTTCTTTTTCTTAAATAAGTCCCTTAGACATTTCATATAATAATGGTTTGGTGATGATGAACTCCTTTAGCTTTCTCTTGTCTGGGAAGCTCTTTATCTGTCCTTCAGTTCTAAATGACAGCTTTTCTGGGTATAGCATTCTTGGCATGTAGGTCCCTGCTTTTCATGACTTTGAATATTCCTTGCAAATCCCTTCTAGCCTACAAAGTTCCTACTGAGAAATCAGCTGACAGTGTTATGGGAACTCTCCTGTAGGTAACTAACTTCTTTTCTCTTGGTATTTTTAAGATTCTCTCTTTATCTTTAACCTTTGGCATTTTAATTATGATGTATCTTGGAGTGGGCCTCTTTGCATCCATCTTGTTTGGGACTCTCTGTGCTTCCTGGACTTGCATGTCCATTTCCTTCAACAAATTAGGGAATTTTTCTTTCGCTATTTCTTCAGATAGGCTTCCAATTTCTTGCTCTTTCTCTTCTGGCACCTTAAGATGCAAATATTGGAGCTCTTGAGGTTGTCCCAGAGGCTGCTTACACTATACTCATTTTTTGGATTCTTTTATTCTTCTTGTTCTGGTAGACTATTTTTTGGATCCTTATGTTCCAAATCATTGATTTGATTCTCAGCTTCATCCACTCTACTGTTGTTTCCTTGTAAATTGTTCTTTAACTCAGTTAGTGTACCCTTAATTTCTGACTAGATCTTTTTTATGCCATTGAGGTCCTCACTAAGTTCCTTGAACATCCTTATAACCAGGATTTTGAACTCTGCATCTGATAGATTGCTTATCTCCATTTTGTTTAGCTTTTTTAAAAAGAGTTTTGATCTGTTCTTTCATTTTGACCATGTTTTTTTGTCTCCTCATTTTGGCAGCCTCCCTGTGTTTGTTTCTATGTATTAGGTAGAGCTTCTTTGACTCTGTGTCTTGGTAGTGTGGCCTAATGTAGTAGGTGGCCTGTAGGGTCCAGTTTCACAGCCTGTCTTATCACCCATGCTGGGTACTTGAGGTACATGCTTTGTGTGGGTTGAGTACACCCTCCTCTTGTAGTTGAGCCTTGGGTGCTGTTGGAATGTCAATGGGAGGGATATACGCAGGCCAGTCAGCTGCAAGGACTGGCTGTGACTACTGACCACCAACCTCTGCCCTCTGTGGAGGATCAGCTGTGCAGAGGCAGGGGAGCCACCTGACTGGGGCCTTTAGCATTCTTTTTATTGATTGGTACTTAGAGTTGAATTATTTAGAGAAAAAAAAATCAGAGTCTTCCGAGGAAGAGGCTACATATTTCTCTAGATCTTGTTGATTTAAATTTTGTTTTCTACTCTACTGATTTAAATACATTATTAAGTATATAAAACTCATCTTATTGTTATATTGAGTTGATGGCTAAGCATCATGAGTATAACATTTGTCCAAGTTATGTTTGAAAAGAGAAGAAAGTTAGCTTAGAAATGTTAAACTTTTTCTTTGATATGGCTTTTTATTTTTATATTTGGGCTTTCTTTTCGAGTGATTCAGCTTTAATAAGTAAATTTAGGTTTCATGCTTTTGTGGTCCTCAGCTCTATGATTTCCCTATACATGAAGCAATTTTGTTGTTGTTTTCTCTGGGAGGTTCACAGTATTTGCTGAGTGACTTCTCTTTCTCTATTAAAGTACAGAAAAGAAGAAAAGAAAAAGTGAATTTCTAAAATAAATATGATATGAAGGAAGAAAAAATATTAATGGAACAGAAGCAAACTAGTACCAAACCTAATCAGGCAGAAGTATCTAATAATGATAGTTTTAGGTAATTCTATATCATATTTTCTATTACCCTCAAAAAGTAGCTAGAAATGTATTATTAATATACATTGAAATATTAATTATTAACTGGCTCTCTTCAGCCCTCAAATTTCCAATATCTTTTGGTGGCTGTAAAAGGGTATCTACAGCACTTTCTATTATCTGTCTTGCTTTAAAGGGATTGAGTCTAAGTACAATGATCTGATCTAACCCCTTCCTTCCAGGTCATGGTGGTGATCATTTTTATTATTATGTTTTTCAAAAGCAAAATTATTAATTCAACACTAATTACTAAAACAAGGAAAGGTCTGTTACTTTTCTCTAAAAGGGCACAATAAATATGAGACCTAATGCTTAAGGACTTGAGCACTGAGTTTACACCATGGATTCATCACTTATACTACTTGAGGGAGTTTGGGAAAATTACTTAAACTCTCTGTGCTTGAGTCTTCCCATCTATAAAATGAATAAAGCATACTCAGGTATATGCTCTGAGAATTAAAAGAATTTAATGCTTCTAAAGTACTTAGAACAGTGCTACACATTAGCTGTTATGGCTACAAGAATGATATTCACATCTGCAAAGACAGACCTCTAGTTCATGGTGGCTCTAAAGAGCTGTCATGTTCTTAGGAAGCACCTCATTCTTTCTGCTTTGGTCATATGGCTGTTAATCATCTGGGCTTTGGAATGCAGCCTAGGAGAAAACAAAGAGACTGATGTGCTGGAGCTCTGAAAGAGAGGTAATAAATGGATAAACAACTCATGCTGATGACTATAGCCTGCTTCTCAGTTTGGGTCCACTTTATGGTTTCTGCAGTGGCCCTGACAACTTATTGATTATTCATTAATCAGTCCAAGCATGTGATAAAATTGCTCTTCCAATCTTTAGCAACACAGATGCGGTAGTGATATCAGCTATTAATTTGATGTGAAACATTAAGGGGAGTCTGGATTTGGCTACTGTTTTTCCAATAGTGGTGTCATAAGTCGGATGGGACCCAAGGAGTTGAGATACCAAGGGGCACTGGATCTGGGGATAATATGTTCCTGATGTTATTATTTGCTAAGACATTTACCTTTTATCTTTGGACCGAGAATGAGCACCACTTCACAATCACTAGGGCAAAAGGCAAGTTGACATGTGGTCCTAAGAGATTATAATGGCTTGTGTGTGTGTTGAGAGGGGCAAACATTTGAAACAGATGCCTTAAAGGCTTTTACATTATACTAAACAAATCCTCAAGCAATAAGTTTTTAAGGTATAGAATTTTGAATTGAAATTTCAATACTCCGATTGTCCAGAAATGGAATTTTGCATCATATATTGATTAGAATGACAATGGAAATTGGCATTCCTAAACTTTAAAGAAGTGTGCATGTGTGTTTTGTTGATTTTAGTTTGAATGTGTGAATTCATAACTCACAAGGCAAGAGTTTTGGAAAGGTTTTGGTAATAGTTTATTTCATGATAAAGACATTCTTTTAAAGAATTATGTCTGGCTAATTTTTTATTTAGCAAAACATTGGAAATATTTTGCTAGTATCTAGCTAATACTCTTTGGACAGATAACTTGCTCATCTGTTTAGCAGGAACTCTATAGAACTACCTTCTGAATTTTATATATTTTTATATCTCCTTAATTTCACAGCACTGGTGAATCTTATATTTAAAATAAAAGAGACCTGTTGTATGGTATTCTTACTTATTGTCACTTGCTGAACAAAAATGTGCTGACAAGAGTTTATAGCAGTTGTGTATGTGTATGGGTGGGCTGGTTACACCTCATTTGCCCTTTGCTCCTTCCAGTCCCTTTTCTTCTCCTTGCTGCTGTGGTGGTGACCAGGAAAGGAAGGACTAGTCTTGCTGAGGGTGCTTCAGGCTCAATCCACTGTTTTAATCTCCTTTAAAAATTCCAGAAATCAGAAACTCAGTCTGTGCTCCTAGAACCATGCTTGGGAGCTACAGGAGCCAGGTGATGGAAGTACTTCATCATCCTTATTGTTTTTCCTCTTCCTCCCCCGACACTTTCAAAGTGGAAATGAGGTTGACATGGAACTTTCAAGTCACCTCCCATTACTCTTTCTTTCTTAACACGCCAAATCACAGATGTTGGTTTCTTTGCCTGATGTTCACTACAGCAGTGCTACTCCAACTGTAGTGTGCATTTGTGACATTGGGAGTCTTAAGAAACTTACAAAGCAATTTGATATTGCAATCATATCCAAGAGTATGATCAGTGAGCTTGTAAGTTTTTATGTCTGTTTTCCTTTCGATTTTTTTGTAATTAATTTTATTGTATATTACAAAAGTATTAGTCTGAAATGATTTGGGAAAATAATCAAACTCGCCCGTCTTCAAAGATACTTTGAGGGTCCCTGTTTTAAAGGACATTCTTCCTTCCTTTCCATTCCCATTGTATTTACCCTGGTGCAGACCTTTCTCACCTTGTTCCTGCTCAGCTGCAGTAGTTGCTTG
This sequence comes from Pteronotus mesoamericanus, assembly GCF_021234165.1. Lineage (NCBI taxonomy): Eukaryota > Metazoa > Chordata > Mammalia > Chiroptera > Mormoopidae > Pteronotus > Pteronotus mesoamericanus. The sequence continues at coordinate 5,572,204 of NW_026555072.1, forward strand.
CCTAGTCTGCCTACCTTTTACCTCTCATTCTAGTTTGTCATTTTTATTTATTTTATTTATTATTTATTGAGTTTATTGGGGTGACATTGGTTTGCAAGACCATACAGGTTCCAAGTGTACAACTCAATAAAACATCATCTGCACACTGCATCATGCACCCATAACCCACAGCAAAGTCTCTTTTAGTTCCTATTTATCCCCCTCTGCCCAATTCAGCCTCCCTCTAACCCCCTTTTCCCTCTGGCAATCACCATACACCGTACTGATGTCTGTGTCTATGTGTCATACACATACACAGATATGTATATATCTATCATCTATCTATATATTTTTGGGCTTAATTCCTTCACCTTCCTTCATCCAGCCTGGCAACTCCCAGCCCCTCTGACATCTCTCAGTCTTAAACAAATGCCAGGTGCAAACAGGTGGATTAATTCTATTCCTCCATTTCTTGCACAATGTCCTCATTGATCTGTGTAAGTTCTCTCTCTCTTTTTATGTTATTTGTTCCTCATCATTCCTGATCCCTCATATCATTCCTCTCCACTTTATGTAGGCTTCCATACAAATGTCTTTTTTAAAATTTTTAAATCATGTTTATTCTGTTACAGTTGTCTCAATTTTCCCCCCTTTCCCCTCCTCCACCCATTCCACTCCACCCCCAGTTCCCACAGTAAATCTCCACACTCTTGTCCATGTCCGTGGATTAGTCACACATGTTCTTTGTGTAGTCCCTTCTCCTTCTTTCCACCATGGTAAACCTTCCGCTATCCCCTTGGTCACTTTCAGTCTGCTCCGTGTTTCAATTCCTGTGGTTTATTCTGTTTGTTTGTTTATTTTGTTAAATAGATTCCACTTATAGATGAGATCATATGGTATTTGTCATTCACCGACTGGCTTATTTCACTTAGCATAATATTCTCCAGTTCCATCCATGTTGTCATCAAAAGTAGGAATTCCTTCTTTCTTTAAAATGCAGATTTTATTTATTTATTTTAAATGTCAAAATCCATTATAAAATATTAAAAAATTTACCTCCATTATAAAGTCTCAGCAATTAAAACACTATAACACCAGCATGGAAATGATCTAGAGGATCAATGAAATAAAGAGTATTCTAGAAACAAATGTATATATCTGTCTAACAATGTAATATATGATTAACTTGATATTTCAGATCAATGAGGATACTAGTATCCCCATTTATAAGGTGCATGAACCACTACTAGCTGAAATAAAACAAATATTGAGCCCTATTTCACACATTATACAAAAAATATTCAGGTGAGTTAAACATCAATATGTAAAATATAAGGAGTTTCAGGAGAAAATTCAAAATACTATTTTTCTTACCCTGAAGTAACATATTCAAACCCAGAAGCTATGAAGTAAAATATTGACAATATGACTATATTAAACATTTAAGACTATATAGTAATATACATATAAAAAAAGTTAAAGGACAAGTAATAGAATGGGAAAGAATTTGCCACACATCTAAAAAAGGGTTAATAACTTTTTCTTTTTTTAGGTCAAAAATTATACAAACATTTGATCAAAAAATGTATAAAGAATACCAAAAAGTGATTTAAAGCTTTTTAAAAATAATAGAAATAGGCAAGAAATATACAAAAACAGGTTTAGTTCCAACAAATAATAAAGGAACAATGAAAATAACATTGTCACAAAGTAATGAATATTAAAAATATTGGTAATATCAAGGATTGGCAACTGTGAAAGGAATTGGGTATTCATAGACTCTTTCTCTTCATCTTCTTAAGCAGTCCCTTTAGCATATTTTGCAATGCTGGTTTGGTGGATGTGTATTCTTTTAGCCTTCTTTTGTCTGGGAAACTCCTTATTTCACCTCCTATTTTAATTGAGAGCCTTGCTGGGTAGAGCAGTCTTGGTTGCAGCCCTTTGCTTTTCATGACTTGGAATACTTATTGCCGTTCTCTTCTAGCTTGCAGTGTTTCTGTTGAGAAGTCAGCTGTTAGCTGTATTGGGGCTTCCTTATATGTTACTAACTCTCTCTCCCTTGCTCGCTTTAGGGTTCTCTTTTTGTCTTTGATATTTGCCATTTTAATAATGATATGTCTTGGAGTGGGCCTCATTGGGTTCCTCTTGAATGGGCCCCTCTGTGCTTCCTGGACTTGTGTGACTTTTTCTCTCCTCCAATTGGGGAAGTTTTCCATTGTTACTTTTTGAAACAGGTTCTCTATCCCTTCCTCATCCTCTTCTCCTTCTGGTATCCCTATTATATGGATATTAGTACGTTTCAGGTTGTCCTGGATTTCCCTCAATGCCTCTTCATTCTTTTTGACTCTTTTTTCATTTTCTTGCTCTTTCTGGGAGCTTTTTTCTATCTTGTCCTCCAGCCTGCTGATTCGGTCCTCAGCTTCATCGAGCCTGCTTTGGATTCCGTCTACTGTGTTCTTCAATTCAGAAATTGTATTCTTCATTTCCTCTTGTCTCTTCTTGATAGTTTCTATGTCCTCTTTCATGCTGATATAGTTAGCAGTAAGTTCCTCATAGTTTCCCTGTAGTTTTTGGTGATTCTCTTTGAGCTCACTGAGCTCATTGAGCTTCCTTAAACCATTGTTTGGAACTCAATATCTGATAGTTGACTTGCCTCTATTTCATTTAGTTCTCTTTCTGGGGATTCCTCCTTTCCCTTTGAGTGGGGCATATTTCTTTGCCTTCCCATTATTTGTGAGACTCTTCTCTTTTGCTTCTGCTTCTTAAGTTGATCCATCTTGATTTCCTGACTTTGTGGTGTGAACTTCTATGGTAGGAGACCGCTGTTTTTTCTTTCTGGATCTGCTTCTGATGATGTCAGATGTTGATCTTGTCTGACCTTAGGCAGTCTGTTCGAGACTTCCAGTAATCTATTGTTTGTGGCTGTCTCCTTCAGCTGTTAATCTAGTCACTCTGCACTCAGCAGGCCAACTTAGACAGCTCAGGGCGGGGCGGAGTTCCTCCTGGGGGCAGGGTTATTGGGCCCTCTCCGGCTGCTGCCATATGAGGGGGGAGTCTGCACTGGGATCCCGCCGGCTACTCTCTCAGTTCTCTCCCAAAAGCCTCCATCCCCAGTCTCTCCTCGAGCGTTGGCAGACTTCTCTGCGCCCCCTTTATCCAGGGATCTACTGTCTGTGGCTGCCACTCTGCACTCAGCAGGTAGCTTAGACAGCACAGTGCGGGGTGGAATCCCACCTGAGGGTCGGGGTCCTGGGTCCTTTGATGCTACTGCCACTCAGGGGGAGTGGTCTCTGCCAGAGCAAGATGGCTGCTGCTGCATGGGGGATGAGTCAGTGCCGAGATCCTGCCGGCTACTCTCTCATTTCTCTCCCCACAGCTTTCTTCCCCAGTGTCTCCTCAAGTGACTCTAGCCCACTCTGCCCCTGCCTTTACCAGAGACCATGGTAAGTGGATGCAAATAAAATTTTATGCTTTGGCCCTTTACACAGTTCTTTGCACTTGCAGCCACCTGTCTCTGGCAGAGAGCAACCCTGCCGGTTTTCTTAGATGGCTGTTTTCTGTGTACTTTTTGGGCTCTGGTGCTGTGGGCTAGAGATCCCCACTTTTGGTTTAGACCCCACTCTTCTCCAGGGGATCCAACTTGCCATTTCAATATCCTTCTGGTGCTGCCGCCCATGGGCGCCCCACCTGCCTTCTCAGGTCTATACCGCACTCCTTACCAGTTAGGTAAGAAGAATTGCGCTAAAGCTGATTCTTCTGTCTCTGAGGTTACAAGGCTCCTCTCTCGCTATTGTTCAGTTGTTAGTTCCAAGTGATTTCTCCACAATTTAGTTGTAATTGTAGGTTAGTCCTGGGAGGAGATCAGTGTGACTTCCACTCATTCTTCTGCCATCTTGATTCTCGTAATTTATTTTCTTACTAACACTACATGTGATTTGATGTTCACCCACATTTTTGCTAGCCCTTGGTAGCCTTTTCTGGGCTTTTATCTTTCTGCCCTGATCCCCAGCAGAGGTGGGAGAGGAGTTAGGAAGAGGGAGGGTAAGGTTCTGAAATTAGGGGTAGAATGTCAGCTCTGAGGAATTCCCGTTACATTTGTCAGTGAGCAAAAGTTTTTGTTCTTTGTTTTGGTGAAAATAATGTTAGAATTCTGTTAGAAACTTACATTTTTTTCCTCTGAAATAGAGGGTCCTACCCCTCCCCCCTGCACCTGTTTCTGTTTTTTGTAAATAACTGGAGTATGCCACTTAGGAAGCTAATGTTGTAAATGTTCACTTGTGGTAATAGGTATTTTGAAATGTTTTAAATAGTATGGAGCATTGGGTTTATTCTTATTGCTTTTCAAAGTTTTGAATTTGTTAAAATGAATTGAATTTAACATGTGACAGAAGTTTATGGAGAAAGATTGATCGTAATTATTTGCCACTTTGATAGGCATTTTGTAATGGGAAAATAAATGATAGGAAATGTGCTTACCTTTTAAAACAAGTAAGAAAATTCTTATAGAGTGGGTTTGGCCATTTTATGTTATCTCTTATGTTCACAGGTGGGAAAGGATAAGTTCCACAGAATGCTGGTGACTGAAGATAAACGTGGAATAGGTGAACTGCCTCTCAGGCAAAGGACAAAGCCTAAATACAGTGTATTTCCTAAAGGAATGGGAAGTGCAGTACCATCCTGGGTAGCTTTTGATAAGCAGGTAAGTCACACGACATTGGGAGAAATGCAACCTTAAAATGTTACACATACTAAATATTAAGTAAATTTGAGAAAATAAGAGTCCCAGTGTAAATGTTAAGGCTAGTTTTTCTGAAAAGACACATCATAGAGCAACAGTACCCCAAACAAAGAAAAGTTATCCCTGCTCCTGTTTCTGATCTGGCACATTGGTTGCAGGATGCCAAATGTTCACCTTTCTTGGTTAATGCTTATTAACTTTTCTTATAATTAATTGTTTTAAAATTATAGTTTACATTCAATATTATTTTGTATTAGTTTCAGGTTTACAGCATAATGGTTAGACAATTATTTTTTTAATGCAGATTGATTTTATTTATTTTTAATGTCAAGATCCATTATAAAATATTAAAAAATTTAAATCCAATATAAAGTCTCAGCAATCATGACAGCTACACAGAAGTAATCAAGTAGATCAATGAAATATGGTTAGACAGTTATATACATTACAAAGTGTTTTCCTTGGTATATTATGTACCCACCTGGCACCATGCATAGTTATTACAGTATTATTGACTATATTCCCTGTGCTGTACTTTACATCCCCATGACTGTTGTGTAACTACCAATCTGTACTTCTCAATCACTTCATCGTTTTCATCCAGTCCTTCAACCTCCCTCCCCTCTGGCAACCATCAGTCTGTTCTATACATCTATGAGTCTGTTTCTGTCTGTTCATTTATATTGTTTCTTTAGATTCCACATATAAATGAAATCAAGTGGTATTTTGTCAACCGTTCTCTCATCTTCTCCCCTGGACAGAATAAGCTGTTCTTATATAGGCCATCACTTTTGCTTATTCAGTTGCTATTAACTAAATAATTTTGTTTGATTCTCAATGTACCATTAGATGGCAACAGAAAGATACTTTCTCTCCTTTTCTCCATACTAATTATGGCTCCCCATCCCTAAGGATCAAAGGGTGCTATGGCAATAATTGTGCAAGTGAAGGAAAGAGGTGCTATTATTGGACAAGAGACTGAACTTCTTAATGTGTATGTTTATACACATAACACACACATATATACTGGCATATTGACAGTTGACAAAGGTGATACATTTGAATATCTAAAAAAGGGACTAAGGTCAAAAGGAAAAACCCCCAAGGTGACCAATTTTTTCTCATTGCTGTTTTTATCAACAACACTGTATTTCTGCCCAATGTTCTGTTCTCCAAAACAGAGCCTGTTCTTAGATTATTTAGGTCCTATAATTAAAAAAATAATTCAGGATTAGATAAAGAATTCAAACCTTTGTATACTGTTTATCAGGTGGTATTTTTAGCAGCTTTAACATGGGTTGGTTAGCAATACTTTTATTCCAATTAAACTGTCTTCAAATTTGGTAGCAGTGACATGTCCCATGTCATCAGCATAATGTTCCATTACTCAGAGCACATATATTTTTGAAGGCCAGTTCTGACACTTATGGGAGATCTAAAAGACTGCCAGGAAGCTTCTTTCCTTGGAAAACATCTCTACTTTGAATATAGACCAACATTTCTCTCTCTCTCTCTCTTTCTCTCTCTGTTTTTTTAAAAATTATTTTCCATACCTGGCTCATTGCTGGGCCCAGAGTTCAGAAACAACTTTTGGCCTGATGTACTTGGATGGATCATTGATGGTTTCTTGTTAATTTCAATCTTATAGATGTTTGCACATCATCATTCTAGAATGTTTAATTTGCAAGGGACAAAAAAAAAGGTTCTTTTACTTCTTGTGTCAAGACTGTTATTTACAATAGTTGAAAGTAATTCACTACTGAATAAGTAATATTGCAGGCCACAAAATATTAAACTATTCTCTTGAGTTTAAATTAAAAAATTCCTTTTATTTTTCTCAATACGTAACATGTGCCTTTCAAGCCTATGTTGCAGCCCTTTAATTACTTATAAAGTTATGTAGAATATTTCATGAGGTTGGAATGATTTTAACTTCAAACTACTTGAGAAAATGAAAAGCTTATTCATTTCAGGCCTAACTAAATGCAACATAATTCTTTCAGTTATTTTGTTGGTCAACTTCAATTAAATATTCATTGAGCTTAAAACAAGACACTAAGACTATGAAATATTTACATGCTCTGATGAAATTGTGAACTACAGACTGGATCCTGGTTAATACCCATAGAAAATTATAAAACACTCTCTAGATTCTTGATTCAATGAAACAAGTCAACACTGTTAATCATTTTTCTTAGAAATGAGACATTTTTAACTCATTGCCAGGTTTTCCAATAGCTTTTAATCATAGCAATGCATCAAGTGTTATGTTCTCAAACAGTACAAAGTATAAATAAAGGCAGTTCCTTGGACAGTGTATCAAAGTTAATATTTGTAGATGCTCTTGGTGCCCATCCAGGTCTACATTAAGACTGGGGCACCCATCCCCCAAAACTGAAGCAAGTGCTTTGGCAAACAATTCATATTTGTAACCTTCTATGGACTGTTACTGCTGGCCAATGGGCGTTGCATTGCTCAGAGAAGCCTGGGAGGTTACACTGGCCCCTTTAACTCATGATGGGGCAGCAAATGCTTGATTGATTTGCCAAGGGTAAAAAGCTGAGCGACTTCAAGGTGATTACCTCTTTATTCTGATATAGGCTCATATTTCTTGTGCGTTTGGCCATTGCAAAACCTCACATGAGAATGTATCCTTTCTTGGCTAATCTCTCTTCCTTTAGCTGCTCCCCTCACTCCCTTCTAGGTTTCCCCTATGAGTAGGTCTATAACAAGCACATGCTAAATCCCTGTTTCAGGCTCTACTTCTGTAGAGCCTAGCCTAAGAAAATATTCCTTTTTTTCCATAATTCTAAAAGTGACCATCAAAATGCTGTGCTCAGGCTGACCATCAAATTACAAGCAGAGAAGAGGCTATTTGCAATCACCAAAAAGAGCCAGTGTTTATTATCCTATATGGTCCCCGTGGCAGATATTCTAGCAGTTTGTCTTTTATTTCCCACCCTACATTCTCATGGAGAGAACAGCAGTTCTATTCAGGCTGGAGATATAAGTGCTTAAAAGTGTTCACCTCTGCAGGCTCCTTGTAGCTAGGGCCAGCCATGTGACTCAATTCTGGTCAATGATGTATGAGTTAAGGTTTGTTAGGTGTGGCTCCTGAGGAAGTTATTTTTTTAATTAAAAGAGGCTCAGCTGGTATATTTTCCTGCCCTTCACCCTACCTTTGTGTTTCTCTCTGGAACTAGGACATAATTCTTTAGGGCACATCAGCCACCTTGTAAGTGCTGCAGATGTAAAGGGGACCCAGGGCTCTGTTGCTATCATAGAACTACCATTTTCAGGCCATTCAGGCTGTCTCTCTCTGTACTTCTTGTTATATGATAAAAATCAGTCCCTATTTCAAAGATTCTTTATACAGGGAGGTCTTTGGAAATGTGTGGAGGTGTTTTGGGTTATCAAAATGACTTGCAGTAGTACTGGACTAACTGAGGTAAGTGAGGCACTTGTTTTGAGTGCAAAATTTAAGGGGTACCCCAAAACTCAGTAATCAAACTTGATAATATTTTATTTTTATTTTAATGAAATATATTAAAAAATCAAAACTAATTGAAAAACTTCATGATGAACAAAATGTCAACTTTTTAAACACAAGATCAATAACTGCTGTGCTTAGCAATATGGGAGGCTGAGGCTAAAGGAAAATCAATAATACTGATTCCATCTTTATTTAACATTTGGCATCATGGATTTTTTGCATTAATTATGATGTTTTAAATCACTTTTTCCTAGGGCCAGCTGTGATTGGGAGGTGCTGTTGCTATTGAGTTGCTGGGGCCAACCATGATTTTACACCCTAAAATGTGGAAAGGGTTACTGTACACTGGAGAGAATATTTTACTTAAAATGCCAGTACTGCTCCCATTGAGAAACACAGTTCTACTTGCTTAAAACTCCTGGCATTGGGAGGATTTACGCAAACAGTGAAATTTTGCATGATAATACACCCACTTCCAAATACTAGTTATTTTATTGAATTCATTTAAATATAAACAAGCATCTATCCACTCACACCAGTTAGTTGCAGTCATCATCTGAGCACCTCCATAAGGAAGAAGCAGACATGGATGATTGTTCTCATTCTATAAGTGAGGAATCATTTATAAGATGTGGGGCAAGGGCCAGGATTCTGAGGTTGCGTGTTGAAAGCACTGGAACTATCATGTAACGTTAACTTTAAAAATAAAATAGCCACTTATTTTACCAGTAAAAGTGAGTTTATTCAGGAATGGCAGAGGAATTACATTTTGGGACATGCAAACAATGACAAACCATAGGCAAGTCCAGAGAACAAAGGAGGGGAGTGTTACTTTATAGAGAAAAAGAAAGAATTTGGGAGGAGATGTTATGGGCAAAAGTCCATTGAAGGAGAGTGAGAGTTCAGGGTGGTGATAGCTTCTCATTGGCTGAGCTGTGGTATTTCTCATTGGCTGTATTGTTCCTGGTCAAGGAGAAAATCTTCCTCCCTCCTGCTGGAGTGGTAAAGTAAGTCTCTTCCTGTTGAGGAGTACAAAGTATGCTTCTTCCTGCTGGAGTCTGCAGAGGGCAATGGGTGGCAGTGTGTGAGAGCTCTCCCTTCAGGGCTTCCCAATTCTGATATATTTTTTAAATATTTTATTTACCCTGTTGTCCATGTCCATGGGTCATTCATACATATTCTTTGACTGGCATCTCCACCCTTAGTCCCCTTCCCCCTCCCCTTTGGTCGCTGTCAGTTTGTTCCTTGTTTCCATGCCTCTGGTTCTATTTTGCTCATTTGCTTTGTTCATTAGGTTCCTCTGATCCTGATAATTTTAAATGAGGTTTTCTTTCTTTATTTTTACATAACTAACTGTGATTGTGGCTTAGTCACTTTACCTCCCTGACCCTATTTTTTGACTGTGATGTGGGGTTTGGCTAGCTGATCTCTGATGACATTTTACCATTAGCAGTAGATGCCTAAGACTTTAGTCTTACTCTATGATGTTCAGTCTATAACTAAAAGCAAATTCAGCTTGTTCATCCTAGAACTGAGCCTAGACCCTGGATCTCCTGGTCTGGAACTCTTTCTAATTACACTAGGCACCTATTGCTTCATTATTAATTTAAATTTGGCTTTTAGTAGTTTATGATATACTGTTGTTGCTATTGTATATGATCTATCATTAGCTGCTATTATAAAAAGTCAGAATAATTAAAAATTTTCTAAAGACAATATTTTTATGTGACTTTTATTTGGATGTTAAGTACAATTTACATTGACTCTACAATTATGCTCTCATTTCTTTTCCTTTGTCAATGGCTCCTATTTAGCCTAATTTGTTTCTTATTTTGCAAATGACCCTATTATAGTAAGTGGCAGGATAAAAGTTGATCCTATGGGGTATGCATACATTTAAAAATGTTATTTTATTTTTTTCATCTATTGTGGACATCATAATTATAATCAAACCTACTGACCACAGAATTAGAATTTTAATAACTTTGCATTCATTGGCATTGGGTTGTGGTGAGCTGATTATTTATGTAGCACTATGTGAATCTTTATGCTTTGAACAATATAAAATATATTTTTTAAATATAATTTGATCTCTTAGATCACTTTGACTTTTAAAAAATTGGACAAGTTGGTTTATTACTCATGCAGTGAGGGAAAACACACACCCTTAGTAACCACAGAATGTCTAAGTGAGCAGGTGTTATAAAAGATTTTCTGGAGGATTTGGGTTTGTGTTAAGTAATTTGGGGGAGGGCCTAAGGAAGTGGGGCCTTTCTCTGGATTGGTTGCTATTAAGAAGTGGAAGTGCGGTGCTTCTTTGATTGTGTATCAATAAATCTCACTTATAGTGAGAGTAGACTAGAGTGAGGCTTCAGCTATAAGTGGGAGAGAAGCAGCTGTCACTCCTGTGAGCTAGAGGGGGGGATATTTGACATTTTGTGGCTTGGACAATATTCATGTTCTCTCTGTGTTAAGACATGGTTATGGGGTGGTCTTTTTTGTATGTTGATCCATTGTGGTCACAGACTGGCCTCATCTGAGGTTGATGTTCTCTGAAACTGTTCATATTCAACAGGAGAACACAAAGGCTTTGCTGTGGCTGCCAGCTCAGCTTGTAGCAACACCAAGGCCAGATGATAGTGCCAGGTTGGCTCCTGAATTTCAGGGGCTGCTTTTCTCTTTCTTACCCAATACCAGCAAAATGTTTAATTTTCCTACTGGGGGTGGGGCCAAGGAGCAATCAAGTATATTATTATTTCATATGACTACTGAAGAAAAATACATGAACACAGATTCTTGAAGTTTGGCCTAAACCCAGTTAGGAGAGTTATAAAATATAATCAGAGTATATAAAAATACAATTAAAAAAACTGGAAGATGTATCATATATTATAGCTTTAAACAATACCCAAAATTTCAAATGACATTTTTCCGTAAGTTTATCTAATTTTCAGATTATCTGAATCCTGTTAGGACCACCTCATAAAAGACACAAGGAAGAGCAAGGCAGACTATGCAACCCAGGGTTACAGCATGGGGAAATAAAGCCTCAAAACCTCTGGCTGTGAAAACCTGTGGGGTATGCAGCAGTGGGAGGAACTCCCAGTCTCACAGGAGTGTTCTTCGGAGGGGCCCGCAGGGTCCTAGAACATACACAAACCCACACACCCAGGAATCAGCACCAAAAAGGCACAATTCTCTTGTAGGTAGTGGGGGAAGTGACTGAAAGTGGGGGAAAGCCAAACAAGTGGCATTGTTCCCTATTTGACCTCTCCCCCACAGACAGTGCCATAATGCAGCCACGTGGGTTGTCCCACGTGGTGAATACCTAAGGCCCTGCCCCTTACAATGTAACAGGTACACTGAGACAAAGGAACACGGCCCAAATGAAAAAATAGATCAAAATTCCAGCAAAATAACTGGAGAAATGAGGAGATAGGCTACCTATCAGATGCAGAGTTCATAACACTGGTAATCAGGATGCTCAGAGAATTGATTGAGTATGGCAGCAAAATAAAGGAAGAAGTGAAGGCTATACAAAGTGAAATAAAGAAAAATATACAGGGAACCAACAGTGAAGGGAAGAAAACCTGGACCCTGATCAACAATTTGGAACAGAAGGAAGAAATAAACATTCAACTGGAACAGCATGAAGAAACAAGAATTCAAATAAATGAGGAGGGGCTTTGGAACCTCTAGGACAACTTTAAATGTTCCAACATCTGAATCACAGGGGTGCCAGAAGGAGAAGAGGAAGAGCAAGAGCTTGAAAACTTATTTGAAAACATAATGAAGGAGAACTCCCGCAATCTGGTGAAGGAAATAGACTTCCAGGGGGTCCAGGAAGCTCAGAGAGTCTCAAAGAAGTTGGACCCATGGAAGCATACACCATGGTACATCATAATTACATTCCCCAAGATTAAAGATAAGGAGAGAATCTTAAAGGCAGCAAAAGAAAAGGAGAGAGTTATCTGCAAAGGAATGCCCATAAGTCTATCAGCGTATTTCTCAAGAGAAACCTTGCAGGCAAGAAGGGGCTGGAAAGAAGTATTCAAAGTCATGAAAGGGAAGGACCTATGTCCAAGATTACTCTATCCAGCAAAGCTGTCATTTAGATTGGAAGGACAGATAAAGTGCTACCCAGATAAAGTAAAGCTAAAGGAGTTCATCATCACCAAACCCTTAATATATGAAACATTAAAGGGACTTATCTAAGAAAAGGGACTTATTTGGATGAAGTCTCATTTGTTTATTCTTTCCTTTATGTCCCTTGCTCTAGGGGACATATCTGTGAAAATACTGCTGCATGGAATATCTGAGAGTTTGCTGACTATGTTCTCCTCTAGGAATTGAATGGTACCATGACCTATATTTGAGTCTTATCCATTTTCAGTTTATTTTTCTGTATGGTGCAGTTGGTGGTCGAATTTCAATTTTTTTGCATGTAGCTGTCCAGATCTCCCATCACCATTTGCTGAAGAGGCTATTTTTACTACATTTTAAGCTTCTGCCCCCTTTGTAGAATATTAATTGACCACAGAGACATGGGTTTATTTCTGGGCTCTCTATTCTGTTCCATTGATCTATATGTCTATTCTTATGCCAGTACCAGACTGTTTTGATGACAGTGGCCTTGTAATAGAGTTTGATGTCAGGTATTGTGATCCCTCCTACTTTGTTCTTCTTTCTCAAAATTGCTGCAGCTATTTGGGGTCATTTATAGTTCCATATACATTTTTGAAATGTTTGTTTTATGTCTGTGGAATATGTCATTGGTATTTTAATCGGGATTGCATTGAATCTATAAATTGCTTTGGGTAGTATGGACATTTTGATAATATTAATTCTTCCAATCCATGAGCATGGTATATGCTTCCATTTATTTGTGTCTTCCTTAATTTCTTTCTTCAGCATTGTGTAGTTTTCTGAGTACAGGTCTTTAACCTCCTTGGTTAAATTTATTCCTAGGGATTTTATTTTTCTTGTTGCTATAGCAAATGGGTTCCCCCCCCCCCAATTTCGGATTCCGACATTTCATTGTTGGTGCACAAAAATGCCTTTGATTTCTGAATATTGAATTTGTATCCTGCTGTTTTGCCAAATTCACTTTAAGTTGAATAGTATTTTGGTGGAGACTATGGGGTTTTCTATGCACAGTATTATGTCATCTGCAAACAATGACAAATTTACTTCCTCCTTTCCAGTTTTGATGACTTTTATTTATTTTTTGTGTCTAATCTCTGTGGCTAGGACTTTCAGTACTATGTGGAATAGAAGTGGTGAAAGCGGACAACCTTGTCTCATTCCCTATCTAGTGGGAAAGCTTTTAGTTTTGTCCATTAAGTATGATGTTGACTGTAGGTTTTTCATATATGGCTTTTATTATGTTGAGGTATGCCTCCTTTACTCCCACTTTGCTCAGTGTTTTTTTATCATAAATGGGTGCTGTACCTTATCAAATGCTATTTCTACAGCTATTGATATGACCGTGTAGTTTTTGTCTTTCCTTTTGCTTATGTGATGTATTGCGTTTATTGATTAGCTAATATTGAAACATCTTTGCATCCCCAGGATGATTCCCACTTTATCATGGTGGGTGATGTTTTTAATGTATTGCTGGATGTGGTTTGCCAATATTTTGTTGAGGATTTTGAAATCTGTGTTCATCAGCAATATTGGCCTGCAGTTTTCTTTCTTCATTTTGTCTTTCTCTGGTTTTGGGATTAGGATGATGGTGGCCTCATAAAAAGAGTTGAGGAGTATTCTGTCTTCTTGGATTTTTTGAAATAGTCTGAGAAAAACAGGGGTTGTCTTCCTAAATGACTTCTAAAATTCTCCTGTGAAACCGTCCAGTCCAGGGCTTTTGTGTGCTGGGAGTTATCTGATTACTGCTTCAATTTCACCAGCTGTTATCGGTCTCTTCAGGCTTTCTGCTTCTTCTTCGCTCAGTCTTGGAAGGTTATATTTGTTCTAGAAATGTGTCCATTTCACTGAGGTTTTCAAATTTCTTGGCGTATAATTGTTCATAGTAATTTCTTACAATCCTTTGCGTGTCTGTGATATCAGTTGTTATTTCTCCTCTTTCATTTCTGATATTATTTATTTGGGTCCTCTCCATTTTTTTCTTGATGAGACCTCTTAAAGGCTTGTCAATTTTGTTTATCTTTTCATAGAACCATCTCCTGGAATTATTTATCCTTTGAACTGTTCTTTTAGTCTTTATGTCATTCAATTCTGCTCTGATCTTAATTATTTTCTTCCTTCTACTCCCTCTGGGCTTTGTTTGTTGTTGTTTCTCCAGTTCTCAAAGCTGTAGGATTAGGTATTTTATTTGAAATGTTTCTGTCTTTTTCAGGTAGGCCTGTATTGCTATGATGTTCCCTCTCAGGACTGCTTTTGCTGTGACCCATAGATTTTGAACTGTTGTGTGTTCATTTTCATTTGTTTCCAGAAACTTTTTTATTTCTTCTTTGATCTCATTATTGACCCATTCATTGTTTAATAGCATGCTATACAGTCTCCATGAGATTGAATGTTTTTGAGTTTTTTCATTGAGGTTGGTTTCTAGTTTCAAGCCCTTGTGGCCCAAGAAAATGCTTGTTAAGATTTTAATAGTCTTGAATTTTTTGAGGCTTGTTTTGTGTCCTATCATGTGGTCTATCTTTCAAAATGTTCCATGAGCATTTGAAAAGAATGTGTTTTGCTTCTTTGGGATGCAAGTTTCTTTATATGTCTTTTAACCTAACACATCGTTAAGTTCCACAATATCCTTGTTGATGTTTTGTTTGGGAGATGTATCCATTATTGACAGTAGAGTGTTAACATCTCCTACTATCAGTGTGTTGCTGTCTATATCTTTATTGATGTCCTCCAAGATTTTCCTTATATATTTGGGTGATCCTCTGTTGGGTGTATATATGTTTACAATGTTGATATCTTCTTGGTGGATTCTTCGTTTGAATATTATAAAGTGTCCTTCAGGGGTCTCTTTTTATGGTCTTTGTTTTGAAATCTATTTTGTCTGAAATAGTTATTGCTACCCCTGCTTTTTCTTCCTGTCCATTTGTTTGGAATATTTTCTTCCATCCCTTAACTTTCAGTATCTGTAGGTCCTTTGTTCCGAGTTCGGTCTTTTGTAGGCAGCATGTGTGAGGGTCATGTTTTGTTATCCATTCAGCTACCCTATATCTTTTCAATGGAGCATTTAATCCATTTACATTTAAAGTATTATTGATAGGTACTTATTCATTTTTTTCTTTATACCTGTGTTCTTCTCTTTCTCACTCTTATTCTTCATCTTTTTTTAATTATTTATTTTTTACATACATTTGTCTCTGCCTTCCCCCCACCATTTTCTCTTGCCCCTCCCCCCCAAACCTTCCCCTTTGGTTTTGTCCATGAGACCTTCCTATATGTTCCTTGACTTTCCTATTCCCTTCCTTTTCCCCCGCCCACCCTTCCCTCCTCCCTCTTGTCTCTGTTGGTTTCTTTTCCTTTCAGTGTTGCTGGTCTTATTTTCCTTGCATCTTTGTATTGTTGGTTAGGTTCTGCTTATAGGTGAGATGATACGGTATTTATCTTTCGCCCCCTGGCTTATTTTGCTTAGCATAATGCTCTCTAGTTCCATCCATGCTGTCGCAAAGTTTAGTAGTTCTTTTTTTCTTTCTGCTGTGTAGTATTCCATTGTGTAAATATACCATAATTTTTTGATCCAATCATCTACTGATGGGCATTTAGGTTGCTTCCAACACCTGGCTATTGTAAATTGTGCTGCTATGAACATTGGGGTGCATAGGTTCTTTTGTATTGGCGTGTTGGTGTTCTTAGGGTATAGTCTGAGCAGGGGAAACACTGGATCAAAAGGCAGTTACATTTTCAGCTTTCTGAGGAAATTCCACACTGCTTTCCACAGTGGCTGCACCAGTCTGCATTCCCACCAACAGTGGACTAGGGTTCCCTTTTCTCTACAGCCTCGCCGGCACCTGTTGTTTGTTCATCTGTTTATGATGGCCATTCTGAACGGTGTGAGATGGTACCTCATGGTGGTTTTGATCTGCATTTCTCTGATCGCTAGTGATGCTGAGCATCCTTTCAAATTTGTGTGAGCCATCTATATCTCTTCCTTGGAAAAGTGTCTGCCGAGGTCCTTTGCCCATTTTTTGATTGGATCCTTTGTCTTCTTGGAGTGGAGTCAAGTGAGTTCTTTATATATTTTGGAGATCAAACCTGTATCTGATGTATCTTTAGCAAATATATTTTCCAATAGGGTTGGCTCCCTTTTCATTCTGCTGAAGTTTTCTTTCGCTGTGCAGAAGCTTCTTATTTTTATGAGGTCCCACTTGTTTATTCTTTCCTTTATGTCCCTTGCTTTAGGAGACATATCGGTGAAAAAATTGCTGCGTGGAATATCTGAGTGTTTCCTCCCAATGTTCTCATCTAGGACTTTTATGTTGTTGCGACTTATATTTAAGTCTTTTATCCATCTTGAGTTTATTTTTGTGTATGGTGTCAGCTGATGATCCAATTTCATTTTTTTCCATGTAGCCGTCCACCTCTCCCAATAGCATTTGTTGCAGAGGCTATTATTACTCCACTTTATGCTTCTGCCCCCTTTGTGAAATATTTAATGCCCATAGAGACCTGGGCTTCTTTCTGGGCTTTCTATTCTATCCCACTAATCTATGGGTCTGTTCTTGTGCCAGTACCAGATTGTTTTGAGTATAATGGCTTTGTAGTATAGTTTGATGTCTGGTATTGTGATCCCTCCTACTTTGTGTTTCTTTCTCAAAATTGCTGCGGCTATTCGGGGTCGCTTATGGTTCCATATAAATTTTTGATAGGTCTGTTCTATTTCTGTGAAATACGTCATTGGTATCTTAATAGGGATGGTGTGGAATCTATAAATTGCTTTGGGTAGTATGGACATTTTGATAATATTAATTCTTCGAATGCATGAGCATGGTATATGCTTCCATTTATTTGTGTCTTCCTTAAATCTTTCTTCAGTGTAGTGTAGTTTTCTGAGTACAGGTCTTTAATCTCCTTGGTTAAATTTATTCCTAGGAACTTTATTTTTCTTATTGCTATATCAAATGGTATTTTTTTTCTGATTTCTTCTTCTTCTATTGCATTGCTGGTGTACAAAAATGCCTTTGATTTCTGAATATTGACTTTGTATCCTGCTGTTTTGTGAAATTCACATATTAGGTTGAGCAGTTTTTTGGTTGAGTCTACAGGGTTTTCTATGTACACTATCATATCATCTGCAAGCAATGATAGCTTTACTTCCTCCTTTCCTATTTGGATGCCTTTTATAGCTTTTTATTGTCTGACCGCTGTGGCTAGAACTTCCAATACGATGTTGAAAAGAAGCCGTGAGAGCGGACATCCTTGTCGTGTTCCCGATCTTAGTGAGAAAGCTTTCAGTTTTTGCCCGTTGAGTATGATGTTGGCTGTAGGTTTTTCATATATGGCCTTTATTATGTTGAGGATTGTCCCATTGATTCCCATTTTGCTGACTATTTCAATCATAAATGAGTGCTGTACCTTATCGAATGTTTTTCCTGCGTCCATTGAGATGATCACGTGGTTTTTGTCTTTCCTTTTGTTTATGTGATGTATTACGTTTATTGACCTGCATATATTGAACCATCCCTGCATCCCTGGGATGAATCCCACTTGATCGTGGTGGATAATCTTTTTAATGTATTGCTGGAAGCGGTTTGCCAATATTTTGTTCAGGATTTTAGCATCTATGTACATCAGTGAAATTGGCCTGTAGTTTTCTTTCTTTGTAGGGTCTTTATCTGGGCTTGGGTTTAGGGTGATGCTGGCCTCATAGAAAGAGTCTGGGAGTCTTCCCTCCTCTTGGACTTTTTGGCATGGTCTGAGAAGGAGAGGGGGTAGTTCTTCCTTAAATGTTTTGTAAAATTCTCCTGTGAAACCGTCTGGCCTAGGTTTTTGAGTGCCGGGAATTTCTTGATTACTGCTTCTATTTCCCCAGCTCTTATCAGTCTGTTCAAGTTTTCTGTTTCTTCCTCCTTCATTGTTGGAAGATTATAGTTTTCTAGAAATTTGTCCATTTCATCCAGGTTTTCAAATTTCTTGGCATATAATTGTTCATAGTAGTTTCTGACAATCCTTTGTATTTCTGTGGTATCAGTTGTTATTTCTCCTCTTTCATTTCTGATATTATTAATTTGGGTCCTCTCCCTTTTTTCTTGAAGAATCTGCTAAAGGCTTGTCAATTTTATTTATCTTTTCAAAGAACCAGCTTCTGGATTGGTTGATCCTCTGAATTGTTCTTTTCGTCTCTATGTCATTCAGTTCTGCTCTAATCTTGACTATTTCCTTCCTTCTATTTACTCTGGGATTTATTTGTTGTTGTTTCTCCAGTTCTTGAAGTTGTAGTGTTAGGTTTCTTATTTGAAATGTCTATCTTTTTTAGGTAGCCCTGTATTGCTCTGAACTTCCCTCTCAGGATCGGCTTTGCTGTGTCCCAGAGGTTTTGGACTGTTGTCTTTCATTTTCATTGTTTCTAGAAATTTTTTGATTTCTTCTCTTAACTCATTATTGACCCATTCATTGTTGAATAGTCTACTGTTCAGTCTCCATGAATTTGCAAGTGTTGGAAGTTTCTCTTTGAGGTTGATTTCCTGTTTCAAGCCCTTGTGGTCTGAGAAAAAGTTTGGTATTATTTCAATTTTCCTGAATTTGCTGAGGCTTGCTTTGTGTCCTATCTTGTGGTCTATCTTTGAAAAAATATCAGAGCATTTGAAAAGAATGAGTATTTTGCTTCTTTGGGATGTAAGGTGCTATATATGCCAGTTAAGTCTATTTGATTCAATGCATAATTCAGCTGTACAATATCCTTGTTGATGTTTTCTTTGGAAGATCTGTCTATTTTTGACAGTGGGGTATTGAAATCCCCTACTATCAGTGTGTTGCTGTCTGTATCTTTTTTGAAGTCTTCCAAGATTTTCCTTATATATTTGGGTGCTCCTATATTGGGAGCATATAAGTTTACAATGTTTATGTCTTCTTGATAGATTCTTCCTTTAAGTATTATAAAGTGCCCCTCTGGGTCTCTTTTTATGGCCTTTGTTTTGAAATCTATTTTATCTGATATATGTATTGCTATCGCTGCCTTCTTCTCTTGCCCATTTGCTTGGAATATTTTTTCCATCCCTTTGGTTTCAATCTATGTAGGTCTTTTGCTCTGAGGTGTGTCTTTTGTTGGCAGCATATGTTTGGGTCATGTTTTTTTTATCCATTCAGCTACCCTGTCTGTTGATTGGGGCATTAGGCCATTTACATTGAGAGTTATTACTGATAGAAACCTATTCATTTTTTCTCTTTGTTCCTGTGTTTTTCTCTTTCTCACTCTTCCTTCATCTTCATAAACCAGTCCATTTAGCATATCTTGGAGTGCTGGTTTGGTAGAGATGTATTCTTTTAGCCTTCCTTTGTCTGGGCAACTACTTATTTCCCGTTCTATTTTAATTGAGAGCCTTGCTGGGTAGAGCAGCCTTGGTTGTAGGCCCTTTCTTTTCATGACTTGGAATATTTGTTGCCCTTCCCTTCTGGCTTGTAGTGTTTCTTTTGAGAAGTCAGCTTCTAGCTCTATCAGCTCCCATGTGTGTTACTCCCTGTTTCTCCCTTCCTGCCTTGAGGAATCTCTCTTTGTCTTTGATAGTTGCCATTTCAATGATGATGTGTCTTGGAGTGGACCTCCTTGGGTCCCTCTTGAGTGGGGCCCTCTGTGCTTCCTGGATCCATGAGACCCTTTCTCTCCTCAAATTAGGGAAATTTTCCATCATTACTTTTTCAAGGATGTTCACTAATCCTTGCTTCTCTTCTTGTCCTTCTGGTATCCTTATTATGCGGATATTATTGTGTTTCACGTTGTCATGCATTTCCCGAAATGTCTCTTCATTCTTTTTGAGTCTTTTTTCCATTTCTTGTTTTTTCTGGGAGCTTTTTTCTACCTTGTCCTCCAGCTAGCTGATTCGATCCTTGGCTTCATCCAGCCTGCTTTTGATCCCTTCTACTGTGTTCTTCAATTCAGAAATGGTATTCTTCATATCTTCTTGTGTATTCTTCATAGTTTCTATGTCCTTTTTCTGGTTTATATAGTTTACTGTAAGATCCTGATAGTTTTCTGCATTTTTTCATAGTTATCTTTGAGCTGGCTGAGCTCTTTGATCTTCCTGATCAAACCTGTAGTGTTTACAGGTTTTTTTTGTGTTTTGATAAACACTACTTGGTTACAGGTTTTTTTGGCTATTCCATTTCCTATACTGTACTTTACATCCCCATGGCTATTCTGTAACTACCTCTTTGTACTTCTTAATCCCCTTACGTCTTCATCCATTTACCCATAACCCCCTCTCATCTGGAAACCACCAAAACACTATATACATGATTCTGTCTCTGTTCTTCTTGTTTGCCTAGTTTATTAGATTCAATTGTTGATAGATACGTATTTATTGCCATTTTATTGTTCATAGTTTTGATTTTCCTGTTTTTCTTAAGTAAGTCCCTTTAACATTTTATATAACAATGGTTTGGTGATGATGAACTCCTTTAGTTTTTATTTGTCTGGGAATCTCTTTTCTGCCCTTCCATTCTAAATGATATCTTTGCTGGTAGAACGATCTTGGCTGTAGGTCCCTGCTTTTCATGACTTTTTATATTTCTTGCCAATCCCTTCTAGCCTGCACAGTTTCTTTGTGGGAATTCCCCTGTAAGTAACTGCTGTTCTCTTGCTGCTTTTAAGATTCTCTTTATCTTTAAATTTTGGCATTTTATTTATGATGTGTCTTGGAGTGGGCCTCTTTTCATTCATCTTGTTTGGGACTCTCTGTGCTTCCTGGACTTGCATGTTCATTTCCTTCACCAAATTAGGGACTTTTTTTCCATTATTTTTTCAAAGAGATTTCCAGTTTCTTGCTCTTTCTCTTCTCCTCCTGGCACCCCTATGATGTGAACATTGGAATGCTTGAAATTGTCCCAGAGGTTGCTTACACTGTCCGTGTGTGTGTGTGTGTGTGTGTGTGTGTGTGTGTGTGTACAGTGTTTTGGTGCTCTTTTTTCATCTTGTTGTTCTGACTGGTTGTTTTTTGCTTCCTTATGTTCTAAATCATTGATTTGATTCTTGGCTTCATCCACTCTCCTGTTGTTTCCCTGTATATTGTTCTTTATTTCAATTAGTGTATCCTTCATTTCTGAATATTTTTAATACTGTTGAGGTCCTAAGTTTCTTGAGCATTCTTATAACCAGTGTTTTTAATTCTGCATCTGATATATTGCTTATCTCCATTTTGTTTAGTTCTTTTTCTGGAATTTTGATCTGTTCTTTCATTTGGGCCATATTCCTTTGTCTCCTCATTTTTGCAGCCTCCCAGTGTTTGTTTCTATGTATTAGGTAGAGGTGCTATGACTCCCTGCTGGTAGTGTGGCCTAATGTGGTAGGTATCCTATAGGGTCCAGTGACATAGCCTCCCCTATAACCCAAGCTGGGTACTAGAGTTGCACCTTTCATGTGGACTGAGTATACCTTCCTCTTGTAGTTGAAACTTGGTTGCTGTTAGCAGATCAATGGAAAGGATTTACCCAGGCCAGTTAGCTGCAAGGACTGGCTGTGACCACTGACCACCAACCTCTGCCCTAAGTGGAAGATCAGCTGTGCAGGGGCAGGGTGGTGGTACTCCAATGTGGTCTGTAGCTGTCCATTATCTGTGCAGGTTCTGGGGTTTCCTGGGTGGTGCAGGCCAAGGTCAACCCCTACCTGTATTTTGCCCAGGGCCACTCTGCCTGAGCTATAAATCAATCTGAGATGGCTGCTAGTTGTGCTGGACTTGGAGAAGCCCAGGTGAAGCCAAGCTGTGAATCTAGGCTGGCTGCTGCTAGTGCTGGGCCTGGGGCCATTTAACAAGGGGGAAAAGGGCTCACTGAGGCTGTTTGTTGCTTGTTTGAGAAGATTTAGGAAGTTGTGAAGCATGAGGCAAAACCCATTCATATGGAAAAGTAGCTTGGGTGGGAGTTGGGATGGGATGGGATGGAGTCTCTGGTGATCTCCAGGGTGGGACAAACAATGTTAGTTAGGTTGACGGGGTCTCAGGTATGACACCAGCCTTCTGACTCTATGGCTTTGTTGAAGGTGAGGGTTCAGAAAAGGAAAATGGCCTCTGCCGTCCTTTCCCTCTGGGAGAAAGCTACTCCCTGCTCTTGCCTTGATGCCAGACACTTCAGTTTCTCCCTGTATGCCACTGGTGCCTTTCAAGCTGCTACCCGGTGCTGGAGCTCAGAGAGAGTGAGTCTGAGTAAGTTCATGTGTGGGTTCTTCAAGAACTGCTTGGAAGTCCAGAAATTTCTTCTACCAACTTAATCCCCACTGGTTTTTGCAGCCAGAAGTTGTGGGGACTTACCTTCCTGGCTCTGGAGCCCTGGGCTGGGGAGCCTGTTGAGAGTCTGGGACTTCTCACTCCTGAAATCCCTCTTGAATTTTTATCCACCACACATGGATGTGGGACAAGCCCATTCCATGTCTCCGTCCCTCTTACCATTCTGGGTGGATGTGGTTTCTTCAATTCAGTAGTGTCAGACTTCCATTCAATTTGATTTCTGATGGTTCTAAGTGATGGTTGTCCTGTATTTTAGTTGTAATTTTGATGTCCATACCCTGTTTTACAGTTATTTGCATGTAATCTAATCTTCCTTACTTGACTGTACAATCCTTGCAGCTGAAGAGTTTGACTTACTGTCGTACCCTCCACATAGAACTTTGAACCTCAAGTACTGTTTAACTGGGTTGGTCTGCATTGCATTGGTTTTGATAAAGGAGCTTTTGAATATGAAGTATTCATTTCATGATTTCAGCTGTTGATGCATATGTGTGATGTAAATAACATACTTTGAAACCAAAAAGATAATCTCACATACTGGGGAGTCTAGTCAATTAGTAACACTACAATTATAGAATAGATTCTTTCTGTTGGAGCACATAAAGGACATCTTATTGAAGCACCTTTTTTTCTGACACTTTTGGGAACAATCCAGATTTTTAACATACATAATGTCAAAATGATGGCACGAAGGAGTTGTTTTTACCTCAGTTCTCATATTATTCCCTATGAATGTATGTATAATAGTTGGTAAATTTCATATATATGTATTTTTACCACATATTTTTTAATATTTTATACTCTAGGTGTTTTTCTATCTTTAATATTGAATATTTGAATGTTGTTTTCCCTATTCAGTTTATGAAGCTCCATGATTACCAATGTGATTTCTATTGTATAAGGTGACCCCTTCTCCTAGTCCTAATTAATTTTCCAGGAAGTGTGATTTTAAGCAGTGGGTCTGAACCTTTTCTCTTAGTAATATCAAGTGTTTTTAAATTGCCTTGCTCAATAGATTCCATAAGGATGTAAAAAGACTATTTTAGATGTGGTTTTGACAGTATTTTTAAGCTTCTAGCTTTGCATCCTACACCAATTTATATATTATGCAGTATTTTTATACATTCATTTTCTCTCCAAAGCTCTGTTGTATATACATCATTTTCTATCCTTTAAATGGTGTTGCACTCTACTGTGGTTAGCAAATGCTTTTCTAATTTTGGCTGAAAGGTGATCCAGCACCAGTTATATGGTTAATTAGTGACAAAGCTAAAAGAATATTCTAGCATTCTAGCAATATCTTTTCCCATTTTATGCGCTATAAAATTAGGTTTTAAGCAGGTAAATAAAAATAAATTTGTTGAATGTTTATGTTGTCCATATAGGTGCATTTCATCTTAAACCCTAGATTTAGTCATGAAAATTTGAGCATAAATTATAAATAGATTTATGATGATTTACTTGTAATGCAAAAGAATTATTTGGAAGTCCTCTTTCTATAATGTTATTTGTTGTCATGGATTTATTCTACTTACCTTATTGACCATCTCTTATGTTCAACAAGCTAAATGAGACTCAAATTTATATAAATTGAATTTTCTTAAAATAAGATGCCTATTTAAAGAGAGTATCCACAGGAACATAAATTTATCAAAAAAAGTGAGAAAAAATGAGAATTTGGAATAAGAGTATATAACTTGAGTACTGATATTTGGATAAGACTCTTCACCTTCACAATCCCAATTAAATTGACTGTAAGATTTTAAAATATTGAGAAACTATATTAGTGTTGGAGCCTGAGTTCCATTTTCATGCTGCAAACTTTGAAGAATTTCCACTAGATACAGTGCAGATGGGATCGTATTGAAGAAATATACCAAAACCAATTTTCAATTTCACTGCTTAAGAAAGTGACAAGGAGGAGGAACTGGGGAGCCCCAACTCCTTCTCCATGCCGTAGTCTCCATTGCGCGGGAAGAGGCCACACCCCCAAAGAGCCAAAAGCCGAAAAGCACACACAGACACCCCCAAAACACCCAGAGCAGGCGCGCACACTTGCGCCGAGTGACCGGCGAGGGTTGGCGAGCGTGTGTGTGACCCACGCGGGCTGGCGACCGCTTGCACCAGCCGGCAAGGCTTCACACAGACTGGCACCCATACGGCCTGCGAGGGAGTGCGCAGAGCAGCAAGGGCAGGCGTAAATTGACCTGACCGCCACAATTGCGGAGCGGCCCACAAAATTAGTAGAGCTGCCCAGAGTCCCTGGAGGAGAGACAAGAAACAGGAATAACCGGAGAGTCCTAGAGCTGATTTCCTCCCATTTCCGTAGTACCCATTTGGCGAGGGCAAGAAACGCACCCAAAGAGCCAAAAGCAGGGAAAATACACAATAAAAGACCCTAAACTGACCAGTGCCGTGAAGCTCGCGTGCCAAGTGGGGCCAGATGAGTACGCGAGGTCGCGAATAAGCCCCCTGGTCTGGGGCAAGCACATGCGAGCCCAGGCAGGTGGGGGACCCTGCCGCACTGGGAACGCGCTCAAGGAGCCTTCGTGAGAGTGCAGAGAGATCCCCAAAAATAGCCCAGGCCTGACCGAAGGGGTCACAGAGCTGCTCCAAGCAGGAGTCAGACACAGGCGTTAGACTCCTGAAAGGCTCAAACAAACAACCCAAGGCCCTATAGGGTGAACAACTGACGTCATTAGAGGCAAGCCCAGAAAGAAAAGTAAAGGACAAAAATAATTAACAGACTCTCACAAAAATGGGAAGAAAAAGAAGTTCCCCTCAAATGAGTGGAAAAGCGGACTCCCCACAGAGAGAGCTAAATGAAATAGAGGTAAGGGAACTATCAGATATGGAATTCAAAACAATGGTTCTAAGGAAGCTCAATGAGCTCAGCCAGCTCAAAGAGAACTATGAGAAACTGCAGAGAAACTATCAGGATCTTACAGCAAACTATATCAGCCTGAAAAAGGACATAGAAACTATCAAGAAGACACAAGAGGATATGAAGAATACCATTTCTGAATTGAAGAACACAGTAGAAGGAATCCAAAGCAGGCTGGATGAAGCCGAGGATCGAATTAGTGAGATGGAGGACAAGGTAGAAAAAAGCTCCCAGAAAGAACAAGAAATGGAAAAAATGCTCAAAAAGAATGAAGAGGGATTTAGGGAAATGCAGGACAACCTGAAACGCAATAATATCCGTATAATAGGGATACCAGAAGGAGAAGAAGAGGAGCAAGGAATAGAGAACCTCCTCGAAAAAGTAATGATGGAAAATTTCCCTAATTTGAGGAGAGAAAGGCTCTCATGGATCCAGGAGGCACAGAGGACCCCACTCAAGAGGGACCCAAGGAGGTCCACTCCAAGACACATCATCATTAAAATGGCAAATGTCAAAGACAAAGAGAGAATCCTCAAGGCAGCAAGGGAGAAGGAGAAAGTAACATACAAGGGGGCCCCGATACGCCTAGGAGCTGACTTCTCAACAGAAACACTCCAAGCCAGAAGGGAATGGCAACAAATATTCCAAGCCATGAAAAGCAAGTGCCTGCAGCCAAGGCTGCTCTACCCAGCTAGGCTCTCCATTAAAATAGAAGGAGAAATACGGAGTTTCCCAAACAAAAGAAAGCTAAAAGAATACATCTCTACCAAACCAGCACTCCAGGATATGCTAAGGGGACTGGTTTAAGCAGATGAAGGAAAAGAATGAGACAGAGAGGAACACAGGTACAAAGAGAAAAGATGAGTAAGTTTCTATCAGTCATATCTCTCAATGTGAATGGACTAAATGCCCCAATCAAAAGACACAGGGTAGCTGAATGGATAAGAAAACATGGCCCACACATATGCTGCCTACAAGAGACCCACCTCAGAGCAAGAGACCTACACAGATTGAAAGTAAAGGGTTGGAAAATAATATTCCAAGCAAATGGACATGAGAAAAAGGCTGGCGTTGCCATACTTGTATCAGACAAAGTAGATTTCAAAACAAAGTCCATAAAGAGAGACCCAGAGGGGCACTTTATCATACTTAAAGGAAGAATCTATCAAGAAGACATCAGCATTGTAAACTTATATGCTCCCAATATAGGAGCACCCAAGTTTATAAGGAAATTGTTGGATGACTTCAAAAAAGATATAGACAGCAACACACTGATAGTAGGGGATTTCAATACCCCACTGTCAAAAATGGACAGATCTTCCAAACAAAACATTAATAAACATATCGTGGCGCTGAATGACACACTGAATCAAAGAGACTTAACTGACATATATTGAACCTTACATTCCAAAGAAGTAAAATACACATTCTTTTCAAATGCTCATGGCAGTTTTTCAAAGATAGACCACATGATAGGACACAAAGCAAGCCTCAGCAAATTCAGGAAAATTGAAATAATACCAAACTTTTTCTCAGACCACAAGGCCTTGAAACTCGAAATCAACCTCAAAGAGAAACTTCAAAAACTTGAAAACTCATGGAGACTGAACAGTACACTATTAAACAATGAATCGGTCAATAATGAGATAAGAGAAGAAATCAAAAAATTTCTGGAAACAAATGTAAATGAACAGACAACTGTCCAAAACCTATGGGACACAGCAAAGGCAGTCCTGACAGGGAAGTTCAGAGCAATACAGGCTTACCTAGAAAAGATAGAAACATTTCAAATAAAATACTTAACAGGACAACTTCAAGAACAGAAGAAAGAACAACAAATAAATCCCAGAGCAAGTAGAAGGAGGGAAATAGTCAAGATTAGAGCAGAGCTGAATGACATAGAGACAAAAAGAACAATTCAGAGGATCAACCAATCCAGAAGCTGGTGCTTTGAAAAGATAAATAAAATTGACAAGCCTTTAAGCAGACTCATCAAGATAAAAAGGGAGAGGACTGAAATTAATAATATCAGAAATGAGAAAGGAGAAATAACAACTGATACCACAGAAATACAAAGGATTGTCAGAAACTACTATGCAGAATTATATGCCAAGAAATTTGAAAATCTTGATGAAATGGAGACATTTTTTAGAAAAGTATAATCTTCCAACACTGAAGGAGGAAAAAACAGAAAGCTTGAACAGACCGATAACAGCTGGGGAAATTGAAGCAGTCATCAAGAAACTCCCAGCACAAAAAAGCCCAGGGCCAGACAGTTTCCCAGGAGAATTTTACAAAACATTTAAGGAAGAGCTAACCCCTGTCCTTCTCAGACTATTCCAAAAAATCCAAGAGGAGGGAAGACTCCCAGACTCCTTCTAAGAGGCCAGCATCACCCTGATCCCAAAACCAGATAAAGACCCTACAAAGAAAGAAAACTACAGGCCAATTTCGCTGATGAATATAGATGCTAAAATCCGGAACAAAATATTGGCAAACCGCTTCCAGCAATACATTAAAAAGATTATCCACCACGATCAAGTGGGATTCATCCCAGGGATGCAGGGATGGTTCAATATACGCAAATCAGTAAACGTGATACATCACATAAATAAAAGAAAAGACAAAAACCACATGATCATCTCGATAGATGCAGAAAAAGCATTCGATAAGGTACAGCACCCATTTATGATCAAAACACTCAGCAAAATGGGAATAAATGGGGCATTCCTCAACGTAATAAAGGCCATATATGAAAAACCTACAGCTAATATCATACTCAATGGGCAAAAACTGAAGCTTTCCCACTAAGATCGGGAACACAAGGATGTCCGCTCTCACCGCTTCTTTTCAACATCGTTTTGGAAGTCCTAGCCACAGCGGTCAGAGAAGAGAAAGAGATAAAAGGCATCCAAATAGGAAAGGAGGGAGTAAAACTATCATTGTTTGCAGATGACATGATAGTGTACATAGAGAACCCTGTAGACTCTACCAAAAATCTCCTCAACCTAATAAGTGAATTTGGCAAAACAGCAGGATACAAAGTCAACATTCAGAAATCAAAGGCGTTTTTGTACACCAGCAATGCAATAGAAGAAGAAGAAATCAGAAAAAAAAATACCATTCGATATAGCAAGAAAAAATATAAAGTATTTAGGCATAAATTTAACCAAAAACACAAAAGACCTGTATGCAGAAAGCTATACAACATTGAAAAAGGAAATTAAGGAAGGCACAAATAAATGGAAGCATATACCGTGCTCATGGATTGGAAGAATTAATATCCTCAAAATGTCCATACTACCCAAAGCAATTTATAGATTCAACGCAATCCCTATTAAGATACCAATGACGTATTTCACAGAAATAGAACAGACATTTCACAAATTTATATGGAACCATAAACGACCCCGAATAGCCGCAGCAATTTTGAGAAACACAAAGTAAGAGGGATCACAATACCGGACATCAAACTCTACTACAAAGCCAGCATACTCAAAACAATCCGGTACTGGCACAAGAACAGACCCATAGACCAGTGGAACAGAATAGAAAGCCCAGAAATAAGCCCAGGTCTCTATGGGCATCTAATATTCAACAAAGGGGACAGAAGCATAAAATGGAGCAATAACAGCCTCTTCAACAAATGGTGTTGCTAGAGCTGGACGGCTACATGCAAAAAATTGAAATTGGATCATCAGCTGACACCATACACAAAAATAAACTCAAGATGGATAAAAGACTTAAATATAAGTCGCAACACCATCAAAGTCCTACAGGAGAACATTGGCAGGAAACTCTCAGATATCCCACGCAGCAATTTTTTCAGCGATATGTCTCCTAAAGCAAGGGACATAAAGGAAAGAATAAACAAGTGGGACCTCATAAAAATAAGAAGCTTCTTCACGGCGAAAGAAAACATCAGCAAAATGTAAAGGGAGCCAACCGTATGGGAAAATATATTTGCTAATGATACATCAGATAGAGGTTTGATCTCCAAGATATATAAAGAACTCACTCGACTCCACTCCAAGAAGACAAATGATCCAATCAAAAAATGGGCAAAGGACCTGGGCAGATGCTTTTCTAAGGAGGAGATACAGAGGGCCCAGAGGCATTTGAAAGGATGCTCTGCATCACTAGCCATCAGAGAAATGCAGATCAAAACCACCATGTGATACCACCTCACACCAGTCAGAATGGCCATCATAAACAGATCAACAAACTACAGGTGCTAGCGAGGCTGTGGAGAAAAGGGAACCCTAGTCCACTGTTGGTGGGAATGCACATTGGTGCAGTCACTATGGAAAGCAGTGTGGAATTTCCTCAGAAAGCTGAAAATGGAACTGCCTTTTGATCCAGGGATTCCCCTGCTGGGACTATACCCTAACAACACCAAAACGCCAATACAAAAGAACCTATGCACCCCAATGTTCATAGCAGCACAATTTACAATAGCCAAGTGTTGGAAGCAACCTAAATGCCCATCAGTAGATGATTGGATCAAAAAATAATGGTACATATACACAATGGAATACTACGCAGCAGAAAGAAAAAAAGAACTACTAAACTTCTCGACAGCATGGATGGAACTGGAGAGCATCATGCTAAGCGAAATAAGCCAAGGGGGCGAAAGACAAATACTGTATGATCTCACGTATAAGCGGAACCTAACCAACAATGCAAAGATGGAAGGAAAATATGAGCAGCAACACTGAAAGGAAAAGAAATCAACAGAGACAAGAAGGAAGGCGGGGGCAGGGAAAGGGAAGGGAAGGGGAAAGTCAAGGAACATATAGCAAGGACTCATGGACAAAACCAAAGGGGAAGAGCTGAGGGAGGGAAGAAGGGAGGGGGTAAGGGAAAGTGGTGGGGGGGGAGGCAGAGACAAATGTATTTAAAAAGTAAATAAATTAAAAAAAAAAGAAAGTGACAAGAATTGAGTTGGGGGTTAGAATAACCTGTAGGGTCTTCCACTTGGTTTACTTTCATAGCGATTGATAGATTGTTACTAGGAAGTCCAGGATGTCACACCGAGGGAAAAGCAGGCCTTGCATTATGACTCTGATGTGACAGGCATGCACATGAAGTACTCACTATGTGCCCTCTGTTCCTGGAGTGGCAATTAGTTCAATTTATAAAATGCCTGATATGTAAAAATTTGAAGTTTTTCCTGCAGAGCACTATCCATGGCCCCAGCTTCTTCCTACTTCTCTTAACATGCTGTATGTGAATTTCTATCAACCAGCTTCCCATTGAGAGGAGGAATCAGAACATTAGAATAGATGGTGAAAGAAGGGAAGAGAACTTACCCTGTTTTGGGGAAAACACCAGCTTGGATAGGCTTCTCTTTGTTTAAGAATGAACAAAGAAACCCAACATAAAGTTCCTGAAAAGACTGCAACATAAATGGAGAGGCATAAAAAGAGGCAGAGGAAGAAAAAAAAAACCATTCATTTATTTATTTTTAGAGAGAGGGGAAGAGAGGAAGAAAGGGAGGGAGAGAAACATTGATGTGAGAGAGAAACATCAATCAGTTGCTCTCATACACACCCTGACTAGGGACTGAACCCGCAACCCAGGCATGTTCCCTGACTGGGAATTGAATCGGTGACCTTTTGCTATGTAGGATGATGCCCAACCAAATAAGCCATACCCATCAGGGAAAAATGGATATTTTTGATAAGCTTGCTTTGTACTTTCTATTCAGTGCAAGGAAGTAACGAAGTAAGCAGTTAAAGCAGACTCTGAAGTGAAGGCTGGAAATAGAAAATATAACAAGAGATATATTTTAAATATTACTGAGGTCATTCACGCCAGAAGCAAGTGGAAGAAGATGGTGCTCACTAGCTTTTTACCTGCATCTACTCATCTATCCCAGGACCAGCTAGACATTGAAGAAAAGGCAAGATCCCAGAGGTCATGACAGACCTCACTATTCTCCTCCTAAAGAAAACCTCCCTCATACAGGTACTGGAAAGGGTGGATACCTCAGTTATTAGAGGATTTTGGAGATGGAGGCGCTTTTCCAGAGATCATGTGGCCCAGTATCCACTGAATGTGGGATGAAAGAAAACTGTCAAATGCACTAGCTATTCAGGTGAATGCTGAAGGAAAGATTAAATAAGATGCAATTGCTTGACAAGGACAGTCAAAAGACAAGGTCATTTACAGCAAGTACACTGACCTGGTTCCCAAGGAAGTCATGAATGGAGATGGCCCAGACCTACTAAGATCTGATGAAGAAGCTATTAGAGATGACAAAAAAGGCAAGAGTGGACTTAGAAAAGTCTGTATCACAGAAGGTTGCTGTGACCATGCCTGTTTAAGTAGCTGATAAACTGGCTCCTGCTCAGTATGTCCAATACACACCATCTCAACAAGAAATGGCTTTCAACTCTGGAACAAAGCAGAGGGTTATTCAGATGGTAGAAATACAGAAAGATCCTGTGGAGCCTTCAAGTTTCAAGATTAGTAAGAAATTTCCTCGGGGACCACCTTCTCTTCTTCCACCTGTCACTCATTCTCCTAGCTGAAAGATGACTGTGAAGGAACGACAAGGGTATAAAATTCCTCCTTATATTTCAAGCTGGAAAAATGCAAAGGGATATACAATTCCATTAGACAAACATTGGGCTGCTAATAGAAGACTGCAGACAGTTCGCATAAATGAAAATTTCACCAAGCTGGCTGAAGCCCTCTACATTGCTGATCAGAAGGCTCATGAAGCTGTGAAAATATGTGCTCAAGTAGAGAGAAAGATGGATCAAGTAGAAAAGGGGAAACAAGAAGAGAAATGGCCCAGAAAGCCAGAGAGAAAAGAGCTGGGATCAAAACCCATGTGGAAAAAGAGGATGGAAGGCACATGAGAAGGATGAAATCTGTCATGACAGGCAAAAAGAGACAGAGCGGCTCCTGATAAGAGGTTGAAACTGCAGAGAAATGAAAATGGAGATATCAGTGAGTTCATTGCTCTTGGTATGGCCAATTCCTGGACTTCCAAAGAAGTTCAATATGACCAAAGACTGTTCAACCAAGCCAAAAGTATGGAGAGCAGTTTTGAGGGTGAAGATGAAATTTGTTTATGATGAAGCCTGGAGAGAGAGTAAATATATAACCCAGAATATTTACAGGCCCAGTAAAAATCTGTACATGTCTGGTGATTGATGACCTAGAAGCCAGAATAAAGATAAACACATTTGTTCCCAATGAGGAGTTTTCTGGTTCAGATCGCAGGCAAAGAGGTCAAGAATGACTAGTTCAGTTTGAGGAAGATCCTTTTGGTTTGGACAAATTTTGAGAAGCCAACATCATGGTGGCTCTGTTTAAAAGACCCTCAGACAGCAGCTGCTCCAAGGAACGTAAGCATTAGCGCAAGAAGAGGATGTAGGAGTAGATATGCCTTTCTTCAAATGGAATGGACCCATAACCCTAATGATGCAAGTCATATGGGGGAACACTTTATAAATGGGCCAGATAAAAACCAAATTTGGGTGACAGACCCCAGCACTACTTTTCATTATGGGACAAGAAGGGATGGAAAATTCTACTTTAAATTATTTAGTTTTTTTTTAAAGAGTGGGCTGTTTATGCTTCTACCACCTTTTGGCATTTATAGAACATACTACCTCACAGAAGAAATCTTCTTTTTTGTTTTGATTAGACCACTTCGTTTTGTTTGACATTAGTATTTTGCAGTTAATATTTTGTATAAGAATGACTAAAGTCATCCCAACCGTAGTGAGTAGAACGATGTTCTTATATTGGGACTGTTCTGCCAAATGATGTTTGCTCCTATTATGCTCTGTTTTAATTTGGAGTGGGAAAAATAAGCTCTTGCTTGGTGCACCTATTTGTCTCAAATAAAAATATTAAAAAAATTGCTGAATGAGACTGTAGGTCTAAAGGCAAAGGGAGCTCGCTGAGGAAGGCAGAAATGGGAGGACACTTTAAAAATGCATTATATGTAGTAAAGAAAAAATTGAAACTTGAGAAAGTGGGATGAGTGATGGAAAAGGCAAACTTAAGAAATTCTCTCAAAATGCAGAGGAAAAGGTTAGATATATGAGTAATGAGATAGATACTCAAATGTTGGACAGAGGATGGAGTACTAATATACAGACAATTGTTCCTAAAGAATTAAAAACTAGATTAAAAGAACCTGAACTAAGCATACCATAAGAAAATAATAAAAACAAAACTGACATTCTTGACTATAAAAAGATATAGCTCTGCAGATGGAATGCCTATTATGTACCAGAGAAAATAACAAAGGAAAGACCAATGGTTAGATGTATCATGGCAATTTTATGTTAATTGCAAGGATAAAGTATATAAATTACCATGCATCCTGACAGAAAAAGTAGTTCAACCCCAAAGAAGGAGAAGGTGACATCAGATTCTTTGCAATATTAAATGCCAGAAGACAATGAAGCAGTGTCTATTACTTTTAGGAAAAAATGTTTGTGACCCAGAAATTCTAGACTTAGCCAAAGTGTTATTCAGTAGTAAAAGCAGCAGAAAGATGTTCTTGGATTTTTAATTTCCCAGAAATATGCCATACACATACTTTTCCTGGGAAAACTGCTTGAAGATGTACTCCAGCCAATAATAAGTAAATTAAATAGTTCAACCATGGGGAAGTAATGAAATAAAAGGATTAGTGATGAGCAGTGGAAACAAACTTACAACTAACTATAAAATCAACTTTAAAGTTCAAAACAGAATGTAAACATTTGAAATATTTATGGGAAGATAAAATAATAATACAGTGAATCCCAAATGCAAGATAGGGACATAAAAAGGAAAAGTATATTACTTTTCTCTATTTAGGTGAGTTTCAATATGTATTACCTTTTAAAATCAATACTTGAACTGACCATTCTTTAAAAATGAAAAATAACAAATAACAATCATGAGAGAAAAGTTTATTTTTATATCACCTTTTTCTGTAAATGTTCTTTAACTCTGCTTAATAAACATATATACTTTTTATGTTTAACTATGTTTTTAAAAGATGATTGTAAATAAAAATATATCAGAACATGAACATTGTATATAGACCGGTGATGGGATTTTGTGGTATGTTAATTTTCAGTAATTGTGGATGTGAAAGCATATGCATTTTTAAAAAGTATACATATTTTGGTATAGCTAAATAATTTCAATCACATTAGGAAAGATTAACAAAATAGTGGGTTCTAGGTGGTAGAAATACCCTGTACTTCTTTCTGTTCCTATTTTCATATCTTTGTAATGCATATGCATTACTTTTACAGTGGGAAAGTAAATGTAATTAAAATAAAATGCCTACAGATACAGCAGAGTTACAGTTACAGGCAAACTTGTGGCATTATATGCTTTGTTCTTCCCCCTCACAATTAAAAGCAAACTAAGAATTTAACTTAAAGCATTAGAAAAAGCACACACAAAAATCAGACATCTGAAAACTGAAGGAATAAAATCATAAAACTTAAAAGCAGAATTTTATAAATCAGTAAACAGAATAGATCTGAACAAGTCTAAGAGGTGATTCTTTAAAACAAACAGAATTAAACTTGTAGCTTGTTTGCTAAGGAAAGCAAACAAAAATATACAAAATAATGTATTTAAATCACAAATTCAGAGACAGTAAAATGTATAGCTCATGCTAATATGAGGTAAAGTGAATATTATAGTAAATATTAATTAGCAAAAATGACTAAAACAATGCTGGTATTGGCTAATAATATTAGAGAAAGTGCCAAAGTGTTACTTCTATTGTTAAAGTGATTGACTCTAAGTAATAGGATTATAGACTATTTCCCCCACTTTGTGCTCTTTAGTAGTCTCACAAAATCTACAATGAGCAGGTACTAATTTTGCAGTTAGATATGAATAAAGACCAACCAAAAAAAACAGGATCCCCTATCTCCTAAGACAAAGTGGGCACTTTGTTCCTTTTTAGCTTTAAAGGTAGAAATAGCTGCCTTCCTAAAATTTAAGTCAAGCAAAATATTGATCAGCAGTAAAAGGACTGCCAAGGTTCAGAGCCTGTTAATGGGCCTAAGAGGCCATGTGGCTCCAGGTTGACTGATGGCCCAGGGACCACTAATGGCAAATTGAATTTCTAGATCAATGGCTGCCTTCATGGCTCTCTGATACCTCCAGAACAGGAGAGTACAAACACCAAGTACCATACAATGTACTTGCTCCATATGGAAAGATGATCTTATTTTTGATGAAAATTTCTTTAATTATGTGTATATCCTCCTTGTTGAATATATTCTTTCAAGTGCAACCATTTATGCACACCGATTTTTAAAATTCCCATGTGGTAATGTCACTTTGCTAGGATCGAATAAATGACATTATTTTTCTCCAGGAATTTTATGTCATGAGAAAGGTGAATGAAACAGTATGTTAGAGTATGATGAGTAGAGATATGTACAAAATATAAGGGCACTGCAACAGCGAGAGCATAACTGAGGTAGCATTTCCTAAGTTTATGTTCCCAAAGAACTTTGAGCTCATTGAATTGTACCTCAAATTAAACAAATTAATCTAGAAGTAACTTTGAGAATTAACATTTGTGTGCTTGTGGCTCACATTAACATATCAAAGGACATACAAGATGCTGAGATTTAAAAAAAATCTGTGGAATTTGGTACAACTCAGTATATTCCCAAAATGTGTGTCCATGGAACCTTCTTTTCTGCAATCCTTTATTAAAACTTAGGGCCCCTATGGATTGAGGGACACACTTTGAGCAATGTCTATTGAAAGTGTACAGTAAATGGGGAAAAAAAACCCCTTCTTAATTTAGAACATTGGCTGAGTTTTTGAAGGTTTTTGTGTCTTGAAAAATAGAATCAAATCACATCTTTAATATTGCATCAACTTCTTTTGCTCTATTAAAGGGAAGTGAAGCACTCCAGTTAGAAAGTCTTCTCAAATGAGGAGAATCTATGATATACTCAGTGTTATTGATAGGGAATATGAACTATCAAGTTCCTGGTAGGGCTTGACCTTATTTATTTTATTACAGATGACATCTAATATAGGCAGATTTTAATTGTTGCTTTACCTTTTGAATTAAAGAAGGGTGCTAAAAATATGATGGCTTATTTTTCTATTCTCTCTCTAATATCTGCCTCCTGTTCCAAATATTGTCATTAACTCCAAGGTGTTAATGTAGTCTTATTCATTCATGTTAATTTAAGAAATCTTTGCTGACTGCCTGCTCTGTTTCAGGCACTATTCTTCCATCAGGTATATATGTACAGTGTGAATGAGACTGACAAGCTTGTAAACTTAAAACCTAGTGGGGAAGATAACATACGAACACACATAAATTAACAACACAATCTTAAACAGTGCTAAGTGCTGTGATTAAATAAAAAACAATAAGCCAAGGGCCTTTTTTTCCCTCCCAGGTGAGAGGAATACTATAGATTGTTGGGCAGGTAGAGCTTCTCTGTGGAGGAGACTTTTCAGCTGAGAATCAAATGGTGAGGAGCCAGGTGATTTTTCTGGGTCCAGACAAAAGGGCACAAAGTAAATTATAGATATCTGGAATATTCTGAGCCTATCTTCACTTACTCAATTTTTGACAGTAAAAGATATTTTCCATTTAAAAAATGGCATTTCTCAGCCAATAATGGGACTTCTGGATTTAGGTGTATGCTTTGGCTGGCAAAGTTAAATTTTATAGCTCAAATACTTCCCTTAAAATGTGGGTTCATTTTAATTTCTCAGAGAGGGTGGCTGTTTGATAAGTGGAGAGCTGAAGCTCTTCTGTTTCTGTTCTGTTAATGCTTTTGAAACCCTTCTGGAGAACAGTATGTCTAAACAGTACATATTCGGGAGTTCAGTTCAGATTCAAAACTCATCTCCTCAGTGCTCTAAGATTGAACCGGTTTGGTCCCCATCATTCTAAGCTCCTCCTCTGCCCTCCTTGGCATATTATGACTATTAACTGACTAATTTTAATCTAAATAAATTTCATTTTAGATGAAATGCTAGTGCTTGTTTACCTGTAGAAATAAAAAAAAAATTACAAGTTGAACAGTCACCAAATTTATTAATTTAACAACAACCTGTATGGATTATAGAATTCCTATAACAAATACATTTAGAGAATAAACAGAACAAATCACCTAGCTCACTTTCAAAATTCAACATTCTTTCCTTTCTTTTAAAAGACAAATAGAAAGGTAAATGTATTCATCAACTGCTCAGAAACCCAGGCTGCAGAGACAGCAATTTGGATTAGCAAACTTGTATCCAGTGGAATTCTTACTTCTTTACTGATTATGCTGGCACAATCTGGCTAAGGGGGAAAACCCTGATAAAATCAAGGGAAGATCCCCTTACCCCTCCTTCCCATCCCATTGTACCATACCCTACCAGACAGAAGCAGAAGTCTTCTGAAGAGGTTTTGAGCAAAATATCCTGTCCTGGTTTTTACTGTGCCAATGGGCTTGCTGAACACATCCTTGACCTGGGACACAGGCAGAGTTCAGAGCAAGTCTATGTTGTCAACACGAACACATCCTTGACCTGGGACACAGGCAGAATTCAAAGCAAGTCTTATGTTGTCAATCCATTGGTCTTTTCCTTTTTTAGAAGACTCCTGACTGTGCCCTCTCTGCTTAAACACTGTAGAGGCGACTAGTGTTCTCACGCAAGGTGGCTAAAGTATGGCTGAGTGGCTGATCTTTGATTATGGCAACCTCTTGAATTGCATGCAGGGCCAGGCCTGGGTGGGAATACTGGCAAAGGCTTTTGGGAACTCCATAAGGAAGGAAATAGGGAGCATCGGTTTCCACGACAATTCTCTCCAGTGGGATATTTTTCACAGCATCCCGGGCCTGCCAGGCAGAAGCGTAAGTCAGTACGGCTGTGAAGCCCACAGACATGTTGGGAAAGTATTCCAAAAGAGGTTCGATGACTTGGTAACTGCTAGTGAAGCAATGCCTATGTATCTTGTAGTCAGGGGGCACAAATTTTTTCATGATGACCAGCAGATCTTTGTCAGCTTCTCGGCAATGGATCACCAATGGTTTATTTAGAGACACAGCTAGCTGCAGCTGTCTCTCAAATATCTTGTGCTGCTGCGGGATTGGTGTAGTGCACTTAAAAGAGTAATCCAAGCCTATTTCTCCAAAGGCTACAGCCTTGGGGTGCTGTAAGGCTTTCAGAATATTTCTTTCTTGATATTCATTGTAGTAACGTGCAAAATGGGGGTGACAGCCAAAGGCTCCCCAAACCATATCCTCTTTCAACAGCTTCTCCCATAAACCATCCTTCATTGTGCGAGGGTCACAGAAATTAGAGATGCAGCCCTGAAATTCCTTAGGGAAGGAATGGCTATACATTTTTCTGAACTGGGTAAATGTCCCTTTGAAAGACAACTTAGAGTAGAGCATGTCCAAGTGACAATGGGTATCAATGAAACCCTCCTTTAGGCTTTGTTCCCAGTGGCTCCTTGGCAGGGAATTAGATGCATATCCTTCCCAAAGACATGATGGTGTCTTCTCTTGGAATGTTCTTTTCTCCCTTGCCATGGCTTCTGAACTTCTGGGGAAATGAAGTGAACAAGAATTCTGGGAAAGACCTTCCTCTGTTGCTTTCAGATCTCTGGACCAGTTTTGGGAGCGCACTGTAGAGCTGGAGGAATGGTTACTCATCAAGCTCCAGCTGCTCTTCCCAGCCTGGGAGGTAGTGTTGTTGCCGCTGCCCATGGAAAGATAGTGAAAAGGCATAGTACTGTTGGTCCAGTAGCTGACATTGTCATGTGAAGGACCACTGTACAAAGGAGGCTGGTACATGACATGGTCAGTGGTGAAGGATAAAGGCTTTAAAATTCTTGAGAGACTGAGTGAGTCTGGCTCCTCCTGAGAGAATCTGAATGTAGAAATCTTATCCACATTAGAGCAGTCACTTCCAGAAGAGGGCTGCTTAATTACCACATTGCTTTCTTTATGCTTTTGAATTTCTGAATGAGAGTCACATTTGTCTAGAAATTTTATGGCTGGAGAGCCTTCTTCAAAAATGACTGCTTTTGAGTCACCAAGTGGCTTCTCACTGGGTTTCTCCTGAGGAGCTATAAGTACTTTTCTGTCATGGAAGTTTCTGATATTCACCACAACCTGTTCCTTCACCCTGACCTCTGGGGCTGACACTTTCTTTTTCTGAGTAACAGAGAAGGTGACAGCACTAGCTGGTCTTTCGCCAGGATTGTGTTGCCCGCTTGCACTCGGCTTTTTACTAGCAGCATCATCCCCCTTTTCTTTTGGCACTGATTTCATCAAGGTGCTATCGATAGCTAACCCATAGGTCATTGAAGAGCCTCGATCTTGCTTTTTACCTTTCCTTCTCTGGCCCTTGTTTCGTTCCCCACTGTTACCATTTTGACTCTCAGATTTGGCTACAAATTCAGAGTTCACGGAATTACGGGAACTTTGTTTGGAATTAATTTGTAAACTGTACGCATCCTTGAGAGAAGCCATTTCTAGAAAGGGGCTGGCAGAGCGCGTAGGGAACAGCACAGAAGGGATTCCACAGACAAAAGGAATCCGGAGTGCTCTGAATCAGGCAGTCTTTGTGGGCCACTCCCCCTGCACCTGGGCCCGAGGAATGGGAGTCAGAGGAATTTCCCTGGCAGGATGACCCCCTGAAAAACCTCAGCTTGAAGGCCACAGGAGCTTCCTTTGGGCTTTCACACACTCAGGGATGGTGGCCTCTCCTGAATGTTATTCAGAGCTATGAGGTGGCCGGCTAGAGAGGGCCACATCACTGGGCTCCCAGAGACATCTGCATTTGCTTGGGACCCTACCTCTTTGCCGCTCCTGTGGTGCTCAAACTTGCGCCACTCCGATGGCTTATGGACTGGCCCCCTTTTATTTACCTGTCCGTCTTAGTTCTCAGTATTTCAGCGATGTCAAATGCCTTGCACTGAATTTCTGCTTCAGTGCTTTGGAAAAGTCTCAAGGATGGAAGATTTGCCGAAGGCGCGATTTGGCGTCCAAGTCTACGCTGTGCTTTCGAGATTACTAAGCACTTCCTTTTCTTTGTCCAAAGCTACTTCCGGTATGTCGAAGCACTTCCGGGTATTAAGGCACTTCCGGACAGGGTGGGGTTATAAAGCTCTTCCACGTGGTTTGGAATAGAAGACCTTTGTGAGATGTTAAAGCTCTTGAAAAGACTGCAAGGTGGTCTAGAGACCATACACAGAGCACCCTTGAGCTGGACTTTTAGCATAGAGGCTCAGGCCACTGATGTTGTGTAGGAGGGCAGGGCCAAATCCATTTCCGGAGCAAAGCGGATTGGGTGCGTGGCACAGCTCGCCCCACCCACTGGTCCTTTATATCTGAAATACTTCCCTCAACCAAATGGGGTTGGGGGTAGGGGTGGCTACCATGGCAGCAGGAGGGTGTGACAGTGGGGGTGGGGGGCGGGGCTGAGGGTGGGTGGAGGGTGAGGGATTGGCGGACCTAGGATGTGGAGCAGGGAAGGGTGAGATAGTGCGAGGAGCAGCGTACAAGGAAGCCTTCCGACTTTCCGACTTCACCTCAGGTCGGTCTACCCGTGGTGCTGCCACCATTGTTTGCCTTTTGTTCCTTTTTCCCCACGTTGTTTTCTAGAAATATATTTACAATTTTTAAAGCAACTTAAATATACATGCTTTCAAAAACAGTTATTGTAGTATACCATTTTCAGCCCTATTTTTTTTTCACTCAGCATTTCTACATATCCTAAATATTTTTCTTATTAGCGCATAGTTTTCAAAAAAACTGCACTCCAGTGTCTTCATCATAATCCAGGAGTATGTAGCTGTGCTATAACTCACCAAATTATTTTGGATCACTCTTTTAAGTTCTCTTACTGTAGTTTTTCTCTAATGAAAGAAAATGCTGCAAAGTACATTTTTGTACATGTTTCTCCATATTTTGGTTTTTTTCTTTGGGCTATTTGCCTGGAAATGGAGTTCCTGAGAAGAAGTGTAGGAAATTTGAAATGTTTCCTCATAGCACCACATTGCTCCTGAAATATTATAGTAATTTAACATCTCATCCGTGATGAAGGTCCGTTTAATAAGAGAAACAAACCAATGACTCACTGTTATTTTAGTTTGCACTTACATGATAATTTCTTAGAGTGAATACTCTCCTTTTATTTATGGACATGCTCCTGAATTTTAAGTTCTTTTTCATTTCTTTTTTTAGGGTGTTTTAAAAGTTAATTTAAAAAATTATAAAGTAAATTAAACTTGTCATATTTTCTAAAATTTTATTAACATTTTTAATGAACAAAAATTCAACCAAATAAACGTAAAGATTTAGTTGCCTTTCTTTAATGAGTCATGAATTGGACAGCATCCCACCTACTAAATAGAGAGGTGCTCCAAGAAGTACAGAATAGAAGGTTTCTATAGGCAGAAACTGAGCAGGACAAAGTTATTATCAAAAGAAAAGAAAGTTTTGTTTCAGGCAAGGTGACCTTCTTTTGGAGAGGGTGGCAGGAATCTAATTAGGCCTATTACCTCACTGACATTAGTCAGAAAATTCTAGACTGATTGGTTTAAGGTCGCATTCCTGGGATGGGCTGAAACTGCAGTTAAGTCTTGCTTTGCTGTGTTGGAGGCAAGCAACTCCATGTTGGCTTATTGTTTTTTTCTTTCTCCCTTTCTCCCTTTCTCCCCCCCTTCCCCCCATCTCTCTTTCTCTTTCTTCTCTCAGAATGTTTGTTTTTTGTTTATATTTTCATATATTAAAGTTATAACTTGTTTTTTTAGTCAACTCTTAATTTTTTCTTTCATAATTTCCTTTTTATCCCAAGCCTAGAATAAGCATCCTCCTTTTCAAGGCTTTGACACATTTATAATTGTTTTTTTGGAGGGTAAAAGGGGTTGATTTGGTATATTTAAGTTAATAATCCACCTGGTGTTTATCTTGGGTTGTGATTTATTTTAGGTGGGGATATACACTGATGCTTTTCCATCTTAGTGTGTTTTTCACTTACTGATGTGTGACTTCTCTTTCATCAGGTATTGAATTCTTATATGTAATAGAGTCTATTTCCAGACCTATCTTTTCCACATACTAGTATGTCCCTTGTTACTCTGGGATAGCACTGTTTTAATAATTGAACCATTATATCATAGTGAGCTATAAAATCTGGGAGAGTTAGGTCTCCTACATTACCCTTAATTTTCATAATTATCTCTAATAGTCTGACATGTTTATTTTATCAGATGGACTTAGAGTTATTGTTTTTTTTCAATTTCCTCCAACATGCCAACAAAATATCCACTTGAAATATGGTATTTTAATCTGCTTATTTGAAATATACTTTACTTATTCTATTAGTCAGGTTCTTCTCTATCTCCTAGTAAATATTTTTAGAATTTTATCAGGGTCACAGAGTTTTCATTATAACTAACTTTAAGTGCTTTGTAATTTTTTATTCTACTGTGAACATGATTGTTCCTCTAACTGTATTTTAAGCTGGTTATTGCTAGTACATAAGAATATTTTTGATTCACTTGTGGTTATCATGAAATCTTTTATCTTGGTTTTTCAACCTTTGCCTATGCCATTATTTTATTTGCTTTTTGGTGATACTTTTGTCTCTATTTCTAATATTTTTCACTTCATACTTTCTTATATTGTTCAGAACTCCTAAAAACAATATTAAATAATGATGTTGGTAGGAGCATTTTTGTTCTATTCCTGATTGTAATAGACACATAGTTTAATTAAGTATAATGCCAGAATTCAGGTGGTTTTAAAGCAGATGTTTTTAGATCTTGTAAAGGAATTATTCTTGTATTTCAAAATGTAGGTGGAAGGAGATTATATGAGTTTATATATTTGCCCTTATTTCTTAATTTGTAAACATCTTTACATCTGCGAGGAAAATGCTGCTCTTTGTGTATTTAAGGTGGCTTATAACTGTTGAATTCTGTTTGCTTGTATTTTAGTTAGAATCTTTCCTCTATAAATCATAAGTAGTGAAATTGCTTTGGAACAGTCGTTCTCCACCTTAGCTTGTACATTGTAGTCACCTGGGGAGCTTTAAGAATCACTGATGCTTGAGCCTGCTCTGAGAGATTCTGGGGGGGGGAGAGAGAGAGAGAGAGAGAGAGAGAGAGAGAGAGAGAGAGAGAGAGAGAAAGAG
The DNA here is from genome assembly GCF_021234165.1 of Pteronotus mesoamericanus. Classification (NCBI taxonomy): domain Eukaryota; kingdom Metazoa; phylum Chordata; class Mammalia; order Chiroptera; family Mormoopidae; genus Pteronotus; species Pteronotus mesoamericanus. The sequence continues at coordinate 5,615,865 of NW_026555072.1, forward strand.
AAAGAAACGAGAGAGAGAGAGAGAGAGAGAGAGAAACATACCAATTATGTTTCTTATTCCCTCTACCTTTTCCCCCATTCTCCCTACTCTGTCTTGCCACTGATAACACTCCCTGTGATGTCCATTTCTATGATTCTGTTTCTGTTCTAGTTGCTTGCTTAGTTTTTTTTATGTTCAGTTGTTCATCGTTGTTTGTTGTCATTTTACTTTTCATAGTTTTTGATCATCTTCTTTTTCCTAGATAAGTCCGTTTAACGTTTCACATAATAAGGGCTTGGTGATGATGAACTCCTTTATCTTGACCTTATCTGGGAAGCACTTTATCTGCCCTTCCATTCTAAATGAGAGCTTTGCTGGATAGAGAAATCTTGGATGTAGGTCCTTGCTTTTCATGACTTTGAAAACGTCTTTTCAACCCCTTCTTGCCTGCAAGTTTTCTTTTGAGAAATCAGCTGATAGTCTTATGGGAACTCCTTTGTAGGTCACTGTCTCCTTTTCTCTTGTTGCTTTTAAGATTCTCTCTTTATCTTTAATCTTGGGGAATGTAATTATGATGTGCCTTGGTGTGTGCTTCCTTGGGTCCAAATTTTTTGGGACTCTCTGAGCTTCCTGGATCTCCAACCAATCTTGGATGTAGGTCCTTGCTTTTCATGACTTTGAATACTGTATTTTGCTGTGTATAATGTGCGCTTTTTTGCCCAACTGCTTGAGGGGAAAAAATAAGGATACACATTATACATGGGCGGTACTAATTCTGTATCTATATAAATGTTTTTAAGTTTTTTATTTATACTTATGTGTTAAAAGTGTGACTCTAGAAAGCAATAATGATATCTGTATGCCAAATAATACCCTGGAATACAATAATTGGTTTTGTTTCTAAGTATAAATAAATAAAAAATTGAATTAAAAAATTAAAATGAAAGATTTTTTTTTTCCTGAAAGTTTGGGCAAAAAACGTGGGTGTGCAATATACACAGGAGTGCTTTATACACAGCGAAATATTGTACTTCTTTCAAGCCCCTTGTACATATTTAAATTTTATTAGATTCAATACTTTTTGTATTTTTAAACTCCTTCTCCGCACAATAATTATTTAAAACAAAATTCATTTTAGACTGTAAAAGAAAAGAAAGCATTTATTTGAAAAAAAAGAGCTGAAACCTGAGAGATACACATTTAGATAGCAACCTAATTTGTGTTCCACCGAGGCAAAGGGGAGGCAGCCTTTTACAGTAAAAGTTGCTGCCCTTTATAGAGAAAGTTCCCACCCAAGTTCCCAATTTGATCTGTTTTATGCAGGTTGGGGCAGGTCTTGGTCTGTTGGTTAAAAGGCAAATCTAGGAACTTCTTTTCAGTGGTTGACTCAGAGAGTGTAAGCATGCAGGGGTACAGTACAAGAGGTTGAAATCTCAGTCTGTATCTTTTCCTGAAATGCAGAGTGCATCAGAGACCCCTGTCAGCAATGGCTGCTAGACTCTGGTTATGAATTTTGTCCCAGTTAACCAAGAGAAGTCCATTTTGAGAGACATACAGGGCTTGGCAAAAGTCAAAAGTAGGTTTACAGTTGTGAGTACATGAAAAAATTTATTCCTGCATTGTTATTTATTGTTGTATTATTTTCCACATGAACAACTGTAAACCTTCTTTTGCCCCACCCTGTATTTCTTCTTGAGATTCACAGTTATATATTAGGAGTGAAAATTTTTGTTTCTAGCTATGTGATATATTTAGAGTTGTATTAGTTTGTGATCAATGACTATAGCTTGCGTAATTTCTGTATTTTAAATTTATTAGAGTTTAAAAAATAGCCCATATAGGGGAGGAAAAATATTTTTCCTTTACTCTTTTAGGTTCTTGGCTGAGATACTCCTATAATAAAGGACAAATTAACAGAAGAAAAACAAACAAGTTTAATAACAATGTATGTCTCCTGTGTACATGGGAGAGACCCAGGAAAACAGTAATTCCCAGAAATGATGCAAACCAACACCTTAAATATCATTTCTAGCTAAAGACAGAAGATGTTGTGGGAAGAGGAAGGCCAGCTATGGGAGGTTAGCAGGAAGGGCACAGTAAACAAGGGTATGCTTGTTACATAGATTTAAGTCCTTGCCTCTGCATTGATAAGAGTTTCTAAAGGCTTAGAGTCATCCTTCTCTTCCTGGTACAGAGAGGAGGACAACCTTAGAAGTGGAGATTTCCCTTATAAATGTAATTGTCTCTTAAAAGAGGATAACTTTTACTTAGTTTTTAGAGTTTCTCCTGTGCCTGCAGTTTCTTGAAAATAACTAGCCTAAAATAATTCTCATGCCAAATAGGCATATTTTGAGGTGACAGATTCTTCTCCCTTTCACTTTCAGTACGGAGTTCTGCAGCCCAGTATTATCAAGGGCAGTTAAATTGACCTAATACAGATAAACAGGAGGAAAACAAATTTTGTACGTATGGGAACCCAATAAAAATATGAGACTTCCTGGCAGTCAGGTAATTGAGGCTTAATCCATCTTGAGCTAAGGAGTAGAGGGTAGGACTTTGGGGCTTCAAAGGGGAGTAGGACAATTCACAGGAATTTGGGAAGGGTAAATGGTAAACAAATGTTGGCCATGCCATGCAGATAAGTCTTTCTGACATAAAAAGTTTTCTCTGATAATAGCTCTCTTTATGGTACAGGGTCCCTATCTAAATTCTTTTAAGTAGTTAAGGGGGAGGTAAAAAGTTCTTCCTGAGTCTCTTGGGCCCCTATTATCCTCAGCTTAAAATAATCTACATGCTAAAGTGGTACATTCTGGGTGGTGGGGGATATATTCTGTTCACCCTTACTACATTTACTGAAAGCTCCATAAAACTCCAGCTCTATTGTCCTTTTAAGTAGTCCAGCAACATCTTTTTACCCCCTACTTTTTAAAAATTGAGATATAACTCATATACCATAAAATTCGCCATTTGAGCATGTCCAACACAGTTTGGTGTCCAATATCCTTTTTAAAACATTTAAGTAAAATTCACATAACATAAATAAGTCATTAGTCACCTTAAAGTGTGCAATTCAGGGGCATCTAGTATATCCAAAGTGTTATGCTGCCTTTACCTCTTTCTAGTTCCAGGACATTTTCATCACCCCAGAAGGAAACCCTGTATCCATCCAATAATATCTTACCAGAAATGTTCACTCAACATAAATCTGTCAACATTGAAGAGTGGGTTTAGCTAACTGTCAAATGGAATCAGGCCAGATGAATTCCCAAAGCAAGCAGCTGAACATAGGACCACTTCGGAATGAAGCCAAAGTTGCCTTTTGAAGGGTGTGGATCTCTGAGCTTACTAAATTTTTAGAACCTGATCTGGTAAAGACAGTGCCTGGTCAATATTTGTAACCAATTCATTCATTTTGAATACAAATCATTTCACTAACTAAAACTAATTTTTATAATCCTTTATGGTAATTAACAAAATTTCCTATCTTAATCAGAGATAAGCTACTGAGGCTTTTTGTCAGCCCCTTCTAAAGAGTGGGCTTCTGATAGAAATTTGCTAAACACTCCCAGAGAATATATTCCTAATTAGGATAACTGACCATCCCAAACTGACTCAATCATATCTATCATATTGTCCATGTTGAATTACCCTGGTGTTACATCATATGTACAATTAAATTTTGCAACTTTAAGTATAAAAATTGATAAAAAATGAGAGCAAAAGGACTATTAAAATAGAACTTTCAAGGAGCTTGTGCCTCATGTCAAGCTTGAAATGGTAGCCTAAATCTACTCTTCCCTTAGTTTTCAATTACCGTTGTCCTCAGCTTGTGAGCATGTCACCATGTTGATGGTTATTTCAGTGGTTAAAGATACTTTTTTTTTTTCATACAACATGAAACCTAAGCCTAGGGAAGCTATTTCAAATGATCTTCAACAAAGAGACAGTTCTTTGCTTCAACATGGGAGAAAAATGGTCTGTGTTTTATTACTGAAAGGCACAGTTTTCCAAAGTAGTTAAGGAATTTTCAAGGGTACTTTTGAATGTCTCTCATTTTTACTAACTACTTTAGAATCTACCTCTCTTACCTGAGTATCCCACCTATCCACACAAATACACATGCAATGTAAGATGAAAATGGGTTTAACATTGAGGTGAGTTCTCTGAGGTTCCTAAAGAAGTATATGGTGAGTCTCAGGTGCACTGGAAGAATTTCAGATCTGCCTGTTTGAATTACTTTCAAGGCAAGCAATCAGCAGGACCAGAAGTCAGCATAATTTTATTCTAGAACTAAGGTAGTTTGCGTTATTTTTAAGGGGAAAATGACAAAACCTACATTCATCTAATTAGAATAAATATTATTTTGTCTATAACACATACATATAGAATGCCATTCTGAAATTCCAAAGAGAGAGGCTAGTTCAATTTATAGTAGAGCTGAATGATGGATTTACTGCTTGAATATCATTTCCTCATTATAACTAGATGGTGATGAAAATATAAAATTATCTTTACATGCTGAAACCTGGATTGTGTATTCATTCTCACAGCTGATATGTAGAATGTGTTCTTGTAAAATCTCTTTGACTTTTTTCTTGACAGTAACAAAAAATGTACAGGTAGTAGCTTTATTGATTTTAAGTTTGCTGATTTTTTAATATTTCTTAATTTCTAATTATGATTCCAACAGGTATTATCTTTTGATGCCTATGTAGAAGATGAAGTACATGATAAAAGGCAAGAAAACTACAGAATAAGACGCCATAAAATTTTGTTCTACCTTGAAGATGACACAATTCAAGTAAATGAACCAAAGGTGAAAAATAGCGGACTGCCTCAAGGTATTGATTTAAAGCAGAGTTATAGTTCTTTCACTTTTGACTTCTACCTTTATATACGCTCTTCCTCTAGCTTTTCATAAAGACCCATGCTACTGCTCAGGTGTCTTTTCTTGTTGGCAGTGGTGAATATAAACATGCTGTTAGCTTGTGGTTACTGATAGTGACTTACCAGATTTCTATCTCCCTTCCTCAATTTTGGCCATTTCTTTCACTCTTCTGTCACATACTTGTATCCTTTCAGGTACTGCTCTAGTCTGACAAAACTCTCTCACATCTTTGACTTTTTTCTTTAAACGTTTTTGTGTTTTTCCTATGACCACATTACTTCCTTCACAACACTGTCAAGGGAAGAGAGAAGACTGTTCTCTACTGCCACTTCCACATTGACATTCACTCTTTTTTCTTGAATTTAGTGCCATTTGCTTTAACTACCCTCTCCTCATTAGATGGCACTTCTATAGAGGGTCATTGTTCCTTCACTGCATGTATGCCAATCATCTTTATTCATACTCCTCGTCATTCAGACAGGAATTAACTCTGTAATTTGGCCACCAAAGAAGCTAATCCTTGGTTGAATTATTAGAAGCACAGGACTGATTTCTTCTGTTTGTGCTATTAGTCCTTCACATGGGATGATGCTGAGTTCTTTATGCCTTCAGGGGATAGCAACCATGATGGTGAAAGAACTGAAAGTTTGTCATGTGTAAGGGAAAAGAGTGAAAAGGGAAATCTGTACAGGGAAGACTCAAGTGTGCCTGATAAATGTCTTCAGGAATCTACAGGGATGTCATGTGGAGGAGGGATGACCTAATTTTCTGTATCCTCAAGGACGGGACCCAATAGATCAGAATTCAAATCAGTAACAGGAATAATTTTCTGGAAGTGATCCACCAGAAGTAGTAGTAGATGGCTCTGGATGAGCATGGTTAGGATTGAGTGGAGGATGGGAGAATCACATGTTTGTTTGGTCAACAGCATAGATGGATGGCTGGGGCAGGTCAGGGGTTAGTTTTCACTGACAGTTTAATAGAGATGTAGGAAGGGAATCACATATTTGTTCGATATTTGATGTAGATGACCTTCCAAGACCCCTTTGGTCCCTGACAAGCCGTGATTTTTGTGTACATTATTGTCTCTTTGTCTTTTGGAGTATTGCCATCTCAAATATCTTAGGCTCTGAAATTGCCTTCTCTGACTGTATTCTCTATTTACTTTCCCTGTTGTTTACTCCCACTATCTTTGTTCTTCATTCTCTTAGAAAAACATACCTTGCATATGTACATATCTCTCTATCCCCTTTGATACCATTCTTACACAGGCTAACCTTATTTCTTGACTAGAGTAATGGAATAGCTTCCAAATAGGTCTCTCTGCTTCCATTACTGCTCCTCCTACAATCTGTTCTCTATGTAGCAGCCAGAATGTAGTGCGAAATATTACCTTGGTTCATACCTCTAAGAAATATGCATGCAGACTTTCCCAAAGATCACAGAACAGAAGCCTCATGGGCCAAATTAAAATGCATCAATAATATGATGCATTAAAACAATTTCAAATATGTAGTGAGATGTGAGGGGAAAAAGATGAGGTAGATTCACACACTTAGGACAACTAAGTAAAAGTGGATAGAATGATCACCCTACTTGAATCTTTGGGTAAACAATGGTCCTGTCTCTCTCTTTGTGCTGCATCAGCTCCTCCTGCGAATAGTGTGGTTTGGAGACCAGAACAGATGTTCAAGGAGGACTACAGACAGAAGGGACTGTGGGCTAAGGGTACACACTCTATCAGAGAGTTGTAGGGACAAGTGAGTCTTGCCATAGCTGCAGCTCACCAGTAAGCCTGCGGAATAGTATAGGCTTTGTTTGTGTTTCTTGGGTAAAGGACACATTGTTACAGAATGGGTGTCATCAATGCATGAGTGGCTGAATTGAGGCCTCATGAATACTGAGTACTTATGAATATTTACTACCTCATGTAGATTAGTGTATCATGAATATTTAGAGCCCAGGTGCCTCGTGTATTTTTAATACATGCTGAAAATTAGTTATCTCTTAGTCCTTCCATCCCTTTCTTTCTGTGTTTTAACATGTACATGCTGTACTTACTATCTACTTATCATTATTTAACACATTTTATGATCTTCTGCCTATGGGTAATAAACTTTTTGCTTACTACTTATCTGGGCCCAGTGCTTCCAAATGGATATCCTGCAATGTGTTCTAGGGGGAGAAACAGAAATTTTGGGACCATGGACCTCTGAGAATAAGGTTGTGATGAGTCAGTTTGCAAAGGACTTCCTTCAGTGCTCAAGGGATTGAAGTTTTTTTCTGAGCATGGCTTCATTGTGTCTGGATGGTTAACTTGAAGCCAGTCAGCATTGCCAACCTATTCTGCCAGGTGCTATTCTGAGTTTTTGGGAAAGTGAACAAAAGGAATAGGACTCATTATACTCCTATCTTGTGGAGCTTATGGGCAAGAAGGTTAGAGAGGAAAGGGAACAAGGTGACTAGTCTAAGAGTTTTGCTGTTGTTTAGGTTAGACATGCTGACTGCCCAAACCAGGGCATTGATGGTAAGAATAGAAAATTAGGGAGAGATTTTAGAGAAGTTTGGTTGGCAGAATTGATAGGCCTTGACCAGTGATTAAATACAGGGAGTGAGGAAAGAGAATATCTAATGATAACATGCCTACTTTATCATTGTCTTATTTAATTCCCTAATAGCCTTCTAAAGTAGGTCATTGTCCACTTTTACGGAAACAGGCTTAGAGAGATGATTTGCTCCAGCTGAGCCTTAACTGATTGCCTCAGAGCTCACTGTGTAGTTGATGCATTTATAACACTCAGAAGTGTGGAGCAAAGAACAGCATTGGAGTTAGAGCTGAGGTGTGTTCGTTTGGGTCCTGAGGACTTTGAAATTGTGTTGGGACATCTGTATGGTGATGCCCACCAGGCAAGTGGAGCCTTGGCGTGTATTTTCAGGAAAAAAGTCAAGCCTAAAGGCATGTGCTGGGATTTAGGGGTGTCCAGATCATGAATACAATCAGGCTTATTATACTATGTTAGAACAGAGTTGCTGTTGAGGTGGTGGAAAGAGGAAGAAGATTTGATTTAGTGTCTGTGTTTGGTTTTACTGGTGGAGGGAGAAGGTGAGAATTGGTTTGAGGGAGGCACTATGAGCTGTCCTTGTTATTGTGTTCTGACTGATATACTCTCTACTCCCTGGTCTTTTCATTTGAAAAACTTATGACTTAATGGAAAATCTTTTAGGAAATATGAAAATGCCTTGATTTTTTTAAACGTCGTCATAAATTTTTAAGGTTGAAAGCGTGACATTTTATTTTGTAAAGGGACAAGAGATCTTCAGACTCTTTAGATTCATTTTTAACATGTGTAAGGCAGTTTTCAAAGATTTACAATAATGTATTAGAAAATATAAGAAGAATTACTTCAGAAAAGAAAGAATATTTATAACTTTTAATTTCTGTGAGCATCCGTTTTACTTAAGTGTATATATTAGGTAAGTGGCAGTGTTGCTTTAGCAAAAAAGTATTTTCTCATAAGTTTATACTTAAATGCTTTATTCTGATATTCTGTAACTAAGCTTTGCTTATATTTTGATTACCTTCCACACATGACACCAAATTTACACAAATGATGGACTGGAGACATCCCAAAACTGCATTAATGACTTGCATTGTTGTTTTTATTATTATTATTATTATTATTATTATTACAGTCTTAGTTTTATTTAACTATCCAAGGAGAGAAATGAAATGCAAGATCCTCTATGAGGATATTGTAAAAGTTTCATTAAGAGTTTTCTTTAATTTTTGGGGGGGTGTTGCGTTTGCATTTTTATTTTTAGTATTTTTTTACTGTTGTTCAGCTACAGTTGTCCCCATTTTCCTCTCACCACTCCCCCCATCCACCCCCACCTCCCACACTTAATCCTACCTTCCCCATTGTCTTTGTCCAAGTGCCCTTTATACATGTTCCTTGATGGCCCTTCCTCTTCTCTCTGCCATTATCCTCCTCTCCCTTCCCCTCTGGTTACTTTCAGTTTGTTCTTTATTTCATTGTCTTTGGTTATATTTTGCTTGCTTGTTTGTTTTGTTGATTAGGTTCCACTTATTGGTGAGATCATATGGTATTTCTCTTTCACCCACTGGCTTATTTCACGTAGCATAATGCTCTCCAGTTCCATCTATGTCGCAAAGGGTAGGAGCTCCTGCTTCTTTCTGCTGCGTAGTATTCCATTGTGTAAATGTACCACAGTTTTTTGATCCACTCATTTACTGTTGGGCACTTAGGTTGCATCCAACACTTGGCTATTTATAAATTGCACTGCTATGAACATTGGGGTGCACAGGTTCTTTTGAATTGGTGTTTAGGGATTCTTATGTTATAACCCCAGCAGTGGAAATGCCAGGTAAAAAGGCAGTTCTATTTTTAGTTTTCTGAGGAAATTCCAAATTGTTTTCCACAGTGACTGCATCAGTCTGCATTCCCACCAGCAGTGTACTAGGGTTCCCTTTTCTCCTTGTCTTTGCCAGCACTTGTGTTTTGTTGATTTGTTTGTGATAGCTCTTTTGACCAGTGTGAAGTGGTATCTCACTGTGGTTTTAATTTGCATATCTTTAATGGCTAGTGATGCTGAGCATTCTTTCATATGTCTCTGGGTCCTGTGTATGTCCTTCTTGGAGAACTGTCTGTTCAGGTCTTTTGCCCATTTATTAATTGGATTGTTTGTCTTCCTGGAGTGGAGTTGTGTGAGTTCTTTACGTATTTTGGAGATAAAACCCTTGTCTGAGGTATCATTACCAAATATATTTTCCCATATGGTTGGTTCCCTTTTCATTTTGCTGATGTTTTCTTTCGCTGTGCAGAAGCTTCTTGTTTTGATGAGGTCCCATTTGTTTATTCTTTCCCTTATGTCCCTTGCTCTAGGGGACATATTGGTGAAAATATTGCTCCGTAGAGTTTCTGAAATTTTCCTGTCTGTGTTCTCCACAAGGATTTTTATGGTGTCATGACTTATATGTAAGTCATTTATCCATCTTGAGTTTATTTTTCTTTGTGGTGTAAGTTGGTGGTTGAGTTTGATTTTTTTTTTTTTTGCAAGTAGCTGTCCCTATCACCATTTGTTGAAGAGGCTATTTTTACTCCACTTTACGCTTCAGCCCCTTTGTCGAATATTAATTGATCCTAGAGACATGGGTTTATTTCTGGGCTCTCTATTCTGTTCCATTGATCTATGTGTCTGTTCTTATGCCAGTACCAGCCTGTTTTGATTAATAGTTTTCAATTCTCTCAACTCTTGATTTGAAATCTCAGATAAACAGATTCCAAAGACAAATTGAAGATAGTCATGATGATTTGTTTGAAAATAATTTTTATGTAAATAGTAGGGAATGTTATTCGTAAACACCCCAGAAAAAAAATACCCATGTAAAGGACAATTTTAAAGTTTTACGAAATTTTCAGAAGTTCTAATTGGCCCATTCTCATCAGGTCATTTCCCAAGTGAAGACACAGCTCAAGGAATCTGTACAGAAGGCATAGTAATCATGATGTGTAATGAGACTGAATTTATCAGCACAGTGAAGATACTTGATGGGGTCTAGCAAATCCTGTGGAAGGCAAACATGAATTACCACCCTATCATCAAACTTTGTTTTGTGATAAACAAGTCTTTTGAAATATTTAATGATTTTTTTTTTTGTTAAGGAAGGCCTGTTTGGAAAGAGGAGACCCTGGAAAATAATTTAAATACCTTCTTAAGGCTTTTCTAAATTAAATAATTGGGGAAAAGAAAACAAGCTTAATGAATCAGTGGCTCAGACTTGGGATGGGGTAGGTAGTGTTTCTTTCAGTTGTGTCTTGAGTGTCCTGGGAGTACTTTCTATATGCTTTTGGGCCCTGGGAAGGGGCTAGGGGTCATATTTAGGTGCTGCACACTGATCGTGTTGCTGTCACTTCCATAGGATTTCAATATTTTCCAGGTGAACTTGGAGGTCAGATGCACGTGTTTATTACTTTTTTATTATTATTTTTGTGGAGCTGACCAGTTAGAAATTAGTGCACCTGGATTTAGCCTCCCTTTTAGTTGCCTCTCTTATCATGTAATTTTTTTTTTGGAAGGAGGGAGTTTAGGAAAACCAAAAACAAAGAGACATCCCTTATCATGGTGCCAATATAGTCATTTAGTTACATTCAGCTTCTAATCAGAAGAATCCTTGCTGACAGATAGATATATGTGTGTTGCATTTCTCATCGCAGGACATTACTCTCTTTTTTTGTTAGATATTTGTAGAATTTTTTGGAATGTAGTTAAAACAATGTTACACGGAGCCAAGAATGTCAGAGGTTAACTGCAGTAGTTTTACATCCAATTGTCTAACAGGAAAATTATTTGTCAAATACTACCAAGTTCAAACTAATCTATGCTAAAGAAAGGGTAATGATTAGAAATGTGCCATGATATTCTGGTAAGTCTATACCAGTTCTCAGTTCAGAGTGATCGTCAGAATCTTCTGGCCTACCCCAAGAATATCTGGTTCTGTAGGCCGGGGTCTAGAACTGGTTTCCACTTGGTTCTTAGAGTACCCCGGTTAAGAACTCTGATCTCCACTAGTGACTCGTCTCATCCCCTCAACAGAGTAGTTTTTCTTAGATATATTTTTTTATTCTAAGATAATCTCCCTTAATCAAGCAAATGTAGTCACAGAATAGAAATCACTCATTCATATGTCTCTCATGTTGGGCATATACCATATTTAAATACTACATTTCATAAAGTGGAGAATGGGTGGTGGTAAGGTTGAAAGATGAAATGCAAGATGCCCAATTAAATTTGAATTTGAGGTAAGCACTGAAGTTTTTAGTGTGACTGTGTCCCAGATATTACATAGGACATACTTATATTAAAAATTATTCATTGTTTATCTGGAATTCAGATTTAATTAGGCATCCTATATTTTGATTTGCTAAATCTGGCAACCCCAGAGAGTGTATCTTGGGGAAGGAATTGTCACTGAATTGAGCAGAGTGAAATTTAAGAGTGGAGGTAAGTCATTGATTTATGAAGATAGGTGCTTGGTACCTGGTGGATGCTTGATGGATATTTGCTGAAGAAAGGAAGGAAGGGAGAGATGGAAAGAAGAAAAAAGGAGAAGAAAAGTGATATGCAATGCCCATAACACAAGGCAGGCATTATAAATGATACCCAGTCCTTTGAGGGATCAGAGTTGGAAACACTGGTATCCACTAGAGAAGAAGGCATTTGGTGCCTCAAACGTTTCTCCAGGTAAAGATGGAAGAGAAGGTACATTAGTAAAAAGGAACCACTTGAGATAGAGAGGTTTAAGTGGTGGGGTAAGGAATTGGGAGGTGTTTGAGAGCAGATCATAGAATATGTAAGGAAAACTAAGCAGGAAGGCAGTAATCAAGGAGACGTTAGAGCACCTAATACGTTATCATTTGGGGCTCACTTAATGGCTGGGAGGGAGTGCATAAGATATATTATTTCTTATTATAATGAGAGATATAAAATTTAAATTTTTTCTTCTTTTGATGAAAGACAGGCATCAAACTATATATAAAAAAGTTATTTTTATGAAACCAAAACCCTAAAGATGACATTGTATAAAAATAAAAATGGAATGGTCATTTTAGTGTAGAAATAATAGTGAACACAAGAGGAGGAAAAGATACTTTATTATGTCTGATCACAGTGAAGGGTCTTAGTATTTTTTATGTTCTTTGTTTTATTCATTTATTTTTAAATTGAGTTTATTGGGCTGACATTGGTTAACAAAACCGTATATGTTTCAAGTGTACAATTCAACAAAACACCATCTGTACACTGTATTGTGCTCCCATCGCCCAAAGTAAAGTTTCTGTTCCCATTTATTCCCTCTTTGCCCTCTTCCACCTCCCTCTCCCCACTCACTTCTCTTTCTCTCTGGATATCACCATGCACAATACTGTTGTCTGTGTTTATGTGATATATACAGGTCCAGCACAAATGACTCCTGCTTTTATTACAAAATATTTCATTACAAAAGCATAAACATGTAATTCTGTAACATAATATCACACTCAAGCACACCATATGATATTTTAGGTGAAATATTCAAATTAAAACAGTAAGTTATTACACCCATATTATTATCCTACCAATGACACTCAAGCAGGCTGTACTTATGCTGGAATGAATGTGTGTGTGTGTGTGTGTGCGTGTATGTATGTATGTATATATATATCTATATCTATATCTCAATCCCTTCACCTCTTTTCACCCAATCCCCATTGCCTTGGACAGCTGTCAGTTTGTTCTATGTATCTATACTTCTGTTTCCATTTTGTTTATTAAATTATTTTGTTCATTAGAGTCCACATATGAGTGAGATCACATGGTAATTGTCTTTCTCTGACTGGCTTATTTCACTTAGCATAATAATATCAAGGTCCATCCATGCTGTTGCAAAAGGTAAGATTTCATTCTTTTTTTACAGCTGAGTAGTAGTAGTCTGTTGTGTAAATGGACCCAGCTTTTTTATACACTCATCTACTGATGGACACTTGGGCTGTTTCCAGATCTTGGCTATTGTAAATAATGCTGCAATGAACATAAGGGAACATATATCCTTTTGAATTAGTGTTTTGGGTTTCTTCATATGTATTCCCAAAGGTGGAATTGCTAGATCGAAAGAAAGTTCCGTAATTTTTAAAGGAAACTCCACATGGTTTCCATAGTGGCGGCACCAGTCTGCATTTCCACTAACAGTGTACAAGGGTTCCCTTTTCTCCTTGTCCTTGCCAGCACTTGTTTTTTGTTGATTTATTGTTGATAGCTATTCTGACAGATGTGAGGTGATATCTTATTGTGGTTTTAATTTGCATCTCTCTAATGATTAGCGATGTTGAGCATCTTTTCATGTGTCGGCCGTCTGTATGCCCTCTTTGGAGAAGTGTCTGTTCAGATCCGTTGCCCATTTTTTTTATTGTTGTTCAAATACAATTGTCTCTATTTTCCCCCCACTGCTCTCTCCCGCCCCACTGACTCCTGCATCCTACCCTCAATCCTTTCCCTCTGCTTTGTCCATGGGTTCTTTATAGATGTTCCTTGATGACCCTTCCCCTTCTTTCCCCCATTATCCCCTCTCCCCTCCCCTCTCTCCTCTAGTCACTGTCAGTTTGGTTATTTATTTCAATGTCTCTGGTTTTATTTTGCTTGCTTGTTTTGTTGATTAGGTTCCACTTATAGGTGAGATCATATAGTATTTGTTTTTCACTGCCTGGCTTATTTCACTTAGCACAATGCTCTATAGGTCCTAGCATGTGGTCTTACAGAATGTTCCATTTGTACTCGAAAATAATGTATATTCTGCTGCTTTGAGATGAAATGTTCTGTAAATATAAATTAAATTTATCTGGTCCAGTGTGTTGTTTAAGATCACTGTTGCCTTTTTATTTTTTGTCTGTAAGATTTATCCATTGACATCAATGGGGTGTTGAAATCCCCTACTATGACTGTATTGCTGTAGATCTCTCCCTTAACGTCCACCAAGATTTTCTTTATATATTCAGGTGCTCCTGTGTTGGGTGCATATATGTTTATAAGGGTTATGTCCTCTTGTTGGATCAGTCCCTTTAATATTATGCAATATCTTTCTTTGCCTCTTGTTATAACCTTTGTTTTGAATTGTATCTTGTCTGATATAATTATTGCTACCCCAGCCTTTTACTCATTTCCACTTGCATGGAATATTTTTTCCATTCCTTCACTTTCTATATGTGTGTGTCCTTTGTTCTGAGGTGGGTGTCTTGTAGACAGCATATATATAGGTCATGTATTCTTATCTATTCAGCTACCCTGTGTCTTTTATTATTTTTTAATATTTTATTGTTTAAGTTATTAGTTCTCCCAGTTTTACCTCCTTGCCCCCCTCCTACCAGACCCCCACTCACTCAGGCAGTCTCACACCATTGTCCATGTTCACGGGTCATGTATATCTTTTCTTTGGCTACTCCATTCCCTATGCTGTACTTTATATCCTCATGTATTCTGTAACTACAATACCAATTTTTACTTCTTAATCTCTTCATTTTTTTTTGCACATCCCTGTGACCCCTTCCCATCTGGCAACCATCAAAACCTTTTCTGTATCTATAATTCTATTTCTGTTCTGTGTGTTTATTTTGTTTTGTTTTTTTTTTTTTTTAGATTCGATAGTCAGTAGATAATGTATTTATTTCCATTTTATTGTTTATATTTTTTATCTTTTTCTTCTTAAAGAAGACCCTTTAACATTTCATATAATACTGGTTTGGTGGTGATGAACTCCCTTAGTTTTCTCTTGTCTGGGAAGTTCTTTAACTGCCCTTCAATTCTAAATTACAGCTTTGCTAGGTAGAGCAATCTGGGTTATAGGTCCTTGTTTTTCTTGCCAATCCCTTCCCACTTGCCAAGTTTCTTTTGAGAAATCAGCCAAAAGTTTTATGGGAGCTTCCATGTAGGTAACAAACTGCTTCTCTCTTGCTGCTTTTAAGATTCACTCTGTATTTAAGCTTTGGCATTTTAATTATGATATATCTTGGTGTGAGCCTATTTGAGTTCATCTTGTTTGGGACTCCATACTTTCCAACTTGTGTATCTATTTCCTTTACCATGTTAGGGAAGTTTTCTGTCATTTTTTCAAATAGGTTTTCAATTTCTTTCTCTCTCTACTCTTCTTCTGGCACCCCATGATGTGACTATTGGTACACTTGAAGTTGTCCCAGAGTCTTCTTACACTATCCTCATTTTTTTATTCTTTTTTCTTCTTGTTATTCTGATTGTTTTTTTCTTCCTTATATTACAAATTGCTGTTTTGATTCTCAGCTTCATCCACTCTACTGTTGATTCCTTGTAAATTGTTCTTTATTTCAGTTAAGGTATCCTTATTTCTGACAGGATCTTTTTTATGCTATTGAGGTTCTCATTAAGTTAACTGAGAATCTTTTTAACTAGTGTTTTGAACTCTGCACCTAGTAGTTTGCTTGTTTCCTTTTTTCAGTTCTTTTTCTGGAGTTTGGTTTCTTTCATTTGGGCCATGTGTTTTGTCTCTTCATTTTGTCAGCCTCCCAGTGTTTGTTTCTATGTATTAGGTAGAGGTGCTATGTCTCTCAGGCTTCTTAGAGTTGCCTAATGTGGTGTGTGTCCTGTAGGGTCCAGTTGCACGACCTCCCCTATTACCCAAGCTGAGTACTCAAGGTGTATCCACCATGTGGGCTGTGTACACCCTCCTGTTGTACTTGACCCCCGTTGCTATTGACACGACCAAGGCCAACCACCACCTGTGTTCTGTCTAGGGTTGCACAGTATAAGCTACAAAGTGATCTGCAGATGGCTGCTACTTGTGCTGGGCTTGGAAGTGCTCAGGTGAGGCAAGCTGTGAACCAAAACCAGCTGCTGATAGTGCCAGGCCTGGGCCCACTTAGCAGTAGGTACTGGGCTTGCTGAAGCCAGATGCTGCTTGTTTGAGAGAATTTAGGAAAATCTGAAACATGGGCCAAGACAAGCCATTCATATGGAAAATCCACTAGAAGCAGCTTTGGTGGGCCTGAGAGTGGGGTAGAGTAGGACCTCAGGGAATCACCACGGTGGGGCAAACAGTGTGAGCCAGGTTGATGGAGTCTGAGCTATGGCACCTGCCTGCCAGCTCTGTCGGGGGAGGGCTCATAAAGGAACAGTGGCCTCTGCCAGCACTTCTCTGTTGGAGAAAGCTACTCCCCACAGCTCCCTCCCTGATGCCGGACAATTCAGTTCTTTCCTGTATCATTCTGATGACTTTTAATCTGCTGCCCCCACACTGGAGCTCAGAGGGCATGAATCCAAGTCAGTCTGTGCATGGTCCCCTTAATAGGAGCTGCCTGGGACTCTAGAAGTTTCTGTCTTCTACAGCCTCACTCCTTGCTCATTTCTAGAGCCAGAAATTATGGAGACTTATCTTGCCAGCACTGGTACACTGGGCTAGGATTCCTGGTTTAGGGCTGGGTCCCCTTGCTCTAAGATGTCCCCCCATTTTTATCCACCACAGATAGGTGAGGGACAGCCTGTTTTGCACCTCTACCCTCCTACCAGTCTCAATATGATTTCTTCTTTAATTATGTAGTTATAAGACTTTCAAGAGGTGGGGGGGAGGCAGAGACAAATGTATTTAAAAAATAAATTAAAAAAAAATTAAAAAAAAGACTTTCAGCTAAATTTTTGACAGTTCTCAATAATTGTTGTTCTATATTTTAGTTCTAATTTTGATGTGGTTGTACAAGGTGGCGAGCCCTACCACTCAGCCTCCAACTCTAGCTCCCCCAGGAAAAGCATGCCACTCATTGAGGTTGGGTGCAGCCACTGCACCCACTGCAGGAGCCAGTTCAGCAGGGCAGAGCCACCAGGACTTGGGAAAACAGATCAAGACTAACTTCCATTGGGGGTGGTGTCAGCAGAGCCTGCAGGAGGAGAGCAAGCTCTATACCTCCTCTTACATGTATAGCTGCACCTCTTCCAGCCCCAGACCAGAGCTTCTGAGGGAGATACTTTCTAAAGTTCCCAGCTCTGAGCAGCATTCAAAAAGTCATAGCATTTTTAAGATTCAAACTTAGTAGACATGATGGCAAGTGACAATTCCCATTGTACATTTATTCGCTAAGAAATTACCTTCCCCTCAACTTGGATGTACCCTAGGTCTACAGTGTTACTAAAATGAATTCAACATACTTGATTCTAGAAGGTGAATACCTAAAAACTAAATTTAGTGGTATGAACAGAGATCTAAAGCAAGCCCCAACTGAATGATGTGAAAAGACATTAAACATCAAGGGATCTATCACATTTTGATCTAAACCATAGGGAAATGTTAGAAAGTTAAACCTTGCAGAGTATAATCAGATAGCAAGGCCTTTAAAAATTGGAGGAGGGATGTGAAATGTCAAGATAAAGAAAAACTTAAAAGCAGGCATCTGATGCCTGGACATCTGCCCAACTTGTCTTTATGGGGCAGTAAAGAAAGTAAATATCTAAAGATTTAAAGGGCATATGTTGTGCTTTTGTTGTTGTTTTCCATTTTGTAGCATTATTTTATTTTATACCTCAATAATCTTGAGTGCTCTTCAGTGTGTGCTGAAGACATGGCACCCTGCCCATTTCTTTTATATTCCAGGACAAATATCTGTTGGTAGAGTTTCTGTCATTTATCATAGAAGTCTGTAAACACACAAATTATTAATAAATAGAAATTTTAGTCCCTAGAGGACACAGTTGAGAGATTTCACAAATATATTAAAAGCTCTCATGTGCAACCACACATTTCAAATAGCTCACATTAGTTTTCTGATTAATAGAATTTTGTGACTTTGGATTTCTTGTTACTAAAAATTTTTATTTGGTGTTAGACCTGCCTTCTCTTTCCAACCCATGGATGGTCAGGATTCTTTTTTGTTACCATAAAGAGCTTCTGAGAACCATCTACTGGGAGAAGTGAGGTAGCTAAGATAAGAAAGAATATGGGGCCTGGGATATGCAGGATCCTAAGGGAAGAGCAGCTCCATAATCTCTCTTTCCTTTTCATGGTGGCTGGCAGTACTTCTTTCTATTTCTATCCTATTTTGCCTATAACACTCCCTCCCCTCCTCCACATAATTAATTTGTGTCTGCAGTACCATGAGATACAGTTCAGTGCAAACTGTGGAAAGTAATGGTATTTAGTTTGAACTTGAGAACCCAAGTTCAAGATCTTTTTCTGCCATTTGTTAGGGCATGACCTTGTGCATGTCAGTTAACTACTATGAGCTTTGGTTTTCTTATCCATAAAGTGAATATTTATATTAATGCATTATCTGCCTCATGGGATTATTGAGGATTAAATGAGTAAATGTATATGAAAGCATAGCCTAGGGCTGTGATGATTATGAAGATGATGATTATTAAAAGCTCAGTGTGTGGGTTAGTTTTTCTCACCTAGAAAACCATAGGATTCCTATCCAAAATCTTACTGAGCAGAAACCAGCACTAACTTGCTTATTTGAATTTTTATAATGAAATACAAATGCAAGATAGACAGAATTTCTGAAGAAGCTCCTGGCTACTGAATAAATCTTATGTAGTTTTAAAAACTGTCACAATGTAAATACTTTTAAAGAGATATATGATGGTTCCTGAAAATACCAGAAATGCCCATGATTTTATAGAAGAATAAGTATGCAGTTAGTTTTAGATGTCAAATCTTGAATGATTAAATAATTTGCATATTGTTTGCAGTGGCATGAATTAAAGGCTAATTGAAGTGTAATTTTTTTGCAGTGAAATTATATCATCTTTTATGTAGTACATTTAAAAATATTCTCAGCCATTTCTAATTTTATAGTTTTATTATTTTAATTCAATGTACCAAGTAATTAAAAATTGCCATAAAGAAAAGAAGATGAAAATGATTTTAGTAAGTTTCCTTTCAACACAGTTAAAAGATGATTAGTAGAATAACGGAACAGAGCTCAATACAGTACCTAGCACATAAAGATATTCATTAAATGTTCCCTAATGAATTATAATGAATAATTAATAAGTATTTCTAGACTGGGAAAAGGTGTCATTCTCAGTGCTATATAAAATACGAAGAGGATCACTTGACGTCTTTATACTGAAACACTTCCATACCAAAGTCATAAAAGCCAATTTTTTATTGAGCCATTAGTCCTTCAGTTTCCTCTGACTTTTCTCTTTACTTTTGGAGTAGAGTCTTAGGCCTAAGTTAGTCAAAAATGTTGAGAGACAATTCTCCACGGGTATCTTGCATTTCTTTTGATCTTGCAAGCTGAAGCACTGACTCCTCTTTGTTCTGGGATATTTATGTAACAAACAGCCTTGGAAGACAAAGATAGTTTTTCTCTCTGGAAAAAATTATAGATTTACTCATAGCCTTGGAAAATAGAGGCAGTATCTCTTTCTAGAACAAAGGGCAGACATGCTTACTGTCCAGTCTGATAAAAGTAATGTCTGAATCTGAGACAGAAGGCAGGGGTGCTTGCTGTCCATTATGAAAGATATGGGTTTCCTAAGGTCAGGATTCCTCTTTGGTAATGTAACCCACTGTGTGTACAGGAGCTACCTGGACCTTGTGTCGCCTGTGAGATTTGAGGCTCAGAAAACTGGTGCAAAAAATGCTAATGTGTTGGCTACTGGTATTGCTATTAGTGATAAACTGCCCTTTATTTCTAACCAAGCATCTTGTGGCTTCTGCCAGCATCCATGAATCTGTGGCAGGTTAGCTTGTTAGTTTGCAAGTAGGATAAAATCTCAAACTGTAAACAGCTCCTGACAGCAGTTTTTAGCAGTGTTTTGGTACATTGAATGGTATGATGTGGTGTCAGTACACTTATCCATGAACAGAATCTGTTTACCTCCAGTGGCTAACCACAATTTTTTGGTATACTTGGGGATCCAGGGTCCATATTCTCATGAGGAAAAGTGAATGGCTTTATAGAGTTGGAAGTAAAAGATGGGATGAGATCCAGAATCTTTGGCCCAGAGCACTGGCTAAAAGTATGAAACCCCTGATAATGCTCACTTTGTTGGTGTGGTTGGGTGGAGGTGGACAGAGGCTAGAGAAGGAGAGATAAAAGGATGGTAGAGGAAAGAAGATTCCACAAAGTTTAAAAGCAGCATAAAGTCGTTCATGCTTATAAGAGTTCTAAATCATGGAGTTGGCACCTACCATACTGCAGGCTAAATAGCTTATTTTTTTGAGGCAAGAGTATGGATTTTAGTAAGCACTCTGTTTTGGGGTCTTATTGCTTTGGTTTTTAAAATTAAAAAAATTTTTTTATTTATTTTTAGTGAAAGGGAGGGAGAGAGGGAAAGAAACATCAATGTGCTGTTGCCTCTCGTGTGCCTGCCACTGGGGACTTGGCCTGCAAACTGCCTTGGTTTTTTTAAATGATGACATAATAATTTATTCAACACATATTTTTGAATGTCTTCTGTGTTCAAGGCATTGTGTTAAGTGTTGAAGATACTACAGTAAGTGAACAGAGTATGAGCAATAGCAGGAGCTAACTTCCACTGAATGCTTATTATAAGCCAATGCTAAGTGCTTTATGTATATTTTACTTAATCCTGTTGGCAACCACAGGAGATATGAAATAATTTGTATAGCAGTCTTAGAGTTAAGAAAACTGAGGCTTCAAGAGGTTCATTAACTTGCCCAAGATTATGTAGTTGTTGAGTGAAAAAATCTGGAAAATAATTTCATTTTGTTTTCCAATTACAGTTTACACTTATTATTTTGTATTGGTTTTGGGTGTATAGCATAATGGTTAGACAGTCATATACTTTACAAAGTGATCCCCCCTATATTTCAAATACTCACCTAGCATTGTACATAATTATTAAATATTATTGAGTATATTCCCAGTGCTGTACTTTACATCCCCATGAGTTTTTGTGACTAACAATTTGTTCTTATTAATCACTTCATCTTTTTCATACAGCCCCCGACACCCCTCACCTCTAGCAACCATCTGTCCTATGAGTCTGTTTCTGTTTTGTTAATTTTGTTCTTTAGATTCCACATATAAGTGAAATGCAATGGTATATGTCTTTCTGTGTGACTTATTTCAGTTACCATAATACCTTCTAGGTCCATGTATGCTGTCGCACATGGTAACATTTCATTCCTTTTTATGCCCAAGCAATATTCCATTGTATATATGTACCACCACATTTTTATCCACTCATCTATTGATGGGCATTTGGGTTGCTTCCATATCTTGGCTGTTCTAAATAACAGTGCAATGAAAATAGGGGTGCATATATTCTTTCAAATTAGTATTTTGGCATGCTTCAGATATATACAGTACAAAGTAGTGGAATTGCTGGGTCATAAGGCAGTTACTTTTTTAACTTGTAAGTATCCTTCATACTGTTTTCCACAGGGGCTACAGCAGTCTGCATTCCCACCAGTGCATTCCCACCAGCACATTCCCACCAGCGCACGAGTGCATTCCTACCAGTGCATTCTCACCAGTGCATGAGTGTTGCCTTTCCTTCACATTCTCTCCAATACTTGTTTGTTGATTTATTGATGATAGTCATTCTTACAGGTGTGAGCTGATATCTCATTGTGATTTTAATTTGCAGCTCTAATGATTAGTGACATTGAGTATCTTTTCATATGTCTATTGGTCATCTGTGTGTCTATTCAGGTCCTCTGCCCATTTTTTAATGGGATTTTTTGTTTTTTTTTTTGGGTGTTGAGTTGTATAATTTCCTTATAAATTTTGGATATTCACCCCTTACTAGATGTCTCATTGGCTAATAGCTTCTTCCATTTAGTAGGTCATCTTTTTGTTTTGTTGATGGTTTCTTTAGTTTGATATAGTCCCATTTGTTTATTTGTTTTGTTTGCTTTGCTTGAGGAGGTATGTCAGAAAAAATGTTACTGAGAAAAAAGTCAGAGATTTTACTTCCAGTGTTTTCTTTCAGGAGTTTTATGGTTTCAAGTCTTGCATTTAAAAGTCTATAATCCATTTTGAGTTTATTCTTGTATATGGTATAAAAAGGTGTTCTAGTTTCATTTTTCTGCATTTATCTAATATTCCCAATTCCAGTTATTGATTAGACTGTCTTTATTCCATTATATGTTCTTGCCTCCTTTATCATATATTAATTGACCATATAGGTGCAGGTTTCTTTCTGGGCTCTCTATTCTGTTCCATTGATCTATATGTCTTTTTATGCCAGTAACATACTGCTTTACTATATCGTTGTAGCACATTTTGGTATCAGGTCCTGTGAGCCTCCAACTTTTTTTTTTTCTTTTTCCCCTTCATGGCTATTGGTGATCTTCTGTGGTTCCATATAAATTTTAGAATTATTTGTTCTACATCTATTTCCTAAAAAAAAAAAAAAAAAGGAATTATTTGTTCTAGTTCTGTGAAATACGCCATTGGTACTTTGATACAGATTGCACTGAATTTGTAGATTTCTTTGACTAGTATAGACATTTTAAGGATGTTAATTCTCTCAATCCATGGGCATGGTATATGCTTTCATTTATTTATATCTTCTTTAATTTCTTTTTTCAGTGTCTTACAACTTTCTAAGTACAGGTCTTTTAACTCCTTGGTTAAATTTATTCCTAAGTATTTTTTTTTTGAAGCAGTTGTAACTAGGAATGTTTTCTTAGTTTTTCTTTCTGATGATTCATTATTGCTGTATAAAAATGGAACCTTTTTTTAATATTTACTTTATATCATCCTACTTCACTGAATTCATTTATCAGTTCTAGTCATCTTTCGGTGGTATCTTTAGGGTTCTCTATATAGTATCATGTCATCTGCAAATAATGACAGTTTTTTTTTATTTCCAATTTGGATGTATTTTAATTTTTCTACTGGTCAGATTTCTGTGGTTAGGATTTCCAGTACTATGTTGAATAAAAGTGGTGAAAGTGAATATCCGTATCTTGTTCCTGATCTTAAGGGAAACACTTTTAGTTTTTCCCTGTTGAGTATGGTGTTAGCTGTGGGTTTATCTTAGATGGCATTTATTATTTTGAGGTATGTTTCCACTACTTTGCTTAAAATTTTTATGATAAATAGGTGTTGGATTTTGTCAAATGCTTTTTCTATATCTACTCATGTAATCATATTATTATTATCCCTCATTTAGTTTATGTGGTGTGTCATGTCAATTGATATGCTGATGTTGAACAGCCTTGCATCCCAGGAATGAATCCCACTTGATCATGGTGTATGATCTTTTTTTTTTTTTAATCCCCATTGGACCTTACTACTGTGTTTATTCAATGTATTTTCTTTTTCTTTTCTTTTTTTTAATTAATTAATTTATTTTTTCAAATACATTTGTCTCTGCCTACCTACCCCACCACTTTCCCTTTGATCTTTTAAATGTATTGCTAAATTAAGTTTGCTCATATTTTGTTGATATTTTTACATCAGTGTTGATCAGGGATATTAGCCTATAATTTTCTTTCTTTGTGGTGTCTTTTTTTTAAATTAAAAAAAAAATTTCTTTCTTTTTTTTTCTTTTTTTCAATTACTTAATTTATTTTTTCAAATAAATTTGTCTCTACTTACCCCCAACCACTTTCCCTTGCTCCCCCCTCCCTCAACTCTTCCCCTTTGGTTTTGTCCATGAGTCCGTCCTATACGTTCCTTGACTTTCCCCTTCCCTTCCTTTTCCCCAACCCCCCCCCCCATTCCTTCCCTCTTGTCTCTGTTGGTTTCTTTTCCTTTCAGTGTTGCTGGTCTTATTTTCCTTGCATCTTTGTATTGTTGCTTAGGTTCCACTTATAGGTGAGATCATATGGTATTTGTCTTTCGCCCCTGGCTTATTTCACTTAGCATACTGCTCTCCAGTTCCATCCATGCTGTCGCTAAGTTTAGTAGTTCTTTTTTACTTTCTGCTGCGTAATATTCCATTGTGTAAATCTACCATAATTTTTGATCCAATCATCTACTGATGGGCACTTAGGTTGCTTCCAACACTTGGCTATTGTCAGTTGTGCTGCTATGAACATTGGGGTGCATAGGTTCTTTTGAATTGGCGTTTTAGGATCTTACGATATAGTCCCAGCAGGGGAATCACTGGATCAAAAGGCAGTTCCATTTTCAGCTTTTTGAGGAAATTCCACAGGGCTTTCCACAGTGGCTGCACCAGTCTGCATTCCCACCAACAGTGTACTAGTGTTCCCTTTTCTCCACAGCCTCGCCAGCACCTGTTGTTTGTTGATCTGTTTATGATGGCCATTCTGACTGGTGTGAGGTGGTACCTCATGGTGGTTTTGATCTGCATTTCTCTGGTGACTAGTGATGCTGAGCATCCTTTCAAATGCCTCTGGGCCCTCTGTATCTCCTCCTTGGAAAAGTGGATGCCCAGGTCCTTTGCCCATTTTTTTGATTGGATCGTTTGTCTTCTTGGAGTGGAGTCGAGTGAGTTCTTTATATATCTTGGAGATCAAACCTCCATCTGATGTATCATTAGTGAATATATTTTCCCATACGGTTGGCTCTGTTGCCATTTTGCTGATGTTTTCTTTAGCCCTGAAGAAGCTTGTTATTTTTATGAGGTCCCACTTGTTTATTATTTCCTTTATGTCCCTTGCTTTAGGAGACATATCGCTGAAAAAATTGCTGCGTGGTATATCTGAGAGTTTCCTGCCAATGTTCTCCTCTAGGACTTTGATGGTGTTGCGACTTATATTTAAGTCTTTTATCCATCTTGTGTTTATTTTTGTGTATGATATCAGCTGATAATCCAATTTCAATTTTTTGCATGTAGCCGTCCAGCTTTCCCAACACCATTTGTTGAAGAGGCTGTTATTGCTCCATTTTATGCTTCTGCCCCCTTTGTCAAATATTAGATGCCCATAGAGACCTGGGCTTATTTCTGGGCTTTCTATTCTCTTCCACTGGTCTATGGGTCTGTTCTTGTGCCAGTACCAGATTGTTTTGAGTATAATGGCTTTGTAGTAGAGTCTGATGTCTGGTATTGTGATCCCTCCTACTTTGTTTTCTTTCTCAAAATTGCTGCAGTTATTCGGGGTCGTTTATAGTTCCATATAAATTTTTGAAATGTCTGTTCTATTTCTGTGAAATATGTCATTGGTATCTTAATAGGGATGGCGTTGAATCTATAAATTGCTTTGGGTAGTACGGACATTTTGATGATATTAGTTCTTCCAACCCATGAGCACGGTATATGCTTCCATTTATTTGTGTTTTCCTTAATTTCTTTCTTCCATGTTGTATAGTTTTCTGCGTACAGGTCTTTTACTTCTTTGCTTAAATTTGTTCCTAGGTACTTTATTTTTCCTCTTGCTATATTGAATGGTATTTTTTTTTCTGATTTCTTCTTCTATTTCATTGCTGGTGTGCAAAAATGCCTTTGATTTCTGAATATTGACGTTGTATCCTGCTGTTTTGCCAAATTCACTTATTAGGTTGAAGAGATTTTTGGTAGAGTCTGCAGGGTTTTCTACGTACACTATCATGTCATCTGCAAACAATGATAGCTTTACTCCCTCCTTTCCTATTTGGATGCCTTTTATCTCTTTTTCTTGTCTGACCACTGTGGCTAGGACTTCCAATACGATGTTGAAAAGAAGCGGTGAAAGCGGACATCCTTGTTGTGTTCCCAATCTTAGTGGGAAAGCTTTCAGTTTTTGTCTGTTGAGTATGATGTTGGCTGTAGGTTTTTCAGATATGGCCTTTATTACGTTGAGGAATGCCCCATTTATTCCCGTTTTGCTGAGTGTTTTGATCATAAATGGGTGCTGTACCTAATCGAATGCTTTTTCTGCGTCTGTTGAGATGATCATGTGGTTTTTGTTTATGTGATGTATTGCGTTTATTGAGTTGCGTATATTGAACCATGCCTGCATCCCTGGGATGAATCCCACTTCATCATGGTGGATAATCTTTTTAATGTATTGCTGGATGTGGTTTGCCAATATTTTGTTGAGGATTATAGCATCTATGTTAATCAGTGAAATTGGCCTGTAGTTTTCTTTCTTTGTAGGGCCTTTATCTGGTTTTGGGATTAGGGTGATGCTGGCCTTATAAAAAGAGTCTGGGAGTCTTCCCTCCTCTTGGATATTTGGAATGGTCTGAGAAGGACAGGGGTTAGCTCTTCCTTAAATGTTTTGTAAAATTCTCCTGTGAAACCGTCCAGCCCTGGGTTTTTGTGTGCCGGGAGTTTCTTGATTACTGCTTCAATTTCCCCAGCTGTTATCGGTGTTTTCAAGCTTTATGTTTCTACCTCCTTCAGTGTTGGTAGATTATACTTTTCTAGAAATTTGTCCATTTTTTCAGGGTTTTCAAATTTCTTCACATATAATTGTTAATAATAGCTTCTGACAATCCTTTGTATTTCTGTGGTATCAGTTGTTATTTCTCCTCTTTCATTTCTGATATTATTAATTTGGGTCTTGTCCCTTTTTTTCTTGATGAGTCTGCTTAAAGGCTTGTCAATTTTATTTATCTTTTCAAAGAACCAAGTTCTGGATTGGTTGACCCTTTGAATTGTTCTTTTTGTCTCTGTGTCATGTAGTTCTGCTCTAATCTTGACTTACTACTTCCTTCTGCTTGTTCTGGGATTTATTTCGTGTTTCTCCAGTTCTTGAAGTTGTAGTGTGAGGTCTATGATTTGTAATGTTTCTGTCTTTTTTAGGTAAGCCTGTATTTGCTATGAACTTCCCTCTCAGGACTGCCTTTGCTATGTCCCATAGGTTTTGGACTGTTGTATATTCATTTTCATTTCTTTCCAGAAATTTTTTGTTTTCTTCTCTTATCTCATTGGCCCATTCATTGTTCAGTAGTCTTACTGTTCAGTCTCCATGAGTTTGCAAGTTTTTGAAGTTTCTCTTTGAGGTTGATTTCGAGTTTCAAGGCCTTGTGGTCCGAGAAAAAGTTTGGTATTATTTCAATTTTCCTGAATTTGCTGAGGTTTGCCTTGTGTCCTATCATGTGGTCTACCTTTGAAAAACTTCCATGAGCATTTGGAAACAATGTGTATTTTTCTTCTTTGGGATGTAAGGTTCTACATATGTTAGTTAAGTCTATTTGATTCAGTGCATCATTCAGCTCCACAATATCCTTATTGATGTTTTGTTTGCATGATCTGTCCATTTTCGACAGTGCGGTGTTGAAATCCCCTACTATCAGTGTGTTG
Source organism: Pteronotus mesoamericanus (assembly GCF_021234165.1). Classification (NCBI taxonomy): domain Eukaryota; kingdom Metazoa; phylum Chordata; class Mammalia; order Chiroptera; family Mormoopidae; genus Pteronotus; species Pteronotus mesoamericanus. The sequence goes on from NW_026555072.1 coordinate 5,643,421, forward strand.
CTGTCTATATCTTTTTTGAAGTCATCCAACAATTTCCTTATTTACTTGGGGGCTCCTGTGTTGGGTGCCTATAAGTTTACAATGTTTATGTCTTCTTGATAGATTCTTCCTTTAAGTATTACAAAGTGCCCCTCTGGGTCTCTTTTTATGGCCTTTGTTTTGAAATCTACTTTGTCTGATACAAGTATGGCAACCCTGGCCTTTTTCTCATGCCCATTTGCTTAGAATATTTTTTTCCATCCCTTTACTTTCAATCTGTGTAGGTCTCTTGCTCTGAGGTGGGTCTCTTGTAGGCAGCATATGTGTGGGTCATATTTTCTTATCCATTCAGCTATCATGTGTCTCTTGATTGGGGCATTTAGTCCATTTACACTGAGAGTTATTACTGATAGAAACCTATTCATTTTTTCTCTTTGTTCCTGTGTATTTCTCTTTCTCCCTCTTTTCCTTCATCTTCTTAAACCAGTCCCTTTAGCATATCTTGGAGTGCTTGTTTGGTAGAAATGTATTGTTTTATCCTTCTTTTGTCTTGGAAACTCCTTATTTCCTGTTCTGTTTTAATTGAGAGCCTTGCTGGGTAGAGCAGCCTTGGTTGTTGGCCCTTGCTTTTCATGACTTGGAATATTTGTTGCCATTCCCTGCTGGCTTGTAGTGTTTCTGTTGAGAAGTCAGCTCCTAGGCGTATTCGGGCCTCCTTGTATGTTACTTTCTCCTTCTCCCTTTCTGCCTTGAGGATTGTCTCTTTGTCTGTGATAGTTGCCATTTTAATGATGATGTGTCTTGGAGTGGACCTCCTTGAGTCCCTCTTGAGTGGGGTCCTGTGTGCCTCCAGGATCCATGAGACCCTTTCTCTCCTCAAATTGGGGAAATTTTCCATAATTACTTTTTCGAGGAGATTCACTATCCCTTGCTCCTCTTCTTCTCCTTCTGGTATCCCTATTACATGGTTATAATTGCGTTTCTGGTTGTCCTGAATTTCCCTAAATGCCTCTTCATTCTTTTTAAGTCTTTTTTCCATTTCTTGTTCTTTCTGGGAGCTTTTTTCTACCTTATCCTCCATCTCACTGGTGATCCTCAGCTTCATCCATCCTGCCTTTGATTCCTTCTACTGTGTACTTCAATTCAGAAATGGTATTCTTCATTTCCTCTTGTGTCTTCTTGGTCGTTTCTATGTCCTTTTACAAATTGATATAGTTTCCTGTAAGATCCTGTTAGTTTGTCTGCAGTTTCTCATAGTTCTCTTTGAGCTGGCTGAGCTCATTGAGCTTCTTTAGAACCATTGTTTTGAATTCAGTATATGATAGTTCCCTTGCCTCTATTTTATTTAGCTCTGTCTGTCGTCAGTCCCCTTTTCCACTCATTAGGGGGGAACTTCTTTTTCTTCTCATTTTTGTGAGAGTCTGTTCAGTATTAATTAATTAATTCATTCATTTTTGCTTCTCCTTCAATTGGGCTGTCTAGATTTCCTGACTTTGTGAATTAAACTTCTATGGTAGAAGGCAGGTCTTTTCATTCATTTGTTTATTTATTTTTTATTCATTTATTTATTTTTTCCTTTACTTTTCTTTCTGGGCCTCCCTCTGATGATGTCAGTTGTTAACCTATATATCACTATATGACCCTATATTGGGTCCTTTGTTTGATCCTTCCAGGACTCTACTGTCGGTGTCTGACTCCTCCTTTGGGCAGCTCTGTGACCCTTTCGGCCAGGGATTAACTCTTTCTGTGGATCACTCTGCACTCTCACGCCGGCTCCTTGAGCGCGCTCCCTGTTTCGTCCAGCCAGTCTGCACTTAGCCCCCCAGCTCACACGTGCACAAGCTGTGTGTGGAGCACACAAAAGGCAGGTTAATTGATTCCCTTATGCCTGAGCGAAGTGGTAGCTGCAGAGTGGGAGGTGCGTTATCACCGGGGCTCCACTGGCCGCGGTCTCAGTTCTCTTCACAAAGTTTTCTTCACCAATCTTTTCCCAACCACCAGCCCACTCTGCTGCCACCTCTACCCAGAGATCAAGGAGGGTGGCTGCCACTGCAATTTTTGTGTTGGCCCTTTAAATGTCTCTTTGCATCCCCAGCCACCTGTCTCTGGCAGAGAGCGCCCCTAAGCTTTTCGGGGTTGCGTTTTGTCTGTATTTTCCTGGATTTAGCTGCTGTAGTTTAGGGGTCCCTGTTTATGATTCAGACCCCGTTCTTCTCGGGGGAAGCTAACTGGCCGTTTCAATGTCCCTCTGGTGCTGGTGCCTGTGGGCACCCAGCCCACCCTCTTGAGCCTCCACCACACTTCTTACCCGTTGGGATGTGTGAGAGTTGAATCCACTGTCTGTCTGCGGCTCCAAGGCTCCTCTCCCACTATCGTTCCATTGTTTTCCAGGTGATTACTCCACTATTTAGTCACAATTCCAGTTTGGTGTTGGGAGGAGGAGGTCAGCATGACTCCCATTCACTCCTCTGCCATCTTCCTGTCTCTCTTTGTGGTGTCTTTATCTGGTGTTGGAATTAGGGTTATGCTTGCCTTGTAAAAGGAGTTTGGATTCTTCCATCTTCTTAACATTTCTGAAATAGTTTGGGAAGGATAAGTGTTATTCTCCCTTGAATGTTTGGTAAAATTTAGCTGTGAGGACATCTAGTCATTGGACTTCTGTTTCTTGGGAATTTTTTTCATTACTGCTTCGATTTCTTTGGTTTTAATTGGTCTTTTCACGTTTTTCTGGTTCTTCTTGATTCAATCTTAGAAGATTGTTTCTAGGAATTTCATCCAGATTGTCCAGTTTGTTAGCATATGATCATAGTATATAAAATCATAGTATTCCTTTATGATCTTTTGTATTTTTTCTGGTGCCTAGTGTTACTTCCCCTCATTCATTTTTGATTTTATTTATTTGTGTCATCTTGTGGTTTTTTTCAATGAGTTTGGATATAGGTTTACCAATTCTTTTTATCTTTTCAAGGAACAGTTCTTGGTTTCATTGATCTTTTGTATTTTTTAGATTATTTTATTTCTGCTCTGATCTTTTTTATTTCCGTGTACTCACTTGGAGATTTATCTGTTTTTTTTTTTTTTAATTCTAGTTCCTTTAGGTGTACGGTTAGATTGTCTATTTGAGATTTTTCTATCTTGAGATAGGCCTGTATTCTATAGGAATTTCCTATGAATTCCACAGCTTTTTCTGTGTCCCATAGATTTTGTGTTGTGTTTTCACTTTCATTTTTCTCATGGTATCTTTTGATTTCTTCCTTGTCTCATTATTACCTTATTAATTACATGACATGTTATTTAGCCTCCACGTGTTTCTGTACTTTTCATGTTTTTCAAGTATATTTTATTGATTATAGTCTTACAATTGTCCCATTCTTTTTTCTCCCATTTATCCCCTTCCACCCAGTACCCCCATTCCCTCTATTATTTCCACTCCCTTAGTTCATGTCCATGGGTTACACATATAAGTTTTTTGGCTTCTCCATTTTCTATACTATTCTTAATTCCCCCCTGTCTATTTTGTATCTAAAATTATGCTTCTTATTCCCTGTACCTTTTCCCCCATTTTCCCTCTTCCCCCTCTCCATTGTAACCCTCCATGTGATCTCCATTTCTATAACTCTGTTCCTGTTCTAGTGGTTTGTCTTTGTTTTTTTTTTTGTTTTTTTTTTTTTAGGGTCCGTTGTTGATAGTTGTGAGTTTGTTGTTATTTCATTGTTCATAGTTTTGACCATATTCTTTTTCCTAGATGAGTCCCTTTAACGTTTCATATAAGGGCTTGGTGATGATGAACTCCTTTAACTTGAACTTATCTGGGAAGTACTTTATCTGCCCTTCCATTCTAAATGAGAGCTTTGCTGGATAGAGTCATCTTGGATGTAGGTCATTGCCCTTCATGACTTTGAATACTTCTTTCCAGCCCCTTTTTGCCTGTAAGGTTTCTTTTGGGAAATCAGCTGAGAGTCTTATGGTGACCTCTTTGTAGGTAACTGTCTCCTTTTCTCCTGCTGCTTTTAAAATTCTCTCCTTATTTTTAATGTTGGGTAATTTAGTTATGATGTGTCTGGGTGTGCTCCTCTTTGGGTCCAACTTCTTTGGGACTCTCTGAGCTTCCAGGACTTGTATGTCTATTTCCTTTGCCAGATTGGGGAACTTTTCTTTCATTATTTTTTCAAATAAATTTTCAATTTCTTGCCCTTCCTCTTCTCCCTCTGGCACCCCTATGATTCAGATGTTGGAATGTTTAAAGTTGTCCCAGAGGTTCCTAAGCCTTTCTTCATTTTTTTGAATTCTTGTTTCTTCATTCTGTTCTGGTTTAATGTTTATTTCTTCCTTCTGTTCCAAATCGTTGATTTGAGTCCAGGTTTCCTTCCCTTCACTGTTGTTTCCCTGTATATTTTTCTTTATTTTGCTTTGCATAGTCTTTACTTTTTCCTCTATTTTGCAACCATACACAACCATTTCTGTGGGTATCCTGATTACCAGTCTTTGAACTCTGCATCTGGTGGGTTGGCTGTCTCTATCGCTTATTTGTATTTTTTCTGGAGTTTTGATCTGTTCTTTCATTTGGACAGTATTTCTGTATCTCAGCACTCCTGTTACTTGTAAGGGGTGGAGCCTTAGATATTCACTAGGGCGAGACAACCCACATTGCTGCTATGTTGTGGCACTCTATGTTGGGGAGGTATCAGAGAGGGAACAGTGCCACTTGCTCGGCTCTCAGCTACCTTTCTGTCACTTCCCTTTACCCACAAGCAAATTGGGCCCTTATGGTGCTGATGCCAGGGTGGGTGGGTTTATGTGCATTCTAGGACCTTGTGGGTCCCTCCAACAAATACTCCTGTGAGACTGGGGGTTTCTCCTGCCACAGGAATCCCCACAGATTTTTACAGCCAGAGGTTTTGAGGCTTCCATTTCCCATGCCAGAATCGTGGGTTGCACGGTCTGTCTTGCTCCCCAGTTGTTCTTCCTTGTTTATCTGTACACAAATGTGGGACCACCCAGTCCACCAGCCTCTACCTTGCCATGTATCCTCTCTGCCCCGGCTGTCCGTCTCTCCCCTTCTTACCAGTCTTCATGAATGTTTCTTCTTTAACTCCTAGGTTGTTCGACTTCCATGCAGTTCAATTTTCTGGTAGTTATGATTGTTTTTTTTTTTAAATTTGTTGTTATCCTTCTTTATGTTGTGCAAGGAGGCAAAGTGTATCTACCTATGCCTCCATCTTGTTCCGGAAGTCCCAACAAGCTGATCTTAAAATGGAGCATCATCTCTTTATCAACTGTGCTGCCTCATTCTCCCTAACACCCTCCTTTCTTCCACTTCACTCTTCTAGTGGATGTGATTTGTGCATAATCCAGATCCCACTTGAAAACCTAAAGACTTCTTCCCCAGTTGATGGTGGAAAGCCCTCTGCCTTCAGCTCCTTATAGGGATTGTCTCACCTAAAAAGAGACATTAAAGTATATTTTGTCTGATATAAGTATTTCTATAAGAGCTGGGAAGTTCTGAATTTATGCAGGATTACTCTAAAGGACTTGCTCTTATACTCTACTGCCTCAGGGAATACAGAACCTGTTCTCACTATGTGTATAGTAAGTACCAGACCAAGAACTATCCAAGCAATTAAAATAGTGTGGTTGGATCTACCACAGAGGAAAGTACAGGAAGCTATAGGAACACATAGGTGGGTCTAATTCTTGTAGAGCCTATGAGTGATGTTGGAGGCATTTTAAAAACACTGAAAATGTTTCAAAGATTTAATATAAAGTACTAATATTGAATATTTTTAAAGTATATAGGAGGAGCATAATTTTTTACAAAATGTCACCACTTCTTAAGTTCTTCTAAAGGGATGAAAGCGAAGCATAATTAAAAAAGACCTTTGCAATTTGAAGCAGAAAAACCGAATTTGGTTGTACATCAAAACCAAACATATTTTAGCATTACAGTATATGCACACATTACACTCTGTTTGATTTGATCCTAAAGGCAGAACACCCTATCTCAAAACCTGCCTATTTATAATACCAAATGTTTAATCAGAGAAACAAAGTAATCTTTTTTTGTAAAAGCTTTCGCTTGTTACCAGATCTGCCTGGGCATTAATCACACTGCTGGTATCACATCAACCTCAGTGGCCTCAGCCGTGAACGGCAGGACACACAGGTGCAGGCCCTCAAGCGATGAGGATATGAACCCTACACCTAGTGTGGGAGCCCACGGACCACTCTCCAGTTCAGTTCAAGTGGATTTCTTCCAGTAACTGTTATTTAAGGCGGTTGGTGCTCAAACCATCGAAATTGTTGTGTCTTCCTTCCTCCACAGTGTCATACCAGAGACCTCCCACACCCTCCCCCTCTCACAGCTCAGAACACAAGACCTGAAGGGATATCCAGAAGCTGGGAAAGAAAAGGCATCATCACAAGCTGTTGCCATGGCGAACTCTTAGTGCCTTTTTTTAGTGCGCTCACATTGAGTGCTAGTGGGTGAAAATGCCCATACTTGTTCTGGGAAAGGTATGATGGCAGTTTATGGTGTATTAAGTCACTCTGTTTATTCCCTCCTCTTCAATCTTACCATAGTCTAGGCAACTCTAATAACATAAGGCTGGTCAAATAACTCTGGACCTCAGAAGTCTCAGCTCCCTCTGGCTTCCTCAGAGTTTGAACATACTAATGTTGCCTGTAAGAACTAGCCCTTTGCCCAGATCACTGTTGTGGGAAAGCATTCAGGGCTCTTACTGAGATATGCTGTGACCTCTTCTTTGTTAGGTGCATGATGAAAAAAATGTATTTTATTTCATGCCACAGGGACTTTTATTCGGCGTCATCGGATTCCTTGCCCACCTCCTGGTGATGATCAGTTTTATACTGTGTATTCTTTCAATATCAACATAGACATTGTCTTTTATGGCCGTGTATTCAAGATTTATGACTGTGATGCATTCACAAAAAACTTTTTGAAGAAAATAGGAGTGAAATTAAACCCCCCGAGACAGTGTCCAGAAGATCCTTACATGAAGACTAGGAGAGAGGTAAGTTGATATGTCCATGAGTTATTGTCTTGAGAGTCAGAATCTCTTCAGAGAGTTAGTAGAGGGTATTGGTACTTTTGATGCAGATATGAAAGAACTTTTGGGGCTATAGTTGCTAAGGTTATCTTCTCCTTTGGGATGGAGGGAAGGCTTGGTGTTGGCCTCAGTGCAAGACAGTCTCATTGTCCCTGCCCACACTTCTTTCCATGGAGAGTTTCTGTTCCAGGTAGTAGGAGTCTTCGGTGCACCACATACATGGGACAGTTTCTAAGAGCCCACAGTTGGCTTTGTGGTCACTGAGAGTGGTTCCAGCCACACTTACTGGCTTGTCTTTTCCCATTTAGTTGCCTAATTCTGGGAAAATGTTTGCTTCTACTGATTTACTGAACCAAGCCATGGGTACACCTTTAACCTTTTTCCTTCCTTGGAACTCCCAGCTCCTCGTATGGTGGCATCAGATTCAGAGATGTTCTGGAGGAGTAAGGAAGGTCATGATTCCTATGTTCCCCCATTATAAAAGGAAATTCTGACCCCAATTAGTATAAGGAGGAAAGAATAAGTGTTAGTTGTACCATTATTTTCTAGGTTTCTTTATAATGAACTGATATCCCAAATTTTATATTTTATAAAAGAATCTGAACACCTAAAAGGGCAAGTGTCATGTGGAGGGTCACATACGTAGCCAGTTTTCTTGCTGGGACTTGAACCCAAATTTCTTGCTTCTTACCTTTATTTTCATTATTATTATTTGTTTTCCTTTTTTCTTTTTATTGAAGTATGGTTATACACAGTAAAATTCACAGAAATTAAGTAAACATTTGGACGGGTCTTAACAAATACATACACCCATGTAATACACACCCAAATCAAGATGTGGAACATTTCTATCTTCCTAGAAAGTTCCCTCATGACTTTTTTCAATAATTCCCTCTCCTTACCCAGGGTTAACCACTGTTCTCATTTCTATCCTTGTAGATTAGTTTAATCTCACTTTTGTTGTTTCTAAAACTTATAATTAATTCACTTCCTTGAAGAAAGAGAATATAAAATTTAGAATGAAATTCTCCTTTGATTCTACTTTGGTCTCTTGTTAAAAACGACATGAAGGATCCTTCATCTGTTCCTGCCTTCTAGCCCCAGGAGAATTATTCTTTTATGTTATAAGCATACAACCCTCCTGGGAAATATATATTGTTGATCCTGGAGTATCTAAGGTGAAATCCTTATGGCATTATTCCTGTGTGTATCGGTGTGCAATAAGATTTATGGTTTGGATTTGTTTTTATTTTTTCTAAATGCTCTAGGTGAAAGAGTCTAGATAAATACAAAGTCTTTAGAACCAACAGAATGAACCTAAAATAAATGGATCCATATTAATACCACCCTTTGCACATGGCTGCACTCATTTACTAACAGTTGGTATTATATGATAGTGATTGTGAATAATGATGCATTATATGAAATGCATAAAGTACTGTGCAATTTCGTAGGTTTATAAAGAAAAAATATTCTGTGTCAGGAATAGAGAAGAAATACCAAGAACATCCATGAAATGTTTTAAGTAATTTTCTTTCAGATTGGGAGAATAATTTTAGCATTTATTCCCTCAGGGAGAAAGCTCTTCAATAAATATAGAAATCTGTGGAAAATGAAGTTTAATAAGAGGCTTTTATGTTGACTTTAATGGTTTTACTTCTCCAGTGTTTGCTGCATTGAAGTGTAAAGTTAAAATTAAACAATTTAATTTAAACTGAAAAAAGCTCCAATGGTGTGTAATCAATAATACATTTTTTAGAGGCCTTACAGTGCTAAAGAAACATTTTTAAATCAGTGAAAATAAAGGTCCCATAATTTCATTTAAATATCAAAGGTAAGACTGAAGAGCCTCTGGAAGGCCATGATGTCTCTCTCCTTTTTTGACGTAAGTCTTCTCCTAGACTGCCCTGGACAAGTACAAAATTTTGAGAATTTGCACATTAGATTCCATAAGCCAATGTGGGGCTATATCTCCCTTGCCAATGAGCATTTTCTTATACAATAATCTTATATACATCAGATAGAATGGGGAAGCTTTGTTCCAAGACAGGGCTGGGACGTGGAGAGAAGAGTTGCACCAAGAAGACTGCAGAGCTAGTGGTTCCTGGGTTGGGGGACAGAGCCCAGGCAGCGGTTTTGTGCCAACTGAGAAGTTCTCCATTTTCTCTGCTTCTGTTTCCATGGACCTTCAGATCCTTAATATCTAAGCTTTTGAGCAAAATAAAGCCATGAATGTATTTCTTCCCTTTACCTTCACAAAAGTCTTTGGATGAGTAAGAAGGATATACAGATATGAATTTTCATTGAAAAACAATTTTTGTTGAGATATAATTAACATTGATATGCAGATCTTTAAGCATGCAGATCAACAAGTTTTGACAAATATATACAATTCAGTAACTAACATGAAAATCAAGAGAATATTTCCATCATCCTAGAAATTTCTTTTGTTCCACTTCCCAATCACCTACCGAGGGGCAATTGCTGTTCTAATTTGTCACTATACATTAGTTTTGTCTTTTATTAAACAAGAGTTTTAAGTCTTTGAGAAAAATCAGTTTTTAAAAACATTACAGAAATATATTTTAGTGTATTAAAATAATATTTACTATTATTTACTGTACATGTAACCAGTTTTAACCTTAAAAATACATATATCATATATAAAAATATATATATCATATATATGAATATCCTATATCACATACAACACTTACAATATATCATATAATGGCATATTATATCATATATCACATATATCATATATAAAATGTATATATCATAATAGCATAAATATAGAATATATAGCAAATATATATAAAACATACATACATTGTATATCATATATAAAATATATATATCATATGACCTATATTATATCATATCATGTATCTAAAAATATATATCATATATGTGATAAAACTCGTTATGTACTGATGTTTGAAATTTAAAAAAAATAGAACAGTTTGTGGAAAAGCTATATTTATGTTCTTTGATTGCTTGCCTCCCAGAAGTGCTTATACCCAAATTGCAACTATTATGAACCTTTTCTTCATTTTCAGATACTAGACTACGTACAGCCCTTACATCCCTATGAATCCTTTGACACCCTGAAACAGTTCCTCGAGTATGATAGGAAGGTTTTGCGTTTTTTCTGCCTGTGGGATGACTCATCATTGTTTGGAGAACGTAGACAACTCATCTTGCATTACTTTCTGTCTGATGATACTATTGAAATCAAAGAATTGCTGCCCCACAACTCAGGTCAGGATGCTATGTCCTGGTTCCTCCATAGGGGAAAGCTGCCCAAGGTAAGCAGTGGACACAGAACTGCTTTTCAAGTTTGCTCTGTGCTTAAAGACTGTAGTCATTCACTGGAACGTCATGTTATGACTATGCGATGACAGTTGCCATATATTGGTGCAAGTGTTTAGAAAACTTCTATTTTGTACCCTCTATTAATATGCATTTTGGAAAGTAATACTGAGAACATAATACATTGGAGTTTGGAATATTCTGGGCTTAAGACAAGTAAAGGGAAAAAGTCAAATGCCAAAGAAATTACCTATTTGATATTGAGTTCACAATCAGTCTTTTGAAGGTAAATGACTCTAGTAAAAGAATTGCTTATGGCCTTGGATGGGACACTGGTCTCAGGCCTATGTAGCCTACTGATGAGATCCCATGGTGTTGTTCAGGTTGTGAATGTACACACACACACACACACACATACACACACACGCATGCACGCACACAGGAGCGATTCTTCTGAGAGTAGCCATGTGTCACGAACTAGCCACTGGCTAGGAGCAGTGACAGCTTTTGCATTTTGTTTGCTATTAAAGAAGAATTGTCAGACTTATTTTTACACATATTTATGGCTATTTTGAGAGCTAACATAACTTAAGTATAGATAGAAGACCTAGGTTAGAATTGTGGTTCTGCACATAATAGCTTTGTGACCTTGGGCAAGTCACTGAACATCTCTGACTATATTTCCTTATCTCTAAAATGCAGTTAACAAGGCCTCTATCCTGAGATACCTGTAAAGATAGAATGAGATAACATAGTAAAAGACACTAAGGACCTGTAAACATCTGTAAAGATACAAAAACATAAAGACTTTTTCACAGCTCTATCTTAGGTTTTATTTCTTATTTGGATAAAGTATTCTTCAACTTAATTCTTAATGCTACTGAAGAGGTTACTATACCACTCATTTCTGATGCTAACAGCTATTGGTTATGTGGTCTACATAGGAAGCTCTCCCAGATTCTCTGAGCCTCACAGCCGGCAGTCCAGCAGTGTTGCTGGGAGGGTTAGTGGTGGTGGTGGTGGTGATAGGCAAGATTTTTCTCAGAGGGACCTCTGGGGTATGCACAGCAGGTGGTTCGGAGTTACCTGGAAAGACTGTTTTTAGAATGGCTTTGAAAAGTAGAATGAATATAAAATAATAGTGGCACATCTGACATTTGTAGTGTGCCTTGACATTAATTGCTTCATCTATTCATTTATTTAACACATACTATTGTTAACTGTGTGTCAGCTCTGGGGTTATGGTGAGAAAGAAAATGGGTAAAGTCTTACTTCATGGAGCTTACATTCTCATGGGGGAGAGATTAGTGGCAGTAGGTGTTCCCCTGGCACTCTCAGCATCTTTTGAGAGAGCAAGAAATAAGTACTATTGTAGTTAGATAAAACTGAAGTTACATGAAACGGAAGATAAATACCTAGCTCCAAGTCTGGTAGCTAGTAAGTGGCAAAGAGAAAGTTTGTGTCCAGATGTACTGTTTTCCTGTGTTACATGGCTTGCTTATACCCACACATCATAAATTCACAATTTGAGCTTATATTTTATGTCAGATATATCAAAGATGATTCAGATTTTTCATCCATATGTGATAAACTGATCACTGTCAATTAGTAAGTTAGTTAAGGTATTTCCTGCAGCTCACACAACTGCTTGGACCACCTCCAGTGCATGTAGAACTGAGGAGTGCACTAGCTCACTCCAGGCCACAGTTTCTGTTAGAGGCTGACCATACTCTATTGTTTTTGCCATCTCATCACACTGCCTCTCAGCCAGCAAACGCCTCCTGAGTTCAGGATCAGGCAGGGTGCTAAGCGGAGTAAAGAAAAGACGGCAATGCAAGGTTTGTAGCTGAGTGAAAAGAAAAGATGATTGCTGATGAAGGAATTAGAGAACTATAAAAAGTGGTTTAATCCTGTGTTAGGAGCTATGGAGTTTTGGATTAGGAACAGGCCAGTAGAGTGGGAGAGTTCATGGGGAAAGATGGGCTTTAAGAGGGCTTTAATGGATGGGTGGAGTATAGACTAGCTGCAGGAGATGAGGAAGCACAGGGAGAGGTGGATAATGCAAGTGACTTGTCTTCTTGTGGATGGCAGAGAAGAACCATACAATCCATATTTCCCAATTGAGCCCCTCAGCAGGACATTTTTGTATTTAGAGCCCATCTACCACATCTTGCTTTGGTTTTGTCTTCCAGTATGGCCCACCTGGAGTCTATCAGCCAGGCGAGGTAACAGATCGAATAGTACTCAATGTGTATAGTGGCTTTAGAGTGAGCCAAGTGCATGACTACCTGTTGGATAATAACAAGGTGAGAAACCTTACGTTTTATTATGATTTTCAATGTGACTTCCCTGGAACCTGAAATGTGGAATAAGTTACATATTCTCTTGTGAGATTGACTGTGAGTGAAATCAACAAATATCTAAATGTATGCATTGCACTGCTGTTTATAAATAATAAACATCTTACCTGCATATGTAAACATATGCTTTGCATTTGCTATTGGGTAGCACTACATGGCTAAAAGAATGTTTTAAATTGTTAATATCAACTAGTTGTCTTTTGGGTTGATTTTTAAAAATTTGGTTGTAAATGATATAATTGAGGTGCTTTTTAATTTCTTTTTTTCTTTGAGAAGGGTTATATCTTTGGAGGGCCTGTGGCGCCAACATTGTGTTCCTTTGTTTTTATTAGACAGGAAAATTAGAACAAGAGTTTTACAAGGATAGTGACCTGTCTGTGGGAACCACCATCAATGTGTGGGGAAGGAAAGTGCTCCTTTGTGACTGTGATGAATTTACAAAGACTTACTATAGGACTAAATATGGAATTGGTAAGTGATACATCTGTCAATTAGAAACTAGTATTGAAAACTGAGAATCTTTGTTCCCTAGTTACGATTTTACTTTCAAGTTTCAAATGCTAAGCTAAAAATAGCTACCATTTATTGAGCATTTGCTATCTGCTAGGCATTTGTATCTTATTTTTTCCTATTCTAGAAGAGTAGACTCATTATCCCCACTTTAGAGGTGAAGAAACTGAGGCTTAAAAGGGGCTAACTTGTCGAAGGTCATGCAGCAAGTAAAGGGTGAGTCAAGATTTGAACTTGTCTGCCTGATGGCAGAGGCTTCTGTTTTCCCTTATAGCCCTCTACCTTACTACAATATGTTTTGGTCAAACAATCTAAATGGAAATCTAAATGCTTTTATTTTCACTGAATTCTTGCTTATCACAATGGATATCATTATTCACATTCTCTGGGGAATTCTCTTGTGCTAATTTGCTCTACCTTTTCTGTGGAGGCCCAGGCAGGTTTCCAGCTTCTTTCTTTCTAAATTTCAATTTACTTTATATTAGTTCAGTTCAAAATGAAAACCAGTGATTTATTAGACATGTACAAGGAGCAGGTCATTTCAGTAGACTTTGGAGCTACAGAGTTGACTAAAGAGTTTCTAGATTGGAAAGGGAGCAGAGACCTACAGCATGTTACACAGTGTTATGACAGTTATAGAAACAGGTGGAGGATCTGATGTGAAGCCAGGAAAACAAACTCTTCATTTGTTAAACATTCCTGGGCCCTCTACCTAGGCTCAGGTACATGCCTGGTGCTAGGCTAAGTGGGGATGGTGGAAGTTGCGAACATCTTAGATTGAGGTTTAAAGCTTGGATGAGGGATGCTTATTCCTCTACTCTGAATCTGGGAGTAGTTGTATGAGAACGGTTCCCTGAAGGATGAGGTAGAAGCAATCACAACTTCCTAAAAGACAAGGTACTTCATCTCTAGAGTAAGACAAGGCCTTCCTATGTGTCTTGGTGTTTCCATTGTGTAGTATCTCTGGCCACCTGGGAATCCTTACATTGCGAGAGAAGGCACACCAAGTGTACCAAGGGGTTGGAATAAAAAAATGTTCAATTTCACTCTTCAGTTCTTTAAGGGGATTTGTTCCACTGCATCTACCAGATTAGTCAAAATGTGTGGGCTTTATGGGGCCATATTGGTGGCCTTTTCTTATTTTATTCTCTAAGATTGATCCTCTTTAGTGGACACAGTTGGGCATATATGTTTTGGGGACTGTGGGCAAGAGGCAGCCAGGAATGTGCAAATTGTGACTGTTGTCAAGAAGAAGCTTCCAGTGACATTTAGATCACTGGGAGGAGAACTTGGACTTTACTAAATGTAGATGCCTATTTAGAATCAACAGGTCTTGGGGTCGGCTTTAGCTCAAGCAGTTATTTCATCATGGCAGTCACTAGAATCAACAGGTCTTCAGTGTAGACTTGAAAATTTGAAAAAAAATATAAAAGATGATTCTCTAAAAACTTTTTTTTGTATTGTACTGACTGATACCTTAAAATAAAGAATGTGGTGAAGGTTCCAAAATATTATATGATCCCTTAAACATAAAGTCCAGCATTTGTTTGATGTTTGTCTGTCAGCTTGATTTTGAGACTAAAGATTGCATTTGGAAAAATAAATGTAGTGCTGGAGAAACATGTTCATTGTTCATCTCTTAATAGGCTTTCAGGGATCTTTGAGAGTCAGAGTGAATTCACTGGTGTACTCCAAATCGAGCTGTCCTCAGTTTCAAATGCCCTGTGGTTCATTTCAGTTGAACCTTAGTGCTTAATTTATTTGCTCACTTCTTTTGTTCACTCTATAGACTTACTGTATTATATAAAAAAGTAGTTTATGCCTTTAAAACTAATACAACATGAGCATTATGCATTTAAACAGAAAATTATGCAAATACAAAATTACGATGCATTTTATAATCATGCTGACTTTATATTTCTCATAACATATGTTAAAATATCCCATTTAGCAGACACTATTGTTACACAACATTTCTTGGGTAACAACAGTTTACTTAATGGTTACTAATGACTAGAAATTATATCTATGATGTGGGGGTAGGTAGAAAATGAATAAATGCTCTTACAGTCTTTACATTTACTTTTCCTGTCTTTTTGGCAAAGTTAAACTAATATGCTTAATGTTACTTAGTTACTTTTGACATTTTGATTTTTTAAAATTCATCTGGATATAAAATTGATAAGGCTGACCAAATTCTGTACATTATATTTTGGTATCCTTGATGCCCAAACCAGGACACAGTCATATTTCCTCCATTGTCAGTAATTGTGGTCAGTAGAATACTGGTGTCTTCACTCTCTAGTGCCACAGGAAGGAGCTGACAAGTGCTAATAACACATCTAGGGACCTCCCTAAGAAGAAGCCAGGGGGAGATTTCTAATGGAGTGTACAATCTTAGTGCTTTAGTACCTTCTCTTAACTAATGATACAACACATTTGGGGGGAGAAAAAATGGCAGACCAACTAAGAGAATAAGTTGGCCACAGTCCCAAGTAAGGAGTTTGAATAACCTTTATATTTCTGTACAATAGAAGCAGAGGACTTGATAGAAATCCAAGAGTCATCTGTACCCCTGTGTAAAATCCAGTCTGACTCCTAAAAAGATGAGATATTTTTGAACATTTAAATGTTCTAAGGAGAAGGTGATTCCATAGAATACTTCCACAAAACAGTCTAGTGTGACCCCCGGCTCCTACTAGGCAGCTTGGCTATCCTGCTGGCCTGGGCTTGCCTGCTGGGCTGTGACATGTCACCCCCTCATTATTTCATGTGGATGAACATAGACTGGCAGATGGAGGCCTGCCAGACTTTCCTGTAGCATGAAGGTTGGAAAAGGCTCCAGGGTCTCCAGCAGGTGTGTCTCTCACTGAAGGGACAACGATTTGAATGTAAACTATTTGTATTTAGAATTCCTTCCTTAGGTTATCTTTTCTTTGTCTATAATAGGACTTTTTTTTATGATCAATTCTTAGTAGCTGGGACAACCAAACAAGTAACAAGACCATTCATTCCCATAGCTCTTCAACACTTAATAGACTGTACTGACAGTAAGGATAAGCAAAAACTTAAAGCATCTTTGATTTTGTTTATAGTCATTTCTAGCCATCTCTGAAATCTTGGTGCTAGAAGCAACAGGACATCCATGATGAGAGTTTAATGATTATTTGAGCAAATTAGCCATCCCAGGGTATGTGACAGGGGTGGAATCTTAATCTTACTGCATGGCTTAATAGTTTTAACAATTTTGCCTCTTTTTCCTCCCCATTGAAGTGAAGGGGACTGAGGGTTATATGATTACTAATATTTTCTAGCTAGAGTTAGAAAATTATGTGATTCACTAATCATTCAACTCCATAATGGGTGTCCCATTGAAATCATTTGGTATGGGTATTGGGTACAAGAGGCAGTTACCTGGAAATTAATAAAACTAATGAAAATGAAGCTTTAGGCTTCTTCCTCTGCAGGGGCCCCAGTCCAAAGCTCTGGGCCTAATTTTGTCTTAACAATTTGGTATTCCTTGTCTGGAAGAACTTTTTCAAATTATGTAAGCTTCAGACCTCCCTAAACCTAGATCCTTATCTGTGTTATCCGAACATACAAAATAAACTTTGATGTAATGGAAAGCTTTTCCCAGCATTGTTTCCAACTGAGGTGGCAAATAGTAAATCACTGTGAATGAACATAAAGACTCCTTTTAAAAATACTACTCCAAGAAGACAAACGATCCAATCAAAAAATGGGCAAAGGACCTGGGCAGATGCTTTTCTAAGGAGGAGACACAGAGGGCCCAGAGGCATTTGAAAGGATGCTCAGCATCACTAGCCATCAGAGAAATGCAGATCAAAACCACTATGAGGTACCACCTCACACCGGTCAGAATGGCCATCATAAACAGATCCACAAACAACAGGTACTGGCGAGGCTGTGGAGAAAAGGGAACCCTAGTCCACTGTTGGTGGGAATGCACACTGGTGCAGCCACTGTGGAAAGCAGTGTGGAATGTCCTCAAAAAGATGAAAATGGAACTGCCTTTTGATCCAGCGATTCCCCTGCTGGGACTATACCCGGAGAACACCAAAACGCCAATACAAAAGAACCTATGCACCCCCATGTTCATAGCAGCACAATTTACAATAGCCAAGTGTTGGGAGGAACCTAAATGCCCATTAGTAGATGATTTGATCAAAAAATTATGGTACATATACACAATGGAATACTACGCAGCAGAAAGAAAAAAAGAAGTACTAAACTTTGCGACAGCATGGATGGAACTGGAGAGCATCATGCTAAGCGAAATAAGCCAGGGGGCGAAAGACAAATACCATATGATCTCACCTATAAGCAGAACCTAACCAACAATGCAAAGATGCAAGGAAAATATGACCAGCAACACTGAAAGGAAAAGAAATCAACAGAGACAAGAGGGAAAGGGGGGGCAGGGAAAGGGAAGGGAAGGGGAAAGTCAAGGAACATATAGCAAGGACTCATGGACAAAACCAAAGGGGAAGAGCTGAGGGAGGGAAGGTGGGAGGGGGCAAGGGAAAGAGGTGGGGGGGAGGCAGAGACAAATGTATTTAAAAAGTAAATAAATTTTAAAAAAGACTCCTTTTAAAAGTATATCACATCTTTGTAAATTTATTGGAAAATATTTGTGGATAGATATTCAATATATATTTTACAAGTCACTTAGAATTAAATGAATCAAACTATTTGGATGATAGATATGTCCCAAGACCCAGCAGAGTATCAGTCTAAGAAGATATTTGGGAACATGCTTTCTACAAAAATGTATACTTTTTCATTTATTCACCAAATATTATTTAACACCTGAGAAATGCAGGATGCTGGGTTTACGGAAAACCAAAGTTAAGAAACTTACTCAAGTGCAAGTACAAAACATCGGGAAGTAAGCAATTACCCAGAAAAATGACATTTTAAGTCAGAGTATCCAAAAAGATGTATGTGGTGCTAAACAGTCAGGTGTGTTGGAGTGCAACAGTTCTCAACTTTTATACACTAGATGGCACTGTGGGTGCAGAGAAGCACTCTAAATTGGTTCTTTTGTTAACTTAAATCTGTTGCAAAAATTATGTAGTTGAGAAAACAACACTGTTACGAAATTTGTAATTTTAGGGGGAAGTATAAAATGCATTCTTAATTACTTTGGGATTCAATTTGTTTCTCTTTTGGTTAGACTGCTCAGGTTAATATGTGGAGTTGTATATATATGTCGCCTTTTAGAAGAAACTGATAATTCCCTAATTTTCTAATAATCACATAGAGCACTCCCTGCCATTTCTGTGGTCCTTTCCCTGAAATGAAGGTACTAGTTGGTGGTGTGTTTCATGTAACAGTTAGTAATGATAAGGTCTACTGTAATTTTGCCTGATTCCAAGATCTGAACTTTTTTCTTTATTACCAAAGCTTCACTTTGCCACAAAGATAGCAATAAGAGAGGCTCATGAGTCACTTCTGTGGGGGAAGTCTGGCCACCCCCTTTCACTGAGTCAGTGAGAAATATTTGATGTGTTATGGGAGCAGTTTCTATTAGGATGGAACAGTAACTCTTTTGGGGATTATACTTGAGGGGAGTTCACACACAGTCTGTTAGGAAATCTAAGAAAATGTGAAATTTGAAAACTTTGAGTTAGAAATAGCCTCAGACTCTTAACCTTTTAATCAGCCTGAAAAAAAAAGTCCTTCAGTTTCAAGAGTTAGGTTGCCCTGGATGACAGATTGATGCACACTTTCAGTTATAGAGGTATGCACTAAATCTGTACTCTTCCATCTATTAGAACTTTGACAGTGGAAAAAGAAGTCATTGCTTATGTGAATTTCTTTCAGTCATGAATGGCAATACATATAGATACTCAAGCTTGTGGAAGAAGTAGAAATTAAATTCCATGGGTTGTATTGCTTTGTTGCTTTGTTTTGTTTTAGAAAAGATCATGGCATCTTCTATGCCGTTTGTGGTGGGACAAACACAAGTGATTTAGATCTATCAGATCAATGTGTTATTTGCTGTGGAGAACACACTTTTCAGGGTTTGTGCAGCCTCACAAATGAGTAGCTTAAAGCTCCTAGGCTATTATAGACATATGCTCGGCTCTCTTTCCATCTCTCCTTCAGAGGTGATAAGTAAATGAAGAAAACCAGCGTTTATTACTTAACACTCCTTTTGTAAGAATAGGCGCTGGCTATTTTAAAAGGATTTTTTTTTTTGGTTTGCTTTTGGTTTTGGCTTTATTTATTTATTTGTTTGTTTATTTCATCACTCTTTAGTACAATTACAGTCTTTTGGCAACTAACCTGGAGCAGTAGTTGGTGACAAAAAGTTTTTTTTAAAACTAGATAATGAAGAGCCATGGCCTGGAGTTGAGGTGGGAGAAAGGGAGAGGGCTTAAAAAATGGGCATAAGAGGAGGGAGACAAATGTATTTGAAAAAATAAATTAAAATAAAATTAAAAAAAAAGAAAAAGAGGAGGGGACAGTGAATGGACAAGATAAAGGCAGAATAGTCAGGAATCAGTCACATTTGAAAAGATATTTGATTAGTGTTGACTAGAGATGGGAGAGAACTAAATTACAGCTTAAAATATGGAATGGGTAGCATCAAGTTCTAAGTTTTAATTTTCATATCATTGGAAAAATCAGGATGAACAAAAATATTCTGAAATGGGATGTGATGACAAAAGATAAATGTTTATTTATTCGACGTAGACAGGTTTTCTTTTTTTTCTTTCTTTTGAACCAATGATGATTATTGAGTGAGTTCTGTGGTTTTTGTAAACATGATTGAAACCTACCCTCACAGGATTTTGCTGTGTTTTGTTTGAAAGAATTTAAAATAGTCTACAAAGTTCTCCATGTTCATCTTGAAAACATAACAAACTTTTCAAAACAGACATAATCAGGGCAAAAAAAATATTGATGTTTCATTTGCCTTTGTTTTGTTCTAGAGAACTTTACCTCAGTTTCATGCAAGGCTCCATCTCCTCCAAAAATAGAAAGGAATTTTCCACGTTATACTGGCTTTAGTTCTGAAGAGGATTCTATTCGCCCTTGCATAGGCCTTGTGCCCATACCTCGTCCTAATCTGGAAGACTTCAGGAAGTTCATGGAAAAAGACAGGTGCTTGAGGGAACCATGATCTTGGTCTGATCTTTCCCAAATGTGTTCACGATTTATAATATAGTCCCTGTGATGGCACAGATGACACTCAGCTCATCTAATTTCAAGTCAGGGACACATTGTTATAGCTTTTTAATGAAGTCAATTAATATCCAAATATTTATAGGTTCTTATTTGAGTGGTTTTTACATTATTTCCCAGTTTTACTGAGATAAAACTCACATATAACAATGTGTAATATAATGATTTGTTATATGTATGTACTGAAAAATGATTACCACAATAAAATTAATTAATATTCAACACCTCACAAAGTTATAATTTTTTCCTTGTGATGAAAACTATAAGATTTACTCTCACAACTTTTAAATATACAATATAGTCTTGTTAACTATATATTCATCATGTTATATATTAATTATTTCTCCAGAACTAATTTATCTTAAAACTGAAAGTTTTGGTCACCTTCATTTAATTCCTTCATCCCCTGCTCTCTGCCTCTGGCAACCACTAATTTGATATCTGTTTCTATAAGTCTTTTTTTTTTTTTTTAGATCACGCACACATATAAGTGAGGTCATGCAGTATCTGTTTTTCTGACATAGTATACTAAACATAATGCCCTCAAGTTTCATACTTTTAAAAAATATTTTATTATATTTTCTCCATTACTATTTATCCCTCTGTTTCATCCTTGTTATAGCAAATGGCAGGATTTACTTCTTTTTTCATGGCTGAATAACATTCTTGGGGGGGGGCGGGTGTGTGTGTGTGTGTGTGTGTGTATGACATATATCACATTTTCTTTATCCATTTATGTGTCAGTGGACACTTAGGTTGTTTCTGTGTCTTGAATATTGTAAACAATGCTGAAGTGAACATGAGAGTGCAGATATTTCTTTGGGATAATGATTTCATTTCCTTCGAATATATACCCAGAAGTGGAACTGCTGGATCCTATGATAGTTCTATTTTTAATTTTTTGAAGAACCTCTGTAGTATTTTCCATAGTGTCTGTACCAGCAGTACACAAGGGTTCCCTTTTCTCCAAATTCTTGCCATTGAGTGGTTTTAATAAGTGATATCTGGGAGCACCTAAACTCGTATAATCAGCCAGATGGCTAAGCTATCTTTATATATATATGTGTGTGTGTGTGTGTGTGTATATGTATATGTATATATGTGTGTATATATATATATATATATATATATATATATATATATATATATATATATATGACTATGTTCCAAGAAAATTTTGTTTATGGACACTGACATTTCAATGTCATATAATATTTACCTATTACAAAAGATTATTATTCTGATTTTTTTCAGAATACCATTTAGAAACGTAAAAGCCATTCTTAGCTCATAGGCCATATAAATACAGGTAGCCAGCTGTATTTGGCCCATAGGTTGTAGTTTGTCTACCCCTGACATAGGGGCTTCAGGGATTTATGTGTTTTTCAGAATGTTATTTGGCAATTAATGTGGATGTCTTTTAAAATTACAGCTGTCATACAATACTATATTAGTTTCAGGTGTACGACATAGTGATTACACATTTATGTAACTTACCAAGTGATTACCCCAATAAGTCCAGTAACTATCTGATACCATACATAGTTATTACAATATTATTGACTATATTTCCTATGCTGTACTTTACATCCCCCTGGCTGTTTATAAATGGTAATTTGTACTTCTTAATCCCTTCACCTTTTCCATCCATTGTCCCCCAGCTCCCCTCCCATCTGTTAACCATCAAAATATTCTCTGTATCTATGAATTTGTTTCCGTTGCATTTAATGTGGTTTTAATTTGAGAGGTTTGGTTGAGTTCAGTAACTATAGAATGCTCACATGGCTGAGTATAATTTCAAAAGATGTACTTTCAAAAGTATTCCTAATATATATGAGGAAAAATGTGCCCCTGAGTCATACATATAACATGTGGGCACTGCCTGTAGCTACTTTTTGCTTTTATAGGGAGAGCAGGCCCTGGAGAAAGAAGTTGGGGTGAACGTGGTAGGAAAATGCTGCAGATGTTTGAGTAGAATGTTGGCTAAATGTTGAAGTCCTGTGTAAGGGAAATAAAGGATCAGGAGGACCTGTGGAGAAAAATGATGAAGGGAACATGTAGTTAGATCAGGAGAAGGAGAAGAAAGAGATAGCATCCTGAATTTGATAAAATTTATGCAATGAGATGCTGTTGTAGAACATTTTGAAGTAGAGAGAACACTAGTTTTGCTATATTTGTAAAAATATATTATTAAGAGCTATATAGAATGTCTAAAAGGCAGTCTTTGCCATTACATGATATCCTTTGTCTTTCAAGAAATAATCCTTCGTTTTTGAGGACTTTAGAGTTTTAGTTTTCAGTTTTAGAATCTATGCTGTTCAAAATGTGGCACCCACACTTTTAGAAATGCTAATTCTTGTGCCACTCCCCACCTGGGGGATGGAGCTGGTATTGTGTTTAACCAGCCCTGCAGGGGTTCTCATGGGTACCAGGGTTTGAGAACCACTTCTTTTGGTCACATAAGAGGGACATCAACACATAATCTTTCATTATAGATAGCAGTGTTTACAGTGAAGTTGCATGGCAGGCTTTTTGATGGATACTTTTCACTACTGCTGTTTTTAAGGGCAGCCACCCGAAGGAAGCAGACAGAAAGAATGCCCTTACTGTAAAAGGAGAAGGAATTTTTCTTATAAGTAAACAAGATGAAACATGATTCAGGGTGTTTCTTCTGGAACCCAGGGGAAAACAGTTCCTAGTGGGTAGTTGCTGTAGTCTCTCTTTCTGTCTATACCAGTTCAACTTGCCTACAGAGTACAGGCTATAGACAGCATTCCACATTTTTGTTGTGTTGTCATGACTAGAGGATGGTGGTGGTACAAGCGTAAATGCCTCTTAATTTTGTTTCTTTCTGTTCACTCTTCATTCTATGCTAGGAATACACTTACCTCAAGCTCCTCCTACACAGTGACCTTGCTTCCATATTAACTGGCACATATAGCTGGAGACTTATACATGAGTTTGACTAACCCAAGGTTTTATTTTTTTTTATTTTTTATTGTTTATTGTTATTCTATTATAGTTGTCCCAATTTTTACCCCTTTGTCCCCTACTCCCACAGTCCCCCTCACCATTGTCCATGTCCATGGGTCATTCATACATGTTCTTTGACTAGTCCCTTCACTTTCTTTCCACCATTATCCCCCACCCCCCTCCCTTCTGGTCTCTGTCAGCCTGTTTCATGTTTCCATACCTCTGGTTCTGTTTTGCTCATTAGTTTATTTTGTTCATTAGATTCCTCTTATAGGTGAGATCACATGGTATTGGTCTTTCACCGACTGGTTTATTTTACTTAGCATAATATTTTCCAGTTCCAACCATGCTGTCCCAAAAGGTAGGAGTTCCTTCTTTCATTGTGCAGTGTAATATTCCATTGTGTAAATGTACCATGGTCTCTTTAATCAGATCATTTACTGATGGGCACTTGGGCTGTTTCCAACATTAAGCTATTGTGAATAGTGCTGCTATGAATAGGGGTGCATAGGTTCTTTTGAATTGGAGTTTCAGGATTCTTAGGTTATATTCCCAGCAGTGGTATCACTGGGTCAAAAGATAGTTCCATTTTTAGCTCTTTGGGGAAATTCCATGCTGTTTTCCACAGTGGCTGCACCAGTCTGCATTCCCACCAACAATGTATTAGGGTTCCCTTTTCTCCACAACCTCGCCAGCACCCATTGTTTGTTGATTTGTTTTGTTTATGATGACCATTCTGATTGGCGTGAAGTGGTATCTCATCATGGTTTTAGTTTGCATCTCTCTGATGGCTAGTGATGCTAAGCCTCTTTTCATATGTCTATGGGCCCTCTGTATATCCTTCTTGGAGAAGTGTCTGTTCAGGTCCTTTGCCCATTTTTTAATTTTATTTTTTTTAATTGTTGTTCAATTACACTTGTCCCCATTTACCCCCATTACTCTCCCCCCGCCCTACCAACCACCACCCCCCACATTCAGTTCTACCCCCCAACCATTATCTTTGTCCATGGGTCCTTTAAACATGTTCCTTAACTTGACCCTTTCCCTTCTTTCCCTCATTATCCCCTTCCCCTTCCCCTCCAGTTACTGTCAGTTTGTTCTTTATTTCCATGCCTCTGGTTCTTTTTTGCTTGCTTGCTTGTTTTGCTGATTAGCTTCCACTTATAGGTGAGATCATATGGTATTTGCCTTTGCCCAGATTTTAAATTGGATTGTTTATCTTCCTGGTGTTGAGTCATATGAGTTCTTTATATATTTTGGAGATTAAACCCTGTTCAATGTATCATTGGCAAATATATTCTCTCATATAGTTGGTTCCCTCTTCATTTTGATGATAGTTTCTTTAGCTGTACAGAAGCTTTTAGATTGATGTACCCCCATTTGCAGTCTCATACAGCATAAGGAAAGGTTACCAAATCGGTTTGTTACTTATAAATCCAGTTATGTACCAGAGAAGATGGTTGACAAGGTATAACTGCCTACCTCACCTCCTCTACTGTATGAGGTCTGTCTGAAGCCTGAGAGACTAGGAACTAAGAAAACAGTTATGGACATCTGGCAGTTTTGTCCAGGCTGCCCTGAGGTTAGCCACCCAAATTGCTACTTTCCATTTCACATGAGGCCTCAAACTGGGAATCTTGGTGCCATGCTTTTGCAGTCTTGCTTCCTTGGGCAATCTGAGAAAGGGGCAGAGAAAAGCACTTTTTGCTTCTGCAGATTAGAAACTTTTTTTCTTTTTTTAAATCACTGTGACAAGGAAAGAATGAATTTCATTATAGGAAAATTTGAAACCTCCCTGCTTATAATTGTGACAGGGAAGTGACGAAGTACATGGTTTATTTTACTCTATGCCCCTTTGAGGTAATGATTTTGATTATCAAAGACCTCCCCAAGTATTTAAGATTGGCTATGTATTCTGCATTTCACTAGCTGATATCCATAGACATGCTGCTGCTGACAAACCATAAATTAATTTCTTCAGTGATAAGACAATCGGCTTTGGGAACATTGATTCTACATTTTGATCCCTTCTTCAGTCTACTAGATTATTCTCTTCATGAATAGAATTCTAAATGGAAATCCCATTCTAAAGAGATCTAATAGCAACTTTCTACAAACATTTATTGAGTATTTACAAGGTAAATTGTTATATTACATAAGTTAATACGATGTAGTCCTAGTCCTCAGAAAACAAGCTTGTAATGGTTACTTATAATATGGATGATAAATGAAATAATATGTAGTAAAGCATTTGAAAGGGAAAAGGTAATTTTTCCCTTAAAGGGATTTGGGCAATGCCAGGGAACTGGGGGAATGAATTAGGGAGGAGAGAATGTGCGAATAGAAATAAAAGAAATAGACTTGAGAAGACGTGCAAATAGAAGAACTAAAAGAAATAAACTTGAGAAAGTGGGAGGTGAAATGAGGAGGTGACATCAGGTCCCTGAGGAGCACACCTGCTGGTGTGTTCATGCTTGGGCAATGAGGGCTAGGTGCTGTTCTTGCTGACATGATTATTGTAATTGTTAACTAGCCTCACGAGTAGGGAACATAACTGTTTAATGCAACTTGTTTGAGTAATATATTTATGGTATTTGTTTTGGGTACATTTTCCCAATGTGTTACCCTGGACATCTAAAGAATAAGTGATATTGTAATAAATTGAGAAAATTCCCCTATATATAGATTTAGAACCTTAGTAAGAAGGTGATTGAACTTTTCAACTTCAGAGAGTTTATTCTACTATCTTAAAACCATAGCTCACTGTGGGCTGGGGGTGGGTGCAAAGGTACAAACTCCCAGTTATAGAATAAGTCATGGGGATTTAATGTACAGCAAGTGACTATAGTTAATAATACTGTATCATATATTAGAAAGTTGCTAAGACAGTAGATCTTAAAAGTTCTTATCACAAGAAAAAAATCTGCAAGTATGCATGGTGACAAATGTTAACTAGACATTGTGGTGATTACTGCATAATATATATAAATATAATATCATTATGTTGTGCACCTGAAATGAATATAATGTTGTAGGTCAATTATAACTCAATTAAAAAACCATAGCACACCTTTTGCCAGTTTTATTTTACATACATAATGTGTGGAAGATTACTCATATAATGCTGTAACCCTCATTTCTCTTCCATTTAGCTATGGCAACATAAGCAATATACTCCGGTTCTTTGCAAAATTGATTACACACAAATGTGCCGATGTGGACAGGATGTTTATTATTTCATATTTTCTCAGCAATTGCACAATTTCAGTGTTTGAACCCATAGAGAGGAATTCAGGTAAGAGACATACCTCTCATAGCAATTTCCTCAGAGTAGTTAACTGTCTCTTCATTTTGAAATTTAAGGAATATGATCTGATTTTATATACTGGATGATCTAAGATAGCTTTTATTTTTTTAACCACTAACATTTATTTTACAAAGATCTCCAAATTAAAACCCAAACATATAAAATAATAAGAGAGGAACAGTTGTGGTTGGCTTGGGACTGGGGAACTGGGGATGCCTCCTTTTGGACACTATCCTCCCTTCCTCTGTGGCCTCTGAGACACCAATGTGGAATCCAAGGGCTTCAAAATCACGGACTGGCTACCACCAATCCCACTGACAGCCAGAAAGATAAGAGGAAATCTGTATTATTAACAGTACTGCTTAAAAAATTTTTCCTTAAGTATAAGGCAAGAGTCCCAGATTAACAAATACAATCTTCAGAGTCCATCTTCTGGCTTTCCTGTCTGTTGAGGCTGTTGCCAAGGTTTGAACATCCAGGCCATGGAATCCCCCTCTACTGTGTCCTGATACTGTGGCCATTGCTGAGGAGAGCCATTGATTTTGACTTCAAATTATGGAGCTGTATGGTTCTGTTCCTTGTCCCAACATGTTTAAAACTTTTATCTGTGCTGAAGACATATGTTTGGGAAGAATAATTAGTGGTGTGCTGGTTAACAGGCTCTCTGAAAATATTTTAAAAGGATCTAATTTGTACCATTTGCTAATTCCATGGTGTAAATACTACAGCCATGGCCAATTTAAATTTCAAGCAATCAACAGTTTAACAGCTGGCTTGCAAAATCCCTGAAAATTGAACAATCAGCCCTTATGAGCTGATATGAGCCAGTCAGCACACCAATGAATAATGAATAATTTGTCTAATTAAGTCAGGCTCCATAGTGATTTGAATAATAATGGATCAAATCTTAAAATATGAAACAAAATAGGGGTGAATATAAATTATGCTCTTAAAGGTCAAAAAATAAACACTATACATCTAGAATGGGGAATATTTGGCTAGGCCATTTGCAGCATACGTAAAACAGAAAGGGTGCTGATAGTCAACTATAAACTTACTAGTAATAATAGTAGCCACAACTGAGTACCCAGTATTATCCTTACAAGAACTTTATGAAGGTAAGTTTTGTGTTAGTCCAGGTCGTTTAAGAGATAAGCCCCAATATGGTATTAAACATGCAAGAGATTTATTATGGGAAATGCTGGTGAGGGAAAATGTGGAAGGTGCCAGAAGAGGCTGGATGAACCATCAAACTGCAGTGCATGTCTGACTCTTGCAAAGGAAATAGCGAAGGATGAAAGGAAGTGATGTTAGACTGCAGTAAAATTCTAAGAAAGTTTCATTCAGTAAGGCTGACTGGGAGTCCTAGAGCCAAAGGCAGTAGATGGAGGCAGCCCTGTCTTGCAGAAATTGGCCTGCCTTGAACCTCTGCTTTGCTTAGTCATTTGTTGACAGCAGCCTGTTGGAAACAAGAACTCAGCACAAACCTAGGGATACAATTCAGAACATAGCAGCTGGGGTCTTCCATCAACTATGTTCCCCACACTAGGCAATCTGAGAGGTACATTTTCATGTCCCCATAAATTTTATTACCTTTTTATGAATGAGAATTCAGAGGGGTTCAGAGAGGTTAAATAACTCCTAATGATCATAAATCATGTGACAAAGCCAGGATGGACTCCAGCTCTATTTGGCTCCAAAACCTGGTCTTTTCACCACCTATGGTTTCTGAATATGGTAGGAGGAAATGTGATGAAGCTCATTTCGAAAGCTCATTTGGTCTCAGGTTTTATTCACAGGTTTAGAGATTTCAGTTCACTGTCAGTTAAGAAGATACTGGAGTTCCATGTTCAACTCTGCATGCTGCTTTTCAAAAGGTCAAAAATCAAATAAGGCCCAGAAGAGAGAAGATCAAATAGGGAGAATTCTGGAAAGCAAGAAACATGAGCCATTTCTAAAAGAAGCAGAGATATTTTGCATACTGAAAAGCATTAATTTGTATGTCAGAATAGGTATAAGGCATCATCTGGGGCAAATGGATGGAAATAAACTCAAGTGAGGAATTTTCTACCTGGTACTGGGTAACAGGATGCACTAATAAATCCCCATGATTTATTTTAGTACACTAAATATGCACTAAAGATGAGTATCTTTCTTTTTTAAAAAAGGTTTTATTATTTTTAGAGAGAGGAGAAGGGAGAGAGGGAAACATCAATGTGGGGTTACTTCTCACACGCCCCCTACTGGGGACCTGGCCTGCAACCCAGTCATGTGCCCTGACTGGGAATCGAACCGGCGACTTTTCATTTCACAGGCCAACCCTCAATCCACTGAGCCACACCAGCCAGGGCTAAAGATGAGTATCTTTCTCATGTCCCAATTCTTATGTTGCTGGGCACAGAGAAGGAATTTGCTAAGTGTTTATTTAAGTGTTTAGATTGGGAAGGGAGTAGGGAAGTGGAAGAAAGGGCCAGAATACCATACCACATTTTTCTTTACACACTCACCTAGGGAGCTTCATTTATTTACTCACTGTATAATTCTTCCCTTCTTTCTGAGAATAACAGGTACTATGAGTTCACAACTAAGTTATATAGTCTGTGTTTGAGCACGGAGTAACTGCCAATTCAGAAGAACCTGTGTACCCCAATGTTCATAGTAGCGTAATTTGCAATAGCCAATTGTTAGAAGCAAACTAAATGCCCATTAGTAGATGAGTGGATCAAAAAACTATGGTGCATTTACACAATGGAACACTACACAGCAGAAAGAAAAAAAAGAACTACTACCCTTCATGACAGCATGGATGGAACTAGAGACTGTTATGCTAAGTGAAATAAGCCAGGGGGTGAAAGACAAATACCATATGATCTCACCTATAAGTGGAACCTAATCAACAATACAAATAAGGAAAATATAACCAGCAACATTGAAAGAAAAAATAAACCAACAGAGTCAAAAGGGAAGGAGCGGGGGTGGATGGGGAAAGGGAAGGGAAGGGTCAAGTCAAGGAACATGTATAAAGGACCCACGGACAAAGCCAAAGTGGGGAAGGAGTGAGGGCAGGAAGTGGTGGAGGGGGGCAGGGAAAGTGGTGGCGGGAAGGTGGAGACAAATGTATTTGAACAAAAAATAAATATTAAAAAAAAAATAAAATCTTAAAAAAAAAGAATAAAGCCTACTCATTAACTTTTCTCTTTTTCCGTAGGAAATACTGGTGGATTGTTCTTGAAAAGAATGCGTATTAAGAGGACTGGACAAGAAGGCTTTAAAAGAGAGCTCTCAGAATATATCCAGCCTGAGGAGCTGTATATTGGAGCCAAAGTGAACTTGAATGGCTACCTGTTTCTTTTGCTCAATGCTGATGAGTATACCTTAAAATTCATGGAGGAGAATTCAGATAGGGTGAATTTACTTTGTATAATTCTTGACTTGTCTGTCAGCACTGTGCAATCTGTGTTTTTCTTTCTCTAGGCCTTTTCTTCTTCATCTTGCCACCAGTTTTACATTGTGCATTCACACATGTGGACATGAATAATGGATCAGCGTGACTTGGCCACAGGTCCTGTCACAGAGGCCAGGTCCCAGTCTACTCTGTTTACATGCTGGGTCCTTAGCTGCCCAGCATCACGGATGCCAGGCACAGGCAGGAGGCAGGCCCAGGGTTGAATCAAATTTCCTGGGTTTTCTGCTGACACCAATGATGTTTTCAGAAAGAAATCCAGCAACTATAAGGAAGGAAGAAAATCTGGTGCCACACACTGTGCTGTCCCAGTTAATTGGCACAAACCTACAGGGAAGGCTAAGACCTGAACAAACAGAATCCCCTAGGGAACCCAATAGTTGCTGGGGTTGCAACTTCCCATAACAGGAGCCACCTGAGACCTAAATAAGAATTCAAGGACACGCTGGCTAAAGTAAGCTCAAAGAGTTTTTTCATTTGATGGCAGATAGATATGGTTACTAAAGTACTATTAGGAAGTGCTCTTTGGTAAAAATAACATATTGATAAAACCTTGATTTTAAGTGTAAACTAGTTTGGTATGCAAAACATATTTAAGAATCATTGCCTAATATTGAAAATTCTATCTAGAAACAATTTATTTGATAAGTCTACCCATAAATAATATTTATGTGCCAATAATATATATACAGTACCAATTTAGTTTCATTTATATATAAAATTCTCAGGGACAAGTTGCTGAGATCAATTTCTCTGTATCTATTACATCATCCATGTCAATTTGGGTTCTCTGAGAAGCAGATTCCAAGACAGAATTAGACATGTAAGAGATGTATTGGAAGAAATACATATAAAGGATAAAGGTGGGGGGCAATAAAAGTAGGTGGGGAGACCTTCAGAGATCTGAGCCCTGAGAAAGGAGAAGGGAGGAAGGAGGATGGGTTAGTTAGGGAGAGCCTCAAATGCAGCAGAGCTCTGAGAAAGTCTCAGCCAGGCCAATAGCACAGAGCAAACACTGCCCATCACAGAAGTCCCATGTCAGGCAAGATGGCCCAGCTCTGGTGTCCCCATCCTGCTCTGTCATTGGTGAGAACAGCCTGGAGAGAGTGTGGCCTCAGTAGGAACACTGCACCAATCTTGAAGGCACAGTATCTAAGGGCTATGATGTAACAGTGCTCTTCTCTGCACAGTCTCTCTTATGGTAGGCCCAGGCAGTACCTCCAGGGCTGCCGCACCATCTCTCCATTTGCAGTGTTAGGAATTCCAGCTATTGTTAAACCATGAACCAGTATCTCTTCAAAAGCACTAAATTCAGGTGAGAGGCACAATAATAGGGCAGTTAGATTTTTGAAGACCAGCAGGCTTATTTGGAAAACCTGACTCCACACTTAATAGTTGAAGGGCTTTGGACATGTAACTTCCCTGAGCTTCACCATCCTCTTCTTTGAAATGAGAGTAACAACAGTATCTCTTTCAAAGACTTCCCGTGAAGATTAGATGTGATAATGTGTATAAAGTGCTTAACTTTATGTGGCACATAGCAAGCTCAGCCAGTGTACAATTACAATAGCTATTGTAAATTAGGGCTCAATATTCAGACACAAAGTAAGCCTATACCCTTATATAAAATACTCTTGATCCTTCAACAACATGAGGGATAGGGGTGCTGACCTACCACATTGTCAAAAATCTGCATAAAATTTTTGACTACCAAAAACTTAATGACCAATAGCTTAATACTGATTGGAAGCCTTACCAATCAGTAGCATAAACAGTTGATAAACATATTTTGTATAAGTATTATATACTATGTTCTTATAATAAAGTAAGCTAAAGAAAAGGAAATGTTATTAAGAAAATAATATGGAAGAGAAAATACATTTGCAGTATTTATTGAAAAAAGCCGATGTGGAAGTGGACCCCTGCACTTCAAACCCATGTTGTTCAAGGGTCATGCTGTACAAAGGGGGACCAAAAAATCCTGAAATTTATTTGTAAAAAATTGTGTATATATTCTTACATGTTTCAACTACAGTAACCTTCAAAGCAATCTCCATTTGATGCAATTCACCTATTGAGGTGTTTTTTTCCCACTGTTCAAAACAGTTTTTGAACCCATCGATTTTGATGCCTTTTAGTGCTTCTGCCTTTTTTTTGTTTAATCTCTTCCACATTGGCAAAAATGTTTCCCTCTGAGGACTTTTTTCATTGTGGGAAACAAAAAAAAAAGTTGCTCAGGGCAAGATTGGGTGAATAAGGCAGGTGGATCACAAGGGTCATGCTGCTTTTTTGGTCAAAAACTCCTGAGCACTCAGCCAGTGTGAGCAGGTGAGCTCATAAATCAGCCATCATGAAATGGACAAATGCCTTGAGTCTTCAAAAAAAAAATTCACTGAAGCCAGAAGCAGCCTCTTATAACAATGCCTGCTGGTAACTGATACAGATGGGTTCCTAGAACACTCACCTAGCGGGGGAAGCCTTTTTCTCAAGGGGCCCACCCTCCAGAAGATAATTTTGAGTTTTTGAGAACCCCCTTGCATAGCATGAATATATGTGTTTTTAAAATTTATTTTTCAATTACAGTTAACATACTATAATGAATATATAAAAAATAATGAATATATGTATTTTAAGTTATAAAGGGCTTTTCTCCTTTCAGAAAGCTAAAAGCAGGGTAGGACATTACCAAGTATCAGCATCCCAAGTGAAAGCTTCATTGTTTTAAAAAACTGCCCTTAACAGGGACATTTTAAACAGAGAAAGATTAATATGCTATTAATATTAGTCTGAGGATTCTTTTCAAAAGAGCTAGTAGATACTATCATGGAAATGGATGAAAGGAAATGTAAAACAAAGAGGGAATGGGGGCTGCAGTAGGTGCCAAACCCCATGGTAGAAGTGAGGGCTTTATACTAAATTACCATCTATGTTACTTTCATATTTAGTCTTCTAATTTTTTAGCTCTTGTATGTAATTGTTTACAACCATATGCTTTATTGGATTGAATGAGGAGTATTCTTACAGAGTCAAAAACCAAATCATAGAGTAGGAGACAGAAACTGAGGGCTGTCTGGAAAAGGAATGCAATGGTATTTCAGTGTGTGTGGACCTTTAACACCTGGTCTTGCTCTTCTCATTGCATCATATGGTGACCAACAGTTCTAGGGGCTCACTCGAAATATCTGGAGAAAATAGGGGTTCACTTACCTAATTTTGAAACCGCTTCCTCTCCATTAGGGTCTCCCAATATATTAAACCAATGTCTAAGTGTTAAAAGGAGGAGGCAGAGTCAGAAATAGATGTTGTTTTCTGATTCCTGTGGCCTGCCATATCTTTAGCTCTTTTCT
This sequence comes from Pteronotus mesoamericanus, assembly GCF_021234165.1. Classification (NCBI taxonomy): domain Eukaryota; kingdom Metazoa; phylum Chordata; class Mammalia; order Chiroptera; family Mormoopidae; genus Pteronotus; species Pteronotus mesoamericanus. Next base: position 5,676,957 of record NW_026555072.1, read on the forward strand.
CTCAGGTCTGGGTTTATCCTAATATCACTCCTAGTCCTAAAGCCCTAACTGAAGAGATAAAAAATCTAGTCATGTCTTCTTTGTGTTTATCTCTGTGGAAAGACATGCCCATCTAATTTTAGGTTCACAGTGTGAAGTCTCTTCTGGCCATCAGAAAGATTGGGCTCCCTATGTCTCAGGCATGTTTAAATAATCTTTCCTTTCTCCCCCCACCCCCAGTTTCCTTTTAGCAACCTTGAACTGGCCCTACAAAAGCTGAAAAACGAAAAATCAAAATCCACAGAGATCAAGCAGGTGTTTAGGGCTGCTGACTATAAATTAACAAAGACGGTGGATTATAATACATTCAGGTAAGCCATATTTTGCTAACAATAATCTGTTTTCCTATAAAGATTGCTCTTAATGTTTCTTAATACTACATACTATTTTTTTAGAAATTGACAATTCTTTGCACTTATATTACTTTGTAGTCAAGTTTGGCCTATTTCTAGTAAGTTCTTATGTATTTGCATATTGAAGAAGTTTATAGGTGAGAACAGAGAGACAAAAACATAGAGAGTCAGTTCGTCACATTGTCTTGTGAATGATGGTGTTGAAGAATCAAGTGAATGCTAGGAAGAGTGCATCTGAGTGAGAAAGGCAGAAAAAAATAGAGCTAAGCACACCCTTCCAAAATCTGGGCAACAAAGGAGAGACAGGTCCCTAAAAATGAGATCCAGTTGGGAAAGAGTAGAAACTTTACTGATTATCAGAAAAAGCAATATATATGCATATCACTCTGTATATATATGCTCACACATATCTGTGTAATTTGAAAAACATAAGAATATAGATATTGAGGGAAAATACATGACAGTAGTTAGAGAAATATAAGAAATCATTAACAATAAAGATTTCTCTAAGGTAAAGCTGAATTCTGAAGGGATTGTCCAGTGGCTGACCTAGGCAAATTTCCAAAGAGCAGAAACAGGGTCTAGTACAATTGTGAGACTTCTCTTAGCTTGGAAACAAAGTGAATTGAGTGTTCAGGAGAATGTAAATTAAATCATCGATGGAAGACAAAGAGAATTTCTCTTTAGGCTGAGAATTCTGGCTCCTGAAAACAATTGTGGCTGAAAGCTGTATAGGAAATTCAGCTTGATGCATTCAAGATGTGGGCTGAGAAATGAGGAAGTGAGCCCAGGAGAAGGTGGCAGGGAAGTCTTTCCAATTTTGTGCCCGAAGTCACCTCTTGCATCAGTACGTGGTGACCAGAGCCCCTCATGAGGCTGCAAGTGTCCCAAAAGCTCATATGTTGTTTTAACAAATCTCTTTTGTTTTTCTAAAATGTTCTTTTGAGAAAAGCATTCAGAGGACATATTTTTGTTGTTTAGAATTTCCAACCTTCTGGGATCAATAAGAATTTATAGGTCTTTGTTATTGTTCACAGTAGTACACGTTCAAGGCCTTTTTCAAAATAAATGGAGATGAGTAAAGAACAAAGACAACTGCTCGGGCCATGGACTAATGGTAAACAGTAGAGTAGAAAAATTTCCATCAGAAATTAGGGAGTGGTTTTGTTTTATTATTTTGTGTCCTTTTACCAAAGTATCCGTTCTGCCAACACTCTAGCAAACTCTATTGGAAACAGTTTAGTTTATGGGGCTTCTGGGGAACCACTTAGGCTAGGCAGGAGATCCAAGGAGGAAAAGTTGCTCCACAGATGGAGGCCTGACCTTAATTACTTATGGAATAAAGGACCACAACACTGGTTGGAAGGTGGCTTCAAGGCCTGCATGCTCAGAAGCAACCAGCTCATGATCTTTAGTCCCTGTCCTGGCCAGAAATTCCCTACAATGAAAATCATATCAGGTCATGCCTGGCTTGAAAAGCCCTTCAGTGACTTGCCATCATTCTTATAATAAGATCCAAACATTTTACTGCAGCTGGCGGGACCTTCAATGATGTGACTCTCTGTTTCATCCTTTCTTATCCAGCCCTGTCCTCAGACCTTGCTGACTATCACTCAGTTTGTCAGACATATCAAGCTCTTTTCTGCTTCTAAGCCTCTGTGCATGAAGTTCCCTCTGCTTGGAATGTCCACATCACTATCCTTTTCATGACAAACTCTAGGACTCAGCTGAAATATTACTTCCTTAGATGGATTATCTGACTCTTCTACATAAAGTAGATCACTCAGTTATACTTATTCCCTTGTTTATATTTTCCTTTTTTTAGTTTTTAAAAATCTTTTAAATCTTTGTTCCATTACAGTTGTCCTCATTTTTCCTCCATTACTCTTCCCTGCCCTACCCACCCCTGACTTTCCACTTTCAACACTTCCCCCCATTGTCTTTGTCCATGGGTCCTTTATCCATGTTCCTTGACTTGACCCTTCCCCTTCTTTCCACTGTTATCCCCCTTCTTCTTCCCCCCAATTACTGTCAATTTGTTCTTTATTTCCATATCTCTGGTTATATTTTGCTTGTTTGTTTTGTTGATTAGGTTCCACTTATAGGTGAGGTCATATGGTATTTGTTTTTCACCGCCTGGCTTATTTCACTTAGCATAATGCTCTCCAGTTCCATCCATGCCGTCACAAAGGGTAGTAGCTCCTTCTTTCTTTCTGCTGCGTAGTATTCCATTGTGTGAGTGTACCACAGTTTTTTAATCTGCTCATTTACTGACGGGCACTTAGTTTTTTTAAAAAAATTACATTTAAAAAAAAAGGAAAAAAAATATATTTTATTGATTATGCTATTACAGTTGTCCTGATTGTTCCTCCTTTGTCCCCTGCCACCCAGCACCCCCCCACTCCCTCAGGCAATCTCCCCACCCTTGTTCATGTCCATAGGTCATGTGTGTAAGTTCTTTGGCTATTCCTTTTCCCATACTGTACTTGACAGCCCCATGGCTATTCTGCAACTACCTATTTGGTACTTCTTAATCCCCTCACCTTTCCCCTATTCTCCCACACTCCCCTTCCCATCTCTTTATCTTTAACCTTTAGCATTTTAATTATGATGTATCTTGGGGTGGGCCTCTTTGTGTCCATCTTGTTTGGGACTCTGTGCTTCCTGGACTTGCATGTCTATTTCCTTCGCCAAATTAGGGAAGATTTCTTTCATTATTTTTTTCAGATAGATTTCCAATTTCTTGCTCTTTCTCTTCTTCTTCTGGCATCCCTTATGGAATGAATGCTGGGTTGCATAAAGTTGTCCCACAGGCTGCTTACACTATCCTCATTTTTTTAGATTCTCTTTTCTTGTTCTGATTGGTTGTCTTTTGTTCTCTATGTTCCAAATCATTGATTTGATTCCTGGCTTAATCGACCCTACTATTGTTTCCCTGTAAATTGTTCTTTATTTCAATCAGTGTATCCTTCATGTCTGAGTTGATCTTTTTTATGCTTCTGATGTCCTCACTTGAGCATCCTAATAACCAGTGTTTTGACTTCTGCATCTGATAGATTGCTTATCTCCATTTCATTTAGCTTTTTTTCTGGAGTTTTGATCTGTTCTTTCATTTGGGCCATGTTTTCTTGTATCCTCATTTTGGCAGCCTCTGTGCATGTGTTTTTAGGTACTAGGTATAGCTTCTTTGACTCTGTGTCTTGATAGTGTGGCTTAATGTAGTAGGTGTCCTGTAGGGCCCAGTAGCACAGCCTCGCCTATCACCCAAGCTGGGTATCCAAGATGTGCCTTCATGTGGGCTGAGTACACTCTCCTCTTGTAGTTGAGCCTTGGTTGCTACTGGCAGATCAATGGGAAGACTTACTCAGGCCAGTCAGCTGCAAGGATTGGGTGTGATCACTTATCACCAGCCTCCACCCTCCTTGAAGGATCAGTTGTGCAGAGGCAGGGTGGTAGTGCTCCAACGTGGCTTTTTGGCATCCATTGGGTGCAGTGGCCCCTGGGGTTTCCCAGGGGGTGCATGCCAGGATCAGCCCTCACCTGTGTTTTGCCCTGGGCCATCCTGCCTGAGTTATGAAGCAATCTTTGATGGCTGCTACTTGTGCTGGCCTTGGAGATTTCTGGGCAAAGCCAAGCTGTGAATCTAGCTGCTAGTTCTGGGCCTGGGGCTCACTGAGTCCAGCTATTGCTTGTGGGACAGGATTTAGAAAGTTGTGAAGCATGAGTCAAGACCAGCCATTCATATGGAAAAGCAGCTTCGGTGGGCCCATAAGTTGGGTGGGGAAGAGTCTCTAGGGATCTCCAATGTTGGTCAAACAGTGTTAAGCCAGATTGATGGAATCTTAGATAGAGCACCAGTATGCCAGCTCTGTGGGTGGAAGGCTCAGAAAAAGGACAATGGCCTCAGCTCACCTTGATGCCAGACACCTCAGCCTCCCCCTGCCACTGCTGGTGCCTCTCAAGTGACTACCCAGGTGCAGGAGCTCAGAGGGAGTGAGTCTGAGTAGGTTGAGTCTGTGTGGGTTCTTTAAGATGAACTGCTTGGGGGCTCCAGAAGTTTCTTCCACTGACTCAATCTCTGCTGGTTTTGGCAGCCAGAAGTTGTGGAGACTTATCTTCTTGGCACTGGAACCCTGGGCTGGGAGACCAGGCGTGGGGCTGGGACTCCTCACTCTCGAGATACCCCTCCTGAATTTTTATTCATCACACGTGGATGTGGGACTAGCCTGTTCCGTGTCTGCACCCAGTCTGGATGGGTGTGGTTTCTTTAATTTTGTACTTCCATTCAACAGACTTCCATTCAACTCAATTTCGGTCAGTTCTGAACAATGATTGTTCTATATTTTAGCTGTAATTTTGTTGTGGTTGTGTGAAGAGGTGAACTATGTCTACCTATGCTGCCATCTTGACCAGAAGTCACTAATATTTTTCTTATGACAGCTTGCAGTTACTTTACTTAGATATCTAGGTAAATAGATATCTATTTACTTGGTGTGTGTGTACTTGTGTGCATCTTATTAGAATATGAACTTTCTGAGGGGCAGGGAACTTGACTCAGCACTGGGCTGTGTACATCATAGTTCCTGAATGTAATAACAAACTGCTTGAATTATTCTTAGGGGTTTTGGTTGGAGGTGGTGCAATTGTTTTCAGATGAGGGTGTAAACCAGACATCTCCATATGACATGCTCATATTGGGTACTGTACCTTATTTTTTGGTCTGTAACTATTGATCCCTAGTTGATGGTCTTCAGCATTCTCTTTTTCTCCTCATGCTCTTCCCTGAGCGAAGGCAAAGGAACTACATAGCCAGTCCCTATCACACCACAGCCTATAATTCTATGCTTCCCACTTCTACTAGCTTATTTTTCTTCTATGTATTTGTATATGTATGTATGAATACTTTGGCTTTTCTCACCAGTATGTAGTATCTTTGAGGGTAGGGACCTTCTCTTTCTTATTTTCTGCTTTAGCGTTACCACTTTTCACAGTGCCTGGCTGATAGTAGGGTGTTAATAAATATTTGTTAAGTAGCTACTTTTTATCCAGCCCTAACTGCTCTGGCTGGAAGCTGAAGACCAAGTTCTCCATATTAGTTTCTCAAGCTCTGACCTTTCTCCTGAACTATAGACCTGAAAATATAAATGCCTCTAGGACAGGGGTCCCCAATCCCCCTCTTCCTGGTCCATGGATGGTGCTCACATTACTGCCTGAGCTCCACCTCCTGTTTCCCCTCCTAAACTCTGATTTGTGGAAGAACTGACTTCCAGGAAACCAGTCCCTGATGCCAAAAAGGTTGGGGATCGCTGCTCGATGACATCTCCCCTTTTGGTGTCCCTTAGGCATTCAAAAATAAGTTGCATTGAGTTGAATTCATTTTCTTCTCCCATAAAGTTGTAGCTGGGAACCCTATCTTAGTAGAGACCACCATACTTCTCCCTACGGCCTGGGCCGGGGTTTGCCTTGTCTCTCTCTTCTTTCCTATCTTGACCTCTCCCAAACTCTTGAAATTGCTCTGCTTAAACTACTTCTCTTCATCTCCAGCTTCACTGTTGCAGTTCAGCTTTTTATCACTGTCCACTTAGACTTCCTTAAGAGTATTGTAACTGATCTCTTTTTCTTAACTCTCATATTCTAAAATTTTCCTAGAGTAACCTTCGTAAAATCTGATCAGGTTATTCCTCTGCTCTAAACCCTGCATCAGCTCCTCATTGTCTTCAGGGCAAATCCCATCCGTTCAGTGTTTCATGTGAGTTTGGTCATGGTCTAACCTTTGCCTATACCTTCTCCTTATTTCCATCTCACTAGAAGAAGGAATTTCTAGAAGTCATCATTCATTGAATAGTTATGTTGGGCCAAACATCATGCTGAATGCTTTTCATCTACTATTCATTGGTACCTCCTGCTGAGTTATTTGTTTATTTCTCTGCCTCCACAATTGGCTCCTGCCAGGTACAATAGATGTTTGTTGAATAATTTAATGAATGATCCTATTTCTCAAGGAGCATTCAGTCTACAGTTTGCAGCAAACAAGTAAATAATTGATTACCTTGCACTGGGGAAAGGCAATCTGTTTCTGACTGTATGGGAGTCAGGGAGAGCTAGGCATCAACCTCCCAAGCCAAGTGACTTGGGCAACTCAATTTACCTACCTGCACCTCACTCTTTTTTCTATATAGTGGTCTCTAAGGTCCATTCCAGGCACTGACATTTTGAAACTATTAAAATGAAGGTTTATAAATACACTTTTAAAATGTTCCATTTACAAATTCATGCATTAAAATAGTAGAATAGGCAGACAGGCAGGATTGCAGTGTAGGCCTCTGGGCTCTACCTCTGTGGTTCTGACTCTCCACTGCTTACAGACCTGGCACCCTCAGTATATATCTGGGGGCTCAAAGACTTGACCTGCTGCTCTGGGCAGTGGTCCAAGCCCCAGCCATTTTTCTTCTTCTCAGAGATTTGCACCTTCTCTCAGGGAATCCTTGAGAGCAGGAGCTAATAAACTATCTTTGCCTAAGTTGCCAGGGTTGATAATGGATTATTAAGTGGGCCTTCCTGAGATCTTTGCTAGAAAATTGACTTGAGGGAATGCAGGGAGTAGGGAAAAAGAGGCAGTTTGATGAAGGAATATTTCTCTTCTGTCTTGTCGCGGTCACTAGTTCTGCCTCTAGGCTGTACCTATTTCTTTGGGACCATTTTTTTCATGGTCTGTCAGATTGGCCTATATGAGAGCCATTGATTATTATCCAAGAGAGCAGAGGCGTACTCAGAGCCTCAGGGACCTGACAGACAGATTTAAACAAGGATCAGGGCAGAAACTAGGCTTGGCAGCTAGGCAGTTGGGACCATGGGCAGGGCTAGGCTTCTCATTGTGGGCCTTGAACTCTGAATCACAGGAAGTAGCAGCAGCAGGGAGAGCCCCATGCCAAGGAAGATGTGGCTAGTCCCTCCCTCTCTCCACCTTCCCAAACCTTGATCCACTCAGCAGGTATGATACCACCCCATGTAGCCTGTGTGTATTTTGATTTACTGTGTGCTCATCTCTTCTCCCCACCTGGGTGGACCTCTCAGAGGGCAGGGTTCATGCCCAGGCCACCCTTGTATCTTTCCCAGATACCTCCAGTATTGTGTCACAGGCCTCAGTGAATGTAGTGAATTATTATGCAGTTCTTCCTCAGATCCCCATTATTAACCACAGGGTCAGGAGGTTTCCTGTGGCTATTCATGTAATAAATTACTAATATTTAGATCCTTGAGAAAATATTCTCTCTTGTAAGACTAAAATTCTTTTCTTGAGGGAGGTAGCATAACACAAATAGATCCAATTTTGGACTTGCAGACCTGAATCCAAATCTCAGATCTGTCATTTGGGTGGCTTTGAATAAGTTGCTCAACAATGTTTTCACCTGTAAAATGAGGCTATTAATACCTACTACATACAGCTGTTCTGATGACTAAATTTGATAATGTATAGAAAGTTCTAACTTATCACACTGTAGTGCATAGCGGACAGTAGAAAATTAAACCCCTTTATCAATAGTTGCAACTTGGTGTCACCAAAAGTAGTAATAGGGATCTATGTTCTGTTTTTAGTATTTCAGTTAGTTATATATTTACCCATTATGAGGTCATTGAAAACATTCTTTAATAAATGAGGTTGGAAGGAACTCTTTAAAAACTTGGAGGCCATGAAGGTGGAAAATAAGCATCATTTTCCAAACCAAGGTTGGGAAGCATTAATATAATCTGCCTTATTACTGTCCTTTGCTTCAAGGAAGAAGATTGTAAGTTTACTGCTTAGAACATTGTGATGATCTCATCCTTATTTATCTAGGACAATTATCTCTTCTTTTATGTGGTTTTGCTCTATCTTTGTTTGAACTACTCTGTGTACATTATTATTGGTATTTTTATTGTAAGCTGTCTAACATCTTTTAAGGAAGCCACTAGTCTATTAGTCTATATGAACAAAGGCAGAAACAAAGATAAAAAAAATTGCAGAAGCACTTAAACATTTATTCTTGAGAACCAAATAGACACTTTGACAGTGTTCATAGCATATCTATGAGATGGAAACTTCAGCATACATTTTTAAAATAACAACATTTTGAACCTTCCTAAAAGCATTAAATATAAATAGTATGATGTCATAAAAAGAATGCTGGCTTGGGAATCAAAAAGACCGAGATCTTAAATTTGATTCTGTCACTGCCTGATGGTGTTTGTGTTGGTGAGAGCTTAATTTTAAAAAGCAGAATCATCTCTGGCTAGTTAAGCAGAAAAGGAATTTATTAAAAGGATCCTGGGTAGTTCACAGTATCTTTGGAAGGGCTGGAGAAATAAGCCTGAGGCTAAATTCTAGGAACAGTGCCCAGACTGGGCTGTAGAACTTGTCCGATGAGAAAATGGCCTCTGTTACCACTGCACCACCCACGACTCATTGCTGCATTTGCACTGTTGCCAAGAACTCAATTTTAGTGCAGCCATTGCTACCACTGCTTTGGCAACTTTATGTCCTTTGCTACCCCAGAAAACTGGACCCCTCTGACACCAAATGTGGCCCAACCCTAGCTGTTTTTTGTCTGTTAATTCCTTCTAAGTCAAAATCTCACCTAAGCGCCCTTGATTTGTAGAGCCTGGGTCACCTGCATGTTGCCAACTGCAAGGAAGGCTGGGAAATAGAACTGAGACTTCCATGTTGGGGTAATGGGAATCATAATGTAGGAATTTCCCCAAATACAGAAGGATGAATTAAAAGGTGCCCTTTTCATTTGCCACGATAGAAAATCTAAGCCAAGATGAACCAAGCAGGGAACATAAAATGTTGATATTAGAGACTAAACTTCTTGTTTGTAACCAAACCAAACAAAATGCTTGCCTGCTTTAGCACTTTATAGATACTGACCTGACCCGCCAAGCAGTTAAACAAAATACAAAGCCTTCTCATACACTTTGCTGTTTTGGCAATCTCTGATATACCTTTTTTGAGTTTAAATTGCCTTCAATGAAAATATTGGATTAGATTCAAGTTCCTAGATTGAAAGCTGGCAATTGTATTTTGTTTGGCTTTTGTTTAATGTTTTTAAAATTAGTATTTTAAATGTAAAAATCTATATATTTGGCACTTCTTGAAAAGTAGAAACTGGACCTACATTTCCCCATGGCAACAACCAGTTGGGGGTGAGTGGCAGCTACCCAACTCAGACAGAGCCTGTTCTCTGCATTTCATTTCCTAGTCTCTACAATTCATCATTGTCTTATACCTTCTCCCAGTTATTTTACCTGCATACCCTAGTAAGTACTTGACTAGGTAACCCTTGGATTAGATCATTATAAGGTTCCTTCCAGCTGTAAAATCCCATTATTTTCTTACCCCTAGGTATAGTGGAAATAGGCATTTAGGAATTGCTGATTAAAGAGCCTAAAATAGAACTGAGGACTGATTTTTAAATTAGAACCTGAATATGATTGTGTATCTAAAAATCCAAAAGACTTCATTTAAAAATGGTTAGAACTATTGAGTATTCAGGAAAGTAGCTAAATACAAGAAAACTACATAAAAAGCAATAATAACTGGTAAAGAAATGTTATGTAATGAAGGATACTATTCACTGTAGCAACAAAAATCATGAAATAGGAGTAAACTGAACAAGAAATGTGTAAGACTAAAATGAATACTATTTCAAAAGTTTATTATACCTCTGTGAAGATACTATTGTAAAATTTTTAATCTGCAGAAATCTAGATTTGAAGCAATTCCTATCAGAATTACAATGTGTTTTTGTTGTTGGTAGATTTGGTTTGGTTTCATGGGTTTAGGGGAAGAGAAATTGGCTCATTGATTTTTGAGGTTTCTCAAGAAAAGTAAGAGATGGAGAAATATTGAAAAAGAATATTGAAGTTTAGGTACTAGAATTTATATAGTTTGTAGTTATTTGAAAATATCAAAATGTACTAGTAGAGGAATAAACTAAAATATCAGTGAACTAAAGTCCATAAAGACCCGTTTATGGACATTATTGTAAGATATATATAGAACTTTTCAAGTCAGTGGAGAAAGAATGGATTGTTAATAAAGGTTTTAGTGACAACTGATTGGAAAACATTGAATACATGTTTATTTTGTGGTAGGGCATAGTTTTCCAAAAACCATAAAGGAAAAGTTGACTGTATTGACTACAGGAAAAATTTATATTTCTCTATAAAAAATACCATAAACAAACAAAGACATGAGAAAATATTTACAGCTGATATAAGAACTAGGGGATTAACATTCAGGATTTATGAAGAGCACCTATAAAATCAACAGACAAAAATGGGTTAAGGACAGGAACAGACAGTTCTTGGAAGACATACAAATAGCCTTTAAACTTATCAAAAGAACCCTAATAATGGTACAAGCTGAAACAACAATGAAATATAATCTTCATGGAATATTATATTGGCAACATTTTAAAAGAATCATATAACTGAATGCAGGTGAGCACATAGGGTAACAGGCACTTTCACTTTGTATTAATAGGAATTTAAATTGGTTCAGCATTTTGGAGGGCAGTTGGCAGCATCATGTCTAATGTTTAAACCACTTTACCTGTTAATTTTGCATTTAGAAACGTTTTATTCAGAAAAAAATTGACAAATGGTTTGCAATAGATTGTGTGCACACAATATTTATTGAAACAAACTTTATAATAGCAAAAATTTGGGAAGAAAATCAAATACCCAACAGTAGGGAAATAGTACAACATGTTCTGTTGCATTAATTTAAGACAGTGCCATGAGGAAGAATGAAATAGACCAAAAATACATACCTGAAGAAATGTTTAATGTAGTAGTCAGGATGGGCTAAGTAATGCTGCAGTTACAGCTAAACCCCAAATCTCAGGGAATTATATCAACAAAGGATTATTTCTTGCTTGTTCTCTGTATCCATTGTTCTTGTCTGGGGGAATTTTGTTCATAGTTAGCCGCTCAGGAACTAAAGCTGACAAAACAGCCACTACCTTGAATACCAATTACTGTGCCAGAGAAAGAAGAGAAATTTGAAGGGTTGAGCCCAACAAATTCTAAGCTGGGAAGGAATACATATCATTTACTCTCTTAAATTATTGGTGAGTACCAGTCACATGGCCCCATCCATATGTTCAGAAGAAAAAGGGAAACCAGATGTTGGTGAATAGCACTAATGGCTACATATATATGTGTCATACTGTTTTGTAGATAAGGCAAAACTCAGGAGTCTTTATAATATCCTATTTATGCCAAATATCTAAAGATTATATGTGCATGCATATTTATATAAATATTTCAAGGATTGTGTATCCTTTGAAGAAATCCTAGCAGGCTACATGCCAAGCTGTTAATAGAGTTTGCCTCATTCTTTGATTTTTTTTAAACAATGAAGCAATTGTTAAAAAAATAAAAAAGATAAAAACAAATAAAAACCAAGCAAATAAAACCAAAAGCCTGGGCAAAGAGCACTGAACATTTTTTATTTCTTGCTTCAGTTTCCAGAAAGAGCTAATGGCAAATGCTGGCAGAATGTTCTGAGAAAAAGTCAAGAGTCTCAGAATCATAGAGTAGTTGTTTCACTTGAAGCTTTACTCTTAATTATTGATTAGGGTCAAATAACTTCAATACACTTATCAAAATTCTTATATTATGGGTCAGAATATTTTAATGTTACAAAATTCTAGGGCTTTAAAATAAATTTTAGGATGAAATAGTTTTTATAATTTTCAAATTCTTATCAAATTAGCAACAAATCTTACACATTCATTTTCCCCAACATTTCATGAAAAATTTAAAACATTTAGAAAATTTGAAAGGCTGTGAACACCCATAAATCTATCACTTAGATTGTATGATTAATATTTTACTATATGAGTATAGGCATACCTCAGAGATATTGTGGGTTCAGTTTCAGATCACTGCAATAAAGCCAATGCTGCAATAAAGTGAGTCACAAGAATATTTTGGTTTCCCAGTGCATATAAAAGTTATGTTTATACTGTAGTCTAATAGTTACGTCTAAAAAGCAAAGTACTGTATATACCTTAAAAATACTTTATTAATAAAAGATGCTAACGATCATCTGAGCCTTCAGATAGTCATAATTTTTTTGCTGTCGGATGGTTTTTCCTTGATTTGATGACTGCTGACTGATCAGGGTGGTGATTGCTGAAGTTGGTGTAGCTATAGCAATTTCTTAAAATAAGACAACAGTGAAGTTTGTTCTATCAGTCGACTCTTCCTTTCATGAACAATTTCTCTCAAACCCTGTCAGTGCTTTATCAACTAAGTTTATGTAGTATTATAAATTTTTTCCTGCTTCACCTTGCACTTTTATATTATCAAGATGGCTTCTTTCTTTAAAACTCATGAACCAACTTCTGATAACTTTAGACTTTTCTTGTGCATCTTCCTCCCCTCTCTCAGCCTTCATACAATTTAAGAGATTTAGGGCCTTGCTCTGGATTAAGCTCTGGTTTAGGGGAATGTTATGACTGGTTTGACTTTCTACCCAAACCATTAAAACTATTCATATCAGCAATAATGCTGTTAAGCTTTCTTACTCATGTGTTCACTAGAATAGTAGTTTTAATTTCCTTCAAGAACTTTTCCTTTGCATTCACAACTTGGCTAACTGGTGCGGGAGGCCTGACGTTCTGCCTGTCCTGGCTTTCTTCATGCCTTGTTCATTAAACTTAGCCATTTTCTAGCTTTGGGTTTAAAGTGAGAGATGTGTAACTATTCCTTTCGTTTGAACACCTAGAGGCCACTGTAGGGTCATTAATTAGCCTAATTTCAATCTCGTTGTGTCTCAGGGAATAGGGAGGCCTGAGGAGAGAGAGATGAGAATGGCCAGTCAGTGGAGCAGTCGGAACACACACATTTATTAAGTTCACCATCTTGAGTGTGATTCATGGTGTCCTAAAATAATTACAGTAGTAACAAAGGTCACTGATCGCAGGTCACTATAACAAATATAATAATAATGAAAAAATTAAAATATTGAGAGGATTACTAAAATGTGACAGAGACACAAAGTGTGCAGATGTTGTTGGAAAAATGGCACCGAGAGACTTGCTCGATGTAGGGTTGCCATAAACCTTCAATTTGGAAAAAAAAATGCAGTATCTGAGAAGTACAATAAAGTGAAGCACACTGAAACAAGTTATGTCTGTATTTGGTTTGTCAGGAATCTCTCCATTCATAGATCTCTCCCTCCATCCATTAACCTATTTTAACTTTGGTGCATTTCAAAGGAAAATCAGTCATCAATTATTTTCTTCTAAATATTTCAGCATGTTTACCATTTATTTACAGTTTTTTATCTTAATGTAAAATTTATGTTCAATACAATGCACAGACCTTAAGTGTACATGTGCTGAGTTTCTGTAAATACATATACCTGTGCAACCCAAATCCCTCTTAAGACATGGAACATTACTATCACCCCAGAGAGTTCCCTCATACCCTATCCCAGTCAATCACAGCCCATATTCCTCATTCAAGAAGCAATCACTGTTCTAAGTTTTTTCACTGTGGATGTTTCTTTCCTGTTCTAGAATTTCATATAAATAGAATTATAGAGCATATAATCGTTTGTGGGTTCTCTTATTCAGTATGATTTTAAGATTCATCCATATTGTTGAGTGTAACAATAATTCATTTCTTTATATTGCTGAGTAATATTCCATTGTGTGACTATACCACCATTTGTTTATTCTTTGCCCTGCTGATAACTGGGTTAGTTCCAATTTTTGGCTTATATAAATAAACCTACTCTGAACATTCTTGTACAAATCCTTTTGTGAATATAAGTTTTCATTTTTCTTTGTTATTATACCCATAAATGGAATTGTTAGGACATAGGTATATGTTTAGTTTCATAAGAAACTACCATAACTTTTGCCAAAGTGCTCGTACGAGATTACATCCCTCCTATCAGTGTATCAGGGTTCTAGTCGCTTAACAACCTTACCAACATTTGGTATTATTAGGGTTTTTTATTTAAGCCATCTGGTAAATACATAGTAAAGTCTGCCTCATTATTGTTTAATTTGTATTTTCCTGATAGCCCATGATGTTGAGCACTTTTTAAAATGTGATTATTGGCTATTTGTATATCTTTTCTTATGTGTGAAGTATCTTCTCAAATCTTTTGCCAATTTTTATTGGTTGTTTGTTGTTGTATAATTGAGTAATAGGAGTTCTTTATATTTTCTGGATATTAGTCATTTGTCAGATACATGTTTTGAGAATATTTTTCTCCCAGTCTATGGCTTTCCTATTCACTTTCTCAGTGCTGTCCTTTGATGAGTACTGTATACATTCCAGATTTTGATGAAGTTCAAGTTGTCAATCTTTTGTTTTATGGTTATTGCTTTCTGTAATATGTTTATGATGTTTTTAGTGTTTAAGATGTTTAAGATATTTGTGGTTACCTCAAAGTCTTCGATGTTCTTTTATGTTTTCCTCTAATAGTTTTATGATTTTAGCTTTCACTTTTAAGTCTATGATTCCTCTCAAATTAAATTTTGTATATGCTGTGAGATAAGTATGAACATTTATTTTACTTAAATTCTTGAAGTGTTTATTTGAAATTTTTGTGGGCCAGAATATTTTATATTAAAATAAAAAATCAAATCCAGAGATCTGAAATATAATTTTGAAATGGAAGAATTTTTAAATTTTCAAATTCTTATGTTTGTGACAATGTCTTACCCACTCATTCTTTTCTTATTCTGTGCCATAGTTTCACTTATTAAAATTGCAAATTTTCCTTTGCAAAAGCTGAAATGCTGATTTTTAAATATTTTCTCACATCTTACAGTTTTCAACAATTTCATTATGTAATAAATTCTCACTTCTTAAGAATTGAAGTAGCCTCACTAAATTAGTATCCCAGTTAACTGAGGAATGCTACATACCAATGATGTTAACTGAAGGAAACTGTGTAAGATACGCATATAGCAGATTATATTTTTCAAAGATGGCTGCAACAGTATCTCCCATCCAACATGTTCATCTGAAATGTGAACTTGACACTCTTTTCACTGAAAGGTGGGTTCTGCATCATCTCCTTTTGAATATTTAGTGTCTGGTGATTCACCTGTAACTAATAGGGTGTGACAGAAGTGAGACCATGTAATTTCTGAGAGCAGGTCAGAAAAGATGATACAGCTTTTGCATTGCTGCTGTGACAGTTGCTTTTGGAGCTCTGAGCTACCATATAAGAAGTCCTACCACCTTGAGGCTGCCAGGCTATGAAGAAGCCCAAGCTTCGTGGAGAAACCATGTGTACGTGGTAATTCAGTTGACAGAGGAACTGAGAACTTGACTAATGGTCTTTGCCATGCGCTGGACTTGTGGGCAAAGACACTTTCACATAATTCAAGATCCCAATTACGTAAACATCTAAATTGAAACTCCAGACATTCTTTTGTGCTCTGTTTGAATTCCTGACCCACAGAGTCCATGAACATATAACAAAACAGTTGTTTTATACTGTTAATTTTAAGTATAATTTGTTAAACAACAATTTTAACTGTAGCAGCATGCACCAACACATTCCAGGGAATTAGGAGACTGAAAATATGCAGTCTTCAAATTAAGTATTTAATTTTTAATTATTTGAGAGACACTTTGATATTGTTCAGTGCTTCATAGTCATGGCTTCCCAGTTCCTTAATTGCAGAGGTAGAGAAATCCTGTGCTACGTTTTGTCAGTTGCTGTTATGAAAGGACCTCCACGTCTCATTTAGAATGCAGAATATGCCCCCCCAAATTCTTTTACTCATACTTTTCACCTGGACTGAGCCAGGTAAGGTGGGGCTTTTGTGAGTTTAGATGTGTTTTCCATCCAAAGAAGATGTGGTGTCATTTTCCAAGGCCACATTTGGTTTTTTTAATTCAATTTTATTTTTAAATTTACATATGAAAAGATTCACTATTTTTGGTATACAGTTCTATGATTGTAACAGATTCCTGGAGTTGCATGATCACTACCACAGATACAGAAGAGTTTTAGCACCCCTGCCTCCACATTAAAAAATAGAAATATGTTTTCTTGTGAGTAAATGCCTAGGAGTGGGGATGTCTGGATCATATTATGGGTATATGTGTAGCTGTGAGGAACTACCAAACTTGGTTTTTTTTTGTTGTTTTTCGAGGTTTTCTATATCTTTTATTAGATTTTTCCTAGATAGTTGATACTGTTGTGCTTTTATAAATTGTATCTTTCTAGTTGTTGCCACAAGTTTGCAGTATGTGTTTACAATTAATCCAAGTCAACTTTTAAATGAAACTGTATTACTTCATGGATAGTGAGAGAACCTTGTAATACCAAAATGTTCCTAATTCCTTTCTCCTGTTTTTTTTTTATCATCACTGTCATTTATTTCATTTATACAGAGGCATAGATGTGTATATGTATATACATATATATAGACATCTAATCAAATGTATTGTGTATATGTGTATATATATATATATATATATATATACACACATAATCAAATACATTGTCACTAATTGCTATTTTGTAAAAGGCGAAAGATTTATATGATCTGAAGAGAAACCAGAGTATTATTATTTTGAACAAACTTCTGTGAGATCATTGAAGAATAAGAAAAATCAAAGCTTCACTTATTCCTTATTTAGTGCTTTTAAAAAAAAATATAGATCCAAGTTTCTGTTCTGTATTAATTTGCTTCTTTTTGAAGAACTTTCAACATTTCTTGCAAGGCAGGTCTATTGGCAACATATTCCTTCAACGTTTGCTTGTCTGAGAAAGTCTCCTTTACTATTTTGAATGATATTTTCACAGGATATAGAATTCTAAATTGGTGGAGTTTTTCCCTCAATGCTTTAATATTTTACATCTCTCTCTCTTTTGCTTACATGGTTTTTGAGAAGTAGGATGTAATTCTTATCTTTGATCCTCTGTAGGTAAGGTGTTCCCTCTCCCCACCCTGGCCTTTTTCAAAAGGTTTTTTTTTTTTTTTTTTATGTTCGATTTCTTGAAAACCTTGAAAAACAACAAAAAAACAAGTTTGGTAGTTCCTCACAGCTACACATATACCCATAATTAAGTTTGAATGTGGTATTTCTAGATGGTTTTGGGGGACATTTATCCTGCCTGGTATTCTCTGAGCTTCCTGGAACTGTGGTTTGGTGTTTAACATTAATTTGTAAAATTTCTCAGCCATTATTGCTTCACATGTTTCTGTTGTTCCTTTTTCTTATCTGTCTCCTTTTGGTATTCCCATAACTTCTTGGACATACTGTTGTCCCAGAGTTCTTGGACATTCTGTTCTGGGTTTTATTTTAGTCTTTCTTCTCTTTACTTTTCAGCTTTGGAGGTTTCTATTGACATATCTTCAAGAGCATAGATTCTTTCCGCAGCTATGTGCCAATGGGCCAATCAGAGGCATTCTTCATTTCCATTACATTGTTTTTGATTTCTAACATTTCTTCCTTGATGTATTCTAAGAATTTTCAATCTCTTTCCTTTCATTATCTACAAGTTTTTGCATGCTGTTTACTTTTTCCACTATAGCCCTTTGCATATTAACTACAGTCATTTTTTTATTTTTTGAATTATTTTAAATTTTTTTTTTATTTTCTAAAACTTTTATTGTATTTTTATATTACCACTATAGTCATTTTAAATCCATACTGTGATAATTTCAACATCCTTGCCATATCTGAGTCTGGTTCTGATGTTTCCTTTTTCTCTTCAAACTATGTTTGCTGCCTTTTAGCATGCCTTGTAATTTTTTGTCAAAAGCTGGACATGATATACTGGGCAAAAGGAACTCTTGTAAGTAGGCCTTCAGTTATGTGGTGGTAAGGTGTGGGGGAAGCGATACATTCTCTATTACTGTGATTAGGTCTCCATCTTTTAGTGTGCCTGTGTCCCTTGGCTGTGAACTTCACAAGTAACTTTCAGTTTCCTCCCCCTACTCTCCCTAGGTGGGACAGGATGATTGGACGGGGCTGTATTTGGGTATTTCCCTTCCCCACATGGAAGGCTCAGGGGAGCTAGAGTTGAGTAATTCCATTGCCTTATATCAATTAGCCTCTGTTACAGGCTAGCCTAATAAGTTAGGCTCTGGTAAAATAGTTTCCCTTTTTTTGTGTGTTGTTTAGTTGTTATTTCACAATCATGAACTTTCCAATCCAGATCCATGTGGATAAGGGATAGGAAAAATGTGGAACCCAGTGAAATTCAGCAGAAGCACAAAGATTATAGGATATTTTGAGCAGATGGCAGTGAAGGGGTGTTCATCTGAGCTACCAAAGGAATGGTCTGGTGGTTAAGATAAAACAAGTCAAATTTATTAGTCATCCACAACCAGCAGTAGTGATCTTCTTTATGGTCTTGCCTTTCCTGGACTCAAAACACTCCATGGGTTCCACAATATTCATGCCTGCCTTTACCTGACTGAAGACCAAATGCTTACCATCCAACCGTTCATTCTTGGTAGTGCAGATGAAAAACTGGGAACCATTTGTGTTGGGTCCAGTACTTGCCATGGACAAGATGCCAGGACCTGTATGCCTCAGGATGAAATTTCTCATCATTAAATTTCTCCCCATAGAAGGTGTGTCCAAACTTTTGGTGTCTCTGGGCCACGCTGGAAGAAGAAGAGTTGTCTTGGGCCACACGTTAAGTACATTATGACATGTAATCCCCCAAAAATCTCGTAATGTTTTAAGTAAATTTACAATTTTGTGTTGGGCCACATTCATAGCCATCCTGAGCAGCATGCATCCCACGAGCTGCAGGTTGGATACCCCTGCAAGATGGACTTGCTACCTGGGCCATTATAGTGTGAGAGGTCACCACCCTACCACATAAATCCAGGAATAATTATGTGAAAGCAGGAACCTTTATAGCCAGATCTTTTCTCCCTGGTGCTCAGAGCGTGAAAGTTTTCTGCTGTCTTTGGAACTTTGTCTGCAAACAGCTCAAAGGAAATGTGGCCCAAGGGATTACCATGGACAGTGATGTCAAAGAAAAAGGTGAGGTTGAGCATGGCTGGGCACAGGTGGCATTTGGAAGGCCTAAAATAGTTTCTTTTGAGTGCAGGCCTTAAGAAGAACAGAATATTCTAGCATATTTCAAAATGTTTACTTTCCCTGTCTCTTTACTAGAAGGCAGAGGGTATTTTTCTTCAGTATTCACTGTGAGAACCTGATTGAGCTCCTGGAGGTAAAACTCACAAAAGTGTGGGTTCCCCTTGATGAGTGGCCTCCCCTGGAGTTTTTATATCTTAGATTTGTCTACTCTTGAGCCTCCAGAAATTTGTCAGTTACAGCTCAGATTTTCTTATCCTACTTCCAGTCCTCATGGAGGTTTCTGCTTGTGGATTTCTACTCTTTTTCAGTCATGATTCTCTGTGTCTGCCTGTCCATCTTTCCTGTTTAGGGGGCAGTGGTTTGTCCTGTGATCTCACTTCTCTGATGGATCTAAAAAGAATTGTTGATTTTTCTGTTTGTTCAGTTTTTTTATTTCCCAAATTGTTGTTTAAAGCATTGTTTTTTAAAGCAATTGTATCATTTTTTATTTTTAACCGAGTCTTTGAGAGTTCCATTATTTCCACATGCTTATCATTATTTGTATGGTCTGTCTGTTTAATTTTAGGCATTCTAATATATAGTAGCATCTCATTGTGGTTTTTCATGACCTTATTTGCTACCCATAAATCATCTTTGATGAACTTTCTGTTCAAATCCTTTGCCAATTTTTTTAGTTATTTCGTTGTTCCTGAATCTGAGAGTTCTTTATGTATTCTGGATACAAATTCTTTTTTTTTTATTTTTTATTTTTTGTTCAAATACATTTGTCTCCACCTTCCTGCTGCCACTTTCCCCTGCCACAGCCCCCTCCTCCCTTCCTCAATCCTTCCCCACTTTGGCTTTGTCCATGGGTCCTTTATACATGTTCCTTGTGAATACAAATGCTTAATCAGATACATATATGATTGCGAAATATTATTTTCTGTTTGTCTAAGGCTTGTGACTTCATTCCCTTAAAGGTTTTTGAAGTGCAAAAGTTTTAAATTCTGATTAAGTCCAATTTGTTAATTTTTACTTTTTTGGATCATGCTTTTGGTATTTTATCTAAGAAATCTTTCAAGGCCACAAAGATTTTCTACTGTGTTTCTTCTGAAGGCATTATAGTTTTATGTTTTACATTGAGGTCTGTGATCCATTTTGCATTAATTTTTTGTTTGTGGTTTAAGGTATTAGTTTGAAGTGTTTGTCTACATGTAGATATGTAACTTTTTCACCACCATTTACTGAAAAAACTGTGCTTTCTCAACTGAATTACCTTCGAACTGTTGTTGAAAATCAGTGGTTTGCATATGAATGGGCCTTATCTGGACTCCATTCTGTTCCATTGATCTATTTGTCTATCTTGTTACTGATACCATATTGTCTTGATTATTGTTTTTTTCAAATAACTCTAAAAATCAGGGAGTGTTAGTCCTCCAGCTTTGTTCTTTTTTAAAGTTAAATAGGCTATACTGATACTTCCTTTTGAACTTCGGGATCAGCCTGTCAGTTTCTACACCAAATCTTCTGATATTTCTTCATTTATTTGGGATTTAATTAGTCTCAGAAACACTTTATAGTTTTCGGGGAGCAGACCTTACACATCTCTTCTCAGGTTTATTTCGGAATGTTTCCTGTTTCTGATACCTTTTTAAATTGTATTGTTGTATATATAAGGATGACTGCTAAAAAAAATTTTAATGGAGGGTGCTTGATCAAAAAATTTTGGAAGACGTTGCTGTGTATAATTCTCCTGATCAGTAGGACTAGGCTTTCTCATAGGCCTTAGTCTTTGCCACCTGCGACACTTTGCTGCTAATCTTTGAGGCTTTATTGAACACACATAAAACCTCTTGTCAGCCTTAAAATAAGCCTTCAAGGCAGACTGATTAGTTAGTCCAAGGTCACAGAGCTAATTAAAGGCAGAGGTAGGATTCAGACCTAAGTCTGTTTGATTCCAAATCGGATATTTTCTCTTTTCAACTTAAATGTAATAATGAAAACTTTAAGATACCTAAATGCACAGAATTAATAAGTTAACATTTTTCTACATTTTTATCTTTCATTTAAAAAGATAAGAAGTGGATATACAGCTAAAGCCTTCTTCCCAACATCTTTCCCTTATCAGCATTAAGATGTGTATATAATCACCATACTGATTTTTTTCCATATATATGTATCTGTAAATATTTTATATTGTTTTGTATACTTAAAAATGCTCACAATGGTATAACACTGTATATATATTTTTTGTAACTTACTGTTTTCAGTCAACATCTAATACTGAGATATTTCCATTTTAATACATGTAGGCTAGTTTGTTTATTCTCATTGTTGTATAGTACTCAATTTATGAATAAATACAGTTTATCAGCTTTTTACTTATTATTAGTTTCCTGTGGCGACTGTAACAAATTACCACAAACTAGGTGGCTTAAAACAACAGAAATTTATTCTCTCCCAGTTCGGCAGGCTAGATATCCCAAATCAGTATTACTGGGCTGAAATCAAGATGTTGGCAGGGTCATGCTTCCTCTGGAATTTCTATGGACAAATCTGATCCTTGCTTCTTTCAGTTTCTGGTGGCTGCCAGCATTCTCCGGCTTGTGGCCACATTATTTCATCTGCCTCTGCCTTCACAGGATCATCTCCTCCTCTTCCTCCTCTCTCTCTCTCTCTCTCTCTCAGCTTCTCTCTCTTTCCTTCCCTCCCTCTCCTACCCTGTCTTGCCTCCCCTTATAAGGACACATACATGTGATGGCAATTAGAGCCCACCTGAATAATCCAGGATAATCTAGGGAATCTCTCAGATTCAAGGTTCATAAACTAACCATATCTACAAGGACTCTTTTTCAAATTAAGTAGCATTTACAGGTTCTGGAGATTAGGACCTATTGTCTTTGGGGGTCATTCTTTAGTTTCCTACACTTATGAACAGCTATTTTGCTATTACAGACAGCTTCATGGGAACATACGTGTCTCTGTGAATATGTCTAGTTTCTCTAGAATAGAAACATAGAAGTAGAATTGCTGGTCTATAGGCTGTGAGTACCTAAAGACTGTTAAATTTCAGTGGAATTGCCAATTTATGTATTCATATTTTGCATATTGCTCATTTTTCTGTTGTTTGAGTTTTATTGCTTTGTTCTTGATACATTCTGAATGTGAGCCTTCTGTTGGTAGATACATTCTCTGTGTAGGCTTCTCTTTGCACTTTCTGCATAGTATCTTTTGTCATATGAACATTTAGATTTTTAATTGTAAATGGACTTACCCAGTTTTTTACTTT
The DNA here is from genome assembly GCF_021234165.1 of Pteronotus mesoamericanus. Taxonomy (NCBI): domain Eukaryota; kingdom Metazoa; phylum Chordata; class Mammalia; order Chiroptera; family Mormoopidae; genus Pteronotus; species Pteronotus mesoamericanus. Next base: position 5,699,712 of record NW_026555072.1, read on the forward strand.
ATGGTTTAGGAATTTTTCATTCTCTTTAAGAAATTAGAATGCCATTTGAATTGCCACTTGTTCCAGCACAATGCATTAAGTCTGTACTTTTCCCAATGGTTTGTATTGACACATCTGACATATTTCATGGTTATATATATATATATATATATATATATATATATATATATATATATTTCTAAGCTCTTTATTTTGTTAAATTTGTCTAGTCTCTCCCTAAGCCACTACCACCTATTTTACTTTTCTATATCAATTTTATGATTACTTTTTCTTGTTCTTTAAAAAGCCAGATTAGATTTCCACCGAAATTATGTTTAATTTATAGATTAAATGAGGGGAGAATTGTGGTCACTATGAAATACTGATTTCCCATCCATAAATATACTATATCTTGTTTTATAATACTGTATAGTTTTCTTGCTATTGCAAATATTGTCTATTACTTTAAAATTATATTTTCTGATTTGCTATTCCTGGTGTATATGACTTTATATTACTTTATAAAAAAATTTTATTTATTTTTAGAGAGGGGCAGGGAGGGAGAAATGGAGGGAGAAAAATATCAATGTGTGGTTGCTTCTTGCATGCCCTCTGCCGCGGACCTGGCCCGCAGCCCAGAAATGTGCCCTAGACTGGGAATCAAACCCGTGACCCTTTGGATTGCAGGCCGGCACACAATCCACTGAGCCACACCAGCCAGAGCTATATTACTTTTTTATATTTTGATCTTATTTTCTCCTTTGAGTTCTCAGAGTTTGTAGATTCTTTTGGATTTTATTTTGGACCACATCATGTAAACTGTAAATAATGACAGACTTGCATCTTCCCTTTTAATCTGTATAATTTTTCTATATTCTTACTATATTGGCTAGAAGGTATAATACAATATGTTAAGTAAGCAGTAATAGCAGATATCCTTATCTTTTTCCTTACTTTAAAAGAGATATTTCTAATATTTAATCATTAACTTCTTTGCTTGTCGTAGGTTTTTGATAGATGGAGATATTTTATTCTGGATTTTCACACCTTTATTCATAAATAAAATAAGCTTACTGTTTTTATCATACTGTCTTTGTTGAGAGTAGATATCAGTGTTTTACAGTAGTCTCTAAAATAAGTTTCAGAATATTCACTGTCAGTTTTTTGGAGGGTTTGTGGGTATTACCAGTTCTCTGAAGGTTTTGTAGAAGTTGCTTGAAAAACCATATAGCCCTTCTTTTTTTATGCGGATGTATTTTTCACTAGTGATTCACTTTCCCTTAAGATAATCATATTCCAGATATCAATTTCTTCTTGAGTTGGTTTTTCAAAATTATATATTTTCTAGAAAATTTTTCATTTAATCTAAGTTTTAAAAATTATCACTATTTGTAGACCTATTATGGTTGATTTGTGCCTTTTTTCTTCTTAAAAATCAAATTTACTACAGTTATTTGGTTAGTTTTTAAAAGAACCAGATTTCAATTTGCTAACCATCTTTTTTTTACTTTGTTTTCTATTTTATTAATTACTACTCTTGCCTTTATTATACTCTTCTTTCTGTTTTCTCTGTTTATTTTCTACTGTCTTGAGCTGGACATTTGTTTCACTAACTATAAGTATTTTAAAGAAATTTGCTTGAGGCTTTAATTTGCTTTCTGAGTACTGCTTCGACTTTAGTCTGTTCAGTGTTTATTGTCTTTCATGTTTAAATATTTCCTAATGTTATTATCATCTTTTTGTGTAATTGAATATTTGTTTGAAAATTTCCAAATGTGTATGAGGTTAGCTTTTTTTTTATTGAGTATTTTATTGTTGTTCTATTACAATTGTTCCAATTTTTCCTCCATTGCTCTCCACTGCCCCACCCAACCACCTGCTCCCACAGTCAATCCCCACACTTTGTCCAGGTCCATGGGCCCTTCATACATGTTCCTTGACTAGTCCCTCCCGTTATTTCCACCCTTATCACCCTCTTCCCAACCCCCTGGTCACTGTTAGTCTGTTCCTTGTTTCCATGACTCAGATTCTGTTTTGCTCATTTGTTTGTTTTGTTCATTAGTTTCCTCTTATAGGTGAGATCATAATGGTATTTGCCTTTCGCCGCCTGGCTAATTTCACTTAACATAATATTTTCCAGTTCCATCCATGCTGTCTCAAAAGGTAGGAGTTCCTGTTTTCTTTCTGCTGCGTAGTATTCCATTGTGTAAATGTACCACAGTTTTTTGATCCACTCATTTACTTATGGGCACTTAGGTTGTTTCCAGCACTTGGCTATTGTAAATTGTGCTGCTATGAACAGTGAGGTGAATAGGTTCTTTAGAATTGGTGTTTTGGGATTCTTATAGTATAATCCCAGCAGTGGAATTGCTGGGTAAAAAGCCAGTTCCATTTGTAGCTTTTTGAGGACATTCCAAACTGTTTTCCACAGTGGCTGCACCAGTCTGCATTCCCATGAACAGTGTGCTAGGGTTCCCCTTTCTCTACAACCTTGCCGGCACTATTGTTTGTTTATTTGTTTATGATGGTGATTCTGACTGATGTGAAGTGGTATCTCATTGTAGTTTTAATTTGCATTTCTCTGATGGCTCGTGATGCCGAGCATCCTTTCATATGTCTCTGGGCCCTGTGTATGTCCTCCTTGGAGAAGTGTCCTGTCAGGTCCTTTGCCCATTTTTTAATTGGATTGTTTGTCTTCCTGGAGTGAAGTCGTGTGAGTTCTTTATATATTTTGGAAATCGAACCCTTGTCTGTGATTATCATTGGCAAATATGTTTTCCTCTACATTTGGTTCCCTTTACATTTTGGTGATGTTTTCCTTATCCGTACAGAAGCTTCTTAGTTTGCATTTCCATTTGTTTATTCTTTCCTTTATTTCCCTTGCCCTAGGAGATATATCAGCAAAAATATTACTGCATGGGAAATCTGAAATTTTACTGTTTATGTTTTCCTCTAGGATTTTTATGGTGTCACAATTTATATTTAAATCTTTTATCCATCTTCAGTTTATTCTGATGTATGGTGTAAGCTGGTGGTCTAGTTTCATTTTTTTTTTTTTTTACATTTACCTGTCAAGGTCTCCAAACGCTATTTATTGGAGAGGCTGTTTTTACTCCATTTTATGCTCCTGCCCACTTTGTCAATATTAATTGACTATAGTGGCATGGGTTTATTTCTGGGCTCTCTATTCTGTTCCATTGATCTATGTGTCTGTTCTTATGCCAGTACCAGACTGTTTTAATTACAGGAGCCTTGGAGTATAGTTTGATGTCAGGTATTGTGATCCCTCCTACTTTGTTCTTCTTTCTCAAGATGGCTGAGGCTATTTGGGGTCGTTTTTGGTTCCATATAAATTTTTGAAATATTTGCTCTTAATCTGTGAAGTTATGTCATTGGTATTTTTATAGGGATTCTATTGAATCTATAGATTGCTTTGGGTAGGATGGACATTTTAATGATGTTAATTCTTCCAATCCATGAACGTGGTATATGCTTCCATTTATTTGTGTCTTCCTTAATTTCTTTCTTCAGTGTTGTGTAGTTTTCTAAGTATAGGTCTTTTACCTCCTTGGTTAAGTTTGTTCCTAGGTACTTTATTTTTCTGGTTGCTCTAGTAAATGGGATTTTTTTCTAAGTTTCTCTATTTCATATTTCATTGTTGGTATACAAAAATGACTTCTATTTCTGAATATTGACTTTGTATCCCACTGTCTTTCCAAATTCACTTATTAGGTAGAGTAGTTTCTTGGTGGAGATTATAGGATTTTCTATGTATAGTATCATGTCACCTACAAATAATGGGTTTTACTTCCTCCTTTCCAATTTGGATGCCTTTTATTTCTTTTTCTTGTCTGATCACTGTGATTACACTTCCACTACTATGTTGAATGAAAGTGGTGAAAGTGGACACTCTTGTTTCTGATCTTAGGGGGAAAGCTTTTAGTTTTTTACTTTTGGGTATTAGGTTGGCTATAGGTTTATTGTATATGGCCTTTATTATATTGGGGAATGCTTCCTCTATTTCCACTTTGCTGTGTGTTTTTTTTATCATAAATGTGTACTGTATTTTATCAAATGCTTTTTCAACATCTATTGGTATGATCATGTGATTTTTGTCTCTCATTTTGTTTATGTGGTGTATTATGTTTGTTGATTTGTGAATATTATACTACCCCTGCTTCTCTGGGATGACTCCCAGTTGATCATGGTGTATCATATTTTTAATGTATTGCTGGGTCCTATTTGACAATATGTTGTTGAGGATTTTAGCATGTGTGTTCATCAGCAATATTGACCTGTAGTTTTCTTTTTCTTTTGTTGTGTCTTGACATAGTTATTGAATGAGGATAATACTGACCTCATAGAAAGAGATTGGGAGTCATCCCACTTCTTGAATTTTTTGGAAGAGTTTGAGAAGGATAGGAGTTAGTTCTTTAAATGTTTGGTAAAATTGACCTGTGAAGCCATCCGGTCTATGACTTTTGTGTGCTGGGAGTTTTTGATTACTGCTTCAATTTCATTACTTGTTATTGGTCTATTCAGGCTTTCTGCCTCTTCTTGATTTAGTTTTAGAAGATTGCATATTTCTAGAAATTTTTCCATTTCACCCATGTTGTCAAATTTCTTGGCATGTAGTTGTTCCTAGTAATTTCTTACAGTCCTTTGTATTTCCGTGGTATTGGTTGTAACTTCTCTTTCATTTCTGAATTTATTTATTTGGGTCCTCTCTTCTTTTTTCTTGATGAGTCTGGTTAAAGGCTTGTTGATTTTGTTTACCTTTGCAAAGAACCAGCTCCTGGATTTATTGATCTTTTGAATTGTTCTTTTAGTCTCTATGTGATTGGACTCTGCTCTGATCTTCCTTCTCACTCTGGGCTTTGTATGTTGTTATTCCTCCAGTTCTTGTAGATGCAGGGTTAGGATGTTTATTTTAAATGTTTGTCTTTTTAAGGTAGGCTTGTATTGCTATGAAATTCTCTCTTAGGACTGCCTTTGCTGTGTCCCATAGGTTTGGGGCTATTGTGTGTTCATTTTCATTTGTTTTCAGAAACTTTTTGATTTCTTCTTTGATCTCATTGTTAACCCATTTATTATTTAACAATATGTTATTCAGTATCCATGTATTTCAATATTTTTGAGTTTTTCCTTGAGACTGGTGTCTAGTTTCACGCCATTGTGTTCTGAGAAGATGCTTGATATGATTTCAGTTTTCTTAAATTTGTTGAGGCTTGTTTTGTGTCCTACCATGTGGTCTATCTTTGAAAACATTCCATGTGCATTTGAAAATAATGTGTATTTTGCTTCTTTGGGGTAAAAGTTTCTGTATACCAGTTAAGTCCATTTTACAAAGAGTGGTGTTCAGTGCCACTCTATGATATCCTTGTTGATTCTTTGCTAGAAAATCTATCCCTTGTTGACAATGGAGCGTTGAAATCCCTTATGTCGAGTGTGTTGCTGTATATCTTTCTTGAAATCCTCAAAGACCTTCCGTATATATTCGGGTGCTCCTATATTGGGTACATAATGTTTACAAGGGTTACGTCTTCTTGATAGAGTATTCCCATAAGTATTATGTAGTGCTTTCTTTATCTTTTTTTTTTTTATGGCCTTTGTTTTGAGAGTCATTTTGTCTGATACATGTATTGTTACCCCAGCTTTTTTTTTTCATGTCCATTTGCTTGGAATATTTTTTCTACCCCGTCACTTCCAGTCTGTGTAGATCTTTTGTTCTGAGGTAGGTCTCTTGTGGACAGCATATATGTGGGTCATATTTTCTTATCCATTCAGCTACCCCGTGTCTTTTGATTGGAGCATTTAATCCATTTGCATTTAAGATTATTATTGAGAGGTACTTATTCATTACCATCTTTCCCTTTGTACCCCCTATCTTCTTAAAGCAGTCCCTTAAGCATCTCTTGCTGGTTTGGTGGAGATGTAGTCTTTTAGCCCTTTTTTGGTCTGGGAAACTCCTTATTTCACCTCCATTTTAATTGCAACGTCTGCTAGGTAGAGCAGTCTTGGTTGCAAGTCTTTGCTTTTCAGTATTTGTAATATTTCTTGCCATTCCCTTCTGGCTTGTAGTGTTTCTGTTGAGGAATCAGTTTATAGCCTTATTGGAACTCCCTGGTATGTTACTAACAGTTTCTCCCTTGTTGCCTTTAAGGGTCTCTCTTTGTCTTTGAATTTTGTCATTTTAATTATGATGTTTCTTGGAGTGGGCCTCTTTGGGATCCTCTTGATTGGGATCCTCTGTGCTTCCTGGACTTGTGTGACTTTTTCTCTCATCAAGTTAGGGAATATTTTTGTCATTACTTTTTCAACTAGGTTTCTGTCTCTTGCTTCTCATCTTCTCCTTCTGGTATCCCTATGATATGAATATTATTTCATTTCATGTTTTCCTGCAGCTCCCTAATACCCTCTTTGGTTTTTTTGTTTTGTTTTGTTTTGTTTTCATTTTGTTGCTTTTCTGGGAGCTTTTTTCTACCTTGTCATCCTGCTAACTGATTTTATCCTCTGCTTCATCTACCCTGCTTTTAATTCCTTCTAATGTATTCTTCAAGTCAGAAGTTGTATTCTTCATTTGCTTGTGGCTCTTGTTGATAGTTTCTATGTCCTTTTTCATGCTAGTGTATTTTTCAGTAAACTCCTTGTAGCTTCCCTGGAATCCTGTATGGATGCTCAACTCCTTGAATAGCCTTCTTACCATTATTATGAATTCAGTGTTTGATAATTTTATTGCCTCAATTTCATTTAACACTCTTTCTGGAGATTCCTCTTTTTTTCAATTGGGGGTTGTTTCTTTTTCTCCCCATTTGAGGTGACTGTTATTGTTTGTTTCTTTGAATTGCATTGATCTGCGTTGACTCCTTTTCTTTGTGTTGTGATCCTCTGTGGTAGGAGACCTATGGGACTCAGTGGTGTATTCTCCTTGACCTCCTGTTCTTGGGATGCCCTTTTTGTACTTTTATGTGAGCTCTCTAGTTGTACCTGGGTTTTGGTGGTTGTTGTGTTGTTCTTTGGGGAGCCCTTCCCTCCAGCTGTCTGACTGAGAGTCACACTGCCTACTCATCTTGTATTTACAGGTGCTGCCAGAATAAAACCAGCAACCTAGGAAAGAAACCCGCACCCGCAAATATATCCCCTACCCACAACCACACTATCAACAGCAAATGAGTTAGTATTAATAAAGGTGTGAAGAGATTAAGACTATTATAAGAAAGGAAAGATGAATATGAGGTGACTAATTGAAAGAAAAATGATTTTGAGAGAGTAAAGGGAGGAGAAATAATAAGAGTAGGGAATAGAAACAAGGTGAAGAAGAAAGAAAATGAAATGTACATCGTAAATAAAAAAAAGGAGGGTCAAAGGAAGAATGGAGTAAGGGAGGGGAAGTGTACAGTATTAGGTTTAAACAAAATTTTTTAAAAATATAGTGAGAAAAAATAGGAACCAAATTGGAGAAAAATATCCTCTCCAGTAATATCAACAACAAATGAGCAGTGATTGATAGGTGGAGTGGGAATAAGATGAGATAGGTGCGTTGGGAATAAGAAGGAAAAAAGAAAGAAAAGCTTAAGAGATGTCTAAAGAAAATAGAAGTGTCTTTGAGAGGAAAGAGGGAGAAGGAATACTAAGACTGAGGAATGAAAACCAGGCTAAGACAGGGAAAAATTAAAATTTGAATGAAAAAAATGAAAGGGCAGGAAGAAGGCAAAATGGAGAAGGAGATGGGAACGGTAAAATTTGAGTTTTGAAACACAAACATAGTGGAGATCTAGAAAAAAAATTGAAGAAATGCAACAACAACCATCATATCCGCAATCTGTAAGCAAAGATTGATAAAGGTGGAGCGAGAATAAGGGTACTTTAAGAATGGGGAAAAGAATGTGAGATGACTAAAGACAAGAAAAATGGTTTTGAGTGGCTGAAGGGGGGAGAAATGGTAAAAATGCATAATACGAAAGAGTTATAGCAAGAGGAGAAGTAAAATTTAAAACAAAAGTAAGAAGAGGAAGGAAGAAAGTAAAATGGAGTAAGAGGAGGGAGGAACAGCATATGAGATTTGAAATAAACTATAATATAAAAACTAGTGACATAATAGGCACAAACTTGAAGAAAAAGAAATGAATGGTAAAAGGCTATGCAGGAAAGAAAATAACACAAATCATGAAGAAGACCACAGTGGAATTTGTCTCAGTAGAATCCAGTGTTTAACACTGTTGTCTCTTTCTGATGATGTCAGATGGTATCCCATCCTGGCTCTAGGCAGCCTGTTCAAAAGTACAAGTGATCCACAGTCTGTGGCTGTCTCCTTCAGATTTGCCTGGACCCCACTGTTCTGCCCTGCCACCTTTCCATCATCACTGGACCCAGGAGTGGTTCATTTAATGATCTAGGAGGACCAACAGTATCTTTTTCACCTGTCTCCAGAGAGGTTTCTGTTGCAATCGGGTGGGTGGGAAACCTGGGTCACCCTTGAGGGGCACTATTCAGTCTTCAGGGAAGATGGTGGGAGTGTTTCCCCAATCACCTCACCACACGTCTTGGTCTGTCCCAGATTCTTTACATTAATATATGGTTTCTGGTGAATTAGCTGACCATTTCCTGTGAGGGGCCTATCTATGTAAAAGGGGCAGCCTTTCCTGCTCAATGCAGCCAACAGCTCTGTCTAGAGGCCGAGGCTGGGTGGGGCCCTGAATTCCATATTTTGCACCTGTCTGCAATCTCTCTGCTCTGCTAGGTTTAGTGGATCAGGGCCCAAGGAACAGTATGCATCATAGTGTCTGGTAAAGGGCCCTTTCAGAGGTTTTTGTTCTTTCCCTGTGAAAATGCGCCCAGCCTGGGGGCTCCTGAGCCTGGCATCACTGATCTGCAGAGCCTGTAATCCCGCAGGTGGAGGTTGGGCTCACCTGTCTGACTGCAGCAAATCTCAGGCATTCAGCTCCTGGCCGTCTGGTCCCCAGCCTGCTGCACTCTTGCAGGAGACTTTGGCCAAGATTTTCCACTCTCAACAGCCCCTTGCTCACCAGCCATGCTGAGTTGGGTCCCACAGTCCCTTCAGTGTGACTCTATCCCTCTGAGTTCTTTGTTAGCAGAGTTGCTGCGCATGTGTGTGCATGTGCGCACACGCATACAAACACTGGGTTCCTGCCAAGTCTTGAGTCTCGCCTCAGCTCCTCTTTTAAGTTTCTTTGTGGCCCCCACACTGCAACACTGAACCCTGGGGAGACTGTTCTCTACATGCTCCCCCTCCCCCAAAATCACAAAGTCTCTCTTGCTCAGGACTGGTCACCTGTCAGAGCCTCCAACAGTTTTAGATAACATTTCTCTCTGGATCTTTCCTGGCGTTAGGAAGACTTCCACAGCAATACTATATCATGGGGCTGCGACAGGGACAGGGAGCTGTTGTCACTCCTTCCAGAGATTTTTCATCTTGTGTGGGCCTGCTCCTGCTGCACTGTTTCTGGAGTCCGTACCTCCCTGGCCACCTTTCCGCCTCCATAGCTCATGGCTCCTGAGCCAAGATGCTGGTGTCTCGAATCTGCACAGATAGAAGTGCCCAGATGGGCAGCAGTGGCAGCAGTTACTCCACTTGGAGAACCCAGGCCACCTGCTCCCGGGTGTCCTGCAGACAGGCAGGCTCTTGCCCACTCATGCATACTCTCAGCACTCTTGTCCACATATGCACTCTCTCACACATGCTCTCGTTCAATATCTGCTGGATTTTTTATTTGATTGCTCTGAATTGGTTTATCTGCAAGACTGGTCTAGGTCTGGGGTCAAGTGGATGGAGCTTCCAGCTACACTGCAGCCATCATTTGGATCTCTGAGTTAGCGTTCTTTTAGTTCTTTATTTTCTCTTTGTTGTACGTTTAGTGAGAAAGTATGGTTTGCATGATACTGATTCTTGGATATTTATTGGGGCTTGCTTTGTAACTCTGAGAATAAACCCTTATTTTCTGAAATATATTTATTTTTCTCATACTTTTGAAGTTTAACTGAGTAGGTAAATAATTCTAGATTTATAGTTATTCTATCTTGACTCATCGAAGATGTTATTCTATTGTATTCTGCCCTCCATTGTGGTTGTTGATAAGGCTTTTGTTAACATAATTGTTCCTCTGGTTGCCTTTTTCTTTGTTTTGGAGGTTCTGCAGTTTCGTTGCAATATATCTTGGGACTATGTGTAACTGTTCAATTTGAGAATTCTTCTGAGACATTATCTCTTCAGATATCTTCTCTTGTCCATTCTCTCTGTTGTCCTTAAACTTTCAACCTGTTTTCTCTCTCTTAACTTCTGTCCAAACTTCTGTCTCTTCTCTATGTCTTTTAACCTTTCAGTTATTCTTTTCATTTATTTTTATTCTGTGCTGCATTCTTGTAATTTTCCTTAAATTCATCATCCAGTTTATTGATTCAATTACTGTACTTTTCCAATTCCTTCAGTGCTATCTAGTTTTTTAAAAAAAATATTTTTGTTCTTTTCCATGGCATCTTGTTTTATGCTTTCTCTATATTTTCATTTCTTTAATAATTTTAAATGTAATAATTTCATTACTTTATTCGTTTGTCCCAAATTCATGGCATATAATTCTTCTGTTATATCTGTTGGCTCTCACTCACAGAGGATTATTTCCTTTTATGTTTTTTAAGCTCATCTTAAAGTGGACCTTCGTCCCCACTTCAGTTTTCTTTTGCTTCTTGGCATGGCCCTTCAGACTAGTTTTGTTTTAATTAAGTCATTTTATTTTGCATTAGTTGTAGACTCTCAGAAAAGTTTCCAAAATGCTACAGAGAGTTCCCATATACCCCTCACCTAGCTTCTAATAACATCTTATGATAGTGAAATGATCAAAACCAAAAAATTAACATTGGGACACTACTGTAAACTGAAATCTTACTTGAATTTCACCTATTTTACCAGTAATGTCCTTTTCCTGTTCCAGGATCCTACTCAGGATCCCAAATGGCACATTTAGTTGCTTTTTTTTCTTAGTCTTCTATAACAGTTCCTCAATCTTCCCTTGTCTTTTGTGACCTTGATATTTTTTAAAGAGTATTAATGAGTTATTTGGTAGAATGACTCTCAGTTTGGATTTGTCTGATGTTTTCTCCTGGTTGGGCTTATGTTTTACATGATTGGCAAGAATACTACAGAAATGATGTGCTATTCTTAGTGCATCAAATCAAAGGGTTCATGATTTAAATATGTGATACTGTTGGTAATACTGATCCTGATCATTTGATTAAGATGCTGTTTGCCAGATTTCTCCATTGTAAAGTTGCTGTCTTTCCTTTTGTAGTGAGTAAATACCTTGAGAGATATTTTGGACTAAATTGTACTTTTCTTCAATCTTTTGCCCATTAATTTTGGTATCCAGCAATAGAACTTTCAATTTTGGTTTGCCTCTCTAAGGTGGCTTATAAACTGGACCTAATTACATCTTAATTTTGATGTTAATTTATTGCCTTGGAGCTTTCTACAATAGGTGGGCAAAATAAATTTGTACTCCAAATTCTTTTTAGGCTGAATATTGGCTTTGATTTCTATCAGATAAATTATTATTAGTAGTAGTAGTAGTAGTAGTACTAGTAGTAGTAGTAGTAGTAATACTCCTCAGAGACTCAGCAGAGAAAAGATTAATTTCCATATCTTGGCCAACAGATAGAATTTATCAATCTTTCCCTTCAGTCATAGCCTTTTATAGTTGTAGCTTTGTGCACTGGTTTCATGTGTAGGAGTTTCAGATTGCTACCATCCTTGGCTAGAGGCCTTGTCTCTTGTGCCAGAGTAAGCATTAAAGTCCAAGCTCTTACCTGCTAATGGCGTTTGATTCCCTCTCCCCTATGCCCCACCCTATTAGCTTGTACACCTTCCTCTCTCGCTGTCAGACACCTCTTTGCCTTGGTACTTGGGACATTTTCTCTCCTTTTTTCCAAGCTCAGCCAGGAATTTGAGTTTTAATTGCTGCTTTGTCTACTATTTTGCTACACACAATCTCTCTCCTGTGCCATATGGACTCTCTAAAATTACACTGGAGAAAATACTGACTAGACACATTGTTATTAGGGAATGTCACGTTATTATTAATACCCGTGTTGAAGTGGATTTGGCTTTGTTCATATAGGCTTAGTTAAAATCAGCTCCACTACTTAAAATCTTAATAACTCTCAGGATTTTCTTTTTCTATTTTTGAAGCATGTCCATTCTTATAGCTTTGAGTTTTATGGGATTCTAGAAAAAATTCTTGGCATTTTAGAATAAATAAATCATATAATGTTGTGCCAAAACAGATAGACTCTTTTTTATGTTTCTGAAGAGTGGAAAAAGGACCAACTCTTTTTCTGAGGTTTTATATATACATATATATTTATACTGTGTTTCTTTTATTTCTTTTTCCATGATTATATTCTTGTGGGAGTGGGTAAATCTTTAACAGTGAAACTACTATTTCACCCAAAATACAGTGTTCTAATGGTCTCTTTTCTAAATGAAGTTTCTATCAATAAAAGCAAGGCAGCTGTGTGGCCATCTAGTTGGAAACAGATGACCATGTTAGTACCACCCATGCTTGCTTTTTTTACCGGAGTCCAAATTTTGTTTGAAAAATGAGAAACAATTAAATGCTAAATTTCAGTGTCTCAGACAGAGAATTATGATGTAAAATGAGAGAATACTATGGAGTAAGAGGGGAATGACATTGAGGCCACCATAGGGAAGGCCCTATCTGGCTGTTTTTTATTCCACTAAATTTTGCAATCCAAAGTACTGGGTATAGGAAGCATGCCTCATAGTGTAGTGTTTAACCATGAATGTTTATCACTCATTTATTTATTCAATAATCATATATTAGGTACTTTGTGCCAGGTCCCCTGGTGGATGATGGAGGTAAATTCAGAGATGAATGAGCTGCCTTGGAGAATGCCAGCCTCATCTCTAAACCTCTGTTGTCCACTGTGGGACATGGCACTGATATTTCTGGGCTGCTCAATCTGGGTCATTCTCTTCTCACACCATTTTGGGAGGGGTCTCTTCTTTGCTGTCCAGCTTTCTTCTACCCGAAAAGACACAGACCAAATTACATTTCTTCTCTTAAGAAGTTCCTGACCACCTAGCTCACAGTGTTCCATGTTTCTTTGATCTCATAACATTTATGGCTGGTGCCATTCAGCACATTTTTTATTCACTTATGCATATTAGCTGAAGAAGCTGAAGAATAAATGAACACATGAACAAAGGCAGTGCCCTTTGTCTGGATTCGATTTTCACTTAGTAGTTAAGATTCTATTCAAAAGGGATTCCTAGACTGATTTTGGCCTTTCTTGAAGTATAACTTATTCTAACACATACTAATAATTACAATAATAGGTAAAACACTTTTATGCTGATTACCACATGACAGGTGCTGTACTGAAATATATATATTTAATATCACAGCAATCCTGAAATCCTGAAAAGTGGGTGCTATTTTTATTCCCATTTTGGAGATGAGGAAGCTTAGGCACAGAGAGGTTAAGGAACCTACCCAAGATCACATATTAAGTTGTAGAGATAGGATTTGCACCAAGCAGTCTAGCAGTTTCATCATGAGTTAAGGTTTAGAATAAAACTAGCTAAGTTTGACTCTTTATTCTGCCTCTCTAATGCCTTAAATTCTTCATCTGTGAAATGAGAATAGTTCAGATTACTGGATGGATTAAGTGAATTAATATATACTAAACATCCAGCCAGTAAATGCCCAGTGACATTTCTCCTCACTTCTGCTCACCACTGGCCATATGGAACCTACACTTTCTGGGTCTACAAAACGTGTGTGCTCGCGGAAGACCCAGCAGCTGTCTCCACTAGTCTTGAGATCTTTACTCTCATTGAAATCTTCTTTCTTGACTTTATCCTTTCTGGAAGACTTTTTTCTGGACTGGGCACAGTTGAGGTATGAGTAGGATTAAAAATATTCCTGGGTATATATACCCTTTCAATTTTTCTTCTCATTATTATATGTGGTTTTATACTTATTTATATTTTGTCTTATTTCAGAAATGGATTTAAGGTGAGTTACTAAGATGCAAACAATTCTATAACATAACATGGATATACAAATAATAAAAGTGAAAGAAATATGAAAGTAGAAAAGAACCATGGATCCATGGTAAAGTAGAGAGAGAGAGACAGAGAAAGAGAGACAGAGACAGAGACAGAGGGAGAATGAATGAATGAATCAATGAATTTACAGACTCTAGCATTATGGACATTTACTGGAAGTCACCCACAGGCTGGCTCTGAACTTCCTAGAGGTCAACACAAAATAAGAGACTACAAGCATAAAGCAACAATAAGCCATAATTAAACAATAAAATTCCACCAGACTATTGTTCAGTCAAAGTAAATCTAGAAGGTCATCGTGTGCCATTGTGCCAACTTCCCGAGGCCAGGGTTAGTCCATTCATGGTTTCAGTTTTACAGTTAAATCTTTGATTAGTCTGGAATTTATTTTGGGGTAGGGTTTGAGATAGGGATCTTGCTTTTTTACCCCTTTGAAATGGTAAGTCACTTTTCTCAATACCATGTATTGAGTAATAATTTTTGGCCCAGTAATTTGAAATGTCATATTTTTCATACATGAAGTTTTCATAAGTGCTTGGGTTTATTTCTGCACTTTCTATTCTGTTCTCTGGATATGAATGTTTATGCCTACACTAGTGCCATCCTTTTTTATTGATGTAATTTTTAATTGTTTTTTTAAATTTCTTTCTTTTTAAAAAAAAAATTTTCACATACTTTTGTCTTCATTTACCCGCCACCACCTTCCCCTGCCTCACCCACGCCCACCTTCCCCCCCAATCGTTCCCCACCTTGGCTTTGTTCATGTGTCCTTCACACCCGTTCCTTGATCTGACCCTTCTCCTTCCCCTCCCCGCTACCTACCCCCTCCCTCCCACCCCCCGCTCCTGTCCCTGTTGGTTTCTTCTTTCTTTGAATGTTGCTTGTCTTATTTTCCTTGCCTGCTTGCTTTGCTGATTAGGTTCTAATTAGAGGTGAGATCATATGGTGTTTGTCTTTCATCCTCTGGCTTATTTCACTGAGCATAAAGTTCTTCAGTTCCATCTATGCTGTTGCGAATTGTAGTAGCTCCTTCTTTCTTTCTGCTGCATAGTATTCCATTGTGTAAATGTAACAGGGTTTTTTGATCCACTCATTTACTGATGGGCACTTTTATGTTAGGTTGCTTCCAGCACTTGGCTATTGTAAATTGTGCTGCTATGAACATTGGGGTGCATACGTTCTTTTGAATTGGTGTTTTGGAATTCTTAGGGTATAGTCCCAGCAGTGGAATCGATGGGTCAAAAGGGAGTTCCATTTTTAGCTTTTTGAGGAAATTCCAAGCTGTTTTCCACAGTAGCTGCACCAGTCTGCATTCCCACCAACAGTGTATTAGGGTTCCCTTTTCTCCACAGCCTCGCCAGCACCTGTGGTATGTTGATTTATTTATGATGACCATTCTGACCGCTGTGAGGTGCTATCTCATTGTGGTTTTAATTTACATGTGTCTGATGGCAAGTGTTTATGTCCTTCTTGGAGAAGTGTCTGTTCAGGTCCTTTGCCCATTTTTAATTGGATTGTTTGTCTACCTGGAGTGGAGTCATGTCAGTTCTCTATATTTTTGGAGACCAAACCCCTCTCTAAGATTTCATTGGAAAATATCTTTTCCCATACAGTTTGTTCCCTTTTCATTTTGCTGATGTTTTCTTTAGCCATGCAGAAGCTTCTTATTTTGATGGAGTCCTAATTGTTTATTCTTTCCTTTATATCCCTTGCTCTAGGGGACATATTGGTGAAAATATTGCTGCATGTGATATCTGAGAGTTTCGTGCCTATGTTTTCCTCTAGGACTTTCATGGTGTCACGACTTATATTTAAGTCTGTTTATCCATCTCGAGTTCATTTTTCTGTATGGTGTCAGTTGGTGGTTAAATTTCATTTTTTTTGCACATAGCTATCTAGCTCTCCCAACACCATTTGTTGAAGAGGCTATTTTTACTCCATTTTATTCTTCTGCATCCTTTGTCGAATATTAATTGACCATAGAGACATGTGTTTACTTCTGGGCTTTCTATTCTGTTCCATTGATCTATGTGTCTGTTCTTATGCCACTATCAGCCTGTATTGATTACAGTGGCCTTGTAATATAGTTTGATGGCAGGTATTGTGATCCCCCCTGCCTTATTTTTCTTTCTTAAAATTGTTGCGGCTAATCGGGGTCATTTATGGTTCCATATAAATATTTTAAATATTTGTTCTTTGTGAAATACGCCACTGGTATTTTAATAGGGATTGCGTTGAATCCATAAAGTGCTTTGGGTAGTATGGACATTTTGATGATATTAATTCTTCCAATCCATGAACATGGTATATGCTTCCATTTATTTGTGTCTTCCTTAATTTCTTTCTTCAGTGTTGTGTAGTTTTCTGAGTACAGGTCTTTTACCTCCTTGGTTAAGTTTATTCCTAGGTACTTTATTTTTCTTGCTGCAAATGGGATTTTTTTTCTCTGATTTCTGTTTCTGATAATTTCATTTTTGGTATAGAAAAATGCCTTCGATTTCTGAATATTAACTTCGCATCCTGCTGTTTTGCCAGATTCACTTCTTAGGTTGAATAGTTTTTTTTTTTTTTTTGGAGGAGTCTTTGGGGTTTTCCACGTACGCTATCATGACATCTGCAAACATTGATAATTTTACTTCCTCCTTTCCAATTTGGATGCCTTTCAGTTCTTTTTCTTTTCTGATCGCTGTTGCTAGGACTTCCAATACTATGTTGAATAGAAGTAGTGAAAGCAGACATCCTTGTCTTGTTCCTGATATTAGTGGGAAAACTTTTAGCTTTTGCCCATTGAGAATGAGGTTGGCTGTAGGTTTTTCATATATGGCCTTTATTATGTTGAAGTATTCCCCCTTTATTCCCACTCTGCTGAGTGTTTTTATCATAAATGGGTGCTGTACCTTATGAAGTGCTTTTTCCTTATCTATTGATATGATCATGTTGTTTTTGTCTTTCCTTATGTTTGTGTGATGTATTACGCTTTTTGATTTGCAAATATTGCACCATCCTTGCATGCCTGGGATGAATCCCACTTGATCATGGTGGATGATCTTTTTAACATATGGCTGGATGCAGTTTGCCAATATTTTGTTGAGGATTTTAGCATCTATGTTCAAACAGTGATATTGGCCTGTAGTTTTCTTTCTTTGTTGTGGCTGTATCTGGTTTGGGATTAGGATGATGCTGGCCTCATAAAAAGAGTTTAGGATTCTTCCCTCTTCTTGATTTTTTTGGAATAGTTTGAGAAGGACAGTGATTAAGTCTTCCTAAGTATTTTGTAAAATTCTCCTGTGAAACCATCTGGTCCAGGGCTTTTCTGTACTAGGAGTTTTTCGATTACTGCTTCAATTTCACCAACTGTTTTTGGTCTGTTCAGGCATTCTGCTGCTTCCTCATTCAGTATTGGAAGGTTATGTTTTTCTAGAAATTTGTCCATTTCATTGAGGTTTTCAAATTTCTTGGCATTTAATTGTTCATAGTAATTTCTTGTAATCCTTTTTATTTCTGTGGTGTCAGTTGTTATTTCTGATATTATTTATCTGGGTCCTCTCCCTTTTTTTCTTGATGAATCTGCTTAAAGGCTTGTCAATTTTGTTTTTCTTTTGAGAGAATCAGCTCTCGGATTGGTTGATCCTTTGAATTGTTCTTATAGTCTCTATGTCATTCAGTTCTGCTCTGATCTTGATTATTTCCTTTCTTCTTCTCGCTCTGGGCTTTGTTCGTTGTTGTTTTTCCAGTTCTTGAAGCTGTAGGGTTAGGTCGTTTATATGAAATGTTTCTATCTTTTTTGGTAGGCCTGTACTGCTATGAAGTTCCCTCTCAGGACTGCCTTCTCTGTGTCCCATAGGTTTTGGACTGTTGTGTGTTCTTTTTCATTTGTTTCCAGAAACTTTTTGATTTCTTCTTTGATCTCATTATTGACCCATTCATTGTTTAATAGAATCCTGTTCAGTGTCCATGAGTTTCTAGCCACTGTCAAAACAGTTGCTGTAGTTTTTCTTATGACTTCTGATTCAGATAAATGATTTGATCCTCATCCTGGTTCTGCCATACCCCAAGCTCAGAGTACTTTCTAGATGATCATAATAAATTCAAAGTAGACCACGACAATAAAATGTAAGACATTTTCCTTCTTCATATTCTGATAAAGAAGTTAATTGTTGTATTCATTGAGGGGCTTATATTTCTTCCTTTTACTATTTATTTCCTGGCATAGGATACAAGTTGTCTCAATGACCGTCTGTCAGTTGAGCATAAGCCAAAGAGCCTACCCTGGAACCTTTATGGTATTAAGTGGTCCTACGAAAGGGCTCCTGTAAGTGCTGTGCAGGCTGTGAACTTTACAAATCTGGGGATGCCATGCACGAAGAGCCTCTTTTGGAGTCTCTGTCAGTGGTTGGGATATTGGGACAAAGCTCCCAGCTTTTATTCTGCCACTTATCCTCTTTTTTTCCTACCATACCCTCACCCTAAAGAGGCGTCTTGGTCTCCATATCAAAAACTTGTCTTCCTCTCCTTCTTTCCTCTTTTCATATTGATTTAGGCACATTTATTGAGGATGGACATGGTTGGATCCCCTTTTTCCTTAACTGCATCCCCCCTCACATATATGTGTGCCCATCTATGAGAGAGCCTGTGGAATTTGGTGAAGCACAGCTATGTGCCAGTGCCCACACTGCTCTAGAGGTCTATTTGTAAGGTTGCACAGAGAAAACTAAATAGTACAGCACAGGAGAATTCATGCAGATTCCAGGAGTGATTTCATTGTATGAAAAACTGGTTTTTGTGTATTTGTTTTTAGGAACTAGTTATGTTGTGGTCACAAGCAGATTACGATGGTATAAGCAAGAACAGTCCATTTTGAGAAGCACACAGATCAAAATAGAGAAAAGAGTTGTACTGAAGTGTATGAAACATATTTTCTGAATTAAAAATTAAACAAGAGAAACTCATAGGAGACTGAACACTGCAGACAACTTGGTAGTAAAGTAGAAAACTACCTCTAGAAACATTCCCAAACAGAGAAAAACAAGAAAGAGATTAAAATAAGAAAGAAAAGAGCAGAAATGGAGGTAGATAGGAAACAAGACAAATGGAACTGGAGTAATAATCAGATAATTGTTTTCAGAAAAATCCCATTCAAAGCTAAAATAAAGTATCTGGAAATTGAGACAATTTACTCTGTTCCAAGCAAAATATATAAAAAGAGATCACTAGATACACCTTGGTAAAAATTTAAAGGTCACAGTTAAGGAAACAATTTTATAAGCATTAAAGCAAAACATACACAAAACAAGGCTTTAGAACATCACCACCAGTGACACCAATGACTTAAAAACCAAAAAGATATGGCCTCAGGTAATGCAAGTAGACAATGGATTAAATCTTCAGTGTTTTGAGGGTAAACATTGGGAACCAGTTGTTTTTTTGTGCAGGGGGCAGTAGAAATGTTTTTTTTTTACATCTTCAGTAAAATAAAATGTAATACAGTTTTTTAATGAACTATTACACAAAGTAATATGTTATTTTATTAAATTACACCAGAAAAATGGAGAGAAAATCAAAATTAAGTACTCAAGGGAGACATTTCCTATTTTTAAAAATTGGAACATAATTTAACATTAAAACAATTTACACACACAGTTATACATCTAAATTCAAAGATAAAACACTGTTTCAAGACGTGAGTGATATTGTTAGAAAAATTAAAAAGGAAGATGACATGGTTCGTACCACATATAAAATAGCCAAGACTCAGAAAGAGAGAGTGGGGAATCAAAGGGCTGAATCCCTCATGTTCCATCTTGAAAGTGAAGTTACATTTCACCCTTATCTTTGAAAATTAGGTAGATATAAGTTTAGCATAGTTGAGGGCAATTTCAACTTAACCAAGGTAAAATGCCACATAGAATTGCAGAACTTAATAAGCCTTTCACAATGTGTTTGTGTATCAGTTCATCATGTTGTACACTTTAAATATATACAGTTTCCCCATTTTAACTCAATAAAGCCGGGGGGAAAATAATGAGGAGTGGGACTAGAGATAGGGATGGTGAGGAGATTCTTTATATAACTATTCATACTTCTTGAATTTGTACCATTATGCATTTGTTTTATAATTCTAAAACCTGTTATTAAGAGAAAAATAAAGACAAGTATAGCGCATAGTGGTTTTTTTTTTAGGAAAAAAATGCAGAACCTGAAAGTTAACCTAGTATAGTCTTTATTGCAAAAAAATAATAGGAAGTGATTGCAACAACACATGAACAGCTGAAAACACAAAATGCGATGACAGGAATAAAAGTCTTAGGAGCAGCTTTAACCATAAATCTAAACTCTCTGATGGACCCTAGAACCACTACGACACATTCTACCTGCTCTTGAGGCCAGCACATGATCCCCTTTCTTTTGCTTTTCCACTTAATTCTAGAGATCCCATGGGCCATGTTATCAGGAATTCCTCTTGAAGAATGATCAGTATGTTCCTCTTGAGACTTCTTCTCTCCTCCTTCTTATTTAGTTGTCCAGGAACCCCAGGGACACTTGCTTTGTCCAGGGAGTATCAGAACACTATCAGATACCACTATGTGGCTCCTTCCTGTCACAAGGCTGCTTTAGGAGACTGGTTCTGCCAGGTTAATGGATGCTACTGGGGGTCACTTAGCTGGGAAGAAAGCCGGGTTTTGCTGCTGTTTTCAGTTGGGAGAGACATGACTATGTCTATAAGCTGAAAGGAAAGGATCAATATGGACCAAGAAATAGAAGGCACTGATGACAGGCTGGGTCAAAGCTTAGTTATAAGTTTTACCATTGCCCACACTGTGTTTCAAACTTTCTCACTCTTAAGCTCCTAACCTCAGTAAAGCACCTCATGTCCAGGTTAATAGAGAATATAGAGAACCCAAGATAGAAACCTTGCCCAAGCCCCTGCATCTATAACTCTCATCTCAGTATAAAAGGTATCTCCCTTGCTTTCCAAAGCTAGCTTCCATGACAGCCCTCTCTCCAAGGCACTCAACAAGAGACCTGGGAACCATTCTTGGCCAGACACATCCAGCCCCAATCATGCTTCTCAGCTCCATCTTCTTCCCCGGCATCCTTCACTAGCATACCTACCCTTGCACTGCTTCCTGAGTGCTCTGACATCCAATTCTGTTTGTATTGTTCCCTTACTTGAAGATCCTCCAAGAGATCTTCATCTGTGGAAGAAAATGTGGATGTCCTAACATGGCCCACATGGGTGCTTTGCATGACGGGGCTCACCTGCCAGCTCTCTAACCTATTTCTTGGTTCACTTCCCTATGTTCTAGTCATTCTAAGAACCCTGACTTGTTCAAATCTTGGTTCTACTTATTAACTGTATGCCCTTGGGTAGTTGATTGAAGCTTTCTGGGCCTTAGTTTCTCCTCTTTAGATAGGGATAATCAGACCCCATTTAAAATAACATTGTGAGGATTAAATGAGTTCATGCATATGAAGCAGTTAGATAAAAGTATAGCATATACTAAGCACTTTATAAATTTATAAATGTTAGTTCCTATTATTAATACTTTGTGTAGCTCCTCAGATGTACCATCTTTTTGATCCTTTATCTTTGAGGATATGGTTCTTCTATGTCTCCCAACCTCTTTCCCCTTCCCATCCTAATTCTCTGAGTGACAAATTGTCTTTTATCTTTAAGGTCTGCTCCACTACCACCTCTGCTGTGAGGTGTTCCTGGATTTGCCCCTACATGTGTACACATGCTAGGCTGGATGAGGAGTACTTTCCCTCAGCTTCTGGACATATCCTTATTTGCAGTCCTTTTTCTACTTTGCTGGCTTCACTTTCCTCCTGGTCTGTGATTAACTCTAGCATGCAGACGTTGAGCTCAAGCCAGAGATTGAATCTAGTCTATTTCTCTCTTACTTTCCATCAGTCGACATGGCCTGACATGAAGTTTATGATATTCAATTAGTGTTTGATGAATGAATAAATGAATGAATGAATGGATATGTAGGTAAGTGACACGTGTAGACAAAACCCAAAGGAAGAAATATAATTGTTCGGGTTTATTAGTAATCAAATCATTGTTTATTAAATGAAAAATTAGGAATTAGGAAACACTTTTAACAATTATAATAATCCATTTCTGTGGGCTCTAGCTCATTGCTGGTGGGAAGGTAAAAGCAACTTAATACCATGTATCAGGGTCCTTTCAAATATCCTTTTCTTTTGTTAACTAATCATACTTCTGGAACACTACTCAAAGGACATTATTTTATCTTATTTTTTCTTCTTTTTTAAATATTTCATTTATTTTAAAATTTTTATTAAGTTTACTGGAACAATATTGATTAATAAAATTATATAGGTCCAAAGTGTACAATTCTGTAATACATCATTTGTGTATTGTATTGTGTGTTCACCACCCAAAAGAGTCAAGTCTCCTTCCATCACCATTTACATCCCTTTACCCTTTTCTACTCACCCCCTCTACTTTCTTTCTGGTAGTCACCATAGTCTTTTCTGTGTCTATGAGTTCTTTGGAGATTTTTTGTTGCTTAATCGTTTCAGCTTTTCTACCCAGATCCCCAACCCCCCGCTGCCTGACAGCTGTTAGTTTGTTCTATCTATGAGTCTGTTTCTACTTTTTTCATTAGATTTCACATGTAAGTGAAATCATATGGTATTTGTCTTTCTCTGACTGGCTTATTTCACTTAGCATAATATTCTTTAGATCCATCTGTGTTATCTCAGAAAGTAAGATTTCCTTCTTTTTTTATGGCTGTGTCATATGTCATTGTGTAAATGAATGACAGCTTTTTTATTCGCTCATCTACTGATGGGCACTTGGGCTGTTTCCAGCACTTGGCTATTGTAAATAACACTGCAGTGAACATGTAGGAGTGCATATATTCTTTCAAATTAGTGTTTTGGGTTTCTTTGGATATACTCCCAGAGGTGGAATTGCTGAGTCATAAGGCAGTTCCATTTTTAATTTTTTGAGGGAACTCCATACTGTTTTCCACAGTGGCTGCACCAATCTTCATTCTCACCAACAGTGCACAAGAGTTCCCTTTTCTCCACATCTTTGCCAACACTTGTTTGTGGATTTATTGATGATAGCTATTCTGATAGGTGTAAGGTAATATCTCATTGTGGTTTTAATTTGTATTTCCTTGATGATTAGTGACATTGAACATATTTTCATACATTTATTGGCCATCTATATGTCCTCTTTGGAGACTGAAGGACATAATTTTAAATATAGACAAATGATTATGCATAAATATATTTATGACATTATTTATATAAAAATTTGATGGAAGTCCATGAAATATTCAATAACAGAAGTATGGTGTAGAATTTTGGTTTCAGAAGAATATGTGATAACATGAAATATATTAGCTATAGGAAAAGACAAACTATAAAATATGTTTATAACTATTAAAAAAAAGGAATTAAATACTCACACATAGAAAAGAGACTGCAAAAAGTATACCAGAATGTTTACTTGGTTGTATTTGCTTGGTGGGAGTGTGGTGATTTTTCTTTTTTTTCTATGTTAATTTTGTATAATAAGATATGTGTTCCTTTAATAATGGAGCAAAGCAAATAAATTTTATATTTTAAAGTGTTCAGAGTGAATTAAGAATCTCAGTGTGTATATATATATTTATATTTAAAGATTTTATTTATTTATTTTTAGAGAAGGAAAGGGAGGGGGAGAAAGAGGGAGAGAAACATCGTGTGGTGGCCTCTTGTGCTCACCCCACTGGGGAGACCTGGCCTGCAACCCAGGCATGTGCCCTAGACTGGGAATTGAACTGGCAACCCTTTGGTTTGCAGGCTGACACTCAGTCTGCTGAGCCACACCAGTCAGGGCTGAGTATGTATTTTTTGATATGGTTTGATATGAGTAAGTCTTGAGTTTGCTAAGTTGATTTTAAGCACCCAGAGGACACAGGCCTAGTCTTGTGTTAGGTCTATTTTATGATCAGTAAATACCTGTGAGCTCATATGGGGTCCCCCTCCACATAAGGCACACCCCCACCCTCCCCTGTAGCAGGGCTCAGCATATCCTCTAAAACATCTGGCAACCAATGAGAAAGAGTTAAAATCAGAAAGCCAAACAAGTGAAGTTTTCTTGGAGACAAATAATTTTTGAACACAAGATGGGTGTTAATGAAAAGGAAGGTGGTAGAAAATGAATAACTTTGCTAGTAAATGTAATGAATATTCATTCCTTTCTGCCCACATTGCAAGTTAAGCACCATCATTTGCTTTTAGCAGAATTCTTGACATGATTAAAAAACAAAAAACACTGTTTTCTTGGCTTGTTTAAGTGCATATTGTACCAAATTGTAGAAAAATTATAGATGAGTGTTTTAAAGGGTTTCTCTATGAAGAAAATTGATAATAACACACCAACTGCTCTTAACTGCATGAGAAAAATCTCATTTTGTTTAGCTACACTTAAATAGCCCCAAAGTCAAGTACACCAAGACATACCAGATTTCAAACTAAATAAATCAAAATTACCGTGTACATTCCACTACATGTCAAAACAGGAAAAGCCATAGTATTTGATGTGAGCTGAAGATTAGAGCAGTACCAGAGAAATCTAGAAGCTGCTTACATTCATTTGGAATAAGAAAACAGGGTCAATGATTTTCAATGCAGATGTACTTCTTTGAGAAAAATATATCAAAAAGTCAATTTACAAGCAGATGAATTTGGCAGTAATTATTCATACCATCAAAAGATTATTTAGTTTCTAAAGAATTCATTTCAGGCTTCAGTGTGCTTTCTTGTCATTAAGAACTTGACAGAAATTAGAGGAATTCAAAGCTAAGGTCTTAGGTGCTGTTGCCAATTAAAAGTGACCAAAATCAAGATGCAGTATCTTCATATGTAATGGAGAGTAAAGGGAGGCATCTCATTTGATTTCTAGTAATTAAACATTTGTGCAGCTTCTCAGATATTATCTATTATATAAAAGAAGGCACACCTGGAGTTTATGGCTTCTTCACTTTAGACTTAATCCTGAACATGACTATTTAAAACAAGCATATCATTTTCCTTTTTCACTCTGCAGATAAATTCTATGATTTCAGTCATCAAAAGCATTTCATATTTTTTCAAAATAAACTTGCTTAAGAGAAGTAACTTGTAGCTTATACAACTTGAAAATATCTCCACTATGGAATGATGAGAGTAATAAAAACTGATATTATTTATTTAGTGTTCATAGTCTAGGTGCTACGCTAAATGCTTTTCAGACCCCATTAACTTAATCTTCATTTTTAATATATCCAGAACTATTTATTATAGAGTGCTTACTGTATGCCAGGGGCTATTTAAGGTGTTGGGGATTCAGCAGTGAACAAATAGATCAATAGCCTTGTCCTTTGTGGAACTTACTACATTCTAGTTGGTGGGGGATAAAGACAATATACAAAATAAGAAAGTAAATGATATACTAGGTTGCAGAAAGCAGGGAAGAAAAGAAAGCAGGGAAGTGAGTTGGGGAATGACAAACTTTTAGGAGAAGGGAGGGTCACACTTTTTAAAATGATGGTTAGAGAAGGCCTCAAGGAGAAGGTGACACTTGAGCAAATGAAAAGATGCCCTACAGGAGGTGAAGGACCAGACTATGTAACCTGTCTTGGTAAAGAGCATTCCAGATATAGGTAACAGCAATTGCAAAGCCTCTGAAGTTGGAGCATGCCTGCTTTGTTTGAGGAAGAGCAAGGAGTGCAGTGTGGTAGGTGCAGAGGGAAAGAAAGAGGACAAGGTCCAAGAGACAGCGGAAGAGAGGACATGCCATGTCAGGTCTGGTATACCATGATGGGACTTCAAGAAAGATGGCAAACCCTCAGAGGGTTTTGAACAGAGACATGACATGACCTGACTCACATTTTAACAGGATCATCCTGGCTCCTGTGGTAAAATAGATTTCTTTGAAGCAGGTGGTCTTGTCCAATATCACAGAGGAGGAACAGAGGCTCAGATAATTTAAGTACTTTACCAGAGTTCCCATTTATTAGCAAATTAGATGGTGCTGGAATTTTAATCCAGAACTGTCTAATTCGAAAGCTCACCCTTGCCCCACTAAACTGCACCACCTCCCAGTTGCAAACAGGTTTGTGACACAGGCTGGAGTAGATGATTTTCTTATACTCTGCATTGATCTCATTCTCCCTTTTCTCTGGAATTCCTTGGCTTCTTTGGTGAGGCTACCATGTCACACAACTCCAGAAGATACCATTTATACCATAAATCTGTAAGTGTACTCTCTGGAGATGGGATTATCCAGTTTAAGTGGCCATATTGGCTTTTCTCCAGTGAGATTGAAGAAATGTATAGGTAGTTTTGAACTACAGTTAAGCTGGTAGCAAAATCTGTTTGGTCAGACATTTGTATTGGCCCCATTTTGATGTTTCTTTCCATTTCTTCTTCCTCGGACACACATTCTACCAGCTTGCTCTACCACCATCTGCTGTGTCACAACACACTAATCCAACAGTATACCAGGCTGGGATATAAGTAATGGGAAGGTAGGGTTTCTGCTCTGTATGGGCAACAAGTGTAAGAGAAAGCCTGAGGAAATTTAGGATGTGAGAAGGTGTCCCCAGGCTTTTGATGAGAGGGCACAAAACACATTTTATTTGATGAATACCAAATTGAAGGAAATGATAAATGGTGCTACCTAATTGTCATCAAAATTGTAACTTGGTTTAATTTAGACTGAACCAGGTATTCTTCTAAGTCTCTGAGCCTTACACTCTTACACTCTGGAGATCTTGTTTACATTGAAACTATTTGTTTTTAATTTGAAAGTCATTGCTTAGACTTTAGCAATTCAATATGTAAGAAAATACCCTGAGATTTAGAACTTTAAAATGAAGTTTCACCATTATTTGACTGGGTGACTTAATGGAATTATGTCTTGTAAAACTGTTTAACACATTTCATGTTTCAAAATTCTGCACAGTTACCTCAATGTCCTAGAGCATCTTGGCCTTGTTTTTTGAAGTCTTACGACTTTAATAACAAAAACAGAGACAATCATGGCAGTGTCCCTTACTGCCAATGTTAATGTTAATTGAAAAATAATGTGATGATCTGTATTAAATACTAGTGTCAGGAATGTAGTGCAGTGTTGGGTAAAGACAAAGATGACTTGCCATTTAAATCTTTAAGATTGGCGATAGAAATCATAGAACACCAGATCAATACAATTACAGTTGCTTTTTAAAATGAATTTTTATTTCCTTTGAATGATTGGGCAGGAATTACCAAGATCAGACTTTACTCTCAGACCTTATTTCAGGTTCACTCTGACGATTTAGTTGAGGATGGACTGTTTGATGGAAGTTGGCTTTGTTCTCTGTGCCTGCTGCTAAGCAAAAATGGAGTATGCAGAAAACAAGTTGGTGGATCTTCAATAGGTTAAATGTAGAATTACTGTGTGACCCAGCAATTCCACTCCTGAGTATATATACCCAAAAAACTGAAAACAGGTATTCAAACAAAAACTTGTACATTAATGTTCAGAGCAGCACTGTTCACAATAGCCAAAAATGTGGAAACAACCCATATGTCCATCAATGCATGAATGGATAAGCAAAATATGGTATGTTCATACAAGAGAATATTATTCAGCCATAAGAAGAATAAAGTACTGACATATGCTACAACATAGGTGAACATCAAAACATTATGCTAAGCAAGAGAAGCCAGACAGAAAAGGCTATGTTGTACGATTCTGTTCATATGAAACATCCACAATTGGCAAATCTGCAGAGACAGAAAGCAGATTAGTGGTTTCCAGGTGGTCAGAGGGCTAGCAGGAAGGAGGTAAATGGAGTGACTGCTTCTCTGGGGTGGTGAAATGTATTGGAACTAGATAGAGGTGGTGATTGTGCAACATTGTGAATTTATTAAATGTCACTAATGGTAAATTTTATGTTTATGTATATTTAACAACAATAAAAAATGAAATGTGCTCATTTTGAAAAGATTCTTATTTCATCGTGGAGGCCATTAAATATTGACAGGGTGGGATGAGTCCTAAAGAATCATGTGGCAAACTTGGGGGAAAGTGGTGGCAGCCTCCTGAGTTCTACAAAACAAGGCTTATACTTCCTGGTTGGGATTTCTGGTACAGGAACCTGCCTTACTTAAGTGCAGCTGCCACATGAAGCAGTGGCTCTGAGGCCCCTGTTGTCCTGCACAACTAAGGGCACTTTTAAATCTGGAGCACCTTGTTTGTAACTCTCACATAAAGCCATGGAAAGCCATGGAATATTGAGCCCTTTAAAACCTACACATATAGAAACCCAGCAGATATAAATTTTAACTGCAGTAAGGCCAGGATAATTTCAGTTTATCCAATGAAAAGAAAAATAACCTTTTATGACCTGGTAGTGCTAGAATAAGTTGAGTTTTAGGTGCATGGAAAGTTTTTAGTTATTGCCACACACATTCTTTTTCCTGGTCCTTGGGGTGTGTGCCACTTCTTCATACCATTTTCTGCCCTCAAAAGGAAAAAAGCTTTCAAGTCATTTTTTTCCTTCTATTGATGAAAGTAATATTTGACTATTATAAAAATTCAGAAAAAGCAGACTATATTCACCTATTGATATCTATATCTATATCTATATATATATCTGTATCTATGTATCTGTCTATCAGCAATCAAGGATAATGCTGTAGATGTTTTGGCATGTATCCTTCCCGTCTTTTTTCCTTTGAATATATATGTACTGCTATCTTTAGTTTCATTGGGATCACACTACATTGATCAGCATGACATGGACATCATAACAGTAAATACTGATGAAGAGCATACTTTTCATGATTGCAAAGTGTTCCATTTTATGTACATGTCATGACTGATTATTCCATGACCGACATTCTAAATAAGCCTGGGGGGACTTCCAGTCAAGATGGAGGCATAGGTAAACATACCTCACCTCCTTGCACAATTACAGCAAAAATTACAACTAGACTACAAAACAAATATCACACAGAATTGTCAGAAAATTAAGCTTTAAGGAAGTCCAAAAACCAAGGATTTAAAGAAGCCACATTTATCCAGACTGGTAGGAGGGATGGAGACACACAGAGAAGTGGAGAGGCATGGACACTCAGAGATGCAGAGTGGCATGGAAATGCGGAGTGATGTGGAGAAGCACAGAGATGCATAATGGGAGGTCCTACATCCACATGTGATGGATAAAAATCAGGAGGAGTACCTTGGGATGAGGGATCCCAGCCTCAGGCCAAACCACCCAGCCCAAGGTTCCAGCACCAGGAAGATTAGTCCCCATAACTCCTGTCTGTAAAAATTAGTGGGGGTTGGGGGTGGTGGATGAAACTGCAGGATTCTTAGGACACTCCTCTTAAAGGACCCTTGATGGACTTAGGACTTACAGAGTCCTCTACCTATGGGATTTAGCACCAGGGCAACAGCTAGAAGGGTGCCAGTGGCATATGGAGAGAAAGTGAAGTGTTTAGCATCAAAGTGAGTGCCAGGAGAGAGCTTCCTCCTAGGCCAAACTCCAGAGGTCAGGCAGCAGCATTCTTCCCTCTTTGAATACTTCCCCACAGAGCCACAGGGCAGTGACATGGGTTGCCCCGCCCTGGGAATTACTTAACTCTCTGCATCATACAACTTACAGGTTACTAAGGCAGGGAGTCAAAACAGCTGTACCTCATACAGAGAAACAAAGACAGGGAGGCTGCCAAAATAAGGAGACAAAGAAGTATGGCCCAAATGAAAGAACAGAACAAAACTCCAGAAAAAGATCTAAACAAAATGGAGATAATCTATCAGATGCAGAGTTCAAAACACTGGTTATCAGGATGCTCAAGGAATACATTGGGTACTTAAACAGCATAAAAAGACCAAGGCAGAAATGAAGATTACGTTAAGTGAAATAAAAAAAAAATGTACAGGGAACCAACAGTGGAGGGGATGAAGCCAAGAATCAGATTAAAAGTTTGGAACTTAAGGAAGAAAAAACATTCAATAAGAACAGTAAGAAGAAAAAATAATTTTAAAAAAATGACGTTAGGCTAAGGAGCCTCTGGAACATCTTCAAATGTACCAGCATATGAATCATAGGGGTGCCAGAAGCAGAAGGAGGAAGTTGAAAACTTACTTGAAAAAATAATGGAAGAAGACTTACCTAATTTGGTGAAGGAAATAGACATATAAGACCAGGAAGCACAGAGTCCCAAATAAGATGGACCCAAAGAGGACCATGCCAACACACATCATAATTAAAATGCCAAAAGTTAAAGATTAAAGAGAGAATCTTAAAATCAGCAAGAGAAAAGCAGATAGTCAGGAACACCTACAAAGGAGTTCCCAGAAGACTGTTGGCTGATTTCTCAAAAAAAGCTTTGTAGGCTAGAAGGGATGGGTAAGAAATATTCAAAGTCCAAAAAAGTAAGGACCTACGGCCAACATTGCTCTACCCATCAAAACTATCATTTAGAATCAAAGGGCAGACAAAGGGCTTCCCAGAGAAGAAAAATCTAGTCATTCATCATCCCCAAACCATTATATGAAATGTTAAAGGGACTTATTTAAGAAAAGATCAAGACTATGAACAATAAAATTGCAGTACATATATACCTATCAATAGTTGAATCTAAAAATCAATATAAGCAAACAAGAGGAACAGAAACAGAATCATAGATATGGAGATCACTCAGATGGTTTCCATTTGGGAGGGGGAAGAGGGAGAATGAGGGAAAAGGTGCAGGGGTTAAGGAGTACAAATTGGTAGGTACAAAATAGGGGGATGTTAAGAACAGTATAGGAAATGGAGGAGTCAAAGAACTTACATGCATGACCTGTGGACATGAACTAGGGGGGACTGCCTGAGGGAATGGGGGGTGCTGGATAGAGGGAGACAAAAGGGTAAAAATTGGGACAACTGTAATAGTATAATCAATAAAATATATTTAAAAAAAATAAATGAGTTGGGGGCTTTCCTGGAAATGGTCACTTAGCCCTCCGTTAGAGATGGTTGATGACTCAGGGTTTGTGAAATTATTTTCTTTTGTTTATGCTGGTCAGTGATAGTCCTTAAAGCAGATGTCATGCATGGGAAAGGAAATACAAGTCTGTAAAAAATTAGCTCAAAACCCATTGCATTTAGGAATCTT
Organism: Pteronotus mesoamericanus; assembly: GCF_021234165.1. NCBI lineage: Eukaryota > Metazoa > Chordata > Mammalia > Chiroptera > Mormoopidae > Pteronotus > Pteronotus mesoamericanus. Next base: position 5,730,961 of record NW_026555072.1, read on the forward strand.
TTCCTGACTGAGCCCTACTCTATTGGGTCACCCTGTCTTCTGTGTCCCAAGAGAAGGGAGACAAGATAGTAGGAAGGAGCATGGGCTTTGGAGCCAGAAGACAAGGGTGCACATTCTGGCTTTTGTGACATTGGGAATATTACTTAACATTTCTGTGCCTCAGTGTTCTCATCTGTAAAATGGGGATAACAGTAGTACCTATCTTCTAGACCAGTTGAAATGATCCCTGCCAAAAGGACCAGGTAGCCCAGGACCTGGCACATAGCTAGTACTCGATGAATGGCAAGATCGTTCTATTACTCAGTTTAAGTAGCCCTCCCAGTTTGTGGTTTTGAGAGCTCATCTATATGCTTGGGAAGCCCAAATATATTGTAGACTCTGAAAATGTCAGATTCCAAAGTGACTTGACTGTACTTTCCATGCAATGAGCCCCCAGTTAATATTGCTGATTGGTTGACCCAAAGTGACTTGCTGCAGTTCTGGGATCTTCTTCGTTGAATTCAGCCTTCATTTCCCATTGGAAAAAAAAAATCAAAGCACAACAAAAGGGAAACCTCAGAAACCCTGAAAAGTAGATGTAGGTGAAATGCAGTCCCTTCAGCTAGGTGAACATAGTAGCTGTGGGCCTTCCTTACACTCTGAGGATTTTTTTTGCATTTATTAAAATCCTCACCCAAGTGTATTTTTGTCATTACTTTTAGAGAGAGAGGAAGGGGGGAGAGAAACATCGATGTGAGAGAGAAGCATCAATTGGTTGCCTTCCAAATGTGTCTGGTTTGGGGATCGTATGCACCTGGACTGGGATCAGGGATCGAACCTACAACCTAGGTATATGCCCTGACCAGCAATCGAACCCACAACCTTTTGGTTATAGGATGATGCTCCAACCAACTGAGCCACACTGGCAGGGCTCTCTGAGGAAGTTCTTGACTAGGAGAACCCAGAATGCTTAAATGATAGTGATAATGACAAAAATATATATAAAAGAAATAAAAGCCATTATTCTGAAAGACCACTCTACAGCAAAAGAGCACATAAAATATTGTATTCCTTCATTTATTAGGTATTCATGGGAACTAAAGTATTTCTGGTACGTAAATTTTATAGATGATGGAAGCTTATTCATTTAATAACTTTGCATTTTAACTGTTTTGATGTAATTCTTTCTAATGCATGTTGCATGGTTTTTAGCCTTCATATAGAGAAGAAATAATTCAGCCAATTTGTTAGGCTTTGAATCTGCATTAGTAACATGTTGTTGTTGTCATTTTTTATCTCTGCTAAATAATTTCAATGCCATTTGTCTTCTAAAGAGTCAGACACTGTACCCTTACACAGCTCTTTTCACTTTTAAATTTTTTCTTTCTCTTTTTTTCTCACTGGTGCAGGGCATATCAGTTTTTACTTTTTACTACAGAAATGTGCATAATTGCTTTCTCCATCTCCAAAATACCTTTCTCATTTAATGATTTATAAATTTTATATCCTGGGATAAAGAACCTAAGTCTGTTATTATTTGTGTAAAGTAAGATTAATAGGCATTGAATGAAATCATGTACTTAGTGACAGGGCTTTTTTTTGTTTTGTTTTGTTTGTTTGTTTGTTTTACCATTCAAGGACTTTAAAAATTTACTTCCTGGATGCAGACTACTATCTGGTAGAAGTTTGACTCTGAGAAAAATGCCATTTTATAAAACCTGTAGTACTTACGGTTTTCTGTTCTAGGACTCGTGCCTTCCTCCCGCTCGTAAGTAGAGAAATTAAAGAAAAATAATCACCTGTCCTCGATGGAGTTGGTAAAAGTTTTTGTAAAATGGGATTTGAGGATTTTTTTATAGAAAGAGAAGGAAAATAGTCTCAAATATAATTTCATGAGTGTTTTTGCATTTTCTTTGCAGAGAAATACTGATGAGTGTAACTGTTGGGAAACTCACAGACCAAGAACTTATAACTATTGTACGTCACTATCGGGTACCCGAGGAACCATGTCCAGATGTGAATGTCTTAATTGCAATGGCCCATGAAGAGTTCAAGAAAAATATGTTTGAGAATTTTGAAAGACTCATTTCTTGCTGTGTATATGAAGACCGAAAACGGTAAGCTTTTATTGATTCTAGTAAATAATTTAAGTTTCTGTGAACCTGAGTAATGAAGAAATTTATAGTTTATCAAAACGGGCAAGAAGAAAACTGACATACCTCATCATACTCTGCTATTTAACAAAGCCACCTTAAATCAATTTTGGAGAGTAACTGGGTAAAAATATGTCATAGTGATGGTGAGCTTTGTTTGTTGATGGAATAGAGGAGGCCCTATATCTTCTGCAGAATAGGATGCTCCTTTCCATTTTCTTTTATTTGGTTTCTAGAAGCTTTACACTGAAACATAGCAAATAGATGTTAGAAGGTTTAAGATCTCTTCTTAAATTATTTTAGTGAGAGCTGGGATTTATAAATGGGACTTCTGTAATATATAAATCAGGGAACTTGCAAGTAAACTTTCTTTAGGATTTCTTTGAAATTTTTTTCTTGAAAATAATAAAGTTAACTCAGCATAATCTATGGTACATTTATCATATTTGTATTGAGATTTATTAAGTCATTGTTAAAAATGGCTTGAGCCTCATCTTTATATTTTGGTATTAATCTCACCCACAGACCTGATATAGTGGGGGAAAGTACTCATCTGGAATTACAAAATCTTAGTTCTAACTCTAGCTTCTAATTTTGTTACTACACACCACTGCCATCTCCTTCCTCATGATCCCTTCTCTCAATCCCTAAACCTGAAGTCTGCACCCAAGTAACCAGCTGCATACCCTATATCTTTGAAGGTCCTATAGTGTATTAAAGAATGAATATGATTTTTTTCCCTAATGCATACTATAACCTCGTTGAGTTTTTATAATGATGGTATTTTTGCTTGAATCCTTATGTTTCCCTGAGCCTCCCAGAGGATGTGGGGACTGACTTTTGCATAACCCTGCCTCTGCCTTCCACCTTGGTGGTACTCCCTCCCAAGGGTGAAAAGTATGGCTCTCCTTCGCTAAAGGAACACTTCTTGGGAATAATGGGGCTTCATGATCAGATATCTCTGGGATTTCCCCAGATCTGACAAGTTTTTGACTCTAGACATAAATTTTCCCTCATAATTGTATAACCTCATTATAAAGAAAGAAACCCACTTTCTTTATAATGGTTCTAATTTTGCCTATTGCCTGGAAGAACATTGGCTGAGTGAGACCAGTGGACAAGCATGTGCCCCACCAGGCTGGGGGAAATAACTGTTGGGCTGCTCTGGAGAAAACATCTGACAAGATTGAGATGAATGTTAAGGCCCCAGATGGGGCTTCCAGGTTGTAAGGTTTGAATCCAAGGAAAAGACTAGAAAAAAACACTCTCAAGTCATATAATACTTGTGTTGGAGGCTCTAGAGGCCTGTCAAATGAAGAGATGCTTTTAAATATCAGAACCATTTTTTGACTAGTTGTGAAGAATGCAGATCAGTTACTTAGAGGAACACTCATGGCTGCAGCCTTAATAGGCTGTATTATCATCAACCAAGAATCCGAGTCTTGATATAAAGACCTTTGAAAGGACAGAATATGGTGACTTCTGATATGGAAAAAGTTGATGAAGTGCAATGTGGCTACTTTTTCTTACTGTGAATTCCAGTACCAGTTTTCACACTTATTCCCATGTGCACATTTTTAGAAGGCAATGTGTTTTCTTTCCTATAGCATACAACTGTTATTCAAGAGACCCCAAGTATATATGAGCTAATTTATTTTGTTTTAATCCAGAAAAAAAGTATTACCCAGGAAAGACATCAAAAGGCTGTGCAAATCTTCCAGGTTACCTTTGACTGATGATCTTCTAGAATCCTTATTGTCCAAGTAAGTGAGATCTGCATCCTTCATGGGAATTGTCCTGCATGTTTTTGTTTAGGAGACTATTCTTTTGTTTTACATTTACCTTTAATTAACTTTGAGTTACCCTCTGTTTTGATTATTGATGACATACCTCCACTTAACTGTTACAAAAGGAAAAGTTAGTTATTTTGAATGTTAGAGAGCCTATTATGAAGTATTATTTTATCTTTTTACCATTAAGATACACTTACATACACACAGGTTTGTGCAGCAGAATGAAAATGTACAACTTCATTGGTTATGAGGGAATGAGATGTAAAATTCAGGCATGTTTTTCTTTTCTTTTTTTAATTTTTAATCATTGCTTTCTTTATTGTACATTTTTCCATTACCATTTCTCTCCCTTATACCCCCTGCAATCATCACCCTGTTGTCCATGTCCGTGAGTCCTTTTTCCTCTATCTCTCCACCCCTTAGCCATCCTCCCATAGCTGTCATCTGCGCTCTGTATATGAGTCTGTCTCTATTTTGCTTGTTTGTTCAATTTGTTCATTAGAGTCCACATATGAGTGAAATCATATGGTATTTGTCTTTCTCTGACTGGCTTATTTCACTTAGCATAATGTTCTCCAGGTCTACCCATGCTGTTGCAAAGGGTAAAATTTTCTTCATTTTTACAGCTGAGCAGTATTCCATTATGTAAATGTCCCATAGTTGTTTTATCCATTTATCCACTGGTGGGCACTTGGGCTGCTTCCATATGTTGGCAATTATAAATAATGCTGCTATGAACATAGGGGTGCTTATGTTCTTTCCAATTAGTATTTTGGGTTTCTTTGGATATATTCGCAGAAGTGGGATCACTGGGTCAGAAGGCAGTTCCATTTTTAATTTTTTGATGTATCTCCATGCTGCTCTCCACGCGACTACACAAATCTGCATTCCCACCAACAGTGCAAAAAGGTTCCCCTTTCTCCACATCCCCACCAGCACTTGTTGTTTGTTGATTTATTGATGATAGCCATTCTGACATGTGTGAGATGATATCTTATTGTAGTTTTAATTTGTATTTCTCTGATGTTAGTGACATTAAGCAACCTTTCATATGTCTATTGTCCATCTGTATGACCTCTTGGTGAAGTATCTATTCAAGTCCTTTGCCCATTTTTTAATTGGAATTTTTTTTTGGTGTGGAGTTTTATACATTCTACACAAACTTTGGATATTAACCCCTTATCAGATATATTGACAAATATGGTCTCCCATTGTGTGAGTTGTTTTTTCATTTTGTTGGTGGTTTCCTTTGCTGTGCAAAAACTTTTTAGTTTGATGTAGTCCCATTATCTTTATTCTTTTGTTTCTCTCACAAGAGTAGATATATCAGATAAAATATTGCTATGGGCAATGTCCAAGATTTTACTGCCTATGTTTTCTTCTAGGAACTTTTTTACAGTTCTGGGTCTAACATTGCAGTCTTTAATCCATTTTGACTTTATTCTCATGTGTGGTATAAGAAGGTGGTCTATTTTCCTTGCATCTTTGTATTGTTGGTTAGGTTCCGCTTATAGGTGAGATCATATGGTATTTGTCTTTCGCCCCCTGGCTTATTTCGCTTAGCATAATGCTCTCCAGTTCCATCCATGCTGTCGCGAAGTTTAGTAGTTCTTTTTTCTTCTTTTCCTTCTGTTGCGTAGTATTCAGCAACACTGAAAGGAAAAGAAATCAACAGAGACAAGAGGGAAGGAGGGACGGGGGGCAGGGAAAGGGAAGGGAAGGGGAAAGTCAAGGAACATATAGCAAGGACTCATGGACAAAACCAAAGGGGAAGAGCTGAGGGAGAGAGGGAGGGAGGGGGCAAGGGAAAGTGGTGGGGGGGAGGCAGAGACAAATGTATTTCAAAAAATAAAACTAAATTTAAAAATAAATAAATAAATAAAAAGAAGGTGGTCTTGTTTCATTTTTCTATGTGTAGCTGTCGAATTTTCCCAACAGCATTTATTGACTAGACTATCTTTAGCCCATTGAATGTGCATGCATCCTCTGTCAAATATTAATTGATTATAAACCTGTGGATTTATTTCTGGGTTCTCTATTCTGTTCCATTGATCTATGTGTCTGTTCTTATGCCAGTTATCAGACTGTTTTGATTACAGTGGTCTTGTAATATTGTTTGATGTCAAGTATTGTGACCCCTCCTACTCTGTTTTTCTTTCTCAAAATTGCTGCAGCTATTCGGGGTAATTTATGGTTCCATATAAATTTTTGAAATGTCTGTTCTATTTCTGTGAAATACGTCATTGGTATCTTAATAGGGATTGCATTGAATCTATAAATTGCTTTGGGTAATATGGACATTTTGATGATATTAATTCTTTCAATCCATGAACATGGTATATGCTTCCATTTATTTGGGTCTTCCTCAATTTCTTTCTTCAATGTTGTATAGTTTTCTGCATACAGGTCTTTAACCTCCTTGGTTAAATTTATTCTTAGGTACTTTATTTTTCTTGTTGCTATAGAAAATGGTATTTTTTTTCTAATTTCTTCTTCTAGTTCATTGCTGGTGTACAAAAATCCCTTTGATTTCTGAATATTGACTCTGTATCCTGCTGTTTTGCCAAATTCACTTATTAGGTTGAGCAGTTTTCTGGTGGAGTCTACAGGGTTTTCTATATACACTGTCATGTCATCTGCAAACAATGATAGTTTTACTTCCGCCTTTCCAATTTGGATGCCTTTTATTTATTTTTGTTGTCTGACCGCTGTGGCTAGGATTTCCAATACTATGTTGAAGAGAAGTGGTAAAAGCGGACATCCTTGTCGTGTTCCCGATCTTAATGGGAAAGCTTTTAGTTTTGGCCCGTTGAGTATGATGCTGGCTATAGGTTTTTCATATATAGCCTTTATTATGTTGAGGTATGCCCCCTTTATTCCCATTTTGCTGAGTGTTTTGATCATAAATGGGTGCTGTACCTTATCGAATGCTTTTTCTGCGTCTGTCGAGATGATCATGTGGTTTTCGTCTTCCCTTTTGTTTATGTGATGCATTATATTTATTGATTTGCGTATATTGAATCATCCTTGCATCCCTGGGATGAATCCCACTTGATCATGATGAATGATCTTTTTAATGTATTACTGGATGCCGTTTGCCAATATTTTGTTGAGGATTTTAGCATTTATGTTCGTCAGCGATATTGGCCTGTAGTTTTCTTTCTTTGTAGCATCCTTATCTGGTTTTGGGATTAGGGTGATGCTGGCCTCATAAAAACAGTCTAGGAGTCTTCCCTCACCTTGGATTTTTTGGAATAGTCTGAGAAGAACAGAGATTAGCTCTTCCTTAAATGTTTTGTAAAATTCTCCTGTGAAACCATCTGGCCCAGGGCTTTTGTGTGCCGGGAGTTTCTTGATTACTGCTTCAATTTCCCCAGCTGTTCATGGTCTGTTCAAGCTTTCTGCTTCTTTCTGCCTCTCTGACCTTAGGCAGTCTGTTTGAGATTTCCAGGAATCTACTGTTTATGGCTGTCTCCTTCATATGTTAATCTAGTCACTCTGCACTCAGCAGTCAGGGTTAGGCACCACAGGGTGGGGCAGAGTCCCTCCTGGGGTGGGGCCATTGTTTTCTCTCACATGGCTGCCCCTCAGGGGAGTGGTCTGCCTGAACAAGTTGGCTGCTGCCACATCAGGGATGAGCCAGGATCCCACCATTTGCTCCCTCAGTTCTCTCCCCAAAGCCCCTGTCCCCAGTCTCTCCTCAGCTGTCTCTAGCTCCCTCTGCCCCCACTTTTGCCGGAGCCCCTGGTAAGTGCCTGAAAATAAAAATCTATGTGTTGGCCCTTTAAACGGCTCTTTGTGTCTTCAGCCACCCATCTCTGGCAGAGGGCAGCCCTGCTGCTTTTCACAGCTGGCTGTTATCTGTATATTTTTTGGATTCTCCTGCTGTAGGCTGGTGGTCCCCATTTATGGTTTAGACCCCACTCTTCTCAGGGGGATTCAACTGGCCGTTTAGATGCTGCTCTAGCGCTGGTACCTATGGGCTCTCAGCCCACCTTCTTGAGTCTCCCCCACACTCTTTACCAGTTGGATTGTGCTGAAGCTGATTCTTCTTTCTGTCCAAGGTTATAAGGCTTTTCTCTCTATTGTTCAGTCATTTGCTCTGGGCGATTTCTCCACAATTTAGTTGTAATTCCAGATCGGTCCTGAGAGGAGGTCTGTGTGACTTCCATTCATACCTCTGCCATCTTGATGAGATCTCTCAGCTCCTCTTTAAAAAGAGTTTCTGTGTGGGCCTTGTGCTGCACCTCCAATCCCACCGGTCCTGTTCTCCATGCACTCCCTCTCCACTAAAATCACAGAATCTCTCTTGGTAGGGCTCCCACCACCTGTTAGAACCTCCAACAGTTTTAGATAAGGTTTCTCTCTGGATCTTTTCTGGATTGTGCTCGTATGACCCCTGGAGCTGTATTGTTACCCAGGGTGATGGCGGGCAAAGGGTGCTATCCCCATTCCTCCAGAGATTTTTGGTCTCAAGTGGTCCTGCTCCCACCATGCTGTTTCTGGAGCCAGCATCTCTCTGGTCATCTCTTTCCACCACAAGTGCTCACCGCTCTGTGCAGCCAGTAGTGCTGGTTTGAGTTACAGTGCTTCTGGTTTCTCTACTTGGAGAGCCCCAGCTGCCCACTCCCATGTTCCCTGCAAGGCGGGCAGGCTCTTTCCAGTCCCACACTCTCTGTGCTCTTGTCCACATAAATGCTCACTCACTGATGCTCTCACTCAATCTCTGTTGGATTTTCAACTATTTCTCTGTGATTAGGCTGCAAGATTGTTCCAGATCTGGGAGGAAGTGGATGGAGCTTCTAGCTATTCTGTAGCCATTTTTGATGTTTTCCAAGGTATCTTTTGATTTCTTCCCTCATCCCAATGTTGACCCATTCATTGTTTAATAACATGTTATTTAGTTTCCATGCCTTTGTGTATTTTTCAGTTTTCTTCTTGTGATTTATTTCTAGTTTCATAGCATTGTGTTTAGAGAAGCCTTCTTAAATTTATTAAGACTTTTTTGTGTCCAAATATGTGGTCTATCCTAGAAAACATTCCATGTGCACTTTAAAAGTATGTATATTCTGCTGCTTTAGATAGAAGTTCTGTGAATATATCAATTAAATCTCTTTGATCTTGGGTGTTGTTTAAGGCTGCTCTCTCCTTGTTGGTTTTGTCTAGAAGATCTGTCCATTGAAGTCAATGGGGTGTTAAAATCCCCTACTATGACTGTGTTTCTGTTGATCTTTCCATTAATGTCCATCAAGATTTACTTTACATAATTAGGTGCTCCTATGTTGGGTGTGTAAATGTTTCTAGGGCTATATCCTCTTGTTGGACTGTTCCCTTTATTATTATGCGGTGTCCTTCTTTGAATCTTACTACAGGCTTCATTTTAAAGTCTATTTTGTTAAATATAAATGTTGCTACCCCACCTTTTTTTCCCTTTTGCTTGAAATATCTTTTTCCATCCCTTTACTTTTAGTCTGGGTATATCTTATGATTTGAGGTAGGTCTCTTGGAGACAGTGTAATATATATATGGATCTTGTTTCTTATCCATTCAGCTACCCTATGTCTTTTTGTTGAAGCATTTAAGCCATTCACATTCAAGGTGATTATTGACAGATATGTATTTATTGCCATTTTATTTTTAAACTATTGTCCTCTGTTGTTGTTGTTCTCCATGCTCTTCCTCTTCTTCCTCCTCCTCCTCCTTCTTCTTCAGTACCGGTTTGGTGTTAAAAAAAAACCCCAAAAAACCTTTATGTTTTTCTTGTCTCAGAAGCTCTTTATTTCTTCCTCAATTTTAAATGATTCCCTTGCTGGGTAAAGTAGCCTTGGTGGTAGGTCCTTCTTTTCATCACATTGAATATTTCACAGCAGTCCCTTCTGGCCTGAAATGTTTCTGTTGAGAAATCAGATGAAAGTGTAATTGGAGCTCCCCTATAGGTGACTAACTGTTTTTCCCATGGGGCTTTTAGGATTCTCTCCCTGTCTTTTAACTTTGCCCTTTTATTTATGATGTGTCTCAGTGTAGGTTTCTTTGGGTCCATCTTGTTTAGGACTCTGTGCTTCCTAGACTTGTGTGTCTTTTTCCTTCACCAGATTAGGGAAATTTTGGTTATTATTTCTTCAAATAGGTTCTCGATTCCTTGCTCCCCCTCTTCTCCTTCTGGTATTCCCATGATGTGGATGTTGTTTTGCTTCATGTTGTCCCATAAGTTCCTTAAGCTTTCCTCATTTCTTTTAATTTTTTTTCTCTTTTGCTTTTCTGCTTGGGTGTTTTCCTACCTTGTTCCAAATTGCTGTTTGATCCTCTGCTTCATCTAACCTATTGTTTATTCCTCCCAGTATATTATTTATTTCAGATATTGCTTTCTTTATTTCTGACTGATCCTTCTTTATGGTTTCTATGTCGTTTTCTCGTGGTGTTCAGTATCCTTATAATCATTACTCTAAACTCTATACTTGATAAATTGCTTGCCTCCATTTCTTTTAGTTCTTCTTCTGGAATATTCACTTGTTCTTTCATTTAGGGCCTGTTTCTTTGTCTTCCCATTTTGGCTTCCTCTTTGTGTTTTTTTCCCCCCTATGGACAAAGTAGATTTGCAAAGACTCTGGTACAGTCCAGTCAGATGCTGCCTGTTACTGGCCCTGAGCAAACTGTTTAGACCTGTTAGTGATCTGCATGTGGTTCCCTCTGCCAGCCCTGGGTGTGTGCAGCAAGAACCAGGCTGCACACTGTACACCAAGGCCAGCTTTTACCAGCACCAGGCCTGGGAAATGGTCATCCCTAGTCTCAGATCTCCCAGAGATCCATCTTTGCTGTTAGACTTAAACACTGAGATAGCTTCCAGCTGTACTCAGAAACCTGGCTTAAGCTTCACAGGATGGGGCTTTTGCTACCCTCAGGCTGATGCCATTCAGAGAGGAGACCTCTACCTGAGAAAGATGGCTCCTGCGTTATGGGGAATGACTCAGTCAAGGGATCCTGACTGCTGACCCTTCAGTTCTCTCCCCAAAGCCACCAACCCCAGAACTCTCCTCTCATGTCACTAGTCCACTCTGCCCTCCTTCAGCTAGAGCCAAGGTAGGTGGCTGCAAATGAGATTTTCTGCGTTGGCCCCTCAAGAAGATCTCTACATCTCTAGCCATAGCTTCTTGGCAGACAGAAACCCTGCTGCTTTTCACATCTGGATGTTATCTGGGTTCCTTCCTGGCTCTGATGTTGAAAGCTAAGGAGCTCAGCTTGGGGTTTAGAACCCTCACTTTTCAGAGGGAACTCCCCCTCAGGCCATTGAAATACCTCTCCAGAACTTCAGCTGCCCCCCATGGGAGACCAACCAGCCTCTTGTGCCTTTATACTTCCTACCAGTCTTGTGGTAATGTGGATTCTTCCATATGCCCTTGGTCATAAGGCTTCTCTCCATCTAGTGTTCAGTTGGGTATTCAGGATGATTTTTCTATAATTCAGTTGCAATTCCACATTGGTCCTGGAATGATGTTAGTGTAGCTTCCAGCTACTCTGCTGCCATCTTGGGTTTTCCCCAGGGCATATTTTTGAAAGTAGTAGTTTCTGGTGGCTAAAGACATGCCATAAGAGGACACATGTCACAAAAGGAAAGCATGGTGAACTGCTTTCTAAAACAAATCATTTCTCCTGTTGAACCTAACATTTGACTTCCTGGCATCACCCTCTAACCATCCAGACTCTGGTCATCTTTTATGCTTTCTATGACATTAATCCATCCCCTTCTCTGATATAATACTTATCTTGACAGCTCTGACATTATGGTCTGTGTGCTAGGCATTGTTATCATTGCTTTGAATACATTATCTCATTTATCAGGTTGGCCAGAAATTCAATTTTTTTTCTGTTAGATGACTGTAGTAGCATTTAGTTGTCTTGAACTTCATTTGAAACAATTTTGTTAGATTGTATTGTGACAGCTGTCATATCAGTGTGCATTTAAAAAACTTATCAAAATTAGTCAATTTTTTGTAGCTATTTTAGTGTTGAAGATGGAAGAAAATACCCAACATTTTCAACATATTATGCTTTTTTATTTCAAAAAAGGTAAAAATGCAACTGAAATGCAAAAAAAATTTGTGCAGTATATGGAGAAATTTCTGTGACTGATCAAGTGTTTCAAAAATGGTTTGTGAAGTTTCGTGCTGGAGATTTTTCTCTGGGTTATACTCACTGCATGGTCAGATAAACCAGTTGAGATTAATAGCAATCAAATTGAGACATTAATTGAGAACAATCAACATTTTACCATGTGGGAGATAGCCAACATACTCAAAATATCCAAATCAATAAAGTTATTGGTGAAAATGAAAATGTGTCTTTTATTTTAGGGAAAAAAACTAAACAGACTTTTTGGCCAACACAATACTTCGTGAGGAAAATTTGATGAGGTCAGTACTGTTATCCTTCCATTTTACATAAGGATGCTGACATTTAGAGAGGTGAGGTATTTTGCCCAAAGTCACATAGTCTAGAAGAAGGAGAACTGTGATTTAACTCCTGGACTTTTAAAATGCACATCCCCTTCTCCTAATCATTTTCAATTATTGTCTAAATAGGCAGTAGATTAGAATGTTCTTGACAGTTCTACCTCCTCACTCTCTTAGAGAAGCTGTCTCTTAGAGAGAGCTATTCCCACTATCCTCACTCTTGTTCTGACCCACATTTCTTCTTGACTTTTTCAGTGTCTCCACATTGTTCTTTCTTCCACCAACCGCTTAATTTTAAAATCAAGCAGCTAAATACCTAAAAGCAAAAATATCATAATGTAACTCTTCTACTCACAAACCTTCTGTACCATCTCTTTACTCTCAAAGAAAGACCAAACTTCTTAGCTTTGAACTCTTTTTCTCCATCGTGGCGCTTAGGGCTGTCAGTTGGAGCATTGTTCTCAAAAAAGGTCTGGAGTAAGGAGTTCTTACCTGAGGCAAAAGGAAATGGAAAGCACAGATAAAACTAAATCCCATGTGGGAAAACTAGAATCCAAAGTGTCAGGAGGGGAATCAAGAAGAGGTCCACTTGGATGTGGGTGTGCATTAGATTAAAGTGGAATTATTTTCTAGACTGTCAGCTCTATTTGCTTTTACTTTCTAGTAGCAGGGTGAAGAATAGCTAGGTTATCCTGGTATAAAGGACCCGAGGGGAAGTTGGCAGACCTGGGAGTCAGAGTTTTTCCACAGTTAACACATTACCAAAGCTCCCCTTCCCATTCCCAATAGTCAAGCCAAATAAGCCAGTTAGCATTTCACACAGATACCTCCTGGCTTCCCACTTTTTTGCCTTTTCTCTTACTATTTTTTTTTTCAGTAGAAAATAGATTCCTTTTTTTTCACATGCTGAAAGCTTGCTTTTCCTTTAAAACTTATTTCAAGTAGTACCACATCCATGAAGCCCTGCTGAACTTGCTTGGCTGGCATGATTATCTCTTCCTAAGAATTCTCACAACACTATGTTCCTCGTTTTGTCCCTCACCTTGTAATGAAGATTTGTGACTTGATGTTTGATCTATTCAGATGCAGAGACCTACTTCTAACCTGTTTGATTTACTGCCTATAAACAAACAGTGCATCGTTGCATCTTTAATCTACTTATAGTTGTTAGATCTTGTATGATGACTATTTCCCAGTGATTCTGAACATGACCTGAGGTAACATATGTAAATTACATAGTAATACCCCTGATTCTAAGTATTGATTGGAAACTAAGAGAGAAGTCAGGATCCATAGACCACACACACTGACTTAGAAATGAACTGGAAGAAACCTGTGTCCTTCTACATAGAGGAAGTCTTGTTTAAACAGTTGGATCTGAATGCCTTTTACATATTAAGCTGTCTTGTAGTCAGGAAGCTGTGGATGTTTATTAGATTATCTCTTGATAGCCTCGAGGATGAGCTGTCCTGGAAAGTCCAGAATGTGGGGGCCTGGCCTCTGGAGGACCTAGATGTTTCTTGTCCAATATTGGAGCCACCAAGTCATCATACTCTCATTCTCTCAACAAACTGTTTTGTCTTTGCCTATACAATTCGACATTAAATGCAGAAAGACTGTTCCGCAACTCACTTCAAAGTCGTCCCAGTCTCAGAACCCATTTGTCTCTGAGCCCAGCTTAGCTTCAAGGAGGTCATTCCTCTGAACAAGTAAGCCGACCATGTTCAGTATAACTTTGCCTCTAATTGTGCAGTGACCTTTCTCAACACTCAGGGGAAACTTCAGACTAATCAGATTAGAAAATGTCTCATTCCCATTCCCCTCTCCTTCCAATATGCCCTGCCACGATTTGGGTCACATGCTTGATGTTTTGCATCATCTCCACAGATTCCTTTCAAAGACTGCCCTAATTCCTAATGGGCCCATCAGCCTGCAACTTACATTTATATTCTGCATTCTTATTGTTCCCCATAGACGCCACAGGGCTTTCCAGAGCCTTGACCAGACACTCTTTTTGTATAGCCCTCCTGTGGCACACTAAGCCAGACCCCTTCTGACATCTTCAGTCTCCTGTGGGAGGCAGATGTGAAGTTTGTTGATTTGGTTCAATGGACACTTTGCCCAGGGGCAGTTTTACCTGCCTTGGGACAGAGCTGGACAGCTGTTGAATAGCTATATAGCCCTAAATTCATATCAGGAGACCAAAAACAATATGGCTGAAGGTTTGGATGCTTTTTTACATTCAGTAATTGTTACCCATGTTTCTCCAGATCCTGTGTTTTGCTACTAAGATTTTCCCTCTACTCTATTTCCACTTTTCTTGTGATTTAATATTTTCCTTATTAGCACAACTCAAGCTGGAATCAAGACTTCAAAATATTTCCACATCCAGATATCCCAGCTCACATCAGTTTGTGCTGTGGTAGCTGGTATGAGGTCACTTCACTTACTGAATGAAGTTATTTCACTAATGCACAGAGCATCAGGCTTAAATGTCTATGTAGTGATACCTATTACCCATTAATAACAGGAGTAACACACTGTATCAACATAGTGCCAAGGGCCCTAGACTATTTTGCAAATCCATGAGCATGTTAAAAGGAATATATTAGTTGATGGTAGATATGATTCCTCATTTCATAAATGCAAACATTGAGATATAAGGAGGCTCTCTCAGTGAAAGAGTATGCTTCAGGCCAAGCTTAATATGTAATGGAATTAGAATGACAGCTCCCTAAGATACCCAAATCTTTGTTCCTATCTGAGCTCCCAGAGCAAGGGACTATGTCTCATTCATGTTAGCAGCCTCAGGGACTGAGGCTGTCTTATGCTTAAGCAGGGCATGGGAGTGGGGAGAACAGACTTGGTTTCTACCAGACCTGCATCATCTGAAGTGCAACTCTACTGCCTCCTTTCCATGTGAACCTTATAAATTGAGTCAACCCCTCTGAGCTTTCATTTGGATATTGATATTTCCTCAGTACTAATAAAATATTGCTCTTCTCAAGCTATAACTGGTAGAGACTGTACTAAGGTCATTCTATTCTATGTTCCTGTGGGACTGGAGAATAAAGAGTCAGCATCCTCCTCTAATTACAGCTTTCTGAATTGAGACTTGGAATAGTTAGAAATTCAAGTGCAACTCTTTCCCCAGCAGCTCTCCCCCAAGCTTCTCTTTTACAGCTGGCCTTGGGCTCCAGTTAATGCCTTAGAATTGGCCTCCCAAGGGAGCTAGTGCCTCATCCAGAAATATCAGTTAAAATGGAAAAAGTTAACAGGGCTTTAAAAACATCTCATTATACTCTACCCAGCCTTGCCCCATGCCACCCTTCCAGAGGCATGGTTTGGGCTCAAGTGATTTCACCCAACAATACCTGGCAGTGAAGCTGAGGGGCAAGGGCTGAGCCATGTGGTATCTACTGTTGCAGTGTTTGGTACACCAGGAAGTTTCCAGAGAGGAGGCCCCATCACTCTCTCTCTCCCTCTATCTCCTTCCAACCTTCTCATGCTTTCTACCTTTTCAAATATAACATGATTTGTAGTGTAAGAAATTTTTCCAAAACCATGTGGACCAACAGAACATCGATCATGTGTGTGGTCTGTACTTGGCAGCTGTGATCCATCTCACTGACACGATCTGTGCTGGGATCACAATTGGAATTTAGAGGCCTGGCTATTTGAGATAACCAGACAACTTCGGCAATGCCATTTTGCCAACTGTACATGTTTGTGTCATTATGATGCAGTTGCCCAGTGCTCCATTTTTTTCTCAAGTGTCTGGTTTTTAAGAATCTCAACAGGTATTTCATTGTACACCTCTGGGTTTTCTGGATAATGAACCAAAGACAATTAAGTCCAAAATTTGTCTTCATTACCCTTCCTCTCTTCCAGACCTGTTCATGCACAAGCCCATTCCCCTAAGTTATAAGATGGCCTTTGCTTTGGAGGGGAACCCATATTAGTCTTCAGCAAAATACAGCTGCTGCTGCACCTTTTCCCCTCCACAGATGGTGGAAGTAAAGCAGATCAGTGTTATTCTCCATGGCAAGAAGATGGATGGTTTCTGAAGTTTTCAAACCTTTCATCATTTTTGAGAGGGGATGCAAGAGCAGCTCTCAAATGACATCTAAGAAAACCCACCTAGCAAAGCATTGGGAAACATATTTGGTGGTCATTATTTTCTAGAGAGGGATCCAGAGAAATTGTCTTCCCTCCCTCTTCATCCGTAATCATGTCCCTCAGTTTGTGTAGGGACGGAAGTGATGGTTTGTTCAACTATCAAAGGGAAAGAAGAATTTATGGACATTTTAGGAAAACTCTTTAGTACTGTGAGCTGGGAATTTGAAGTATGGAGACACTTAACAAGCATAGAAACACTTAAAAACCAGAATTAGTTTTGCTTTTTAGGGCAGTTACCCTGGAACTCTGTGCATTGATTTCAAGAATGTTGCCATAGAAAGTTCTTTAGAATTGCCTTCATAGCCTTTTCAAAAGAGTTTCCTCCAGAGAGGCAAATCACTGTTCTTTGACCATGGATCACAGTTTTAGCAAGGGCCAAATGGTTGGAAAAGAGCAAGTTGGAGATTGAGGTGGAGAATCAGGATGCTAGCATTTGTGATCAGAAGCACAGTATGACTCTGAAGTAAGGAGGCACATTGTGTACACGATTCATAATTAGAAAGGATGGGTAGGATTTGGCAAATAATGGCTGTAGTCATGAGGCAGGGAGAATTCCATGGTGAGTAACTGGTGAGATAATAATCAGAAGTGAATGGAGGCACTGGCTTACTTATTCTCACTCCCCTAATAGTCAAGCCTTTCTCCATCTCTGAACTGCTTCCTCTTGTCTCCTTCTCCAACCTGGACTATTTTTAGAATTTGATCCTAGCCTTCTCTCTCATGCAACCCCATCTAATAATAGCATATATTATATATACTACATATCATAATAAAAAAATAAAGGCATGAAAAATCTCTCTATATCCATGGTCCATGGGACGAAACTATGTGCAGAATTTTCAAACAGGAAGGAAGACTGGGAGAATATTTAATCATAATGCTCCCAACTTGTGGTGTTCCTTCCTTTCCAAGTCTGACTTGTACAAATTTATTACCTTGAAAAGCATGTTTCAAGGTCTCATCTGCTTTTTACACTTTTAAAGATTTTATTCATATCAAACTGATACACAGTCTTAGTAAAAAAAATAATCGAATCATTCTTTAAAAAATTATTACACCAATAACAGTCACCAGCCCCATCTTTCCCAAGCTCCCAGACCCCATTCACAAGAAATAGCCACTTTCAGCCCTTCTAGCTCTTTCTACAGACATTTAAATACCATTCACACATTGCTCTTTCTGTATTTTTCATATTATTTACTTATTGCACATGAAAATACATTTATTCTTTTTTTTGTCTTTTTTTTCGTTCAAATACATTTGTCTCCATTTACCCGCCAACATTTTCACCTACCCCACTCACCACCACCTCCCACCTTCAATTCTTCCCAACTTTGGCTTTGTCCATGGGTCCTTTATACATATTCCTTGATTTGACCCTTTCCCTTCCTTTCCCCTCCTTTCCCCATTACTCTCCTCCCTCCTTCCCTCGCATTACTGTTGGATTGTTTTTTCTTTCAGTGTTGCTGGTTATATTTTCCTTGCTTGTTTGTTTTGTTCATTAGGTTCCACTTATAGGTGAGATGATATGGTATTTGCCTTTTACCCTCTGGCTTATTTTTCTTAGTATAATGCTCTCCAGCTCCATCCACACTGTTGTGAGGGGTAGTAGCTCTTTCTTTCTTTCTGCTGCATAGTATTTCATTGTGTAAATGTATCATAGTTTTTTGGTCCGCTCATTTATTGATGGGCACATAGGCTGCTTTGAGCAATTGGCTACTATAAATTGTGGTGCTGTGAACATCGGGGTGCATAGGTTTTTTTGAATTGGTGTTTTGGGATTCTTAGGGTATAGTCCCAGCAGTGGAATTGCTGGGTCAAAAGGCAGTTCCTTTTGTAGTTTTTTGAGGAAATTCCAATCTGTTTTCCACAGTGGCTGCACCAGTCTGCATTCCTACCAACAGTGTACTAGGGTTCCCTTTTCTCCATAACCTCGCCAACACTTGTTGTTTCTTGATTTGTTTATTGTGGCCATTTTGACCAGTGTGAAGTGGTATCTCATTGTGGTTTTAATTTGCATTTCTCTGATGGCTAGTGATGCTGAACATCCTTTCATATGTCTCTGGACCCTGTGTATGTCCTCCTTGGAGAAGTGTCTGTTCAGGTCCTTTGCCCATTTATTAATTGGATTGTTTGTCTTCCTGGAGTGGAGTCATGTGAGTTCTTTATATACTTTGGAGATCAAACCCTTGTCTGAGGTATCATTGGCAAATATATTTTTCCATATGTTTGGTTCCCTTTTCATTCTGCTGATGTTTTCTTTAGTTGTGCAGAACCTTCTTATTTTGATGCAGTCCCATTTGTTTTATTTTTTTATGTCCCTTGCTCTAGGGGACTTATTGGTGAAAATATCACTGAGTGGAATATCTGATAGTTTCCTCCCTATGTTCTTCTCTAGGACTTTTTTGCTGTCTTGACTTAACTTTAAGTCTTCTATACATCTTGAGTTTATTTTTGTGAATGGTGTAAGTTGGTGGTCAAATTTCAATTTTTTGCATGTAGCTCTTCAGCTCTCACAAAATCATTTGTTGAAGATGCTATCTTTACTTCATTTTATACTTCCTTTCACTTTATCAAATATTAATTGACCCTAGAGACAATGGTTTATTTCTTGGATCTCTATTCTGTTCCATTGAGCTATGTGTCTGTTCTTAGGCCAGTACCAGACTGATTTGATTACAGTGTCCTTGTAATATAGTTTGATGGCAGATATTGTGATATTTCCTACTTTGTTTTTCTTTCTCAAAATTTCTGTGGCGATTTGGTGTCATTTATGGTTCCATATAAATTTTTGAAATGTTTCTTCTATATCTGTGTAATACGTCATTGGTATTTTAGTAGGGATTCCATTGAATCTATAAATTGCTATGTGTAGTATAGACATTTTGATGATGTTAATTCTTCCAATCCATGAACACGATATATGCTTCCATTTATTTGTGTCTACCTTAATTTCTTTCTTCAGTGTTGTGTAGTTTTCTGAGTACAGGTATTTTACTTCCTTTGTTAAGTTTATTCCTAGGTACTTCATTTTTCTTGTTGCCATAGCAAATGGGATTTTTTCTCCTGGTTTCTGATTCTGATTTTTCACTGGTGGTGTACAAGAATGCCTTCAATTTCTGAATAGTGACTTTGTATCATGCTGTTTTGCCAAATTCATTTACTAGGTCGAGTAGTTTTTTGGTGAAGCTTATAGGGTTTTCTGTGTACACTATCATGTCATCTGCCAACAATGACAGTTTTACTTCCTCCTTTCCAATTTGTATGACTGTAGTTTCTTCTTCTTATCCAATCGCTGTGGCTAGTACTTCTGATGCTATGTTGAAGTGGTGAAAGTGGACATCCTTGTCTTGTTCCTGATCTTAGTGGGAAAGCTTTTAGTTTTTGCCCATTGAGTATGATGTTGGCTGTAGGTTTTTCATATATGGCCTTTATTTTGTTGAGGTATGCCCCCTTTAATCGCACTCTGTTGAGTGTTTTTATCATAAATGGGTGCTGTACCTTATGAAATGCTTTCTTCTCATCTATTGATAATGATCATGTTGTTTTTGTCTTTCCTTATGTTTGTGTGATGTATTACGTTTTTGATTTGCAAATATTGAACCATCCTTGCATGCCTGAGATGAATCCCACTTGATCATGGTGGATGATCTTTTTAATATATTGCTGGATTCAGTTTGCCAATATTTTGTTGAGGACTTTAGCGTCTATGTTCATCAGCGATATTGGCCTGTATTTTTCTTTCTTCATTGTATCTTTATCTGGTTTGGGATTAGGATGATGCTGGCCTCATAAAAGACTGGGATTCTTTCCTCTTGGATTTTTTGGAATAGTCTGAGAAGGACAGGAGTTAGCTCTTCCTTAAATCTTTTGGAAAATTCTCTTGAGAAACCATCCAGTCCAGGGCTTTTGTGTGCCAGGAGTTTTTTGGTTACTGCTTCAATTCCACCAGCTGTTATCAGTCTGTTCAGGCTTTCTGCTTCTTCATTCAGTGGTGGAAGGTTATATTTTTCTAGAAATTTGTCCATTTCATTGACGTTTCAAATTTCTTGGCATATCTTACAGTCCTTTGTATTTCTGTGGTATCAGTTGTTATTTCTCCTTTTTCATTTCTGCTACTATTTATTTGGCTCCTGTCCCTTTTTTCTTGATGAGGCTGCTGTAAGGCTTGTCAATTTTGTTTCTCTTTTCAATGAACCGTCACCTGAATTTGTTGATCCTTTGAATTGTTCTTTTAGTCTCTGTGTCATTCAGTTCCACTCTGATCTTGATTATTTCCTTCCTTCTACTCTCTCTGGGCTTTGATTGTTGTTGTTTCTCCAGTTTTTGAAGCTGTAGGGTTAGGTCATCTATTTGAAATGTTTCTGTCTTTTTTAGGTAGGCCTCTATTACTATGAAGCTCCCTCTCAGGACTGCCTTCGCTGTGTCCCATAGGTTTTGGACTGTTGTATGTTAATTTTCATTTGTTTCTAGAAACTCTTTGATTTCTTCTTTGATCTCATTATTGACCCATTCATTGTTTAATCGCATGCTATTCAGTCTCCATGAGTTTGAATGTTTTTGAGTTTTTTCCTTGATGTAAGTTTCCAGTTTCAAGCCCTTGTGGTCCAAGAAAATGCTTGATATGATTTCAGTTTTCTTGAACTTGTTGAGGCATGTTTTGAGTCCTATCATGTGGTCTGTATTTGAAATATTCCATGTGCATCTGAAAAGAATGTGTATTTTGCTTCTTGGGATGAAAGGTTCTTTATATGTCAGCTAAGTCCATTTGATGTAAGGCATCATTCAGTTCCACAATATCCTTGTTGATATTTTTTTTGTGAAGATCCATCCATTTTTGGCAGTGGAGTGTTAAAATCCCCTCCTGTCATTGTGTTGCTGTCTATTTCTTTTTTGAAGTCCTCCAAGATTTTCCTTATATATTTGGGTGCTACTATGTTGGGTGCATACATGTTTACAATGTTCATGTCTTCTTGATGGTGTCTTCCTTTGAGTATGATGAAGTGTCCTTCTGGGTCTCTTTTATGGCCTTTTTTTTTGAAATCTAATTTCTCTGATATAAGTATTGCTACCCCAGCTTTTGTTTCTTGTCCTTTTGCTTGGAATATTTTTTTTTCCATCCCTTTATTTTCAGTCTGTGTAAGTCCTTTGTTCTGAGGTGGGTCTATTGTAGGCAGCATGAGTGCAGATCATGTTTTCTAATCTATTCAGCCACGCTTTGTCTCTTGATTAAGAATTTAATCCATTTACGTTTAAAGTTGTTATTGATAGGTACTTATTCATTTTTTTTCCCTTAGTACCAGTGTTCCTCTCTTTCTCACTCTTTGTCTTCATCTTCTTAAAGCAGTCCCTTTAGCATGTCTTGCAGTGCTGGTTTGGTAGACGTGTATTCTCTTAGCCTACTTTTTCTCTGGGAAACTTCTTATTTTGCCGTCCATTTTAATTGAGAGCCTTGCTGGGTAGAGCAGTCTTGGTTGCAGGCTTTTGCTTTTCATAACTTGGACTATTTCTTGGCTTTCCCTTCTGGCTTGTAATATTTCTGTTGAGAAGTGAGCTTCTAGCTGTATCAGGGTTCCCTTATGTGATACTACCTGTTTCTCCCTTGCTGCCTTTAGTATTCTCTCTTTGTCTTTGATATTTGTCATTTTAATGATGATGAATCTTGGAGTGGGCCTCATTGGGTTCCTCTTGAATGGGCCCCTCTGTTCTTCCTGGACTTGTGTGACTTTTTCTCTCCTCGAATTAGGGAAGTTTTCCATCATGACTTTTTCAAACAGGTTCTACATCCCTTCTTCCTCTTCTTCCCCTTTTGAAGTCCCTATTATATAGACATTGTTACGTTTCATGTTGTCCTGCATATCCCTAAATACCTCTTCATTCTTTTTGAGTCTTCATTTTCTTGCTCTTTTTGGGAGCTTTTCTCTACCTTGTCCTCCAAGTCACTCTTTCGATCCTCTGCTTCATCTAGCCTGCTTTTGATTCCTTCTGCTGTTTTCTTCAGTTTAGAAATTGTATTCTTCATTTTCTCTTGTCTCTTATGTATAGTTCCTATGGCCTTTTTCATGCTGATATAATTTGCAGTAAGTTCCTCATAGTTTCCCTGTAGTTTTTGGTAATTCTCCCTGAGCCCACTGTGCTCATTGATCTCCCTATAACCATTGTTTTGAACTCAATATCTGATAGCTTACTTGTCTTTATTTCATTTATTTCTCTCTCTGGAGATTCCTCCTTTCCTTTCGATTGAGGTTGTTGTTTTTTTTTTTTTCCTTCCCATTATTTGTAAGACTCTTCCTTTTTGCTTCTGCTTCTTTAAGTGATCTGTCTTGACTTCCTGACTTTGTGGTGTGAATTTCTGTGGTAGGAGATCAGTGTTTTTTTTCTTTCTGTATCTGCCTCTGATGATGTCAGATGTTGACTTCTTCTGACCTTCAGCAGTCTGTTCGAGACTTCCAGGAATCTACTGTCTGTGGCTGTCTCCTCCAGTTGTTAATCTAGTCACTCTACACTTAATAGTCAGTCTCAGACACCAGTGGCTGGGGAGAGTCCCTCCAAGGGGTGGGGCTATTGTTTCCTTTTACAGTGCTGCCACTCAGGGGAATGGTCTGCCTGGGCCAGATGGCTGCTGCCGTATGGGGGATGATTCAGCACCAGGATCCGGTCAGCTTCTCCCTCAGTACTCTCTCAAAAGCCTCTCTCCCCAGTCTCTCTTCAGGAGTCTCTAGCCCACTCTGCCCCCACCTTTGCAGGAACACAGGGTAAGTGGCTGCAAATAAAAATTTATGCATTGGCCCTTAAATGGCTCTTTTTATCTTCAGCTTCCCATCTCCACAACCCTGCCACTTTTTTCAGCTGGCTGTTAACTGTGTACTTTTTGGGTTCTGGTGCTGTAGGGTGGAGTTCCCTGTTTATGGTTTAGACCCCCTGGTCTCAGGCAGATCCATCTGGTCATTTAAATATCCCCCTGACGCTGCCACCCATTGACGCCCAGCCCACCTTCTGCAATCTCTACTGCACTCCCATTTATTCTGTAAAATAAATTGCTTCAGCAAATAGATGATCATAAAGTATAATTAATATGGGTATTATATTTAAGTGGGTTTTTTAGGGATTAAAATGTTTCCTTCATAGTCTGAAAAATGTTGATGGAATTGTAACCTATTAATATGCCTTTTAATCTTTCTGATTATCTACACATGTTTTGAGTTCTTTTTTATTTGAATGACATTGGTTCACCAAACCATACAGGTTTTAAGTATACAACTCAATAATACATCATGTACATGTTGCATCATGTGCCCATCATCCTTAGCGAAGTTTCTTCCTCCCCATTTACCCACCTTCACCTACCCCAATTTTTAATTCTAAATTAGTATTATTAACTTGTTGTGATGCTTGGGAAATTTTACATAATATTGATTCCCATTATGGTTCTTTCTGGATGTTCTTAGGCTCTTCTCTTTATTCCTGCTATTCTGGATAGGGCTTATGGGTGGGTGGATGGGTGTGTGTGTGTGTGTGTGTGTGTGTGTGTGTGTAGATTCACTGTGTCTCGAGACTGTATCCTTTGTTTCTGATAAATTGTCCATGAATTTTTAATAATTTCCTCCCCTCCATTTTCATTTTTCTCTTGTGAGAAACCCTATCATTATGATTTTGGATATCTTAAATTGAGACCTTTTCTCCCCTCAATTTCCTTTTTGTCACTATGGTGTACTTACTAAGGGATCTCCTCAACTTTATATTCCACCCCTGTTACTGCATCTGTTGACTGCTATCATATATTTGATTCCAAGAGCACACTTTTGGTCTGAATTTCCTTTTTGTGGTAATCTCCTATTCTTTTTCAGTGAATGTAATATATCTTCTTATCTCATATCTTTTCTCTGCTACCTGAGTTGACTTTGTTTCTCTGATTCCCTTTTATTTTCTGATGTTGTCTTGGCTCCTCTCCTTAATGCTGGAAGCTTTGGTGGAGGTGTATTTTGTTGGTTGGTAGGTTTCATTTGCATGAGTCATCTCATAGCCCTTATTTTCATTAGGTAATTGCCAGAAACTGGAATCTGGACATCTTTCTTGGACCATTTAAAGTATTGAAAGAAGAATCCTATCTTTTCCTGCTGAGCTGGGGATAGGAAAAGGAGAATTTAAATATGGCCACTGGTGTTCTGGAAATAGGAAAGGGGAAGAAAAGAGACCAAGAGACCCAAGTTCAATGTGTAATGCTTCCCTCTGCCCTCCGATATACTTCATCTCCCCAAGATTGAACCTTCTTTAGTTGAATTTCTTTGGAGAACAAACCTCACTTCCATACAGAGAGGAATACTGTGTAGAGCAAAAGACGCTTGGTCTCCAGCTGCTCTAACATTTTTAGACTTTCAAACGGTCCTCATTTTCAGTTCCACACCTTATCTCTGCCTTATGGGCACCCAGAATCTGTAATTGCTGAGCCTCTCAATTTTGTGGGCCACATTGGCTAATCTCTATAAGTGCCCCTTACCTCTAACATAGACATTTAGAGCTCAGCTTTCCTTCCTCAGCTCTGCCAAGTCAGATACCAATCCTCAGTCTGATTTATTGTCTCTTTTTCCATCTATCTTTGTCATTGTGGTTTATTACCTATTTTTATTTCTTTAATGTCATTTTGGTAAGATTCTTGTTGGAAAGGGGGATAAATATTTGTGATTGATCCATCATGATTTACTGCAACTCTATTCACTTCTGAAGAGCAAGACTTCTTCCAAGAAACATTGGATAGTTTTATCCCTTTTAACTGAAATATTCTTTGTCCTTTTCTCCTTTGCCACTTTTGGGGGGATTTCCATATCCATGGAGATCCTCTAAGACAGAACTGAAAAGAAAAACTTGGAATATTATACCACATAATCTCAACTCTTCCCTGAGGCCTGGTTCTGCAACTTTGAAAAGATTAAGTCTTTCAAATGTTTTTCCTCAAAAAGATTGTATACATTAGGCCTAAGCTGTCTACACTTTCATTTATAGCTTTTGATCCATCTTGAACATCATTTTATTTGGGAATCCCCCCCTAAATATCCTTTGCAATAGATAAATGGTTAGATGTGTTTAGTCCGATGTATCATAATTTGGGCAGGGAAGATGGCTGGAGGCCTATGGGTAACAGGTGAGCATGAATAAATATCAGACATATTGATAATAAGGTATGAAAGCAGGACCTTCCAGTGGTGACTTCCAGAAATTTTTTTAAAAGTTCCAATGCCATCATCCAGGGAAAATGCAGATTCAGGCATGGGGACTCAGATAGGAAGAACTTCAGGAAGACCTTCCTGAGGAAGCAAACTTTTACTTGAGACTTTCCAGACAAAGGGACCAGAAAGTGCCAATTCCTTGCATTCCTCGACACAATTTTGGTATCTTTAGAGAACAAGAAGGCTACAGTACATGGAACATTGTGAAGAGGGAGAGAGTTTTCAGATGAGATCAGAGGGGCAGCAGTGATCATATTAGGGAGGCTCTTATAAGCCCTGTTAAGGAGTTCAGCTTGTGTTCTAAGTGGATTGGAAAGCCATTGAAGAGTAGCAATCAAGGAAGTCATTGATGCAATCTGTATTTTAGAAAAATCATTCTAGCAAAGGATGGTCTACAGCAAGGCAAGAGTAGAAAGAGCAAGGCCAAGATATGAAGCTATTGCAGTAATCCAGGTGAGAAATGATGATATTTTGGAATTAGTGAATAGTAGAGGAAACAGGGAGAGCTTTGTGATAGAGCTCACAGCACTGGTTAGTAGATTGTATGAGAGGGGGAAGTTTGACGCGATCCTAGATCTGTATGGTAGTCTCTTGACTGGTCCCTAAATTACTGAGATATTTTACTGAATTACTGAAACCTCTAGGATTAAATAAGTGTGCCCTGTAATTGATGTAATAGGAATTTATTGACAATTAAATCCTGTACAGTAGGAACAGGTAGAGAAGCATATTGTATTTGTGATTTCATCCAATCTCCCAGTCTGGTGGCTTTAAATACCATCTATATGCTAATGACTCCCACATTTTTATCTTCAACTTGAACCTCCTCCCTCAACTTCAGACTCATATACCCAATTTCTCACTTCCCATAGAAATGTAACGTACCTGAAGACAAACTCCTGATCTTTTCTCCCAATCTGTAGGCCTTGCAGTCTCTCCTATCTCAGTTAGGGTAGCTCTATTTTTTCAGTTCTTCAAGCAAAACCCTTGGAGTTGTCCTGAGTCTATTCTCTCCACTCTCTTACACACTATGTAAAATCTTTCAGGAAATCCTGCACTCAAAATATATTCCAAGTTGACTACTTCTCACTGCCCTCCACTGCCATCAGCATCATTTAAGCTGCTACTATCTGTCATCTGTATTACTGTAAAAGACTGTTAAGTGCCCATGCCACTTTGGCCTTGTTCCTACATTATGTTTTCAATATATTAGCCAGGGTGATCTTTAGGAAATATAATTTAGATCCCATTACAGCTCTTTACAGTGTGCTCCAGTGGTTCTTAGTTTTCCTCAGAATAAATATCAAAGGCCCTTCATGATCTCATTCTCTGACCTCAGCTCCTAATCAGAGTATTAGGGAATACTTTTCTTCAGAACCTCCAAAGGAAGGTTTCTTACAAAATATCTTTAATTGATTGAGTTTTAGTTCTTCTCCAAAAACACACACAAAATAAAAGACTTAATGGTCCTGCATTTTGGCTACAAATATTTCCATAAACAGAACATGTTCTTTCAAGGAGTTCAAATGACAAGTGAAGTGAGCCAAAATTCACAGGACTGACAGTGGTAGGGGACAGCATATTGGAGTTGTACCCCAGAATCCTTGGCCAAAAAAAATGTACACAGAAGTATTACCAAATTCCCTTTCCCCTCTTCTGATCATTCTGTTTATCCTATCTTGTTTAGATTGATTAGTCTGTGTGACATCTTGTAACATTTAATTTGTTGCTGCTGATTTTTATTAGTTTATAGTTATGAGCTATTATTTTCTTAATGTTTTGAGAAAAAAGAGAAACCTTTTGACTAATTATAAATATGTTGTTTTCCTACTTTTATCATCACTGAGTTTTCTTATAATTATCCTTTGTTCATCCTTTCAGTAGTTACTTGTGTACCTCACTTGCTGGTTGGGAGGGCATGTTTAGTTGGAGCTTCTGAGAGAAAGGCAGAAGCCTGGGACAGGGTGCATGGAACAATGAATTAGTAACCACATTTGTTTTTTCCTTCAAAGAATGGTGTTACATGGGTAACATATATATAGCTTTAAAAATTGGTACAATGTGGTCAAATTTAGAATAAGTGGTATTTGAGGTATAACACAAAGAAATACTTTGTGTTTAGATCATCATAGCAATTGTGTTGACATTGCTGGCTCTTAATGGCTAAAACATAATGATGAATTCCATAATTAGGAAATAGTAGTCAAACAGATTCACTGTTTTTGACCTATAATTTTATGGTGCAGGATAATCATTTTTTAAATGAAAATGGGCATAATTTTTTTCTGATTATAATTTTTTTACAAAATATTTTTTTTATTTTTTTGAATTCATAAATCATGTTTATTCTATTACAGTTGTCTCAATTTTTACCCCCTTACCACCCTCCACCCATCCTACCACCACCCCAGACTCCCCTAGTTAATTCCCACTCTGTTATCTATGTCCATGGGTCATTCATACATGTTCTTTGTTTAGTCCCTTCCCCTGTTTTCCACCATTGTCCTCTTACCCCATCCCCTAGGTCACTTTCAGTCTGCTCCATGTTTCCATGCCTGTGGTTTATTTTGTTAGTTAGTTTATTTTGTTGAATAGAGTCCACTTATAGTTGAGATCATATGGTATTTGTCTTTCACCGACTGGCTTATTTCACTTAGCTTATTAATATTCTCCAGTTCCATCCATGTTGTCACAAAAAGTGGGAGTTCCATCTCTCTCTTTTTTTTTTAAGTGCAGATTGATTTTATTTTTTTAAATGTCAAAGTTAATTATAAAATATTAAAAAAATTTAAAACCCACTATAAACTCTCAGCAATTAAACCAACATGACACCACCAAGAAATAATCAAGTAGATCAATGAAATATAATGAGCATTCTAGAGACAAACGTATATATCTGTCTTTAACAATATATGATTAAGTTGATATTTCAAATAAATGGGTAAAATAAGCCTTATTCAACAAATACAGTGCATGGACCACTATTACTTGAAATGAAACAAATATAGAGCCCTGTTTCACCCATTATACAAGAAATATTCAGGTGAGTTAAAAAGCAATATGTAGAATCTAAGGAGTTTTAGAAGATAATAGAACTAATATTTTTCATGACCTGAAGTAAAATATTCAAATCCAGAAGCTATAAAGTAAATATTAACAATATGACTATATTAAACATTTAACGATATAGCAATATACATATTAAACAGTTAAAGGACAAGGAATAGAATAGAAAAGTATTTGCAACACATCTAAAACATGGTTAATAGGTTTTTGGTTTTTCGTTTTTTTGGAAAAAAGTTCTACAAACCTTTAATCAATAAATGGATAAAGACTACCAAAAAGTCATTTAAAGGTTTTTTTAAAAAATAATAGAAATAGGCAAGAAATATACTAAAACAGGTTTAGTTTCAACAAATAGTAAAGGAACAATTAAAATAACATCATTGTCACAATCAGATTAATGAGTATTAACAATATTGGTAATATCAAGTATTGGCAACTCTGAACGTAACTGGGTATTCATAGACTCTTTTTCTTCATCTTAAAGCAGTCCCTTTAGCATATTTTGCAGTGCTGGTTTGGTGGAGGTGTATTCTTTTACCCTTCTTTTGTCTGGGAAACTCCTTATTTCACCTTCCATTTTAATTGAGAGCCTTGCTGGATAGAGGAGCCTTGGTTGCAGACATTTGCTTTTGATGACTTGGAATATTTCTTACCATTCCCTTTTGGCTTGCAGTGTCTCTGTTGAGAAGTCAGCCGCTAGCTGTACTGGAGCTCCCTTATATGTTATTACCTCTCTCTCCCTTGCTTGCTTCAGGATTCTCTGTTTGTCTTTTATATTTGCCATTTTAATGATGATGTGTCTTGGAGTGGGCCTCACTGGGTTCCTCTTGAATGGGCCCCTCTGTTCTTCCTGGACTTGTATGACTTGTTCTCTCCTCCGATTAGGGAGGTTTTCCTTCATTACTTTTTCAAACAGATTCTCTCTCCCTTCCTCATCCTCTTCTCCTTCTGGTATCCCTATTATATGCAAATTATTACGTTTCAGGTTCTCCTGCATTTCCCTCAATGCCTCTTCATTCTTTTTGACTCTTTTTCCATGTTCTTGCTCTTTCTGGGAACTTTTTTCTACCTTGTCCTCCAGCTCACTTATTCGGTCCTCAGCTTCATATATCCTGCTTTTGATTCCTTCTACTGTGTTCTTCAATTCAGAAATTGTATTCTTCATTTTCTCTTGTCTCTTATGGATAGTTCCTATGGCCTTTTTCATGCAATACGTTCCTCTCATGCAATACGTTTGCAGTACGTTCCTCGTAGTTTCCCTGTAGTTTTTTTTTGTAATTCTCTCTGAGCTCACTGAGCTCATTGAGCTTCCTTAGAACTGTTGTTTGGAACTCAGTATCTGATAGTTTATTTGCCTCTATTTCTTTTAGTTTTCTTTGTGGGGATTCCTCCTTTCCCTTCGAGTGGGGCATATTTCTTTGTCTTCCCATTATTTGTGAGACTCTTCTCTTTTGCTTCTGATTCTTAAGTTGATCTGTATAGATTTCCTGACTTTATGGTGTGAAGTTCTATGGTTGGAGACCGCTGTTTTTACTTTCTCGATCTGCCCTCTAATGATGTCAGATGTTGTCCTTGTCTGACCTTAGGCAGTCTGTGTGAGACTTCTGGTAATCTACTGTCCATGGCTATCTCCTTCAGCTGTTAATCTAGTCACTCTGCACTCAGCAGGGCGCCTTAGAAAGCTCAGGGCGGAGCGGAGTCCCTCTTGGGGGCGGGGTTATTGAGTCCTCTGATGCTGCTGAGTATGGGGGAGGAGTCCACACTGGGATCCTACCGGCTACTGTCTCCATTCTCTCCCCAAATCCTCTGTCCCCAGTCTCTCCTCAAGTGTTGCCAGACCTATCTCCGCCCCCTTTAGCCAGGGATCTACTGTCTGTGGCTGCCAGTCTGCACTCAGCAGGCCGCTTAGACAGACAGAGTGGGGTGGAATCTCACCTGAGGGTGGGGCTATTTGGTCCTTTGACGCTGGTGCCACTCAGGGGCGTGGTCTCTGCCAGAACAAGATGGCTACTGCTGCATGGGGAATGAGTCAGCTCCGAGATCCTGCTGGCTACTCCCTCAGTTCTCTCCCCAAAGCCTACTTCTCCAGTTTCTCCTCAGGTGTCTCTAGCCCATTCTGCCCCCAACTTTGCTGGAGATCAGGTTAAGTGGCTGCAGATAAAAATTTATGTTTTGGCCCTTTAAACAATTCTTTGTGTCTTTAGCCGCCTCTCTGTGGCAGAGAGCAACCCTGCTGCTTTTCGCAGCTGGCTTTTATCTGTGTACTTTTTGGACTTTGGTGTTGTAGGCTAGAGATCCTCAATTTTCGTTTAGACCCCGCTCTCTCAGGGGGATCGAACTGGCCATTTCAACATCCTTCTGGTGCTGCCACCCGTGGGCGCCCTTCCCGCCCTCTGAGGTCTGTACCGCATTCCTTACCAGTTAGATTGCGCTAAAGCCGATTCTTCTGTCTCCGAGGTTACAAGGCTCCTCTCTCTCTGTTGTTCAGTTGTTTGTTCCAAGTGATTTCTCCACAGTTTGGTTGTAATTCCAGGTTGGCCCTGGGAGGAGGTCAGTGTGACTTCCACTTACTCCTCCGCCATCTTGATTCCTTCCTCCGATTATAAATTTAAAACCATTCAGATGATACAGAAAATTCTAAAGAAAAAACAAAAATTATAATCTCTCTTGTTAGAGATAACTATTCTTAATGCTTCAATGTATTGTTAGGAGTTTTTCAATGCCTTTTTATATAAGTATAAACCTAAAGTGAGATCATTACTCTACATGCTATTTTTTTAACCTCATTTCTGCTCAACAATATATTACAAACATATTTTCATGACAGAATATATGAATCTAAATAACCCCTTTTAAAGGCTACATAATAAATCCAGGATCCCCAACCTCTGGTTTGGGCCAAGGGCTGGTGCCAGTCTGGGCCTGTTAGGAAATGGGCTGCACAGTAGGAGGAGAGCTTGAATGTAATGTACTCAAATCATCCTGAAACCATCACTCCTGCATCCCCATCTGTGGAAAAATTGTCTTCCACGAAACCGGTGCCTGGTGACAAAAAGGTTGGGGACCACTGTAATAAACAATAAAGGTGCCTTTTATTTTTTTCTGAAAATATACTAGACAAAATGAATCTAAGCTTGCCTTAAAGATTTAAAAGGCATGCAATTTAAGAACTATAAGGACATTTTATTTTACTGACATATACTATCAACCATTTTTAACTCAAAAGACCTTGAAACATTCTTAACAAAATATAGCAATAGTCTTAGTTATTGAATAAATTAATTTGCTTCTGTGGCAACTGCAACAAATACTTATTGAACACCTTCTAAGTACCAACATTGATCTAGGTACTGGAGATACTTTGGTGAATAAGTGTGTGAGATCTCTGCTCACAAAGAGTTTATGTTCTGAAGGATTGGAAACAGATAATAAACTAGTAATAAATAAGAAAAATATCAGATATTAAAGCATCCCTGATACTATGTTTTCATGGTAGCATTTTAACTGACATTTTGGTCCTGAAATCTGCAGATTGAATCAAATTGTATACTATAATTATATTTTCAGGTTTGAAGACAGTGAAGAGCAAATCAATTACGAGTCATTTTTCTCTGTCCTGAACTGGAGAGTAAATCGGATGCCTGAATTAATACGAATATCGCCCTTGAAAGAGGTAAAATTAACACCCACTTTAAAAATAACAACTGTGTTATCTTTCTTGCATTTTTTAGTATTCTTAAGTTATTTTTTCATGTAAAGTATTAATAGTGCTTTTGGAAAGAGCGCTTATATATTTCTGACTATTTGTGGTAAAGGCTAATTCACTTTCCATGCTGAGTGAACATCTGTCCTATAAGAGCATGACTTTTCTTATGAAGCTGAATTTTTTTTAACCTCAGTCACATCCAGTTACATGGAAGATAGGATAATAGGTAACAGTTATAAACAGATAAAAATTTTATTATCAAGGGAGTCTCATAGCATCATCATGAGCCACAAGAGCAAATCTCAAATAATGAATATGTTAATTCCCCAATGTATCTGTGGCTGTGCACACAGGTTTGCTTGGTGAAACAATACAGTATGGAGATGCACATTTCACAGTGGAGCCAAAATTAAAATAACACTTTAGGAGAAAAATGCTTGGTTAGGCAAAACAAAGTTCATGTGATCAGATGGTGCTCTCAACATTGTGGAATTGTCTGAATTCGCTAACATCTCTTTGGACCAATTGTTTTTATGGAGTGGGTGGGTGGGTGGTGGTTTGTTTATATTTTAACATGCTCGAGAAATTAATTTTCTTGGGAAACTCCCTTGATAAAGCAAATGTCATGTATTTGATACTCCCAGAAAGGAGGCATTTATTCCTCCCAGTCTCTGCTGACCAGCTCATTCTGGCCTGAACTTATCTAGTGCCCCTGGGGAGTTCTCTCAGGCATGCAACTACTTTGGAGTGTCAGGCAGCCTTAGAACTTCCAGATCATTGGGAGACACGGGTGGCCTTTGGAGTCAAGCAGAACTGGGAGTGAATTCTGTCTCAGTCACTTTCTTAACTTGTTCATTTATAAATTTTATTATCAGACAAATCATGATTAAGTATCCACTCTCAGCAGGTTCTATGCTCTGTGCTGGGCATAGCAACCCTATAAGGTAAGTATTTTAGCATACCCGTTTTAGAGATGAGGAAGTTAGAGAAACAGCAAAGGTCTGGTGGAGTCAGAAATTTAACTCAGATCTGTTTGCCTGCAAATAAAAAAAAATCAAATATCTTTTAAATGTATGAAATCTGTCCAGAAGGTATCCAGCTATGTACTATGAAAAATAGAGATATTTATTGAAGAAGATACAAGAAACGCTATACGTAAAACAATGATGCCTCAATCCCTGTCAAAGTAGGCACCTTGGGATCTCACACAGTTCTCCCAATTGCCATCAGCTGCCCTGTGATATTTTTCTGAATCTCATCAATGGTCTGAAATCTTTTGCCTTTCAAAGGTGATTTAGTTTTGGGAAAAGCCAGAAGTCACAGAGTGCCAAATCTGGGCTGTAGTAGGGCTGAGTCACCTGAGTGATTTGATGTTTTGCCAAAAAAACCTGCGTGAAATGTGATGCATGAGTGGGCACATTGTCATGATGAAGCTGCCAATCACCAGTTGCATATAGTTGTGGCCTTCTAAATCATCTGAATAGTTTCCACAGAGGAATGTTCAACTTAACGCAAAATTTGATGCAGATTTGTTGCTCTACTCACTCAGTCATTTTGAATGCAGCAGCCACATGGTACACATGCTCACTCAACAGTGTCTACCGCTCCCACTGACTAGTACAGTGAAGTCATCATTGTTCACACATGCACATTCCAGTCCTTTCTCTTTGGCTGCCTGGTTACATCGATGTTGCACAAACCATTCTCGTAATATTAACAATGGCTGGACTTCTGAACAGACCTCATAATTATCATCAAATACTAGATTTAATTAACTAAAATCAAAGATACCATCACAGAAAAATCAATACTGCCATTTGGTATTCTTTTAATTTTTATCCAAGTAAATATTTAATTTTTACATGTAAAAATGATAAATGAAGTTTATATTCTACCTTTCATTTAATGTTACAGTATTCTGTTTTGAATATCATCCATTTGTCCCAGTAAGACTTTTCTCCAACCCCTGTACTTTTGCTCTGAATCCCAGGCTGCTGACCTTTCCAGGTTGCATCAGAGGGGTTTGAGCCCTCTTGCCTCCAGTTGGGTTGGCCAGTGGAATGCAACAGCAGGAGAGTGGAGGATGGTAGGAGAGAGAGATCATTCCCTCCATGCCAGTCTCAATAGATTGACTTCTCCCCCTACCAAGGTCAATAGCTCCTGTCTGGAGGTTCTCTCCTTACAGCTGCCCACTCCAGGTTCTGGTGACAACCCTCATGTGCCCCTTCAGCCCCAGGTGGTGGTAATGACCCTCTGTTTCTACAGTCCTTGAGGGATGGACGATCTCCTATTGGTTTCCCTAAACACTTCCAGCAACTTTGTAGATAGTCACTTTATTAAACTCCTCTCAACTGCACAGTTTGCACATGTCCTCTCTTTCCTATAGGATTCTAAATGATAAACATACTTATTTTTGCTAGTTAGCAACTGCCTTTGTTGTTCTTTTTCTTACTTTCTACTTTTCTCCTTTTTCTTCCCACCCAATCCACCACCCAAATGTTTACCTGTATGTTGGGGGTTTCATCATCTATTATACTAAAATATAAATGATACCACATGCATTTTATCTGCAGTGTGTTTTTCTTACTCAATAGTAAATCATGGGAAATTTCTCTAGTTTAGTATGTATAGACCTAAGCCATTCTTTAATAAGTGTAGTATGGATATAGAATATTTTATTTATCCATTTATATTTGATAAACATTCAAGTTATTTCTACATTTTTGCCTCTGAAAAGATATGGTGTCTTATTACTTTAATTTTTACATTCCTCATGACTGTTTAGTTTGAATGAAATTTTAAGTATCCTTTAGTACTACAACCCACAGTAAGAAAGACATTTGTTCATAGCAACCAGCATGCACATGTACAGTGAAGCAAAAGTTTTATGAATCAATACTATTGTAACTACATGTGGTACAATACGATTTTTCCTTTCTCTCATCTTCCCTTTTTCTCATCTTCCCTTTCTCTCTTTCCTTTCTTTTCCCTCTTCTCCTCCCCTTCTTTCACTCTTTTGAATATAATTCATGACCCATTAAATTTATTTAAGAACCCATAAAATAATCTCTACCCATACTGGAAGAGGAGTCACTGTGTGGGAAGCTAAGAGAGCTACTCTCCCTTTAACCACCCTCCCTCATTTCATCTCTAACCTACTCTGTCAGCTAGAACAGTTAATGAGCCTTGGAGCCCACGTGCTTTAGGGAGGCTGGTAGAGCAGAAAGTCTGAAACATGAATCTGACTTCAAATCCTTAAGCCGATGCTTGACTAACTGTGCAAATTACTCAACCTTTCAGGTTTCCCCATGTCAGAAATGGAGATAAGAATAGTTTTTCTATCAGGGTGGTTGTGAGGATTGAGTCCATACATGTTAGACCCTTATCACAATACCTGTGCATAGTAAGGGCTTAAATGTTAGCTATTACTATTTTTATTTTTATTTTTTTATAAAATGGAGATATCTTACTTCCTCAAGTCAAGGGGTTGGACTTTTAACATTCAACTTCCAAGGCTAAGATCAGTGATTCTCTCCATAAAGATAAGAGTTAGAACAGGTACAGAACAGAAATGTTGCATCAGAAAGGGCCTGTGCTTCAGCAGTAGGGTCTTCCAGTTGTTAGTTCACTTGCAGTGAGAACTTTACTCTTAGTCTCTCTTACGAGTTCCTCTGAACAAGCCTGAAGTGGTTGAGTCTGAGGAAGACATTTGGAAGGGGTCATTTCTTTTCAGTCAAAGAAAAAAAGAGCATATGTATAAAATGGTACCTAATCAATTTAACCAATAATGAAGACTTAACTATATTCCAGAGTCTGCAGCACTCTATTACTCCTAAGTGTGTTACTGTTTCATAAAGAAAAGACAGTTTGAGAATGTTACCAGTGGGTCTATAAGCCCATGTGAAAATATTTAATCTGAATAGGCTCAGCATAATATTGCATAGTTCATACAGTAGAATCAGTGGAGAAAAGTATAGTACCTCCTGAATAATGTAAGTGTGCTTCAGTGTTAATGTCTAATTCCCTGAAATTCTCTGGATCAGAGCCTGTCACAGGTTGGATTCTCTAGGAAGCAGATGGAGTCTAATGTGCAGGAAGTTTATTTGGGAGTGTCCTTGGGATCAGTACCTGTGGAAGGGAGAGAAAGGACACAGGAGTGGACAGAAGGACAAGTTGAGATGTAATGCAGGCTCAAAGACAGCCTTCCAGCCCACAGAGAGCTCTGGAACTTGAATGACCTTCAGAGTTGTCCTGAATTGAGCCATAATGGCCTGGTTTTTATCCTTGCTAATTGGTTTAAGAAGAGGTATGACCTAGGACCATATAGCTCTTTGCACCTGAGACAGCTCTGTAGCAGAGGCAGTCCCTGAAGGGGACTTCCAGCAGCTGGGCCACTCTCAGCAGCTGGGTCAAGTCCTTCCTCAAGGGGATTCTGGGTGACACATTACAGCTTGGCAACCAACCACTCTTGAAGCCCTTGTTGATTGTTCTTGGTACCACCTGAGCTCTTGGCAGTGTGGTACAGTTTCTTTACTATCCCTGTTCCTCAGTTATTATCTAATCTTACACCAGTGTCAGGAACTGACAGGGAAGTGGTTATGCCAGAAGAAGCCATGGAAGAGTTAGACCAGATGTGTAGGTCCATGAGGCCCAGTTGAGCAGAGAAAATCTCTCACTTAGAGCTTTGGCAATCATCATGATTTGGGGAGTCTGCCATAGCCAAAAAGTCACATGTGAGACTTTAGGACAAGATCTCCAAGGTTGTGAAAGTCACCCAGTCCTGAATGTGATGTGATGAGATTCAAGTTCTGTCGAGAACAAGCCTGCTGAGCTCTTGTGTAGTGGCCAGGGACTGGGCAACTGCATGCTTCCTTCAATATATGAGTTGGTCAGGCTGGCTCTGCCTCAACTTCCAAAGAGACTGTGAACAGCTCTCTAGAAGTTACTAGCACCAGCCACCACTTAGAACTTGGATGTCTTTACTCCTGGGCTGTATGTTATCCTCAAGAAGATCTTATCCCTGAACTCAGGATCTTACTGAGAAATGAAATAGGGCTTCTTGGCTGATGAAAGCTAAGAAGGCCTTAGTACTAGATTCAACACCAGTTCTGTTTGCATCAGCATTAATGGATGGGATGCGTGGTAAGGGTGGGGATTTGTGACACCTTCCTGGTAGCTTGATTAACTAAAGTGAATGAGGTGAGCAGGGAGGGTCCGAAAAAGAAGAGTAGGACCACAGGTGTCAGCCAACAGGAGGCTGACATAAGATTAGAAGGGCAGGGCATCAGGGAGTTCCAGCAGTTGTCTCTCTAAAACATGGAGTACAGTGGTGGAGAATCCTGAAGTTAGCATTATTCAGCAATCAGACGACGCTAGTCAGCAGGCTTGAACCAAGCCTTCAACACTGTTTATGGGACAGAATAGGCGAAGTCATTATACCAGTGAGGTTCCACCAAGAAATACACAGCACACTCAAAAGAATAAGGAATATGGATTTAATTAAGAGACTATTGTTAGAAGAGTGGGTAGGGTTAAGAGAACCAGTCAGCTCAGTGGAGCACTGAGGGACCAGCAAGGGTGGGAAGGCTTTACCATCCATAGGTCTAGAGAAACAGAGGTGGGTGGGTGATATTATTGTAGCCCAGTGGAGGAGTTAGAGCAATGGTAGGAGGTAGAGCAGTGTAACCACTGCCAAACCATGGCCAGGCAAAGAAGGAGCAGGGGAAGGGAAAGTGGAATCAATTCCCTGATCTCTTGGCTACTTTCTATTGGCTGGATCCACCCAGAAGCCAGAGAACAAGGAAGCTGAGGAAATGATGCAATCCGCAGAGGTTGGCCTCTCAGGGCAGAGAGCTCAGTGAAAATGGCAGGGTAGAAAGTGGATCTTGATGGGCAAATGGAGAATGATCCAGCACAGTCTGTTACCAGAATAAAGACTTGGGCTCAGGTAAACAAGCCCCACAGCTAAGATATAAGGCCATGTCCAGACTAGCAATCAGCTTTTGGCTTGGTCTGCTAGATGTCAGGACTGGTCCCCCAGACTCAGATAGGGCTCCCCTACCTGTGATGGTTAGGTGGTCTCAGCTAACAGGACTGGGATCAACCAGAAAACAAGCAAATAGTAGCTAGCCCAGCTTTGATTAGTCCTGCTGCCCTTTGGTGAGAGGTTGCTTTGGAGCTGCACCTGTGTTTTGGCTACACTCACACAGATGACAACTCTACTGAAGCTTTATCTGGGGCAGAGGGAAGCAATTGTGAAATATTGTCATTACAGTAAAGACAGAAATGCATGTAAGTTGTCACCTATCATGACGGTTGACTGTGGCTTATAGCCTTGATTCTCATGAGCTCCTTCGGCCAGGCGCCACCACAGCAGCCCATGGTAAGCCATTGGGACTGTAATTTAACTCTCAGTCCATTATATGACTGTGGTGTCAGCATGTTGCCCTGGCACTGTCACAGCCCAGAGACACCCTTTCCATTCTGTTGTCCTTGCTCACAGATGGTAGCTGTAAAGCTGGCAAAATAGACCCGACTGTTTAGAGCTGGTCTGGTTAATCTCAGAAGTCACATTTTAAAAAATAACACTAAATTGGTTCTCATATAAACTTCAAAAGTTCCACTGGGTGACTAGCATCTTCGAACATTTCTGAGAAAAATTGGATGTAGCTTCATTTTATGAGCACTGGAACTGCAGAAGCATTAGCAAATGGCTCTAAAGCTCTGTGTCACAACAGGATGATATATAGCCTTGACAGTGGGGAGTAGGGGGCAGTTGGGTGCATCTTGGGATACATTTTTTGGGGGCATCCTACTTGTTAAGAATCTCCTTTTGGTATTTAGAGGGTAGCATATCCTGTGACATTTTATTGTCCCAACAACCTTGTAATAATGTGTCATTCCCAATTTATAAATAAGAATCTGAGATACAAAAGCATTCCTAACGGTAAGGACTATATAGTTTAGGGCTAGTTCCAATACTTTAATAAACAGTTATTTCTAATATGTGAGGTTGAATTTAGCAGTTGCAATATATTATTAGTCATTCTAACTAGATTTAAAAAAATAACTGGTAACACATACCGATTACCTAACATAAAGCAGTAACCTATTAGGAAATCATACTACTGGAATCCGCTTGGATTTAAAGTGTAGGATGATGTCTACTTGAATCGTATGTATGTCTGTCACTAAAGCTCAAAAAAAATCCATGAATCCTTGAAAACTTTACTTGGCTTGTAATGCAGTTTTAAGGAAAGTTTTGTTGCTTTGGAGCTGCACCTGTGTTTTGGCTACACTCACACAGATGACAACTCTACTGAAGCTTTATCTGGGGCAGAGGGAAGCAATTGTGAAATATTGTCATTACAGTAAAGACAGAAATGTATAGGAATATAATAATCTACAAGTCTATCAGTGCTGTTGCAAAAATGTAAGATTTCCTTTTTTATGGCCAAGTAGTATTCTGTTGTGTATATGTATCACAACTTTTTATCCATTCATCTACTGATAGGCACTTGAGCCATTTCCACATCTTGGCTATTGTAAATAACATTGCAATGAACATGGGAGTACATACATTCTTTTGAATTAGTGTTTCAGATTTCTTCAGATATATTCCCAGAAGTAGAATTGCTGGGTCAGAAGTTAGTTCCTTTTTTGATTTTTTTTTTTTTAGGAAACTCCATTATGCAAAGTGAAATAAGCTAATCATAGAAAGACAAATACCATAAAATCTCACTCATATGTGGAATCGAATGAACAAAATAGAAACAGAGACATGGATACATGGAACAGTCTGACAGTTGTCAGAGGGGAGTAGGGTTGTGGAGGCCAGGTGAAATAGGGTAAAGGGTTTAAGCAAAATAAAAAAAAAATGTATGTATAACACATAGACATAAACAACAGTGTGGTGGTGATAGCCAGAGGGAAAGTGGGGTGGAGGTAGGTGGAGGTGGGCAAAGTGGGGGAAAATGGGGATGGAAAGAGTCTTTGCTGTGGGACGATGGGCGCACAATGCAGTGTGCAGATGATGTTTTGTTGAGTTGTACACTTGAGTTGTATATTTGTGAACCAATGTCACCCCAATAATTTTTTAAAAAGAAATGTATAGGAATATAAGCCGACATATTCAAGATAAACAGGAATATAAGCTCCTGGCTTGACATATGAGCTTTTCCTTATGTCATCAGAATGCAGTTGGTTTTCTTGACAAGTGTTTGTGAATTATCTTTCCAAAATTAATTTGAATTTGATTTACTGAAACTTTATGGTTTTTATGATTTTGTCAGCTTAATTTGATTATTTCTAAGGTCATGTCAACCTATTACAAGGAAGAAAATCCAGTAAAACCACAATTTTAATTCCTATACACACTACTGGGCGTTTCTACAAATTCATAGATATTTCCTGTAGAAATATCCTTTTTTGAGTGAGTGGAGGGTGGTAGTAGAGTGAAATCACTAACACGACTCTGTCAATCTTACTTTTGAGAGGAATAAAAATAACCTTATTTTAGTGAAGCATGGAATGTAATGGGCTCCCGATCTTTTCCCCTCATGCATCTTGTGGCCAGTACTACAGTAGAAAATTTTT
This sequence comes from Pteronotus mesoamericanus, assembly GCF_021234165.1. Classification (NCBI taxonomy): domain Eukaryota; kingdom Metazoa; phylum Chordata; class Mammalia; order Chiroptera; family Mormoopidae; genus Pteronotus; species Pteronotus mesoamericanus. Next base: position 5,772,103 of record NW_026555072.1, read on the forward strand.
AACTGGAAGGAGACATAATCCAATTAAATTTCCTTTTAAAAATGTCAAAGTAAATAAATCCAAGGCCCATGAGCTTACTCACAGCTTTGCTGTTCTTACTGGGCAGCTGCTGTTTACTGGGTTTCCATCCAGTGCCATCTTTGCTTCCCATTTCAAGGGTGTGTGATTTTACAGATTGGCAGCTATATTTTTTCACCATTGATGAACAAGTAATCTATTGCCAACTTGTTTGACATCTTAAGTAGCTCTAATGACAGCCAGCTTGGAAGATGTCATGAGCCCCTCTTGCAGACAATGATTCCCAGACATTTTAGAGTCATGATTTTGCATTGTGGTTGAATTTCACTCTGTACTTCATAATCTTTCCTTCCATAAAATGCTATGTGGCACATATACTTTATGCTTCATTTTAAATAGATTTTTTTTAATTTAGGCATCGTCTCGAGTTATCTGTGGGGTGTTATCTAGAAGTCACATTGGAAACTCTGGGTCCATTCACAATTTGTCAGGAAGTTGCTTTGTTCCAAGCTGTGCTGTGACTTTCATAGGCATTTTGTTAGTTTTGATAAATGCAAAATTGCATAATGCCTTTGTTTGACTTCCTCTAGAAGCTAACTTGGAGACAAGGATTGGAGTAAAAATAGTTTTGGGGGGAAGCGAAAGGAGCATTAGTAAGGGAATAAGGAAGTGAGAAATGGAAGAAAAGGAGCTTATGGGGCATATTATTAAACCAGTAACAAATGTGGATGACTGGAGCTTAATTTATTGAAGGAACACTGGGATCCAATAGCTAACAGGTCCCATCCAAAGTGCGAGGGAGCTGTGGTATTCATCCATCAACTCCTATCAGCCATGGTTTGAGGGCTGCTCCTAAAGTGGGGGAAAAGAATTAATTCCTAGGCACTTGTGGCATGTAATAGGGGCGGCCCAAGTGGGTGTCAGAAACTAAAGAAGAGCACTCAGGCAAAGGGATGAAGGTGCTGGTGGTTGGAAGTTAGGCTGGTGTGAGCCAAGCAGAGAAGGTGAGGGGATTGGATAGGGTACTGGCAGAGCCTGCCACACAAAGACATTTAAGATTCCAACATGCACCACCATGGGGGTTCCTTTCAGAAACACAAGCTAACTCATCCTCATTTTAAAGGGGGAAGGATGGACTGCTCTGCCTGAGCTCTCCTTTTGTAAAATTATCATGCAGTTGTTTCCACTTAAAATTTACATGCACTGCTGGGAATACAATATAAACTGGAGTTTTCTTCGCATTTGTAGTGTAGGATGAATAAAAGGTCAGTGAAGACAAAGAATGTTTTGACTCATTGCCCAGATTGTCATAAATATTCTGTAATGTTTGGAATGTTTGTGGATTTATTAAAACAATTAGACAGTGATAATATGGGGATTTCTCATGTCACCAAAGATCTATTTATTTTACAAAGAGATTAACCATATGATTCCTTTAGATGGACCCAATTACAGGTGAAAATTATGAAGAGATATCTTTCCCTCTACTTTATTGATCCCCCTCCAAGTTTCGTAAGTCTTATCTTCTGCTTCCTACCCTCCTTTGGATCCCAATTTGATTCATGTTAGCTCATTTAAATTAGTAATTGGGAAATCTCCATAAAATTGAGGGTTGGCTACCATTCTGGTACCAATTCCAGTGTGTGTTTTTTTCCCCCATACCAAGCAATTCTTGACAGTAGCTGGGTGTCCTACAATTCACTCAATTCTGTTCCTATCTACCCAGAGATAGCCTTATATTCTACAGGTTAGTGCCTTAGCCCTACAAGACTTCCCCTGCCCCACTTCAAACATCATTTGCATGTCTAGGTTGTCATCTGTGCTTCTGACCAACTGGCTGTAGGTTAGAGGCTTCCATGACTCCCTCCTTGGATTTGATTAATTTACTAGAGTGGCTCATAGAATGCAGAGAAACATTTTACTTACTAGATTACTGGTTTGGAACAGCCAGAAGGAAGAAATGCATAGGGCAAGGTATGGGGAGAGGGTGAGAAGCTCCATGCCCTCTCCAGAAGGGCAATTCTTCCCAAATTTCCATGTGTTCACCAATCTAGAAACTTGGATGTTACTGATAGTATAGGACTTCAACATATCTTTTTTCTTTTTCTTTTTTGAGAGGACACAATTCAACACATAACACTACCCCTTTGTTTTATGACCACTTCAAACCAATCACCTTCCAGGTATGTTCTTCTGTAGCAAAATCTTTCAGATGGGGATCTTATCCGTCACAGCTTTAGCTGCCCTGGTTATAACACAATCATCTCTCCAAAGGATTATTGCAGTAACCTCCAAAGTGATTTTACTCCTTCACTTCATTCTTCATACTTCCAATGAGTTATGTAATTAATTTCTAATCAGATTTTTCTGGCTGAGACTCACCAGTGACTTAACCACAGCATAAAGAATAAACTAGCACAGAAGCCCCTGAATTTTGCCCCATCTTTTCCTTCCAGCTACTTTTCTTGCCTCTTTGTACTATGTGCCCCAAACCACACTGGGCTACCCACCCCTTCTCAAAAATCAATTTTTATGTCTCTAAACTTTTGCTTATGCTGTTCCCTATTCTTGAAACAGCCTTCATCACTTTAATACCCTGCTGAACTACTCTTCATTCCACAAAGCCCAAGTGAAACATCACTTAATCAGGTTACTTCCACAATTTCACCCGATAGAATAACTGAGTCCTTAATGTTTCTGTGATATTTTGTGACTTTGGGTACTAATTTAGCTTTAGGTAACATATAGCACCTCTTACGTAAAACAATTAACCTTGAAAATAGAAATATAAGCAGCCACAGTATGGGCTTTCCCCCATCTGTTGATATTAATATGAATTGACCATTGCAGCATAAATAAAATATGTATGAGGTTTGTCCAGAAGGTATCTATCCATCTACTATGAAAAATAGACATTTATTGAAGAAGATACAAGAAACGTTGTACACAGGGCAATGATGCCTCAATCCCCCTTCAAAGTAGGCACCTTGGGACCTCACACAGTTCCAATTGCCATCAGCTGCCCTATAATATTTTTCTGAATCTCATTGACAGTCTGAAATCTTTTCCCTTTCAAAGGTGATTTTAGTTTTGGGAAAAGTCAAAAGTTGCAGGGCACCAAACCTGGGCTGTAGGGGGATTGAGTTACCTGAGTGATTTTATGTTTCACTAAAAAACTCTGCATGAGACATGATGCATGAGTGGGTGCATTGTTGTGATGAAGCTAACAATCATCAGTTGCCCATAGCTGTGGCCTTCTGAATTATCTGAATAGTTTCTGCAGAGGAATGCTGAGGCTTCATGCAAAATTTGATATCAGTCATTTTGAATGTGATGGTCACACAGTATACATGCTGACTCAGAGGCATCTACTGTCCCCACTGACTAGTATACTGAATTTGTTATTGTTCACACACGCCCATTCCAGTCCACCCTCTTTGACTGCCAGGTTACATCGATACCGTGCAAACCGTTCTTGTTATAGTAACAATGGCTGGACTTTTTCCAGGCAGACCTGGTATGTGCACATGGGCATGTATATAGAGTTATATATACAAGATTTTTTGACACATTTATTACTTATATGATTTTGTTGCAACCTACCACATCAAATTAATTCTTAGCCCTGGCCTGGTGTCGCTGTTGGTTGGAGCATCATCCTGTACACCAAAAAGGTTGCGGGTTTGATCCCCGGTCGGGGTGCATACAGGAGGCAACTGATCAATGTTTCTCTCTCACATTGATGTGTTTCTGTCTCTCTAAAATCAATAAAAAACATATCTTATAGTAAGGATTAAAAATAAAAATAATAAAAATATTCTTAAACCTCTCTAGAGTAAAGGTATTTATTTCCTGAAATTAGCAAATATATACACACATATGTATATACATATTATGTATAAAGTATATGTGTGTATATATTTATACTACATATATATGAAGTACATATAAAGTAGCTTATCCCCAAGAGCATATTGTGATTGATCCAGTCCTTTCCATTGCTAGATGGAATAAACAGTAACTAAGCAGCCAGTATAGCCAGCAGTTTGGATTTTAAAAAATTGAGTTCTTAATAAAGCATAGGGCGAGCTATCACTTCAATACTGCTGCAAAAGAAACAGTGCCCCCCCTCCACCAATTTCAGTGGTTTACAACAACAGACATTTATTTTTCCTCTTCATGGGCCTATAGGTCAGCTGGGTTTGGCTCCAGCTTTGCTTGTTCCACCTGTGTCATTCTGACCAGCAGCCTCATGAGCCCTGTTCTTCTTGTGGCTGTGACAGAGGCATAGAAGGCCAAGTCAAATCATGCCAGCAGATTAGGGCCTCTGGTACATTTGCTAACAAGTATAGGCCAGAGCCAGTTAGGCGGCTGAGACCATAACAAAGGGACAGGAAAATCAACTCCATGGAAGGTGTGCAAAGTCACATGTCAGAGACAATGAGTGTATAATTCTAATACAGGGAAGGATGAGGAATCGAGCACAAGAACCTAATGTACCACAAAGTCATCATAATCTAAAAGTGGGCTACAGAAATGTCTGCTTTGAAAATAAGCTATTTGCCAAGAGTTTATATAACAAGATAATGTTGCATTTGCAAAATTGCATTTTGAAATGTGGTTTTAATTATATCCACTTTTTTTTCCCCTAGAGATGTGAAGATGTGTGGATTAGTATGCCATCACCTATTCCTGCGAAATACATTAACTATTTTAAATTTTTAAAGGACGTGTATGGCTTAGAGGTGGAGTAACCATGCCAATTTTGCTCAACTCCCTTTTGGCTTCCTGTTCTAATTTTGCCAAATTTATTTCAGTGGGTATAATTTCATTAAAAACAAAAAAGAATCAAAGTTTATATTGAATTGGCATCCATAGGCTATAATTAATCTCTTCTTTGTCATTTTAGTTTTTCAGAACATCATATTGAGATATACCAGCACTATTAAAAATGTCATTTAAAGAAACATCAAACACTTTTATTATATGTATGATTTATTAATACCAAAGAATCTTATGGTAATTTTGTAGCCAACATAATTTGATTTATTACAACACAAAAAGAAAATAACTTTTGATAGCTATACATGGCAACATGAAATCAAATTATATTAGAGCAATAAGTTGTAATTCTATTAAATATTTTTGAAATCTTTTTAACACATTTGTTACCTATATAATTAAGCTTTGTAACAACCCATCATATAAAAATAACCCATAAACCACGACAGTCAAAAGATATTTATTTTCTGAAATTAGTGAAGCTGTGAGAAAAAAAGAACTCCCCCCTTCCTATAAGAGACACTCACAGGCATATAAAAATTTGGGAGAGAAATTGAAACATGCAGCATTTATATTTTAGTGTCCTTTTATATTTAAAGTTAGCATGTTAATTTAAGACTATATGCATGTGTATATAATTTTAGTGTGATCAAAAATGTATTATGTCTGAAATATTTAAGGATGTGGGTGCTAAAGATTTCGAGAGATTTTTTTTGGTTCATTCTCCACACATATACCACCTACCCCAGAGGTTTAAATATTCTAAGACTACAGCATTTCCCTCCTGCATTTCTCTAGTTCTGCTTTTATTTTTCTTCTAGGCCTATGTACTATAAGTCTCAAAAGAACTTTTGTCATATAGTGTATATTTGGTTAACACTCATAGTCGTGCACCTCTGGGGATTCATTAAGAGAAGTTTGTCCCAATCTATCCTGTTCTTCACTGTTGGGTGCCCTGTATCATATATCAAGTCATGTGGTATTTTCAGAGACAATGGAAGCCTCCAGAGAAAAGACCTTGACATTTTTCTTTCAGTGACTGCTCTGAGGAGAGGAAGAGGAACTCATGATAGCTCTGGGGCCTTTCTAGTTCATGATTGTTTCACTCCACATTTGCAGCTTCTTGCCTACAAATGAGCTGGCTGCTTGGCACTCACACATACCGATTTGCTCAACACCGATGGCCTTCATTTTTTTAAATTGAAGTTAATTAATAAACTATTTCTATATATGAACCTAGGATAATTCTACATGTGCCACTGTTCGAATAGACCCCATAGGATTTTCCAATAAACCAGAATGCCTAATGTAATGTATATACTAGAACCGTTTACCCACAAAATCTAATTTCAACTACTTGATTTTTGTCCCAGGATTTTTTTAAAGACAACTGACAGTGCCAAGCCATTTTGTCACTTTAAGATTTTTCATTCCCCAGAGAACAAGCTTTTAGAAGGGTGACACTTTCCTGAAACTTTTCAGGCTGACATATTTGTCACTTACCTATTCAACTCTTCAGTCAGTTGCCTTTCCCTCAATATTTTAAATATGTAGATAATTTAGCCCTTGTAGAGGCTTGTAATATAATTCATTTAGAAGTAGGAGGAGAAAAGAAGAGGAAGCAAACCAATGATATGTTCCTGAATTTGTAGGATGACAGTTGTTTATTCTGTTGCATAGATGTGTGTCACTGCCCTGGTCACTGCCTTGAACCCATAGATGTGGGTTCAAGCCCACAATAAGCAGTTAAATGGCCATTATAGGAATCATACCAATAAACATGATACACTGCAGCCATGTTTACATGTTTACAGACACTTTAAATAATTATTCTTTTTATAACTAAGCCATATACAGAAGGAGATTTAAAACTTAGAGATAATATCCCCATTAGTAATGTTTATGACCTAATAAACAGCTCCCATTAGTTAATTAATGCCAAAGCCATAAAAACAATGTCTCTTAATGTAAAAGAATTTCTGTGTTGCTCTCTTTTGCTGGTGGTCTCAAGGCACTGAAGGGAAATGCTACCTTAGGAAAAACATTCTTGTTATATAAATATCAATGACTTGTCTTTAATCCATCTGGAAATCTCCCAGCAACACCCCCCACCCTTGATCCCAGGTGGTCCCAAAATGCTGATGAATTCTGCTTAGGTTTCAAGCAAGAGATAACTGGTTTTCAGCACAAATAAATTCTGTCACTCAAAAATTTGGAGGCGGTGGGGATGACTGCTGGAATTTCTGTCTCATCTCTTTCCCCTGACAAAGAAATCCCGACTGCTGTCATTGATCTGAGGTAATACTTTTTTTTCTTTTTTCTTTTTACATTTTAAAGTTTTACAACTTTTGCATACACTTATATTTTTGGCTCCTAACATTTTCTCATTTTGATGCTGCCTGTTGGATGTCTTGGTGAGCTGAAGGTTAATATAGGCAAATCTTTTGTATCAAGAATGAATTGGGTTGTTTTTTTTTTTAATACTCCTGAAACCATGGGAATGATTGATAAAGTTATTTGAAAGCCTGAATCAAATCATCTTTTCATTAAGAAACTGATTAAAAGCTGTTAAAGTTAACATTAAATGGTTTGCCGAGTCATTTTCATAAAGTATGGATGTTGTTGGCAGATGACTAATTTCCAATGTTTAATTGCCTTTTCACCCCTTTTTAACCTAACCATTTAAACTATGTGGACCTGTTTGAAAAGTAATGTGGATGAGTCTATGGATTGACTTTAGTGTGTACTGAAATAGTTAAAATTTTAGACAGTAGAAAGGAGATGAAGAGCACTGTACCTTTGAAGTATTAGAATAGTTTAAACATTTTGTCTACTTTATTCTATGTGTTAACCTTGATCCTATTAATGTTAAACATACCATTATTGGTCTTTGTCTTTTGTATGCAGTGCTATTCGAAGTTTGGTTATTTGGGGTTGTAGATACAATTGAAAAGGAAGTGCAGTGGAGAAGTTGGAGTCACTTAATTGCTAGGCCATGCAAGGAGAAAGGGAAAGCTACTGCTCAAAAGCCTGAACTCCCTGATGGCTTGCAATTGGAGGGTTTTAAGGAGTTAGGAGGACCAGGTATGCAGAAGTGATGGGGGGGATTAGTTTCAATTAGAGGACCTCGGAACTTGGTCATTTATGGTATGGGACTTCAGCACCAGATCTTCCTGGACAACAAACACTCCACTTTTGAAAGGGGTCCTGTGTTCAAGTTCCCACTGTGTCCCGATCCTTTCGTTCTGTGGGGAGGTGCAAGACTAGATGACCGGGATGGCACATGTGCAGTGCTGTCTCTGTAAATAAGGATTGTATTAATCACCAATATGCTTTAAAGGAATAGAACCAGTTTTAAGCTGGACAGTGTGATTTGTGTGCTGTTTCATACAGCTTCCAGCATTTATGGACAACTCAGTCGCAAGTTTAAGGTATTGAAATTGCTGTTCCATCTCTCCAAAATTTGAAGCAGGGAATTCTTGATGAAAAAATAAAATCTCTCCAAATTAAAAAAAAAAGAAGTCAATCAAAACGCTTGCCTTTCCAACTTGGATTTATCTTAATTTGAGTGAGAACTGCTTCATAGCCTTTGCCATTTGTTTTTCATTTTCCGGTCCCTTTCTTCCATAAATTTTAATGTTGCTATAAACTCAGCTGTTGGAGTCTTTAGTAATAACTTAATGAAATAGTAGAGTTTTCCATAAAATATTTATAATGTTTAAGAATGCAGAATCCATTGAATAATAAATTGTCATGTTTCTGATTATATGTATATTCTTTTTAGTTAAGAATATAGACTTCAATTTTTTGCATGTAGCCATCCAGCTCTCCAAACACCATTTGTTGAGGAAGCTATTATTGCTCCATTTTATGCTTCTGTCCCCTTTGTCAAATATTAGATGCCCATATAGACCTGGGCTTATTTCTGGGCTTTCTATTCTGTTCCACTGGTCGATGGGTCCGTTCTTGTGCCAGTACCAAATTGTTTTGAGTATAGTGGCTTTGTAGTAGAGTTTCATGTCCGGTATTGTGATCCCTCCTACTTTGTTTTTCTTTCTCAAAATTGCTGCGGCTATTCGGGGTCATTTATGGTTCCATATAAATGTTTGAAATGTCTGTTCTATTTCTGTGAAATACATCATTGGTATCTTAATAGGGATTGCGTTGAATCTATAAATTGCTTTGGGTAGTATGGACATTTTGATGATATTAATTCTTCCAATCCATGAGCACGGTATATGCTTCTATTTATTTGTGTCTTCCTTACTTTCTTTCTTCAATGTTGTATAGTTTTCTGCATACAGGTCTTTTACATCTTTGGCTAAATTTATGCCTAGGTACTTTATTTTTCTTCTTGCTATATCAAATGGTATTTTTTTTCTGATTTCTTCTTCTTCTATTGCATTGCTGGTGTACAAAACTACCTTTGATTTCTGAATGTTGACTTTGTATCCTGCTGTTTTGCCAAATTCACTTATTAAGTTGAGGAGTTTTTTGGTACAATCTACTGGGTTCTCTATGTACACTATCATGTCATCTGCAAACAATGATACCTTTACTTCCTCCTTTCCTATTTGGATGCCTTCAATCTCTTTCTCCTGTCTGACCGCTGTGGCTAGGACTTCCAATACGATGTTGAAAAGAAGCGGTGAGAGCGGACATCCTTGTCGTGTTCCCGATCTTAGTGGGAAAGCTTTCAGTTTTTGCCCGTTGAGTATCATAGTGGCTGTAGGTTTTTCATATATGGCCTTTATTATGTTGAGGAATGCCCCATTTATTCCCATTTTGCTGAGTGTTTTGATCATAAATGGGTGCTGTACCTTATCAAATGCTTTTTCTGCATCTATCGAGATGATCATGTGGTTTTTGTCTTTTCTTTTATTTATGTGATGTATCACGTTTACTGATTTGCGTATATCGAACCATCCCTCCATGCCTGGGATGAATCCCACTTGATCGTGGCGGATAATCTTTTTAATGTATTGCTGGATGTGGTTTGCCAATATTTTTTTGAGGATTCTAGCATCTATGTTCATCAGCGAAATTGGCCTGTAGTTTTCTTTCTTTATAGGGTCTTTATCTGGTTTTGGGATCAGGGTGATGCTGGCCTCATAGAAAGAGTTTGGGAGTCTTTCCTCCTCTTGGATTTTTTGGAATAGTCTGAGAAGGACAGGGGTTAGCTCTTCCTTAAGTGTTTTGTAAAATTCTCCCGTGAAACCGTCCAGCCCTGGGCTTTTGTGTGCCAGGAGCTACATGCAAAAAATTGAAATTGGATCATCAGCTGACACCATACACAAAAATAAACTCAAGATGGATAAAAGACTTAAATATAAGTCGCAACACCATAGAAGTCCTAGAGGAGAACATTGGCACGAAACTCTCAGATATCCCATGCAGCAATTTTTTCACTGATATGTCTCCTAAACCAAGGGACATAAAGGAAAGAATAAACAAGTGGGACCTCATCAAAATAAGAAGCTTCTGCATGGCAAAAGAAAACATCAGCAAAATGAAAATGAAGCCAACCATATGGGAAAATATATTCGCTATTGATACATCAGATAGAGGTTTGATCTCCAAGATATATAAAGAACTCACTCGACTCCACTCCAAGAAGACAAACGATCCAATCAAAAAAATGGGCAAAGGACCTGGGCATCCACTTTTCCAAGGAGGAGATACAGAGGGCCCAGAGGCATTTGAAAGGATGCTCAGCATCACTAGCCATCAGAGAAATGCAGATCAAAACCACCATGAGGTACCTCCTCACACCGGTCAGAATGGCCATCATAAACAGATCAACAAACAACAGGTGCTGGCGAGGCTGTGGAAAAAAGGGAACCCTAGTACACTGTTGGTAGGAATGCAGACTGGTGCAGCCACTGTGGAAAACAGTGTGGATTTTCCTCAAAAAGCTGAAAATTGAACTGCCTTTTGATCCAGTGATTCCCCTGTTGGGACTATACCCTAAGCATCCGCAAACGCCAATACAGAAGAACCTATGCACCCCAATGTTTTAGCAGCACAATTTACAATAGCGAAGTGTTGGAAGCAACCTAAATGCCTATCAGTAGATGATTGGATCAAGAAATATGGTACATATACACAATGGAATACTATGCAGCAGAAAGAAAAAAACAACTACTAAACTTCACGACAGCATGGATGGAACTGGAGAGCATTATGCTAAGCGAAATAAGCCAGGGGGCGAAAGACAAATACCATATGATCTCACCTGTAAGTGGAACCTAACCAACAATACAAAGATGCAAGGAATATAAGGCCAGCAACACTGAAAGGGAAAGAAATCAACAGAGACAAGAGGGAAGGAGGGAGGGGAGGCGGGGAAAAGGAAGGGAAAGGGAAAGTCAAGGAACATATAACAAGGACTCATGGACAAAACCAAAGGGGAAGAGCTGAGGGAGGGAATGAGGGAGGGGGCAAGGGAAAGTGGTGAGGGGTAGGCAGAGACAAATGTATTTGAAAAAATAAAATAAAAAAATAAATTTTAAAAATATAAAAGAAAAGTATATAGACTTCTAAAGGGATGTGTCTGTTTTTGAGAGAAGCTAAAAGGAAGTCATTTGTTCTAATAAGTTGGTTATATGTGAATGAGTAAAAAGAGACTAAGAAGGGCAAGGGAAGTTGTAGAAGGTAGTAGAAAAGGAATATTGAGAAGGGATTTTCATGTATAAACCCTAGAACCCAATAATGGGAATGTGTTTACCTCTCACCCAAGAAGGACTACTAAGTATAGTAATTCAGATGGAAGTTTAAGTGGCTTTAAAATATGGCTCACTATAATGACTGCTGAGACACGGGAAATTTACTTGTGAAACACTTATTGTCCTCCTGGACTCTGGAAATTTTCAGATAGTAATTGTAATTTACACCTTTGTGTTCTTACAGCTTTGGCCCCAAATAAACCTTAAAGTTACAGTTTCTAGTTGCATAACTAGCAGGAATCAGATTAATAATGAATGTACTTGAGTGCTTCCAATGGGAAGTAGATTGGTCATAATAAAAATAATAATACCAACATTAGTAAATGGGAACCCATCTTGTGGTCACATTGTGAAAACTGAAGAGGTATATAGTGTGCCCGAAAACTGTAAGTAACATTATACCACAGGGATCCCCAACTTCTGGGACATGGACTAGTACCAGTCCATGGCCCGTTAGGAACTGGACTACATAGCCCATGGTGAGTTTGAATGTAATGTGCTTGAATTATCTTGAAACCATTCCCCACACTGTCCGTGGAAAAATCATCTTCCATGAAACCTGTCCCTGGTGCCAAAAAGATTGGGGACCGCTGTAGTAGATGGAAAATACAGAAGAGTAAGGCAAATAGCAAAACTTGGATCATGATAGCTGGCAGGTTAGAAATGATCCAGATTGATGGGGTTTTTTTTTCTTTCTTAATGAAGGCCTATAAGATCTGACAGCCTCCTATTTACCTGCCTTTCCCTTTTCAGAAAAATTCAGAGTTGACTTCCATTCAAGGTTTTGGGCTTGCCCCATCCCCTGTGGTCCACTGTTCAGTCCTTAGTGAATGCCATCACTAAGACTTCCTAGAAACAAGCCTTCCTAGCACTGTGGGACCCCATTATCCAAACAGAAGGTTGGTCATCAGTGCATCCTTCGGATTGATTTATGACCAATAGGGGAAACTGGGGTTGGAAAGGGGCCAACTCTAAACCTGACAAGCTCAAGGGAGGCCTGCATAGTAGGACCTACAAACACAGAGACCTAAAGTAATCTCATAGGATAGTCTGAACATAAAACTTCCTAACTAAAAGCATGTTGTGGTGTATAGTCATGTCCTAGGCATGTAGCTTCCTTGACAAATGTCAATCTTTACCTTAAGTGAACCTGTCTATTGTCTTTTTCCATGTCAGAGTAATCTTCTTTTCCAGACCCCTCAGGGGACACCTACCCTGCCAGAGCAAAAAGCCACAGAAACTGACATTGTTACCCTGTTCGCTGAGTATCATCTCTACATGCTGTAAATGTTAATTATTAACTATCTTGTACCCACCAATGTAAAAGAGTATGTATCTATCTGAAACTGTGCAAACTGGGCTTTGACCACTTGGCACCCTTATATATGACCCAACAATTAGTGCTAAAATAAACATATTTTTATTAAGAGGGTTCCAACCTTGGGGGTAGGGGCGCTGAGAGCACTTCTGCTCTGAACCCTTCTCTCCCACAATACCTAGAACTTTGCTTGCTCCCAAAAAGCCTGCAAGCCAAAACCATGCCCAGAAGTTCTCCATTTTCTTATCTGACCTTAAGCCAGTCATGCAAACATATCCCCATCCTCTGTGGAATGTGCACTTTCAGGTTTCAGAGATGCCACCTTCTTGCAGCAGCTCTCTTTCAGGATCTGGGGTATGCTGCTTCAGTCTCCATCTAACAGTCCAGGACCTATGTGCCATGCTGCACTGGGTTGTAGTGTTCCAGAGGCTGGAGCCGAGGGAGGCACATACTCCAGCATGTGACCCTGCCTCCAGGAGTGGGCTCCAATCCATGTGGGTCCTAACCCCTGGTGAGCCCTGCATCTGTCTGGTCCCATGAGCCCTCCCATCCATGTGGGGAGCAGGGCCAGAGGCCCAGAACATCCAAATGTCAAAAGTCCAGAGACACAGCTTGCAACAAGCTCCAAAGCCCTGTACCAAGAGAGTGACTTCTCTGTACCAAGTGCCTGTACCAAGAGAGCACGAGTGAGAGAGAGAGCCTTTCCGTGCCTTTGCTCTTAAAAGGCCCTTCCAAAACCCCACATATGCAGGAAGTCAGTGGGTATCCAGCTTTTCCTACAGTGTTCAGTGTCTATCATTTTTGTCAGCTCTCCAGTGTCTTTGACCCTCTTTTGACTGTCACCTTTAGTCAGGGCAAAAGTTTCCCAAACATGTAGAGGTGCACATACATCTGTTTGCCCAGGGTGGGGTATCTGACCCCACAGCTCACACAGGTGCTGTATGAGCTTCTTCCCCACACACCTCTTCCCCCTAGTCAAGAGTGACTTTGTTGTCACATTGTCATTGTTTACAGTTTGCCCAAGGCAGCAGCAAGCTTTAGCAGCCCCTCCCTTCATCAGCCCTTCTGCTCTGTTGGCTCCTCCCTGCCTTAGAGAAGGCATGGTATTTTTAATCTGCTGTCTTGGCATCCTTCCTGCCCCCCTTCCTCTTTGCAGGATTTGGGGGTGGGTTGCCCTGGACCTGGGATCACCCCTGTTTTCCAGGGACCTCTGCTCTGACCTACCCCATTACGTATGCATTTTACTTTTTATCCAGTCCTGTAAATCTCTCCCCTTTGCTTTCTCCTACCCCTTTAATCTACCACCAATGGATTTCAAGTAACCCTTTTTGTCTCCTCCTTTGATTCTAATGAAATAAGCTGCAAAACTGCCATTCTTTGGAGCATTTTCTCATTGAGATTTTTTCCCCTAGAAATTGTCATTATTTTGACTCAAATAAGCTCTTATAAGACAAAAAAAGAATATAGATTTCTGCATTTTCAATATCCTTCAGAATTGGTCTTCTAGAAGCAGAAAATTTTTTCCTTCTATCCTCCTAAGTTCTTCTGGCTTGTCTAAGAATCAAGTTGATATAAGACAGATTAACAAGAGAAAACAAAACTGTAATAACATGTATACTTCCTGTATACATGGGAGAGACCCACAAAAACTAAGTAACTCCTCAGAATGACCCAAGCCATCACTTAAAACCATCTTCAGCTAAAGACTCTTTAATGTTGAGTGTGGGGAGTCAGCTATGGGATGTGACCAGAAAAAGCACAGTGGAAAAGGGTAATGTTGTTATGCAGATTTAAGTTTGCCTTCTCCATTATATATTTAATTTAATATTTAAGATTGAGGTTTAAGATTAAGATTTAAGATTGCTTTCTCCATTACTGTTTCTAGAGATTTAGGGTCACCCTCTTCTTCTTGAGACAGGGATGTAGACACCCTTACCAATGGAGATTTCCCTTAAGTGTAAATCTCTCTTACAAAATGGGGACTTCTACTCAGAGCTTTATCTGTGTCTGCAGTTTTTTTTTTTTTAATAAGCTTAAGCCCTGGCTGGTGTGGCTCAGTGGATTGAGCACCAGCCTGCAAACCAAAGGGTTGCCAGTTCGATTCCCAGTCAAGGCACATGCCAGAGTTGAGGGCCAGGTCCCCAGGAGGGGGCATGCAAGAGGCAACCTCACATTGATGTTTCTGTCCCCTTCTTTTTCCCTCCCTTCCCCTCTTTCTAAAAATAAGTAAATAAAATATTTTTTAAAATCAGCTTAAAATAATTTCTATGCCAAAGAGACATAATTTGGGGTCACAAATTCTGCTTTCCTACAGTCCATAAATGACCTTTCAGACAACTTCCAAATAATATTAAACATATTACTGAAGTGATGAGTCTCTGCCCTAAATTTGTTTGAGCAAAGTTTGAGTTCTTTCAAGCTGAAGTCACATTAAGACTTTTTTGAAAACGAATCTTTTCAAGTTGATTGGGCATTTTTGGACACACAGTGTTTTCAATTATCAAGGGACTACAATGTGTAGAAATGGAAAACCAACCAAGGCAAGGTCAATGAAGCTATTTAGCAAATAAACCTGGAGTGATAATGGAGCAAACATTATTATTACAAAGGGTAATGCTGATCGTGTAATTAAGAGAAATTTTAATTCACTTCCACTTACCTTTATTTACCAGGTTATATATTGGTTTTAACAATGCTTCATTGTTTTATGCAAGGTTAATTAAGTTGCCAAAAACTAAGAGTTCTGAAACTAGAATGTGCATTTCTGCATTCTTTCTTGGTCCACAGTAAAATTCCTTCCAAGGGGACTTTCTGGTCACTATGTATCTGGTGCATGGCACAGGAATCCAAGGGTCAGCACTGCTGCTAAGAAGCAACTGGAAATGACTGGAAAATGTGGCAGATGAAAAACTCCATGGTGGCTCTGCAAGTAGAAAATTAATGACTAGCAGGAATCAGTAGGAGCCTTTACTTCTAAATACTCATTAGTTTAAGCAATGAGCCCTGATGTTAATGAAAGTTATAGAGGGAAAAGGGAACCACCCCTCCTCATTGTCTATTTTGAACAGAATATTCACATTTAATTCAAAGTGGTAAATGGTTCAAACATATCAAACCAACTATTCATAAATATCCCAGTTTCTTGAGCATGGCTTTACATCTGTGTGAAGCCAACAATAGAGGAAGTGCTTGTTATGACCCCACTGTAATGTTAAAATCCAGAGGGGCTGATGGATTGGTGAAAAACACAAAATGCATTCTCTCCTTTAGAAATACTTCTACCAAAGTCATCTTTGTGTTTCAGTTTTCGTACTTAGTTTATATAAGAACATCTGACCAAAATAGAGACTCAATAAAATTACTTTGCCTGCTTTTTTCTCCCTTGCTACCACTGCTCCTCATTATTGCTGAGACCACTCATTGAATACAGAACAGGAGCTGAAAAGCTCTTCCAAATTGCTGCAAATATCCCTAGTTTAACTATGACTGGAGTGTGAAGAGTGAGAAAGTTAAGTGGCAAGAGATGACAATTTGCAGAGAGGAATCAAGATGAGAATAAGGACCACCATGTGTGTAACTCATGTGAAAGAGTTTAAACTTGATCCTAAGGACATAAGAAGTTACTGAGAGATTTTTATCTAAAGAATGAAAAGATCACATGTGTGTATTTAAAAATCTCTGGCTGCTTTGTATGTGTGAACTAAAGTGAGTTTGGCAGTGAAGAGACTAACTGGGAGGCTGTTGCCAGAGACATGATGGGTGGTTTGAATTAATGAAATGTCAGTAGGGTTGTGCGGTTGGTAAGAAGTGGATAAATTCATGACATATTCAGAATGTTGGAGATAAGGAAGAAGTAGAAGTAAACATTAGGATTGGGTCATTTTGACAACTAGGTAGATGGTGCTGTCATTCATTGTGTTGGGATACACCAGAGAAAAATTAGGTTTGAGGAGGATCAAGAATTCTGACTTGGGCATGCAAGATTAGGGTTCCTGTGGAACAGATAAATGAAAATGCTGATAGGGCACTGGATCAACAGGTCTGAATCACAGCAAAATGGCCAGGGCTGGAGATACATATTTGAGAATCATAAGAGCATGGATGGTAATTGCCCAGAGGGAGCTTGTGTTCAGAGAACCACATTGCCTGGCATATTACTAATTTTTAAGGACTTTTTATTGACATACAATGAACTACACATACTAAAGTATACGTTTTGATAAGTTGATATGCATACACTTGTGGAACTGTAGAGCAGAATTTTCTACCCCAAAATGTTGTTTTGGGGGCATATTGATTGTCTTACTATTTTTAATTTTTTTCTTTTTTACATTGTTTTTTATTGTATTTTTAATCAGTTAATTTATTTTTAGAGAGGGGAAACAAGAGAGAAAGGGAGAGAAACATCAATGTGTGGTTGCCTCTCATGCACCCCCCAACTGGGGAGCTGGCCTGCAACCCAGGCATGTGCCCTAGACTGGGAACTGAACCCGTGACCCTTTGGTTCATAGGCTGGTGCTCAATCCACTGAGCCACACCAGCTAGGGCCATATTGATTATTTTAAAGCTTTTTTTTTTTTCAATAAGCAGCAGGCATGAGAGAAGCTCTCAAAACCAAATAGAAGTTACCTATTTGTAAGAGATATGTATATTTATAAATGAAATCTCCATTTGTAAGGGTATCTCCCTTTCTGTGCCAGGAAGAGAGGAGTGATTGTCTCTAGAAACTCATCAATTGAGTAGGCAGTTGACTTAAATCTGAATAACAGACTTATCGTTGTTCACTGTGCCTGGTCACCTGCCATAACGAACTACCTGCCCCAACATCTTCTTTAGTCTTTAGCTGAAGATGGTATTTAAGGTAATAGCTTGGGCCATTTTGGGGAGTTACTCAGTTTTCCTGGGTCTCTCTCATGTCTGCAAGAGGTATACATGTTATTAAACATTTGTTTTACTCTTGTTAATCTGTCTTATATCAATTTGATTCTTAGACCAACAAGGAGAACCGAGAAGGATAGAGGAAAATTTGTTTCTCCCCAGCAGTTGGCATAGTCATTAGGATTTAACTTTACTGGCTGGTCTCTACTCACCCCCAGGAGGCTACTGTAGCTTAGAGATCTTGGGCCTTCTGACAAAAGCCAGCTGAAGGTAAGAGTTCTTGCCCCTTCAGTCTCCCTGATGTCTGCCTGTAGACTCCTGTGAAAGCAAGAGTGGTGACTTTTCTCTTCTCTTTCTAAATTTAGATTAACAGGAGAAAATATTTATGGAACTAGTTACTTGGACATAGCATAGGTAAATGCTGTTTTTATTGATCCTTTTATTCCCAGAGATGGTCACTGTTTTTTGTTTCTGTTTGTTATGCAGTTTGTCTCGTTCTATATCTTGAGAGCTTGGCTTTGTGACCAGTGAGAATATCATGTCGGCCTCTTCCATTTGGAAGGTGCACACTTACTGGGTGCACTTTCATGGCCAGTTGAATAGACTGGGGTCTGAGACATTAAGTCACAAGCAGCACTCTCTTTGTCTAGCCATTGCTGTTCTTGGGAATTTGTCATAAGGTGTTCCAGTCCATAAGAAGCCTTTCTTGTGTCAACCTTCATTGCATTGTTAATGATGGAAAAGTCCCATTCCAGTAGTGCCTTCCAAATGTCACAGATTGGTTGGTTGTGATTAGAGGTGTCTCACATTTTTGTGAGAGACTGAAGAAACTATTTGCACTATACATTCTTACTGCTTATAGCAACAAAGGGCTTTCGCTTTCTTAGACTGTCTTTGGAAGTGAACTTTCTAGATCTTATGAGGGCTGCATTTTTTGGCACTCTCTTTGGGGATACCTCTTGCATCTAAGGTTAAACCATAAAAAGGCTTATTGGTTTGAATTGCTTTTGAGAAGATCCTACTCATCAATGGCCAGACAGTGGATTCTTTGAATTAGAATAACTTCTAAATTGAACAGAATTTTTGAGAGCTCTCATTTTTAACAATTGTTTTATTGGTACCTATAGAAAGGAAAGTTAAAAATGGATAAAAAAATATATAACAGCTAGCCTTTAGGGACTCCCTTAGGGATACTTCTGCTTTCAGAAATTAAACTTAGAACAAAATTGTAGTTCATATCCAATGTAAGTTCTTAAAATCCATTCCTGTCTCCTCAGCAAATTCCCTTAACTCTTCCATCTTTCTAGAAAAATCTCAAACACCAGTTGCCTGTTTTAAATTCCCTTTCCCTGCAAGATTTATAGAGAGCACTCTAGCCTAATCTCTAGGCTCAAAGTTACTCATGTAAATGCTAAAAGCCAGGAAATAAATTCAGCAAAACATCTGAAATCAGAAAAGTCGGCATTCTTGCTGCCTGTTTCAATCACAACCAGTAAGTAAAGACAAGGATTGAATCTTTATGGGTGCTTGATTCAGATGCTGGCGATCTGAGAAGACGGTAGGTTATGTACCTTAAAATCCATCTTAACCTCTTATCTCAAGCCAACCTTTTTATTAAAGAGAAGAAAAGCATAGGTAGGGGGTTTTGAAAAAATGGTAAATCAGGTAAGAGTTGCAGTTCACCATTTTCCTAGTACTTCTTCATTTGCTGATCAACAAGTCTTTTATCTGTTTCACTGATGGAGGTTCCCTCTCTGGAACACAATGGCTCAAATACCATCTCCATAGGCTTGCAGAACCCCTGGGGCACAAAGGTTGAATTCTTTGTCAACCTCCTGGAGTCACATGGTCATGCATTCCACTTCTTGGAATAGCATTTTTCCACATGTTTTAATTACTTAAGCCTGTCAACTATACAGCTAAAATCTTTAATTCATGAATTCCCCTGTCATATCCAGGATGGAAAATAAGTCTTATTTTGCTAGGCTCTGCCAGCTTCAAGTCTTACTATGTAATGCCCTCTGTGGGTATATTCTTGAATCCCCCACCACAAAGAATTCATGTCCCCTATATAGAAGAAAATCTTCTGAATTATAAAGTCCTTTCCTCTCTATTTTCAGAAGGTCCTATCAAATTTAGAGAGGAACTGGAAAGATTAGTGGCTACTCTCAACCCACTCACAGCAGCCTTGTTTGTCTGCAATGAGGTGGGGATGTTTTTTCCCTTCCATGATTTTACTGTAGTTTTCAGAAGAGCTGAAGAGCTTCCTGGAGACCTCTCCAAAGTTAATTGGTTTAATGTTAAATTCACACTTAGAAAAGAGAATATCAGGACACTTTTGTTAAATGTTTTAGATAGACTTTTTTAAAAAAGGCATACTGTATTCTAGAACTTAAAAATCTTTTTGTTCATCTTACTTGGAAATCTCCCTAATATACAGAAGCAAGTATAGTTGGATGGTTGGGTTAGCTCCTTGATATTCAGGCTATAATCCAGTTTATTTGGGGTACTAGAAACAACTCTCTTTGTCTTGCCAATCTTTACAAAACCAGACTTGCCACTCTAGAAGTGTTACCAAACAAAGTGGGATTTGACCACCTGCTGATGAACACAGGCATACACAAACATAGATGGGGAAGGAAAAAGGTGTTTATTAAAAAGTTGCCCAATGCAGGGGATCTGGAGACTTTTCAGTTCCAAGACAACCTCTTCCACAAAACACAAAGACCCCAGCCACCCCCAGAGCGAGAGCCAGAGTCAGAGTCAGTGTCTAGACACCCTGCTCCATCCTTATCTGTCCTTCTGGGGCCCAAGGGTGTTATTCCAGGGGTCCTCAACTGTTAGGAACCAGGCCACACAGCAGGAGGTGAGTGGTGGTGGGGTGGAGCAAGCAAAGCTTCATCTGTATTTACAGCCTCTTCTCATCACTTGCATTACTGCCTGAGCTCCACCTCCTGTCAGATCAATGGCAGCATTAGATTTTCATAGGAGCTCGAACCTTACTGTGAACTGTGCATGAGAGGGATCTAGGTTGCGTACTCCTTCTGAGACTCTAATGCCTGATGGTCTGAGGTAGAGCTGGGGAGTGGCTGCAAATACACATTGTCAGTAGCAGAGAGGTTTGATTGCACAAAGATTGTAATAAATCAATTGCTTGCAGACTCACACCAAAACCCTATTAGTGAGTGGCAAGTGACAATTAAGTTGCATCTGGTGGCAGGCTGTAGAGCCATCCCACCCCCATTCATGCAGTAATTGTCTCCCACAAAACCAGTTCCTGGTGCCAAAACTGTTGGGGATCCCTGTGTTATGCAAACAGGTCTGTGGCTTCAGGCTCTCTCTCCCTGGAGTGCACTCTTGTGGGGCTGGTGACGCCATTGTGTCACCAGAGGTTCTTTCCTCTCTTGGGGCATGGGACCATTGCCAGACCACTCCACCAGTTGTGCAGGGAGCTCCATCCATGGGGCCCTGTGCCTGAGACTGCTCTCGCCCCCAGAGCTGGTGAGCACTCTGGACCGTGCATCCATGTACTGGACTCAGAATGAGAGAACGAGTGCAGCCTGCAACTCTGTACAGTGCAAAACCGCAGGCTCCCACAGGCTGTTGCCAGTGAGGCACAGGCCAGTGCGGGGCTCGCCCTTAGTGTAAGCCACCTCCTGACTGGGCAAGTGAGGGGAAAAAGGGAAAAAGGGATGAGCAGGACCCAGAACCTGCTGGGTCCAGCAAGTGCACCATTCCCCTGACCAGGTGAGTGAATGGAAGGAAAAGGGGGCAAGTCTTTGCACACTCTCCATTTAAAAGTCCAGGCCCAAAATCCCAAACTTGGTGGAAGCATCCAAATTTCCAGCCAATCTAGGTAGAGTCCATCATGCTTATCAGCCTGTTGAGCGTTTCTGCCTCTCCTCCTGCCACCATGATAACCTCAACAGTACAAGTGTGTTGTGATCTTTTTGGCAGGTACATATTCTATGCAAGCTTCCTCTTCCTGTGTCAGGAGCTGTACTAGTTTGTTTACCCTAACCCGGGGGTATGGAAGTGTTGCGTATAGCTGTGGTTTCACCCTTCTACCTTCAGCACTTCCCAACCCATTTGACTTCCCTCCTCTCTGCCCAGTGGTATGTCCAGATCCCCCTGTAACAAATTTCACCTTTGTTTATCAGTCCCCAAACCTTGCCTGTTCATCTCAAAATGCTTGTGAAATTAGGATATTAGAAAGAGAATTATCCTGCAGTTAAGAAAAAAAAAGGAAAAAATTAAATGATAATTTCCTTGGATCTCTGATAATAGGCAAATATACCCCAAAATTTCATCTTGGAGATAGCTTGGATATTTTCTCTGTGTCTTTGTGACAGATTTTTCTACCCCCATCTTCTTATGACCTAATTTCATTCTTTGAAGTATAAATGTTTTTTATCAGAAGAAAAGCAGGGGAAGAAATAGTTGGAAATTGGGCAAATGAGAAATCTTAACAATCTTACCTATAAATATTAGTAGAAAAATAAAAAGGCTTAGCTAACTGAGCAGTTAGCTTATTTCAACTGTTAAAACCAAATTTATATCCAACTGTTATTCTAAAAACTAGTCAGTTTTGCATTATCTTACCAATCACATGGCTGAAAGGTCTCTGTATGTTGTAGATTTACGTTATTTTTTCTACCTCTTTATAGTATTGTCAAAATTAACTTTTAAAAAAGCTCTCTTTAATTGGTCTAAAATAAGTGCTTACGAATTGAATGTTTCACACAATCTAAGGTAATTTTTAATAACCAAAAACTAGTTTAAGTTTGTTGAGTTAATTAAATAAGCCTGTCTTTAAAATTAGCATTAAATGTAGTGAAGATAAATAACTTTTATTCTACCTGGGTTTATTAGTCAAGTAAGTTCATATTACCTCTTTTTTCATCAATATTGTGTTTTATGCTATTTGTGCATAAAATTAGTTTTCTGAATCTTGGTAAATTAAAATTTTAGAGTTTTGCTAAGTTATATGATGGGAAATTAACTGAATATCTAGATTATTTCCAAATAAGACAAAATAGTGAAACATTAATTACTGAACATAGATTTATCTGCTTTTGGTTTCCTATTGCAGACAAACTAAAGATAAATATTAAAGATAAAGATAAAAACTTAGATCTCTTTGTAGACATGTTTTGTGCCACATAAAAGATTGTACTGTTAGCCCTGACTGGTGTGGCTCAGTGGATTGAGCTCTGGTCTGCAAACCAAAGGGTCACTGGTTTGATTCCCAGGCAGGGCACATGGCTGGGTTGCAGGCCTGGTCCCCAGTAGGGGACACTCGAGAGGCAACCACACATTGATGTTTCTCTCCCACTCTTCCTCCCTTCCTCTCTCTAAAAATAAGTAAATATTTTTAAAAATTGTACTATTAAGAGTGCATGTTTCTAGAAATTAAAATATAGTCATACATTTGCCAGGCTAAAGAATGCTGTTATAACAGATAACCACACTTGCTTACTACATAGTTTTCACTAGAAATTAAAGTTTCTAAAGGTTAATAATTCTAATATATGTGATTGAAACTACTAGAAATAATAAAGTAAACATCTACTTATACAGGGAATCTAAGCTGTGTGTTTTTAGTAAAAGAAGGTATCAGGAATGGAGATACATTTTTGTTGAAGGAAAGAAAGTTGTAGAAAATGTATAGAAAAGAAATTTTGGAAATGGATTTAATGCATGGTTAGGACTGGCTAAGATTGGAATAAATGAGGTTAAATATCAGAAGGGAGCCAGTGCAAAATTAAAATTTGGTTTTCCCTCTTTTAAAAGAACAAGGTTGTAAATAATGCTGCTATGAACAGTGGGATACATAGGTTCTTTTCAATTCGTGTTTCAGGATTCTTAGGGTATAATTCCAGCAGTGGAATTACCAGGTCAAAAGGCAGTTCCATCTTTAGTTTTAAAAAAAAATTCCATATTGTTGATTTGTATTTGAAAAAATAAATTAAAATAAAATTAAAAAATTAAAAAAATACACACACACACACACACACACACAATTCCATGTTGTTTTCCACAGTGGCTACACCAGTCTACATTCCCACCAACAGTGTACTAGGGTTCCCTTTTCTCCACATCCTTGCCAGCACTTAATTGTTTGTTGATTTATTTATGATGGCCATTCTGACTGGTGTGAAGTGGTATCTCATTGTGGTTTTAATTTGCATTTCTCTGATGGCTAGTAATGTTGAGCATCCTTTCATATATCCATAAGCCCTCTATATGACAGCATGAATGGAACTAGAAAGTATTATGCTAAGTGAAATAAGCCAGGCAGTAAAAAACAAATACCATATGATCTTACTTATAAATGGAACATAATCAACAAAACACAAGCAAAATAGAACCAGAGACATGAAAATAAAGAACAAACTGACAGTGACCAGAGGAGAGGAATAAGGGGGATAATTGGGGGGGAAAGGGGAAGGAACAAGCCAAGGAACATGAATAGAGGACTCATGGGTATGGACAATGGAGGAGAGATTGACTATGGGAGTGATGGGGGTGGGCAGGACAGAGGAGAACAATGTGGGGAAAATGGGGACAACTGTAACTGAACACCAATAAAAATTTTTTTAAAAACTTAGACTATTGCTTTACTCTTTTATTGAATTTTATTTTTAAATCATGTTTATTATATTACAGTTGTCTCAATTTTCCTCCTTTGCCCTCCTCCACCCATCCTACCCCCGCCCTGTGCTCCCACAGTCAATTCCCACTCTGTTGTCCATGTACATGGGTCATTCATAACATGTTCTTTGTCTAGTCTCTTCTTTTCACCATTGTCTTCCTGCCCTATCCCCTCTGGTCACTTTCAGTCTGCTCCATGTTTCCATGCCTGTGGTTAATTTTGTTTGTTAGTTTATTTTGTTGAATAGATACCCCTTATATATGAGATCATTTGGTATTTGTCTTTCACTGATTGGCTTATTTCACTTAGCATAATATTCTCCAGTTCCGTTCATGTTGTCGCAAAAGGTAGAAGTTTCTTCCTTCTTTCCTTTTTTTTAAATGAGATTGATTTTATTTATTTTCTTAAATGTCAAGATCCATGATAAAATATTAAAACAATTAAATCCATTATAAAGTCTCAGCATTAAAACAACATTACACCAGCACAGAAATAATCACGTAGCTCAATGAAATAAAATGAGCATTCTAGAAACAAATGTATATATCTGTCTAACAATGTAATATATGAGTAAATTGATATTTCAGATCAATGGGGAAGATAAGGCTTATTCAACAAATAAGGTGAATGATCCACTATTACTTGAAATAAAATAAATATAGAGCCCTGTTTCGCACATTATACAAAAAATATTCAAGTGAGTTAAAAATCAGTATGTAAAATCTCAGGGGTATTAGGAGAAAATACACAATCATATTTTTCTTACCCTGAAGTAAATATTCAAACCCAGAAGCTATAAAGTGAAATATTCACAATATGATTATATTAAACATTTAAGACGATACAGTAATATAGCTATAAAAAAAAGTCAAAGGACAAGTAATAGAATAGGAAAGTATTTACAACACATCTAAAAAAGGGTTAATAGTTTGTTTCTTTTTTTAAAGGGAAAAAAATTCTACAAACATTTAATCAAAAAATGGATAACGAATGCCAAAATGTCATTTAAAGCTTTTTAAAAATAATAGAAATAGGCAAGAAATATACAAAAACAGGTTTAGTTTAAACAAATAATAAAGTCACAATTAAAATAACATTGTCACAATCAGATTAATAAGTATTAAAAATATTGGTAATATCAAGTATTGGTGACTGTGAAAGGAACTGGGTATTCACAGACTCTTTTTCTTCATCTTCTTAAAGTAGTCCCTTTAACATATTTAGCAATGCTGGTTTGGTGGAGGTGTATTCTTTAGCCATCTTTTAACTGGGAAGCTCCTTATTTCACCTTCCATTTTAATTGAGAGCTTTGCTGGGTAGAGCAGTCTTGGTTGCAGGCCTTTGCTTTTCATTACCTGGAATATTTTTTGCCATTCCCTTATGGCTTATAATGTTTCTGTTGAGAACTCAGCTGCTAGCTGTACCAGGGCTCCCTTGTATGTTACTACCTCCGCTTCCTTTATGATTCTCTCTTTGTCTTTGATACTTGCCATCTTCATAATGATGTGTCTTGGAGTGGGCCTCATTGGACTTCTATTGAATGGGATGTTCTGTGCTTCCTGGACTTGTGTGCCTTTTTCTCTCCTCCAGTTAGATTCTTCTCCTTCTGGTATCCCTATTATATGAATATTATTACATTTCAGGTTTTCGTGCATTTCCCGAAACACCTCTTCATTCTTGTTGAGTCTTTTTTTCATTTTCTTGTTCTTTCTGGGAGCTGTTTTCTACCTTGTCCTCCAGCTCGGTGATCCGTTCCTCTGCCTCATCTAGCCTGCTTTTGATTCCTCCTACTGTGTTTTTCAATTCAGAAATTGTATTCTTCATTTTTCTCTTTTCTCTTGTTGATAGTTTTATGTCCTTTTTCATGCTGATACAGTTTGAAATAAGTTTCTTGTACTTTCCCTGTAGTTTTTGGTAATTCTCTCTGACCTCACTGAGCTCATTGATCTTCCTTAGAACTGTTGTTTTAAACTCAATATCTGATAGTTTACTTGCCTCTATTTCATTTAGTTCTCTTTCTGGGGATTCCTCCTTTCCCTTCAATTGTGGGAGGGGTGTTTGTCTTCCCGTTATTTGTGAGACTCTTCTTTTTTACTTCTGCTTCTTAAACTGATCTGTCTTGATTTCCTGACTTTGTGGTGTGAACTTCTGTGGTAGGAGACTTTATTTTTTCTTTCTGAATCTGCTTCTGATGATGTCAGATGTTGATCCTGTCTGACCTTAGGCAGTCTAATCATGAGTTCCAGGACTTCACTGTCTGTGGCTGTCTCCTTCAACTGTTAATCTAGTCACTCTACACTCAGCAGGCCGCTTTAGAGACACCACAAGGTGGGGCAGAGTCCCTCCTGGGGGTAGCGTTGTTGCGTCCTCTCATGCTGCTGCTGCTCAGGGGATTGGTCTGCCTAAGCCAGATAGCTGCCACCATATAGGAGAGGAGCCAGTACTGGATTCCCACTGGCTACTCTCAGTTCTTTCCCCGAAGCCTCAGTCTCCAGTCTCTTTTCAAGTGTGTCTAGACCTCTCTGTCCCCGCCTTTAGCCAGGGATCTACTATCTGTGGCTGCCACTCTGTACTCAGCATTCAGGCTTTAGCACCACCAGGCCAGAGCCAAGTCCCTCCTGGGGGCAGGGGTTTTGTCCTCTCACACTGCTGCTGCTCAGGGGAGTGGTATGCCTGAGCAAGATGGCTGCTGCCATATGGGAGAGGAGTCAGCACCAGAGCCCACTGGCTACTCTCTCAGTTCTCTCCCCAAATCCTCCTTCCCCAGTCTCCCTCAGGCATCTCTAGCCCACTCTGCCCCCACCTTTGCCAAAGCCCAGGGTAAGTGGCTGCAAACAAAAATGTATGCATTGGCTCTTTAAATGGCTCTTTGCATCTAGCCTCCTTTCTCTGGCAGCAAGCAACCCTGTCACTTTTTGCAGCTGGCTGTTATCTGTGTATTTTTTAGTCTCTGGTGCTACAGGCTGGAGATCCCCACTTATGGTTTAGACCATGCTCTTCTCAGGGGGATCCAACTTGCTATTTCAGTATCGTTCTGGTGCTGCCACTCATGGGCACCACACCCACCTTCTCCAGTCTCTACCACACTCCTTACCAGTTAGGTTGTGCTGAAGCTGATTCTCCTGTCTGTCTGAGGTTATAAGGCTCCTCTCTTGCTGTTGTTCAGTTGCATGTTCCAGTTGATTTTTTGTCAATTTAGTTGTACTTCCAGGTTGGTCCTGGGTGGAGGTCAGCATGACTTCCACTTCCTCTTCTACCATCTTGATTTCTATCTCTTCTCTTGATAATAAAAGACTGTAAAGAGTTTTTCTTTGCCCTTAAAATACTCTATAACTATGGAAGAAGACTTGACTTTTGTTAATGAACACAATAGAAGACTTGACTTTGGGTGGTGAAACACAATATACAATATATAGATAATATATTGTGGAATTGTACACTTGAAACCTATATAACTTTGTTAATCAATTTCACCCCTAATCAATTCAATAAAAATTTTAAGAAATCTTAGAATATTTTTGTGTTTTATCAAAATAATGTACTGTCCTTCATGTTTTAGGGAAATGAAAATTAATACCATAACAGATATTTATACATACCTAAGAAAACATCTGAAATTACATCATAGCTATCACCTCACACCTGTTAGAATGGCTATCATCAGGAAGACAAGAGACTAAAACGTGCTGGGAAGGATGTGGTGAAAAGAGAACTTTTATGCATTATTGGTAGGAATATAAATTGGTTCATCCACTGTAGAAAATAATATGAAAATTCCTAAAAAATTTTGAAAGTATATCTACCATATAATCAAGAAATTCCACTTCTGGACATATAGCTAAAGGAAATGAAGACAGGATTTTGACATGGTATGTGTATACTCTCCTGTATTTATGACAGCATTATTCACAATAACCAAGATATGAAAAAAACCCAAATTCCAATCTGTATGTATAGCTGAATAATATTTCATTATGGAGTAAATGAAATAATAATGAAGTATTACCACTTAAGGCAATATAGATTGACCTTGAGGATATTATTATAAAGTCAGATAGGAAAGGACATAAACCATATGACTTCACTCATATGTGGAATATAAAACAAAAACAAAATGAACGAACAAACAATACAAAACCAACTCAGACAGACAACAGATTGGTAGTTACCAGAGGGGAATGGGATGGAGGGAGGCTGAAATGGGTGAAGAGGGTCAAATATGTGATGACCGATGGAAACTTGACTTTTGGTGGTGAATATGCAATATAATATATACAGATAGCAAATTATAATGTACACCTGAAACATATAGTGTTATTAACCAATTTTACTTCAATTAAAAAAAAATATGGTGCATATATGCAGCAGAATATTATCCAGCCATGAGAAAGAAGGATATCCTTCCGTCTGGCAAAGATGGAGGCATATGTAGATAGACTTTTCCTCCTTGCACAACCAAAAGAAGGAAAAGAACAAATTTAAAATAACAAAAAGAAAAAAAGAAAAATAACAAAAAACCCCAGAACTTCTAGAAAATCGAACTGTATGGAGGTCTAACAACCAAGGAGTTAAAGAAGAAACATGCATCCAGACTGGTAGGAAGGATGGAGATAAGAAGCCAGGACAGAGAAGACATGTGGGAAGATGGTGGCTGGAGGACCAGGAGGGCAAGGTGGCGGCTGGCGGACTGGGTGGTCCCACATCTGCACACAGATAAACCAGGAGGAACAGCTGTGGAGTGAAACAGACTGCGCAATCCAGGATTCCAGCATGGGATAAGAAAGCCTAAAAACCTTTGGATGTGAAAACCTGTGGGAGTTGCAACAGGGGGAGACTCTCCCAGCCTCACAGAAGAGTTTGTTGGAGAGACCCACAGGGTCCCAGAACATACACAAACCCACCCACCAAGGAATCAGCAACAGAAGGGCCTGATTTGCTTGTGGGTAGTGGGGGCAGTGACTGAAAGCAGGCAGAGAGCCAAACATGCATCATCATTCCCACTCTACCCCTCCCCCACAGAGTCACAATGCAGTGACCTTGGTTGCCCCACCCTGGTGAATACATAAGGCTCTGCCCCTTCCAACATAACAGATGTGCTGAGACAAGTATGGCCCAAATGAAACAACAGATAAAAGCTCCAGAAAACAGAACCAAGCAATGAAGAGATAGCCAAACTATCAGATGCAGAGTTCAAAACACTGGTGATCAGTATGCTCAGAAATGGTTGACTGTGGTTGAAAAATGGAGGAAAAAGTGAAGGCTATTCCAAGTGAAATAAAAATATACAGGGAACCAATGGTAAAGGGAAGGAAACCTGGACTCAAATCAATAATTTGGAGCAGAAAGAAGAGATAAACATTGAACCAGAACAGAATGAAGAAACAAAATATTCAAAAAAAATGAGGAGAGGCTTAGGAACTTCCAGGACAACTTTAAACATTCCAACATCCGAATCATAGGGCTATCAGAAGGAGAAGAAGTAGAGCAAGAAATTGAAAACTTATTTGAAAAAATAATGGATAACTTCCCCAATCTGTTGAAGGAAATAGACTTCCAGGAGATCCTGGAAGCTCAGAGAGTCCAAAAGAAGTTGGACCTAAGGAAGCACACACCAAAGCATATCATAATTACATTACCCAAGATTGATAATAAGGAGAGAACCTTAAAAGCAGCAAGAGAAAAGGATAGAGTTACCTACAAAAGAGTTCCCATAAGACTATCAGCTGATTTCTCAAAAGAAATCTTGCAGGCAAGATGGAGCTGGCAAGAAGTATTCAAAGTCATGAAAGCCAGGGACCTATATCCAAGGTTACTCTATCCAGAAAAGCTATATTTAGAATGGAAGGGCAGAGAAAGTGCTTCCCAGATAAGGTAAAGTTAAAGGAGTTCATCATCACCAAGTGCTTATTATATGAAATGTTAAAGGGACTTATCTAAGAAAAAGAAGATCAAAACTATGAACAGTAAAATGACAACAAATTTACAACTATCAGCATCTAAACCTAAAAAATACAAAAAACAAACAAACAACTAGAACAGGAACAGAATCACAGAAATGGAGATCAGAAGGGAGGGGGAAGAAATGGGGAAAAACGTACAGGGAATAAGAGGCCTAAATAGTAAGTAAGTATAAAATAGGGGACGGTTAAGAGTAGTATAGGAAATGGAGAATCCAAAGAACTTATATGTATGACACATGGACATGAACTAAGTGAGGGGGGGAATGCTGGTAGGAGGGGGTGCACAGTGGAGCAGAATAAAGGGGAGAAAAAAAGGGACAACCATAATAGCATAATCAATAAAATATATAATCAAAAGCTTAAAAGAAAGAAAAACAAAGATACCCTTCCATTTATGAAAACATGGATGGGCCTTGAGGAAAGGTCAATAAGCAAAATATGTCACACAGTATAAGACCAATACTGTCTGATAACAGTTATATGTGACATCTAAAAGTGTTAATCATGGGGCCAAGATGAAGGCGTAGGTAGATATGCTTCACTTCCTCACACAACCAGAAAGGATAACAACTTATTTGGAAAAAAAAAAGTACCAGAACTGCCAGAGAAATTGAACTGTATGAAAATGGAAAATGACGACCAAGGAGTTAAAGAAATATTCATCCAGACTGGTAGGAGGGGCATAGATGGGAAGCTGGGGCAGAGACACAATGCCAGGGCAGTGATGACACGTGACAAGGTGGTGGCTAGCAGACCAGGATATCCCACATTCATGTGCGGATAAACTGGGAGGAACAACTGAACAGTGAGACAGACCACCCAACCCAGGGTTCCAGCGCAGGAAACTAAAGCATCAAAACCTCTAGCTGTAAAAATCTGTTGGGGTTGTGGCAGCAGGAGAAACTCCTAGTCTCACAGAAGAGTCTGTTGGAGGGGCCCACAGGATCCTAGAATGTACACAAGCCCGCCCACCCAGGAATCAGCACCTGAAATGGCACAACCCACTTGTGAGAAGTGAGGGAAGTGACAAAGTGGGGTGACAGTTGAGCAAGCGTCATTGTTCCCTCTCTGACTCCTCCCCCACATACAGGGCCACAACTCAGCAAAGTGGGTTGCCCTGCCCTGGTGAATACCTAAGGCTCCGCCCCTTACAATGTAACAGGTGCACCGAGACAAAAAAAATATGGCCCAAATGAAAGAACAGATCAAAACTCCAGGAAGAGGCCTAAGCGACAAGGAGATAGCCAACCTGCATCTGATAGGTTGCACTGGTAATGAGTATGCTCACAGAAATGATTGAGCATGGTTGCAAAATAGAGGAAGAAGCAAATGCTATGCAAAGTGAAATAAAGAAAAATATACAGCAAACCAACACTGAAGTTGGGACTCAACGATTTGGAATAAAAGGAAAAAATCAATATTCAACTAAATAATTCAAAAAAATGAGGAGAGGCTTAAGAACCTCCGGGACAACTTTACACGTTCCAACATCCGACTCATAGGGGTGCCAGAAGGAGAAGAGGAAGAGCGAGAAATTGAAAACTTATTTGAAAAAAATAATGAAGGAAAACTTCCCCAATCAGGAGAAAGAACTAGTAATGCAAATCTGGGCAGCTCAGTGAGTCCCAAAGAAATTGCATCCAATAGAAACACACCAAGATGCATCATAATTAAATTACCCAAGATTCAAGATAAGTAGAGAATCTTAAAAGCAGCAAGGGAAAAGGAGAGTTACCAACAAAGGAGTTCCCATAAGACTATCAGCTGATTTCTCAAAAGAAATCTTACAGGTAAGAAGGAGCTGGAAAGAAGTATTCAAAGTCATGAAAAGCAAGGACCTGAATCCCAGATTACTCTTCAGCAAAGCTATCATTTAGAATGGAAGGGCAGAGAAAGTGCTTCCCAGATAAGGTCAAGTTCAAGGACATCATCATCACCAAGCGTTTATTATATGAAATGTTAAAAGGACTTATCTAAGAAAAAGAAGATCAAAACTGTGAATAGTAAAATGACAACAAACTCACAACTATCAATGACTGAACCTAAATAAAAAACTCAGCTAGAACAGGAACGGAATCACAGAAATGGAGACCACATGGAGGGTTATCAGCGGCAATAGGGAGTGGGCAGAATGGGGGAAAAGGTACAGGGAATAAGTATAAATGGTACAAAATGGAAAGGGGGAAGTTAAGAATAGTGTAGGAAATGGAGAAGACAAAGACCTTATATGTATGACCCTTGGACATGAACTAAGGAGAGAGGAATGCTGGAGGGAAGGTGGTGCAGGGTGGAGGGGGATAAAGAGGGGAAAAGATGAGGACAACTCTAATAGCATAATTGATAAAATATACTTAAAGAAACATATCACCATACAGACACACAAAAACGAAGAAATTCAAATGGGTAGTTATGGGAGACTTGAGCCCACAAAGTTCCCCCAGTTCGTCGCAGATGAAAGAATGAGTCGTTCCAGACACCATTTGCCTATCACAGAGAGGGGAAGGTGATTCTCTCTAAAGGAGAATGCCCCGAGCCTTGGTGCTCAAAGGCTTTTATTGAGAGGGATACAAGCAGGGGATACATAACAGGAATGTATAGGTAATCTCATTACATCAGTAGCTTAAGTTTACAAGGAATAGGTGTTGTTTAAAGAAGACAGTGGCAGGAACACACCAAACTGCTTGGATCCAAGTTGAGCAAACATTATGGCGCCAGATGGGATTTGGGTTGGGGTCCAGGAATTTTGTAAATTTCTTTCCCAGCCTTGAGCTGGTTATCTGGTATAAGATTAACAGAGCTTGAGGGAGAAACAAAGCATGCTTCAAGGTGTGTAATTT
The DNA here is from genome assembly GCF_021234165.1 of Pteronotus mesoamericanus. Lineage (NCBI taxonomy): Eukaryota > Metazoa > Chordata > Mammalia > Chiroptera > Mormoopidae > Pteronotus > Pteronotus mesoamericanus. The sequence goes on from NW_026555072.1 coordinate 5,805,276, forward strand.
ACTTCTAGGTCTGATTTCCCCCAGGGGCCCTCGGAGTTATTATCAGGTCTTGCCTATCAACCCTAACCGCGTTACCAGTGTTCGAGCCAAGTCTTTTGGGTCCTCTTCCAGGCCCCAGCTAGCATGGGACGACAGTTCCCGATATCACTCAATGCGGCCCCCTACAGGTCGTTACAGAATAGCCATGGAGATGCAAAGTACAGTATAGGAAATGGAATTGCCAAAAACTTATGTGCATGACCATGGACATGAACAACGATGGGGGATTGCCTGAGGGAGTTGTGGTGCTAGGTGGAGGGTGGCAAAGGGGGGAAAATCAGGACAACTGTAATAGCATAATCAATAAAATATAATTAAAAAATAAAATTAAACCTGGAAAAGTAGTGAAATGGTGATTAGCAGCGGATGGGAATGGAAGGGGAATAAGAGCGATGGTGTTTAAAGGTACAGTCTTGTTACAAGTAATAAGCAGGAGAGATCTAATATAAGTATAATGAATATAAATGATAATGTACAGTAATTTTGTAATGTGATAAATACCACCACATTTTCAATCATATTGCAATATGTAAATGTATCCAAGTAAAAAGTTAAAATTACATCATAGCAAGTGTTGGTGAGGGTGTGGAACAGGAACACTGCTGGTGGAAATGTGAACTGGTATGACCACTTTGGAAAATGGTTTGGCAGCTTTTAAAAAAGTTAAACATACATACTCATAACTATTCTGCTCCTAGGTATTTATCCAAGAAAAATGAAAGCACGCATCTTTCCAGTGGCTTGCACAAAAATATCACAGCACCTTTTCTTTTTTAGCTCAAACTATATTTTTAATTGTTGTTCAAGTACAGTTGTCTGCATTTTCCTGTGAAAAGTTTCCCCTGGCCTACCCACTCCCACATCCCTTATTTATAATAGTTTCAAACTAGAAACAAGGGAGAGGAGGAAGAACAACAGATAAAACATTAAAATAAAAGTGTGCCAAAATATTAACAATTGGTGGATGTAGGTGGAAAGTATATGGGTATTTATTGTATCATTATTTTATTTTTTCTGTAATTTTGAAAATTTTCAAAATAACCCTGGTTGGGTTGCTCAGTTGGTTAGAGTGTCATTCTGAACACCAGACGTTTGCAGGTTTGATTCCCAGTCAGGGCACGTAACTACCTTGTGGGTTCGATCCCCAGCCAGAGTGCATGTTGTAGGCAACCAGTTGATGTTTCTCTCTCACATTGATGTTTCTATCTCTGTCTCTGCCTGTCTAACTTAATCTCTCTCTCCCTCTGCCTTCTCTCTCTCAAATCAATAAACATATCCTTGGGTGAGGATTAAAAAGATATATACATATAAAAAGAAAAAATTTTCTAAATAAAAAATTGGAAAAAAACTTGATTTAAGACTTTAAGAAAACTTACTGCAAGTTTTAAATCAAGATTTTGAATAAAATATGCATATACTGTCATATGCTGTCACTAGAAATATTGATAAGCTTTTAGAGAGCAAAGTGTTTTTGTGCCTTTAATAAACAAGTTTTAAATATTAAAAAAACAGTGAGAGAAGATATGCATTATTCAATACATTGATTAGAAAAATAGGTCTTCAGAAGTCTAGCCCACCTGAACATTAATTATAAGTGGGCTCCATTGCAAAATCATTTTATTCATGGTGATGAAATTAGAGGATCCCTATTAGTGACAGGAGAAAAGTCTATATTCACAGTGTTCTAAATATATAGCCTTTCTTGAACTTCTCAAAAATAAAAACTCTAAGGAACTTACCTTAGAATTGATTTTGAATCACTTTCAAAATTCAAACTATAAAAAGTGAACATTTATTGACTAAATGTACTCTGAATGGAGAAGACTTTCTAAATATAAAGAAATAAAGGCAGCAGAAAAGATTAGTATATCTGATACTTAGATATCTGATACTTAGATACTTAGAATTGATTTTGAATCACTGTCAAAATTCAAACTTTAAAAATTGAACATTTATTGACTAAATGTACTCTGAATGGGAAGACTTTCTAAATATAAAGAAATAAAGATAGCAGAAAAGATTAGAATATCTGATAATGATATTAAAACTTTGGAACATCAAAGACAAAATTAGTATTTTAAACAGGTACAATAAATTATGGCTTACCAGATTTATCTTCAATAGATATAAAAAGTATGTCAGATACATTTGATAAGAAATCTTCTAAGACTAAGGAAATAAATAACATTGTCACAAAACAAAAATAAATATGGTTGACAAACATAAAATTGTACTTAACTTTGAATGTAATCAAAGAAATATGAGTAAAATACAATGATAAGGCTCTATTTCTATTATATCAATGTCATAAATTTTAAAAAGTGCTAATTCTCTTATTGATGAAAATAGGGAGATTAGTTACTTTTGCTTGTGGTGGGAATGTAAATTGGTATAACCTTTCTGAGAAACAGTTTGGTTACATCTATTTAGAGCCTTAAAATTATCTATACTCTAGTAAGGCATCTTAAGGTAATAATCAGAGATGCAGACCAAGATTTATAAACTAAAATAATCTTTGTAACATTGTGAAAAATAGTGATGTTTTAGAAATAGCAGAATTGGCCCACAATTAGGGGTTGGTTAACTCCGTTTCAGTACATACAAGGAAACAAAATGATGCAGCCATTAAGAAGCACTGTGAAGCATTTTTAATGGCATGAAGATGTAATATACTTTCCCCTCACTGCTCTGGAGCCAGCTAAGAGTGAATGTACTACTCCTCACCTTCAAGTATCCAAAACCAGCCACATAAGTCCCCACCTCCCCTGTTCTTCCTGCATCACAGTTGTCATACCCTTGAGATGAAGGGCACCCTAACCATGCTATTCAAAGTGTGGTCTGTGGACAAGAGGCATGCATCACCTGGGAGCTTGTAGGAATTTAGAATCCTGAATGAAATATGCATTTAACAAAATCCTCAGGTGTTTTGTGTATACATTAGAATTTAAGCACTGGCCTTGAGGAGGACACATTCTCATTTGTCAGTATTTCATTTAAATAGGTGCTGTACAGACTGAAGAATATGCCAGTATTCGTGTGGTGTACAGTGCAATTGTTAGTGCTTCTGATATAGCCATTCATCAAGCCACTGTTGTCAGGCACTGTTAAGTGGAAAACATATGTGAAAAATGAAATCACTGCAAAGGTCTAAGAGTTTCAGGCCCCAGTGGGAGACATATCTTAAGACATAAGTGATAAATTGGCAAAAGGATTATATAGATAATTGCAGCTGAGAAGAAGAGAGCATCTGAGAACAGAGTGGTTACAGAGGAGTGAGTTTGTATCTGGGCTTGTAATGATTAAATGCAGCTGGTAGGGGCTATGTTGTGGCCAGCTCATTTCTGGGTATGATTATGGTGAATTAATGGTCTAAGACAGGGCTTCTGAAACTTTAAGGAATGTCGGTATCACTTGGAGAGTTTGTTAAGACACAAAGTGCTGAGCTTCTGACATTGTTTCTCATCCAGTAGATCTGGAGCAAGTTCCGAAAATGTGCATTTGTACCTAATTCTCAGGTAATACTGACACTGCTGATTTGGAGAATTGTACCTTGATCACCACTAATTTAGAGGAAATAGCATGAGTCTTGGAGCCAGTTGAAGCTCTACCACTTATTAATTTAGGAGGCAAGTAATTTTCTTTAGGTTTCTCTTTGAGAAATGGAGAATTGCAATACCCATCTTACAAGGGTTTGCAAAAGTAAAGGAAATAAAGGTCTATGGAAGGACCTTAGTATACTTACTGCCTGGTACATTTCAGTTAAACTAAGTTTAACTTAGTTTCCATTCCTTTTCCCAAAGTAATCCTACTTGAAAATTTAGCTGCAACATCATCTTTGGGAGTGAATGAGTAGTAGTTTTGGTGTGAAGGTCACTTGGCAGTGGGTATAAGCCCTTCTTGGAGAATTTGGGATGAGCCTTCCATACCATTGGCTCAAACTGATTAGTGTCTCTTGTGTGGCTGTGTTGTTCATCTTTTACTCTGATGAGAATTCATATTGCCTGCCAGTAAGTTGAAACAAAGATATCTGAAAGCTTAAAGAGACTAGTGCCATTCCAGTTATACTGCCTGAAAGAATGATTTGACACATAAAAACTAAAATTTATATTCTACCAGGAAAAGCTAAAAATCTATTTTTAATTTGTTAGAACTGAAAATTCTAAGGTAAGTTCCTTAGAGTTTTTATTTTTGAGAAGTTCAAGAAAGGCTGTATATTTAGAAGACTGTGAATACAGACTTTTCTCCTGTCACTCTCTAATAGGGATCCTCTAACTTCATCACCATGAATAAAATGATTTTGCAATGGAGCCCATTCATTCCCATCACAAATTATTAGGCAAGTACTAGAATCCTTAAAACATTGAGGTGTTTTTATTCACTTCAATTTCAGTGTTCACACCAACAGGACCCACTAAGAAAAATAGGACCTTCCTATGTAATACCCAGATTGAAACAGAAAATTGATAGATTCTCCTTGAACCACCATTAGTTATTGACTCTCTATGGGAATTTGTCTATTAGATTATAGACTACAGATAATTAATCACATAGCAAGCTTTTGAAGATTAAGACAGCACAGGTACAGCCCTGGCTGTTGTGGCTCAGGGGATTGAGTGCTAGCTTGCAAACCCAAATATTGCCAGTTCGAGTCCAGGTCTAGGCACATACTTGGGTTGCAGGCCAGGTCTCCAGTAAGAGGTGTGTGACAGACAATCGATTGATGTATCTCTCATACATCAGTATTTCTCTCCCTGTCCTCCCTCCCTTCCCCTCTATCCAATAATAAATAAATAAAATATTTTAAAAAAGAGAAAGACACAGCACAGGTACATTTTGGTTGATGTGGAGGAAAGAAAGGATTGTTCTGGATCAAGAGTCATTACCCTATTGATTTTGGGACATTTAGGGATGATCTTTAGGACAGTGGGCATCTGGGGGAAGGACATCAAGCAAAAGAATGAAATAGGAAAGGGACAAAGTTTTCCCACTCTGAATTCTCACTTGAGGTTTCTAAACCAGACCTCAGGCCTGTTCTTGTTTGCCTACCTTCTCAATAGCTGAACTTAGAAAGAGAAAAATGTGTCACCTCCCACATTATATATCTTTACTGACTCCACTTGTTGCCTTCTGGATGAAATTTAAACTGCCTATTTCAAGAGCAGCCAGCATCCTTTCACCTCAGTGGTGCACTATATAAATAGCCATCATGGGCAATTAGTGTCTCCTATTTTCTTCTTTCTAAATAGTGTGGTTGAATGATGTTTAATATATTTCAGTGGTTCTCTCCCCAAATCAAGTAAATTATTTTTTTTATGCCTTGCAAAGTTCATGCATATATAACTTCAACTGTGATTTAAAAAGATAAGGATATAAAAATGTATATGAACCAGCCACTCACTAATATTTTATGAGCATTAAGACTATTTGGTCAAAAGATTTTCTTAAGAAAAAATTTCTATTTTGTTTTAGAGAAGACATCTTATTTTTTACATTGTGAATATTAAGTTACTCTATAACATTAAGTGGAAATTTTTGTTTATTATTCTTGTCTTTCTTGACCACCCACACACACCAATGTTACACACATTTTTTGCTCTGAATCACTTTCAGCTATCCATAAATCTGCACTCTTATGACCCCAATAGCAGAACAAGAAAATCTTTCTGAAAATCAAGAGAGAGAATGCTCTCAACTTGTTGGGTTCCCAAGAAAATAATTTCTGAGGCTCAGAGCCTGAGGCAAAGACTGTCTGAGAAGGAGGAGTTTCTAACAGAACTTAGGAGGGGCAGCACTTCATCTGAGTGCCAAGGTACAGTTGCAGTGACCATACCCCTGCTTTTCCAGGCTGTCCTCTTTAAGACTTCCCATTTAGGCAATATGATGATCTAATTTCATTATTTTCTCTTACATTCTATTATATTTCATAATCACCACTGTCCTAGAGAAAGGAAAAGAGGCTCAAAATCTGTCCCAAAAGATTATTTTAAAAGTTTGTGCCTGCAAGATCTCCCTCAGCTGCTTTGTTAGCACCCCAAGCTACCCTGCAGCATCTTTCCCTAGTGCTCATTACCCTCTTAGTGCTGCAGTTTCTCCTCACTTCCTGCTCCTGGGCTCCCTAACTTCATTGGGTCACACAAACTTCTGTATGTTGAGCCAAGGCTACTGCCCACCTGAAGAATCACCTCAGCTCAGTCCAAAGCTCTGTCTTCCAAAGATCCAGAGTAGGAGAAGGCAGATTTGGGCCCTTCTGTGAAGAAGAGCAGATGTGTGAAAGAGATGGCATTACAGGGTGGGTTGGGCTTGTGGAGCAGAAGCTGATAGTGCTCCATCAAGGAACCCTCAGTGCTCACCATTTCCATGTACTCTGTCTGACCTGATGGTTTCGTACTTCAGGTACCTAGGACTCTGCCTGGGGGCTTTCTTTGGCCTCTGAAGTGAACAAGTTTTGTACAGGGGCACACTAAAGTGATGAGCAGTTACTAGCTCTAGAAGTAGCTCTCAACTGGTGACTGACAGAAATTGGTGAATAATACCCCACATCCCTCAGCCTTCAGACACGATAACTCTGAGGTGTGCTCTCTGCATTCCTTCAGAGACCCCCAGTAAGACTGAGCCCCAGTTGTCCACAGCAGCAATCTTCTCATTAACTCCGCTTTTATTGGTTTTCTCTCTGTCCCTGTTTAACTGCCTCCTATACTATTGTTTCTTGGCATTACTCTTCAGATTTTTGTCTCAGGAATTGCTTCTGAGGGAACCAAATCTAAGAGCTAGAACAAAGGATATGTGAAGTTATGGCAGCACATACTATCTGGACCACATTGTGGAGGCTTTAAATGTCATGTTGAAGTAAGACTGTGTTCTTTGGTGACTGGGTTCTGAGTACTTGATCAGACTTGTATACTAGAGGATCATTGCAGAAACAGAAGAATGGATTAGAGCAGTGGTTGTCAAAGAATGGTCCCTGACCTATGAATATAAGAATTACCTAGAAACTTTTTAACAATGCAAATTCTTGCATTATTAAAATATAATATTACAATTTCCACTTTTTATCTGGGGTTTGACCCAGAAATCTGTTTAAATAAGCCCTCCAGGTACATATGATGCTTCTAAAGTTGGAGAATAACTAGATTAGACATTGAAGGGGAAGTTGGCAGCATGGAGGCCAGTTATCAGACTATAGCGAGAGCCCAGTTAAGAAACTGTAAAGGCCTCAGCTATCAGTTTTAATTCCTTTTGCCTCCTTCCTTTTGCCTTGGACTGTGTTCTGAATGGAGAATGTGCTTAATAAATATTTTGGCTTGATATCTTTCATCCCATTATCAAGCAAATGGAGTGGTAGTGAGAGGGGCAGTGATGGAAAAAGGTGGGATCAGTAACTGGTCATATGAACCTCATATGAGGTTCAGCCACACCACTGCCCATGTGACATTTTGAGCATTATCCCTTTCTCAGTTCCAGGGACAAAGTCTTCCCCTAAAAAGATTGGGTTATTGGCCCAATGTTATGTCTTCTTCAGAAAACATCCATAGTTACTCTCTCTTCAGAAATCAAGACCCCATGGTTTATGTGTATGGAGGCTGAGGAATATTGTAAATCTGAGAATGAAATCCCCATAAATCAGGCAATAAAAGCTTTTTAACAGAAATTACTTCCTGAGAAAGGGAACACTGTGTATGGACAAGGGGGATGGATAGAGTCTTGGAAGATGAATAGGAGGTCTCCTGCTAAGTAGCTTAAAATCCCAAATTAGTTAGTGTTAGTTTGAAAACTAATGCATATTATTATTATTTGCATGAAAACTTTTTCTTCTTTATTTTAATAACCCCATAATGATGCCCTGAAACTGTGTCTAATGGCAACCCAAACCTTAAGTGCCTGCTTATGGGGCTGTCGGAACTCAAAGTCCCCTAACAGTCATTAAGGCTGGGGTGGGTGAGAGACCATGGTTGACAATGGCCCATTCCACTGGAGTATCAGGACAACAAGGTCTTTGACTAAGACCTTCACTAAAAAACTGGATGACATTTTTTGGGCCAAAAGAAGCAATTGGAAAGGTTGCTTTGTGAGTTGGCCTCCAAGCCCGTGTTGAAACTAGGCTGTAGCAAGTCTGAAAGAAATCTGGCAGAGGAGGAAAAGGCCCTCCCTGTGCCAGGAACTGCATAAACCCATGACCAGTCAAACAGAACCAGTGTGGTGAAGAAATATTTCTGAATGGCAAAGCTGGTTCCACCATCTAGTAATTTACTCTAAGTGGTAGCAACCAGCATCCTGCTTGGTGGACTGTGGTCTGTTGAAGGAGAGCTTGGCTGAAATGGTTGCTGTGTTATTTCTCTTTGACCTAGAAAAAAGTATGCCATTATAAAAGGAACTAAAGAGAGAAATCTTTTGGAATTGCAAACCCTTAAAAAGGCATTCTATGGCTTTCTTAGCCAGGCAGATTGAGTTATTGCTTAAGCTATGTTGAATTAAGTTAATGAAAATAAGGGTGTACATGGACAAGAATTTACTACACATATGGATATTTTTATAAACAAAGTGAAATAATTAGCTTAAAGAGTAGGCTACAGTTGTCTACACCAAGAGACTTTTCAAGTCAATCAGGATTTCTTTGTAGATTAAATACGAAGCTGTCTAAAATAAGTAAGTATAAAACATTGTATCAGATAGAAAGACTAATGGGGCCAATGTTGGCCAAAGGTTGAGCAGAACAGATCCACAAGGCCAACTTGGCCTCTTGAAAGCTCTTGTAGCAAAGAGGCTTCTGGTTGTGTTCATTTCTCTCCACTAAGTCTTTAGCTTTTGCAGCAATGGTTCTGGTTGTCAAAACAACCAGCTGTGGAATGATCAATCTGGATACTGAATAACCTACTCAGTTCAACCATTAAAAAGTAAAATAGGTTTTAACTGTTTCAGTCAGTTTCATGATTGGCATGAAAATATCTGGCAGCAATTGGCTTGATTGCTTAGTTATCAACCCAAGGGTAGACAAAGAACCAGGCAAAGGGCCCTAGAGATTAGCTAGTCCAACTTTGATACCCAAGTCACCTAGCTAGTATGTGGTAAATTTGGAATGAGACACCCAGGCCAGAGTTTCCCACCTCTCTCTACCATCTCATCAACCCACAGCACCTATTCTTATTCACAGAAATAAAACAAAGCTATTTTTTAATTATGCTTTTTTTTCCTCAACAGGAATTAATCCCCCAAAGACAGAGGTGAGCAAAAGTAGGTTTATAGGAAAAAATAATTCAATAATAAATGATACAAGAATAAACTTTGCTTCATGTACTCATAACTGTAAACCTTCTCTTGTGCTACCCTGTATATTAATTAAGGTAGCATAAGAAAAATAGCAATAACTATTAAAATCATGCGAGATAAATACTGTCATTCTTTGCAGCCTAATTTATTATGACGTTAAAAGGGCTGTGAGAGCTCACCTTGCTTCTGTGAAACAGGGTGCAGTTTTTAAATTCCCCTCAGTTATACATTAATACAGGCCATTAGGGATGAGGCTAATGGTAGATGAAGACCATTTTATGGGGAATATGCAGCCCCTGAAAAAATGAACAGTTGTGTATGGACCCCCAACCAGTCCTACAAATGACAGAACTTGTCACAAACTAGTCCCCCCCATTCTCCCCATTACCTCATTTGCCAATAAAGTCTCTCCTTGCTGCATTCTGGTGCTTCAGTGATTGGCCTTACTGTATGCCAAGCATATGAATTTGGGTTTGATTATAATAATGCCTTTGTCAACAAGTTCTATCATCCCTTTCAAATTTGCTTACTTTGCTGAAATTGGTTATTTCTCTATTACTTCCCTACTTTAAAACTTCAGTTTCCTTACTATCTCAAATGTTACACTTTGTAATTGTCATCATCAAAAGAAGATTCAGCCCTGGCTGGTGTGGCTCAGTGGATTGAGTGCCAGCCTGCAAACCAAAGGGTCGCCAGTTCGATTCCCAGTCAGGGCACATTTCTGGGTTTCGGGCCTTGTCTCCTGTTGGGGGCACACGAGAGGCAACCACACATTGATGTTTCTCTCCCTTTATTTCTGCCTTCCTTCCCCTCTCTCTCTAAAAATAAATAGAATTTTAAAGAAAAGAAGATTCAGGCTTTCCTTGAATGGAAGATGCATACCTATGTAGGAATATCTTCCATTTCAGACATTCTCTGTGAAATGACTCTGACAGGCTAAGCATGCCTCATGACTTGTTACCTGCAAACCAAACACCACAGTTGTGTGTTTCTTTATGACAGTTTATAATTCATACTCTGGGTTTGAACATGCTTCTCACGCCAGTCAAGAGGTTTGTAGGACCCATTAACAATAAATTAGGGAACAGAAAGGCACACTGAGGAATAACCCCTACCCTTAAGAATCTTATAAGTTTATTGGTAAGGCAAGATTAACACACATGAAACAATGCTAAGCTGTTCAGGAGAAAAGAAGAGAAAGAACCACTGCCTATGGAACGCAGAAGTTTTACATATTTCATGTATTCCTTACAAAAATGCAGATTTAGTAGTTGTCTTTATCATGATTATAAAGATGAAGAAATGGAGGCCTGGAGAGATAAAGTAGCTTCCCCAAATTTGCCCAGCTAGTAAGTGCTAGAGCTGGAATTGAAATACAGGCAGTCTCACTCTGGAGTTTAGGCAAGCTTCACCATGCCACAATGCCTTCTGCAGCCTTGTAGCAAAAGCCACATGAGTCAGGGTCGGTCAGAGGGAGAGGGAGATCCCTGAGATTTAGAGTACTGCATCCAGGAAAGGCTTCAGGGAATAGGTGGGACTCAAGTTGGTTTCCAATATGGATAAGCAAAGGAGACAATACCAAGTGGAGAAATAAAATGGGCAAAGGCAAAGATGAGGGACACTCAGGAACTTTGTAACACTTTTTACATTGTGGGCACTTGCTGAGCTCTTCCTAGCATCTTACTTAGTTCCTTCCAAAGCCATTGAAATCATTTAAAGGCAAATTCTGTCTCCATATTAACTTATTGGCAGAATTAGACCCAGTGGATCACTTCCTCCTTCATGAAACACTCTTTTTGGTATCTGGGACACATGGATCTTTGAGTTCTCATGCTACCTCTGGTCTTCTCTTTCTTCCTCATTTCTCTCACCTCTAATTTTGGAGTGCCCCAAGCCTCAGTTTGTAGACCTCTTCTCTCTTTTATCTAAACCCTCTCCTTTGATGATTTCATTTAACCCAAATAATTATTTCTATATTATAACTATCCAATCTAAATGGGTGAAATGCAAACATCATACATGCAGCACACATCATAAAATTCCCAGAACTTCCAGGACCAGCGAAGCTAGAGTAAACTCACTTAGTCTACCTCTCCCACTGATTACAACTGAAAGTCCTGAAAAAAAAAATACACAAGCCAACTACCTGAGGACTCTTGAAAGTAAAAAATAGCAGAAGGGTGGGGTAAATAACCATCAGTACCAGTGAAATTCTTGTTTATTTTCTCCCTCTTGTGTCTCCTGACTAGACATGAGGGTGGCCTGGAGGCCTGAGTCACAGAACTTTGAAATGGGTGTAGGCACTCTATGTTCCAATAGAAATCCTACTATTTCTGCCCAGGAGATTGGGGAAAGGGATCCCTGAGGGCCAGCGAGTACAAGGGAAACTTCTTGTTTTTCTTTTTTCTTTTTTTTTTTTCTCGCTTGGCTTTGTCTTGAGGTCAGCACCAGTTGTCAATCTGCACTGATTTGATGACAATGGTGACGGTGACAATATCAGTGACAGCGCAGGCATGTGAACCTTGTCTTTGTGACTATTGGAACCAGAAAAAGAGATAAGTGTGTACAATGAGTGTAGGAGAAATCCCCATTAATTTTTTTCTTGCTGCTTTACCCAGAGGGTGGCCCCAATGATGTAGAACTATATGATAGCATGGTGGTTGTGTGTGTGTGGGGGGGGTAAAATTCTGAGGAAAACCTATGTTTCTAACCAAAGAAGTTGGGAAAAGAGGGCCTTAGGAGCCAGAGAATATGGAGAAAATCCCAGAAAGGACAGAGTTGAAAAAGGGAATCCCTCTAATTCTGTGAATGAACTGACAGAGGTCCTGGGCCTACCCCCAAGCTGTGCTTGAGCAGCACAGATGCAAAACAGCAGAGTAAAATCTCTGGAAACTGAGCTATGATACAAACAATTCCCAAGTTCCAAACACATTCCTGAGTATTAACATATACTGGAACAATACAGTGGCATTGAATCCTGAAATGATATTTGAATCCTCGCCCACAGAAAGTTGGATAAAACTTGTGGTCTTAACCTGTGTTGATTTCCTGCTAAAACAACAAAATCTATTGACATTCCATTCTCAAGAATGTTTTAATAGGACTCAGTCTCATAACCTAATAGTCAATATATTCAGCAAGCAATGTGAATTGATTCAACATACAAAGAACCAGGAAAATCTGGCCAATTTTCAACAAAAGTACAGCAAACTGATGCTCACACCTTAATGATCCAGGTGTTAGAATTATCAAAAACTTTAAATCAGCTATTATAACCATGTTACATGAAGTAAGGATGAACATTCTTTAAATGAGTGGAAAGTTCAAAATTCTCAAGAGAAACATAAAAACTATAATATTGAACTTAAGGACTGAAAAATATGATACCTTAAATTTAAAAAAAAAATACTGGATGAATTGAACAGCAGAATGCAGATGATAAAGAGTGAACTTGAAAACATACAAATAGAAATGATTCATTCTGAAAACTAAGAGGAAAAAAATAAAAAAGGAAGTACAGGCTGAAAAAAAAGAGCAGAGCTTCAACAAATGGTGGTGGGACAGTTGTCCACCAACTATGCAAAAAAGAAAAAATATGTACCTTGACTATACCTCAAGCCTTATATAAAAATTAACATAAAATGGCCCTGGCTGGTGTGGCTCAGTGGATTGAGTCCTGGCCTGTGAACCAAAGGGTCATCAGTTCAATTCCAAGTCAGGGCACATGTTTGGGTTGCAGGCCAGGTCCCTGATTGGGGGCTTGCGATAGGCGGCCGTCCATCAACGTTTCTCTCCCTCTCTTTCTTCTCTCTCTAAAAATAAATAAAATCTTTAAAAAATTAATATAAAATGGTTCATAGGCCTAAATGTAAAATATAAATCCATAAGTCTTTTAAAAGATAAAAGAGAATATCCTAGTGACCTTGAATAGGCCATGAGTTCTTGGATACAAAATGAAAATCATGACCTATAAAAGAAAAAAATAAACTGGGCTTCATCAAAATTTAAAACTTTTGCTTGCCAAAAACACTTTTAAGAGAGTAAAAAGATAAGCTACAGGTTTGGAAAGTATATTTTTAAATCACATATCTGACAAAGGACTAGTAAGCAGGCTATATAAACAATTTTCCATACTCAAAAATATGAAAACAAATAAGCCAATTAAAAATGGGCAAGGTTTTAATGGATACCTCACCAAAGTAGATATTTGGATAGAAAAATGAGCACATGAAAAAATATTCAACAGTCATTAGGGAAAGGCAAATGAAAACCACAATGAGATGCTATTACACACCTATTAGAATGGTTAAAAAATAAATTCAAAAATATATTTTACTTCAGGGTAAGAAAATATTATTTCGTGTTTTCTCCTAAAACCCCTTAGATTTTACATATTGATTTTTAACTCACCTAAATATTTTTTGTATAATGTGTGAAATAGGGCTCTATATTTATTTTATTTCAAGTAATAGTGGATCATTCACCTTATTTGTTGAATAAGCCTTATTTTTCCCATTGATTTGAAATATCAATTTAATCATATATTACATTGTTAGACAGATATATACATTTGTTTCTAGAATGCTCATTTTATTTCATTGATCTACTTGCTTATTTCTATACTGGTTTCATGTTGTTTTAATTACTGAGATTTTAAAATGGATTTAAATTTTTTAATATTTATAGTGGATCTTGACATTTAAAAAATAAATAAATAAAATCAACCTGCATAAAAAAAAAAGAAGAAAGAAAGGAGGAACTCCTACCTTTTGGGACATGATGGATAGAACTGGAGAATATTATGCTAAGTTAAATAAGCCAGTCGGTGAAAGACAAATACCATATTATCTCACCTATAAGTGGAACATATTCAACAAAATAAACTAACAAAAAAATAAACCATAGGCAAGGAAACATGGAGCAGACTGAAAGTGACCAGAGAGGATGGGGAAGGAGGACAATGGTGGAAAGAAGGAGAAGGGACGAGACAAAGAACATGTATGAGTGACCCATGGACATGGACAACAGAGTGGGAATTGACTGTGGGAGAGGAGGGTGTGGTGGGATGGGTGGAGGAGGGCAAAAGGGGAAAAATTGAGACAACTGTAATAGAATAAACATAATTTAAAAATAAAAAATTCAAAAATAATTTAAAATCTGATGTTGATGGTGAAAATAAAATGGCACAGCCCCTTTGAAAAACAGTTTGACAACTTTTGTTCTCATGCACAAAAAGATGAATGTTTATACAAGCTTTATCATAATTGCTAATAAGTGAAGACAACCCAGATGTCCTTCAATGAGTCAATGGGTGAACAAACTAAGGTACATCCATACAGTGGAATATTATTCAGCAATAAAAGGTAATAAACCACTGATAAACAAAATATAGATGAATCTCAAATGCATTATGTTGAGCCAAAGACCAGATTCACAATGCCACATCGTGTATGACTTTATGTGACTTTCTGGAAAAGGCAAAACTCTAGGGCTCTAGAGTGAGAGAACACATCAATGGTTACCAAGGCTGGGGATGAGGGTGGGTTTGATTGCAAAGAGGTGGCATGAGGGTTTTTTTTTTAAAGATGATGGAACAGTTGTATATTTTGATCATGCTGGTGGTTACATGACTGTGCATTTTTCAAAACTCATAAAACTGTACAACAAAACGGAAGAATTTTGCTATAAGTTAAAAATAAATTTAAGAAATTTTCCAAATGCACATCTCTAGATTGGATATCTCTGCTTTAATCATGTATCTAACTATCTGATATCTGCACTTAGATGTTTAATGAGCATCTTACACCTAACCTATCCTAAACCAAACTCCTGATCCTTTTATCCATCTATAGCCTTTACCGTCTCAGCTGATGGCAGCTCTATTCTTCTAATTGCTCAGGCCAAAATACTCAGAGCCATCCTTGACCTGCCTCTTTATTCTATAACCCACATGCAATCTACTGTAAATCCAGTTATCTCCATCCCTCAAGAACTTATTCAGAAACTCACTACCTCCATTCTTATCTACCTGGTCTGAGCCATCATTGTTTTGCAATGACATTTTCACTACACTCAGTTATGTTGAGCAACATGTGCCCCCAGCAGCCTCTTTCCACTGCCTATCTGTGTAAAGTGACAGCAGGGAGCCTTCAGCTGTTAACTCCTTCAGAGTCTGCTTCAGCTGCAGAGACCTGCATCACTGCCTCCATTCCAAACACAAAAAAGCAAGGCCTTGCTTTTTTTTGAAGCAGACAGGCATAAGACCTGCCTCAGAGCCTTTGTACCTGCATTTCTCCTGCTTAACCACTCCTCCCTTAGATACCCTCTGCATCAGTTTCCTAGGGCTGCCATGAAAACACCACAAAGCTTAGTGACTTAAAACAAAAGAAATGGATTCTCTAATAGTTCTGGAGGCCAGAAGTCTGGAGGCTCTAAGAGAATCCTTCCTTACCTTTTCTAGCTTCTTGTCATTCCAGGCATTTCTTAGCTTGTGGCAGCATAACTCCAATCTTTGCCTCCATCTTCACATGGTCTTCTTCTCTGTGTTTGTCTTCTCATCCTCTCTCTAAAGACACCTGCCATTAGCCCTAGCTGGTGTGGCTAAGTGCATTGTACACAGCCTGCGAACCAAAGGGCCACCAGTTCAATTCCCAGTGTAGGGCACATGCTTGCGTTGCAGGCAAGTTCCCCAGCAGGGGTGTGTGAAATGCAACCACATATTGATGTTTCTTTCCCTCTATTCCCCTCTCTAAAAAACAATAAATGAAAAATCTTAAAAAACAAAAAAAAGACACCTGCCATTGGATTTAGCACCCACCTGGATAATACAAGATGATCTCATCTCAAAATTTTTAACTTAATTGCATTTGCAAAGACCCCTTTTCCAAATAAAGTCATATTCACAGATTCATGAATTAAGACATGAGCATAACCTTTTGGGGGTCACTATTCAACCCACTATACCCTCTTAGCTCACTCCTTCACTTTCTTAGAATCTTTCCTCAGAAGACATCATCTCAGTGTACAACCTACATTCACCACCCAACTTAAAACAGGAACTTCCCTGTCCCTTCATCCATTTCCCTGTTTAATTCATCTCTGTAACATTTACCACCATCTGATATGCTATATATTTTCTGTATTCTTTATCATTTCATTAAGTCTGCCTCTGCCATTAGAATTGGCAGAGATTTTTTTGTCATTTGTGTTCACCACTATATCTCCATCCCCTAGAATAATGTCTGGTGCAGTTGTGGTGTTAAATGAGTAATTATCCCCATTTTATAAATGCTTAAAGAGGCATAGAGAGGTCAAGTAATTTGCCTAAGTGTGGCATTCAAAACAAGGTTTTTCACACCAAAACCCATGTTGCTAACGTGATGACAAATTATCTAGACCAGGACAAGTCCCTGAAGTGGAAATGACCTCTAGGGACATCTGTTGTCTTGGAGTTTAGAAAACGTTGAATTGACTTATCCTTAGACTGTCTGGAATACATAAAACACTTCCCTCATCTAAAAATCTCCCCCCACCTGCTTTCAGTTTCTTTTAGTAACACTCCATATTAAAGAAATTTTCTCTTGTAACTAGCCTAAATATTTCATGCTACAGTAGAGATTCATTTCTTCTGTCCTGAGTGGCAAGAGAGAGCAGCTGCTCTCCAGCCCCCTTGCATTTGGAGATTATTATCAAGTCACGCTGTGGGCATTACTGGTCCAGACAAAACATGCCAGAAAAGTTCCTTTGGCTTTTCCAGAAATCTCATTTTATTGTTTTCCTCCCTCTCCCTTCTCCCCTTCCCTGCAATGGGTTTCAGATAAAATGCAGGATGAGATTTTTGGCTTGTAGCATGCACTGCCCTTAGGTGATGTTCTATAAATAATGAATGGAACAGAACAACATTTTTTAAAATGCATATTTTGGCACAAATTCAATTAGGGGTGTTGGCACTTCACTAACCTAGCAAATAAATGCATTTTCCCTGGAAACCAATGCTGAGCTCCAGCTCAAAATGACTATTTTCTTGGAGTCCTATTTGCAAACTGTGTTTTCATAAACAGCAGAGAATGCTCAGAGGGAGAAAGGACAGGCAGATAATAATCCCACTCAACTCACAGAGAGACTGAGGTGGGACGGGACTGTGCCCCTCCACAATAGACAGCCAGGGGCTTCCCATACTGGATCACATTGATTCATGGAGCTCCAGAGACCAAAAGCATTTGCTCATTCCATCATGCAAGCCACTCTGGAAAGCAAGACCAGATAAAATCCAAGCTGATGTTTGGATGGACATTGTTCTGTGCTCTGTCAGCCAGATTCTCAGCCTGCAAAGGTTTGTGGCAATGTGAATGGAGCCTCATCTCAGGCTAGTTGATGGGAATTTCTATAATAAGGAAAACTGAAGCCAAATTCTCAACCAATACAATTCTGTGAATTCCCATAGAATTACATAAGTTGAGAATCTGTATAAATGCATGTATATAACTCACATTATTTTGTGAGGTCAATCACAAAGATGATCATAAAAGCAGAGATGACTATAACAGTCTCTCCATTACATTTCTATATTTTTGGAGAGATTATAATCTTAGACCAAGATTTTTTAGTGGAATAAATGGAAAATTATATGTGCGTGTGTATATAAGTATGTGTATGTGTGTAATATATGTGTGTGTGTAGTATGTATATTTATATATACACATATACATTTATACTGTATTCCATACAGTAGGGAAACTTCATGGGTGCAGTTGTCACTTTGTTTTATTTTATTTTGTTTCCGTATTCCAGGAAGTTTTGTTTTCCTCCATTTTGTTTGATATAAGTATGGTGATCCCAATTTTGGGATACTTCTAATCACACCCAAACAGATGAGCTCTTTAAATTGTTCAGAAAGCACTTGAGAATTCCATTCAAGAAGTTTCAAACTTGAGAGCAATTTAGAGTTGGCTATCTGTGCCTCCCCCAGTGCAGGTGGCTTTTATCTTTATTCTGCATTGTTCAGTGAAACATTTTGGTCATTTGAGTTTATTTTCAATGTAACAGTTAAACCTGTGAAAAATAAATCCCATATGTGCAAGGGGGAATAACAGCAGAACAGGAGACATGGAAACTTTTACCTTCTCCCCCTAGCCTTGGTTCAGGGCCAGCCTGGGCCTGCATTGGCAGAATATATCAGCCTTTCAATGAATGCCATTTCTTATGCTGTATAAAAAGGTTGGTGGTCTTGGTATGGTGGGTCTATGTGGGTAACTACCCACATCATTGACCTGAGCCCCACAAGTCAGCACTGACTCCATGGCATAAAAGCTAAAGAGTGGTTGGACTCAGTGGAGAGTTATCTCCCATGTCCCTGGGTCAAGGTTGATTTGCGGCAACCTTGGATAGATTTTGATGATTCTTCATTACCCCATCTTATCTGACTGTATAGACTGGTTTTCATTGCAGGGATATGGGTGGTGCCTCTCCTGTATGGTTTCAAGCTTCTTTCACATTTCAAAGGCATTTAATTCAGCCAATTACTGAGAAGATTCTATATTCTTCAGACCTCATGTTGGGCTCTAATCTGAAAGAGGGAGTACCAAGCCTTAAGGGGGTCATAGCTTGGCAGGGAGTAAGGAGGCCAAGGTGATGCTCAACTTATGGCATCCTGGAGCTGAGCAGCAATGGATGTAGTGAACTATGACTTAGTAGGCAGGGAGGGACTCAGAGGAGAAGGGATAGGCAAGAAACAAGATCATGAAAGATGGAGGCATAGGTGGATGCACTTTGCTTCCTTGCACAACCAAAAGAAGGATAAAAACTAACTTAAAAAGCAACCAGAACTGCCAGAAAATTGAACTGTAAGGAAAAACTTTGTCTCAATCCTCTTAAATTCAGTCATTGGGGTCCTGCAAATTAAGCTGACAAAAGACTGTAAATCTAAAGGTTGCTCGTTTGATTCCTAGTCAGGGCATATGCCTGGGTTGCTGGCCAGGTCCCCACTTGGGGCACATGAGAGGCAACTGACCGATTCACTTCAATGTTTCTCTCCCTCTCTCCCTCCCATCCCCTCTCTAAAATAAATAAAGTCCTTTTAAAAAAAGACAGATTAGCGAAAGAAAAACGATTTAATTAAGTACCTTTGCTCAGAGTTCACAAAGAATTGTCACTCAAGTTAGAATTTTTATATACCATCTTAATAGGAGGTGGGGAGAGGCTGAGGGAACTTGTGGGAGAACAAATGACTTCTAGGGACAAATGAGCACTTAAGAGAATAGATGAGAGATATAACTTTATGATAATATCTGTTTAATTGATTTCTTATTCAGATGCTGACTTGTGTTGACTTCTCTTCAGTAATAAGAGTCAATCTTTCCTGGTTTTGAAAATTCTAGGGAGATATTTATAACAGTTGAATTATTTTGGGAGGCTTTACTTTTAGGAAGTAATGGGCAAGTTTAGAAAAAATCTCTTCCTGCAGCTGTTGATTCTTAATGCATTCAGCTCAAAATAATTCTTATGCCATTGTACACCTTTTGGACACCTTCACTGGCAGAGAGTAGATGCTCAAAAAACATTTGGTGAACAAGTAAAGTATTAGAAACCTGCTCCTTTTCCAGTGCTCCCTCTCACAGTAAAAGGCACCGTCATCGGCTAGTTGCTCAAGCCAAAAACCTAGGAGTCAGCCTTGATTTCTCTCTTGTGCCACGTCCAATTCATTAGCTGTTCTTGTCAGCTCTGCCACCAAGACATCATGAGTATACCCCCTCCTTCATCTCCACTACCATCCCCTCATCTCAGGAACCATCATCTTTTGCTTGGACAAACTTCAAGAGCCTCTTAATATGTCTCTCTTGACTTCCACACTTAACCCCGCATAATCAACAACCCATACAGAAGTCTATTTAAAGGGCAAGTCTGCACATGTCTATCTTAGCCCCAGAGAATCCCAGAAAATAGTCTGTGGTATAGCTCACATGTTACTATGATATCAGGATGTGCAATCCCAGGAAATTGGAGAGAGGTCCAAAGGAAGTGAAGAGGGGAAGAATAACAAACCAGTGGCGGCGATGTTACTGAGCTGGCCACTCTTCAGTATCAAGTGAAACTGATTGCTTGTGCTGATGGGATGGCTTTTGAGAAGTCATATAGGGACCACATCTCAAGGCAGTCTGTCCAAGGGGAAGGAGGGGACGGAATCTACCAACCCCTGTCTCCTGTGGATCAAAAGACATCAAGTTCCCATGAAACATCAATTCCCTGCACTCCTAGGTTGCACATATTTAGACTCTGTGCGTGCCTCCTTGTCAATGGGGAAAATCCAAAGGGGAGGTGAGAGGCACATAGAGGAGGCATGAGATGCAGTGATTTTGGATAGGGTCTATATAAAGTTGATTACAGAGGCCATATAGAGCTAGTCACAACTGTAGCCAGGGCAGAAATACTAGCCAAAGGCCGACTCGACAAATGAGGCTGAGAAGATTTTAAGTGATATCTGAGAAGCACCACATATAATGTCACTCCCCTTCCTCTAACCTTCCTGTGGTTTCCCACTGATTTCATCCAATATGCCTGGCCTACAAAGCTCCTGCTTGTTTCCCAACTTGTCTCCCCTACTTCAGCCACACTAACTTTCTTGCTGTTTCTTGAATATACCAATTTTGTTTTCACCCTAGGGGCTTCACATTTACTGGTTTCCCTTTTGGCAAAACTCCCCCTTTCTGCCAAACTCTCACATAACTGCAGTCTCCTTGTCATGGAGATCACCCTCTAAAAGTCCTTTCCTCAGAGAGCCTTACCATGATGACACAACTCACTCAGATCATGTGGTTTTAATTTCCACACAGCACTTATGTCCATCTGTAACTACCATTATCATTCCTTTATTTGTCTTATCTTTCTCCCATGACTAGAATGTAAATGTCGTGCAGGCTTAGAGCTTCCTGGTGGAAGGTTCTGAATGCTGGGCTGAGGAGAAAAATGGGCCTGTTCTTATCTCACCTCAGGACCAGGTCTCCTGAGGTTTCCAGGTGATGATTGGTGAACTAGATATTGTCATTGTAGACAAAAAGAGAGAGCTAGAAGTGATCCATTACCCTGTCCATGATGGCATCTTTATTTCCATTAATAATAGTAACTTCTGAATTTGGTTCTACTTCCTCCTCATTTAAAATTCTTTGGAAGTTTCCCATTGCCTCCAAGATGAATTTCTCAGCCCTCTAGATTTCGTAGGACTCTCCTCAATCTGAGCTCTAACAACCTAATCACTGAGCATATCTTGCTTTCTTCCCTACCTGTTTCCCTCCCTAACCCTCAGGACTGATGAAAATAGATGAGCTGGTTATGCACAGTACCATTCTAGAAAACACCATTGTTATCTTTGTGAGTGACATACCCTTAAGCTCAATGTGCACAACCTGAACCAGGCAGCCTTACCTTATCCTCCTCAGCAGTTTTTCAAAATACCCTGCTTGATCCTACCCCCAGGGCCCTCATGTATCCTGTTTGCCCTACCTGGAAGGCAGAGTTCACTGTGTCTGCCTATCCAAATCCAATCATCCTTTCCCTTCCTCACGTGCTCTTACAGAATCCTGTGGTATTCTGATGACAATATTCACCCCATTGTGCTATATAACTGGGCTGATTGGCCTCTGTTCTCCTCTAGCATAGTACATTGTGACAGAAATGTCTGCAACAGTTGGCACATCCATACAATGGAGTAGTATTCGACCTTATAAAGGAAGGAAATTGTGACACATGCTACAACATGGATGAACATTGAGGACATTATGCTAAGTGAAATAAGCCAGACACAAAAAGACACATACTGTATGATTCCACTTATGTGAGGTACCTAGACTAGTCAAATTAATAGAAACAGAAAGTAGAATGGTGGTTACCAAAGACTAAGGGGAGGAGGAAAAGGGAATTAATGTTTACCTGGTACAGAATTTCAGTTTTGCAAGATGAAAAGGCTTCTGGAGATTGGTTACACAACAATGGGAATGTAATTAATACCATTGAACTGTACATTTAAAAATGATTAAGATGGTAAATTTTATGTTATGTGTATTTACCACAATCAAAAATATTTTTTAGCCCTGGCTGATGTGGCTCAATGGATTGAGTGTGGGCAGTTCTGTGAACCAAAGTTTCGCCGGTTCCATTCCCAGTCAGGGCACATGCCTGGGTTGTGGGCCAGGTCCCCAGTGGGGAACATGCAAGATGCAACCACATATTTATGTCTTTCTCCCTCTCTTCCCCTCTGTCTAATAAATAAAATTAAAAAATTTTTTTTTAATTTATTTTTTCAAATACATTTGTCTCTGCCTACCCCTGACCACTTTCCCTTGCCCCCTCCCTTCCCTCCCTCAGCTCTTCCCCTTTGGTTTTGTCCATGAGTCCTTGCTATATGTTCCTTGACTTTCCCCTTCCCTTCTTTTTCCCCGCCCCCTCCCTCCTTCCCTCTTGTCTCTGTTGATAAATAAAATTTTTTTAAAAATTAATTTTCTTTTTTAAAAATATTTTATTTATTTATTTTTAGAGAGAGAAAGAGAGGGAGAAAAACATCAATGTGCAGTTGCCTCTCATATACCCCCTCCTGGGGACCTGACCCTCAACTCAGGCATGTGCCCTAGACTGGGAATCAAACTGGCAACCCTTTGCTTCTCAGGCCAGCACTCAATCCACTGAGCCACACCAACCAGGGCACAATTAAAAAAAACTTTATGCTTACAACAATATATTGTATGGCCATATGTTCTTGCCCCTCTACCATCAAGTGTTGGAGTCTATTTCTATAACCCTTGAACCTGGGAAGAGCATAGTGACTGCCTTGATAAAAAGAATGCAGGAGAAGTGCTTCTCTGTGGTTTTCTGCAGCTGAGTGATAACAAGGATCACGGCTTCTGCCTGGCTTTCTTGGGAAATTGGCCTTGGGATCCTGGAGCTACCATATAAGAAGTCCAGCTACCTGGAGGCCACCATGCTAGAGAAGCTACATTGAGAGGCCATGTAGAGATAGGGAGATGCTCTAGGATCAACAGCGGTCCCAGCCTGCACTTGTCTGAGTGTCTCAGCATCAACTTCCAGATGTGTGTGTGTGAGTGAGCCTTGGATGGTTCTAGCTCCCACCTTCCAGCAGTCCCAGCCAATGGGAGAGCAAATACGAGTTGTTTCCTCTGAGACATATTACAGATTTTTGAGCAAATTGATGATTTTAGGTGACTAATTTGTCCTGGAATGCCTGGGTCTTTTTTGGTTTTAGCACTGAAATTCCTGCCTCCCAGAAATTCACTCAGTCCTGGGAAAACCAGGATGGTTGATATTATGGACTAAGTTGTGTCCTCTAGAATTCACATATTGAAATATTAACCCCCAGGACCCCAGAATGTGACTATTTGGAAGTTAGAGCCTTTAAAGAGGTGATTAATGTAAGATGAGATTATTAGGGAGGATCCTAATTCAATCTGACTGTTGTCCTATAACAAGAGGAAATTAGGACACAGACAATGGACAACTGAGGGGTGACTATGTGAGGACACAGCAAGAAGGGAGCCTTGTGAAAGCCAAGAGAAGACTCTCAGAAGAAAACATTGCTGCCAACACCTTGATCTCAGACTTCTTTTTACAGTACAGAATTGTGACAACGTAAATTTGTGTTGTTTAAGCCACCTGGTCTGTGGTATTTACTATGGCAGCACTAGCAATGCAGTCGGTCATTGTTATAGACTAAATGTTTTTCCCACCGAATTCATAAGTCAAAGCCCTCATCTCTAATGGAATGGTATTTGGAAGTGGGAACCTTTGGGAGGAAATTAGGTTTAGATGAGGTCACGAGGGTAGAACCCTTATGACAGGATTAATTCAGGTATAAGTAGAGGAAGTGGGGAACTTCTGGCCAAGATGGAGATGTAGATAGATATACTTTGCTTCCTCACACAACCCAAAGAGGACAACAGACAATTTAAAAACAACCAGAATTTCCTGAAAATCAAAATGTATGGAAGTCTGACAACCAAGGATTTGAGAAGAAACATTCATCCAAACTGGTAGGAGGGGCGGAGATAGGCAGCCAGGGAAGAGGATATGCAGCAAGGTGGTGGCTGATGGACCAGGCAGTTTCAGATTTGTGTGTGGATAAACTGGGAGGAACAACTAGAGAGCGTGGCAGACTGCACAAGACTGGATTCTAGCCCAGGAAACTAAAGCCTCAAAACCTCTGGTTGTAAAAATGTTTGGGGATAGCGGTGGTGGGAGAAACTCCCAGCCTCACAGGAGAGAGTTCTTTGGAGATACCCACAGGGTCCTAGAATGTACACAAACCCACCCTGG
Source organism: Pteronotus mesoamericanus (assembly GCF_021234165.1). Lineage (NCBI taxonomy): Eukaryota > Metazoa > Chordata > Mammalia > Chiroptera > Mormoopidae > Pteronotus > Pteronotus mesoamericanus. The sequence goes on from NW_026555072.1 coordinate 5,829,894, forward strand.
GAATCAGTGCCAGAGGAGCCCAGTTTGCTTGTGGGTGGTGGGCGAAGTGACTGAAAGTGGAGTGAGAGCCGAGCAAGCAGCATTGTTCCCTCTCTGATCCTTCACCCACATACAGCACCACAACCCAGTGAAGTGGGTTTACACACCTTGGCGAATACCCAAGGCTCCACCCCTTACAACATAACAGGAGTGCCAAGACAAAAAAAAAATATGGCCTAAATGACAGAACAGATCAGTACTCCAGAAAAAAATACAACTAAGCGATGAAGAGATAGCCAACCTATCAGAAACAGAATTGAAAACACTGATAATGAGGATGCTCACAGAAATGGTTGAGTATCATTTCAAAATAGAGGGAAAAGTGAAGGCTGTGCAAAGTGAAATAAAGAAAAATACACAGGGAACCAACAGTAAAGGGAAGGAAACTGGGACTCAAATTAATTATTTGGAGGAGAAGGAAGAAATAATCATTCAACCAGGACAGAATGAAGAAACAATTCAAAAAAATAGGAGAGGCTTAGGAACTTCCAGGACAACTTTACATGTTCCAACATCCAATTCATAGGGGTGTCAGAAGGAGAAGAGGAAGAGCAAGAAATTGAAAACTCATTTGAAAAAATAATGAAGGAGAACTTCCCCAAAATGGTCAAGGAAATAGACTTCCAGGAAGTCCAGGAAGCTCAGAGAGTCCCAAAGAAGTTGGACCTAAGGAAGCACACACCAAAGCATATCATAATTACATTACTCAAGATTGACAATAAGGAGAGAACCTTAAAAGCAGCAAGAGAAAAGGAGAGAGTTACCTACAAAGGAGTTCCCATAAGACTATCAGTTGATTTCTCAAAAGAAACCTTGCAGGCAAGACGGTGCTGGCAAGAAATATTCAAAGTCATGAAAGTCAAGGACCTATATCCAAGATTACTCTCTCCAGCAAAGCTATCATTTAGAATGAAAGGGCAGATAAAATGCTCCCCAGATAAGGTAAAGTTAAAGGAGTTCATCATCACCAAGTGCTTATTATATAAAATGTTAAATGGGCTTATCTAAAAAAAAGATGAAAACTATGAACAGTAAAATGGCAAAACATTCACGACTATCAAAAACTGAAACTAAAAACAAAAATAAACAAACTAAGCAAACAACTAGAACAGGAGCAGAATCACAGAAATAGAGATGACATGGAGGGTTATAGGTGGGGAGGGGGAGGGGGAGAATAGGGGAAAAGGTACAGGGAATAAGAAGCATAAATGGTAGGTACAAAATAGATAGGGGGAGATTAAGAATAGTATAGGAAATGGAGACACCAAAGAACTTATATGTATGACCCATGGACATGAACTAAGTGGGGGGGATGGAGAATGCTTGAGGGATGGGGTGCAGGCAGAGGGGAATAAAGGGGAGAAAAATATGGGACAACTGTAATAGCATAAGCAATGAAATATACTTTAAAAAAACAAAGAAAATAGAAGAGGAAGTGGGAGAGATAACTTTCTAGGCACACACAAAGGAGAAGCCATGTGAAGACACAGTACAAGTCAGGGAGAGGACCTTCACTAGGAACCAAATCTACCAGCACTTTGATCTTGGATTCCAGCCTTCAGAACTGGGAGAAATAAATTTTGGTAATTAAGTCCCCCAGTCTGTGGTATTTGGTAAGGCAGCCAGAGTACATTAAAATAGTTACTCTGGTTGTTCTTATATTGAAGCACTATGTTTGGGGGTGCTTTCTTATGTAGCAGCCAATAGCCAGGCCAACTTAATGATGGACTTCTTGAGGGCAGGGGTCATATCTTTCATTAGTATATTTCCAGCAGTTCACTTCATACACATTCTTTTTTAGATATGAGAATGATTGGCTCAACAACTGAATACATTAGGGTGGGGGGCAGTAACTGTTTCAAATGGGCAATACCTTAAGTGAACTATGTAACTGGACTTTAGGATGTCTGAGTACATAAAGCTATGTGACAAAATGATTGCCTTTAGCAGGATAACCTCATCCTTGTCCTCCTGGCAAGCACTGGCAATATGATTGCTTCTACCTCTCCAATTAGTGGCCCAAATGTAATTTCCAATCAGACCTTTTGCTTATTTCATATCCCCCTGGTAGGGGCTATCGGAACATATAAAAATCATCCTGGCTTACAACTTCTTCCTCAATCATCACTGGTTGGGGTTTCGAACGATTATCTGCCAGTAATGATGTCTCTCTTCTCTCTGTTGTGTTCAGATTTATTGAATTTGAAAGTCTTGGATCCTATTTGCTAAGGGCGAACATCCCAGGTTTATAATTCCTCACCCAGGTTTCAATTCAGAGTCACCAACAGCTGCTCAGCATACACTATTTAGGCTGCAGATGTACTCCACTAGTAAAATAAACACCCTATTCATATGTGTGTGGAATCCAAAATATTACCCAGATGTAGGGAAAGATAGACTGGTGTAATCTGTTGGAAAAACATTAGGTGCTGTGATGGGCAGAGGCCCTTGACAGAGATGATGTACAGCCCAGACCACTGTGTGAATGCCAAAGCTAGGCTGATGAATGCCAAAGGGCCACACCAGTGGATCCCGCCCTTGAGCTGCAGCATGACTTTGTCGATTTAGGGATAAACAATCTATATTAAAAGAAAAAAAAATCCCACAGCTTTCTACCCAATGTAGAGCTGGACTCTTTTGTGGTCTCAAAATGTCAATAGTAAAATTGTCTTGGTCCCAAAAGACAAGCTGTGGGACACCAAGACCTCTCACTTCTGTGCTCTCTGCTTATAGCCTATGAAAGACTAGCCAAGCAGAGGGTGACAATGGCAGGAGGAGTGACAAGGAAAAGAGGGGCTTTCTGAGATTTGTGCACCTTGTGAATCAGTGTAATATCAAGGCCTGCAATTTCCCAACTTGGGAGAGAGGATGAAGCAGCTGAGAGAGAGAAGGTAATTTTTAAGTTTTATATATTTTATTAAAGTATAATAGACAGAAAAGTACATAAATTATAAATGTACAGGCCTATTAATCTATTAATTTTCTCAAACTGAGTGCACTCAAATGACCAATACCCAGATTATGAAACAAAGCATGACCTGTAGCATCCCAGGAGTTCTCCCATGCTCCCTACTCACTATTTCCGTCTACAAGGGTGACTTCTATTCTAACACATAACAGTATCAATAAGTTTTGCCTGTTTGGGGAGCTTATATGAATTCAGTCATTAATATATACCTTTTTTTCTGTTCATCATTATATCTGTGAAATTTATCAATATGCTGTATGAAGTTATACACCATTCATTCTCATGACTATATAGTATTCCTTTGTGTGAAGACATTAGAATTTATTTATTGATCACATTGTTGATGGACATTTAGGTATTTCCTAGTTTTGACTATTCTGGAGAGTGCTTGTATGAACATTCTAGTTCTTATCTTTTGGTAATTAAACATTTCTGTTGGATGTAGAGCTTGGAGCAGACTAGTTGGAATGGAAGATATGGGGCAATAGGTTGTGGCTGTTCTAATTTATTCAGGATACGTTTGGTTGAAAAAGCGAAAGTATGGATGTTCATTATTTTGGCCTGTTGCAATACCAGGGCTAGAGAATTCCAAGAGAAGATGTAGCCTTCCCCCCTTTGCTTTACTTCTCAATGCTTCCTCTAGCACACACACCAAGGTATGCACACGTGACCTTTGCTCTCACAAGATGGGCTACAAAGACAAGCCTACATGAGGTGTTTTGAGGGGTTGTCACAAAGACCCCTGGCCTCCAAATATGTCCTCCATTGGCCTAATATCGAAGTCTGAATTTCCTTGGTAAGGCATGACAAATGAATGACAAATTGTGGAAAAGGTAATTTCTAACAGGAAAGACCAAAGCAGTCCTGTCTGAGGTCAGGTGCTGGGAGCACAGACTAGCTACTGACACTGAGTCTATTAAGCCAAGTGGATGTAGGCTGAGGGTAATTACCAGGTCAGCACAGCATTGGACATCTAAAATATGTTGGGGTCCCTATCAGTTCTTATTTCTGGAAAAATCTGAAATTAACTTTAGTATGCATTGGAATTCCTTGGGAAGTGCTTAAAAATCCTGAAGTGCAGGTCAAACCCAAACCAATCCAATCAGACACTGGTGGCAAGTCCCAGGTATCAGTACTTTCTAAAGCTCCACTGGTGGTTTCAGTGTACAGCCAGGGGGTAGTTTTGTCCCCCAGGGTCAATTTTGACCCCCCAGAGGGCATTTGGCAGTTTCTGGAGACTTTTTTGGTAGTCACAAGCTGAGGGTGGGTGCTACTCCCATTTAGATAGTAGAGACCAGGGATACTGCTGAACATCCTACAATATTTAGGACAGCCCCCACATGAAAGAATTAGCCAGCCCCAGGTGGCAATCATGCCTAAGTTGAGAAACCCCTTTTTAGGTAAATTCTCATGAAGAGTGAGACCTTGCATGATATTTTTAAATATCCAAGGCTTTGTCCCAGCAGACTTCTTTGATCAAGATAACTTGATGATAAATTATAATTTTGAGCAAGAAAATTTCTCCTCTCTCTTGCCTTCTGGAGACTAAAGATTTCATCTCCTTTATCTCTTTGCCTCCCAAAATAACTAATCTGCATAAAAAGAATCAGGAGAAACAAAATGGAAAAGTTCACTCTCCTGGTTATGTCAATATCCAACCTGTGTCAGAGTCTTGGAATAAAAACTGGGTGATATGTCATTGTTCTCTTGCCTGAGTTGGAGGCAGGTCTCACAGTGTGGAAAATTAAGCATTATCCCCTTGAATGAAAGTCCTCTTTTATGTTAAATTTGAAAAATTAAGAAGTTTTTCTCATTGTGTCATAGGGTTCATTTGCAGCCTGCATTTGGACTTTTTGTGTGACTATATTCTAATTGGAGAGAGTGTGAAGAAAGTCTTCACATAACATAATGAAATGCCTTGAAAATCATCCGGATCCTCCTGAATAGCTTGCCACTTCTACCCCCAAATTTCGTAGCACATACTCTCTAAATCTCTCATCTAACGGAGATGTCAACTTATAATAATATTTAAATGTGTTACGTACTTATATTTTACACCCCAAGGAGAATGCTTCATAGGAGCAGAGATTCTGCCTTTTATTTTTTGGATAATACCCTCTCCCTATATATCCATAGCATCCATGTATATAAGAGTTCTTTGCATGTTTTAGGACCTAAGGAAATGATTGCAGAAGAAAAGAAAAAGAAATGGGGACAGGGTGGATAAAAGGAAGAAAAGAAGGGAGAGAGGGGAGGAGAGAGGGAAGGAAGGAAGGGAGAGAGCAGGGCTTGAAGTAGGCCCTGATATATCTGAATCATGTAACTATAGTGATATAATGACATTTTACAAGGTGTGTGATCAACCAGGAAACACAGGATAAATTTATTATCTAGTAGTATGTTAGCTACATTTTCAAACATTTCTAGGCTTTCTGAACACACTCGAGTATATTTATGTATTTATTTATAAATATACTCTTTTCTCTGTGTTTCCAGACATTTTAGACATTCTGTAATATTGTTATTGTCATATATTCAATATATTATATAATTTTTCAGATTAACTATTGGACACATTGCTTTAAATTTAGTGGTATTTCACCTTAGATTGATGTTTGAAGTTTGAAGAAAAACATAGCAAGCATATTATTTGAAATAGAAGTAAACATTGTTTAAATATACATTTATCCTGTAGGTTTTTTGGACTTTTTGGATACTCCGTATTAAAGAATTTAAAAAAAAATCCAATCCATTTATTTGAGTAATCAGTGCTGCCTGCACGGTTCAGGTGGTGCTTGTTTTAAAACCATCTGCTGAAACAGAGTTTCCATGGATGCCTTTATTGAAACAACCTGGGGAGGCTTATTAAAAGAGCAGGTTTCTCGGCCCTACTCCAGATTGGCTAAAGCTAAGACTTAGACTCTTCATTTTAAGCAAGATATCCGGGTGATTCCTGTGTACCCAAGAGTCATTGTGGTAAAAGCAATAGATTTTATTAGTCCCCAATGCCACTACATGGCATATGCAGATGCTTGCTGAGTAGCAAACTCAGTAAGTCCTGTTGTAACTAAGGCCAACAAATAAAGACAGCCAAATGAAGAGAATTGCCATGGGCACTGGCAACAGCTGGCTCAGAGTCATGAGCATCCTTTTGGGGTTGTTTTATGAGAAGGGGGGTTTGTAGTTTTGCTCCTGGAGGAATTGCTTTGAACAACAACAACAACAATAATAAAATAGCAGCCATGGGTGCTTACTAAATGTTAAATTGTATATTAAGCATATTATAGGTACATATATCTAATGCTCCTAATGACTCTAAAAGGTAGGTGCAAATTATTATCTCCATTTTACAGATGAGAAGACTGAGGCACAGAAAGACAATTAGCTCACTCAAAATCACACAGCTGGAAAGAAGCAGAGCTGGGTTTTCACATTCAGACAGGCCAACCTCAAAACAAACAGATGTGATCACTGAGCTTTGCACTAAACTATATTTGTTCTTCTGAGCTTAAAGAAGAGCAGAATTTGGTGGAGAGGCTTTACTTAGAGTGGTCCATTTATAGATGTGTGAAATAATTGAGCTCCTACTCTATTCCAGGCACTGCCAGGCTATATGCCAAGCAGTATTTTAGGCCTTGGGTATATGGAAAGGAAGAAAGGAATGTGTCTATGACCTCAAGGAGCTCACGATCCTTAGGTTGGAAGGCATGAAGTACATCACCACATGCATCCATATGAACTTGCAGCTCTTGTTTATGCTGTTCTGAGCAAGTGTGAGACAGGGAAGGGCCTGGACTGGGAAGACCAGGAGTTTAGATTGGACATGGCAGGGATGGTTTGTTTCTGCTCCCCACGGTCTGAGTTTTCAGCTGGGATGGCTTCAAGGCTGAGGCTGGAATCATCTGGAGATTTCTTCACTCATCCAGCTGAAGCCTCCATGGGGATGCCTTGGATGGTGGATTCAGCAGGGTCTGTTAACCAAAGCCCCTACACGTAGTCTCTACATGTGACTCAGCCTTGCAGATCAGGACAGCTGAATTCCAAGAGAGAACATTCTGAGGATGACCATTTTATGAGAACTAAGCAGAAGCTGCATGGCTTTTTTTTTTTTTTTTTTTTTTTTTTACCTAGATTCAGAAATTACCCAGTTCTGTTTCTGCCTAATCAATTGGTCCAAACAGTCATCAGCCTGTCAAACTCAAGTGGGGAGGACATAGGTGTTACTCCTCAATTAGTTGCATGCCATGAATATTTATAATTTAAAAAGGGGAGTTTCTTAACTAAGGGGAATGACTCTTTAATTATGGACATTTCTTTGCTAGTGTTGGTGGAAAAAAGGGTTTGTTTTTTTTTTTTGGTTTTGTTTTGTTTTATTTTGTTTTGTTTTGTTTTGTTTTGAGTGTTTCATGCCATACCCATCAACCACTTCCAATTGTCCGATGGGTTTGACTGGGGGAGGAAGCTGGGAAAACATTTTAGGACTTGTGTCACTTCCTCAGGTGAATCTGAATTCTGGAGGTGAGGCCCAGAAATATGTATTTTGACAAGCCCTCCAGGTAATTTTTATGTGAGTTACAGTTTGAGAAACACATTATGCTTTATAGCATAGAAAGGCTGAGGAAATGAAGATCCCATGCTAAATCATGAGACCACTGCTTCCTTTCCCTGTCCTACTGCAGGCATGTTGCCCACCAGGCTTTTAGTTCTCCATCCTTCTTTCTATACTTTATTAACTTTTCCTTAAGTTAGAATATTAGACGACTATTTCTTGAGAAACTGAGTGATCCTAGAGCAAGGTTCTTCCCCCTAATGAAACAGCTTGATTTTCCCAGATTTCTCTACAAAAGGCCACCAGTTGACAAATGTTGACCTCACACATAGAACCTCCACTCAGCTTTACATGCCTTTTTCTTAAGTATGAGTAGACAGCCAAGGATCAGTAGACATATGGAGAAAACTACCACACAAAAGACAGAGATCAAACAAGCAAACTCATGGAATGAAGGGACCAAGAGAAACTTCAGCACACAGAAAACTTTAATAACAACTACAATGAAAAAATCCAATAATAATTAGGCTCCTAAATATATGAGGAGACATTGGATTCATGAAACAAAAACATTATGTAATAAAATAGAAATAGATAAATAGAAGTTGGGAATTAAAATAGAGTGCTTAAAAGTTTTAGTAGAGGGTTACAAGATAAAGTTGAAAATAAGATTCCCATAAAATACAACAAAAGGAATAAGAAATGAAACATGAGAGAGAAAAACAAGAAAATCAGATGCGGGGTACATTTCACCAGTCTCTCCACTTCACCCCAAAGCAGGCCTGGTATTCAGCTAATGTTAATGTGAGAGCTCTTTGATGAGTACCTATCTGTGTTATAAATCAAACTTACACCGTGTATATCTGACTGATATAGGACTCTAATATGGTGATAAAATCACTCAGACAGACATCTCTGAGAGTGAGAGACTATGTTTCCCTGGAAGAGCACATTGAAGAGTTAATGGGATGTCAAGACTCAGGTCCAAGGTGGGATCCCAAAAGTGAGGTCAGCACCAAGGGAGAGCTACATTGATCTGAGTAAGAAGATGTGAAAGAGTTCAGGCTTTGTTTTATTGCCCCCTTCCACCTGCCCAATAAGAAGAGGGAGAGAGAGAGAGAGAGAGAGAGAGAGAGAGAGAGAGAGAAAGTGAGAAAGAGCGCCAAAAGAAGACTAAGTCACATATTTGACAGCTGGATTTTAGTTAACAAAAATGGCTATGGAAGTTTGTAAGTGCAAAGTGGCAAATATTCAATTTTAATTGTGTGAATTACTGCAAGGAAAATCTCCTCTTGCTCTCCAGACCATTACTAATGAAATCTAACACACACACACACACACACACACACACACACACACACGACTTTGTGTGAGTGGGTTGATTTTTGGATTATGTGAACACACCAGGAAGAACAGGGATGACCTATGTTGCACACACAGTAGGGAGAAGGAAGAGCTTGTGGCCAGCCTTGGCGAGGATAAACATTAACTACCCCTACTCCTTTATTCTCAACTTCTCCTCGAATCCCTAGAGAAACTGAGAGTGATCTGAGGTCCTCTGCACACACTGGATGCAATTTGAATAGATATCATTTGAAACTCAAGGGCAAGGTTACCTTAACCTTAGCTGACATTGTTACATAAGCACCATTCCATTTGAATTCATGACAAATCTACAAATTAGCCTTTATTGTTATGATTTTACAGAAGAGGAAACTTCATTTAAAATGGAGATCCACTAACTTACCCCAGGTACCCAGTTTTAAGTGGCTGAGTTGGTGTTTAGAGCCAGGCCTCACTGGTTCCAAAGCTTATGCTTCTCCCATTACACCAGATCCTTCAGCAAGAAATGATGTGTCAAGTTCAAGTCTTCCAACTCTTTGCTGAAGGCAGTTCTGAACTACTGACTTTTGACATGGTAAAAACCCTAGTGTGAAATAGCTTTTGTTCTAAAGGCAAGCATCTGTCTCTATAATATTTCCTGATTGCTTGAGGCTTTTTCTTCTCTCCTCCTCATCCTCCTTCAATACCAAAACCTATTCTTTTCCCTCTATAAGCAAGCAAGCATGAGATATAGACAGCTTCATTTATTTTAACTATAAAGAAAGAGCCCTAAGAAGTTAATCAGACTGCCAGGAATCTGGAATTTGCTAATGAATGGACATTTGGCCAAGCATAGTAAATTCTCAGCTAATTGAAAGCAGATAACAAGAGTAATGCATCCACCTTAAAAAACATCACATTCCTAATAAATAATTGGAAATGGCAATCTTTTGACATATGAACTGTGGAGATAGTCCTAAATAAATTCCGGACTAATTCCTGTCACATATATTATATTGTATTTAGCAGTTGTGCTATATGAGAAGATTAAAAGCAATAAATCTCTTTGCAACACCATCTATAGCAGTGTTTTAAACACAGAATAAATAGGAGTGAAGGTCTTAGAATGCCTCACAGAAAATTGACTCCCATTGTTTTAATGGTGTATGTGTTGTGGGGGGACTGTTGTTGTTTCCTTCTCCACCTGAGTTTAGAGCCAGAGGAAACATATTCGAAGAGATCCAGGAGTCATATCAGTCACCAGACTGCTGACACGCAGTGCATCTTCTAGGAGGTTCTTGGTAACTCCAGTATGTTCCGTAGATTAAAAAAAAGAAAAAAAAAACATGGCATCACTTGGGGGCTTGATAGAAATGCAGAATTTCAGGCCTCATCTCAGACCTACTGAATCAGAATTTGCATTTTAACAGTATCCTCATGCAGTTTGTGTGCATATTAACCTTTGAGAAGTGTTGTTCTAGTATTCAATTCAGGACAATTTTAGATAATTTGAGTGGTAGCAGAGCCAACCTGATCCAACCAGATTTGATTTTAACCCAGGCTCTGGGATAAGCCTAAGGCTCAGGAAATGTGCTCAGACCTTTATTTTCCTCCTTCCTTGTCTTAGGAGCAGAATTCTGCCTCCTGTCCAGGCTCTGCCTTAACACTGATTTCCAGAAGTTAGGTCTTTGACCTGTCCGCTCACTCCTAATTCTCAGTTCAGTCTCTCTCAGGGGTTCCTGGGAATCTGGACTGAAAGTCCCTTGCTAACTAGGACCCTTTTCAGCCAACTGGGGGTAGTAGCCCTGCCCATGGCTATCTCAGGCCGATTCACCTATGGTACTTTTCTTGTTGCCAGCTTCCTGGGACAATAACCATCTGCATGCTTGGTGAAGCCAGGGTGCTGTGGAGGTAGGGAATCCCACAAGCAGGCTACTCAAGGAATGAGCAGAAAATCTCTAACATCTGTCCTTTCTCTGAAATCCCCTTGGATTTCTGGATGATGCATACTTATTAAGATTTCTGATGTCAGTTACCTTGAAGATATGTGTTTTAACCACCATTTCTTGAACACCTACAGTGTGCTCAAGTACTCTACCAGAAGACACCTTTCTTATATTATCTCTTTCATTCCTTACAACAGCCCAATGAGGTATGCATTTTTGAAATTTTTATAGGTATATTATGCAGTAAAATGCACAGATCCTTAACTGTACAGTTAGATACCTTTTGACATATGTATATAACTGTGTAACCTACACCACAGTCAAGATACAGACCATTTTTATCACCACAGAGAGTGACCTTCTACCCCTTTTTGGTCAATTCTCACCGCCCCAGAGTCTACCACTCTTCTCACTTCTATCCCCATAGACTCATTTTGGCTATTCTGAAAATTCATATGAATGAAATTAGACAGTGTGATACTCTTTCATGTCTGACTTTTTTCACTCAACATGAGGTCTGTGAGAGATATCCATGTGGTGTGTGTCAGGAGCTCTTGGTGATATATTTTAATCTCCATGTTAACTGTGAGTAAATGGAAGATTGGAGAAATTAACTTACTTGTGCTCATTGTATGAGACAGGCCAGAGTTGATATTAGAATCCAGCTCTGTTTGGCTTAGAGCTATCTCAAACTCCCCTTTAGTTTGCATCACACTGAAAATTTTAGATTGTATTTTTAAAATAAATTCTGTTCTATTGTTCTATGCATTTGGATATTCTCTTTAATTCTTACTGATGTCAGCCATGTGCTGGCTTTTGTTAATGAGTTTGTTTTCACCTGGATAGGCTTGGGGTGTACAGAATTAAATGGGATCTTTAGAAGGGGTTTTATACAGGGTTCTTTGGTGGGGGGGGGAGTGTCTGGAGGTGACCACGTGGGACGAGCATGGTCCAGAGCAAAGGTCGAGCCCCTAAGGGCTGAAAACTGCCTTTTTGTGGTGAGATTAGAGGATGTGTTGATTAGTTATATATGTCAACTTGACTGGACCATGGAATGCCCCGATATTTGGCTGAACATTATTTTTGAGTATGTCTGTGAGGGTGTTTCCAAAAGAGATTAACATTTGAATCAGTAGACTAAGGAAAACAGATGGCCCTCCCCAATGTGTGTGGGCATCATCCCATCTGTTGAGGACTTGAGAAAAAACAAAAAAAAAAAAGGTGGAGGAAGGGAGAATTTGCCTCTTCTGCCAACTGAGCTGAGACATCAGTCTTCTTGCCCTTGAACTGGGATTTACATAATACCATTGGCTGTCTGGTTCTCAGGCCTTCAGACCCGGACAAAAACTTATGCCATCAATTCTCCTGGATTGCCACATGCCAACTGTAGATCTTGGGACTTCTCCACCTCCATGATCTCATGAGCCAATTCCACATAATCTTTTTATATTTAGAGTTATGCCTTTCTATATCTATACCTACCTCTCTCTGTATCTATATCAATATCTATATGTCTATATCTCTATCTATAGCTATATCTAAATATGTATATCTATCTATATGTCTATATCTATATCTCCTGTTTCCTATTGTTTTCTTTTCCTCTGGAGAACCCTGATGATACTGGGTTCTGCCACAATCATTTTGCCAACATTTCTGAGGCAGAGAGGGCCTTTATCTCACAGAAAAGAACCAAAATTCCCATGCCATCTCCCTCACAGAATTTGCAGGCTAATCAAATTGGAAAAGAATGCAAAATTGATTTATAAACTGTAAAGTGCTTTATAAAACTAAACCATTATTGCAGTTCTTCACCCTTTACTCTGGGTTGCTTCAAAGTGAAACTTAAGCCAAAAATATAAATGAGAGTCAATCCTACATTTCACTACAATACTGGTGCTATGTAATTTTTTTTTTTTACTCTTGGGTCTTTCTTTTATAAATAGACATATCTGCATATTATTGTTTTTAACTCCACAGGATTTTACCCTCAAGATATCAGAGCCAATTAGTTTGAACTTTTAAAATGAAGAGGATAGAAATTCAGGATATATTAAAGTAATTATTAAAAATTAGTTATGCTACTTCTGGCCAAGATGGAAGAATAGATAGATACTTTTTGCTTCCTCACACAACCAAGAGAAGGACAACAACCAATTTAAAAACAAAAAACAACCACAACTGCCAGAAAATAGAATTTTATGGAAGTGTGACAACCAAAGAGTTAAAGAAGAAACATTCATCCAGACTGGTAGGGGGGTGGAGATGGGAAGCCAGGGTGGAGAGGATGTGCAGCAAGGTGGTGGCTGGATGACCAGGCAGTCCCACATTCATGTGTGGATAAACCAGGAAGAACAACTGGGGAGCAAGATAGACCACACAACCCAGGGTTCCAGCATGGGGAACTAAAGCTTCAAAACCTGTGTGGGTTGCAGCAGTGGGAGAAACTCCCAGCCTCACAGGAGAGTCCATTGGAGGGACTCAAGGGGTCCTAGAATGTATACAAACCCATCCACCCAGGAATCAGCACTGGAAGAACCCAATTTACTTGTGGGTAGCAGGGGAAGTGACTGAAAGAGGGAGAGAGCCAAACAAGTGGCGTTATTCCCTCTCTGACCCCTCCTCCACATGCAGTGCCACAGTGCAGTGAAGTGTGTGTCCTTCCCTGGTGAATACTCAAGGCTCCACCCGTTACAATGTAACAGGTGCACGAGTCAAAGAAATATGGCCAAGATGACAGAACAGATCAAAACTCCAGAAAAAATAAAACAAAGTGATGAAGAGATAGCCAACCTATCATATGCAGAGTTCAAAACACTGGTAATGGGGATTCTCACAGTAATGATTGAATATAGTCACAAAATAAAGGAAGAAGTGAAGGCTGTACAAAGTGAAATAAAGAAAGATATACAGGGAACTAACAGTGAAGGGAAGGAAACAGGGACTCAAATCAATGATTTGGAATACAAGGAAGAAATAAACATTCAACCAGAACAGAATGAAGAAACGAGAATTTAAAAAATGAGGAGAGGCTTAGGTACCTCTGGGACAACTTTACACATTCCAACATCTGAATCATAGGGACGCCAGAAGGAGAAATGGAAGAGGAAGAAATTGAAAACTTATTTGAACAAATAATGAAGGAAAACTTCCCTAGTCCAGTGAAGGAAATAGACATGCAAGCCCAGGAAGCTCAAACCCAAAGAAGTTGGACCCAAGGAGGAACGCACCAAGACACATCATAATTAAATTACCCAAGATTAAAGATAAGGAAAGAATGTTAAAAGCAGCAAAAGAAAAGAAGACAGTTACTTACAAAGGAGTTCCCATAAGACTATCAGCTGATTTCTCAAAAGAAACCTTACAGACAAGAAGGGGCTAGAAAGAAGTATTCAAAGTCATGAAAGTCAAGGACCTACATCCAAGATTACTCTATCCAGCAAAGCTATCATTTAGAATGGAAGAGCAAATAAAGTGCTTCCCAGATAAGGTAAACTTAAAGGAGTTCATCATTACCAAACCCTTATATGAGATGTTAAAGAGAATTATCTAAGAAAAAGAAGAAGATCAAAACTATGAACAGTAAAATGACAACATACTCACAACTATCAACAACTAAACTTATAAAACACCAAAACAAACTAAGCAAACAATTAGAACAGGAACAGAATCACAGAAATGGAGATCACATGGAAGGTTATCAGCAGGGAAGGGGAGAAGGGAGAATGGGAGAAAAGGTGAAGGGAATAAGAAACATAAATGGTAGGTACAAAATAGACAGGGGGAGGTTAAGAATAGTGTAGGAAATGGAGAAGCCAAAGTACTTATATGTATGACCCATGGACATGAACTAAGGTGGGTGGGATGCTGGTGGGAGGGATAATACAGGGTGAAAGAGAATAAAAGGCAGAAGAAAATGGGACAACTCTTATAGTATAATCAATAAAATACTTAAAAAAGAATTCGTTATGCAAAAGTTGCTTTCTTACACCATTTTAGGGAATTGAAAGAATAAAAAAGTCAATTTGGGTTGAGTAGAAGAAAAACTTCTCTGATAGAGCTAATTATTTAATTAGAATAGATTAACATTAGGAACATGCTTGGCAATTCTTTTCCATTTGCAATTGTTGAACATTTCCAATAAGATTAATCCTGTAATTTTTAAAGACAGTATTATTAAATGGTGCCTTAAGATTTGTACTTTTAACCCCCAAGCAATATGACTATTGTGTCCAGGTTTAGGAGAAGGAAAGAATGAAAAGAAAAACAAACTTTATTTATTGGTTGGTGTCTTTGTGCCGGACACTTTACACACATACTATCACATTTTAATCCTTACTTTAAACCTTGAGGTAGGCATTGTTAGCTCTAGTGTACAGATGGTGAAACTGAGGCTGAGAAAAAGAAAGTAACTTTCTCAGCGTCACATAGCCAGTAAGGATCCAGGATATTTACCTAATCCCTTCTGTTATCAGAACATCTTGCAGCCATTCTCAGAACAGTGGAAAGAAAAATATGCATAAACAGGAAATTAGAATTAGTGTGATCATATAGCCCTTGGCATTTCCATGTATGTGTTTTAAAGTGTGAAGGAGGATCTTACTTCATTTTAGCAAACTAGAGATCTCAAAATTTATGTTTTAACATAGTCCTTATAGAAAATGCTTTTGGTGTGCCACATTACATTGCTTGTGGTGGGCAATTTACACAAACGTTGACAGAATCTCATCCCAAGTGTCAGCCACTTCTGTTTTCAGGAACTTAATCCACACGGGGAGTCCATAATGTGTGTGTTTGGGTGGAGTTAACACTGGGGTGTTGCGGGGGAAGGATCCTTCACCAATGGGAGATGGCAGTCACAGATAAATTCTTCAGCTTTCCATCTTTTGTAGGGACAATTCCAATTCCAAGGCACATTTGGTAGTTCTTCAAAGGGTCTCTCATAAGACTGAACCTTGTCATCCCTGTATCATACTCCTAGATTCTTCATTCTTGTTTCCAGGATCATCTACCAGATGATATCCCTACACTAACGTCTTTGTCTAAGCTCTGTTTCTAGTGGAACTTGAACCCATCACAATAAAGAAATCCTGAGTATACTCTCAATGTATGCATATTTATTTATAAACTATAGTCATGATTATTTCATTATGTATACTACAAAACATAAACTAAAAATTTCTGAAATGATGAAAGACACATAAAAGTAAGCACTATTTTAGAAATTTAGATTTTCAATTTATTTGTCACACTATATCTAATGTAGAAGCATAATCATATTCAATACAAAATTTATAAACACAAGTGTGTGTTTATTAAGGATGCATACTTTAAATATTTTACTGATGAGCTGCACATAAAAAATTGGAAGGTCACTGCTCTAGACTGTGGTCATTTTACTTTTTAAAGTAGACTTTAATTTTAAGAAAAATTTTAGGTTCACAGCAAAATTAAGCAGAAAATTCAGTTTTCATTTTCCTCCTGCATCCACACGCCTACAGTCCCCTCCATCTCCAATCAACGTTCTTCACCAGAGTGGTACATTTATTACAATAAGTGAATGAACATCAACATGTCATCCCTTAAATTTCATAGTTTACATTAGAGTTCACTCTTGGTGATATACATTCTATGGGTTTCAATAAATGTAAAATAATGTATCCACCATTATAATATCATATAGACTAGTTTCATTGTCCTTGTCTCCCCCCCAAATCCCTACTTATTCATTCTTTCCTCTCCCCAACTCCTGGCAACCACTGTTTTCTTTCTTTAGTGTTTCCACAGTTTTGTCTTTTCCAAAGTGTCATATATTTGGAATTATACAGTATAGCCTGTTCAGATCGGCTTCTTTCACTTAGTAATATGCATTTAAGATTCTTATCTTTTCATGGCTTGATAGCTTATTTCATTTTAGCACTAAGTAATATTCCATTGTCTGGCTGGATCACAGTTTATCTCTTCACCTACTGAAGAACATCTTGGTTGCTTACAAGTTTAGGCAATTATGAATAAGGCTGCTATAAACATCTGTGTGAAGGTTTTTGTGTGGACATAAAGTTTTCAACACTTCTGGGTAAATACCAAGGACCACAATTTCTAGATCATATGGTAAGAGTATGTTTAAATGCATAAGAAATTGCCAGACTGTCTTTCAAAGTAGCTGTACAATTTTACATTCCCACCTACAATGAAGGAGAGTTCTTGTTGATCCACATCTTCACCACCATTTGGTGTTGTGGTGGTGTTAGTGTTTTAGATTTTCACCATTCTAATAAGTTTGTAATGGTTATCTCTTTTGTTTTAATTTGCAATTTCCTGATGACATACTATGTTGAACCTCTTTTTGTATGCTTATTTGCCATTTGTGCATATTCTTTTATGAAGCTTCTCTTCAGATATTTTGTCCATCTTTAATCAGGTTGTTTGGGTTTTTTTTCCCTTTTTTAAAATTCCCTTTTTATTTATTTATTTTTTTAAATTTTAATTTATTTTTTCAAATACATTTGTTTTCTTATTGTTGAGTTTTAAGGGTTCTTTGTATATTTTGGATAACTTCTTTATCAAATATGTCTTTTACAAATATTTTCCCACAATCTGTTGCTTGTCTTTTCATTCTTTTGACAATGTCTTCCACAAACTAGGTTTTACATTTAATAAAATCCATCTTATCAATTACTTTTTCATGGACTGTATTTTTGATATTGTACCTAAAAATTAATAGTCAAACCCAAGATCATCTAGATATTTTCTATGTTGCCTTCCAGGAGTTTTATAGTTTTGCATTTTAGATTTAGGTTGATGATCCATTTTGAATTAGTTTTTGTAAAGGATGTAGGGCCTGTGTCTAGATTCATTCTCTTTGAATGTGGATGTCCAGTTATTCCAGCATCATTTGTTAAAAAGATTATCTTTTCTCCATTGTATTGCCTATATTCCTTTGTCAAAGACCAGTTGACTATACTTGTGTAAGTCTATTTCTGGGCTTTCTACTCTGTTTTGTTGATCTATTTGTCTATTATTTCACCAGTACCACACAGACTTTATTTCTGGAGCTTTATAGTAAGTCTTGGAGTAGGGTAGTGTCAGTCCTCCAACTTTGTTCTATTCTTTAATATTTTGTTGACTGTTCTAAATCTTTTGTTTCTCTATGTAAATTTTAGAATTGTTCATCAATATTTGCATAACTTGCTTGGATTTTGATTGAGATGTGTTAAATCTATAGATAAAGTTGGGAAGAACTAACACCTTGAAATATTGAGTCTTCCTATCTAAGAGCATAGAATACGTATCTCTATTTGTTTAGTTTATTTATTTCTTCATCAGAGTTTTGTAATTTTCCTCATATAAATTTTTCCTTATACAAATTTTGTTAGACTTATGCCTAAGTATTTCATTTTTCTGTGGGTGCTAATGTAGGTGTTATTATATTTTGAATTTCAAATTCCATTTTTTAATTGCTGGCATTCATGAAAGTGATTAATTTTTGTATAGTAAATACAAAATTTTGTATGTTGTAACCTTGCTAAAATCACTTACTAATTCCAGGGTTTTGGTGGTGGTGTTGATTCTTTCAGATTTCCTAAGTAGACAATTGTCTACAAACACAGCTTTATTTCTTCCACCCCAATCTGGTTGTATTTTACTTCATTTTCTTATTGCATTAGCTAAGACTTTTAGTACAATGTTGAAAAGGAGTAGTGAAAAGGAACAGCCTTGCTTTTGTTCCTGATCTTAGTGGGGAAGCTTGAAGATTCTCACCATTAAGCATGATGTTAACTGTAGGTTTTTGGTAGATACAATTTATCAAGTTGAGGAATTTCCGTTCTCTTCCTACTTTTCTGGGAGTTTTAAATTAGGAATGGGTGTTCAATTTTGCTGTTTTCTGAGTACAGGTGTTTTACCTCCTTGGTAAGGTTTATTCCTAGGTACTTTATTTTTCTTGTTGCTATAGTAAATGGGATTTCCCCCTAGTTTCTGTTTCTGATATTTCATTGTTGGTGTACAAAAATGCCTTCAATTTCTGAATATTGACTTTGTATCCTGCTATTTTTCCAAATTCGCTTATTGGATCGAGTAGTTTTTTGGTGGAGTCTATGGGGTTTTCTATGTACACTACCATGTCATCTGCAAATAATGACAGTTTTTACTTCCTCCTTTCAAATTTGGATGCCTTTTAATTCTTTTTCTTGTCTGACCGCTGTGGCTAGAACTTCCAATGCTATGTTGAATAAAAGTGGTGAAAGCAGACACTCTTGTTTTGTTCCTGATCTTAGGGGGAAAGCTTTTGATCGCTGGGTTTAATATTGCTGTAGGTTTCTCCTATATGGCCTTTGTTATGCTGAGATATGATCCCTCTATTCCCGCTTTGCTCAGTGTTTTTGTCATAAATGGGTGCTGTATCTTATCAAATGTTTTCTGCATCTTGATATAACCAGGTGATTTTTGTCTTTTATTTTGTTTATGTGGCATATTATATTTTTTTGATTTGCAAATATTGTACCATCCTTGCATCCCTGGGATGAAAGCCACTTGGTCATGGTGTATGATCTTTTTAATGTATTGTTGGATGTGGTTTGCCAGTACTTTGTTGAGGATTTTAGGATCTGTGTTCATCAGCTATATTGCCCTGTAATTTTCTGTCTTTGTTATGTCTTTAACTGGTTTTGGAATTAGGATAATACTGACCTCATTAAAAGAGTTTGGGAGTCTTCCCTCTTCCTGAAATTTTTGGAGTAGTTTGAGAATTATTGGAGTTATCTCTTCCCTAAATGTTTGGTAAAATTTGCCTGTGAAGCCATCTTATCCAGGGTTTTTGTGTGCTGGGAGTTTTTTGATTACTGCTTCAATTTCACCAGCTGTTATCAGTTTATTCAGGCTTTCTGCTTCTTCTGGATTCAGTTTTGGAAGGTTATATTTTTCTAGAAATTTATCCATTTCACCCAGGTTGTCAAATTTCTTGGCATGTAATTATTCCTAGTAATTTCTTACAATCCTTTGTATTTGTGTGGCATCAGTTGTAGTTTCTCCTTTTTCATTTCTGATTTTATTTATTGGGGTCCTCTCTTTTTTTTCTTGATGAGCCTGGTTAAAGGGTTGTCAACTTTGTTAATCTTTTCAAAGAACCTGCTCCCGTATTTATTGATACTTTGAATTGCTCTTTTAGTCTTTATGTCATTTAATTCTGCCCTGATCTTGATTATTTCCTTCCTTCTACTCACTCTGGGCTTTGTTTGTTCTTGTTCCTCCAGTTCTTGTAGATGTAGAGTTAGGCTGTTTATTTGAAATGTTTCTATCTTTTTAACGTAGGACTGTATTGCTATGAACTTCTCTCTCAGGACTGCCTTGGCTATGTCCCATAGGTTTTGGGCTGCTGTGTGTTCATTTTCATTTCTTTCCAGAAACTTTTTGATCTCTTCCTTGATCTCAGTGTTAACCCATTCATTATTTAATAGCATGTTATTCAGTCTCCATGAAATTGAATACTTTTGAGTTTATGCCTTAAGGTTGGATTCTTGCTTTCCTTCTTTTTTGCTTAAAGTATATTTTATTGATTATGCTATTACAGTTGTCCCATTTATTCTCCTCCACCCTGCACCCCCCTCCCACTAGCATTCTCCCCCCTTAGTTCATGTCCATGGGTTATACATATAAATACTTTGGTTTCTCCTTTTCCTATACTATTCTTAACCTCCTCCTGTCTATTTTGTACCTACCAATTATGCTTCTTATTCCCTGCACCTCTTCCCCCATTCTTCCCCCCTCCCTTTCCCCACTGATAACCCTCCATGTGATCTCCATTTCTGTGATTCTGTTTCTGTTCTAGTTGTTTGCCTAGTTTTTTTGTTTTGTTTCTTTTTTTAAGGTTCAGTTTTTGATAGTTGTGAGTATGTTGTCATTTTACTGTTCATAGTTTTGATCTTCTTCTTTCTCTTAGATAAGCCCCTACAACATTTCATATAATAAGGGCTTGGTGATGATGAACTCCTTTAACCTGACCTTATCTGGGAAGCATTTTATCTGCCCTTCCATTCTAAATGATAGCTTTGCTGGGTAGAGTATCTTGGATGTAGGTCCTTGCCTTTCATGACTTTGAATACTTTTTTCCTGCCCCTTCTTGCCTGCAAGGTTTCTTTTGAGAAATAAACTGATAGCCTTATGGGAATTCCTTTGAAAAGAACTGTCTCCTTTTCTCTTGCTGCTTTTAAGATTCTTTCCTTATCTTTAACATTGGGTAATGTAATTATGATGTGCCTTGGTGTGTGCTTCCTTGGGCCCAACTTCTTTGGGACTCTCTGAGCCTCCTGGACTTCCTGGAAGTCTATTTCCATGGCCACATTGGGGAGGTTATCCTTCACTATTTTTTTAAAAATAAGTTTTCAATTTGTTGCTCTTCCTCTTCTCCTTTTGGTACCCCTGTGATTCAGATGTTAGAATTTTTAAAATTTTCTGGAGGTTCCTAATCCTCTCTTCATTTTTTGAATTCTTGTTTCTTCATTCTGTTCTGGTTGAATGTTTATTTCTTCCTTCTGCTCCAAATCATTGATTTGAGTCCTGGTTTCCTTCCCTTCACTGTTGGTTCCCTGTATAGTTCTCTTTATTTCACTTTGCATAACCTTCACTTCTTCCTCTATTTTGCCACCATAATCAACCTATTCAGTGAGCATACAGATTACCAGTGTTTTGAATTGTCCATCTGATAGATTTGCTCTCTCTTTATTGTTTAGTTTTATTTTTTCTGGAATTTTGATCTTTCATTTCCATATTTCTTTGTCTCAGCACTTCTGTTGTTACATTGTAAAGGGCAGAGGCTTAGTTATTCACCAGGGTGGGGTAAACCACGTCATTGCATTGTGGCACTATATGTATAGGAAGGGTCAGAGAGGGAACTATGCCACTTTCTCAGCTCTTGCCCCATTTCTAGTCACTACCCCCACCCACAAACAAATTGGACCCTTCTGGTGCTGATTCCCATGTGGGTCAATTTGTGTACATTGTGGGACCCTGTGGATCTCTCCAACAAACTCTCATGTGAGGCTAGGAATTTCTCCTGCCACCGTAACCCCCACAGCATTTTACAGCAAGAGGTTCTAAGGCTTTCTTTTCCCATGCTGGAGCCCTGGGTTGAGTGGTCTGTCTTGCTCCTTAGCTGTTCCTCCCGGTTTATCTGCACACAAATGTGGGACCGCCTGGTCTGCCAGCCACTGCCTTGCCATGCATTCCCTCCACCCCAGCTGCCCATCTCTGCCCCTCCTACTAGTCTCGATTAATGTTTCTTCTTGAATTCCTTGGTTGACAGACTTCCATAAAATTCGATTTTCTCGTTGTTATGGTTGTTTTTTGCATTCAAATTGGTTATTGTCCTTCTTTTGGTTGTGCAAGGAGGCAAAGTGTATCTACCTAAACCTCCATCTTGGCTGGAAGTGGATTGAGGTTGGTTTCTAGTATCAATTTTCTTGAATCTGTTTAGGTTTGTTTTGTGTCCTATCATGTGGTCTAACTTGGGCAATGTTCCATGTGCATGAAAAGAATATATGTTTTGCTTCTTTGGGAGAAATGTTCTGTAGATATCAGTTAAGTCAATTTGAACTAGAGTGTTGTTCAATGACACAGTATCCTTGTTGATTCTTTGTTTGGATGATCTATCCATTGTTGGCAGTAGGGTGTTAAAGTCTCCTACTATGAGTATGTTGCTGTTGATATCTTTCTTGAAGTCCTCCAAGATTTTCCTTATATATTTGAATGCTCCTATGATGGGTGCATTTATGTTTACAAGGGATATATCTTTTTGATGGATTATTCCCTTAAGTATTATGAAGTGTCCATCTTTGTCCTTATGCCCTTTATTTTGAAATCTATTTTGTCTGATGTAAGTATTACTACTCCAGGTTTTTTTTTTTTTATGTCCATTTGCTTGGAATATCTTTTCCATCCCTTCTCTTTCAGTCTGTGTATACCTTTTGTTCTGAGGTGAGTCTCTTTTAGACAGCCTATATGTGGGTCATGTTTTCTTATCCATTCAGCTACCCTATGTCTTTTGACTGGAGCATTTAATACATTTACATTTAAAATTATTATTGATAGGTACTTATTTCATTGCCATTTTTTCTGTTTGTACCTGTGTTCCTCCCTCTCTCACACTTTTTTTTTCATCTTCTTAAAGCAGTCCCTTTAGCATCTCTTGCCATGATGGTTTGATGAAGATGTATTCTTTTTGCTTTTTATTTTTGTCTGGGAAACTCCTTACTTTGTTTTTCATTTTAAATGAGAGCTTTGCTGGGTAGAGTAGTCTTGGTTGCAGGCTTTTGTTTTTCACTGCTTGGAATATGTCATTCCATTTCCTTCTGGTGTTTGGTTGAGAAATCAGCTGATAGCTTTATTGGAGTGCCCCTGTATGTTACTAGCTGTTTTCCCTTGCTGCCTTTAAGATTCTTTCTTTGTCTTTGAATTTTGCCATTTTAACTATGATGTGTCTAGAAGTCAGCCTCTTTGGGTTCATCTTAATTGGGACCCTCTGTGCTTCCTGGACTTATGTGACTTTTTCTCTCATCAATTTATGGATGTTTTCTGTCATTACTTTTTCAAACACATTTTCTATCACTAGCTGGAATTCTTCTCCTTCTGGTATCTTTATAATATGGGTATTATTATGTTTCACGTTGTCCTACAGCTCCCTTAAACCTTCTTCATTCTTTTTGAGTCTTTTTTCATTTTGTTGATCTCTCTGGGATTTTTTTTCTACTTTGTCCTCCAGCTCACTGATTTGATCCTCTGCTTCATCTAGCCTTCTTTTACTTCCTTCTAATGTATTCTTCATTTCAGATATTGTATTCTTAATTTGTTTCTGGCTCTCACTAATAGTTTATATGTCCTTTTTTATGCTGAGGTAGTTCACAGTAAGTTCCTTGTGGGTTCCCTGGAGTTCTTTGTAGTTCTCACTGAACTTCTTGAGAACCCTCATAACCATTATTTTGAACTCAATGTCTGATAGATTGCTTGCCTCAATTTTATTTATCAGTCTTTCTTGCAATTTCTCCTTTCATTTAGATTGGGGGCTGTTTCTTTGTCTCCCCACTTTAGGTGACTCTTCTTGTTTGTTGCTACATATTAGATTGATCTGCTTTGACTCCCTGTCTTTGTGGTATTACCCTCTGTGGTAGGAGAACTGTGGGACTCAGTGGTGCATTCTCCTTGATATCCTGAGCTTGATGCTCTTGGGATGTCCTTTTTTGCTGTTTATGTGGGATCTCTGGTTGTAATTGGGTTTTGGTTGTTGTTGAGTCATTCTTTGGTGGATCCTCCCCACTGAGTGGCTGACTGACAGGCACACAGTTCACCTCATCTTATATACTGGTATACAGGTGCTGCCAGAAGAAAAACCAAACAACCCAGGGGAAAAAAACGTGCACACAAAAATAATCCCCTCCCACAACCACACTATCAACAGCAAATGAGCCAATATTAATAAAAGTGTAAAGAGATGAAGACTATTATAAGAAAGGAAAAATGAATATGAGATAACTAACTGAAAGAAAAATGATTTTGAGAGGGCAGAGAGAGGAGCAATAATAACAGTAGGGAATAAAGACAGAAGAGAGAAAGAAAAGAAAATTCACATTGTAAATGGAAAAAAGGAGGGGAGAATGCAGAATGGAGTAAGAAAAGGGAAGCATATAGTATCAGGTCTAAACAGAAATATGCTCATGAGCCTGGCCTCACTGATCTACAGAGCATGAAATACCACGGGTGGGGTTTGGGCTCACCTGTCTGTGAGGGGATATGGCTGGTTGCAGCAAATCTAAGACATTCAGCTCCTGCCTTCCAGTCCCCAGCCTGCTGCTGTCTTATAGAAGTTTCTGTACTGAATTCTCCACTTGGAACCACCCCCTGATCACCAGCCTTGCTCGGTTGGGTCTTACAGTACCTTCAGTGTGACTCTATCCTTCTGAGTTCTTCATTAGCAGAGCCAATGTTCATGCACCTGCATGTGAGACCCAGGTCCCTGCCAAGTCTCGGGTCTTGCTTCAACTCCCCCTTTTAAAAGAGTTACTGTGTGGCCCCCACACTGAAGCACTGATCCCTGGAGGGCTTGTTCTCCATGCATTCTCCCCTCCCAAAAATCACAGTCTATTATGGTCAGGGCTGCCTTTGCCTTTCAGAGCCTCTGACAGTTTTAGATAAAGTTTCTCTCTGGATCTTTCCCAGATGACTTCTGGAAGAGCTCTGCAGTTATGCTATAACAGAGGGCAGTGGCAAGCTGCTGATGCTGCTCCCTTCCAGAGATCTTTGGCCTTGGATGGCCCTGACCCCGCCTTGCTGTTCCTGGCCCACACCTCCACGGCCATCTCTCTCCACCCACAGTTCTTGAGCCAATCTGCAGCTGCCCTGACTACGTGTAGCCAGAAGTGCCAGGATGGGCAGCAGTGGCAGCAGTTGCTCCTCTTGGAGAGCCCAGGCCTCTGGCTCCCAGGTGCCCTGTAGGCAGGCAGGCTCTTGCCCACTCCTGTGCACACTCCATGTTTTCATCTGCATAAGTGCTCACTCACACACACTCTCACTCACTCTCCTCTGGACTCCCAGGCTGACTGCTCTGTGGTTTGGCTACAAGACTGATGTGGGTCTGGGAGCAAGTGAACAGAGCTTCCAGCTGCTCTGCATCCCATCTTGGATCTCCTTTCTTTAGCCTATTGATATAATGGATTACATTAATTGATTTTGTAATGTTGCTTCAGACTTGCATACCTGGACTAAATCTCACGTGGTAAAAAATATTATTATTAACTAAAGGAACAAAAACTCCTTTACTTCATAAATGAAAGCAATGTCGAATGTGCTTTTTACTTTTTTGTAATGTCAGTTTAACATTTTGTAGAAATGTGATTTGTAAGTCTTATACTAAATTTTGTTTTATTTGGTGAAATTTGGTTTTAATGACTTGACATGACTGGAAAAGACAATGACAAATATGTATAAATTCAAAAGGGAGAAGTGGATCATTGGCTGCATTGACTAAATGCAACAACCTTTTCTTCAAGCCATATGCCAATTATGTAAAGATTTTTGTTGATAATTAGCTAGTGAATTTATATCTTCTAATGTCAATAGTTCTAATAAAATAAATGGAAAATACAACATTTGGAAGATATATAAAGAGGACTGAGCATTTTATTTCTATGTGTTTTTATAAATGTACACATAGGAATTTTTTTATTTTTATTTTTATTTTTTTAGGGACAGGGAAGGGATGGAGAAAGAGAGGGAGAGAAACATCAATGTGTTGTTGCCTCTCGTGGGCCCCCTACTGGGGACCTGGCCTGCAACCTAGGTATGTGCCCTGACTGGGGATTGAACTGAAGACTCTGGTTCGCAGGCCAGCACTCAATCCACTGAGCCACAATAACCCGGGCACATATGAATGTTTTTTATGTGTTACCATGCACGTTGTTTTCTGGAACAAAGATAAAATAATGAATAAAACTTTCAAATATCTGTGCCCTCTCCATAGCATAGATTACTTTCAAAAAGTAATTTCTCATTTTCAAAAATATAATTTTTAATCTCAAAGGGATAGATTGTATGCTTTTACAAAAAGTTTCTGCTCAATAACAAAAGTTAGGGTCATTTGGCAACCTAGTAAAACTTAGCAAATTTGGAGCCCTTATTTAAAGTAAAAAAAAATAAGTCATTGTTAAATTTGCTATTTTTAAAATTTCTTCCCCACAAAATCTTCCCTGTATGGTGAAATGATTTTCATGAATCTTGCCGCACCCATTCGGAAGTTTAATACAGATTCTGGTATTTAAGATAATACAATCCATAAATCCACATAACTGAACATCCAAACTTCCATCTCTCACAATGCACAAGTGGTAAGTCAAGAAGCAAGGACTCCTTGGTTGTACCATTGTATTTAACATTTTTCTTTTAATTGAGATGAAATTTGCATAACAAAATTTATTATTTTAAACATTTTAAAGTGTACAATTCAGTGGTTTTCAGCATGTTCGCAGTGTTATAAAACCATCACCACTATCTAATTCCAGAACATTTTCATCACTCCAAAAGAAACTTTGTTTCTATTAAACAGTCACTTTCTGCCTTGGCTGGTGTGGCTCAGTGAATAGAGTGCCAGTCTCTGAACCAAAGGATCATAGGTTCTAGTCCCAGTCAGGGCACATGTCTGGGTTGTGGGCCAGGTCTCCAAGAGAGGGTGTGTGAGAGGCAACCACACATTGATGTTTGTCTCCCTGTCTTTCTCCCTCCTTTCCCCTCCCTCTAAAACTAAATAAATAAAATCTTTTTGGAAAAAAAAAAAGTCACATTCCACTCTACAGTATCCCTAGCCCCTAGCAACTACTAATCTGCATTCTGTCCCCAATGAAGCTCCATTTCCCTCAGAATGGTGTGCCTAATATGTTGTCTCACATGACCTCTGGGAGGATGCCTATTCAATCAGCATACTAAATATCATCAAAGCCTATTTAATTTCCTCCTTTTAAAAAATTGTAAAAAAGGAGAGACTCAAGGGTGGAGGAGTAAGTGGAAGTCACAATGACCTCCTCCCAGGACCAATCTGGAATTACAACTAAATTGAGGAGAAATCACCTAGAACAAACAACTGAACAATACCAGAGAGTAGCCTTATAACCTCAGACAGACAGAAGAATAAGCTTTAGCACAACCTACCAGGGAAGGTGGGCAGGGTGCCCATGGGCAGCAGCACCAGAAGGATATAGAAACGGCCAGTTGGATCCCCCTGAGAAAAGTGTGGTCTAAACCATAAACGTGGATCTCCAGCCTACAGCACCAGAGCCCAAAGAGTTCACAGATAATAGCCAGCTGTGAAAAGTGGCAGGGTTGCTCTCTGCCAGAGACAGGAGCCTGGAGACTAAAAGAGCCATTTAAAGGGCTAACACATAAATTTTTATTTGCAACCACTTACTCTGGGATTCAAGAAAGGAAGGGGCAGAGTAGGCTCAAGGCTCCTGAGAAGAGACTGGGGAGGGAGGCTTTGGGGAAAGAACTGAGAGAGTAGCTGGCGGGATCCTGGTGCTGACTCATCCCACATATAGCAGCCACCATCTTGCTCAGCAGACTACTCCATTGAGTGGCAACAGCATGAGAGGACCCAATAGCCCTGACCCCGGAGGTTCTGCCCTAGCCTGGTGGTGCTAAAGCCTGACAGCTGAGTACAGAGTGTCAGCCACAGATAGTAGATCCCTGGCTAAAGTGGGAGCAGAGTGGTCTAGAGACACTTGAGGAGAGACTGGAGACTGAGGCTTTGGGAAGAGAATGGAGAGAGTAGCTGGAGGGATCCCAATGCTGACTCCTCCCCCATATGGCAGCAGCCATCTGGCCCAGGCAGACCACTCCCCTGAGTGGGAGCAGCATGAGAGGACCCAACAACCCCACCCCCAGGAGGGACTCTGCCCCACCCTGTGGTGTTTAAGTAGGCCTGCTAAATGCAAAGTGACTAGATTAACAGCTGAAGGACACAGCCACAGACAGGAGATTCCTGGAAGTCTTGATGAGACTGACTAAGGTCAGACAGGGTCAACATCTGACATCAGAGGCATATCCAGAAAGAAAAAGCAGTGGTCTCCTACCACAGAAGTTCATACCACAAAGTCAGGAAATCAAGACAGATCAATTATAGAAGCAGAAACAAAAGAGAGGAGCCTCACAAATAATGGGAAGACAAAGAAATAACCCTGACTCAAAGGGAAAGGCGGAATCCCCAGAAAGAGAACTAAATGAAATAGAGGCAAGTAAGCTATCAGATATTGAGTTCCAAACAACAGTTCTAAGGAAGCTCAATGAGCCCAGTGAGCTCAAAGATAATTACAAAAAACTACAGGGAAACTACAAGGAACTTACTGCAAACTATATCAGCATGAAAAAAGGACATAGAAACTATCAGTAAGAGACAAGAGGAAATGAAGAATACAATTTCTGAACTGAAGAACACAGTAGAAGGAATCAAAGGCAGGCTAGATGAAGCAGAGGATCAAATCAGTGGGCTGGAGGACAAGATAGAAAGAAGCTCCCATATATAGCAAGAAAATGGAAAAAAATCTCAAAACTAATGAAGAAGCATTGAGGGAAATGCAGGACAACCTAAAACATAATAATATCCATATAATAGGGATACCAGAGGGAGAAGAGGATGAGGAAGGGATAGAGAACCTGTTTGCAAAAGTCATGATGGAAAACTTCCCTAATTGGAGGAGAGAAAAAGTCACAAGTCCAGGAAGCACAGAGGGTCCCATTCAAGAGGAACCCAATGAGACCCACTCCAAGACACATCATCATTAAAATGGTAAATATCAAAGACAGAGAATCCTAAAGCAAACAAGGGAGAAAGAGGTAGTAACATATAAGGGAGCCCCAATACAGCTAGCAGCTGACTTCTCAACAGAAACCCTGCAAGCCAGAAGGGAATGGCAAGAAATATTCCAAGTCATGAAAAGCAAAGGCCTGCAACCAAGACTGCTGTACCCAGCAAGGCTCTCAATTCAAATGGAAGGTGAAATAACGAGTTTCACACACAGAAGAGGGCTAAAAGAATACACCTCCACCAAACCAGCATTGCAAAATATGCTAAAGGGATTGCTGTAAGAAGATGAAGAAAACGGTCTATGAATACCCAGTCCCTTCACAGTCACCAATACTTGATATTACCAATATTTTTAATACTTATTAATCTGATTGTGACAATGTTATTTTAATTGTGACTTTATTATTTGTTTAAACTAAACCTGTTTTTGTATATTTCTTGCCTATTTCTATTATTTTTAAAAAGCTTTAAATGACATTTTGGCATTCGTTATCCATTTTTTAATTAAATGTTTGTAGTATTCCCTCCCCACAAAAAACAACTATTAACCCTTTTTTAGATGTGTGGCAAATATTTTCCTATTCTATTACTTGTCCTTTAACTTTTTTTATATGTACATTACTATGTAGTCTGAAATGTTTAATATATCCATATTGTCAATATTTTACTTTGTAGGTTCTGGGCTTGAATATTTTACTTCAGGATAAGAAAAATATTATTTTGTATTTTCTCCTAAAACTCCTTAGATTTCACATATTGATGTTTAACTCACCTGAATATTTTTGTATACTGTGTGAAATAGGGCTCTATATTGGTTTTATTTTAAGTAATAATGGCCAATGCACCTTATTTCTGGAATAAGCCTTATTTTCCCCATCGACTTGAAATATCAACTTAATCATATATTACATTGTTATACAGATATATATGTTTGTTTCTAGAATGCTCGTTTTGTTTCATTGATCTATGTGATTATTTCTGTGCTGGTGGCATGTTGTTTTAATTGCTTAAAATTTGTAATGGGCTTAATTTTTTTAATATTTCTTAATGGATTTTGACATTTAAAAATAAATAAAATCAACCTGCATTTTAAAAAAAGATAGAAAGAAGGAACTCCTACTTTTTGCGACAGCATTGATGGGACTGGAGAATACTATGCTAAGTGAAATAAGCCATCTATGCAACAAAATTAAGTAAAAAATAAACCACAGGCATGGAAACATGGAGCAGACTGAAAGTGACCAGAGGGGATGGGAAAGGAGGACATTGGTGGATGGGAGAAGGGACTAAACAAAGAACATGTATGAATGACCCATGTACATGGACAACAGAGTAGGAATTGACTGTGGGAGTAGGGGGCAGGGTGGGATGGGTGGAGGAGGGCAAAGGGGGAAAAATTGAGACAAGTGTAATAGAATAAACATGATTGAAAAATAACAATAAATATAAAAAGTAAAAAAATAAAAACATTATGGAAATTCCAGTGATTTATTTCTTTAGATATCATCAAACCTTTGCTCAGGACAGTTCCTAGAATGCTATAGGGGTTCAGTAAATCATTGTTGTGTGAACAAAGAAATTTTCTTCCTCATTTTAAATCTCTCTCTCTCTCTCTCTCTCACACACACACACACACACACACACACACACACACAACACTTATATATAAAGTGAATTAAAGCCAATAATAACTTGTTACAGAAATTTTAGGCAGACATAGAAAATTGAATTAGTCACCAAGTTCCCTTACAGAACAAGAATTCTGTGAGGACACCCTGTGGTAGGGTGAACAGCAACCATCCCTGTTTACCTGGAACAGAGGGGTTTCCAGAGCACCAGCACCGTCTGGCCAAACCAAGATGAGATGTTCCCTCTGGACATATATATCTTTGCTGAATGCTGTCATGTAGCCCATTTTACCAGAGTCTCTGCCTTGGGGGTGTGGACCTGAAGCTTCAATTACCAGGCTTGCTACATTCCCCTAACTGCAAATATTGCCCCTGGAGCTAAGGAGTCCTTCTGGGAGCCAGGGAAGTTATCATAAACAGGAATTGAGCATTCCTGGGTTCCTTGTGAAATGTCATCAAAATTTCACAGCAGTTTCTAAGAAAACACCAATTATAACATTAATCTAGCTTCGAAGTCAATATTGTTGTTTTCCTTTTTAATTAAAAAATGTTTTTGGTAGTGTCGGCTTTATGCTTACATGAAAGTTGAGTCTGCATAGCAGTTTCTAGATTCTTAACAGGGCATTTGAGGGTGTGGGGGAAGAAGAAGTAATCAACAGGGTGTCTTCTTTATCTGTTACATACACCTCTTTACCAAGGCAAACTAGAACCTGGCCCCCTGCCAGAGTCAGTATCACCTCAGAATTCTTCTGGCCTATAGGGAGTGAAATCACAATGTTAGAATTATTTGACAAGCATAGTGCAGTATTATTTCTGGTGACTCATAATTGTTAGTTGTTTGTACAAAAAGATGTTTAGAGAAGAAAGTTTTTAAAAAGCCTTATATAAATCTCACATTTGGTATGATATTGGCCATTTTAAAAAGTAAAGCATTTATATAGTTAGAAAATTCAAACATTATAGAAATGAACAAAATTAAAGGTGAATATTTCTCTCCTTGCACCTTGAGTCCTTGCTAAAGGTAATCACTGTTAATACATTTTTCTCTCTCCTCCACTCCCCCAAATTATTTAGTCATATATCAAGAAATAAATCAATCAGCCTATCTACTTAGTCAAATTTTTGCTTTTATTTACACAAAAATAATCATTCCATACACACTCTTCCATACTGTGATTCTTGGAGATATTTCCACATTAGCCCAGACAGAATTAACCATCCTTCTTGGTATTTGCAAAGTGACAACATGGAGTATAGTATAAAAGCATAAACCCTGAAGCCAAAGTCAGGGAAAGAGGGAGAGATAAAGGGAGGGAAGGAGGAAAGATAAGGGAGAGAGAAAGAAAGAAAATAGAATAGAATATACAAGTAGGAACATAGAATATATATGTACATTCTGGAGGGTTCTACTCCAGAAAAGCTTTTATTCAGGTAAGGATTTACACTTTATAGGGACATACTTTATGCTAAGATAGGTCTGCATGCCAGGCCTGATATCTCCACCCTGGCCAAAACAGCTCAGTAGAAAAGGATCTGGGCAGAGTAGAAGGTATGACTGTAGATATTCTCAGGGCTGTAGAAATATTTCAATTCTTTACTTAAATCAATTTAGTTTCTACTATGATCCCATTAGGCTGGATTAACAGGAAATTCAAACCTTTAGAAGCTGCTCCTACTCCTAGGGGTAATGCATAGGTTCTGTGATGTACAAGTAAGAAGGCACACGCACACATCTTTAAGTCTTTGGGTTAACTTTCATACATGTTACTGCTGAGAATCTGTTTCTCCCAGCCCATATGCTACTCCCACTCCCAAGTCATGTTTGAGCATAGCAATCTGCCCTAGAATGGGAACTCCTGTGGCCAGTGGAAGAATTTCTAGGGGTGCCTCACAGTCTTTCTCCTCTGAGGTTTGTTTGGCCCACTCCCCACTGTGCAAATCTGCAGATCTCTATTTTCAGAAGTCACAAAATGTGACCCCTTCTGGATTCTCTCTCCTTCAAGATCACTGCCTTAAGGCACTCCTTCTCTTTTTCTGTGGCCCCAATGGCACTACAAATAATCAACTTCAGCTTTCTCACTGCCAGCTTTCTCTGAAGTGAGGAAGCTCGGTCTTGTAATCAGCTGGAAACAAAAAAAGGAAGAGGGAAGATATAAATTACTTTAAGAATTAAAATTTACATGGAACCACAAAAGGCCCTGCATAGCAACAACAATCCTGAGAAAGAAGAATAAGTTGGAGGAATCATGCTACCTAATATCAAACTATAGTATAAGGCCATAGTAATAAAAACAGCATGGTTATGGCATAAAAAGAGACACATAGATCAATGGGACAGAATAGGGAGCCCAGAAATAAACCCACATCTTTATAGCCAATTAATATTTGACAGAGGAAGCAAGCACATACAATGGGCTAAAGATAATTTATTCAGTAAGTTGTGTTGGGAAAATTGGACAAATACATGCTGAAAAATGAAGCTAGACCACCTTTTAAAATCACACACAAGAATAAATTCAAAATGGAGCAAAGTCTTAAAGCTTAGACCTGAAAGCATAAAAATCATGGAAGAAAACATAGGCAGCAAAATCTCAGACATTGCTGGTAGTAATATTTTATTGGATATATCTCCCAGACAATGGAAACAACAGAAAAAAACGTTTTTGCACAGAAAAGTAAATCACCGACAAAATAAAAGACAACCCAAGAATGGGAGAATATATTTGCTGTTACATCAAATAAATGGTTAATATCCAAAATTTATAAAGAAATTACAAAACTCAACACCGAACTTAAAAATGAGCAAAGGACTTGAATAGACACTTCTCCAAAGAGGAAATACAAATGGCCAATAAACATATGAAAATAGGCTCAACATCACTAATCAACAAATAAGTGAAAATTAAAAACTATGAGATATCATCTCACACCTGTCAGAATGGCTATCGTCAATAAATCAACAAATATCAAGTGCTGGCAAGGATGTGGGGAAGGGAATGCATTTGCACTGTTCGTGGGAACGCAGATTGGTGCAGTTACTGTGAAAAGCAGTATGGAGATACCTCAAAAAATTAAAAATAGATCTGTTTTTTGACCTAGTGATTCCACTTCTAAAGGAAACCAAAAAACTAATTCAAAAGAACATAAGCCACCCTATGTTCATTGCAGAGTTACAATCGCCAAGATATAGAAGAGCCCGTGTCCATCAGTAGATGAGTGAATAAAACAACTACGGGACATTTAAACAATGGAATATTACTCAGCCATAAAATTTTACTTTTTGCAACAGTATGGATGGGCCTGGAGAACATTATTCTAAGTGAATTAATCCAGTTGGAAAAAGACAAGTACCATATGATTTCACTCATATGTGGAATCTTTTTTTAAGTATATTTTATTGATTATGCAGTTACAGTTGTCCCACTTTTTTCTCCCCTTTATCCCCTTCTTTCCCACACCCCCCTTCCCACCAGCATTCTCCCCTCCCCTTAGTTCATGTTCATGGGTTCCACATATAAGTTCTTCTGCTTCTCCATTTCCTACACGATTCTTAACCTCTCCCTGTCTAATTATACTTCTTATTCCCTGTAACCTTTTCCCCATTCTCCCTCCTTCCCCTCCCAGCTGGTAACCCTCCATGTGATCTCCATTTCTGTGATTCTGTTCTTGTTCTGGTTGTTTGCTTAGGTTGTTTTTGTTCTCATTTTATCGGTTCAGTTGTTGATAGCTATGAATTTGTTGTTATTTTACTGTTCACAGTTTTGATCTTCTCTTTCTTAGATAAGTCCCTTTAACATTTCATATAATAAAGGCTTGGTGATGATGAATTCCTTTAACTTGATCTTATCTGGGAAGCACTTTATCTGCCCTCCCATTCTAAATGATAGCTTTGCTGTATAGAGTAATCTTGGATGTAGGTCCTTGCCTTTCATGACTTTGAATACTTCTTTCCAGCCCTTTCTTGCTGTACCTCCTTGGGTTCAACTCTTTGGGATTCTCTGAACTTCCTGGACTTGCATGTCTATTTCCTTCACCAGATTGGGGAAGTTTTCTTTCATTATTTTTTCAGATAAGTTTTCATCTTGTTCTTCCACTTCTCATTCTGGCGCCCCTATGATTCAGATGTTGGAACATTTGAAGTAGTCTCAGAGGCTCCTAAGCCTCTCCCCATTTCTTTGAATTCTTGTTTCTTTATTCTGTTCCAGATGAATGTTTATTTCTTCCTTCTATTCCAAACCGTTTATTTGAATCCCTGTTTTCTTCCCTTCACTGTTGGTTCCCTTTATATCTTTCTATATTTCACTTTGTAGAGTCTCCACTCTTCCTTTATTTTGCTACTCAATCATTTCTGTGAGCATCCTAATTATCAGTGTTTTGAACTCTGTATCTGATAGGTTGGCTATCTCTTTGTTGCTTTGTTCTTTTTCTGGAGTTTTGATCTGTGCTTTCACTTGGACCATATTTCTTTGTCTTGGTGCACCTGTTATGTTGTAAGGGGAGGAGCCTTGGGTATTCACCAGGGTGAGTAAACCCACTTCACTGGGTTGTGGCACTGTATGTGCGGGAGGGGTCAGAGTGGGAACAATGCCATTTGCTTGGCTCTCGCCCTCTTTCAGTCATTTCCCCCACTACCCACAAAAGAACTGGGTTCTTCTGGTGCTGATTCCTGGGTGGGTGGGTTTGTATATATTCTAGGACCCCTTGGGTACCTCCAGTAAGCTCTCCCATGAGGCCAGGAGTTTCTCCCATTGCTTTAACCCCTACAAGTTTTTATAGCCAGAGGTTTTGAGACTTTAGTTCCTCATGCTGGAACCCTGGGTTGTACGGTCTGTCTCACTCCCCAGTTGTTCCTCCGGGTTTATCCACACACAAATGTGATAGTGCCCAGTCTGCCAGCTGCCACTTTGCTGTGAGTTTTCTCTGCCCTGGCTGGCTGCCTCCGCCCCTCCTACCAGTCTGGACGAATGTTTCTTCTTTAACTCCCTGGTTGTCAGACTTCCATCCAGTTCAATTTTCTGGCAGTTGTGGTTGTTTTTTATTTTAAATTGGTTTTTATCCTCCTTTTGGTTGTGCAAGGAAGCAAAGGGTATCTACTTATGCCTCCGTCTTGGCCAGAAGTCCTGATATGTGGAATCTAATGAACTGAGCTAACAAAGAAAATGGGGACAGACTCATAGCTAGAGAGAGAATGACAGCTAAGGGGAGAGGAGAGGAGGAGGCAGAGGAATTTTTCAAAAAGGAAAAGGGCTCATGGACATGGATAACCATGTGGTGATTGCGTGGGCAAGAGGGTATAAGGGGACTAAATGGTAATGGATAAAATACAAGAAAGGTTAAATTAAGAAAATAATTTATCTTTTCATATTAAGATAAAACCAGAACAGTTTTCTTGAGAAACTCATTCTTATTCAGGAATGTTGTAGTAAGTATAATATTTTTATACTTCAGGTATGAAAATTAGATGATTACCCTTAGCAATCACAACATCAACTTTGGAAGAGCCAGTGTTTACTTGTTACAGAGCTGCCAATACGGGATAAGGCTGCTTTGAGAGTTAGTATGAAACTGGGGTTGGGAGTGTATAATGCTCAAGCTTGTTCAGAAGAGAAAGTGAAAATTCACATATGTTAATGCAGCTTTGACTCTGGGAATTCATGTAGAGGAGCATACATTCTATCATTCATACAGGATGATCTGTAGAAGAAAATTCTAGATGGATTTTTACCAAACCTCTTCCTCTCTCATACCCTGAGGCAGTCAGGGACCTCTTGTGCAGTCCAAGCCAGAATAGAGATTCATTTTGCCCTAAAGGGGGCTTATATCACCCTGCAGTATAGAGATGAACTTTGCATTGGCTATTCTGGAATAATTCAGAAACCAACACTTTTAGGCTGTTCTTGGACTTTAATGAAATCCTATCAGGGGCAGGCTTGGATCTTGGTCAGCATTGTATTCTGCCATGCTTTGCACAGCACTTGGCACATAACAGGTGTGTAAATAATCATAGCTGAATGAAAGAATAAACGAAGAAAATAATGAGCATGCAAAAGTGAAGCGGAGAGCAAAAGTATGTTAAAAACCACAAAGATCAAGGTAATTTCCATGGGGATGCTGTTATTCATCACCAACAGTTATCCCTCACCAGAAGCAGAAGAGAATTCCATTTAGAGCTAGTGTTCATATTGGGCAGCACTGCAGCCATAATGACCATGGGAGGGCAGGGAAGAAACCAGTGTCTTCAGAGTGAAAAGAGCATAACCCAGCCTAGTGGAGTCTCAGCTTTAAGTCTCCACCTCTGCACAATCTTGGCTGATTTATTACTCTTTGGTTTTATGATCAGAGGCTTCACATTGATAATGCATTACTCATTTTAGGTATGTAGATAGCAGGTTTGAACTAGTGACCTATTATAGCTCAGAAGTGACTGGTGGCCATGTAGACCTGGCTGCACTCAGAGGGGTCTCCTGCTTTCTTACTCTCTTGGGGGGATTTGTAACTGAAAATACTAATTACTACTTCACTCCTCTCTCACCTCCAGTGACCCTCCCACCTCCCACCTTGGCAGTTGGGTAAATTAAATTGCCTACTAATTGAGCATGCTGCTCCTGCTGCTCAGTAGTGAGTCAGAGAGATTTAGCTGTGTCTGTTTTTCTGGCTTACCCCTCTTTTAAATATTCAGAGTGACAAACTTTTTCTTTGGCCTGGGGTACAAAGAGAAAAAAAACCCTCTGAACTTTTTTTCCAACTCAAGACTTCATTGAACTATTTTCCATCATCCTCAGGAAGACATAATACTTTATGTCATGAATAAGTTAATGAGAAAAATATGGATGCTCCCCTGAGATTTGGGGGGTCATTTTGGGCATTTTGCTCCTCTGAGAACTAGTTACTCTCTGAGTCTTTTGGACTCACTGAGAAATCTCTGATTTAGTCTGGTCCCAAGGTTGTGAGGATTACCCTGTCTCTCTTGGCAGTGTGCTATTGCATTTACCTTGAACTTGGACAACCCTCCATATTGAACTACCTTTAGAATACCCTGAGGAGTTGTTAAGTGGGTGAATGGCCTATAGTAAGCATCATCAAGTGCCAATATGGCCTTTTAATATTTTATTTCATCTCTGGGTCAAAAATGTGCTTACCTAAAGAAGAGCGTCCAGACTCTGCTAGGCATTCAGCTGGTTCCCTACCATCTGGCTTCAACATGCCTTGGCAATTTTACTTTCCATGATCCCTTCCCAGCTCTAAGCAAACAGTACTACAACTGTTGCCTGAACTCTCTTCCTGCCTAAAATGCTCTTCCCTTCAACCAGTCTAAGTACTTTTCCTTAGAGATAGTTGGTGGGGACAACAGGATGAAAATTTCATGATATTTCACAATGATATTCTTGAAATATTTATGCAACATTTTTAGCATGTGTGATGAAGGGAAAAGCTAGTTTTTTTATTAATAAAAATAATATAAAGAAAGAGATTTGCTTTCCAATTCTCTTCCAAAGGCTGAAATATTGAATATTGAAAAGAATCAATATTCTGAAAAATGTCAACAAAATCTTTTTGTCTTTAAAGAGCTTCTGGTTTCTCTTAGGTTTTCTTTTATAATTTCCCAAATCACATATCTTTTTTAGAAGCACATTATGAGATATTAAA
This sequence comes from Pteronotus mesoamericanus, assembly GCF_021234165.1. Taxonomy (NCBI): domain Eukaryota; kingdom Metazoa; phylum Chordata; class Mammalia; order Chiroptera; family Mormoopidae; genus Pteronotus; species Pteronotus mesoamericanus. The sequence continues at coordinate 5,868,331 of NW_026555072.1, forward strand.
TGCAGGTTATTAAGTCTATCACCCTTTCCTGGTAAATAATTCCCACTGAACATTATTCATGTTCAGAAATTTATTTGATTGTAAGTAATCATAAATGGGCAGTAAGGCTTATGGATGTTGCATGTGCATGTTTGTGTCACAAAATATTCCATGGAAATAGATCAGCAAAGATCTATTTATATAATAGATAAGATATATACATATGTAGATCTTAGATATCTATAATATCTAAGGCATATTAAGACCTTATCTCCTTAGGTCAGGGCAGAATTGATTTTATATTTTACCAATTTAACAAAGATTTGCATGAGCAAACCTGAGTTAAGGGGCTCTATGTTTATAACTCACTGTACGATTCATTTGGGCTTCTCACTTTACAAGTGAGACTCTCTGGTGGTACTTTAGCTCTGCTAGATGCACATTGTTGCAGATCTGGATACGTCCTTTGTTAAGAATTTTTCACCCATTTCACCTTCACTATCTCTCTCACCTTTATATTTCTACCCAAGACTCCAGTATGTTCTACCACTAGAACTTTGCTACTCAAATTGTGGGCCACAGGCTGGCTGCATTAGTATTACCTAAGAGCTTGTTGGAAATGCAGGATCTCAGACACTACTCCAGAACTCCTGACTTAGGCATCATTTATATGCACATTAAATTTATGGAACTCTGAACTAGAACATACTAGTATTCTTTCTGGTAGCTTCCCATGTGTAACTTGTGGGTTCTAAAGATCAGTCATCATGTTTGTTTTCTAATTCTTTTCTCTATACCACAGCACTTAGCAAGATAAAGAGAAGGTATTAGAGATGATTTTGTTGCAAAATTTGTCCATTTTTAGTTGAATCCAGCCATGAATAAGAGAGGAAATATTCCTTTCATAGTTCTCACTCTAGTTCAGTCTTTAGAAGTTTAAGTTTCACTGTTTTTCCAGGAAGCAAAAGAGGTACTTTTCCTTCAAGGCCTATGTGATTTCTATGATTCTGTAATTGAGCTCCAAGGGCTGTTTTTAATTTGACCTCAAGAGCAATTCACAAAGACAATTTTGACAATACTAGTTTCCCTTTGGGCAAAAATACTCCCACTGGAAATTCTGAAAGTGTCTTATTGAGTAAATGCTTCTTAATTTACTGCAAAAAGTGTATTTAAAAAAGCAAATAATCTGTGACAGAACATAGAACTGTTTACTATTACGAAAGCCAATGAAGAATAAAAAGTAACCTGAGCACTCCAATATTTTTTTAATAATGAAGCCAACAACTTAACTTCCTTGGCTGATCTATTTGCAACGCATATCAAATGTAATCATGCAAGGGGTCTGATAGGCTATTCACCTCCAGAAATCTGGGCTCTCAATGCGAGACTTCAGTTCCAGTTGTATGATGGCCTCAAGGCCTCCTGGGATACTGGGATTAAGGATCAAGTCAAAAAAAATTGAAGGTGGCATAAATCTCTCTTTGGATTGTGTGTGGAGAGTTAGGAGCTATTGGGAACTAATTGGGAACTGAACAGGGACAGAAGAAAAAGGTATGTGGATTTCAGATATTTGCTGGTTATTACTTAAATGCTCTCTGGACACATCCCCCCAAAACTTGCTTTGAGCTTCTTGATAGACTAGTGTTTGATGGTGGATTGATAAAGGTGACTCCTGAAGACACAAGGAGTTGTGGTTAAACCACCCTGGCTGGCTAAAAGCTCGGATTATTTGAGAGAAAAATACTTCCCTTCTTTAGGAGTGAAACACAACAGTGACCTGTCCCTAAGAGTGGTCTTGAACATGGGTGAAAAGGTAAAGTGGAGCTTTAGAGGAAAGATGAGGGCAGCCAATGAAAAGGTCTATAAGCCATTTATGGAAGAGGGCATTGTCTAAGGCATGGGTTCCTAATGATACTGAGTAGACTCATCACTAACTTCCTAAGCCCCAGTCAACCCAAACTTTAATTGCCGAGACTGATAAGGGGTAATGAAATAACACAATGCACATCCATTCATTCATGAGAACGAGCACCCATTTATTCATGAAAACAAACATGCATTCATCAGTGAAAACAAACATTCATTCACGAGACTTCCTGTGTGCTAGGCATTGTGGTAAGTGTTGGAATAGAGATTGTAATAAGATACCATTTTTCCCTTTGAAAAGTTCCTGGTCTAGTGGGGAGCCCAGGAAATAAATATCTAGATAATGCTATGGTAAATGCTCGTGTGAGATATATCCAAAAGATAATGGATTGGAATTTAATATCTAGAAGTAAGATTTAATATATTGGGGCATCATCAGAGAAGGCTTTCTGATAATTGGTCTTGATTCTTCACCCTTCCCTATAGCTGTGGCTTTTGCCATGTGTCTTTGCAGTTCTTCCCTCAGAGCATATTTCCCTACATGTTGATTTTTTTGTTTTGTTTTATCTCTTTTTTCAATTGTTCAAATACATTTATCTCCATTCTCCCACCACCACTTTAGACTTGGCCATATGGCATGCTTCACCAATGGGATGTTTGCAAATATGACTCAAGCAGGGGCTTGAAATGCATCTGTATGATTGAGCTTGCACTCTTTTACTTCAGATACCACCATGAGAAGGAAATGCTTTGACTAGCCAGTGGTCCCTGGAAGAATATGAGACATAATTGGAGTTCCTTGTGCCAGCTGGACCTGCAGCTTGCAGTAGAGCTTAGCTCTTCAGCTGACTGCCAGCCCAGAAGAAGGGGTAAAGAAAGGAGGAAGACTTAACCATGTACAATTATGAAACATTAATTCTGTGTAAAGCACTGTCTCAGGGACCTAAACATGAGAACAATAAAAGGAATAAGACATTAGATCATACTATGACAGATTAATAAAAGTGTTAGCTATAGCTACCATTACTGAGTGCTTCCTGTGGGCCAAGGAAAATAAGGCCAGCAACACTGAAATGAAAAGAAATCAACAGAGACAAGAGGGAAGGAGGGAGGGGGGGTGGGGAAAAGGAAGGGAAGGGGAAAGTCAAGGAACATATAGCAAGGACTCATGGACAAAACCAAAGGGGAAGATCTGAGGGAGGGAAGGAGGGAGGGGGCAAGGGAAAGTGGTGGGGGATAGGCAGAGACAAATGTATTTGAAAAAATAAATTAAAATAAAATTAAAAAAAAGAAAATTTAATATTTTCTCATTTAGCCCTCACAACTGTTTAGTAAGTACTATTATCATCCTCATTTTACAGAAGAATGATTTAAAGCTCCAAAAATTCTGTGACTTTCCTGGGGTCACAAAGAACGTAAGTTGCAGAACAGGGATTTAAACCTGACTCTGACTGGAAAGCCTCAACTCAGCTACTTGGCTATAGATATGTGAGGAAAAAGGCCCAGGTTGGGACTTTTCTCAGGCCTGAATGTATCTGTTGGTCCCTGCTAGTGTTGTCTTTCACCCCTCTGTGGGCTGGGCCCCACTAAGTCCTGGAATCAACGGAGGCTTGGCTTGATAAGGAGTCTCCTCACCAATAGTTTGAAGGACTCTATATAGCCTCTTTTTCTATTAGTAGACATGCCAAGGGGAATCATTATGTGTCAGGCACTATGTTAAGCACTGGGCATGAATTAAGAAACCTAATGTCATCCCATCTGTTAACAACTACCCTTTGAGATGGAGACATTTATTATGCCTATTAGTGCTCTAGCTTTGCCAACTGGGGAGCCCCAACCATCTTATTCAGTCTACAAATTGTTATTGAACCCCTAATGTATGCCTGGCTCTGCCCCCAGAACAAAGGAGTATGAAAATAAAACAGATGGGATCTCTGTCCTCATTGAGATTACAGTTTAGAGTAGTTTCTACTAATCCCCTTCCCGAAGAGCCGGGTCCCATCTTTCAGGATTATTGATGTCTGTTCAAATAGATCCATTAACACTGCTGCTTAGGAGCCTCATCACCTCCCTGTCTCATGTTTAGCCAGACTTGTAGAAAAAGGCACATTTGATGGCCCTAGAGGGTTCCTTCCTCCTACACCAGCCCTTCTTGGCTTTAGTCTTCTTCATAACTAAGAGTTCTCAGTATGCCCTGGGATTGAGTACTCTACAGAGAGGGCAGAAGCATAGATCACTCTGCCGTATTTCCTTTTGAAATCAGTGATTCTGGGTGGGCCACTTTGGTAATTGGCCACTTTGCACCTGTTGGAAGAGGTGATGTTTATCCCACTTTGGGTTAACCAATACTAGCCATAAGTATGGAAGCAAAGTTGAATTCTACTCCCAAGAACCTAGCAAAGGAAATCATTAGCAATTAGCCTCTACAAAAATTCTGTTCAGAGTGCCAGATAACGTACATGAAATTATTCTCAGGGGACTTCAAGATGGTGGAGGAGTGAGTGGAAGTCACACTGACCTCCTCCTAGGACCAACCTGGAATTACAACTAAATTGTGGAGAAATCACCTGGAAATCACTGGAACAATAGAGAGGAGCCTTAAAACCTTGGACAGACAGAGGAATCAGCTTTAGTACAACCTAACTGGTAAAGGGTGTGGTACAGGCTCAAGAAAGGGGGCTGTGCACCTACAAGTGGCAGGGCCAGAGGGATTTGGAAACCACCAGCTGGATCCTCCTGAGAAGAATGGGGTCTAAACCATAGGCGGGAATCTCCAGCCTACAGCGCCAGAGCCCAAAAAGCATGCAGAAAACAGCCACTTGTGAAAAGTGGCAGAGTTGCTCTCTGCCAGAGACAGGTGGCTGGAGATGCAAAGAGCTGTTTAAAGGGCCAATGTAAAAATTTATAGTGGCAACCACTTATCCTGGGCTTCTGAAAAGGCACAGGCAGGGTTGGCTGCAGCCGCCTGAGGGGAGACCGGGGAGAGAGGCTTTGGGGAAAGAAATGAGAAAGGGGCCAGTGGGGTCTCAGTGCTGACTCACCCCCAATTCTGCAGCTGCCATCTTGCTCAGGAGGACCACTCCCCTGAGCATCTGCAGTGTGAGAGGACACAATAGCCCCACCTCCAGGAGTCTGCCTCAGACTGGCATTGCACAGGCCCAGGTGCTGAGTACAGAGAGGCAGCCACAGATAGTAGATCTCTGGCTAAAGGTGACGCAGAGTGGTCTAGAGATGCTTGAGGAGAGTCTGGAGACTGAGGCATTGGGGAGAGAACTGAGGGAGTAGCTGGGGGGAACACAGTGCTTACTTCTCCCCCAAAAGGGAACAGCTATCTTGCTCAGGCAGACTAATTCCCTGAGTGGCAGCAGCATGAAAGGACACAATAACCCTGCACGCAGGAGGGACTGTGCCCTCTGGTGTGGTGCTTAAGCCAGGCTGCTAAGGACAGACTGACTAGATTAACAACTGGAGGAGACAGCAACAGACAGTAGATTCCTGGCCTTAAAGACTGCTTAAGGTCAGACAGGGTCAACAGCTGACATCATCAGAGGCAGATCCAGAAAAAAAAACAAAAAAACAGGGATCTCCTACCATAGCAGTTCACACCACAAAGTCAAGAAATCAAGACAGATCACTTTAAAAAGCAGAAGAAAAAAATAAGTGTGTCACAAATAATGGGAAGACAAAGAAACACTCACCAATTGAAAGGAAAGGAGGAATCCCCAGAAAGAGAACTAGATGAAATAGAGGCAAGTAAGCTATCAGATATTGAATTCCAAACAACAGTTCTAAAGAAGGTCAATGAGTTCATTGAGCTCAGGGAGAATTACCAAATACTACAGGGAAACTAAGAGGAACTTACTGCAAACTATGAAAAAGGACATAAAAACTATCAACAAGAGCCAAGTGGAAATGAAGAATACAATGTCCGAATTGAAGAACACAGTAGAAAGAATCGAAAGCAGGCTAGATGAAGGAGAGGATCAAATCAGTGAGCTGGAGGGCATGGTAGAAAAAAGCTCCCAGAAAGAGCAAGAAAATAAAAAAAAAGGTTCAGAAAGAATGAAGAGGCCTTTAGGGAAATGCAGGACAACCTGAAACATAATAACATCCATATAATAGGGATACCAGAAGGAGAAGAGGAGGAAGGGATAGAGAACTTGTTTGAAAAAGTAATGATGGAAAACTTCCATAATTGGATGAGAAAAAAACTCATACAAGTCCAGGAAGCACAGAGAGTCCCATTCAAGAGGAACCCAAAGAGGCCCACTCCAAGACACATCATCATTTAAATGGCAAACATCAAAAACAAAGAGAGAATACTACAGGAAACAAGAGAGAAACAGGTAGTAACATACAAGGAAGCCACGATATGGCCAGCAGCTGACTTCTCAACAGAAACATTGCAAACCAGAAGGGAATGGCAAGAAATACTCCAAGTCATGAAAAGCAAAGGTCTGAAAAACTATTGCAGCAAGGCTCTCAATTGAAATGGAAGGCAAAATAAGGAGTTTCCCAGACAAAAGCAGGCTAAAAGAATCTACCTCCACCAAACCAGCATTGCAAGATATTGGTATTGGATACCAATTGGTGCTAAAGGTATTGGTTTAAGAAAATGAAGAAAAAGGGTGAGAAAGAGAAGATCACACGTACAAAGGGGAAAAATGAATAAGTACCTATCAATAATAACTTCAAATGTAAATGGATTAAATGCCCCAATCAAGAGACATAGTATAGCTTAATGGATAAGAAAATATGACCCACATATATGCTGCCTACAAGAGAACACCTCAGAACAAAGGACCTATACAGATTGAAAGTAAAAGGGTGGAAAACAATATTCCAAGCAAACGGGGAGGTAAAAACAAAAGCCAGGGTAGTAATACTTATACGAGACAAAATAGAATTCAAACAAAGGCAATAAAAAGAGACCCAGAAGGACTTCATTATACTCAAAGGAAGAATCCATCAAGAAGACATAAATATTGTAAACCTCTATGCACCCAATATAGGAGAAACCAAATACATAAGGAAAATCATGGAAGACTTCAAGAAGGATATAGACAACAACACACTGATAGTAGGGGATTTTAACACCCCACTGTCAAAAATGGATAGATCTTCCAAACAAAACATCAACAAGGATATTGTGGAACTGAATGACACCTTAGATTAAATGGACTTAACTGACATATATAGAACCTTTCATCGCAAAGAAGCAAAAGACACATTCAGGCAGACACATACAAGGTCATGTACAGCTTCCAAATGCACATGGAATATTGTCAAAGATAGACTACATGATAGGACAGAAAACAAGCCTCAACAAATTCAAGACAATTGAAATCATAACAAGCATTTTCTCAGACCACAAGGACTTGAAACTAGAAAAAAACCTCAAAGAAAAAACTCAAAAACGTTCAAACTCATGGAGACTGACTAGCACACTATTAAACAATGAATGGGTCAATAATGAGCTCTAAGGAGAAATCAAAAAGTTTCTGGAAACAAATGAAAAATAACACACCACATTCCCAAACCTATGGGACACAGGAAAGGTCATCCTGAGAGGGAAGATCACAGCAATACAGGCCGACCCCAAAAAGGTAGAAACATTTCAAATAAACGACCTAACCCTACAGCTTCAAGAACTGGGGAAACAAAAACAAACAAGCCCCAAACAACTAAAAAGAAGGAAATAATCAAAATCATAGCACAATTGAATGAAATAGAGATTAAAAGAACAATTGAAAGGATGAACAAACCCAGGAGCTGGTTCTTTGAAACAATAAACAAAATTGACAAGTTTTTAAGCAGACTCATCAAGAAAAAAGCAAGAAGACCCAAGTAAATAATATCAAAAATGAAAGAGGAGACATAACAACTGATACCACAGAAATACAAAGGATGGTAAGAAATTACTATGAACAATTATATGCCAAGAAGTTTGAAAACTTTAATGAAATGGACAAATTTCTAGAAAAGTATAACCTTCCAACACAGAATGAAGAAGCAGAAAGCTTGAACAGACTGATAACAGCTGGTGAAATTGAAGCAGTAATCAAAAACATTCCAGCACACAAAAGCACTGGACCCGGCAGATTCACAGTAAAATTTTACAAAATATTTAAGGAAGAGCTAACTCCTGTACTTCTCAGATTATTCCAAAAAATCCAAGAGGGAAGCCTACAGTACTCTTTTTATAAGGCCAGCATCATCCTAATCCCAAAACCAGATGAAGACAAAACAAAGAGAAAACTACAGGCCAATATCACTGATGAATATAGACACTAAAATGCTCAACAAAATTTTGGCAAGCCACATCCAGCGATACATTAAAAAGACCATCCACCATGATCAAGTGAGATTCATCCCAGGCATGCAAGGGTGGTTCAGTATTCACAAATCAATAAATGTAATAAATCACATAAACAGAAGGAAAGATAAAGACCACATGATCATAAAATAGATGTGAAAAAAGAATTTGATAAGGTAGAGCACCCATTTATGATAAAAACACTGAGCAAAGTGGGAATAAAGGGGACATACCTCAACATAATAAAGGTCATGTATGAAAAACCTACAACCAACATCATACTCAATGGGCAAAAACTAAAAGCTTTCCCACTAAGATCAGGAACAGAACAATGATGTATGCTTTCACAACTTCTATTCAATGTAGTATTGGAATTCTTAGCCATGACAATCAGACAAGAAAATGAAATAAAAAGCATCTGAATTGGAAAGGAGGAAGTAAAACTATCATTGTTTGCGAGATGACATGATAGTGTACATAGAAAACACTATAGACTCCACCAAAAAACTATTTGACCTAGTAAGTGAATTTGGCATTTCAGGATAGAAAGTTAATATTCCAAAATTGAAGGCATTTTTGTACACCAACAACAAAATATCAGAATCAGAAATCAGGATAAGAATCCCACATTCTATAGCAACAAGAAAAATAAAGTACCTAGGAAGAAACCTAACCAAGGAGGTAAAAGACCTGTACTCAGAAAACTACACAGCACTGAAGAAAGAAATTAAGGAAAACACAAACAAATGGAAGCATATATAATGTTCATGGATTAGAAGAATTAACTTCATGAAATTGTCCATACTATACAAAGCAATTTATAGATTCAACACAATCCCTATTAAAATAACAATGACATATTTCACAGACATAGAACAAACATTTAAAAAATTTATATGAAACCATAAATGACCCCAAGTAGCCACAACAATGTTAAGAAAGAAGAACAAAGTAGGAGGGATCACAATACCCGACATCAAACTATATTACAAGGCCAGTGTCATCAAAACAGTCTGGTACTGGCATAAGAACAGACACATAGATCAATGGAACAGAATAGAGAACCCAGAAATAAACCCATGTCTCTAGGTGAATTAATATTTGACAAAGGGTGTAGAAGCATAAAATAGAGTAAAAATACCCTCTTCAACAAATGGTGTTGGTGAGGTAGAAAGCTACATGAAAAAATATTGAAATTCAACCATCAACTTACACCATACACAAAAATAAACTCAAGATGGTAAAAGACAAATATAATTCGCAACACCATAAAAGTCCTAGAGGAGAACGTAGGCAGGAAACTCTGAGGTAACCCACACAGCAGTATTTTCACTGATATGTCCCCTAGAGCAAGGGATATAAAGGAAAGAATAAACAAATGGGACTTCATCAAAATAAGAAGCTTCAGCATGGCTAAAGAAAATATCAGCAAAATGAAAAGGGAACCAACCAAATGGGAAGATATATTTGCCAATGATGCCTGTGATAGGGGTTTGATCTCCAAAATATATAAAGAACTCACATGACTGTACTCCAGGAAGACAAACAATCCAATTAAAAAATGGGCAAAGGACCTGAACAGACACTTCCCCAAGGAGGACATACACATGGCCCAGAGACATATAAAAGGATGACCATCATCACTAGCCATCAGAGAAATGCAAAGTAAAACCACAATGAGATAGGATGTCACAGCGGGCAGAACGACCATCATAAATAAATAATCAAACAAGTGCTGGTGAGGCTGTGGAGAAAAGGGAACCCTAGTACACTGTTGGTTGGAATGTGGACTGGTGCAGCCACTGTGGAAAACCTTTTGAAATTTCATCAAAAATCTAAAAATGGAACTACCTTTTGTTCCAGAAATTCCACTGCTGGCATTATACACTGTGAATCCCAAAACACCAATTCTGAGTAACCTATGCACCCCCATGTTCATAGAAGCACAATATACAGTAGCCAAGTGCTGGAAGCAACCTAAGTGCCCATCAGTACATGAGTGGATCAAAAAAATGTGGTACATTTACACAATGGAATACTACACTGCAGAAAGAAAGAAAGAGCTGCTATCCTTCACAACAGCATGGATGGAACTGGAGAGCATTATGCTAAGTGAAATAAGCCAGGGGGTGAAAGAGAAATACCATATGATGTCACCTATAAGTGGAACATTTTCAACAAAACAAGCAAGGAAAATATGTCCAGCAACATCGAAAGAAAAAAGAAACCAACAAAAACAATAAGGAAGGAGAGAGTTGGGTGATGTGGAGGGGTGTTGGAGTGGGTCGGTTCAAGGAACATGTGTCAAGGACACATGGACAAAGCCAAAGTGGGGAAGGATTGAGGGAGGGAGGTGGGGTTGGGTGGAGCAGAGGAGAGTGGTGGTGGGTAAATTGTGACAAATCTATTTGAACAAAAAAAAATATTTTCAGAAGAATCATAATTTTTTTGATATGCTCTCTAGATGAAATGTCCTTAGTAGTTAAATTGTGAGGCCTTTGTAATGGTGTCCTCTTTGGAAATGATAGCCTGCTTTTGATTCACAAGCCTTCCCAGGACATTTACTCAAGTTTTGGCTCTCTCAGAGTCCTTACAAAGCAGGGCCTCTGATCACATTAGCAGAAAAATGTGGCCTAAGCCCCAGACTGCTGAATATAACTGTTTTCATGAGGAATAATTTAATATTCAAATAATTTAATATACATATAATTAAAGAGCTACTCTTGTTCCTGCTCTCCACCCTTCCCTCCCTGGTTCATGTCAATCCTAGAGACAGGCCATGAATCTTTTGATTGTCAGACAGAGAAGCTGACTTGATTGCCAACACAGTTAAGCCAGGCAGCAGAGGGGAAAGTACAATACAGCTCACTAGCTCATAATACTTTATAAATCAAATAGATTTTTCCTGTATTCAAATGGCCGTGTCACATTCTTGTTTCCACTTAAATTTATGAGTGTGTTCTGTACATGAGATACACACCACAATGGACTAATTGGTATCAAAAACAAAGAATCACAGAACACTAAGGACTTAAAATATAAGGAGTCTTTTGACCCCAGTCAGGCTATCTTCCCTGACAAGTTAGTTATTTTGATTCCCATTTTGGGACAACTCAGGTCACTCAAAGCTTCTCAGTATCCTGATGAAATCAAGGGAGGGAGAAAGCACACCAGTTGTTGAAGCTACCTTTCATGTGATTTTTTTTTTAAAGACTTTGGCTGTCTAAATATAAGTTATCCTGGCCCTCACTGGATGGCCTTTGTCAATGAGGAGAACAGAGTTGCTAAGAAGAAAAAAATGACCTTTAAGTATGAGCTGAGAAAGCCCTGGCATGGAGAGATCCTGTGGACTAGTCTGGATCTTTCTTACTCCAAAGAGAGTCCAATTCCTTCTTTCCACGAGTGCTTCAGTGAGCACCTGGGACAACACCGTCAGCTTCCTGCCAAGCTGAGTCAGTACTAATTTTTGTCCTACTTAGAGTTCCAAGGATTTTGTGAAGCCAAAAAGATGTAAAAATGCTTTGGGAAGGGAAAAAAAATAACAATTTGGAGAAACTTGGAGAAAATGGATGCTTTACTCTTTGAGCTTGGTGAATATAAATTAAATGCAATCACCACAAAGTTGGAGAACTTCTTTAAAACAAGAAGGAAAAGGAGAGATTTAGATACATTTAGTGACATATCAGCATTTGCTCAGGCTTTTACAATCCTGGATGTCTTCTCCTATGTGTTGCACTGCATGCATTTTGCTTTGTTTTTTTGGCTTCGATAAAAAAAAATAGATAATACCTATGGAAAGTCTAGTTTACCCCAAGCTGTGAAGCAATTAATACATGGCAGGAATGTAACAAATTCTGGACTTATGACAAAGCCAACATCATTCATGTGGCTATACATTTTGCTAAAGGGTTTTGCAGAATGAGGCATTCTAACTTAACCAATTTACTATTCCAGATTTACTACTCAGAGGCCAGTCTGGTAGCTACCAGTGCAAAATTTTCACAGAGAGTAAGTTTGAACCCTTTGGATAGTCGTTCAGGGTGTGCTTTGCAACACATGATAAAATATGACCTAAAAAATAAAGGTGACTCAAAGGCAGGGCATTGAAACCCTGGGATAAAGTGTAACTCTTTCCCTCTCTTCTTTCCTTATCTTACATACATAACACTTTATTAACTTAAAATAAGGTTAAAATAAATCTCAGAGAGCTGTGAAATATGTTAAAACCACAAACATTCCTGTAGCTTGAAGGGACAGTGCCACCCACCTGCCTACCTGGCCTTGGGTGTGAGTCATGGGGAGAGGGCACAATTGCCTGTATCTGCTACTTTTAGTACAAGCAGACAGAACCATCTCCTTCTCCCTTTTCACACTCCCTGAATCACCCTAGCATGATGGGTCCCAGGCCAATATCCCAGTGCCCTAAGACTGGCTCTGTTCAGGATTCTCTTGTGGTTAGAAACAGCTTCCATAAAATCCAAAGTTTCTCCCATTGAAGAACTTATTTATGGGTGGTTTGTGTACCAGAAAGAGACTCATGTTAACCCAATACCCTTATTGAAATTAGTCATCTAGATAAATGAGAGGAAGAGGCAAGATGGTGCAGGAGGGAGAGGAAGTCACACTGACCTCCTCCCAGGACTAATCTGGAATTACAACTAAATTGTGGAGAAGTCGACTGGAACAAACAACTGAACAACAGTGAGAGAGGAGCCTTATAAGCTCGGACAGACAGAAGAATCAGCTTTAGCACAACTTAACTGTTAAGGAGTGCAGTAGAGACTCGAGAATTTGGGCTGGGCCCCCATGGTGGCAGGGCAAGAGGGATGTTAAACGGCCAGTTGGACCCCCCTGGGAAGACTTGGGTCTAAACCATAAGCAGGGATGTCCACCCTATATCACCAGAGCCCAAAAAGTACACAGATAACAGCTAGCTGCAAAAAGCAGCAGTGTAGCTCTCTGCCAGTAATGGGTGGCTGGAGACACAAAGTGCCATTTAAAGGGCCAATGCATAGATTTTTACTTGTAGCCACTTGCCCTGGGCTCTGGCAAAGATGGGGGAAGAGTGGGCTAGAGATGCCTGAGGAGATACTGGGGAAGGAGGCTTTGGGGAGAGAACTGAGAGGGTAGCTGGTGGGATTCTGGTGCTGACACCTCCCACATATGGCAGTGGCCATCTTGCTCATGCAGACCACTCTCCTGAGAAGCAGAAGTGTGAGAGGACACAATAGCCTCACCTCCAGGAGGCATTCTGCCCTGCCCTGTGGTGTCTAAGCCTGACTGCTGAGTGCAGAGTGACTAGATCTATAACTGAAGAAGTCAGCCACAGACAGTAGATTTCTAGAAGTCTCGAACAACTGCCCAAGGCCAACTGGGTGAACGTCTGACATCATAGAGACAGATCCAGAAAGAAAAAAAAATAGCTGTAAATACAAGAGGCAACCAAGACGAAATCCACTGTGGTCTTCTCCATGATTTGTGATATTTTCTTTACGATACACCTTTTTAACTTTCATTTCAGGTCCATCAAGTTTGTGACTATTAAGTCATTAGATTTCATGCTAATAGTTTATATCTCTCCTTTCTTATAATAGTGTTAATCTCTTTACAGCCTTCTTAGTACTGGTTCATCTGCTGTTGATAGTGGGATTGCATGGGGGAGTTATTTTTGTGGATGTGGGTTTGTTTCCTGGGCTTTGTGGTTTTGTTCTGGCAGCACCTACACAAAAACATACAAGATGTGGTGGGCAGAGTGACATTAAGTCAACCAGCTGGAGGGTGGGACCCACCAAAGGATGACCAAACAACAATCAAAACCCAATTACTTTCAGAGAGTCAACATAAACAGCATAAAAGGTATCCAAAGAGCAGCAAGTTCAGGAGATCAGCGAGACTGCGCCACTGAATCTCACAAGTCTCCTATCCTAAAAGATCACACCACAAGTCACAAAGTCAAGATAGATCAATCTAAGAAGCAGAAGCAAAAGCAAAAAAGAAGAGCATCAAAAAAAAATAGGAAGACAAATAAAGAATCCCCAATTGAAAGGAAAGGAGGAATCCCTAGAAATGGAACTAAATGAAAAAGAGGCAAGTAAACTATCTGATATTGAGTTAAAAAAGGTTCTTTTTTAATTTTATTTTTAAATCATGTTTATTCTATTATGGTTTTCTCAATTTTTCCCCCTTTGCCCTCCTCCACCCATCCAACCCGGCCCCCCTCTCCCACAATCAATTCCCAATCTGTTGTCCATGTCCATGAGTCATTCTTACACGGTCTTTGTTTAGATCTTTTTCCTTCTTTCCACCATTGTCCGCCTTCCCCATCCCTTGTGGTCACTTTCAGTCTGCTCCATGTTTCCTTGCCTGTGTTTTATATTGTTTGTTAGTTTATTTTGTTGAATAGATTCCACGTATAGGTGAGATCATATGATATTTATCTTTCATCGACTGGCTTATTTCACTTAGCATAATATTCTACAGTTCCATCCATGTTGTTGGAAAAGGTAGGAGTTTCTTTCTTTCTTCCTTTCTTTCTTCCTTCCTTCCTTTCTTTCTTTCTTTCTTTCTTTCTTTCTTTCTTTCTTTCTTTCTTTCTTTTTTCTCTCTTTCTTTTTAAATGCAGATTGATTTCATTTATTTATTTACTTAAATGTCAGTATCCATTAAAAATATTAAAAAATTTAAATCCATTATAAAGTCTTAGCAACTAAAACAACATGACACCAGTACAAAAATAATCAAGTACATCAATGAAATATACTGAACATTCTAGAAACTAACATATATATCTGTCTAAAAATGTAATATATGATTAAATTTATATTTCAAATCAAAATAAGGCTTATTCAACATACGACTGAACCACTATTACTTGAAATAAAACAAATATAGAGCCCTAATTCACACATTATACAAAAAATATTCAGGTGAGTTAAAAATCAATATGTAAAATATAAGGAGGTTTCAAACAAAATACATAATATTTTTCTTACCTGGCAATAAAATATTCAAACACAGAACCTATAAAGTAAAATATTGACAATATGACTATATTAAACATTTCAGACTGTACAAGATACATATAAAAAGAGTTAAGGACAAGTCATAAAAAAAGTATTTGCAACACATCAAAAAAAAAGGGTTAATAGTTTGGAGTGTTTTTAGGGAAAAAATTCTACAAAAAACATTTAATCTAAAAAATGGATAAAGAATACAAAAATTCATTTAAAGCTTTTAAAAATAATAGAAATAGGCAAGAAAAATACAAAAATATGTTTAATTTCAACAAGTAATAAAGTCACAATTAAAATGACACATCATTGTCACAATCAGATTAATAAGTATTAAAATTATTGGTAATATCAAGTATTGGTGACTGAAAGGAACTGGATATTCATAGATTCTGTTCTTCATCTCCTTAAAGCAGTACCTTTAGCATATTTTGCAATACTGGTTTGATGGAGGTGTATTCTTTTAGCCCTCTTTGGTGTGGGAAACTCCTTATTTCACTTTCCATTTGAATTGAGAGCCTTCCTGGGAAGAGCAGTCTTGGTCACAGGCCTTTGCTTTTCAATACTTGGAATATTTCTTGCCATTCCCTTCTGGCTGGTAGTGTTTCTGTTTAGAAGTCAGCTGCTAGCTGTATCAGGGTTCCCTTGTATGTTACTACCTGTTTAAATTAATTAGGGTACTAAATACCCCAATAAGTGAATTTGGTAAAAGAGCAGGACATATAGTCAATATTCAGAAATTAAGCCATATTTGTACACCAACAATGACATATCAGAGTCAGAAATTAGGAAAAAAACCCTACTTGCTCTACCAACAAGAAAAATAAAGTACCTAAGAATAAACCTAACTAAGGAGATAAAAGACCTGTATACAGAAAAATTATACAACACTGAAGAAAGAAATTAAGGAAGACACAAATAAATGAAAGCATATACTGTGTCCATGGATTGGAAGAATTATCATCAAAATGTCCATACTATGCAAAGCAATTTATAGATTCAACAAAATCCCTATTAAAATAACAATGACATATTTCACAGATATAGAACAAACATTTCCAAAAGTTATATGGAATCATAAATGACCCCGAATAGCTGCAGCAATTTTGAGAAAGAAGAACAAAGTAAGATGGATCCCAATAACTGACATGAAACTATATTACAAACCACTGTAATCAAAAGAGTCTGGTACTGTCAGAAGAACAGACACATAGATCAATGGAACAAAATAGAGAGCACAGAAATAAACCCATGTCTCAATGGTCAATTAATATGGGACAAATGGGGCAGAAGCATGAAATCGAGTAAAAATAACCTCTTCAACAAATGGTGTTGGGAGAGCTGGAAAGCTACATGCAAAAAAATGAAATTCAATGACCAGTTAACATCATACACAAAAATAAACTCCAGATGGATAAAAGACTTAAATATAAATCATGACACCATAAAAGTCTTAGAGGAAAACATAGGCAGGAAACTCTCAGATATCACACAAAGTAATATTTTCACCGATATGTCCCCTAGAGGAAGGGACATAAAGGAAAGAATAAACAAATGGAACTTCATCCAAATAAGTTTCTGCAAGGCTAAAGAAAACTTCAGCAAAATGAAAAGGGAACCAAACACATGGGAAAATATATTTGCCAATGATACCTCGGACAAGGATTTGATCTCCAAAATATATAAAGAACTCACATGACTCTACTCCAGGAAGAGAAACAATCCAACTAAAGAGGTGCAAAAGACCTGAACAGACACTTCTCTAAGGAGGCTATACAGAAGGCCTAGATAGATATGAAAGGATCACTAGCCATTAGAGAAATGCAAATTAAAAGCACAATGAGGTACCACTTCACACGGGTCACAATAGCCATCATAAACAAATAAACAAACAACAAGTGCTGGTGAGGTTGGGGAGAAAAGGGAACTGCAGTACACTGTTGGTGGGAATGCCGACTGGTGCAGCTACTGTGGAAAACATTTTGGAATTTCCTCAAAATGGTAAAAACAGAATGCCTTTTGACCCAGTGATTCCACTGCTGTGAATCCCAAAAATTCTTATACCCTATGAATCCCAAAACACCAATTCAAAAGAACCTGTGCACCTCAATGTTCGTAGCAGCACAATTTACAATAGCCACGTGCTGGGAGCAACCTAAGTGCCCATCAATAAATGAGTGGATCAAAAACAATGGCACATTTTCACAGTGGAATACTACGCAACAGAAAGAAAGAGCTACTTCCCTTCACGATAGCATGGATGGAACTGGAGAGTATTATGCTAAGTGAAATAAGCCAGGAGGTGAAAGACAATTACGATATGATGTCACCTATAAGTGGAACCTAATCTACAAAACAAACAAGCAAGAAAAATGTAATCAGCAACATTGAAAAAAAAAAACAATCCGTCAGTATCGAGAGTGAAGGAGGGAGTGGGTAATGGGGAAAAGAAAGGGAAGGATCAAATCAAGGAACACCTATAAAGGACCCATGGACAAAGCCAAAGTGGGGAAGGATTGAGGGTGGGGTAGGGGAAAGTGGTGGCAGGTACATGGAGACAAATGTATTTGAACAATAAAAAAATAAATTAATCATGTAAAACATTTTTGTTGCTTGCATATGAGGGGAATACACAACAGGGGAAATCAGGATAAATGCATCTGTTTTCCTCAATCTCTAACTTCTGCAGGGCTGCTGATAGGACAAGGTGTAACTGGTTTGAAACTTTTATAGAGTCCACATGACCTCAATGGGCTGAACATTTTCCAGAAACATACAAAAGAAAGAATGATATGTTTGTTTGAAAGATTAACATCTCTGTTTATGTAGTTTTTTATGAGAAAGGAGGATGTTTTCTTCTTTGCATCACTGTAAATTATATGCAATAATCATCATGTAACAGAAACTAAGCAAATAGTAATATAGTTGGGTGCATATTTTTTGTTACATAATCTGCAAAATGTAAAATATTGAAATATAATGATGTTCTATAGAAAAGGTCTCACCCTAGTCTGAGTCCTGGAAGAGACCAGACTTAGTGTGTGTTTTGAGGCGGGGGGGCTTATTTATTTACAACAAAGACAATTTTTCTATAAATGGGACAGGCATTTATCCTAGGAATTGTCTCCTATCATATTCCTACTTTTACTAAAATTGTTTCACAATAACCAATGAGATATAAGCTCCATGAGTGCCTCGCTCACTACTATTAACCATCAGTGTCTGGACTCAGTGAAATGCATGCTAGGTAAAAGAACAGTGATAGCATCACATCAAATGATCATTTTTTAAATTTATATAGGTTTTGCTTTGAAAATGTAATTTGAAGTACTCAAGTTGTGTTGCTGGAATCCATCTTTCTTGTCCTCATACCCAGAGCCTCAGCCTTTGCTCAAATCTTCAATGACATGGCCCAGATCACAGCAACCTCTTCCACACTGGATTCTGCATCTTTCCTCTCCTCAATTTGTCTCAATCCTCCATGCCATCCACAAAAGGAACTTTCTAAAATCAAGTGTAACCTAACTTCCCTACTCAAAATGTTTTCATGTTTTTCTGTTACATGTGTGTTTTGTTAAGCCAGCTCAGTTTTATCAAACATTTTGAATTTCAGAACCTAGTCCACGTCATGGTTGGCCTTGTTCTTCCCCATGTGTTAGGCTACTTTGTCCATTTAGTCTCTTTACCCTTAAGACATCCAAGTTTATGGTCTGTAGCTAAAGAATAAATTCTCAAGTACAATACTTGTAATTTTCCCATTATAGCAGTCTGTATTCTCTGTAAGTGCATATAAATTTGTATGATTTTTTTTAATGCACATCTCATCCAGTGAACTGTAAGTTCCTGAAAGACAGAGACAACATTTTCCAGTAACTAGCTTAGTGTTTGACACACAAGGGGACTCTATGGTAATGGGGAAAAAAACACAATAAAGATAAAAAAATAAATATTTGCTGAATAGATAAAAATTCACATAATGATAGCCAACATATATTGACTGCTTAGTGTGCACCTACTCAGTATAAAATGTTTACACACATTGTCTCATATAATATTAAAACAATTCTATGGTCAGGTGCTATATCACTTCTCTTTGACAGAGAAGGCGGCTAGGGGAGGGACTGGTATTTGTTTAAGGTTCTACAGTTGCCAACTAAGAAACCCAGAACTTCTGATTCTGAAAACCTTTTTCTTAACCATTATGTCATGCTATTCTAGACAAATGAACTGATACAATAATGAATTATTTACATCTTCCCTGGGAAATAAAGGGTTTTTTTTAGTACTTATTACAAATAAAGGATTTTTATGCAATCCCTTAAGGAGTTGTGTATATGCTCTCAAACAACAGCATGAACACTTTCTTCTATTAGAACCAGGGTTTATGCTCATTAGGCCCTAGAGATGTTTGGTTGCCTTGTTGATACATATCATCCATGTTTTCTTTTACTAGACTGGAATGTTTCTATCACTCAAGTTGTGTCCATAACTTATCATTGGCTGGTAGTATTCTCTGAAACTTGACATGAGTTTTATCTGGGGAAGCAAGATTTAAAGAGTTTCAAGAAAGTTACTTTTTCTTTACTCCTCCCACTAGAAAATAATCATCCTTCAATTATTTTCCCTTGTCCAAGACCAGACTTTCCTATCTTTGGTGAAGTAAGCTCAGTGTCAAATGACTCTTGTTCTCTTCAGCTGGACCTGTCTAACCTGTCAGTTCCTCAGTGAGCAGCTTCTAGAAAACATGGCCCTCTCTGTATCCACCAGCACTTCTTAGAATGAATGCAGGTTGGGGATTCAGGCAGGGGACCACACGCTTTTAGCTTTTCTACTTGGCTCAGCCACTGCATCCCTGAGTCATCCTGGGCAAGTTATTTAAATATTCTGCTTCTCATTTTCCCGACTATCATAAACTGATAACCATCATAGTTATTTGGGAGAGAATACTTTTGTGACTGAGATGAAAGGAACCATTGTAAGTGCAAAACCATATAAAGGCCAAGGACTTCAATGAATAGCCTTGGTCAAAATATCCCCAAGAATAGAGAACATGGGTTGACTTATACCATTATTTTCTCAATTCTAGAAACAAAACTGCCATTGAGGCTAATAAAAATAATCTCTTCTGCTTAGGTGTCCTGCTTTTGATAGACAATGAGGGAAGAAGGAAAGACTTGAAAATGACCAAGATGGTCATTTCCATTATCATGAGTTTAAACTCCTAAAAGGTAACCAGAGGATTCATGGGTATCAATAAAAAGTGGTGTTGCACAACCACTAAGGAAAAGTAATTAAAAAAAGAATTACCATATTATCCAGTAACCTCACATCTTGGTATATATTCAAAATAATTGAAATCAGGGCCTTGAAGAGATATTTGTACACCAATGTTTATAACAGCATTATTCACAGCATTATCCAAAATAGCCAAAAGGTGGAATCAACCCACATGTCCATCAGCAGATGAATGGATAAACAAAATGTGGTGTATTCATAAAATGGAATACTATTTAGCCTTAAAAAAGAATGAAACTCTGACATAGCCTATCTCATGGATGAAACTCAAGAACATTATGCCAAGTGAAATAAGCCAAACACAAAAGGACAAATACTGTATGATTCCACTTATATGGGGTACCTGCTCATGTTCATAGAGTGATGTTTTTCAGGGGCTGCAGGGAGAGATGAATAGAATTTGTCATTTAAGGGTCTGGAGTTTCACTTTTGGAGGAGAAAAAGGGTAGTAGAGATAGATGATGGTGATGGCTGTGCAAAAATGTGAATGTACTTAATGCGACTGTACTGTACAATTAAAAATAATTAAGGCAGGAGAATCAAGATGGCAGAGGAGTGAGTGGAAGTCACATTGACCTCCTCCCAGGACCAACCTGGAATTCCAACTAAATTGTGGAAAAATCACCAGGAACAAACAGCTTAACAATAGCAAGAGAGGAGCCTTACAACCTCAGAGACAGAAGAATCAGCTTAGATCAATCTAACTGGTAAGGAGTGTGGTAGAGACTCAAGATGGTGGGCGGGGCATCCAGGGGCAGCAGCACCAGAAGGATACTGAAAGGCCCAGTTGGATCCCCTTGAGAAGAGTGGGCTCTAAACAAAAAGCAGGGATCTCCAGCCTACAGCACCAGAGCCCAGAAAGTACACAGAAAACAGCCAGCTGCAAAAAATGCCAAGGTTGCTCTCTGCCAGAGACAGGAGGCTAGAGATGCAAAGAGCTATTTTAAGGGCCAACGCATAAGTTTTTATTTGCAGCCACTTACCCTGATCTCTGGCAAAGGGGAGACAGAGTAAGCTAGAGACTGCTGCAGAGAGACAGGGGAAGAAGGCTTTGGGAAGAGAACTGAGAGAGTAGCCAGTGGGATCTCGGCGCTGAATTATCCCCCATGCAGCAGCATCCATCTTGGTCAGACAGAGGCCACTCCCCCTGAGCATCAGAGGACTCAATAGCCCCACCTCCAGGGGGAATTCTGCCCCACTCCGTGTTGTCTAAACCACCTGCTGAGTGCAGAGTGACTAGATTAACAGCTGAAGGAGACAGCCACAGACAGTAGATTCCTGGAAGTCTCGAACAGACTGCCTAAGATCAGACAGGAACAACATGTGACATTGTCAGAGGCGGATCCAAAAAGTAAAAACAGTGGTCTCCTACATTAAAAGTTCACACCACAAAGTCAGGAAATTAAGACAGATCACTTTAAGAAGCAGAAGCCAAAAAGAAGAGTCTCACAAATAATGAGAAGAAAAAGAAATACCCCCCTGTGAAAGGGAAAGAAGGAATCCCCAGAAAGAGAACTAAATGAAATAGAGGCAAGTAAACTATCAGATATTGAGTTCAAAACAATGGTTTATGGAAGCTCAATGAGCTCCATGAGCTCAGAGAGAATTACAAAAAACTACAGGGAATCTATGAGGAACTTACTGAAAACCATATCAGCATGAAAA
Source organism: Pteronotus mesoamericanus (assembly GCF_021234165.1). Lineage (NCBI taxonomy): Eukaryota > Metazoa > Chordata > Mammalia > Chiroptera > Mormoopidae > Pteronotus > Pteronotus mesoamericanus. The sequence continues at coordinate 5,890,462 of NW_026555072.1, forward strand.
AGGACATAGAAACTATCAATAGGAGACAAGAGGAAGTGAAGAATACAATTCCTGAATTGAAGAGTACAGTAGAAGGAATCAAAAGCAGGCTCAATGAAGCAGAGGACCGAATCAGCGAGCTGGAGAACAAGGTAGAAAAAAGCTCCCAGAAAGAGCAACAAAATGAAAAAAAGACTCAAACACAGTGAAGAAGCATTGAAGGAAATACAGGACAACCTGAAATGTAATAATATCCATATAATAGGTATACCAGAAGGAGAAGAGGATGAGGAAGGGATAAAGAACCAGTTTGAAAAGGTAATGATGGAAAATTTCCCTAATTGGAGGAGAGAAAATGTCACACAAGTCCAGGAAGCACAGAGGGTCCCATTCAAGAGGAACCCCATGAGGCCCACTCCAAAACACACCATCATTAAAATGGCAAATATCAAAGACAAACAGAGAATCCTAAAGGAAACAAGGTAGAAAGAGCTAGTAACATACAACGGAGTCCCGATACGGCTAGCAGCTGACTTCTCAACAGAAACATTGAAAGCCAGAGGGAAATGGCAAGAAATATTTCAAGTCATGAAAAGCAAAGGTCTGCAACCAAGACTGCTCTACCCAGCAAAGCTCTGAATTAAAATGGAAGGCAAGATAAGGAGTTTCCCAGAGAAAAGGCTAAAAGAATACACCTTCACCAAACCAGCACTGCAAAATATGATAAACAGACTGCTTTAAGATGAAGAAAAAGAGTCTATGAATATTCAGCTCCTTTCACTGTTGCCAATACTTGATATTACCAATATTTTTGTATGTATTAATCAGATTGTGACAATGATGTGTTATTTCAGTTGTTCCTTTATTGTTTGTTGAAACTAAACCTGTTTTTGTATATTTCTTGCCTATTTTATTTAAAAAAAGGCTTTAAGTGACTTTTTGGTATCTTTGTCCATTTATTGATTAAAGTTTTGTAGAATTTTTTCCCTAAAAAAAAGACCAAAAGAAACTACTAACCCTTTTTTAAATGTGTGGCAAATACTTTCCTATTATATTATTGTCCTTTAACTTTATATATATATATATATATATATATATATATATATATATATATATATATATATATATGTATATATATATACATATATATTACTATATAGTCTTAAATGTTTAATATAGTCATATTGTCAATATTTTACTTTATAGCTTTTGGGTTTGAATATTTTACTTCAAGGTAAGAAAAATGTTAGTTTGTATTTTCTCCTAAAACTCCTTAGATTCTACATATTGATTTTTAACTCACATGAATATTTGTGGTATAATGTGTGAAATAGGGCTCTATATGTGTTTTATTTCAAGTAATAGTGGTCCATGAACCTTATATGTTGAATAAGCCTATTTTCCCCCATTGATTTGAAATATCAACTTAATAATATATTACATCGTTAAACAGATATATATATTTCATTTCTAGAATACTCATTATAGTTTATTAATCTACTTGATTATTTCTGTGCTGGTGTCATGTTGTTTTAATTGCTGAGACTTTATAATGGCTTTAAATTTTTTAATATTTTATAATTGACTTTGATATTTAAAAAAACAAAATCAATCTGCATTTTAAAAAGGAAAGAAAGAAAAGCAAAAAAGAATGAAGGAAAGAAAGAAAGGAAGGAAAGAAGGAAGGAAGGAAGGAAGGAAGGAAGGAAGGAAGGAAGGAAGGAAGGAAGGAAGGAAGAAAGATGAAACTCCTACCTTTTACGACAACATGGATGGAATTGGAGAATATTATGCTAAGGGAAATAAGCCAGTTGGTGAAAGACAAATACCATATGATCTCATCTATAACTGGAATCTGTTCAGCAAAATAAACTAATGAACAAAATAAACCACAGGCGTGGAAACATGGAGCAGACTGAAAGTGATCACAGGGGATGAGGAAAGAGGACAATGGTGGAAAGAAGGGGAAGGGACTAGCCAAAGAACGTGTATGAATGACCCATGGACATGGATGACAGAGTGGGAATTGACTTTGGGAGCGGAGTGTGGGGGGAATGGATGGAGAGGAGTAAAGGGAAAATCGAGAGAACTGTGATGGAATAAACATGATTTAAAATCTTAAATAATAAAATAAATAATGAGTACATTTTATTTATGTATATTTTATTAAAATTTTAAAATGCTTTTATTTCAGAAATTAAAAAAAGGAAAAGAACATAAATAGAAAGTAGTGGTACTGGAGATCTTTTGGTTCTCCTTAGACCATGGTATGTCCAGTAAAGCCCAAAACATTGTTCTTCCTCTGTCATTAGAGCTTTGTACTGAGAATTGAAGGCAGTTCCTATTGACTCCAGGAAATTTGTTTATAGGTCATAGAATATGCTTTAATAAGAAAGGCAATTCAGCTTCATCTCTGAAATTCTCAGTCTTTTTTTTTTTTGAGTTTTTCAATTTTCTTTTCTTTCTTTCTTTCTTTCTTTATTTTAAAATACATTTGTCTTTGCCTCCCCCTCACCACTTTCCCTTGCCCCCTCCCTCCTTCCCTCCCTCAGATCTTCCCCTTTGGTTTTGTCCATGAGTTCTTGCTATATGTTCCTTGACTTTCCCCTTCCCTTCCCTTTCCTTGCCCGCCCCTCCCTCCTTCCCTCTTGTCTCTGTTGATTTCTTTTCCTTTCAGTGTTGCTGGTCATATTTTCCTTGCATCTTTGTATTGTTGGTTAGGTTCTGCTTATAGGTGAGATCATATGGTATTTGTCTTTCGCCCCCTGGCTTATTTCGCTTAGCATAATGCTCTCCAGTTCCAGCCATGCTGTCGCGAAGTTTAGTAGTTCTTTCTTCTTTTGTGCTGCGTAGTATTCTATTGTGTATATGTACCATAATTTTTTGATCCAATCATCTACTGATGGATACTTAGGTTGCTTCCAACACTTGGCTATTGTAAATTGTGCTGCTATGAACATTGGGGTGCATAGGTTCTTTTGTATTGGCGTTTTGGTGTTCTTAGGGTATAGTCCCAGCAGGGGAATCACTGGATCAAAAGGCAGTTCCATTTTCAGCTTTTTGAGGAAACTCCACACCACCTTCCACAGTACCTGTACCAGTCTGCATTCCCACCAACAGTGTACTAGGGTTCCCTTTTGTCCACAGCCTTGCCAGCACCTGTTGTTTGTGGATCTGTTTATGATGGCCATTCTGACCGGTGTGAGGTGGTATCTCATGGTGGTTTTGATCTGCATTTCTCTGATGGCTAGTGATGCTGAGCATCCTTTCGAATGCCTCTGGGCCCTCTGTATCTCCTCCTTGGAAAAGCATCTGCCCAGGTCCTTTGCCCATTTTTGGATTGGATCGTTTGTCTTCTTGGAGTGGAGTCGAGTGAGTTCTTTATATACCTTGGAGATCAAACCTCTATCTAATGTATCATTAGCCAATATATTTTCCCATAGGGTTGGCTCCCTTTTCATTTTGCTGATTTTTTCTTTAGACATGCAGAAGCTCCTTATTTTGATGAGGTCCCATTTGTTTATTCATTCCTTTATGTCCCTTGCTTTAGGAGACATATCAGTGAAAAAATTGCTGCGTGGGATATCTGCGAGTTTCCTGCCAATGTTCTCCTCTAGGACTTTGATGGTGTTGTGACTTATATTTAAGTCTTTTATCCATCTTGAGTTTATGAAATTCTCAGTCTTAATTGCCATCCTAATGTTATACAGAGCTATCAAATCTTAGTGGGAAGAAAAAATGGTAAGTCCTCACTCTGAAAGTGTAAGGGATCAACAGTTGATTCTCTCCACTTGCTTGCCAACTGGGTGATGATTTCAGGCCCCGCTGGATGCCTCAACAGTGCTAAAAAGGGCAATTTTTTTCAAACTTTATGAGGAGAAGACACCCAAAACTTTATACTCAAATAGTTGCTAGAGTGAGCTCCTGAGTCTCCTTTTGAGAGGCTGAGATAAAAGTTATAGTATTATGGGATTTCTTGAAGAGTCTCAGAAAAATCAAGAAGTAGTATTCTATCACTCTCCTTCTGAACAGTTTCCTTTGTTCCCTGCAAAGAGAATTAAATATGGGGATGGCTGGAGGACCCACAGTGTCCACTCCATAAAAAACATGAAGAAAGTCTACTAACTTCCATTAAATATAAAGCAAACAAAACTAAAGGGTTCCCAAATAATTTGAACACTATAAGGCCCCCTGGGAGGGGGTGGGGGTGAGCAGTTCTAATTTCTTCCATTATCAAGGTTCAGGACCCTGGGGGTACATGACTCTATTAGTGTGACTCAAAATTCAAACAAAGCCTTTCCCATGGTCCCTCTAAACAGGGTCAGGGCAGACTAGAACTTCTGTAAAAGTTTTATACAGTTCCAAGGAAAAACAAAAAGAAGTTAACTCAGAGAGTGGTAGAAGGTTTACAAAAACCTTTAAAAAAAGTTTTTTTGACCCTGGTTTGGGCAGCTTGTTTCCAGCGCTTTTAGCCTATATTCCTTTTCATGTTCTGTGTTGGGATTTTTTTGTATACTAAAGGTCTAATTATCAAGCTCTTGCTTGACCTTTTTATATTTCAGTTTCTGTTGCCATGTAGCTGGTGCCATCATGAAGCCTACCACTTGAGGCCTTGACTAGCCTATAAGACATCTTTGTGTAAATTTGACAAAGGTGCTCTTTCTGGGAAGATGCAGCTTTGCAGGTTCTTGTTTTGGGGAGCAGATTGTGGTTTTAATCTCAGCCTCTACTTACTCCATCAAACAAGTACTCTTGTGCAGTAAATGACCTGCTTAAATATATTTAGTGGTTCTGCTCATCACCTGGCAGTTTTCAAGATAACTTAATTGAACATACCAAGTTTCCTCTACTTACTTAGGACCTTTCATGTATGGCTTCTTGTCTAAAGAAATTCTTCTTCTTAAGGTAACTGCCATTAGGAATGATAGTCTAAGATTTCATTCCTTATAAAGGCTTTCTTGCCAATCTGCCAATTTAAAATCATGTCTATGTCATTTATGCAGTAGCTATATATTTGGAGTCACAAAGGGGTTACTTCTGCACTATGGAAAGTTTTTATAAATAAGTTTAAAGGTCACTGGATAAGAAATAGTTGAACTCAGTTCGGACTTCTAAAAGGCAGGTCCCCTTCCAACAACCTAGCTCTCTAGTTAAACAACGTTCATAAGCCTGTGTGGAGTCCTGATGTTGACTGCCATCCAATTCTACAAAAGCTCAGAAATATATTTATTTGAGCAAAGCAGATAAAGTTTTAGTCTATAATCAACCTGGTGATATTCAACAAAACATACATCTTGCTGAGTTCTGCTGTACTCACTCTTTACACATTTTGAACAAACTATCTTACAAAAGCAAAGGATTATTTCCTTGAAGAAAAGCATATGCCCCTTGAAAGGTCAATGCCCTGACAGTGTATTTTTTGGTGTTTATGTGGTGCTTGAGATAATCTTTCCTTGTTCAGGCGTCCTTCGGGCTAAAAGGACATCTGAGTGACAAAAGAAGCATATAATTTAATGACTTTATTGACAGCAGAGACAAAGAGTTCTAATTTACAAATAGGTTTTCTGCCATAGAAGCAATATTATTAGAGTACCCAGGTTTGCCAGTTAATTAGTCTGCATCTGCCCAAAAGAAACAACAGTATTACTAATGTACATTTTAGTTGGAATTAAAGAATATTTTTGCAGAAAAATTTTAGTTGGAATATCATTAGGATAAATAATGTACATTTAGTGTGGAACAAAACTTGTGTGAAATGTGTTATTAAGGAAATTTAAAAAACATTTTTTTTGGTGTTTACGCACTTTATTTTTGTTTTTATCATCCTTTAATATTGCAAATACATTCCTTTAAAAAACTCTCCTGATGGAAGTTCAAAATCTCTGTACAACCATGTTATTTGAATAACAGTGTTTGAATGATCATATCAGAAGATGAACAGAATTGATAGCAATGTCTTCCTAGTTTATAATAACAGCAGAGTGCTTATGCTGTGTGATACAGGCATTTTTTATAACACAACAATCGGTCACTAAATGAAATCTACAGTGGGCAGCCCATGATCTCATTTCCATCTGCCTCTGTCTTTCTAAACATAATTGCCTTCAATCAGCTCTTGTCCTATGAGTTTTTAAAACCATGTAGAAGTGCCTCCTTTATTGATACAATATGGGATATCTCAGCTTTATCCCCATAGGCTGAGGTGTGTCTGTAATAACCCTGCAAGGTAGGAGATGTTATATTGGCAACCAACTGCTCTAAGTTGCTATGTCCTGTATAGCCTATATAAGGTTTAGCTTTCTTTCATAATCTTTACAAACCATTTGGACTATGCTGAATAATTTCTTGAATGAGTTGGTTCATCTTTGGCTGTTTCACATACACATACTCCTGAAAGAGGTGAGTTACTATGAAGAGTGAACCTTGAGCACAGACTGAAGCTCTGGCAAGGTAAACATCAAGCCACATACATCAGCACTTCCTTCAGCTCAGTTGCCTGTGGACTAAGGAAGGGTGACACATACTCAGAAGCCCCCCCCCAACTCTCACTGAACAGAGAGTAGAGGGAAGCTTCAGGGATAGGGAGATCCTGACACAGCCAATCAAATCATTCTGGGTTGGAAAGGCTGAGAGAAGCTAGGGGATATAAAATGCATCAAGTTAATTTCATGCTTTTCCACCTTTAACTTTTGCACAAATTAAATTTAATGCTTCTTAGCCTGAGTGGTCTGCATACAAAATGGTACCAGAATGGTTGGGGCTGATGAAGTGTTATTTACAAACTTGTAAAAAATTATTTGTTCTGTGATCACAAGTAGCTTTGTAGTAATTAAAAATGTCCTCTTTCCCCTGTTAAAAGTACGAAAACTTGTCATTCACAAAGCATGAACATAAAACCATTTACTCTTTCTTGATATGAGATACCAAGTTAAGGTAACCTTAACTATTTCAACATTTCTTAATTTCAGAAAAACATTTTGTTTTTAATGATTTAGAATACTGGGTTTGGGGGTAAAGACATACTTGGAAACATTTGTAAAAGTAAAGGGTGCTGGGGCGTCTTTGGGGTTTTTTAAAGACCTCTAGAGGTTAATTATGATGATTTTAGATTTTGCTTTATTTCACTTTCAGTCTCCCCCATGTTGATACATATAGATGGTGTGAGGAGGGTATTTGGAGCTTGCAATTGGGAGAGTGGGAAAAAGTAAGAGAGGGATGGGAGACTAAACCATGAGCACATGAAGTAACAGAAAGAGACAAGGCAAAGAGGAACAAAGAGGAGTCTCAAGATCACCCAAGGTGAAGTAAATGATGACGTACATAATTTACAAGGCAAGTTCTGTTGGCCACCCCATAGCTTGTCAATGCAGTTACTAACTGAACAGTTACGAGGGTGGAATGACAAAGGGAAAGGTAAAGAACAAATTACTGGCTGTTTATATGTACATGGCCTTCTTGAGTTAGATGTGCATGGCTTGTGGAAGACTTTTGTTTTTCTGGTTAAACAGATCAATTTGCAGAAAACATGGAGAACAATAATTTATCACTACTGGCTAACATTTATTAGGCTATAATTATGAGTCAAATATTCAGCTAAGTGCTGGACACATTGTTTACATCCTTCTTGGAACAACCCTATGAACTCCAAGCCACAATTCTCCCCATTTTGCAAAAAAGGATGTTAAAGCATTGAAAATGCAAAGCTGGTCCCAATGTTACAGAGCTTGTAAGTGAAGAATAGAGTTCAAACCAGGGAGTCTCAGTCCAAAGCCACATTATTCAGCCTTCATGGAAATTCTAGATAGCTAAGTAAATAATTTTAATTAAAATGATAAAATCAATTAACACATTTTAAACCATAAGAGTGTTTTTGTGAGTCTGTCAACTGTTTAGCTGTGTTTATCACAGAAAGTAGTAGCTTAAGGATGGTTGTTCAAGGTCCATTCCTCACCCTTTATCTCCCTCCCTTCCTGCTTCAATCAATAAACAATATTTGTTAAGTCCCCTCCTCTGGGCCAGGCACTGTGCTAAACTCCAGGATATAATGGTAAAGGGTATCTAGCCCTGTTCTCAAGGAGCTCCCAGAGCAGTACACAGATTCTGATGACTGAAAGTTACCTGGGTAGAAATCCCAGAGTTGTAGGAGGGAACCTTACCTACCTTCGGTGTTGGAAGCCAAGGAAAACTTCTACACTTACCTGAAAGTTTAGTAGGAATAAAAAAAGTTAGGGGAAAGTATTTGAAGTAAAGGAGCTTATGTGAGCTAAAAACCCAGAGGACTGCTGTGTCATTTTTCTTCTGAAACAGAAATTTCTCAGTTTCTCATATAACTCAGTGGATTGCCCCATTCAAGTGAAGCATTTGGGGTTGGAAGAGGAAAGGGTTATGCTCCGGTGTCCTGGATCCTGTTTCACATTTCTTTCTCAGTCTGCATTGAATGATGTCAGGTTGGTAGCTTGAAATGGACTATGGTAGGAATATTTATACCATGGAAATTGACAGCCACTGCAGTTTAGGGTTTTTTTTATTTCTTGGAGATCTGGTTGTTAAACATTTACCAGTACACCAATGGACACTGGTTCCAGAGACCATCCTGATGCAAATATGTGTCTGTGATATGGCTTTAATTCTGCTTGTCACTTAGAATCAAACATATTTTTTTCTGGCCTTCTACATCACCCACAGGCAATTGCTCTTGAGCTGAAAGTAGAATTGAAGTGAGAGGTAGAATGCCTGCAAAGTTTTTGTCACCCTGGTCTCCTTTGACTGTGAATCTTGCCACATTCACACATGCTAGCATCCTGTGAGTTTCTCCACCTTCACAACTTTTAAAATCAAACATATGTTTGAAAAGAAACTGACACTGTTTTCCTCAGATATTAATGCTCATTAACACACACCTAGACTCCCACAGCTTCATTTTCACACCTGTAATTTGATTTACATGAATAACTAAGTCTTTGCTTGTATCTGCTTGAAGTGATTCAGAAGAGACCAATATTTCACTTTCATAAGCAGATCTTTGCTTCACAAACACCAGCAAACTGCTCAGAATATTATAGATTAATAATACATTCAAAATGCACCTTGCCACACTGACCCAGTTTCCATGGCAAAGGTCATAGGCTATGATCTAATGGAAAAGAAGGGATAGACTAGAGGTCAGCTAGGTCAAGCATATGACACTTGGTAATTTTCAGTCATTTTCCCTCCGCTTTTTTGTCTCTCTTTATTGATTTGGCAAAGTTTTATATGCCCAGAGCAGGCTAGGTAAATTCTCTTGGGCCCTGTGGATGGTGTCACTCTGCGTATCCCAGGAAAGAAAGGGAATGAAGATAGATAAACTCATGTTGGCATGGTGAGTGGAGAAGGTTAAAAAAGGGCTGGATCTATCTGAGAGGTAGAAGAAAAAATTCAGTTCAACTCACTGTATGCTGGAAATTTATTTATTTTTCACATTCAATGCAAATTAGCATCTTCACATTTATCCATGCTCTTTTTCAGTAGGAAGAGGAGATTTTTATCTGAAATTCATACCAAATGTTCTGTAAAATTGCTCTTATATCTAAACCATTTTATTTCTGCAGATTTAGACGTTAATGTCTTGATGCACAGGCATTAAAATCACTTCTCAAAGTTAATTAAACTGAATCAAAGCTCTCCCTTTCTAAGAGTTCATCAAAGAATGAGAAGATGTAACAGAGAGAGGTGGTTAGATTACCCAACTAATTGGCTGGGATAAGACTCCCTTCCTTAAAACTACCTTTTTTTAGCTCTAATTAAATTGTCTGTAGTCAAAAAGCCACAATTAAAACCAATACAGAGTTGGTGCTAATATCAATAAACTAAACAGTAGGATTTTAAAAAAATATTTAAGATTATACATAAACCAGTTTTCTAAAAATGCCAATTACTTGATTTCCTCACCCCCCCAATTTTTTCCCATTTCTAATTTCAAACACAGTATAGAGTAATTGAAAAAACCATGAACTTTGGCTCAAATCCTAGCTCAACTCCTTTTTGGTCTTGAGACATTGAGCATTTTACTGATCTCCATGTTTCAATTTCTTTATAAAATCAAGACAATAATATCTAGTGTCTAGAATTATTGCAAGGATTCAGGGAGGTAATGTATGTACAGTTCCTAGTTTATAGCAATATCTCTGTACATTTAAAGTGTCATCCCCAAGGTCTAGTTTGGAAGTTCTAATTTAGTATGAAAATAAGAAAAATTGCATTATTCAAGAATTTTATAGGAGTGATTATGCCATGAGGGGAGCACCAAGAGTAGGATCATCATACCAGATCTTCAAGCCCATATTACTTTGCTATAATGCACATGGGAAGGACATGGCTATGTTTTTAGAGAGAGATTTTTTGTTACCTCTTTATGCAAAAAACTTGTATTTTTTCAAAAGCCTTAGTTTTCCTTCCTGTCCAAATATTTAGCAGTATCCTTACAAATTCTCTATCCTAAAACTTCATGAGCTACACATGAAAGTCATAGCAAAAACAAGTTTTCAGGAATTGAACTTCTCTTTTTTCCATTAACCACCCATAGCTGGACTTGATTATATCACTGATATCTGAGCTTAAAATATATATATCCTCTTATTCTAGATTGACTTGTGACTTGCAGAAGAGATTTTAGGTGATTCTTTATGTATTTATAGAATCTTATCTCAAATGAAAAGGATTTTTAAATATCACAATAAACATCTTCATAACTGGAAAAATAGTACAAAGTGGTTTTTCAAAATCCACTCTACAACCCTCAGGGATCAAGTCCCATCACATCAACTTTTTCCAAATTAAATTTAAAATGACTTTAGAACCAGGTTGGCAAGGGCTCCAGCATCCTCCATTTGTATCAGTCATCCCCCACACCCCACCAGTCACTTAGAGCCTGTGCTCTTGGACACCTGAAAACCACTCCTGGTGTCAGTCACTTGGGTGCTGCAGAGCTTCCATCCCTCCACGACTCCACAAAGCCTCCTGAGGGCCCTAGTCCCCTCCATCTGCCCTCTGTTGCTATCTCCATTACAGTATAATCTTGCTGACCCCAGGCCACTGTGACACATCAGAAAAGCACAACTCTCCAACCAGGTGGTGTTCATGCATTTACCCTCAATAGAACGACAAATAACACTCTTTTTTCCAGTCCTGGGGACTACATCTCAGGGACCTGCACATATTCTTTTCTCCTTGAAATGCAAAGTGGTCATTTTGCTCCTTCTGTCTTACTATGTGACTGCATTTAGCTGTAATGATACCTACTCAGTATGGGGGTTCTTGGCTTTATGTAGGTGAGAAGATATTAATATTTATGCATGTCTCTAATTAATAAGAAATTTTAAAATTGTTTTAAAATAAATAATTTTTATTTGTCAATTAATGTTTTTATCAACCAGAGTCCTGTAAGAAGCAGATGGCACACTCCAGGAGTGACTGAAGAAAAAAGGATTGTTTGTAGAATTGTGAATAGACTTAAGGAAACCAACAAGGTTGGTGATGCACCCCAGGAACTAATGAAAGTAGGAAGCCATTGCCATCTTAGAGCTAAATGGGACAAAGGGAGCACACTGTTCCGGGAACCCAGAGAACCATGCTTATGGTAGAGGGGCTACCTGACCAATGACTGTAGAGTTGATAAGGAAAACTGACTTGGCAGGAAAGTAAGGTCGGGGTAGGATACATTTTCTGGTTGCTTTTCTTCAACACTCTGACTTCCTGTCAGTGTGTCACATTGGCCCAATACAACCAGAAGCCAGAGGTGCAGTGAGCCCAGCTGATGCAGCACCATGGAGGGCAGCCTCATGGAACAGAATAAGATGGAGAGGGTGGAGGAACATGGATCTGTAAGAGAAAACTTAGAAAATTGCCAGAAGAACATCTTTTAATGAAATAGAAATATGAAATGGATGAAAAGATTGAGTATTAAGGGAAATAAAGGATGGGTGCTGTTTAACAAAAAAGGTAAGGGAGGAAAGGATGAAATGAGTCAAGAGGGACAAGGGACCATCTCTTCCTGGCTGCTTTCTAGAGTGGAATCCTAGAAGTTGCAGCTAAATAAGTCCTCTTTTCATTATACCCATTTAAAAAAGAGACCATTTCTCAAAGGATCTCACGTCCAGTCTACAATTAGAAATGCAGATTTCAATTACTGACTGAGACACCTTCAGACCTCCTACAACCAGGCAATTGATCCTCAGATGTGAATACTGATGTCTTACACTTTCCTGTTTTGCTGCTGGGGAATGGAAGGAAAAATGTTTTAGTTATTACCAAAAACACAACAAATCACTCCAAAACTTGGAATTAAACATCAATGGAAAAAAGAGTGTTATTTGTCATTCTATTGAGGGATTTATTATTTCTCACAGTTTTATGGGTTGACAAGGTGCAGTGGGGGCTATCCTGTGCTCCATGTCCTATAGCTGATGTCACTCGTGGCTGCATTCAGCTGGGAGCTTGGTTAGCATAGGAATGTCCAAGCTGTTCTCTCATCCTCAGGAGTTTTTCTAAGTGTGGATTCTCAAAAACTTTCAGTCATCAACCTGGCTTTCTTTATAGCATGGCAATGATCTTCTGAAGGCTGTTTTAAGAAGACAGGTCCCAGCAAGCATTTATCCATATCAAGTCTCTGCTTTTATCATGCTTGCTAATATTCCATTGACCAAAGCAGGTCATGTGGCACATGATCAAACTCAAAAGCATTATGGAAAGGACTACAGGAGGGCACAAATATAGAGAGGCATAGTCAGTTCATCAGGGACCACTAATGTAAGTTCACCAGAAAGAGTGAGAGAATCTGGTCCCTGAAGAGCAAAAGGGGTCATCACCAAAGTTAAATGGTGCACAAAGGAATAGAGAAACCAAAACTTGCTACGATCATCCTGTTACCCTAGTTTTATGTAGGTAAATATATGACATGCTCAGAAGTTTGTTTCTGTGAGCATAGGCAGAGCTGTTTCCATGTTTAATGAGAGTTTAACAGGGAGTAATAATGCAATTCTTGATCCCAGAGAATCACTACTGGAGCTCTCAGGGTATCCCATTTGCTTTTTAGGTTTGAGGAAAAGGAAAGAAGTGTCTAAGGGAAGGAAAAGGAGTGGTCAGAGGGAACAGGAGGGTGGAGCTCAGGGTCATTGCACAGGCTAAGGAGTCAGCACAAGACTAGAGCCCAACTTCTCACCTCCAGCCCTGGACGTAGGAAAATGAAGCTTAACAGAAATCACAGTTTTGTTAAGTTTAAAAAAAATGTGAGATTTATTTAACAGGTAGGATGCATTCTGCTCATGAAGTTTGTTATCCTGAAATTATTGAGTTTGGAGGAAATTTTCAGAAGATAATCCTTTCTCACTTGTAATGTGAAGTCACACTGCTCCTCTCTGTTCCCATTCAAGTTAAAGACAGTATCTGTGAGTATTATTAGATTTCCTTCAGCCCTGAAGGGTCCAGGGTGTGGATGTGGCATATCAGTCTCATATTAATCGACTAACTACAAACCTAAAAGGGATCTTAGATGCAGACATGGATAATTCCTGTGTGCACTACTGTAAAAGCATCCTGTCTGCTTGTGGAGTGGGGGATGCACTCTGGGGCCCACTTGAGGGACTTTGGGTCTCTCCCTACTGTCCCCTTCTGTTCCAACATGTTTCAACATGGCCTTATGCTTTCTATTTGCCCTGGAGTATCAGCTGCAGAGTTAAATGTTTAAACACATAAATCATAGCTATGAAAGATACAATAGAAAATCTTCAGATGAGTACCAGATTTTAAACATCCAAATAAAGGTTAAATCAAAATAATTCTTTTCAGACACTGCTTTCTGGGTCAACTTTTGAACCATATACAAAAATAGTTTTTTTTTATTTCATATTTACAAAAACTGAGACTAAAAACAGCATTACCAAACTTGTTCACTAACCTTATGTAACTAAATAACTTTCTATTGTTCAAATATACCTGCAAAGAAAACAAAATGATTGGCCATAACTTTGGGCTGAAGTGAAATTGATGGAGTGGAAAGAATGTGTCATAGGCACTAAAGGCAACTCTGAAAAAGAATTTTTAAAATTGATGTACAAAATAATATGAATAAGGGTATCATTATTGAAATGGTTAGTCTTATAAATTGTCTAGTTCAATAGGGAGAACATACATTTATGTTTCAAGTTCTAGCATGTTTATCTAAATATTTTTCTTTACCTTAATATCTTATTAAATCGTTAAAATATTTACACCAGACAGCCTTTAAAGGCCCCACAATGCTTTCTGCCTGCTGGTATTCATATTCTTGTGTAGGACCTGAATCTAGTGACTTGCTTTTAATAAAAAGAATACAGCAAAGGTGAAGAGATGTCACTTCTCACACTAGGTTACAAAAAGACTAGTTCCTTCTTGCTTGTGATTTCTTACACACTCTCTCTGAGAGCTCTTCCTCTGGGGGAAGTAAACTGCCATGTTGTAAGCTACCTTCTTGGAGATGTTCACTTGGCAAGGTACTGAGGAAGGTCTCCAGCTAACAGCCAATGAGAAACTCTCAGTCTAAAAACCTGAGGACCTGAGTTCTACGAACAACCATGGGAGTGAGCATGGAAGCAGACCTCCCTAAGTTGATCCTTCACATGAAATTGCTGCCCCGCCAACAGCTTGATTATGGCCTTGTGAAAGACCATGAAACAAAGGATCCAGCTCAATCTTGCCCACATTTTTGACCCAGAGAAACTGTGAATTAATAAATGTTGCCATTTATAATAGAAAATAAATATAAAGATGATAAGTGTAAATTATGTTGTTCTTTTCAGACACTAAATTTAGGGGTAATTTGTTAAAAGTAATAACTAGTTAATACAGGATCACTAGTATGGTATGATCAAGGAAAGAAAGATTTTTTTATGCCATTCTCTGCCTATAAAGAACATTATTCCATATATTTGTGTCTTCCTTAATTTTTTTCTTCAGTGTTGTGTAGTTTTCTGAGTACAGGTCTTTTACTCCTTGGTTAGGTTTATTCCTAGGTACTTTATTTTTCTTGTTGCTATAGCAAATGGGATTTGTTTCCTGATTTTTATTTCTGATATTTTGTTGCTGCTGCACAAAAATGCCTTTGATTTCTGAATATTGACTTCCTATCCTGCTGTTTTGCCAAATTCACTTACTAGGTCAAGTAGTTTTTTGGTGGAGTCTATAGGGTTTTCCATGTACACTATCATGTCATCTGCAAACAATGATAGTTTTACTTCCTCCTTTCCAATTTGGATGCTTCTTATTTCTTTTTCTTGCCTGATCGCTGTGTCTAGGAATGCCAATACTATACTGAATAGAAGTGGTGAAAGCGGACATCCTTGTCGTGTTCCTGATCTTAGTGAGAAAGCTTTTAGTTTTTGCCCATTGAGTATGATGTTAGCTGTAGGTTTCTCATATATGGCCTTTATTATGTTGAGGTATGCTCCCTCTACTCCCACTTTGCTGAGTGCTTTTATCATAAATGTATGTTGTACCTTAATCAAATACTTTTTCCATAAGTGGATCAAAAAACTCTGGTACATTTACACAATGGAATACTATGCAGCAGAAAGAAAGAAGGAATTCCTGCCCTTTGCAACAGCATGGATGGAACTGGAGAGTATTATGCTAAGTGAAATAAGCCAGGCAGTGAAAGACAAATACCTTATGATCTCACCTATAATTGGAACCTAATCAACAAACAAGCAAGCAAAGTATAACGAGAGACATGGAAATAAAGAATAAACTGATGGTAACCAAAGGGGAGAGGGAAGGGGGTAATGGGGAAAAGAATGGAAAGGGTCATCAAGGAACATGTACAAAGGACCCATGGACAAAACCAAAGGGGGTTAAGATTGAGGGTGGGAGGTGGGGGGGCTGGGGACAGTGGTGGGGGGAATGGTGACAACTGTACTTGAACAACAATAAAAAAAGAACATCATCCCAATAAATCTGCATAAAATTTAAAATAAAGATATTTTGACATAGCTAAAAATATGAATGAATCAGTCTCTTAAAGACACTAAGTAATCAGCAGGAACAATTCTCCTGGGAAGTTCTGGTAAACAGTAAGATGATCACCCACAACAATGCCCATTGTTAGTATCATATAATGTTAAAATGGAACAAAGACTAATTTTTTTCATATTTTATTTTTTAAATCACCACTTCTTCTTGGAAGGGTGAGTTGTTTCACCAACTTCATCTAATTTTTTTAAAATCAATTTTCATTAAAAGAATATACTAGAATGGCTTTTAGAGAGGATATTAATTAAACCAATCATGTAAACAGAATCATTTTTTTCTGAACAAGTCTTACTTCATGTTTGAACTCATTTCCATATCCTTTGGCGATGACCTTTTCAGGAGCAGCTCTAAGCCTGCATCATTATTGAGAGATAACCTTGTTGGCCCACAGCCAATAGCTTGTTAGCAAGGATCCTTCCTCCCCCATTTCTGGCCAGCAAGTTCGTCCCAGTGAAGCTTCCTGGTCTGACAACAACAAAGCAGCTGGATGAAGTCATGGCTGTGATTCAGCCTGGAAATAGCCCATGATGGTTTCTCACAGGTTTGTTGAAAGACTGTCCATGGAGGAGAGATGTCACCATCTGAAAGGAATTGTATTTCTTGGGTTGAAGTTTGGAAAATAGATACAAGTTGAGCTTTCCCACTCTTTGTTTCACTAATGGCTCATTAAATACTCTGAACTGTTAATGACAGAATGATTTCCCTGCAGGTCTTATAGTTTTTCAAAACATCCATTATAAACTCAAACCAAGACAGTTTACATTATGGGTATATGTCTTGGCAGATTACAAGCCAAAACAATTTTATAGACATGAGGTTCCCTTGTACAGTCTGCAGCTAGAGTTCAGATTGTGCTAACATTTCCATTCCAATCCATAATTCTAAGGGTCAAAATTGGAACAAGGAAGGGAATACACCACAAGGGTCTGACCATTTCTGAGAAGTGTAGCTTGGTGATTTTCCTGATTCAGACTTGTATGTGCATCTTCATGCAAGTGAGAATAAAGATCACATTTCAAGAGGACTCAATCATTTTGAGTGAGAGATGAAACTCCTGATTTCTGTTGACGTAAGTCTGGTGATTTGCGTTTCTGGCAGTCAACAATACTGCCAGGTCTTCTAGGACAGCCACTGTGGGAAACTTCCACAGTTTTCTATTGAATTTCTTATATAGGAACTTTTGAGAAGAGTTAAGAAATCTACTTTACTGGGGAACCTAAAACCATTGTGGAAACATGTACAGCTGTATCAGATGAATAAAATGTCTCTGGGTCCTGAAGACAGCTTTCTGCTGTCTGGAAATTAGATGAACATGGGCTCTCAACAAATGCTTATCTAATTTAGACCATGAATGTCAATTCACATTTGTCTTGGTATGGATGGCCAATATCAGAGTACCTTGTCCCAGAAAACCAGCAGCCCTTTCCTAAAAGCAGGAACTCTGCTTGGCTGGTAAATTTCATTGATAATGTGTATGTTTACTGCTGTATATGAGGGCAAGAGAAGAGTACACCAGAGCTGGAGGATTTAAAGATCATTGGCTTTGCCTAGGGGCCATGTGGCCAAAGGGATGGTAATAGATAACGTTTGTGTTCCTAATTCTTAATTCTCTCTTTGTAATTGAATTACACATCGACATCCTTTGCCAGGTGAGTTTACAGTGCCTCTTGGGAGAAAAAGATTATCCCAGAGGCATTGGCTTTGATCTTGGCCATGTGACTTGCTTTGGCCAAAGGAATATAAGCAGAAATGAAAAGGTACCAGTTCCTTGTTGAGATCTTAAGGGCTATTGTATATTTCCATTTGCTTTGTGTGTGTGTGTGTGCTTCCACCATCTCTGAGAAGAATATGCCTCAGGTAGCTGCTGGCTCCAGAATGAAGAGAAATGCAGAACAAATCTGAACACAAGTTGAAGCTTGGAGCTGAGCCCAGATGGACTACAGATAATCCTTGGGTTCCTGAGCTAGAAGTAAATGTTAATTATTATAAGTCATCAAGTTTGGAGTCATTCGTTACACAGAATTATTTTAGCAGAATCCTGACTAATATGCCTTGAATCATCCATGTTCCCATGTTCAAATAATAGGATTTTAATTCTATCAAAAGAGGCCATTGGTTACCATCTACCCCTATCTCACCATGAGAGTGCCAAAGCAATGTCAGTGAGGTGACAGATCCCTGGCAGTGAGGTGACCAACTCCTGAGGTACAGGTGACAGGTGGCAGAGTCATGGCTCAAATTCCTATATCCCCATGTCATGATAAAAGAAATCCTTAATTTTACTGAGAAAGCACTTTTCCAGTCTAACAATCATGTGTCATAGTTGCATAAACATTGGATTTCAGTGTAGTCAAAACTAATATATAGTCTATAGATAAAGCAAACCAGGAGAAACCATAATGATTGTGTACTAGTTTCATAAATCCCTCCAACAAATACGTTGTTGTGTATATATATTTATACATTCTTGTTCTTAAATTTCAATGCTGTTTGGGTGAGACAGGAAGACAAATATTCTATTAGGGATTGAATATTATGATCTGCGCTATCTTATAGCCACCACTTTATACAGATACAAAAATAGCTGTTAACTTTTTATTTCTGTTTCTTTGGGTGGGGAGAGTTATGCATTTATTTATTTTGTTTCTGAAAGTACTTTTTCCATTACCATTTATTCCCTTTAAACTCCCCTCCCCCTTCCAATCACCACACTGTTGTCTGTGTCCATGAGTCCTTTTTCCTTTTTGCTCAATCCCTCCGACCTCTCAACTCTACCCCCCTTAGCTGTCATTCTGCTCTCTATGAGTCTGTCTCTATTTTGCTTGTTAGTTCAGTTTGTTCATTAGATTCCACATATGAGTGGAATCATATGGTATTTGTCTTTTTCAGACTGGCATATTCACTTAGTGCTCTCCAGGTCCGTCCATACTGTCTCAAAGAGTAAAATTTTCTTCTTTTTTATAGCCAAGTAGTATTCCATTGTGTAAATGTCCCATAGTTGTTTTAGCCACTCATCTACTGATGAACACTTGGGCTGTTTCTAAATCCTGTCAATTTTTAATAATGCTGAAATGAACATGGGAGTCTTGATGTTCTTTTGAATTAGAGTTCTGGGTTCCTTCAGGTGTTTTCCCAGAACTGGGCCAAATGGATCCAAAAATGGATCACTGGGCCAAAAGGCAGATCCATTTTTAATTTTTTGAGGTATCTCCATATTGCTTTCCACAGTGGCTGCACCAATCTGCATCCCCATCATCAATGCAAAAGTGTTCCCCTTTCCCTACATCCTTGACAGCACTTGTTGTTTGTTGATTTACTGGTGATAGCCATTCTGACAGGGTTGAGATGATATCTTATTATGGTTTTAATTTGCATTTCTCTGATGATGAGTGATGTTGAACATCTTGTCATATGTCTATTGGCTGTATGTTGGTCTTCATTGGAGAATTGTCTATTCAAATCCTTTGTTCATTTTTAAATTAGGTTGTTTGTTTTTGGTGTTGAGTGTTATAATTTCCTTATAAATTTTGTATATTAACTGCTTATCAGATGTATCAGCAAAAATGTTCTCCCATATTGTGAGCTGTCCTTTTATTTTGTTTATTTTTTCCTTTTTTATGCAAAAACTGTAGTTTGTATTGTCCCATTTGTTTATTTGTTCTTTTGTTTCCCTTGCTTAGGGAGATACATCCAATAAAATATTGCTACAAGTAATGTCTGAGATTTTGCTGCCTATGTTTTCTTTTATCATTTTTTTTTGCTTTTGGTTTTAAGTGTTAAGTCTTTGATCCATTTTGAATTTACTCCTGTGTACGGTGTAAGAAGGTGGTCTAGTTTCAATTTTCTGCATGTATCTTGTCTAATTTCCTCAACACCATTTATTGAATAAACATGTTTATGTTTATGTTTAGCCTATTGTATGTGTTTACTTCCTTTGTTGAATATTAATTGACTGTAAAGGTGTGGGTTTATTTCTGGGTTCTCTATTCTGTTCCACCAATCTATGTGTCTGTTTTTATGCCAGTATCATGCTGTTTTGATTGCTATGGCCATATAGTATAATTTAATGTTAGGTAGCTTGATTCCTCCAACTTTGTTCTTCTTTCTCAGGATTGAAGTTGCTATCAGGGCCTTCTGTGGTTCCATATAAATTTTTTAAATATTTGTTCTAGTTCTGTGAAATATGTTGTTGGAATCTTAGTATAAATTGTGTTGAAACTATAGATTTCTTTGGGTAGTATGGACATTGTAATGATGTTACGTCTTCCTATCCATGGACATGGTATGTGTTTCCACTTATCTTTATCTTCTTCAATTTCTTTCTTTAGTGTCTTATAACTTTATGCGTACAGAAATATTTTACCTCCTTATTAGATTTATTCCTTGGTATTTTATTCGTTTTGAAGCAATTGTGAATGAGGTTGCTTTCTTAATTTCCATGTTAAATTTGTTTTTGGCATATAAAAATGCAACTGATTTCTGGATATTAATTTTGTTATCCTGCTACTTTGCTGAATTGATTTATCAGTTCTAGTAGTTTCTTGGTGGAATCTTTGGGGTTTTCTATGTACAGTATCCTGTCATCTGCAAATAAAGACAGTTTTACTTCTTCTTTTCTAATTTGGATGCCTTTCATTTCTTCTTTTTGTCTATTGCTGTGGTTAGGACTTCTGGTACTCTGTTGATTAACAGAGGCAAAAGTGGACATCCTTATCTTGTTCCTGATTTTAAGGGGATGTTTGTAGTTTTTGCTCAGTGAGCATGATGCTGGCAGTGGGATTTTCATGTATGGCTTTTATCATGTTTAGGTATGTTCCCTCTATTCGCATTTTGCTTAGAGTTTTTATCATAAATGGGTGCTGAATTTTATCAAATTCTTTCTACATCTATTGATATGATCATGTGGGATTTATCCTTTATTTTGTTTATGTGGTGAATCACATTTATTGATTTCTGAATAAATCCCACTTGATCATGGTGTACGAACTTATTGATGTATTGTTGTATTTGGTTGGCTAATATTTTCTTGAGGATTTTATCATCTATGTTCATCAGGGATATTGGCCTATAATTTTCTTCTTTTTTTTTTTTGTAGTGTCTTTATCTGGTTTTGGAATTAGGATTTTCTGGCCTTGTAAAATGAGCTTGGAAGCCTTCCCTCCTCTTGTAGTTTTTGAAATAATTTGAGGAGGTGAGGTATAGTTCTTCTCAGAATGTTTGGTAAAATTCACCTGTGAAGCCATCTGGTCCAGGGATTTTGTTTTTGGGGAGTTTTTTTATTCCTGCTTCAATTTCATTAGGTGAAATGTGTTTATTCAGATTCCCTGATTCTTCCTGATTTAGTTTTGGAAGGTTGTATGTTTCTAGGAATTTATCCATTTCATCCAGGTTGTCCAGTTTGTTGGTATATAGTTGCTCATAATATTTTCTTATAATACTTTGTATTTTTTTGTATCAGTTGTTATTTCTCCTCTTTAATTTCTGGTTTTATTTATTTGAGTCCTTTCTCTTTTTTTTCTTGATGAGCCTGGTTAATGGTTTGTCAATCTTGTTTATCTTTTCAAAGAACCAGGCTTTGGATTCATTGATCTTTTGTATCAGTTTTTTAGACTATATTTCATTTATTCCTGCTCAAATCTTAATTATTTCCTTCCTTCTACTTGCATTGGGCTTTGTTTGTTGTTCCTTTTCAAGTTCCTTAAAGTGTGAAGTTAGATTTTTTATTTGAGTTTTTTCTTGTTTTTTGAGATAACCTTGTAATGCTATGAATTTCTCTATGAAGATTGCTTTCTGAGTGTCCCAGCGATTTTGGATGTTTGTGTCTTCATTTTCATTTGTTTCAAGGTATTTTTTGATTTCTTCTTTTATCTTGTTGTTGACCCATTCACTGTTTAATAACATGTTATTTAGTTTTTATGTCTTTGTATGTTTTTCAGTATTCTCGAGTGATTTCTAGTTTCATAGCATTGTGATCAGAGAAGATGTTTGATATATTTTCAATCTTCTGAAATTGACTGAGACTTGTTTTGTGTCCTAACGTGGTCTCTCCTAGAAAATGTTCCATGTCCACTTGAAAAGTATATATATTCTGCTGCTTTGTGATGAAAAGTTCTTAAATTATCAATTAAAT
This sequence comes from Pteronotus mesoamericanus, assembly GCF_021234165.1. Classification (NCBI taxonomy): domain Eukaryota; kingdom Metazoa; phylum Chordata; class Mammalia; order Chiroptera; family Mormoopidae; genus Pteronotus; species Pteronotus mesoamericanus. Next base: position 5,912,609 of record NW_026555072.1, read on the forward strand.
CCATTTTATGTAGTGTGTCATTTAAGGCCGCTGCCTCATTATTGATTTTTTGTCTAGAAGATCTATCCATTGAAGTCAATCAGGTGTTAACATCTCTGACTATGACTGTATTTCTGTCAGTCTCTCCCTTTATGTCCATCAAGATTTGTCACACATATTTAGGTGCTCCTATGTTGGGTGTGTAAATGTTTACTAGGGTTATATCCTCTTGTTGGATTATCCCCTTGATCATTATATAGTGTCCTTCTTTGTCTCTTACTAGAGCATTGGCGTTTTTTGTTTTTGTTTTTATATAGCCTTGGTTTTAAAGTCTATTTTGTCAGACATATGTACTGTTACTCGAGTTTTTTTTTCTGATTCCAATTGTTTGAAATATCTTTTCCCAAACCTTTAATTTTAGTCTGTATCTTTTGATCTGAGGTAGGTCTCTTGGAGGGAGAATATACATGGGCCTTGTTTTCTTACCTGTTCAGCTACCCTATGTGTAGGGGGCCACTTTGAGTGTTATCAGAGACTGTAGTCCCATGCAAGCTGGGGCCTGGGACAAGATCCTTAAGACTTGACTGGAACACTGGTAATGTGGTTGATAGGTAGGACCTGATAATAACTCCAAGGGCCCCTGGGCGGGGGGAAATCAAACATAGAAATAAATTACACTCCTTGAAGCATGCTTTAGTTCTCTCTCAAGCTCTATTAATCTTATACCAGATAACTAGCTCAAGGCTGGGAAAGAAGTTTACAAAATTCTTAGACCCTGATGCAAATCTCATCTGGCACCATAATGTTTGCTCATCTTGGACCCAAGCAACTCCGTATGTTCCTGCCATTGTCCTCTTTAAACATCACCTATTCTTGTAAGCTTAAGTTACTGATGTAATTAGATTATCTATACATTCCAGCTACATATCCCCCACTTGTAACCCTCTCAATAAAAGCCACTGAATACAGAGGGCTCAGGGCATTCTCCTTGAAAGAAAATCACCTTCCCCTTTCCTTGACAGGCAAACAGTGTCTGGAAAGATTCTTTCTTCCATCTGCGGCAAATTGGGGGACATTGCAGGCTGGAGTCCCCCATACCTGTGTCTTTTGGTTGGAGCATTTAAGCTATTTACATTTGAGGTGATTATCGATAAATACATATTTAGTGCCATTTTATTGTTAGACTATTTTCCTCTATTTTTTCTTTCTCTTTTTCTTCTTCTTAAAGCAAACCCTTTAACATTTGTTGCTTTGCTGGTTTGATGTTAACAAACTTCTTTAGCTTTTTCTTGTCTGGGAAACTCCTTATTTCTCCTTCAATTTTAAATGATGGCTCTGTAGGGAAGAGTGGCCTTGGTTGTAAGTGCTTGCTTTCATCACCTTGAATATTTCACACCACTCCCTTCTGGCCTGAAATATTTCTGTTGATTAATCATATAACAATCTTATGGAACCTCCCTCATATCTAACTACTCACTTTTCTCTCACTGCTTTTAGGATTCTCTCCTTGTCTTTAAACCTTATCATTTTAATTATTATGTGTCTCGGTGTAGGCCTCTGTGTCCAAATTGTTTGGGACTCCCTGAGCTTCCTGGATTTGTGTGTCTTTTTTCTACACCAGATTAGGGAAGTTTTTGGTCTTTATTTCTTTTTTTTCAATTGTTCAAATACATTTGTCTCCATTTACCTACCACCATTTTTCCCTACCCCTCCCACCTCCACCTCCAAACCTCAGTCATTCCCTACTTTGGTTTTGTCCATGGGTCCTTTATACATGTTCCTTGATTTGACCCTTCCTCTTCTTTTCCCCGTTACCAACTACCTCCTTCACTCTCGTTACTGTTGGTTTATATTTTTCTTTCAATTGTTGCTGGTTATATTTTTCTGCTTGTTCGTTTTGTTGATTAGGTTCTATTTATAGGTGAGATCATATGATATTTCTCTTTCACCCGGTCTTATTTTGCTTAGCATAATGCTCTCCAGTTCTACCCATGCTGTCATGAAGGGAAGTACCTCTTTCTTTCTGCTGCATAGTATTCCATTGTGTAAATATACCACAGGTTTTTGATCCACTCATTTACTGATGGGCACTTAGGTTGCTTCCAGCACTTGGCTATTGTAAATTCTGCTGCTATGAACACTGGGGTGCACATGTTCTTTTGAATTGGTGTTTTGAGATTCTCAGGGTATAAGAAACTTTGGGATTCACAGCAGTGGAATTGCTGGGTCAAAACGCAGTTCCATTTGTAGTTTTTTTTAGGAACTCCTAAACCTTTTTCTACAGTGGATACACCAGTCTGTATTCCCACCAACAGTGTACTGCAGTTCCTTTTTCTCCCAGCACTTGTTGTTTGTTGATTTGTTTATGATGGCCGTTCTGACCGGTGTGAAGTGGTATCCCACTGTGGTTTTAATTTTCATCTCTTTGATGGCTAGTGATGCTAAGTATCGTTTCATATGCCTCTGGGCCCTCTGTATCTCTTCCTTGGAGAATTGTCTGTTCGGGTCCTTTGCCGATTTTTTAATTTGATTGTCTGTCTTCCTGGAGTGGAGTCCTGTGAGTTCTTTATATATTTTGGAGATCAAACCCATGTCTGACGTATTATTGGCAAATATCTTTTCCCATACGGTTGGTTCCCTTTTCATTTTGCTGATGTTTTCTTTAGCCAAGCAAAACTTCTTATTTTGATGAAGCCTCATTTGTTTATTCTTTCCTTTATTTCCCTTGCTCAAGGGGACATATTAGTGGAAATATTGCTGCATGGAATATCTGAGAGTTTCCTGCCTATTTTCTCCTCTAGGACTTTTATGGTGTCACGATTTATATTTAAGTCTTTTATCCATCTGGAGTTTATTTTTGTGTATGGTGTGTGTTGGTGGTCAAATTACAATTTTTTACATGTAGCTGTCCAGCTATCCCAATGCCATTTGTTGAAGAGGCTATTTTTACTCAATTTTATGCTTCTGTCCCCTTTGTCAAACATTAATTGACCTTTGAGACATGAGTTTATTCCTGGGCTCTCTATTCTGTTCCATTGATCTGTGTGTCCGTTCTTCTGCCAGAACCAGATTGTTTTGATTACAGAGGCTTTGTAATATACTTTGATGTCAGTTATTGTGATCCATCCTACTTTGTTCTTTCTCAAAATTGCTGCAGCTATCCAGGGTTGTTTATGGTTCCATATAAATTTTTGAAATGTCTGTTCTATATCTGAGAAGTACATCATTGGTATTTTAATAGTGATTGCATTGAATCTATAAATTGCTTTGGGTATTATGGACACTTTGATAGTGTTAATTCTTCCAGTCCATGGACACAGTATATGCTTCCATTTATGTGTGTTTTCCTTAATTACTTTTCAGTGTTGTGTAGTTTTCTGAGTTTAGGTATTTTACCTCTATGGTTAAGTTTATTTCTAGGTACTTTATCTATTGTGTTGCTATAAGAAGTGGGATTTTTTCTCCTGATTTCTGATAATGATATTTCATTGTTCGTGTATGAAAATCCCTTTGGTTTCTGAATATTGACTTTGTATCCTGTTGTTTTATGAAATTCACTCATTAGTTTGAGTAGTTTTTGGTGGAGTCCATAGGGTTTTCTATGTACACTATCATGTCATCTGCAAACAATGATACTTTTACTTCTTCCTTCCCAATTTGGGTGCTTTTTTTTTTTTCTTCTCTGATTGTCATGGCTAGGAATTCCAATGCAATGTTGAACAAAAGTGGTGAAAGTGGATATCCTTGTATTATTACCAATATTAGTGGGAAAGCTGTTATCTTTTGTCCATTGAGTGTGAGGTTGGCTGTAGGTTTTTCATATATGGCCTTTATTTATTGAGGTTTGCCCCCTTTACTAGCACTATGCTGAGTGTTTTGATCATAAATGGGTGCTATACCTTATCAAATGATTTTTCCACATCTATTGATATGATCATGGGGTTTTTGTCTTTCTTTTGTTTATGTGATGTATTATGTTTATTGATTTGTGAATATTGCACCATCCTTGTACGCCTGGGATGAATCCCCCTTGAGTATGGTGGATGAACTTTTTAATGTATTGCTGGATGCGGTTTGCCAATATTTTGTTGCGGATTTTTGCATCTGTTTTCATCAGCAAAATTGGCCTGTAGTTTTCTTTCTCTGTTTTGTCTTTATCTCGTTTTGTGATTAGGATGATGCTGACCTCATAAAAAGAGTTTGGGAGGCTTCCCTCTTCTTGGATTTTTGGAATAGTTTGAGAAGGACAGGGGTTAGTTCTTCCTTAAATGTTTAGTAAAATTCTTCCGTGAATCCATCCGATTCAGGGCTTTTGTGTGCTGGGAGTTTTCTGATTACTGCTTCAATTTCCCCAGCTGTTATCGGTCTGTTCAAGCTTTCTGTTTCTTCCTCCTTCAGTGTTGGAAGATTATAGTTTTCTAGAAATTTGTCCGTTTCATCCAGGTTTACAAATTTCTTGGCATATAATTGTTCATAGTAGTTTCTGACAATCCTTTGTATTTCTGCAGTATCAGTTGTTATTTCTCCTCTTTCATTTCTGATATTATTTATTTGGGTCCTCTCCCTTTTTTCCTTGATGAGTCTGCTTATGGTCTTGTCAATTTTGTTTATCTTTTCAAAGAATCAGCTCCTGGATTTGTTGATCCTTTGAATTGTTCTTTTAGTCTCTATGTCATTCAATTCTGCTCTGATCTTGGTTATTTCCTTCCTTCTACTTGCTCTGGGATTTTTTTTGTTGTTGTTTCTCCAGTTCTTGAAGTTGTTAGGTTAGGTCATTTATTTGAAATGTTTCTATTTTTTTTGGTAGGCCTGTGTTGATATAAATTTCCCTCTCAGGACTGTCTTTGCTGTGTCCCATAGGTTGTGGACTGTTGTGTGTTCATTTTCATTTGCTTACAGAAACTTTTTGATTTTTTCTCTTATCTCATTATTGACCTATTCATTGTTTAGTAGTGTACTATTCAGTCTCCATGAGTTTGAATGTTTTTTAGTTTTTTCCTTGAAAAACTTCAAGGAAACTTTCTAGTTTCAAACCTATGAGGTCCGAGAAAATGCTTGTTATGATTTCGATTTTCCTGAATTTGTTGAGTCTTGTTTTGTGTCCTGTCATGTGGTCTACCTTTCAAAATGTTCTGTGTGCATTTGAAAAGAATGTGTACTTTTCTTCTTTGGGATGAAATGTTCTCCATGTGTTAGTTAAGTCCATTTGTTCTAATGCATCGTTTAGTTCCACAATATCCTTGTTTGTGTTTTGTTTGGAAGATCTATCCATTGTTGACTGTGGGGTGTTAAAATCCCCCACTATCAGTGTGTTGCTGTCTATATCTTTCTTGAAATCCTCCAAGGTTTTCCTTATATATTTGGGTGCTCCTATGTTGGGTGCATATATGTTTATAATGTTATGTCTTATTTATGGATTCTTCCATCGTGCTGTCATATGGAGTATGATGAAGTGTCCTTCTGAGTCTCTTTTTATGGCCATTGTTTTGAAATCTATTTTTCCCGATATAAGTATTGCTACCCCTAATTTTTTTTCTTGTCCATTTGCTTGGAATATTTTTTCCCCATCTCTTTACTTGCAGTCTGTGTAGGTCCTTTGTTCTGAAGTGGGTCTCTTGTAGGCAGCATATGTGTGGGTCATGTTTTTCTATCCATTCAGCTATCCTGCATCTTCTGATTGGGGCCTTTAGTTCATTTACATTTAAAGTTATTATTGAATGGTATTTATTCATTTTTCCCCTTTATACCTGTGTTCTCTTTCTCACTGTTTTTGTTCATCATCTTAAACCAGTCCCTTCAGCATATCTTGTAGTGGTGGTTTGGTGGGGGTGTATTCTTTTAGCCTTTCTTTGTCTGGGACACTCCTCATTTCACCTTCCATTTTAATTGAGGGCCTTGCTGGGTAGAGCAATCTTGGTTGTAGCCCTTTGTCTTTCATGACTTGGAGTATTTCTTGCCATTCCCTTCTGGCTTGTAGTGTTTCCGTTGAGAAGTCAGCTGCTAGCTGTATTGGGGCTCCCTTGTATATTACTACCCATTTGTCCCTTGCTGCCTTTAGGATTCTCTGTTTGTCTTTGATATATTCCATTTTAATGATGATGTGTCTAGGAGTGAGCCTCATTGGGTTCCTCTTGAATGGGACCCTCGGTGCTTCCTTGACTTGTGTGACTATTTCTCTCCTCCAATTTGTAAAGTTTTCCATCATTATTTTTTCCAAAAGGTTCTCTATCCCTTGTTCCTCTTCTTCTCCTTCTGGTATCCCTATTATATGGATATTATTATGTTTCAGGTAGTCTTGCCTTTCTGTGAATGCCTCTTCATTGTTTTTGAGTCTTTTTTCCATTTCTTGCTCTTTCTGGGAGCTTTTTTTTAACCTTGTCCTTCAGCTCACTGATTCGATCCTCTGCTTCATCTAGACTGCTTGTGATTCCTTCTACTGTGTTCTTTAATTAAGGAATTGTATTTTTCATTTCCTCTTGCCTCTTTTTGATAGTTTCTATGACCTTTTCCATGCTGATATAGTTTGCAGTAAATTCTTCATAGTTTCCCTGTAGTTTTTGGTAATTTTCTCTGAGCTCACTGAGCTCATTGAGCTTCTTTAGAACCATTGTTTGGAACTCGGTATCTGATAGTTTACTTGCCTCTATTTGATTTAGTTCTCTTTCTGAGGAAGTCTTCTTTCCCTTCAATTGCAGCGGTGTTTCTTTGTCTTCCCATTATTTGTGAAACTTATTTTTTGCTTCTGCTTCTTAAATTGACCTGTCTTGACTTCCTGACTTTGTGTTGTGAAATTTTATCACATTCTTTCTGACTATTTTACATGGTTTTTATGCCTTTTACATGCTTTTCAGTTATCTTCATGATCCTTACTCTGAAATCTCTAGCTGACAAATTGCTTGCCTCCATTTCATCTGTTTTTTCTTCTGGATAATTCTCTTTTTCTTTGTTTTGTGGTTTTTTTAAAATCTTCCCACTTTGGTTGGTTCTTTGTATTTTTTTTTTAATGTATTAGGTATATCTGCAAAGACTCTGGTGCAGCCTTTGTTGGATGATGCTTATGACTAGCAGTGGGCAACCTGTTGGAAACTATCAGTGGTCCACAGTGTGTAGCTCCCTCTACTGAACCTGTTTGTGTGCAGAAAGAAACTGGCTACACATGAAGGCCAGCTTTTACCAGCACCAGGCCTGGGGGAAGGTCAGCTAAATTTTCAGAGATCCATCTTAGTTGTTAAATTTAATCAATTATGTAGTCTCAAGCTGTAATCAGCAGCCCAGTTTAAGCTCCACAGTGTATGGCAAAGTAATTCTTGTGGTCAGAGCTATTGCTTTCCCTCAGGCTGATGGCCCTTGGAGGGGAGTGCTCTGCTTGATAAAAATGGCTTCTGCAGTATGAGGAATGATGCTGCACAGGGATCCTGGAGACTGTTCCTTCACTTCTCTCCACAGAGCCACCAACCCCAGACTCTCCTTACACTTCTTTAGTCCACTCTGCCCTCCATCTGCCAGAGCCCAGGATAAGTGGCTGCAAATGAAATTTTGTGCATTGGCTCTTTAAGAGGCTCTCTGAGTCTTCATTTGTCTCTCCCTGTCAGAGAGAAATCCTGTGTCTTTTGACACTGGATGTTATCTGCATTCCTTTCCTGGGTCTGGTCCTGTAGGCTGGGAAAGCCAGCTTGGGGTTTAGACCCCACACTTCTCAGGGGGAACCCCCTGGCCATTGAAATATCCTTTTAGAACTTCAGCTGCTGCCCAAGGAAACCCAGCCAGTGCTCTCACATGTTCTCTGCACTCCTCACCAGTCATATTGTGCTGAAGAGTTTTCTTCTGTCTGTCCATGGTTTTAAGTCTTCCATCCAGCTAGTGTTCAGTTGGTTATTCTGGATGATTTCTCTAAAATTTAGTTGTAATTTCAGGTTGGTCCTGGGAGAAGGTTAGCATAGCTGCCACTTACTCCTCCACCATCTTGTGTCCAATCTTAATTTCTGTTTCAATTCAGAATAAAATAGCTGTTAAGTCTTCATTTTTATTTAAATGCAGACATGGATAGTAAGAAATACTTTTTCCTGAATATCTTCTACAGTAGACAGTTAGATAGAATAAACATGATCCTACTTGGAAGTAGCAAGTTGATTCAGATGACCTTTCACAATCGCTTATTTCAGTCATTAAGAAAACATCTGGTAGTATCAGTGAATTTGATGTCTGTTAATTTTCAAAAATGGGCATTTTTGACAATTATTTTTAATTTTTCCCAGTTACTTAATAAGGTTATTATCATTAAAATATGAATTTTCTTGGATTACATAAGACTTAGTTAAATTTTTATTGGAAGTCCTACTTCTAAATTCAGTTTGATTTTAGCTATATCTGTTGTTGGGAGTGATGATGTTGTTGATGTCCATTGAAAGAGCATATGATGAAAAAGTTGGAAACCCTTTTTTATTAAGTAGATCTGTTTAAGTGTTTTTGAAGACTCTCTGGGTAAGAATACCTAACTTTGATGAACTTTTTTCCTTTGGCTTTAGGAAAAATATGTGGCAAGCTTCATAATTTTGCAGAAAAGTATTTCTCCATGGAAAGTATAAATATATTCAATTAAATTTATATTTGAGTTTTGTAACTGTATTAACTTCTGTGAACATATCCATTTGTAATTTTTAAATACAGTATGCCCTGATTTTTAGAGTCAACCCTAATTAAGGAAATTCCTATCAGGAGAATTTATACAAGCACTTGAGAAAACAGAACCTCAGCTGGCCTGTATAATAAAGACAATTGGTTTGGACTTTCCTGGTTCTTCTCTTTTCCTTTGCACTCATCTGAAGAACTTTAAAAAAAACTAGACATAAACTTATATTCTTTTATCCAAAATTTATTTACCTTGTTCTCTGAGGTATAGGTAAGAAAGGTAAAGTCATATCAAACTTGGCTTTTTTAAAAAATTATTTTTATAGGCATTTTTAAGCCTCCAAATTTTGGTGGTTGGCTCAAGACCCAGAAGAAGGAAATGACCCAGAAATTAGAAGCACTCCATCTAGAAGCTCTTTGTGATGAGGTTAGAGAGCAGGATGTTTGTGTAACATTAACGATTAAAAATAAAGTTATCCTTAGAATCTGGAAGGATATCTATACCCCTATTTTATAAGTAAGAATAGCTAATTTTTCTAGATCATGTGCTATTTGCCAAGGACTCTGTATGTGCTCTATATGGATAATGTCTTTTTTTGTAATAATATAGTGAGAAAAAAATAGAACAAGTTCAGACTATTATAAGCATCTTCTTCCACAGTATTTAAATGCCAGTTTATAGAAGTTCAAAGATAAAATAATTGTTCTTCAACTCATAACTATCCAATTGTCATTTTTTTTTACCTTATATATGCCAATAAGACAACATCTAATCAAATGTTAACCAGCATGGTCTATACTGGATTGTGATAACTTTGGACTAGGGTTTCTCTGTCTCTGCACTACTTTTCCCCTTCCCCATGACCCTATCCCTTTTGGCAACTACCCTCTTGTTTTCTCTATTATGGGGTTTGTTTCTGTTTTGTTGTGGTTTTTTTTTAGATTCCACATATAAATGTGGTATTTGTTTTTCTCTGACTTATTTCACTTAGCATAGTACTCATTAGGCCCATCTGTGTTGTTGAAAATAGTAAGATTTCAACTTTTTTATTGCTGTGTAATATTTCATTGCATATAGATGTGCATATGTGTATGTATGTATATATATTCTATTCATCTATTGATAGGTAGTTTGCTTTCATATCTTGGTTATTGTAAAAAATACTGTAATGAACATAGGAGTGCATATATCTTTCTGAAAAATTATTTTTGTTTTCATCAGATAAATACTCAGAAGTGGGATTTCTGGGTCATATATCAGCTTGATTTTTAAGTTTTTGAAGAATCTTCATACCATTTTCCCTAGTGGCTGCACCAATTTACAGTCCTTCCTCAGAGCATTAGGGTTCTCTTTTCTCCACATCCTTGCCAGTGCTTGTTATTTGCTGATTTTTCATGATATAGGAGTATTTAATGGCCATTTCTCTACTATAAATATCATTCTATAACTTTTCATTGCTTGACTTTTTTGTTCAGTGTTTAAAATATTTAAGGAAAATAGTTCCAAAGGACACTCACTTCTTAATTATAAAGCTGGCTTAGGCTGACCTTCACATTAACTGAGATTCAGAGGGAGCTCAGACAATGGAGAGTCTCACAACTCAGGGCATAGTTCCCTGGAAGAGGGCATGAGATAGAAGACTGACTTCCTTTTTCTTTGCTCCATGTTCCACAGCTTCTCTCCACCTGTCTGTGAGTTGAACAGTAGTAGATAAGTGTACCATGATGGTAGTAGATTATAAATTACAAAACTTTGACTAGCCCTCCCTGATACTTCCCACCAGCAACCCAACCCATATCTTACCTTCCACGCTCCACACTGATCTTGTGAGTGTTTGGCACCTCCCTCTAACTGTATGCATTGCCTTGTAGGTGTCCTTCAGGGACCCTGAAAAACCTAGATATTCTAGTCTATGGGTATCAGAATCAGAGTTCTAACAGGAAAGAATTGACATACTAATTAAAGAATAATTTAAGGAAGATTTATTTACAAAGTTGGTATAGGGGAACCACAAAGTATAGTGCAGTTACTTATAACTAATAGCCACCAAGTCCTTACCACTTCTAGACTTGAAGGGTTGAGGGAAGGGGATGGTTACTGGAATTGGGAAGGGGCAAGTGAATCTTGGAATCATCAGAGAGTCAGCCATCTGGAAAAAGTGACTAATGTATACAGCCAACCCAAGGCAACAGTTTGGGGAGGAAGTGTTGACTTCACTCTCCTTTTTCTCTGATTGTCTCTGGATGTTCTCTATTAGCCAAACACAAGAGGACATGGAAGCCTTGTTGATGTACACTAGTTCCTCCTTATCCACAGAGCATATATTCCAAGACCCCCAATTGATGCCAAAAACCTTGGATAATACCAATCCCTGTATAAACATACATTTTTTATTGCAATTTGCTTTAGTGCACTTCACAAATATTGTGATTTTGACCAACTGAAAGTTTGTGACAAACCTGCATCAAGCATCATTTTTTCCAATAGACTAAAATGATGATTAACATTTTTGGCTCTAGTTTTTAAATTTTAAATTAAGATATGTATTTTTAAAACTAATGTTATGGCATACTTAATAGACTACACTATAGTGTAAACATAACTTTCATATTCACTGGAAAACCAAAAAATTTGTGTGACTCATTTTATTGTGACATTAGTGTTATTGCAGTGGTCTGAAACTGAACCAGCATATATCCAATGTATGTCTGTTTATACTGTGTTTTTTTCTGTATACACATGCATAAATATCTATGAAGAACTTTAATTTTAAGGACAGTAAGAGAGTAACAACAATACCTTACAATAAAATAGAACAATTATAACAATATAGTATAATAAAAATGTGAATGTGGTATTATTAAGTAAAATAATGGTTACTTGAACATAAGGACTGTGAAAACCAAGGCAGTTGATCTGGTGACTGAGATGGCTACTAAGTGATTAACAGGCAGGGAGTGTCTACAGTGTGGATGTGCTTGACAAAGGGGCTATTCATGTCCCAGGTGAGAAGGAGCACAGGATGGCGTAAGATTTCCTCAACACTACTAGGAATGTTGTGCACTTTAAAATTATGAGTTGTGGTATACTATGCAGCAGAAAGAAAAAAAAGAACTACTACACTTTGCGACAGCATGGATGGAACTAAAGAGCATTATGCTAGGTGAAATAAGCCAGGGGGCGAAAGACAAATACCATATGATCTCACCTATAAGCAGAACTTAACCAACAAAACAAAGATGCAAGGAAAATAAGACCAGCAACACTGAAAGAAAAAAGAAACCAACAGAGACAAGAGGGAAGGAGGGAGGTGTGGGCGGGGGAAAAGGAAGGGAAGGGGCAATTCAAGGAACATATAGCAAGGACTCATGGACAAAGCCAAAGTGGGGAAGGATTGAGGGAGGGAGAGTGGGGAGGGAGGCAGGGGAAAGTGGTTGGGGGAAGGCAGAGACAAATGTATTTAAAAAAAATTATGAGTTGTTTGTTTCTGTAATTTTCCATTTAATATTTTTGGACCATATTTGACCTTGTGTAACTGAAACTTCAGAAAGTGAAACTGTGGATAAGGGGGACTACTGTAGTTCAGATTTCCAGGGTTCTGGCAGAGAGTATGGAAGAGAAGGGTGGGGGGTGGAATTGAAGGGGCACAGGGAAGATACTGACTACTGGATTCAGTGATGCAACCTGTCTGTCTGCAGATCTTTGAAGACTGAGTGTATAAAATGCTTCTAAACCACTCAAGTATAACTCATACCTAGTAGTAAGACTTTCCATTTTTCAATTAATGCTAGAAAAATTGTGTGGGTAATTTTATAGTTCTTTTCAATATTTTTGTGAACCTTCTTCACTTTCTCCCAATATTTTACACTTGGGGGTGGGTGAAGATTATGTGGCTTAAAGTGTGAAATGTGACCATCCTTGACAGGAACATAATATGGTGCTCTAACTATCAGGTATGCCAGGGAACTGTGTCAATCTGTAAGATGGACTGAGATTTTCACTGAAACTGCTAGGTATGCATGTTTTTTGTTGCTGAGACTTGCAATAAGCATGCAAAATTTGCCTGAGACTTTCTTTAATTTTAGGTTTTGCTTTTGTATCTAGAAGTCAATATTTCTTCTAGGTAACAGCACAAAAACATATTTAGATGTGTCATCTATTGATTTCAGTGAAGGCTTAATAAATGTGGGGAGGAAAGCATTAACGTATCCTTAAAAATATCAGGGAAACAAGCTCACATGCTTTTCTGGGACAAAGTTGAGTAAGACAGACATGTAATTCTGTTCTCTTCACCTCCTGAACTACAGTAATACAGCAATATCTGAAAATGACCCCTGAAAAATACAATATAGGTACTGGATAAACACTGCCAATTTCATCATCTGTAATAAATATGCTACCACAAGGGGACTGTCCCTTGTTTCCCTGCTGCAGAATTTCAGGATTTCTAGATATTTGGACATCAACAAACAGAATCAAATACCATATGTGAAATTGGAGTTGGGGTAGGATTAAACTGGATGAGGGTAAAAGTGTGCAAGTATCACACTCTGCACATGTAAACAATCTTAAAGCATTCTCCGTAATTATGATGTCCTTAGAAGATGTCAGGTGTCATCTAGGAAATGATTAGTGTTTTTGGAGGTACTCAGATTCAGAATTTTGATGGCAAGTAAGAAATGAGTTCATTGTCGTTTGTTCTTTAAGCACAACTTGAGTACCTTTTTCTTCAGCATTGTCCTACTAGCAATAGGAGATACCAAAGGAACAGACTCCATGCTTGCCCTAAAGAGATAAACAAGAGGTTGGTGATCAGTAAATATATTTACAAAACAGACTGAGAGTAAGAGTACAAGTGGAAGATGTAGTTGTACCTGTGTTAGAAATGCAAAGTCAGTGTGAGTGCACTAACCCAACAATAGGTATTGAGATCAGTGAATATTGGTGAATGTGATGTACATGGATGGGGTGTGGTGCTAAGAAGATGTGTGTATGCACACACATGCCCACCCATACATGATTTGTATGCACTGAATAAAAAATGATAACTAACAGAAGGTCCTGAGAGCTGCCCCTTTCCCAATCTTCCTCACTATTTTCTTACAGTTCCTTAAAAAATGCAGTTCTAGCCCCATGCTCCTCATACAAAAGGAAATTGGGTATAACAGGATGATTAAGGGCTTATTTGTTGTTTTAAAAAGGTTCCGGATGGCCATATTCTTTCCTTCATGCAAGCCAAAGGAAGATTCCTCAACACTTACTCGTATGCCAACCACAAGTCCTAAATCTGATTTTCTTCTGAATACAATTTTTAGAGAAGAGCATATCCAAATTTACTTAGAGAGTACCATCAGAGTGACTGCCTGAGGGTGGCTGGTTCACAGAACTTCAGCTTCTGATATCCTTTAATATCTCATGAGCGGGTGTTTAAGAAAGTATGAAAACAGTTTTTAAATTAAAAAACAAATGCAAATAAGAATAATGTATAATTTGGAAGCTGAAAAAGAATGGCTAAACTATATATGTATTGTTTATTTTTAATTTAAAAAAATTTTTTTCAAATACATTTGTCTCCGCCTACCCCCCACAACTTTCCTCTGCCCCCTCCTCCCTCAATCCTTCCCCACTTTGGGTTTGTCCATGAGTCCTTGCTATATGTTCCTGGACTTGCCCCTTCTCTTCCTTTTTCCCACCCACCCCTCCCTCCTTCCCTCTCGCCTCTGTGACCGATCAGAATGGCCATGATAAACAGATCAACAAACAACAGGTGCTGGCAAGGCTGTGGAGAAAAGGGAACCCTAGTCCACTGTTGGTGGGAATGCAGACTGGTGCAGCCACTGTGGAAAGCAGTGTGGAATTTCCTCAAAAAGCTGAAAATGGAACTGCCTTTTGATCCAGTGATTCCCCTGCTGGGACTATACCCTAAGAATCCAAAAACACCAATTCAAAAGAACCTATGCACCCCAATGTTCATAGCAGCACAATTTACAATAGCCAAGTGTTGGAAGCAACCTAAATGCCCATCAGTAGATGATTGAATCAAAAAATGATGGTACATTTACAGAATGGAATACTATGCAGCAGAAAGAAAAAAAGAACTACTACACTTTGCAACAACATGGATGGAACTAGAGAACATTATGCTAAGCAAAATAAGCCAAGGGGGCAAAATACAAATACCATATGATCTCACCTATAAGTGGAACCTAATCAACAAAACAAAGATGCAAGGAAAATAAGACCAGCAACACTGAAAAAGAGAAAAGAAACCTATATATGTATTTTTTTTAACAGATGTGACATTATAAATAAAAAACTAACACAAAGAAGAAATATTGCTGTCTTTTGTAGATGACTTTGATGAATTCCAGCTCTTTACCTGAGTCAGTTCAAGGTTCTGAAACTTTGAGATATGAAGTGATTTTTGGCAAATAAACAATCTAGGATAATGTAACTGAAGCTGTGTGTAGAATCCTTTACTACACAAGGGGATCTTTCTGTGTTTTATGTTCACTCTCTGACAGTAGAACTCTCAAGATCAAAGAACATCTTTACAGGCAATGAAAAGGGAAAAAACCTCAGTTTCCCAGAGGACTGTTACACACAGAACTGAGGGGAAAACAAAATGGTGATGATTTGTATTGTTACAGTCCACTCTTGGTTGTGAATGAGGACTGAAAGGGAAGAATTGCATACTAAGTTACTCTGGTTAACAACACCTTGTGTATTACAAAATATTTTCCTTAGAAATTTGATGGCCTTTACTGATTTAGTCTTTCTTATGCTATTGGGGCAGAGTTTCTAAAGTTAAGACAACAAATGTGTGCCTTGGGCTGCTCCAGAACTGGCATGTGGATAAAATTAGATGTAGGTATGCATTTATAAACATATAATCAGATAGGAAGGAGATAACATGTTTCCTTTGGTCAGAGGAGCACGAGCCTAGGAGGATCTAGGACATCACGTCTCATATGTACCCAGCAATTTACCAATGTGAAGCTAGAGTCAGAGACCATCATCATTCCAACACTTTCCTTGGCTGGTTCCTTGTCAACAAAAATCATGAGTAGTATGTGGCTAAATGTTATACAAGTGGAAAATCAAACGTGATATTCTTCTGAACTTCATCTTTGAAAATGTTGGTCCTGCCTTCTGTTTAGCCAGAAAAATGAGCCCCCCATTTGATAACATTCAGCAAAGCAGGCAGAGATTATGGTAGTGAGGGGTAAGATGAATGTATTTGTAGTAAAAATCATATGATGATAATATTCTAATAGTTTATAGTCTGTTTCATCATGTCCATTCCTACTCTCTTGTTTTGAAATGAATAGTTAGTCCAGAATTTCACAGCTTGAATATGTGGGCCATTTTGAGGCCTTTCTCTTATACACCTGAAGCTCTTGTCAGAGAGTCTTTTGGAAACCTGCTTCTGGGGTTCATTAAGAGTTGTACTTCAGGTACTATTCATGGACAAGTTCTACAGTGATAGCCCTCAGACTTCAATATCATAAAACTCTGTTATTATTATAGGCCTTCAGAAAAGTATAGGAAGCTTGAGCCACAGTTTATCAGAAGGTGGCATTCTGATTGGCAGGTCCCCTGCCACATCTCTTAAAGGTGGGTCATGCCTGTACAGAACCAGCTTCCACCCACTCATTACTTTGGGGATTTTGGAATTATTTGTAACTAAATAATATGCTTTTCTTCGATGAGCAAATCAATTAATTGCTTGTTTTCTTTGGTGCTTTACAAACCTGACTAATGTGGACTCAGGTAGATATTGAAGTTATTTTTGCTGTGGGTGATAATTACTTGAAAATACATTTATAGTAAAAATGAAGATTCAACAGGGTTATACATTTTAGTTATGTAGCTTTGGGTAATGATTTCTCCACCTCCTTTTAAAAATGTTAATTGTTCTTAGTTTACTGTTAATGGAAATGGTTTCCTGAATTTCACCCCTCTAGCTCATTACACAGGTCATCAATATGGAAAACAGAAACAAGGGTAATTTATATCTCTTTTTGAAATGCAAATCTGTGATGGCTTGAATCTTCCCTTTGCAATAATTTATATAAAACTGTATTGAATAGTACCAGGTTTTGTTAGTGAGGTAATTAAAGATAAGTCATTAGTTCGAAAAGATCAATAGTCACTTGCTGCTTGCTTTAGATATTTTCAGTAAAATTTCAAAATCCAGTAGTTCTTTATTAAGAAAATTAAAATTTCTGGAAGGAGAAAATTATTTACAAGTTGTGAATAAATTTATTAGTAGTTGCTATTATGTCCTAGGTACAATTAAACATGCTACAAATTACTTTTAGAAAACATACATACTTTAATCATTTGTTTTAAAAGGTTACTGCTAAGTAATTGACCTTTCTTTGGATAATAGCAAATTATTTTTTCCACCCACAATTTTGGCTTGTATCTCAAAATATTTTAAAACTGAGCTTTACTACCAGTCACAGTTTCCACAGGAAACTACCTCTGTGGTAAAATAAGTTTCAACACATATTTTTTGTGCAGCACTACCCATCAATATTGATTTTCACTTAACTTTTTCTTTTCCTAACAGAGAATTTAAAATAATATTTCCTTGAGAAAATTACTTGGGAATGTGTGTGAACAATCAAACTTGTGGTATTTTTAAGTTTTATGAAACCTCAATTCACATGTGTTGGCCAGGAACCTTAAGGTATTTGAGGTTAATGTCAGATTTTTTTTTTAGTGTAAAACAAAGAGAAAAATTTAACCAGAATAAGGACTATGCTTTACATGTATGGGGATGGGGGTCATTTATAGGGAAACAATTTTGGTGGGAGAAAAGGATCCCCACAGCTGTTAGTTCTCTTCCTGGCTGTAGAAAATTGTGTATGTCTCCCAAATGACCCAAACAGTACTTCTCATCTCACATGCTCTGATACAACATGGCTTTGACACTCCTCCTATAACAAGGTGGGGACCATGTCACCTCTCCACAACACTGAGTGTGCTGTTAGAACTATTTCAATGAATAAAGTATGGCAGAAGTGACATTAGGAGCCTTCTGAATTTAGGTCATAAAAGGCAACTCATCACCTTGTTCACTACAGCACTAATGTTAGCAGCCCTGAGCCTCCATAGAAGCCAACTTACTATCCTGCAGTTCCCCCATGCTTTAAGGAATCCAACATCAGCCCACATGAAGGCACTATGTGAAGAGTCCTGACACTTCATGGAGAGAGAGGGATGCCAGCCAAGTCCTGGCTACTATAGCCCCACATTGTTCCAGCTCAAGTCACTGAATACAACTGCACCAGAAATTCCACACTAGAACTGCCCATCAGAGCCCTATCTGAATTCCTGTGTTTCAGAAATTAGGAAAGATAATAAAATGATTGTTTTGAGCCAGAGTTCTTCTGTGGGTGATTTATTTTCCCAAAATAGTCATTGAAACACTGGCCCACTGGCTCAGGATGAGGCACCTAAATGGAATGGGGATGTGGAGGGGTAGGAGAGGGGGTAAGAGAGGTTCATATCTCTGTCTTCCCTATTGTTCACCATATTTTCTCTGGACTCTCCTGCCTTCACATCTGGTTACCAGAGACTCTGCTCTTCTATTCCTCCACTCAGGCTTCCAACACTGGCCAGGAGCTGCTTCTATAGGTATAAGAACCAAATATCAATATCTCTATAATCCTCCATGAGACCTCAAGTGGCAAAGTAAGTGAGAGAACCAGTTGAAGAAGCATGCCTTTATCAAGCATCTGGGGCAACTCCACAGGCTTGAGAACAGATCAGTCCCGGTCCTCAAGGAGTCAAGTCCTTATGAAAGAAGTAAACTTGTAAATCAGTAATTGCCTTGAGGAGAAGTGCTCAGTGGAGGTATGTACAAGATAGCTGACTATATTCCGTCCTGACCTTAGACAGGCTACTACCATCTCTTTCCATTTCTCCCTCCTCCTCAGACCACTAATTAAATTGCTTGTTTGCAATTATGGAGAGATTCTTTAGAATCTCCAGTAAATTTCAGAAATTTAATATGGAGGCTGTACCTAATTTTCAGATAACTTAGGAAGCAAAGGGTGATCAAACTATATTTAGCACAACAAATACATAGGCATTTCTCAGCTGAGATCAACTTATTTCTGAAAATTTTTTATCTCTCACCTTCCCACAAGCAGTCATTTTTCCTTGCACAGGCAATAAGAAATGGTTGTTGAACTGAATTAAACTCAGGTGTAACCAGTATATTTACAGTTATGCAATCCCTTAACCATAAATGACAAGCACATGGCTGTGAAAAGAAGTTTAGAGCTCTCATAACTTATAATAGAAGAAGGAAAGACAGCATATATACTTTGGGATGCTATACTCATATATAGAAATTGATGATGGTGAGGAAAATGGGAGAAAATGAGTTTTGAAAATTAAAATATATTCCAAATTTTTCAGCTAAGATAGCTAAGTACAAATTAGGCATCTTCAAGCTAAACTTTGTTTGCACTGGGTAAAGTGCAACTTCCTGTTTTGAAGAAAAAGTTTTAGTAGGTTCAAAAGGCTTCTTGGGGACTCACTCATCTCCTACCAACATAACATTTGGACAATTTTAAATGTAAATTAGGGAAAATATGGATTGGATTTCATTTCAAACATGACTTATATAAGGCAAATATAAAAGATTTGAAAATTATTGCAACCTTTTTAGAGCTCCAAATCCTGGTCAATTTCCATTATTCTTCATCCGCAGGAGGTCCATCCAGCCCAGCGGCTCAGCCTTCATTCCTCTGTCAGGACAATGGGGATCAGTTTTACTTCTTATCCGCACTTATAAATAAATACCCAGCTACGGCTTATCTCCTTCCATTCAGACTTGTTGGGAAGGTAGTATCTTTGAATTAGTGAAAGAGTTAAAAAACAGACTACTCATAAAGAAAGACAGTTTTATTTCTTTTCAGTGTAATCAAGAACACTCACACATCTAATAAACAACTGTTTTCTTGTGCGGTGTTTTTACATTTGAGTGCACATGGAATCCCCTGGAGGGGTTGTTAAAACACAGGTGGCTCAGTCTCACCCCCAGAGTTTTGGATTGAGTAGGTCTGAGATGGGGCACAAGAATTAGCATTTCTACCAAGTTTCCAGATGATGCCGATGTTGCTGGTCTGAGGACCACATTGAGAACCACTGTCCTCGTGAAAGACACTCTTGGGTCACCTTTGAGGGGCAGAAAAATCTGCACATTTTGAATTCATGTATTTACTGATTGATTTCAACAAATTGAACACATAGCTTACTCCATGCCCACATCATGGCTTAGACTCAATTGGTTTACAAAGAATGTGCAAAAGTTTCGTAAAACAATTATTTTGCTTATTCAAGATAAAAATGCTTTCAAATATTCTTGTTTATACTATAGGATTTTCCTTAGCACATTTTTTTTCTTCAGAGAAAGACTAAATAATATTAAATTAATGGATTCTTACCCTGGCTGGTGTGGCTCAGTGGATTGAGTGCTGGCCTGCGAACCAAAGAGTCGGCAGTTCGATTCCCAGTCAGGTCACATGCCTGGATTGTGGACCATGTCCCCAGTAGGGGGCGTGCAAGAGGCAATCACACATTGATGTTTCTCTCCCTCGCTCCTTTCTTTCCCCTCTCTCTAAAAATAAGTAAATAAAATCTTTTTTAAAAAAAATAATGGACTCCAAATCAATAAAACCTTGCCATACATAATGCAGAAATTTTGTATATTTGAATTTAATTATTTGATGTGGGACACTTTGCAAGTGCTGAATTCTAGTAGTTAAATAATTTTTCATCAATTCTTATTTACACTCTCTTAGATGTTCTACATTAAAATGCAACTGTCAGTTACTCAAGATATAAGCTCTGAACTAAGAAAAGGCAATGTTGGACTCCCTCCTTTAATCAAAGTATACTTCTGTGCATATGGAAAGATCACAGCAATTCTCATTAAATACTAGCTGCACAGAATAATATGAAATTATGAGGATAAAAAATTCCTATATTATTCTCACTTCTCTTTCTGATATAGAAACTTTCTCAAACCTGTACATCTTTAATCAATTTGAGGTTCTGGAAAGGGCATCTCACATCCATCTTTGCACCCAGTTCCTTATTTCATATCCAGTCTTTTTTTCATGTGTCTAATCCATAAACACAAGCCTATAAACAAATGGCAGCTGCTCTTTGTAAAAAAAAATATTTCAGATTTAATAAAGATGCTTTAAGAAAATCTCAGCAATTAGGGTTCATGTAAAGTGGAAAATGTGGAGAAGCAGCAGGAAGTAGTGAAAAGAGCGTCAACATGGAGTCAAAAAGCCGAGGTTTGCATTATACCTTTGCAGCTAACCCCCTTTGCTAACCTTCTGTGACTTTTCACTTTTTTTTTTACCTTTAAATGTAGAATGAAGAAAAAGCTATCAAAAGGAGGTTCTTGTAACATCCAGAAACAACTTAAGGATTAAGTTTTATTACATGTGTTGAATTTTGTCAATGAAGATAATGCTTCTATAATTTTTTATTGATTGTTTTTGTATTGTACCTAGCTATCCTCAGTATTCAGATAGGTTTTGGCTTGGTTTTTGGCTGGTATTTGGCTACAAAACAAGGTAGATCTTATGTGGCCTAAACCCAGAAAGTAACCCTTCACTTAGTGCAATGCTTTACTGAATACATCGACCCAGGTTACATCCAAACCAACAAATTATATCTGTTGATACAATTTATCTTAAAAGGAAAATCTATGTCATCTATTGACTGGTACCTTAATCTATATGGATTATATGCTAGGGCTTCCATAACAAAGTAGCTTAACAAATAGAAATTTATTTTACCATTGGGGATATTTATTTTCCTTCTGAAGGCTAGAAGTCCAAAATTAAGTTGTCAGCAGTGTTTGTTTCTTCTCAGGCCTCTTTCCTTTGTGGCAGATGGCTGCTTTCTCTTTTGTGCTCTCACATGTCTTCTCTATATGTCTGTGTCCTGCTCTCCTTTCTTAAGAACACCAGTCAAATTAGATTAAGGCCCACCTTGGTGACCCCATTTTAACTGTTATTTTTTAAAGACTATCTCCAAATACATTGACATCCTGAGACACTAGGAGTTAGGACTTCAACATATACATTTTTAGGGGGACGCAATTCTGCTCATAACACCATACATGAGCCCAGTACTTCTGGTTTGTCTTACTGGGATGGAGATGGTAATATCCTCATGTGATTCCTTTTTACACTTAAATAAAGGTAGTGTTTTTTTAACATGTTCTAAACATGGTTTTGACCACCAGATGGCTCCTGTATTTATGTAATAAAACATAATTAGAATGACATGTTCACAATTAAATATAAAGTTGACTATGAAAGTTAAATACTTGATGTCTGTGCATCAGACATAAACATCTATTAATTAACTTGATGATGATGATGATAGCTGTACTTACTGAGTCACAATGATGTGTCACTCACTGTACCAGGTTTTTACAAGTATGACCCAACTTAATATTATCCACTCCGCTGTTACATTCAGTGTTTTTATTACTTCAATATTACAAATGAAGAACCTATGATTTAATGTCACACAGCTCCCAAGGGGGTAAGTGGAAATAATGAATCACCAGCATTATCATTAGCACAGGATGCATCTTACAGTCCTTGGAAGACAGTTCCTAATTTGCTATGAGAGGTTTGTGGACTTCCTGAAATACTTTGTAAAACATGGAAGTATATTTGTACGTGCAGAAATGAAAGATCCAAATTTGCTGCCTTACTAAGAAGCTCAGCTCTGCTCTGTGGTCTTGAAAATGTTGATTAGCTATATGACAGAGTCAAGGTAGCTCTAATCTACCCTCCACCCTTCTCATTTTCATTGCTTGATATAGTCCCCACAGTCCCTCCTCTACTGGGTGTATGACTTCTATTACTCCCTTAGTTTTTATCAGTTGTGTCCTGAGTGTACCTGGTTGAGATTTCTTTCCATTTTATTCAGGATTCTTGGTTGTAAGTAACAGAAACACAACTCATACCAGCTTAAGATCCAGAAATATTGGGACTCACCCTGGATCCTAAAACAGGGACACCTACAACTAGGGACTTGAACTTCACCAGGACCTTGGTTCATCTTCTCTCCATGTGTCCACTTTATTGTCTTCCATTACAAATGCACTTTTTCTATCTGGTAGTAGCCTGGCAATTACTGTTTTAGCTTTATATCTTCATAGTCCTGGGACCAGAGAAATAAAAAGAGCTCTTCCCTCTCAGTTCTATTTAGAAGAATCCAAGGGCAAGATTGATTAGTCTGGTTGGGACCATGAGCCTACTCTTCGAATAATCACTATGTCCAGGGTACAATGGATGTACAGGCTTCACTCACCTGCTCTTGTCTCTGACCGGGTGAGTGGTATATCATGAAGGATGGCCCCAAAAGAATCACATGGATGGGGTCTCGGAGGAGCAGACCCCCAAAGAAGAGTCACTCTATCAGCAGAAATAAAAAGAGGAGATGAGTCCACATATACATCTAAAATCCACTACTGCAATGACTTTAACCAAAAGAGGCAATCCTTTCTTCTTCTTGATTCAGAAAAGAGAGTGCAGCAGAGCTGGGTGACTTGCAAGAACCTGAACCTAGAATTCAGTTCCAAGTTGACCATGGCTCCTGAATTTGCAGAATTGTTGATTGTCATGCCCAACAAGATTGAGCACTGTTCATGAATTTTAACATTTTGTTTATTTTAGTTACCAAAAGTCCAGTTGTTAATTATATAGAATATTTTTGTCCTATGATCTCTATAAACATAAAACATCCATTATATATTGAAACAAGTGACTGGTATGGATCGACTTACATATTGTTGTGCTCATTTTTTTTAATTTAAAATGCCTAAGTTTAATGAGAATCTTCTTAGAATTATGGAACAGGAAACATTAATTTAACAAATGTTTATTGATTATGTCCTAAACTCTATTCTAGGTAAATGGGGATACTGCAGGTTGGGCACATTCTTTAGTCACTGAAGGTCATAGTGGCACACATGTCCACCACCCCAATTGAAGTGGTCATGGGGATTTTGCAATGAGACCTTTGACATAAACTCTTTGGATTAAAAGGTGGAAGGAAGAGGAAATACTCATGTGAGAAGCTCTGACTACTAACATTCTCTCTGTTTATTCTTCCCTGTCAATATCTACTGATTTCAGATCTTGGGATCTCCTTCTGTCTTCTCCAGTATACTTCTTGGGGTAATAGTTGGAGAGGAGCTGCTAAGTTTTTCATTTCTAGCTTTAAAACTTTTTTATTTATTTTTAGAGGGAGGGGCAAGGAAGGAGAGAAACATCAATGTGTGGTTGCCTCTCATGCGTCCCCTACTGCAGACCTGGTCCACAACCCAGGAATGTGCCCTGGCTGGGAATCGAATCAGCGACCCTTTGGTTTGTAGGCAAGCACTCAGTCCTCTGAGCCATGCCAGCCAGGGCTCATTTCTAGCTTTGATTCTTGCCCTATTCTTTGCCATTTGATTTTGGTCAAGTCAACCTTCACTCTAACTTCTATAAATGTAAGATTAGTTAAAAATAAGCCAAATTTTCTTCAAGATTTACTGTAAGTATGCATGAAGCAATATTTTGATTCCATATGGTGCTATGCTGTATGCCTGGGGGCTCAAAATGCTAACATAAAATTTATTCAGTGTTAGAAAAATATATAAGAATAACCACTTATTTAAATGTTACTGTATATCAGCATTGCACTAAGTACTTTCTATGCATTATCTCAGTTGAGCTGATAAGGATTATAAATGGTAAACGTTATCATTTCTTTTTTACCAATGAGGTAACTGAATGACTACTGTCACCCAGCTAGTAAGTTGCACAGCCAGGAGTTGAACTCAGACATCACTGACTCCAAAGCTTTAGCACATAGCAAATTGTTGACACTTCTAAATAAATTCAACAACAGCATAGACCTGTTATAAGGCTATTCACTCTCCTATGTATTCAGTTATACTTGGGATCTATTTGACTGGGCCTTCTTGGAAAATTTTGTGATATTTGCAAAATCTTTCTCACTGTAACCCAATAAGCATATTATGTTGTCCTCCCCCTTGTTTCTTTCAGTGGCATTAAAACTAAAATCTAGTGTAGTATTATTTCTTATCTCATCTTTTCTGATGGAAGTGTCCAAACACAGACTATAGACCAGGTTGATTTTAAAAAATTTCAGAACATTATCTGGGCTTAGAGATTGGACATGATATGCCTTATTCAACATGACAGATGATTTTCTATTGATTCCACATTTTCAGTGGCAGCTTTCATCAATTATATAGATGAAGCTAATGAAAAGTTGAAGTAATCTAAACTGTAATCTAAATAGCAGCTATATATTTCATTAACAAGATGATCTTTGCTGAAGTCAAAGGGTTTAAATAATTCTCCTGATCTCATTTTCATGGTGTTTAAGTTTTGGCTTCCAGGGACTTCAGACAAAGCACACACACACAGAGTGGCATATCATATAGCAAAATGAACTGCAGGTTGAATATGCCAGAAGTCTGAGAAAAAAATCAAATGAAAACAAGTGTGCTGGGCCAAATAATAAGAAATAAACAGAAATGAAGTAAAGTCACAAACCAAGCCAGAAAAGAAAGAGAAACCCCATAAGAAAACACACTTAAGGAAATCAACACAATGTGTAGCCAAAGGAACATCAGGAAGGTTGTTCCCAGATGGCCATCTCTCCTGGGCAGTCTCCCCTTGAGAATGGAAACTCTAGCAGGCAGCCAAACTCCACGCTTTGGGCCCAGCACAAAGCATTTCTTGTGTTAGGACCCAAGCCTTGTTAACCTTCAGGAGCTTTTAGTGAGCATATGGGAAGGGATTCTTTCCTTAAAACCCAGCCCTTCCTTGGGAAGGCCTCATTACTGAGGCTCTAAATTTCAGGGTTAATGAAATGAGGTATGAAGTGGAGGGCTAAGGAGCTTCCCCATTTCCCAGGGAAATCAAGGTGCTTAAGAGACAAACAAACAGACAAACAAACAAACCACTTGGTTAAGACCATGAACTTTCTAGTCCTACAATGGTTGGTCTGAGTTCTACCTTTCTTTGTTCTGTAACCTGTGGTGCTCATTCAGTTCTCTGTATGTCAATTAACTCCTCTGTGAAAAGGGGAATGCCACGAGCAGATAGTTAATAAGGTTTCAGTGGAAATAAATGAGCTAATGTAGGTAACCACTTAGAATTATGTTCAAAACGGTGTCTGTTTTTATGTTAAGGTATCTGCTATGTTAGGGATTCAGTGGTGGAGGAGGAAAGGGACAAGGGGATAACTAGAGGATAGCAGATATCCTATAAATCAATGAAGGAATGCTGGATTTCCCAGGAATCTGCCATTGGGAACATTTTAGTTACAGTATTATTATTTGAAGTTTCTTATGAGTTCTAAGTCTCTTTGAGGAGTAAGCCCTCTGGGACCTTCCCAAGAACAAATTTGCCCTTCCCGGATGTCCTCAGAATTGTCTGTAACAAATTCCACACACAAATATGTAGATCAGGTGTGGTGTGGGTTTCTCTGTGACTAAACCCAAACAAAGATCCTGGAATCTCTGGAATTTCCTGGGTACCAGGATTTGGGTCCAGGGAACAAACCACCCAGCATAGCTGGCTGCAAAACAGGTACACACACCAAACACAGAATGGAAAATAACCACCACTCCAGTGGGGTTTCCCCAAGCTTATCTGAACCTTTACAGTGTCTAATGGCTGAATCAACACACAGTACAGAGATATAGGAAAAATAAAGATAAGGTAAAGAAAACAAATATTCACTCTGCCTTAATCTTACCTAATTCCCAAAGGATATGTTCACATATCCATTGGTTTCAATTGTTTACTAACAGGGGGGACATGGTTCCATCAAATTGAGTGACTCCACCATTGGTGGAGTATCAGTGGTTTTTTTCCCACTACAATTCCCTTTCCTTCTTTTTATAGGAACATGGTGCCTATCTTAGTCAAGTTTAGATGTTTGTCAGTCAAGTAGGACTATTACAGTAGGTTGCATAGTTTGGAGGCCAGTTTTTAAAGCCCACATTGCGAGTATGGCCAAGATGGAGGCGTAGGTAGATACACTTTACCTCCTCACACAATCAAAAGAAGGACAACAACAAATTTAAAAACAAAAAATAACCAGAAGTGCCAGAAAATCAAACTGTATGGAAGTCTGACAAGCAAGGAGCTAAAGAAGAAACATTCATCCAGACAAGTAGGAGAGGTGGAGATGGGCAGCTGGATGGAGAGGATGCGCAGCAAAGTGGCAGTTGGAGGACTGCATGAGTGAGCAAGGCAGCGGCTGGCAGAATGGGTGGTCCTACATTTGCATGAGGATAAACTGGAAGGAACAGCTGGGGAATGATACGCGCTGAGCAATCCAGGTTTCCAGCATGGGAAAAAGAGTCTCAAAAACTCTGGAGGTAAAAAAATTGTGGGGGTTGCGGTGTCAGGAAAAACTCCCAGCCTCACAGGAGAGTCCATTGGAGAGACCCATGGGGTCCTAGAACATACAAACCCACCCACTCGGAAATCAGCACTAGAAGGGACCAATTTGCTTATGTATAGTGGGAGAAGTGACTGAAAGCCAGCAAAGAGATGAGCAAGCAGCGCTGTTCCCTCTTGGACCCCTCTCCCACACACAGGGTGACAACACAGAGACCTGGGTTGCCCCTCTCCCCAGATGAATAACTAAGGCTCTGCCACTCCCAATGTAACAGGCCTGCTGAGACAAAGAAATATGGTCCAAATGAAAGAACAGATCAAAGCTCCAAAAATAGGACTAAGCGATGAACAGATAGCCAACCTATCAGATGCCAAGTTCAAAACACTGGTAATCAGGATGCTCACTGAATTGGTTGGGTATGGTCACAAAATGGAGGAAAAAGTGAAGGCTACATAAAGTTAAATAAAGAAAAATATACAAGGAACCAACAGTAAAGGGAAGGGAACTAGGACTCAAATCAATGATTTGGAGCAGAAGGAAGAAATAAACATTCAACCAGAATAGAATGAAGAAACAAGAATTTTTAAAAAATGAGGAAGGACTGAGGAGCCTCTGGGAAAACTTTAATCATTCCAACATCCAAATCATAGGGGTGCCAGAAGGAGAAGGGGAAGAACAAGAATTTGAAAACTTATTTGAAACAATAATGAAGGAGAACTTCCCCAATCTGGTCAAGGAAATAGACTTCCGGGAAGTCCAGGAAGCTCAGAGAGTCCCAAAGAAGTTGGACCCAAGGAAGCACACACCAAGCCACATCATAATTACATTCCCCAAGATTAAAGATAAGGAGAGAATCTTAAAAGCAGCAAGAGAAAAAGAGACAGTTACCTACAAAGGAGTTCCCATAAGACTATCAGCTGATTTCAAAAGAAACCTTGCAGGCAAGAAGGGGCTGACAAGAAGTACTCAAAGTCCTGAAAGGCAAGGGCCTACATCCAAGATTACTCTATCCAGCAAAGCTATCACTTAGAATGGAAGAGCAGATAAAGTGCTTCCCAGATAAGTTAAATTGAAAGGAGTTCATCATCACCAAGCCTTTATTATATGATATATTAAAGGGACTTATGTAAGAAAAAGAAGAAAATCAAAAACTATGAACAGTAAAATGACAACAAACCCACAACTATCAACAACTGAACCTAAAAATGAAAAAAAAAAAAACAACAAACAAAGCAAACAACTAGAACAGGAACAGAATCCTAGAAATGGAGATCTGAGGGGAGGGGGTAGGGGAAGAATGGGGGAAAAGGTACAGGGAATAAGCAGCATAAATAGTAGGTACAAAATAGGTAGGGGGAGGTTAAGTATGGCATAGGAAATGGAGAAGCCAAAGAACTTATATGTACAACCCATGGACATGAACTAAGAGGGGGATGGGGGAAAGGGTGGTGCAGGGTGGAGGGGAATAAAGGGGAGAAAAAATGGGACTACTCTAATAGCATAACCAATAAAATATATATTAAAAAATAAAGCCCACATTGCATATCTACCTTCTTGTCTTAGGGTTTGTTGGATGATCAAAAATTATTTCATGCTATATACAGTAGGAGTCATGTGGACATTTATCTTCCAATTGTAGAATTCTTAACCACCTTTCATGGTAAAATTGGTAAGTGAATTTTCCCCTTGATATTTCTATACCTTCTTTTTAGGTGTTCCCCATTCCCTGTCCAGTGCTTTCTTCCTCCTCATAACCCCAAAGAGACCTCCTACACTTGTATATCCCAATCTTTCTTTCCCTAACCTCTCTCTACATGCAACAAAAATGTATGGGTCCTGAGACCCAGTCCCTCAATGCCAGGATATATCTTGTTTGGCAAAGTGACAACTAATTAATCCAATCAATGATTTTTTCCTAATATGTTAATGTCCATAATAAGATCATGTATAATAATTCTTGGGAAATATCTTTCCATTTTAACAGAAACTTTCTGAAGTATTAATGTCATAAATTAATCCAAAGGAAGGGGAAGATATTTGTACATCCATTTAGAGCACTGGCTATTGTCTTTATGCTGCTGATTTTCTGCATCATCAAGCATTTTGATGTGCCTTGGAAAAAAACAGCTTTTACATTTCTGGATTGGGATAGTGTGCTTGGACATCAATGATAGTTTAGCTTTGCTACAGAAAATAATTCAGAATCTCTTGTCTTTTCAGGCTTGAACTATTTTATTTATACTGTCAGATACTTGTGAGGTTGCTGCTATAAGGGTGGCCTTGAGGATATTAACAGCTCCACCAGTATGATTGAGAAATTCAGCCCTACCTTTGTCACCACCTAGCTTTGCGGGCCCAAGAGAGTCCCTTCACCTCTCTGAAACTCTGTTTCTTTTTTTCATAATCAGAAGAATTGGACTACACGATGTCTAATGTCTTTATAAGCTTGAAAGTTCTATAATTTTAAAATCCATTGGAGAAGGCTGCTAGGATATTAACTGTCTAAATGTTGAACACGACATATTTTCAGCGAGATTACTTCAGGGCATTGCAGAAATATTCCCTGAAGACATTGTTTTTTGCCTGAAGATTGATGTCTTGGCACAGTGAGTTCTTTTACATTGTTCCAAGTGTTGCATTACAAGTCCATAAGTAGTGTTTTAATAATTTTATCTTTCCAAGAACAATTAGATGGTGGGTGAGTATTTCTTCTACACATCTTGAGTATACTTATTTTAGTTCCACTTGATTCCAATCCAAAGGTTTTTGTCTGGGTATTTGTCTTGATAGCTATTTTAGCCAATGATTTTGTCTGTCTAGTTGTAAACGCCACACTTTTGAACAACTACATGGGATACACATAGTTTTTTAAACTTGATACTTCCACATTACATCTATTACCCCTTAAACTACCAAGGTAGTCTCACAACAATTTCAACTATCATGTAATCTCCCAAAATGAATCATGTACCTATAAGTGTAATTTAAAATATTTTTTCACTTCCAATTGTGGGTATGTTTTCAAAACAATTGCAAACAGGGTTTTGAAGAGATAATGTACACCCACATCCATAGCAGCTTCATTCACAATAGCCAAGAAGTAAAAGCCATCTAAATTGTTCATCAATGGATGAATGGATAAGCAAAGCAAAAGGTGGTATATCCATACAATGGAATGTTATTCAGCCTTTAAAAGAAAGGAAATCTTGAAACAAGCTGCACCCTAAATAAACCTTGAAGATATTATACTAAGCAAAATAAACCAGTCACAAAAAGACAAATATATATATATATATATATCTCACTTATTTTTATAAGGTATCTAGAATAGTTAGACTCATAGAAATAGAAAGCAGAATGGTGGTTGTCAAGGGCTGGTGGGGGCAATGGGAAATTGTTTAATGAGTACAGTTTCAGTTTTGCAAGATGAAAAAGTTCTGGAAATCTGTTATATAACAATGTAGATATAGTTAACACTACTAAACTGTACACTTAAAATGGTTAAGATAGTAAATTTTATGTTTTCTGTGTTTTATCACAATTGAAAAAATAAAATTATAAAAAATTGTTTTCTGTACTACTTCAAGTTCAACAATTCTTCTAGAAGGGCTCATTAGTTTACTGTTTAGGCAAGATGTTGGGAATTGTGTGTGGTTACCTTATTGTCTGTAGTCTGTATACAATACGACACCTGAATGTCATGTTGAGCTCAATAAGTTTGGTGTTAAGTCTGAACTATACAGATCTTTTATTTTTCCTTGTTTATCTCAGGGGTTGCAACTTTCAGGATAAGGTTTAGATAGTCTCAAGAGTGTTAGATAATCTCTTGCCACTTTAAGCATCATCTTAGGAGCTAAGCAAGGACCTCTTCTATTGGAAACATTAACATAGCAATCACCCAAGCAGCCCCTCAAATACTCAAAGGATGGCACATTGTCTATCTGTCTCATTCACTTCTTTTTATACATATTGGATGCTCAATAAATGTTGAAGTGTGAAATGTCCCGCAAGGCTGGCTTCAAGGCTGTGCAATCTGTGTAGTTAAACAGAGGTCCATACTCAGAAAGGTCCTACACTTTGGTTTAATGCTCTTCTGTTACTTTCCTGACTTTCCTAATAATTTTACTTTTGAATTTGTGTTTTGTTAGTGAAATCTTATGGAACAATGGAGCATGAGTGCGAGTAGAAAAAATATTAGTGATCTGAGTATTCACTGTTCCTTGCCACTTCTTTAGTGTCCCACATTCATGACTCTCCATGAGTACAGAATTTCAGTAGACCCATGAATTCAGAAAGACTCAAAAGTGTTTTCCATCTACAATTGAGTAAGTGGGGTATCTTATAGCCCTGTGGGGAGAAGACTTCCATTTGAACCAGAATTTGTTTCAATTGCAGAACGGAGGCAGTGATGTTCTAAGAAACGTTAGGGAACAAGGAACCTTATCATGTTCTTTTTTAAAAAGATTTTATTTATTTAGTTTTAGAGAGAGAAGAAGGGAGGAAGAGAGGGAGAGAAACATCAATGTGAGAGAGAAACATTCCCTGACCTGGGACTAAATCTGCAACTCAGGCATGTGCCCTGACTGGGAATCAAACTGGCAACCCTTAGGTTTGCGGTCAACACTCAACCCACTGAGCTACACCAGCAAGGCCCTATCATGTTCTTTCTTCTCTTACTTTCCTGTATTAGCCAACCACACACATAGAAAATGAAAAAAAAAACTTAGAAGGGAAGAGAAAAATAGGGCAAGCCATAATTCTCTTTCCTTACTGTCCTTCCTTGCTCACTGTTAGCCAAAAATTAAGAATGTTGATAGAACCACTGGGTCATAAGGCAGTTCCATTTTTAATTTTATGAGGAAATTCCATGCCATTTTCCACAGTGGCTGCACCAGTCTGCATTTCCACCAACAGTGCACTAGGGTCCCCTTTTCTCCACATCCTCGCCAGCACTTGATGTTTGTTGATTTATTAACAATAGCCATTCTAACAGTTGTGAGGTGATATCTCATTGTGGTTTTAATTTGCATCTCTCTGATGGCTAGTCATGTTGAGCATTTTTTCTTGTCTCTGGGCCTTGTGTATGTCCTCTCTGGAGAAGTGTCTATTCACGTTCTCTGCCCATTTTTTTTATTGGATTGTTTGTCTTCCTGGTGTTGAGTTGTGTCAGTACTTTATATATTTTGGAAATTAAACCCTTTTCCAATGTATCAATGGAATATTATGTAGCAGAAACAAAAAAGAAAGAATCCCTGCCCTTTGTGATAGCATGATGGAACTAGAGACTGTTATGCTAAGTGAAATAAGCCAGTTGGTGAAAGACAAACACCATCTGATCTCACTTATAAGAGGGATCTAATGAACAAAATAAAATAGTGAGAAAAATAGAGCCAGAGACATGGAAATGGAATAGACTGACAACTGCCAGAGGAAAAGGTGTTGGGGGGGGGTGAAAAGAAGGGGAAGGGAGTAGTCAAAGAACATGTATAAATGACCCATGGACATGGACAACAGGGTG
Organism: Pteronotus mesoamericanus; assembly: GCF_021234165.1. NCBI lineage: Eukaryota > Metazoa > Chordata > Mammalia > Chiroptera > Mormoopidae > Pteronotus > Pteronotus mesoamericanus. The sequence continues at coordinate 5,945,227 of NW_026555072.1, forward strand.
AGGATAGACTGTGAGAGCTGCAGGGTAGGCTGGGCAGAGGAGGGCAAAGGGGAAAAATTGGGACAGCCATAATAGAATAAATAAGAATAAAATAAAAAAATTAAAGATTTTATTTATTTACTTTTAGAGAGAAGGAAAGGGAGGGAGAAAGAGGGAGAAAAACATCAATGTGTCATTGCCTCTTGTGAGCCTCCAACTACAGACCTGGCCTGCAACCCAGGTGTGTGCCCTGACTAGGAATCAAACTGGCGACCCTTTGGTTTGCAGGCCAGCACTCAATCCACTGAACCACACCATCCAGGGCAAAGTAAAATAAGATTATTAAAAAAAAAAAAAAGAATGTTGATAGAGCCCTGGTCGGGTATCTCAGTAGGTTAGAACATCATCCCAACACCGCAAGGTTGTAGATTCGATCCCTGGTCAGGGCACATACAAAAAGCAACCAATGAATGTATGGATGGGTGGAACAACAAAATTGATGTTTCTCTCTCTCTCTCTCTCTGTTCTTTCTGTATCTATCTCCCTCTCTCCCTCCTCCTTCCTTTCTCTCTCTAAAATCAATAAATAAAAAATAAAAAAAATATTGATACAATGTATGCATATAAAGAAGCAAAATAAAAACAATTAAGTTAGTTTTGTGCAGTAATTCCATTCTTCCAGTAAGATCAACATACATATGTATGTATGAGCCAGGAAATATGAATTGTGTATGTAAGTAATTCTATATATTGGTTAAATACTCATATTTGCATTAATAATTGGCATCATGCAACATAAGATGAATGGTAAATTCATGCTAATAATTTAAAATTTTAATTTTTCTTTATTTAAAATGACATTAAATAGCAAGTGAAAAACATCATTACAAAGCAAGAGAGGAACTGCAGAAGAAATTAAAAAGCTTCATATTTTAGTACCTTTAAAGGCATGTTTCCCTTGTTTTGTGAACAAGGGGCTCTGAGTTTTCATTTTGCACTGGGCCGCACAAATTATGTAGCTGGCTCTAATGTCCCTTACAGCATTTGGCTAGCATGCATTACAGGGAAGTGGGGAGAATTGTCAAAGGGCCTCTGTATTCAAGGAGCCTTGAAATTAAATTCATGTCTTTGGTTCCAAGGACTAAAAAACCATGAAATATAGTCCTTGACACTTTGTTCTTTATTTTTGCTCCTCATCCATACTGGAATTGTGGTCAGGCCAAAGGGATTTGAATGAGCCACTCACATCTCAAAGGTTACATGACAATCACTTTTGCTTCTATAATATTAACCAATGGCACCTGTGCTAATAGTTACATGTGAAATTAAGTCAGGAACAGATGCAGTTCTAAGGCCAACTGTTAGCAGTCATGGAAAACCTGCCCTCCTTAAATAGCTTTTAGTATAATTGTCTGCCCACACTCTGCCCACTTTTCAGGTTTAAATACAAGGCGACATTTGGTATTCATTTCCTGTAATAAAGAAACATGTGATGATTATTCCCAAGATGTTATTTTTAAGACTATTGTTAGCTGTGGGTTGTCTTGGTTTCTTAGTTAAGGGAAAAAGCAACTGAACTCAAAGCATCATTTGGTTCAAGTTGGACAACCACAACAGAGCAAATCCCCTGAAGGAAAATGGGTAGAGACACATTTGCCCTCTATTTTACAGACACTGTGGTATGTGAGTTGGTGACTCCTAAGAGAGATCATATATTACAATGTTCTGTACAACATTAGGAATGCAACAAACATATGAAGCTCTCTCTATTTATAACAGTCATCAATAAATGAATAGTCATTTCAATATATCAATGATCTTGAGAATAGGCACTCACAGCTTTTGGTTATCTTTTTGTTTTTTTATTTCTACTTTTAGTATTGAAAACAACTTGAAAATCAATCATGTTGAAAGGTAATAGAAAGAAATGAAAGAAAATTTCCTCAATATGAAAAAAGGAAATACAATGCAGATTGAAGCCATTGATTAAAAGAATAGGACAACATGCACATTTAAATTGGGAAGGGGGTTTGTAACAGAAAAGAAGTCTATGATCATAGAGTTGGAACATGGTCAAGCCAATTCACCCTTAGGTCTTCTGCCTTGTGACCAATGCTTGGCTCACAAAGTCACCACCAAAATAAATAGAGGGAAAGGGTCAAAGAGAGGCTAATACTCACTGGAGAGTGTTAAGAGATGCCCTTGAATTGCATTTCCAGGTGAGCAGTAAGGCATTGATAGTGACATGGTGCCTAACAGGTAAATAAAGACTGGGGATCACTGCAATTTCCAAGAAGGCTTTGAATATTTGAAAATCATTGAGGTCCATTTACTTAGTCCTGGAGTGGATTCCTGGATAAGTGTGTCTGAGATTAAATGAAGTTTATTTGAGAAGGTATCTGGCCAAGGTTAAGAATGAGGTGGGCTTTTTAAAATCTATATTGTACCTATAAAATCTCCAGCCACTGTTCATAATTAATTGTAGGTTGAACCATATGAAAATGTTGATGGAGATTTCATCAAATGTTCAAGTTAATACTTAAATATTTCTATTTGTTATTTTCATAAGGATACCTTTATGCTGAGAAAGGAAACATATTTGGACTTTAGTCTATTACTATTCCCCCAGTATTAATCATGCTTGGGGTAAGATGAGCCATTTGACTTATGTAGTTTTATTCCAAGTCTCATATGGTCATATACAAACCTTTTGGGCCATTCTGATGTGTATGAACCCATCAGTTATGGGATATGGGACAAATAATTTATTGTGAATAATAAAGTATTGATATTTGTGAATTTTTAGCTTATTAAAAATAAACCAGTGCAGATATGCCTATAATAATGATACTCTCAACCAATTACATAATGGCCTTTCTTGAATGGAGTAGAAAAGGCTACCTTGGGAATGATACACATAGGGGAGAGTCACACATGTGACCCTTAGATGATAAGGGTCATGGTAGAAAAATCTTGTAAACAAGTAATATGAAGCTTGCTGCAGTGGTACAGTGTAAGAGATGACAGTATCTTGGACTGAGGAGGTAATGGTAGTAATGGAAGAGTCTTAGATTGAGGTTTTCAGAAGAAGACCCTGTGTTAAGGATTTGTGTGCTAGTGGGTTTTTCACAAAATGCTCCCAGAAGAAGCCAGTAAGGAGATGGAGGAAGTAAGAGTGAAAGAGAAGACGACAAGTGAAGTGGGTTTGGAGGCAAAGTCTCATGGAGGGCAGCCTCTGTCTGATCATGTGGAGTGCTCCTGAGGGTGTTAGTTACATCTCAGAGTCCTCTCAACTCAGGGCAAAGGGGTTTGATTTTTATATTCCCATACTTATGAACCATTGACTATGGGATAGTCAGGCATGGGGAGGTGGAGGTTGGAGGGAGAGAAAGTCCTAGGCACTCTCAGCTGTCATGTTTGGGCAAAGCCCTTCAGTAGCTAGAGGAAGGTCCTGTGAAGAAAAGACACAAACATAGGCAATTAATGGCAAAAGCACATTACATCAAGGAGATAGGCACATGAGAATCACAGAAAGAGATCAAGGGGATCAGAGCAGATCATCGACAGTGTTTGCTACATACCGTAAAGAAAAGGGGAAAGAGCAAAGCTTGGGGGAGTGTTCTAAGTGCCCAGGATGCTACTGAACTGGTAGCTGAGTCAATCATGTCTTCACAGAAAAACAAGTTTCTGCAATAAGTCCACTTTGCTTCATTCCCATTGTTACCTCCTTAATCCAAGCCACTATCATCTCTTACCTCTACCACTGAAGCAAGCATCATACCTAGGTGACAAGCATCTACTTTTGTTCCCCTGTATTTATTTTCTACACAATAATCATAGTGATTAGGGAAAAAAATGCAGTGATAATGCCTGAGGATGACAGAAAGTTGATTTAGAGACACTTGAATCACCTCATAATCAACATTAATCTCTCCCCACTCTTTGAAAGGCACAATGGACATTTTCTCAATTTTATGAAAAGTGGTATGCAGCTTTACATCACTTCCCATCTTTTTCTACTCACAAACCCTGTTCCCCCACACAAATAAAGCCCTTGTAGGTATCTTACTACTTTTAAGCTCCTTCCATATAGAAATTCTGTAATCACAAAAGTAAAATGTAAATCTAGTCATGTTGCTCCCCTAGTTAGAACCCTTCAAGTCCACTCATCACACTAGGAAAAGAATCAGGCTTCCTTTCTATGACCTATGAACCCTACTTCAACTGGCTCCTGTCTCTCTAAGTGGTGTTTATTCCCTTTCACTAACATGCTAAACTCCCTTCCACTTAACCTCTGCCTTTGCTGTTTCCTTTGCCCAAACTCTCGTCCCCCATTTCCAATTTGGTTTAACTTAAATGTTTCCTCTTTATAAAGGTAGTTCTCCATAATCTTCTGACCATCAAACTTTGTCCAGTCCCTTTCTAACATGTTACACTGCTTGATATGCTTCAGAGACCTTACTTGCCCATAGGTTTATTGGTTTATTATCCATCCCCTCTACTGCAGTATAAGCTCTAGGAGGCCTTGTCTACATAAGCCACTACTGTATACATCTATGATAGTGCCTTTAACAGCCATAATAGGTGCTCACTAAGTACTTTTTAAATTTAATAAGCTAACCTACCAGAAATCAATTTATTTATATGCCTGGTCAAAGACTTCACAAGCTTTATAATCGAATCTGTGAGAAATAATTTTTTTTGCCACCAGGCTTTGGATACTGGCAAAGAAACATGAGTCCTTCCCGGTTTCCTGAAAAAGGTGGCTGGACATGATTGAATTCTCCATTTTCCATACACTCTATTGGTGTGAGCACACCTGGAGAATGGTGTTTATTTCCAATGGCCCACTTAGTAATAGAAAAGTCATGTGGCTGAGTCTAGTTAGCCAACAGGCTGCAACTGCTACACATTTGGGATCCATTGTACAGTGGGAATACTAAGGCTGGGCCATTTCAGCCTAACATGAGACATCTGTTAAGGGCAATCTTTTATTTTTAAATTAAATTTATTAGGGTGACATTGGTTAATAGAATTATATAGGTTTCAAGTGTACGATTCTATAATACATCATCAGGATACTGTACTGTGTGTTCACCACCCAAAGTCTAGCCTACTTCCGTCACCATATATTTGGCTATCTTTACCTTTTACTCCCTACTTCCCACCCCCCTTTTCCTCTGGCAACCACCATACTGTTCTCTGAGTCTATGAGTTTTTGTTTGCTTGTCTTTGTTCATTTATTGTTTTCAGTTTTATATCCCACATATAAGTGAAATCATATGGTTCTTGACTTTTTGTGTCTGACTTATTTCACTTAACATGATATTCTCAAGATTCATCCACGTTATTGCAAATGGCAGTATTTCATCGTTTTTATGGTTGAGAAGTATTCAAATCCTCTAACATGCCACATATATGTACCCCATCTTCTTTATCTAATCACCTACTGAAGGACACTTTGGTTGTCTCCATGTCTTGGCCATTGTGAATAATGTCACGATGAACATAGGGTGCATATGTCTTTGCAAATAAATGTTTTCAGGTTTTTGGATAGATGCACAGAAGAGGAGTTGCTGGGTCATATGGTAACTCTACTTTTAATTTTTTGAGGAACCTTAACACTATTTTCCATGGTGGCTGTACCAGTTTACATTCCCACCAGCAATGAATGAGGGTTCCTTTTCCCCCACGACTTCTCCAATACTTGTGTTGTTGATAATAGACATTCTAACAGGTGTGAGATGGCATCTCATTGCTGTTTTGATTTGCATTTCCCTAATAGCTAGTGAGGTTGAGCATTTTTCATACATCTGTTGGATATTTGTATGTCTTCTTGGGAGAACTGTCTGTTCAGATCTTCTGGGCAATCCTTATTTTAGTGCTACTCATCTGCGGAGACATTTTTAGATTTGCAATGCAGTCTATAGCTCCTTCTTTCCTTCTATCCAATCTTCCTTCCCTCCCTTCATAGATGTAAAATCTGCATCATAGTATAAGCCTGTCTCCACCTACTCTGGTTCCCTTTTATTTTACTTAATACACAAATTCCCCACAATAAATCTCTTACACATCTAATCCTACCTAATCATCTTCTTCCTGGAGGACTCAAGTTGACATAGACTGTCTAAATCTTATATAAAGAACACATTGATCTTAGTAGGGAATCATCTGTATAGTTGAGAATTTCTACTTGCCTTTTTCCCGTGGGTCAGCAAAAGTATACTATTATTAACATCCTTGACAATCATGGGTCCTGGAACCCATCTTTTTCCTATCTGGAATTGCTCTAAATTAATCCAGTGGGGACTGATGGTTGTATGGCTACTAAAAAAATTGGTTTAAGCTGGGAATCATAAAAATGATTCATATATTTCTTAAGCTTTTTATTGTAACTCAAAATACATACATTTGCAATACACCCCAAATCCTTTGATGAAGGACCAAGGCTTTTTCTTGAATATCACTCAACTTGCACAAACAACGCTTTTCTGTAATCTCCAGTTGTTTATTTAAAAGGAAGCAGAAACTAAAAGATACTTGTCATATGATCAGAGTTCAGAAATCTTTTCAAATTTTTCTTAAAATTCTGTAGATATAAAAATCAACTTGCTTTAGCTAGGATCTTGCAAAGAATTCAACTTTGCAACTTTCTTTTCATGCTCATATTTAATCAATTTTTTTATGTTTTTAGCCAAATCACAGAAATATAATATCCTGGCATGATCAGAATGGGCAAGAACCATCACTGAATCTTGGTATGGATCAACTCCATGCATGGGACCAAAAGTGTAAGAGAATGGTGAGCTTGAGGCAGAAATGACTATATTTTACAGATGAAATGAAGGACATTGATTAACCTGGAGAGTCTCTTAATGAGTGGTTGATCAAGAAGAATTTTACTATGAGATGCTTTATTTAATATGCTTTAAATTATTAATGATATTACTTGCTGTAGTTCCTTTGGTTCTCTGAACTGCTTTTGTCAGAGGATGGCAATAATTGATGCTGACTCTTTGGCAATGGGACATCCTTTCACACTAGTTAGTCTTATCCTTTTTGGGCTCATAGATTCTGCTGAAAATCTCTTGAGTTATATATCCTCTTATCAGAAAGATGTACATACACCCATATACACATACAAGCAAAATGTAGATGGGGTTTTTATCTCTGAATATCATTTTAAGATTAATTATTCATAAATCACACTGGCTGTAGGTTGAGTGTTTGTGTTCCCCAAAATTCAGATTTTGAAGCCTAAGCTCCAATGTGATGATACTCTGAGTTGAGGCTTTTGGGAGGTGATTTGGTCATGAGGGTGGAGACCTCATGAATGGGATTAGTGCCTTTATAAAGGAGTCTTCAGAGAGCTCTGTCTCACCCCTATGCCATGTTAATACACAGATGGAAATTGTTTTCTATGAGGAAGCAGATGCCCATCAGACACCAAATCTGTTGGAACCTTGACCTTGTACTCCCTGGCTTCCAGAACTGTGGGTAATAAATGTCTGGGTCTTTTTTATTTATTTTTTTATTTTAAAATCATGTTTATTCTATTACAGTTGTCTCAGTTTTTCCCGCCTTGCCCTCCTCCACCCATTCCACTCTGTTCCCCTCACCCACCGTCAATATCCACTCTGTTGTCCATGGGTCATTCATACATGTTCTTTGTTTAGTCCCTTCTTCTTCTTTCCACCATTGTCCTCCTACCCCATCTCCTCTGGTCACTTTCAGTCTGCTCCATATTTCTTTGCCTGTGGTTTATCTTCTTCCTTATTCATTAAATAGATTCCACTTGTAGGTGAGATCATATGGTATTTGTCTTTCACCAACTGGCTTATTTCACTTAGCATAATATTCTCCAGATCCATCTATGTTGTTGCAAAAGGTAGGAGATCCTTCTTTCTTTCTTTTTTTTTCTATTTATTTACTTTTTTAAATGTCAAGATCCATTATAAAATATTAAAAATTAAATCCATTATATAGTCTCAGCAATTAAAACATGGCACCAGTAGAGAAATAATCAAGTAAATCACTGAAATAAAATGAGAATTCTAGAAACAAATATATATATATATACATATATATATATGTATATATATATATAGTCTAACAATGTAATATATGATTCAATTGATATTTCAAATCAAGGGGAAAATAAGGCTTATTCAACATATAAGGTTGAATATATTTCAAGGACCACTATTACTTGAAATGAAACAAATATAGAGCCCTAATTCACACATTATACAAGAAATATTCTGATGAGTTAAAAAATTAAAATGTAATATCTAAAGAGTTTTTGGAGAAAATTCAAAATAATATTTTTCTTACTCTGAAGTAAATATTCAAACCCAGAAGATATAAAGTAAAATATTGACAATATGACTATATTAAACATTTAAGATTATATAGTAATATACATATTAAAAAGTTAAAGGACAAGTAATAGAATAGGAAAGTATTTGCAACACATTTAAAAAAGGGTTAATAGTTGTTTTGTTTTTGTTTAGGGCAAAAATTCTACAAAACTTTAATCAAAAAATTTGGGTAAAGAATAACAAAAAGTCATTTAATGCTTTTTAAAAATAATAGAAATAGGCAAGAAATATACTAAAACAAGTTTAGTTTCAACAAATAAGGAAAGAAACAATTAAAATAATACATCATTGTCACAATCAGATTACTAAGTATTAAAAATATTGGTAATATCAAGTTTTGGTGACTGTGAAAGGAAGTGGGTATTCACAGAAACTTTTCCTTCATCTTAAAGCAGTCCCTTCAGCATATTTTGCAGTGCTGTTTTGGTGGAGGTGTAGCCTTTTAGCCTTCTTTTGTCAGGGCACCTCCTTGTTTCACCTTCCATTTGAATTGAGAGCCTTGTTGGGTAGAGCAGTCTTGGTTGCAGGCCTTTGCTTTTCATGACTTGGAATATTTCTTGCCATTCCCTTCTGGCTTATAGTGTTTCTGTTGAGAAGTCAGTTGCTAGCTGTATTGGGGCTCCCTTATATGTTACTGACTCTTTCTCCCTTGCTTGCTTTAGGATTCTCTCTTTGTCATTAATATTTGCCATTTTAATTATGATGTGTCCTGGAGTAGGCCTCATGGGGTTCCTCTTGAATGGGACACTCTGTGCTTCCTGGTCTTGTGTGACTTTTTCTCTCCTCCAATTAGGGAAGTTTTCCATCATGACTTTTTCAACAGGTTCTCTATCCTTTCCTCATCCTCTTCTCCTTCTGGTATCCCTATTATATGGATATTATTACGTTTCAGGTTGTCCTGCACTTCCCTAAACACCTCTTCATTCTTTTTGAGTCTTATTTTCCTTTTCTTGCTCTTTCTGGGAGCTTTTTTCTACCTGGTCCTCCAAGTCATAATTTGATCCTCTGCTTCATCCAGCCTGCTTTGGATTCCTTCTACTGCATTCTTCAATTCAGAAATTGTATTATCATTTCCTGTTGTGTCTTATTGATCATTTCTATGTCCTTTTTCATGCTGATATAGTTTGCCATAAGTTCCTCATAGTTTCCCTGTAGTTTTTGGTAATTCTCTCTGAGCTCACTGAGCTCACTGAGCTTCCTTAGAACTGTTGTTTGGAACTCAGTATCTGATAGTTTACTTTCCTCTATTTCATTTAGTTCTCTTTCTGGGGATTCCTGCTTTCCCTTTGATGGGAGGGGTGTTTCTTTGTCTTCCCATTATTTGTGAGACTCTTCTCTTTTTTTGCATTCGCTTCTTAAATTCATCTGTCTTGATTTCCTGACTTTGTGGTGTGAACTTCTATGGCAGGAGACCACTGTTTCTATTTATCCCTCTCTGGATCTGCCTGTGATAATGTCAGATGTTGACCCTGTCTGACCTTAGGCAGTCTGTTTGAGACTCCCAGGAATCTACTGCCTGTGGCTATCTCCTTCAGCTGTTAATCTAGTCCCTCTGCACTCTGCAGACTGGTTTAGAGACACCACAGGGCAGGGAGGAGTCCTTCCTGGGCATGGGGTTATTGGGTCTTTTCATGCTGCTGCTCCTCAAAGGAATAGTCTCCCTGAGTCAAATGGCTGCTGCCATCTGGGGAAAGAATCAGCACTGGGATCCCACCAGCTACTCTCTCTGTTCTCTCCCCAAAGCCTCCATCTCCAGACTCTCTTCAAGTGTCTCTAGACTACTCTGCGCCCCCTTTAGCCAAGGATCTACTATCTGTGGCTGCCACTCTGAACTGAGCAGGCTGGCTTAGAGACACCACAGGGAGGGGCCAAGGCCCTCCTGGGGGCAGGGCTATTGGGTCCTTTCATGCTGTTGCTGCTCAGGGGAGTAGTCTGCCTGAGCAAGATGGCTTCTGCCATCTGGGGGATGAATCAGCACTAAGATTCCACTGGCTACCCTCTCAGTTCTCTCCCCAAAGCCCCCTTCCCCAGTCTCTCCTCAGGCATCTCTAGCCCACTCTGCCATCTTTGCCAGAGACCGGGGTAAGTGGCTGCAAATAAAAATTTACGCGTTGGCCCTTTAAACAGCTCTTTGTGTCTCCAGCAGCCTGTCTCTGCTAGGGAGCAACCCTGCTGCTTTTCACAGCTGGCTCTTTTCTGTGTACTTTATGGGCTCTGGTGCTGTAGGCTGGAGATCCCCACTTATGGTTTAGACCCCGCCCTCCTCAAGAGGATCCAACTGGCCGTTTCAATATCCTTCTGGTGCTGCCACCCGTGGGCGCTCTGCCTGCCTTCTCGAGTCTGTACTGCACTCCTTACCAGTTAGGTTGTGCTGAAGCTGATTCTTCTGTCTGTCCAAGGTTATAAGCCTCCTCTCTCACTATTGTTCAGTTGTTTTCCAGGTGATTTTTCCACAATTTAGTTGTAATTCAGGTTGGTTCTGGGAGGAGGTCAGTGTGACTTCCACTTGCTCCTCCGCCATCTTGGTTCCTTAAATGTCTGTTCTTTTTAAACTACCCAGTTTATGGTATTCTGTTACAGCAACACAAACCAACTAAGACACCATGTTATATTAGTAAAACATACAGAGTAAAATTTATGTAATACACAGATTTGTCATTTTCTAACAAGGAATGTAAAGAATGGACTATATTTGGCTCATAAGATTGATTAATCATTAATGCCATTCTGTAGTTCTTAGGAAAAGATGCACCCACATGAAACACACACATTTGCTTAGTTTTCTCAGAGTGGCAAGAGTCATGCTAGTCTGATTCATCTTTCAGGAAGGAAGAGGGAAGTTCATTGTAAAGCCACTGCCAAATCCACAGAAAGAAGTTGGTCCTGGAGCCCACAAAAAGTTGAGGCCATCTGAGGAAAGAGCAGTAGCTGTCAGTTGAGTCAGACTCTGTCACTAAACTAAGGATGGGCACAGCCTGACAGCCCTTGGAGATTATCTAGGCCAACTTATTTTGTAACTCAGTTCCTAAGACACCAACTATTATAGTACAGAGTTACAAACAAAAAAATCATTCTTTCAGACCTATCAACTCAAGGAAGATCAAGGATTGCTTTCCTGGCCTTGATAAGCATGATGGTGCTTGACACCAATTGTCTTTTTCTCCTTGTCTCAAGAATGATAAAACTTGAATGCATGATGGTTAGTGCCTGTAAGGTTGTGATAAAAACTGGGTAGAAATCCAGGCCTTCTATTTTTCTTCCCATGTCCTTGCTTCCAAATCTCTGTGCTCAAAATTTTGAGGATGCTTTTGAAGTTTAGCTAATTCTATTACAATGATTTAAATATAAAACCTTTGTCTGTATAAGCCAACTCCCCTCTGGCTCAGGGAGCACACTTACAATTTCCACTGAAGAATGAAGACTACATTTCCCTGGCTGAGCTAAAACACTGACAATGTCTTGTTAGAGCAGAGTGAAGTAGACTGGCACAGACTGGAGCAGAGTTAAGTAGACCAATGAGGAGCAGGGCAGAGCTGTCTAGCCATAAAGGGGCCTGGCCCCAGGGTTTTTCACAACCATGCTGTTTTCACAACCAAGCTGTGTCACAATTGAGCTGTTTTGCACTGAATCAAGTTTCCTTCTTCACTGCTCCCCAAACTGGGGATTATTCTTGGTGTTCAATTGAATGAATGGCCATCAGTTGACACCTTTCAAGGAGATTCTTATTCTGTCCCCACTCTTTTCACTGGTTCCTTTCCCTGGGAAAAGTTTTGAGCCCTCAGGCATAACTTAGAAAATCACAAATGACATCAATGCTTCTATTTCACAGATTTGACAAATTGATGTGAGTGAAGTTGAGTTCCACTTCTTAAAAGCCGCTACTAATTTTGTACCGAGTGTCAAAACTCCAAAGTTGAGTAGTTAAAATTTTCAATTGAGTACAAGTCACCTTAAAAGTGTTGATTAGAATTTCCTCCTATTTTTTTTTTATTTTTTAGGGCATTGAGGGGTGACTCATTCATTTATAAACTAACTTAAAATGAACTAGTAATTATGTACAAAGAAAGGTGATAATTGGTAGGAAACTTGTTTCTCAAGTATCCATCCTTGAGCTAAATAATGACCTGATTTATGATTAGTGATAAAGGGAAGCCCATGGGGAGAGTGGCAGGAAGTTTTTACTTTGTGCTTTTGGCCACAGTGAAAGGGGAATAAATATGGAGGTTGTGGTAGGCAAAAGAATGTTTTCCCCAAAGCTGTCCTAATTTGTAAAACCTGTGAATATGTTAGGTTACACAGCAAAGATAAATTAAAGTAGAAGGTGGAATTAAGGTAGCTAATCAGCTGATCTTAAAATAAGGTGACTATTCTGAATTATCTGGTCAGGCCAATGTAAGCAAAAGGGCCCTTAAAAGAGTAAAAGGAAGGAGGAAGGGGAGAGTCAGGAGCTGTGATCATGTAAGAGGTCAGAGTGATGCAATGTGAGGACTCTGCCTGTTGCTGGCTTTGAAGAAAGATTAAAGGGCCATAAACCAAGGAATGCAGGAACCCTGTAGAAGCTGGAAAAGGCAAGGGAATTTATAACTTCCAAAACCTCTAGAATGAATGCTGGACTAGTGAGACCCATGATAGACTTCTAATCTATGGAAGTATAAGATAATAAATTTGTGTTGTTTTAAGCCACTGCATTTGTAGTAATCTGTTGTACAGCAAATGGAAAAGTAATGCAAGGTGAGGGAAGTAAAGATGAAGATGTTTCTGTTTTAGGTATGTTTCAGGCAGGCTGTTACCAGCATAAGAATTGAGGAAGACATATTGAGTTGAGTAGACACAAGAAAAAGATGGTTGTGCGATTGAAAAGGAGGAAGCAAAGACTCAGGAGCTCAGAATAAGGAGCAAAACCTGGAGATTAAGGGACCCTAATTAGCAGTGACCTCAAGTAACCACAGGATAGCTAAACTGAAATATGGAAAGCAGCAGATGCAATGATCCCTAGGTGCTGCTAATTCACTCTTTTATCTTACTTTGGTTAAGAATCAACATATACAGTGGAAATAGCCCTGACCTTAATAACTCTCTTTATAAAAAGTTAAACAAGACAGAAATAATATACTTTTATAAGTGTAAAATACATGAATTGGCATAACAGGAGTACTAGTTATAGAGCATGGAAAAAATGGCTAGTTGTCTCCCATATTTGTTTTCCTCTTTTTCCATCCTAATAGATATTTTAGGCTGGCACAGGGCTACTCAGCTTCATTTGCTTAGAGGTGTAGCCATGTGACTCAGGTCTAGCTAATGGCATGCAAATTGGAATGATGTGTGGACACTTTCAAAGGGGAGAGTTATACCTGCCATTTTTTTTCATGTACACTGGCTGGAATGAGGATGAGGAGATGAGATGTTTTGAACCTTGCAATGAGGGTAATACCCTTGGAATAGGGTACATAAGGAGCCTTCTCAGAGAAGAGTCCCCAGTGTGCTTAGATTTTATATGAGAGATAAATACAATTTTGTCTTCTTACATTCACTATTATTGTGCATCTTAGTTTCCGTTCCCTAGACAATACTGAATAATTCACCAGAGGATGTGGGTTGAGGCTCTTTCAAGTCAAAATAATAGTGATTTTCTTTGCTTTTCCCAGAGGTAACCTGAGTTTTTATAGGCTCTGCTTTGACAACAGAGTTGTTGTAACTATTAGCTTTCTATAGCTGTTGTAACAAGTTACCACAAATAGTGGCTTAAAGCAGCACACATTTATTACCTTACAGTTATATGGGTTAAAAGTCAGACCTGGGTCTCACTGGGCTAAAATAAAGATGTTGGAAGAGATGTATTTCTCTCTGGGGGCTCTAGAGGAGAATCTGTTTCTTTGCCTTTCCAGCATCTAGAGGCCACCTGCTTTCTTTGGCTCACAGGAACTTTTCCTTCATTTTCCAAGCTAGCAATGTCAAGGTAAATGCTTCTCATGCTACCTTCTTTTTTCTGTCTCTCCCTCTTCTTTAAAGGACGCTTGTGATCATATTGGGCTCACCTGGATAATTCAGGCTCATCTCCTCATCTCAAGGTCAGTTAATTATCAATCTTAATTCCATTTGTAACTTCAATTTCTCTTTTCCATGTGACTCAAGATATTTACAGTTTCTGGGGATTAGGACATGGACATCTGTTGGAGTCCATTTTTTTTCTATCTACCTCAGTCATTTGTTTTCCTTTCTCTTTTGTGTTCTTCACCCTCCAAAAATTGTTAGGTGTGCATATATGTATGTTTATATGTATATGCATATATCTATTTGCTACCTCTGTACTGTGAGAGGACCTAGAGGCAATTACACTCTAGTAGCAATTGAGCATATCTTGCACCTATATTTAATTTTACCTCCAAAAAAGAAATATGGACTCCTTAGGAAAATGAGTAATTTCAGAGCTGGGGCAGAAAAAGTACCAAATGAGCCTGGAACATCTCATTATGCTGGAAATCCACAAGCTCAAAGAACTACAGAGATATGTCAAGAGAACTCAAAAGCCATCTTGAAGGGATTACCAATGGCTAATCTGAGAAAATTTGAGTTTAAAATAACATTGACCATAACAGATTATAACCTGTTAAATAAAATAAAAATCCACGTATCCAAGTGTCTAGGAAAAAATTTCATATTTTGTCTTATTCTGACACTGAATATTTTTGACACCAGATGTGTGAGGTTTTCCCAATATTAATAAATTCCCTGACACCAGCTGAGTGTTCTAAAATTCAATTTAATTTTGACCCTGATCAGAGTAGTACAGACCACACAGTTTAAGGGCTCAGTTCCGCAAGACTGACCCCCACTTTATGTTTTTATTTTTTATTTTTAAGTGTGTATGTATATATAGATATTACTGACTATCCTATTACAGTTGTCCCATTTTTTTCCTTCCCTTTATTCCCCTCCGCGGTGATCCCCCTCCACCCAGCATTCCACCCCCTTAGTTCACGTCCATGAGTCATACATATAAGTTCTTTGGCTTCTCCATTTCCTATACTATTCTTAACCTCCCCCTGTCTATTTTGTACCTACTATTTATGCTTCTTATTCCCCATATCTTTTCCCCCATTCTTCCCGCTCTCCATCCCCTCTGATCTCCATTTCTATGATTCTATTCTTGTTCTCGTTATTTGCTTAGTTTGTTGTTGTTGTTGTTGTTGTTTTTCAGGTTCAGTTGCTGATAGTTGTGAGTTTGTTGTAATTTTGCTGTTTATAATATTTTTTTACCTTCTTTTTCTCAGATAAGTCCCTTTTAAATTTCATATAATAAAAGCTTGGTGATGATGAACTCCTTTAACTTTATCTTATCTGGGAAGCACTTTATTTGCCCTTCCATTCTAAATGATAGCTTTGCTGGATAGAGTAATCTTGGATATAGGACCTTGGCTTTCATGACTTTGAATATTTCTTGCCAGCCCCTTCTTGCCTGCAAGGTTTCTTTTGAAATCAGCTGATAGTCTTATGGGAACTCCTTTGTAGGTAACTGTCTCTTTTTCTCTTGCTGCTTTTAAGATTCTCTCCTTATCTTTAATCTTGGGGAATGTAATTATGATGTGGCTTGGTGTGTGCTTCCTTGGGTCCAACGTCTTTGGGACTCTCTGCGCTTCCTGGACTTCCCGGAAGTCTATTTCCTTGACCAGATTGGGGAAGTTCTCCTTCATTATTGTTTCAAATGAGTTTTCAATTTCTTGCTCTTCCTCTTCTCCTTCTGGCACCCCTATGATTCACATGTTAGAATGTTTAAACTTGTTCCAGAGGTTCCTAAGCCTCTCTTCATTTTTCTGAATTTTTGTTTCTTCATAATGCTCTGGTTGAATGTTTATTTCTTCCTTCTGCTCCAAATCATTGATTTGAGTCCTAGTTCCCTTCCCTTTATTGTCGGTTCCCTATGTATTTTTCTCTGTTTCACTTTGTGTAGCCTTCACCTTTTCCTCCATTTTGTGACCATATTCAACCATTTCTGTGAGTATCCTGATTACCAGTGTTTTGAACTCTGCATCTGATAGGTTGGCTATCTGTTCATTGCTTAATCCTATTTTTGGAGATTTTATCTGTTCTTTCATTTGAACCATATTTCTTTGTCTCAGCAGGCCATTTACATTGGAAGGGGCAGAGCCTTAGGTATTCGCCAGGGTGGGGCAACTGAGGTCACTGTGTTGTGATGCTGAATGTGGAGGAGGGGTCAGAGAGGGAACAATGCCACTTGATTGGCTCTTGGCCAGCTTTCAGTCACTTCCCCTGCTGCCCACAAGCAAATTGGGCTCTTCTAGTGCTGATACCTGGGTGGGTGGGTCTCTCCAATGAACTTCCCTGTCAGAGTGGGAGTTTCTTCCGCTACCACATCCCCCACAGTTTTTTATAGCTAGAGGTTTTGAGGCTTTCATTTCCTGCACTGGAACCCTGGATTGCATGATCTGTTTTGCTCCCCAGCTGTTTCTCCCGGTTTATCTGCACACAGATGTGGGACTACCTGGTCTGCCAGCTGCCACCTCACATGCCCAGTCCATCATCTGCTGCCTCTCCCACCTGGTCTGCCAGCCACCGCCTTGCTGCCTGTTTTCTCTGCCCCGGCTGCCCATCTCCACCCCTCCTACCA
Organism: Pteronotus mesoamericanus; assembly: GCF_021234165.1. Lineage (NCBI taxonomy): Eukaryota > Metazoa > Chordata > Mammalia > Chiroptera > Mormoopidae > Pteronotus > Pteronotus mesoamericanus. The sequence goes on from NW_026555072.1 coordinate 5,962,212, forward strand.
GTCTGGATAAATGTTTCTTCTTCAACTCCTTGGTTGTCAGACTTCCATACAGTTCAACTTTCTAGCAGTTCTGATTATTTTTTGTTTTTAAATTTGTTGTTGTCCTTTCGGTTGTGTGAGGAAGCAAAGTGTATCTATCAATGCCTCCATCTTGGCCAGAAGTCCTGACCCTCCACTTTCTGTGCGAGTTACAAGTAATAGGTCTGAGGTTGCCCAAAACTTCTGTCCAACTTAGTTGCAAATTGGAGGTTCCTGTGACCCCTCCTCAGGTTCAGTAATTTACAACAGTGGCTCATAAATCTAGGAAAACTGTTTACTTGTTATTTCCAATTTATAACAAGCAATATTTTAAAAGATACAAAGAACAGCCAGATGAAGAGACACATAGGTCTGGAATGGTCCCAGGTGCAGGAGTTTCTGTTGCTGTGGAGTTGTGGTATGCCACCCTCCCAGGATGTTTTCACTAATCTGGAAGCTTTACACACTCCATACTTTCGGATTTTTATGGAAATTTTATCACATAGGTATGATTGAACATTAACTCTGTCATTATTCCTTTTCTTCTTCTTGTAGGATAAAAGTTCCAAGCTTCTAATCATGCCTTATTCTTTCTGGTGACCAGTCCTCATCCTAAAACTATTCAGGTGCCCACCAAGTACCACATTAGAAAAAAAGACACTACTATCACCCAGGAAATTCCAACAGATTTAAAAGCTGTGTCAGAAACCAGGATCACAGACCAAATATTAGGGGAAAAAAGAGACTTCTAGTGCTTTTATTACTTAGGAAATTAAAAGAGTTTGTTGTTTGTTTGTTTTTGAAGCTCTATGCCAGAAACCAGAGGCAAAGACCAATATATATATTTGTATTATTTCACACCATGGTAATATAATATATAAATAAATACAAGATTTCTTCCTTACAATAAAAAGTCACAAATAAAATTATAATGAATGACAAAAATAGAAAATCACCATTTACCATCATCATAATGTTAATTGAGATAGGCAAGAATCATCAATGGATGACTATAAACGGTCAGAGCTTTCCCATCTCAGCTGAAATCACAGGCACACCCCATCTTGCTCTATACATAAACAAAGTAATATGTGTGACCTATTCTTTAAAAAATAGCATCCAGGATTAATTGCTCTTTCTAGTTTTGTGCAAGTACCTGTGATAACATAATTAACACTCTCTTGGATTATTGAGAATCTTTCTTACCAAAGCCCTTAGTGGCTTGTCAACAGTTTAGCATCCCAATCACCTGGAACATAGGGGATTCTTAGGGAATCTGTGTTCAAGTCAGTTGTATCAGAAATATGTCTATTCTCATTTGTATTTCAAAGGAAATATCATTTCTCAAATTTTCTCTTTGTATACCAAATCAATATTTTATCTTTTATTCCAAATGGAAGCATGAATTCAGACTCTCTCAGAAACTCTCTCATGTTTCTTCTTGCAATGTCGCTGTTAGCCCTCCATCATCCATGGTGTAAAATTTAAGACCAAAAGAGGCCAGAAACTGAAGAGCATAACTTTGTAAAAGAATGTATATAAACTGATCCAATAAAGTATTTCTAACACTTGAAAAAAAATTCTTTCAAAAGAACAATCATTTCTTGAATCAGCAAATATTTTGCACTATTTACAATGCTCCCTCTTTCATAATTTTGTACATTTGAAAATAATGTGCAAAGCTTATTGGGAAGAACATTATAATTGTGAATATTATAACTACTGCAATAATGACCCATAATAAACCACATCTTCCTCTATTCTTGCCCTGTGTATCCTCTTTTACCCTGACCCTCATTTGCTTTGGCCAGTGGGAAATTGTCAAGCTCTACACAGGCAGAAGCTTAATAAACCTTTGCATCTTGAGGATTTTCTGCTTCGAAAACTTACTCTAAGAGCCAAATGGCCACCTTGTAGAAGTCTGACTATCCTGAGATCACTATATTGTCAGGAAGTTGAACTTAGTCATAAGAAGCAGCCAAAGTACTCAGGCAGTGTTAAACATTATAATGGTCCCCTTAAGATGTCCATGTCCTAATCCTTGGATCCTAGGAATATGATGTTACATGTATTGTTACATGTATGTTACATGTTTATTTTATGCAGCATTTCCACTGTTCTGGTAAGAATAAAATATATATCCATGTAACAAGGTGTAAGATATGAAGAGAGTAATATTGATGATCTGGTGATTTCACATATGAGTGAAATAATCATACATGCATTTAAACTGATATTGTACAATAGAAAAATAAATGGTAAAACTCATAATTTTTTAATTAAAAAATATTTTAATAGTTCAATTACAGTTGTCTCTATTTTCCCCCATTGCTCTCCCCTGCCCTGCCCACACCCCCACATTCAATCTTCCCCCCCCACCTACCATTGTCCTTGTCCATGGGTCCTTTATATTTATATTCCTTGACTAGACCCTTCTTCTTTCTCCCGTTATTTCCCTCCCCTCACCCCTCTGGTCAATGTCAGTTTGTTCTTTATTTCCATGTTTCTGATTCTATTTTGCTTGCTTGTTTGTTATGTTGATTAGGTTCCACTTATAGGTTAGATCATATGGTAATTGTCTTTCACTGCCTGGCTTATTTCACTTAGCATAATGCTCTCCATTTCCATCCATGTTGTCATGAAAGTTAGGAGCTCCTTCTTTCTTTCTGCTGCATAGTACTCCATTCTGTAAAGGTACCAGTTATTTGATCCACTCATTTACTTATGGGCATCTAGGCTGTTTCCAGCACTTGGCTATTGTAATAACACTGCTATGAACACTAGGGTGCATAAGTTCTTCGGAATTGGTGTTTCAGGCTTCTTAGGGTGTAATCCCAAGAGGGAGATCACTGGATTGAAAGGCAGTTCCATTTTTAGCTTTTTGAGGAAATTCCACACTGTTTTCCACAGTGGCTGCACCAGTCTACATTCCCACCAATGGTGTACTAGGGTTCCCTTTTCTCCACAACCTCACCAGCACTTGTTATTTGTTGATTTGTTTATGATGGCCATTCTGACTAGCATGAAGTGGTATCTCATTGTAGTTTTCATTTGCATTTCTCTAATGGCTAGTGATGCTGAGAATCCTTTCATATGTCTCTGGGCCCTCTGTATGTCCTCCTTGGAGAAGTGTCTGTTTAGGTCCTTTGTCCATTTTTTTCATTGGATTGTTTGTTTTCCTAAATTTTAATTTTTAATGACAGATCTTTTTAATTTTGAGTCATACACAATTACATGATCTATCTTAGATCAAAAACCAAAAATGTTTGGGGATAATTTATTATAAAAATACAGAGGTGTCTCAGAAAACAGGAAATGAAGGCAGAATACAGGAAGGCCTTAAAATAGGACCTGAAAAGCCATCAGAACCACAATAAGGCTTCTCTGCTCCTCCAGGGCCACAGGCCCTCTTAAACCCACTTTATTATATTTATCTGCTTCTCTCTCTCTCTCTTTCTCTCTCTCTCTGTCTCAGACTTTTCTTCTTTAGGCATTCATGGTCAGACAGGATATTTCCAGCCCAACCTTTCCTTTATTTGCAACCTTAGCTTCCAGTATACTGATCAATATCTCTGAGCCTCCATTCTAAATTCCTTGGAGAAAGAAACTGGTCCAGGTGGGTTAGCTGTGCAGCTCTTTTTTCAATCAACAGTGGCTAGGAGGGCAGAGTTAGCTAGTTTAAACATGGGCAACAGGACCTCTGTATGTGTGTGTACACACATGACCACAATGGCATTTTTAGGCAGGCAGGCATACTAGAGATGTTCCTATAACTTAGCTCATCTAGGCAATAGTAATCTATTTGGTCCCAGTGCTGTGACTTTTGAGAAGCCAGAAGAGGAAAAGTGCTCCCAGATGCCAAAACCAGGGATTCTGGGAGTACAGAGTGTAATGCTAGTCCAGGGAAAGCCTGAGTCAGAGCATGGGTGCCTGGGATGCTACTGCCTGGAACTCTCACACCCCACCCACTCACTGGGATCAGGGAAGTCCCGAGCAGTGGGACATTTGGGGCACTAGCATTCAAGAAGCTGAATGTGCTATTTCTTCACTAAGAAATAGACAGCCTGTCTGTATTTAGTCTGTCTCTAAACAACATGCTTCTTTATGTTTCTCCATCTTTCCTAACATATCTCCATTTGAGGAACTGAAATTCCCACACCCTCTTAATTGTCATTATATCTTCAAAGTGGATTAACTATTATTACTAAAATCATATCTGTAATTATAATGCTATTCATTTTCAAATAAATATCCTTCTAGGAGATGTCAAGACATCTTTCTGTGAGAAGAGAATGTTCCTTCCCCTGCCCCACACCAATTGTACCCAACCTGTGACTGAGAATAACTAACTTCAGTCATAAAATAATCAATTCTATTCTGCAGCTATTTTTATTGGTGGTAATTATTATTAAATCAACACTTTTGAAATCTATGAAATGGCCTTATAGTGAAGATTCATGAGGATTCATTTACTTGCAATGAAGAAATAGCCTAAGGTCACTTCATTTTATTAAATTGAGACTGTATTGGACATTTTAATATCTGTTATTAAAAAGTCAACTATTTTTGATATGCTCATATATTGTGTCATACTTTCTGAAGAATATATTTCAATATAAAATGCAATTTGGGCAAATGAATAAAATCTCAGACTCTATGGTAGCTGATCTATACATGGCCAGGATAATGTTTTCTTAGTGTGGTACTCTTGCCTACAAACCACGTGGTAGTCAAGAGTAGTTTTATGTCTTGATTATTCTAACATATTCATTTAGACATGGGTTATTTTAAAGCCACCTATTGTTGCAACAAGCATTATCAAAAGACCTCATTAGAAAGTGTTATTTCTGCTTGAAAGATAAGTTGTTGTCAACAAACATCAAGAAAAGATCATTGTATGAAAACATTTGGGTGTTCTTTTATTGCAAAGGTCTAGATTACTTTTTCTCAAAATGTGTTTTGTGTGATGTTATCGTATGATGCAGAGAGCAGGGGATGAGTGTCCTTGTGCAAATAAACATCCAGGGCTTTACCACTCAGAACCTTTAAAACACTAAGGCAGATTAGGTGCATCCAAGTAGAGGACATGTGTGCACTACTTGAAAACAAATTGGGTAACAGAAATCTTTTTTAGAGGATCATGTTGGGAGACTATAATTCCATGCAGTGTATTTTTGAAAAAGTTCATCCATTGTGTTGTGGAAGTTTAAAAAACTGAGGTGATATTTATATAACATAAAATAAACCTTTTAACTGAACAGTTCAGTGGCACTTAGCACATTCACATTGTTTTGCAACTACCACTTCTCTATGGTTCCAAAATGTTTCATCGCCCCAAAAGAAAACCCCATACCCATTAAGTTCCTTTTCCCCATTCCTACCTCTCCAAAGCCTCTGGCAACCACAAATATTTTATCTCTATGTATTTAGTATAGTGGGTTTTTTTTAAATAGGCTTCATTCTTTAGAGCAATTTTAGCAAAATTGAGCAGAAGGTACAGAGAGTTCTCATATATACTTGCCCCTGCAAATGTACAGTCTTCTCTACTATCAACACCTTGCATCAGAGTGGTATGTTTCTTACAATCATATGTTGTCTTTTTAATGGGGCATTTTAATGGCTTTTAAAGTCTTGTTTTCATAACTAAGATTGTTGTTTTTTATCTTTTTTAAGATTTTATTTATTTATTTTTAGACCTAGGGGAAGAGAAGGAGAAAGATAGGGAGAGAAACACAGACCTGCAACCCAGGCATCAGTCCTGCCTGGGAATTGAACCTGAGATTTTTCGGTTTGCAGGCTGGTGTTCAATCCACTAAGCCACACCAGCCAGGGCTCAGATAGTTGTTCTATCGTAACACTTTTAACAGTGTTGTCTTCTGTTGTCCAGTTGAAGTTCACATGAGATTTTTCCCCTAATGATCCACATCAAAACATTCTACTTTGTGACTACGATGATTAACTGAAAAGGTATTTCTTTACAGATTCTTAGACAGCTCTTTGGAATTGGGACTCCTCATCTCTCCAAGGTTGGTATTATGGCTTCCATAATAGAAGACATTGCTAAGCATACATTACATCCTGTAACAAGAAGTCTGTTTCTTGATCACAAGGAAAAAGGGAGAACATTTAGTTTTTAAATGAAGTCCTCTTAATCTTTGTGTGAAATGCAAAACTTTAGGCCATTGTTATGTTAATCTGAAAAGAATAAATAATTCTAAATTTCAAATTAATTAATTAATCATTTGGTCATGCAATAATTATTTACCAAGAATTTCTAGGTCTTCCAGATGCTTTGGAGGAAAACCAAATATGTAAAACAAACAACCAAACAAAAATACCTGTCTTAGTTTGGGAGATGATATATAGTATAGGTAAAGTTCCATAGGCTTAAATTAAGCCCAAGTGCTCAAAACATGCAACTTGTATTAATTTAGTATAGTTTTCCTAACTTCTTTTCTATAACTGGTTATCTCTACCTTCCATCATACTTGGTAAATGAAACTTAATTATAGTTAATTTTTCATAAATATAGTCAAGCCAGGATTCTCTTGGTCATTTCAAAATTTTCCTTCTACCTTTGTCTCTATGGTAGTAACCAAGTTCTAGCAGGTTCAGTATGAAGTAAGTTTTGGGGAAAATGCTTTACCAGAGAGGCCAGTGTGGACCTGCTTCCACAGGTCCTGGAACGCCGCTGGCATTTGTGCTCACTGGCACCTACCCATATATTTTCATCTCGCTTCTGGTCTAGGTCTCTGCCAGACATTATCATCCTTATTTGAACTTAGGATACTCAAACCCAACTCCTGTTCTCTCAGCTACTCCTATGCTTGGGAAGACCTGGGGCAGCTCCTTGTGCCCTGCTAGACTGCATGGGGGCTTCCCACATCTTTCATAGGTCCTGTTGTTTGGACATCCCTGACCCTCAAGAGTCACTGTCACTTATCTGTCCTTACTCGGCAGAGGAGGGCATGAGGAGTCTGCTTCCAGTAGTTCCTTCAACAGGAAAGATAACACAGGTTCCCATACTCATCTCCCACTCCTTGCAAAAGCTCCTCCACTGCTCTGACTCTCTTTGCTTTTGTCCATCCCAGGTCATTGTAATATTTTCTCTATGCCTTTTGTTGAGCATGACTTTGTGCCCTGAATCTCCTTTTTCAAACTGAAACTCACATCCTTTGTTTTCAAACTAGTGTCTCTGCCACAATTCTCAAAAGCTTATTTTTAAAAAGCAAAAGCAAAACTGAGCACATTTCCTCCCTCTACTCCGCTCTAACAATTCTTACTTCCCTGAGTTGATGATGCTTGTAATTGGAAGTAGGAGACAGGCAATGTATACAGCAAGGGGCAAGGAGGAGGACCCTCATACCATATCTCAAATTGTTAATTTCACTCTCTCCCTTTCTCAGAAGAGTTTAGTGTTTCTCTCTCTTTAAGAAGAGTAGAAGAATTTAATAAAACATAGGGCTACATTACAAGAGATGTCAAAGAGCTGTATTTGGTTATTGACCAAAATGGTACAAATACTGTGCAGTCAGTAGCAGGTCAAATCAATATGGGATGATCTTAGGAGTTTTGAAAAAGGAGAGGGCCCTTGATTGATTTATAATATGTAAATCAGTGGAAATAAATGTCTAATGAATTTCATGTTTAACCACAGAAATGGGGATACACAATGTGTCATGAAAAAGATGTTTGCAGTTATAAAAAGATTGGTGGCATAATGTGGCATTACAGAAGCTAGGGGAGGAGATGATTTCAAGGAGGAAGTTGAAAGCCATAGTAAAAGCTAAAAGGAAGTAAAACCAAATACCTATTGAGAAAAAGCTATGTGTTGTTCTCATGTGTTGGTGTCAGGAGTGCATCAGTTAACATTCGCTAGTATTTCAACTTTACATACAATGAAGAATTGTAGCAGTGGACAAAGAAAGGGAAAACTGGAAAGTCATCCCTGACCCAGAACCACCAGAGAACACTTCTCCCTCCTCTGGGTACTGGTTCTAAGGGCTCTGTATCCATAACCACATACCTAGGGGTGGGAGGTTATTTGATCTTAATAAGCATGCAAATAAAAAGAAAGGAGTGATACTATTAGTATCCTATTACAAACTGGCAGAGTAGTACAATATATTCAAAATTGGCCTTACTTTAATCTATATTTATAACTGGGAGTTCTATCAGCTGTGCTCAACCATTATTTATTAGTATTTTAGATGGGCTCTCAAAGCTTTGTGTCTACAGTAAAAATTCACAAAAGGATTAGCAGAGAATCAGGATATAATGTTACATTTTAAATTGCATAGCATATTAATAACATCGTTGCATCTCTTTTTTTTTCTTTTTAAATCATTCCTTTCTTTCCAACCTCTTTGAAAAGAAAAATAATTTTCACTAGATTATAAAAAATGAGCTTTGGTCCATTTTTAGTCTTTGTGCTGTGGATATAGAAATTTGCTAAAAAAAATCTATAGCTTTAAAGAGCCATTGCATTTTAATTTACTTATTGAATAATCCATTTGTTATGTGATGAAACCATCAATAACATCAATTTTGAAGAAACCACATAGATATTTGCTGCAAATCAAATAAGTATTTTTTGGAACTTGGTGGTAAGAAAAAAAATCTTTTTCTGAGTCAGAGGACATTAGTAGAGCTGAATTAAGTGTCTGTCTGCACCACAGCTGGATAGCTGCTTCATGAGGTGACTGGGACTTAGACCTCATAGCAAAACAAGGTGTTAAGTCCTCAGTGACAGAAAGAAAGATGGTATGTGATTGAATGAGTGAGCTTGTATGATTAATGCATAACTGTGGAGGCATGAAGAGAATGAAATTTATTGAGAGAAACTCCCACATGCAAACCGCCACCCATACATGACCATGGGGTCACAGTCTTGCTGTTAACTTTCCTTATGCCAAGTACTGACTTGATGGCCACTCTCCTTCATGTATTTCACCAGGACCATGCAGTGACTTAGAAGTTTGAGAAGCATCAGGAAGTTTTAGGAAGGAGAAAACGAGTTTGAAAAGTGGGGAATGAATATCATGAAGCACACCCTTCCCAAAATTAGGAATGGATTCTGAAAAGAAGTTTTTCTATTCTCATCACTAAACTTTTAGAATTCATGTAGCTGTGGTTGAAGAGACATTTTATAAGATGGGGACTCAATCAAGAAATCAAGTCAATAAAGAATGACAGAGCCCACATTGGAAACTAAGGACTCAATACACTCCAGCACACTTGCTTAAACACAAGTGACAGAAGCATCTATGTATTTTGATGTCTATCACCAGTGCCTCCTCATAGGACCTGTTCAGCCTCACTTGACTCTTGGATTCTTGAAGCAACTCAGTTTTTCTCTGTCCTGGACCTGCATGGGTGCTTCTCCTTTACTTGGAATGTTTTGCCCTCTTTGCAGATCACTTCCTACTGAACCTTCAGGTTACAGCTTAAACTGTTTCTCCATGACAGTTTTTCCTGAGTACTTGATCTGAACAGCCCACAATTTGTAATTATTTTTTGTTTTTTTGTTTGCTTAGTTGTTCCTTATCACCATGATGGAGGATGTATTTGTTTCCTAGGGCTGCTGAAACAAAGTACCACGGACAGGATGACAAGCAAAGGAAATTTATTGTCTTACAGTTCTGGCAGCTGGAAGTCCCAGATCAAGGTGTTGTCAGGGTCCATTTCTTCCGTGGGTTATAAGAGAAGGATCTGTTCTAGGCCAATATCCTTGGCTTGTATATAGCCTTCTCTCTGTGTCCTCATGGTATCTTCTCTTTATGAGTATCAGTGTACAAACTTCTCCTTTTTCATAAGGAAACCAGTCATTTTGGATTAGGGCCACACCAATGACCTCATTTTAGCTTGAATATCTCTGTAAAGACCTTATCTCCAAATGCAGTCATATTGTGAGGTACTGGGGGTTAGGATTTCAACATATGATTTTTTTGCGGGGAGGGACACAATTCAGCCCATAACAGCAGGGATTGTACAATTTTCTCAACATCCATTGTATAGCTGTTCAGCACTTAGAAAGTGTCTGGCACATAACAGACCCTCAACTAATAGTTGACTGTATGAATGACCTACAAATATCCCAGATGTTTAAGGGATGAGTTCTTTTGCAGTTCTAGCACTGACCCTTCTCTGCTGAGCTCTGTGGCTCTTGTACTCTGGGAATTCTGTTATTGCTTCAGGGCCCTTGTAAAGTACTTGTTACTTTACACAGATCCTGTGTCTTTCCTGGAAAGACTTAAGCAGATTTACCAGAATACGCAAAATAAAAGACGAGGATCTTAAGTGGAACAATTGGATGTCACATAGATTCATACCCTATTTACAGAGGTAAACATAAACTGTCTCCTAGCTTTCTAGTTTATGTGGTTCATAGAATCCATCACATTAAAAACATCAACTGCTAGGCCAAGAACAACTGTCATTGGTTTTGGTGTGAAGAAAGGACAAAAATTTTTCCTGGGTGATCCTTTGAAGGAAACACTGTGTATCATGATAAACAGGTGCTGATAATATATTTTCCATGATGCACAAAGAAGTTCACAAGAATTCTTGTTTCTATTTTTCAACTTTTTAAAATGTTAATTTTAATGTATTTATAATTCCTAATTATAAAAGAGCACATGTTTATTGAAGAGAATATATAATTTATAGGCAAGTAGAAAAAAGATGCTATAAATAATCTAATACCCCAACATCTAGGAAAATACTGTTGCTAACATTTTGGTATATATTTTTCCTGTCTTATGCATGAATAAAACTTTTAACAAAAGATTCAAACTGCATATTATTTTTAATTTTGTTTTTAATTAAACTATATATCATGCACATTTTTAAAAACCATTAAATATTCTTTAAAAATACTTTAATAGCTCCTATGTATTTCTTTAGATAAGGCACTTATTTATTGAGCCAATTCCTTTACAGTTGGATAGTTAGCTGGTTTCCAAAATTGACCACTATAAGAAATGATGTTGGGAACATATTTATAGATAAAACATTTTAAAAATTATAATAATTTTCTTAGGAAAAATTCCCAGAAGACCAATGGCCAAAGCCTGAAAGTTTTTTAAATTATAAATGACCACTTTTCTGTATAGAATATTATAAAATTTATATTCTGTCCAACTGTGTTCAAAAGTACCATTTTCTTCCACACATACCAGAAATTTGTGTATCATAATTTTATTTAATTCTTGTCAGTTTGATGTATAACTCAAAGGTGATTTATAACTCTTTTATGCATAGGAGTGTAAACATTTTTATATATAAAATAAGTCAATTTTTTTATGATGCTGCTTTCGGTGTCATTATTAGAAAAGTTTACTGCCATCCAAGATTTTATCAATGTGTATCTATATTCCCTTCTGGAATGTTCATGGTTTTTTTTTTTTCTTAAAACTTTACATTTTTAGCCTAGCTGAAATTATTCTGAACTATAATGAAGTTAACTTAATTTTCTACAAGTATTTAGTCAAATTATATAATCAATATGATTTTATATGACACAGCTATCATAAGTTAAAATTTTAAACACCGCTACATCTGTCCTGGAATTTCTATTTTTGTTAACTTGAATTGTTTGTCTAGCCCTGCACCCATACCACATTGTTCAAATTATTGTGGCTTTATAATATATTTCAACATTTGGTTTCAAGTCCCTTCTCATTTTTAAAAATTTTTCTTGATTATTCTTGCACGTTTATTCTTCTGGATGAACTTTTAAAATGTTTTGTCAAATTGCAAGAATGTTCCATTGATTTTGGATTAGATTAAGAACATCACATTTATAAAGCAAACTCTGAAGAATTAGCACTTTAATAATAATTGGATTTTCCTATCTAGAAATATTATGTCTTTTTCTTTATTAAACTCTCTTTTTCAGCAACATTGAAAGAAAAAAGAAACCAACAGAGTCAAGAGGAAAGGAAGGGGGGAGCGGGGAAAGGGAAGGCAAGGGTCAAGTCAAGGAACGTATATCAAGGACTCATGGACAAAGCCGAAGTGGGGAAGGACTGAGGGAGGGAGTTGGGGCAGGGGGCAGGGGAAAGTGGTGGTGGGAATGCAGAGATAAATATATTTGAACAAAAATAAATAAATTAAATTTTAAAAAGTGTGTTTTGGCTTTCTTCATACAGCATTGCACATTTCTTACTAAATTCATTTGTAAATCTGTTATATTTTTGTTCATTTTGTGAATAAAATGTTTATTTTAATATAGTTTTTAATACTTGTATACTTTATTATCTACCACCTCCTAGTAGTTATAACATTTTCATGGATAATTTTTTGAGGTTTTGAGATAGGTAAAAGAATGAAAATAGAATTAGTTTTGTTCCCTTTACAATACTTATACCTCTTATTTCTTATCCTGGTTTATTATATTGCTTGAAAATTATAAGAAATAATAAAGAATCATGATGATTTTAAGCATCCTTATTTTATTCTTGACTTCAGTTGAAAAGCCTGTCAGAATGATATAAATTGTTGGTTTGCAAAATATGACATTTATCATGTTATGAAAGTTTTCTTCCTATCCCAGCTTATTGCATATATTTAGAATTAATGAATATTTAATTTTATCATCTATTAAAATTCAGGCTTTATCCCCTTGATCTGATAAATTATGCTAGTTGATTTTTAAATATTAAATAATCCTTGCATTCCTGGCATAAACTCTTTTTCATTGTGGTGTATTGTTAATTTATTTTCATATTGGATTCAGTTTGTCAATGCTATGTTTAGGATTTTTGTTTGTGTATATTTCCTAGACTATTTAATAAGCTTTCTCTGTTTACTTTTTATCACTTTTTAATATTGTGGTTTTTCTAGCTTCATAAAATAAATTGGAAGCTTTTTATCATTTACTCTACTTTGAAATTCTTTAAATAGCATTGGAATATTACAAAAATGAAAATAACTTAATATTTAATTTTTTGACACAATCTGTGATTTCATCTGTGGTTTCTGGTCTATTTTAATGTCTTACCTCTTCTTGACCCAGTTCATAGGGCTCTTTTTCAGAAAAGTCTTTCTAGAAGTTTTATGTGCACACATCTCCTAGGCAATCTCACTGGCTTGTAAATTCTGATTTGTTAGAACTACATCATATAGTCCAAATATTCCACTCTCTAGTGCGTCACCTAGATTCACACACATACAATATACTAGAACACCTAAGAAGAATTATCTCTCAGGTCTTTTGCTCCCGAAGAAGACCCTAATTTTATGACTCATGGACATGTGATTTATGTCAACATGTTTCCAGGAGAAAACTGGCAGAGGAGTTACGGGGAGCAGGGTAGAGGAGGAGAAGAAACAGAGCAAGGGTGTGAGTTCAGGTGATGTCCCAGCCTCATACTGACCCTGTAGGGAGCTCTAGAGGATAAATTACAACTCAGAGTTTCTCTTGACTTGGGGTAAAGGAACTGGGCTTTGTTCTCCTGCACTCATCAACCATGGGTTAATGGGTGTGGAGTCCAAGGGTGAGGTAGGAGTGATGTAAACTCCCAGGTAATTCTTACTCTAGTGCCTGTGAGCAAAGTAGTTCCAGTGGACTGAAATCAGTCCTCATAAAAAGAGTTGCAGAAGTTGGAGTGGGGAATGAAGTGGGTTACACACTGATAAAAGTGATCCAAAAAGATCTGAGCAGAGCAATGACAGTGCTGGGTGAAGGGTGAATTCTTTATCTCTCAAGTAATCTTTCCTAGGCATTGTTTATTTCAGAGAGATATGAAGTTAAAAATAGGGCAACAGAGAGTTCAAGACTGCACTCTCTGATATGTTCTGACAGTCAGCCCTTATATGTTGGAATATTTTTGTAGGCATTGATTACCTGAAAGTAAGGTTGACATACTTTTGTGAAAAGCCAGGAACCATCTAACAATGGTGTGTGCCTAAGTGGAGAACCTATATTACCTTTGCTTTAAGATGAGAATGAAAAAACCATGGGCAAGGCCAAGTTTCTCCTAGAAAATGTTTTTCATTTACTATAGTGCATAGACACATGGCAAATAAAAGCCTGAAGCTCTGCTTCATATAACAAACATCATTAGCCTGGAATTTTTCAAGGCTTTGAACATTTAAAGTATCTCAGTAAAGAACCCAAATTGTTACTTCCAACAGTATAAAATAACTAAGTAAAATAATGCATATGGAAATTTTATCTATATATATATTAGTTTGTAATTTGAGAAAAGTCTGCCAAAAACAATGTCTTTAATTTTAGAAAAATTTATCGGTTGCATCTTGTCTTTTATACAATTATTAGTTCATCTTTAAGTAATGTGCTCAAACCATAATATCTATATATAAGAAAATACTTGTTTGTCTCATCTCTGTAGTAGGAGGGCTTACACTCAGCTAGCCCAAAAGTGGTATTGGAGAATTAACAAATAAATTATCCATTTGCACTATGGCAGATTATGTTTTTCAAAGATGGCAGTCGTATGTATGAATCTCTCTCTCTCTCTCTCTCTCTCTCTCTCTCTCTCTCTCTCTCTCTATCTTTATATATATATCCCATTCTTTATGCCCTTTTTTATAATATGACATTGATACTTCTACATCAAGATGCATTTGTCTTTCATCTCCAACCTGAATGAACTTTTTAAAGTGCCTTGATCCACAGAATATGGCAGAAGTGATGCTGTGTGTCTTCTTAAGCTAAGATACTATAGATAATATAGCTCTCTTTTTTTTTTTCGGCCACATTCGCCCTTAAAACCCAACGACCATGTTGTGATGTTCAGGCTATGTGGAGAGAGACCACATGTCAGTGTTCCAGCTAACAGTCCCACTAGGCACCAGCCAATGGTTAGCATCAGTCTCAGACACATAAGTGAATGAGCCTTCCGAGGATTCCAGCCTCCAGTCTTTGAACTGCTCTAGCTGAGGCCTTCGACAATGTGTGTGGCACAGAGAGAAGCTGTTTCTTTCATGCCTTGTCTGAATTCCTAACCCATAGAATCTATGAGAGATAATAAATGATGCTGTTGTTTTGAAATACTAAGTTTTTGGTTAATTTTTTCACTGAGACATGCACCAATAAGCCATTGTCACCTACTGATTTAAGACATCATTGTCATATTCTAAACTTCCAAACAGATATGGTCCATTTACGAGCCCTTTTATATTTTCTTGATTTATTTAGTAATATCTAATGTGGAAAGTTTCTTCTTGTATCAGTATATACATAAGTAATGCTATGGCAAAAAAAAAAAAGCCCCCAAATCTCTGTAGTTTAATAGAACAAAGACTTATTTCACACTCACATGAAACAAATATACTGTGGTTCCGGCAACTTGCCAAGTGAGTTGTCTTCCATTTGGAGATTTAATGACACAGGCTGTTTCCTTGTTGTGATGCCACTATCTTAATATATGGCCTCCAGGTCATTGGAGCATGGGAAGAAAGAACTGAAGAGTTTGCGGACATGGATACTAAATGGTTTGACCTAGAAGTGACACTTCTTCTGCCCAGTAGCCAGAACTAGTCACAATGTCCAATCAACAACAAGGGGAGTAAAAAATGTGGAAAAGCACATGGATATTGAGTGAGTAATAGATGTTTCCACCAAACCCTTCATTATTCATTGTTTATTTTTCCAGAAATTTCTCGACTATTCTCACACATATATTGTTCCTGAAAAATTTTAGTATTCAATATATTTAATTTTAATTGTTTTTATAAAAAACAGATCTTTTTGTTTTAAGGGGAGGAAATAATCTAAACCAAAGAGGGACCAGAATAGTTCCCTATTTTTTTACTGTTGGACATTTTTATTTGTTGCTTCATTCCTACCAACCAAGACTCTTTTGGTTCCTGATTAAGCATTACTAATTATGATTTAATATCTAGTTCATTTAGCTTATGCCATAACCAATTTCTGACTCTAAATCCAAAAGTTGAAGAAAGGTCAATGGCATTTTCATGCTTCCTTTTTGACATTTCCTCAGAGTGAGAAAGAATATGAGTGATCTGTAGTAGAATAATCATATCAGAAGCATCATTACTTTGTAAATGAAACATAAGACTGAGAAGCCAGGACTTGAAAAAGAAACAAACATGTCACATTAAGAGAATATCCAATAACTTAATAGTTCCATAGTTTCTGGGAAGGACAGATTAAAACATAGCCCTATTAAAGACAGGATAAAATGCTGTATTCAAAAGAAATACAAGCCCTGCTCAAAGAGCTTTAGAATAATTATATAAAACAACAAGTGCTCATGAGGTTGTGGAGAAAAGGAACCCTAGTACACTGTTGGTGGTAATGCAGACTGGTATAGCCACTGTGGAAAACAGTATGGAATTTCCTCAGAAAAGTAAAAATGGAACTGCTGTTTGACCCAGCAATTCCACTGCTGGGATCATACCCTAAGAATCCTGAACCACCAGTTAAAAAGAACCTATGCACCCCAATGTTCATAGCAGTGTTATTTACAATTAACCAAGTGCTGGAAACAGCCTAAATGCCCATCAGTAAATGAATGGATCAAAAAATGGTGGTACATTTACAGAATGGAATACTATGCAGCAGAAAGAAAGAAGGAGCTCCTACTCTTCACCACAGCATGGATGGAACTGGAGAATATTATGCTAAGTGAAATAAGCCAGGCAATGAGAGACAAATACCATATGTTCTCACCTATAAGTGGAAACTAATCAACATAACAAGCAAGCAAAATAGAACGAGAGACATGGAAATAAAGAACCAACTCACAGTGACCAGAGGGGAGGGAAGAGGGAGATAATGGGGGAAAGAAAGTCAAGGGTTAAGTCAAAGAACATGTATAAAGGACCCATGGACAAAGACAACAGGGAGGGGAGGATTGAAAGTGAAATGTAGGGGTTTAGTAGGGCAGGAGGGAATAATGAGGGGGATAATGGGGAAAAGTGTAATTTAACAACAACAAATTTTTTTTAAATAAAATAAAATATATTTTATTGAATTTATTGGGGTGAAATTGGTTAATAAAATTATATAGATTTCAAGTGTACAATTCTATAATACATCATCTGTGTATTGTATTGTGTGTTCACCACCCAAAGTCTAATCTCCTTCCATCACCATTTATCCTCCCTTTACACTCTTCTACCTGGCCCCATCCCCCTTTCCCTCTGGTAATAACCATACTGTTGTTTGTGTCTGAGCTTTTTCTTTTTTCTTTTGCTTAATCCCTTCACATATTTCACCTAGCCCCTCAAACCCCACTCACACAGGCAAAGAACCTGATGTCCTCTAGGCATTTCTCCAAAGAGGACATATAGATGGCCAATAGACATATGAAAAAATGCCCCATATCACTAATAATCAGAGAAATGCAAATTAAAACCACAATGAGATATCACTTCCTATGTGTCAGAATGGCCAGCATCAATAAATCAATAAACAACGAGTGTTGGTGAAGACGTGGAAAAAGGGAAATATTGTACACTGTTGGTGATAATGCAGATTAGTGTAGCCACTATGGAAATCAGTATGGAGTTACCTCAAAAAAATTAAAAATGGAACTGCCTTATGATCCAACAATTCCACTTCTGGGAATATATCTGAAGAAGCCTGAAATACAGATTTAAAAGGATATATGCACCCCTATGTTCATTGCAGTGTTATTTACAATTGCCAGGATTTGGAAGCAATGCAAGTGCCCATCAGTAGGTGAGTAGGTAAAAGAGCTGTGGGACATTTACACAATAGAATAGTGCTCAGCCATAAAAAGGAAATCTTTTGCAACAGTAGGGATGGATGTGGATAGTATTATGCTAAGTGAAAGAAGCTTGTCAGAGAAACACAAATACCATATGATTCCTCTTACATATGAAATCTAATTAATAAAATAAACAAACAAAATAGAAACAGACTCATAGATACAGAGAATGAAATAATTATATAATTTCAATTGAAAGTGATAAGAGAGTAAGTGAAGTATAGAATTTTGACAATTTGCTGTTGAGTTGGCATGTAATTCTCCTTAGCAAAGAGAGGGAAAAGCCATGCTTTTAATATTTATATGTTTATTAAGTTCTGTATCTGTGTAGAAATATTTTCCTCCTGCCTTGGAACATGACACATATGTCTACCTCAGGCCTACCAGATGCAGCATATCACAGGCATTATTTTGAGATTATATTATGTTTCAATATTCCTTCTTTTCTTGGTGTAGGCAACCACAAGTCTGCCTGGAGCAGTGGGTATTAAGCCTGCTTCTAGCTTGTACCTATTGATATAATTCATACATGGTTCAATTTGCAGTCCTTTCCTCTTTTATATTTGTTCTTAAGTTGATACAGTCCCATGGCTTTAAAAGACACTTACATGTTATGACTCCCAAATTTGTATCCATCATCCATATCTTCCCCTGAGCCCCAGGTGTTGTCTTCCTCTCTACTTGTGTGTCTGTTAGACATTTCCAAGTCTGAATTCTTGATTCCACCCACCCTCTTCCGCAATGCATCCCTTTAACCTCCCTTATTTCTGTCAGTGACTATATGAATAAATCAGTTATTTCCTCACAAAAAGCTATGTATACTTTTTTATTCTTCTTTTCCTCCTTAAATCATATAGTCAATTTATCAGCAAGTTCTTTAAGAAATTTACATTCTTCCCTGGCTGGTGTGGCTCAGTGGATTCAGTGGTGGCCTGTGAAACACAGGGTCACTGGTTCGATTCCCAGTCAGGGCATATGCTTGGGTGGTGGGCCAGGTCCCCAGTAGGGGACACATGAGAGGCAACCACACATTGATGTTTCTTTCCCTGTATTTTTCCCTTCTTTCCCCTTGGTTCAAAAATAAGTAAATAAAATTTTTAATAAAAAAAAGTGTACATTCAGAGTATTTCTTGAATCTAATCACATTTCACCACTCCACTACTTCCAACTTAATCCAAAATTTTACTATGTAGTAGGTGTTAAGTCGTAGGAATTATCCCCTATAGAGAAGAAGTTGAACTCTTGAGTATCTTCATAGAAACTGGCTAAGGCTAGTAACTAAGACAATCAATCCTGGTCAACAATGGGGCATGGACCCGAGCCTTCAAAGCATGCCCTGATAAGGGCTAGTACTTCTCCAATCATGAGCATTGATACAGAAAATCCTTCTGTTAGCTTTCCTTGTCATATAGCAGCAACAGGCTACTTGAACAGTCCTTTCACTTCCATAACACTGGAAGAGAAACTGGCAGGACGGGGATGGGACAAGGTCCTATTATACCTAATTCTTATATTCTACTTCCTAATCATCCCAGAGGAAATACTGGCAGATTAAGGATCAAGCATGGTTCTAATGTATCATTGCTGTTACATCCTGGACCCTCACTATATTGGGAAAGTCTGGTTTCTCCCTAACCATTCAGCTTAAAAGCCACTCACCCAAAAATTCATGTATTTTTTCCATATCTGACATTTGAGGTGAAGCTACCACAGAGTGTGAGGGGCAGTGGTGAACTCATATATCTTCTCTGATCCTGACTCCATGAATTTCTCCCAATGATTGATGTTTCTGCAGGCCTGGTCTATGTGGCAGCAGAACATTTGTCCTTGTTGAACAATAGGTGTTGTATTGTGTCCGAATCAGGAAACTTAGTTCTGCCTCCCCCATCCACTGTACTCATCTTCTAATCTTCCCTATTTCAATTAAATAGGAACACCAATCGGTCACCAGTTGTTCATACCAAAAACTTGTGTCATTGCCAATTCCTCTTCTTAACCCAAATCATAAACTCAATCTATCAGCAAGTTCCCCAAGAGCTCTATTTTCAAACTACAGTCAGAATTCAACCATGTTTCACTGCATTGACCTCATAAGTAGACTGCCCATTTCTACAAAAGACCCAAGGTCGTCTTTTATAAACATGATTCAGGTTATGTCACCCTATAGTTTGAAAATTCCCCAGTGGCTTCCCATCACATTTAGAACACACTCCAGATGTCTTATCTGCATTATCATGACTACAAGGCTCTATGTGATTTGGACCTTGCCTCATTTTTTTCTAATCTTGCTATTTACTCTGTTCCAGCCACAGTTGCATCCTTTCTTTATTTTAAACATCCTAATCTTGCCCTCAGCCCAAGGCTATTCACTCTGCCTCAATTTGTCTTCTCTCAGTACTTGCATAACTCTTTCTTATTTCACCCATATCTCTGTTCATATACCACTTCATCCTGGGTTTATTTTCTGGTCACTCAATCTAAAACAGCATTTTTCTTCACTCTGGATCCCCTTGCATTCTTTGATTTTTGTCATTACATGTATCACCACCTGAAGATATATTTTCTATTTATTCATGAGATTGTTGTCTGTTTTTCTAGTGGAATTTCAGCTTCATGAGATATGAGCCCTTGTCTGTTTTGTTTGCAACTCTATCTCCAAGGCCAAAAATAGGATTTGGCACTGCTCAAAAAATATTTGTTGAATAAATGAATAAGACTGAAAAAAACCTGAAAATCATTTTTAAGATATCTGGGGAAATGAGAGGATATTTCTGAAAATATAATTATTCATCAATTTGATAAGAAAAGCTAGGGTTATCTGCACTCAATAGGTGTTTAAGAAATACAGACTGAATAAGCAATTAGATACAATAGATAGATAAAATGAAGATGCCTTTATTTATCACAAAAAAAACTTATGGAATTTCTCTAAGCATCTTATTTTCTCTTGACTCAAACAAGCAAAAAAATTTTTTTAATTAAGTTTTAATTTAAAAAGTCATAAATTTTGGACAAACTTATCAATATGTGAAAATTTATTTTGGGAAAAATAACTATCAAATATGATGAGTGATATAATTTTTTTCTGTATGGGGAAGATCAAGAAATTTAGTTTTTCTTTGAATATTTAGTCAATGACTATTAATCTTTTCAAAAGCATACATAAATTTCAAGCTATCAGTACAAACTCTTAGAATAATTCTTTCTGGGTAAAATTGACTTTAAATAAGATTAAAATTGATCTAACATAAATTTGTTGAGCTACATTGAATGTAGTTTGTACATGATCATTGAAACATGCAAAGTTAGTTCAAAATACATTTTTAAATTAATGTTACATTTTATATTAAAAGGAGTGAGTATTAATACTGTGAAATTTAAGAATTTTAGAAAATGAGATTCGGCAGTAGAGTCTATTATTTTATAGCAAGAACATAAGAGATTAAGGTTCAAATACAACTAAAACAGTCTGTTTCATTCTATGAAAAGTTATTGATTCCTAACCTGCTGGTAGTTTTATAGGCATCATAATATGGTAGTCAAAGTCCCTGGTCTTATTTACAGCCAAGGCTAAGTTCACCATTTCCTTAGGTGTTCCCCAGTAGGGCCTTGTCTAACAACACAGAGCAATAATCTTTGAAATCTAAAGCTGTGTCAGTTCAGTGTCTCAAATAACCTTCACGTTGAGCATCTTAAATTGTTTTTCTATTCTCATAAAACAGACGATGTAACTAAAGTTGTAAGAAGTTAATAACTTTCCCAAAATTTCAGAGCTAAAAAGATTTTCCAGGTTTGGGCAACTGTGGTGCAATTGAGTTAAGGATGCAAAATATGGAGCAGCATTAGAGGAGAGGATAATCAGTTGGATTTGATACCCCAGTGAGAGGTGCCAATGGGATATTTACATGTTTAGTTCTTGGGATTCAGTGCAAATTCTTCCTTTGAAGTTAAGAAAGTATGCTAAGAACAGAAATTGAGGACTTCCTGTCAAGATGGAGGTAAAAGTAGACGTGCTTCGCCTTCTTGCACAACCACAGAGAGAATTATAACTATTTCTCAAAACAAATAACAACCAGAACCATCAGAAAATCAGGCTATATGGAAATTTGACAACCAAAGATTTAAAGGAGCCACATTCACCCAGATGGGTAGGGGTAGCGGAGTTGCAGAGATGGGCAGAGAGGTGAGATGTGGCAGGGTGATAAAATGTGGCATGGAGAGGCAGTGGTGGCAGAATGGGAAGTTCAACATTCATGTGTGGTAGATAAAAATTGGGAGGGGTACCTTGTGAGTGAGCAATCCCAACCCCAGGCCAGACAACACAGCCCAGGCTTCCAGTGCCAGGAAGATAAATCTCCATAACTTCTGGCAGTAAAAGCCTAAATTCACTACCAGCGCAACTTCTGGAAAGGCAACAGCTGGAAGGGCAATAGCTGGAAGGGCACCAGTCACATACAAGAAGTGGGTGCAGTGACTGGAACTGGGGCGAGTGCTGGGCAAACCTCCAGAAACCAGGCAGTGGCATTGTCCCCTCTCTAAGCCCTTCCCTTACACAGAGCTACAAAGCAGTGGAGTAGGTTGTCCCACCCTTATGATTACCTACGTTTCCACCCCACACAATTTACAGGTGTCTTTTACAGGGAGTCAAAGCAGATCTACCTAATACACAGAAACAAACTCAGGGAGGTTGCAGAATTGAGGAGACAAAAAAATATGGCCCAAATGAAAGAACAGAACAAAACCCCAGAAGAAGAACTAAATGAAACAGAAATAACCAACCTATCAGATGCAGAGTTCAAAACACTGGTAATCAGGATGCTCAAAGAACTCATAGTATACAGCAAAATCATGAGGAAGAAATGCAAGTTACACTAAATGAAATAAAGAAAATATACAGGGAACCAACAGTGGGGAGGATGAGGCTAAGAATCAAACCAATGATTTGGAACACAAAGAAGGAAAAAGGATTCAATCAGAACAGCAGGAAGAAAAAAAATTTTAAATGAGGATAGGCTTAGGAACCTCTAGAACAACTTTAAACACAGCAGTGTCTGAATTATAGGGGTGCCAGAAGGAGAAGAGAAAGTGCAAAAAAATTGAGAACTTATCTGAAAAAATAACTAAAGGAAATGTCCCCAGTCTGGTGAAGGAAAGAGACATACAAGTCCAAGAAGCACAGAGAGTTCCAAACAATTGGACCTAAAGAAGACCACACCAAGACAGATAATTAAACTGTCAAAGGTTAAAGATAAAGAGAGAACCCTAAAAGCAGCAAGAGAAAAACAGAGTTACCTACAAAGGAGTTCTCATAAGACTATCAGCTGATTCCTCAAAAGAAACTTAGCAGGCTAGAAGGGACTGGCAAGAAGTATTCAAAGTGATGAAAAGCAAGGACGTACAACCTAGAATATTTTCTCCAGAAAAGCTATCATTTAGAATGGAAGGGCAGATAAAGTGCTTCCCATTCAAGGTAAAGCTAAAGGAGTTCATCATCACCAAGCCATTATTACATGAAATGTTGAAGGGACTTATCTAAGAAAAAAAATCAAAACTATGAACACTAAAATGGGCAACAAATTCACAACTATCAACAACTGAATCTAAAAAAACAAACTAAGTAAATAACCAGAACAGGAACAGTATCATAGATATGGAGATCATTTGGAGGGTTATCAGCTGAGTGGGGGAGAGAGGGCAAGGGGAGAATGGGGGGAAAGGCACATGGATTAAGAAGCATAATCTACAGAGACAAGAGGGAAGGAGGGAGGGGGGCAGGGACAAGGAAAGGAAGGGGAAAGTCAAGGAACATGTAGCAAGGACTGATGGACAAAACCAAAGGGGAAGAGCTGAGGGAGGGAAGGAGAGAGGGGGCAAGGGAAAGTGGTTGGGGGGGAGGCAGAGACAAATGTAATTGAAAAAATAAATTAAAATAAAATTTAAAAAAAAGAAGCATAATTAGCAGGTACAAAATAGACAGGGGGATGTCAAGAATAGTATAGGAAATGGAGAGGCCAAAGAACTTATATGCATGATCCATGCACATGAACTTAGGCAGGGAATTGCTAGAATGAAAGGGGGTACCAGGCAAAGGGGGGCAAAGGGGGGAAATTTGGACAACTTTAATTGCATAATTAATAAAATATATTTTTTAAAAAAAGAAATTGACCTTTAGGTAACATTTGAAGCATGGACTAGATAAATCACTCAGGTGTTAGTGGAGAAATCAGTTGAGGCCACTGAGGAAAAGAATGCCAGGGAAGGAATAGATTCTATAATATGATGAAGGCTAAAGGAAGAATTTTAAGGAAGTGCTACTCATTTATGTCAGATATTATTGAGATGTCCTGTGGGGTAAGGAATAAGATCTTTGAAATAAAATGGACATTAGGGTCCTTACCTCTAGCATGGAGTATCCCAGCAGATTGGCAAAGTACCAACTGATGATTTTAAAAGCCCTATTTCTCACCTAAGTAAGGAAGGACTAAGTTTAGAACTATAATGAGGCAAGATAGCACATTTTGTTTGAGAATTCGTTTTCTCCTGAAATATAAGTCTTTTTTCTCAAGTGTTCTTCAACTGCTTTAAATCCTTACATTTTTAATTTTGTGTATAAAATAATTTTTCATTATCTTTATGGAGTAACACAGACAGAAGAATGTATTTTAAAAGAAAAGGGTTAGATAAAAGTCTCAGTTTTTCTATTACACTAACAACTTTGCTCTTAAAGTGGTTTTTATAAAGTTCAAAAGGTGCTTAAATTTAGAGCTGAGAGTCTTTTTTCTTTTGTCATATTTTTATGAACCAAAGATTGTCCTGATTTATGCCTTCGATGAGATGTAGAGTATGTTGTAAGTCAAAGATGTTCTCTGAATGCTTTGAAGATACTCATAAAATGGTGGGAAAGATGCCAAAAATATTTTTCACTAAAATTAGCACATATCTAAATAGTTTATTAGCTTTAATTTACATTATGAAATTATTGAGTTGATTGGGTACTTTTATAAGGGCTAAAGACTCATTTTTAACTCTTTATGCTTTAGAATTGCTCGGAGAGATTTTTTTTTGTTTTTGTTTTTTTTCTGTTTTTCCTGAGGCTGTCTCCTGAATCAGATAATATTTTGGGGGTGGGGAGAAGGGAGTGTCTCATGTTGTTTTTAAAAATAGACTTCATTTTTTAGAGTAGTTTTAATTTCACAGAAAAATTGAATGGAAAGTACAGAGTTCCCATATTTCCCCTGTCTCCACACATGCATAGCCTCCCCTAATATGAACATCCTACACCGAAGTGGCATATTTCTTACAATTAATGAACTTACATTTACATCATTTCCACTCAAAGTCCATAGTTTACATTAGGGTTTACTCTTGATGTGGTACATTTTTATGTGTTTGGACAAATGTATAATGACATGTATCCATCATTACAGTATCATACAGAGTACTTTCACTGCACTAAAAATCCTCTGTACTCTGCCTATTCATCTGTTCTCCACCCCTGTCCCTGACAAACACTAATCATTTTAGTGTCTCCATAGTTTTACCTCTCCAAGAATATGATATCGGAATCATACAATATGTAGTCTTTTCAGATTGGCTTCTTTCACTTTGTAATATGCATTTAAAAATTCAGCTTTATTAAGGTATAATTAACATAAAGGATGAGACAAACGTAGGTTTACAGTTGTTTGTATGGAAAATAATACAATAATTAATAAATAATAACACAAGAATAAATTCTGTGTTTTATATACTCACAATTGTAAGTCTACTTTTGCCCCATCCTGTATAAATTTGTAAAGTAATATGCATTTAAAATTCCCCCATGTTTTTTATGGCTTGATATCTCATTTCTTTTTAGTGCTGAATAATGTTCCATTGTTGGTGTACTTTGGTTCATTTATCCATTAATCTACTAAGGGACATCTTGGTTGTCTCCAAGTTCTGAAATAAAGATGCTATAAACATCTATAGGCAGGTTTTAGGCAATAGCTTTCTATGATTAAAAAACAAAAACAGTTTATTATTTGTATTTCTGATGACAACCCACTCTCATAATTTTCCTCCTAAATCTCTGATCTCTTTCTTTTCCTATTTATATTTTATTTTTATTTTTCTAAAATTTTTAAGGCATGTTTATTCAAATACAGTTGCCTCAATTTTTCTCCCTTTACCCACCTCAACCTATACCACCCACACCCCCTACCCCTATAGTCAATTCCACTCTGTTGTCCATGTCCTTGGGTCATTTATTCATGTTCTTTGTCTAATCTCTTCCCCTTTCCACCATTGTCTCCTTTCCCATGCCCTCTGGTCACTTTTAGCAACTCCATGTTTCCTTGCCTGTGGTTTATTTTGTTCCATAGTATATTTTGTTGAATAGATTCCACTTATAGGTGAGATCTTATGGTGTTTGTCTTTCACTGACTGGCTTATTGCACTTAGCATAATATTCTCCAGTTCCATCCATGTTGTCACAAAAGGTAGGAGTTCATTCTTCCTGTATTTCTTTATTTCTTTCTCTCTTTCTCTTTAAATGTAGATTGATTTTATTTATTTTTTAAATGCCAAAGTCAATTATAAAATATTAGAAAATTTAAAACCATTATAAAGTCTCAGCAAATAAAACAACATGACACCAGCACAGAAATAATCACATACATCAATAAAATATAAAGAGCATTCTAGAAACAAATGTATATATCCATCTAAAAATGTAATATTTGATTCAATTGATATTTCAAATAAATGGAGAAAATAAGGCTTATTCAATAAATAAGGTGCATGGACCATTATTACTTGAAATACAACAAACATAGAGCCTTATTTCACCCATTATACAAGAAATGTTCAGGTGAGTTAAAAATCAGTATGTAAAATCTAAGGAGTTTTAGGATAAAATAAAAACATATTTTTCTTACCCTGAAGTAAAATATTCAAACCAAAAAGCTATATAGTAAAATATTGAAAATATGACTATATTAAACATTTAAGACTATATAGTAATATACATATAAAAAAAGTTAAAAGACAAGTAATAGAATGGGAAAGTATTTGCCACGCATCTAAAATAGGATTATTAGTTGTTTTTTTTTTCCTAAGGAAAAAAAATAAAACAAGCCTTTAATCAATAAATGGATAAACAATACCATAAAGTCATTTAAAGCTTTTTAAGAATAATAGAAATATGCAAGAAATATACAAAAACGGGTTTAGTTTCAACAAATAATAAAGGAACAATTAAAATAACACATCATTGTCAGAATCAGATTAATACATATTAAAATATTGGTAATGTCCAGTATTGGCAACTGTGAAAGGAACTGCTTATTATAGACTCTTTTTCTTTATCTTAAAGCAGTCCCTTTAGCATATTTTGCAGTGCTGGTTTGGTGGATGTGTATACTTTTAGCCTTCTTTTGTCTGGAAAACTCCTTATTTCACATTCCATTTTAATTAAGAGACATGCTGGAAGAGCAGCCTTGGTTGCAGGCCTTTGTTTTTCATGACTTGGGATATTTCTTGCCACTCTCTTCCTGCTTGTAGTGTTTCTGTTGAGAAGTCAGCTGCTTGCCATACCGAGGCCACCTTGTATGTTACTACCTGTTTGTCCCTTGCTTCCTTTAGGATTCTCTGTTTGTCTTTGATATTTGCCATTTTCATGATGATGTCTCTTGGAGTGGGCCTCATTGGATTCTTCCTGAATGGGACCCTCTCAACAGGTTCTCTATCCCTTCCTCATCCTCTTCTCCTCCTGGTACCCCTATTATATGGATATTATGTTTCAGGTTGTCCTGCATTTCCCTAAATGCGTCTTCATTCTTTTTGAGTCTTTTTTCATTTTCTTGTTCTTTCTGGGAGCTTTTTTCTACCTTGTCCTTCAGCTTGGTGATTCGATCCTTCGCTTCATCTAACCTGCTTTGATTCCTTCTACACTATTCTTCAATTCAGAAATTGTATTATTCATCTCCTGTTGTGTGTTATTGAATGTTTCTATGTCCTTTTTCATGCCGATATAGTTTGCAGTAAGTTCCTCATAGTTTCCTTGTAGTTTTTTTGTAATTCTCTCTGAGCTCACTGAGCTCATTGAGCTTTATCAGAACCATTGTTTTGAACTCATTATCTCACCATTTACTTGCCTCTATTTCATTTAGTTCTCTTTCTGGAGATTCCTCCTTTCCCTTTCACTCGGAGTATATTTCTTTGTCTTCCCATTATTTATGAGACTCTTCTTTTTGGCTTCTGCTTCTTAAATTGATCTGTCTTGATTTCCTGACTTTGTGGTGTGAACTTCTATGGTAGGAGACCACTGTTTTTACTTTCTGGATCTGCCTCTGATGATGTCAGATGTTGTCCATGTCTGAACTTAGAAATTCTGTTTGAGACTTCCAGGAATCTGCTGTCCGTGGTGGCCTCCTTAGGCTGTTAATCTAGTCACTCTGCACACAGCAGACCGGCTTAGACAGCTCAGGGCAGGGTGGAGTCCCTTCTGGAGGCAGTGTTATTGGGTCCTTTCATGCTGCTGCTACTCAGGGGAGTGGTCTCTGCCTGAGCAAGATGGCTGCCGCTGCGTGGGGGATGACTCAGCACCAAGATCATGCCAGCTACTCTCTCAGTTCTCTCCCCAAAGCCTCCTCTTCCAGTCTCTCCTCAGGTGTCTCTAGACCACTCTGCCCCTGCCTTTGCCGGAGACCAGGGTAAGTGGCTGCAAATAAAAATTTATGTGTTGGCCCTTTAAACGGCTCTTTGCATCTCCAGGCACCAGTCTCTGGCAGAGAGCAACCATGTCGCTTTTCATGGCTGCCTGTTGTCTGCGTACTTTTTGGGCTCTGGTGGTATAGGCTGGAGATCCCCACTTTGGTTTAGAACCCACTCTTTGGGGGATCCATCTGGCCCTTTTAATATCCTTCTGGTGTTTCCACCCATGGGTGTCCATCCCACATTCTTGAGTCTCTACCACACTCCTTACCAATTAGATTGCACTAAGGCTGATTCTTCTGTCTGTCCAAGCTTATAAGGGTCCTCTCTCCCTGTTGTTCAGTAGTTTTTTTCAGGTTATTTCTCCATAACTTAGTTGTAATTCCAGGCTGGTCCTGGGAGGAGGTCAGTGTGACTTCCATTAACTCCTCTGCCATCTTGATTCTCTGATCTCTTTTTTTTAATTAATTAATTTCTTTTTTCAAATACATTTGTCCCTGCCTACCCCCCACCACTTTCCCTTACCCCCTTGCTCCCTCCCTCCCTCTTTCCTTCAACTCTTCCCCTTTGGTTTCGTACATGACTCCTTGCTATATGTTCCTTGACTTTCCCCTTCCCTTCCTTTCCCCCAGCCCCCTCCCTCCTTCCCTCTTGTCTCTGTTGGTTCCTTTTCCTTTCAGTGTTGCTGGTCTTATTTTCCTTGCATCTTTGTATTGTTAATTAGGTTCCAAATAGGTGAGATCATATGATATATGTCTTTTGCCCCCTGGTTTATTTCGCCGAGCATAATACTCTTGAGTTCCATCCATGCTGCTGCGAAGTTTAGTAGTTATTTTTTTCTTTCTGCTGCATAGTATTCCATTCTGTAAATGTATCTTTGCTGTTTGATCCACTCATCTACTGATGGGCATTTAGGTTGCTTCCAACACTTGGCTATTGTAAATTGTGCTGCTATGAACATTGGGGTGCATAGGATCTTTTGAATTGGCGTTTTGGGATTCTTAGGGGAATCACTGGATCAAAAGGCAGTTCCATTCTCAGCTTTTTCAGGAAATTCCACACTGCTTTCCACAATGGCTGCACCAGTCTGCATTCCCACCAACAGTGTACTAGTGTTCCCTTTTGTCCACAGCCTCACCAGCACCTGTTGTTTGTTGATCTGTTTATGATGGCCATTATGAATGGTGCCAGGAGGTAACTCATGGTGGTTTTCATCTGCATTTCTCTGATGGATAGTGATGCTGAGCGTCCTTTCAAATGCCTCTGGGCCCTCTGTATCTCCTCCTTAGAAAAGCACCTGCCCAGGTCCTTTGCCCATTTTTTGATTGGATCGTTTGTCTTCTTGGAGTGGAGTCGAGTGAGTTCTTTATATATCTTGGAGATCAAACCTCTAACTGATGTATCATTAGCAAATACATTTTCCCATAGAGTTGGCTCCCTTTCCATCTTGCTGATGTTTTCTTTAGCCATGGAGAAGCTTCTTATTTTGACGAGGTCCCACTTGTTTATTCTTTCCTTTATGTCCCTTGCTTTAGGAGACATATCAGTGAAAAAATTGCTGCGTGGGATATCTGAGAGTTTTCTGCCAATGTTCTCCTCTAGGACTTTGATGGTGTTGCGACTTATATTTAAGTCTTTTATCCATCTTGAGTTTATTTTTGTGTATGGTGTCAGCTGATGATCCAATTTCAATATTTTGCATGTAGCCATCCAGCTCTAGCAGCACCATTTGTTGAAGAGGCTATTACTGCTCCACTTTATGCTTCTGCCCCCTTTGTCAAATATTAGATGCCCATATAGACCTAAGCTTATTTCTGGGCTTTCTATTCTGTTCCACTGGTCTATGGGTCTGTTCTTGTGCCAGTACCACATTGCTTTCAAGTATACTGGCTTTGTAGTATAGTTTGATGCCTGGTATTGTGATCCCTCCTACTTTGTTTTTCTTTCTCAAAATTGCTGCAGGTTTTCGGGGTCCTTTATGGTTCCACATAAATTTTTGAGAAGTCTGTTCTATTTCTGTGAAATATGTCATTAGTATCTTAATAGGGATTGGGTTGAATCTATAAATTGCTTTGTATGGTATGGACATTTTGATAATATTAAGTCTTCCAGTCCATGAGCATGGTATATGCTTCCATTCATTTGTGTCTTCCTTAATTTCTTTCTTCAATGTTGTATAGTTTTCTGCGTACAGGTCTTTTACACCTTTGGTTAAAATTATTCCTAAGTATTTTATTTTTCTTCTTGCTACAGTGAATGGTATTTTTTTTTTCTGATTTCTTCTTCTTCTATTTCATTGCTGGTGTACAAAAATGCCTTTGATTTCTGAATGTTGACTTTGAATCCTGCCGTTTTGCCAAAAGCACTTATTACGTTGAGGAGGTTTTTGGTAGAGTCTACAGGGTTCTCTATGCACACTATCATGTCATCTGCAAACAATGATAGCTTTACTTCCTCCTTTCCTATTTGGATGCCATTTATTTCTTTTTCTTGTCTGACCACTGTGGCTAGGACTTCCAATACGATGTTGAAAAGAAGTAGTGAGAGCGGACATCCTTGTCGTGTTCCCGATGTTAGTGGAAAAGCTTTTAGTTTTTGCCAATTAAGTATGATTTTGGCTGTAGGTTTTTCATATATGGCCTTTATTACGTTGAGGAATGCCCCATTTATTTCCATTTTGCTGAGTGTTTTGATCATAAATGGGTGCTGTACCTTATCGAAAGCTTTTTCTGCATCTATTGAGATGATCATGTGGTTTTTGTCTTTCCTTTGGTTTCGGTTATGTATTACGTTAATTGACTTGCATATATTGAACCATGCCTGCATGCCTGGGATGGCTCCCACTTGATCATGGTGGATAATCTTTTGAATGTATTGCTGGATGCTGTTTTCAAATACTTTATTGAGGATTTTAGCATCTATGTTCATCAGTGAAATTGGCCTGTAGTTTTCCTTCTTTGTAGGGTCTTTATCTGGTTTCGGGATTAGGGTGATGCTGGCCTCATAAAAAGAGTCTGGGAATCTTCCCTCCACTTGGATTTGTTGGAATAGTCTGAGAAAGACAGGGGTTAGCTCTTCCTTAAATATTTTGTAAAACTCTCCTGTGAATCCGTCCGGCCCTGGGCTTTTGTGTACCGGGACTTTCTTGATGACTGCTTCAATTTCCCCAGCTGTTATCAGTCTGTTCAAGCTTTCTGTTTCTTCCTCCTTCAGTGTTGGAAGATTATACTTTTCTAAAAATTTGTCCATTTCATCAAGATTTTCAAATTTCTTGGCATATACTTGTTCATAGTAGTTTCTGAAAATTGTTTGTATTTCTGTGGTATCAGTTGTTATTTCTCTTCTTTCACTTCTGATATTATTAATTTGGGTCCTCTCCCTTTTTTTCTTGATGAGTCTGCTTAAAGGCTTGTCAATTTTATGTATCTTTTCAAAGAACCCGCTTGTGGAATGGTTGATCCTTTGAATTTTTCTTTCCATCTCTATGTCCTTCAGTTCTGCTCTAATCTTGACTATTTCCTTCTTTCTACTTGCTCTGGGATTTATTTGTTGTTGTTTCTCCAGTTCTTGAAGTTGTAGTTGTAGGTCTTTAATTTGAAATGTTTCTATCTTTTTTAGGTCGGCCTGTATTGCTATGAACTTCCCTCTCAGGACTGCCTTTGCTGTGTCCTATAAGTTTTGGAGTGTTGTCTGTTCATTTTCATTTGTTTCCAGAAATTTTTTGATTTCTTCTCTTATGTCATTATTGACCCATTCATTGTTCAATAGTCTACTGTTCAGTCTCCATGAGTTTGCAAGTTTTTGAAGTTTCTCTTTGAGGTTGATTTCGAGTTTCAAGGCCTCGTGGTCTGAGAAAAAGTTTGGTATTATTTCAATTTTCCTGAATTTGCTGAGGCTTGCTTTGTGTCCTATCATGTGGTCTATCTTTGAAAAACTGCCATGCCCATTTGCAAAGAATGTGTATTTTTCTTCTTTGGGATGTAAGGTTTTGTATATGTCAGTTAAGTCTCTTTGATCCAGTGTGTCATTCAGCTGCATAGTATCTTTATTAATGTTTAGGTTGGAAGATCTGTCCATTTTTGACAGTGGGATGTTGAAATCCCCTACTATCAGTGTGTTGCTGTCTATATCTTTTTTGAAGTCGTCCAACAATTTCCTTATATACTTGGGGGCTCCTATATTGGGAGCATATAAGTTTACAATGTTTATGTCTTCTTGATAGATTCTTCCTTTAAGTATTATAAAGTGCCCCTCTGGGTCTCTCTTTATGGCCTTTGTTTTGAAATCTACTTTGTCTGATACAAGTATGGCAACCCGGCCTTTTTCTCTTGTCCATTTGCTTGGAATATTATTTTCCATCCCTTTACTTGCAATCTGTGTAGGTTTCTTGCTCTGAGGTGGGTCTCTTGTAGGCAGCATATGTGTGGGTCATGTTTTCTTATCCATTCAGCTACCCTGTGTTTCTTAATTGGGGCACTTAGTCCATTTACATTGAGAGTTATTACTGGTAGAGCCTTATTCATTTTTTCTCTTTATATCTGTGTTTTTCTCTTTTCACTCTTTTATTTCGTATTGTTAAACCAGTCCCTTTAGCATATCTTGGAGTGCTGGTTTGGTAGAGATGTATTCTTTTAGCATTGTTTTGTATGGGAAACTCCTTATTTCCCCTTCTATTTTAATGGAGAGCCTGCTGGGTAGAGCAGCCTTGGTTTTAGGCCCTTGCTTTTCATTATTTGGAATATTTGTTGCCATTCCCCTCTCTCTTGTAGTGTTTCTGTTGAGACATCAGCTCCTAGCCATATCGGAGCCCCCTTGTATGTCACTTTCTCCTTCTCCCTTGCTGCCTTGAGGATTGTCTCTTTGTCTGTGATAATTGCCATTTTAATGATGATTTGTCTTGGAGTGGACCTCCTCAAGTCCCTCTTGAGTGGCATCCTCTGTGCCTCCTGGATCCATGAGACCCTTTCTCTCCTCGAATTGGGGAAATTTTCCATCATTACTTTTCAAAGAGGTTTTCTATCCCTTGTTCCTCTTCTTCTCCTTCTTGTATCCCTATTATACGGATATTATTGCATTTCAGGTTGTCCTGCATTTCCCTAAACGCCTCTTCATTCTTTTTGTGCCGTTTTTCCATTTCTTGTTCTTTCTGGGAGCTTCTTTCTACCTTATCCTCCATCTCACTGATTCGATCCTCGGCTTCATCTAGCTTGCTTTCGATTCCTTCTACTGTGTTCTTCAATTCAGAAATGGTATTCTTCATATCCTCTTGTGTCTTCTTGGTAGTTTCTATGTCCTTTTCCAGGTTGATGTAGTTTGTTTTAAGATCCTGATAGTTTCTCTGCAGTTTCTCAGAGTTATCTTTGAGCTGGATGAGCTCATTGAACTTCCTTAGGACCATTGTTTTGAATTCAATATCCGATAGTCCCATTGTCTCTATTTCATTTAGCTCTCTCTTTGGGGAGTCCCCTTTTCCATTTATTTGTGGAGAAATTCTTTTTCTTCCCACTTTTGTGAGAGTCTGTTAAGTAATTCACTTATTTATTTATGTATTTATTTATTTTTGCTTCTGCTTTTATTGGGCCATCTAGATTTCCTGACTTTGTGGATTAAACTTCTATGATAGTAGGTGGGTCTTTTTCTTTCTTTCTTTCTTTCTTTCTTTCTTTCTTTCTTTCTTTCTTTCTTTCTTTCTTTCTTTCGCCTTCCTTCCTTCCTTCCTTCCTTCCTTCCTTCCTTCCTTCCTTCCTTCCTTCCTTCCTTCCTTCCTTCCTTCCTTCCTTCCTTCCTTCCTTCCTTTAATTTTCTTTCTGGTCCTGCCTCTGATGATGTCAGTTGTTGACCCTCTATGGCCTTGGGTCATTTGTTTGAGCCTTCCAGGAGTCTACTGTCTGTGTTTGACTCCTGCTTTGGGCAGCTCTGTGACCCCTTCAGAGCGGGATCCACTATTTCTGTGGATCGCTCTGCACTCTCCTGCCGGCTCCTTGATCGCACTTCCCGGCCTAGCAGGATTCCCTGCCCGCCTGGGCTCACACGTGATTGCCCCAGCCCAGCGGCCTTCTTCAGGACCTCATGTACTAGTCTGGCCCTCCAATCCGGTAGGCACCCCAGCACTGGTCTGTTTAGGGTCTTCTGTTGTGTGCTTTCCCTGCTTTTGGCTCTTTGGATATGTTGCTCGCCCTCGCCAAATGGAGACTACGGAAATGGGAGGAAGTCAGCTCCAGGACTCTACCGTTAATCCTGTCTCCAGTCTCTCTTCCAGGGACTCTGGGCAGCTCTGTGACCCCTTTGTCCCGGGATCCACTATTTCTGTGGCCTGCTCTGCACTCGTAGCCTGCAAGGGTCGATTTACAGCTGCCCTCCCCGACCTGTTCACTCCCTCACAGGCCCCATTGGTGCCAACCTGTGGGAGGCTTTGCCAGCCCGCGAGAGCTCTCACCAGCCTGTGTAGGTACACACACACGCTCGCCAACCCTCGCCGGCCACTCGGCGCCAGTGTGCATGCCTGCACTGGGTGGTTTTGGGCTTTCTATTGTGTGCTTTTGGGCTTTTTACTCTTTGCGAGTGTGTCCTTTTCCCGCACAATGGAGACTAGGGAAAGGAGAAGGCGTGGGGACTCCCTGGTTCCTCCTCCCATTCGTTCCCCAATGCCTCCATTTCCAGTCTCTCCTTAGGGGTCTCTGGGCAATTCTGTGACCCCTTTCTGCCAAGGATCCACCTCCTGTGTGGACTGTGTTTCAATCGCAGGCAGTGTGGTTCATGCGCGCCCCACTTCTGCCTCTTTGGGGGTGTGCCTTGCCTGCCGAGAATGGAGACTACGGAAAAGGGAGGGATTCGGGACTCCCCAGTTCTTCCTCCTGTTCTTTCCCCAATGCCTCCGTCTCCAGTCTTTCCTCAAGGCTCTCCCAGCCAGTCTGCATTCAGCCCCGCAGCTCACATGCGCACAAGCTGTGTGCAGAGCAGACAAAAGGCAGGTTAATTGATTCCCTTATGCCTGAGCCAGATGGTAGCTGCAAAGTGGGAGGTGCGTTATCACGGGGGCTCCTCCGGCCGCCATCTCCATTCTCTTCTCAAAGTTTTCCTCACCAATATTTTCCCAGGCACCAGCCCACCCTGCTGCCGCCTCTACCCAGAGATTAAGGAGGGTGGCTGCCACTGCAGTTTTTGTGTTGTCCCTTTAAATGTCTCTTTGCATCCCCAGCCACCTGTCTCTGGCAGAGAGTATCCCTAAGCTTTTCGGGGTTGCGTTTTGTCTTATTTTCCTGGTTTTAGCTGCTGCAGTTTAGAGGTCCCTGTTTATGATTCAGACCCCGTTCTTCTCGGGGGGAGATAACTGGCCATTTCAATGTCCCTCTGGTGCTAGTGCACGTAGGCCCCAGTCCTCCCTCTCGAGCCTCCACCGCACTTCTCTCCCTTTGGGATGTGTGAGAGTTGAATCCACTGTCTTTCCACAGCTCAAAGTCTCCTCTCCCACAATAGTTCCATTGCCTTCCAGGTGATTACTCCATTATTTAGTTGCAATTCCAAGTTTGGTCTTGGGAGGAGGTCAGCGTGACTCCCATTCACTCCTCCACCATCTTTCTTCCTCCTCTGATCTCTTTTTAATCTCACTCAGTGTAGGTGAGCTCTAGAGCTTTATCCTAGTTTCTCATCTTTAGCTGCATTCTCTTTCTCAGTGAACTTAATAATCTACATTGCTTTAAATACACTTCATATGTTGACAACCTTCAAATATATAGCTCCAGATCTGAAATTACCCCAGAAACTTAAGCTTGTATATCACACTATCTTCTCTACACTTCAACTTGCATGTCTTATAAGAATATCAAACTTAATCTGTTCCAAACTAAATGTAATGATTCCAGTCCCACTGCTCATCAAATTTCTGTTTTTCTCAGTCCACCATGGGGAATCATCCTGAATTTTTCTTTGTTTGTCACTTCCAACATCTAATTCAGAAGAAAGTATTATATATTCTACCCCAAAATACAAACAAAACCTGTCCACTTCATTCCACCTGCACTACTTCAACCTTAGTGCAAGCCACTACCTTTTCTTGCTAGGAGACTTCAGTAATCTCTCCTGTCCCTGTTTGTTCCTTTCAACCCCCTCATCTGCCCATGATCCATCTTTACACATAAGCCAGAGTGAGCTTCTAAATCATTGCTTTGAACCCATGACTGGTTTCCCATCCAATTGCAAACAAAGCTGATTTGTTTCCTAGGGCTGCCATATCAAAGTGTCAAAAACTGAGTGGTTTAAAACAACAGGAATTTATTGCCTCACAAATCTGGAGATCAGAAGTCTGAAATCAAGGTATCAGTAGGCCCATTTTTTCTCTGATTCCTTTAGAGGAGAATTATTCCTTGTCTGTTCTAGCTTTTGTTGTTTTTCTGTAATCCTTGGCCATCCTTGGCTTATTGATATATCACTCTAGTCACCCTGTGTATCTTCACATTATCTTTCCTTGATGCATATCTGCCTTTGTGTCTAAAATTTCCTTTATATAAGAACACCAATGACATCATTAGAATCTGACTATCTCTGTAAAGACCTTATTTCCAAATAAGGTTGTATCCTGAGGTACTGGACATTAAGACTTCAACATATCATTTTTGAAGGAGACACAATTTAACCAATAACAAAACGACAAACTCCCTACACTGGCCAATAAAACTTTGTGTGATATATGAAGTCTGTACAGAATGTATCCAGTTGTGTAATATAAAAAAAATAGAAACATTTATTGAAGAAAATACAAGATATAAGAAACATTGTACACAGGACAATGATGCCTCAGTCCCCTTCAAAGTAGGCACCCTGGGACCTCACACAGTTCTCCCAATTGCCATCAGCTGCCCCGTATTTTCCTGAATCTCATCAATGGTCTGAAATCTCTCCCCTTTCAAAGGTGATTGTAGTTTTTGGAAAAGCCAAAAGTTTCAGGGCACTAAATCTGGGCTACAGGGGGGCTGAGTCACCTGGGTGATTTGATGTTTCTTAAAAAAACTCTGCACAAAATGTGATGCATGAGTGGGTGCACTGTTGTGATGAAGCTGCCAATCATCAGTTGCCCATAGCTGTGGCCCTCTGGATCATGAAGATAGTTTCCATGGAAGAATGTTTAAGCTTAATGCAAATTTTGATGCAGATTCATTGTTTTACTCTCTCAGTCATTTTGAATGCAATGGTCACACAGTACACATGCTCACTCAAAAGTTTATAATGCCCCCACTGACTAGTACAGTGAAATCATCACTGTTCATGCATGTGCATTCCAGTCCACTCTCCTTGGCTACCAGGTTACATCAATGTTGCAGAAACCATTCTCATTATATTAACAATGTCTGGGCTTTTTCCAGACAGACCTCATATATGTCCCCTGCTTTCATCTCTAACC
Organism: Pteronotus mesoamericanus; assembly: GCF_021234165.1. Taxonomy (NCBI): domain Eukaryota; kingdom Metazoa; phylum Chordata; class Mammalia; order Chiroptera; family Mormoopidae; genus Pteronotus; species Pteronotus mesoamericanus. Next base: position 6,000,048 of record NW_026555072.1, read on the forward strand.
ACACCGGCTATTTTTGCCTCTCTTATTCTATTCTAGCCACCTTAGCACCTAGGCTTACAAAGTTTGCGTTTAGCATTTAAACTCAAATGTCATAAAGGAAAGAATAAACAAGTGGGACCTCATCAAAATAAGAAGCTTCTGCATGGCTAAAGAAAACATCAGCAAAATGAAAAGGGAGCCAACCATATGGGAAAATATATTCACTAATGATACATCAGGTAGAGGTTTGATCTCTAAGATATATAAAGAACTCACTTGACTCCACTCCAAGAAGACAAACAATCCAATCAAAAAATGGGCAAAGGACCTGGACAGACGCTTTTCCAAGGAAGAGATACAGAGGGCCCAGAGGCATTTGAAAGGATGCTCAGCATCACTAGCCATCAGAGAAATGCAGATCAAAACCACCATGAGGTACCACCTCACACCAGTCAGAATCACCATCATAAACAGATCAACAAACAACAGGTGCTGGCGAGGCTGTGGAGAAAAGGAAACCCTAGTCCACTGTTGGTGGGAATGCAGACTGGTGCAGCCACTGTGGAAAGCCCTGTGGAATTTCCTCAAAAAGCTGAAAATGGAACTGCCCTTTGATCCAGTGATTCCCCTGCTGGGACTATAACCTAAGAACCCCAAACCGCCAATTCAAAAGAACCTATGCACCCCCATGTTCATAGCAGCACAATTTACAGTAGCCAAGTATTGGAAACAACCTAAATGCCCATTAGTAGATGATTGGATCAAAAAATCATGGTACATATACACAATGGAATACTATGCAGCAGAAAGAAAAAAAGAACTACTACACTTTGTGACAGCATGGATGGAACTGGAGAGCATTATGCTAAGCGAAATAAGCCAGGGGGTGAAAGACAAATACCATATGATCTCACCTATAAGTGGAACCTAAGCAACAATACAAAGATGCAAGGAAAATAAGACCAGCAACACTGAAAGGAAAAGAAATCAACAGAGACAAGAGGGAAGGGGGGGCGGGGAAAGGGAATGGAAGGGGAAAGTCAAGGAACATATAGCAAGGACTCATGGACAAAACCAAAGGGGAAGAGCTGAGGGAGGGAAGGGGAGAGGGGGCAAAGGAAAGTGGGGGGGTAGGCATACAAAAATGTATTTGAAAAAATAAATTAAAATCAAATTTAAAAAAAGAAAAATATTTAAAAAATAAATTTGAAGTGAGGAGGGTTAGGACTCCAATGTAGATCTTTGAAATAAATTTGGATCTCGAATAGTCAAAAGCTCAATTGAGTTAGGATATTAGCCCAGAATTTGTTATGGAAGAATCAACAACATTAAAGAGACTTTAAATCCACCTCTTCAAGGTATTCATAGAGTTAAACTCCATGTGTTCTTTGGAGAAAAATGATATAAAACATATAATATAAAGGTTTAGTTTAAGTACTACAAAGCCCAATGTCGTCATGAACTCTATAAAAATTCATTGTTCTCTTCTCAATAATTTAAATCTGTTTTTGAAAGTACAGATTTATATTAAATATGAGAGAAACACTAAAGCTGGTATAATGCTGTCAGCTGTTGGCCATATGGAAAAATATAAATTGTCATGAAAACTGGTGAGTTATAAAATGTTTTAGATAGATTTTTTTTAAATAACATTTTAAGCATTTGAGCAATATACTCATCGGTGAACTGCATTAGTAACTATTTTGGCTGTAATTTCTCATAGTCCTTTGACATGTAATTAATTGTTTTTTAAACTGACCTGTGTAACAATGTAGTGGAATATGTTTTTGATAGGGGTAAAGATGTCAAAAGGGGAAATTTTCCAAAAATACATTTTTTAACCTTCATCTATAGATACCTGTGTGAGGTATTACTGGATGTAGTTAATATTAAATACCATTTATTGAGCATATACTATGTGTAAGGCCCTGTGATTTAGATGATATTATATACATAAAGGAACAGGATAAGAAAGTTTGTTTGAAACTAATTTCAAACCCAGGTTTGTCTGGTTTTGAACTTTTTATGTGTTTAGCATTGCTTTTAAATTATTGTCATTAAAATCATCTGACCTCAAAAAAAATCAACTCAAATGTCATCTTTACAAAAAGACTAAGTCTGGTCACCCTATTAACTCACCCCTCTTCCTGCCCTATATCAAATTACTCTCATTATGGTTTCATCTTCCTCATAACATTTGTCACACTCTGAAGTCACCTGATGTACATGTTCTTTTTATGTCTATAGGAGATAACTTCTAGTAATTTATTCATAACTATTTATCCTCTTTTTCATCACTAAGAATCTGATTGTGTCTAGTCTGCCAGGCACTCAGCCCCAGGGCATGAATTGTGACTGAGCCAGCCCAGCCGTAACAATTATATTTCCCTTTGCAAAGATCACTGTTTAGGTGGTAATGTGGACATGTTCTGGTCAATAGGATTTAAGAGAAAGCCCTTGGGGTTTCTGGAAAGATTTTCCTCTCAATGGAAGAAATAGACAAAGAGCAAGTTCATCTCTCCTTTTGACTCCTGAAATTTGATTTGATCTCTAGAGCTCCTCCAGCTAACTTGTGTTCATAACTTGACCTGCCAGAAAAGAACAGAAGCCACCAATGCTGAGCATAATGGAAGCTGGAAGGAGCTTAAGTTTTGATAACACCATGGCCACTGTACCAATCCTAGAACCATCTGCTTCCTGACTGAGCACCATAAATGTCCTTATGTTTTAAGCCATTGATACTTAAGTTTTTTGTTATTTGCCTTGAAAATGTATTACTGATATCCTCCTCCTCTAATTAACATAGAGATTGTCTGTCTTATCCTATGCTGGAGCCTCTGAGATGAGAATATGTGCCAGGTAGGAGGCACTTAAAGAACATTCGTTGAATAAATGTATGAATGAATAAAAGTAACTATTTGCATTTCTGCCATACTACTTATCTTTGCTCCTTTGCTTCAGTATGGAGGACTTCAGCCCGCGAAGTCCCCGGATTCACCGTGGATGGAAGAATCGTTCCAGACACCATTTGCCTGTCAAGGAAAGGGGAAGGTGATTCCCTCTAGTGGGGCATGCCCTGAGCCCTGGTGCTCAATGGCTTTTATGGAAAGGATTATCAGCAGGTAGCAGGAAATGTATAGGTAATCTCATTGCATCAGTATGTTAATGTTTACAGAGAATAGGTAATGTTTTGAAGAAGACAAATGGCAGGAAACACACCAAATTGCTTGGTTCTGAGATGAGTGGCACCAAATGGTTTAGGGTCAGGGTCCATGATTAATGTAAATTTCCTTCCCAGCATGAGCCAGTTATCTGGTATGAGAATAACACAGCTTGAGGGAGAAACAAAGCATGCTTCAAGGAATGTAATTTACTTCTAGGCCTGATTTCCCCCCGAGGGCCCTTGGAGTTATTATCGGGTCCTGCTTATCAACCACATTACCAGTTTTCTGGCCAAGACTAATGGATCCTCTCCCAGGCCCCCGCTTGGTGGAACTACAGTCCCCAATACCACTCAGATTAGCTGCCAACACTTCAGTATTCTTTTTCCACTTATATAACCTCTCCTTTGTCTCAGTGTTTCCAGTCTAATTTTCTCCTTTTAAATTTCATCTGGCCTAAGACTTTGGCTTGTCTCCTCCTCCGCTCACCATGTCATCCTGGATCACCATGTCATACGTTTAGGCCCAGCCGAATGTCTGACTGTACATCACTCTAAAAATTTCGTGGACCCTCTAAAACTGGACCCTGTAGTTCCCACTGAGTAGCTTCAAAGCCCAGATCTAATGGATCCTCCTGAATGCACCACCTTTGACTTTTTAAAAATCTTTACTTTTATTTATTTTTCAATTACAGTTGACATTCAATAATATCTTGTATTAGTTTTACATGTACAGCATAGTGGTAAGACACATATAATTTTCAAAGTAGATTCCCCCAATAATTATATTAACCACCTGGCACCATACAAAGGTATTGCAATATTATCGACTATATTCCCTATGCTATACTTTACAACCCTCTGACTATTTTGTAATCACCAATTAGTATTTCTTAATCCCTTTCCTTCTTCAACTAGCCTACCTAACTTGCTCCCATCTGGGAACCCTCACTTTATTCTCTGTATGGATAGACCTGTTTCTGTTTTGTTTGTTCATTTATTTTGACCTATAGATTCCACATATAAGTGCAATCACATAGTATTTGTCTTTCTCTTTCTGACTTATTTAACTTAGCATAATACCCTCTAGGCCCATTTATGTTTTCACAAATGGTGAGGTTTCCTTCTTTTTTACAACTGAGCAGTATTCCATTGTGTAAGTGTACACAGCTTTTTTATCCACTCATCTATTGATGGGTACTTGAGTTGCTTCCACATCTTGACTATTGTAAATAATGCTGCAATGAACATGGGAGTGCATGTGTTCTTTCAAATTAGTTTCAGGTTTCTTTGAATGTATTCCCAGAAGTAGGAACTCTGAGTCATAAGGCAGTTCCAGTTTTAAAATTTTTTGAGAAACTCCATGCTGCTTTCCACAGTGGCTGCACCGATCTGCATTCCCACTACAGTGTACTAGGGTTACCTTTTCTCTGCATCCTCACCAACACTTATTCACTTATTGATTAGAGACATTCTGACAGGTGTGAGGTGATATCTCATTGTGGTTTTAATTTGCATTTTTCTGGTTATGAACTACATTAAACATCTTTCAATATCTCTATTGGCCATCTGTATGTCCAGTTTGTAGAAGTGTCTATTCAGGACCTTTGCCCATTTTCTAATTGGATTTTTTTTTGGTGTTGAATTGTATGAATTCTTTATAAAATTCACATATTAACCCTTTTAGGATGTATCATTGGTTAATATCTTATTCCATTCAGAAAGTTGTATTTTTGTTTTGTTGATGGTTTCTTTTGCTGTGCAAAAACTTTTTAGCTTGATATAGTCCCATTTGTTTATTTTCTTTTGTTTCCCTTGCCTGAAGAGATATGTCAGAAAAAATATTACACAGAGAAATGTCAGAAATTTTACTGCTTATGATTTCTTCTTGGAGTTTTATTGTTTTGGTTCTTACATTTAGGTCATTAGTCCATTTTGAGTTTATTCTTATATGTAATATAATAAGGTGGTCTATTTTTTGCATGTATCTGTCCCATTTCCCCAATATCATTTATTTTATTTTTGCTTATTTATTGTATTTATTTTTAGTATTTATTTATTTTAGTTGATAAATTCTCAATAATAGCACATCCAAAATCATTCCAAGCGTTTTTCTTACATGTTTTGATTCTTTTGTTTTTAATTTTTGTTGGATTTATTGGGGTGACATTGGTTAATAAAATTATATGGGTGTCGTGTAAAACTCTATAATATTTAATCTTTATATCGTACTGTGTGTTCACTACCCAAACTAATGCCTCTTTGTCACCATTTACTCCCTTTTTACCCTCTTCTACCTCACCCTACCTCTCTTTCCCTCTGGTAATCACCATATTGTTGTCTCTGTATATAAGGTTTTGTAAAAAATTTTGCTTAAGCCCTTTAACTTTTTAACCCAGCCCTACAACCCACCTCTGCTCTGACAGCTCTCAGCCTGTTCTCTGTATGTATAAGTCTGTTTCTATTTTTTTGTTATTTTATTTTGTACATTAAATTCCACATGTAAGTGAAATCATATGGTATTTGTCTTTCTCCAACTGGCTTATTTTACTTAGCATAATACTCTCCAGGTCCATCCATGCTGTTGCAAAAAGTAAGATTTCTTTCTTTTTTATGACCAAATAGTATTCCACTATGTAAATGTACCACAACTTCTTCATCTACTTATCTACTGATGGGCATTTGGCTACTTCCATATCTTGGCTATCATAAATAATGCTGCAATGAACATAGGGGTGCATATATTATTTCAAATTAGTGTTTAAGGTTTCATCAGACATATTCCTGAAGTAGAATCATTCATCATAACACAGTTCCATTTTTAATTTTTTGAGGCAATTACACACTGCTTTCCACAGTGGCTGCACCAACCTGCATTCCCACCAACAGTGAATGAGGATTCCCTTTTCCAAACATCCTCGCCAACACTTGTTTGTTGTTTTATTGATGATAGTTATTCTGACAGATATGTGGTGATATCTCACTGTAGTTTTAATTTGCATTTCCCTAGTGATATGCATATGCCTATTGGCTATCTGTATGTCCTCCTTACAGAACTATCTATTCAGGTCTTTGCCCATTTTTAATTGGATTGTTTGCTTTTTTGGCATTGAGGTGTATATGTTTTTTATAAATTTTAGATATTAACCACTTACCAGATGTGTCAGCGAATATATTTTCTCATCCTGTGGATTGTCTTTTCATTTCATGGATGGTTTCCTTGGTTGTGCAAAAAACATTTTAGTCTGATGTAGTCTCATTTGTTTATTTTTCCTTTTTCTCCCTTGCCTGAAGAGATATTTCAGAAAATAAATTGCTAGAAGAAATGTCTGAAATTTTACCATCTATGTTTTTTCTAGGACTTTTATGGTTTCAAGTCTAACATTTAAATAAATCTTTAATTCATTTTGAGTTTATTTTTGTGTATGGTGTAAGAAGGGGGTCTAGTTTCATTTTTTTGCATGTTTTGTCCAATATTGCCAACACCATTTGTTGAATAGACTATCTTTACCCCATTGTATGTTTTTGCTTCATTTGTCAAATATTAATTAACTATAAAGGTATGGGTTTATTTCTGGGCTCTTTCCTCTGTTCCATTGATATATATGTTTCTTTTATGCCAGTACTATGCTGTTTTGATTACTATGGCTTAGTAGTACAGTTTGATATCAGGTAACATGATTCTTCCAACTTTGTTCTTTCTCAAAATTGCTGTTGCTATTTTGGGGTCATTTGTGGTTCCACATAAATTTTTGGATTATTTTTTCTAGATCTGTGAAATATGTCATTGATACCTTGATAGGAATTGCATTGAATCTATAGGTTGGTCTGTGTAGTATGGATATTTTAATGACATTAGCTATTTCTACAATAACATGCTATTTTTTCCACTTATTTGTTTCTTCTTCAACTTCTTTCTTCAGTGTCTTATAATTTTCAAAGTACAGAACTTTTACATCCTTGGTTAAATTTATTCCAATTTATTTTATTCTTTTTGAAGTAATTGTTAATGGGATTGTTTTCTTAGTTTCCTTTTCTAATAGTTCATTATTGATGTATAAAAATTCAACTGATTTCTAAATATTTCTTTTGTATCGTTATTTTCCTAAATTCATTGATCAGTTCTAAAGGTTTTTTGGTGGAATTTTTAGGATAACCTATATACAGTATCATGTATTCTACAAATAATGACAGTTTTACTTCCTTTTCAATTTGAATGCCTTTTATTTCTTCTTTTTGCCTGATTGCTGTAGGTAGGATTTCCAATACTATGTTAAATAACAGAGGTGAAAGCAGACATCCCTGTCCTGTTCCTGATCTTAAGAGAAATTATTTTAGTATTTTCCCTTTGAGTATAATGTTGGCTATGGGTTTGTCATATATGACCTATATTATGTTGATATATGTTTCCTCTATTCACGCTTTTTTTTTTTAGTTTTTATCACAAATCGCTGCTGGGTTTTATCAAATGCTTTTTCTGCATCTATTGATATGATCAAGTGATTTTTACCGTCATTTTGTTTATATGGCATATCATGTCCATTATTTTATGGATATTGTACCAACCTTGCATCCCCGGAATTAATCCCGCTTGATCATGGTGTATAATCTTTTTAATGCATTGCTGATCTGGCTTGATAATACTTTGTTGAGGATATTAGCATTTATTTTCATCAGGAATATCAGCCTGTAATTTTCATTTTCATAGTTTCTTTATCTGGTTTTGGAATTAGCATAATTTTTGCCTCATAAAATGATGTTGAGAGTCTTCCCTTCCCTTGAATTTTTTAGGAAAAGTTCAGAAGGATAGGTGTTAGTTCTTTGAGTGTTGGTAAAATTCACCTGTGAAACCATTTGGTTCAGTACTCTTTGTTGGGAGTTATATAATTACTGCTTTAATTTAACCAGTTGTAACTGGTGTCTTCAGATTTTCTGAGTCTTCCTGATGCAGTCTTGAAAGATTGTAGATTTCTAAGAATTTATGCATTTCATTCAGGTTGTCCAATTTGTTAGCATATAGTTTTTCATAATATTTTTTTTGCAATCTTTTGTGTTTCTGTGATATCAATTGTTACTTCTCTTTCATTTCAGATTTTGTTTTCTTTTGGGTCCTCTCTCTTATCTTGATGAGTCTGGTTAAAAGTTTGTTGATCTTGTTCATCTTTTCAAAGAACCAGCTCTTTGTTTCTTTTATCATTTGCACATATTATTTTGGTTATTTCTGCTCTGATCTTTATTATTTCCTTTCTTCTATTCACTTTGGGCTTTGCCTGTTGTTCTTTTTCAGTACCTTTAAGTGTACATTTAGATAGCTTATTTATGATTTTTCTTGTTTCTTGAGGTAAGCCTGTAATGCTATGAATTTTCCTTTTAGGAATTCCTTTACTTTGTCCTATGGATTTTGGGACATTCTGTTTTTTTTTTCTTCCTTAAATGCAGTTTGATTTTATTTAGTTTTTAAATGTCAAAGTTAATTATAAAATATTAAAAAATTTAAAACCATTATAAAGTCTCAGCAATTAAACCAACATGACACCTGCACAGAAATAATCAAATAAATCAAAGAAATATAATGAGCATTCTAGAGACAAACATATATATCTGTCTAACAATATATGATTAAGTTTATATTTCAAGTCAATGGGTAAAATAAGACTTATTCAACAAATAAGGTGCATTAACCACTATTACTTGAAATAAAAAAAAAATATATAGAACCCTATTTCACACATTATACAAGAAATACTAAGGTTGCTTCCAACACTTGGCTATTGTCAATTGTGCTGCTATGAACATTGGGGTGCATAGGTTCTTTTGCATTGGCGTTTTGGTGTTCTCAGGGTATAGTCCCAGCAGTGGAATCACTGGATCAAAAGGCAGTTCCATTTTCAGCTTTCTGAGGAAATTCCACACTGCTTTCCATAGTGGCTGCACCAGTCTGCATTCCCACCAACAGTGGACTAGGGTTCCCTTTTCTCCACAGCCTCGCCAGCACCTATTGTTTGTGGATCTGTTTATGATGGCCATTCTGACCGGTGTGAGGTGGTACCTCATGGTGGTTTTGATCTGCATTTCTCTGATGGCTAGTGATGCTGAGCATCCTTTCAAATGCCTCTGGGCCCTCTGTATCTCCTCCTTAGAAAAGCATCTGCCCAGGTCCTTTGCCCATCAGTAGATGACTGGATCAAAAAATTATGGTACATATACACAATGGAATACTACGCTGCAGAAAGAAAAAAAGAAGTACTAAACTTTGCGACAGCATGGATGGAACTGGAGAGCATCATGCTAAGCGAAATAAGCCAGGGGGCGAAAGACAAATACCATATGATCTCACCTATAAGCGGAACCTAACCAACAATGCAAAGAAGCAAGGAAAATATGACCCGCAACACTGAAAGGAAAAGAAATCAACAGAGACAAGAGGGAAGGCGGGGCAGGGAAAGGGAAGGAAAGGAGAAAGTCAAGGAACATATAGCAAGGACTCATGGACAAAACCAAAGGGGAAGAGCTGAGGGAGGGAAAGTGGGAGGGGGCAAGGGAAAGAGGTGGGGGGAAGACAGAGACAAATGTATTTAAAAAGTAAATAAATTAATAAAAAATAAAAAAAAGAAAGAAAAAAAGAAATATTAAGATGAATTAAAAATCAATATGTAGAATTTAAGGAGTTTCAGAAGAAAATAGAACCAATATTTTTCATGACCTGAAGTAAAGTATTCAAACCCAGAAGCTATAAAGTACATTTGACAATATGACTATATTAAACATTTAAATATATAGTAATATACATATATAAAAAGTTAAAGGACAAGGAATAGAATAGAAAAGTATTTGCAACACATCTAAAACATGGTTAATAGGTTGTTTTTGTTTGTTTGTTTGTTTGTTTAGGGAAAAAAATTCTACAAACCTTTAATCAATATATGGATAAAGACTACCAAAAAGTCATTTAAAGCTTTTCTTTAAATAATAGAAATAGGCAAGAAATGTATTAAAACAGATTTAGTTTCAACAAATAATAAAAGAACAATGAAACTAACACATCGTTGTCACAATCAGATTAATGAGTATTAAAAATATTGGTAATATCAAGTATTGGCAACTCTGAAAGGAACTGGGTATTCACAGAAACTTTTTATGCTTCTTAAAGCAGTCCCTTTAGCATATTTTGCAGTGCTGGTTTGGTGGAGGTGTAGTCTTTTAGCCTTCTTTTGTCTGGTAAACTCCTTATTTCGCCTTCCATTTTAATGGAGAACCTTGCTGGGTAGAACAGTCTTGGTTGCAGACCTTTGCTTTTCATGACTTGGGATATTTCTTGCCATTCCCTTCTGGCTTGCAGTGTTTCTGTTGAGAAATCAGCTGCTAGCTGTATTGGGGCTCCCTTATATGTTAATACCTCTTTCTCCCTTGGTTCCTTTAGGATTCTCTGTTTTTCTTTGATATTTGTCATTTTAATGATGATGCGTCTTGGAGCGGGCCTCTTGAATGGGACCTTCTGTGCTTCCTGGCCTTGTGTGACTTTTTCTCTCCTCCAATTAGGGAAGTTTTCCATCATTACTTTGTCAAACAGGTTCTCTATCCCTTCCTCATCCTCTTCTTCTTCTGGTATCCCTACCATAGAGATATTATTACGTTTAAGGTTGTCCTGCATTTCCCTCATTGCTTCTTCATTCTTTTTGAGTCTCTTTTCATTTTCTTGCTCTTTCTGGGAGCTTTTTGCTACCTTGTCCTCCAGCTCACTGATTTGGTCCTCAGTTGCATTGAGCCTCCTTTTGATTCCTTCTACTGTGTTCTTCGATTCAGAAATTGTATTCTTCATTCCCTCTTGTCTCTTATTGATAGTCTCTATGTCCTTTTCCATCCTGAGAGTGTTTGCAGTAAGTTCCTTGTAGTTTCCCTGTAGTTTTTGGTAATTCTCTCTGAGGTCACTGAGCTCATTGAGCTTCCTTAGAACTGTTGTTTGGAACTCAGTATCTGATAGTTTACTTTCCTCTATTTCATTTAGTTCTCTTTCTGGGGATTCCTCCTTTCCCTTCGAGTGGGGCATATATCTTTGTCCTCCCATTATTTGTGAGACTCTTCTCTTTTGCTTTTGATTCTTAAGTTTATCTGTCTTGATTTCCTGACTTGTCATGTGGACTTCTATGGTTGGAGACAGGTATTTTTACTTTCTGGATCTGCCTCTGATTATGTCTGATGTCGTCCCTGTCTGATATTAGGCAGTCTGTTCAAGATTTCCAGTAATCACTATTTGTGGCTTTCTCCTTCAGCTGTTAATCTACTGACTCTGCACTCAGCAGGGTGCCTTAGACAGCTCAGGGTGGGGCGGAGTCCCTCCTGGGGGCGGGGTTATTGGGTCATCTCTAGCTCCAGCCATATGGGGGAGGAGTCAGCACTGTGATCCCACCAGCTACTCTCTCCGTTCTCTCCCCAAAGCCTCCATCTTCAGTCTCTCCTCAATTGTCTCCAGACCTCTGTGCACCCCCTTTAGCCAGAGATCTACTATCTGTGGCTGCCAGTCTGCACTCAGCAGGCAGCTTAGACAGCACAGGGCAGGTGGAATCCCACCTGGGGGTGGGGTTATAGGGTCCTTTGACACTGGTGCCATTCAGGGGAGTGATGTCTGCCTGAGCAAGATGGCTGCTGCTGCATGCAGGATGAGTCAGCACCGAGATCTCGCCGGCTACTCTCTCAGTTCTCTCCCCAAAGCCTCCTTCCCCAGTGTCTCCTCAGGCATCTCTAGCCCACTATGCCCTGGCTTTGCCAGAGACCAAGACAAGTGGCTGCAAATAAAAATTTATGCATTGGCCTTTTAAACAGTTCCTTGCATCTCCAGCTGCTTGTCTCTGGCAGAGAGCAACCCTGCTTCTTTTTAACACTGGCTGTTTTCTGTGTATTTTTTGGGCTTTGGTGCTGTGGGCTAGAGATCCTCCCTTTTGGTTTAGATCCCGTTCTTCTCAGGGGGATCCAACTGGCTGTTTCAATATCTTTCTGGTGCTGCCACCCATGGGCACCCCACCTGCCTTCTCGAGTCTCTACCACACTCCTCACCAGTTAGATTTTGCTAAAACTGATTATTCTGTCTCCAAAGTTACAAGGCTCCTCTCTCGCTATTGTTCAGTTGTTTGTTCCAGGTTATTTCTCCACAATTTAGTTGTAATTCCATGTTGGTCCTGGGAGGAGGTCAGTGTGACTTCCACTCACTACTCCACCATCTTGATTCTCCTCTAATACTTTTGAATATAGACCTAGAAATGGAATTGCTGAGTTCACCTTTGTTTTTGAAATATACTTTCCCTGGCTTAAGAATTCAAGGTTGACTTTTTTCCTCTTTGTCTTTTTTATTGCTTGAAAGTTGTTACTTTACTCTCTTTTATAATTTCATTGTTTCTGCCAAGAAATGTTTTCATTTTCATTCTTGGTTCTCTGTAAGTAATGTGTCTAATTTATCTAATGTGTTCTTATTTTCTTTTGTTGCAAGGTATTTTTAATTTCTTCTTAATCTCATTGTTAAACTATTCATTGCTTGCTTAGTATCATGCTATTTGGCCTCCTTGTGTTTGTTTTTCAGTTTTCTTTTTGTGGTTGATTTTTAGTTTCACACCATTATGATCAGAAGATGCTTCATATGATTTTAATCCTCTTAAGTTTATTGATACTTGTTTTGTGTCCTAACATATGGTCCATCCTCAAAAGTGTTCCAGCAACACTTGAAAAGAATGTACATTTGATGCTTTGGGGTAAAATGCTCTGAATGTGTCAATTAAGTCCATCTGATCTAGTGTGTCATTTAAGGCTACCGTGTCCTTGTTGGTTTTCTGTCTGGAAGATTTAGCTGTTGATGTCAATGTGTGTTAAAATTACTTACGCTAACTGTATTTCTGTAAATCTTTTATATCCACCAAGATTTGCTTTATATATTCTGGTGCTCCTATGTTTGATACATAAATATTTACAAGGGTTATATCCTCTTGTTGGATTGATCCCATTATCATAATGTTGTACCCTCTTTGGACTCATTATAGCCTTTATTTTAAAGTTAATTTTGTCTGATATAAGTATTGTTACCACAGCATTTTTTTCTCATCACTGACATCTTTTTATTTTATTTTTTTAAATTTTTTAAATTATTTATTTTTCCAAATATATTTGTCTCTGTCTTCCCCCCACCACTTTCCCCTGCCCCCTCCTCCCTCTCCCTCCCTCAATCCTTCCCCAGTTTGGTTTTGTCCATGAGTCCTTGCTATACCTTTCTATAAGTTCCTTGACTTGCCCCTTCCCTTCCTTTTCCCCTACACACCCTTCCCTCCTTCCCTCTTGTCTCTGTTGGTTTCTTTTTTCTTTTAGTGTTGCTGGTCTTATTTTCCTTCTATCTTTCTTTTGTTGGTTAGGTTCCACTTATAGGTGAGATCATATGGTATTTGGCTTTCACCCCCTGGCTTATTTCGCTTAGCATAATGCTCTCGAGTTCCATCCATGCTGTCACAAAGTGTAGTAGTTCTTTTTTTCTTTCTGCTGCATAGTATTCCGTTGTGTAAATGTACCATAGTTTTTTGATGCAATCATCTACTGATGGGCATTGAGGTTGCTTCCAACACTTGGCTACTGTAAATTGTGCTGCTATGAACATTGGGGTGCATAGGTTCTTTTGAATTGGCGTTTTGGGGATTCTTAGGGTATAGTCCCAGCAGGGGAATCACTGGATCAAAGGGCAGTTCCATTTTCAGCCTTTTGAGGAAATTCCACACTGCTTCCCACAATGGCTGCACCAGTCTGCATTCCCACGAACAGTAGACTAGGGTTCCCTTTTCTCCACAGCCTCACCAGCACCTGTTGTGTGTTGATCTGTTTTTGATGCCCATTCTGACCGGTGTGAGATAGTACCTCATGGCGGTTTTGATCTGCATTTCTCTGATGGCTAGTGATGCCGAACATCCTTTCAAATGTCTCGGGGCCCTCTGTATCTCTTCCCTATTTGCATGAAGTATATTTTACTATCCCTTTATTTTAATCTGTGTGTCTCTTTCATTCTGAAATGGGTCTCTTATAGACAGCATATATATGTGTTTTGTTTTCTTATCCATTCAGGTACCCTATGTCTTTTGGTTGGAGAATTTAAGCCATTTATATTTAAGGTTATTATTGATAGATACATATTCATTGCCTGTTTATTTTTTAAATTTTGTTCCTCTGTTTTTTCCTTCTTCTTATACAAAGCCCTTTACCATTTTTTTTTTTTTTTGGTAATACTGATTTGCTAGTGATGTACTCCCTTAGCTTTTTCCTGTTTGAGAAGCTTGTTATATCTCCTTCATTTTTAAATGACAGCCTTACTGAGTAAAGTAGTCTTGGTTGTAGGTACTTGCTTTTCATTGCTTTGAATATTTCATGCCAGTCTGTTCTGGCCTGACAGCTCCTGAGTCTGCCTGGACTCCTACACCACAGACCTAAAAGCTGACTCCTCAGCAGGATGAGACATCTACAGGATGGGGCAACAGAGAATCCAGAGGCTGAGGGTTTTTCATTTCCCCAGGCTGATACCATAAGGAGGGGAGTGCTTCACCCAAGAGACATGGCATCTGTGGTGTAAAAGGGGGACTCAGCACAGAGATCTGGTGGTTATCCCTTCAACTTTTTCTGCAGAGCCACAAACCCCAGTCTCTCCTCCTGCAACTCTAGTCCACTTTGCCTGCCCTTTCCTTGAGCCTATCATGAGTGGCTGTGAAAGAAATTTTGTGCATCGAGGTTGTACTTGTTTCTCTAGTAAACCCATTTCTACATGATGGACAGAGTCCTTACTGATTTTCACAGCCAGATGTTATGTGGTCACCTCTTCTGGGCTGTGGTGCTCTGGGCTGGGGAGTCCAGCAGGGGGTTGAGATTCCACACTACTTAGAGGGAAGCTTCTCAGTTGGAAATCCCTCCAGGAGCTTAGCTGCTTCTTGTGGGAATGGGGTCAGCCCTTTTTGCATGTCTGTCCTTCCTGCCGGTCTTGATGTGGCTTCTGTAAATTTTTTATTATAAGACTTCTGTTTAGCTAGTGTTTGGTTGGTTATTCAGGTTGATTTTTCTATATTTTGTAATTTTAGTTCAGTCCTGGGAGCAGGTAAGTGTACCTTTCTCCTACTTCACCACCATCTTGTATCCCCCTAGATTATCTTAATCTCCCAACACCATTTATTGAACAGACTATCTTTACCCCATTGTATGTTCTTTCCTCCTTTGCAAATATTTAATTGACCATATGGGTGTGGGTTTATTTCTGAGGCTTCTATTCTGTTCCGTTGATCTATGTGCCTGTTTTTATGCCAGTACTATGCTGTTATGATTACTATAGCATTGTAGTATAGTTTAATATCAGGTAGTGTGATACCTTCAACTTTGGTCTTCTTTCTCAAGATTTCTGTGACTGTTGGAGGTCTTCTGTTGTTCCATATAAATTTTAGAATTATTTGTTCTAGTTCTGTGAAAAATGTCATTAGTATTTTGATAGGAATCATATTGAATGTATAGATTGCTTATGACAATATGGGCATTTTAATAATGTTAATTCTTCCTTACCATGAACACAGTGTGTGTGCTTCTATTTATTAGTAGCTTCTTTAATTTCTTTCTTTAGAATCTTATAATTTCCCAGGTACAATTCTTTTACCTCCTTAATTAAACTTATGCCTAGTAATTTTTTTTGATTCCATTGTAAATTGGATTCTTTTCTTAGTTTCTCTTTCTGATAGTTCATTATTGGTATATAAAAGTGAAACTTGTTTCTGAATATTAATTTTTTATCCTGATACTTTACTAAATTTATCTATCAGTTCTAGTAGGGTTGTTTTTGTTTTTGTTTTTTTGTAGAACCTTTACAGGTTTCTATATATAGTATCATGTCATCTGCAAATAATGATAGTTTTACTTTTTTCTTGCCTGTTTCTTTTATTCTTATTATTTCACTTTCTTATATAATTGCTGTGGTTAGGACTGCCATTACTCTGTTGAGTAAACATTGTGAAAGTTTTCAACAGCATCTTTTTCCTCATTTTAGGGAAAATTATTTTAGCTTTTCCCCACAGACTATAATGTTAGCTGAGTGTTTGTCATATATGGCCTTTATTATGTTAAGGTATGTTTCCTGTATTACTTCTTTGCTGAAAATTTTTATCATAAATCAATGGTAAATTTTGTCAAATGATCATATGATTTTTAATCTTAATTTTCTTTATATGGTATATCATGTTAATTTATTTGTGCATATTGTACCAAACTTGCATCCCAGGAATAAACCTTATTTGATCATGGTGTATGACCTTTTTAATGTGTTGGTGGATCTGGCTTGCTAATGTTTTGTTGAGGATTTTAGCATCTATGTTAATCCAAAATATTGACCTATCATTTTTTTCTTTGTAGTGTCATTATCTGGTTTTGAAATTAGGAAAATACTGGTCTTGTAAAATGAGGTTGTGAGTCTTCCATCCACTTGAATTTTTTGGAATGGTTTGAGAATAGGTATTAGTTCTTTATTGAATGTTTGGTAAAATTCACCTGTCAAGCGATCTGATCCAGGATTTTGTTTGTTGGTTTTTTTTTTAATTACTACTTCAATTTCATAATTTGTAACTGCTCTATTCAGATTTTCTGATTCTTCCTAATTCAGTTTTGGAAAATTGTATGTTTATAGTAATTTATCCATTTTGCTCACGTTGTCCAATTTGTTGACATACAGTTGTTCATAATATTTTCTTACAATCTTGCATTTTCTGTTGTGTTAGTTGTTACTTCTTTTTATTTCTGATTTTATTTACTTGGGCCCTCTCTCATTTTTCTTGATGAGTCTCTTTAAAGGTTTGTCAATCTTGTTTTATCTTTTCAATGGACCAGGTCTTGGTTTCATTAATCTTTTACATATTTTTTAAATCTATTAGTTTATTTCTGCTCTGATTTTTATTCTTTCTTTCCTTCTACTCACTTTGGGATTTGTTTGTTGTTCTTTTTCTAGTTCCTTTAGGTGTAAAGTTAAATTGTTTATTTAAATTCTTTTGTTTCTTGAAGTAGATTTGTATTGCTATGAATTTTCTTCCCTTTTAGGACTGCTTTTGCTGTATTCTATAACTTTGGGTTGTTGTGTCTTCATTTTAACTTGTCTCAAGTTATTTTTTAATTTCTTACTTGATCTTATTGTTAATTGATTCATTGTAGTAACCTGTTATTTAGTCTCCATGTGTTTGTGTGTTTTTTCAGGTTTTTTTTTTTTTTAATCAATTTCTAGTTTCATACCATTGTGGTCAAAAAAGATATTTGATATCATTTGAATCATCTAAATTTATTGAGTCTTGTTTTGTGGTAACATGTGTTCTTTCCTGGAAAATGTTTCTTGTACATCTGAAAAGATGGTGTATTCGGCTGCCTTGGGGTGAAATATTGCAAAAATATCAACTAAATTAATTTGATCTAATGTATCATTTAATATTGCTATTTTCTAGTTTATTTTATGTCCTGAAAAATCTATGCATTGATGTAAACAAAGTACTAAACTCTTCTACTGTTACTGTATTGTAGGGGGCCGCTTTGAGTGGTATCGGGAACTATAGCCCCATGAAAGCTGGGGCCTGGGAAAGGACCCATAAGTCTTGGCCAGAATGCCATTAATACTGGAGGCAGGCAAGAGCCAATAATGACTCCAACAGCTCCTGGGGGAAATCAGACTTTGAAGTAAATTATACTCCTTGAAGCATGCTTTGTTTCTCCCTCAAGCTATGTTAATCTTATACCAGATAACCAGCTCAAGGCTGGGAAGGAAATTTACAAAATTCCTGGACCCTGACCCAAATCCCACCTGGCACCATAATGTTGGCTCAACCCAGACCTGAAGAAGTTCGGTGTGTTTCTGCCATCGACATCTTTAAACAATATCTATTCTCTGTAAGCTTAAACTGCTGATGTAATTAGATTACCTATACATTCCTACTGCCTATCCCCTGCCCACAATCCTCTCAATAAAAGCCATTGAGCAAAGGAGCTTGGGGCATTCCCCACTAGAGAGAATCACCATCCACTTTCCTTGACAGACAGTTGGTGTCTGGAACAACTTGCTATTTCATCCGCAGCAAATTGGAGGACTCTGCGGGACGGAGTCCCCCACACTGTATTATTGTCAATCTCTAACTTTGTGCTCATCAATATTTGCTTCATATATTTAGATGCTCTTATGTTGGATACATAAAAGTTTACAAGCATTATATCCTCTTGTTGGATTGATCCCTTTATTATTATGTAATACCCTTCCTCATCTGTTATGTAGCTTTTGTTTTGTAGCCTACTTTATAGTGTATAGCTTTTGTTTAATAGTCTATTTTGCATTATATAAGCATTGCTACCCCAGCTTTTTCCCATTTACATAGAAAAATATTTTTTTCATTTTTTTACTTTCAGTACCTGTATCTTTTGATGTGAAGTCGGTCTTTTATTCACAACATATATGTGTGTCTTCTTATCTATTCAGCTACCTTTTGTATTTTTATTGAAACACTTAATCTATTTAAATTTAAAGTGGTTATTGATAAGTATGTAGGGCTTGCCATTTTATTATCCATATTTATGTTTCTTTTTTCTCCCTTCTTAAAACAGTCTCTTTAATGTTTCTTATAATACTGATTTGGTGTTGATAAACTTATTTAGCTTATTCTTGTCTCGGAAGCTCTCTATCTTTCTTTCAGTTTTAATTGATAGCTTTTCTAGGTAGAGTAGTTTTGGTTGTAGGTTTTTGCTTTTCATCAGCTGGAATATTTTATGTAATTTCCTTCTGGCTTGAAATGTTTCTGTTGAGAAATTAGCTGATAGTTGAAATGAGCTTATGAGAGCTCTCTTGTAGGTAACTTTCTTTTTCTTGTTGCTTTTAAGATTCTCTCTTTGTCTTTAACCTTTTGCATTGTAATTATGATGTGTCTTGGTGTGGGTCTCTTTGGGTTCATCTTGTTTGGGATTCTCTGTGCTTCCTGCACTTGTGTGTGTGTGTGTGTGTGTTTTTTTCTCTTCACCAGGTTAGGGAAATTTTGTCATTATTTCTTTAAATAGGTTTTCAATTTCTTTCTTTCGCTCTTCTCCCTCTGGTACTCCTATAATGCAGATGTTATGCTTGATATGGTCTCTGACATCCTTTAAACTAATCTCATTTAACAATTTTTTCTCTTTGCTGTTCTGATTTGATGTTTTCTACTATCTTGTCTTCCAAATTTGATCCTCTGCTCATCTCATCTATGGATGATTCCTTCTAGTGTATTATTCATTTCAGTTATTGTATTCTTCATTTCTGACTGGTTACTTTTTATGATCATTATGTTATTTTTTATGCTTACAATCTCTTTGTTTAAATTCTCACTGAGATCATTTATTCTTCCTTTGTGTTCCATGAACATTTTTACAATCAGTGTTTTGAACTATGTATCTGGTAGGTTGCTTGCCTCCATTTCATTTAGTTCTTTTCCTGGAGATTTCTCCTGTCTTTCATTTGGGACATGTTTCTTTGTTCCCCTGTTTTAGTGGATTTTCTGTGTTTGTTTCTATGTATTATGTAGATCTGCTATGTCTTTCCTATCTTGGCATGGTGGCCTTATGTAGTAGGTGTCCTGTGGAAACCAGTGGTATACCCTTCCTTATCACCTGAAGAGGGTACTCCAGGAGTGTCTTGTGTCGGTTGTGTGTGCTTTCCTACTGTAGTTGATTCTTGATTGCTGTTGGCAATAAGTGGGTGGGATTCTCCCTTGGGATGGCTGGCTAGCTGGGTCTAATGATTGGCCATGACCACAGTGTATAAGCTGACCATTCAAAGTTGGGGCTATGTTGGGGCTGACCATTCAAAGTGGGATTCACTGCAGTGGGGTCTGTTGCCTCCCAAGATCTCCCTTTGTGTATGTATGCCACTTATGGAGCTAATCAGGTCATGCTCAGTTGAGATATGAAACTAGCCACTAGGTATGCTGGTTTGGGGGCCTCTTGGGAGGGACTCTGGTGCAAGTCTATGTCAGATTCTGCATGTTACCAGCCTTAGGTTACTTTTTAGGAGCTACAAAGCAATCTGAAGTAGGTAGCTGCCTGTTCTGGGCCTGGATGCCCATGGGATGGGTTATGCTTCAGTGAATCAAGAGAAGCTGCTACCAGTACTTGGCCTGGGGCAGGTCAGCAAATGACCCAATGCACTCCAAGACTTCCCAATGCCTGTCAACTGCCAATAATGCTCAGCCTCTGAAAGAATCTCAGTATAGGACTCAGGGAGCCACCACAGTGGACCAATTGTTGTTAAGCAAGATAGTTAAGATTAATATTTGGTACCACTTCTGTGCTTGAAGCCACTTAGCATATGTCTCAGGATTCACTGAGTCCAGCTGTCACCTGACTGAGCTCTGTGGACCTTTTCAGTGGGGCAAGGTCTCAGATAGCCATCAAGGTGGAGCTATTGGAGTTCACCAGGCTGATGCAGATTTAAATTTGGTAGTTTGGGTAGAGGACTCATTACAGGGACAATGGTGGCTATCCTTCTATACCTTGCCCTGAAGCCAAGTAACAGTTTCTTTTAGTATGCCTCTGTCCTCCCTGACCTCAGCTTGGTCAGAATTGCTCAAGAACTTCTTAAGAAGATTGCAACATGTAGCCAGGCTGTTTGCTACTGAAAGAACCTTGGACCCTGCTCTAATTAGGTAGGGCAGGATCTCAGGGAGTCATCAGGGTAGAGCTAACGGAGTTCACCATGCTAATGTAGATTCAGATTTGGCCATGGGAAGGGAAAGCTCAACACAAGGACATTTTCAGCCATCCCTTCAACCTTAGCCCTCAAGCTATACCACTCAGTTTCTCCCTGTTATGTCTATGGTGCCCTCAAGCTGTGGTCCCTCCATTGGAGGTCAAGGCGAGTGCTTGCAAGAAAGAGTTTGTGCAGTTCCCCCTTAATAGGATGCCTGGGTTTCCAGTAGCCTTCTGTGTCACCCAGATAGACAGAATTCCCACTTATTTTCATGGCCAGATATTATGTGGGATCTTCTTCCTGGTACTGGTATGGGGCTGAGACCCTTCACATCTCAGGGGGACCTCTGCAGCTGAGATATCCGCCCAGATTCTGAACTACCACAAATGGGTTCAAGGCCAGCTGTTTCTCATTTCTGCCCCTGCTTCCAGTCTCAATGAGGTTTCTTCTGTAATCTCTAGTTATAAGACTCTGTTTGGCTAGTCTTAAGATGGTTATCCAGGTTGATTGTTCTGTAATTTCACTGTAATCTTTTTTTTTAATTTTAAGAGTTTATTTGAGCAAAAATAAAAAATTAATTGAAATTAGACAACACCAAATAGGAATTGCTTAGTAGCACTGAGGCAACAGCAGCCAATAAAGGAAATTATTTGCTTGGCTGTAGTTTAAAACCCAGTTGGTTGTTTGTGATTGGTCGTCCACAGGTTCTGACTTTGTAACCTTGAAGCATTTACAAGCTGAGATATTGGTTGGCTTACATAGGCCACCAGGGCATTGGAAGCACATCAGCCTATTGGCCTGCTGGCTTAACGAACTTAATAGTCTACAAATTAATGTCTGAAAATTTTATTTTTTTGACATTTTGAAATATTGTTATTTTTATTTTTTAAAATTAATTACTTTATTTTTTCAAATACATTCGTCTCTGCCTTCCCCTCACCACTTTCCATTGACCCTCCCCCTCCCTCCCTCAATCCTTCCCCTTTCGATTTGTTCATGAGTCCTTGCTATATATTCCTTGACTTGCCCTTTGCCTTTCTTTTCCACCCGCCCCTCTACTCTCCTTCCCTCTTATCTCTGTTGGTTTCCTTTCAGTGTTGCTGATCTTATTTTCCTTGCATCTTTGTATTGTTGGTTAGGTTCCACTAACAGGTGAGATCAGAAGGTATTTCTCTTTTGCCCACTGGCTTATTTCACTTAGCATAATGCTCTTTAGTTCCATCCATGCTGTCACGAAGTGTAATAGTTCTTTTTTCCTTTCTGCTGCATAGTATTCCATTGTGTAAATGTACCATAGTTTTTTGATCCACTCATCCACTGATGGTCATTTAGGTTGCTTCCAACACTTGGCTATTGTCAATTGTGCTGCTATGAACATTGGGGTGCATAGGATCTTTTGAATTGGCGTTTTGGGGATTCTTAGGGTATAGTCCCAGCAGGGGAATCACTGGATCAAAAGGCAGTTCCATTTTCAGCTTTTTCAGGAAATTCCACACTGCTTTCTACAATGGCTGCACTAGGCTCCATTCCCACCAACAGTGTACTAGGGTTCCCTTTTCTCCACAGCCTTGCCATCACCTGTTGTTTGTTGACCTGTTTATGATGGCCATTCTGACCGGTGTGAGGTGGTACCTCATGGTGGTTTTGATCTGCATTCCTCTCATGGCTAGTGATGCCGAGCATCCTTTCAAATGTCTCTGGGCTCTCTGTAGCTCTTCCTTGGAAGAGCGTCTGCCCAGGTCCTTTGCCAATTTTTGATTAGATAATTTTTCTTCTTAGAGTGTAGGGAGTTCTTTATATATTTTGGAGATCAAACCTCTATCTGATGCATCATTTGCAAATATATTTTCCCATAGGGTTGGCTCCCTTTCCATTTTGCTGATGTTTTCCTTAGCCGTGCAGAAGCTTCTTATTTTGATGAGGTTCCACTTGTTTATTCTTTCCATTTTGTCCCTTGCTTTAGGAGACATATCGGTGAGAAAATTGCTGCGTGTGATATCTGAGAGTGTCCTGCCAATGTTCTCCTCTAGGACTTTTACGGTGTTGCGACTTAAATTTAAGCCTCTTATCCATCTTGAGTATATTTTCATGTATGGTGTCAGCTGATGATCCAATTTCAATTTTTTCCATGTAGCCGTCCAGCTCTTCCACCACCATTTGTTGAAGAGACTATTATCGCTCCAATTTATACTTCTGCCCCTTTGTCAAATATTAGTTCCCATATAGACCTGGGCTTATTTCTGGACTTTCTATTCTGTTCCAGTGGTCTATGGGTCTGTTCTTGTGCCAGTACAAGATTGTTTTGAGAATATTGGCTTTGTAGTACAGTTTGATGTCCAGTATTGTGATCCCTCCTACTTTGCATTTCTTTCTCAAAATTGCTGCAGCTATTCAGGGTTGTTCATGGTTCCATAAAAATTTTTGAAATGTCGATTCTATTTCTGTGAAATACATCATTGGTATCTTAATAGGGATTGCGTTGAATCTATAAATTGCTTTGGGTACTATGGACATTTTGATGATATTAATTCTTCTAATTCCTCAAGGTTGAGTAGTTTCCTGGTGGAGTCTAAAGGGTTTTCTATGTACACAATCATGTCATCTGCAAACAATGATTGTTTTACTCCCTCCTTTCCTATTTGGATACCATCTTTCTCTTGTCTGA
This sequence comes from Pteronotus mesoamericanus, assembly GCF_021234165.1. Classification (NCBI taxonomy): domain Eukaryota; kingdom Metazoa; phylum Chordata; class Mammalia; order Chiroptera; family Mormoopidae; genus Pteronotus; species Pteronotus mesoamericanus. Next base: position 6,023,580 of record NW_026555072.1, read on the forward strand.
CCACTGTGGCTAGGACTTCCAATACGATGTTCAAAAGAAGTGGTGAAAGCGGACATCCTTGTCGTGTTCCCGATCTTAGTGGGAAAGCTTTCAGTTTTTGCCTGTTGAATATGATGTTGGCTGTAGGTTTTTCATATATGGCCTTTATTACGTTGAGGAATTCCCCATTTATTCCCATTTTGCTGAGTGTTTTGATCATAAATGGGTGCTGTACCTTATCGAATGCTTTTTCTGCATCTATCGAAATGATCATGTGGTTTTTGTCTTTTCTTTTATTTATGTGATGTATTATGTTTATTGACTTGAGTATATTGAACCATCCCTGCATCCCTGGCATGAATCCCATTGATCATGGTGGTTAATCTTTTGAATGTACTGCTGGATACGGTTTGCCAATATTTTGTTGAGTATTTTAGCATGTATGTTCATAAGTGAAATTGGCCTGTATTTTTCTTTCTTTTAGAGTGTTTATCTGGTTTTGGGATTAAGGTGATGCTTGCCTCATGAAAAGAGTCTGGGAGTCTTCCCTCCTCTTGTATTTTTTGGAAGAGTCTGAGAAGGACAGGTCTTAGCTCTTCCTTAAATGTTTTGTAAAATTCTCCTGCAAAACCATCCGGCCCTGGGCTTGTGTCTTGGAGTGGACCTCCTTGAGTCCCTCTTGAGTGGGACCTTCTGTGCCTCCTTGATTCCTGAGACCTTGTCTCTCCTCCAGTTAGGGAAATTTTCCCATCATTACTTTTTCGAGGAGGTTCTCTATCCCTTGCTCCTCTTCTTCTCCTTCTGGTATCCTTAATATGCAGATATTATTGCGTTTCAGGTTGTCCTGCATTTCCCTAAATACCTTTTCATTCTTTTTGAGCCGTTTTTCCATTTCTTGTTCTTTCTGGGAGCTTTTTTCTACCTTGTCCTCCATCTCACTGATTCGATCCTCAGCTTCATCCAGCCTGCTTTGGATTCCTTCTACTGTGTTCTTCAATTCAGAAATGGTATTCTTCATATCCTCTTGTGTCTTCTTGATAGTTTCTATGTCCTTTTCCAGGCTGATATAGTTTGCTGTAAGATCCTGATAGTTTCTCTGCAGTTTCTCATAGTTATCTTTGAGCTGGCTGAGCTCATTGAGCTTCCCTAGAACCATTGTTTTGAATTCAATATCTGATAGTTCCTTTGCCTCTATTTCATTTAGCTCTCTCTGTGGGGAATCCCCTTTTCCACTCATTTGGGGGGAACTTCTTTTTGTTCCCATTTTGGTGAGAGTCTGTTAAGTAATTTAGTTATTTATTAATTTTTTTTTGCTTCTGCTTCAATTGATCCGTCCAGATTTCCTGACTTTGTGGATTAAACTTGTATGGTAGTAGGTGGGTCTTTTTATTCATTCATTCATTCATTCATTTTTTCTTTACTTTTCTTTCTGGGCCTGCCTCTGATGATGTCAGTTGTTGACCCTGTATGGCCTTGGGTCGTTTGTTTGAGCCTTCCCGGAATCTACTGTCTGTGTCTGACTCCTGCTTTGGGCAGCTCTGTAACACCTTCTGCCAGGGATCCACTATTTCTGTGGATCGCTCTCCACTCTCACGTGGGCTCCTTGAGTGCGCTCCCCAGCCTGGCAGGATCCCTCACCCACATGGGCACGCTTGCTCCAGACCAGGAGCACTTATTCGGCTGACCTTGCACACTCGTCTGGCGCCCACGCCCAGGTGCCCCGGCACTGGTCCGTTTAGGGTCTTCTATTTTGTGCTTTCTCTACTTTTGGCTCTTTCTCGGCATCTTCTGTCCTCACAAAATGGAGACTACAGAAATGGAGGAAGTCAGTTCCAGGATTCTCCAGTTAATCCTGTGTCCAGTCTATCTTCCAGGGTCTCTGAGCAGCTCTGTGACCCCTTCGGCCCAGGATCTACTATTTCCGTGGACCGCTCTGCACTTGTGGGCCCCCGCGGGCCACTTTACGCCTCCCCTCTCGGATCTGTGCACTCCCTCGCAGGCCCCATGGGCTCCAACCTGCGGGAGGCCCCACCAGCCCCCGCGAGTCTGCTCTTGTGCTCGCCAGCCCTCGCTGGCCACTTGGAGGTTGTGTGTGCATGCCTACACTGGGTGATTTTGGGCTGTCTATTGTGTGCTTTTCAGCTTTTGGCTCTTTGGGGGCATGGCCTGCCCACGCGCAATGGAGACTACGGAAAGAAGGAGTCGGGACTCCCCTGTCTCTCCTCCTGTTCTTTCCCAAACGCCTCCATTTCCAGTCTCTCTTCAGACATCTCTGGGCAGTTCTGTGACCCCTTTGGCCAAGGATCCACTATTTCTGTGGACCTTGTTGCAACCCCAGGCAGTCTGGCTCCTGCACACCCCTCTTCTGCCTCTTTAGGGGCGCGCCCTGCCTGTGCAAAATGGAGACTACAGAATGGGGAGGGAGTCAGGACTCCCCAGTTCCTCCTCCTGTTCTTTCCCCAACGCCTCCGTCACCAGTCTCTCCTCAAGGCTCTCAATGGAGCTGCGTGACTCTTTTGGTCAGGGATCCTCTATTTCTTCCAGCTTCTCTGCACTTAACCTCTCTGCTCACACATGCAAAAGCTGTGTGCGGAGCGCACAAAAGGCAGGTTAATTGATTCCCTTATGCCTGAGTGAGATGGTAGCTGCAGAGTGGGAGGTGAGTTATCACCGGGGCTCCACGGGCAGCCGTCTCAGTTCTCTTCACAAAGTTTTCTTCACCAATCTTTTCCCAGGCACCAGCCCACTCTGCTGCCGCCTCTACCCAGAGATCAAGGAGGGCGGCTGCTACTGCAATTTTTGTGTTGGCCCTTTAAATGTCTCTTTGCATCCCCAGCCACCTGTCTCTGGCAGAGAGTGCCCCTAAGCTGTTCGGCGTTATGTGTTTTGTCTGTGTGTTTTCCTGGTTTTAGCTGCTGTAGTCTACAGGTCCCTGTTTATGATTCAGACCCTGTTTTTCTCAGGGGGAGCTAACTGGCCTTTTCAATGTCCCTCTGGTGCTGGAACCCATGGGTGACCAACGGCCCCCACTCGAGCCTCCACCACACTTCTCACCCATTGGGATGTGTGAGAGTTGAATCCTCTGTCTGTCCGCAGCTCCAAGGCTCCTCTCCCTCTATTGTTCCATTGTTTTCCAGGTGATTTCTCCACTATTTAGTCGCAATTCCAGTTTGGTCTTGGGAGGAGGTCAGTGTGACCCCCATTCACTCCTCCACCATCTTCCCAATCTCCTGTAATATTTTTTTAACCAAGGAAAAACAAAGTTTATTTAACACTTACCATATCCTAGTGATATGGATATTCTTTTTCATTAAGTGTATTGAGGTGACATTTTTGTTAACATTATTTAGGTTTCAAGTGTACAATTCTATGATAAATCATCTGTATATTACTTTGTGTGTCCACCATCCAAAGTCAAATCTCCTTCTGTCACCATATATTTGACCCCCTTTACCATTTACTACCCTTCACTCCCCTTCTCTCTGGTAATCACCATACTGTTGACTGTGTATGAGTTTTTGTTTGTTTTCCTTGTTTGTTCATTTGTTGCTTTCAGTTTTATATATCATGCTAATCAAAGTAAGTCAGACAGAAAAAGTCAAAAAGTACATGATTGTATTCGTGTATGGGATATAAAACTGAAAAATTTGGTTGTAATTTTGATGTGATCATTGGAGATGAGTGCAGTGTCCAACTACTCTACCATCTTGACAAGAACCTTTGATCTTATTATATATTTTGTTTTTCTTGTAACCCTGATCGCATTTTATCTTGCTGTATCTTCATAAGCAAGAATTTTTCTCTTCCATAGAATATCACTAACACTTTAAGAAGGGCATTGATGTCCTACTTTTATTTGTATTTCCCGCAAATAAAAGCATTATCATAAAAGTGCTGCTCAGTAAATCTTTGTGGAGTGGGGGCAGCATGGCATACTGGCTAAGCCTTGTCCTTTTGGAGACAAAAAAACCGAGCTCATATTTCCTATTTTTTTTGCTGTGTCACCCACAGGGAAATCACCTATTCTCTCAGAGCCTAAGTTTCTCTTTTTGTAAAACAGAGAATAACAAATAATATCTACATTATAGGATATTATGTCTGTCTCTACAGGAGATAATGCATATAGAATATCTGGTACAAAGCTCAGCAGAAAGTAAACATACATTAAATAGTTGCTATTATTATTTCCGGTATTTTTGAATAAATATTATCATATTCCTGTGGATAATAAAGATTAGTATTCTCACAGATTATTATGAATCATTCTTAGCAGACCATGCTGCTATGTTGGAATTTTACACACACACACACACACACACACACACCCATCTGTACTCATGTAGATATGATGGCAAATGTTATTAGCTTTTAGTGAGTATCTTGATAAGTATTTATATGTATATAAAAATGGATCTTTTTATATATTCACATAGGAGTTCTCTATTTTCAAAATGTTATGGAAGATACTGAAACAGACTGACAATGAATCTGAAACCATTTGTTTGGGAAAGTAGCTAGGAGGAAGTAGAGGCTACATTTTCATTTGTACGTTAATTATTTTAGTTTGCCTAACTTTGGAAAATGCAGTATTCAGGTCAGAACTCTTGGATTCCAATCTCAAAAACTGCCTCTAGCTAATTAAACAGAAAGAAATTTATTAGCAGGATTTTGGTGGGTGTGGTGATGGGGGCAGTTCACAGAATTTCCAGGAAACCTGAAGATCCAGGCTCATAAAATGGTGGCAAACATGGATGAAACCAAAAAGGTCAGATTGCTAAAGATGCTGTCATTGATAGACCTTGTGTTTCCAGATCACCCACTGTCACAGAGGTGGGCTCTGTTCCCCTCAGCATTGGTTGCTATAACCTCTGTGCTTGATTGCACTGTGACCATAGCAAGTAACTTATGAATGTCTGCATTCCTTGGCCACTCATCTCAGATGGCACATCTGGTGAGCCAGGCTTGGTCACACCTGGCTATCCAGGTGCCCTGAAGATGGTATAGGAAAAATCTGCTCCTTAGAGTTTCTGCAGGGAGGAGGCAGGTCCTGCCTCCCACATGTTTTGGGATTACCCATCCCTCCATGGGTGTTTGGGTGCTGGGTAACTCCTATAAATAACCAGTAGATCTAGAAAGAAAGAGAGAGGCAACCTAAATACTGTACCAGAAATAAAAGGCTTAAGAGTGGTTCCTTAAAGAATTTTCCATCCAGAAAATGGACATCTTCTCCAAACTTTTCCCACCATGAGTACATATGAAATGACAAAAGTATTTTCATCCCTTTTTGTGTAAATAAAAATTTAAAGAGAACTCTTCTTTCTCAGCAACATTAATGATGGCCAGTAAAGTTATGGTATGTGGTACAGTGGCCTTTCTAAAAAGCCTGATAAAGTGATGGAAAGAGTTGCTGATGCCAGATACTTATTGACAGGCTGAGAAACAGGTTCTCTGGAGCCCAATGGATGGAGGCAAAGCCTCCCTCCTGAAAGAGGCAGCAGATGGTATTCTTTGCCACCCCTGACAGAAAAACGGCTGGAGGAAGCAGTGGGGCTCCATCTGGGAGAAAGACTGTCTTGTAGGCAAAGAGTCAATGTGTTTGAAATCTTTACACTTTCTTTGGTGCTTTTGAAGAAGCTTAGATTTTAGAAGACTGGAAAATTCCAACCAGGAAGAACCACAGCTTTTTGTGTTACTTCAGAGCAGAGAGAGTGACTTTAAGAACACAACAACAAAAGATAGGGCGGAGTGGTAAGCATATGTTGAGAAAGCCACAAATTATTCAGTATGAGAAATAAAAAGGTGGACGGATGTCAAGCTTTGATATTTGAAAATGTTGGTGGCCAAAGAGTTTATCCTCCCTCCCAATCTGACCCACAACATTGAGCCAGAAAATGTGTTCATGACTATTTCCATGCCTCTTACTCAGCTACAAGTCATTTCCCCTTTCAGATTATTTCCATTTTAAGGCCCAATTTCTATTTGGTTTTTGATCTTCTGCTTTTAAGACATTTAGCCTGTATCATTATGGGCCAAGTGCCAAGTTTTCTTTGGAGGCTTTGAACTTGTCATTTATCCTTTATCCTTGTTGGTGTATTCTGTTTGTGACTGGCTAGTACCAAGAAGACAGGGTTTTACTGATAGAGCAAAAGAGGGCTTCTTATTAAAGGGTGGAGGTAAGCTTGAAAATTTCAAGACACCTCCTGTAAACATTGGTGACTGTTTGGAGTAAAGATTCTGCAGGAAAGTAATAATGTGATTATCAAATTATTAATGAATAATAAATGATGTGATACAGTCAAACATGAAAGTTTCAGCATCAACAATTATGTGGGGCTCCCAAGATAAATTTATTTTTAATTGTTATTATATATTTACCATTATGCAAAATACCATTTTTTAATATTCTCAGTTTAATTCTTTGGTGTTAATAAAAAATCATTGTGGAGCTGTGTCCATCTGATGTAAAAATGTAGAAATGGTTCAATGATTCTTTGTGTTTTCTACAAACATTGCTCATAGTTTTCTGTCTTAATTTTAAGTATTTTAAGGGCAATAATTATGAAATATTTCTTTTTGTATTCCCATAGCCTATAACTATTATCTAGGTAGCAAGTGCTTAGCCTACACAAATAGTCACCTTTGCCATTTTTCTACTAGTTGTGGTATGGTAGGTTGGCCTTACCTGTTAGTCTCACACTCACATATTTCGAGGAGTCAAGAATTACACTTTCTCATTATTTCTAAATCAGATCTCTAGTTTTATTCTAAATGATGCAGATGAAGGCACCTATTAAAGTGCCACTGTGGATTTAATCATGGATACAGTGCTAAAAATCATTTAATGGGTGAACAACTCCCACCACCCACACACATCATACAAAACTGAGCAGTGTTTTGCACTTGCTTCAGCAGCATCGTTTGAGAAGTAGTTCTCATTCCCATCCTTCTCTCTTACTTAGACTTTCAGCTTTATCTCATTCAGCTGCTGAATTGTTAAACAGAATGCCACTCTGTCTTTGTATTTCTGAAACTATGTCTTTATTGCGTACTGCACATCTTTATGGCAGCCACATGTTCGCCAATGAATTAAATCCAGAATATTCATTTATCTCCATATTACTTCCTTAATGTCCGCCCCCCCCCGCCCGCCCCGCGGGGAAACTTCCTTGCTCTTGTTCTTCTATGTTGTTCCCATCGCAAGATGCTCTGTGGAAGAGAGCCAAGCGGTGGGCAGCGACTGTGAATCCCTGATAACAAGCGCCTCACATTTCCCTGGCATTTCCATTTGCTAGTGCACTGCTGCGGCCACACGCCTGATTGATATATGACTGCAATGGCACTTTTCCATTTGACATTCTCTCTCTCGTTCCCTCTCTCTCTCCCTCTCTCTCTCTCTCTCTCCCTGTGTCGCTTAAACAACAGTCCTAACTTTTGTGTGTTGCAAATATAAAAGGCAAGCCATGTGACAGAGGGACAGAAGAACAAAAGCATTTGGAAGTAACAGGACCTCTTTCTAGCTCTCAGAAAAGTCTGAGAAGAAAGGAGCCCTGCGTTTCCCCCAAGGTAAGCAGGAAAACAAGCGCTGACGGCTTGCCTAGGAAATTACTTCTTTCCAAACCGAGCATTTCACCCTCCTCTCAGACAAAGAGACAACATTTGAATACCACTTAAATTTGCATTAATTTAATTTGCATTGATCTGTAGCATGCTAGCATTGTGTGTGTGTGTGTGTGTGTGTGTGTGTGTGTGTGTGTGTGTGTGTGTTTTAAACGGGTGTTTGAAGTCTGTGACAGAGCAGGGGAACCTCACAGAGAGGCTAGAAGAATATTTTGTGGTTGGACTTAAAGAGATTTTGATTTTCAAACTCTCTGTGTAGTTGGATGTAACTCTGTAATGCTTCTTATATTTGACCATGTGAAAGGAGACTGAGAAGCAGCAACTCGCAGACATGGATTCCGGATTCCCCAGTATCTTCCCCACTGCCTTCATCCCTCTTACAATGGGGGTACTATTAACGCGGGCAAGCCTTTGAGTTTAAACGCGTACTGTTTACTTTTATTTCTACTTTATGTATGCTGCTGATCTGCCAGGGCTCTGCCGGAGTGGTTAGAATGACTTCAAACAATAGGCAACATTTATTTCTAGCTTTCTGTGTCACGCTTTGCAGGATCCTGTTCCTTTGCACTCTTCTCCCAAAGTGTAAGGACTTTGCTTCCATAGATGCAGTTGGGAGCACTGAGGGAAGAGGAGGATGGATTTACTATATGATTTTGATTGGGCAAAAAATTCCAAGGAAATGCATGCTGTTTGCCTTGGCCTTATTGCAAATGGTATTTTTAGTAGTCTGCTTGTCCCTGCAGCAGGACCGATGCTGCACTGTCTAAGCAGTAACTGGGAAAGGATGCTCCCACCAGCGCAGGGACCAGGACCAATAGGAATGATTCCTACCTGAGGAATATTTGGAAGGTTCTTTTAATCTCCTGAATATAAGTTCTCTGTTTAAGTGAACAATTGGGCTGTAGGAGGCCTGGGCATAACTCTTTCTTGGGGGCCGGGAAGTTTGACTGTGTACAGAATGTTAATGACTCAGAATGTCCTGTAAATGGGACTCTTTGTAATCAAGGAACCCAGATAAACCCACATAAAAGAGGCAGACTCCCTTCCTTACTGATTCAGGTGCAGGGGTTAGGGGGATATTTGGCAGGATGAGAATTCAATGTTCTATTCTTTAAAACTGTCATTAATAATAAATACAGATACTGTGAAAAATGTTTCTTTTCAGTTCTAATATTAGTGTATATCAATTACAATGACCTGGCATTGGCAAATTGCTCCAACATACAGTATTAAATACCAGGTGCATTTGAAAACATAGAGATGACTAAAAGGCAGTGTTGGTTGTGGGTGTCAACAAAATATGGCTAGGGACTGCAGAACACTTCTTGATTGTGTGTTTAGATCAAATGCAAATATCTCCCCATTTTCTCTTCACCAGTCTGGCTTCTGAAAGTAACTTTAGGGTTTTATCAACCAGTGTCCATTGTGGAACAGAGATGTGGTCAACAGGGAACCTTTCTTATTTTCTCTAATAACTAGCCTAGCAGGCATTATTAAAAGAAAATTTGGCTTTTGAATGAGTTAATTTACAACTTTGAATTATTCACTGTTTGAGAAAGCCTTTATTCATGCTATGGATTCTATTGCTGTACAATTTTACAGTGATTTTTTTAAAAGAAGTGCTGCTGTTAAGGCATTTAGCTAAATCAAAACAATTTTCTTAAACTATTTTTCAGATTATTACTTAAGAGTTTCTAAACACAAAATACAATGTTTTGAGTCATTTACTTTAAAATACATTTAGTTCAGGTGAAGGGAAAGCTGGTTAAGGCCTTCTTGATGACTGTGTACCAAGGAGTTGACACCTACAGATGGAAACACGCCTGTGGAGTTTTCAATCTTAATTCGAGTTCCAATGACACTGTCAAGGGGAATATTAATCATTTTTCAATATATTTAACAATTTCCAACTCATTTATTTTCCTGGGCCCTTGAAAAATGTGGTGAGTTTGTTAGCAGTATAGCCACCAATGGTGGCCGCAATTTTACTCCATTTCAAGAACTCACAATTCAAGTACTATTATTCTTATTAGTTAATTATTCATTTCATCGTTCTTTTAATGAATTATGCTAGTTGTTATGGATGCAAAGGTGGGTGAGACATTGCCCCATGCCCTCATCCTTTGTCTGTATATTATCTCCAGTTAGATTTTGGAACTGAAATGGACTTTGCCAATAAGAAAACTGGGCAATGATTACCTTATTACAAGAAATCATTTAAAATATCTGTTATTATTCAGATTTAATTGAAATGATTGCCACTTATCATTTTTTTTTCATTTATGATTAAGGGGTTCCAGTTAGACATTTATTGGCAGATCCTGGGTACACATTATTTGCATAGCTATCATGGCCTAGATCTTTCCTGCCTACATAGAAAAAACTTGGAAAAAGCAATTTAACCTTTCTCTGTTCTCTTGAGCACCCTTTATAAAGGGCCATGAGCTGTTTTTAGCTGAAATGGCTGTGTTTTACCTACTCAGAAGCTGACATCAGGGTCACTTGATGTATCATTGAATTAGAAACATGTACAGAGGAAGATGCAGTCACTATCTCCCACCATTACTTATCCAACTCCCAGGATCAAAATCATTGATCTCTGGGCCTGACCTAAATTCAAGAGCTCCCTTGGAAAAAGTTGCCAGAAATCATTCTCCAAACCCAGGTCTCTGTCAGAACCACACAGTGCTGTTTTCAAATTATCAGGTCTTGTGTTTTCTGACATTGGTAGGTTATTAGGAAAGCCCCTGAAGACAGCATCACTAGGGTACTTGATTTGGTCTTTATCAGCAGATAATACCCCTGCTACACCCTGTGGGTGAATAAAATGCTTCTGACTCCCTGGGGAGTCTGACTCACCCTAGCCAGCCCTTAGTTTCTTGGCCAGCAGACTTGCAGCCCATCCTCACCTCTTCCCTTGACAAGTCAGTTAGTGCTACTTTTGTCCAGGCCTCTTGGCTGGCTCATTCGGAGCAGAAGGGATGGAGAGGCAGGTGGAAGGACTGAGAAGTGCTAAAGCAGAAGGAAGTTAGGCCATGTGAGGGTAGATGAGCTCCAGGGCCCAGATTTCTGTGGCCTGCCATGGCTCTGATCAGCTGTCATTTCCTCTTCGTGTATGACACTGTGGAACATATTAAAATTTTTCTTGGATGGTATGTTTGGAATTTCTCTGATGCCCCACCTCACCAACTTACCCGGACAATAAAAGCAAGGTTGTAAGCCTTTGAACAGCTGGCAGGCTATATATTTCCCCTCTTTCTTTCGCATAATCTAATTCAGAAAAGAATCTAGCTAGACTGGCAGTGCCATGTCTGGGTACTTGTTTCCAATAAGTCCTCCTCCAGCCTTCCCGGGAATCATCCTGGGTGGCATGTGGCTTTTCTTCTTTTGCTCTCAATCACTCCCACCCCTCCCCCTTCCCCCTTTGCCTGAGTTCCTTCCATTGTAAGCTTGCCCTTTGCTCTGCCTGTTTTCCTGACAGCCTGGGTCCTGCTCCTTGAGGTCTCCCCATCTCCGTAGTATTCCCAGGATGTCATTCTTGGCAGTAGCTCTGCTGGACTGATAAAATTGGGGGGCTTTTGTAGCCCTGAGCCTTAACCCACTCGCAGAGAGGACCAACCACATGGCTGGGCTGCCCTTTAGGCTGCTGAGAGCAGGGCTGGAGTGACCCAGGCTGGGAGGGACAAGCATACCATCACAGTGACCTGCACATCTCCAGCAAAAAGCTGGGGGTGGGAGTGCTATGGGAACGCCTGGATGCACTTTGGCCTACATTACGAGAAATGTGGTTATTCTCTCTTTCAGAGGGAGAGACAAGTGATTTGAAACAAAGCTCCCTGGGTCCTTAGGCCCCTGCCCTGCCCTTTTCTCTGTCCTTCCCACATTCTTCTCTTCCCAAGGAAAAAGAAAGAGAAATAGGACTTTTAATTTGGCTAGCATGGGCCTAAATGTCTTTATGAAACCCATTCTGTAAAAGGGAGAGGGAAGGATCAGATCCTGGGTTGAGCAGAACTAAGAATGCAGGGGGTTGGCGAGACAGGGGAGGTGTTTTTGTTTGTCTTTGTTTTTTCCTTCTCTTAACACAGAACAACAGATTGGTTTATGAGTCGCAAATGGAAAAAACTGGACTTTTCAATTAGACATTCCCATTTAAGAGCCTCATGTAACCCTCTCTGTGCAGCATCCTTAAAAGATGCTACTAATGTCCTTGGGACCAAAAGGTATTAAAGAGCAATCTACAATGCAACTTCCTATTCCTTTTCTTTCCCTAGGAGCTTTGGTAGTCTTTCTGAATTAGCTAACATTCATTAAAAGACCCAAAAGAAACAAAAATTAACACAGCTGAATTAAAATGAGTCTTTTCCTGTTAGCTTGACAAGAAGAAAAAAAAAGGAAAGAAAAGAAAGAGAAGAAAGAACCAACTCCCCTCCTCTGCCACTTCTTGGGTTTTAATATGAATTATTCCATACAAGTCCCTAGGCTAGAAGATCTATTTAAAGACGCCTGGCAGCATGAAGGGAGAGGGTAAAAATACAACCACTCTTTTGTCCATCAAAGGTTTTCTTTTTCATTAAGAGCATTCCTATTTTCTTGTCTGCCCCTGCCAGTGGCAACATTCCAGCTGGTAGTACCCACTCCTTAACCATCAGATCAGCAACCATGAATTTCTATGTTTGATTCCAAGAGAAAACAAAGAGTAGGGACTCCTGAAACCCTCATGTACATACAGTGGTATGGGAGAAACTGGTACTGAAATAAATGCTGGCTTGGCTGTGCAGGTTGCATGCTGCAAATTCACATGCCTACACATTTGAGTTTTTGAGGAATATTGTGCTGATAGCATTCTTTCTGATGCCAACTACCCTCACATTTGCAAAGCTTTTTTCTTGTATGCCTGCTTATAGTTTGATTTGTATCATATATGCTTATTGTACCCTTCATCGGAGTCTGATGGATGATCATATATTGCTGAGAATTGCACCCTCCCAGACCCATTTTGAATAGTCATAATGTAACACCCTGGATAGGGTTCACAGTCTGGAACAACTACTTTCTTGTTAGAAAGAGTGCTGACTCAGAAAATTAAAAAAAATGGGTAACCCCAGTTGGCAATATATACCCAGTGCTTATAATCAGGAATTCATCCAGTTGGGGTACATTTCACTTTCATGTCAAAATCTGCACATGAGTATTAAACTCAGTTGTGCTAAATTGTGCTATTAAATTTAGATATATTTTTCTTTTTGTTTTTTTCTACAAAAGCTAAGAATTTTTCATACAATTTTCTCTCTTTCAACGGGACTGGCTCAATCCCAACTTTTTCTTTTAAGCTATGATCCAACCAATTGCAATATCCTTTAAAAATGAAAGGGCAACAGGTTAATACATTTAAGAAAGTTGATGAGTTGTCAAAAAATGCTCAGGGATGAACTTTTTGCAGTGTCACAAACCAATAGTTCTAAACATGGAGTCCCTTTCCATTCTTTCATCAATAGGGAATAAAAATAAGAGAGCAAGCAGGTCATGGGAGAAGTAACAAAAGAGAGGAGAAAGGATTATTTTTGATGTTCAAAAACTGCCACTGAAGATTTTCAAATAGCACATTTTCAGAAAAGAGAGATTCCCTTATTTTCACCTACCCCCTCCCAGGAAGAGGGGTTTGAACACTGAAGTTGTCTTCTTTATTTGACATTAGAAAAGGAGGTCTACTCCTCAAGTGAAAAAATATCCTATCTTTAAGTAAAGTGTAGGCACATAAAAGCTTATAATGGATAGAAAGAATCAAGGAAAGCCAATCCTTAATCAAAGTTCCTTTTTCTTTCAAATGCAAGGCGATGTTTTAGAACTTGATATGTTTTTGTGATTTTCTCCCAAATTATGAGAAATTACTCCTTTTCAGAATATAAATTTTTTTGAGGTTTGAAATCTAAAGGCAGCAGAATAGAATTGGTTGCAGGAGAATTAGCAACCAAAAGATATAGCTGTGGCGTGTGTGATTTAAGCAAAGCAAGATATAAACAAAAAAACAACAGCTCAAGAAATTCAGAGTTATTACAGTGAAACATATTTTAATGTAATATTGTTTTACCCTTACCCCTGTGACACAGGTCTGCATCTGCAAGTGTTGCAGATTGCAATAAGATTGAATTCAATATTCAAATCCTAACATTGAGAAGAAAAGGTATGGAAAGACTACATTGCTATTGCTCCTGTTGTTTATGCCTAATTTCTAACTAAGGGTTCTACAGCTGTTAGGTAAGATCACTACTCATCACTTCAAAACGTTGTGGGTTCAAATGTAGATTGGAAAGGCTTTGCTTGACACTTTGAAGAAAAGCCAACGTACTCATTTGGCTCCAGGGTAAATGGGAGCCTGTACCCTGAGTTAACACTGGTCACCTTTCCTCTACTAAGGCTATACCACAACCAGCACTCCAGTGGCAGGACCAGTGTCAAATTACATCAACACCAGGGTCCCCAGAACACCTGGCCACCTTTTCTTTTTCCACAGAGAGAGTACATCCATGTGTTTTTCAGGACTGAGTCCCTGAGTAGGGTATCTCAGTACCCTCCCGTTTTCTTTCCAAAGAGCTTTATACAAAGTGAGTGGTTAGAATGTATCTCATTCCTCACATGCAACCCCCTTCCTAGGAGGAAGTGGGTGAAAAGAAGGGAACCTTTCCTATGTGAAATTGTGCTATTTGAAATCATTGAAAGGGCAGTGGCAGATTTTGAACATCAAAAATAATATTTCCTCCTTCTTTTCTGTTGCTTCTGTGGCCGTCTCCCTCCATATTTTTATTACTTATTGATGAAGGGATGGAAGAGGATTCCATGTTTAGGGTTTTTATTGATTTATTGCACTATAGAAAGGCCTCCCCTAAGAGTTTTCTGACAGCTTGTCACCAAATTAGTTACAACTTTTAGTGGGCTCACTAGATTTACAGAAATAATCCAAACTATTGGAAGAAAAGTCTTCAAATGTATTGTATGTTTTGACCATAGATAATCAGACCTGGTCATTTCCAATGTATGCAAGGTTTGTATTCTAAAAGTCTGTTAGTTATGTCAATTGTTAAGAACTCAGGGTGAGTCTTTGCATAGAAACTATAGAAGCCCATAAAAGCCCAACACAGGATCCAAGAGCCATACACAAAGGGCAACTCTTTATACCTGAGTTCCAGTCCACCACTTCAAGAATGTACCTTGCCTAGCACAAAGGTTCCACTCATAACAGAGTGCCTTCTTGTTATCGACAACTTGGACCTTGTTCATTCTATATCTGCAGAGAAAACAACTCTTCTAATTAAGTTTTCTCTTCTATCTTGAACCAGAACATTACAGGTGGCTCCATTAGGGCATGAGGATCTCTGTCTCAACCTCAGTTTAGGAATAAGATTCATTCAGGAGTGTTGAACTCGGCCTATATCATCATCATCAAATAAAAGGAGTTTAATTCTTGAATAATTGACTATCATTTCTTTCTTCTCTCCCCATTTGGTGGAGACTGGGAAAAACTATGTATACATTTTAAGACAGCTTTAAGATAAATAGAAACTGGTAAAATATCCTCACAAACTGCCTCCTATTATTTACCACATATTATTAATTTATGAATCATATTGATTTTAAGGACTATTTTTATTTCAGTCCATCAATATGGCCTTATCAAGGGACAAATTCTTATAGCTTGGTATTCACTCTTGCCTCAGATACCATATGAGAATTTGTTTAAACTTTTCCACAATTATTAATTTCTTGAATATGGAAGGAGCTCTTTCTATAGCATTGATTTGGAGACTATGTAGCTTCAAAGCAGATGCTGTACTCTGAGAAGCTTATAGTTAGAGTATGTTAGAAATTGATAGAACCATAGAAGCATCTAGACGATTCCATTCATTTTGTAGAGGAGAAAATTGAGTTCCAGAGAAGTCAAGTGACTTGTTCAAGATTGTGTAGCCAGAGATGGTAAGGTAGGACTCAGAGCTTGAGGTTCCTCAGATTGGCCTTTTTTCTACCAGAGTAGGCCACAATAGAATGTTCTTTAGGTTTCAGAATATAGTGGAACAGTTATCTAATATGTCTGGCAAATGAGTGTAAAGCACTGGGTGATGGGATACTAACAACATAGTCTAGAAATAGGTTTGGGGAGAAAAAGATGAAAGCTGTAAGTAAGTGGGAGTTTAGATAACAATGAAAGATTACCCAGGTTTCCTGAAAATCAGAATTTTAAGTTTTAACCAGTCTTGAGATTGAGTCTTTCCACACTAGTCCCTTCCCAAACAGTAAATTTATTCAATCTAAGGATACATATACACAGGTGGGTCCACTTGAGAGTTGACTTATTTCAAGAAATTATAGTAATACCTTGGTATTTGTCAGCTTCGGAACTCATCAAAGTCTGTACTCCTTACTCTTTGAGGAGAAAAATTATTTCAGCACTCGGCACTTGCTCGGGACTCATCCCACTTGCTAGAACGTGAATGAGTCACAATGCCGACCTGCAAGAGAAAATGCATCACAAGTTCCAAAACGAATTAATGACAAGTACTAAGGTACCACTGTACTTCTAGTCCCAGACCTTTTTTGTACCCCTGTTTACCCTGGGATTGTGATTTATTGCTTCTTTCCTGAAATATAATTCTCCTTCCTTTTTGTTTCTCTCATCTCTTTTCTTCCTCCATCACCATCGCTGCTGAGTTTGATCATGGTTGGCTAGTAATACAATTTGGGAGAACAGAGAGTCTTATTCCAGACTGGAGGACCGCTATTTAATCACAATGATGTCATTTTCTCTCTCCTAAAGAGGCAAAATGAGGGCAAGCATTGCCTCACATGCTTCTTCACCTCTGTAGTCTAGGCACCATGAGACAACAGGGTCAGGAGCCTCTCCCTCCTTCACTGACCTTGTGGCTCCTCATCCTTGGAGTTACCTGGGTCTGGCAAGCTGGGGGTCTGGCAGCATTCATGGTCAGCTCAGGCTTGGCTTCTTGGCTGCTACTGATGCACTGCCAGATAATAATAATATCAAAACTCATTCATTGAGTGCACGGGATGCTTTAGAGAATCCAACATGCTGTTTACAGTTTATAAATTAAGTGCCTTGGGAAGAGGCATCTGACTTATTCTCTGAAGCATCTAGTTGACCAGATCCAATTGGAGTTCTTTGAGTTCCTGGAAAGGGGCTACTTAGCACTTCATACTCTCTGATTAGACCTTGAGTCTTTTGTTTTTCTAATTCTAGTATGGAGTTATCTAGAGGCAAGCCTTCTTCTACACTGAAATGTTTTATTTTTATTTATTTTTCTAGCAATTCCTTTGAGAGAAGCTCTACATTCTGCTATCCTTACCTTACTCATGGTTGATATGACTGTTTTAAATTATAATAAATATAAAATAATTCTGTCTGTTACACTGACACCATTCCAGAGTCATTATATTTTATCTCCTTAACTTGATCTTCTTAGAAATGATACAGTGCATGTTGGATACAAATTAGATATTAAGAGAGTTTATCAATGTAACCCAGGAAAACAACAGGTCAAAACTCTTTGCTGGTAGATGCAGTGAGCTGGAAGAAAGAATTAAGGTAAGACCTATTATTTTCTCCAACCTTTAACTTTTATTTCCTAGAACACAAGCAAACACATAGTAGCTGCTCAATTAGTGTGTTGAATGAATACTTATTAAAAGAAACCACAGAAGGCAACACCTCCATATAGTAGTACTGAAAACAGCCCGGGGTGTGAAGGGGGCAGAAGAAATGAATACTGGAGCACTACCATCCCTTGTTTGGCAAATAGGGCAAGAATAAGGCCATTCTTGGCACATGCCTCTTGTCTTAGCCTGTTGCTGGAATAACTTTGTGAGAAATCAGCACTTTACCCTCTGCCAGGCAGAAGGTCAGCCCAAGAGTGAGCTGATTTGTGCACACAACACCATCTCTCACCCAGAAAGCTGGGCCCACTGTAAGCTCTGCTATATTATTCCACCGAGGATGACAGGTGGGGAAATCTGGGCACCAGTTGTTCTTTTCCACTGGTATCGTTTGGAGGGTAGCTCCAAAGTCGGGCATGCCGACATACGTGCCTCTCCTACTAGCAAATGGCCCACATTGGAGCTATTAGAATGTGGGTTCTGTACACTGGCCAAGTCCATGTCTCAGAGACTGTACCCAAAGCACAGAGCAGCCCTGGGGCTACTGAGTTCAGCAAGAGAATCATTCTCTCATTCAATCCATCATTAGCTGGGCCAAAGTTCTAAGTCTTGATAGGCAGCACTTGATTTTATGGTGTATGACTTTTAAAAAATGAAAGTAGCCCTGACTGGTATGGTTTAGTGGGTTGGGCATTGTCCTGTGGACTGAAAGGTCACTGGTTTGATTCCTGGTCAGGACACATACCTGGGTTGTGGGCAAGGTTCCCAGTTGGGGGCATGTGAGAGGCAACTGATCAATGTTTCTTTTGCCCATCAATGTTTCCCTCCCTCTCTTTCTCCTTCCTTTTTCCTCTCTCTAAAGATAAATAAAATCTTTTTAAAAATAGAAGCAAATTAGAATTAATTTAATTTTGAGAAAAATGAAAGAAGCTCCTACAAGACAGGTATATGAGGGAGACCCCCAAAAACTGGAATTTATTTATAAAAAATTGTGTATTCTTACATGTTTAAACTTGTCACCTTCAAAGCACTCTCCATTTGATGCAAAACATCTATCGAGACTTTTTTCCACTGCTCAAAACAGGTCTTGAACTTGTTGATTCTGATGCCTTTTAGTGCTTCTGCTGTTTTTTGTTTCACCTCTTCCACATCTGCAAAACATTTCCCTTTGATGTTTTTTTTTTCATCCAGGAAAACAAACAAACAAAAAAAAGTCGTTTGGGGTGAGATCCGGTGAATAGGGAGGGTGGGACACAGGGGTCATGCTGTTTTTTTGGTTGAAAATGGCTAAACACTCAGCGCATTGTGGGCAGGTGCACTCATAAATTACCCATTATGAAATGGGCAAACAATTTGAAAGTCTTCAAAAAATTTAACTAAAGCAGAATGCAGCCTCTCACAACTCCAGATGGTACACTTATACACATGGGTCCCTAGGGCACTCCTGTATTACAAGCCCACCCTCCAGAAGATAATTACATATTTTGGGTACCCCCCTTGAAGATACCCTTAGACTTCCATAAAGTCAGAATCTTAAATGATGTCAATTTCCTTCACTTCTAATTTTCCTCGTTGTGAGCATTTCCCTCAGTACTCTGCACATTCTCGTCAATGCACACCCTGACTGACACAATGTTAGGACAACTGAACTTAATATTCCTCTTTTCTTAAGCATTATGTTTATTCCTTCTTTAACACAACAGTGTTGACTCCGTTTGAACACTTAAGGCAAAAATCCCAATGTTATTTTACAAGAATCTTACCTTTATGTTTTGAGGTTCTGTGAGTTCTGTGGCATATTTATATGGTAGCTTGCATTCTTATTTCAGAAGTCAATATAAGAACTGAACAAAAAGTATCACGCTTTGTGTCCTGAAATGAAAAATCTGTTATTGGTGGTAAAGTAACATTTCCTCTCTCATTCTTTTATACTTTATCTTTTTACTACTTCTAGGTTCAACTTATTATCTTTAAAGAGAAAAATCACATAATACAGTTACATTTTGTGTGATGTTAATTATCTTTTTATCAGTATAAACTTCATGATATTTGCTTGCAAAGTATTTTATTCACCTTCTAGGGAAAAAAGTTTAACTGTGCTTGCAATTCAGGATGTTGCTACTAGGTGGCAGTAGTGCATAAGCACTAAGAAAAGACTAGCTTGTCTTCCCATATTTATAAGAAATAAAAATATAATACTGCTAAAAAATCTGACACAGATTTTAAACATTCATTAACTTAATTACTATTTTTAAAACTAGCTTTCAAAATAGAAAGTATTATTTTAAAATAAAATTTTGGATAGGTATATATTCGCAAGTTCAAAAATCTAGAAATAAAAAAAAATGGTATAGAGTGAAAAGTTTTTCTCCCATGCCTGTCCTACAATACTCACAGGAAACTAATTGTATGATTTCTTGGGTATCCTTCCAGAGCTTCTTTATGTACATACAAATAGACACATATCTATATTCTTGTCTCTCCCTGTTTTTTTAATGTTTATTGGAGTTTTTTTAGTTTAATGAAAAAAATTTTTTACAGAAAGATACCAACATAAGGGATCCAAGTGTATCATGAAATCCCAAATCTTAATTCTTTTTATAACTGCTTAACATGTCCTGCTCTTCATTTTCTCTCTTGTCCTTTTTCCAGGTCTCTTATTTCATCCCTGTTTTCCAGGGTTCTTGAGGCCTTTGCCATGAGCTGTCTTGGCCTAGAAACTGTATATATCATCGTAGCTCTCACAAGTATTCCACCTGGAGTTTCTGAACTCTTTTTTTATATAGTTGCATAGTATTCCATTGTGTGAATGTTGTATAATATATTTAACCAGTGTTCTATCGATGGATATTTTGTGCTATATTTTATGCTATGGAAACCAATGCTGTAGTGAATAAACATATGCTTACATGATCTCACATGTAGGATAATTCTCAGAAGTGGAACTCTTGGGTCTAAATTATATACATATGCAATTTTAATAGATCTTGCCAAGTTGGCCTCTATAGAATTTATATTGATTTATACTATACTGTCTTCAAAATGGATTTGTTTCCCATAGCCTTATTAACAGGGTGCATGATCAGAATTTGTAATCTGTAAATCTGATCGGTTGAACAAAGTATCTCAAAATACTTTAATTTTCATTTCTCTTAGATGAGTAAGCATACCTTTCTTCCATGTTTAAGTGTTTTTTATTTTCATTTATTTTTTACAATTTATTTTTATTGTATTTTTCTATTACCATTTATCCTTCTTATACCCTTTTCCACTTCAACCCACCCTCCTACCCCCCAACAATCACCATACTGTTGTCCATGTCCATGAGAACTTTTTTTTTCCTCAATCCCTCTACCCACTAACCACCTTCTACCCCTGCGCAGAAATGTCAGCCTGCTCTCTGCCTATAAGTCTGTCTCTATTTCATTTCTGTTTAAGGGCTATTTATATTTTTTATGTTATTTTCTGTGAATAAAATGCCAACAAATACAACCATCCATACACATATATAGAATTTTGTTATTGATGTTCTTGCTTGTTTTTCACTTTTATGCTATACATGTTTTTCTTTCATTTGCTTTGCTCATTTGAGAATACCTTCTGGCCATAGCTCTGAAGAGAAGGTGCTGGCATTGGGGAGGGGGGTCAGTATTAGAATGTCTGCTTTTCCCTTCATCCCTTTGCCATTGACTCCTGGGGGAAATATCTGTAAACTGGAGTGGTGAAAGGAGAAATCTAATAATTCTCTTTCTGAGACTAATTAAGGCTTCAAAGAGACAGATAACCGCTAGGGATAATATAGTCATATTGAAACTCAGGAAATGGTCAGTATTATTGCAGCCTCTTAACTTAGAACCCACCCCCCAACAACAACAACAACAACAAAAAAAACACTGGCTCTTTGAACTGAAGTCTTGGTGAGTTTCAGCGTAATGTGCATAGGAAAACCAAGACTATGCAGCTGAAAAGAAAACAGAAAATGCTCTTCTGTATTTGTTACCAACTTGGAGCTTAGCCTCAGGCTTGATACATTTTAATAAGATGTTTCTATTAGCATGCACATAAAGGAAAATGGAACAAAGTTATATGAAGAAATAGTCTCCACAATTTTAGGATTATCTTCTGCATATGAAGATGATGGTAACTGAATCCATAAGTATGAGGTAGTGGTATTTTAGGGCAATATAGAAATGTATTTGTCATCTTTTCCAATTCCCCTCCTCCAAAGGTGAGGAATTTGGGACTAGAACAGTTTAAATGACCTGTGCAAGGTTCCCCAGCTAATTAATGTCAGTGTTAGAGTCCAGCTGGGTCCCCACATTACTGACCTCTGCTTTTCCTTCAATTTATAGAACTTCCCTGAAACATATATGTTGAGATTCTGCCATTGCCAGGGCTGTTGTGCTCTGAAATAGCCCTACGTCACACATCATTTTCTGCTTGGGATAACCTGCCCCACACTCACAGACAGCTAACTGAGGTTAAGTTGGTCTGGGGCCATTCTGTTAGAGCAAAATTAATTGACTTACATGGGCTTAAACTTCTAGTCTTGATCTTATCAATACTTTGCCCTGTTTATTCAGACTGTCAATGAGTAGGAAGTTTTAAAAAATGTGCTATGAACAAAAACAAATCTTTTATCTGAAATATTTGAAAATTTTTCTGAAGCTTTGATTATCATGTTCCTTTTGTTTTCAATATGATGTCAGTCCCCCCCCACAAATATTCCTAAATATTTGAAAATATTTTTTTATATTCTTTGTCTTCTGTTTTGATGAAAAGCATCAATCTTGGCCATGCCTTGGAAGTTAGTGAGGTAATTTGGAGAGATCTCTGGACCCAAGTCCTTTGTCCAAGAGGTATATGGTTAAAAGAACAAAGCAAATTTCAGGAAAACCAGTATAGCATGATCCCATTGTAATGGTAAGTTTCTGCTCCAACAACCACTTATTTTTTTAAAATTATACCATGTGCTCAGGCTACAAAGATGGCAGAAATGTGTGACTATGTTGGCAAATACAGGTATTGCCTTAACCACACTGGAGACTATTTAGCATAACGCATATCTCAGATGCAGTTTGTCACTGATGCTGAGTGACATTGGGGTTTAAAACAAAGACAGGATGAGCCCAGAGCACAAGAGTGGAAAACTAGGTGGGTGGGTGGGTATGGACTTGGAATTGGAAAATGTATTTCCTTCCTGTGGGACATGACCTGTGTTCGTTAGTGCTGACCTTTCTCCTTTCTATCCCTGTAAGCTGATGTTGACACCAAAGCTTAATGAGAAACCGAATAGACACCACCAGCTAGGGATAATGATGAAACCACCAACTTCAGTTATACTGTGGCCAGAACCACATGTTGAATCTTAACCATGGGCTCAAACTTCTTGCTCGTAGAAACATGGATTCCAGCAATTAAAGTCAACATGTTCTTCCATTGACCCACTGTTTCCACCCTCAAATGCTTATAAATATGTAGCATAAGCTATGAAGGGGGTGTTGAGTGGATGACAGTTTATGCTAATGACACTCTAGAAAACAATATTCTCTACTTGAAATCACATGGAAAAATTCTACTCATTACCTCCTGGATTCCATTCGTTTTTCTCCATAAATGTTTCTGGGGAAAATAATTTCTGTTTTTATTCTAGCTGTGCAGCAGATACAGTGATGATGGATTGTAAGTGCAAAGAGGAAGACAAAACTCTGACATACAGAGGACAATGACAACCAGAAAGCTTCAGCCAGATCCTGATCTTTCCTTGGAAGGAACTGAATCCTAGGAGGTGAAGGCATTTCTGATTTTTAGTCCTCTGCCTCCCTCTGCTGTTCTTCTTGAGTAGTTTTTCCTGATGACAATGAAAAGTCATGTACTGGCTGCATCCTTTTCTATGCTCTCCCTGCTGGCGCTAATGGGAGATACAGACAGCAAAACGGATAGCTCCTTCATGATGGACTCGGACCCTCGACGCTGCATGAGGCACCACTATGTTGATTCTATCAGTCACCCACTGTACAAGTGTAACTCAAAGGTAAGAGAAAGATCTCTGTGAAGGTAAGAATTACCTCTAGAAACAGGAGGAAAGCCATATTCCTTTGTCAAGGGATGGACAAGTATTATGATAATCCAAACCAGAGCTATATGGCTGGCCCACACATCTTGTGGGAGAATCATGTTTTTAGGGTTTCTCAACATGCTTTGCACTTTTGTCAGTAAAGCTGCCTAATTAACCATGTGTACACGCAGCCACCTTCTCTCTTTTCAGTCTGTTCTAAATCAACAGAAAAGGCTGGAATGTTCTCACAATAAAATTGTTGCTAAACACAAGATAGTAGAGGAGCATTTCATCTTTGGTTGTGAGATTTATGGGTGGTAGAGCCCTTTTTCAAGAAAGAAAAACAGAGTCTACAAGTTATTGTAATGCCTTCTACCTCCACCAGCAATGAAGAGGAAGGGAATGCAAGAAGTATCATTGAGCAGTGAACTGTATTTCTTGAGGGGTTCTTCAAAGAGTTTCCTGATGAAACAGTTGGTCATTGGCCTTGTGGTCCCAGCTTTTCTTCACTTTCCATGTTTATGTTAAAACGATTCCAAAAGATAAATGGTAATTTGATCATTTGTCATTTGGAGATTGTATGTTTTTTGCCCAGGTAACCTATGCAACTGATGTCTCACTGTTGAGACAAGTTGTGGAAAAGAATACCATGCTTCAAAGGTCACCGAGAGTGACCAGCCACATGAACCACCCAGAAGGAAGGCACATAGTAGGGAAGAACAGACTCAGAATGAGAATTCTCATGACTGTCACTGCTGCAGTCACATGGATGAAATTTGCCCACATTTGGTAAATAAGAATTTGTCTAGGCCAACATCAGGTATTTTCACTTTTAGTCCTGAGACTAAAACCACTTAACCATTCTCATATGGCAAGTATTTTTTAAATTACCAGTATAATTAAGAAGTTTTTGTACTATCAACCACTAGAATTAAGACCATATATGTAAATCTCTCTATTCGCCATCTGAAAACATTACAACTTCTGTCTGCCTTTAAAATTTCCATAACTTCTCTGATTATAGCTCAATGATGATGGCTTGTTTTAGTTTAGAAGGATCAGAATTTGAGTGAAATCATTTTAACCATTATATTTGTAAGCTCTAGGACTGTGGGAAAAAAATAGAGCTAGGGAGAAAGATTGTGACAAAGAGATAAGTGTTACCAAACAGCACAAAGGATATTTGTCCCAAAGCTCTGCTTCTACCTAAGAAAAACTTTCTTTCTCTTATTTGCACATGTAGAGCTAAAAAAAAAAGAAATAAACTTAAAATTTTGCAAGATGCAATCCCTTCTCAGGAAAAAAAAAAAAAAACCCTAAAGCCAATTTTTTAAAAAAGACGGGATGTTTTTATAACTGCTTGGAAATTGACTGGAACAATTATTAGCTTCTCATTCCCCACCCCATATACTACTAACTAGGATTTAGTGTTTCTTATTCCATGAATGATTTCTCCCTCTGTTGGGTTTTCCACCATAATCATGATCCTTTAAAAAATGAATTAAAATTATTTTAAAGAAAGTGTCAATATGATAATAAGAAGGAACAGAGAGATAGGAGCAGATTCAAAAAGGAAAGAACATGTTGGAAATATTCAGTGAAATTAGGAAGGAGTGCCTCAACAATTATCACATTAGTTAAGGGAAGGTAATAGAAGAGATTTCATTAAATTTAACCCAACAAACTCACAGTGCTTGAGCATGAGTCCTAGAAATAGACTTTAGCTTACCTTTGTTCACCTCTGTTTCTTCCAGAATGCTAAGGTAGATAGTAAGAGAAATGTTTGTACTTTCATGGGAACAATCTGTTTTCAAACATCCCAAACTATCCCAAATATAGCAATAGTTTTATGTAAATGGTGCTTGTAATTACAAACCTTTCTTCTTTGGCCATTAAATATACCTGACAGAATCTCAATTACCCAGACCTTTCCTGGATTAGGTTTTCTTTACATATCCAGGAAAAAAAAAATTCTCATTTTGAATTAGTCTATAATTCTTACCTTTTACAGACTCAGGCTCGTCTTTTCTCTAATGGGTCTCATATAACAAAACTATTTGTCTTTATAGACTTGGGATAAAGCATTTAGCCTCTCTCTAGAAAACAGCCAACTGAGGTTTTTACAAAGAGAAGACAAGGGTAGATTTTTACTCTCTGCAAAATTTTCCCTCAACATGATATTCAAAGGCCATTATTTACTAAACCCATGCCTACTGTCTGTCTTTCAATTGTTAACACTTCCTGCCTTACATTTATCCAGTGTCTGGCCTTAGGAAGACAGGTGAAGGGGAGCTTGTGACCCAGGGAAGGGAGGGCACCTGCTTGAACAGCTAATGTGTCCCTAGTATGCAGCACTACATAGTACATAATCTAATCATTGCTGACAAACCTGTGATGAAAGCAATTATCATTCCCATTTTACTGGCAAGGAAAACTGAAACCTGAAGAAGTATTAAGTAGATTATTTGATGTCTAGGAGTTGCAACGTCTGCCTCAGAGCATTCACCTTTCAACTACTTGGCTTCATATCGGAGGTATGTAAGTAGAATGCAGGAACCACTATTTAGAAGTCCAGGCTCAACTTCTGATCTGCTGACAATTATGATTTATATTCAGCAACCTTTCTAGAACTAAAACTGAATGCTTACTATGTGTAGGCACTATGGTAAGTATTGGAGGCACAAAAAAAATTTTTTTTAAATAGTTTTGGCTCTCATACTGTTTACATGTAAATGGGGAAGAGAAGGAAGGGAAGCTTTTCAGGGAGCTTTCTATGAAACTGCCTGTTCCCCCTCACCATGAACTTGCAGCTGGCCAGCCCCAGGTGTCTGTTGCCTATCTCCTAGCAATTCAGGAAAAAGTTGAGATGGGGTCAGGCAGAAAATACTGGCTGCAGTGATCCACCAAGGTCAGTGTGGCCATAGATTAGGATGTGCCTGTTGGCATTTAGTGGTAACACCTTCTAGTATCGAGTACAAAAAATCCTGGGAGTGGCAGGTTTATTTACAATCTTCCCTGAAATTCTCTGTGAGTAAAGGCTATAGAACAAACAGGACAAAAATCAGTAGTTAGTGGAAATGTGCTGTTTGGGACATCTTTAAGGCAACTGAGGCATCCCAGGCTTTTAAGAAAAACCTGGTTTCAAATTCCAGCTCCACAGTTTGACAAGTAAGGAAAGTGAAATAATTATTTGGTGCCTCAGTTTTTTTATAAAATGGAGCTATTGCTGTCTACCTAAAGGCTTGTGCATGAATCTTGGTGATAATATTTGTATAGCAACCAGCACAGTGTCTGGCATATAAAATGTATTAATAAATGATATTATGATCTTGATGATGAAGTTATAAACTGGACAGGTGTTTGGACTCACTTTTCTATTTCAGTCACTACTGTGACCTCAATAACTGTTGGGATCTCCTATAGTCTTAAAGGATTAGGAAAATAAACCTCATTGTGGTTCATGTTGAATACAGAAACTTGGCAGGGGTTGTTGGAGCATGCAGAAAAGAAAAGTAAATGTAAGCCACTGTGCTGGGTGCTAAAAGGAGGGATAAAAGTCAAAGAGAAATAGATCTTGCTGTCTGACCTCCTTTCTTAAGTGAGTGGAGGAAAGAGAGACTGGAGGGGAGGCACTTCTGGATCCAGGCCAGGGAAAAGTTTTCAGGAACTGAAACTGGGAATGGAAGCTGGTGGGGCAGGTCTGTGAAGTCTGAGTTGGGTGAGGAGTTGGAGATGGTGACCCTAGGCTAGGGGTGTGGAACCATGACATAAAGTTGTCTGAATTCTGAGAGGCCTCAGGAGCTGCAACAAAAGAGAAGAAGGAGGAGGGATCAGGCAACAAGTCCTGGGAAAATTCCCAGAGTAAAAGGTACCTGGCATGCCAAGGACTGAGCCTTGATGTTGGGAGGTAGTGTTTAGGTCCTCAAGCCATCTCCTACTGGTGTTCCTGAAGCTGATAGAGTGGTAGAAAAAAATGGAGGAGTCAGAAATACTAAGTTTAGCCCTAGCTGATGTGGCTCAGTGAATTGAGTGCCAGCGTGTGAACCAAAGGGTCGCATATTCAATTCCCAATCAGGGCACATACCTGGGTTGTGGGACAGGTCCCCAGTAGGGGATGCACAAGAGGGAACCACACATTGATGTTTCTCTCCCTCTCTTTCTCCCTCCTTTCCCTTCTCTCTAAAAATAAATAAAAAATATTTGAAAAATATTGCATTTATAACACAATTAAGTATTGAGGAGATAAGAGGGGTTTTCGTTTGTCTGTTTGTTTTAAGGAACAAATATATACTGGATGCCTGCTATGTACAGGCATTGTGGTATGTACTGGAGGCACAAAAATGTTAAAAAGACAGTTTTGGCTCTCATAACATTTACAAGTAAATGGGGAAGAGAGGGAAGGGAAGTCTTCTGTATTGCAAAGGCCTCTTCATGTCTGATTGAGTTATGACCAAAGTAAAGGGACCAGATTCCAGTTGAAACTTGCAGAGTTCCCACTCATCCTATCACCACTCACCACCACCACCATCTTCCCCATAAACACTGCTTCAATCCCCTGGTTGCTATTTTGCCAATACCCTAGGACTAGCACAGTCAGTTTAAAGGTCAATCTGGGTCCCTAGAGGTGAATTGAATAGTCATTTATTGAGAATGTTGGTGAGCAAAGGTTAAGGAGAATCATGAGTAAATCTTGTTCCTGAGAAAGGGATAGGTGTTTCAAGGGGTTCCATAGAATAAGAATTGTACAGTGTTCTCTGCTGAGAAAAATGTAAGATATGTTTCTCACTCAATTGGGGTAAAATAGCCAAACCCTATTCTAGGAAGTGACAGGTGCATCTTTATTCTGATACTGATGGAGACATCTAGTCAGTCATGCCTGAGCCAGGAATTTATGGGGTTCAACATGACAAAAGAGGAAAGTGACTTTGGCAATGATAAGCCTTTCAACAAAGGATGATGAAAAGTATCTGTGTTTGGGTTTTCTCTCATTCAAAAGATAGTTATGTATTGCAGAAAAGACATAACTGTCTAAGAATTATGGTAGGTCACCAGAGAGAGCAGAGGCCTGGGGTCTCCAGTGCATTCTTTCATCTGGGCCCAGGAATCACAGCAGGTTACAACCCTTGCAATGTAGCTTGAACTTGCCCATGACCAACTTGAACAATTTATGAAAAATGAGGGCTTGACTGGCTGATTGTCATGGCCTAACAGTATAGCAATGTGTTTAGGAGAAAATGCTCAGGAATCAGGCTGTGTTGGTTCAGATGGTCTGCCCTCCATTCTACAGCTCTGTGCCTTCAGGTTGATAGCTTATCCTTTGCCTTTTAATTTCTTGATTTGTAAAATAGGAAGAGATTACTTTTGAAATGATTATTAAGAATCAAGTTGCATATGAAGGGCTTGGCCTGGTGCCTGGAGCCTGGTAAACATTAAATAAACATTACATATCATCATCTTTACTATTTTTTATTATTGCTCAAGGACCTTTTTATTACTCTTAGCCTCAGCACATGGAAATTGTATTACAGCATGAAGGAGCCCATTCTTGAACAAACACTCTGCACCTGGCATCTCTGTTCACATTGGAAGAAACTGGCTTTAACATCCAGCTGGAGCCAAGTGAAAACATGGTTGGGAGAATACAAAGGAGCTGCTGGAGGACTTGCCTAGCTTCCTAGCATCAGGCCACCTCTTTGGGAAACATCAGATAATAAAAATTAAACTAGACCCAAGGCAGATAACATGTATCTGTCACCCACCTGGGCTACAAGAAGTCAATAAGTCTTATGAACAATAACCAACTGTTGAACCCACTGTCTAATGATGGAGCCCCATGTAGGTTCATTGTCAAAAGAAGTTCCTTTCCTGATTTGATAATAGAGCAGTGTGGACACTCTCCATTAAGAACACAAGTGCAGTTCAAAATGTAGAGGAATCCTCCCATGTTATTAAAACACAACCAAGTCACCTAAGCATGAGGAATGTATGTCAACTACAAATTGGGGTCCACTGTGTTTTCTCAGGTGAACTGATGTTTGCAGGGTGTCAAAGGTTGACTGAATTGAAGGATGAATTGATTAGGAGTTAGAGAGTGTGTGGTAGTATCCAGTGAACTTCTGACACTCCCTGGGAGTCTCCAAATCACTGGAAAATGGAGTTAAGCAAGAGTCTTGACAGTGAAGGAGATATTATCTAGGACTGCCACAGATCTTAGAAGATTCAGCTCTGCATTAACTTGGAGGTGCTGATGACGTGTCCCAAAAAGTTCATAGGACAAACTTGAAACTTTGGTGGAAATTATATATAGTTAGGGCTCCCAGAAGCGAGTCAAAGTAGATCAGAGAAAGGTATGAGTTGGCTCAAGTGTCAGGAAAACATATTAATATCAGTAGGCAGGATAATATCGTGATTCAGACTTGGTGTTTTGTTTTAGACGGAACCGAGTTTGACTCAAGCATTGCCGTTTACCAGATATGTGAGTCTGAGCAAGTTACTTAAACTCTCTAAAGCCTCAGTTCCCTTATTTGTATCAAGAGTACAGATAATGGCACTTTTAGCATAAGATTGTTGTGAGGATTAAATAAGATGAAATGTAAATACTCAATAAAGTTTAGCTGCCATTATTACTATTAACTAAATGATCACTACCTGGTGATCCATCTGGAGCAGAGCCTCTCAAATTTTAACAAACCTAGGGCCTTCCTAGTCAAAGTATAGATATTAGCCCAGCAGTACTCACATCAAACAAAATCTTTTGAGAAATAAAGAATATCTGATCTCAGAACTACTCAATCACATTCTAAATTTTAACAAGATCCCCAGATGATTTACAAGCATATTGTAGTTTGAGAAACTCTGGTCTGGAAGAGGGCAGAAGATGTTCATTAAATCTGTAACACAAGTGAGGCACTGCAGAGACTAAAATGTGCAATATGAAGAGTGAACCTGGAGAGCATTATCCTTTCCACTTCTTTTTATTATTATGTTGTTGTTATGGCTGTTTAATTTAATTTAATTTATTTTTCTTACTCAAATACATTTGTCTCCATGTTCCCGCTACCACATTCCCCTGCTTCACCCACCCCCACCTCCCACCATCAATCCTTCCCAACTTTGGCTTTGTCCATGGGTCCTTTATACATGTTCCTTGACTTGATGCTTCCTTTTCATTTCCCCATTACCACTCACCCTCCTTCCTTGTCATTACTGTCGGTTTGTTTTTTATTTCAGTGTTGCTGGTAGTATTTTTCTTGCTTATTTCACTTGTTGATTTGGTTCCACTTATAGATGAGATCATATATCCTCCGTGGAGAAGTGTCTGTTCACGTCCTTTGCCCATTTTTTATTGGATTGTTTGTCTTCCTGGAGTAGAATAGTGTGAGCTCTTTAAATATTTTGGAGATCAAACCCATGTCCAAGGTATAATTGGAAAATATATATTCCCATAGAATTGGTTACCTTTTCATTTTGATGATGTTTTCTTTAGCCATGCAGAAGCTTCTTATTTTGATAAAGTTCCATTTGTTTATTCTTTCCTTTATGTCCCTTGCTCTAGGGGACAAATCGGTGAAAATATTGCTGTGTGGAATATCTGAGAGTCTCCTGTCTATGTTCTCCTCTATGACTTTTATGGTGTCACACCTTATACTTAAGTCTTTTATCCATCTTAAATTTATTTTTGCATATGGTGTAAGTTACTGGTCAAATTTAATATTTTTCGCATGTATCTGTCCAGCTATCCCAACACCATTTGTGGAAGAGGCTATTTTTACTTCATTTTATGCTTCTGTGCCCTTTGTTGAATATTAATTGACCATAGAGACACGGATTCATTTCTGGGCTTTCTATTTTGTTCCATTGATATATTTGTGTGTTCTTATGACAGTAACAGACTGTTTTGATTACAGTGGCCTTGTAACATAGTTTGATGTCAGGTACTGTGATCACTCCTACTTTGTTTTTCTTTCTCAAAATTGCTGCGGCTCTTCAAGTTTATTTTTGGTTCCATGTATTTTTAAAAAAATATTTGTTCTATATCTGTAAAATATGTCATTGGTATTTTAATAGGGATCACCTTGAATCTATAAATTGCTTTGGGTAGTATGGGCATTTTAATAATGTTAATTCTTCCAATTCAAGAACATGGTATATGCTTCCTTTTATTTGTGTCTTCCTTAATTTCTTTCTTCAGTGTTGTGTAGTTATCCGAGTATAGGTCCATTACCTCCTGGGCTAAGTTTGTTCCTAGATATTTTATTTTTCTTGTTGCTATAGCAAAGGGGATTTTTTTCCTGATTTCTGATTCTAATATTTCATTGTTGGTGTACAAAAATGACTTCAATTTCTGTATATTGATGTTATATACTGCTGTTCTTCCAAATTCACTTATTACACTAAGTAGCTTCTTGGTGGAATCTACAGGGTTTTCTATGTACATTATCATGTCATCTGCAAACAATGACAGTTATACTTCCTCCTTTCCAATTTGGATACTTTTATTTCTTTTTCTTGTCTGATTGCTGTGGCTAGGACTTCCAATACTATGTTGAATAGAAATGGTGAAAGCAGAAAACCTTGTATTATTCCTAATCTTAATGGGAAAGCTTTTAGTGTTTGCCTGTTGTACATGATGTTGGCTGTAGATTTCTCTTTTTCTTCTAATTGTATTCTGAATTAATTAATTAATTAATTAATTAATTAATTTTTATTGTTCGAATACATTTGTCTCCACTTATCCACCACCACTTTCCCCTGCCCCACCCAACCCCACCCTTCCCCTCAATCCTTCCCTACTTTGGCTTCATCCATGTGTCCTTCCCACCCATTCCTTGATTTGACACTTCCCCTTCCCCTCCCTGCTACCCCTCTCTCCCTCACTCCTGTCCCTGTCAGTTTCTTCTATATTTCAGTGTTGCTGGTCATGTCTTCCTTGTGAGCTTGCTTGGCTGATTACGTTCCACTTATAGGTGAGATCATATGGTATTTGTCTTTCAACATTTGTTTTTTTTTAAAGTTTAATTAGACATTTTATTAAAACAATTAAGCCTTTGACAGATAATGATGGCTAAAGAGTCCAAAATAATTCTGATTTTTATTTATTTATTTCTCTAAATTTATTTATTTATTTTTTTCAAATACATTTGTCTCTGCCTCCCCCTCACCACTTTCCCTTGGCCCTGTCCTCCTTCCCTCCCTCAGCTCTTCCCCTTTGGTTTTGTCCATGAGTCCTTGCTATATGTTCCTTGACTTTCCCCTTCCCTTCCCTTTCCCAGCCCCATTTCCTTCCCTCTTGTCTCTGTTGATTTCTTTTCCTTTCAGTGTTGCGGGTCATATTTTCTTTCCATCTTTGTATTGTTGGTTAGGTTCCGATTATAGGTGAGATCATATGGTATTTGTCTTTCGCCACCTGGCTTATTTCGCTTAGCATAATGCTCTCCAGTTCCATCCATGCTGTCACGAAGTTTAGTAGTTCTTTTTTTTTCTTTCTGCCGTGTAGTGTTCCATTGTGTATATGTACCATGATTTTTTGATCCAATCATCTACTGATGGGCATTTAGGTTGCTTCCAACATTAGGCTATTGTAAATTGTGCTGCTATGAACATTGGGGTGCATAGGTTCTTTTGTATTGGTGTTTTGGTGTTCTTAGGGTATAGTCCCAGCAGGGGAATCACTGGATCAAAAGGCAGTTCCATTTTCAGCTTTCTGAGGAAATTCCACACTGCTTTCCACAGTGGCTGCACCAGTCTGCATTCCCACCAACAGTGAACTAGTGTTCCCTTTTGTCCACAGCCTCGCCAGCACCTGTTGTTTGTTGATCTGTTTATGATGCCCATTCTGAACAGTGTGAGGTGGTACCTCACAGTGGTTTTGATCTGCATTTCTTGGATGGCAAGTGATGCTGAGCATCCTTTCAAATGTCTCTGGGCCCTCTGTACCTTTTCCTTGGAAGAGCGTCTGCTTAGGTCCTTTGCCCATTTTTTGATTGGATCATTTGTCTTCTTGGAGGGGAGTCGACTGAGTTTTTTATATATTTTGGAGATCAAACGTCTATCTGACGTATCATTAGCAAATATGCGTTCCCATATGGTTGGCTCTCTTTCCATTTTGCTGATGTTTTCTTTAGCCGTGCAGAAGCTTCTTCTTTTGATGAGATCCACTTGTTTATTCTTCCCTTTATGGCTCTTGCTTTAGGAGACATATCGGTGAAAAAATTGCTGTGTGGGATATCTGAGAGTTTCCTGCCAATGTTCTCCTCTAGGACTTTTATGGCATTGTGACTTATGTTTAAGTATTTTATCCATCTTGAGTTTATTTTTGTGTATGGTGTCAGCTGATGATCCAATTTCAATTTTTTGCATGTAGCCATCCAGCTTTCCCCATACCATTATTTAAAGAGGCTATTATTGCTCCATGTTATGCTTCTGCCCCCTTTGTCAAATATTAGATGCCCCTATAGATCTTGGCTTATTTCTGGACTTTCTATTCTGTTCCACTGGTCTATGGGTCTGTTCTTGTGTCAGTACCAGATTGTTTTGAGTATAATGGCGTTGTAATAGAGTTTGATGTCCAGTATTGTGATCCCTCCTACTTTGTATTTCTTTCTCAAAATTGCTGCGGCTATACGGGGTCATTTATAGTTCCATATAAATTTTTGAAATGTCTGTTCTATTTCTGTGAAATATATCATTGGTATCTTAATAGGGATTGCATTGAATGTACAAATTGCTTTGGGAAGTATGGACATTTTGATGATATTAATTCTTCCAATCCATGAGCACGGTATATGCTCCTTTTTATTTATATCTTCCCTAATTTCTTTCTTCAATGTTGTATAGTTTTCTGCATACAGGTCTTTTACCTCTTTGGTTAAATTTATTCCTAGGTACTTTATTGTTCTTCTTGCTATAGCGAATGGTATTTTTTTTTCTGATTTCTTCTTCTATTTCATTGCTGGTGCACAAAAATGCCTTTGATTTCTGAATGTTGACTTTGAATCCTGCTGTTTTGCGAATTTCACTTATTAGGTTGAGGAGTTTTTTGGTAGAGTCTACAGGGTTCTCTATGTACACTATTATGTCATCTGCAAACAATGATAGCTTTACTTCCTCCTTTCCTATTTGGATACCTTTTATTTCTTTTTCTTGTCTGACCACTGTGGCTAGGACTTCCAATACGATGTTGAAAAGAAGCGGTGAGAGCGGACATCCTTGTCGTGTTCCCGATCTTAGTGGGAAAGCTTTCAGTTTTACCCATTGAGTATGGTATTTGCTGAAGGTATTTCATATATGGCCTTTATTACGTTGAGGAATGCCCCATTTATTCCCATTTTGCTGAGTGTTTTGATCATAAATGGGTGCTGTACCTTATCGAATGCTTTTTCTGCATCTATCGAGATGATCATGTGGATTTTGTCTTTTACTTATGTGATGTGTCATGTTTACTGATTTGTGTATATTGAACCATCCCTGCTTCCCTGGGATGAATCTAACTTGTTCGTGGTGGATAATCTTTTCAATGTATTGCTGGATGCAGTTTGCCAATATTTTGTTGAGGATTTTAGCATCTACGTTCATTAGCAAAATTGGCCTGTAGTTTTCTTTCATTCTAGGGTCTTTACCTAGTTTTGGTACCAGGGTGATGCTGGCCTCATAGAAAGAGTCTGGTAGTTTTCCCTCCTCTTGGATTTTTTGGAATAGTCTGAGAAGAAGAGGGATTAGCTCGTCCTTAAATGTTTTGTATAATTCTCCTGGGAAACCGTCAAGCCCTGGGTTTTTGTTTCGGGAGTTTCTTGATGACTGCTTCAATTTCCCCAGCTGTTATCGGTCTGTTCAAGCTTTGTTTCTTCCTTCTTCAGTGTTGGAAGTTTATACTTTTCTAGAAATTTGTCCATTTCATCCAGGTTTTCAAATTTCTTGGCATATAATTGTTCATAATACCTTCTGATGATCCTTTGTATTTCTGTGGTATCAGTTGTTATTTCCCCTCTTTCATTTCTGATATTATTTATTTGGGTCCTCTCCCTTTTCTTCTTGATGAGTCTGCTTAAAGCCTTGTCGATTTTATTTATCTTTTCAAGGTACCAGATTCTGGATCGGTTGATTCTGAGTCCTTTGAATTGTTCTTTTCATCTCTATGTCCTTCAGTTCTGCTCTAATCTTGACTATTTCCTTCCTTCTACTTCCTCTGGGATTTATTTGTTGTTGTTTCTCTAGTTCTTGAAGTTGTAGTGTGAGGTCTTTTATTTGAAATGTTTCTATCTTTTTTAGGTCGGCCTGTATTGCTATGAACTTCCCTCTCAGGACTGCCTTTCCTGTGTCCAATGGGTTTTGGACTGTTGTCTGTTCATTTTCATTTGTTTCCAGAATTTTTTTGATTTCTTCTCTTATCTCATTATTGACCCATTCATTGTTTAATAGTGTACTGTTTAGTCTCCATGAGTTTGCAAGTTTTTGAAGTTTCTCTTTGAGGTTGATTTCGAGTTTCAAGGCCTTGTGGTCTGAGAAAAAGTTTGGTATTATTTCAATTTTCCTGAATTTACTGAGGCTTGCTTTGTGTCCTATCATGTGGTCTATCTTTGAAAAACTGCCATGAGCATTTGAAAAGAATGTGTATTTTGCTTCTTTGGGATGTAAGGTTCTATATATGTCAGTTAAGGCTATTTGATTCAGTGCGTCATTCAGCTCCACAATATCCTTGTTGATGTTTTGTTTCGAAGATCTGTCCATTTTTGGCAATGGGGTGTTGAAATCCCCTACTATCAGTGTGTTGCTGTCTATATCTTTTTTGAAGTCATCCAAAAATTTCCTTATATACTTGGATGCTCCTATCTTGGGTGCCTATAAGTTTACAATGTTTATGTCTTCTTGATAGATTCTGCCTTTAAGTACTATAAAGTGCCCCTCTGGATCTCTTTTTATGGCCTTTGTTTTGAAATCTACTTTGTCTGATACAAGTATGGCAACCCCTGCCTTTTTATCATGCCCATTTGCTTGGAATAATATTTTCCATCTCTTTATTTTCAATCTGTGTAGGTCTCTTGCTCTGAGGTGGGTCTCTTGTAGGCAGCATATTTGTGGGTCATGTTTTCTTACCCATTCAGCTACCCTGTGTCTTTTGATTGGGGCATTTAGTCCATTCACATTGAGAGATATTACTGATAGAAACTTAGTCGTCTTTTCTCTTTGTACTTGTGTTCCTCTCTCGCTCATTCTTTGCCTTCATCTGCTTAAACCAGTCCACTTGGCATATCTTGGAGTGCTGGTTGGGTAGAGATGTATTCTTTTATTCTTCTCTTGTCTGGCTAACTCCGTATTTCCCCTTCT
Source organism: Pteronotus mesoamericanus (assembly GCF_021234165.1). Lineage (NCBI taxonomy): Eukaryota > Metazoa > Chordata > Mammalia > Chiroptera > Mormoopidae > Pteronotus > Pteronotus mesoamericanus. The sequence continues at coordinate 6,060,214 of NW_026555072.1, forward strand.
GTTTTAATGGAGAGCCTAGCTGGGTAGAGCAGCATTGACTGTAGGCCCTTGCTTTTCATGGCTTGGAATATTCGTTGTCATTTCCTTCTGGCTTGTAGTGTTTCTGTTGAGAAGTCAGCTCCTAGGCGGGGCCCCCTTGTAAGTTACTTTCTCTTTCTCCCTTGCTGCCTTGAGGATTCTCTCTTTGTCTTTGACATTTGCCATTTTAATGATGATGTGTCTTGGAGTGGACCTCCTTGAGTCCCTCTTGAGTGGGGTCCTCTGTGCCTCCTGGATCCATGAGAGCCTTTCTCTCCTCAAATTAGGGAAATTTTCCATCATTACATTTTCGAGGAGGTTCTCTATCCCTTGCTCCTCTTCTTCTCCTTCTGGTATCCCTATTATATAGATATTATTGCATTTCAGGTTGTCCTGCATTTCCCTAAATGCCTCTTCATTCTTTTTGAGTCTTTTTTCCACTTCTTGTTCTTTATGGGAGCTTTTTTCTACCTAATCCTCCATCTTACTGATTCGATCCTCGGCTTCATCCAGCCTGCTTTGGATGAAGACTTCTACTGTGTTCTTCAATTCAGAAATGGTATTCTTCATATCCTCTTGTGTCTTCTTGATAGTTTCTATATCCTTTTCCAGGTTTATATAGTTTGTTGTAAGATCCTGATAGTTTCTCTGCAGTTTCTCATTGTTCTCTTTGAGCTGGCTGAGCTCATTGAGCTTCCTTAGAACCATTGTTTGAATTCATATCTGATAGTTCCCTTGCCTCTATTTTATTTAGCTCTCTCTGTGGGGAGTCCCCTTTTCCATTCATTTGGGGGGAACTTCTTTTTGTTCCCATTTTTGTGAGAGTCTGTTAAGTAATTTACTATTTATTTATGTATTTATTTATTTATTTATTTATTTATTTTGTCTTCTGCTTCAATTGTGCCCTCTAGATTTCCTGAGTTTGTGGATTAAATTTCTATGGTAGTAGGTGGGTCTTTTTATTTATTTATTTATTTATTTATTTATTTATTTATTTATTTATTTTTCCCTTTACTTTTCTCTCTGGGCCTGCCTCTGATTATGTCAGTTTTTGACCCTATATGACCTTGGGTTGTTTGTTTGAGCCTTCCAGGAGTCCACTGTCTGTGTCTGACTCCTGCTTGGGATAGCTCTGTGACCCCTTCGGTCAGGGATGGACTATTTGTTTGGATCTCTCTGCACTCTCATGCCAGCTCCTTGAGCACGTTCCCCGGCTCGGCATGATCCCTAGGCCACCTGGGCTCACATGTGCTTGCCCCATCCCAGGGGGATTATTGGCGACCTCGTGTACTCTTTTCGCCCCCCTGGCTGTCGAGCACCCCGGCACTGGTCAGTTTAGGGTCTTCTATTGTGTGCTTTCCCCACTTTTGGCTCTTTGGGTGCATTGCTTGCCCTCGCCAAATGGATACTATGGAAATTGAAGGAAGTCAGCTCCAGGTATCTCCGGTTAATCCTGTCTTCAGTCTCTTATCCAGGTGCTCAGGACAGCTCTGTGACCCCTTCCGCCCGGGATCTACTAATTCTGTGAGCCGCTTCGCAATCGCGCGCCGCACAGGTCAATTTACGCCTGCCCTCGCCATTCTATGCTCTCCCTCGCAGGCCATTTTGGTACCAATCTGTGGGACACCTTGCCAGCCCGTGCGAGCCCTCGCCAGCCCGCGCAAGTCCCCACACACATGCGCCAACCCTCGCCGGTCACTCAGCGCAAGTGTGCGCGCCTGCACTGGGTGGTTTTGGTCACCACCTGTTTTATCTCACGTAGCATAATGTTCTCCAGTTCCATCCATGCTGTTGCGAAGGGAAGTAGCTCTTTCTTTCTGCTGCATAGTATTCCATTGTGTAAATGTACCATAGTTTTTGGATCCACTCATTTATGTACGCTTCCAGCACTTGGCTATTGTCAATTGTGCTGCTAAGAACATTGGGGGACATAGGTTCTTTTGAATTGGTATTTTGGGATTCTTAGGGTATAATCCCAACAGTGGAATTGCGGGGTCAAAAGGGCAGTTCCTTTTTTAGCTTTTTGAGGAAATTTTGCACTGTTTTCCACAGCAGCTGCACCAATCCGCATTCCCACCAACAGTATACTAGGGTTCCCTTTCCTCCATAACCTTGCCAGCAACTGTTTGTTGATTTCCTTATGATGGCCATTCTTACTGGTGTGAAGTGGTATCTCATTATGGTTTTAATTTGCATCTCTGTGATGCCTAGGAGTGCTGAGCATCTTTACATATGTCTCTGGGCCCTGTGTATGTCCTCCTTGGAGAAGTGTTTGTTCAGGTGATTTGTCTAATTTTTTTTTAAAAAAACTAAAATGATGGTTTTTAATGGGAACCAGAGATATGGTTACAATTTCATAGCCTGACACAAAAAACCCATGGGTGATCAGGAGTTGGAAGATTACAAAATAATGAGGGTAACACTGGGAATAGAAGGAAAGCTGTTAAACAACCTCAGCAGGCAGGCTAATACGGCTTCTCTCTGTGATCCTGTCTGTGGTCACCCCTGGAGTCCATCTTTCCAGGGCCAAAGCCACCTCTGTCCCCACCACTCCGGCCCCCTCAGAAGCCCCCATGGTCCCCGCCTCAGCCTTGGTTGCCACATTGATCATAGCCTCCTCTGTCACCGTGACAATCAATCTCCATAGCTACCCCCCATATTAGAGCCTCCTGGTCCCCCTCCTGGGCCATCTAGTTTAGAGGCCTTACACTGGTTGCATTAATTACTCCAAGAGAAGGTCATGTTCTCACATGTAGGATTAGGATACTTCCAGTCCCCAGCTCGCTGCTGTCCACCACCACTTGCACTGAGGAATCTTCCCCAGCCATCACCACCACTGCCACCACCTCCATAGTCTCCATGGCCCATGGGTCCTCCTCACCTTCGGCCTCCACAACCATTGCCACCACCCCGATTGAAATCTGCTTGCCAAGTAACAAATGAAACCTTAATAGGATTCCCAGAGAATCCCTTACCATCAAACCAGTCAATAGCCGCTTTAGCAAAAGGTGGGTCATCAAATGATACTGTTGCCTCTCCCTTCAGCTTGCCCGTTTCCCTGTATGTGTATAGATTATTCATGGGCTGTCCTGTTTTCTTATTTGTCTTAATAATACCAATCTGCTTAAAGTAATCGGCAACAGACTCAATTGTAACATTCTCGCCCAGGCCTTGTACGAAGATGGTGGTGTTGTCTGAATTATCCTGTTCAGAGTAAAGATGTGATCCTTGGTCCCAAGGGCCACCAAATTTATTGAGGCCACCACAGTCACTTCCGCACATGCTGCCTCTGCCTCCTCGGCCACCTCCACAACCTCTGGGTTCCTAGCCACCACTGCTGCAGTTGTAAACACCACCACCACCCCAGCCTCATCCAACATGGTCCTGCTGGCCTTCCCCTGTAGCCGCCACCACCACCACCACTACTACCAGCACTCTGATCCTGATTGCCATAACCACCACTAGTGCCACCACCACTCATGGAGGACTAATCTTGACCATAGTTACCTCCACCACCCCCTCTGCCACCTCCACTGCTACTGTTGTACTGGTTCTGCTGTCCATAGCCATGAGGAGGACTATAGGAGCTTTGCTGCTGTCCATAGCTAGGCTGCTGTCCACCATAGCCAGATTGCTGACCATAGCCCCCACTCTGCGGCCCATAGTTGCTGCTCTGAGAACTGCTGCCATAACTTCCCAAGGTGCTACTAAGAGCTAGCTGCTGGCCATAGCCAGGGTAGAACTGCTGCCCATAAGATGACTGAGAACTCTGTCCACTTCCATAGCCACCAGCTGAGCCATATCCTTGGGGAGCTGACTGAGTGCCATAGCCTGTGTTCTGGGTCTGTCCGTAAGAACTATAGGTGCTCTGGCCATACCCTGAAGTATCCCCTGACTGGCTGTAGCCACCATAACCCTGCTTTCCATAGGGACAATTGCTCTGCTGGGAATAACCCTGCCCAGGGTGGGTGGGGTAGGCCTCATAGCTTTGGGTCGCTTGCTGGGTATAGTCTTTTGAGGCCAAGTTGGTGCATGTGCTAGTGGCCAACACATGATAAGACTCAAGTAACGCAGTGCACCAATGCCTCAAGAACTGAGCAGCCTTTGCCCATTTTTCAAGTGGATTGTTTGTCTCCCTGGAGTGGAGTTATGTGAGTTCTTTATATTTTGGAGATCAAACCTCTGTCTGAGGTATCATTGGCAAATACATTTTCTCATATAGTTGGCTCCCTTTTCATTTTGCTGATGATTTCTTTAACCGAGCAGAAGCTTCTTATTTAGTTGAAGTCCCATTTGTTTACTCTTTCCTTATTATCCCTTGCTCTAGGGAACATATCGGTGAAAATATTGCTGCATGGAATATCTGACAATTTCCTGCCTATGTTCTTCTCTAGGGCTTTTATGGTGTTGCAACTCGTATTTGAGTCTTTTATCCATCTTGAGTTTATTTTTGTGTATGCTGTGAATTGATGGTTGAATTTCAATTTTTTGCATGTAGCAATCCAGCTATCCCAACACCATTTGTTAAAGAGGCTATTATTGTTCCATTTTATGCTTCTGCCCCCTTTGTCAAATATTAGTTGCCCATATAGACCTGGGCTCATTTCTGGGCTTTCTATTCTGTTCCACTGGTCTATGGGTCTCTTCTTGTGCCAGTACCAGATTGTTTTGAGTATAGTGGCTTCATAGTATAGTTTGATGCCCAGTATTGTGATCCTTCCTACTTTGTTTTTCTTTCTCGAAATTTGCTGTGGCTATTCGGGGTCATTTATGGTTCCATATAAATTTTTGAAATGTTCTATGTCTGCGAAATATGTCATTAGTATTTTAATAGGTGAATCATTGGTATTTTAATTTAGTAAATCTATAAATTGCTTGGGGGAATATGCATATTTTGATAATGTTAATTCTTCCAATCCAAGAACATGTTATATGTTTCCATTAATTTGTGTCTTCCTTAGTTTCTTTCTTCAATGTTGTGTAGTTTTCTGAGTAAAGGTCTTTTATCACCTTGGTTAAGTTTATTCCTAAGTACTTTATTTTTCTTGTTGCTATAGCAAAAGGGGATTTTTTTTCCTGATTTCTGATTCTGATATTTCATTGTTGGTGTACAAAAATGCCTTCAATTTCTAATATTGACTTTGAATGCTGCTGTTTTGCTAAATTCACTTATTAGGTCGAGTAGTTTTTTGGTGGAGTGTATGGAGTTTTCTATGTACACTATCATGTCATTTTCAAACAATGATAGTTTTAGATCCTCCTTTCCAATTTGGATGCCTTTTATTTCTTTTTCTTGTCTGATCGCTGTAGTTAGGATTTCCAATACTATGTTGAGTAGAAGTGGTGAAAGCGGACATCCTTCTCTTGTTCCTGATATTAGTGGGAAAGATTTTAGTTTTGCCCCTTGAGTATGAGGTTCGCTGTAAGTTTTTCATATATGGCCTTTATTATGTTTAGGTATACCACCTTTATTCCCACTTTGCTCAGTGTTTTTATCATAAATGGATGCCGCACCTTATCAAATGCTTTTTCCACATCTGTTCAATTGATCATGTGATTTTTGTGTTTCCTATTATTTATATGATGTATTACATTTATTGATTTGCAACAATTGAACCATCCTTGCGTCTCTAAGATGAACCCCCCTTGATCATGGTGGATGAACTTTTTAATGTATTGCTGGATGATATTTGCCAATATTATGTTGAGAATTTTAGCATCTATGTTCATCAGCAATGTTCGCCTATAGTTTTCTTTCTTTGTTGTGTCTTTATTTAGTTTTGGGATTAGGATGATGTTGGCCTCATAAAAAGAGTTTGGGAGTCTTCCCTCTTCTTGGATGTTTTGGCATTGTCTGACAAAGACAGAGGTTAGCTCTTCCTTCAATGTTTTGTAAAATTCTCCTATGAAACCATCCAGTCCAGGGCTTTGTGTGCCAGTAGTTTTTTTATTACTGCTTCACTTTCACCAGCTATTACTAGTATTTTCATGCTTTCTCCTTCTTCATTCAGTGTTGGAAGATTATATTTTTTTAGAAATTTGTCCATTTCATTGAGGTTTTCAAATTTCCTGGCAGATAATTTTTCATAGGAATTTCTTACAATGCTTTGTATTTCTGTGTTATCAGTTGTAATTTCTCCTATTTTGTTTTTGTTATTATTTAGTTGGGTCCTCTCACTTTTTTCTTGATGAGTCTGCTTAAAGGCTTGTCAATTTTCTTTATCTTTGCAAAGAACCAGCTCCTGGATTGGCTCATCCTTTGAATTGTTCTTTTCATCCCTATGTCATTCAATTCTGCTCTGATATTAATTATTTCCTCCCCTCTACTCACTCTGGGCTTTATTTTTTGTTCTTTCTCCAGTTCTTGAAGCTGTAGAATTAGGTCTTTTATTTGAAATGTTTCTATGTTTTTAGATAAGCCTGTATTGCTATGAACTTCCCTGTCAGGACTGCCTTCACTGTTTCCCTTAGGTTTTGGACTGTTGTCTGTTCATTTTCATTTGTCTCCAGAAACTTTTTAATTTTTTCTTTGATCTCATTATTGACTCATTCATTGTTTAATAGCATGCTAATCAGTCTCCATGAGTTTGAATGTTTTTGAGTTTTTTCCTTGAGGTTGGTTACTAATTTGAAGCCCTTGTGAGCTGAGAAAATTCTTGTTATGATTTCAATTTTCTTCAATATGCTGGGGCTTGTTTTATGTCCTATCATGTAGTCTATCTTTCAAATATTCCATGCGCATTTGAAAAGAATGTGTATTTTACTTCTTTGGGATGAAAGGTTCTATATATATCAGTTAAGTCCATTTGATCTGATGCGTCATTCAGTTCAATAATATCCTTGTTGATATTTTGTTTGGAAGATCCATCCATTGTTGACAGTGGGGTGTTAAAATCCCCTACTGTCAGTTCATCACTGTCTATATCTTTTTTGAAGTCTGCCAAGGTTTCCTTATATATTTGGGTGCTTATATGTTGGGTGCACACAATTTTGCAATGTTTATGTCTTCTTGATAGATTCTCCATTTGAGTATTATGAAGTATCCTTTTGGGTCTCTTTTTATGGCCTTTCTTTGAAATCGATTTTTTTCTGGTATAAGTATTGCTACCTGTGCTTTTTTTTTCCTTGCCTATTTGCTTGGAATATTTTTTTCCATCCCTTTACTTTCAGTCTGTGTAGGTCATTTGTTCTGAGGTGGGTCTCTTGTAGGCAGAATATGTGTGGGTCATGCTTTCTTATCCATTCAGCTATCCTATGTCTTTTGATTGGGGCATTAAATCCAGTTACATTTAAAGTTATTATTGATAAGTACTAATTCACATTTTCCCTTTGTACCTGAGTTCCTCTCTTTCTTATCCTTTTTCTTCATCTTCTTAAAGCAGTCCTTTTAGCATATCTTGCAGTGCTGGTTTGGTGGAGGTGTATTCTTTTAGCCTTCTTTTCTCTGGAAAACTCCTTATTTCACCTTCCCTTTTCATTGAGTGCCATGCTGGGCAGAGCAGTCTTGGTTGCAGGCCTTTGCTTTTCCTGACTTGGGATATTTCTCGCCATTCCATTCTGGCTTGCAGTGTTTCTGTTGAAACATCAGATGCTAGCCATATTGGGGCTCCCTTATATGTTACTACCTCTTTCTCCCTTGCTGCCTTTAGGATTCTCAGTTTGTCTTTAATATTTGTCATTTTAATGATGATGTGTCTTGGAGTGGGCCTCATGGTGTTCCTCTTGATTGGAACCCTCTGTGCTTCCTGGACCTGTGTGACTTTTCCTCTCCTCAAATTAAGGAATTTTCCTTCATTTCTTTTTCAAACAGTTTATCTATCCCTTGCTCCTCTTCTTTTCCTTCTGGTATCCCTATTATATGGATATTATTATGTTTCAGGTTGTCCTGAATTTCCCTAAATGCCTCTTCATTGTTTTTGAGTGTTTTTTTTTTCATTTTCTTGCTCTTTTTTTAGTTCTTTTCTACCTTTTCCTCCATCTCACTGATTCGATCCTAGGCTTCATCTAGCTTGCTTTTGATTCCTTCTACTGTGTTCTTCAATTCAGAAATTGTAGTCTTCATTTTTTCTTGCCTCTTTTTGATAGTTTCTATGTCATTTTTCATTCCGATATAGTTTGTAGTACGTTCCTCATAGTTTCCCTGTAGTTTTTTTGTAATTCTCTATGAGCCCCCTGAGCTCATTGTGCTTCTTTAGAACCATTGTTTGGAACTCAATATCTGATAGTTTACTTTCTTCTATTTCATTTAGTTCTATTTCTGGGGATTCCTCCTTTCCCTTTGACTGGGGGGTGTTTATTTGTCTCCCATTATTTGTGAGACTCTTCTCTTTTGCTTCTGCCTCTTAACTTGATCTGTCTTGATTTCCTGACTTTGTCGTGTGAACTTCTATGGTGGGAGACTGGTATTTTTACTTTCTACACCTGCCTCTGATGATGTCGGATATTGACCCCATCTGACCTTAGGCAGACTGTTCGAAACTTCCAGGAATCTACTGTCTGTGCATGTCTCCTTCTGTTGTTAATCTAGTCACTGTACACTCAGCAGTCAGGCTTAGGTACCACAGGGCAGATATCCTTTCCATTTTTCAGGAGCACTCATTTATGGATCTTATCTTACAAACTTCTTACTTTACATATCCAACACTCATATACAAAACACAACTATGTTTTAATATAGTTTTCAGCTTTTATTTATTTATTTTTTTTGTGAGAGTATTTGGGAGTAACTCTTTGCTTCTCTCAGTTTTTTTTACCATTTTTATTTTTATTTATTTATTTTTTCAGCTCTCTTTTATTTTATTTTTTTAAATATATTTGTGTCTGCCTCCCCCCCACCACTTTCCCTTGCCCCCGCCCTCCTTCCCTCCCTCAGCTCTTCCCCTTTGGTTTTGTCCATGAGTCCTTGCTATATGTTCTTTGACTTTCCCTTCCCTTCCCTTTCCCTGCCCCCCCCCCCGACCTTCCCTCTTGTCTCTGTTGATTTCTTTTCCTTTCAGTGTTGCTGGTCATATTTTCCTTCCATCTTTGTATTGTTGGTTAGGTTCCACTTATAGGTGAGATCATATGGTATTTGTCTTTCACCCCCTGGCTTATTTCGCTTAGCTTATGATGCTCTCCAGTTCCATCCATGCTGTCGCGAAGTTTAGTAGTTCTTTTTTTCTTTCTGCTGCATAGTATTCCATTGTGTATATGTACCATAATTTTTTGATCCAATCATCTACTGATGGGCATTTAGGTTGCTTCCAACACTTGGCTATTGTAAATTGTGCTGCTATGAACATTGGGGTGCATAGGTTCTTTTGTATTGGCGTTTTGGTATTCTCAGGGTATAGTCCCAGCAGGGGAATCACTGGATCAAAAGGCAGTTCCATTTTCAGCTTTCTGAGGAAATTCCACACTGCTTTCCACAGTGGCTGCACCAGTCTGCATTCCCACCAACAGTGGACTAGGGTTCCCTTTTGTCCACAGCCTCGCCAGCACCTGTTGTTTGTGGATCTGTTTATGATGGCCATTCTGACTGGTGTGAGGTGGTACCTCATGGTGGTTTTGATCTGCATTTCTCTGATGGCTAGTGATGCTGAGCATCCTTTCAAATGCCTCTGGGCCCTCTGTATCTCCTCTTTGAAAAAGTGTCTGCCACTGTCGATCTCTTGGAAGGAGTTTTTGCGCCTGTGTGTGTGTGTGTGTGTGTGTGTGTGTGTGTGTGTGTTTGTGTAGTACATCTAGGGCCCAATAATTGTTTCATAGTCTCTTCTTCAAGGAGGAAACATTTGAATTTGGCTATGGAGGGCAGTTGGGATTTCATTAAGCAGAGGTAGGGGGAAAGAGCATTCCTGAAAGAGGAAGGACATGAGCAAAAGCAAGAAAGAAGTAAATTCATGGTTCCATGAACTCCTATATAATTAAGCTTGATCAGAATAGGGATCTGGTGATGAGATTGAGAACAGTTGTAAGAAAAACTGGAAAGACAATGTGAAATTCACATCATTGAGGGTCTTAATGCCTGCTCAGGATTTTTAATTTTATTCTGAAGGCTAGGGGCAATCACTGATTGTGTTTATTGTACATCCATGCATTCTCCTTGCCCAGAAAGTCTAGCTCCCGAGGAAGAGGGGCCCATTGGAGGCGACCCCGGGGTCTTCAGCGCTGGAGTTCTTGTCCATCAGAATGAGCTGAAGGTAGAGCTTGAGACCCTCAAAATTTTAGTACAATCACTATCAGGCTAGTTCTACAAATGGCTGTACATTGTTGAGTTTGTCATTTTACAAACCAAGACTAATTGTCTGGTCACTCAAGGTCTATATTTGCTTCACCTGTATGGGTATCATTTGGAGATGATACGCTATCATGCCTTTGATTCTGGATTAAGTCTGTTAGCACAGGTTCACTATAGCCATCCAGACTGAAACTAGACATCTAAAAAATCCATTTTTGGAGGTGATTCTTTAAATAACTGATCTTCCTAATAGATTATTTACACTAGAGATGAGTAAATTGAACACTACTTCAAAATGAGATGTCAAAGAACTTTTCCCATGTAGTGATAAATGTGTGGAGAAGAGAATGGGGGAAGGTCTTGCACTCTCTCTCTCTCTCTTTAGAGGCAAAAAATTAGCACCAAGGATAGGCCCAGGTACTACTATGGCATAATCTCTAAAAACGTATTTCATATCATATCTGTATCACCTATCAATGTGAAGAGCAGGTAGGATAGAATCAAAGTGTTTATTATTTTATTTTTTATTTATTTTTTCAAATACATTTGTCTCTGCCTACCCCCCACCACTTTCCCTTGCCCCCTCCCTCCCTGCCTCCCTCAGCTCTTCCCCTTCGGTTTTGTCCATGAGTCCTTGCTATATGTTCCTTTACTTTTCCCTTCCCTTCCTTTTCCCCACCCCCCCTCCCTCCTTCCCTCTTGTCTCTGTTGGTTTCTTTTCCTTTCAGTGTTGCTGGTCTTATTTTCCTTGCATCTTTGTATTTTTGGTTAGGTTCCACTTATAGGTGAGATCAGCAGAAAGAAAAAAAGAACTACTAAACTTCGCAACAGCATGAATGGAACTGGAGAGCATTATGCTAAGCAAAATAAGCCACGGAGTGAGAGACAAATACCATAGAATCAAAGTTTTAATAAAACCAATACAGCTTATAATTGACATTTTCTTTCTGCCTCTGATTTTTCAGAGAAAATAAATTAGTAGATTTTATTTAGTTTATCTTCACCAAGCCCTGCAGGTTGTTTCCTAGTGTTTCATATTCTCTTATCGGTTGCTAAGAGATTGTTAAGATGCTTGGATGACCCAGCATCTTCTGAGGTAATGATCTATAATTAACAGAATTTAGTTTCTCTTCCATTTGGAAAGGTGGGCAGGCCATTCCTTTCTTTTAATCCTTGGGTATTTAATTCTGTCCTATATGATAATGTTAAAGATAATAGCTGGTGTGTTTTTAATAACAGCTGTTAATTCATAAAATATCATGGAGTAAATGTCAAAAGGTTTCATGTATATATGTATCATTTAATCTTTTATTTAAATAGTTTTAATTTTATATTCTTATTGTTGGTTCTGAAATTATAGGGCAACTTTTTCTCCATCACTTAATATGAAATTCATCAAGCAAGACCTTCCCACATAAACATGGACCAATAATCTTAGGTTCTCCTCACCCACTGTGTTCCACCAAATGGAATCAAGCTGCCCACCCTACCCTACCTATGACTGCCACTCTTAGGACAGAAGGATTTGTGAGCCTCTGCTATGTTCCCTTAATCTCTATACAAAATATTGAGTGTGCGCTTACATCCACTGTTCTGGGGATAACTTTGGTAGTTGGTGTCATAACCTTAAAGGAGTCTGTTTACTAAAACCACATTAAACCATTATAGAGAGCATATGGCCTCTGATACTTCAGCCCAGGCTTTATTATCATACTAACTTACCTTTGGAAATTAAGATGGTTAGAATGAGTTAATATTTGCCTTAAATGACTCTGAAAATGTGATTGCACAAATCTTAGGCTCCCTCAATGTACAAGCCCAGAAGTGCCATCCCAGGGCCCAAAATGTAACCCATTATTTTTTAATGCTCTTGTTTCAAGTTCTAGTAACTAGAATATTTTTTTTCCTAAGTATACTCAGGTTACCATTTTTTTCTTCTTCTGAAACCAAATTCCTTTTGTTTAGCAAGTCACTTCACATAACATTCTTTTTTTTAATGTAGTTATTCTTTGCTCTCTGATTTTAATTTGGAATGACTTTCTGCATTTTGAGCCTGGCAAAATTGGCATTAGGCAAATGGTAGACTCTCACCTGTTTGAAGAAATTCCTCTTGTTCTTTGATTTTTATTGCACATCAAGGTGGTGGGCCTCTTTCAGTTGTTCTAAACTATAAGTACACTTCAGAATTACCTAAGGAACTTTGAAAACCACAAAAATCTGGCACTGTCTTCAAGGATTTTAACTAAATTGGTTTGAGACAGGGCCTGGGTGTTGACATTTAAAAAATAAGTTTTACCAGATGATTCCAAAGTGCAACGAGAGTTGAGAGCCACTGGTCTAATCCAGCAGGAATTGGCAAAGAATGTTAAGTTTTTATAAAGAAGTTTGTGCTACCTGGCTGGGGTTTTGGCACCTCCCATAGGGTAACCACCTCTCTTTTCTCCCTAGATGGTGCTTCTGGCCAGGTGTGAGGGGCACTGCAGCCAGGCATCGCGGTCCGAGCCCTTGGTGTCCTTCAGCACTGTCCTCAAACAGCCTTTCCGCTCTTCCTGTCACTGCTGTCGGCCCCAAACCTCCAAGCTGAAAGCATTGAGGCTGCGCTGCTCAGGGGGTATCAGACTCACGGCTACCTACCGGTACATCCTCTCCTGCCACTGTGAGGAATGTGGCTCCTGAGACCTGCTGTTGAGTAGCTTCTGGATGAGACAACCTCCGCCCTCTGAGGAAGGCAGCTGAATCAGCCAGGGAAGGACTGGCAGGAAAAGAGTTAAGGGAAAAAATGCAGCAATTCCCACAGGATTCTGCATATTCTAGTAATAAAGACTCTACATGCTTGTTGACAGAGAGATACTCTGGGAACTTGTTGTCCACTCCTGTCTCCTTTCCCTGGTACAATATCTTTTGCTTCCTTTTCAGATTCAGGCATTTTTCCCTCCTGGCGCTGAATGTTGTTTGGGTTTCTAACAATTCAGCATTAGTGGGAAAAGTGGGTCCCCAGGGAAAGAGTGGGTCAGGCTGTCACTGTTTGGTGCAGATTAGGAAAGCATTCACTTTAGAAAGCAGGGCAGCACAATTCTTTCTGGGACATTGTCTGGCTTTTTGTTTATCTTGTCATTTGGTCTAAAGTTGCCATTGCTGCTAAAGGTTCCCAATCTGAAATTCTAGGCACCAAGCATGTGGATATGTTTAGTCAGGTATACTCATAGCCAGCTAACTGACATTCAAATAATTAAAAAACAGATTCTTTTATGTGATGCTGGAACTCCTGATAGCTGTAATTATTATTCAGAAATGACATTGGGGAAGTAAATGTGGCATAAAGAATCTGTAACCTGACGGCTCTCTCAGATAAACTATGGTGAAATTTTGTAAGGGAGCAGACTTTTAAAGACCTGCACAAATATGGATCCTGCACTGACTTTGAAAAAACCATATATGTACTGGTAGCATGGAGAATGCACTATACTCATGCATGCAAATTAGACAACCATGTATGAATATATTTGTGGGTGTGCTGTAGCTTCAGCCATGCCATAGGCATTTTTCCCCAACATCCACTTGGCCATGTGAAGCATGCTGCCAAAATGGTGGCCTTGCTCACCTTCTGAACATTTGGTTTAAATATATTTTGTCTTTGAGACTCAAAATTTGAATTATTCCCATATTGTGAAATAAAAAGAGAGTACCATCAAAATTTTGACTATGTAAGTATTGTTTTTTCCTACTAAATATTCTACTTTGATGCATCCCTATGTTGTATGAGGGGAAGGGTCCAGAATGCACAGGAGTTGGGGGGGGGGACATTTTTAAAATCAATGTACTAGGGTGGTGGGAGCTTAAGAAATTTGGCTTTTAGTCTCAGAATTCAGTTTATTGAATGAGCACAGCTGCCTTAGGCACTATGAAATGAAATAGAGATGTCATCTCCTTTTTAATCTCTTCACTTTACTCAGAAGAGAATAGTATTCATAAATGAAGTTTGAAGAACCGGAAAGAGGACAAATAGTTCACTAACAATGGTTTCTGTGTCACTGACCATCCAGTGCTCCAGGTCCAATGATACTCCTGAGCACTATGAGAATATCCATGGTGCTACCATAGTGCTATGTCTGCTTTATGCATCTCAACACTGACCCAGACTGGCAAGTCAGTTTCTGGGCCAAACTTAATACCATGCTGTCATGGTTCACCAGAGATATCATTGTACCCCACTATTAGTACAGCCAATCTGTGAATTACTTTTCCTGATGGTTTTATAAACTCTTTGGCATTATCTTTCACACATTTTTTAAGAAAGCCAGCAGGGTTAAATTTGTATTTGTTGCTTTGAATCAGAAAAAAAACTAATGCTATTAAGCCTAGACCTTAATCTTAACATTCATTGTGACAGAGCCAGGCAGTGCACTAAATTGGAGGTTGTCTCATTCTGAAGGCAAAAATAAAACAGTAATTTGTATTATTACATGAAGAAAAATTTTGTCATAAAAAAGAATTAAATTTAATATTTAAGTTAAATGGTTATGATTCTTAACTAGTAATGAAAGTATTAACTGCTGGTCACATTTATAGCTATTTCATGTCACTAATCAAAAAAAGTGGAAATAATATTTCTAGCCTTAAAATATCGCTTTCTGGCTTTGAAAACTCAAGTTGCTTTGAGAGTCACATGACCCAAATTCCAGTACTTATTTCCTTATTCCTGATTTGGGACTGGAGGGTGTAGTTATATGACTCATATTTTCCAAATTCCCTGGAAGCCAGAGAAAATATTCCCTTCAAATCCCATTACATGGTCTACTGTCAAAGCTTTCCTCATGAAAATGAGCATAATATTCTTGTAACATTAGAGAATCATAGAATAGTAACATTAGGAGAACCATTAAAAAGCATCCATTCTCTTTTTCCCCTAAATAGATGAGCAAATGGAGGCTTGAAGAAACTCAGGAACTTGCCCAAAATCTCATACTTAGTCTTGAATTTGGAACTAGAACTCAGGCATCATGCTCCACGATCATGGGTGTTTCACTTTCTCTACCAGTGAAAGGAGCCTCACTCTTTTTGATATCTTGGATGCTGAATATGGTGAATGAGCTGGAAAAGGGTACAGCAAAACAGTCACATTTAAATTGGGCATATCAAGACTGAAAAAGAGGACAAAAAACTATATTTTCCCTAAAGACCTAAAAATTGCCCTTGGAACTGAGATGATTTAGACATTATTGGATTTTAAGTTACTATGGAATTTGTATTATATCTTTTAAAAATTAAACATACTTAGCCTTATTTTAATGTCTACCCTTAAGGATTGAGAGAGAACCAAATGAAAGCATTGATGGGTTAAAAATGCTACTGCTGGAATTCCTAAGGAATGTTTACCCATCTTCTTCATTTATTATGCATGAATAAAGGCACACTAAAATATGCTATAATCTTAGTATTTTACATTCTAAAAATCTATTATAATTCATGATGGTGGAGGGCAAGCCTCTTGTAAACTGATCTTATCCTCATCATTTATAAGCATTTAATAATAATGAATTAACACTGCACTGGAAGACTGAGGAATTTATGGACTGAATTGATAATCTCAATTTCCCAGACCAAATTCCTAAGTCTCCTTTATGTAAGCTCCAGAACTTTATCCAGATATTTAGAAGTACAAATCAACCCTTCTAAGTCCTGAGAAAATGGTTGATTTTCTACTAAACTCAAGTGTTAGCTAATCCACCCAACACATTATTTTGTATTAGCTAGAGCAGGTCGCACACACATTATGACTAGGGAACTGATTAAGTTGATTCTTCCTTGTAACCTTGGGAAAGTAATGCATAGATTTTCTTTTGATCACTTCTGGCCCAAATAAAACATATACACTTGAGTAAGAGAGCTGCCCAAGATGGAACACCGAATGCATGGGGATCAAGGGATTGAGAAGGTTTAGATCAGAAAGAGAAGCCATATCCTGCTGATGTTGCATTCTTCATGACCCAGACGCAACCACATCCTGGCGGGCAGATATGCTCATTAGCTTCTGAGCTAAGACAGTGGAGAAGGTTAGATCTGGGAAGAGAGGTTCTACATATAGTTGAGCTGTATCATTATACCCCCAGAAGATTGCTTTGCTTAATAATGTCTGTTTCAATGCACAAACAGGTGCCTAGCAACTACTTGCTGAAGGACAATATTTCATGGGAAAATTACATCACATGCCAACAAATCAATGTCTTCCTGTAAGTCTTCACTATATTAATGAAGTGTTTTGGCACTATATATTTTACCATAAATCTGTAACAACATAGGCCTTTTCTTTAATTTGATTGTGAATGTAATTCCAAATTTGTCATTGATTAAAGTCATTCTGTGCCCTCAAATATAAATGTCATCTTCTCATGTGGTAGACAAAACATTTTAAATGTGATTACTCTGGTGAGCATGGACAAGAACCTATGAAGAAT
The DNA here is from genome assembly GCF_021234165.1 of Pteronotus mesoamericanus. Lineage (NCBI taxonomy): Eukaryota > Metazoa > Chordata > Mammalia > Chiroptera > Mormoopidae > Pteronotus > Pteronotus mesoamericanus. The sequence continues at coordinate 6,076,903 of NW_026555072.1, forward strand.
TTGTTGCCTCAGCTGTCAATTTCTTCAGGGACTGCCTCAGCTGCAGAATGACCTTGCCGAAGGGCGTGCTCTCCCAGGGGTGGCTCATGAGTGGTAGAGGTGGAGGTATAATAGCCTAGCTATCTTAGCCTGATGAACGACAACGTTAGTGGACAAACCTGGCTCTATGGCTGTGTACCTGGCTGACAGAGACATGTCTATTCTACTTTTCTCTTTCTGCCTAGGCTAGTTTCTTCTCGACCTTCCACAGATAGTGATCTCTAATAAATACATTCTACCACAGGCTCCATCTCAGCATCTTATTCTTGGTAACCAAGCCTGAAACAAAAAAATGTATATATTTATTGGCCTATAAAAGGAAACAAGCGCATCTAAGCTGTGCAGTCTCTTTATGTGGCCCATAATATTTAGGGTTAAAATTAATATTTATACTTCATTTAAGTGCATCATTTAAATATATGTGTTAGCACCTATTATATGTCAGCTAGAATGTTAAATGCTGGAGATATTGAGGTGAAAAATTATAGCCTTGCTTTATTATTTGCACAGGCTACAGAGGGCAAGAGATGACTATAATAAGTGCACTGATGACATACAGAGATAATCCACAAAGCAGATGATCATTTTATTGGATTTATTGGGGAGGCATTGGTTAATAAAATTATATAAATCTCAGGGGTATAATTCTATAATACATCATCTGTATGTTGTATTGCGTGTTCATGACCCCAAGTCAGGTCCCTTTCCATCACCATTTATCCCCGCTTTACACTTTCCTATCCCCCCAACCCCTCCTTTCCCTCTAATAATCACCATACTGTTGTCTGTGTCCATGAGTCTTTTTTCTTTGCCTAATCCCTTTGCCTTTTTCACTCAATGCATATAGCCCCTCCTCTCCCCTCTGATAGTTGTCAGTCTGTTCTCTGTATCTATGAGTCTGCTTCTAGTCTGTTGAAGCTACTGTAGAAAGCAGTATTGTTACCTCAAAAAAATTAAAAATAGAATTGCCTTACCTTATAACCCAGTGATTCTACTTCTAGAAATATATCTGAAGACACCTGAAACACTAATTTGAAAAAACATGGGGACCCCTATGTTCTTTGCAGTGTTATTTACAATAACCAAGATGTAGAAGCAGCCCAAGTGCACATCAGCAGATGAGTGGATAAAAAAGCTGTGGTACATTTACTCAATGGAATACTATTTGGCATTGGTTTAGTTCTGGTATCTCTATTCTGTTCCATTGATCTATGTATCTGTTTTTATGCCAGCACCATGATGTTTTGATTACTATGACCTTATAGAACAGTTTGATATTAGATAATGTGATTCCTGCAACTTTGCTCTTCTTTTTAGGGATCACTGTTGCTATGCAGAGCCTTCTGTGGTTCCACAAAAATTGTTTAAATATTTATTCTAGTTCTGTGAAATGTGTTATTGGAATCTTGATAGGAATTTTTTAGAATTTATAGATTGTTTTAGGTTGTATGAACATTTTAAAGATGTTAATTCTTCCTATCCATTAACACTGTTTGTGCTTCCACTTATTTGTATCTTCAATTCCTTTCTTTGGTGTCTTATAATTTTCAACTACAAGTCTTTTACATCCTTGGTTAGGTTTATTCCTAGGTATTTTATTCTTTCTGAAGAAATTGTGAATGGAATTGTTTTCTTGATATCCCTTTCTGTTAGTTTGTTATTGACATAAAATGCAACTGATTTCTGGATATTAATTTTGTATCCTATTACTTTGCTGAATTCATTTATGAGTTCTAGTAGATTCTTGGTGGAATCATTGGGGTTCTCTATGTGCAGAATTATGTCATTTGCAAATAAAGGCAGTTTTACTACTTCACTTCCAATTTGCATGCCTTTTATTTCTTCTTCTTGTCTGATTGCTGTGGCTAGGACTTTCATTACTATGTTGAATAAGAGAGGTGAAAGTGTGTATCCCTGTCTTGTTCTTAATCTTAAGGGGAAAAATGTAGTTTTTGCCCATTAAGTATGATGCTTGAAATGAGTTTGTCATATACGGCCTTTATTGTTTAGATATGATCCTTCTCTAATCCCACTTTACTGAGAGTATTTTTCATAAATAGGTGCTAAATTTTATCAAATGCTTTTACTGTATCTGTTGATATGATCGTGTGATTTTTGTCCTTCATTTTGTTTATGTGGTGAATTACATTTATTGATTTGCAAATATTGTACCAACCTTGCATTATGGGAATAAATCCCATTTGATCATGGTGTATGATCTTTTTGATGCATTGTTGTATTTGATTTTCAAATATTTTGTTGAGGATTTTAGTATTTATGTTCATCAGAGTTATATTCCAATAATTTTCTGTTTGTCCTGTCTTTATCTGGTTTTGGAATGAGGATAATGGTGGTCTTGTAAAATGAGTTTGGGAGCCTTCCCTCCTCTTGAATTTTATGAAATAGTTTGATAAGGACAGGTGTTAGTTCTTGGAATGTTTGGTAAAATTCCCCTGTGAAGCCATCTGGTCCAGGGCTTTTGTTTGTTGGGAATTTTTTGATTACTGCTTGAATTTCATTAGGTGAAGTGTGTTTATTAGATTCTCTGATTCTTCCTGATTTAGTTTTGGAAGGTTGTATGTTTCTAGGAATTTATCCATATCATCCATGTTGTCCAGTTTTTGGTATATAGTTGCTCATAATATTTTCTTATAATACTTTGTATTGTTTTGGTATCAGTTGTTATTTCTCCTCTTTAATTTCTGATTTTATTTATTTAGATCCTTTCTTTTTTCTTGGTGAGCCTGGTTAATGGTTTGTAAATCTTGTTTATCTTTTCAAAGAACAAGCTCTTGGATTCATTGATCTTTTGTATTGTTGTTTTAGACTTTATTTCATTTATTTCTGCTCTGATCTTTTATTTCCTTACTTCTGCTTACTTTGGGCTTTTGTTTGCCATACTTTTTCAAGTTCCTTAAAGTGTGAAGTTAGATTGTTTATTTGAGCTTTTTCTTGTTTTTTGAAATAGGCCTGTAATGCTATGAATTTTCCTCTTAGAATTGCTTTCCCAGTGTCTCACAGATTTGAGATTGTTGTGTTCTTCTTTTCATTTCTTCCAAGGTATCTTTGGATTTCTCCCTTGGTCTTGTTTTTGACCCATTCATTGTTTAATAATGTTATTTAGCTTCCATGTCTTTGCGTGTTTTTCAGTGCTCTTCTTGTGATTGATTTCTAGTTTCATAGCATTGCAGTCAGAGAAGGTGCTTCATATGATTTCAATCTTAAATTTATTGAGATTTGTTACGTGTTCTAGCATGTGGTCTATCTTAGAAAACATTCCTTGTGCACTTGAAAAATATGTATATTCTGCTGCTTTATGATGAAATGCTCTGAAGATAGTAATTAAAACCATTGATCCAGTGTGTCATTTAAGGCCACTGTCTCCTTGTTGATTTTCTGCCTGGAAGATCTATCCATTGAAGTCAATGGTATGTTAAAATCCCCAACTATGACTATATTTCTATAGATCTCTCCCTTAATGTCTATCAAGATTTGCTTTACATATTTATGTGCTCCTATGCTGGGTGTATAAGTATTTACTAGGGTTATAGCTTCTTGTTGGATTATTCCCTTTATCATTATGTAGTGTCCTTCTTTGTCTCTTACTATAGCCTTGGTTTTGAAACTTTATTTTGTCAGATACATGTACTGCTACCTCAGCTTTCTTGTCTTTCCCATTTGCATGACATATCTTTTTCTATCCCTTTTCTTTTAGACTGTGTGTATCTTTCAATCTGGTGGGTCTCTTGGAGGAAGAATATATATGGGTTATGTTTTCTTATTCATTCAGCTGCCCTATATCTTTTGGTTGGGGCATTTAGTTATTTAAATTTAAGGTTATTATTGATAGATACATATGCAGTGCCACTATATTGTTAGGCTGCTTTCTTCTCTTTTTCTTCTCCTTCTTAAAGCAAACCCTTTAACATTTGTTGTAGTACTGGTTTGATGTTAACAAACTTTTTTTTCTTGTCTGGGAATCTCCTTATTTCTCCTTCAATTTTAAATGATAGCCTTGCTGGGTAAAGTAGCATTGGTTGTATGTCCTGCTTTTCAGCACCTTGAATATTTTACACTACTCCCTTCTGACCTGAAATGTCTCTCATGAGTAATCAGATGACAGTCTAACTGATGCTCCCTTGTAGGTAACTACCTGCTTTTCCCTTATGGCTTGTAGGATTGTCTTCTTGTCTTTAAGCATTGTCATTTTAATTATGGTATGTCTCAGTGTAGGCCTCTTTGGGTCCAACTTGATTGGGACTCTCTGAGCTTCCTGGATTTGTGTCTTTTTCCTTCACCAGATTAAGGAAGTTTTCAGTAATTATTTCTTCAAATAGCTTCTCAATCCTTTGTTCACTCTCTTCTCCTTCTGGCATTCCCATGATGCAGATGTTATTCTGCTTCATGTTGTCCAAAATGCTTCTTAAGCTTTCCTCATTTATTAAAATTATTTTTTTTTCTGCTCTGGCTGGGTATTTTTATCTACCCTGTCTTTGAAATCACTGATTAGATCCTCTGCTTCATTTAACCTACTGTTTATTCCTTCCAGTGTATTATTTATTTCAGATATTGCATTATTTATTTCTGAGTGGTTCTTTTTATGGTTTCTATGGCTTTTGGGTATACTTATAATCATTACTATAAAATCTCAATCTGATAAATTGCTCGCCTCCATTTCATCTAGTTTTCCTTCTGGAGAATTCTCTTGTTCTTTCATTTAGAGTCTGTTTCTTTATCTTTCTATTTTGGCTGCTGCTTTTATTTTCTGCCTAAGTTGTTAAATTAATCAGTCTTTAAAGTAACCAGTTGTCAAACTAGTAAAGCTATAATCAGCAGCTTGTTTTATGCTCTACAGGCTAGGGCAGAGTATTTCCTGTGGCTGGAGTTCTTGCTTCCCCTCATGCTGATTCCACTTTTACAGAGCACTCTGGCTAAGAAATTTGGCTCCTTACAGCATGGGGAATGATTCAGCACAGGGATCCTGGTGGCTGTTCCTTCAGTTCACTCCCCAGATCCACAGCCCCAGATTCTTAAGCATCTCTAGTCCTCTCTGTCCTCTCTCTGCTGGAACCCAGATTAAGTAGATGCAAATTAAATTTTTTGTGTTGTCCCATTAAGAAGTTATCTGAGTCTCCAGCCATCTCTTCCCTAGCAGAGAGATAACCCTGCTGAATGTTATTTGACTTCCTTTCTGCCTGTGGTGTTATAGGCTGGGGAGCCCACCTTGGAGTTTAGACCCCTTACTTCTCAGGGGACCCCCCTGGCTGATGAAATATCTCTCCAGATCTTCAGTTGCCACCTGTGGGAACCCTTCCAGCCATCCTGTGTCTCTGCACTGCGTACCAATCACATTGTGGTGAAGTGGTTTCTTCTGTCTGTCCATGGTTAAAAGGCTTCCCTCCAGCTAGTGTTCAGTTGGATAGTCATGATTCTTTCCCTACAATTTAGTTGTAATTCCAGATTGGTCCTGGGAGGAGGTTAGTGGAGCTTCCTCTTACTCTTCCACCATCTTGGATCTCCTGCTTATGGTTTGAAACAACTAAATTCTTTATAATGTGTTCTCTTCAATTTTGGTCTACACCAGCAGTGTGTTTTTCTCATAATCCTAACATCCAATTGTTTCCTCTTTTACATTGAAACAGTCCTCTCTTTCCCTTATTAGATTCCACAACTCCATTTGTGATTCTTGACATTTTTAGTACCCGTTATTGGAAGAAGCTATGAAAAATCATAACACTAACAGAACACTGCTCTGAAAAGAAACATATCAGGCATTTATCCAACTTTCATTTTATAGAGTTTTTTTTTATCTTGTGTCTTCCCACAAGACTGACTTCCCAACCAGTGCTCACAACATTGGCTAATGCTATGTTCTTGATCCTTCTATGACAGTTTCCTGTGAATGTTGCTACAAGGTCCTTCACTTTTGTTGTTAATTCAACATTCTAAGACTTTCTTTGGTTGTTTACCCACTTTTATCTACTAATTCACAGTGCTCACCACATACATTGTCATTATGCTAAGAACCTGAACTCTGGGCCCAGACTGTCTGAGCTCACATTCATGCTCTGTTGTTTATTAGCCATGTGATTTTCAGTCAAGTTATGTGGCCTTTCTGTGCCTTGGATTCTGCATCTGTAAAACAGGATGAAACTATATATAGGCTTAATGGTACCATTATGAGAATTAAGTGAGTTAAACATGAAGTATCGAAACTTAGAACCATGCTTGACATGAGGTAGCACTCATAAGTATTAGCTACCACTTGCATTATGCATTCATAGTTCAAAAAACTCATAACTTTTCAAATATAGCTTTGGCTAAACCAAGTGTTATTCTTATCCATATATTTTAAAGCAAAAAAAATCACACATTCTCAAGTTTTCTTGGTTTATTATCCTACAATTACAAAGTTTTTATTTTTACATATTTTACATATTTATTTACAACAGAGACAAGAGGGGAGGAGGAAAGGGCAGGTGGGGAAAAAGGAAGGGAAGGGGTAAGTCAAGGAACATATAGCAAAGACTCATGGACAAAACCAAAGTGGGGAAGCATTGAGGGAGGGAGGGAGGGGGCAAGGGAAAGTGGTGAGGGGAAGGCAGAGACAAATGAATTTGGAAAAATAAATTAATTTTTAAAAGATTATAGCACTAAATTGCTTAAAATAAATCAGAGCTAGTTGCTATTTTATAGCTTAATTTTTAGCTTGTATATTCTGCTTTAAAATTACATTCATACTAGTGGCAGAAGACACAAATTAGATCATTTTATTTGTCTTCCTACATGCCTGAATCAGGCTTAGATGGAAACAACTAAAACAATGAAATGTACTTTTTCAAGAAAATCAATTTACTCTGAAATACATGTACAGACTTCTCTCATTCCCATTACCCAATTATTCTCAGAAACATTGTATTCACTCCCCCTGCCCATTTAACAATTTATTTTAAAGGTATTAGTTAATGAGCCTGATCTGCAGTATATTCTGGGTAGCAGCCTGCTAGAAGAGCCTCATGAAGGCACTCTTTTGGTTAAATTTAAATTTAAGAATACCAAATAATGAAGAACTATATGTTGTGCCCCAAAATGGAGTATTATAGTAAATAATATGTCTTATTTATTCTTTACATTAACTTCTACCTTTCCAGAATAGTACAATTATTGATTAGCACAATTTATATATTTTTCAAAACAGCACATTTTATTAGTATAGTTTAACACATCTCAATCATTTATCTCTTACATTAATGTCCCTTTTCCAAAATAGCAGTTATTTACCTAAAGTCAGAAAACCTTATAACAAACCTTGGATTTAAACAAAATGTAGAAAATCAAATTAAATTTGGAGAGTGACATCAGAGGAATGAAAGTTAGAGAGAGTTCCTAGGTCTTTCCCTTTGAAGTTTCAACAATTTGTATAGCTGTAATCCACAAAGGATTTCCTGTTCAATGCACAAACCCATCTGAGAGGTCCACGCTCTAAAACACCAAAAGGTTGGTAAATGGGAACAAACTAGGAAAGAAAGAAGAGAGAATAGCTCTCTCAAAAAAGCCATGGACACAACCCTCCCTGCAGCCAGGAGCTCATGGTGGGGCTCAGCCCAGAAAGGAGAGAATTCAGGCTGTGGATGGCACTCTGAACATCCAGGAGAAGCAAAGAGCCTCAGTGAACATTCTTGTAGGAGTGAGCAGCACAAGCTGTGGTTGAGTCCAGTAACCTCGGCAGGGACAAAACACAGAGATGTGTGCTACAGTTGTTGCACAGTTGGCATTCCATATACAGAAATAAAGCCATAAAGCCTGGCCAGCTTCACTTAACTTCCTAGAGCTTTCCTTCCCTCACCCTTCATGTCAAGTTGCAGAGCACATTATATGAATACTGGAGAACTGAGACTATAGAAACATTTTTTTCCCTGAGCAAATGGCTCACACTGTGACTAGTCCCAAGGTCAACTGGAGGCACAGGGGAGATGCTGTAGAGATCCACTGATCACCATTGCTGTGAGGGCAAAGCAACAAAGGATGAGGCCAGGTTACCCTGGCTCACCCCAACCCCACACATTGAAGATTCACTGCCAGTGGCACTGGACACAGAGGATAACACTGGGATTTCACGGATTTGGAGCCCCATTGCCCACCATGCTCCCTGTGGGTTTGGTCCCTTGGGATCAGAATGAATAGATCATAAGGGGTGTGCCCACCTTACGAGAGAACACAGGCCATTTTCTACCACCCCACAAAGATCCAAAAAGCCAGAGAAGTGAAAGAGCTAAAAACTTGTGATTCAACATCATCTATTACAAAGTGCCACTCATACATAGATGGCTACACAGAGGAGGAATCCATCAAATACTGTGAATAACCAAGTTAAAGAGGCAGCTCAGAAAGAAAGTTTAAAAATCTCCAGAAAATAAATTTAAAGACATGGAAATATGTGATTTAAATGACAGGAAATTCAAGATTGCATTTCTGAAAAACTCAATGAGATACAAGAAAACATACATAAGCAGTTTAATAAGCTAAGAAACCAAATTAATGAACAAAATGAGTACTTTACTAGAGACTTTAAAAGAACCAAATAGAAATTCTGAAGATGAAGAATTCAATTAAAGAGATCAAGAATGAATTAGTGACTGCCCCACCCTACAGTGCTTAAGCCTGACTGCTCAGTCAAGAGTGGCAGCCACAAGTAGTAGATCCCTGGCAAAGAGGGTAGCAGAGTAGACTAGAGATGCTTGAGGAGACTGGGGACAGAGGCTTTGGGGAGGGTGCTGACAGAGTAGCTGCTGAGATCTTGGTGCTGAGTCATCCCCCATTCAGCAGTAGCCATGTGCTCAAGTAGACCACTCACCTCTGCACAGCAGCAACCTGTGGGGAAACAACAGCTCCAACCTCAGGAGAGATTCTGGCCCAACCTATGGTGAATAAATCTGACTGCTAAATGCAGAATGACTAGATTAACAACTGAAGGAGATAGCCACAGGCAGTTAATCCCTGGAAGTCTCAAACAGACTGCCTAAATTCAGACGGTTCAACATCCGACATCACCAGAGGTCAGTCTAGGAAAAAAAAAAAAAAACAGCAGTAAATACCAGAGGCTACGAAGACTAAATCCACTGTGGTCTTCTACATGATTTGTGATTTTCTTTACTACATAGCTTTTTAAAGTTAATTTCTTATCATCAAGTTTGTGCATATTAAGCCATTAGATTTTAAACTATGGCTTATTTCTCTCCTTTACTTTAATAGTCTTAATCTCTTTACACCCTTATTAATACTGGTTCAGTTGCTGTTGATAGCGTCATTGCAGGGGGGAGTTATATTTGCGGATGTGGGTTTGATTCCTGGGCTTTGTGCTTTTCTTCTGGCAACACCTGCACAACAAAACAAGATATGGTGGGCAGAATGACCCTCAGTCAACCAGCTGTAAGGCAGGACCCACCAAAAAACAACCAAACAAAAATCAAAACCTAATTACTTCCGGAGAGCCAACATGAGCAACATAAAAGGCATCCCAAGAACATCAGGTTCAGGAGATCAGGAGGCGATACCATTGAATATCACAGGTCTCCTACCATAGACGTTCACATGACAATGTCAGAAAGTCAGAACAGATACATTTAAGAAGCAAAGGCAAACAAGAAGTCTCACAAATAATTGGAAGAAAAAGAAACAACCTCCAAACAAAAGGAAAAGGGGAATCTTTAGAAAGAGTACTAAATGAAAGAGTGGGAATTAACTATCAGATATTGAATTCAAAACAGTGGCTATAAGGAAGCTGAATGAACTCAGGGGGATAAATGAAAATTAGCAAAACTACAGGGAAACTAGGAGGAACTTACTGTAAACTATATCATCATGAAAAAGGACACAGAAACTTTCAACAAGAGACAAGAGGAAATGAAGAATACAGTTTCTGAATTGAAGAACACAGTAGAAGGAATCAAAAGAAGGTCGATGAAGATGAGGACAGAATCAGCGAGTTGGAGGACAAGGTAGAAAAAAAAACTCCCAGAAAGAGCAAGGAAATTAAAAAAAGATTCAAAAAGAATGAAGAGCCATTCAGGGAAATGCAGGACAACCCAAAACATAATAATATATGTATAATAGGAACACGAGAAAGAGAAGAGGGTGAAGAAGGGATAGAGAACCTGTTAGAAAAAGTAATGACGGAAAACTTCCCTAATTGGAGGAGAGAAAAAGTCATGCAAGTCCAGGAAGCACAGAGGGTCCCACTGAAGAAGAAACCAATAAGGCCCACTCCAAGGCATATCATCATTAAAATAGCAAATATCAAAGACAAACAGAGAATCCTAAAGGAATACTAAAGGGAGAAACAGGTAGTAACATATAAGGGAGACCAAATACAGCTAGCATCTGACTTCTCAACAGAAACACTGCAAGCCAGAAGAGAATGGCAAGAAATATTCCAAGTCATGAAAAGCAAAGGCCTACAACCAAGACTGCTCTACCCAGCAAGGTTCTCAATTAAAATGAAAAGCAAAATAAGGAGTTTCCCAGACAAAAGAAGACTAAAAGAATACACCTCCACCAAACCAGCACTACAATATATGCTAAAGGGAATATATGCTTTAAGATGAAGAAAAAGTTTCTATGAATACCCAGTTCCTTTCAGAGTTTCCAATACCTGATATTACCAATATTTTTAATACTCATTAATCTGATTGTGACAATGATGTTATTTTAATTGTTCCTTTACTATTTGTTGAAATTAAACCTGTTTTATTATATTTCTTGCTTATTTCTATTATTTAAAAAAAAACTTTAAATGACTTTTTGGTAGTCTTATCCATTTATTGATTAAAGGTTTGTAGAAATTTTTTCCAAAAAAAAAAAAAAACAAACCCCAAAAAACTAAAAACCTATTAACCATGTTTTAGATGTGTTGCAAATACTTTTCTGTTATATTCTTTGTCCTTTAACGTTTTTATATGTATATTACTATATAGTTAAATGTTTAATATAGTCATATTATTAATATTTACTTTATAGCCTCTGGGTTTGAATATTTTACTTCGGGTCATGAAAAATATTAGTTCTATTTTCTTCTAAAACTCCTTAGATTCTACATATTGATTTTTAACTCATCTGAATATTTCTTTTATAAATTGTGAAACAGGGCTCTATATTTGTTTTATTTCAAGTAATAGTGGTCCATGCACCTTATTTGTCAAAAAAGCCTTATTTTACCCATTAATTTGAAATATCAATTTAATCATATATTGTTAGACAGATATATATGTTTGTCTCTAGAATGCTCATTATATTTCATTGATGTTCTTGATTATTTCTGTGCTGGTGTCATGCTGATTTAATTGCTGAGACTTTATAGTGGTTTAAAATTTTTTAAATATTTTATAATTAACTTTGACATAAAAAAATAAATAAAATTAATCTGGATTTAAGAAAGAAAGAAGGAGAGAGAGATGGAACTCCTTCCTTTTGTGACAACATGGATAGAACTGGAGAATATTATGCTAAATGAAATAAGCCAGTTGATGAAAGGCAATTACCATATGATCTCACCTATAAGTGGACTCTATTCAACAAAATAAACTAACAAACACCAGCACAAATACATGGAGCAGACTGAAAGAGGAGATGGGGAAAGAGGTCAATGGTGGAAAGAAGGGGAAGGGACTAGATAAAGAACATGTATAAATGACCTATGGACATGGATAACAGAGTGGGAATTGACTGTGGGAGTGTGGGGTGGGGATGGGGTGGTTTAAGGGGGTAAATGGGTAAAAACTGAGACAACTGTAATAGAATAAACATAATTTATAAATTTAAAAAATAAAAATAAAAAATAAAAGAAATTTTAAAAAATTAAAAATTAAAAAAAAATTAATAACTCCAGGAGCTGGTTCTTCAAAGAGATAAATGAAAAAGGCTTTAAGCAGACTCATCAAGAAAAAAATGAAGACCCAAATAAATAATACCAGAAATGAAAGAGGAGGAGAATCATGATGGTGGAGGAGTGAGTGGAAGTCACATTGACCTCCTCCCAGGACCAACCTGGAACTACAACTAAATTGTGGAGAAATCACTTGGAACAAACAACTGAACAATAGTGAGAGAGGAGCCTTGTAACCTCGGAAATAGAAGAATGGATTTTAGCATAGCCTAACTGGTAAGGGGTGCAGTAGAAACTCGAGAAGGAGGGCGGGGCACTCACAGGCAGCAGGACCAGAAGGATATTGAAACAGCCAGTTGGATTTCCTGGAGAAGAGTGGGGTCTAAACCAAAAGCTGGGATCTCTCGCCTACAGCACCAGAGCCTAAAAAGTTCACAGAAAACAGCCAGCTGCAGAAAGCAGCAGGGTTGCTCTCTGCCAGAGATAGATGCAAAGAGTCATTTAAAGAGCCAACGCATAAACTTTTATTTGCAGCCACTTACCCTGGACTTCAGTGAAGGTGGGGGGCAGAGTGGGCTAAAGATGCCTGAGGAGAGACTGGGGAAAGAGGTCTTAGGAAGAGAACTGAGAGAGTAGTGGGCGGGATCTCGGTGCTGACTCATCCCCCATGCAGCAGCAGCCATCTTGTTCAGTCAGAGACCACTTCCCATGAGTGGCAATGTGAGAGGATCCAATAACCCCACCCCCAGGAGGGACTCCACCCCACCCTGAGCTGTCTAAGCCACCTGCTGAGTGCATAATGGCCGCCACAGATAGTAGATCTCTGGCTAAACGGGGTGGAGAGAGGTCTGGAGACACTAGAAGAGAGACTGACTGATAAAAATAATTATCCTTACATTGCTCTTTCTGATGGAGTCAGATATTTCTTGCAGAGTTCTTTCATTTTTTTAATGCTCAAGTCTCTCACTTACTTCTTATGAATGATTTCTAGAGATCTATCTTCAATATTACTACTTCTTTCTTCCATCTGGTCAGTTCTATTTGCTATGCTTGCAAGTTAATTCTTCTTTTATTAATTTTTTGTTTATTGTTTCTCAAGTACAGCTGTCTCCATTTTCCCACTACCACTTTACCCTACCCCATGCACTCCCACCTCCCACCCTCAAATATTCCCCACTGTAGCTTTGTCCATGGTCCTTTATACTTGTTCCATGATGACCCGTCCCATTCTTCTCCCCCATTATATCCCTCCCACTTTCCCTCTAGTTACTGTCAGCTTTTTCTTTCTTTCAATGTTGTTAGTCATATTTTCCTTGCCTGCTTGCTTTGCTGGCTAGGTTCCACATATAGGTGAGATTACTTGATATTTGTTTTTCACCCCCTGACTTATTTCACTTAGCATGATGCTCTCCAGTTTCATCCATGCTCTCATGAAGGGCAGTAGCTCTTTCTTTCTTTCTGCTGTGTAGTATTCCATTGTATATAAATGTACTATAGTTTTTTGATCCACTAATTTATTGATGGGTACTTAGGTTGCTTCGAGCATGTGGCTATTGTTAATTGTACTGCTATGAACATTGGGGTGCATACGTTCGCCAAAACTGGTGTTTTGGGATTCTTAAGGTGTCATCCCACCAGTGGAATGGCTGAGTCAAAAGGCAGTTCCCTTTTTAGCTTTCTGAGGAAATTCCATGTAATTATCCACAATGCCTGCACCAGTCTGTATTCCCATCAACTGTTTACTAGGGTTCCCTTTTCTCCACAACCTCGCCAGCAACCGTTGTTTGTTAATTTCTTTATGATGGCCATTCTGACCAGTGTGAACTTGTATATCTCTTTGTGGTTTTAATTTGTATTTCTCTGATGGCTAGTGATGCTGAGCATCCTTTCATATGTCTCTGGACCCTGTGTATGTCCTCCTTGGAGAAGTGTCTGTCGAGGTCCTTTGCCTATTTTTTAATAGGATTGTTTGTCTTCCTGGAGTGGAGACATGTGTGTCCTTTATATATTTTGGAGATCAAACCCCTGTCCGAGGTATCATTGGCAAATATATTTTCCCATACGTTTGGCTCCCTTTTCATTTTGCTGATATTTTCTTTAGCTGAGCAGAAGCTTCTTATTTGAATGAAGTCCCATTTGTTTATTCTTTCCTTATTGTCCTTTGTTCAAGGGGACATATCAGTGAAAATATTGCCAGACGGGATATCTGAGAGTTTCCTGCCTATGTTCGCCTTTAGAATTTTTATGGCGTCGCCCCTTTCACTTAAGTCTTTTAACCATCTTGAGTTTATTTTTGTGTATAGTATAAGTTGATGGTCAAATTTCAATTTTTTGCATATAACTGACCAGCTCTCTCAACATGATTTGTTGAAGAGAGTTTTACTCCATTTTATGCTTCTGCCCCTTTTGTCAAAATTTAATTGACCATAGAGATGTGGATTTCTTTCTGGGCTCTCTATTCTGTTCCATTGATCTATGTGTGTGTTCTTATGCCACTACCAGACTGTTTTGATTAGAGAGGCCTTGTAACATAGTTTGATGTCTGGTATTGTGATCCCTCCAACTCTGTTTTTCTTTTTCAAAATTGCTGCAGCTATTCAGGGTCATTTATGGTTCCATATAAATTTCTGAAGTGATTGCTCTATGTCTGTGAAATATGTCATTGGTCTTTTAATAGGGATTTCATTGAATCTATAAATTGCTTTGGGTAGTATGGACATTTTAATGATGTTCATTCTTCCAATTCATTAACATGGAATATGCTTCAATTTATTTGTGTCTTCCTTAATTTCTTTCTTCAATGTTGTATAGTTTTCTGCATACAGGTCTTTTCCATCCTTTGTTAAGTTTATTCCTAGGTTCTTTTTTTTTCCTGTTGCTATTTCAAAGAGGATTTTTCCCCTCATTTCTGCTTCTTATATTTAATTTTTGGTGTACAAAAATGCCTTTGATTTCTAAATATTGCCTTCATATAGCCCTGTTTTGCAAAATTTACTTATTAGGTTGAGTAATTTTTTTCTGATGTCTTTAGGATTTTCTATGTACACTATCATATCATCTGCAAACATGATAGTTTTACTTCCTCCTTTCCTATTTGGAGGCCTTTTATTTCTTTTTCTTGTCTGATCGCTGTGGCTAGAACTTCCAATACTATATTGAATAGAAGTGGGGAAAGCAGACATCCTTGTCTTGTTCCCAATCTTAGTGTGAAAGCTTTTAGTTTCTGCCATTTGAGTATGATGTTGGCTGTAGGTTTTTCATATATGGTCTTTATTATGTTGAGGTATGCTCCCTCTACTCCCACTCTGCTGAGTGTTTTTATCCTAAATCGAAGCTGTACTTTATCAAATGCTTTTTCTGCATCTATTGATATGATCATGTGAATTTTGTCTTTCCTTTTGTTTATGTGATGTATCATTTTTATTGTTTTGTGAATAATGCACCATCCTTGCAACCCTGGGATGAATCCCACTTGCTCATGGTGGATAATCTTTTTAATGTATTGCTGGATGCGGTTTACCAATATTTTGTTGACGATGTTAGTGTCCATGTTTAAACAGTGATATTGGCCTGTAGTTTTCTTTCTTTGTTGTGTCTTTATCTGATTTTGGGATTAGAGTGATGTTGGCCTCATAAAAAGAGTTTGGGGGTATTCACTCTTCTCAGATTTTTTGGAATAGTCTGAGAAGGACAGGGGTTAGCTCTTCCTTAAATGTTTTGTAAAATTCTCCTGTGAAACAGTCCAGTCCAGGACTTTTTTGTTCCGGGAGTTTCTTGATTACTGCTTCAATTTCACCAGCTGATATTGGTCTATTCAGGCTTTCTGCTTCTGTATTCAGTGTTGGAAGGTTATATTTCGAGAAATTTGTCCATTTCATCAAGGTTTTCAAATTTCTTGGAATATAAGTGTTCATTATAATTTCTTATAATCCTTTGTATTTCTGTGGTATCATGTGATATTTCTCCTCTTTCATTTCTGATATTATTGATATGGGTCCTCTCCCTTTTTTTCTTGATGAGTCTGCTAAGGGTCTTGTCAAATTTGTTTATCTTTGTGAAAAACCAGCTCCTGGATTGGTTGATCTTTGAATTGTTCTTTTAGTCTCTATGTCATTGATTTCTGCTCTGATCTTGATTATTTCCTTTCTTGTACTTGCTCTGGGATTTGTTTATTGTTGCTTCTTCAGTTCTTGAATCTGGATGGTTAGGTCCTTTAATTTGAATGTTTATCTTTTTTAGGTAGGCCTTTATTGCTATTGACTTCCCTCTCAGGATTGCCTTTTCTGTGTCCCATAGATTTTGGAATGTTGTGTTTCATTTTCATTTGTTTCCAGAAACTTTTTGATTTCTTGTCTTATTCATTACTCACCAAATCATTGTTTAATAGCCTGCTATTCAGGCTCCATGAATTTGAATGTTTTTGAGTTTTTTCCTTGAGGTTGGTTTCTAGTTTCAAGCCCTTGTGGTCCAAGAAAATGCTTATTATTTTGATTTTCCTGAATTTGTTAAAGGTTGTTTTGTGTCCTATCATGTGATCTCTTTTTGAAAATGTTCTGTGTACATTTGAAAAGAATGTCTATTTTTCTTCTTTGAGGTGAAAGTTTCTATATATGTCAGTTAAGTCCTTTTGATCTATTGCATCGTTCAGTTCAAAAATGTCCTTGTTGATGTTTGGTTTGAAGATCTATCCATTTTTGACACTGGGGTGTTAAAATCCCTTACTGTCAGTGTGTTACTCTCTGTATATTTCTTGAAATCTTCCTTGATTTTCCATATATATTTGGGTGCTCCTATGTTGGGTGCATATACTTTTACAATGTTTAGGTCCTCTTGATGGATCCTTCCTTTGAGTATTATTATAGAGTGCCCTTCTGGGTCTCTTTTTATGGTCATTGTTTTGAAATCTATTTTTTTTTCTGTCCTTTTACTTTCAGTCTGTGTAGGTCCTTTGTTCTGAGGTGGGTCTCTTTTAGGCAGCATATGTGTGGGACATGTTTTCTTATCCATTCAGCTATCCTATTTATTTTTTTAAATTTCATTAATATATTTTATTTAATACAAGGTTCAATTATGCAAGATGAATACATTATAGAGATACGTACCACATTGGGCCTATAGTTAGCAATATTGTATTGTACACTTAAAATTGGTGTTAAGGGGTAGCCCTCATGGTAAGCGCTCTTATCACAAAGTAAAGAACAACAAAGCAACAAAGCATGAGAAAGCTATGTCTCTTGATTGGAGCAATTAATTCATTTACATTTAAAGTTAATATTGATAGGTACTTATTCATTTTTCCATTTTTATCTGTTTGTCTCTTTCTCACTCTTTTTCTTCATCTTCTTAAAGCAGTCCTTTTAGCATATCTTATAGTACTGGTTTGGTGGAGGTGAATTCTTTTAGCCTTCTTTTGTCTGGGAAACTCCTTACTTTGTCTTCCATTTTAATTGAGAGCCTTGCTGAGTAGAGTAGTCTTTACTGCAGACCCTTGCTTCATGACTTGGAATATTTCTTGCCATTCCCTTCTGGTTTGTAGTGTTTCTATTGAGAAGTCAGCTGCTAGCCATATCGGGGCTCCCTTTTATGTTACTACCTGTTTCTCCCTTGGTTCCTTTAGGATTCTCTGTTTGTCTTTGACATTTGCCATTTTAATGATGATGTGTCCTGGAGTGGGCCACATTGGTTTTCTCTTGTATGGTACCGTCTATGCTTTCTGGACTTGTGTGACTTTTCTCTCTTCCAATTAAGGAAGTTTTCTATCATTACTTTTTCAAACAAGTTCTCTATCTCTTGTTCCTCTTCTTCTTCTGGTGTCTATATTATATGGATATTATTACATTTCAGGTTGTCCTGCATTTTCCTCAAGCTTCTTCATTTTTTTTTTTTTTTAGTCTTTTTCATTTTCTTTCTCTTTCTGGGAGCTCTTTTGTACCTTGTCCTCCATCTCACTGATTTTATCCTCTGCTTCATCAAATCTGCTTTTTATTCCTTCTACATTGTTTTTCAATTCAGAAATAGTATTCTTCATTTCCTCTTGCCTCTTGAGAATTTCTATGTCTTTTTTCATGCTGATATAGTTTGCAATAAGTTCCTCATAAATTCCCTGTAGTTTTTCATAATTCTCTTTGAGCTCACTGAACTTCCTTAGAAACATTGTCCTGTACTCAATATCTGATAGTTTACTTTCCTCTATTTCATTTAGTTCTCTTTGTGGGGATTCCTCCTTTCCCTTCGATTGGAAGGTGTTTGTTTTTCTTCCCATTATTTGTGAGACTCTTCTTTTATGCTTCTGCTTCATCAATTGATCTGTCTTGACTTCTTGATTTTGTGGTGTGAACTTCTATGGTAGAAGACTGGTTTTTTTTTTTCTCTCTCTCTTTCTGGATCTGCCTCTGACAATGTCATCTATTGACCCCATCTGACCTTATGCATTCTTTAATACAATTCCAGGAATGTACTGTATGTTTCTATCTCCTCCAGTTGTTAATCTTATCACTGTGCTCTCATTATTCAGGACTGGGCAGAGTCCCACCTATGGGCAGGACTATTGGGTCCTTTCATGGTACTGCTACTCTGGAGAGTTGTCTGCCTGAGCAAGATGGCTAGTGCCATATAGGGGAGGAGTCAGCACTGAGGTCCCCCCAGCTACTCCCTCAGTTCTCTCCCCAGTGCCACTTTCTCTAGACCACTCCACATACCCCTTACCTGGGATGTATTTTCTGTGGCCGCTGCTCTGTATTGAGTACCTGGGCCTGTGAAACACCAGGCCAGGGCTGCGTCCCCTGGCGGAGTGGCTATCGCGTCCTTTCATGCTGCTGCCCCTAGTGTAGGGATCTGCCTGAGCAAAATGGCTGTCACCGTGTGGGGGAAGAGTTTGCACTGGGATCTCTCTGGCTACTATCTAAGTTCTCTCGCCAATTTCTCTGTATCCCAAATCTCCTCAAGTGATTCTAGACCACTCTGCATTCCCTTTAGCCAGGGATCCCGTATCTGTGACTACCACTCTGTACTCAGCACCTGGGCTTGTGCAATGCCAGGCCATGGCAGAGCCTCCTGGGCGCAGAGCTTTCTTTTCCCTCCATGCTGCTGCTGTTCAGAGTAGTGGTCCGCCTGAGCAAGATGGTTGCTGCCTTGTAGGGGAGGATTAAGCACCAGGACCCTGCCAGCCACATTCTCAGTTCTCTCCCCAAAGTCTCCTTCCCCAGTCTCTCTTCAGGCAGCTCCAGCCCCCTCTGCTCTCTCCCCTGCTGGAGCCCAGTGTAAGTGGCTGCCACTACAATTTTTGTGCTGGCCCTTTAAATGGCTCTTTGTGTTTCCGAACACCTGTCTCTGGCAGAGAGCAATCCTCCCACTTTTCAGAGCTGGCTGTTGTCCGTGTGTTTTCTGGGCTCTGGTGCTGTAAGCTGGAGATCCCCAACTATCGTTTAGACCCTGTTCTCTCAGGGGGGTCCATTTCAATAACCCTCTGGCACTGCCACCTGTGGGCACCTAGCCCACCTTCTCGAGCCTCTACCGCACTCCTTACCAGTTAAGTTGTGCTTAAGCCAATTCCTCTGTCTGCCTGAAGATTTAAGGCTCCTCTCTCACTAGTGTTCAGTTGTTTTCCAGGCGATTTCTCCACAATTTCGTTGTCATTCCATATTGGTCCTGGGAGGAGGTCAGTGTGACTTCCACTCACTCCTCCGCCATCTTCAATCCACCTAATAGAAATTTGATGTGAGCCACATAAGTCATTTTAAATTTTTTAGTAGCCACATTTTAAAAGAAATGAAAATTAATGGGTAAAATTCATTTTAACAACATATTTTACTTAATCTATTTCAAATATTATCTATTTAAACATTAAATAAATGTGAAAAGTTAATGAGAGTCTCCATCTTGGGCAGGCAGTGCATTCCCCCAAAGAGGCAGAAGCGGGGAATGCATGAACTGGACTGCCCGCGACTGCAATGCGGTCTGCACAAATAGTGGATCCTTGGCTGAAGGGCTCACTGAACTGCCCAGAGACCCCTGAGGAGAGACTGGAAACGGAGGCGTTGGGGAAAGAACGGGAGGAGGAACAGGGGAGTCCCGACTCCCTCCCCATTCCATAGTCTCCATTTTGGGCAGGCAGAGTGCACCCCCAAAGAAGTAGAAGTGGGACGCACATGAACCAGACTGACTGCGATTGCAACACGTTCCAAACAAATAGTGGATCCTTGGCCGAAGGGGTCACAGAACTGCCCAGGGACCCCTGAGGAAAGACTGGAGACAGGGGTGTTGGGGAAATAACGGGAGAGGAACCAAGGATTCCTGACTCCTTCTCCTTTCCGTAGTCTTCATTGTGCGGGAACAAGCCACACCCCCAAAGAGCCAAAAGCTGAAAAGCACACAATAGACAGCCCAAAACCACCCAGTGCAGGCGCGCACACTCGCACCAAGTGGCCGGCAAGGGTTGGCGAGCGTGTGTGTGGACCCAGAGGGGCTGGGGAGGGTTTGCTCAGGCTGCCAAGGCCTCCTGCAGGGTGGCGCTGATTGGGCCTGCGAGAGATTGCGCAGACCAGTGAGGTCAGGCATAAATGGACCTGCGCGGGACCGCGAGTGCAGAGTGGTCCGCAGAAATAGTAGAACCTGGGTGGAAGGGGTCACAGAGCGGCCCAGAGTCCCTGGAGGAGAGACTGGAGACAGGATTAACCGGAAAGTCCTGGAGCTGACTTTTTCTCATTTCCATAGACTCCATTTGGCGAGGGCAAGCGATGCCCCAAAAGAGCCAAAAGCAGGGAAAGCACACAATAGAAGACCCTAAACTAACCAGTCACAGGGAGCCCACTGGGCGCGGGCGCTAGATGAGTGGGCGAGTTTGGGCGAATAAGCACCCAGGAGGCTGGAGATCCTGTTGGGCCGGGGTTTATGTCTGGCAGCGGAGTGCGCTCAAGGAGCCGGTGGGACAGTGGAAAGAGATCCAAAGAAATAGTGGATCCCTGGCTGAAGGGGTCACAGAGCTGCCCAAAGCAGGAGTCAGACACAGAAAATAGACTCCTGGAAAGCTCAAACAAATGACCTAAAGTCATATAGTGTCAACAATGACATCATAAGAGGCAGGCCCAAAAAGAAAACTAAAGAAAATAAATAAATAAATAAATAAATAAAAAGACCTGCCTACTACCATAGAAGATTAATTCACAAAGTCAGGAAATATAGACGGACCAATTGAAGCAGAAGCAAAAACAAACAAACAAACAAACAAATAAATAACTTAGACTCTCACAAAAATGAGAAGAAAAAGAAGTTCCCTACAAATGGGTGGAAAAGGGGACTCCCCACAGAGAGAGCTCAATGAAATACAGGCAAAGGAACTATCAGATACTGAATTCAAAACAATGGTTCTAAGGAAGCTCAATGAGCTCAGCCAGCTCAAAGATAACTGTGAGAATCTGGAGAAAAACTATCTGGATCTTACAGCACACTATAGCAACCTGGAAAAGGACATAGAAACTATCAAAAATACACAAGAGGATATGAAGAATACCATTTCTGAATTGAGGAACACAGTAGAAGCAATCCAAACCAGGCTGGATGAAGCTGAGGATCGAATCAGTGAGATGGAGGATAAGGTAGAAAAAAGCTCCAGAAAGAACAAGAAATGGAAAAAGACACAAAAAGAATTAAGAGGCATTTAGGGAAATGCAAGACAACATGAAACACAATAATATCTGCATAATAGGGATATCAGAAGGAGGAGAAGAGGAACAAGGGATAGAGAACCTCCTCGAAAAAGTAATGATGAAAAATTTCCCTAATTTAAGGGTAGAAAGGATCTCATGGATTCAGGAGGCACAGAGGACCCCGCTCAAGAGGGACTCAAGCAGGTCCACACCAAAACACATCATCATTGAAATGGCAACTATCAAAGTCAAAGAGAAAATCCTCAACGCAGCAAGGCAGAAGGAGAAAGTAATTATACAAGAGAGCCCCGATATGCCTAGGAAATGACATCTCAACAGAAACACTACAAGCCAGAAAGAAATGACAAGAAGTATTCCAAGTCATGAAAAGCAAGGACCTAAAACCAAGGCTGCTCTACCCATCAAGGCTCTTAATTAAAATAGAAGGGGAAATAAGGAGTTTCCCTGAAAAAAAGAAGGCTAAAACAATACATCTCTACCAAACCAGCACTACAAGATAAGCTAAAGGAAAAGAGTGTGAAAGAGAAAAACACAGGTACAAAGAGAAAAAATGAATAGGTTTCTATCAGTAATAACTCTAAATGGAAATGGACTAAATGCCCCAATCTAAGGACACAGGATAGCGAAATGGATAAGAAAACAGGACCCACACATATGGTGCCTACAAGAGACCCACCTCAGAACAAAGTACCTACACAGATTGAAAGTAAAAGCCTGAAAAAAAATATTCCAAGCAAATGGGCAAGGCAAGAAAGCAGGGGTTGCCATACTTGTATCAGACAAAGTAGATTTCAAAACAAAGGCCATAAAAAGAGACCCAGAGTGGCACTTTATAGTACTTAAAGGAAGAATCTATCAAGAAGACATAAACATTGTAAATTTATAAGCACCCAACATAGTAGCACCCAAGTATATAAGGAAATTGTTGGATGACTTCAAAAAAGATATAGATAGCAACACACTGATAGTAGGGGATTTCAACACCCCACTGTCAAAAATGGACAGATCTTCCAAACAAAACATCAACAAAGATATTGTGAAGCTGAATGACGCACTGAATCAAACAGACTTAACTGACATATATAGAACCTTACATCCCAAACAAGAAAACTACAAATTCTTTTCAAATGCTTATGGAAGTTTTTGAAAAATAGACCCAATGATAGGACACAAACCAAACCTCAGCAAATTCAGGAAAATTGAAATAATACCAAACTTTTTCTCAGACCACAAGGGCTTGAAACTGGAAATCAACCTCAAAGAGAAACTTCAAAAACTTGCAAACTCATGGAGACTGAGCAGTAGACTATTGAACAATGAATGGGTTAAAAATGAGATAAGAGAAGAAATCAAAAAATTTCTGGAAACAAATGAAAATGAACAGACAACAGTCCAAAACCTATGGGAGAGGGGGAAAGATGGTGGAGGAGTGAAAGGGAGTCACGCTGACCTCCTCCCAAAACCAAACTGGAATTGCAACTAAATAATGGAGTAATCACCTGGAAAGCAGTGGAGCGATAGTGGGAGAGGAGCCTTGGTGCCGCGGACAGTGGATTCTACTCTCACACATCCCAATGGGTGAGAATTGCGGTGGAGGCTCGAGAGGGTGGGCTGGGTGCGCACGGGCACTGGCACCAGAGGGACATTGAAACGGCCAGGTAGCGTCCCCCCGAGAAGTACGGAGTCTGAATCATAAACAGGAACCCCTAAACCACAGCAGCTAAAGCTGAGAAAATACAGACAAAACGCAACCCCAAAAAGCTTAGGGGCGCTCTCTGCCAGAGACAGGTGGCTGGGGATGCAAAAAGACATTTAAAGGGCAAACCAAAAGTTGCAGCGGCAGCCACCCTCCTTGATCGCTGGGTACAGGCGGCAGCAGGGTGGGCTGGTGCCTGGGAAAAGACTGGTGAGGAAAACTTTGTGAAGAGAACTGACACGGCAGCCGGTGGAGCCCGAGTGATAACGCACTTCCCACTCTGCAGCTACCATATCGCTCAGGCATAAGGGAATCAATTAACCTGCCTTTTGTGCGCTCTGCGCACAGCTTGTACACGTGTGAGCTACGGGGCTGAGTGCAGACTGGCTGGGAGAGCCTTGAGGGGAGACTGGAGACAGAGGCATTGGGGAAAGAACGGGAGGAGGAACCGGGGAGTCCCGACTCCCTCCCCGTTCGGTAGTCTCCATTGTGGGCTGGAAAGGCGCGACCCCAAAGAGGCAGAAGCGGGGCGCACATGAACCAGACTGCCTGCAATTGAAACGCAGTCCGCACAGGGGTTGGATCCTTGGCCAAAGGGGTCACAGAACTGCCCAGAGGCCCCTGAGGGGAGACTAGAAACGGAGGCATTGGGGAAAGAACGGGAGGAGGAACAGGGGAGTCCCGACTCCTTCTCCTTGTCAAAGTCTCCATTGCGCGAGAAGAGGCCACACCCCCAAAGAGCCAAAAGCCGAAAAGCAAACATAGACACCCCCAAAACACCCAGAGCAGGCGCGCACACTTGCGCCGAGTGACCGGCGAGGGTTGGCGAGCGTGTGTGTGACCCACGCGGGCTGGCGAACGCTTGCACCTGCCGGAAAGGCCTCACACAGACTGGCACCCATACGGCCTGCGAGAGATTGCACAGAGGGGCAAGGGCAGGCTTAAATTGACCTACCCGCCGCGATTGCGGAGCGGCCCACAAAATAAGTAGAGCTGCCCAGAGTCCCTGGAGGAGAGACCAGAAACAGGATTAACCGGAGAGTCCTAGAGCTGATTCCCTCCCATTTCCGTAGTCCCCATTGGGCCAGGGCAAGCAACGCACCCAAAGAGCCAAAAGCGGGGAAAACACACAATAGAAGACCCTAAACTGACCAGTGCCACGAAGCTCGCGTGCCAGGGAGGCCAGATGAGTACGGGAGGTCGCGAATAAGCTCCCTGGTCTGGGGCAAACACATGCGAGCCCAGGCAGGTGGGGGACCCTGCCCCGCTGTGAACGCACTCAAGGAGCCCGCGTGAGAGCGCAGAGAGATCCCAAAAAATAGCCCAGCCCTGACCGAAGGGGTCACAGAGCTGCTCCAAGCAGGAGTCAGACACAGGCATTAGACTCCTGAAAGGCTCAAACAAACAACCCAAGGCCCTATAGGGTCAACAACTGACATCATCAGAGGCAAGCCCAGAAAGAAAAGTAAAGGACAAAAATACTTAACAGACTCTCACAAAAATGGGAAGAAAAAGAAGTTCCCCTCAAATGAGTGGAAAAGGGGACTCCCCACAGAGAGAGCTCAATGAAATAGAGGCAAGGGAACTATCAGATATGGAATTCAAAACAATGCTTCTAAGGAAGCTCAATGAGCTCAGTCAGCTCAAAGAGAACTATGAGAAACTGCAGAGAAACTATCAGGATCTTACAGCAAACTATATCAGCCTGGAAAAGGACATAGAAACTATCAAGAAGACACAAGAGGATATGAAGAATAGAATTTCTGAATTGAAGAACACAGTAGAAGGAATCCAAAGCAGGCTGGATGAAGCTGAGGATCGAATCAGTGAGATGGAGGACAACATAGAAAGAAGCTCCCAGAAAGAACAAGAAATGGAAAAACGGCTCAAAAAGAATGAAGAAGCATTTAGGGAAATGCAGGACAACCTGAAACGCAATAAAATCCATATAATAGGGATACCAGAAGGAGAAGAAGAGGAGCAAGGAATAGAGAACCTCCTCGAAAAAGTAATGATGGAAAATTTCCCTAATTTGAGGAGAGAAAGGCTCTCATGGATCCAGGAGGAACAGAGGACCCCACTCAAGAGGGACCCAAGGAGGTCCACTCCAAGACACATCATCATTAAAATGGCAAATGTCAAAGACAAAGAGAGAATCCTCAAGGCAGCAAGGGAGAAGGAGAAAGTAACATACAAGGGGGCCCCGATACGCCTAGGAGCTGACTTCTCAACAGAAACACTACAAGCCAGAAGGGAATGGCAACAAATATTCCAAGCCATGAAAAGCAAGGGCCTACAGCCAAGGCTGCTCTACCCAGCTAGGTTCTCCATTAAAATAGAAGGAGAAATACGGAGTTTCCCAGACAAAAGAAAGCTAAAAGAATACATCTCTACCAAACCAGCACTCCAAGATATGCTAAGGGGACTGGTTTAAGCAGATGAAAGAAAAGAATGAGACAGAGAGGAACACAAGTACAAAGAGAAAAGATGAGTAAGTTTCTATCAGTAATATCTCTCAATGTAAATGGACTAAATGCCCCAATCAAAAGACACAGGGTAGCTGAATGGATAACAACACATGACCCACACATATGCTGCCTACAAGAGACCCACCTCAGAGCAAAAGACCTACACAGATTGAAAGTAAAGGGATGGAAAATAATATTCCAAGCAAATGGACATGAGAAAAAGGCCGGGGTTGCCATACTTGTATCAGACAAAGTAGATTTCAAAGCAAAGACCATAAAGAGAGACCCAGAGGGGCACTTTATCATACTTAAAGGAAGAATCTATCAAGAAGACATCAACATTGCAAACGTATATGCTCCCAATATAGGAGCCCCCAAGTTTATAAGGAAATTGTTGGATGACTTCAAAAAAGATATAGACAGCAACACACTGATAGTAGGGGATTTCAACACCCCATTGCCAAAAATGGACAGATCTTCCAAACAAAACATCAACAAGGATATTGTGGAGCTGAATGACACACTGAATCAAATAGACTTAACTGACATATATAGAACCTTACATTCCAAAGAAGCAAAATACACATTCTTTTCAAATGCTCATGGCACTTTTTCAAAGATAGACCGCATGATAGGACACAAAGCAAGCCTCAGTAAATTCAGGAAAATTGAAATAATACCAAACTTTTTCTCAGACCACAAGGCCTTGAAACTCGAAATCAACCTCAAAGAGAAACTTCAAAAACTTGAAAACTCATGGAGACTAAACAGTACACTATTAAACAATGAATGGGTCAATAATGAGATAAGAGAAGAAATCAAAAAATTTCTGGAAACAAATGAAAATGAAGAGACAACTGTCCAAAACCTATGGGACACAGCAAAGGCGGTCCTGAGAGGGAAGTTCATAGCAATACAGGCTTACCTTAAAAAGATAGAAACATTTCAAATAAAAGACCTAACACTACAACTTCAAGAACTGGAGAAACAACAACAAATTAATCTCAGAGCAAGTAGAAGGAAGGAAATAGTCAAGATTAGAACAGAATTGAATGACATAGAGACAAAAAGAACAATTCAGAGCATCAACCAATCCAGAAGCTGGTTCTTTGAAAAGATTAATAAAGTTGACAAGCCTTTAAGCAGATTCATCAAGAAAAAAAGGGAGAGGACCCAAATTAATAATATCAGAAATGAAAGAGGAGAAATAACAACTGATACCACAGAAATACAAATGATTATCAGAAACTATTATGAACAATTATATGCCAAGAAATTTGAAAATCTTGATGAAATGGACAAATTTTTAGAAAAGTATAATCTTCCAACACTAAAGGAGGAAGAAACAGAAAGCTTGAACAGACTGATAACAGTTGGGGAAATTGAAGCAGTCATCAAGAAACTCCCAGCTCACAAAAGCCCAGGGCCAGACGGTTTCCCAGGAGAATTTTACAAAACATTAAAGGAAGAGCTAACCCCTGTCCTTCTCAGACTATTCCAAAAAATCCAAGAGGAGGGAAGACTGCCAGACTCCTTCTAAGAGGCCAGCATCACCCTGATCCCAAAACCAGATAAAGACCCTACAAAGAAAGAAAACTACAGGCCAATTTCACTGATGAACATAGATGCTAAAATCCTCAACAAAATATTGGCAAACCGCATCCAGCAATACATTCAAAAGATTATCCATCATGATCAAGTGGGATTCATCCCAGGGATGCAGGGATGGTTCAATATACACAAATCAGTAAACGTGATACACCACATAAATCAAGAAAAGACAAAAACCACATGATCATCTCGATAGATGCAGAAAAAGCATTTGACAAGGTACAGCACCCATTTATGATCAAAACACTCAGCAAAATGAGAATAAATGGGGCATTCCTCAACGTAATAAAGGACATATATGAAAAACCTACAGCCAATATCATACTTAACGGGCAAAAACTGAAAGCTTTCCCACTAAGATCGGGAACACGACAAGGATGTCCGCTCTCACCGCTTCTTTTCAACATCGTATTGGAAGTCCTAGCCACAGCGTTCAGACAAGAGAAAGACATAAAAGGCATCCAAATAGGAAAGGAGGAAGTAAAGCTATCATTGTTTGCAGATGACATGATAGTGTGCATAGAGAACCCTGTAGACTCTACCAAAAAACTCCTCAACCTAATAAGTGAATTTGGCAAAACAGCAGGATACAAAGTCAACATTCAGAAATCAAAGGCGCTTTTGTACACCAGCAATGCAATAGAAGAAGAAGAAATCAGGGAAAATGTACCATTCGATATACCACGAAAAAAGATAAAGTACCTAGGGATAAATTTAACCAAAGACACAAAAGACCTGTATGCAGAAAACTATACAACATTGAAAAAAGAAATTAAGGAAGACACAAATAAATGGAAGCCTATACCGTGCTCATGGATTGGAAGAATTAATATCCTCAAAATGTCCATACTACCGAAAGCAATTTATAGATTCAACGCAATCCCTATTAAGATACCAATGACGTATTTCACAGAAATAAAACAGACATTTCACAAATTTATATGGAACCATAAACGACCCCGAATAGCTGCAGCAATTTTGAGAAAGAAACACAAAGTAGGAGGGATCACAATACCGGACATCAAACTCTACTACAAAGCCACCATACTCAAAACAATCTGTTACTGGCACAAAAAAAGACCCATAGACCAGTGGAACTGAATAGAAAGCCCAGAAATAAGCCCAGGTCTCTATGGACATCTAATATTTGACAAAGGGGGCAGAAGTATAAAATGGAGCAATAACAGCCTCTTCAACAAATGGTGTTGGGAGAGCTGGACGGCTACATGCAAAAAATTGAAATTGGATCATCAGCTGACACCATACACAAAAATAAACTCAAGATGGATAAAAGACTTAAATATAAGTCGCAACACCATCAAAGTCCTAGAGGAGAACATTGGAAGGAAACTCTCAGATATCCCACGCAGTAATTTTTTCACTGATATGTCTCCTAAAGCAAGGGATATAAAGGAAAGAATAAGGAACTGGGACCTCATAAAAATAAGAAGCTTCTGCACGGCTAAATTAAACATCAGCAAAATGAAAAGTGAGCCAACCCTATGGGAAAATATATTTGCTAATGATACATCACACAGAGGTTTGATCTCCAAGATATACAAAGAACTCACTCGACTTTACTCCAAGAAGACAAACAATCCAATCAAAAAATGGGAAAAGGACCTGGGCAGATGCTTTTTTAATGAGGAGATACAGAGGGCCCAGAGGCATTTGAAAGGATGCTCAGCATCACTAGCCATCAGAGAAATGCAGATCAAAACCACCATGAGGTACCACCTCACACCGGTCAGAATCGCCATCATAAACAGATCCACAAACAATAGGTGCTGGTGAGGCTGTGGAGAAAAGGGAACCCTAGTCCACTGTTGGTGGGAATGCAGACTTGTGCAGCCACTATGGAAAGCAGTGTGGAATTTCCTCAAAAAGTTAAAAATGGAACTGCCTTTTGATCCAGCGATTCCCCTGCTGGGACTATACCCTGAGAACACCAAAACGCCAATACAAAAGAACCTATGCACCCCAATGTTCATAGCAGCACAATTTACAATAGCCAAGTGTTGGAAGGAACCTAAATGCCCATCAGTAGATGACTGGATCAAAAAGTAATGGTACATATACACAATGGAATACTACGCAGCAGAAAGAAAAAAGAAGTACTAAACTTTGCGACAGCATGGATGGAACTGGAGAGCATCATGCTAAGCGAAATAAGCCAGGGGGCGAAAGACAAATACCATATGATCTCACCTATAAGCGGAACCTAACCAACAATGCAAAGAAGCAAGAAAAATATGACCAGCAACACTGAAAGGAAAAGAAATCAACAGAGACAAGAGGGAAGGGGGGGGCAGGGAAAGGGAAGGGAAGGGGCAAGTCAAGGAACATATAGCAAGGACTCATGGACAAAACCAAAGGGGAAGAGCTGAGGGAGGGAAGGTGGGAGGGGGCAAGGGAAAGAGGTGGGGAGAAGGCAGACACAAATGTATTTAAAAAGTAAATAAATTAATTAAAAAAAATTAAAAAAAATTATGGGACACAGCAAAGGTGGTCCTGAAAGGGAGTTCATAGCAATATAGGCCGATCTAAAACAGATAGAAACATTTCAAATAAAAGATCTAACACTACAACTTCAAGAACGGGAGAAACAACAACAAATAAATCCCAGAGCAAGTAGAAGGAAGGAAATAGTCAAGATTAGAGCAGAACTGAATGACATAGAGACAAATAGAACAATTCAAAGTATCAACCAATCCAGAAGCTGGTTCTTTGAAGAGATAAATAAAATTGAGAAGCCTTTAAGCAGACACATCAAGAAAAAAAGGGAGAGGACCCATATTAATAATATTGGAAATGATAGAGGAGAAATAACAACTGATACCACGGAAATACAAAGGATTTTCCGAAACTACTATGAACAAATATATGCCAAGAAATTTGAAAACCTGGATGAAACGGGCAAATTTCTAGAAAAGTATAATCTTCCAACATTGAAGGAGGAAGAAACAGAAAACTTGAACCGACCCATAACAGCTGGAGAAATTGAAGCAGTAATCAAGGAACTCCCAGCACAGAAAAGCCCAGGGCCAGACAGTTTCACAGGAGAATTTTATAAAACATTTAAAGAAGAGCTAACCCCTGTTCTTCTCAGACTATTCCAAAAAGTCCAAGAGTAGGGAAGACTCCCAGACCATTTTTTGGAGGCCAGCATCACCTTAATCCCAAAACCAGATAAAGACCCTATAAAGATAGAAAACTACAGACCAATTTCACTGATTATCATAGATGCTAAAATCCTCAACAAAATATCGGCAAACCTCATCCAGGAATACATTCAAAAGATTACCCGCCATGGTCAAGTAGGATTCATCTCAGGTATGCAAGGATGGTTCAATATACGCAAGTCAATAAACGTAATACATCACGTAAATAAAAGAAAAGACAAAAACCACATGATCATCTCGATAGATGCAGAGAAAACATTCGATAAGGTACAGCACCTATTTATGATCAAAACTCTCAGCAAAATGGGAATGAAAGGGGCATTCCTCAATGTAATAAAGGCCATATACCAAAAACCTACAGCCAACATCATACTGAACGGGCAAAAACTAAAAGCTTTCCCACTAAGATCGGGAACACAACAAGGATGTCCACTTTCACCACTTCTTTTCAACATCGTATTGGAAGTCCTAGCCACAGCAGCCAGACAAGAAAAAGAAATAAAAAGCATCCAAGTAAGAAAGGAGGAAGTAAAGCTATCATTGTTTGCAGATGACATGATAGTGTACATAGAAAACCCTGTAGACTCTACCAAAAAACTCCTCAACCTAATAAGTGAATTTGGCAAAACAGCAGGATACAAAGTCAATATTCAGAAATCAAAGGCATTTTTGTACACCAGCAATGAAATAGAAGCAGAAGAATTCAGAAAAAGAAAATACCATTCGACATAGGAAGAAGAAAAATAAAGTATCTAGGCATAAATTTAACCAATGTGGTAAAAGATCTGTATGCAGAAAACTATACAACATTGAAGAAAGAAATTAAGGAAGATATAAATAAAAGGGAGCATATACTGTGCTCATGCATTGGAAGAATTAATATCATCAAAATGTCCATACTACCCAAAGCAATTTATACATTCAATGCAATCCCTATTAAGATACCAGTGACATATTTCACAGAAATAGAACAGACATTTCAAAAATTTATATGGAACCATAAACAACCCCGAATAGCCGCAGCAATTTTGAGAAAGAAAAACGAAGTTGGAATGATGAAAATACCGGACATCAAACTCTATTACAAAGCTACTATACTTGAAACAATCTGGTACTGATACAAGAACAGACCCATAGACCAGGGGAACAGAATAGAAAGTCCAGAAATAAGCCCAGGTCTCTATGGGCATCTAATATTTGACAAAGTGGGCAGAAGCATAACATGGAGCAATAATAGCCTCTTCAACAAATGGTGTTGGGAGAGCTGGACGGCTACATGCAGAAAATTGAAATTGGATCATCAGCTGACACCATACACAAAAATAAACTCAAGATGAATAAAAGCCTTAAATATAAGTCGCAACACCATAAAAGTCCTAGAGGAGAACATTGGCAGGAAACTCTCAGATATCCCACGCAGCAATTTTTTCACTGATATGTCTCCTAAAGCAAGAGACATAAAGGAAAGAATAAATAAGTGGATCTCATCAAAATAAGAAGCTTCTGCATGGCTAAAGAAAACATCAGGAAAATGAAAAGAGAGCCAACTGTTTGGGAAAATATATTTGCTAATGATAAATCAGATAGTGGTTTTATCTCCAAGATACATAAAGAACCCACTCGATTCCACTCCAAGAAGACAAACAATCCAATCAAAAAATGGGCAAAGGACCTGGGCAGACGTTTTTCCAAGGAGGGGATACAGAGGGCCCAGAGGCATTTGAAAGGATGCTTCGCATCACTAGCCTTCAGAGAAATGCAGATCAAAACCACAATGAGGTACCACATTACACCGGTCAGAATGGCCATCATAAACAGATCAATAAACTACAGTTGCTGGCGAGGCGGTCGACCAAAGGGAACACTAGTACACTATTGGTAGGAATGCAGACTGGTGCAGCCATTGTGGAAAGCAGTGTGGAATTTCCTGAAAAATCTGAAAATGGAACTTCCGTTTGATCTAGTGATTCTCCTGCTGGGACTATACCCTAAGAACACCAAAACGCCAATTCAAAAGAACCTATGCACCCCCATGTTCATAGCAGCACAATTTACAATAGCCAAGTGTTGGAAGCAACCTAAATGCCCATCAGTAGATGAGTGGATCAAAAAACTATAGTACATTTACACAATGGAATACTATGCAGCAGAAAGAAAAAAACAACTACTAAACTTCGTGACAGCATGGATGTTACTAGAGAGCACTATGTGAAGCAAAATAAGCCAAGGGGTGAAAGACAAATACCATATGATCTCACCTATAAGTGGAACCTAAGCAACAATACAAAGATGCAAGGAAAATAAGACCAGCAACACTGAAAGGAAAAGAAAGGAACAGAGGCAAGAAGGAAGGAGGGAGGGGGGCGGAGGAAAAGGAAGGGAATGGGGAAAATCAACGAACATATAGCAAGGACTCATGGAGAAAACCAAACGGGTAGAGTTGAGAGAGGGTGGGAGGGAAGGAGGGGTCAAGGGAAAGTTTTGGGGGGTAGGCAGAGACAAATATAGTTGAAAAAATAAAGTAATTTATAAAAAAAAGAAAGTTAATGAAATATTTTATATTTTTGTCATACCGAGTCTTTGAAATCTGGTGTTTCTTTTACGTTCATAGTGCACGTCAGTTCAAATTTTATATTACTTTTGATATTTTACAGATATATTGAGATCCTTGAGGGACAAAAAAAAGCAAATATGGTGGCAAGTCTAAGAAGAAGAAGAAAAAAGATAAGCCTGCAAATTATGGATGAAGCAGTTTAGGACCTGCAAAACAATAATTACTTGGACATTTCACAGACTTTATTACCCATACAGCTTTGCCCAACAATACTTTAGGAGTCAGGGTACCCAAATGCACTCCTGTCTTCACCATTAATCAGCTGTATGATCCAGAGCCTATCACATATGGTCTATATGTATCAGTTTCTTAGACCATATTACAAATGTGTCTTCCCATATCTGGAATGTCCTTTCAATACACACATAAGTACACAAAGACCTGCTGTAACATTTACCTATTTTCAAGGTGAAGGAGCTTTTTTAAAAAAAATCTGTTGAGTTTTCACCACTAAGAAATCTTATACTTTTAATTATTGAGTTTCTCTGTTTTTCCTTTCCTTAATTTGAAGAGCTGTACATGTGTGATGTTTTACATTAGTGATAAAGAAATCGAAGAAAGCTCAATAAAATATTGCTTTGAGTAATCTTAGAACATAGTAAATTGCTGATCATGCATCATTCATTTTGAAAATTAAAAAATTAAAATAGGTAATATTTCATGTAAAAAATGTGTTACATTTTTTCTTTACTTTTTCTCCTTGCTCACTCTTCCTTTCTTCTCTTTTAACAAAGGTGGCAAGTGCAGATGTATGGGAAGGGATGAGGATAATTCAGTGGTAGGCGAATAGGTCAGACATAACTTTGTTTTTGTGCATTGAGGTTCTGGATATATGTCAGGGGTCTTTGATGGAAAAGGGGAGCAGCTCAGGCTTTTAAGCAGAGTGCCCATTCATAATTAAGTTGCTTAGTTGCAGGGCCATCAAAGGAAAACTTCAAATACCCTGACAGCAAAGTCACCTGTGTTAAAAGCAGAAGCAAGATTGTGCAATAGAAACACAGGGCCGACGACGTATACTCAGGAAGCTCTGAGCAAAGAGAACATTTTGAAATACAAAAGGAAAAGCCTGGACTGTGTATGTGAAGAAACTGTCAAGCATTTGCTAGGTCTAAGACTCAGAACCCATCACCAGGGCCTGTGCTGGTGTGCCAGAAACTTGTCTTTCTTTGTGTATTGTGTGGCCTCAAACAGGAGAGTGAATTTAAAATAGTAAGCCAATGACATTTGTAGGATAGGTGGAGGCAGTCTGGCTCCCTCACCTAGATGCGTCAGTAACCGGAGGGAGCAGCTCCTCACAACCTTGAAGGAGTCTGATAAAGCAGTGTTCCCACAGGCTTTTGCCTGAGTCTCACAGCCTTAAACCCTGAGTGCGATAAACTGCCCTGTAGCCTTGAGTAGGCTCACATGCACAGATCATGATGGTTACTTCATCTTTCTGGCCTGGTTGCCTGCTTTGCTTGGGGCTAGTATTTAAGGGAGAGGAGCTTTGGGTGGGGTGAGGAGTCAGGGTACTGACTTGGACACAGGCTTGTGGCCTGTATGACACCCTCCACATGGGCTCATGGCCTGTGTGCAGCGCAGACACAGGCTTTGTGGCCTGTGTGATTCCCCTGGACCCGGCTTGTGTCTGTGTGAGTCCTGAATAAAGACATGTCAAGCATCCCTAAGGCTCCATACATCTTCTGTCTACCCGAGCCCCAAGTGGACCTGTCCAGCCTAGCGAGGCTGCAACACAACATCATTCATGGAATATTTACTCTGCATTGAGTATTGTTCTAGATATGATCAGTATAGTATCCAATTTAACCTTCTCAGCAACTTTGTTATTAACAGCATTTTGCAGACTAGGAACTCAAAAGGTTGAATGAATGATTTGCTCCAAGTTTCAAAACCAGTAATGGGCACAGGCAAACTAACCACACAGTTCTACATCTACTAAGCTTAAGATTCATTTTTTGCTCCAGCCATCTGCCATCCTCCCACCTACCTAGATTTGACCTTCAGACAAGGGTGACTTTCCCACTGGATGACTGCATCAGAGAGCCTGTGTCAGGATCAGAGGTCAATCTTTTCTAAAAATCTCCTACAATTCAAGTCGTTTAAAACCAGCCCCTATTTCTAAATTTTTCTTTGGAGCATCTGGGGAACGTGGGGACACCAGTTAACCACTGAGACCCAATAAACTTCCCAAGGAAACTGTAAGTGAGGCTTTCTTTGGCCTTGAGTCCAAAGGATTTGAGTGAAACTCAGCTGGGCTTAAAAAACTCTTTAACCGAAACCTGCCTATATCATTTTATTTTGCTCATTGTAATGATATAAAGTGCAGATATGAGACCAGGCATTTATATCGCCTTCCCAGAACCCAGGGCCACACTGATGGTAGAATAAGAGACACCCTTAGAGATAATTTAGTTGAACAGCCTTATTTTATGCATGAAAAGCTCAGAAAAGTTTAGGTTGCAAACTTAGCAAACAGCAACATACGACTGGAGCTCCCATCTCTGCTTCCAAGACTATTGAATGATTGCCCCATCCTCTTTCCCCTAATTGCATCCCTTCATCCCCAACCCACATGCTCGTGGTAAGGTTATGACTAGGCCCACTGGAATATTAAATTCCCTAAGTTAAAGATTAACAGGTACCTACACAAGAAAGCAAGCCAACACAGCTTCTGATAAACATTACCTCTTCTTCCAAACACTGTAGTGCTTGCATACATGTACCTCTCTGAGAATATAACAGTCACAGACACATATCATGTGACAGTGGCCTACTATTTCATGCTAGGTAAGCAAAAATTTTCACAGTGTCAGTCCCCCGAAGAATTATATCATCATAGCAAACAGCACTGTGAGCAACATTCACACTGGCAATTGGTATGCAACCTTTAGATGGTGCTAATGTTCTACTATAACACATAGTCTGCAAGAACCCTTCATGCTCAGAATCAAGGAGGTGGAATGAGTTCAAGAAGGTAGCTATATTTCAAACTTCCTGTGCCAGACCCTGGGAACATACCCACTAACACGTTTTGGGGAGATATTGATAAAAATACATTTCTGGGGCTTTTGTTGCCACAGCAAAGTTTTGGTAATGCTAAATGTACCAGACTATTCTCTAAGCAGGGTTCATGAATCCATGCCATCAATGAGTACTTTAAATGTGAATACACGTCTTCAAAATTCAGATTTATCTTGTATTTTTGTGTATTGATTAGAGATTGCGATGATTTCTTTTATTGCCATTTATTTTGTGTGACAATTTTCTTCAGGAAAACCTCATTCATTCACTTAAAAAGGAACTGGTAAAACCTAAATCATTATTTTTTTTTTTGCAACTCTGAAAAGAAGGGTGGAGAAAAACACATTATACCACAGCAACCTTACTACAGCAGACTCTTATGTTTCATTTCTTCTCTTTTCCACACATTGTGAGTTCTGGAGGCTCCTTTTGTCTCATAGCCCTGCAAAAAAAGGCAATGCTTTGCTATCCAGTTTTTCTTTGGCATTGCAGAAGGTGACTGACTGTGTTACAGAAGCATTTTAGCTCTGGATATTGTTGAGGTTTTCTATGCAGGGAAAAAAAATAATTCCTTGTCCATTCACACATAGGAGCTGACAGATGTTCCTAAAATACCACGTCATTCATATATAAATAATATAAATATGAATATTGATTGATATTGATTAAACTGTGAGACAAAATCAGACCTACACTAAAGGCTACTCAGGTCTCACCTAACCAAGCTTAAAACAAAGCCTCAAAATAACAATTTTTTTCCCAAGCAACTTAACTACATCTGGAATAAAACTCTAAAATTTTTTTAGGAACATAAAACTGTCCATACACCAACAAGGTAAAATTTACAATGTCTAACAACCAATAAAAAATTATCAGGCAGACAAAGATGAAGGGAATTATGAGCCAACGTGGGGAGAAATATCAACCAATCAAAACATATCCATAAATAACAAAATATAGATTAGTGGACAAGGACATTAAATATTATAGGTAGAAAGTAGAAGATTAAGTGTATTAAGTAGAAATATGAAGAAATACAAAGACTTAAATATAATATTAGATATAAAAATGGCAATATTTGAGATGGAAAATACTATGGGATTAACTTTGCAGAAGGAAAAGTTGGTGAAATTAAAGACAAAGCAATAGTAATTATTCAGAATGAAAGAATGAGAAAAAACTAAAAAGTGTGTGTGACAATATCAAGTGACATTTGTATATTTGGCATCTCCAAAGAGAAGAGAGATAATGGGACAAAAAACATTAGAAGTGAAAGAAATGTCTAATTTGGATGAAAATGATAAACTCACAGATTCAACAAGCTCTATGGACTAACTCCAAGCATAAGAAACATGAATAAAACTACACTTTACAACATAGTGAAATTTCTTAAAACCGGCAACTTTTAAACTTTTCTCATTATCAATTGATTTTTATTACTTAAGCAACAAATAGTAATTATATAAAAATGTGAAAATTCAAATGAGCAAAAAAAAATAATAATTATAGTTTGTCTTACCTATGAGAAGTATATAAGAAAGACAATAGCTCTGGCTGGTGTGGCTCAGTGGACTGAGTGCCAGGATGTGAAGCAAAAGCTCATTGGTTTGATTCCCAGTCAAGGCACATGCCTGGGTTCTGGGCCAGGTCACCAGTCGAGGTGCATGAGAGGCAGCAACACATTGATGTTTCTCTCTCTTTCTCTCTTCCTCTCGCTCTAAAAAAGTAAATAAATAAAATATTTAAAAAAGACAATGTTTTTATATAATTTTATTGAGAACTTGCAATAAATCCACTCATGAATTGTAATAACTTTCCAATTGATATCTTTGGAATTTTAAGGAAAATATAAATTGTCTCTACAAAATGGTAATTTTAACTTTTTTCATTAAAATATTATCTCTTTTTAATTTATAAATATCCCATTATGGAAGCTATAATGACTAGGATTTAAAGCAGATAGTTTCAGCCTTCTTTTTAAAAAAGATTTTATATTTACCTTTAGAGAAGGGAAGGGAGGGAGGAAGACAGGGAGAGAATCAGTGATGCTGCCTATCACATCCCTCCCACTGGGGACCTGACCCACAACCCAGGCATGTGCCCTGACTGAGAATCGAACCAGCTACCCCTTGGTTCAAAGGCCGGCACTCAATCCACTGAGCCACACCAGCTAGGACTCAGTCTTCTTTTTTTAATCTAAAAAATTTAGAGATATATTCCTTTCTACTCTTGGGTGAACATCCTAAAGGGATTCTCATACATACGTAGTGTTTTAATAAATTTTGGCTATTTTTCCAAGATTTCTTCCTCTGTCTTCTTTGTATTTTTTATTTGCTACCCTCTTTATCTTTGTATTAGTTTTCTGTTGCTGCTATAACCAATTACCACAAACTTAGTGGCTTAAAAAAACATAAGTTAATTTTCTTATAGTTGTGGAGGTCAGAAATCCAAAATCATGTAAGTCAGATATGGCTAAGAATTAGGGTGTGGTTCATCCTTGGGTAAAATTTTTCTCTATCTGTGAATCTGTGAAACCAGATAAGTTATCTGCTTCCAAAAGACAATGGTAGCATAACCATGGGCTAGATATTCTCAATTCCAAAAAGGAGAAATTGAAAGACTAAAATGGATAGTGGGTCCCAAGGAACTTTAAAACTAAACAGGCCTAAGAATGATTATTTGTGGCTCCATCCTTTGTTTTCTCAGCACACTGGGACAACCCTGACACTTTGGTCCTGGGAGACACCCCTACCCTCTTGGGCCCTAGGTGATGGCCACTCCCTGTTGGCCCTGAGTGATGGCCCTGACCTCTGGAACTGAGAAACTCCCATAGGCTCAGGCCTCTGTGTTTGTGGCTCTCCCCTTCTTCAATTCATTTTATTTCTGTCCCTTTCATTTCAGGCTGGCAACCTCTCCTGGTATCAAGCAGTCTAGTCTGTTGCTTAGAAAAGAGAGTTGGCAAAAATCAAGACAGCAGAGGAGTGAATGGAGGTCACACTGACCTCCTCCCAGGACCAATCTGGAATTACAACTAAGTTGTGGAGAAATCACCTGGAACAAACAACTGAACAATAGCAAGAGAGGAGCCTTATAACCTCGGAAAGAAAAGAATTAGCATTAGCACAACCTAACTGCTACTTACACCTGTCTCTGGCAAAGACAGGTACAGAGTGGGCTAGAGAGCCCTGAGGAGAGACTGGAGATGGAAGCTTTGGGGAGAGAGCTAAGAGAGTAGCCAACGGGATCCTGGTGCTCACTCCTCCCCCATATGGCAGTATCCATCTAGCTCGGACAGACAACTCCCCTGAGTGGCAGCAGCGTTACAGGACCTAATAACCCCGCCCTTAGGAAGGATTCTGCCCCACCCTGTGGTGCATAAGCCTGACTGCTGACTGCAGAGTGATTAGATTAATGGCTGAAGGAGACAGCCACAGACAGTAGATTCGTGGAAGTCTCCAACAGACTGTCCAAGGTCAGACAGGGTCAACATCTGACATCATCAGAGGCAGATCCAGAAAGAAAACACAGTGGTCTCCTACCATAGAAGTTCACACCACAAAGTCAGGAAATCAAGACAGATCAACTTAAGAGGCAGAAGCAAAAGAGAAGAGTCTCAAAATAATAGGAGACAAATAAACACCCCCCAGTCAAAGGGAAAGGAGGAATCCCCAGAAAGAGAACTCAGTGAAATAGAGGCAAGTAAACTACCAGATATTGAGTTCCAAACAACGGTTCTAAGGAAGCTCAATGAGCTCAGTCAGCTCAGAGAGAATTACAAAAAACTACAGGGAAACTATGAGGAACTTACTGCAAACTATATTAGCATGAAAAAAGACATATAAACTATCGACAAGAGGAAATGAAGACTACAGTTTCTGAACTGAAGAACAATGTAGAAGGAATCAAAAGTAGGCTAGATGAAGCAGAGGATCAAATCAGCGCAATGGAAAATAAGGTAGAAAAAAGCTCCCAGAAAGAGCAATAAAATGAAAAAGACTCAAAAAGAGTGAAGAGACATTTAGGGAAATGCAAGACAACCTGAAACATAATAGTATCCATATAATAGGGATACCAGAAGGAAAAGAAGAGGAGGAAGGGATACTGTACCTGTTTGATAAAATAATAATGGAAAACTTCCCTAATTGGAGGAGAGAAAAAGTCACACAAGTCCAGGAAGCACAGAAGGTCCCATTGAAGAAGAACCCAGTGTGGTCCACTCCAAGGCATATCATCATTAAAATGGCAAATATCAAAGACAAACAGAGAGTCCTAAAACAAGCATGAGAGAAACAGGTAGTAACATACAAGGGAGCTCCCATACTGCTAGCAGCTGACTTCTCAACATAAACACTACAAGCCAGAAGGGAATGGCAAGAAATATTCCAAGTCATGAAAAGCAAAGGACTGCAACTAAGACTGCTCTACCCAGCAAGGCTCTCAATTAAAATGGAAGGCAAAATAAGGAGTTTTCCAGACAAGAGAAGGTTAAAAGAGTACCCCTCCACCAAATCAGCATTGCAAGATATGCTAAAGGGACTGCTTTAAGATGAAGATAGTCTATGAATACCCAGTTCCTTTCACAGTCACCAATACTTGATATTATCAATATTTTTAATACTTAATAATCTGATTGTGACAATGATGTGTTATTTTAATTGTTCCTTTATTATTGGTTGAATCTAAACCTGTTTTTGTAGATTTCTTGACTATTTCCATTATTTTTAAAAAGCCTTTAAATGAATTTTTGGTATTCTTGATACATTTTTTTATTAAATGTTTTTATAATTTTTCCCTACAAAAACAAACTATTAACCCCTTTCTAGATGTGTTGCAAATACTTTACTATTTCTTTAGTTGTCCTTTAACTTTTTCTATATGTATATTACTGTATAGTCTTAAATGTTTAATGTAGTCAGATTGTCAATATTTTGCTTTATAGCTTCTGGGTTTGAATATTTTACTTCAGGGTAAGAAAAATATAATTTTTAATTTTCTCCTAAAACTCCTTAGATTTTGCATATTGATTTTTAACTCACCTAAATATTTTTTGTAAAATGTGTGAAATAGGGCTCTGTATTTGTTTTATTTCAAGCAATATTGGTTAATGCACTTTATTTGTTGAATAAGCCTTATTTTTCCCACTGATTTGAAATATCAATTTTATCATATATTACCTTGTTAGACAGACATATACATTTGTTTCTAGAGTGCTCATTTAATTTCATTGATCTACTTGATTATTTCTCTGCTGGTGTAATGTTTTAATTGCTGAGATTTTATAGTGGACTTAATTTTTTAAATATTTTATATTGGATTTTAACATTTAAAAAATAAATAAATAAAATCAATCAGCATTTTAAAAAAATAAAGAAAGTAGGAACTCCTACCTTTTGTGACAACAGGGTTGGAACTGGAGTATATTTTGCTAAGTAAAATAAGCCAGATGATGAAAGACAAATACCATATGATCTCACCTATAAGTGGACTCTATTCAACAAAAAAAACTAATGAACAAAATAAACCACAGGCATGGAAACATGGAGCAGACTGAAAGTGACCAGAGGAGATGGGGAAAGAGGACAATGGTGGAAAGAAGGGGAAGGGACTAGACAAAGAACATATATGAATGACCCACAGACATGGACAACAGAGTGGGAATTGACTGTGGGAGCGGGACAGTGGGATGGGTGGAGAATGGCAAAGAGGGAAAGATTGAGACAACTGTAACAGAATAAACATGATTAAAAAAGAAAAAGAAAAAGTACAACCTTTCCAGTGTGTAGATCATGTATATTTGCGATGTAAAATAATTGTTTCTTTTTTGTGGATAATGACCAAAAACTTTGAGAAACTCTGAAAAAATAAAGAAAACAAAAGAGGGTCATCCACAGACCTTTCCTAGATAAGCACATTCCAGTTCTGGTTTTTGCTAAGATGGTTGATTGGATCCAGGAATCACACACTTGACCTCCCTTTAGCAAAAGGTTATCCAGCCATACCCCTGGCCTTGTTTTCAGAACATGCAATCTAGATAGGCTGAGAAGTTCCCAAATCATCAAGTGCTGATTCCTTTTTGCTCAACAATTTATTCTTCAGCTTCTCTTTTTTTCTCTCACATTTTACTATAAGCAGCAAGAGGAACCAGGCTCTATTCTCCAGACATTGCTTTGGAGTTTCCTCAGCTAAATACCCAAGTTTATTGCTTATAAATTCTACCTTTCACCCAACAAGACACATTTCAGCTAAATTTTATGCCACCTTATAACAAGGATTGCCTTTTATAGAGTTTGTAATAACATGCCTCTCATTTCTATCTGAGACCCAGCAGAAGGACCTTTAACATTGTTATTCCTAGTAATATTCTGTTTATGTTAATAAAGATATTCTCAAAGATTATAGAAATTTTCTTTTCTGTTGTCTTCTCTGCTTTCTGAGTCTTCGCTAGAATTGTGTGTACCTTCTATATTTCTACCAACAGTATTTTCAAGGTAATGGTAAAAATCCTACAGCTAATATCATAATAAATAAAAAAAATATTGAATGCTTTACCATTAAGATTGGGATTAAGGTAAGAGTGCCTAGTCTCTCCACTTTGATTCACCATTTAATTGGAGGTTTTCGCTAGTGCCTTAGAGAAATAAAAAAGAAAAAAGTGTATAAAGTATGAAATTAAGAATTAAAGATATTTTTATTTGCAAATGACATGATTGCATGGTTGCATATTAGAAAATCATAAGAATTCTACAAAAAGATTAATACAACTAATATGTGGATTTTACAAGCCATAAAACATAAGATCAATATAAAAACATCAATTCTATTTCTCTATGCTTTTAACAAACAGTGAAAAACAAAATTTAAAAATATCATTTGTAGCAATGTCAAAAACATTGTATACATATAAATAAATTTAATAAAAAAAGGGAGATATCTATTGTATAAGCTATAAAACACTGCTGACTGAAATTAAAAATATAAATAAAAGGAGAGCAATATCTTATGCACTGATGAGAAAACTGAATTTTTTTATGATGTCAATTTCTTCCAAATTGACTTACACATTTAATGCAATCTCAATCACAATTTTTGTTTTGGGTAAAAATTGACAAGCCTTCTAAAATGTACGTAGAAATGCAAAGAACCAAAATGCAAGAAATGTAAATAGCCAAAACGTTTTTCAAAAAATAAAAGATTTTATTTCAAGACTTATTATAAAGCTTATTCAGTGTGGTATTAACATAAAGAGGGATAAATAGATCAATGGAATATAATACAATTCAGAAATAGACTTACACCTTTACAAGCAATTGATTTTCAATAAAAGCACAAAGTTTATAATGGGGAAAATAAATTATTTTTAATAAATTGTGCTTGAATAACTGGATATCTGTATTGAATAAAATGAATGACATCTTCTACCTCATACAATGCATAAAATTTAATTTGAGAGTTCATAGACTTAAACATAAAAGTTAAAGCTATCCAGCTTGTAAACGTAA
Source organism: Pteronotus mesoamericanus (assembly GCF_021234165.1). Lineage (NCBI taxonomy): Eukaryota > Metazoa > Chordata > Mammalia > Chiroptera > Mormoopidae > Pteronotus > Pteronotus mesoamericanus. The sequence goes on from NW_026555072.1 coordinate 6,120,579, forward strand.
ACATAAAAGCATATTTTCACAACCTTAGGTTAAGCAAATTTTTTTTTGGGAGGACACAAAAAATGTTAACTGTAAAAGATAAAATTAACAAATTAAATTTTATCAAATTTTAAAACTTCTGATAATCAAAAGACTCCATTAAATATGAAAGGATACATACTAAGTACTCAACATAATGTGTTTGAATACACTAGGGCGTGCATGTGTGCGTGTGTAGGAAGGGTATTGTGGTGAGAGTGGAGTGAGGAGGTGAATGGAGGAGCCAAGCAAAAGTGGAAAAGAGAACAAAAATATGGCATTATTAAAATATATTCATATTTAAACCTATGTGGATTCACATAAAATATAAAATCTACATTTTAAAAAGAGTGTTATAAATAACAAAATTTATATATGCATACTTAAAACACCTTTGGAATTTGAAGCTGGCTCTTACAGATGTCTTTTGTTTGGAAAGACATGAGCTAAATAAAGGAAGCATTATTTTCTTCTAGGAAGGAATTCAGGATCATGAAGTTCAAAACTTCTGATCTTATTGCCAAGAAAATATCAGAATCTTGATCTATGAAATTCATCCTTTTTTTACGTCCACATACATACACTTCCCCCTCTATTTCCTTGTCTCAGGCATAGGCATCTAGCCAACTTATTTTAAAAATTTGTTGTTGTTGTTATGATTAGCATTAGATATTCTATGGCTGTTACTGAAGCAAGTGGAAGGTAATATAATAAAATTTGTCCCACATAAAATTTTTATTGCTTTGGATGGTATAGGTCTGAGCAATGACCTTAAAAAATCAAATAAACAGGCTCTGTCTCCCTCTCTAGAGTTTAAATAACACCTGCTTTTTTCTCAAGACACTTGAATCAAGCCCTGTCATGTGCTATTTACTGTAAAGCGATCTTAGATACGAAGCACCTTGGGCACCAACATAGATTCAGGATGGCTGACAGGACACTGGCTAAAGGAAAGGCAATGTCTTGAGTCAACAGACTGGTTTAGTAGCATATGAAAAACACAGGAAATATGTAAGTCTGAAGCACACAGAACAATATGCTAGCTGCTGCTCCTTACCCCTAAAAATAAAGTGAACAAACAAAATCAGAAAGCTTCTTTAGGAGAAGTGAGATTCTCTGGGGTGTTTAAAGAAATAGAACTATTTACCATTGTTTTTATATGGAAAGAGAGGAAAATGTGGCCAAAAAAGATAAAAATATATTTTAGTCAAATATTTTTAAAAATATAACAACCCTAGAAACCTGTAGTTATTTAAAACTAACATACAATATTTGAGTCTCTGCAACTGGTAATTTTATAGAAAGCTAACCTTGAGTTTAATTGTCTCTCCATCTTGAATTGTGATTGTACTGCAGTGGATAAGTTGTCTATGAAACCTACGTATGTGAGACTTTACAAATCAAAATATTAATTTTGTGAATTTATTCATCTCTAAGATAAAACTTCAATGTGTCTGGATTATGTGCATAAATGAATTGTGGAAATGCATACACTTGTTTCATTGTGGTTTCACAAGGTCAACATTCAGGTTTATGTTTATGCTCACCAAGTGTGCTTAGAATCAGAAAGACGATACATGCAATTGACCCAAAGAGTACTTTTCACCAGAAGTGTACAGTTAAAAGCTAAATCTTGAGTGATTTGAACCATCACTCAAAATGCCCCAAATTCTGGGCATTCAAGGTAACTTATATTCCTTTTGTTTGTAATTCTGTAGAATGTTTCTTATTTTCTTCTAGACTATCCTAAATCACAGGTATTAAGTAATTTTTAGTTGGATGAATGAATTGGTATTTAAAATTCCCTCTTTTGAGTCAGCTAACGATGTGACTGTGCTTTGGTTCAGACCCCTCTATTCTTTTCCTGGGTGATGGAAATCCAGTCTCTTGACAGTCTAGAGTCCCCCAGATCCCATTAGGTTGCTGATATCAACATGATCATTCTGAAATACTGTACAAATTCTTTTTCCAGCTTAAAATGATTCAGTGCCTTCCCTTACTTTTCAAATTATTTTTCCTTGATATGCATGGTACAACATAATTATGCTTCTCTCTGTCTCTTCATCTTACCCTTTATCACACCATTCAGGTTCTCTTTTTTAGGGAGTTGGAAACATTGAGACATCCTGGATATTGCACTGCATCTGTTGAGCTACTATACCTTACTCATACTATACCTAGTATTATGGAAACATTCTTTATTCATCTCATAAACTCCTACTTCTTCAAAATGAATTTTTGCCTGTAACATCCCCATAAAGTCTTCCTAGTTAAGATTTATTTTTCAAGTAATATATACCATTCAGAGCTACATTAAGGGTGGGGGATTGTTTATAAGGGTCCAAAAAGAAACTGGAGAAATAGTATCTGAGAAACCATTAAAACCTGGGGGAGTCCAGGAATCGTCTTACTTCTCATTGTGTATCTATCCTACTTCCTCTCTTCATTTTTTAGTCACCATTGAGCATGAAATATAATCTCTAAGTCCCAATTTCTCAGCTGTAAAATTGAGTAACAATATTAGTTAACTGAAAGTGATGTTTTAAAGCCTAAAGGAAATTATATTTGTGAAGGGCTTGGCTCATTACTTGAAACTCAATACATTTAGCTATTATATTATTAGACAAATGGATCATTAGAACACTAAGGTTCTGGATACATTCTAATCAATTCCAAAGACATTATAAGAATTCAGTAATGATTTAAGCAATCCTCTAAAGTAAAATTAACAATGCATTTTATCAGACTCTAGGAACAAAATCTAAAGCTAGATTAATCTATTTTGGAGTTGGAATAATATCCCTATTTTCAAAAACGAAAACCAAGTGGGTTCTGGAAACCAGGGAAGAATGTGTTTGATAGAATTCCTCAGCAAAATTCTAAGACAGATAGCAGAGGGATGATTTGGGACACGCAAGGACATCAGAAGTTGTAGCATGGTGGCAAGACGGGGCACACCACCATGTGGAGCGCGCCTCTCGCGTCGCAGCTCGTCCCAGGCCTGGGCAGCAACTGCCCTGTCGCGGGGACAGAGCGTGTCGCAGGGAGCATGGCGCTCCCGGAATCTGAGAGTTACCATCCAGGGCCAGCTGAGATGGGAGCAGGGCTCTGGATCCCATAGAGCCTGTCCCAGGGGTGTCACAGGTCGGGGAAATAAACACAAGTCATCACAAACACTTCTCTGTTTGCCAGAAGAAGGGATGTGGCACATCCCTCTAGTGGGGAAGGCCTTGAATCCCTTTCTTCAAAAGCTTTTATTGAAAGGGTTATCAGTGGGGCTAGGTAACAGGAATGCACAGGTCATCTCATTACATCCATATGTTAATGTTCACTGAGAGTGGGTGACGTTTTGAAGAAAATAAACGGCAGGAACACACCGATTTACACGAGTCCGAAAGGAGACTAGTAAACAAGAGAGATGACTAAACATGAAAGCGGAGTAAACATAAGAGCGCCTAAGGATATAGGGTTAGGATCTGTGAATAATGTAAATTTCCTTCCCAGCATGAGCTGGCTAGAGCTTCTGAGGGAAGAACAAAGTACACGCTAGGCCTGATTTCCCTGAGAACCACCAGATCTGGTTTAGGACTGACTCCGGTATTGTTTCGAGCCTAAGCCAGGAGGCGGGCGCCGCCAAGAGACAAGGAGACTTCTTTCAGATAGAATGAGGACTCCGGCCATGTCCAGTCCAAGCCAAGCCACGGGTTGTGGGCCTTTTTGCCCTTTCTCCATGTCTCCCAATTTCTTGTCTGCTGCCAATATATGATCGGCATCTGTCTTAGGTTGTATACCTCAACTTGAGATAATTTACCCATCATGGCTCACCAATCATCCATGGCAAAGCAGAGAGGCAGGAACTATGCCCCTGCCAGGGGGGACGGGTTATGTCTCCTCAGGAACCTGTTTCTCCAAGGCCTCCTTGATTATTTTCAGCCTTGGGGCCCTCCAGCCTGTCCGGGGGTTAAGTTCCTGAAACCAGATCAGGAGTTTCCCAACAGCAAGTCATGGTCACTGTGTTGGAATGAGTTCATCAACCAATAACCCAAATCTTGCTTACTTTGTTAACAGAGTTCATGAAACTGGAAGATAAAGGACTTCACAGGCCTAGTAAATCCTAAATTCAACAAGGTATTCGTCAAGGCTTTTCTTTACATCTTTGTGGGCAAAATTGTTGGGTTATTGCTATTTGAACAGTTTTATCCAAAGGATGATGAATTGACATCAAACAGGTGTGTCCAGCAGTGACTTCAAGGGTACTTTCCTTAATGTAGCTTTGTTTATTTAAACCTCACAACAACTCTTTAAAGCAGATAGCTTAACTCACTCCTCATAAACTGTAATACTAGATAACAGAATGAGTATTAAAATCATTCTGTTTATAATCTGGCATAAGAAACTTTTCTTCTGAAAAATTTGCCTGAATATTTCTCTCTCACCTAAGAATGTTTGCTTCTCCTCCCATATGATCCAAATACTCCCAGTTCTTAAACATTTGGCTTACAATCTCTCTCCCATGATGACTTCCTGATCAAAGCATTGTTCTCATACTCTTGTAATTTAGATCTAAATCTATAAAATTATCTACCTTATCGTGTTGTTGTGGGGATTAAATGAGCAAATTTAACATTTTACAGTAAAGAATGAAAGAGTAGCAAGGATAAGAAACTGGTGCAAAGCCTTACAGCTAATAAATCAGTAAACCTTCCTGGAGAAATCAAACAACACTACATAACCTTGGGTAAATTACTGAACCTCTGTGAAACTCAGTTTCCTCATTGTTAAAATAGAGACAGTAATGCTTTCCTACAGGATTGTTATGATGATGAGGTTGCTTTTACTCACTCCTTTAACGAATACCAAGTATTGTGCAAAATGTTGGGGATACACTTATATGGGGTGGGTGGGAATGGAGACAGACATACTAGAAAGAGGGAGACATATAATTACAAGTAAACAAACAAGTATCAGTTGCAAATTGTATTAGTCCAGTGAAGCAAAAGTACAGGTGTTGTAAGAAAGAAAAGCAGGTAGAAAACCATTTAAATTATAAAAGTATGGGAACCATGCTTTGGTCAGCAAGTCATCATAGGTGAGATTTAAAGTAAACCTTTAAGAACAGGGAGGTTTTTGATAATTAGAGGAGAAGGGGCAAACATTCTTAGATAAGAGGGGAACAAGGGTGTCAGAAGAGAAGGTTCTTACAGCCAGATTATTAACAGAATTATTCTACTATTTATTGTGTTCCCAATATTACAGCTTATAACTAGATATTCATGCTTACCCTTTTTAAGTGAAAGTATAGGCATCATGTACCTTTAAAGATTATTAAGTAAACTTATACAGAAATGTCTCTAAGAAGATAAGCGTGTGTTATTACAGGGAAATTAGAGACTTTGTAGACTAAAAATAAGGACAATGCATACTAAAGAGCTGAAAAAGATTAAGTAAAATGGATATTAGAAATTCAGTGAGAATTAGCTGAGAAGGAACTTTAGATTTAACATTCTTGAAATTTAATTCACTTTGTTCTGGGTAAGAGTTATGGCTTACATGTTATGGTTTTGCATTCTTAGTAAAATATATCTACAGCAGAGCATAAGGATAGCAAAGATAATGAGTTGAAGCCAATCTTTAGCAAAGATTTTTAAGGTGTAAGGCACATGAGGTATTAACATCTAGTGAAAGGGCAGAGATTTTGGGATCTCATTGAACTTACTATTGATAGTAGTAAAATTATGTCAAAGTTGAAAGGAATGGCACTGTCATGAATCAGTAATTAAGAGCTACTTTATCCACCTATTTTTTAATAGAAATGTAATTACAAAATGTATAGGGATGTAGGAAAATACACAGATAAAAGTAGTACTTCCTTTATTCTCAGGCTGGGCAGGTCCATATTAAAATGCCATATCGATTCTATGAGTTCTAATGTAGGAAGGATTCCCAAATCCAGGTAATAGTTCAAAGGAGAGTTACTTTGCCCAGGATAACAAACCTCATTAAAAGAAAAAAAACCTGTTTTTATTTTTGTCTGAGGATGAAGTGACCTAGAGGTTAACTTAACAGTGCTTTAAATATTCAAAGCACAGGTTGATGAGAGTGGAGTTTATTTTTCCTTTTTACTGAAAGAAGAACCAAAGTGAAAAGTTTAACAAAATAAAGAGATACAATGGAAGGAAAGAAGGATTTTTTGATAATTAAGATTTTCTGGTAAACATTTGAATGAATTACTCCATAATCTTAAAAAGCTTTAATCAAAGTTTTCTGTAGACAATTAGAAGAGCTTTGGCCTGGGATCAGAAGATGTTTAACTTTAGTAACTAATAAAGTTCATGAGCTTGGGCAAGTTACTTAGCATCTGTGGGTCCTAATTTCTTTATCTGTAAAACTATAGCTTTGTTCTGATAAAGGACACTAGACTCTTACCTAGAGTCTTATTTTGTTGGCATGATTCCTATCACAAATCAAGGAAATGGGCTAGATTTCCTTGCTAAGCTATTTAATAGCTGGCAATAATGCTTTTCCTCTTAAAGCACTAATTCCTACACATTTCTTATTTCAGTAGCACTCTGAGATAGAAAAATGTAAATATCTTTTTTAAACATTTTATGTCAAACATATGTTTACATTAGAAGGCCAAACATATCTACATTGTTTGAACTTTGATATTTTGCCACCAGTACTATATGATTCCTTGGATTTCTTTACAACTGCCCTTTACATTCAGATAAGGTGTGGACTCATTTATCAGAGTTTCGCTTTTTTTTTTCTTTTATCACAGGAGAAATGGAAAGAATAATGGCAATCTTTTCTTTCAAACCACTTTCAGCTGGTATGTTTGAGGTGTTTATTTGTAAGGCTGTTGATATTGTCCTACAGATTTTCAAGTTAACATTCATTGAGGAATACAATGCTGAGAATACAGAGTTCCATCAGGCCCTTAGACTAGTTTTCTTCTAGGAAAAGTTAGAGACTAATGGAAGACAAACCCACCTCCAAAGATAGTTTCACAAAAATGAGCTATGTGCTATGATAGAGGGACATGAATGGGCACAGAGGTGCCCAGAAAAATGTTTCAGACCAACCCAGTGTTTCTGGGAAGGCTTCCTAAAAGACAGGACATTTGAAATAGGTCTCAAAGAATGAGTAAGGAAGCATTCCAGTTAGGATGGCCAGATATAATATAGGATACAGTTAAAATAGAATTTCACATAAACAACGCATTTTTACTGTAATTTTTAGTGTAAATATGTCTCCAATATTATATGGGACACATTTATTATAAAAATATTCATTGTTCATTTGAAATTAAAATTTAATTGGACATCCTGTGTTTTTTTAAACCTCACCTAAGGATCTGTTTATTGGTTTTAGAAAGAGAGGATGAGAGAGAGAGAGAGAAACATAGATCAGTTGCCTCCCATACATGCGCTGACCTGCAACTGAACCTGCAACTTAGGAATATGCCCTAACTGGGGATCAAACCAGCAAACTTTTGGTACACGGGAGGACACTCCAACCAGCTGAGCCAGTTGTCCAGGGCTGGAAGTCATGTATTTTTATTTGCTTAATCTGGCAACCCTAAGTCCAGCCTCAGTTCCACGTGTTCTTCTATGCCCCTGACACACTACTTTGTCATCTCCCCCCAAAGCGAGTACTGCATAGCTTCATCCCTCCCTTCTATAGTTTCTTTCCAGAATGGCTGCCCTGACTAATGTGGCCCACCCCTGTTAAAGTTAATTACTTTTTACTTTGTGCCAATACCCTCCCTTAACATTCATCTCACTAACAAGACTTACTATATTGTATTGTAATTATTCACTTAGTGTTTATTTTACTAGTAGAACACAAGCATCTAGAGGACCATGTCTTTCTCATATTGGTATGTTCAGAGTGCCTGGAAGCAGATGAAACCTCCATGAACATTTATTGCCTAAATGAATATAGGGATGTAGATATGAGTGAATAGTCCAGGTCGCACAGATTTTCATACTAATCAGAGGACAAACAGGAATGACACTTGGAACAAGACCATTTATATATACGTATATATTTCCTGTTTTCTTCTGCAAGTTGAGTAAATTGTATATTTATCATATAATGGACATTTTCCCTCTTTTTTACTGAACAGGATCTAAAAATTCCACCTTGCATTTGGAGAATATGCAATTTTGTTCACATAATGACATGATGGGAGACAGGTACTGATAGCTGGGGCATTATCTGGTGACCCAAGCTTAGTCAATTAATATGGACTTTGAATTCAGAATGCACTCAAGGCTTTGACCTCAGAATGAATATTTAAGGAAGTTTAAGCTTTATTCTGGCAGTGCTAGTGGTGGCCAGCAGTGTCCAGTGGTGGCGCTCTAACTGTGATTTCTCCTTCTTCATGACTGAGATAGTACTGAGTGCTGTTTGTCAAGTTTTCCAGTTCTTTCTTTCTTCTGGGTACATGGTGCAATTTCATTTCCTGGTTGTGTTGTGATTGAGTGGAGCCATATGACCTATTATGGTCAATAAATTGACTGAAATTGATGAATGCTAATTTAGGGCTGAGAATTTAATTGGTCTAGTGAGACCCTTCAGAACTATCTTTTCTGTCTAGCATGGCCACTGGCAAGGTTTGAGATGGTGAATACTTTATCATCCTGGGTTCCTGAGTGACTATGTTAAGCAGAGGGCCTCTTTCAACCCAAGATGGACATGTGGATTGAGCAAGAAATAAGCCTTTAATGATTAAAGATGCTTAAACATAACCTAGCCAGCCCTTGTAACTTTGGTTTCATTTATTTATTAGCCTAATTCTTTAGTCTTCCCACTGATTCAGTGAGCCAACCTATATTTTTCAACAAGTTCTTTCTTACTTACAATAGGGAGGATTGATTTCAGTTGTTTACTACCAAGATTATAAGGTGGCCCACTAGAGGTACACCTTCGACTTTGACAAAAGCTGGTTATTGCAATGCTCTAGCTTCAATTTGTAATAAAAGAGTCATTTTGTTTTAATATCTGTTTCCAAATTATTATGGACAAGAAGTAGAATATCCAGAAAGAAATGTCTTAGCATTCTATAGCTTGGTAGTTATGCTACCTCTGGAATGTAGATGCCATTTCTACCCTTTGAAACCTATTTTTCCAGGGTTAGTGTGAGGTTGAATAAAAATGTCATGTGAAGATGTCCTGTAATTTTATCAAGGCTGTACAAATGAGCTAGTTTATACCTGACCTAGGCTGGGACTGAGCCAGTCTAGGTCATGGAGAATTTAAAGAGTCTCATTGCAGTAACACCTGAGACTGAATTATTAAGTAATTATGTAAAAAGCAGGCCACTATTGCCACTGTATAAATCTTATAGCAGATTAGGGACCTTTGGAAAGGAGAAACCCTAAGACATTAACTGTAGTTGCAGCTGGGCTTGGTTGCATGATGTGTTAAAAGAACACCAGCTTGCCCATCCCAGCCGTTACTGGGATGAAGCCAGAATCATTATAGGCTAATGGGAAGAACATTACATTCAACTGAAGTTTCACCTGAAAGCTTGTTTTTTTTAATGATAAAACAACTACTTCTGGATGCCTCTACTTGACAAAAGCATTGTGTCTGATCCCTCAGGTGCCTTGCCCTCACATCATCCTAGCACATCTTTCCCCAATCTTTGAAGTGGCAATCAGTTTTGCGCAGGTATGAGTGCATAGTTCCTCATCTCAACTACATCTTTTACTTGTTACTTTCTGCCCCAGAGTTCCTCTGATACCACTGTATGGACTCCTGCACAAATCCTCTTGGCACTCATATATGCATAAGCTGAAAGTGTGGGAGACTTAGCCTATTGGCAACCCTTGACCAAAGGGATGGGAGTCTGTGGATAAATGTTTCCCTGCTTCTGTACTATGGGCAGACAATTGTGAGGCACACTCTATACAGCTCCCCAGAAAGTCCACGAGAATTCCAGGTGCCCATGTTGTGCCCCTCCTTCCTTATTTCCCCTTTCACAGTTTATTATTACCAGAGCAGATAGCTCTGGAATCACTCCCCCAGCTATCTGCTTGAATATCCTTGTCCCAGATTATGTTTTTAATGGCAACCCACACTAAGGAAAGCCGAGACAGGACTTTAATGAACTCCAGACCCATTCTTCTTAGTCTCTATCCTGTTTATTCTCAGAATTCCTCTCTAAAACTCCCATATTCCATACTGGCCTTCCCGGTTTCTCTCAAATATTTGTGTGTGTCTCTTTCTCTTTCATGCACACTCACACATATACACCCCAGCTGCCTAAACTCTTTTTATTAAGATCTGCTATTTTTGTCTCAAAAATGGAGATTACTAAAACTCAATAATTTCAAAGATTGATATAATTTCCCTAATAATAATAATAATATTAATAACAAATTGGTTGACTGGTATAAAGTTGTCAAATATTAATTGCACCAGATAAAGATACTCTAGAGAGATCTACTTTTGTTATTATTTTATAAAAGAAAGGACATGTTAATATCCAAAAAGAAGCAGGAAGGATATAATCTCAGACTAGCATAATTAGCAAATCCCCAAATTAGCAAAATCTTAGCTTCCTGGATATTTCACTGCATTTTTTTTGTCTTCCCTTTTTGAGAAAGGTTGATAATATTTGGTGAGCACAGGCATCACCTGTTCCTTCTGGAGTCCTATGTACACCCTGCTGCTCTTCTCTCATACTTTTTGGCCCCCGTGAGTCCCCCACCCCCTGCCAGCACTGCCACCCAACTCTGTTCCCTTCGCTATATGCAAAATAATTTGCACCTGTCTCCTTCCATTTTTTTTCTTAACTACACATAACATTTCTGAAATTTCAAACCAAGAAAATAAGTGAAAAACAAAGAGAGAAAATCAAAAGTATTTTGTGCTTAATTGCTTCACTTTTTTTTTCTTAAGATGAAAAATTCAGTAAAATAATAGAAACCTATGTTTTGGCTTCAGAAGACCATAGTTTTGAAACAACAGCTCTGTCATTTACCAGTTGTGTGATGTCCGAAAAGCACCGATTCCTAACAGTCATAGCGCCCTTACGTGTGTGCGTGTGCGCGCGCGCGCGCATGTGTTTATCGAGGGGGTGACTTGGGTTTCAGGTTTTCTTGTAAATAGCCAAAGGGTAGGACTGCTATCGTGGAATTTGGACGCTGCTACCCTTGCCTCTCTGACATTGATGGCTTCTGCCCAGGCTCCGCCGTGGAGTGTGGTCACTCTTCCTCAGGAATTCTCACCAACTCTACTATTTCCACCACTCTAGCTGGCTGTTATTTTTCCTCATAGTGATTGGGTATATATTTGCAGTATTTCAAAAGTATTCATAGCTTGGGTTTCCTGTGATGGTTTTGTACACTCTTACTCTGTTTAGCCTGCTTTAAATTATTTTTCTATGAATTAGCACCCTATTTTCTTTTTAATTCTCTAACTCTGATTTATGCTCTTTAGAACTCTTCCTTTTGAGCATCTCTTTATTTTATATGACCTTTAATTTTTAAAAAATAGATATTAAAATATATTTTTTCTGTTTTACTTCCAGTGCACTAACAAACTCTATTGATTTCAACTTCTTACATTTTTACCATTTTGTTTAATTTTAATAGTTTAATATAATTAATATCCTTTTAAATTATGCCTTCAACTGTTATCCTTCCTTATTATTTCTAGCATTCATTGTAACCTGCTGTTACAATTTTTCAGAAAGAAACTTTTTTTTCACATGCTGATCCCAAGTTGAGATATATATTCTTTTTCTTCTATTTTTCAGGCATATGGCTTTTGTTCAACGAGCCCTTTCAATGACTCATTCCTTTTAGTGTTTGGACTTCATTCAGGGGTCTCATTTCCAACATCTCATGCAGTATGTGTCCAAAGCACTATCTTCTGTCTTGTAATGCACTAAAAAGCCAGTTCCTCTGGTTAGGAGAATCATCAAAAGCCTCAGGATAGCTGTAGTTTCAGATGATCACTTATATTTCCAGCTTTCTCTTAAGTTTTGGCCCCTTGTGGATTTCTATCACTTTCTCACTAATGCGGCTATAATTTAAAAACATACTTGCTATCTCTATTTTTTTTTATTGAGGTCATATTCACATAACATGGAATTAACCATTTTGAAGTATACATTTAAATTGCATTTAGCACATTCACAATGTTGTGCTACCACCACCTTTATCTACTTCCAAAACATTTAAACCCCCCACCCAAGGAAAACCCTGTACATATTGACCAGTTAACCACCATTTTCCCCTTCCCCTAACTCCTGGAAACCACCACTCTGATTTTTTGTCTTACTATTCCAGATATTTCATATAAATGGTTTCATACAATATGTGACCTTTTGTGTCTAGCTTCTTTTATTTAACATAATGTGGCATTTGTTATATTTTTATCTAGAGTTTTTAAGTGTTTTGTATTAGGAGGATTTTCAGAACATGTAGTATATCTTGCTGCTGGAAATAAAATTCCTATATCTGATTATTACTTAATGTTATCATGAGTAGGAAGTTAAGGGACTTTATTGAAAATTTATTTTGACTGATATGTATCTGTCAGAGTCCTGAAACTTTCACTCAGTGCTTTACTTTTTTAAAAAAATAAAGCCAGATTAGTTAATTTCCTCTAATATTTGGTCAATAATTACCTAAAACACTGGTTATTAAAAATATAAATTTATTCTATCCATATTTTGAATCCCAGGCTAATTTTCACTTAATAAATTATCAGAAAAAGTGATTTTTTCTAACTTTGCCATAGGAAAAGCCAATTTCTTAAAACAGGAAAAAATACATTATGAATATATCTTTTCACTTACCTCTCTCATAAGGATAAATTGTTAATGTGCTTACAAATAGTAGTTGGAAGTACCATTTTTTTCTCAAAGTAACGAAATGTTTCTAGAATAAGATAGCCAGTGGCAAAACAATATGAGATCTACACATTTTGGTAGAATGATTTTGAATGTGCAAATTTCCTGTGGGTTTTTGGATGGAAAAAACCCCACAGTATTTATTAATTGAGGAAAAATGCTTCCCTGGAAGGACTCCAGATTTTCAAGGGTCTTTCTTCTTTTCCTTTACCATGTGAATTTTTCTTCTACCCCAATTATGCATACAGAAACATTTATTAAAGGTAATCATCCTTGTAATTAGTCAGTAACAATTTGTGTTTTCCAGGTGCATTTATTTTAATGTGACCTAACTGAGGCTGACCCAGGATCACTGAAGTCAGGAGCCTTGAAGTGAAATATGTGTGCTCTTAATGGATAAAATGCATCATCTGACTTTTCACTATCCAGTATTTGTATCTGACAGCACTTTTATTTATCTTAGACACAATTTTCTCAGATGTATAAGACTTATTTGCTCAAATTGTCCCATATTTGTTTCAATTAGATAGGAAAAGAATCATTTTAGAGACTTCTGAGACATTTAATTCAAGTGGTATCGGATGCTTTTATCTAGACCAATGTTTCTCAACAGGAGGTGATTTTCCCCCTAGGGTGCATTTAGTAATGTCTGGAGATATTTTTGTTTTTCACAAACAGATGAAAGGGGGTGAGAGAGGTGGTGTTACTGGTATCCAGTAGGTATAAACCTGGTGTATTAATATTCTGCAGGGAAACAGACCAGTATGATGGATATATAATGAGGAATTGGCTCACATGACTATGGAAGCTGAGGTTTCACAACCTGCCATCTGCAAACTGAAGATACAAGAAAGCCAAGGATGTAATTCAGTCCAAATCAGGGAACTCGAGAACCAAGGTAACCAATAGCTTACATATTGAATATGATGGCTGGAGAAACTGAGATGTGGCAAGGCAAGAAGGAAAAAGGTCAAATTCCTCTTTCCTCCCCATTTTGTTCTATTTAGACCCACAATGGGTTGGCTGATGACTACCTATATTGGGGGAGGGCCAATTGCTTTAGTAAGTACACTGATTCAAATGCTAATCTCATCGGGAAACACTCACACATATATTCAGAAATAATGTATAATCCTTAGGCAGTCAAGTTGACACATGAAATTGACCATCACACCAGGAGTGTTGTTAAGCATCCTACAATGCATAGAGCAGCACCCATAAAAAGGACTTTTCTTGTCCAAAATGTCAATTGTGCAGAAGATGAAAAACCTTGACTTCTTGCTTCTTGGTGTCAGATGATTTTAATGGGCTTTAAAAATGTTTAAGTCTGCCAGGCCAGAGAATATGCTCTTGATATTAACACTCTTGTATCAAAATGTGTAAAAATCTAAGATTTAGTCTTTACTTTTCATTTTTCCAGCTCAAGAAACTTAGCACCTATTTTCTAGTTGAATTTTCTCAAAATATGATCCTTAGAATATTAACAGGTAACAATGGCTCCCAAGGAGAGTTGTAAACAGACCTAAAAATATAAATATTTATATCACATTAAGTGTTTCTAGGAGCATCACATGCAATTCCATAGACTTTTATTTAAGTTCTATTGGAAAGTACAATCAGGAGGCTCAGCAGCAGGTAGAATCTTTTGCTTTGCCTAAGTCATTCTCAGTTAAAAATTATTGAGAACCATTGCCATCAATATCCTTCTTCATAACAGCCCTTCCTTCCCAGCCTCCTGCCAAGATGGATATGTTCATTCGTTCTCTCTGCTATTCCTTCCTACAGATCTTGCTCTTCACTTAAAACCCACCTTAAATTTCCTCCCACTGATTAATGTATTTCTTTGTTCACTCATTACACATTTAGACTTTAGTGTATACCACTACCACTATGCTAAGAGCTGGTGACATAGAAGAAAAATGCAAAGACAGAGTTCCTTGAATAGCTCATTGTTGGAAGCATTCTGATCTATGTTAACATTTACCCTCCCCTGAGCCCCACGATTTAGTATTTGATCATACCCTGCTACTTACTGCTCTCAAACTGACTTCTTTCTGTTGATTTCTCCTCCTGAACCAGAACAAAATATCTTTTTGTACTAGAGTTTCCAGATAAAGTATGGAACACTGAAATTGAAGATAAACAATAAATAATTTGTAGTATGATTATATTGCAAATGTTGCATGGAACACATTTATATTATGAAAGATAATTCACTGAAATTCAAATGTAACTGAACATCTTGTGTTTTTATTTGCTAAATCTGGCAATTGTGTTTAGGGCAGCTATTCTCTAATATTCTCCCCATATCTCTGAGGACGTATGAAAGAGATCTGGCTGTGAGGTGAGCATTCAAGCATTCAAAACAGCAGTTGTCTCATTCCTTTGAGGTAGACAGAAAATTAATAATTTTCCCCCAAAGGTAGGGAAAGTGAGCTATTTGTTCTAGTTTGTAGTCACATCATTAGTTAAATCAGTTGTGATCTAAAGTGAGAACAGGATTCCAGGAAATGGAGGGGCTTAAGATATCATTTCTGAAATGTTAAATTAGAAGAGGAGAGAATCCAGGCCCTAGGAATTATTTTCCCCAGGAGGATACAGTGGGTAAGAGTTTGTCATTTAGCGCTGTGCATTCCAAGCCTGAGTTTCACAGGGGGTATTTGCATATTGATAATGCAAGGAAACAATTTGTTTCAGTCTCAGTTATTTGAATACTTAGTCATGGAAATTTAAAACCAAAAGTATTTTTTTTCCACCTAGCACTTTGCTATCAAGGAACATAATGTCATTTCTATAAAGAACATTGTGACTGAAAATACACGGAGTTGCTCCTGAAATGTCAGCATTGATGAAATGACTTGACTTCAATTCCCATAAAGCATAAACAACCATTGATAAGTGAATCCATTCTCAACTCAGCAGGTCAGAGGTTCCATTTACAACACCAACTATAAGTATTGCCTTCCTCTCTGCAATTTGTTGGTAAATGTCACACATATAGCAGAGTATTATACAAACAGGAGCTACAGTTACACAAAATGCCATGACAATCTCACAACACTTAAGTTTTTTATACTTGTTTTTCATAGCCAGGAGTCCTGTGTTCTAATCTTGGCCATATAAATGGGCGTTGTTTTCAGGAGTTGGGGGTGTCAGAGATGAGATTACTTCCTGTTCCTGTTTAGAGCTTTCTTGCTGTTCCACTGCCTCACTGTTAGGGCCTGCCTGATGCTGACCTTGCTCCTTGTTCCCAAGGCTGTAGGTTGGTTGCTGTAGGGAGGTGACAGTAGAGATATAGACCAAATAACTCCAAAGGTCTTGTCCAACTCTATGATTCATATTATCAGTCTTTTTAAGATTGAAAAGTATTGACTTTTCATCTGTATTTAGGAGATAAAAAGGTTGTGTTTTTCTTTTTTTGTATTTGTTCTAGGTAATTCCAGGTGAAGAACAAAGACACTGAATAATTTACTAAAGTAGGAACTATTAAAGATGGGAAAACTTTATTTTCTTTAAAATATATTAAATCCTTTAATACCCAACATAATCGTACAATATTCTTCAAAGTAACATAAATTTATTAACCAGTTACCTACTTTAAAATGATTTTAACATAATAACATATGCTTAATAAAATTACAGTCTACATATCTGAAACTGTTTTATTCTGAAAATTTTCATAAATGCACACAAGTAGAATACATAATATAACATTCCTCATGCATCTATCACCCAGCTCTAATATCTCTCTCTAGTTTGTCAGTCTTATTTCATTTACAGTTACCACTATTTGTTCCTAGTGTATTTTAAAGAAAATCTCAAATATGTTTTTTCTCCCTCAAATATTTATTATGCATCTATAACTGATAAAGATATTTTATATATAACTACCATGGTCTTATGACATATATCAAAATTAACAGTAATTGCTTAATATCAGTTAGTAGTCTGTCAATAGTCAAATTTCTCCACTTGTCCACAAAATACAGTTAGCTTACTCTAGTTAGGATCAAAACAAATCTACACCTTGCCCTTGGTTGGGTCTATTAAGTTTCTTTGATAGTGAGCATAATTTGACCTTTTTTGTTGGACAATTTAAGAAACATGCTAGGATTTCAGAAACTCTTGTGATCCTTAATATCATAATAATTAAAGTGTAGATTACCAGGTATCTGTGAGTGAGTGGTTATAGTATCACAACATCAGACTGTGGTTTAGAACTTTGGGATAGAGAACTTCTTCCAAGTGCCACACACACACAAAGAACTAAAGTGAAATGAAAGCCTTTGTCTTACAGTCTTTTTCAGAAAATGCATAAAAACTTAGTTGAACTTTATTGGCTTTGTTGTGAAAATCCTGCAACTAAAATTTTTCAACTTAAAACAAAAACCTCCAAAGTACTACCTAAAGTCAAGACTATCTGTCAGAGAAATCACAGTACAATTTGAAGACATTTCTACTGCAGGATTTTTATGGGTGTAAGGCAGCAGTCCCCAGCCTTTTTGACACCAGGTACCAGGTTCATGGGAGACAAGTCTTCCATGGGTTGTGGGGAGGGGAGTGGGGCAGCAGGGTCAGAGGAGGGGATGGCTTAGGGATAATTCAAGTACATTACATTCAAGCTCACTTCCTTCTGTGCAACTGGGTTCCTAATAGTCCCTGACTGGCACTGGTCTGTGGCCAGGAAGTTGGGGGGCCCTGTTATAACTGAGTACAATAGATTGGGTGGCTTAAACAACAGAAATTTGTTACAGTTTTGGAGGCTGCAAGGTCTGAGACAAGGGTGGCAGGATAATTGGGTGCTGGTGAGGCTTCCTGGCTTACAGATGGCCACTTTATTGCTATATCTCCACATTGCAGAAGGAGAGAATGAGATATAGGGGAAGGAGAAGAAAAGGAAGGAGAGAGAGAGTGAGGGGGAAAGAGAGAGAAAGACAAAGAGTGTTTTTTGGTGTCTCCTTTTAATAAGGGCCCATCTCATCATTAGGGGCCCACACTCATCTAAACATAATCACCTCTCGAGGGCCCTATTTTTAAATACCATTACATTGGGGATAAGGATTCAATATATGACTTTTTGAGAGGGGGTCCCAATTCAATTCATAGCACATGGGAACAAAGGGTGTGGTAGTGAATAAAGGATGTAGTTCTATAAACCCCAGAATAGCACTAATTGTCTTAAGACATGAGTAACACTGTTCTCTTGGGAAAACCACAATAAGAAAGTAAATTTAACAGTTTTTCTTTCCCTAAGTAGGAAGTCCACCCTGTGCATGCCTTGGGTGGAGGAAGAAAAAAATGAAAGTGATAATGTAAGAATCATGATGGTGACCTATATAGAGTGTAGGAAAGCAAAGCTCAAGAAAGGCAGGCAGTTCTTTTGACTTTTTCACTAGTTCTGGCTTCAGACAAGACTGTTGGATAGCTGGACTTGGAAAATTGCTAAAAACTAGAGTGAAAGCTCTATAAGTATAGGGTCTCGGGCCTTGTGTCATTACTGTTTCTAGCACTTAGAATGGTGTCTGCCCAGTGATGGGTATTCAAGCAATACATAATTATGTGGACTGTTTAATCCTCATGGAATTAAAATGATAACACATGTGCAGCAGTTATTGTGTATCTGTCAGCCAGCCTGGTTATATGTAAGGAGCTGTGAAGATGTGAATGTATGTTTCTTACCCTCAAGGAAGATACACATATTCAACAAATACAGTTTAAACTGTGGGATACGCTCTGTGTTTTAGTGATTCAGGGTAAGGAGAGGTGAAGTAGGCCTGAGTACCTAGGAAGGTTAATGGGAGCAGAGAGATTGATCTAGACATTTTGGGAGAGGCAAGGAATTTGGGGAGGCAGAAGGAAGGCAGAGCAGTCTGGCAATGGGTTGGCAAAGACAAAGAACAAGGAAAGAGCAAAGATGAATAGGCTGAAATGAACCTGGGTGATGGCGAAGAGGCTTACTCAAAAGGGTGCACGTAGAGAATTGTGGGTAGAGCTGTTTTTAGCCAGGGGACTAAGATCAGCTTAATGGATACAATGAAACCAGATCATGTGGACAGTACAAGGACAAGGTTGATCACATTTATTCATCTTTTCTCAATATCTCTGCATTTGAGTCACTGTTAGGAAAGCTTCCCCTACTCCCAGTTTATAAAATATTTCACCCATGTTATCTTTTAGCACTTGTACAATTTAATTTTTTACATTTAAATTCCTATCTATTTGAAATTCAATTGTATCTTTTATTTTATGACTACTTATTTCAATCCTTTTATTAACAAGTCTATCTCTGGGAGGCCATGTGAGAAAAACACACAAGTCAGCTTGAAGGGACACCCACTGACAATTTGAGCATCCAAATGAATAAAAATAATAATGGATTATAACCCATTGAATAAAATAAGGATTCATGAGTCTATACTGCTGTAAATAATAAATGAATATGTTGAAGTTTTGATGAGGAATAAGATATTTAGATAGTCTTAAAGTACCTCATCACAAAACAGTTATTAACTATCAATACAAAACAAAAAAGTAACCTTAAAGTCTGGAAGATACCACCTTAACCAAAGTATCAAAATTGATATCACTATTAAAGGGACCAAATGAAATTGTACCTGATAGGATACAATTAGAAGGAGAGAGACACAGTTCTGTGATATTTCTGCCAGAGACGTATGACATGAATCTAATAATAAGGAAATACCAGACAAACCCAATGAGGGACATTCTATAAAAGTCCTTGAATAAGGTCTTTTAAAGTGGTAAGGTCATGTAAATCTAAGCAACACTGAGAGCTGTTCCAAATTAAAGAGATGTCACAACTAAATGCAACATGTGATTCAGGACTGGATTCTTTTACTAGAAAGGTCATCATTGGACAATTGACAAAACTTGAATGGGGTCTAAGGACTAGATGATAATTATGAATCCATGTTAATTTTCTCATTTTGAGAGTCATGTTGTGGTTATGTAAAAGAAAGATTTTGTTCATAGGAAATACACAGTATTTTGTGGGGGTGGTGATGAAACACCATGTAACGACTCATTCTCAAATCTTCTTGGGGGAGAAAAGCTTCTTTTTGCTGGACTTGTACTTTTGAGTAAGTTTGAGCTTGTTTAAAATAACATGGTAACAGAAAAATGAAAATGAAAAAGACTCTAAAAGAACAAGGAGGGTTTAAGGGAAATGCAGGACAACATAAAATGTAATAATATCTATATAATAGGGATACCAGAAGGAGAAGAAGAGGAGCAAGAGATAGAAAACCTGTTTGAAAAAGCAATGATGGAAAACACCCCTAATTTGAGGAGAAAAAAAACCTCACACAAGTCCAGGAAGCACAGAGGGTCCCATTCAAGAAGAACCCAAAGAGTCGTACTCCAAGACACATCATAATCAAAATGGCAAATATCAAAGACCAGGAGAGAATCCTAAAGGCAGCAAAGGAGAAACAGGAACTAACATACAAGGGAGCCCTGATATGGTTAGCAGCTGACTTCTCAACAGAAACACTACAAGCCAGAAAGGAATGGCAAGAAATTTTCCAAGTAATGAAAAGAAAAGGTCTGTCTATGGCCATACCACCTTGAAAGTACATGATCTCGTCTGAAAAACAAAAGCCTGCAACCAAGACTACTCTACCCAACAAGGCTCTCAATTAAAATGGTAGACAAAATAAGGAGTTTCCCAGACAAAAGAAGGCTAAAAGAATACACCTCCACCAAACCAGCACTGCAAGATATGCTAAAGAGACTGCTTTAAAAAGAATAAAAAGAGTGAGAAAGAGCGGAACACAGGTAGAAAGGGAAAAAATGAATAAGTACCTATCAATATTAACTTTAAATGTCAGTGGATTAAATGCTCCAATCAAAAGACATAGGATAGCTGAATGAATAAGAAAACATGACCCACAGATATGTTGCCTACAAGAAACCACCTAAAAACAGAGTCATGCTGAGACAAAGAAATATGACCCAAATGAAAGAACAGATCACAGCTCCAAAAATAGAACTAAGCAATGAACAGGTAGCCAACCTATCAGATGCACAGTTTAAAACACTAGTAATGTGGATGCTCACAGAATTGGTGGAGTATGGTCACAAAATGGAGGAAAAAGTGAAGGCTATGCAAAGTGAAATAAGTAAAAATATACAGGGAACCAACAGTAAAAGGAAGGAAACTGGGACTCAAATTGACAATTGGAGTAGAAGGAAGAGATAAACATTCAACCAGAACAGAGTGAAGAAACAAGAATTCAAAAAAGTGAGAAGAGGCTTAGGAATCTCTGGGACAACTTTAAATGATCCAACATCCACATCATTGGATGGCCAGAAGGAGAAGAGGAAGAGCAAGGAATTGAAAACTTATTTGAAAAAAATAATGAAGGAGAACTTCCCCAACCTGGCCAAGGAAAGAGACTTCCAGGAGATCCAGGAGGCTCAGAGAGTCCCAAAGAAGTTGGAACCAAGGAAGCACACATGAAGGCACACCATAATTAAGTTAACTAAGATTAAAGATAAGGAGAGAATTTTCAAAGCAGCAAGAGAAAAGGAGACAGTTACCTACAAAGGAGCCCCCATAAGACAATCAGTTGATTTCTCAAAAGAAACCTTGCAGTCAAGAAGGGGCTGGCAAGAAGTATTCAGAGTCATGAAAGAGAAGGACCTACATCCAAGATTACTCTATCCAGCAAAGCTATCACTTAGAATTGAAGGGCAGAAAAAGTGCCTCCCAGATAAGGGAAAGTGAAAGGAGTTCATCATCACCAAGCCCTTATTATATGAAATATTAAAGGGAATTATCTAAGAAAAAGATCAGAAACTATGAACAGTAAAATGACAACAAACTCATAATTATCAACAACTGAACCGAAAAAGAAAAAAACAAACTAAGTAAACAACTAGAGCAGGAACAGAATCATAGAAATGGAGATCAGAGGGGAGCAGGAGGGGAAGAATGGGGATACAGGTACAGGGAATAAGCAGCATAAATATCAGGTACAAAATAGGCAGGGGGAGGTGAAGAACAGTATAGGAAATGGAGAAGCCAAAGAACTTTATGTACGACCATGGACATGAACTAAGGAGGGAGCGCGAATGCTGGGTTGAGGGACCATGCAGTGTGGAGGGGAATAAAGGGGAGAAAAAATTGGAACAAGTAATAGCATAATCAATAAAATATATATTTAAAAAAATTAAAATTAAAAAAATAAAGTACAGATCCTGGACATTCCAAAAAAATAAAAAAAATAAAAAAACAAAAGACCTACACAGACTAAAAGTAAAGGGATGGAAAAAAATATTCCAAACAAATGAATAGGAAAAAAAAAAAAGCAGAGGTAGCAATACTTCCATCAGACAAAATAGATTTCAAAACAAAGGTCACAAAAAGAGGCCCAGAATAACACTTATAATTCTCAAAGGAAGACTCCATCAAGAAAACATAAACATTGTACATGTATATGCACCCAACAGAAGAGCACCCAAATATATAAGGAAAATCTTGGAGGACTTCAAGAGAGATACAGACAGTAACACACTGTGTGTAGGGGATTTTAATACCCCACGGTCAACAATGGTTAGATCTTCTGAACAAAACATCAAAAAGGATATTGTGGAACTGAACAATGCATTAGATCAAATCGACTTAATTGATACATATAGAACCTTTCAGCCCAAAGAAGCAAAATACATGTTCTTTTCAAATGCAGATGGAACATTTTCAAAGATAGGCCACATTATGGGGCACAAAACAAGCCTCAACAAGTTCAAGAAAACTGAAATCATAACAAACATTTTCTCAGACCCCAAGGGCTTGAAACTAGAAAGGAACTTTAAGGAAAAAACTCAAAAACATTCAAACTCACAGTGACTGAAGCATGCTATTCAACAATGAATGGGTCAATAATGAGAAAAGAGAAGAAGTGAAAAAATTTCTGGAAACAAATGAAAATGAAAACACCACAGTCCAAAACGTATGAGACACAGCGAAGGCAGGCTTGAGAGGGAAGTTCATAGCAATACAGGCCTACTGAAAAAAAGATAGAAACATTTCAAATAAACGACCTAACCCTACATCTTCAAGAGCTAGAGAAACAACAACAAAGCTCAGAGTGAGTAGAAGAAAGGACATAATCAAGATCAGAGCAGAATTGAATGACATAGACACTAAAAGAACAACTCAAAGGATCAAAAATCCATGAGCTGATTCTTTGAAAAGAGAAACAAAATCCACAGGCCTTTGAGCAGACTCACCAAGAGAAAAAGAAGAGAGTGGTCCCAAATAAATAATATCAGAAATGAAAGAGGAGGAATTACAACTGATACCACAGAAATACAAAGTATTGTAAGAAATTACTATGAACAATTTTATGCCAATAAATTTCAAAACCTAGGCAAAAGGGACAAATTTATAGAAAAATATAACTTTCCAAAACTGAATGAAAAAGAAACAGAAAGCATGAAAAGACAAATAAAAGCTAGTGAAATTGAAGTTGCAATCACAAAACTCCTGGTGCACAAAAGCTCTGAACCAGACAGTTTCACAGGAGAATTTTACAAAATATTTAAGAAGAGCTAACTCCTGTCCTTCTTAGACTATTAAAAAAATACAAGAAGAAGGAAGACTCCCAAACTCTTTATGAGGCCAGCATCATCCCAATCCCAAAACCAGATAAAGACACAAACAAGAAAGAAAACTACGAGCCAATATTGCTGATGAACATAGAAACAAACATCCTCAACTAAATATTCACAAACTGCATCCAGCAATATATTAAAAAGATCATCCACCATGAGCAAGTGGGACTTATCCCAGGGATACAAGGATGGTTCATTCTTCACAAATCAATAAACATAATACATGACACAAATAAAAAGACAGAAAAAAATCACATAATCATATCAATAGATGTGGAAAAAGCATTTGTTAAGGTATACCACCCATTTATGATAAAAACACTCAGCAAAGTAGGAGTAAAGGGGGCATACATCAACATAATAAAGGCCATATATGAAAAAACCTACAGCCAACATCATACCCAACAGGCAAAATCTAAAATCATTCCCACTAAGATCAGGAATAAGACAAGTATGTCTGTTTTCACCACTTTTATTCAACATAGTATTGGAAGTCTTAGCCACAGTGATCAAACAAGAAAAAGAAATAAAAGGCATCCAAATTGGAAAGGAAGAAGTAAAACTGTCATTGTTGGCAGATGACACGATAGTGTGCATAGAATACCCTATAAACCCTATAGATTCCACCAAAAAGCTACTTGAAGTAATAAGTGAATTTGGCAAAACAGCAGGATACTAAGTCCATATTCAGAAATCAAAGGTGTTTTTGTACACCGACAATGAAATATCAGAATCAGAAATCAGGAAAAAAATCCTCTTTGCTATAGCAACAAGAAAAATAAAGTACCTAGGAATAAACCTAACCCAAGAGGTAATGGACCTGTACTCAGAAAATCACACAACATTGAAGAAAGAAATTTAGGAAGACACAAATAAATGGAAGCATATACCATGTTCATGGATTGGAAGAATTAACATCATCAAATGTCCATACTACCCAAAGCACTTTATAGATTCAACACAATCCCTATTAAAATGCCAATGACGTATTTCACAGACAGAAAAAACATTTCAAAATTTTATATGGAACCATGAACAACCTTGAATAGCTGCAGTAATTTTGAGAAAGAAAAACAAAGTAAGAAGGATCACAGTACCTGACATCAAACTATATTACAAGACCACAGTAATCAAAAGAGTCTGGTACTGGCATAAGAACAGACACATAGATCAATGGAATAGAATAGAGAGCCCAGAAATAAACCCACATCTCTATGGTCAATTAATATTCAACAAAGGGGGCAGAAGCATAAAATGGAGTAAAAATAACCTCTCCAACAAATGGTGTTGAGAGAGCTGGACAGCTATATGCAAAAAATTAAAATTTGACCACCAGCTTACACCGTACACCGAAATAAAGTCAAGATGGATAAAATACTTAAATATAAGTTGTGACACAAGAAAAGTCCTGGAGGAGAACATAGGCAGGAAACTCAGATATTCCACTCAGCAATATTTTCACTGATATGTCCCCTTGAGCAAGTGGCATGAAGGAAAGAATAAACAAATGGGACTTCATCAAAATAAGAAGGTTCTGCACAACTAAAGAAAACATCACAAAATGAAAAGGGAACCAACCATATGGGAAAATATATTTGCCAATGATACCGTGGACAGGGGTTTGATCTCTAAAATATATAAAGAACTCACTCGACTCCATTCCAGTAAGAAAAACAATCCAATTTTTGCCCACAAAATAGGTAAAGGACCTGAACAGACACTTTTCCAAGGAAGACATAGAGAGAGGCCAGAGAAATATGAAAGGATCCTCATTATGACTAGCCATCAGAGAAATGCAAATTAAAACCACACTGAGATACAACTTCACACCAGTCAGAATGGCCATCAGGAACAAATCAACAAACAACAAACACTGCTGAGGTTGTGGAGAAAAGGGAACCCTAGTACACTGTTGGTGGGAATGCAGACTGGTATAGCCACTCTGGAAAACAGTTTGGAAGTTCCTCAAAAAGCTAAAAATGGAACTGCCTTTTGACCCAGTGATTCCATGGACAAAACTAAAGTGGGGAAGTATTGAGGGTGGGGGCTGGTGGTGGGTGGCTTAGGGGAAAATAGTAGTGGGAAAATGGAGACAACCCCTACTTGAACAAGAATGAAAAAATAAATTGTAAAAATCATTTCATATAAATTGGATTTTTATTACTTAGGAGAGTTCAAGTCAACTCAAGCCACAGCCATTAGCATACTTTTGTGATGTGCTATCTTCTCCACCAGGGATATGTCTTGTTGCAGTAGCCATCCGTAAGTGGAGCTCCTTTTCTCATCTGATCACCATAGTCATCAGACTCTTGATTGCAATCATCATCTGGGTTCTACATGACACAAATGTCTACTTATAAGAAAACATGGAGAGATTTAACTTAGAGCTACACAAAGGTAGCCAAGAGAGTAATTCTGTATCAGTGACCACACACTATAACATTATTATAAAATGAATAACAATATTAATTGGAAGTAACTCTATTTAACAAGTAATAATTATTATTGTACAGTGGGATTCTAATATTAATTTTTAATTTCCATTTCCCAAAAGAACTGGTGAGAACCCTTTACCTGGTGTTCTTAGGAAATGTCTATTCTGAGTTTTCTTCTCCTGAGCTGAATATTTTGCTCTTTGCTCTTCTTCTGGGTGTCCCACACAGTCTTTGTCACAGTTACTGGATGGGGATTAGACCTGGAGTTCGTCTGCCTTGGGCTGGCAGGTAGTGTGTGGATTCTTGACTTTGTGTAGGAAAGGTTTCATGACATGAGCCCACATGATTTTGACCGTGTGCTTATTAAAGCTTGAAGCAGTGAAACAAAAGAAGGGCTTAGGGTAAAAGAAACAACAGGAGAGAGCTTAGGCGGAGCTTTCTTTAGCTCTCTAAAAAATAAAAGTCACAGTAAAAGAAGTGAGTTCACTGGGAATTTAGAGAAAAAGGTGGGGGGTTTGGAGACAGGTTCAGGGGGTTAGCTCAGAATGAGCTGCTGCTGCCCACTGCTCCCCTGGCTGCAAGTCCCATGGGGACCCTTAGAGTCTAGGAGAAAGAGAGCAGATACAAGGCGTAGGCATGCTCTATTGAAAGCGCACAGCTGGTGGGTTCTGTCTTGAGAGTTTTTTATCTTTCTTTGGCTGGAGGGAATCTTAGGGGAGGTCTCAGGGAAGGGTCTTAACAGAATATTCATCACTTTTTCAGGTGTTTCCTTCAATATGTTAATTCATCAAAATGTGCAAATACTGAGATCACTATTTTCTGGTTAGTTTCATTTTTAAAGAACATCATTGAAGAGGGACCTAGGCCCATTTGTCTCGGGACAGTTTAGAATGTGTAAACTATTTTCTCCTAAATGTCCTTGGTTAGGGAAGATAACACTGTGATTCATTAGCTTATAAATTGTTCAAATCATTTGGCCTTATTTAATTATTTTGTGTCAGTTTCCCTAATTCCACTTGTCAAGGAATTTACCTAGCTTCTTACTATCTTGCCTCAACATCATCTGTTCTGATATATCTGTCAATTCTTGTTTAGAAACCCTTATTATGACTTGTGAAAATATTTTTAGTCTTGACATACCTCATTGTAATAAAAATCACTTGTGTACAGCTTGTTTAGCACTTATGTTGTAAATACAGTTTTCTTTTCTTCAGCATGCTCTGCAACATATCTAAATATGAACTCTAGCTTTCTGAAGCCTTATAGCTTGGTGTCTCTGCCTGACTCATATATACTGGGGCCCACTCCTCTGTGCTGTGTCCTTTTGTCCCTCTCCTGCTCTGCTATGACAATTAGGTCACAGGAGAAAGAGCCATACCCTGGTTCTTTGGACAGGAGAAGTTATTTATCTTCCATCTCAACCTTGTCTTTATAAGACAGCTCAGTGCGTCTGCATCTCAGTCCAATGTCCAATGACTTTGACTTGGATTGAAGTTGGGGACTCCCAACTCCTGGGCTGCTTGAGGATGTGATTCCCCTCTAAGGAAGTCCTTGAGCCCAAAAGCAAGTCCTTGGCCCACTGAAAGTTCCCTTATTATCTTCTTGGGGATTTGGACACTCTTATAATAGGATCCGAGCTGAGGATGGATACTTCACTGGGCAGAATCAGAGGCCAGATAATGTTTACAATTTTTAAATTGTTAAAATTCCAATATAACATTTTAAGAGCTGTCTTGGCTGCAATGGTAGACCCTTTCATCATTTGATCTTCTGGCTTATGTTTAAAAAAGAAAAAGATTAACAGAGAAGTTGGGTAAAAGAAACTGGTAATCTCTAAAGAATCTAATTTTTTAAAAATTCTATCCTCTGTCAAGCTCCCAGTGTTCCAAAAAAAAAAGTACAACTTAGATAATATCAGGTGAACTCTATTCTGCAC
Organism: Pteronotus mesoamericanus; assembly: GCF_021234165.1. Lineage (NCBI taxonomy): Eukaryota > Metazoa > Chordata > Mammalia > Chiroptera > Mormoopidae > Pteronotus > Pteronotus mesoamericanus. The sequence continues at coordinate 6,148,480 of NW_026555072.1, forward strand.
AGCCTGTCTCTTTATTGAAACCTGCTGTGTCAACATAAGAAACTCGCTGAAATATCTGTTAATGAAAAGATGGACAGCAAGAAAGAAGCAATAAGGAGATTTTATCTCTTTGGCAGTCTTTTAATAAAATAAAATGAAAGGATAGTAAGTTCATTTTAATTGATGAAAGAAACATGACTTTCATCAAGTTGGAAAGACAAATAAACACTGCTTGGGGCAAAGAGCATTCCTCTGTGCTTGGTAAGAGGTATTGAACATTGTTCCATTGAAACGTGACTTAGGTTAATTGTAATTGTCTGCTTTCATATTTGGTTTCCCTGGGATTACCATAATTTCTTATTTATAAGGGCTTACTTACAATGATAAGCAAAGTGCCTGACACACTGTTGGTGCTCAATAAAATGTCCTTGAATGGATGAATAAGAGATAATGCATGATCCCTTCCTGCAGGAATTTATTATCTACTTGGGAAGAGAAGACACAAACATGCACAAAAATAAGTTATGCTTTCTATCATTTTATTCATTGTTAATTTTCCATGATTTCTATTACTTTAATTACTCTTACTTTTGTGGTATTTGTAATAAATCCTAAAGGTGGTCGAAGATGTTCTTTGTATCCTAGACTGTGTCCAGTTTTTCCAATACTTCAGCCTCAGGCTTGCTTCCTAACTCGGCCTATTGTGCTCTTCTTCCTCAATAGTTGATTAACCCTGATTCATTCTGCAAGTCCCAGCAGAAAAGTCATTTTCTCCTGAGGGTTCTCTGTGATTACTTGGACTAGGTTATCTGGCTCTGCTGCATGTACCAGTGCAATATTCATTGCACTTGTGGTCACTCTTCCTGGATGTCTTCCCTGACAGAGTGTGAGCCACCAGAGAGCAGGGGCAGCCTTCATCTTTTTCACCTCTTCCCCAGGGGTCAGCATAGCAGGTGTTTCATAAATGCTTGCATAAAAAGCAGACATCTTCCCATTAGGGTCATTTTGAACTAGATAAGAGGCTTTGGAGAATGGAGCTGGCTCTGGAATTGATGGGGAGCAGACGACTGGAAAGGAGAATTATGTTCAAGGTGGTTGGTCCATGGACCAGCAACACTAGTTTGACCTTCAGCTTGTTAGAATACAGCTTCTCAAACACCAGACCTGGGTGATTTGTATGCATGTTCAAGTTCAAGAAGCACTGCTTTTAGAGGCTTCATCTGGCACATGATGCTGAGGGAGAAGACAGATTTTAGGGCTTAACCCGTCTAGTTGACATAGAGCCTAGATGTGGGGATAGTAGCCTCAGAGACCCTCTAAATGCTACTGTTTCTCTTATGACCGAGACTTGAGTTCTAATTCAACTCATTTTTGGCCTCATAGAGTACAAAGCACTCTAATTACCTTGGTCTAGAGAAAATTCTGTTTGTCAGTGAGTTTTATCCAGAGACACCATGGAACCATGGTCTGTCTCTTGGTCTATTTCCCAGATGGACATTAATAAGAGATAGTCAACCTGCATTGGACTCAAAGCTTTAGACATCTAGGCTTCTGGCTGACTTTGCATTGCTGGAGCCAAGCAAAAGAGACCCTAAGCAGATCTTACAAGTATCAACCCTCTTCACCCATCCTACCTCGCCCACTGAACATGTGATTCACTTGGAGGCTAGATGAGGAAACAGAATGTCCACAGCTAAGGAACCTGCATCTTCAGGGCTCTGTTGCATAAGCTGTCTGAAGCGTGGGGTAGTAGGGACAAGGGCTCAAGTTTCAAGGCCAGGAACTGTTTTATACCAAAGCAGGAGAAATAGAAGTTTCTAAAATCCACATCAGATCTAAGATTTCTCTTCCACCAGTAACTTCTCAGTCACAGACAGGTGCAAATCCTCTTCTAGTCTGAGGGTAACAGAAGCTCAGGATGCTTTGGTAACAGGTGGATACATTGACTGGGGTAGGATGAGAAGGTTTGCTTCAGATTCTCATCAATTACTAGACCTGGAGCCAGCACGCCACTGTAACTAGCTAACCTGAACAGAAACACTTTATATAATTATTTCTTGAAAAGTCACCCTACATTACTTCTTTCCACTTTTCATTCTCAGAGGGGCTTCCCTAGTGCTCTGAAGAAATATACCTCTGTTTATTTGGAGCCATCTCAGCTAAAACATGTTATCTTTTTTATTTTCCTAAATTTATTTCTAAGTATTTTATTAATTTTGATGCTATAATGCATGGAATTTTTGAATTTTATTTTCTAATATCTTGTAATACTATCAAGGATTACAGAAGAATTTTCTATCTTGATTTTGTTTCAAGCAGTGTTTCTATACTTTTTAATGATAACAATAGATTCTATTTTTCCAGTTATGGTTTATATTTAATATGATTTTGTATTAGTTTCAGGCTTACAGAATAATGGTTAAGCAATCATATACTTTACAAAGTGACCTCCACAATATTGCCAGTACCCACCTGCTACCATTCATAGTTGTTATGTTATTGACTATATTCCCTATGCTGTACTTTATATTCCTGTGACTACTTTGTAATTACCAGTCTGTACTTCTCAATCTCTTCACCTTTTCACCCAGTCCCCCAATCTGCTGGCAACCCTCAGTCTGTTCTTTGTATTCATGAGTCTGTTTCTGTTCTGTTTGTTCATTTATGTTGTTTTTTAGATTCCACATGTAAGTGAAATCATATGGTATTTGTCTTTCACTGGCTTATTTCACTTAGCATAATACCCTCTTGGTCCATCCATGTTGTTGCAAATGGTAAGATTTCATTCTTTTTTTTACTGTATATATGTACCACAGTTTTTTTTTTTTTATCCACTCATGTATTGATAGGCGCTTGGATTGCTTCCATAGCTTAGCTATTGGAAATAATACTGCAGTTGAACATAGCGGTGCATATATTCTTTTGAATTAATAAACACATATATTGTTGAATCACCCCTGTGTTTGGCAAAGCCAAGATCCACATACCCACATCCCAGGGTCACAAATAACTCCCATTGTTGTTTAAGGGTGGGGCTCTAAATTCCACACTGCCCATCCAAGTCCTTGCCCCTGCTACCAACAGTTTTCTAGGTTCCTACCTGAACAGCTCCCAGCACTGATACATTGGTTTGCTCAAGGAACAGTTGGTTATTTTGATTGTTTGCAAAAGTGAGGCAATTTAAGATTGTCTTTAGATTCCGCATTTGCAATTCTAGGGAAGAGCCTTCCTGAGTTAATTGTGGGCATATGGGCAGGGGGAGTGGGGAAAGAAGTGGATATTTGAAAGGAAAATGAGAGATCTGAGATTCCTATTCAAGTATATGCCAAGATAATCGTAACACTGTGTGATGGGTCAAGGTGGGTCTCAGAATATTGCTGGCTTTTTTTTCTTTCTGGCTTTTTTTCTTGCCTTTGTCCCTCACTATTTTATCTCACTTTCCTCATGTGTAAAATGGGTTGTAAGGTTCAACTGGAAGCATGCAGTGTAAAACACTTAGTAAGGTTCCTGGTATGTGGAAATAGCTCAATTAATATTTGTTACTAACTGTATTGCTCCATTCTGAGAGTAATTGGGGTGCTGGAGGAAGACACCCCAAACTGCCATTCTCCCAACCCCCAAGCTCAATCGCGCACAGGCTGATGGGAAAATACTGTGCAGAATGCCAAGGGGTAGCGGCTACACGGAAGGACTTTTTCAGGCCCCAGGCGCCCTCTCCGTCCAGGAGTCCATCTTTCCCCAGGTCTGAGCAGCGGAGCAGCGGGCAGGGGCAGCGGTCGCGAGCTCCACCCCGCCAGAGCGTGGGCCCGCGGGCGGGGCTCTGCTCCCCAGCATCCTGGGCGGGCAATCTAGAGGTTAGGCCGAGGCAGTAGTCCTTCCGGCAGCGCTGCAGGCGGAGGCCGAGACCCAGAGACCAGAGCAGCGGGCTTCCAGGCGGCCTGGAGAGGAACGAGAGTCATGAGCAGAAAATGCGATGTAGTCGTGGTGGGGGGCGGCATCTCAGGTCAGTCGCGGCTGCGCCTCCTTCTTCCTGCTCCAGCACTTGGGGAAGTAACAGCTAAAAGCGTGCAGGGTGGCCACGGGAGGGGGTTGCGTTAGATTCTCCGCGCCAGGGCAGGGATCTTTTATGTCCGGAGTGCCGCACAGAACCCTCCCTCAGGGGAAGTATTTGGTGCATTTTGAGACAGAAGCATGGAGCCGGAAGTCTGTTGAAGGTATGATGCTTTGACTTTCTCCGCTGGAAGAGTGCCAAATCTATGCTTGCTGTAATTTTCGAAGCAAAGGGAAAAGGGAATGGCAGGAGAGAGGTTTCCGCTTGGAGTTAGTGCAAAGGTCTGCCACGTGTCCCAAGCGAAGGTCAATCACGTGTTCCAACCTGACCTGTACACTCTGTACCCATGTTTGGAGTGCGCATGCACCAAAACATATTGCTATCCTGACACCAAGAAAATGACCTTGAACAGCTCCAGGTTTAGAAAAAAGAGGTTGGACTCTGGGACAATCGATTGCCAAAGACCCTCCTGACCCCAATTCTCTGTTTCCATGATTGTTATGGCCCTGCCTGGGGCTGCAGGGCCTTCTTGGTAAATGTATTTTCTCTCACCCTCTCCTCCTCCCCCTATCAACGCAGGATAGCTAAACCACCCAGCATAGCTGGGGTGGGAAAACTTGGTCTCTCTGGCCTGGGCCATATTTGGCAGGGATGGAGGCAGAGATTACCCTCTGAGAAACAAAAGTTGGGGAGGGTGGCTATTGGCACAGCAGGGCCTCCCAAAGACAGAAGTCAGAAGGAAGGGTGAGTTTAGTAGGAGACCCCAGCCTCTGAGGAGGGTCAGTTGGATCATACGGGGTGGGGTCAGTGGGAATAAACAATGCTTCCAGAACAGCCTGCTTAACAGACCCCTGGGGATGCTTTGACCAAACTCTCAGGGCTTCCTAGTACTTGAGCAATAATTAGGACACCCATGGATGGGTTGGTTAAGACTTGCTCTAATCAGATCTCAGGAGCAGGGATTAGTCTTGCTCCCTGTGAGGCTGGCAGGACAGAGGTGCTCTGACTCCACTGTGCTTATTGAGCAAACCAAGGCGCTGAATGTTGGGTGCTGACCCTGGTCCTGGACACCTTCCTTCACTTGAGCTATCCTTAACTTAGAGTCAGATTTCAGGCTACCACTTCAGTTAGCCTGGCCCTCTTGAGCTCACCCATGCCAGGCTTTGTGCCCAGTGCTGCAGGTGCATAGATGAATAAATAAAACAGCATGTTGAGGTGGGTCAACTCTATATAGATTTAGTTTTCTTTCATCATTTTTGGTATCTTCTTTCCTGGAGGAACTTGGACTTAAAAGCACATCCATCTCATTGTTTTAGGAAGTAATACTAAGTGCTTCTTGATGGTTCCCTGCAAAGCACCCCATCTTATGGGAGCTGAAGGTTCTCTTTCCAGGTACCCAAGTCTTTTTTTTTGTCCAAAGTATATCTATAGGGTTCAGATTCTTTTATCCTCCCTTTTATTTTGCTCTTTCTGATTCATACTTCAAACCTTCAAACTCACTCAAGTTATTTATGTTAAATTCATATGGGAAGGATAGGTATTGATATAGCTATTTTTACAAAAAGTGATGAAACTCATCCTCAAACTCTTAAAACCAAGGACTGCTGAACAGATCTTCCTTTTGTCAAGAACATTACTTAGAATAGGCATTGTTCTAAAAAACAAGAAATCAGGGTTCCAAAGCTTTACTCAATTGCTTTATCTGCTACATGAGAATAACACCAATTTGTTATGGCTAGATTACAGGGTCAGTGTGAATATCAAATGAAGCAGTGAATATGAAGATAGCTTTGCAATTGTTATATATGACACAAGGTCCTACAAAATTCTGCTTCTTCAAACAATAAGTATTAGGGTAGGCTGTGGTAAGGAATGCAAAAATGGATCATATTTTTATTGCCATAGAGATTTGTCAATCCAGGAAGAGAGATGAGATATCCAAACAATATAAGGTAGAAAACAGTACCTGCCACAAGAAGGGCCCATTCATTGATTCAGTAATTACTCATTCATCCAATGAATATTTATTTCCTGTTTCACATTTCATCCCAAAGAAAATGAAAGGTGAATTATACAGGACCATAGCCCTTGGAGTGCTCACAAGTTTATGTGAGAGGCAGAGTCATGAACAAATATTAATGACTCATGATGATACATGCTTTAGTAAGGCATGCAAAAAGTTCTGTAGAAAAGGATTGGAGAGAAAGTTGAACTCTATCTGGGAAAATCTGGGCAGACTTCACAGAGGAGGTGACAGCTGAAATAGGTCTTAAAGAATGAATACGAATTCACCAGAGGACTAGATGAAAAAAGCATTTTAAGCTAAGAAACAGCTTCAGAAAAGAGGAGGGTAGAGACATATGCAAAAAAGGTGAATGGGATTAAGAGGTACACATTTCCAGTTATAAAATAATTAAATCATGGGGATGTAATATACAGCATAGGGAATGTAGTTAATAATATCATAATAACTTTGTATGGTAGTAGGTGGTTACTAGATTTAATCATGGTGATCACTTTGTTAGGTATATAAATGACAATCACTATGTTGTACACCTGAATTAATAAAATACAGTATGTGAACTATAATTTTGAAAAATTAATTAATTTAAAAAATCACAAATATGTGAAAGAAAATGGTAGCATGCTTAGGAAACCTTGAGAACTTCGGAATGGAGAGTTGGGGGTCTGGTAGAAGACCAAACTACAAAGGTCAGTTGGGATGAATTGTGGGGAGTCTTGTATGTCATTAAAAAAGGTTTAGTTCTTTCTGTGGTCATTGAATGGCCATTGAAAATTTTTCATGCACAAAGTGACATGTGTCAAGTGACAGTGTTAGCAAAAAAAAAAGCCATGTAATGAAGAGATAGCAGGTTTGGGGGAAAGATGGGACATCTGGAGTTAGAAGTGCTGGAAAGACACCCAGGAAAAGATGTCTAGCAAGTAGAAATTCAAGGAAGAAGTCGGGCTTACAGAGAAGTTTTAGTTGAAACCACTGAAATAAATAAAATGACCCAGACTAAGAGTGTAGAGAGAAGAGAGAAGGCCAGGACAGAACTAGAAGAGAAGGTGCTTATTTCTACCACATGAAGGACGATATTTAGTCATTCTCTATAGTTTGATAAGAGAGATGAGAAAACTGAGAAAATAGAAAACATTTTGTTAACCTCAGATCTTAGCTCAGATATTGTTTCCCAGGATGTTCTTCCTGAGTCCTGCCCAGATGGGATTAGATGCCCCTGTTTAACTCTCCTCTGTCACTCTGTTCTTTCCATGAGTTTTTAATTGTTCACTTATTAGTGTAAGTACAAACATTCTTTTATTGAACTTTGCTTAATTGTGCTTTACAGATAGTGTGTTTTTTTTTGTTTTTGTTTTTTTTACAGATTGAAGGTTTGTAGCAATCCTGCATCAGGCAAGCCTATCAGCACCATTTTTCCAACAAGTTCAGATGATGTTAGCATTTTTTAACAATAAAGTATTTTTCAATTAAGATATGATTTTTTTAAGTTTGTCTTCAAATTAATTTATTTAAAATATTTGTATGAGAAGAATATCTTTATAAATATATGTAAATAGCTTTATATCTCTCTAAAATATTTTTACATTTTTTTCTTTTTATTTAGTTTTTCAAATACATTTGTCTCCGCCTACCCCCTACAACTTTCCACTGCTCTCCTCCCCCCTCCTCCTCCCTCAATTCTTCCCCACTTTTGCTTTGTCCGTGAGTCCTTGCTATACGTTCCTTGACTTGCACCTGCCCTTCCTTTTCCCCCTGCCCACTCCTCCTTTCTTCCCTCTTCTTTCGTTGGTTTCTTTTCTTTTCTTTTTTTTTTCAGTGTTGCTGGTCTGATTTTCCTTGCATCTTTGTTTTGTTGGTTAGGTTCCACTTATAGGTGAGAACATATGGTATTTGTCTTTCGCCCCCTGGCTTATTTTGCTTAGCATAATGCTCTCCAGTTCCATCCATGCTGTCGCAAAGTGTAGTACTTTTTTTCTTTCTGCTGCATAGTATTCCATTTTGTAAATATACCATAATTTTTTGATCCAATCATCTACTGATGGGCATTTAGGTTGCTTCCAACACTTGGCTATTGTATATTGTGTTGCTATGAACATTGGGGTGCATAGGTTCTTTTGAATTGGTGTTTTGGGATTCTTAGGGTATAGTCCCAGCAGGGGAATCACTGGATCAAAAGGCAGTTCCATTTTCAGCTTTCTGAGGAAATTCCACACTGCTTTCCACAATGACTGCACCAGTCTGCATTCCCACCAACAGTGTACTAGGGTTCCCTTTTCTCCACAGCCTCACCAGCACCTGTTGTTTGTTGATCTGTTTATGATGGCCATTCTGACCGGTGTGAGGTGGTATCTCATTGTGGTTTTGATCTGCATTTCTCTGATGGCTACTGATACTGAGCATCCTTTCAAATGTCTTTGGGCCCTCTGTATCTCCTCCTTGGAAAAGCGTCTGCCCAGGTCCTTTGCCCATTTTTTGATTGGATCGTTTGTCTTCTTGGAGTGGAGTTGTGTGTGTTCTTTGTATATTTTGGAGATTAAACCTCTATCTGATGTATCATTAACAAATATATTTTCCCATATGGTTCACTCCCTTTTCATTTTGCTGATGTTTTCTTTAGCTGTGCAGAAGCTTCTTATTTTGATGAGGTCCCACTTGTTTATTCTTTCCTTTATGTCCCTTGGTTTAGGAGACATATCAGTGGAAAAATTGCTGCGTGGGATATCTGAGAGTTTCGTGCCAATGTTCTCCTCTAGGACTTTGATGGTGTTGCGACTTATATTTAAGTCTTTTATCCATCTTGAGTTTATTTTTGTGTATGGTGTCAGCTGATGATCCAATTTCAATATTTTGCATGTAGCCATCCAGCTCTAGCAGCACCATTTGTTGAAGAGGCTATTATTACTCCACTTTATGCTTCTGCCCCCTTGGTCAAATATTAGTTGCCCATATAGACCTGGGCTTATTTCTGGGCTTTCTATTCTGTTCCACTGGTCTATGGGTCTGTTCTTGTGCCAGTATCAGATTGTTTTGATATGCTTTGTAATATAGTTTGATGTCTGGTATTGTGATCCCTCCAACTTTGTTTTTCTTTCTGAAAATTGCTGCGGCTATTCAGGGTCGTTTATGGTTCCATATAAATGTTTGAAATGTCTGTTCTATTTCTGTGAAATATGTCAGTGGTCAGAGACAAGAGGGAAGGAGGGAGGGGTGGGCGGGGGGGAAAGGAAGGGAAGGGGCAAATCAAGGAACATATAGCAAGGACTCATGGACAAAGCCAAAGTGGGGAAGGATTGAGGGAGGAAGAAGGGGGACAGGGGAAAGTTGTAGGGGGTAGGCGGAGACAAATGTATCTGAAAAAATAAATTAATTAATTTTAAAAAATTATGTTTTTAAAAATCTTTCTCAGATTGAGAGTGAACATGGTATTCCTCAGTTTTTCAAATTGAGAAGTGAAAATAGTTATTTTTCATTTTTAATAACTGGTTAAGTGGAACATTTTTCCTGTGTCTATTATTCAATTATATTTTTTGGGAGGGCTATCTTTATTTCATTTTTTCCTTAATTTGTTGTTAGAATATGGGATGGAATTCACTCTTCTTTTTGAACAACCCAGCATTTAAGTTTGTTTCTGAACTGATAGGTAAGTAATACTAGAAACATTTTAGCCAAGATGTTTAAATGCTCTCTTTTGGACAACCATTATGTCCTTACAATACATGTAGTTTTTTGTGGGCCTCTCGACCGCTTTCACTGTACATATTTCGCACCCAAGTGTGTGGCCAGTAGCCATAGGAGCATTGTGATACTGCAATTAAAATTGCCTAATCCAAATAGTGACTTCCTGAAACATCTTTTCTTCGTGGTATTATTCTATGTAAAATTTATATTGTGATTCTACTACTTTTACAAACCTCCAGGGGAACTTGGTTTCAAAATTCACCTGCACTAAGATGACTCCCAAATCTCTATGTTTTCAACTAAGTAAACAAATGGGAAAATAAGTAAATAATTATTGGCTTTGTACTTGGGTCAGTTAAGAGAGAAAAAATGGAATTGAGGGAGTAAGGGTACAGATGGATGTAATAAGACACAGAGCTAACAATGTACATGGAGATCTCACTCCCACAAAGGAACATATAAAAAAGGAGCCCCAGAAATAAAAGCTCATGGGATCAAACAGAACTCCAGAGAGACAAAGGGGTACAGGAGAACATCACATCACAGCATAATTTTCTTAGATTTATGATTTTTTCTATTAAAGGATTTCAAATATATTTTTGCAAGCACAGGAGTAACTGTTGACATTGGCATTTTCAGTGCCCAGATGGTGTTTTTGATTAAAGGAAAGCTGTGGACTTTAGATGTGTGGCAGACAGGTTGTGGAGCTGACATTTACTGTCAATATTTGGGGACCTGTTTGAATCCTTTTTCCAGGTGGAAGACTCCACTTGTATATTGGAACATTTTTCCCTTGCAAAGTTTTTATATTAAATTTGTAATTAAAAGAGTATTTGGAACAGGAAATTTCTGTTTGAAAACTTTAAAAGACATTTGTGATCAAATGATCACATTGACATTAAAGTAAGTTTTGGAATAAATCATATTTGTGTAGAAGTGCATTCTAATAACCCACCAGAGTAAGTTTTTTGTAAAAAGAACCCCTCTTCCTCCTTCACAACTGAATTAATTGGCTTGTCTGATTTCTTTCATGCCAGCAACAAATATTTATTGATGATATCTACATGCCAGATACTCTCTTCAGTTTTGGGATAAAGCAGGAAAAAAAACCAAGAAAGTTCCCTTCCCTTGCAGAGCTTATAATCCAGTGAAGAAGGTCACACAATATATAACCACTAAATCAACCAAATAAATACCATCCTACCTACATACATTCATACGAAGTACTGTCAGTGGTAAGCAATCCACAAAAGATAGAATAGATGGGAAGATGGAAAAGAGTCAGGTAATGCCTTTTCCTTAGAGATGATGTATAAGCTGAGATTTGAGATGTTGAACATATAAATATCAGGAGGAACAGCATTACAAGAAATGGGAACAGTTAGTGCAAAGCTGCTTTGGTGGGAACAACTTTGACATGTTCAAGGTACAGAAAGAAAATCAATATGGCTAGAGGAGAATGAGCAAAGGTAATAAGGCAAGACATGTAGGCAAGAGTTTTGCACCAAAATCAGTCCACTTTAGTGCATGTGTACTTTTAAAATAATAAAAATAGCAGACATAATGCAAAAAGGGAGGAAGCAAAGGAGAGAAGAAGAAAGAGGGAGTGGAGAAGGAAGGAATCAAATTTGCCAAAATTGTGAAAATCCTTCTTTAGTTATTCCTAAAAAAATTTCTAAGAATGAGTACCAGTTTGGTTAACTTCCAATATCCAGTTGTTAAAATAGTTGAGTCTCCTAAAAAAGGTAGCCATGAAAATCTGCTTTTACTGTTTATATTTGGTGTGAATTAATATAGTATTAAGTCCAAAGTAATAAAGCCATTAGGTCCAATATAAAATTTAAATCTTGCAATTAATAAAAATACTTTGATGCACATTGTAAGCACAATAAAAATTATTTTTAATAATAAAATATTTTTTTAAAAAATGACTGAGGTTAGCCTTGGCTGGTATGAATCAGTAGGTTGAGTGCTAGCTTGTGAACCAAAGGGTCACTGGTTCAATTCCCAGTCAGGGCACATGCCTGGGTTGTGGGCCATGTCCCCAGTTGGGGGGAGTGTGAGAGGCAACCTCACATTGATGTTTCTCTCCTTCTCTTTCTCCCTCATTTCCTCTCTCTCTAAAAATAAATAAAATCTTACCAAAAAGACTGAGGTTATATAGGGCCCTGTAATTTAAGTAATGTGGTGTGATTTGGCTTTTTCCAATGTAATTTATTGGAAGATTTGAAACAGAGAAGTGTCATGAATTTGATTTTATTTTAGATACTCTGTGCTGTGTAAATTGAAAACTTAGAAACAGAAGTGTAGAAGCAGTTGAAAGGCTATTGCAAAAATCTAAAGCAGAGCTATCATCTTAGACCATGGTGGTAGTGGTAAGGGTGCTAAGAAATGGTTGTATGCAGGTAGAGTTGACTTACTGATGTTGATGGGAAGGAAGAGTGGTCAAAGAAAAAAGGATAATTCCTAGATTTTGGGCTGTTCAACTGGGTGAATTGCAGCACCATTACTGAGATGAAAAAGAGTGAAGAATTGGTTTGAGGGAGGGACTCAAGAGCTCCTTTTGGGATATGTTAAGTTTAAGATGATTATTAAATAGCTGAAGACACCATTAAGTAGGCAATTTATATATCAAGCTTGAAGTTTCAGAGCTATGGGATTGGGTGAGATAAGCTTGGAATGTTTTTTTTTTTTAAAGAGGTGCGGTAACTGAATCCTCGGGATCTCCAATACTTAGAGGTTTGGAAGAGGAGAAGGATTCAGCAAAGGAATCTGAAGAGCAATGAGTTAGAGAGGAAGAAACCCAAGAAAGTGAGTGGCCCAGAAGCAAAGTGAAGGCAGTGGGTCAAGGAGGAGGACAAGACCAAAAGCTGCTAAAAGAACAAGCAATTTAAGGACAAAGACTTCACCACTTGGCAATATGAAAATTGCTGCTGTCCTCAATAAGAGCCATCAGGGTGGAATGGAAGGGATGAAAGTCCAACTAAAGTAGGGAAATAGAGGCAATATGTGTAGTTAACTTTTTTGAAGAAGTGCTATGAAAGGACACAGAGGGAAGGGGTTGTAACTAAAAGATGTTGGGTCACAGGTTTTTTGAATATGAGAGATAGCAGAGCAGGTTTGTACGCTGATGACAGTGAGCCAGGAGAGAGGGAGAAATTGATGATGCAGGACAGAAGATGTATAGTTAGAGGATCAAAGCCCTGAGGGGAATAGGATCCAAAGAGAGTTGGAAGGGTTGGCTTTTTTAAAGAAGCCACTTCAGCCCTGGTTGGTGTAGCTCAGTGGATTGAGCCCCGACTTGCGAACCAAAGGGTTGCCGGTTCAATTCCCAGTCAGGGCATGGCTTGCAGGCCAGGTCCCCAGTAGGGGGCGTGCGAGAGGCAACCACACATAGATGTTTCTCTCCTCTCTTCCTCCCTTCCCCTCTGTCTAAAAATAAATAAATAAATATCTTTAAAAAAAAAAGCCACTTCATTTAAATCGTAGTAGATAAAGCCGCACATAGAAGCATAGGTAAAGGTATATAAGAGGATTTATTGTGCAAAAACAGATGAGTTCTTCCCCTTCTTACAGAGAAATGAAGGAGAGTCATTAGATGAAGAAGGCTGGGGGTGTGTCATATAGGAAGTTTGAGAAGAAAAGGTATGAAATAGCCATTTGAACAGTGGGAAATTATGCAATAAGTTTCAAAACTGTTATTAATTTATTTGCACAAAGGTATCAAATACAATAGTCTTCATTGTACAATATAAAAGAGATGTTAAAGTATTCTTTCTGAATGATGATTAGATTGCTCCAAATCTATAAAAATGTTTTCAACAGGGAAAAAATTTCTTTACCTTTCTTTGCTATGGTTAATGAGCATTTGTTCATTTGTTTTGTTATAGGTTAAAAAGAATATAGTTTAAGACCCATTCATTTATTTTATTTTTAAATCGTTTATCATTGTGTGTGTGTGTTTGTGTGTGTGTGTGTGTGTGTGTGTGTGTGTGTGTGTGTGATGCATAGCTTGAAGAAATTTTAAAACCTAGGAGGTTATGCCACTAGAGTAAGACATGGTCTATAGATAAATCACCTATGTTGGATCAAAGGATGATGAAAGATTCTGTAAAAATCCTTAAGTTGTTAATAAGTATGTTTAGGGAGATGGTAATGGAGAAGTAATGGCCTGATTAATTTTCAAGCCCAGCCTGCCTATCACCAGACAGCAACAGTGGGCTTAATATATGCAAGTAACTTTGTGCATATAATCTTTGCATCAACGCTACCTGCAAAGTATCATCCTGTTTTATAAACTGAAATTAAGAGGAGTTCAGAAGTTACTTGCACAGGATTCTGAAGTGCCTAAGAGATAAACTGGGTTTGGAATCTAATTCTTCCAATTTCAAAACCAAATACTCCCTAAGGTGTTGGACTCATTCATTCATAGAACAAATAGTTGTCGGGTATTTACCTTGCAATAAGAAATGTGCTCAGTAACTTACATATTTTGCCTCAGTTTCTTTTCACAACTATTCAATGACATGGGGGTAAATATTTCACTCTTTTACAGGTCAAAAAATTGAGGTTTAATGAAAGAGATAAATTTGATCACTTAACTAAATGCAGCCACAGAATATGAGAGATGTCTAATTTAAAAAAATATATATTTTATGTATTTATTTTTAGAGAGAAGGAAAGAAAGAGAGGGAGAGAAACATTGATGTGTGGTTGCTTCTCACACACCCCAACTGGAGACCCGACCTGCAACCCAGGCATGTGCTCTGACAGGGAATCGAATCAGCGACCCTTTGGTTTGCAGGCCAGGACTGAATCCACTGAGCCACACCAGCCAGGGCAAGATGTCTGATTTTTAAGAAAGAATAAAATTTCCTTCTTGTAGTAATTCATAGCCCGTTTAATATAAGGAATTGAGACCATTGGATTGGCAAATGTTGGGTACACCGCTTAGCATGAAATCTAGATATTCTGGCTAAAAGTGCCTGAATTTGTTTTTGATTTAGGGTAACTCAGCAGCTGTCCTAAAGTGAATGGGCAAAGTACATCCCAGCTGCAGACAGAAAGATATTTTGTTTTTCTGAAAATCTTTGCACTAGTGGTCATTTTTGTGTGGCAGGTCCTCTAATCCTGACAATTCAATATAGGGCCTCTCACTGAAACTTAGAATGATCCTGTTTTTTGAAAGTATAATTTTCTCTAAAAGGAATTGAATCTAATAAACACGTAAGTAATTTCATCTGAGTTTCATTTGTGACCTTGTCTTCACAAGCATTGCCAACTTGTTTTGGCTTTCTATTAGATCTTTTATCAAACCACAAGCTGGGTTTTGGTGGGACATTGGTAAGTTTCAACCTATCTCCAATCCATTGGTATGAAATACTAGGAAAAGCTTATTTTCAAAAATAATTTTAATTACAAGTTTAAAGTTATGGAGCTCTCAAAGGATTCTTGTGGATTTACCCCAGCCTCCCTTCTAATCCACCATCGTCTTCTCATTCTTATTGTGGGGTATGGAAAGAACCACAGGGGGAGGAGTTCCAATATTGCTGAAGTCTAGGGTACAGGGTAGGGAGCAGAAAGACAAGAGTCTAGAGAAGTTCATAGGGGCCAGGTCATGCTGGATTTTGTAAGATATTAAGTATAAGATTGGATGAGGGACCAGGAAGACTTAATGGTGAAGCCCAGGTTTTAGACTTGAGCTCCTGAGTAAATGACTCAGTTTTTTGGGCCCAAGTTATAAGCCAGGAAAAAATATGGGAAAATGGATAGTAGTTCATCATTCATTGGTTTCAGGTTTGTCAATTATCCCTACATTTAAATATTCTGAAAGCTAAGTATTTCTTTAGTGGTTTGATGAAGAGTTCTGCTTTGGCACAAGGAGAGTCCCCATCTTTGAAGCCATGCAGGGAGCTGATGAATCAACAAAGCCCCAGGAAAATGGTGCCTGGTACTGAAGCCACATCCTTGTTAATGAGATTAGGCTCCAATAGTAGCTTAGAACAGGGTTTATAAACTAGAAGCCAACAGGCCAAGTGTCTCACAATTTGGGGATGGCTCTCCAGTGTTTTAAAATTTGATTTAAAGTGGTTTTGTTTAACTCATATGTTCTTCAGCTCTCCATAGCCCTTGGCCCTGGCTGTTGTTTTATACCTGTCTGCTTCACACTTTACCTTCTCTGCCCTGCTTCATTCCATAACTTGGAGTGAAAAGTGGAGGCAAGATATTACCAGAACCTCTATATCCATAACTGAGAGACAAGCCTAGGCAACATAACTCAAAGGGCCTAACACTTGGGAGGTATGAGATGTAAGTAGTTTACTAGAGCAGCTAGAAATGGGAAGAAAATTCTTCGCAGCCAGATTGGCAGGTACTTTTCTTTCTCAGGATGGAAGAGGCCACAAAAAGACATACAACACTTATGGGAAAGTGCTGTTGGGCTATCAGCCTTGCCCCAAGTTCCAATTTTATGTTGAGATGGTCACATAATTGGTGGTCTGTATTGAGATGCCACAGAGGACTTTCTAGTAAATTTTATTAATGGTTGGATGCTGGTGGCGGGAGAAAGCCCTGGATCCACTGCTTTCTACTTTAGAAAGAAAAAAAATGTAATAAAAATTTAGT
Source organism: Pteronotus mesoamericanus (assembly GCF_021234165.1). NCBI lineage: Eukaryota > Metazoa > Chordata > Mammalia > Chiroptera > Mormoopidae > Pteronotus > Pteronotus mesoamericanus. Next base: position 6,164,835 of record NW_026555072.1, read on the forward strand.
AAAATGGAAAAAATAAGAGAAAATGAAGTGGGAATAGATATAAACATGACATAAAAACTGCTATAATTGAATTTTTAAAACGCTAGAATTTCAGCAGTGTCTTTATCAGAATTAAAATAGTCGAACACTTCTGAAAATATCCTGTAGCTTTTACTGAAGGGAAAATTCCTGAACCCTGGGTGAGATTACTGACTCTCCCTGGTGATGGAGGATATATTGTGTCTCCTCAAAGATAGGCTGATGTCAGAGATGCTGACCTTAGGCATGAGGATGATAAAGCCAGGAGGGTTAGCTTTAAGGTTAACAAGTGAAAGCAGCTTCTAAGAAAATACATCTTTGCCCTTATCCCCTCCTAGAAGCACTTCTTAGATCACATTCCTCACAGGACTCCTGTTGGTGTTTTCCAGAAGAGCTATGTCTTCTCTTTTTTCTTTTTTTTTTTCTTTTATTTATTTTTTTATGTTTATTTTTTTTAATTAATTTATTTACTTTTTAAATACATTTGTCTCTGCCTTCCCCCCACCTCTTTCCCTTGCCCCCTCCCACCTTCCCTCCCTCAGCTCTTCCCGTTTGGTTTTGTCCATGAGTCCTTGCTATATGTTCCTTGACTTTCCCCTTCCCTTCCCTTTCCCTGCCCCCCCCTTCCCTCTTGTCTCTGTTGATTTCTTTTCCTTTCAGTGTTGCTGGTCATATTTTCCTTGCTTCTTTGCATTGTTGGTTAGGTTCCGCTTATAGGTGAGATCATATGGTATTTGTCTTTCGCCCCCTGGCTTATTTTGCTTAGCATGATGCTCTCCAGTTCCATCCATGCTGTCGCAAAGTTTAGTACTTCTTTTTTTCTTTCTGCTGCGTAGTATTCCATTGTGTATATGTACCATAATTTTTTGATCCAGTCATCTACTGATGGGCATTTAGGTTGCTTCCAACACTTGGCTATTGTAAATTGTGCTGCTATGAACATGGGGGTGCATAGGTTCTTTTGTATTGGCATTTTGGTGTTCTCAGGGTATAGTCCCAGCAGGAGAATCGCTGGATCAAAAGGCAGTTCCATTTTCAGCTTTCTGAGGAAATTCCACACTGCTTTCCATAGTGGCTGCACCAGTCTGCATTCCCACCAACAGTGGACTAGAGTTCCCTTTTCTCCACAGCCTCGCCAGCACCTGTTGTTTGTGGATCTGTTTATGATGGCCATTCTGACCGGTGTAAGGTGGTACCTCATGGTGGTTTTGATCTGCATTTCTCTGATGGCTAGTGATGCAGAGCATCCTTTCAAATGCCTCTGGGCCCTCTGTATCTCCTCCTTATAAAAGCATCTGCCCAGGTCCTTTGCCCATTTTTTGATTGGATCGTTTGTCTTCTTGGAGTAAAGTCGAGTGAGTAATTTGTATATCTTGGAGATCAAACCTCTATCTGATGTATCATTAGCAAATATATTTTCCCAAATGGTTGGCTCCCTTTTCATTTTGCTGATGTTTAATTTAGCTGTGCAGAAGCTTCTTATTTTGATGAGGTCCCACTTGTTTATTCTTTCCTTTATGTCCCTTGCTTTAGGAGACATACCGGTGAAAAAATTGCTGCGTGGGATATCTGAGAGTTTCCTGCCAATGTTCTCCTCTAGGACTTTGATGGTGTTGCGACTTATATTTAAGTCTTTTATCCATCTTGAGTTTATTTTTGTGTATGGTGTCAGCTGATGATCCAATTTCAATTTTTTGCATGTAGCCATCCTGCTCTCCCAACACCATTTGTTGAAGAGGCTGTTATTGCCCCATTTTATGCTTCTGCCCCCTTTGTCGAATATTAGATGTCCATAGAGACCTGGGCTTATTTCTGGGCTTTCTATTCTGTTCCACTGGTCTATGGGTCTGTTCTTGTGCCAGTACCAGATTGTTTTGAGTATAGTGGCTTTGTAGTAGAGTTTGATGTCCGGTATTGTGATCCCTCCTACTTTGTGTTTCTTTCTCAAAATTGCTGCGGCTATTCGAGGTCGTTTATGGTTCCATATAAATTTTTGAAATGTCTGTTCTATTTCTGTGAAATACGTCATTGGTATCTTAATAGGGATTGCGTTGAATCTATAAATTGCTTTGGGTAGTATGGACATTTTAAGGATATTAATTCTTCCAATCCATGTGCACGGTATATGCTTCCATTTATTTGTGTCTTCCTTAATTTCTTTTTTCAATGTTGTATAGTTTTCTGCATACAGGTCTTTTGTGTCTTTGGTTAAATTTATCCCTAGGTACTTTATCTTTTTTCGTGCTATATCGAATGGTATATTTTTCCTGATTTCTTCGTCTTCTATTGCGTTGCTGGTGTACAAAAACGCCTTTGATTTCTGAATGTTGACTTTGTATCCTGCTGTTTTGCCAAATTCACTTATTAGGTTGAGGAGTTTTTTGGTAGAGTCTACAGGGTTCTCTATGTACACTATCATGTCATCTGCAAACAATGATAGTTTTACTTCCTCCTTTCCTATTTGGATGCCTTTTATCTCTTTCTCTTGTCTGACCGCTGTGGCTAGGACTTCCAATAGGATGTTGAAAAGAAGCGGTGAGAGCGGACATCCTTGTCGTGTTCCCGATCTTAGTGGGAAAGCTTTCAGTTTTTGCCCGTTGAGTATGATATTGGCTGTAGGTTTTTCATATATGGCCTTTATTACGTTGAGGAATGCCCCATTTATTCCCATTTTGCTGAGTGTTTTGATCATAAATGGGTGCTGTACCTTGTCAAATGCTTTTTCTGCATCTATCAAGATGATCATGTAGTTTTTGTCTTTTCTTTGATTTACGTGGTGTATCACGTTTACTGATTTGCATATATTGAACCATCCTTGCATCCCTGCGATGAATCCCACTTGATCGTGATGGATAATCTTTTGAATGTATTGCTGGATGCGGTTTGCCAATATTTTGTTGAGGATTTTAGCATCTATGTTCATCAGCGAAATTGGCCTGTAGTTTTCTTTCTTTGTAGGGTCTTTATCTGGTTTTTGGATCAGGGTGATGCTGGCCTCATAGAAGGAGTCTGGCAGTCTTCCCTCCTCTTGGATTTTTTGGAATAGTGAGGAGGACAGGGGTTAGCTCTTCCTTTAATGTTTTGTAAAATTCTCCTGGGAAACCGTCTGGCCCTGGGCTTTTGTGTGCCGGGAGTTTTTTGATTACTGCTTCAATTTCCCCAACTGTTATCGGTCTGTTCAAGCTTTCTGTTTCTTCCTCCTTCAGTGTTGGAAGATTATACTTTTCTAAAAATTTGTCCATTTCATCAAGATTTTCAAATTTCTTGGCATATAATTGTTCATAATAGTTTCTGATGATCATTTGTATTTCTGTGGTATCAGTTGTTATTTCTCCTCTTTCATTTCTGATATTATTAATTTGGGTCCTCTCCCTTTTTTTCTTGATGAGTCTGTTTAAAGGCTTGTCAATTTTATTTATCTTTTCAGAGAACCAGCTTCTGGATTGGTTGATCCTCTGAATTGTTCTTTTTGTCTCTATGTCATTCAGTTCTGCTCTAATCTTGACTATTTCCTTCCTTCTACTTGCTCTGGGATTTATTTGTTGTTGTTTCTCCAGTTCTTCAAGTTGTAGTGTGAGGTCTTTTATTTGAAATGTTTCTATCTTTTTAAGGTAAGCCTGTATTGTTATGAACTTCCCTCTCAGGACCACCTTTGCTGTGTCCCATAGGTTTTGGACAGTTGTCTGTTCATTTTCATTTGTTTCCAGAAATTTTTTGATTTCTTCTCTTATCTCATTATTGACCCATTCATTGTTTAATAGTGTACTGTTCAGTCTCCATGAGTTTCCAAGTTTTTAAAGTTTCTCTTTGAGTTTGATTTCGAGTTTCAAGGCCTTGTGGTCTGAGAAAAAGTTTGGTATTATTTCAATTTTCCTGAATTTACTAAGGCTTGCTGTGTGTCCTATCATGTGGTCTATCTTTGAAAAACTGCCATGAACATTTGAAAAGAATGTGTATTTTTCTTCTTTGGGATGTAAGGTTCTATATATGTCAGTTAAGTCTCTTTGATTCAGTGTGTCATTCAGCGCCACGATATGTTTATTAATGTTTTGTTTGGAAGATCTGTCCATTTTTGACAGTGGGGTGTTGAAATCCCCTACTATCAGTGTGTTGCTATCTATATCTTTTTTGAAGTCATCCAACAATTTCCTTATCAACTTGGGGGCTCCTATATTGGGAGCATATAAGTTTACAATGTTGATGTCTTCTTGATAGATTCTTCCTTTAAGTATGATAAAGTGCCCCTCTGGGTCTCTCTTTATGGCCTTTGCTTTGAAATCTACTTTGTCTGATACAAGTATGGCAACCCCGGCCTTTTTCTCATGTCCATTTGCTTGGAATATTATTTTCCATCCCTTTACTTTCAATCTGTGTAGGTCTCTTGCTCTGAGGTGGGTCTCTTGTAGGCAGCATATGTGTGGGTCATGTGTTGTTATCCATTCAGCTACCCTGTGTCTTTTGATTGGGGCATTTAGTCCATTCACATTGAGAGATATTACTGATAGAAACTTACTCATCTTTTCTCTTTGTACTTGTGTTCCTCTCTGTCTCATTCTTTTCCTTCATCTGCCTAAACCAGTCCCCTTAGCATATCTTGGAGTGCTGGTTTGGTAGAGATGTATTCTTTTAGCCTTCCCTTGTCTGGGAAACTCCGTATTTCTCCTTCTATTTTAATAGAGAGCCTTGCCGGGTAGAGCAGCCTTGGTTTTAGTCCCTTGCTTTTCAAGGCTTGGAATATTTGTTGCCATTCCCTTCTGGCTTGTAGTGTTTCTGTTGAGAAGTCAGCTCCTAGGCGTATCGGGGCCCCCTTGTATGTTACTTTCTCCTTCTCCCTTGCTGCCTTGAGGATTCTCTCTTTGTCTTTGACATTTGCCATTTTAATGATGATGTGTCTTGGAGTGGACCTCCTTGGGTCCTTCTTGAGTGGGGTCCTCTGTTCCTCCTGGATCCATGAGAGCCTTTCTCTCCTCAAATTAGGGAAATTTTCCATCATTACTTTTTCGAGGAGGTTCTCTATTCCTTGCTCCTCTTCTTCTCCTTCTGGTATCCCTATTATACGGATATTATTACGTTTCAGGTTGTCCTGCATTTCCCTAAATGCTTCTTCATTCTTTTTGAGCCGTTTTTCCATTTCTTGCTCTTTCTGGGAGCTTTTTTCTACCTTGTCTTCCATCTCACTGATTCGATCCTCAGCTTCATCCAGCCTGCTTTGGATTCCTTCTACTGTGTTCTTCAATTCAGAAATTCTATTCTTCATATCCTCTTGTGTCTTCTTGATAGTTTCTATGTCCTTTCCCAGGCTGATATAGTTTGCTGTAAGATCCTGATAGTTTCTCTGCAGTTTCTCCTAGTTCTCTTTGAGCTGGCTGAGCTCATTGAGCTTCCTTAGAACCATTGTTTTAAATTCCATATCTGATATTTCCCTTGCCTCTATTTCATTGAGCTCTCTCTGTGGGGAGTCCCCTTTTCCACTCATTTGGGGGGAACTTCTTTTTCTTCCCATTTTTGTGAGAGTCTGTTAAGTATTTTTGTCCTTTACTTTTCTTTCTGGGCTTGCCTCTGATGATGTCAGTTGTTGACCCTATAGAGCCTTGGGTTGTTTGTTTGAGCCTTTCAGGAGTCTAATGTCTGTGTCTGACTCCTGCTTGGAGCAGCTCTGTGACCCCTTCGGTCAGGGCTGGGCTATTTTTTGGGATCTCTCTGCGCTCTCACGAGAGCTCCTTGAGCGCGTTCCCAGCGCGTTCCCAGCGCGTTCCCAGCGCGGCAGGGTCCCCCACCTGCCTGGGCTCGCATGTGTTTGCCCCAGACCAGGGGGCTTATTCGCGACCTCCCGTGCTCATCTGGCCTCCCTGGCACGCAAGCTTCGCGGCACTGGTCAGTTTAGGGTCTTCTATTGTGTGTTTTCCCCGCTTTTGGCTCTTTGGGTGCGTTGCTTGCCCTGGCCAAATGGGGACTACGGAAATGGGAGGAAATCAGCTCTAGGACTCTCCGGTTAATCCTGTTTCTGGTCTCTCCTCCAGGGACTCTGGGCAGCTCTACTTATTTAGTGGGCCGCTCCGCAATCGCGGCGGGTAGGTCAATTTATGCCTGCCCTTGCCCCTCTGTGCAATCCCTCGCAGGCCGTATGGGTGCCAGTCTGTGTGAGGCCTTGCCGGCAGGTGCAAGCGTTCGCCAGCCCGCGTGGGTCACACACACGCTCGCCAACCCTCGCCAGTCACTCGGCGCAAGTGTGCGCGCCTGCTCTGGGTGTTTTGGGGGTGTCTATGTTTGCTTTTCGGCTTTTGGCTCTTTGGGGGTGTGGCCTCTTCTCGCGCAATGGAGACTTCGGCAAGGAGAAGGAGTCAGGACTCCCCGGTTCCTCCTCCCGTTCTTTCCCCAATGCCTCCGTTTCTAGTCTCCCCTCAGGGGCCTCTGGGCAGTTCTGTGACCCCTTCGGCCGAGGATCCAAACCCTGTGCGGACTGCGTTTCAATCACAGGCAGTCTGGTTCATGCGCGCCCCGCTTCTGCCTCTTTGGGGTCGCGCCTTTCCAGCCCACAATGGAGACTACCGAACGTGGAGGGAGTCGGGACTCCCCGGTTCCTCATCCCGTTCTTTCCCCAATGCCTCCGTCTCCAGTCTCTCCTCAAGGCTCTCCCAGCCAGTCTGCACTCTGCCCCTTAGCTCACACGTGTACAAGCTGTGTGCGGAGCGCACAAAAGGCAGGTTAATTGATTCCCTTATGCCTGAGCGAGATAGCTGCAGAGTGGGAAGTGCGTTATCACCCGGGCTCCACCGGCCGCAGTGTCAGTTCTCTTCACAAAGTTTTCCTCACCAGTCTTTTCCCAGGCACCAGCCCACCCTGCTGCCGCCTCTACCCAGCGATCAAGGAGGGTGGCTGCCGCTGCAACTTTTGCGTTTACCCTTTAAATGTCTTTTTGCATCCCCAGCCACCTGTCTCTGGCAGAGAGCGCCCCTAAGCTTTTTGGGGTTGCGTTTTGTCTGTATTTTCTCGGCTTTAGCTGCTGTAGTTTAGGGGTTCCTGTTTATGATTCAGACCCCGTTCTTCTCAGGGGGACGCTAACTGGCCATTTCAATGTCCCTCTGGTGCCAGTGCCCTTGCGCACCCAGCCCACCCTCTCGAGCCTCCACCGCAATTCTCACCCGTTGGGATGTGTGAGAGTCGAATCCACTGTCCGCGGCACCAAGGCTCCTCTCCCACTATCGCTCCACTGTTTTCCAGGTGATTACTCCATTATTTAGTTGCAATTCCAGTTTGGTTTTGGGAGGAGGTCAGCGTGACTCCCTTTCACTCCTCCGCCATCTTTTTCTCTCTCTCTCTTTCTTTTTTCATTGCCATTTGTTTACTTAGAATTCTAGACACAAGGTCTATTCTAGTTGAGTCAGTATAAAATAAAAACAAAAACCCAACATGCACAAGGATTCTAATTGTTGTTATGATTTCAAATGAATCCTTGTTTTCTTCAACTCCGGTTACTTACTACAGTACCTTTGTGTTGTCTCCCTGTTTTTTCAGAAAGGGAGACACCCAATTCCCAGTTAACAATGCAGGAGCAGTGGCAGCTTCTGCCTTGTTTCTGCATCTCACTCCGACCCCTGAGTAATTCTGGTTATGTGTATTGTGCACTGCTTCAGCATGTGCACACACACATACAAATTCACACATTAATATGCTAGACACTGAAAACACGTATGTGTACTCCTACGTGGGTCTAAGAGATTGGTTGTACTGGATTAGGGACTACTCTAATGAATTTATTTTAATTGAATTACCTCTGTAAAGACTCTGTCTCCTAATAAGGTCTGATTCTCAGGTTGTGGGTATTAGGACTTCACCGTATGAATTTTAGGAGAGCATAATTGAACCCTTATAACTGTACTACCCAAATGTACACATCTGGTTGTCTTTTGGCTAATTTACGGCACTCCAGAGGTGACAGCTCACTTTTCCCCATTCTGGGGTTCCAGCCGTGGTATTTGCCCCAAGGCTTTCCAGATCCCTCCACGTCTCTTCTATCTTTGGCCTGCTTTCTCCTGGGCAATCCTGCTGTACTGTAGATCCTGAGAAGAGAGAGAATTTTCTAGTTTCTTCCTTAGTAGGACACTGTCTTTTTCCTCCTCATTTCACCATTTTCCACTTTCTTGTAACAGCTGAACCAAGCCTACTTCCAGCATCCCCTTAGAAATACATTACGGTTACTCTATTTCTACCCCCATGATGCCTCTCCCGTTAGGCTTTGTTCTTTTGTACAAGCAAGTCTTGTCTTAGACATCAACTCCTTGATAATGGGCAACCTAAGGAGAATAGTGTTGTTGAAAATGTTTGATTTTTGGGAGGGTAGATAAGAGGAATTTTTTCTTTTTTTAAATTTATGTTTAATTTCTTTTGTTCATTAGTTTATTTTGTTGAATAGACTCCACTTATAGGTGAGATAATATGGTATTTATCTTTCACCGACTGGCTTGTTTCACTCAGCATAATATTCTCCAGTTCCATCCATGTTGTCGCTAAAGATAGGAATTTCTTTTTCTTTCTTTCTTTCTTTCTTTCTTTCTTTCTTTCTTTCTTTCTTTCTTTCTTTCTTTCTTTCGTTCTTTCTTTCTTTCTTTCTTTTACATGCAGGTTGATTTTATTTATTTTTTAAATTTCAAAATCAATTTTTAATATAATTTTTTTATTGTTCAAATACATTTGTCTCCATTTTCTCACTACCACTTTTCTCTGACCCAGCCACCCACACCTCCCAACCTTAATCCTTCTCCACTTTGGCTTTGTCCATGGGTCCTTTATACATGATCTTTGATTTGACCCTTCCCCTTCTTTTCCCTTTTACCCCCACTCTCCTTCCCTCTCATCACTGGTGGTTTGTTTTTTTCTTTCAGTGTTGCTGATTATATTTTTCTTGCTTGTTTGTTTTGTTGATTAGGTTCCACTTATAGGTGACAGCATATGGTATTTGTCTTTTACTGCCTGGCTTATTTCAAGTAGCATAATGCACTCAAGTTCCATCCATGCTGTTGCAAAGGGCAGTAGCTCTTTCTTTCTGCTGTGTAGTATTCTCCTGTGTAAATGTACCAGAGTTTTTTGATTCACTCACTTATTGATGTGCACTTAGGTTGCTTCCAGCACTTGGCTAATGTAAATTGTGTTGCTATGAACACTGGGGTGCATAGGTTCTTTTGAATTGGTGAGTTGGGATTCTCAGGGTATGACCCCAGCAGTGGAATCACTGGGTCAAAAGGGCAGTTACATTTTTAGCTTTTTGAGGAAATTCCAAACTGTTTTCCACAGCAGCTGCACCAGTCTGCATTCCTACCAACAGTGTACTAGGGTTCCCTTTTCTCCACAACCTCATCAGCACTTGTTATTTGTTGATTTGCTTATGATGGCCATTCTGACTGGTGTGAAGTGGTATCTCATTGTGGTTTTAATTTGCATCTCTCCAATGGATAGTGATGCTGAACATCCTCTCATATGTCTGGTCCCTGTGTATGTCCTCCCTGGGGAGGTGTCTGTTCAGGTCCTTTGACCATTTTTTAATTGTATTGTTTGTATTCTTGGAGTGGAGTCGTGTCAATTCTTTATATATTTTGGAGATCAAACCCCTGTGTGAGGTATCACTGGCAAATATATTTTCTCATACGGTTGGTTCCCTTTTCACTTTGTTGATATTTTCTTTAGCTGTGCAGAAGCTTTTTAATTTAATGTAGTCCAGTTTGTTTATTCTTTCTTTTGTATCCTTTGTTCTAGGGGACATATCGGTGAAAATATTGCTGTGTGGAATATCTGAGATTTTCCTGTCTATGTTTCCTCTAAGACTTTTATGGTATCATGACTTATATTTAAGTGCTTTATCCATCCTGAGTTTATTTTAATGTATGGTATAAGTTGGTAGTTAATTTTAATTTTTTTTAATATGGCTGCCTGGATCTCCCAACACCATTTGTTGAAGAGGCTATGTTTACTCCATTTTATGCTTCTGCTCCCTTTGTCAAATATTAATTGACCATAGAGACATGGGTTTATTTCTGGGCTCCCTATTCTGTTCCATTGATCTATGTGTCTGTTCTTATGCCAGTACCAGGCTGTTCTAATTACAGTGGCCTTGTAATATAGTTTTATGTCAGGGATTGTGATCCCTCCTACTTTGTTCGTCTTTCTCAAAATTGCAGCAGCTATTCGGGGTCATTTATGGTTCCATATAATGTTTTGAAATGTTTGTTTTGTGTTTGTGAAATACGTCATTGGTGTTTTAACAGGGATTGCATTGAATCTATAAATTGCTTTGTGTAGTATGGACATTTGGATGATGTTAATTCTTCCAATGCATGAACATGGTATATGCTTTCATTTATTTTGTGTCTTTCTTGATTTCTTTCTTCAGTGTTGTATAGTTTTCTACGTACATGTCTTTTACCTTCTAGGTATTTTTATTCCTAAGTAATTTATTTTTCTTGTTGCTGTAGCAAATGGGATTTTTTTCCCTGAAATCTGATTCTGATATTTCATTGTCGGTGTATGAAAACGCCTATGATTTCTGGATAGTGACTTTGTATCCTGCTGTTTTGCCAAATTCACTTCTCATTAGGTCGAGTAGTTTTTTCTGTGGAGTCTGTAGGGTTTTCTATGTACACTGTCATATCATGTGGAAACAGTGACAGTATTGCTTCTTCCTTTCCAATGTGGACCTTTTCTTTCTTTCTTTCTTTCTTTCTTTCTTTCTTTCTTTCTTTCTTTCTTTCTTTCTTTCTTTCTTTCTTTCTTTCCTTCCTTCCTTCCTTCCTTCCTTCCTTCCTTCCTTCCTTCTTTCTTTCTTTCTTTCTTTCTTTCTTTCTTTCTTTCTTTCTTTCTTTCTTTTTCTTTCTTTCTTTTTCTTCTTTCTTTCTTCTTATTGCTGTGGCTAGGACTTTCAATACTTTGTTGAATAGAAGTGATGAAAGCAGACACCCTTGTCTCATTCCTGATCTTGGTGGGAAAGCTTTTAGGTTTTGCCCATTGAGTATGATGTTGGCTGTAGGTTTTTCATATATGGCCTTTATTATGTTGAGTTATGCTCCTTCTACTCCCACTCTGCTGACTGTTTTTATCATGAATGGGTGCTATACCTTATCAAATGCTTTTTGCTCCATCTATTGATATGATCATGTGATTTTTGTCTTTCCATTCGTTTATGTGATGTATGACATTTATTAATTTGTGAGTATTGTACCATCCTTGCATCCCTGGGATGAATCCCACCTGAGCATGGTGGATGATCTTTTTAACATATTGCTGGCTGTGGTTTGCCAATATTTTGTTGAGGATCTTAACGTCTATGTTCTTCAGCAATATTGGCCTGTAGTTTTCTTTCTTTGTTGTGTCTTTATCTGGTTTGGGGATTAGGATGATGTTGGCTTCATAAAAAAAGAATTTGGGAGGCTTCCTTCTTCTTGGATTTTTTGGAAGTGTCTGAGAAGGATAGCAGTTAGCACTTCCTTAAATGTTTTGTAACAATTTTCTGTGAAACCATCTGATCCAGGGCTTCTCTGTGCTGGGAGTTTCTTGAGTACTGCTTCAATTTCACTAGGTATTATTGTTCTGTACATGCTTTCTGCTTCTTCTTCATTTAGTGTTGAAAGATAATATGTTTCTAGAAATTTGTCCTTTTCACCTAGGTTGTCAAATTCCTTGACATATAGTTGTTCATAGTAATTTCTTACAATTGTTTGTATTGCTGTGGTATCAGTTGTAATTTCTCCTCTTTCAATTCTGTTATTATTTATTTGGGTCCTCTCTCCTTTTTCTTGATGAATCTGCTTTGAGTTTTGTCAGTTTTGTTTATATTTTCAAAGAACCACCTCCTGGATTAATTGATCCTTCAAGTTGTTCTTTTATTCTCTATGTCATTCAATTCGGCACTGATCTTGGTTATTTCCTTCCTTGTACTCACTCTGGATTTTGTTTGTTCTTGTTCCTCCAGTTCTTGTAGATGTCACATTAGGTTGTTTATTTGAAATATTTCTATTATTGTTTTGTTAGGCCTATATTTCTATGAACTTCCCTCTCAGGACTTCCTTCACTGTGTCCCATGGTTTTGGGCTGCTGTGTGTTTATTTGCATTTGTTTCCAGAAACTTATTTATTTCTTCCTTGATTTCATAATTCACCCATTCATTGTTTAATAGCATGATATTCAGTCTCCATTAATATGAAAGATATTTCTTTTTTTAATTTATTTATTTTTTCAAATACATTTGTCTCAGCCTTCCCTCCATCACTTTCCCTTCCCCCTCCCCACTCTCCCTCCCTCAATCCTTCCCCTTTGGTTTTGTCCATGAGTCCTTGCTATATGTTCCTTGACTTTCCCCTTCCTTCCTTTTCCCCCGCCCAACCCTCCCTCCTTCCCTCTTGTCTTTGTTGGTGTCTTTTCCTTTCAGTGTTGCTGGTCTTATTTTCCTTGCATCTTTGTATTGTTGCTTAAGTTCCGCTTCTAGGTGAGATCATATGGTATTTGTCTTTCGCCCCCTGGCTTATTTCTCTTAGCATAATGCTCTCTAGTTCCATCCATGCTGTCGCGAAGTTTAGTAGTTCTTCTTTTCTTTCTGCTGCGTAGTATTCCATTTTGTAAATATACCATAATTTTTTGATCCAATCATATATTGATGGCCATTTAGGTTGCTTCCAACATTTGGCTATTGTAAATTGTGTTGCTATGAACACTGGGGTGCATAGGTTCTTTTGTATTGGCATTTTTGTGTTCTTAGAGTATAGTCCCAGCAGGGGGATCACTGGATCAAAAGGCAGTTCCATTTTCAGCTTATTGAGGAAAATCCACACTGCTTTCCACAGAGGCTGTACCAGTCTGCATTCCCACCAACAGTGGACTAGGGTTCCCTTTTCCCCACAGCCTCGCCAGCACCTGTTGTTTGTTGATCAGTTTATAATGCCCATTCTGACCGGTGTGAGGTGGTATCTCATTGTGGTTTGAATCTGCATTTCTCTGATGGCTAGTGATGCTGAGCATCCTTTCAAATGCCTCTGGGCCCTCTGTATCTCTTCCTTGGAAGAGCGTCTGCCCAGGTCCTTTGCCCATTTTTTGATTGGATCATTTGTCTTCTTGGAGGGGAGTCGGATGAGTTTTTTATATATCTTGGAGATCAAACGTCTATCTGATGTATCATTAGCAAATATATTTTCTCATATGATTGGCTCCCTTTTCATTTTGCTGATGTTTTCTTTAGCCGGACAGAAGCTTCTTATTTTGTAGAGGTCCCACTTGTGTATTCTTTCCTTTGTGTCCCTTGCTTTAGGAGACATATCAGTGCAAAAATTGCCGCGTGGGATATCTGAGAGTTTCCTGCCAATGTTCTCCTCTAGGACTTTTATGGTGTTGCGATTTATATTTAAGTCTTTTATCCCTCTTGAGTTTATTTTTGTGTATGGTGTCAGCTGATGATCCAATTTCAATATTTTGCATGTAGCCATCCAGCTCTCCCAACACCATTTGTTGAAGAGTCTATTATTACTCCACTTTATGCTTCTGGTCCCTTGGTCAAATATTAGTTGCCTATACAGACCTGGGCTTATTTCTGGGCTTTCTATTATGTTCCACTGGTCTATGGGTCCATTCTTGTGCCAGTACCAGATTGTTTTGAGTATACTGGCTTTGTAATGTAGTTTGATGTCCAGTATTGTGATGCCTCCTACTTTGTGTTTCTTTCTCAAAATTGCTGCGGCTATTCGGGGTCATTCAGTGTTCCATATAAATTTTTGAAATGTCTGTTATATTTCTGTGAAATACGCCATTGACATCTTAATAGGGGTTGCTTTCAATCTATGAATTGCTTTGGGTAGTATGGACATTTTGATGATGTTAATTCTTCCAATGCATGAACACGATATATGCTTCCATTTATTTGTGTCTTCCTTAAATTCTTTCTTCAACGTTGTATAGTTTTCTGCGTACAGATCTTTTACCTCATTGGTTAAATTTATGCCTAGATACTTTATTTTTCTTCTTCCTATGTCGAATGGTATTTTCTTTTTCTGAATTCTTCTTCTATTTCATTGCTGGTGTACAAAAATGCCTTTGATTTCTGAATATTGACTTTGTATCCTGCTGTTTTGCCAAATTCACTTATTAGGTTGAGGATTTTTTTGGTGGAGTCTGCAGAGTTTTCTATGTACAGTATCATGTCATCTGCAAACATGATAGTTTTACTTCTCCTTTCCTATTTGGATGCCTTTTATTTCTTTTTCTTGTCTGACCACTGTGGCAAGGACTTTCAATACATTGTTCAAAGGAATTGGTGAAAACGGACATCCTTTTCGTGTTCCCGATCTTAGTGGGAAAGCTTTTAGTTTTTTTGCCAGTTGAGAATGATGTTGGCTGTAGGTTTTTCATATATGGCCTATATTATGTTGAGTTATGCTCCCTCTCCTCCCACTCTGCTGACTGTTTTTATCATGAATGGGTGCTGTACCATATCGAAACCTTTCTCTTCATCTATCGAGATGATCATGTGGTTTTTGTCTTTCTTTTGGTTTCAGTTATGTATTACTTTTATTGGTTTGCGTATATTGAATCATCCCTGCATCCCTGGGATGAATCCTACTTGATTGTGGTGGATAATCTTTTCAATGTATTGCTGGCTGTGGTTTGCCAATATTTTGTTGAGGATTTTAGCATCTATGTTCATCAGCGAAATTGGCCTGTAGTTTTCTTTCTTTGTAGGATATTTACTTAGTTTTGAGATTAGGGTGATGCTTGCCTCATGAAAAGAGTCTGGGAGTCTTCCCTCCTCTTGGATTTTTTGGAGTAGTCTGAGAAGGACAGGGGTTAGCTCTTCCTTAAATGTTTTGTAAAATTCTCCTGTGAAACTGTCCCGCCCTGGGCTTTTGTGTGCCATTAGTTTCTTGATCACTGCTTCAATTTCCCTAGCTGTTATCGGTGTTTTCAAGCTTTATGTTTGTACCTCCTTCAGTATTGGAAGATTATACTTTTCTAGAAATTTGTCCATTTTTTCAGGGTTTTCAAATTTCTTCACATATAATTGTTAATAGTAGCTTCTGACAATCCTTTGTATTTCTGTGGTATCACTTGATACTTCTCCTCTTTCATTTCTGATGTTATTAATTTGGGTCCTCTCCCTTTTTTTCTTGATGAGTCTGCTTAAAGGCTTGTTGATTTTATTTATCTTTTCAAAGAACCAGCTTCTGGATTGGTTGATCATTTGAATTGTTCTTTTCATCTCTATGTCATTCAGTTCTGCTCTGATCTTGATTATTTCCTTCATTCTACTTGCTCTGGGATTTATTTTTTGTTGTTTCTCCAATTCTTGAAGTTGTAGTGTTAGGTCTTTTATTTGATATGTTTCTATCTTTTTTAGGTTGGCCTATATTGCTATGAACTTCCCTCTCAGGACTGCCTTTGCTGTGTCCCATAGGTTTTGGACTGTTGTGTGTTCATTTTCATTTGTTTCCAGAAATTTTTTCATTTCTTCTCTTATCTCATTATTAACCCATTCATTGTTTAATAGTCTACTGTTCAGTGTCCATGAGTTTGCAAGTTTTTGAAGTTTCTCTTTGAGGTTTATTTCCACTTTCAAGCCCTGTGGTCTAAAAAAATGCTTGGTATTATTTCAATTTTCCTGAACTTGCTGAGGCTTGCGTGGTGTCCTATCATGGGGTCTATCTTTGAAACACTTCCATGAGAATTTGAAAAGAATGTGTATTTTGCGTATTTGGGATGTAAGATTCTATAAATGTCAGTTAAGTCTATTTGATTCAGTGGGTCATTCAGCTCCACAATATACTTGTTGATATTTTCTTTGGAAGATCTGTCCATTTTTGACAGTGGGATGTTGAAATCCCCTACTATCAATGTGTTAATGACTGTATCTTTTTAAAGTCCTCCAAGGTTTTCCTTATATATTTGGGTTGTCCTATTTTGGGTGCCTATAAGTTTACAATGTTTATGTCTTCTTGATAGATTCTTCCTTTAAGTATTATAACATGTCCCTCTGGGTTTCTTTTTATGGCCTTTGTTTCGAAATCTATTTTGTCTTATATAAGTATGGCAACCCCTGCTTTCTTCTCTTGCCCATTGCTGGAATACTTTTTTCCATGCTTTTACTTTCAATCTGCGAAGGTCTTTTGTTCTGAGGTGGGTCTCGTGGAGGCATCGTATAATAGGGTCATGTTTTCTTATCCATTTTGGTATCCTGTGTCTTTTAATTGTGGCATTTAGTCCATTTACATTGAGAGTTATTACTGATAGAAACCTATTCATTTTTTCTCTTTGTACCTGTGTTTTTCTCTTTCTCACTCTTTTCCTTCATCTTCTTAAAGCAGTCCCTTTAGCATATCTTGGAGTGCTGGTTTGGTAGAGATGTATTCTTTTAGCCTTCCCTTGTCTGGGAAAGACTTTATTTCCCCTTCTATTTTAATTGAGAGCCTTGCTGGGGAGAGCAGCCTTGGTTTTATGCCCTTGCTTTTCATTACTTGGAATATTTGTTGCTATTCCCTTCTGGCTTGTAGTTTTCTGTTGAGAAGTCATCTCCTCGCCGTATTGGGGCTCTCTTGTATATTACTTTCTCCTTCTCCTTTGCTGCCTTTAGGATTCTCTTTGTCTTTGATAGTTGCCATTTTAATGATGATGTGTCTTGGAGTGGACCTCCTTGGTTCTCTCTTGAATGGGGCCCTCTGTGCCTCCTGGATCCATGACAGCTTTTCTCTCCTCAAATTAGGGAAATTTTCCATCATTACTCTTTCGAGGAGGTTCTCTATCCCTTGCTCCTTTTCTTCTCCTTCTCGTTTTCCTATTATACGGATATTATTGCGTTTCAGGTTGTCCTGCATTTCCCTAAATGCCTCTTAATTCTTTTTGTGTTTTTTTCCATTTCTTGTTCTTTCTGGGAGCTTTTTTCTATGTTGTCCTCCATCTCACTGATTCGATCCTTGGCTTCATCCATCTTGCTTTGGATTCCTTCTACTGTGTTGTTCAATTCAGAAATGGTATTCTTCATATCCTCTTGTGTCTTCTTGATAGTTTCTATGTTCTTTTCCAGGTTGATATAGTTTGCTGTAAGATCCTGATAGTTTCTCTGCAGTTAGTCATAGTTATCTTTGAGCTGGCTGAGCTGATTGAGCTTCCTTAGAACCATTGTTTTGAATTCAATATCTGATAGTTCTTTTGCCTTTATTTCATTTAGCTCTCTGTGTGGGGAGTCCCCTTTTCCGGTCATTTGGGGGGAATTTCTTTTTCTTCCCATTTTTGGAGAGTCTTTTATGAGAGTCTATTATTTATGTATGTATGTATGTATGTATGTATGTATTTATTTATTTATTTTTGCTTGTGCTTCAATTGATCCGTCTAGATTTCCTGGCTTTGTGGATTAAACTTTTATGGCAGTAGGCGGGTCTTTTTATGTATTTATTTTTTCTTTACTTTTCTTTCTGGGCCTGCCTTTGATGATGGCAGTTGTTTACCGTATCTGACCTTGAGTCGTTTGTGCCTTCCAGGAATCTACTGTCTGTGACTGACCCCTGCTTT
The DNA here is from genome assembly GCF_021234165.1 of Pteronotus mesoamericanus. Classification (NCBI taxonomy): domain Eukaryota; kingdom Metazoa; phylum Chordata; class Mammalia; order Chiroptera; family Mormoopidae; genus Pteronotus; species Pteronotus mesoamericanus. The sequence goes on from NW_026555072.1 coordinate 6,182,385, forward strand.
GGGCAGCTCTGTGACCCCTTCGGCCTGGGATCCACTATTTCTGTGAACCGCTCTGCAGTCTCATGCTGTCTCTTTAAGTGCGTTCCCGGCCCAGCAGGATTCCACGCTGGCCTGGGCGCATGGTTGCCCCAGCCCCGGAGGCTAATTTGCCCAACCTCACGCATTCACCTGCCACCCGCCCCCGGCAGGCGCCCTGGCACTGGTCAGTTTAGGGTTTTCTATTGTGTGCTTTCCCCGCTTTTGGCTCCTTTGGGATGTGGCCTGCCCACGCAAAGTCGAGACTAGGGAAATGGGAAGAAGTCAGCTGCGGGACTCTCCGGTTAATCCTGTCTCCAGCCTCTCCTCCAGGGTCTCTGGTGAGCTCTGTGACCCCTTTGGCTATTGATCCACTATTTCTGCAGAGTCTAATTGCGAGCCTTCTGGCTCCCACTCCCAGTTCTGCCTTTTTGGGGGCGCGGTCTGCCTGTGCACATAGGGACTACGGAATGTGGAGGGACTCTTTTCCGGGAATCTCTGATAATCCTCCAGTTCTTTCCCCAACCCTTCTGTCTCCAGTTTTTCCTCAAGGGTCTCTATGCAGCTGTGTGTCCCCTTTGGCCAGGGATCCTCTATTTCTTCCAGCCACTCTGCACTCAGCTCCTAGCCCACACGCCCACAAGCTGTGTGCGGAGCGCACAAAAGGCGGGTTAATTGATTCTCTTATGCCTAGGCGAGGTGGTAACTGCATAGTGGGAGGTGAGTTATGACCAGGGCTCTGTTGGCCACCGTCTGTGTTCTTTTCTCAAAGTTTTCCTCACCAATCTTTCCTCAGGCACCAGCCCACTCTCCTGCCGCCTCTACCTAGAGATCAAGGAAGGCGGCTGCCACTGTAAATTTTTGCATTTGCCCTTTAAATGTCTCTTTGCATCTCCAGCCACCTGTCTTTGGCAGAGAGCACCCCTAAGCTTTACGGGGTTGCGTTTTGTCCGTGCGTTTTCCTAATTTCAGCTGCTGTAGTCTAGGGGTCCCTGTTTATGGTTCAGACCCTGTTCTTCTCAGGGGGATCCAACTGGCCGTTTCAATATCCCTCTGGTGCTGGTGCCCGTGGGCGCCCAGCCCACCCTCTCGAGCTTCCACCACACTTCTCACCCATTGGAATGTGTGAGAGTTGAATCCACTGTCTGTCCACAACTCCAAGGCTCCTTTGCCTGTGTCGTTCCATTGTTTTCCAGGTGATTTCTCCACTATTTAGTCGCAATTCCAGTTTTGTCTTGGGAGGAGGTCAGCGTGACTCCCATTCACTCCTCCACCATCTTATAAGAAAAAGAACGAGTTTTTTCCATGAGGTTGTTTTTTAGTTTCAAGCCCTTGCTGTCTGTTAAAATGTTTGATATGATTCCAATTTTCTTGAATTTATTAAGGCTTATTTTGTGTCTTATCATGTGGTCTATCTTTGATAATGTTCCATGTGCATTTGAAAAGACTGTATTTTGCTTCTTTGGGATGAAATTTTCTATATATGACAATTAAGTCCATTGGACCTAATGGGTCATTCAGTGCCACAATACCCTTGTTGATTCTTTGTTTTGAAGATCTATCTGTTGTTGACAGTGGGGTGTTAAAAATCCCCTACTATCAGTGTGTTGTTGTCTGTATCTTTCTTGAAGTCTTCCTAGATTTTCCTTATATATTTGTGTGCTCCTGCGTTGGGTACATATATATTAACATTGTTCATGTCTTCTTTTAAAAAAATTGATTATTTATTTATTTTTAGAGAGGGGAATGTGGGAGAATGAGGTGAGAGAAACATGAATGTCTGGCTGCCTTTCGAGCTTCCCCAACAAGGGACCTGATCTGCAGCCCAGGCATGTGCCATGACTGATATCAAACCAGCAACCCTTTGGTTCGCAGGTCGGCACTCAGTCCACTGAACCACACCAGCCAGGACTGTTTATGTCTTCTTGATGGAATCTTCCTTTCAGTATTATTACGTATCCTTCTGTGTCTTTTTTTCATGGCCTGTTTTTTGAAGTCTATTTTGTCTGATATAAGTATTGCTACCCTGGCTTTTTTTCCCTGTGTGTTTGCTTGGAGTAATTTTTTCTAACCTTTCACTAGAAGTCTTTTTAGATCTTTTGTTCTGAGGTGGGTCTCTGGTAGGCAGCAATGTGTGAGTCATGTTTTCTTATTCATTCAACTACGCTATGTCTTTTGATAGGTGCATTTAATCCATTTATACTTAAGGTTATTATTGATAGGTACTTAGTCATTGCCATTTGCCCCCTTTGTACCTGTGTTCCTCTCTTTCTCACTCTTTTTCTTCATCTTCTTAAACCAGTACCTTTAGCATATCTTGCAATGCTTGTTTGGTTGAGGTGTATTCTTATAGCCTTGTTTTGTCTGGGAAACTCCTTATTTTACCTTCCATATTGACCATTTTAAATGACAACCTGCTGGGTAGAGCAGTCTTGGTTGCAGGCCTTCGCTTTTCATGACTTGGAAAATTTCTTGCCATTCCCTTCTGGCTTGTAGTGTTTCTGTTGAGAACTCAGCTGCTAGCCTTACCGGGGCTCATGTGTATGTTATTTCCTGTTTCTCCCTCGCTGCCTTTAAGATTCTCTCTTTGTTTTTGAATTTTGCCATTTTAATTATGATGTGTCTTAGAGTGGGCCTCTTTTGGTTCTCTTGATTGGGACCCTCTCTTGATCTGTGCTTCCTGGACTTGTGTGACTTTTTTTCTCCTCCAGTTAGGGAAGTTTTCCATCATTGCTTTTTCAAGCAGGTTTTCCATCCCCTGCTCCTCTTCTTTTCCTTCCAGTACCCCTATTATACAGATATTATTATGTTACATATTGTCCTGCAGTTCTCTTAATCCCTCTTCATTCTTTTTATGTCTTTTTTTTCCTTTTCTTGATCTTTCTGGGAGTTTTTATCTACTTTGTACTCCAGCTAGCTGATTCTAGCCTCTGCTTCATATAGCTTGCTTTTTATTCCTTTTACTGTGTTCTTCATTTCAGAGATTGTATTCTTCATTTCCTCCTGGTTCTTATTGATAGTTTCTGTTTTTCATGCTGATGCAGTTTGCAGTAAGTTCTTTGTATGTTGTCTTTAGTTTTTGGTAATTCTCATTGAGGTCATTGAGCTTCCTTGTATCCATTGTTTTTAACTCAATATCTGATAGTTTACTTGCCTCTTTTTCATTTAGCACTATTCCTGGGGTTTCACCCTTTCCTTTTGATTGGGGATTGTTTCTTTGTCTCCCCATTTTATGGGAGACTCTTCTTGTTTGCTTTTGCTTCTTTAATGATGTGCTTTGACTCCCTGTCATGGTGGTATGAACTTCTATGGTTCACACCTCAGGAGACCTGGGAGATTCAGCAGTGCAGTTTCCTTGATCTTCTGAACTTGATGCTCTTGTGATGCCCTTTATGACATTTATGTTGGTTCTCTGGACACACCTGGGTTTTGATTGTTGTTGGGTCATTCTTTGGTGGGTCCTACCCTCCAACTGGTTGATTGAGGGTCACCCTACTCACCATGTCTTGTATGTTGTTGTGCCAGTGCTGCCAGAAGAAAACCACAAAGCTCAGGAAACAAACCCACAATTGCAAAAATAACTTCTACCCATATTCCCACTATCTGTAGCAAATGAACTGGTATTAATAAGGGTGTAAAGTTATTAAGTCTATTAGAATAAAGGAGAGTAAATATGAGATGACCTACTAAAGAAAAATTATTTTGAGAGGGTAGAGGGAGGAGCACTAATAAGAGTAGGGAATGGAGCAACATGAAGAAAGTAAAATTTACATTATACATAGAAAAGGGAATGAAGAAGGTGGAATGGAGTAAGAGAGAGGAAGAGTATAGTATTAGGTTTAAACAGAAGTTTAAAAATAAAATAAAGTGAGAGAGAGAAAAAAAGGAAAAAATGTAAATAAGTAATAAAAAATAGGAACCAAATTGGAGATAAAGATCCACCACAGCACTATCAACAACAAATGAGCTAAAATTAATATAGGTGGGATGGGAGTAAGAGGTAAAAATAAAGAAAGAAAAGCCTAAGAGATATCCAGATAAAGGGAAGTGATTTTGTGTTGACAGAGGGAGAGGGAATACTAAGAGTGAGGGACAAAAACCAGGCTAAGACAGGGAAAAATTAAAATTTGAGGTGGAAAAGAGAGTAAGAGAGAAGAATGGTAACATTTGAGATTTGAAATACAAAAATAGTGAAGATGTAGAGATGAAATTGAAAAAATGCAACAACAACTACCCTACCCACAACCAACGAGCAAAGATTTCTAAAGGTGGAGAGTGAACACAGGTATTTTAAGAGCAGGAAAAAGAATGTGAGATTATCATTGACAAGAAAATTGGTTTTGAGAGGCTGGACTGGGGAGAAATAGTAAGAGTGCAGAATGGAAACAAGTTGTAGCAAGAGAGAAAACAACATTTAAAATGAAAATAATAAGAGGAAATAAGGTAAAATGGGGTAAGAGAAGGGAGGAGCAAAATATGTGAATTGAAATTAACTATAATGTAAAATCTAGTGACTTAATATGCACAAACTTGAAAGATAAGAAATGAATGTTAAAAGCTATGCAGGAAAGAAAATACCGCAAATCATGGAAAAGAGCATGGTGGATTTTGTCTCAGTAGCCTCTAATATTTACCGCTATTTTTTCTTTCTGGATCCGCCTCTGGTGATGTCAGATGGTGACCCCATCTGACCTTAGGCAGCCTGTTCAAGACTACCAGGGACCTGCTGTCTGTGGCTGACTCCTTCAGTTGTTAATCTAGTCACTCTACAATCAGCAGTCAGACTTATGCGACACAGTGTGGGGCAGAATCCCTCCTTGGGTCAGGACTATTGCTTCACCTCAGGCTTATGCCACTTGGAGGGGAGTGGACTGCCTGACCATGACGGCTGCTGCTGTATGGGGGATGACTTAGCACCGGGATCCTGGAAGCTACTCTCTCTGTTCTTTCCCCAAAGCCTTCATCCCTAGTCTTTCCTCAGGCTTGTCTAGTCCACTCTTCTCCCTGCCCGCTTTTGCCAGAGCCCAGGGTAAGTGGCTGCAAATGAAAATTTATGTGTTGGCCCTTTAAACAGCTCTTTTTGTCTCCAGCTGCCCATCTCTGGCAGAGAGCAACCCTACCGCTTTTCATAGCTGGCTGTTATCTTTACACTTTCAGGGCTCTGGTGCTCTAGGCTGGGGATCCCAGTGTGAGATTTATACACAATACTTGTCAAGGGGATCCAACCAGCCACTTAAGTATCCCTCTGGCACTTAAGCTGCTGCCTGCAGATGCCCAGCCAGCACTCACAAGTCTCCACCGTACTCCATACCAGTGACGTTGTGGTGAAGCTGTTTCTTCTGTCTGTCCACGGTTGTAAGGCTTCTTTCTCAGTTGTTCAGTTGTTTGCTCCGGATGATTTCTCCACAATTTAGTTGCACTTCCAGGTTGGTCCTGGGAGGAGGTTAGTATAATTTCCCCTCACTTCTCTACCATCATGGATTTCCCCTCAGGAATTATTTTCTTGACAGGAAGGTTCTGTGACAAACCCATGACCAATTGTAACCACACTGACCAAATGGCCCAGTTTCTTTAGGTAGTGTTTCCCAAAATATGTGAGGAGACATTTCTTCCCTCAAAAAAATTGCTGCCATCACCTATTCTCCAGTAAGTTATAAAGAAAAATAAATTATGTAAATGGCATATATAGTATCTCCTGATGGAGGTATTTGATATATTAATTAAAGGTTCTGATAGGTCTAGCAGAATAGAAAGCAACTTAATTTTTTTTCAGAATTTTCTTACAAAAAATTTCAAAGAATTTTACAGTTTACACATATACCTACCAAGTAGATTATACAATTAAAGTTTTTGCTCTATTTTTTTATTCCATTGAATACATCTCTCTATCTCTCCCTCCACCTATCAGTCCCTCTTATGTTTGATGCATTTCAAGGTAAGTCACAGATATGAGGACCTTTTGCCCCTAATTACCTTAGCACACCTGTTCTTAACCAACTTTGTTTAAATTAGCATTCCATTGTCCTACATGACTACAAAAATCACATTTTTTAATTAACAGCTGTTGATATCACCCAAATTTCATGCTGCACAGAGTAGACATTAAACTGGATGCACTGGGATCATAAAGACACCAGTTATGTAATGAAATCTCAGCTTAATGTCATTGTCTTATCTCATTTAGATTAATTACAGAATGGAAGGGGCATAATTTAGCTCACTCATTTTACACATGGGGAAACAGACCCATAAAGGTGAGGACTCTTGCCCAAGGTCATACAGCCTGGCAGTGGCTTATTAGGGATAGAGCTTTTTTCATAGAATTGCTGTATTCTGCCTTGTCCTTGAATCAGGTAGCGTTTACTTTCTACTCTGGTCATTGCACATTGCTGGATGCCTTGGTCTTTGGTTCACAGGAATATTTCGGGGTATAGTTTCTGGGCCAAGTTCTGCAATGGTCTCCCAGAAGACAATCAGGAAGGTTGGGGTTTCACATTTCCAAATGACTTGCAACATCATTTCTCCAGTTACTTTTTCCATCTCACTCCAATTTCTTTTCCTTGGTAAAGCCCATTTTACTCTCTCCTCCTTGAATTCCTAATTCATCATTTCATTTTTCATAAAAGGAGATGTTTAAATGGAGAAGTATTCAAAATATTCTACAGCCTACCTCTGACCTTCTTCACGCCATTTGTAACATCCAGCTTTTTCAAAGACTAGGATCTAGGAAGTAGGTGAGCCAAAGTGAGTGTAGTATCTCTCTGATTTTAAATTCAATTTTAAAGATGCTTGTGATTTGAAAAAGTCATGTTGGTAATCCACAGGAGGGCTACTATCATGGCAATGAGATATTTCATCCTTATATCATAGTCAAGGAAATGATTATGACATCATATGGTTATTTTCTATACTTAAACAACAGTATAGGGAAGGAAGGAGGGGGCAAGGGAAAGAGGTGTGGTGGGAGGCAGAGACAAATGTATTTAAAAAGTAAATAAATTTTAAAAAAATAAAATAAAAAAAGAGAAAAAGTTTAGTCTTAAAATGAAGAATCTAACACACAAACTTGATAAAGACGAAATTGTTATTGCAGGTTTTGCATCTTGTTTTCATGGGAGACCATGTTGAGGTAAAGCAAAACAAATTTTGTTTACTATGATTACAATACACAAAAGATATCCCTCACCTTTCAAACAACAGAGGGTAAAGACAAAAGCATTGTTATAAAACAAAACTCAATATTATTGCTAACATTTTTGGAAAATGCAATAGTTTGCATATAAAGAATGATGAAGAAACAATTTTTTGGCTTTAGTTATATTCTGAAAGGCCTTGAAGGCAGTCTCATTCTAGTATCTCAAAGCAGCAGCATTTGGAAAAGGTTTCTATGGCAACTCATGAAAGCTTGATGTTTTTTATTCTTTTCAAGAGCATAAATTATCCCATGGCCTGAGGTTTTGTTCAGTAAAGGTCTCCTTTATTTTAGAAGCTGTTGCCTTTTGTTTTTGTGTTATATATTTTGACCATCTTAGGGAAAACAGAGCAAAGGGCTTCCAAGAAGGTGTGGTGTATTTTTCATATTTGGGGGCAAGAGGTGAATAACATAATTTTAGACTTTGCTGCTCAATGACAAAAAAGATGATACACATTGATATGTTTGATTTATGCTATGTGTTGTTTTCATTTTCCAAAAACTTGGTATGGTCTCAGGAAAAAGGAGTCAGCCTGTACTTAAGGAGGAAGAACTGTTCAGCCAAAGTACCTTTTAATGAGTAGTTCAATGAAGCTGTCCTAGAAGGCATAGCATTGCTCCAAATGCTTTCAGATCTTCCTGCAATGACATGGTCTCAGGGCTTTGGACACTGACAGGCTCTTGGTGGTTGTTATCAATATATTCTTTCCAAGAATGTTAATCAAGAAATATTCTATTTTTAAAACTTTTCACACTTTGTGAATTTTTAAAACAATTTAGGTCTTTGTAAATTATAGAAAACAATGTGAGTCATGAAAAACACATAGGACGCAGAAACAGAAGTGGGTTTTATCCCTAACTCTGCCATCATTAGCTGTATATTGCTGAGCAAGCCCTTGAACCTCTCTGAGATTCCATTTCCTAATATCAAAAATAGAAATAACAGTGCCAGCCTCAAAAGTTGTTGTTATGGACTGACTGTGTGTGAATATTGGAAACTGCAGTGTTGTACATGTGTAAGGTAGTTATGATTATTGGTTGGGTATCCTTCCCATCTCTTTCCCTTGGAAAAAGTCAAGGGTATCCTTTATTGTTTCTGATATAGTTGGAGGAAATCAGTTTCAGTGTGTGTAAATATTTAGTTTCTTATACTATATTAAGTATACTATGTTTATATAGACACCATTGCAGCCATTTGTTCATTGATTGATTAAGTAATTAAATGTCATCTTTGTTGAAGGGTATAAAATGAATTCATTTAACAAACATGTAAGTGATAACTGTGTGCCAACATTGAGTAGATGCAGAACAGATAATTAAATTCTCATCATTCGGAAAATAAGTTTTCTGAGTTTCAAGGCCACAGCATAAGCTGTTTAGGCAGTGCCCTGTGTAAGGGTACCTGGCTGATGCAGTGAAAGAGGTCATGCAACCCAGCCTACATTTTGCCAGCCAAGCCTTTTGCACAGAGGTAGGCTGCATTCATCTGAAGGGAAGATGTCTTTTTGAAATTTACCTGCCAAGAGTGTGCAATTTCTTATAATTTATACAAAGGCATGGAATGTTCTAGCCATGGCCCTGTAGCTTGTATGATTCATGGTGTCCAGTGGAAGGCTTTTAATGTTTCACTGATTAGTATGGGGAGGGCTTCTGGGAATGCTTATTATCTGGAGTCAGACTACCTGGACTTGAATACTGGCTCTGCCACTTGTTAGCTGTGTGATCTTGGACACATGACTTGTCTTCTCTGTTCCTCATTTTCTAAATCTGACCACTTCATAGAGTTTCTGGGAGAATAAATAAACTTTTATATGAAAAACACTTAGAATAGAAACTGAGACACAGTCAATGCACAAAATATTAGCTGTTTTAGTACTATCTTCACCTGCCTCTCTACTCTGTGTTGAAAGTTCAACAATTAACATCTAAATTCCAGTTACAAATACCATTCTTTTAATGACTTAAATTGTACATTGAGGATAGTTTTCTTTTTACCCCAGGCCCTTTTTTTCCCCATGTATTTGTGTTAAATAACTAAAAAGAATTTTCTTTAAAAACATCAAAGAATTCCAGTTCTTTGATCAGAAGTTCACTTGGTTGTTTCTAGAATTAGCTCATAAAGCCATTGTTTAGTCACATGAGGGCTATTTGTATATTTTGGCTTTTTTCCTTCATGAGGGAATGCCTATATTGTTTACCAAGATTGTAAGGTTAAAGATGCTTTGAGGTACAGTGAATTTCATTGTCAAGTTTATTTCACATGACTTTTTCTTTAATTGGGAAGAAGTGACTTATATACTATAAAAGTACAGATGTTTCATAATGTTTTCAAGACAATTAACTTTGCATTTTAAAACATTTTGTCATATATCAGATTTTGATATGAAGGACATACAACAGATTAACTTCCTATCCCTCTAAATCCTAACTCCTCCACTGCTCTAAAGACACCTTGAAGAGACACCTTTGTTACCTGCACTGTGTACTTTCTAGTCTCTTACAGCACCTAAATATTGGGCCATTTTCTTTAAAAAAATATTTTTTTTTATTTTTCAAATACATTTGTCTCCACTTTCCTGCCTTCACTTTCCCCTGCTCCACCCACCCCAACTCCCTCCCTCAATCCTTCCCCACTTTGGCTTTGTCCATAGATCCTTTATACATGTTCCTTGCCAGCCCTTCTCCTATTTTCCCCCATTACCCCCCTCTCTCCTTCCCTCCCGTTACTGTTAGTTTCTTTTTCCTTTCAATGTTGCTGGTTATATTTTTCTTGCTTGTTTGTTTTGTTGATTAGGTTCCACTTACAGGTGAAATCATATGGTATTGTCTTTCACCCTATGACTTATTTCACTTAGCATAATGCTCTCCAATTCCATCCATGCTGTGGCAAAAGATAGTAGCTCTGTCTTTCTTTCTGCTGCATAGTATTCCATTGTGTAAATGTACCATAGTCCATGGCACAAAACTGGGAGCATAGAAGGCTAAGAATGCTACACACCACTGGTTTCCAATCTTTAAAATAATTTAGGTGTCTAATCCAAATTTAGGTATCCAAATAATTGAGTTAGTCATCACTTTGATGATTTTTTTTCCAAGTAAACTGCTTGGGAAGAGAGATGCAGTATTTTTCTAATGTCACGGCATCAGGCATTAATTTACCATTATTCCTGTGTGCCATGCTATGATTATTCATCCAGGGACACTCCCTGAGCCAAAATCTTATGGACCCTGCACAATTTGGAAGCAACAAATAAGATGATCTTTTCAAAACCTGTCAGGGGCACATAGGGGCTGCTTCTGAAAGTGGTAAATGATAATTTGTTTGTGAAATATTAATTGATCCAGCCAGTTAAACTGAAGTTTAACTAACTTTTTTAAAAGTACAAAGTGATTATAAGCTTGATCCTAAATTGGTTGCAAAAGTTAAATATCCATTTAATAAAAAAGTGGTATTTTAAGATTCTTATATTTAGATGGAGAGCAAAATATTTTAAAGCACTTTACATCAATCAGTTATTCAAGTTACTGTATTTTTAAGTTTTGCATTTTGGTACCAGAGTGGTAGCTAAGAGTTCTGCTTTAGGGCTGAACTCTGACCTTACCATTTACTAATTACATAATCTATGGCAAGTCAATGAATGTCTCTAATCCTCCATTTTTCTTTTTAAAATAAGGATAATAATACTTCTCAGCATCATGGTGAAGATCAGAAATGCTTTGTGTGTAAAGCACTTCACACAGTGCTTGATGCTTTGATGAAGGCTGTTGTTATTATTATAGATATTTTATTTTCAAAAAACTTATTGTATTGTGTCAGGAAACAATTGCTTAAGTTTTTAAACAGTGCCAATTACATTGTTCAATGTTTTAGGATAAATGCACTTCTGCTACTTTGTGATTTTTTTCACAATAATATTGCATTTTAAAATTCCCAGACTTCCCAGAGAATGCATCATCTCTCATACTTTTGTTCTATGGCAAAACGTGTTAAAAGTTACAAACAACTGACATAGAAATGAACTCAGGAACAGCTCTGCTGTAAATTAGGGAAGATCTGTATAGGTTATTGTTTGCTTACTCTTTCCATCAGTCAAACCATTAGTCCTTTCACCAGTCATCACTGAAGAATCCATTGAGAGCTACCTCTTAATTACCAAACTCCAACTCCTCAGGTTCTTAGGTGTTCTAAAGCTCCCTCCAGTAAACTGCAGTGACTTCCCTAAGCCACTGATATTTGAGTCAATTACTTTTCAAATCAGTTCTTGTCAGTTGATATCCAACAAGCATTTTGAGTAGCCCCCTATGAACATCAGTGTAACAAATTGTGAGATATTTCCAACAACTTACTCTTGTATTGCTCTATTTAAAGATATTTTTTGTAATTCTCTATTTATGACTTTTTAAGGCACATGAACATATAAAACTCTATTCAATGGTTTGATAGGACCTTGGGTTGTTATGACGGTTTATGTTTAGTATTGGATACTATTGAGTAACTGCACTTACTAAATGACAGTACATTTTGTGGAATATAAAATGGTTGTGTATATGAGTGATGTTGTATTTCATTCTGATCTCTTTTGTTTAAGCCTCAGCATGCTCAGCAGGTCTGTTTGAATTTCCTGATAACAGCCATTACCATGGCTGCATCTTATTTCATATTTTATTTGTTGAACTGATACTTGGTAACAAAAATGGCATTGAATTGTCCACAATTTGGAATCTAAATAGAAATATTTTCTCATTTTCCTTATGGAGGTGAAATTAGAAAACTGGAGTTAAAATTCCAAACCCCATATTCCTAAATTAGGGTTGTGCAATGCTCATGAACACTGTGTGGGGGACTGTGGACTTTGGTACCCTTACCCCACCTCCAACTGAAAAGCTCTGGCCCTGCCCCCAAGGACAGGGATCATAAAATGGATTATTAACTCAAATAATGAAGTGTCAAATCAGCCTCTTTAAAACATAGATCTCTTCTTTTAGGTTAGCCAATAGACGGTAAATGAAGCCTTGGTTTTTCATTATGGTTTTTATGGTGGGTTCATATCTTATGTTTTACAGATTCTTATCAAACAACAAGATACAAATACGTTTTTAAAAACATGTTGATCCAAATACAGTGAAAAATATCATTTGAAACATAATTTCTTCTTTTAGCAAAAGTAGAGAGATGTGATCTATTAATATAGAGGATGGCACTGAGGCCCACTGGAAAGCAATAGTCATAGAGTTTACAAATACTGACACTGGAGTGAAATGACCTGATTTTGCCTGCTGGCTCCTTATGTGACCTTGGACATCGTTTTGTCCTTTGATTTCCTCAGCCATAAAATGGAAATTATAAATAGTACCTTTCTTTATTACATGGCTGTAAGAATTCATTGAATTAATATACTAAAAAATTTAGAACAACTTTTCAAATATAGTAAGCACTATATGGCTATTTTTATAGGAATCTTTTTTCATATTAGGCAGTGGTATGAAAGTCCCAGAACTATTATTTTTGAAAGACAAGATTGAAGCTGTTTCTTTTATCTCTAAGGTACAACATCTTGATCTTTTCTTGATTTTGTTTGGTCTCATAAAAGCAAATGAGTAAGGTAATTGGAACTGAGCAAATTCAGTTAATCATTCAGAGCATCAAAATTCTGTTGTCTGAGAAAACTTAAACAGTTCTGTAAGAGTGGATTTAAAGATGCAGGATTTTAAGACCTCTGAGATTTAAAAAAAACAAAACAAAACCTACATCCAGGATGGACTTATATGTTGTCAAAACTCACTTGGTATTTATGTACTACATCTTCTTTATCCACTCATCTACTAATGAATACCTGGGCTGCTTCCATATCTTTGCTATTGAAAATGACATTGCAATAAACATAGGGGTGCATATATCTTTCTAAACTAGTGTTTTGGATTTCTTCAGGTAAATACCCAGAAATGGAATTGCTGCATCATATGGTAGTTTTATTTTTAATTTTTTAGGGACATCCTTACTGTTTTCCATAATGGCTGCACTTCTTTGCAGTACCACCAATAGTGCACGAGGGTTCCCTTTTCTCCACATCCCCACTATTACTTGTAATTAAAAGTAAGTAAATAAATAAATCTCCTTGGATAAAATTTGTCGTATGTGAATTTATCTCAGTAAAGCTGTTTTTAAAGCTAAGTTTATGGTAGTGAGTATGTGTGTAGTAGCATTAAGTATTTTTGACTACATTAATAATTAAATGGACCAATGAATTCAGTCATTTACCTCTTCAACAATGGATCACATGGGGATGAGGACTCATAAGTGGGTAAAATTTTATGTTCTTGATTTTGAAACTTTATATCAACCTCTAAAAGTCTAATTTCACTGTAAATCTTAGGTCTTCTCACATACTTTGAAGGTCCGCTCTCTTCCCCCACCCTGCCCTGCGCAATTTACCAGTTTTTCAGATTTACCTTGGCAATACAGTTAGTGGTCCTTAGTCTGCTGGATTTTGGTCCTTAGTCTGCTGGATTTTATATATTTCTTTTAAGTGAGGCCTTGTGTTTTTATTGATGTCATCTAATATATAATCATAGAATTTATTCCTTAAAGATAGGCATTTTGATATAGTGACCAGAGTTGTTTTTAATATTTGAGGCATTTACCAAAAATAAAATCCTTTTGTTCTTTCTACAAATAGAAGTTGGTTTTCTGACTTGGAATTTGGGACTCTGTTGAGAAACCCTAACCACCAGTAAGTTAAATATAACAATAGGCCTTGTTAGAGGCATCATGGACTCATTTCATTGGCTGTTAGCATGAAGAACTTATCTGGAGTCCCTAGAAGGTGTTTAATTCTGATTTCTTATTGTATTTTCTCCCAGGTATGGCAGCAGCCAAATATCTGCATGATTCTGGTCTGAATGTTGTTGTTCTGGAAGCTCGGGACCGTGTGGGAGGCAGGACTTACACTATTAGGGTAAGACATTAAAGATAGAGAAGAGAAAAAGAGGATCAAAGCCGATATTATTTCTTGCTGGAAGTCTTAAATTTAATTTGACTCTTTCTAAGAGAATGATAATTACTCTAAAATACTCCCTACAGCCTCCCTCTCAATTCGTTTCTTTATCAACTCTTTCTACTGGAACTTTTCATTATCTCATGACACTTGATACTTGTCCAGTAAATTATTATTGCACCAAATGAATAGATGTTTGGATACACCCGTTAATAAAACAAAGATTCCTGCTTTTGTGAAATGTATGTTCTTGTGGGGGGTGTGGAGAGCTATACAATGAAAAACAAACAAACAAACAAAAAACAAAAAAAAAAAAGGAAGGCTTTCTCTGGTGTTCGTGACTAATAGGTATCCAATTAAGCTTGAACATATTCAGACATAGGGAACTTTTCTAATAACTTCTTGTTTAAAGGTTGGTCCTTAGTCATTAGATGTGAAGCTGATTTGAAACTATATAGAAAACTTGCTATTGAACGTAAGAGCAATTTCAAAGGTTTAAATTATGACCAAGCATTCTCCAATGTTATCTTTCAAATACCTGGATTGGCAAACCACTTAAATAGTGATCGTTTCCTTTCTTGTTTTTCTCTCTAGCATTAGGTGCCTCAAAATTAGCCTCAAGTACTAAGTATAGAAAATTCACCAACATTTCAGAGCTTATAAACTTAAGTTACTAAAAACCAAACCATGTTGTGGTACATTGTGAATGATGGGATTCAGAATTCTCTTGCCTATACAAAGTTCTATCAATTTTGCTTTAAATTAAGAAATTATGTAATAATTTTAATTACATGAATGCACTTGAGAATAGAATCCATTTTTTTGTGGATACACAAGATGTGTCTATAACCTATGAAATACCAATTTACTTATTTCAGGACTTTCTTTTTTATCTTAATAATAACATTTTCACAACTATTTGTTTTTATTTTTTCTGTGGGTAAACAGAATGAAATGGTTAAATATGTGGACCTTGGAGGATCCTATGTTGGGCCAACCCAGAATCGTATCTTAAGATTAGCCAAAGAGCTAGGATTGGAGACTTACAAAGTGAATGAAGTAGAGTATCTGATCCACCACATAAAGGTAAGTCTGGGCCAGCATTTGAAGCATTTTAAGGCTATTCTATGGGTATTTCTATGTGTGAATTTTAGATTGTTTTCTCAGAGAAAGTTTTGCATCCTTGGATGTATGCAAAAGTATGTATTTATAAGTATATTTCAACCACTTTGATAATTTTTTCACTGTTATCAAAGTGGAATTAATTCAGAATTCTCAACCTATTCGGGAAAGTAATTCAACAAGTAGTATTCCCCATTTGATAAAAAGTTTAACAAAACTAATAAAGCAAAAGCATTGGTGATTAATTTATATAAAAACCTTGGGCTATGTTATGTGATACAAAAACTTGTGTATAGTTTTACAAATGCTATCCTAGTCTTGACATTATAAAAAGTATTTGCAATATGTCGATGTAGTATTTTGAAATTGTATTGTGTTCTAGTTAATAGCTAAAGTTACTATTTAGAGTTTTACATAACAGTAGCTCAAATCCCAGATTCCATTTATTTTTGTA
The DNA here is from genome assembly GCF_021234165.1 of Pteronotus mesoamericanus. NCBI lineage: Eukaryota > Metazoa > Chordata > Mammalia > Chiroptera > Mormoopidae > Pteronotus > Pteronotus mesoamericanus. The sequence continues at coordinate 6,198,163 of NW_026555072.1, forward strand.
GGGAAGCTCCACTGATCTCCCCAAGATTTCTGTGCATTTACTGGGTCTCACATTTTCACGATCATTTGTAGCTTATGGTTCCTGCCTCCATGACATCTGTGCTCATCCACATCTCATGGCCTGTGACTCTTTTCTTCCTCTTGCTCTATGCCAGCCTGGTTTGAAACTCACTTCTTCATCATGACTTTTCTCAGACCACGCCAAGCATTTGTGTGCAGCAGACTTGACTGAAATGTTGAGCAATGTCGGGAGAGGGGCATGGTTAACTGCAGGAACACAAACAACTTAGAATTTAATATTAGACATTCTAATTCTAATAAGCTCTTAGACTTATGTGTCCCCAGGGATTTTTCTGTAGTCACATTTCTCTGTGGATTCTAGTTTCCCACTGTGTTGCTGGTCTTCAGGCTTCCCGCATCTCACTGATCCTTGTTTTCCTATCATCATAGTTTTGATCCAAAAAGTCACGGATGTTCTCCGACAAACTGAGAATCACTCTTGCATTCTGCCTAGAGTCCCACAGAAGAACTGGTAGAGGTTCTGAATTTCAGTCTGTCTTCCTCATGTGCCTCTATAGGTAGAAGTGAGCAGTATAGACATCGCCCTCACCAGTAGAAATCATCCTCTTAGAAGACAGGAGAAACTAGCAACAGTCAGTTTGATTCATATGACAGTGCTGATACATTGACACATTTATATTATTTGCAAGTGATAATATAAAGACATAATAGACTATATACATTATGAATCATTTGATGCAACAGGAAATAAAAATCTATCTAATTTAGCATAATGCTGGTAAAAGATTTCTTTAATTCATACATAAATGTTTTGGTTAAACCTCAGATTTTCTTTTATAAGCTTTTTCATTTTCCTCCCATGTGTCTAGCATGAAGAAACACACATCATTTACAAATGAAAGTGGAGCATGGTGATAGTGCAATTTGTTGAACATCAATCAGCAGCACTTACTAAACATCCTTCACTCGATTCCTTGCTTTTAAATGTAGGTCACATGGACTGGTTTCTTCTGTTTCCCTTGTCCTAACACCTAAGACTTACAGAGACTTACTTCCCAGAACACTGGTACCTCTTTTAGGTTTTTCCTGGTAGGGGAGATGACTACAGATTATACTCACTTTTCCATCTTTGTGTGTATAGGGTTTCTTGTTAGTCAATAGCTATGTTCAGGATGTTTATTTTTCTGGTAATCTTATGACTAATATTAAGTCCCTTGTTTGAAAGAGATTGCTTACAGTCACCAACTGAGAAAACAATGTTACACAAAACTTTTTCAGAGTAATGGCCAAATATGCTGTTTTCTTAGACTTTTTAAAATAATGTAGGTGCAGCTATGAAAACACAAGCAATTAAGAAGTATCTCTGACTTGATGCAAGGGTAAATACATATGCTGACAGTGCTTTTTATCAAACTTAAAATAAACGTTACTGATCATTCCAGTCAAAATGGTGGTGTAGGCAGACATGGCCCACCTCTTTGCACAACCACATCAAAACTATAACTAAAATGTAGAACAACTATCACTCAGATCTGTAAGAAATCGAGTTTAATAGAAGTCTGACAACTACAAAATTAAAGAAACTACATCCATCCAGACTGGTAGGAGCTGTGCAGATGCAGAATAGGTTGGTCCCTCACCCATGTGTGGTAGATAAAAATTTGGGAGGGATTATCTCAGGAGCAGGAAGTCCCAGTTCTACACCAGCACCACAGCCCAGGGTTCCAGTGCCAGGAAGATAAGTCTCCACAACTTCTGGCTGCAAAATCCAGCAGGGATTGAGCCAGTGGAAGAAACTTCTGGAGCCCCAAGCAGTTCCTTTTAAAGAACCCACACACAGACTCACGTGTTCCGACTCACTCCCTCTGAGCTCTAGCACCAGTGTAGCAGCTTGAAAGGCATTAGTGGCATACAGGGAAGGACTGAAGTGTCTGGCATTAAGGCAGGCAGAGGCCATTGTCCCTTTTCTAAACCCTTGCCCCCAGAGCCAGCAAGCTGGAGCTATTTCTGAGACTCCATAAACCTGACTCATGGTGTTTGATCTGCCTTGGAGATCCCCAGAGACTCTGCCCCACCCAACATAAGGCCAACATAGCTGCTCTTCCATACTACTGGCTGGTCTTGGCTCCTGCTTTATAACCTCCTAAATCCTCTCAAACAAACAACAGCTGGCCTCAGTGAGCCCCAGGCCCAGCACTAGCAGCAGCCAGTTTGGATGCACAGCTTAGCATAGCCTGGGAATCTCCAAGACCAGTACAAGGAGCAGCCATCTCAGATTGATTTATAGCTCAGGCAGGGTGGCCCCAGGGAAAACACAAGTGGGGGCTGAACTTGGCATGCACCACCAGGGAAACCCCAGGGCCAGCACACCCAGTGGACATCTATGACCACCACCCTGCCCTTGCACAGCTGATCCTCCATGGAGGGCAGAAGTTGGTGGCCAGTGATCAGAGCCAGGCCTTGCAGCTGACTGGCCTGGGTAAATCCCTCCCATTAATCTGCCAACAGCAACCAAGTCTTAGCTACAAGAGGAAGGCGTATTAAGCCCACATGAAGGATGCACCTTGAGTGCCCAGCTTGGTTGATAGCGGAGGCTGTGCCACTGGACCCTACAGGAAATCCACTACATTAGGCCACACTACCAAGAGATGGAGTCAAAGCAGCTCTACCTAATACATTGATACAAACACAGGGAGGCTGTCAAAATGAGGAGATAATGAATAATGGCCCAAATGAAAGGATAGGTCAAAACTCAAGAAAAAGAACTAAATAGAATGGAGATAAGCAATCTGTCAGATGTGATGTTGAAAATACTGGTTATAAGGATGCTCAGGGAACTTAGTGAGGACCTCAGCAGCGTAAAAAAGATCCTGTCAGAAATGAAGGATACACTAATTGATAAAAAGAACAATTCACAGGGAAACAACAGTAGAGTGGATGAAGCCAAGAATCAAATCAATGATTTAAAGTAAAAGGAAGCAAAAAACAACTGACCAGAACAACAAGAAGAAAAAAGAAACAAAAAAAAATAAAGAAAGTATAAGCAGACTTTGGAACAACTTCAAGAGGTCCAACATTTGCACCATAGGGGTGCCAGAAGGAGAAGAGAAAGAACAAGAAATTGGAGATCTGTTTGAAAACACAATGAAAGAAAACTTCCTTAATTTGGTGAAAGAAATAGACATGCAAGTCCAGGAAGCACAGAGAGTCCCAAATAAGATGGATGCAAAGAGGCCCACTCCAAGACACCTCATAATCAAAATGCCAAAGGTTAAAGGTAAGGAGAGAATCTTAAAAACAGCAAGAAAAAAGAAGTTAGTTACCTACATGGGAGTTCCCATAAGACTGTCAGCTGATTTCTCAAAAGAAACTGTAGGTTAGAAGGGATTGTGAAGAAGTGTTCAAAGTCATGAAAAGCAGGGACTTACAGCCAAGATGGCTCTACCCTGCAAAGCTATCATTTAGAATGGAAAAGCACATAAAGAACTTCCCAGACAAGGAAACAAAAAACAAAAAACTAAAGGACTTCATTATCACCAAACCATTATTACATAAAATGTTAAAGGGATTTATTTAGAGAAAAGAAGGCCAAAACTATAAACAATCAAATGGCAAAACATACATACCTATCAACAATCAAATCTAGAAAACAAACTAAACAAATGAGAACAGAGACAGAATCACAGATGCAGGGAGTGTTTTGATGGTTGCCAGATGGGAGGGAGGTGTGCGGAAATGGGTGAAGAGGTGAGGGGATTAAGAAGTACAAATGGGTAGTTACAGAATAGCCATGGGGATGTAAAGTACAGTATAGGAAATAAAGTATCCAAAGAACGTATACATATGACCCATGGACATGAACAATGGTGTGGGGATTGCCTGAGGGAATGAGAAGTGCTGGGTGTAAGAGGGCAAAGGGAGAAAGAAAAATCAAGACAACTGTAGTGATATAATCAATAAAATATAATTTAAAAATAAATAAATGTTATTTCTTTTTAATTATTACTACGGTGAAGCATATTTATTGTAAAAATGAAACTAGAGAATGTGGGTAACAAAACTCCTAAAAAACAAAAACAAAAAAACCCTCTGTAATCCTATCTAGGGAAACTCATTCAAATATTCTCTTGGTTCATAGATGCTTCATATCCCTGTATTGCTATTTTCTGACTTCTACTGGAGGAAATGAGGAATATCAATGCACTTAAAAATATTGTATACATATGTACATGCATAGGTATACATGTTTGATGCACTCACTCTAACGAATGCTCAATAAAGAGATAATTGAAATACTAATGAGGATATGAAACAAATATTTTTTTCAATCTTGATAGATATGCTAATTTGACCTCTTCATTGTCATAACCTGTGAAGAGTTATATAATAATAAGTTATGATAAAATCTTCATAGCTAAGAGGTCCTCCTAAAACTAAATACTTGTTCTCCACCATCATCATGTCTATGTCTTTCTTTGTCCACATGTCATTGTTCTCATTTTTAGCCTGTAAAAACATCTTGGATGGCCACAACTATTTATAGAATTATTGACCAGAACTATGACATTCTATCTCCAACTACATGCCAAAGAATGTAGTTTAGAAATTTGTCTCCACTGTCATATAGCAGTACTTTGGACATTTTGACATTAATGCCTATTACATATTTTAATACCATTCCCAAGTTCAAACTATGGTTTATGCAAATATATGGTGTATTTTTTTTGCCTTATTTCTTCAGTGGACCTGCCTGTATTTCTTAACTCAAAGCTTGACAGTATGACACATGCTTCTTACCATGTTGTCAGATCCTGCTATTTAAATCAACCTATTCAAGGAATCTGCATTTTAGATTTTTTACATGATTGTTAATAGAAGACAGAGTTTTATATGCAACCCTAATGACATCAGGATAAGGAACTTCGGTGTGCTGGTCATAATTGAAACTAATGAAATGGAACTACCCACAAAAGAAACAGGTTACAGCAGCTCATGATGGGCTAGATACCCAAGGAAAGGGTGTCTTTGTCAGGAAATGATGACTTTGGGTGCCTCCAGTTCCCTAATATTTGTAGGAGAAATGGACTGCTGATAGGGTGTATTCATGCCAGCTCCATAACAGGAACCCTTGGTGTGCTACAATGTGCACTCTTTACTATCTGCTTCCTATCTGTTGGAAATGTTTATATATATTGAGTGGCATTCACTTTTAGTGCTAGTGTATATCTGTCTCATGTTGCCAAATTGTGGTTTTCTAAAGCCTTTTTGGTGAATAAGAGATATGATACCAAACTATATTGGCACATACAAGAATCACCCAATCTCTCTCTCTCCTTTACTCCCTCTCTCTCTAAAATCAATAAATAATTTAAAAAAATAAGAAGTTGGAGAATCCTTAAGTTTGGCACAGTTTAGACTCTTGAAAAATAAAATCTCTTTGTCTCAGAAGCTTTTATCAGTCTGAAATTTGGAACTAAATTCTAATGAAAGTGTACATGAACTGCTTTAGGCTTGAAGGCTGAACTGTTAAGAGTTAGGTAACTGTAAAGATGTAGCATGACTTAATATTAAGAGTTCAACCTCACATTAATAATAATTTCCAAACTTCAGCTATCTGGAGAAACTGATAAAAAGATGCTCTGGTCTTAATATGCTTCCCAGTCAGCAGGAGCCAAGCTCATTGTCAAAGTCCATTTTGTGTTGTATGTGATCAGCCTCAATGCTTAAAAAGGCATCTGAATGAGGAGACATCTCTCAAATATATTGCGCACTTGTTGCTGCTATGACTTCTATTGCTGAAACAACCTCATGGAGGAGGCAGCATATGGCACATTCTTCAGTTTGTTGAGAACTCTGAAATCCCTTTGAAAATACAGGTACACAAAAAGCACATAAATGGAAAGAATGGTGGAAACTAGATCTCTATTGACAAGATCAGTTCAGTGAATATCTTGGAAGAGACACAGGTGCTAAACTCTCTCTTGGTATTGGGGAAAAGCAATGAAACTGGAACCAAAATATGGAGAAATAAAATATTCAAATTATTGTCCCTGGCTAGCGTGGCTCAGGGGGTTGAGTGCTGGCCTGCGAACCAAAGGGTTGCCAGTTCTATTCCCAGTCAGGGCACATGCGTGGGTTGCAGGTCAGGTCCTCAGTAGGGGGCTCTTGAGAGACAACCACACATGGATATTTCTCTCCCTCTCTTTTGCCCTTCCCCTCTCTAAAAATAAGTAAATAAAATATTTTTAAAATATTCAAATTATCATTGTGTTCAGCAAACAGAAACTATCTTGTTACACAGGATGTCAACATATTCCAGAAATCAGCGGACCAGAATGTCCAGTATTCTTCAGGCTCTTAAAATCCCCTTCCCCATGCATCTGCCTCCAACCCTATTAATCCAGGAAAGCCTGGAACAAGAATTTTAGAGTGCAGTTGCTTCTCTAATGATGACAGAAGTCTTCAGGAGCAGGTTAGACAAATGCTTATATTTCACTCAGGAACAGCTGCTCATTTTACATGAACTTCCCACATGCCAAAGAGGGCTCACTGGCTCCAAGAGAATGCCCTAGATGAGATGAGCTTAATGAACCTTCCCTTCTGCTCCCACCCATTTCATTTCTTATTGGTTGGAAACAAATATGTCTTATCATCATGGGAGATTTTTTCCAAAAACATGAGAACAGTAATTTCCTCTTTAGCAAGTGAAATCCATTTTTCTAGTGATTATTCTAAAGCTTATGTTAAGTTATTCTGGAAACCAAAGCGCTCATTGTGTTCTTTAGAAAATACAGCCAGATTTTTGGCATCTAATAATTTGCTGAAAATTATGCCTTCAATGGCTGGATTTGGAGCAACATTTTGGAATATGAGATGAATTTATCCTAGGCCTTCAAGGTTTCCATTTGGAACTTAAAATATGATAAAATCAGCAAACATATTCTCTATGTACAAACACACTTATCTGGATAAACTTAACAGTGAATAAAGTGGGTAACACAAAGATAATTTTAAATTATACTTGAGGTGGAAGGTAGAGAATGTATAGAATTCAGTTTCGATGGTGAAATTCACTAAAGGGAATAGGCTTGTAGCTTAAATTTTGTGCAACTTTTATAGTGTCTATATTGTGTCATCATGGGGTATGGCCAAGTAGTCCAAAAGGGATGCAATGACAGGGGCCTAGGTCACCAAATCAGGGTGAATAATAAGGACAACCATGTAGCAGGTCGAAGAGCCTCCGCAGCTTGTAGTAGGGAGGTACTGGCAGAAAGTACAACAAGATGCCTAAAATGTATTATTCTACCTTGCCACTTCCTAAGCAGCAGCAGCCTGTGGAAAGGCTTAGACATGATTCTATGTCAGCTGATCACAGAGCCCATGCCTTTATCTTGGTTTCTGCTACAACCAGAAAATAATAACAATGATAATATTCTTTTGATTTGGACATCTAGAACCTTCTGAGTGCTATCACACATGGAATCTTATTTGGGCCTCACAATTACGAGTCCCAAATAACTAGAACTTACTTGGTTGTAAACAGATGAGAACATAAAGGCTATAAAGAGTAAATAGCATATGGCAGGAAACAATGGGGGAATGAGCATGGACTGAGATCTTCAGGTGCCAAGAATCCACTGTACAGAGCTCACTGTCCCCTGGCTGCTACGTTTTCTGTTATTTCCTTCTGAGCCCCAGCAACTGGTTTGCCTGCCTTCTTTCCCACTAAACATACACCCTGACATCTTGGAAAAATCTAGCTCAAGATCCTATTTTCATTAAAATTTTCTTCAATTAACTATAGTTATTCCACTGGCTCCTTCCCAAGACCTGTACTCTTATTACTTTCCTGATTACCCTTTGTAAAACCTGTTTAGAAGTAGGATGAATAATGTTCTGTTATTTGTACTTCAAGATTCTACACACGCACACACACACACACACACACACAACATATTTTCTTTATATTTAACATTCTTAGATTTCTATTTTTATACTTTAACAAAGAAACTTCTTATGTTTGCTTTTCACTTATGAATACTTAACCAATTTTTACCAATGTCATTAAGAATTCTGTGTTGATGCCATTTTAAATAGAAACATAATATTTTTAAATAGATACATAATATTCTGTTATAAGAAAAAAATTCTGGAAACAAATGAAAATGAACATACAACAGTCCAAAACCTATGGGACACAGCAAAGGCAGTCCTGAGAGGGAAGTTCATAGTAATACAGGCTTACCTAAAAAAGATAGAAACATTTCAGTTAAAACACCTAACACTACAACTTCAAGAATTGGAGAAACAACAACAAATAAATCCCAGAGCAAGTAGACGGAAGGAAATAGTCAAGATTAGAGCAGAACTGAATGACGTAGAGAAGAAAAGAACAATTCAAAGGATCAACCAATCCAGAAGCTGGTTCTATGAAAAGATAAATAAAATCGACAAGTCTTTAAGCAGACTCATCATGAAAAATAGAGAAAGGACCCAAATTAGTAATATCAGAAACGAAAGAGGAGAAATAACAACTGATACCACAGAAATACAAAGGATCATCAGAAACTACTATGAAGAATTATATGCAAAGAAATTTGAATATCGATGAAATGGACAAATTTTTAGAAAAGTATAATCTTCCAAAACTGAAGGAGGAAGAAACAGAAAGCTTGAACAGACCCATAACAGCTGGGGAAGTTGAAGCAGTAATCAAGAAACTCCCAGCACACAAAAGCCCAGGGCCGGACGGTTTCATACGAGAATTTTACAAAATATTTAAGGAAGAGATAACCCCTGTCCTTCTCAGACTATTCCAAAAAATCCAAGAGGAGGGAAGACTCCCAGACACTTTCTATAAGGCCGGCATCACCCTGATCTCAAAACCAGATAAAGACCATACAAAGAAAGAAAACTACAGGCCAGTTTCGCTGATGAACATAGATGCTAAAATCCTCAACAAAATATTGGCAAACCGCATCCAGCAATACATTCAAAAGATTATCCACCACGATCAAGTGGGATTCATCCCAGGCATGCAGGGATGGTTCAATATACACAAGTCAATAAACGTAATATATCACATAAATAAAAGACATGACAAAAACAACATGATCATCTCGATAGATGCAGAAAAGGCATTCGATAAGGTACAGCGCCTATTTATGATCAAAACACTCAGCAAAATGGGAATAAATGGGGCATTCCTCAATGTAATAAAGGCCTTATATGAAAAACCTACAGCCAATATCATACTCAACGGGCAAAAACTGAAAGCTTTCCCACTAAGATCGGGAACACGACAAGGGTGTCCGCTCTCACCGCTTCTTTTCTATATCCTATTGGAAGTCCTAGCCACAGCAGTCAGACAAGAAAAAGAAATAAAAGGCATCCAATAGGAAAGGAGGAAGTGAAGTTATTGTTTGCAGATGACATGATAGTGTACATAGAAAACCCTGTAGACTCCACCAAAAAACTCCTCAACCTAATAAGTGAATTTGGCAAAACAGCAGGATACAAAGTCAATATTCAGAAATCAAAGGCATTTTTGTACACCAGCAATGCAATAGAAGAAGAAATCAGAAAAAAAAATACCATTCGACATAGCAAGAAGAAAAGTAAAGTACCTAGGAGTAAATGTAACCAAAGAGGTAAAAGACCTGTATGCAGAAAACTATACAACATTGAAGAAAGAAATTAAGGAAGACACAAATAAATGGAAGCATATACCATGCTCATGGATTGGAAGAATTAATATCATCAAAATGTCCATACTACCCAAAGCAATTTATAGATTCCACGCAATCCCTATTAAGATGCCAATGACATATTTCACAGAAATAGAACAGACATTTCAAACATTTATATGGAACCATAAACAACCCCGAATAGCCGCAGCAATTTTGAGAAAGAAAAACAAAGTTGGAGGGATCACAATACCAGACATCAAACTGTACTACAAAACCACTATATTCAAAACAATCTGGTACTGGCACAAGAACAGACCCATAGACCAGTGGAACAGAATAGAAAGTCCAGGAATAAGCCCAGGTCTCTATGGACATCTAATATTCGACAAAGGGGGCAGAAGCATAACATGGAGCAATAATAGCCTCTTCAACAAATGGTGTTGGGAAAGCTGGACGGCTACATCCAAAAAATTGAAATTGGATCATCAGCTGACACCATACACAAAAATAAACTCAAGAGGGATAGAAGACTTAAATATAAGTTGCAACACCATCAAAGTCCTAGAGGAGAACATTGGAAGGAAACTCTCAGATATCCCAGACAGCAATTTTTTCACTGATATGTCTCCTAAAGCACGGGACAGAAAGGAAAGAATAAACAAGTGGGACCTCATCAAAATAAGAAGCTTCTGCACGGCCAAAGAAAACATCAGCAAAATGAAAAGGGAGCCAATCATATGGGAAAATATATTCGCTAATGATACATCAGGTAGAGGTTTGATCTCCAAAATATATAAAGAACTCACTTGACTCCACTCCAAGAAGACAAACGATCCAATCAAAAAATGGGCAATGGACCTGGGCAGACGCTTTTCCAAGGAGGAGATACAAAGGGCCCAGAGGCATTTGAAAGGATGCTCAGCATCACTAGCCATCAGAGAACTGCAGATCAAAACCATCATAAGGTACCACGTCACACCGGTCAGAATGGCCATCATAAACAGATCAACAAACAACAGGTGTTGGCGAGGCTGTGGAGAAAAGGGAACACTAGTTCACTGTTGGTGGGAATGCAGATTGGTGCAGCCACTGTGGAAAGCAGTGTGGAATTTCCTCAATAAGCTGAAAATGGAACTGCCTTTTGATCTAGTCATTCCCCTGCTGGGACTATACCCTAAGAATCCCAAAACACCAATTCAAAAGAACCTATGCGCCCGCATGTTTATAGCAGCACAATTTACAATAGCCAAGTGTTGGAAGCAACCTAAATGCCCATCCGCAGATGAGTGGATCAAAAAATTATGGTACATTTACACAATGGAATACTATGCAGCAGAAAGAAAAGAACTACTAAACTTCGCGACAGCATGGATGTAACTAGAGAGCATTATGCGAAGTGAAATAAGCCAGGGGGCGAAAGACAAATACCATATGATCTCACCTATAAGTGGAACCTAACCAACAATACAAACATGCAAGGAAAAATTGACCAGCAATACTGAAAGGAAAAGAAACCAACAGAGAGAAGAGTGAAAGAGGGAGGAGGGGCGGGGGAAAAGGAAGGAAGGGGAAGGTCAAGGAACATATAGCAAGGACTCATGGACAAAACCAAAGGGGAAGATTTGAGGGAGGGAGGAAGGGGGCAAGAGAAAGTGGTGGGGGGTAGGCAGAGACAAATATATTTGAAAAAATAAATTAATTTAAAAAAAAGAAAAAATGTGGATATTTTGCCATTCAGTTACTACTAGTTAATCATCTACATTGTATTCAAATCCAGCATATATTGAGCATTTAGCATAAGTTACTACTATGCAAAACCCTGGGCTAAATAATTGAATTTGAATCAATTTACGACATAGTTGGTGTGGGATTGTGAGGTCAAAGATTAGTTTTTCAATGTAAAAGGAAATTAGTCAAAATAGGGGAAAATAACTGAATAAAATAAAGCCAAAAATGAAAGATTCCCATATCACAGTTAAACTAGGAAAATAAAGCAGCTTTAGATCATAAAATTTGATAATTGATCGCAAGGAAAATTTAAGGTTTCTAATCCTGGCTTCTGATCCCAGAGCTATGACATTGCTGAAAGCAATTGGTAAGTACTAGGTCCGCCTTTGAAATTATCCAAGCAATAATATTAGCAATGTTTTACTATTTTCTTCACCTTTTAATCTTGTAGCATCTTTTTTCTGACCACCTGCATCCAGTCTACTAAGCCAATTGCACACAATTTAAAATTTTGTCACAGCTGCACTCCATGTCAAGAGATCATCAAATGATGACTCAAAGAACTCAAAAATGGATATGCTTTGGTGAAATCGATGATTGTTGTATAGGATGTACTGCAACTGTATTTTTAAAAACTTTATATGGTGAAAAAATATATAATCTATAAAATCAGAATGTGGGGAAAGTGAGAAAGGAAGATTTTAGAACAGGGACTCAAACTGGCTGAAACAAATTGGTTCATACCTTAAACTGGTAACCTGTTGTTCCTGTGGTATATTCTTCAGGATGGTTCCACTACAGTTTTATTTTTCAAAATATTTACTTCACATTACTGTACATAAGTGATCACATCTCAGTGTTCCAAATGTATCTTAGCTACAAACTAGTGAATGCCCTAACTTAGATGGTTTTTGAAGTCTGTACCTTTGGTATTGTTTGACCCTTAACTTTTACATCTCTTACCATGGAGGATTAAGAAAGGCTGTATATTGTTGCTTGAGAGTCTATACACTTAGACCAAGTTTGTATTTGCATTGTCAGTATGGCAAATGAATGAAAAAATATGCTATTGGATTTCTTTTCTTTTCTCTTTCTTTCTTTCTTCCTTCCTTCCTTCCTTCCTTCCTTCCTTCCTTCCTTCCTTCCTTCCTTCCTTCCTTCCTTCCTTCCTTCCTTCATTTTCTTTCTCTCTCTCTCTCTCTCTCTTCCTTCTTTTTTTTACTTCAGCTTGTACCATGGCTGAAAACCTCAATTTATGTTCATGACAGTGGGGATTTGTAAAAATGTCTACATTCTTTCTAATAAACGTCCGGAAAACTTAAAAAATCTTTTTCATAACATGGAATTGATCTATATCAAAATTAAACTTATAGCTAATAAAAAACAAAACTCAAATATACTAATGATTTTAATGATATTTTAATTTTATGCTATTGCGCTCTTTCAGGAACAAATATTTCTTGAGGTTTTTTTTTAATTTGATGTTTAACATTTATTTTGTTTTCCCTTCCCCTCCCCCTCCCCTCCCCTTCTTTCCCCTTCCTTCCTTCCTTCCTTGTTTTTGTTTCCTTCCTCCCTCTTTTTTAATATATATTTTATTGATTATGTTATTCCAGTTGTCCCATTTTTTCTCCCCTTTATTCCCCTCCACCCTACACTGCCCCTCCTCCCAGCAATTCCCCCCTCCTTAGTTCATGTCCATGGGTTGTACATATAAGTTCTTTGGCTTCTCCATTTCCTATACTATTCTTAACCTATCCCTGCCTATTTTGTATCTACTATTTATGCTGTTTATTCCCTGTACCTTTCCCCCCATTCTTCCCCTTCCTGCTCCCCTCTGTTTTACTGTTCATAGTTTTTGATCTTTTTCTTAGATAAGTCCCTTTAACATTTCATATAATAAGGGCTTGGTTATCATGAACTCCTTTAACTTTACCTTATCTGGGAAGCACTTTATCTGCCCTTTCATTCTAAATGATAGCTTTGCTGGAGAGTCATCTTGGATGTAGGTCCTTGTTTTTCATGACTTTGAACACTTCTTGCTAGCCCCTTCTTGCCTGTAAGGTTTCTTTTAAGCAATCAGCTGATAGTTTAATGAGAACTCCTTTGTGGGTAATCCTCTCATTTTCTCTTGCTGCTTTTAAGATTCTCTCTTTATCTTTAATCTTGGGTAACATAATTATGATGTGCCTTGGTGTGTGCTTTCTTAGGTCCAGCTTCTTTGGGACTCTGCATTTCCTGGATCTCCTGGAGGTCTGTTTCCTTGGCCAGATTGGGGAAGTTCTCCTTCATTATTTTTTTCAAATAAGTTTTCAATTTCTTGCTCTTCCTCTTCTTCTGGCAGCTGTATGATTCCGATGTTGGATTGTTTAAAGTTGTTCCAGACATTCCTAAGCCTCTCCTTATTTTTTTTGAATTCTTGTTTCTTCATTCTGTTCTGGTTGAATATTTATCTCTTCCTTCTCCTCCCAATCGTTGATTTCAGTCCCAGCTCCCAATCGTTGATTTGAGTCCCAGTTTCTTTCCATTTACTGTTGGTTTCCCGTATATATATATTTTTTATTTTACTTTGCATAGCTTTGCTTTTTCCTCCATTTTGCGACCATACTCAACCAATTCACAAAGCATCCAGATTACCAGTGTTTTTTTAACTCCTTATTGTTCAGATAGTTATTATAAAAATAACATGATTGTTTTAATTTTGTTTTTGTTTTGTTTTTTTAAATTTTATTTTAATTTATTTTTTCAAATACATTTGTCTCTGCCAACCCCACACCACTTTCCCTTGCCCCCTCCCTCCTTCCCTCCCTCAGCTCTTCCCCTTTGGTTTTGTCCATGAGTCCTTGCTATATGTTCCTTGACTTTCCCCTTCCCTTCCTTTTCCCGACCCCCCCTACCTCCTTCCCTCTTGTCTCTGTTGATTTCTTTTCCATTCAGTGTTCCTGATCTTATTTTCCTTGCTTCTTTTTATTGTTGGTTAGGTTCCACTTATAGGTGAGATCATATGGTATTTGTCTTCCCACCCCGACTTATTTCGCTTAGCATAATGCTCTCAAGTTCCATCCATGCTGTCGCGAAGTTTAGTAGTTCTTCTTTTCTTTCTGCTGCATAGTATTCCATTGTGTAAATGTACCATAATTTTTTGATCCACTCATCTGCGGATGGGCATTTAGGTTGCTTCCAACACTTGGCTATTGTAAATTGTGCTGCTATGAACATGGGGGTGCATAGGTTCTTTTGTTTTGGCGTTTTGGTGTTCTTAGGGTATAGTCCCAGCAGGGGAATGACTAGATCAAAAGGCAGTTCCATTTTCAGCTTATTGAGGAAATTCCACACTGCTTTCCACAGTGGCTGCACCAGTCTGCATTCCTACCAACAGTGTACTAGGGTTCCCTTTTCTCCACAGCCTCGCCAACACCTGTTGTTTGTTGATCTGTTTATGATGGCCATTCTGACCGGTGTGACGTGGTACCTCATGATGGTTTTGATCTGCAGTTCTCTGATGGCTAGTGATGCTGAGCATCCTTTCAAATGCCTCTGGGCCCTTTGTATCTCCTCCTTGGAAAAGCGTCTGCCCAGGTCCATTGCCCATTTTTTGATTGGATCGTTTGTCTTCTTGGAGTGGAGTCAAGTGAGTTCTTTATATATTTTGGAGATCAAACCTCTACCTGATGTATCATTAGCGAATATATTTTCCCATATGATTGGCTCCCTTTTCATTTTGCTGATGTTTTCTTTGGCCGTGCAGAAGCTTCTTATTTTGATGAGGTCCCACTTGTTTATTCTTTCCTTTCTGTCCCGTGCTTTAGGAGACATATCAGTGAAAAAATTGCTGTCTGGGATATCTGAGAGTTTCCTTCCAATGTTCTCCTCTAGGACTTTGATGGTGTTGCAACTTATATTTAAGTCTTCTATCCCTCTTGAGTTTATTTTTGTGTATGGTGTCAGCTGATGATCCAATTTCAATTTTTTGGATGTAGCCGTCCAGCTTTCCCAACACCATTTGTTGAAGAGGCTATTATTGCTCCATGTTATGCTTCTGCCCCCTTTGTCGAATATTAGATGTCCATAGAGACCTGGGCTTATTCCTGGACTTTCTATTCTGTTCCACTGGTCTATGGATCTGTTCTTGAGCCAGTACCAGATTCTTTTGAGGATAGTGGCTTTGTAGTAGAGTTTGATGTCCGGTATTGTGATCCCTCCTACTTTGTTTTTCTTTCTCAAAATTGCTGCAGCTATTCAGGGTCGTTTATGGTTCCATATAAATGTTTGAAATGTCTGTTCTATTTCTGTGAAATATGTCATTGGCATCTTAATAGGGATTGCGTGGAATCTATAAATTGCTTTGGGTAGTATGGACATTTTGATGATATTAATTCTTCCAATCCATGAGCATGGTATATGCTTCCATTTATTTGTGTTTTCCTTAATTTCTTTCTTCAATGTTGTATAGTTTTCTGCATACAAGTCTTTTACATCTTTGGTTAAATTTACTCCTAGGTACTTTATTTTTCTTCTTGCTATATCAAATGGTATTTTTTTTTCTGATTTCTTCTTCTATTGCATTGCTGGTGTACAAAAATGCCTTTGATTTCTGAATATTGACTTTGTATCCTGCTGTTTTGCCAAGTTCACTTATTAGGTTGAGGAATTTTTTGGTAGAGTCTACAGGTTTCTCTGTGTACACTATCATGTCATCAGCAAACAATGATAGCTTTACTTCCTCCTTTCCTATTTGGATGCCTTTTATCTCTTTCTCTTGTCTGACCGCTGTGGCTAGGACTTCCAATACAATGTTGAAAAGAAGCGGTGACAGTGGACATCCTTGTCGTGTTTCTGATCTTAGTGGGAAAACTTTCAGTTTTTGCCCGTTGAGTATGATATTGGCTGTAGGTTTTTCATATAAGGCCTTTATTACATTGAGGAATGCCCCATTTATTCCCATTTTGCTGAGTGTTTTGATCATAAATGGGTGCTGTACCTTATCGAATGCTTTTTCTGCATCTATCGAGATGATCATGTGGTTTTTGTCTTTTCTTTTATTTATGTGATGTATCACGTTTACTGATTTGCGTATATTGAACCATCCCTGCATCCCTGGGATGAATCCCACTTGATCGTGGTGGATAATCTTTTAAATTATTCATGGATGCGGTTTGCCAATATTTTGTTGAGGATTTTAGCACCTATTTTCATCAGCTAAATTGGCCTGTAGTTTTCGTTCTTTGTAAGGTCTTTATCTGGTTTTGGGATCAGGGCGATGCTGGCCTCAGAAAGTGTCTGGGAGTCTTCCCTCCTCTTGGATTTTTTGGAATAGTCTGAGAAGGACAGGGGTTAGCTCTTCCTTAAATGTTTTGTAAAATTCTCGTATGAAACCGTCCGGCCCTGGGCTTTTGTGTGCCGGGAGTTTCTTGATGACTGCTTCAACTTCCCCAGCTGTTACCGGTCTGTTTAAGCTTTCTGTTTCTTCCTCCTTCAGTGTTGGAAGATTATACTTTTCTAAAAATTTGTCCATTTCATCAAGATTTTGAAATTTCTTGGCATATAATTTTTCATAGTAGTTTCTGATGATCCTTTGTATTTCTGTGGTATCAGTTTTTGGATTACCATTGTTTTGAACTATACATTTGATAGGTTGACTATCTGGTCATTGCTTAGTTCTATTTTTGGAGTTTTGATCTGGTCTTTTATTTGGGGCATATTATTTTGTCTTAGCCCGCCTGTTATGTTGGAAGGGGTGGAGCCTTAGGTATTTGCCGGAGCGGGACAACCTAGGGCGCTGTGTTGTGACCTTCCTCCCTCTTTTAATCATCGGTTTGTTTTTTGTCCATCCATATCAACTGTCCATCCATTCATCTATCATCCATCTTTCTACCTTGTATATATTTATGAAGAGATCTGGATTGACATGCACCAAATATTATAGCTATTTTTAAACCTGGATTATGAAATTGGAGGTAATATGTTTTCTTCTTTGTATTTTTTAGTACTTCTCCAACTTTTTATAACGTACTCCTCTTGTTTTTACTTTAAATATGTAAGTAGACACAGACTCTACTTTTGAGAACTCATAGTCTGTGGAAGGAAGTTAGGCTAAGTGATTCCAGCAGATCTGTCAATTTCTCACTCGTCTAGGCAGCAGTCTTCCAACTACAGATCTATTAAAGATAAGTGAACTGCTTTCAGCCAGGCTTAATGACTGAGCTTTGACCCTTTGAATTTAGACAGTCTATATCCCAAAGTAGATGTTCTAATACAGAACCTAAAAGGCTCTTATCCGGGCATTACTTGGCTTCAGAATTTTCCCTCCCTCTTACACACACACTTCATTGTTGACTTTTTGTGTGATGTCAGCCATGTTATTTATATTTCTGTTCCTTAATTTATTCATTTGCAAATGAAGGATATGTGTATCTGTCTTGCTTAGTGCTTTGAACTTTTAAAAGATGATAATGTAAGACATTGATTAACATTATTCTCACCAACAAGGCTGCTATGTCACACTGATGATACTAAGAATGTTTTGATAGGAAGGCTAGAGTCTGTTTACTTTTCTTTAAAAAAAAAATCTTTTCTAATAGGCTCAGGGGATTCTTACTACCAAGTAAAAATTTAACTGTCAAGACACCAGATAAGTAAGAATTTAACTGGCAAGACACCAGATAAGATAAGACAAGGTAAGATAAGATAAGATAAACCTTTATAAATTATTTTCAAAGAGAACCAAGTCAATAAACTTACCTTAAAAATAGTTTATAGGCCCCTTATGCACTGAACTGCTCCTGCTCTTAAATCCATCTTCTTCTTTATTTTTTTCTCATATTTTTAGTAAGCTAAGACACCAGGATTTGGCTGCAACTAAACTCACTTGCCCAGACAGAGTAAACAGATAATAGAAAACAGGAAAGAAAATCTCCTTTCTGGTTGTGTTACCTTCTAAGTTTCCTTCAGGTCTGTTTTGATGTTCTTAGATCCTGCCTATGGGACAATGGTTATTATTTGGCTCCATTGAGATCATTTCTTCCAGGTTACTAAGTAGCAGTGCTGGCTCTCTAGCTGTCAGGAGACAGTGGGTGTGTCAGAGTTTACTAACCTCTAAATGACCTAAGTTCAGAGAATCAAAATGCATTCATTTTCCCCCTTTTTGACATATACATGAAATCTGAGAATACTCATTAAAATTTTAAACAGCACTGTCTGACAAATATAACATATGCCACTTATGTCATTTTTAATTTTCTAGTAACCATACTGAAAAATAAACAGGTGATTACTTTTTATTTAAATTATACATTTTATTTAATCCATAATATCTAAAATATTATCATTTGAATATGTGGCCAATATAAAACATTTTTTATTTATTTTTTCAAATACATTTGTCTCTGCCTTCTAAAACATTATTAATAAGATATTTTATATTATTTTTTGTACTAAGCTTTTGAAATCTGGTATTTTATACTTATAGCACATCTCAATATGGACTAGCCAAATACTAAGTGCTCAATAACCATGTATAGCTAGTGGCTACTATATTCGACAGCACAGACTCAAAAAGTTAGCAGATTTCACATATTTTTGCAAATATTTCTAATCCATATTCAATTTTTAAAAACCTTCACAAAACATATACCTTGATCCTACCACTTAAACTTACCTTACAGCACCAATTAATTTCATTTATATATCTGACATCACAGAAAACTTGGAAGTAAACACTGAAATTCCTTATATGCTTGTTGCTTCCTAAGGTCAAACTAGCTTTGAATTACTTTTTTAAAAACTCTCCTAGGTGCACAGGGAGATGCCATGTCCCTGAGATTTTTTGTGCATGAGGCAGCAAAGAAGTTGGAACTAAATGAGATTGAGGGGGGTACAAGGTGCTGCCATAGAGAGTGCTTTGACCACTTTTCAAAACAAAGAACATCACTAAATAAATTTAAGGAAATAACTTTATGGAGAACATAAATACTTTTTGTATAGCATCATTATTTTAATAAAGTTATTAAATTGTCCCAACCCAGGAGAAACCATGGAAACTGGCCCAAAGTGCTATAAATTACTATTGTCTTAAAATATAGTTCTGGAAGGTTTCCACAGTAATGAACTGTAGAGAAGATAAGCCTATAATTCAGTGGAAGAAGTTTATTTATTTATTTATTTTTTCAGCACACATACTAGTATATTTCATGCAAAATTGTGAGCAAAAGGGCTGCAGGGTGATGTGGAGATTTTATTGCTGACATTTACTACTTCCCCCCCTTTTAAGTTGGCAAATGTTAAAGAAAGTTGCTAGAGACAGTGTCTAGTCATGTGCAAACCAAGAAAAAATTACAATTCATAGTCACTTATAGTTTAGCCTCTCATGTTGAACCAAAGACACATGTTCATTGTGGCTCCTCGAGATTCAGTTCAAAACAAATTTGGTAGCAACAATAGCTAACACTTTTTGAGATTTTAATATAAGCAAAGTACCATTCTGAGCATTTGACACACATTATCTCAGTTAATACTCAGAAAAGCTTGATGGCTATTTGTATTTGTTATTATCCTTTATTTGCAAATGAGGGAATTGAAGCACAAACCATCTGAGTGATTTTCCCAAGATCCCCTGGTTCATAAGTGATTTGAGTGGGGCCTCCAACCCTGATTTATCTCACTCCAGGGTTCTTGTACTTGGTTCCTTAGTTGAGGCACTGACATACACAGAAATCCTGCTTAAAGTAGGGGAAGGCTCAAGAAGGACAAGGAAAAGAATGAGGGTGCTAAAGACTGAACTGTAGGGCAAGTCTTCAACATTCATTTTCTTTCTGCTCAGGTTCTTGCTCCCTAATGCTACTTTTTTCTGTCTTGTGCCACATTTTATTTTTTTAATCGCCATTTAACCTCTTGAGACCCACCTGATCTAGTGGCATTAAGAGCCTATGGAGGCCACTGATATGAACTGTCCATTTGGTTAAATTAAGGGCTACTGAGAGACATTGAACTATTTTATTTAATTCTTAATCCAAGAATTTAAAAAAGCATTAAAGCTGCTCATTCTGGAAAAACTGCTGGAATTCTGTGTCATACAAGATAAATATATCTCACATTCATTTCAGTTTTCAATTGCAAATTATAAACCAATAAGGTTAGAAAAACATTTCTGTATATATAACTTCCTGCTTAGGAAGAAAAAGAAGGTAAAACTACATATTTAAGGATGTCTTAGGTAGAATAGATGTTTTGGCAGTAGAAGGGTGTCATTATGATACCTAATGACATTGATCCTTTGGATTAGAAAAGATGACAGTCCATCTAAAAACAACAGGTTGTTTTTAAGCTGCTACCTCTCTTTCTAAGGCCAAGATAGTTGTCCTGCTGTAATTTTAGGGACCTCATGTTTCTCTCTCATTGTTTCCAGACATTTCTCCCAGGTCATTGTTGATATCTTGTTTATGTATACAGGCTATAGCTAAGGTTTCTTGACTGTAGAACTCTGGAAGGAAAGCAATAAAAAATAATTCAGAATAATGAATGAAATGAAATTTTTACCATAGCCCACAAGAACCTATGTAATATGCTCCTACCAACCACCTGACCCAGCTCACTTTAGTCCTGAGACTCTGGCTTCTAGTATGCCATTTTTTCTACCTCAGGGTTTTTGCACTTTGAGGCAGATTCAAGATTGCCACATACTCTTTGACATTCCTTCCACAGAGACAGAGAGGTGGATGCAGGTCCAGTTTGGGGGCACAAGTCTTAAGAAACTGGCAGATTCCACTTCTCCCTTGGAAAAATCACTTTTGGAACATTGAGTTACACCACATAACAAGTCCCAATACCTTAGACCACCATGATGGAGAGGCCAGATGTAAGAACTTTGGTCACCTGTCCCAGTTGCACCCTGCCTTTCAGCCATTCTCATCAGGGCACTAGACTTGGGAGTAAAGTTGTCTTGGACCTCCAGCACAATTGAGCCTTCAATGTAGACTAACTCTGGAGTCACAGGCCTCTATTAACACCTTGGCTTTTAATAAATTCACTGTGGATCTTGGGCATGTAACTTACTGCTTCAAAGAAGCCTCAATTTCTAGTCTGTAAAGTAAGACTGTTAGTTTCTACCTCCTAGTGTTGTCATGGAAATTAAATATGATAATATATAAAAATGACTATAAAATAAGGTACCTTCACCATTTTAAAAATTCTTATGTGACAGAGAAACAGCTTTTAGACACAATATTTCCAGACTTAAATCATCACATGTTATCAGATTTCAAAATGATAGTCTGATAACCCAAAGATAGTAATAACTGACATCTGAAAGAAAACCCATTTTAAGAAAAATCATTTATGTTAGAAGTACTAATGCTTCTCCCCAACTCCTCTTTATTGTACTATGTTTGTACCCAGTTTACAAAGAGCTCTTTCATCCTCTCATTACTCTATATAGTTTAGGGACATCAAAAGCTTTTGCGTATCTTTGAAAGACTAGGGATGCACCTGTTGTCCTGCACCTGTGACCCCAGTGAGGCTATAGTTGGGGTAGGAAAATGGTGCAGTTGTTTGGGATTAGCTGAGCTGCTTTCTGAGGCTGGGGTTCAGGGTCCAGGGCTGGAGGTTCAGAAAGGGCTTGATAGAGAAGGTGACTCGTTGAGCACCTTCCCTGTCAAGGAGGTGATGGGGTGAGCAGTTGGAGATTAATTTTTTTGTTGGTAAATCTCAGCATGCAGAGTGATGTATGGACAGGAAGCTTTGCACCTTCTGCTACAAATCATCCATGGGATTTCTCTAGAGGGCCCAGAGAGCCTCTTTCCATGGAAGGCTCCAGACGTGTTTGTAAAAGGGCATTGTGGTATTAAAATAATAATAACATCCTTATAAGCACTTTACATATATTATCTCATTTAATCCTCACCTCAGCCTTGTGCTTTTACTCACATTGAAAAGGTGATGAAAGTGTCAGAGAAGTAATTTACCTAAGGTTATACAGTTAGTCTGTGTCAAAGCTCTCAACCTTTAAATGACAGCAATATCTTTTGTGGAAAGAACAGTATAGGGACAGTAATGATAATATTAGTATTTACACATTTAATATGTGCAAGGCACTCTGTTAAGAGTGCATATGTATCATTTCACTGATTGCTGGCAATGACACCACGATAATGATTCTGTTTACATCCAGGTTATACAGAGGCCCAGCAGTTGAAGTAGTTTGCTTGAATTCACAGTATTACCTAGTTTTGTGTTGAACATGACAAGTTGTGCTCTTACTTCTGTTGTAGGCAATTAGACAGACATGAGCAGAGCAAGGACAATAGGCCAGGTATGGAAGGTCACTAGGGCGGAAAGCCCCAGGTGCCTAGCAGTGGTCAAAACTGGGAAAACAAGGATCTCACCCTCAGGGTAACCTTTCCTCCCCTAGCATATCACTGGTCATGTGGTTTAGACCCCCCCCCCCTTACTTTCATCCCCTGGCATGTTGCTAGTTATCAGAGTTAAACTCCCTTAAAGGGGAATTAAATAAGGGGACCAGAGAATAGCCCTCACACATTAAGCCCCTAGGAAAATGCAGTTCTGACCTATGTCAGATACATCTAGGCTTCAGTTGTGTTTTAGCTTCAGGCCCAGAAAAGAAGCAAAACCAGACAAGTGACATCATGACTGCCTCAGGACCAGCTGCAATGACTAATGACTCCCTGCCCTGGTACTAGCCAATAAGTAGAGACCAAGCCCTGAAAGGACAAACCTGGAAAGATGATGCAGCGTCTATTGGGATCCTCCCCTGGGTTCTCCCCTAAAATCTCCACCCTTAAAAGCCCTTAGGACGGAAGGCCCAGGGTGCTCTTCGTCCCTGAAGCACACCCCCGTGCCTTTCCCCTCCCTGTTCTTCTCCCCAAGCATGCTACCTTTACTTTTATTTCTCCTAAGCCCCCAGGACCCGTATTTTGCCTCTGTAATTTGTTTCCTGAGCCCATTTCTTCTACAGTCCACTCCTACCTCTGTGACTTTCTACATATAGTGTCTCTTATAGTTTGATTCTTGACTTTGAATTCTTTCTTAGCCAGAACTCAAGTACTGAGGTTGCTGAACCAAAGTCTGGTCTGACCACACTGGTCTAACTTCTAGTGCCATTTTTGCCACCACCAACAATTCTATTCTCATGTATGTAGATGTAAAATGGGCCTTTTCCAAGGATTTCTGATGTTTAAACATTCCAAAATAAGTGTTTGCAATGATCATGGTTAAGCTGAGTATCCTTTTTTTTTTCCTTTCTTTTTTCTTTTTCTTTTTTTTTGCTAAGGCTAACATGTTTGTTTTTATTTCTTTACTGCCGTACTATTCAATCACCTAAAATTCACTTCACATCTTAATATTATCTATTTTTAATTACAATACTTGTGTATCAAATCTGTATGTTTTTCTTTCCCCACCAACCAATTTTTTAAATCTGGACACCAAATGGGTGTCCCGCAATTCGATTCAATTTTGACACTAACTACCCACAGTTAGTGTAGACTCTGCAAGTTAAGTACTCTGTCGCACAAAACTACTCTTACTTCAGATGCCAGTCGCAAATTCCAGGCCTCCCGTACCTCTGACTGACCAGTTATAAATTGGATGTTCCCATGATGCCCTCAGATTCAAAAATTTGCTAGAGCAGCTCACAGAACTCAGAAAAAAAAAACAGTTTACTTACTACTACTGGTTTATTATGAAAGAAACAGATGGACAGCCTGATGAAGGTACATAGGATGAGGTCCTGAAAGGTTCTGAACGCAGGAGCTTCTGTCCCCATGGAGTTTGTAGAAAGGACAGTATAGGGACATTAATGATAATATTAGTCAGTATTTACACATTCACTAAGTGCACTACCCTCCAGGCACATGGATGCGTTCTTGTTCACCAACCTGAAAGCTCCCTAAACACCCTTGTTTAGGGGTTTTTATGGAAAAAAAAAAAAAACTCCTTTTCATGAAGACATAGTTGATAAAATCATTCAACACTGGTGATTAAACCTATCTCCAGCCCTCTCAGCTCTCCCTATAGGTCCAGGGATGGGTTAAAAGTGCCAAGCTTCTAATCATGTGTTTGGTTCCTCTGGCAATCCTGAAGCTGTCTAGGGGTCCACAAAGAGTCACCTCATTAGCATAAGCTCAAGTGGTGTTGAAAGGGGCTGGATATAAGTAATAAAAGACACTTCTCTCACCCCTATCACTTAGGAAATTCCAAAGGTTTTGGAACCTTTGTACCAGGGACCAGAGACAAAGATCAATTATATATTATCACAGTATTGCATTTCTTTTTTTTTATTTTGTTTTTTTAAATTAATTAATTTATTTTTTCAAATACATTTGTCTCCACCTTCCCCCCGCCACTTTCTCCTGCCCCCCTCCCCACTCTCCCTCCCTCAGCTCTTCCCCTTTGGTTTTGTCCATGAGTTCTTGCTATATGTTCCTTGACTTTCCCCTTCTCTTCCTTTTCCCCCGGCCCACCTTCTGTAGTAAAATTTTCCAAACCATAACTCTACACAAGCATGCAATTTTACAACTCTTTAAAGATGGTTATTTTAACAAGCACTTTATCTATATTTTGTCCATGATAAACCACATTAGATACATTAATTAAACTGGAATATTAGAGCTGGGAAAACTATCTTTTGTATAAATTATTTATGGAGTATTTTATGAAGTCTTTTAGTGAGACTAAGGTGTTCTTTCCTCTAATTTAAGATTACATGCACACTAATGCAGCTGGCAGAGAGTTTTAAAATGCATGGAAGAGAATATTTTAATACTTAGACTTATTTAAAATTCATTGGAATTTGGAGATCATGTGGATCTCCATATTCATATGGATTTTAACTCCAAGGTCTTTTCCTAAATAACTCAAAATTATATGAGATTTTTTTAAGGTCCTTGGAAACATTCTTAAGATGGCAAATTTACTCTTGCTCCTGGCATAAACTTTTATATGACCATTAATAGGATTTAAAGATTATCATCTAACCCTTCCTGATGTGGCTCAGTAGACTAAGCGCAGGCCTGTGAACCAGGGGGTCGCCAGTTCGATTCCCAGCTGGAGTGCATGCTTGGGTTGCGGGCCAGGTCCCAAGTTGTGGGCACGTGGGAGGCAACCACACATTGATGTTTCTCTCCCACTCTTTCTCCCTCCATTCCCCTCTCTCTAAAAATGAATAAATAAAATCTAAAATATGTATATATAAAATTATCATTTATAATATAAAAATTGGCTTTGCTTTGTAGCCCTTATATTTGATTACAGACTCTTTCCTCTCCACTTCCTGCTTTCAGTCTGAGTATGTTTGTAATAGCAATATAGCTATTGCTGTATTTTCCATTTTCATTAGCAAGTCATCAGTGAGGATCATGGAGAAAAAGAAGACTGTGAAGTCCTCAGTAATCCTCCCAAAGTAAAACACTCCCATTCTCATATGCCTGGGGTCTACAAGTTTTTCATGAGGTTTGGGCCACCCCAGAGCCCTGGGATTTAGATTCTTTCCATATTGCTGCAGTCTGTTGTACTAATTCCAATGAATGGCTGTTGTGGTGTTGTTCCCAAAGAAGCTGACTGTCATATGGAGATTAGCATGCAGGAGGGTTATTAGAGGGTGCTGTGGGGACCAACAGCTGTGGATAGGAGGGGAAAGAAGCAGGAGCCAGTGGAAGAAGTAGTAAAATTGTAATGTAATTTTAATGGAAACCTCAGACAACCCTGCAAGGAGTTCTGAAGATGATTCCTCACATCAGTCAGTCATTGGACTTGTTGCATGGAGAAGGTGGCCTAACGTTGGGCAAAGCGGTTTTTCTGCAGCTAGGGTAACCCTTGAAGGGAGCTAATAACCAAGGGCTGCCTGCCAGGAACACTCTTACCAGTTGAAGAAATAAGTCCTTTATTTCTGAATGAGGATATGAGCAAACTTATCACAGCATCTACCATATTGACTGCTTGGGTAGTCCGTTCTTCTCTTTAGTGGTTTTTGGCCAAACTTTACTTATTGGAGATCCTGTAAACCTTGCCACTAGGCTAATAAAATGGCTCTTGGTGAAGAAGTTTAGCAGTGTCTTGGATAAGATAGATGCAGTCATGAAACATGCTGACTGTGGTATCCATGAAATAGCTCCCTATACCCAAAGACTGGGGGTTCCGCTAAGGAGCTTTGCAATACATAGCCATGTAACCAGGTAATGTCATGATGCCAGCCATGTACCATGCTTTAATTATGATGCTATAATTCTCTGTTTCTGTGGAGCTGCCTCTTCAACTGAACTTTAAAAGTCCTTGACCCTGGGACTATGTCTTACTGTATTTTTGTATCTTCAGAGCATTACATGGTGCCTGTCTCATACCTTGTGGTTAATATGTTTTCACTTAGGGAAAGAAGAAATTGTCCAAATGTCAATGTCACTTAAAAGTATGATGCCTAGAGATTTTTTTCCTGGGTCTGTCTAAATCAACCTGTAAAATAATTCTGGTTCTCTTCATTGTTTAGCTAAATACAATGTTAGGTCTATTTTGATAGTTATTTTTTCATTTGTGTCTCTGCCTAGGGTTTTAAAAGTCACAAATAAATTTAAGCAGAGTGGAATGACTATGAGGCTGGTCATATTAGTGCCTGTTGTTGCCTGTGTACCAGTGACCATTCAGTCCTGAGATCTCCTGATGTGTGAGACATGGCATGAGGTGGAAAACTAGCTTGACTTTAAGCACAGCTGAATTTGAAACCCTTTCGTTAGCTGTGTGATTCAGGGAAGGTTGTCCAGAAACAGATAAATGGGTAAATAAAATGTGGTATATTCATATAATGAAACATTATTCAGCCTTAAAAATGAAATGTTGATACATGCTATGAAATAGATGAACCTGGAAAACATTATGGTAAGTGTAATAAATAATACACAAAATCCACTTATATGAGATACTAGAATAGGCAAATTCAGAGAGCCAGAAGGTTGAATAGAGGTTTCCAGGAGTTAGTGGGAAGGGGAAATGGCGTAGTGTTTAATGAATATGAAGTTTCTACTTAAAATGATGAAAAGTTCCGAAAAAGAATAGTAGTGATAGTTGCATAACATTGTAAATATACTTAATGGTACACTTAAAGATGGTTAAAATGTCCTGGCTGGTGTGGCTCAGTGGATTGAGTGCTGGCCTTTGAACCAAAGGGTTGCTGTTTGGTTTCCAGTCAGGGCACATGCCTGGGTTACAGGCCAGGCTCCCAGTCGGAGGTGTGCAAGAGGCAAGCACACATTGATGTTTCTTCCCCTCTCTTTCTTCCTTTTTCCCCTCTTTAAAAATAAATAAATACAATCTTTAAAAAAATATAGGGTTCATTAACAGTAGCTATTCCCCAAAAGATTTATGAGAATTAAGAATGGTGGAATAACTGTAACTGAACAATAAAATAAAATAAACCAAAAAAAGAATAATATATGAGAATTACCATGTATATGGTAAGCACTTACTAAAAGGTAGTAGTTACTAAGAATGGTGTAAAAATTAAGTTATTTTATGCAAAATAACCCATAATTCTATTTTTTATTTTAAATGACTTTATTTTTTGCCAATGTAGCTATTTATATATATATTTTTTAATTTATAAACATGTTTATTCTATTACAGTTGTCTCAATTTTTACCCCTTTACCTCCTCCACCCATCCCACCCCCACCCCCTACTCCCACAGTCAATTCCCACTCTGTTGTCCATGTTCATGGGTCATTCATACGTGTTCTTTGTCTAGTCCCTTGCCCTTCTTTCCACCATCCCATCTGGTCACTTTCAGTCTGCTCCATGTTTCCATGCCTGTGGTTTATTTTGTTCTTTATTTTATTTTGTTGAATATAGTCCACTTAGAGGTGAGATCATATGGTATTTATCTTTCATCAACTGGCTTATTTCACTTAGCTTAATATTCTCCAGTTCCATGTTGTCGCAAAAGGAAGGAGTTCATCTTTCTTTCTTTCTTAAGTGCAGATTGATTTTACTTATTTTTTTAAATGTCAAAGTTAAATATAAAATATTAAAAAAATTTAAAACCATTATAAAGTCTCAGCAATTAAAACAACATGACACCAGCACAGATATAATCAATTAGATCAATGAAATATAATGAGCAGTCTAGAGACAAAGATATATATATATATATGTCTAACGATATAATATATGAGTAAGTTAATATTTCAAATCACTGGGGAAAATAAGTCTTATTCAACAAATAAGGTTCATGGACCACTATTACTTGAAATAGAACAAATATAGAACCCTATTTCACATATTATACAAGAAATATTCAGGTGAGTTAAAAATTAATATGTAGAATCTAAGGAGTTTTAGAAGAAAAGAGAACTAATATTTTTCATGACCTGAGGTAAAATATTCAACCCCAGAAGCTATAAATATTGACAGTATGACTATATTAAACATTTAACTATATAGTAATATACATATAAAAAAAGTTAAAGGACCAGGAATATATTAGAAAAGTATTTGCAACACATCTAAAACATGGTTAATAGGTTTGTTTTTTTTTTATGGAAAAAAGTTCTACAAACCTTAAATCAATAAATGGATATAGGATACCAAAAAGTCATTTAGCTTTTTTTTTTAAAAAAATCATGGAAATAGACAAGAAATATACTAAAACCTGTTTAGTTTCAAGAAATAATGAAGGAACAATTAAAATAACATCATTGTCACAATTAGATTAATGAGTATTAAAAATATTGGTAATATCAAGTACTGGCAACTCTGAAAGGAACTGGGTATTCATAGAAACTTTTTATTCATCTTAGAGCAGTCCCTTTAGCATATTTTGCAGTGCTGGTTTGGTGGAGGTGTATTCTTTTAGCCTTCTTTTGTCTGGGAAACTCCTTATTTCACCTTCCATTTTAATTGAGGGCCTTGTTGGGTAGAACAGTCTTGATTGCAGGCCTTTGCTTTTCATAACTTGGAATATTTCTTGCCATTCACTTCTGGCTTGCAGTGTTTCTGTTTAGAAGTCAGCTGCTAGCTGTATCAGGGCTCCCTTATATGTTACTTCCGCTTTCTCCCTTGATGCCTTTAGGATTTTCTGCTTGTCTTTGATATTTGACATTTTAATGATGTGTCTTGGAGTGGGCCTCATTGGGTTCCTCTTGAGTGGGACCTTCTGTGCTTCCTGGACTTGTGTGACTTTTTCTCTCCTCCAATTAGGGAAGTTTTCCATCATTACTTTGTCAAACAGGTTCTCTATCCCTTCCTCATCCTCTTCTCCTTCTGGTATTCCTATTATATGGATATCATTACGTTTCAGGTTGTCTTGCATTTCCCTAAATGCTTCTTCATTCTTTTTTATTCTTTTTTTCATTTTCTTGCTCTTTCTGGGAGCTTTTTTCTACCTTGTCCTCCAGCCTGCTGATTCGATCCTTGGCTTCATCAAGCCTCATTTTGATTCCTTCTACTGAATTCTTCAATGCAGAAATTGTATTCTTCATTTCCTCTTGTCTCTTATTGATAGTTTCTATGTCCTTTTTCATGCAGATATAGTTTGTAGTAAGTTCCTCATAATTTCCCTGTAGTTTTGGTAATTCTCTCTGAGCTGACTGAGCTCATTGAGCTTCCTTAGAACCGTTGTTAGGAACTCAATATCTGATAGTTTACTTGCCTCTATTTCATTTAGTTCTCTTTCTGGGGATTCCTCCTTTCCCTTTGAGTGGGGCGTATTTCTTTGTCTTTACATTATTTGTGAGACTTCTCTTTTGCTTCTGATTCTTAAGTTGATCTGTCTTGATTTCCTGACTTTGTGGTGTGAACTTCTATGGTTGGAGACCGCTGTTTTTACTTTCTGGATCTGCCTCTGATGATGTCAGATGTTGACCGTGTCTGACCTTAGGCAGTCTGTTGGAGACTTCCAGTAATCTACTGTTTGTGGCTTTCTCCTTCAGCTGTTAATCTATTCACTTTGCACTCAGTAGGCCGCCTCAGGCAGCTCAGGGTGGGGCGCAGTTCCTCCTTGGAGTGGGCTTATTGGGTCCTTTCACACTGCTGCCATATGGGGGAGGAGTCCACACTGGGATCCCGCTGCCTACTCTCTCCTTTCTCTCTGCAAAGCCTCTGTCCCCAGTCTCTCTTCAAGTTCCCCAGACCTCTCTGCGCCACTTTTAGCCAGGGATCTACAGTCTGTGGCTGCCCCTCTGCACTCAGCAGGCAGCTTAAATAGCTCAAGGGTGGGGTGGAATCCCACCTGGGTGTGGGGCTATTGGGTCCTTTGATGCTGGTGCCGCTCAGGGGTAGTGGTCTCTGCCTGAGCAAGAGGACTGCTGCTGCAGGCAGGATGAGTCAGCACCGAGATCCCGCTGGCTACTCTCTCAGTTCTCTTCCCAAAGCCTCCTTCCTCAGTCTTTCCTCAGGCTTCTCTAGCCCACTCTGCCCCCATCTTTGCCGGAGACTAGGGTAAGTTGCTGCAAATAAAAATTTATGTGTTGGCCCTTTAAACAGCTCTTTGTGTGTCCATCTACCTGTCTCTGGCAGAGAGCAACCCTGCTGCTTTTCGCAGCTGGCTATTTTCTGTGTACTTTTTGGGCTCTGGTGCTATGGGCTAGAGATCTCTGCTTTTGGTTTAGACCTCGTTCTTTTCAGGGGGATCCAACGGGCCATTTCAATATCTTTCTCGTGCTGCCACCCGAGGGCACCGCCCCCCTCCTTCTCAGGTCTGTACTGCACTCTTTCCCAGTTAGATTGCGCTAAAGCTGATTCTTCTGTCTCCGAGGTTACAAGGGTCCTTTCTCGCTGTTGTTCAGTTGTTTGTCCCAGGTGATTTCTCTGCAATTTAGTTGTAATTCCCGGTTCGTCCTGGGAGGAGGTCAGTGTGACTTCCACTCACTCTGCCATCTTGATTCTCCTCAAAATAACCCATAATTCTAAAAGGCACAGATGCTTAATGACTGGAATGTTATTAAGCCCATTCTCTGGCTTATAAATGGATGCAGGAGTTTTTGAAAAATTATAATCCATATACACACCTGGGTGAAAATTGTCCTTTCTCAGAGAAGTTATGCTTCCCCACTGCACCTTGCCCCACAGCAATAGAAGAAGAGCAGCTGTTTTACACTGGTCACTTCCCTCTCACTAGCATGAACCCCTCTGTGGTGAGTCATAAATGTTGTTAGGCAGGCACAGCAGTGTTTCAGTGAATCACCATGGGACAGTGATGTGACCACAAATGAACTCGTAAAGAACAGCTTCCATGTATGTGATTAAGGCATAGCTACCTTCTTGGCATCATTACTCTTTGCTATGAATCTCCTCTAAACATGGTTTCACATGAACATAGGATCAGATTTTTATTTATGGGTGGTTGTATATCATCCTCATTGCTGTGTTATATTTCATTGTAAGAATGTAACTCGTTTTATTTGCCCATACTAATGCTAATGGACATTTAACATTTTCATGTATGTGTTTGGGGAACACTTCCTTGGGCATGTATCTAGCAGTAGGCCAGAATCTGTGTGCATATAGACCTTTAGTAGATCCTTGGAGTTTTTGACTAGCAAGAGATGAAAGTTTGGTTACTCCTTAACTTCACCAACACTTGGTATTTTCACCAAACTTTCTCAACCTCAAATCCCTGGACTCTTGGGGAAGAGCCCAAGATAAGCTTCAGGTACACTCTCCAGTTTTATGTACAGAATATTTTGTATGGGTGCACTTTACAGGAGAGATCTCATGGTTTTCAGTGTATTTTTTTTGGGGGGGGGGCTTTGTCCTAAAGAAGAGCAAGAACCACCTTTTCAAGTTTCAAGCTTTCTTGTAATCCCTAGCATTGCTATAGTACAGGCTTTTATTTGAGCCAAGATTTCTCCTGGAAAAGCTAAAGCATATTCAAGGCCAGAGCACTCTGGAATTTTGCTAGTCCTAGTGCATTTTGGGTGATATGTTGGGGATGTTCAAAATTACTTTTCATAAGTAAAAGGATATTTATTGGGACATGTTAGATACCTGTGCTATTTGATCAAATAACCACTTACGTGCCTACAAATTGAAAGAGAAAATTGACATAGGAAAAATGGATTTTAACTGTGGGCATAATGCTTTGAAAGCAACCTCATGGCATCAATGATGTGTCCTGATGACTTGCAATGTGATATGACTGGAAATGGCTGATATAAAGCAGCAGAAGATTAGAAGCACAAAACTCTGCATCCTTCTCAACACATTCTTATTTGAGGAAACTGTATCGGCTAGTTTTCAAGACTCTCCCCTGTGAAACTCAGGTCTGTCTACCTTGGCAGTGGATTTACAAGATATTATGAGGATAGAGACATTGATTGGGTCTTTTTGGGAAGAGTTACAATTTTCACCTTCCTAGTTTAAATACTTGTTTTAAGTTTTTTTCAGGAGAAATTAATTCTGATTGTGTTTAGAAAGCATTGTCAGATTCTGTCTCAGGCCCTGAATAATCCGTGTTCATATTTTCATTCTATTTTCCTTAGTCATTTCAGACTGCTATTACAGAATACCATAGACTTGGTAGCCTATATACAACAGGCATTTATTTTGCACAGTTCTGGAGGCTGGGAACTCCAAGATGAAGGTGCAAGTAGATTTGTTGTTGCTGTGTTCTTACGTGGCAGAAGTCCTTTAGAGTCTCTTTTATAAAGACAATGATCTCAGCCATGAGGATGCCCTCATGACCAAATCACCTTCCAAAGAACCCACCTTCAAATACCGTCACACTAGGGGTTAGGTTTCAACATATGAATTGTGGAGGCCACAAACATTTAGTCTATAGCACCATTCATCTAATCATCCAGTGCTTGTCAAACACCAATGGAATATATAACACTCTTAGGCAGTATGGGAGGATGCAAATGATTTATACCTTTCCCTAACTAGCTGAAGAGAGAAGAGATACCCATGTAGAACACCTAGAGAATAGTATCAATATAGCTTCGGCAAATATAAGTTAATATGGTAGGGGCTTCAAATGGAGTGAACTTGATGTTTAGAGCACTGATCAAATGTGAGGTGAATTTCAGAAACCTTGAAGAAGGTGAATCTTGAGATGGGTATAGAAAGTCGTTTAAGCTATGTACTGATGAAGATTAGAAGGCAAAGAGCCTTTGAGAAAAGATGCAGCAATAATGCAGTGATGAGGATGGCCTGCTGAGATCAAGGAAACTGACCAGAGCACAAAGACCATCTTCTTGGAAGCCACCTTCTTCTGGCAAACTTGAGAACCAAGGCCAAGAGCCTGGATGTGTCCCAGTGGGCAAGGAGATATTACTATAGAAGTAGAGATAGGATGAGGCTGCCTCCTTCCCATGCCTTGTACAGTCTATTCATAATCTCATCTCAGGACATTTGCTTGCTGAGGTCTCTGCCTAAAGGCTCTCCCCTCAGAGAGTTGCATGATTTTCTCCCTCTCCTCTTTCATCTTCTCACTCAAATATCATCTTCAAAGTGAGATCTTCTTTAACCACTTTATTAAAAATTGCAATCAACCCCAAACCACCAACACTTGTTCTTTGCCTCCCCCACTCTTTTTTTCTTCATAGCACTTATCATCCTCTAATATACTATGTGATTTTTTAAGATGTATTTTGTTTAGTGTCCGTTTTGTTAGTGTATTTTGTTTACACATATTAGAATGTAAGCTCTCAGGAGAGCAGAGACTGCTGCTGTTTTCACTCACTACTGTGTTCCCAGAACTTGGAACAGTGGTGGGTAAATAGGAGATGCTCAAGAAATATTTGTTAAATGAATCAGTGGATGCACTGATGTAGCAGGCATTTGGGGATGGGCTGTACTGGTCTTTGCCTGAGAACAGGAAGGATAGCCATAAGAAAGATCTGGCTGATCACTGAACCCATTATGAGCTTCTACATGGTTTTTAAGAAACCATGAAGTAGTTACTGGCTATAAATGCCTTCCAGAGGGAGACCTTTAAACCAACTTAGCAGTGACTCATAAGAGAAGAGACCTAACTAAGAGCTTAAACTCTAAATAAGCAAAACTGAGGTTAAATTCTGTTTCCATTGCATACAAGCTGGTGTACTTAAACAAGTTTATCAACCTCTCTGTGCATCAAAACTCATTTGTAAAATGAAACATACAATTAGCAGTTTACTGACCGGATTGTTGTGGGAATTCAATTACAATCATACCTCATTGGCTTCAGAACTCATCAAATCCTTTACTCATCACATTTTGATGAGAAACAAATGTTTCAGCACTTGGTGCTCACTCAGGACTCATCACACTTGCTAGAACTTGTATGAGTCATGACACCACCATGCAAGAGAATATGCTTCATCCTTTGGTATTTGTTGGTTTCAGCACCTGTTATGAGTTCCAGAATGAATTAACGATGAGTACTGAGGTACCACTACATATAATTTAATTAAAATGTTTAGCCCACTGTTTGAGAAGTGGTGCTTAATAATTATAATTAAGGGGATGGGAAGCTTCATGATAAAAAGCATTGACCTTTGTCTGAATTTAAATCCTGCTGCTAAGTCATCAAGAAAAAAAGAGAAAGGATCCAAATAAATAAAATCAGAAATGAAAGAGGAAAGATTACAACTCATACCACAGAAATACAAAGGATTGTAAGAAATTACTATGAACAACTATATGCCAAGGAATTTGACAGTATGTGTGAGATTAACAAATTACTAGAAAAATATAATCTTCCAAAACTGGATCAAGGAGAAGCAGAAAGCCTGAACAGACCGATAACAGCTGGTCAACTTGAAGCAGTAATCGAAAAACTCCCAGCATACAAAAGCCCTGGATTGAATGATTTCACAGGAGAATTTGACAAAACATTTAAGGAAGAGCCAACCTCTGTCCTTCTCAGACTATTCCAAAAAAATCCAAGAAGAGGGAAGACTCCCAAACTCATTTTAAGAGGCCAGCATCATCCTCATTCCAAAACCAGATAAAGACACAACCACAAAAGAAAACTATAGGCCAATATCACTGATGAACATAGATGCTAAAATCCTCAAGAAAATATTGGCAAACTGCACCCAGAAATACATTAAAAGTATCATCCACCATGATCAAGTGGGATTCATCCCAGGCATGCAAGGATGGTTCAATATTTGCAAATCAATAAACATAATACAACACATAAAAGGAAAGACAAAAATCACATGATCATATCAATAGATGCAGAAAAAGCATTTGATAAGGCACAGCACCCATTTATAATAAAAACTCTCAGCAAAGTGGGAATAGAAGGAGCATACCTCAACATAATAAAGACCATATATGAGAAATCTACAGCCAACATCATACCCAAGGGGGAAAAACTAAAAGCTTTCCCATTAAGATCAGGAACAAGACAAGGATGTCCACTTTCACCACTTCTACTCAACATAGTATTGGAAGTCATAGCCACTGTGGTAAGACAAGAAAAAGAAATAAAAGGTACCTAAATTGGACAAGGAGGAAGCAAAACTGTCCTTGTTTCCAGATGATATAATATTGTATATAGAAAACCCTATAGACTCCACAAAAAAACTACTCAACCTAATAAGAAGTGAATTTGGCAAAACAGCAGGATACAAAGTCAATATTCAGAAATCAAAAGCATTTTTGTACACAAACAATAAAAGAATCAGAAATCAGGGGGGAAAATCCCATTTGCTATAGCAACAAGAAAAATAAAGTACCTAGGAATAAACCTAACCAAGGAGGTAAAAGACCTATACTCAGAAAACTACACAGCACTGAAGAAAGAAATTAAGGAAGACACAAAAAAGTGGAAGCATATTCCCTGTTCATAGATTAGAATAATTAACATCATCAAAATGTCCATAGTACCTTAAGAAATTTATAGATTCAATGCAATCCCTATTAACACCAATTACATATCTCACAGATCTAGGACAAACATTTCAAAAATTTATATGAAACCATAAATGACACTAAATTGCCTCAGCAATTTTGAGAAAGAAGAAGAAAGTAGGAGGGATCACAATACCTGACATCAAACTATATTACAAGGCCACTGTAATCAAAACAGTCTGGTACAAGCTTAAGAACAGACACATAGATCAATGGAACAGAATAAAGAGCCCAGAAATAAACCCATGTCTCTATGGTGAATTAATATTCAACAAAGGGAGCAGAAGCATAAAATGGAGTAAAAATAACCTCTTCAACAAATGGTGTTGGGAGAGCTGGATGCAAAAAAAATAAATGCAAAAAAATTGAAATCGATCACTAACTTACACCAAGCACAAAAATAGACTCAAGATGGATAAAAGACTTAAATATAAGTTGTGACACCATAAAAGTCCTAGAGGAGCATATAGGCAAGAAAATATCAGAACTTCCATGAAGCAATTATTTTCACGTATATATCCTTAAGAGCAAGGGACATAAAGGAAAGAATAAACAAATGGGACTACATCAAATGAAAAAGCCTCTGCACAGCAAAGAAAACATCAGTAAAATGAAAAGAGGACCTACAATATGGGAAAATATATTTGCAAATGATAAAAAACGGGCAAAGAACCTGAACAGACACTTCTCCAAGGAGGACACGTAGAGGGCCCGGAGACATATGAAAGGATGCTCAGCATCACTAGCCATCAGAGAGATGCAAATTAGAATCACAATGATATATTACCTCACACTGGTCTGAATGGCCATCATTAATAAATCAACAAACAGAAAGTGCTGGAGAGGATGTGGAGAAAAGGGACCTTAGTGCACTGTTGGTGGGAATGCAGACTGGTGCAGCCACTGTGGAAAACAGTTTGGAATTTCCTCAGAAAACTAAAAATGCAACTGCCTTTTGACCCAGCAATTCCTCTGCTGGGATTATACCCTAGGAATCCTGAAATGCCTGAAATTCAAAAGGACTTGTACACCCCAATGTTCATAGCAAAATTTATAATAACCAAGTGCTAGAAACAACCTAAGTGCCCATCCGTAAATGAGTGGATCAAAAAGCAATGCTACATTTACATAATGGAATACTATGCAGCAGAAAGAGCTACTTCCCTTTGCGATAGCATGGGTGGAACTGAAGAGCATTATGCTAAATGAAATAAGCCAGGTGGTGAAAGATAAATACCATATGATCGCACCTATAAGTGGAAACTAATCAACAAAACAAACAAGAAAGCAAAAAATAACCAAAGAAATTGAAATAAAAAACAAACTGACAGTAACCAGAGAGGAAGGGGATAATGGAGAAAAAAGGGAAGGTTCATCAAGGAATATGTATATAGGACCCATGGACAAAAACAATGGGGGTAGGTTCGAGGGTGAGAGACAGGTATGGGTGGGGTGGGGGGAGTGACAGGGGGAAATGGAGACAACTGTACATAAACAACAATTACATATATATATATATATATATATATATATATATATATATATATATATACTGCTTCTATTTATTAGTTGTGACACATTGGGAAAATAATTATTTCACTTCTCTGTGCCTGTTTCTCCATCTCGAAAGGTTGTTGTGAAAATTAACAAATCAATATATGTAGATTGCACAGAACAAGGCCTGAACAAACTAAAACTCAGTGTTAGTTGTTGTTATTCTTTGTTATTATTACTCCTGCAGGACTTTGCCTAGTTTCTCAGCTACTACCACCCCCATCTTTCCCATTTCTTCCTACATTGACAATTCCAGATCTTTTATGTGCTTCAGTGCTGCTGGCAGATTCCAAAACATTGCCATTGTTGTCTTCCCCTCCCTCCAGCATTGACATGTGATGGTGCAATCAGAAAACAGTGTCAGTGCCAGCTCCAGGTGCTTAAAAATGTAAATACATGAACATAAAAACAAATCTATTTGTCTAAGTAGACTTTTCAGCACTTCCTTTCATTTTCCTCCATAGAGAAAATTAAATTTCTTTTCTTCCAAACTAGAGCCCATGTGAATCAGTTTTGTTGGCCTCTTGAAAGCCATCCTGTATTTTTTTCTGCAGTTTTAGTCTAGCCTTTTGAGAAATATCAGTGTGTTGCCTCTTGCAAGTCCTCAACCAGGGACCTAGCCCGCAACCCAGGCATGTGCCCTGACCTGGAATCAAACCAGTGACCCTTTGGTTTACAGGACAACGCCCAACCCACTGAGCCACACCAGTCAGCGGCAGCACTTCTCAAACTTTTACAATCTTAAAAATTATTGAGAACCTCAGGTAAGCTTTTTCTCCCCTGACTCTATTTATATTTACCATATTAATAGCTGAAACTGAGAATTTTTAACATTATCTATTAATTCTACTAAAATAACAATAACCCTATTATAAGTTAAAATATTTTTATTAAAAATAGTTTTTAAAACAAAAAAAATCAAGTGAGTAGCATTGATTTACATTTTTACTTATCTCATTCACATCTGGCTCAATAAGAGACAGCTGGATTCTCATACATGCGTTGGCATTCATGGTGTTGCAATATGTTGTTTTGGTTGAACTATGTGAAAGAAACCTTCCTTCACGTCTGGTTAGAAAGACTCCATAAATGTGTATTGGGGACCTTAAGGGGGTTCTTGGACCACAGTTTGAGAACTGCTGTTCTGTGCCTATTATGAAGTATTATGTATTAATAAGAAGAATATGCCTAGTGAGTAAATGAACAATATTAGAAATATTTAGAATACAACATTGACTGAAAACAACAAGACAATAGTAACATATATAAAAGACCTCAACTGTAGAATATATAAAATATATAAAAAGATGAAAGAAACATACTGAAATGTCAATAGCCATAATAGAGTTCTACTTGGTAGGATTATAAATGCTTACTGTTTCTAGTATAGTTTTCTTTATTTTCTAAAATTTCTATAAGGATAAAATATATATGTACATATGTGTGATGTGATATATTACATTTACATCAAGTATAACTCCTGGGCTTTGCCTTCTCCCCACCAGCAGAAATGTCTGCCTTTAAGCTGAGATAATGTTAAACATTTGTTGTGAGCTTACTGTGTGCCAACAATCTATGCCAACAGGCCCTAGGCATGCAAAGATTTTAACTACAACGGTAGCGGCTGCAGTAATTACATTTATTGAGAACTTACAACATGCCAATCACTGTTCAAAGTACATGGATCAACTCACTTCATCTTTCCAGTACATCTATGAGGGAGTTACTGTCATCGCATTTGACACATGAGTAAACTGACCACAGAGAGGTTAAACAACTTAACACAGCTAGTGAGTGGCAGAGCCATGACTTGACCCAGGTAAGATGGCTTCACGAAGCTGGTACAGTTAAATTAGTGGCAGATGAAGAGTAAGTGGAGAACTTGGGACACAGAAAGTCACCAGTTCATGGTAATCTTGGCATACTTTCTGGAGGAAGGTGTTAAGGCTAAAAACATTGAATTGGAAAGATTGATATCTAGGGCCCAACAAGATTAACTTGTTCTGTGTCAATCAGCTTAGGAGAGGCAGAGCCGGGGTGGAATCCATATGTCCTTTGTGGAGAGCGATCCCATGGATCAAATCATAGGTTTCTGCTATTTAAGTTCTATGTGCTGAGCTCTGATGGAGGCATGTGCAGAGGTTTTTAAGAATCAGCATGTAGTCCTGGCTGGTGTGGCTCAGTGGATTGAGCGCCAGCCTGCGAACTGGAAGATCACTGGTTCAATTCCCAGTCAGGGTGCGTGTCTGGCTTGCAGGCAAGGTCCCCAGTGGGGGGATGTGCTAGAGGCAACCATACATTGATGTTTCCCTCTCTTACTCCCTCCCTTCCCCCTCTCTAAATGTAAACAAATCAGCATGCAAATTTTATGAGATTGTATGTAAATTATATCTCAACAAAGCTGTTTATTTTTTAAGCTAGCATACACCTAGCAGTCAGAAGTTGCCTCTAAATACCATTCTTTTGATAAAAGGAACAAAGGCTCCATGGAGTAATGGCAGAATCTAAGGCTGGAGCAGAGACAGTAGAAGATGAGCCTGGGGAATCTTCTAGTGCCAGAAATGAAGGACATGCTCAAGAAACAAATGGATAGAGGAATGTCAAAAGGACACAGTAGTTCCCAGTGACCACAATTAGAACAATTTAAGCAAAATAATAATAAATAATAATGATAATGTAGTATTGGATTATACTCAAAATAGAAAGTCAATATATGTAAGTCTATACTGACATAATTAAAAGATTGAATAAATAACAGGAGGAAAGAGGCAAATCTTCCTTTGAGAAAAATTTTAAAAATGTATGTGGATACTCTCCCTCTGGAAAGTAGAACTTACTTCCCCCACCATTTCCTCTTGAGGATGGACTGAACTCAGAGACTCTCTTCCAAAGAACCATACATGGAAAGGGGAAAAATACTGACTTTATAGTGGAGAAATATGGCAGGTACCACCTTAACCAAGAAATCAAGTTTACATTACCAGTGATAAGTCAGATGTATGTCATGATGTGGTGAGAATCCCTGTTGTGTTCTTCCCCAAAACCTCCAAACCCTGTCTAAAAGTGAACAACAACAAAAAACTTCAGCAGATACAAATTAAGGGGCATTCTACAAAATACCTGATAAGTATACTTCAAAACTGTCAAAGTCATGAAAACTCAGGGAAGGTTGAGAAACTGTCACAGAGCTGAGGAGACCAAGGCAAGGGGATGACTAAATGTTATGTATCATGCATGGGATCCTGAAACAGGAAATTATATTATTCGACCAACTTGTAAAGTCTAAATAAAATTTGAAATTTCATAAGTAATGATGTACTAGTGTCAGTCTCCTAGTTTTCATAAATGTATGATGCTAACATTAGGGAACACTATTTGAGAAGTATGTGGACACTTTTTGTACTATCTCTGCAACTTCTCTCCAAATCTAATATTCTAAAATAAAAAGTATATTTAGAGCATAAAGCATAATAAAAGAAAAGTCCACAGTATTGGTCAGGATGTGGAGCAAGTAGAGCTCTCATAAATTGCTAGTGAAAATTTGAAGTGGTACAACCACTTTGGAAAAGTTAAAACTTTAGAACTTAAAACAGTAACTTAATGTTTTGAGTTAAACTTTAAACATTAAACATACACCCACCATACAGCTCAGACATTCCACTCCTAGGCATTTACCCAAGAGAAAGGAAAATGTGTACACAAAAAGACTTGTACAAGAATGTTCATAGCACCTTATTTACAGTTGGTCAAAACATAAAATAATCATCAATAGAGGAATGGATAAACAAACATGGTATATCCATACAATGGAATACTACTCAGCAATAAAAGGAAACAAAACGCAACATGGACAAAGCTCAAGAACATTATGCCAAGCAAAAGAAACCAAAAGAATGTGAAATCACAGATACTGCAAGATTGTATTTCTCTAAAAAAAAAAAAAAACACAAAAAACAAAACTAGGACAGACAAAACCAATTTATAGTGACAGAAAACTGACCAGTGGTTGTCTGTGGCAAGAAATGGGGCAGGGATTGACTGGGAAAAGGCAATAGAGAATTTTCTGGGGTGATGGGAACATTTTATGTCTTTTTAAATCATTTTTATTGCTATTCTATTACAGTTGCCCCAATCTTTCCCCCTTTGCCCTCCTCTACCCATCCCAACCCCTACTCCCATGGTCAAATCCCACACTGTTGCCCATGTCCATGGGTCATTCATACATGTTCTTTGACTAGACCCTTCAAGGAATGTTTTATGTCTTGATTGTGGTAAAGATTACAGAGGTGCATACATGAGTCAAAACTCCCCAAGTTGTGCATTTAAAATGGTTTTATTTTATGTAAATTATTCCTCAATAAAGTTGATTAAAAACTGT
This sequence comes from Pteronotus mesoamericanus, assembly GCF_021234165.1. Lineage (NCBI taxonomy): Eukaryota > Metazoa > Chordata > Mammalia > Chiroptera > Mormoopidae > Pteronotus > Pteronotus mesoamericanus. The sequence goes on from NW_026555072.1 coordinate 6,240,371, forward strand.
AATGTTTTAACTTGCCTGGTCCACCATAACTAGATATTTTGTCAAACACTATTCTAGATGTTTCAGTTCAGGTTTCTTTAATATATTATTTATTTTATTTTATTTTTTCATTTAACCAAAAATATGTTTACATTCAATATTATTTTATATTAAAGATATACAACATAGTGGTTAGACAATCATATACTTTACAAAGTGTTCCCCTGATATCTCCAATACCCACATGACAACATATACATTTATTGCAAAATTATTTCTTTAATATATGCTTAATTGATTATACCATTACAGTTGTCTCATTTTTTTGTCCCCTTTATTCCCCTCCATCCTGCACCACCCCACCCACCAGTATTTCCCCCTCTTAGCTCATGTCCATGGGTCGTGCATATAAGTTCCTTGGCTTCTCCCTTTCCTATACTATTCTTATCCTCTCCCTGCCTATTTTGTACCTACTATTTATGCTGTTTATTCCCTGTACCTTTTCCACAATTCTTCCCCCTCCCCCTCCTCTTTGATCTCCAGTTCTATGATTCTGTTCCTGCTCTAGTTGTTTGCTTAGTTTCTTTTCTTTTTTTTTAGGTTCAGTTGTTGATAATTATGAGTTTGTTGTCATATTACTGTTCATAGTTTTTGATCTTCTTTTTCTTAGATAAGTCCCTTTAACATTTCATATAATAAGGGCTTGGTGATGATGAATTCCTTTAACTTGACTTTATTTGGGAAGCACTTTATCTGCCCTTTCATTCTAAATGATAGCTTTGCTGGAGAGAATCATCTTGGATATAGGTCCTTGCCTTTCATGGCTTTGAATACTTCTTGCCCGTCCCTTTTTGCCTGTAAGGTTTCTTTTGAGAAATCAGCTGATAGTCTTATGGGAACTCCTTTGTAGGTAACTGTCTCCTTTTCTCTTGTGGCTTTTAAGATTCTCTCCTTATCTTTAATTTTGGGTAACGTAATTATGATGTGCCTTTGTGTGTGCTTCCTTAGGTCCAACTTCTTTGGGACTCTCTGAGCTTCCTGGATCTCCTGCAAGTCTGATTCCTTGGCCAGATTGGGGAAGTTCTCCTTCATTATTTATTCAAATAAGTTTTCAATTTCTTGCTCTCCCTCTTCTCCTTCTGGCATCCCTATGATTCAGATGTTGGAATGTGTCAACTTGTCCCAGACATTCCTAAGCCTCTCATTGTTTTGAATTCTTGTTTTTTCATTCTGTTCTGGTTAAATGTTTATCTCTTCCTTCTGCTCCCAATCATTGATATGAGTTCCAGTTTCTTTCCCTTTACTGTTGTTTCCCTGTATATCTTTCTTAATTTCACTTTTCATAGCCTTCTCTTTTTCCTCCATTTTGTGACCATACTCAACCAATTCGATGAACATCCAGGTTACCAGTGTTTTGAACTGTGCATCTGATAGGTTGGCTATCTGTTCATTCCTTAATTCTATCTTTGGAGCTGTGATCTGTTCTTTCATTTGGGCCATATTTCTTTGTCTCAGTGCACCTATTATGTTGGAAGGGGTGGAGCCTTAGGTATTCACCAGGGCGGAGCTACTCAGGTTTTTGGGTTATGGTGCTGGATGTGGAGGAGGGGTCCTAGAGGGAACAATGCCACTTGCTGGGCTCCCAGGCAGCTTTCAGTCACTTCCCCCGCTACCCAGAGGCAAATTGGACCCTTCTAGTGTTGATTCCCACCCGGGTGGGTTTGTGTATGTTCTAGGACCCTGAGAGTCTCTCCTATGGACTTTCCTGTGAGGCTGGGAGTTTCTCCTGCTGCCGCAACCCCCACAAGTTTTTATCTCCAGAGGTTTTGAGGCTTTCTTTTCTCACTGGAACCCTGTATTTCACAGTCTGTCTCCATCCGCAGCTGTTCCTCTGGTTTATCCACACACAAATGTGGGACCGCCCTGTCTACCAGCTGCTGCCTCGCCTGCTGGGTCCTCCAGCTGCCACCACCTTTCTACACTTCCTCTCACACAGTCTGGATGAATATTTCTTCTTTAACTCCTTGGTTGTCGGACTTCCATAGAGTTCAATTTTCTGGAAGTTCTGGTTATTTTTTGTTTTTAAATTTGTTATTGTCCTCCTTTTGGTTGTGTGAGGAGGCAAAGTGTATCTACCTCTGCCTCCATCTTGGCCAGAAGGAATATTACAATATTATTGACTGCATTCCCTATGCTGTACTTTACATCCCCATGACTATTTTGTAGCTACCAATCTGTACTTCTCAATCCCTTCACCTTTTCACCCAGTCCCCCAACCCTCTGGCAACCCTCAGTCTGTTCTTTGTATCTTTGAGTCTGTTTCTGTTTTGTTTGTTTGTTTATATTGTAGTTTAGATTCCACATGTAAGTAAAATCATATGGTATTTGTTTTTCTCTGACTTATTTCACTTAGCATAATACCCTCTAGGTCCACCTATGCTATTACAAATACTAAGATTTTAATTTTATGGCTAAGCAATATTCAATTGTGTGTGTGTGTATAAATAATTGATTTTTTTATCCACTCATCTATTGATGGACACTTGGGTTTGTGAAGGCATTTTTAAAATGAGACTAACATTTTAAATCAGTAGACTCTGAAATAAAGCAGATTACTCTCCATAATATGAATGGGTCTCACCCAAGGGAATGCTAGCAGCAAACTCCCTTTGGACTTAAGTGGCAAGTCTTCCCTGGGTATCCAGCCTGCCAGCCTCCCCTACACATTTTGGACTTGCCAAGTCTCCACAATTGCCTGAAACAATTCCTTAATACTAATCTTCCTCTCCCTACCCTGACATACACACATATCCTATTGCTTCTCTTTCTCTGGAAAATGCTAATATAAGAAAAAATGTAAGCCTATACAATAACTTTTCCCTGAGAACCTTGTTGGAGAGAGAAGACAAACATGACCACAGAATTAATACATGAGTGAACATAGATTAAGAAGTAAAAATTGCCAGTTATAAAAATTGCCAGTTATAAAAAATTTTGGAATTTTTATAACTGGCAATTTTTTTCCAGGGGAAATAAAGTACAGCATAGAGGTTATTGTCAATAATTTTGTAATAACTATGTATGGTATCAGATGGGTACCAGACTTAACCAGGTGATCATTTTGTAAGGTATATAAATGTCTAATCACCATGTTTGTACACCTGAAACTAATATAATATCATGTGTTAACTGTAATTGAAAATAAATTTTAAAAATAAAGAAATAAATCCTAAGAAAAACTAACAAATGTGAAATTTCTTCTTATTTTGTTACTCAAGTTTTCTGCCTACAAAAATCAATATGAGATGAACCTTTACAGAATGATTGAGAGTTGTGAGATTTCAGTTAACTGTGGACCTTGAGTTACTCTGATTCAGTTTAAAGATGACTTCTGACTCAGGTTTTAAATGAATCCAAACTGGTTTTTGTGCATGTCCCTATATTTTTTGCATTGAGTTAAGCCTCCCAGAGATGACTTGTGGGGAGTCTTATTATTTATTCTTGAAAAATGTGTTTTCTTTATTTCTGTGTTAAGTTGTCCCTACCCTATTGGGTGAACCAGGTAGTATATATGTCCCAAGGAGTGATGTGAAGTTGTGTCTTTCTGCTTTGAACTTGCTGATCTCTGGGAACTTCTGAGCTGACTAATCACATCTGATTATTTGGGAAAGCTTTCTGGGCCCTGTTTTGTGACTCTTCCTAGAGATGGTTGTACCTCTGTGATTGGTTTTTCACCCCATTCTGCCTCTTATAATGTTTATAGTTGCAATTTCTGACCCTCTACGCACACAAATATCCTGACTTAGATATTTTCAGGTATCATTGGCAAACAAAATTAATTTAGATAACCCTACTTTTGTACTGACATTTAAATTTTGCATGGTGAGGGTTCCAATCTCAGGGGGAAACTTTTTATTGTGTTTATTGTGGCACCACATTTATTTAGGTAACAAAATTCCATTTGAAATCTCTTTGCTAAAAAGTTAAGTAGGGGTCTAAGGCCATAAGGAACTAAAACACCTGAGTGTGTATCACGTATTAATTACTAACATGATTTTCATTGCAGACATTTACCTACTTAGCAGATTTTACTGTTTTTACATTGTAGTAAATGTGTCCTTTAAAAAAATATCTCGTATCTCACAGGGCAAATCATGCAAATTCAGGGGCCCACTCCCACCTGTTTGGAATCCAATTACCTACCTAGATCATAACAACCTTTGGAGGACAATGGATATCATGGGACAAGAGGTAAAACTTTCCAAAACTTCTTTGTGACTACATTTGTATTTTTTATATTAAGTTTAGTCCTTAAAAGAAAGAAGATACAACATATCACCAATGCCTAGCATAATGTGCGCTCATAGTAACTCTCAGTAAAGATTTGTGAAAAGAATAAGTAAACTTGTTTCTAACCTCTAAAAGGATGAGATTCCGAAGAGACTACTATTTGTATATCACTTGTACAAATACAGAGGGGAGAAGATCATGTATCACTCATCCTTCCTGAGATGATGTTTCTAATCTAGAAAATCCTCAGGACATAGTAAACTAAGGCCTCTGGGCCTTTCAGTCACCACCCTGTTCAAACCAGCAACCTATGAGAAAATACACACAAAGCTTGACCTGAAACTCCAGTTTAGTGATGATTTGTTACAGCTATCTAATCCTTGTTAAGGAGTTGAATTTATGAATGTTCCCTCTAAATAAGTAACTTACTAATTGATATTTGGAAACAGACTAATTACAACATAGCCTCTATTTACTGTACAGAAAGTATTATCATAAACTAACTATGGATTATGTGTTATATAGATCTATAATAGAAAAGCTACACAGACAGCATTGACTTTGCAGTAAAAGTCACTGTTGGGGGATTTTAAAAAGTTACATTTTCATTCTTTAAGTTACAGCTTTTAATACTATTAAAATAGTTATTTAAAGTAGAACATTACATTTTCTCCCTCTGAATCCTCATCTGAATGTAGATTCCCAGTGATGCTCCATGGAAAGCACCTCTTGCAGAAGAGTGGGACCACATGACAATGAAGGAGCTGCTAGACAAGATCTGCTGGACTGAGTAAGACTCTCTGACAAAGGAATTCATTGGGACCATCATTTGGGTTTATTTAGCATTCTATTCAACAAGAATGAGATGAATAGCTACTTCATGTCTAAAACCATGCCATTTGGCCCTGGCTGGTGTGGCTCAGTGGACTGAGTGCCAGCCTGTAAACCAAAGGGTCACAGGTTCAATTCCCAGTCAGGCCACATGCCTGGGTTGTGGGCTGGGTCCCCAGTACGGGGTGTGTGAGAGGCAACCACATATTGATGTTTCTCTCCCTCTCTTTCTCCCTTCCCCTCTCTCTAAAAATAAATAAATACAATCTTTAACAAAAATAATTCCATGACATTTGTCCAGGTGGAATGCTAAAAACTATTGGAAATGGGTCCTGCCTTAAAGTATGTATACATCAAGCTAACCTCTTTGGAAGAGTTTTGCATTAAAAGCCAATATTATCCCATAAATTCCTAAGAACAGACCAGAATGCACCACTTCCTTTAATTAGAACAGCTTCAAGATCATTAGCTTAAAGATCTAATTTATCAAGTTGTTGATGTAGGAATACTTTTGTGCTTCCCACTGGTCATCAAGTGTAGGGAAGGTGTATTAGCATATATATTTGAAACACCTTATGAGTGCAACTCTTCAAGGATTTGTAAAAGAACTTCTAGATAAGCTCTTCGGGTAATTTACTACTTTAGAGGAAATGCATATGACTGGATAGATTGCTCTCATTAAATGAGTATGTGTAGTGTTGAAAGCAAGTATTCATGATCTAAGCATTAAATTCCAGTTGGCAAAGCTGGGAACTATATATAAATTGTGGAGTCTATATAGAGAAACAACATGAAGGGGACTTACTACTCTTGAACAGCAAGGAAAATGGAAAGGACTGTAAGTCCATAGACATGGTGGATTTATGGTAAACAAAGGAAAATGGAAGCCAAATTCAAGGAGATTATCCTCTCATGCTAAACAGCATGAGTGGGGAATGCGTTTGGCTCTGGGGTTGACGTCTTCGTTCTCTAGGCATTGGGGAGGGAAGCCAGAGCACTGACAACTGAAAATAAAAACAAGTTTTTAGGAATAGATGAATCTAAGATGTAGAAGTAATCAAAGGAAATAAAATTTATATACTACTTGATGTATAAATTGGACTTTTTAGAATTTATCTTAAAGAAGGAGAGATGAAAGAAGAAACCCCTATGTTCATTGCAATGTTATTTACAATAGCTGAGATTTGAAAGGAGCCCAAGTGCCCATCAGTAGATGAGTGGATAAAAAAGTGGATAACAATGTGGTATATTTACATGATGGAATACTAGTTGGCCATAAAAAGATGGAAATCTTACCTTTATGTCAGCATGGATGGGCCTGAAGATTATTATGCTAAGTGAAAGAAACTACTCAGAGAAAGAGAAATACCATATGATCTCACTTACATATGGAATCTAATGAACCATATAGACTAACAAGAAAAATAGAATCATGGGTAGAGATACACAGAATAGACTGATAACTGTAAAAGAAGAGGGAGATTGGGTGAAAAAGATGAAGGAATTAAGCAAAAAAGAAAAATTCAAAAATCGCATAGACACAGCCATCATATGGTGATTACCAGAAGGAAAGGTGGGTTGGGGGAGGTAGAAGAGGGTAAAAGGGCGATAAATGGTGATAGAAGGAAACTTGACTTGGGGTGATGAACACACAACACATTTTACACATAATGAATTATAGAATTATACCCCCAAAACCTATATAATTTCATTAACCAATGTCATCCCAATAAATTCAATAAAATGAATAAAAAGAAAACTGTATAAGCACTGAAAAGCAATAGATATCCATCAAAATATTTTTAACACTAATATTACAATGCAAACATTTATCCACAACTTTATTTTTTTATTTATTTATTTTAAATTATTTTTTCAAATACATTTGTCTCTGCCTACCCCCCACCACTTTCCCTTGCCCTCTCCCTCAGCTTTTCCCCTTTGGTTTTGTCCATGAGTCCTTGCTATATGTTCCTTGACTTTCTCGTTCCCTTCCTTTCCCCCACCCCACCTCCCTCCTTCCCTCTTGTCTCTGTTGGTTTCATTGCCTTTCAGTATTACTGGTCGTATTTTCCTTGCATCTTTGTATTGTTGGTTAGGTTCCACTTATAAGTGAGATCATATGGTATTTGTCTTTTGCCCCCTGGCTTATTTCGCTTAGCATAATGCTCTCAAGTTCCATCCATGCTGTCGCGAAGTTTAGTAGTTCTTTTTTTCTTTCTGCTGCGTAGTATTCCATTGTGTATATGTACCATGATTTGTTGATCCAATCATCTACTGATGGGCATTTAGGTTGCTTCCAACACTTGGCTATTGTAAATTGTGCTGCTATGAACATTGGGTGCATAGGTTCTTTTGTATTGGCGTTTTGGGATTCTTGGGGTATAGTCCCAGCAGGGGAATCACTGGATCAAAAGGCAGTTCCATTTTCAGCTTTTAGAGGAAATTCCACACTGCTTTCCACACTGGCTGCACCAGTCTGCATTTCCACCAACAGTGGAATAGGGTACCCTTTTCTCCACAATCTCGCTAGCACCTGTTGTTTGTTGATCTGTTCATGTTGGCCATTCTGACCGGTGTGAGGTGGTACCTCATGGTAGTTTTGATCTGCATTTCTCTGATGGCTAGTGATGCTGAGCATCCTTTCGAATGCCTCTGGGCCCTCTGTATCTCCTCCTTGGAAAAGCGTCTGCCCAGGTACTTTTCCCATTTTTTGATTGGATCGTTTGTCTTCTTGGAGTGCAGTCGAGTGAGTTCTTTATATATCTTGGAGATCACACTTCTATCTGATGTATCATTAGTGAATATATTTTCCCATAGGGTTAGCTCCCTTTCCATTTTGCTGATGTTTTCTTTAGCTGTGTAGAAGATTCTTACTTTGATGAGTTCCCACTTGTTTATTCTTTCCTTTATGTTCCTTGTTTTAGGAGACATATCAGTGAAAAAATTGCTGCCTGGGATATCTGAGAGTTTCCTGCCAAAGTTCTCCTCTAGGACTTTTATGGTGTTGCGACTTATATTTAAGACTTTTATCCCTCTTGAGTTTATTTTTGTGTATGGTGTCAGCTGATGATCCAATTTCAATTTTTTGCATATAGCCATCCAGCTCTCCCAACACCATTTGTTGAAGAGGCTATTATTGCTCCATTTTATGCTTATGCCCGCTTTGTCAAATATTAGATGTCCATAGAGACCTGGGCTTATTTCTGGGCTTTCTATTCTGTTCCACTGGTCAATGGATCTGTTCTTGAGCCAGTACCAGATTCTTTTGAGGATAGTGGCTTTGTAGTAGAGTTTGATGTGCGGTATTGTGATCCCTCCTACTTTGTTTTTCTTTCTGAAAATTGCTGAGGCTATTCGGGGTCGTGTATGGTTCCAGATAAATTTTTGAAATGTCTGTTCTATTTCTGTGAAATACGTCATTGGTATCTTAATAAGGATTGTGTTGAATCTATAAATTGCTTTGGGTAGTATGGACATTTTGATGATATTAATTCTTCCAATCCATGAGCACGGTATATGCTTCCATTTATTTGTGTCTTCCTTCATTTCTTTCTTCAATGTTGTATAGTTTTCTGCATACAGGTCTTTTACCTCTTTGGTTAAATTTATTCCTAGGTACTTTATTTTTCTTCTGGCTATATCGAGTGGTATTTTTTTCTGACTTCTTCTTCTATTTCATTACTGGTGTACAACAATGCCTTCGATTTCTGAATATTGACTTTGTATCCTGCTGTTTTGCCAAGTTCACTTATTAGGTTGAGGAGCCTTTTGGTAGAGTCTACAGGGTTCTCTGTGTACACTATCATGTCTTCTGCAAACAATGATAGCTTTACTTCCTCCTTTCCTATTTGGATGTCTTTTATCTCTTTCTCTTGTCTGACCGCTGTGGCTAGGACTTCCAATACAATGTTGAAAAGAAGCGGTGAGAGTGGACATCCGTGTCGTGTTGCCGATCTTAGTGGGAAAGCTTTCAGTTTTTGCCCATTGAGTATGATATTGGCTGTAGGTTTTTCATTTATGGCCTTTATTACATTGAGGAATGCCCATTTATTCCCATTTTGCTGAGTGTTTTGATCATAAATGGGTGCTGTGCCTTATCGAATGATTTTTGTGCATCTATCGAGATGATCATGTGGTTTTTGTCGTTTCTTTTATTTATGTGATGTATCACGTTTACTGATTTATGTATATTGAACCATCCCTGCCTCCTCGGGATGACTCCGACTTGATCATGGTGGATAATCTTTCGAATGTATTGCTGGATGCGGTTTGCCAATATTTTGGTGAGGATTTTAGCATCTATGTTCATCAGATAAATTCGCCTGTAGTTTTCTTTCTTTGTAGGGTCTTTATCTGGCTTTGGGATCAGGGTGATGCTGGCCTCATAAAAAAAGTCTGGGAGTCTTCCCTCCTCTTGGATTTTTTGGAATAGTCTGAGAAGGACAGGGGTGAGCTCTTCCTTAAATGTTTTGTAAAACTCTCCTGTGAAACCGTCCAGCCCTGGGCTTTTGTGTGCCAGGAGTTTCTTGATGACTGCTTCAATTTCCCCAGCTGTTATCAGTCTGTTCAAATTTTCTGTTTCTTCCTACTTCAGTGTTGGAAGATTATACTTTTCTAAAAATTTGTCCATTTCATCAAGATTTTCAAATTTCTTGGCATATAATTGTTAATAGTAGCTTCTGACAATCCTTTGTATTTCTGTGGTATCAGTTGTTATTTCTCCTCTTTCATTTCTGATATTATTAATTTGGGTCCTCTCCCTTTTTTTCTTGATGAGTCTGCTTAAAGGCTTGTCAATTTTATTTACTTTTCAAAGAACCAGCTTCTGGATTGGTTGATCCTCTGAATTGTTCTTTTGGTCTCTATGTCATTCAGTTCTGCTCTAATCTTGACTATTTCCTTCCTTCTACTTGCTCTGAGATTTACTTCTTCTTGTTTCTCCAGTTCTTGAAGTTGTAGTGTTAGGTCTTTTATTTGAAATATTTCTATCTTTTTTAGGTCGGCCTGTAGTGCTATGAACTTCCCTCTCAGGACTGCCTTTGCTGTGTCCCATAGGTTTTGAACTGTTGTCTCTTCATTTTCATTTGTTTCCAGAAATTTTTTGATTTATTCTCTTCTGTCATTATTGACCCATTCATTGTTTAATAGTCTACTGTTCAGTCTGCATGAGTTTGCAAGTTTTTGAAGTTTCACTTTGAATTTGATTTCCAGGTTCAAGCCCTTGTGGTCTGAGAAAAATTTTGGTATTATTTCAATTTTCCTGAATTTGCTGAGGTTTGCTTTGTGTCCTATCATGTGGTCTATCTTTGAAAAACTGCCATGAGCATTTAAAAAGACTGTATTTTTCTTCTTTGGGATGTAAGGTTCTATATATGTCAGTTAAGTCTATTTGATTCAGTGTGTCATTCAGCTCCACAATATCCTTGTTGATGTTTTTTTTGGAAGATCTGTCCATTTTTGACAGTGGGATATTGAAATCCCCTACTATAAGTGTGTTGCTATCTATATCTCTTTTGAAGTCATCCAACAATTTCCTTAAAACATGAGGACTCCTATATTGGTAACATATAAATTTATAATTTTTATGTCTTCTTGATAGATTCTTCCTTTAAGTATTATAAAGTGCTCCTCTGGGTCTCTCTTTATGGCCTTTGTTTTGAAATCTACTTTGTCTGATACAAGTATGGCAACGCCAGCCTTTTTCTCATGCCCATTTGCTTGGAATATTTTTTTCCATCCCTTTACTGTCAATCTGTGTAGGTCTCTTGCTCAGAGGTGGGTCTCTTGTAGGCAGCATACGTGTGGGTCATGTTTTCTTATCCATTCAGCTACCCTGTGTCTTTTGATTGGGGCATTTAGTCCATTCACATTGAGAGATATTACTGATAGAAACTTACTCATCTTTTCTCTTTGTACCTGTGTTCCTCTCTCTCTCATTCTATTCCTTCATCTTCTTAAACCAGTCCCCTTAGCATATCTTGGAGTGCTGGTTTGGTAGAGATGTATTCTTTTGGCTTTCTCTTGTCTGGGAAACTCTGTATTTCCCCTTCTATTTTAATTGAGATCCTAGCTGGGTAGAGCAGCCTTGGCTGTAGGCCCTTGCTTTTCATGACTTGGAATATTTGTTGCCATTCCCTTCTGGCTTGTAGTGTTTCTGTTGAGAAGTCAGCTCCTAGACGTATCGGGGCCCCCTTGTATGTTATTTCTCCTTCTTCCTTGCTGCCTTGAGGATTCTCTCTTTGTCTTTGATAGTTGCCATTTTAATGATTATGTGTCTTGGAGTGGACCTCTTTGAGTCCCTCTTGAGTGGGGTCCTCTGTGCCTCCTGGATCCATGATTGCTTTTCTCTCCTCATATTAGAGTAATTTTCCATCATTACTTTTTCGAGGAGGTTGTCTATCCCTTGATCCTCTTCTTCTCCTCTGGTATCCCTAGTATATGGATATTATTGCATTTCAGGTTGTCCTGCATTTCCCTAAATGCCTCTTCATTCGTTTTGAGTCGTTTTTCCATTTCTTGTTCTTTCTGGGAGCTTCTTTCTATGTTGTCCTCCATCTCACTGATTCGATCCTCAGCTTCATCCAGCCTGCTTTGGATTCCTTCTACTGTGTTCTTCAATTCAGAAATGGTATTCTTCATATCCTCTTGTGTCTTCTTGATAGTTTCTATGACCTTTTCCAGGCTGATATAGTTTGCTGTAAGATCGTGATAGTTTCTCTGCGGTTTCTCATAGTTCTCTTTGAGCTGGCTGAGCTCATTGAGCTTCCTTAGAACCATTGTTTTGAATTCAATATCTGATCGTTCCCTTGCCTCTATTTCATTGAGCTCTCTCTGTGGGGATTCCCCTTTTCCACTCATTTGGGGGGAACTTCTTTTTCTTCCCATTTTTGTGAGAGTCTGTTAAGTATTTTTGTCCTTTACTTTTCTTTCTGGGCCTGTATCTGATGATGTCAGTTGTTGACCCTATATGACCTTGGGTTGTTTGTTTGAGCCTTCCAGGAATCTACTGTCTGTGTCTGACTCCTGCTTGTGGCAGCTCTGTGACCCCTTCGGTCAGGGCTGGACTATTTTTTGGGATCGCTCTGCACTCTCACGCTGGCTCCTTGAGTGCGCTCCCCGGCGTCACAGGATCCCCTGCCTGCCTGAGCCCGGGCGTGCTTGCCCCAGACCATGGGGCTTATTCGTGATCTCATGTACTCTTCTGGCCCCCCTGGCTGGCGAGCTCCCCGGCACTGGTCCGTTTAGGGTCTTCTATTGTGTGTTTTCCCCGCTTTTGGCTCTTTGGGTGTGTTGCTTGCCCTCGCGAAATGGAGACTACGGAAGTGGGAGGAAGTCAGCTCCAGGACTCTCTGGTTAATCATGTCTCCGGTTTCTCCTCCAGGGACTCTGGGCAGCTGTATGACCCCTTCGGCCCCGGATCTACTAATTTTGTGATCCGCTCTGCAATCGCGGGCCAGGCGGGTCAATTTACGCCTGACCTTGCCGCTCTGTGCACTCCCTCGCAGGCCATATCGGTACCAATCTTTGGGAGGCCTTGCCGGTGGTGCAAGCGTTCGCCAGACTGCCCGGGTCACACACACGCTCGCCAACCTTCGCCGGTCACTCGGGGCAAGTGTGTGCCCCTGCACTGTGTGGTTTTGGGGTGTCTTATGAGTGCTCTTCGGCTTTTGGCTCTTTGGGGATGTGTCCTCTTCCCGCACAATGGAGACTATGGCAAGGAGAATGATTCGGTTCTCCCCGGTTCCTCCTTACATTCTTTCCCCAACGCCTCCGTTTCTAGTCTCTCCTCAGGGGTCTCTGGGCAGTTCTGTGACCCCTTCGGCCAAGGATCCACCCCCTGTGCATACTGCGTTTCAATCGCGGGCAGTCTGCTTTGTGTGTGCCCCTCTTCTGCCTCTTTGGGGTCGCACCTTTCCAGCCCACAATGGAGACTACAGAATGGGGAGGGAGTTGGGATTCTCCTGTTCCTCCTCCTGTTCTTTCCCCAATGCCTCCATTTCCAGTCTCTCCTCAAGGCTCTCCCAGCCAGTCTGTACTCAGCCCTGCAGCTCACTCACGCTAGCTGTGTGCGGAGCGCACAAATGGCAGGTTAATTGATTCCCTTATGCCTGAGCGAGATGGTAGCTGCAGAGTGGGAGGTGCGTTATCACCGGGGCTCCACCGGCCGCCGTGTCAGTTCTCTTCACAAAGTTTTCCTCACCAGTCTTTTCCCAGGCACCAGCCCACCCTGCGGCCGCCTCTACCCAGCGATCAAGGAGGGTGGCTGCCGCTGCAACTTTTGCGTTGGCCCTTTAAATGTCTCTTTGCATCCCCAGCCACCTGTCTCTGGTAGAGATTGCCCCTAAGCTTTTCGGGGTTGCGTTTTATCTGTATTTTCTTGGTTTTAGCTGCTGTAGTTTATGGGTCCCTGTTTATGATTCAGACCCCGTTCTTCTCGGGGGAAGCTTACTGGCCATTTCAATGTTCCTCTGGTGCCAGTGCCCGTGCGCACCCAGCCCATCCTCTCAAGCCTCCACGGCACTTCTCACCCGTTGGGATGTGTGATAGTTGAATCCACTGTCCACAGCTCCAAGGTTCCTCTCCCACTCCACAACTTTAAAAAATGCTTCATTAAACATGATATTTCATGATTTCATAATATTCTATAGAAAATGCATACCATAATATATTTACCCATTAGCATTCTGTTGGGCATTTTGGTTACTTCTATTTTATTATTATTATTAATATATAATTATATGTGATAAAGCTCTTTGAATGTCTCCTATGTCTTCAGCCTTTTAAAACAACCTATTCTGGAATGGTAATATTCTTTTATTGTCATGAAGTCAATGCCTGTGTTCTGTTATATTTTTATAGCATTTATCTAATGCTATTTACTACCTTTTTGAGATAGCAATCTGTAACATATTTTGATTGTAGTAAAATCACAGAATTTACTTTTAAATTCTATAGATTAGATTTTCAAAATATATTGGATATTTAATTATCTGCACTTGTTTTATAAGTTATATTATGAAAAACTTTTAACAAATTCAGTTAGGTTTTTTTACCCAGAGAGCTTTAAAGCTTCTTGAAGATAGGACCTATTATATTCTTCTGGGATCATAGAAATCTGACTTTTTGTATCATAGTCCTTGGCCTAGTCCTTCCCTTAGTTGTTGGTGGCTGACAGTATCTCCAACCTATCATGATTCTAATTAAATCACAAGCATACATTCAAAGTCTAATGTTGATCATTCAGTTATTTATAAAGTGCTTTTCAGAAACACAAATTAAATTTACAATATGGTCAGCTATGTAAATACCCTTTCAAAAACCTTTAACTAGAAAAAATGCCTCAAAATGAGACTAGTAATTATCTTTTGGGGAACAGAAATGTGGAATATACTCATTCTCTTTTTATTTTATGACTTTTCCAAATTTTATATAATGTATATGTATTTTTCATGTAGAAAATATAATAACATTCACCTTTTAAAAAGTCAACAGGGCAAAGAATACAAAATTACATTGCACGAGCTTCCTTGACCTTCCATCCCTCAGATATCATTCTTCTCATTTCTTATCTCACTAAATCTTCCAGAGTAAATCAAATAAAAGATTAGGAATAGCCTGACCCTTCAGAGAGAATTACTTTTAGATCTCTCACCATTTCAAACCAGGATTATTTCTTTCTCACCAAATTGGCAGCAATCACAATTGCAATCACTGCAATATTTTTTATGTTTAATATTGGCTGTCTAGCTAAGCCAATATTGTTTTAGTTATTTATTACTCCCTTTACCTTATATCACCTCAATTCACCTATAAAACAAGAAATGAAAGAGACAGGACATCAAGAAACAGCAAATTATATTTTCACTTTGAAGAAATATTTTAAGCAAATGTTTGGATATTTGCTTTAGATAGATGCCTGCCACAAATTGCCTCCACAAAGAAACCACAACTCAACAATTTCCATCCCTTCAGTTATCATGAGGAGTCTTACAAAACTAACTCTAATTCACTTCAACATATGTATTACATTATTTGCTGACTAAATGACAGGGACTTTCACAAAAGTTCTGTCAGGCTATTATGGCTACATTTTCAGTAACTTGTACGTGTGTTAGGTATGATTCTACAAACTTCCAGAGTAAAGGTACAGAGTAGACGTGCCTTTGGTGAGTCTAATTGTTAGTTTACTAATTATAAAGCATTTTGAGATACTAAAATCATGAAGTTTGAATCAGGTATGATGTGGTTTCAAGTTATACCATTTAGTGAGTTGTGCACTAAATATTAATAACCTTTCTGAGAGCTTGTTAACTGAGGAAAAATAGTAAAAATTATTTAAAAACTATTTTATAGTTATGACAATTCAATAAGACATTGGGTTTAAAAACCATGGAGTGTGAAAGAATTCAATAAAAGGAAGACAGTATTATTTATTCCACCCATAATCAGCAGGGCTATCAGGTGTCAAATTCTGAGTTGGGCATAACCAGATTAACATGCAAAGTTTATGTCAAAGTCAAAAGGAAGATTGGTCCTTGTTAAAGATATCTCAGAGTACACATTACTGGCAAATTTCAAGGTATGTTAGATATAATTGAGTCATTGGAATTGTATGAAATAATTCACTTTCTGGTGTACCTGCAGATAGCAGCTCTTGTCATGTACCTGACAACTCCAAGCAAAAGTTCACCTCTCTATGCTCTACTAATTGTTTTTCCCCTCATCCATCCTTTGATCTTGTCTTCCATTCGGCAATAAAATGGCTGAATAGATAACTGTGACTAATTCTTTGTTTGGTACAGCACCTGGTATTTTCTTTGTGCATTATAGATATTTAAAAATAATGTTTAGCTGATATTTCTCATCAACCATTCATTCAATCATCAAGTAATTATTGAGTACTTACCATGTTCTAGGCAGTTTTACTAAAGGGGGCACTATGGTGAGCAAGAAAGTTAAGATCCATTTTATCGTTGGTTGATATTCTAGAGGGGAGACAGCAATACAAATAATAAAATAATAATTAAGATAACTTAAGACAGTGAAAGAGTTATAAAGATCACTATACTGTAGTAAGGTGATAGAAGATGCCAGGGTGCTGAGAATGTGGAAGTCAGTGCTTATTTTCACAGACATATAAGAGTTCATCTTTCTGAGAAGACATTAGAATAAGTAGAGAGTGTACAGGAAAAGATAGAGAAGGTAGGCTTAGGCTAACTCACTTAGGACTTTGGAGGCCATAATAAAAGATCTGAATCTTATTCAGGTTTTGATAGGATGCTACTGGAGGGTTTTAAGCAAAGGAATTGCATGACTTGATTTACACTTTAGAGAGGGCACCATGGAGGGGGAAGGAGGTAAGAAGCTTCTGGCTTTGAGTGTAATGAATAGATACTAGGTGAAGACAAGTGGAGGTAGAGAGACTGGTTGGGAGGAGATAATTGTAATACTCCTGGCAAAAAAGGATGCTCATTTGAAGATGATGAGGGTGGAGTGATGTGGTGAAAGACAACAGGACCTCCTGATAGATTGGATGAGGAGAAAGTGATGGAAAGAGATAAATTAAGATTGATTTCTACAGTGTTGACCTTTGCAATTGGGTGAATGGTGATGCCTTTTACAGAGATGGGGATCACTAGAAAAGTAGCAAGTGTGTGGGGAGAAATCACGGCAGCACAAAATATGGAATACAAGTTGATCCTGAGTAAAGTATTTTTGTTAAGGAGAAATAAATCTCATATTCCCCAAATTTCTGATGTCATGTTTTATAATGCAGTAATCTAATGACAATTTTTTGGACTTGCTAAGTTCTGCCAAACTCAGCCAAATAAATTTATTGCTTGAATAATTTCCATAGAATTAAAATGATTCTCTTTTGCATTTTCCAATTTTGCTCTTATTTCTTCCTGAGTAGTTCTGCAAAGAAGATTGCTACTCTCTTTGTGAACCTGTGTGTCACTGCAGAGACCCATGAAGTTTCTGCTCTGTGGTTCCTCTGGTATGTGAAGCAATGTGGGGGCACAACGAGGATCATCTCAACAACCAATGGAGGGCAGGTACCCATCCACAACCCCACCATTCCAACAGAAAACCACCATTGCCTAAATGAAAGATTGGCGTTATCCTTCAGTAATCAGCAGGCAGGCTTGTAGCTCTTAGAATGTTATCATGGCAGTTCAATGTGGGTTTTGTAAGGGACAGTCTGTTTGTTAGGTCCCCAGTGTGAGAACACAGCAGCCAATGTAATTTTAAGATTAAGCTTGTCTCTTTTATGTACTTTTGCAATTTTCCATTTGGATATACACTCGATTATTGTTTGATAAGCTTATAGGGGAACATAACTTGAGCACCTCTTGGAAAAGTCAAGAAGGAAAATCAGAAATGCATTTTCAACTTAAAACACATACATGTGGAATTCATTTATTGCCTATTTCCTAAACTCCAGCATTGTATAAGACACTATGTTAGGCACAGTAGGAAGTGGATAACAATTCTTATATAATCTGCTTGGCAGTCATTTTCCTTTCCACTCCTTCCTCTTCCTTACCCTCTTCCCCATATTCATTCCCCTCTTCTTTCTTTTTTCCCTCCTCATCTTCTTCCTCTTATCCTTCTCCTTCTTTCTTCTTAAACCTATTTGAAATAGTCTTTTAGAAGATTAAGTGAACTGAAAATTTAGGAAGAGACAGTAAGCTCAACTGTGTACACAGCCATGAAGAACATTTGGAAGGTTTACAAGGGCTCAGGACAGATGATGCAGTGGCCACAGAAGCAACAGGCACCTGACCCAGGATGAGATGGACAGCTTGCAACAGGGAGTAGGCTGGCCTGGTGATGGGTGGGTCAGGGAATTTCTAATCCTGAGTAATAAGGATGGGGAAAACAGGATCTCACCAGTGGTGGCCCAACTTTGGGCATAGCTTCACCAGACTCAGCAACCCAACAAAAAGATGCAGATAAGACATAGAGCAAGGGTAGTTGTCAGACAGGTGGGGCATGTGGTTAGGGTGAGGTTGTCCAGCTCAAGTTGGAGCTTGAAAATTTGCAAAAGCATAGTCTGGAAGGTGATAATTAGAAAACCTGTAATTTTGTCAAAATCCAGCAACCACTAGTTATACAACCATAGTAAAAGGTGCTATTCATGATAAAAAAATAAAATTCTATGTATCTCACAAAAAGATGTGATGAAAACTACCAATTTCATAATTTATACCCATTCCAATATTTCCAAACTACCCCTATAATCTTTATTTTTTTTTTCTCCCAGGAGAGGAAATTTGTGGGTGGATCTGGCCAAGTAAGTGAGCGGATAATGGACCTCCTTGGGGATCGAGTGAAGCTGGAGAGGCCTGTGACCCACATTGACCAGACAGGAGAAAATGTCCTTGTGGAAACTCTAAATCACGAGGTGTATGAGGTAACCAAGAGCCTTAAACTAAAAGGAAAAGACCAGAGTCTTATAGATTACCAAAGCTTAAGTAAGCCAAGAATATTGCAAACTTCATAGACAATTCCTTTGCCAAAAGTGAAAAAGCTAACTCTATCTGAAAGAAAAGAAAAGAGAACCAGAATATTTTTGAGTGGGGATGGGTTATAAAAACATATTTTTATTAACCCTCTGTATTGGGCTCCTACATAATAAGAAAAATAAAGAAAATATTTGATAAATATCAAGTGTCTCCTATCATTCTGGCATTATTCTAGGAGTTGGGAACAGAACAGTGAACAAAACAGTTCTTTGTCTTCATGTGGTTTACATTCTGGAGAAGGAGAAAGATCATAATCAAACACATAGTTAAAATAGAGTATGCTAGATAGTGATAAGTACTATGGAAAAAATCAGAGAAGGGGGAGGGAGTCTGCTAAAAGGTGGAGTGGGACAACTGGTCATGCAGTTTTAAATAGGTCATCAAGGAAGGATTCACTCAGAAGGTGATGTTTAAGCACAGAACCAAAAGAGATGAGGGATTGAGCCATGTGACTCTTTGAGGGAACAACATTCCAGGTAGACAGAACAGCCAGTGCAAAAGCTATGAGGTAGAAGCAAGCCTGGCATGATGAAGGAGCAGCAAGGTGGTCAAAATGGCAGAATTAAGGAGTGAGGGGAAGGGTAACAGGAGGTGAGATCAGAGACATAGCAAGGGTCCATTTCATCTATGGTCTTGGAAGTGACTGAGGAATTTGGTTTTGACTCCAAGTGTGATGGGAAATCATTGGAGGCTTTGAACTTGGGAACAATAAGGGCACATTTTGGGTCTAACAAGATTCTTTCAGTTTCTCTGTTAAGAGACTGAGTGGAAAGAAGAGTGAAATGAGGAAGAAACAGTAGAAAAAAGCACAACCTACAAACAATTTTTAACCACCTTTCTTTTCTTCCAGGCTAAGTATGTGATTAGTGCTATTCCCCCTGCTCTGGGCATGAAGATTCATTACAATCCCCCTCTGCCAATGATGAGAAACCAGATGATTACTCGTGTGCCTTTGGGTTCAGTCATCAAGTGTATCGTTTATTATAAAGAGCCATTTTGGAGGAAAAAGGGTGAGTATTTTCCTTAAATAAGGACCTTGAGGAGAAGGTCTAAGAAACTTGGTCCAAAGACACATTTACATTTGCATGTACCTGTTTTTATTAGAATGCTGGACATAAAACATTAGTCCAGGTTCTAAGTACAACTCTATCAAATAAAATATATTGGTACAAACTCATGGAATTATCTTCCCTTAGAATATGACGAACTCTTTTTATAATTCAGTATAAAGTTTATTTAATCCTACCACAAAATCTTCTGAAAATAGATTATTAATATTTTCTAATACAGTCTTTAAAAGTATAAGTTTAATGTATGGTGCCAGGTGGGTACTTGAAATATCAAGGGAACACTTTATAAAGTATATGATTATTGAACCACTATGCTGTAAACCTGAAACTAATACAAAATAATATTGAATATAAACTGTAATTGAAAAATAAAAACTAAAAGTATGAGTTTACAGAGCTATTCAGAAAGGTGGAGATTCTCAAAATTTCCAGGCAAGTTCTCACTTGTATCAGGATTCTATTATATTAAATTAAATTAAATCAAAGCATGCTACTCTACTGGGTACAACACTATAGGAATGCTCACTAATGTGCTAGATTCTGGAATGATGGAAATGTTCTAGATCTGCTCTGTTCAATATGGCACCCACTAATAACATGTGGATGTTGGACACTTGAAATGTAGCTAATGAGACTGAGGAATTTTATTTTTCTATCTTATTTCATTAGAATTGTTTTAAATTCAAATGTAAAAAGCCACATGCAACTAGTAGCTACTGTATTGGATAGCACAATGCTAGAGTCTTATCACATTTATACTTATCACATCTACTTTTCTTCCAAGAGAAAGCCCTGAATGAACAATCAGCACCTGGGACTGAGGGTAAAGGGAAAGATGTACTGGAACGAGGAACTAAATTGCAGAAAAGGGAGAGATTATGCTTGAGGCAAATGGGGAAAGTTTCACAATTTTACCTTAGGTCAGTTCTTCCTGTATCTATCCTTTTTCCAGCCACATCATAGCCACCTAATTCTCTATGTTTGCAGGAAATCCTATTTAGGACTACTATTGAATTAGTGCATCAGTTAAGAAAATAATCCACCTTGTGAAAAGGACAATGTGTAGTGACCCACCGTGAAGAGCTTGCTGCTGCTAAATTGCTTCCTCTTACAATCCCGGTCTCCTATTTTAGATAGCTGGCTGATAGCAAGTAGATAGGATTTAGGACCATGGAATAGAGATTTTTCTATTATGGCTTGAATACCTTTATTTGTGGAGAAAATCTATAACTTTTCAATTCATGTCTGCAAACCTCTATCTTAGGCCTGTTATGTGCTGGGCAAGTTCATTGTTAGGTACTAGTATCAAAAAGAAAACCCAAGTTGTCCACCCTTGAGAAGACGCTTGGTGTAACTCAGCCCTTGTTGGTAATGAGCTTTGGTTACACTTTAAAAAATGATTGTGGACATGAAAACCTCAGAAAAGCATTTTTAATTTCTTTTAAGTTACTATATTAATGAATTTCTTCAGCCGACAAATATCAAGCACTCACTGTATGACAAGTGCCATGCTAGGCATTGGGGGAATTCAAAGTCATATTTCCTAGCCTGGAAAATCCAGACTCCAGAGGGAGACAGTCATGTAAACTGATAATTGCATGACAATGTACTGAGTTCAGTGTTAGTGTTACCTAGGCTATTGTGGAAACACAGGGAAGAGCTCCAAAACTCCCATCTAGTATGATTCCTGTTACATGGATAAGCTATTCAATAACATCTTAAAAGTTTTTATAAGAGAATGAAATATGATAAAGTTGACTCTTCCAACAGGGTCTTTACTTTGTGTCAGACTGTCAGTGCCACTGCTGAAGACACTGTGATTAATGAGTAACACAAAAGCTCAGGGAATATTGAGTTAACCAGATAAAAGGGAGTGAATTTTGCAGCCAAAACAACCCTAGCACAACAACTAGCACATATCGGTTACTCAGCTGCCAGTTATTCAAGATTTTTGTTTATTTGTTCGCTTTTTCTTTTTTTGCTGTTGTTTTCTAAGTGCAGTATGGTTTGGTTATTAAAGAGAAGGTAATTTTTTGCATTTTGATACAGACAGTCCTAGCCAGTTCTTGATTGCTTGTAGATTGATTATGCCAGAAAATGCTTCCTAGTCTCTTGCTGTTCAACATCTGTGTGAATTTGCAAGGAGGGGCCCCCTCTTCTTTGCTGGCCTTACTCCAAGTCATCCTAAGTCCAACTATCCTCACCATCAGTATATCCCACCCTCCAGGTTTCCTGTAGGGGGGCCATTATAGTCACTTCCACTGAAAGAGCAGGCCTTTACCAATGCCTTGAATCTTCGCAATCTCCCTTGCTTTTGCTAATCTAAACCACTTACACTTTCTCTTAAATCTAATTTATATCAATTTCTGCTATAAATGACAGAAGCAATACCTGCTTTTTAAAATAAAATTACAAAAGTAAACTTTTTCACTATAAAACTTTCAAAAGAAAAAAATGTGTGAAAAATGTCCTCATCCTATTGCCCTCCCTCTTAAGGAATCACTGTTAAAAATTTAAGTTGTTTATTCTCAAAGACTTATAGTGTGCATAGGTAAAATTTTAAATATATGTGTACATATATTGACATATATATACACTTTAAATATATTGACATATATACAAGGTCTGTCTGGAAAAAGTCCAGCCATTATTAATGTAACGAGAATGGTTTGAGCAATATCGATGTAACCTGTCAACCAAGGAGAGTGGACGGGAATGCACTTGTGAATAATGACGACTTCATTGTACTAGTCAGTGGGGGCGGTTGATGCCATTGAGTGAGCTTGTGTACTGTGTGGGCATCACATTCAAAATGACTGAACAAGTAGAGCAATGAATCTGCATCAAATTTTGCATTAAGCTTGAACATTCCTCCATGAAAACTATTCAGATGTTTCAGAAGGCTGAAGCTGTGGGCAACTGGTGATTGGCCGTTTCATCATGACAATGCGCCTGCTCATGCATCATGTCTTGTGCAGTTTTTTTGTGAAACATCAAATCACCCAGGTGACTCAGTCCCCCACAGCCCAGATTTGGCACCCTGCAACTTCTGACTTTTCCCAAAACTAAAATCACCTTTGAAAGGGAAGAGATTTCAAACTGTCAATGAGATTCAGGAAAATACGATAGGGCAGCTGATGGCAATTGGGAGAACTGTGTGCAGTCCCATGGTGCCCAATATGAAGGGGATTGAGGCGTCATTGTGCTATGTACAATGTTTTTTGTATCTTGTATCTTCTTTGATAAATGTATCTATTTTTCTTTTTTAAAATTTTTTTTATTTTTGTTCAATTACAGTTGTCCCCATTTTTCCCCCATTGCTCTCCCCTATCCTGCTCACCCCACTTCCCACATTCAATAAATGTTTCTATTTCTTATATTACATGGCTAGATACCTTCTGGACAGGCTTCATAAACTTTAAATATATATTAAAAAATATGTATAACATTTATATGCAAATATAATTTTAAATAAATGTTATATATCTTCCCAAAGCCATTAGTTTTTAAAAATATGACACATGCTGAAATTTGCTTTTTTCTGTTAACAGTGTTTGATAGACATTTCTCTGCATTTATATGTACTTCATTTCAACAACTGAACAAACAGTATTTCATTGTATGGCTCCATCAAAATGTACCCAATAGGTCTGCTTTTGATAGGCATTTCAATTATTTCCAAGTTTTTGCTATTACACAGTATGCTGCAATAAACAGTTTTCTTCTTATAGCTGTGCACATTTGTATAGGAACAATTTTTTTGATAAAATTGTAAAAGTGGAATTATTAAGGCAATTGACTTGGGTAGATTCAGCTAATATTTTAAACTTTTTTGCCAATCAGTAGGAGAAAATATCACATTTATCTCTAATTTTTATCATTAATAAGGCTTAGGGGCTATGTTAAGTTATTTTATAAATTACCTATTTATCCTTTGCTTGTTATTTTTTTCTGTATATGTTACAAATATTTTTCCCAGTGTATCAGTTTTTTAAAATTTTGTTTATGATGGTTTCACCCTATTAAATTCTCGTATATTCATGGGGTTTTTCTGGACTCACAATGCTGTTCCACTGCTCTTTGTCACTGGGCTCCAAATATTTTTTATAGCCCTATACATAAAATATATTTTAAATAACAATAACCACTAAATATATTCATTTCTAAGTTATACACATGGACCTTGGAAAATGTATTTTACAATTATAAAATATACAAGAGTAGACTTTTTTGAAATACTGAAATTAAAAAATAAGAATTTCTAATATTTTCCTCCATTATCTAGGCATGTAATCTAGGTGTGCACATCCCACTCTTTATTTTAAAAAAGGATTTATATTAACTAGTCTTATGACAGTACTGTGCTGTTTTAATCACTGTGGCCTTAAAATATGTTTCATATTTGATAAAGCATTTTCTTTTCATTATTTTTCCTGTAATTTTGTCCTTGGTAAACTTCAGTTATTCTTCCAGATGAATGTGATCATTTGCTCAGAACTTCTACACCCCTACACTCAAAAAGCTTCCATTGAATTATTTTATTCTGAATATTTCTCTTTATCACCTCCCATAGCTACAACATCTCTTTTCTCCCTGAGGTGGTTACTTGCTGCTTTTGGGGAAACTTCTTCTCCTCCTTGTCTTTTTTTCCTAAGAGTTCCTTCTTGTTTGTTTGTTGTTAGTTTCTTACTGCTTTTGTCATTGTTACTCTTGGTGAAGGACTTCGTTAAATGTCTGGACATTCTTGAATGTCCTTTCTTTTAATAGAGTGAGGCTGGAACAAGCTAACCGAAAGTCCCCGTGCATGGGTGGGGCTCCTGAGCTTTCTACCTACACTGTTACTGCATGGTATGTCCTGGCTTAAACATGACTCTTCTCTTTGCCCCATATTCCTTCACTTCGGCCTAGTGCACCTGCATGACTCAGAGGGAGATTTAAGTGGGGAAGGAAATGTCAAAATCCCTCTACCCAGAAAACAGGCCTCCACCCCCAGACAGCCAGGCATCCTGTGTTATCAATCCATCCAATCCAGCTGACCCCCATGTGACCAGTGTGCACTTGTTCTTTTCTCTTATATCCTGTCCTGTTTGTCTCTATCTTCTTATAACAGGTGATTCCTTAGCTATTTCTCTTGTATCCTTAAATCTTCTTGAGTTCCTGGATGTATTTTAAACATTTCCCTTTCCCACTTTTCAGTTTTTCTCAATGTTTTTTCCTGCCTCAGCATGCCTGAGGGGCAAATTCCCCTCAACCCAGTGGCTGACTGGAACATTAATTATCATGGATGCACAGTAGGAAGGAATGTGGGAGGAGAGAAAGGGAAGCAAGTGCAGGTAAAAAGACTTACAGGTATGTCTGTTCATATGCATGCCGGGGCAATGCATACCTTCAAAGTTCTTTCTCTGTTTTTTCTTCTTCATTTTGAGACCCTTTTATTAGATTTTTCTATACAACATGTTTTCCAGAGTCTTCTGCTGTAATTTTGCTCAAAGAACCTCAATTTGCAAGTAAATGATGGAGTAAGAGGAAGGATGCACTGTAGCAGGATAGTATTATAACATTTCAAATTCTGCCCTGACATTTTCACCATTACTTTGTCACAGTCTTTTGTTGAAATTGCATATATTTTGCTCAAGAGGGGAATGAGACAAGGCCTCTGTCCAGAATGAGCTGAAATTGTTTTCCAGGTTGCTATGGAGGTTGTGTCTGAAATGAGAGTTTGGAACTCTGTGAATTTGTTATCCATGTTCTCTCTGCCCTATCTTGAGATAATCAAGAACTAGTTAATATAGAGTAAGTGGCTCCTTATACAATGTAAATGTTCAGTTTCTTCTATTTTACAGTAATGGACTAATATTTCTTTTAAACATATTTGATTTTATTTGATTTTTTATGGAAGAGAAAATAGAAGACATGAGTATTGGTGGCAAGGAAAACAAGATTTCATTATATGGTGGCCTGGACTAATTCATAATACCCCATTGCTTTATTCTCTCTTGCAGACATGGGTTTACAGTTTGATATTTTCCACCACACATTGGCTACTTAGCCTTCCTTTGACATCAGTTTGGTTTGCCTTCGTATATTGAGAGTATAATATCTTAAATTCGGCTTTTGGTCTTCTGAAGCTGAAAAATGTGTGCTAATTGTAACTGCTATGGGTAGCTTGATAGGATGATGAATATCTTCTTCCATTTTTCTGTTCTCAAAGATTACTGTGGAAGCATGATTATTGAAGGAGAGGAAGCTCCAGTTGCCTATACGTTAGATGATACCAAACCTGATGGCAGCCATGCCTCCATAATTGGGTAAGGCGCAGTCATGGTGATGTGAATGCTATTTGGCATTGACAGTGTATTCTGATATT
Source organism: Pteronotus mesoamericanus (assembly GCF_021234165.1). Classification (NCBI taxonomy): domain Eukaryota; kingdom Metazoa; phylum Chordata; class Mammalia; order Chiroptera; family Mormoopidae; genus Pteronotus; species Pteronotus mesoamericanus. Next base: position 6,266,440 of record NW_026555072.1, read on the forward strand.
ATTAATAATGTGTCCCAAACTCTTAAATTATTTTTTTACATAATGGTATTATTCTCCCAATCCTGAAGTAAAAAAAAAATCTTTTTTTAAAAAAAATAGCGCTTTCTAATGGATAAATATTATAGAAAGAAATTAGAACAAACACATTTTTAAATTTGCTATATTAATTTTCTGTTTCATATTTAGTGCTAAGAGGTTGATATATTTTGGTAAGCTATCTTTCATAAAAGCATGATATAAAAACCTGACTTAGGGTGCTTTACTAAGAGGGCTTCTTGTGGGGGCTTATGTGAGCATCAATGGTATTTATGTGGAATGCTGGGATTTTCCAAGTCCCACAAGAGAGGACCTAAGACTAGCCTAGTCCTCAGATTGGCAGGGAAGACCAACACAGATGTGGGATATTTTGGGGGATAGAACCTGGCCCAGAGGGGTGGTCACTTGGAGCACTCAAAATTAATATGAGCTCTAGAATATGTATGAGTTTACTTCAGAAAGAGCCAAGTGTCAGAGGTGGGAGATCAAAGCCAGTTGTTGTGAGGTTTAAAACAGTCATAGGGCTACAAATGGAGACAGATTCTAGAAGGCTGGGCATCAGGGAGACACCACTGTGTATATAGAACCAAAGGGCAAGGGTTGGATGAAATTGGAAAGGCTTAAACATGCCTTAATAGGGCATTTAAAACCCAAGGCTCATTCCTGTCAACCATCAGCCATGTAGGGGGAAGTAGGTCAGTCATAGTATTACCCTAGGCAGAAAATATGGCCAGTGATCTATATTTAGTCCCTTGAATCCCTAAAGCTAAAAGGTGTCTTTCAGTGTCAAGAATGTAACATGTAAATAGTAAAACATTGAACATAAAATAACTACTATATAATTTGTTTCTTCTGGTTTACTTTTAACTTTTGTAGTAGGCACATATGTAGCTATAGAAATGAGGCCAAGATGAAAGCAGCAATTAAGTCCCCCCCTTTATTCTTGTTTGCATATTTTAGATTTATCCTTGCCCACAAAGCCAGAAAACTGGCACGCCTTAGCAAAGAAGAAAGGTAAGAAAAAAAAGTGTGTCTTCTTTCTTCCTTTTCTACTTCCCTCCATCCCTTTCTTCCTTCCTCCCTATACCTCTAGCTTCTTTCCACCCCCTTCCCTCCCTTTCCCCTTCCTCCCTTTCTTTTCCTGCTTCTTTTATTCTTTTGTACCTACTTGACTACCTTTCAATTTTACTTAACTTTTTAACTTAAATAATGCCTAATTGTGTGTTCCCAGTGCTACATGTCTGTTGTGTTAATTATAAGGGTCTTGTATAAAGACACAGTGTTTATAACTTAAGAACCAAGTATTCAAATTAATATTTATTGAGTTTATTGTACATAAGATACCACACAAGAAGCTATGGATAATATATAATACACATACCACCTTAGAATACAAAAATAGATATAGCACAGGAGCTGAAAATTTACCTGGGGAGGATTGCATTTCTAACAAGTTCCTGGGTGATGCTGCTGCTGGGACCACACTGTTTTACATCATTAATGAAAAAATAATGTGAGTTTGTTGATAAAACTAAAGCTCTGAGAATTTAAGTAATCTGCTCAAGACCTTATAGTACATCAGAGTCAGAAGCAGAATTTAAAGCTATTCCCTGCTCCCTTCTCTTTCCACTCTGTCCATTGCTTTGCAGTGGAGAGGGAAGGGGTTGAATAAAGATTATGTCTGGACCCTCCCAGAATCTCCAATACTTAGCAGATTGACAGACACTTAAGAGGTACACAGTGCTTTTTAGAATGAATGAACAAATTACCATGTGCCCCCAGTGATTCAGACAATGCCTCACTTTATTTTCTTTAATACTATTTGTTACCTCATAGATTTAAGACATTCAAATAGAACAAAGTACCTTGTTTTGAAAAATTAAATTGAAATGTCAAGTGGAAGCAATGGCTCACAGAGTCTTGAATATGGAAATAAGTTCCTCTTTCTGTTTTCTTTCACTTTCTTCATTTTTACTTTTGCCCTCCCCCCGCCATAGGTTGAATAAACTTTGTGAACTCTATGCAAAAGTTTTGGGCTCCCAAGAAGCTTTACAGGTAAGACTGCTTCCGAACCCTTTCCTAAGGGATAGAGATCTTGCTTTGTCTTCAAGGGGATAACAGAGATAGGCTCATTAGTAGGGCCCTAAAGCTCATGTTTTCCCTGATACATTCTCAGAGGGGTCTGCACAGGGCTGATCAATTTATAAGTTTTGGGACCTGGCTATGCTGGTGGCAGCTCAGGAACCCTGCCACACTGCTGTGATTCAGGTAGTGCTATGCTTGTCCCTAAGTTCAAAGCTCTTCCTGGAGCAGGGCATTGGACCACTCTGCTCCCAGCTTTATCAGGGGGTAGAAGAGGGAATCTTCTGCTACCCCTAGTGAGACCCTACATCCTAGCAGCCAGGATAAGGATGAAAAGAGCTTTTTCTTTCTCTGCTGATCTTGTAAAGAGACCAGAGTCTCATTTATATACATAAACTAGCATGTAAGCATTTCCTAACACCCACAACACCCCTCACTGTATCACAGGTAAAAATAGAGTGGTCTGTTCCCTCTGTACAACACTTTTTGCCTTGTTTTTACCCTTGAACATTAAGAGTACAGGTAAAGACATGCTGATTGACTCAAAGTGAGCCCACTCAGCTGGGTTTTCTAGTCAACTTTGAAAGTAGCCTGAGGAAACTGAGCTTCAAGTTTAGTAGTACCCTTCAGGTTGTCAAAGAATGTGGTGGTATAGGGAGACATTGGGGAAGGGCATCTGATGATAGGCAGAAGGTCCAATGTACTTATAACCAGTGACCATAACCACCTCCCTCATCAATATTTAAAGCAGCGGATCAGTGTTCTTATTACATTTACTAGACTGCTGGGTTTTTAATGTTTTGACATGGATTAAATCATATTTTGAAAGCCATTATTAAATCCAGTTATCCATAAAGCATTTGAAGGCAATGGAAACTTATGTACAAATGAGCAGTTAAAGTATGAGAAAAATTTAATGAGGAGGCTAAGAATATTTAACTTATTAAGCCTCTTAAACAAAAATTTCTTCAGTGCCCACCATGACCTAGTTGAGCAGCTTCATGGCTTAATCTTATTATCCTAACACTTATCTTGTTCAACTTTGAAATGAGTTGTTTCCAACTTGTCAACACTTTCTTGTTGTGACATTTGAATTTGTCATTTTTGTTCATTCTTTTAAAGCAAAATTTTTTTCCTATACTTGATATAGGTGCAAAATGTGTTCTTAAGGATGTTTGGAGTCCTTTCTCAGAAAATGAACAAGAATAATTAATTGATTCATTTAGATAAAAACATAGTAATGAATAATATGTTTTGTTTCATTTTTTGCTTTTATGTACCATTTAGCAAGTTTAAGTATAAGCATAGACTCTAGGCTCAATGGTAGTGTGAGTGAATTAGCAAAACCAAATGTACGTATAAAATTATTTCACATGTGTTAAAAATTACTGGGTTTTCTGTTTACAAAAACTGTTCAAGAGATTTCACCCTGGTAGATACTCCATTTTTTTGGAAATTACGTTCTGAGACAGCTTTAGGCTGACACAGTTTGAAATTAATATTCTAACAGGCTTCTCAGATTTAAAAAAAAATGTGATCACTTTTAATTTAGAAAAGTCTTTTTCTATGAAGAATATGAATGATTAGTTGCTAATGATAAAAGTGAGTAGATCCTGTCCTTGTTTGCTATTGGCATAAGGAGGGGAACTTGCTGCACTCTTCATTTGTTGTCTATTGCACAGAAGGAATCAAGTCCTGGGAGCAAGGAAAAGTGAAAAATGAAGTCCACCCTTTATTCTAATTGGCAGGAGAAACAACCAGAGAAGGGTGCTCATGAGGTGCTTGTCACCATCTGATGCAGAGACAGGGGAAGGCTGGCCATCAGACATGGGAACACCACTAAAGGCCTGGAGCAACTTATACCCCTTAGGCAGGGCCTAGTACTTTGTAAACAGGAGGTGTTACAAATGATTACCCAAAGTTCTATGTGACTACAATTTTTTTCTCGAATTTTCATTTAATTATTTTACTGTAAAATTTTTGCAATTATAGTCTACATTCAACATTACTTTGTATTCATCTCAAGTGCACAGCATGGTGGTCAGACAACCATATACTTCACAAAGTGCTCTCCCTGATATCTCCAGCATCCAACTGGCACCATACATAGTTATTACATCATTGACCAGATTGCAAATTTTTTAAACAAAACATTTTATCAAAAGCTATTTTTTGACTTTCTTTTTTTATTGTTGTTCAGCTACAGTTGTCCCCATTTTTCCCATTGCTGTCCCCTAAAATAACATTTTTTCTAAAACTTGTCATGTTGATTTTAAAATCATGCTAATGACAATGCACATGTTTAGTTATATTAATAAAAAGCTTGAGCTTTGCAAAATATCACCTAATGTTTTCCCTGTTCATGGCAAAAACATTTTTAGAACAGTGGTTGTTTACAAGTACCACCAACAGAATTGCTGACATTCCATGAAAACATTAATTTGTCTGTCTAGCTTCTTTAAACAAAACTCAATTCCACCAAAAATGTGAATCCGCTCATCCTTTTCCCTTGACAGACATGTTTGTTGTTTTTTTTTTTCCTACTCCGACAACTACAGAAGCATAAATCCTTTTTAAAACTTGTCTTGAAACCATTAGGCACTAAAACTTATAAATAGTTAAGACCAATTTAAAAAGGGAACTTGACAATTGCATCTTATGGACAGTACCTGAGTTATATATAAACAAATTGAGAAAACTTTCTGAAGTCAAAATTTCTTAGAAGTTTATTACCAAGGATATTTGGCTGCCCAAAGACAAATCTCTCAAAAAATCAGGATAATAAGGCCCTATTTCAGACATACGATGGTTCTTCAATATGAAGCCTGCTGGAATGTGTTTGATTTATTCTGAAGTAGAACGTTTTCTTCAAGCTTTTATCACTCTGCCTTGTAGCCGGTGCACTACGAAGAGAAGAACTGGTGTGAGGATCAGTACTCAGGAGGCTGCTACACGACCTACTTCCCTCCAGGGATCCTGACTCAATATGGAAGGTAGAGTAAAAATGTCCTTAGTTGAATGCAAACTCTAAATAGGTTCATGTAGCTTTTCTGTTTCTTGGAAATGTATTTAAAGCCCCCTAATTTAATTTGTATCTTGTCAATATCATGAAAGAAATCATAATTGTGCATCATGGGGGTGCTTTTCACTCTTTTTTTTAATTATATTTTATTGATTGTGCTATTGCAATTGTCCCAGTTTTTCTCCTTTTACCCCCCTCCATCCAGCACCCCCTACTCCCTCAGGGAATCCCCACACATTTTTCATGTCCATGGGTCATGTGCATAAGTTCTTTGGCTACTCCATTTCCTATACTGTACTTTACATCCCGATGGTTATTCTGTAACTACCTATTTGTACTTCTTAATCCCTTCAACTCTTCACCCATTCGCTGACACACACCTCCTATCTGGCCACCATCAAAACCCTCTCCTTATCCACAATTCTGCCTCTGTTCTTGTTTGTTTAGTTTGTTTATTAGATTCAATTGTTGATACATAGGTATTTATTGCTATTTTTTTGTTCATAATTTTGATCTTCTTTCCCTTAAATAAGGCCCTTTAACATTTCATGTTAAACCATAATAATGGTTGGTGATGATGAACTCATTTAGTTTTTTCTTGCTTGGGAAGCTCTTTATCTGCCCTTCGATTCTAAATGATAGCTTTACTGGGTAGAGCAATCTTGGCTGTAAGCCCCTGCTTTTCATGACTTTGAATGTTTCTTGCCAATCCCTTCTAGCCTACAAAATTTCTTTTGAGAAATCAGCTGACAGTCTTATGGGAACTCCCATGTAGCTAACAAACTTCTTTTCTCTTGTTGCTTTTAAGATTCTCTCTTTAACCTTTGGGATTTTAATTATGATGTGTCTTGGAGTGGGTTTCTTTGCATCCATCGTGTTTGGGACTCTCTGTGCTTCCTGGACTTGCATGTCTATTTCCTTCACCCAATTAGGGAAGCTTTCTTTCATTATTTTTTCAAATATATCTCCCATTTCTTGCTCTTTTTCTTCTCCTTCTGGCACCTCTATGATGCAAATGTTGTACTTCTTGAAGTTGTGCCAGAGGCTTATAGTATCCTCATTTTTTAAATTCTTTTTTCTTCTTGTTCTGATTGGTTGTTTTTTGCTTCCTTTTGTTCCAAGTCATTGATTTGATGCTCAGCTTCAAATCATTCTACTGTTATTCCCCTGTAAATTGTTCTTTACAATTACTGTATCCTTCCTTTCTGACTGGATAATTTTTATGCTGCTGAAGTCCTCACTAAGTTCCTTGAGCATCCTTATAACTAGAATTTTGAATTCTGCATCTGATAGGTTACTTATCTCCATTTTGTTTGGATCTTTTTATATAGTTTTGATCTCTTCTTTCATTTGGGCCGTGTTTCTTTGTCTCCTCATTTTGGCAGCCTCCCTGTGATTGTCTCTATGTATTAGGTAGAGCTGCTGTGTGTGACTCCCTGTCTTGGTAAAGTGGCCTAAATTAGTAAGTGTCCTGTAGGGTCCAATGGCACATCCCTCCCTATCACTCAAACTGAATACTTGAGGTGTACCTTTTCTGTGGGCTGAGTACACCCTCCTCTTGTATTTGAGCCTTGATCACTGTTAACAAGTCAATGGGAGGGATTTACCCAAGCCAATCAGCTGCAAGGACTGGCTATGACCACTGACCACCAACCTTCACCCTCTGTGGAGGATCAGCTGTGAAGGGGCAGGGTGATGATACTCCAATGTGGTCTGTAGCTATCCACTGGGTGTGCTGGCTCTGGATTTTCCTATGTGGTGCAGGCCAAGGTCAGCCCCCACCTGTGTTCTGCCTGGGGTCACCTTACATGAGCTATAAAGAAATCTGAGATGGCTACTACTTGTGCTGGGCTTGGAGATTCCCAGGAGAAGTGAATTTGTGAATCTAGGCTGGCTGCTGCTAATGCCAGGCCTGGGGCTCACTGAAGTCAGCTCTTGCTTGTTTGAGAGGATTTAGGAAGTTGCAAAGAATGAGCTAAGACTAGCCATTCATATGGAAAAGTCACAGTTAACAGTTTGTGTGTGCCTGTAAGTTGGGTGAGACTGAGTCTCATGGGATCGCCAGGGTTGGGCAAACACTGTTAGCCAGGTTGATAGAGTCTCAGATATGGCACCTGTCTGTCAGCTCTGTGGTTCTGTGCATGGAGGGCTCAGCAAAGGGACGAAGGTCTCTGCCCTTGCTTCTGTCTGAGAGAAAGCTATCCCCAGCTCCTGCCTTGATGCCAGACACTTTATTTCCTCCCTGTATGCCACTGGTGCCTTTCAAGCTGCTGCCCTAGTGCTGGAACTCAGGGAGTGAGTCTGAGTAAATCCATGTGTGGATTCCTTAAGGGGAAGTTCTTGGAATTCCAGAAATTTCTTCCACCAACTCAATCCCCACTGGTTTTTGCATTCAAAAGTTATGGGGTCTTTTCTTCCCAGCACTGGATCCCTGGGCCAGGGATCCTGGTGTGGGGCTGGGACTTCTTGCTCCTGAGATATCCCTTCTGAATTTTTATCCACCACATGTGGATGTGGGACCAGCTTGTTCTGCATCAACAACCCTCCTACCAGTCTAGATGGATGTGGTTTCTTTAATTCCGTGGTTGTGAGACTTCCATTCAGCTTGATTTCTGATGATTCTGAATGATGGTTGTTCTATATTTTAGTTGTAATTTTGATGTGGTTGTGCCAGGATGTGAACCATGTTTACCTATGCTGCCATCTTGACTAGAAGTCCTGCCTTTCACTCTTAATTCCTTTGAAGAACCATCCCAATCAATATAACCAATCAATGCAGCATAAGAATAGAGATTTATATAGTAAGAGGGTTCACTTACATTGTAAGAAGTGTCTTTATACTGAGTTTAAGGGTCAGTACAAATTCTTCAAATAGAACTGTATAAGTGCCAACATAGGTACAGCATTATAAAAGCAAAATAATTTCTAGACTGAAAGTGAAGGCTCTTGGGTTCCACTCCTTATTCTACTAATAACCAACTTTGTCATCCTGGATAAATCACTTCCCTCTTTGAACCTCACTTTCCTTAGAAGGTGTATGAGAAAACACAAATGATATATCATAGACAGTAATCAGTATGTTAACCAGTGTTATTTTTTAGCATCTTTATTGAGACATAATTCACACACCATACAATTTACCTACTCAAAATGCACAATTCAATAATTTTTAGTATTTACAGTGTTGTGCATCCAAGTATGACTCATAGGTGTTTAGTTAATTGTATTTGATGACAACAACAAGGTGTGAATTAATGAGATAGCAGTAATTACTATGACTGAGAGTAATATTAAACCAAGTAATAATTTAATGCCAAAAGTTAAATCTAAACAAAATAAGAAATGTAGAGTAGTGACTAAAAGACTATTGAGAGTGTATAATTAAAAGAGGGTGTGAGCAAATATAAATGAGTAATCAATCTGTCCATGAAAACTGGTCAAAAAATATTAAAATGACTTTGGTTAACACTTTATTTATCTTCCTGAAGATGGCAAAATATCATCTATGGGAACATTCTTGACCCAAAGGGCACCACCTGATTAGCTATTCGATCATTAATTTTTGGATATGGTGAGTGTGGAATATGTCAACTGTAATGGTTTCATTCAGCATTTATTGGCTATGCAAACCATTTGCCAAACCTTGTGTTGAAAACTTTGATACTAAGCAAAGCCCTCCCTGCTATGAAGGATTGATGGGCTGGGATGGGAACGGGGAGAGAATATCAAACATTGCTCTACTGCTATGGTAAGGACTGTAGTCACTATGGTAAGTAATCTAATAGAGGGGCACAGGAAGGGACAGGCTAGCTTTACTTAGAGAAATCTGAAAAGGCCCATAATATCCATAGTATCTGTGGATTTTAAAGGTTTTATTTATTTATTTTTAGAGAGGAGAAGGGAGGGAAAAAGAGAGGGAGAGAAACATCAATGTGTGGTTGCATTTCACGCGACCCCTGCTGGGGATCTGGTCTGCAACCCAGGCATGTTCCCTATACTGGGAATCAAACCGGCGACCCTTTGGTTCACAGGCTGGCACTCAGTCCACTTAGCCACACAAGCTAGGGCAATATCTGAGGATTTTAGAAGGCAGAGAAAGACTATTGGGGAATAACACTCTAGGTGGATGAAACTGTAGAAGCAAGTTCTTAACATTCTACAAGTTCATGGAATGTCTGGGGAAAAGTTCTGCATGGCTGGCCTCTGGGTGATACTGAGGATGAAATGGAGAAACAGAAACGTAAACAGGATTTCTTTTTGCCTCATATAACACATTTGGGGATGCAAAACTTAACTTTTCTTTTTTTTTTTAATTTATTTACTTTTTAAATACATTTGTCTCTGCCTCCCGCCCACCTCTTTCCCTTGCCCCCTCCCTCCTTCCCTCCCTCAGCTCTTCCCCTTTGGTTTTGTCCATGAGTCCTTGCTATATGTTCCTTGACTTTCCCCTTCCCTTCCCTGTCCCTGCCCCCCCTTCCCTCTTGTCTCTGTTGATTTCTTTTCCTTTCAGTGTTGCTGGTCATATTTTTCTTGCATCTTTGCATTGTTGGTTAGGTTCCGCTTATAGGTGAGATCATATGGTATTTGTCTTTCGCCCCCTGGCTTATTTTGCTTAGCATGATGCTCTCCAGTTCCATCCATGCTGTCGCAAAGTTTAGTACTTCTTTTTTTCTTTCTGTTGCATAGTATTCCATTGTGTATATGTACCATGATTTTTTGATCCAATCATCTACTAATGGGCATTTAGGTTGCTTCCAAGACTTGGCTATTGTAAATTGTGCTGCTATGAACATTGGGGTGCATAGGTTCTTTTGTATTGGCGTTTTGGTGTTCTCAGGGTATAGTCCCAGCAGGGGAATCGCTGGATCAAAAGGCAGTTCCATTTTCAGCTTTCTGAGGAAATTCCACACTGCTTTCCATAGTGGCTGCACCAGTCTGCATTCCCACCAACAGTGTACTAGGGTTCCCTTTTCTCCACAGCCTCGCCAGCACCTGTTGTTTGTGGATCTGTTTATGATGGCCATTCTGACTGGTGTGAGGTGGTACCTCATGGTGGTTTTGATCTGCATTTCTCTGATGGCTAGTGATGCTGAGCATCCTTTCAAATGCCTCTGGGCCCTCTGTATATCCTCCTTGGAAAAGCATCTGCCCAGTTCCTTTGCCCATTGTTTGACTGGATCATTTGTCTTCTTGGAGTGGAGTCAAGTGAGTTCTTTATATAGCTTGGAGATCAAACGTCTATCTGATGTATCATTAGCGAGTATATTTTCCCATAGGGTTGACTCCCTTTTCATTTTGCTGATGTTTTCTTTCGCCGTGCAGAAGCTTCTTATTTTTATGAGGTCCCACTTGCAAAACTTAACTTTTCAACAGAGAAAAGCCAATCAAAGCATTACTTTTGTTTTTGGTTTGTGATATGATTAGATATCTGATCACGGAGTGGCAAGTTTCATGCTCAATCCCTTAAGATGTGTCAGGAAAATGCCTTTCGGCAATGGAGTGTGGGAAGAAAAAGAACATTCACCTGCATTTGCCTGACCTTGACCACATGAGAGAAGCAAGATAAATCCATCTTATAAGGCATTGGTGGTGACATGATAATGCCCTTTTTCATCTTTATTCCTTCCCAGACACATGTGTCAGGCTTCATATCATTAGCTTCAATCTTTAGGATAGAAACTAAGGCACAGGATATCTTAGTGATGTAACTCACAGCCTGAGTAAGAATTACCTTCTCACAAGGCTCCCCTCAACCATTAAGGTTCATGACATTTGGAATACTGCAAAATGTTTTATCTTCATAGCCTTGGAATTACACAGAAATTCAATGAGAGAGCATGATTTGCTTAAGTTCATTGGTAGAATAACCATCTAGGGAAATGGGTCATATGTTGGCTTGTTTAAAGTTAGTGAGCCATAGAAGGAGCTACACATGACTTCATGTAGATGAAGCAAATACATGCTCCTTTGATGCCAGTGCCTTACATGTAAACTTTTGGTGCAGGAGTAGACTTTGGCTTTTATTCCATTTTATCTGTGACAAGGATAATGCAAGAGCTGGAGGAACCTGTGAACATTTTTTTCCAAAATTCACAATATACTCCTGATGTTTTGAATCTGAGGAAACCAACCAGCCTTGGTCTTTAAGGTTGTCTGGTTCTCTGATGCTAACCACTTTTACTTCTGGTTTTTGTTTCAAGGGTTCTACGCCAGCCAGTGGGCAGGATATATTTCGCAGGCACGGAGACTGCCACACACTGGAGTGGTTACATGGAGGGGGCTGTGGAGGCTGGGGAGAGAGCAGCCCGAGAGGTAGGGCCTGGGGTCATGGACTGTGGGGAAAGAAGCAACTCAGAGCCTGACAAGCAGGTCAAAGATGTCTTAGATCCTGGAGGCCAACTCGAAAGTAATTTCCATCTGAACACACATGAAACACAATTTTGACAGTAGTCTCAGTAGTCTCAGTTGAAGTGAACACCTTAACCAAAATGTAACAACAAAATTATCTATTGTATCACCCAAGATAAAAAGTGCTCATGGGACAAAAGATCGCTATGGCTCTCCTTGAGAAATAAACTAGGTCTAATATTATAGAACCCAACATGTTTCTATTAGGACTCAGAATTCATTCACATGTTTCCTGACAATTCCTCTGATTTCATTCCTATTAAGTCATGTTTCATAAGTACAATTTATGGTGAGCCTAGTGACTGGAGCTTGTTATGCCATCAGTACAAGACTTTGTAGAGCCTTTTAAAGGCTGAGTGAACATGTTGGCTGTAACCCTGGTGTTTTTATGGATATGTTAAGATTCAGTCCTTTATTTAAAGATCAGATTAGGAGAAAGATGGTGTCACTTTTTTATTCACCAGGATACTCCTTCTTTTCAGATCCTGTATGCCATGAGGAAAATTCCAGAGGATGAAATCTGGCAGTCTGAACCAGAGTCTGTGGTAGGCTATATTTTATTTCATGAATTGAAATCTCTTTGCTCTAAAAACAATTATTTGCAAAAAGAACACACCTGTATTTGAGTACATTCGCATACATTTGCCTAAGTGATTCAACCCATGAATATGTACTAGCATAAGTTATGGCAGAGGTGAGACATTTAGAACGTTGATAAATTTTTAGCTGCCTCAATCATTACAGATTATTAGGAAAAATATGATCTTTTTGGTCTGAGAGTTCTAGACATATTAAGAATCGGGCGCATGCCTATTAAATAAATCTCTAAACCTGGTGATCCTCAACAAGAGGTAGGAAATGAAAGTAAGATATAGCAGCATCCCCTGTCCAGTGGCAAAGGGTTGGGATGAAATGCAGCAGATTTAGATTAAAAATTCATTTTCAATATATGCACTATTTTTTTGTAATAAAACCCTAGTAAGTCTTCCTGGCTGGAAGGAAGGACATTTGCATGATAGAGTGAAATGCATTATAGAGGATAAGGGTCAAAAGGTCAGTTATTCCCCTATTAAGTGTAAATTCAAAATGAATAGCCCTGACAGTGCAAGTAATTCTCTTAGTACCTGTCGGAGATGGGATCAAGGGCTGAGTGGACCATAGATTTATTCAACCCAACAAATACTTATTATGTACCTAGTCTGCACCAACTGCTGTGATAAGGCTACAGTAGTGCTTTCACAGAGCTCAACATGTGGTTGAGAGAACAGATGATAACCAAAAAGCACAACTGTGATAAATAAGTCATGCTGAGAATGCTAAAGAGGAACTATTTTTACCTGTGGGTACAGGAAAAGCTCCCTGAGGAAGTGAGGTATAAACTGAGACTTGAAGGATGAGTCAGAATTAGTTAAGGAAAGGACCCAGTAGTAAATGGGAATGAGTGTTATGACCAGAGGGAATGTTATGTTTAAAATTCTAGAGGTTGACAAGAGTGGGTCATGTTCAGAGAACTGGAGGAAATACAGACTTTCAGGAGCAAAGCACACAAGCCCTGTACTGACACCAAATGTTCTCTGAACCCAGGATGTTCCTGCACAGCCCATTACCACAACCTTCTTGGAGAGAAATTTGCCATCTGTACCAGGGCTGCTGAGGCTGATTGGATTGACTACCATCTTTTCAGCAACTGCTCTTGGCTTCCTGGCCCACAAAAGAGGGTTTCTTACACGGTTTTAAAGAGAAGGCATCTGTAACCACACCTTCTTCTTGCTTTACTTGGTATGTGGGTTGGGGAAAGGGTTTGTGATAAAGTTCCATGAAGACATACAGCCTCTAGCATGAGGTGGAGAGCATGAAGATAAGTCAGACACTGACCATAGGAAACAGTATTTCTTTCTTCATTTTGGTCCCTGCTTCTTGTCCCCTACTTGGCTTAGCACTCTTTCTTGCCCATTTTCAAATTTATTGCCCCCAGTATCTTCACAGTAGTTAAGCAGTCTTGTTTAAGGTCCTTACTGTCCCACAACACACTTTGCTGATGCACAAAAAAAAAAAAAAAAAAAAACTAGTTTTTCCCCACCTCCATGGCTTTGTGCTTCTCCTTTCCTCCCCTGTAATATCCTCATCTTTCAAGTTTTCTGCATCTGTCCTTAGAATCCTGTATTTTTATAGCTGGAAGACCTTAGAGACCATCTAGTTCTCACCTTCCATTTTTAGAGTTGAGCCAACTATAGCTGAGAGAGGTGGCACATAATTGCCCAAGGTCCACATAAGACCCTGATATTTTGGAGACTACAACACAGGTTCATCGCTTTCCCACCTCCTGGGATGTTGCCTCAATAACTCTTCTCTGCTCCCTGAAATGGTTACTGGTGGTGTCCCCTTGTATGTGTTTACTCTGTACTAAGTTGTTATGTGCTACTACTGTACTACTCCTACTATTGTTACACAATAAACTTGATTCACCAGATATCTGTTGTTTTTTTCTTCTTGGGTAATGACTTTCAATGTTTTGACAGATTAAATCACAATACAATATTAGGCATATAATTGTGGCTTTAAAGTATTTAGTCAAAATTTACTTGAGGCCCAGATGATGCATGCATTTTGATTGCATGATCCATCATGGGTGGTATGTGTGTGGACCACATAGTACATGATTTATAATGATATGACAAGGATGTTAAAAGATATAACTCTTTGCTTTTACCGCCCCAAAAAGCTGTCAAAATAATTGATGTATTAATAAGCAAGATGTTTTAACTATTAAGATAATTATAATATTTCATCAGACCTTTCATATTCTTTATCAGTGCAAAGCTTTTTACTAGGAACACTCAGTAATTTAAAACTACAGTTTCACATTCCACTAAATTCTATCCTAACTACTCTTTAAATGATATCATTCCCAAGGACTTATACCTCTCAACTCTCTAAGTTAACTTTTATTAGAATATGTTTTAAATCTATAAATGACCATTTTCACACTTTCCATTAGAAAATAAAGCTTATTAATCTTAGTATAAATGGAATTTAAGAAATTCCCTAGGATTAATCAACCATAGTATAGAGATTCTAATTTTACAGTGACATTTACATTCATGAATTTATAGGAAAAGAGACAAAAAGGAAATTAAAGAACCCACTAAGACTTTCTTTGTAAATTTTGTGTTTTGAATGTCTAAACATGACATAAGGGTGTCTTCTTGACATAAGGGTGTACTTGACATAAGGGTGTCTTCTTGAGCATGCTACCCTCCAAAAAAATCCCCTCAAAAGTAGTCACATTACTATCTCTAATACATCCATTAAATCAAAACCACAATGAGATATCTCTTCACACCTGTCATTATGCTGCCAACAATAAACCAAAAAACAGCAAGTATTGGTGACGATGTAGAGAAAAGGGAACCCTCATGCACTGTTGGTGGAAATGTAATTGGTGCAGTCACAATGGAAAACAGTAAGGATGTTCCTCAAAAAATTAAAAATCGAACTACCATGATTCAGCAATTCTGCTTCTGAAAATATATTCAAAGGAAACCAAACTACCATGTTGAAGATATATCTGCAATCCCATATTTCTAGCAGCATTCTTTATAATAGTCAAGATGAGAACAATGTAAGTATCCCTCAAAGGATCAATGGATAACGGAGTTGAGATAAATATATACAAAGGTCTGTCCAGAAAATGTACAGCCATTGTTAATATAACAAGAATGGCCTGCATGACATTGATGTAACCTGGCAGCCAACGAGAGTGGACTGAAATTCACATGCATGAACAATGATGACTTCCCTGTATACTAGTCAGTGAAGGCGGTAGATGCCTTTGAGTGAGCATGTGTACTGTGTGGCTGTTGCATTCAAAATGACAGAGCAAATAGAGTAATGAATATGCCTCAAATTTTGCCTTAGGCTTGAACATTTCTTTGTGGAAACTTAAGATGATTCAGAAGGCTGCAGCTATGGGAAACTGGTGATTGGGAACTTCATCATGACAACGCACCTGCTCACGCATCACATCTCATGCAGTTCTTTGGCTAAACATCAAATCACCCAAGGGATGCAGCACCCCTATAGCCCAGATTTGGTGCCCTGTGACATCTGGCTTTTCCCAAAACTAAAATCACCTTTTAAAGGGAAGAGATTTCAGACTGTCCATGAGATTTAGTGGGGCAGTTGATGGTGATTGGGAGAACTGTGTGAGGTCCCAAGGTGCCTAATCTGAAAGAGACTGAGGCATCATCATCCTAGATACAATATTATGTGTATCTTCTTCAATAAATGTCTCTATTTTTCATATTACATGGCCGAATACTTTCTGGACAGATTTTACACATGCACACATATAATAGAACATTATTCAGCCATAAAAGGAGGAAATTCTGCCATCTGTGACAACATGGATGGATCTTGAGGGTATTATGTTAATTGAAATAAGTCAAACACAGGAATATAAACAGTGCATGATGTCATTTATATGTGGAATGTAATAATAAAAACTCTGAGGTGCCCACTTGATAGTAAAATTACATAGAATATCAGGAGATGATTATATGAAATGAGGATAGTGGTTTCCACCAGGAGCAAAGGAGAGAGCTGTGACCCTGATGGAAACATGAGACACTTCTGGAATGCTAACAATATTCTATTTCTCGACCTGGGTAAAATATAGGTATTGTTTTATAATTACAATATTGTACATCTGTTTTATACACTTCTCTATATGTATGTCATATTTCACAATTTTAAAAGGGAGAGAATAAAAAATTACCAACCCCCCAAAATACTATTAGAAACAAATATCAAATTTGTGGTTACCAGAGGCAGCAGGGAGAGGGAATTGGATGAAGATGGGAAAAGGGACAAATTTCCAGTTATAAGATAAATAAATATTAGGAATATAATGTACATGATGACTGTACTTAGTGTTGTATGGTATATATGAATATTGTTAAAAGAAAATGATAGATCATTTATTTTTCTTTTTTGTATCTGTGTGACACTACGGATGTGAACTAAACTTATTGTGGTGATTATTTCACCATATATGTAAGTCTAATCATTATGCTATATCCTTATACAGTGCTATATGCCAATTGTATATCAATAAAACTGGATAAAAAAGATTTACTGAATGAAAAGAAGAAAAGTAAAATAAGAAATTACCTTTTCCAGGAATCTTCTGGGCCGTTCATCCTCCAGCGGGACAAGGTGGTCCTTTATTCTCCTAATGCTACATGCATAGATCTCATGTCTTGCACTTATACATTATGCTGCAATTGTGCCCGTTGAAGTTTGAAGTCACATTAGATATCATTTACCAAGATAATCCCAAATTAGACAAAATAATAGGAAACTTAAAGAAAAGACCTCAAAACCTGTTTCTTTTTTTATTTTAAATGTTATTGTATTTTTCCATTACCATTTAGTTCCCTTATATCCCCCTCTCCCCTCAATCACCACACTGTTGTCCATGTTCATGAGTCCTTTTTCCTATTGCTCAATTCCTCCTCCCACAATCTCCCCCTCAAAAATAATCCCTATTTCTTTTCTGTTGAAACTCCTCACCAGTTTTCAGGGTATAAAAAGTGTGTATTTTTGAAGGGGAAGACTTGTGAAGAGCTCTCTTTAGACAGAGCTGCCATGCTTTGAGTCTGAGTCACCCCAAAGGTGAGGGACATGGTGCTACATTCTCATCTGACATCTAGTGAGAGGGGTTGCAAGGAGACCCCTTTGTGAGCATGACACCTCCATGAGGAATCTAAAACCTTGGATCCTGTTCAATATTCTTTTGAATAAAATGAAGGAATTCCACAGAGACTTCAGGAACAAAGAAGCTGATAGGAGATCAAAATTGCCTAACCAATAGAGAGGTACCGCCTAAGTTATACTCAGAAAGAGCTATCACAAGAGTCTCTGTAAAAACCCCACAAGTGGGAGAATAAAGATGGTGGAAGAGTGAGTGGAAGTCACACTGACCTCCTCCCAGGACCAATCTGGAATTACGACTAAATGGTGGAGAAACCTGAAACAAACAACTGAACAAGAGTGAGAGAGGAGCTGTATAATCTCAGACAGAGAGAAGAATCAGCTTCAGCACAACCTAACTGATGAGTACGGTAGAGAATCGAGAAAGTGGGCGGGGCACCCAAGGGCATGGCGCCCACGGCTGGCAGCACCAGAAGGACATTGAAACAGCCAGTTGGATCTCCCTGAGAAGATCAGGATCTAAACCATAAGCAGGGCTCTTCAGCCTACAGCACTAAAGCCCGAAAAAGTACACAGATAACAGCAAGCTGTAAAGCAGCAGAGTTGTTCTCTGCCAGAGACAGGAGGGGGAGATAAAAAGAGCCATTTAGAGAGCCAATGCATAAATTTTTACCTGCAGCCACTTATCCTGGTCTTCTTCAAAGGTGGGAGCAGTGTGCTAGAGATTCCTGAGGAGAAACTGGGGAGGAGGCTTTGGGGAGAGAACAAAGAGCAGCCCACAGGATCATGGGGCTGTCTCCTCCCCAGTACAGCACCAACAACCTGGCTCAGGCAGACCACTCCCCTAAGCAGCAGCAGCGTGAGAGGACCCAATAACCCTGCCCCCAGGAGGGACTCTGCCCCACCCTGTGGTGTCTAAGCCAGCCTGCTGAGTGCAGAATGACTAGATTAACAGCTGAAGGAGACAGCCACAGACAGTAGATTCCTGGAAGTCTCAAACAGACTGCCTAACATCAGACACGGTCAACAGGTGGCATGATCAAAGGCAGATCCAGAACACAGCAGTCTCCTACCATAGAAGTTCACACCACAAAGTCAGGAAATTAAGACAGATCAATTTAAGAATCAGAAGCAAAAAAGAAGAGTCTCACAAATAATGGGAAGACAAAGAAACAGCGCCCAATCAAAGGCAAAGGAGGAGTCCCCAGGAAGAGGACTGAGTGAAATAGAGGCAAGTCAACGATCAGATATTGAGTTCCAAACAGTTCTAAGCAAGCTAATGAGCTCAGTCAGCTCAGAGATAATTACCAAATACTACAGGAAAACTATGAGGAACTTACTGAAAACTATATCAGCTTGAAACTATATCAGCATAGAAATTATCAATAAGAAACAACAGAAAGTGAAGCATACAATTTCTGAATTGAGAACACAGTAGAAGGAAACGAAAGCAGGCTAGATGTAGCAGAGGATCGAATCAGCAAGCTGGAGGATAAGGTAGAAAAATGCTCCCAGACAGAGCAAGGAAATGAAAAAAGACTCAAAAAGAATGAAGAGGCATTTAGAAAAATGCAGGACAACCTGAAACATAATAATATCTGTATAATAGGGATACCTGAAGGAAAAGAAGAGGAGGAAGGGATGGAGAATCTATTTGAAGAAGTAATGGTGGAAAACCCCTAATTCGAGGAGAGAAAAAGTAACACCAGTCCAGGAAGCACAGAGGGTCCCATTCAAGAGGAATTCAAGGAGGCCCACTCCAAGACACATCATCATAAAAATGGCAAATATCAAAGACAAACAGAGAATCCTAAAGCAAGCAAGGGAGAAAGAAGTAGTAACATATAAGGGGAGCCCCGATATGGCTAGCAGCTGACTTCTCAACAGAAACACTGCAAGCCAGAAGGGAATGGCAAGAAATATTCCAAGTCATGAAAAGCAAAGGCCTGCAACCAAGACTGTTCTACACAGGAAGGCTGTCAATTAAAATGGAAGGTGAAATAAAGAATTTCCCATACAAAAGAAGGCTAAAAGAATACACCTCCAGCAAACCAGCACTGCAAAATATGCTAAAGGAACTGCTTTAAGAAGATGAAGAAAAAGAGTCTATGAATACCCAGTTCCTTTCACAGTCACCAATACTTGATATTAGCAATATTTTTAATACTTATCAACCTGACTGTGACAATGATGTGTTATTTTAAGTGTTCCCTTTATTATTTGTTGAAACTAAGCCTGTTTTGTGTATTTTTTTCTACTATGTAAAATAGACATTTATTGAAGAAGTTACAAGATACAAGAAACATTGTACGTGGGACAATGATGTTTCAGTCCCCTTCAAAGTAGGCACTTTGGGACCTCACACAGTTCTCCCAATTGCCATCAGCTGTGTATTTCTTGCACTATTTCTATTATTTTTAAAAAGCTTGACATGGCTTTTTGGTATTCTTTATCCATTTATTGATTAAATGTGTGTAGAATTTTTTCCCTAAAAAGAAAACAAACTATTAACCCTTTTTTAGATGTGTTGTAAATACTTTCATATTCTATTACTTCTTCTTTAACTTTTTTACATGTATATTACTATATAATCTTAAATATTTAATATATTCATATTATCAATATTTTACTTTATAGCTCCTGGGTGTGAATATTTTACTTCAGGATAAGAAAAATATTATTTTGTATTTTCTCCTAAAACTCCTTAGAATTACATATTGATTTTTAACTCACCTGAATATTTTTTGTACAATGTGTGAAATAGAGCTCTATATTTGTTTTATTTCATGTAATAGTAGTTCATACGCCTTATTTGTTGAATAATCCTTATTTTACCCATTGATTTGAAATGTCAACTTAATCATTTATTATATTGTTAGACAGATATATATGTTTGTTTCTAGATTGCTAATTATATTTCATTGATCTACTTGATTATTTCTGTACTGGTGTCATGTTTTAATTGCTTAGATTTTATAATTGATTTAAATTTTTTAATATTTTATAATGGACTTTGACATTTAAAAAGATAAAAAAACTAAAATCAATCTACATTTTTAAGAAAGGAAAGAAGGAACTCCTATCTTTTGTGACAACATGGATGGAACTGGAGAATATTATTCTAAGTGAAATAAGCCAGTCAGTGAAAGACAAATACCATATGATCTCACCTATAAGTGGAATCTATTCAACAAAATAAACTAATGAACAAAGTAAACTGTCAGCATGGAAACATGGAGCAGATTGAATTGACCAGAGGGGAAGTGGAAAAAGGACAATGGTGGAAAGAAGGAGAAGGGACTAATCAAAGAGCAAGTATGAATGACCCATGGACATGGACAACAGAGTGGGAATTGACTGGGAGAGGGGGGCAGGCTGGGATGGGTGGAGGAGGGCAAAGAGGGAAAAATTGAGACAACTGTAATAGAATAAACATGATTTTTAAAAAAGAAGGAAAAAATTAATAGAGACTCAATTGCCCAGAAAGGCTAAAGTATTTACTCTGTGGCTCTTTACACAACAAAACAAAACAAAAAACCCACAAGTGTCCCCATAAGGAAGAGTCAGTTCTCATAACAACCAGGTCCTGAGAATATAAAAAAAAAAAAATCTCACAAGAGAATACCAGTCAAGTAGTAATGTTCATTAAGCACTTTTCCATTCTTCCTTGGCATGCCCAAACCATCATCAACATTTGGCAAGCTAAGCAAGGAGTAGAGAAAGAAAGGAAAAGTTAACCACAGGCTTCTGAAAGATGGCACAACAGCCCCTGAAGCTGGCCCTAACTGGAAGAGGAGAGAAAATCAAACTCTAAATGAAGTTCATAGATTTGATTGTTCCACAATATTCCACTGTTAAATATTGAATTGAAACTTTGGATTGTGACTTAAAGATACCTTACAATTTCCTCTAATTTAAAAGTGATTGGTAGAGGCATAGACCTACCAGGGTTTTCAAACACAAGAAGAGAAGAAATTTCCCTTACTGAGCTATTGAAATGGGTAATGGGAGATAAATAAATTTGTGACTTTATTACATCCAATTCAATGCACTGGGGTGATCATCTATACTTTAGAGCAGAGACTGTTTTGTATTCATCTTTTCATTTTCTGTATCTCCCATGGTACCTAAGCCATCATAATGTCTCAAAAAATAAATGAATGGATTTTTATTTTAAATTTTAATTCTGGATTTGAAAATGCTGTTATATCTACCTTTTGTAAAGTGAATGCTTCTGAGACCTCTTTTGCAGAGAGCTAATTTTCAGTTTTCCACATACTCATTTTGAAATTATCAATTTTCTTTACTATATTTTAGTTGAAGTAGCACTCATAACTGGCTGGATTCAGCTTTCTTCTTGGGTATATTAATGAGGCTAAAGCAATGATTTCAACAGAGGGTGCACACAAGCATTATGGTGTGTTTTGGAGAGACCCATGTGCCTAATCTTTACATGAGGAAATTCATTTAGCAGGTTGTGTAGAGAACAAGTGTCTTCATAGACCTTCTCTATAAAGGTCTTAGCCAAAAG
The DNA here is from genome assembly GCF_021234165.1 of Pteronotus mesoamericanus. Taxonomy (NCBI): domain Eukaryota; kingdom Metazoa; phylum Chordata; class Mammalia; order Chiroptera; family Mormoopidae; genus Pteronotus; species Pteronotus mesoamericanus. Next base: position 6,288,234 of record NW_026555072.1, read on the forward strand.
TTAAGACTCACTAGTTCAAAGGTGCAGTAGAGCTTGGACATCTAGAGTTGAGTCTTTCTCACAAGACTGCTGCTCTGCTTCCATTTCTTTTCTGCTATGCAGCTATATCAGGGTGAAAAGAAGATACTTATAAAATACTGTGATAAAAGAGAACAGCAGTTTTCTTTAAAATTTAAGCATTAATTCAACAAGTTAAAAAGTGAGACATGTTTCCTGGATCATAGGAACTAATTGACTAAAGAAATTTTATCTAGATTGGAAATCATGTTTGTCTTAGGGTGGGTCCTCTCCAAAATCAATCAGAGACTTAATGAAGGGCTTTTATTCATAGAGTTCACTTTCGGAAGTGACCTCAGAGAACAGAAGTGGGACAGAGAAGAGTGAAATAAGAAAGGAGCGAAAGCCAACCCAAAGTTATGTTATTACATTGGTGTCTGCTATGGGCTACTGGGGCTCAGTCCTGCTAGGGACTCTCTGAGGAGCTGTGCAGAATGCCCCTCAGAAAGAGACCACCTGAGGGAAGTAAAGATGGGAGTTTATCTCCCATTGGTCAAAGTGTTCACTGTTGAACTTCCATGTCTGCCTATGTATCAGAATGACTGCTGAGGAAAGTGCTGTCAGTAACTTGCGTATCTGCTTGTTGGTTGTTGCAGCAATGGCTAAAGGGAAAAGATAGGCTGAGAGGATATGGTGGTGTCCAAGAAGTGTCTTATATATAGGGGCCAATATACAATTTAAAACAGAAGTTAAGAGAAGCTTAATTTTGTGGGCTTTTATAATTTTGTTTGCTTCCTTTTTTTTGTAACTATTTTATCTATTTGAAGCATAGTAAAAAAAAAAAAAAGGTACACTTTGGAAATTCAGTAGCACAAGATCCACTGCCATAACTTGAGGGACATTATATAGTTGTTTTTTTTTTAAAGGAAATAAAAAGGAAAAAAATCCATTTCAAAACACTGCATTACATAATTTTACCTGCTCAAACAGACCATTTACAAACATTAGGTCAATAAACTGCTAACATCCATAAAAAGGTATCTTTCTTACTAAAATGCAAGAATTTAAAAGATAGGTATCTAAACAAGTAAAGACAAAAACAAACTGGAATGAAAGCCTAAATGTCACATCTAAAATTGGGGTTTTTGGGGGGGCCTTCACACTCTTCTCTTCCTGTACCATATCCTGCTGGAGTTCCAAGCCCCATTCCTCTAGGGCCTTGTCCACCCACAGGTCCTGCACCTTCCTGCCCAAAGCACTCAGTATGCATGTCACTTCCCATCATGGAACCACTCATGGTTGCTGGTGGAACTCCAGGATTAGCTTCATAACCTATTCCACCATCACCACCTAAAGGTGGAAATTTCTGGCTTCCTTGAACCATAAGGATCTCCCACGTTCACTGCTCCTCCACCACCCATTCTCGTATCTCTTTCTCTTGGATCCATGTAGCCCATTCAGCTATAACTTTCTTCTCTTTGGCGTCTCATTTGTTCTTCCATCTCACACTGATGAATCATCTCTTCTTCCCTTCTACGTCGTTCGTCCTCTTGCCTTAATTGCGCTTCTTTACATTTCCGCATTTCTTATTTTTAATTTATAAATCATGTTTACTCTATTACAGTTGTCTCAGTTTTTCCCCCTTCACCCCCTACTACACATCCCACCCCCAACCCCCACTCCCACAGTCAATTCCCACTCTGTTGTCCACGTCCATGGGTCATTCATACTTGTTCTTTGTCTAGTCCCTTGCCCTTCTTTCCACCATTGTCCTCTTCCCCCATCTCATCTGGTCACTTTCAATCTGCTCCATGTTTCTGTGCCTGTAGTTCATTTTATTCATTATTTTACTTTGTTGAATAGAGTCCACTTAGAGGTGAGATCATATGGTATTTATCTTTCATCAACTGGGTTATTTCACTTAGCTTAATATTCTCCAGTTCCATCCATGTTGTCGCAAAAGGTAGCAGTTCCATCCCTCTCTCTCTCTTTTTCTTTATTAAATGCAGATTGATTTTATTTATTTTTTAAATGTCAGTTAATTATATTAAAAAAATTTAAAACCCTTATAAAGTCTCAGCAATTAAACCAACATGACATCAGCACAGAAATAATCAATTAGATCAATGAAATATAATGAACATTCTAGAGATAAATGTATATACCTGTCTAACACTATATGATTAAGTTGCTATTTCAAATCAATGGGTAAAAGAAGGCTTATTCAACAAATAATTTGCATGGACCACTATTACTTGAAATAAAACAAATATAGAGTCCTATTTCACACATTACAAGATATATTCAGGTGAGTTAAAAATCAATATGCAGAATCTAAGGAGTTTTAGAAGAATATAGAACTAATATTTTTCATGACCTGAAGTAAAATATTCAAACCCAGAAGCTATAAATATTGACATTATTACTATATTAAACATTTAACTATATAGTAATATACACATAAAAAAGTTAAAGGACCAGGAAGAGAATAGAAAAGTATTTGCAAAAAATCTAAGATATGGTTAATAGGTTTTTTTTTAAAGGTCCTACAAACCTTTAATCAATAAATGGATGAAGGATACCAAAAAGTCATTTAAAGCTTTTTTAAAAAAAAAAATAGAAATAGGCAAGAAATATACTAAAACAGGTTTAGCTTCAACAAATAGTAAAGGAACAATTAAAATAACATCACTGTCACAATCAGATTAATGAATATTAAAAATATTGGCAATATCAAGTATTGGCAACTCTGAAAGGAAGTGGGTATTCACAGAAACTGTTTCTTCATCTTAAAGCAGTCCCTTTGGCGTATATTGCAGTGCTGGTTTGGTGGAGGTGTATTCTTTTACCTTCTTTTGTCTGGAAAACTCCTTATTTCGCCTTCCATTTTAATTGAGAGCCTTGCTGGGTAGAGCAGTCTTGGTTGCAGACATTTGCTTTTCATGAATTGGAATATTTCTTGCCATTCCCTTCTGGCTTGCCGGGTTTCTGTTGAGAAGTCAGCTGCTAGCTGTATTGGAACTCTCTTATATATTACTACCTCTTTCTCCCTTGCTTGCTTTAGGATTCTCTGTTTGTCTTTGCTATTTGCCATTTTAATGATGATGTGTCTTGGAGTGGGCCTCATTGGGTTCCTCTTAAATGAGACACTGTGTTTCCTGGACTTGTGTGACTTTTTGTCTCTTCCAATTAGGGAAGTTTTCCATCATCACTTTATCAAACAGGTTCTGTATCTTTTCCTCCTCCTCTTCTCCTTCTGGTATCCCTATTGTACGGATATTATTATGTCTCAGGTTCTCCTGCATTTCCTTCAATGCCTCTTCATTCTTTTTTATTCTTTTTTCATTTTCTTGCTCTTTCTGGGAGATTATTTGTACCTTGTCCTTCAGCTCTCTGATTTGATCCTCGGCTTTATCTAGCCTACTTTTGATTCCTTCTACTGTGCTCTTCAATTCAGAAATTGTATTCTGCATTTCCTCTTGTCTCTTCTTGATAGTTTCTATGTCCTTTTTCATACTGATATAGTTTGCATAAGTTCCTTGTAGTTTCCCTGTAGTTTTTGGTAATTCTCTCTGAGCTGGCTGAGTTCATTGAACTTCCTTAGAACCGTTGTTAGGAACTCAATATCTGGTAGTTTACTTGCCTCTATTTCATTTAGTTCTCTTTCTGGGTATTCCTCCTTTCCCTTCGAGTGGGGGGTATTTCTTTGTCTTTACATTATTTGTGAGACTTCTCTTTTGCTTCTGTTTCTTAAATTGATCTGTCTTAATTTTCTGACTTTGTGGTGTGCACTTCTGTGGTTGGAGACCACTGTTTTTTCTTTCTGGATCTGCCTCTGATGATGTCAGATGTTGACCCTGTCCGACCTTAGGCAGTCTGTTCCAGACTTCCAGTAATCTACTGTCTGTGGCTATCTCCTTCAGCTGTTAATCTATTCTTTCTGCACTCAGCAGGATGCCTTAGACAGCTCAGGGAGGGGCAGAGTCCCTCCTTGGGGTGGGGTTATTGGATCCTTTCACACTACTGCCATATTGGACAGGAGTCCGCACTGGGATCCCGCTGCCTACTCTCTCTGTTCTCTCCCCAACGTCTCTGACCTCAGTCTCTCCTCAAGTGTCACCAGAGCTCTCTGTGCCCCCTTTTGCCAGGGATTTACTGTCTGTGCCTGCCACTCTACACACAGCAGGCAGTTTAGACAGCACGGGGCAGGGTGGAATCCCACCTGGGGGCGGGGCTATTGGGTGCTTTGAGGCTGGTGCTGCTCAGGGAGCGTGATCTTTGCCTCAGCAAGAAGGCTGTTGCCCCATGGGGGATGAGTCAGCACTGAGATCCCGCTGGCTACTCTCTCAGTTCTCTCCCCAAATCCTCCTTCCCCAGTCTCTCCTCAGGCGTCTCTAGCCCACTCTGCCCCCGTCTTTGCCGGAGACCAGGGTAAGTGGCTGCAAATAAAAATTTATGTGTTGGCCCTTTAAACGATTGTTCGCATCTTCAGCTGCTTGTCTCTGGCAGAGAGCAACCCTGCCGCTTTTCGCAGCTGGCTGTTTTCTGTGTACTTTTTGGGCTCTAGTGCTGTGGGCTAGAGATCCCTGCTTTTGGATTAGACCCCGCTCATCTCAGGGGGATCCAACTGGCCGTTTCAATATCCTTCTTGTGCTACTGCCCGTGGGTGCCCCGCCTGCCTTCTCAGGTTTGTACGGTACTCCTTACCAGTTAGATTGCGCTAAAGCCGATTCTTCTGTCTGTGAGGTTACAAGCCTCCTCTCACTATTGTTCAGTTGTTTGTTCCAGGTGATTTCTCCACAATTTAGTTGTAATTCCAGGTTGGTCCTGGGAGGAGGTCAGTGTGACTTCCACTCACTTCTCCACCATCTTGATTCCTGAAGCATCCATTTCTGCATTTCTTGATTGTGAAATTCTTCCGTTTACCTTTATTCTTCCTTATGTTACATCAGATCTTGACGAAAAAGATATGTCTGATGTTCATGATAGGCATCTTTCATTTTGCTTTCCAATTTGTCTTTTGCATCTTTCATGTTTTTTTCAACTTGCTCCCTTTGCTGTTTCTCAATTTCATCCAAGGACTTCCATCTCTGAGAATATTTGTACTCAAAAGTACCATGCTGGGCAAAATGAGGAGGAGTTTCTCTCTCCTTTGATAGCTTCTGTGCAAGTTTTCAAGGAAGACCATCTTCATCATTTAACTGTTCAAGTGGTTGCACAATGACTGGACGAGGAGTTATCAGTAAGAAAATGCCTTCACTACATCTTTCAAATCCTTTTCTTGCTGCTGATTTAGAAGCAAATTCAACAATGCCTTTCCCTGTAGATCTTCCATGATCATCCACAATTATCACAGTCTTTTCAATAGGACCAAACCGGCTAAAAACTTCTTCCAAAAGTTCATTGGGAAAAAATAAGGTGAAAGATTTCAAACAGAAAGGGCAGCAGCATGTGTGGCAAAGCGAACTGGAAGCTGTCTACCTCTGATGGGTGTATCATCAAGTTCAGCTTTGGTAAATTCAGCCAATGCGCTGCTGATGTGGCGGCTGAAGCAGCGGCGGCTGCTGCTGCTGTGGCGGTGACTGCTGCTGTTGCTGGTGCAGAGGCGGTGGCGGGATAGGGGGTTTGGGGCCACCCTGGCCCCGCCTGGACCCATGGGTTCATGGTTCTGATTGAGGCCCATGCCGGGTGGAGGGGAGCGAAAAGTCGTGGAGGCTGCCTCAACCACTGCCTCCGCTGCGCTGGTGGAAACCACCACTGCCGTGGCTCCAGAACCGATCCCAAGACATGTCTGTAATCAAGGGATGGTGGAGACAGAAGCAGAGAAGATGATTGGGGAAGGTGGAGGCCACCTTGCTTCGCACAAAATGGCGGATGCCACAGGCCTAAAGAAGAGCCTAAAGCACCTGGTATTTCCAGTCAGTCTCCCATCCAAGCATTAACCAGGGCTGACCCTGCTTAACTTCCGAAATCAGAGATCTGGCGCATTCAGGATGAATGGTCATAGACTGGTTTTTTCAACAGAGAAATTCTGAACCTTGAGAAAAAAATCTGTTTATGTAACACTTACAGATATTTTAGTTATAAAGGTGCATCCCAGTTTGAGATATTCAAGGCTGTACAACTGGGGTAAATGCTATCTATTGGTAAGCTCTCATTCAAGAAAGGTGTCTATGAAACATTGAATGTTTTCCATGCCTGTGTTCTCTTTGTACAAAAGTGGTCAGAAGTAGATCCTTGCAGACAGACCACCTGCTTTTGTGATCTACTATCCTGGACACAAATGATTGGACTACGGCTGATTTCCGAGTCAACAATAGCACTCTATAGAGTGGACTATGGTCCAAGATTTTGCCTGGCCCAAATCCTTCTTGTAGCGGTAGTGAAGACAAAGTGGGCACAAAGAGAGGGTACACTCAGTCGTAAGAATGGGGTAATGATGCCCAGTCTTAAGGATGTGACAATAGAGGGGAAGCTATGTTACTTGACCTACAGAGACATCTCAACAGCAATGAACACCCTTCCAGGACATCACAAAGTTTGATTGAACCACAGTGGGCTGATCTCCCCTACTTCCTCACTGCCCTTAGTGTTTCTATGAAAACTGAGTGTACCTAACTGAGATGTCTTTCCTCTGCCAACAGTCACGTCCTTCTTATCTTTTTTCTTTCAAACTTCAAATACGTTTCTCTCCAATTATCTAATCCTCTGTCACTGCATACTCTATAGCATCTTGTTTCCTGCGCAATGTTAGAATCTCTTTATTTCCTTCTCAGACTCAGCCCCAAACTAAGAAGGGCAACTCCTCATTTCAACAGTATAGTAAGCCTTGTAACAAAATATAATAGTCTAGAATACTCTGGACTCTAAGAAACTACATGGACAACTTGGTGTAATGTGGTCTGGGGTTTGTTGTGATTTGTTTATTTCCTATAAGTTTGATTTTTCAGTACCAAAACTTACCTGAGTTGAAAATTCTCCTGGAGAGTGCTCTTACTGACATTTTAGTCTGTGGACACTAGAAGCCAAGCTCTGTACTGGAAATAACTTATCTAATTAGACACTGAACTTACCCAGGGCTGCTACTTTATAATGTGATTGTTCTTGTCAGTTCTGCTGAGACTATGCAATGAGCCACTGACAAGTCATATACCACTCTAGGAGAATGACATTTCAGACTCTAGCCTCCATCTGTGATCTTTTTGACCTTTCCTTCCAGCTTTCTTTACATCTCTAACCATCAACCATTTCCTCCCTAAGCATTCTGGTTCAGTTTATTGTCCTTGAAAGTCCATTTCCCTGCAAGGCAAAATAGTGAGTGGCACTGAGCTTTTGCTCTTGAGTTTGACATATCTGTTTTACCTCTAGGCCATTTTATTGTATTATATTTTCTTTTTTCCTAACTTACTGTCAAAATCTTTTCAATACCAGAATCTTATCTAGGTTATAAAAACTCAAGGAGAAAATTCTGGAGTTTTGTGGGAGCAGTGAGAAGAAGACCACCAGCTGTTTCAGAAGAGTTAGAGCTGGCATGGACCATAAACTCCTAATCCCTATGACCCATCGGTCTCCTCTGGCCCCATTTTGTTCCCTATCTGCTCTTCTCTTCTCCTGCTCTATCTCCAGCACTTCCAAATGCTCAGGCCCCCAGTCTACTGGTTAAGGCTGAGTTTGGATGAATATAACTCTTTTTTAAGCCCAAGGTTGACTGGTGTGGTTGGCCCTTTGGACTATGCGTCCATATGTTTCAGGAGTACTACAAAGGCAGGATTGTTTTTAAAATAATGTTTCCTAAAAGCTGTTTGGAATATTAAAACCAGGACATAAATTCTGTGTTCTTAAGTAATACAAGAAACTTCCTTCCAACTCCCTGCATCCTTGATCCCTCTTAACTTTAGGTCCCCAATGCCACAGGTATTACTTAAGCAAAGGACAATATAGGCAATGAGACCTTTCATAGAAAGGAGCAGTATAGGAAGAGGGTTCACAGAGGGGGCTCTAGGTTTTACGGACCATCACATTGGCAATGGTGATTTATTTTGAGCCACAAGTTAGCACAGAATGTTGGATATTAGACTTACTCAACATCTATTCCTCCACCTTTTTTTTAATGTCCTGATTTTGTTCAGCTACTCAACTTCTTTTATGCTTCAGGATAGGGAGGTTGGTCACACTCTCAAGAGTCAGCACTGGTGAGTTTAAGCTAGTCGTGGTGGGCCTGTTTTCTTTGTCAGTGATTAACTTAAGCCTGGGTATATTATGCAATACTGGCTAATAGCACAAAAGTAGAAGTCTTTTGGGGGCAGTGGGGCTGGAGCTCCTGGAAAAGGGTCCTTCACTCTTAAAAACAGACCCATGAAATAAAAAGACCCATTCCACCTTTTCTCTGAATATTAAAAGTGTCTGGATATGACACTTGTAATTACTGCAGCTATTAACTTTCAGGCCAAGGATGAGGGCCATATAAAGAACAGGTTATGGCCAAAAATGTCATAGAAACCAAATTGCAGACCTGATGTACCCTCCTTACAGGCTATCCTATCTTAAGATGGCTGTAGATATGGGAAATAAATTCAACAAGTTTTAATATGAGTTTTCTGGCACTTACAGTCCAAAGTGTCCTAAAAGCTCCACTTGATTTGATGAAGTTAAAGACTTAATAAGACTTTTGCTGGTAATCATGCTTATTAATTATAAAAATAGCTACATTTTATTAAATGTGTTATTGACATTACCCTGTGTATCATCTCATTTTATCCTGAAATCACATCCATCATTTCCATTTTACAGATCAGGAATCTGAAATTCAGAGATGCTATAAGGTAAAGGTGTCAAAATTAGTAAGTGGTGGACATAGGCTTAAAATCTACCTGGGAATTGTTCTAAACCTATGAGTGTTCTCTGCACTGTCTCTATTCCCTAAGCCACTTATCCAGGTACCTAGGACCTGAACTTTCTGAATTTCTGGTATCACCAACACTTAGATATTTTATTTTCAAAAAAGCTTTTTCTTGCCCTCTTACCACTCAATCTAACCCTGACATCTTCTTGATAATGTTCTTTTGTTTATTCCATTATATGGATTTAAGAATAATAGACAGTGAATGAATGAATGAGTGAATGAATGAATGAATAAACGCTGTTATATATACTGTCAGTGGAGAGAAGTGTTATCAAAAAAATGTAGGCAAGGCAAAGGGATAGAGAGTAACATGGTGGGGGCTGGCTATTGTAGATTGGGTGGTCAGCCTAAGGCTTGTGGAGAAAGTAACATTTAAACAGAGACCTAATTAAAGTAAGGGAATGAAGCACGATGCTATTCAGGGGAAGAGCATTCTGGGAAGGAAAAACAGCAAGTGGAAGGCCCAGAGGTGAGAGTATTAAAGGATAGAAAAGGGGTCAGTATGTCAAGAGCAACAGCAACATAAAACTAGCAGTAGGAAATGAGGTTGGGGATTGAGACAGCGGCCGGAATCATGTAGGAAGTCTCAGGCCATAGTAAAGGCTTTGGCTTTTATTCTACATGTGAAAAGAATCCACTGGAGGGTTTCTAGTAAGGGAGTAAGTCTAGGAAATGTTTATGAGAATCACTCTGTAGAGGATGCTGTGGTGCACTGCCTAAATCCTTCCTTCTGGACTGATGCACTCATTTTTCCAGCTGCTGAAAATGGGAAGGCTGATAGCCTTATTATGGTGGAGTCCCTTTCTGTGGGCTGAAGAAGGCCCAAAGATATTCCCCCTTCTATGGGGTAGAGTACATTCAATGACTGAGAGGTGAGAGGGTACAAAGAACTATCCCAGCTCCAGGGTTTTCACATGATCAGCTGATGCCTCTAGTGCAATTTCATCAGAGTTCAACTTTACCTTCTGCCCAGTTTTGAATCATCTGTGTTGATTCCAATGGAACCCTCAAATAAACTTCCTGCATGCAAATCTTCATCTCAGAGTTGACTTCCTGGGCAATTCAGCCTGTGACACACTTTGCAATGCAAATGACAGACTACCATACAGTAAAAATTGAAGCAGGAGGCTAGTTAGACCAGGGAATTTGTCCAAGCCAGAAACTTTGGTGGCTTGGTCTAGTGTAATAGACTGGAGATATCCATTCAATATCTGTGGGCATCCAAATGGAGATGTTGGATAGACTGTTGGCCATGTGTCAGAGTTGAGGGAAGACTTTGGGGCCAGTAACATAATTTGGGGAGCCATGGGATTGAGTACAGATAAGTGTCTGAAGATAAACACTGAGACATACAAATGTTAAATATAGAATGCCACACCATCCAGGGATCTATTCATGTATTTTCTTATTATCTGCTATTTCCCAAAGAATTTGAGGCAATATTCAGCAGTATAAGTAAATATAAAGTTAATAAAACAAAACATAAAATCAAGACTTTGTGTCAAAATAGAAATGGTGGGTAAGCAATAAGTGGATGAGGAGAAGGAAGAAAAGCAGCTGGACACAAGGAAGGTTAACTGCTATCTAGGTAGGGAATCTGAGGAACTCCAGCAAGGACACATTTACTAGGGCCTGAAATATTTCTGTTTTATGTTGTCACAGTGTCTGAAATATTACATCAGAAAACCTCTTGGATTGGGGTCTCTCAAATGCACATTTGGCCCACCAACAGAATTCTTGGCCTGTCTCACCTAATGTGAGAATGACCTTCATTAAAATGTGGTTAACCCAGATATAAAATTGACTCTGAAGTTGAACTTCTGGGTAACATCATCACAAGGTAACCACAGGATGTTGGGAGACCCTGTGATTCCTCTTTCCCCATCACACTCCTGGGCTTCTCTTTCTGCTCGTCTTCTCAATGTCAGCTTTTTCTCATATCTGTCCTTGTCTTCCTCCTGGCGTACTTTCAGTGGACAACCTCCTCCTTTTCTAAGATCTTGTTGATGGAGCGAAGATGGTCCCTAATGTGTCCAGTGCTTCCCAGAGGCCAGCAGGGGAATGCTAAAAGATATTCTTCATGGCTTGACCTCAGAAAGATGAAGTTCCCTATTTGAAAGAGCTCTATGAAAAAGCAGATGTATGAGAGAACTAGAATGAAGATAGGTGAGGAGGGAAGGCTGCAATAACTTCTACTAGCCTTTTGTCCACTCAGCATATTATGACCTGAGCACCTTCCCTGGGGTTCTGTGCCTGCAGGCAGTACTATTTTCTCTGCCTTGGGCGTACACTCCTGTTGTCAGCCTGGAGAATTTCTACATTTTGTCTACAGCTCCTTGGCTCCAGAATTTCTTTCTTCAGGAAGCCAAGGAATGGAGAGCCATGTGGGTCCATTTAGGCTCTTCCCCAACCCCAACCCATCTAGGTACACAGGGTCAATCACACAGTTTTCATGGCTTGGTAGCACCCTATGTGAGCAAACCAAAGCAGTAGGGTCCCAGGATGGGCTGACAGGTGATACAGTCAAGGTCCTGTGGAGACGAGTTCAGTGGGTTCAAGGGCCCAGACCTCCCCAGGGGTATGGAAAGTCATATTCAGCTGGGGTAGGGGAATAGGGTAGGAGACTGACGGCATCTGGATTCCAACTATATCCCTGTCTCATAGGGAGATGTGGCTAGAACAGAGTATTTAAGGGGCCCAGTGCAGACCAAGCGCCTAGGGCTGGGTCTCAGACTTCACTCTTTCACAGAGATGGGTCTCCCTGAAGAATCAGGACTGAGACTCTGTGCCCATTAGCCATCAGCAGTCTCCCAGAAATTCCAAGGGAGGCCCTGCCTCTGCTCCTTGTGCGTGGGGTCCTCCTGCCTACACTTGAAAGTGTACCCTGCCCCAGATCCAGATTACCTGTTGTCATCCTCTGCCACACCCTGAAACACCCTGGATACCCAGGCTGAAGATGGCTGGACCCTTCCCTGACAAACCCATGTTTTCCTCTGAATGCTAGCAGACCACCTAGGCTGTAGTTTTTCTTTGCTCACCCTGGCCATCCCACTATGTTGGCTATGCCCCAGGAGATAGGATTGGGCCTGACATAGGCTCCTTTCTGTCTCAGAGGGATCAACCACACAGATCGTTTTCCTAGGCATTGATTAATGAAGAATGTTATCTGCTGAGTGCCCAAAAGCACCCATCTAGTGTATGCAGGGGTTGGAGGAGAAAGTTGGCCCAACTTTAAGAAGCCAGGGGTGCCCTTCCCAAATGTGCCCAGTGTCAGTCTTAGCCCTTGAAGTGAGCCAGAGAGAGACTAGATTTGTTCTTTTCTGTGCCTGTTAATTTGAATTTGTTAATTTTGTATTTCAGCTGTATACGCATCTTCCCCTTGAGACAGGGCATTTCATAAATGATCAAGTAAAATAAATAATGAATAAATGCTTCTCTCTTGGATTCCAATTTAAATCCAAGGAGCCCTGGTGAGATCTGAGGACTCATCCTATCAATTATTTTTTCCAGACTGTCCTCTGGTTACTAATTGGCTCATTTAAATTCCTTCTTTTGAGGACATGTTACAATGGCAGAAAAATAATTAAAGAGCAACAAACTTGATTTTGTGGTTGGACATCTTTGAAGCTCTGTCATTATCATTATGATACTGGGTACGTTATAAAATTGTGGTCTGGAGAAATAACAATGGGTTTTAATTTTTCTTCTGCAAGTGATGTTTTATAGTAAAATCTGAATATTAATAATGATCTTTGATCCTTTTTCCTTATATTTGTATATGTACCAAAAATACTGGTTTAAGGCAGTGATTCCCAAAGCTCTCTGTATCATATCACACAGAAAAAAATGACTGCATTTGTATGGCATAATGGGTAAATGGATAAGGTTACTCCATACCTGGAACTGAGCTCTAGCCACCAACAACCCAGTACCTCTTTCCAGAGTGCTGATGTCTTACAGATGTCTGCACATATATAACCCATTTGTGGTGGGGCCTATCATTTGGGGAGGCATTAAATATCATTTAAACAAATATATAATTTCAAATCTTTATAGAGGGAAAATAAAGACAAGGATAAAAGATTATGATGGAGAATCGATTGTGGGGAAGGGGTTATCAGGAAAGGCATCTCTGAGGAAGTGATATATTATCTGCTGACCCAAAGGACTTAGACCAGTGAAGGATGGAGGAAAGAACCTTTCAGGGAGAAGGAACTGAGATAGAAAAGGACTGGATATGTGTGAGGACAGATAAGCAGAACTAGATGGCTGGAAGGTTCTAAGGGAGAGGGCAGTGGCTCCAGGCATACATAGGATAGCAGGCAAGGGACAAAATATTCAAGACCTTGTGAGCCATCCTGCATCATATCCAAAGCACGATGACCAGATATTAAAAAGGAACTTAGACTCCCACTGACAGGATCAGATTAGCATTTTTAAAAAAAGATTCTCCAAGTTATTCAGGTGGTATGGTAAAAGAGAAACGAGGGCATTTTGGCAGATGACTTACGAGAGATGATAGTAGAAGAAATAAGTAATTCAAGGTGTATTTTAGAAATAAGAATCAGAGTAGATGATAAACTGATCTTGAATCTTTTAAAAAATTATTGATTGATTTTTGAGAGAGAGAGAGAGAGAGAGATAAAGAGATTAATTTTTTGTTTCTCTTATCGACACATGATTGGTTGACTTTTGTGTGTGCTCTGACTAGGTATCAAACCCACAATCTTGGTGTATTGTATCGAGATGACACTTTACCCAACAGAGCTATCCATCCAGGGTAAGTATCTTGTTTTAAAGCTAACATTTATTGTTGCTAACAGGTTTGCCTGCATCATGCTATTTAATGCTCAGAAAAACTTCAGAGCTCCATTTAACAAATGAGAAAACATGTTCAAAGCCAAGATTCGAACCCAGGCTTAGGTGACTTGAAACCTGAGCTCTTAACATGTATGCTCTTTTTACGAAGGAGGATGACTTAACAAATAATCTGTCTCTAAAGAAAATTTTTAAAACTAAAAAATGTAAATACGCATGTAGCAATAATAAGTATTCTCAGATCTGTGCAAAATCTAACAACTGAAATCAACATACTCTCTTGTCCCTGAACTAAACAATACAGGAACCAGTCAAAATAACTTGCTACTTGTCCCAGGAAATACTTGCTCCTGGAATATAAAACTTTGAAATGACAAAAACAGATTATTTATGAACACTAACTGTTTGCTCAAGATTCACTTCAAGACCCCCACCTTAGTATGCCTATCATATCTGAGCTATGATGTCATAGATTCTGCCAATGCCAACCAGTTTTCTGCCTTGCAAGGCCAACTTTAAAAATAACCCAGCTATACTTTAAAACTCCATAAACCTATAAACCCTGCCCTATTTTCTCCTAATTTTTGAGACACTATTAAGACTCTGTCAATGTGATGTTCTCACTTACTGCAGTGAGTCTAACAAACTTACCTTTCTTTGATTGGCATATTTTCTGGTACTCTTTTGGGAGGTCAATGATTGACAAGTGTCTGACAGGATACTTTGCTTTGAACTTCCAACTCCTAAAGGGAGGCTTGAGAAGGTTCATATAAGAACACAATATTTACTCATATACAGAGTATGAATGAATTTGGATTAGAGAATAGAAATTTCAGTTCTCTAGTTTATTAGTAGTTTATCAGTATTTACAAAATTAGAGTCTAGATTAGTGCTTATGCAAGACAAATACAATTGCTTCTGAGGATCAGATTCCAATCTTTCTATATCTAGGCAAAATTGGAAAAGGCCATATTAAGGTATATGTGTGGTGGTGCAGGAGATGGGTGAATATTGGCAGGGGCAGGGGAGAGCCCATATGGTTCTCATTAAATGATATACTTATTGCTCCAAATGTAGGTGCCTGCAATTGCAGGAATTTGAGGACAGGCCAATACTGGCATTTAACTCTTGGCCTGTGTGCTAAGCTGAATAATGGCTGTGACAAAGATGTTCATATCTTAACCCCAGAACCTGTGAATGTTACGTTACATGACAAAAAGTTAAGGAACATAAAGTAGATTACCCTGGATTATCCAGGTGATCCCAACCTAATCATAAGTGACCTCATAAGAGGGAGGCAGAAGGGTCAAAGTGTGGAAGAGGTGATCCATCCTTGGTAGCAAGAAATTAGAGTGATGTGGACATGACCCAAAGAATGCTGGAACTTCAAGAAGCTGGAAGAGATAAACAATGGATTCTCCCCTGGAGCCCCCAGATGGAACCAGCTTTGTTGACACCTTTATTTTTATCCCTGTAAGACTCATTTCAAAATTTTGACCTCCAGAACTAAAATATCATAAGTTTGTGTTGTTTTAAGCCACTAAGTTTGTGGTAATTTGTTATAGGAGCAATGGGAAATAAATACATATGTATACATAATTTATTTATGTATACAAATACATAAATAAATTAAAATGGCTTACATAGCAAAAGTGGTTGGGCTGCTTGTGACAGAAGCTGATCTGCCCTCACTCCCTTTGGCCTGTCTGAATTATCCCCACTGTCTTTAGGATGCACATTGTGGGTCTGCACAGTGTAAATACAAGGCCCATCCAACACCAGCAGCCTCATTGGGACCTTCTAAGGGCACCTCATCTGCATCTCCCATGTTCACTGTTTGATGCTAATACAATGGTAGCTGACTGAATACACATACTGGATAAGCAGACCTCCTTTGCTCATTTAAAAAAAAAACATTAATTGAATTCACTGCCAGACCTATTTAGGGTCTATCCAGTCTGGAGTGCATGGTTTACCAGATTAGAACCTGGTCTTTTCAGGGCAGAATGTTTTAGGTCTTTTCTGTTTAGTTTCACTGAGATCCCTTAGCTGAACTTACAGGACTCTTTAGGCACCATTGAAGATGCCAGAAACTATTAGCCGTCTGTTTTCTGAATTTATATAGGTCAGGATAACATAGGCTGTTTGGAGAACCTCTAAGGTAGTCTCAGTACAATATTGTGTCTAAAAGAAACACAATTTTGACTCCTAAAGCATAAAGAGTAGCGTAGATATTTATTGCACCACAAGCCTCTTAGCCAAACTTTCTTAAAATCCTCCTAACTTTCTGTTTATTTAGGTTGTCAAGGCAGCTTTTGAAATCACTTCTTCCCTCCAGCTGCACACCATAACTACAATTTGATTTTCTGAAAATTTCTCCTGTTCTCGCTACCCCCTTTCTTATGCTTTTCCCATATTAGTTCCTTGCCCAAGCTAAAGTAAAAGCAATCCACTCTTTCAGCTCCCACAAATTTTCCCATTCACCCATTATTCAGATGGACACAACAGAGGCTGAGGAACCAAGCAGTTATAACAAAAAAATTTCCTGGGAGATTAAGGAAGAGGAAAGGCTATGGATATTAGACATTAATATTTTTGATTCATGTTGCAACTAGAAAGTAAGAAAGAGCAGGCAAATATGTTTGGGGGAAAGTCTGGGTGGAGGTGACACCTCTTAATTTCCCCCAGGACAAAACTGAGTTGAATACTTTAGGATTTCCATTGGAAGTAAACAGCACTGTTTGGCCAGAAGATGGCACCCTTTTAAAACAAATTTATGTGGCTCCTTAGCACAAAGGACTGAGAGATAGTCTCAGTTGATAACTACCTCAGATTGCAGAGAAGAGCTAGGTAGACAGGAACAACAGAAGACTAAAAGGGTAAACAACGGTCAATGGAGCAAGTGGGATTAACATTCAGCACTTACTGATGTTACTTATGATTTTCTTTGCCATTTAGCCATGCCATCTGATACGACCTGAACGTTTGTGTGCCACCCTCCCCCCTAATTTGTATTTTAAACTTCTAACCCAAAAGTCTATGGCATTAAAAGGTAGGGCTTTTAGTAAGTGATTAGGAGATGAGGGTGGAGCCTTCGTGAATTAAATCAATACTCTTATAAAAGAGACCCTACAGATATCCCATGACCCTTCTACCTTGTGAAGATACAGCTAAAAATCTATGAAACAGAAAGCAGACCCTTACCAGACACCCCATCTGTTGACACTTGGGCTGTAAGAAATAAATTTCCACTGTTTATAAGTCACACAGTTTATGGGATTTTGTTATAGCAGCCCCAATTGACTAAGACACCATCTCATTTTTATTTCCTTTCCCCTCATGGCTTGCTACACAGTGGCCTATGGAAGTTTGAGGATAGATCCTAGAAACTTATCCTTAAATTTCATGACCTTCTAAAAACTTTCCCTGCATTCATAGTATTTTATGTTTTTTATGGCACTGGCCAGATCCCAAACAAATGTGTTGCTTGGCATAATACAGTAGACTATGTGCTCCCTGAAGTGAATTCTCTCTTTTCACTGCTGAACTCCAGCTTGGTGCCTACCAGCACATAGTACATGCTCAGTATGTGTTAAATGATTAGAAAAATACAGGGCTCACAAAATTTTTAAAGTACCTTCTTTGTGCTTCTATTCTAAAAGGTCAATGAATAATAGCTAATATGTACTATTTGCTATGCTAAGCCTTACCTTCATTACCTAACTTTTCCCAGCAACTCTATAAGGCAAGTCCTCTGAGTTACAGAGTAAATGACACAGAGTTCACGGGTGCCTTATTCTCTTTGGTGGTATAAACCTATCAAAATTGTCATCATGTTGCTTTGTGAACATTTAAGCAACACCGTCCCCCACCATTTCCCTTCTCTGTTTTTGCTCCCACTCAACCACCCAAGCATACACTCACACCACTACACTCTACCACAATTTCACATATGGATCTTGATGGTCCTTGGAGAATATCTGAGGTCCATTAATAGAAAAACTTAGTTTCCATTGAGGTGTGCCTGTAAAGGAGTATAAATAAATAATAATCTTGTAGAGCTTATACATGCATTAAATGGAGTCTTGCTTGAGTGGCCCATGACCCACCTTGAAGGAATTACAAGTTCCTTGAAGTCAATTTTTTCACATGAGCCCTCAAAACTGCCTTCTCACGCTTGGCTCCAGGCTAAGACTGCAAGTTTACACCAGCTGTCACTGAGATCTGCACTTGAATTCTGGAGAGAACAATCTTGGTCAAGGAAGGAAACCAAGCCCTGAGCTCTGATAGAGAAAAGGGAATTGTTACTATTACCCAATACCTTCCTTTGTTACCAGTTTCTCCAATGTCTCTAGGCTAAGGCAATTGCCTTTCATTTTTATTACCACCTATGTGTAAAGTGGTCAGTATGAGATATAATAGTAAGAAGCTAGGGAAATTCCTTGGCAAGTGGAATAGGGAAACTGAGACAGACAGTTGAACACAATGGCCTAGCAATTTACAGCCAGGTGCAGATGGTCACCAGGGGAAGGCCCCAGTGCCTGGCAGGGGGCAAAACTGGGAAAACAAGGTCCCCACCCCCAGGGTAACCTTTCCTCCCCTAGAGTTTACTCCCTGGAGATAACATCCAGGCCTTAGTTGTGTTTCAGCACCAGTCTCAGAAAAGCAGCAAAACCAGGTGGGTGATGCCAAGATCAGCTTGAATGACTAACATGACCTGCCCTGTCACTGACCAGTTAGAGGAGACCATGGCCCTGAGAGGACACACCTGGAGAACTGATGAAGATTCTACTGAAACCCTCCCCTGAGACCTCCCCTAAGATTCCTGCCTGCATGAGACAAAAGCCTCAAGAATAAGGACCCTGCTCCATTGTGTTATACCTCTGTGGAGCAGCCAGGGCCATTCCCTTTCAACTCCTCTTCCTTCTCTTCTCCCACAAGCACACAATGCTAGAATGAGCAGTTGGCCCATTTTTGCAGGCTAATCCCCTGAACCTGTCCCCAAAGCCCCTTTTTCTCTGACTTCCCAGTGAGCTAAGGCAGCTCAGCCTAGGCTCTCCTATTGCCTCTTCTGTGCTAGGCTCTTCCTTGTTTTACTGTTCCCACCTTTAAGAAATAGATCCTCATAGTCACCTGGACTTGTGCTGTGAAATCTTTCCAACACGAAGTCCAGAACCCACACACTACAGCTGGCTCTAGACAGACCCATTCATGACCAGGCCCCTGTCTGGTAACAAGTATAGTTTTTAAAAATTCGTTCATTCAATGTTGATGTCCTGCTTATTGGAATTATATCATAGTCCAGAGATTAAACACTGACAAGAGTTGTGATTTTCACCTCATAGTGAAGATGCAGTTTTTCCAATAAAGTTTGGCACTGCTTTTGTCAATCATGACATTGATATAGTAGGAGATAACCAATCCCTTGGGATGCACTGGGGGAAGGGTATTTCTTGAGGGAGATTTCTGATATAAAATGGCTTTTTTTTCTCTCTCTGCCCACCGGTTGTCTTTTTGCCTGCTCTAGGAAGTTTTACAAAATGATTGCTTGTCTTGGTGCTCATTTCTCAAAAAATCAAAGACATGCAAAGAGAATTTATCATTTACAAGAGGTAAAACAAAACCTTGCATTTATTTATGAGACTCAAGAACAATTTGGACATGTGAGAAAAGCCTTCAAACGTGTCTTAATTGGTTAGCAATACTTTAAAGAATTTTGAACATAAATACTTTTCTGAGGGGCAGATATTCCCCAGATCAGCCACAGTTCCCAGTACTCCCTAGTGTCCCATGCCTGCTGCTCATTTTTGGCTGCCTGACTCCTGAAGACATGAGACTTTGGACTCATGCTTATAAATGTACATTCTTCCCCATCACCCACTTTGATCTTTCTATCAGTAAATTGTAGAAGGGGGCTCCTTCACTGAGACAGAAGTTGAAACATTTCCAGAGTCCCTTCCATTTCTTATTTTTTTTCTTCCACATAAAGAATAGTGCAGAAATATAACCTTCTAAAAGCAGTTACCTTGCCCTGGCTGGTGTGGCTCAGTGGATTGAGTGCTGGCTTCCAAACCAAAATGTTGCAGGTTTGATTCCCAGTCAGGGCAAATGCCTGGGTTGCAGGCCAGATCCCCAGTTGGGGGCATGTGAGAGGCAACCGCACATTGATACTCTCTTCCTCTCTTTCTCCCTGTCTTCCCCTCTCTCTAAAAATAAAATCTTTAAAAAATGTATTTTAAAAAAGTCAATTTTCACATACATACATACATAAAGGCAGTTACCTTATCTAGCAGGGGCAGTTTCACAGCAATAGCTCCATTCTATTTGTCAAAACCAAAGCTCAAATTCACATCTTTGACATGACAAAGGACAACATTTTTGGGGGTGGGGAGTAAAATAAATGCTGCTGTGGGTTACTCTCCCTGGATTCTCCAGCTGCTGGGAATGCAGGCTTATTTCAGTTTGCAGCTGCAGTTATCATACAAGGTAGCACCCCTTGCAGAGGATTGCTGATGAAGAGGTAAAGAGGCCAGACCCCTTTGCCCGAATGAGGGACATTCTGAAGGGCCTTCCCATTTCCCACTTGGGATCTGCTAAGGCTTCAGTTGAAACTTCTTTATAGGTCAATTCCTGCCAAATTCTGCCTTCCTAGCCTCGGTAGTTGTATTTCCTGAGAGCTGTTTCCAATAAACTTTCTGCCCTGATTTTGCATCTCAGAGTCTGTTTCCAGGAAACCTAACCTAAGACAAAAGAGTAAACCAAGATACAGAAGGCAGAGTAACTTGCTCCTTCCATACTGATAAGCAAACATTAAGTGCTGGAAACAAATGCATAAATCACAAAATGCTGCCATGAAAGGAATCCTTGGAAGCCATCAAGTGCAACCTACGCTTTTCCAGATGGGGAGACTGAGGCAGAGAAGCAAAGTCATTTGCTCAAGGTATTTTATGCTAATTAGGTGAGAAAGCTTCGATCAGACTCTACACTAACTGATTATAGCCCAAGCAGACAATATTATAGCATTTAATCAGCTCTCAGTAATCCTTGATAAAACATGAAAGTCAAAGCAAACTATGAAAAGTTGGAATCAATACAAAGTGGCTTTTTAAACCCATCATCCATGGTAATGCCTCATTGTGACCTCCTGCTATAAGAAGCCATTTAACCTTGGGACTATTGACTAAATAGAGAAGGCAGGTCTGAATCAGGGGTTGTAGTGCACTTTATTAACCAACAAAACAGTACCATACAGGCAAAATCGTATTTCAATTGCAAAATAGACACATGCATATTCCCACATGTAGTAGCACTTGGGCACATTTCAGACAGAACACTAGGCACCAAGTTCATAGTCAAACTAAATGTAGTTCACGATGCTTCAATATTTTTTCTTCAGTATAGTATACGTTCTTATTTAACAGTTGTGACGAAAAGGATAACTTTTAAAATCTAATTCTCAATCCTACAATGGGGTAGCCTTCAGAACTGTGAAGCAGATGGTTTAACAGAGCCATGTTCTATCAGCTGTTGAAATTGACTAGTTTCTCTGGAATGGAGAAAATACCTACGGTATCTTTCTTAGTGTTGAACAATCACTTAGTGCTAAAATATGGTGGGAGTTCTCAGCTCCGATTTTATGTTTATGCACATCGGGACTGGCATCCATTTTAATAATCTGTAGCTTAATAGGGCTGATCTAATTAGAATAAATTAATTGGTTTTCTAAAAAGCCGAGAAGAGGGTAGTTGAATACTCAGGATTTATTCAATATTCAAGTTCTGGATATGCTATCAATCTGATTACTGTTAAAACTCTTGCGAGTTGAGATTTTTGCCAAAAGGTATGTCAGAACCAAGTTAATAAGTAAGTGAACAGAAATAAATGAAATAGATCAGGGATGTAATTTTTGTAAGTGGTTTGGTGTATGTGCATTTCCTTATGTACTAGAGCATATCCAAGACATTGCCAAAAATCCTAACTTAGCAAAAACACTTTTCAAATGAAAGTTAAACAGCACCAGGAAAATTCTACACTTTGCTCTTGGGTTAGGCAAAACAAATATCTTAAGTCCTCACACCAGGGCCATAACTTAATTTTGGATTTATGATAAGGTTAATTATATAATAAACTTGGGTTAGTCTCCTTTGGCAATCTTTAATTCCCATTCAATAAAAAATAGATTAGGTTAAGGGATGTTAGGAGATAAAGAGGATATGAAATAAAATGCTGAATATGAGAGAAGACAGAAGAAGCAGTAGCCTACTCAGCAGCTATAAAACAATCATGTGACATTTTATAGAAGGGCAAACATGATAATGTCACTCTATTATAAAAGCATAAAATAATTCAGGGATATAATGCCTGACCTGATTAATTAAAAAATTAATTGGATCTAACTTGTTTAATAATATATGGAAATATGTTCATTGAAATTTTTATTTAAAAATTTTGGCACATAAAAGAGTAAGTTTCAGCTATCTAGAAACTTCATTTGAAATGAAATGTTCATTCATTGATGATGCAGAATAAGGCATTACTGTGTGTCTACCACCTGCATACCTGAGTCCACTGAATCTTCTCAATTGCTTTATTGATCACATGTGTTGATTTTTATCCAGGAATTTACATTAAAAAATAAGTAGTTTGTGGCTGAAACCTTTGGAAGGGGCTTTTAAAAAATCTGATAGTTTTAATTTAAAAATGGGAAAGACAAGAGGTGGTACTGGTCTGGGCCCACATAATTCCTTAGAGAATTTAGTATTCATAGGTAAAACCACTCAATTTCATGTCTTTTATAAAGCTTAATAACTAAAGCAAGTGAATTTATAAAATATAGCCATAATTTCCTTCTGTATCTCATAGTCTCAACAAATAACAATATGAAATTTTTAATGTCTATTTCAGTTATTTGAGAGAAACTGGCATGCTAACACTTACTATAGGGTAACCATGTTGAAAACATATTTAAATTAACAGACCTGTCTAATTCTACTATGGTCATATGAAAAAAGAAAAATAAATTTCAGCCAGGATCTACCTGAAAGAAAGGAAAATACAGCTTTCCTGAAATTGGTAGAGAATGTTATCATCGATGATGAGTGAAGTGATGTCTAGCCATACTCCAGGAAGAAGAAAAGATGCCTCATGTAGAGCTAGTCAGCGAGGCCTCTTGGGGACAGTCCTGCCATTAGTTTACTCTGCTCACCTGGGGAGCTGTACAAAAGTCACAGAAAGTCAATTTAATCATTATGCTTTGGTAAACACTGTCCTATTTAAGAAGCAAAGGGGAAAATATACAGGTGAGCTAACACTGAGACTAGATGTCTAGAAACTGTAGGAATCGGAAGTGGTCCAGAGACTCCTGTGGCAACAGCCTACAAAATGCCCCTCCCCACCTCACTGGTATATCTCTACCGCTTTCATGTACTATTTCCTCATACAAAGTGAGAACTGCTCACCCCAAGAAGCCGTGATCCTCTCAGCTCTGGACCTACACTTCACCATTTCCTAAAGACTGAAAAGATCAGTCACAGGCTATGCCGTCACCTATTTAACCTCTACAGAAAGTTAAATGCTTCATTTCTGCAATCGTCAGGCATTTTATGTTAAAGGGGAAAAAACAGAACATAGAAATTGTTTCTGATAAGCGCTTGAACTCGAAATTAAAAAAACTGATCACAAGGTTGTATTCTACCAATAACACAAATTAATCTACACCGACAAATAAGATGGAGCTTGCTCTTACTGATTTTAATGAGGTGATTCCATGAGTTGTTTTCACTTTAACACAGACTAAGCTAAGGGGTTACATCCAGTTCATTTAACTATGGTCTAATGAGAGACAGCCATTAATTTGTCAATATTTTCTTTCTGATGATACTGGAAAAGAGTAAGCAGAGCATATAGTTCAGGATCATTTCAGCAGCCTAAACTTGTATGCCACAAAACACAGGGCAGTCACTGATGTGGAAAATCCAATGATCTTCAGCAGGCCTGGCACAGAGGGAAGATTCCTTTCCCAGAACGTGCACATGATTTCGGTAGCTGGAACATCCTAGATGAATGAACATAGATAATTAGCAGAAGACTCCTGCACTAACTAGGAGGGGCAAAACGTATTTGTAAAATACATGCATGGATATGCCTTGGAGAGTGGCACCAACAATTATATCAGAGGCTAGAAGATGAAAGACAGGAGTTTTATATGCAGTTACTGGTCTATGGAGATGAAGCTGCCAAATTTACCTCTGATTCAGGTTCTTCAACGTCTAGATTTGCCACCTTCCCCATAACATACAAGATCTGAAAGAAACCAGCAATTGTATTGTGAAATTAAGTTCTATAGTTTTGACAGATTCAAGGCCCTGCTGGCCACAGATGAGCCCCCTGAGTGGAGTAAGGGTACAAAAAATAGACATACATATTTATTTATTCAAGATCTAAAAAGGTTAGATACAAAAAACAATGCTGGACTCAGGAGGGAAGGTAACTTGGCTTCCTCCCTTACCGATCTAGCTGCTCGTTCTCCAGCTTCAACAGCTCCTTCCATGTATCCGCTCCAATGTGTGGCTGTCTCTGTTCCAGCAAAATAAATCCTGCCTACTGGTTCACGAATCACCCTTGAAGTGAACAGAAAGGTCATGGTTGCTTGAGAAGGCACTGAGGGTTAACGAGTCAATCACTGCCCTCATTTACCCCACAGAAGACAAGGTATCTCATATTGTTTAAAAAACTCCCACGCAACTCAGTCAAATGTGAAAGGCTTCTCCCTCCTTGTTTCCTGGGCTTGCACCCAAGGGTCT
The DNA here is from genome assembly GCF_021234165.1 of Pteronotus mesoamericanus. Classification (NCBI taxonomy): domain Eukaryota; kingdom Metazoa; phylum Chordata; class Mammalia; order Chiroptera; family Mormoopidae; genus Pteronotus; species Pteronotus mesoamericanus. The sequence continues at coordinate 6,312,753 of NW_026555072.1, forward strand.
GAATTTTCAAGCCAGAGAGAATCAGGCTGTCAGATCATCAATCACTAAAGGTGATGTTGACCTTTTCCTAGCCATCCAGAATTGGAATATAAGAACATGCATTAAATTCACTATCAGACTTATTTGTTGTATGATTACTGTTTGTAATCCATTCTGCTCCCTACACTGTCTTTCCAAAGGGGTATGTTCTGCAAGAGATCTCATCTGATGGCAGACCCCAGCCTGGCAGGCACTCCCAGGTTGCCAGGAGGAACTATAGTAGCAAGTGGAAAGATAAGGAGATTAAATGATTTCTGTCAAGGAAAAGACCCAAGGGATTATATGTCTATCTCCTTAAAAAAAAACAACCTCTGTACAGTTAGCATCTAAGAATTTATCTGGAGACTGGCTGAAGGCAGGGAAATGGGCCTCCTTTTACAAAGAGATCTCAATGAAGAGAACCATGGAAGGGCTGAATGGGCAACTATCCTTTCCTACCTTGTTGGCTTTGACTCCTACCATATGTATAGACACTTTCATAAAATCTGCTAAGCTTCACATCTCTACCCCAAAGGCCTGCACCTCAATTAATAATAATAAAAGAATCTCATGTAACAAAAGGGTTACCAAATTTTTTTCCTTCCTGGACAAATGTGACCTTCAGTTAACTTTCTAGCTCTGTTCCCTTGGAAACCTGATGAAGGTATAATACTATCTATGTTACTGAGCAACACTGCTTATGCTAAAAATGTCTTCCCCAACCCAATAATGATAAATTGGATCCAGGCTGGGAAGACTGGCATGAATTGTAAATACCTAGTAGGAGCTATCTCTTTGGATTTCAATGAGTGTGATGCCTCTTGTGACTGGGCATATCCCTTGCAGGGACCCTGGACACTATGCCAATGAGGCCATTACAAGAGACAATGGTTCCTATTGGGCTTCTAAACCAAGATGGACTTCCCCACCCTGTAGGACTATCATCTCCACACCTTAGCTGCATACAGCAGGGGCCCCTCTCCCTGAAGAGGAATATATGATACTGCTCTGCTGGCAAGACATGTTTGGCCCATGTCCTTCTGTGTAGAGTGGTGCCCAGGAGCCTAGAGTAGTCATATGAGACTGAATGTCTAATTCAGCTCAAGAAGGCCCCTTGAAGGACACTATAACTTGGGATAATTTTCACGTGAACTGCCGACATCTGAAATCCTCACCTGTGTTCTGCTATTGTTCTCTGTGCTGACAGCTATTTTTCTATGCACCGACATACTTATTTTCCTATGGACATCCAGAAATATATAAACTGGCTACCTGAGACATTATAAATAGGAATGCTGACTACTATTTCTAAATTTCCCATTGAACTTTGCTTATTTTTGTAAGTTTGGTATCTGGGTAGTACCTTCCATATTGAGTCATGATGCCAGGAGGAAAGTAGGCGGTATAACAGCCCCCAGAGTACTGTTCTTCGCACCAGTTTTTTTCTTCATAATGCACTGGCTGAAATTCAATGAAGAGAAAATTCCAAAGAAAAGACGCAGCTGAAATTCTTTCAGTTAACAATGAAAGTTCTTGTGTATTTTACTTTTAAAAAGTTTATATTCTTAAAAAATATGGACCTGGTTTTCTATCACATTTCTGGGGAAATATGACGGAACCAAGTAATGGTCTTCTGTGAGGTACCAAATGACTAAACATGTATACTTTGACTTTCTCAACCTCTTTACTGTGGACACAGGGCATCTCCAGGCAGATTCTGAAGTATTTAGACCTAAGTCTACAGGATACCCCATCAATAATCAGGTTCTGGAAAGGTCTACTGAAATCTCTGGATTCTCTAAATAACAGACTTTACCTCCTCATCTACCAAGGCATTACTGCTGAAAAAGGGGGTGAAAGGGAGGAAGTAGAAAATAAATACAGAGTCCATTTCTGAGTTTTTTTCCAGAACTAGTTCTTTAAGCTAGAAAACTGAATGATAGGAATTCTGATAAAAAGGGAAGAATTAAAGATTAAGATGTTTGTCAAGGGACATGAGAGAACCTTCTCTGATTTCCCTAACACATTCTGCCAATTTGTTATTTGAACAGTTCAGAGATAATCCTCTAAAAGAGCCTTAAGCTATCTGTTAGGATCTTCAGAAAGAATTTCATTTTCATAATTGTTTTCAGTGGTAGATTTAAAGCAATGAAATTCTGAAATGAGCTGTTAACTGAGTCTACAAATGGAAAAATAAATTGATATGACTTTGACCTGGGTAGAGTCTAGATTCAGTTATATTGTCAAGTATGTACTGCAGTGCCTTCACCAAAAAATGATGGGATTTTATTTCACAGAAGTCAGTTGACCTTGACAGGAGGGCAGGCTCTTGGTTCTGGGAACTGATCTTATCCACCCAGGAGATAATACCTGAAGCTCCAGGCTCTGACTACACCTGGCTGCCAGTTATTCAGTGAACACTTAAATAGCCCAAGGAATCACTGCATCAAAAATTTCTTGCACCTAACAGCAGCTTTTAATGGCCTTCTGTGATAGCTGAAGTTAATCCTCCAGTAAGCATATCCCTTTATACTCTCTTCATAAGCCTGTCAGGGAACCAGAATGTGCTTTGCTTTACCCTTTAGAGCTAGTAGAGAACAACCTGCTAGGTATTAAAGCTGAGTGTTCTTACTTGTAAAGCTTCTTCAGATCCAAGCACTTTGGAGTACAACTCACAGATTTTTCTCTTTCTATAAAAAAAGAACCAAAATTGTTAAGGAAGTAATAACTGATGAGTATAGAATAAACACTATGAGTTCCAGGGCTCTTGCCAATGAACCAGATTTATCAAGGAAAAATTAAAATCCATGGCCTTCTGTAACCACACAAAATGAACATTTCCATGTATCTGCACTCCAAGTAACTCTATGCCTCAATATAGTTATTTGATTTAAAGATACAACAGAATTTTCCTTCTTTTTTTATAGTTTGCCTCGCACTACCCAATGCCATCTCTATTCAAGATTAAAATGGGGGAAGTAACTTTAAGTTAAATTCAATCATTTTAGGGATTGATTCTAAGTCACTTTTCTGGAATATGTACATTTCTACAATAATCCCTATTATAAGTTTGTAGTACATATGATTTTTTAAACCATCCTATATCTGTTTTACAAATATTATGAACATATAAAGCTCATTTAATCTTTTAGGCAGAACATAGATTATGCTAGACCAAGAGATGCCTATGGTCATTCCAGTCTAGTAATCTGTAATTTGAGAGAAGGTTTATGAACACAGGGTTCCAAAGGGTGTCTGGGGAATGAGCATGATGTGGTGTTACCCCAAACACAATCTTTGGTTACATTCATAAATCCTTATGTAAGTGACTAACACAGAACATGACACATATTATGTTTTAAAAGTCAGTAGCTGAATTTATCTAAGTCCTTTTTGGAAAAGATATATTTTGAACTCACACACACCCTTAGTGAAATTTAAGTTTTAATTTACTAAAACTACCCATTTTAGAAATGACTGGTTCTACTTTGGGATTTGTTGGAAGAGGTCCCCACTATGCAGTTATATATTTTTGGTTTACCTTCTTTAGTCTTTATGTAGTTTAAACATTGAAAGTGCTCCAAAATATTTCTTACAGGTTAAGAAACAACAGGAAAAAAGAGTTGCTAAAAATGTGGCAAAGGGTTTAATTCAAATATATAAGGCAAGCATTAAAAGCTGAAAAGACAGCCCTGACTGGTGTGGCTCAGTTGGTTGGGCATCGTCCTGCAAAGCAAAAGGTCACTGGATCCATTCCCAGGCAGGGCACTTGCCTGGGTTGTGGCTTGGCCCCCAGATGGAGCTTGTACAAGAGGCAACCAATAGATGTTTCTCTGTTGCGTAAGTGTTTCTCCCCCTCTCTTTCTCCCTCTCTTCCCCTCTTTCTAAAAGGAAATAAAATCTTTTTTAAAAAGCTGAAAAGACAAATGGCCAAAAATGGGGGTGGGCAGGGGAGGGGGGAAGGGAAGGTTATACTTAGCAGTAATAGAACAGATTTTTAAAGGTGACACTTTCATGTTTCCAATTACATTAGACAATATTTTTAAATTTTTTTATCCTCATCTGAGGACTTTTTTTCCCCCATTGCTTTTTAGAGAGAGAAGAAAGGAGAGAGGAAGGAAGGAAGAGAAACATAGAAGCTTTGCATTGATTGGTTGCCTTCCCCACACTGGATGCGTATGCCTGGGGACCTAGCATGAGGGATCTGGGATCCAACATGCAACCTAGGTATGTGCCCTGACAGGGAATCTAACCCACAACCTTTCAGTTACAGGAAGATGCTCTAGCCACTGAACCACACCAGCCAGGGCTAGAAAATATTTTTTAAAACATACTCCTACTGTCTCTGAATAATGTTGGACAAAGTGTAACCTTATAAACTTACCCAAATGTTCATGTTCACACCATTTATATAACTCAGAACTTCCATCTTGTGGATATACAGTGTTAGGAGAGCACCAGGAGAAAGTGGAATTATAAACACTGCTTATTGCAACAATGTTACCATCAAATGTTTTAGGAGGGAGAAAAATGCCACTCCTGAGGTGATGTCATGTAACATTAGGTCACTATTTAAGCTCCAGTACAAACAGGAAAAGTTTGGTTTCCCTTCAAAGAGCTGTTTATACTGTAGATCAATAATTACAAAGGAAAGGGAGAACTGGAAGTAGTCTCAAAACTACTATCCTCCTATCTGTCTCTCTCTGTCAAATGGAAGCCCTTCATTTCAGAGAAGGAGGTTGGGGCTCAGTGCACTAATGAGAGTTGTTACACATCACTCAACTAATTAATGGCAGGGCTGAAGCTCAACTCTCCTGAGCATCCTACCTATAGTTAGTGCTCAATAAAAATGTATTGAATCAAAATCCATCCTCAGCCTAGAATGGTGTCCTCTATGATATAGATACAGATATAGATGACTGATCCTTAGCTACTTCACATGAGGTTACAAAGAATAATGCCAACATTTTGAGTCAATTAGAAAACAAAAGTATTGACAATTGTTCTGAAAAGTTTAATGAGGTTTAACTTATTTTGGGGACATGTAATAAAATCTTTATTAAAACAGTGTGAAACCTAAAATCTAATCAACATAGAGGCAGCTGATTTTTAAGTCATGAATGATAAATCAGTTATAATAGAAATATGTCATTATTAACTGTATTTCATATTATTAGATAAGTCAAGAATAAGTTCATACAACTACATCAGGAAATTATCTTCCCCATTCATTCCTCCCATTAAAATAAAAAAAATAAAAAAGTAATGCAAGGCAGTTGGAGCAATACACTGACTGATTAGTTGGACTCTAAAAATGATAGAACATTTTAATGATGGACAAAAGAGGTCACTGTGTACAACATTTTGTAGTTAAATTTACCCACTGGTTTCTAAATCTGGATGTTCATCACAATCACTTGCAAAGCTCATTAAAAAATACAAATACTCAGGCCCCACCCTCACCTACTGAATCATAATTTATCAGCCTCAGACAATATATATTTTTCAAACATTCTTTTTTAAAATTTAAGTATAGTTGGTATACAATCTTATATTGGTTACACTAGTTTCAGATGTATAATATAGTGATTTGACATTTTTATACATTACAATGTAATCACCCCACAAGTAATCATCTGTGATCATGTTACTTATCACAATATTATTGAGTAAATTCCCCTTCCCCTTTTACCCATCCCCCTACACCGCTCCCCTCTGGCAACCATCCCTTTGGTCTCTGTTCCTATGAGTCTGTTTGGTTTTAGTTTTGTTTACAGCATTTGTCTTTCTCTGATTTATTTCACTTAGTGAAATACCCTCTGAGTCCATCCATACTGTCACAAATGGCAAGGTTTCATTTTTTTTTATTGCTGTGTAATAGTCTAGTGTGTGTGCATGTGTGTGTATGCACCACATCAAGCATTCTATGGGACATTTTGATTCAGTGAGTTCCGGGAACTGTTGTTCCAGTCAATGACATATTAGCACTTCTAAAGGTGTTGTCTAATAAAAACTTTTGAGAAATTCAGTCACCATGTGGAATCATAACCAAATGTCTACACTTGGGTTGGTATTTATTTTACTATTAATAAGGAGGGGGAAGCAGGAAATCCAAAAGAAAATGTCAAGCTTAGTGTGGTGTAATGAAAGAAAGTATGCATTAGATGCTATTCCTGACTTTGTCACAAACTAGATGCAGAGCCTTGACCAAATCGTTACCTACCACTGGACCCCACAATTTTTCCTCTATCGAGTGAGTAGCTAGACGCTAAAATAGTTCCCTTCCTGACAGAAAATCTCATGGTAATTCAAGTAAACTAATCCATGTGAAAATGTGGTAATTTCTGCAGCTTTTTGTGACTTCCAAGGTCATTCAAGTAACTCTTAAAGCAAGGGCTGCTAGTGGATTTACTGTTTAATGTTTAAATTAAATGCAAGGAGAAGTACATTGTGTATATATTGGTCCTCTTCAAAAGCTAACAAGGGTTTTAAGACTACCATAAACAGGGGAAGTCCAGAAATTCCTAGAGGTAGCCCTCCAACAGCAAAATGACTGTTTCCAGGTATGATTTTATTTGAACAAATAATTTCAAGGTAAAGCAAAACAAAGCAAAAATACAACATGGCAGAAAGAGAGAAAGGGAGAAAGAAAGAAAAATCCATTGTCTTTAAATCCTTTTATACTAGGAAGCTCTTGGGAGAAGGGAACATCAGAACTGTGTCCTAGATAATCTAGATAATTCTCCTAATAAAAGGGGAATACTTTTATGTATATAAGTTGAAACATATATGTATGGATTTGTTTTTCAGAAAAAGTGCATGTCAGAGAAACTTTGTAAAGGGATAATGGTCTTGCAAGGTTATTGAAACTGGGTCTCTAAAGGTTTTTTCACAGGTAACACCTATGATTTTTCTTCATCCATCTTACAAAGAAACCCTAACCTCTCAACCACTATAAAATAAAAACAGATATGTAAAACTTAATTAATTTATGCTTATGGACAAGGGCTGTGCCGAGGTAGCTGTGGCAAAATACAAAAAGGTTGTTTCATTAGGATTTTGAGAATATTAATGAATTATTATTTTTTGCAATGCTATTATATTGTTAGTGCAACAAGCACGATATAAGCTAACTTGTTACATATGTTCCAGAAGTAAATTCTTACCTTTCATCTTTATGGAGTTTTGCTAGTTGGACAGCTTTTCGAGCAAGTATGAAGCTAGAAAGAGAGGTTACATTTAAACAATTAGGTAATATCTTAAGAGTTGCCTTTTCAAAAATGTTCTTGCTTCCATGTGCTCAGCATTAATGAAATCTCCCACACCCTCCCAATATTTTCCTCTGCTAGAACAAATGCCATGCTGTCTTCAGTCTGCCTCTGTATCCAAAACCCCTGCTAGGGTGTAGGCTCCTAAATGACAGGTGGCCTCCTACTCAATATTTTACCCCCAAAATTTGGCACAGTTTTTGGCATACAGTAGGAAACAAATGTCAGAACAATTGATGTTGTATTAAATGATTATCCTGGTAATGACTATTGCCTTATGCCAAATACTTGATAAAAGCTGGAAAAACAAATGTAAATATATGTCTGTATGGATGCCATGGTGGGACACCCAGATTCCTCTTCAGAACCAAGCATTCATTGCTCTCAGCTCACAGCTGAACCCTTCTCCAGCAATTGTACTCTGTAGCAGAGAACTGCCTGGCACAAAATCCCCTGCTCCTCACCAGCATGACTATCTCAGGAGTTCAGGATACCTCTAAAGGATCATAGAGCTCCAGAACTCACTGTGGGGTGGTTTAGGCCTTCATTGGATCAACACTGGAAACCAATCTCTCCTTCTGTCTGGTCCTGATTCCTTCCCCACAGGCAGTGATCCCAGAGCACTTCCCAATAAACCTCTTACACCCAAATCACCATCCCCAAGTTAGCTTCCTGGGAAACTTGCCTAGTACATTCCCCAAATTTAGTAACTGAGTAAAATTCAGTTATACTCTGCTTCCTTTTAATCAAATAGATTTTATTCATTATACTTATATTACTAATAACTTGCATATTTTAAAGAATTGAATTATGACAAAGAAGTCCTTATAATATTACTAGAAAATAATTTTTTTAACCAAAAATCTAAACGAGCTAAGGGACAGTGAAGTTATTTCTCCATTAAAAAATTTTAAAAATTGAATTTCTTTTGTTCTAGACATAAAAGACAAGTAGATCAGGACTGAAAATGCAAGGACTAAAAACAGGTATTTTGTCTTCTCCCTCAGCCCAAATTAAACTAACTTTGACTTGGAAGTTCCTTTAGAGCTGTTCTCATTTCAAGCTGTTGAGATCACTTTGGGAAGCAAAGATACAAAAATGTATTTGTGTTAACACAGAGAATAGTATTTCAGAGGAAGCTGTACACTGTTTAAAAATTTGAACTGTTGTGCTTTATGAGAGATAGTCATAATTTTACTTGATTTAATACTATATGTTATGGCTTGCTAGTAATGATTTTAGTTAAAAGTTTAGATTCATGCAACAATCTATTGTTTTAGACTTATGCAATTATTTAAATGAAAATCACCAATATCTGATAAAATATTAAATCATTTAGCTGAAAACCTTTTTAGATCTTGGGAGCTTTTTACAGTTCCCTTTCTAAAGAGCAATTAGTGTTAGCTATTTCTGTTGAATCTAAAGTCAAGAATGAAATAACCTTTTTGATCTACTTCTATATGGAAAACTATCCTTTAAGTTTCTTTGGTGTTTTATTGAGGAAATCAAACATACTGGCTCTGGGGTGGGAACATTTCACAGCTCTAAAGTACAAGTTCCTTTCTAATTTCCAAAAGGCACTAAATATCACAAACAGTACTGGGCAATTAATACTATCTTCAAAGCTTTCCTTGCCCAGAACAAAGAGCAGGGTGGAGGCAATATAGTTTCAAGGCAAGAACAGGGTGGAGACTATTGCCCAGATAAATCTTTTTTAGAAACTGCCTAAATAATCCCATTACCATCTGGAAGTCTTCTGCATGCATGTCTTTATCAATAAAGCTAGAAAGCCCAGAAGGGCAGATGCTACAATATCTAACTCCCAGGTTAAGAGAACATCAATGTTCTTCCATCCACAGGTGGACTAATGTTGACCGAGTCACCTAAAATATCTACCTCAACCTCCTGATTTCCTTTGGCATGTAGAAGGTGATGCCAAACTGCACAAACACTCTGTATCCTTTCCTGAACAGAGTAGTTAGAGATGAAGAGCATATGTTGTCATTGTGGTTATTATGTTGTGATCTCCTGCCCTTTCCATGGAGGCTAATGCTGTTTCTTACATTTTACAGACAGAGAAGTGGTTACAAAATGGTTTGGTAGCAATCTGGTAGCACAGCCTGTTTTCCAAGTCCCTTGGGTCATGGGTCTGCTCCTCTTGTTTTTGTAATTTCCCTTTAATAATGCAAAACACATGAGCTCTACTCTTCCAGGGGTGAAGGGGAAAATCACAGATCCCTAAAAGTCACTTGACTGCTATATAAGCTGTGCTCTTTTGCTGCCATATGGTAGACCAAATAGCTCTTTTGTTTGTACAGCTTTGAGGAGCGCTAAAATACATGGCAACTGGGATACTGTGGCACTCCTTAGCAATCTGTGGGAGTCCCCTTTCCTTCTCTGGATGCCTAGTCCTCAAAGGGCAGAGCAGCTGTGGGTGGGATTGGGAGGAATGGGGAAGACCTCTCCTCTTCTAGACACAGAACTTCTCCCTGGACCATCCCTGGTGAAGGACAGCTATAGAATGATCTGCTAGAACAAGTGGCATCTACTGAAGGCCTGGTACTGCTTCAAACTGCACTTCCTAATTAGTCATGCATCTTATATCCCAGGGAAACAATGAACATATTAATATTTGCTACATAGCAATGTTTGGAATGGAGAAAAGGATAAATCCCAGAAACCCTAACTTTGGAAGATTTTACACGATAAAACAGTTCTCATTCCAGAATGGTTGTGGATATTCTGCCTCTAGGCAGGGTTGTCTACCATACCACCTAGTTAATGCTGCTTCTTTTGCTGTGTTTAATGTATAAGTTTTATGGAGGGAGGAAATATATGGGAATAAGTTCAAATAGTGTCAATTTTAGTAAAGCTTCCCAGTGTTCTTGTGCTATGTATAAAATATTAATATTTTAATACATGGAAACATAATATAGTTCTGTAGGGTTAATTATTATTGACTGCACTTGATTTTGAAACAGTATGCTCTGACAGAGTCCACACAAATACACCAACACCATTTGAAAAATGCAGAATACCCAGTTCTAACTTACCCCATGATAGCAGGCAGTGATCCATCTGGCTTGCTGTCATCCAGGGTTATCGAAATTGGAGCCTCCTCATCTTGGATGATCATACAACCACAGTAATCTTAACCAGAAGAAAATCAATAGAATATTGAGATTGACCTCATCAGAAATTTAGGGGAAATATATATATATATATTTAGGGGAAATATATATTTATATATATATATATAAAATTTATATTTATATTTATAAAACTATTTTGCATAGAGAAAAGAAAAGTTTAAACTATTGCTCTTTGCCTGAACTTCCTACAAGCCATTTCCTATCAAATATACACTTGACTACATAAGATGTCTATTCACCCAGACACATGGAAAATGACCCATCTTGATTACCTTTACATAAAGGTCATATATGAAAAATGCATAACTGGTATTGTAAGATGATCTTGGAGCCCTGGAATACACAGCGTAAGAGAGGGCTGTGGGCTGTGTTAGGGAGAATCACTATTATGAACTCATGGAAGAAGTGGCAGGAAGCAATCCTTTGAGTATGAGCAGAAGGCTTATCAACAATAGCTACCCTATCTGCCCAGACCCTGCCTCATTTAATCTTCACAATAACCTGACAGTAGGTTTTGTTGTTACCATTTTACACAAGGAGACTGATACCGAGAGAGGTTAAGTGTCACACCACAGACCACATAGCTAGTAAGCAAGTGAAACCCAGGAAAAAGTGACTTCAAAGCAGTGCTCTTTCCATGGTGCCCTTTTGTCTTACTCTGCTCATGAAGAGTAAGTGGGAGGACATATGCAAGGAGGCAGAGTAATGGTGGCCCTGCAACTAGTGGGATTTCTTCCCTCCCCTTAACAGCCAGCAAGTGTTTTTAGGGTCATTTTGTGTTAGGATGGACTATGAGGAAATGAACAGACTGATATTTCTGTACTTTTCTCTACCAATTTGAAAGCGCTACCTTTTTTTCTGTTCAATATCTAGTATAATGTGCCTAAAAAAGTACAGTTCCTTCTCTTAATACAATTTAAACATGAATAAATGCAGCCTACCCTTCTTCTTCCAAAAAGCTTCCTTGTAATACATCATACACTTAATGATAGCTCCCATTGGAAGACGTTGGACTAACTGGTTTCTCTCAGGTGGCAACTCTGGAGTAAAGTGAATCTTGGCTGTCAGAGTCGGAGGGATGGCAGTAATTACATATTTGCACTAAAAGACACAAACACAAAATACCACCTCAAATGTGAGCCAGAATGTTTGCAGAGGGTATGAAACATGATATTTGTCATTTTGAATAACACTGAACAGTAAGAGCATACAAAATGAGGCCAGTGCAAGGCAGAAAACAACAAGGTAGGTCAGCAAAATCTGGTCATTTGGAAGACTGAGTTGGAAGCATGCCAGTATTATGCCACTGCTTGGATTATATTTGGTTAGAGGCTACAGAATACACAAGCACTATTTAATATACGATCCTTTTGACTAAACTGAATTACCTCATAAACTTCATGATTCAACGTCTGTACAATGATGTTGTCACCTGACTGGTCAACACAGGTAACAGGACGTGTCAGCTTCACTCTGTCGCCAAGAAGGCTCATTATCTTTTCACTCACTTGACCAGATCCACCTACAAACTTCCGTTCCTACAGGAGAAGGCAGGCAAGAAACATAAAAGCCCAAGGACTATCATATTTGCCACTGATTAGAAAACCTCCAGAAAGTCAGAGGCCATACCTCCACCCTCTGTACATTTAACCATTGGAAGAACTCATTAAGTCAGAGGCAAAGTCTACCAAAAGACCTTGATTACCATGTTCTGCAGTTCCTGGCAATAAAAAGCAGTTACTAGTTTATAAAGTCACAGAATCAAAAGACATGTTCACCTGTACTGGTCCCTTCACTGAATGCAAACAGCAGCAAGTCTCTGGGCTTCAAATGCCCAGAGGGAATGCATGGAGGGAATCCTGGGAAAGGGCAGGTGTTGTGCTTCTCCCATGGGATATGACTTCTTTTTTTAAAAAAATTAATTTTCTTTTTAGTTTTATTGAAATGGGGATGGAGTTTATAACTCCCCTTGGTTTCTTAAAGCCCTAGCCAAGGGTTGTCTAAACAGATTAAAGTGTTGTCTAAGAGAACAGGTTCAGAGTGCTTTTATAAAGCACCTGGTCATCACCCAACGATATTCTAAGAATCTAAATCTCAGATATTGAGTAACTTTTTGCAAAAATGTCTCGAAGTTTCAATGTGGGGGAAGAAGGGGAAAACCTAAGCACCTGTGTGTTCCTCCAGACATTGTTAAGTAGTTCCTTTGATCAGCCCTATAAGTCCATGAGTGCTTTTCCCCACTGTTATCTGCTCTACTCAACATGGAAATGGTTCCAGCTAAATCTAAGAAGTTAAATCCTTAATATAATGCATTTTGTAAGAACCAGGGGAATATACTTAGCCTGTTGTAGAATATTCTTTGTAATGGTTAGAAATACATGTAGGTAGACTGAGGAACAGCTCAACATTTAACAGTTGGGTACCTCAATCATGCTCTAATAGAAAACCTTGCATGAGCAGCCACACAGTGATTTTATGCTTTTCATAACTGGCTATTGTTCTAATGACACCACCAAAGTTCTTTATAAAAATATGCTCATAGTAGTTCAGACCTAAAATGATGATCTATCTTTCCTCAAGAAACTAGGACCATTTAATTTATAATTTGACCTCTGTTTTCCAAGACTTATTTTCAGTTTTAGTAGAGTGCAAATGGAAAGACCATGGACTATTTCATCTCGTTCACTGCCTATCCCTCCATGTCTAGTATTGGTCAAATTAAATTATTAAATAATAAATCTAAGTTCTTTATAAAAACATTGTTATAATTGTTTGAGAGTCATAATGTGAACTGTGCTTTCCAAAAGTTCATGTAGAGTATGGCTAGAAGCATCCTGGCTCCTCTGAATGAGTCAAGATACCCTGGAAAGTAAAATACAGGTTTAAAGGAGTAATGTGTTATTTCTGCCTATAAGTAACGAAAGAAAAAATGCAACTGTCCCGTATTTGCTAAAGGTAAGGATCAAGTGGACAATAACTCTTGGGGCCACAAGAGCAACTTGAGGACTTCTGGATATCTCCTAAAGAGAAAAATAATTCACTTAGTGGAGAAGGGCTCCACCCCTTGCACTATGGAACAGAGCAAAGTTAGATTTAAACTACTAATTAAACCTCATTTCATCAAGGCATTGTATTCCTAGAAAAGAGAGACCCATTTGCTTTGGATAAGGGAGAGCCTTGAAATGATCTTAGAGGCTAAAAAAAATGGGGAATTAGGATTCTGGCCTCATCACTGGTTTGCTGTGTGTTCACAGAATATGCTAAATGAGTCCAAAACAGAAGTAGTATGGAGCCAAATTCTAGTTGGGAGCAAAAATTTAGAATCCAAAATACAGAATTTACTAATGAAATGGTGGCCATAAATCACTATGAAAATTAGAAGAAAGAATAGTGACTTCTATTCTATAATAGTTAACATAAAAGAATAACTGAGACACAGAATGGGACAAAAAAGCTTTATGTATGGAGCAGAGATGACTTTAAATATAATAATTTTACAAGTATAGTAATCCCCTCCTTATCTGTGTGCAATATCTTCCAAGACCCACAATGGATGCCTGAAACCACGGAGAGAAACAAACCTTATATATACTATATTTTCCCTATACATACATATACTTTACAGCTTCTCTTTGGCATATCAAAAATGCCAAATCACTACTCTTGCAATTTGGAGTCATTATTAAGTAAAATAAAGGTTACTTGAACATAAGCATTGTGATACTGTAACAGTTGAGATGATTACTAAGTGATCAACAGGCAGGGAGCACCTATAGTGTGGAGACACTAGACAAAGAGATAATTCGTGTCTCAGGGAGGACAGAGTGGGAGGGCATGAGATTTCATTTTATTTCTCAGAACACTGCACAATTTAAACTTATGAATTGGTTATTTCTGGAATTTTCCATGTAATATTTTCAGATTGTAATTGACCAAAGATAACTGAAACTTCTGACAGAAGGGCAACTATACTAGAAATTTTTGGAAATTAGTTATTTCAGTAATTTAGCTTCCCCTTACATAAATAGCCTAATTTTACCTATCTTCAAAAGGAAAGAGCAGCATTCCCAAAACCTACATAATTCAAAATATAACATTCTTTAGCTGTGATCTTATTTGCAGGAATGAGAAATGGAAATGAGAAATTTTGTTTTCAGAAAAGTTTTTTGAGATCATCTCAAGCTGCTAATTATTCATGTTTCAAAATGCTTCAATTATTCAGACACTGATCTGGGGGTAGGGGTAAAAATCTCAAATAAAGTTATACTGGTAAATGGACCCTCCATACCTGGCCCCCATTGGTAACGGAGAATATCCGAGTGGTGCCACCACACTGCTTCACATACCACAAGAACCACAAGGCAGAAACCTCATGAGGCTCAGAGGTCACATTGATGTTCACAAAGAGAGACGCAAACTGCTTAGCAGTCCTGGTCACAGAATAAGAGTGCATGTCAGAAGTAAATACATATATGCTTCACTGGGCATGTTTTTAAAACACAATTTAGTATGGTTAGAAAATATTTCCATGGCTTTTGAAAAAAACATCATGAACTCAATTTCTGAAGGAATGCATATTTTAACTCTTAGGAAAAATGAACTTTTACCTTGCTTTTCAGAAATTATGGGTTAGCTTCAAATATGCTAATCCCAGTGTAGTCTAAAGGATCGATATGCTTTTCAGGGATAATTAAGGATATCTGTTCTCACTTATTTGAATAACCCTCCTCTACTCTCCACCTCCACTGGTCCAGGTCCAGGTCCTGGTCCAGGGTACCACTGACTGTCACCTGGGTTACAATTGTGGCTGCTCATGGTTATCTCTACCTGGTCATCTTATACTCCCTCTTGATGCTTCTCCAAGTTATAGCCAATGAAGTCTTTTAACAGCTCAAAACAAAACAAAACAAAACAAACTCTACTCCACCTAAAACCTTTCAAAGGTTTTCACGGAAAAAGGCAAAAGTCTCAAATATGGCAATTACTCTTGCACCATCAGCATCTCAACCAGTTCTCCAATCTGTCATTAACATCACTTTCTCATGGCCTCTTTATGGTCCAGGAATACTGTCCATACTTTGCTAAAACATGCCAAACTTCGAACCTCAGGGCCTTTATAAAAGCTATTTGCTGTTCTCTCTACCTTGAAAATAACTTCTCCAAACCATCCACCCTTCGTAATGCCCACTGTTCACTGTGGCTTATTGCTGGAATATACCACCCATTAGACTATTCATCCTTCAGGTCTGCAGGATGAATCCACAGTACATCATTCTTGGAAAATACCACCCCCTCACACCATCAAGGTTTCCCCCACCATACCATAACTACTGCTGTACATTCCTGGGAGATACCATCTACAAATATCATCCAACTTTTATGTCTCCCCCCAATCTATTGTGACTCATTCTTGGAAGATACTACCTTTCCACATCATCCATCCTTCCTGTCTTCCTCATGCACTATGGCTCATTCCTGGAAGATACAATCTACACAGCTTGTCTACTCCCCATTCAATGTGGTTCATTCTTGGAGGACACCATCCCATCACACCATTCATTCTTCTTGCCTCCATATCAACTGGCTCATGACTGAAAGATACCATTCTCCCACACCATCTATTGTTCCTCTCTTACTACGCCCCCTGTGGTAATTGCTACTAATACTATCTAAACACATATTTCATCTCCTATGTCTCCTCTAACAACTGTGGCCCATTCCTGGAAGATACCTACTCCCCTAAACCATCCACTTCTCCTGCCACCCCCATCCACTGTGACTTATTCCTGGAAGACACCATCCCACTACATCATATATCCTTCCTGTACCTCCCCCTACTGTCACTAAGCATTCCCAGATTATACCACTCCCTCACATAACTTATCTTTTTGTATCTCCCCATCCACTGCAGCTCATTCCTGGAAGATACCATCTCCTATACCATCTAACCTTCCTCTCTCCCCATACTCTGTGGCTTATTCCTGGAGGATACCAATACCACCACCCACACCATCCACTCTTCCAGTCTCTCCCACCCCCATCCACTGTGGCTTATTCCTGGAAGATACCCAGTCCCTACTCCACCCAGCCTTCCTGTATCCCTCACCCCATTCATCAGCTCATTCTTGGAAGATAGCATCTGCACATACCATCCATCTTTCTTGTCTACCCTCATCAACTGAGGCTCATTCCTGGAAGATATCATTCAACCAATCCATCCATCCTTACTGTCTCTCCTCATGTACTGTGGTTCATTCTTGGAAGTGACCACTCTCCTTCAACATCCATCCTTAGCTATCTACCCTCATCTATTGTGGCTCATCCGTTTACACCATCATCTCTTCCTGTCTTCCCCCATCCCCTATGGCTCATTCTTGGAAGATACCATTCCCTCACATCATTCATCATTTCTGTCTCTACTAACTCACTGTGGATCAATTTTGGAGGATACTAATCCCCTACACTATCCACCCTTCTTGTCTTTCTCCTGAAATATAGCATCCCACTGCACCACCCATCTTTAATGACTCCTCTCTATGCACTGGGGTTCATTCCTGGAGAATACCATCCCTCACACTAGCCATTCTTCCTATCTCCTGCCAGCAACTTGCTTATTTTTGGAAGATACTATCCAAACATACCACCCATCTTTCATGTCTTCCCTCCATCCACTCATTTCTTGGCTCATTTTAAAAATATACCATCTGTACACACCATCCACATTTCTTGTTTTCCCAATCCACTGTCACTCATTCTGGAAATATACTGTCTTCTTACACTATACATTTTTATCCACTATAGAACTTTCCTGAAAGATACCATGCTCCAGCACCTTCTACCCTTCCCTGTTTCCTCCCATCCTCTGTGGCTTATTTTTAGTTGACGCGTCAACTTTCTTGTTTGTGTTCAAAGATTTATTCACTAAAGAATATCTCCTTTATTCTCTGACATTTCAGGTTCACTGTTACAGTCCCTCTCCTAGCATTATGTAATTTTGTCTATAATGCCAGTCTCCTGCTAGAAGAATGTAAACTCCATGGGAGCAGGGGCCTTGTTTAACAAATTCACCACCATTCCTCAGTGCTTGCTACAGTACTTTCACATAGAAGCCTCAAATGGTGACTGAATAATTTGTAACCATTTATTACAGATTATAAAGATTTTAATCTTTATTTATACAGATTAGTTGATTATTTATTAACATATAGCTAATAACACACGTTCTCACTGAAAACATTATGCAATTTGTATTTTTGCTAAAATATACTAGTGTCCTTCCATTTCATATTTTTATATCTATATGGAATTACTTTAAATTCTTTCCAAATTGTTTCTATAGCTGACCACTATATAATCTGAAAACATAATCACTTGTTTTATTGCAAATCACACAACCCTTTCATTAAAAAAAAAAAGTTCTACTTCATTCACCTACTTTTCCTCTTAAGCTTTAGGTTACTTTTATGTTCAAACATGCTCTGAAATCTAAATGTTTTTAACATTGCTACTGACTGAAAGATCATTAGGTTTCCTCTTAACTCTTTTCCTATAACTTATAAAGAAAAATGCTGCAGTTCAAGATAGGATAGAAAAATCAGAATTGAAGATAAAAAGTAACTTTTAAATGTCAAGATTACTGTGTCCAGCAGATCTTATCAATGAGGTCTTTCATCGTAATCCTGTCCCACTCTTCTGCACGTGGAGCATTCCATGGTGCATCAGCTGGAATCTGCAGAGAAAGAAGGGCTCATATCTAGGTGTGATGGTTACTGCCCACTGCCTTGCCAAGAAGCCCTAAGAAGAACCTCTGAAAACTGGTTTTTATATCCATGTTGGAATCTGTGATTGGCATATAATTCAATGTAGATAGCTCTTTGGATTCCATGTATTAATGCTGTTACTATAATAACTAATAATAATAATGGCAATATATAAATGCATGTATAACTATGTAATAGATACATAAATTAATAAATTTTGAGAATGATAATTATTAGTATTGAAAGCTAACACCCATTTTAAGTCCCCAATTTAAGTTTCAGAGTGATGTTACAGAGACTGAGACTAAGTAAAAAATCCTTGAGGCAACTAATCTTTCTTTCCTTTACTACTAAAGGGGCATCACGTAAGTAGGATACCTGGCATACATACATCACATAGATTGTCAGTGGCAGAGAGTGGAAAGTACACAGGCATTAATATTAGACGGATGTGGGTTGAACCTTGGTTCCCTTGCTATGTGGTCTTGTGGGAATTACACAAACCCTTGGCACTCATTTTCCTTATTTGTAAATTGGAAATACTGTGAACTTTTCAGAGTTGTTGGGTGCACTGGAAAGGATATGCATCATTATCCAGAGCCATGTTCCCTGGACTGTAAAAGGACATGAAACAGTGGCTATTGTTACTTTAGAAACAGGTCATGTGCAAACTGAACACCCACACTTTACCTCTTTTCCCATGTTATCCATTGTCCGCCACAGGTTGTTGTAATCCAGATATGCAATGGGATTCCAGACTGGAGGGAAGGCACCCCGAAATGGGTAAGTTTTCCCCTGTAACATAAAAACAAAGGATAAATGAAGATAGTATTTTAAAAACTCAAAACCAACCAATGTAAGAGCCATTTTCAAAGTAATAGAATCCTCTACTGTGTCAAAAGCAACAGGTCTAAGTAGTTTTTAAGGCCTTATTTACTAATTCAATTCCTTTTTCTTTAAACACAAAACATCTGGTGAATCTTAATTAGGTCACAACACCTATGAATACAATTTTGCATGAGATTTTGATTTTTTTATCAAATAAAAATATTAGATATTTGAAGAAAGCCTACTGTGTGCACTGCACAATATTAACTGTGTTGATTTTTTTTTAAAGGGCTAAAGCAAAACTCTTGATTATCAAGGCAGGGACACAAGATATTACAGCATTTGCATTCATATGTGCACACTTGTAAGCATGTGCACACACACTCCAATTGAGTAAAAATATACACAGCCAGTAAGTGACAAAGAAGAAATTTTCTCTTCCACAGTAACAAATTCAAGTAACCTGAGCAGATTACATGATCCAATTTCTTATATGAAAATACTGTGTTGTATTCCTGTAATGCTTTTTGTGACTCCAAAATCCTTTATCCTTACTACCACTATCAGCACTAACATTTATTAAGATCTTTCTCCATGCCCTGGCTGGTGTGGCTCAGCAGACTGAGCACCAAACTGCGAAGCAAAGGATCACTGGTTCGATTTCCTGTCAGGGCACATGACTGGGTTGTGGGCCAGGTACAATGTGTGGGCACGCGAGAGGCAACCACACATTGATGATTTTCTCCCTCTCTTTCTTCCTCCCTTCCCCTCTCTCTAAAAACACATAAATAAAATCATCTTTTTAAAAGATCTTTCTCCATGCCTGGCACTGCTCTAAGCTATTTATATGCATTATCTCATGTAATGTTTATCCCAACTTTGAGAGGCAAGCCCTATTAATATTCCCATTTTATAAATGAGGAAATTAAAGCCTGGGGATATTAGCTAGAAAATAGAAAAATAGAAATTTCTTGTTCTCAAAGTATTTGCTCATAAACATAAGTTTTCTGGCCTCCCATAGGGTTGGTGAAATGTTGAAATAGGCTTTTTCTAAAGACATCTTAAACTTCCCAACTTTTAAAATAGAGAGAACTTTGAAATGTGAAACTTATAAACCTTCCACTCATATTTTTTATAATTCTAAAGAGTAAAAATGGAGACTAATAAGTTCTGAGGTATAAGATGGCCGCTGGGCAAACAGGGTCAACTTTGGAAAATGCCAAAACATGTTCTGAGAGAAATGGGCAGAGACATTTTACCAAGAACACAAAAAATAGCTATGGAAAAAGGAAAGAATGAGGTTAAGTAATAGCTCATAGGCAGCCTTCACAACAGCTGGTTCTTGTTATAATTCTTCTCTTAATTAAAATTGGGGGAAAATCTACATTTTTCTCTATGAGTTTATATTCAAGTTAACAGTCTCATAAAAAAACTAATCTTTGCTTTGAAAAAGTTACTTTTAAAAATTAAATATGCCCAGTCATCTGAGAACATTAAGAAAAGTATTATAAATATAATTTAAAAAATGTGTCCTACATTCCTAATTAAGTTATTCTCAGGACAAGGACAACCACAGTAAGATTTCATGCGAGGTCCTAAGGACCCCATGATCTAAGCCTTGTTAAACAGAGGTGTCAGGAGGACTGAAGAGTTCAGCGAGACAGAAGAGTCTAGCCTGGCAATCATTTTAGGAATGGGAGCCATGGAATATTCTAAGATTATAAAGACCCACGATGGCATTAATCTTTATCCTGTTGAGAAAAGCACCAAGTTGATGAAGGAATATTATTATTTACTCTTAGCATTTCCTAGCTTCTCGGCTCTTATTCCACAGAAAACCTAAATCTGCTAAAGAAATGCATATACTATGTGGAAACAGTCACCTACATGTCACCTCTTCCTTTCTCACAAACTCCTGGAAGGCTCATTTCTTCCATGGCCTGCTTCTAAACTAGGTAACTCTTGAGACTACTTTTGCATGTGTCAGTCCCCAAAGTATTGCAGTGGGAGGGCCTGGAGAAGTCTGTTAGCTGAGAACTGCCTGCTAACCAGATCTTCTCAGACTCTTAAATGCAATGTCATAGTTTTCTCAAAAAGGTGTCAGCAGTTTCTCAATCCTAAACCACTTAGGCACAGAAATGCCTTTACAACCTAAGACAGTGAGGTAGAAACTCCAGGAATACTTTCACATGGCTACTGCTCTTTAAAAATAAAAAAGCTTCCCAGCAGTGGAATCGCTAGGTCAAAAGGCATTTCCATTTTTAGTTTTTTAAGGAAATTTCATAATGTTTTCCTCAGTGGCTGTACCAGTCTGCATTCCCACCAACAGTGTCCTGGGGTTCCCTTTTCTCCACATCCTCACCAGCACTTGCTGTTTGTTGATTTATTAATGATGGCCATTCTGACCAGTGTGAGGTACTATATCATTGTGGTTTTAATTTGCATTTCTCTGATGGCTAGTGATGTTGAGCATCCTTTCATATGCCTATGGGCCCTGTGTATGTCCTCCTTGGAGAAGTGTCTGTATGGGTCCTGTGTCCACTTTTTAATTGGATTACTTGTCTTCCTGGTGTTAAGTAGTATGAGTTCTTCATATATTTTGGAGATCAAACTCTTGTCCAATATGCCATTGGCAAATGTGTTCTCCCATACAGTCAGTTCTGTTTTCATTTTGATGATGGTTTCTTTAGCCATGCAGAAGCTTTTTAGTTTGATGTAATCCCATTTGTTTATTTTTTCCTTTATTTCCCTTGCCATAGGATGTATATTGGCAATAATATTGCTATATGGGCTATCTGAAATTTTCCTGCCTATGTTTTCCTTTAGGACTTTTATGATGTCACAACTTACAGTTAAGTCTTTTATCAATTTTGACTTTATTCTGGTATATGGTATAAGTTGGTGGTCTAGTTTAATTTCTTTTGCATGTACCAGTCCAGTTCGCCCAACACCATTTGTTGAACAGGCTATTTTTACTCCATTTTATGCTCCTGTCCCCTTTGTCAAGTATTAATCGACTGTAGAGACTTGGGTTTATTTCTGGGCTCTCTATTCTGTTCCACTGAGCTATATGTCTATTCTTATGCCAGTACCAGATTGAATACTGAATCACCAATTCAAAAGAACTTATGCACCCCCATGTTTCATAGCAGCGCTATTTACAATAGCCAAGTGCTGGAAACAGCCTAAGTGCCCATCAGTAAATGAGTGGATGAAAAAACTGTGGTACCTTTACACAATGGAATACTACACAGCAGAAGGAAAGAAAGTGCTATTACCCTTTACAACAGCATGGATAGAACTGAGACTATTATGCTAAGTGAAATAAGCCAGTCTGTGAAAGACAAATACCATATGATCTCACCTATAAGTGTAATCGAATCAACAAAATAAAGAACAAAACAGAACCACAGGCATGGAAACATGGAGCAGACTGACAGTGACCAGAGGGGATGGGGGAGGGAGATAATGACGGAAAGAAGGGGAAGGGACTAGTCAAAGAATATGTATGAATGACCCACGAACATGCACAGCAGTATGGTAATTGGTGGTGAGATGGGCAGAGGAGGGCAAGGGGAAATAATTGGGACAACTATAACAGAATAATAATAAAAATGATTTAAAAATATTAAAAAAGTAAAAAATAAAAGTCTTGAACAAAGGGCAAGTTTATTTTGTGCCTATACTCTGAAACCCTCCTACCCTTCCAAATTGGCTTTTACTCTTTAGAGGAGAATGTCTTTGATACAGCAGAAACTGTTGATGTCTAGTAGAACACAATGTTCCTGGAATTGTGCCCAAAATACTTAAGTCCTTTTGAGAAATCACATCCTTGATCTACGAACATTTGTAATAACAAAAGACTAGTGCGAGATGAGGACAGTTTATGACTCCCACATCATTCTTTATTTTTGGTCATATGAGATAAGCCAAGTTTATAGTAAGAAAGTAGCATTGGCATGTTAGAGAGCTTCAGCTCTCTGTATCTTTATATTTTAGTTAAACAAAAGGAAATGAGTGTTATTAAAGACTATCATAGGCCACTGAGGATGGCTCCCAACTATTTTTCTTTAATCGTCTAAAAATAAACAAATATGTTCTGGATTGGTTTAGCAATATGTCTATAACCCATATGAATTCCTTGGCACCATTCTAGTCCCACTGTTTCATAACAAGCCTATAAAAAAATTTAGTGGTTTCTTTTCCATAGTTCATAATAATGCTTTAAATAAAGAAATAATCTAAAAAGAGACCCATTAGGAGAAAAAAAGATAGCGGAGGAGTGAATGGGAGTCACGCTGACCTCCTCCCAAGACAAAACTGGAATTGCGACTAAATAGTGGAGTAATCACCTGGAAAACAACAGAATGATAGAGGGAGAAGAGCCTTGGAGCTGTGGACAGACAGTGGAATCAACTTTCACACATTCGAACAGGTGAGAATTGCAGTGGAGGCTTGAGAGGGTGGGCTGGGAGCCCACGGGCACCAGCACCAGAGGGACATTGAAACAGCCAGTTGGATCCCCCTGAGAAGAACATAAACAGGGACCCCTAGACTACAGCAGCTGAAACCAGGAAAACACACAAAGCGCAACCCCAAAAAGCTTAGGGGTGCTCTCTTCCAGAGACAGGTGGCTGGAGATGCAAAGAGACATTTAAAGGGCCAACACAAAAATGTGCAGTGGCAGCTCCCTTCCTTGATGTCTGGGTAGAGGCGGCAGCAGAATGTGCTGGTGCCTGAGGAAAGATTGGTGAGGAAAACTTTGTGAAGAGATCTGAGACGGTGGCCAGCAGAGCCGCTGGTGATAACTCACCTCCCACTTTGCAGCTACCATCTCACTCAGGCATAAGTAAATTAATTAACCTGCCTTTTGGGCGCTCCACACACAGCTTGTGTGCATGTGGGCTGGGGGCTGAGTGCAGACTGGCTGGAAGAAATAGAGGATCCCTGGCCAAAGGGGACACACAGCTGCATAGAGACCCTTGAGGAGAGACTGGAGACAGAGGGGTTGGAGAAAGAACTGAAGGATTATCCGAGATTCCTGGATCAGACTCCCCCCTCATTCTGTAGTCCCCATTTTGCGCAGGCAGGCCACACCCCTAAAGAGGCAGAAGCGGGCGCACAAGCTGGAAGGTGGGCGATTACAATGCGGTCCACAGAAATAGTGGATCCCTGGCCAAAGGGGTCACAGAGCTGCCCAGAGACCCTCAAGGAGAGACTGGAGACAGAGGCATTGGGGACTCCAGGTGCTGACTCTTCCCCAGTCCATGATCTCCATCTTGCTCAGGCGGACTACTCCCCTGAGTGACAGCAGCTTATAAGGGGATCATAGTCCCACCATCAGGAGGCACTGCTCTGCCCTGTGGTGCCTAAGCCTGACAGATGAGGACAGAGTGACCAGATTGACAATCACAGGAGACAGACACAGACAGCAGATTCCTGGAAGGCTCAAATGGCTCCAGGTTAGATAGGGTCAACAACTGACATCATCAGAGGCAGACCCAGAAAGAAAAGTAAATAAATAAATAAATAAATACATAAACAAAAAAAACAAATAAATAAAAGACCTGCCTACTACAATAGAAGTTTAATCCACAAAGTCAGGAAATCTAGATGGAAATCGAAGCAAAAGCAAAAAAAAAAAAAAAAAAAAAAAAGACTCTCACAAAAATGGGAAGAAAAAAAAGTTCCCCCAAATGAGGGGAAAGGAGGAATCCTCACACAGAGAGCTAACTGAAATTGAGGCAAGTGAACTATCAGATACTGAATTCAAAACAATGACTCTAAGGAAGCTCAATGAGCTCAGCCAGCTCAAAGGTAACTATGAGAAACTATCAGGAACTTAGAGCAAACTATATCAACCTGGAAAAGGACATACAAACTATCAAGAAGACACAGGAGGATACGAAGAATACCATTTCTGAGTTGAAGAACACAGTAGAAGGAATCAAAAGCAGACTAGATGAATGGATGAAACTAGAGAGCATTATGCTAAGCGAAATATGCCAGGGGGTGAAAGACAAATACCATATGATCTCACCTATAAGCGGAACCTAACCAACAAAACAAAGATGCAAGGAAAATAAGACCAGCAACCCTGAAAGAAAAAGAAACCAACAGAGACAAGAGGGAAGGAGGGAGGGGTGGGTGGGGGAACAGGAAGGGAACGGGAAAGTCAAGGAACATACAGCAAGCACTCATGGACAAAGCCAAAATGGGGAAGGATTGAGGGAGGGAGGCGGGGCAGGGGAAAGTGTTGGGGGGAAGGCGGAGACAAATATATTTGGGAAAATGAATAAATTAATTTTAAAAAATACAAAAGATGTTACTTTTATGTAAAATAGTTGGGGAACAGGCTTCATTCTATATCTAGAATCTCAATAGTTTAGTGGGCAAGTTCCAAAAATTATATGGAACTACAAAAGACCCCGAATAATCACAGCAGCCTTGAGAAAGAAGAACAAGTAGGAGGAATCACACTACCTGATATCAAGCCATACTACAAGGACATAATAATCAAAACAGCATGGTGTTGGCATAAAAAGAGACATATAGATAAATAGAGCAAGAGAGAGAGCCCAGGAATAAACTTGTGCCTTTATGGTCAATTAATATTTGACAAAAGAGGCAAGAACACAAAATGGGATAAAAACAATCTATTCAATAAATGGTATTGCGAAAATTGGACAGATAGATGCATAAAAATAAAACCAGACCACTTTCTTACACCATATACCAGAATGAAAAAAAAAATTAAAAAAGAGACCCTTTAAATAGGATGGCAGTGTTATATTGTATTAATAGTTAATAAAATAATTTTCTTCCTCTTTCCAAATTCAGGTAGCCAAGCTCTCTTCAAACATGCATAGTTCTACTCTACCTAGAAAAAGCCATTATAATTGACATGGAAAAAATCTATCCCATTGAAATGTGCTGGTTCTCCCAAATCTGCATCCAGTTCCTATGCTTCTCAAGGCCCTCCCTTCTCCCACCTACTGACTCCCCCAGGGTCCAATCCCCAGGCTTTTCCTTTTCCTCTGCCCAGCCATTTCCCTGGGGGACTCATCCACCATCTATATTTGTTATTATATTTGCACACTGTTATGGTTTTCATTTTCAAGCCTCTGCTCCTTTTATAAGTATTACCAAGTTGTTATCTACAACCTTTCTCACAAATTTAAGACTGGCAGCACACTCCTGAATGCTTGTTCATTGTTGGGAAATGCCCTGTCTGGTTTCAGAAACTATAACCCTGCCAACAGGCTGGAGCACCCCAACGCTGGAAATAATCAGGAGACCTTGGAGAAACAGGCTCCTAAAGATTACGCTCCTGGCAGGGGCGCAACTCTTGCCTCTCTGCTTTGTCTTGTGAGGTCCTTGTCAATGATGGGTAAGACCCCTTGGGGGAGAGGTGACCTAAGCCAGGCATTGACTGGTATAGGCAGCAGACAAGAAACTGGGGGACACGGAGAAAGGGCAAAAAGGCCAGCACCTCTCAGCTTCGCTTGGACACAGCCAGAGTCCTCATTATAGCTGAAAAACAGTCTCCTTATCTCTTTGTGGTCCTCTACCCATATCTGGCTCAGGCTTGAAACAGTGCAGGAATCAGCCCTAAATCAGATCTGGCTGTTCCCGGGGAAATCAGGCTGAAAAGTAAATTCTTTAATGTGTGCTTTGTTCTTCCCTCAAAGCTCTGGCCAGCTTATGCTGAGAAGGACATTTACATTATTTACACCCCTTACACTATATTGTTAGGCACCTTTATGTCGACTTTAGTCTCTCACTTGTTTATACTGATCTCCTCTCAGAGATCCCATGTAAATAAGTGTGTTCCTGTCACTTGTCTTCTTAAAAGCATCATATATCCTCTGTGAAACTTAACATACTGATGTAATGAGATAACGAATGCACTCCTGTTACCTAGCTCCACTGATAAGATTTTCAATAAAAGCTTTGGAACAAAGGGCGATGGGGCCTTCTCCATTAGAGGGATATGCCACGGGCTTCTCCACTAAGAGGGAAGTGCCCACCTCTGCTCTCCCGGCAAACAGAGAAGTGCTTGCGATGATTTGTGTTTATTCCCCTTATCTGTGACAACCCCGGGATGGGCTCTGTGGGATTCAGACCCCTGTTTCCATCTCAGTTGGCCCCCGCCAGTTTCCCTCAGATTCAGAGTGCGCTGCGCTCCCTGTGGCATGCTCCTTCCCCCCAGCACTGCGGTTGCTGCCTGGGCCGGACAACAGGTGACCCCCAGTGGCGCTTCCCTGTGGTGTCGCGCCCCCTCTAGCTGCCGTGCAGTGCAACAGTCCATAACCTAGCATTCCACCTTATTCTCAGCCCCTCTTCTCAGGACTTGCACAGTTGTCAGGTAACACAGTGGGCACTTGAACTGTACAGTCCTATCTTTAGGAAAAGATAACCATTAAGCTCAGATATAAATGATTACACATCATCAAGAAGGAAAGGTTCAAAATAAATAGTTATGCCATTTTCCCCAAGAAATTCTAGTTATATACAATAATTACAAACAAAGCAATTATGATAGAAGTAATAGGAGTTCTGGAATCTGCTGAGTAAGTAAAGATAATTGACAGAGCATTTTTAACAACTTTAATATATCATTCACATACTCTATAGTTCATACATTTAAAGTGTAAAACTTAACACTTTTGGATATATTCACAGAGTTGTGCAACTATCACATGTAATTTTACAACATTTTGTCACCCCAGGAAGAAACACTTAATCATTAATAGTCACTCTCCATTATCCCCCACCCCATTTGAAGAACTATGAGATTATTTTTTCAAAGCAGCTGCATCATTTTACATTCCATTTTACATTATGAAGGTTCCAATGTCTTCACATCCTCACCAACACTAGTTACTGTATTTTTTTATGACAGCCATCCTGGTGGGTACAAAGTGGTATCTCATTTTAGTTTTGACTTGCATTTCCCTAATGACAAATGGTGGTCAAAGTTAAATCAGGCTTGATTAATGGAAGGTCATGTTGTTGAGCCCATCCTCACTGCCATGACATTTTTTATGTGGGCCCACTGAGAAAGTTACAGTGGAAAGAGATGGTGTGATGACTTTGTACTGCGTCAACTTGTTCAGGCTGAACTGGATTTCCTAGAATTTCCTTTCCTATTCATTTCTGGTTAGTGTAGGCAAAAGTAAAGTGAAGCAGCATTCATTCTGTAGTTCACATATATTGTTGCTTATCTCACAGCACAAAATAGCAGCCTATGGCACCTCACCATTTTCTATGCTGTATTCAACTGATTTATGTATGTCTTTCATTCCTGACTAGTCTCAATTCACTTGAGAAGAAGGACTATGCTTCACATTTGTTTATTATATCCTACACTGCCTTGTAAATACCAAGAGATGCACCTTAAATGAAAGAAATAAAAAGGAGTATGGAATTTTTGCTTTTATAGCCCTTCTCATGTCACATTTAGCTCTAAGCGTCCAGTCTTTTCCTATGCAAATGACTTTTTCTTTTCCCAAATCAGACAAGACCTTCTAATGAATGTCAATTTAATACTAACTTTTAATATCAATTCCCCATACATGCCTTTTCTAAAATAGCCATAACCAATATTACCATCAAATTTAGTAGAATTCACTATGTGTAAGATGTTTAAGGGAAAAGCAAAAGAAGACTCAGTTCCTTAGGAAACCTAAATCTCTAAAAACATTCCCTATGTTAGCATTTCTCATTCTGATCTTTATGGCTGTTATATGAAAACGGGTTCCATGGTCATAAATTTAGGAAATCTTGGCTTATAGTTAAACATCTTTAAATTTTTTTCTTACTGCCAATCCACATAGGACTCCTAATTTGCTAATGGACATCTTGGTTCTCAAAGAGAGAATATAGAGCACTTCCAAAATTTATCTGCCCAACAAACCCCCTCTTTGGCAAAGAACTTTTGGAATTAATGTTGCTAAGAAAATATTCCCGTAAGCATTCTTTCTTCATATTCTGGCTGGCATTGGCAGGGGCTTGAAAGAACATGGGAAGTTGTGATAACCAGAAGACTTACTTTCCAAATGCTACATGGAAATATATTTTCATGTCTACCTTTCCTGGAAAAGAGCATACATCATCCCACAACAATGAGCCTAATAAGAGACATAAAATAAAATCACACTTGCACATTTACCTAAAACTGAAAGTTCTCTGTGCTGAGTCTCAGGCCTAGACTTCTGCCAGTTAGAACTGAGCAATACAGAAAGTGCGTCAGAACAGATGAAGGGGGTCAACTGGAGTTAACTGAGTGCATTCACCTTGTGCATCCTGGTGACTGGGCAGAGACAGCCCTCTACTGGATGGAGTTACCTCAGCTATGGCTCCTATGATCATGATGGTAAAGACATGATGAGGACTTGTAGCAGGAGGGAGGGTGGACCAGGAGCCATCAGATTCCTAGCACAACCTTCCCAACATTTTTACATCTGAAAAGCATTTTTTTAAAAAATCTTTTTTTAAAACACATTGGGAAAAGTCACAGATACTCAAGACTTCTTTGGTAGGTGCCCAAATAATTACATAGATTAGCAACTTCACCATGTCTGTGCCCCAGGAACTACTTTTATCAGCCACTGCTGGTCAGCAAGTGTGAGCCAATAGCGATTCCTTCCCAACATCTGTGAAGGCTGATACTTTCTCAGAGATGTTCATCTGCTAAATATGGAGTGGAAACTAGGCCACTGGATAACATATAAAATTAAATCTTAGCCTGAAGTTCACTGTGTATAATTTGAGCCACACAAATTATAAGAGTTATAGGAATGAAAGGAAATGAACTAGTATATCAGTAATTGTTCTCTTTGTTTGATAAATCTGACATGAGAAAAGTCTTTTAAATGAAAAGGACTCAGCTCCACAGCTTTCGGGATCAAAGTGTTCATTATATTTAACTATAATAGCACAGATTTTCTGTGATCCCACCTAGAATTTTCTTCTAGTTGCATTAAACTCAAACACAGCAAAAAATAAAATGAAATGCTATGAAAATAGTATTGGATTGCTCAAATACAAGGTATCAACATTATTATCATTATTTGTCTCTTTTCAGTTTCAAGCTCTGTGTCTGCTAAAGCTAGTTATCAACTAGATTTTTACATTTATCTATCTGTCTCTGTCTCTCTTTCACACACTTCTGTAGGACCTTGAACTTTCTCCCATCTCTAAAGTAAGGATAACTGTCACTTACTGAAACTCTGAGGCCCACTATGTTTTCAAAAGTTATTTGTTCATTGAGGTTGACATAGTAGTGAAAAACCTTGGAGTCTACACCCAAGGGAAAGGGCTATGTAGCAGCATCAATCTTGTTAAGAGGCAGGTCAGGACAATGACAGAAAAGATTTTCTGGCTGGGTCCGAGTGTGTTCATGGGACAATGGAAATAATTTCCCTTCTTCAGGAAGTGCCCAGAATACAGCAGATATGAAATTCACAGTATATTAGAGGTTTTTTTCATTGTTTCAACTGAAAGGCTATTCTGCAAAAGTTTGAAAATTCCAGACCAATGATGAAGCCTTTCAGTTGGGGTAGTGGGCATATGCTCTGGGGTGTGGGGTAGTGACTTCAAAAGGGTGGAACAGGGAGGAAGTAGAAAGCAAGAAATGGGGAGGAAGGAGGATATTCTAACTTCAAATTGGCAATTATGTTCTAACCTATAAGATCAAAACCTCCAGGAACTGGGTTATCATGAAGACTAGAGCAATTCTCTTGAGGAAGCTGCTTATATAATGTTTAATTCCATTCACAAGGTTCTTTTTGTCATTAGCCAAAATGTTGAAGCCCCACTTGAGGAGGTGATTACGAAGTTCCACAGCTTTAGTGAGAGAAATCCTTTGTCTGACCTAAACCAAGGTAGGAGGGTGACTATAGATTACTTTTCAATTAATGACCAGAAAACAATTTATGTAGTAATTAACTCCCTATTAAACATGAATGGAAGGAAGGTCAAAAAAGTTCTGTAGAGGGACGATGGTAGCAAAACCGTGTGAATGTTACTTAATGTCACTGAAATGTACACCTAAATATGGTTAACATGGTAAATTTTATGTGTATTTCACAGTTGCTTTAAAAATTAATGGAAGGAAAATATTTAATAATTAACCCGACTGCTATATATTGGGCTGTCATTTCAACTGAGCAGAAACTTTATTCTCTTAGAAACTAAATCAGAGACTTAGCCCTGAAAGTTTACAGGAAAAGAAAGAAGCTTTTGAGAGAAAATGGCTAATGCTGACCAAGTTTTCTAAACAGTACAAGGCTTTAAGAGTAATTTCTGTCACTAAGCTTTCCTGTGACCACAAGAAGTAAATGAATTCTTTTTAAAATGGGGGGGGGGAAGGAAGTTACTAAAAGCTACTTTTTACAAGCTTTGCCAATATATCTTTTTTCTGAATACTTGATAGATCAAAGTGAAAATATGTAAATATTTTTAGTCTCTCTGCTTTTAAAAACCTATACAATTGTAACTTAGAGAGAAAAAAATCATCCTTCTTACATTACCTCATTTTTTACAATCAAAACAAAATTTCTTATCATGAGCACAGGCCCACTACCTCTTGCCTGACCTAATTGTCTTCTTTCTATCTCCTACCCTGATTTATAAAAATTACTTTAAGTCCTCCTTTTTTTCTTTTTCTTTTTAACCAGGCAGAGTATAATGGCATAAAATAAAATACTCTTGGACATACTTTGGCCAATAAGTTTACATAAATCATTTATCAAAAAGTACAGCCTAAAATTCCAAACCATGCTCTATACCTCTGGACTTAGTATTTTAACACAATAATAAAATTCATCTGTAGTCTTCAGCCTACTGAGCCTAACTGCCATGACCTGGGGTTGCTCAGGTGTCAGGTGCTCATGAAGGCCAGAGGGGCTCCAGATCTGCATCTCAGGATCTTCTCAAGACAAGAGAAGTCACTCTGGTGAATGGCGCCATATATGGCTCCCAGGCACACACTTTATCCCTCAGGTCCACAGGAGCCCTTGTTGCCAAAGTGGCAGATAATTTTTGTCACATCTTGGAGCAGTTTATTAGAGGTTCACAAGCTGACTTTCTGACCATGGAATAAGGAATAATGTGGTTAACGCACTGAACCCTGAGATTAAGAGTTGGAAAATCTCATTTTGGCTCCTAAATTCTCTGAGCTTGTCTTCTCATCTGTTAGATAAGGAAAAATAATGTTTATTACTTCATAGGGTCATTGGGAAGCTCAAATGGAGTCAGGATAGGAAGAAGCTAGGAAAATTCCTGGGCAAGTGGAATAGGGAAACTGAGACAAATAGTTGAACAAAGTGGCTGAACAATTTACAGGCAGGTGCAGATGGTCACCAGGGTGGACAGCCCTGAGTTCCTGGCAGGGGGCAAAATTGGGAAAACAAGGACCTTGCCCCAAAGGTAACCTTTCCTCTCCTGATCTTTCCTCCTGGAGATAACATATTAAATGCCTCAGTTGCATTTCAGCTCCAGGCCCAGAAAAGCAGCAAAACCACACTATTATTAAAAGCAAGAGTTATACCTGGCAAACATTAAGACCAACAACAACAAAAAATACATCCTCTGCTTTCCACACAGCCTACTGGCTAAACCAAAGTTCACCTCCTAGCAACAACAAAAAATTACTTAGCATTCCAGCACACACACAAACTGTAAAACCTTTAATTTCAGTTGTTGGCATAGAAACCTGGAGTAAATGGCTGTGGGAAGGATAGAATAAACACACGGAAAAAAATGCTTGCTGAGTTGTTACTATCAAGAAAGCCTATATTGTTTCAAATAAATTTTTATCACACTATTCTCTAAAAACAAATGTGTGGTATATATTTATAGATTCTAATTTTATTTAGAGAGGATGTGAAAAGCAGAGAGAAAGTCAGAATGCATGAATATGCCAATTTCTCTTTCAAAACAGCTCCTGAAAAATGCCTTGCTCCATCTCTGGCAGTATTCTCCATCTCCACACCCTACCTACATTACTAAGATCTGAAGGAACTGATGGAAAATCATATCCAGCATTTCTTCGTTCCTCCCCAAAACATGGCATTGCAAAATTTAAAAAAAAAATCCACAATCCAATGAAATTCACTCATAAGACAATCATAATAACTGCACATTTTATTTACTAATGCAAGTAATGAATCAATCAATCCATGAGGCATTCAGGTCCATCTGCTTCCCTAATATACAAAGAAAAAGAATCATTGAATAGAATGTTTTAAAAATATCTAGCTGATGCCACCTTTTAAGTTACAGACACATGATTAATTTATATTACTTTCACAAATCAGAGATAATCTCCAAAACAAAGCCATATTGAATTCACAAATTCATTAAACCTGTTCACTGTTAAACCCAGGCAAGAACATTTTATGTAAGAATAAGAATTTACTAAACCAGAATTAGAATAGGAATTCTATTCACAGGATTCATGAAGTAAAAGGCAGAATTGTTAGCTAATATTATTTATTGTTATTATTTACTTGTCTCCTCCTTTTAGATGGCAAGCTCCATGGGAGCAGAAACTTTGATCACATTCCCACCACTCTATTTCTAGCCTGGAATGATATCTGGTCCAGAGTATACTTCCCAGTAACTATTTATTGAATAAATGAATGAATTTAACATAAGAATGTGAACCTTCTCTGATTGAAGTAGATAGACATAGTCTATTGGGGAAGGGGTGAGGTAGAAAACACTAAACATCTATCCCTAGTGCTCGGCTCTGAGGCTCAGGCTAGGTACTCCACATTGTTATGTCAAAACTTGCACTGTAAACACAAATGAGCAAAGGTCAAGAATAGTTCTTTGGTGAATACTAAAGTGAAGCTGGATGCACTGCAGACTGCTGACAGGAGAAACGATTGAGGCATTCTCTCAAGCTGAACATTAGGAAAACTGAAGAGCTGAAGCAATCTGGATCATAAATAATACTGCTTGATTTAACTAGACAGTGGCAATCTGCCAGTGATTCACCAACTTCACTATGGCGTTATTTTAAAAAAAGAATCAGGAAATCCAAGATGGGAGTGGAGTAAGTAAAAGAAAGCTACACTAACCTCCTCCTAGGACCAATCTGGAATTACAACTAAATTATAGATAAATTATCTTGAATAACCAACTGAACACTAGCTGGAGAGAAGCTTTATAACCATGGACAGACATAGAAAACCAAGGAGCTACGATCAAGGCTACTTTACCCAGCAAGGCTTTCATTTAAAATTGAAGGAGAAATAAGGAGCTTCCCAGACAAGAAAAAAAAAATAAGGAGTTTGTTAACACAAAGCCAGTACTGCAACACATGTTAAAGGGCTTCGCAGAAGGAGGGGGCGGAGGGGGTGGAGGGGGAGGAGGGGGAGGAGGAAGAAGAGAAAAACAAACAAAAAAAAAGCCCCAAAGGAAAACAGTCTAACAATAAAATGTCAGTACATATGTACCTATCAATAACTTTAAATGTAAATGGCTCAAATCCTCCAACCAAAAGACAAAGGGCAGCTGAATGGATAAGAAGGCAAGACCCATATATATGCTGCCTCCAAGAGACCTATCTCAGAACAAAAGATACACACAGATTAAAGGTAAAGGGGTGGAAAAAGACATTTAATAAAAATGGAAAAGAAAAAAAAAGCTGAGGTAGCAGTACTTATATCTGACAAAATAAACTTTAAAACCAAGGTTACATTAAGGGACAAAGAAGGATACTACATAATGATAAAGGGAACAATCCAAAACCCTAGTAAACATTTATGCGCCCAACCTAGTAAACATTTTTGCACCTAAATATGTAAAGCAAATCTTGATGGACATCAAGGGAGAAATCAACAGATATACAGTCATAGTTGGGAATTTTAACACCCCATTAACTTCAATGGATTGATCTTCCAGGCAGAAAATCAACAAGGAGAAAACAGCCTTAAATGACACACTAGATCAAATGGATTTAATTGATATCCTCAGAGCATTTCACCTGAAAGCAGCAGAATGCACATACTTTTCAAGTGCACATAGAATGTTTTCCAAAAGAGACCACATGTTAGGACACAAAACAAGTCTCAGTCAATTTAAGAAGATTGAAATTATATCAAACATCTTTTCTGATCACAATGCTATGAAACTAGAAATCACTCATGAGAAGAATACTGAAAAACATACAAAGACATAAAAGCTAAATAACATGTTAAACAATGAATGGGTCAAAAATAAGATAAAGGAAGAAATCAAAAGATACCTTGAAACAAATAAAAATGAGGATGCAAAGATCCAAAATCTGTGGGACACTGGGAAAGCAATCTTCAGAGGGAAATTCATAGCATTACAAGCCTATCTCAGAAAACAAGAAAAAGCTCAAATAAACAATCTAATTTTACACTTAAAGGAACTTGAAAAGGAACAACAAACAAAGCTCAATGTGAGTAGAAGGAAGGAAATAATTAAGATCGGTGCCAAAATAAATGAAATAGAGTCTAAAAAAAAAAAGATACAAAAGATCAATGAATCCAAAAGCTGGTTCTTTGAAAAGATAAGCAAGACTGACACACCTTTAACCAGACTCATCAAGAAAAAAAGGGAAAGGACCCAAATAAATAAAATCAGAAATGAAAGAGGAGAAATAACAACTGGCACCAAAGAAATATAAAGGATTTTAAGAAAATATTATGAACAATTATGTGCTGACAAACTGGACAACCTGGATGAAATGGATAAATTCCTAGAAACACACAATCTTCCAAAAATAAATCAGGGACAATCAGAGAATCTGAATAGGCAGATTACACCTAATGAAATTGAAGAAATAATCAAAAAACTCCCAACAAACAAAAGCCCTGGACCAGATGACTTTCTAGGTGAATTTTACCAAACATTCTGAAAAGAACTAATACCTCTTCTTCCCAAACTATTCCATAAAATTCACAAGGAGGGAAGTCTCCCAAGCTAATTTTATGAGGCCAGCATTACCGTAACTCTGAAACCAGATAAAGACACTACAAAGAAAGAAAATTATAGGCCAATATCATTGATGAACATAGACGTTAAAACCCTGAACAATATATTAGCAAACTAAATACAGCAATGCATCAAAAAGATTATACACCATGATAAGTGGGATTTATTCTGGGAATGCAAAGATGGTACATCACTCACAAATCAAAAAATGTGATTCACCACCTAAACAAAATGAAGGATAAAAACCACATGATTATATTAATAGATGCAGAAAAAGTTTTTGATAAAATTCACCATGCACTTATGATAAAAACTCTCAGCAAAATGAGAGTAGAGAGAACATACCTAAACATAATAAAGGCCATATATGACAGACCCGCTGCCAGCATCATAGTTAACAGGCAAAAACTACAAGTGTTCCCGTTAAGATTGGGAACAGGACAAGGGAAATCTGCTTTCACCTCTATTATTCAACATAGTATTGGAAGTTCTAATGACAGCAATCAGACAAAAAGAAGAAATAAAAGGCATCCAAATTGGAAAGGAAGAAGTAAAACTGTCTTTATTTGCAGATGACATGATACTGTACATAGAGAACCCCAAAGATTCAACCAAGAACCTACTAGAACTGGTAAATGAATTCAGCAAAGTAGCAGAATACAAAATTAATATTCAGAAATCTGTTGCATTTTTATGCCAATAATGAACTAACAGAAAGAGAAATTATGAAAACAATCCCATTCACAATTGCTTCAAAAAGAATAAAATACCTAGGAATAAATCTGACCAAGGATGTAAAAGAACTGTACTTTGAAAATTATAAGACACTTAAGAAGGAGAAGGAAAAAGATGGCGGAGGAGTGAAAGGGAGTCACGCTGACCTCCTCCCAAAACCAAACTGGAATTGCAACTAAATAATGGAGTAATCACCTGGAAAGCAGTGGAGCGATAGTGGGAGAGGAGCCGAAGAGCCTTGGTGCCGCGGACAGTGGATTCGACTCTTACACATCCCAACGGGTGAGAATTGCGGTTGAGGCTCGAAAGGGTGGTCTGGGTGCGCACGGGCACTGGCACCAGAGGGCCATTGAAACGGCCAGTTAGCATCCCCCCGAGAAGAACGGGGTCTGAATCATAAACAGGAACCCCTAAACTACAGCAGCTAAAGCCGAGAAAATAGAGACAAAACGCAACCCCAAAAAAGCTTAGGGGTGCTCTCTGCCAGAGACAGGTGGCTGGGGATGCAAAAAGACATTTAAAGGGCAAACGCAAAAGTTGCAGCGGCAGCCACCCTCCTTGATCACTGGGTAGAGGCGGCCGCAGGGTGGGCTGGTGCCTGGGAAAAGACTGGTGAGGAAAACTTTGTGAAGAGAACTGAGACTGCGGCCGGTGGAGCCCGGGTGATAACGCACTTCCCACTCTCCAGCTACCATCTCGCTCAGGCATAAGGGAATCAATTAACCTGCCTTTTGTGCGCTCCGCACACAGCTTGTACGCCTGTGAGCTACGGGGCTGAGTGCAGACTGGCTGGGAG
The DNA here is from genome assembly GCF_021234165.1 of Pteronotus mesoamericanus. Lineage (NCBI taxonomy): Eukaryota > Metazoa > Chordata > Mammalia > Chiroptera > Mormoopidae > Pteronotus > Pteronotus mesoamericanus. Next base: position 6,350,287 of record NW_026555072.1, read on the forward strand.
AGCCTTGAGGAGAGACTGGAGACGGAGGCATTGGGGAAAGAACGGGAGGAGGAACCGGGGAGTCCCGACTCCCTCCCCGTTCGGTAGTCTCCATTGTGGGCTGGAAAGGCGCGACCCCAAAGAGGCAGAAGCGGGGCGCGCATGAACCAGACTGCCTGCGATTGAAACGCAGTCCGCACAGGGGTTGGATCCTCAGCCGAAGGGGTCACAGAACTGCCCAGAGGCCCCTAAGGGGAGACTAGAAACGGAGGCACTGGGGAAAGAACGGGAGGAGGAACCAGGGAGTCCTCACTCCTTCTCCTTGCCGAAGTCTCCATTGCGCGGGAAGAGGCCACACCCCAAAAGACCCAAGAGCCGAAAAGCAAACATAGAAACCCCCAAAACACCCAGAGCAGGTGCGCACACTTGCGCCGAGTGACTGGCGAGGGTTGGCGAGCGTGTGTGTGACCCACGCGGGCTGGCGAACGCTTACACCTGCCGGCAAGGCCTCACACAGACTGGCACCCATACGGCCTGCGAGGGATTGCACAGAGGGGCAAGGGCAGGCATAAATTGACCTACCCGCCGCGATTGCGGAGCAGCCCACAAAATAAGTAGAGCTGCCCAGAGTCCCTGGAGGAGAGACCAGAAACAGGATTAACCGGAGAGTCCTAGAGCTGATTTCCTCCCATTTCCGTAGTCCCCATTTGGCGAGGGCAAGCAACGCACCCAAAGAGCCAAAAGAGGGGAAAACACACAATAGAAGACCCTAAACTGACCAGTGCCGCGAAGCTCGCATGCCAGGGAGGCAAGATGAGCACGGGAGGTCGCGAATAAGCCCCCTGGTCTGGGGCAAACACATGCGAGCCCAGGCAGGTGGGGGACCCTGCCGCGCTGGGAACGCGCTCAAGGAGCTCTCGTGAGAGCGCAGAGAGATCCCAAAAAATAGCCCAGCCCTGACCGAAGGGGTCACAGAGCTGCTCCAAGCAGGAGTCAGACACAGGCATTAGACTCCTGAAAGGCTCAAACAAACAACCCAGGGCCCTATAGGGTCAACAACTGACATCATCAGAGGCAAGCCCAGAAAGAAAAGTAAAGGACAAAAATACTTAACAGACTCTCACAAAAATGGGAAGAAAATGAAGTTCCCCTCAAATGAGTGGAAAAGGGGACTCCCCACAGAGAGAGCTCAATGAAATAGAGGCAAGGGAACTATCAGATATGGAATTTAAAACAATGGTTCTAAGGAAGCTCAATGAGCTCAGCCAGCTCAAAGAGAACTATGAGAAACTGCAGAGAAACTATCAGGATCTTACAGCAAACTATATCAGCCTGGAAAAGGACATAGAAACTATCAAGAAGACACAAGAGGATATGAAGAATACCATTTCTGAATTGAAGAACGCAGTAGAAGGAATCCAAAGCAGGCTGGATGAAGCTGAGGATCGAATCAGTGAGATGGAAGACAAGGTAGAAAAAAGCTCCCAGAAAGAACAAGAAATGGAAAAACGGCTCAAAAAGAATGAAGAAGCATTTAGGGAAATGCAGGACAACCTGAAACGCAATAATATCCGTATAATAGGGATACCAGAAGGAGAAGAAGAGGAGCAAGGAATAGAGAACCTCCTCGAAAAAGTAATGATGGAAAATTTCCCTAATTTGAGGAGAGAAAGGCTCTCATGGATCCAGGAGGAACAGAGGACCCCACTCAAGAAGGACCCAAGGAGGTCCACTCCAAGACACATCATCATTAAAATGGCAAATGTCAAAGACAAAGAGAGAATCCTCAAGGCAGCAAGGGAGAAGGAGAAAGTAACATACAAGGGGGGTCCCGATACGCCTAGGAGCTGACTTCTCAACAGAAACACTACAAGACAGAAGGGAATGGCAACAAATATTCCAAGCCATGAAAAGCAAGGGCCTACAGCCAAGGCTGCTCTACCCAGCTAGGCTCTCCATTAAAATAGAAGGAGAAATACGGAGTTTCCCAGACAAAGAAAGCTAAAAGAATACATCTCTACCAAACCAGAACTCCAAGATATGCTAAGGGGACTGGTTTAAGCAGATGAAGGAAAAGAATGAGACAGAGAGGAACACAAGTACAAAGAGAAAAGATGAGTAAGTTTCTATCAGTAATATCTCTCAATGTGAATGGACTAAATGCCCCAATCAAAAGACACAGGGTAGCTGAATGGATAACAACACATGACCCACACATATGCTGCCTACAAGAGACCTACCTCAGAGCAAAAGACCTACACAGATTGAAAGTAAAGGGATGGAAAATAATATTCCAAGCAAGTGGACATGAAAAAAAGGCTGGCGTTGCCATACTTGTATCAGACAAAGTCGATTTCAAAGCAAAGGCCATAAAGAGAGACCCAGAGGGGCACTTTATCATACTTAAAGGAAGAATCTATCAAGAAGACATCAACATTGTAAACTTATATGCTCCCAATATAGGAGCCCCCAAGTTGATAAGGAAATTGTTGGATGACTTCAAAAAAGATATAGATAGCAACACACTGATAGTAGGGGATTTCAACACCCCACTGTCAAAAATGGACAGATCTTCCAAACAAAACATTAATAAACATATCGTAGCGCTGAATGACACACTGAATCAAAGAGACTTAACTGACATATATAGAATCTTACATCCCAAAGAAGAAAAATACACATTCTTTTCAAATGCTCATGGCAGTTTTTCAAAGATAGACCACATGATAGGACACACAGCAAGCCTCAGTAAATTCAGGAAAATTGAAATAATACCAAACTTTTTCTCAGACCACAAGGCCTTGAAACTCGAAATCAAACTCAAAGAGAAACTTCAAAAACTTGGAAACTCATGGAGACTGAACAGTACACTATTAAACAATGAATGGGTCAATAATGAGATAAGAGAAGAAATCAAAAAATTTCTGGAAACAAATGAAAATGAACAGACAACTGTCCAAAACCTATGGGACACAGCAAAGGTGGTCCTGAGAGGGAAGTTCATAGCAATACAGGCTTACCTTAAAAAGATAGAAACATTTCAAATAAAAGACCTAACACTACAACTTGAAGAACTGGAGAAACAACAACAAATAAATCCCAGAGCAAGTAGAAGGAAGGAAATAGTCAAGATTAGAGCAGAACTGAATGACATAGAGACAAAAAGAACAATTCAGAGGATCAACCAATCCAGAAGCTGGTTCTTTGAAAAGATTCATAAAGTGGATAAACCTTTAAGCAGACTCATCAAGAAAAAAAGGGAGAGGACCCAAATTAATAATATCAGAAATGAAAGAGGAGAAATAACAACTGATACCACAGAAATACAAGTGATTATCAGAAACTATTATGAACAATTATATGCCAAGAAATTTGAAAATCTTGATGAAATGGACAAATTTTTAGAAAAGTATAATCTTCCAACACTGAAGGAGGAAGAAACAGAAAGCTTGAACAGACCGATAACAGTTGGGGAAATTGAAGCAGTAATCAAGAAACTCCCAGCACACAAAAGCCCAGGGCCAGACGGTTTCCCAGGAGAATTTTACAAAACATTTAAGGAAGAGCTAACCCCTGTCCTTCTCAGACTATTCCAAAAAATCCAAGAGGAGGGAAGACTGCCAGACCCCTTCTATGAGGCCAGCATCACCCTGATCCCAAAACCAGATAAAGACCCTACAAAGAAAGAAAACTACAGGCCAATTTCGCTGATGAACATGGATGCTAAAATCCTCAACAAAATATTGGCAAACCGCATCCAGCAATACATTCAAAAGATTATCCATCACGATCAAGTGGGATTCATCCCAGGGATGCAGGGATGGTTCAATATACGCAAATCAGTAAACGTGATACACCACATAAATCAAAGAAAAGACAAAAACCACATGATCATCTCGATAGATGCAGAAAAAGCATTTGACAAGGTACAGCACCCATTTATGATCAAAACACTCAGTAAAATGGGAATAAATGGGGCATTCCTCAACGTAATAAAGGCCATATATGAAAAACCTACAGCCAATATCATACTCAACGGGCAAAAACTGAAAGCTTTCCCACTAAGATCGGGAACATGACAAGGATGTCTGCTCTCACCGCTTCTTTTCAACATCGTATTGGAAGTCCTAGCCACAGCGGTCAGACAAGAGAAAGAGATAAAAGGCATCCAAATAGGAAAGGAGGAAGTAAAACTATCATTGTTTGCAGATGACATGAGAGTGTACATAGAGAACCCTGTAGACTCTACCGAAAAACTCCTCAACCTAATAAGTGAATTTGGCAAAACAGCAGGATACAAAGTCAACATTCAGAAATCAAAGGCGTTTCTGTACACCAGCAATATAATAGAAGAAGAAGAAATCAGGAAAAATATACCATTCGATATAGCACGAAAAAAGATAAAGTACCTAGGGATAAATCTAACCAAAGACACAAAAGACCTGTATGCAGAAAACTATGCAACATTGAAAAAAGAAATTAAGGAAGACACAAATAAATGGAAGCATATACCGTGCACATGGATTGGAAGAATTAATATCCTTAAAATGTCCATACTACCAAAAGCAATTTATAGATTCAACGCAATCCCTATTAAGATACCAATGACGTATTTCACAGAAATAGAACAGACATTTCAAACATTTATATGGAACCATAAACGACCTCGAATAGCCGCAGCAATTTTGAGAAAGAAACACAAAGTAGGAGGGATCACAATACCGGACATCAAACTCTACTACAAAACCACTATACTCAAAACAATCTGGTACTGGCACAAGAACAGACTCATAGACCAGTGGAACAGAATAGAAAGCCCAGAAATAAGCCCAGGTCTCTATGGACATCTAATATTTGACAAAGGGGGCAGAAGCATAAAATGAGGCAATAACAGCCTCTTCAACAAATGGTGTTGGGAGAGCTGGATGGCTACATGCAAAAAATTGAAATTGGATCATCAGCTGACACCATACGCAAAAATAAACTCAAGATGGATAAAAGACTTAAATATAAGTCGCAACACCATCAAAGTCCTAGAGGAGAACATTGGCAGGAAACTCTCAGATATCCCACGCAGCAATTTTTTCACTGATATGTCTCCTAAAGCAAGGGACATAAAGGAAAGAATAAACAAGTGGGACCTCATTAAAATAAGAAGCTTCTGCACGGCTAAAGAAAACATCAGCAAAATGAAAAGGGAGCCAACCATTTGGGAAAATATATTTGCTAATGATACATCAGATAGAGGTTTGATCTCCAAGATATACAAAGAACTCATTCGACTTTACTCCAAGAAGACAAATGATCCAATCAAAAAATGGGCAAAGGACCTGGGCAGATGCTTTTCTAAGGAGGAGATACAGAGGGCCCAGAGGCATTTGAAAGGATGCTCTGCATCACTAGCCATCAGAGAAATGCAGATCAAAACCACCATGAGGTATCACCTCACACCGGTCAGAATGGCCATCATAAACAGATCCACAAACAACAGGTGCTGGCGAGGCTGTGGAGAAAAGGGAACTCTAGTCCACTGTTGGTGGGAATGCAGACTGGTGCAGCCACTATGGAAAGCAGTGTGGAATTTCCTCAGAAAGCTGAAAATGGAACTGCCTTTTGATCCAGGGATTCCCCTGCTGGGACTATACCCTGAGAACACCAAAACGCCAATACAAAAGAACCTATGCACCCCAATGTTCCTAGCAGCACAATTTACAATAGCCAAGTGTTGGAAGCAACCTAAATGCCCATCAGTAGATGACTGGATCAAAAAATTATGGTACATATACACAATGGAATACTACGCAGCAGAAAGAAAAAAGAAGTACTAAACTTTGCGACAGCATGGATGGAACTGGAGAGCATCATGCTAAGCGAAATAAGCCAGGGGGCGAAAGACAAATACCATATGATCTCACCTATAAGCGGAACCTAACCAACAATGCAAAGAAGCAAGGAAAATATGACCAGCAACACTGAAAGGAAAAGAAATCAACAGAGACAAGAGGGAAGGGGGGTGGGGGCAGGGAAAGGGAAGGGAAGGGGAAAGTCAAGGAACATATAGCAAGGACTCATGGACAAAACCAAAGGGGAAGAGCTGAGGGAGGGAAGGTGGGAGGGGGCAAGGGAAAGAGGTGGGGGGAAGGCAGAGACAAATGTATTTAAAAAGTAAATAAATTAATTAAAAAAAAAGAAAGAAAGAAATGGAAGAAGATATAAATAAGTGGAAGCACATACTGTGTTCATGGAGAGGATGAATTAACATCATTAAAATGTCCACACTACTCAAAGCAATCCACAGATTCAACACGATTCCTACCAAGATGCCAATGATGTATTTCACAGAACTAGAACAAATATTTAAAACATTTATATAGAACCACAAAAGGCCCTGCATAGAAACAGCGATCCTGAAAAAAGAATAAACTTGGAGGAATCATGCTCCCTAATATCAAACTATACTACAAAGCCATAGAAATCAAAACAGCATGGTAGTGGCATAAAAACAGACTCATAGATCAATGGAACAGAATACATAGCCCAGAAATAAACCCACACCTTTAAAGTCAATTAATATTCGACAGGGGAAGCAAGCATATGCAATGGGCTACAGATAGTTTATTCAATAAATGGTGTTTGGGAAATTGGACAGATATGTTTAGAAAAATGAAACTAGACCACCTTCTCACACCAGACACAAGAATAAATGAAAAATGGAACAAAGATTTAAATGTTAGACCCAAAACCATAAAAATTGTAGAAGAAAACATTGGCAGCAAAATCTCAGACATTGCTAGTAGAAATTTTTTATCGGATATATCTCCCCAGGCAAGGAAAACAAAAGTAAAAATAAACAAATGTGACTTCATCAAACTAAAAAGTTTTTACATGGCAAAGCAAATTGTCAATAAAATAAAAGATGACCCACAGAATGGGAGAACATATTCGCTGATACATCTAATACAAGGTTAATATCCAAAATTTATAAAGTACTTACAAAACTCAACACACAAAAAAAAACAAACAACCCAATTAAAAAATGAGAAAAGGACCTGAAGACACTTCTATAAAGAGGGCACACAGATGGCCAATAGATATAGGAAAAGATACTTAACATCACTAATCATCAGAGAAATGCAAATTCAAACCATAACGAGATACCACCTCACACCTATCAGAATGGCTATCATCAATAACTCAACAACCAACAAGTGCTAGCGAGGATGTGGAGAAATGGGAACCGTTTTGCACTGTTGGTGGGGATGCAGATTCGTGCTGTGGAAAGCATTATGGAAATACCTCAAAAAATTAAAAATGGATCTGCCTTTTGACCCAGTGATCCCATTTCTGGCAATATATCTGAAGGAACCCAAAACACTAGTTTGAAAGAACATAAGCACCCCTGTGTTCTTTGCAGCATTACTGACAATCGCCAAGATATGGAAGCAGCCCAAGTGTCCATCAGTAGATGAGGGGATAAAACAACTATGGGACATTTACACAACCGAACTCTACTTGACCATATAAAAGAAAAAAATTTTACCCTTTGTAATAGTATGGATGGACCTGGAGAACATTATGCTAAGTGAAATAAGCCAGTCAGAGAAAGACAAATACCATATGATTTCACTCATACGTGGAATCTAACAAACAAACTGAACTAACAAGCAAAACAGAGACAGACTCATAGATGGAAAACAGATGACAGCTAAGGGTGGAGGGATTGAGCAAAAAGTAAAAAGGACACATAGACATGAAGAACAGTGTGGTGGTTGCTGTGGGGACTAAATGGTAATGGAAAAATGGTAATGGTAAATGGTAATGGTAAATTTTTGGGGACAAGGGGACTAAATGGTAATGGAAAAAATTATAATAAAATTATATATTTAAAAATAATGTATAGGAAGTCAAGAAAATAAAAAAATAGAATCACTGTATTATATTACCGAAGCCAGGGTTGTTGCAAGAAATAATAATGTGATTTTCTGGGCTTCATGGGGAACCCTGCATTCAAAAGTCTAGTTGTAATTATTCCATACTTTGAGAGGGTCCTGCTGCAAACATTAGTAGAGGATGAACTTGTGGGAAGACTTAAGGAATGCTACATCAAATGCCTAAGTAAGGAAAGGAAAATGTTAATAGTAGCATCCAGGCTCTTTGCTGCTGCTACTGAGCCCCTCTCTCTAAGGTTAGGGCCACACATCCCTGATAGTCCTATTCCAAAGAAACAGCTTTTCATAGAGTAGAGCTACTCAACTGCCACCGCATTTTTCTTTAACAAAAATACATATATGGCTGAGCTGTCGCATAACCTACTGGAAAAGGCATCTCATGGCAAAGGACTTGGTAGCCAGAGGCTGCATTCAAGAATGTAAGGCATTATTAACCTCTGGATCTTTGTCATTGCATGACCATGCATGTCAACACAACAGAAATAATGTTCTGTCATAATTATTGAACATGCAGCATGTGGCAGGCTTGGTGCTAGGACTACTGCTTAGCCAGTACTTTGGACAACAAAGAGCACATTGAAATAGTGGCCACAGTGATTGATCCCTCAAGGTCAACAGCACTCCTGTAGTAATGACAACCCTAGCTCAACTTTACAGAGATCCGTGTATGTTCCAGGCCCTGTGCCAGGGTCTTCACCTCTGTTATCATACTGAATCCTCACAAGGACCCTAAGGCAGGGGCTATAGTCCCATTTCACAAAAACAGGCTGAAGCTCAAAGGCCACGTAACCTACTCAAGCAAGTAAGGGCTACAGAGCTGGAATTTAGGTCAAGACCTTTCTACTTTTCCATGTTGTCTCTTCCTATTCCAGATTCCCATGTCAGGGATTTTGGTGTGGCTTTGAACTCCATGATGTTGCCTTTGTGCTGGTCCTGGTCTTCTTTGAGGACTGTCTTCTAAGAGTCATTTTGTTTCCTTCATTGTGTCCCTGAAGGCACTGCTAGAGATCATTTTGCTCAGTCCTTTGGCCATGAGCCTGGAAGAGCAATGTAGCTATCTGCCATAATATAAGCATTGTGTCTTCATTTTTGTGATTGATGTAGTAACTGGAAAACAGTCATTTAAGTGCTGGACAATGAATGTTGAAGCTCTATTTTGAATTTTAGTACTTACATGTAAACACATATTTAAAATGCTAAATACTGTGGTTTTTTTTTTCATTTAAGATATAATCTCACCTAACAAAAAGATGGAGAATATAAATAACATTCAACCATCCTCTCACATACTTTAACCTGCCAACGAACACATATTTTCAATCAAGGTAGACAGAAATATTAAGGTAAAAAAGTAGTGGGTTTGTTGGCATTTATATTAACTGAATGAATAGTTCATTTCTGGTAGTGTTTCTGATAACATCATATCATCTCTGCAATGAGAAATACTCAGTATAGAGGATATTTTTATGGTAATCAAGAAACTATAAAAGGAGCAGGCCAGACTAGAGAAAAGCATAAAGATATTCAGTTAGACATTCCAGGTAAGATTGCTAATAAACTTTGTAGCAAAAAAACAAAAAAAACAAAAAAAACAAGTTTCCTTATTTAAAACCATCTCAACTTTCACTGTTATGTCCACTTCTAGGGAAAAAAAATGGATTTTCCCCAAAACAATAGTGTATTGCATGGCCATGCATGCCATGCAATAGTTGGGATGTGTGGCTCTAACCTTAGAGAGAGGGGCTCAGTAGCAGCAACAAAGAGCCTGGATGCTACTATTAACATTTTCCTTTCCTTACTTAGGCATTTGATGTAGCATTCCTTAAGTCTTCCCACAAGTTCATCCTCTACTAATGTTTGCAGCAGGACCCTTTTAAAGTATGGAATAATTACAACTAGACTTTTGAATGCAGGGTTCCCCATGAAGCCCAGAAAATTCCAGAGGTATCAGAAAGCCTAAGCTAATGATGCTTATCTCATTAAGGTCCTGTCAACAAGGCTGAGTAACATGCCATGATTTTTTGACAACTTTAAAGCAAAGGCAAAATTCTCAAACATCATTTTCTAATTTTACTCCCACCCCCACCTCCATTGGGAACAATGAGGAGTTGGCTGGGTGATGCTCTAAAAAATATCTCACCTTACCGTCACGTTTTAGAGTGGGCATAGCTGGGGGATAAACAGGTACTTAGTTGGAGGACATAGCTACAAGTTTTCAGTTTTTCTCTTTCAAAAATGTATATAAAAGAACATGAGACTGGGAGAAGAGTAAACGAAAGATACTTGCTTTGGCAATAACTGCGTCTATTCATTGCCTGAGTGATGGTGAGATACCTTACAATGGATATGTGTTCAGAAAAAAAAAAAATGGAGGGCCAGTACACTTAATTCAGGGCCCTGAGTTTCGTTTCCTAAACCATATATTGGGATCACTAAGAGCATGCATCAGGGGGTAGGCAGACTGTTACTAGTTACATAGTCCTGTCAAGTCAATTTACCTCTTTGAACTTCAGTTTTCTGCTATGTAAAAAGGGGATAACCATGCCTTCCCAGCAAAGTAGAAGTAAGTGTTCAATGAGTTGATATATAAAAAAGCACTTAGGTGTTCATTGTGAGGTTCTGGATAAAAATAAAAAAAAAATCTCTCAGCATGTGAAAGCTATGGAGGAAGAGATTATAAGCATGAATTTGCTCAGATTCTAGGATAATCACGTTTCATTTGCTTCCCAATTGGACTGGAGAGTGAATTTACAAGACTGATTAATTAATACTTGAGTGCAAAGGATTTGGTCTCTCTTCCTATATTAAATGTGCTAATACACAGAGAAGTATTCAATATGTTAGCTGCTATTATTCTTACTGTTGTTATTACTTACTAGTTCAAAGAAACACCATGCTGTGCAGAAAAAAGGGGAAGCAAGGGGATTTTTCCATCTTGATTGTGCCTACTGAAGCTAGTATTCCTCAACACTTTGTATAATCTTTTATACTTTTTTCATTCCTTCATTGACCTCTGACGCACAGGTTTTCTAAAGGCTACTGGTTTGTTTTTTCCCTTGTATCACTTATAGACTTTCCCAAGCATCCCAAACCACCTGGCTATTAGTTTTCCAAGATTCCTGATTGGGCATTGGTATGTATGCATCACAGGTATCCTTAACTCCCAGCTCCAAAAAGCTGGGGAGACACCAGACACACTATATTGCCTGGATTTTAGAGGGGGATAGCTGTTTCTATTTGAGAAGTGATGCGGTTACTGGCATGGGAATCCTGACATTAGAATGAGTAAGTGACCCCTGGCTATCGATGGTCATTCTAGGAAATGAGCTACAATGTCAGATTGGAAATGTGACTTCTCAAGACACATTTCCAGACTTCAGCTACTCTGTTTGGCTTCACTAAGAAAGAATAACACTGGACAATAACAATAACACTGGAAACAGCAGCTGTTCCTTGAGTGGATATCAGCATTTAGAGGTTAAACAATCATTTGTTTAAACAATAGGAAACTGCACAGCCAGGGTAGACTTTGCCAGAGCCAAGGCTAGGTAGAGAATAAATTATCAAGTCATGTAAAGAAATGTCAGGTAAGAGAGAGAAAGGATAACCGTGTAAGTCTTTACAAAGTGGCCTCAAACTACTGTGTTTCTTGAGGCCTTAGAACTGCATCATAGGTGCCTTAGGGGCTGCCAGGGGTGGGATTGTGGGTGGGGGGGGGGGGTGGTGTGTGTGTGTGTGTGTGTGTGTGTGTGTGTGTGTGTGTGTGTAAGTGGCTGCCGGGGGGGGGTGTCTCTTTCTCTCTTTCTCTCTCTCTCTCTCTTTCTTTCTCTCACAGGCACCCCTGAACCCCAGAGACAGGAGGAAACTGAGAGCCTTACACCCCTACTGCGGTTGGACTGGGATGGGTGTGCAGCCTTCAAGTGCCTCAATGGGTTATGTGGAGGAGGGCTAAGCTGAGGTATGATCACTTCCAGTAAAGAAAGGCTGAATACTACTTAAAGCCAAGACCAATTTTTTATGATTGTTCTGAGAAAAAAACAACTCAAAACAAAACCAAATTTTTTTCCCAAATACAATACTCGCCCACTGGTCCCTTGAATAAAATATCAGGCTTACCTTGACATATTGTACAACACGCTCATTCACGTTCACTTTGTAAGTTTTTAAACCCAGCTCCTTAGATAACCTTAAGATCCTGTTCTGGGTGGGTCCCACATAAGCCCCGCCAACATCTACGTAATCAACATGTTTATTCTGTAAAAAGAGAACAAGTGTTAAAAAGACGTCAGATAAAATTTGAATAAAAAGGTTGTCTTATTGTAAAACATTTATTTTTTATAACTTAAATGTGTCTTACATCTCTCTGATAAATTGCAACTGGAAATAGCAATCTTTTCTCCTCTACTCAAGAACTGGGCACAACCCTGTATGACATTCTTCATCAAGCTACCCCATTTGCATAGTTATTGGTGAGGCCATTTCAACAATAGCATACAAAAAGAATAAAGAACACTGTAGTACATTCTGCCAATCTATAACCAATTTAAAGCATTTAGGTTATTTTCTATGCTTTTCTTTGGGGTTGTTGCCGCAGGAGCCACCCAGGGATTTCTTAGGCCTAATTTTTTGATTTCCAATAGATGAAATCTCAAATCAGCCCACATTGATGGGTTCTTGATCTGATTTTAAAACACTTACAATGAAGAATGCATCATAGTAAAAGAGTACAAACACACGTTAAAAAGATTCATATACCTAACAAATTAGTTTATAAATATGCAAGCTTTTTTCCTTAAACTGAAATTTACTTTTCCCCTCTTAAATGTAGTGCTACATTTTTCCAGCTTTTTTATTAACATATTCCCCAATGAATTAATCAATAATTAAATACTGAAGAGTTATAACTCCTCCATGTGTTTGTAATAACTTTTTATGGGTCTGTTTCTACTTTGTTGTTTATATCAGTTCTCATTCACATTGCGTCTTCTCCTTGTTTGTCTGATTATGTTTTATTGCATGCCACTTATTGAATTTGAAAAACTGGAAATAATTTTAATCCTAGGAGGATAATATCTTTCTTAGAGAAGATTTATGTCTGCTTCTGCCCAGCACCTGGATTCACTAACAATACCAGATAAGTTTATTGCATTTTCTGTGCCTCAATGATTTGAAGCTGGGTAGAAATGTACTCATGGCCTAGTCCTTTTGCTGTTTGCTCTTAGTCCTAGGAAAGTCGAACCCAAAGCACAGGTAGTTTACCAACACCTCTCTCCACACACACACATTTTTCTGAACTTTGGGCTTGACCTTCAGTAGTCCTGGCTTTGTAAGACTTTTGAAAGTACTACTCAGCCTCTCACAGGCTTCTTCAGTGGTCAGCAAATTCCTCCCTCCCCAATGCACCAGTAGGTCAATCTTTTCCTTCTAGATGTAGAAGGATTGGTACAATTTACCTGATCTGTTATTTCCAGAATATTGTCTAGTATTATTCAATCTCACTTTCATGGAGTAACCCAAACTCATATTCTCTTTTTATTGCAGCATATGCTTTGCTAACATATTGTTTAATATTTTTGCATTTATGTTCAAAAATGACATTGATATCATCCCATGATTTTCCTTTCTTCTACAGCCCTTGTCTGTTTTTTTTTTCCTCTGGTATTAGACTATTGCTAATTTCATAAGTTAGTGATCATACTTCTGCTCTCTAGAAGGGTTTTTATATAAATTGAATGAATGAATTCTTCAAACATTAGGTAGGACACACCTGTAGAGCTATTTAGGCTTAGTGTTTTCATCATGGGAAAATAAACTGCAGATTCAATTTATTTTGAGGTAAAAGCACTACTTGTGTTTTCTATGTCTTCTTAACTCAGTGTTTATTTCAATAAATTATATTTTTCTTATAATATATGCATTTCATGTATGGTTCAAAACTATAGGTTTAATGTTCATTACATTTCCTTTCATTTATTTATTCTTTATTAGATCAGTAGTTATATCTTCATTTTTATACCTTTCATTGTTTATTTGGTGATGTCTCTTTCTTTTGAAAAATCTTATCTGATACTTGTCTATTTTTAATAAATCTCTTCAAAGAATCAACCTTTGTTTCATTGATCCTCTTTATTAGGTATTTATTTGCATATCATTAATTTATGCTCTTTTTTCCCTTATTACATTCTTAATTTTCTAACTACTTGCATGCTTAGCTTATTCATATTGAGCTTCCCCCCTTTTCTATTGAGGTTATAAATTTTCCTCTAAGTGTTGTTTTAGTTACATCTACAACTTTATTTTAGTATTTCCATTGTTGTTCAGTTTTAAGTATTTTCAAATTTCCATTACACTTTCTCTCTAAATCCATGTTTCTAGAAGGTTTATTGTGTCTTAATTTCCATAGCTGGAAGAGTGTTTAGTTATCTTTTTTATAATAACTGTATTGTGCTCAAAGAATGTGGTTTATATGATAATAATCCTTAAAGCTTACTTTATGACCTAGCACATGGTTGATTTTCAAAGATTTTCCTGCTTGTAAAAAACATATACTCCATAAGATTTATGTATATTTTATACATTTCCATTAGAATAAAATTAACTGTGCTCAGCCTTTTTTGTTTGCTTAATTTATTAACTTAGAAATGCATGTTAAAAATCTCCTCACTATTGGGCACTTATCTTTGATTCTTGTCAATTTTTGCTTTATCATTTGAGGCGACATTATTCAGTGTATACAAGTTTAGAATTGTTTGATCTTCATGGTCTTTTACCATTTGTGTACAGACATTTATTTCAATTAATTTCTTTTTGCCTAAAGTTTATTGTCTGATATTAATATGCATATAACAGCTTAGATTAGTATTTGTAATCTCTTTTTCTTTCAGTTAGTTTTGTTTATTCTGACTTTTTTCTTTTAATTGACAAGTTCAGTCCATTTACACTTATTATTTCTTTAAAAATATCTGAACTTTACATCTTGTTTTATTATTACTTTCCCTTTGTCCCGCTTTAACAATTTCTCCCCTGATTTCTTTTCTTATTTTGGATTAAGTATTTTCTTCTTTTTACTTTCTTTTTAAGTTTTCTCTTCTACTTGTTTGGAAGTTATACAGTCAGACCTATTCTTTTAGACATTTTCTAGCTATATTAACATTGCATGTTAATAGTTCATTAATATAGTATCTTTCTAATGAAAAGTACAAAAACCTATATGCTTTTATTGTAATGGCACTTCTTCCAAACTAAAAACTAAAATGTACTTTGCTTCAGGTTTTTTTTAATCTCTCAACAAATTTGACATTCTGTTTTATTCTGTTGTTGATTTTATTTAACTATTTACCAATATCTTTGTTCACTGTCCCTTCTTGAATTTCAGAACTTTTATTTGTAATAATTTTACTGCTGCTTGAAACATTCTTTCATAGTTTCTACTAATCTGGGTCCTAACCTCTCTATTTTTGTCAGCTTGACAGATAGTTCTAGCAAGTAATGAATTTTGATTAGTTTTTCTTCCTTATAACTGTGAAAATATTATTTCCCTATCTTCTGGCATCTATTTTTGCTGTTGACGAGTCACTCATAAGTGTAATTGTTGATTTTTTCAGAGTATGTATAATTTTCCTTTTCTGCTTCTGAAAAATCATAATTGCTTTTGATACCTCTTCTCTTTTGTACCCTGTAGCTTCTCTGTTCTGGGTGAAATTTTCTTTTCATTTATCATGTTTTTGACCTCTTAGGTTTCCTGGTGTCTTCCAACAATCCTGTAATATCCTCAGCCATTATTTTTTTATACTATTGTAACACTATCTTCCATGTCCTAGCTGCCTCCCCTTGCCCTCAGCAATATATTTTCCAATATTTATCTCTAAACTGCATTCTAGATTTCTTCAGATCTAGTTCACTCACTTCAGTTGTGTCTAATGTCATGTTTAATCTTCCCCTGAGTTTAATTCTGCCTAAGGTTTTTCATAACATATAAATTAAGTAGTGTAAATTAAGATGGAAACCATGAATGAGAGCAAGCTTTACTTCTCTCCCTTTCTAAACGGTAAGGTTTATTTCTCTTTTACTTTCATGTACAGGGTATAGCACAAGGGATTTCAATTTGGAGTGTTTCCTATTAAAATCCCCTACCTTCAAAAGGTTCTGGGTTTTATCCACAGTTCTCTGTATGCCATACATACATCACAGTGGAATTGCAAAGTCTACAGGGTTCAGCAGGCATGCAGGGTCAAAGTCAAATTTTGAGCTCCCTAGCCTTCATGTTTTTACTTTGCTGTGGGGATTAATTTGTTCATTCAATATGTATGTTGAGCTCCTCTTTTAAGGTGCCAAGTACTGTTCAAGGAACATCTGTTACATCAGTGAACAAAACAAAAATCCCTGTTCTCAAGGACTCTATATTCAGTAGAAGGAGACAGAAAATGAACCACAAACATAATAAATATCTTAGAAGTTGATAATAACAATGACAAAGAAAAAAACTAGAGTAGAACAAGGCAGATGAAACTATAGAGGACAGAAGGGATGATTTCAACTTAAAATACAAGGGACATGTAGTCATCCTTAAAAAGGCTGTAACTGCATAAGGACCTGAAGGAGGTGAGGGAGTTATCCACATGCATATTTGGGACCAGAGCATTTCTGGCAAAAGGAAGAGCAGTTCAAAAATACTAAGGTAGAAGCGTGTCTGGTATGTTCAGGAAATGGGAGGTCAGTGTGGCTAGAACAGAGTAAGTAAAATAAAGAGAGCTGGAGATGAAGTTAGAGAGGTTACATGGAGAGGGGCAGTCATGAAAAGCTTCACAGGGCATTATAAGAACATTGGCTTTTACTCTGAGAGAGGAGAGACATTGGAAGGTATTCAGCAGATAAGCCCCAAGGTCTGACTTAGGAAAGCTCATTCTATTGCAACAGATGCTGCACTAAGAGTAGGTTGTGAGAAACGATGAAAGCCGAGAAATCAGACGGCTATTGCAGTAATTTACTTTAGAGATGATGGTGTCTCCCACCAGGTAGCAAACATGGAAGTGGTGGAAAGTGTTGAATTCTGTATATATCCAGAAGGCAGAGCCAAAAGAATTTCTTGACAGAATGATTGTTGAGCATGACCCCACATTTTTAAAAAAGTTGTCATCCTCTGACATGGGAAAGGCTGTTGGAATAGTGGTATTGATGAAGGTCAAAAGATCAATTTAGATGAATTAAGTCTGAGGTATCTATTCAATGTCTATGAGATCTGCAAATTTCTAACTTCTGTGTCAGAGTAGCATGTATATTTTATTCAGCATTTTACTTATTTCAATGGGGAGAGTTAATCAGTGTTTTCATTCTGCCATAATACCCAAAATAATACCAGAAAAGTGTTCCCTTCACCTCTTCTTCTGTCCTTAACATAACTCATACATTCCCTTTTACTAACTGTTGGTGCTGTCCTCCAAACTTTCTCTAGTCTCCAACATCTTTTTTAAGATATAAAGAACAAAGTACCTCAATACATCATACATCAGCACCTCAATACATTTCTAAGCTTTAATAAAGACAGCAGGAGAGTTCTTGGGAGTTTCAAAACATGATGTCTGTAGAACACTGATACTAACTTTAAAGTAAATAATCCTAATTGAAGTAGTAAAAAGTTTGAAACATTTACACAATGTTTCTTTATAAAGTCAAAACATTCTAAAGCAGGTACCCCCAGTTAAGCCTGAATATACTACAACTGTAATACAATATTCTGCCATGTGGCACCTCAGTTTTTAGGGTCTTGATTTCAATCTCATTACACAGCCTTTGAAGAGGCCACAAACATGCAACCCTGTTAGAAAACAAATACACCATTCTTGTAGTAGCCCTGCAGGCATTTCAATTTAATTAATTTGGTTCTTAAGAATTATAGAGGAATCACACTAAAAAAAAAAATTGGAGTTCGGAAGGCCTATATGAACAGCTGCCAAGTGACAATATCAAATTTGATATGTTGGTACTTAAAGATCCAGAGTAATTTTTATGGCATCTCCTCATATAGTATAATCCTAATTGATTATACTATTAGAAGCAATTATAATATCATTCAATTCATTTTCTTATTAAATCCCATTTGTGTCCCCGCTTCCTAAAGTCCCCTTTTCCCTATTCATTTGAAATCTTATAAATGTTAAATTCGAGTTTCCAAGCATTTCAGAGTTCCTTTCTCATATACCTAAGAGGAGTTATAATATCATGATCAATACACAATAGTTCCTGTTTAGTGTAGACATATGTAAATTATGCAGCATGAAAAAGCAGCCTGGGGCAATAACATATTAGAATTCTCATTTCCCTTATACAAAGAAATTTGTTCTTAACTGAAAATCTGCAACATGACTGATGCTTGAATTTAATAACCAAAAGGTTTTAGAGATAAGAAAAGTAGGGCTAACGGACAACTTAATAACTATATCCAAAATGAAGAAATATTTTCCAGAAAATGACAGGAGAATCATATCTAATGAGGTTGTACAGGCAGAATATGCAATCTTTCTTTTGAACTACAAACATCTGCCTTCAATTAGAATTTGAGTTGGAAGGGAGTTTCAAGTACATTTAAATTGAATTTCTATGCTCAGATGAGAAAAATGAGACATAAAGTACTAATAAGATTTACCCAAGGTAAGACAGTGTGTCCAGCCAGTTCAGGGACTAGAATCCCAGTTTCCTCACTCCCAGACCAATAGCTTCCCAGTGTACTACACCTGAGGAAGTACTCAGAAATTCTCCAGATACAATTATTCTGGATTTACAATAATTTAAAGCAAGGAAGCAAGCAAATAAATATACATCATAGAGCAGCACTTCTGTAATGTTCCTGGCAAAGTGCAGATTCAGCTTCAGCAGGTCTAGGATAGGTCCTGAGATTCTGCATTTCTATCAGGCTCCAAGGTGATTCTGAATCTGCCAGCCTATAGGGCACTTTGAATACCAAGGCTGTAGAACACTCTTAGAGCTAAACAAAATGAAAATAGGCCCATCATACATCCCTGTACATCTAAAAAGGTAGGAAGCAAATGACAGGGGGAAGCATAGCATGGTGTGACTAAAATGGCTGGAATAATATCTTAGTTTAGATGTTGCTGTTTGGCTATTCCATATCCATCCATATTCTCTTTCCCATGCCTGCTTTTATTATGCATCCTGAAAATGTTAAATACTTACTTTCCCAGGCTTCCTAGCAGCTAAGGATAGCTAAGTACCCCAACTCTGACCAACTGGACTCAAGCAAATGCCTGCTGGGGTCTTGGGGTAAAGGAAAAACTTAGTGGCAGATAAGTTGGCCACCTCTTCATGCTCTTTCCTGCCTTAAATGAAGACTTGATGCTTAAAGATGCAGCATCCATCTGGTTACCAGTGGCAATAAGCCAACATATAAAGAATGAACAGAAAAACTAAAAGAGCATAGTCTTGATGACAAAGTTTTACCCCTGCACTACCCTGGACTACCTACCACCAGACTTCTTATGTAAAATAACTGAATGATTGTATTGCATTCTTATTATTATGGTATAAGCCACTCTGTTCTAAGTCTGATACATCTTCTAATTAGATGCTTCCTCTCCTTCCAGTCACTTCACCAATTTAGTTTTGTCCTTATAGCCAATCCCCAGCCTTTAATACTTTAATATTTGCGTGCTCTAACAAAGAATCTCATAAATGACCTTCTAACTGCCAAACACAAGGGTCTTTTCAGTCTTCATTGTATATCAAATGCTGATAGTATTTGACTGTTTATCATACCTTCCTCTTTACTGATTTGCATGGCACTGTTCTACTCTGGTCCTCTACTGCTTCTCTCTGGCTCCTCTGCCTCCTCCTCCCTTAAATCTGCATGCTCCCCAAACTTCCATCGTTGGCCTTATTTCCTTCCCACCCTATGTCATTCCACTGTATACTTTCATCAGCTCCCACAGACTCAACCACCTGCAACCATTTCCTTGAATAGCACTAATCAATAATTAGTGCGCATTTTTCTAGAATGGTGATATAATCCCAAGCACAGGCAAACCTTGGAGAGACAACAGGTTTGGTCCCAGACTGCAGCAAAAAGCAAATATCTAATAAAGGGACTTACATGATTTTTTTTATCTCAGTGCATATAAAAATTATGTTTTACTATACTGTAGTGTATTAAGTGTGTAATAGCCTTATGTCTAAAAAACAATGTACATACTGTAATTTTAAAATACTGTATTGCTAAAAAATGCTAAGCACCAACGAGCCGTGAGCAAGCCATAAACTTTCTGCTGATGGAAAATCATACCTACAATTTGTAAAAAGATAAAAATAAAAGAAAACAAAACAGAAAAAACAATGTCTGCAAAGCACTACAAAGCAAAACACAAATAAAACAAGGCATGCCATATAAAAAGCTGTGATGCTAACATCATACTTAATGGGCAAAAACTAAAAGCTTTCCCACTAAGATCGGGAACATGACAAGGATGTCCTCTTTCACCACTTCTTTTCAACATCATATTGGAAGTCCTAGCCACAGCGGCCAGTCAAGAAAAAGAAATAAAAGCCATCCAAATAGGAAAGGAGGAAGTAAAACTGTCATTGTTTGCAGATGACATGATAGTGTACCTAGAACACTCTATAGACTCCACCAAAAACCTCCTCAACCTAATAAGTGAAGTTGGCAAAACAGCAGTATACAAAGTCAATATTCAGAAATCAAAGGCATTTTTGTACACCAGCAATGAAATAGAAGAAGAAGAAATCAGAAAAAAATACCATTCAATATAGCAATAATAATAATAAAGTACCTAGGAATAAATTTAACCAAGGAGGTAAAATACCTGTACACAGAAAACTATACAACATTAAAGAAAGAAATTAAGGAAGACACAAATTAATGGAAGCATATACCATGCTCATGGATTAGAAGAATTAATATCATCAAAATGTCCATACTACACAAAGCAATTTATAGATTCAACGCAATCCCTATTAAGATACCAATGATATATTTCACAGAAATAGAACAGACATTTCAAAAATTTATATGGAACCATAAGTGACCCCGAATAGCCACAGCAATTTTGAGAAAGAAAAACAAAGTAGGAGGGATCACAATACCGGACATCAAACTCTACTACAAAACCACTATACTCAAAACAATCTGGTACTGGCACAAGAACAGACCCATGGACCAGTGGAACAGAATAGAAAGCCCAGAAATAAACCCAGGTCTATATGGGCAACTAATATTTGACAAAGGGGGCAGAAGTATAAAATGGAGCAATAACAGCCTCTTCAACAAATGGTGTTGGGAGAGCTGGACGGCTACATGCAAAAAATTGAAATTGGATCATCAGCTGACACCATACACAAAAATAAACTCAAGATGGATAAAAGACTTAAATATAAGTCGCAACACCATAATAGTCCTAGAGGAGAACATTGGCAGGAAACTCTCAGACATCACATGCAGCAACTTTTTCACTAATATGTCTCCTAAAGCAAGGGACATAAAGGAAAGAATAAACAAGTGGGACCTCATCAAAATAAGAAGCTTCTGCACGGCTAAAGAAAACATCAGCAAAATGGAAAGGGAGCGAACCATATGGGAAAATATATTTGCTAATGATACATCAGATAGAGGTTTGATCTCCAAGATATGTAAAGAACTCACTCGACTCCCCTCCAAGAAGACAAATGATCCAATCAAAAAAATGGGCAAAGGACATGGGCAGACGGTTTTCCAAGGAAGAGATACAGAGGGCCCGGAGACATTTGAAAGGATGCTCAACATCACTAGCCATCAGAGAAATGCAGATCAAAACCACCATGAGGTACCACCTCACACCGTTAAGAATGGCCATCTTAAACAGATCAACAAACAACAGGTGCTGGCAAGGCTGTGGAGAAAAGGGAACCCTAGTCCACTCTTGGTGGGAATGCAGACTGGGGCAGCCACTGTGGAAAGCAGTGTGGAATGTCCTCAAAAAGCTGAAAATGGAACTGCCTTTTGATCCAGTGATTCCCCTACTGGGACTATACCCTAAGAATCCCAAAACGCCAATTCAAAAGAACCTATGCACCCCAATGTTCATAGCAGCACAATTTACAATAGCCAAGTGTTGGAAGCAACCTAAATGCCCATAAGTAGTTGATTGGATCAAAAAATTATGGTACACTTACACAATGGAATACTACACAGCAGAAAGAAAAGAAGAACTACTAAGCTTCGCGACAGCATGGATGGAACTAGAGAGCATTATGCTAAGCAAAATAAGCCAGGGAGCGAAAGACAAATACCATATGATCTCACCTAGATGCGGAACCTAACCAACAATACAAAGATGCAAGGAAAATAAGACCAGCAACAATCAAAGGAAATGAAACCAACAGAGACAGGAGGGAAGGAGGGAGGGGTGGGCGGGAGGAAAGGAAAGGAAGGGGAAAGTCAAGGAACATATAGCAAGGACTCATGGACAAAACCGAAGGGGAAGGATTGAGGGACAGGGGGAGGGGGGCAAGGGAAAGTGGTGGGGGGTAGGCAGAGACAAATATATTTGAAAAAATAAATAAAACATAAATTAATTTAAAAAAATGCTGTGATGTATTGAAAACCATTTCTTGTCGTGTCTAGCTGACTCTGCCTTAGCAAAAAGTGTCTCTGGTAGCAGCACATCATTAAGGGAAAAAAGACCAAGGAAAAAGTTATGCAAAAATATGCTACATTTGTTTCTCATTACTGTAGCTACTCTTCTTTTAAGTTGTGAATTAGTGGATAAATAAACAACAAACCTATACTAAGTGCACTTGTGTCATGGGTGTATGGTTAACTTTGAATCCAGTCAAACTGTAACCCCACTCTGAGACACTTCATCCTCTATTTCGGTCTCTAATACAGAAATTATGACACTGTGCTAAAGTTATTTGTTCACATTTGTGTTCTTCATTAGAATGTAAAGTCCTGAGGGTCAGAGACTATCACACTTTTGGTGAGTGCATATTGAAAAGAAAGGATACTTATGTGATGGAGGAGTTTAGGGCTATGGAGGCCCAATGGCTTCACTGCATGAATTCTTGAGATCTCTTCTAGATCTGTGTCTTCCAATGACCCTGCTTCTAATTTATGTAAGATATTATATGTAAGTATTTAAATCACTTACTCTTACAGTGTATGTTCTACCTCCAACTCTGTCCCGGGCTTCTAAAACCAAAACATTAACTTCATGTTCAGCTAACAGTTTAGCAGCAGATAATCCTAAAAGGAAAAAAAGGGAAACAAAATTGAGGAACATATAAATATCTAAACGTGAAACATCTAAGATTTAACCAGGTCTACACATAAAATTAATGCAGGGCATCATACAGAATCCATTGATTTTTCTGTGTTTTTAGTATATTCTGACTACACTGTGATTAACTTTATAATCTAGCATATATATATATATATATATAAAATATTACTTTCATTACAACATTACATTATAATGTTGTGGATTAACATTATATCAAAGGTGCATGCTATCAACATTACTTTCACTGATGTTAAACTTTTTTTTTTAAATTAATTAATTTATTTTTCCAAATACATTTGTCTCTGCCCTCCCCCCTCACTGATGTTAATCTTGACCAACTGGCAGAGTTAGTGTTTTCCAGGTTTCTCTACTGTGAAAGCTACTCCACCCAACCCTTCCATGCTATACTCTTTGAACAGAGGTCTATGTACAATCTACACTTTAGAAGATACGGAGAACAGACTGATGGTTGCCAGAGGAGCTTTGGGGGCTGGGTGAAGAAGGTAAAGGAATTAAAAACTACAAATTGGTAGTCACAAAATAGTCCCAGGGATATAGGGTACAGCATAGGAAATATAGTCAATAATATTGTAATAACTATGTATGGTGCCAGATGGGGACTGGGAATATCAGGGGGACTGACTGCTTTGTTAAGTATATGATTATCTAATCATTATGCAATACACCTGAAACTAATATGAAATAATATTGAATATGAACTGTAATTGAAAAATAAAATTTAAAAAAAGAAGTCGGGAGTTATGTCCCAGTTCCTTGAGGATAAAGTATGGACATAAATTATTTTGAATTCTTCTGCTCAGGAGATTTGTCTCTTTTCCCCCATTTATTTATTTATTTATTCATTCATTCATTCAATCATGTGTTTATATCAATATGGACTCATAAATAGCTGTTTTATACTTTGGGTTATAATCCAATACCATGTTGTTTATTTTGTTGCTCAAATTCTTCCATCTTTGGTCACTGAGAGCTCTTTTAATTGTCTCCTGTGTTGCTTTCAAATGCTCCCATCATTTTGTATATATGTGTCTGTGTACTTCCTTAATTTCTGGTATTACAAGATATTCCAGCCTCATCTTGTCTCTCTCCTCCTATAATCAGCCATTTCTCCCATGAGCCTTGGTTCCTTCTATTAGAAACCAAGATCTGGGCTCTACGTGTGCCCCATTGTTACTTGGGGTATCATTGCTTCTAGGCCCTCTCGGTTCACAGAGTAAGCAAATATATGTGTGTACATACTTGTTTTTAAATCTACATTTTTTGTACTCTATTGATATTTTATACCTAGTTATCTTTATATTCCTATTACAAAAAATATGAAGCAGACTACAGAGATAAAAATATTTCAAGGAGAAAAAAATGGTTAGTTAGAACATTAGGGTGAAAGAGGAAAAAGAACAACACCAGAGATAAGATTAGTAAAGTGATACAAATAGTAACTAAATATGTATAAAAGCAGTGGAGGTAATGAGCTATTCTAAGTGACTTTTCAACTTGGTAATTTGATAGGTCATGCCTAATGATATATCTTAAAAACAAAAAAGAACTGCAAACATTTTGTTTAGTAACCATTTCATTGGTGTTAGTATTGGTATTGTCATTTTGAGATAATTATGTATGTGGTATGGGATAAAGGATCTGACTAAATTCAAAATGCAAAAACCTGAGAATAGGAAAATAACAGCTCATAGCAAGGCAAATTTTTAATAATTTTGCAATTTAAGTGTTTTAAATAGGGATTATGATTTTTAAACAATACAATTTCTCTCCTTATATCTCTCTCTTCAATCATTTGAATTTTACAGAAACCACAATCAGGTGGGTTAATGGATTTATTAGTGAGGTTTAAAAAAAAGCAAGTCTGCAAAGAGCACACCTCGTTTGAGAGTTCAGGCAATGGTGGTCCTGGTTATTATATCAGGAGAGCCTGGGGGAGAGTAGGCAGCCAGCATTGGGGTTGCCATGGCAACTCCAAACCAAGTTGCAGCTTCTTAAAGCCGCTGCCCATGAAAACTGTATTCACACAGATTCTGCACTGCTTCCAGTGTCCTGAGATGGCTACTGTCCCCCATAGAAATGGTACAGGAAATGATTTAACCAAAGAAGGAGTTAATAACATCTGCAATGGCCCTGGCTGTGTGGCTCAGTTGTTTGGAGCATTGCCCCATAAACTGAGTAATCACAGGTTTGATTCCCATTCAGGGTACATGCCTAGGCTGTGAGTTCGGTCCCCAGTCAGGGCACATACAGGAGGCAGCTGATCAATGTTTCTCTCTCACATCAATGTTTCTCTCCCTTTTTCTCTCCCTCCTTTCTTGTATCTCTAAAATCAATAAGCATGTCCTGGGATGAGAATAAAAGAAAAACTCAAGACACATCATAATTCAATTACCCAAAATTAAAGATAAGGAGAGAATCTTAAAAGCAGCAAGAGAAAAGGAGACAGTTACCTACAAGTGAGTTCCCATGAGACTATCAGTTGATTTCTCAAAAGAAACCTTTCAAGCAAGAAAGGGCTGGCAAGAAGTCTTCAAAGTCATGAAAAGCAAGGACCTACATCCAAGATTATTCTATCCAGCAAAGCTATCATTTAGAATGGAAGGGCAGATAAAGTGCTTCCCAGAGAAGGTCAAGTTAAAGGCGTTCATCATCACCAAGCCCTTATTATATGAAATGTTAAAGGGACTTATCTCAGAAAAAGAAGATCAAAACTATGAACAATAAAATGACAACAAACTCACAACTATCATCAACTGACCCTAAAAAAACAAAAACAAAAACAAAAACAAAAACCAACTAAGCAAACAACTAGAACAGGGACAGAATTACATAAGTGGATATTACATTGAGGGTTATCAGCAGGGAGAGGGAGAGGGAAGAAAGACGGAAAAGGTAGAGGGAATAAGAAGCATAATTGGTAGGTACAAAATAGACAGGGGGAGGTTAAGAATAGTATAGGAAATGGAGAAGCCAAAGAACTTATATGTACAACCCATGGGCATGAACTAAGCAGGGAAATGTGGGTGGGAGTGGGGTGTAGGGTAGAGGGGGATAAAGGGGAAAAATGGGACAACTGTTATAGCATAATCAACACAATATACTTTTAAAAAGTATACTTTTTAAATATATACTTGCTTCAATAAAGACTTCAGGGAGATAGTGCTTTGCTTCCTGGGATATAAATCTCAAGTATCCTGTAGAACCTAGCTTCAGAATTATTCCTGCCTTCTTTACCTCACCAAGGGTTTTTTCTTTACCTTAACTCTTTAAGCACATTCACAATGCTCTATTTCAGAAAATAAAAAAAAGAAATTGATCCATTTCACTCATGTCACCCTTTTGAGTTAAATTTCTGGTTTTCCTTATACAACAAATGATCTAGTGTCTCCACTTCCTCACTAGAACAAACCTTGAAAGGTAGTGTATTCCTCACAAAAAAAAAAAAAAGAGTCCAGTGACCCTACTGTCAATATAGACAAGTGATATTATCATCTGTCCCTGTTATGCTGTTTTTTTTTTCTTAGCACACATTGCCACCTGGTACACAGAAATATTAAAAGTCAGCAGTTTCTAAATACTACTAGTACATTTTCTGGTCTTTGAACCAGTACTGCACTTTTTAGCAAAAACAAACAAACAGAGAATATCATCTGCATACACATTTACTTGGTATATACAACCATTCCTATCTATCCATCTATCCATCCATCTATCTAGCTGGATATTCATCTGTATTTTCTGCTTCCTTTCAGAAATAATGCTCTGCTTTTGAAAATGCAAAATCTTCTAATCCTCTTGATAAGCTCAAACACAGTGTTGTCTCAAATGATAAAGGGATAAAAACTAACATTTAACTTCAATTTGTCCTGAATTGGATAGACTGGTTGTCTAGACAGCCCTAATTTGTTTGATTATTGTTCAGCATTCATCTTCACTTTAGATACATGGATCTCACCTAAGTTAGGGAATGCAATTACCCCTAAATTCACTATTCGTCCTATTCTTTCATTGAAATTTAAAATATACCAAGGGCACTCCACACTCCTGTCCTCAGATTCTGCACACTAAGATGCACTGTGGTTTAAAGCATTGATTTCCATACTATTTTATGGAACACTAGTCCTCAAAATGCTCCAGGGAAAGTATCAATGTTCATGGAAGTTGAGATATCTTATGCTATTTCTCCTTCTGGGAAATGTATGATGTGCACTGGCATATTAAAGGCTCTGACAAGTCCTATAGTGATGAGACCTGTTCAATTCAGCATTTCTCTACCCTCTGACTTAAAAAAAGAAAAAAAAAACCCTCAAAACACATTTTGGGAAAGCTAATTTCAGATCTTAAAATATTGTTCAAATATTTACAGTAATAAACTCCCTTGGGCAGGGTCCCAAGTGAACAATGAATTCCTAGAGCACAAGCTAAAAGTAATGAAATAAAGCTTTAATGTAGCTCTGGCTTATGCTGTGCTGACTCTTTTAGTTCTCTCCACATATTCTTAGAAGTGACATGCTTCTTCAACTTTGACATTTGCCACCACTTAGGAATGTGTATAGTACACATCACATTAAGTTTTTAAAGTTAATTTTCTATGATTCAGTGAAGTGGTCTCTGGCTGATAGAATTCTTACATAACTGTACGTTTTCATTCTTGGACTGAATACTTTGAGGATGATAAAAACTATCATCAAACATCAGCTCATACTGAAGTTTAAAAACTATATTCCTGAAGCAGGAAAACAGAGAGCAAAACCCATAAATTTTGCTCAAGGCATATAATGACCATTCAATCAAGAAATACTTATTAAATAAATTAACAAATAAAAGCAAAATAAGGGGCTTTAATTTAAGCCACAGTTCACAGTGAACTCATTTAATCTGGACATGGACACCTTAAGGGTCATCTCCATTACATTTCAGAATTTATCCAAAATCCACAACACTTCTGTCAAGCATTATTTCCTTCGTGAAATTATTTCCTTGTCACTCATTTCTTGCTCCCTTCTCTGTGTCACCACTGAACCCCTGAAACAATCTCAAGCACCAAGAGAACTTCAGGCTCATAGTTATAACCTTTACTACATAAAAGGGGTCCTGTGCCTCACATGGTTAGTAGAGAGACAAGTGAACTGACAGATAAAGCAGAGAACTTAACTCTTTCATTTGGGTCCAAATTTTGTCAAATGCTTCAATGGCCAATGATCTTTATAAGTTATTACACATGCACATCAAATCAGAAATGTATATAGTCATACACTGCATAATGACATATTGGTCATTGACAGATGACATATACGATGGTGGTATATCATACAGCCTAGGTATATAGTGGGTTATACCATCAAGGTTGGTGGAAGTATACTCCACCATGTTTGCACAACAATGGAACTGCCTAATGACGCATTTCTTAGAACATATCCACCATCATTAAGTAGCACATGACACTATTTAACATCAATGGCTTCCCTTTAATATTAAGATCTGTAAATACCTGTCTTAGAAAACTACTAAAAAAATCACATCAACCACCACAGCCTTCCATTTTCTTCACCAATGTTTTCTCCACATATTATTTCTTTTCAAGCCATGCCAGATTCACTGTTCTATTTATCATGGTCTTAATGTGGGAAATGCAGGTATCTCAGCCATGATGTCTTAACTTTTTATTATTGTCTATTTATAAATTCATTTCTAGTAACTGTTTAATGACCTAATAAATCCTTTAAATTCTTATTTATCACCACTTCTGCGAAGTCTCAGTATGAGTCCAAAATATATACACTGCAGGGACAGTGACACTAAAGAGATTTCCATAACATCAGATGTTGGTCTGGTGTAGACAAAAAAGTCTATCCATATAAACATGCATATTTTTATTGAAAAGGTCTAATAGCTTTCATCAGATATGCAAAGGGATATTTGATCCAAAAGGTTAAGAACCACTTATCTAAACTATTCAAACAATCACTATGCACTGTCCTACATACACTAGAGACAACTTTTCAAAAAAGAAAGAAATTCTTTATACAAAGGTCATCTGACCTAATAGAGTGCCCCATATTTTTAATTTAACTGTTTGTGAATCAGTAACATTACATGTAATATATTCTAAAGTATAAATTGCTGTGTAATAACAGTCACTACTAGGTTTTAGACCATCAAGCCTCAAAGTAAAGCAATATTAAGGTTTACTACAGTTCTATGAATGACCCCATAGAGCAAGCCCAGGGAGACAGGGTACGGAAGGAGCACTGTCCTGATGGTCAACATTTTAGGGGCCTGAAGTCAAGTTATGCCACTAAGAATTTTGTGGCATATGGTAATTCACTTAACCCTCAGAATCTCAGTTTTGGTACTGTTGAGCTTTTACAGGCTGCAATTCTGTGACCCTTGAACATAAGTCAACTCTCAAAGCTAATCTGTTTTTTTATGTTCTTATTGACACTCTGACCTAATCAATTGATTAAATATTGCTACAAAGTGGAGTTTTAATTACTCTGGCCTACCAACAACTAGAAAAGGGCTTTTAACTAAGGCTTGGAGGAGCCATGGGGAAAGTGTGAATGAGAACCTGTAAGAAAGACTCAGATCCTGATTTAAGTTAGCACAAGATGTCAATATGATACATGATGCAAACCATTTCCAGAAAACAAAATGAAAGAAAACAAATATTGATGGGGAGTCTGAAAGAGAAAGCTGAAGAGACAGTTTATTACTGAAATAGATACTGGAGGCTATTTACATAGAGCTTAACCGAATGTATAATTTTACAGGTTGGCAAAATCACGGTTCAAAGATTTTAGGCTGCCCTGATTCATAATGTTAGACAACATAATGAGGAATACATTATCCAAGGAAAATACAAATTGCTGGTAAAACTATGAAATATTTTTCAAAATAAAAAGATAAAACAGACCTAATAATCAACTTGTCTCAAAACGTACAGCATTTAAAAATGTAAATGAACTTCTTTTGATTCATTTTGTGCAGTTCTAATAACTCACAGTTAAAATGAAAAGTAACTGCCATTATGAAATCGATCCATTTTGTATATATGAAAATATAGATTTCAAGCAAGTGCTGATTGGATGTCTACATTCTTGCAAACCCCTGCATGTGATATAAAACTTATAACTTCAATCTTTCTGAGTAAACCCAAATCCAAATACTGGCAAGATTTGTCATATGGAAAATAAGTTTATATCACACCTAGCATATTTTATGACCCAATATTCACCAATAGCAGGCTTCCACATTTCCTTTTCTCAACAATTTGTCTCTGTGATCCAATTACACTATAGTTATACTATACTTATATAATTATTATTAAAATAATAAAAAATGATGAATAAAATTATATAATTATTTTTAATTATTGTCAATTACTAAAATTGTATATAATAACTCTTAAAAATTATCATGTATAAAGACCCATGGACAAAGCCAAAGTGGAAAAAGATTGAGGGAGGGAGGTGAGAGTCGGGGGCAGGGGAAAGTGGTGGCTGGTAAATGGAGACAAATGTATTTGAACAATAAAAAAATTAAATAAAATAAAAAATAAAAAAGTAAAAATTATTATATATAATAATTACACTTACACAATTATTATTAAAATGTTAAATAATTAAAATATATTTAATTATTGTTAAATATTTTTCATATTAGCTGAGGATTATGTACAGATTCAAATCAATTAGTACTGGCAAAATGCTAAAATTGCCCATTACATGTAAGATAAACTCTAAATCTCATTCAACCATGAAGATATCAAAAAATCAGAACCCCAAAAAATCTAATTCTTATATTATTTGTTCAACATAAAAACAAGTTTATAAAGTAAAAGTTTATTTTTGAGAAAAAAATACAAAATAGGGACAAAGAAGTATCCTAAAAAGCAGAAAGTTAATGCTCAGCCTGCACTGAACCTCAGGGTATCTAAATAACTAAGGCACCAAAAAGAAGTGGCATTTTTAATGTAAGCTTTTTTTAACCACCACAAAACCACAAGTATGCGCTTCCAAGTTCTGGGTTAACATGACTAAAATGCCCTTAGCAGAAATGATTCTTCAGGGTGAAATATTTCAGCAAAAAGGGAAATTGTGGTATGTTGTAGACTCAATTGTTAACATTCAAAACACTATTATTCAATCTTCTTGCACAATGGCTTTTTTGGCTCATAACAGAAAATTCAATCCCTGCTGATTTTACACAGAACCAAGTTCAGGGAGGCTAATGCTGTCAATTGTTTTACTGGAGCTCAGCTCATTGATAAAAAATATAGGTGAGTTCTCTGTTGTTTAGACACTATTCAGAAATATCTTTTTCTACATGACACTTGGAATTTCATTTCAAAAAATATGGAAAAACTTTTTAATCAGCCAGGACTATACAGTGTTATGACTACAGTGTTTTCACTGTGCACTCACTAACCACAGCTAACCCAGGCACAAAAATCATGGGCAGATGTGGCACACTGGCATGATTTCAATGGCCCCCAGGATCACATCCCTAGAGGCACAGTAGGCAACTAACTATTTTCCTTCCCTGGAGCTCTTGCCATAGGCTTAAATTAAATATTGCCCATGTATGGATTACAGTCTCATTACTCAGTATCTGCGCTCCTCCAGTCTCTTCTGTTTGGTATATCTTTTTATCATCCTCTTTTTAAAAAAATATTTTATTTATTTTATTTTTATAAAAGGGAAGGGAGGGAGAAAAAAAGGGAGGGAAACATTAATGATGTGGTTGCATCTCGCACACCCCTTACTGGAGACCTTGCGTGAAACCCAGGCACGTGTCCCACACTGGGAACCAAACTAGCAACCCTTTGGCTCCCAGGCTGGCAATCAATCCACTGAGCCACACCAGCCAGGGATTTTTTATCATCCTCTTATCTCTACCTGTTTAAAGTTCTACTTCCCTTTCCAGGTCCCAGCACTTTGTTCATATTTGTAACAATATTTCTCTCACTGCATTAATGTCTATTATTTTCTCACTTGATAACTTCTTACAAAAGGACAAGGCAGGATACTACTCACTTATCTTTATATATAATACCTCTTTCCTTGTGATCTGGACAGTGCTTGGCATATGGTAGAGGCTCCCAAAATGCTTGACTAACTCCAGGCACCAGAGCCACCTGTGCTCACAATGAGCTATTTTGAGGGATAGAGCATTTCCTTTTCCTAGATGTGTCCAAAGCTACAGACAGATAATCACTAAGGAGATGCTATCCAGAGGATTCAAGTTCTTGGTGATTGGACTAGATAAACTGCCATTTAAAACCCCCTTTTGCCCAAAGACTCTAAGTATGTATCGTCCCCTGGTGGTGGGTTTTTTTCTCTCTTTCTAAGGAGGGCCAATTTACAAATTCTCAGCTAAGAGCAGATTTTGAAATCTTATGTCACCGAGTTTCTGTCATTTGTTACCTTTGCATCAATTTAAGAGTAAGAAATAGCATCTAAAGTCAGGGACTGACCCATTATACTGAAAATAACATTAAGAAATAGAGATAGAAAGTAAGTGTGAATTGTTAGATATAGATTATAAGCTCTACAAGAGGAGAGAAAAATCAAGGGGGAGCCAACTGATCAAAGAAAGCACCCTTAATCAGTTATTGGAAAATAGATAAAATATAAATGGTCAGAGAGAAGAACTTCCATGTTAAAAAAAAACAAAAACAGGGAAGAAAGAGAGGGATAAAATAAACCTGATATAACAATGAGGACAAGATAGCAGAGTGATTAAAGCTCAAGTCAGTGTTCGGGATAGTGGAAAATGCTACTTGTCCAAAAATGTGGGGCCAGATAATTGGAGGTATGGAGGGGAGCTTGAAGGGCTGGTAATAGACAATTAAGGTCTCACAGAAGAGCGAGGTGATGAAAGAAGTTTTTAAAAAAATCATGTGTGGGAGAACACTGCAGAATGGAAATGAAAGGAGAGCCCAAAGTAAAGGGTAGCCACTTGGAAGATGCTCATAATCTAGTGAGATGAAGGTGTCAAGTTTCTGTCCTAGGGACAGAGGTGTGACTGGGAATGGAGGAAAGGAAGATTCTGAAAGGAGCTAGCAGGAGCTGTTGACTGGATATAGATGTTATAGAAAATGATGTGTCAAAAATGATGAAAGGTGGTAGTGCCAAAAAGAGAGTCAAGGAAGTGAGGAAGAGAAGCTGGGTCAGAGGGCAAGGAGGCTTTGATACATGTTAAATATGAAGTAAGAACAAGACATTCAAGTGTGAAATATTCAGGAGCATATATGCTATGTGACAAGAGTTCAAAGGAAGAAAAGGATTCAAACTGGAGACTTAAGAGCTTTCTGTAGATAAGGGAAAGCTTAAGCCCTAGAATAAGAGAGGGGGAAAGTGCCTAAGAGCTCAAAAGTGATGAACAGCTAAATCTTGAGGCCACTTCAAAACTAGAATTTCACAATAATATGGGCACAATTAAAGGAATAGAAAAGGAGCAATCAGTGTGGGGAAAAAAACTCAAGATCTAATAATGTCACAGAAAACATGAAAGGATTTTTAGAAAGGACTTGATCATAGATGATGGTTGATGGGTAAGGGCCAGAGCATGTAAAGGATACCAGTATGCTACTTACAAACGAGCATGGGATTTCCCCCTCTCAACTACTAACATACTATATAAAAGTATTTAATTGGTGAGTGGACAGAAAAAGAGATTTTGTGGCTGTGAGCTATACTCTGTTTTATGTATCTTAATGACAAAAGGGAGTTATAGAAAGATCTTGCTATTCTTAGTGCAAAGATACACAAAATGAAAGATAATTCTGCTGATATGGAATTGATTTTGAGGAAAGTCATTTAGAATTTGTACTCTTCTGGCAGCTACTTTGTTGTATAATAGGAGTAATACTGCAGATAATACATATTGGCCATATATTTTAAGTGTGTGGGTAACATACTAAAATGTACAGTCCTTCCAAAAGTTATAAGAAACATCCAAAACATTTACAACTGATAGAGGGACTATTAAGTCACTCATGGGATACTGCGAAACACACACAAAGATGTGTTTGAGTTCTCAGGAACCCTTAGGACGTAATGCCTCTCTCATTTACTAACGAAACACCCAGTCTGTGTGCAACGTATATCCAGAGCCAGACTTGCATCTATGAACCATATGGGAAGACGCTACAGTCATAAGGCAGTGTTTCAGGTCAGTTTTGGTGTTAAAATCACTCGAATCTGACTGATAGAGATGATATGAGAGGAAGCCCAGTGCCTTTTCCATTGTCACTGACAGATTGAAAGCTGGCTTTTGGAATAGGTGTGTGAACTCCTGTGCAAGAAATTCCCTTTTCTTTCCCCAAATTGAAACAAAAAAATTAATAATTAATAGCAACCATGGACAGATCCAGATTTTAAGGATCCTGAAGCTTACAGAATTTGGGTGCTCTCCTTAAGAAAAAAGAATGCAAAATTACAAATACAAGATTCAGTATGAAGCTGGTTATTTATTTAGAATGAGAACAAAAAGGGACCTGCATTTGTAAGGTCATAAAGCATAAGGGTCATCAGCTGCATGATAAATTCATGTGTGGAAAGGGAGAAAGAACAGGTAATCAAGCAAAGGAAAAATTAAAGACAAAATGCTCCTGAAGAAATACAGGAACATAGAACAAGAAAAACACAGGAATAATATCCCAGAAAGAACCCTGAATTATTAAAATGTGAAAAGTATGGACATGGGAGAAGAGATGGAACTCCTAATCAATTTATACAACACATCATCATATTTATTTTCCAGTAATCAAAAATCATATTGTTTCTAGGTTTTTGGAAATACCAGTCCACTTCATTGCAGGCACTCAACGAGTGTTTGTTGAGTGTGTGAAGGAATGAATGGAAGCAAAGCAAATACTTCTTTTTCTTACTCTCCAACAGGATCTACTTTCTTCTGATGTTCCAACATACATGCATGATTTTGCTGGCACTGACTGGAATTGCCAAAGCAACAGCTTATACCAGTCCAAATAAAAAGCTATGTTCACACAAAATTAATTTGTAAACATGTTCAGAGTCTTCTCAAAAGGATTATACATTAAAAGGGCTACTGTAGGGCCACCCTACTTACTCTCTTCTTGCCTTTCTCCCTACTTCTAAGTCACATCCTGCAGGTATACTTCAGAAATTATTAATACCCTCTTGGGTTGTGGACAAATTAGTGTGGGATTCCAGCTAGGGCTAAAACACAATTTGTAAATTTCAAACATTTATATTAATTATGACAACATAAGTGACAATTTAATATATCAGTCATGATGAGGTTTCCGGGATG
Source organism: Pteronotus mesoamericanus (assembly GCF_021234165.1). NCBI lineage: Eukaryota > Metazoa > Chordata > Mammalia > Chiroptera > Mormoopidae > Pteronotus > Pteronotus mesoamericanus. The sequence continues at coordinate 6,385,820 of NW_026555072.1, forward strand.
ATCCTGAAAAGCTTCATGTACCACTCCATTGGTCAGCTACACCCAAGCCAGAACCAGGGCAACCCAGGCTTACCAGGACATAAATCTGGGGGCTTGCAGGAACTCTTATTAAATGACCCAACAGGGCATGCCCTAACTGGATCTTGACTCCAGCTTCACAAAGGGATTCCCTTTGGGCAATAAATGCCCTACATCTTCCCTAGAGTTCTAAAAAAGCACTAGGGGTAGGTTAAAACTAAAAGCCCACCCCTCTCTCTTTTTCTTTTTGTAGTGTTCTTTTTTATTGAGGTTACAAAGGTTAATAATATTATATGTTTTGGGTATACAACATTATAATTTCATATCTGTATACACTGTATTGTGCTCACCACCAAAATTCGTTTCATCTGTCGCCATATATTGGAACCTTTTTCCTTACCAATTCTTCCTCTTTCCTCTTCACTTACTAAATTTTCTAAAGAAAGGCTTTTTAAAAAGAGCAGGACTGGAATAACACTATTAGTACATCAATACTACATAAATCCATGTACTGATGTCCTTTGCCCTAGGGCAAAGGACTTGAAATCAGTGAGACAAAGCAGCGACCTCAGGAATTAGAAGTGAGAATCTTAAATAGGAAAAAATCATTTAGACACTCGCCAGCTAGATGATTGGACTCGAAATGCTCCAGACCTCAGTTTCTCGGTTTTGTAAAATGGAGGCGAATATATTACCCACTTGTCAGGACTGCTGAGGATGGAGAAAATCCACATAAAGTGTTAAATATAACTGCACAACCAACAGCTAATTAAATGTTAGTATTAAATAGTAGTAATAAATTATTGTTCCTGCCTCTCTCAGTTCACAGCATCAGCAACATTGGCACAACCCCCATTCCTGCCCTGCTAAGGCTGGGGCCAGAGCGGCTACTGTTGCACTCTCGAATGCATGCGAGAGACCACCCCCTTCCGCACTCTTTAATGCATGCGAGAGACCACCCCCTTCCCCAAACACCCGGGAGCTAGTGCAAATCTCCTACTCCCGTGCCACCAGGGTCTCTCAGGCTACCGCTGTGGTTCACACTGACCTGAAATGCCGCCTCCTATTACGACTACGTCGAACATGTGGCCCGAGACGCTCGCCTTCTCTCGACTCGCCATGCTCTGGTTGCTCTGGTTGACAGTCTCCCCCGGTGTAATTATAGAAGAGAGGCTGGCCAAGGGCGGGGCGGGCTCTGCTACTAACTCTCCGGAGGAGCCCGGGGGCGGAGCCGATTCTTCCAAGGATTGCGGGGCAGAGCCCTGCCCTGAGGGCGGAGCTGATAATTGTATTGATACCCGGGGAGAGTCCTGGAGCGGATCCAATTCATCCACCAGCCGTGGACGGGTATCTAGTCCTGAGCGCTGGGTGGACGTTCGTGCCAGTATTAGGGAGGAGTTCACCGGCGTAAGAGGTTTTTGTGCAGAACGCCGGAGGAGGCGGGACACTGGAGGGGGGCCGGACTCCTGTACCGACCCCGGGGAAGAGCCATAGACTAGGACAATTTCTTGTATGGAACTCCGCGGGGTGTTGTGCACTGAGGGTGGGGGGGACCCCTGAATGAACTCTAGCGAGGAGCCCAAGAGCATGACCCGTTCTTGTACCGAACTCCGTGGGGTACTAAGCACTGACGGCGGGGGGGACCCCTGAATCGACCCTATGGAGGAGTCTGGAAACGGGACAGATCCGTGTATAGATACTTGGGAGGAGCGGGTTACTGAGGGCTGGATGGAGTCTGGTAATGACACCTGGAGGGTGTTATTTGGTGTCAGAGGTACTTCCACTGAATCCCAGTAGGGGCTGAGCAATGAAGGATGCGAGTATCCAGGCACTAATATTTCAGGAGTGTTACTGGGTATAGGAGGTGTCAGTGGTACCAATACCCTGAGTAAGCCAGGCATCAAGGGCTGGATGGCTCCTTGTACAGATCCTTGGGGGGTGTTACTGGTCGTAGGAGGTTCAGGTACTGACACTCGGAGGTTGTCGGTGTCCAGGATGGAGTCGGGGGCAACCTCCTCAGAGGTGCTGGAGCCGGTACCCGACGTGAGGGTCCGGTTGGTCAGGACATAAGAGGGAAAGCCCCAGAGGCCGAGGTTAGAGTCGTTTACAGTTCTTAGGCCAGTACTGGGACTGAGTTGGGAAGGCGAGCTGGAGCTCCAGGAGTCGTCCGCATCCGGTGTGGAAATGTTAGACTGGTTGCTGGAAAACAAATAAGAAACGGTCCGCCACTCAGATTGCGTACTAGACCCGGACGTGGAGGCCAGGGCCGGGATCTGGGCTGAATAGGTCCCGACTTCGGGCGCTGGTTCTGCCTCTGGCCCACTCCCGCTGCCTCCGCCCAGTGAGGCCTCGGAGTTATCTGAGCTCATAGTCCTGCTGCAGGCTGTAGGTTTACGTTTTGCTCTCCTCTGCCCCTCCCCTACGGGGGCTGGCCTCTCAGACACGCTCCGAGCCCAGACCCGGGAAAACAGGCGCTGTTAAGGCCTGGCTCCGCCTTCCCCAAGAGCTCGCTTCGAATGCTTGGGGCGCTCTCGCGTTCTGAGTGGTCACGTGGCCAGGCGAAGCTACTAAGGTAGGGGGGATATGGCAGTGGCCGGGTTAGAGTGTGGGGGTGGCAGTTTTAACCTCTTGCTTTTATTCCTATGCTTTAACTAAAAGGAGACTGCTCCAAGGTAGACTTAAGGAATCGGGTACTTTAACGAAGGGAACTTACATCGGAGAGTCGCAGGCCCGCCCCTCCACTTGGTTTAGTTCGTTTATGACGTCACAAGGGGCTGGGTGAGGTCTGAGCAGCCACGCGCCGAACCTAGAGAGGGGAAGGGGTGAAGTGGTTAACTGTCACTTGGGGGAGACATGGCAATTGTTGGTTTTTATGACTTTTTTCAAGCGGAAGTGCTTAATCAAAATTGAAATAGGCGAGAAAATTAAGAACTCAGCTATTACAGATTAAGTGGGATATGTACTTTAAAAGCGAAAATCAAGGGATGGCTAAGGTGCAGATACAAAACAAAAAAACCACGTGTTTCCCCATCCTACTGAAAAGGGGAATATTTAATGCTCATATATTATTGTACAGCCAGCCTCTTCTCGTGATACTTTTATTCCTTAAATTTTTTACTTTGTTCCAGCTAGACGTGAATTTGCCATCACTAAACCCTCAAAAATGGATCTAATTATGACATGAATTCAAAGTAAATAATGAGAACTCTAGGAAGTTAACTAGCATCTGTTCCCACCTATAAACATATCTTCCACCCACCCCTCACCCCATTCTGTATCAAACAATATCTTGTTGAAGAAACTAAGGAAATATAAATTGTTTATCCAGTTTTAATAGTTCTTATCTAGAAAGGGAGTTGAAATTTATGGCTAAATAGATATCATTTTTATCTTGTTGGACATTGAAACAGAACAAGAAGAAATACTGGATAAAAAAACAATTCAGCCTTCTCAAATACTATTCTGTCCATATTTCTCCTTATTGTAGCTGTTCTCTTTTCTTTTCATTCAAATATTTGATTTCATATATGTTCTAGGCCTAGGGAAAGGTACAGAGGACATGGTAGGCACAGAGTAAGGTACAGAGGATACACAGGTAACACAAGGCAAATGGAGACCTTCATTGATCATACAGTCTCTAGAGGAGCTAGTAGAGGAGATTGACAAACACATGCTTGATTGTCAACCCAAACTCTAATCAATGTTGTGTTGGAAAGGTCCATAGTGATAACAAAGAGTTAGGGAGGTTAGCTTTGGGAAGAAGAGTGTAAAAATGAATCCAGAAAGAGGGAACAATGTGGGCAAAGGCAAGGTACAAGCGCAGCTAGAAGCATTGTTCATTGGAGTAGCTAAAAGCCAGCCAATGGAGCTATAGTAAGGGAAGAAGCTAGAGACAAAGGTACTGAGGTCTGCTGGGCCAAAGCACAATCTCTGTGTGTATTCTAAAGGAATGTAAGCCACTGCAAGATATTAAGCAGGGAGCAATATGACTAGATTGCATTTAGCAAAGGCTTGTCTCCCTACCATGTGAATAATGGGTTGAAGAGGACAAGAGTAAATACATACAGAGAAACCAAATTCTGGAATTCTTCAAAGAGGAGGCAACTGTGTCTTAGACTATAGTGGGTGACAGCAGCGGAACCAGGGAGAGGTGGACATATTAGAGACATTCACATGTAAAATTGGTAGGACTTGCTAGGATTTGGAAGATCTTGAGCATGTTTTTGGACATGTAGAGTTTCAAGTGCCATTCAGACTTCCAGATGAAGGTATAGAGTAGGCCTTAGATTCAAAGCAGGAATTTGGCTAGAGATAAAAATATGGGGGTCTTATTAAATAAATGATGGGTGGAATAGATGGAAGAAATATGAGTATATTCTCTTTTCATTTTATTGTTCATATTGTATATTTTGTATGACTTTTATAATAAAAAGAATAAAAGTTATCTTAAAATAGGTAAATCAAGCAATAATTGTGACATATTGTACAAGTATTATTTCCTCCTTTGTGTGACCTGGAGCAAATTACTTAACTTCTCTGTTGCCTGTCTCTTAAGTATACAATCTCATAAATTGTTGTATCAGTTCCAGCAGGAAACAGTAAATTATAGATTATTTAAAGAGAGTTATCATAAAGAAAGTATATTAAAAGATATGGGCAAAATTAAGAAAAACCACAAAGAATCATCTGTTATCTAGACTGGTGACAGCAAGAAAGCACAACTATAAGGAGAGAGCAGTAATCAGAACCTGAAAACAGAGGTTATTGGAAAGGGTTGCAGAGCTGCCTGATATAAGCTGTGACCTTTAGTTTGGAGAGGCAGTCAGCCCACAGGACACCCTGAGAGAGTGAGCCAGGAAAAATAAATATCCAATGTCCCTCTCCTCCCTTCCTTCCTCCAATCTCTTGCTGGTCCTCTCCATTGACCTAACCTAGCAAGAAGCTATAGACAAGGGAGCCTGTTGATGCAGTCCTTGCAGGTTAAGCAACAGGGGGCAGAACAAGCTAGAGAACAGTTGTGGGTGCACCTGGAAGGGCCAAGGAAATATATCCAGTACCATTGTAGTGAGGTTTCAATGAGCAAATGAATATAAAATACTCAGATAAATAACACAATACATACATTTTAAATTCTAAGAACTACATTATATTCATTTCATGGGCTGTAATTTACTTAACCATTATCCACTAACATTAAGCACTTAGTACTTTCCTATATTTTTATATAGTATAGCATGGGATGAACATTTTCATGCATAAACCTTGTCAACATTTGTCAGAATTTCCTTGAAGTAGAATCTTAAAAATAAAATCATTGGGTAAGGAAGTAGGAGCATTTTTAAACTTTTTGACATTACCAAATTATAGTACCTGCTCAAGAGATTGCATGAATTTATACCTCATCAGCAATGTCTAAGAATGGCTGTCCTTCTACTGCCCTCACTCCAACATTAACCAAGTTAACTTTTTTACTTTTCTTTTTTTCTTTGTTTTTGTTTTGTTACAGTTGTCCCAATCTCCCCCATTGCTCTCCCTTGCTCCACCCACCCCCCACTCCCACAGTCAATCCTCATCCTGTTGTCCATGTCCGTGGGTCATTTATACCTGTTTATTGATTAGACCCTCACCCTTCTTTTCCAATTTATCTCCCTTCCCCATCCCATATGGTCACTGTAGGTCTGTTCCTTCTTTCCATGCCTCTGCTTCTATTTTGCTTGTTTGTTTTGTCCATTAGATTCCTCTCAGAGGTGAGATCATATGGTATTAATTAGTCTTTTCAATGATTAGCTTATTCATGTAGCATAATACTCTTCAGGTCCATCTATGCTGTCACAAAAGGTAGGAGTTCCTTCTTTCTTTCTGCAGTGTAGTATTCCATTGTGTAAATGTATCACAGTTTTTGATCCACTCATTTACTGATGGGCAGTTAGACTGTTTCCAGCACTTGGTTATTGTAAATAAAGCTGCTATGAATATAGCGGAGCATAGGTTCTTTTAATTGGTGTTTGAGGATTCTTACAGTATTATCCCAGCAGTGGAATTGCAAGGTCAAACGGCAGTTCCATTTTTAGTTTTTTGAGGAAATTCCAGACTGTCTTCCCAAGTGGCTGCACCAGTCTGCATTCCTACCAACAGTGTGCTAGGGTTCCCTTTTCTCCACATCTTCGCCAGCATTTGTTGTATGTTAATTTGTCAATGATGGCCATTCTGACTGGTGGGAGGTTGTATCTCACTGTGGTTTTAATTTGCATCTCTCTGATGATTGTGATGTTGAGCTTCCTTTCATATGTCTATGGGCCCTCTGTATGTCCTCCTTGGATAAGTGTCTGTTCAGGCCCTTGCCCATTTTTTAATTGGATTATTTGTCTTCCTGGAGTGGAATCGTGTGAGTTCTTTATGTAGTTTGGAGATCAAACCTTCATCGGAGGTATCACTGGCAAATATGTTTTCCCATATGGTTGGTTCCCTTTTCATTTTCATGATGTTTTCTTTAGCCACGCAGAAGCTACTTAGTTTGATGTAGCCCCATTTGTTTAGTCTTTCCTTTATTTCCCTTGCCCCACAGGATATATCAGTGAAAGTATTGCTGTGTGGGATATCTAAAATTTTAATGCCTATGTTTTCCTCTAGGACTTTTGCAGTTTCACAACTTATGTTTAAGTCTTTTACCCATTCTGAGTTTATTCTGGTGCATGGTGTAAGTGGCTGTTCTAATTTCACTTTTTTTTTTTTTTTTTGCTTGTACTATTCCAGTTCTCCAAACACAATTTGTTGAACAGGCTATTTTTACTCCATTTTATGCTCCTGCCCCCTTTGTCAAATATTAACTGACCACAAAGACATGGGTTCATTTCTGGGCTCTCTATTCTGTTCCCTTGGTCTATGTGTCTGTTCTTATGCTAGTACAAGACTGTTTTGATTACAGTGGACTTATAATATACTTTGATATCAAGTGTTGTGACCCCTCCTACTTTGTCCTTTTTTCTCAAGATTGCTGAGGATATTCGGAGTCCTTTATGGTTCCATATAAATTTTTGAAATGTTTGTTCTAGAGATGTGAAGTATGTCGCTGGTATCTTAATAGTGATTTCATTGAATTTACAGACTGCTTTGGGTAGTATGGACATTTTATTGATGTTAATTTTACCAATCCATGAACACGATATATGCTTCCATTTATTTGTGTCTTCCTTAATTTATTTCTTCAGTGTTCTCTAGTTTTCTGAGTACAGGTCTTTTTCCTCCTTGGTTGAGTTTATTACTAGGTACTTTATTTTTTTCTTGTTGCTATAGTAAATGGGATTTTTTTTCTTTTCTATCTTTTCAGTTTAATTATCTCATTATCATTTTTTTTCACTGCTCCAGCTCTCTTTTATTTTATTTTTTTTAAATACATTTGTCTCTGCCTCTCCCCCACCACTTTCCCTTGCCCCCTCCCTCATTCCCTCCCTCAGCTCTTCCCCTTTGGTTTTGTCCATGAGTCCTTGCTATATGTTCCTTGACTTTCCCCTTCGCTTCCCTTTCCCTGCCCGCCCCTCCCTCCTTCCCTCTTGTCTCTGTTGATTTCTTTTCTTTCAGTGTTGCTGGTCTTATTTTCCTTGCATCTTTGTATTGTTGGTTAGGTTCCGCTTCTAGGTGAGATCATATGGTATTTGTCTTTCATCCCCTGGCTTATTTCGCTTAGCATAATGCTCTCCAGTTCCATCCATGCTGTCGTGAAGTTTAGTAGTTCTTTTTTTCTTTCTGCTGCGTAGTATTCCATTGTGGGATTTTTTTTATAGTTCCTCTACCTGATATTTCATTGTTGCTGTACAAAAATGCCTTCAATTTCTGAATATTGACTTTGTATCCTGCTATTTTGCCTAATTCACTTAATAAACTGGGTAGTTTTTTGGTGAGGCATTAGGGTTTTCTATGTACATTATCATGTCATCTGCAAACAATGACAATTTTACTTCCTCCTTTCCAATTTTGATGCCTTTTATTTCTTTTTCTTATCTGATCCCTGTGGTTAGAACTTTCAAAATGATGTTGAATGAAAGTGGTGAAAGAGGACACCCTTGTCTTGTTCTTTATCTTATTGGGAAAGCTTTTAGTTTTTGCCTGTTGAGTATGAAGTTGGCTGTAGGTCTCTCTTACATGGCCAATATTACTATTCCCACTTTGCTGAAGGTTTTTATCATAAATAGGCACTGTACTTTATCAAATGCTTTTATTGCATCTCTTAATATGATCATGTGGTTTTTGTCTTTTGTTTTCTTCCTGTGATATACTATGTTTATTGATTTGCAAGTATTATAGTATCCATGCATCTGGGGATGAACTCCACTTGGTCATGCAGTATGATCTTTTTAATGTATTGCTGGATCTGGTTTCACAATATTTTGTTGAGGATTTTAGCATGTATGTTCATCAGTGATATTGGCCTGTAGTTTTCTTTCTTTGTTGTTTCATTACCTGGTTTTAGAATCAGGGAAATACTGGCCTCATAAAATGAGTTTGGGAATATTCCTGCTTCTTGAATTTTTTTGGAATAGTTTGAAAAGTATAGAAGTTAGCTCTTTCCTAAATATTTCATAAAATTTACCTGTGACGCCTTCTGATCTAGGACTTTTGGGTGCTGGGAATTTTTTTATTACTACTTCAATTTCACTAGTTATCACTCTATTCAGTCTTTCTGCTTCTTTTTTATTCAGTTTTGGATGATTATAAGTTGCGAGAAATTTGTCCATTTCACCCAGGTAGTCAAATTTCTTGGCATATAGTTGTTCATAGTAATTCTGACAGTCTTTGTATTTCTGTGGTATTTCAGTTGTAATTTCTTCTCTTTCATTTCTGATATTATTTATTTGGGTCCTCTCCCTTTTTTTCCTGGTGAATGCGTGTATAAAGGCTTGTCAATTTTGTTTATCTTTTCAAAGAACCAGCTTCTGGATTTATTGATCCTTTGAATTATTCTTTTAGTTTCTATGTCATTCATTTCTGCTCTGATCTTGATTATTTCATTCCTTCTACTCACCCTGGGCTTTGTTTGTTGTTGTTTCTCCAGTTCCTGAGATGTAGGGTTAGGTGGTTTATTTGAATTGTTTCTATCTTTTTTAGGTAGGCCTATATTGCTATGAACTTCCCTCCCGGGACTGCCTTTGCTGTGTCCCATAGGTTTTGAGCTGTTGTGTGTTCATTTTGATTTGTTTCCAGAAACTTTTTGATTTCCACCTTAATCTCACTGTTAACCCATTCATTATTTAATAGCATGGTATTCAGTCTCCATGTGTTTGAATGCTTTTTGAGTATTTTCCTTGATGTTGGTTCTAGTTTCCAGCTATTGTGATACAAGAAGATGCTTAATATGATTTCAATTTTCTTGAAATTGTTGAGGCTTGTTTTGTGTCCTACCATAGGGTCTATCTCTGAAAATGTTCCATGTACATTTGAAATGAATGTATATTTTGTTTCTTTGTAATGAAAACTTCTGTATATCAATGAAGTCCACTTGATCTAGAATGTTGTTCAATGCCATAATACCCTTGTTGATTCTTTGCTTGGAAGATCTATCCATTTTTGACATTGGGGTATTAAAATCGCCTATTTTGAATATGTTGCTGTTGATATCTTTATTGAAGTCCTACAAGGTTTTCCTTATATACTTGGGTGCTCCTATGTTAGGTGCATATATGTTTAAAAGGGTTGTATCTTCTTGATGGATTATTGCTGTAAGTATTATGAAGTGTCCTTCTTTGTCCCTTGTTATGGCCTTTGTGTTAAAATCAATTTTGTCTGATATAAGTATTGCTCCAAGCCGTTTTTCATTGTCATTTGCATGGAATATTTTTTCCATCCCTAATTCTCAGCCTTTGTAGATCTTCTCTGAGGCGGGTCTCTTGTAGATAGCATATATGTGGGTCCTGTGTCTTACCTATTTAGCTACCCTGTGTCATTTGATTGGAGCATTTATTCCATTTACATTTAAGGTTATTATTGATAGGTGCTTATTTATTGCCATTTTTTCCTTTTGTACCTGTATTCCTCTCTGTCTCTCTTTTTCTTAATCTTCTTAAAGCAGTTCCTTTCACATATCTTGCAATGCTTGTTTGGTGGAAGTGTATTATTATTTTAGCCTTCTTTTGTCTGGGAAACTCCTTATTTCACCTTCCATTTTAAATGACAACCTTGCTGGGTAGAGCAGTCTTGGTTGCAGTCCTGCAATTTTCATTACTTGGAATATTTCTTGCCATTCCTGTCTGGCCTGCAGTGTTTTTTGTTTTTTGTTTTTTTTAACGATATCATTTATTTATTTTTAGAGACAGGAAGAGAGGGAGAGAAATTTCAATGTGTGGTTGCATTTCGTGCTCCCCCTGCTGGGGACCTGGCCTGCAACCCAGGCATGTTCCCTACAGTGGGAATCAAACCAGCGACCCTTTGGTTCACAGGGCGGCACTCAATCCACTGAACCACACCAGCTAGGGCAGTGTTCTATTGAGTAATCAGTTGATAACCTTATCACAGCTCCCTTGTAGTTATTGTTTCTCCCTTGCTGCCTTTAAGATTCTCTCTTTGCCTTTAAATTTTGCCATTTTAATTATGATGTTTCTTGGATTGGGTCTCTTTGGGTTCATCTTGATTGGGGCGCTCTGTGCTTCCTTGACCTGCATTACTTTTTCCCCTCACCATGTTAAGAAAGCTTTCTGTTATTATTTTTTCAAACAGGTTTTCTATCCCTTGCTCCTCTTCTTCTCCTTCTGGTATTGCTATGATACAGATATTATTACGTTTCATGTTGTCTTGAAGCTCCCTTAAACCCTCTTCATTCTTTTTGTGTCTTCTTTTCATTTTGTTGCTCTGTCTAGGAATTTTTCCTACATTAATTTTCAGCTCACTGAATCAATCCTCTCCTTTATCTAGGCTGCTTTTGATATCTTCCACTGTGTTCTTCATTTCAGATATTGCATTCTTCATCTCCTCCTGGCTCTTATTGATAGTTTCTATGTCCTTCTTCATGCTAGTGTATTTCACAGTAAGGTCCTTGTAGCTTCCCTGGAGTTCTTTGTAGTACTCATTTAGCTCATTGAGCATCCTTATAATCATTATTTTGAACTCAATGTCTGATAGTTTGCACTCTTCAATTTCATTTAACACTCTTTCTGGGGTTTCCTCTTTTCCTTTCAATTGGAAGTTATTTCCTTGTCTCCCCATTTTACATGACTCTTCTTGTTTGTTTCTGTTTCTTATGTTGTTCTGCTTTGACTCCCTGACTTTTTGGTGTGATCTTCTGTGGTAGGAGACCTGTGGGACTCAATGGTGCAGTCTCCTTGATATCCTGAACTTGATGCTCTTGCAATGTTTTTTATGCTATTTATATTGGCTTTCTGGTTGTAATTGGGTTTTGGTTGTTGTTGGGTCATTCTTTGGTGGGTCCTTCCCTCCATCTATCTTTCTGAAAGTCACTCATCCCACTATGTTTTGTGTACTGTTGTGCAGGTGCTGCCAAAAGAAAAACAGAAAGCCCAGGAAATGAACTCATACCCACAATATTATCCCCCACCCACAATCACATATATCAATAGCAAATGAGCCAGCAATAATAAAGGTATAAAGAGATTAAGATGACTATAAGAAAATAAAAATGAATATGAGATGACCTACTGAAAGAAAAATGATTTTGAGAGGATAGAGGGAGAAGCAGTAAGAAGAATAGGTAATAGGGACAAGGTGAATAGAGAAAGAAAGAAAACTTACATCATAAATAAAAAAGGGAGGGCAAGAGATGAAAAGGAGTAAGAGAAGGGAAGCACATAGTATTACGTTTAAAGGGAAATTTATAAAAATAAATATTTTTTTTAAATGTGAGAGAGAAGAAAAGCAAAGATAAAAATAGTAACCAATTGGAGAAAAAGACCCACTACAGTGCTATCAACACCAATGAGCAAAGATTGATATTGGTGGGAGGGAAATAAGGTGGAAAAAAGAAAGAAAAAAAAGCTTAAGAGATGTCTAGAGCAAAGAGAAGTGATTTGAGATGATAGAGGGAGAAGAAATACTAAGAGTGATGAATGAAAACCAGGCTAAGACAGGAAAAAATTAAAATTTAAAATGAAAAAATGAAAAGGCAGAAGGAAGACAAAAATAGAGTAGGAGAGGGGAACGGTAAAATTAGAGATTTGAAACACAAAAATAGTGAAGATCTAGAAATAAAATTGGAGAAATGCAACAACCACCACCATATTCACAACTGATGAGCAAAGATTGATAAAAATGGAGAGAGAATAAGAGTATTTTAAGAACAGGAAAAAGAATGTGAGATAACAAATGACAATAAAAATGGTTTTGAGAGGCTGGACTGGGAGAAATAATAAGAGTGTGGAATGTAAACAAGTCGTAGCAAGTGAGAAAATAAAATTTAAAATGAAAATAAGAGGAAGAAAGAAGATAAAATGGAGTAAGAGAAGGGAGGAGCAAAATACGATATTTGAAATAAATTATAATGTAAAAACTAGTGACTTAATTGACACAAACTTGAAGAACAAGAAATTAATGTTAAAAAGCTATACAGGAGAGAAAATAATGCAAATCATGAAGACCACAGTAGGTGGAATTCCTCTCACTGCCTGTTCTTTCTGAAACCACTCTGGTGATGTCAGATAGTGTGCTAGTCTGGCCCTAGGCAGCCTGTTGGAGACTTCCAGCGATTCACAGTCTGTGGATCCTTCCATTGTTAATCTAGTCACTCTGCAATCAGCAGTCAGGCTTAAGCACTGCAGGGACAGGGCAGAGTAACTCCTGGGGGCAGGGCTACTGCTTCACTTCAGGCCAATGCCACTCAGAGGGAAGTGCTCTCGGCCTGAGCAAGATGACTTCTATAGTATGGGAAATGACTCAGCACAGGGATCCTGGCCACTGCTCCCTCAGTTCTCTCCCCAAAGTCTCCATTCCCAGACTTTCCTTCAGTGTCTCTAGTCCATTCTGCCCCCCCTTTTCCAGAGCCGAGGATAAGTGGCTGCAAAAGAAATTATGTGCATTGGCCCTTTTAAAGGCTCCTTGTAACCCCAGCCATCTCTCTCTGGCAGACAGAAATGCTGCTGCCTTTCGCAGCTGGATGTTATCTGGGTTCCTTTCCCAGCTCGGGTGCAGGAGGCCAGGGAGCCCAGCTTGAGATTTAACTGCACACTTCTCAGGGGAAATCCCAACAGCTGCTGAATTTCCCTCCAACACTTAAGATCACCTGTAGGAGCCCAAGCAGGATTCACGTGTCTCCTCCACACTCTGTACCCATCATGTTGTGGTGAAGTGGTTTCTTCCATCTACCTACAGTTATAAGGCTTCTCTCCAGCTATTGTTCAATTGGTTATTCTGGATGAGTTCTCTGTAATTTAGTTGTAATTCTAGATTGGTCCTGGGAGGATGTTACTGTAGTTTCCACTTATCCTTCTGCCATCTTGGGTCCTCTCATGCTTTTTTACTTTTCTTACATTGAAAAGTGAAACATCAGCATGGCATTGCTAATCTAATCAGTGTTTTCTTGATTACTAATTAAACACTTTATCAGTAATCAATATATTTATCAGTAATAATATATTTATTATTCATTTAATTTTCTTCTGCTGTGAATGATCAGTTTATGCCTTTCTGTAGTTGATTTCTGTAATGCTTTAATAATAAGATATTAACTTCTATTTGATATTTTCACTGCAAATAGTTTATTCCAGTTTATATTTTTGCATTGTTTATGGCATTTTAAAGATACAGAAATTTTATTTTATTTTAATTATATTTTATTGATTATGCTATTACACTTGTCCTGATTTTTCCCTCTTTGCCCCCTCCACCTAGTGCCCCCTACTCCCTCAGGCTATCCCCCGACCATTGTTCATGTCCATGGGTCATGAATATAAGTTCTTTGGCTACTTCATTTCCTGTACTGCACTTTACATCCCCATGGCTATTCTGTAACTACCTATTTGTACTTCTTAATCCCCTCACCACTTCACCCATTCTCCTCCTCCCCATCCCATTGGGCAACCTTCCGGTAACTAACTTCTTCTCTTTTGCTTTTAAGAAGCTCTCTTTCTCTTTAACCTTTGGCCTCTTAATAATGATGTCTTGGAGTGGGCCTCTTTGCTTCCATCGTAATTGGGACTCTCTGCACTTCCTGGATTTGCATGTCTATTTCCTTTACCAAATTAAGAAAGTTTTCTTTCACTATTTTTCCAGATGGATTTCCCATTTCTTGTTCTTTCTCTTCTTCTTCTGGCACTCCATGAGGCAAATGCTGGGCCTCATAAATTTTCCCAGAGGCTGATTATACTATCCTAATTTTTTTTGGATTCTTTTTTCTTCTTCCTGTTCTGATTGGTTGTTTTTTCCTTCCTTATTTTCCAAATCATTGATTTGATTCTCAGCTTCATCCATTGTACTGTTGTTTCCCTGTAAATTGTTCTTTATTTCAATTAGTGTATCCTTCATTTCTGACTTTGTCTTTTTTATGCTGCTGAAGTCCTCAATAAGTTTCTTGAGCATCCTTACAAACAGTGTTTTGAACTCTGCATCTGATAGATTGCTTATCTCCATTTCATTTAACTCTTTTTCTGAAATTTTCATCTATTCTTTCATTTGGGCCATGTTTCTTTGTCTCCTCATTTTGGCAGCCTCCTTGTGTTTGTTTTTATGTATTAAGTAGGGCTGCTATGATTCCTTGTGTTGGTAGCATGGTCTAATGTAGTAGGTGTCCTGGATAGTTCAGTACACAGCCTCCCCTGTCACCCAAGCTGGGTACTTGAGGTGCACCCTTTGTGTGGGCTGAGTACAACCTCCTCTTGTAGTTGAGCCTTGATTGTTGTTGGCAGGTCACTGGGAGGGATTTACCCAGGCCAGTCAGCTGCAAGGACTGGCTGTGACCACTGACCACCAACCTCCACCATCTGTGAAGATCAGCTGTTCAGGGGAAGAATGGTGGTGCTCCAAGATGGTCTGTAATTGTGCATGGGGTATGAAGGCTCTGGGATTGCCTGAGTGGTTCAGGCCAAGCTCTGCCCCCACCTGTGTTCTGCCTGGGGCCCACCCTGCACAAGTGCTAAAGCAGTCTGAGGTGGCTGCTGCTTGTGCTAGGCTCAGAGATTCCCAGGTGAAGCCAAATGGTGAATCTAGGCTGGCTGCTGCTACTGCTGGGCCTGGGGCCACTTAGCAAGATGTACGGGGGCTAGGGACTTACTGGGGCTGGCTGTTCCTTGTTTGATAGGAATTAGAAAGTTGTGAAGCATGAGCCAAGACCAGCCATTCATGTGGAAAAGTCACTGTTAGCAGCTTTGGTGGGCCCTAAGTTGGGTTGGATGGACTCTTAGGGGATATCCAGGTCAGGCCAAATACTGATGGAGTCTCAGATCTGGCACTTGCCTGATGGCTCTCTGGATTTGTCTGGGGAGGGTTCATCAAGGGACAATATCCTCTGCCTGCCCTTTGGTGTCAGAGGATGCTGTCCCCCAGATCTTGCCTTGATGCCAGACAGTTCAGTTTCTCCCTGTATGCCACTGGTGCCTTTCAAGCTGCTACCCCAGTGCTGGAGCTCAAAGGGAGTAAGTCTGAGTAGGTGAATCTGTGTGTGGTTTCCCCAAGAGGAACTGCTTAAGGCTTCAGCAGCCTCCTCCACTAATTCAATCCCCGCTGGGTTTTGGCAGCCAGAAGTTGTGTTGACTTATCTTCCTGGCACTGGAATCCTGGGCTGGGAGGCCTGGTGTGGGTCTGACTCTTCACTCCCAAGATATCTTTCCTGAATTTCTATCCAGTGTGGGTGTGGGACCAGCCCATTCTGCATCCATGTCCCCTCCTACCAGTCTGGATGATGTGGTTTCCTCAATTCTGTAGTTGTCAAACTTCCATTCAACTTGAATTCTTAGTTGTCAGAATTCCATTCAACTCAATTTCTGACGTTCCTGGCCAGGCATGTTCACTCTGGATTTGGGCAGACAAAAGAAAATTTGCAGAACTTTGGGAATGCCTGACCTGCCTTTATTCAAGGGTGGGGTGATCCACACATGCCTAAAGCTACGTGTTCCACTAGCAGAGTCCATACTCCCTTCTATACTAAATGTACGCAAAGCTGACAGGGTGCCAAGATATTATATAATAAGCATGATTCTGTGCATGCGGGCCCATTCAAGGCTCTGGGAATACTGCTTATCAGGCCCAGTCTCAAGGCTGTGAGAATGCTGCTTATCTTAGTTGCCCAGACATCTGTGTGAGGGAGCCTGACTGACTCCGTTTACCCTACATATAATTTAGTTGTAATTTTGATGTGGTTGTGCAAAAAAGTGAGCCATGGCTGCCTACATCACCATCTTGACCAGAAGCCTCTATACAGGAATTTTAAGTTTATGCGCTTATACAGGTTCCGGCGCAAATGACGCCCCTTTCTTATTACAAAAACTTTTATTACAAAATCATAAGCATGTAATTCTGTAACATAACAATATCACACTCAAGCATATCATACAACATTTTATGTGAATTGTTCAAATTAAAACTATAAATTATTGCACAGGTATTATTCCCTTATCAACAACACTCAAGCAGGCATTACTTCTGCCAGACCCTGTATTTATCCCTTAGAGTGTTTTTCTGTTATTTTAAAACTTAGAGACCTGAAGGGAAAAAAAATCTCTCTTCTTATGTTTTTTGCTGTTTTGATATTTTAAAATGGAATTATTTAGTCCTAATCTATTGGTATGTATTTTTCTATGTGCTCCATTATGAGGGTCTGCATAGATACCCCGACACAAGTCCAAATAATCAATCATAACAAAATGGTTGAAAAACCTTTCTATTCTCCACAGAATTGTTTTACCTTTTATAACATAAATACTGAGATCTGGCTATGGATCATCTCTTCTGTTATACTGACCTGCTTATTCTTGCCACTTTGCCTTCAATGCTGCATTGATTTACTTATTGTTGCTTTATAGTAGGCTTTACCATATGGAAAGATTAGTCTCTTCCCATACTCTTCTTTACAAAGTATTTACAATATTCTTACATATTCTTTCCTTTACTATATTTTTAAATATTTAAGTGAATTTTCCAATCATTTCATTAATTAAAAACTGCCTTGGTTAATTTAATTCAGATGACAATTATTCCTAAATATTAATCTAAGAAATTTATATTTAGCCATATCAGTTAATATCTTTAAAAGAGATGTCTTTATTTCCAGGATATTTGTAGGAGATTGTCTTGTTCATACCCAAAATTAAACAATTTTGTGTGGATACTATGAGTTCTTATGTGCATGCAAATGCATGCACAAGCATGCATGTATGCATGCATATGTGGTATCTGTTTGAATCTTTTCAATTTGTGGACTCTTAATCGGGGAGTTTTATTAATTCCCACACTAAGACAGTTTTCTTCTACTTTAACATGGATTACTGTGTCTGTCTTTATTAATCATTATTTTTTCCTTAAATAAGTTAATACTCTTCTGCTTTTTGCTCTGTCCTCCTTCCCTTCACTTGAGCCTTTTTTAAGTGGTTTCTTCCTGAGAAACACCTGTAGTTATGTTATTAGAGCATCTTTCTATGTCCGTTATCATCTTTGTTCTTTTCCTCTGAACTCTGAGAGAGGTAATCGAATTTACCCTCCATATTTTTTATTTAATTTTCTGTAGTTCTTATTCTATTCTTTGCTATTTCTACTGAAGATTTTGACTATGCCTTTTCAGTTTAGGTATTTTTTGAACTTTAAGTCCTTATTTCATCCAACTCACCTTTTCATTTATGCCATGTATATGTCAATGAATTTTCTCCTATGATTTCCTAATTTTGCCATACAGACACCCAGTTTTATTCATTTTCTGGGAACAATATCAACTGTTTTTTAAAATGCTCTTCTTTGTCTAGACATGCATTGCTTTTTAATACACTGCTAGCTCAAGTGTAAAATGGTACAACCCCTGTAGAGAGGAATTTGATAAATCTAACAAAATCACTTATGCATTCACTCTTTGACACAGCAGTCCTAATTCTAGGAATTTAACCTAATGATACACTTCTACAAACCGGTAAAACACACACAAGTTTATTTATTGTAGAATTATTTTAATAATAAAATATTCTGAACAATGTACATGCCCATCTAAATGAAACTGGTTGCATAAACTTTGTTATGTCTACAAAATGAAACCTTATGCAGTCATTAAAAAACAATTAAGGTGGTCTCTATAAACTGTATGAGTGGTTTTCAGGATTTAGGTGATAAAATCAAAGTATGAAGGACTATATATTATATATGTATATATATTTGTGTTTGTACCTTCATGTAAGAAAAATATTTACTTATATTTGCAAAAAGAAACAAGGAAAGGATAAATATTCAGAAATTGATTGCATTTTTATACAACAATAATGAACTATCAGAAAGTGAAACTAAAAAGGCAATAATAGTCAAAACAGCATGGTACTGGCACAAAACAGACATGTAGATCAATGGAATAGAATGGAAAGCTCAGTGATAAACCCATGTCTATATGGTCAATTAATACATGAAAAAAGAGGCAAGAACATCCAATTGATTAAAGGTAGTCTACTCAATAAATGATGTTGGAAAAATTGGACAGATACATGCAAAAAATGAAATTAAATGATCTTCTTACATGGCACAAAAGAACAAACTCAAAATGGATTAAAGACATAAAAGTAACTCTAGAAACCATAAAACTTCTAGAAGAAAACATAGGCAGTAAAATCTGGGAGATTTCTCTTAGTAATATTTTTTCTGATATATCTCCTCAGGCAAGGGAAATCAAAGAAAAGATAAACAAATAGAACTATATCAAACTAAAATGTTTTTACACAGCAAAAGAAACCACTAACAAAATTAAAAGACAACATACTGGGAGAGCACATTTGCCAGTGATACATCTGATAAGGAGTTAATATCCAAAATTCATAAAGAACTCATACAACTAAACACCAAAAAAACAAACCATCCAGTTTAAAAATGGGCAAAGAACCTAAACACTTCTCCAAAGAAGACACACAGATGGCCAATAGACATATGGAAAGATTCTCAACATCAGTAATCATCAGAGAAATGCAAATTAAAAACAAAATTAGATGTCACCTCATACCTCTCAGAATGGCTATCATCAATAAATCCACAAACAACAAGTGTTGGTGAGGATGTGGAGAAAAGGGAACCGTTATGCCTTGTTGGTGGGAATGCAGAGTGGTACAGCCACTCTGGAAAATAGTATGGAGTTTCCTCTAAAAATTAAAAATGAAACTGCTTTTTGACCCAGCAACTCCACTCCTTGGAATATTCCCTAAGAATCCTGAAACACCAGTCAGACAAGATATATGCCCTCCTATTTTTATTGCAGTGTTATTAACAATAGCCATACTCTGGAAGCAACCCTAGTGCCCATCAATATATGAATGGATAAAAAAATGGTGGTACATATATACAGTGAAATATTACCTGGCCATAAAAAAGAATAAAATGTTACTATTTGCAACAGCAAATAAAGGTATTATATGTTGGTCAGAGAAAGAGGAATACCATATGATTTCACTTATATGTGGAATCTAAAGAACAAAATAAATGAACAGACAAAATAGAAACAGACTCATAGACACAGAGATCAGACTGATAGTGGCCAGAGGGAAGGGGGGTTGAGGGAATGGGTGAAAAATATGAAGGGATTAAGAGGTACAGATTGGTAGTTACAAAACAGTAACAAGGATGTAAAGTCCAGCATAGGGAATGTAGTCAATAATATTGTAATAACTATCTATGGCACCAGGTAGGTACTGGAGCACTTTGTGAAGTGTATGATTGCATAACCACTGTGCGGTACACCTGTAACTAATACAAAATAATATTGAATGTAACCTCTAATTAAAATTAAGGAAAAGAATCAGGAAGGATAAATCAGAAATATAGAAATGTGTGAGTGGGATAGAGGCATTAGGGTTGGGAATGAGGTTTCTCTTGAGTATTCATTTTGAAATTGTGCAATTCCCATAACATGTCTTTTTTTTAATTTTTTATTTTATTTTAAATTTTTAAATCATGTTTATTCTATTACAGTTATATCAGTTTTTACCCGCTTATCCCCCTCCACACATCCAACCCCCACCTCCCATTCCCACAGTCAATTCCCACTCTATTGTCAATGTCCATGGTTCATTCATACACGTTCTTTGTCTAGTCCCTTCTTCTTTCCACCATGGTCCTCTTTCCACATCCCCTCTGGTCATTTTCAGTCCGCTCCATGTTCCATGCCTGTGGTTTTGTTTTGTCAGTTTATTTTGTTGAATAGAGTCCACATATAGGTGAGATAATATGGTATTTGTCTTTCATCAACTGGCTTATTTCACTTAGCTTAATATTCTCCAGTTCCGTCCATGTTGTTGCAAAAGGTAGGAGTTCCATCTCTCTCTTTCTTTCTTAAATGCAGATTGATTTTATTTATTTTTTAAATGTCAAAATTAAGTATAAAGTATTAAAAAAATAAAACCCTTGTGAAGTCTCAGCAATTAAACCAACATGACACCAGCACAGAAAAAATCAAGTAGATCAATGAAACATAATGAGTATTCTAGACACAAACATATATATCTGTCTATGTAATATATGATTAAGTTGATGTCTCAAATCAATGGGGAAAATAACGCTTATTCAACAAATAAGGTGCATAGACCACTATTACTTGAAATAAAACAAATATAAAGCCCTATTTCACACATTATACAGGAAATATTCAGGTGAGTTAAAAATCAATATGTAGAATCTAAGGAGTTTTAGAAGAAAATAAAATTAATATTTTTCATGACCTGAAGTAAAATATTCAAACCCAGAAGCGATTGACAAAGTAAATATTGACAATATGCCTATATATAGATAAATTAAACATTTAAGTATATAGTAATATACATATAAAAAAGTTAAAAGGCAAGGAATAGAATAGAAAATTATTTGCAACACATCTAAAACATGATTAATTGGTATTTTTTCTTTTTTATTTGTTTCTTTGTTTTTTTTTGGGGGGGGGAGTTCTACAAACCTTTAATCAATAAATGGATAAAGACTACCAAAAAGTCATTTAAAGAATTTTTAAAAAATAGAAATAGGCAAGAAATATACTAAAACAGGTTTAGTTTCAACAAATAGTAAATGAACAATTAAAATAACATCACTGTCACAATCAGATTAATGAGTATTAAAAATATTGGCGATATCAAGTATTGGCAACTCTGAAAGGAATAGGGTATTCATAGAAACTTTTTCTTCATCTTAACGCAGTCCTTTTAGTATATTTTGCAGTACTGGTTTGGTGAAGGTGTATTCCTTGAGTCTTCTTTTGTCTGGGAAACTCCTTATTTTGACTTCCATTTTCATTGAGAGCCTTGCTGGGTAGAAGAGTCTTGGTTGCAGACATTTGCTCTTCATGAATTGGAATATTTCTTGCCATTCCCTTCTGGCTTGCAGTGTTCCTGCTGAGAAGTTAGCTGCTAGCTGTATTGGGGCTCCCTTATATGTTACCACCTCTTTCTCCCTTGCTTGCTTAAGGATTCTCTGTTTGTCTTTGCTATTTGCCATTTTAATGATGATGTGTCTTGGAGTGGGCCTCACTGGGTTCCTCTTGAATGGGACCCTCTGTGCTTCCTGGACTTGTGTGACTTTTTCTCTCCTCCAATTAGGAAAGTTTTCCATCATTATGTTATTCAACAGGTTCTCTATCCCTTCCTCATCCATTTCTACTTCTGGTATTCCTATTGTACGGATATTATTATGTCTCAGGTTCTCCTGCGTTTCCCTCAATGCCTCTTCATTCTTTTTGAGTCTTTTTTCATTTTCTTGCTCTTTCTGGGAGCTTTTTTCTACCTTGTCCTCCAGCTCACTGATTCGATCCTCTGCTTCATCTAGCCTGGTTTGATTCCTTCTACAGTGTTCTTCAATTCAGAAATCATATTCTTAATTTCCTCTTGTCTCTTATTGGTAGTTTCTATGTCCTTTTTCATGCTGATATAGTTTGCAGTAAGGTCCTCGTAGTTTCCCTGTAGTTTTTGGTAATTCTCTCTGAGCTCACTGAGCTCATTGAGCTTCCTTAGAACCATTGTTTGGAACTCAATATCTGATAGTTTACTTGCCTCTATTTCATTTAGTTCTCTTTCTGGGGATTCCTCCTTTCCCTTCGAGTGGGGCATATTTCTTTGTCTTCCCATTAGTTGTGAGACTCATTTGCTTCTGATTCTTAAGTTGATCTGTCTTGATTTCCTGACTTTATGGAGTGAACTTCTGTGGTTGGAGACCACTGTTTTTACTTTCTGGATCTGCCTCTGATGATGTCAGATGTCATCTCTATCTGACCTTAGGCAGTCTGTTGGAGACTTCCAGGAATCTACTGTTAGTAGC
The DNA here is from genome assembly GCF_021234165.1 of Pteronotus mesoamericanus. Lineage (NCBI taxonomy): Eukaryota > Metazoa > Chordata > Mammalia > Chiroptera > Mormoopidae > Pteronotus > Pteronotus mesoamericanus. The sequence continues at coordinate 6,408,242 of NW_026555072.1, forward strand.
TGTCTCCTTCAGCTTTTAATCTATTTACTGTGCACTCAGCAGGGCACCTTAAACAGTTCAGGACGGGGAGGAATCCCACCTAGGAGTGGGGCTATTGGGTCCTTTGACACTGGTGCCACTCAGGGGCGTGGTCTCTGCCAGACCAAGTTGCTGCTGCTACATGGGGGATAGTCAGCATCGAGATCCCACTGGCTACTCTCTCAGTTCTCTCCTGAAAGCTTCCTTCCTCAGTCTCTCCTCAGGTGTCTCTAGCCCACTCTGTCTCTGCCTTTGCTGGAGACCAGGGTAAGTAGCTGCAAATAAAAATATATGTGTTGGCCCTTTAAACAGTTCTTTGCATTTCAAGCTGCCTGTCTCCGGCAGAGAACAACTCTGCTGCTTTTCGCAGCTGGCTGTTTTCTGTGTACTTTTTGGGCTGTGGTGCTGTGTGCTACGGATCCCACTTTTGGTTTAGAGCCCGCTCTTCTCAGGGGGATCCAACTGGCCATTTCAGTATCCTTCTGGTGCTGTCGCCCATGTGCGCCTGGCCCACCTTCTCGAGTCTCTACTGCACTCCTTACTGGTGAGATTGCGCTAAAGCCAATTCTTCTGTCCCGGAGGCCACAAGGCACCTCTCTCGCTACTGTTCAGTTGTTTGTTCCAGGTGATTTCTCCACAGTTTAGTTGTAATTCCAGGTTGGCCCTGGGAGGTGGTCAGTGTGACTTCCACTCACTCCTCCGCCATCATGATTCTTCCCATTACATGTCTTCATGGGTTCAAGTAAACATTCAGACTCACAAGACTACTATGGGCCACATGTGGCTTTGATTTGAGAGTTACAGCTTGACAGCATTATCAATTGTTATCTTCCATGGGAGTCCATATAACAGCAGATCATCAAGCAGTCCAGATAGCAGTATTTTAGCTATTCTCTTTTGTCCTCCAAATGGTAGTTCAGGTACATGGGAACAAGTTTTACATCAGATAAGTGTGGAACCTAGCTTGGAGTAGAAGCCTTATGCTCCATAGTAGTCAAAAACTTTTGTAATCATTCTACAGGCATAGTATCCAGGGTCCTTCATATGGACATACCCAATTATAGATAGCAGTTGCCACACCTAGGGCAGCCCAAAATTGTGGCTCTTGCATCAAGTATTTATATTATATATAGTTTATTTAAAGTTTCTACCAGTGCAGATGCTATTTACCAATCAAAAGGCACTTTTTTTACATAAGTAATGTTGCCAGAAAAATTGGAACAATTTGAGCATCAAAAGGATTATGATAACAATTAGTAAAAAGGCTTTAGTCCATTGTGTTATGCCTTGATAAACAAGTTAAAATATAGGGAAAAAGGAATTAACAAGAAAAGTTCTTCTTTAAAGAAAACTATCAGATAGTAAATATAGAAAAACTATTTAAAAAAAACACCATTTTCAACTCTTAGTAATTGATTCAAACAAGGATATCAGTAGATGCTAAAAATCTTAAATGAAAGATAATTAGTAAACAGTTAATTCACATAGCCTCCAAGTATAACTTCATAAATTATTTTATTAATTATAAAAGAGAAAACATTCATTTATTGTTAAGAGATCTGATAATCACCTTAACCAGGTGATCAAACATAAGATCACCAATCATCAGTATCCAACATAAAATGTCCTTTGATGTAATACAATTAGTACACAACCTCACTTACATAATGTCTACAATTAGTATACAACCTTACTTACAAAAATGTCTAACTTGAGTCCAGTCATGAGGAAATAATCAGAAAAATCCAGATATGTCATTTTTACAAAACTGGCTTAGATTCTTTAAAAAAGACTCAATATTGTAAACAAAAACAAAAAAAGGCAAAATTAAGAGAATAAAGAAACATGATGACTAAACACTGTGTGAGAAACCTAATTGAATTCTGGATTGGAAAATTAAAAAGTCTATAGACTTTACAAAAATTGAGAAAATTTAAACATGAACAGTATATTTGATGATATTGATTAGTTTTAATGATGGTAGATGCAATAATGGCACTGTGGTTTTCTATAAGAATGTTCTTAATTCTAGGAGAAGCAGGCTGAAATTCTTTGAGGTGAATGGCATGACCGCTTGAACTTGTTTTCAAGTAATTCATTAACAAACAAGAAAAATGATGGAAATCAGGTAATATACAAAACTATTTGTGAATCTAAGTGAAAGGTGTACTACTATTGATCAAAATATTATTTTAAATGTCCTGTAGGTTTGAAAACTCTTCAATAATAAGTCTTGAGGAGAAAACAGTTCAAATAAAAGATAATTTTGAGGCCAGGACTCTTTACTAAGATAAGTTATTAATTAGTTATAAAGACAAAAGAAATTCATAATACAAACAAAAAAATAATAAATTTCACCTCTCTTCCTGAAAGGAAACTTTTTAAGGATATGCTCCAGGAAAATATGGCTGAAAACTATGAAAGAGGGCTAGCCCATGCAAGGAACTAATAGAATTCCAATAAAATATCAGTGACCACCAGTTGGCAGTCTAGAAAGCAAATAGATAAAAATTGGAATTCAGTGAGCTCTTAGAAGAATATAGTGGAGACATATAGAATCAGTAAATTGGAAGACATTAGGAGTATGGTAAAGAAAGCCTATTATTATCCTCTCAATTAAAGAGAGACAGGGATGCAAATAAAAAATGTGAAATTACTGAACAATGTGTGAAATTTAAGAAAAAACAAATCCATTTCATCCTGTTAGTAGGTAAATTTTCCTTTGGGATCATAACCTTGGAACTATAGAGAAGAAAACACTGTATAATTATGCTACACTACTCAGCTCTACAATTAGCAGTATTATCATAACTGTTATTATGTATTTCATTAATTTTTCTTTTCAAATATTTTTATTGCTGATCAATGACAGTTGTCCCCATTTCTCCCCCATTACTCTCCCTTCCCCTACCCACCCCCACCTCCCACAACCAATCCCCTCATTGTCTTTGTCTATGGGTGCTTTATACAGATTCCTTGACTTGGCCCTTCCCCTTCTTTCCCCCATTATTCCCCCCATTACTTTCACTTTGTTCGTTATTTCTTTGTCTGTGGTTCTATTTTGCTTGCTCGTTTGTTTTGTTGATTAGGTTCTACTTATAGGTGAGATCATATGCTACTTGTCTTTCACTGCCTGGCTTATTTCACTTAGCAGAATACTCTCCAGTTCCATCCATGATTTTTCTACTTTTATAACACGTTGTTGTAATTACAGAAAATAATATAAATGTTATCAATCTTGACAATAAAAATAAAGCAACATCTCACAAGTTATGGAGAGGCAGGAGTAGAGGAAAACGTACAACTGTCACAATATTCATCAAGTGTCTAAAGATACTGTAGAAAATTAGGAGAAACTGAAATAAAGTTTAAGTATACAACTCAAAGATATAAAGGAGGAACTAAACTAATAAATCAACAACCAAATGTGGTAGTGATGGTAGTGAGGAGAGAATATGGGAGAGATGTAAATGAATTAAATCCTCATCCAAAATATAGGAAAGTCAAAAGATAGTGTCTAAAGTAGACAAATGAAGAAATAGTACCAAGGTGGGATTGTGAGGGAAAAAGCACTTCCATATGTCACTGATGGAGGTGTAAATTGTAGTACTCTGTTTTAAGGTATTATGTATTAAAAACCTTAAAAATATGGACACTATCACATAACAATCTTACTTGAGGAAATTACCCTAAGGACATAATTATAAGGTACTCATTTATAAGCACATTCATTGTTATACAAGTTATGTATTAAGAACCCAAATATAGGAGACATTAGTTAAATACATTTGGTTTATATATAAAGTAAATGACTGATATATGTTCTTTGACTTTCCACTTCCCTTCCTTTTCCCCCGCCCCTCCTCCTTCCCTCTTGTCTCTGTTCGTTTCTTTTCCTTTCAAGTGTCGCTGGTCTTTTTTTCCTTGCATCTTTGTACTGTTGGTTAGATTCCACTTAAAGGTGAGATCATATGGTATTTGTCTTTCACCACGTGACTTATTTCACTTAGCATAATGATCTCGAGTTCCATCCATGCTGTCGTGAAGTTTAGTAGTTCTTCTTTTCTTTCTGCTGCGTGCGTAGTATTCCATTGTGTAAATGTACCAGGGTTTTTTTATCCAATCATATATTGATGGGCATTTAGGTTGCTTCCAACACTTGGCTATTGTAAACTGTGCTGCTATGAACATTGGGGTGCATAGGTACTTTTGAATTGGCGTTTTGGGATTCTTAGGGTATAGTCCCAGCAGGAGAATCACTGGATCAAAAGGCAGTTCCATTTTCAGTTTTTTGAGGAAATTCCACACTGCTTTCCACAATGGCTGCAACAGTCTGCATTCCCACCAACAGTGTACTAGTGTTCCCTTTTCTCCACAGCCTAGCCAACACCTGTTGTTTATTTCTCTGTTTATGATGGCCATTCTGACCATCATATTATAATTCATAATTATAAACGGTGTGAGATGGTAGCTCATGGTGGTTTTGATCTGCATTTCTCTGATGGCTAGTGATGCTGAGCATCCTTTCAAATGCCTCTGGGACCTCTGTATCTCTTCCTTGGAAAAGCGTCTGCCCAGGTCCTTTGCCCATTTCTTTTGATTGGATCATTTGTCTTCTTGAGTTGAGTCGAGTGAGTTCTTTATATATCTTGCAGATCAAATCTCTCTCTGATGTATCATTAGTGAATATATTTTCCCATACAGTTGGCTCCGTTTTCATTTTGCTGATGTTTTCTTTAGCCATGAAGAAGCTTCTTATTTTGATGAGGTCCCACTTGTTTATTCTTTACTTTATGTCCCTTGCTTTAGGAGACATATCAGTGAAAAAATTGCTCCGTGGGATATCTGAGAGTTTCCTGCCAATGTTCTCCACTAGGACTTTTATGGTGTTGCGACTTATATATAAATATTTTATCCATCTTGAGTTTATTTTTGTGTATAGTATCAGCTGATGATCCAATTTCAATTTTTTGCATGTAGCCGTCCAGCTCTCCCGACACCATTAGTTGAAGAGGCTATTATTGCTCCACTTTATGCTTCTGCCCCTTTTGTCAAATATTAGATGCCCATACAGACCTGGACTTATTTCTGGCCTTTCTATTCTGTTCCACTTGTCTATGGGTCTGTTCTTGTGCCAGTATCAGATTATTTTGAGTATAGTGGCTTGGTAGTACAGTTTGATGTCCGGTATTGTGATCCCTCCTACTTTATTTTTCATTCTCAAAATTACTCTGGCTATTCAGGGTTGTTAATGGTTCCATATAAATTTTTGAAATCTCTGTTCTATTTCTGTGAAATATGTCATTGGTATCTTAATAGGGATTGTGTTGAATGTATAAATTTCTTTGGGTAGTATGGACATTTTGATGATATTAAATCTTCCAATTCATGAGCACAGTATATGCTTCCATTTATTTGTGTCTTCCTTAATTTCTTTCTTCAAAGTTGTATAGTTTTCTGTGTACAGGTCTTTTACCTCTTTGGTTAAGTTTATTCCTAGGTACTTTATTTTTCTTGTTGCTATATCGAATTGTATTTTTTTTTTCTGATTTCTTCTTCGTCTATTTCATTGCTGGTGTACAAAAATGCATTTGATTTCTGAATATTGACTTTGTATCCTGCTGTTTTGCCAACTTCACTTATTAGGTTGAGGAGCTTTTTGGTGGAGTCTACAGGGTTTTCTATGTACACTATCATGCCATCTGCAAACAATGATAGCTTTACTTCCTCCTTTCCTATTTGGATGGCTTTTATTTCTTTTTCTTGTCTGTCGCTAGGACTTCCAATACGATGTTGAAAAGAAGTGGTGTAAGAGGACATCCTTGTCGTGTTCCCGATCTTAGTGGGAAAGCTGTCAGTTTTTGCCTGTTGTATAGGTTTTTCATATATGGCCTTTATTATGTTGAGGAATGCCCCATTTATTCCCATTTTGCTGAGTGTTTTGATTATAAATGGGTGCTGTACCTTATCGAATGCTTTTTCTGCATCTATCGAGATGATCATGTGGTTTTTGTCTTTTCTTTTATTTATGTGATGTATTACGTTTATTGACTTGCGTATATTGAAACATCCCTGCATCCTTGGGATGAATCCCACTTGATCAGGGTGGATAATCTTTTTAATGTATTGCTGGCTGTGGTTTGCGAATATTTTGTTGAGGACTTTAGCATCTATGTTCATCAGGGAAAATGTCCTGTGGTTTTCTTTTATTTGTAGGGTCTTTTTCTGGTTTTGCGATTAGGGTGATGCTGGCCTCATAAAACGAGTCTGGGAGTCTTCCCTCCTCTTGGATTTTTTGGAATAGTCTGAGAAGGACAGGGGTTAGCTCTTCCTTATATGTTTGTAAAATTCTCCTGGGAAACCGTCTGGCCCTGGGCTGTGTGCCGGGAGTTTCTTGATGACTGCTTCAATTTCCCCAGCTGTTATCGGTCTTTTCAAGCTTTCTGTTTCTTCCTCCTTCAGTGTTGCAAGATTATACTTTTCTAAAAATTTGTCCATTTCATCAAGGTTTTCAGAGTTCTTGGCATATAATTGTTCATAGTAGTTTCTGACAATCCTTTGTATTTCTGTGGTATCCGTTGTTATTTCTCCTCTTTCATTTCTGATATTATTAATTTGGGTCCTCTCCCTTTTTTTCTTGATGAGTTTGCTTAAAGTCTTGTTGATTTTTTTCATCTTTTCAAAGAACCAGGTCTTGGATTGGTTGATGCTTTGAATTGTTCTTTTCGTCTCTATGTCATTCAGTTCTGCTCTAATCTTGACTATTTCCTTCCTTCTACTTGATGTGGGATTTATTTGTTGTTGTTTCTCCAATTCTTGAAGTTGTAGTGTTAGGTCTTTTAATTGAAATGTTTCTATCTTTTTTAGGTAAGCCAGTAATGCTATGAACTTCCCTCTCAGTACTGCCTTTGCTGTGTCCCATATGTTTTGGACTGTTGTCTGTTGATTTTCATTTGTTTCCAGAAATTTTTGATTTCTTCTCTTATCTCATTATTGACCCATTCATTGTTTAATAGTCTACTGTTCAGTCTTCATGGTTTGCAAGTTTTTGAAGTTTCTCTTTGAGGTTGATTTCCATTTTCAAGCCCTTGTGGTCCAAGAAAAAGTTTGGTATTGTTTCAATTTTACTGAATTTGCTGAGGTTTGCTTTGTGTCCTATCATGTGGTCTATCTTTGAAAAACTGCCATGAGCATTTGAAAAGAATGTGTATTTTTCTTCTTGGGGATGTAAGGGTCTATATATGTCAGTTACGTCTATTTGATCCAGTTTGTCATTCAGGTGCACGATATCTTTATTAATGTTTTGTTTGGAAGATATGTCCATTTTTGACAGTGGGCTGTTGAAATCCCCTACTGTCAGTGTGGTGCTGTCTATATCTTTTTTGAAGTCATCCAATAATTTCCTTATATACTAGGGGGCTCCTATATTGGAGCATACAATTTTACAATGTTGATGTCTTCTTGATAGATTCTTCCTTTAAGTATTATAAAGTGCCCCTCTGGGTCTCTCTTTATGGCCTTTGTTTTGAAATCTACTTTGTCTGATACAAGGATGGCAACGCCGGCCTTTTTCTCTTTCCCATTTGCATGGAATATTTCTTTCCATCCCTTTACTTTCAATCTGTGTAGGTATCTTGCTCTGAGGTGGGTCTCTTGTAGGCAGCATATGTGTGGGTCATGTTTTCTTATCCATTCAGCTACCCGGTGTCTCTTGATTGGGACACTTAGTCCATTTACATTGAGAGTTATTACAGATAGAAAGTTATTCATTTTTTTCTCTTTGTACCTGTGTTTTTCTCTTTCTCACTCTTTTATTTCATATTCTTAAACCAGTCCCTTTAGCATATCTTGGAGTGCTGGTTTGTTAGAGATGTATTCTTTTAGCCTTCTCTTGTCTGGGAAACTCCTTATTTCCCCTTCTATTTTAATTGAGAGCCTTGCTGGTTAGAGCAGCCTTGGTTGAAGACCCTTGCTTTTCATGACTTGGAATATTTGTTGCCATTCCCTTCTGGCTTTCAATGTTTCTGTTGAGAAGTCAGCTGCTAGCCTTATTGGAGCCCCCTCGTATGTTACTTTCTCCTTCTCCCTTGCTGCCTTCAGGATTCTCTCTTTGTCTTTGATAGTTGCCATTTTAATGATGTTTTGTCTTGGCATGAACCTCCTTGAGTCCCTCTTGAGAGGGGCCCACTGTGCCTCCTGGGTCCATGAGACCCTTTCTCCCCTCAAATTAGGGAAACTTTCCATCATTACTTTTTCGAGGATGTACTCTATCCCTTGCTCCTCTTCTCCTTCTGGTATCCCTATTATATGGATATTATTGCATTTCACGTTGTCCTGCATTTCCCTCAATGCCTCTTCATTCTTTTTGAGTCTTTTTTCCATTTCTTGTTCTTTCTGGGAGCTTTTTTCTATCTTATCCTCCATCTCACTGATTCGATCCTTGACTTCATCCAGCCTGCTTTGGATTCCTTCTACTGCGTTCTTCAATTCAGAAATGGTATTCTTCATATCCTCTTGTGTCTTCTTGATAGTTTCTATGTCCTTTTCCAGGTTGCTATAGTTTGCTGTAAGATCCTGATAGTTTCTCTGCAGTTTCTCATAGTTCTCTTTGAGCTGGCTGAGCTCATTGAGCTTCCTTAGAACCATTGTTCTGAATTCAATGTCTGATAGTTCCCTTGCCTATATTTCATTTAGCTCTCTCTGTGGGGAGTCCCCTTTTCCACTCATTTGGGGGGAACTTCTTTTTCTTCCCATTTTTTTGAGAGTCTATTAAGTAATTTACTTATTTTTTATTTTTGCTTCTGCTTCAATTGGGGTGTCTAGATTTCCTGACTTTGTGGATTAAACTTCTATGGTAGTAGACGGGCTTTTTTGTTTGTTTGTTTGTTTATTTATTTCCTTTACTTTTCTTTCTGGGCCTGTCTCTGATGATGTCTGTTGTTGACCCTATATGGCCTTGGGTCTTTTGTTTCAGCCTTCCAGGAGTCTACTGTCTGCATCTGACTCTTGCTTGGGCAGCTGTGTGACCCCTTCTGCCAGGGATCCACTATTTCTGTGGATCGCTCTGCACTCTCCTGCCGGCTCCTTGATCGTGCTCCCGGCCCGGGAGGATCCCCGGCAAGCCTGGGCTCGTCTGTGCATGCCCCAGCCCAGGGGGCTTCTTCGCAACCTTGTGTACTCTTATGGTCCCCCAGGCCAGCCTGCACCCCAGCACTGGTCTGTTTAGGGTCTTCTATTGTATGCTTTCCCCGCTTTTGGCTCTTTGGATGCGTTGGTTGCCCTCGCCAAATGGAGACTATGGAAATGGGAGGAAGTCAGCTCCAGCAGTCTCCAGTTAATCCTGTCTCCAGTCTCTCCTCCAGGGATTCTGGGCAGTTCTGTGACCCCTTCGGCCCGGGATCCACTATTTCTGGGGCCTGCTCTGCACTTGCGGCCTGCAGGGGTCAATTTATACCTGCCCTGCTGCTCTGCGCACTCCCTCGCAGGCCCCATTGGTGCCAACCTGTGGGAGGCCTTGGCAGCCTGCGCGAGCCCTCGCCAGCCCACGCAGGTCCACACACACGCTCGCCAACCCTCGCCGGTCACTCAGTGCAAGTGTGCGTGCCTGCACTGGGTGGTTTTGGGCTCTGTATTGTGTACTTTTCTGCTTTTGGCTCTTTGGGGTTGTGTCCTTTTCCCGCACAATGGAGACTAGGGAAAGGAGAAGGAGTCGGGACTCCCCAGTTCCTCCTCCTATTCTTTCCCCAATGCCTCCATTTCCAGTCTCTCCTCAGGGGTCTCTGGGCAGTTCTGTGACCCCTTCGGCCAAGGATCCACCCCCTGTGCGGACTGCGTTTCAATCGCAGGCAGTCTGGTTCATGCGCGCCCCACTTCTGCTTCTTTGGGGGTGCGCTTTGCCCTCCCAGAATGGATACTACGGTCGGGGAGGGAGCCGGGACTCCCTGGTTTCTCCTCCCATTCTTTCCCGAATGCCTCCATCTCCAGGCTCTCCTCAAGGCTCTCCCAGCCAGTCTGCAGTTAGCTTCCCAGTTTACACGTGCACAAACTGTGTGCGGAGCTCAGAAAAGGCAGGTTAATTGATTCCCTTATGCCTGAGCGAGATGGTAGCTGCAGAGTGGGAGGTGCGTTATCATCCGGGCTCCACCGGCCTCCGTCTCAGTTCTCTTCACAAAGTTTTCCTCACCAATCTTTTTCCAGGCACCAGCCCACCTTGCTGCCGCCTCTACCCAGAGATCAAGCAGGGTGGCTGCCACTGAAATTTTTGCTTTGGCCCTTTAAATGTCTCTTTGCATCCCCAGCCACCTGTCTCTGGCAGAGAGCGCCCCTAAGCTTTTCGGGATTGCGTTTTGTCTGTATTTTCCTGGTTTTAGCTGCTGTAGTTTAGAGGTCCCTGTTTATGATTCAGACCCCGTTCTTCTCGGGGTGAGCTAACTGACCGTTTCAATGTCCCTCTGGTGCTAGTGTCCGTGGGCACCCAGCCCACCCTCTCGAGCCTCCACCACACTTCTTTTTTTTTGGGGGGGGTGTCACAGTAAAATTTATTTGTCTTTATGATTTATACAAAAGAACAAACTCTGTCAAGATGGCCAGATGTAGCTTAGAAAATGACTGGTCCCAGTTCAATCACACAAATGTTCATTCAGCTTAAAAATGAGTTCCTTTATAATGATTTTAATCTTTTCTTTGTCAGTCCCCAAGGCTTGCACAGTTCAGCACAAATGTTTTTGCTATTTTATTATTGTCAGGCACACGATATTTACCAATTCCCAGGAAATAAATGAAATCAATGAAAATGTCCTGTGACAATTAATCACATTTTCAGAAATAAATTTGATGAGCTTATTATAGTTTTACACAGTTGAGTTATAAGACTTACATATGAAACATAAAACAATATTAAGAAATTACATTTGTATTAAGGATTTATTTCTTTTAAAATATTTATCATACCTTTTTTTTTTGTACAAGGGTTCCACTGATTTCTTTGATATTAAACATTATTTAACTCTGACTAAATATATATAGTTCTATTTGTACCAAACATCAAGAATTAAAAAGTTAAAATTTCAGGAGGTAAAAATGGAATTAATGCTTCAGTATAAAAAAAACACCTGGCCCATGTGGGTACTTTTGCTATTATTGCTTTGCTTCTATTGGAAAACTGTCCTGGAAATCAAGGCATGTACCCCATAGCTCTCTGCTTAAAGTATAATTTGGTTGAACATTATTATCTATTAATACATCCTTATCAGCACCAAAGCCACACTTCTTACCCGTTGGGATGTGTGAGAGTTGAATCCACTGTCTGTCCACGGCTCCCAGGCTCCTCTCCCACTATCGTTCCATTGTTTTCCAGGTGATTACTCCACTATTTAGTCGCAATTTCAGTTTGGTCTTGGGAGGAGGAGGTCAGCATGACTCCCATTCACTCCTGTGCTATCTTTCTATTTTTAGTAACTATTTATCAAATATGTTATGTGCTAGTCTCTGTCCTAGATGACATGTATGCTATCAGGAGTAAAACAAATAAAGTCTGTACCGTCATGGAACTTAGATTTTAATAGAATTGTGGGGAGCAGAGGAAAAAATAAATAAATAAGTAGTTACATAGGATTTCAGATGGTAAAAGTCCCCTGAATAAAAATCAAGCACAGTAAGGGGAAGAAGAATAGTACGATAGGGTTTACATTTTGTATAAGGTGATCAAGGAAGCCATTTTTCATATGGTGACATTTGAGTAGATGTGTCACCGAATTGGGGGGAAGAGCCAAGGAGATACCTGGGAAGAGCATTTAAAGCAAAAGAAGAGCAAACATAAGTACCTATTTCGAGACATATTGCTTAATGTTTACTTGTTTGAGGAACAGTAAAGAAACCCACAAGGTTGCAGTGGAGTGAACAATTAAGGGAGTAGTAGTGGATGAGTGTACTGAGGGGTTTGGCAGATCTTATAGGAGCTTGTGGACTATGCTCGGAATTTTGGATTATCTTCTTTCTCTCAAAGAAGGAAAGCCATTCAAGGTTTTGAGCAGAAGAGTAAATTGATCTAATTTTCATTTTAAAAGGATAATCCTAGCTACTTTTTGATGTATAGACTATTAGGGTACTTGTTCTTAAATCTGAGTGACCTTGGGAATGCTTGGAATAATAGAGTTTGGTGGAAATCATGTTATGTAACTTATGAGGCTAGATCCCAAAAGATCATGACGTTTCCACCTGATTTTCTTGACACGCTTGCTCTAGTGGAAGTTGGCCACCATGTAAAAAGTTTGAGGAATCTCCATGTTGGAGTGGCCATGTGTTTGGCATTCCAGTCAACAGCCTAAGGTGAGCTCACAGCTGACAGCCACCATCAACTGTTAGGTCCTTTGAGTGAGACCTCTTGGATAGCCAGCCCAGTTGAGCCTCCAGATAGCTATAGCCTCTGCTGACACCTGACTACAATAGCATAAGGGACTCTAAGCAAGAACAGCCTAGCCAAGTCTTTCTGGAAGCCCTGACCCACAAAATTATGAGCAAAATAATGTGATTGTTTGATACTACTACATTTTGGAATAATGCATGAATAGTAACCAGAACACCAGGTGAGAGACGACAGTGACTTGAACCTGAATAGTAGAAGTGGAAGTAACTAGATGTAATCAGATCCTGGAAATATTTGGAAAGTAGAGTCAACAGAGTTTAGTGTGCAATGTGAAGGAAAGAGTACTGTCAAATATTAATAGGCCCACTAGGATGAGGCAAATCAGGCAGCTTCCTCAGGTGCAAAGCTTAAAAGGCACCAAACACTGAGTAATCAGGATGAATAATATTTCAATGCATTATTTTAAAAATCAAAGTTAATGCAAAAATTCATAATGAACAAAATATCAAAATATTAAAGAAAGACAGGACAAGTAATTGATTTTTGCTCTTGTCTTCATGTTCCAGTATAGGTAGGCACAGCAATGCTCCTGGGTCTTCCCAATATGACCATTCATTGCTTTTACTCATCTCAGCAGGTAGAAGATGCAAATGGGCCACTCTGTTCCATTTCCCTGTATGCCATCATTGCCTATGAGCTTTTCTCAGCTCCTCAGGTCACTGGAGTTCATAGGACATTCTTTATAGATATTCCCATTGGCCTTCCCTCTTTTTTCTAGAGCACTTGTTTGTGTGTCATTGGAACCATTTGAGAGCTGATTGCCTGAAAATTCAGTGTCTTTTTGTCATTTTTGTAAAGGCAGTTACCTGACTACAATATTTACCACAAGGTTAACAGATGCCAAATCAGCCTCATAACTTGTATTTACCTACTCTTCTCCAGTCACTACACACTTCTCCCAACAGAAGTGAGTACCCTATAGTCACAAGGGCCATTTCTCTGAGATCAAGAGGATGCCTCCACCTCCCTCAGAGCTACTGCATCTAGCTGCTATTTGAAGAAGGGCCCAACAGGAAAACAAAAGGCACACACGAATTAGGATAATTTGAGGAACATTTATTAATCAGAATATTCATCAAGGTGTGGGCAGAGTGCAGGGAGACTGCAAAAAAATAGTGAGGTATCCCTGAGGAAATGATAGCAGAGCTGTTACCACTCCTAGGCAGGGCTAAAATAAATGAAATTTGAAAGGATAAATTAATATGAAGAGGACTACCTTTAGAAAAGCTGTGAGCACTGGTTGAGGGACTCAGTAGCTCTTTGAGAACTCACAGGGAAGGAACCATGGAATAAGTACCCCAAACTTACTACCTTTAGCCTATTATCTCCCCCCATTGAACTCCCCATTTTGACAAACTCAACCCAGACTATGTGGGGGCCTGTTACAGGCCAGAGAGAGAGCAGCCTCTCATGGCAGCAAGCAGTATGCAGAAGAGTGGACAGTAGATCTAGAGAGGTAACTGGAGAAATCCAGTACAAATAGCTTTCATTTAAAGCAAGACTATGTACCAGATACCTTGTTTTCACAATGAAACATCATCTTTTGCCATTTTCAGGCCCAGTATCCAGAATTTATGGATCTTTTAACAAACGTATTTTAACTTGCAAGCAACCCCACTCTCTGATTGTTTGCCACTTATTTCCTATAACAAATTTAGATAGTAAAAACAAAATCTCTAGATATAACCAAGTGTTATCTGCTAGATCTGCAGGAGACAGTAAATTTATATTAATCTTCACTTTCCAAATTCTCCAGTATTCTGCTGTTTGAAATGCCTATTGATGTGTTTTATCAAAAATGGTGATTTGAGAGTGGAGTAAAAGTTCCTCTTACACCTAACTCCTGGGAGAGTGGATTGGTACAAACTTAAGAGAAAAACAATTTGGTGATGTACGTCAAAACTTTAATAATGTTCACTCCTATTATTATTTTTATTTTTGAAAATTTTTCATAAAAATACAAATAGAAAAAAATGTATGTTCAATTATTTTATAATAACTCCTTCCAAAAAAGAACCCCTGCAATTTGGAATAACTAACCATGCAACAATAGGAAAATTGATAAGAATATGTCACAAATGCACCATTGAAGATCATGTAGTCTTCAAAAATTATGTTTATAAGAAATTTTCGTGACATGAGAAAATTATTATTATAAGTTTCAGTGGCATGTGGTCTCAATTGCATAAAGCAAAATATATAGGATGGAGACTCACTGAAACATTAAGCTAAAATTTGTTTTTATTTTGAAATAATTATAGACTCACAGGAAGTTGCAATAATATTGCAGAAGAGTCCAGTAAACCCTTCACTCACCTTCCCCCAATAGTAACATCTTACTTAATCACAGTACATTACCAAGACAAGGAAATGTACTTACATAAATTGGTACATGCCCACCAATACCACTGAAGTTATTTCTGAATGATAGTCCATAAAAGCCCTTAGCAATCATCATGATGGAAAAGGTTTGTTAAGAGTTAGACCTGTAAAAGGAAAAAAATGAGCAGGAGCTGTCAGGAGGCAATGCAGTGTCTGCCATCCCAGTGGGCAAAGGATGTCAATTAAAGGAGCCCCAAGTTGGGTGGAAATGTCCATCCCAGAGTACCAGCACCTTGACCAGTCATTCATTCACTGGGGGTTGCTGTAAGAAAACTGCTTTGCTTAGTCATTGGTTTGCACTTCCCCGAGAGTATTGTGATTTTGGCTCTAAAGCTGAGATAAATCCAGAAGAAAATCATAGCTAGATTCTTTCAGTTAACAACGTCCCTCACTTCTTGTCAGAGGGTCCTTTCTTGAAGGGGGAAATGAGTGACACATCCCCATGCCTGCCACAGCACCCAGGATTAGCTTCATGGGCATGTGACCTGCGCAGTTCTACATGGCCCTACATTCAGAACGGCCTTTCCTTTTTTTTCATGCTTTGCTGTCATTGTCTTGAAATTCTTAATAATTTTATCTTTGGACTCATGATTTATAAGTAAAGTCCATTGAGACAATGGGGCATGCATGTGCACTGAGGAGATAAACCCAAAATACATGTAATCTGTTCCTTGTTACCTCATTTGCATATAGCATTAGTGATGCCCTTTGCAAACAAGGGGCTTTTGCATTATCATTTTCATTGAGCCATGGGAATTATTAAGCTAGTCCTGACAGCAGCCCTCCTTGACCAGGCTCCAATCCTGAATAAATGACTATCCCCTGATCCTACATGTTCTACTACAAGTATTACATCTTTTACTGAAAGTAGTATAAATATTAAAATTTCCTGTTCATACATCTCTTGCCACATTATGGAATACTGATTTTTTTTTTTAGTATACTCCACTCTTAAACAACATAAATGCCAAGAATTTATGGGTTGTTTCTGTTCTTTTGTCTATCATTCTTCCTCTAATCTTCTACCCATTTCTTACTCCATTGTAAATTGTTAAAAAGCGAAATTCATCTGAGTGAATTTTAAAACTTATTGGTTTTATTTAACAACATGAATTGGGCAGCACCAAATCTAGCAGTTAGAAAGGAGCTCCATGTAGTTGTACAAAGTGAAAAAAACTTTTATAGCCAGATGGGAACAGGAAAAAAGAAGTTGTACTAGGAAAAAAAAGAAGTGACTTATTTTTGGGTTATTGCAAGATTCCTTTAGGGGATGACAGGAATCGATATGGTAGACTACCTAATGGGTGCTGATGAGACAATTTTTTATTGATTTGTTTAAGATTCCATTTCTGGGAGAGCCAAAACTGTAATTAAGTCTCAGTGTGGTGACCCTGGACTTAGTATAAGTGACTCCATTTGGTGCCTGTTGTCCTCTTTTTTACAAAATGAAAGGGCAATCTGATTTCTTTTTTTCTTTTTTTTTGGAAGATATAGCTATCCCCCAATATCTGTTTTCCATTTCTTCCTGAGAAATAGAACCCACAGTTTTGATGTTCAGGATAAAGACCATAATTTCCCAGCCTCCCTTGCAGCTAAGTGTGACTAACTTCTGGCAAATAGATATAATTGGAAATGTCATGTGAAACTCCTAGGAAGTTTTCTTAAAGGGAGGCATTATCCCCTCTTCTTTTCTTCCTGCTACTGGAATATAGACTTGAAGGCTAGAAGTTATGATGCCATCTGAAACCATGAAATATAAGGAGACTGGCAGAGTAATAAATGGAAGGAGTTTCTAGACTTCTTTTACATGAAAGATACATTTTTTTTTGTTTTGTTTAAGCCACTACTCTTTGGGGTTTTCCGCCACAGGCAGCTAAACTTAATCCTTCTGATATAGTTCTTTAACTGAATGTGGAACAGTAAGTGTGGCTGCTGTTGCCCTGCTCAAGAAGGATACTTCCAACTATTCCTATTTAGTTTCATCTTATCAGGGGGCTAAAATTCTCTCTCTCTCTCTCTCTCTCTCTCTTTTTTTTTTTTTTTTGCTGCCCATACCCACCTTTTGGTCGAGAGTGGTATGGGGAAGGGGGCTTATAAATGACCAATATTTTTGAAAGGTGGGTTGTTCTCAGGATATGAATTGGCAGAGGTAGGAGAAGGGGGATTCCTTTTACTCAGCACTCTGGAGATTATAACAGAAAACTCATTCCTCACATTCTTCTGTCCTTCCATTTGAGTTTCTATTTTACCATCTCTTTGTACTCCATTTAGGCTCTGTCTTGTCTAAACTTTGGGACAGGAAAAGCTGGCACACAACTTTCTCAGACTCTTCATTTGACATAAAAGTTAAAAGTTTCTTTTAATATTTTTATGTACCTTTATTTATTTCATCTTCAGTGTAGACTGAAAGAGTGAAATTGGCCTTCAGTATACCAGTGATAACAAAGAGGAAGAAGGGGATAAAATATAACACAACCAAAATAATAGTTTAAAATATAGCCCCATTGTGGCATGGAACTGCACTGATTATTATGGCAATAACCAGTTATAGTATCACTGAGATAAGGTATGTGTGGATCGAATTAAATTCTCGAAGAAAATCGAAGAAAAAAAAAGTTTGTGGTTGAGTTCCCTAATAAGTGACACAGGTGACTAAAGTTCAGAGCAAGGACTGGATATGGAGTGAGATGGGAACAATATTCTTGCAGCTGCTCACTGGCTGAAGCCTCTGGCTCCTTTAAAAAGGTTCTGCAGTGACAGAGGATCAGGAAAAGATACAGCTTTCTAAGTACAACAAAATTATTTCTTTCCCAGACTTCTGGTCAGCAATGATATTGAATCAAGCCCTTTGAATAATTTTTTGACTTTGGCTCTGGCTGTCTGCATCAATAGTCCCTACAGGGGCCATGTCTGACATTTGTAAATGTGTTTACTTTTCCCTTCACCTAAAGAGAGTGAGAGAACCCTCTGATTCATGTGGCTGTAGGCAATTTGAAGTCCAGGCTCTTCTTTAAATCATCCCTTTAACTTTGAATTTTTCATGACAGAATTTGAACAACAAAAATGATTAAAGAAACAGGCAGTACTCTCATTTCAACAGATAAACAATTAAGCTCAAATCAGCCTCACTTAATAGATGCAGCTGCGGGCATTCCCACTGACTGGGACTAGGACAGCAAAGTGAAATGGTAAGGTAAACAAACAATTATCTACACAATTTGATCAATATAGAACCAGAAACCAGGCAAACAAGATCCTCCTTAAAAGTATCATCTTAAAAAAAAAAAGCATTATCTTAAGAGGAATTATATACCAGATAACTATTTTCAATTTCCTCAACTTGTTTTTGTAGAAACACTGTTCAAAAGAGTTGAGAACATGTGCTGGTTATTCTCCACTTGTCACTCCTCCACATTGATTTTCCACCTTTCTCTGCTCTACTCTGACCTTCATGGAATACATGGCTTTGGTACCCCTTCATTTTAGCTTCTGGTTGTGTTGTGCCTTGGGTGGAGGGGTTGCCAAGAAACTGAAGGACAGGAGAAAAAGGCCAGGGCAATTATGTCATTACTATGAACATATCTTCCCCCAAACCTGCTACCTACTTAGATAAGGTCATGACCATGTTTGCCTTCCTCTAACTCCTTTCCTGTCATCTTCCGCAGCTCCAGCTCTCTGCCAGGATCCCTTAACATTATTCCCTTTCCATGCTTCCTGCCATTGCTAGACCCTGCATGCTTCTGCATCCTTTGTTAGCTTCATTAATCCAGACCATACCTTTGTAAATATTCCCTTAAAAAGTCTATTCCAAAATCCTAGCTGAATTTGTCATGTGTTTCTTAGCTGAGTTTGTCATATATTCCTTATCAGGTTCCTGATTATAATCAATGGCATCAATATGACCTACTGATAAGCAACACTTTGGAGCTATATTTACTTTTTATATTCTATTTTTGAATGAATCCCTTGAGTATGTTTCAAAAATGAGGTTGTAATTACAGTGTGTATCTACTGTGAATATACCCTTTTAAATTTACTGAACTGGAAAATAATGTCTAAAAAGAGAAAGTGTGACCTGACAACTGCTATCAGTCACTATGATCCTTTACCGTAAGGGTGAAAATTCCTTTTTTTAAAGATTTTATTTATTTATTTTTAGATAGGGTAAGGGAGGGAGAAAGAGAGGGACAGAAACATCAATGTGTGGCCGCCTTTTACGTGCACCCCCACTAGGGACCTGGCCTGCAACCCAGGCATGTGCACTGACTGGGGATCGAACCAGTTACCCCTTGGTTCACAGGCTGGCGCTCAATCCACTGAGCCACACCAGGGCTGAAAAAGTCTTCAGAACAGTTTGGAATGGTGAGTATGCACATGAAACAGCCTCGTCATTTCCATTTGCTTCATGTTCCCAATAAAAGTTGCAGAGCATCTATGTCCACAAAAATACTTCCAGTTTATATCTGTAATATATTAAGATAATTTTAAAAAATTTCCCCAGGGGGAAGTAAAATCTGAATTTATGATTATTATAATAAAAAATTTTAAAAGAAGATGAGAGTGATGTGGGGACATCAGAAACAAGGCAAGCAGAGAGTTAAGAATTAAAAGGCACGGCCAAATACTATGCAAGTAGCAGAGTTACCAGGCCCTACACAGTCTCCTGACCAATTCTCTATGATTTGGAGAGGAGAGGGGTTTGGAGAAGCTTGGCTATTGTTTCTGAGCATGTAGTTTGGTATATAATGGGGATTTTTACAGGACATTTTAGCAGACCTGATATAGAGGCAGTAAAAATAAAATCACAGATTTTTTAGATTAGGGTTTCTTAACTTAAGACCAACTAATAGAATTTAGAAGGATCTGTGAACTTGAAAAGGAAACATACATCTTCATTTTCAATAACCTCTAACTGAAATGAGCATTTCTTTTAGTTATAAATGTAAGTAACATATCCTAGTAGTTGTACCTGTGACTTTCTTTGTCATCAACAAGAATTACAGGCATTGTCATGTCATATGGTAATTCTTGAAGCTATCTTAAAACTCCTTTGTACTCATCGCAATACTTCAAACTTAGTCACAAAATCCACTGCTATAACTTTCTATTTGATGTACTAATAAAGAATCATGTATTATAAAAATGTTAATACTTTGAATTGCTTCTCAGCCTTTTGGCTAAAATCAAGTGTTAAAACGGTAATTCTTTGGAAACTGTTTCAATGTAATTGGTTTCCTTTGTAATCTTAGATCTTTTACATTATTAATTTAGAAACATTACTTGGACTGCTGAAAGATTCATTGCACAAAAATCTTTAAGATATTCTGCCTTTGACAACCAACTCTGACTTTGAAACCATTCAATGTTTTTTAGTCTCTATTGATTATTGGGTCCCAACGACCTCTTTATTCATTGCCCATTGAATGATCAGAACAGATGTTTGACTTCTGTTGAGTCTAGGAGGGAGTAACTCCCATGGAAAATAATCCTAGGAATACTGTTACCTGGGGACACAGGAATCTATTTTCTGTTTTTTCTGTTCCCATTGAAAGGTAGCAGAATATGCCACACTAAAATATGTTACTTTGGCATAAAGATTGTTTTGAGCTGGAGGCAAATGTGAAAAAACAGATGCAAAATAAAGCCTTCCAGAGCTTTCCACATCTGACAAAAAGCAGAAACTTCTGAGAAATGAGGACTGCCATAAATCCTCCCTGCCAAGGAAGCTTTATGGCTGTGAAGAAGAGGGAAAGTCAGCACCAAAATAAACCTGCACAAATAATCCTTATTTTCCATTAGTTTCTGCCATATATTTACCTTCCCACAGTTTGCTGCCCTTGGAAACCTACACCCCATTTCCTCTGTCTTGTCACATTGCTACAAATTTATTTACTCTTTTGCTAAGGTATTATATGAACCCAAGTTCTAACCACTTCTTTGAATTACTCATCACTGAGTGCTCCTATGCGTATGCATGACACATATGTTAAGAAATCTCTGCTTGTTTTTTCTTAATCTGTTTTTTGTTAGTCTAATTTACAGGGCCCCAGCTAACCAACCCAAAATAGGTAAAGGAAAGAGAGTTTTTTCCATCCCAACAGCATTTAGAAAAACTTCGCTTGGCCACAATTGACGAGCAAATGACAAAACTGCCAAGTTTAATAGGTAAAAGTTATAGTTGGTTTATAAATATGTGCTGTCCCAGCAGAACAGCAAACAGACCTTTCAACACTTAGACTAAGTTTTATTGTGCCCTATTACTTTTGGGTTACATGAAGTCACCACTGCAGGCAAACTTCCAGTTGTTAAAACAAGACTGCTTTCATTAACAACATGAGTTGTGTATTTATCTCTATTTACATGGTCTCGCTTCCCAACTGGATTGCACACTTATATGTAATAGGCACCGTTTGTCTCATACCAGGAAATGGTACTTACATAGGTTGTTGGTACATGCTCACCAGCATCACTAGTTACTTTTCAGTGATAGTCTGTATAAGCCGTTAGCAATCATCCATGACTTATATGCATATCACTATTGAAATGCTATCACTTCAATTTTTAAAATATTGTTACTTGATAAAATCCAAGTAAGACCTGTTGTATAGTTAACTGCATTGCTAATGTCAATTTCCTGGTTTGGAAATTGACTCTCCTTTCCACCTGCCCTACTCCCCAACATGCATGCACACATATGCCCACACATACACATTCTATGAACTAGTAAGACCAGCACAAAGCTTCATAATGTCATCCCTTTATTGTGCTGCATCTTCCCTCTATATGAATTTCTGCCTGGATGATCTATGTTCATTCTTCTTGGCTAAATTAATCATTATCTCTTTATGAAGCTGTATCTATCAGTAAATGTTGTGGGTTCTAGTTGTTTCAAGGGTCTACCTTTCTAGGCAATCCAGTTTCGTTTCTTTCCCCAGACCACCAAATAATCATACCGAGGGGCTTTTTTCCCTCTTCTCATCTCTGTGTATTCTTTGTCTTTATCCTCATCTTTTTGTCTGTTTCACACTCCTGTTACTCTCAACACTTGTCACTGTCCATGCCACAACTTTTAGATGTGAGTCTATCCTTTCTATTTACATGAGGATCATTAAAAACAAGACCCAAAGTTCATTTTCATCATGTCATCTCAAAACCATTTGCCAAGGGGATATACAGAAGATTTAGGGTGAAATAGCGGTTCCAAAGCAGCCCCAGGGGCAAGATATATTCAGTAGGATTAATCCCTTGCTTCCAGGAAGAAGGCAGATCCAGTACTCCTAACTCACTTAGGATATCTGCTTCTGTAGTTGGCACATCAAATCAGGGATGGCAGATCCCCCAGGCCTTCCTTTGTTATCAGTCTCTCTTTCTCTCTACTTAGCTCTAACCTAAGTGAAATGTAAAATCTCTCAATTTGGTTTAAGTTTTAAATGCTAATAGATGTCTGAGGAAATTGGTCATTGGTGCAGTTTAATTAACGGAAGAGATCTTGCAGGATGATATGTGTCCTCACATGTACATCCTAGCCACCTTTTCTTGCCTACTGCATAGTCTGCAATTTGTCAAGTGAGTGCCTGCTGTGTATTCTAGAGGCTTTTTAAAATTTTTATATCCTTCTTTCTTTAATGGAGAATTTTAGATTATATTTGAACCAGGATTTTATTCACTCAGTATTCTTCTTTGTTCTCCCCAAATCTCTGAGGGAGAGATTGTATTGGTGTTGACATTTTTATATAATATCTCTATCACTTCTGTGAGTGTTATTACATAGCTGATGATCTAGTGAATTCAAAGTCAGCTAGTGAATGTCCCTTCCACAGTATTCTTCCAGCTAGATCTACTGCTACTCCTTATGTAGCTCTCTGAGCTATTGGGTAATAAAGAAGTATATAAATTTTATATCCCTTTTTAAAGAAACTTAGTCATCACATCTTATTTTTTAACAACACTTGTCCTATTGAATATTGTTCCTTCTTTTCTTTTCTTTTTTTCATTTTTTTCAAATACATTTGTCTCTGCCTACCCCCCACCACTTTCCATTGCCCCCTTCCTCCTTCCCTCCTTCAGCTCTTCCACTTTGTTTTGTCCACGAGTCCTTGCTATATGTTCCTTGTATTTCCCCTTCCCTTCCTTTTCCCGACACCCCCTACCTCCTTCCCTCTTGTCTCTGTTGATTTCTTTTCCATTCAGTGTTGCTGACCTTATTTTCCTTGCATCTTTGTATTGTTGGTTAGGTTCGACTTATAGGTGAGATCATATGGTATTTGTCTATTGCACCCTGGCTTATTTCGCTTAGCATAATGCTCTTGAGTTCCATCGATGCTGTCGCGAAGTTTATTTCGCTTAGCATAGTGCTCTTGAGTTCCATCGATGCTGTCGCGAAGTTTAGTAGTTCTTTTTATCTTTCTGCTGTGTAGTATTCCATTGTGTATATGTACCATGATTTTTTGATCCAATCATCTACTGATGGGCATTTAGGTTGCTTCCAACACTTGACTATTGTAATTGTGCTGCTATGAAAATGGGGGTGCATAGGTTCTTTTGTATTGACGTTTTGGTGTTCTTAGGGTATAGTCCCAGCAGGGGAATCACTGGATCAAAATTTCCATTTTCAGCTTTTTGAGGAAATTCCACACTGCTTTCCACAGTGGCTGCACAAGTCTGCATTCCCACCAACAGTGTACTAGGGTTCCATTTTCTCCACAGCCTCGCCAGCACCTGTTGTTTGTTGATCTGTTTATGATAGCCATTCTGACTGGTGTGAGATGGTACCTCATGGTGGTTTTGATCTGCATTTCCCTGATGGCTAGTGATGCTGAGCATCCTTTCAAATGCCTCTGGGTCCTCTGTATCTCCTCCTTGGAAAAGCATCTGCCCAGGTCCTTTGCCCATTTTTTGATTGGATCGCTTGTCTTCTTGGAGTGGAGTCGAGTGAGTTCTTTATATATCTTGGAGATCAAACTTCTATCTGATGTATCATTAGTAAATATATTTTCTCATACAGTTGGCTCCCTTTTCATTTTGCTGATGTTTTCTTTAGCCATGCAGAAGCTTCTTATTTTGATGAGGTCCCACTTGTTTATTCTTTCCTTTATGTCCCTTGCTTTAGGAGACATATCAGTGAAAAAATTGCTGCATGGGATACCTGAGAGTTTCGTGCCTATGTTCTCCTCTAGGACTTTCATGGTGTTGCGACTTATATATAAGTCTTTTATCCATCTTGAGTTAATTTTTGTGTATGGTGTCAGCTGATGATCCAATTTCAATTTTTTGCATGTAGCCGTCCAGCTCTCCCCACACCATTTGTTGAAGAGGCTACTATTGCTCCATGTTATGCTTCTGCCCCCTTTGTCAAATATTAGATGCCCATACAGACCTGGGCTTATTTCTGGGCTTTCTATTCTCTTCCACTGGTCTATGGATCTGTTCTTGTGCCAGTAACAGATTATTTTGAGTATAGTGGCTTTGTAGTAGAGTTTGATGTCCGGTATTGTGATCCCTCCTACTTTGTGTTTCTTTCTCAAAATTCCTGAGGCTATTCAGGGTCGTTAATGGTTCCATATAAATTTTTGAAATGTCTGTTCTATTTCTGTGAAATATGTCATTGGTATCTTAATACGGATTGTGTTGAATCTATAAATTGCTTTGGGAAGTATGGACATTTTGATGATATTAAATCTTCAAATCCATGAGCACTATATATGCTTCCATTATTTGTGTCTTCCTTAATTTCTTTCTTCAATGTTCTATAGTTTTCTGCGTACAGGTCTTTTACGTCTTTGGTTAAATTTATGCCTAGGTACTTTATTTTTCTTCTAGGTATATCGAATGGCATCTTTTTTCTGATTTCTTCTTCCTCTATTGCATTGCTGGTGTACAAAAATGCCTTTGATTTCTGAATGTTGACTTGGTATCCTGCTGTTTTGCCAAAAGCACTTATTAGGTTGAGGAGTTTTTTGGTAGAGTCTACAGGGTTCTCTATGTACACTATCATGCCATCTGCAAACAATGATAGCTTTACTTCCTCCTTTCCTATTTGGATGCCTTTTATCTCCTTCTCTTGTCTGACCGCTGTGGCTAGGACTTCCAATACGATGTTGAAAAGAAGCAGTGAGAGCGGACATCCTTGTCGTGTTCCCGATCTTAGTGGGAAAGCTTTCAGTTTTTGCCCATTGAGCATGACGTTGGCTGTAGGTTTTTCATATATGGCCTTTATTACGTTATGGAATGCCCCATTTATTCCCATTTTGCTGAGTGTTTTGATCATAAATGGGTGCTGTACCTTGTCAAATGCTTTTTCTGCATCTATCGAGATGATCATATGATTTTTGTCTTTTCTTTCATTTATGTGATGTATCACGTTTATTGATTTGCATATATTGAACCATCCCTGCATGCCTGGGATGAATCCCACTTGATCGTGGTGGATAATCGTTTTAATGTATTGCAGGATGCGGTTTGGCAATATTTTGTTGAGGAGTTTAGCGTCTATGTTCATCAGCGAAATTGGCCTGTGGTTTTCTTTTCTTGTAGGGTCTTTTTCTGGTTTTGGGATGAGGGTGATGCTGCCCTCATAGAAAGAGTATGAGAGTCTTCCCTCCTCTTGGATTTTTTGGAATAGTCTGAGAAGGACAGGGGTTAGCTCTTCCTTAAATATTTTGTAAAATTCTCCTGTGAAACCATCCGGCCCTGGGCTTTTGTGTGCCGGGAGTTTCTTGATGACTGCTTCAATTTCCCCAGCTGTTATCAGTCTGTTCAAGCTTTCTGTTTCTTCCTCCTTCAGTGTTGCAAGATTATACTTTTCTAAAAATTTGTCCATTTCATCAAGGTTTTCAGAGTTCTTGGCATATAATTGTTCATAGTAGTTTCTGACGATCCTTTGTATTTCTGTGGTATCCGTTGTTATTTCTCCTCTTTCATTTCTGATATTATTAATTTGGGTCCTCTCCCTTTTTTTCTTGATGAGTCTTTTTAAAGACTTGTTGATTTTATTTATCTTTCCAAAGAACCAGCTTCTGTATTGTTTGATCCTCTTGAATTGTTCTTTTTGTCTCTATGTCATTCAGTTCTGCTCTAATCTTGACTATTTCCTTCCTTCTACTTGCTGTGGGATTTATTTGTTGTTGTTTCTCCAATTCTTGAAGTTGTAGTGTTAGATCTTTTAATTGAAATGTTTCTATCTTTTTTAGGTAAGCCAGTATTGCTATGAACTTCCCTCTCAGGACTGCCTTTGCTGTGTCCCATAGGTTTTGGACTGTTGTCTGTTGATTTTCATTTGTTTGCAGAAATTTTTTGATTTCTTCTCTTATCTCATTATTGACCCATTCATTGTTTAATAGTCTACGGTTGAGTCTCCATGAGTACTTCTCTTTGAGGTTGATTTCCAGTGTCAAGCCCTTGTGGTGCGAGAAAAAGTTTGGTAGTATTTCAAATTTCCTGAATTTGCTGAGGCTTGCTTTGTGTCCTATCATGTGGTCTATCTTTGAAAAACTGCCATGAGCATTTGAAAAGAATGTGTATTTTTCTTCTTTGGGATGTTAGGTTCTATATATATCAGTTACGTCTATTTGATCCAGTTTGTCATTCAGGTGCACGATATCTTTATTAATGTTTTGTTTGGAAGATCTGTCCATTTCTGATAATGGGGTGTTGAAATCCCCTACTATCAGTGTGTTGCTGTCTATATCTTTTTTGAAATCATCCAACAATTTCCTTATAAACATGGGGGCTCCGATATTTGGAGCGTACAGTTTTACAATGTTTATGTCTTCTTGATAGATTCTTCCTTTAAGTATTATAAAGTGTCCCTCTGGGTCTCTTTTTATGGCCTTTGTTTTGAAATCTACTTTGGTACAAGTACGGCAATCCCAGCCTTTTTCTCATGCCCATTTGCTGGGAGTATTTTTTTCCATCCCTTTACTTTCAATGTGTGTAGGTCTCTTTCTCTGAGGCGGGTCTCTTGTAGGCAGCATATGTGTGGGTCATGTTTTCTTATCCATTCAGATACGCTGTGTCTTTTGATTGGGGCATATAGTCCATTCACATTGAGAGATATTACTGATAGAAACTTACTCATCTTTTCTCTTTGTACCTGTGTTCCTCTCTCTCTCATTCTTTTCCTTCATCTGCTTAAACCAGTCCCCTTAACATATCTTGGAGTGCTGGTTTGGTAGAGATGTATTCTTTTAGCCTTCTCTTGTCTGGGAAACTCTGTATTTCTCCTTCTATTTTAATTGAGAGCCTAGCTGGGTAGAGCAGCCTTGGCTGTAGGCCCTTGCTTTTCATGACTTGGAATATTTGTTGCCATTCCCTTCTGGCTTGTAGTGTTTCTGTTTACAAGTCAGCTCCTAGTCGTATTGGGGCCCCCTTGTATGTTATTTTCTCCTTCTCCCTTGCTGCCTTTAGGATTCTCTCTTTGTCTTTGATAGTTGCCATTTTAATGATGATGTGTCTTGGAGTGGACCTCGTTGAGTCCCTCTTGAGTGGGGCCCACTGTGCCTCCTGGATCCATGAGACCCTTTCTCTCCTCCAATTGGGGAAATTTTCCATCATTACTTTTTCGAGGAAGTTCTCTATCCCTTGCTCCTCTTCTTCTCCTTCTGGTATCCCTATTATTCAGATGTTATTGCGTTTCAGGTTGTCCTGCATTTCCCTCAATGCCTCTTCCTTCTTTTTGAGTCTTTTTTTTTCCATTTCTTGTTCTTTCTGTGAGCTTTTTTCTACCTTATGCTGCATATCACTGATTCGATCCTCGGCTTCATCCAGTCTGCTTTGGATTCCTTCCATTGTGTTCTTCAATTCAGAAATGGTATTCTTCATATCCTTTTGTGTCTTCTTGATAGTTTCTATGTCATTTTCCAGGTTGATATAGTTTGCTGTAAGATCCTGATAGTTTCTCTGCAGTTTCTCATAGTTCTCTTTGAGCTGGCTGAGCTCATTGAGCTTCGTTAGAACCATTGTTTTGAATTCAATATCTGATAGTTCCCTTGCCTCTATTTCATTTAGCTCTCTCTGTGGGGAGTCCCCTTTTCCACTCATTTGGGGGGAACTTATTTTTCTTCCCATTTTTGTGAAAGTCTGTTAAATAAGTTACTTATTTTTTTATTTATTTTTGCTTCTGCTTCAATTGGGATGTCTAGATTTCCTGACTTTGTGGATTAAACTTCTATGGTAGTAGGCGGGTCATTTTATTTATTTATTTATTTATTTTTGTCCTTTACTTTTCTTTCTGGGCCTGTCTCTGATGATGTCAGTTGTTGACCCTATATGGCCTTGGGTCGTCTATTTGAGCCTTCCTGGAGTCTACTGTCTGTGTCTGACTCCTGCTTGGGGCAGCTCTGTGACTCCTTTAGTCAGGGCTCGGCTATTTTTTGGGATCGGTCTGCACTCTCAGTCTAGCTCCTTGAGCGTGCTTCCCGGCACGGCAGGATCCACTGCCTGCCTGGGCTCGCATGTACTTGCCCCAGACCAGGGGGCTTATTCACAACCTCGGGTACTCATCTGGCCCCCCTGGCAGGCCAGCTCCCCGGCACTGGTCAGTTTGTGGTCTTCTATTGTGTTTTCTCCGCTTTTGGCTCTTTGGGTGCGTTGCTTGCCCTCGCCAAATGGGGACTATGGAAATGGAAGGAAGTCAGCTCTAGGACTCTCCAGTTAATCCTGTCTCCCGTCTCTCCTCCAGGGAGTCTGGGCAGCTCTGTGACCCCTTCCGCTGGGGATCTACTAATTTTGTGGGCTGCTCTGCAATCGCGGGCCAGGCGGGTCAATTTACACCTGCCCTTGCCCCTCTGTGCACTCCCTCACAGGCCATATCAGTGCCAGTCTGTGGGAGGCCTTACTGGCCTGTGCAAGCGTTCGCCAGCCCGCGCGGGTCACACACACACTCGCCAACCCTCGCCGGTCACTGGGCGCAAGTGTGCGCCTGTTCCTTCTATCTTATTTATTTACTTTTTTAGGGTGTTAATGTGGTATATTTGACATACAGCAAACTACACATATTAACGAGTGTCATTTGATACATTTTAACATATGTCTACACATCTGTAACCATCACCACACTTAAGAAAATGAACATAGCTGTCAGCTCTTAAAGTTTCCTGGAGCCACTTGATCATCCTCTCCTGCTGCTCCCTATACCTAACTCCCAGGCAGCCACTGATTGGCTTTCTATCCCTCAAGATTAGTTTGCATTGTCTAGAATAGTCTATACAAGGAGTCAAAGAGAACACATTCTTTTTTCTCTGGCTTCTTTCACTCAACATGTTACTTTGAAATTCATCCAAATTGTTTTTGTACCAACAATTCATTCTTTTCTATTGCCAATATTGGGCATTTGTGGAAACAGAAAATTATAGATATACCACAATTTATTTATCCACTCACCTCCTGATGGACATTTGGGCTGATTCTAGTTTTTGGTTACTACAAATATAGGTACTCTGAACATTCACATACAAGTTTTTGTATGGGTTTATGCTTTGATTTCGCTTTGATAAAACCTACAAGTAGAATAACTGGATCTTGCAATAAGGATATGTTTAACCTTTTAAGAAATGGCCAAATTGTTTTATGTGTGGTTGTGCTGTTTACATCCCTACCAGCAATGTATGACAGTTCCAGTTCCTCCACATCCTTGCTATATTCTACTGAATATTAAGTCTATCTCATTGGCAAAATGGACTTGCTATAATTGCACCTAAAGAGAATAGCTTAAAGGCTTTTTTTTTTTTTTGGTAGAGAAGTACATGTAAATCTCTATTTGAGGCAAATAATAATTTGTTCTAACAAGTATTACCTGCCCTTAAAATTCAGTTTCCTATTACCCTCATATATAAAATCATATCCCACTGACAGAAAATAAGGGAATAAAATTCAAGTATAAAAAATGAGAAAACCATTGACTTCATATTTCAATAACTAAGGTATTTTAACACATAATAGGAAAATTTTTGCAAATGTATATGACAAAAGTACATTAAATACATTTCTCACCACATTATTTTGTTCCAAGTGTAAAAATAAACAGTGTTTAGAGATGAACACATTTTTTGGTAATATGTAAGTAACTTTCCAAGTACTTCTCTGGTAAAGGAATAAAATTTTATATGTATCAAACTAATCCAAGGCAACGAGGCTAAGGAAGTATTAATAAGTCATGAACCAAGCTATCCGATGAGCATTTCTTCCCTCAAGAATTATTGCTCAAAAATGCAGAGAAACACAATAGAAATATTTTTGTGGTTTTAGTATGCATATACCTCACTGTAGATTGTACTCTAGAATATTTGTACAAAGCATAAAGCCATTACCTTCACTTCTGGCTGCACATAGCTCAAATAACATGGGGACTAATTGGTTTATGAAGTGTAGCTCTTATCAACAGAAATAACACCACCAGCAAGGCACAGTTGGGAAGTCCTTGGGCTTTCCTGTTGATGGCTCTATGGGTCCAGTCATGTTGAGGCAAAATCCCTTTGGTAGTTCAGTAAATAAAGTCTACTTACTGCATTTTCTAGAATGAATAGAGTTAGGGCAATGATCCAGGGCTTTCGGCTTTTAGAAGCTCTGAAATTCTTGGATGCCATTCTAGAATGGGGCAATACTTTAACCTGCAACTGTATTATGCAGCAATCAAAGTTTCAATGATCCATTCTGTTGGATTTCTAGAGAGAACTGATGTAAATGAATAATGCCCAACATGATAGGTATCATCTTAAAATTAAAAATTTTTAAAGATATAAAAAATTAAGAGATAATATCTTTTCAGTATCTCAGATTATTGAGAGAAAACATTTTATTTTATTTATTTTGGGGGGGTTGAGAGGGAGAGGAGAAAAAGTATTTTAAATATAAGATATAATTATTTAAAAACAATATCAGTTGGAAGAGGAATTTTTCACTCAGCAGCAAAGAGGAAAATACAGAATGTATAGATCTTTCTTCTTTCACTTAATATTAAGTCATGAGAATTTTTGAATTTTTTACTAATTCTTGGAAATCACTCTTTATGATTTCATGACAGTCCATCAAATGTATATCTTTAGTTATTTAATAAGCCTCATATTTATTTGTTTTCATGTTTTTGAAAATTGAATTAATTCTGTGATGAAAAAATAGGTAGAACAAAGCTCTTGATATATTTGGAATTGTATTTTTTAGGAGAGATTACAAGAAATGGATTACTTTAACAAAGAATATTACTCTCTTCATTTTAATATGAAATGATTAAGTACTTACCAAAAAAACTGCCAATTTGTACACCATTGGTAGTAAGAAAGAATGTGTTAGGTATTTTATAAAAAAATTTTTAATAAACTTACTCGTTTTAAAGATTTTACTTATTTATTTTTAGAGAGAGGGGAAAGGTGGGAGAAAGAGAGGGAGAGAACCATCAATGTGTGGTTGCCTCTCATACACCCCTAACTGGGGACCTGGCCCACAACCCAGGCATGTGCCCTGACTGGTAATCAAACCAGTGAACCCCTGGTTCGCAGGCCAGTGTTCAATTCACTGAGCCATACCAGCCAGGGAAGGTAGTTTATAGTTTTTTAATGTACGCTAATTTAATAGAAAAAAGACTGCTTTGTTTTAATTGCATTTTATATCACTAGTGATCATTTCTTCTTAATATTTGCTAGTTTTTGAGTTATATACTCATACAATTAAACCTTTATATCTTTTAAAGCATCCATGCCTTTATTTACTTCTGTATATGAGCTTCTCAGACATTAAAAATATCAACCTTTGTTCTATCTGTGCAAAATTTATCACGAACACTTCTACCTGGATCTCCAGTTCTAAACTAGCATACACTGAAACATCCCTAAAACTAAAACTAAGTCTAAGCTAAATCATTTTTCAAATTGCAGTTTTGTATTAGCCATTTTTCAAAGTTTTTCATTGTATCACTCCTAAAACAATGTTCTAAGGAAGACATTTTCTGCTGCATTCATATTTTAGCTATTTGCACTCATGGCCTTTCTGTTTCCCAAACTCATATTACATTTAATATTTTATAAGGGATTGTTTGAAGTCAAGTTGCCATAAAGTTGACTCTGAGCCAAAGCTTAGTACATAACTTAGTTTAAAGGAAGTGTATTCAGTATGATTCTCAGGATTTACATCTGTGGGGAAGTGAAGAGAGCCAGAGCTAGTTAAGGTGAACTGCCCTGTAGACACAGCAAAGGTCTTAGCTGATCTCCCAAGGAGCTCTGAAGCTGGGATGACCCTTCAAAGTTTTTCACTGCCTTGAGCTAAAGGTACCAGGCTTTCCACTCTAACCTTGACCAATTATTGGATGAGGTCTTATCCTAGAGAGGGAGCATGACCTGGAGGTAGTGGGTTGTTTCTGGCCCTTGGAAATTTCTGGACTGGGATCCAGCTACCAGCCACCAACATTACTGGTGGCTGGGGCAATGAATGTCTCGGTTCTCAAGATGGAATCTGGGATGATGGATAACAGCATTTGCTACAGGACTGAAACACTGGCAAGAATTGCAATTCTCTGGAGGCAAACGGCTTCTTCTCTCCCCTATCTGCACCTCCATGGGCCTGAGAGGTTAAGTGTAGCTTTGTTCAACTTAGTATGGTCTCAGATCTTCTCTCAATTCTGGGTATTAAGTAGTATTTTACCTTGTGACTTTGGAGCAAGTTTAGGCTTTTCTTTGGACTAAGAATTGATATTTATGAGACTCACATAGGGGGCTCTGCAGTTATGTAGGCATTATCTGAGTTGCACACAGCCCAACTTAATGGCACAAGAAGAGGTCTGCACCAAACCCTCCAAAACTGATAGGATTTTGGGAAAATTGGCTTTCCCAGGACTGATATGTACCAAACTGGGCCATTTCCTCTGACATCCCACATCCTCACTTAATGTGGACCAGAAAGTCCTTGATTGGGTCATAAATCAGTCTTGAACTTGGATATTGAAAGAGTGGTTAACAAGTCATTGACATAGATGCTTCTTACAGCTTTGAGGTGAAATTTCTAGGCCCCAACAGAAAATAGTTGTTTTACCGGATAATTTTTGTTTATATTCATTACTATCTACAACCAGGAGACAGATGTACAGAGATCCCTAGAAATAAAAGATGTCTCTACTTAGAGCCTAACTATATTTATGGTAACAGTCAATGAATACATATTGAAGAATCATAGTATCATTACTCAAAAGAATATCAAGTGCCCCTCAAAGGAGGTGAGGAAAAGTCATGAGAGATGTTAAGGGAGTCTTGAAAATGGGGCCACTCACAGAGCATCTTCTTAGCAAATCCTTCTCCCTGACAGCATTGGCTCTGCCTCTTCTCTTCCAGAATGCCCTTTGCTCGTGCAAAGAGTAGTAAGGAGCATACCGTATTGCTCCTGGAGTCAGAATAACTAGACTCTAGGCTTTCTCCATAAATAACTTAGGTAACTTCCCTGAGTCTCAGTGTTCTATTCTACAAAATGGGGGCAAGAGTCCTGACCTGGTTCTTGTGGTTATTCTAATAGGTCCTAATTCATACCTATTTCTTGTGCATCATTAAAGAACAAGGTGTTCTGATTAAGTCAGTTTTTCAGATAATAAGACCCACCTATGTTGGGAACCATCCCACCTGGTTTCAGGGACTACAGCCTCGCCAACAAGAGAGAGGGCCCCAAGGCTGGAGCTGAGCCAGGAGACTTTGGTAAAATAGGCCACTGAGGAGATAAAACCTGTCCCCTTGGCAGGGGTGCAACCCCAGCCTCCCTCACATCACCATGCTTGACCCCAAAGGATGGCTGGTTAGTCAATGATGGGTAAGACCCTTCGATGGCAGGGGCAACCTAAGACAGGCACAGTCACATAGGGTCCATCTGGGAAGGACCTGGGGGACAGAGAAAGGGGGCAAAAGACCCTCACCCCTCAGCTTTGCCATGGCCGAAGTCCTAATTCTATCTGAAAGAAGTCTCCTTATCTCTTGGCTGCTCTGCCTGGCTGCCTGACCAGGTCAGTGAAAAAATACTAAAGGCAAGAACAGCCCTAAACTGGATCGGGCAGTCCCCAGAGACAATTAGGCCTGGAAAAAGAATGCATTAAATCCTATGAAACTTACTTTGCTAAGAATGCCCTTGAGTTAATGAGTACTGATGTTTGGGGTCAAGCATAGAGTGTGATCAATTTCCCAGGTTTCAAGGTTGTGTGGACACCACACTGTCTTCCAGTCTCTGACTTGAGACAAATCTCTGTGTTTCTTCAGTTGTTATCAATGATCTCTATCTGTTTTCTGTAAACATAGCCTTTTGACATTGATTGATGAGCTTTTTGTGCATGCTGTATACCCCTGTGCATATCATTCTCATTAAAAACCACTTAAAGAGAAGGTCTCGGGACATTCTCCACTAGAGAGAATCACCACCCTCTTTTCCTGGCAGACTGAAGTTTCTGGAATGACTTATTTTATTTTACTCCATCTGCAGCAATCCGGGTGAACTCCGCGGGAATGGAGTACCCCCATCACACCTAGGTAGCATAATGTTAATAATTTTAGTGAAAATACTTAAAAATCTATATTGTACAATTTAAATTTTTGAAAATAATTCACAATAAACATAACATTCTTTTTGATGACTTAGGGCACCATTATGAATATACGTTATTATATTTTGATATGATATAGTCTATATATAGTCATGTTTTTAACTTTTTATTGAAATATAAATCCAGAGAAGTGCACAGACAACACAACTGGGTAACTGGCAGTTAAATAAAGAAAGAAAAACATGCCAGAACCCTAGAAGCCTGACTCATGATTCCTTCTAGTCATTATCTGCACCTCTCCAAAAAAAAAAAAAAGTCATTCTGATTTCTAGTAGCCTAGTTTTGCCTTAAATGTGATCTCATTGTAATTATTTTATTTTACTTTTTCAAAATTTTATTTTTAAATCATGTTTATTCTAATACGGTTGTCTCCATTTTCCCCCTTTGCCCTTCTCCACCCATCTCACCCTGTCCCCCTCTTCCACAGTCAATTCCCACTCTGTTGTCCATGTCCACAGGTCATTCATACATGTTCTTTGTTTAGACCTTTCTTCTTTCCACCATTGTCCTCCTTCCACATCCCCTCTGATCACTTTCAGTTTGCTCCATGTTTCCTTGCCTGTGATTTATTTTTTTCATTAGTTTATTTTGTTGAATAGATTCCACATATAGGTAAGATCATATGGTATTTGTCTTTCACCAACTGGCCTATTTCACTTAGCAAAATATTTTCCAGTTCCATTCATGTTGTCACAGAAGGTAGTAGTTTCTTCTTTATTTCTTAGTTTTTTAAAAATGCAAATTTATTTTATTTACTTATATTTTTAATTGACAAGATCCATTATAAAATATTTTAAAAATTAAATCCATTATAAAGCCTCAGCAATTAACCAACATGACACCAACACAGAAATAATCAAGTAGATGAATGAAATATAATGAGCATTCTAGAAACAAATGTATATATCTGTCTAACAACATAATATATGATTAAATTGATATTTCAAATCAGTGGGGAAAATAAGGGTTATTCAATAAATAATGTGCATGGACCACTATTACCTGAAATAAAATATAGAACCCTATTTCACACATTATACAATAAATATTCAGATGAGTTAAAAATCAATATGTAGAATGTAAGAAGTTTTAGGAGAAAACAAAAACTAATATTTTTCTTACCTTGAAGTAAAATATTCAAAACCAGAAGCAAGTAAAATATTGACAATATGACTATATTAAACATTTAAGATTATATAGTAATATACATGTAAAAAAGTTAAAGGATAAGTAATACAATACGAAAGTATTTGCAACACATCTAAAAAAGGGTTAATGATTTGTTTTGTTTTTTTGCGGGGGGATTCTTCAAACATTTAATTAAAAAAATGGATAAAGAATACCAAAAAGCCATTTAAAACTTTTTTAAAATAATAGAAATAGGCAAGAAATACACAAAAGCAGGTTTAGTTTCAACAAACAATAAAGGAACAATTAATACATCATTGTCACAATCAGACTAATAGGTATTAAAAAGTATTGGTAATATCAAGTATTGGCAACTGTGAAAGGAACTGGGTATTCATAGACTTTTTTCTTCATCTTAAAGCAGTCCCTTTGCCATATTTTGCAGTGCTGGTTTTGTGGAGATGTATTATTTTAGTCTTCTTTTGTCTGGGAAACTCCTTATTTTGCCTTCCGTTTTTATTGAGAGCCTTGCTGGGTAGAGCATTCTTGGTTACAGGCCTTTGCTTTTCATGACTTGGAATATTTCTTGCCATTCCCTTCTGGCTTGTAGTGTTTCTGTTGAGAAGTCAGCTGCTCACCATACCAGGGCTCCCTGATATTTTACTACCTCTTTTTCCCTTGCTGCCTTTAGGATTCTCTGTTTTTCTTTGATATTTGCCATTTTAATGATGATGTGTCTTGGAGTGGGCCTCACTGGGCTCCTCTTGAATTGGACTGTCTGTGCTACCTGGACTTGTGTGATATTTTCTCTCCTCAAATTAGGGAAGTTTTCCATCACTAATTTTTCAAACATTTTCTCTATCCCTTGCTCTTTTTCTTTTCCTTCTGGTATCCCCATTATATGGATATTATTATGTTTCAGGTTTTCCTGCAGTTCCCTAAAGGCCTCTTCATTCTTTTTGAGTCTTTTTTTTTTTATTTTCTTGCTCTTTCTTGGAGCTTTTTCTACCTTGTCCTCCAGATTTCTGATTTTATCCTCAGCTTCATCTAGCCTACTTTTGATTCCTTCTACTGTGTTCTTCAATTCAGAAACTGTATTCTTCATTTCCTCTTGTCTCTTATTGATAGTTTCTATGTCATTTTTCATGCTGATATAGTTTGCAGTAAGTTCCTCATAGTTTCCTTGTAGTTTTTTGTAATTCTGTCTTAGCTCACTGAGCTCATTGAGCTCTCTCAGAACCATTGTTAGGAACTCAATATATGATAGTTTGCTTGCCTCTATTTCATTTAGTTCTCTTTCCGGGGATTCCTCCTTTCCCTTCGAG
Source organism: Pteronotus mesoamericanus (assembly GCF_021234165.1). Taxonomy (NCBI): domain Eukaryota; kingdom Metazoa; phylum Chordata; class Mammalia; order Chiroptera; family Mormoopidae; genus Pteronotus; species Pteronotus mesoamericanus. The sequence continues at coordinate 6,445,077 of NW_026555072.1, forward strand.
TGGGGCATATTTCTTTGTCTTCCCATTATTTTTGAGGTTCTTCTTGTTTCCTTCTGCTTCTTAAATTGAACTGTCTTGATTTCCTGACTTTGTGGTGTGAACTTCTATGACCACTATTTTTTGTTGTTGTTGTTTTCTCTCTGAATATGCCTCTGTTGATGTCAGATGTTGACCCTTTTTGACCTTACACTGTCTGTTTGAGACTTTCAGGATACTGTCTGTGGATGTTCCTTCAATTGTTAATCTAGTCTGTCTTCACTCAGCAGGCCTGCTTTGAGACACTGCAGAGCGGGACGAGGCCCTTCTCGAGGCAGGGCTATTGATTCTCTCATGCTGTTGCTGCTCAGGGGAGGGGTCCCCCTGAGCAAGATGGCTGCCTCCATTGGGGGATGAGTCAGCACTGAGATCCCACCGGCCACCCTCCCAGTTCTTTCCCCAAAGCATCCTTCCCCAGTCTCTTCTCAGGTGCCTCCAGCCCACCATGCCCCCGTCTTTTCCAGAGACCAGGGTAAGTGGCTGCAAGTAAAAATTTATGCATGGGCCCTTTAAACAGCGCTTTGTGTCTCCTGCCGCCGTCTCTGGCAGAGAGCAACTGTGCTGCTTTTTGCAGCTCGGCTGTTATCTGTCTACTATTTGGGCTCTGGTGCTGTTGCCTGGGGATCCCCACTTATGGTTTAGACCACGCTCTTCTCAGGGGGATTCAACTGGCCATTTTAGTATTCTGCTGGTGCTGCTGCTTGTGGGCACCCCACCCACCTTCTTGAGTCTCTACCATAGTCCTTAGCATTTATGTTGTGTGAAAGCTGATTCTTCGGTCTCTCTGAGGTTATAAGGCTCTTCTGTCACTATTGTTCAGTTGTTTGTTCCAGGTGATTTCTCCACAATTTATTTGTAATTCCAGGTTGGTCCTCCTCTGCCATCTTTATCTCGTTGTAATTATTTTACTTAACAGGGAAACCTATTATTTCTTTTTATATGCTCTCACAAATTTATCTTATGTGTAATTCAGTATACTTTCATTTTGCCTGTCTATTGCTTTGTTATTTTTGGTCAATTCATTTACTCAAGCTAAATTTATGAACACCTGCTTTATGCCAGGGATTGTTCTAAAAATTGGGGAGACACTTAATCCCTGCTCTCATGGAATTTATATTCTAGAGGAAAAGATAGCAATAAAAATAAACACATGAAATTACTGCAGATTGCCCTAAGTATTATGATTGCAATCAATAATGTGCTATGATACAGAATAAAGTAAAACATTTTTAAAATATTTTATTTATTTATTTTTAGAGACAAGGGAAGGGAGGGAGAAAGAGGTGGACAGAAAAATCAATGTGTGGTTGCCTCTTGCATGCCCCCAGTGGGGGCATGGCCTGCAACCCATGTGCCCTGACTGGGAATTGAACCAGTGACCCTTTGCTTTGCAGGCTGGCATGCAATCTACTGAGCCACAGCAGCGAGGGCTAAAGTAAAACACTTTTGATGGAATTGTCAATGAATGTCTTTTTCAGGAGTGTCATTTAAGTTAAATAAGAGCCAGTCACACAAAAAATCAAGGGAAGCATGCTTTATGCAGAAGAAAAGCACGTTCAAAGACCCTGAGTTGATAAACAATTAGCACGTTCTAGTAACTAAGATGGGGCCCATATGGAGGAGCTTTTTTAAACAAGAGACATATAGTAAGGATGGATTTGGAAAGAGGGGCAGAAGAACATTCATGTAGGGTCTTTCAGGGCATGGTGAATGTATTGAATTTTATTTTCTGAGCAATTAGAAGCCATTAGAAGATTTTACATATGGAAGTATAATGACCCGGCCTGTGTTCTAGTTACTAAGTGGAGAATGGATGGAAACATTAGAGTGGATATGGGGAGGAAACAAGTTAGGAGGCATTAAAAATTAGACAACAGGCACCAAATAGAGTTGCTTCTGCTAAGCCCCACATCACCAAACCAAGACTGTTTTTAAAACAACTTTGGATTTAATAACAGTTGAGTAAAGGAGTCAAACACATGATGAATATACATAAACTACTAGCTTTCATACATGAGCAATACCAGTTAGAAAATATAATGAAAAACATACCCTATTCATATTAATAACTAAATACATACAATATCAATATCAGATCTATACTTGAAAAAAATCTACACAACTTTTAAAAAGTTAAATATAAAAGTATACTACTATAGCATATTTAAAGCCCAAGATATATACAAAAAAACAAGACATATACAACAAAAATCTTGTAACTAGAATATCTAAAAATTTTCAAAACTCAACAGTAAAATAACCTATTACTCAATTAGAAAATAAGGAAAAGACATGAACAAACATTTCAGTGAAGAGGATAGACAGATGACAAATAAGCATGTGAAAAGTTGTTCAACATCACCAACCACCAGGGAAATTCAAATTAAAATGACAATGAGATAGATATTACATACATATCAAAACGACTAAGATAAAAAATAGTGATAACACACCAAATGCTGGTGAGGATGCAAAGAAACCAGGTTACTCTTACACTGCTGGTGGTAATATAAAATGACATAGTCACTCTAAAAAATGATATCACAGTTTCTAACACATGTGATCACCATATGAGGCTCTTTGATCATAGAGAAATTAAAATTTATTTTCACACTACAACCTGTAGACAAATTTTCACAGCAGCATTATTTATAATAACAAAAGTTTGGAAACAACCCAGCTGTACTTCAATGGGCCAATGGTTAAATTGTGATACATCTTCAATTGATATATTGAATATATCAATAAAAAGAAACAAGCTATTGATATATTCAGCTACTTAGATCTCAAGGGAATTATGGTGAGGAAAAAGCCAATCTGAAAAGGTTACATATTGAATGATTCCACTCCATATTCTTAAAATTTTAAAATTATAAAGATGGAGAAAACTAGTTGCCAAGGGTTATGGAAGGGATGAGAGAGGGAAGAAGCTGTAGCTAAGAAAGTGTAGAAGAGATCGTTGAAATGAAACTGTTCTGTATTTTGATTGTGGTGATGTTCACATGAATCCACACATATGATAAAACTGCAAAAGAGTTAAATATACACACATGAAAAATGAATGCATGTACCATGAGTGAAACCTAAATAATTGTATCAATGTCAATTTTCTCATTGTAATATTGTACTATAGTTATGCAAGATGTCATTATGGGGGAAACTGGATGAAGGGCATAGAGAATCTTTTTGTATTTTTTCTTATAACTGCATCTGAATCTATAGTTATCTCAAAATAAAAAGTTAAAAAAGAATCTATCCCTATGAAGAGCTGACAATGATAATCCACAATAAGGATAAGTACTTGTTCCTAAAGTAGAAAACTAACAAATGAAAGATGTGCTTAAAGATATATAAGATGTGTTTACTTACCTATTCAATCCTTCAGCAAGCCATCCTTTTAACTGTATATATCCACATAACGAATTCTGGACTATGGCTCAGCTAATGTTAATGGTATTTTCTTTAAATTACTTTTTTTTCAAATTTGTCTCCACCTTCCCGCCACCAATTTCCCCGGCTCTCCTTCCCCCATCTCCCTCCCTCAATCCTTCCCCACTTTGGCTTTGTCCATAAGTCAATGCTATACATTCCTTGACTTGACACTTCCCTTACCTTTCCCCGCCCACCCTTCCCTCCTTCCCTCTTGACTCTGTTGGTTTCTTTTCTCTTTCAATGTTCCTGGTCATATTTTCCTTGTATCTTTGTTTTGTTTTTTAGGTTACACTTATAGGTGAGACCATATGGTGTTTGTCCTTCACTCCCTGACTTATTTCACTTAGCATAATGCTCTCCGGTTCCATCCATGCCATCACAAAGTGCAGTAGTTTCTCTCTTTCTTCTGCGTAGTATTCCATTGTGTAAATGTACCATAATTTTTTGATCCAGTCATCTACTGATGGGCATTTAGGTTGCTTCCAACACTTCGCTATTGTAAATTGTGCTGCTATAAACATTGGGGTGCGTAGGTTCTTTTGAATTAGCGTTTTGGGATTCTTAGGGTATATACCCAGCAGGGGAGTCACTGGGTCAAATGGCAGTTCCAGTTTTAGCTTATTGAGGAAATTTCAAACTCTTTTCCACAGTGGCTGCACCAGTCTGCATTCCCACCAACAGTGCACTACGGTTCCCTTTTCACCACAACCTCATCAGCACCTGTTGTTTGTTGATCTGTTTATGATGGCCATTCTGACCAGTGTGATGTGGTATCTCATTGTGGTTTTAATTTGCATTTCTCCAATGGCCAGTGATGCTGGGCATCCTTTCAAAAGTCTCTGGGCCCTCTGTATCTCTTCCTTGGAAAAGTGTCTGCCCATGTCCCTTGCCCATTCCTGACTGGATCGTTTGTCTTCTTGGAGTAGAGTCATATGAGTTCCTCTATATTTTGGAGATCAAACCTCTATCTGATGTATCATTAGCAAATATATTTTCCCATACGGTTCGCTCCCTTTTCATTTTGCTGATGTTTTCTTTAGCCGTGCAGAAGCTTCTTATTTTGATGAGGTCCCACTTGTTTATACTTTTCTTTATGTGCCCTGCTTTAGGGGACATATCAGTGAAAATATTGCTGTGTAGGATATTTGATAGTTTCCTGCCAATGTTCTCCTCTAGGACTTTAATGGTGTTGCGACTTATATTTAACTCTTTTATCCATCTTGAGTGTATTTTTGTGTCTGGTGTCAGCTGATGATCAAATGTCAGTTATTTGCATGTAGCCGTCCAGCTCTCCCAACAGCATTTGTTGAAGAGGCTATTATTACTCCACTTTATGCACCTGCCCCCTTGGTCAAATATTAAATGCTCATATGGACCTGGGCTTATTTCTGGGCTTTCTATTCTGTTCCACTGGTCTATGGGTCTTTTCTTGTGCCGGTACCAGATTGTTTTGAGTATAGTGGCTTTGTAATATAGTTTGATGTCCGTTATTGTGATCCCTCCAACTGTTTTTCTTTCTCAAAATTGCTGCAGCTATTCGGGGTCATTTATGGGTCCATATAAATTTCTGAAATGTCTTTTCTATTTCTGTGAAGTACATCACTGGTATTTTAATAAGGATTGCGTTGAATCTATAAATTGTTTTGGGTAGTATGGACATTTTGATGGTATTAATTCTTCCAATCCATGAGCACGGATTATGCTTCCATTTATTTGTGTCTTCCTTAATTTCTTTCTTCAATGTTACATAGTTTTATGCATAGAGATATTTTACCTTCTTGGTTAAATTTACTCCTAAGTACTTTATTTTTCTTCTTGCTATGTCGAATGGTATTTTTTCTTTCTGATTTCTTCTTCTATTTCATTGTTGGTGTACAAAAATGCCTTTGATTTCTGAATATTGACTCTCTATCCTGCTGTTTTGCCAAATTCACTTATTAGATTGAGTTGTGGTTTGGTGGAATCTACAGGGTTTTCTATGTACACTATCATGCCATCTGCAAACAATGATAGTTTTACTTCCTCCTTTCCACTTTGGATGCCTTTTATTTCTTTTTCTTGTCTGACCACTGTGGCTAGGACTTACAGTACTATGTTGAATAGAAATGGTGAAAGTGGACATCCTTGTCGTGTTCCCGATCTTAGTGGGAAAGCTTTCAGGTTTTGCCTGTTGAGTATGATGTTGGCTGTAGGTTTTTCATATATGGCCTTTATTACATTGAGGAATGCCCCCTTTATTCCCATTTTTCTGAGTGTATTGATCATAAATGGGTGCTGTACCTTATCAAATGCTTTTTTTTGCATCTATCGAAATGCTCATGTGGTTTTTGTCTTTCCTTTTGTTTATACGATGTATTACGTTTATTGACTTCTGGATGTTGAACCATCCTTGCATCCCTGGGATGAATCCAACTTGGTCATGGGGGATGATCTCTTTAATGTACTGCTGGATGTGGTTTGCCAATATTTTGCTGAGGATTGTAGCATCTATGTTCATCAGCGAAATTGGCCTGTAGTTTTCTTTCTTTGTAGGGTTTCTATCTGGTTTTGGGATTAGGGTAATGCTGGCCTCCTAAAAAGAGTCTGGGAGTCTTCCCTCCTCTTGGATTTTTTGGAATAGTCTAAGGAGGACAGGGGTTAGCTCTTCCTTAAATGTTTTGTAAAATTCTCCTGTGAAACTGTCAGGCCAAGGGCTTTTGCGTTCCAGGAGTTTCTTGATTACCACTTCAATTTACCAGCTGTTATCAGTCTATTTAAGCTTTCTGTTTCTTCTTCATTCAGTACTGGAAAATTATACTTTTCTAGGAATTTGTCCATTTCATCGAGGTTTTCAAATTTCTTGGCATACAATTTTTCATAGTTGTTTCTGATGATCCTTTGTATTTCTGTGGTATCAGTTGTTATTTCTCCTCTTTCATTTCTGATATTATTTATTTGGGTCCTCTCCCTTTTTTTCTTAATGAGTCTTCTTAAAGGCTTGTCAGTTTTATTTATCTTTTCAAAGAACAAGGTCCTGGATTGATTGATCCTTTGAATTGTTTTTTTTTTTTTTCATCTCTATGTCATTTAGATCTGCTCTAATCTTGACTATTTCCTTCCTTCTACTTGCTCTGGGATTTATTTGTTGTTGTTTCTCCAGTTCTTGAAGTTGTAGTATTAGGTCTTTTATTTGAAATGTTTCCATCTTTTTTAGGTAGACCTGTATTGCTCTGAACTTCCCTCTCAGGACTGCCTTTGCTGTGTCCCATAGGTTTTGGACTGTTGTCTGTTGATTTTCATTTGTTTCCAGAAACTTTTTGATTTCTTCTCTTATCTCATTATTGATCCATTCATTGTTTAATAGTGTGCTGCTCAGTCTCCTTGAGTTTAAACTTTTTTGAGGTTTTCCCTTGATATTGATTTCCTCTTTCAATCCCTTGTGGTCCAAGAAAATGCTTGTTATTATTTCAGTTTTCCTGAATTTGTGGAGTCTTGCTTTGTGTCCTATCATGTGGTCTATCTTTGTAAAAGTTTCATGCGCATTTGAAAAGAATGTGTGTTTTGCTTCTTTGGGATGTAAGGTTCTACACATGTCACTTAAGTCCATTTGATTTAATGCATCATTCAGCTCCACAATATCTTTATTGCTGTTTTGTTTCGAAGATCTGTCCATTTTCGACAGTGAGGTGTTAAAATCCCCTACTATCAGTGTGATGGTCTATATCTTTTTTGAAGTCCTCCAAGATTTTCTTTATATATTTGGGTGCTCCTATATTGGGTGCATATAAGTTTTTAATGTTTATGTCTTCTTGATCGATTCTTCTTTTAAGTATTATAAAGTATTCCTCTGGGTATCTTTTTATGGTCTTTGTTTTGAAATCTGTTTTGTCTGATTTAAGTATTTCTACCCATGCTTTTTTTTTTTTATTTTTTCCTGTCCATTTGCTTGGAATATTTTTTTCCATCCCTTTACTTTCAATCTGTGTAGGTCCTTTATTCAGATATGGGTTTCTTGTAGGCAGTATATGTGTGGGTCATGTTTTCTTATCTGTTCAGCTATCCTGTGTTTTTTGATTGGAGCTTTTAGTCCATTTACATCGATCGTTATTATTGATAGAAACTTAATCGTTTTTTCACTTTGTACCTGTGTGTTTCTCTTTCTCACTTTGTTTCTTCATCTTCTTAAACCAGTCCCTTTAGCATATCTTGTAGTGCTGGTTTAGTGGAGTTGTATTCTTTTAGCCTTCTTTTGTTTGGGAAACTCCTTGTTTCCTTTTCTGTTTTAATTGAGAGCCTTGCTGGTTAGAGCAGCCTTGGTTGAAGGCTTTGCTTTTCATTACTTGCAATATTTGTTGCCATTCCCTTCTGGCTTGCCATATTTCTGTTTATAAGTCAGATTCTAGCCATATCAGAGCTCCCTTGTGTGTTACTGCCTGTTTCTCCCTTGGTGCCTTTAGGATTCTTTCTTTGTGTTTTATATTTGCCATTTTAATGATGATGAGACTTTTCCTATATTGTTTTTGAGCTCTAGTAGCTCCTATTTGTGGTTTTTTCCTGAATGTTCCCTCTGTTATAGTACTTTAGACTTTTTTTTTTAATGGATGCAGTATTTTCCCTTAACTCCATGAGGACATTAATAGTTAAAATATTAAAATATTTTTATTCATTATGGTTTAATTAGAGATGAAGAACCACGAGGGCAGATATACGTGTGTGTGTGTGTGTGTTTGTATGTGTGTGTAAGTCTTTGTATCTGATGCTAGAATGTGAAGTCGTCAGGACAGGCAGTCAGAAAAGAAACAAACTTGAGTGTAAAGTGGGGAAGAGAAAATGCATGCTGGAGTCCCACAAGAACAGACTGAAATTCATGTCAGTTTTTGTTGTCTCTGCCAGTGGTGTGGGTGTTCTACTTCATCATGGAGTTAAACACACATAAACTGCCTCATGAAGTGGAGAAGCTGAAGGAGGACCCAGTGAAATGTAAAACAGTTGCAGGTTCAGCCACTCACTGCCTCACACCAATGAGTCAGTCAGAAGATTGCAAGAAAATGTATAAGCTACACAATTGCCACTGCTTCCCTCTGGGCTCCAGATTTCTTAAGAATCTCCCTTGTGGCTAACCCTAACTGAAAACACACAAGAAATGGAGTTCTGGAAAATGTAGTCCAGCTTAGCTAAGTTGACATATTTTAAAGCCACAATCACCAAATCACCTCTATGGATTGTTAGCTCCAGCATTTAAAAATGAATCTTAGCCCTGGCTGGTGTAGCTCACTGGATTGAGTGCCAGCCTGCAAACCAAAGGGTCACTGGTTGGATTCCCAGTGTAGGGCACATGCCTGGGCTTCAGGCCAGGTCCCCAGCAAGGGTGCGTGAAATGCAACAACACATTGATGTTTCTCTCCCTCTCTCTCCCTCCTTTCCCCTCTCTAAAAAGAAATAAGTCTTTAAAAAAACATTTAAAAGGTAAAAATGAATCTTACAGAGATTTATTCAGCCAACATTTATTAAATCCCCATACATAGTAGATAAAGTCCCTGCCTTCAATGATTTCACATTCCATGGCCAAAACAGACAAATCAATGGAAATCAAGAGTCCAGAGGGAGTTTCAGAGCTCTGTGTTTTCTGGTTGTAATCATCTATTCCTCAGATCCCACATCACCATTGGCAGGATGAAAAGGAGACCAGAGCTCTGTGAGTTTCTGGCAAAACCTCTCTCTCCAACTGCTATTCTCTTATCACAGCCTTACCATCATTATCTGTTTACCTTGGGAGCACCAGAAATAATCTCACAGTGATCTGTAGCCCATCACTTCTTTTTTATTCCCATGAACACTAATTCCCAGTTAGTTACTCGAGCAGGGACAACTCCTATCTCAATTCACATTTGTCTTCCTAACACAGTTTTTCTCTATAGTACTTACCGTACTTTGACACTCTATTTATTTTACTGAATTATTTGTCTTTACCCATTACAATGTAACTTTTAAATGAGCTGCAAATTTTCCTGTATGATCACTGTTATATCTCCAGACAAGACTGCCTCACACATATATGTTCAATAAATATCTGTAGCGTGAAAGCAAGTCATTTCTTCAGTTCAAGAGGAAACCTGTGGTACTTGTATATCATGGCTTTATTGAACTGAAAAAGAGATGGAATGAATAAAATATATTCTCATGTCATATTTATCTATGAGTTTAGATGGCATGAATATTCTAGAAACATTTTTTATTCATATATTAAAAGAAATAATCCACAGAAAAAACCTTATTTTACCTTCTGAGGAAGAACATAGAGGAATGCTTATTTTGTTCCTTGCTGTTTTGACAGAACACTAGTCTTGTATTGATTCTTAAAATTGTGACTATTTCTAAAATATCATTCAAACCTGAACATACTAATATATTTTTTCTGTTGTACTCATCATTTTTATACCCCAACAGTCTCAAGTTTTATAGAAATTTGAAGGAAATACTCCCTGGGTTCCAATTTGTCTCAAAAATATAATTTAATTCCCAAGAGCAGTTGTTTGGTATTGCCAGCATGTCATTCCAAATCTGGGATTATTTAACCCAAATAAAAGTAAAAGTAACTGAAAAGTGGGTTTTAAGGTTCACCAGGCCTTTCTGCAGAACCAGACATGCAGTTGTTCCTCATTATATCAGAGTTGATGTTATGTGCTCACCAAATCCCATTTTATTTTCCACTATCTGGATATATAGAAAGATTACAATTCTCAAATTCCATTGCATTGAGGCTGCAGCCATGTGACTGGATTCTGGATAATGGGTTGCATATAGAAGTGGGTTAAAGATGTTTTCTGAATGGTATAGCTTCAAGATGGTGGAGCTTGTATGCTTTGGGTGAGCAGGTATATAACACAATCTCCAATTGACTGAATTTATCCCATTATGTGAGAACTAATTTTTTGTTGTGTTAAGCTACTGATATTTTAAGGTTTATTTGTTACTGTTTCTTGTCTTATCCACTCACTATTGATAGGAACCTATGACTGAACTGAAAAATTCAGAATTTATGTTAGATTTATATTCTGGTTCGTAGGCAAACATTTCAGAAAAAAGTTACTTTACTCAAAAATGTGACAAGTTTGAAAGTAAATCAGGAGGTGCTGGGGTCTGTACTTTCTTTTTTAAGCTGTATAATTTGCTAATTTATAAACATGGCCAAAAGCTTTGGTCTTATTTTCTGCATATGTTCTCTTCAGAACATTTTTCTTAGAGACTTGGTGTTTCCTGCAGCCTCTAGGAAGATTTCCAGAGCCAGAAATCAGCACTGTGGTCTCTCTCAGAGATATAGGGATATCCTCTGGCTACCTTGTCCCTAATTGGATAAAGCATTTTTAGAAATAAGAACAGAGAGTGGAGATAGAAATTAAAGTTCTTGCTTCATTTGACATTCCATTTCCTCAGAAATGCACCCATTGACATAGGTCTTCTAGAGAAGGCCACCCTTTACCAACTTCCCCTAACAGGTTTTTCTACCCTTAGGTTTGACCTCTGCTTCCCAAGAATACTTCCTTTTAAATCTCTCAGTCTGAATACTCTCTCCTCTCTGTGAGAAAAACCACGTTCTATCCCATAGGAAATGATCTATCTGACTCTGTGTTTAACACAGAGATGCAAAACATGGATCCTTCTTCAAGAAAGGATTTGATGCCCAGTTGTGAAGAGTGTAGTCAGCAGGCAGCCGCCAGCTGTCAGTCCTTTCAGGGTCTGCCTCATCCAAAGAAACCAGCCTTGATGGAGGTCACACCATTCCTTCCAGGGCAGCTCACATCCAATGACCGAGGGAGGCAGAGATATAAAGACCCTGCTATTCTGGCCTAATGGGAGACAACTCTGATAGACAAGATTTCTATCTTCAGAGATCCCCCATTGGCTTGAACTAGGCTGCATTGGAATTGCGCTGTAGTTCAGCATATTCTTCTAGTCCTCCTTCTTTTCAAACATGTTGATCTCTAATAAGCATCTTGTACCTCAAACTCTACCATAGCATCTGCTTTCAGAGAACTTAACCTGCAAGAGGCTCTCTGAACCCTTTCTGGTTTCCGGAGTCATCACTAACTCTCCTGCATTTTTTTCTAGGTAGATTTTGATGTTTGTCATTGTTTTTCAGCAGGCAGTAGTGGGGATACGGTGTGTGTATGATCTACTATTGTCTAAGAGAGCTGCCAGCCATGCAGCTCTATTACCCAGTGAATTAATCACCTCTTTTAAATGCTAACATTAATTTCCTTTATAGATCACAAAATCCAAGTACATATTGAAAAAGATATTTCCCCAAATTAATAAAGGCCTGTATTTGCTTTTAGGAACAATGTAAAATTAGATTTTTGGGTATTGTTTGAGAATAATACAACTGTTATAATTTATATTTCTGCTATGATTCAACAATTCAATTCTGATAAAGAAAATTAAATGTGATAAATAGAAGTCATAAGAAGTGTTAAGCATAAATAGTAAGTAAGCTAGAAGCTCATAAGATAAAGACAAAATTTATAGAATGTGTTAAGTATAAATAATGAGTAAAGCATGTAGCTTGTGAGACAGGTAGAATATATAAGAAGTTTTAAATTTATATAGTAAGGTAATAACATAAAAGATATATTATAAGACAGGTAGAATAAATGGAATATATAATAGAGCAAAAAGGAGTGTTATGGATAGAAAGTGATAAAAAGACCAAGACCAAATCATGATCTGATTATGTCACCCCTAAATTGGCCAGCCAATCATGACATCCTGTAGGGTAAAATTATGGCTTCACATGTACTGTTTCAAATAAAAATAAATGAATTTCATAGCTGTTCATCAGACTTATTGACAAACTACATCTGTGTCCAAGTGTGCTTGTCCCTGCATCTCTCCAACAGGGTAATTATATGTCTTTGGTCTTTGGAATTATCCATTTGTGAACTGAGAGCCCACAATAAGGAGTTTTATAACTACACCATCAATGGAAAGAAGTTGATGTGACAGAGAGAGAGAGAGAGAGGAGAGAGAAGAGAGAGAAGAGGAAAAACATTTTAAGGATGCAGATACCCTGCTTGCACACTATACGTGTATTATGCTACTGCATCTTTACCCTCTTGCTTCTCACTGTGTTTTAAATTGATTTAGCAAACTGTGTGTTTATTATTTTCATCAAATTTGGTCTGTGAACTTTTCTATTTTGTACCCCCTGGGATTGAGGGATAGCATGCTTGATAGTGATGATGGTCACCATCAAATAGCCCTATGGTATGACCTAAAGAAGTGAGGTCTCTGACAAACATCCCTGTGAATAATCTTGGAGTTGAATCCTCCACCCCCATACTTTTTTTCTCTTTGAGTGTAGGATGACTTCAGCCCTGGCCAACATCTTAATAATGACCTCACAGCAGACCTTGAATCACAACCATCCACTAAACCACTCTTAAATTGTTGACCCACAGAAACTGTTAGGTATTTATTGTTTTAGGCCACAAAGTTTTGGAGTAAGTTGTTACTCAGCCATAGTTATCTAATACATTGATCCACTGTTATGGTTAGCTGAGGGTGGGGAGTTCTCACATATTAATATCAATGAAAGTGGGGTTCTTTATTTTTTCCAAAAGTATGACTTTATCTTGTGACCACAGAGAGCAAGAAAACCAGCAATTCATAGAGAATGAAGAATCAACATTTCTAGGTTTTATAAAGAGAATTACAATAAATTCTGCATTCAAATTGTTTAATTTTCAAAAGGCTGTTCCACTTTTATATAATAAAACTTGGAATAATTTGCTTTATCCTTTCTGTGTTTGAATGATGAATGATATCTTGAAGCAAGTCAATGCCTTATTATTAGCATTTCGGAGATCAACCCCCTGTCTGAGGTATCACTGGCAAATACATTTTCCCATAGGGTTGGTTCCCTCTTCATTTTCCTGATGTTTTCTTTAGTTGTTTGTAAAACTTCTATGGTAGGAGACCACTTTTTTTTGTTTGTTTATTTCTGGATGTGCCTCTGATGATGTCAGCTGTTGACCCCATCTGACCTTAGGCAGTCTGTTGGAGACTTCCAGGAATCTACTGTCTGTGGCTGTCTCCTTCAGTTTTTAATCTAGTCACTCTGCACTCAGCAGTTAGGCTCTGCAATCAGCAGTTTGGCTTAGGCTCCACAAAGCGAGGCAGAGACCCTCTTGTTATGGGGGTTATTGTGTCCTCTCACACTGCTGCTGCTCAGGTGATGGTACCTGAGCAGGATGGCTGCTGCTTTGTGGGGGAGGATTCAGCACTGGGATCCTGTTGGCTACTCTGTTTTCCCCTCACAGCCTCTGTCTCCTGTCTCTCCTCAAGTGTCTCTAGACTACTCTTCTCCCCCTTTAACCAGTGATCTACTATCTGTGGCTGCAACTCTGGACTTAGCAGTCAGGTTTATTCACCACAGGACAGGGTAGAATCTCTCCTGCGAGCAGGGCTATTGTGCCCTCTCACACTACCGCTCAGGGGAGTGGTCTGCCTGAGCAACATGGCTGATTGTCATATGGGGGAGGAGTCAGCAGTGGGATCCCACCGGCTATTGCCTCAGTTCTCTACCCCTAGCCTCCTTGCGCAGTCTCTCCTCAGGCGTCTCTAGCCCACTCAGCCCCCGCCTTTTCCAAAGCCCAGGGTAAGTGGCTGCAAATAAAAATTCATGCGTTGGCCCCTTAAATGGCTCTTCGCAACTCCAGCCACCCCTCTCTGGCAGAGAGCAACACTGCTGCTTTTTGTAGCTGGTTGTTATCTGTGTACATTTTTTACTCTGGTGCTGTAGGCTGAGGATCCCTGCTTATGGTTTCGACCCCACTCTTCTCAGGGGGATCCCAGTGGCCGTTTAAATATCCTTCTGGTGCTGCTGTCTGTGGGCACCCAGTCAGCCTTCTGGAGTCTCTACCGCACTCCTTACCAGTCAGGTTGTGCCAAAGCTGATTCTTCTGTCTGTCCGAGGGTATAAGGCTCCTCTCTCACAATTGTTCTGTTGTTCTAAGTGATTTATCCACAATTTAATTGTAATTTCAGATTGGTCCTGGGAAGAGGTCAGTGTCACTTTCATTCATTCCTCTGCCATCTTCCCAATCCCAATTTGGAATATTTTGGAAATTCATTTATTTATTTCACAGACCATGTAAAACTTTGTGGCATAAATAGAAATATATATATAGAGAGAAATATTTTATATGAAAAAAATTTATATATTTGCTAAGGTTCTAATACTCTCACTGGTTTGTAAATTTCATGTGGCCTGTTTGGAGCAAAGAAAGCACAACGAGGCTTTAGAACTGATATGTGAGCTTCAGTTTTGGTTCTCTACTTACTATGTACTAGCAACATGACTCAGATATGGTGCATTATGTCCTTAAGCTTTGATTTTCCTCATCACTAAAATGAACTAAATGATTTCAGTCTCATGGTGGTCTTGTAAGGGCTCAGTGAAATAATGTATGATAAGAAGCTGTTACACAGTAGACAGTCTTTCCTTTTCATCTTTATTGTTAACCATTACCATGCCTCCCTCCCATACAGACTGCATATCATATCATGGTGCCTACTGCAATGTTTCTCAGTGAATATTTATTGAAGTTATTATTTTATTAGTAAACTCAATAATACTTTCAAGTACTAGAAACTCTGGCAGTATCAGAAATATCTGTTATTGAGTAAACAAATTACTGTGTGTATGTGGGTGTATTTGTATAAGTGTACTATGTGATACATTCTTATTAACTTAAAACAAATCAGATCAGACAGAGAATCATGGAAGTAGATAATTTTAATTTAGAAGCTGCTTCTTGCCTTTCCTGACCCCAGTCATCGAATTTATCTTTTAGAAACATATTTTTTTAAATAGTTGTGTTTTTTGAATTAAGATTTCAAGATGGCAGAGGAGTAAGTGGAAGTCACATTGACCTCCTCCCAGGACCAACCTGGAATTACAACTAAATTGTGGAGAAATCACCTGGAACAAACTGAACAAAAGTGAGAGAGGGACCTTGTAACCTTGGAGACAGAAGAATTGGTTTTAGTGCAATCTAACTGGTAGGAGTGCGATAGAGACATGAGAAGGTGGGCAGGGCACCCATGGGCGGCAGCACCAGAAGGATATTGAAACAGCCGGTTGGATCCCCCTGAGAAGAGAGCAGTCTAACCAAAGGCAGGGATCTCTAGCCCACAGCACCAGAGCCCAAAAGGTACACAGAAAACAGCCAGCTACAAAAAGCATAAGGGTTGCTCTCTGCCAGAGACAGGCAGCTGGAGACACAAAGACCTGTTTAAAGGACCAACGCATAAATTATTATTTTCAGCCACTTACCATGATCTCTGGCAAAGGGAGGGGCAGAGTGGGCTAGAGACCCTGAGGAGAGACTGGGGAAGGAGGCTTTGGGGAGAGAACTGAGCGAGTAGTTGGTGGGATCTCAGTGATGACTCATCTCCCATGTGGCAGCAGCCATCTTGGTTAGGCAGAGGCCACTCCCCCTGAATGGCACCAGTGTCAAAGGACCCAATAGCTGGAGGACAAGGTAGAAAAAAGCTTCCAGAAAGAGCAAAAGAATGAAAAAAGACTCAAAAAGAATAAAGAGGAATTGAGGGAAATGCAGGACAGCCTGAAACATAATATCCATATAATAGGGATGCCAGAAGGAGAAGAGAATAAGGAATGGATAGAGAACCTGTGTGAAAAAGTCATGACGGAAAACTTCCCTAATTGGAGGAGACAAAATGTCACAAGAGTCCAGGAAGCACAGAGCGTCCCATTCAAGAAGAACACAATGAGGCCTACTCCAAGACACATCATCATTAAAATGTCAAATAGCAAAGACAAACAGAGAATCCTTAAGCAAGCAAGGGAGAAAGAGGTGGTAACATATAAAGGAGCCCCAATACAGCTAGCAGCTAACTTCTCAACAGAAACACTGCAAGCCAGAAGGGAATGGCAAGAAATATTCCAAGTCATGAAAAGCAAATGTCTGCAACCAAGACTCCTCTACCCAGCAAGGCTCTCAGTTAAAATGGAAGTTGAAAGAAGGAGTTTCCCAGACAAAATAAGGCTAAAAGAATACACCTCCACCAAACCAGCACTGCAAAATATGCTAAGGGGATTGTTTTAAGATGAAGAAAAAGTTTGTATGAATACCTACTTCCTTTCAGAGTTGCCAATACTTGATATTACCATTATTTTTAATACTCATTAATCTGATTGTGAAAATGATGTTATTTTAATTATTTCTTTATTATTTGTTGAAACTAAACATGTTTTTGTATATTTCTTGCCTCTATCATTTTTAAAAAAATATTTAAATGATTTTTTTCATATTTTTTATCCATTTATTGAATAAAGGTTTGCAGAACTTTTTTTCCCTAAAAAATACCTATTAACCATATTTTAGATGTGTTGCAAATACTTTCCTATTCTATTCCTTGTCCTTTAACTTTTTTATATGTATATTACTATATAGTCTTAAATGTTTATTATAATCATACTGTCAATATTTACTTTATAGCTTCTGGGGTTGAATATTTTACTTCAGGTCATGAAAAAATATTAATTCTATTTTATTCTAAAACTCCTTAGATACTACATATTGATTTTTAACTGACCTGAATATTTCTTGTATAATGTGTGAAATAGGGCTCTATGTTTGTTTTATTTCAAGTAATAATGGTCTATTCACCTTACTTGTTGAATAAGCCTAATTTTCCCATTGATTTGAAATATCAACTTAATTATATATTATATTGTTAGACAGATATATATGTTTGTCTCTAGAATGCTCATTATATTTCATTGATCTCATTCATTATATCTGCGCTGGTGTCATGTTGGTTGAATTGCTGAGACTTTATAATGGTTTTAAATTTTTAAAAATATTTTATAATTAACTTTGTTATTTAAAAAATAAATAAAATCAATCTACATTTAGAAAGAAAGAAAGAAAGAAAGAAAGAAAGAAAGAAAGAAAGAAAGAGAGAAATGGAACTCCTACCTTTTGTGACAACCTGGATGGAACTGGAGAATATTAAGCTAAGTGAAATAAGCCAGTTGATGAAACACAAATGCCATATGATCTCACCTATAAGTGGACTCTATTGAACAAAATAAACTGATGAACAAAATAAACCAACAAACAAAATAAACCAACAAACAAAATAAACCACAGGCATAGAAACATGGAGCAGACTGAAAGTGACCAGAGGGGATGGGGAAAGAAGACAATGGTGGAAAGAAGAGGAAGGGACTAGACAAGGAACATGTATGAATGACCCATGGACATGGACAACAGAGTGGGAATTGACTGTGGGATTGGGGGGTGGGGGTGGGATGGGTGGAGGGGGATAAAAGGGTAGAAACTGAAACAACTCTAATAAAATAAACATGATTTATAAATTTCAAAAATAAGAAAAAAATGTTAAATAAAAGCTAATGGATATTACATTTGCCATTGCCTCAATTTGAAATACTCCAACTTTCATTATTTTAGTGTGACAAGGTTCATCAGAAGTCTGAGAGTACAATAAACAATTTAAATAATTATCCATAATTTTCCAGTTGTGTGTGATCTGAATATCCAGTATTATATGAGCCATCCATTGTTTGCCACCAATTCAGCAATCTCTAATTTTAAGTTAGCAGAAAATAAGAGCAGGAAAATAAACATACAATTAGGGGAACCTGATCTATATAGTTCAAGGTCATGAGTCCTACAGAAAACCTGGTAATCAACATCTCTTTCACAGATGTGACATATTATAAATAATAACTATTATTTTAAAAGATACTATTTTATTCTTATTATGTTAGGTGTGATAGTATTTTTTAATTTACCAGATATTAGTGGTATGCTTTTACAGTATATATCCTCTGTGTTCCAAAGTTACGGAAAGACTGAGATTCAAAGGTATAATATTTAAAAGTGTTTGCAGGTAAAATAAGATTGCCTGGGCTCTAATCCTACTCTGATACTTAAAATCTCATTTCTTATTTATAAAACAGTAGTTGTGAGGAGTAAATATTGTGAGCATGAAAATACCTTAACACATTGTTTTATGTGTAACAAGTACTAATAAAGATTAATAAGTAAACTAATAAAATATATAAAATAGTTGTGAGTTTTTTATCATTGTTATCTGAATAACATTTTTATGTTAACTGGAAATTTAGTGACTTTAATGACCTTGTAGGTAAATTTGATTCATTACCTATTCCTTAAAAAATTGCTGTGCTTGTATAGCTTATGGTTTTCCCCTTATAGGAGTGGGCCTAAACCTTGTGCATGAGAATCCTGTAGGGGTTGTTATAAAAGCAGATGCCTGGGCCCTTTGTCTTCCCATCAGATTCAGTAGGGCTGGAGCAAAGAAAGAATCCTACAAGGGATTCTAATGCACATCAAAGTTTGAAACCCAAGGACACAAATCTTTATTTTTAAGAGTTGAGATTATGATCTCTTGAAAAATTAAAATCCAGTTTTTAAAAACTTTACTTTGTAGTGATAACTTGATTGACTCTACTATTTAAGTCAAAATCTGGAATTATTTTAGTGTCTTTCCTTCCCTCAACCCATAAATCTAATCCACAAGAGAGTCTAGTGCATTCTTTCTCCAAAATATGCCTTGAATATGCCCTCTTTTGTCAGTTACCCTTGCCATCATCCTAGATCAGAGATGGAGCACTGCAACAGCCTCAAACTGGCTTTTCTGGTCCATCCTTGATCAGCTTTAGTTCATCATTCCAAGTAGCAGCTAAAGTAATTTTCTTAAAATCTAAAACAGATCATGTCTCCTGCTAGTTTAAAGCTTGTTCTTGGCTTCTCTCTGTACCTAGAATAAAAACCAACCTCCATCCTATGACCTACATCATTTGTCCCATCTTATCTCTCCAACCACATTGTGGACCCCTTCCTCCAGCTCAGTGGGATACAGCCCCACTTGTTTTCATTTGATGCAACATATCCAGCTTTCCCACCTATTTACACAAGCTGCTGCACTGCTCTCCCCCTCCAATCTTTGTGGTGCTGGTTCATTATTTCTTTGGGTCTTGCTCAAATGTCATATCGCCAGAGGATCCTCCCCTGACAACCCATTCCAAGGTAGATTTCCACTTCCTCCTATCTTAGTCTCTATCTCATCCACTTATTGTTCTCTTGTGTAGCATCTATGGCAAGTTACCATTATTTTATTGATGTCAATGTATAATTTATTTTTATTTCTCTTGCAAGCAAGTAAGCTCCAGGAAGGCAGGAGCTTATCTCATTCTTCAGTGATCCTTGCATCTTATGGTAAATGACACAAAATATTAGCTTGCCTCATTTTTTCTTATTCAACATATCTTCATATTATCATTTTTCTAATCTATACAGGGGTAAGAAAAGTAGATTTACAATTGTTTGTATGGAAATAATAAAATTAATAAATAATAATACAAGAATGAGCTCTGTGTTTCATGTACTCAAAATTGTAAACCTATTACTCACCCCTGAATATGATGGATAAAGAATGAAATAAAATTTTTGGTAGATTGAAAACAAATAGATGATTGATTTAGTATGGGATATTTACCTTTCCAATAAAAATCTTTCACTGAAACACATGGACAGTTTAGTAACTAACAGAGCTTGCAAATAAATAAGCTTATCTAAGAGGCTTTAAAGCTCTTTGGAAAATGAAGAAAATCTACAAACTATATTGAGGAAGGGGAAGAGAGAATTTTAGCTTTAATACACCCCAAGATTGAGGCAGAAACCCTACAACAAAGAGGAGGTAAATAATCTACCATCTTAAGAAAGTAATTAGCTAGAAGTCACCTATCGTAAAATACCCACGAAAGTCTTTTTACAGGGATCCTCTCCTTAGATTATCATTATGGATCCTCAGCAGGAGCACTTCAATACAAGGGTATTAAAGATATTGCTAAGCACCACTTGGTCTGCCTAAGTGGAAACTCCAACCTTTAAAACAGAGTGCCAACACATGTTAAAAGAGAATTGCCTACAAATCAAACTGGCAACCTTTGTCACATGTGCCACTGCAGTAGCAAGTGAGCTTTCCTGAAAGGAGAATTTGCAAAAAAATAGTGTCTAGTCTGTCCAGTAGTAATAGTTTCTCCAACATTCCTCCTGAGGCCCTCTAGGTAGACTCTAGAATCTAGTTGATGTTTTCAGCAGGGTTGGAATGACAAGTCACTCAGAGCTCAGTGTTCCCCTCTCTTCTTGGACAGAGGTCTGCTCCTACAACTATTCCTCCTCATCAAAGCAACCATTTTCCAGAGCATAAGGGTATTCTGGGCTGGATGGTGCCTTATATTTCTGAATTGACTATAGAGGCTATGCAGGTAACAGCAAGGACATATCCAGCTGCTGGAGGCCAACCATCATCTTGTAAAGCACAGTGCTGGCAAACAGTAGGCATTTTTGGGTTAATATATTTAAAATTTTTTTGAAATAACTTTAGATTTAGAGAAGATCTGGGAATATAATACAGAGAGTTCTCATATACTCTTTACCTAGCCACTTCTAATGTTAACATCTTATATAACCATGTACATTTATGAAAACTAAGAAATCAACATAGATATAATACTATTAACTAAACTACAATACTTTATTAGGATTTCATCAGTGTTTTCTACAGTAGGCTATTGATGGCTATGATTTTTCTAGTAGGAATACCGCTGAGCCAAATTTAAAAGGAAAGTACCTGTTTGATAAGATGAAAAATGAGTCCCAGGTTTCAGTATTCAACCATCAGTTCTGGAAACCAGTCTATATAAAGGGAGTAGCCAAGCACCATTTACATTTTCTGAATGTTGTCAAGGTAGGTAACTCTTTATTCTTAATTGTATTGATCTGTGTTTAAGCACTGCAGCTTTTCCTTTGGTTAGCTTTCTTCTATTTCCTGTTTTCTTCTCCTGTTAGCCCCTGGTCTTTGGGAATTAGTGGAGTAACAAAGTGGTTTGTTAACCATGAATTAGAGCAGAGAGCCAATTTTGCTTTATCCTACATCAAGGCAAAAGGTTTTGGGTTGGCAAAAAAGTCTGTTACATTTCTTCCATAAAATAAAAGACACATTTTTTTTTAAATTTTCACAAATAACTTTATTGCCTTGAATATTGAGTATGTCAGTTATCTCCGACTATTGGCTTCTACTGGATAGAGGCCAGGGGTGCTGCTAAACATTTTCCAATGCATAAGACTGCCCTACAGGAAAGAATTATTTAGTCAAAATGTCAATAGCACCAAGAAACTTCACAAACCACTTTTGACACGTTCCATCAATCACAGAACCTTCTTCATATACTGCACAAATCTTTTTTTGTGTTTTGGTTGCATTTTTACCTTTCTTGCAATAATAAGGCATAATATGCTAAAAATATTGTATAGTTTCTTCCATCTTCAATATTAAAATGGCTGCACAAGATTCACTAATTTTGATAAGTTTTTTAATGCATGCTGATATGACAGCTATCATGATACAATCTAACACAACTGTTTCGAATGAAGTTAAAAAAAACTAAGCACTGCTAGAGCTGTCATATGGAAAAATCCGTAAAGGACTTTTCTGCCAAAACAGTAAGTTTCAAAGTGTAGTCAGTATGTGGAAACTGTAGCAAATAATTGTAAATAAGTTAGTAAAGTGACTTCACAGAGAAAACTAATCCAAGCTCTTTTTGATTTTTCCTATTTGAAACTATCTCATTTTTAAATGCAATTTAGTTTCTACATCTAATATGGTGTCTGCTATTCATTTCTAAACTGAAAACTCTGGCTGATATTTAACTACTTGGGACAGATAAGAAACCAGACATAAACATTTGATTTAAGGCAACTTGTTATTTTAGAGAACTACACTGCATGGGACAACCACAGATCAGTGATTACAGACATTCTTTACATTCTTGTCCATCTTTTTACCTCTTTTTAGTTCCCTCACATGTCAATTCTTTTCTGAATACAATTAACCTTTCAGTGCTGGAGCTGTGAGTTTAATCAAAAGAATTTTCCAGGAAACACTCTAACAACTTATACAAGTGATTCATTACTATTTGTAGACTATCCCTGTCGTGGTAGGACATATCTTGAAATTGGTACTATCTGGTTATCTTTTTAGCATTGAGACTTGCCTGAAAGGAATCAGAGTCTTGGCCCATCAGCAGTTATAACTTTACACTTAGCGGTGCATTGTAGCTCACAAACCTTTTCCACTTTTGTTCTCATTTCATCTTTAGGCAGCTCAGTGAGATCTGTACTTGGTGTCTCAAACAACTAAAGCTTTGAATTTGTGCCTGCCCAAGGACACAGAGCCAGTAAGCAGCTGAATTGGGATGATACTCTAGTTTTATTTATTTTTCCTAACCTAGCAAATTTTTGGTCTTTACTCTAAACAAGCCTCAGATATACTGCAGTACTGCCTTTTATGCTGCAGGATTTTTTGTGTGTGCTTGCTAGTTTCTAACAATATAAATGGCCTCAGATTTCAATACTATTTAAATGTCAGTGACTCTCAAATGTAATTTTTCTTTCGTTCTGAAATCAGCTGTCCAAAACTAATGTAATAACATGGGGCTTTCTTTATTTAATTAAATCATGAGAGAGGCAGTAATAAGGAACTTTCTCAAATTGTCAGCAGGGGTTATCATTTTTTATTACTTTAGCTGTTTCTAGTGGAAAATTTTGCTGCTGTGGGATACCTAAAAAATCTAGTCCTGTTCTAATCTGACTGACCTTGCCTTTTCTGGACTCTTTATCAATCAGTTGCATTGATAACTCTCCCCTCCTCTAACTTCTGTTCATGTATGAGTTTGCCTTTCTAATATGGTTAGGACTCAAGAGAAAGCTTTTTGTCTTGGGTTTTCTTATTTGCAAAAGCACTAATGATGGCAGTTATTTCTGCTCTTAGTACTTTTATAACTCTTAAGATTTAATCAGAGTTAGACTTAATTTAATGAAAACACTTGCCAGATGAATCATGGGCAGTGAATAGGCCCTGCTTAGATGTATAGTAAAAATTAGCCTAGAGTGAGAAAGCAAAACTCTGTCTTGCCATTCATCAAGTCTTGGTAACAGATACAGGTAAAGCCAGCTGCAAATTATTAGGAAAAAACATTTCTCTCCAGGCCGTCATAGCTGTAAAGTATAGAAACCTCCTTAAAGAAAGCAAAACATGAAACTTTCTCCAGTTTATTTTATGATGCTAACATTAATATTAAAACTTGACATTGATAATATAAGAAGAAGGAAGGAAAGAAAGAAGAGAGGGAGGAAGGCAGTAGGGAGAAATAATGCTATAGAATAATATCACTTAATTGGAAATAAGTTCCAGAAATATATCAGAAGAAAAGTATGGTATGAGAAAGAGACCAGCGTGGTTTTGAGATCAGGAAATCTATCAACCTAATTCATTAAAGAAGCAAATTTAAGAAAAAAAATCATGTGAATATAACAATATTGACTAAAATGCATTTGATTCAAATCACTACTTTTTTCTTACTCATTGAGAAACTTTGTTCTCTAAAATCATAGACTTTAGAAATGTATCTGAAAGTAGATCAGTAAGATGAAACCCCCTGCTTTTGCCTGCAGAATCTGTCTCTGTGAGAGAGTGAAGCAGATAAGGGGTTTTAGTACACAAATTTCCACATCTACCTTACTTTTTTATCACCAAGGACACAGGAGCTAGAGACTACTTCAAAATGGAGACCTGATGTTGATATCTTTATGTTTGCCTTGCTTTGCTTTGATCTGATCATTTAGTTAAATTCCACCTTACCCTCAAATTCTATAGTAAGTGCCCTTTCCTTTGGTGAGAGAGGCCCCCATCTGTTGCTCACTCTCACTTACTGCAATGAGTGAACAAACCCGACTCTTGCCAGACTACAGATTTTTCCCTGGTGGTTTTAGGCTGAGTGAACTAAACTAGATGACCAAGGCATTGGCTAGTTTTCTAGTAAAAGTTCTCTTAAAAACCACCAGTTCAAGACTCTTTCTGAAGGAAAAAGAGCTAAGTTTGTCAGACGTTGGCTCTTTGGGGTTGTTTTGTAAATTGCCTATGGCCAAGATTTTGGCTAAAATGTAGCTTACCAGGGCCTCTACATTTCACATGCACAACCAACTCAATCTTCCACTTGAGAATAAGGAAGAAATTCAAATACCTTTAGGCTGGCTCCTAGATATAGGTTTTTCTTGGAAAATGTCAGTCTTCAACAAACTGCTCAGTCTTTTCTACAACCTGATGAGAATCTTAAGTAACCAAGAGTTAAGCTTTGGAGAGACAACTTCACCTGTGACATAGAGCACTTATGAACAGTAACCTGGCCTAACTTTAGACCAGCTAGTCTTTCCTTAGTCACACATCCCATGCCTGTGAATATTAAAAAGCTAAAGTTCACAGCTTGCAATCTTGGTAGTTTTCTATTTCTGTTCTGCCTTATTTCTCATCTTAGGCCTGCAAGTCACAGAAACAAAATAGAAAATTTAACTATCTTTTTCTTCATTAAGTCTCTCTAAAAAACTCTGATTCAGACTAGACTTTAATCTCCCAAGTGACTTTTTCTATCTCTGAAACTCCCCAGTGCTATTTTAAAATACCTAAGCAGCTAGCTGTGGAAAAAAAAAATTGAGCCTAAAGTCATTAAGTCATCCTTTAAGGTATTAGGGGCTTGACTTAGCCTGCAAGGACCTAGACTTTGCCTGTAAATTTCTGTGTTACCTTGTGCATGTCTGGTTCTGGCTCAGTTTCCCAGTCTGAAGGGGTAAATTGTTTTCTTCTGTGTGCATAAGCTTTGTTGAATTGTGGAAGTTTTCGAAATTTCCTATTTGGTTTTCAGAGGTCCCCTGGGGCTGTGAGACAGGCTTTGCTTTACAAAATGTTTCCCAGCTGTATGAATATTTTTTACCATATCAGGGCACCATGTGGCTGCAGCTCCATTTGAATCTCTGTGGGCATTACTTCAGGCTACTCTTTCAGGAATCTACAGGTAACATTAACTATCGGTAGTTTTAACTCAGAACAAGGGCTCAGCTCAGCTGTAGCTATGTTGTGATAGCCTTTGGGGCCTAAAACCAGTTGGGGACACCTAGGAATAGAAGAGACCTAATGGGCATGATAACAGTGTGGGTGTGCAAAAGCTGGTTGTACATGAAGCTGAGGGTGACTGGTAGGCCAAAGTGGCTCCACAAGAGAGCCGGATGCTGTTGGAATAGAGGGAGGCTTGGACTAGTAAGCATCAGTGTTCATGTTGTGTCAGACTTAGATGTAAGAAATTTTACAGGCAAGTAGCCAGTAAAAACAAAGTTGCAAAATCAAATGGAGGATAATCCACTCTGTTCACAAGGGTAACTAGTCAAAAAACAAACAAACAAACAGAAAAACAAACAAACCCCAGGAAGTCCTGAGCAACAAAGTATGTTGATATGAGAAAGCCAAATGAGTGGTGGCAGCTGAGGACTTCTAGGTCTTATGATACTGGTATATGCTGGTATATAGAGGGATAGAAGCTGTAAATGGTATGAAAATATTTTTTGTTGCTGTTGTTAATAAAGTAGAATAACTTTTTTTTTACTTCTTAATTTTTCTACTATACATGCTGTATTCATGGAATATACAGGCCTTTGAAGGAGCTCAACTTAGATATAAATTATATCCATTGAGCTGGTTACAAGTCACATTCAGCATGAAGACAGTTAAGCTGAAACTTTCTTCTCCTTGTAGGTTGCCATCATTTTCTTGATTTCAGCAATAGCTTTTCCAGGATTCAGCCCCTTGGGACAGGTCCTTGTGCAGTTCATGATGATGTTCCAGCAATACAAAGAGATGGAGTCCTGCAATTTGGCCAGGTACCCCTCCATGAAGTCATTTCTCGAGCTGATCATCCAGTGATAGGCCTGCATAAGAACCACAAGTCCCAAATATTTGTCTGCATTCCACCAGTAGCTGGGGCAGCTGGTGCTGCCGTGGGCACAGAAAATGCACTCATACAGCCTGTCTAGTTTCTCCTGATCTCTGGACTGCAGATACTGCTTACCTTTCTTGGATTCATCTTTTTTCTTCAATAAGTATCAATGGATTTGTACTGAACATGGAAGTTGTTTAAATCAGTAACAAGTTCCATTATAACATACATTTGCAGAACAAGGTATGTTTATTTATTTTTTAATCAGTTTTTATTGTTATTCTATTACAGCTGTCCCAATTTTTCCCCTTTACCCCCCCACCCACCCCATGTCCATGGGTCATTCATACATGTTCTTTGACTAGTCCCTTCCCATTCTTTCCACCATTATCCCCCTCTCCCTCCCCTCTGGTCACTGTCAGTCTGTTCCATGTTTTCATACCTCTGGTTCCGTTTTGTTCTTTAGTTTATTTTGTTCACTAGAATCTTCTTATAGGTGAGATCACATGGTATTTGTTTTAAGACTTTGTTGATGTCTGCGTCAATCCAAACAAGAGTGTTGATTCCATTGTTATTCATTGCACAAGAGTCACAGATACCTTCTTTCTATGATCTTCAGAAGGTCAAGGCAGAATCAATTTCATTCTTAATCTTGATGAAAGCATCAAACACCATAAGATCACATTTATTCAAATCAGTTTCATAAGTTTTCCTATGAGGTATACCTCCAGAATTGTCTGAGTCCCACCAGTAGATGGAAGATTTCTTGATTCAGGAAGCTATGGCTGTAGCTAGCTGTCTGGGCCCCTCAGCAGGCTCTGCCAAGAGCTATTGCTGGGAACTTGCTCCTCAGGGAAACTCTTACCACTGCCACCATCTTGACTCCTGATGCCCAGCCCTACCTCTGAACCCCTAGGTCACTCTCCTCTAGCATTCCACATAACACTGCAATGCAGAGCCAGCATCTGCCACCTGCATAGAAGCCACTGAGAAGGAAATGGATTCTGGTTTCCAGGGTGGGAGGAAGGATGGCAGAGAAAGTCCACATGAGCCTGTGCAGTTGCTGAGGGTCACCATTGTAGAGCTGTTTTTGGCATGAGCAGTTGCTCAGTAAAGTTGAGTAGGTACAAAATTCATGTTATTTGTTGGAAATAAAATGGCACGGGCATTTCTCAAATCCCACTACACTAATCTGCCTTAGATGCCTGAGAGTAATGGTGTGGGGGTGGGGAGGGATGGCCATGCAGACTTGAAGAACCTTGAGTTTATCCTCAAAATATGGGTTGGGCTAGAAATAAAGTGGTTTAGTCCACAAGTTATAAAGTTTTACTAAGCAAGGTGGTAGTGGCTGGAATAAATGTGTTGCCTGTGTTAATTCTGAAATATGCCATTTATTTTGAATATATCCACCAGGGTAGTGCCACAGAAGCCATGGGAAAATTCATACAAAGACCAGAGATGCTCAGAACTTGGAAGAGTGAAAGTTCTTCAAGTTTCTAGATGTTGTTCTAAGCCAAATTCAGGTGTCACAAAGAGTTTCTCAAAGTTTACCTATTATGCCAGGAATAATCACCAGGGATCTGTATATTCCAGGTGTGTCAGGAGGAAGAAGTGAGCACGTGCCTCTTGAAGCTATTGATTCTATTTAAAGCAAGATCCCAAGGAGACAATGCCCAGGTAAATTTACCTAATTACGTCCACATCCTTGTATTTTGTCCTTGCTGTGGGTGGTCATCCATTCATTATCCAAGCCAGATTGTTTTCTCTAGCTTCAGTAGTACCTGGAAGCCCTTCCTGAAGTTTGTCAAGGCTAGGAATATCTCCGAGGTATTGTTTAATGAAGATCTGTGACCTTCATATGTGAAGGATCAAGAGCAATTAAAGAATGAACAACAACACTGATCTCGGTGACATGGCAGATGTTGAACTCGCCATTAGTTAAGTCCTGGAACAACCCCTTCTGTAAATTAGTGTCAGCAAACTTAGTTTATCTGGCTTCAAAAAGAAAGTCTACTTTTGCTATGAGCTAGTTCCTGGGAATTAGGCCAGTTGTACAGGTATGTAAGACTTAGAAGCAACTTCCTCTTGAATTCTGCACTTGTCTCTGTGTTCAAAATATTTGTAGATATGGAGCACTTATAAAATGAATATGAGGAGCATGGCACTGTGGGACACAAGGAAATGTCTGGTGACACAGCTGAGAAAATAATTGCTGGATCTTGTGGTAATACTGATGAGGTTAATAGCTCAAAGAACCTCAATGCCACAGGCTTGGTAAAGTCAGTAAGGTAAAACAGAAGTCTGTTTCACAGAGGTTGTCTTGTGAGATATTGCCCACTCCTAGCAGGGGCTCTTCATCAACAGGTGGCTTACATTTTCTGTTGGACAAATCCTTGGTCCACAAATCTGCTAATTCTTTTTTTTTCTTCTAAACTTTTATTTTATTTAATTTTTTAATTGTTGTTCAAGTACAGTTGTTTACATTTTCCCTCTATCACTTTCCCCTGCCCCACCCACTACCACCTTCTACCTTCCATCCTAGCCCTGTATGGCTTTGTCCATTTCTCTTTAATAGACCATCACATAGCACTGGAGACAGGTTTATTCAGTCACACTGCTGAGAGGGAACAAATAAGCAAGGGAATGGGAAATATAATGTAAGGTCTTGCTGATCAATGTCTACTTATAGGTCAGGGTGCTTCCTAACAGCAGGGGCTAAAGCTTTCTGAGCCTGGGGCACTGCAGTGTGGCAGCCTACCTGTAAGTTATGTCTCCTCTGTGGGTGCAAGTATCAACATGACTGTCTGCAGGATCCCATTTTCTGTTCTGTGGAAGTAAGCAGAAATATGTGTAGGAAGGTGAATGCAGCTGACCTCTAGCCATTCTCAAATCTACATATTTAAAGGCTGGGCAGCCCATTGGGTTTGGTTGCTGCATCCCACACCTTAATGTACCTTTTCCTGGACTTAATAATTGGCCCAATGCCATTACTTATGCATATATTATGGTGAAATGAGCAGCCAAAGGGGAAATAAAGGCAGGTCCCTTATCATTACAATCTAACAAAGAACTTAATACAGGAGGTTAAAAGCAAAAGCTTACACATTCACTCAGGAGTCCTGAGCCGGGTCTGATAAGGCTGCCAGGCATCCCAAGCAACAAGTGAAAGTCTGTGAGTAACCTCTCCACTAGCTGGGAAAAGGAAAACGTTGAGAGTGCATATTCATCCCAAGGCCTGGAAGAGAGAAGGGGAGAGGGGTCCACAGTGCCCAAAAGAAAAAAACAAATAAATAAACTCATAAAACAACTTTAGTTAACTGCCTGCCTCCCATAACATATGCAAATTTAAGAAATAAAGTCTGGAACAAGATAAGGATTTGGGCTTATCCAGACCCCAACCCAGACCTACATTTGTATAGCCACATCTCCCCCAGAAAGCTGGCACCACCTTTACCTGCCAATCAAAATGTAACTTCTTTATCCCTACCCCACCAACTATATATGTCCTCAGAACAAAGGACTCTCTTTCTTGGCCTTGTGACTATCTTGCCACATAGGGAACCCCTGGCCAGCTGGCTTCTGGCCCGAGGAGCACACTAACCACCCCTTTGGGCTACCTGGCTTCTAGCCACCTGGCCCCTGGCCATCCGGGTGCTGGCCACACTACTTTTGCCACCCCTGCTCTAGCATCCCTTGCTTTGCTTTCCTATTAGAACTTAGCATTAGTGGTGGGGGGGGTAGGCAGAGACAAATGTATTTGAAAAAATAAATTAATTAATTTTAAAAAAGAACTTAGCATTATTATCTTTTCTTGCACTCTAGTATGCTCACTGGCCTGTAATTCTTTACCATAACAGCAAGAAGAACCAAGTTTCTGAGATTTTCTCCTGTAACACATGTATGCACATGAAGCATGTGTTTTAGGATGAAAAAACCCATGGATTTTCTATGAATTACTAGATTTTGTGGCTAGAGCTGTGGATCTGCCTCATGTTCTCCTTCCTTGGTAAGCTGGGACCTGAAGAATGTTGCTGTTCTCTTCCCTATGAATTTTGAATTCTGTGTTTCTATACTTAGTTATAACTGAACAGACAGTTGGACAAATAGATGGACTTGATGGGAAATAGTCTGATATGGTAACAAGGTGAGCACTATAGCATCAGCCCAGTTACTACTTGAGATAATGGGCCTGGTGTTTCTTTTGTTTACTTTTTGTTTGAGAATGTATTTATTATTTTAAGAAAAAAGTACAAAATCATTCTTACTAATACATTTTTATTATTCATGACCTTGTGGATTCTCTGCAGTCCTAGTCTTTTCAGGGACAGTTGAGTTGCAAATCTGTACTGTCTTCATTGGAGCCCTGGAATCTGACAGGTTGGTTTAACCTGATCCAATGGATCAATGAATGGGCCCTGTAATGGGAGAGATAATTCTGGTTCCTAAAGCTTCAGTTTTCCCTTCAACCTAAATTTGCTCACCTACTAAGGGAAGCTTATAGGATTGGAGCTATCTTAGAAGGAGTTTTGGTATCCTGTTCAGACCCTGAGCCTAGGAAATGATCTTGTCAGTATAACCAGCTTGGGCATGTACAAGACCTTGGGTTTAATGGACCATAGCTTGGCTACCTCTTAAATTTTGCATTTGATTGGCATGAAACCAGTGTCTATCCCCCAGATAAAATATCTTTCTTTTCAAGCTGTGGCAACCTAGTTTTGTTCTTATTTGGCCAGGTCTCCCAGATGTCTGTTAGATTTCTTTTTGGAGTCTCTCATATATGAAGGACCTCCTAACGCATTAATCATATCACCTATATAATCATTTCCTTGCTGAGACCAGGGAGGATAACCTTTCCTTTATAGACTTTTAGCCCTTTATAGTAATGTTCAATAATAATAACCTTGGGATCTTCAAGGGTGCCCTATTAAATTTGAGGTTCCTATTGGTGGAATCTGCTTCTAGGACAAGTTGGCAGGCCTTGAATTGAGAAGGAGATGCCAATTTGTATGTGAAGCACCAGGTAAATGTCTGCTTATGTCTGATTCTAGGAAGAGGGGGTGTAGGAGGGAAAAGGGTCAAGGAAGAAAGTGAAGAGGAAGATGTCTCACGCTGAGCAATGGAGGTAGTTGAATTCATTTAAGAAACAGAATAAGAAAATGTTAAAAACAGAAATCAACCATATGCATAGGCAACTGTTGGAAGCCGACCAACATCCGACCCTTGACATAGTTGGGACAAATGAGGCACGACTGCACAGCAGAAGCAGCCGTGGCTGGGTCTCTTGGTCATCTGTCCTTGCATGCCTGCTATTACTGGTGGTTGGTGGTGGGGTTTTACGATGCTTGTATCCTACTGCTAGAAACTCGCACAGTTCCTCTGATACTGCCCAGAAAGAATTATTAATTGCAGGGTGAAAAACCCCTGACCACTCTGCTGCTTCCTGCTTCACCTGTCAGGAAAGCTAATATTAGACATTAGGGAGACCAGCCGCCAGAGAAGTGGAGAAAAAAGTTCTATTGAGAATTCCCCCTGGTAGGACATCACCTCCCAGAATTATTACAACCACTACCCCTCCCATACCCTGGACAGGAGTATGGATGAATGAAGACATATGGGGAAAAAGAGCAGGGAAGTTGGGTATTATGATTTACGTACTTGGGAACAAACACATAGACATCCTCCTCTTTGTGTATTACTTAAAGCTAAACCTCCACAGAATAGCCACTAGGGCTGCTGAACCTTCTGTGACCTTGGTTGGTTCTAAAGACTGCACATGATACAGGGGCTGCACCTAAACAAAACAGACAGGACGTCGATCATCTCCCCAGACAGGTAGACACAAGTGATGATCTCACCTATAAGCGGAACCTAACCAACAATACAAAGATGCAAGGAAAATATGACCAGCAACACTGAAAGGAAAAGAAACCAAGAGACAAGAGGGAAGGAGGGAGGGGGGTCAGGGAAAGGGAAGGGAAGGGGAAAGTCAAGGAACATATAGCAAGGACTCATGGACAAAACCAAAGGGGAAGAGCTGAGGGAGGGAAGGAGAGAGGAGGCAAGGGAAAGTGGTGGGGGGAGGCAGAGACAAATGTATTTTAAAAAGAAAGAAAGAAAGAAAGAAATACTTGAAAAGAAAAAAAAAGTAACTTTTATAGAATAACTGCATTGTCTATTGAACTTGTCTTGGCCTGTGTTGATTTTTGAGAATTATTAATGGACATTTAGTAGGAGGTGGTGTTTTGTACTTCTCTCTCTATTTGAATGTCCAAATATCCCTCCTGGTCGGAATGACCTTTGCTTAGTGATGTTGTATTTGCAAACAATGGTATTTTTCCAATCAAAGTAACTGTTGCTAAGAATGATTGTATTTGAGTTTCCCTGTACTACACCGTGCTATTTTTTATAATGATCTTTTATGTAATCACACCAAGTATCAGTTCCTTGTATTATCTCTATGAAAATAAAGTTCCTAAGTTTAAAGGTGGTCAGTCCAGACTGCCAAGTCTGGCTGTCTTCCTGCAACTCACCCTACTGTCTCCCTCCATTTCTTTGCCGACACCGTCTCTCATTTGGGGACCCTGAGACCCGCCAAGGCTGGACCCCGGCAGGCAACTTTAGCTACCAAAAAGAACAGCCAGGAATGGCTATCACTGAATCAGGAAACCAATAATCATGGCATACTACTTTATTCCCAGCATCTGGGATGAGTACTAGCTCCTGAGAAATTTATACTCTACCACAATGAGATTATCTACTTTTTTTGTATATGAACTTTTCATTCTCTACTGGTCCTCCTTTTTTCTGAGACCGTGGAATGGGGAACTCATTGGTTAAATCATGGAGGCTTCTCTTCAGTGAAGTATCTATATATATCCTGCGTGTGGGAGTCCAGGTTCTGGAACTTCCCCAAAGAACCTGCCTATTACTCCCAGCCATCCTAAGCACAGAGAAAACGGCCCCATAGTTGTCATGCTTTGCTCTGTAAGGTTTTTTTTCTAGGGCAGGAATATTCAGTTAGGTGCCTTTGATCCTAGGGACTTTAGCTTCTATTTCATTGTCTGACCTAGGTAGAAAAACACATTTTTCTTACACCCATAAAACAGTGGTAAAGATTTTCAAACTAGCTTCAACTCTGCTACCCACAGTAATAATGCTAAAGAAAGTTGAGGGATTTTTCTGGAAAATCAAATATAGCTCTGCAGACATGGCCATTTTGGGCTGGTATAAGGATGTGCCTTACAAATTTGCATATAATAATTATAAACAAGCTATATCTCAAATATCTATTTGTATATTTATGGGTTAAAGGCTTTGCATATAGAAAAGCCAAAGGCTTCATCTTTCCCTTTTCTCCCAATCACATTGGCAATATTGACCATCTCAGTATGCAACATTAAATTGATGTAGAAAAAAGCCAGAGTCTCATTGTCACTAGCTATATTTCAGTGTAGTATTTTAAAAAATGCTGCCATGATACTTCCTGCTGTTTGGAAGGTGTATTCCTCTATGCAGTTGCAGGCAGGGACTCTGCATTTGTTTTTGTTTCTGTTTTTTGACATGGATCACTTGGGCAGCCTGAAATATGTAGTCTAAAATAAAACACATGATTTACTGATGATAGCCATTTTGACAGGTGTGAGGTGATGTCTCATTGTGGTTTTAATTTGCATTTCTCTAATGATTAGTGACATTGACCATCTTTTCATATGTCTATTGACCATCTGTACATCCTCTTTGGAGAAGTGTCTATTCAGGTCCTTGCCCATTTTTTAATTGGATTGTTTGGGTTTTTTTGGTGTTGAGTTTTTAAAAGTCTTTATAAATTTTGGATGTTAACTCCTTATCAGACACATTGGCAAATATGTTCTCCCATTCTATAGGTTGTGTTTTTATTTTGTTGATATTTTCCTTTTCTGTGCAAAAACTTTTTAGTTTGATATAGTTCTATTTATTTTATTTCCCTTGCCTGAGGAGAAATCAGCAAACAAGTGAGGGCCAGGATGTGGAGAAGAGCGAACCGTAGTGCACTGCTGGTGGGAATACAGATTGGTACAGTCATTGTGGAAAGCAGTACGGAGATACCTCAAAAAAATTAAAAATGGATCTGCCTTTTGACCCAGCGATCCCATTTCTGGGAATATATCTGAAAGAACCAAAAACACTAATTCAAAAGAACATAAGCATGCCTATGTTCGTTGCAGTGTTATTTACAATTGCCAGGATATGGAAGCAACTCAAATGTCCATGAGTATATAAGTGGATGAAACATCTATGGGACATTTACACAATGGAATACTACTCAGCCATAAAAAAAGAAAGCAGAAAATTTTACCCTTCGCAACAGTATGGATGGACCTGGACAACATTATACTAGGTGAAATAAGCCTGCCAGAGGAAGAAAAATACCAGATGATTTCACTCATAGGCAGAATCTAATAAACAAACTGAACTAACAAGCAAAATAGAAACAGGCTCATAGATAGAGAGCAGGATGACAGCAAAGCAGTGGGGAACATAAAGGATTGGGGAATTGAGCAAAAGGAAAAAGGATTCATGGACATGGTCAAGAGCGGGGTAGGGGTATAAGGGGACTAAGTGGTAATGGAAAAAAATACAATAAAAATTGAAAAAAAAACCCCATGAGAGTTACAGGAGAATTTGAAAGGTATCCACTTTAAAACACACTTTTGATGTAAACATGTACCTTAATGCATTAAGTAACAAAAAAATACATTTTAAGCACAGACGAGTTAAGGTTTAAAGCTTCATTGTAAAGCCTACTTAGCTTGAATTAGAGTATTAAATTGAAGTTATCTTTGGGCAGCACAATATACGTGTCATTTCAGACATTCAATCAGTTCTGATTTTGTTTGTTTAATGGACACAAGAGTTGAAAAATCCCAATTTCACAAATATATTGTTTCAAAAGGAATGAAAACTTCCCTAATTCATATTTCAAGGCAAAAACACTTATTCTTCAAGTTTTTTGGCATTCTAATTGTATTAAAGTACTTGCAGTAAAGTTAATAGGCTATTTTATAATTCAACAATAGAGAAATAGCCCAATTTAAAAAATGGGCAAATGATTTGAATAGACACTTCTCCTAAGAAGAAATACAAATGGCACATTAATAAGCACATTAGTCATTAGATACATACAAATCAAAACCATAATACAGTACCACTTTGCACCTGATAGGATGGCTAAAATAAAAATAGACAATAGCAAGTATTTAATGGATGTGGTAAATTGGACCCTCATACATTGCTGCTGGGAATGTAAAATGGTACCAGTACTGTGGAAAAAAAATTGTTAGTTCCTTAAATGTTACATATAAAATTACCACATAGCCTAGCAATTCCACTCCTAGGTAAATATCCAATAGAATTTAAAATATACATCCATTCAAAAATCTGTTCAGTAATCTCTCTTATCTGTAGTTTTGCCTTTCACAGTTTCACTTATCCATAATCCACTGTGGTCTGAGAATATTAAGTAGAAAATTAGAGAAATAAATAATTCACAAGTTTCAAATTGTGCACTGTGCTGAGTAGCATGATGAAAACTCATGTCATCTCACTCCACTCTTCCTGGGGTATGAATCATCCCTTTGTCCAGCATATTTACAGTGTGTGTGCTATCTGCTCATAGTCACTTAGCAGCCTTCTTGGTTAGCAGACTGACTGTTGCAGTATTGCAGTGGTTGTGTTCATGTAACCCTTATTTTAGTTAATAATAGCCTCAGAGTGCAAGAATAGTGATACTGGCAATTTGGATATATCAAGAATAACCTGTAAAGTGTATTTATATATAGGAAAAATGTAGTGCAGTATATATAAGATTCAGTACTATCTGCAGTTTCAGGCATCTACTGGGGGTCTTGAAAGGTATCCCTCATGGAAAAAGGGGATGATTATATTCATAAGTGTTTTACAGTTCAACTGTAGAACCTAAAGAACTAGTGACAGGGAAATGGGAAACTAAGAAAATAAGAAGCAAGACAAAAAGACATTTGTGGGTGAGTTTTCCAAGTTGGTAAGCCCCATGGCTGAGGCAGCTAGAGATTGCAAGGCTTCAATGGGGTAGTTTCTTTTCCCCCAACGCTATAGTTGACTCCCATGTTGGAGCCTCTGCACAACACTGTCCCTGTTGGACAACTGCATGCTCTGAGCAATGTCTCTGCTCCTTCCATCCTTACCATGTCTACTAGGATTAGAGCATTTTTCAGAGGTTCAGTGACTTCTTGATGTCTAGTCTCTTCTTGGGGCATTGTCTCTTTCAGCATCTAGTGTTGTTTCTGGCCTTGTTGTACAACCTTCCTGGGATTTTCATTTTTCATCAGGAGGTTTGTAACACTTCTACTGCTGAGAAAAAATTTCAAGAGACTGTCCACAATACTATAATATTGTAAACTTGTATTTTTAATAAAAAATGTGGTACAAATTTCAATGATTTTAATCTCTTTGCCAGTTAAAAAAACAGGTAAAAATAAGTGAGTATTTTACTGTTTTGTGATACTTGTGATTATGGCTTCAGAATTCAAGACAAGTATGACAAATATATATCTGAATATGCAAAATATTCTGAGACTAATTGTTCCTTTAGTAAATGTGAGAAGATAAAATTGTTCATGTTTCTGCTTAAAAAAGATCAAGTTAAAAGAGTGCAAAATGGAGCAAAGAAGGAAAATCATATATAACTCAAACCAATCTTAAAAGGCAGAAGAAGAAGAAAGGAGTGGTATCGGTGCCAGAGTATGGCCTCAAGAAGGGGATATCCAGGAATTTGCAAATGGCAAAGGTAAAAAGTGTAAAAAAAAAAAAAAGATCACAAATGGCAAATAATTGTACTTGAAGTAAAGCAAAGAGTGGCCAGGCAATTGTTAGTGTGATTTAAAAATGGAAGATCTGCTTGAGGTGAATGCTCAAAAGGATATTTCGAATGACTTCAGATTCCCATAGCATTTGGTACTTGAATTCCAAGTCTATTAACAATGAAAATCCAGAAAACACTGACACATCCAAGAAAGTGACACAGACCCTATGCTCAATAATGAGGAGTAATGGAAGACTTTCAGATTTGGAGAGCCAGAGAAACTGACATTTCCACTTTGGTGATAAGACTACTGCTAAGAGCGTCCACATAAGTCTTGATGGAAAGTGAATGTAACAAACCTCTCAGAAGGCAAAGAAGAAATGTTGAAAATAATAAGTGCTGAGCAACAACAAAGAAAGGCCTTGCTGTACTTTCCTGCCACACTTCCTGCTCTTCTTTTTTACTGACAAAGTGTACAACATCAATATCTCCTAAAAATGTGTGTGATTTTGAATATTCAGAATAATAAAAAATGTTACTTTGCAGTCTGTGATACATCATGGAAGAATCTTTTTAAGAACTACACAATTCTGTGAAGACCAAGAATGTTAGCAGTCTGTTTCAACATACAAAGCTAAAACATATAATGGTAGTATCTTTTAGTTTGAAAAGGTTTTCCTCCACTAATGACTAATAACCAAATGGTAAGTTTTATATGACATGCTGGATTTCCAAATTATTTTCTTTGAATCTTTGCAAATAGTTAGCTGACAAAAAATTAAAAACAAAGCAGCTGAATTCCAGGAATGGGGTAGAAGAATACCAAAAAGGAATCATAATCATATTTACCACTTAGCTTAGCAGTGAATCAAAATAACGTAAATATTAAATACTGGTTTAACCAAAAATTGATACAATATTAGAGGGGATGAGGGCTGGCATCATGTAATAGTGCTAAATCCTCATCTTCCATAATAACTCAACTTATAAAATATTAATGTTTAGAAATATGGAAACCTATTTATTTTCCTAAGTCTTGGACTATGTTAAGTTTTAAACATGTAATATTTATATAAAATGGAATTTTAGAATTCAAATAGTGCTACATGACACTGTTGTATATTATCCCAATTTAAAATAAGTAATGTACCTAAGAAAAATACTGGAGTGAATTTAATACAAATATCTTTATGTTGAGGGATTCTGAGTTATTTTAATTTTCTTTTAGTGTTTATTTTTGTTTTTGTATAAATTTATGAAAGCTGGTGAACACTGAGTATAGTGTGAGCAGGTGCTCTTGTAAATCACCCATCATGAAATGGGCAAACACATTAAAAGAATCTTCAAAAGAAATCACTGAGGCTGAATGCAGCCTCTCACAACAATGCCAGCTGGTACACTGATACAGATAGGTTCCTAAAACACTAACCTAGCAGGGGAAGTCTGTGCGACAAGAGACCCGCCTCCCAGAAGGTAATTCTGGGTTTTTGTTTTTGTTTTTGTTTTTTTTGGTGTCCCCTCTCATACCTTATCATTTCACCTTCTCCCTCCTGATCAACCAAAATCCTCACCAAGCTACTCTTACTTCCAAGACCCCCGCTAGGTAAATGTGTATACAGAAGAAAGCTCCCACAGAACAACACAATTATTGGTCAGAAGTTTTCATTGGACCACATAAATCCAGTTGCTAACTTCAAAAGGCTACACTCATTTTTTTGTACACAACTTGGTTAGGCTTTAGTAACCTTTTCCCTTTTATGATCTTGCTACTAAACTGAGGCCCATAGACAAATAACATCAGTATTACTTGGGAAGTTGCTAGAAATGTATATTCTCTGGCCCCATCTTGGAACTACAAAATCAGAATCTGTTTTATGACCAGGTCCCCAGATGATTCATATGCATGTGAGGGTTTGGGAAAAGCTGTCCTAAACTTGTGGTCTCCAAGCAAGAGGCTGCTCAGGGTTCCTTGTTCACTTCAGCCTTATGAAATGGAGTCCAGAGGTGGTAAAATGGTTCCTTAACTAGGCCTTACCTTTTCAGGCACCAGATGTGAAGAAGCCTGTCACTTGTGGTGCATGGGGGAGGTGCCACGGGACACCACTCATTCCTGGTCCAGGCAGCAACAGCCACGTCAGGTGAAGGGAGCATGTCATAGGGAGTGCAGCACTCCAGGATATAAGGGTTGCCGTCCAGGGCCAGCTCAGATGACAATGGGGGCTTTGAATCCCACACAGCCTATCTTGGGTGGGTGTCACACATGGGGGGAATAAACATGAGTTTGCAAACACTTCTCTGTTTGCCAGGAGAGGGGATGTGGTACATCTATCTAGTGGGGAAGGCCCAGAGTTCCCTTGTTCAAAGGCTTTTATTGAAAAGGCTATCAGCGGGGCTAGGTAACAGGAATGTACAGGTCATCTCATTACATAAGTATGTTAATTTTTACAGAGAATGGGTGGTGTTTTGAAGAGAACAAATGGCAGGAACACATCAATTTACATGGGTCCGAGAGGAGACTAGTAAACAAGAGAGATGACTAAACATGAGAGCATAGTAAACATAAGAGTGCCCGAGGGTATAGTGTTAGGGTCCATGAATAATGTAAATTTCCTTCCCAGCATGAGCTGGCTAGAGCTTCTGAAGGAGGAACAAAACACACTTTCAAGAATTTACTTTTAGGCCTGATTTTTCTGTTAACTGCCAGATCTGGTTTAGGACTGTTTCCAGTATTGTTTTGAACCTGAGCCAGGTTGGGGGAGGGAGCCGCCAAGAGACAAGGAGACTTCTTTCGGATAGAATGAGGACTCAGGCCATGTCCAAGCCAAGCAGAGGGGTACAGGCCTTTCTGCCCTTTCTCCGTGTCCCCCAGTTTCTTGTCTAATTCCCATACCTGTTGATGTCTGGCTTAGGTTGTTATCTCTGCATTAGAGAAAACTTACCTGTCATCAACAAGTGACCATCACAGGGCCAAGCAGAGAGAAAGGAGCTACGCCCCTGCCTCGGGGGACAGGTTACGTCTTCCCAGGGACCTGTTTCTCCAAGGCCTCCTTGATTATTTCCAGCCTTGGGGCCCTTCTGCCTGTCGGCAGGGTTACAGCTCCTGAAACCAGACAGGGTGTTGCCCAACAGAAGCCAGCCCTGTTTTCTTCTGTCAATTCTTTTACAGTGATAGTCTTTTCTTTGGCTACCAGGACTTATGAGGGAAATAAGTAGGAACCTTAATTGATGGTCAGTCCTATCATGAAAGTCATTGTTTGGTGGTGTTAATCACTAGAGTCAAAATTGTTAGCCACAGAAAACTGGTTTTCCATTTCCTGGATGGAGGGCAGGATGATACAATAGGGCTGGATTGCTTAAGCTTGATTAATATCTATGCCCTCCTGTGAAGGGGATCTCTGTTCCTTGCAGGAAGGGAAAGATGTTTTTATTCTACCCTTAATAAGGATAAGCATAACCTCCCACCTCAATGTAAATAGTAAAAGGCCTAAGGGATTTATATCTATGTTGGGGCATATATTTATATAATTTCTATGGAGGTCTTCAACTGACTCGATGAGGTCTACCTGTATAATGGAGATCAGTCTGCTTAACTCAAGTCCATCAGTTCAAATGTTAATCTCATCCAAAGCACTCAGGATAATGTTTGACCTACTGGGCTGTGTGGCCCTGCCAAGTTGATGAATAAAATTAACTATCACAATATCTCTTTGCCCATTCTCCTTCATGCTTTCCTTAAGTTATGATTCTTCCCAACTACCTCCAGTTGACTCCCAGAACTATATTGTGTGCATTTCCCCAGAGCTCTCTAGTGGAGACCTATCCATCTCACTGGTACTTAAAATTCACCATGATCCAGATCCAACTGTATTTCCCCTTGCCTGTCCTCCCTTCCTAACCTTTTCTTGTATGCAGGATCATAGTTAATTGTACCTCTATCTAACTAATCTTACAAGCCAGTAACCTGAGAGGATCTTCAACTGTTTACCAACTCCCCTGCTTCCCCTCCCCTACCAAAGGAAATGTCCCCCTTCCAACAGCACTTGCATAGGAGATATCAAAACTAAAAAGTGTGGTCAAAGGGCCATGCTTTTTGAGTGACTCTGATAAACCAAGCACTGGCTGGAACCAAATGATGATGCTGACCAATAAATGATGACTTGAGTAAACCAACTTTGTCAGACCTATAAATTTATTTTGTTTTCTCCAGACTGTTAGTTTTTAATCCTCAGTTAATATAAACCCCTTTCTGGTACTTAAATATATATATATATGTATATGTATTTTACCTCGGCAAACCAATCAGTGCATTTCTTCTCGACCGGCATGTGTTTCTTTGCCTGAAAAGTTAAAGCGTCCTCAACTTGGTAGTTTTTTAACATTTGGTGGTTTTTATTTAATTCTTTAACACCCCTAATATTTGATTTTCTAGTTCTATTGATTTTTTACCTTCTAAATAGTTATCGGACACATCCTAAATACTGTTAACCTGGATCAAATGGTCATCTCTTGCCTGGATTGTGGTGAAGTCTCCCTAACTGGTTTCCACATTACCAAGTTTCTGCCCTGACCATTCTCTCCACTTGCTTTGTTAGGTGGAAACTATATTCAAAAATCTAAAAACGTTAATCAACACCACTTAAGTATTGCCTTTCTCTCTCAGACACTGTCTGACACTAGGTGCCAGTGTGAAGACACTGAGTGCCAGATCAAGAGAGCCTCATATGTCATATTAACTACCCTTCAGCTTCAACTGATCTGTCATGTCTTGGCTCACAACTTATTTTCTGGTGGTACTGAATTCCTCATGGTCATCCATGAAAACATATAAACAGCCTTCATGTAAACCACTTCTGCTACCCTTCATCTTTCTTTATTTGAGCTCAGTCTTAGAGGAGGAATATGATTTAGCCAGGTGTTGAATCAGACAGGGTCCCGACAGGAAACAGCACACAAATTAGTATCATTTAAGGAAAGTTTCTTTATAAAGGGTTTAATTAAAAATATAGGCAGACTAAAGAGGACTTGAGATAGTACAGAAACCCAGAACTAGAAGCTACAGTTGCTACCCCTGGATCAGAAAAGTTGAAGGAATGGAGTTGTTACTGGAAAGTAGAATGAGAGAGATTTCTGTAGGACAGACCTCTTAAGATTCTTACAACATTGCGAGCCCAAGAGAGCTTTGCAGG
Organism: Pteronotus mesoamericanus; assembly: GCF_021234165.1. NCBI lineage: Eukaryota > Metazoa > Chordata > Mammalia > Chiroptera > Mormoopidae > Pteronotus > Pteronotus mesoamericanus. The sequence goes on from NW_026555072.1 coordinate 6,487,435, forward strand.
GAGAGGGTCATGGGAATAAAAACATGGTTACATTCACCTTTTTCCTTCTAATCTTTCCACTGCATTCACTGGCTCCTGTGTCCTCTGGCTCCCAATATATACAGATCACAATCTTGGGGCAGAGAGCAGTAAGGATAAAGGTAGAAAATGGATATGAACGTGTCATTCCAAAAACTTGGGGCATTGGTCTCCTTTTTGTTTTTCTTCATGTATACATGTATGACTGGTTTATATCTCTTCCTAGACTGAATGTCTCAAAGGAAAAGATTGTTTTACCCAGCTTTGGATGCACTAAACCTAGAAAGTAGAAGTTTTCAATGAATTTCACTGATCAGGTTTACCTTTATCTTTCCCTATCTTTCCCTTCACTATGGAAGCCCCCTTCTCTGAATGATCAAATCTTGAGGACCTTCTGCCTGGTGTCTCTCCCTTGGCCATAGGCATAATGCTACTACACAAAGACAGAACACTAAGCTCAGTCCTGAATTGAGGTGAGGACCTAGCATTCAAAGAGAATTTATGCATCATGGGAATGTAATGCACAACGTGGTGACTATAGTCAATAATATTGTATTGCATATTTAAAAGTTGCTAAGAGAGTAAATCTTAACAGTTATCATAAGAACAAAATTTACAATTTTGTTATGGTGACAGTAACTAAACTTACTGTTGCAATCTTTTCACATTGTATACAAGTATTGAATCATTATGTTGTACACCCGAGACTAGTGTTATATATGTAAATTATACCTCAATAAAATAAGATATTTGAGAAAAATTATGCTAAGCACAGAACATGATACTTAGCACACAGAATGCTTTAAAAAATGCTAGCTATTCTTCTTAAGGGAGAGAAACAATATGAAAGGTGAAGTTTTGTTCAGAAAAGGTCCTTGATGTATAAGGCTTTAAATACATATAGAGAAAAAACATGAAATAGATGTTTCTTTTATAAAAATTTAAGCAAGCTAACTTATGCCTTCCTCTGTGGGCATCTGGCAGAAGGACTAGGTGGTCTTTTGCTGCCATCTTCTGGTATCCTGTCACCACAAGCAAGACTCACCAAAAAATTGAATGTAGTTGCACCAGCCATTGCTGGTGGAGACAGCGGTGTATGGGGCAGGCGGGGGTGGGGGGGGTGGGGGGGGGTCCGTGTTACTATTGCTTTAATGAAAGACTAAACTGCTACCTATAGCCATTTCTTTACTTTACTGTTCTATAATTGCAAATGCAATATACTGTACTTCTCTGCCACACTTGAGTGATTGCCCAAAGGGCAAGAACCAGCTTATGGGTTTCTTTATTTTTTAAAATATATTTTATTGATTATGCTATTACAGTTGTCCCAATTTTTTCCCCTTTACCCCTCCAGCCAGTACCCACATTCCCTCCAGAACCACCGCCCCCCCGCTGCCCCCGCTTAGTTCATGTCCATTGGTTGTGCATATAAGTTCTTTGGCTACTCTATTTCTTATATTGTTCTTAACATCTTCCTGTCTATTCTTTTTTTAAAAATCATATTTATTCCATTAGAGTTGTCTCAATTTTTCCCACTTTGCCCTCCTCCACCCATCCCACCCCGCCCCCTGCTCCCAAAATCAATTCCCACTCTGTTGTATATGTCCATGGATCATCCATACATGTTCTTTGTCTAGTCCCTTGTGTCCATTAGTTTATTTTGTTGAATAGAGTTTACTTATAGGTGAGATCATATGGTATTTGTCTTTCACCAATGGGCTTATTTCACTTAGCATAATATTCTCCAGTTCCATCCATGAACTCGCAAAAGGCAAGAAATTCTTTCTTTCTTTCTTTCTTTCTTTCTTTCTTTCTTTCTTTCTTTCTTTCTTTCTTTCTTTCTTTCTTTCTTTCTTTCTCTTTCTTTCTTTCTTTCTTTCTTTCTTTCTTTCTTCTTTCTTTCTTTCTTTCTTTCTCTCTTTCTTTCTTTCTCTCTTTCTTTCTTTTCTTTCTTGCCTCCTCCCTTCCCCCTTTCTTTCTTTCTTTCTTTCTTTCTTTCTTTCTTTCTTTCTTTCTTTCTCTCTCTCTTTCTTTCTTTCTTTCTTTCTTTTCTTTCTTTTCTTTCTTCTCTTTCTTTCTTGCCTCCTCCCTTCCCTCCCTCCCTCCCTCCCTCCCTCCCTCCCTTCCTTCCTTCCTTCCTTCCTTCCTTCCTTCCTTCCTTCCTTCCTTCCTTCCTTCCTTCCTTCCTTCCTTTCTTTCTTTCTTTCTTTCTTTCTTTCTTTCTTTCCTTCCTTCCTTCCTTCTTTATTTCTTTTTCTTTCTTTCTTTCTATTTATTCTTGCCTCCTCCCTTCCCTCCCTCCCTCCCTCTTTCTTTCTTTCTTTCTTTCTTTTTTTCTTTCTTTCTTTCTTTTTCTTTCTTCTTTCCCTTCCTTACTTCATTTCTTCCTTCCTAATGCAGAATGATTTTATTTATTTTTTAAATGTCAAGGTTCATGATAAAATATTAAAAATTTTAAATCCATTATAAAATCTTGGCAATCATAACATCTACACAGAAATAATCAAGTAGATCAATGAAATAAAATGAGCATTCTAGAGACAGATGTATATATCTGTCTAACAATGTAATATATGATTAAACTGACATTTCAAATCAATGTGGAAAATAAGGCATATTCAACAAATAAGGTTCATGGACCACTATTACCTGAAATAAAATAAATATAGAGCCCTATTTCACACATTATACAAGAAATATTTAGGTGAGTTAAAAATCAATATGTAAAACCTAAGAAGTTTTAGGAGAAAATACAAAATAATATTTTTCTTACCCTGAAGTAACATATTCAAACCCAGAAGCTATAAAGTAAAATATTGACAATAAGACTGTATTAAGCATTTAAGACTGTACAGTAATATACCTATCAAAAATTAAAGGACATGTAATAGAATAGGAAAGTAATTGCAACACATCTAAAAAAAGGATTAATATATATTTTTTAGGGAAAAAATTATACAAACATTTAATCAAAAAATGGATAAAGAATGCCAAAAAGTCACTTAAAGCTTTTTTAAGATAATAGAAATAGGCAAGAAATACACAAATACAGGTTTAGTGTCAACAAATAATCAAGTAGCAATTAAAATAACATATCATTGTCACAATCAGATTAATGAGTATTAAAAATATTGGTAAGATCAAGTATTGGTGACTATGAAAGGAACTGGGTATTCATAGAAACTTTTTCTTCATCTTAAAGCAGTCCCTTTAGCACATTTTGCAGTGCTGGTTTCGTGGAGGTGTATTCTTTTAGCCTTCTTTTGTCTGGGAACTTCCTTATTTCAGCCTCCATTTTAATTTAGAGACTTGCTGGATAGAGCAGTCTGGGTTGCAGGCCTTGCTTTCCATTACTTGGAATATTTCTTGCCATTCTCTTCTGGTTTGCAGTGTTTCTATTGAGAAGTCAGCTGCTAGCCGTATTGGAGCTCCCTTATGTGTTACTACCTCTTTCTCCCTTGCTTGCTTTAGCCTGTTTGTCTTTGATATTTGCCATTTTAATGATGATGTATCTTGGAGTGGGTCTCTTTGGGTTCTTCTTGAATGGGACCCTCTGTGCTTCCTGGACTTGTGTGACTTTTTCTCTCCTCTAATTAGGGAAGTTTTCCATCACTACTTTTTCAAACAGGTTCTCTATCCCTTCTTCATCCTCTTCTCCTTCTAGTAGCCCTATTATATGGATATTATTATGTCTCAGGTTCTCCTGCGTTTCCCTCAATGCCTCTTCTTTCTTTTTGAGTCTTTTTTTAATTTTCTTGCTCTTTCTGGGAGCTTCTTTCTACCTTATCCTCTAGCTTGATGATTCTGTCCTCAGGTTCATCTAGCCTGCTTTTGATTCCTTCTACTGTGTTCTTCAATGCAGAAATTGTATTCTTCATTTCCTCTTGTCTCTTATTGATATAGTTTCTGTGTCCTTTTTCATGCTGATATCGTTTGCAGTAAGTTCCTCGTAGTTTCCCTGTAGTTTTTTGTAATTCTGTCTGAGCTCACTGAGCTCATTGAGCTTCCTTAGAACTGTTGTTTGGAACTCAATATCTGGTAGTTTACTTACCACTATTTTGTTTAGTTCTCTTTCTGGGGATTCCTCCTTTCCCTTTGACTTGGGGATATTTATTTTTCTTCCCCTTATTTATGAGACTCTTCTTTTTTGCTTCTGATTCCTAAATTGATCTCTCTTGATTTCCTGATTTTGTGGTGTGAACCTCTATCGTAGGAGAACACTTTTTTTTTTTCTCTCTGGATCTACCTCTGATGATGTGAGATATTCACCCTCTCTGACCTTACACAGGCTGTTTGAGACTTTCTGGAATCTCCACTCTGTGGCTGTTTCCTTCGGCTGTTAATCTAGTCCCTCTGCACTCAGCAGGCCGGCTTAAAGAAACCAAAGCGTGGGGCATAGTCCCTTCTAGGGGTGAGGTTATTGTGTCCTCTCTCTCATACTGCTGCCACTCAGGGAAGTGTTCTTCCTGAGCCAGATGGCTGCTGCTGTGTCAGGGAGGAGTCAGCACTGGGATCCTTCTGGCTACTCTTTCTGTTCTCTCCCCATAGCCTCTGTCTCCAGTTTCTCCTGAAGTGTCTCGACCACTCTGTGCCCCCTATAGCCATGGGTCTACTGTCTGTGGCTGTCACTCTGTACTCAGCAGGGCCTAGTCCCTCCTGGGGGCAGGGCTATTGTGTCCTCTCTCTCTGGTACCAGTCACTGGAGTGGTCTCTACCTGAGCAAGATGGCTGCTGCTGCATGGGAAATGAGTAAGTACTGTGATCCTGCCAGCTACTCTCTCAGTTCTTTCTCCAAAGCCTTCTTCCTCAGTCTCTCCACAGGTGTCTCTAGCCCACTCTGCCCCCACCTTTGCCAAAGCCCAGGGTAAGTCACAGCAAATAAGAATTTATGCATTGTACCTTTAAATGGCTCTTTGTGTCTCCAGTCGTCTTTCTCTGGCAGAGAGCAGCCCTACCACTTTTTGCAGTTGGCTGTTTTCTCTGTACTTTTTGGGCTCTGGTGTTGCAGGCTCAAGATCCCTGCTTATGGTTTAGTCCCCGTTCATCTCAGGGGGATCCAACTGGCCATGTCAATATCCATCTGGAGCTGCCTTCCGTGGGCGCCCCACCTGCCTTCTTGAGTCTCAGTCACACTCCTTACCAGTTAGGCTGTCCTAAAGCTGTTTCGTATATTTGTCCAAGGTAATAAGGCTCCTCTCTCACTATTGTTCAGTTGTTTGTTCTAGGCAATTTCTCCACAATTGAGTTGTAATTCCAGGTTGGTCCTGGGAGGATATCAGTGTGACTTCTACTCACTCCTCCACCATTTTGATGCTCCTCAGTTTCTTTATTTTTTATTGTGGAAAAATATACACAACAAAATTTACCTTTTTAACCATTTTTAACTGTACTATTCAATGGCATTAGGTACATTCACATTGTTGTGCAACTATCACTTCATCCACAGAACTTTTTGATCTTCCCAAACAGAAACTCTGTCCCCATTAAACACCAAATTGCTCATTCCCTCCTCCCCCTAGCCCCTGGCACTCATGATTCTACCTTTTGTCTCTATGAGTCTGACTACTGTAGGGACCTCATATAAGTGGAATCATACAATATTTGTCCTTTTGTATCTTACTTATTTCTCTTAGCATAATGTCCATGTCAGGGAGCAGGAAAGAATTCTCCACTCTACCCTCATTTAGTTCTTATGCCTGGGCTAGTTAAAAAAATAAAAAAAAAATGGTACAAGACTAGGTTTATAGGGGAAAAAAACAATTTAATGTATGTGCACAAAGGAATCACAATATGATGCACAGATCATAAAAGAGTCTCAAAGAAGTGATGGAATTAGGGACCTTTTTATCCTTTTTAGACCAAGAAACAAATTTGTGAGAAATTGATAGGAAAAAGAAAGTTAGTGCTTATTAGAAAGGAACCTAAGCAGGTTTGGGTATTTGTTAGTGAGGAATCAAAACAAAATGTGGGCCTGGGCTGTAAATTAATAAAGGTATTATGACGTTTGTTTATATATACCTTTTTTGACTGGATTTTATGACTCTTGTGAGAAGTTTGTCTTAGTCTTTCAGAAGTGGGGAGGGCATCCACCATGAAGAATTATCTTCTGCTTTTAGGGGAACAGAAAAGAGTCAGAGAACTCTTTCTGCTGTTGCTGCTTCTGGTGGTTTTAGTTCAAAATAATCAATACACCATTGTGGAGCATATTGGGGCAGCCTTCCCTTAGCTCTGACATCCTCAAGTTTCATCCATGTTGTAGCACATTTCAAAATCTTATTCCTTCTAGTGGCTGAATAATATTCCATTGCATGCCTTATAAATGTGTAGAAATAGAGAATATAATACATCATTTTTATTTATATAAAAATGCCAAGAAAATTGTCAATATTAGGAAGTGAAACACTACAGATGTAGTTAAATTCCCTTTATTTCCCGCCCCAATCCCATTCTGTTTTCTCCTTTCCCAAAGGCAACCACTCTGCTCAATTTGGTGGGTTTTCTTCCATTGTACGTGGTATGTCCAGAAATTACTCAGCCACGTGCTATGAAAAATAATGTTATTGAAGAAGACACAAGGTTGTACATAGGACAATGGCACCTCAGTCCCCTTCAAAGTAGGCACCTTGCGACCTCACACAGTTCTCTCAATCACCATCAGCTGCCCCATCATATTTTCCTGAATCTCATCAATGGTCTGAAATATCTTCCCTTTCAAAGGTGATTTTTGTTTTGAGAAAAGGCAAAAGTCACAGAGCACCACATCTGGGCTGTAGGGAACTGAGTCACCTGGGTAATTTGATGTTTCACCAAAAAAACTGCAGGTGATGTGATGCATGAGCAGGTGCATTGTTATGATGAAGCTACCAATCACCAGTTGCTCATATTTGTGGCCCTCTGAGTTATCTGAATAGTTTCCATGGAGGAATGTTCAAGTTTAACGCAAAATCTGATGCAGATTTGTTGTTCTACTCGCTCAGTCATTTTGAATGAGATGGCCATACAGTACACATGCTCACTCAATGGAGTCTACAGTCCCAACTGAGTAGTATAATAAAGTTGTCTTTGTTCAGTCATGGACATTTCAATCTACTCTCCTTGGCTACCAGGTTACATTGTTGTAGTGCAGACCATTCTCATTATAGTAATAATGGTTGTTTTTTTCTTCCCAGACAGACCTCATATATTTTTATATTTTACATATTTAGTTTTCCAGAAATATAATTAGTATTGTGCTTTAAAAAAAAAAGATTTATTTTATTTTTATTTATTTTATTTTCAGGCAGAGGGGAAGGGAGGGAGAAGGAGAGGGAGAGAAACATCAATGTGCTTTTGCCTTGTGTGCACCCCCTACTGGGGACCTGGCCTGCAACCCAAGCATGTGCCCTTACTGGAAATCCAACCAGCAACCCTTTGGTTTGCAGGCTGGCACTCAATCCACTGAGCCATACCAGCCAGGGCAGTATTGTGCTTTTATGTTCAGATAAATAGTATACTGTATGTGTCATTCTGAAGTTTGCTTCTTTCACTCCATTGTTTTCAAGATTCCTCCATATTAGTACATATAGCTCTTGTTCATTTAGTTTTACTGCTTTGTTCTATTTAAGCATATGCATATGACAAACTAACTATCCTCTTATTGCTGAACATTTAAGATGTTTTCACTTTTTTGTTGCAGTTATAAATAATGCTGCCATGAACATCCTTGGAACGTGTTTTCTTGAGCATAGACATTTCTTTATGTCTAGTATATACACCGTGGATTAGAATCGCTGAGCTGCAAACCATGCACATCATAATTTTTAATAGATATTGCTAAATTGCCACTGGTATAGCAAAATATCACTTCAAATTTGAATGGTATTTTAGAATTCCCATTTTTCCACACTCTTGCCCCAGCTGACATCAGATTTTTTAATATTTGACAATCTGTTGGGTATTAAATATTATCTCACTGTTCTCATTTCTATGATTTCTAGGGAAGATAAGCATCTTTTCCTATGTTTACTGATCATTTGGGATTTCTTTTGTATAAAAAATCCTACAACTGGTTTATATTTTAGAAATTGAAGGAGTTGTAAAACATAGCTGACCTATCAGAGCTTGTGGTGGGTGTTGACCTATTCACTTTCAACAACATTAAATAAGAGCACTATGATTCTGTGTTTCATGGCTTGCTGCCACCAGATGACAGCACTGCACCACAGTCTTAAAGACCTGCTGGAACTTATTTTACATAAGGTTCAAGATGGTGGGTTTAATCACAATATAACTATGGATTTCTGGACATTTATGTAAACAACTTGTAAAAATCAAATATACTTAAGCAAATGCTATGATCTTTAGAACAAAATTATAGAGCAACTTAAGCTGAATTTAAATATCTAAGTAAATGTTAGATTTGTTTCCTACTGTGCCAATCTTAAAATATGATGACAAAATATTACAAGCAAACATCCTTTGAGTGACTATGTACCAGTAATTATACTGATATACAGTAAGCTGAGCACTTGTCACATTTTGACATGTAATTCTTACCACAGTTGTGTGAAGGGTTAAGTAAATTGCTCACTAGCACACAGCTAGTTAAATGTCACAGCCATGTCTTTCAACATGAACAGACTGGTTCCAGAGTTTGTATTTGCCACTGTTATGCTACTCTGAATCTCAACAAGTGCAATTCTACAAACAACCCTTGTCCAAATACCCTAGGTACTTTATGCTTAGGGATAAGAATAAACTTGAGCTAACAAGGGAGAATATGTTCTAAAACTGTCTCTTTGTGATAGAGACACATTTGCTTAATTCTGAGGTCAGTGTTATCTTCTAGTAACAAGCCTTTAAAAAAAAATCCTCCTTTCCAAATCAGTTTCTGAAAAAAAAACAAAACCCAAATTTTATTTCACTCTTCCTTTTTGCAAACTTTCTGTAAACTTTACGGAATCCAAGAATGAAAACACTTATTTGCCAATGCTGCATGTGTTGGTGTAATTTTCAGCAACTCTTTTCACCTCTAACTCCCAAAAGGCCCCAAGTCTTTATTTCTATTCTCTCACCAGAGCTGGGAGCTCAGCTTATAACTATCTTTGCTGATTTTCAGTAGTGATCGGGGTTCCTTTGGAAACTATGTCCTAATGTGTAGGGGAAGAAGAGATGTTCCCTCTTCCCTTCCCAATTCTTGGCTGGGACCTCTGTAATAAAAGACAGATTAACAAGAAAAAAGGAAACAGAAGTTTATTGACATGTAAACCTCTTTTATAAATGGGAGATAAATTCAAAAAAAGAGTAACTCCTTGAGGTGGCTTAGAATATAGGCTTAAATACCATCTTTCACTAAAGACAAAGGGAAAGAAAGGTGTGGAGGGTGAGGCCAATTCTGAGGATGTGACCAGGAAAAGCAAAGTAAACAAGGGTAATGTTGTGCAGATTTAAATCCATGCCTGGGGAGAATCAAGATGGCGGAGGAGTGAGTGGAAGTCACACTGACCTCCTCCCAGGACCAACTTGGAATTACAACCAAATTGAGGAGGAATCACCTGGAACAAACAACTGAACAATAGCGAGAGAGGAGCCTTGAGACAGAAGAATCGGCTTTAGCACAGTCTAGCTGGTAAGGAGTACAGTAGAGACTCGAGAAGACGGGCGGGAAACCCACAGGTGGCAGGACCAGAAGGCTAATGAAGCAGCCAATTGGATTGCCCTGAGAAGAGCTGGGTCTAAACCAAAAGTGGGGATCTCTAGCTTACAGCAGAAGAGCCCAAAAGGTACACAGAAAACAGCCAGCTGCCAAAAGTGTCAGGGTTGCTCTCTGCTAGACACAGGCAGCAGGAGACACAAAGAACTATTTAAGGGACCAACGCATAAATTTTTATTTGCAGCCATTTACCCTGGTCTCCGGCAAAGGCAGGGAAGAGTGGGCTAGAGACGCCTGAGGAGAGACTGGGGAAGGAAGCATTGGGGAGAGAACTGAGAGAGTAGTTGGCGGGATCTCGGTGCTGACTCAGCCCCCATGTGGCAGCAGCCATCTTGCTCAGGCAGAGGTTACTCCCCCTCAATGGCACCAGCATCAAAGGACGCAATAGCTCCACCCTCAGTTGGGATTCCACACCTCACTGTGCTGTCTAAGCTGTCTGCTGAGTGCAGAGGGGCGGCCACAGACAGTAGATCCCTGGCTAAAGGGGTGCTGAGAGGTCTGGAGACACTTGAGGAGAGATTGGGGATGGAGGCTTTGGGGCGAGAATGGAGAGAGTAGTTGGAGGGATCCGAGGGCAGACTCCTCCCTCATATGGCAGCAGCATGAGAGTATCCAATAACTCCACCCTGGGGAAGGACTCCGCCCCACCCTGAGCTGTCTAAGGCAGCCCGCTGAGTGCAGAGTGACTAAATTAACAGCTGAAGGAGACAGCCACAAACAGTAGATTACTGGAAGTCTCCAACAGACTGCCTAAGGTCAGACAGGGATGACATCTGACATCATCTGAGGCAGATCCAGAAAGAAAAAACAGTGGTCTCCAAACATAGAAGTTCATACCACAAAGTCAGGAAATCAAGATGGACAAACTTAAGAATCCCAAGCAAAAGAAAAGAGTCTCACAAATAATGGGAAGACAAAGAAATATGCCTCACTTGAAGGGAAAGGAAGAATACCCAGAAAGAGAACTAAAAGAAATAGAGGTAAGTAAACTATCAGATATTGAGTTCCAAACAATGGTTCTAAGGAAGTTCAATGAGCTCAGACAGAATTACGAAAAACTCCAGGGAAACTATGAGGAACTTATTGCAAACTATATCAGCATGAAAAGGACATAGAAACTATCAAAAAGAGTCAAGAGGACATGAAGTATACAATTTCTGCATTGAAGAACATAATAGAAGGGATCAAAAAAAGACTAGATGAAGCTGAGGACGAAATCAGCAAGCTGCAGGACAAGGTAGAAAAAAGCTCCCAGAGAGAGCAAGAAAATGAAAAAAGACTCACAAAGAATGAAGAGGCGTTGAGGGATATGTAGGACAACTTGAAACGTAATAATATCCATATAGTAGGGACACCAGAAGGAGAAGAGGATAAAGAAGGGATAGAGAAGCTGTTTGAAAAAGTAGTGATAGAAAACTTCCCTAATTAGAGCAGAGAAAAAGTCACACAAGTCCAGGAAGCACAGAGGGTGACATTCAAGTGGAACCCAATACTCTTCAAGACACATCATCATTAAAATGGCAAATATCAAAGACAAACAGAATCCTAAAGTAAGAAAGGGAGAAAGAGGTAGTAACACATAAGGGAGCACCGATACGGCTAGCAGCTGATGTCTCAACAGAAATACTACAAGACAGAAGGGAATGGCAAGAAATATTCCAAGTCATGAAAAGCAATGGTCTGCAACCAAGACTCCTCTACCCATCAAGTCTCTAAATTAAAATGGAGGGTGAAATAAGGAAATTTCCATACAAAAGAAGGCTAAAGGAATGCACCTCCACCAAACCAGCACTGCATAATATGCTAAAGGGACTGCTTTAAGATGAAGAAAAAGTTTCTATGAATACCCAGTTCCTTTCATAGTCACCAATACTTGATCTTACTAATATTTTAATACTCATTAATCTGATTGTGACAATGATATGTTATTTTAATTGTTCCTTTATTATTTATTGAAATTAAACTTGGTTTTGTATATTTCTTGCCTATTTCTATTTCTTTTTTAAAAAGCTTTAAATGACTTTTTGGTATTCTTTATCCATTTATTGATTAAAGGTTTGTAGAACTTTTCTCCTTAAAAAAACCCAAAAACCTATTAACCATCTTTTAGATGTTTTGCAAATACTTTGTATTCTATTACTTGTCCTTTAAATTTTTATATGTATATTACTGTTAGGTAAATGTTTAATATAGTCATATTGCCAATATTTTACTTTATAGCTTCTGGGTTTGAATATTTTACTTCAGGTCATGAAAAATATTAGTTCTATTTTCTTCTAAAACTTCTTAGATTCTACATACTGCTTTTTAACTCACCTGAATATTTCTTGTATAATGGGTGAAACAGGGCTCTATGTTTTATTTCAAGTAATAATGGTCTATGCACCGTATTTGTTGAATAAGCCTTATTTTCCACATTGATTTGAAATATCAACTTAATTATATATTATATTGTTAGACAGATATATATGTTTGTCTCTAGAATGCTCATTATATTTCATTGATCAACTTGATTATTTTTGTGCTGATATCATGTTGGTTTAATTGCTGAGATTTTATAATGGTTTTCAATGTTTTTAATATTTTATAATTAATTTTGACATTTAAAAAATAAATAAAATCAATCTGCATTTAAGAAAGAAAGAGAGAGAGAGAGAGAGAGAGAAATGGAACTCCTACCTTTTGTGACAACATGGATGGAGCTGGAGAATATTGAGCTAAGTGAAATAAGCCAGTTGATGAAAGACAAATACCATATGATCTCACCTGTAAGTGGAATCTATTCAACAAAATAAACTACTGAACAAAATAAACTACAGGCATGGAAACATGGAGCAGAGTGGAAGTGAACAGAGGGGATGGGAAAAGAGGATAATGGTGGAAAGAAGTAGAAAGGACTAGACAAAAACATGTATTAATGACTCATGGACATGGACAACAGAGTGGGAATTGACTGTGGGAGTGGAGGGTGGGGGTGGGATGGGTGGAGGGGGCATTAAGGGGGAAAAATTGAGACAACTGTAATAGAATAAACATGATTTATAAATTTAAAAAAATAAAAATTACAATAAAAATAGTAAATCTATGCCTTCTCCATTGATAAGATTCTATTTCAATTTAGAGCCATCCTTCTCTTACTGGTACAATGAGGGAAACATCCTTACAAATGGAGATTTCCTTTATAAATATAAGTACCCCTTAAGGAAGAGTAACTTCTCTATTTTCAAAATTTTTCTTGTGTCTGCTGTTTCTCAGAATAATCAGTTCAAATTAATCTTTATGCCAAAGAGGCATATTTTGAGGAGGCATATTCTACCCTTCAGCTGTATATTTCACAGATTGGTAATAATACTTGCAGTAAAGCTGTAATTTTCTGTAAAAGAGAACTCTTGGACATCACTGTAAATGTTCTTTGCTGTACTTTTTGTTCCAGCAATGTTATGCTGGCCAATCCTGACCAGGCTTTGGTTATTTTGCCCACAGGTCACCACACAGCCCCTGGCTTCAAGCCCACACTGAGTCTTTTCTTTCTGTTCGGAGGCTTTTCTGGCTCTGATTCATATTTTAAAAGGGGTTCAATACTAGTAGGATGTCCCTTGATGAAAGAACTAATGGGCAAATGCTTCCCTCTTTTCTTCCCTTGATAGATAATTCTTAGGCACATTTTGTAAGGTTCCTCAGAAGATCCTGAAGATCAGTCATCAGTCACCCATTTAGTCACTACTAAGTCATCAGTAGTAGTGGCCAATGTGATATATATTTTTAGGCTGAATTTCCCTCCTTCCATCACTCTACCTCTGCTCCTTCACTTCTACTCTTCCACAGTATTTCAAAATAAACTGTTGTTAGAACCCATGACCAGATACCACTTGGAATACACCTGCAATAATAATTTTAAAGGATGGGTTTGTTTCACTTGCAGAGGCAAGGAAGAAAACACTTCAGGAACATCTTAGTATGACAGACCAAAGAGGGACATCTTATCAGATGCGGAGTTGTGCTGGATGATCCTAGAGAGGATTTAACAAAGTGGGGGCCAGTTCTGATTTGGATGTCATGAGGAACCAGGGCAATTCAGCTGTTATTTACTTTTCATACTTTCAATTTAGGGTTAGAAGAATTAAAGTGGGGCTAGAGTTGCCATTAACAAAAAAATTCATTCATGTTATCAAAAATGTATGCTAATTTATGGTGTTTGCATGTGTGTGTATATGTGTGTGTATGCATATTGCAGAGTGGTCTTGTCCTTGTCACATTCCAAATGTGACCACAGAGTATTTGTTTGGATATTGTATTCTGTGATCATTGCTTATATTCAGTTAGGAACATTATGTTCTATCCATTAGCAAGTGGTTTTTCACTTTCTCATTACCTACTTTGAAACCTTAGCCCGGGTCCCTCCAAATCAGAGCCTGAAAAAATATAAAACAGTCATTCAGCTAGGACTAGTTTCCTTTCTAATAATGCAATCCTGCTTTCCTCTTATGCCTGGTCTGCCTTTGCACATGTTATTTTTTATGAGAATGTACTTTTCTTGTGCCTTGTGAAAAGTTACCTACTCTTCATTATTTAGCTTAGACATCCTTTGAGCCATGCTGCCCTACTGGATTCCACCAGGCAGAGCAATGGTAAGGAGATTCCACTTTGTGCTCAGAAAACAGTATGCCTACCCCTCTGATAGTACTTTTTATATTGTTTTGTAATTTGGCCTTCTGTAACAAAGTATGAGAGACAAAGTTGTCTGAGATCAGAGTTTATATCTAGATCATCCTTATATCACAATTAAACTGGAAAGTCATGTAAACAAATATTCATCAAAATAGGCATTTAATATGAGTTACTACATATGGTTCCAGGAACCTGTCTACAAACTAGACTGTTTGGTCAGTAATCATGTAAATAATAGAAACATCAAATTTAAATTTGGTAGCCTGATACTCAAGAACATCTACCACTTGCCCACAGGCTACATTTTTTAGGCAAATTCTTCTATACTTTTCTTATAGGATTATTCTATGTCACTTAAGCTGGTCAACCTACTTCCCCTTCAGTGTATTTGTCACCCTCTCATCTTAGTGCTGCACTTACAATATACCATTCACTAAGAAAGAAGGTATTTCCTTCCCTCTCTGTCTCTTACTTTTTCTATACATAACAGATTAGTGTCATGCAAATAACAGATATGAAAAAAGGTGGCCTAAATGCTAAGGGGAAATTGAGACATTTGACCCCAGCTCTTAAATGTTGGCACATTCACCCCTCACTTTTTATGCTCCATTGTCCAAGCACTGTGTTTCACTAAATATGGGACTATATGACCTCTGCATGTGTAGTGATAATCTCTCTGTAAGCATCATGACTCTGCTTGGTAGAGCTATGGATCACTTAGTTTCTTCTTCAGTGAGGGACCTAGAAGTCTCTTGGGAAATAACTCCTCAGAACAAACTGGATTGTCTTGACTATCCCTTTGAAGAACTACTCCCTTGGCTTGAATGGTTGGGATGATTCTGAATAACAACATGGCTTGCCACTCAGCCAGTCCTCCACCTTGAGGTGACAAGGCTTCAGGTAAAAATTGGCAGAACAGTCACATTGAAGTGCCTGGGATTCAGGACTTAAAAAATTGCAACTTTAATTCCAAAGTAACATTTAAAAATGCAAAGGTAAGGGGAGAGGAATTGTCTCCACTTCTGAGGAAAATACAGCCCATCTATGGTGGGACATAGTCTCTGTATAATCAGTGAGTTACCCCATTAAATTCTTTCAAGGGACGGCAATACCAAGGCCTTCACCAATGATGGCAGGTTTTTATAACCTGAAGAACATTGCCTTTTGAGGGTATGAGCAGGCAGAAATCTCAGCTGCAGGGAAGGACAGCAAGAAGAAAGAGAAATGGCTGATGTCATGGAGTGGCAAAGAGAAATATATTTCTCAGGTGAGGTGTCCCTTCAGACTCCCGGAATAGCGACTCCCTTTCCTCTTCCTCCACTCGAGTCTGAAGATCCTGTTTTAGTGAGCACGGGGAAAAGATTCAGAGAAATATTACTGATGATTATGACTTGTATAGTTTTATATTTAAATATCATCCTCAGGAATTAGAACAGGTCATTTAAGCAGAAATTAGAAAAATCTGCCTTCAGAGATTCTGGTTGGGGTACAAAAACATATATTAATGTTTTTTTTGAATTGCATTGGATGCCGGGAAAAATAATGCCCCAAAGCATAATGTCCTGAGCTTCTCTTATCTTTTTATATTCACATTAGCAGGAAGTTCAGCTTTTCTCTCTGGGTTCCCTTTTGTGTAGTAACCTCAAGAATAGTGGTTTATTTAGTGCTACAGTCTATCTTATTGCTATACCTCGAGGAAAAGCAAAACAAAGAATATGCTTGGGACTCTAAAAGGTACCACTTGTCTTGCCATGAAATTCTGTCTCTATCAAGTGACCTTTGGTGATTGAGGTGTTATTCTTGATCTGGTGGTAGTACTTCCTGTGTTATCCACAACTATGGACTATCCAAGACTTGCCTGGGTCTCCAAATTATAGCTCTTTATCTACTATGTTTTGTTATTTATCATCTCCACTCATAGGCACTTCCTTGTATCAAATTCCACAACCAAGAGGAGCTTTGAGGCAGAATCTTCAGCTAGCTTTTTCATAAACCCATAAACATATTCTCCTTCAGCAATGTATATCCTGGTATAGACACCACCATTCTGGTTCAGTCTCTTTCTGCTTGCAGAGAGGAGTTATCATCAAGGTGTGGCTGTGTTTTCTATCATGAGGTCATAGCCAGAAACACCTCTAACCACCAAATAGGTTTCAATAATTTTGAGTCTCAGGAAATAGTTTGTGGTCTCAACCTCTCCCTTCACAGAAGGTTCCTAGCAAAAATTTCCATGGCTTTCTCAGAAAACATCAAGTTTTATAATTAATGAAAATGGACAGGAGTTGCAGTGTGGCTGGATTCTAATTCTACCTCCACTACCGAAAGCTAGAATTAAAATTCTAATTCTAACCCAACTATAAAAAGAGCTAGAGCTCCAAATCCTTCTCACACTGAGTTTCTCTTTACCATTCTAATATGCAGTCAGAAAGGAACAATTAATTTATTCCCTACAAAACAAAGGGGGTCTGCTCCAAAGCGATTGATTGATTGATTGATTTAAATTTTTAGATCATGTTTATTCTTACAGTTGTCTCATTTTTTCCTCCTTTACACCCTACAACCATCCTTCCCACATCCCGCTCCCACAGTCAATTCCCACTCTGTTAGCCATGTCCATGGGTCATTAATACATGTTCTTTTTCTACTCCCTTCCCATTCTTTCCAATGTTGTCCTCTTTCCTCATCCCCTCTGGTAACTTTCAGTCTGCTCCATGTTTCCATGCTTGGGGTTTATTTTCTTCATTAGTTTATTTTGTTGAATAGATTCCACTTATAGGTGAGATCATATGATATTTGTCTTTTACCAACGGGCTTATCACTTAGCTTAATATTTTCCAGTTCAATATATGTTTTCGCAAAAGGTAGGAGTTCCATCCATCTTTTCTTTTCTTCTTTCTTCCTTTCTCTTTCTTTCTTTCTTTCTTTCTTTCTTTCTTTCTTTCTTTCTTTCTTTCTTTCTTTCTTTCTTTCTTTCTTTCTTTCTTTCTTTCTTTCTTTTTCTTTCTTTTTCTTTCTTTCTTTCTTTCTTTCTTTCTTTCTTTCTTCTTTCTTTCTTTCTTTCTTTTTCCTTCCTTCCTTCATCCCTTCTTTTTCTTTCTTATAAAGATTTATTTCACTTATTTTTTAAATGTCAAAGTTAATTATAAAATATTAAGAAGTTTAAAACCATTATAAAGTCTCAGCAATTAAAACAACATGGCACCAGTACAGAAATAATCAAGTAGATCAACGAAATATAATGAGCATTCTAGAGACAAACATATATCTGTCTAACAATATAATATATGATTAAGTTGATGTTTCATATCAATGGGTAAAATAAGGCTTATTCTGCAAATAAGGTGCATGGACCACTATTACTTGGAATAAAACAAATATAGAGTCTTATTTCACACATTATACAAGAAATATTCAGGTGAGTTAAAATCAATATGTAGAATCTATGGGTTTTAGGAGAAAATACAAACTAATATTTTTCATGACCTGAAGTAAAATATTCAACCCCAGAAGCTATAAAGTAAAATATTGACAATATAAATATATTAAATATTTAAGACTATATATTAATATACACATAAAAAAGTTAAAGGACAAGTAATAGAATGGGAAGGTATTTGCCACACATCTAAAAAAGGGTTAATAGTTTGTTTTTTTTTATTTTTTAGGGAACATAAATTCTACAAACCTTTCATCAATAAATGGATAAAGAATACCAAAAAGTCATTTAAAGCTTTTTAAAAATAATAGGAATAGGCAAGAAATATCAAAAAACAAGTTTAGTTTCAACAAAAATGAAGTAACAATTAAAATAACACATCATTGTCAAATCAGATTACTATGTATTCAAAATATTGGGAATATCAAGTATTGGCAACTGTGAAAGGAGAGGGGTATTCATAGACTCTTTTTGTTCATTTTAAAGCAGCCCCTTTAGCATATTTTTGCAGTGCTGGTTTGGTGGAGGTGTATTCTTTTAGTCTTCTTTTTTCTGGGAAACTCCTTATTTCGACTTTCATTTTAATTGAGAGCCTTGCTGGGTAGAGGAGTCTTGGTTGCAGACATTTGCTTTTCATGACTCAGAATATTTCTTGCCATTCCCTTCTGGCTTGCAGCATTTCTGTTGAGAAGTCAGATGCTAGCCATATCAGGGTTCCCTTATATGTTACTACCTCTTTCTCCCTTGCTTATTTAGGATTCTCCATTTGTCTTTGATATTTGCCATTTTAATGATGATGTGTCTTGGAGAGGGCCTCATTGGGTTCCTCTTGAATGGGACCCTCCGTGCTTCCTGGATTTGTGTGACTTTTTCTCTCTTTCAATTAGAGAAGTTTTCCATAATTATTTTTTCAAACAGGTTCTCTATTCCTTCCTCATCCTCTTCTCCTTCTGGTATCCCTATTATACAGATATTATTACGTTTCAGGTTGTCCTGCATTTCCCTAAATGTCTCTTCATTCTTTTTGATTCTTTTTTTTTATTTTCTTGCTATTTTGGGGAGCTTTTTTCCTACCTTATCCTCCTTATCCTACCTTATCTACTTTTTCCTTCTAATTCAGTCTTCTGCTTCATCTAACCTGCTTTTGATTTCTTCTACTGTGTTCTTCCATTCAGAAATTGTATTCTTCATTTCCTCTTGTCTCCTATTGGTGGTTTCTATGTCCTTTTTCATGCTGATATTGTTTGCAGTAAGTTTCTCATAGTTTACCTGTAGTTTTTTTTTTTTTTTAATTCTTTCTGAGCTCACTGAGCTCATTGCGCTTTCTTAGAACCGCTGTTTGGGACTCAATATCTGATAGCTTACTTGCCTATATTTCATTTAGTTTTCTTTCTGGGCATTCCTCCTTTCCCTTCAAGTGGGGCGTATTTCTTTTTCTTCCAATTATTTGTGAGACTCTTCTCTTTTGCTTCTGCTTCTTAAATTGATCTGTCTTGATTTCCTGACTTTGTGGTGTGAACTTCTATGGTAGGAGACTGCTGTCTTTTTTTTTTTTCTGAATCTGCCTCTGATGGCGTCAGATTTTGACCCTGTTTGACCTTAGGCAGTCTGTTTGAGACTTCCAGTAATCTACTGCTGTGGCTGTCTCCTTCAGCTGTTAATCTAGTCACTCAGCACACAGCAGGCCAGTTTAGACAGCTCAGGGTGGGGCAGAGTCCCTTCTGGTTGTGAGGTTATTGGGTCCTCTCATCCTGCTGCCACTTAGGGGAGTGGCCTCTTCCTGAGCTAGATGGCTGCTGCCGTATAGGGGAGGAATCTGCACTGGGATCCTGCTGGCTACTCTCTCAGTTCTCTCCCCTAAGCCTTCATTGCCAGTCTGTCCTCAAGTGTCTCCCGACAACTTTCACCCCCTTTAGCCAGTGATCTACTATTTGTGGCTACCACTCTGCATTCAGCAGGTGGCTTAGACAGCACAGGGTGGGGTGGAATCCCACCTGGGGGCAGTGTATTGGGTCCTCTGATGCTGTTACCGCTCAGAGTCAGTGGTCTCTGCCTGAGCAAGATGGCTGCTGTCACATGGGAGATAAGTTGGTACCGAGATCCTGCTGGCTACTCTCTCTGGTCTCTCCCCAAAGCCTCCCTCCTCAGTCTTTCTTCAGGTATCTCCAACCCATTCTTCCCCCACCTTTGCCGGATACCAGGGTAAGTGGTTGCAAATAAAAATTTATGCGTTGGCCGTTTAAATGGCTTTTTGCGTCTCCAGCCACCCATCTCTGGCAGAGAGTAATCCTGCCGCTTTTGGCATCTGGCTGTTTTCTGTGAACCTTTTGGGCTCTGGTTCTGTAGGCTAGAGATTCCTCGCTTTTGGTTTAGACCCCACTCTTCTTACGGGTATCCAACTGGCCCTTTCAATATCCTTCTGGTACTGCTGCCCATGGGTGTCCCACCCGCCTTCTTGAGTCTCTACTGCACCCCTTACCAGTTAGATTACGCTAAAGCCTATTCTTCTGTCTTTGAGATTATAAGGTTCTTCTCTTGCTATTGTTCAGTTGTTTGTTCCAGGTGGTTTCTCCACAATTTAGTTATAATTCCAGATTGGTCCTGGGAGGAGGTCAGTGTGACTTTCACTCCTCCGCCATCTTGATTCTCTCCAAGGCGATTTAATATCTCCATTGCTATACATAGAAATTATTCTTAGAAGAACAATTACCTGTAAATTATCAGGAACAAATTGGCTTTATTGAGTACCTCCAAAATTGATCCTTTATTGTTTATGTAGACTGTAAAGGATTCTTGGAAAGTTTACCAATTTGTTCACTTTTGCAGTCATTGGAATTGTTCGTTTCAGGCTTCCCACTTTCCAGACACATGGTAGAACCAAACTTCCTGTCTCTTTGTGGGTAGGTGGGGCCATATGTCTCATTCTGGCCAATGAATTATGAGTTATTTTTAGTGTGAATCCCTCTATAGCCCTCCTTCTACCATAGCTACTAGCAATGCTCCAAGTGGTAGATTCTCTCTTCGCTTGGGTCGTAAACTTAAGGACAAAATAGAATAGAGGCACAACCAACACATGAAGAAGATGTAATGTGACTGTGAAATGAAACTATGCTATTTTTATCATGGTCCTGATAGATTTGGTTATCATGGCAACCATGGAGGTATAATGCTTGGATCTCCCTTAATAAAGAACTTGCTGATCAGCTGTGAGTTGAGGGATGCAGCTACTTAACACCCTCCAGCTATATCAACTTTGGGATCCTTTGCATCATTTGAGCCTAGGCCCTGCTCTTTTCTGATAGCCCCCAGGCAATGAATGAGCATGGTGGGGACATTGGGTTTGGCTATTTCTTTCCAATGTGAGACTCAGCTAAAGGATAGTCTTTGTTTCAGTGCTCACCGTTGTGTTGGTCAGACTTGTGACACCTGCATTGCATTCTGAGGCTCTGCTTGCCAGATTCAGTTTTCTTCCTTCTTTCCTTTCACAGGAATCTTATTGGCATCAGGGTCTGAAGTCTTTCCCTGTCTAGTCCTGCCTTCTTCCCATTTATTTTTCATGGACATTATTCCCCAACACACATCTTATACTCTGAGCTCATTCTCAGTGTCTTTGTACCACAGAACCTAAAATAATAACATTATGCTATGGTGAAAGCCATCTATTTTGTGTACATAGTGATTAGGAAACAGGCACATGTACTATATAGTATAGGGGATGCTAAGTAAAGGAAACTACTAGAAATGGGCAGGGATGAAGGAATATCCTTTAGGTTTAACTGACAGTTACATTTAAACCATCAGTGCCTGAAATTAGCAGAGCTGTTAAGGAAGACTAAAACTGTTGGTTAGATAGTTGCCCTGTTTCTGAATGTGTTTCCACCCTTATTTGAATGAGATTTGCTCCAGCTTTTCTCTTCAAGGTGTAACCAAATCTCTATCCACTTAATTATCAATGCCTGTTCTGTCTGTGGACTGTACTGTGTGGGCATCCACCACTTTTCCCTAACCCAAAGTAAGAAGGAGAATCATTTTCATAGTTAAAACAGAAAAGTCATGAGAATAAAAAATAAAAAAAATAATTTTTACAATCTATCAATGGTACATAATCAACACATAAACCCACATATACTCCTAGAATTTGACATAGTTTATTATGTATTTTGGGGAGTCAGAGCTAAAGCTCTATCAAGATTCACATTATTAATTCAGGGTCTACTTTGTATTTTACTTTGAAAAAAATAAATAAAAAAAAATTAAGATAGTAAAACATTTAAAAAAAGAGAAAGTATCCAATTTTGGAAAACATACTGTGGACATATAATGTTTCTTAATAATGAGAAGAAACATTTGTGTCCTCCACTCCTGAATGATTATTATTTAGCTGGGAATGAGACTACAAAGTAGGTCAAAAGGATATAATCTGAAGCTTCTGTACATGGAGATAAAAAATAATATGCTTTGGGTATTTATAATCATCTTAGGTAGCCACTGACTTGTCAAGTGTGATATGCCCTACAGGTTGTCCTTACTGACACTGAACCAGAAGTTATTGCCCCATGTTTAAGTGTTCCATAATTACCTTCCTCAGGATATTAATTATCAACTTGGATTTCTCTCCTGAATGACTCAGTGGGCTATAATAGCCCTGATGGTAAATACCTATGGCAGGGCTGCAAAGTAATCATCTCCATAAAGAGGGACTAGATCACTAAGACAGAAATGTTCTCATAAATTCTTGTACCTGACAGGTCTCAGAGCGGCACTCCCTTCAGCTAAGAGAAGTCTTTTGGCAGATTCAGCATAATTTGCTTTACTGAGCTAGATTTATATTGCTTTACCACAACTGACTATCTGTAGGGAAATATGTCTTAGAAACAATGATTTTCCCTTGAATTCTATTTCTCTTGTTCATTTGCTCAATATTTATTTAGTGCTTCAGTTGTATCTTCCAGAAAGCAGAAGCTGAGATGGAATTAAAAGTACAAGTCTTTAAATAACATGGTTTTGTTCAATATTGTTTCATTATAACATTGATGAGATGCTGTAGGAACTTAACTTTTGTTTATATAAACTACCCTATGGTAAAACTGATTTCATTGTATATTATTTAGCTTAAAGTCACAGACTCTATTGATGATGCTAAGTAAGGACTTACTGTAGTTAACTGGGGAAGTAAAGGCCCATAGAAGGTAAGACAGAGGAAGCAGAACTGGGTAAGCAAAAACTTCATACCATGAGGCTGAGCTGATTCCGTGGGGACTGAGAAGCAAGACTGGGCAGAAGAGCCTCAGACAGTGATGCGCGTATGGCAAAGTCTTGGCCAACCTAGTTGAGACCTCCAGAGCAAAGGTAGCTCATTAAAGGAATATCACATTGGATGGAAATGACTGGGATCTAGTGCCCCTGCCATGTTCATTTATCATGCTTATTTAGCTGTATGATCTTGGCCCAGAAAAAGGTACTGTCAGCTAATTGTCATTCTCAGAGCTAAATGACGCACATTGAAGGGAGATCTAAGTGATGCACCTCCATGATTCCTACATGAAGTATAATCTTTCGGTAAGTGCAAAATGGATTTATTTTTGGGTTAACCTCAGGAAATACTTAAGGCAAAAATAATGATAGGGTAGTAAATATGACCTCACAGAGTCTTAAGGTCATGGATTGAGATAAGACAGTGGGAGAAAGCCTAGTGCATTGGGATTCTCTGGCTATACCACTGCTAGTTGAGTAACCTTTCACAAGTTGTTTCTTAATGTCTCTGAGCCTTGGCTTCCTGACAAATGAAATGGAAAAATCTATATTGAAATATAATTGTGAGGGTTAAATTTTAGTTTTAAAAATTCTTTTTATAAAGAAGCTGCTATAATTTTTTGGTGCATTCTCTTTCCCTTTTTTAGGTGAAAGCTGACCTTTAAATTAAGCTCAATTAGCATGATTAATACCAGTTTGGGAGCCAATGGTTCAAGAAGAGAAATGATTGATTATTCCAGGGTTATTAAAATAAGATGTTTTAATAAGTGTTCACACATTGGGTTTCTTTCACTTGCAGTCAAAAATTAGATAATGCACAAGAGGAATTTATTGGCTTATGTAAGCAATCTGTAAGGATAGATTCAGAAATAATTAGAACAAGGGTTTGAAATGCCAGAGGACCCTCACTCTTCATCTTCCTTCTCTGATTCTTTGTTTCTGCTTTATTTTCTCAGGCTATTATTCTTCCCAAGGCAAAATATCAAGGTTCACATTTCTCTGTTGGTGAAGCTGGGAAGATGTATTTATGTGAATCATGGAACTGCTAGTGAGTTCTGTTTCCTTAATTCTTGTTGAGGGCAATCTCTACTCAAATCAGATTCAGTGGGGCGGGGGTTATAACAGTTTTATCAAGATAATGGTTTACCCAAAGCCACTTCCTTCAAGGTCAACACCCCCAAACTAGAAATCTCCACTATACCAGATTGAAGATGAAACATGCATAGCTTCTGCATCATTGATCTTCTTTTACTTTTTTCATTCTAACCTTTAGCAATGAGCTGTAGAATTTATGGTGGTGAGGGGCACAGTTGGACTAGAAGCTATTTTGTGATTAAGAACAATCATATTGTCTTAAAAAAGAAAATTTCCCTTAATTTTTTTCTACACATATTTTTTCTCCCATATTACCCCACTTTAACAGAAAGGGTGAGGCTTGATTATCTGATGCTATCTTAGGTTGGATTACTCCAGAAGAAAACAGTGAGGCAAGGATTTGTTTGGGGAATGATTCTAGTGGTCACAGGTAGGGGAGTGGAAAAGTAAGTTGGAGATGGCCTGGAAGCCAACAAAGTGTACATTAATGAGCAGGTTGCTTACCTGTGAGCAGCTGTGTTTCGGTTCTATTGGGAACCTCTGGAAGATGGTGCTCTATAATTAGGGGCAAGGAGACTGGAATGCTTATCTAAAAAATTCTGCCAATCATCAAAGGAGGGCTGCTTCTGGGGATGTCAACTTTCTATACATCTGGCTTGCCTCTACATGCTGGCGGAGTGGGTTTCAGCAGCCACAGAAAGTTTTTAGGCACGGAGTTACAAGTTCCTTCAGTTGGTAGCTATTGGGTTGGCATGTACTAGAATAGTGAATATATTATTTATCTGTTGCCACATAAATTATCCCCATATTTTGTGAAATAATAAATGTTTATTATTTCTTTTTTCAGTTTTATTGATATAACTGACATACAGTACTGTATAAGTTAAAGGCATGATAGCTTCACTTACATATATTGTGAAATGATTATCACAATAAATTAACATAGATAATCTCATATAGATATGACAAAATATTTTTTCTTGTTCTAAGAATTTATAGGACTTACTTAGCAACGTTCAAATATACTATACATTAATGTTAATTCTAGTGATCATTCTACATTACATAACCAGTATTTCTTTATCTTATAACAAGAGTTTGTACCTTTTGACCACCTTCATCCAACTGTTCACCTCCTGCCTCTGATAACCACAAACATAATTTCTTTTTCTAAGTTTTTAAAAATATTCCACATTTAAGTAAAATCATACAGTATTTATCTTTCTCTGAACTTTCATTTAGCATAATGACCTCAATGTCTATTTATGTTGTCACAATGGTAGGATTTCCTTCTTTTTTTATGGCCAAATAACATTCTGTTGTGTTAGTGCATCACAGCTTTATGCATTCATCTGTTATGGGCACTTAGGTTGTTACTATATTTTGGATATTGTAAATGCTGCCGTGAACATGGGTGTGCTAATATCTGACAGAATAATTTTGTTTCCTTTAAATGTATGAAGGAGGACCCTAAAAAATCCAGAATTATCTTCTGGAGGAAGACCCCTTTTTGCATGGGCTCCCCCCAACCTGTGTGAGTGTTCTAGAAACCCATGTGTATCAGTGTACCAGCTGGCATTGTTGTGAGATGCCATGTTCAGCTTCAGTGAATTTTTTTGAAGACTCTTTCAACACATTTGCCCATTTCATGATAGGTGATTTATGAGTGCACCTACCCACACCAAGCAGAGTGTTCAAAAGTTTTTAACTAAAAATGGCATGGCCCATATGCCCCATCTTCCCTAATCACCTGATCTTACCCTGACCAAGCAAGCAGATGAAATGTCCTCAAAAGGAAACATTTTGCCAATGTGCAAGAGATGAAACAAAAAGCAGCAGAAGCACTGAAAGACATCAAAATCAACGAGTTCAAAAACTGCTTTGGGCAATGGAAAAAAGTCTCAGTAGGTGTATTGCATCACATGGAGAGTACTGTGAAGCTGACTTGAAGTTTAAACATGTAAGAATAAATACACAATTTTTAATAAATAAACTTTGGGGTTATTTTGGGACCCCTCTCACATACTCAGAAGTTAATTCCTGGATCATATGGTAGTTCTATTTTTAGTTTTTTTGAAGAACTTCCATACTGTTCTCCATAGTACCTGTACCAATTTACAATTTTACCAATAGGCACACAGTTTCCTTTTTCTTCACAGCATCATATTTGTTATCACTTGTCTTTTTGATGATAGCCATTCTAAGAGGTGTGAGGTGGTATCTCAATGTGGGTTTCATTTGAATTTCCATAATGGTTAGTCATGTTGAGCACTTTTTCATGTACATGTTGGCCACTTTTATATCTTCTTTGAAAATATGTCTATTCATGTCATTTTCCCATTTTTTTAATGGATGATTTTTTTCTTTTTTTGTTGTTGAGCTGTAAGAGTTCTTTGTATATTCTGGATATTAAGCCCTTATAAAACATATGATTTGCAAATATTCTCTCCCATTCTGTAGGTTGCCTTTTAATTTTGTTGATTGTTTCTTTGGCTGTGCAAAAGCTTTATAGTTTGATGTAGTCCTACTTGTTTATTTTTTATTTTGTTGTTTGTGCTTTAGGTGTCATATCCAAAAAAATAATTACCAACATCCATCTCAAGGAGATTTTTCCTATTTTTCTTATAGTTTTATGGTCTCAGGTCTTAACTATTTATTATTTCTAAACCACTCTTTTTGTGAGTTAGGGAATAAGCTTAACTGAATGAGTCTGGATCAGGGACTCTCATGAAGTTACATTTAAGATGTCAGCCAGACTGCAGTCATCTGAAACACTTGATACTAGGGATGGAGGATCTGCTTCCAAGATAGCTTACCTGCATGGTTGTTGGCAGGAGGCTTCAGTTCCTTTCTGGCTGTTGGCAAAATGCTACTCATGTCTTTGCCACACGGGCCATTCCTTATGGCTACTTGAGTATTCTCAAGACATAGCAACTGACTTCTTCACAGTTAGTGATCCAAGAGACAGCAAGGAGGAAGCCACAATGCCCTTTATCACCTGGTCTTGGCAGTCACACACTAAAATCTATTTCTGCCACATTCTATTTTTGTTAGAAGCAAATCACTTATTTCAATCCATGCTCAAGGCAACGGTCATCAGTCTCCACTTTTTAATAGGAGGTGTATCAAAGAATTTGTGGGCATATTCAAAAACCACCACACTGAGTATGAGAGCATATGGGTTGGGCACCAACAACATCTGCTAATGATGGGTCTGTATCTTATTTACTATCTGTTAATAATCTGGGTTTTTGCAATTCCTGGTAGAAGGCACTAAGTATCAATTAATCCGTGAAGTGCCTTTTAACACTCACTTCATCCCTTCCCAAACACATATATATTCTCTTCCTGACTCATTTCTTTACCTCCTGTCCCCCCCCCAATGTCAACAGTTACATATTTACTACTAAACTAATGGATCTCAAACAAATTACTTATCCATGTAAGAGTATCTATAATATACTACTCCAGAGGCACCATTATATTATAATTTAAAGACTGTGATGCTGAATACCTTGATAGGACAGCAGCCCCCCCATCCCAACCTTTTGCCTAAGAGCTCTAGATTTATGTATGTGATCTGCCTGAAGATTGGTCCTTTATCTCTGACAACTTGGGCCTCTGACTTTTTGTCTGCATGTAAGATTTCATGTTATGCCTAACATTAATACTACCTTAATATACCTTTATTACTTCTACCTCATTGATATCTATACCCCTCCTCTCTTCCTCTTAAATGTTTTATATTGTTTGGCATATTCTGGAAAGAAAGTAATTTTATAAGAGTGTAAAACATACTGTATGACTATCTAAGACTCTGACTTGGGGGAACTCAAATTGAGAAGGTCTTGAGTGCAAATGATTATTCGGGTGATGGTTTCATGAAGCAAGAGTGGAACAGTAGGGAAGTGAGATGGAGAAGGTGGAAACCCCAATATAAGGGTACATAACTGAGGTCATTGCTATGAGGAAAAGGGTCTTGATTCCACCTGGGCCTCCTAATAAGTGTAAAGAAACTGTTGGGAGGCCAGAGCTTTTATCTATTTATCCATTACTTCCTACCCACTATTGTTTGAGAATTGTCTGAGGACATTACTTTCCCAAACTTTGGGTCATGCTTACTTGCAAGCAGAGAAAACTGGTAATGTATTAAAAAA
Organism: Pteronotus mesoamericanus; assembly: GCF_021234165.1. Classification (NCBI taxonomy): domain Eukaryota; kingdom Metazoa; phylum Chordata; class Mammalia; order Chiroptera; family Mormoopidae; genus Pteronotus; species Pteronotus mesoamericanus. The sequence goes on from NW_026555072.1 coordinate 6,515,753, forward strand.
AGGTTATAGAGCAAAAAGCTAAGAAGGGGGCTTGAGGTGCTATGAAGGTAAAAGAATTGGGTGTTTCCAGAGAACTCTCCACCATAGCCTTCCCTAAAATCAGAGGAGGGACCAGGGGATATTATTAGGGGATCAGAGACATCTGCTACAGTAGCCAAATTGAGACACTCCCTGGGCTAAATGGGAAAACCCTGATGGCAGAAAACTGCTGGGGATTGAAATTGCTGAGGTAGATGGGGTATTCAATTTACTTGGGAGGCTGGAAGTCAAAGTCTTTGTTTAGAAAGAAAGTTATGACTTTATTGAGATAGGAACATGAAAAGACAGGCAGGGATAACTACAAGGCAGACCTTTAGCAAGGCACCACTCTGCAAAGAAAGAAATATGTATAGTGTAAGTTGTTCTTTGCTATAAGAGTTGATGTATAAAGACTTTTCCCCAGGTGACCAGGTACCAGTCATATCTGTAGTGGGGCTGCTAGCAGAGTTTGATATCTGGGGGAAGGAAGTGGGGCTAGGACAGACCCTGGAGGAGGGGAGACCAAAAAGTGCCATAGTCTGTAAGGAGCCCTGTTTGTTTGGGGTGGCTGAAAACAAGAATATTGAATACTGTGGTTAGTTCTGGAGGAATCAGTAGAATAAAAGGAAGAGTGTGGTGGTGATAATAGAAGGTTGAAATAGGATAAGGTGCTCTTCAGAAAGCAGGGGTAATTGGGCTATGGTCATACATCTGGGTATCATCCTTGAGAAGCATGACTCTACTTAAAACTAATCCACAGCTAGTTCAGGACCCAATAATTTTATTTCTTTAATGGTTTCTGACTGTCATTTCTCCCCTTCCTCACTGCTGTTATTCTAGGTTGAGCCTCCATGGACTACTGCAACTATCGTCTAACCAGTCCCTTGACCCATGTCTTGAATCTTGCAGTTCTTTATCCACAAAGCTGCCAATGTAGTAGGTCTAGTAAGTGCATACATTATGGTACTGTCTTGCTTAAGCTAATTCCTGATTATTATTTAATAATCAACCTAGCCACCCCCTAATCCAGGAAGCCCTCCTAACCTCTGGACCGAATTAGCTTCACTTCTTCTTTCTTTAGTACCTGGTTGTCATCTGTACAATATTATCCAAAATATACTTTAAAAACTTTTTAATTATATGTTTTTCCATTACCATTTAGACCCCTTATACCCCTCTCCTCTCAGAAATCACCACACTGTTGTCCATGTCGGTGAGTCCTTTTTCTTTTTTGCTCAGTCGCCCCACCTCCTAACCTTCCCTTGCCTTAGCTGTCAGCCTGCTCTCTATTTATGAGTCTGTCTCTATTTTGCTTGTTAGTTCAGTTTGTTTATTAGATTCCACATATGAGTAAAATCATTATATGGTATTTATCTTTCTCTGACTGGTTTATTTCACTTAGCATACTGTTCTCCAGGTTCATCCATATTGTTGCCAAGAGTAAAATTTTCTTCTTTTTTATGGCTGAGTAGTACTCCATTGTGTAAATATCCCATAGTTGTTTTATCCCCTCATCTACTGATGGACACAGGCTGCTTCCATATCTCAGCAATTGTAAATATCTAAAGTATACTTCAATTGCTTGTTTGGATCTGGGAAGCATGCCTTTGACTTTCTCTCTGTAATGCTGATTATAGTCCCTGAAATAAAGAAGGCTTCACATTTTAAAATAACCTACTTGTCTCCCAAATATGTTGCAATACATCCTTTTTCCTTTTTTTGTAGGATTTTTCCCCTTTTATTTCATGGTAAAGAATGGGGCCTCCCTGGCAGAGTGCATCTTGCCTTTCTCAAAGGAGTTGTTCCATGGTTCTGCTGATAGAGCCTAGGGAAGCAATTGTCTAGGTGATGGTACACAGGGGACACAGCATGGCTCTGTCTGCTTCCAAAAAGCCACCTCCTATCTCCAACACATGATTCTTCTAAAATATTATTTTTAGACCATTTTCTTAAGTCAATGTTTTTAAGTGTACCTTTTAAAATATTCATAAAACTTCTGTTCTCTTAAGTATAACAGAGTAAGCAGCTAATATCTGCTACCACATCAAGCAACTACACCTAACCTTGCAGAGAACAAAGTTCTAAGGGAAGGAATAGAGAACAATGCCTTTATATAAAAAGGAAAGGGGCAGGGGAAGGATAGAGACCAGTGGTTCACAAAGTATGTTCCCTGGACCAGCAGCATCGGCATTTAGAGTGAGTTAGAAATGCGAATTTTCAGGTCCCACTCCAGATTTACTGATTCAGAAACTCTGGGGCTGTAGCTTAGCAATGTGTTTTTGCAAGTCCTACAGGTATTTCTGATACATGCTAAAGCTTGAGAACCACTAATAAAGGTACACATGCGCGTGTGTGCGCACACACACGCGTGCACACACATACACACAGACACAAGCACACACACGCACACTTGCAAGCTAAGCCTGGCTGCAAACTCTGATCACTTTTCCCCCCTTTTATTTTTTTTTAATTTTTTTTAAATTAATTTATTTACTTTTTAAATACATTTGTCTCTGCCTTCCCCCCCCTCTTTCCCTTGCCCCCTCCCACCTTCCCTCCCTCAGCTCTTCCCCTTTGGTTTTGTCCATGAGTCCTTGCTATATGTTCCTTGACTTTCCCCTTCCCTTCCCTTTCCCTGCCCCCCCTTCCCTCTTGTCTCTGTTGATTTCTTTTCCTTTCAGTGTTGCTGGTCATATTTGTCTTGCTTCTTTGCATTGTTGGTTAGGTTCCGCTTATAGGTGAGATCATATGGTATTTGTCTTTCGCCCCCTGGCTTATTTCGCTTAGCATGATGCTCTCCAGTTCCATCCATGCTGTTGCGAAGTTTAGTACTTCTTTTTTTCTTTCTGCTGCGTAGTACTCCATTGTGTATATGTACCATAATTTTTTGATCCAATCATCTACTGATGGGCATTTAGGTTGCTTCCAAGACTTGGCTATTGTAAATTGTGCTGCTATGAACATTGGGGTGCATAGGTTCTTTTGTATTGGCGTTTTGGTGTTCTCAGGGTATAGTCCCAGCAGGGGAATCGTTGGATCAAAAGGCAGTTCCATTTTCAGCTTTCTGAGGAAATTCCACACTGCTTTCCATAGTGGCTGCACCAGTCTGCATTCCCACCAACAGTGGACTAGAGTTCCCTTTTCTCCACAGCCTCGCCAGCACCTGTTGTTTGTGGATCTGTTTATGATGGCCATTCTGACCGGTGTGAGGTGGTACCTCATGGTGGTTTTGATCTGCATTTCTCTAATGGCTAGTGATGCAGAGCATCCTTTCAAATGCCTCTGGGCCCTCTGTATCTCCTCCTTAGAAAAGCATCTGCCCAGGTCCTTTGCCCATTTTTTGATTGGATCGTTTGTCTTCTTGGAGTAAAGTCGAGTGAGTTCTTTGTATATCTTGGAGATCAAACCTCTATCTGATGTATCATTAGCAAATATATTTTCCCAAAGGGTTGGCTCCCTTTTCATTTTGCTGATGTTTTCTTTAGCCATGCAGAAGCTTCTTATTTTGATGAGGTCCCACTTGTTTATTCTTTCCTTTATGTCCCTTGCTTTAGGAGACATATCAGTGAAAAAATTGCTGCATGGGATATCTGAGAGTTTCCTGCCAATGTTCTCCTCGAGGACTTTGATGGTGTTGCGACTTATATTTAAGTCTTTTATCCATCTTGAGTTTATTTTTGTGTATGGTGTCAGCTGATGATCCAATTTCAATTTTTTGCATGTAGCCATCCAGCTCTCCCAACACCATTTGTTGAAGAGGCTGTTATTGCTCCATTTTATGCTTCTGCCCCCTTTTTCAAATATTAGATGTCCATAGAGACCTGGGCTTATTTCTGGGCTTTCTATTCTGTTCCACTGGTCTATGGGTCTGTTCTTGTGCCAGTACCACATTGTTTTGAGTATAGTGGCTTTGTAGTAGAGTTTGATGTCCGGTATTGTGATCCCTCCTACTTTGTGTTTCTTTCTCAAAATTGCTGCAGCTCTTCGAGGTCGTTTATGATTCCATATAAATTTTTGAAATGTCTGTTCTATTTCTGTGAAATACGTCATTGGTATCTTAATAGGGATTGCGTTGAAACTATAGATTGCTTTTGGTAGTATGGACATTTTAAGGATATTAATTCTTCCAATCCATGTGCACGGTATATGCTTCCATTTATTTGTGTCTTCCTTAATTTCTTTTTTCAATGTTGTATAGTTTTCTGCATACAGGTCTTTTGTGTCTTTGGTTAAATTTATCCCTAGGTACTTTATCTTTTTTCGTGCTATATCGAATGGTATATTTTTCCTGATTTCTTCTTCTTCTATTGCATTGCTGGTGTACAAAAACGCCTTTGATTTCTGAATGTTGACTTTGTATCCTGCTGTTTTGCCAAATTCACTTATTAGGTTGAGGAGTTTTTTGGTAGAGTCTACAGGGTTCTCTATGTACACTATCATGTCATCTGCAAACAATGATAGTTTTACTTCCTCCTTTCCTATTTGGATGCCTTTTATCTCTTTCTCTTGTCTGACCGCTGTGGCTAGGACTTCCAATACGATGTTGAAAAGAAGCAGTGAGAGCGGACATCCTTGTCGTGTTCCCGATCTTAGTGGGAAAGCTTTCAGTTTTTGCCCGTTGAGTATGATATTGGCTGTAGGTTTTTCATATATGGCCTTTATTACGTTGAGGAATGCCCCATTGATTCCCATTTTGCTGAGTGTTTTGATCATAAATGGGTGCTGTACCTTGTCAAATGCTTTTTCTGCATCTATCGAGATGATCATGTGGTTTTTGTCTTTTCTTTGATTTATGTGGTGTATCACGTTTACTGATTTGCATATATTGAACCATCCCTGCATCCCTGGGATGAATCCCACTTGATCGTGATGGATAATCTTTTGAATGTATTGCTGGATGCGGTTTGCCAATATTTTGTTGAGGATTTTAGCATCTATGTTCATCAGCGAAATTGGCCTGTAGTTTTCTTTCTTTGTAGGGTCTTTATCTGGTTTTGGGATCAGGGTGATGCTGGTCTCATAGAAGGAGTCTGGCAGTCTTCCCTCCTCTTGGATTTATTGGAATAGTCTGAGAAGGACAGGGGTTAGCTCTTCCTTAAATGTTTTGTAAAATTCTCCTGGGAAACCGTCTGGCCCTGGACTTTTGTGTGCTGGGAGTTTCTTGATGACTGCTTCAATTTCCCCAACTGTTATCGGTCTGTTCAAGCTTTCTGTTTCTTCCTCCTTCAGTGTTGGAAGATTATACTTTTCTAAAAATTTGTCCATTTCATCCAGATTTTCAAATTTCTTGGCATATAATTGTTCATAATAGTTTCTGATGATCATTTGTATTTCTGTGGTATCAGTTGTTATTTCTCCTCTTTCATTTCTGATATTATTAATTTGGGTCCTCTCCCTTTTTTTCTTGATGAGTCTGCTCAAAGGTTTGTCCACTTTATGAATCTTTTCAAAGAACCAGCTTCTGGATTGGTTGATCCTCTGAATTGTTCTTTTTGTCTCTATGTCATTCAGTTCTGCTCTCATCTTGACTATTTCCTTCCTTCTACTTGCTCTGGGATTTATTTGTTGTTGTTTCTCCAGTTCTTCAAGTTGTAGTGTTAGGTCTTTTATTTGAAATGTTTCTATCTTTTTAAGGTAAGCCTGTATTGCTATGAACTTCCCTCTCAGGACCGCCTTTGCTGTGTCCCATAGGTTTTGGACAGTTGTCTGTTCATTTTCATTTGTTTCCAGAAATTTTTTTATTTCTTCTCTTATCTCATTATTGACCCATTCATTGTTTAAAAGTGTACTGTTCAGTCTCCATGAGTTTGCAAGTTTTTGAAGTTTCTCTTTGAGTTTGATTTCGAGTTTCAAGGCCTTGTGGTCTGAGAAAAAGTTTGGTATTATTTCAATTTTCCTGAATTTACTGAGGCTTGCTTTGTGTCCTATCATGTGGTCTATCTTTGAAAAACTGCCATGAGCATTTGAAAAGAATGTGTATTTTTCTTCTTTGGGATGTAAGATTCTATATATGTCAGTTAAGTCTCTTTGATTCAGTGTTTCATTCAGCGCCACGATATGTTTATTAATGTTTTGTTTGGAAGATCTGTCCATTTTGGACAGTGGGGTGTTGAAATCCCCTACTATCAGTGTGTTGCTATCTATATCTTTTTTGAAGTCATCCAACAATTTCCTTATCAACTTGGGGGCTCCTATATTGGGAGCATATAAGTTTACAATGTTGATGTCTTCTTGATAGATTCTTCCTTTAAGTATGATAAAGTGCCCCTCTGGGTCTCTCTTTATGGCCTTTGCTTTGAAATCGACTTTGTCTGATACAAGTATGGCAACGCCAGCCTTTTTCTCATGTCCATTTGCTTGGAATATTATTTTCCATCCCTTTACTTTCAATCTGTGTAGGTCTTTTGCTCTGAGGTGGGTCTCTTGTAGGCAGCATATGTGTGGGTCATGTTTTCTTATCCATTCAGCTACCCTGTGTCTTTTGATTGGGGCATTTAGTCCATTCACATTGAGAGATATTACTGATAGAAACTTACTCATCTTTTCTCTTTGTACTTGTGTTCCTCTCTGTCTCATTCTTTTCCTTCATCTGCTTAAACCAGTCCCCTAAGCATATCTTGGAGTGCTGGTTTGGTAGAGATGTATTCTTTTAGCTTTCTTTTGTCTGGGAAACTCCGTATTTCTCCTTCTATTTTAATGGAGAGCCTAGCTGGGTAGAGCAGCCTTGGCTGTAGGCCCTTGCTTTTCATGGCTTGGAATATTTGTTGCCATTCCCTTCTGGCTTGGAGTGTTTCTGTTGAGAAGTCAGCTCCTAGGCGTATCGGGGCCCCCTTGTATGTTACTTTCTCCTTCTCCCTTGCTGCCTTCAGGATTCTCTCTTTGTCTTTGACATTTGCCATTTTAATGATGATGTGTCTTGGAGTGGACCTCCTTGGGTCCTTCTTGAGTGGGGTCCTCTGTGCCTCCTGGATCCATGAGAGCCTTTCTCTCCTCAAATTAGGGAAATTTTCCATCATTACTTTTTCGAGGAGGTTCTCTATCCCTTGCTCCTCTTCTTCTCCTTCTGGTATCCCTATTATACGGATATTATTGCGTTTCAGGTTGTCCTGCATTTCCCTAAATGCTTCTTCATTCTTTTTGAGCCGTTTTTCCATTTCTTGCTCTTTCTGGGAGCTTTTTTCTACCTTATCCTCCATCTCACTGATTCGATCCTCAGCTTCATCCAGCCTGCTTTGGATTCCTTCTACTGTGTTCTTCAATTCAGAAATGGTATTCTTCATATCCTCTTGTGTCTTCTTGATAGTTTCTATGTCCTTTTCCAGGCTGATATAGTTTGCTGTAAGATCCTGATAGTTTCTCTGCAGTTTCTCATAGTTCTCTTTGAGCTGGCTGAGCTCATTGAGCTTCCTTAGAACCATTGTTTTAAATTCCATATCTGATAGATCCCTTGCCTCTATTTCATTGAGCTCTCTCTGTGGGGAATCCCCTTTTCCACTCATTTGGGGAGAACTTCTTTTTCTTCCCATTTTTGTGAGAGTCTGTTAAGTATTTTTGTCCTTTACTTTTCTTTCTGGGCTTGCCTCTGATGATGTCAGTTGTTGACCCTATAGGGCCTTGGGTTGTTTGTTTGAGCCTTTCAGGAGTCTAATGCCTGTGTCTGACTCCTGCTTGGAGCAGCTCTGTGACCCCTTCGGTCACGGCTGGGCTATTTTTTGGGATCTCTCTGCGCTCTCACGAGAGCTCCTTGAGCGCGTTCCCAGCGCGGCAGGGTCCCCCACCTGCCTGGGCTCGCATGTGTTTGCCCCAGACCAGGGGGCTTATTCGCGACCTCCCGTGCTCATCTGAACTCCCTGGCACGCGAGCTTCGCGGCACTGGTCAGTTTAGAGTCTTCTATTGTGTGTTTTCCCCTCTTTTGGCTCTTTGGGTGCGTTGCTTGCCCTCGCCAAATGGGGACTACGGAAATGGGAGGAAATCAGCTCTCCGGTTAATCCTGTTTCTGGTCTCTCCTCCAGGGACTCTGGGCAGCTCTACTTATTTTGTGGGCTGCTCCGCAATCGCGGCGGGTAGGTCAATTTGTGCCTGCCCTTGCCCCTCTGTGCAATCCCTCGCAGGCCGTATGGGTGCCAGTCTGTGTGAGGCCTTGCCGGCAGGTGCAAGCGTTCGCCAGCCCGCGTGGGTCACACACACGCTCGCCAATCCTCGCCAGTCACTCGGCGCAAGTGTGCGCGCCTGCTCTGGGTGTTTTGGGGGTGTCTATGTTTGCTTTTCGGCTTTTGGCTCTTTGGGGGTGTGGCCTCTTCCCGCGCAATGGAGACTTCGGCAAGGAGAAGGAGTCAGGACTCCCCGGTTCCTCCTCCTATTCTTTCCCCAACGCCTCCGTTTCTAGTCTCCCCTCAGGGGCCTCTGGGCAGTTCTGTGACCCCTTCGGCTGAGGATCCAACCCCTGTGCGGACTGCGTTTCAATCGCAGGCAGTCTGGTTCATGCGCGCCCCGCTTCTGCCTCTTTGGGGTCGCGCCTTTCCAGCCCACAATGGAGACTACCGAACGTGGAGGGAGTCGGGACTCCCCGGTTCCTCCTCCCGTTCTTTCCCCAACGCCACTGTCTCCAGTCTCTCCTCAAGGCTCTCCCAGACAGTCTGCACTCAGCCCCGCAGGTCACACGCGCACAAGCTGTGCGCGGAGCGCACAAAAGGCAGGTTAATTGATTCCCTTATGCCTGAGCGAGATGGTAGCTGCAGAGTGGGAAGTGCGCCATCACCCGGGCTCCACCGGCCGCAGAGTCCGTTCTCCTCACAAAGTTTTCCTCACCAGTCTTTTCCCAGGCACCAGCCCACCCTGCTGCCGCCTGTACCCAGCGATCAAGGAGGGTGGCTGCCGCTGCAACTTTTGCGTTTGCCCTTTAAATGTCTTTTTGCATCCCCAGCCACCTGTCTCTGGCAGAGAGTGCCCCTAAGCTTTTTGGGGTTGTGTTTTGTCTGTATTTTCTCGGCTTTAGCGGCTGTAGTTTAGGGGTTCCTGTTTATGATTCAGACCCCATTCTTCCCGGGGGGACGCTAACTGGCCGTTTCCATGTCCCTCTGGTGCCAGTGCCCGTGCGCACCCAGCCCACCCTCTCGAGCCTCCACCGCAATTCTCACCCGTTGGGATGTGTGAGAGTCGAATCCGCTGTCCGCGGCACCAAGGCTCCTCTCCCACTATCGCTCCACTGCTTTCCAGGTGATTACTCCATTATTTAGTTGCAATTCCAGTTTGGTTTTGGGAGGAGGTCAGCGTGACTCCATTTCACTCCTCCGCCATCTTTTTTTCTCCCCCCCCCCTTTTATTTCTAAATGAAATTTAGTTCACAAGTCAGGACAGTGCTCTAGAATCCACTATTGATTAATCAATTAGAAATGTCTGCCTAGGCTGCGAGATGGGGATGGAGTTTGTGCATGTCAGTTGTAACGCATACCCAGGTAGACACAATGGATCTCATATAGAACAAATAAATACTTCAGATAAATAAATACTTGAGATGAGAGCATACCATTTTTCTCTTAACCAGGATTACTCAATATTTGTCTTCATTTGAATCCCCTGGCAATTTGATTTAATATGTATATTCTGATTCAGTCTGCCTTGGCTGATGGCCCAATTCTGCCTTTTTAGCCAGTTCCCAGATGATGCTGATACTGTGAGTCCTCAGACCTCGTTGTTAGTACCAAGCTTCTAAACTTTCTTTATCCACTTTATTTTTGTAATTTCCTGCCAAAATGTTATTTTAGCCAAAAATAAAATATTATACCATTTACAAAGAAAAACAACTCTGAAGGACAATTCACTGCAGAGTCCGAGTATACTTTTTCTGCAGTGTTTAGTAACAGCTCTTGTGCCCCTACCTGTCAGAGCTGCATTGCAGCATTGTGAGGAATCCTTGCAACTTTCCCATCTTTATTTATATTTATTCTATCACATTGCTTTCTACTGGGAGACAAGATGGTAAACAGCCTTTGATGACTGATGCCCTTTCCTTCTCTTCTTAATAAAACCTACCTGATGTAAATTACTGACTGCTTCTAGAAAGGGATAGAAATACTGATCGTAAATAATGCTCCAGTGAAAATGAGGGTGCTTATGTTCCTTTGAATTAGTATTTTGGGTTCTGTGTTATGACCTTTTAAGGTTGGACAAGTTCAAAGGATTTGAGCAGATGGAAGAATATTCACAGAGCTGCTGAGATGTCTCACATACCTTTATTCTGGGGTGGGTGATCCCTGCATGCCTCAAGCTGCGTGTCCCCCTGCATCTCACTTGTCCCCCAATGGGAAATCCCTAACTTGCTTTTATACTAAATACAGACAAAGCCAGCAGGAAGCCAGAATATTATGCAACATAGCATAATTCTGCTCATGTGGGCCCACTCAAGGTTATGGGAACCATTTATTGAACCCAGTCTCACGAATATGAGAACACTGCTTATCTTAGTTCACCAGATGTCTGGGTGAGGGAGCCAGACTGACTTCATTTACCCTATAGGTTCTTTTAGATATATTCCCAGAAGTGGGTTTGTTGGGTCAAAAGGCAGATCCATTTTTAATTTTTTGAGGTATCTCCATACTGCTTTTCACAGTGGCTGCACCAGTCTGCATTCCCACCAAGAGTGCAAAAGTGTTCCCCCTTCTCCTCATCCTCACCTCACTTGTTTGTTGATCTACTGGTGATAGCCATTCTGACAGGCATGAGGTGGTATCTCATTGTGGTTTTAATTTGCATCTCTCTGATAATTAGTGACATTGAGCATCTTATCATATGTCTATTGGCCATCCCTATGTCCTGTTTGGGGAAGTGTCTATTCAGGTCCTTTGCCCATTTTTTAATAGGGTTGTTTGTTTTTTTGGTGTTGAGTTTTGTAAGCTGTTTATAAATTTTGGGTGTTAACCCCTTATCAGATGTATTGGCAAATATGTTCTGCATTCTGTGGGTCATCTTTTTATTTTGTTGATTTCCTTTGCTGTGCAAAATCTTTTTAGTTTGATGTAGTTCCATTTCTTTATTCTTTGTTTCGGTTGCCTGGGGAGATATAGCCAATAAAATATTATGACGAGCAATGTCTGAGATTTGGCTGCCTATGTTTTCTTTTACAATTTTTATGGTTTTGAACCTAACATTTAAGTCTTAAAACCATTTTGAATTTATTCTTGTGTGTGGTGTAAGAAGGTGGACTAATTTGATTTTTCTGCATATATCTGTCCAATTCTTCCAACACCATTTATTGAATAGAATACCTTAGCCCATTGTATGTGCTTGATTCCTCTGTTGAATATTAATTGACTATAAAGTTGTGGGTTTATTTTTGGGCTGTCTATTCTGTTCCATTCATCTATGTGTCTCCTTTTAGGCCAGTGCCATGCTGTTTTGATTACTATGGCCTTATAGTACAGTTTGATATTATGTAGTGTGATTCTTGCAACTTTGTTTTTCTTTCTCAGTATCAGTGTTGCCATGCAGGGCTTTCTGTGGTTCCACATAAATTTTTGAAATATTTGTTCTACTTCTGTGAAATATGTTATTGGAATCTCGATGGGAATTGCATTGAATATATAGATTGCTTTGTGTAGTATGGACATTTTAATGATATTAATTTCTTCCTATTCATGAACACGGCATGTGCTTCCACTTATTTGTATCTTCTATTCTTTCCTCAGTGTCTTATAATTTTCCAACTACAAGTCTCATATGTCTTTGGTTAAGTTTATTCCTAGGTATTTTATTCTTTTGGTAGTAATTGTGAATGGGATTGTTTTCTTAATTTCCTTTTCTGTTAGTTCATCATTGGTATATAAAGATGCAACTGATTTCTGGATATTAATTTTATATCCTACTACTTTACTGAATTTATTTATCAGTTCTAGTAATTTCTTGGTGGAATCATTGGGGTTTTCAATGTACAGTATCATGTCCTCTGCAAATTAAAAAAAAAAACAAAACAAAACAGTTTTACTTCTTCCTTTCCAGTTTGGTTGCCTTTCATTTCTTTTTCTTGTCTGATTGCTTTGTCTAGGATTTCCAGTACTATGTTGAATAAGAGAGGTGAAAGTGGACATCCTTGTCTTGTTCCCAACCTTAATGGGACTGCTTGTAGTTTTTGCCTGTTAAGTATGATGGTGGCAGTGGGTTTGTCATATATGGCCTTTATTATGTTTAGGTATGTTCTCTCTATTCTCACTTTGCTGAGAGTTTTTATCCTAAATGGGTGCTGGATTTTGTCAAAAGCTTTTTATGCATCTATCGATGTGATCATGTGGTTTTTATCCTTCATTTTGTATATGTAGTGAATCACATTCATTGACTTGTGAATGCTGCACCATCCTTGCATTTTCGGAATAAATCCCACTTGATCATGGTGTATAAACTTTTTGATGCATTGCTGTATGTGTTTTGTTAATGTGTTGTTGAGGACTTTAGCATCTATGTTCATCTGGTATATCGGCCTATAATTTTCTTTCTTCATAGTGTCGTTTTCTGGTTTTGGAAATAGGGTAATGCTGGCCTCATGAAATGAGTTTAGGAGTCTTTCCTCCTCTTGAATTTTATGAAATAGTTTGAGAAGGAGAGGTATTAGTTCTTTTCGGAATGTTTGGTAAAATTTACTTGTGAAGCCACCTGGTCCAGGGCTTTTGTTTGTTGATAGTTCTTTTTATTACTGCTTTGCCAAGATACAGAAGCAGCCCAAATGTCCATCAGTAGATGAATGGAAAAAACAACTGTGGGACATTTACACAATGGAATACTAATTGGCCATAAAAAAGAAGAAAGTTTTACGCTTTGCAGCAGCATGGATGTACTTGGAGAACATTATGCTAAGTGAAATAAGCCTGTCAAAGAAATACAAGTACCATTTGATCTTAGTCATATGTGGAATCTAATGAACAAACTGAACTAACAAGGAAAATGTGGACAGACCCATAGATGGAGAGCAGGATGATGGCTAGTGGCAGGGGAAGGTTAGGAAGTGAGACGATTGAGTAAAAAGGGAAAAGGACTCATGGACATGGACAACATTGTGGTGATTTCTGAGGGGAGGAGGGTATAAGGGAACTAAATGGTAATGGAAAAAATACAACAAAGATTAAGTTAAAACAAAAGCAGCGGTCTCCAATGATAGAAGTTCATACCACAAAGTCAGGAAATCAAGACAGATCAACGTAAGAAGCAGAAGCAAAAGACAAGAGTCTCACAAATAATCGGAAGACAAAGAAATATTCCCCACTTGAAGGGAAAGGAGGAACTCCCAGAAAGAGAACTAAATGAAATAGAGGCAAGTAAGCTATCAGATATTGAGTTCCAAACAACGGTTTTAAGGAAGCTCACTGAGCTCAATGAGCTCAGACAGAATTACAAAAAACTACAGGGAAACTATGAGGAACTTACTTCAAACTATATCAGCATGAAAAAGGACATAGAAACCACCAATAAGAGAAAAGAGGAAATGAAGAATACAATTTCTGAATTGAAGAACACAGTAGAAGGAATCAAAAGTAGGCTAGATGAACCTGAGGACCGAATCAGTGAGCTGGAAATCCAGGTAGACAAAAGCTCCCAGAAAGAGCAAGAAAATGAAAAAAGAATAAAAAAGAATGAGGAGGCATTTAGGGAAATGCAGGACAACATAAAACATAATAATATCCATATAACAGGGGTACTAGAAGGAGAAGAGGATGAGGAAGGGATAGAGAACCTGTTTGAAAAAGTCATGATGGAAAACTTCCCTCATTGGAGGAGAGAAAAAGGCACAAAAGTCCAGGAAGCCAGAGGGTCCCATTCAAGAGGAACCCAATGAGGCCCTCTCCAAGACACATCATCATTAAAATGGCAAATATCAAAGACAAACAGAGACTCCTAAAGCAAGCAAGGGAGAAAGAGGCAGTAACATATAAGGGAGCCCCAATATGGCTAGCATCTGACTTCTCAACAGAAACACTGCAAGCCAGAAGGGAATGGCAAGAAATATTCCAAGTCATGAAAAGCAAAGGCCTGCAACCAATAATGCTTTACTCAGCAAGGCTCTGTTAAAATGGAAGGAGAAATAAGGAGTTTTCCAGACAAAAGGAGACTAAAAGACTGTACCTCCACCAAACCAGCACTGCAAAATATGCTAAAGGGACTGCTGTAAGATGAAGAAAATGTTTCTATGAATACCCAGTTCCTTTCATAGTCACCAATACTTGATATTACCAATATTTTTAATACTCATTTATCTGATTGTGACAATGATGTTATTTTAATTGTTACTTTACTATTTGTTGAAGCTAAACCTGTTTTATTATATTTCTTTCCTATTTCTATTTTTTTTAAAAGCTTTAAATGACTTTTTGGTATCCTCTATCCTTTTATCGATCAAAGGTTTGTAGAACTTTTTTCAAAAAAAGGAAAAAAACTATTAACCATGTTTTAGATGTGTTGCAAATACTTTTCTATTCCTTGTCCTTTAACTTTTTTTACGTGTATATTACTATATAGTTAAATGTTTAATATGATCATAATGTCAATATTTTTAAAAAATTGATTAAGTTAAAACAATATTCCCAGAAAAAAACTAAAGTGAGGACAGGTATTTCTGGAATCTGTATGATTTAATGCATCCAAAGTGTTTTGAAGTTTGTATAATGCACAAGGATTTATTTGAATTGTGTGCATTTTTAGTATTTATTTATTAATAGTTTTTGAAATAAGTATTAAAGTTTCTATAACATGTTATATTGAATATGTAACTTGTTTAGAACTTCATATAATGTATACAAATACTTATAAGATCCATATGCATTTATGAGTATCTTGAAACTGTTTTTTGAAAGTAGACAAAGTATCTTCTTATGACTTTAAGATGTCAGTTTTTCTAAAAAATTACTTGGAAGTTTTTCTTACAATTATGTGTGTTAACTTTATATAATTAATTGGGTTTTCATTTTATGTCTTATGCTTCAAAATGAATACAATGACATGGAATCATTGTTAAAAACTTGAGGACTGATTTTTTAAAAAGAATGGAAATGTCACTAAAATTAGGCCAGCAATACTTTGGAACCTGTTCTACCTGGGATTCCTTTCTATTATAGCAATAACAATAAATTAAAATCCTCATCATCTCTTCTTCAACCTTTGTTTAACTCTACAGGTGTCTTCTTGTCCTAGGGGTGCTTCTAATTGGCCTTTTCCTAAAGGATCCTAAGTCACCATGGAGTACAGTGAGCTTCAGCAGTGGCAACCCAAACCTTCTCTGCATTAACAAACAAGAAACAAAATAGCTCTTTTTGTTACTGTTTTTCTCTCCAAGATTCCAGCTCATAAGATATATGACAGAACACATTGGTTTCTTTCTCTGTATACTTCTCTTTCTCTCTCTTCTTTCCCTGTCACAGCTTTTCCTCTCCTGTTACTTATCTTGAGTCACCCTCTTGTTTTCTCCTTCTCCTCTTCTGTGTTCTCTTCCTCTTACCCTCTTTTTTCCCCTCTTTTTCTCCTCTTCTATCTTTTGTCCTCCCTTGTAAATGTTTCTGAATGTGTAAGAATCATAAAAATCTCTCTGCCAGCGAAGTTGATGGATTTATCTAAAGTATGTCATTGTGGAGTTTCAAGCTCAGTGAAGCCTAAAAGCATTATTTCAGGCTCCCCATTTAGTAACCAGCCTTCAAATGAATGCCCAAAATTGTTTTCTTTTTTTAATTAACAAATTGTTACTAACCAATAGCCTGAAATCCAATTAGAAAATAGAGTTTCCATTAATGTAGAACAAAAACAATGTGTTTAAGGTAACAGTGTGTTTATTGCTTTTCATTTGAAGTGGCTAGGTAATGAGGTGGGACATGCAGCATCTGCTATTTCTGTTTACAACTTGCATCCTATGATGTGAGGCCAAGTGGCTCTGTCCAAGTTAGGAGTTCAGGCATTAGCCTCATGCTCACCACCTGTAATATTTGATTAATATGATAAAAGTGTAGGCTGAAGCTTCCTTGACAAATATACTGAGCCTCTGGGAGCTGCATGGATGTGAGCATGATGTCACCACAGCCCATCCAAATGCTTCTACCAGGTTCAGGACTCTGAAATCATTTGGCAATATTTTAGCAATACAATGGGGGAGAAACAAACAGGAGAGCTGTTAGAAACACTCAGTGCCTTCCAACCAGAGCCTTGCTTGGAGGAAACATCCCTGAGGTTCTTAGTTTTCTTCCCACCCTCTTGGCTGAGCTTTCTCCTCCCAAGCTTGCTAGAAGCACTGCCCAGCACTTTTCTGATTGCATGAGGTTTTAGAGTTCCCTTAAGTTGAACAGCAGAAATCACATTTATAATCACAGGTTGATTAAAAGAAACACATGGGCAGGGAAGATGACCAGAGTACAATCCTTTGTTCCTTATCATCCATTCTCTTTTTCATTACATTTGTGAATCCTTTTAGAAATCCACACACATTGTATTCTTTTATACACAGTACCCTGGCCTTACATGCACATTTACAAATATACAAATTTCCTGTGTGTACATGAAGCAAAGAGAGATGCAGGAGGATTTAAACATTTCAACACATTGTGCTCATCTTTCACTCAATAGACATGTACCCTCGATGAGACTTACTAAGGAGATTGCACATTCCAGGCTTCCATCTCAAGCTCCTTGAAACTTTTCTTACCTCATTTAGTATGGTTCTAGTATTTAAAGACTCAGGATTTATTTTTAGTACAATGTGGACCCTGTATAAAACTGAGTAATATAAGAGAGTTCTGTTTTTCAACTAGAGTTGTAGTGGAATAATTAAGAAAGGGCATAGGGATTGAAATCAGACTGCCTGGTTCTACATCCATATACTAGTTACTACCTATTTTTCCCTTAGTCTCTCTGTGACTCAATTGCCCATCTGTAAAGTGAGGTTAGTGTTGGAGGGGAGGAAAAACTTTTCCTCTCCCCTCTTAGTTTCAGTAACTGGGATCTGTGAATTAAACTGACAAGACAGATTAACAGGAGCAAAGGTTTATTTTGCACGCACACTGGGAGCTTCACAGAAAAGAATTAAAAGCCCAAACCTAGAAGTGTCTAGCTTTGAGAGTTTACATACCATTTTAACAAAGGAAAATAAATTGCTGAGTTGGGAGTAGACAATGGAAAAGGGGCTTGGACTTCCTGGGGCTGTAATTTGTGGGAAGGTACATATATGGAGGAAACCAATAAAAGATAAGGACTATTTAGTGAGGTTTGTTATGCATACTCAGCTTGGTGTCATCTCTCAGATGATTAAGCATCTTCTCTTTTTCCTGGTATGGAGAGGGTGACACCTTCACAAAGAGAAATTTATGCCCTCCTTTCAGGCAGAAAGGAACAGGGCAGGGTGTTCCTTCTATGGCTGTTTTTTAATTGTCTTAATCTCAAAATAATCCTATGTCAAAGTGGCATATTTTGGGGTGGCATATTCTGATCACCTTCAGTGTAAAGAGCAAGAAACTCATAGGGTAGAAAATTAATTATAGAAAGAATTTTATAAAGTTCTTTCTTCCTTCTCAGTGAGATAGGTGAGTAGGGTTTAAATCACATAGTTGGGGAAGTACATATATGTTCTTTGGGGACCACTGGAGAATAGGAGTGTCTTCCCCAACCTGCTCACCACAGAAGCCAAGAAGAGGAATTACATAGCTATGGGGGGTGAGGCCTGGCTTTGCTGAAGACCTTTACTTTGCCATAGGGTATGGATTATTGGTAAGAGGGTTTGTCTGATGATTAGGTGGGGTTGAATTGGGCTGGGCAGACATTAAATGATGGTTTACTAAGTAATTTCTAATAGACCACTCCTCCTGCCCTCACTGTAGGTATTTCATCATAATATGTTTGTGTTCTAAAGACTTTCTGCCACAACTGGCTCATGAACTAGTCAAACTAAGGCTCAGGGTCAGTCATAGGCAAATTTTTTTTAATAGTACTCTATTTTGCTTTCAAATCAATATTTTGTCCACCCCATCCTAGCTATATGCTTCATTTTTCAGCATTTTCATGGTAACCTTAAGCCACCCAGAAAAGCTCTTGTTTAGGATAGATCTACCTGGAATTCCTTCTCTAGGGGCTCAGCTCTAAATCAAGCTAATATGGTAAACTAAGGCCTGTAGAGGTGTTAATGAGAGTTAATTAGTTAGTCTCAGACCCAGTTTGAGAAGTTATAGTTAACTGCCTACCAAATTTTTTGATGGCATAATTTTCCCCATCTCCTCTCCCTTGCCATTTCCACTGGCCTGCTGTAATTATGAAAATGTCCAGCATGAATCATTTATTTGGGTTAGTAAGCTAGTATGTGGCCTGAAAGTTAAGTTCTTAAGTAGGAATGTGCTGGAACAATGAGGTGATCTTAACAAGAACGCTTTGTTCAGACAAAAGCTACTGGTTTGGTTTCCATAAGCATGGAAGAAGAGAACACAAAAGTGTCCCCTTTGTACTTAAAAAAGTAATTTATTTTATTTTTCCCTGAAGCTCATTTCTCTCAAAGCTGCCTATTCATATCAGATCTGAAACATTTGCAAAATACCCTACCCCGGGGCATATGCTCTTGTGAAATATTTGGAATAACTAAGAATGTAACTTGTCAATTAAACTGTTAAAATTGAGTCTGGTTTATAGTCCTACCTATTGGAAGATCTTTCTTAATTTTTTTTTTTTTTGGTGTACTTGCCTCAGACTTGCTCTTTTTTCTGGACCTGCTATCCACCTTGATGTGTCTCAAAAACAAGGTGGTATATTCATGCTTCTGAATACTTATTTTGTAAAGCAAAGCAAACTCTAAGATAGCTTTCAGAAACTCCAGGTCTGGGTCCAGGTGCCTCAGGATAGGGCAAATTGTCTTTTTGCTGAGATCATATTCACAGTGGAGTCTTTGTTGTATGGAAATAAACAAAGAATATCCATATGAGAACAAAGCCTATTTATTTCAAAGCTTACTGTAGCAAGGGATTCAGTAGCAATCACTTGTGTTTTGGCCAAGTCTCAAAGTCAGGAAGATGAATGGGAAAGCTTTATAGTAGAAAAAGGGGAAGGTTTCAGGCATGCTCTCATTAGAGGCTGTTGGCATGGGGGAGCTGCAGATGAGGTAACTGGAAGGAGGGCATTCTATGTGATTTGTTATGGGTGCATGTTTGGCTTTCTCTGGTTGGTCCTAAGTTAAAAGTGGGAACAAAAATTAGGGAAACT
Source organism: Pteronotus mesoamericanus (assembly GCF_021234165.1). Taxonomy (NCBI): domain Eukaryota; kingdom Metazoa; phylum Chordata; class Mammalia; order Chiroptera; family Mormoopidae; genus Pteronotus; species Pteronotus mesoamericanus. Next base: position 6,534,972 of record NW_026555072.1, read on the forward strand.
GTCGCATAGGAGGGACAAATGCAGCATATCTTGGGTTGGACCTGCACAAAGACTAGCAGAGGCAGCTGGTGATAGTGCATGAAATTGACAAAACAGCTGATTTGTTGCTATGCTACAAACTTTGGGTACTGTGCCTTACATAACTATTCTGGAAGAACATACACTGAAAATCTGTGCAGTTCAGTTTATAGTTTATGGCAATTTCCACAAACATTGGACTCTCCTGGTTCTTGAGCCAAGTTCAGTGCCGCAAAACAACATCGTCATAAGGAAGATAGCAAGGTCAGTACTCAGGTGGCAGAAAAATATGGCCATATCCAACTTCCTTGTGCTCTGGAAAGTTATTTTTCTGCAGAGTTTATCTGAGAGGTAGAATTATATACCACAGAGCTTCAAACCCTGCGGCCAGACTGCCTAGGTTAAAATCCTCTTTTTGTTATGTACTTGCTATGTGGTCTCAGGAAAGTATTTAAGCTATCTGTGCCTCAGTTTGTTCATTTGTCAAATGAAGAAGATGATAATATCAGATAAAGTAGTTGCGCTGATTTAATGAGTTAATCTATATGAAGACTTAGAATTGTGCCTGGCATATGTAGTAAGCATCATATTAATATTATGATGTCAGCCTCATTGTTTTCCAGGTAGAATTTTAGAATTCTGATGTAGCAATATCTTTCAAAATTTTACTGTTTTCTATTGTTCAAATACATTTGTCTCCATTTTCTCACCATCACTTTCTCCTGCCCTACTGAACCCCACCTAACACCCCCAATTCTTCCCCACTTTGGCTTGTCCATGGGTCCTTTATACATGTTCCTTGACTTGACCCTGTCCATTCTATCCACATTAAGCCCCTCACTCCTTCCCTCTACATACTGTTGGTTTGTTTTCTCTTTCAGTGTTGCTGGTTATATTTTTCTTGCTTGTTTGTTTTCTTGATTAGGTTCCACTTTTATGTGAGATCATATGGTATTTGTCTTTCACCCCCTGGCTGATTTAGCTTAGCATAATGCTCTCCAGTACCATCCATGTGTCACAAAGGGTAGTAGCTCTTTCTTTCTTTCTGCTGTGTAGTAGTCCATTGTGTAAATGTACCATATTTTTTTGATCCACTCATTTACTGATGGACACTTAGGTTGCTTCCAAGACTTTGTTATTGTAAATTGTGCTACTATGAACATTGGGGTGCATACATTCTTTTGAATTCATGTTTTGGGATTCTTAGGGTATAATCCCAGTAGTGGAATCTCTGGGTCAAAAGGCAGTTCCATTTTTAGGTTTTTGAGGAAATTCCAAACAGTTTTCCACAGTGGCTACACCAGTCTGCATTCCCACCAAAAGTGTACTAGGGTTCCCTTTCCTCCACAACCTCTTCAGCACTTGTTTGTCAATTTGTTAATGATGGCCATTCTGACTGGTGTGAAGTGGTATCTCATTGTAGTTTTAATTTTCATCTCTCCAATGGATAGTGATGTTGAAAATCCTTTCATGTCTCTGGGCTCTGTGTACGTCCTCCTTGAAGAAGTGTCTGTTCAAGTCCTTTGCCCAATCTTTAATTGGATCGTTTGTCTTCCTGGAGTGGAGTTGTGTGAGTTCTTTATATATTTTGGAGTTCAAACTCTTGTCTGAGGTGTCATGGGCAAATGTATTTTCCCATACAGTTGGTTCCCTTTTCATTTTCCTGATGTTTTCTTTAGCCTTGCAGAAGCTGTCTATTTTGATGAAGTCTCATTTGCTTATTCTTTCCTTTCTGTCCCTTGCCCAAGGGAAAATATTGGTGAAAATATTGCTGCGTGAAATATTTGAGAGTTTCCTGCCTATGTTCTCCTTTGTGACTTTTATGGTGCAGTGATTTATATTTAAATCTTTTATCCATCTTAAGTTTATTTTAGTGTATGGTGTAACCTGGGGCTCAAATTTCAAATTTTTGCACATAGCTGTCCAGATGTCTCAACAACATTTGTTGAAGAGGTTATTTTTACTCCATTTTATGCTTCTGCTCTCTTTGTTGAGTATTAATCGGCCACAAAGACATGTTTATTTCTGGGCTTTCTATTATGTTCCATTGATCTATGTGTCTGTCCTTATGTCAGTACCAGATTGTTTTGATTGCAGTGGCCTTGTAATATGGTTTGATGTCAGGCATTGTGATCCCTCCTACTTTTTTCTTCTTTCTCAAAATTGCTGCAGCTATTCGGAGTCATTTATGGTTCCATATACATTTTTAAAATGTTTGTTCTATATCTATGACATACATCATTTGTATTTTAATAGATATTGCATCAAATCTATTCATCGCTTTGGGTAGTGTGGACATTTGGATGATGTTATTCTTCCAATCCATGAACATTGTATATTTTTCCATATATTTGTGTCTTCCTTAAGTTCTTTCTTCAGTGTTGTGTAGTTTTCTGCGTACAGGTCTTTTACCTCCTTGGTTAAGTTTATTGCTAGGTACTTTATTTTTCTTTTGCTATAGGAAAGGGGTTTTTTTTTTTTTTTTTTTTTACTTATTTCTGATTCTGATATTTCATTGTTGGTGTACAAAAATGACTTTAATTTCTGAATACTGACTTTGTATCCTGCTGTTTTACCAAATTGACTTATTAGGTCGAGTAGATTTTGGTGGAGCCTATAGGGTTTTTTATGTATACTATGGTGTCATGTGTAAACAATGACAGTTTTGCTTCCTCCTGTCCACTTTGGATGCCTTTTATTTTTTTTTCTGCTCTGATCACTGTGGCTAGGACTTCCAATACTATGTTGAATAGAACTAGTAAAAGTGGACAACCTTGTCTTGTTCTTGATCTTAGTGGGAAAACTTTTAGTTTTGGGCCGTTGAGTATGATGTTGGCTGTAGATTTTTCATATATGGTCTTTATTATATTGAGGTATGCCACTTTGCTGAGTGTATTTATCATTGGTGCTGAACCTTATGAAATGCCTTTTCCATATCTATTGAAATGATCATGTGATTTTTTCTTTCCTTCTGTTTATGTGATGTATTTCATTTATTGATTTGCAAATATTGAACCATCCTTGCATCCCTGTGATGAATCCCACTTGATCATGATGGATGATCTTTTTAATGTATTGCTGGATGCGGTTTGCCAATATTTTGTTGAGGATTTTAGCATCTATGTTCATCAGAGAAATTGGCCCATAGTTTTCTTCCTTTGTGGGGTCTTTATCTGGTTTTGGGATTAGGATGATTCTGGCCCCATAACAAGAGTTTTGGAGTCTTGTCTCTCCTTGGATTTTTGGAATAATCTGAGAAGGACAGGGGTTAGCTCTTCCTTAAATGTTTTGTAATATTCTCCTGTGAAAAGATCCAGTCCAGGGCTTTTGTGTGCTGGGAGTGTTTTGATTACTGTTTCACTTTCACCAGTTGCTGTTGGTCTGTTCAGGCTTTCTGCTTCTTCATTCAGTGTTGGAAGGTTATATTTTTCGAGAAATGTGTCCACTTCTCCTAGAATTTCAAATACTTGGAATATAATTGTTCACAGTAGTTTTTTAGAATCCTTTGTATTTCTATGGTATCAGTTGTTATTTCTTCTCTTTCATTTCTGATATTATTTATTTGTGTCCTTTAACATTTTCTCTTGACAAGTCTGCTTAAAGGCTTTTTTATTTTGTTTTTTTCAAAGAACCAGCTCCTGGATTGGTTGATCCTTTGAAATGTTCTTTTAGTCTCCATGTCATTCAATTCTGCTTTGACCTTGATTTTTTTTCCTTCCTTCTACTCCCCCTGGGCTTTGTGTGTTGTTGTTTCTCCAGTTCCTGAAGATGTAGTGTTAGGTTGCTTATGTGAAATGTTTATATCTTTTTTCAGTAGGCCTGTATTGCTATGAACTTCCCTCTTAGGACTGCCTTCTCTGTGTCCCATAGGTTTTGGACTGTTGTGTGTTGATTTTCATTTTTTTCTGTTAACTTTTTAATTTCTTCCTTGATCTAATTATTGACACACTCAATGTTTAATAGCATTCTCTTCAGTGTCCATGACTTTGAATATTTGAGTTTTTTCCGTGAGGTTGGTTTCCAGCTTCAAGCCCTTGAGGTCCAAGAAAATGCTTGTTATGATTTCAATTTTCTTGAATTTAGTGAGGCTTGTTTTGTGTCCTATCCTGTGGTCTAAGTTTAAAATTGTTCCTTGTGCTTTTGAAAAGAATGTGTGTTTTGCTTCTTTGGGATGAAAAGTTCTATATATGTCAGTTAAGTCCATTTGATCTAATGCGTTGTTCAGTTCAACAATATCCATTTTAATGTTTTGTTTGGAAGATCTATCCAGTTTTGACAGTCGGGTGTTACAATCCCCTACTATCAGTGTGTTGCTATCTATATTTTTCTTTTTTAAAAAATTTATTTTCTTTATTTTTTCAAATACACTTGTCTCTGCCTTCCCCCCACCACCTTCCCCTGCCCCCTCCCCCCTCCCTCCATCCTTCCCCTTTGGTTTTGTCTATGAGATCTTGCTACATGTTCCCCAGCCCTCCCATTCCCTTCCTTTTCCCCTGTTCCCCCCTCTCCATCCCTCTTGTCTCTGTTGATTTCTTTTCCTTTCAGTGTTGCTAGTCTTATTTTCCTTGCATATTTGTATTGTTGCTTAGGTTCCGCTTCTAGGTGAGATCATATGGTATTTGTCTTTCACCCCCTGGCTTATTTCGCTTAGCATAATGCTCTCCAGTTCCATCCATGTTGTTGTGAAGTTTAGTAGTTGTTTTTTTCTTTCTGCTGCGTAGCATTCCATTTCGTAAATGTACCATGATTTTTTTATCCAGTCATCTACTGATGGGCATTTATGTTGCTTCCAACACTTGGCTATTGTAAATTGTGCTACTATGAACATTGGGGTGCATAGGTTCTTTTGAATCTGCGTTTTGGAATTCTTAGGGTATAGTCCCAGCAGGGGAATCACTGGATCAAAAGGCAGTTCAATTTTCAGCTTTTTGAGGAATTCCACACTGCTTTCCACAATGGTTGCACCAGGAAAGAATAAGCAAGTGGGACCTCATCAAAATAAGAAGCTTCTGCACGGCTAAAGAAAATATCAGAAAAATGAAAAGGGAGCCAACTGTATGGGAAAATATATTTGCTAATGATATATCTATATCTTTCTTGAAGTCGTCCAAGAATTTCCTTATATATTTGGGTGTTCCTATGACTGGTGTATATAGGTTTACAATGTTTATATCTTCTGGATGGATTCTTCTTTTGAGTATTATGAAGTGTCCTTCTCCTTCTGTATCTCTTCTTTTGGCCTTTGTTTAGAAATCTATTTTGTCTATATAAGTATTGGTACCCCCGATTTTCTTTCCTGTCCATTTTCTTAGAATAACTTTTTCCAACCCTTGACTTTCAGTCTATGTAAGTCTTTTTTTATGAGATGAGTCTCTTGTAGGCAGCATATGTGTAGGTCATGTTTTCTAATCCATTCAGCCACCCTATGTCTCTTGATTAGGGCATTTAATTCATTTACATTTAAAGTTATTATTGATAGGTACTTATTTATTTTTTCCCTTTGCAACTGCATTTCTTTCTCACTCTTTTTCTTCATATCATTAAAGCAGTTGCTTTAGCATATTTTGTAGTGCTTGTTTGGTGGAGATGTATTCTTGTAGACTTCTTTTGTCTGGGAAACTCCTTATTTTGCCTTCAATTTTTCTGCAGAGCCTTGCTGGGTAGAGCAGTCTTGGTTGCAGGCCTTTGCTTTTCATGACTTGGAATATTTCTTGCCATTTCCTTCTGGCTCGTAGTGTTTTTGTTGAGAAGTCAGCTGCTATCCTTATCGGGTCTCCCTTGTATGTTAGTACCTGTTTTACCTTGCTGCTTTTAAGATTCTCTGTCTTTGATATTTGCTATTTTAATTATGATATGTCTTGGATTGGGCTTTACTGGTTTCTTTTTGAATGGGACCCTCTGTGCTTCCTGGACTTGTGTGACTTTTTCTTTCCTCCACTTAGTGAAGTTTTCCATCATTACTTTTTCAAACAGGTTCTCTATCCCTTCCTCCTCCTGTTCTCCTTCTGTTATCCCTATTATACAGATATTATTACGTTTCAGGTTGTTCTGCATTTCCCTCAGCATCTCTTCATTCTTTCTGAGTCTTTTTTCATTTTCTTACTCTTTCTGGAAACTTTTTTCTACCTTGTCCTCCAGCTTGGTGATTTGACCTTCTGCTTCATCTGGCCTACTTTTTATTCCTTCTACTGCGTTCTTTCATTCAGACATTGTATTTGTCATTTCCTCTTCTGTATTCTTGATAGTTTCTATGTCCTTTTTCATGCAGATATAGTTTTTAGTAAGTTCCTCGTAGTTCCCCTCTAGTATTTTATAACTCTCCCTGAGCTCACTGAGCTCATTGAACTTCCTTAGGAACATTGTTTTGCACTCAAAACCTGATAGCTTCCTTGCCTCTATTTCATTCAGTTTTCTTTCTGGGGATTCGTCCTTTCCCTTTGATTGTGGTGTGTTTCTTTGTCTTCCCATTATTTGTGAGGGTGTTTTTTTTTCTTTGTTTCTGCCTCTTAAATTGGTCAGTCTTGATTCCCTGACTTTTTGTTGTGAACTTCTATGGTAGGAGACCTGTGAGATTCAGCGGTGCAGTAACCTTGATCTCCTGAACTTGCTTCTGTTTGGATTCCTTTTATGCCATTTATGTTGGTTCTCTGGAAGTAATTGAGTTTTCATTGTTGTTTGGTCACTTTTTAGTAGATCCTTCCCTCCTGCTGGTTGACTGAGGTTCACTCTTCCCACCACATCTTGTGTTCTTTCATCGAGGTTCTGCCAGAACAAAACCACAAGGCCCAGGAAGCAAACCCACATCTGCAAAATTAACTCTCCCCTGAAATCCCACTATCAACAACAAATGAACCAGTATTAATATAGCTGTAAAGAGATTAAGACTATTATAAGAAAGGAGAGAAATAAACTATTAGTATAAAATCTGTTTTCTTAATATACACAAACTTGAGGGACCCAAAATGGATGTTAAAAAGCTATTTGGTAAAAAAACATATCACAAGTCATGAGGAAGACCATAGTGAATTTCATCTCAGTAGCCTCTAGTATTTACTTCTTTTTTTTTTCTGGATCAGCCTCTGATGATGTCAGATGTTGACCCCATCTGACCTTAGGTAGTGTGTTAGAGACTTCCAGGAGTCTACTGTCCATGGCTGTCTCTTTCAGTTGTTAATCTAGTCATTTTGCAATCAGCAGCCAAGCTTAGGCACCATAAGGCAGATTTATTGTTTCCTCTCACACCGCTGCTGCTCATCTACCCGAGCAAGATGGCTGCTGCCGTATGGGGGATGCCTCAGCACTGGGATTCCACCGACTACTCTCTCAGTTCTCTCCCCAAAGCCTCCATCTCCAGTCTCTCCTCAAGTATCTTTAGTCTACTCTGTGCCCCTTCTATCCAAGGATCTCTTATCTGTGGCTGCCACTCTGTACTCAGCAGTCAGGCTGAAGAACCACAAGCCAGGACAAAGTCCTTCCTAGGGGCGGGGCTATTGTGTCCTCTCTTGCTGTTGCCACTCAGGGGAGTGGTCTACCTGTGCAAGATGGCTGCCACCATATAGGAGATGAGTCAGCACTCCGATCCTGCCACCTACTGTCAGTTCTCTCCCCCAAGGCCTCCTTCCCCAGTCTCTCCTCAGGTGCCTCTCGCCCACTCTGCCCCCACCTTTGCCAGAGCCCAATGTAAGTGGCAGTCAGGTTGTGCCAAAGCTGATTCTTCTGTCTGTCCAATTATAAGGCTTCTCTCTCTTGCTATTGTTCAGTTGTTTGTTCTGGGTCATTTCTCCACAATTTAGTTGTAATTCCAGATTGGCCTGGGAGGAAGTCAGTTTGACTTCCATTCACTCTTCTGCCATCTTGAAACTCTCTCTATACTTTTTTCATTTTCTTTTTTTTTTTTAATGAAAAGAAATCATAGCACTGGCTGGTGTGGCTCAGTGGATGGAGTGCTGGTCTGTGAACTAAAGGGTCACCGGTTTGATTGCCAGGCAGGGTACATGCCTGGGTTTTGAGCCAGATCCCTGGTATGGGGCACTTGAAAGGAAGCCACACATTGATGTATCTCTCCCTATAAATCACAGAAGGAAATCAGATTTTCCAGCTCTAATACCTGTATTTTTCTCTAGCACACTTTTTTTCTAAATAATTGAAAATGTGTTGTGACAAAATATAAGAAAGTTGAAAAACAAGAAACATATATTTCATTTCTTCCTCGTCTATCAAAGTGTTAATATTTATAACATATAAAGAATACACTAAAAATCAATAAAAAGACAAAGAACTGAATAGATGTACTGTCAAAGTACATATACAGGCAATTTATAGAAGAAATATGAAGAACCCGATAAATATATTAAAAATACCTGTAGTCCTGGACGATATGGTTCAGTTGGTTGGAGAATCAGCCAATAGACCAAAAGGTTGGGGGTTCGATTCCTGGTCAGGGTATGTACCTAGGTTGCAGGTTCAGTCCTCAGTTGGGGTCTCTGTGGGAGGCAGCTAATCAATCTCTCTCTCTCTCTCTCTCTCTCTCTCTCTCCTTCCTCCTCCCCTTTACTCTTTCCCTAAAATCAATAAACATTTAAAAAATAAAAAAAGAGGAATAACCTCACTAGTAATGCATAAATGCAGATTAAAACAAAAATAAGACCTTTTGCTATCTATTATTTTGGCAAAAGTTAAAGGAAATGAGTGAAAAAATTCCTGCACTCTTTAACTCCCTCACACTTTGCCTCATACTACTTCTACTATTTTGGAAGCTATTTATCTTATATCCATGCTAGTGATTGCTATCAAGTTGAAATATTTTTTTTTTGGCTATGAATTAATGTTTTTATATCAACATCTAAAATTTCAGTGTTTATAACCTATCTTTAATCTACTTTCATTTTCTGTCTTCACTCTCCAAACATTTTTTGCTGAATTAATTAGAGTACTGGAAGATAAAGGAGAGGGATTCTTTCAGATAATTTTTCAACTATATCTCTTCTGCCATTCAAACTATTTGTTTTTATTGCCATAAATCATGTATTCAATTTCCAAGAACTGGTTTCAACTTTTCCATATAAATCTGTTTTGCTTTTCTGTCTTTTTTTCTTGAATCTCATAAGCTGTTGCTGCCATTTGGGACTTTGGGTTTTATGACACCCCTTATATTTAAGATAAATCATCCTTTTTCTTTAAACCATTTGAGTAGGTTTCTATTATCTGCAATTGAAATAATTCTTAAGAAGGACAGAAATCTTGAAAATTGGCAGTGGAAGAGATCAAATCTAGTTAGTAGAATCAGAAAAGGATTTATATGGTGCTTTGTAACATTTACCTTTTCAGATGAATAAGATTTAAGCTACCAAAAATAGGTGAAGTGTTCCTGGTTGAAGGAAGAACAATAACAAAGGCAAACCAGTAAAAAGTTTTCAGAGATCAAGAAGCATTACAGTTTGGTTGGATTATAGGATGGTATGATGGAGGAGGAGTTAGTGAGAAAGCTGAAAAGGTATTTTGGGTGCATCATTTATAGAGCCTTGAGTACCAGGGAAAAGAATTTGAACCTAGTCTGACTGAAGAGATGCTCAAAGGATTTGAGTAAAAGTGTGGCATAATCAAAGATGTTGCTCAGAAAGATTAATCTGGCTACACTGTGCAGAATGGATTGGGGTAGAGACTGGTAGCAGAAGGACAAGTCAGGGAGACTACTGAATTACTTCAAGTAAGCTGTAATGAAGGTTTGAACATGCAGAAATGGGAATATTTCACATTCTATGCAGGATTTGAGTATCTAGATTAGAAAGTAGCTTATGTAAAGGATTAGTGTATTTTTATGTTCTAAGAATCAAACATAACAGAATGTAGTTATAAAATGAAGAGGGCCCCAAAATGTTAACTCTTGATATATTAAAAACAAGTTAACTCTTTGAATTCTTTAAACATTAATTGAACTGTTTCTCATAATATTTTAATGAATGATATTAAAACATGTATGAAATTAGAATTGCAACATTTGATGAATTATTCCAAGTCGTAATCTTTAGAAATGTGCTTCTTAAAATGAATCCCTATTTTTACCTCTGGAGTTCTTAGGTAAACAGCATCTCTCTTTTACTTTTAGCATGTTTCAGAATAATTGTATTGATCTTGCTCCTTGAATATATTCTAGGAAAATCTGTTCTCTGAAGCTTTTCTTAACTTTAGAGAACAAGGGAACTAAGGCATAGAGAACTTAAATGCAGCTATAACCTCTGCTCCCCAACCTCAATAAAGCAAATAAGCTCGAGAATGCTGAAGTGATACTAGGATAAAACAGTTTGATTTGTTGAGTAATAGCACATTTAACTTAATTTGTTTTCTTCCCTGGGACTACCTATCATTACTGCAAGAGCTGGAGGTGAAGATTGGGAAAATACATCAATTTTCTGAGTACAGTTGATTCTACAGTATTCCTCCCAGATCCATCTCATCCTTCTAGAACTTAAGCACCAATTTCCTCAGCCTCTGAGAGTGCTATCAGCCCTCTCTGGTAATTGCTCTTGGTTGTAAAAACTACCTTGCTCAATGCCATGCCTTTTCCTGGGACAAGTGTGCATCTAGTGGTTTGTCTATTTGAGGGTATATATTCCCAGGCCATCAACCCAATTTGGGACAACTTTGAAAGGCCATCCCAACTTCAGAGCTCCTCTTAGAATTGGCTGAGGCCTTTAGTATGAATTCCCTATTACTAACTATAACAAATTACTAAAAATTTAGGGGCTTAAAATAATGCAAATCTATTATCTTATTTTTCTGGAGGTCAGAAGTCTGTGAGGAATCTCACTGGGCTAAAATTAAAGTGTCAGGAGGGGAATCAAGATGGTGGAGGAGTGAATGAAGGTCACACTGTCCTCCTCTGAGGACCAACCTGGAGTTACAACTAAATTGTGGAGAAATCACATGGAACAAGCAACTGAAGAGTGGCGAGAGAGGAGCCCAGTAACCTTGTTCAGACAGAAGGGTCAGGTTTGGCATAACCAAGCTGGTAAGGAGTGCAGTGGAGACTCAAGAAGGCAGGTGGGGTGCCCATGGGTGGCAGCACCTGAAGGATATTGAAATGGCCAGTTGGATCCCCCTGAGAAGAGTAGGGTCTAAACCATAAATGGGGATCTCCAGCTTATAACACCAGAGCCCAAAAAGTACACAAATAACAGCCAGCTGTGAAAAGCGGTAGGGTTGCTCTCTGCCAGAGATGGGCGGCTGGGCACGCAAAAAGCTATTTGAAGGGTCAACGCATGGGTTTTTATTTGTAGCCACTTGCTCAGGGCTTTGGTGGAGGTGGGGGCATAGCGGGTATGAGGCACTGGAGGAGAGACTGGGGAGGGAGGCTTTAGTGGGGAGAACAGAGAGAGTGGATGGTGGGATCCTGGTGTTGACTCATTCCCCATGTGGCAACAGACATCTTGCTCTGGCAGACCACTCCCCTGAGCAGTAACAGCATGAGAGGACAAAATAGACCCGCTCCCCAGGAGGCTCTGCCCAGTACATCTAGCAGCTGACTTCTCAAGAGAAACACTACAAGCCAGAATGGAATGGCAAGACATATTCCAAGCCATGAAAAGCAAAGGCCTGAAACCCAGACTGCTCTATCCAGAAGGGCTCTGATTAAAATGGAAGGTGAACTATGGAGCTTCTCAGACAAAACAAGTCTAAAATAATACACCTCCACCAAACCAGCACAGCAAAATATGCTAAAAGGACTGCTTGAGGAAGGTGAAGAAAGAGTATCTATGAATACCCAATTCCTTTCACAGTCACCAATACTTGATATTACCAATTTTTTAATACTTATTAATCTGATTGTCACAGTGATGTATAATTTTAATTGCTACTTTATTATTTATTGAAAATAAACCTGTTTTGTATACTTCTTGCTTATTTCTATTATTGTTTTTAAAAAGCTTTAAATGACTTTTTGGTATTTCTTTTTTTCTTACCTTATTTAATTATTTTTTAACTTGTAAGTCATGTTTATTCTATTACAGTTGTCTCAATTTTTCCCCCTTTATCCCCCTCCACCCATCCCACCCCCACCCCCAAATCCCACAGTCAATTCCCACTCTGTTGTCCATGTCCATGGGTCATTCATACATGTTCTTTGTCTAGTCCCTTCCCCTTCTTTCCACCATTGTCCTCTTTCCCCATTCCTTCTGGTCACTTTCAGTCTGCACCATTGTCCTCTTTCCCCATTCCTTCTGGTCACTTTTAGTCTGTGCCTGTGGCTTATTTTGTTGAATAGAGTCCACTTATAGGTGAGATCATATGATATTTGTCTTTCATCAACTGGCTTATTTCACTTAGCTAAATATTCTCCAGTTTCATCCACATTGTCACAAAAGGTAGCAGTTCCATCTCTCTCTCTCTTTCTTTTTTCCTTAAATGCAGATTGATTTTATTTTTTTTAAATGTCAAAGTTAATTATATTAAAAAATTTAAAAACCTTATAAAGTCTCAGCAATTAAACCAACATCAGCACAGAAGTAATCAAGTAGGTCAATGGCATATAATGAACATTCTAGAGACAAATGTATATATCTGTCTAACAATGTATGATTAAGTTGATATTTCAAGTCAATGGATAAAATAATGTTTATTCAACAAATAAGGGGCATGGACCACTATTACTTGAAATAAACATAGAGCCCTATTTCACACATTATACAATAAATATTAAGGTGAGTAAAAAATCAATATGTAGAATCTAAGTAGTTTTGGAGAAAATACAAACTAATATTTTTCATGACCTGAAGTAAAATATTCAAACCCAGAAGCTATAAAGTAAATACTGACAATATGACTATATTAAACATTTAACTATATTGTAATATATATGTAAAAAAAAAGTTAAAGAACCAGTAATAGAACACAAAAGTATTTGCAACACATCTAAAACATGGTTAATAGGTTGTTTTTTTTTTTTTGAAAAAAGTTCTACAAACCTTTAATCAATAAATGGATAAAGAATACAAAAAAGTCATTTAAAGCTTTTTTAAAAAATAATAGAAATAGGCAAGAAATATACTAAAATAGGTTTAGCTTCAACAAATAGTAAAGGAATAATTAAAATAACATCATTGTCACAATCAGATTAATGAGTATTAAAAATATTGGTAATATCAAGTATTGGCAACTCTGAAAACAACTGGATATTCATAGGAACTTTTTCTGCATTTTAAAGCAGTTCCTTTAGCATATTACGCAGTGCTGGTTTGGTGGAGGTGTAGTCTTTTAGCCTTCAAAAGAATGTTTTGTCTGGGAAACTCCTTATTTTGCCTGCCATTTTAATTAAGAGCATTGCTGGGTAGTGCAATCCTGGTTGCAGGTCTTTGCTTTTCATAACTTGGAATATTTCTTGCCATTCCCTTCTGGCTTGCAGTGTTTCTGTTGAGAAGTCAGATGCTAGCCATATTGGGGTTCCCTTATATGTTACTGCCTCTTTCTCCCTTGCTTGTTTTAGGATTCTCTGTTTGTCTTTGCTATTTGACATTTTAATGATCAAATGTCTTGGAGTGGGCCTCATTGGCTTCCTCTCGAATGGGACTCTCTGTTCTTCCCAGATTTATATGCCTTTTTCTCTCCTCCAATGAGGGAAGTTTTCCATCATGACTTTTTCAAACAGGTTCTCTATCCCTTGCTCCTCTTCTTCTCCTTCTGGTATCCCTATTATATGGATATTATTCCATTTCAGGTTGTCCTGCATTCCCTCAATGCCTCTTCATTCTTTTTGAGTCTTTTTTCATTTTCTTGCTCTTTCTGGCAGCTTTTTTCTTCCTTTTCTTCCAGCTAACTGATTCAGTCCTTAGCTTCATCTAGCCTGCTTTTGATCTCTTCTACTGTGTTCTTCAATTCAGAAATTGTATTCTTCATTTCCTCTTGTCTGTTATTGATAGTTTCTATGTCCTTTTTCATGCTGATATAGTTTGAATTTCCTCATAGTTTCCCTGTAGTTTTTTGTAATTCTGTCTGAGCTCACTGAGCTCAGTGAGCTTCCTTAGAACCATTGTTTGGGACTCAATATCTGATAGCTCACTTGCCTCTGTTTCATTCAGTTCTATTTCTGGGTATTCTTCCTTTCCCTTTTAGTGGGGGTTATTTCTTTATCTTCCCATTATTTGTGAGACTCTTCTCTTTTGCTTCTGCCTCTTAAATTTATTTGTCTTGATTTCCTGACTTTGTGGTACGAACTTCTTTGGTTGGAGACCACTATTTTTACTTTCTGGATCTGCCTCTGTTGATGTCAGATGTTGACCCTCTCTGATCCTAGGCACTCTGTTCGAGACTTCTGGTAATTTACTGTTTATGGCTGTGTCCTTCAGCTGTTAATCTATTCTATCTGCACTCAGCAGGCTTCCTTAGGCAGCTCAGGGTGGGGCGGTGTCTCTCCTGGGGTTATTGGGTCCATTCACGCTGATGCCATATTGAGGTGGAGTCTGCACTGGGATCCCGCTGGCTACTCTCTCTGTTCTCTCCCCAAAGCCTCTGTCCCCAGGCTGTACTCAAGTGTCACCAGACTTCTCTGTGCCCCATTTTGCCAGGGATTTACTGTCTGTGCCTGCCACTCTGCACACAGAAGGCAGCTTAGGCAGCAAGGGGCGGGGTGGATTCTCACCTGGGGGTGAAGCTATTGGGTCCTTTGATGCAGGTGACGCTCAGGGGGCGTGGTCTCTGCCTGAGCAAGATGGCTGCTGCCACATGGGGGATGAGACAGCACAGAGATCCCACCAGCTACTCTCTCAGTTCTCACCCCAGAGCCTACTTCCCCAGTCTCTCCTCAGGTGTCTCTAGCCCACTCTGCCCCTGCCTTTGCCAGAGACCAGGGTAAGTGGTTGCAAATAAAAATTTTGCATTGGCCCTTAAAAGGTTCTTTGGGCCTCCAGCCCACTCTCCTAAGGGGGATCCAAATGGCCATTTCAATATGTTTCTGGTGCTGCTGTCCGTGGGTGCCCTGCCTGCCTTCTCAGGTCTGTACCGCACTCCTTACCAGTTAGATTGCGCTAAATCTGATTCTTCTGTCTCCGATGTTACAAGGCTCTTCTCTTGCTATTGTTCAGTTGTTTGTTCCAAATGATTTATGCACAATTTAGTTGTAATTCCAGGTTGGTCTTGGGAAGAGGTCAGTGTGACTTCCACTCACTGCTCCGCTATCTTGATTCTGACTTTTTGGTATTTACCCATTTTTAATTAAATGTTTGTAGAATTTTTTCCTTAAAAAAAAACCCAAAAAACTATTAATGCTATTTTAGATGTGTTGCAAATACTTTCCTATTCTATTATTTGTTCTTTAACTTTTTTATATGTATGTTACTCTATAGTCTTAAATGTTTAATATAGTCATATTGTCAATATTTTACTTTATAGCTTCTGGGTTTGAATATGTTACTTCAGGGTATGAAAAATATTATTCCATATTTTATCCTAAAACTCCTTAGATTTTACATGTAGATTTTTAACTCACCTGATTATTTCTTGTATAATGTGTGAAATAGGGCTCTATATTTGTTTTATTTCAAGTAATACTGTACCATGCACCTTATTTGTTGAATAATCCTTATTTTCCCATTGATTTGAAATGCAAGTTGAATCATATATTACATTGCTAGACAGATATATACATTTCTTTCTAGAATGCTCATATTATTTCATTGATCTACTTGATTATTTCTGTGCTGGTGTTATGTTGTTTTAATTGCTGAGACTTTATAATGGATTTATTTTTTAAATATTTTGTAATAGATTTTGACATTTAAAAATAATAAAATCAACCTACATTAAAAAAAAGAAACAAAGAATCTCCTTTTTTATGACAACATGAATGCAACTGGAGTATATTATACTAAGTTGGTGAAATCAAATATGAAATGATCTCACCTATAAGTGGAAACTATTCAACAAAATAAACAAATGAACAAAATAAACCACAGGCCCGGAAACATGGAGCAGACTGAAAGTGACCAGACGGTATGGGGAAGGAGGACAATGGTGGAAAGAAGGGGAAGGGACTAGGCAAAGAACATGTATGAATGACCCATGGACATGGACAACATAGTGGGAATTGACTTTGGAAAAGAGGGACAGGGTGGGATGGTTGGAGGAGGGCAAAGGGGGAAAAATTGAGACAACTGTAATAGAATAAACATGATTTAAATATAAATTAAAAATAATAAAAGAAAATTACAGTCAATAAAAAGAAAAAAGAAATAGAAAATACTTCCACTTTGATAGGGGAGTGACACAGTTACATGATAGAAGTACACATAAAATAGGAGATATTTTTGCAATTACTTTTGGAAAATGCAATTTGTTACACCGTAGATTTGGCCATCTTGAGTAAGTTCTGGCCAAGAAGATATAAGAGTAGTAGGTGTGTTTACCTTCCTGGAAGTCTCCTTAGAGACGGTGTGTGTGTGGTGGGGGCAAGAATTGGCGCCAAGCACCATTTTCTTTTCCACTGTCCTTTTGGCTGAAATATGGATGAAATGACTGAAGATGGAGTAGTAATTTTGGACAACTAACTGAGAATTACAGAGCAAGGGGCTGGAAGGAGCCTGGGTACCTGATGATCATGGAACCACTGTTAACAGTACTGAACTGCTTACATTTTACATTATAGAGAAATGTTATCTTCTTTAAGCTACTGTATTTTACACTTCTGCCACATGCAAACAATGCTAATCTTAATTTTAAAAAAAAACCATCATGAATAAACACAAAAAAATGTCAGCAAGGTTGCATTCTTTTTTGGAGGCTCTTGGGGAGAATCCATTCCCTTGCCTTTTTCAGGTCCTAGATACTTCCTACATTCTTTGACTCATGACCCCTTCTTTCATCTTCAAAACCAGGAGCATAACATTTTTTCTCCTCTCTGGCTTCTGCTTCCACCTTTTCTTCTTTTCTGTCTCTTACCCTCCTGCCTACCTCTTTACCCTAGTGATTACATTGGACCAATCTGGATAATCTCAAGATCTTTAATTACACATGTAAAGTCCTTTTTGCCATCTAAAGTAACATTCAAAGGTTATAAGGATCAGGTTGTGGATATATTTGGGGAGGAGTCATTATTCTGACTACCAGAACTTTGTTGTGGCTGCATCATAGGCAGTCTTCTTCTGCCCTCAATTTTTCAAAGGTTTTGATTGTAAGTGCACCACCAGTAAACTTCCTAGTCTGCCCATCAGTGGATGTAACCAGTTGTAACAATATAGGAGGTTAGGAGGAGTCTAGACATGGTTACCTCAGAATTTCTTTGGATAGTACCCTGTCTTTACTCCTTAAAGTAACATTCCTTTGCTCTCCAGGGACATAGATCTATTTGAAAAGCAAGGGCCTCAGTTTCTTCTGGGTTTCCTCATAAAGGAGATTCTCCCATGTAATGCTTAGCAAAAATGCTAGGGGCTTCAAAGAGGAAAATGGATAGAAAGGGTGTCACAGGTTGGATTTCTTTAGAAGCTGATTTGAAGAGGAAGTATGCAGAAGGTTTCTGAGGAAATGCCCTTGATTTCAACACTTGTGGAGGAAGAAAAGGAATCAGGATTGGAAAGAGGGAGAAGCTGGACTGCAATGTAGGTTCCAACAAACCAGATAATCCCATGGTGAGCTCTGGAACAGTGATCATCCTTCAGAGGTGTCCCAATGTGGGGCTAGAGGTCTGAGTTTTTATATCCCTGCTTTAGGTAATCACTGGAAGTGAGCTCCCCTCAGAAAGAGGAGGAAAATCCTCCAAGCTGTTTTACAAAGTGGCTGTATGGTTTTGCACCCCCATGGACCACATACAGCAGTTCTAGTTGATCCAAATTATTGTCAGCACTTGGTATGTTTAGTTACTATGTTTTAAAAATGTTAGCCATTCTAGAGTTTGTGTATCTGATGGTGGTTTTAATTTGCATTCCCCCAGTGACTAATGTTGAACATCTTTTTCACGTCCTTATTTGTCATTGGAATCCCTTATTTGGTGAAGTGAGTGTTAAAATATTCTGCCCATTTTTAAAAATTGAGTTCTCTTCTTGTTGAATTTTGAGTACTTAAAAAAATCAGATGTGTTCACAAGTATTTTCTTTAGCCTGTCACTTGTCCCTTCAATTGGTGTTTTTAAGAATAAGTAAAAGTGTGCTCAACACAGTTCCTAGGGTTTGAGAGTTGAATGAGAAAATAAGGACCAAGGTTGGCAAAGCTGGAGTCGCATAATTGTTCACCCAAGGAGTACAATCACAAAGATTGGCTGGTTTTATAAGACACATTTTCTGTTTTTATCACTTGGGCTATAGCACATGGCACTGATATAGAATTACCAAAATAGATAAAGCAAATTTTAACAAGCTTGATTGGGAAACTCTCAGTTCTCCCCTACTGGGGAGATTCCTGCCAGTGGAAATAATACTCATGTAATTCTAGTTATACAAAACAGTTGCTTACTTTTTATGTAGTTAGGTAAATGGTAAGATGTACACAACACATAAAAGCAACTTTAAAGAGAAGCTTCTACTCTAAACATTCCTAGTTGTAGACCAAATAGTAGTTCAAGTAGTTTATTTGCAACATGATATCAGGAAGCAAGAATGAAGACATGGGATGAGTGATACTGAGAGGGAGCATAAGCTGATTTAAAATGTACTGGATGGTATTACTGCTATTGTCGAGCTCCCTATAGAAACTGTTTTCCCAAACCCTAGCTTCTGTGTGTTTTTCTCTTAATGACTCATACCTGCAGTCTTCTTTATGGATGTACCACTGAACTATCAGAGTTGTCTTATCTGGAGACATTGAAAGCCAGAAGTGCCTGAGAATTTATGAGCCCCTACCCCCTTCATGCCCAAGGGTGTCCCATAGCCAAAGGCTGACTGGTACAGGAGTAGAAAAACCCAGCTCCCCTGCCTTGAGGTAGGGCAAACTTTGGTATAATATACATCCCAAAATTCCCCCAAGGTTAGGATTCACCTGAAATCTCTCTCTCTTGGGTTGTCTCTTATCCAACTCTGCTCTGCTTCGCCAACTCCCTGACTTCTTTTTACTAGCAACACTTCCTTAATAGAGATCACTGGCACATGAATCTTCATCTCAGGGTCTGCATCTGGGGACAGCACCAAAACCTAAGGATGGATTATAGTGAGGTTGCCTCTGTAGAGAACAGGACTGCTATTCTTCCAGGACTTCACAGAAGCATATAGAAAATAAAATGAAGATAATGAAAACACCGTGTCTTATTTCATCCATAATGTGTCTTAATTCATAACAAGGTTTCATACTTTATCTAAGAAAATGAATATTCAAAAAAATTTTAAACATCAGAAATATTAGTCTTTTACAAAGCTCATTTCCTCTGCATTTTACATCTCAGTAATGAGATAGATTATGAAACATTTCATTCACTAATGTCTTAGTGTATGTTGTCAGTTACAAAGTTTAGTGAAAATAGTATTTGGTTTGTATGATAAGATAAAAGCAGTATATAAAAGCTTAACAATATTTTAGTTTTCTCAATCATCCCTAGGTATGTGATATTACAAGAGGTACCGCTGAGTAAAAAAGTAACAGGAATAATAAATTGCCATTTTACAAATTTTAGTAAAGCCTTTTATTATGTACTTCCCATAAAATGAGAAAGTGAATAACTGAATTGACTGGATAACAAACCCATTAGGAAATCATATGTTTTCCAATTCTCTCTTTTGAAGTGATTTAAAGGTGGAACTAATTAAGTTGTCAAATTATACATCATTAAAAGTCTGGGTATATATTTAAAGAATCCCAAAACACTAATTTGAAAGAATAGATGCACCCTCTGTGTTCATTACAGAATTATTTACAATAGCGAAGCTCTAGAAGCAACCCAAATGCCCACTAATAGGCAAGTGGATAAAAAAGCTGTGGTACATTTACCCAATGGAATACTACTTGGCTATGGATAAGAATGGAATCTTACCATTTGTAACAGCATGGATGAATCTAAAGGGTGTTATAATAGGTGAAATACTAGTAAGTCAGTCAGAGAAAGACAAATGTCATATAATTTTACTAACAGGTGGAATCTAAAGAACAATATAAATGAACAAACAAAACAGAAACAGACTCAGAGATACAGAGAACAGACTGATGGTGACCATAGGAAAGGGTGGTTGGGGGACTGGGTAAAAATGGAGAGGGGATTGAGAAGTGCAGATTGGCAGTTACAAAATCCTCATGGGGATGTAAACTACAGAATAGGAAATATAGTCAATAATATTGCAATAACTATGTATGGTGCCAGTATGTACTGGAAATATCAGGGGGATCACTTTGTAAAGTATATGATTATCTAATCACTATGTTGTGCACCTGAAACTAATACCAAATAATACTGAATATAAACTGTAATTGAAATAAATTTTAATAAAAAAAGATAAAAATAGCTTTCTGGTAATATAACCACAAGTCGACTTTTAACATATATCTTGGAATGGAATGACTTTGTTATAACAAAATGATTTCTATTAATTTACTTATCTAGGTGAACAAGGTTTCTCAATTCTTACATCTATAAACATAATGTAAACTTTTAAGAATACTGGGTATATTATTTAGTTCATATCATGAAGGCTTAGTCTGTGCCCAGGTCTGGTACACACTCTGAAGACTGCAGTGAAAAATACACCTGCACTACACATTTTTTTTGTTTATTTTTGTTTTCCTTACTGTTAAGCAAGGTGGTATAACTTGGGTTGAATTTCTACTACCCCTGGGTCACAGGGGGAATGGAGACCTGCATACTAATTATAAAAAGAAGTGACAGAGAGTCCTTTAATGACATTGTTTCTGCAGACAAAATAGCATTAGCTCCATCACTTTGAAATGACATGGCAAGCCCTGGCTGGTGTGGCTCAATGGATTGAGTGCTTGCCTGTGAGCTAAAGGGGTACTGATTCGATTCCCAGTCTAAGACACATGCCTTGGTTGCAGGCCAGGTCCCCAGTAGAGGGCCCAGTGAGTGGCAACCACACATTGATGTTTCTCTCCATCTCTTTCTCCCTTCTTTACCCTTTCTAAAAATAAATAAATAAAATCTTTAAAAAAATGAAATGACTTGGCAAGATGCTTTCAATACAAAGGCACAGTGTTTTCTATACAATTAGGGAGCTCTAAGGCACCAATAAAACTTTAGTAATGCATATATTTCCTTGGGTATATGACATTCTTAGCATCTTCAATTATACATTTTTTAGGAAAGCAATCCTTAAACAACGTATTATCCATGATAACCAGTCCCACATTAATTGGGCATTGGGATTTCCCACAATTAATGAAATTTTACTTATCTTTCTGTTACACTTCCTACAAATGAGAACTCATCAATATAACCATTGTATTCATTGTACTTGTTAATATCTTAACACTACTAAAGCCAGGAAAAAAAAAACAGTGAGAAATGCCTTGTTGTTATAGTAAATTTTAATATTTAGAAAATCTTGTAATCATTGAAAATATGAGAATTAAGTTGATGGTAAAATAGACTGTTTGAGTTCAAGTGCCCCTGAGAGAATGAATAAAAGAGAAGGGGAAAATATAATCATGCCACATTTGACTCCAGAAAATAAACAGCTTCATCATACATCAGTGCCTAAAATACATGTGAGTGAATATTAGAATTGCAAATGAATTGGGGAAGGAAAGTACTCTGCTTTTACATGATTTTGTTTTGCATTGGGCTAGGGGATTTTTTTTTACTATAAACTAAGAAGGAATTTCCAACTTTAAGCAGAGAAATGAACAAGAATTACCCTATTCATAGTGTGATAATGAAGTAGATGTTTTGTTGAAGATCTGTCTCTTTTTAAATCACATAAGTGGAATCTAATGAACTTGATTAGTTATAAAAAGAAATTGCATTCATGGCATAAAAAAATCTTATCTCAAATATGCACTTAATTTATAAACCATGACACTTTGTATTAAATATGTTAATGCTCCAAAATCCTTGGGTTGTATATTCATATGAGGAGCCAGATACTGCCTGATTCAATGATCAAGTCTTGGGATGCTGACTTACATGGTTAGATTTTAGGTGCCCCTGACAGAATGAAAAATGATCAGTAACTTCATACTTTATGCTGCCTCCCATTTGCTGATTCTTGCTTTTTTAACAGAGGCTCAATGAGGATTTTCATCTTGATTATTATTACTATGCTTTGGGATTGTTTCTACCCAATCTTTTTTTTTATCATTGTTCCAGTTACAGTTGTTTTACCTTTCCCCCCCATGGTTCTCCCCTGCCCCATTTGCAAGCATGATTCATCTCATCCTCTGTCTATACAAGAGACTGCAAAAGGAATTAGATGGAAACACTTCTGAGTATAGAACTCAGCTCTTCTAAATGTGTGACCCCAGGCAAGTCACTCTAGGACTTGGGGTTTAGATTTGGAGTTTTATTACCATTGACAAAGAATTTAATATTTTTATTCACTCCTAATGTATTTGCTCCATAAATCCTAGAAGACAGGTCTTGGCATGTTTATTTCTTTCTTTTGTTTCTTTTTCTTTTTTTTTTTTTACAATGGCACACAAAGACTTAGGAAAGTAAGGTATATATGCCTGTAATTAAACCCTCTTTGCATGGGTGAATATGTAGCCCAAGGTCAATGGGAAACCTGGCATCTGTCCCTGAACTCTAGTCTCTCACCTTTAGCTGCCTCATGGCAGGATGAAGGCATGTGGTATAGAATCCAGGGTTATGTCCAGTATACTTTTCAACTTGACTAAACCTAGATAAAAATGAAAGATTAAAAAGGATGGTATCTAATAACAAGCTTAAGGATAAAAACTGTAAAATAATAAAAGGACAGCATGTGCTGTGTATATGTGAGTATCCTCTAGGGAGTAAAGAGAGAAGAAATGAGACCCAAATTGGCATTCAGAGTGATAACCACCAAATTGTGAATATGAACCTGGGAAGAGACACTGGGGCACTTCTCTCAGGGTTAATGTGACTCTTCTCTAGCTTGAAAGCCTTGTATTAACCTCATTGGAGAAAGTTAACTTGCACGGGGGATTCCAAGTCTCATCAAAACCTACTTCCACCTACTCCATTGCATCCAGACCCATAATTGCAGACCTGACATAACACACTCAGAGGTAAGGACAAATGCAGAGGTGGAGAGGGGAGGAAATACCTTAAAGATTGGTAAAATGCCTGGTCTGGGGCAAGCACATGCGAGCCCAGGCAGGCGGGGGGATACTGCTGCACTGGGAGCGCGCTCAAGGAACCCGTGTGAGAGTGGAGAGAGATCCCAAAAAATAGCCCAGCCTTGACCGAAGGGATCACAGAGCTGCTCCAAGTAGGAGTCAGACACAGACATTAGATTCCTGGAAGGCTCAAACAACAACCCAAGGCCCTATAGGGTCAACAACTGACATCATCATAGGCAGGCCCAGAAAGAAAAGGAAAGTACAAAAATACTTAACAGACTCTCACAAAAATGGGAAGAAAAAGAAGTTCCCCCCAAATGTGTACAAAAGGGGACTCCCCAAAGAGAGAGCTACATGAAAAAGAGGCAAGGGAACTACCAGATACTGAATTCAAAACAATGGTTCTAAGGAAGCTCAATGAGCTCAGCCAGCTCAAAGATAAATAACAGAAACTGCAGAGAAACTATCAGAATCTTACAGCAAACGATATCAGCCTGGAAAGGGACATATAAACTATCAAGAAGACACAAGAGGATATGAAGAATACCATTTCTGAATTGAAGAATACAGTAGAAGGAATCTAAAGCAGGCTGGATGAAGCCGAGGATTGAATCAGTGAGATGGAGGATAAGGTAGAAAGAAGCTCCCAGAAAGAACAAGAAATGGAAAAAAGATTCAAAAAGAATGAAGAGGCATTTAGGGAAATGTAGGACAACCTGAAACACAATAATATCCCTATTATAGGGATATCAGAAGGAGAAGATGAGGAGCAAGGGATAGAAAGCCTGTTTGAAAAAGTAATGATGGAAAATTTCTCTAATTTGAGGAGAGAAAGGGTCTCATGGATTCAGGAGGTAGAGAGGACCCCACTCAAGAGGGACTCAAAGAGGTCCACTCCAAGACACATCATCATTAAAATGGCAAATGTCAAAGACAAAGAGAGAATCCTCAAGGAAGCAAGGGAGAAGGAGAAAGTAACATACAAGAGGGCCGCGATACACCTAGGAGCTGACTTCTCAACAGAAACACTACAAGCCAGAAGGGAATGGCAACAAATATTCCAAGTCATGAAAAGCAAGGGCCTACAGCCAAGGCTGCACTACCCAGCTAGGCTCTCCATTAAAATAGAAGGGGAAATACGGAGTTTCCCAGACAAGAGAAGGCTAAAAGAATACATCTCTACCAAACCAGCACTCCAAGATATGCTAAGGGGACTGGTTTAAGCAGATGAAGGAAAAGAATGAGACAGAGAGGAACACAGGTACAAAGAGAAAACATGAGTAAGTTTCTATCACTGATATCTCTCAATGTGAATGGACTAAATGGCCCAATCAAAAGACACAGGGTGGCTGAATGGATAAGAAAACATGACCCACACATATGCTGCCTACAAGAGACCCACCTCAGAGCAAGAGACCTACACAGATTGACAGTAAAGGGATGGAAAAAAATATTCCAAGGAAATGGGCAGGAGAAAAAGGCCAGGGTTGCCATCCTTGTATCAGACAAAGTAGATTTCAAAACAAAGGCCATAAAGAGAGACCCAGAGGGGCATTTTATAATACTTAAAGGAAGAATCTATCAAGAAGACATCAAAATTGTAAACTTATACACTCCCAGTATAGGAGCCCCGAAGTTTATAAGGAAATTGTTGGATGACTTCATAAAAGATATAGACAGCAACATACTGATAGTAGGGGATTTCAACACCCCACTGTCAAAAATGGACAGATCTTCCAAACAAAACATTAATAAACATATCGTGGCGCTGAATGACACTGAATCAAAGAGACTTAACTGACATATATAGAACCTTACATCCCAAAGAAGAAAAATACAAGTTCTTTTCAAATGCTTATGGCAGTTTTTCAAAGATAAACCACATGATAGGACACAGAGCAAACCTCAGCAAATTCAGGAAAATTGAAATAATACCAAACTTTTTCTCGGACCACAAGGGCTTCAAACTCGAAATCAACCTCAAAGAAAAACTTCAAAAACTTGCCAACTCATGGAGACTGAACAGTACACTATTAAACAATGAATGGGTCAATAATGAGATAAGAGAAGAAATCAAAAAAATTCTGGAAACAAATGAAAATGAACAGACAACATTCCAAAACCTACGGGACACAGCAAAGACAGTCCTGAGAGGGAATTTCATAGCAATACAGGCTTACCTAAAAAATATAGAAACATTTCAAATAAAAGACCTAACACTACAACTTCAAGAACTGGAGAAACAACAACAAATAAATCCCAGAGCAAGTAGAAGGAAGGAAATAGTCAAGATTAGAGCAGAACTGAATGACATAGAGACAAAAAGAACAATTCAGAGGATCAACCAATCCAGAAGCTGGTTCTTTGAAAAGATAAATAAAATTGACAAACCTTTAAGCAGACTCATCAAGATAAAAAGGGAGAGGACCCAAATTAATAATATCAGAAATGAAGGAGGACAAATAACAACTGAGACCACAGAAATACAAATGATTGTCAGAAACTACTATGAATAATTATATGCCAAGAAATTTGAAAATCTTGATGAAATGGACAAATTTTTAGAAAAGTATAATCATCCAACACTGAAGGAGGACGATACAGAAAGCTTCAACAGACCAATAACAGCTGGGGAAATTGAGGCAGTAATCACGAAACTCCCAGAACACAAAAGCTCAGGGCCAGACAGTTTCATAGGAGAATTTTACACAACACTTAAGGAAGAGCTAATCCCTGTCCTTCTCAGACTATTCCAAAAAATCCAAGAGAACGGAAGACTCCCTGACTCTTTCTATGAGGCCAGCATCACCCTGATCCCAAAACCAGATAAAGACCCTACAAAGAAATAAAACTACAGGCCAATTTAGCTGATGAACATAGATGCTATAATCCTCAACAAAATATTGGCAAACCGCATCCAGCAATACATTCAAAAGATTATCCACCACGATCAAGTCGGATTCATCCCAGGCATGCAGGGATGGTTCAATATACGCCAATCAGTAAACGTGATACACCACATAAATAAAAGAAAAGATAAAAACCACATGATCATCTCGATAGATGCAGAAAAAGCATTTGATAAGGTACAGCACCCATTTATGATCAAAACACTCAGCAAAATGGGAATAAATGGGGCATTCCTTAATGTAATAAAGGCCATATATGAAAAACCTACAGCCAGTATCATATTCAACGGGCAAAAATTGAAAGCTTTCCCACTAGGATTGGGAACACGACAAGGATATCTGCTCTCACTGCTTCTTTTCAACATCGTATTGGAAGTCCTAGCCACAGCGGTCAGACAAGAGAAAGAGATAAAAGGCATCCAAATAGGAAAGGAGGAGGTAAAGGTATCATTTTTTGCAGATGACATGATAGTGTACATAGAGAACCCTGTAGACTCTACCAAACAACTCCTCAATCTAATAAGTGATTTTGGCAAAACAGCAGGATACAAAGCCAACATTCAGAAATCAAAGGCATTTTTGTACACCAGCAATGCAATAGAAGAAGAAGAAATCAGAAAAAAAAAATACCATTCAATATGGCAAGAAGAAAAATAAAGTACCTAGGCATAAATTTAACCAAAGTGGTAAAAGACCTGTACACAGAAACTATACAACATTGAAAAAAGAAATGAAGGAAGACACAAATAAATGGAAGCATATACTATGCTCATGGATTGAAAGAATTAATATCATCAAAATATCCATACTACCCAGAGCAATATATAGATTCAACGCAATCCCTATTAAGATACCAATGACGTATTTCACAGAAATAGAACAGACATTTCAAAAATTTATATGGAACCATAAACGACCTCGAATAGCCTCAGCAATTTTGAGAAAGAAACACAAAGTAGGGGGCATCACAATACAGGTCATCAAACCATACTACAAAGCCACTATACTCAAAACAATCTGGTACTGGCACATGAACAAACCCATAGAGCAGTGGAACAGAATAGAAAGCCCAGAAATAAGCTCAGGTCTCTGTAGGCATCTAATATTTGACCAAGGGGGCAGAAGCATAACATGGAGCAATAATAGCCTCTTCAACAAATGGTGTTGGGAGAGCTGGAATGCTACATGCAAAAAATTGATATTGGATCATCAGCTGACAGCATACACAAAAATAAACTCAAGATGGATAAAAAACTTAAATATAATTCACAACCCCATCAAAGTCCTAGAGGAGAACATTGGCAGGAAACTCTCAGCTATCCCAGGCAGCAATTTGTTTACTGATATGTCTCCTAAAGCAAAGGACATAAAGGAAAGAATAAACAAGTGGGACCTCATCAAAATAAGAAGCTTCTGCGCAGGTAAATAAAACATCAGCAAAATGAAAACGGAGCCAACCCTATGGGAAAATATATTCGCTAATGATACATCAGGTAGAGGTTTGATCTCCAATATATATAAAGAATTCATTTCACTCCACTCCAAGAAGACAGACGACCCAATCAAAAAATGGGCAAAGGACCTTGGCAGACACTTTTCCAAGGAGGAGATACAGAGGGCCCAGAGGCATTTGAAAGGATGCTCAGCATCACTAGCGCTCAGAGAAATGCAGATCAAAACCACCATGAGGTACCACCTCACACCGGTCAGAATGGCCATCATAAACAGATCCACAAACAACAGGTGCTGGCGAGGCTGTGGAGAAAAGGGAACCCTAGTCCACTCTTGGTGGGAATGCAGACTGGGGCAGCCACTGTGCAAAGCAGTGTGGAATTTCCTCAAAAACCTGAAAATGTACTGCCTTTTGATCCAGTGATTCCCCTGCTGGAACTTTGCCCTAAGAACACCAAAACGCCAATACAAAAGAACCTATGCACCCCAATGTTTAGAGCAGCACAGCTTACAATAGCCAAGTGTTGGAAGCAACCTAAATGCCCACCAGTAGATGATTGGATCAAAAAGTCATGGTACTTATACACAATGGAATACTACGTAGTAGAAAGAAAAAAAGAACTACTAAACTTTGTGACAGCATGGATGGAACTGGAGAGCATTATGGTAAGCGAAATAAACCAGGAGGCGAAAGACAAATACCATACGATCTCACCTATAAGCAGAACCTAACCAACAATAGAAAGATGAAAGAAAAAGAAGACCAGGAACAATCAAAGGAAAAGAAATCAACAGAGACAAGAGGGAAGGAGGGAGGGGGGCAGGGAAAAGGAAGGGAAGGGGAAGGTCAAGGAACATATAGCAAGGACTCATGGACAAAACCAAAGGGGAAGAGCTGAGGGAGGGAAGAAGGGAGGGGCCAAGGGAAAGTGGTGGCGGGACAGCACAGACCAATATATTTGAAAAAATAAATTAAAATAAAATTAAAAAAGAAAGATTGGTAAAATGGCAAGGTTTTTCCTAAATTATATTAGCAATAACCTGGAAAATACATATATGAGAATGAATTTCATTTTATCTGATATATTTTTAAAGAGTATTTTTTGTTTGTTTTAAAGATTTTATTTACTTATTTGTAAAGAGAGATAAAGGGAGGGAGAAAGAGAAGGAGAGAAATGTCAATGTGTGGTTGCCTCTCATGTGCCCCCTACTGGAGACCTGGCCCTCAACTCAGGCATGTGCCCTGACGGGGGAATCAAACCAGCGGTCGTTTGGTTCACAGGCAAGCACACAATCCACTGAGCCACACCAGCCTGGGCTGAACTTTAAAGGTACTAAACCAAAAGAATTAAATATAACATTGGTTAAATATACCTATTTTTACAAAATTCTTCTTCATCCCAAAATTCAGTAGTCTGGAAAGTCCAGACAGACAGGACTCCATGTACTACCTGAAACGTGAGATTGTTTAACTAAAACCTTAACACAAACTGTAGTCTATAAGTAGAGATGCTAGAAGTAGCCTGAAGAAATTCAAAAAGTCTTAGAGAGAGGGGAATTTTGGAGTGAATTTATCGTGTGCATTTCTCCCACTTCTCCTACTTTATCCCCTGGCAAGATGAAAATGACATATTTCCTTTTCAAGGCACTGAGAAATGCAAGGGTGGGCAGGATTTCAAAACTCTCATACCTATCTCTCAGGTTAGCAACAATGGTGGGAGATGCTGCTATTGAATTGGGCTTTCTCATTTTATTGGGAATGATGGAATCCTGGGATGATAATGACCATGCAACTACTAGAGACAAAGTGAGTGTGATTGCTGTAATCAGCAGAGCCAGAGTGG
The DNA here is from genome assembly GCF_021234165.1 of Pteronotus mesoamericanus. Taxonomy (NCBI): domain Eukaryota; kingdom Metazoa; phylum Chordata; class Mammalia; order Chiroptera; family Mormoopidae; genus Pteronotus; species Pteronotus mesoamericanus. Next base: position 6,564,370 of record NW_026555072.1, read on the forward strand.
CGATCAGAAAATTTAGTCCTTTGGGGATATTTGGGAATGGCTAATTAATCTCAATGTCCCTAGGAATGAAAAAAAATTTATCAGCTTATTGCCATAGTTTAGCAATCCTCAGGACCAAACTCTGAGACAAGATTTTCATTTTCAAATTTTACTGGGAAGTGCTCTTGGAGGAGTAGAGGAAGCAGAATTATGCAGAGGGAGAAGTCAAACAGTAATGCAGTTACAGCAGAAGCTATAGTCAATTGTACAGTGATTTCTGAAGCTGAGGTAGATCTGTAGAGTATTCTGATTTGGAGGAAGCCTTTTTATTCCTGCACTGACCAGTCATTCGATATAGGCTGCCCCTAGGAAGGGACATGATCTTGGGCAAAGACACTCTGGTTACATGCCCAAGCAAGTGCAAAAGAGAGACTTAGTTGAGAACTGTCCATTTCCAATGCTCTCAACAACTAGGGGAATGAATGTTTCAGTCTTAAAAGTACAGAGTGGTCTTTAGAGAGATGCTCTAAAATACCCACAACACATGTGGAAGCATTATAGGCTCTAGAGTGCTAGGGGGGAAAATCTAGGTAAAAAAAAGAGACCTGACATGAATTATAGTGAGAATCATAGTTTCTCACCCTGTCTCCAACTGTGACTGAGCCAGGTCACAAAAACAGAGTCCTGTGAATAAAGGGGATATTGGGTTCCCTGGAAGGAGGATCCCTGTGCCATTGCGATAAATATGTATAAATTTGCCTCTAAATCTTACTCTGAGGGAATTGTAGCCATTTATCAGAGAGACCATGGACTGGGCAATGGGAGATAGCCATATTAGAGATTTCCAGATAGAGGCTCAGAGTTGATGTTAATTGTGGAGTTCTCAACTGTCACTATGTCCCTACTAATGAGAATTGTGGCCAGGGTTAAGTGACTAATATAATTTTAGGCTGAGGCTATGGTTATTTCCCAAATTCTGGAATTGTGGCTGGAATAGACATACTCAGCATCCAGCAGAATCCTCACATTGGCTCCTGTACCCACAGTGTAACAGCCATTACAGTAAAAATAACCAAGTGAAAACCCCTGGACTCTGGAACTTCCCTCTCCTCCCTGGATAATAAACCAAAAACAGTATTACTTTCCTAGGTAACTGCAAATATTGGTATCAGCATGAAAAAAAATTGAAAAATGCTTGGAAAGATTATTTTTACCACATTCTCACCTGATTTGCCTGTCTTATACAAAGGACATCTGAGTCTTGGAGAATGGATATGGATAATCACATAGGTAATTGTGTGTTGACTCTCATTTTGGCAATAGCTTCATATGTGATGTCTTCTCTAGACCAGTTATCACAGCACTTGGAACCTACCTGGGCAGTAGAAGCTTCTTCCTGACCTCTGGGAAACACTGCCTTCCTCCTTTTGCTCCTGAGTCTATCCAACACTTTTATAGCCTAATTCTATGTGTGGAATTTCTCTTTTGCTTGAAACACCTAGAGCAGGGTTGAAAATTGCATTACCTGGGATCAGGCTAAAACAGATTAATATGCAGGGTATTTATAATATGTAGGGAAAGGATGAAAACAGGATTGGGCAGAGGGAGAAGTAGGGCTGCAGTGCAAACTCAAAGTTTCAGTCAACTCCACATGGAGCTCTGAAACTGGAATGATCCTTCATATTTGTCCCAAGATGTGAGTGGACTAGGCCTTTATGTACATATGTTCAGCAGTTATTGAATGGGTAGGAGGGAATGACCTTGGATAAGGGGACTCTCTTTAGCTGAGGCAATCCCTATAGTGAGCTGAAAGCAGAGGGCTTTCCAACATCGACTGGGGAAGAAGTCTTTCGGCCTTGAAGTGGGATCTGAATTATGCACAAATCACATCCACCAGAAGAATGAAGTGGAAGAAAGGAGCGTGTTAGGGAGAATGAGGCAGCACAGATGACAAAGAGATGATACTTTATTTTAAGATCAGTTTGTCGGGACTTCTGGCCAAGATGGAGGCATAGGTAGCTACACTTTGCCTCCTCACGCAACCAAATGAAGGAAACAACAAATTTAAAAACAAAAAACAACCAGAACTACCAGAAAATTGAGCTGCATGGAAGTCCAACAACCTAGGAGTTAAAGAAGAAACTTCCATCCAGATGGGTAGGAGGGGTGGAGACAGGCAATCAGAGTGGAAAGGACGCACAGCAAGGTGGAGGCTGGTGGACTGGGTGGTCCCACATTTGTGTACAGATAAACTGGGAGGAACAACTGGAAAGCAAGACTGACTGCACGACCCACGATTCCAACATGGGAAAAGAAAGCCTCCAAACCTCTGGCTGTAAAAACCTATGGGGATTTCTGCAGCAGGAGGAATTCCCAGCCTCACAGGAATGTTCAGTGGAGAGATCCACAGGGTCCTAGAATGCACAGAAACCCATCCACCCTGGCATCAGCACCAGAAGGGCCCAATTTTCTTGTGGGTAGTGGGGGAAGTGACTGAAAGCCAGCCAAAAGCTGAGCAAGTGGCACTGTTGCCTCTCAGATCCCTCCCCCACATACAGTGCCATAACGCAGCAGAAATGCGGGTTGTCCTACCCTAGGGAATACCTACGGTCCCACCCCTTACAAGTAACAGAAGTGCTAAGACAGAAAAATGTGGCCCAAATGAAAGAACAGATCAAAATTCCAGAAAAAATACAACTAAGTGATAAAGAGATAGCCAACCTATCAGATACAGAGTTCAAAACACTGGTAATCAGGATGCTCACAGAAATGGTAGAGTATGGTGGCAAAATAGAGGAAAAAGTGAAGGCTATGCAAGGTGAAATAAAGAAAGATATACAGGGAAACAACAGTAAAGGGAAGGAAACCAGGACTCAAATCAACGATTTGGAGTGAAGGAAGAAATAAATATTCAACCAGAACAGAATGAAGAAACAAGAATTCAAAAAAATGAGGAGAGGCTTAGGGACCTCCGGGACAATTTTAAACGTTTCAGCATCTGAATCATAGGGGTGCCAGAAGGACCAAGAAATTGCAAACTTATTTTAAAAAATAATGAAGAAGAACTGCCCCAATCTGGCCAAGGAAATAGACTTCCAGGAGATCCAGGATGCGCATAGAGTCCCAAAGAAGTTGGACCCAAAGAAGCACACACCAAGGCACATCATAATTATGTTACCCAAGATTAAAGATAAGGAGAGAATCATAAAAGCAGCAAGAGAAAAGGAGACAGCTACCTACAAAGGAGTTCCCATAAGTCTATCAGCTGATTTCTCAAAAGAAATCTTACAGGCAAGAAGGGGCTGGAAAGAATTATTCAAAGTCAGAAAAGGCAAGGACCTACATCCAAGATGACTCTATCCAGCAAAGCTATCATTTAGAATGGAAGGGCAGATAAAGTGCTTCCCAGATAAGGTCAAGTTAAAGGAGTTCATCATCACCACGTCCTTATTATATGAAATGTTAAAGGGACTTATCTAAGAAAAAAGAAGATCAAACACTACGAACAGTAAAATGACAACAAACTCACATCTATCAACAGCTGAACCAAAAAAACAGAAACAAAAACTAGGCAAACAACTAGAAGAGGAATAGAATCACAGAAATGGAGATCATATGGAGGGTTAACAGTGGGGAGTGGGAGGAGGAGAATGGAGGGGAAAAGTACAGGGAATAAGAAGCATAAGTAGTAGTTACAAAATAGATAGGAGGAGGTTAAGAATAGTATAGGAAAAGGAGAAGCCAAAGAACTTATATGTACGACCCAAGTATATGAACTAAGCAGAGGGAATGTTGGTGGGAGTGGGGTGCATGTCAGGGGGAATAAAAGGGAGAAAAAAAAAACGGGACAACTGTAATAGCTTAATCAATAAAATATACTTTAAAAATAGAAAAACCTTTTATTTAACAGTAAAAAATAAAATAATATCAGCTTCTTGTGGGTAACTGGAAGACACTTGACCAGATTCCACATTGGCCAATCCCATTGCAGAAGGGGTATTTTCCCACTCAAATGATCAGGCCTCTGTATTTCTCTACTTTACAAGCTCATTTTATGCATAAACAGAGAACTTAAAAAATAATTTTATGCCCATTTTTGTTATAAACTGACTATAAGCAATATGATTGCATTGTGTTCTCTATATTTCCCAAACACTTTCAGAGAAAATGCTTCCAGAATTTCTCCTTCATGGCTACAATGAACATCTCCTTTGTAATTGCACTCGTCAAAGCAGCGTGTCCCACATCCTCTCTCCTGACCCTGACTCCTCAGCTTTACAGGGGAAGAAATGCCAGGTAATGAGGGAGAGCAGGGAAATGGAGTTTAGAAAAACAGCTGAAGAGATGCCTTGGTGACTTATTGAAAGGAAGCCGGACCATTTTGCACCCTTCCTTGAAAAGCCATGGAGATGATCCAATTAGTTGAAGAGCTGAATTTTTTTTTTTTTTTCGTAAGATGAACAGTGAAAAAATACTGGCTGAAGTCTCTAAGCCTGAATACCAAGATAATCCCTAGAAAAGTGGGAAATAATGTTATGGATGACAGGAGGTAAGGGCATCAGGAATTTATCAAGAATGCCACAACAGATTTCAATGATGCAGTGAGGGAAATTTATGAACAAGTGACTGGGAGAAAGAAAATCTCTGAATGAAGAATGATATGAAATTTGCTTGTGCCTGAGCTGACAGGGGCATGAAGGAAGAAAAATATATGTATAGAGTCTTTGTGACATAGAGTACCTCAGAACAGGAGTGCTATATGAAGATGGCTGCTCCTATGACAGCATTCCATGGGCTCTGGGAAAGTCTATCATACCCTCTCTTCTTGCTGCGCCCCAAGTATTTTTGAAATTCAGTGTTAGAAATTAATTATGTGTTCTGTCCCCTATAATTGAGTTTTGAAACTTACAGCACCTGGGATGAACTTGGCTTTGTGGTTATATTCTGTAAACACTTTCTGATTATTTTGAAAATGTGTGTCTCCTTAGGAGTGGAAGTGTAGCATTTCATGTTTAATGAACGATAATTACAGGTGACATGTGCTTTCCTTAAGTGTTTGAGAACAATGGATATGCACCTGAGATGTGGGGCATTAGATAGAAGAGTGCCAGAGAGAAGGCTCACCAATGGTCTGAAAAGATCTGCACTTCCTATTTTCCCATGCGGCTTGAGGCCATGGGAAAATAGTGTGGTGAAGTCAGTACTGTGAGTTCAAATCCCATACTGAACTTATTTTTTTATGGTTTAATGTTATAATATTCATGAACATAAATCACAAGTTAAAAGTTATACTATTTATTACTATATAACTGTAAGTCACAAGTTAAAAGATGTTTTAAGTAGAAAATATTTCTCCCTTAATTCTTCCATACTAATAGAGCAACTGCTTTCATTTTCTGTGTTGCCTTCCAGTATTTGTTCTTATAAATATTTTAAATAATTTTTTATAATTATAGAATATTTTATATTTTTATTTTCACGTGAAATAATTTTCCATGTTCTTACACAGTCTTAATCCTCATTCATGGGTTTCTGTACTATGATTTACTCAATTGTATTCCTATAGGACAATTGCGCTGGTTTGTAATTTTTGTACTATAGAGCATTCTCAGATTTAGAGAAGAAGAACTACATGGTCAAAAGGTTATAAATATTTAAACAGCTTTTGAGATATTGGTGAGTTGCTTTCCAAGATGTTTGTGGCAATTTAAAATCCACCGAGCTTTTCCACCTCTCTTGCCATTATTGGGTTTTATCATTTTAAATTATTCTATTATTTTAATGGTGTAAAATGTGACTTTACTGTCTTACCATGTACTATTATTTTGAGGATTGGCAAGGTTTAATGGGTTCTCCATATGTTTGAAATTTTCTCAAAATAAACATTTAGAACTATACATGTAACAATATTATGAGAAATTGTAGGAAGAATATAAAAATCTCTATATATCTTTATCTTAATGCAGCAATTGGAAACATCTTGCTAGATTGTTTTATCATTTTCTCTCTATGTATATATTTATAAGTACTAATTTTTCTGAACCATTTGAACATATACTGAACACATCATGCCACTTTATCTATCAGCAATATTATATTACATTTCCTGAATTTAATAATTACACCATTGTTATATAAGAAAAGTTGAGTGTTTTTAGGAAAAGCACATTAAAGTTTAATCTCATCTAAAATTAATATTTCAATTTTCCAGATTATTTTAATAATATCTTTGAGAACAAACTACTTTCCTGTCCAGGAACCAATTCATGAGATGCATGAACTTAGCTGCTGTGTTTCTTTAGTTTCTTTTAATAGAGAACATTTTTTCAGTACTCTTTGTCTTTTGTAATACTGATATTTTTGTAGAGCATGGACTAAATATTTTGTAGAATATCCATCAGTGATCTGGTAAATGTTTAACAGATATGTTTCTGAAAAAAAAAAAGATCCTGCTATATGGCTTTTATCAATTTCCGTGATATGAATGTTCCCATGGTGGTTGATGTTAACCTACTAATGTGATCTAGGTGAAAGTGCCATTGGAAAGAACTGTGCACACTCAGCTCTCATGAGCTAATGCTTGCCAGCTCTGGCACATCACAGAATGTCCCTCAATTTTGGTTTGTCTGCTTGTTTTCTCAGAAATAGAATAGATTATACATTTTTATCAGGAATGCCAATGAAGTGATGTTACGTTCTTGTTAGTACATGTCAGGAGACTGTAATATAGCTATATCCCATCTTTACTTAGAGTGAGAAAAAAATGTGGGGAGTGCGTGTGTAAGATAATTTTATTTCCCTTCAATATATGAAATAGACTGAAATGAGGATAAGGGAAGGTTCTTTTTGAAGCAGAGGAAGTCAGGTCCCCAAATTTCTATTATCCCCACACTGTAGCCTAGAGAGGGCTCTGAGTTGCACAGTTTGAAAATCACTACTTAAATGAAAGATGAGGGTTCATTTTCAAGGGGCATGGAATTCTAATTATTCATGAAGGTTGTGCAATATTAATAGAAAATATTTGTTTACTTATTATTAATATAATGGCTGTCCAGTGTGCCAACCTAAATACACCAGTGGAATACACTTTCATTTGTATTTATTTAATTCAAATATATTCTCATTAAATAGACTTGCATATCAAAGATCAGTTACTTGCCACTTAATGATTTCATCTTTATTTCTTCAAGAGTGGTATACTTTAGCTTAACTTACTTCTGTGGCAATAAATGTGTCATATAATTTGCATGTCTCTAATTTTGTCACCTGTAAAAAAGAAAGATTCATTGATCCCTGGGTATATATGAGAAAGGACTTTAAAATTCCAAACCAGAGTCTTTCCAAAGAGAGAGAGACTTGCCTAAATAACCATAAAATTACTGTAGTACTGTCAATGATGCTTTCTGAGCTTCATCTCCTTCAAACTGGAAATCTCTAAATCGGCTCCAACCAAAGGACAACATTTCCTCAGCTCTTATCTATAGAAATATGTTCTTCCCCAAGGTTCACAACAATGTCATATTTTACCTTCTTTAGGCATTCATGGTTCTTCCTATTATTTCAAGACTTTTAATGACAAAACAATGACTGAGCAAAAATAATGACTATACAAATCATCTTATTTGAGATAACTTGGTTTTATGAATATTGAAACATTAGCTGAATTACAACAATTAAATCTTTAAAAATTATGTTTTTCTCTTACAAAAAGAAGTATACATTTATACTTCGATGGGCTGATAGAATTTAAACATTATAAATCTCATAAGTTGATTTTCATTGCAGTTTATAGATTATTTACATATGTTTAAAGACAAATACTCAGATGTTAATGATAAATCTGAAAGGATGACGTGCTTATTTAACACTATGGACATTATTCAAGGATGCTAGAAATGATATTGATGTGGGTATTTAGTTATTTGGCCTTTCAAAGTTTGCGATATAAAAGGAATATTGCATTTTGGTTAAACACCAAGTCTAAAATCAAATTTCTGTTATCTTTAACATTGTGCCCCTGCTCCAGCCTTTTGTTAAATCTTTTATGAAACTACCTTATTTTTTTTATTGTTCAAATACATTTGTCTCCATTTTCCTGCCACCACTTTCCCTCATCCCTCTCCCCTACCTCCCTCCCTCAGTCCTTCCCCACTTTGGCTTTGCCCATGGGCCCTTTATACCTGTTCCTTGACTAAACCCTTCCCTTCCCTTTCCCCACTTTCCCCCTCCTTCCCTCTTGACTCTGTTGGTTTCCTTTTTCTTTCAATGCTGCTGGTTATATTGTCCTTGCTTGTTTCTTTTATTGGTTAGGTACCACTTATAGGTGAGATGGTATGGTGTTTGTCTTTCACCTCGCGGCTTACTTCACTTAGCATAATGCTCTTTAGTTCAATCCATGCTGTTTCAAAGGGTAGTAGCTCTTTCTTTATTTCTCCTGTGTAGTATTCCATTGTGTAAATGTACCATAGTTTTCTGATTGACTCATTTACTGATGGGCATTTAAGTTCTTCCAAGATTTGGCTATTGTAAATTTTGCTGCTATGATCATTGCAGTGCATAGGTTCTTTTGAATTGGTGTTTTGGGACTCTTAGGGTATAATCCCAGCAGGGGAATCACAGGATCAAAAGGCAGATCCATTTGTAGCTTTTTTAAAAAATTCCAAATAGTTTTCCACAATGGCTGGACCCATATGCATTCCCACCAACAGTGTACTAGGGTTCCCTTTTCACCACAACCTCGCCAGTACCTCTTGTTTGTTGTTCTGTTTATGATGGCCATTCTGACTGGTGTGAAGTGGTATCTCATTGTGGTTTTAATTTGCATTTCTCTGATGGCTAGTGATGCTGAGCATCATTTTATATGTTTCTGGGCCCTCTGTATATCTTCCTTGGAGTAGTGTCTATTCAGGGATCCTTTGCCCATTTTTTAATAGGATTGTTTGTCTTCTTGGAGTGTAGTCCTGTGAATTCTTTATATATTTTGGAAATCAAACCTCTATTTGATGTATCATTGGCAAATATATTTTCCCATATAGTTGTTTCTCTATTCATATTCCTAATGTCTTTTTTAGGCATGTAGAAGCTTCTAATTTTGATGAGATCTCACTTGATTTTCTTTTCTTTATGTCCCTTGTTTTAGGAAACATATTGGTGAAAATGTGCATAGGATATCTGAGAGTTTCCTGCCTATTTTGTCCTCCAGGACTTTTATGGTGTCAGGACTTATATTTAAGTCTTTTATCCATCTTGAGTTTATTTTTATGTATGGTGTCAGTTCGTGATCAAACCTGAATTTTTTGCATATAGCTGTCTAGCTCTCCCAAAACCATTTGTTGAAGAGGCTGTTTTTACTGCAATTTATGCTTCTGCCCTCTTTGTCAAATATTAATTAACCATAGAGACATGGGTTCATTTCTGGGCTTTCTATTCTGTTCCACTGATCTGAGTGTCTGTCCTTGTGCCAGTACAAGACTGTCTTGATTACAGTGGCCTAGTAATATAGTTTTATGTCTGGTATTGTGATCCCTTCTGCTTTATTTTCCTTTCTTAAAATTGCTGCAGCTATTCGTGGTCATTTAGAGTTCCATATAAATCTTTGAAATGTCTATACCTGTGAAATATTTTAGAAATACGTCATTGGTATTTTATTTATTTATTTCTTAATTTTATTTTAATTTATTTTTTCAAATACATTTGTCTCTGCCTCCCCATCACCACTTTCCCTTGCCCCCCCTTCCCTCCCTCAGCTCTTCCCCTTTGGTTTTGTCCATGAGTCCTTGCTATATGTTCCTTGACTTTCCCCTTCCCTTCCTTGCCCCACCCCCCCTCACTCCTTCCCTCTTGTCTCTGTTGATTTCTTTTCCTTTGATTGTTCCTGGTCTTATTTTCCTTACATCTTTGTATTGTTGGTTAGGTTCCGCTTATAGCTGAGATCATATGGTATTTGTCTTTCGCCCCCTGGCTTATTTCACTTAGCATAATGCTCTCCAGTTCGATCCATGCTATCGCGAAGTTTAGTTGTTCTTTTTTTCTTTCTGCTGTGTAGTATTCCATTGTGTATATGTACCATTACCTTTGACCCAATCATCTACTTATGGGTATTTAGGTTGCTTCCAACACTTGGCTATTGTAAATTGTGCTGCTATGAACATTGGGGTGCATAGGTTCTTTTATATTGGCGTTTTGGTGTTCTTAGGGAATGGTCCCAGCAGGGGAATCACTGGATCAAAAGGCAGTTCCATTTTCAGCTTTTTGAGGAAATTCCACACTGCTTTCCACAGTGGCTGCACCAGTCTGCATTCCCACCAACAGTGTACTAGTGTTCCATTTTCTCCACAGCGTCATCAGCACCTGTTGTTTGTTGACCTGTTTATGATGGCCATTCTGAACGGTGTGAGGTAGTACCTCATGGTGGTTTTGATGTGCATTTCTCTGATGGTTAGTGATGCTGAGCATCCTTTCAAATGCCTCTGGGCCCTCTGTATCTCCTCCTTGGAAAAGCGTCTGCCCAGGTCCTTTGCCTATTTTTTGATTGGATCATTTGTCTTCCTGGAGTGGAGTCCAGTGAGTTCTTTATATATATTGGAGATCAAACCTCTACCTGATGTATCATTAGCGAATATATTTTCCCATAGGGTTGGCTCCGTTTTCATTTTGCTGATGTTTTCTTTAGCCATGCAGAAGCTTCTTATTTTGATGAGGTCCCACTTGTTTATTCTTTCCTTTATGTCCCTTGCTTCAGGAGACATATCAGTGAAAAAATTGCTGCATGGGATATCTGAGAGTTTCGTGCCAATGTTCTCCTCTAGGACTTTTATGGGGTTGTGACTTATATTTAAGTCTTTTATCCATCTTGAGTTTATTTTTCTGTATGGTGTCAGCTGATGACCCAGTTTCAATTTTTTGCATGTAGCCATCCAGCTCTCCCAACACCATTTGTTGAAGAGTCTATTACTGTTCCATTTGAAGCTTCTGCCGCCTTTGTCAAATATTAGATGCCCATAGAGACCTGGTCTTATTTCTGGGCCTTCTATTCTGTTCCACTAGTCTATGGGTCTTTTCTTGTGCCAGTACCAGATTGTTTTGAGTATAGTGGCTTTGTAGTAGAATTTGATGTCCGGTATTGTGATCCCTCCTACTTTGTGTTTCTTTCTCAAAATTGCTGAGGCTATTCGGGGTCGTTTATGGTTCCATGTAAATTTTTGAAATGTCTGTTCTATTTCTGTGAAATATGTCATTGGTATCTTAATCACGATTGTGTTGAATCTATAAATTGCTCTGGGTAATATGGATATTTTGATGATATTAATTCTTCCAATCCATGAGCATGGTATATGCTTCCATTTATTTGTGTCTTCCTCATTTATTTCTTCAGTGTTGTATAGTTTTCTGCATACAGGTCTTTTATTGCTTTTATATACAACACTGAAGCAACAAATAAGGAAGACACAAATATGTAGAAGCACATACCGTGTCCATGGATTGGAGGAATTAACATCCTCAAAATGTCCATAACCAAAAGCAATTAATAGATTGAACATAATCTCTATTAAAATACCAATGATGTAAATTTATTTTAATTTTAAATAAATTTAATTTGTTTAAATTTATTCTCTGATACTTAATATTTCTTGTTGATATAGCAAATGGTATTATTTTCCTGTTTTATTTTTCTGCCATTTCATTGTAGGTGTACAAAAATGCCTTTGATTTGTGAATATTGACTTTGTATTTTGCTCTTTTGTGAAATTCACTTAATAGGTCAAGAAATTTTTTGGTCTAGTCTACAGGGTTTTGTATGTACTCTATAATGTCGTCTGCAAACAATGATAGTTTTACTTCTTCCTTTCCAATTTGGATGTCTTTTATTTCCTTTCCTTTTCTCACCACTGTGGCTAGGACTTCCAATATGATGTTTAAAAGAAGTGGTGAAAGTGGACATCCTTGTCGTGTTCCTGATCTTAGTGGGAAAGCTTTCAGTTCTTTCCCATTAAGTATAATGTTGGCTGTAGGTTTTTCATATATGCCCTTTATTACATTGAGGTATGCCCCCTTAATTCCCATTTTCCTGACTGTTTTGATCATAAATGGGTGCAGTACCTTATTGAATGCCTTTTCCGCATCTATCGAGATGGTTATGTGGTTTTTGTCTTTCCTTTTGTTTACATGATGGATTACATTCATTGGTTTGCATATATTGAACCATCCTTGCATCCCTGTGATGAATCCCACTTGATCATGATGGGTGACCTTTTTAATGTATTGAATGTATTGCTGGATGTGGTTTGCCAATATTTTGTTGAGGATTTTATCATTTATGTTCATCAGCGAAATTGGCCTGTAGTTTTCTTTCTTATGTCTTTATCTGGTTATGGGATTAGAATGATACTGGCCTCATAAAAAGAGCTTGGGAGACTTCACTCTTCTCGAATGTTTTGGTATAGTCTGAGAAGGACAGGGGTTAGCTCTTCTTAAATGTTTTGTAAAATTCTCCTGTGAAACCGTCCCGTCCAGGGCTTTTGTGTGTCAGGAGTTTTTGATTACAGTTTCAATTTCCCCAGATGTTATCGGACTGTTCAGGCTTTCTGCTTCTTCTTCTTTCAGTACTGGAAGGTTAATCTTTTTGAGAAATTTGTCCATTTCATCAAGGTTTTCAGTCAGATTTCTTGACATATAATTGTTCATAGTAGTTTCTTGCAATCCTTTGTATTTCTGTGGTATCAGTTGTTATTTTCTCCTCTTTCATTTCTGATATTATTTATTTGGGTCCTGTCCCTTTTTTTCTTGATGAGTCTGCTTAAAAGCTTGTAGATGTTGTTTATCCTTTCAAAGAACTGTCTCCTGGATTGCGTGATCCTTTGAATTGCTCTTTTAGTCTCTATGTCATTCAATTCTGCTCTGATCTTGATTATTTCCTTCCTTCTACTTGCTCTGGGATTTATTTGTTGTTGTTTCTCCAGTTCTTGAAGCTGCAGAGTTAGGTTATTTATTTGAAATTTTTCTATCTTTTTCAGGTAGGCCTGTGTTGTTATGAACTTCCCTCTCAGGAGTGCCTTCGCTGTGTCCCATAGGTTTTGGACTGTTGTGTGTTCATTTTCGTTTGTTTCTGATTACTTTTTGATTTTTTTCTCTTATCTCATTATTGACCCATTCATTGTTTAATAGTGGGCTATTCAGTCTCAATGAGTTTGAAAGTTTTTGAGGTTTCTCCTTGAGGTTGATTTCCCGTTTCAAACCACTGAGAAAATGCTTGTTATTATTTCAATTTTCCTGAATTTGTTACAGCTTGTTTTGTGTCCTAACATGTGGTCTGTCTTTGAAACTATTCCATGTTCATTTGAAAAGAATTGCATTTTGCTTCTTTGGGATGAAAGGTTCTATGTATGTCAGTTAAGTTCATTTGATCTAATGTATCATTCAGTTCCACAATATCCTTGATTATGTTTTGTTTGGAAGATCTGGTCATTTTGTACAGTGGGTTTTTAAATTTCCCTACTGTCAGTGTGTTGCTGTCTTTATCTTTCTTGAAGTCCTCCAAAATTTATGTATTTGGGTGCTCCCATGTTGGGTGCATATAAGTTTACAATATTTATGTCTTCTTGATGGATTTTTCCTTTGAGTATTATGAAGTGTCCTTGTGGGTCTCTTTTTATGGCCTTTGGATGAAATCTATTTAGTCTGATATAAGTATTGCTACACTTGCTTTTTTTTCTTCTCCATTTGCTTGGAATATTTTTTTCCATCCCTTTACTTTCAGTCTGTGTGGGTCCTGTGTTCTGATGTGTGCTTCTTGTAGGCAGCATATGTGTGGGTCATGTTTTCTTATCCATTCAGCTATCCTGTCTTTTGATTGGGGCTTTTAGACCATTTATATTTAAATTTATTTATTATTGATATGTACTTATTCATTTTTTCTCTTTGTACCTGTGTTCTTCTCTTTCTCACTCCTTTTCTTCATCTTGTTAAACCAGTCCCTTTGCATATCATGTAGTGCAGGTTTGGTGGAGATGTATTCTTTTAGCCTTCTTTTGCCTGGGAAACTCCTTATTTTGCCTTTCATTTTAATTGAGAGCCTTGCTGGGTAGAGCAGTCTTTGTTGTATGGCTTTGCTTTTCATTACTTGGAATATTTCTTGCCATTCCCTTCTGGCTTGCAGTGTTTCAGTGCAGAAGTCAGCTGCTATCCCTATCAGGACTCCCTTGTATGTTACTACCTGTTTCTCCCTTGCAGCTTTTAGGATGCTTTTTTTGTCTTTGATATTTGCCATTTTAATGATGATGTGTCTTGGAGTGGGCCTCATTGGGTTCCTCTTTAATGGGGCTCTCTGAGCTTCCTGGACTCGTGAGACATTTTCTCTCCTCCAATTAGGGAAGTTTTCCATCATTGCTTCTTCAAACTGGTTCTCTATCCCTTCCTCATCCTCTTCTCCTTCTGGTATCCATATTATATGGATATTGTTATGTTTCAGGTTGTTCTTCATTTCCCTAAATGCCTCTTCATTCTTTCTGAGTCTTTTTTCATTTTCTTGCTCTTTCTGGGAGTTTTTTTTCTACCTCGTTCTCCAGCTCGTTGATTCAATCCTCTGCTTCATGTCGCCTGCTTTTGATATCTGTCTACTCTGTTCTTTCTTTTTTTTCTTAAAAAAATATTTTTATTGTATTTTTCCATTACCATTTATCCCCCTTATTCCCTGCCTCCCTACAATGACCCCACTGTTGTCCATGTCCATGAGTCCTTTTTCCTTTTTGCTCAAACCCTCCACCCCTAACCACCCCCTTAGCTGTTATCCTGTTCTCTTCCATGAGTCTGTATCTACCTTGCTTGTTATTTCAGTTTGTTCAGTAGATTCCACATATGAGTGAAATAATATGGTATTTGTCTGATTGGTTTATTTCACTTTTTTATGGCTGAGTAGTATTCCATAGTTGTTTTATCCACTAAACCTGAAACACCAAGAGAGGTTAATGGCAACAGCTGAGCATGCAGAGAGGTTAAAAGGCTGGGGACTGTAAATAACACTGCAATGAACAGAGGAGTGCTTGTGTGTGTGTTTTTTTTTTTTTTTGAATTACTGTGTTCTTCAATTCAGAAATGGTATTCTTCATTTACTCTTGTCTCATTGACATTTTCTATGTCCTTTTTCATGTCGATATAGTTTGTGGTAAATTCCTGATAGTTTCCCTGTAGTTTCTCATAGTTCTCTTTGAGCTTACTGAGCTCATTGAGCTTCTTTAGAACAATTGTTTTGAATTCAATATCTGATAGTTTACTTACCTCTATTTCATTTAGTTCTCTTTGTGGGGATTCCTCCTTTCCCCTCATTTTGGAGCTGTTTCTTTTCCTTCCGATTATTTGTGAGACGCTTTTTTTTTTTTTTTTTTTTTTTGCTGCTACTTCTTAAATTGATCTGTCTTGATTTCCTGACTTTGTGGTGTGAACTTCTATGGTAGTAGGTGGGTCTTTTTTTTTTTCTTTTCTTTATGAGTCTGCCTCTGATGATGTCAGTTGGTGACCCTGTCTGACCTCAGGCAGTCTGTTTGAGACTTCTTGGAATCTACTCTATGTGTCTGTCTCCCACAATTGTTAATCTAGTCACTCTGCCCTCAGCTGTCAGGCTTAGGCTGTACAGAGAAGGGAAGTACCTCCTGAGTGCTGGGCTATTTTGTTCTTAAAGGCTGCTGCCACTCAGGGGGGTGGTCTGCCTGAGCATGGTGGGGATTGCAGAATGGGGAGATTGTCAGTACTGGGGACCCCATGGCTACTCTTTCAGTTCTCTCCCCAATGCCTCCATCTCCAGTCTCTCAAGCATCTCTAGGCAGTTCTGTGTCCCATTTAGCAAGGGATATACTATCTCCATCGACCGCTCTTCACTCAGCACCCAGGCCCACGTACAACTCCTGGCTGGGGCACAGTGTCCTGAGGGTAGGGCTATTGTTTACTTTCCCACTGATGCCTCTTTGGGGCATTGCCTGCCTGAGAAAGATGGAGCCTACGGAGTGGGGAAGGAGTCAGCACCGGAAACCCTCCGGCTATTCCTTCAGTTCTCTCCCCAAAGCCTCCATCTCGTCTCTCCTCAAGTGTCTCTAGGCACCTCTGTTCCCCTTTAGCCAGTGATCTACTATCTCTGCTGGCCACTCTGCATTCAGCACTCAGGCCTGCATGCAATTCCTGGCCGGGGCGGAGTGTTCTGACGGTAGGGCTATTGTTTTCTTTACGCCTGAGCAAGATGGAAGCTGTGGAGTGGGAGGTGAGTCATCACCAGGACCCTGCTGGCCACCATCTCAGTTCTCTCCTCAAAGCTTTTCTCACCAATCTTTCCTCAGGCTCCAACCCACTCTGCTACTGCCTTTGCCCAGAGACCAAGGAGGGTGGTTGCCCCTGCAAATTTTTGTGTTGGCCCTGTAAACATCTCTTTGCATGTCCAGCCTCCTGTCTCTGGCAGAGAGCACCACTATGCTTTTTGCAATTGTCATTTGTCTGTGTGCTTTTATGGTTTCTGATGTTGTAGGCTAGATTTCCCTGCTTATGATCCATACCCTGTTATTCTTAGGGGGATCCAACCAGCTCTTTCAATATCCCTCTGGTGCTGGCACCCGTGGGTGCCCAGCTGATCCTCTTGACCCTCCACTGCACTTCTCACCCGTTAGGATGTGTGAAAGCTGATTTCACTGTCTGTCGGAGGCTCTAAGGCTCCTCTCTTGCTATCGTTCCATTATTTTCCAGGTGATTTCTCCATAATTTAGTTGCAATTCCAGTTTGGTCCTGGGAGGAGGTCAGTGTGTCTTTTACTCACTCCTCTGCCATATTCTGAAATTACTTTTTTAATGCACTTTTGCTGATAAAGCTGCCAAGGCCTTTGCTACAGCTGAAGCACCTCAAGTACACAATTACAGTACTGGTGTACCAAGCTCCATCTCCTTTGTTGCTATTAATTTTATCTCATCTCACGTTTCCATTGGGAGAATATAGACATTTCCAAATGACTTCTCTTTGCTTTCAATTTTATGCATGTTCATTAACCACTCATTTTTTAATGGAGTCATAAAAGCAAAGGAAAAAATGACAGAAACAAGGAAGGTATTAGGTAAATTTGATAACTCCTATTAGGTCACACTTTGAAGGAATGGGTAGCTTGAAGTACCAATAGAGGACATGAAAACCCTGGCTATGATGCATGTCAAATAGGTCTTCACAGTATTTTGAGGCCATAAAAAAAAAAAAGAAAAGAAGAAGAAAACCAAGATGAAGGGCTACAAAATCTTGCAGTCTCTGTGAAGGCAGAGGCCATTTTTTTTTGTTTCTTTTATGATTTAGTGTTTAACACTTAGTATATAGATAAATACATGCAAAACTAAACTAGACTATAGCAGCCCAATTCCTCAGATCAAACCAAAGAACTATCCTAATCTAAATAAAACTCTAGGGAAAGGAAACCCCATGTTTCTCATGTTTTCCCTCTTCATATTGTCTTTCTATGATACTTGGATGACTAATTAATTAAAAAATATTTATTGAGTTTCTTCTATATGGCACTTGCCATAAAGATATAAACAAGATACACTTGATTCTTGTCTCAGGGTCTAGTTAAAGTTCAAGTCCTGGTTATTGTAACTGCTGATTAGACTAGATAGAGTAGCCTCTGCCATATGCAGAAGAAAAACCCAGTCTTCTGATATATTTTCCGGGTAATTGTATTACTCACATGTTCTTTCAAAGAATCAGAGTTCCTTGGATATAGAACCCAAAATTAAGGCTCTATTCATTTTAAATGCCTCTTAAGATGATTTAAATTATCAGACTAATTTCAGTATGTATAAAATCAAGCAATTTTAGGAAAGTAATTTCTCAGTTTTCCCCATGCCCATCTCTAAATGCCATATATTCATTATGGACACAAGAAGAAAATAAATGTTACAAATGGCTCCAAAGAACAAATGGGGTTATTACAGATTTTTACATATTTCTCAGGTCTGTAAGTTAGTGATCTGCAGAATAGCATGCTATGGATAGATTGATCAGGCATGCTAAAGAAAATGATCGCAAAAATATCAGTCACTGATTTATAACTGCAAAAGAATTTCTTAGGTAAAATACAATCTTCCTTCTCATATAAATATTTACTTCCTTAATTCCTTAGATGATTTCAAATGAATCCATTTTCAATGAGCTGAAATTTTCAGAGGCCAAGATGCACATTAGAGGGATTATTTTGGAAAAAAAAAGCTAATTTGAATTTTTCC
This sequence comes from Pteronotus mesoamericanus, assembly GCF_021234165.1. Classification (NCBI taxonomy): domain Eukaryota; kingdom Metazoa; phylum Chordata; class Mammalia; order Chiroptera; family Mormoopidae; genus Pteronotus; species Pteronotus mesoamericanus. The sequence goes on from NW_026555072.1 coordinate 6,582,588, forward strand.
TGTATTATTTAAGGCTCCAACAGGAAACAGATGATGCTCTTGAATTAGGATAATTTAAGGAGACATTAATAAAGGCACTATGTATAAAGATGTGTGTGGGATATAGGGGAACCATAAAATATTCTGCAGGAGCCACAGACTTTAGTGTTGGTAACTTCAAAGGTGTTACTATTACCTGACTCGAAGGGAGATGAGAAAGCACTTACTGGAGGGACAAATGGAAGATATCCTGGTGCACTTCAATGTTCATTATAAACCCGTCAATTTAGGATTTACCCAAGAGAGATGACAAAATAATATTTTTGCTCAAGTCATACATCAAATTTTATATATTTATGTATGCCTCCATTGAGGCCCTGTTTTGCACCCAGCCCTATTTAGTGTGAATAAAACAGACAAAATTCCTACCCTCATTGAACCTACATTCTATCAGTAGCTATTTCTATTAGTCAGTAGTCATTCAGTTATAAGAGAAAGTCATTCAAGTTAGAAATAAAACTATATATATATATTTGAAATCGTTCTCAATTGTAAATCTGTTAGGCAACTATTCTCTGAGCTCTCTATTACACCTCCGTTCTTTCTCCTCTCTACTTTCCCTTCTTCCTTCTCTTCCTACTTACTTACCTATGTATTTCAATCTCAATCCCTACATCTCCTCTTCACTGGAAAATAAAAATGGTTTTGCTTCTCTACATATCCCTCTGAATCTGTTCTCTCCTCTATATTAGGCAGACTTCATTTTAAAGACTTTTATTTTCTACTTACCTATATTTTAATTTGCATGTACCTTGGTATCCACTCTTGGATTTACTCTCTTTGGGTAACAGGAACTACATTATTTATTTCATTCTAGACCAGGTTTCTTAAATTTGGTGTGCTCATAGAACTGCCTGCAGACCTTGTTAGAAATGCAGAAGTGCAGATGATACCCCCATGGACAGTGATCATAAATGTATTAGTTTCCTAAGACTGCCATAACAAAGTATTGCACACTAGGTGGCTTAAACAAGATAAATTTATTGTTTAACAGGTCTAGAGGATAGAAGTCTGAGATCAACGTGTCTAGGGAGCTAAAGAAGGCTATGTTCCTCTCCCTTAACCTTTGGTGTTTCCTTAGTTTGTGGCAGCATAACTACAGTCTTCACAGGGTGTTCTTGTGCAAGTGTTTGTGTCCAAATTTATCCTTTTTATAAGTATACCAGTCATATTAGATTATGGGACCAGCATACCCTTACTTAAGAATTACTTAACTAACCACATCTGCAATGACCTTATTTCCAAATAAGGTCATATTCTAAGGTACTGGAAGTTAGAACTTCAACATATGAATTATGAGGGGGATGCATTTCAACCCATAACCATAGATAGATTAGCAGAAACTGACATTTTTATATGCTGCTTTGGAAACCTCTTAAACTGCTACTTATAATTTTGGCCCCATATTAGACTCCAATAGCCTGATGCTAATGAGTTCTAAGCAGACTTTGATTCATTTCATACAGGTACACCTGGATAGCACTTCACCCCCAGTCAGCATCATATACTTCTTGCCCCAGTTTTCTCTAACACAATAGCATGGAATGCCTGCTGCATTGCACTCAAGAGTGACACCTGAATAACTCAGAAGTATGGAAGAACTAATACCCCATGGGTGACCCTTGACCAGTATGAGATGAAATACAATGAATGAAAGGTTGTGCCTCTCATCTTCATGTAAACAGGTCTGGGACTCATTCTACTAGGGTTTTTAGAGATCTCTCCAAAATCAATCACCAGTCACCAATTGCAGTGTCTAACTTGATAATTCATCCTTGTACTGGTTTTCCTCCTTCCCTTGTATTCCTTTAAATCAAAACTCCTGCTTCCTGAGTTCACTTCCCAAACAAACTACATATATCAAAATCTTGGCATATGGGAGACACTGACCTAAGATACAAGCTTTCCAGGTGACCCTGATGTAAGCAATACACAAACCAATCTTTGAGAAATTCTCCAAAATTCTATGCAAAAGAGAATGGGTTAAAATCATACTTTAATGCATTTGTTAACTATAAATATGCAAGAGAAATCCTGAAGTCAGGAGCTATATGAGCAGAAGTCCAAAACAACAGTAAATCTCAGAATGAAGTGCAAACCACCTTCTGTAACAGAAGCCAACAAGTGCCCAGATACTATGGGTAGTACTCTCTGTCCTCAGAAAATAATTAGAGGATGGATCAATGTGACTCAATTCTCAAAGCCTCATTCACTCTGTACACTAAAAAAATTTAGTTTGGGACCTTGTAAATGTGGAGCATATACTGCTACCCCTTCAATGAAGCAAGGTCTTTTGAGGCTCCAGAAGTGTCCAAGGGGTGGGAAGGCCAGCAGGCTAATAACCTGCAGGATATTTGTCACTGGGAACTCTATACCAGTCTTGAAGCCTCATTTGAATTGACCACTAATTTTCAATAGCCTTTAACTTGGTGGAACAGATATTCTAACCTGGACTTTCTGTTTCTGCTACAAGGTTGACAGGAGGGGCCAGTTCTCTCTGACACTAATTTACCAATTTAAGAAACCAAACAACTGCTAACTAGAATGGACAGATAAGCAGAATGGATTGAGGAATTGGTTACTCACTATTGGTTCACTGAGGGATGACTATAGTTAAATTTTTGGGGAGTCAAAAGTTACATGCAGATATTTGACTGCATGTGTTTGACGCTTCTAACCCCTTCCCCTGTTTTTTAAGGATCAACTATAATAAACTGAGGAAGATAAATGAAAACATTTAATTTATATGTATATATGTGTGTGTGTGTGCATTTCTGTGTTTATAAAATGGCAGCATCATATTAACCAAGGATGAAATGTTTAATATTCAGAAGACCTGTTTGTGCATGGATGGCTCAGTATGGAGGAAAAGAATGAACAAGAGAACATGACAACATTACAAAGGTTGACCAGGGAGGTTGGGCCTAAATCTATTGGGAATGTAGCTAGTCATTGAATGGATTTTATACTACCCAGGTTGCACTTGAAAAGGTTTGGACTTGGAAGAACGTAGGCTTATATCATAGCTTCCCATTTACCAGCTGACTTAACTTCTCTGCGTAATACTGCCTTGTAGGGTTTTGAGGATTAAATGAGAGATTGTATAAAAGGCACACAGCTTAATTATTAGCCATTCAATAAATGATGTACATTATAGCAATTTTTGTAAGAAAACCATTTTTCATATATATATATATATATATATATATATATATATATATATATATACAAAATTTAGTATACATAAATTACATTTTGGGATTTTGTATAAGCAACCTGAGTTCCTGAAGTGCCTAAAGAACTTAATCATACAGCAATCATTGGGCGTGGACTACTAGGACAAACTAGAAGGAAACATTTTATGTATACAGGATGATTAAACATATGCATTTATATATACACTAATAATGTAACATATTCATTTACCTATATTTTTTATTTTAACAATATTTATAAAATCTCTGTTCCTCTTTGTTTTGTTCTTTTTTTCATGGTTGCAATATCATCTTAGCTCTATGAGATGTTGAGAGATTAATCAGGAAGAAGAAAGGTTAGACAAAGTACCTGTTTCATCTAATTTCTTTTTTTCTGCTTATCTGGTGATCCTTGGTTGTCCATTTACACTTACAAGAGGGATACTAAAAAGCTTATTGGAAGCTTTTAGGACAAGTGGGATTTGTCAGCTATGAATGTCACTACATGGTTATCTGGATGAGCCATTTCTTTGAGAAAAACTTTGGTTAGGTTTTTGTTTGTTTGTTTGTTTGTTTTTTGTTTTTTGTTTTTTTACATGTGCTGGTCATGTTCCTTAGAGAAGGCTTTTCTGGTAGCTTTCTTTGAGGGTAAAGTCATCATGACCAGTATTCTGTGGGCAGAGTAGGGAAGAAACCTGGGGAGAGCTCACTATCTAGTATTAATATACTCACTTAATTCATGCGTTTTCACTTTGAACTGGAAGACACCAGAAATAAAGATCCTACTTTTGTTCTTTCCAGAGAATTAATCTCCAATAATGTTCCAGGGTCAGTAGAAGAAATTTCAAGGAATGGAGGAATGGATTTGGGGACCTACTTGCTGCTTAAATAGATTTTAAACTCATCTTCCTTATTTTGGATGTTTTGCCTCCACTTCCAACTTCTAGACAGATACATAGTACTGCCATTGGGAATTTAGTTGTGTGAATTGATGTGATCTGTGTTACTTCCTCACTGCTGGGTTACTTGTGTCTCCTGAAGTTCTTTACCTTTGCTTGCCCATCAGCTTTCTAGTTTCCAAAATTATATTACTGTTGCATCCCTTTCTGTTTACCTAATCCTTGTGGCCTTGTGCCTTTAAAAATATGTTATTTAGTCCTAGTTGGTGGGGCGCAGTGGATTGATTCACTGGCTTACAAACCAGAGTCGCCAGTTCGATTCTCAGCATAGGGCACATGCTTGGGTTGCAGGCCCGGTCCACAGCAGGGGGAGCATGAAATGCAACCACACATTGATGTTTCTCTCCCTCTCTTCCTCCCTCTCTTACCCTCTCTAAAAATAAATAAATAAAATCTTTAAAAAATAAAAATATATTATTAAGCCCTGGCTGGTGTGGCTCAGTGGATTGAACATCAGCCTGTGAATCAAAAGGTAGCCAGTTCAGTTCCCAGTCAGGACAGATGTCTAGGTTGCCAGCTGAGAGGCAACCCATTGATGTTTCTCTCACACATTGATGTTTCTCTACCTCCCTTTCTCTCTCCTTTCCACTCTCTCTAAAAAATAAATTAATTTAAAAATATGTGTTATTTAGATGAATTTGTTGAAGAGAATGAACTGGATTTTTTTTTTTTTGTTTTGGAATATGTACTTGAACCTGGGATTCAGTGCAGCCAAATTCATTGTCCCATATCTGGTTAGAACATCTATTAGTGTTTCCTTTCATAAGTCCCCCATGAGACTAATTTAGTGAAATATGAACTGTATATGGCATACAGAACAGTTAAATTCATGCCCCAGAACTGCTCCTAAATTCTGCTATGTCCAGTAGTGTTAAACAGACATTTACAATGACCAGAAAGGAAAAGGCATTGATATGTGTGTACACACACACACACACACACACACACACACACACTCACACACACACACTCAAGCTTTGTTTGATGTCTGATATTGGCTGTGTTCTTAGTTCTCATTCTGCTTACTGACCTGAACTTCACTGGTCTGAAGGCAAGCTCATACACTCCCTGGTGATGAACTTGCCTATGCAAACTGATTCTTATTCAGGTACATGTGTTATTGCAGTTTCCCCAGGAAGATCAGCAAATACATGTTGCAGTCCCTTTCAAAATCTGTGATCCAGACACTTCTTTTTTGGGATGTGCTGCCCTTATTGCCCCTTCCCACAGTACACTGAAAACTCAGAGGAAGGCAGGACTAAAAAACCCTTTTGATCTATTCCATGTTCGTTGCCATATATTCCTATTGCCATTGCCAAACTGTCATGTCTCCTCCTATTTTTCACTTATCTCCAGAAAAGAAGAAAATGAAAAATATTGCAGATGTTTCTGAAGAACCGAACTTCTTAAGTTTGTTTACCATTTATTCTAGTGTCTGAACCAATAAATTCTACCACATAATCTCTGAATAGAAGAAGTTGTCATTTAACCCCTCAGGGCTTCAGTTTCTCTATAACATAAGGAGTTGAGAATTTATGACCACTTCAAAATGTTAATAATTGCTCCCTATCTTCTTGTACACTCAGAATGTACCAGGGAACATCTATATACTTGCAGATTCCATTTTGGTAAACAAATAGAGAAGTGAGATATCAAAGAAGTTCCCTGATTAGATTTTGCCAATAGGGAGGAAGTGGATGCCGACAAAGAGGTGTTTTTTCTTCCTCCATAGGGCATTGGCTACTGCCTTTGGGAAAATAATTTAAGCTATTAAAAAAAAATAGGGACAAGCAATCCTGTGACCAGACACATGGATTGTTCTGAGAGTTTTGGTAGGTCACAGGTGATAGGAAGAAAGAGAACTAGAGCAGGGAGCTTTATATGGTTGACTGAAAGGCCAAGGTAAGTAAAAAAAAAATTAAGATCAGAATGGGCATGGATCAGGAGTCAAGTCAAAGGAAGTTTTATCTTCTTTTTCTGTAGGAACCTTTAGAAAGTATGAGGGAAAGTGAAGGCAATGACACTAGAACATGCAACATTCTAAGAGTTTCTACTCTTGGAATAAGGCAGACCAGCAGTGAAACTGAAAAGGGACCTAGTAATAAGAGCTGAGGGCATGGAAGCCAGGCTTCCAATTTTGGTTCTACAAATAATTAGCTAGGTGATTTGACCAGATCTACCCTTCAAATTTCTCATCTGTAAGATGAGCAAGTTGGATTACTACTCTCTAAGACCCTATAGTTTAAAAAAAATATTTTTCAATTAGTGTTGACATACAACAGTGTATTAGTTTCAGGTATACAACTCAGTTATTAGACATTTATATAACTTATGAAGTGATCTTCCTGATAAATCTAGTACCCATCTGATGCCATACATAGTTATTACAATATTATTAACTATTTTCTATGATGTACTTTACATTCCCATGACTATCCCATTACTACCAACTTGTACTTTTTAATTTCTTCTTTTTCACCCATCCCCCACTTCCATCTAGCAACTGTATAAATGTTATATGTATCTATGAGTCTGTTTACTATCTTCTTGTTAACTTATTTTGGTGTTTTTTAGATTTAACATATAATTAAAATGATATGGTATGTCTTTCTCTGTCTGATTTATTTCACTCAGCACAATACCCTCTAGGTTCATCTATGTTGTTCAGATGGCAAGATTTCATTCTTTTTTATGGCTGAATCATATTCCACTGTATATATGCACCACTTCTTTATCCACTCATCTATAATATACACTTAGGTTGTTTTCATATCTTGGCTATTGTAAATAATGCTGCAATAAACATGTGGGTGTGTATGTCTTTTCAATTTAGTGTTTTGAATTTCCTTGAATAAATATCCAGAAGAGGAATTTCTGGGTCCTTTTTTGTCTCTTGCTTTAAAGTCTATTTTGTCTGGTATAAGTATTGCTACCCCAGCTTTTGTTTTGTTTCTACTTTTGTGAAATATCTTTTTTTATCTCTTTACTTTCAGTGTGTATTTAAGGCACTATAATTTTAACATTTTCATAATCTTATGAAATGGAAAAAGAAGGGTTCTTCTATATTAGTGAAAAGGTAATTATTATTTTGGATAATAATAATGGCAATTACTACTAATAATTGGATGCTGTATGCTAGATATTAAGCTTAGTGTTTTCTGTACATTACAACTTGTGACATAGTTCTTTATCTGTAAAAATAACAGGTAGTTAAATATTTTAACAAAATTATATATCTAATAAGAGGCTAAGTCACAACTTGAACTCAGTCTTAACAACCAATAGAATAGATATTACCTCAAATTTAAACAGAGTGTTCAAGCCATAATCCCTTTTAACACATGAGGAAACAAAATATTAAAATCCTTAATTTTAAGGATTAAAATTAAGAAGTATTTATTACAGTACTTATTACATGTATAAAATTGAGGAATTCACTCCTCTTCTCCAGTTTTCTGGGGATCTAAGTGCAGTATCTTTTCCAATGCCCTAGGTTTCCTTGCTCAATAAAAATACCTCAGGCTAGTCTGGAGGTGTGTCTTTTAAGAAATAACTGCTTATGGTACAAAGGAAGTAGCACGAGCCCCTTGGAGAAAGGCAGCCTTTCAGACAAGCTGGATTTGGCATGTCTGAAAGCTTCTTTGTTATGTAATGTGACTTTCAGACCTGATTGAATATGACTTTTTTTTTTTTTAACAAAACACTGTTTTCCAGAATCTTATATTTTGGACTTAATTCTATTCAAGTTAGAGTATGTAGCTCTCATTTGTAGTGAACAAGATTTGCTAGGTTATTATTTGAGAAGATAACCTGTCTTACCTTGTGAAAGTTTACAGAAAGCATTGCCGGGGGTCAAAGTTACACCTTCTTATATTTTTTCCAATGCATGAGTTCCTGTCCCCAGAGAGCATTTACTGAAGATGTCAAAGCTAGAGACTTTCCTTTATTGTTTTATCTTGTACTGCCCTGGACCATTTCTGGAGTGAACAGCAAAATAGTGAGACACACTGAAACAGTTATGTAGGAAGTAAAGGGGGGGGGGATATAATAAAGCTATAAGAGCTTTCTTTTTTAATTTCATTTTTTTATTTTTGTTCAATTATAGTTGTCTCTGTTTCCCCCCCATTTTTCTCCCCCATCATACCCACCCCCACCTCCCACATTCAGTCCCCCCCCCACAACATTGTCTTTGTCTATGGGTCCTTTATCCATGTTCCTTGATGACCCTTCCGCTTCTTTCTTTTCAACTTGGATTTTACCTCAACAAATGCCCTCTTTTCAAACTGCCTTCTCCTTTGTGATTACTTTATTTTAGAACAGGATGTTAAATTATATTTTAATATTTGATGTAAAATAAATTAAAATACCATAATACAAAATTATATATTATGACTGCTATCATGCAAAAATGAGCTTTCATAATGAAAAATAATTGGAAGGAAACATTTGAAAATAAAAAAAATGGAATTATGGGTGCTTGTATCTGCTCTCAACATGCTTATTAATTGTTATATGGCTTCTTAATCAAACAAGCACAAAGCTTTAAAATGGGCCCTCCAATAGAAAAATGGGAAAAGGATATGAACAAGCAGTTCATAAAGGAAAAAAAATACCAATAAAAATAAAAAATTGCACAGCTTTGTTAATGCTAAAATGCATACTTTTGATGATTAATTTTATGTGATACCTTGACTAGGCCACAGAGTACCCAGACATTTGGCCAAACATTATTCTGAGTATGTCTGTTGTAGTGTGGTTCTAGATTAGATTTCAATCACTAGGCTGATTAAAGCAGATTTGTCCTCTTTAATGTGTCAGCCTCATCCAGTCAGTCAAAGACCTCAATAGAACAAAAAGCCTGAGTAAGAGGAAACTCCTTTTGCCTGCCCATTTGAACTGGGAAATCAATCTTTTCCAGTTTTTGGACTTAAATTGCAACTCTGATAATTTCTGAGTGTCCAGCTTGCTACAAAATTGGAATTTACATCATTGGTTCTCCTGGATTTCCAGCTTGCAGGCTGCAGATCTTGAGACTTCTCTATCTCCATAATTGTGTGATAAATTTTTTTATAATAAATCTCCCTCTTTTTGGTGGGGAATCTGTATTTTAACAATAATGTATTACTTTATGCTGATTGCATTAGTGTGAAAGGGAAATTTGAACACAGGCACACACAGGAAGAATGTGAATATGAATGTGAATGCAGAGATGGAGATGCTTCTATAAGACAAAGAATGCTAAAGATTGGCAGCAAACCAGCAGAAGCTAAGGGAGAGGCATGGATTAGGTTATTCCTTATAGCCCTCAGAAATAATGAACCCCTCTAACAACCTGATCTTTGTTATCTAGCCTACAGAACATAAGATAGTAAATTTCTGTTGTTTAAGCCACTCAGTTTGCAGTACTTTGTTATGGCAGCCCTAAAAAGCTACTATAACTATCAAATTGAAAAAAAATTTAAAAGGTGGATAAAATCTAGTTTTAGCACAATTGTGGAGAAAAAGAAAAAAGGGTGAATAGGTACCTCCTTGGAAGGATTTGGAGAATAAACAGCAACATAAAACTTCATGCATCCCTTCACTCAGCAAATAAGTGTTTAAGAATTATTTAACAGGATTACAGTTACAGGGCTACTGATAAGTACAAAAATTTTAAACAATCAAAAATTTAGGAAAAGATGGAGGAGGAGTGAATGGGAGTCACGCTGACCTCCTCACCCCAAGACCAAACTGGAATTGTAACTAATTAGTGGAGTAATCACCTGGAAAACAATGGAACGGTAGTGGGAGAGGAGCCTTGGAGCCGCGGACAGACAGTGGATTCGACTCTCACACATCCCAATGGGTGAGAAGTGCCGTGGAGGCTTGAGAGGGTGGGCTGGGTGCCCACGGGCACTAGCACCAGAGGGACATTGAAATGGCCAGTTAGCTTCCCCCAAGAAGAACGGGGTCTGAATCATAAACAAGGACCCCTAAACTACAGCAGCTAAAACCAAGAAAATACAGACAAAACACAACCCCAAAAAGCTTAGGGGTGCTCTGTGCTAGAGACAGGTGGCTGGGGATGCAAAGAGACATTTAAAGGGCCAATGCAAAAATTGCAGTGGCAGCCACCCTCCTTGATCTCGGTAGAGGCTGCAGCAGGGTGGGCTGGTGCTTGGGAAAAGACTGGTGAGGAAAACTTTGTGAAGAGAACTGACATGGCAGCTGTTGGAGCCCTGTGACAATGCACGTCCCACTCTGCACCTACCATCTCGCTCAGGCATAAGGGAATCAATTAACCTGCCTTTTGTGAACTCTGCACACAGCTTGTGTGCATGTGAGCTGGGGGGCTGAGTCCAGACTGGCTGGGAGAGCCTTGAGGAGAGACTGGAGACGGAGGCGTTGGAGAAAGAATGGGAGGAGGAACCTGGGAATCCCGACTCCCTCCCCGTTCTGTAGTCTCCATTGCGGGCTGGAAAGACATGTCCCCAAAGAGGCAGCAGAGGGGCGCACATGAACCAGACTGCCAGCGATTGAAATGCAGTCTGCACAGGGGGTGGATACTTGGCCGAAGGGGTTACGGAACTGCCCAGAGACCCTAGAGGAGAGACTGGAAATGGAGGCGTTGGGGAAAGAACGGGAGGAGGAACCAGGGAGTCCTGACTCCTTCTCCTTTCCCTAGTCTCCATTGTGCGGGAAGAAGCCACACCCCCAAAGAGCCAAAAGCCTAAAAGCACACGGTAGGCACTCCAAAACCACCCAATGCAGGCATGCACACTTGCGCCGAGTGGCCGGCAGGGTTGGTGAGCGTGTGTGGACCCACGGGGGCTGGCAAGGGCTCGCCAGGTCTGGCCAGGCCTCCCACAGATTGACACTGATATGGCCTGTGAGGGAGTACGCATAGTGGCGAGGGCAGGCGTAAATTGACCCGCGCGGCCCGCAATTGTGGAGCGGCTCACAGAATTAGTAGATCCCGGGCCAAAGGGGTCACAGAGCTGCCCAGAGTCCCTGGAGGAGAGACCGGAGACAGCATTAACCCGAGAGTCCTGGAGCTGACTTCCTCCCATTTCCGTAGTCTCCATTTGGCGAGGGCAAGCAACACACCCAAAGAGCCAAAAGGGGGGAAAGCACACAAAAGACGATCCTAAACTGACCAGTGTTGGGGAGCCCACCGGCCAGGGGGGCCAGACAAGTACAAGAGTCCGCAAATAAGCCCCTTGGTCTGGGGCAAGCAACAGTGCCCAGGCGGGCAGGGGATCCTGCCATGCCTGCGAGTACACTCAAGGAGCCAGGGTGAGAGTGCAGAGTGATCCAAAGAAATAGTCCATCCCTGAGCAAAGCTGTCAAAGAGCTGCCCCAAGCAGAAGTCAGACACAGACAGTAGACCCCTGGAAGGCTCAAACAAACAACCCAAAGTCATATAGGGTCAACAACTGATATCATCAGAGGCAGGCCCAGAAAGAAAAGTAAAGGGATAAATAAATAAATAAATAAATAAATAAATAAATAAATAAATAAATAAAAAGACCCACCTACTACAATAGAAGTTTAATCCAGAAAGTCAGGATATCTAGAGAGCCCAATTGAAGTAGAAGCAAAAATAAATAAGTAAATTACTTAACAGACTCTCACAAAAATGGGAAGAAAAAGAAGTTCCCCCCAAATGAGTGGAAAAGGGGACTCCCCACAGAGAGAGCTAAATGAAATAGAGGCAAGGGAACTATCAGATACTGAATTCAAAACAATGGTTCTAAGGAAGCTCAATGAGCTCAGCCAGCTCAAAGATAACTATGAGAAACTGCAGAGAAACTATCAGGATCTTACAGCAAACTATATCAGCCTGGAAAAGGACATAGAAACTATCAAGAAGACACAAGAGGATATGAAGAATACCATTTCTGAATTGAAGAACACAGTAAAATGAATCCAAAGCAAGCTGGATGAAGCTGAGGATCAAATCAGGGAGATGGAGGATAAGGTAGAAAGAAGCACCTAGAAAGAACAAGAAATGGAAAAAAGACTCAAAAAGAATGAAGAGGCATTTAGGGAAATGTAGGACAACCTGAAACACAATAATATCTGTATAATAGGGATACCAGAAGGAGAAGAAGAAGAGCAAGGGATAGAAAACATCCTCGAAAAAGTACTGATGGAAAATTTCCCCAATTTGAGGAGAGAAAGGCTCTCATGGATCCAGGAGTCACAGAGGACCCCACTCAAGAGGGACTCAAAGAGGTCCACTCCAAAACATCATCATTAAAATGGCAAATGTCAAAGACAAAGAGAGAATCCTCAAGGCAGCAAAGGAGATGGAGAAAGTAACATACAAGGGGGGCGCGATATGCCTAGGAGCTGACTTCTCAACAGAAACACTACAAGCCAGAAGGGAATGGCAACAAATATTCCAAGCCTTGAAAAGCAAGGGACTAAAACCAAGGCTGCTCTACCCGGCAAGGCTCTCTATTAAAATAGAAGGGGAAATATGGAGTTTCCCAGACAAGAGAAGACTAAAAGAATACATCTCTACCAAACTAGCATTCCAAGATATGCTAAGGGGACTGGTTTAAGCAGATGAAGGAAAAGAATGAGAGAGAGAGGAACCCAGGTACAAAGAGAAAACATGAGTAAGTTTCTATCAGTGATATCTCTCAATGTGAATGGAAGAAATGCTCCAATCAAAAGACACAGGGTAGCTGAATGGATAAGAAAACATGACTCACACATGTGCTGCCTACAAGAGACCCACCTCAGAGCAAGAGACCTACACAGATTGAAAGTAAAGGGATGGAAAAAATATTCCAAACAAATGGGTAAGAGAAAAAGGCCGGGGTTGCCATACTTGTATCAGACAAAGTAGATTTCAAAACAAAGGCCATAAAGAGCGACCCAGAGGGGCACTTTATGATATTGAAAGGAAGAATCTATCAAGAAGACATCAAAATTGTCAACTTATATGCTCCCAATATAGGAGTCGCCAAGTTTATAAGGAAATTGTTGGATGACTTCAAAAAAGATATAGATAGCAACACACTGATAGTAGGGGATTTCAACACCCCACTGTCCAAAATGGACAGATCTTCCAAACAAAACACTAATAAACATATTGTGGCACTGAATGTCACACTGAATCAAATAGACTTAACTGACATATATAAAACCTTACATCCCAAACAAGAAAAGTACACATTCTTTTCAGATGCTCATGGCAGTTTTTCAAAGATAGACCACATGATAGGACACAAAGCAAACCTCAGCAAATTCAGGAAAACTGAAATAATACCAAACTTTTTCTCGTACCACAAGGGATTGAAACTGGAAATCAACCTCAAAGAGAAACTTCAAAAACTTGCAAACTCATGGAGACTGAACAGTACACTATTAAACAATGAATGTGTCAATAATGATATAAGAGAAGAAATAAAAAAAAATTCTGGAATCAAATGAAAATGAACAGACAACAGACCAAAAGCTATGGGACACAACAAACCAGTCCTGAGAAGGATGCTCATAGCAATACAGGCCGACCTAAAACAAATAGAAACATTTCAAATAAAAGACCTAAATCTACAACTTCAAGAATTGGAGAAACAACAACAAAGTCCCAGAGCAAGTAGAAGGAAGGAAATAGTCAAGATTAGAGCAGAACTGAATGACTAAGAGATGAAAAGAACAATTCAAAGGATCAACCATCCCAGACGCTGCTTCTTTGAAAAGATAAATAAAATTGACAAGCCTTTAAGCAGACTGATCAAAAAAAAAAAAGAGAGAGAACCCAAATTAATAATATCAGAAATGAAGGAGGAGAAATAACAACTGAAACCACAGAAATACAAAGGATTGACAGAAACTACTATGAACAATTATATGCCAAGAAATTTGAAAATCTTGATGAAATGGACAAATTTTAGAAAAGTATAATCTTCCAACACTGAAGGAGGAAGAAACAGAAAGCTTCAACAGACCAATAACAGCTAGGGAAATTGAAGCAGTCATCAAGAAACTCCCGGCACACGAAAGCCCAGGGCCAGACGGTTTCATAGGAGAATTTTACACAACATTTAAGGAAGAGCTAATCCCTGTCCTTCTCAGACTACTCCAAAAAATCCGAGAGGAGGGAAGACTCCCAGACTCTTTCTAGGAGGCCAGCATCACCCTGATCTCAAAACCAGATAAAGACCCTACAAAGAAAGAAAACTACAGGCCAATTTCGCTGATGAACATAGATGCTAAAATCCTCAACAAAATATTGGCAAACCGCATCCAGCAATATATTCAAAAGATTATCCACCACGATCAAGTGGGATTCATCCCAGGCATGCAGGGATGGGTCAATATACGCAAACCAGTAAACGTGATACATCCCATAAATAAAGAAAAGACAAAAACCACATGATCATCTCAATAGATGCAGAAAAAGCATTTGATAAGGTACAGCACCCATTTATGATCAAAACACTCAGCAAAATGGGAATAAATGGGGCATTCCTCCACATAATAAATACCATATATGAAAAACCTACAGCCAATATCATACTCAACGGGCAAAAACTGAAAGCTTTCCCACTAAGATCGGGAACACGACAAGGATGTCCGCTCTCACCGCTTCTTTTCAACATCGTATTGGAAGTCCTAGCCACAGCGGTCAGACAAGAGAAAGAGAGAGAAGGCATCCAAATAGGAAAGGAGGAAGTTAAGCTATCATTGTTTGCAGATGACATGAGAGTGTACATAGAGTACCCTGTAGACTCTACCAAAAAACTCCTCAACCTAGTAAGTGAATTTGGAAAAACAGCAGGATACAAAGTCAACATTCAGAAATCAAAGGCATTTTTGTACACCAGCAATGCAAAAGAAGAAAAAGAAATCAGAGAAAAATGCCATTCGATATTGCAAGAAGAAAAATAAAGTACCTAGGGATAAATTTAACCAAAGACACAAAAGACCTGTATGCAGAAAACCATACAACATTGAAAAAAGAAATGAAGGAAGACACAAATAAATGGAAGCATATACTGTGCTCATGGATTGGAAGAATTAATATCATCAAAATGTCCATACTACCCAAAGCAATTTATAGACTCCACGCAATCCCTATTAAGATACCAATGACGTATTTCACAGAAATAGAACAGACATTTCAAAAATTTATATGAAACCATAAATGACCCCGAATAGCCACAGCAATTTTGAGAAAGAAACACAAAGTAGGAGTGATCACAGTACCGGACATTAAAGTCTATTACAAAGCCACTATACTCAAAACAATCTGGTACTGGCAGAAGAACAGACTCTTCGACCAGTGGAACAGAATAGAAAGCCCAGAAATGAGCCGAGATCTATATGGGCATCTAATATTTGACAAAGGGGAAGAACCATAAAATCGAGCAATAATAGCCTCTTCAACAAATGATGTTGGGAGAGCTGGACGGCTACATGCAAAATATTGAAGTTGAATCATCAGGTGACACCATACAGGAAAATCAACTCAAGATATATAAAAGACTTAAATAAATGTCGCAACGCCATCAAAGTCCTAGAGGAGAACATTGGCACGAAACTCTCAGATATCCCACGGAGCAATTTTTTCACTGATATGTCTCCTGAAGCAAAGGACATAAAGGAAAGAATAAACAAGTGGGACCTCATCAAAATAAGAAGCTTCTGCACGGTTAAAGAAAACATCAGCAAAATGAAAAGGGAGTCAATCATATGGGAAAATAAATTTTCTAATGATACGTCAGATAGACGTTTGATCTCCAAGATATATAAAGAACTCACTCGACTCCACTCCAAGAAGACAGATGATCCAATAAAAAAATCGGCAAAGGACCTGGGCAGACGCTTTCCCAAGGAGGAGATACAGAGGGCCCAGAGGCATTTGAAAGGATGCTCAGCATCACTAGCCATCAGAGAAATGCAGATCATAACCATCATGAGGTACCACCTCATACCAGTCCGAATGGCCATCATAAACAGATCCACAAACAACAGGTGCTGGCGAGGCTGTGGAGAAAAGGGAGCCCTTGTACACTGTTGGTTGGAATGCAGACTGGGGCAGTCACTGTGGGAGGCGGTGTGGAGTTTCCTCAAAAAGCTGAAAATGGAACTTCCTTTTGATCCAGTCGTTTCCCTGCTGGAACTATGCCCTCAGAATCCCAAAACGCCAATACAAAAGACGATATGCCCTCCAATGTTCAGAGCAGTACAATTTACAATAGCCAAGTGTTGGAAGCAACCTAAATGCCCATCAGTAGGTGATTTTATCAAAAAATTATGGTACATATAACCAATGGAATACTACGCAGCAGAACGAAAAAAAGAAATACTAAACTTCTCGACAGCATGGATGGAACTGGAGAACATTATGCTAAGCGAAATAAGCCAGGGGACTTAAGACAAATACCATATGATCTCACCTGTAAGCAGAACCTAACCACCAATACAAAGATGGAAGGAAAATATGACCAGAAACACTGAAAGGAAAAGAAATCAACAGAGACAAGAGGGAAGGAGGGAGGGGGAGCAGGGAAAGGGAAGGGAAGGGGAAAGTCAAGGATCATATAGCAAGGACTCATGGACAAAACCAAAGGGGAAGAGCTGAAGGAGGGAAGGATCGAGAGGGCAAGGGAGAGTGGTAGTGTGGAGGCAGAGAGAAATGTATTTGAAAAAATATATTAAAATAAAATTTAAGAAAAAAGAGAAAATAAATTAAGAAAAAATAAACATAACCAGAAAAAGAATTTATATCAATATACAGGTGTTTAAGAAATTATTTTATATTAATATTATAAATATTATAAAAATAAAGCATCTAGTAAAAAGGATGAGACATGTATAAATTAATTTTTAGAAAGGTTGTTCTTTATATATTGGTTATTGACTAAAGCAATTTGAAAAAGAGCATAAACTTATGGTCTCATCATTGTAAAAATGAAAATGGAATTTTCAAATGTGTGTATATGATGCATAAATAAAGGTTAGCAAAATATACATAATAATACAACAATTAATAGTTACCTTTGGGGAGAAGGGTTAGGAGCATAAAAGTAAATCTCTTTCTGCTATATATTATTTCAGTCTTGTTTGTTTTACAATGAGCAGGAATTATATATATAACCAAAAAATGATGATCAAGAACATTGTCCCAGAAAAAACGTTCTTCTCATTTGAATTCCTGCCCAAAAAATTCCTGTAAACATCCTGCCCTCAGAATTACCACTGCCTCTGTTATAAAATTCTGGCCCTGGATCACTCAATGCTATTGCACTGAGCCCAATACTTGCACTCACACATTCTATGTTTGTGCTGACCACATATATGGTGCTGACCACCACTGTAGACTGTGGGTATTGAGGTGCCAGTTGTAGGTCTCGCAACACTTTAATTCCAAGAGATACCACTATATACCTATATTAAATTAATAATACCTATTTCCATATTAATTCTGAGGCTCTCTTATAATAGCATCCTTTTTATTCTTCCTAATTTTATCCTTCTTAACGGCTTTGTTTAGACATAAATTCAGTAATGTAGTGCTCAGTTACATGTACTTGCCCCCCCCCCTTTTTAATTCTCCACTTTTGGTGATGACACCAGAATTTTACCAGCTATATCTTTTTATATTTTAAAAAGTTTTTTGTGATATGATTGACATACAATATAACATATTTAAAATGAACAATTAGAGAAATTTTGACATAAGTATACACTTATGAAATCACCACAATGAAGATAAGAAATATCCATCACCCTAAAATTTCTTCATGCTACTTTGTAACTACTCACTCCTGGTCTTTCCCAATCCACCATTGATTTCTTTCTGTCACTAAACTTTCTAGAAATGTGAATGAATGGAATCATGTGGTATGTACTCTTTCATCTGGTTTCTCTCAGTTGGAATATTGATTTTGAGACTTCAACCATTTTGTGTGCTTCAAGTTAATACCTTTTTATCACTAGACAGTATTTCATTGTATGTATATAACACAATTTGTTTATCCATTCATCTTCTAATGGGCTTTGGGGTTGTTTTATTTTTCCTATTACAAATACAGCTGCTATGAACACAGTATAAAGTCATCATGAATTCATATGGTTTCATTTCTCTTGGGTAAATATCCAGGAGTGGGATATCTGGATAATACTTTCGGTATGTGTTTAATGTTTTAAGAAACTGCCAAATGTTTCCCAAGGTGGATGTACTATTTTACAAAGCCAAAGTGGGGTAGGATTGAGAGTGGGAGGTGGGGGTGGGTGGGGCAGGAGAAAGTAGTGGTGGGAAAATGGACACAACTGTACTTGAACAACAATAAAAAATAAAAATAAAAAAGTTTAAAAGAATATCAAAATTATGAACAGTAAAATGACAACAAACTCAGAACTACCAACAATGGAACCTAAAAAAGAAATACAAAAATGAACTAAGAAACAACTAAAACAGGAACAGAATCACGGAAATGGAGACCACATGTAGAGTTATCAATGGGGAAGAGTGGAAGAATGGGGGTAAAAGTACAGGGAGTAAGAAGCATAATTGGTAGGCACAAAATAGGGAGAGGTTAAGAATTCTATAGGAAATGGAGAAGCCAAAGAATTTATATGTATGATTTATGGACATGAACTAAGGGGGGGATGCTGGAGGAAGGGGGGTTGTATGGCTGAGGGGGAAAAAAGGAAGGAAAAAATGGGACAACTATAATTGTATAATCAATACAATATACTTAAAAAACAGTTTATGAGAGTTTAACTTACTTCACCTCCTTGCTAATGCTTGTTAACATGAGTATTCCTAATTTTAGCCATCCTAATAATGTATAATGGTATCTTTTTGTGGATTTAATTTGAATTTCTCCAAAAAAGCATACAAAGATTGAACACCCTTTTGTGTGCTTATTTGACATCTATATTTATTATTTGGTGAACTTATTATTTGGCGAACAAATCTTTTTTCCATTTTTTAAATTGTCTTTTTATGATTGTGATGAGTGTGTGCGTGTGTGTGTGTGAATGTGTATGACACAAGCTTTTTTTTTTTTTAAATCAAATATACAGTTGGCAATTTTGCTCCTAGACTGCAGCTTGCCTTTCCATACTTCAACAGTATTTTTTGAGGACAAGTTCTTAATTTTTGTAAATCTCTCTTTATCCAGTTTTTCTTTTATGAATTGTGCCTTTTGGTGTCATACTTAAGATATCTTTGTTTTTAATCCAACTCACAGATTTTCCCTTACATTTTCTTCTAGAAATTTTATAGTTTTAGTTTTTGTACATCTAGGCCTATGTCACATTATGATTCAATTATAATGGTACAAGTTGTGTGTGGCAGGAAGAATTCTAAGTTGACTCCCAAGAGCTCTGATGTGTGCACATCTTTCAGAGTTAACCAAAATCAATCAAACACAAATCTGGGTGCTACTATGAAGGGATTAAGAACCCAAATCATTTGACCTTAAAATAGGGACATAATCCTGAGTAGGTTTGACCTGATTAAACAAGCTCTTGAAAAGACCTGGTCTTTTTCTAAAGTAAAAGATTTAAATAGTAAAAGGGGTTGGACATAAGAGAGATTCTCCATTGCTGGCTTTGCAGATGAAAGGGACCATGTGTCAAAACAAACAAAAATCACCCCCCACCAAAAAACCTGACACCTTCTAGTTGAGAGTGTCTCCTGGTTTATAGCAACAAAGAAACAAAAACTTCAGTCCTGCAACTGAAAGGAGCTGAATTCTGCCACAACCACATGAGCTTGGATAAGGATTTTGAGCTCCACATGATAATACAGCTTGTCTGACACATTGATATTAGACTGCTGAAACCTGGAGCAGAATATATAGTGACACTGTATTCAGACTCCTGACCTAAAGAACTGTAAGTCAATAAATGGGTGTTACTTTAGCCACTGTTTGTTGTATTTTTTTTAAATGAAGCAATAGAAAACTAATACAGAATTTGTCAAGGTTAATTTTTTTTACTATATAGATATCTAATTATTTCAACATTATTTGTTAAAAAGGCCATCTTTTTTTTTTATTGCACTGACTTTGCACCTTTGTCAAAAACCATTGCACCATATTTGTATGGGTCTAATCACACAGGCTTCAGGTGCACAATTCTACAACACATCTCCGTACACTGTACTGTGTGTTTGCCACCCAAAGCTAAGTCTCTCTCCATCAGCTCCCTACACTCCCTCTCCCCCTGATTTCGACACACTGTTATCCATGTCCATGACAGTTTTCTCTCTTAATTTTGCTCAATCCCTCCCCCTTTTTCATCTAACCCTCACCCCCAACAGCTGTCAGCTTGCTATCTGCTTATGAGTCTGTCTCTATTTTGCTTGTTAGTTCAGTTTGTTCATTAGATTCCATATATGAGTGAAATCATATGGTATTTGTCTTTCTCTGGCTTATTTCACTTAGCATGTTATCCAGGTCCATCCATACTGTTGCAAAGGGTAAAATTTTCTTCTCTCTCTTTTTAAAAAAAATTTGTGTATTCTTTAAATTTTTTCACATAATATTTGTCTCCATTTACCTGCAACCACTTTCCCCTGTCCCACCCTTCCCTACCTCCCCCTCTCAATTCTTCCCCACCTTGGTTTCATCCATGTGTCCTTCACACCTGTCCTTCATCTGACCCTTCCCCTTCCTGTCCCCATTGGTTTCTTCTTTCTTTCATGTTATTGGTCATATTTTCCTTGTCTGCTTTCTTTGCTGATTAGGTTCCACAAATAGGTGAGATCATATGGTATTTGTCTTTCACCTCCTGTCTTATTTCGCTTAGCATAATGCTCTCCAGATCCATCCATGCTGTTGCGAAGGGTAGGAGTTCCTTCCTTTGTTCTGCTGCTTAGTATTCCACTGTGTAAATGTATCATAGTTTTTTGATCCACTCATTTATTGATGGGTACTTAGGTTGCTTCCAGCACTTGGCTATTATAAATTGTACTACTATGAACATTGGAGTGCATAGGCTCTTTTGAATTGGTGTTTTGGGATTCTTAGGGTATGATTGCAGAAGTGAAATCACTGGGTCAAAAGGGAGTTCCATTTTTAGTTTTTTGAGGAAATTCCAAACAGTTTTCCACAGTAGCTGCACCAGTCTGCATTCCCACCAACAGTGTACTAGGGTTACCTTTCCTCGACGACCTCACAAGCACTTGTTGTTTGTTTATTTATGATGGCCATTCCGACCCGTGTGAAGTGGTATTTCATTGTGGTTTTAATTTGCATCTCTCTGATGGCCAGTGGTGCTGAGCATCTTTTCATATGTCTTTGGGTCCTGTGTATGTCTTCCTTGGATAAGTGTCTGTTCAGGTCCTTTGCCCATTTTTTAATTGGACTGTTTGTCCTCCTGGAGTGGAGTCATATGAGTTCTTTTTATATTTTGGAGATAAAACCCCTGTCCAAGATATCATTGGCAAATATATTTTCCTATACAGCTGGTTCCCTTTTCATTTTCCTGATGTTTTCTTTAGCTGTGCAGAAGCTTCTTATTTTGATGAAGTCCAAATTGTTTATTCTTTTCTTTATGTCTCCTGTTCTAGGGGACATATTGGTGAAAATATTGCTGTGTGGGATATCTGAGAGTTTCCTGCCTATTTCTCCTCTAGTACTCTATGGTATCAAGACTTATATTTAAGTCTTCTCTTCATCTTGAGTTTATTTTTGTATATCGTGTATGTTGGTGGTCAAATTTCAATTTTTTTGCATGTAGCTGTCCAGCTCTCCCAACATCATTTGTTGAAGAGGTTATTTTTACTGCATTTTAAGCTTCTGCTCAGTTTGTTGAATATAATTAACCAGGGAGACATGGGTTTATTTCTGGGCTCTCTATTCTGTTCCGTTCATCTTTGTGTTCGTTCTTATGCCAGTACCAGATGGCTTTGACTACAGTGTCCTTGAATATAGTTAGATGTCAGGTGTTGTGATCCCTCCTACTTCATTCTTCTCTCTCAAAACTGCTGCAGCTAATCAGGGTTGTTTATGGTTCCATATACATTTTTGAAATGTTTGTTCTATATCTGTGAAATACATCAATGGTATTTTATTTATTTTTATTTAGATTTTATTTTTAAATCATGTTTATTCTAATACAGTTGTCTCAATTTCTCCCCCTTTGCCCTTCTCCACCCATCCCACCCTGCCCCGCCACAATCAATTCCCATTCTATTGTCCATGTCCATGGATCATTCATACATGTTCTTTGTTTAGTTCCTTCTCCTTTCCACCATTGTCCTCCTTATCCATCCCCTCTGGTTACTCTCAGTCTGCCTCATGTTTCCTGGCCTGTGGTTTATGTTGCTTATTAGTATATTTTTGTTGAATAGATGCCACTTACAGGTGAAATCATATGGTATTTGTCTTTCACCAACTGGCTTATTTCACTTAGCTTAATATTCTCCAGTTCCATTCATGATGTTGCAAAAGGCAGGAGTTTCTTTCTTTCTTTCTTTCTTTCTTTCTTTCTTTCTTTCTTTCTTTCTTTCTTTCTTTCTTTCTTTCTCTCTTCTTCTAAAGCTGTTTTCAAATGCAGCTTTATTTATTTGTTTGTTTGTTTGTGTATTTTAAATATCAAGATCCATTATAAAATATTAAAAAATGTAAACCCATTATAAAGTCTCAGCAATTAAAACAACATGACGCCAGCACAGAAATAATCAAGTAGATCGATGAAATATAATGAGTATTCTATAAACAAATGTATATATGTGTCTAAGAATACGTGTCTAATATATGATCAATTTCAATTTCAAATCAATGGGGAAAATAAGGATTATCAACAAATAAGGTGCATGGACCACTATTACTTGGAATAAAACAAATACAGAGCCCTATTTCACACATTATACAAAAAATATTCAGGTGAGTTAAAAATCAGTGGGGAAAATTTAATGAGTTTTTAGAGAAAATACAAAATAATATTTTTTTCTTACCCTGAAGTACCTATTTAAACCCAGAAACTATAAAGTAAAATATTGACAATATGACTATATTAAACAATTAAGACTACATAGTAATATACATATAAAAAAGTTAAAGGACAAGCAATAGAAATGGAAAGTATTTACAACCCATGTAAACAAGGGTTAATAGTTTTTCTCTTTTTAGGGCAAACATTCTACAAACATTTAATAAAAAAAATCGATAAAGAATGCCAAAATTCATTTAAAGCCAGTTTACTTTCAACAAATAATAAAAGAACAATTGCAATAACACATCGTTGTCTGAATCAGACTAATACGTATTAAAAATATTGTTAATATCAAGCATTGGTTATTGTAAAAGGATCTGGGTATTCATAGTCTCTTTTTCTCATCTTCTTAAAGCAGTCCCTTTAGCATATCTTACAATGCTGGTTTGGTGAAGATGTATACTTTTAGCCTTCTTTGGTCTGGGACACTACTTATTTTGCCTTCCATTTTAAGAGAGAGCCTTGCTAGTTAGAGCAACCTTGGTTGCAGGCCTTTGCTTTTCATGACTTGGAATATTTCTTGCCATTCCCTCTGGCTTGTCGTGTTTCTGTTGAGAAGTGAGCTGCTAGCCATATCAGGGCTTCCCTTTATGTTACTACCTCTTTCTCCCTTGCTTGCTTTAGGATTCTCTGTTTGTCTTTGCTATTGGCCATTTTAATAATGATGTGTCTTGGAGTGGGCCACATTGGGTTCCTCTTCATTGGTGCCCTTTCTGCTTCCTGGACTTGTGTGACTTTTTCTCTCCTCCAGTTAAGGAAGTTTTCCATCATTACTTTTTCAAACAGTGTCTCTGTCCCTTCCTCCTCTTGTTCTCCTTCTGGTATCTGTATTATATGGATCTTATTATGTTTTATGTTGTCCTGCATTTCCCTCAATGCCTCTTCATTCTCTTTGAGTCTTTTTTCATTTCCTTGCTCTTTCTGGGTTCTTTTTTCTATCTTTTCGACCAGCTCACTGATTTGATCCTCTGCTTCATTTAGTCTGCTTTTGATTCCTTCTACTGTCTTCTTCAATTCAGAAATTGTATTTTTCATTTCCTCTTGTTTCTTATTGATAGTTTCTATGTCCTTTTTCATGCTGATATAATTTGCAGTGAGTTCCTCATAGTTTCCCTGTAGTTTCTGGTAAATTCTCTCTGAGCTCACTGAGCTCATTAAGCTTCCTTAGAACCATTGTTTTGAACTCAATATCTCATAGCTTACTTGTCTCTATGTCATTTAGGTCTTTTTATAGGCATTGCTCCTTTCCCTTTGATTGTTTTTTTTTTCTTTTTCTTCCCATTATTTGTGGGACTCTTCTTTTTTGCTTCTGCTTCTTAAGTTGATTTGTCTTGACTTCCTGGCTTTATGGTAGGAGACTGCTGTTTTTTCTTTCTGGATCTGCCTCTGGATGATGTCAGCTGTTGACCCCATCTGACCTTAGGCAGTCTGTTCGAGACTTCTAGGAATCTACTGCCTGTGGCTGTTTTTCCTTTAGTTGTTAGTCTAGTCACTCAGCAGTCAGGCTTAGGCATCATAGGGCGTTGCTGAGTGCATCCTGTTGGTGGCGTTATTGTGTTCTTTCAGGCTGATGCTGCTCAGGGAAGTGGTCTGTCTAAGCCAGATGTCTGGTACTATATAGGGGAGGAGCCAGAACCAGGATCCTGCTGGCTACTCTCTCAGTTCTCTCCTCAAAGTCTCCTTCCCCAGTCTCTCTTCAGGTGTCTCCAGCTCACTCTGCCCCACCCCCTTTGCTGGAGCCCAGGGTAAGTGGCTTTGAATAATAATTTATGTGTTGGCCCTTTAAATGGCTCTTTGTGTCTCCAGCTGCTCATTTCTGGAAGAGAGCAACCCTGCCGCTTTTCTCAGCTGGCTGTTACCTGTGTACTCTTTGGGTTCTGGTACTGTAGGCTGGAGTTCCCTGCCTATGGTTCAGACTCCACTTTTCTCAGGGGGATCCAACTGGCCATTTAAATATCCCTCTGTCGTTGCCACCTGTGGTCACCCTGCCCATCTTCTCAAGTCTCTATGGCACTCCTTACCTGTTAGGTTGTGCCAAAGCCAATTCCTCTGTTTGTCTGAGGTTTTAAGACTCCTCTCTCGCTATTGTTCAGTTGTTTTCCAGGTGATTTGTCCACAATTTAGTTGTAGTTCCAGTTTGATCCTGGGAGGAGGTCAGTGTGATTCCCATTCACTCCTCCACCATGTTGAAGTCCTCCTCCAGAGTTGATATCTTAAGAGTATTCTAAACATACTTTGTCAAAGATATTCCCAAGTATTTCATTGATTTGATGGCATCGTAAATAGTATTATTTCTTTAATTTCAATTCCCAATGGTTTATTTTGTATGTGTGTTATACATACACACAGAAAACTGATTTTTTTAAATTTTATTTTTAAATACATTATTTTGTATTAATTTCATGTATATAGCACAGTGGTTAGAGAATCGTATAGTTTATAAAGTGCTTTCTAGTTATTTCAAGACCCACCTAGCACCTTAATAGTATAGGCAACATTCCCTATGCTTTACATTCCTGTGACTATTTTGGAACTACCAATTAATGCTTAATCTCTTCCCTTTTTCACCCAGTGCCTTATCTCCCCTTTGTTATGGGCTGAATAAATGTGCCCCTCTCAAATCTTATGTTGAAGTTCTAACCCCCAAAGTGATAATACTTTGAAACAGGCCTTTTGGAAAGTATTTAGAGTTTAGGTAGGTTATGAGGGTGGGGCCCTAATGATGGGATTGCAGTTGAATATTGTATAGCTTGGGAGGAGGGGGTTAAGGGAGCTAGCCCTCCAGTGTTGAAAATCCAAATATAACTTTTGGCTCTACAGTTGGCCCTTTGCATCTACAGGTACAATCAACCTTGGAATGAAAACAGTATTTTAAATCTGTGATTGAGAATCCATGGGTGGGGAACCATGGGCTGGTATGGAAAAATAGCAATTTTAATCTTCAGTTGTTTGAATCTGTGGATGTGAGACCTACAGATATGGAAAGGCCTATTTTATTTATTGAAAAAAAAAAGCTATGTATAAGTGGACCTATGCAGTTCAAACCTGTGTTATAAAGGGTCAACTGTAGTGGTCTTATAAGAAGAAGAGAGAGATTGTTCTCTCTTATCCATGTGAGGACTCAGCAAGAAGGCAAATCAGAAGAGAGCTCTCACCAGAACCAAACCATGCTGGCATCCTGATCTCAAACATCCAGCCTCAAACTGGGAGAATGTCTGTGTTTTGTTTTTTGTTTTTTTCCTCCTCAGTTCTCCAAACTATGATATCCCAAGCTGACTAATTCAAACTTCTCTCCTAACAATTTGTTAACCTCACTTATTCTAGCACCTTTTTAAAAAAGATAATGTAGGATTTTATACACAAACAATCATATCATCTGCTAATAAAGGTAGCTTTAATTCTTTTACAATCTGATTTATTTCCTTCCTTCCTTCATTCCTTTCTTCTTTATTGCACTAGCTAGAACCACCAGGCTAATGGTGAATATAAGTGGTGAGAATAGATTATCATTGCTTTTTTAATGATCTGAGGGATAAAAATTTATTTATTTTTTTACCACAAGTATGATATTAACTATGGACTTTTAAAAGATGGTATTTGTAAGTTTGAGACAGTTTCTTTCTATTCTTAATTTATTGAGAGTTTTTTTTTAAATTATGAATGGCTTTTGGAATTTTCTGATTTTTTTTGCAACTATTGAGATTATCATATGATTTTTATTTTTTATCTGTAAAACCTGAATTTTAAACCAATTTTTACTCTGGGAATAATCCTTATTTGGTCATTACACATTAGATTTTTATATATTATTGAATTAAATTTGTAAAATTTTGTTAAGGAGTTTTGTATCTATCTTCATGAGGGTATTATTCTGTAATTTTATTTTTAAAAACATTATGCCTGGTTTTATTATCAGGATATTTCTCATCTTATTATAAGAGTTAGGAAATATTCCTCCACTTTTAATTTTCAGGAAGAACTGTGTAGGATTAATCTTATTTTCTCTTAAATATTTGGTGGAATTCACCAGTGGAGCCATCTGAGTCTAGTGGGTTTTTTTTTTTTTTTTTGGTGGAAAGTTTTTAACTTATAAATTCAATATTTAAATAGATATAAAGTTTTTCTAATTACCTATTACATTTGAGTGGTCATTTTAGTAGTTATGTCTATCAAATCATTTGTCCATTTCATCTAAACTGTCAAATGTATTGGCATAAAATTATTTATAATATTTGCTTATTAAATATGGTAGTATTATTATGTTCACAAATATTTTGGTTATCCTTTCAAAAATTATGACTAATGTTTTTCCTTATGTTTGAGCTGTACTTGGTGATTTGTTTCTCATGAATAAAATATGGCAGAATTAAAATAGTGTGATGTCCAAGATTAGGATATTAGACATTGTGATATCTTCCTTGATCTACGTTTCATATTGCCTAATGAATGGAAGTCAGTTGTCATGTTGCAGTGACACTCAAGTTATCCCCCAAAACAATCTTCAAGGCAAGGAATTGTAGCCTCCTATCAACAGCCATGTGGGTTAGTCACCTTGGATGCAAATCCTCTGGCCTCCAGATGACTCTAGTGCTGACTGACATCTTGGCTGCAACCTCAGAAGTAACCTGGATCTAGAAATACCCAGATAAAACACTTCCAAATTTCAGAACTACAAAAATTTTAAGATAATATGATTAAGCATTTAACTTGAGGGCAATTTGTTACACAGCAATGGAAAACTACTACAAATTTGATACTGAGAATGGAGTGCTACCATAGCAAAAACCTAAATAATAGGAGTAGAGTGGCTTTGGAACTGAGCAGTGGGAAGTACTGGGAAGAACACTAAAGATAGAGTTCTTTAGAGATTAAAGACTTTTGAAGAAATTTTATTCCTGATTCTTAGAAACTGAGATAATAAATATTTGCTAGTTCAAGCCACCATGTTTCATGGTAATTACTATGCAGTAATAGATAACTAAGGTACTTTGCCTTTAATATCTATAGGATCTGTGGTTATGTGATCTTTCTTCTGATGTTGGTATTTTTTGTCTTCTTTCTTTTTTTTCTGATTAGTCTGACTAGAGGTTTATCACATCATTTTTAATCTCAAAGAACCAGCTTTTGGTTCTTATTAATGTTATCTATTGTTTTAGTTTTGTGTTTTATTGATTTATGCTATCTCTTGCATTCTTATTTTTAGTATTTTATATTTTCTTTTTTGAGACTTAATAAAATTTATTAATAAATTTCACTATTTTGCTTTTTCACAATGGGTTTGCCACCAGAACACAGGTGTCAAGAAAACCACCACTAAATCAAAGCCAAAATGGGAAAGAAAAAGACTCACATTAACATTGTCGTCATTGGACATGTAGATTTTGTCAAGTCTACGACTACTGGCTATCTTATCTACAAATATGGTGGGATCAACAAAAGAATCATCAAAATATTTGAGAAGGAGGCCACTGAGATGGGGAAGTGCTACTTCAAGTATGCCTGGATCTTGGATAAACTGAAAGCTGAATGTGAGCATGAGTGTAGTATCACCATTGATATCTCCCTTTGGAAATTTGAAACCAGCAAGTATTAGGTGACCATCATTGATACCCCAGGACACAGAGACTTTATCAAAAACATGATCACAGGCACATCTCAAGCTGATTGTGCTGTCTTGATTGTTGCTGCTGGTATTGGTGAGTTTGAAGCAGGTTTCTCCAAGACTGGGCAGACCTGTGAGTATGCCCTCCTGGCTTACACACTGGGTGTGAAACAGATGATTGTTGGTGTTAACAATCACCACTGTTAACACCAGTGGAACACCAATGGATTCCACTGCCTCCCTACAGCCAGAAGAGATATGAGGAAATTGTTAAAAAAAGTCAGCACCTACACTAAGAAAATTGGCTACAACCCTGACACAGTAGCATTTGTGCCAATTACTGGTTGGAATGGTGACAACATGCTGGAACCAAATGCTAACATGCCTTGGTTCAAGGGATGGAAAGTCACCCATAAAGATGGCAGTGCCAGTGGAGCCACACTGCCTGAAGCTCCAGATTGCATCCTGCCACCAGCTTGTCCAACTGACAAGCCCCTGTGTCTGCCCCTCCAGGATGTCTACAAAATTGGTGGTACTGTCCCTGTGGACTGAGTGGAGACTGGTGGTTTCAAACATGGCATTGTAGTCACCTTTGCTCCAGTCAATGTTACAACTGAAATCAAGTCTGTTGAAATGCACCATGAAGCTTTGAGCAAAGCTGTTCCTGGGGACAATGTGGGCTTCAATGTCAAGAATGTGTCTGTCAAAGATTGTCATGGCAATGTGGCTGGTGACAGTAAAAATGACCCACCAATGGAAGCAACTGGCTTCACAGCTCAGGTGATTATCCTCAACCATCCTGTCCAAATAAGTGCTGGTTAAGCACCTGTTCTGGATTGTCACCCAGCTCATATTGCTTGCAAATCTGCTGAGGCTGAAGGAGAATACTGATCACTGTTCTGGGAAAAAGCTGGAAGATGGCCCAAAGTTTTTGAAATCTGGTGATGCTGCTATCATTGATATGGTTCTTGGCAATCCTGCGTGTGTTGAGAGCTTCTCTGT
Source organism: Pteronotus mesoamericanus (assembly GCF_021234165.1). NCBI lineage: Eukaryota > Metazoa > Chordata > Mammalia > Chiroptera > Mormoopidae > Pteronotus > Pteronotus mesoamericanus. Next base: position 6,612,338 of record NW_026555072.1, read on the forward strand.
CTATCCTCCTCTGGGCTGCTTTGCCATTCATGACATGAGACAGACAGTTGCTGCTGGTGTCATCAAAGCAGTGGACAAGAAGGCAGCTGGGACTGGAAAAGTCACAGTCTGCCCAGGAAGCTCAGAAGGCTAAATTAATATTATCCCCAGAACCTCCCACCCCAATCTTAATCAGTGGTGGAAGAACGGTCTCAGAACTGTTTGTCTCAATTGGCCACTTAAGTTTAATAGTAAAGGACTGGTTAATGATTACAATGCATCATAAAACCTTCAGAAGAAATGGAGAATGTTTTCTGGACCATTTGGTTTTTTGTGTGTGGCAGTTTTTAAGTTATTAGTTTTTAAAATCAGTACTTTTTAATGGAAACAACTTGACCAAAATCTGTCATAGAATTTTGAGACCCATTAAAACAAAGTTTAATGAGAAACCTGTGTGTTCTTCTGGCCAACACTAACTTTCTCTTATATTGCTTAAGTTAAATGACTAAAGAGTAGACCATAACCTATTTCCGGTGTTATATCTGCTGATGATTTAGAATTGAATAATTCTGTTAGGGACTTTTTTTTTTCCTGGATGGGAACTTTTTCACTCTGTTCTAAGGGGAATCTGTTTACATTGTAAAAGCTCTGGGTGGGGGGGCTCTGGTGCAACACTAAGTAGGTTAGGAAAGATAAGTAAAGTAACTATGTAAGCTAGTTTATAAAAGCCAAGTTCTAGTATATTTTTTTCAAATTCTTCTTTTTTTTAAAAAAAATATTTATTTAATTTTTCAAATACATTTGTCTCTGCCGTCCCCCCTCCACTTTTCTTGCCCCCTCCCTCTCTCCCTCAACTCTTCCCCTTTGGTTTTGTCCATGAGTCCTTGCTATATGTTCCTTGACTTTCCCCTTCCCTTCCTTGTCCCCCACCCCCTCTTCTTGTCTCTTTCGGTTAGTTTCTTTTCCTTTCAGTGTTGCTGGTCTTATTTTCCTTGCATCTTTGTATTGTTGGTTAGGTTCTACTTATAGGTGAGATCATATGGTATTTGTCTTTCGCTCCTTCAATTATTTCACTTATCATAATGCTCTCTAGTTTCATCCATGTTGTTATGAAGTTTAGTAGTTCTTTTTTTTTCTGCTGTGTAGTATTCCATTGTGTATATGTACCATGACTTTTTGATCCAATCATCAACTGACGGGCATTTACATTGCTTCCAACACTTGGTTATTGTAAATTGTGCTGCTATGAACATTGGGGTGCATAGGTTGTTTTAAATTGGCATTTTGGGATTCTTAGGGTATAGTCCCAGCAGGGGAATCACTGGATCAAAAGGAAGTTCCATTTTCAGCTTTTTGAGGACATTCCACACTGCTTTCCACAATGGCTGCGCCAGTCTGCATTCCCACCAACAGTGTACTAGTGTTCCCTTTTCACCACAGCCTCACTAGCACCTGTTGTGTTGATCTGTTTATGATGGCCATTCTGACCGGTGTGAGGTGGTATCTCATTGTGGTTTAAATTTGCATTTCTTTGAAGGTTAGTGATGCCAAGCATCCTTTCAAATGTCTCTGGGCCCTCTTTATCTCTTCCTTGGAAAAGCGTCTGCCTAGGTCCGATGCCCATTGATTGGATCATTTGTCTTCTTGGAGGGGAGTCGAGGGAGTTCTTTATATATCTTGGAGATCAAACGTCTATCTGATGTATCCATAGCAAATATATTTTCCCATACAGTTCGCTCCCCTTTCATTTTACTGATGTTTTCTTTAGCCATGCAGAAGCTTCTTATTTTGATGAGGTTCCACTTGTTTATTCCTTCTTTTATGTCCCTTGCTTTAGGAGACATATCAGTGAAAAAATTGCTGCGTGTGATATCTGAGAGTTTTGTGCCAATGTTCTCCTCTAGGACTTTTATGGGGTTGTGACTTATATTTAAGTCTTTTATCCATCTTGAGTTTATTTTTGTGTATGGTGTCAGCTGATGATCCAATTTCAATTTTTTGCATGTAGCCGTCCATCTCTCCCAACACCACTTGTTGAAGAGGCTATTATTGCTCCATTTTATGGTTCTTCCCCTTTGTCAAATATTAGATGCCCATAGAGACCTGGACTTATTTCTGGGCTTTCTATTCTGTTCCACTGGTCGAAGGGTCTGTTCTTCTGCCAGTACCAGATTGTTTTGAGTATAGTGGCTTTGTAGTAGAGTTTGATGTCCAGTATTGTGATCCCTCCTACTTTGTGTTTCTTTCTGAAAATTGCTGCGGCTATTCAGAGTCGTTTATGGTTCCATATAAATTTTTGAAGTGTCTGTTCTATTTCTGTGAAATACGTCATTGGTATCTTAATAGGGATTGCTTTGAATCTGTAAATTGCTCTGGGTAGTATGGACATTTTGATGATATTAACTCTTCCAATCCATGAGCACGGTATATGCTTCCATTTATTTGTGTCTTCCTTCATTTCTTTTTTCAATGTTGTATGGTTTTCTGCATACAGGTCTTTTACCACTTTGGTTAAATTTATGCCTAGGTACTTTATTTTTCTTCTTGCTATATCGAATGGTATTTTTTTCAGATTTCTTCTTCTTCTATTGCATTGCTGGTGTACAAAAATGCCTTTGATTTCTGAATGTTGACTTTGTATCCTGCTGTTTTTCCAAATTCACTTATTAGGTTGAGGAGTTGTTTGGTAGAGTCTACAGGGGTCTCTATGTACACCAGCATGTGATCTGCAAACAATGATATCTTTACTTCCTCCTTTCCTATTGGAATGCCTTTTATCTCTTTTTCTTGTCTGACCGCTGTGGCTAGGACTTCCAATACGATATTGAAAAGAAGCAGTGAGAGTGGACATCCTTGTTGTGTTTCCGATCTTAGTGGGAAAGCTTTTAGTTTTTGCCAGTTGAGTATGATGTTGGCTATAGATTTTTCATATATGGCCTTTATTATGATGAGAAATGCCCCATTTATTCCCATTTTGCTGAGTGTTTTGATCATAAATGGGTGCTTTACATTACTAAATGCTTTTTCTGCATCTATCGATGATCGTGTGGTTTATGTCTTTTCATTTATTTATGTGATGTATCACATTTATTCACTTGAGTATATTGACCCATCCCTGCATGCCTGGGATGAATCCCACTTGATCATGGTGGATAACATTTTTAATGTATTGCTAGATGCGGTTTTCCAATATTTTTATGAGGATTTTAGTATTCATGTTCATCAGCAAATTGGTCTGCAATTTTCTTTTTTTGTAGGGTCTTTATCTGATTTTGGGATCAGGGTGATGCTGGCCTCATAGAAAGAGTCTGGGAGTCTTCCCAACTATTGGATTTGTTGGAATCGTCTGAGAAGGACAGGGGTTAGCTCTTCCTTAAATGTTGTGTAAAATTCTCCTGTGCAACCGTCCAGCCCTGGGCTTTTGTGTGCTGGTATTTTCTTGATTACTGCTTAAATTTCCCCAGCTGTTACTGGTCTGTTCAAGCTTTCTGTTTCTTCCTCCTTCAGTGTTGGAAGATTACACTTTTCTATAAATTTGTCCATTTCATGAATATTTTCAAATTTCTTGGCATGCAATTGTTCATAGTAGTCTCTGTCAATCCTTTGTATTTCTGTGGTTTCAGTTGTTATTTCTCCTCCTTCATTTCTGATATTATAAATTTGGATCCTCGAAAGTGAACCATAAAAAGTCCACAGACTTTTATGTGTTCTTATTTTCTATCTTCCCTTAAACACTTCTACCAACAATATTTCAGTGTACAGCCATTAATTATTTTTACAAAAGTAAAGATCTTCACAATATTTTCTTCAACTTTCTAATCTTTTATTCCACCTGCTTTTAAGTTCTTAAAAATCAAGTACATAACTTTACAATGCTTTCATAATTTCCATTAATGTAATGCAGTGAATATGTATTTGTATATATGATATAAATGAACCCACTTTTGTTCATATGTAAATACATATATGTGTATATATGTGTATATACGTATACATACATATATAACTTCTTATATACATATATATAGAACTTCTAGCCTGAAGTTATGGCATATATATATATATATATATATATAAAATATACATAGATATAGCCTATATATAATATATAATATATAATCATAATATATAATATATATTATATATATAACTTCTAGCCTATATGTATAACTTCTAGCCTGAGTGAAATTGAAAGTATGATTGAATGTCTGGGTGAGAGGAGACAGTGAGGAAGTGAGGAAGAACATAACATAACTCAAATTTCATATGATTTGCACCATCTCAACTTTTGAACTCCTTCTCCATGTCTCAGTAGCCAGAGGTATGAAATATTTGCCTTGCTGAGAACTACATAGAATGGTGTGACCTCTTACTTTGTTACTGACACTTTATTAGAATGTTATTTTTTTCTGAATTATAAGTATACTTGGGGAAAAAAATAAAAAAATAAATTTGGATCCTCTCCCTTTTTTTCTTGATGAGTCTGCTTAAAGGCTTGTCAATTTTATTTATCTTTTCAGAGAACCAGCTTCTGGATTGGTTGATCCTTTGAATTGTTCTTTTCATCTCTTAGTCATTCAGTTCTGCTCTAATCTTGACTATTTCCTTCCTTCTACTTGCTCTGGGATTTATTTGTTGTTGTTTCTCCAGTTCTTGAAGTTGTAGTGTCAGGTCTTTTATTTTAAATGTTTCTGTCTTTTTTAGGTAAGCCTGTATTGCTATGAAATTCCCTCTCAGGACTGCCTTGCTGTGTCCCATAGGTTTTGGACTGCTGTCCGTTCATTTTCATTCGTATCCAGAAATTTTTTGATTTCTTCTCTTATGTCATTATTGACCCATTCATTGTTTAATAGCCTACTGTTCAGTCTCCATGAGTTTGCAAGTTTTTGAAGTTTCCCTTTGAGGTTGATTTTCAGTTTCAATCCCTTGTGGTCTGAGAAAAAATTTGTTATTTAATTTTCCTGAATTTGCTGAGGTTTGCTTTGTGTCCTATCATGTGGTCTATCTTTGAAAAACTGCCGTGAGCATTTGAAAAGAATGTGTATTTTTCTTCTTTGGGATGCAAGGTTCTATATATGTCCGTTAAGTCTCTTTGATTCAGTGTGTCATTCAGCGCCACAATATGTTTTTTAATGTTTTGTTTGGATCTGTCCATTTTTGACAGTGTGGTGTTGAAATCCCCTACTATCAGTGTGTTGCTGTCTATATCTTTTTTGAAGTCATCTAACAATTTCCTTATAAACTTAGGGCTCCTATATTAGGAGCATATAACTTGACAATGTTGATATCTTCTTGATAGATTCTTCCTTTAATTATTATAAAGTGCTCCTCTGGGTCTCTCTTTATGGCCTTTGTTTTGAAATCTACTTTGTCAGATACAAGTATGGCAACCCCGGCCTTTTACTTATGCCCATTTGTTTGGAATATTTTTTTCCATCCCTTTACTTTCAATCTGTGTAGGTCTCTTGCTCTGAGGTGGGTCTCTTGTAGGCAGCATATGTGTGGGTCATGTTTTCTTATCCATTCAGCTACCCTGTGTCTTTTGAGTGGGGCATTTAGTCCATTCACATTGAGAGATGTTAGTGATAGAAACTTACTCATCTTTTCTCTTTGTACCTGTGTTCCTCTCTGTCTCATTCTTTTCCTTCATCTGCTTAAACCAGTCCCCTTAGCATATCTTGGAGTGCTGGTTTCGTAGAGATATATTCTTTTTGCGTTCTCTTGTCTGGGAAATTCCGTATTTCCCCTTCTATTTTAATGGAGAGCCTTGCCGGGTAGAGTAGCCTTGGCTGTAGTCCCTTGCTTTTCATGACTTGAAATATTTGTTGCCATTCCCTTCTGGCTTGTAGTGTTTCTCTTGAGAAGTCAGCTCCTAGATGTATCGGGGCTCCGTTGTATGTTACTTTCTGCTTCTCCATTGCTGCCCTTAGGATTCTCTCTTTGTCTTTGATAGTTGTCATTTTATAGATGATGTGTCTTGGAGTGGACCTCCTTCAGTCCCTCTAGAGTGAGGTCCTCTGTGACTCCTGGATCCATGAGAGCCTTTCCCTCCTCCAATTAGGGAAATTTTCCATCATTACTTTTTCGAGGAGGTTCTCTAGCCCTTGCTCCTTTTCTCCTTCTGGTATCCCTATTATACAGATATTATTGCGTTTCAGGTTGTCCTGCATTTCCCTAAATGCTTCTTCATTCTTTTTGTGTCTTTTTTTCCATTTCTTGTTCTTCCTGGGAGCTTTTTTCTACCTTTTCCTCCATGTCACTGATTCGATCCTTGGCTTCATCCAGCCTGCTTTGGATTCCTTCTACTGTGTCCTTCAATTCAGAAATGGTATTCTTCATACCCTCTTGTGTCTTCTTGATAGTTTCTATGTCTTTTTCCAGGTTGATATAGTTTGTTGTAAGATCGTGACAGCTTCTCTGCAGCTTGTCATAGTTGTCTTTGAGCTGGCTGAGCTCATTGAGCTTCCTTAGAACCATTGTCTTGAATTCAATATCTGATAGTTCCCTGGCCTCTGTTTCATTTAGCTCTCTCTGTGGGGAGTCCCCTTTTCCACTCATTTTGGTGGAACTATTTTTCTTCCCATTTTTGTGAGAGCCTATTAAGTAACTTACTTATTTTTTATTTATTTTTGCTTCAGCTTCAATTAGGCTCTCTAGATTTCCTGACTGTGGATTAAACTTCTATGGTAGTAGGTGGGTCTTTTTATTTATTTATTTATTTATTTATTTATTTATCCCTTTACTTTTTTTTCTGGGCCTGCCTCTGATGATATTGGTATTTGACCCTATATGGCCTTGGGTCATCTGTTTGAGCCCTCCAGAAGTCTATTGTCTGTTTTTGACTCCTCCTTGGGGCAGCTCTGTGACCCCTTTGCTCAGAGATGGACTGTTTCTTTGGATCACTCTGCACTCACATGCTGGCTCCTTGAGCGGCCTCCCCTGTGCGGCAGGTTCCCCCGTCCGCCTGGGCTCGTGCATGCTTGCCCCAGACCAGGGGGCTTTTTCACGACCTCGCTTACTCATCTGGCCCCCCTGGCCGGCGGGCTCCCCAACACTGGTCAGTTTAGTGTCTTCTATTGTGTGTTTTCCCCGCTTTTGGCTCTTTGGATGTGTTGCTTGTCCTTGCGAAATGGAGACTATGGATGGGAGGAAGTCAGCTCCAGGACTCTCGGGTTAATGCTGTCTCCAGTCTCTCCTCCAGGGACCCTGGGCAGCTCTGTGACCCCTTCGGCCCCGGATCTACTAATTCTGTGAGCTTCTCCACAATCGCAGGCCGCGGGGGTCAATTTACACCTGCCCTTGCCACTCTGTGCACTACCTTGCAGGCCATATTGGTGCCAATCTGTGGGAGGCCTTGCCAGTCAATGTGAGCCCTTGCCAGCCCCCGTTGGTCCACAAACACTCTCGCCAACCCTCACCAGCCACTTGGCGCAAGTGTGTGCACCTTCACTGGGTGGTTTTGGGGTGTCTATTGTGTGCTTTTCGGCTTTTGGCTCTTTGGGGGTGTGGCTTCTTCCCACGCACTGGAGACTACAGCAAGGAGAAGGAGTCGGGACTCCCTGGTTCCTCCTCCAGTTCTTTCCCCAACGCCTCCATTTCCAGTCTGTCCTCTGGGGTCTCTGGGCAGTTCTTTCACCCCTTCGGCCAAGGATCCACCCCCTGTGCAGACTGCCTTTCAATCGCAGGCAGTCTGGTTCATGTGCGCCCCTCTTCTGCCTCTTTGGGGGCGCATCTTTCCAGCCCGCAATGGAGACTACAGAATGGGGAGGGAGTCGGGACTCCCCAGTTCCTCCTCCTGTTCTTCCCCTAATGCCTCCATCTCCAGTCTCTCCTCAGGGCTCTCCCAGCCAGTCTGCACTCAGCCCCCCAGCTCACACTTGCACAAGCTGTGCGCAGAGTGCACATAAGGCAGGTTAATTGATTCCCTTATGCCTGAGCGAGATGGTAGCTGCAGAGTGGGAGGTGCGTTATCACTGGGGCTCCACCAGCTGCCGTGTCAGTTCTCTTCACAAAGTGTTCCTCACCAGTCTTTTCCCAGGCACCAGCCCACCCTGATGCTGCCTCTACCCAGAGATCAAAGAGGGTGGCTGCCACTGCAATTTTTGCATTGGCCCTTTAAATGTCTCTTTGCATCCTCAGCCACCTGTCTCTGTCACAGAGCATCCCTAAGCTTTTCGGGGTTGCATTTTGTCTCTATTTTCTTGGATTTAGCTGGTGTAGTTTAGGGGTCCCTGTTTTTGATTCCGACCCCGTTTTTCTCGGGGGGAGCTAACTGGCCGTTTCAATGTCCCTCTGGTGCTAGTGCCCGTGGGCACCCATCCCACCCTCTTGAGCCTCCACGGCACTTCTCACTCGTTGGGATGTGTGAGAGTAGAATCTACTGTCTTTCCATGGCTCCAAGGCTCCTCTCCCACTATTGTTCCATTGTTTTCCAGGTGATTACTTCACTATTTAGTCACAATTCCAGTTTGGTTTTGGGAGGAGGAGTTCAGCGTGACTCCCATTCACTCCTCTGCCATCTTAATCTCCTAGAAGTTAATTTTTTAAAGACTGCCTACACCCGTGAACTCTCAGTTTTCACCCCTATTTTGTGTTTTTCTGTCAGAAAGCATTCACCTAACACCACAATCACTGATATTGGTTGTCAGTCCATGTACAGATGGCTTTTCTAATATATTTAGCATGCCATTGAAATAAACAGAGTACTACAATTCTAGGGCACATTTCTAGGACTTATTCCTGGGAAAGAAACAAAAAATCCCTTGTCTGCTTCTTTGAAACTAAAGTAAGCTGGGCCAAAATTCGTTTCTAAGTGTACTATTTTCCTTTTTGTCACAGCCCGAGTCTCCTTTAAAATAAGGTGTTTCCACCTTCAAGGATTTATCTATTTGAATTTCTTATCAAAAATACTTTACTTAAGCTTGGCCTAATTATAACACCTCTTTTGGCATCTACCACTTCCTTCCCCAAGCTCCTTCTCTCCTCCACATTACTCACACTGTCATTGCTATGCAAAAGACTGTAGTTAACCACTGGTACTCACCGATTTCTAGAGCAGGGATGGACTCCTCTTAATGTATAAGAGGGTCTGCCTAATAATCTTTGATATTCTCCCTCATTTATCTGGTCCAAAATTCCCCATAATAAATCTTCATACTCCTGGTCTAAATGGACTTTTGTTTGAACCCAGCCTAATTTAAGACACTCCTAGAACCAGCATTCACTGAATTTCCAGCTCTTACGTTCTTGTCTTTGGCTTTGTGTAAGGTTCGAAGTGTGTTAACTGGATGGAGGCCCTATTACATTATTCCTTATATGCATCCTTTACTCTCATTTTTATTACAGATAGATGGGAAAAATAGATATAATCATATTTTTTTCCCTGAGTTCCACACATCACAAATCAAGTGATATGAAATAAGTTTTTAGCATCTTTGTGGTGCTGTTTTGTGAAACACTAACCACTTTGCATAGGAGAATTTCATCCCCCCCCTCCATGTGTCCTTAGCTTCTAGGAATAAGCAGGGATAGGAAACCCACAAAGCACAGGCTGGTGTTTGTTCAAGTCACAGGTGCATGCTCTGAAGTACTAATGAAAGAATTAACCTAGAGTTTCAGTAATTGATAGTGAATATCTACTAAGCCCACGTCACAGTGTTGGGCAAAGAGAGTGACACCCAAGGCCTCTCTAAACGTAAAGACCCAAGAATGAGATAAGGCATGGATGCAAAATCCTCCTGAAATTTATCTTTAGAGAAGGCAAAATCACCCAAGTTGAGCACAGTTTATCTCTGTAGTAGTAAAAAGTGATCACATAGATGCTTCACTAAGAGTCACTTATGACAAAGATGCACTTGTTTACCATTTCAGGAAGAAGAATGAATAATATGGCAATCATTCTCTTTCACATTAAGACCTGAGATTTATGTGGTAGGTGAGGAAAGCATGATAACATTTGAAATTTAAATGGTTAAAAGATAACTGAACAAAGAAGGTAATCATGTTATTTCTATTAAATGGTCTGCTAAGATCATTAAAAGTTCATGTCTATTCAAAAGTAGGTAAAAGGATAAGTTGCTATGTCAGAATTATCTTATGATGCATTGATCCTACCGTTGACTATTTCTCATCCAGCTACATTTATCAGGGCCACACAAGTAATTAACTATGTGAACATGATTTATTCTTTTATTAAACAAGGTTGGTTCCCTAGCCACAATCCCATGGTCTACCCCTGATTTCAAGTGCAGCCATGCTGGACTGGTTCCATGTGTATTGTCAATATCTTACTTCAAATACTTACTTGCTTTATTGCTATAGCTCTTTTTTGCCTCAGAGTTTTCTCCAAAGCCATAAAAGCTTATTCAGTCCTCCTGGAGGACAGACCCATACTAAGTGAAAATTAACACCCTCAGCTTCAGCCAGCAGCAAGGGGACAATTGTAAGGTACTCAGAGGGTCCCCAGCTTCACACAGCAGTTACCAGCTCAATAACATAAACCTTTATTAGAGTTTTCTCCTTCCTTCTCTCACTCTCCTTGCTATTTCATGCATGTCTTGGCATCAACTCCCAAATAAGCTAGTGCACCCAAATGTGTAAATACATTCTGTACACAGAGAGAAACTTTTGAAAAGAAAAAACATCAAGTTGTTGAAGTGGTTACCTATTGGATTGGAATTGATAGGTATGCAGATAGGAATTGTAGCAGGTGCTATTGTTGTCCTGCTTATATCTCCTTGACAATCATTGTTCCTGTACATACCTACAGGTGTTTTCTGCAAGCACATGCAACTCTCTACAGGAGGAATTCTTATGAATACAGGAGTGAGCTTGGTCTACCTACAGAGTCTGCCAGATGGTGTGAGGAGTTAGCAACCCCAGGGAAGCTCTCAGCCAATGAGGAAAGAATAGAGGTAAATAAATCCTTCAGTTTTCTCACTCTCAGGTGGGACAACCCTGAGGCATGTTTTATACCATTGACTGACAATTTTTTTTTTGTAGGGCCAGATAGTAAATAATTTAGTCTTTGAGGGTGATATTGTCATAATGACTCAACTCACAGAAAACATGTAAACAAAAAGAGGGCATGACTCAATTCCATTAAAACTTTACTTATAAAAATGGCCATTTGCCAACTTCTCTTTTACACATTTTCTAGAGGTTCACAGGAGAATGGGCCTCAGTTGCACCCACTGAAAATCTTCTCATCAACATATCCTTTATTGACTTTCTTTCCCTCTTTTGTGCTCCCTTATTGTGCTCCTTGACCTTACAGATAAACTACCTGTCCCCAAATCCTAATCATAGGGCATGTTTTGGGGGAATTCAATCTAAGAGAGGAACTTCAGTTTTTACTTCTATCATTTTATATTTATGAAAATATTATTTTTAACTTCATAAGAACATATTTTTAAATCCTTTAAAAGAAAAGTTTAATAAATGACATGTGGAAAACAAGCCCTGGTTGCTGGACCTTGAACCAGCTATTTGCAGAATAGTCTTAATAGAGGAAGACAATTCTGACACTGGGGAAGTAAGCCTATCATCCTCTTAAGGAACATTGGTCTCGACAGTGGTCTATGTATCAAATTTAAGTTGATATGTGCCAAAAGAGTTTCTGAAAATGTAATAATGAATCAGAGTTTAACCATCTACTCTCATATTCTCTGTTTACATAATTTATAGTTTTACATATTATTTTGATTTTGCAGGTAGTTAGAATTGGTTAGGGTCCTACTACTACTTTACCTTCACTTTCTGTCCTTCAGCTTCACTGTGATCCATTAGTAAGACCTTAAGATTGAAAGATGCCTTATATTTAAAAGAGTCATTAACAATATTAGTGACCACCCAAATTCAATTTTCTTAAGTTTGTGAAAAAGCTTTGTGTACCCTATTTCCTTAAACAATTCAAGTGCCACCTAGGGAATCATAATGATACAATTAAAATAATGATTACTTTTGTAGGGGAACAGGAGCTATTATCTGGGGTGGGGGTACATGGGAGAGCTTTGGGATGCTGGTAATATTCCATTTATCTTAATGGTAATTACATGGGTGTTTGTTTTGTGATAAATTATTGAGTTACACATGTTTATCTTGTGCAGTGTTTATTGTCTGTTATTGTTCACAATTTAAAGGGTTAAAAAAAAAAAACAGAGGGATCAGTACCCAGAAGGAAGGAAGACCATCTTTCAAGACAATTTACCACTTAGGAAAAGTTCTTATTCTGCAACGTCCCTCTTTGGCAGTCATGGAACTATGCCACTCAGACCTGACTTCAAAAATGAACTTATCATTCAGCAGCAGCACTTTCAAGATCCACGTCAGCTTCTGAGGAGAGGCTGTACTCTTTCTGTACAGCCCCAAGCCAGAGACTGAGCATGATTGGTATACTAGGGCCAGGCCATTTCTATCCAATCTGAGGCTCCTCTAATGGGAAATCTTTCCTCTGGAGCTCGCTGATAGGTTGACCAATGCTTTGTCATGTCTGACTTGCCAACTGAGGTGCACACTGCCCAATCCTACTTTTTCTCCCTTTAGCTTTCAGGAAATTATTTCCCTAACATTTTTTATTGAAGTATAGTTGACATGCAATATTTTATTAGTTTACAGTGTACAACATCATGATTCAACATGTATATACCTTACAAAATGATCATCACAGTATGCCCAGTGATTATCTATCACCATACAAAGTTATTATAATATTGTTGACTACATTTCCTGTGCTGTACATTATATCCCTCTGACTTACTTATTTTATAACTGGAAATTTGTACTTAATCCCTTCCACTATTTTCCCAGCCTCCCCACCTCACCTCTCCCTCTGGAAACCATCAATTTGTTCTCTATCTATGACTCTATATCTGTTTTTGTTTTCTTTTGTTTATTTGTTTGCCTTGTTTCTTTTATATTCCACATATAAGTGAAATCATATGGTATGGAAAGGAAACTTTTCCAGTCTGACTTATTTCACTTAGTATAATACCCTCTAGGTCCATCCATGTTGTTTCAAATGGCAAGATTTAATTATTTTCTATGGTTGAACAATATTCCATTTTATATATATATATATATTTATAAATATATTATAAATACTATAACTCAAAAATATGTAAAATATATTTTATACATATTTATATAAATGTATATATTTTATATATAAAGGTGTGATATATTAATATGTATAAATATATGAATATATGAATATATATAACATCTTTATTCATTTATCTATCAATGGTCACTTAGGTTGTTTTCATATCTTGGCTATTGTCGTAATGACCATAAGGGTACATATATATTTTCAAACTAATGTTTTCCTTTTCTTTGGAAAAATATCCAGAAATGGAATTGCTGGATCATATAGCACATTTATTCTTAATTTTTTCAGATAGCTCCATACTGTTTCCATAGTGGCTGCATCAATTTGCATTCCCACCAACAGTGCAGGAGGGTTCCCTTTTCTCCACATCTTTGCCAGCAATTGTTATTTGTTGTCCTTTTGATAATAGCCATTCTGAGTTGTAAGGTGGTATCTCATTGTGGTTTTGATTTGCATTTCCCTGATGATTAATGATGTTGAGAATGTTTTCATGTAGTATTGGCCATCTGTATATCTTTGTGGTAAAAATGTTTATTCAGTTTCTCCATCCAGGTTTTGACTGAATTTTTTTTTATATTGAGTTGTGTGAGTCTTTTTATATATTGTGGATATTAATGCTTTATCAAGTATATTATTTGCAAATATATTTTCCTGTTTAGTAGATTGCCTTTTTATTTTGTTGATGTTTTCTTTGCTGTGCAAAAGCTTTTCTGTTTGATGTAGTACCATTTGTTTATTTTTGCTTTTGTTATCCTTGTGTGAGGAATCAGATCCAAAAAAATTTTGCTAAGACAGATGCCAAAGATTTTACTGCCTATGTTTTCTTCTGGGAGTTTTATGGTTTCTGGTTTTACATTTAAGTCTTAAATTCATTTTGAATTTATTTTTGTATATGTTATAAGAAAATGGTCAAGTTTAATTCTTTTGCATATAGCTGTCTAGTTTTCCCAACATATTTATTGAAGAGACTACCTTTTTCCCATTGTATATTTTTGCCTCTTCTGACCCAGGCCTTGAAAGGGGCCTGTAAATCTTGATCAGAAAATTGGGAATTCTGGAGGCAGGCATGATCCGATGCTAAAGTGAGGGTTCTGATGGGAAATCTGGCCTAAAGAATGCATTGTATCCACTGAAGTTTGCTCTGTTTGCACTTTGTTGATAAGGAAAAACCAGATATTTAAGATTCAAACAGAAGCAGTGAATTCCTAAATTCAGGAGCCATTCCTTAAGGACCATCTTACATCAGCAGATCTTACAGGCCCTGACCTGAGGCAAACCTCTGTGTTTCTTCAATTGTTATCTATGATCTCTATTTTCTGTAAATACTGCATTTAGGCATTGATTGACAAGCTTTATGTGCATGCTGAATATCATTCTCAATAAAAGTCACTTCAGAGAAGAGCTCAGGGCATTATCCTCTAAAAGGAATCAAACCTTCCCCTTTTCTTGATAGCACTTAATGTCTGGAATGACTTGTGATTTCATCCATGGCTAATTGAAGGACTCCGCAGGACAAGATCTGCCAGTTTATTTCTGTGTTCTCTGTTCTGTTCCCTTGATCTATGTTTGTTTGTTTGTTTTCTTTTTTTACAAGTAGCATACTGTTTTGATTACTATAGATTTGTTATATAATTTGAAATCAGGAAGAGCAATATCTCAAACTTTGTTCTTTTTCAAGTTTGCTTTGACTATTTGGGGGTCATCTGTAGATTAATACAAATTTTACAATTATTTGTCCCAGTTCTGTGAAAAATTCCATTGGTATTTTGGTAGGGATTGTACTGAATCTGTTGATGTTTTATTTCCCCAACTTGTGCTCATAACTTAATCTCAACATCTGCTTGCTGGCAGACATAACCGGCAAACTCTAAGACTGAGACTATCATGGTCAGCAGTGATTTTGATTCTGGGCCTTCTTAATATTAAAAACACTGATGAGCTTATGACTGTCAAAAAAAAAAGAGGCTAATTAGAAGAAATGCCTGTGTTAAAAATATTGCCCTAACATCTCTTGATAATCTGGTCTTTCACTTTTCTGGGCACCTCAAAGTTGACCCTACCTATTAGTCAGAACACTACTTTTTTTCTCATCAAAGAAGCACAGAATATTCCATGCATCCACCTTACCATATGAATGGACATAAAGGCAAAATCTCAGAAGTCCAGGCTCAGTCCTGCTTTCTCAAGGATATTATAAGCTTTCAATAACAGGATAGTGGTTATGATATTAAATATTTTAAATGAACTGGCCTTGGATTAATGTGAATATTAACACTCTTGAATGGCAGAAGTTTACAGTGTACACACTTATACACCCAACACTGTGCTTGAAACTATCAAAGAAAAATTGCACTGAACATGTTAAATGGGAAAGGAAGAATTTATTTAAGACTATTGCAGTAGGGGGAAATCTGAACTTAATACTGATTATAACATGGAAAGCTGTGGATTTGTAGCCATTGGGAAGCATGAGGGGGTCAGTGAGTAGAAAATTATTAAGGAGAACTCTGTTAGATGTCAAGGAAGGAGTGGATTCCTACTAAAATGGTGTGACAGGATTGTTGCTGAATTGGAATAGGCAGGCCAAAGACAGCAGGCCATAAGGAAGGAAAAATCATTTCATCTACCCTGTTAGGTTCATGCCCTGGTACCCTGAAAATTAAGCTGAAAAAATTATCAGGAGAAAAGGTATATTATATTCATGGAGGCATTCATATGAAATCGTTGAAGATCCAAAGAGGCAGTTAGTTGAGATTTTATCTATCATCTTAACAAAGAGTAATAAATTCTGAAGAAGTAACAAACAAAGGAAAACAGGTTTGGGCTTCTTGGGATGGTAAATTATAGGAAAATAAATATATTGGGCATATTAATGGAAGATAAGGGTTATTTTTAAAAGATTGACTATATAGACTCAATCTCACACAGACTCAGATGACAAGAGCATCTCTAGATTAAGAATTATTCTCCTCTTCTTTGTACAAAGAAGGTAGGGGGTACACCTTCATAAAGGCAAATTTATACCTTTTAGTCAGAAAAGGGGAGGGTAGAGAGTTTTTCCTATGTCTATTATTTCTCAATTGCCTTTAGTTCAAAATAATTTCTTTGCCATAGTGGTATATTTTGGGGTGGCATACTTTAATCCCCTGGAAGGACAAGCAATAGGAAAAATGAGGGCTAGTCTAAAGAAGACTCAGAGAAGCCTGGATTAAAGTTAGTCAAGGAAGGAATTCTTGTCAGCACTTAATATATCTTCCAAGACTTGAATTGTGAAATACCTGTCAAGATCTCTTTTCACCCCAGCAACATATTTTTTCTTTTACCTAGGATGCCAAATAAGTAAAACAGACTTTTAGAAAATACCAAACGCACATTCAGAATAGTATTTTGAAAATAATGAATTTCCAGCCAAGATGGAGGCATAGGTAGATACACTTTGCCTCCTTGCAGAACCAAAAGAAGGACAACAACAAATTTAAAAAACAAAAAATAACCAGAACTGCCAGAAAATCAAACTGTATGGAAGTCTGACAACCAAGGAGCAAAAGAAGAAACATTCATCCAGACCTGTAGGAGGGACAGAGATGGGCAGCTGGGCAGAGAAGATGCGTGGCAAGGTAGGAGCCAGAGGAATGGGCAGTCCCACATTTGTATGTGGATAAACTGGGAGGAATGGCTGGGGAGTGAGACAAACTGCGCAATCCAGGGTTCCAGTGCAGGAAATGAAAGCCTCAAAACCTCTGGAGGTAAAAACCTGTGGGGGTTATGGTGACAGGAGAAAATCCCAACTTCAGAGGAGAGTCCATTGAAGAGACCCATGGCATATAATGTACACAATCCCACCCACTGGGAAATCAGCACAAGAAGGGCTCAATGTGCTTGTGGGTAGCAGGGGAACTGACTGAAAGCCAGCCAAGAGCCAAGCAAGCAGCATTGACCCCTCATGGACCCCTACCCTGCATCACAGCACAGAGACCTGGGTCACCCCACATTGGTGAATACCTAAGGCTCTGCCCTTCCCAATATAAGAGCCCACTAAGACAAAGAAATATGTCCCAAATTAAAGAACAGATCAAAGCTCCAAAACTAGAACTAAGTGATGAAGAGATAGCCAACGTATCAGATGTACACGTCAAAACACTGGTAATCAGATGCTCATTTAATTGGTTGAGTATGGTCAAAATTGGAGGAAAAAGCAAAGGCTACACAAATTAAAATAAAGAAAAATATACAGAGAGCCAACAGTAATGGGAAGGAAACTGGGACATCAGTGATTGGGAGGAGAAGGAAGAGATTAACATCCAACCATAACAGAATGAAGAAACAAGAATTCCAAACAATGAGGAGATTCTTAGGAACCTCTGGGACAAGTTTACACATTCCAACATCTGAATCATAGGGGATCCAGGAGGAGAAAGGGAAGAGCAAGAAATTGAAAACTTATTTGAAAAAATAATGAAGAAGAATTTCTCCATTCTGGTAAAGGAAATAGACTTCCAGGAGATCCCAGAGCTAAGAGAGTCCCAAAGAATTTGGACCCAAGGAAGCACACACCATGGCACATCATAATTATATCACCCAAGATTAAAGATAAGGAGAGAGTCTTAAAAGCAGCAAGAGAAAAGGAGTTACCAACAAAGGAGTTCCCATAAAACTATCAGCTGATTGTTCAAAAGAAACCTTACAGGCAAGAAGGGACTGGAAAGAATTATTCAAAGTCATGAAAGGCAAGGACCTACATCCAAGAATATTCTATCCAGCAAAGCTTACATTTAGAATGGAAGGACCAATAAAGTGCATTCCAGATAAAGTAAAGTTAAAGAAGTTCTCATCACCAAGCTCTTATTATATGAAATGTTAAAGGGACTTATCTAAGAAAAAGAAGATCAATAACTATGAATAGTAAAATGAAAAAAGACAACTATCAACAACTGAACAAAAAAAATACAAAGCAAAAACAAACTAAGCAAACAACTAGAAATGGAACAGAATCATAGAAATGGAGATCAGAGGGGAGGGTGAAGGGGGAAATGCACAGGGAATAAGTAGCAGAAATAGTAGGTACAAAATAGGAAATGGAAGGTAAAGAATAGAGTAGGAAATGGGGAAGCCAAAGAACATATATTTACAACCCATGGACATGAACTAAGGGAGGGGAGGATGATGGGGGAAGGAATGGGGCAGGTTTGAGGTGAATAAAGGGTAGAAAAATGGAAAAACTGTAATAGCATAATCAATAAAATATGTATAAAAAAGAAAATAGGAGAGAATCAAAATGGCTGTTGAGTGAGTGGAAGACACACTGACCTCCTCCCAAGACAAATCTGGAATTACAACTAATTTGTGGAGAAATCACCTGGAACAAACAACTGAACAATAGTGAGGGAGAAGCCTTATAACATTGGACAGACAGAACAATCAGCTTTAGCACAACCTAAATGGTAAGGAGTGCAGTAGAGCCTCAAGAAGGTGGACAGGGCACACATGGGCAGCAACACTAGAAGGATATTGAAATGGTCAGTTGGGTCAAGAAGAGTGGGGACTAAACCATAAGGGGGATCTCCACCATACAGCATTGGAGCCAAAAAGTTACACACATAACAGCCAGGAGCACAAAGTGGCAGTATTGCTCACTGCCAGAGACAGGTGGCTGGAGACACAAAGAGCCATTTAAAGGGCCAATACATAAATTTTTATTTGCAGCCACTTACCCTGGTCTCCAGCAAAAGCAGGGGCAGAGTGGGCTAGAGACACCTGAAGAGAGACTGGGGAAGTAGGCTTTGAGGAGAGAGCTGAGAGAGTAGCTGGAGGGATTCTGGTGCTGACTCCTTCCCTATATGGCAACATCCATCTGGCTCAGGCAGACCACTCTACTGAGTGGCAACTACAAGAGAGGACCCAATAGCTTCTCCAACAGGATGGATTTTGCCCCACCCTGTGGTTTCTAAACTGGCCTGCTGAGTGCAGAGTGACTAAATTAGCAGCTGAAGGAGAAAGCCACAGACAGCATATTACTGGAAGTTTCAAACAGACTGCCTAAAATCAGACAGAGTCAGCATCTGACATCATCAGAGTCAGATCCAGAAGGAAAAAAAAAAAAAAACAGCAGCCTCCTACTGTAGAAATACATATCACAAAGTCAGGAAATCAAGACAGATCAATTTAAGAAGCAGAAGCAAAAAAGAAGAGTCTCAAAAATAATGCAAGACAAAGAAACACACCCCAACAAAGAGAAAGGAGGAATCTTCGGACAGAGAACTAAATGAAAGAGGAAAGTAAGCTGTCAGATATTGAGTTCAAAGCAATGGTTCTAAGGAAGCTCAATGAGCTCAGTGAGCTCAGAGAGAATTACAAAAACAACAGATAAACTAAGAGGAACTTACTACAAAGTATATCAGCATGAAAAAGAATATAGAAAATATCAATAAGAAACAAGAGGAAATGAAGAATACAATTTCTGAATTGAAGAACACAGTAGAAGGAATCAAAATCAAGCTAGATGAAGCCTAAGATTAAATCAGTGAGCTGGAGGACAAGGTAGAAAAAACCTCCCAGAAAGAGCAAGAAAATGAAAAAAAAAAAAACTCAAAAAGAATGAAGAGACATTGAGGGAAAAGCAGAACAACAATGAAACATAATAATATATCCATATATTACCGATGCCTGAAGGAGAAGAAGAGGAGCAAGGGAGAGAGAACCTGTTGGAAAAAGTAATGATGGAAGACTTCCCTAATTGGAGGAGAAAAAAGTCACATAAATCCAGGAAGCACAGAAGGTCCCATTAATGAGGAACCCAATGAGGTCCGCTCCAGGACACATCATAACTGAAATGGTAGATATCAAAGACAAGCAGAAAATCATAAAGACAGAAAGGGAGTAACATATAAGGGAGTCCCGGTATATAGCAGTCTGCTTCTCAATAGAAACACTACAAGCCAGAAGGAAATGGCAATAAATATTCCAAGTAATAGAAAGCAAAGGCCTGCAACTAAGACTGCTCTACCCATAAAGGCTCTCAATTAAAATGGAAGGCAAAATAAAGATTTTCCCAGACAAAAGAAGGATAAAAGAATATACCTCCACCAAACCAGCATTGCAAAATATGCTAAAACGACTGCTCTAAGAATATGAAGAAAAAGAGTCTATGAATACCCAGTTCCTTTCACAGTTGCCACTACATGATATTACCAATATTTTTATTACTTATTAATCTGATTGTGATGATGTGCTATTATAATTGATACTTTATTATTTGTTGAAACTTAACCTGTTTTTGTATATTTTTCACCTATTTCTATTATTTTAAAAAAGCTTTAAATGACTTTTTGGTATTTTTATCCATTTTTTTATTAAACGTTTGTAGAATTTTTGCCCTAAAAAATAAAAGAAACTATTAATCGTTTTACAGATGTGTTGTAAATACTTTCCTATGCTCTAATTTGTCCCTGAACTTTTTTATGTATATTACTCTATAGTCTGAAATGTTCAATATAGTTGTTTTCAATATTTTATTTTATAGCTTCTGGGTTTGAATATTTTACTTCAAGTTTGGAAAAATATAATTTTGTGTGTTTTTCCAAAACTCCTTAGATTTTACATATTGATTTTTAACTCACTTGAATATTTTTTGTACCATGTGTGAAATAGGGCTCTATATTTGTTTTATTTCAAGTACTAGTAGTCCATGGACCTTATTTGTTGAATAAGCCTTATTTTACCCATTGATTTGAAATATAAATTTAATCATATATTACATTGTTAGAGAGATAGATACATTTGTTTCAAGAATGCTCATTTTATTTCATTGATCTACTTGATTATTTCTGTTCTGGTGTCATGTTGTTTTAATTGCTGAGACTTTTTAATGGATTTAAAATTTTTAATATTTTTATAATGGATCTTGAAATTTAAAACATGAATAATATCAATCTTCATTTAAAAACAAAAAAGAAAGAGAGAAAGAGAGAGAGAAAGAGGAAGAAAGAAAGAAAAGGAAAGAAAGAAAGAAGAAAGAAAGGAAGGAAGGACTCATACTTTTTGTGACGTCATGGATGGAACTGGAGTATATTATCCTAATTGAAATAAGCTAGTCAGTGAAAGACAAGTACCATATAATCTCACTTATAAGTGGAATGTATTCAACAAATAAACTAAGGAAAAATATAAACCACAGTCATGGAATCATGAAGCAGGCTGAAAGTGACCAGAGGGGATGAGGATGTAGGACAATGATGGGAAGAAGTAGAAGAGACTAGACAGACAACATGTGTGAATGACCCATGGACATGGACAACAGAGTGGGAATTGACGGTTTGAGCAATAGGCGGGGTAGGATGGGTGGAGGAGGGCCAAGTGGAAAAAATGGAGACAACTGTAATAGAATAAACACAATTTAAGACTAAAAAGTTAAAAAAAGGTTTATTTTAAATATTTTTAATATATAATATATATTTATTATATATATTATATTATATAGGCATCAAAGGCATTTTTGTACACCGGCAATGAAGTAGAAGAAGAAGAAATCAGAAAAAATTACCACTCGATATAGCAAGAAGAAAAATAAAGTACCTAGGAATAAATATAACCAAAGAGGTAAAAGACCTGTATGCAGAAAACTATACAACATTGAAGAAAGAAATTAAGGAAGTCACAAGTTAATGGAAGCATATACCGTGCTCATGGATTGGAAGAATTAATATCATCAAAATGTCCATACTACCCAAAGCAATTTACAGATTCCACGCAATCCCTATTAAGATACCAATGACGTATTTCACAGAAATAGAACAGACATTTCAAAAATTTATATGGAACCATAAATGACCCTGAATAGCTGCAGCAATTGTGAGAAAGAAAAACAAAGTAGGAGGGATCACAATACCAGACTTCAAACTCTACTACAAAGCCACTATACTCAAAACAATCTGGTACTGGCACAAGAACAGATCCATAGACCAGTGGAACAGAATAGAAAGTCCAGAAATAATCCCAATTTGATATGGGCATCTAATATTTGACCAAGGGGGCAGAAGCATAAAATGGAGCAATAATAGCCTCTTCAACAAATGGTGGATGGAGAGCTGGACGGCTACATGCAAAAAATTGAAATTGGATCATCAGCTGACACCATACACAGAAATAAACTCAAGATGGATAAAAGACTTAAATAGAAGTCGCAACCCCATCAAAGTCCTAGAGGAGAACATTGGCACGAAACTCTCAGATATCCCACGCAGCAATTTTTTCACTGATATGTCTCCTAAAGCAAGGGACATAAAGGAAAGAATAAACAAGTGGGACCTCATCAAAATAAGAAGCTTCTGCATGGCTAAAGAAAACATCAGTAAAATGAAAGGGGAGCGAACCGTATGGGAAAATATATTTGCTATGGATACATCAGATAGACGTTTGATCTCCAAGATATATAAAGAACTCACTCGACTCCCCTCCAAGAAGACAAACGATACAATTAAAAAATGGGCAAAGGACCTGGGCAGACACTTTTCCAAGGAGGAGATACAGAGGGCCCAGAGGCATTTGAAAGGATGCTCAGCATCACTAGCCTTCAGAGAAATGCAGATCATAACCACCATGAGTTACCACCTCACACCGTTCAGAATGGCCATCATAGACAGATCAACAAACAGGTGCTGTCGAGGCTGTGGAGAAAAGGGAACCCTAGTACACCGTTGGTGAGAATGGAGACTGGTGCAGCCACTGTGGAAAGCAGTGTGGAATTTCCTCAAAAAACTGAAAATGGAACTGCCTTTTGATCCAGTGATTCCCTTGCTGGGACTATACCCTCAGAATCCCAAAACACCAATTCAAAAGCACCTATGCACCCCAATGTTCATAGCAGCACAATTTACAATACCCAAGTGTTGGAAGCAATCTAAATGCCCATCAGTAGATGATTGGATCAAAAAGTCATGGTACATATACACAATGGAATACTACGCAGCAGAAAGAAAAAAAGAACTACTAAACTTTGCGACAGCATGAATGGAACTGGAGAGCATTATGCTAAGTGAAATAAGCCAGGAGGCAAAAGACAAATACCATATGATCTCACCTATAAGTGGAACCTAACCAACAATACAAAGATGCAAGGAAAATAAGACCAGCAACACTGAAAGGAAAAGAAATCAACAGAGACAAGAGGCATGGAGGGAGGGGGGGCAGAGAAAAGGAAGGGAAGGGGAAAGTCAAGGAACATATAGCAAGGACTCATGGCCAAAATCAAAGGGGAAGAGCTGAGGTAGGGAAGGAGGGAGGGGGCAAGAGAAAGTGGTGGGGGATAGGTAGAGAGAAATGTATTTGAAAAAATAAAAAAGAAAAAAAAGAAAATTTTAATTTTTTAAATTATTAAAAAAATAAATATAAAATATTTAATAAATATTTAAAAAAATTTTATTCTATAGGTATCTAACATTGGATACTAATGTTCCTCATTAACACAGTAGACAGTGTGTCAGTCTCATAAAATTGGACACTACATAGATACTCCTCTCAAAAAATATCCAGGTATTTAATCAGTTTTATGCCAAATGGTTAGGGAATCTGAATATCCAGATTTGCTCATTCTAGCAATAATATATCAATACATACTATCTGCTTGGATACAAAGGTCCTTCTACAAGGGCTCCTGTTTTCTTCTTTGCATTTATTTCAGTAGGATTCTATCTGCAGAGTGTTTCCTTAAATTGAGACCAAAGTAGACTGTGGAAAATGCTAAGAATTAAATGTTTCCACCCAAGTTAAAGGTGCTTTAGACTCCTCATGCTGTGTTGTGTCACAGGGACTGTGTTTCTGTAATATTCTCTACTATATCTGAATAATTTCAACTTTTTGGAATGAAGATTACCTGATACTTAGAGAACTTAAATTCCAGGGAGATGGCTCCTTGGGGAGGTGATTATCTCTTAATATGTCTCATTGTTTGGTATATAAGAATATGCTTTAAAAGAAGACTGGACCTGTACATTAAGACTCTTTCAAAAGTTCTCTACTATACCAACATCACTATTTATTCAGTTCCTCTTTGATGGCCCAGATTCTTTTTCTAAAATACAATTATTTTTTTCTCCTTGGCAGCTCCAATTGTTCTCTTTGGTGGTGGGATAAACTCCAACACTTTCAGTAGTCTTACAAGGGTAGTATTCAGACTGGGGAACTTTTACTTTCAGGGATATATGAAGTCTTTCTAATAGGATGCAGGAATAGATGGTTTTAAAGGAATCATTTTATAAATTCTAAAATTTCATATTTACTCTGTTCTATATTTTCTGTGTGAAAATGCACTTAGGTCAAGGCCTCAAACTGAACACCCACATTCCACTTATATTTCACATTCTTTTTATTTTACTTTACAAAATAAAAGCATACATATCATTCAGTCAGAATATTGATATGGGCCTTTTCCATGAGTATTACACTCCTGGATAACAGAGGGACAATTCCAAAGGTTGGTGTCAAAAGACCTCCTTAAGGCAAAAAGTACTATTATTTCTCTATTTGAGATGTGTATTTCCAATAAATAAAAACTAGGTTTGACACTTTCAAATTTTTATAATATAGTTCATCTTGATTAAATTTGTATTACTAATAAAATTTATTTTGGATTGAAATCTTATTATAATTAACATGTAAGCATTAAAGTCATGGGTAATTTAAACATTAAAGCTTCAGATCAGCAAGATAGGGGAAGAGTGAATGGAAGCCACACTAAACCCCTCCCAGGATCAATCTGGATTTACAAACTAAATTGTGGAGAAATAACCTGAAACAAACAACTGAACAATAGAGGAACCTTATAACCTCGGACAGACAGAAGAATCAGCTTCAGCACAACCTGACTGGTAAGGAGTGTGGCAGAAACTCAAGAAGGCTGGCTGTGTACCCACAGGCAGCACTGCCAGAAGGATCTATAAGGTGCCAGTGGGGTCCCTGTGAGAAGAGTGGGGTCTGAATCATAGTGGGGATCCCCACCCTACAGCATCAGAGCCCAAAAAGTACACAGAAAACAGCTATCTGTGAAAAGTGGCAGTGTTGCTCTCTGCCAGAGGAGGATGGTTGGAGATGCAAAGAGCCCTTTCAAGGGCCAACACATACATTTTCATTTGCAGCCACATACCTTGGGCTCCAGCAAAGGTGGGGACATAGTGGGCTAAAGTCACCTTAGGAGAGACTGGAGAAGGAGGCTTTGGGGAGAGAACTGAGAGAGTAGCCATGGGGATCCTGGTGCTGAGTAATCCCCCACAGCCATCTCAATTAGACGGACTGTTCCCTGAGCAGCAGCAGCCTGAGAGGAATCAATATCCCAACCCCCAGAAGGGTCTCTACCTCATCCCTGTGATGCTTAAGCCTGACTGCCGAGTGCAGAGTGACAGTCACAGAGACAGTAGATCCCTGGCAAAGGGATGGCAGAGTGGACTAGAGACACTTAAGGAGAGACTGGGGATAGAGACTTTGGGGAGAGAACTGAAGGAATAGCCAAAGAGATTCCGGTCCTGACTCATCATCCATATGGCAGCAGCCATCTTGCTCAGGAAGACCACTCCCCTGAGTAGCAGCAGCACGAGAAAACATAATAGCCCCACCACAAGGATGTACACTGCTCATGCCCTGTGGCACTTAAGCCTGACTGCTGAATGCAGAGTGGCAGCTACAGATAGTGGATCTGTCTGTGGCTGAAGGGGACACAGAGTTGTCTAGAGACATTTGAGGAGAGACTGGGGGCAGAGGCTTTGGGGAGAGAACTAAGAGACTTGCTGCAGGGATCCTGCTGCTGAGTCATCCCACATTGTGCTCAGACAGACCACTCCCCTTGCAACAGCAGCAGTCTGAGAGGAAATGTTAGCCCCGACCCCAGGAGTTATTCTGCCCCGCCCTTTGGTGCTTAAGTCTAACTGCTGAATGCAGATTGACTAATTTAACAACTGAAAGAGACAGCCACAGACAGTAGATACCGCGATGTCTTTAACAGACTGCCTAAGATCAGACAGGGTCACCACCTGGAATCATCAGAGGCAGATCCAGAAAGAATAAACTAGAATATTAGAATTCTTTCTTCCAGAAAGAATACTAGAGGCTACCTAGACAAAGTCCACTATGGTCTTCTCCATGATTTGTGGGTTTTTTTTTTGTTTTTTTTTTTCTACATAGCTTTTTAACATTCATTTCTTGTGCATCGAGTTTGTGCATATTAAGCCACTAGATTTTATACTATAGTTAATTTCTCTTCTTTCTTAAAATACTCTTAATTGCTTTATAGCCTTATTAATACTGGTTCATTTGCTGTTGATAGTGGGATTGTAGGAGACAGTTATTTTTGCAGATGTGGGTTTGATTCCTGGTCTTTGTGGTTTTGCTGTGGCAGCACCTGCACAAAAACACACAGATATGGTGGACATCTCAGTCAATTAGCTAGAGGTATAACACAACAAAGAATGAGCAAACAACAATGAAAACCCAATTCCTTCCAGAGGGCCAATGTAAATGACATAAAAGGCATCCCAAGAGTATCAAGTTCAGGAGATCCAGGAGACACCACCACTGAATCTCACAGGTCTCCTACATAGAAGTTCACACCAGAAAAGCAAGGATTGAAAATAGATCAATTTAAGAAGCAGAAGCAAATAAGATGAATCTCACAAATAATGGGAACAAAGAAACAACCCTCAATTGAAAGGAAAGGAGGAATCCTCAGAAAGTGCTAAATTGAACACAGGAAAGTCAAATATCAGGTATTGAGTCCAAATGAATGCTTATGAGGAAGGTCAATGAGCTCAGTGAGCTCAGAGAGAATTACCATGAAGTACAGAGAAATTATGAGGAACTTACTGCAAACTATGTCAGCATGAACAAGGACATAGAAACTATCAACAAGAGACAAGATGAAATGAAGAATACAACTTCTGACTTGAAGAATGCAGTAGAAGGAATCAAAAGCAGACTAGATAAAAAACAGAGGATCAATTCAGAGAGCTGGAGGACAAGGTAGAATAAATCTCCCAGAAAGAACAAGAAAATGAAAAAAGACTCAAAAAGAATCAAGAGGCATTTAGGGAAATGCAGAAAAAACATGAAACCTAACAATGTTCATTTAATACGTATACCAGAAATAGAAGATGAGGAAGAAGGGATAGAAACCAGTTTGAAAAAGTAATGATGGAAAATGTCCTTAATTTGAAGGGGAGAAAAAGTCATACAAGTCCAGGAAGCACATAATGTCCTATTCAAGAGGAACCCAAAGAGGTCCACTCCAAGAAACATAATTAAAATGGCAAATTTCAAGAAAAGAGAGTTTTTAAAAACAGCAAGGAAAAAACAGTAAGTAACATACAAGAGAGCCCCAATAAGGCTAGCAGATGACTTCTCAACAGAAACACTACCAGACAGAAGAGAATGGCAAGAAATACTTCAAATAATGAAAATCAGAGGCCTGCAAACAAGACTACTCTATTCATCAAGGTTCTCAATTAAAATGGAAGGTGAAACAAGGAGTGTCCCAGATGAAAGAAGATCGAAAGAATATACATTCACCAAACCATTATTGCAACATATGGTAAAGGAACTGCTTGAAAAAGATGAAGGAAAAGAGTAAGGGATATAGAAACACAGGTACAAAGGGGGGAAATGAATAAGTACCTATATAATAACTTTAAATATAAATAGATTAAATGCTCCAATCAAAAAACATAGTGTAGCTGAATGGATAAGAAAACATGGCCCGAACATGTGGTGCTTTCAAGAGACCCAACTCAGAACAAATGACCTATACAGACTGAAAGTAAAGGGTTTGAAAAAATATACAAAGCAAATGGACAGGAAAAATAAAGTTGGAATACCAATACTTATATCAGACCAAATGGACTTCAAAACAAAGGCCATGAAAAGAGACACAGAAGGACACGTCATAGTACTCAAGGGAAGACTCCCTCAAGACATAAACATTGTAAACATATATGCACCCAATATAGGAGCACCCAAATATAGAAGGAAAATCTTGGAGGACTTCAAAAAGGATACAGACAGCAACACATTGAGTGTAGGGGATTTTAACACCCCACTGTCAGCAATGGATACATCTTCCAAACAGAATATTAACAAGGATATTTTGGAACTAAGTTACACATTAGATCAAATAGTCTTAACTGTATATATATATATATATATATATATATATATATATATATATATATATATATATATAAATAAATAAAGTTAAGAACCTTTCATCACAAAAAAGCAAAATATATATTCTTTCCAAATGCACATGGAACATTTTCAAAGATAGACCAATTGATAGGTCTGAAAACCATCTTCAGAACTCAAAGAAATCGAAATCACAGCAAGCATTTTCTTGGACCATAAAGCCTGAAACTAAAAAACAAACTTCAAGGAAAAAATTCAAAAACATTCAAACTCATGGAGTCTGAATAGCATGGTATTAAACAATGAATGGGTCAATAATGACATCAAAGAAGAAGTCAAAAATTTCTTGGAAACAATGAAAATGAACACACAACAGTCCAAAACCTATGGGACACATCAAAGGCAATCCTTAGAGGGAAGTTCATGGCAATACAGGTCTACCTAAAAAAAGATAGAAACATTTTAAATAAACAACTTAACCCTACACATGTAAGTACTGGAGAAAAAATGACAAACAAAGCCTAGAGGGACTGGAAGAAAGGAAATAATCATCAGAGCAGAACTGAATGACATAGAGACTAAAGGGACAATTCAAAAGATCAATAAATCCAGGAGCTGGTTCTCAGAAAAGATAAACAATATTGACAAGCCTTTAAGCAGACTCATCAAGAAAAATAGGGAGAGAATCCAATTTAATATTACCAGACATGAAAGAGGATAAATTATAACTTATAAAACAGAAATACAAAGGATTGTAAGACAGTACTCTAGCAGTTATGTGCCAAGATTTGAAAAGCTGGGTGAAATGGACAAATATTTTGAAAAATATAATCTCTCAAAACAGAATGAAGGAGAAGTAGAAAGTCCAAACAGACAGATAACAGCTAGTGAAATTGAAGCAGTAATCAAAAAACTCCCAAGACACGAAAGTCGTGGAACAGATGGTTTCACAGGAGAATTTTACAATAACATTCAAGAAAGAGCTAACCCCTGTTCTTCTCACTACTTAAAAAAAAATCCAAGAAGAGGAAAGACTCATAAACTCTTTTTTATGAGGCCAGCATCATGCTAATCCTAAAACGGATAAAGACAAAACAAGGAAAGAAAACTACAGGCCAATATTGCTGAGGAACAGAGACACTAAAGTCCTCAAAAACATATTGTCAAACCACATTCAGCAATACATTAAAAAGATCATCCACCATGATGAAGTGGGATTCACCCCAGGAATGCAAGGATGGTCCAATATTTGCAAATCAATAAATGCAATATATCACATAAACAGAGGGAAAGACAAAAAACACATGATCATATCAATAAATGCAGAGAAAACATTTGATGAGGTACAGCACCCATTTATGATAAAAACACTCAGCAAACTAGGAATAACGGGTGCATACCTCAATGTAATAAAGGCCATATATGAAAGACCTACAGCCAACATCATATGCAACAGGCAAAAACTAAAAGCTTTCCCACTAATATTGGGAACAAGAAAATGATTTCTGTTTTCATCACTTCTATTCAATTTAGTATTGGAAGCCCTAGCCACAGCAATCAGACAAGAAAAAGAAATAAAAGCATCCAAACTTGAAAGGAGGAAGTAAAACTTTCATTGTTTGCAGATGACATAATAATATAATAGAAAACCCCATAGACTCCACCAAAAACTACTTGACCTAATAAATGAGTTTGGAAAAACAGCAGGATACAAAGTCAACATTCAGAAATCAAAGGCATTTTTGTACAGAAACAATGAAATATCAGAATTAGAAATCAGGGAAAAAAATCCCATTTGCTACAGCAACAAGAAAAATAAAGTACCTAGTAATAAACTTAAACTAGGAGGTAAAAGAGCTGTACACAGAAAACTATACAGCACAGAAGAAAGAAATTAAGGAAGACACAAATAAATGGAAGCATATACCATGTTCATGGATTGGAAGAATTAACATCATCAAAATATCCATAGTACCCAAAGCAACTTATAGATTCAACACAATCCCTATTAAAATGCCAGTGATGTATTCCAAACACATAGAACAAACATTTAAAAAAATTTGTATGCAACCATAAATGACCCCAAATACCTGCAACAATTTTGAGAATGAAGAACAAAGTAGGAGGATCACAATACCTGACATCAAAGTATATTACAAGGCCACTGTTATCAAAACAGTGTAATACTGGCAAAAGAATAGACACATAGATCAGTGGAACATAATTGAGAGCCCGGAAATAAATTCATATCTCTATGGTCAATTAATATTCGATAAAGGGTGCAGAAGCATAAAATGGAGTAAACATAGCCTCTTCAGCAAATGGTATTGGGAGAGTTGGACAGCTACATAGAAAAAAAAAAAAAGATATTCAACCACCAACTTGCACCATACACAAAAATAAACTTAAGATGGATAAAAGGCTTGAATATAAGTCACAAGAGCATAAAAGACCTAGAGGGGAACATAAACAGGAAAATCTCAGATATCACATGAAGTAAGAATTTCACCGATATGTCCCCTAGAGCAAGGGACATAAAGAAAAGAATAAACTAATGGGACTTCATCCAAATAAGAAGCTTCTTCATGGCTAAAGAAGACATCAGCAAAATAGAAATGGAACCAATTGTATGGGGAAATATGTTTTCCAATGAGACCTCAGACAAGCGTTTGATCTTCAAATTATATAAAGGACTCCATTCCAGGAAGAAAAACAACCCAATTAAAAACTGTATCAAAGGACCTGAAAAGACAGTCCTCCAAGGAGTGTCTATGAGGGCTCAGAGACAGATTAAAGGATGCTCAGCATCACTAGCCATCAGTGAGATTCAATTTAAAATCAGAATGACATACTACTTCACACTGATCAGAATGGCCATCATATACAAGTCAACAAATAACAAGTGCTTACGAGGTTGTTGTGAAAAGTGAGCACTAGTTACTGTTGGTGAGAACACAGTCTGGTGCAGCACTGTGGAAAACAGTATGGAATTTCCTCAGAAAGCTAAAAATGGGACTGCCTTTTGACTTAACGAGTCCACTGCTAGGATTATACCCTAAGAATCCTGAAATACCAATTCAAAAGAACCTATGCGCCCAAATGTTTATAGCAACACAATATATAAAATAGATAAATGCTGGAAGCAACCTAAGTGCCCATCAGTGAATATTGGATCAGAAATCTATGGTACATTTACACAGTGGAATACTATGCAGCAGAAAGAAAGAATGAGCTCCTACCCTTGGCCACAGGATGGATGGAACTGGAGAGCATTGTGCTCAGTGAAATAAGCCAGAGGGTGGAAGACAAATTCCATATGATTTTACTGATAAGTGGAACCTAATCAACAAAATGAACAAGCAAACAAAATATAAACAGAGAGATTAAAATAAAGAACAAACTGACAGTAACCAGAAGAGAGGGGGGAGGAGATAACAAGGGGAAAAAGAGAAGGGTCATCAAGGAACATGTTTAAAGGACAAATGGGCAAAACCAAAAAAGGAAGATTGAGGGTGGGAGGTAAGGGTGGGTGGGGCATGGCACTTAGGGCTTGGTGTTTAGTAAGTGGAGAAAACTTGACTTGAACAACAATAAAACAATACTTTCATCAAGTCAAAATAAAACCCCATACACATTTGGTACTAAAAAAACCATACAGAACAGAATATGTAAAAAAGTGGGTACATTTCAAAAATATGTAAGATATGTGTAATTATTATAAAGAAGAAAAAAGAGCACAGAAGTAAAAATAATAAAGTAATGTCTAAGAATTTTTTAAAAATTAATAATAGTCACTGAATCATGGGATCCATGAAGCTCAGAGAATAACAAGAAGTAAAATAAGTAAAAATCTCACACATATGCATATCATATTTAAATTGTAGAGAAGCAAAGACAAGGAGAAAATCTCGAATGAAGCCAGAGGGAAAAACTACTCCTTACCTGTAAGAGGAATATGGATCTGCATTACAGCAGAAGTCTCAAAAAGAAACCATGCAGGAGAGAATCAAGGTGGTGAAGAGTGAGAGGAAGTCACACTGACCTCCTCCCAGGACCAACCTGGAATTACAACTAAATTGTGGAAAAATCACCTGGAACAAACAACTGAATGATAGTGCGAGAGGAGCCGTATAACCTTGAAGACAGAAGAATCGGCTTTATTGCAATCTAACTGGTAAGACGTGCGGTAGAGACCTGAGAAGGCAGGTGGGGAACCCACAGGTGGCAGCACCAGAAGGATACTGAAATGCCCAGTTGGATCCCCCTGAGAAGAATGGGGTCTAAACCAAAAGTGGGGATCTCTAGCCCACAGCACCAGAGCCCAAAAAGTACACAGAAAACAGCTAGCTGCAAATAGCGTCAGGCTTGCTCTCTGCCAGAGACAGGTGGCTGGAGACCCAAAGAATCTTCTATAGGGGCAACATAAATTTTTTATTTGCAACCATTTACCCTGCTGTCTGGCAGAGACAGGGGCAGAGTGGGCTAGAGACACCAGATGAGAGACTGGGAAAGGAGGCTTTGGGGAGAGAACTGAGAGATTATCCAGCAGGATCTCAGTGCTTACTCATCCTCCATGTAGGAGCAGCAATTTTGCTCAGAAAGAGACCAATCCCCCTGAGCAGCACCAGCGTCAAAGGACCCAATAGCCGCGCCCCCAGGTGGGAATCCACCCCACCATGTGCTGTTTAAGCTGCCTGCTGTGTTGCAGAGGGACAGCTGCAGACAGTGGATCCCTGGCTAAAGGAGGAGCAGAGAGGTCTGGTAACACTTGAGAGAGAATGGGGAAGAGGCTTTGGGGACAGAACAGAGAGTGGTGCTGGTGGGATCCCGTGTGGACTCCTTCCACATACAGCAGCAGTGTGAAAGGACCCAATAACCCCGCCACCAGGAGGGACTGTACACCACCCTGAGCTGGCTAAAGTGGCTTGCTGAGTGCAGAGTGAATAGATTAATAGCTGAAGGAGACAGTCACAAAGAGTACATTCCTTGAAGTCTCCAACAGACTGCCTAAGGTCAGACAGGGACAACATATGACAACATCAGAGGCAGATCCCGAAAGCAAAAACAGCAGTCTCCAACTGTAGAAATTCACACCACAGTCAGAAAATCAAGACAGATCAATTTAAGAATCAGAAGCAAAAGAGAAGAATCTCACAAATAATGGGAGGACAAAGAAATATGTCCCACTAGAAGGGAAAGGAGGAATCCCCAGAAAGAGAACTAAATGAAATAGAGGCAAGTAAATGATCAGATATTGAGTTCCAAATGACGTCTATAAGGAAGCTCAATGAGCTCATTGAGCTGAGAGGGAATTACCAGAAACTACAGGGAAACTACGAGGAGCTTACTGCAAACTATATCAGCATGAAAAAGGACATAGAAACTATCAACAAGAGTCAAGAGGAAATGAAGAATACAATTTCTGCATTGAAGAACATGGTAGAAGGAATCAAAAGCAGGCTAGATGAAGCTAAGGACGAAATCAGCAAGCTGCAGGACAAGGTAGAAAAAAGCTCCCAGAAAGAGCAAGAAAATGAAAAAAGACTCAAAAAGAATGAAGACACATTTAGGGAAATGAAGGAGAACCTGAAACATAATAATATCTGTATAATAGGGATACCAGAAGGAAGGAGAGGAGGAGGAAGGGATAGAGAACCTGTTTCAAAAGTCATGATGGAAAACTTCCCTAATTGGATGAGAGAAAAAGTCACACAAATCCAGGAAGCTAGAGGTCCCACTCAAGAGGAACCCAATGAGGCCCACTCCAAGACACATCATCATTAAAATGGCAAATATCAAAGACAAACAGAGAATCCTAAATGCAACAAGGGAGAAACAGGCAGTAACATATAAGGGAGCCCCAGTATGGCTAGCATTTGACTTCTCAACAGAAACACTGCAAGCCAAAAGGGAATGGCAAGAAATATTCCAAGTAATGAAAAGCAAAGGCTTGCAACAAAGACTGCTCTACCCATGAAAGCTCTCAATTAAAATGGAAGGCGAAATAAGGAGTGTCCCAGACAAAAGAAGGCTAAAAGAATACACCTCCACCAAACCAGCACTGCAAATTATGCTAAAGGGACTGCTTTAAGATGAAGAAAATGTTTCTATGAATACCCAATTCCTTTCAGAGTTGCCAATCCTTGATATTACCAATATTTTTAATACTCATTAATCTGATTGTGACAATGATGTTATTTTAATTGTTCCTTCATTATTTGTTGAAACATTATTTGTTGGGGTATATTTCTTGCCTATTTCTATTATTTTTTTTAAAAAAAACTTTAAATGACTTTTTGGTATTCTCTATCCATTTATTGATTAAAGGTTTGCGGAACTTTTTTCCCTGAAAAAAACCAAAACACTATTAACCATGTTTTAGATGTGTTGCAAATACTTTTCTATTCTATTCCTTGTCATTTAACTTTTTTTATATGTATATTACTATATAGTTAAATATTTAATGTAGTCATATTGTCAATATTTACTTTATAGCTCCTGGGTTTAAATATTTTACTTCAGGTCATGAAAAATATTAGTTCTATTTTCTTCTAAAACTCCTTAGATTCTACATATTTATCTTTAACTCACTTGAATATTTCTTGAATAATGTGTGAAACAGGGCTCTATATTTTGTTTTATTTCAAGTACTAGAGGTCCTTGCACCTTATTTGTTGAATAAGCCTAATTTTCCACATTGATTTGAAATATCAAGTTAATCATATATTAAATTGTTTGACAGATGTATACATTTGTCTCTTGAATGCTCATTATATTTCATTGATCTACTTGATTATTTCTGTGCTGGTGTCATGTTGGTTTAATTGCTGAGACTTTATAATAGTTTTAAATTTTTAAAAATATTTTATAATTAACTTTGACATTTATAAAAATAAATAAAATCAATCTACATTTAAGAAAGAAAGAAAGAGAGAGAGATGGAACTCCTACCTTTTGTGATGACATGGATGGAACTGGAGAATATTAAGCTAAGCAAAATAAGCCAGTTAATGAAAGACAAATATCATATGATCACACCTATAAGTGGACTCTATTGAACAAAATAAACTAATGAACAAAATAAACCACAGGCATGGAAACATGGAGAGGACTGGAAGTGATCAGTGGGGATGGAGAAAGAGGACAATGGTGGAAAGAAGGGGAAGGGACTAGATGAAGAACATGTATGAATGACCCATGGACATGGACAACAGAGTGGGAATTTACTTTGGGAGTGGGCAGTGGGTGTAGTATGGGTGGATGGGGGTAAAGGGGGAAAAATTGAGACAACTGTAATAAAACAAACAGATGTATAAATTTAAAATAAATAAATAATCAGGTAAGAAAAAATAACTCATCAAAATTGGTGAATTTTTGTGTAGTCATTTTAATATTGAAGTAGGAAGGAAATAGACAACATTTTTGGCATATTATGCTTTATTATTTCAGGGATGGTAGAAACTGAATAGAAACACACAAAAAATTGTCCAGTGTTTAGAGAAGGTGCTCTGACTGATTAAACATATTGAAAGTGGTTTGTGAATTTTGTGCTGGAGATTTCTTGCTGGACGATGCTCCATGGTCAGGTAGACCAGTTGAAGTTGATAGCAATCAAATTGAGACATTAGTTGAGAAAAATCAATGTTATACTATGCAGGAGATAACCAGTATTCTCAAAATATCCAAATCAATATAGTTATTGGTGAAAATGAAAAATGAGTCTTTCATTTTATAGGAAAAAATATGGACTTTTTGGCTAACTCAGTACTTAGTTATAAATATTTATATCCATACTGGTTTAATAAATGATAGAATAAACCAATACATGGGGAGAATAGATAAGTCTGTGCAAAAGAAGTCTAAATAATTTATGCGGACAATCTGCTTTCAATGAGGTAGAACATAACTCCTCAAACCTTAAGCTTGGGCTGTGTGCATTTTCTTTCAGAGTTGCAGTGTGGAAAATGGGGGAATAAAAGCTTATCTTTACAATGAAGAAACCTGACAAACTCTACCTCAGGCACTTGACCAAGATTAATATCAACAGTGATCAGTCATGTTGATAGTATGTACCTTTTACATGAGGTGATGAGAATGGCACTTAATCTTTGTGGCCTGCTTCTCAAAATACTACATCCCCAGTCTAATCATGAAAAACATCAGACAAATCCCAACTGAGAGACATTCTACAAAACACATGGCCAGTACTCCTTCAGACTATGAAGGTTATCAGAAACAAGGAAAGTCTTAAGAAATTTAACAGTCAAGAGGAGCCTAGGAGACATGATGATTAAATGTAATGTGGTGTCCTCAGAGGTATAGTAAACAAACAAACAACAAAGATGCTAGGTAAAAACTAAGGAAATCTGATTAAAGTATGAACTTCAGTTAATAATAATGTATCAATACTAGTTCATTAATTATGACAAATGTATCTTAGCAATGTAAGGTGATAATAATAAGAGATATTGGGTGAGGGGTATATAGAAACTGTGTGTCCTATCATCATATATTTTCCTATGAATCTAAAGATTTTCTAAAAATTGAATTTATTTATAAAACAAAAAGCAGTGAGTTAGAGTTTAGCATGAAGTTCATTTTACTAAAAAAAAAAGCATAACCAGAAGTGTCACCAAAGCACTGAATGAACTATCTATCTATATAGTATCAAAGATTTATTTTTGGTTGTTGGTAAAGAAGTTTTATAAGTATATAATCCTACTCAAAAAAGTGAAGTTTCCACAACAGCTCACAAAAGACAAAATTTTCTTTGCCCGTATCATCAGGACCTTCCTGTACTGAAGCATGCCAGTTGTTTTAATACAGCTGTATGCTTTTGGGATGTACCATAACTCTCAAATATCCTATCTCCTACTTCTTAATATAACAAAAAATGTCAGTAGTTCTTAAATCAATAATAGTGTTTGATGGACACACTATTTCTGAATTCTTCCTCTACTCAACATTACATATCATTTCAATCAGCCCCAGGGCACAGGAGTTTACCAAAATCTTTCTAAATTGAATGTGGCATCTTTATTTTGAAAAGACATGTATTCAGAGGACTTCTAGTCAAGATGGTGACATAGGCAGATATGGCTCACCTCTTTACACAACCACCTCAAAATTACAACTAAAATATTGAACAGCCATCACTCAGAGCCATCAGAAAGTGAGTTGAATGGAAGTCTTACTATGGAATTAAAAAAATCACATCCATCCCAACTGATAAGAGGGGACACAGATGCAGAGTGGGCTGGTCTTCAACCATGTGTGGTGGATAAAAATTTGGGAATGATATCTTGGGAGCAAGGACTTTCAGATCCACACCAGGACCCCCGGCCTGTGGATCCAGTACCAAGATGATTCATACCCATAACGTCTGGCTGCAAAAACCAGAAGGGACTGAGTCAGTGGAAGAAATTTCTCGAGTCCCAGGCAGTCTCCTTTAAAGAACCCATACACGGACTCACCTATTTAGATATTCTTCCTCTGAGCTCCAACACCAGTGTAGCAGCTTGAAAGGCATGAGTGGCATACAGGAAGAAAATGAAGCGTCTGGCATCAAAGCTAGCAGGGGCCATTGTCCCTTTTCTAAACTATCCCATCACAGAGCCAGTAAGCTGGTACCATATCAGAGACTCCATCAACCTGGCTAACACTGTTTGACCTGCCTTGGAGATCCCCAGAAACTCTTCCCCACCCAATTTATTGGCCCACCGAAGCTTTTTCATGTGAATGGCTGGTCTTGGCTCATGCTTCACAATTTTGTAAATCCTATCAAACAAGCAATAGCTAGCCTCAGTGAGTTCTAAGCCTGACATTAGCAGCAGCCAGCCTAGATTCACAGCTTGACTTCACCTGGGAATCTCCAAGGCCAGCACAAGTAGCAGCCATCTCAGATTGCATTATACTTCAGGCAGGTTGGCCCCAGGAAAAACACAGGTTGGGGCTGAACTTGGCCTGCACTACCTGGGAAAGCCCAGGGCCAGTGCAACCCATGGACAGTTATAGGCCACATCAGAGCACCATGACCCTGGCCACACAGAACTGATCCTCCACAGAGGGCGCAGGTTTGTGGTCAGTGGTCACAGCCAGGCCTTGCAACTGTGGCCTGGGAAAATCCCTCCCATTGATCTGCCAACAGTAGCTAAGGGTCAACTACAAAAGAGGGGTGTACTCAGCCCACACAAAGGGTGCACCTTGAGTACCCAGCATGGGTGATAGGGGAGGCTGTGCCACTGGACCCTACAGAACATCTACTGCATTAGACCACACTACCCAGACATGGAGTAAAAGAAGCTCTACCTAATACATAGAAACAAACACAGGGAGGCTGCCAAAACAAGGAGATGAAGAAACATGGCCTGGATGAAAAAAACAGATAAAAACTCCAGAAAAAGTGTTAAACAAAATGGAGATAAGTAATCTATCAGATTCAGAGTTTAAAACACTGTTTATAGCCCTGGCTGGTGTGGCTCAGTGGATTGAGCACCAGCCTGCAAACCAGAGGGTTGCTGTTTGATTCCCAGTCAGGATACATGCCTGGGTTGAAAGCCTGGTCCCCAGTAGGGGGTGCACAAAAGGCAACCACACACTGATGTTTCTCTCCTTCTGTCTCTCTCCCTTCCCCTCTGTCTAAAAGTAAATAAATAAAATCTTAAATAAAAAAAAAAAAACACTGGTTATAAGGATGCTTAACAAACTTAGTGAGGACTTCAGCAACATGAAAGAGATCCAGTCAGAAATGAAAGATTCACTAATTGAAATGAAGAACAGTTTATAAGGAAGCAACAGTAGAGTGGATGAAGCTAAGAATCATATCAATGATTTGTACCATAAGAAAGCAGAAAATAAACAATTAGAGCAACAAGAAGAAAAAGGAATTAAAAAAATGAGGTTAGTGTAAGCAGCCTCTGGGACAACTTCAAGCATTCCAACATTCATATGATAGGAGTGCCAGAAGAAGAGAAAGAGTAAGAAATTGGAAATCCATCTGAAAAAACAATGAAAGAAAACTTTCCTAATTTGGTGAAGGAAATAGATATGCAAGTTAAAGAAGCACAGAGAGTCCCAAATCGGATGGATACAAAGAGGCCCAGTCTAAGACACACCATAATTAAAATGCCAAAGATTAAAGTTAAAGAGAGAATCTTAAAAGCAGCAAGAGAAAAGAAGTTAGTTAAGTACAGGGGAGTTCCTATAAGACTGTCAGCTGATTTCTCAAAAGAAACTTTGCAGGCTAGAAGGGATTGGCAAGAAATATTCAAAGTCATGGAAAGCAGGGGTCTACAGCCAAGATTGCTCTACCTAACAAAACTGTCATTTAGAATCAAAGGGCAGATAAAGGGCTTCCCAGACAAGAAAGAACTAAAGGATTTGATCATCACCAAACCATTATTATATGAAATGTTAAAAGGGTTTATTTAAGAAAAAAGATCATAACTATGAACAATAAAATGGCAAAAAATACAAATCTATCAACAATTGAATTAAAAAAAACAAACTAAGCAAACAAGAAGAACAGAGACAGAATCATTAATACAGAAAGTGTTTTGATGATTGTCAGATGGGAAGGGGTTTGTGGGGGAATAGTTGAAGAAGTGAGGTGATTCAGAAGTACAAATAGGTAGTTACAGAATAGCCATGGGGATGTAAAGTATAGGAAATGGTGTAGCCAAAAAACTTATACACATGACCCATGGACATGGACAATGGCGGGGGGATTGCCTAAGGGAACTGGGAGTTCCTAGGGACATGGGAGGGGGGCAAATAGGGAAAATTGGGACAACTGTAATAATGATCAATAAAATATAATTAAAAAAGAGAAAAGATACATATTCAACCATTACCAGCTTAACATTTTCTCTTGCTTGTATTGGATAGCTTCCATTTCCCCCTTCCAATTTATTCTCTACCCTTCTGTACACTGCTCTCTGCCATGGCGAGCTGAACTCTATGGGATATATTAAAGGCCTTATTTGTTCTCTGGCTTCCTATTGGGTTTAGACATATGGGAACAACAATAGGAGAATAAACACAAAGGAGAAAGGTTTTAGTATTTATTATCCAGATTCCCTACCTGGAGGGTGTCTGACTACTGGCTGCATCCTTCAGAAAGGTTTCATTTCCTTCTACAGTCCTTTCCACAATCCAACAGAACCCCTGTATTTTTCCTTACCCTGACAATCATAGGAGTTATACAAATTCCATCAGATTTTAGCCTAGAGTTAAAGGTTAGCACTAACCTTTTTGTTTTTCCTACCTGTATACTTTATGAATAGTTCTTTATTACACTTGTCCTAAAATTAACCTAATCTGACTGTACCATCTGTTTCCCTCCATAATTTCAATGGAAACCTACCTCAGACTTATTTCCCTTACCATGAAATCAAAGTCCTGGCCATGGTGTACAAGGCCCTGCAAGCTCTGTCCTTAGGTACCCCCAAGATCTCAGCTCCTATCACTCTACCCTTCATTCTCTGTGCTCCTTCCACCATTGCCTTCTTGTTATCTCTCAAGCAAACCAAGAAGACTCCTGCTTCTTGGATTTTTCACTTACTGTTCCCTCTCCTGGATCACTTTTCTTCCTAATATCCATATATCTCACTTCCTCACTTCTTTAGATCTCTGCTCAGATGTGCCTTATTAGGCAAGGCTTTCCTTAATCATCCCATATGAAAGAGCTTGACTGCTATCCATCTATTATCTCTATCCATCTCTCTTACCTCATTTATTTTTCTTCCTTGTATTTATCATCAGACATATATATATATATATATATATATATATATATGTATGTATCTATCTATCTATCTATATATCAGTTTTTCTCTAACCTGAAATAAGGCAGTAGTTTTGACCATTTTGTTCACTGATGTCTCTCAGTGTCTAGAATAATTTGTAGAACATAATAGGCATTCCACAAACATTTATTGAATGAATGCACATATATTGTAACTGATGTGATAGTGTACTTTAAGATAAAATACATAGCCCACACTTAAGAATTCAGGAGTCATTAGAAGGTTTAGACTAAAACTTTCTTACTAAAAATATCAACAGAGTTCAGAACATTTCCAGAAAGGAGAAAAACGATGTGCTTTAGTAGTTTATATGGTTTTCTGCATTCATTGGCATGAACCTTTGTACCAGATCTCTTTGTTCCACTGTATTTAAATAAAAGGTGAAGACAAAAGACAATAAGGTTGTCATATTTTCCTTAAGAAAATCTCCAACTTTAGTCTGGCCCACTGTATACAAATATACATGCAATAAATTATAATTGCAAGATATGTTTTCCTAATTTCCTATAAAGTATTCTACTCGACATGTCATTATGAAGGCAGTGAAGATTATATGTTACCTGACTGAGTAAGGTAGCATTTCTTGCATTTTACTTCTTTGTAGAGAGAGTATGTTTCATTATGGAATTTATGTAATGCTATAATTTGATGTAAAATCAATGTTTTTTCCAAGAAAATCTTGGTACCTAATTCATTAACTTTCCATCTCCCCTACCTCTTCTCCTCAACCTAATCCATTCATATACTCTTCTCTGTGTCTGCTCTGGATTTTCTAAATATTACGTAAGGTCAGGCTATAAGATTATCAGAGCTGGATATTTGGATTGCTTTATTTAGTGCCAAATAACCATTTAGTAAAGAAACTGCTTTTACAGAATGATATGATACTTGGTCAGTAGGCTATTGACTGGGCCTAAAGGAAATGACAGGAACCAAATGAAAATCATTGCCATATCTTACCATAAAGCATAGTCAGTAACTTCATCCATTTCTTCCCACAGTATCCTCTCTGTCAGGACCCACAGGGGAAAAAAAAAAAAACTTCTCTCAGATTTATATATCACAAACAAGCAAGTTGCCTAGGAAAAACTTCACTTTTTCTATTTTAGGCATACTGCGAGTCATGTTCATTTTCATGTTTACTTTCTTGTTTAGCCACTAGAAAGCAAACAGCCAAGTTGTAACTTTATAAGACTATTCCCTGCAATTCTAATATTACTTCTGCTGGTGTTTCCTATCATACCAACCCTGCCAAGTGTTTGTTTGTATACTTTTGTGTCCCATGTCTTTTTGAAAGCAACGTTAAATCCATTGTGGGACAATTTCAGATATAAATAAAAAATTGTGGAGTGGTTTATGTTGTTTTTGTTCATTTAAATTTTTCCCACTGTACTGCATCATTAATTTTGTATGAATCTGTACTGAGCTGGAAGAAGAAATCAGCATATGTCCTAACATGTATTTTTAAACTTGACGGTTTACAGGATACATTAAAAAATGTATACGCTCAAAGCCATTTCCTGCCATGGATCACTGATGATCACGTGTCTTCAGAAAATTCCAGAGTTGTTTACATTGTCATGTCACTGACATATAATTATAATTAGTTTTAAATTTATGTTTTGGTTTTGTTTTCCACTTACAGTCAAGTTAAATGTTAATTAAAAAAGGTAGAAAATATTAATAATTGGTAAACAGGTGAAATATATATGGTTCTTTTTGTCTTGTGACTATTGCCAAAATAAAAAATATAATACTAGCAAAGAGTCTTCTTGCCCTACTCCAACTTGAAATATGTTAGGCTGAATAGAATTTTAAAAATCACCAATGTTATATAAATCTTGAAGCAAATCTTCTGTTATGTAAATGGCTGGACATCTGTGCTTCTCTCCTTGGAAATGAGTGATGATTTGCGCTAAACAAAATTAAAAGTGTCTTTGAACATTACTCTAAGTTAAATATCGTTATCTTGTGCTATTGAGTTATATGTGTCAGAAATTTGTTAGATCTTCTGTGTCTGATATTTACTTTGTTGGTAGTCTCTGATAAATATGCTCTGGAAATGGTTTCCTTATTTCTTAAGAGCTATGATTCTTTTTTTTTTTTTTGATAAGGTTTTCTTTAAATTTTTAAGTCCAGTTTATTGTATTACAGTTGCCTAAATTTTTCCCCCTTTGCCCCCTCCACTCATTCCACACCCACCCCAGTTCCCACAGTCAATTCCCACTCTGTTGTCCATGGTCATGGATCATTCATGCATGTTCTTGGTCTAGTCCCTTGCCCTTCTTTCCACCATTGTCCTCTTTCCCCATCCCCTCTGGTCACTTTCAGTCTGCTCCGTGTTTCCATGCCTGTGGCTTATTTGTTT
Source organism: Pteronotus mesoamericanus (assembly GCF_021234165.1). Classification (NCBI taxonomy): domain Eukaryota; kingdom Metazoa; phylum Chordata; class Mammalia; order Chiroptera; family Mormoopidae; genus Pteronotus; species Pteronotus mesoamericanus. The sequence goes on from NW_026555072.1 coordinate 6,655,758, forward strand.
TTTAGTTTATTTTGCTGAATAGAGTCCACTTATAGGTGAAATCATATGGTATTTGTCTTTCAACATATGGCTTATTTCATTTAGCATAATATTCTCCAATTCCATCCATGTTGTTGTAAAAGGTAGGAGTTCCATATTTCTTTCTTTTTATTCTTTCTTTCTTTCTTTATCTTTCTTGTTTCTTATTTCTTCTTTCGTTCTTTTTTTAAATGCAGATTGACAACAAATAATACCCATAGCAAGTAGAAGGAAGGAAATAGTCAAGATTAGAGCAGAATTGAATGGCATAGAGATGAAAAGAAAAATTCAGAGGATCAACCAATCCAGAAGCTGGTTCTTTGAAAAGATAAATAAAATTGACAAGCCTTTAAGCAGACTCATCAAGAAAAAAAGGGAGAAGACCAAAATTAATAATATCAGAAATGAAGAGGAGAAATAACAAATGATACCACAGAAATACAAATGATCGTCAGAAACTACTATGAACAATTATATGCCAAGAAATTTGAAAATCTTGATGAAATGGACAAATTATTAGAAAAGAATAATCTTCCAACAGTGAAGGAGGAAGAAACAGAAAGCTTGAACAGACCGATAACAGCTGGGGAAATAGAAGCAGTCATCAAGAAACTCCTGGCACACAAAAGCCCCGGGCCGGACGGCTTCACAGGAGAGTTTTACAAAACATTTAAGGAAGAGCTAACTGCTGTCCTTCTGAGACTATTCCAAAAAATCCAAGAGGAGGGAAGACTCCCAGACTCTTTCTATGAGGCCAGCATCACCCTGATCCCAAAACCAGATAAAGACCCTACAAAGAAAGAAAACTACAGGCCAATTTTGCTGATGAACATAGATGCTAAAATCCTCAACAAAATATTGGCAAACCGCATCCAGCAATACATTCAAAAGATTATCCACCACGATCAAGTGGGATTCATCCCAGGCATGCAGGGATGGGTCAATATACGCAAATTAGTAAATGTGATACATCACATAAATAAAAAAAAAGACAAAAACCACATGATCATCTCGATAGATGCAGAAAAATCATTCGATAAGGTACGGCACCCATTTATGATCAAAACACTCAGCAAAATGGGAATAAATGGGGCATTCCTCAATGTAATAAAGGCCATATGTGAAAAACCTACAGCCAATATCATACTCAACGGGCAAAAACTGAAAGCTTTCCCACTAAGATTGGGAACACGAAAAGGATGTCCACTCTCACCGCTTCTTTTCCACATCATATAGGAAGTCCTAGCCATAGTGGTCAGACAAGAGAAAGAGATAAAAGGCATCCAAATAGGAAAGGAGGAAGTAAAGATATCATTGTTTGCAGATGACATGATAGTGTACATAGAGAACCTTGTAGACTCTACCAAAAAACTCCTCAACCTAATAAGTGAATTTGGCAAAACAGCAGGATACAAAGTCAACATTCAGAATTCAAAGACATTTTTGTACACCAGCTATGCAGTAGAAGAAGAGGAAATCAGAATACAAATACCATTCAATATAGCAAGAAGAAAAATAAAGTACCTGGCATAAATTTAACCAAAGACGTAAAAGACCTGTACGCAGAAAACTATACAACATTGAAAAGAGAAATGAAGGAAGACACAAATAAATGGAAGCATATACCGTGCTCATGGATTGGAAGAATTAATGTCATCAAAATGTCCATATTACCCAAAGCAATTTATAGATTCAATGCAATCCCTATTAAGATACCAATGATGTATTTCACAGAAATAGAACAGACATTTCAAAAATTTATATGGAACCATAAACGACCCCGAATAGCCTCAGCAATTTTGAGAAAGAAACACAAAGTAGGAGGGATCACAATACCGGACATAAAACTCTACTACAAAGCCACTATACTCAAAACAATCTGGTACTAGCACAAGGACAGACCCATAGACCAGTGGAACAGAATAGAAGGCCCAGCAATAAGCCCAGGTCTATATGGGCATCTAATATTTGACAAAGGGGGCAGAAGCATAAAATGGAGCAATAATAGCCTCTTCAGCAAATGGTGTGGGGAGAGGGACGGCTACATGCAAAAAATTGAAATTGGATCATCAGCTGACACCATACACAAAAATAAACTCAAGATGGATAAAAGACTTAAATATAAGTCGCAACACCTTAAAAGTCCTAGAGGAGAACTTTGGCAGGAAACTCTCAGATAGGCCATGCAACAATTTTTTCACTGATATGTCTCCTAAAACAAGGGACATAAAGGAAAGAATAAACAAGTGGGACCTCATCAAAATAAGAAGCTTCTGCACGGCAAAAGAAAACATCAGCAAAATGAAAAGGGAGTCAACCCTATGGGAAAATATACTCACTAATGATACATCAGATAGACGTTTGATCTCCAAGCTATATAAAGAACTCACTTGACTCCACTCCAAGAAGACAAATGATCCAATCAAACAATAGGCAAAGGAACTGGGCAGATGCTTTTCCAAGGAGGATATATAGAGGGCCCAGAGGCATTTGAAAGGATGCTCAGCATCACTAGCCATCAGAGAAATGCAGATCAAAACCACCAGGAGGTACCACCTCACACCGGTCAGAATGGCCATCATAAACAGATCAACAAACAATAGGTGCTGGCGAGGCTGTGGAGAAAAGGGAACCCTAGTACACTGTTGGTGGGAATGCAGACTGGTGCAGCCACTGTGGGAGGCGGTGTGGAGTTTCCTCAAAAAGCTGAAAATGGAACTGCCTTTTGATCCAGGGATTCCCCTGCTGGGACTATACCCTAAGAACACCAAAACGCCAATACAAAAGAACCTATGTACCCCAATGTTCATAGCAGCACAATTTACAATAGCCAAGTGTTGGAAGCAACCTAAATGCCCATCAGTAGATGATTGGATCAAAAAATCATGCTACATAATGCACAATGGAATATTACACAGCAGAAAGAAAAAAAAAGAACTACTAAACTTCGCGACAGCAGGGATTGAACTGGAGAGCATTATGCTAAGCGAAATAAGCTAGGGCGCGAAAGACAAATACCATAAGCGGAACCTACCCAACAATATAAAGATGCAAGGAAAATAAGACCAGCAACACTGAAAAGAAAAGAAATCAACAGAGACAAAAGGGAAGGAGGGAGGGGAGGGGCAGGGAAAAGGAAGTGAAGGGGAAAGTCAAGGAACATATAGCAAGGAGCCATGGACAAAACCAATGGGGAAGAGCTGAGGGAGAGAAGGAGGGAGGGGGCAGGGGAAAGTGGTGGGGGGAGGCAGAGACAACTGTATTTAAAAAAATAAAATAAAATAAAAGAGAGCTGGAGAAAAATAAATAAATGAATAAAAAAATAAAATAAAATAAAAAAACACAAAAAGTCATTTAAAGCTTTTTTTTTTCAATAATAGAAATAGGCAAGAAATATGCTAAAACAGGTTTAGTTTAAACAAATAGTAAAGGAACAATTAAAATAACATCATTGTCATAATCAGATTAATGAGTATTAAAAATATTGGTAATGTCAAGGATTGGCAACTCTGAAAGGAAGTGGGTATTCCTCAGAAATATTTCTGCATCTTAATACAGTCCCTTTGGCATATCTTGCAGTGCTGATTTGGTGGAGGTGTGTTCTTTTAGCTTTGTTGTGTCTGGGAAACTCCTTATTTTGCCTTCCATTTTAATTGAGATCCTTGCTGGGTAGAGCAGTCTTGGTTGCAGACCTTTGCTTCTCATGACTTGAATATTTCTTTCCATTCCCTTCTGGCTTGTAGTGTTTCTGTTGAGAAGTCAGATGCTCACTGTATTGGGGCTCCCTTATTTGTTACTACCTCTTTCTCCCTTGCTTGCTTTAGGATTCTCTGTTTGTCTTTGCTATTTGCTATTTTAATGATGATGTGTCTTGGAGTGGGCCTCATTGGATTCCTCTTGAATGGGACCCATTGTGCTTCCTGGACTTATGTGACTTTTTCTCTCCTCCAATTAGAAAAGTTTTCCATTATAAATTTTTCAAACAGGTTCTCTATCCCTTCCTCATCCTCTTCTCCTTCTGGTATCCCTATTATATGGATATTATTACATTTCAAGTTGTCCTGAATTTCCCTCAATGTCTCTTCATTATTTTGATTTGTTTTTCATTTTCTTGCTCTTTCTGGGAGCTTTTTTCTATCTTACCCTCCAGCTCACTGATTCAGTCCTCAGCTTCATCTAGCCTGCTTTTGATTCCTTCTCCTGTGTTCTTTAATTCAGAAATTGTGTTCTTCATTTCCTCTTGTCTCTTGTTGATAGTTTCTATATCCTTTTTAATGTTGATATAGTTTTCCTTTAATTCCTCTTGGTTTCATCATAGATTTTTTGTAATTCTGTCTGAGATCACTGATCTCATTGAGCTTCCTTAGAACCGTTGTTTGGAACACAATATCTGATAGTTTACTTGCCTCTATTTCATTTAGTTTTCTTTCTGGGGATTCTTCTTTTCTCTTTCAGTAGGGGATATTTCTTTGTCTTCCCATTATTTGTGAGACCCTTCTCTTTTCCTTCTGATTCTTAAATTGATCTTGATCTCCTACCTTTGTGGTGTGAACTCCATGGTTGGAGACTGCTGTTTTTACTTTCTGGATCTGCCTCTGATGATGTCAGATGTTTACCCTGTCTGACCTTAGACAGTCCGTTGGAGACTTCCAAGAATCTACTCTTTGTGGCTGTCTCCTTCAGCTGTTTATCTATTCACTCTGCACTTAGCAGGCTACCTTAGACAGCTCAAGGTGGGGCGGAGTCCCTCCTGGGGCCGGGATTATTGGGTCCACTCACCTTGCTGCCTATGGTGGAGGTTTCCGCACTGGGATCCCGCCAACTACTCTCTCCATTCTCTCCCCAAAACCCCTGTCCCCAGTCTTTCCTCAAGTGTTGCCAGACGCTTCTGCGTCTTTAGCCAGGAATCTACTATCTGTGGCTGCCACTCTGCTCTCAGCAGGTAGCCTCGATGGCACAGGGCAGGGTGGAAGCCCACCTGGGTGTGGAGCTATTGAGTCCTTTGACGCTGATGCCACTCAGGGGGTGTGGTGTCCACATGAGCAAGATGGCCGCAGCCACATGGGGGATGAGTCAACACCAAGATCCTGCCAGCCACTCTCTCAGTTCTCTTCTCAAAACCTCCTTCCCCAGTCTCTCCTCAGGTGTTTCTAGCCCACTCTTCCTCTGCCTTTGCCAGAGACCAGGGTAAGTGGCCGCAAATAAAAATTTATGCGTTGGCCTTTTAAACAGTTCTTTGCATTTCTAGCTGCCTGTTTCTGGCAGAGAGAAACCCTGCTTCTTTTCACAGCTGGCTGTTTTCTGTGTACTTTTTGGGCTCTGCTGCTGTGGGCTAGAGATCCCTGCTTTTGGTTTAGACCCTGATCTTTTCAGGGGGTCGAACTGGCAATTTCAATATCCTGGTGCTTCCACCCATGGGCACCCTGCCCGGCTTCTCAGGTCTGTACTGCACTCCTTAACAATTAGATTGTGCTAAAGTTGATTCTTCTGTCTCTGAAGTTATAAGGCTCCTCTCTTGCTATTGTTCAGTTGTTTGTTCCAGGAGATTTCTCCCTAATTTTGCTGTAATTCTAGGTTGGTCCTGGGAGGAGGTCAGTGTGACTTATACTCACTCCTCTGCCATCTTGATTCTACTGTATGTGCTTTTTAAATTTAGTATTACCATCTTAGGCTTCAATTTTGAGAATTTGGTCTAATTTTATTTAGTTTAAGTAGTATTATAATTATGTTTAAGTATACTATCTCCTATTGTATTCTTCCCCTCTTTATTCCTTGCTATTGACATGTTTTCTCCTTTGTTGGATTATTCAAATATTTATTAATATTTTAATTTCACTTAATTTCTCATTATTTTATTATTCTTTTAATTTTTACCCAGAATATTACAAATGCCTTTTTGACTTACTTGATTTTTAGCCTTAGTTAGAGCTTTTATTACTCTCTGAGCGAGCAATGCAAAGATTTTACAACATTTTAACTTCATTTACTCTCATTCTGCTTTTGGTCTATTGTTGTTATGTATTTTTAATTATCTATATAATAAACTCCATAAAGTAATAGAATTATTGTTTTGAACTGTCAATGTATGCTCATATTTATTCTTTCTTAATGGCTCTTTATACCTACTTGCATTAACATGATTCCAACTTAGATCATTTTTCTTCTTTCTTCTTCCAGATTGTATTTCTTTAATGAATACAATCAGGTTATCTTTGTTTGCTTGAAAATGTGTGTATTTCTTCTTTTTTTATGAAAGATATTCTCTCTCAATTCTATATTTGTAGTTCTCTTATTTTAGCATTTTAAATATACAGGGTTTTGCAGAAGTAAGGATTGCTTGAATGTCATTGGTAGGGTATGTGAATGTCTCACATGAGATGGACAGCAATTTGAGCATTTCATCTAAAACGTCCTTTGGTGTGCGTCAGTGTGATATTGTTATGTTACAGAATTACATGCTTATGATTTTATAATAAAAGATTTTGTAATAAAGAGACATTATTTTTGCCAGACCCTGTATTCTATTTTCTGTGTTCCATTGTATCTTGTGATAATTTGACTGTTAGTCATATAGTCATATTGCTGTTTCTTTGAAGGTAATATGTTATTTTTCTCTGTATGCTTATTTTTTATCTTTTGTTGTCAAAATTTTAATGACTTTTTCGTACATAATTATACAATTTGGGTTTATGGATCTTAATAATGTAGTTTGAGAAACTTGCAGTCTTGCATCTCTTCAAATATTACTTCTAACCCATGTCTCTTTTAAGTCTACCATAAATATAAATTATACATATGTTAGACCTTTATCTATGCTCCACATATTTCTTATACTCTTTCCTCATTTCTTACTTTTCTCTCTTTACTCCTGTGTGTATATTTCCACCAACCAACTTACCATTTACTACTTCATTCTTCTATTTTACTAATATGCTGTTCAGTCATTGTTTAATTTCATGTTCTTATACTTTCCATTCTACAACTGCCATTTGTTTCTTTTTTATAAATTGCAATTCTCTGGGGAGACATTTGTCTTTTAAAGTCTATTTTCTGAATTACATAGTTATATTTATAAAGTCTTAAAGTTCATGGTTGATAACTCCAATTTCTGGATCATCTGTGGCTCAAATTGTCTTTATTTCTATTTGGCTTTTGGTTATTGGGTTCTGTTTCATTCCATGATTTTTAATTTTTGATTAAGTGTGAGGCATTGTATATAAAAAAAATTGTAGGGGATTTGAATAATACTGTTTTTTTTCCAGGAAATAATTGATTTTCTTGTGATTAAAAATAAATTTAGGGGAATCACCTCATTTTAACTGAAAATGCTTTATTTTCACATTGCTCTTATTCTTAGGGTTTAGCCATTCCAGAGCATCAACTAAAATTGTGGAGGGCTTACTAAGGTACCTTTTTCATTGTAGGCCTTGACCTCGGGATTTCATTCTTTGAGTAGTTGCTTTCTTTTTCGTTCCCTGGAATCATGCTGCAAGTGTTTTTAAATTGCGTCAAAGAAGGATGGCATACATGTTGTCAGCTCATCTAAATTTATGTCCTCTTTCTCTGGGGACCTGGTCCTTTGACTTCTGACTCTTCAATGCCTTCAAACAATTATTTTATTCTTGCATTAGCTTTTATGCTTGTTGTCACTGGGAGATTGAACCTGAGATCAGCTAATAGTTCATGGTTAGAAACAGAAGTACTGCATCCATAAGTTTTATTTTACTTATGTTGTGCTTTAGTTACTGGAGAACTATTCAGGAGGAATCATATGGCAGTAGTCTTTAAATCTGAATTTAAGATTTAGGAACACCTAGTAGCTAGCATTGTAGATTTCAGTGCCATCAACATTCATAAGATTTTTAAAAGCTTGGAATATCAAGAGAATGAGAACTTTAAGGGGCTACTGAAAAAAAGGAAAGTAAAGCAGTAAGAAAACAAAGTCATCACTAATATAAGAAAATAATTTCACAGAGGAATATTTAAGAAGGTAGCTGATTCAATCAAATTCTATAAAGTTAAGGAGAAGAGTCAGAAAGGATCATTGGATTTCATCTATATGGGGACAATTGTGACAACTGAATGAGTAGTTTTAGAAAGCAGATAGGAGTAATACTTAGATTGTAAGATGAAAGAATAAGAAGGCACTAGGAAAGTAAAAGAATTAAGAGGTTGTTAAAAGGAATTTAGCAATGAAAGAAAACAGAGATCAGAAACTAAGTGTGGTAGCAAACTTCAGGCAATATTTTTAGAGAAAATTTTGAGTATATGAGAGCAGAGAGGTAGAGAGACTTTAATAATCAAGTAAAGGAGAAGTTAAAGACGCAAGGAATGGCAGTGGTAGCATTGCTCAGTGGTCTAAGGTGCTGTATTAAAGATAAAAGTAAGGACAAAGGTATGTCTGGTAAGGATATCTAAGGCCTGGATTTGGGAGTTCATGTGGATGGCAAAGCCCATAAAAGGAGGCTATGAAATACTTAATCCTCTAAGATTTAAAAAAGAGGAAAAAATGACTCCATTTTATTTCAGTTAAAGAGCTGAAGTTATATGCTGAGGATAGAGATGAGAGTCAAGATTTAAAAAGAATGGAAACAAGGGACAGTCTGACAGGGACCAGAGGGGAGAGGGGAGGGGGATAAGGGGGGAAAGAAGGGGAAGGACCTAGTTAAAAAATAAGTATAAATGACCCATGGACATGGACAACAGGATGGGGATTGACTGTGGGAGCAAGGTGGGAAGGCAGGAGAAAATTAGGACAATTATAATAGAGCAATAATTTAAAAATGCAAAACAAAACAAAGATTTTAAAAGAATGGGGTTCAAGATAGAGTGACTGCTGGAATTACAGGGTTCAAGGTACAGTGAGGTTAAGGTGTTAAACATCCATCTTGATAATCTTCTTACCCGATTTTAGTGACAAACTTATTAGCAACAGAGACCTGGAGCCCACAAACTAAAAATATAGGTAGAAGGGAAATAATATGAAGTAAGATGTGTTTCAAATGAGAAAGGATTAACAAGAAAGAATAAAAGAAAATAGAATTGAACCAGTTTTTTTTTTGTTTACGTCACTTTACTGTGAGTAATCAGGTGATTTATTAGGGAGACATTTGCCTTGGGGCTCTGATTTTTAGTTAAGATAGATCATAGAAAAATATAAGAATGCACTAGATTTGATCCAAGAAGGCACAAGAAGAGGGAATGGTAGAGTGTCCTGCAAAAGGTGAGTGGACGTGAGTATGAAGAGGTGAAATAGAAATAAAAGTAGAAGAATAAGTAGTATTGGTAGATCAAAGGTGAGGAAATAGGAGGCTGGGTCATAGGACAGAGAAACCCATTAGGAACTAACCAGTATTGAGGGGTTTAGTTGACACATGGTCATATTAACCTTCCATTAAAAGATTTTGGTTATTTTCACATGTCCTTTGAATCAAGGTTTTGGGTCTTTGGAGCTTTGTTGTGTCTTACAGGATGGCAGGCTATAGTGGTGTAAATTTTAAGTATAGGGAGATAACATTGGCAATCTTTAATTTCAATTAACTTTATTGTATTTTTCTATTTTTCACATGATACTGTAGGGGATGAAGAAACTTTTTCCTATATCTTAGGTTCAGTAAATAGGGTCCTATAAATTAAGCTGACAATATACAGATTAATGAGAGAAGAAAGCATTTTTCCATATGTATATTAGAGCTCCACAGAAAAAGAGTGAAAATCCAAAAAGTTGGATAGACCAGGGGCTTATATATCGTTTTAACAGTGTGGAGAAAGGAGGTTGAGTTTCTGGATTGAGGGAGGGAATAAGTTATGGGAAGATGACTAAGAAATGTATAGTAAATAAGTGTTGTTTAGTAAGATTTATCATGCAGATTTAAGTCATCTCATGTGATAAGAATTGTCTCCAGGGAAGTAAGGAGAGGGCAACTTTACAAGTAGAAACTTTATAAATGTTAATTTCTTTTACAAAAGGAAACTTTACTCCCTGTTTTTAGAACTTTCTTGAATCTACTGTTCCTCAATTGGCTTCAGTACAAAATAATTCTTTTACCAAAATAGTAGTATTTGGAGGTAGCATATTCTTTTTTCTTCATTTGTTTTTAGGGAGAGAGGAAGGGGAGAGAAAGAGAATCAATGTGTGGTTGCCTCTCACATGCCCCCTACTGGGGACCTGGCCTGCAACCCAGGCATGTGCCCTGACTGGGCATTGAACCAGTGACCCTTTGGTTCAGAGGCTGGCACTCAATCCCCTGAGCCACACCAGTCAGGGCCTTTGGGGGTGGCATATTCTGATATTCTTCAATACAATTCAGCAGCACTCTCTAGTTAGATCTTTTAGTATATTCCTAAATTTAGTTTTGATTGAAATCAACTAACAAATTCTGGATTTAAATTCTTCAGGAATTTTAAATGATCCAGTCTATCAGTAGTTCAGGGTTAGCTCTTTTCAAGGTTATGTCAATGTCAATCTGTCTAAACCTATAGAAAATTTTATAAGGGGTGATTTGAGCCAAACTGATGACATGCAGGGAAGCAAGATCTCAAATGTTCCCTTGAGGGTGGTGGTATCTCCAAGGGATCTGAAAATAGAGGATTACTCCTGGCATTTCAGAAGTCTGTTAACCTAGATGCACAAGGATAATTGAAAGGGCTTACTTAAGTGAAGAGAAACCTTTTATAGATTTGGGCCATGACTACTCCACCAAGACCGTCCCAGCTAGTAATTTATGACAAGATTACTTTGTGAGGTTACTTTAGGTCACTGAAATTTTCAGATTTATTACAGAGCCTCCTTTTCATTCACAGTTCAATGAATCATATGGGATACATGTTTTTAAAGTCACGTGTGACTGATATTTCTTGTTCTGAATGTAGTCTTTTCTCTTAGGACTTTAGTTTTGTTCATTTTAAACCAAGCTAATTTGTAGCTCTTGTATGTGATTTTTTAAGAGAAAATTTCTAAAGTATTTGTTTGATGTCTACACATTTCATCTGTTATATTCTTCTTCAATTAATGTAAGAACTCTACTTTTTATGCTAAACATATGATTCAGTGCCTGGTATTCACTGTCTCAGTTTTGGATCCAATTTTTAGTATGATTTCTAGTTCCCTCTTTTGTTTCCCACCTTTTTTGTTGTTGTTGTTGTTCTTTTCTGTGTAATGCAAATGCCATTCATACAGAGAATCTTCAGATTTTAGACTAAAACCCATAATACACATATTTGGAAACCTATGGTTGCTTGGGGGTGGGAGCATATAGAAACTTTAGAGTCTCTGTTACTGTTGCCAAGTTCTTGATTGTTATGAAAATACAACTCGATTGTTTCCAAATCCCTGGAAGTAGGAAAGCTAATTTCTCCATTTTCTTTTGCAAAATAGTGGGAACTATAAATAATGATCCTTTAGATAACACAAATAAGTAAACATTATCCGGGTTTATTACTTAAGTCCTGAAAACCTACATTCTTATTGTGTTGCTGCTGATAGTGCATACCAGCCAGGGGAGAAATTTTATGGTTTAGAAAAATAGTATGTTTACACCTAAGTCATACAGAGTACATTTGTTGACTTTTATTATATTTTGAATCTTGAAAAAAACATTTTAGCTCTGGCTGGTCTGAATCAGTGGACTGAGTGCCAGCCTGCAAACCGAATGCTTGCCAATTCGATTCCCAGTCTAGGGCACATGCCTGGGTTGCAGGCCGGGTCCCCAGTAGGGGAACATGCGAGTGGCAACCACACATTGATATTTTTCTCCCTCTCTTTCTCCTTCCCTTCCCCTCTCTAAAAATAAATAAATAAAATTTTAAAAAAAAGCATTTTATTCCAGGTAGTTCTCCTGTCCTGACAAAAGTTTGGAACATAAATTTGTCTTATTATTATTTACTATAGAACAACAGCTTAAATTCTTACATCATTCAGAAGTATTCTAGTGGGTTGGCAGTTATTGGCTATATTAAACATCAAAAGTAAATCCTGGGTTTTCTTCTTTATTTTAGGTATGAAGAGTACTATACTTAATAGTATTTTTGTTGGAAGATAATTTTCTGATATTGACAAATGTGAAATAATTATGATTTTTGTCATTTGGTGTGATTATTGCAAATTCATTGAATATTTGGTTACTATATGTGCAAGATATAGATATATAATTTATATAAATATTTTTATAACAAACCACATGCCTTGGGTATTTATATTACATTTTTTTAATAAAAGAGTTCATTTTCAATAATACAAAATCCTTGATAGCATGGAACAACACCATTTCTCCTTTAGTAACATTACTAACATGATATTGAATTATAAAAAACATTGATAATATTACTGGAGGACAACCAATTGATTGAAAATTACTTCCGTATATAGTATAGTCCAGACCATCAACAAGGAGTGTAAAAGAGATATAGGGGTTCTGTATAGAAAAGCCAATCTTCTTTTTTTCCCTATTTTTAACTTTATTTTTATTGTTTATACTATAGTGGATATCCTTACTTCCCCCCACCTTTGCCCACCTCCACCCAGCCCCCTTCCCTCTTTCCCTCTGGCAACACCACACTATTGTCTATGTCTATGGGTTATGCATATATGTTCTTTGGCTAATCCATTCATCTTCTTTCAACCAGTCCTCTGTGCCCCTCTGACAGCTGTCAGTCTGTTCCATGTATTCAGGCATCTGTTTCTGTTTGGTTAGTCAGTTTATTTTGTTCATTAGATTCCATATATAAGTGAGGTTATATGGTATTTGTCTTTCTCTGACTAGCTTATGTTATTTAGCATAATAATCTCCAGGTCCATCCATGCTGCCATGAAAGATAAAAGTTCCTTCTTTTTTACAACCACATAGTATTTCATTGTGTAAATGTACCATAGATTTTTTTATTCACTCATCTACTGATGGGCACTTGGGGTCTTTCCAGATTTTAGCTATTGTAAATAACACTCCTATGAACATAGGGGTGCATATGTTCTTTTGGTGTTTCAAGATTCTTAGGATATATTCCAGAAATTGGTGTCTTGTTAGTCAACAGGGTCTCAGAAGCAGCTTTACCTCCCTATAAAAATCTGCTCTATTCAAGGGGCCTGCTGAAGGCTTGGGGCCATGTGTCAACTGATAGGATGGGATGGTCATTGGACAACAATTCAATACTAACAAGAATCCTCAGTTTGGGGTGTGATGAAGAAAAAAAAAACTTTATTCAGTGCAAAAGAGCTCAATTGTGACACAGCATGCCTATGAGATAGCCCTGGGGCCAGGAGACACTGGAGTCAGGCCCCTCTCTGGCTAGATAGCTCTAGTCTGCTCTGCTTCACTTTGTGTTGCTCTGCTCTGGTCTGTTTTGTTCTGTAAAGACTGCTCTGGCCTGCAGTGGTCTGATCTGCTGTTTCATTGAGACATCTTTGGTGTTTCAGCTCAGCCAGGGAAACAGTCTTCAGTGGAAAAGGAAAGTGCCTTTGCAGAGCCTGAGAGAGCTAACTTATAGAGAAAAGGCCCCACCCCAGTCCTTGACTGTTTTGTCCTTATGCAATTGAAGGCTCCAAATCCTCTCAGTTGGATTGGTCTTAAAGACACTATCCTGACTGGTCAGAATGGAGCAATTCTAATTGGTCAGTGATGTTGATGGGGATATAGCTGTGCAGCTCCAATTGGATGGGGGAAGCTTCAGTTGTATTGGTTGAAATAGGACTCCAAGAAATCCTTTAGAAGGGCTGGTTTAGCTGGAAGAAACAAAGTGCAAGCAGGCAGTTCAGTGTGGGAGTCAGGTAGTTCAGCACAGGCTTCTCCTTGAAGTGTAGTTGGCATAAGAGGTCCCTGTGTAAAAATGGCTGAGTTTTTTTCTTGAGCCCAGTTCCACTTGGGAGCCTTTGAATGTAGATATCTTCTTTCTCAGCATTCGCAAATCTATAGGAACAAGATGCACTGCCTCCTTTCCCAATGAATGCCCCATTTATTAGTGTGATTTATGTTTATATGCTTAAGTACTATAATAAATGTATAAATAAGTGCAGAGAAACAGTGATAATTGCTTTTTGTTTAAGGGAAACCAGAAAATGGTGACATATGAAAAATATTTCAGCCCTGGCTGGTGTGGCTCAGTGGATTGATAACCAGACTGCAAAGTGAAGGGTTGCTGGTTCGATTCCCAGTCAGAGCACATGCCTGGTTTGCAGGCCAGGTCCCCAGTACGGGTCACAGAATAGGCAAGCACACATTGATGTTTTTCTCCCTTCCCCCTCTCTAAAAAAATAAATAAAATCTTAAAGAAAAGATTTCAACAGAAAGAGAACAGATACTTGAGTTGAGAATGGAGATGGAATTTCAAGCAGAGGAAACAGCATGAACAAGGGTCTAAAATCTGTCTAAAGTTTCTAAATTAGTGTCTGGTGATAACCTTATGTGGACATTTCAGACTATGTTACATTGAATTGGATATTAATACAAGTGCTCTAAAATAGCACAACAGTTGTATTTTATATCAGTGGATTTGTGAGAGAAGACTAAAGGGGACCAAAATTTTACTACTGCAAAATATACCTTTTGCGATATTCATTTTAAGCTAATTATTAAGAAATAAAAGACTTAGAAAGAACCTTTGACCCACCCCCTTCATGCCTACTTAAAGAAAGAAAGCATGACCTTAGTATATTCACCTTATCACATATGAATTAAATGTAGCAGATAAGGAGAAATCTAGTAATGCCGGTTTGTTGAAGTTCCTTTTGTGTCCTTTTGTTTCTCAGTTTCTCAGCAAGAATTTATCATGTTTGCTGTTTTTCCTATCTGAGAATTATCTACTTTCCTTCTGAAATTCCAGACCCCTGTCCCCTTTCCTCTTTGTGCAGAATGGCATGTAAACCTCAATTCTCCAATGCATTTTGGGTCTCATATCTATGACACCCCTAGTATGTATATCTTTAATAAACTTTGTATATTTTTTACTGTTGATCCCTCTCTGTTAATTAGATTATTAGCCCAGCTAGAACAACTTAGATAGTGGAAGGAAAAAAATTTTTTTTAGCCCCCACAAAACCATAGTTCAAATGTTAAGTTTCTCAGCCAAGTATTCTATGAGACATGTTTTAAATGTTTAGCATGGAAATACACATGTGTGCAAGTAGACATATGCATATACACATACCAACTATGTCTTTGTCCCTTTGTATGTCCATTTTGTTCTCTGGCAAGGTAAACCTGCATTTTTAAATCAGGGAACCTAATAAAGCAATTTCCTATTATACCACTGAATGCAATAATGTACCTAAACATCTCTCATATTATATATCACATGCATTATGAGACCACAGGGATGTTAAGTAAGTTTTCTTTTTTCTTTTTTAATTGTTGTTCAAGTACAGTGGTTGCCATGTCCCCCCATAACTGACCCCACCACCACGCAATCCATTTTCACCTTTTACCCTCGGCCCTACCTGCCCTTGGCTCTGTTATGCTTTCTCCATGTGTTCTTAATACATGTTCCTTGACTATCTTTCCCCTTCTTTCCCCTGTTATCTCCCTCCTCCATCCCCCTTGGTTACTGTCAGTTTGTACTTCACTTCAATGTCTCTGGTTATATTTGGCTTGCTTGTTTGTTTTGTTGAATAGGTTCCACTTATAGGTGAGATCATATGGTATTTGTGTTTCACTGCCTGGCTTATTTCACTTAGCATAATGCTCTCCAGTTCCATCTATGCTGCCGTGAAGGGTACGAGCTCCTTCTTTCTGCTGTGTAGTATTCCATTGTGTAAATGTGTCATAGTTTTTTGATCTACTCATTTACTGATGGGCACTTAAGTTGCTTCCAACACTTGGCTATTGTAAATTGTGCTGCTATGAACATTTGGGTACATAGGTTCTTTTGAACTGGTGTTTCAGGATTCTTAGGATATAATCCCAGCAGTGGAATCACTGGGTCAAGAGACAGTTCCATTTTTAGTTTTATGAGGAAATTCTATACTGCTTCCCACAGTGGCTGCACCAGGCTGCATTCCCACCAACAGCGTACTAGGGTCCCCTTTTCTGCACAATCTTACCAGCACTTGTTGTTTGTTGATTTGTTTATGATTGCCATTCTGACTAGTGTGAAGTGGCATCTCATTGTTTTAATTTGCATCTCTCTGGTGGCTAGTGATGCTGAGGGTCCTTTTATAAGTCTCTGTGCTCTGTGTATGTCCTCCTTGGGGAATTGTCTGTTCAGGTTCTTTGCCCATTCTTTAATTGGATTGTTTCACATCCTGGAGTGTGTTGGGAACTCTCCCGCCTGGTTTCAGTAACTATAGCTTCGCTGACAGGTGAGAAGGCCCTAAGGCTGGAACTGAGCAAGGAGGCCTTGGGAAAATAGGCCACTGAGGAGACAAAACATGTCCCCCTGGCAGGGGCACAGGCCCTGCCTTACTCACATCACTCTGCTTGGCCCGGAGGATGGCTGATTAGTCAATGATGGGTAAGACCCCTCGGTGCCAGGGGCAACCTACGACAGGCACT
Source organism: Pteronotus mesoamericanus (assembly GCF_021234165.1). Taxonomy (NCBI): domain Eukaryota; kingdom Metazoa; phylum Chordata; class Mammalia; order Chiroptera; family Mormoopidae; genus Pteronotus; species Pteronotus mesoamericanus. The sequence goes on from NW_026555072.1 coordinate 6,672,257, forward strand.
GTCGCATAGTGGCCATCAGCGAAGGACTTGGGGGACATGGAGAAGGGACAAAAGATCCTCACCCCTCAGCTTTGTCATAGCAGGAGTCCTCATTCTATCTGAAAGATGTTTCCTTATGTCTTGACTGCTCTGGTCCACCCACCTGGCTCAGGCTTGAAACAGTACTAGAGACAGGTACAGCCATAAACTGGGTCAGGTGGTTCCCAGGGGAAATCATGCCTAGAAGTAAATTATACTCCTTGAAGCACACTTTGTTTCTCCCTCAAGTTATGCAACTGGCTCACGCTGGGAAGGAATTTTACATTATTCATGGACGCTGACCCTAAAACATTTGGTGCTCTTATGTTTACTTAACTCGTACCCATGCAAATTGGTGTGTTCCTGCCCTTTGTCTTCTTCAAACATCACCTATACTCTGTAAACTTAAGATACTGATGTAATTAGATTGCCTATAACATTCCTTCTACCTAGACCCCATTGATAATCCTTTCAGTAAAGCCATTGGGCACAGGGGCTTGGGGCATTCTCCACAAGAGGAAATCACCAACCCCTTCTCCTGACAGGCAAATAGTGTCAAGTACAGTTTATTTCCTCATCCGTGGTGACCCAGAGAGGGTCTATGGGACACAGTCTTCCCCCTCAGTAGTGGAGTCATGTGAACTCTTTATATATTTTGGAGATCAAACCCTTGTCCAAGGTACCATTAGCAAATATATTTTCACACGTGGGTGGTTTCTTTTTCATTTTGCTGGTGTTTTCTTTACCCACGCAGAAACATTTTATTTTGATGAAGTCCCATTTGTTTATTCTTTCCTTTGTATCCCTTGCTCTAGGGGATATATTGGCAAAAATATTGCTGCCTGAGATATCTGGGAGTTTCCTGCCTATGTTCCCCTCTAGGACTTTTATGGTGTCATGACTTATATTTAAGTCTTTTATCCATCTTGAGTTTATTTTTATTTATGGTTTTAGTTGGCAGTCGAATTTATTTTTTTTTCTTGAAGCTGTCCAGCTCTCCCAACACCATTTTTTGAAGAGGCTATTTTTACTCTATTTTATGCCTTGGCCCATTTTTTTTTTTAATATTAATTGACCATAGAGACACGGATATATTTCTGGGCTCTCTGTTCTGTTCTATTGATCTATAAGTCCATCCTTATGCCAGTACCAGACCATTTTGATTACAATACCTTGTAATATAGTTTGATGTCAGGTATTGTGATCCCTCCAACTTTGTTCTTCTTTCTCAAAATTGCTGCAGCTATTCAAGGTCATTTATGGTTCATATAATTTTTTTAAATGTTTGTTCTATGTCTGTGAAATATGTCATTGCTGTTTTAATAGGGATTGTGTTGAATGTATAAATTGCTTCGTGTAGTATGGACATTTTGATGATGTTAATTCTTTCAATTCATGAACATGTTATATGCTTCCATTTATTTATGTCTTCCTTATTTCTTCAGTGTTGTGTAGTTTTCTGTGTACAGGTCTTTTACTTTCTTGTTTAGGTTTATTCCTAGGCACTTTATTTTTCTCATTGCCATAGCAAATGGAATTTTTTTCCTGATTCTGTTTCTGATATTTCATTGTTGCTGTACAAAAATGCCTTCAATTTTTGAACATTGACTTTGTATCCTGTTGCTTTACCAAATTCACATATTAGGTCAAGTAGTTATTTGGTGGAGTCTGTAGGATTTTCTACGTACACTAGTATATCATTTGCAAACAATGAGAGTTTTGTTTCCTCATTTCCAATTTGGATGCCTTTTATTTCTTATTTTTTTGTCTAATCTCTGTGGCTAGGATTTCCAATAGTATGCTGAATAGAAGTGGTGAAAGCAGATATCCTTGTCTTATTTCTGGTCTTAGTGGGAAAGCTTTTGGTTTTTGCCCATGGGGTATGGTATTGGCTGTAGGTTTCTTATAAATGTCCTTTATTATTTTGAGTTATGATGCCTCTAATCCACTTTGCGGAGTGTTTTTATCATAAATGGGTGCTGTACCTTATCAAATGCTTTTTCCACATCTATTGATATGATTATGTGATTTTTATCTTTCCTTTTGTATGTGTGATATGTTACATTTATTGATTTGCAAATATTGTACCGTCCCTACATCCCTGGGATGAATCCCTCTTGATCCAGGTGGATGATCTTATTAATGTGTTGCTGGATGTAGTTTGCCAATATTTTGTTGAGGATTTTAGTGTTATATGCATTAGCGATATTGGTCTGCAGTTGTCTTGTGTCTTTATCTGGTTTTGGGATTAGGATGATGCTGGCTTAATAAAAAGATCTGGGAGTCTTCTGTCTTCTTGTGTTTTTTGGAATAGTCTGAGAAGGACAGGGGTTGGCTTTTCCTTAAATGTTTTGTAATATTCTCCTGTGAAACTGTGTGGCCCAGGGCTTTTGTGTGCCAGGAATTTTTTGATTACTGCTTTAAGTTCACAAGCTTTTATCAGTGTCTTCAGGCTTTCTGCTTCTTCTTCATTCAGTTTTGGGAGAGTAAATTTTTTCTAGAAATGTGTCCATTTCACACAGGTTTTCAAATTTCTTGGCATATCGTTGTTCGTAGTAATTTCTTACAATCCTTTGTATGTCTGTGGTGTTTCTGTGGTATTTCTCTCCTCTTTCATGTCTGATTTTATTTCTTTGGGCCCTCTCTTTTTTTGTTGATGATTCTGCTTAAAGGCTTGTTGATTTTATTTATCTTTTCAAAGAACTAGCTCTTGGATTTATTGATCCTTTAAATTGTCATTTTATCTCTATGTCATTTCATTCTGCTCTGATCTTGGTTATTTCCAACTACTCACTCTGGGCTTTGTTTGTTGTTGATCCTCCAGTTCTTGTAGATGTGGGGTTAGGTTTTTTATTTGCAATGTTTCTATATTTTTAAGGTAAGTCAGTATCGCTATGAACTTCCCTCTCAGGACTGCCTTCACTGTGTCACATAGGTTTTGTACTGTTTTGTGTTCATTTTCATTTGTTTCCAGAAACTTTTTGATTTCTTCTTTGATCTCATTATTTACCCATGCATTCTTTAATAGCATGTATTCAGTCTTCATGAATTTGAGTGTTTTTCAGTTTTTTTTCCTTGATGTTTGTTTCTAGTTTCAGGTCCTTGTGGTCTGAGAAAATGCTTGCTGTGATTTCAATTTTCTTGAACTTGTTGAGGCCTGTTTTGTGTCCTATTATGTGGTCTATCTTTGAAAATTTTCCATGTGCGTTTGAAAAGAGTGTGTATTTTGCTTCTTTGGGATGAAAGGTTCTATATATATCAGTTAAGTCCATTTGCTCTACTGCGTCATTCATTTCCACAATATCCTTGTTTCTATTTTGTTTGAAATATCTATCCATTGTTGACAGGGGTGTGTTAAAATCCCCTACTATCACTGTGTTACACTCTATATCTTTCTTGAAGTCCTCCACGATTTTCCTTATATAGTTGGGCGCCCCTTTGTTGGGTGCATATAGGTTTACAATGTTTGTGCCCTCTTGTTGGATTCTTCCTTTGAGTATTATGAAATGTCCTTCAGTGCATCTTTTTATGGTCTTTGTTTAGAAGTCCATTTTGTCTGCTCTAAGTATTGCTATCCTGGCTTTATTTTTCCTATCCATTTGCTTGGAATATTTTTTTCCAATCCCTTACTTTCAATTTGTATAGGTCTTTTGTTCTCAGGTGGGTCTCTTTTAGGCAGCATATGTGCAAGTTTTGTTTTGTTATCCATTCATCCACCCTATGTCTTTTGATTGGAGCCTTTAATCAATTTATATTTAAAGTTATTATTGATAGGTTCTTATTCATTTTTTCCTTTCTGTACCTGTGTTCCTCTCTTTCTCACTCTTTTTCTTCATCTTCTTAAAGCAGTCCCTTTAGCTTATCTTCCAGTGATGGCTTGGTGGATATATATTCTTTCAGCCTTCTTTTGTCTGGGAAACTCCTAACTTTGCATTCTATTTTAATGGAGAGACTTGCTGGGTAGATTAGTCTGGGTTGCAGGCCTTTGATTTTCATTACTTAGAATATTTCTTGTCATTCCTTTCTGGCTTGTAGTGTTTCTGTTGAGAAGTCAGCTGCTAGCCTTATCCTGACTCCCTTGTATGTTACTTCGTGTTTCTCCTTCACTGCTTTAAAGATTTTCTCTTAAAATTTTACATTTTAATTATGTTATGTCCTGGAGCAGGACTCTTTGAGTTCCTCTTGGTTGCGACCCTCTGTGCTTCCTGAACTCACATGGCTTTTCCCTTGTCCAGGTTTGGGAAGCTTTCTGTCATTATTTTTGAAACAGGGTTTCTATCCCTTGCTACTTTCATTCTTTTTGTGGTATTCCTATGAGTCAAACGTTGAGTTTCATGTTGTCTTGCAGTTCTCTCTAGCTATGTTCATATTTTTTTTAGGTTTTCTTTCTTTCTTGCTTGTTTTTTTTTTTTTTTTTTTTGCAGCTGCTCTATCTGGGTATTTCTACTTCCTCTTTCACCTCATTAATTCAATCCTCTGCTTCATCTAGTCTGCTTGTAATTCCTTCTAGTATATTTTTTATTTCAGATATTGTATTCTTCATGGTTCTTGTTTATAATTTCTATTTCCTTTTCCATACTCTTGTAGTTCCCACTCAGTTCCTTGTAGTTCTCAGTGATTTCCTTGAGCATCCTTATAATCATTTTGTTGAATTCTATACCTGATAGTTTTCTTGCCTCCATTTCATTTAGTTTTTTTACTGGGGAATTTTCCATTACTTTTGATTATGGGTACTTTCTTTGTCTCCCCATTTTAGGTGACTCTTTTTGTTTGTTTCTGCAATTCCTGATGCTCTTCTTTGCCAGCTGTCTTCATAGAGTGACTTTTGTGGTAGGGGTTCTGTGGGACTCAGTGGTGTGGTCTCTTTGATCTCTTTGTCTGGATGCTCTAGCGTCACCCTTTCATCCATTTGTGTGGTGTCTCTTGTTTTAGTTGGGCTTTACTTGTTGGTGGCTCCTTTTTTGTTGGGTTCTCACCTTTAGTGGTTTACTGGTGTTCACAACTCCCACATTGTCTTATATGCTGTTGTACGAGTATTGGTTAACAAAGCCATATTACCAGACAGCCAAACTTATGCCAGCAGGAAGAACCTCACTACCACATTAGCAGTGTAAACCACAATAGAACTAAGATTAATAAATATGAAGAGGGATTGCAGATAGTATATGATACGACAAAGGGATTATAAGATGACTAAAAGAGGGGAAAATGTTGTGTGGTAAGAGCGAGGAACGTTGATAAGATTTGGGATAGAACCAAAGTGAGGAAAAGAAGGGAGCAAAATTTACAATGTAAGTAAAACACAAAAGGGTGACCCATCCTTTTTGACTTAAAAAGGGGGAACAATGGGATAAGATGAGGGAAGAGTATACTATGAGGTTTGAAGTAAAATTGAAAAGGTACTGAACTAATGGGAACAAAATTGCAGAAAACCCACAGCAGGTGCTATAGAAATGACAGTTGAGTGAAATTTAATAAAGGTAGAACAGGAATAAGAATAATGTGAAAATCAAAAAGTGAATATAAGATGTCTACAATAAGGAAAAATGATTGTGAGAGGGCGAGAGAAACAAACTAATAAAAGTAATAAGTAGAGATCAGGTGGGGGGGGGAGGGAAGAGAGAAATCAATGAGATAAACTTCCTGACTCAACTGATCAGGGGCAGGGTAAAGGTGAAATGGAGTAAGATAGTGGCAGAGCATTCTATGGGATTTAACTTACTAACAAGTAGTGAACAAAGAGGAGTTCCTTTGGGAAAGTACAGCAATAACTGTGATATTTCACCCAACTAACCACTGTTTATTAAAGGTGAAAAAGAGATGAGATTCTTACTAGAAGGGAAAAAGAATGTGAGCTGACTTTAAAAAGCAGAGCACTTATGTGAGATTAGATGGAGGAGAAATAGAGTAAGGGATAGAAACTTGGTGTAGTGTGTGAGAAAATAATATTAACTAGAAGTATAATAAATCTAAGGAAGATGATGAAATGGATTAAGACCAGGGAATGGTGTTGCATGGGATTTGGAATAACAATAGTATGATAAGAAATATATTACCTGAATAAAAAGGATAAAAATGAAAAAAAAAATGAGTAGCGTGTTATTGGAATACAAGTGAAGGAAGGAAAATTAAAATGCAGTAAGAAAAGGAGAATAAATAAAACAAATCGAACAATGAGATCAAATGAAAAAAAAACCCTAATTAAGCAGAAAGAAGAGAAATTTAAAAAATGCAAGTTCTGAAGGATAGCAAAGTGAAATTTGGCTCAGCTGTTGGTGTTCACCTTCTGTCTTCTTCCTGGCTCTGTCTCTGGTTTTCTCGCAGCTCCAGGTCCTATTGTCTTACTCTTGGGCGGGGGAAGCCTCCTGCTGACTTTAAACCTGCCAAGTAGGTTTGGCAAGTCTTCATGGACCCTGCAGGCAGGGGAGGCTGGGCTCTGTTTTTTTCATTTTCTGTAGTTTCAGGAGGATGGGAGTTCAGTCTGGGCTACAACAATCACAGGTGCCCAGTTTCCAGCCCATGCCCTCAGAGCACTGTGTGGCCCACACTGTCTACTCTGCACATATGTGCCAGGCTGGCGCTGATAATTCACCTTGTTTTGTAACCCCCTGATCAGTCCATGAGGTGCACTGAGTGGAAGCAAGCTATGTTCCTCCTGCTCCCTCTTTGTTGGTCTGGGCACTATGCACACATGAATTCCCTGCTGGGCAGCTCAGTTCCCCTATCGAAAGAAGTCTCTCTGGGTGCTGCTACTTCTCTGAGCCCCTGCTGCCCGCTTTGATCAATCCTTGAGGTGTCCTGAGTGGAAGAAAATCATCCCCCCAACTCCTCCTTCTTTGCTGGCCCAACTGCTAAGCTCAAGATGACCCTACGTGCGCAAGGTCTCTGTGCACACCAGGTCCCTGTGCATGCAAGGTCCTTGCAAAATGGCTGAGATCCTCTTTTGAGAGAAGTCCCCTTAGGTGCAGCCTACAGTTCTTACCAAGTGTCCAGCTTTCCACAGAGACCAACCCTCTAACTTAGTCCAGAGTCTATCTGGTTCATGGCCAGTCATGACCTATCTCTTCTCCCACCTCCTGCTGTCATCCAGCTCCCCAATTTCTCTGGTACTGTCCCAGATGGTGATAGCTGCCTCAGATAGTGACCACTGCCGGCCCTGTGTCTTTTACTGCCTCTTTATCCCCCTAATCACTTTAAGCATCCAGATCTCTCCTGGTGTGGGTCTGTGACTTCTCCATTCTGAGAGAGGAGGGAGTTGCTAAGTTGCAGTCACCGACCCAGCTCTCTTCCAATGCTCCTGTGGCAGCCATGGTCTCTGGTGCAAGGCCTAGGGACATTCCCAGCAGCCTACGAAATCTCCTTACTCTCTGTTTTTAAGCATGTTCTGCAACCTTTGGCTTTCAAACTTCATATCAGCTGGGATTCTGTTGGCTGTTCACTCTGTTCTTTGTAAGATCAACTAGGTGTCCCATTAGGGTTCACAAGCAAGTGGGTTCAGCTCCCACCTACCTTGCTGCCATCTTCCTGACCTATCTCTCAAGTTTTCAATGATATTGTATCAAACTCTAGACTTCACTGGATGCCAGAGGTTCATTATGTTAAAGAGGAAACCACAGACCCAAAATGGCCTCACATGCTAAAGCCCATGATACTAAACCTAGATTTATTACCTGACCTAATTGCAGAAATATAATCTTAATCAACGAGTCTGGAATTTTCTGGTCAACCCCAAAGAGACAATCTGACACATGGGTCTTCTTCATATCCCCATAGAAAGAGGCAGCTATCTCTATGATAAAAAAACCCTTCCAGTTCTTTCCCCCAAAAAAGATTTCTTTTTTTTCAGATGCAATTTCCTTTTATTTTTTTTTATTTTTTTTAAATTTTTTTTAATTAATTTATTTACTTTTTAAATACATTTGTCTCTGCCTTCCCCCCCCTCTTTCCCTTGCCCCCTCCTACCTTCCCTCCCTCAGCTCTTCCCCTTTGGTTTTGTCCATGAGTCCTTGCTATATGTTCCTTGACTTTCCCCTTCCCTTCCCTTTCCCTGCCCCCCCCTTCCCTCTTGTCTCTGTTGATTTCTTTTCCTTTCAGTGTTGCTGGTCATATTTGCCTTGCTTCTTTGCATTGTTGGTTAGGTTCCGCTTATAGGTGAGATCATATGGTATTTGTCTTTCGCCCCCTGGCTTATTTCGCTTAGCATGATGCTCTCCAGTTCCATCCATGCTGTTGCGAAGTTTAGTACTTCTTTTTTTCTTTCTGCTGCATAGTATTCCATTGTGTATATGTACCATAATTTTTTGATCCAATCATCTACTGATGGGCATTTAGGTTGCTTCCAACACTTGGCTATTGTAAATTGTGCTGCTATGAACATGGGGGTGCATAGGTTCTTTTGTATTGGCGTTTTGGTGTTCTCAGGGTATAGTCCCAGCAGGGGAATCGCTGGATCAAAAGGCAGTTCCATTTTCAGCTTTCTGAGGAAATTCCACACTGCTTTCCACAGTGGCTGCACCAGTCTGCATTCCCACTAACAGTGGACTAGAGTTCCCTTTTCTCCACAGCCTCGCCAGCACCTGTTGTTTGTGGATCTGTTTATGATGGCCATTCTGACCGGTGTGAGGTGGTACCTCATGGTGGTTTTGATCTGCATTTCTCTAATGGCTAGTGATGCAGAGCATCCTTTCAAATGCCTCTGGGCCCTCTGTATCTCCTCCTTAGAAAAACATCTGCCCAGGTCCTTTGCCCATTTTTTGATTGGATCGTTTGTCTTCTTGGAGTCAAGTCGAGTGAGTTCTTTGTATATTTTGGAGATCAAACCTCTATCTGATGTATCATTAGCAAATATATTTTCCCAAATGGTTGGCTCCCTTTTCATTTTGCTGATGTTTTCTTTAGCCGTGCAGAAGCTTCTTATTTTGATGAGGACCCACTTGTTTATTCTTTCCTTTATGTCCCTTGCTTTAGGAGACATATCAGTGAAAAAATTGCTGCGTGGGATATCTGAGAGTTTCCTGCCAATGTTCTCCTCGAGGACTTTGATGGTGTTGCGACTTATATTTAAGTCTTTTATCCATCTTGAGTTTATTTTTGTGTATGGTGTCAGCTGATGATCCAATTTCAATTTTTTGCATGTAGCCATCCAGCTCTCCCAACACCATTTGTTGAAGAGGCTGTTATTGCTCCATTTTATGCTTCTGCCCCCTTTGTCAAATATTAGATGCCCATAGAGACCTGGGCTTATTTCTGGACTTTCTATTCTGTTCCACTGGTCTATGGGTCTGTTCTTGTGCCAGTACCAGATTGTTTTGAGTATAGTGGCTTTGTAGTAGAGTTTGATGTCCGGTATTGTGATCCCTCCTACTTTGTGTTTCTTTCTCAAAATTGCTGCAGCTATTCGAGGTCGTTTATGGTTCCATATAAATTTTTGAAATGTCTGTTCTATTTCTGTGAAATACGTCATTGGTATCTTAATAGGGATTGCGTTGAATCTATAAATTGCTTTTGGTAGTATGGACATTTTAAGGATATTAATTCTTCCAATCCATGTGCACGGTATATGCTTCCATTTATTTGTGTCTTCCTTAATTTCTTTTTTCAATGTTGTATAGTTTTCTGCATACAGGTCTTTTGTGTCTTTGGTTAAATTTATCCCTAGGTACTTTATCTTTTTTCGTGCTATATCGAATGGTATATTTTTCCTGATTTCTTCTTCTTCTATTGCATTTCTGGTGTACAAAAACGCCTTTGATTTCTGAATGTTGACTTTGTATCCTGCTGTTTTGCCAAATTCACTTATTAGGTTGAGGAGTTTTTTGGTAGAGTCTACAGGGTTCTCTATGTACACTATCATGTCATCTGCAAACAATGATAGTTTTACTTCCTCCTTTCCTATTTGGATGCCTTTTATCTCTTTCTCTTGTCTGACCGCTGTGGCTAGGACTTCCAATAGGATGTTGAAAAGAAGCGGTGAGAGTGGACATCCTTGTCGTGTTCCCGATCTTAGTGGGAAAGCTTTCAGTTTTTGCCCGTTGAGTATGATATTGGCTGTAGGTTTTTCATATATGGCCTTTATTACGTTGAGGAATGCCCCATTGATTCCCATTTTGCTGAGTGTTTTGATCATAAATGGGTGCTGTACCTTGTCAAATGCTTTTTCTGCATCTATCGAGATGATCATGTGGTTTTTGTCTTTTCTTTGATTTATGTGGTGTATCACGTTTACTGATTTGCGTATATTGAACCATCCCTGCATCCCTGGGATGAATCCCACTTGATCGTGATGGATAATCTTTTGAATGTATTGCTGGATGCGGTTTGCCAATATTTTGTTGAGGATTTTAGCATCCATGTTCATCAGCGAAATTGGCCTGTAGTTTTCTTTCTTTGTAGGGTCTTTATCTGGTTTTGGGATCAGGGTGATGCTGGCCTCATAGAAGGAGTCTGGCAGTCTTCCCTCCTCTTGGATTTTTTGGAATAGTCTGAGAAGGACAGGGGTTAGCTCTTCCTTAAATGTTTTGTAAAATTCTCCTGGGAAACCGTCTGGCCCTGGACTTTTGTGTGCTGGGAGTTTCTTGATGACTGCTTCAATTTCCCCAACTGTTATCGGTCTGTTCAAGCTTTCTGTTTCTTCCTCCTTCAGTGTTGGAAGATTATACTTTTCTAAAAATTTGTCCATTTCATCCAGATTTTCAAAATTCTTGGCATATAATTGTTCATAATAGTTTCTGATGATCATTTGTATTTCTGTGGTATCAGTTGTTATTTCTCCTCTTTCATTTCTGATATTATTAATTTGGGTCCTCTCCCTTTTTTTCTTGATGAGTCTGCTCAAAGGTTTGTCCACTTTATGAATCTTTTCAAAGAACCAGCTTCTGGATTGGTTGATCCTCTGAATTGTTCTTTTTGTCTCTATGTCATTCAGTTCTGCTCTCATCTTGACTATTTCCTTCCTTCTACTTGCTCTGGGATTTATTTGTTGTTGTTTCTCCAGTTCTTCAAGTTGTAGTGTTAGGTCTTTTATTTGAAATGTTTCTATCTTTTTAAGGTAAGCCTGTATTGCTATGAACTTCCCTCTCAGGACCGCCTTTGCTGTGTCCCATAGGTTTTGGACAGTTGTCTGTTCATTTTCATTTGTTTCCAGAAATTTTTTGATTTCTTCTCTTATCTCATTATTGACCCATTCATTGTTTAAAAGTGTACTGTTCAGTCTCCATGAGTTTCCAAGTTTTTGAAGTTTCTCTTTGAGTTTGATTTCGAGTTTCAAGGCCTTGTGGTCTGAGAAAAAGTTTGGTATTATTTCAATCTTCCTGAATTTGCTGAGGCTTGCTTTGTGTCCTATCATGTGGTCTATCTTTGAAAAACTGCCGTGAGCATTTGAAAAGAATGTGTATTTTTCTTCTTTGGGATGTAAGATTCTATATATGTCAGTTAAGTCTCTTTGATTCAGTGTTTCATTCAGTGCCACGATATGTTTATTAATGTTTTGTTTGGAAGATCTGTCCATTTTGGACAGTGGGGTGTTGAAATCCCCTACTATCAGTGTGTTGCTGTCTATATCTTTTTTGAAGTCATCCAACAATTTCCTTATAAACTTGGGGGCTCCTATATTGGGAGCATATAAGTTTACAATGTTGATGTCTTCTTGATAGATTCTTCCTTTAAGTATGATAAAGTGCCCCTCTGGGTCTCTCTTTATGGCCTTTGCTTTGAAATCGACTTTGTCTGATACAAGTATGGCAACGCCAGCCTTTTTCTCATGTCCATTTGCTTGGAATATTATTTTCCATCCCTTTACTTTCAATCTGTGTAGGTCTTTTGCTCTGAGGTAGGTCTCTTGTAGGCAGCATATGTGTGGGTCATGTTTTCTTATCCATTCAGCTACCCTGTGTCTTTTGATTGGGGCATTTAGTCCATTCACATTGAGAGATATTACTGATAGAAACTTACTCATCTTTTCTCTTTGTACTTGTGTTCCTCTCTGTCTCATTCTTTTCCTTCATCTGCTTAAACCAGTCCCCTTAGCATATCTTGGAGTGCTGGTTTGGTAGAGATGTATTCTTTTAGCTTTCTTTTGTCTGGGAAACTCCGTATTTCTCCTTCTATTTTAATGGAGAGCCTAGCTGGGTAGAGCAGCCTTGGCTGTAGGCCCTTGCTTTTCATGGCTTGGAATATTTGTTGCCATTCCCTTCTGGCTTGGAGTGTTTCTGTTGAGAAGTCAGCTCCTAGGCGTATCGGGGCCCCCTTGTATGTTACTTTCTCCTTCTCCCTTGCTGCCTTGAGGATTCTCTCTTTGTCTTTGACATTTGCCATTTTAATGATGATGTGTCTTGGAGTGGACCTCCTTGGGTCCTTCTTGAGTGGGGTCCTCTGTGCCTCCTGGATCCATGAGAGCCTTTCTCTCCTCAAATTAGGGAAATTTTCCATCATTACTTTTTCGAGGAGGTTCTCTATCCCTTGCTCCTCTTCTTCTCCTTCTGGTATCCCTATTATACGGATATTATTGCGTTTCAGGTTGTCCTGCATTTCCCTAAATGCTTCTTCATTCTTTTTGAGCCGTTTTTCCATTTCTTGCTCTTTCTGGGAGCTTTTTTCTACCTTATCCTCCATCTCACTGATTCGATCCTCAGCTTCATCCAGCCTGCTTTGGATTCCTTCTACTGTGTTCTTCAATTCAGAAATGGTATTCTTCATATCCTCTTGTGTCTTCTTGATAGTTTCTATGTCCTTTTCCAGGCTGATATAGTTTGCTGTAAGATCCTGATAGTTTCTCTGCAGTTTCTCATAGTTCTCTTTGAGCTGCCTGAGCTCATTGAGCTTCCTTAGAACCATTGTTTTAAATTCCATATCTGATAGTTCCCTTGCCTCTATTTCATTGAGCTCTCTCTGTGGGGAGTCCCCTTTTCCACTCATTTGGGGAGAACTTCTTTTTCTTCCCATTTTTGTGAGAGTCTGTTAAGTATTTTTGTCCTTTACTTTTCTTTCTGGGCTTGCCTCTGATGATGTCAGTTGTTGACCCTATAGGGCCTTGGGTTGTTTGTTTGAGCCTTTCAGGAGTCTAATGCCTGTGTCTGACTCCTGCTTGGAACAGCTCTGTGACCCCTTCGGTCAGGGCTGGGCTATTTTTTGGGATCTCTCTGCGCTCTCACGAGAGCTCCTTGAGCGCGTTCCCAGCGCGGCAAGGTCCCCCACCTGCCTGGGCTCGCATGTGTTTGCCCCAGACCAGGGAGCTTATTCGCGACCTCCCGTGCTCATCTGACCTCCCTGGCACGCGAGCTTCGCGGCACTGGTCAGTTTAGAGTCTTCTATTGTGTGTTTTCCCCGCTTTTGGCTCTTTGGGTGCGTTGCTTGCCCTCGCCAAATGGGGACTACGGAAATGGGAGGAAATCAGCTCTCCGGTTAATCCTGTTTCTGGTCTCTCCTCCAGGGACTCTGGGCAGCTCTACTTATTTTGTGGGCTGCTCCGCAATCGCGGCGGGCGGGTCAATTTACGCCTGCCCTTGCCCCTCTGTGCAATCCCTCGCAGGCCGTATGGGTGCCAGTCTGTGTGAGGCCTTGCCGGCAGGTGCAAGCGTTTGCCAGCCCGCGTGGGTCACACACACGCTTGCCAACCCTCGCCAGTCACTCGGCGCAAGTGTGCGCGCCTGCTCTGGGTGCAAAAAAGATTTCTTGATCTAAAAATACTTTTATTTTTTTCTTACTTTTCTTTTTTCCTTTTCTTTTCTCTTTCTTTTCTTTCATCCTTCCTTCTTTCTTTTTGCTAAGAGCTTCCTTGTACCATTAAAAAAAAAAAACTTTCCATTTTGTACAACTCCTGGGAGCACCTTTCTAGTTGCATAATGAGATACTGTCCAATTCATGAATTGTTTAATAAAGCCAATTAGATCTTCAAATTTACTCATTTGAATTTTGTTTTGTAACACTTATTAGCTGATTTTACCATCCTTTCCTATGTTGATGGTGTGAAGTCAGAGAAGCAACTTTACCATTTGCTGAACATGAGAAGAGACTTATAGCCAACCTCCAAAATGACCACCAAGAATTTCTGCTTCCTGGTAAACACACCTGTGTAACCCTCTCCCAAAGTTGTATGAAGTTTATTTGGTATAACCAATAGAAAACATCAAAAATTATGGTATATAATTTACAAAATTAGGTTATAAACATGTGGCTTCCATCTTGGGTTCTTCATCTATGTCTCTTGGATCACTTACTCCCAAGAAGGCCAATGGGTACATTGTGAAGATAAGCAATCAGCTTCTGGAGAGGTGCATGTAGCAAGGAACTGAAGTCTCTAGGAAATGATCAGTGAAGGACTGAGTCCTGCCAACAACTATGTGAGTGGACCTGACAGCAGATTCTTCAACTTTGAAATGACTGTAGCTCTGGCTGACAGCTTGACTGCAACCTCATGGGAGACTCTGATGTACAACTACTAAGTTAAACTTCTCTAGAATTCCTGACCCACAGAAATTATGAGACAATAAATTTTTATTACTTTAAGTTGTTCAAGTTTGAGTTAATTTGTTTTGCAACAATAGATAACTAATAGAAGATCCTCCTAAGTGATATTTTTCCCCTACTTAAAAATCATAGAGCAGATTAAATCAAAGTCTGTCTTTGAAATTTCAGGGGATGGAGACACCTTATCTTGTGTCACCTTAATAATGAGGCATGGCCTTTGAGCACCAGTTTGGGTCTGTGCTTCAGGTAATGCACTACACAATAGAATTAGAAGAGAGAAGCTTCAGATGCATTACCCCTCATATCTGAGACCATACTTCTCTCCCTGGAACATGGAGCATCTATGTTATATTTGATCCTGTCTTATTTATCCAATTGTTGGTTCATAGCCTAACTTTTGTTTTCAGCAAAGCTATAAAAAGCCAAAGTCAATCCTCATAGTTGGAAATAAGGAAACACGCCATATATTAGGATAAGAAAGATCCCTTAGCAACTGCATAGCAGTAGTAAAAGGAGTGTTGGGTTTATTAATAGAGACCCCTCCATGGGTTACAAATGAACCCAGAAGTTATTCT
Organism: Pteronotus mesoamericanus; assembly: GCF_021234165.1. NCBI lineage: Eukaryota > Metazoa > Chordata > Mammalia > Chiroptera > Mormoopidae > Pteronotus > Pteronotus mesoamericanus. The sequence continues at coordinate 6,687,313 of NW_026555072.1, forward strand.
CAGCCTTTTGAAAGCATTTGCACCTATTGAATATAATTTTAAAATATTCTCTAAGGTTCAGTGCATTGGACTTAAGATACATATTCATTCACAGAAGATGCCTCAATTCATTGAGTAAATATTTTCTGAACACTGACTAGGCGCCAGGCACTGTGCTAGGATGTGGATTACAATAATGAACAAAGGAAACCTAGTATTTCCTCTCAGATAATTTAGAATCTATTGGGGGAAGTAGTAATTAATCAAATAGTCTCACAAATGAAAACAGAATTCCAACTGTGACTAGTGAGGAGGTAGAGGTACTATGAGAGCATATACATAATTGGAGATATGAACTATTGAGGAAAATAAAAAAAGTGCTCCCCCAGGAAGCGACATTAACTAAAATCTGAAGAAGACATAGGTATTAAAGAGCAGAAGATAATGCCTCTGAGGTTCAGGGAACAGCAGTTACAAAACACCTAATAGTAAGGGGGAATGTGTCGGGCAGTAGGAACAACAACAAGAGAAAAGAACAAGCTGGAAGGCAGAAAGTGTGAACCTGTTCTCTGGTTAATGCGTCTGCTAAGGTCTGTAATTAACCCAATGAAATATCTGCACACCCAGCAACTGATAGTGTGGGTAATCTTATTCTAAGTGCTTTTCATTACATAACAGAAGCATAGCTAAGAGAAAAAATTGTGTGGGAGAGATACCTTGGGGGATGCAAAAATTATGCATTCCTTATTAACCAATGTCACCCCAATAAATTTAATTGTAAAAATAAAAAAATATATACATTCCCTGAGTGTTTTTAATCTATTTTTAAACATTTTATTGTATTTTTTCTATTATCATTTAACCCCCTCATACTTCCTTCCCCACAGCAATTACCATATTATTGTCCATATCCATGAGTCCTTTTTCCTTTTTGCTAGGTCTGTCCACCGCCTAACTTCCCTAAGTGGTTTTTAAAAATCTCTTTGTTTTATCTTTCTGGAGGAGCAAGGCCTAAAGACAAGACTGCTGGGAATTATATCCTCAAAGAGACTTTTCTTTTCCTCTGAGCTTTGGTGTGATCTATCATTCAGTATGGAAGAGCCCTGTAAGAAGGATCCTTGTGAAAATGGTCAATTGGAAAGAATACCCACAGTATGTGGTAGAGGGCTGATAACCTTAATATGTAAATAAATCTGAGAAATCATTAAGGAAATGTGTCTATAAATATATCCTAAAGGAAAATTAGGTCAAGGACATGAACAGGAAACTTACAGAATATTAAATGCAAGTGACTAATAAACATGTGAACAAAAGTTCAAACTCAATAGTTGAAGATAATGTAAGATGATAGCATTAATTGCCTTTGAACTCATTAAAACTTTCAACAATATTAATATTCATTGTTGATGAGTTTATAAGAAAATGATTGGAGATCTGAGAAGGAGGAGTAAGTGGAAGCTACACTAACCTCGTCTTAGGACCAATATGGAATTACAGCTAAATTGTAGAGAAATCATCCTGGATAACCAATTGAATAATAGCTGGAGAGAAGCCTTATAACCATGAAGAGACAGAAGAAAAAACACTTCACCACAATAAGACTGGTATGGAGTGCAGAGGGTGCGTGAGAGGGCTGGCTGGGCTCCCACAGGTGGCAGATGAAGTTCCAGAGGGATATTTCAATGGCTGGGGTTCCCCCTGAGAAATATGTGGTCTAATCCTCAAGCTGGTCTCCTCAGCCTACAGCACCAGAGCTGGAAAGGAACCCAGATAACACCTAGCTGTGAAAAGCAGCAGGGTTTTTGTCTGTCAGGGAGAGATGGCTAAACATGCAGAGCCTCCTAAAAGGCCAATGCTCAAAACTTCATTTGCAGCCATTTACCCTGGGCTCTGGCAGAAGGAGGGCACATTGGACTATAGATACTTGAACAGATTGTAGGGTTGGTGGCTCTAGGGAGATAACTAAAGGAGGACGTGCCAAGACCTCTGTGCTGACTCACTTCCCATAGTGCAGAAGCCATCATTCTCAGGCAGAACACTTCTCTCCAAGTGGAATCAGCCTAAGAGGAAACAATATCCCTGTCTGTGAGAATTACTCTTCCCCATACTGTGGATCTTACACCTAGCTAATGATTACAGCTTGAGGCTATATCATTGATTAGTTTAGGAGCTAAAGCAGAGAATACAAGGAAGCAGCCCAAATAGGAAGACAAAGAAACAGATTCCAAATGAAAGGGGAAAATTCTCCAGAAGAAGAGCTGGGTGAAATGGAGGCAAGCAACTTATCAGATATAGAGTTTAGAGTAAGGATCATAAGGACACTCAGCAGCATGAAAGAAGACATAGATTTCATTAAAAAGGACCAGCCAGAAATAAAGAATGAAAAATCTGAAATAAATCATACACTGGAAGTAATAAATAGTAGGTTAGATAAAGCAGAGGATCTAATCAGTTTTCTGGGAGACAAAGCAAAAAACAAAAAAAAAACAAACAAAAAAAAACACCAAGGCAAAGAAACAAAAAGAAAAAAAGAATTTAAAAAAATGAGGAGAGGTTAAGAAACATTTTGGACAACATGAAGCATAACAACATGTACATCATAGGACTACCAGAAAGAAAAGAAAACTAGCAATGGATCAAGAACCTATTTGAGGAAGTAATGATCAAAATCTTCCTTACTCTGGTGAAGGAAAAGGACATGCAAGTCCAGGAAGCTCAGAGAAGTCCAAACAAGTTGGACCCAAAGAATCGTACACAGAGACACATAATAATTAAAATGGCAAAGCTTAAAGACAAGGAGAGAATCCTAAAAGTCACAAGAGAAAATCAGGTAGTTATATACAAGGGAGCACCAATTAGACTGTCATCAGATTTCACAACAGAAACATTTTGAGCCAGATGAGAGTGGCATGAAATATTCAACGTGATAGAAAGCAAGGACCTAAAACCAAGGCTGCTTTATCCATTGAGTCTATAATTTAAAATTGAAGGAGAAATAAGGAACTTCCCAGACAAGAATAAGCTAAAAGAGTTTGTTAGCACCAAACTAGCTATACAACAAACATGAGAGGGTTTGCTTTTAGAAGAAGAAAAAAAGAAAGAAAAAAATAGCAGAGGAAAACAATCTAACAATAAATGGCACTACATAGGTATCTATCAATAATCACCTTAAATGTAAATGGCTTAAATTCTCCAAGCAAAAGTCAGAGGAGAGCTTAATGTATAAGGAAACAAGACTCAGATATTTGCTACCTCCAAGAGACCCACCTTAGATTGAAGGATAGACACAGACTAAAAGTAAAGGGATGGGAAAATATATTTCATGTAAATGGAAAGGAAAAAAAGCTGGGGTAGCAGTACATCTATCTGACAAAATAGACTTTAAAACCAAGACTATGGTCCTAGTTGGTTTATCTCAAGGGACTGAATGCCGGCCTATGAATCAAAGGATTGCCAGTATATGGCACATGCCTGGATTGCAGGACAGGTCCCCAGTGGGAGGCATGCGAGATACAATCACACATTGATGTTTCTCCCTCTCTCTTTCTCCCTCCCTTCTCTAAAAATAAATAAAATAAAATAAAATAAAAACCAAGGCTATGGTTAGAGACAAAGAAGGACACTACATAATGATAAAGGGAACAACACATCAAGGCATATAAACCTACTAAACATTTACTCAATTGACATAGTAGCACCTAAATATGTAAGAAAACCTTGATGAACATAAAGGGAGAGATAGACAGAAATACAGTCATAATCAGGAATTTTAACAATGCATTGACTTCAATGGATAGGCCTTCCAGATAGAAAATTAACAAGGAAAGAGTGTTCTTAAATGACACACTAGAACAAATGGATTTAATTGATATCTTCAAAACATTTCATCCAAAAGCAAAAGAATATGCATACTTTTCAAATGCACATGGAACGTTTTCTAGGATAGGCCACATGTGAGGACACAAAACAAGTCTCAATAAATTTAGGAAGATTGAAATCACATTAAGCATCTTCTCTGACCACAATGCTATGAAACTAGAAACTAATCATAACACCAAAAAACATGCAAAGACATGGAAGTTAAATAACATGTTATTAAACAATGAATGGGTCAAAAACAAGACCAAGGAAGAAATCCAAAGATACCTTGAAACAAATGAAAATGAGGACAGAACAATCCAAAATCTGTGGGACACTAGGAAAGCAATCTTCAGAGGGAAATTCATAGCTTTACCGGCTTATCTCACAAAACAACAAAAAGTTCAAATAAACAATCTAACTTCACACTTAAAGGGACTTGAAAAAGAACAACAAACAAAGCCCAAAGTGAGTAGAAAGAAGGAAATAATAAAGATTAGAGCAGAAATAAATGAAATAGAGTCTAAAAATATACAAAAGACCAATGAATCCATGAGCTGATTATTTGAAAATATAAACAAGATTAACAAACCTTTAATCAGACTCATCAAGGAAAAAGAGAAAGGGCCCCTCAACATACAATCAATAATGAATGAGGAGAAATAACAAGTGACACCGAAGAAATACACAGGATTTTAAGAAAATATTATGAACAACTATATGCCAACATATTGGACAACCTGGAAAAAAAGATAAATCCCTAAAAACATACAATCTTTGAAAACTAAATCAGGAAGAATCAGAGAATCAGAGATTCTTAATGAAATTGAAACAGTAATAAAAAAATCCCAACAAACAAAAGCCCTTGACCTAATGGCTTCCCAGGTGAATTTTACCGAACATTGCAAGGACTAACATCTCTACTTCTTAAACTATTTCACAAAATTCAAGAGGAGGGAAGGCTCCCAAACTCATTTTAGGAGGCCGGCATTATCCCAATTTTAAAACCAGATAAAGACACCCCAAAGAAAGAAAATTATCGGCCAATATCCCTGATGAACATGGACACTGAAATCTTCAACAAAATATTAGCAAACCGAATATAGCAATGCATCAAAAGGTCATACAACATGATCAAGTTGTATTTCATCTGGAATTGCAATGTTGGTACAACATTCACAAATCAGTAAATGTGATTTACCACATTAAAAAAATGAAGGATAAAATTCACATGATCATATCAATAGATGCAGAAAAAACACTTGATAAAATCCAGCACCCATTTATGATAAAAACAAAACAAAACAAAACTCTCAGCAAAGTGGGATTAGAGGGCATATACCTAAGTATAATAAAGGCCATATATGACAAACCCATAGCCAGCATCATACTCAACCCATTAAATTGCAAATGTTCCCCTTAAGCTTGGGAACAAGATAGGAATGGCCACTTTCACCTCTTTGGTTCAACATAGTACTGGAAGTTCTAGCCACAACAATCAGACAGGAAGAAGAAATAAAAGGCATTCAAGTTGGAAAGGAAGAAGTAAAACTATAATTCCTTGCAGAGGACAAGACATGATATTCTACATAGAGAACCCCAAAGATTCCACAAAGAAATTCCTAGAACTGATAAATGAATTCAGCAAAATAGCAAAATACAAAATTAATATCCAGAAATCAGTTGCATTTTCATATGCCAATAATGAACTAACAGAAAGGGAAATTAAGAAAACAGTCCCATTCAAAATTGCAACAAAAAGAATAAATTACCTAGGAATAAACCTAACCAAGGATGTAAAAGACTTGTACTAGGAAAATTATGACACTGAAGAAAAAAATAGAAGATATAAATAAGTGAAGTACATACCATATTCATAAATAGCAAGAATTAACATTAAAATGTCCATGCTACCCAAAGCAATCTATAGATTCAGTGCAATTCCTATGAAGATTCCAATGACATATTTCACAGAACTAGAAAAAAAATCTCAAAAATTTATATGGACTCACAAAAGGTCCTGCATAGCAACAGCAATCCTGAGAAAGAAGATAGTCAGAGGAATCATGCTACCTAATACCAAACTATTCTATAAGGTCATGGTAATGAAAACAGCATAGTACTAGCATAAAAGCAGACATACAGATGAATGGAACAGAATAGAGAGCCCAGAAATACGCCCACAACTTTATAGTCAATTAATATTTTTAAAGGATTTTATTTATTTATTTTTAGAGAGGGGAAAGGAGGGAAAAAGAGAGGAAGAGAAATATCAATGTGTGGTTGCCTCCTGCACACCCCCTACTGGGAGCCTGGCCTGCAACTCAGGCATGTGCCCTGACTGGGAATTGAACTTGTGACCCCTTGATTTGCAGACCAGCCCTCAATCTACTGAGCCACACTGACCATGGCATATAGACAATTAATATTTGACAAAGGAAGTAAGCACATACAATGGGCTAAAGATAGTCTTTCAATAAGTGGTGTTTGGAAAATTGGACAGATACTTGCATAAAAATGAAACTAGAGCACCATCTTATACCACACACAAGAATAAATTCAAAATGGATCAAACATTCAAATGTTAAATCCCAAACCATAAAAACTGTAGAAGAAAACATAGGCAGCAAAATCTCAGACATTATTCACTGCAATATTTTATTAGCTATCTCTCTCCAGGCAAGGGAAACAAAAGAGAGAATGAACAAATGGGAGTACATCAAACTAAAAAGTTTTTGCACAGCAAAGGAAATAATCAACAGAATAGAAAAGAATCCTACAATATGGGAGAACACATTTGTTGATACATCTGATAAGGGGTCAATATCCAAAATTTATAAGAACTTCAAAACTCAATACCAAAAGAAACCAAACAACCCAATTAAAAAATGGGCAAATAATCTGAATAGATAGTTCTCTGAAGAGGACACACTGATGACAAATAAACATATGAAATGATGCTCAATGTCACTAATTGCCAGTGAAATGCAACTTAAAACCATAATGGGATACCATCTCACATCTGTCAGAATGACTATCACCAATAAATCAACAAACAACAAGCGCTGACAAAGATGTGCAAAAAGGGAAATCCTTTTCCATTGTTGATGGGAATGCAGATCGGTGCAGCCACTGTGGAAAAGTGTGGAGATACCTCAAAAAATTAAAAATGGATCTGTCTTTTGACTCAGTAATCCCACTTCTGGCAATGTACCTGAAGGAACCGAAAGCAATATTTTGAAAGAACATAAGCACCCCTATGTTCACTACAGTGTTATTTACAATTGCCAGGATATGGAAACAGTTTAAGTGCTCATCAAGAGATGAGTGGATAAAACAACTGTGGGATATTTCTACAATGGAATACTACTTGGCCATAAAAAAGCCAATACCCTTTTGGACAGTATGGATGGAACTGGAGAACATAATGCTAAGTGAAATAGGCCAGTGAGAGAAAGACAAACATATGATTTCACTCACATGTGGAATCTAATGAACACAATGAACTAACAAGGAAAATGGGGACAGACTCATAGATGGAGAGCAGGATGACAGCTACTGAGGTGGTGAGTCTGGAGGGTTTGAGGAAAATGGAAAAAGGTCTCATGTACATGGCAACATTGTGGTGATTGCTCTGGGGGAGGGCGATATAAGGGGACTAATTTGTAATGGGAAAAAATACATTTAAAAATAAAAAAATAAACTATTTTCACATTTTTATTTTTTTAATTTATTTTTTCAAATACATTTGTCTCTGCCTCCCCCCCACCACTTTCCCTTGCCCCTTCCCTCCTTCCCTCCCTCAGCTCTTCCCCTTTGGTTTTGTCCATGAGTCCTTGCTATATGTTCCTTGACTTTCCCCTTCCCTTCCTTTTCCCCGCCCTCCCTCCTTCCCTCTTGTCTCTGTTGATTTCTTTTCCTTTCAGTGTTGCTGGTCTTATTTTCCTTGCATCTTTGTATTGTTGGTTAGGTTCCGCTTATAGGTGAGATTATATGGTATTTGTCTTTCGCCTCCTGGCTTATTTTGCTTAGCATAATGCTCTCCAGTTCCATCCATGCTGTCGCGAAGTTTAGTAGTTCTTTTTTTTCTTTCTGCTGCGTAATATTCCCACATTTTTAATAGTTGATTGAGGGATAGTTCAGGGTCCACGAGACCACCAGAAATTTTGACCATTTGGTAGGAGTCACAGGACTATGCATATAGTCATACTCATGGCTATGTTTTGTTTCTGTTTTTGTTTTTGTTTTTATACCAAAAAGCTAAGAAGAAAAATCACCAAAGAGAAAAGGTGCATAGGGTGAAGTCCAGGAGAGACCTGGCATTCCAAGCTGCAATGAGTTCTCTCCCAGTGGAGGATACACACAAAATTATTCCAAGAACAAATTGTGATAACATGTGTGAAATGCTGTCTGTCAGGGAAGGAATTGGAAAGCCAGTGCCCAAGGATTTATTGGAGGCTTATCACATAGATAGTCTTTGACTAGTATGCACCCAAATGCCTGAGTCACAGAAGTAAAGCACATGTTCAGCGTAAACCACATTTTTTGTCTCAACTGAAATCACAGTCTTAGCTGCAATGTTAATAATTCTGGCAGATTGCTATTGTTCTCAGTCACACCCTGGATACATGGCTTGTTTTACATAGCTTAGTTCTGAATCAAATAGCACCAATGTTATGAAATTAGAGCTTTTATACAGAACTATGGGTCTCATGAAAATAATGACTGTGCTGTGGGGAAGGGCTTTTAAGAGAACTCCAAAAGAGGTCACTTCTCTTTTTGACTGTAAAACTGAAATTTTCATGGCTACCGTGCTAAATGAGGTGGGGATGGGGAATGAGATCATGTTTAAATTAAAATGCCATAGACCCCATGGTTATTAGCAAGATTCAATAATATTTTTTCTTTTAAAATTTTTCAAATACATTTGTCTCAATTTACCCGCCACCACTTTCCCCTGGCTACCTACCGCCATCTCCCCTGCACAATCCTTCCTGACCTTGGTTTCATCAATGTGTCCTTCATACCTGTTGCTTGATCTGACCCTTCCCGTTCCCTTCCCTACTACCCCCCTGACTGCCTTCCTCTCGTGCCCATAAGTTTCTTATTTATTTTAATGTTGCTAGTTACATTTTCCTTGCTTGCTTATTTTGTTGGTTAAGATCCACATATAGGTGAGATCATATGGTATTTGTCTTTACACACCTGGCTTATTTCAATTAGCATAATGCTCTCCAGTTCCATCCATGGTGTTGTGAAGCGTAGTAGCTTGCGCTTTCTGTTGCATAGTATTCCATTGTGTGAATGTACCATAGTTTTTTAAAAGATTTTATTTATTTATTTATTTATTTGCCCCAAACCCAATAAATTTATTTATTTATTTTTAATTTTTTACCTTAATACATTTGTATCCTCATTCCCCCTACCATTTCCCCAGCCCCCTCCCCCCTCAGTCCTTCCGCACTTTGGCTTTGTCCATTAGTCGTTGCTATATGTTCCTTTACTTGACCCTTCCCTTCCTTTTCCCCACCCACTCCTCCCTCCTTCTCTCTTGCCTCTGTTGGTTTCTTTTTTGTTTCGATGTTGACGGCCTTATTTTCCTTACACCTTTGTTTTGTTGGTTGGGTTCCACTTATAGGTGAGATTATACAGTATTTGTCTTTCGCCCCCTGGCTTATTTTGCTTAGCATAATGCTCTCCAGTTCCATCCATGCTGTCGTGAAGTTTAGTAGTTCTTTTTTTTTCTTTCTGCTGCATAGTATTCAATTGTGTAAATGTATCATAATTTCTTTATCCAATCATGTACTGAGGGCCTTTAGGTTACTTCCAAGACTTGGCTATTGTAAATTGTGCTGCTATGAACATTAGGGTGCATAGGGTCTTTTGAATTGGCGTTTTGGGATTCTGAGGGTATAGTCCCAGCAGGGAATCACAGGATGAAAAGGCAGCTCAATTTTCAGTTTTTTGAGGAAATTCCACACTGCTTTCCACAAAGACTGCACCAGTCTGCATTCCCACCAACAGTGTACTAGGGTTCCCTTTTCTCCACAGCCTCGCCAGCACCTGTTGTTTGTGGATCTGTTTATGATGGCCATTCTGACCAGTGTGAGGTGGTACGCCACGGTGGTTTTAATCTGCATCTCTCTGATGGCTAGTGATGCTGAGCATCCTTTAAAATGTCTTTGGGCCCTCTGTATCTCTTCCTTAGAAAAACATCAGCCCAGTTCCTTTGCCCATTTTTTGATTGGATCGTTTGTCTTCTTGGAGTGGAGTCGAGTGAATTCTTTATATATCTTGGAGATCAAACCTCTATCTGATGTATCTTTAGCAAATATATTTTCTCACATGGTTAGCTCCCTTTTCATTTTGCTGATGTTTTCTTTAGCCATGCAGAAGCTCCTTATTTTGATGAGGTCCCACTCGTTTATTCTTTCTTTTATATCCTTTGGTTTAGGAGACATATCGGTGAAAAAATTGCTGCATAGGATATCTGAGAGTTTCCTGCCAATGTTCTCCTCTAGGATTTTGATGGTGTTGCGACTTATATATAAGTCTTTTATCCATCTTGAGTTTATTTTGTGTATGGTGTCAGCTGATGATCAAATTTCAATTGGTTGCATGTAGCTGTCAAGCTCTCCCAACAGCATTTTTAGAAGAGACTATTTTTACTCCGCTTTATGCTTCTGCCCTCTATGTCAAATATTACTTCCCCATATAAACCTGGGCTTATTTCTGGGCTTTATATTCTTTTCCACTAGTCTATGTGTTTGTTCTTGTGCCAGTACTAGATTGTTTTGAATATAGTGACTTTGTAGCATAGTTTGACGTCCGGTATTGAGATCTCTCCTACTTTGTTTTTCTTTCTCAGAATTACTCCGGTTATTTTGGGTCGTTTATGGTTCCATATAAATTTTTGAAATGTCTGTTCTATTTCTGTAAAATGTGTCATTGCTATTTTAATAGGGATTGCGTTGAATCTATAAATTGCTTTGGGTAGTATAGACATTTTGATGATATTGATTCTTCCAATCCATGAACATGGTATATGCTTCCATTTATTTGTGTTTTTCTTAATTTATTTCTTCAATGTTATATAGTTTTCTGTGTACATGTATTTTACCTCCTTAGTCAAATTTATTTCTAGGTACGTTATTTTTCTTGTTGCTATAACGAATGGTATTTTTTTCTGATTTCTTCTTCTTCTATTTCATTGCTGATGTACAAAAATGCCTTTGATATCTGAATATTGACTTTGTATACCACTGTTTTGCCAAATTCAGTTATTAGGTTGAGTAGATTGTTGGTAGAGTCTACAGGGTTTTCTATGTACACTATCATGTCATCTGCAAACAATGATAGATTTACTTCCTCTTTTCCAATTTGGATGCCTTCTATTTCTTTTTCTTATCTGTCCACTGTGGCTTGGTCTTCCAATATCATGTTAAATAGAAGTGGTGAAAGCGGGCATCCTTTTCGTGTTCCCAATCTTAGTGGGAAAGCTTTTAGTTTTTGCACGTTGAATATGATGTTGGCTGTAGGTTTTTCATATATGGCCTTTATTATGTTGAGGAATGCCCCATTTATTCCCATTTTGCTGAGGGTTTTGATCATAAATGGGTGCTGTATCTTATTAAATGCTTTTTCTGCATCTATCAAGATGATCATGTGGTTTTTGTCTTTCCTTCTGGTTATGTGATATATTATGTTTATTAATTTGCATATATTGAACCATGCCGGCATCCCTGTGATTAATCCCACTTAACCATGGTGGGTGACCTTTTCAATATATTGCTGGATGTGGTTTCCCAACATTTTCTTGAGGATTTCAGCATCAATGTTCATCAGCGATATTGGCGTGTAATTTTCTTCCTTAATTGTGTCCTTATCTGGTTTTGGGATCTTTCTATGATGCTGGCCTCATAATAAGAGTCTGGGAGTCTTTCCTCATCTCAGAATTTTTGGAATAGTCTGAGAAGGACAGGGTTTAGCTTTTCCTTAAATGTTTTGTAAATTTCTCTTGTGAAACTATCCAGCCCAGGCTTTTGTGTGCCTGGAGTTTCTTGATTACTGCTTCAATTTCCCCAGCTGTTATCGGTCAGTTCAGGCTTCCTGATTCTTGTTCCTTCAGTGTTGGAAGACTATACTTTTCTAGGAATTTGTGCATTTCATCAAGGTTTTCAGATTTCTTGCCAAATAATTGTTCATAGTCGTTTCTTGCAATGCTTTGTGTTTTTGTGGTATCAGTTGTTTTTCCTCCTCTTTCATTTCTGATATCCTTTATTTGGGTCCTCTCCCTTTTATTCTTGATGAGTCTGCTTAAAGGCTTGTCAATTTCATTTATCTTTTAAAAGAACCAACTCCTGAACTGGTTGATCTTTGAATTGTTCTTTTCATCTCTATGTCATTCAGTTCTGCTCTAATCTTGACTATTTCTTTCCTTCTATTTGCTCTGGGATTTATTTTGTTGTTGTTTCTCCAGTTATTGTTGTAGTTGTAGTGTTAGGTCTTTTATTTGAAATGTTTCTATCTTTTTTAGGTCAGGCTGTATTGCTATGAACTTCCCTTTCAGAACTGCCTTTGCTCTGTCCCATAGGTTTTGGACTGTTGTCTGTTCATTTTCATTTGTTTCCAGAAATTTTTGATTTGTTCTCTTAATCATTATTTACCCATTCATTGTTTAATCGTCTACTTTTCAGTCTCCATGAGTTTGCAAGTTTTTGAAGTTTCTCTTTGAGGTTGATTTCCAGTTTCATGCCCTTGTGGTCCAAGAAAAAGTTTGGTATTATTTCAATTTTCCTGAATTTACTGAGGTTTGCTTTGAGTCCTATCATGTGGTCTATCTTTGAAAAAGTGCCATGAGAATTTGAAAAGATTGTGTATTTTTCTTCTTTGGGATGTAAGGTTGTATATATGTCAGTTAAATCTCTTTGATTTAGTGTATCATTGAGCACCACAATATGCTTATTAATGTTTTGTTTGGAAGATCTGTCCATTTTTGACAGTGGTGTGTTGAAATCCCCTACTATCAGTGTGTTGCTGTCTATATCTTTTTTGAAGTCATCCAACAATTTCCTTATAAACTTGGGGGCTCCTATATTGGGAGCATATAAGTTTACAATGTTGATGTCTTCTTGATAGATTCTTCCTTTAAGTATTATAAAGTGCTCCTCTGGGTCTCTCTTTATGGCCTTTGTTTTGGAATCTACTTTGTCTGATACAAGTATGGCAACCCCGGCCTTTTTCTCTTGCCCATTTGCTTGGAATATGTTTTTTCCTTCCCTTTACTTTCAATCTGTGTTGGTCTCTTGCTCTGAGGTGGGTCTCTTGTAGGCAGTATATGTGTGGGTCATGTTTTGTTATCCATTCACCTACCCTGTGTCTTTTGATTGGGGCATTTAGTCCATTCACATTGAGAGATATTACTGATAGGAACTTACTCATCCTTTTTTCTTTGTACCTGTGTTCCTCTCTCTCTCATTCTTTTCCTTCATCTGCTTAAACCAGTCCCCTTAGCATATCTTGAAGTGCTGGTTTGGTAGAGATGTATTCTTTTAGCCTTCTCTAGTCTGGGAAACTCAGTATTTCCCCTTCTATTTCAATTGAGAGCCTAGCTGGATAGAGCAGCCTTGGCTGTAGGCCCTTGCTTTTCATGGCTTGGAATATTTGTTGCCATTCCCTTCTGGCTTGTAGTGTTGCTGTTGAGAAGTCAGCTCCTAGGCATATCGGGGCCCCCTTGTATGTTACTTGCTCCTTCTCCCTTGCTGCTTTGAGGATTCTCTCTTTGTCTTTGATAGTTTCCATTTTAATTATGATGTGTCTTGGAGGGAACCTCCTTGAGTCCCTCTTGAGTGGGATCCTCTGTGCCTCCTGAATCCATGAGAGCCTTTCTCTCCTCAAATTGGGGAAATTTTCCATCATTACTTTTTCGAGCAGGTTCTCTATCCCTTGTTCCTCTTCTTCTACTTCTGCTATCCCGATTATGCGCATATTATTGCGTTTCAGGTTGTCTTGCATTTCCATGAATGCCTCTTCATTCTTTTTGAGTCTTTTTTCCATTTCTTGTTCTTTCTGGGAGCTTTTTCTACCTTATCCTCCATCTCACTGATTTGATCCTCAGCTTCATCCAGCCTGCTTTTCATTCCTTCTACCGTGTTCTTCAATTCAGAAGTGGTATTTTTCATATCCTCTTGTGTCTTCTTGATAGTTTCTATGTCCTTTTCCTCATGGATATAGTTTGCCATAAGTTCTTGATAAGTCCCTGCAGTTTCTGATAGTTATCTTTGAACTGGCTGAGCTCATTCAGCTTCCTTATAGCCATTGTTTGAATTCAATATCTTATAGTTCACTTGCCTCTATTTCATTTAATTTTCTCTGTAGAGATTCCTCCTTTCCCGTCATTTGGGGGAACTTCTTTTCCCTTCCAGTATTTGTGAGAATCTTTTTTTTTTTTTTTTTTTTTTTTTTTGCTTCTGCTTCAATTGATCTGTCTGGATTTCCTGACTTTGTCGATTGAACTTCTATGGTAGTAGGCAGGACTTTTTATTTATTTATTATTATTTTTTTTCTGGGTCTGCCTCTGATGATGTCATTTGTTGACCCTGTCTGACCTTAGGCCAATTGTTTGAACCTTCCAGGAATCTAGTTTCTGTGTGTGTCTCTTGCAATTTTCAATCTGGTCACTCTGCCTTCATCTGTCAGGCTTAGGCACCACAGGGTGTAGCAGTGCCTCCTGATGTTGCGATTATCATGTCCTTATAGGCGGGTGACACTCAGGGTAGTGGTCCACCTGAGCAAGATGGAGAGCATGGATTGAGGAAGGAGTCATTACCAGGATTCCCCTCAGCTACTCCTGTAGTTGTCTTTCCATTGCCTCTGCCTCCAGTCTCTCCTGAAGAGTCTCTTAGCCACTCTGTGTCCCCTTTAGCCGGGGGTCTACTATTTCTGAAGGCAGCTCTGCACTCAGCACCAAGACCAGCATGCAACTTCTGTCTGGGCCAGACTGTTCTGAGGTCAGGGCTATTATTTCTTTTCCTGCTGCTGCCTCTTTGGGGTGTGGTCTGCTTGTGCAAAATGGATTCTACAGAATGGGGAGGGAGTCAGCCCCGGGAATCCTGGTTATTCTTCCAGTTCTTTCCCCAATGCCTCTATCTCCAGTGTGTCCTCGAGGGTCTCTGGAGAGCTCTGTGACCCCTTTGGACAGGGGTTCACTATTTCTGTGGACCATGTTGTACTCGCATGCCAGCCCACTTGTGCATATGCACCAGCCTGCTCACCTGTGCACAGGCACTTGGCGGTTTAAGGCTGGGTGTTGTGTGCTTTCCCGCTTCTGCCTCTTTATGGGCGTGGCCTGCCTGCACAAAATGGAGACTACGGAGTGGAGAGGGAGTTAGCTCCGGGAATCTCCAGCTGCACCTCTAGTTCTTTCCCCAATGCCTCTATCTCCAGTCTCTCCTCAAAAGTCTCCAGGCAACTCTGTGTCTCCTTTGGCCAGGGATCCCCTATTTCTTCTGGCCACTCTGTATTCAGCACCCCAGCCAACATGTGCACAAGCTCTGGGCAGAGCACACAGAAGGTGGGTTTATTGATTAACATATGCCTGAGTGATATGGTAGCTGCAGAGTGGAAGGGGGTTATCACCGGGGCTCTGCTGGCCACTGTATCAGTTCTCTTCACAAAGTTTTCCTCACTAATCTTTCCTCAGGCATCAGTCAACTCTGCTGCTGCCTCTACCCAGAGATCAAAGATGGCAGTTGCCACTGCAAATTTTTGCGTTGGACCTTTAAATGTCACTGCATCTCTAGCCACCTGTCTCTGGCAGAGAACGCCCCTAAGCTTTTCATGGTTGTGTTTTGTCTGTGTGTTTTTCTGGTTTCAGATGCTGTAGTCTACCAGACCCAGTTTATGATTCAGACCCTGTTCTTCTCAGGGGGATCTAACTGGCCCATGGCCAGAAATCCAGAGGGATTTCAATATCCCTCTGGAGCTGGTGCCCATGGGCCCCCAGCCCACCCTCTTGAGCCTCTACCACACTTCTCAACCATTAAGGTGTGTGGAAGTTGATTCCACTGTCTACCTGTGGCCCCAAGGCTCCTCTCCCTCTCTCAGTCCATTGTTTTCCAGGTGATTTCTCCACAATTTAGTCAGAATTCCAGTTTGCCCTTGGGAGGAGGTCAGCATGACTTCCATTCACTCTTCTGCCATCTTCTCCCCTCCTGTACCATAGTTTTTTGATCCACTCATTTACTGATGGGTACTTAGGCTGCTTCCAGGACTTGACTATTGTAAATTGTGCTGCTATGAACATTGGGGTGCATAGGTTTTTTGAATTGGTATTTTGGGATTCTTAGGGTAGAATCCCAGCAGTGGAATGGTTGAGTCAAAAGGCAGTTCCATTTTTATCTTTTTGAGGAAATTCCAAACTGTTTTCAACAGTGGCTGCACCAGTCTGCATTCCCACCAAGAGTGTACTAGGATTCCCTTTTCTCCACAGCTTTACCAGGACCCATGGTTTGTTGATTTATTTATGATGGCCATTCCGACTGGTGTGAAGTGGTATCTCATTGTGGTTTTAATTTGCATTTTTCTGATGGCTAGTGATGATGAGCAGCCTTTAATATGTCTTTGGGCCCTATGTATGCGCTCCCTGGAGAAGTGTCTGTTCCGGTCTTTTGCCCATTTTTTAATTGGATTGTTTGTCTTCCTGGAGTGGAGTAGTATCAGTTCTTTATATATTTTGGAAATCAAACCACTGTCTGACCTCTCCAAGGAAGAAATACAAAGGGCCCAGAGCTATTACCCTTCATGACAGCATGGATGGAACTAGAGAGCATTATGCTTAGTGAAATAAGGCAGTGGAAGAAAGACAAATATTGTATGATCTCAACAATAAGTAGAACCTAAACAAGGAAACAACCAAGCAAGGAAAATATAACCAGCAACATTGAAAGAATAAAGAAACCAACTGAATCAAGAGGGAAGGGGGGGCGGTTAAAAGGAAAGGAAGGTTAGAGTCAAGGAACGTGTTTAAAGGACCCATGGACAAAGCCAAAATGGGAATGGATTGAGTGAGGGAGGTGACGGAGGGTGGCAGGGGAAAGTGGTGGCAGGTAGGTGGAGAAAAATGTATTTGAACAAAAAAAAAAAACAACTAAATTTAAAAAAAAAAAAAACGCTGTCTGAGGAATCATTGGCAAATATATTTTCCCTTATGGTTGTTTCCCTTTTCATTACACTGCTATTTTCTTTAGCTGTGCAGAAGATTCTGATGTGATGAAGTCTCTTTTGCTTATTTTTTTTCCTTTACATCCCTTGTTCTAGGGGAAATATAAGTGAAAATATTGCTGCGTGGGATACCTAAGAGTTTCCTGCCTATGTTCTCCTCTAGGACTTCTATGGTGTCGCAACTTATGTTTAAGTCTTTTATCCATCTTGAGTTTATTCTTGTGTATGGTGTTAGTTTGGGGTCAAATTTCATTTTTTTGCATATAGCAATCCAGCATTCCCAACACAATTGTTGAAGAAGCTATTTTTACTCCATTTTATGCTTCTGAACCATTTGTCAAATAGTAATTGACCATAGAGACACGGGTTTATTTCTGGGCTCTCTATATCCTGTTCCCTTGATCTATGTGTCTGTTCTTATGCCAGTATCAGACCATTTTTATTACTGTGGCATTGTAATATGGTTTGATATCAGGTATTGTGATCCCTCCTGTTGCTTCTTTTTTCTCAAAATTGCTGCAGCTCTTCGAGGTCATTTATGGTTCCACATAAATTTTTGAAATGTCTGTTCTATGTCTGTGAATTATGTCACTTGTATTTTAATAGGGATTGCATTGAATGTATAAATTGATTTGTGTAGT
Source organism: Pteronotus mesoamericanus (assembly GCF_021234165.1). Taxonomy (NCBI): domain Eukaryota; kingdom Metazoa; phylum Chordata; class Mammalia; order Chiroptera; family Mormoopidae; genus Pteronotus; species Pteronotus mesoamericanus. The sequence goes on from NW_026555072.1 coordinate 6,705,012, forward strand.
ATGGACATTTTGATGATGTTAATTATTCCAGTTCATGAATATGGTATATTCTTCCATTTGTTTGTGTCTTCCTTAATTACTTTCTTCAGTGTTGTATAGTTTTCAGAGTACAAGTTTTTTACCTCCATGATTAATTTTATTCCTAGGTACTTAATTTTTCTTGTTGCTGTAGCAAAGGGGATTTTTTCCCCCTGATTTATGCTTCTGACATTTCATTTTTGGTATACCAAAATGCCTTTGATTTATGAATATTGATTTTGTATCCTGCTGTTTTGCTAAATTCACTCATTAGGTTGAATAGTTTTTGGTGGAATCTATGGGGTTTTACATGTACACGATCATATCATCTGCAAACAATAATACTTTTATTTAATCCCCTCAAATGTGTATGCCTTTTATTTCTTTTTCTTGTCTGATCCCTGTGGCGATGACTTCCAATACTATGTTGAATAAAAATGGTGATAGCGGACATCCTTGTCTAGTTCCTGGCCTTGTAGGAAAGCTTTTAGTTTTTGCCCATTGAGTATGAGATTGACTGTCATTTTTCATGTATGGACTTTATTATGTTGAGGTATGCACCCCTTTTCCCCCACCTTTTTGAGAGTTTTTTTTTTAATCATAAATGGGTGCTGTACCTTATCAAAAGCTTTTTCTGTAACTATTGATATGATCATGTGGTTTCTGTCTTTACTTTGGTTTATGTGATGTATTACTTTTATTAACTTGTGATATTGAACCATCCTTGCATCCCTGGGAAGAATCCCACCTGATCATGGTAGATGAACTTTTTAATGTATTGCTATATATGGTTTGCAGTATTTTGTAGAGCTTTTAAGAATCTATGTTCATCAGCAAGATTGGACTGTTGTTTTCTTTCTTGGTTGTGTCTTTACCTGGTTTTGGGATGAGGATGATGCTGGCCTCATAAAAACAGTTTAGGAGTCTCCCCTCTTCTCATAATTTTTAGAATAGTCTGAGAAGGACAAGGGTTAGCTTTTCCTTAAATGTTTTGTAACACTCTCCTGTGAAACAATACAGTCCAGGGCTTTGTTTTCTGGGAGATTTTTGATTATTGATTTAATTTCATCAACTGTTATTGGTCTGTTCAGGCTTTCTGCTTCTTCATTCAGTATTGAAAGGTTATGTTTTTCTAGAAATTTGTCCATTTCACTGAGGTTTTCAAATTTCTTGGCATATAATTGTTCACAGTAATTTCTTACAATCCTTTTTATTTATGTGCTATCAGTTGTTATTTCTCTTCTTTCATTTCTGATATTATTTATTTGGGTCCTCTCCCTTTTTTTCTGGATGTGTATGCTTAAGGGCTTGTCAGTTTTGTATATCTTTTTGAAAAACCAGCTCCTGGATAGTTGATCTTTGAATTGTACTTTTAGTTTCCATGTCATTCAATTCTGCTCTGATCTTTATTATTTCATTTATTTTGCTGGCTCTGGGCTTTGTTTGTGTTGTTTCTACAGTTCTCGAAGCTGGAGGGTTAGTTCCTTTGTCTAAAGTATTTCTATCTTTTTAAGTAGGCCTGTATTGCTATGAATTTCCCTCCCAGGACTGCCTTTGCTGTGTCTCATAGGTTTTTGACTATTGTGTGTTCATTTTCATTTGTTTCCAGAAACTTTTTAATTTCTACTCTTATCTCACTATTGACCCATTCATTGTTTAACAGTGTGCTATTCAGTCTCCATGAGTTTGCATGTTTTTGAGGTTTTTCCTTGAGGTTGGTTTCTAATTTCAAGCCCTTGTGTTCCGAGAAAATGCTGGTTATGATTTTGATATTCCTGAATTTGCTGAGCCTTGTTTTGTGTCCTATCATGTGGTCTATCTGAATATTTACCATGTGCATTTGAAAAGAATGTGTGTTTTGCTACTTTGGGATGAAAGATTCTACACATGTCAGTTAAGTCGATTTGATCTAATGCATGATTCAATTCCACAATATCCCTTTTGATGTTTTGTTTGGAAGATCTGTACATTTTTGACAGTGGAGTGTTAACATCCCCTACTATCAGTGCATTACTGTCTATATCTTTCCTAAAGTCCTCCAAGATTTTCCCTATATATGTGGGTGCTCCTATGTTGGGTGCATATATGTTTACAATGTTTATGTCTTCTTGATGGATTCTTCCTCTGAGCATTATAACATCTCCTTCTGGGTGCCTTTTGATTGATATTTTTGAAATCTATTTTTCCTGATATAAGTATTGCTACCCAGGGTTTTTTTTCCATGTCCATTTTTCTTGGAATATTTATTTCCATCACTTTACTTTGAGTCTATGTAAGTCCTTTGTTCTGAGGTGGGTCTCTTGTAGGCAGCATATGTGCGGGTCATTTTTCCTTATCCAATCAGCTATCTTATTTCTTTTCATTGGGTAATTTAATCCATTTACAGTTAAAGTTATTTTTTATAGGTACTTATTCATTTTTTATCATTGTACCTGAGAACTCCTCTCTCTCACTCTTTTCTTCATCTTCTTAACACAGTCCCTTTAGCATATCTTCTAGTATTGGTTTGGTGGTGGTGTATTCTTTTAGCTTTCTTATGTCTTAGAAACTCCTTACTTCATCTTACATTTTAATTGAGAACCTCTTTCAGTAGAGTCGTCTTGCCTGCAAGCTCTTACTTTTCATTACTTTGAATACTTCTTGCCAGTCCTTTCTGGCTTTCAGTGTTTCTATTGAGAAGTCAGCTGCTAGCTGTATCGGAGCTCCCTTGTATGTTACTAACTCTTTCTCCTGTACTGCCTTTAGGATTCTCTGTTTGTCTTTGCTATTTGCCATTTTAATGATGATATGTCTTGGAGTGGGCCTCATTGTGTTGCTCTTGAATGGGACCCTCTGTGCTTCTGGCACTTTTCTGACTTTTTCTCTCCAATTAGGGAAGTTTTCCATCATTTCAATTTCAGACATGTTCTCTATCTCTTGTTTCTTCTCTCCTCCTGGTATCCCTATTACATGGATATTACTATTTCAGTTTGTCCTGCATTCCCCAGGACACCTCTTCATTGTTTTTTAGTCTTGTTTCATTTTCTTGCTCTCTCTGAGAGCTTTTTCTTCTACCTTTTCTTACAGCTTGCTGATTTGATCCTCTGCTTCATCTAGCCTGTTTTTGATTCCTTCTACTGTGTTCTTCAATTCAGAAATTGTATTCATTTCGTTCTTGCCCCTTATTGATGGTTTCCATGTCTTTTTTTTCATTCTGATATAGTTTTCAATAATTTCCTCATAGTTTCCTTGTAGTTTTTGGTAATTCTCTTTGTGGTCACTGAGCTTCCTTAGAACTGTTGTTTGGAACTCAGTATCTGATAGTTTGTTTGCCTCTATTTCATTTAGTTCTCTTTCTGGGGATTCCTCCTTTCCTTTCAATTGGGTGATGTTTCTTTTCCTTCTCATTTTTTGTGAGACTCTCCTTTTTTGCTTCCGCTTCTTAAATTGATCTGTCTTGACTTCCTGACTTTTTGGTATGAATTTCTGTTGTAGGAGACTGCCTGTTTTCTTTTTCTTTCTTTCTTTCTTTCTTTCTTTCTTTCTTTCTTTCTTTCTTTCTTTCTTTCTTTCTTTCTTTCTTTCTTTCTTTCCTTTCTTTCCTTCCTTCCTTCCTTCCTTCCTTCCTTCCTTCCTTCCTTCCTTCCTTCCTTCCTTCCTTTCTTCTTTCTTTCTTTCTTTCTCTTTCTTTCTTTCCTTCCTTCCTTCCTTTCCCTGCCTCTGATGCTGTCAGCTAATGACTGTGTATGACCTTAGGCAGTCTTGGAGAAAGTTTCCAGAATCTACTGTCTTTGTCACTCTCTTTCAGTAGTTAATCTAGTCACTCTGCCTTCAGCAGTCAGGGTTGGGCAGAATCCCTCCTGTGACTGAGACTGTTGTGTCTTTTCATGTGGCTGCTCCTTCAGGGTGAGTTGTCTACTTGAGTAAGATTGCTGATGCCGTGTGTGGAGGAGTCAGCACTGGGATCCCCCTGGCTACTCCCTCAGTTCTCTCCCCACCAGCTCCATTGCCAGACTCTCCTCAAGTTTCTGTAATTCACTCTGTGTCCCCTTTAGCCAGAGATCTTCTATTAGTGTCTGCCACTCTGTACTAAGCACCTGGGCTTGTGCAACACCAGGCTGGGACCAAGCCTCCTGGGAGCATGGCTATTGTGTTCTTTTAGGCTGCTGCCATGGGGGCAATGGTCTGCCAGAATAAGATGGCAGCTGCAGAATGGGGGGTGAGTCAGCACTGGGACCCCGCCATCCACTTTCTCATTTCTTTACCCGAAGTCTCTTTCTCCAGTCTCTCCTAGGGCGGCTCCAGCCCACTATGCCCTTGCTTCCCCCAGAACCCAAGGAAAGTGGCTGCCACTACAAATTTTTGCATTGGCCCTTAAATGGATCTTTGTGTCTCCAGCTGCCTGTCTTAGGCAGAGAGAACACTGACACTTTTCACAGCTGGTTGTTATCTGTGTGCTTTTTGGGCTCTGGTGCTGTAGGCTGGAGATCTCTGCTTATGGTTTAGACCCTGCCCTATCAGGTGGATCCAACTGGCTGTTTTGTTATCTGTCTGGCTCTGCCACCCATGTGTGCCTATTTCATACTCTGGAGCCTCTACCATACTCTTTACCAGTTAGGTTGTGCTAAAGCCGATTCCTCTGTCTGTCTGAGGTTTTAAGGCTCCTCTCTTTCTATTGCTCAGTTGTTTTCTAGGTGATTTCTCCACAATTTAGTTGTAATTCCAGATTGGTCCTGGGAGGAGGTCAGTGTGACTTCCACTCACTCCTCTGCCATCTTGAAGTCTCAATGTTATTTTTGAGTAAACTCTTTTTGGTTTGTTCTGTGTTTTCGGTGAATTTTCAGAGTCCTTAAGTCATTCCTTTGGATTGCTTTGTCAGTACCTCCTTTGCTTTTTTGGGAGATCAGATTTACCAAGGTTCTCCTGCTGCAACTTTGGACGTCAACTTAAGTTCTCATACGTTTTTAAATAAGTAGACATTGAAATCACTTTCTTAAGAGTTTGGTTGTGAATATAAATTAGAAAAAAGCTTATGTATTTTTACTGTGCTTACTCTTTTTTGATCAGCTACTCATAAGGAAATAATCAGAATTCAATAAAATGATTATGTACAGTTTTAATCATAATATAGAAAATACACACATACATATCCAGCCATATAAGTTTAGTGGCTTAAATTTTAACATCATTTTCAATGACTGCAGAGTATTTCACATATAAATATACCATGAAAACAACATTGAGAAATATCCAAAGCATACTAATAAATGATCCAATTTTTTAAATATCTTGAGCCTAATTTTTAAAATATCATATATTTTAATTTATATTGTAAATTATCTAATATATGAATATTATAAAAATATATATTTTGACCCTCAAGATGGTGGAGTAGTGAATGAAAGTCACACAGACCTCCTCCCAGGACCAATCTGGAATTACAACTACATTGTGAATAAATCACTCAGAACAAACAACTGAAGAATTGTGAGAGGGGAGCCTTATAACCATGAACAGACAGAAGAATGAGCTTGAGCACAACATGACTAGTAAGCAATGTGGTAGAGACTTGAGAAGGCAGGCTGGGTACAAATGGGTGGCAGAGGCAGAGGGATATTTAAAAAGCCAGTTGGATCCCCCTGAGAAGAGCGGAGTCAAAACCATTAGTGCGGATCTCCAGACTAAAACATCAGAGCCCAAAAAGTACACAGATAACAGTCAGCTGCTAAAAGCAGCAGGGTTTCTCTCTTATAGAGACAGGCAGTTGGAGATACAAAGAGCAGTTTAAAGAGCCAACACAGAAATTTTTATTTGTAGCCACCTTAACCTGGGCTCTGGCAAAGATGGTGGCAGAGTGGGCTGGAGAGGCCTGAGGTTAGACTAGGGAAGGAGATTTTGGTGAGAGAGTATCCAGTGGGATCCTGGTGCTGACTCCTCCCCCATACAACAGCAACCATCTTGCTCAGACAGACCACTCCCCTGAGGTGCAGCAGTGTGAGGACACAATAGCCACACCTCCAGGTGGGACTCTGCTGATAGGGGTACCCTCTTCCCTCAGAGTTTTCCCAGTTTTACACAGATGTAGGAAAATAAAATAATTCATTCCAGATATTTCTCAGTCTGCCAGGAAAGGGGATGGCTATTTCCTCTAGTGGAGAATGCCCTGAGGCCTTCTCTTGAAGTGGTTTTTATTAAGAACGATATGTGCAGGGGTATATAGCATGCATACAAAGCTCATCAATAAATGTCAAAAGGCTATGATTGAAGGAACACAGAGATTTTACTCAAGTCAGGGTCTGGTAGACAGGGTGGCACCCATTCAGCACTGAAATCTGGGAAACTGATCACATTCTATGTTCAACCCCAAACATGAGTACACATTAACTCAAGTGCATTCTTAGCAAAGTAAGTTTCATAGGATTTAATGTATTTCTTTTCCAGGCCTAATTGATCCTGGGAACTGCCATATCCAGTTTAGGGCTATACTTGCCTTTAGTATTATTTTCTGTCCTGGTCAGATACTTGGGCAGAGCAGCCAAGAGATCAGGAGACTTCTTTCAGATAGAATGAGGACTCCGGCCATGACAAAGCTGAGGGGTGAGGGTCTTTTGCCCTTTCTCCATGTCCCCCAAGTCCTTCCCTGATGGCCCCCAAGTGACTGTGCCTGTCTTAGGTTGCCCCTGCCGGGAAGGGGTCTTACCCATCATTGAGTAACCAGCCATCATCCAGGACCAAGCAAGGTGATGTGAACGAGGGAGTCAGGGGCTGTGCCCCTGACCAGGAGATAGGTTTTGTCTACCCAGTGGCCTATTTTCCCAAGGCCTCCTTGCTCAGTGCCAGCCTTGGGGACCTCTCTCCTCTTAGCGAGGCTACAGACCCAGAAACCAGGTGGGATGGTTCCAAACACACTGCCCCACCCTGTGGTGCCCAAGCCTGAATGATGAGTACAGAGTGACTACATTAACAACCTAAGGAGAGAGCTGCAGACAGTAGATTACTGGAAGTCTAGAACAGACTGCGAAGATCTTACTTCAAATTATATCAGTATGAGAAAGGACATAGAAAATCTCAATAAGAGGCAAGAGGAGATGAAAAATACAATGTCTGAATTGAAGAAGACAGTAGAAGGAATCAAAATCAGACTAAATGAAGCAGAGGATCAAATCAGTGAGCTGGGCAACAAGGTAGAAAAAAGCTCACAGAAAGAACAAGAAAATGAAAAATAAGACTCAAAAGGAATGAAGGCACATTTAGGGAAATACATGACAACCTAAAATGTAATGATAACCGTATAATAGGAATACCAGAAAAAGAAGACAAGGAGCAACAAACAGACAACCTGTTTGAAAAAGTAATGATGGAAAAATTCCCTAATTGGAGGAGAGGAAAATTCATGCAAGTCCAGGAAGCACAGAGGGCTTCATTCAAGAGGAACCCAATTAGGCCCACTCCAGACATGTCATCATTAAGATGGCAAATATCAAAGACAAACTTAGAATCTTAAAGGCAGCAAGGGAAAAGAGGAATTGACATACAAGGGAGCACTGAGAGAGTTCGAAGCTGACTTCTCAACAGAAACACTACAAGCCAGAAAGGAATGGCAAAAAATATTCAAAGTTGAAAAGCAAAGACCTGCAACCAAGACTGCTCTACCCAGCAAGGCTCTCAATTAAAATGGAAGGCAAAATAAGGAGTTTCCTAGGCAAAAAAAAGTCTAAAAGAATACACCTAAACCAAACCAGCATGGCAAGGTATGCTAAAGGGATTGCTTTAAGAAGATGAAGAAAAAGAGTGAGAAAGAGAGGTTCACAGGTACACTGGGAAAAAATGAATAAGTACCTATCAATAATAACTTTAAATTTAAATGGATTTAATGCTCAATGAAAAGACATAGAGTAGCTGAATGGATAAGAAACATGACCCACACATATGCTGCCTAAAGGAGACCTGCCACAGAACAAAGGACCTACACATACTGAAAGTAAAGGGTTGGAAATAAATATTTCAAGCAAATGGAGAGGGGGAAAAAGAAGGGGTAGCAATACTTACAGCAGTCAAAAGAGATTTTAAAAGAAAAGGCGATAAAAAGAGACCAAGAAGGACACTTCATCATACTCAAAGGAAAAATCCAGGAAGAAGACAGTGTAAACCTATATGCACCCAACATAGGAGTGCCCCAATATATAAGGAAAATCTTGGAGGACTTCAAGAAAGATGTAGACAGCAATATGCTCATAGTAGGAGATTTTAACACTGCTCTGTAAACAATGCATAGAACTTCCACATGAAATATCAACAAGAATATGTTGGAAATGAATGACAGAATACATTAAGTGGACTTAACTGATATATAGAGAAACTTTCATTCCAGAGAAGAAAAATACACATTCTTTTCAAATGCACATGGTAAATATTCAAAGATAGACCACATGATAGAACACAAAACAAGCCTCAACAAATTCATGAAAATCAAAATCCTAACCAGCATTTTCTTGGACCACAAGCACTTGAAATTATAAACCAACCTCAAGGAAAAAACTGAAAAACATTCTAACTCATGGAGACCGAATAGCACACTGTTAAACAATGAATGGGTCAATAATGAGATCAAAAAAGAAATAAAAATATTATGGTAAGAAATGAAAATGAACACGCAATAATCAAAACCTATTGGACACAGCAAAAGCAGTCCTGAGAGAGAATTTCATAGCAATACAGGCCTACTTAAAAAAGGTAGAAATATTTCAAATAAACTACTAACCCTCTACCTTCAAGAACTGGAGAAACAACAACAAACAAAACCAAGAGCTAGTAGAAGTAAGGAAACAATCAAGATCAGAAGAGAATTTAATGACATAGAGACAAAAAAAAAAAAAAACAATTCAAAGGAACAACCAATCCAGGAGCTGGTTCTTTGAAAAGATAAACACAATCAGAAATCAAGGTAGTGGAGGAGTAAATGGAAGTCATATTGACCACCTCCCAGGATGAACCTGGAATTACAACTAAATTGTAGAGAAATCCCCTGGAACAAACAACTGAACAATAGTGAAAGAGGAGTCTTGTAACCTCGGAGACAGAAGAATCGGCTTTAGCACAATCTAACTGGTAAGGAGATCTATAGAGACTCAAGATGGCCGGCAGGGCACCCATGGCTGGTAGCACCAGAAGGATATTGAAATGGCCAGTTGGATCTCCTTGAGAAGAGTGGGGTCAAAAACATAAGCAGGGATCTCTAGCCTACAGCACCAGAGTCCAAAAAGTACACAGAAAACAATCAGCTGCAAAAAGCAGCAGGGTTGCTCTCTGCCAGACACAGGTGTCTGGAGATTCAAATAATCATTTAAAGGGTCAAAACATTATTTGCAGCCACTTACCCTGGTCTCTGGCAAAAGCAGGGGGAGAGTGGGCTAGAGGCACCTGAGGATAGAATTGGGAAGGAGGCTTTGGGGGAGAATTGAGAGAGTAGCCAGAGGGATATCAGTGCTGACTCATTCCCTATGTGGAAGCATCCATCTTGCTCAGGCAGAGGCCACTCCCCCTAAGAGACAGTAGCATCAGAGGACCTGACAGCCCCGCCCCCAGGTATGATTCCACGCCACCATGTGGTGTCTAATCTGCCTGCAGAGTGCAGAATGGCAGCCACAGATACTAGATCCATGGCTAAAAGAGTTGCAGAGAAGTCTGGAGACACTTGAGGAGACATTGGGGATAGAACAGAGAGAGTAGCTGGGGGATCCCAGTGCTGACTCCTACCCCATAGAGCAACAGTGTGAGAGGACCCAATATCTCCCCACCCAGGAGTGATTCCACCACCCCTGAACTGTCTGAGCTGGCCTGCTCAATGCAGAGTGACTAGATTAACAGCTGAAGGAGACACCCACAAACAGTAGATTCATGAAAATCTGGAACAGACTGCCCAAGGGCAGACAGGGACGACATCTGACATCATCAGAAGCAGATCCAGAAAGAAAAAAAGAAGGAAAAAAAACAGTCTTTTACCATAGAAGTTGACACTTCAAAGTCAGAAAATCAAGGCAGATCAACTTAAAAAGCAGAAGCAAAAAAGAAGAGTCTAACAAATAATGGGAAGAGAAAGAAATGCCCCCCAATGAAAGGGAAAGGAGGAATTCCAAGAAACTGAACTAAATGAAATAGAGGCAAGTAAACTATCAGATATTGAGTTCCAAACAACGGTTCTAAGGAAGTTCAATGTGCTCAGTGAGCTAAGTGAGCTCAGAGAGAATTACCGAAAGCTATAGGGAAACTATGAGGAACTTACTGCAAACAATATCAGCATGGAAAAGGACATACAAACTCTCAATAAGAGACAAGAGGAAATGAAGAATACAATTTCTGAATTGAAGAACACAGTAGAAGAAATCAAAAGCAGGCTAGATGAAGCTGAGGATCACATCATGACCTGGAGGACCAGGTTAAAAAAGTCCCCAGAAAGAGCGAGAAAGTGAAAATAAATTCAAAAAGAATAAAGACGCATTGAGGGAAATGCAGGACAACCTGAATTGTAATAATATCGGTATAATAGGGATATGAGAAGGAGAAGAGGATGAGGAAGGGATAGAGAAACTGTTTGAAAAAATAATCATGGAAACTTCCCTAATTTAAGGGGACAAAAAGTCACACAAGTCCACATAATAGAGAGGGTCCATTTCAAGAGGAACCCAATGAGGCCGACTCCAAGACACATCAGCATTAAAATTGCAAATATCAGGAGAGAGAAGATGGTGGAGGAGTGAATGGGAGTCACGCTGACCTCCTCCCAAAACCAAACTGGAATTGCAACTAAATAAGGGAGTAATCACCTGGAAAGTAGTGGAGCGAGAGTGGGAGAGGAGCCTTGGTGCCGCGGACTGTGGATTCTACTCTCACACATCCCAACAGGTTAGAAGTACGGTGGAGGCTCGAGAGGGTGGGCTGGGTGCCCACGGGCACTGGCACCAGAGGGACATTGAAACGGACAGTTAGTTTCCCCCGAAAAGAACAGGGTCCGAATCATTAACAGGAACCCCTAAACTACAAGAGCTAAAGCCAAAAAAATACAGACAAACGCAACCCCAAAAAGCTTAGGGGTACACCCTGCCAGAGACAGGTGGCTGGGGATGAAAAGACACATTTAAAGGGCAAACGCAAAAGTTGCAGTGGCAGCCACCCTTTTTGATCTTTGGGTAGAGGCGGCAGCAGCGTGGGCTGGTGCCTGGGAAAAGACTGGTGAGGAAAAATTTGTGAAGAGAACTGACACAGCAGCTGGTGGAGCCCCGATGATGGCACGCCTCCCACTCTGCAGCTACCATCTCGCTCAGGCATAAGGGAATGAATTAACCTGCCTTTTGTGCACTCCGCACACAGATTGTACACGTGTGAGATGCGGGGCTGAGTGTAAACTGGCTAAGAGAGCCTTGGGCAGAGACTGGAGACAGAGGCGTTGGGGAAAGAATTGGAGGAGGAACCAGGGAGTCTCACCTCCCTCCCGTTCTGTAGTCTCCATTGTGGGCTGGAAAGGCGCGACCCCAAAGAGGCAGAAGCAGGGCGCGCAGTAACCAGACTGCCTGCGATTGAAACGCAGTCCACACAGGTGGTGGATGCTTGGCTGAACAGGTCACAGAACTGCCCAGAGACCCCTGAGGAGAGACTAGAAACTGAGGCTTTGGGGAAAGAACGGGAGGAGGAACCTGGGAGTCCCGACTCCTTCTCCTTGCCCTGGTCTCCACTGCACAGGAAGAGGCCCACCCCCAAAGAACCAAAAGCCAAAAAGCACACATAGACACCACCAAAACACCGAGTGCAGGTGCACACAATTGCGCCGAGTGACCAGCGAGGATTGGCGAGCATGTGTGTAACCAGCGTGGGCTGGCGAATGCTTGCACCGGCCGGCAAGGCCTCCCACATATTGGCACTGATATGGCCTGCGAGGGAGTGCACAGAGCGACAAGGGCAGGCGTAAATTGACCTGTCCACTCTCGATTGCGGAGCAGCCCACACAATTAGTAGAGCTGCCCAGAGTCCCTGGAGGAGAGACCAGAGACAGGATTAAACAGAGAGTCCTGGAGATGACTTCTTCCCATTTCCGTAGTCCCCATTTGGCGAGGGCAAGCAATGCACCCAAAGAGCCAAAAGCGGGGAAAATACACAATAGAAAACCCTAAACTGACAAGTGCCGCTGAGATGGCCAGCCAGGGGGGCCAGATGAGTACGCGAGGTCCGCATGCGCCCCCTGGTCTGGGGCAAGCACATGCTAGCCCAGGTAGGCGGGGGATCCTGCCACGCTGGGAGCGCGTTCAAGGAGCCCGCGTGAGAGTGCAGAGATCCCAAAAATTAGCCCAGCCCTGACGGAAGGGGTCACAGAACTGCTCCAAGGACGAGTAAGACACAGGCATTAGACTCCTGGAGGGCTCAAACAAACAACGCAAGGTCCTACAGGGTCAACAAATGACATCATCAGAGGCAGGACCAGAAAGAAAAGTAAAGGACAAAAATACTTACCAGACTCTCACAAAAATGGGAAGAAATAGAAGTTCCCCCCAAATGAGTGGAAAAGGGGACTCCCCACAGAGAGAGCTAAATGAAATAGAGGCAAAGGAACTATCAGAAACTGAATTCAAAACAATGGTTCTCAGGAAGCTCAATGAGCTCAGCCAGCTCAAAGTAACTATGGGAAACTGCAGAGAAACTATCAGGATCTTACAACAAACGATATCAGCCTGGAAAAGGACATAGAAACTATCAAGAAGACACAAGAGGATATGAAGAATACCATTTCTGAATTGGAGAACACAGTAGAAGAAATCCAAAGCAGGCTGGATGAAGCTGAGGATCGAATCAGTGAGATGGAGGACAAGGTAGAAAGAAGCTCCCAGAAAGAACAAGAAATGGAAAAAGAGCTCAAAAAGAATGAAGAGGCATTTAGGGAAATTCAGACAACCTGAAATGCAATAATATCCGTATAATAGGGATAACAGAAGGAGAAGAAGAGGACCAAGGGATAGAGAACTTCCTTGAAAAAGAAATGATGGAAAACTTCCCTAATTTGAGGAGAGAAAGGCTCTCATGGATCCAGGAGTCACAGAGGACCCCACTCAAGAGGGACTCAAAGAGGTCCACTCCAAGACACATCATCATTGAAATGGCAAATGTCAAAGACAAAGAGAGAATCCTCAAGGCAGCAAGGGAGAAGGAGAAAGTAACATACAAGGGGGCCCCGATATGCCTAGGAGCTGACTTCTCAACAGAAACACTACAAGCCAGAAGGGAATGGCAACAAACATTCCAAGCCATGAAAAGCAAGGCCCTACAGCCAAGGCTGCTCTACCAAGCTATGCTCTCAATTAAAATAGAAAGAGAAATACGAGTTTCCCAGGCAAGAGAAAACTAAATAATACATGTCTACAAAGCCAGCACTCCAAGATATGCTAAGGGGACTGGTTTAAGCAGATGAAGGAAAAGAATGAGACAGAGAGGAACACAGGTACAAAGAAAAAACATGAGTAAGTTTCTATCAGTAATATCTCTCAATGTGAATGGACTAAATGCCCCACTCAAAAGACACAGGGTAGCTGAATGGATAGGAAAACATGACCCACACACATGCTGCTTACAAGAGACCCACCTCAGAGCAAGAGACCTACACAGATTGAAAGTAAAGGGATGGAAAATGATATTCCAAGGAAATGGGCAGGAGAAAAAGGCCAGGGTTGCCATACTTGTATCAGACAAAGTAGATTTCAAAACAAAGGCCATAAAGAGAGATCCAGAGGGGCCCTTTATAATACTTAAAGGAAGAATCTATCAAGAAGACATCAACATTGTAAACTTATATGCTCCCAATATAGGAGCCCCCAAGTTTATAAGGAAATTGTTGGATGACTTCAAAAAAGATATAGACAGCAACACACTGATAGTAGGGGATTTCAACACCCCACTGTCAAAAATGGACAGATCTTCCAAACAAAACATTAAAAACATATTATGGCACTGAATGACACACTGAATCAGAGAGACTTAACTCACATATATAGAACCTTACATCCGAAAGAAGAAAAATACACAGTCTTCTCAAATGCTCATGGCAGTTTTTCAAAGATAGACCACATGATAGGACACAAAAGAAGCCTCAGCAAATTCAGGAAAATTGAAATAATACCAAAGTTTTCCTTGGACCACAAGGGCTTGAAACTCGAAATCAACCTCAGAGAGAAACTTCAAAAACTTGCCAACTCATGGAGACTGAAGAGTACATTATTAAACAATGAATGGGTCAATAATGAGATAAGAGAAGATATCAAAATATTTCTGGAAACAAATGAAAATGAACAGACAACAGTCCAAAACCTATGGGACACAGCAAAGGTGCTCCTGACAGGGAACTTCATAGCAATACAGGCTTACCTAAAAAAGATAGAAACGTTTCAAATAAAAGACCTAACACTACAACTTCAAGAACTGGAGAAACAACAACAAATAAATCCCAGCGCAAGTAGAAGGAAGGAAATAGTCAAGATTAGAGCAGAATTGAATGACAGAGACAAAAAGAACAACTCAGAGGATCAACCAATCCAGAAGCTGGTTTTTGGAAAAGATAAATAAAATTGGCCACTTCTGCCTCTTTGGGGTCGCGCCTTTCCAGCCCACAATGGAGACTACAGAATGGGGAGGGAGTCGGGGCTCCCCGGTTCCTCCTCCTGTTCTTTCCCCAATGCCTCCATCTCCAGTCTCTCCTCAATGCTCTCTTAGCCATTCTGCACTCAGCCCCGCAGCTCACAATCGTACATGCTGTGTGCAGAGCGCAGAAAAGGCAGGTTTATTGATTCCCTTATGCCTGAGCGAGATGGTAGCTGCAGAGTGGGAGGTGCACCATCATCGGGGCTCCACCGGCCGCAGTGTCAGTTCTCTTCACAAAGTTTTCCTCACCATCTTCTCCCAGGCACCAGCTCACCCTGCTGCCGCCTCTACCCAGAGATCAATGAGGGTGGCTGCCACTGCAACTTTTGTTTTTGCCCTTTAAATGTCTCTTTGCATCCCCAGCCTCCTGTCTCTGGCAGAGAGCACCCCTAAGTTTTTTGGAGTTGCGTTTTGTCTGTATTTTCTTGGCTTTAGCTGCTGTACTTTAGTGGTTCCTGTTTATGATTCGGACCCTGTTCTTCTCGGGGGAAGCTAACTGGCCGTTTCAATATCCCTCTGGTGCCAGTGCCCGTGGGCACCCAGCCCACCCTCTTGAGCCTCCACCGCACTTCTCACCTGTTGGGATGTGTGAGAGTAGAAGCCACAGTCCGCCCTGCACCAAGGCTCTTCTCCCACTATCACTCCACTGCTTTCCAGGTGATTACTCCCTTATTTAGTTGCAATTCCAGTTTGGTTTTGGGAGGAGGTCAGCGTCACTCCCATTCACTCCTCCGCCATCTTCTCTCCAATTCCTATTCTTCTTTTTCAAGACTGATGTGGCTACTTGGGATCTTTTGTGGTTCCATATAAATTTTTGGGTTATTTCTTCTTGTTCTGTCAAAAATGCCATTGGTGTTTTGATAGGAATTGTATTGCAGGTATAGACTGCTTTGAGTAGTATGGACATTTTAACAATGTGAATTCTTCCTACCTATGAGCTCAGTATATGCTTTCATTTATTTGTATCTGCTTGAATTTCTTTCTTCAATGCTTTATAATTTTTCAAATGCATTTTTTTACCTCCTTGGTTAAATTTATTCCTAGGTGTTTTATTTTATTTTTTGATGTAATTATAAATATGGTTGTTTTCTTAGTTTATCTTTCTGATATTTCATTATTGGTGTATAAAAATGCAACTTATTTCTGAATATTTATTTTGTATCTTGCTGTCCTACTGAATTCATTTATTAGTTCTAATAGTTTTTTGGTAGAATCTTTAGGACTCTATATAGTATCTTGTAACCTGGAAATAATGACAGTTTTCTTTCTTTTCTTTCCAATTTGCATGCCTTTAATTTATTCTTTTTGTCTGATTCCTGTGGCAAGGACACATACACATATTTTAAAGATAAGTACAGCATACCTCAAAGGTTTTGATATTTTAAATATTTATCTACAAGATTATTTATTCTTTAGGCAGTGCATTCATTCTTTATACAGTATATTAGTTTGACAATTTATTGGTAGTTTTAGCACACAAATGTGTTTCTCTTATTATGTTTCTCTGTAGGTGCCTATTTCCTTAAGTCCTATCTGTCACAGCCATTATTTTAATCACTGTTTTAAACAGTTTTTCTGTGGTTAATATCTGCTACACAAGGATCACATAGTCTCCTAGGAAGAAACACTGGGATTAGCATCAGAATTTTAGGATTTGTGTCCAGGCTATGACAATTACTTACTATGTAGCCTCAGGTAAATCATTTAAACAATCCTAACCACTTTATTCATGAAATAGAATGATAATGCCCTTCACCATAACTAGCTAAAGCAGTTTTTAAGATTAGTTGAAATCAGAAGTGTAGAAAGTTTTTATTGGGCTCACATACAAATGTCAGTCAAAGATGGCTAACAAAATCTGAATTTGCTAAGCTGATCACCTTAGGTCAGGGCTGCTTCTGCCCAAAGAGGGTGACTTATAAAAAATTGTATACCATCTACATTGGGACTAGTTCCATTTCTAAGAGACTATCTTCATAAGTTGCAAAAATATTATGTATTTCTTTATATCAACAATTTTGTATGCTGAGAACCTGAAAATGCCGATTGGGTTAGCTGTTTGTTTTCCTTTCTAGGAAGTCAACAATTGGTTAACAGATACAATGCATTCATTAATGCCCAGATTTTATTGGTACTACATGCTTATTCAGAGTAACAGTAATCATTAGTGTTGGGAGTTTTGCAAAAAAATAATCTGTAACATTTACACAAAAACTAGTATATCTTGGAAATTTTTGCCTTCATTTTGAGCCTCCCTTGCCACTGTGCCTTACACATTCTGTGAGATCAGCATGGAGAGTCTGTACTTCAACATGTGAAGGTCAAATTATTATTACTCGGGTGTTCTGGATGTTGAGATTTGCTGTCCAAATTTCCTCTTCAGATCTGAAGCACTTATTTCCTTGGAGTGTTGGTTGCTGACAGTTAAAAGCTGTGCCCATCTCAGGAATTGCCTTTGGCTAAAATGGCTGACTCCTTCAAGTTTACACCCCCTTCCCAGGGGCAGCCAGCATTCAATGAGTAGCTGATCCAGGGTACAAGGCCAATCCTCTTGCCTAAATTTGGGACACCTTTGGGGGAAATCCCAGTTTCAAAGCTTTCCATGAAGCCAACTGGTCTCTATTGCATATGTATTATACTTCAATTTCTCTCATATTTTCTTATATGTGTTGTTCATAACAGCACTCTTAAAAATCATACTAATTTTCATCTCTGAGTTGATTTCCAAGAGAACCCAAAACTTTTAGAAATACACGAGAAGAATATTCAGGTATGGGAACTAGTTACCTAGTTAAGAGTCATTCTCTCCTTCTTTCTTACAAATGGAACTCTAATTTTATTTAGGCTGTCAATTGGGCCCAGCTTACATTACAAAATATATTTCTCAGACTTCATTGCAATCAAAGATGCCTTGTGACACAGCTCTAACCAATGATACATAAGCAGAAATCACTACATTTTAAATGGGTTAAGTGAGCCAATACAAGTATTTATGCCCGTTAGCCTCTCCCTTCTTTCCTGAAATTCATTTTCAATGGTAGAAGGGGACATAAGGGAAAAACCAACAGATTTGGAACCTCAGCTCTAACATTCTTCAGCTTCTGAGCTAATCTCAGAACCACTTAACGTAAGACTTTCATAAATTAAGAATAACAAATCACATCTGTTTAAGTCATTTTTGTTTGAAATTTGTTTCATTCAGCCAGACA
This sequence comes from Pteronotus mesoamericanus, assembly GCF_021234165.1. Lineage (NCBI taxonomy): Eukaryota > Metazoa > Chordata > Mammalia > Chiroptera > Mormoopidae > Pteronotus > Pteronotus mesoamericanus. Next base: position 6,722,894 of record NW_026555072.1, read on the forward strand.
CAATCCCTAACTAATACACATTGGGGAAAATACTTTTAGCCTTTGGATTCAGATGAGACTTTAGCTGAAATTTAGGCTTTAAGTTGGAGTTCGATGATCTGTATTTGAGTTTTGGTTCACTCACTCATACAACCTCAGCTCCCTTATTTGTAAACTGCAGAGAACATTACTTACAACATCTGATTCTTAGTGAGGATTAAATAAGAAAATAGATGTAAAATTGTGTAGCACAATGTCTGGGATAATATCAGTGCTCTGTTAATATTAGTTCATTTCTTTTACATGGCCCTTGCAGCTACCAAGTTTATTATTATAGATTAGAGCTTATCAGATGCCCTATGGGCATTCTAGGCCTGAGTAATTCTGATAGGGTTCCCACTCTATCACTGACTGCCTATTATTGAGGTCAGTTCTTTAGTGACCTGTCATTTCATGAAGCCATGCTACCCAATGTGATACAAGAAAGTAAAAAAGAAAAAAATAGAGTGTTGCAGTTTGGTTCCCTGGATAGGAGACCATGGGACAGAATTTAGCATGCAGATATTTATTCAGGAATGTCTTTAGATTCAACTCCTATAGAAAGGAGGGGGGGAAAGCAAGACTGAGCAGAGGGAGAAGTCCAGTTGTGATGGAGGCCCAGTAGAAACCTCTATTGACTCTACAGAGAGTGGTGGAACAAACCTAAATTGAGCTGAGATGACCAGGCCTTTTTATGCTACCACATGGGTCTGACATTGGGTGCAAACCACCCAGGGATGATGTGTGACCTTGGCAAGGCTTCTCTGCAGCTGAGACAGATCCTGAAAAGGCTAACATCTGGAGGCTGTCTGTCTAGAGCAGGACAGCTCATCACTGAAGGATATGGTTAGAGGCTCATCTCAGTGTCCACTACAGATAGAAAAAAAAACACACAGTAACTGGACATCACATTGCTGAAACTTAAGTATAAACTAACAATTATTTTTAACATATCACAGGCAATAGTGGTTCTGTTTCCTGGTTAGAGGAATTTTTAATGCTGTCTTTTTTAAAGGAAATGGCTAGAAACTAGGCTTGATTAACACCACTTTTTTTTCTCATCTTCAAAAACTCCCAATCTTCGTTTTGCTTGCTTGAAACATAGAATTGGATGGTGCTCATGGCATTAGAGATGAAGGGCCTGGGAGATTGTATATAAAATCCCCAAGTGTTTTGGATGAACTAGATTGTCAGTTAAGCCAAATTAATTATTGCTGTTATTGGTCTGAAATTAGTCCACACATAATTAATGCATACAATTAAATAACTGAAAAAGCAATTTACAGACATTACCTCACATAATTCATGCAACTATGTTAGAGGTTTAGAGTTGTCACCTTCATTATCTTCATTTCTTGTGGCTTGGTAGAATTCTTTATAAAATTTTTCAGTTGCCTAGAACAAAGAAAAAAGTAAACAAGCAAACACAACAATAAAAAAAGAGATAAGGATGTATATTTATTTATGTTTTAGAATTTATATAACTGATTTCATGGTTTGAAAATATAAAATGTTTATCCTCTTGGAATCAAACAACATACATCTATGTGTTCCTTATCATTGATGTTTGACTGTTAATATAGAGGCTAAAATGAGACAGGTATTCAACCATTAATTAAGCTTTGCTTATTGAAATGAGGCTCAAAATTGCTGCAAAAAATATTGCTTGGTAAGAGCATTTCTCTCTGATTCTTTATTTCTGCCTCTGTGTCTCTATTTCTCTCTCTCTTTCTCTGTCTTTCTCCCTGCTTTTGACTCTCCATCCTTGCCTTTCTCCCTACATTTCTGTCACTGAAGCCAGAACCAATTTGAGTTCTTGTCTCCTGAAATAAAATAATGTAGTTCGGGGATATGGATAATGAAAATAAGGTTAATTTCAGCTATGCAGGGAGCAGAAATTCTGAGAATCAGAACCAGAAAGTTGCACCTGCCCTGTGAGTGTTCAGGCTTTCTGTTGGAGACAGAGGGTGGGAACAGGCTCTTTCATTTTGGCGTTAGTTTCTATGGCTCCAGGATGCTGAGAGATGGCCTTATTATTTTCTCCCTGCAGGTGCATCCTGGTCTTGCTTTCCTCCTTTAAACCCTGTGAAAATGCTCAATAGAAGATAGTTGTTTATCTTGTGTCCTTAGGGGTCTTATGTTTGTAGCCAGCTTCTAGCTACTCCTTCCCTTTCCCTTCCCTGGCCACCTGTCCTGTCTCACAACTGCAAAGAGAAGTATCAAAGCAAGATCCCAGACCAGGGTGATTTAAGCTATGTATTCTCTGGTTAGGGAAGAGAGGTATAAATCATTTGATCTCAAGTGTCCCTGGTTAGGGGGGACAGTCTTTTGATTCACCAGCTGGCTGTAAGTTGCTCAAACTGTTCAGCCTTGTTCAATTTTCTTGTCATTTTACCCATTCCAGTTGCCCAGGAATTTTCCTAGCTATCCTGTCTCACTTCTGTTACTCAGTCTATATCTGTTTTTCATTTTCCTCTCTGCCTATTTCTTTTCCCTCCTTCCCTTTCCCTACCCCGCTCCTCTCCTTTATCCTCTCTCTGTCTTCTGTCTCTGTTTCTTTTTTCTCTCTGTATACCCTAGTTATCTCTGTTTCTGCCTCATGCTCTCTCTATGTGTGTCTGTCTGTGTCTCCTCTTATATACCTGGCTCTTGTGTTGTTTCTTTTCCCAATAATGTATAGAGGTTCACTAGGAGATGTTTTGATTCTTGGGAGAAAACTGATTAAACAGGAGATGAATATTTAATGATAAACCCATGAATGCTTAGTTTTGTAGAGCCCATTATGTTTTTGGAGCCTTTAAAACCCATTCGTTTATTCCTGCTGCATTCCTGTCAAAATAGGCTTCTGTATTAACCCTCCCTCCAGAAGATAGAAATATGAGTGAGACCTCCTAAATCTCTATTCTGCACCAGGGTGGCCCTTCCAACCTTATTTACCTCCATGCTATAGAGAAAGTGGCAAACTACAGCTCATGGGCCAAATTTCACTGCTGGGTTTTTTTTTTTTTTTGTATGAGTTAAGAGCTAAGAATGATGTTTACATTTTTTAAAAGGTTAAAAAAAAAGGAAAAAGGTAGTATATTCCAGAGACCATATGTAACCTGTAAAGCCCAAGTTCCTGCTGTAGAGAATTTTGTATGGGAGTAATCACACTAGTGATTTCTCCAGGACATTTGAAACATGCTACAACTTCTTCTGCACTTTTTGTGATCAGGTTTCCAAGAAAGAGAAGCTGAGACAGGGGTGCTTGTGAAAGTGGTTTAGTGAAAAAGCGTTCCCTAGTGAAACCTAAAATGGAGTAAGGCGATCAGGAAAGGGCAAGAAAAGAAGCTGGGAAAAAAATGTGGGTTTAGCTGTAGTCTAGTCTCAGCTTGACCTCACAGGGAGCTCTGAAAAGTGAGTCTGAAGCAAAGGGGCTGGACTTTATTACCCCAATATTAGTCAGTCATTAGTAATGGTCTGTAGGGGAGGAAGAAACTTTCCTTTACCTTTCTAGGATCTTCTGGCTTGTCTAATAATCAAATTAACATGAAACATATTAACAAGAGAATATAACCAAATTGAATTACGTGCATACATATCATAACCCCACACACATGAGAGATTCAGAGACAGAAACAAAAAAAAAAAAAAACAAGGTATGTGTAATATCCTGAACTAATGATGGAGTAAGACACACTGGGGGAAGAAGGTTATTGCAAGATGATAATAAGAGATGTTCAATAATTAGAAGTTTGCCCTGCCATATACCATAGATAGTTCAAAAACTTTATTTCTGATAATCTCTTGCTATGAGCAGGGCCCCTAATTTAAATTCTTCTAGGCAGTTAAGGGGGATAAGGCAGAGTTTCTCTTGAGCCTCAAGGGTGTTGGCTACCTGTAGATCAAAATAGTCCACTAATCATAAAGGCACATCTAAGGTTGACTAGTTCTGAACTCTTATAGGGCCAACTCCCAGAAAAGGGGTCTGTGTAAACTCCTGGCCTGTTTTCACAAAGCAGCTCCTTTTAACCTAGCACAATACTCCAGAGATGGGTAAACTATGAGCTATTAACAGCTAGTATTCATAGCAGCTGGAGAATGGACACAATAACCTGATGAGGTGGATCTGGGCAGAGAAGCAACAGTAACTACTGCTCAAATGATATTGGGGATAAGGAAGCTAATCCTACCTTATACCTGTTGTTGGCAGGTTGAAGCTTCTCTTGCACTCCATAGCTGTCCTTGAATCTGAGTGGCTGAGTGGGAATGGCTCCAGCATCCTATTTGCAGATACACAGCCATGCCCCCCAAAATACTGTCAGCCTTACAAACATGTGTGAAGCCTCTTCTGACTTCTGTATTAGAGGATAAAGAGTGATAGAATGTCTGAGCTAATCAAGCTTCAAAGGTCATCAGATGCAATACCTTCATTTTAAAGAGGAAGAGAGGCTTTACAGGGTACCACAACTGGCAAGCGACTGACTTATCACTACATCCCTCTTTTCCAATTTATAGCATATGGCATTTTTTACCATTCTATGATGCATCTCTGAGCTGTATACCTAACAACATAGCATGGTTAATGCTTCTATGTTTAAGGAAAATTATCAGTTAATTTTCTTTGCCATCTAATCCATTAATCAATTTTTCTATGACATATAAAATTATTCTCTAAGTTGCTAACTAGTATGTTTTCAATATTTTTTTTAATTTTACTTTTAGATGTACAGAATTATTGTGAAGAAAGTACACAGATGCTATGTACTCCACATCATTTCCCCTGTTGTAACATCTGCATTTGTGTGTGTATTATAATCTTTATTAAGTTAAAATTGGTTCGTACTGATGTCTTCAACTCTACTCCATAACAACATGGATCATTCTTAGCTTCTGTAATTCAGGAGCCCCAAGCTGGGGAGCTGCATTTGTGCTCATGATATTCCAAAAAAGCCACCCAGGGGACCAACAGATGTGGACATTCTGTTTATTACTCATGTTACAGGGGAGTGCACTAATGGTGGTGGATTGGGCAAGAGACCGCACCCAACCTCTGGCCTTGACACTATGTATAGGATTAGGGAAGGGGTAGTGGTAATGGAGGGAACAACAGTGGCATGTGAAAGCTCTGCATTGTTATGATAGACACAGGGGCTTTGAGAGGGTTGGGACATCCAGATATAGACTGTTTTCCTCATTCTTTATGGCTGCTGGCCAGGCAGCCATCTCTTCTCTGAGGTCTTGAAGGGTCCATGTCCTGAGTTTTCCCACAGAATATTTATTCTTCCCTGTAACCTCCCACTCAGCAAAATCTTGCTTCTCCTGCCTGCCATCCATTTAATTGTTTAATTCTAGTATGTATGTTTGTATGTATGTATGTATATACATTAGTTTCAGGATTGTTAACCCACAACCCCATGGGAAACATTTTTATCAACTAGAGAACAGTGACTAAATACAGTTCCTTTGCTTTTAGCTTTATAAACTTCACTCATTTCGAAGTTGATTTAAGTCAGCACCTTTTTACTGACTTTCTTCTGTGAGGCTGTTTCAAAATTTGTAATATATTCAGAGATTTTCCTCACATGCTGCACTCCATTCTCAGATCTCCTGACCTCCCAAATGAATTTAAATTTTTTTTTCACATATTAAAGCTTACTCTTTGTGCTATAAAGTTCTATGGTGTTTGACAAATGCTCAATGTCTTATTATTACCATTATAGTATTATATATACTGGGAAAGGTAAAACTACAGAGACACTAGAAACATCACTGGTTTCCATGGGCTTAGGGTAGGAGATATGGGGGTTATACAGGTAAAATACAATGTCTCTTAGAATGAGTGAAGAAGTATTTTTTCTGTCTCTATTTTCTGAAGAGATTATATAAAATTGTTATAATTTCTTATTTAAATATTTGCTATATTTCACCAGTGAAGTCATCTGGGTCTGGTGCTTCCTATTTTGGAAAAATTTTAACTATGGATTCAATTTCATTAACAATTCAAAGCTATTCAACTTGACTATTTCTCTTTTATGAGTTTTGGTGGTTTGTTACTTTCAAAGAATTGGTCTTTTTCACATAGTTATCAAAAACATGTGGGCATAGGAATGTTCTTAGTATTTCTCTATTATCATTATAATATTCATGTGATTATTAGTAATGCACCCCCTTTAATTTCGGATATTGGTAATTTGGGACTTCCTCTTTCTTTCGTGGTATCTTGTCTACAGGTGAATCAATTGTATTGATGCATTAGTTTCATTGATTTTTTTTCTGTTCTTTTCAATATTATAGATTTCTACTATAATTTTTACTTTTTCTTATTTTTCTTATTATTTTTATTGTTCAAATACATTTGTCTCCATTTTCCCACCACCACTTTCTCCTGCCCCAACCACCTCCACCTCCCACCCTCAATCCTTCCCCACTTTGGTTTTGTCCATGGGTCCTTTACACATGTTCTTGATTTGACCCTTACACTTCTTTTACCTATTAACACCCTCCCTCCTTCCCTCTCATTACTGTCAGTTTGTTTTTTTTATTTCAATGTTGCTGGATATATTTTCCTTGCTTGTTTGTTTTGTTGATTAGGTTCCACTTATGGGTAAGATCATATGTCATTTGTCTTTCACCACCTGGCTTATTTCGCTTAGCAAAAATGCTCTACAGTTCTGTCCATGCTGCCATAAAGGGTAGGAGCCCCTTTCTCTTTCTGCTGCATACTATTCCATTGTGTAAATGTAGCATAGTTTTTTGATCCACTCATTTATTGATGTGCACTTAGGTCGCTAGAAGCACTTGGGTATTGTAAATTGTGCTGCTATGAACATTGGGGTGCATAGGTTCTTTTGATTGGTGTTTTGAGATTCTTAGGGTATAATCCCAGCAATGGAATTGCTGGGTCAAAAGGCAGTTCCATTTTTAGCTTTTTGAGGACGTTCCAAACAGTTTTCCACAGTGGCTGTGCCAGTCTGCATTCCTATCAACAGCATACTAGGGTCCCTCTTTCTCCACAACCTCACCGGCACTTGTTGTTTGTTGATATGTTTATGATGCCCATTCCAATTGGAGTGAAGTGGTATCTACTGTGGTTACAATTTGCATTTCTCTGATGGCTAGTGATGATGAGCATCCTTTCATATGTTTCTGGGCCCTGTGTATGTCATCCCTGGAGAAGTGTCTGTTCGGGTCCTTTGTCCAATTATAAATTGGATTGTTTGTCCTGGAGTGGAGTCATGTGAGTTCTTTATATATTTTGGACATCAAACCCTTGTCCGAGGTATCATTGGTAAATATAATTTCCCATATGGTTGATTCCCTTTTCATTTTGCTGACGCTTTCTTTTGCCATGTAGAAGCTTCTAATTTTGATGAAGTCTCATTTGTTTATTCTTTCCTTTATGTCCCCTAGGGCAGTGGACATATCTGTGAAACTACTGCAGTGTGGAATATCTGAGAGTTTTCTAGGCACACTATCATCTCATCTGCAACCAATGACAGTTTTGTCCTCCTTCCCAGTTTGGATGCCTTTTATATCTTTTTCTTGTCTGATCACTGTGGCTTGGACTCCCAATACTATGTTGAATAGAAGTGCTGAAAGTGGACATCCTTCTCTTGTTCCTGAGCCTAGTGGAAAAGCTTTTAGTGTTTTCCCGTTGGCTGTAGGTTTTTCATATACAGCCTTTATTATGTTGAGATATGCCTCCTTTATTCCCACTTTGCTGAGTGTTTTTATCATAAATGGATGTTGTACATTATCAAATGCTTTTACCACATCTATTGATATGATCATGTGATTTTTGTATTTCCTTTTGTTTATGTGATGTATTACATTTATTGATTTGTGAATATTGGACCATCGTTGTATCCCTGGGATGAATATCTCTTGATCATGGTGGATGATATTTTTAATGTATTGCTAGATGTGGTTTGCCAATATTTTGTTGATGATTTTAAGTGTCTATGTTCATCAGCGATATTGGCCTGCAGTTTTCTTTCTTTCTTGTGTGATTATGTGGTTTTGGGATTAGGATGATGCTGGCTTCATAAAAAGAGTTTGGGAATCTTCCCTCTTGGATTTTTTTTTGAATAGTCTGAAAAAGACAGCATTTAGCTCTTCCTTAAATGTTTTGTAAAATTCTAACGTGAAACCAACCAGTCCAGAGGTTTTGTGTACTGGGAATTTTATGATCACTGCTTCAATTTTACCAGCTGTTATCGGTATATCCAGGTTTTCTGCTTCTTCATTCAGTGTTGGAAGGTTATATTTTTCCAGAAAATTGACGATTTCATTGAGCTTTTCAAATTTCTTGGCAAATAACTTTTCATAGTAATTTCTTAAAATCCTATGTATTTCTATTCTATAAGGTGTTATTTCCCCTCATTTATTTATTTTTAAATCATGTTTATTTTACTACAGTTATCTCAATTTTCCCCCCTTGACTTCTTCCACCCATCCCATCCTACCCCCCTCTCCCACAGTCAATTCCCACTCTGTTGTCCATGTCCATGAGTCACTCATACATGTTCTTTGTTTAGTCCCTTTCCCTTCTTTCCACCATTGTCTTCCTTCCCCATCCACTCTGGGTCACTTTCAGTTTGCTCCATGTTTCCAATACTGTGGTTTATTTTGTTTGTTAGTGTATTTTGTTGACTAGATTCCACTTATAGGTGAGATCATATGGTATTTGTCTTTCACACACTGGCTTATTTCACTTAGCATAATGATCTCCAGTTCCATCTGTGTTGTTGCAATAGGTAGGAGTTCGGTCTTTCTTTTTCTTTTTAATACAGATTGATTTTATTTTTATTTTTATTTATTTTTTAAATGTCAAAATCCATCATGATATATTAAAAAATTTGAATCCATTATGAACTCTCAGCAATTAAAACAACATGACACCAGCACAGAAATAATGAAGTACCTCAATGAAATAAAATGAACATTTTAGAAACAAACATATATATGTGTATATATATATATATATATACACATATATATAACAATATAATATATGATTAAATTGATATTTCCAATCAATGGGGAAAATAAAGCATATTCAATAAATAAGGTACAAGGACCACTATTACTTGAAATAAAATAAATATAGAGCCCTATTTGTACATATTATATAAAAAATATTCAAGTGAGTTAAAAATAAATATGTAAAATCTAAGGAGTTTTAGGAAAAAATATAAACTAATATTTTTTTTACTCTGAAGTAATCTATTCAAACTGAGAAGCTATAAAGTAAAATATTGACTATATGACTATAATAAACATTTAGGGTTATATAGTAATATACATATTAAAAAAGTTAAAGGAAAAATTATAGAATAGGAAAGTATTTGCCACACATCTAAAAAAGGGTTAATAGTTGTTTCTTTTTTAGGGAAAAATTCTACAAATGTTTAATCAAAAAATGGGTAAATAATACCAAAAAGTTATTTAAAGTTTTTTAAAAATAATAAACATAGGCAACAAATATACAAAAATAAGTTTTGTTTCAACAAATAATATAGTAACAATTAAAATAACACATCATTGTCTCAATTAGATTAATAAGTATTAAAATATTGGTAATATCAAGTATTCCTGACTGTGAAAGGAACTGTGTATTCATAGACTTTATTTCTTCATCTTCTTAAAGCAGTCCCTTTAGCATATCTTTCAATGCTGGGTTGGTAGAGATGTATTCTTTTAGCCTTGTTGTTTCTGGGAAACTCCTTATTTCAGTTTCCATTTTAATTGAGAGCCTTGCTGGTTAGAGCAGTTTTGGTTGCAGGCCTTTGCTTTTCATTACATGGAATATTTCTTGCCAGTCCCTTCTGGCTTGTAGTGTTTCAGCTGAGAAGTCAGCTGCTATCTGTACTCGGGCAACCTTATATGTTACCTCCTCTTTCTCCCTTGCTGCATTTAGGGTTCTCTGTTCATCTTTGATATTTGCATTTTTAATGATGATGTGTCTTGGAGTGGGCTGTATTGGGTTCCTCTTCAATGGGATCCTCTGTGCTTCCTGGACTTGTGTGATTTTTTATCTCCTCCAATTAGAGAGGTTTTCCAACCTTACTTTTTCCAGCATGTTCTCTATCCCTTCCTCCTTTTCTTCTCCTTCTGGTATCCCTATTATATGGATAGTATTATGTTTTAGGTTGTCCTGCATTTCCCTAAACATCTCTTTATTCTTTTTGAGTCCTTTTTTTATTTTCTTAGTCCTTCTGGGAGCTTTTTTAAATCTTATCCTCCAATAACTGATTCGATACTCTGCTTCAGCTAACCTGCTTTTGATTCCTTCTACTGTGTTCTTCAATTCAGACTTTGTATTCTTTATCTCCTCTTGTCTCTTATTGATATTTTCTATGTCCTTTTTGATGCTGATATACTTTGCACCAAGTTCTTCATAGTTTCCCTGTAGTTTTTGGTAATTCTCTCAGGTCACTGAGCTCATTGAGCTTCCTTAGAACTGTTGTTTGGAACTCAATATCTGATAGTTTACTTGCCTCTATTTCATTTACTTCTCTTTCTGGGGATTCTTCCCTTCCCTTCGATGGGTGTTTTTTCTTCGTCTTCTCATTATTTGTGAGACTCTTCTTTTTTGCTCCTGCTTCTTAAATTGATCTGTCTTGATTTCCTGACTTGATAGTGAGAACTTCTATGGCAGGAGACTGCTGTTTTTTTTTTTTTCTTTTTGGGTCTGCCCTGCTGATGTCATGTGTTGCCCCCATTGGCCTTAGGCAGTTTTTTTAGCATTCCAGGAATCTACTGTCCATGGCTGTCACCTTCAGTTGTTAATTTAGTCACTCTGTACTCAACAGTCAGGCTTTGGCACCAGAGAGTAGGGCAGGGTCCCTCCTGATGGTGAGTCTGTTGTGTCCTCTCATGTTGCTACTGCTCACGGGAATGGTCTGCCTGAGCAGGATGGCCACTGCAATATGGGAGAGGATTCAGCACTGGGATCTTGCTGGCTATTCCCTGAGTTCCCTCCCCAAAGTCTCCTTCCCTATTCTCTCCTCAGACATCTCCATCCTACTCTGCTCTTGTCTTTCCAGAGCCCAGGATAAGTGGCTACAAATAAAAATTTATGTGTTGGCCCTTTAAACAGCTGTTTGCATCTCCAGCCACCCCTCTCTGGCAGAGATCAACACTGCTGTTTTTTGTAGCTGGTTGTTATCTGTTTACTTTTTTGACTCTGATGCTGTAGACTGGAAATCCCCACTTATAGTTTTGACACCACTCTTCTCAGGGGGATCCAATTGGCTGTTTAAATATCCTTCTGGCTCTGCCACACTTGGGTGCTCAGCCTGCCTTTTTGAGTCTCTACCACACTCCTTACCAGTCAGGTTGTGCTAAAGGTGATTCTTCTGTCTTTCCATGGTTATAAGGCTCTTCTCTCACTCTTGTTCAATTGTTTGTTCCATGTGATTTCTCCACAATTTAGTTGTAATTTCAGATTGGTGCTAGGAGGAAGTCAGTGTGACTTCCATTCACTGCTCCACAATCTTGCTGGTCGTACCCTAATTTTTACTAACGTTTTCTACCTCTTGTTAACTTGCTCTTTTTATCTTCTTTCCTAAGATTTAAGCTTACTTTATTTATTTTAAATCCTTCTATTCTTTCTTCCTTTATTTTTTTATTCTTGTTCAAATACAGTTGTCTTTATTTTCCACCACCACTTTCCCCTACCCCACCCACTCCCACCTCCCACCCTCAATCCTTTCCTACTTTGGCTTTGTCCATGGACCCTATTCACATGTTCCTTGACTTGACCCTTACCCTTCTCTTCACCCATTTCCCCCCTCTCTTCTCCTGTCTGGTTACTGTTGGTTTGTTTTTATTTCAATTTTGCTGGTTATGTATTTCTTATTTGTTTGTTTTGTTGATTAGGTTTCACTTATGAGTGAGATCATATGGTATTTGTTTTTCACCATCTGGTTTATTTCATTTAGCATAATGCTCTCCAGTTCCATCCATGCTGTCGTGAAGGGTAGGAGCTCCTTTTTTTCTTTCTGGTGTGTAGTATTCCATTTTTTAAATGTACCATAGTGTTTTGATCCACTGATTTATTCATATGCACTTAGGTTGCTTCCAGCACTTGGGTATTGTAAACTGAGCTGCTATGAACATTTGGTTGCTTAGGTTCTTTTGAATTAGTGTTTTGAGGTTCCTAGGGTATAATCCCAGCAGTGGAATTGCTGGGTCAAAAGGCAGTTCCATGTTTAGCTATTTAAGGAAATTCCAATTTGTTTTCTTCAGTGGCTGTACCAGTCTGTATCCTCACCAATGCCATCCTATGGTTCTCTTTTCTCCAAACGTGAGCAGTACTTGTGTTTTTTTTTTTTTAATTTGTTTATGATGGCTATTCTGATTGGTGTGAAGTGGTATCTCATTGTGGTTTTAATTTGCATTTCCGTAATGGCTAGTGATGTTGAGCATCCATTCATATGTGTCTGGGTCCTGTGTATGTCATCCCTGGAGAAGTGTCTGTTCGGGTCCTTTGTCCATTTATAAATTGGATTGTTTGTCTTCTTGGAGTGGAGTCATGTGAGTCCTTTATATATTTTGCACACCAAACACTTGTCCAAGGTATCATTGGCAAATATACTTTCCCATATGGTTTGATCCCTTTTCATTTTGCTGTTTTCTTTTACCATGCAGAAGCTTCTAATTTTGATGAAGTCCCATTTGTTTATTTTTTTCCTTTATGTCCCTTGCTTTAGGGGGCATATTGGTGAAAATATTGCTGTGTGTAATATCTGAGAGTTTCCTGTCTGTGTTTTCCTGTAGGACTTTTATTTTCTTGTAAGTTACATGTAAGTCTTTTATCCACCTTGATTTTATTTTTGTGTATGGTGTAAGTTGGTGGTCGAGTTCCATTTTTTTGTATGTAGCTGTCTAACTCTCCCAATACCACTTGTTGAAGAGCTTATTTTTACTCCATTTTATGCTTCTGTCCCTTTGTTGAATATTAATTTACCATGGAGTCATGGGTTTATTTCTGTCCTCTCTATTCTGTTTCCTTTATCTATGTGTCTCTTCTAATGCCACTACCAGACTGTTTTGATTACAGTGGCCTTGTAATATAGTTTGTTATCAGGTATTGTGATTCCTCCTATTTTGTTGTTCTTTCTCAAAATTGTTGCAGCTATTCAGGGTCGTTTATTATTCTATATACATTTTTGAAATGTTTATTCTGTACCTGTGAAATATATAATTATTATTTAAATAAGGATTGTGTTAAATATATATATTGCTTTGTGTAATAGGGATGCTTCTTCTTTATAAATACATGTATTTAAACTTATTTCTTTGTTTTTATTTATTTTTTAAAAGGTTTTATTTATTTATTTATTTTTATTTAAGAAAAACAATAATAGAGAAAATAAAATTAAGTTACTATTTAAAAAAATACATGTATTTAATGCTAAAAATTTCCTTGTAAACTCTCCTTTCTCTTACTCTCACAAATTTTGTTAAGCTGTATTTTCTAAATATTTTATATTATGTTCTTGAGAGTCTTCTTTGACCCATCCGTTATTACAAGTATGTTGCTTAATCTCCAAACAGTTTAAGATTTTCCAGGTGTCTTCTATTGTTGATTTCTCTTTCAAATTCCACTGTGGGCTAAGAATAGTCTTTGTATGATTTTCATTCTTTTAAATTCGTTAAGGTGTATTTTATGTTCCAGAACATGATCTATTTTGGGGAATGTTCCAATTAAGTGTGAAGAGAGTGTATATACTAAAGATTTTCAATGAAGCATTCCATTAATTTCAATTAGATCAAGTTGATTGATATTGCCGTTCTAGTCAACTATATCCTAATTGATTTTTTACCTGTTTGACCTACCAATTACTGACAGAGGTATTGAAGTCTCCAAATGTAATTCTGGATTTGTCTATTTCTCCTTTCACTTTAATCCATTGTGGCCTCATGTATTTTGGTACTTTGTTAAGTTCATGCATGTTTGGGATTGTTAAGTCTTTTGAAGAACTGACTACTTCCTTATTCCTGATAAATGTCCTTGCCCTTAAGTCTACTTGGCTTCCTATTAATATAACTACACTATCTTCTTTGATTAGTGTTAGCAAAGTATATTTTACTCTATTTAGTTTCAAACTATTAATCTTAATATTTAAAGCAGATTTCTTATGCAGTTTTTCCTTTCAAGAAAAGTCATTGATGTTTAGCATGCCCAGTTCTTTTCCTTATTGTAAGGACTGGGTTGATGACTTACAAGCTTTTTATATGTCAGAGCTAAAGTCAGAAGTCCTACTAATCTTTTAAAAATTTCAACAAAAATGCATTCAGTGCCTATTGTATGCCACATGCTATGTTACTGTACACAGAAATATTGGGTCAGTTCTCAAAGAGGAACCTAGGACACAGGCAGGTTATAGAGTATAGTCAAGGGACAAAGGAGCTGAGATTAAATACACTCATTTGAAGTATGAACACCTGGAGGACAGTGTGATCATCTTTAAAATAGATTATTTACTTATTTACATTTATAGAGAAGGGAAAAGAGGGAGAAAGAGAGGGAGAGACACATCAACGTGTGGTTGCCTATCACACACCCCCTTCTGGAGACCTGGGCCACAGCTGAGACATATGCATTCACTGGCAATTAAACACATGACCCTTTGGTTCTCAGGCCAGCACTCAATCCACTGAACCACACCAGCCAGGGCTGATCATTTTTTAGAGTTGGTTTCTAAGACATTGATTGATAGATTGACAGATTGATTGATTGATTTAATTGACTTTACTGGGATGACATCGGTTAATAAAAGTATATAGATTTCAGGTGTACATTTCTGTAATTAAACAACTGTATATTATATTGTATGTTAACCACCCCATAGTCAGGTCTCTACATCACCATTTATTCCCCCTATACCCTCTTTTACCTTCCCTGATAGTGTGATCATTTTTAATCAGGAAGTCAGAAAAAGATTTACCAAAAAATTGACTCTTGAATTAATTTTGAGAGAGAGAGAGATCACCAGGTAGACAGGATGAAAAAAAAACAAACAAACATATGATCAGAGGCTCAGATTCCATGTGGCTAAAGAATAAGATGAAGGGAAAGACAAACCTGAGAAAGCTTGCAGAAGCTATGTCATAAAGTCATAAAGGGTACCACACAGCATGCTAAAGATCTTGGATGTTATTCTGTAGACAGTGGAGAACTATTGAAGGGCCACATTCAGGAGAATGAGAATGGTCAAATGTACCAGGGAGGGTAAATCAGAGAAAAGGGAGACTCACAATGAGGTCAGTTTAAGCAGCTATTACAATAGTTCAGGTGAGAATGGAGGAAATCCTGAACTAAAATAGTATGGAATAATAATAATGATACTACTTCTACTCCTACTACTATTAACTACTGATGATGATGAAAATAATATAGAGAGCTGGAGACTAATTTGAAGATATTCTTGATTGAGACATCAGGGGAACAGGAACGTACCACTTCTTGGGGAAGGAACTGTAATTCTTGAATAGCATGTGAATACTGGGAGCAGTATGAGCTTATTTTCAATTGCCTGTAATAACCTGGAAATAAATAACCTACCCTAATGGAGACTGCTAAATTGGGAAGAATGAGTTATTTTTCCTTCAAATTTTTCTGTGTAGTTGCATAGAGAAAGCATTTTTAAAAAGAATATCATATGGGGGAAGAAACTTCATGGAAATGATATGTAAATAGGCTATTGCTTAGTAACTTTGCATATTTCCATTTTCCATCACACAGGATTGAAAATTTGTCTTTACCATGGAATAGCTTTTTCTTTTTTATTATTGGTAACTTAGACTTTATTTTCTTTTTGTAAAAACAGAAGGTTATATAGCCTGAGGGAAAGAAATTGAAAGCAATGGAAAAAGAACTACATTTAAAAGCCTAACATTTTATTTACTCCCTGTGAAAAACGTACTGCATTTAAAAGCCTAACATTTTGTTTATTTTTGTTGCTTTTTTCTTTTTTATATATATTTTATTGATTATGCTATTACAGTTGTCCCATTTTTTTCTCCCCTTTATTCCCCTCCACCCTGCATAGCCCCACCCCCCAGCATCCCTCACTCCCACTTAATTCATGTCCATGGATCATACATGTAAGTTCTTTGGCTTCTCCTTTTCCTATACTATTCTTAATCTCCCCTTGCCTGTTTTGTACCTGTTATTTATGCTGCTCATTCCTGGTACCTTTCTCCATTCTTCCCCCCTCCCCCTCCCCTCTGATCAGCATCACTATGATTCTGTTGCAGTTCTAGTTGTTTACTTAGTTGGTCTTTTTTTTTTTTTTTTGGTTCATTGTTGACAGTTGTGAGTTTGTTGTCATTTTACTGTTCATAGTTTTTGATCTTCTTCTTTTTCTTAGATAAGTTCTTTTAACATTTCATATAATAAGGGCTTCTTTGGGACTTTCTGAGCTTCCTGGATCTCCTGGAAGTCTATTTCCTTTACCAGATTGGGGAAGTTCTCCCTCATTATTTTTTTCAAATAAGTTTTCAATTTCTTGCTCTTCCTCTTCTCCTTCAGGCACCCCTATGATTTGGATGTTGGAATGTTAAAAGTTGTCCCAGAGTTTCCTAAGCCTCTCCTCATTTTTTTTTTATTCTTATTTCTTCATTCTGTTCTGGTTGAATGTTTATCTCTTCCTTCTGCTCCCAATCATTGATTTGAGTCCCAGTTTCCTTCTCTTTCCTGTTGGTTCCCTATATATTTTCATTTATTTCACTTTGTATAATCTTCACTCTTTCCTCCATTTTGCAACTAATTCAGTGAGCATCCAGATTACCAGTGTTTTGAACTGTGCATCTGATAGGTTGGCTATCTGTTCACTGCGTAGTTCTATTTTTGGAACTTTGATCTATTCTTTCATTTGGGTCATATTTCTTTGTCTCAGCAGGCCTGTTACATTGGGAGCGGCAGAGCCTTAGGTATTCACCAGGGTCGGGCAACGAAGTTGTAGCAAAAAGCTTAACATTTTAAATAATGCTATGTTGTAAGTTTTGATATCCACTCAAAGAGATTCTTCTTTTTTTCTGTTGATAACAGCATTGTGACACTGTGTGTGCGGAAGGGTCTGAGAGGGAACAATGCTACTTGCTTGGCTCTCAGCTAGCTTTCAGTCACTTCCCTGGCTCTCTACAAGCAAACCGGGACCTTCTGGTGCTGATTCCCAGGTGGGTGGGTTTGTGTACATTCTAGGACCCTGCGGGTCTCTCCTATGGACCCTTCTGTGGGGCTGAGAGTTTCTTGTGCTGCCACAACCCCCACAGCTTTTTACCTCCAGGGGTTTTGATGCTTTCTTTTCCCGCACTGGAACCCTGGATTTTGTGGTCTGTCTCACTCCCCAACTCTTTCTCACAGTTTATCTGCATGCAAATGTGGGACTGCCTGTTCCTCCAGCTGCTGCCTTGCTGTGTGTCCTCTCAGTCTGTGCCTGTCTATCTCTGTCGCTCCTACAGGTCTGTATGTATGTTTCTTCTTTAGCTCCTTGGTTGTTGGGCTTTGACCCAGTTCAATTTTCTGGCAGCTCTGGTTATTTTTTGTTTTTAAATTTGTTGTTTTCCTTTTGGTTATGCAAGGAGGCAAAGTGTATCTACCTATGCCTCCATCTTGGCTGGAAGTTGTAGCAAAAAGCTTAACATTTTAAATAATGCTATGTTGTAAGTTTTGATATCCACTCAAAGAGATTCTTCTTTTTTCTGTTGATAACTTATTCATGCAGTTCTTGGTGACATTAATGATAATCATTGTGTACTTTCCAAGAATAGAATACAATTTGCCATAAAAATAACTCTGAAAATATCTATTTCAGTCCTACACTGAAAAAAATTCATTTTGCCTCCTATTTCTTATTGGTATTCTTTTGTCAGCAAAAATAAACATTGACAGCCCTGACCAGGGTGGCTCAGTTGGTTGGGTGTTGTCTCCCAAAGCAAGAGGTTGGCAGTTTGATTCCTGGTCAGGGCACATGTCTGGGTTGTCCATTTGGTCCAGGCTGGGGTGTGTGGGAGAGGCAACCAATTGATGTTTTTCTCTTACTTTGATGTTTCACTCCTTCTCTTCCTCCCTCCCTCCCTTCTCCTTGCTCTAAATAAATAAATACATATTGACAAGGTGAAACCTCAGACAAAAGGTAATTACACAGACAAAGTGTAATATTTGCAGTGTTATTGATATCAAAATGTTTATAGTGTGTGTGTGTGTAGGAGACTAAATAACCCACAATTGAAGTTTACTCTATTTATCAAATATATATGTGTATATATATATGTGTGTGTGTGTGTGTATATGTGTTACATATATATTTATATATGCATATATGTGTGTGTATATATAAGATATATATATATATATATATATATAGAGAGAGAGAGAGAGAGAGAGAGAGAGAGAGAGAGAGAGAGAGAGAGACCTGGTTTCCACAGGAAACAGATGGTACATTTGAAATAGAAAATTTTGAGAAGGGTTATTTACATGCAGAGACATAGGACTAGTAGCAGACAAGATAGCTTGATTCTAGGATTTAAAACATAAGAGTAATGGGCAAGAATGTTGTGTAGACTTGGTCACTTTATGAAGAGCAGCAGATGAGCAGTGAATGACTTTTGGTTAAGGAAAATAGGCAGCCCCAGGCAATCTTTCAGGGAGAGAACTAAGGGAGTAAATACCTTGCCTCACACTCCTCCTTTCCTTGCAAGCTACTTCCAGGGCTCTCCACTCACCAAACTCAATTGAAATCCCCATTTGTTTAGTCCATATAGTTAGCTTCTGGTAGAGAAAAGAGTCTTCTGGTAGAAGAGATGAATGAGACAAGATTAGAAAGTAGTGGAAAATGAATGGGGGGATATCAAACAGAAGTCATCTCATACAACCTCTCCTTCTGATTTGAAGCATACGCTCTTGTATTTCATTAGGATGAAATCTTCCTCTTCCCAACAGAGGAGTACATGAAGTCCCATCAACTATCTTGCCATGGCAACATGATAAAAATCCCATTATATGCTCACTTAATATATAAAACCTTAGGTAACACCAGAGTTTATATAACACAGTGTAGGATAAGGAAGTAGTTACAGAAAAAGTAGCTGTTTTAGACCCACTTTTGTAGCTAATTATGAAGGCTAAGTTGATTATTATAACTACCTTCTTCTACCAAACATTACATTTACCTTTATCCTTTCCTGGCATGTCAGCTGGATGATAATTTTTACTGGTAGGAATTCCATACTTCAATCCATAAACAATTTAAATCTTTGATCTCTGGTTTTTACTGCAATGGTTGAGTCTTTCATTGATCAGGACTACTGAGTATAATAAACTAAAATGTGCCCTAAGGTGTTCCCTAAGTTATGCCCTCGGTATCAACATAGTCCTTCTTGCACTTATTGTGCAGCATCAATGAAATTTCCCCCTGATAATCATAATAAATCTCTTACCCAATATACTAACCCTCTTTTATGGTATTAGTTCAGTGACATGAGAAGCCTAAAACAGCTAGATAACAGTCTCAGCTTCCACTATCCAGATCATACCTCTATTCTCTGGTACAAGGATTTCATTCTTGGCTGCTAGGACATCCATACCCAGACTGTCCAAGTTTGCAGTAACTGGAACAAAAATATTTCCAGTGGGTTAGTAGATACAATAGTTACACCTTTTCTTTCTCTGATCTCATGCATTGTGATGGTAAGGAATTCTCACATATTGACAGTTGTAGTGTTTTTATTTCCCTAGCTGGCACTGTAACTGAAGCTTCAGCAGTCCACTGTACTCTACATAAAGCCAGGTGCTTTAGCATAAAAGAGCACCTGGTAAAGTCAGTGAAATGTGTTAGCATTGGAACCCATTCCTGCATTCTAGACAGGTCATAAAAGGGTACTGAATAAAAATCTGCATAGTAAAGGTGAAACTTCAATCCTCTACTCTCACACAACACCAGAACAAAGGGAGCCCATCTCAGGCTCCCCTGGCAAGTGATTGGAAGATTATTTGTTAAATGAGACTGAACATCCTTAGAAAGAGTATCCATAAATACTGATATTGGGTGGTTTTCAATGAAAAAAAATCTGCTTAGCCATTTTATTTATTTTTATTTATTTTTATTTTTTTTAGTTATATAACCACTTAATTTTGTTTGTCCTTCAAGGTCATGGATAAAAGTGATTTTCAGATCGGTGTCTGAGGATGAAATTAAAAGCCACAAAATAAAACTGTGACTTGGCCCTAACTTAGAAACAGACCTTTATCTCTAGGGTGGTGATTTTCAGCGGGCGTGCTGCAAGAATGTTTAAAACAAGCAGTACCTGACTACTGAGTCAGGGGCACTGACCTCTTTTCCCTGAGATTGTCAAATCAAAAGATGACAGCAGCCAGCACAACAATAGCCATCCAGTGTCAATGAATCGAAATTATACCTATTTTTTGGTTACATCGGCAAAAAATTATTTTTTTGGTGTGCCACAGAATTTCAGTTATTAGTTTATGTGTGCCACTAGATTAAACAGGTTAAAAATTGCTTCTCTAGAACATTAATATAAGCAATTGAATTCCCTGAAGCAACAGTTTCTCTATAGTCCTTTTGTAAAAGTCCATTTTCAAGGAATGTGTTCTGGGGACCTTTGAGGGCATGTCCCAAACCTTTTCAGAGGGCATCTATAAGGTCAAAACTCTTCCTAATAGTGCTAGTTTTTAATTGGGAAAACATTTGGTTAACAAGGTCCACCCATGGACAAAGTACTTCTGGTAAACTTTTTGTTGTTTCAACTTTAAGTATGAATGGGCCATCAAGAATTACCAAATATTTGGGGAAAGATATCAACATACACACACACAAGACTAAAAAAATTGAGATAGTGCACAGAGCAGAAGAACTTCGTTTGTATCATCAGAGATTAAGAATGCATTATTAAAAATACTAAAGTAAGAAATTTAAGAATTGGAATATTTAGTCATGAAAGTATACTAGAAATTGGAATCAAATGGCAAAAAGATTTATAAGACAAAACATGTTTAACTATGAGGTACAACAGGTAAATAAAAGTTTCAGAAAGTGATAATTTTCCCAGAATTATTTCCTATATTATATAACAAATAATATAAAAACATTTCCCAGAATTGATGGACTTGAATCTCCAAACTGTTAGAGCCTCAAACCAGCCCAAGACAATAAATGAAAAGTCTATCCCAATCTACTTTATTTTGATCCTAAGTACTCCAGAGATAGAGGATCCTAAATTATTCCAGAGGAAATAATTAGATCACTTATGGTGTATATGAAATAAAGATAACATTTCATTTGGCTTCTTTGCAACATTAGAAGATAAAAAATAATGGAACCATATCTACAACAAATAAGCAAAAAATAAATGGTATAGACTTTTTTTTTTAGAAATATGGAAGTTAACATCAGTAAAAAATAGCTAAAAGGACTCTAGGGAATTTAATTGAAAAGAAATTGCACTTATTATTATTTTTGTTATGTCTAGTAGATCTATTTAACTTTTTGAACTACTTTAAGGTGTAAAGGAAAATTGTTTTAAAAATCAGATGTGGATGCTGAATTGGATAATCTTTAAGATTACTGCTTACTTATTCTTCAAAGAGTATGAGTTTGTTAGCTGCCTTGCAATTGACAGAATATAGTCTATTCTCTTGCAGAGAGGCATGGTAAGTATAGGAACATTAATAGTAAGTATAATTCTATTCCAAAACAGCAAAATAAAATAATAAAAATCTGAATTTATTGATTACTGACTACGTGCCAGGCATTTTACCCAAATGGTGACTGATTATCACAATAATCTTGCATGTTAAAACTGAGATTCATCATGCTCAAGCTACTTATCCATGGTCACAATTAATTAATGGCAGAGAGAAGCTTTGAAATAGATTAATTTGACTGCAAATTCCAGAGGGCTCTCTCTAATATAGACTGCTATTTGACCTTGAAATGCAAACAGACCCCAAGCTGTTTATGCTTTGCACATATAAAAGAATGAGGAAAATGTAACTCTAGTGGGTATAGTTTCAAACTCCATAATCTTTCACACGAACTGAAAAATATCCAAGTTAAAAAAAGAGAAAAGAGTGTACACACAAAATTAAAACACACATATTTACATATGTTTTTATAATGATTACAATCAATTTTATTATTTTTAATTTTTAAAAATTATATTGGTTATACTATTGAAGTTGTCCTGATTTTTCCTCTTTGCCCCTCCTCAACCCAGCACCCCCTACTCCCTCAGGGAATCCATCCACCATTGTTCATGTCCATGGGTCATGTGTATAAGTTCTTTGGCTACTCCATTTTTTATACTGTATTTTCTGTCTCTGTTCTTCTTACTTGCTTAATTTGCTTAGGGTTAGTTTATTTTTTAGATTCAATTGTTGATAGATTTTTATTTTTGCCATTTTATTGTTCATAGTTCTAATATTCTTCTTTTTCTTAAGTAAGTCCCTTTAACATTTCATATAATAATGGTTTGATGATGATGAACTCCTCTATTTTTTTTTCTTGTCTGGGAAGCTCTGTATCTGCCCTTTGATTCTAAATGATAGTTTTGCTGAGTAGAGCAACCTTGGCTGTAGGTCCCTGCTTTTCATGACTTTGAATATGTCTTACCAATCTCCCCTAGCCTGCAAAGTTTCATTTGAGAAATCATCTGACAGACAGTCTTATGGAAACTCCCCTGTAGGTAACTAACTTTTCTCTTGCTGCTTTTAAGTTGAGTGGGGCAGAGTCTCTGAATATTTCCAAGGCAGGTCAAACAGTGTTAGCCAGGTTTATGGAGTCTCAGATACAGGACCAGCTTGCTGGCTCTGTGGGGGCAGAATTTAGAAAAGGGACAGTGGCCTCTGTTTGCCTTGATTTCAGTGTCTTCCTATATGCCACCGATGCCTTTCAAGCTGCTACCCTAGTGCTGGAGTTCAGAGGGAGTGAGTCTAAGTAAGTGAGTCTGTTTCTGGGATCTTTAAGAGGAACTTCTTGGGGCTCTAGAAGTGTCTTCCACTGACTTGATCCCCTCTGGTTTTTGCAACCAGAAATTATGGGGACTTATCTTCCTGACACTGGAACCCTGGGCCGGGAGACCTGGTGTGGGGCTGGGACTCCTCAATCCCGAGATATCCCTCCCATTTATCCACCACATATGGGTGAGGGACCAGCCTTTCTGTGTTTGTGCCCCTCCTACCAGTCTGGTTGGAAGTGGTTTCTTTAATTCTGTAGTTGACAGAGTTACATTCAACTTGATTTCTGACAGTTCTGAGTGATAGTTGCTCTATATTTTAGCTGTAATTTTGATGTGGTTGTGCAAAGAGGTGAGCCATGTCTGCCTATGCCACCATCTTAGCCAGAAGTTCTCATACATATACTTAGAAATACATTAGAGAAGTATTTAAATGAAGACATTGTCAAAACAAAGAATACTTAATATTATGGACTGCCTGTAACACATGTAGAAAAAACTTATAATTACAAATGATCTTTTTACCCATTTGCTATAAGGTATTTGGTAAAACCAATTTAGCAAATTAAGGATAAGAATTTATTATCATTTTGTAACTTTTAAATTTTTCTGTAATTTCAAATTTAAATTTACAAATATATTTTTAAAACTCCTATATATCCTTTACCCGTATTTGCTAAATATTTATACTCAGACATATTTTCTCCATCCCCTCTGATATTTTTCCTGAAACATTTGAGAGTAAGCTGCAGACATAATTTCTCTTTACATATATATACACACATAAATACATATATAATATTATGTAAATAATTCAGTTATCTTCGTACTAAGGATAAAAATATTTTCTTATGTGACTATAGTACACTGAACAAAATTCAGACATTTATATGAATAATTTACTATAATTTAAGCCATAGTTTGCATTAAAACTTGATCAATTTTCCCAACAATATCTTTTATTGAAATTTTATGTATATTTCTGGGATATTCAATCCTGATCACCTATAGATTTAATCTCTTTAAGTCTCTAATATGGAACATTTTCCAGCATTTCTTTTTCTTTCATAACCCTGGTGTTTTTCAAGAGGAAAACCAATTATTTTATAGAATGCTCTTTAGGAGTTTCTTGATATTTCTTCATGATTAAACTTTGGTTATGAAATTTTGGAATAAGTACCATAGAAGTCAGTTTGTGTCTTCTCAGTGCATCAAATAAAGAGCCACATGATACATTTTTAAATTATTTTTAGTGATGTTAACTTTTATCACTTGGTTTAGGAGGTGTTCACCAGGTTTTTCACCATAAAATTTTTTTGTAGTTGATAAGTAATTTGGGGGAAGACGCTTTGAGATGATGTGAAAATTCCTTTCCAAATCAATCTTTCACCAACAGTTTACTCACTAGTTTTAACAATTGATTCCAGTCTGAATAAATTATTACTATGATGATTGTCAAATAGTGATTTTTCTAATTCTTTTACTTCTATGACAATTATTATTTGACACTATACTGTAATAAAGAACTTATTTTTATTTCCCCTTAGTATTTATGTATTTATATGTGTGGATTTATGAATTACTGTTTTATTTACTAGATTATAATGTGATAATATCATGATTTACTTTTTTTATACTCAAATTTCTTCAGATGGGGCCAGTGGGAACTCCTTCAACTTTTGACATGCTCTTAAATCAGCCATTTTGCCAAGGAGCCCTGGTTCTTTTAGTGGAAATTGGTATTTAGAAGCAAAGATCTGAGTGATAAGTGTGCTCATTGCTATTGGAGTGTTATTGCTTCTAGGCCTACTCAGTGAACAAAAGCAGGATATATGTGTTTGTATATATTGTATACATACATATACGAGGTCTGTCGAGAAAAAGTCCAGCCATTGTTAATATAATGAGAATGTTTTGTGATGTAGCCTGGCAGCCAAGGAGAGTAGACTGGAATGTGCATGCATAAACAATGTGGACTTCACTGTACTAGTCAGTGAGGATTGAGTGAGCATGTGTACTGTGTGTCCATCACATTCAAAATAACTGAGCTAGTAGAGCAACACATCTGCATTAGATTTTGCATTAAACTTGAACATTCTTGCATGGAAACTATTTGGATGATTCAGAAGGCCACAGCTATGGACAACTGGTTATTTGCAGTTTAATCATAACAACATTCCTGCTCATGCATCATGCCTTGTGCAGAAATTTTTTGTGAAACATCAAATCACCCAGGTGACTCATCCCCCCTACAGCCCAGATTTGGCACCCTGTGACTTCTAGCTTTTCTCAAAACTAAAGTCACCTTTGAAATGGAAGAGATTTCAGACTGTCGATGAGATTCAGGAAAATACGATGGGGCAGCTGATGGCGATTAGGAGAACTGTGTGAGGCCCCAAGGTGCCTACTTGGACGGGGACTGAGGCATCATTGTCCTCTGTACAATCTTTCTTGTATCTTCTTCAATAAATGTCTCTACAACATGGATGGAACTGAAGAATATTAAGCTAAGTGAAATAAGCCAATTGATGAAAGACAAATACCATATGATCTCATGTATAAGTGGACTCTATTCAACAAAATAAACTAACAAACAAAATAAAACACAGACATGGAAACATGGAGCAGACTGAAAGTGACCAGAGGGGATGGGGAAAGAGGACAATGGTGGAAAGATGGGGAAAGGACTAGACAAAGAACATGTATGAATGACCCATGGACATGGACATCAGAGTGGGAACTGACTGTAGGAGTGGGTGGTGAGGGTGGGATGGGTGGATGTGGTTAAAGGAGGAAAAATTGAGACAATTGTAAGAGAATAAACAATTTATAAATTAAAAAAATTAAAATAAAAAAATAAATGTCTCTATTTTTTCATACTATGTGGCCGGATACCTTCTGGATAGATATATATATATACATATATATTATATATGTATATACACACACAAACATACATACACATACATACACACACTTACATGTACACATACGTTACACACCTCTTGCTATATACATGTGCATGTGTGTGCACACATACATACACACAGCCATGGGTAGATCATATGGACACTTCCAATTTCCATTTAACTTTACAAGTTTTATTCAAGACTTCCCAATCCCATGTTTGTATCTTTCTTCTCTACAGTGAAAATCCTGGGTCTTATGCGCAATATATTTACTTACTTATAATTTAGAATATACAGATTTCTCACTATCTTCACTGATCTTGCTGCCTTTTCAGAGAAGGGGAACTAGAAAAACAAATAACCCTTCAATGTCTGCAGCCTTTTTTAGGCTCCCAAATTTCCATCTGGCTCTTTCTCTAGGGCCTAGTTTCATAAGGCCCTTCTCTAAGAACATGCGATAAGTTCCAGGGGATGCCAAAACACATTTCAGTGGCTATACCAAAAGTTCTCCTGAGAAGTGAAGACTTTTAATAAAATAATCACTGTCCTAGAGCAGAATGTAGTAATCAGGTTGAAAACTAGCAGCCTATAACAGTGGAAGTATCCTTGTCTCTCCTCCTTATTTGAGTGTATTAATTCTTAGGCAGACCATCTTTACTGGATACCTGACAATACAGAAAAAGACATCTAAAACCATAAGATAAAAAATAACTCTTTGTTTCTCTGGCCTGTGTGGCTCAATTGGTTGGAGCATTGTCCTGTAAACCAAAAGGTTGCAGGTTTGAGACCTGGTGAGGGCACATGCACAAGTTGCGGGTTCTGTCCCAGCAAGTGTGAGGAAGAACTGGTTGATGTTTCTCTACCTCCCTTTCTCCCTCCCTTTCCCTCTCTTTATAAATAAACAAATAAAATCTTTAGAAAAAGGAAATCAGATTTTTCGTCTCTGTGACGATCTTACTATGACTGGTACATGAACTTTGGCCAAGCCTCAGTTCTTATACGATGAGTAGAGAATCAGGAGAAAGATGGTGGAGGAGTGAATGGGAGTCACACTGACGTCCTCCCAAGACCAAAATGGAATTGTGACTAAATAGTGGAGTAATCACCTGGAAAACAATGGAAAGATAGTGGGAGAGGAGCCTTGGTGCCTCAGACAGTGGATTCCACTCCCACACATCCCAATGGGTGAGAAGTGCGGTGGAGGCTTGAGAGGGTGGGGGGGTGCCCACGGCACTGGCACCAGAGGGGCATTGAAATGGCCAGTTAATTTCCCCCGAGAAGAACGGGGTCTGAATCATAAACAGGAACCCCGAAACTACAGCAGCCAAAGCCAAGAAAATACAGACAAAACGCAACCCCGAAAAGCTTAGGGGCGCTCTCTGCCAGAGACAGGTGGCTGGGGATGCAAAGACACATTTAAAGGGCCAACACAAAAATTGCAGTGGCGGCCACCCTCCTTGATCTCTGGGTAGAGGCTGCAGCAGGGTGGGCTGGTGCCTAGGAAAAGACTGGTGAGGAAAACTTGGTGAAGAGAACTGACTCGGCGGCCGGTGGAGCCCGGGTGATAACGCACTTCCCACTCTGCAGCTACCATCTCGCTCAGGCATAAGGGAATCAATTAACCTGCCTTTTGTGCACTCTGCACATAGCTTGTACACGTGTGAGCTGCGGGGCTGAGTGCAGACTGGCTAAGAGAGCCTTGAGGAGAGACTGGAGATGGAGGCGCTGGGGAAAGAATGGGAGGAGGAACTGGGGAGTCCCGAATCCCTCTGCGTTCTGTAGTCTCCATTGTGGCCTGGAAAGGCATGACCCCAAAGAGGCAGAAGAGGGGCGCGCATGAACCAGGCTGCCTGTGATTGAAACACTATACGCACAGGGGGTGGATCCTTGGCCAGAGGGGTCACAGAACTGCCCAGAGGCCCCTGAAGAGAGTCTGAAAACGGAGGCATTGGGGAAAAAACGGGAGGAGAAACCGGGGAGTCCCAATTCCTCCTTACCCTAGTCTCCATTGCGGGGGAAAGGCCACACCCTCAAAGAACCAAAAGCCGAAAAGCACACATAGACACCCCCAAAATACCCAGTGCAGCCGTGAACACTTGCGCCAAGTGATGGGGGAGGGTGGAGACCCTGTGTGTGACCAGCGTGGGCTGGCGAATGCTTGCACTGGCCAGCAAGGCCTCCCACCGATTGGCACCGATATGGCCTGCGAGGGAGTGCACAGAGCGGCAACGGCACGCGTAAATTGACATGCCACCCCGCCAGCGATTGTGAAGCGGCCCACAAAATTAGTAGAGCTGCCCTGAGTCCTTGGAGGAGAGACCAGAGACAGGATTAACAGGAGAGTCCTGGAGCTGACTTCCTCCCATTTCCGTAGTCCCCATTTAGCAAGGGCAAGCAACGCACTCAAAGAGCCAAAAGTGGGGAAAATACACAATAGAAGACCCTAAACTGACCAGTGCTGGGGAGCTCGCAGGCCAGGGGGGCCAAATGAGTACCGAGGTCGCGAATAAGCTCCCTGGTCTGGGGCAAGCACATGCGAGCCCAGGTAGGCGGGGGGTCCTGCTCCGCTGGGAGCGCGCTCAAGGAGCTTGCGTGAGAGTGCAGAGAGAGCCCAAAAAGTAGCCCAGCCCTGATGGAAGAGGTCACAGAGCTGCCCCAATCAGGAGTCAGACACAGACAGTAGACTCCTGGAATGCTCAAACGAACAACCCAAGGTCCCATAGGGTCAACAACTGACATCATCAGAGGCAGGCCCAGAAAGAAAAGTAAAGGACAAAAATACTTAACAGACTCTCACAAAAATGGGAAGAAATAGAAGTTCCCCCCAAATGAGTGGAAAAGGGGACTCCCCACAGAGAGAGATAAATGAAATAGAGGCAAGGGAACTACCAGGTACTGAATTTAAACAATGGTTCTAAGGAAGCTCAATGAGCTCAGCCAGCTCAAAGAGAACTATGAGAAACTGCAGAGAAACTATCAGGATCTTACAGCAAACTATATCAGCCTGGAAAAGGACATAGAAACTATCAAGAGGACACAAGAGGATATGAAGAATACCATTTGTGAATTGAAGAGCACAGTAGAAGGAATCCAAACCAGGCTGGATGAAGCCGAGGATCGAACTAGTGAGATGGAGGACAAGGTAGAAAAAAGCTACAAGAAAGAAAAGAAATGGAAAAAAGATTGAAAAAGAATGAAGAGGCATTTTAGGAAATGCAGGACAACCTGAAACGCAATAATATCCATATACTATGGATACCAGAAGGAGAAGAAGAGGAGCAAGGAATAGAGAAACTCCTCGAAAAAGAAAAGATGGAAAATGTCCCCAAATTGAGGAGAGAAAGGCTCTCATGGATCCAGGAGGCACAGAGGACCCCACTCAAGAGGGACTCAAAGAGGTCCACTCCAAGACACATCATCATTAAAATGGCAAATATCAAAGACAAAGAGAGAATCCTCAAGGCAGCAAGGGAGAAGGAGAAAGTACCATACAAGGGAGCCCCGACATACCTAAGAGCTGACTTCTCAACAGAAACACTACAAGCCAGAAAGGAATGGCAACAAATATTCCAAGCCATGAAAAGCAAGGCCCTACAGCCAAGGCTGCTCTACCAAGCTAAGCTCTCAATTAAAATAGAAAGAGAAATATGAGTTTCCCAGGCAAGAGAAAACTAAATAATACATGTCTACAAAGCCAGCACTCCAAGATATGCTAAGGGGACTGGTTTAAGCAGATGAAGGAAAAGAATGAGACAGAGAGGAACACAGGTACAAAGAGAAAAGATTAGTAAGTTTCTATCAGTAATATCTCTCAATGTGAATGGACTAAATGCCCCACTCAAAAGACACAGGGTACCTGAATGGATAGGAAAACATGACCCACACACATGCTGCTTACAAGAGACACACCTCAGAGCAAGAGACCTACACAGATTGAAAGTAAAGGGATGGAAAAAAATATTCCAAGCAAATGGGCATGAGATAAAAGGCCGGGGTGGCCATACTTGTATGAGACAAAGTAGATTTCAAAACAAAGGCCATAAAAAGAGACCCAGAGGGGCACTTTATAAAACTAAAAGGAAGAATCTATCAAGAAGACATCAATATTGTAAACTTATATGCTCCCAATATAGGAGCCCCCAAGTTTATAAGGAAATTGTTGGATGACTTCAAAAAAGATAAAGACAGCAACACACTGATAGTAGGGGATTTCAACACCCCACTGTCAAAAATGGACAGATCTTCCAAACAAAACATTAATAAACATATTATGGTGCTGAATGACACACTGATTCAAAGAGACTTAACTGACATATATAGAAACTTATATCCCAAAAAAGAAAAATACACAGTCTTTTCACATGCTCATGGCAGTTTTTTCATGACCAATTCAGAGGATCAACCAATCCAGAAGCTGGTTCTTTGTACAGATAAATAAAATTGACAAACCTTTAAGCAGACTCATCAAGAAAAAAAGGGAGAGGACCTAAATTCATAATATCAGAAATGAAAGAGGAGAAATAACAACTGATAACACAGAAATACAAAGGATCGTCAGAAACTACTATGAACAAACATATGCCAAGAAATTTGAAAATCTTGATGAAATGGACAAATTTTTAAAACAGTATAATCTTCCAACACTGAAGGAGGAAGAAACAGAAAGCTTGAACAGACCCGTAACAGCTGGGGAAATTGAAGCAGTAATCAGGAAACTCCCGGCACAGAAAAGCCCTTGGCCGGAAGGTTTCACAGGAGAATTTTACAAAACATTTAAGGAAGAGCTAACCCATGTTCTTCTCAGACTATTCCAAAAATTCAAAGAGGAAGGAAGACTCCCAGACTCTTTTTATGAGGCCAGCATCACCCTGATCCCAAAACCAGATAAAGACCCTACAAAGAAAGAAAACTGTAGGCCAATTTCGCTGATGAACATAGATACTAAAATACTCAACAAAATATTGGCAAACCGCATCCAGCAATACATTCAAAAGATTATCCACCACGGTCAAGTGGGATTCATCCCAGCCATGCCGGGATGGTTCAATATACGAAAATCAGTAAACGTGATACATCACATAAATAAAAGAAAAGACAAAAACCACATGATCATCTTGATAGATGCAGAAAAATCATTCGATAAGATACAGCACCCATTTATGATCAAAACACTCAGCAAAATGGGAATCAATGGGGCATTCCTCAACGTAATAAAGGCCATATATGATAAACCTACAGCCAATATCATACTCAACGGGCAAAAACTAAAAGCTTTCCCACTAAGATTGGCAACACGACAAGGATGTCCGGTCTCACCACCTCTTTTCAACATCTTATTGGAAGTCCTAGGCACAGCGGTCAGACAAGAGAAAGAGATAAAAGGCATCCAAATAGGAAAGGAGGAAGTTAAGCTATCATTGTTTGCAGATGACATGTTAGTGTACATAGACAACCCTGTAGACTCTACCAAAAAACTCCTCAACCTAATAAGTGAATTTGGCAAAACAGCAGGATACAAAGTCAACATTCAGAAATCAAAGGCATTTTTGTACACCAGCAATGCAATATAAAAAGAAGAAATCAGAGAAAAAATACCATTCGATATAGCAAGAGGAAAGATAAAATACCTAGGCATAAATTTAACCAAAGACGTAAAAGACCTGTACGCAGAAAACTATACAACATTGAAAAAAGAAATTAAGGGAGACACAGATAAATGGAAACATACACCGTGCTCATGGATTGGAAGAGTTAATATCATCAAAATGCCCATACTATGCAAAGCAATTTATATATTCAACGCAATCCCTATTAAGATACCAATTACGTATTTCACAGAAATAGAACAGACATTTCAAAAATTTATATGGAACCATATACGACCCCGAATAGCCTCAACAATTTTCAGAAAGAAACACAAAGTAAGAGGGATCACAATACCGGTCATCAAACTCTACTAAAAAGCCACTATACTAAAAACAATCTGGTACTGGCACAGGAACAAACCCATAGAGCAGTGGAACAGAATAGAAAGCCCAGAAATAAACCCAGGTCTCTATGGGCATCTAATATTTGACAAAGGGGCAGAAGCATAAAATGGAGCAATAATAGCCTCTCCATCCAATGGTGTTGGGAGAGCTGGACGGCTACATCCAAAAAATTGAAATTGAATCATCAGCTGACACCATACACAAAAATAAACTCAAGATGGATAAAAGACTTAAATGGAAGTCTCAACACCATCAAAGTCCTGGAGGAGAACATTGGCAGGAAACTCTCAGATAGGCCACGCACCAAGTTTTTCACTGATATGTCTCCTAAAGCAAGGGACATAAAGGAAAGAATAAACAAGTGGGACCTCATCAAAATAAGAAGCTTCTGCACCGTAAAAGAAAACATCAGTAAATTGAAAAGGGAGCCAACCGTATGGGAAAATATATTCGCTAATGATACATTAAATAGAGGTTTGATCTCCAAGATATATAAAGAACTCACTCGATTCCACTCCAAGAAGACAAACGATCCAATCGAAAAATGGACAAAGGACCTGGGCAGACGCTTTTCCAAGGAGGAGTTACAGAGGGCCCAGAGGTATTTGAAAGGATGCTCAGCATTACTAGTATTCAGGGAAATGCAGATCAAAACCACCATGAGGTGCCACCTGACCTCGGTCAGAATGGCCATCATAAACAGATCAACAAACAACAGGTGCTGGCGAGGCTGTGGAGAAAAGGGAACCCTTGTACACTCTTGGTGGAATGCAAACTGGTACAGCCATTGTGGAAAGTAGTGTGGAGTTTCCTTCGAAAGCTGAAAATGGAACTGCCTTTTGATCCAGTGATTCCCCTGCTGGGACTATACCCTAAGAACATCAAAACGCCAATACAAAAGAACTTATGCACCCCAATGTTCATAGCAGCACAATTTACAATAGCCAAGTGTTTGAAGCAACCTAAGTGTCCATCAGTAGATGATTGGATCAAAAAGTAATGGTACATATACAGAATGGAATACTATGCAGCAGAAAGGAAAAAAGAACTATTAAACTTCGCGACAGCATGGATGGAACTCGAGAGGCTCATGCTAAGCGAAATAAGCCAGGGGGCGAAAGACAAATGCCATATGATCTCACCTATAAGCGGAACCTAACCAACAATGCAAAGAAGCAAGGAAAATATGACCAGCAACACTGAAAGGAAAAGAAATCAACAGAGACAAGAGGGAAGGAGGGAAGGGTGGCAGGGAAAGGGAAGGGAAGGGGAAAGTCAAGGAACATATAGCAAGGACTCATGGACAAAACCAAAGGGGAAGAGCTGAGGGAGAGAAGGAGGGAGGGGGCAAGGGAAAGTGGTGGGGGGTAGGGAGAGACAAATGTCTTTGAAAAAATAAATTAAAATTAAATAAAAAAAGAAAGAAAAGAAATCAGTGACTTCTCAAGATTTCACAGTAAATAAGGAGCTGACACTAAATTTCTCAAACAGAAGCTTAACAACCCTGAGTTCTGTCATGTTTTCTTCTCACATTCCTCTTTCTTTATTTTCTTCCTTAGCATTTCCAATATATTCTACCTCTGGCTTACAATTTAACCCCAGGTTGGCTAAATCACTCAATCCCTGCCACAGAACCATTAAAATAACTCCTTCTCAGCACAGTTGAATTATCCTTTTTCCAAAAACAGTTGTGGATGGAAGCATTCAATACCCCTCACTGAAACCTCAATCTCTATCTCCTGGTTCATTCCCTAACCCCAAGTCTCTGATAATACAATCACAGAATAATTCCAGTTTTGCAAATTTCCAAAAACCTCTTATAGCCTTGGTTACCTTGTTATGTTAAGAATATCTAAAACTCATAATAATATGAAAATTATTATTAAAGTCAATATTTTTTCATCCATTACATTTCTTAACCTTCTTAACCTAATTATGCTAATTCTTCCTAAGTCAAGATTTATTAGAGTTGTGCCTTCCTTTTCTTTTTTCATACCTTCTGGAATGGGTAATGAATAAGGAAATGTCCCATGGTGAGATTAGAAAGAAAGAAGGTAAAAAAATAAGTGGTTTTGTCAATCTGCTGACTAGTCAGTGAATTCTTGTATTAGAAGTTGGCTGTGCAATTTCCCTTTGAGTAAAATGCAATCACACATTTCTTGGAGAAGAGGTTTGATTTGGAATCCCCTCATTAAAAAGCATCTTGAATTCTGTTGGTTTCATGGCTCAGCAGCATATCTGATATCCAGAAATCTTTGGGTACATTCTAAATTTAGGAAGGAAAAGAAAAACACTGAAACAAACAGAAAAACACACCCCAACACCTATATTTTCTTGATAGACAAGTAGAAAAGAGCATAGTTTCTAAAGCAGTCCTTGGGAAATTCTCAAACATAAAAATGTCCATTTCTGTTTTGGAGGCATTCAAGATTAATCACAGGATAAATCTTAGCAATTATTTTGTTTATTGTCACAGCCTATGCACAGTGTCTAAATGTTGTACAACTATTAGATTACCTGAGGAACTGAATTTAAAACATTAGGGCAACAGTCTGTTCTTTAAAAGGAACTGGATGTTGATTATCACCAAAAGATATACAATACTCTTCTATCCTCTGAAATTAGGATTTTACAACATTTCCTAGTTATTGAACTATTATAAAATGTATGATTTCAATTAACTTGATCTAGACCTTAAGAACAATAATCTGAAAAAAAAACTAACAAATCCTCTTGTAAAATATTTTAAAATAAGAAGCTGTAACTGCTTGTATAAAAGTTCATACTTTCATCTACTGATGGGCATTTAGATTGCTTCCAATACTTGGTTATTGTAAATTGTGTTGCTATGAACATCGGGGTGCATAGGTTCTTCTGAATTGGCGTTTTGGGATTTTATGCAGCAGAAAGAAAAAAAGAACTACTAAACTTCACAACAGCATGGATGGAACTCGAGAGCATTTTGCTAATTGAAATAATCTAGGGGGCGAAAGACAAATACCATATGATCTCACCTATAAGCGGAACCTAACTAACACTACAAAGATGCAAGGAAAATAAGACCAGCAACACTGAAAGGAAAAGAGACAAACAGAGACAAGAGGGAAGGAGAGGGGGAAAGGAAGGGAAGGGGAAAGTCAAGGAACATGTAGCAAGGACTCATGGACAAAACCAAAGGGGAAGAGTTGAGGGAGGGAGGGGACAAGGGAAAGTGGTGGGGGGTAGGCAGAGACAAATGTATTTCAAAAAATAAATAAATTAATAAAAAATTCATACTTTCTCACCAAGGAAATTATTAGAAATCAAAATATTCAATTTAGTTTAATTGTTGATGCCCAGAAAACTATTTTAGGAATGGTAGGGCTGGAATGGTTAGAAGTAAAATATTCTAAGCACAGTGCACAAAGAGGTTTTCTTCTCATCATATAACTATATTTCTCCTTGTCTCCTGTTTTTTCTTTTAAATATTTTATTTATTTTTAGAGGGGGGAAGAGAGGGAGAAAGAGAAGGAAACATCAATATGTGGTTGCATTTTGCATGCCCCCTGCTGGGGACCTAGCTTGCAACCCAGGCATGTACCCTACCATCGGAATCGAACTGGCTTTGGTTTACAGGCCAGCACTCAATCAACTGAGCCACACCACCTAGGGCTGTTTTTTCTTTAAATATGCTATTTGTTCCTATGACAATCACTTTTGGTGGCTTAAATAAAGATTTAATTAGATGCAATTGAAAGCTGAGAGTTTACTACTTGTTTGTTACTGTTTTATTTTTCAGTCATTTATTTAACAAATAATCACATTGTATCTACTACTTAAGCTAAACACTATAAGAGCAAAAAAATCTAAATGGCACAGACCTGTCCTGCAAAGACTGACATTCACCCACTCACCATATTTTTAAAAATATTTGTAACAGTATTATTTTATTGCTAATAATGATATTGGCATCAAATTTTAATTAGATTTAACTGTATATTTATATAAATTTTAATAATTAAATCATAAAATGAATCTTCTTGACTCTTCTATTTTGACTTCATTGATTCAACAAATATTTCTGAGCATCTATAGGATAAATGGGCTGTTATATGTCACTTTTTGATCCAAAGAGAAGACTCACATTCTCTTAAACAACAGAAGAGAATTATATAAATGTAGAGAAAATTTCCATCTATTTTAAGACTGTCATTGGATCCATTGCTTAAACAACAGGATCGAATATCAAGCTATTTTTTTTAAGTGGATAAGCTAAGGAAGGTATTTAATATATGTATAAATAAAACCCTACATAGCTTTCTGGTAGTATAAATTGGTACAACCACTTCCGAATATTGTTTGCGTATATCCAGTGAATCTAAGTAAAACATATACCCTATAAACCAGCAATTGAACCCCTATTTCTATAGCCAACAAAAATATACACATATGTTTAAAAAAGACCCATTCTAGGATTCTCAAAACAGCACTATAAAGAACAGTCAAATGGAGGAAAAATAACAAACAAAGCCCAGAGTGAGTAGAAGGAAGGAAATAATCACGATCAGAGAAGTATTGAATGACATAGAGACTAAAATAACAATTAAAAGGATCAACAAATCCAGCAGCTGGTTCTTTGAAAAGATAAATAAAATTGGTAAGCCTTTAAGCAGACAAATCAAGAAAAAAATAAAGAGGACACAAATAAATAAAATCATAAATGAAAGAGGAGAGAAGTACCATAAACAGCACAGAAATAAAAAAGGATTGTAAGAAATTACTACAAACAACTGTATGTCAAGAAATTTGAAAACCTGGGTGAAATGGACACATTTCTAGAAAATATAATCTTCCAAAATGGAATGAAGAAGAACCAGAAAGCCTGAACACATGGATAAAAGCTGGTAAAATCAAAGCAGTAATATAAAACAAAACAAAACAAAAAAACAAAACAAAACAAAACAAAACAAAAACTCCTGGCACACAAAAACCCTGGACTGGACAGTTTCACAGGAGGATATTACACAACATTTAAGGAAGAGTGAACCCCTGTCCTTCTCAGACTATTCCAAAAAATCCAAGAAGATGGAAGACTCCCAGATCGTTTTATGAAGTCAGCATCATACTAATCCCAAAACCAGATAATGACACAACAAAGAAAGAAAACTACAGGTCAATATAACTGATGAATATAGATGCAAAAATCCTCAACAAAATATTGAAAAACTCCATCTATAAATAAATTAAAATGATCATCCACTATTATCAAGTGGAGTTCATTTCAGGAATGCTAGGATGCTTCAATATTCACAAATCAATAAATGTAATATATCACATAAACAATATAAATGACAAAAACCACATGATCATCTCGATAGATGCAGAAAAAGCATTTGATAAGGTGCAGCATCCATTTATGATAAAAACACTCAGTAAAGTGGGAATGAAGTGAGCATACCTCAGCATAATACAGGCCATATATGAAAAAACCTACAACCAATATCGTACCTAACAGGCAAAAACTAAAAGCTTTCCCACTAAGATCAGGAACAAGACAAGGATGTCTGCTTTCTCTACTTCTATTCAACATATTATTGGAAGTCCTAGCCACAATGATCAGACAAGAAAAAGAAATAAAAGGCATCCAAGTTGGAAAGGAGGAAGCAAAACTGTCATTGTTTGCAGATGATATGATAGCGTACATAGAAAACCCTGTAGACTCCACCAAACAAAGTACTCAAACTAATAAGTGAATTTGGAAAAACAGCAGAATACAAAGTCAATAATCAGAAATCAAAAGCACTTTTGTAAAACAACAACAATGAAATATCAGAATCAGAAATCAGGAAAAAATCACCTTTGGTGTAGCAACAAGAAAAATAAAGTACCTAGGAATAAACTTAACCAAGGAGGTAAAAGACGTATACTCAGAAAACTACGCAACACTGAAGAAATTTAGGAAGACACAAATAAATGGAAACATATATCACATTCATGGATTGGAAGAATTAACATCATCAAAATGTCTGTACTAACCAAGTCATTTTATAGGTTCAATGCAATCCCTATTAAAATACCAATGATATATTTCACAGATATAGAAGAAACATTTCAAAAATTTATATGGAACCATAAACAACCTCGAAGAGCTGCAGCAATTTTGAGAATTAAAAACAAAGTAAGAGGGATAGCAATACCTGACCTCAAACTATATTACAAGGCCACTGTAATCAAAACAGTCTGGTACTGGCAAAAGAACAGACATATAGATCAATGGAACAGAATAGAAAGCCTAGAAATAAACCCATGTCTCTATGGTCAATTAATATTTGACAGAGATATCGTAGGGATACAATGGCACTAAAGTAGCCTCTTCAACAAATGGTGTTGGGAGGGCTGGACAGCTACATGTAAAAATTGAAATTCTACCACCAACTTATACCATACACAGAAATAAACTCAAGATGTATGAAAGATTTAAATATAAATCGCAACACCATAAAAGTTCTAGAGGAGGACATAGGAAGGACATTTTCAAAATTCCATGCAGTAATGTTTTCACTGATTTGTCCCCTAGAGCAAGGGACATAAAGGAAAGAATAAACAAATGGGACTTCATCAAAATAAGAAGCTTCTATACGGCTAAAGAAAACATCAGCAAAATGAAAAGGGAATCAACTGTACAGGAAAATATATTTGCCAATGATACCTTGGACTGTTGGGAAATGCCCTGTCTGGTTTTAGGAACTGCAGCCCCACCGACAGGCTGTAGGGCCCCAATGCTGGAAATAATCAGGGAGGCCTTGGAGAAACAGGACCCCTGGGGAGACATGACCTGTCCCCCCTGGCAAGGGAATAGCTCGTACGTCTCTGCTTGGCCCTGTGATGGTTGCTTGTTGATGATGGGTAAGACCCCTTGATGGAGGGGCATCCTAAGCCAGACATCGACTGGCATGGGAAGCAGACAATAAATCTGGGGACAAGGAGAAAGAGCAAAAAGGTCTGCACCCGTCGGCTCTGCTTGGACATGGCCGGAGTCCTCATTCTATCAGAAAGAAGTCTCCTTGTCTCATGGTGCCTACCTCTCCCTGCCTGGCTGAGGCTCCAAACAATATCAGAGACAGTCCTAAACCAGATTTGGTGGTTCCCAGGGAAATGAGACCTAAAAGTAAAGTATTTAAAGTTTGCTTTGCTTTTCCCTCAGAAGCTCTAAGCCAGGTCATGCTGGTAAGGAAATTTACATTACTCATAGACACTAACCCTCTACCCTTGGGCACTCTTATGTTTACTATGGTCTCATGTTTAGTTGTCTCCCTTGTTTACTACTCTCCTCTCGGACCCATGTAAATTGGTGTGTTCCTGCCATTTGTTTTCTTCAAAACATCACCCATTCTTTGTAAACATAAATATACTGATGTAATGAGAAAACCTGTGCGTTTCTGTTACTTAGCCCTACTGGTAACCTTTTCAATAAAAGCCTTTGAACAAAGGAATTCTGGGCCTTTTCCACTAGAGGGATGTGTCATATCCCCTCTCCTAGCAAACAGAGAAGCATTTGCGATGACTCATGTTTACCCCCCCATGTGTGACACCCCTGGAACACGCTATGCAGGATTCAGAGCCCCCAGTCCCATCTCATCTGGCCCCAGATGGTAACCCTCAGATCCCAGAGTGCCAGGCTCCCTGCTATGCACTCTGTCCCCTGACACGGCAGTTGCTGCCCAGACCTGGGATGAGTGGTCACCCGCAGCGGCACTCACCCCACATGCCACACATGATATTGGACAGGGGTTTAATCTCCAAAATATATAAAGAACTCACATGACTCCACCCCAGGAAGACAAAAAATCCAATTAAAAAATGGGCAAAGGACTTGAACAGACACTTCTCCAAGGAGAACATACATAGGGCCCAGAAACATATGAAGGAATGCTCAGCATCACTACCCATCAGAGAAATGCAAATTAAAATCACAATGAGATACCACTTCACACCAGTCAGAATGGCCATCATGAACAAATTAGCACTCAACAAGTGCCAGCGAGGTTGTAGAGAAAAGGGAACCCTAGTACACTGTTGGTGGGAATGCAGACTTCTGCAGCCACTGTGAAAAACAGTGTGGAATTTCTTCAAAAAACTAAAAATGGAACTGCCTTTTGACCCAACAATTCCACTGCTGGGATTATACCCTAAGAATCCCAAAACACCAGTTCAAAAGAACCTATGCACTCCAATGTTCATAGCAGCACAATTTACAATAGTCAAGTCCTGGAAACAACCTAAGTGCCCATCGATAAGTGAGTGGATCAAAAAGCTATGGTACATTTATAGAATGGAATACTGTGCAGCAGAAAGAAAGAGCGAGCTAT
Source organism: Pteronotus mesoamericanus (assembly GCF_021234165.1). Taxonomy (NCBI): domain Eukaryota; kingdom Metazoa; phylum Chordata; class Mammalia; order Chiroptera; family Mormoopidae; genus Pteronotus; species Pteronotus mesoamericanus. Next base: position 6,763,127 of record NW_026555072.1, read on the forward strand.
TACCCTGTACAACAGCATGGATGGAACTGGAGAGCACTATGCTAAGTGAAATAAGCCAGGCGGTGAAAGACAAATACCATATGATCTCACCTATAATTGGAACCTAATGAACAAAACAAACAAGACATAAAAATATAACAATCAACATTGAGAGAAAAACAAACAAACAAACAAACAAAAACAAAACCAAGAGTAGCCAGAGCTGAGGAGAGAGGGGGTAATGAGAAATGAAGGGGGAGTGTCAAATAAAAAAACATGTATAAAGAACCCATGGACAAAGCCAAAGTGGGGAAGGTTTGAGGGTGGGACAGGGAAAAGTGGTGGCAGGAAAGTGGAGACAAATATACTTGAACAATAAAAAAAATAAATTATAAAAAAAAATAATAGCCAAACATACAAAGTACTCATATGCCCATCAATAATGTAATGAATAAATGAAATTGTGGCATATTTATACAATTAAATTGACTTTTACATAACAGTAAGAATGAAAAATTCACAACTTTATGTAACAGCATGGATGAACATTATATAACAAATATAATGTTATAGGAAAGAAAACAGATGCAAATACACGCTGAATGATTGCATTTGTATAAAATCCTGAGACAGCCCTGACTGGTGTAGCTCAGTGGATTGAGTCCCTGCCTGTGAACCAAAGAGTCACCAGTTCAATTCCCAGTCAGGGCACATGCCTGGGTTGCAGGCCACATCCCCAGTAGTGGGTGCACAAAAGGCAACCACACATTGATGTTTCTCTCCCTCTCTCCCTCCCTTCCCCTCTAAGGAAGGAAGGAAGAGAGGGAGGGAGGGAGGGAGGGAGGGAGGGAGGGAGGGAGGGAGGGAGGGAGGGAGGGAGGTCTGAAAAAAAAGTCCCAAGACAGGAAAAACTAATATTTTTAGAAATCAACAGAGTAGGTTTTCCTGGGTGGGGAGTAAATGGACAAGATCTTGAGTGGTGAGCTTCTGGTGTGCTGGTAAGTTCTGTTTCTTGATCTTGGTGCTAATTACATGGATAGATTGAGTTTGGGAAATTCATTGAACAGTGTTTATAATATGTGTGCTTTTCTATATTTAATTTTTACAAAAAATGTTTTTTAAATGACACTAAAATAATATTAAAAGACAGCAGTGTATACTGAAATTTACCTGTTCTCTTAACTTGTCCTACCTTTTAAAATTATTACTATTATTTTTGTTTTTGTTTACTATTACTTAGTCTCATTCTAATATAAGGTGGAAATGGTATTTTGTACCACATTCATTTTGAAGTTATGAGGTCAATTAAATATTTTGGTTTAAGTAGTACTATTTATTCTTGCTTTCTTATATCAAAATTTTTCCATTTATTGTTTTATAATGCCAAGGTTTTGTGTAAGCCATCTTCTTATCAATCAGTGATGTGCAAAACTTGTCAGAGTGAAGCCAAATTAGTTCTGAGTCTGTAACTTTGACAAATGTCATCACAGTCCAGCTCCCTGCTAATCACAACTATGGATATTGCATTGAGAAATAGTGTATGAAAAATTAATTGAATCTTGTTATAGGGATTAAACTGAATATATAGGACAGGAAGAAAAAAATGAACAAAAAGGGGAATGACAAACAATAGCTTACTGATTTGAAGAGATCTCTTACGGTGTAACTAGAGACATAATTAAATTCACCAAAGATACTGAATTGGGAGATGTTGCCTTGCCCAGCAAGGACTCAAAAATCATTCTGTTGGACTTGGGAAGGTTAAAGTCAGAGCCAGAAATAAAATGAAATTCAAACTGGGGAAAATAGAAGCTGATATGCTCAGGAAAAGTAATCTGAAACATCAATATTTTGTGGGAGAGACAAGCTGGAAAAGGCCAGTATTCCGAGAGAGGCTGGGGAGAACAAAAGCAAAAAAATTAAGTACCAAGGTCTAATAAGACTTGAATGAAAGTTGATCATTCTCAACTCTGAGACTTCAATTTTTTTTTTCTTATTTCTCTCTCTGCTGCCTTGGAGCTTCCTTCAAGGTTAACAGTAGTTTGATAAGAAATGTAGAAATAAGAAATGTCATGTAGAAATCCCATGAAATGGAGTTGCGTTGATGGGGGTGGTGGTGGTAGTGAAGAGAGTTGTATTTCTGATCCTTGCACTGTTACTTAAGTGGAAGACCAAAGTTCTCCTTTAAAAAATGTTGCGTGCATATGCTCACGGAGGGAGGGTGTGTGCACATGTGCGCGTGTGTTAATTATTTGAATTACCTGTTGTACCATTATGCTTTGAGCATAATTAATGAATCTGCTTTAGATGTGGCTAAGGGGACAATAATTCTGGTTTGGTCCTGTCCTTCATCAAATATAAAAGTAAGTCTCTGGTACTTTAAATTTAGCCCTGTTTTTATACTGTGTATTTTTGTTACTACATTTACTGAAACTGTGGATAATATAAGTTATTGCTGGACGCATGTTGTAGATCCTATAAGTAATTAATAAGATATATTACATGCTCTATTTTCTGTTAAATACATTTCATTTGCTGATGAAAACTCCAGTACAAGAAAGATGTCAATAAAATGAAGGCATGAGAATTTTAGAGAAAAAACCCCAGAATTACTATAATTCAACATATTTTAAAAAGTTACTAGATATGTGGTTACTTTTAGAGTTTTAAGGTATTTGCAATAACAATGTAATACACTATAAAAATGAAGAGGTAAATATTTTGAGGAGTAGAAATATTATCTTAAATCAAGCTAATTAGAGAAAGCAGAGTAAAGGCATGGCATTTAGAGAAGGGACTCAACTTAAAATTGGAGTATTGAATGAGGATACTTTAAAGAATTAAAGGCAATGGGAATCATCAAGGTAAAATCCATTTTCTTGCCTTTCCATTACCTCTGGGTGTACCATTCACATTATATTCTATGGTAACTACTTTCCCTCACATGACCTCTTCTGACCCTAGTTGTACTAATATGAAAAAATCCTTAACTCCTTATAGAAGAGAATGAGGGTGTCAAAATTCTGTGTGACACCTGAGCATGTTCAAGGAATCAGAAGAGGAAAACTTGGATCTACTGAGGGCAATGGGGCAACATGGGAGACCTGATAGTTTAAATATTACAAAGTTACCCTGAGAGAATTCAGAATATACTAAAAGAGAATGACTCCTTGGCAGAATGATCCCTTTCAAAACTATTATAACTGCTTTATTGAGAAAGGTTGAGAGCTCATCTAAGAGAGTGGTGATGGCAATGGTAAAGGGGGATGCTGGGAAAATACCCAAGAAGTAGAATTTATAAATCTGTCACTGGTAGAATATTGATATAGAAAAATGGATAGAAAAGGAATGCCAGGGAGACTTCCAAGTCAAATTGCTTGGCCAAGGAGTACAGGAAGATTTTCTTTTCTTTTCTTTTTTTTTTTTTTTTTGACTGTGGCTTGGAGAGAGGAATGACTCATTTTTGACAAGCTGAGTTTTAGGTGTCAGGTAAATGTAGAGCCTTCAGATAAATTTCTGTAGTAAGAAAATGTAAATACAGGCTAAAAAAAACAGAAAGGCTTAAGCTGGAGATCAAAATTTACTAGTTTGGATACATCGTGCTAGTTGAAGTCATGGGCTTGAATAAGATCCCCGATCTGGAAAGAGTAGCTAGAGGGACTGAAGACAAAACATGAAATTGTTGATGGAGAAAATATCATATTTTGCCATCTATAATATGCACTTTTTGCCCATTTTTTAAACATTTAATTATTTTTTTAAAATTTTTCAAATACATTTGTCTCCATTTACCTGCCACTACTTTCCCGTGCCCCAGCCATCCCCACATCCCCCCCTCAATCTTTCCCCACGATGGCTTCATCCATATGTCCTTCACATCTGTTACTTGATCTGACCCTTCCCGTTCCCCTCCCCACAACCTTTCTCCCTCCATCCCTCCCATGCTTGTCGGTTTCTTCTTTCAATGTTGCTGGTCATGTCTTCCTTGCCAGCTTGCTTTGATGATTAGGTTCCACTTATAGGTGAGATCATATGGTATTTGCCATTCACTACCTGGCTTATTTCACTTAGCTTAATGTTCTCCAGTTCCATACTTGCTGTTGCAAAGGTTGGTAGCTCTTTCTTTCTTTCTGCTGAATAGTATTCCATTGTGAAAATGTACCATAGTTTTTTTTTCTTTCTTTCTTTCTTTATTTTTAAATACATTTGTCTCTGCCTCCCCCCAAACACTTTCGCTTGCCCTCTCCCTCCTTCCCTCAATCAGCTCTTCCCCTTTGGTTTTGTCCATGAGTCCTTGCTATATGTTCCTTGACTTTCCCCTTCGCTTCCCTTTCCCTGCCCGCCCCTCCCTCCTTCCCTCTTGTCTCTGTTGATTTCTTTTCTTTCAGTGTTGCTGGTCTTATTTTCCTTGCATCTTTGTATTGTTGGTTAGGTTCCACTTATAGGTGAGATCATATGGTATTTGTCTTTCGTCCACTGGCTTATTTCGCTTAGCATTATGCTCTCCAGTTGCATTCATGCTGCTGCGAAGTTTAGTTGTTCTTTTTTTCTTTCTGCTGCGTAGTATTCCATTGTGTATATGTACTATTACTTTTTGATCCAATCATCTACTGATGGACACTTAGGTTGCTTCCAGCACTTAGCTATTGTAAATTCTGCTGCTATGAACATTGGGGTGCATAGGTTCTTTTGTATTGGCGATTTGGTGTTCTTAGTGTATAGTCCCAGCAGGGGAATCTCTGGATCAAAAGGCAGTTCCATGTTCAGCTTTTTGAGGAAACTCCACACCGCCTCCCACAGTGGCTGCAGCCGTCTGCATTCCCACCAACAGTGGACTAGGGTTCCCTTTCCTCCACAGCCTCGCCAGCACCTGTTGTTTGTGGATCTGTTTATGATGGCCATTCTGACCGGTGTCAGGTGATACCTCATGGTGGTTTTGATCTGCATTTCTCTGATGGCTAGTGATGCGGAGCATCCTTTCAAATGCCTCTGGGCCCTCTGTATCTCCTCCTTGGGAAAGCATCTGCCCAGGTCCTTTGCCCATTTTTTGATTGGATCATTTCTATTCTTGGAGTGGAGTCGAGTGAGTTCTTTATATATCTTGGAGATCAAACCTCTATCTGATGTATCATTAGAGAATATATTTTCCCATAGGGTTGGCTCCCTTTTCATTTTGCTGATGTTTTCTTTTGCCGTGCAGAAGCTTCTTATTTTTATGAGGTCCCACTTGTTTATTCTTTCCTTTATGTCCCTTGCTTTAGGAGACATATCAGTGAAAAAATTGCTGCGTGGGATATCTGAGAGTTTCCTGCCAATGTTCTCCTCTAGGATTTTGATGGTGTTGCGACTTATATTTCAGTCTTTTATCCAGCTTGAGTTTATGTTTGTGTATGGTGTCAGGTGATGATCCAATTTCAATTTTTGGATATAGCCGTCCAGCTCTCCCAACACCATTTCTTGAAGAGGCTATTATTGCTCCATTTTATGCTTCTGCCCCCTTTGTCAAATATTAGATGCCCATAGAGACCTGGGCTTATTTCTGGGCCTTCTATTCTGTTCCACTGGTCTATGGGTCTGTTCTTGTGCCAGTACCAGATTGTTTTGAGTACAGTGGCTTTGTAGTAGAGATTGATGCCCGGTATTGTGATCCTTCCTACTTTGTGTTTCTTTCTCAAAATTACTGTGCCTATTCGGGGTCATTTATGGTTCCATATAAATTTTTGAAATGTCTATTCTATTTCTTTGAAATACGTCATTGGTATCTTAATAGGGATTGCATTGAATCTATAAAATGCTTTGGGTAGTACGGGCATTTGGATGATATTAATTCTTCCAATCCATGAGCACGGTATATGCTTCCATTTAATTGTGTCTTCCTTAATTTCTTTTTTCAATGTTGTATACTTTTCTGCGTACAAGACTTTTACATCTTTGGTTAAATTTATGCCTAGGTACTTTATCTTTCTTCTTGCTATATCGAATGGTATTTTTTCTCTGATTTCTTCTTCTTATATTGCATTGCTGGTGTACAAAAATGCCTTTGATTTCTGAATGTTGACTTTGTATCCTGCTGTTTTGCCAAATTCACTTATTAGGTTGAGGAGTTTTTTGGTAGAGTCTACAGGGTTGTCTATGTACACTAACATGTCATCTGCAAACAATGATAGCTTAACTTCCTCCTTTCCTATTTGGATGCCTTTTATCTCTTTCTCTTGTCTGACCGCTGTGGCTAGGACTTCCAATACGATGTTGAAAAGAGGCGGTGAGACCGGACATCCTTGTCGTGTTGCCGATCTTAGTGGGAAAGCGTTCAGTTTTTGCCCGTTGAGTATGATATTGGCTGTAGGTTTTTCATATATGGCCTTTATTATGTTGAGAAATGCCCCATTTATTCCCATTTTGCTGAGTGTTTTGATCATAAATTGGTGTTGTAACTTATTAAGTGATTTTTCTGCATCTACTGAGATGATCATGTGTTTTTTGTCTTTTCTTTTGTTTATGTGATGTATCATGTTTACTGATTTGCATATATTGAACCATCCCTGCATCCCTGGCATGAATCCCACTTGATCGTGGTGGATAATCTTTTCAATGTATTGCTGGATGTGGTTTGCCAATATTTTGTTGAGGATTTTAGCATCTATGTTAATCAGCGAAATTGGCCTGTAGTTTTTTTTCTTTGTAGGGTTTTTATCTGGTTTTGGGATCAGGGTGATGCTGGCCTCATAGAAAGAGTCTGGGAGTCTTCTCTCCTCTTGGATTTTTTGGAATAGTCTGAGAAGGACAGCTGTTAGCTCTTCCTTAAATGTTTTGTAAAATTCTCCTGTGAAACCGTCCGGCCCTGGCCTTTTGTGTTTTGGGTGTTTCTTGATTACTGCTTCAATTTCCCCATGTTATGGTATTGTTCAAGCTTTCTGTTTCTTCGTCCTTCAGGGTTGGAAAATTATACTGTTCTAAAAGTTTGTCCATTTCATCAAGATTTTCAAATTTCGTGGCATATAATTGTTCATAATAGTTTCTGATGATCATTTGTATTTCTGTGGTATTAGTTGTTTTTTCTACTCTTTCATTTCTAATATTATTAATTTGGGTCCACTCCCTTTTTTTCTTGATGACTCTGCTTAAAGGCTTGTCAATTTTATTTATTTTTTCAAAGAACCAGCTTCTGGATTGGTTGATCCTCTGAATTGTTCTTTTTGTCTCTATGTCATTCAGTTCTGCTCTAATCTTGACAATTTCTTTCCTTCTACTTGCTCTGGGATTTATTTTTTGTTGTTTCTCCACTTCTTGAAGTTGTAGTGTTATGTCTTTTATTTGAAATGTTTCTATCGTTTTTATGTAAGCCTGTATTGGTATGAACTTCCCTCTCAGGAGCGCCTTTGCTGTATCCCATGGGTTTTGGACCGTTGTCTGTTCATTTTCATTTGTTTCCAGAAATTTTTTGATATCTTCTCTTATCTCATTATTGACCCATTCATTGTTTAATAGTGTACTGTTCAGTCTCAATGAGTTGGCAAGTTGTTGAAGTTTCTCTTTGAAGTTGATTTTGAGTTTCACGGCCTTGTGGTCCAAGAAAAAGTTTGGTATTATTTCAATTTTCCTGAATTTGCTGAGGCTTGCTTTGTGTCCTATCATGTGGTCTATCTTTGAAAAACTGCCATGAGCATTTGAAAAGAATGTGTATTTTTCTTCTTTGGGATGTAAGGTTCTATATATGTCACTTAAGTCTCATTGATTCAGTCTGTCATTCAGCACCACAATATGTTTATTAATGTTTTGTTTGGAAGATCTGTCTGTTTTTGACAGTGGGGTGTTGAAATCCCCTACTATCAGTGTGTTGCTGTCTATATCTTTTTTGAAGTCATCCAACAATTTCCTTATAAACTTGGGGGCTCCTATATTGGGAGCATATAAGTTTACAATGTTGATGTCTTCTTGATAGATTCTTCCTTTAAGTATGATAAAGTGCCCCTCTGGGTCTCTCTTTATGTACTTTGTTTTGGAATCTACTTTGTCTGACACAAGTATGGCAACCCCTGTCTTTTTCTCTTGCCCATTGCTTGGAATATTTTCTTCCATCCCTTTACTTTCAATCTGTGTAGGTCTCTTGCTCTGAGGTCGGTCTCTTGTAGGCAGCATATGTGTGGGTCATGTTTTCTTATCCATTCAGCTACCCTGTGTCTTTTGATTAGGTCATTTCGTCCATTCACATTGAGAGATATTACTGATAGAAACTTACTAATCTTTTCTCTTTGTACCTGTGTTCCTCTCTGTCTCATTCTTTTCCTTCATCTGCTTAAACCAGTCCCCTTAGCAGATCTTGGAGTGCTGGTTTGGTAGAGATGTATTCTTTTAGTCTTCTCTTGTCCTGAAATATCCGTATTTCCCCTTCTATTTTAATGGAGAGCCTAGCTGGGTAGAGCATCCTTGGCTGTAGGCCCTTGCTTTTCATGGCTTGGAATATTTGTTGCCATTCCCTTCTGGATTGTAATGTTTCTGTTGAGAAGTCAGCTCCTAGGCATATCGCAGCCCCATTGTATGGTACTTTTCCTTCTCCCTTGCTGCCTTGAGGATTCTCTCTTTGCCTTTGACATTTGCCATTTTAATGATGATGTGTTTCAGAATGGATCTCCTTGAGTCCCTCTTGAGTGGGGTCCTCTGTGCCTCCTGGATCCATGAGAGCTTTTCTCTCCTGCAATTGGCGAAATTTTCCATCATTACTTTTTCGAGGTGGTTCTCTATCCCTTGCTCCTCTTCTTCTCCTTCTGGTATCCCTATTATATGGATATTATTGCGTTTCAGGTTGTCCTGAGTTTCCCTAAATGCCTCTTCATTCTTTTTGAGCCTTTTTTCTATTTCTTGTTCTTTCTGGTAGCTTTTTCTACCTTGTCCTCCATCTCACTGATTCGATCCTCAGCTTCATCCAGCCTGCTTTGGATTCCTTCTACTGTGTTCTTCAATTCAGAAATGGTATTCTTCATATCCTCTTGTGTCTTCTTGATAGTTTCTATGTCCTTTTCCAGGCAGATATAGTTTGTTGTAAGATCCTGATAGTTTCTCTGCAGTTTCTCATAGTTATCTTTGAGCTGACTGAGCTCATTCAGCTCCCTTAGAACCATTGTTTTGAATTCAGTATCTGATAGTTCTCTTGCCTCTATTTCATTTAGCTCTCTCTGTGGGGAGTCCCCTTTTCCACTCATTTGGGGGGAAATTCTTTTTCTTCCCATTTTTGTGAGAGTCTGTTAAGTATTTTTGTCCTTTGCTTTTCTTTCTGGGCCTGCCTCTGATGACGTCAGTTGTTGACCTTATACGACCTTGGTTTGTTTGTTTGAGCCTTCCAGGATTCTAATGCCTGTGTCTGACTCTGTCTTGGAGCAGCTCTGTTACTCCTTCGGTCAGGCCTGGGCTATTTTTTGGGATCTCTCTGCATTCTCATGCAGGCTCCTTGAGCACGCTCCCAGCGCAGCAGGATCTCCCGCCTGCCTGGGCTCGCATGTGCTTTCCCCAGACCAGGGGGCTTATGCGCGACCTCGTGTACTCCTCTGGATCCCTGGGCGAGCTCTGCAGCACTGGTCAGTTTAGGGTCTTCTACTGTGTATTTTCCCCGCTTTTGGCTCTTTGGGTGCATTGCTTGCCCTTGCCAAATGGGGACTATGGAAATGGGAGGAAGTAAGCTCCAGGACTCTCTGTTTAATCCTGTCTCTGGTCTCTCCTCCAGGTACTCTGGGCAGCTCTACTAATTTTGTATGCCACTCTGCAATTGCGGGCCAGGCGGGTCAATTTACGCCTGCCCTTGCCGCTCTGTGCACTCCTTTGCAGGCCGTATTGGTGCCAATCTGTGGAGGCCTTTCCGGCCAGTGGAAGCATTCGCCAACCCTCGCCGGTCACTCAGCGCAGGTGTGCACTCCTGCACTGGGTGTTTTGTGGGTGTCTATGTGTGCTTTTCGGCTTTTGGCTCTTTGGGGGTGTGGCCTCTTCTCGCGCATTGGAGACTAGGGCAAGAAGAAGGAGTCGGGACTCCCTGGTCCTCCTCCCGTTCTTTCCTCAACGCCTCAGTTTCTAGTCTCTCCTTAAGCATCTCTGGGCATTTCTGTGACCCCTTTGGCCAAGCATCCACCACCTGTGTGGACTGCGTTTCAATCGCAGGCAGTCTGGTTCCTGTGCGCCCCGCTTCTGCCTCTTTGGGGTCGCGCCTTTCCAGCCCACAATGGAAAGTACGGAAAGGGGAGGGAGTCAGGGCTCCCCGGTTCCTCCTCCTGTTCTTTCACCAATGCCTCCATTTCCAGTCTCTCCTCAGGGGCCTCCGGGCAGTTCCGTGACCCTTTCAGCCAAGGATCCACTCCCTGTGCAGACTGCGTTTCAATGGCAGGCAGTCTGGTTCCTGCGCACCCCACTTCTGCCTCTTTGGGGTCGCTCCTTTCCAGCCCACAATGGAGACTACCGAAAGGGGAGGGAGTCAGGGCTCCCCGGTTCCTCCTCCCGTTTTATCCCCAACGCCTCCATCTCCAGTCTCTCCTCAAGCTCTCCCAGCCAGTCTGCACTCAGCCCTGCAGCTCACCTGCATACAAGCTGTGTGCAGAGCGCACAAAAGGCAGGTTAATTGATTCCCTTATGCCTGAGCGAGATGGTAGCTGCAGAGTCGGAGGCGTGCCATCACCGGGGCTCCACTGGCCGCCGTGTCAGTTCTCTTTACAAAGTTTTCCTCACCAGTCTTTTCCCAGGCTCCAGCCCACCCTGCTGCTGACTCTTCTCAGAGATCAAGGCGGGTGGCTGCCACTGCAGTTTTTGCGTTGGCCCTTTAAATGTCTCTTTGCATCCCCAGCCACCTGTCCCTGTCAGAGAGCGCCCCTAAGCTTTTCGGGGTTACGTTTTGTCTGTATTTTCTTGGCTTTGGCTGCTGTAGTTTAGAGGTTCCTGTTTATTATTCAGACCCCGTTTTCTCAGGGGAAGCTAACTGGACGTTTCAATGGCCCTCTGGTGCCAGTGCCCGTGGGCACTCAGCCTACCTTTTTGAGCCTCCACTGCACTTCTCACCCGTTGGGATGTGTGAGAGTAGAAGCCACTGTCCGCGGCACCAAGGTTCCTCTCCCACTATCGCTCCACTGCTTTCCAGGTGATTACTCCTTTATTTAGTTGCAATTCCAGTTCGGTTTTGGGAGGAGGTCAGTGTGACTCCCATTCACTCCTCCGCCATCTTGTCTTCTCAGCTGACCATAGTTTTTTTATCCACTCATTTACTGATGGGCACTTTGGTTGCTTCCAGGACTTGGCTATTGTAAATTGTGCAGCTATGAATATTGGGGTGCATAGTTTCTTATGAATTGGTGTTTTGGGATTCTTAGGGTATAAGTCCAGCAGTGGAATTTTGGGTCAAAAGGCAGTTCCATTTTTAGTTTTTTGAAGAAATTCCACAGTGTTTTCCACAGTGGCTGCACCAGTCTGCATTCCCACCAATAGTGTTCCCTTTTCTCCACAACCTCGCCAGCACCCTTTTATTGATTTGTTCATTGTGGCCATTCTGATTGGAGTGAAGTGGCATCTCATTGTGATTTTAATTTGCATTTCTCTGAGTGCCCAAATTTTTGAGGGAAAAATAAGGATGTTCATTATACATGGGTAGTACTAATTCTATATATACATAAATGTTTTTAATTCTTTTATTCATGCTTATGCATTAAAAGTTTAACTCTAGAAAGCAATAATGTTATCTGTATGCAAAATAACTCCCTGGAATAAGACAATTTATTTTGTTTCTAAATATAAATAAATAAATAAATAAATAAATAAATAAATATATTGTAAAATTAAAACGAAAGATTTTTTTCCTGAAAGTTTGAGCCAAAAATGTGGGTATGCAGTATATATAGGAGCACATTATACATGGCAAAATACTGGTAAGTCATAAGTATCAATCATGATCTATGACAACTTGCAGAAATAGGGATTATAGCATCTACCCATCTTTCTTTCCTTGTTGTATAAATTTAAATGTTTTAACTAAATTTACCTTTATTCACTCATCTCCCTCTTTGTTATAGAATGCTTTTTGGTGCTTAATTTTGAAATTTAGGTTATAGTTGAAGAACATCAAAACGTGCATATCACTAGAGGTCTGTATAAGGAAGTGTTAACTGGAATGAATGTATTTTCAGCTAGAAAAGAGGGGGATACATTGTTTCTGGTGAGTAATTTTTTCCTTTGCTAGTAAATAGATGGGGAAGGAAGGAAGCAAGGAAAGAAAAGTTGTATGGTGATGGATATATTAGACCGTTAAGAGTGGGGACTGCAGTGGACCATAGTAATTTTTATGCACCATCCAGATTGTGAACTTTATGCTTATTTAGGATGAATTGAAATAAAGTAAGTGACAAAACTCCACCTCCTGATATCAAAGCCTAAGAAGGGAAGGGAGGTCTCTTCTCTGTTCCCTGGAAAATATACTCTGTGTCCATTATAGAAGTATGGCCAATTAACTGCTCTTTCCTAAGACTTTGAATCCTAAAGGGTGGCATTAGTGCTGGTAATTTATAAATTATATTGGGAGGTATGACATAATGAGTCCCACTGGGATTCCCCTCCATGGGAAGATTTGCTGACCAGCAATAGGAAGCGTGGCCAGCAGATAGGCACCAGGTGTTAGCAACTTCAGGGTCTGTTGCAGGATGGCCTTTGTAAAGGTCATGCCCTTTCCTGGACAGTCTGCATCTGGTAACTGAGCAGAGTAATTATATAAAGACAGACATTTCAGCCTAATGCAGGATCATCTGATGGCATTAATTGCTGGGATTCATGATCTAAATACCAGGTTGGCAGAGGCTTTGCTGACTGTATTACAATTCTTATTCTGCTTAGTCATGCTTTCCCCCCTTTTCTCCACAGTTTTTAATTCTTAATAAACATCTTTCATCACAAATTCCATCTCAGTGAATGCCTGTGGTGAACCCAACCTGTGACATTCCACCAACATGGTGATATGTGTCCAGTTCCTCTGGCAGTAGTGGTGAAAATCTAAGTAGAACAAACATTTCTATGACAGGATCCTGTATATTGGCTGTGCCCAGTTCTGTAGCATTCTGATGAATTATGTAATCTCTTAGTACTCTTTTGATAAATTAATTTTCTGGTAAAGATGAAAAAACAAGTCCATTTTTATCATTTGTAATGAAGAACATGACTGGTTTGGTGTGTATCAAAATTTGAGAATTTCCAGTCATCCTGAAATTCCATTTCAGAGACATCTTATCTCTTCTGTTGACATTTTATTTTTTTTAATTTTTAAAAATTAAAAAAAAATTTCAACTACAGTTTGCATTAAATATTTTTGTATTAATTGTAGGAATACAACATAGTAGTTAGACAATCATATACTTACAAAGTTATCCCCCGATATTTCCATTACCTAACTAGCACTATACATAGGTTTTACAATATTATTAACTATATTTCCTATGCTGTACTTTGCATCGTCATGGCAAATTTGTAACTAACAATCTGCATTTCTCAATGGATCTACCCAAAGGGTACTATGTTCAATGAAATAAGTCAGTCAGAGAAAGACAAATAGCACATGATTTCACTTATATGTGAAATCTAAAGAACAATATAAACAAACAGAAGCAAACTGAACAGAAACAGGCTCATAGATACAGAAAACAGACTAATGATTGCCAGAGTAGGAGGAGTTTCGGAAACTGTGTGGAAAATGCAAAGGGACTCAGATATGTTATCTTAACTAAAGAAGACAAGATAATTTGGGTTTGATGCAATTTGAAATGTATCTTAGATTGAGTTCCTTTAAACAGATCTTGAGACAAACACTTGGGTGCTGGCAGTTTATTTGGTAGCTGATCCCTAGAAGTGCAAAATACATTATTAGGAAATCAAATTTGTGAGCAACCAGAGCTTTAATTTCACTGGGGAGCCATCTGAGAAACTGGTGGGGCATGCTTCAGAATTGATGCTCCCAGAGGACAGGCAAGCTAATGTGTTTACCATTTTTCTTCCTTTCTTGGTAAATGTTTGCTTTGTTTTGTTTTTCCTAAATAAATAATAATTCTGGCAAGTCACAATGATATCCATATACAAAGGAAAAAACCCTCTATGTTGCCATATATTGGTATTTAATAGAGGCATTATGGGTTACTCATCAAAATGGTTACTCTAGGCAGGGGCTGGAATTGACAGCACAGAATCAAACCTGGTGGCAAATATGGTGCTCAAGGGCAGTGTCAATCTTTCATTTCAAACATACTTGGTTGTGGTGGGTATAAGGTATTGGAACCTGAATGGAAGGAAGGCTGTGGTGAGAACAGGTGGTTCAATAGACAAGGAAAGCAGGATGCCAGGGAATCTTGGTGTAAGGGCAAGCAAAGAAGCACATTGACTATTAGAAATTAGGAGCCAGAAGTTTCTATGTTAAGATTCACTATTCCCCTGCCTAGAAAAGGAGAACTGCAAGTATAAAGCAGAGCATCAAACTCAAGAGAATATTAAAGGGCCTTAGGAGATTGCTGGAACCAAATTAGTGAAGAAGCCCCATCCTCTCAAGTTGGAGACAGGGTGGAAAATGAACCAAGGGAACACTGCAGTAATCTGTGATTATTGAAATTTTCTGATAGTGAACTCCATTTGACATGGGACTAAAAGAACTCAGTCAGGTCCAAATTCATGTTAGAATTTATTTAAGTCTGAAGCTGAGTGTCAGTTGGTAGTGCACAAGGATGGGGCTGGAAGGATACAATAACATAGAGGCCTAGCAGAGCCTCATATTTGTCAACTAAGTAGACTCTTGATGTCTTCGAAGAACTGAATTTATTCAGTCATCATATTTCTACAATAGAGTAACAGGTACATATACTTCTAGAATGTCAGTATAAATAATTAATGTCCATAAAAGAAGTGACCATACATTTGCCAATTTCTATTTAAGGGATGTGTTACATTTTCAAAATATTTATTATTCTCCTTTTATGAGTAAAGTACTGTGCAATATAGGAAAAAAATCCACAGTTCCTCTCTTTTAGAAGTTTGCGATATTATTAAATGTACATAACTTACCATATTGTATGTGTCTCTAACACCTGGAACTGTCCAGTACATAAGTACTTGTAAATATTTACTAAATAAGAGCTCATAGGGAAACCCAATATGTTCCTAATATAGTTAAAACCATTTTTTTCCACTTTTAGCAATGGATAGAACCTCTCCAACTGAAAATGAAAAGATAAATTTCATAGCACATACACTTAATATCTAATATTCATCTTCCCATTGGGGTCTCATTAATTCTTATTGCCAATGTGTGAACATAAGGAGTCATTGCTCTTCCCAAAGTGAACTCATGGCCCTTCCCCAAATACTAAGAATCACACTTGAGATTAAGATAAAACATTTAATAGCTAGACTTCGAATAACACCTGGCATATGGTAAGTGTAGTTGGCCCTCTGTACCCACGGGTTCCACATCTGATCAAAAATACTCAGAGAAAAAAATGTTATGTTGTGGACATAGTCTATGTAGTTATGTATATGATGGTTGCATAGTACTGAATATGTACAGACTTTTCTCTTGTCATTATTTCCTAAATGATATAGTATAACAACTTTTCATATAGCATTTGCATTGTATTGGGTACTATAAGTAATCTAGAAAAGATTTAAAGTGTACAGAAGGATGTGTGTAGGTTATATGAAAATAATGTGGTATTTTAAATAAGGGACTTGAACATCTTAAGATTTCGGTATTAAAAGGGGGTTGGGGGTATCCTTGAACCAATATTCTGAAGATACTAAGGGTCAACTGCACTATACAAGGACTTTATGAATATTAATTCATTGAACCTTCATAAAAACCTATGGAGTAGGTATTATCCTTATCAAGAAACTGAAGGACAGAATGGTCAAGTAACTTGCATAAGTTAACCTATCTAGGAAATGCCAAACCAGGATTCCAGCCTAGGCAGTGTGACTTCAGGGCCTAACTTTGTAAGTAGTACTCTATTCTCCAAGACTCTATTCAGGTTCACAGAGAGCAAAGGGAAATTATCCCTGGGAAAAACATATGCCGGACAAATTGCTTTTACAGTAAGGTTTATTTATCTCAATCTTTGCTGTCCTTACTTGGACAAGTTATTTCATGTGTCAGGTGCCATCATTCTCCTGCATTTTCAGTGTTCTCTAAGGCTAAAAAGAGTCTGAAAAAGCAACTGGAGGCACTTTTTTCCCTTCTACCAGAACCTGTCTCTTCCTCACATGACTGGAAGGAGACATACTCTACTTGATATGCTCCTATCCTGTAAGGGAAAACAATTGAGGCACTGTAAAAGAACTATTAAAAAGCAAAATGTGCCCTAGCTAGTATGGTTCAGTGGAGTGCGCGCCAGCCTGTGAACCAAAAGGATCGTAGGTTCTATTCCCAGTGCAGGGCACATGCTTGTGTTGCAGGCTAGGTTCCCAGCAGGGGGCACATGAGATGCAACCACACATTGATGTTTCTCTCCCTCTCTTTTTTCCTCTCTTTCCCTCTCTAAAAATAAATAAAATCTTTTTAAAAAATTAAAAATATGTTTAAAAAATCAAAATGTTATCTATAGTTATCATACATAATTACATAGTTAAAATACTTTGCTCTAACATCCTGTTTTATGTGAAAATGGCAAATAATATCACAAGGAATGTTCAGTCTTAATCAGTGATTCCATCAGTTTGATAGTTACACAAAGAAGCATCATGAAGAAAGGTGAATATGCAGATTACCTTGAGGACATAGAAAAGATTAGACCTATTTTTGCTATTAAAGAATGAATTCATCATTTTTATATTTAGATCAGTTCCTGATCTACTATTGATTAAAAAAAAAACACTTTGAAGTATAAAGAGATGAACACTTGGGCATTGGTGGAGACTTGGGCATTTCCACTCTTCTTTGTCATGTATTCATTACCTAAAAACCAGCTTGAACATTACTCCTTATCAATATTGAATTTAAATTTTGTTCTTCCTCTTAGTATGGAAGACAGCACATTGACTCATATATTTTATCTAACACATTTATAGAGGAAATGATTCAAAAATATTGCTTCATATTTCCTTTGGAATGTGTGTACAATTTGCCATACTTTAGGGTTTCTTGCACAATAGCTGTTAAATAAATACTAAAAGCCTGGAAAGAATATTTCAGTGACTTCATAGATTTTACATAAAGATGCATATTTATACAAAAATAACAAATGTTTATCTTTCTGAAGATTAACAGTCACATCTGTTCACTTTTAATATCTAATTACCAATAAGAATATATGAAAAGTAATAAACAGGGTTATTTGTTGGTGTTTGTTTCCTCCTGGAGCAGATATCTAGTCTTGTTCTGTGCTGACTCATTTTTTAAAAAGTAAAAGACATTTTTTTTACAATGCAAAGATAAAATATTCCTGTATCAGATTTATGTAACTTGCAACACATTCATTTGCATTTTCAACTCAGACATGACAAACATCTAAGCAATTTAGGACTGTTACTCATAAATCGTGTCCACTCTGGTGGGCTAGTTCCTAAATTTTTGGAGTTGCTTTCCACTCGAGAATAAAAATGAATTTTAAAATCTCATTGCATTATGCCAAACACAGTACAAATGTTTATGAATATTCACTGTAAAATTAAAGGTATTGAAGCCTTAAGATTTGAATTAATATGAAAATGTAGTTTTCTGTAGTTCCTGGGTACTAAAAAAGTCCCACAAAGATTTTAGTTTCTATGGAGACAATGTTGGGAGAATTTCTTCACCAGATGGAGTAAATTCAAGATACCATGGAAGTTACAAAAATTCAAAAGGTCTTAAGTTTTTGTTATATGGGGCCTGGCTGAAGAAACTGGGGAGGTCTACCTGGGAGACCTGAGGTCAACCAAGATATTATTCTTAGAATGTATGAAGGGCTAGTATTGAAGAGAAAGTGTGCTTTCTCTATATACTCTCAGAAAACAGAACTAAGACCAAGGGGGTAAAGATAATATATTTCAGCTCCTTCTCACTTAAGGAGCTCTTCAGAAGGTGGTGTGCTTTCCATGTCAAGAAATGCTCAGGTAGCAATGGGATGGCTCTCTATCTGTTTTAGGGATGATATTGATGGAATCTCTTCAATACGTGAGAAGTGTGGTTAGGTTACTTCTAGAGTCTCTTTCCTATTTTATGTTTATTTTAAATTTATTTTTTAGTTCTAACCTCATCACCATCCTCACATTGAAGAGCACAAATTCAGGCTGATCTTGTTTTTATGATCCAACATAGTCAATGCTACTTCACTGTTTTAAACAGAGTGGCTTATAATTCTCCTTAGGATCTAATTTCTACAGAACATTTTAATACAGTGAATCATTAGTCTTTTATACTCCAGAAACCTGCATAACAAAAGATGGTAGCAAGATTAACTATAAAAAGTAATGCTACTTTTACTTATAAAAATAAAATATATAACGGGAGATTCGATATGCAACAACAAAACAACAACTGTATTACTCAAGAATAAGCAAGACAAAAAATATATCACATTTTCATAAAGAAAATTTGGAAATTCTGCAGGAAAATAAAACTTTTGTTAAAATGGAAAGGTACAGAGAATCAAGATGGGAGAGGAGTGAGTGGAAGCCACACTGACCCCCTCCCAGGACAAACCAGGAATTACAACTAAATGTGGAGAAACCACCTGGAACAAACAACTTAACAATAGCAAGAGAGGAGCCTTATAACCTCAGAAAGACAGAAGAATCAGCATTAGCACAACCTAACTCGTAAGGAGTGTGGTGGAGACTCAAGAAGGTGGGTGGGGCACCCATGGGCAGCAACACCAGAAGGATACTGAAATTGCAAGTTGGATCCCCTTGAAAAGGGCATTGTCTAAAACAAAAGCAGGGATCTCCAGCCTACAGCACCAGAGCCCAAAAAGTACACAGATAACAACCAGCTGTGAAAAATGGGAGGGTTGCTGTCTGCCAGAGACAGGTGATGGAGATGCAAAGAGCCATTTAAAAGGCAAACACATAAATTTTTATTTGCAGCCACTAACCCTGGGCTTTGACAAAGATGGGGGCAGAGTGGGTTAGAGACACATGAGAAACTGGGGAAGAAGTCTTTGGGGAGACAACTGAGAGAGTAGCTGGCGGGATCCTAGTGCTGACTCATACCCCAATAAGGCAGCAGCCATTTTGCTCAGGCAGACCACTCCCCTGAGTGGCAACAGTGTAGAGGACCCAATAGCCCTGTCCACAGGTGGGATTCCACGCCTCCCTGTGCTGTCTAAACTGCCTGATGAGTGCAGAGTGACTACATTAAAAACTGAAGGAGATAGTCACAGACAGTGGATTCCTGGAAGTCTAGAAAGACTGCCTAAGGTCAGACAGGGTGAATACCTCACATCATCAGAGGCAGATGCACAAAGAAAAAAAAAACAAAACAAAACAGCAGTCTCCTACCATAGGAGCTGACACCACAAAGTCAGGAAATCAAGACAGATACTCTCACAATTAATGGGAAGACAAAGAAATAGCCCCCAGTTGAAGGGAAAGTAGGAATCCCCAAAAAGAGAACTAAATGAAATAGAGACAAGTAAACTATCAGATATTGAGTTCCAAACAATGGTTCTAAGGAAGCTCAATGAGCTCAGTGAGCTCAGACAGAATTACAAAAAACTACAGGGAAACTATGAGGAACTTACTGCAAACTACATCAGCATGAAAAAGAACATAGAAACTACCAATAAGAGGCAAGAGGAAATGAAGAATACAATTTCTGAATTGAAGAACACAGTAGAAGGAATCAAAAGCAGGCTCGATGAAGCAGAGGATCGAATCAGGGAGCTGGAGGATAAGGTAGAAAAAAGCTCCCGGAAAGAGCAAGAAAATGAAGACTCAAAAAGCATGAAGAGGTGTTTAAGGAAATGTAGGACAACCTGAAACATAATAATATCTGTATAATAGGGATACCAGAAGAAGAAGAGGAGGAGGAAGGGATAGAGAATATGTTGGAAAAAGTAATGATGGAAAACTTCCCTAATTGGAGGAGAGAAAAAGTCACACAAGTCCAGGAAGCACAGAGGGTCTCATTCAAGAGGAACCCAACGAGGCCCACTCCAAGACACATCATCATTAAAATGGCAAATATCAAAGACAAAGAGAGAATACTAAAGGCAGCAAGGTAGAAAGAGGTAGTAACATATAAGAGCCCCAGTACAGCTAGCAGCTGACTTCCTAGCAGAAACACTGCAAGCCAGAAGGGAATGGCAAGAAATATTCCAAGTAGTGAAAAGGAAAGGCCTGCAACCAAGGCTGCTCTACCCAGCAATGCTCTCAATTAAAATGGAAGGCAAAATAAGGAGTTTCCCAGACACAACAAGGCTAAAAGAATACATCTCCACTAAACCAGCATTGCAAGATATGCCAAAGAGACTGCTTTAATAAAATGAAGAAAGAGAGTCTATGAATACCCACTTACTTTCACAGTTGCCAATACTTGATATTACCAATATTTTTAATACTTATTAATATGATTGTTCCTTTACTATTTGTTGAAACTAAACCTGCTTTTGTATATTTCTTGCCTACATATTTTATTTTTAAAAAGCTTTAAATAACGTCTTGGTATTTTTTCATCCACTTTTTGAATGAAGTTTTGTAAATTTTTTTCCTTAAAAGAACCTATTAACCCTCTTTTTAGATGTGTTGCAAATAATTTCCCATTCTATTACTTGTCCTTTAACTTTTTTAATATGTATATTACTCTATAATATTACATGTTTAATATAGTCATATTGTCAGTATTTTACTTTATAGCTTCTGGGTTTTAATACTCTACTTCAGGGTAAGAAAAACATTAGTTTGTATTTTCCCCCAAAACTCCTCAGATTTTGCATATTTATTTTTAACTCACCTAAATATTTTTTGTATAATGTGTGAAATAGTGCTCTATATTTGTTTTATTTCAAGTAATAGTGGTCCATGCACCTTATTTGTCAAATAAGCCTTATTTTACCCATTGATTTGAAATATCAATTTAATAATATATTACATCATTAGACGGATATATACATTTGTTTCTAGAATGTTCTTTATATTTCATTGATCTACTTGATTATTTCTGTTCTGCTGTCATGTTGTTTTAATTGCTGAGACTTTATAATGGATTTAAAATTTTTAATATTTTATAATGTATTTTGATATTTACAAAATATTTATTCTCTCACTTTATTCAGTTGTTTGTTCCAGGTGATTTCTCCACAATATAGTTGTTATTCTAGGTTGTTCCTAGGAGGAGGTCAGTGAGACTTCAACTCACTCCTCTGCCATCTGGACTCCCTTTGTATCCTTCATTTCTGACTGGAACGTTTTTATGCTGCTGAGGTCCTTACTAAATTCCTTGAGCATCCTTATAACCAGGGTTTTGAACACTGTGTTTGATAGATTACTTATCTCCATTTTGTTTAGCTCTTTTCCTGGAGTTGTTTTGATCTTTTTTTAAAATTTAATTTATTTATTTAAAAGAGAGGAAAAGGGAGGAAGAAAAAGAGGGAGAGAGACATCAGTGTGTAGTTGTCTGTCATGCAGCCCCTACTGGGGATCTAGCCTGCATCCCAGGCATGTGCTCTAACTGGTAATTGAATTGGAAACCCTTTGGTTTGCAGACCAACACTCAATTCGCTGAGCCACACCAGCCAGGGCTGATCTGTTTTTTCATTTGGGCCATCTGTTTTTGCCTGCTCATTTTGTCAGCTTCCCTCTGTTTGTTTCTTTCTATTAGGTAGAGCTGCTTTGACTCTGTGTCTTGGTACTATGGCCTAAAGTAGTAGGGGTCCTTTCGGATCCAGTGGAACAGCCTCCCCTATCACCCAAGCTGGGTACTCCAGGCACGCTCTTTGTGTGAGCTGAGTACACCCTCCTCTTGTAGTTGAACTTTGGTTGCTCTTGGCAGATCAATGGGAGGGATTTACCCAGACCAGTCAGCTGCAAGATTTGGCTATGGTCACTGATCACCAACCTTTGCCCTCCATGGAGGATCAGCTGTGCAGGGGCAGCATGGAGGTGCTCTGATGTGGTCTGTAGCTGTCCACTGGGTGTGCTGGCCCTCGGGTTAGTTACCTGGGTGGTACAGGCCAAGGTCAGCTCCCACCTGTATTTGGCCTCGGGCCACCCTGCCTGAGCTATAAACCAACCTGAGATGGCTGCTACTTGTGCTGGCCTTAGAGATTCCTAGGTAAAGCCAAGCTGTGAATCGAGTCTGGCTGCTGTTAATGTCAGGCCTGGGACTTACTGAGGCCAACTGTTTCCATCTTCAGAGGATTTAGGAAGTTGTGAAGCATGAGCCAAGACAAGCTGTACATATGGAAAAGCAGCTTGGGTGGGCTGGTAAGTTGGGTTGGGAAGAGCCCTGGGGATCTCCAAGGTGGGTCAAACAGTGTTATCCAGGTTGATGGAGTTTCAGAAATGGCTCCAGCTTGCCGGCTCTATGGGGTGAGGGTTTAGATAAGGGACAATAGCCTCTGTTTGTCTTGATGCTTGACACTTCAGTCTCTCCCTGTATATCACTACTGGTGCCCTTCAAGTTGCTACCCTGGTGCGGGAGCTCAGTGGGAGAGAGTCTGAGTAGATGAATTCGTGTGTGGATTATTTAAGAGGAAATGCTTGGGGCTCCAGAAGTTTCTTCCACCAACTCAATCCCCACTCATTTTAGTAGCCAGAAGTTGTGAGGACTTATCTTCCTGGCACTGGAACCCTGGGCTGTAGGGCCTGGTATCATTTTGGGACTCCTCACTCCTGTGATATCCTTTGCAAATTTTTATTCACCACATGTGGATGAGGGACCCACCTCTTCTTAATTTCCATCCTTCCTATATGCCTGGATGGATGTGGTTTCTTTACGTATTTGTCAGACTCCATTCAACTTGATTTCTGATGGGTCTGAGTGATGGTTCTATATTTTAGTTGTAATTTTGATGTGGTTGTGTGAAGAGGTGGGCCATATCTGCTTTTGCCATCATCTTGACCAGAAGTTCTGAAGACAAACTTTTGAGTTACTAGTATTCTATTCTAAAGCACTAAAGATACCAGAGTGAATGAACTAGAAAACATCGGGCCCTCATCGTACTTACACAGTAATGAGCAAGATAAACACTAAACAGGAACACAGATAAGATCATTTGAGATGGTATTAAGTTCCTCTAAAAGCTTAAAATGAAGTTATAGGGTTGACAGTAATGAAGTAAGGCTTTAGGGGAAAAGTTTCAATTTTTATTTTTAGAATATTTTGTATTATTTGTGTGGTGTTTGCTATCTGTAGAAAAATTTGTTTTAATTGTAAAAAATAATAAAAATATGTTTTGAATGGTGGTAAAAAATGTGTTTTTTCCCTTACAATTGGGGCAAAAATGTAAAGTAAATATCATCTAGGTTAAAGCATCTAACTCTGGAAATTAATATGATGTTTTGACTTTTGTTTTCTGTTTCTTTTTGCTTTATAAAAAAATTACCATTAACTCTGCCAGTTTTCATGCACCTTGTGGGAATCTGAAGAAATTTAGTTGAGAGGATCCCTTAAGTGTTTTAAATTATAAGAGTCATTTTCTAGTTCTCCCAGAGTGATTAGAAAAGCTCCTTGAATGTTTATAGCACCCTTTTGACAAAAGAATCCCTTTCATCATTTAAAAATATTGTACAATGTAAGAGAGAGAATATTTCATAAAACCTAAATATATGGCTTTACAACTTGCTCTAAAATGAACAAAGTGTAAACACTCCACAGGTCAAGAAACAGCAACTTTATAGAAGCTTTGTATACTACTTCCTCATGAGAATCTACTTTTCACCCACAACACCCCGCACAGACAGGCTAATATCCTGTCTCTTTTGGTGTTTCTTTATCTTTTTTCTTATGTAATTTTATAACCTATAAATTGTTATGTTTAAAAAATAAATTTATCCTTCAGTTTTACCTGTTTTTAAATTTATATTAGTAGAATTATACTTTATATATTTTTTCTTGAATCATATGCTCAATATTAAAATTTGTCAAATTTATCCACATTGTTGCAGTTAGCCAGTGGTGTTTTACTGGAGCTGATGCTTACTAGGTCATGAGAACTGATTGTATATATCTCTTCTCAATCCCATTTCCATAACATTACACTGGTAACTTGAATTTGTCCAAGGGAAGAGTATTTACATCATGGCAGTTAGTAAAGGTAACAAATTTAGAGCTTTTCTTTTCCCTAAAAAGCCAGTTGTTAAATATTAACCAGCACACAAGTACATTTAGCTGTAATTAAACCATGTCAATTTCTGTACCTTTTTTCATTATATAACTGTAAAACAGCTTACTTATCCATTATTTTTATTAAATTTAATAGGTGACATTGGTGAATAAGATTATATAGTTTTCATGTGAACCTTTCTATGATACACGATTTGTATATTGCATTTTGTGCCCACCACCCAAAGTCAAATCATCTTTCATTACCATATATTTCACCCCATTTACCCTTTATTATTCCCCCACTTTCCCTTTCCTCTGGTAAATACCATACTGTTTTCTGTGTCCGTGAATTTTTGTTTGTGTTTCTCATTGGTTCATTTGTTGCTTTCAGTTTTGTATTCCATATATGAGTAAAGACATATGGTTCTCAACTTTTTCTGACTTATCCTGCTTAGCATGATATTCTCAAAGTCTATCCATGTTGAGATACTTCTTCCAAGAATATGTACAAATAGCTAACATATATATGAAAAGATGCTCATCTTCATTAGATATTATGGAAATGAAAATCAAAACTCCAATGATATACCACCTCAAACCTGTTAGAATGGCTATTATCAACAAGACAAGTAATAACAAGCATTGGAGAGGTTGTGAAGAAAAAGGAACCCTAATTCACTGCTGGTGGGAATGTAAACTGAAACAGCCACCATGGAAAACAGTATGGGGGTACTTCAAAAATTTAAGAATAAAACTACCATGTGGAAGAAGAAGAAGGCGCAGGAGTGAATGGGAGTCATGCTGACCTCCTCCCAAGACCAAACTGGAATTGTGACTAAGTAGTGGAGAAATCACTTGGAAAACAATGGAACAATAGAGGGAGAGGAGCCTTGGAGCTGCGGACAGACAGTGGAAACAACTTTAACACATCCGAATGGGTGAGAAGTATGGTGGAGGCTTGAGAGGGTGAGCTGGGTGCCCATGGGCACAAGCACCAGAGGAACATTGAAACAGCCAGTTAGCTCCCCCTAAGAAGAACGGGGTCTGAATCATCAACACGGACCTCCAGACTATAGCAGCTACAACCAAGAAAACACACTGAAAACTCAACCCCGAAAAGCTTAGGGGTGCTCTCTGCCAGAGACAGGCAGCTGGGGATGCAAAGAGACATTTAAAGGGCCAATGCAAAAATTGCAGTGGCAGCCACCCTCCTTGATCTCTGGGCAGAGGCAGCACCAGAGTGGGCTGGTGCCTAGGAAGAGATTGGTGAGAAAAACTTTGTGAAGAGAACTCAGACAGCGGCCGGCAGAGCCCCGGTGATAACTCACCTCCCACTCTGCTGCTACCATCTTTCTCAGGCATAAGGGAATCAATTAACCTGCCTTTTGTGCGCTCCACACACAGTGTGTGTGCATGTGAGCTGGAGGGCTGAGTGCAGACAAGCTGGAAGAAATAGAGGATCCCTGGCCAAAGGGGTCACACAACAGCATTGAGAGACTTGAGGAGAGACTGCAGACGGATGCATTAGGAAAAGAACAGGAGGAGGAACTGGAGAGTCCCAACTACTTCCTCTTCTGCAGTCTCCATTGTGGGCTGGAACTGCGCGACCCCAAAGAGGCAGAAAGGGGGTTCGCATGAACCAGACTGTCCACGATTGAAAAGCAGTCCACACAGGGAGTGGATCCTTGGCCAAAGGAGTCATGGAACTGCCCAGAGACCCTTGAGGAGAGACTGGAAATGGAGGTATTGGGGAAAGAACGGGAGGAGGAACCCGGGAGTTCCGACTCCTTCTCCTTGCCGTAGTCTCCATTGTGCGGGAAGACGTCACACTCGCAAAGAGCCAAAAGCCGAAAAGCTCACATAGACACCAAAAAACCACCCAGTGCAGGCGCGCGAACTTGGGCTGAGTGACTGGCTAGGATTGGCGAGCATGTGTGTGACCCGCGTGGGCTGGCAAACACTTGCACCAGCTGGAAAGGCCGTCCAAATATTGGCGCTAATATGGCCTGCATGGGAGTGCACAGAGCAGCAAGGGCAGGAGTAATTGACCCGCCCAGCCCGTGATTGCGGAGCTGCTCACAAAATTAGTAGATCCTGAGCTGAAGGGGTCACAGAGCTGCCCAGAATCCCTGGAGGAGAGACCAGAGACAGGATTAACCAGAGAGTCCTGGAGCTGACTTCCTCCCATTTCCGTAGTCCCCATTTGGTGAGGGCAGCAACACATGCAAAGAGCCAAGAGCGAAGAAAATACACAATAGAAGACCCTAAACTGACAAGTGCAGCGGAGCTCCCCGGCCAGGGGGACCGATTGAGTATGCGAGGTTGCAAATAATCACCCTGGTCTGGGGCAAGCACATGAGAGCCCAGGCAGGCGGGGTATCCTGCCGCGCTGGGAGCTTGCTCAAGGAGCCCGCTTGAGAGTGCAGAGAGATCCCAAAAAATAGCCCAGCCCTGACCGAAGGGGTCACAGAGCTCCTCCAAGAAGGTGTCAGACACAGGCATGAGACTCATGGAAGGTTCAAACAAACAACCCAAGGTCCCATAGGGTCAACAACTGACATCATCAGAGGCAGGCCCAGAAAGAAAAGTAAAGGACAAAAATACTTAACAGACTCTCTCAAAAATGGGAAGAAAAAGAAGTTCCCCCCAAATGAGTGGAAAAGGGGACTCCCCACAGACAGAGCTGAATGAAATAGAGGCAAGGGAACTAACAGATACTGAATTCAAAACAATGATTCTAAGGAAGCTCAATGAGCTCAGCCAGCTCAAAGATAACTATGAGAAACTGCAGATAAACTATCAGGATCTTACAGCAAACTATATCAGCCTGGAAAAAGACATAGAAACTATCAAGAAGACACAAGAGGATATGAAGAATACCATTTCTGAATTGAAGAACACAGTAGAAGGAATCCAAAGAAGGCTGGATCAAGTCTAGGATCGAATCAGTGAGATGGAGGATAAGGTAGAAAGAAGCTCCCAGAAAGAACAAGAAATGGAAAAAAAGACTCAAAAAGAATGAAGAGACATTTAGGGAAATGCAGGACAACCTGAAACGCAATAATATCCATATAATAGAGATAACAGAAGGAGAAAAAGAGGAGCAAGGGATAGAGAACCTCCTCGAAAAAGTAATGGTGGAAAATTTCCCTAATTTGAGGAGAGAAAGGCTCTTATGGATCCCGGAGGCACAGAGGACCCGACTCAAGACGGACTCAAAGAGGTCCACTACAAGGCACATCATCATTAAAATGGCAAATATCAAAGACAAAAAGAGAATCTTCAAGGCAGCAAGGGAGAAGGAGAAAGTAACATACAAGGGGGCCATGATACACCTAGGAGCTTACTTCTCAACAGAAATACTACAAGCAAGAAGGGAATGGCAACAAATATTCCAAGCCATGAAAAGCAAGGGCCTACAGCCAAGGCTGCTCTACTCAGCTAGGCTTTCCATTAAAATAAAAGGGGAAATACAGAGTTTCCCAGACAAGAGAAGGCTAAAAGAATACATCTATTCCAAGCCAGCACTCCAAGATATGCTAAGGGGACTGGTTTAAGCAGATGAAGGAAAAGAATGAGACAGAGAGGAACACAGGTACAAAGAAAAAACATGAGTAAGTTTCTATCAGTAATATCTCCCAATGTGAATGGACTAAATGCCCCAATCAAAAGACACAGGGTAGCTAAATGGATAAGAAAACATGACGCACACATATACTGCCTACAAGAGACCCACCTCAGAGCAAGAGACCTACACAGATTGAAAGTAAGGGGATGGAAAAAAATTTCCAAGCAAATGTGCAAGAGAAAAAGGCCGGGGTTGCCATAATTGTATCCGACAAAGCAGATTTCAAAACAAAGGCCATAAAGAGAGACCCAGAGGGGCACTTTATAATACTTAAAGGAAGAATCTATCAAGAAGATATCAACATTGTAAACTTATATACTCCCAATATAGGAGCCCCCAAGTTTATAAGGAAATTGTTGGATGACTTCAAAAAAGAGATAGACAACAACACACTGATAGTAGGGGATTTCAACACCCCACTGTCAAAAACGGACAGATCTTCCAAACAAAACATTACTAAACATATTGTTGTGCTGAATGACACACTGAACCAGAGACTTAACTGATATATATAGAACCTTACATCCCAAAGAAGAAAAATAGACATTCTTTTTAAATGCTCATGACACTTTTTCAAAGATAGACCACATGATAGGTCACAAAACAAACCTCAGCAAATTGAGCAAAATTGAAACAATACCAAACTTTTTCTTGGACCACAAGGGCTTGAAACTGGAAATCAAACTCAAAAAGAACTTCAAAAACTTGCAAACTCATGGAGACTGAACAGTACACTATTAACAATGAATGGGTCAATAATGAGATAAGAGAAGAAATCAAAAAGTTTCTGGAATCAAATGAAAATGAACAGACAACAGTCCAAAACTTACGGAACACAGCAAAGGCAGTCCTGAGAGGTAAGTTCATAGCAATACAGGCTTACCTAAAAGAGATAGAAACATTTCAAATAAAAGACATAACACTAGAACTTCAAGAACTGGAGAAACAATAACAAATAAATCCCAGAGCAAGTAGAAAGAAGGAAATAGTCAAGTTTAGAGGAGAACTGAATGACATAGAGATGAAAAGAACAATTCAGAGGATCAACCAATCCAGAGGCTGGCTCTTTGAAAAGATAAATAAAATTGACAAGCCTTTAAGCAGACATATCAAGAATAAAAGGGAGAGGACCCAAATTAATAATATCAGAAATGAAAGAGGAGAAATAACAACTGATACCAAAGAAATACAAAGGTTTGTCAGAAACTATTATTAACAATTATATGCCAAGAAATTTGAAAATCTAGATGAAATAGATAAATTTTTAGAAAAGTATAATCTTCTAACCCTGAAGGAGGAAGCAACAGAAAGCTTGAACAGACCGATAACAGCTGGGGAAATTGAAGCAGTCATCAAGAAACTCCCAGCACACAAAAGCCAAGGGCTGGACAGTTTCACAGGAGAATTTTACAAAACATTTAAAGAAGAGCAAACCCCTGTCCTTCTCCGATTATTCCAAAAAATCCAAGAGGAGGGAAGACTCCCAGACTCTTTCTATGAGGCTGACATCACCCTGATCCCAAAACCAGATAAAGACCCTACAAAGAAAGAAAACTACAGGCCAATTTCGCTGAGGAACAGAGATGCTAAAATACTAAACAAAATATTGGCAAACTGCATCCAGCAATACATTGAAAAGATTATCCACCACGATCAAGTGGGATTCATTCCAGGGATGCAGGGATGGTTCAATATACGCAAATCAGTAAATGTGATACATCACATAAACAAAAGACAAAAACCACATGATCATTTCGATAGATGCAGAAAAAGCATTCAATAAGGTATATCAGCCATTTATGATCAAAGCACTCAGCAAAATCAGAATGAATGGGGCATTCCTCCACGTAATAAAGGCCATATATGAAACACCTACAACCAATATCGTACTCAACAGGCAAAAACTAAAAGCTTTCCCACTAAGATCGGGAACACGACAAGGATGTCCGCTCTCACCGCTTCTTTTCCACATAGTATTGGAAGTCCTAGCCACAGCAATCATACAGAGAAAGAGATAAAAGGCATCCAAATAGGAAAGGAGGAAGTGAAGGTATCATTGTTTGCAGATGACATGATAGTGTACAAAGAGAGCCCTGTAGACTCTACCAAAAACCTCCTCAACCTAATAAGTGCTTTTGGCAAAACAGCAGGATACAAAGTCAGCATTCAGAAATCAAAGGCATTTTTGTACACCAGCAATGCAATAGAAGAAGAGGAAATCAGAAAAAAAATACCATTCGATATAGCAAGAAGAAAAAGAAAGTACCTAGGCATAAATTTAACCAAAGACGTAAAAGACATGTATGCAAAAAACTATACAACATTGAAAAAAAAATGAAGGAAGACACAAATAAATGGAAGCATATATCGTGCTCATGGATTGGAATAATTAATATCATCCAAATGTCCATACTACCCAAAGCAATTTATAGACTCAACGAAATCCTTATTAAGATACCAATAACATATTTCACAGAAATAGAACAGACATTTCAAAAATTTTACGGAACCATAAATGACCCGAATAGCCGCAGCAATTTTGAGAAAGAAAAACAAAGTAGGAGGGATCACAATACCGGACATCAAACTCTACTACAAAGCCACTCTACTCAACACAATCTGGTACTGGTACAAGAACAGACCCTTCGACCACTGGAAGAGAACAGAAAGCCCGGAAATGATCCCAGATCTATATGGGCATCTAATATTTGACAAAGGAGACAGAAGTATAAAATGGAGCAATAAAAGCCTCTTCAACAAATGATGTTGCGAGAGCTGGATGGCTACATGCAAAAAATTGAAATTGGATCTTCAGCTGACACCATACACAAAAATGAACTGTAGATGAATAAAAGACTTAAATATAAGTCGCAACACCATAAAAGTCCTAGAGGTGTACATTGGCAGGAAACTCAGATATCCCATGCAGCGATTTTTTCACTGATATGTCTCCTAAAACAAGGGACATAAAGAAAGAATAAACAAGTGGGACCTCATCAAAATAAGAAGCTTCTGCACGGCTAAAGAAACATCAGCATAATGAAAGGGGAACCAACTCTATAGGAAAATATATTTGCTAATGATACATCAGATAGAGGTTTGATCTCCAAGATATATAAAGAACTCACTCGACTCCACTCCAAGAAGACAAATCATTCAATCAAAAAATGGGTGAAGGACCTGGGCAGACACTTTTCCAAGAGGATATACAAGGGGCCCAGAGGCATTTGAAAGGATGCTCAGCATCGCTAGCCATCAGAGAAATGCAGATCAAAACCCTCTTGAGGTACTACCTCATTCTGGTTAAAATGGCCTTCATAAACAGATCTACAAACAACAGGTGCTGACGAGGCTGTGGAGAAAAGGGAACCCTAGTGCACTGTTGGTGGGAATGCAGACTGGTGCAGCCACTCTGGATAGCAGTGTGAAATGTCCTCAAAAAGCTGAAAATGGAACTGCCTTTCGATCCAGTGATTCCCCTGCTGGGACTATACCCTAAGAATCCCAAAAGACCAATTCAAAAGAACCTATGCACCCCAGCTTTCAGAGCAGCACAATTTACAATAGCTAAGTTTTGAAAGCAACCTAAATACCCATCAGTAGAGGACTGGATCAAAAAAAAAATAATGGTACATATACACAATGGAATACTATGCAGCAGAAAGAAAAAAAGAAGTTCTAAACTTTGTGATAGCATGGATGGAACTAGAGACCATTATGTTAAGCGAAATAAGCCAGGGGGTGAAATAGAAATTCAATATGATCTCACCTATAAGTGGAACCTAACCAACAATACAAAGATGGTAGAAAATAATACTAGCAACACTGAAAGGAAAAGAAATCAACAGGGACAAGAGGGAAGGAGGGATGGGCGGCGGGGGAAAAGGAAGGGAAGAGGAAAGTTAAGGAACATACAGGAAAGTCTCATGGACAAAACCAAAGGGCAAGAGTTGAGGGAGGGAGGGAGGCAGAGAGGGAGGTGGCAAGAGAAAGTGGTGGGGGGAAGGCAGAGACTAATGTATTTTTTAAAATAAATAAATTAATTTATTAAAAATAAAACCTACCATATGACCCAACAACCCCTTTTTGGGTTTCTACACACAAAAAAGTGGAAAACATTTATTTGCAAACATATATACACCCCTATGTTCAGTGGAGCATTATTGATGTGACCAAGATATGGAAACAATCAAAGTGTCCTTCAATAGATAATTGAATAAAAAAGATATAGGACATTTTTAAAATAGAATACTACTCAGCCATAAGAAAAGATAAGGGACTGCTATTTGCAAGAACATGGACAGACATTGAGTATATCATCCATTATTTCTTCAGGGACAGAAGTTTTCAGTTTTCTGCAGTCATAAACAAGTCATCTATGAATGCTCTTATACGTTTGTCCTGATGTACACAAGCACACGTTTATGTAGGGTTTACTTCTAGAAGTAGAATTATTGGGTCACAGTTCAGACTCGCCTCTTTGATTTCTAATCTTTTCTGTGATCTTAGTCTCGTAACCACTTCTTGTCCTATTAGTACTTTTAGGTTTCTTCAATGATGTTTGTTGTCTACTTGTTTGTTTGTTTGCTTATGTCTTGTCCAGTGTTTTAGGATTTTGTAGCATTTTTCAGTAAGAACTGTGGTCTAATTTATCAAAGTTTTTATCATCAAAAGTTTTCTTTTCACTGTTCCTTCATAGCCCAATAACACCTTGGAGCTATTCTCACTTCCATTGACTCCTCAGTTGCACCATTAGACAAATAGCTGAAATGCTGAGGTAGGGCTTTTTTTTTTCAGGCAACATGTAATAGATGTAAAGAATAATCTGTTCTGTAAGTAAATTTGATGACAGAAAATAATAAATATCCTACATCTTAGAATACAGCAGAATCCCTGTACACTATCCATTCCTTGTCTTTCAGCACAGTATTCTTTTCACAGGGAACATCAATTCTGAACATGGGTTCTAATTTATTCTACTGTGGCTATAAGAATGTTTTGAGATCAAGATGTCAAGTAGTGCACATAATTCCTTCTTTTTATCTTTATTTAAGTTGCTTTTGTACTTTAAGGGATTTTGGAGGTTAGGGAACAAAGAGGAACAGAAGTAAGATGAAAATGTCCAATTCTATCACTTAACCTTAAAGTACATTTCATTGTCTTCCAGTGTACTGAGGGCCAGCCAAGGAGTTCCATTTGACATCTTTGCAACTTACACTTCTTCCAACTTCCCATCTACAAATTTTAATACTCCTAAATCCAGTTTGATCGGAGTTCTGCTTTTAGCATGATACATTACCTAATCCCTATCAATGTATTTCCCTTCCCAAGACATTAATATATAGTGATATTTTCATTACATGTTTTAAGTGATTATGTCACATCTAAAGAGAAGTTTGGGGATATTTCAGGGCAAATAGTGTATATGAAGGACTAGTCTTATCTTTTCATTTTGAGTCATCTTCTAAAGATGCTATTTCTGGTTTTGGGATCAGGGTGATGCTGGCCTCATAGAGTCTGGGAGTCTTCCCTCCTCTTGGATTTTTTGGTATAGTCTGAGAAGGACAGCTGTTAGCTCTTCCTTAAATGTTTTGTAAAATTCTCCTGTGAAACCGTCTGGCCCTGGCCTTTTGTGTGCTGGGAGTTTCTTGATGACTGCTTCAATTTCCCCAGCTGTTATCGGCCTGTTCAAGCTTTCTGTTTCTTCCTCCTTCAGTGTTGGAAGATTATACTTTTCTAAAAATTTGTCCATTTCATCAAGATTTTCAAATTTCTTGGCATATAATTGTTCATAATAGTTTCTGACGAACCTTTGTATTTCTTTGGTATCAGTTGTTATTTCTCCTCTTTCATTTCTGATATTATTAATTTGGGTCCTCTCCCTTTTATTCTTGATATGTCTGCTTAAAGGCTTGTCAATTTTATTTATCTTTTCAAAGAGCCAGCCTCTGGATTGGTTGATCCTCTGAATTGTTCTTTTCATCTCTATGTCATTCAGTTCTCCTCTAATTTTAACTATTTCCTTCCTTCTACTTGCTCTGGGATTTATTTGTTATTGTTTCTCCAGTTCTTGAAGTTGTAGTGTTATGTCTTTTATTTGAAATGTTTCTATCTCTTTTAGGTAAGCCTGTATTGTTATGAACTTCCTTCTCAGGACTGCCTTTGCCGTGTCCCATAGGTTTTGGACTGTTGTCTGTTCATCTTGATTTGTTTCCAGAAATTTTTAAATTTCTTCTCTTATCTCATTATTGACCCATTCATTGTTTAACAGTCTACTGTTGAGTGTCCATGGGCAGACGCTTTTCCAAGGAGGAGATACAGAGGGCCCAGAGGCATTTGAAAGGATGCTCTGCATCACTAGCCACCAGAGAAATGCAGATCAAAACCACAAGGAGGTACCACTTCACACCGGTCAGAATGGCCATCATAAACAGATCAATAGACAACAGGTGCTGACGAGGCTGTGGAGAAAAGGGAACCCTAGTGCACTGTTGGTGGGAATGCAGACTGCTGCAGCCATTGTGGAAAGCAGTGTGGAATGTCCTCAAAAAGCTGAAAATGGAACTGCCTTTCAATCCAGTGATTCCCCTGCTGGGACTATATCCTAATAATCCCAAAACACCTATACAAAAGAACCTATGCACCCCAATGTTCATAGCAGCACAATTTACAATAGCCAAGTGTTGGAAGCAACCTAAATGCCCATCAGTAGATGATTGGATCAAAAATTCATGGTACATATACACAATGGAATACTACACAGCAGAAAGAAAAAAAGAACTACTAAACTTCACAACAGCATGGATGGAACTGGAGAGCATTATGCTAAGTGAAATAAGCCAGGGGGCGAAAGACAGATACCGTATGATCTCACCTATAAGCGGAACCTAACCAACAATACAAAGATGCAAGAAAAATAAGACCAGCAACAGTGAAAGGAAAAGAAATCAACAGAAACAAAAAGGAAGGAGGGAGGGGGGCGGGGAAAAGGAAGGGAAGGGGAAAGTCAAGGAACATATAGCAAGGACTCATAGACAAAACCAAAGGGGAAGAGCTGAGGGAGGGAAGGAGGGAGGGGCAAGGGAAAGTGGTGGGGGATAGGCAGAGAGAAATGTATTTGAAAAAATAATATAAAATTTAAAGAAAAAATATAAAGATGCTATTTCTGTGCTAAGGATGTAGAAAGCCCCAAGTAAATATCTCTTCCAATGTAACAGAAAAAAAAATCTTTAAAATCATAACTTTTCCTAATCCTGTCCTACAGCTGAAGTCTCGGGGCAATAGTGTAAAGTGAATTCTGAAGGATAATAGGCCCCACGAAGAAAAGAGATACATAGAAACCTTTCACCCTGGCAGAGCATAAAAAGAGGTATACTACATAAAAGCTAGTGGAAAGACAGCTAAAATTGTAACAAATTCCTGAAGTTCGAGTGTGGGATACTGTAACAGTGTAGACCAATTTGGAGCCCCATTTCTTCTGGAGCTCCTCTCTATGGGCCTCTGCCAAGTGCTCATGAGAAAGAGTGGGAGGAAGGCAAGAAACCTGAGAGTACAGACATAAAACACCACCCAATTCCTTGATCTTTTTCTCATATGAAGCAAAAGTCTTAAGCTGCTGGTGGAGGGGTAGGAAATTCTCTTTTACCTTGGTCTAGGCAAAGATCCATTGCTTCTGAGGGAAGAGTAGAAAAAATGCCACCTGAAACTTGTAGAAATGTAGACACCCTCTGGTGATCCAGGCAAAGATTCATTGCTTTGGGAGGGGAAAGGGTAGAAGCAAACATCATTTGTTCCTGGGAAAGAGTTAGGAAACCCTTTTTTCCCCAAGTCACAAGCAAATGTAAACTGCCAGTGTGGGAGGTGCAGGAAACCCTCCATAATTACAACATGAGCCTTGTAGTAAGTAACAAGGGATAGAAATATGCCATTTGGGGATGGAACAAAAAACCCTCTCATTACTGTTCCCAAGAAAATTATGCTTTTGTTGAGGGAAGAGCAAAATCAAAAGCTTTCTCGAGGAGTGACAGAAAATCCTCACCTATCTAAGATTCTACATATACAAGGAAGAGTTTGGTTGTCGTAGGGGTAAGGAGGGCAGGAGAAATTCCCACTCCATATTTTTAGGTATACATACCCCAAAACTGAGGCCCAATGAAGCTGGGTGTAACAAATGGGAGTGATGAAAAGACTTTCAAACAAACAAAAAAGGAGAAAATCTAATACCAACAGGCCTAATCTGCAATAGATATAAGTGTAAATTCTATAGGAAAAAAGAAAGGTACCAGATGCCAGATGGAAATTTGGATCTACCTAAATAAATTGTACTAGAAATAGTAAAAATGAACATTGTATAAAACTTATTTTCCTTATTTTCATTATTCTTAAAAGAAATCAAGAATGGTAACAGTGTATTGAGGGATTTCTACCATATGGAAAAGTAACATATATGTAGAGGTAAAGTATATCACAACAGTAGCACAAAGGACAGGAGGGAGTAAAATGAAAAGGTACTGTTACAAGGATTTTATATTATACATGAAGTATATAATATTATTTGAAAGTATAATGTGATAAATTCAATTTGTGTATTTTAAAACCTAAAGCAACCACTAAATAAATTATAACTAATAAATAATACAGGTATGATAACACATAAAAATATTCAATTAATGCAGAAGTAGGCACCGAAAGAACTAAGGAAATATGCACGTTATGTTTTATGCTTGATACTAATATAATATTGAATGAAACTATGTCTAAATATAGATTTAAAAATAAAGTATGATCTCAAAAATGATGTCAAGATTAAAAAATTATATAAGATATATAAAAAAGGAAAAATACTAAATAAGATTAGTACAATAAGAAAACCTATAAAATGCAGAGATATCCTTTGTCTAGAATTTCAAAGAGAAAGTAACTCTGTTCAGTTATTCAGAAGCTAAGTATATTTATTAATTATAAAGAAATGAGTATAACTGTTGTAACTTTAAGGGAGAAATAGAAGAATTTGGGAAAAGAGAAAAAGTCATATTTTAGACACTAAAATTTAGGTAAAGAAACAAGTTTATGGATGAAATTATATGACATTGGGAATTTGCTTTAAAATAATCTGGAGTTGTGAAGAGTAGATGGGGATACAGATTAAACAAGTTCCCTCTGGTTTTTCATATAATTTAAATTATATACATATATATAATTTATATATATTCCAATTACAATTATGTGTTTCCATAAATTAAAGTTAAACACGCATAAAATAATATCCATTTTGTAAGAACAGACACAAACAGTAAGATGCTTACTCAGCACAATTACAAGGTTTCCTATAGGAAGAGGTTTAGTTAGAGTCATAAATGAAGGCAAAAGGAATAAAACATAAACACAAGAAGGATCTTGCAGGAGTCAATTGTAAAAATTATGCCACTGACAGAGTAGTGAAATTAACTCAGTACTTTCTACCCAAGACACAATTAAAGAAGGAAAAGGTAAGAGAGAGACTGAGAGGAAAGATAATGGTTAGAACTTTACCTAAGAGACAAAACATAATTAGCATTAAACTTCCCTTCAATCTATTCTATATTCTCCACAAAATACAATTTTTCCATTATGAACATTTTGCTCTTTGGGAAATTTTAGTGCCAGAAATGATGTGGTATCATATTTTGATGATAAGACAAATAAGAAACTGTTGAGTACTTCTGGTAAATATTGATACTCTCCATGTCTATTCTTCTGTATATATCATACATTTCTAGGTCATTAACTTTGAGGAAGTAATTGAAAATAACAATATTAAACATATTTGTTATATAATAAAAGTTAACAAAACTCTAAGTGACCTTTGTTTTCAAAAATTATCCTTAATTTTATATTTTTGTTTGCAAAATATTATGGATATTATAGTTTTTTATACATTAATTCAATGTTTTAAAAGCTTTTTATTCAGCAGAGCATTTTAATAAAGTATGTTTGTCCTTCAATAGATGATATAAATAAAAATGGAAAGGCTCTAATTAAAATGTTGGGGGAAATAAAAGCCCCACTTGCACAGTCAAGTTCCCTTTTTAGGCCATGAGAAGCCATAAGAATATTTATTTAAATAGGAATAAAAATACAGGTCTATCAAGCGATATACTTCGAAAACAACTTTTCTAAACAAAATGCAATATTCGTCAATGTAGGACAAAAAATCCAAAAATACTCTTTCACAGCTAGCCTCACCTTACATTTAGACCCAATAAAGTTTTCATGAGTGAGTAACGGAATGGATGCATGTAATGGAATATTTCAAAGTTTAAAAACATAAAATATAGAAGTAATAAAAAAGCTAGAAAGATGAAGGATTATAACAAAACCAAAATAGAACCAGAGGCATGGAAATAAAGAACAAACTGACAGTAACCAGAGGGGAAGTGGGAGGG
The DNA here is from genome assembly GCF_021234165.1 of Pteronotus mesoamericanus. Classification (NCBI taxonomy): domain Eukaryota; kingdom Metazoa; phylum Chordata; class Mammalia; order Chiroptera; family Mormoopidae; genus Pteronotus; species Pteronotus mesoamericanus. The sequence continues at coordinate 6,801,390 of NW_026555072.1, forward strand.
GGATAACAGGAGAAAGAAGCAGAAAGGTCAAGTCAAGGAACATGTATAAAGGATCCATGGACAAAGACAAAGGGGGGGTTGAATGTGGAAATGGGGGTGGGCAGAGTAGGGGAGAGAAATAGGGGGAAAATGGGGACAACTGTAATTGAACAGCAATAAAGGAATTTTAAAAATAAGATTAAATTAAATTTTACAAGTTAAATGAGGCTTCCCAAGTTTATCAGTGATATCTCTTTACCACAGCTTTTTAATTTAACTATTAAATTCACATTTAATTATTTGATTAGATAATATAGCCATCTCTGAGATAAAATAAAAATTCTTTTACCTTTAAAAAAAGGAAACCAAATAGTTACATAAAATAAAAGTGAACATTTCATTTAAAAGACAGAAATTTTTCTGGTTGGTGTTAAAACAGTAAAATCCAACTGTGCTGTGTATCAGAAATCTAACTCAAATATAAAGACATCAATAGATTAAAAAGAAAAGGATAGAAGATATACCAGGGAACACTAATCAACATAAAGCTGGATTTCATAATATCACACAAAGTAGATTTCATAATAAAACATATTACTCATAATAAAATGGATATTATATAAAGATAAATGAATTATTTGAAATATCATGGCAATCCCAAGTGTGTATGCAACTAACAACAGAGCATAAAACAATACCTAAGCAAAAACTGATAGAACTAACAAAAGAAATACATATACTACAATTTTAGTTTGAGTTTTCAATACTTGTCTCTCATTTATTGATAGGACAAGTAGAGGACTTTGACCAGAAAGTACTCTAGGGTCCCATGAAATCCTCTCTTGGATTTAAGTTGGCATAGGGAGTAGTGTTTAATTCAATAATAGTTTTAAAAGATCAGAATCTTTTTTTTTAAAAAAAACAATTACCTTTATTAATACTTAATTGAAACACACAAGTATTAAATTTGCCTTATATACATTAGAATGATGTTAGCTCCTTTCTGGGGGTCAGTGAGGATGAAGTGAGGGCTCAAAGAAAAAGTATTTTTGTACTGTGCATGATACATTTCTAAGCATAAAAATCACAGCTATTCCACTATTGTTACAAATAAATCGAGGGCTCTAATGTTTCCACTGGGAACACAGAGTCATCCTCCTTAAGATAAAGGTTATTTAAAAAGTACTATTGTGAATAAAGTCAGCTTATGAGCAGTGTTTCACCTTTAAAACTTTGTTAAAAAAGATATGGCCTGCAGAACAATCCATTGAACTTCCCAGAAAGTCAATGATGAGAAAGTCCCAATGTCTTTCATATATGTAAAGACGATCTTTTTTTTTTTTTTGATAATAAATATTTTCCAGAAAAGATAGTACAAGGTTATCGTTGTTGCTGTTGTGGCTTGGGAGATGAACAAAATCCTAATTTAAGCATATTGGAGGAAATGGACAAATCTAGGAATAATATATGAAAATATTATGTGATAATTAAAGATTATTCCTTTGTTATCTTCTGTTTGACTCCAGAACAAACGGGTTTACATACTATCCAAGGACACATCATTTACATTTTTTCATGCCTGTGCTTATGCAGTTCCCCTTTATAACCCTACCAGAAATATTATTCTCCATTTCTTCCTGCTCATGTATATGTTACCCATATTCCTTAACTCTTCTACATCTTTGCACCATTACTGACCACTTGTTTACAGTGACTTTTTTGCCCTTCTTTGATGTCTTGTGACACTAATCTGGAATATTCATTTAACTTACACCAGGTCTCTTGTAATGTACATTCCAAATTAAATATTTATCTTTCCAATTAGATTTTTCACTTCAGCATTTCTCAAATTAAATATTTTGAGTCCTCTAAGGCAGTGTTTTTTAATTGTGATTTGTGTCCTATTAGTAGATTACAATATCATCTTATTGACTAGCTATTTTAAAAACAATCAGGACTCTACCACAATGGCTATGATACATAATATGAGAAGAAAGTAAAAACAAACAAACAAAAAAAGCTTAAATCCCACAAAATGTTTTCATAATTATCAGTAAGTAAACACCAGAAAATCATAAAAACTTCAGTGTATAGAGATGGATAGCCAAATAGATAGGTGGGTGAATGTAAATAATTTTATGAAAAGGAGATTATTCTACAAATTATGTTTTTTTCATAAAATAGTTTCATGTAATTTCACTTAAACCACCACCTGGCTTGTAGGTGGTGCTTAAACAGTAGGGAAGCTTGATCTTTGTGATTGCTTTGGACCTCATCTAATTTAATATTATAATCAAAGCCTTGAAAAATATTGCTTTTGATTACTTATTTGTAGGCAATTGAATATTTAAAAAGACTCTAAAATGAAAATTTTCAAACATACATAAAAGTAGGTATAATAACATAATAAATTCCTATATACTCCTTTCACCTTGATTAAATAAAATTACCAAAATTTTGCCATACTTGCTTTATCTAATTGTTTTTTTTGCTTTTGTATTTCCTGAAGTAGTTTAACACAAATTCCAGATAAAACATAATTTTTACCTCTGCATACTTCAGTATATATCCCTAAAAATTATGAATATTTTCTTAAATAACCACAATGTCATTATCAAATCTTCCAAAATTAACAATAATTCTTGATGTCAACTAATCCACAGTTCATATCCAAATGTCCTTGGTAGTCTCAAATTTTCCTTCAACAATTGGTTTATTTGAAACAGGACCTAAGCATTGCCTACACATTGACATTGGCTGTTATTTCTTTCAAAATTTCTTTTTTTAAAAAAAGATTTTATTAATTTATGTTTAGACAGAGGTGAAGGGAGGGAGAGAGGGAAAGAAACATCAATGTATGGTTGCCTCTCACACACCCCCCAGTGGAGACCTGGCCTACAACACAGGCATGTGCTGACTGGGACTCAAACCAGCAACACTTTGGTTCATAGGCTGGGGTTCAATCCACTGAGCCACACCAGCCGGGGCTCAAAATTTCTTTTAATATAATTGAATATTTCCCCTGATTTTTCTGTCACATCTTTCTGCCTATTTTCTGATTGCAAAATTCAGGCCCATGTTCCTATGAGATGGCCCATGTTATTGATTTGGCAGTTTGTTTCTTGCAGTTCACTTAAATTGTTTCTTTATATCATTTATATTTTTGGTGAGTATAGGTAAGGCTTGATTAGATTCAGCTTCAATATTATTGATAAAAATCTTTTAAAAGATGCTGTGCATTTGATATAGAATATTACCTCAGAAGATGCATAGTATTGGTTGTCTTAGTATCATTGGTGCTACATTTGATCATTGACTTTAGTTGTCAACAGCCTGCTACTTCCATTGTCAATTTCCCACTCAAAGTTTCATCTAATGGGTTTCATCTACTGATACTCATTTGAGAATCAATTGTTTTTTAGAGACTACAAACTGGATATTTTCTAATTGGTTACTCTAAAAGCTCATTCATAGAGGAAAGACAAGGTAAATGTTTGTTTATTCAACTATTTGCTAATTTTGATAAAGAGCTTATTCCCTTGTTTCTTTCATTTTGTCCAATCATGCTATTTTTTCTTTGTTTTACTTATTTTAGGATATTGCTAGATATTTGTAATATTAATTCAATATGTTTTACCAGTTGTATTAATTATTTATTATTCAATTTGATGCTAAAATCATCCCTTAATTTTCAATCTGGTCTCTTGTTGTCACTACCTTTTAATCTTTGATAGCTTCCTTCTTGGCTCAACAAGATGTTTGTATGTGTTTTGACACAAACTTGGAAGTCGAAAGGAATAAGCTCACATTTCTTTTAGTGAAAAGTGGTATTTAATGACCACAATCTGGGTATATTATCTTCACTAATGAATTGTCATTACTTGTAGGTCTTTTTAGAAGACAGAGGTAAGAGAGAATGTGAAAGAAAAGAAATAATGACTTAATGTCAATAATTCCAATTCAGGCTTCCAGCCAAGATGGAGGCATAGGTATATATACTTCACTTCCTTGCACAACCAAGAGAAGGGTAACAACCAATTTAAAAACAAAAATCAACCAGAACTGGCAGAAAATCAAACTGTATGGAAATATGACAACCAAGGACTTAAAGAAGAAATATTCACCCAGACTTGTAGGAAGGGTAGAGATGGGCAGCTGGGGCACAGAGGGCATGCAGGAAAGAGATGGCTGGCGGACTGGGTAGGGGAGGGGGCATGCAAGGCAAAGGGGGATAAAGGGTAAAAGAAATGGGACAATTGTTCCCTGATTGGTGTGGCTCAGTGGATTGAATGCCAACGTGCTAACCAAAGATTCACCAGTTCAATTCCTAGCCAGGGCACATGCCTGGGTTGTGGGCCAGGTCCCCAGTAGGGGGCACATGAGGGGCAACCATACATTGATGTTTCCCTCTCTCCTCTCTCTAAAAGTACATAATGTCTTAAAAATAATTTCAATTAAAATTTAACATTATATTTTAAATTTTAAATGATTTAATTTTATACTTGAATCTCTTTTCTCTTAATTGAAAACTTGGTTCCTAAAAATATTCCTATTCTCATAATTACTTATTTGTATTACTCACACTATTAAAAATAGATTTAAAATAATACTGATATTATAATAACCATATTGTTAATTAATTTTAATATTTCTTTATAGCTCTATTTTTACTTGAGACTATAGTGCACTAAGGATGTACAGTTAAATTATCAGGCTCTAAACTTAGTTAAAATAATTATTTTCTGTACAATTATGTCACCACCTTATTATGCAGTTAATTTATTTTAAATTATTTAAAAATTTTAGATATTGCTTTTTCCCTTTGGTATTTAATTTTGTATTTGAACATATAATGGGACCATATGAATCCAAAGTCAAAGCTATGTAAGAAGGCAAATTCAGAAAAGTATTACTTTCTTTAAAGCCCCATTTAAAGTGTTTTCTTTCCACTAAAAACAACCATTTTAATTAGTTTTTAGTTTACCCTGATAATTGTTTTGGGAGAGGCAGGGTTGGAATTATAAAGATATATGTTTATTTATATTTTTATTTCCTTCATTTGTTACATGAAATGTAGGATACTATATATACTGTTCAGAACTAATAATCGATCTGGAAAATCACTCCATATCCATTTAAAAATGATCTTTCACATTTATTTTATGAGTGTATAGTATTCCAGTTATTAAATCACCCCCTTAATAATAGAAATGTAGATTATATCTGTTCTTTTTCTATCATAAATAATATTATAAAGAATAATCATATGAATAAGTAATTTCTGGTATTTGGTAGAGTATCTTTGGTATGGAAGTGAAATTACTCAGCTTTAACTTACATACAAATGTAATTTTTTAGATCACATCAAATTCACCTCCGTAGAGGTTGTATTATTTTGCATGTCCACCAATAATGTATGATTATAATTGTTTCCTTTTAGCTTCACCAGTAGAGTATGTTGTTAGATTTTTGTATTTTTTTCAACTTAGTAGGTAAGACATACTATCTTTCTGTAGTTTTAATTAGCAATTCTTATATGATAAACAAGACAGAGCATATATTGACATGTTTATCCATGTTTTATTTCTTCCATGAGTTTAGGGTCATAACTTTTGCCCATTTATCTTTCATATTGTTAGTTTCTTATGCTCTATTTGTATACTATAGCCATTAGTCTTTCTTCTGTGATATGAATAAAAATATATTTTCCCATTTGTCTTTCAATTTTAATTAATATTTTACCATGCAAATATTTTAATGTAATAAAATTTATCAATTCCTTTATTACTTCTGAATTTTAAATAATAATAAAGTTTTTTCACTACCTAGTTAAAAATAAATCCACCCATTTTATTCAGCATTTATATAATTTAATATTTTTTATTTAACTCTCTGATTTCTATGACATTTATTAGTGTTAAAGAAACTGAGACTTTTTTTCTTTGACACTTTATTTTTAGTGATTTTATTTATTTATTTTTAGACAGAGGTGAAGTGAGGGAGAGAGGTACAGAAACATCAGTATGTGGTTGCATTTCACACCCCCCACCCCATGGGAGACCTGGCCTGTAACCCAGGCATGTGCCCTGACTGGAAATCGAACTGGTGAGCCTTTGGTTTGCAGGCTGGGGCTCAATCCACTGAGCCACACCAGCCAGCCTGATACTTTCTTTTTTTTAAATGTATTTTATTGATTATGTTATTACAGTTTTCCCATTTTTTCTCCCCTTTATCTCCCTCCACCTGGTAACCCCATTCCCTCCAGCATCCCTGCCCCTCACCGCCTTTAGTTCATGTTCATGGGTCATACATATAAGTTCTTTGGCTTCTCCATTTCCTACACTATTCTTAACTTCCCTCTGTCTACTTTGTACCTACCAGTTATACTTCTTATTCCCTGTATCTTTTCACCCATTCTTGCCCCTCCCTCTCCATTTGATCTCCATTTCTGTGATTCTCTCCCTGTTTTAGTTGTTTGTTTACCTTGATTTTTTTTTTTTTTGTTTTTAGGTTCAGTTGCTGACAGTTGTTTGTTGTCATTTTACTGTCCATAGTTTTTATTTTATTTTTTTTTAGATAAGTCCCTTTCACATTTCATATAATAAGGGCTTGGTGATGATGAATTCCTTTAATTTGACCTTATCTGGGGAAGCACTTTATCTGCCCTTCCATTCTAAATGATAGTTTTGTTGGATAGAGTAATCTTGGATGTACGCCCTTGTCTTTCATGACTTGGAATACTTCTTGCCAGCCCCTTCTTGCCTGCAAGGTTTCTTTTGAGAAATCATCTGATAGTCTTATGGGAACTCCTTTGTAGGTAACTGTCTCCTTTTCTATTACTGCTTTTAAGATTCTCTCCTTATCTTTAATTTTTAGTAATTTCATTATGATGTGTCTTGGCGTCTTCCTCTTTGGGTCCAACTGGTTTGGAACTCTCTGAGCTTCCTGCACTTATATGCTTATTTCCTTCACCAGATTGGGCAAGTTTTCCTTCATTAATTTTTCAAATAAGTGTACAATTTCTTGGTCTTCCTCTTCTTCTTGAACACCTGCGATTCAGATATTGGAATTTTTAAGTTATATCAGAGGTTCCTAAACCTCTCCTCATTTTTTAGAATTCTTGTTTCTTCTTCCTGTTCTAGTTTAATGTTTATTTCTTCCTTTTGTTCCAAATCATTGATTTAAGTCCTGATTTCCTTCCTTTCACTGTTAGATCCTTGTATATTTTTCTTTATTTCACTTTGTATAACCTTCACTTCTTCCTTTATTTGTGGCCATACTAAATCATTTCTACAATCATCCTAATTACTAGTAGTTTGAATTCTGAATCTGATAAGTTGGCTATCTCTTTGTCACTTAGTTCTTTTTCTGGAGTTTTGACATGTTCTTTCATTTGGGTCATATTTCTTTGTCTCAGTGCACCTATTATTTTATAAGGGGCGGAGTCTTAGGTATTGGCCAGGGTGAGGCAACCCACTTTGCCGCATTGTCTTTGGGGGAGGGGTCAGGGAGGAAACAATGCCTCTTGCTTGGCTCTTGCCCCAATTTCAGTCAATTCCCCCACTACCCACAAGCGGATTGTGCCCTTTTAAGTGCTGATTCCTTAATTGGTGAGCTTGTGTACATTCTAGGACCCCATGGGCCCCTCCAACAGACTCTCTTGTGAGACTGGCAGTTTCTCTCACCACTGTAGCTCCCAAAGGTTTTTACAGCCAGAGGGTTTGAGGCCTTATTTCCTGGTGCTGTAACCCTGGGTGGTGCTGTCTTTCTTGCTCTCCAGTTGTTCCTCCCAGCTTATCCACATGTGAATGTGGATATCCTGGCCCACCCAGTTGGCCAGCCACCTCCTTGCTGCATGCTCTCTCTGCCCCAGCTGCCCATCTCCGCCCCTCCTACCAGTCTGGAAGAATGTTTCATTTTTAACTCCTTGGTTGTTAGACTTTCATACAGTTTGATTTCCTGCCAGTTCTTGTTGTTTTTGTTTTTAAATTGGTTGTTATCCTTCTCTTGTTTGTGCATGGAGGTGAAGCATAGCTACCTATGCATCCATCCTGGCCAGAGCCTGAATTGAAATTATTGACATTAAGTCATTATTTCTTTTCTTTCACAATACATATTTCTTACCTCTGTCTTCTAAAAATACCTACAAATGTCCTGGCTGGTGTTGCTCAGTGGATTGAGCAGTGGACTGTGAACCAAAGTGTCAGCAGTTCAATTCCTGGTCAGGGCACATGCCTGGGTTGTGGGCTAGGTCCCCAGTAGGGGGCACATGAGAGGCATCCATGCATTGATATTTCTTACCCTTTCTCCCTCTCTTCCCCTCTCTCAAAAAATAAATAAATGATATCTTTTAAAAAAGAAAAAAAAAGACCTACAAGTAGTGACAATTCATTAGTGAAGATAATATACCCAAATTGTGGTCTTTAAATATCACTTTTCACTAAAAGAAATGTGAGCTGATTCCTGTCGACTTCCAAGTTTGTGTCAAAACACATACAAACATCTTGTTGAGCCAAGAAGGAAGCTATCAAAGACTAAAAGGTAGTGACAACAAGAGGCCAGATTGAAAATGAAGGGACAATTTTAGCATCAAATTAAATAATAAATAATGAATACAATTGGTAAAACATTGATTAATTAAATATTACAAATATCTAGCAATATCTATTGTTGGTCATTCCCTCAGTTCTCTCCCAAAAGCCTCCATCCTCAGTCTCCCCCAGCCCACTCAGCTCCCACCTCTACTGGAGCCCAGAGTAAGGGGCTGCAAATGAAAATTTATGCATTGGCCCTTCAAATGGTTCTCTGCATCTCCGGCAATCCATCTCTGGCAGAGAAAAATCCTGCCGCTTTTCTCAGCTGGCTGTTATCTGTGTTCTTTTTGGACTCTGGTGCTGTAGGCTGGGGATCCCCACTTATGGTATAGACCCTACTCTTCTCAGGTGTATACAACTGGCTGCTTAAATATCCTTTTGGCATTGCTGCCTGTGGGCGCCCAAACCACCTTCTTGAATCTCTACCACACTCCTTACATTTCAGGTTGTGCTGAAGATGATTCTTCTGTCTCTTCAAGGTTATAAGGACCCTCTCTTGCTATTGATTAGTTGTTTGTTCCAGGTGATTTCTCCTCAATTTAGTTGTAATTCCAGATTGGACCTGGGAGATCAGTGTGACCTCCATTCACTCCTCCACCATCTTGCCCCTCCATCTATAGATTTCTCTTTTTTTTATGAGTTTTGAAAAATTTTACAAATACATTTGTCTCCATTTACACAACACCACTTTCCCCTGCCACACCCACTCACACCTCTCCCCTTTCAATCTTTCCCCACCTTAGCTTCGTCAACGTGTCCTTCACAACTGTTCCTTGACCTGACCCTTCCACTTCCCCTCCCCACTATGCCCCTTCTTCCCTCCCTCCCATCCCCATTGGTTTATTCTTTCTTTCAATGTTGATGGTAAAATTTTCCTCCCCTGCTTGCTTTGCTAATTAGGTTCCACTTATAGGTGAGATCACATGGTATTTGTCTTTTACCCCCTGGCTTATTTCACTTATCATAATGCACTCCAGTTTCATCCATGCTGTCGCAAAAGGTATCAGCTCTTTCTTTCTTTCTGCTGCACAGTATTCCATTGTGTAAATGAAACCATATGCTTTTAATTTTAATTTATTTTTTCAAATACATTTGTCTCTGCCAACCCCCCACCACTTTCCCTTGCCCCCTCCCTCCTTCCCTCCCTCAGCTTTTCCCCTTTGTGAAACCATAGTTTTTTGATCCACTTATTTACTGATAGGCACTTAGGTTCCTTCCAGCACTTGACTATTGTAAATTGTTCTGCTATGAACATTGGGGTGCATAGGTTCTTTTGAATTGGTGTTTTGGGACACTTAAGGTATAACCCCAGCAGTGGAATAACTGGGTCAAAAGACAGTTCCATTTTTAGCTTTTTGAGGAAATTCCAACCTGTTTTCCACAGTGGGTGTACTAGTCTGCATTCTTACCATAAGTGTACTAGGGTTCCCTTTTCTCCACAACCTCGCAAGCCCCTGTTGTTTGTTGATTTGTTTTTGATGGCCATTCTGACTGGTGTGAAGTGGTATCTGACTATGGTTTGAATTTGCATCTCTCTGATGATAAATGATACTGAGCTCCTTTCATATGTCTCTGGGCCCTGTGTATGTCCTCCTTGAAGTGTTTGTTCAGGTCCTTTGCCCATTTTTTAATTGGATTGTTTGTCTTCCTGGAATGGAGTCGCATGAATATTTTTTTATATATTTTGGAGATCAAACTCCTGTTTGAGATGTAATTGGCAAATATGTTTTCCCATATGGTTCTTCCTTTTTCATTTTGCTAATGTTTTCCTTAGCCCTGCATAAACTTCTTATTTTGATGAAGTCTCATTTTTTTTTCTTTATGTCCCTTGGTCTAGGGAACATATGAGTGAAAATATTGCTGCATGGGATATCTGAGAGTTTCCTGCCTATGTTCTCCTCGAGGATTTTTATGGTACCATGACTTATATTTAAGTTTTTTACCCATCTTGAGTTTTTTTTTTGTATGGTATCAGTTGGTGGTTGAATTTCAATTTCTTTGCATGTACCTGTCCAGCTCTCCCAACACCATTTGTTGAAGAGGTTATTTTTACTCCATTTTATGCTTCTGCACACTTTGTTGAATATTAACTGACCATAGAGGCATGGTTATATTTCTGAACTCTCTGTTTTGTTACATGGATCCATTTGTGTGTTCTTATGCCAGTATCAGACTATTCTGACTACAGTGGCCTTGTAATATAGTTTGGATGTCAGGTGTTGTGGTCCCTCCTACTTTGTTCTTCTTCCTCAAAATTGATGCCGCTATTCTGAGTTGTTTATGGTTACACATAAATTTTTGAAATGTCCATTCTATGTTTGTGAAATATGTCATTGGCATTTTAATAGGGATTGCATTGCATCTATAAGTTGTTTTGGGTAGTATGGATATTTTGATGATGTTAATTCTTCCATTCCATGAACACAGTATATGCTTCCATTTATTTGTGTTATCCATAATTTCTTTCTTCAGAGTTGTGTAGTTTTCTGAGTACAGGTCTTTTACTTCATTGGTTAAGTTTATTCCTAGGGCCTTTATTTTACTTGTTCCTATAGCAGATGGGATTTTTTCCCTGATTTATGACTGATATTTCATTTTTGGTATAGAAACATGTCTTTGAGTTCTGAATATTGAATTTGTACCTTGCTGTTTTGCTAAATTCACTTATTCAAGTAGATTTTTAGTGTAGTCTATGGGGTTTCCAACGTACACTATCATGTCATCAGCAAACAATGATAGTTTTACTTCCTTCTTTCCAATTTGGATGCCTTTTATTTCTTTTTCATGTCTAATTGCTGTGGCTAGAACTTCCAATTCTATGTTGAATAGAAGTAGTGAAAGTGGATATTCTTGCCTTGTTCTTGATCTTAGTGGGAAAGTTTTTAAATTTTGCCCATTGAGCATGATGTTGGCTGTAGGTTTTTCATATATGGTCTTTGTTATGTTGAGGTATGCCCCCTTTATTCCCACTTTGGTGTTTTTAAAATAAATAGGTGCTATACTTTATCAAATGCTTTTTCCACATCCATTGATATAATCATGTAGTTCCTGTCTTTCCTTTTGTTTATGTGATGTATTACATTTATTGATTTGCACATATTGAACCATCCTTGCATCCCTGGGATGAAGCCCGTTTGATCATGGTGGATAATCTTTTTAATGTATAGCTGGGTGAGGTTTGCCAATATTTATTTGATGATTTTAACATCTATATTCATCAGTAATACTGGCTTCTAGTTTTCTTTCTTTGTAGTGTCTTTATCTGGTTTTGGGATTAGGGTGATGCTAACCTCACGAAAATAATTTGGGAGTCTTTCATCTCCTTGGATTCTTTGGAATAGTCTAAGAAGTACAGTGGTTAGCTCATCCTTCCATGTTTTGTAAAATTCTCAGATGAAACCATCTGATCCAGAGCTTTTACGTACTGGGAGGGTTTTTGTTTTGTTTTGTTTTGTTTTGTTACTGCTTCAATTTCAGCAGCTGTTATCAGTCTGTTCAGGTTCTCGTCTTCTTCATTCATTTTTGGAAGGTTATATTTTTCTAGAAATTTGTCCATTCCATCGAAGTTTTCTTGGCATGTAATTGTTCATATTAATTTCTTACAATCCTTTGTATTTCTGTGGTATCAATCGTTATTTCTCCTCTTTCATTTTTGATATTATTAATTTGGGTCCTCTCTTTTTCTTGATTAGTCTGCTTAAAGGCCTGTTAATTTTGTTTATCTTTTCAAAGTTCCAGCTACTGGATTGGTTGATCCTATGAATTGTTCTTTTAGTCCCTTTGTCATTCATTTCTGCTCTAATCCTGATTATGTTTTTTCTTCTAGTTGCTCTGGCCTTTATTTGTTTTTGTTTCTCCAGTTCTTAAGGCTGGAGGGTTAGGTCATTAATTTGAAATAATTCTGTTTTTCTAGATAGGGCTGTATTGCTATGAACTTCTCTCTCAAGGCTGCCTTCAGTGTATCTCATAGGTTTTGGACTGTTGTTTGTTCATTGTCATTTGTTTACATAATTTTTTTGATTTCTTCTTTGATCTCATTATTTACCCATTCATTGTTTAATAGTGTACTATTCAGTCTCAATGAGGTTGAATGTTTTCGAGTTTTTTCCTTGAGGTTGGTTTCTCATGTCAAGCTCTTGTGGTCTGATAAAATGCTGCTTATGATTTCAATTTTCCTGAATTCATTGAGGATTGTTTTGTTTCCTATTATATGGCTTATATTTAAAAATGTCCTGTGTGCATTTGAAAAGAATATGTATTTTGCTTCTTTGGAATGGAAGGTTCTATATATATATAAGTTAAGTCCATTTGATCTAATGTATTTTTCAGTTCCACAATATCTTTTTTTTGTTGTTTTGTTTGCAAGATCTATCCATTGTTGACTGTGGGGTATTAAAATCCTCTACGATCAGTGTGTTACTTTCTTTATTTTTCCTTAAGTCCTGCAAGATTTTCCTTATATAATGAGTTGCTCCTCTGTTGGGTGCATATAGTTTTACAATGTTTATGTTTTCTTGATGGATTCATCCTTTGAGTGTTATAAAGTATCCTTCTGGGCCTATTTTTATGGAGTTTGTTTTGAAATCTCTTTTGTCTGATATAAGTATTGCTACCTATGCTTTTTCCCCCTGTCCATTTGCTTGGAATATTTTTTCCCATCTCTTTAATTTCAGTCTGTGCATGTCCTTTCTTCTGAGTTCGATCTCTTGTAGGCTGCGTTTGTGTGGGTCATGTTTTCTTTTATACATTCAGCCATCCTGTGTCTTTTGATTGAAGCATTTAATACATTTTCATTTAAAGTTATTATTGGTAGGTATTTATTTGTTTTTTCCCTTTGCACCTGTGATTCTCTCTCACTCTTTTTTTCATCTTCTTAAAGTAGTCCCTTGAGCATAACTTGTAGTCCTGTTTTGGTGGAGGTGTATTCTTTTAGCCTTCTTTTGTCTTGGAATCTCCTTACTTCGCCTTCCATTTTCATTGAGAGCCTTGCTAGGTAGAGTAGTCTTGGCTGTAGGCCCTTGCTTTTCATGACTTGGAATATTTCTTGCCATTCCCTTCTGGCTTGTAATGTTTCTGTTGAGAAGTCAGCACCTAGCCATATCAGGGCTCCCTTGTACGCTACTACTTCTTTCTCCCTTGCTCTCTCTAGGATTCTCTCTCTTTCTCTCTCTCTCTCTCTTTTTTTTTTTGGTGATATTTGCCATTTTAATTATGATCTGTCTTGGAGTGGGCCTCACTGCGTTCCTCTTGAATAGGACCCTCTGTGCTTCCTGGACTTGTGTGGCTTTTTTTGTCCTCCAATTAGGAAAGTTTTCCATCATTACTTTCTCAAAAAGCTTCTTTATCCCTTGTTCATCTTCTCCTCCAGGTATCCCTATTATATGGATATTATTATGTTTCATGTTGTCCTGAATTTCCCTCAACACCTCTTCTTTCCTTCTGAGTCTTTTTCATTTTCTTTCTCTTTTTGGGACCTTTTTGCTATCTTGTCCTCCAGCTCACTGATACAGTCCTTTGCATCATGTAGCCTGCTTTTGATTCCTTCTACTGTGTTCTTCAATTCAGAAATTGTATTGCTCATTTCTTCTTTCCTCTTTGTGACAGTTTCCATGTCTTCTTTCATGGTGATATAGTTTACAATAAATTCCTCATAGTCCCTGTAGTTTTTGGTAATTCTCTTTGAGCTCACTGAACTCACTGATTTTCCTTAGAACCATTGTTTTGAACTCAATTATCTGATTGTTTGCTTGCCTCTATTTCAGTTAGTTCTCTTTGTGGGGATCTCTCCTTTTTTCTTCGATTGGGGGCTGTTTCTTTTTCTTCCCATTTTATGTGAGACTTTTTTTTTTGCTTCTACCTCTTAAATTGATACGTCTTTACTCCCTGACTTTGTGTTGTGGACTTTTATGGTAGGAGATTACTTTTTTCTTTCTTTCTTTCCAGATCTGCCTCTGATGGTGTTAGCTGTTGACCCTGTCAGACCTTAGACAGTCTTTAAGATAATTCCAGGAATGTACTGTTTGTGTTTCTCTCCTCTAGTTCTTAATCTTTACCACTCTGCCCTCAGCTGTCAGGGTGGGGCATAGTCCCACCTGTGGGCTGGGCTATTGTGTCCTTTCACTCTGCTGCCACTCACGGGATTAGTCTGCCTGAGTGAGAGGGCTGCTGCTGTAGGGGGGAGTAGTCAGCATGAGGATCTGACCTTCTGTTCTCTCCTCAATGCCTCCATTACCAAACTCTCCACAAGCATCTCTAGAGCTCTCTGTGTCTCCTTCAACCAGGGATCTATTGTGTGTGACTGCCGCTCTGTACTCAGCACCCAGGCCTGTGCAACACCAGGCCAGGACTGATCATACTTGGACTGTGACTATTGTGTTCTTTCATGCTGCTGCTGCTTAGGGAAGTGATCTGCCTGAGCAAGATGGCAGCAGTGGAATGAGGGGTTAGTCAGCACCAGTACCCTGCTGGCCATTTTCTCTGTATTTCCCCAAAGCCTCCCTCTCCAGCCTCTCCTCAGGCAGCTCCAGCATACTCTGCCCCTGCCTCTGCTGGAGCCCCGGGTGAGTGGCTGCCACTACAAATTTTTGTATTGGTCCTTTAAATGGCTACCTGAGTCTCCAGCACCCTATCTGTGGCAGTGAGTACCCTACCACTTTTTTATAGCTGGCTGCTATCAGTATGCCTTTTGTGCTCTGGTGCTGTAGGCTGGAGATACCTGCTTATGGTTTATAACCTGCTCTTCTCAGGGGGATTCAACTGGCCATCTCATTATCCCTCTGGTGCTGTCACCTGTCATTTCCTATTCCTCCTTCTTGAGATTCTATCGCTCTCCTTAACATTTAGATTGTGCCAAAACTGATTCCTGTGTTGGTCTGAGGTTTTAAGGCTCTTTGCTATTGTTCAGTTGTCTTCCAGGTGATTTCTCCACAACTTAGTTGTAATTCCAGATCAGTATTGGGAGGAGCTCAGTATGACTTCCATGCACTCCTCTGCCATCTTGAAGTCTCCAGATTTCTCTTAATTGCAAAATATATCTTTATTCAAATGACTCTAATTGTGATTATTTTCCTTTACTTAATGAAAATATTCTACACCTTTCTTTTTCTCCATATTTAAATGATTAAACATACAATACATGCAAGACAACATACAAAATATTTTTAAAGTTAAAATATTATAATAATACTAAAACACCCACATACCCATCATCCACATTAAAATATAGCACATTATCATTATCTTAGAAGATTATCTGTGTTCTTTCATGATTTTTCCTTCTGCCCATCAGGTAATTCCATAATCTTGACTTTATTAGTCATGTTGGGATGTCTTAACAAAATGCCAGTGATTTGATGACTTGAACAAGAGAAATTTATTCTCTCATATTTTTGGAGGATGGAAGTACAAGATCAAAGTGTCAGCAGGTTTGGTTTCTTCATGAACATTTCTCCTTGGTTTGTAGACAGTCACTTTCTTGCTGTGTATTCATATGGTTTTCTCAGTGTGTACACATGTCAAGTGTTTCTGTTTGTGTTCTAATCTCCTCTTCTTATAAGGACATGTCAGATTGGATTAGGTCCCACCCTTATGACCCCAGTTTAACTTAACTACCTCTTTGATAGTCATATCTCTAAATATAATCACATAATAAGGTAGTGAGTGTTAGAGTTTCAATATATGAATTTTGATGAGGTGCAATTCAGCCCATAACACAGACATTTATTGTCAATTATAGCTGCTATGGTCTGAATTTTTGTATACTCACAGAATTCATGTGTTGAAAGTTAATCCCCAAGGTTATGATATTAGAAGGTGGAGCCTCTGGCAGGTGAATTAGTTCCCTTATAAAAGTGGCCTAAGAAAGCATTTTTGCTCACTTCCACCATGTGAGGCCACAGAGAAAATGTGCTGTCTATGAACCAGGAGGCAGGTCTTCACCAGACACAAAATCTGACAGTGCCATGAATGAACTTCCAACCTCTAAAACTGTGATAAATAAATTTCTGCTGTTTATAAGCCAGTCAGGTTTTGGTATTTTGTGATGGCAGCCCAAACATATGGACCACTTTGAGATCCTCATTCCTTTGAGTCAACAGGTAGAT
This sequence comes from Pteronotus mesoamericanus, assembly GCF_021234165.1. Taxonomy (NCBI): domain Eukaryota; kingdom Metazoa; phylum Chordata; class Mammalia; order Chiroptera; family Mormoopidae; genus Pteronotus; species Pteronotus mesoamericanus. Next base: position 6,818,065 of record NW_026555072.1, read on the forward strand.
TGATTCTTACTCCCAAGGGAAATTAGACTACTATACCACAGTAGAGGAAAAGAAGAGTATATTTGGAATATGGGAAATCCATTAGGGCATCTCTTAGTATCACCATGCCTTGTGATTATGGTAAGTCAATCAAAAACTATAACAACACAATCTAGGCACAAATGCTAATGGACAAGATCTTTCAGGGATGACGGTTTCAGTCACCCCATCAGGTAAAGAACCAGAACCAGCTGAGAAGCTTGAGGAAGGCAAAGGGAATATATAATGGGTAATAGGTGAAAATAGTTAAAAATACCAGCTGTGACCATGTCATCAGTTACAGAAACAGAGACTGTATTGTTATGAACATTTCCTCTTTACTTATTTTTTAATTTATTAATTTTTCAAATATATTTGTTTCTGCTTTCACCCCACAACTTTACCTTGCCCCCTCCTCCCTCTCCCTCACTCAATCCTTCCCCTTTGGTTTTGTACATGAGTCCTTCCTATATATTCCTTGACTTTCCCCTTTCTTTCCTTTTCCCCAGCCCACCCCTCCCTCCTTCCCTCTTGTCTCTGTTGGATTCTTTTCCTTTCAGTGTTGCTAGTCTTATTTTCCTACAATCTTTGTATTATTGGTTAGGTTACACTTATAGGTGAGACCATATGGTATTTGTCCTTCGCCCCCTGGCTTATTTCTCTTAGCATAATGCTGTCTAGTTCCATCCATGCTGTCGCGAAGTTTAGTAGTTCTTTTTTTTCTTTCTGCTGCGTAGTATTCCATTGTGTAAATGTACCATAGTTTTTTGATCCAATCATCTACTGATGGGCATTTAGGTTGCTTCCAACACTTGGCTATTGTAAATTGTACTGCTATGAACATTGGAGTACATAAGTTCTTTTCAATTGGCGTTCTGGGATTCTTAGGGTATAGACCCAGCAGGGGAATAACTGGATCAAAAGGCAGTTCCATTTTCAGCTTTTTGAGGAAATTCCACACTACTTTCCACAATAGCTGCACCAGTCTGCATTCCCACCAACAGTGTACTAGTGTTCTTCTTTCTCCACAGCCTCACTAACATCTGTTGTTTGTTGACCTGTTTATGATGGCCATTCTGACCGGTGTGAGGTGGTATCTCATTGTGGTTTTGATCTGCATTTCTCTGATGGCTAGTGACACTGAGCATCCTTTCAAATGTCTCTAGGCCCTCTGTATCTCTTCCTTGGAAAAGCGTCTGCCCAGGTCCTTTGCCCATTTTTTGATTGGATCATTTGTCTCCTTGGAGTGGAGTCAAGTGAGTTCTTTATATATTTTGGATATCAAACCTCTATCTGATGTATCATTAGCAAATATATTTTCCCATAGTTGGCTCCCTTTTCATTTTGCTAATGTTTTCTTTAGCCATGCAGAAGCTATTTTTTTTTTGATGAGGTCCCACTTGTGTATTCTTTCTTTTATGTCCTTTGCTTTAGGAGACATATCAGTGAACAAATTGTGGTCTGGAATATCTGAGAGTTTCCTGCAAATGTTCTCCTCTAGGACCTTTATGGTATTGCAACTTATATTTAAGTCTTTTATCCATCTTGAGTTTATTTTTGTGTATGGTATCAGCTGATGATCGAATTTCAATTTTTTTGCATGTAGCCATCCAGCTCTCCCAACACTATTTGTTGAAGAGGCTATTATTGCTCCAATTTATGCTTCTACCCCCTTTGTCAAATATCATTTGACCATATAGTCCTGGGCTTATTTCTGGGCTTTCTATTCTGTTCCCCTGGTCTACGGGTCCGTTCTTCTGCCAGTACCACATTGTTTTGAGTATAGTGGCTTTGCAGTATAGTTTTATACCAATGAATACATCATTGGTATCTTAATAGGGATTGCATTGAATCTATAAATTGCTTTCGGTAGTATGGACCTTTTGACGATATTAATTCTTCCAATCCATGAGTATGGTATGTGCTTCCATTTATCTGTGTCTTCCTTATTTCTTTCTTCAATATGGTATAGTTTTCTGCATACCTGTCTTTTACCTCCTAGGTTAAATTTATTCCTAGGTACTTTATTTTTCTTTATGCTATATTGAATGGTATTTTTTTCCTGAATTCTTCTTCTTCTATTTCATTGCTGGTGTACAAAAATGCCTTTGATTTCTGAATATTGACTTTGTATCCTGCTGTTTTGTCTAATTCACTTACTAGGTTGAGTAGTTTTTTGGTGGAGTCTACAGGGCTTTCTATGTACACTATCACATCATCTGCAAACAATGATAGTTTTAATTCCTCCTTTCCTATTTGGATTTCTCTTTCTTGTCTGACTGCTGTGACTAGGACTTCTAATACAATGTTGAAAAGAAGCGGTGAGAGGGGACATCCTTGTCATGTTCCCGATCTTAGTGGGAAAGCTTTTAGTTTTTTCCCATTGAGTATGATGTTGGTTGTAGGTTTTTCATATATGTCCTTTATTACATTGAGGAATGCCCCCTTTATTCCCATTTTTCTGAGTGTTTTGATCATAAATGGGTGTTGTAACTTATTGAATGCTTTTTCTGCATCTATAGAGATGATCATGTGGTTTTTGTCTTTTCTTCTATTTATGTGATGTATTATGTTTATTGACTTGTGTATATTGAACCATCCCTGCTTCCCTGGTATGAATCCCACTTGATCACGATAGATAATCTTTTGAATGTATTGCTGGATGCAGTTTGCCAATATTTTGTTGAGGTCTTTAGCATCTATGTTTATCAGTGAAATTGGCCTGTAGTTTTTTTTCTTTGTAGGGTCTTTATCTGGTTTTGGGATCAGGGTGATGCTGACCTCATAGAAAGAGTCTGGAAGTCTTCCCTCCTCTTCGAGTTTTTGGTATAGTCTGAGAAGGACAAGGGTTATCTCTTCCTTAAATATTTTGTGCAATTCTCTTGTGAAACTGTCCAGCCCAGGGATTTTGTGAGTCTGCAGTTTCTTGAATATTGCTTCAATTTCCCCAGCTGTTATCAGTCTGTTCAAGCTTTCTGTTTCTTCCTCTTTCAGTGTTGGAAGATTATACTTTTGTAGAAAAATGTCCATTTCATCAAGGTTTTCAGATTTCTTGGCATATAATTGTTCACAGTAGTTTCTTACAATCCTTTGTATTTCTGTGGTATCAGTTGTTATTTCTCTTCTTTCATTTCCAATATTATTGATTTGGGTCCTGTCCCTTTTTTTCTTGATGAGTTTGCTTAAAGGCTTCTCGATTTTTTTTTAAATGATTTCAAAGAACCAGCTACTAGATTGGTTGATCCTTTGGATTGATTTTTTCATCTCTATGTCATTCAGTTCTGCTCTAATCTTGACAAATTTCTTCCTTCTACTTGCTCTGGGATTTATTTGTTATTGTTTCTCCAGTTCTTGAAGTTGTAGTGTTAGGTCTTTTATTTGAAATGTTTTATCTTTCTTAGGTAAGCCTGTATTGCTATGAACTTCCCTCTCACGACTGCCTTTGCTGTGTCCCCTAGGTCTTGGACTGTTGTCTGTTCATCTTCGTTTGTTTCTAGAAATTTTTGGATTTCTTCTCTTATCTCATTGTTGACCCATTCATTGTTTAATAGTCTACTGTTGAGTCTCCATAAGTTTGCAAGTTTTTAAAGTTTCTCTTTGAGTTTGATTTCCAGTTTGAAGCCCTTGAGGTCTGAGAAAATGCTTGGGGTATTTCAATTTTCCTGAATTTGCTGAGACTTGTATTATGTCTTACCATGTGGTCTATCGTTGAAAAAGTTCCTTGCACATTTGAAAAGAATGTGCATTTTTCTTTGGGATGTAAGGTTCTATATATGTCAGTTAAATGTATTTGATTCAGTGTGTCATTCAGCTCCACAATATTCTTGCTGGTGTTTTGTTTGGAAGATCTGTCCATTTTTGACAGTGAGGTGTCAAAATCCCCTACTTATTAGTGTGTTTCTGTCTATCTTTTTTGAAGTCATCCAGATTTTCATTATATATTTGGGTGCTCCTATGTTGGGTGCATATAAGTTTACAATGTTTATATCTTCTTGATAGATTCTTACTTTAATTATTGTAAAGTGTACCTCTGGGTCTCCTTTAGGGTCTTTGTTTTGAAATCTATTTTCTGTGATATAAGTATTGAAACCCCTGCTTTCTTCTCTTGCCCATTTGCTTTAAATATTTTTTCCATCGATTTACTTTCAATCTGTGTAGGTCTCTTGCTTTGAGGTGGGTCTCTTGTAGGCTGCATATGTGTGTGTCATGTTTTCTTATGCATTCAGCTATCCTGTGTGTTTTGATTGGAGCATTTAGGCCATTTCCATTGAGAGTTATTACTGAGAGAAACCTTCATTTTTCTCTCTTTACCTGTGTTTTTCTCTTTATCAATCTTTTCCTTCTTCGTCTTAAGGCAGTTCCTTTAACATATCTTGTAGTGCTGGTTTGGTAGAGACATATTCTTTTAGCCTTCTTTTCTCTGGGAAACTTATTTCCCCTTCTATTTTAATTGAGAGCCTTGCTGGGTAGAAAGTCTTGGTTCCAGGCCCTTGGTTTTCATTACTTGGAATATTTCTTACCATTCCCTTTTGGCTTGTAGTGTTTCTGCTGAGAAATCAGCTCCTAGACATATCGGGGCTGTCTTGTATATTACTTTCTCCTTCTCCCTTGCTGCCTTGAGGATTTTCTCTTTGTCTTTGATGGCTGCCATTTTAATAATGATTTGTCTTCGAATAGGCCACCTTCAGTCCCTGTTGAATGGGGCCCTCTGTTCCTCCTGGATCCATGAGACCTTTTCTCTCCTCAAATTGGGAAAATTTTCCATCATTACTTTTTCGAGGAGATTCACTATCCCTTGTTCCTCTTCTTCTCCTTCTCATATCTCTATTATGTGGATATTATTGTGTTTCAGGTTGTCCTGCAATTCCCTAAATGCCTCTTCATTATTTTTGAGTCTTTTTTTCCGTTTCCTCCTCTTTCCAGGAGCATTTTTCTACCTTATCCTCCATCTCACTGATTTGATCCTCAGCTTCATCCAGCCTGCTTTGGATTCCTTCTACTGTGTTCTTCAATTCAGAAATGGTATTCTTCATATACTCTTGTGTCTTCTTGATAGGCTCTATGTCCTTTTCCAGGCTGATATAGTTTGGTGTAAGACCCTGATAATTTCTCTGCAGTTTCTCATAGTTATCTTTGAGCTGGCTGAGCTCATTCAGCTTCCTTAGAGCCAGTGTTTTGAATTCCATATCTGATAGTTCCCTTGCCTCTATTTCATTTAGCTCTCTCTATGGGGAGTCCCCTTTTCCACTCATTTGGGGGGAACTTCTTTTTCTTCCCATTTTTGTTAGAGTCTATTATTTTTTAATTAATTAATTAATTAATTAATTTTCACTTGTGCTTCAATTGATCAGTCTAGATTTCCTGACTTTTTGGATTAAACTTCTATCTTAGTAGGCAGGTCTTTTATTTATGTATTGTATGTATTGTATGTATGTATGTATGTATGTATTTACTTTTCTCTCTGGGTCTGCCTCTGATGATGTAAGTTGTTGACTCTATCTTACCTTGGGTTGTTTGTTTGAACCTTCCAGGAATCTACTGTCTGTGTCTGACTCCTGCTTTGGTCAGCTCTTGACCCCTTCAGCCAGGAACCCACTATTTCTGGGGATCACTCCGCACTTTCATACAGTCTCCTTGAGCATGCTCACTGCCCAGTCAGAATCCCCTGCTCAGGCAGAATCCTCTGCTGACCCATGTGCCCCTGCATTCCAGCCTCGGTGGGTGCTCGCTCAGCCCGGCTACTCGCTCTCCCTGCTCTCCCTTGCGTGCTCGTTGCACATGCGCTCAACACTGGTCAGTTTAGGGTCTTCTATTGTGTGCTTTCCCCTCTTTTGGCTCTTTGGGTCATGGCCTGCCCGCACAAAATGGAGACTATGGAAATGGGAAGAAGTCAGCTCCAGAATTCTCCAGTTAATCCTGTCTCCAGTCTCTTCTCCAGAGTCTCTGGGCAGCTCTGTGACCCCTTCGGCTAGGGATCCACTATTTCTGTGGACCGTAATTGCAAGCCTTCTGGCTCCCGTGCCCATTTCTGCCTCTTTGGGGGCATGGCCTGCCTGCGCAAATGGGGAGTACAGAATGGGGAGGGACTCTGCTACGGTTATCTCAGATAATCCTCCAGTTCTTTCTCTAACCCTTCTGTCTCTAGTCTCTCCTCAAGGGTCTCTATGCAGCTGCGTGTCCCCTTTGGCCAGGGATCCTCTATTTTTTCCAGCCAGTCAGCACTCAGCCCCTAGGCCCACACGCCCACAAGCTGTGTGCGGAGTGCACAAAAAGCAGGTTAATTGATTCTCTTATGCCTGGGCACGGTGGTAGCCGCAGAGTGGGAGGTGAGTTATCACCGGGGCTCAGCTGGCCACTGTCTCTGTCCACTTCACAAAGTTTTCCTTGCCAATCTTTCCTCAGGCACCAGCCCACTCTCTTGCCACCTCTATCCAGAGATCAAGGATGGCGGGTGCCACTGCAAATTTTTGCATTGGCCCTTTAAATGTCTCTTTGCATCTCCAGCCATCTGTCTCTGGCAGAGAGTGCTCCTAAGCTTTTCGGGGTTGTGTTTTATTTGTGTGTTTTCCTAATTTCAGCTGCTGTAGTCTATGGGTCCCTGTTTATGGTTCAGACTCTTTTATTCTCAGGGGGATCCAACTGGCTGTTTCAATGTCCCTCTGGTGCTGGTACCTGTGGGCGCCCAGCCCACCCTCTCGAGCCTCCACCGCACTTCTCACCTGTTGGGATGTGTGAGAGTTGAATCCACTGTCTGTCTGCAGCTCCAAGGCTCCTTTGCCTGTATTGTTCCATTGTTTTCCAGGTGATTTCTCCACTATTTAGTCACAATTCCAGTTTTGTCTTGGGAGGAGGTCAGCATGACTCCCATTCAGTCATCCGCCATCTTCCTCTCAAGGGCCAGATGAAGACATAGAGCAATGTGCTGAACAAAGGTGCATCTGTCAGCACAGAGTTTGGGGCTTGGTTTGGGGGCACATGGAATCGCTGTGGTTCACCAACCTGGAACCTCCCCAAACTCCCTCTATTTCCTCTTTATTTTGTTATAAATATGTTTTCGAATATATAAACATATATTAAAGAAATATATTTTTCTTTACTCTTATTCCCTTATCATGTAACATAGAATATGTTGATTTTATATCAGTTTTAAGTACTGTTAATTTTACTTCATAAGATTTAAATTACAGGATAGCAGAAAAAGAAATATCATTCAAGGATTTTACCTCGACTTCTAAGGAAGAGGTTAGTGCATTTTTGGTTATAAATAGGATTGTTGTATCACATTAGGCAGAATTATAATCTCAGTATTGTCTTTATTTGGAGATTAGGTATGGTTTAAGGAGATGCATATAGGTGTTAACATGACAAGAGGTGGACTTGTGATGGTTAATTTTATGTGTTAGCTGACTAAGCGAAGGAAGGCTCAGGAAGCTGGTAAAGCATGTTTTCTATATATGTATATAAGGGTGTTTTCGGAAGAGGTCAGCAACTGAATTAATGAACTCTGCAAAGCAGATGACCATCCCCAATGTGGGTGAGCATCATCCAATCCACCGAGATAGAGAAAAAAATAGAGAAAAGGTGAATATTCTCTCTCCCCCTGCTTTGATCTGACACATCCCTCTTCTGTTCCTGGACATCAGCTCTCTTGGTTCTCAAGCTTTCATATACCCATTGGGACTTAGGTTATCAGGGCTTTGGACTTGGACTGAATTGTGCCACTGGCTTTTCTGATTTTTCAGCTTTCAGATGGTAGATTGTGGGACCTCTCAGCCTTCATAACCATGTGAACCAATTCCTATGTATCCTATTTGTTCTGTTTTTGCTCTGGAGTACTCTATTATTATTGTATTGGTAATACCCTTGTTTTACTTTATAGATGTATATAGTCCAAGCTTCTAGAACAAAATACCACAAATTGGGTAGCTTATAAACAACAGAAATTTATTTCTCACATTTTTGGAGGCTAAATTCAGAGATCAGGTGTCCAACATGGTTGAGTTCTGGTAAGAACCCTCTTCTGGCTTATAGTCTGCGGACTTCTTACTGTATCATCACATGATAGAAAGTACAATAGAAAAAACAAGCTCTCTTGTGACTCTCATAAAAGCATTAATCCCATGTATGAGGGTTCTATTCTTTATGGCCTCATCTAATTGTAATTACCTCCCGAGGGCTGTACTTCCTAAATATTATCACAATGAGGGGTAGAGTTTCAACATATGGTATTAGGGAAGCTTGAACATTCAGTTTATAGCAACACTTCTGTGTATATATTTAAACATTACTTTGTTTTGCCAATTTTTAAATTTTACAAGAGTTGATTCTACTAGGACTTGCTTCTATACCTCCTTTCAGATACATTGTTGATTTACACTGCAGTATAGAATGTATTGCATGAATATACAATTTATTCTACTATTAATGTTATTTAGTTTTTTTATATTATGAACCTTCCCATTGTAAACATTTTCAAGCATGCTTTCTGTTGTATATTTATAAGAATATCTCTAAGCTTTTATGTAATGGTAGAACTCCTGGGTCAATTTTTGTGTACAGTCAATTTTACTCAAGGTGCCTTTTATTTCTAGACCCATTTCAATTTTTTCTACTCGGTGACCAAAGCTTCCAGCTGTTTCCCAATAGACATTCTTCTCCTCTTCTGGGATGGACATATGGCCATCTAGAATAGAGACTTTATTTTTACCTCCCTTGCTAAAATGAAAGCATGAGTGTTGGTTGTAACTTTTAAAAGGATGCTTAAGAAGTTCACATCACAAAGTCAGGAACTCAGGACAGATCAACTTAAGAAGCAGAAGCAAAAAAAGAAGAGTCTCACAAATAATGAGAAGACAGAGAAATGACCCCCGCTCAAAGGGAAAGAAGGAATCCCCACAAATAGAACTAAATGAAATAAAGGCAAGTCAACTATCAGATATTGAGTTCAAAACAATGGTGCTAAGGGAGCTCAATGAGCTCAGTGAGCTCAGAGAGAATTATCAAAAACTACAGGGAAACTATGAGATACTTACTGCAAACTATATCAGCATGAAAAAAACCACATAGAAACTATCAATAAGATTTAAGAGGAAATGAAGAATACCATTTCTGAATTGAAAAACACAGTAGAAGGAATCAAAAACAGACTACAAGAAGCAGAGGAACAAATCAGTGAGCTGCAGGATAAGGTAGAAAAAAGCTCCAAGAAAGAGCAAGGAAAAGAAAAAAAAAAGATTCAAAAAAGAATTAAGAGGCATTTAGGGAAATGCAGGAAAACCTGAAACCTATTATATAGTATCCCTATTATATGTAATAATATCCATATAATAGGGATACCAGAAGGAGAAGAGGAGCAAGGGATAGAGAATCTGCTGGAAAAAGTAATTATTGAAGACTTACCTAATATGAGGAGAGAAAAGTCACACAAGTTCAGGAAGCACAGAAGGTCCCAATCAAGAGGAAGCCAATGAGGCTCACTCCAAGACACATCATCATTAAATGGCAAATAGCAAAGACAAAGAGAATCCTATAGGAAGCAAGGGAGAAAGAGGTAGTAGCATACAAGGGAGCCCTGATACGGCTAGCAGCTGACTTCTCAACAGAAACACTGCAAGCCAGAAGGGAATGACAAGAAATATTCCAAGGCATGAAAAGCAAGTGCCTGCAACCAAGACTTTCTACTCAGCAAGGCTCTCAATTAAAATGGAAGGCAAAATAAGGTGTCTCCCAGACAAAAAAAAAAAGACTAAAAAAATACACCTCCACCAAACCAGCATTGCAAGATATGCTAAAGGAACTGCTTTATGGAGATGAAGAAAAAGAGTCTATGAGTATCCAGTTCCTTTCACAGTCACCAATACTTGATATTACCAATATTTTTAATACTTATTAATCTGATTGTGGCAATGATGTGTTATTTTAATTGCTCCTTTATTGTTTGTTGAAACTAAACCTGTTTTTGTATTTTTCTTGCCTATGTCTATAATTTTTAAAAAGCTTCAAATGACATTTTGGTATTCTTTATCCATTGTTTGATTAAATGTTTGTACAATTTTTTCCTTAAAAAATACTATTAACCATTTTTTAGATCTATGGAAATTACTTTCCTATTCTATTACCTGTCCTTTAACTTTTTTTATATGTATAGTCTTAAATGTTTAATATAGTCATATTGTCAATGTTTTACTTTATCGCTTCTGGATTTGAATATTTTATTTCAGGTTAAGAAAAATATAATTTTGTGTTTTCTCCTAAAACTCTTTAGATGTGACATACTGATTTGTAACTCACCTGTGTATTTTTTTGTATAATGTGTGAAATAGTGCTCCGCATTTGTTTTATTTCAAGTAAAAGTTGTCCATGCACCTTATTTGTTGAATAAGCCTTATTTTCCACCATTTGTTTGAAATATCAATTTAATCATATATTACATTGTTAGATATATATGTTTGTGTCTAGAATTCTCATTATATTTCATTTATCTACTTGATTATTTCTATGCTGGTGTCATGTTTTAATTGCTGAGACTTTAAATGCATTTAAATTTTTTAATATTTTATAGTGGATTTTGACATTAACAAAAATAAATAAAATCAATCTGCATTTTAAAAAAAAGAAAAAAGGAGTGAAGGAACTCCTACCTTTGCGACAACATGGATGGAACTGAATATTATGCTAAGTGAAATAATCCAGTCAGTGACAGAAAAATATCATATAATCTCACCTATAAGTGGACTCTATTCAACAAAATAAACTAATGACCAAAATAAACCACAGGCAAGGAAACAAGGAACAATCTGAAAGTGACCAGAGGGGAATGGTACAAAGAAGGAGAAGGGGCTAAACAAAGAACATGTATGAATGACCCATGGACATGGACAACAGAGTGGAAATTGACTGTGAGAGAGGGGGGCCGGTGGGACAGGTGGAAGATGGGAAAAAGGGAAAAATTGAGACAACTGTAACAAAATAAACATGATTTAAAAATAAAAATAAACTGGAAGACAGAAAGACAGTGGACCTAAAATAAATGCTCATTTTCTGAGAAGATCATAAGATATATTAAGCCTCTTGGAAATATTTTTTTCAAAAGGCTGCTTAAAGAAAGTGGACTGTGAGAAGGTTGTCCTTTGTATTATATTTCCTGCTATTTGAAATACAAGTTAGATAGTAGAGATCTAGCAGCCATCTTTACCTTTAAGGATGGAAACCATATGCTGGCATATTGGAACAGAAAGAAGGGATTCTGATTTCCTGAGGACACTGTGGACTTCTAAACCAGTGCTGGACTTCCAAATTTCAGACTTCTTTATTTTGAGAAAATAAATCTTTGTGTGTTTAAGCCCAATTATTTTTCAGTCTGTATAATTGCAACTAAATACAGTTGCTTGCTGAATACACTTTCAAATTTAATTTGATGATCTTTTTCTGATATTTGAGTATACAAAAAATTAGTTTGAATTTTCAGTTTGTAATGTTTCAAGTTTGATGACTCATTGATACCACTTAGAGAAAAAAATCTTTATTTCAAAACATCAGTGATCAATAATTATCCCAAGGAATGAGATTTAAAAAAATATTGATTAATTTTTAAGAGAGAGAGAAAGTGAGGGGGAAAGAAAGACAGAGCAAAATCAATTTTGTTGTTCCACCTATTTATGCATTCATTGGTTGCTTCTTGTATGTGACTTGACCAGAGATGAAACACAGAATCTTGGTGTATTGGGATGATGCTCTAATCAACTCCTAAGAAACCATAGCAGTAATTTTACATTTAACAAGAAGCCTTTGCCTTTGACAAATGTTTCCAAAGAAGGATTACAGAAGACAATGTAATTGTTACCTGAGGATTTGTAATTAATCTTACTGCACACTTTTCCCACCATTCTTAAGCAATATATTATTATATTTACTTGTTTTTAAGTCTATAAAATTGTATCTTACTGTATTTTGTCTTTTGGTATCTGATTTTCTTTCTCAAAATTATGTATCCAAGATTCTTCTGTGATTTAGTGAGTCATTAAAAGCATGATTTAGGGTATAATTAACCGTCATAATAGACAAACCCCCTAAGCTCAATATTGTAACACCATATGAGTTCATTTCTCTCCTGCATAAAGTCTGAAATATACATGTTTTAATAGTGGATGGCTCTAACCTAAGTGGTAAATTAGGAATTTAGAATTTCTCTCCTATTTTCTATGTCTCCAATATATGGCCTCTTCAGTAGTTATACTTATCTTCCCTTAAGCTACAGAGGGAGGAAAAACATGTAGAATCTATGTAAGATGTTTCTATGTTTCGCATCCAGAAGTGGCACAGATCCTTTCCTCTTGTGTTCCATTTGTGAAAACTCTGTAATATGGTGTGGCAACAACGGAGGTGTGCTTCTCAGTTTCCCTCCAAATGAAGAAGCTGCTGAAAGGAATGCAGTGAGCTGACTGCCTCTAACTGCAGCACCTTTAGAATATATCACATCATCAGAGTTGAGGCCAAGATTTTCTCAGGCAGTTCCAGTCAAAGACTGAGAACAGCAAGTGAGCCTGGACATTTCTGTCCAGTGCAGAATTTATCAATATGCAATCTTTGTGCTGGAAAATAACATGACCAAAAATTTCTCAGAGCTACACCACAGTCTGAAGTTTTTCTTATTTGTTCATCCCTTCTTTCCCTCTCTTTTCACGTGGGTCAGAACTGCATCATGGTTTTAAGGCTCTCCCTGCCTTCTCTTGCTCACTCTGCACTTTGTTGTTCACAGAGTTAATTCTCAATAAAACTCTTGTACTCTTAATTTTAGCTTTGGGTTGGCTACTAAGAGGATCTCAAATTACACACATGATGACACATGAATACAAAAGAGGCTGAAAAATGAAGCCCAGCTATGTGGCCAAGGAGAAGAAATGGTTACATTGATCAGCTAATCAGCATCTGCTATCACTTAGTTTATTTATTTTTATGATGAATGATAGTACTTTTGTTAGTATATCGCAATATCTTTTATTCATTTTCCTGACAATGTACAGTTGGGTTGTTCTGAATTTGGGGGTTTTATGTCTTTCTTACTTTTATAAACATTGCTGCCATGAAGAATCTTGCACATATTCTAGAACTTAATTGTGAGAGTTTCTGTTTCTTATATGTACTTACAAGTAGAATTGCTTAACTGTAAGGTGGGTACATGTTCAACTTTGTAAGATTATGTCCCCTTATTTTTCAAAGAAGTTATATCAATTTATACGCATGCCAGCAATGTATAAAAATCTCCTTTGGTCTGCATTCTCTCCTTCACTTGTTTTATTACATTCTTAATTTTTGTCATTATTGTGAGATATAAGATAATACTGGAATTAAGTAATAAATTTCCTTTGTTTTCCATGGGTTCTACAATGTGGTACAGAAGCTTTAGAACATTTGTCCTAGTATAACCAGCCCCTCTATCTATCAGCTCATTCGTACCATTCATTCTACTCAGGCCTGTCTCTGCTTACTTTTCCTTCATTGCTACCATTTATCATCTTTTGCTTCTTCATCTAAGTTGCTTTTTGTGTTGTCTTTGTCTTTTAATACTCTGCAATTTTTTATTAAAAATATGATTTCGTCTTTTGTGTGTGTGTGTGTGTGTTGCTGGTCATATTTTCCTTGCTTCTTTGCATTGTTGGTTAGGTTCCGCTTATAGGTGAGATCATATGGTATTTGTCTTTCGCCCCCTGGCTTATTTCGCTTAACATGATGACCTCAATTTCTTTTTTTTTATTTTAGTTTTATTTGTTTTATTTTTTTAAATTAATTTATTTACAAGGACTCATGGACAAAACCAAAGGGGAAGAGCTGAGGGAGGGAAGGTGGGAGGGGGCAAGGGAAAGAGGTGGGGGGAAGGCAGAGACAAATGATTTCGTCTTTGATTTGATTAAGATTCACCTCAGAACACTCTTACTTAAAGAAAATTAAAACTGCACTAAACAAATATGGGAAAGTGGAAAAAGGGAGCCACATAATGCACACAACCCAGGTCACTGAATACCTACATACATATATAAATACACATGCACATGTATATTATGCATGTGTGTATATATCACCATGTGAATATATACACATATACACACATTATATTCATAATACTATAACATAGATAAACACATAAACATATATATGCATTATTAGACATGTATTACATGTATGTACATTATATATATGTTATGCATAGATAAATGGATACATTTAAGGGTACCTAACACAACATTGAAATTATTGAGAGTAAATATATTAAGTTAGTGTTAGTGAACAATATTGAAATTTCTGAAAGAAAAAAAAACAGGTGCTAATTACCTCATGTTCCAGCTTTAAAGTCCACATCTCCACTATATGTTAGACTCTGCTGCCTCCCTATATGGCTTGCTGAAATTTGCCTTTGGGCAGAATTACACACTCTCTTCTCTCATAATTCCAAATAAGAAGACTCAAAAAAAAGGGAAAGTCTCCTTTGGGCAGACTGTTATGTCAGTGATCAAAAGCATGTCCTCCTCTTCTCTGTGGCCCCAGATTTTGGGGCTATTGGAGGGATTAAAGACTGCAAAATTGTTGGGGACTACCATTGCATATAGCAGAATCCTGAACTCCAGCAGAACATGGGAGAAGCAGTTGACCAACAGTTAGAAAAGCAATGTAAAAGAGAGCACTCACCAATGTGGTCTATGAGAGATACCTGTTCTCTAAAGAGTCCAGAGCAGCAGTTACAGCTAAGCTATGAAAGAAGAGCAACCCCACATGAACTACAGTGTAATGACACACTGGGGATTTTCAACTGTTTTCTTTATACCATATTGCAAAGAAGATGGAGTGAAAGCGGTTAAAAGAGTAAACCTTGTTCTCCACTCAATCATCAGGCACTGAGCTGATATAAGCTTATAGAAACACAAATTAAGCTTTCCCTCTAGGGAAAATAAAAGCTTTGGATTTACTATGACAAATGGTGTAAAGTAAACAAGACTGAGTTATAAAAACTTGAATAAAGCTGATTTCATAACTGTAAGTGGTTGTAAAGCCATGGAATTCAGATATTAACCTCACAAAGAAAGGAGGGACCGAAAACACAGTTGGAAACTAATTAAAAACACAAGATTTGGACAAAGATAGTAACATAGGAGGGTCCTGAACTTCCTTTCTCTCATGGATGCACCAAATATACAGCTACGCATAGACAAATTCCTTCTGAGAGAATCCTAGAAACTAGTTGAGTGACTCCTACACATCAGGTGACAGAGAATACCCATATTGAAATGGCCTGCATTTATTTCTTATAGTGATCATCCCTTTTGGGACACTGTTGGATCTTGGTACATGCTCAATAATTGAGAGCCACTAAGCACAGAAATAATGCCTTGGATAATCATAAAGGTTTGAGAGGCAAGCAGGAGCTTGGGCTAGACCGATTGATGTTGCTCATCACCTACATGAGATCAGTATGTCAAGGTTGGGGGAGGTGGCTCTTATATCTTATTCACAGAAACCAACACAGTCAAGGAAAATAAAGAAACAAGGGAAACAAGGGGATATTTTCCAAACAAAAGAACACAGTAATTATCCAGAAACCAATCTGAATGAAACAATGATGAGTGAATTACCCAGAAGAAAGTTCAAAATATCAGCCATAATGAAGCTCACTGAGGTTAAAAGAGAAAAACATGAACAATGTGAGAATTTCAACAAAAGATAGAAAATGTTAAAAAGTATCAGACAAATCACACAGCTGAACAATATAGTAAAGGAGCTGAAAAATTTATTAGAGGGATTCAACTCCAGACTAGATCAAGCAAAAGAAAGACTGGAGGACTTGGAGGCAGGGGAGTGGAATTCATCCAATTAGAAGATTAAAAAAATTTTAAAGAGTAAAGATCGCTTAGGGGACAACATCAGACAGCACAATTTATACATTATAGGGGTTCCAGAAGGCAAAGACAGAGAACAGGGTAGAAAGTTTATTCAAAGAAATAATAGCTGAAAACTTTTCTAACCTGGGAAATGAAACAGACATCCATATCCAAAGAATACCAAAAAAGAATTCAAAGACTCATTCCCAGAGTTATAATTAAAATGTCAAAAGTTAAAGAGAATCATAAAAGCAGCAAGAGAAAAGCAACTTTTTACACACAAGGGAGCGCCCATAAAACTATCAGGAATCTTTCAACAGAAACCTTGAAGATCAGAAGGGAGTAGCTGAAAGGAAAAAAAAAATCTTCCAGCCAAGAATACTCTACCTGGCAAACATATTCGAGTTGCCCAGACAAACAAAAGGTGACACTACAACAGCATTACAAAAAAATGTTAGGGACGTGGATGGAACTGGAAGCTATTATGCTAAGTGAATATGCCAGTCAGTGAAAGACAAATGCCATATGATATCACCTATTAGTAGAATCTAATGAACAAAATAAACTGAAAAAATAAAATAGAAACATAAGCATAGATACATGAAACAGACTGACACCTGTCGGAGGGGATGAGGACTGATTGGAAGAAAGTGAAAGTATTAGTCAAAGAAATGTATGCATGATCCATGGACATGGATAATGGTGCCAGGATTGACTGTGGGAGTGGGGGGTGTGGTTGGTAGAGGGGGCAAAGGGTAAATATTGGGACAACTGTAATAGCATAAACAATAAAATATTTTAAAATGTTAGAGGGAGCCCTTAGTTCTTAAGGCTGAAACTAAGAGGAACTAACTGGTAACACAAAAAAAATTAAATTTGCTGGTAAAGGTAAATATATAGGTTAAGTTCAGAATACTCTAAAATAGTAATGGTGGTATGTAAATCACTTATAGATTTAGTTGTATAAGAGTTAAAAGCAATTATTAAAATAAAAATATAATAAGATGTTAATGGATAAATAATACAGTCATATATTTCTTAATGACAGGGATATGTTCTGAGAAATGCATCATTAGTCAATTTGGTCATTGTGCAAACATCACACATTTTACTTACACTAACCTAGATGGTATATCCTACAACACACCTACACTATGTGGTATAGCCTATTGCTCTTAGGCTACAAACCTGTACACCATGTTATTGTACTGAATATGATAAGCAATTGTAATAAATGGTATTTGTATATCTAAACATTTCAAAACATAGAAAAATACAGTAAAATATGGTATAAAAATAAAAAGTGATACACCTGAATAGGACACTTACTGTGAATGGAGCCTTTAGTACCACAAGTTGCTCTGGGTGAGTCAGTGAGTGAGTGGTGAAAGAATGTAAAGGCCTAGGGTACAGCTGTATGCTACTGTAGACTTTATAAATACTGTACATTTAAGTTACACTAAATATGTAATACATATTTTATTTTTTCAATAACAAATTAAACAGCTTACTGTAACATTTTTTACTTTATAAACTTTTAATTAATTTAACTTTTTGACTCCTGTAATAATACATAGCTTAATACACAAACATATACAGCTGTATAAAAATATTTTCTTTATAATCTTGTTTATAAGCTTTTATTTTTGTAATTTTTAATGTTTTAATTTTTTAAAATTTTTAATTAAAAACTAAGACACAAACACATACATTAGCCTATGCTTACACAAGGTCAGCTTTGTCAATGTTACTGTCTTCCACTTCCACAACTTTTTCCACCGAAATGTCTTTAGGGTCAATAACACACATAAAGCTGTCATCTCCTGTGATAACAATGCCTTATCTGGAAAACCTCCTGAAGCATTGGCCCAAGACTCTTTTCAGAAATATGTTCATGGTGGTTTGCTTGGTTTATTTCTTATTTTCAACATAGATTTTCTCATAAGCAGATGAAGCATCATTAACATTCCTCCCTATTAATGCAAACATTTTGGTGTTGGGGTTCATGTTTTCAAACTTTTTAAGGAGCTTGTTGAAGTCTGCAGATGCTCCTGTTAAACTCTTTACAGTGAAATTTCTCGGGGATCCTCTTTTTCTTATCATGTAGCTTATGTATGTCTTGCCTGCTCTTCAGCCATGCATTCCTATTCCAGTTCCTACAAATCCTCACTAGTCAATTCCTCAGGAACCACTTTTGGAGCTCCTCAAAGTTATCCTCATTCACACTCAAATTAAAGTTGTTTTCCACTCAACCAGAACCTTGTTGATTTTTGCAGTCTTTGCACTATGACATTGCAACAGCTATAACATCACTAGGTTATAAGAATTTTTAATTCCATTATAAACATATGGTACCACCATAATACATGCTATGCATCACTGGCCAAAACATCTTTATGAAGTACATGACTGTGTTGTTAAAATGTCCATACGATCTAAATAAATTTGCTGATTCAATGCAATTCAATGCCAGTGGATTTTTTTTTTTAAATCCTAAAATTTGTAGGGAACAATGAAAGACCTCAAAGAGACAGAGTAATTTTGAGAAAGAAGAATAAAACTGGAAGCATCAAGTTTCCTGTTTTCAAATTATTTTATAAAGCAATTGTAATCAAAACAGTATGGTATTAACATATAAACACACACATATCAATGGAGAAAGCCCTGAAATAAACTCATGCATATATAGTTAATTTTCAACAAAGGAGCAAAGAATATACAATGCAGAAAGGATAGTCTCTTCTATAAATGGTGTTAGAAAAACTGGACATTTGCATGCAAAAGAATGAAATTAGACCCCTATGTTATACCATACCAAAAAAGAAAAATTAACTCAAAATGGATTAAAGACTTAAATGTTAAACCTGAAACTATAACCAACTTCTAGGGAAAAAAAATAAAGAATGAACTCCTTGGCATTAGTTTTGGCAATGATTTTTTTTTTTTGGTTTGACATCAAAAACAAAAATACACAAATGGAACTACATCAAATTAAAAAAAACCCAAACTTCACAGCAGGAAATAACCCACAAAATTAAAAGACAATATATGGAATGGGATAAACATATGCAAACCGCATATCCAATAAAATGTTAATGTCCAAAATATACAAGGAACTCACACAACTCAAAGCAAAACAACAAGAATAACAACAAGTAACCCAATGAAAAAAATGGGCAAGAGACATGAATAGATATTTTTCCAAATATATACAATTGAAGACGTACAAATGGCCATTAGGTACATGGAAAGATGCTCAAAATTACTAATCATTAGAAACATACAAATCAAAACCACAATGGAACATCACTTCAAACTTGTCAGGATGTGTATTATAAAAAAGACAAGTGATAACAAGCATTCATGAGGATGTGAAGAAAAGGGAATTCTTGTACATTGTTGGTGAAAATATAAAATGGTACAGACACTAGGGAAAACAGTGTGAAGGTTGCCTAAGAAATTAAAAAAATCTATAACATGACTCAGCAATTCCACTTCTCATCATATATCCAAAATAAAATCATTATCCCAAAGAGATATGTGTACTTACATGTTCATTGCAGCATTATTCACAACAGTCAAGATAGAGAAACAGTCTAAGTGTTCATTGATGGGATGAAAGGAAAAAGAAAGCATGATATTTATCTGTCATCTATCAATCATGTATCACTATATAAATATACATTCAAAACACCTGGAATTTGTTTATAAAAATGTGTACTTATTCTTATATGTTTAAACTTGTTACCTTCAAAATACTCTCCATTTGATGCAATACACCTATCAAGACTTTTTTTTTCACTGTTCAAAACAGTTTTGGAACTTGTCAATTTTGATCCTGGTTTTTGTCCACCTTTTCCACATCAGCAAAACGTTTCCCTTTGAGGAATTTTTTTCATCCGGGGAAACAAAATAAAGTCTCTTATGGTGAGATCATGCGAATAGGGAGCGTGGGGTATGAGGGTCATGCCATTTTTGGTCAAAAGTGCTGAACACTCAGCATGGTGTGGGCAAGTGTACTCATAAATCACCCATCATGAAATGGGCAAATGCGTTGAAAGAGTCTTTAGAATATTTTCACTGAAGCTGAAGGCGGCTTCTCACAACAATACTGGCTGCTACACTGATACAGGTGGGTTCCTAGAACACTCACCTAGTGGTGGAAGCCTGTACTACAAGCTCTCCTCTCCCGTCTAGAAGATAATTCCTTTTTCTTGGGGGTCCCCCTCATACACACACACACACACATTATATTATTCATCCTTAAAAAGGAAAGAATGCCTGTGATTTGCAACAACATGGATGAAGTTGGAGGTCATTGTGCTATGTGAAATAAGACAGACAGACAAAAAAAAAAGACAGCTACTGTATGGTATCACTTATAAGCGGAATGTAAAAACAAAACAAACCAAAAAAACCCCACAAAACCTGAACCTCATAACACAGATTATAATGTTGGTGGCCAAATGGGGTTACCAAGTGGAAATCGGGGAAACAGGGAGAGGTTGGTAAAAGGCTACAAACTTTCAGTTATAAGAAGAATATTATCTGAAGATCTAATATATACCAAGGTGACTGTAGTTAATAATACTGCATTTTATGATTGAAACTTGCTGGGAGAGTAGAGCTGAGGTCTCACTAAAAAGAGAAATATGTGAGATGATGGATGTGTTAAATAACTTGATGGTGGGAATCCTTTTATAATATGCATATATGAAATTTTCACATTATATACTTTAAATATTACAATTTTGTCAATTAAACCTCAATAAAGCTGAAAAATGGAACTGCATAAAGAAGCCTGTTTTATGTTTCTCTCTCAATGGTTTCAGACTCTTCAGTGAACATTACAAATATTTGAATGTGTATACATTACTGGTTCTATGTTAACTTGTCAGATTAAGAAATTTAATATATCAGTGGACCTTACTTTCTTAAACTATAAAATAATGGGTTCATTCATTTAGTCAATACTTATTAAGCACCTTATATATGCCAATTACTTTGAAAGCCAAGAGAGGTACATTATAGTTCCTAGAAAAGATAATTTTTCTAATAGCTTGTGATTCTATTACATTTTTTATGACACATATAATTTAAAAACAAGCAATTCTATGAAGATAATCATCACTATTCATGAGCTGTCCTGTCCATGGAAAGGGCAACTGAGGGTAAAGAGCTGGAGAAGTTTAAAAACCAGTTCTAGCAAAGGAGTCAAGTGCCTTTTTGCCAGATTTAGAAGAAAGTATGAGGTCATTTGTTTACTAATGTGTGAGTATGACTCTGTGTGGCATGTATGTTGAGGCGGGGGGATAGATTATGGGTATGCAGGAATGATTGGTAGGCTGCCACACAGTGAGCTCAGTCAAAAAGATAAGATTTGAGGCAATTGGGACAGAAGGGGTCAAGGAAGGTGCTAAGAAACCTAAATCCAACTAGAAAAGAGAAATGGTCTCCAAACCATAACTGCAACACCCAATTCTAGAAGACTCTGAGTTTGCAAAGATTAAGAGTTAAAGGTATCCACTGAGGTCCCTCCTTTCAGGTTGTCATGGCTCCCTATTCCTTTTGTCCATCCTTAAATTGGTAGATATCTGGGACTATCACTGCCAGTTAATATAAAGTGCGGAAATGCAAAGGACTCACTTTGCCTGAGGAGCTAAGGAATGAATTTTGTTTTGTGTTTTAGAGCAAAATTAAATTCTTTAAACTCAGTCATTTGTAGTCATTTTGTGTTTAAAGGAAATAAGGGATGAAAGTGGGTGGAGAAAATTATTCTTCTGGTCCCAGGGAAGGAAGGAAAATAGTGTTTTGCAAGCACCCAGCTAATCTAGGGAACTGCTGTAAAACCTAACAAAACACTGGGCTTTTTGCAGCTCAATATTAGCTCCATTTCTGGAACCAAGCAGAGAGGGGGAAGTCCATTTAGATACTATCAAGAGCATCCTTTTTTTAAAAAAAAATAGGCTTATATTATAAAACTGATTACCATTTCACCACTTAACTTCGGTTTTGATGAGTTAAAGCTGCAAAACCTACCACTTGGATCTGGTGGCTCACTCACAGGAACAATAGAGAGCTCTTGTAATAACTGACACACTACCTATGGATGTGACTTACTCTGATCAGGCTTCCACAACGAAATGCCATAGTATGGATTATTAAACAACAGAAATTTATTTTCTCACAGCTTTGGAGGCTGGAAGTCCAGCATTGTGTTGCCAGCATGGTCAGTTTTTGATAAGAGTTCTCTTTCTGGCAAATGGATGATCACCATCTCACTGTGTGCACACCTGGCCTCTTCCTTGTGCAAGCATGGAGAGAGTTTGCATCCTTTCTTTTTATAAGGGCCCCTGTCCTATCATTAGGGCTCTGCCACTGATCTCATATGACCCTATTTACCTCCCAAAGGCCCCATCTCTAAATACCAACACATTGGGGGTTAGGGCTTTCAAATATGAATTTGTGGGTTCGGGAGATGCAATTCAGTCCATAGAAGGATGCTTTTGATTTTTGTCAGCTTTTCCTACAGGTAAATTGATAGGGATGTGGGGTTTTTGGGCTGCTGCCCTGGCTTTTATTAAAGGATAGAGATTACCGCAAACTCCAGAAATACCTAATAATATGCACACGCTATGTGCATTTAGGGCTTAGTGTCAGGAACCACCTTCTTCCTTATTCTCTTACATCTCAATGAAGTTATAAGTATGAACTTGACACCATTTTTTCCAAGCATATTACCATAATGACTGAGTAATAAGAAAAAGCAGCCTCTGACATCCAGAACTCATTTGACATTCACAGCTAGCCTCAATAATATTTACAAGCTGGCCTGGTGTTAAGCTATTTTGTTTTCCTGATGGACACAAACAATCTAATAGAATACTAACCACATACATGCTTATTCTGATACAATGATGAAATAAAATAAGACTATTTCATAATTTTGTCTAAACACAGACAAAATCAAGATCATTGTACCAACCACAAGACACCTAATCATAGAATTCTCTCCACTATATTTCAGCATGCAATTTAAAATAAAGTCTTGTTTCCTCCCCCAAATCACCCAACCAAGATATAACTTCTGTAATAAGTTCTTTCAATCATTCTCTTATTTATGGTGGTATGGGTTTTCTCTTACTGCAAGGAGTAATAAATCCAGCTCTTTCAACCATAGGTGTGTTCCTGGTGGTCTTTGTCTGAAGGGCATTGCCAATGTATTTCTGGCTTCAGACAGAAAGCAGAACAAAAGCCCTATGTCCAACTGACTTCAAGTTATGTGCTAATAATCGTCATCCTTCCAATATTTTTCCCCAGATATGCTCTCCACTGGCTGAATTACTGCTGGTGTGTTCAGATGCTCAGCCTAGGCTCCATCAATTTATGATAGTCTCTATTTCCTGCTCCCTTCTGCCCCTGGTCTGTCTTCTACCAAACATGTAGAATTCCTTGACTAATATATGTGCCCTGAGGCTGACACTTGAGAAGTAGGAATCTAACCTAGTTCTTTGAAGTCTAGGCAATGTAGGTGCCCCATTGGGTTCTAAAATATTTATGGTTATTCACCATAATCCTCAAGAGTTAAACTATTTTGGTCACAAAGAGACTACCCAGAGCCAATTCCATTCTTCCTAACTTGTGCTGAAGTCACATCAAAAGAGACAGGAACTTACTCGTTCAATTAGTCAAGCACATTTGAATTGGTGCCTAGAATTGGTAGAGCACTGTATAAGATATGTTTGGAGCCATACTCAAAATGATGAAACAAACTTTCTCTCTAAGTATCTGTCTATTGGGAAAGATACACACAATCATATCAGGAGCCAAAGTGAAAGTTATAATATAGGAAAAGGAAAGTGCAGATAATTTTAATATAATGTAAAAGAGATTAGGTCCAAATATTTATTTCATTGGTATTTTATCCTTCCAAATAAATGTATAATTATAGTGAGTTCTTCTTGTTTCTCTTACTTACCATTGCAATAAACTGAATAGTATAGAAATTTAGAGTTAAATTGATTTTCATAATGTATGAGAAGCTTCAAAATATGGGTGTGTGATTTCTTATAATCTCCACGAGTATTTTAATTAAACATGTACTATAACCTAGTGATTCCCTGGGATATACTGCTTTTCCAATATTTTTCTTAGTGTCTTAAACTGTAAAGTAACCTTGAATATAAAAATTAAAACCAAATATTGGGAAAACAATAGTTGATTGCCAAATTACATTTTGCCAAGTTAAGATAGTATGATACAGTGATGAAGAGAGGAGATTCAGGAGCCATACTGCCTAGATTTGAATTTAGACACCATTTTTTACTAGAAGTGCAACCTCAAGAAATGATTTAATTTACCTCTGCCTCATCTATAAAATAAGGATAATAATAGTACATACATCATAAGATTGTTCTAAGGATTAAGTGAGTTAATTATATAAAGTCCTTGGAACAGTGTTTGGCACCCAGAAAGGCCTGTGTATTTTTGATTATTACTATTATTAAAGACCTTAAATAGCAATAGATAGCAGTTATCACCAACATTCTGTTACAAGTAAAGTGAGGTTTAACACATATAAAATAAAATCAGGGCAACGGGTACAGTATGCAGTGTGTAGATGATGTTTTAAGCTGTACCCTTGAAACCTGCATGGTTTTCTGAACCAATTATTTCCCCAATAAAAAAAATATTCATTGACAAAAAATGAAAGTAAAGTCTAACAACAAAGATGAAATTACTACATTTTCTTTTTAAAGTTAATTTTATTTTTTTTAATTAATTAATTTATTTTTTTCAAATACATTTGTCTCTGCCTTCCCCCCACCACTTTCCCTTGCCCCTTCCCTCCTCCCTCCCTCAACCCTTCTCCTTTGGTTTTGTCCATGAGTCCTTGCTATATGTTCCTTGACTTGCCCTTTCCCTTCCTTCCCCCCCCCCCCGACCTTCCCCCCTCCTTAACCTCTTGTCTCTGTTGGTTTCCTTTCTCTAGGTCCTCATGAATGCCTTATCATGTACTACCATTCCAGCATTTGGGAGGCATTGACTGAAAAAAAAAAAGCAAAAAATTAAAGGTCTAGACCTTTTATTATATTTAAAGTGAGAAAAATACAGAGACTATCGAGCTAGTTATGAGTAAAACCAAAAATAGAAACCAAGCTTCTCAAGTCCTCATCCAGTGCTGTTGGCATTAACTTTCTGTATTACCAGTGCAATGCAAATTTTGATCATCATTAGTCCTATTACCAAATACTCCCAGTTCTCTGGGGGCATATTGCAGAATCAAATTTTTCTGACCCTTTGAAGTTAGGTTTGCTCTTTGAAGTTCGAGTTTTCTGACATTCGAAGTTAGACTTGCTCTGACCGATGAACTGTAAGCAGAAAGAGTGTAAATATGTCACTTCTGGGTAGAAGTTTTAAAAGACAGTGCACCATTTTGTACATTCCCTGTTTTTCCCTTAGCAAGTGTGGGGGCCTCCCTAAGCCCAGGTTACTGAAAATAACATAGAACAGAACCTTCTGCTGACATACAGTGAACACACAATGCAAATAAAAACCTTCATTGTTCCAAGCCATTGAAATTTGG
This sequence comes from Pteronotus mesoamericanus, assembly GCF_021234165.1. NCBI lineage: Eukaryota > Metazoa > Chordata > Mammalia > Chiroptera > Mormoopidae > Pteronotus > Pteronotus mesoamericanus. The sequence continues at coordinate 6,843,538 of NW_026555072.1, forward strand.
ATACTGTTGTTATCCATGCATAACCTAGCTTTTCCGCTTTGATATATATGCAGTTGTGTTTGTATCCACATGACATACAACACCCACCCACACACAGATATACACACACATTCAGGACTGAGAGAAGTTGGCTTTCACGTAAAATGGTAGCTACTGCAAATAAAATAGCATTGTCTAAGTGACGCATTCTTCCTTCATGCCTCTATTCCTCTTGCTTACAGAAGTTACAGGCGGTTATAATTCAAACACAGATTTTGTTTACAAGTGATGATCATCTTGGAATGGTTTCCAATATATTAACTACTGATAAATAAATTCTTTGTATAGCTCCTTCAATACCCCAGATGATCAGGAAAATACAAATAGTCTTCTTGTTTCCTAAGGAATTATTTTGTTTCTAGTTAAAAACTGGGCTTCGAACAACCAGGCTCTGTGTAATCTGCTAGAGTCAAATGTTCGGGATACTATAAATGGATGTTTTTGCCCTACAGATTATGCTGAGATTGGAAGTCATATGGTCACAATATCAGCATCACACACACTCACACACAGTGGTGTTCGCCCAAATTTGCAAGTAGAGGTTATACATGCAGAAAGAGGATTCTATGCATATTTTTTGTCCAAGAAGAGCCTTATTCCCTCATCTTTCTTATTAAAACTATGTAATTAGAATAAATAATTGTATTTATTCAGAGTTGAACAAGGAAGTCAATAGAGACCTTTATTGCTTATGCAGTTAGCATATACAATAGTGGTTCATGATCCTTATTGCACCTGGAATCACCTAGGAAGTATCAAAATTATAAATGCCTAGGCCTCATCCTAAAATATTCTGATTTAATTGTTCTGATGTGGGTCATGGACCTGAGAATTTTTGTTAAAGTCCCTTGCATAATTCTTATGTATAGGTGTATTTGGAAGATTGCATGGATTTTTCCAGAAAAGAGACTCTAAGATGAAGACATACATGCTGACAGTTTATTAAGGAGTACTCTGGAGTTCAGAATCAGTTGGACAATGAAGAAGCAAAACCGATCATTAGCGCTCCACTAACCTCCCTGGGTACCTTCCTAGCACTTCCAAATTTTCTTTCCCTCCAGTAACTGCCCTTGTTTATCTCCCTTCCATATTGTATTGTGGTTTCTTGTCAGAGGAGTTGTATGTGTGGGTATGTGTGTGTGTGTGTGTATTAAAGTATAACTACACATAATAAAGTACATAAATCCAAAATGTGTGCAGCTCATCAAACTTTTATATGTGTATATATATATATCCATCAGTATAAATACATTCTGTATTAAGATATAGAACATGTCTGTCTGCCCAGATAGCTCTCTCATGTCTTTCCCTGGAGTTCTTAAAAGTGGAATTACACAGCATGTACTATTTTGGGGCTTCTTTTGTTTAATAATTTGACTATGAGGCCTATGATGGTACTTGGGGCAGAGGATGATCTTTTTCATTGTTGTGTAACAGTTATTGTATGAATATATGGAAATTTATTTTTCAATTCTACTTGATTGACATTTGGGTTTTTCCAGTGTGTGTTTTGAATAACCGCGAACTGAATATTCTTGAACATGTATTTTGATGGACATAGGCTGTCATTTCTTTCAGGTATATATTCAGTTGTGGAATTGTTCATTGAAAATATGTAGGATGTTTTTTATCTTCAGTAGACACTGCCAAATAGCTTTTTTAAAAAAATAATTTATCAATTAAAACAATTACAATTAATATACAATATTATATCACCTTAAAGTGTACAGCATAGTGATTAGACACTTACATAACTTACAAAGTAATCACCCCAAAAAGTATAGTACCTGACACCATACATAGTTATAATAATACTACTGACTATATTCCCTATGCTGTACTTTATATCCTTGTGAACTGGTTTTATAACTGGCAATTTGTACATTTTAAGCCCTTCACATTTTTCACACAAATCCTCACCCCCTCCCATATAGCAATCATCATTGTTTTCTCTTTATTTATAACTTTGTTTCTATTTTATTTGTTTATTTTGATTTTTACATTCTGTATATAAGTGAAATTTTATTTCCCTTTCTCTGCCAGACTGCTTTCTTTTTTTAAAATTGAATTTATTGGGCTGACATTGGTTCAAAAAACCATATAGGTTTCTGATCCACTTATTTACTGATGGGCACTTAGGTTGCTTCCAGCACTTGGCTATTGCAAATTGTGCTGCTATGAATATTGAGGTGCATGGGTTCTTCTGAATTGGTGTTTTGGGATTCTTAGGGTATAATCACAGCAGTGGAATCGCTGGGTCAGAAAGCAGTTCCACTTTTAGCTTTTTGAGGAAATTCCACACTGTTTTCCAAAGTGGCTTCACCAGTCTGCATTCCCACCAACAGTGTACTTTTACTCAATGGAATACTATACAGAAAGAAAGAGCTACTACCCTTCACAACAGCATGGATGGAACTAGAGAGCATTGTGCTAAGTGAAATAAGCCAGGGGGCAAAAGACAAATACCATGTGATCTCACCTATATGTGGAACCTAACCAACAAAACAAACAAGCAAGGAAAATATAACCAGTGACATTGAAAGTAAAAAGGAACGAACAGAGTCAAGAGGGAAGGAGAGGAGAAAGGGAAGGTAAGGGTCAAGTCAAGGAACATGTATAAAGGACCCATGGACAAAGCCAAAATGGGAAAGGATTGAGGGAGGAATGTGGGAGAGGGGGGCAGGAAAAAGTGGTGGCAGGAAGGTGGAGACAAATGTATTTGAACAATAAAAGAAAACCATATATGTTTCAAGTGTACAAGTCAATAAAACAATATATGTACACTGCATTGTCCACCCACCTCCCCAAAGCAAAGTCTTTTTCAGGCCCCATTTATCCCCACTTTCCCCAAATCCACCTACTGCATGACCTCCCTTTACCCCTGGCTATGACCAAACTGTTGTCTGTGTGTGTGTGTGTGTGTGTGTGTGTGTGTGATCACATATATAACATAGTGTTTTTTATTAATCCCTTCACCTTTTTTCATCCTGTCTCCCAAACACCCTTTCCTCTGACAGCCAGCAGTCTGTTATATGTATCCTGTTTTAAAGTAGCTGTACAATTTTACACTCTCATCAATATATGAGATTTCACATTACATTATCACCAAACTTGGTACTATTGCCCATTCTTTTAAGTTTAAACATTCTAATAAGAGCATCAGGTAAGTAGTTTATGACCTATGTTCTTTTTTTTAATTTATTATTTTTTTCCAAATACATTTGTCTCCACCTTCCCACCAATACTTTCCCCTGCCGGCCTCCCCCATCTCCCTCCCTCAGTCCTTCCCCACTTTGGCTTTGTCCATGTGTCCTTGATATATGTTCCTTGACTTGACCCATCCCTTCCCTTTCCCCACCCACCCCTCCCTCCTTCCTTCTTGACTCTGTTAGTTTCTTTTTTCTTTCAATGTTGCTGGTCATATTTTCCTTGCATCTTTGTTTTGTTGCTTATGTTCCACTTATAGGTGAGATATGATCTATATTTGTAGCTCTCTTTTGAAAGTCAAAATTTACTAACCCATATTTTGACAAGATAGGAATAACACAGTAATAAAGGAGTAGAGAAGCAAGAGAGAAACAGTAAAGTAGGATAAACTCACTTACTACATATATATGTAATAACTGGTAGGCGATTAACATCATTCAAACCTGACAAAATAAATAGTACAAGCTTAAGTCAGGAAAAGTGGGACTAACCGCATATTTAATGAAATGGTATAATGAAAATCAATAGAACAAAAATACAGATATTCTAAATATGAAAATAATTTTTAAAATAATAAAAGGAAATAGGCCACACAGAGAAACATGCCAAATATAGGATAATATCACAAGAATATAAAATAACAGAGTTGAGATCATATATATTATTCATGTCATTAAATGTATATGAGCTTAAGTCACCTTTTAAAAGAAAAGAATTTTGACATTCATTCTCAAAAATTATTTTGCTTATGCTACATACACACAAATGATAAAACAAAGTGATTCATAAAGATTAAAACAAATATAAAAAAAGATAGCAGGTATGTTTGTTATTTAGATATATGGAGATGTGTGAAAGTCATAAAAATGGGGTCAGTGAGGCAAGGGAGGGCAATGGGGGAAAAATGGAGACAACTATACTTGAACAACAATTTAAAAAATTCTTAAAAATTTGAAGTAGTTGTCTCTATGGAAGGGTCTCTGACAGTTTTTCTCGACCTTAGCACTCTTTAAAATTTTTTTGTGGGGGTCTGCCCTGTGTATTTTAGCATGCTTTGTAGAATTCCTGGCCTCTATACACTAGATGACACTATCAGTTCTTGCCCTGAAATAGTGACAACCAAAAATGTCTCTTGGTTGGCAATATTATCACTCATTGAGAACCACTGGATAGAAAAGAAGGGCAGAATCCATACTTTGTTACAAACCTAGAAACTGAACTTTTTAAAATTATGTACTTGTATTACTTTGGTACAGTAAATGTTAACATAAAATTTTTAAAAAGTATACCAAAAAATAATACCAACAAATCTAACAAGGGTTCCAATCTTCATATCAAAATATTCAAGGAGAAATAGACAAAAAGAATAATAATGGATGAATTTAACACACCAATCTCAGTAAAAGACAAGTAAAGTGGACAAAAGAATAAGTAAAGATGGGGAATCAAGATGGCAGAGGGGTGAGTGGAAGTCACACTGACGTCTTCCCAGGACCAACCTGGGATTACAACTAAATAGTGGAGAAAGCACCTGGAACAAACAACTGAACAAGAGCGAGACGGGAACCTTGTGGCCTTGGGGACAGAAGAATCAACTTTGGTGCAATCTGGCTGGTGGGAAGTGCGGTAGAGACCTGGGAAGGCAAGCGGGGTGCCCACGGGGAGCAGCATCAGAAGCATATTGAGACAGCTGGTTGGATCCCCATGAAAAGAACTGGGTCTAAACCAAAAGCTGGGATTTCTAGACTACAACATGAGAGCCTCAAAAGTACACAGAAACAGCCAGTTGCAAAAAGCAACAGGGTTGCTCTCTGCCAGAGGCGGGCGGCAGGAGATGCTGGGAACTGTTTAAAGGGCCAATGCATATATTTTTTATCTGCAGCCGCTTACCCTGGTCTACGGCAAAATCAGGGACAGAGTGGGCTAGAGATACCTGAGGTGATACTGGGGAAGGAGGCTTTGGGGAGATAACTGAGAGATTAGCCAGCAGGATCCCAGTGTTGACTCCTCCCCCATATGCACCACACTCAGAGGACGCAATAACCCTGCCCCCAGGAAGGACTCCACCCCACCCTGAGCTGTCTAAGGCAGCCTACTGAATGCAGAGTGACTAGATTAACAGCTGAAGGAGATAACCACACACAGTAGATTACCAGAAGTCTCAAACAGACTGCCGAAGGTCAGCTAGGGTCAACACCTGACATCATCACAGGCAGATAAAGAAAGTAAAAGCTTCAGTCTCCAATCATAGAAGTTCACACCACAAAGTCAGGAAATCAAGACAGATCAACTAAAGAAGCAGAAGCAAAAAAGAAGAGTCTCACAAATAATGGGAAAACAAAGAAATACGCCCCACTCAAAAGGAAAGGAGGAATTCCTAGAAAGAGAATTAAATGAAATTGAGGCAAGTGAACTATCAGATAATTAGTTCCAAACAATCGTTCTAGGGAAGCTCAATGAGCACAGTGAGCTCAGAGAGAATTACCAAAAACTACAGGTAAACTACGAGGAACTTACTGCAAACTCTATCAGCATCAAAAAGGACATAGAAAATATCTGTAAGAGACAAGAGGAAATAAAGAATACAATTTCTGAATGGAAGAACACAGTAGAAGGGAGCAATATGCTAAGCGAAATAAGCCAGGGGGTGAAAGACAAATACCATATGATCTCACCTAGAAGCGGAACCTAACCAACAATATAAAGATGCAAGGAAAATAAGGCCAGCAACACTGAAAGGAAAAGAAATCAACAGAGACAAGAGGGAAGGAGGGAGGGGGGCGGGGAAAAGGAAGGGAAGGGGAAAGTCAAGGAACATATAGCAAGGACTCATGGACAAAACCAAAGGGGAAAAGCTGAGGGAGGGAAGGAGGGAGGGGCAAGGGAAAGTGGTGGCGGGGGGAGGCAGAGACAAATGTATTTGAAAAAATAAATTAAAATAAAATTAAAAAAAAAAAAAAGCGAGGTAGATGAAGCTGAGGACCGAATCAGCAAGCTGGAGGACAAGGTAGAAAAATGCTCGCCGAAAGAGCAAGAAAATGAAAAAAAGACTCAAAAAGAATGAAGAGGCATTGGGGGAAATACAGAACAACCTGAAACATAATAATATCCATATAATAGGGGTACCAGAAGGAGAAGAAGAGGAGGAAGGGATAGAGAACCTCTTTGAAAAAGTCATGATGGAAAACTTCCCTAATTGGAAGAGAGAAAAAGTCACACAAGTCCAGGCAGCACACAGGGTCACATTCAAGAGAAACCCAATGAGGCCCACTCCAAGACACATCATCATTAAAATGGCAAGTATAAAAGACAAACAGAGAATCCTAAAGCAAGGAAGAGAGAATGAGGTAGTAACATATAAGGGAGTCCTGATAAAGCTAGCAGCTGACTTCTCAACAGAAAGACTGCAAGCTAAAAAGGGAATGGTAAGAAATATTCCAAATATTGGAAAGCAAAGGCTTGCAGCCAAGAATGCTCTACCCAGCAAGGCTCTCAATTGAAATAGAAGGCAAAATAAGGAGTTTTCCAGAAAAAAGAAGACTAAAAGACTACACCTCCACCAAACCGGCACTGCAAAATATGCTAAGGGAACTGCTTTAAGCTGCTGAAAAATTTTCTATGAATACCCCATTCCTTTCAGAGTTGCCAACACTTAATATTACCAATATTTTTAACTCATTAATCTGATTGTGACAATGATGCTATTTTAATTGTTCCTTTACTATTTGTTGAAACTAAACCTGTTTTAGTATATTTCTTGCCTATTTTTATTATTAAAAAAAAAAACTTGAAATGACTTTTTGGTAGTCTTTATCCATTTATTGATTAAAGGTTTGTAGAACTTTTTTCCACAAAAAAAACCCCCAAAAACCCCACAAAACCTATTATCCATATTTTAGATGTGTTGCAAATACTTTTCTGTTCTATTCCTGGTCCTTTAACTTTTTAAATATGTATATTACTATATAGTTAAATGTTTAATATAGTCATATTGTTAATATTTACTCTATAGCTTCTGGGTTTGAATATTTTACTTTGAGTCATGAAAAATATTAGTTCTATTTTCTTCTAAAACTCCTTAGATTCTACATGTTGATTTTTAACTCACCTTAATATTTCTTGTATAATGTGTGAAATAGGGCTCTATATTTTTTTATTTCAAGTAATAGTGGTCCATGCACTTTATTTGTTGACTAAGACTTATTTTACCCATTCATTTGAAATATAAACTTAATCATGTATTGTTAGTTATATACATTTTTCTCTAGAATGTTCATTATATTTCATTGATCTATTTGATTATTTCCATGCTGATGTCATGTTGGTTTAATTGCTGAGACTATATAGTGGTTTTAAATTTTTTAACATTTTATAATTAACTTTGACATTAAAAAAATAAAATCAATCTGCATTTAAGAAAGAAAGAAAGAGACGGAACTCCTACTTTTTGTGACAATATGGATGGAACTGGAGAATATTAAGTGAAATAAGCCAGTTGATGGAAGACAAATACCATGTGATCTCACCTATAATTGGACTTTATTCAACAAAATAAACTAATGAACAAAATAAACCACAGGCATGGAAACATGGAGCAGACTGACAGTGACCAGAAGGGATGGGGAAAGAGGACAATGGTGGAAAGAAGGGGAAGGGACTTGACAAAGAACATGTATGAATGACCCATGGACATGGATAACAGACTAGGAATTGACTATGAGAGTGGGTGTGGGGGTGGGGTGGGTATAATGGGGTAAAAGGGTAAAAATTGAGACAACTGTAATAGAATAAACATGATTTATACATTTAAAATAAATAAATAAATAAATAAGAACAGCAACACTGAAAGGAAAAGAAACCAACAGAGACAATCGGAAAGGAGGGAGGGGCGAGTGGGGGTAAAGGAAGGGACGGGGCAAGTCAAGGAACATATAACAAGGACTCATAGACAAAACCAAAGTGGGGAAGTATTTAGGGAGGGAGAGGGGAGAAGGGGCAGGGGAAAGTGGTGGGGGGAAGGCAGAGACAAATGTATCTGGATAAAGAAAAAAACAAGAAAAAAAAGAATCAGTAAATATGTAGAAGACCTAGAAAACTGAACAATGTCGGTCATATAGAAATATTTTGAACTTTACACTGAAATGTTAGAGAATATATATATATGCTTTTTTTTAAGCACACATGAAAAGTCTCAAAAATGAAGCACGAAATATGTCACAGAAACTCTCAATATATTTTGTAAAGAAGAAATAATATAAAAATTTTCACAGTGCAATAACAAAATCATAGAAGAAAACTCTTCCACTTGAGAATTTTAAAACTTTATAATTTATTCTTTTATATTATTATTTATTTTTTCCTTTTATTTTTTTATTTCTTATTCAAGTACATTTGTCTCCACCTTCCTGCCACCACTTTTCCTTACCAGCCTCCCTCACTCCCTTCCTAAATCCTTCCTCACTTTGGCTTTGTTAATGGGTCCTTTATACATGTTCCTTGACTTGACCCTTACCTTCCCTTTCTCTGCACCCCCCTCTTTCCCTCTTCCCTCTATTGGTTTCCTTTTTCTTTCAATGTTGCTAGTTATATTTTCCTTGCTTGTTTGTTTTGTTGGTTACGTTCCACTTATAGGTGAGATCATAAGGTATTTGTCTTACGCCCTCTGGCTTATTTCACTTAACATAATGCTCTCTAGTTCCATCCATGCTGTCTCGAAGGGTAGTAGTTCTTTTTTTCTTTCTGCTGCATAGTATTCCATTGGGAAAATGTACCATAGTTTTTTGATCCAGTCATCTACTGATGGGCATTTAGGTTGCTTCCAGCATTTGACTATTGTAAATTGTGCTGCTATGAACATTGGGGTTCATAGGTTCTTTTGAATTGGTGTTTTGGGATTCTTAGTGTATAAGCCCAGCAGTGTAATTGCTGGGTCTAAAGGCTTTTTGCTTTTTGAGGAAATTCCACAGTGTTTTCCACAGTGGCTGGCAGTCCACATTACCACCAATAGTGTATTATGGTACCCTTTTCTCCGCAGCCTCACCAGCACCTGTTGTTTGTTGATCTGTTCATGATGACCATTCTGACTGGTGTGAAGTGGTATCTCATTGTGGTTTTAATTTTCATTTCTCTGATGACTAGTGATGATGAGAATGCTTTCATATGTCCCTGAACCCTCTGTATCTCTTCCTAGGAGAAGTGTCTACCCAGATCCTTTGCCCATTTTTAATTGGATTGTTTGTCTTAGAGTGGAATCATGTGAGTTCCTTATATATTTTAAAGATTAAACCTCTATCTGATGTATCATTGACAAATATATTTCTCCATATGGTTGCCTTCCTTTTCATTTTGCTGATTTTTTTTAGCCATGCAGAAGCTTCTTATTTTGGTGATGTTCCACTTTATTTTTTCCTTTATGTCCGTTGCTTTGAGGGACATATTGGGGAAAATATTGCTGCGTGATATATCTGAGAATTTACTGCCTATGTTCTCCTCTTGGACTGTTATGGTGTTATGACTTATGTTTAAGTATTTATCCACCTTGAGATTATTTTTGTGTATGGCGTCACTTAGTGATGAAATTTCCATTTACTTGCATGTAGCTGTCTAGCTCTCACAACACCATTTGTTGAAGAGGTTATTTTTATTCCATTCTATGCTTCTGCCCTCTTTGTGAAATATTGCTTGACCTGGTCATGGGTTTATTTCTGGGCTTTCCATTCTGTTCAAATGGTCTATGGGTCTGTTCTTGTGCCAGTACCAGATTGTTTTGATTACAGTAGCCTTGTAATATAGTTTGATGTCTGGTATTGTGATCCCTCCTACTTTATTTTTCTTCCTCAGAATTACTGTGGCTATTCGGTGTCATTTATGGTTCCATATAAATTTTTGAAATGTCTCTTCTATGTCTGTGAAATACGTCATTGGTATTTTAATAGGGATTGCATTGAATCTATAAATTGCTTTGGGTAGTATGGACAGTTTAATGATGTTAACTGTTCTAATCCATGAACACGAATATGCTTCATTTATTTGTGTCTTCCTTAATTTCTTTCTTCAGTGTTGTATAGTTTTCTGCATACAGGTCTTTTACCTCCTTGGTTAACTTAATTCCTACATACATTCTTTTTCTTTTTGCTATAGCAAATGGCACCCCCCCCCCGATTTCTGCTTGTTTTATTTCATTGCTGGTGTACAAAAATGCCTTTGATTTCTGAATGTTGACTTTGTATCCTGCTCTTTTGCCAAATTCACTTATTAGTTGAGTAGTTTTCTGGTGGAGTCTATAGGGTTTTCTATGTACACTATCATGTCACCTGCAAATGATTATAGTTTTTCTTTTTTCTTTACAATATGGATGCTTTTTATTTCTTTTTCTTGTCTGATCGCTGTGGCTAGGACTTCCAATAGTATTTGCATAGAAGTGGTGAAAGCGGACATCCTTGTCTTGTCCCCAATCTTAGTGGGAAAGCTTTTAGTTTTTGGCTGTTGAGTATGATATTGGCTGTAGGTTTGACATATATGGCTTTTATTATGCTAAGGTATACCCCCTTTATTCCCATTTTGCTGTGTGTGTTTTATCATGAATGGGTGTTGTACCTTATTGAATGTTTTTTCTATCTATCGAGATGATCATATGGTATTTGTCTTTCCTTTTGTTTATGTGATGTATTACATCTATTGATTTGCATATATTGAACCATCCTTGCTTCCCTGGGATGAATCTCACTTGATTATGGTGGTTGATCTTTTTAATGTATTGCTGTATGGGGTTTGCCAATATTTTGTTGAGGATTTTAGTGTCTCTGTTCATCAGCAAAATTGGCCTGTAGTTTTCTTTCTTTGTAGTGTATTTATGTTGTTCTGGGATTACGGTGATGCTGGCCTCATAAAAAGAGTCTGGGAGTATTCTCTCATCTTGGATTTTTTGTAAAAGTCTAAGGTGCTAGCTCTTATTTAAATATTTTGTAAAATTCTCCTGTGAAACCATCCAGTCCAGGACATTTGTGTGCCAGGAGTGTCTTGATTATTGCTTCAATTCCCTGAGCTGTTATCAGTCTGTTCAGGCTTTCTGTTTCTTCTTCATTCAGTGTTGGAAGATTAAACTTTTCTAGAAATTTGTCCACTTCATTAAGCTTCTCAAATTTCTTAGCATATATAATTGTTCATAGTAATTTCTTACAATACTTCGTATTTCTGTGGTATCAGTTGTTATTTCTCCTCTTTCATTTCTGATATTAGTAATTTGGGTCCTCTCTCTTTTTTTCTTGATGAGTCTGCTTAAAGGTTTGTAAATTTTACTTATTTATTCAAAGAACCAGCTCCTGGATTGGTTGATACTTTGAATTGTTCTTTTCATCTCTATGTCATTCAGTTCTGCTGTGATCTTGATTATTTCCTTCCTTCCACTTATTCTGGGATTTATTTGTTGTTGTTTCTCCAGTTCTTGAAGTTGTAGAGTTACATCATTTATTTGAAATATTTCTATCTTTCTTAGGTAAGCCTGTATTGCTATGAACTTCCCTCTCAGGACTGCCTTTACTGTGTCCCATAGGTTTTGGACTGTTGTATGTTCATTTTCTTTTGTTTCCCAAAGCTTTTGATTAATTCTCTTATGTGATTATTGACCCATTCATTGTTTAATAGTCTACTGTTGAGTCTCCATGTGTTTGCCTGTTTTTGAAGTTTTTCCTTAAGGTTAATTTCCAGTTTCAAGCCCTTGTGTTCTGAGACAATGCTTGCTATTTTTTCAATTTTCCTGAATTTGTTATGTCTTTTTTCGAGTCCTATCATGTGATTTATCTCTGAAAAAGTTTCATGTGCATTTGAAAAGAATGTGTATTTTGCTTCTTTTGGATGAAAAGTTCTATATATGTCAGTTAAGTCCATTTGATCTAGTGCATCCTTCAGTTCCACAATATCTTTGATTATGTTTTGCTTTGAAGATCTATCCATTTTTGACCTTGGGGTGTTAAAATTCCCTACTATCAGTGTGTTGCTGTCTATATCTTTTTTGAAATCCTCCAAGATATTCCTTGTATATTTGGATACTCCTATGTTGGGTGCATATAAGTTTATAATGTTTATGTCTTCTTGATGGATTCTTACTTTGAGTATTATAAAGTGTACATCTGGATTTATTTTTATGGCCTTTATTTTGAAATCTATTTTGTCTGATGTAAGTATTGCATCCCCTGCTTCTTTTTTTCCTGTCCATTTGCTTGGAATATTTTTTTCCCATCCCTTTCCTTTCAATCTGTGTAGGTCCTTTGTTGTGAGGTGGGTCTCTTGTGGGCAGCATATGTGTGGGTCATGTTTTCTTATCCATTCAGTTATCCAGTGTCTTTTGATTGGGACATTTAGTCCATTTACATTTACAGTTATTATTGAAAAGAACTTATTCATTTTTCTGTGTTCTTCTCTTTCTCACTCTTTTTTTTTCATCTTAAACCAGTCCCTTTAGCATATCTTGCAGTGCTGGTTTGATAGAGGTGTATTCTTTTAGTCTTATTTTGTCTGAGAAACTCTTTATTTTTCCTTCTATTTTAATCAAGAGTCTTCCTGGGTAGAGCAGTCTTGGTTGTAGTCCTTTGCTTTTCATTACTTGGAATATTTCTTGCCATTCCCTTCTGGCTTGCAGTGTTTCTTTTAAGTCAGCTGCTAGCTGTATTGGGGCTCCCTTGTATATCACTATCTGTTTCTCCGCTGCTTTTAAGATTCTTTCTTTGTCTTTGATATTTGCCGTTTTAATGAGAATGTGTCTGCCTCCTTGTGTCCCTCTTAATTGTGGCCCTTTGTGCTTCCTGGACTTGTGTGACTTTTTCTTTCCTCAAATTAGGGAAGTTTACATCAGTACTTTTTCAAACAGGTTCTCTATCTCTTGCTCATCTTCTTCTCCTTCTGGTATCCCTATTATGCTGATATTATTATGTTTCTGGTTGTCCTACCCTAAACACTTCTTCATTCTTTTTGAGTCTTTTTTCCATTTCTTGCTCTTTCTGGGAGTTTTTTTTTTTTTCTACCTTGTCCTTCAGCTCACTGATTCTCTTATCAGCTTCATTTAGCTTGCTTTTGATTCCTTCTACTGTGTTCTTCAATTCAGAAATTGTATTCTTCATTTCTTCTTTTGTCTTATTGGTAGTTTCTATGTCCTTTTCCAGGTTGATAGAGTTTGCAGTAAGTTCCTGATAGTTTCCCTATACATAGGGAAGGTAGTTCCTCATAGTTCTCTTTGAGCTTGCTGAGCTCATTGAGCTTCCTTAGAATCATTGTTTTGAATTCAATATCTGATCGTTTACTTGCCTCTATTTCATTTAGTTTTCACTGTGGGGATTCCTCCTTTCCCCTCATTCGGGAGTTGTTTCCTTTCCTTCCCATTATTTGTGAGAGTCTTTTTTTTTTTTTTTTTTTTTTTGCTTCTGCTTCTTAAATTGATCAGTCTCGGTTTCTTGACCTTGTGGATTAAACTTCTATGGTAGTAGGGAGGTATTTTTTTTTTCTTTCTGAGTCTGTCTCTGATGATGTCATTTGTTGACCCTGTTTGACCTTAGGCAGTCTGCTTGAGACTTCCAGGAATCTACTGTCTGTTGCTGTCTCCCACAATTGTTAAACATTCACTCTGCCGTCAGCTATCAGGCTTAGGCATCACTGGGTGGGACAGTCCTCCTGAGGGTGGGACTATTGTGTCCTTACAGGCTGCTGCCACTCAGAGGAGTGGGCTGTGTGAGCAAGCTGGAGAGCACGGAATGGGGAAGGTGTCAGCACCAGGATTCCCCCTGGCTACTCCCTTAGTTCTCTCCCCAACACCTCCAATGCCAGTCTCTCCTCAAGGCTCTCTAGGCAGCTCTGTGTCCACTTTAGCCAGTGGTCTACTATCTCTGCTCGCAGCTCTACACTCAGCACCAAGTTCTGCATGCAACTGCTGTCCAGGTCAGTCTGTCCTGAGGGTAGGACTATTATTTCCTTTCCTGTTGCTGCCTCTTTTGGGCATGGTCTGCTTGAGCAAGATGGAGACTGCAGAATGAGGGAGGAGTCAGTACTGGGAACCCTCCCAGATACTCCTTCAGTTCTTTTCCCAACGCCTCTGTCTTGTCTCTCCTCAAGGCTCTCCAGGCAGCTCTGTGTCCACTTTAGCCAGAGATCTACTATCTCTGCTGGCTGTACTACACTCAGAACCCAAGCCTGCAAGCAACTCCTGGGTGGAGTGTCCTGAGGTCAGGGGTATTGTTTCTTTTCCCACTGCTGCCTCTTTGGGGTGTGGCCTGCCTACGCAAAATGGAGACTGTGGAATGGGGAAGCAGTCAGTACCGGGAATCAGAGCTACTCGTTCAGTTCACTCCCCAATGCCTCCATCTTCAGTCTCTCCTCAAGGGTCTCTAGGCAGCTCTGTGTCTGCTTTGGCCAGGGATCTACTATCTCTGCTGGTGGCATGACACTTAGCACCCAGACCTGTGCCAACTCCTGGGTGGAGTGCCCTGAGAGCAGGGCTATTGTTTCCTTTATGCCTGAACAAGATGGAAGCTGTAGAGTGGGAGGTAAGTCACCACTGGCTCCACTGGCCCATCTCAGTTCTCTCCACAAAGTTTTCCTCACCAATCTTTCCTCAGGCTCCAGCCCACTCTACTATTGCCTCTGCCCGGAGACCAAAGAAGGTGGCTGTCACTGCAAATTTTTTTGTTGGCCCTTTAAACATCTCTTTGCATCTCCAGTTGCCTGTCTCTGGCATAGAGCACCACTATGCTTTTCGGGGTTGTCTTTTGTCTGTGTGCTTTCTGGGGTTCAGATGTTGTAGTCTAGGGGTCCCTGCTTATAATTCAGACCCTGTTCTTAGGGAGATCCAACTGGCCATTTCAATATCCCTCTGGTGCTGGTGTCGGTAGGTGCCCAGCCCACCCTCTTGAGCCTCCACCACACTTCTCACCCATTCGGATGTGTGAGAGTTGAATCCACTGTCTGTCTGCATCTCCAAGGCTCCTCTCCCTCTATCATTCCATTGTTTTCCAGGTTATTTCTCCAGTATTTAGTTTCAATTCCAGTTTGGTCTTGGGAGGAGGGCAGCATGACTCCCATTCACTCCTCCACCATATTCTCTCCCCATCTAATTCATTCTTTTTCAAAATAAGAAATGTATATCAAAACAGTAGGATTTCTCAGCAATAACAACAATGAAAATATGTATTAGAATATATGGAAAATAAAGTGTTCAGTTTTAAAAATTATAGTTTTAAATAATGAATCATAAAAATAAAAAATGCCTATAAATGAACTCAAATCTGTATAACCAACAGCATCATAATTCAAAAGAGAGCAGACTGAGGGAACCAATAAAGATAAAAGGAGGCATAAATGATGTAGAAAACAGAAAAACAGTAAAAATAATAATTCAATAAGAATGCTGTCCTTCCAAAAGTCAACAAAGTAGATGAACCACTAATGAACCTAGTTAAGAAAAAAAGGGGAAAATCCCAAATATGTGAAATAAAAATTGATAAGGAGGAAATAAACATTGAGATAGAGGAACTTTTTAGCCATGAGACTGTTGTTTCTTCTACCAAACCCTGGATGCTGCAGCTTAATAGTTACTATCTACTAGACTTAATGGAAGTGGCTACTGCTGCCAGCACCAAAGTCACTTCTGAGCCAGGAACTCAACGTTCCTGATACCTCCCTTGACACACAGATGCTTCTGTTATGACCCTCCCCTGGAAAATAGATTAATAATGGAAGCTGCTCCTTAACAACTACAATTTTAGCATGGGTATGTCTAAGTTGCATGAGTGTGCCCTAACAGTGAAAGGAACCTGTGGAAGTGAGTTGCCTGGATTTTAACTTACAGAGATGAGACTCAATTTTTCTAGACATTTTAAATGTGCTCAAAAACTTCTGGACAACCATGTCAAATATCAACATCATGCTCACCTCATACAAAATCATTTGTATTAATAAATAATTAGAAACAACCTAAATACCCATAATTAAAGAGATGGTTGCTCTGGCCAGGTTTCTCAGTTGGTTGGAGCATCCTCCCATACACCAAAATGTTTTGGGTTCAATATCCAGTCAGGGCACATAACTAGGTTGCAGGTTTGATCCAGGATCGGGGTATGTAGGAGGCAACCGATCGATGTCTCTCTCTCTCTCTCTCTCTCTCTCTCTCTCTCTCTAAAACACAAAAAACAATCCTTAGTGAGGATTTAAAAAAAGACTGTAAACAAATTTAAGACATGAAAATATATGCACTTATGTATATAAATATATTTGTGAAGATTAGTAGCATGATCCTATTTATGTTCATAAACATATGTGTAAATATATGCATATCATTATATATAAACACATAGAAAAAAGACTGGACATATATAACTCCAAGTGTTAAGTTTGATTAATTTTACCTGGGAGAGACATGGTAGGTGTTAGGAGCACAGTGAATGGAATATCCACATTTAATTCTCTATAATTCTCAGTACATAAATCTTTTATAATAAGACTATATTTGTATTTGGCTAGTAAATTAAAAAAATTAAATGTATAGTGAAGAGGAAGATTTAGATTAAAACAAGTAGTACATATGATCAACAAGTTTGGCTACAAGAATCTTAATAACCAAAGTAAAAATGATAATA
Organism: Pteronotus mesoamericanus; assembly: GCF_021234165.1. Taxonomy (NCBI): domain Eukaryota; kingdom Metazoa; phylum Chordata; class Mammalia; order Chiroptera; family Mormoopidae; genus Pteronotus; species Pteronotus mesoamericanus. The sequence goes on from NW_026555072.1 coordinate 6,860,403, forward strand.
CACTCAGTTTTATAAGTTTCATTGTTCATGGTTGGTCAGGGGGAGGCCAAGTCCAGTTACTCTGGGGCATCAACATTTTACCTGGTATGAAGGTATTGTGGTATGATACAAAATAAGTATTTGTCCTTTGTTCCTGTTTCTTGGACAAAGCTTCTAAAACCCTTGGAATCTCCTAAGTGATAAAAGTGTCTTCTTTATGCTAATGAGATGGCTGGTGTCTGGGAGCTTCTAGATAGATTCAGAGGGCTGGTAACCAGAAAGACAAACCCATGATTACAGGGTTGGGCCTTTCAGCCTCCATACCTCTGACCTCCAGGTAAGGGAGAAGGCCAGAAGACTGAGTTCAACTACCAATGATTTAATCAATCATGCCTACATAATGAAACCTCCATAAAAACCTCTAAATGACAGGGGTCTGGAGAGTTCACAGGTTGTTGAACATACATTTATGTGCTGGGAAAGTGGCTCACTCATAAAGTACATGGAATGTCTGCATCTCTTCTCCCCCAATATCTTGCCCTATACATCTCTTTTGTTAGACTGCTCTGAGTTGTATATTTAATAACAAATAAGTAGTAGTAAGTAAAACATTTTACAGAGATCTGTGAATCATTCTAGCATATTATCAAGTCTGAATTTGGCTATCAAATTTAAAGCCAGTTAGTTAGAAGTATGGATGGCAAACTGGGACTTATGATTGGCATCTGAATTGGGAACAAGCAGTTTTGTGTAACTGAGACTTTACCATGTGGGGTCTGTGCTAACTCTAGGTAGTTAGTGTTAGAATTGGATTGAATTGTCTGGCACCCGGTTGGTGTTGCAGAATCAGAGAAATGGTGTTGGGAAAGACACCACATATTTGGTGTCAGGAAAAAAAATATTTTTAAGCATGAATAACTTTTTAAAATATGTCTCCAGGTAAGACTATTGAGCAATGTACTTGAGCGTTTTCTCCAGATCACACCTCTGTTAAAAGTATAGTGGAAAAGTTCCATCCAAGGAAACATTCCTGAAAGGACTAAAGTTTCTCCAGTTAGTGCCCTCCTCCTGCAAAATATTATCATTGGCAATCAGGGAAAGGAGAAGCAGGGGAAAAACCTTCAGAGTTGTACTGTCAATGTGGATACAGTGCTAACCACAAATACTGGCCAAAATAGAACTTCATTAGTAAGGATAAAACATTGAATTTAAGTTCAAATGACCCTTAGCAACTTCTTTAAACATCGATGTTTTGTAATAACACCAGTGGTCATTTATCAACAACCAGTTTCCTTATAGGTTAGGTTCAATTACTTGAAATGTAAATTTATGCTACCCCCTTCCCCATTGTTAATGACTTTCTCCAGCACGGAAGCCAGGTCTGCCACACAAAGGTATGACATGGGGGAGCTCATGCCACCTGAGCCAAACTCAACCAAAGAAGGATGGGATCTGTGAATAAATGTTCCAGCCTCCCCACAACCCTTAGTCTTAGGGGAGGTCTGTTTCACATGTTTTTTCAGAGAGTTCCTAGAAAAATTGAGCTCCAGTTGCCCACTGGGGTAACCTGCTCATGAACACATGCTTTATTATCTTTCCTCTTTTCTTTTGTCACTTCTACTTCTTGTATTTACCTCCCCAATAATGTATTTGTACCAATGTCCTCACCTCAGATCCTGTTTTTAAAGGGATACAAAGTAGAGCAAAGCATATTTAGGGCATGTGTTGATTTCTATAAAAATAAATTAGAATATGATAACTTATGTAAAGTTCTTTAAGCAGAAATTATGAGCACTCTAAGGGTTAAGAAAAACCTTTAAATTTTTTTTTAAACTTATAAATCAATATCTGGCACTGTAGATAATACACAAAAATCACATTTCTAGTAACAACTACTATAAGCTGATTGTAAAAGATTTGTTTTTTCCTTTTAACATTTCTGAAATCCAAGTTAAAGATTGAACCCTTTGAAGACCTCTTTATTGCATGAATAAAGAGTGAATCTTCATCATTTTCTTCAATCAATCTTCTTTCTTGAAGATGTGATAATCTTACAAAAGCAAACTCAAGTGATTTATTTAAACATACCTAACAAGTGATTACTGCCTGCCTTAGTTGTCTTTTCAGAAACAGTAGAAGCCAAGAGAGTTTTCTGTGTTCCAAGTCTGAAATTAGTTCTGGACAACATAGAGAAATTTGTTGTCTTGGGTTATGAGATTTGGAAACACAATGAGTAATGTGTAGGTGCATGGTCACTCTTCTAAGCTTGAGAAACAGCTAACAAAATTATACATTATTATTATAAGGTCTGTGTTTACTGAGGTAAGGGAGGTTCAAAGAAGAAATCAAATGAAAGGACAGTGGCTAATATTTGCAAATACTTTGTTTTAAGGGTGATAAAATTATGAAACTTCTCTGCTTGTTGTTCTGCAAATCTCCAATATGAAGAACCTAACACTTGCTTCTGAATGAAGAATGTATCTTCAAGGGTCAGAAATACTTCAGTTCACATATGGCCACATGGTTTTAAATTATGACTAATTTGTATTCATCCCCTTGCAATAAATCAACAGAGACAAGAGGGAAGGAGGGAGGGGGGCGGGGGAAAGGAAGGGAAGGGGAAAGTCAAGGAACATATAGCAAGGACTCATGGACAAAACCAAAGGGGAAGAGCTGAGGGAGGGAATGAGGGAGGGGCAAGGGAAAGTGGTGGGGGGGGGAGGCAGAGACAAATGTATTTGAAGAAATAAATTTAAAAATATATATTATAATAAAAATAACTCTTCAAATAAAAAGCAGTTGTTTTTCATTTTGAAAATGTCTCCCACATTGAAAGCTTTCCAATATACTCCATTCAACATACAAGTTAGGTGTTGGTGTTTATGGGCAGAATATTTGTTTTGAAATAAATACCAAGTTTGAGCAAGATCTATTGTAATTGTTTTGTCAAAGATGTTTATAAGTATTTCTTTCTGGGAAGGTAAGATTGCATTCAGAAATTGTGCAATCCTTATTTCAAAGCTTCTTCATTTCCTAATGCTAGCCTTCCCTAAAGCCAGCTACTGTCCTGAAACCACTGTGGTGTTGGGATAATCAAAGCATGTGGAGATGTTTTATTCTATTATAATCTTAAATTTCTTCAATACTGGAATTTGGGATATTATCATTATATTCAGATATGATAATGGTTTACTATATTATGAGAGATATTTCTTATTTTCTCTGTATCTCTTGTTATGGCCACAAAAGTGGATAAAACCTATTTATCCCATCAGTTATATAAAGTCATCCTAATCATCAGCCATGAAAAGCATTTATTAAATATTGATTTATGAAGGGAGCCAAGCTTGGCAGACAAAGGCAGAACATAACTTCTTCTGGAATATGGTTAATTTCCTTCAATGCACCAATATGATAGGCTGAATATATTTGTTAAACACAGATAATTGGAGAATAAATATTTATGTGAATGAACAAGCATAATATTTAGATGTTTGCATTATGTAGAAGTAAAGAGTTATGAAATTTATATGAGCATAGTGAGTGGAAATTTGAGGTACATTTTATGTTTGAGCATGATGATGGGAAGGAAAACTTGTCTACTCTGTCAATTGATTAAACGTGAAGATTTTGTTGAGTACTTGGGTTTTAAAATTAGGAAAGACATGTAGCAGTGATATGATGAGGTAAAATGGCACTTATAACTGAAAATGACACTGACCCCTCTATTTTATTAGCCCAATAAAGTGTTCCTTTGGGTCCAATGACTGGCAAATACTCACAGGATATGACTTATAAATTATGAGGGTGCAAACTCTTCTAAAGATACTCCTAGTTCAAGATTGAAGTAGGTAAAAAACCAAGGAGAAAGAGAATCGTCTTAATTCTGATGTTGATCTCAATAAATTGTTATGCTCTTGGTAATACTCCTAAACTCTTGACAATATCTGCTGTGCAAATTTATTTTAAAATGATAATATAATTTCAAACCATTCATAACAAAACAAATGGTTTGAAAATAGGGAGGAAACAGCTACACTGGTATTTTAATGAAATTTATCTAAATTGTAGGCAAAAATAGTCTCATTTTGATTATTGAATCAAATGCTAGAAAAAAAACTATTTTTAAAAATATTTCAACTACCTTAAAATATGACTTTAAGTTATTGTTTGTAATAAGCAATAAAATTTTTGAATAGTAAAGTTTCTGTAATTATGAACATTCTGTGAAATTCAAGGGGTGTAAAATTACAGTTAACAAAGGCAAACTGTTTATGTGAGTGGGAAGCTAAAAAGCATTGAGAGGGAATGCACAATTTTTAGATAAGAAGAAAAACTCATAAAAATGGGGGTGTTGCCATGTAAAAGGATTATCAATTAATTTTGTTTCTATGTGATGTGCAAAGAAAGGAACCAGAATTTTGAAAAGGCAACTGAAACCTCGTCTCCAGTTTACCTGTTCTCAAACAGCCTGGACAGACAAAATGTAGACTTGAGATCAAGACAATACATAGGTAACTAGTCACTCACTCTTCAAGTCTCTCAGTCACTCCTCTGATTCATTTAAAGGACTAAGTACAAACTCTAAGAAAGGGTCATTATTGAAAGTTCAATGATCAATTCCCTTTTTTTCTCCCCACCCTTTTGACATACATTTCTCACAGATTTGTGTATACACCACTACAATCAGGATACGGAAGAGTTCCGTAACCCCACAAAAGTAACCTCATATTATTTATCCTCTTACAGTCACACCCATCTCCCTATCCCAACTTCTGGCATCCACTTATCTCTGTCTTTACAGAATGTCTTGTAGTTGGTAACATGCAGTATGTAACCTCTATAGACTTGCTTTACTCACTTAGCATAATGCCTTTGAGATTAGTTGATGTTTTGCCATGTATTAAAAGTTTGTTTTATTGTTGAGTAGCCTTCCACTACATATCTCAGTTTATCCATTTACTATTTGAAGAATATTTGGCCATTTACAGTTTGTGGAAATTATGAATAGAGCTGCCATATACATTCATATATTGATTTTTGTTTGAACATAAGTTTTTATTTTCCTAGGGTAAATGTCAAGAGCAAGATAGCTGAATCAATGACAAGTGTATATATGTTTAAATTTATTTTTAAAAAGCTTCCAAACCAATTCCAGAGTGGCTTTACATTTTGTGTTCTTACTAGCAATGTATGAGGGTTCCAGTTGCTCCAAACCTTTGCCAGCATTTGATAGTGTCAGTATTTTTTAAGCTATTATTGCAGGTATATAGTGGCATCTCTTCATGGATTTAATTTGCATTTCCCCTTTTGGATAAACATGTTAAACATCTTTTCATGTGTTTTATTTTTGTCAGCCTTATATGTTCTTTGAAGTATATGTTCTAGTATTTTGCAAAATTTTTGAAATTTTTATAGAGGTAATTGTAAATTTACATTCAGTTGTAAAAAAAAAAATGTGGAAAGATCCTTTATATTTGCTTTACCCAATTGCTACAAATGGTAACAATTGGCAAAATATAATACAATATCACAACCAAGATATTGACATTAGTACAATCCAATCTTATTCAGATTTGTCCAGTTTTACTTGTAATTTTTTATATGTGAATATTAAGTTCTATACAGTTTAATAAAAATTAATTAGAGTAGAGAAGAGGACAGAGGAGTGAATGGGAGTCACGCTGACCTCCTTCCAAGACCAAACTGGAATTGTGACTACATAGTGGAGTAATCACCTGGAAAACAATGGAACAATAGTAGGAGAGGAGCCTTGGAGCCGCGGACAGTGTATTCAACTCTTACACATCCCAACAGGTGAGAAATGCGGTGGAGGCTCGAGATGGTGGGCTGGGTACCCACGGGCACTAGCACCAGAGGGACATTGAAATGGCCAGTTAGCTTCCCCCGAGAAGAATGAGGTCTGAATCATAAACAGGGACCCCTAAACTACAGCAGCTAAAACCAAGAAAATACAGAAAAAATGCAACCCCAAAAAGCTTAGGGGCACTCTCTGCCAGAGACAGATGGCTGGGGATGCAAAGAGACATTTAAAGGGCCAACACAAAAATTCTCAGTGGCAGCCACCCTCCTTGATCTCTGGGTAGAGGGGGCAGCAGGGTGGGCTGGTGCCTGGGAAAAGACTGGTGAGGAAAACTTTGTGAGGAGAACTGACAGGGCCTGGGTGATAATGCACCTCCCACTCTGAAGCTACCATCTCGCTCAGGCATAAGGGAGTCAATTAACCTGCCTTTTGTGCACTCCACACACAGCTTGTGCATGTGAGTTGGGGTCTGAGTGCAGACTGACTGGGAGAGCCTTGAGGAAAGACTGGAGATGGATGCGTGGGGGAAAGAATGGGAGGAGGAACCGGGGAGTCCCGACTCCCTCCCCGTTCTGTAGTCTCTATTGTGGGCTGAAAGGGCACGCCCCAAATGATGCAGAAGAGGGGCGCGCAGGAACGAGACTGCCTGCAATTGAAATGCAGGCTGCACAGGTGGTGGATCTATTGCTGAAGCGGTCACAGAACTGCCCAGAGACCCCTGAGGACAGACTAAAATCGGGCCGTTGGGGAAAGAATGAGAGGAGGAACCGGGGAGTCCTGGCTCCTTCTCTTTGCCATAGTCTCCATTGTGCGGGAAGAGGCCACACCCCCAAAGATCCAAAAGCCGAAAAGCACACATAGATACCCCAAAAACACCCAGTGCAGGCACACACACTTGCGCCGAGTAACCAGAGAGGGTTGGCGAGCCTGTGTGTGACCTGTGCGTGATGGCGGACACAGCACCGGCCGTCAAGGCCTCCCACAGACTGGCACCCATACGGCCTGCGAGGGAGTGCCCAGAGCAGCAAGGGCAGGCGCAAATAGACCCTCCAGCACCCGACTGCGGAGCGGCCCACAAAATTAGTAGATCCTCAGCTGAAGGGGTCACAGACCTGCCCAGAGTCCCTGGAGGAGAGAACGGAGATAGCATTAACTGGAGAGTCCTGGAGCTGACTTCCTCCCATTTCCGTAGTCCCCATTTGGCGAGGGCAAGCAATGCACCCAAAGAACCAAAATCAGGGAAAACACACAATAGAAGACCCTAAACTGACCAGTGCCGGGGAGCTCGCTGGCCACGGGGGCCAGATGAGTACCGAGGTCATGAATAAGCCCTCTGGTCTGGGGCAAGCACGCTACAGCCCAGGCAGATGCAGGATCCTGCCCCGCTGGGAGCTCGCTCAAGGAGCCGGTGTGAAAGTGAAGAGAGATCCCAAAAAGTAGCCCAGCCCTGACCAAAGGGGTCACAGAGCTGCCCCAAGCAGGAGTCAGACACAGACAGTACACTCCTGGAAGGCTCAAACAAACAACCCAAGGTCATATAAGGTCAACAACTGACACCACCAGAGGTAGGCCCAGAAAGAAAAGTAAAGGACAAAAATACTTAGCAGACTCTCACAAAAATGGGAAGAAAAAGAAGTTCCCTCCAAATGAGTGTAAAAGGGGACTCCCCACAGAGAGAGCTAAATGAAATAGAGGCAAGGGAAATATCAGATACTAGATTCAAAACAATGGTTCTAAGGAAGCTCAATGAGCGCAGCCTGCTCAAAGATAACTATGAGAAACTGCAGAGAAATGATCAGGATCTTACAGCAAACTATATCAGCTTGGAAAAGGACAAAGAAACTATCAAGAAGACACAAGAGGATATGAAGAATACCATTTCTGAATTGAAGAACACAGTAGAAGGAATCCAAAGCAGGCTGGATGAAGCCGAGGATCGAATCAGTGAGATGGAAGATAAGGTAGAAAAAACTCCCGGAAATAACAAGAAATGGAAAAACGACTCAAAAAGAATGAAAAGGCATTTAGGGAAATGCAGGACAACCTGAAACACAATAATATCCTTATAATAGGGATACCAGAAGGAGAAGAAGAGGAGCAAGGCACAGAGAACCTCCTCGAAAAATGATGGAAAATTTCCCCAATTTGAGGAGAGAAAGGCTCTCATGGATCCAGGAGGCACAGAGGACCCCACTCAAGAGGGACTCAAAGAGGTCCACTCCAAGACACATCATCACTAAAATGGCAAATGTCAAAGACAAAGAGAGATTCCTCAAAGCAGCAAGGGAGAAGGAGCAAGTAACATACAAGGGGGCCCCGATATGCCTAGGAGCTGACTTCTCAACAAAAACACTACAATCCAGAAGGGAATGGCAACAAATATTCCAAGCCATGAAAAGCAAGGGCCTACAGCCAAGGCTGCTCTACCAAGCTAGGCTCTCCATTAAAATAGAAGGGAAAATACAGAGTTTTGCAGACAAGAGAAGACTAAAAGAATACATCTCTACCAAACCAGCACTCCAGGATATGCTAAGGGGACTGGTTTAAGCAGATGAAGGAAAATAATGAGAGAGAGAAGAACACAGGTACAAAGATAAAAGATGAGTAAGTTTCTATCAGTAATATCTCTCAATGTGAATGGACTAAATGCCCCAATCAAAAGACACAGGGTAGCTGAATGGATAAGAAAACATGACCCACACATATGCTGCTTCCAAGAGACCCACCTCAGAGCAAGAGACCAACACAGATTGAAAGTAAAAAGATGGAAAAAAATATTCCAAGCAATTGGGCAAGAGAAAAAGCCCAGGGTTGCCATACTTGTATCAGAAAAAGTAGATTTCAAAACAAAGTACATAAAGAGAGACCCAGAGGGGCACTTTATAATACTTAAAGGAAGAATCTATCAAGAAGACATCAGCATTGTAAACTTATATGCTCCCAATATAGGAGCCCCCAAGTTTATAAAGAAATTGTTGGATGACTTCAAAAAAGATATAGGCAGCAACACACTCTTAGTAGGGGATTTCAACACCCCACTGTCAAAAATGGACAGATCTTCCAAACAAAATGTTAATAAACATATTGTGGCACTGAATGACACACTGAATCAAAGAGACTTAACTGACATATATAGAACCTTACATCCCAAAGAAGAAAAACACACATTGATTTCAAATGCTCATGGCAGGTTTTCAAAGATAGACCACATGATAGGACGCAAAGCAAACCTCAGCAAATTCAGGAAAATTGAAATAATACCAAACATTTTCTTGGACCACAAGGGATTGAAACTGGAAATCAACCTCAAGGAGAACTTCAAAAACTTGCAAACTCATGGAGATTGAACAGTAGACTATTAAACAATGAATGGGTCAATAATGAGATAAGAGAAGAAATCAAAACATTTCTGGAAACGAATGAAAATTAACATACCACAGTCCAAAACCTAAGGGACACAGCAAAGGTGGTCCTGAGAGGGAATTTCATAGCAATACAGGCTTACCCAAAAAAAAAAAAAAATATTTCAGATAAAAGATCTAACAATACAACTTCAAGAACTGGAGACACAACAAAAAATAAATCCCAGAGCAAGTAGAAGGAAAGAAATAGTCAAGAATAGAGCAGAACTGAATGACATAGAGACGAAAAGAATAATTCAGAGGGTCAACCAATCCAGAAGCTGGTTCTTTGAGAAGATAAAAAAAAATTACAAGCCTTTAAAATGATAAGCAGACTCATCAAGAAAAAAAGGGAGAGGACCCAAATTAATAATATCAGAAATGAAAGAGGAGAAATAACAACTGATACCAAAAAAATACAAAGGTTTGTCAGAAACTCTTATGAACAATTATGTGCCAATAAATTTGAAAATCTTGATGAAATGGACAAATTTTTAGAAAAGTATAATCTTCCAACACTGAAGGAGGAAGAAACAGAAAGCTTGAACAGACCGATAACAGCTGGGGAAATTGAAGCAGTCATCAAGAAACTCCCAGCACACAAAAGCCCAGGGCCGGACGGTTTCACAGAATTTTACAAAACATTTAAGGTAGAGCTAACCCCTGTCCTTCTCAGACTATTCGAAATAACACCAAGAGGAGTGAAGACTCCCAGACTTTTTCTATGGGGCCAGCATCACCCTGATCCCAAAAACAGATAAAGACCCTACAAAGAAAGAAAACTACAGGCCAATTTCGCTGATGATCATGAATGCTAAAATACTCACCAAAATATTGGCAAACCACATCCAGCAATACATTAAAAATATTATCCACCACGATCAAGTGGGATTCATCCCAGTCATGGAGGAATGGTTCAATATACATAAATCAATAAACGTGATACATCACAGAAATAAAAGAAAAGACAAAAACCACATGATCATCTTGATAGATGCAGAAAAAGCTTTTGATAAGATATAGCACCCATTTATGATCAAAACACTCAGCAAAATGGGAATAAATCGGGCATTCCTCAATGTAATAAAGGCCATATATGAAAAACCTACAGCCAATATCAAACTCAACGGGCAAAAACTGAAAGCTTTCCCACTAAGATCAGGAACAAGCCAAGAATGCCCTCTTTCACCACTTCTTTCAATATCTTATGGGAATTTCTAGCCACAGCGGTCATACAAGAGAAAGAGATAAAAGGCATTCAAATAGGAAAGGAGGAAATAAAGGTATCATTGTTTGCAGATGACATGATAGTGTATATAGAGAACCCTGTAGACTCTACCAAAAAACTCCTCAACCTAATAAGTGAATTTGGCAAAACAGCAGGATACAAAGTCAACATTCAGAAATCAAAGGCATTTTTGTACACCAGCAATGCGATAGAAGAAGAAGGAATCAGAAATAAAATAGCATTCGATATAGCAAGAAGAAAAATAAAGTACCTAGACATAAGTTTAACCAAAGGCGTAAAAGACCTGTATGCAGAAAACTATACAACATTGAAGAAAGAAATTAAAGAAGACACAAATAAATGGAACCATATACCGTGCTCATGGATTGGAAGAATTAATATCCTCAAAATGTCCATACTACGCAAAGCAATTTGTAGATTCAACACAATCCCTATTGAGATTCCAATGACATATTTCACAGAAATAGAACAGACATTTCAAAAATTTATATGGAACCATAAACGACCCTGAATAGCCTCAGCAATTTTGAGAAGGAAACACAAAGTAGGAGACATCACAATACTGGACATCAAACTCGACTTCACAGCCACTATACTCAAAACAATCTGGTAATGGCACAAGAACAGACCCATAGACCATTGGAACAGAATAGAAAGCCCAGAAATAAGCCCAGGTCTTTATGGGCATCTAATATTTGACAAAAGTGGCAGAAGCATAAAATGGAGCAATAATAGCCTCTTCAAGAAATGGTGTTGGGAGAGCTGGATGGCTACATGCAAAAAATTGAAATTGGATCATCAGCTGACACCATACACAAAAATAAACTCAAGATGGATAAAAAACTTAAATATAAGTCGCAACACCATAAAAGTCCTAGAGAACATTGGCAGGAACCTCTCAGATATCCCATGCAGCAATTTTTTCACAGATATGTCTCCTAAAGCAAGGGACATAAAGGAAAGAATAAGCAATTGGGACCTCATCAAAATAAGAAGCTTCTGGACAGCTAAAGAAATCATCAGAAAAAATGAAAAATGAGCCAACCGTATGGGAAAATATATTCACTAATGATACATCAGATAGATGTTTGATCTCCAAAATATATAAATAAATCACTAGACTCCACTCCAAGAAGACAAATTATCCAATCAAAAAATGGGCAAAGGGCCTGGGCAGATGCTTTTCCAAGGAGGAGATACAGAGGGCCCAGAGACATTTGAAAGGATGTTCAGCATCACTAGCCATCAGAGAAATGCAGATCAAAACCACCATGAGTTACCACCTCACACCGGTCAGAATGGCCATCATAAACAGATCAACAAACAGGTGCTGGCAAGGCTGTGGAGAAAAGGGAACCCTAGTCCACTGTTCGTGGGAATGCAGACTGGTGCAGCCACTGTGGAAAGCAGTGTGGAATTTCCTTGAAAAGCTGAAAATGGAACTGCCTTTCAATCCAGTGATTCCCCTGCTGGAACTATGCCCTAAGAATCCCAAAACACCAATTCAAAAGAACCTATTCCCCCAACATTCATAGCAGCACAGTTTACAAGAGCCAAGTGTTGGAAGCAACCTAAACACCCATCAGTAGATGATTGGATCAAAAAACAATGGTACATTTTCAAAATGGAATACTATGCACCAGAAAGGAAAAAAGAACTACTACACTTTGCAACAGCATGGATGGAACTAGAGAGCATTATGCTAAGTGAAATAAGCGAAAAGGTGAAAAACAAATATCATATGATCTCACCTATAAGTGGAACCTAACCAACAATACAAAGATGCAAGGAAAATAAGACCAGCAACACTGAAAGGAAAAGAAACCAACAGAGACAAGAGGGAAGTATGGAGGGTGTGTGCAGGAGAAAGGGAAGGGAAGGGGAAAGTCAAGGAACATATAGCAAGGACTCATGGACAAAACCAAAGGGGAAGAGCTGAGGGAGGGAAGGTGGGAGGGGGCGAGGGAAAGAGGTGGGGGGGAGGCTGAGACAAATGTATTTAAAAAGTAAATAAATAAAAAATAAATAAATAAATAAAAAGAAAAAAAAATTTGGACACAGAGACAGACAAATGCAGAGGGAAGATGATGTCAAGACACAGGGAGAAGACACGTCTACAAGATAAGGAGAGAGTTCCTGGAACAAGTCTTTCCATCACAGCTCTCAGAAGGAACCAACCCTGCTATCACCTTTAATTTGGACTTTTTAGCTTCCGGAACTGTGAGAGAATAAATTTCTGTTGTTCTAGCCACTCAGCCTGTGGTATTTTGTTCCCAAAGCCCTAGCAAACTAACACAGTTCCAAAAATACAGAAACCATAATTGTTGATTTCCAGCCAAATACTATTATAGGAGTATAGCTCATCACACTTTATTTTCCTGTGGCCGCTTGAGAAAAAAGAAACAGAGAAGCTTCTGGAAAGATTTCTCTATATTTTTTTTTTCTTTCAGAGTTGGATGAGACTGTGAAGTGAATATTTACCCATCTATAATAGTATGTGCTGCAGCCCTTTTCCATTGGTAACTGAGAGTTCTTTTGATAACATAGGTCCAAGACCTTTCTCTTATTCTAACCTTTTATAACTATTCAATAAATTAACCTGTTAAAGTTCAAAGGATTTCCTAACTTGAAGACTGTCAACCTAAGGAAAGGCAAAAACCCAAGCAACTTATCTGAGACTTGACGATGTGTCCCTCAGCAAATTTTATGCTGCACGAGAGTTTTTGTTGCCTTAAACAATGAAGATATGAGAAAGAAACTAATGTAATGATGATCTACAAGATATGTCCAGAAGGGATCCAACCATGTAATATGAAAAATAGAGGCATTTATTGAAGAAGATACAAGAAACATTGTACATAGAACAATGATGCCCTTCAAAGTAGTTTCCTTGGGACCTCACATAGCTCTCCCAGTTGTTATCAGCTGCCCCATCATATTTTCCTGAACTACACTGACAGTCTGAATCTCTGCTCTTTCAAAGATGATTTCAGTTTTGGGAAAAGTCAGAAGTCACAAGACACCAAATCTTGGATGCAGGGGAGCTGAATCACCTGGGTGATTTATTGTTTCACCAAGACCAAAAAACTGCATGAGACATGATGCATGAGTGGATGTGTTGTGAAGAAGCTGCCAATAACCATTTGCACATACCTATGGCCTTCTAAATCATCTGAATAGTTTCCACAGAAGAATGTTCAAGCTTAATGCAAAACTTGATGTAGATTCATTGCTTTACTTGCTCAGCCATTTTGAATGTGATGGCCATACAGTACACGTGCTCACTAAATGGTGGGTACCACCCCCACTGAAAAGTACAGTGAAGTCATCATTGATCACACATGTGCATTCCAGTCCACTCTCCTTGGCTGGAAGGTTACATCGATGTCACGCAAACCATTCTCATTTTATTAACAATGGTTGGACTTTTTTCCAGACAGGCCTTGATATATCACTTTCTCTTTGTGAGAAGATAGACTTGCACCTCGTCTGGGATAGCTCTATGTTAATCTCTAGAAATGCTTGAAAGTCTGGTACTGACCCTTGGCTAATACCAAGATGAGATGTTCTAGTTAATGATATAATATACTATTTAAAGTTCAAAATTTCTTTGAAGACATCCTGTACTATCTTGTTTACATGGGGTAGGGATCTTTAGATTAACAGTTTGTTCCCAGTTTTACTGTTTACAGTTTTTTTTTTTGTGACCAAAGGAATATTAAAGTCTCCTCGGTAAACTTATGTCTCAGCTTCCTTGAAACCAAGATACTTTGAACAAATATTAGTGGTTGATAATCTAAGTGCAAAGTGCATTCTTTGCAACTGAGAAAGGACTCTGAGAGGTGCTCCTGGACATATAAAACATTTAAATGTTTGAACATGCTTTCTTTATCCTGCTGCATTTACCTTTATTAAAGTCTTGTGTGTGAAAAGTTATAAATTCTTTCAATTGTCTGACCCTATGTACTTGCTATAACTTCAGGCCCTACATTCAAATCTGAGACCTTGAGCGCCTTCTAAAATTGACCTTAAAAGGTAAAGCAAGCACTAGTCCTGGGACCACAAGTTGGAAATAACTTAACAAAACAGTAGGGGCCACAATTTTTGTGGGTTTTAAAGAAGACTGAAGGCCTGTGTAAGGAACCACAAAGACGTCTGTAGAATCCTGGATCTTAGTTCTTGGTGTAAGTGAAATAAATTAAGGAGTAGCATAGGCATAGAACAGACACTATTCCATCACACCCCAGTGTCCCCACTTCTGTCAAGGATATAACTCTTTCAGAAGCAAGGATATTGAGGCTGTAGGTGAAATTAAAATAAGGTCTCACAGTTATTTCTGCTGGTTCACAGACTTTTATTGTTCCAGAGACTGTCTCTGGAGGTAAAAGCATTACAGGATATAAGAAAGTAAAAGCCACAGCACACTAAAACTCACACAGTTAGCACTGGCTGGTGTGGCTCAGTGGATTGAGCACTGGCCTGTGAACCAAAGGGTCACCAGTTTGATTCCCAGTCAGGGCACATGCCTGGGTTGCGGGCCAGGCCCCTAGTAAGGGGCATGTGAGAGGTGACCACACACTGATGTTTCTCTCCATCTCTTTCTCCCTCCTTTCCCTTCTATCTAAAAATAAATAAATACAATATATTTTAAAAAATCACATAATTAAGTCAAGGTCTTCTGCCAAAGACCCACATTGTGCATAACCATTAAATACACTGCCTTCTATAAACTATCTGTTTTGAGTGTTGTTGGATTAAATTAGAGACAGTTTTGTATTCTGTGTGCTTTAAAGGTTCTAAATAGAATGTCTCCTATAAAGCATATGTGAATAGAGAATTTAGTAACAAACACACAGAAAGTGTCTTGTAATCTTAATCAAGTTAAAAAAAAGGAATAACCACTAAGAGCATGTCCAACACTAAAAAAATGGCTTAATAAATTGTGATACATCAAAATGGAATAGTATGCAGACTATTTTTACAAAATTAAGATTATGTAAAAACACAAGGTGTATGATATGTTAAATAAAACAGAAGAATACAAAGTAGCATATAAAAACATGAGCATATATAATTATATATGCAAGTTGAAGGAAACATAGTAAAACAGTGTATTATCATAATCAGAAGTGGGCTATTTTTTAATTAAAATATAATGTATAGACTTTGTGTATGTTATGTACATACACATATAACTTCTATGTATGTACATATAGACATAAGATATTCAGTAGTGGACACATTATTCTGGACTTTTTGGAGATGTGTTCTTATCATTTAGAGTAATGCTTTCCAATAGAACTTGCTGCAGTGATGACAATATTCTCTAGATCTGTGCACTCCAATATGGTAGAAACTAGCCACATGAGTCTACTATGCACTTGAAATTTGGCTAGTTTAGCTAAGAAATCTGAGTGGAGGACAGAAAAGGGGAAAAATTGGGGTAACTAATAAAATAGCAATAAAAGTGATAAAAAATGTAACTAGTTAAAATTTAAATTCAAATAGCCATATGTGACTAGTGGTTACCATATTGTTCTTTAAACAGTACAAGTTTAGAGCTAGAAAATGGATAAAATTCAGTAGTGTGTTCATTAGTCTCGATTTTCTCCAACGTCACTAATATTTTGTCTATGATCAATCAGAATATTTAAAAGTACTCTGTCTTTCACTTCACCCTTTGGAGCAAGAGATTGTGCAAAAAGTACACCCTGCTGAACTGCAAAGGATAAAAGAACTCCACTTACTTTCCACTTCACTGGTATTTTGATACATCAAATATCTTTACTGTAATCACAAATATAACAGAGACCTGTGGTTACCCAAACAGTTGCCCCTTTTGGGTACAAAGACATAAGAGACTAGAAAACCACTACCTCATAGGCTCCCTGGCTTACCGTGGCCTAAAATATACATGAACAAAGGGTTCCTACACAGTCAATAACCAGTATAAATAGGGAAAGAGAGGGCATTTGTTCTCCCACTTTAGAAAATGTGAAAGTTCTATATAACTGTTTATCTTTAGAATCCTATCCTTGTGCGTCCCTAGTAAGCAGTACCCACCTAACTTAAGCAGATCTCATCCTGACTTCTGCATTGCACACCACCTTCTTCTTCTATATCTTTGTGTAACTACCCTTTGCATCATAGTTCTCCAGTCTTATCTCCCACCTTCATCTTGAAATGTCATTTTTTTTCTCCAAAGGAAATATTGATTTGGATATTGATTAACAGGAGAATTTGGATTTGTGATGAGTAGGGAAAAAAGTATCTCAAAGTTGATATGAGGCAATTCCCAAACTCCAGAGAAGTGATGATTATTCATGATAATATGCTCAGGGACAATTCTGATAGAACTGAATGAAACTTTAAAAAATGGTGATGTTATTTACTAATCTAGCAAACTATCAGGCAGCAGTTTAAATACTTTTAACCAAATATTCTTTTTCATCTTGTATCTGGTCTAAAAATGATTTACTAATCAGCCTTTTTTTCCTGTCTCTACCAAGTGTGCAAAATTTACTTGGCTGGTTTAGAGGCCAAGTCTCTTGTATCAAATTTAAAATAAAACATTGACATAATAAATTTGTCGTATACCTTTTCCTTAAGTATTTGGAGGTCCTACCAAGGTGGCACAACTCATGAAAACCTGACAGGGTGAAGCAAGAACAGCTCTGAATCAAGCAATACCATACCTAGGGTGACTTTGAAAAACTTGGAGAGGAAAGTTGGAGTTAGAGTACTGGACATCCCCATGGTTTGGGCAATTACAGTAAATGCCCCCACTACTGTCCCTCCTAAAAGTACCTGGAAAGGTCTTTTGATGTTAGAAATATGTCATAAGACTGGTAGAAAAGTGAGTTGGGTTTGATACCATAGGTTTTTGGTCAATATATTAAATTATGTTACTGAGGGATGACCAAAGCTCCTAGCAAAGATAGAATGGGAAATTACTTATTTATCTCTTTTGATTGTAGGAAATTATTCTGTGGTAAATTGTTGAGAATTTTATGCCTCATTTTCATTTTCCTTTTAGGCAAAATTGTATAATTTGCCCAGAAATATTTCACATGTTGGTCTATGTCTGTAAATGTTCATTTGCAATTCTTTATGTTTGTGAACAGAGATATTCTAGATATAGAGCATCCTGTTTGCTTTAAATACCTTTGGAAAATAATGGCAATTGGTTGCAGGAATTGGTCATGTGTATGCACCAGGAGAACATCTAGTTCAAACTGAGATCTATCTTGAAATGAAGAAACAGAAAACATGTTCAGCTAATATGAATATATGCCACCTTATTCTGTGATATTAGAGAAAATGTTTGTGAGTGCTGGGCATAGTGACTAAAGGATTTGCTGGAATATACTAAAAGATAAGGACTGCCTCTAGGGATATAAATAGTATTCTCAAATGAGAACTCTTTTGAGTTCTTAATTACTTACTGTCATAGTTTATGTTCTTTTGAACATAAAACCAGAGATAGAGTTTAGCAAGTGGAATGGTTATGAAGGGATCAACACCTATGGGAGGTAGGGTGATCAAGTAAACATGGGCAGAAGGAGAGGTTCAAACTGTAATGCAGGCCCTACAAATGCCTTGGGCAACCCTGTGGGGAACTCTGGAGTGAAAATAGCCCTTCAGAATTGTTCCCTGTGGAGGTGGAGATGGCTATACATTTACATGTCTACATGGACCAGGGTAGTGGTGGTAACTTTGTGACTCCTGCAGCTCAGATATCTCTGAGAGTTGAAGGCTTCCTGCTTAGATCACTCCCAGCACCTAGGGCAAGTCATTCAATGAAGGAGATCTTGGTGGAGCATTTTTGGATTCACCTCCTTAGTTATGTAATTTTGTGAGACTAAATTGCCTAATCTGGAGGAAAATGAACAAGACTGTTAAATTTATCATATTTAATGGAGCACGTATTTCATTAGTCTTAGGGACTTAGCTTACATACATTTAGAATAAATGGTCTCGAGATCTCATACATAGAAAAGGTGAAATAAAAAATACGATGTGAAGTCGTGCTAAAAAAAAAAAAAAACATTGAGTTTTTGGTAAGGGCTGACCTTTAGGTTACTAAGATAAGAAAGAAATAAACATTAGTATCAGACCAATTTTAAGAATATATTCCAAATGAAGAAAGTTTGGCAAAATTTGATTGATTTTAATATTATGTAATAAATAGAGAATTATAAAATAATGTCAAAAGTCAAACATGAGAATTATAAAAGTTAACTTAGTACTCTTAGTTATGGTAAGTCATATAGAAATTAAACTACTTTATTTTGAAAGATAGTACAAAATCCTAAACTTGATTAAAAAAAAAAAAAACCTCTACAAAAATGGATATGGAATAGGAGAAATAGGTGAACTTGTTTTTTGTTTTTTTTAGATTAAATAACTTGAAAAATATTTTTAAAAATGTATGCAAAGAATCCTTAAAACTCAACAAAATAAATGACTTGATTTAAAAAATGGGCCAAAGATCTTAACAGACTCCTCACCAAAGAAGATATATAGATGGCAAATAAGGACATGAAAATATGTTCCACATAATATGTAATCAGGGATATGAAATTGAACTGGAGAAACAAAAACAAATAAATCCCAGAGCAGGTAGAAGGAAGGAAATAGTCAAGATTAGAGCAGGAATGAATGACATAGAGACGAAAAGTACAATTCAAAGGATCGACCAATCCAGGAGCTGGTTCCCTGAAAAGATAAAAAAAAAAAAAAATCGACAAGCCTTTAAGCAAACTGTTAAAGAAAAAAAGGGAAAGGACCCAAATTAATAATATCAGATGAAAGAGGAGAAATAGCAACTGATACCACAGAAATACAAAGGATTGTCAGAAACTACTATGAACAATTATATGCCAAGAAATATGAAAACCTTGATGAAATGGACAAATTTTTAGAAAAGTATAATCTTCCAACACTGAAGGAGGAAGAAACAGAAAGCTTGAACAGACCGAAAACAGCTGGGAAAATTGAAGGAGTCATCAAGAAACTCCCAGCACACAGAAGCCCAGGGCCAGACGGTTTCCCAGGAGAGTTTTACAAAACATTTAAGGAAGAGCTAACCCCTGTCCTTCTCAGACTATTCCAAAAGATCCAAGAGGAGAGAAGACTCCCAGACTCTTTTTATGAGGCCAGCATCACCCTAATCCCAAAACCAGATAAACACCATACAAAGAAAGAAAACTACAGGACAATTTCGCTGATGAACAGAGATGCTAAAATCCTCAACAAAATATTGGCAAACCACATCCAGAGATACATTAAAAAAGTTATCCACCATTATCAAGTGGGATTCAGCCAGGGATGCAGGGATTGTTCAATATATGCAAGTCAATAAATGTAATATAACACATAAATAAAAGAAAAGACAAGAACCACACGATTATCTCGAAAGACGCAGAAAAAGCATTCGATAAGGTACATCACCCATTTATGAGCAAAACACTCAGCAAAATGGGAATAAATGGGGCATTCTTCAACGTAATAAAGGTCATATATGAAAAACCTACAGCCAACATCATATTCAACAGGCAAAAACTGAAAGCTTTCCCACTAATATCAGGAACACAACAAGGATGTCTGCTTTCACCACTTCTTCTCAACATCGTATTGGAAGTCCTAGCCACAGCGGTCAGACAAAAAAAAAAAGAAATAAAAGCCATCCAAATAGGAAAGGAGGAAGTAAAACTATCACTGTTTGCAGATGACATGATAGTGTACATAGAAAACCCTGTATACTCCACCAAAAAACTCCTCAACCTAATAAGTGAATCTGGCAAAACAGCAGGATACAAAGTCAACATTCAGAAATCAAAGGCATTTTTGTACATCAGCAATGAAATAGAAGAAGAAGGAATCAGAAAAAAATATAGCATTCAATATAGGAACAAGAAAAATAAAGTACCTAGGAATAAATTTAACCAAGGAGGTAAAACACCTATATGCAGAAAACTATACAACATTGAAGAGAGAAATTAAGGAAGACACAAATAAATGGAGCCATATACCATGCTCATGGATTGGAAGAATTAATATCATCAAAATGTCCATACTACCCAAAGCAATTTGTAGATTCAACGCAATCTCTATTGAGATTCCACTGACATATTTCACAGAAATAGAACAGACATTTCAAAAACTTATATGGAACCATAAATGACCCTGAATAGCTTCAGCAATTTTGAGAAAGAAACACAAAGTAGGAGGGATCACAATACCAGACATCAAACTATATTACAAAGCCACTATACTCAAAACAATCTGGTACTGGTACAAGAACAGACCCATAGACCAGTGGAACAGAATAGAAAGCCCAGAAATAAGCCCAGGTCTTTATGGGCATCTAATATTTGAAAAAAGGGGGCAGAAACATAAAGTAGAGCAATAATAGCCTCTTCAACAAATGGTGTTGGGAGAACTGGATGGCTACATGCAAAAAATTGAAATTGGATCATCAGCTGACACCATACACAAAAATAAACTCAAGATGGATTAAATACTTAAATATAAGTCACAACACCATCAAAGTCTTGGAGGAGAACATTGGCAGGAAACTCTCAGATATCTTGCACAGCAATTTTTTCACTGATATGTCTCCTAAAGCAAGGGACATTAAAGGAAGAATAAGCAAGTGGGACCTCATGAAAATAAGAAGCTTCTGCACGGCTAAAAAAAAAAATAAGCAAAATGAAAAGGGAGCCAACCCTATGGGAAAATATATTCGCTAATGATACATCAGATAGAGGTTTGATCTCCAAGATATATAAAGAAGTCCCTCGACTCCACTCCAAGACGACAAACGACCCCATCAAAAAATGGGCAAAGGACCTGGGCAGACGCCTTTCCAAGGAGGAGATACAGGGGGCCCAGAGGCATTTGAAAGGACGCTCAGCATCACTAGCCATCAGAGAAATGCAGACCAAAACCACCATGAGGTACCACCTCACACCGCTCAGAATGGCCATCATAAACATATCCACAAACTACAGGTGCTAGCGAGGCTGTGGAGAAAAGGGAACCCTCGTCCGCTGTTGGTGGGAATGCAGACTGGTGCAGCCACTGTGGAAAGCAGTGTGGAATTTCCTCAAAAAGCTGAACATGGAACTGCCTTTTGATCCAGTGATTCCCCTGCTGAGACTATGCCCTAAGAATCCCAAAACACCAATTCAAAAGAACCTATGCACCGCAATGTTCATAGCCGCACAATTTACAATAGCCAAGTGTTGGAAGCAACCTAAATGCCCATCAATAGATGATTGGATCAAAAAACTATGGTACATTTTCACAATGGAATACTACACAGCAGAAAGAAAAAAAAAAAAGAACTACTAACGTCTCGACAGCATGTTTGGAATTGGAGAGCATAATGCTAAGTGAAATAAGCCAGAGGGTAAAAGACAAATACCATATGATCTCACCTATAAGTGGAACCTAACCAACAAGACAACGATGCAAGGAATGTAAGACCAGCAACACTGAAAGAAAAGAAACCAGCAGAGACAAGAGGGAAAGAGGGAGGGGGACGAGGGAAAAGTAAGAGAAGGGGAAATTCAAGGACCATATAGCAAGGACTCATGGAAAAAATCAAAAGGGAATAGTTGAGGGAGAAGGGAGGGTGGGAGGGGGCAAGGGAAAGTGGTGGGGGGAAGGCAGCGACAAATGTATTTTAAAAAATTAATTAATTACAAAAAAATTTGAAACACCAAAAAAAAAAAAAAAGAAAAAGAAACAGACTCTTTGATGCAGAGGACATACTGACAGTTGTCAGACAGGTAGAAAGTTGGGGTAATGGGTGACAAAGATAGACCCGTGGACACAGAGAACAGTATGGTGAATGCAAGAAGGAAAAGAGGGTGCGGGAGGTAGAAGAAGGTAAAGAGAGGAGAACACATATGGTATGGTAAATACATAATATAATATACAGATGATGTACTGTAGAATTGTATACCTGAAACCTATATAATTTTACATTAACCAATGTTACCCCAGTAAATTCAATTAAAAATAAAAAGAATTACAAATTGGTAGTTACAAAGTAGTCACAAGTTTGTATAGTTACAGCATTAGGGAACATAGCCAATGATTGTAATGACTATGTATGTTGACAGGTGGGTACTTGAACTATCAAGGAGATCACTTTGTAAAATCTGTAACTGTCTAACCCCTATGCTGTACATTTGAAACTAATACAAAATGATATTGAATGTAAGATGTAATTAAATATAAAACTTAAAACTAAAAAAAAAAACACAAGATTTTTTGTTTTAATCTTTATTGTATATTTTCCATTACCAGTTAGTCTCCTTGCACCCTCCCCCCAGCAATCACCATACTGTTGTCCATGTCCATGATTCCATTTTCCTTTTTGCTCATTCTGCTACATACTTATTAGAATGGCCAAAATCCAGAACACTGACAACACCAAATATCAGTGGAGCAAGAGGAACTCTTATGCATTACTGGTGGGAATGCAAAAAAAGTGCAGCCATTTTGGAAGAAAACTTGGAGGTTTCTTATAAAACTAAAAATATTCTTATAAAACAATCTAGCAGTCATGCTCCTTAGTATTTATCTAAGAAGATTTTAAACTTTATGCCAAACAAAAACTTGCATGTGGTCATTCATAGAAGCTTTCTTTATAATTGCCAAAACTTAGAAGCAATCAAGATATCCTTCAGTAATTGAATGGATAAATTGTGATATGTCCAGATAATGGAATACTGTTCAGCAGTAAAAAGAGTTATCAAGCCATGAAAAAAACAGATATCACTTACATGCATATTATTAAATGAAAGAAGTTTATCTTGAAAGGCTACATACTGCATGGTTCTACTCTGAAAAAGTCAAAATATGGAGAGAGTAAAAGGATCAGTGGTTGTCAGAGGTTGAAGAGATAAATAGGTGAAGCACAGAAGATTTTTAAGGCAGTGAAACTACTCTGTATGATCTTATAATAATGGGTACATATCATTATAAATTTTTCAAAACCCATATAATATACAATACCAAGAATGAACTCTGGTGTGAATTACAAACTTGGGTGATTATGATATAAGTTTATTAATTGTAACAAGTGTACCACTTTGGTGGAGAATGTTGATAATGGGGATACTATGCATATAAGGATAGGGCAGAGGGCATATGGAAAATCTATGTATTTTCCATTCATATTTGCTGTAAAATATAAACTTGTCTAAAACATCTTAATTTAAAAATTACTTAATTTTATAAGAGATTTTTTGTAATTTTATCACAGTGTAGAATATGATGTTAAGTACATAAAATACTTGATTTTATTATCATGCAAAATAGTCTAAATAACTGAGACTTTCTTATACTTATGGGTCAGAAAACGGATCATTACTGGCACAAAAATTTTCAGAATATGTAAGTATAAATAGAGAGTCTCTTTTTAAATTTATATATCATATTTATTCTATTACAGTTGTCTCAATTTTTACCCCTTTACCCCCTTCCACCCATCCCACCCCCAGCCCCAACTCCCACAGTCAATTCCCGCTCTGTTGTCCATGTCCATGGGTCATTCATACATGTTCTTTGTCTAGTCTCTTCCTCTTCTTTCCACCATTGGTCTCTTTCCCCATCCCCTCTGGTCACTTTCATTCTGCTCCATGTTTCGTGCCTGTGGTTTATTTTGTTTGTTAGTTTATTTTGTTGAGTGTAGAATCCACTTGTAGGTAAGATCATACAGTATTTGTCTTTCATCAACAGGCTTATTTCACTTAGTTTAATATTCTCCAGTCCCATCCATGTTGTCACAAAAAGTAGGAGTTCCATCTCTCTCTCTCTCTTTCCTTCTTAAATGCAGATTGATTTTATTTCTTTTTTAAAAGTCAGTTAATTATAAAACATTAAAAATCTTTAAAACCATTATAAAGTCTCAGCAATTAAACCAACATAACACCAGCACAGATAAAATTGAGTAAATCAATGAAATATAATTAGCATACTAGACACAAATGTTTATATCTGTCTGACAATGTAATATATGATTAAGTTGATATTTCAAATCAATGGGTGAAATAAGGCTTAGTCAACAAATGAGATGCATGGAACACTATTACTTGAAATAAAACAAATATAGAGCCCTATTTCACACATTATACAAGAAATATTCAGGTGAGTTAAAAATCAATATGTAGAATCTAAGGAGTTTTAGAAGAAAATCAAACTAATATTTTTCATGACCCAAAGTAAAATATTCAAACTCAGAAGCTATAAAATAAATATTAACAATATGACTATATTAAACATTTAACTATATAGTAATATACATATAAAAAGTTAAAGGACAAGGAAGAGAATAGAAAAGTATTTGCAACACATCTAAAACATGGTTTTTGGGGTTTTTTTTTTTTTTTTGGACAAAAGTTCTACAAACCTTTAATCAATAAATGGATAAAGACTACCAAAAAGTCATTTAAACTTTTTTTTAAATAATAGAATTAGGTAAGAAATATACTAAAACAGGTTTAGTTTCAACAAATAGTGAAGGAACAATTAAAATAACACCATTGTCACAATCAGATCAATGAGTTAAAAATATTGGTAATATCAAGTGTTGGCAACTCTGAAAGGAACGGGGTATTCATAGAAAATTTTTCTGCAGCTTAAAGCAGTTCTCTTAGCATATTTTGCAGTGCTGGTTTGGTGGAGGTGTAGTCTTTTAGCCTTTTTTTCTGGAAAACTCCTTATTTCACCTTCCATTTTGATTAAGAACCTTGCTGGGTAGAGCACTCTTGGTTGCAGGCCTTTCCTTTTCATGACTTGGAATATTTCTTGCCATTCCCTTCTGGCTTGCAGTGTTTCTGTTGAGAAGTCAGATGCTAGCCATATTGTGGCTCCCTTATATGTTACTATCTCTTTCTCCCTTGTTTGCTTTAGGATTATCTGTCTTTGATAGTTGCCATTTCAATGATGACGTGTCTTGGAGTGGGCCTCACTGGGTTCCTCTCGAATGTAACCCCGTATGCTGCCTGGACTTGTGTGCCTTTTTCTCTCCTCCAATTAGGGAAGTTTTCCATCATGACTTTTTCAAAGAGGTTCTCTATACCTTCCTCATCCTCTTCTCCTTCTGGTATCCCTATTATACTGATATTATTACATTTCAGGTTGTCCCTGCATTTTCCGCAATGCCTCTTCATTCTTTTTGAGTCCTTATTCATTTTCTTGCTCTTTTGGGGAGCTTTTTTCTACTTTGTCCTCCAGCTTGCTGATTCGGTCTTCAGCTTCATCTAGCCTGGTTTTGATTCCTTCTACTGTGTTCTTCAATTCAGAAATTATATTCTTCATTTCCTCTTGTCTCTTATGGATATTTTCTATGTCCTTTTTGATGCTGATAGAGTTTGCAGTAAGTTCCTTGTAGTTCCCCTGTATTTTTTTGTTAATTCTCTCTGAGTTCACTGAGCTCATTGAGCTTCCTTAGAACCATTATTTAGAACTCAATATCTGATAGTTTACTCGCCTCTATTTCTTTTAGTTCTCTTCATGGGGATTCCTCCTTTCCCTTTGAGTGGAGAATATTTCTTTGTCTTCCCATTATTTGTGAGACTCTTCTTTTTTGCTTCTGTTTCTTAAGTTGATCTGTCTTGATTTCCTGACTTGGTGTTGTGAACGTCTTTGTTTGGAAACCGCTGTTTTTACTTCCTGGATCTGCCTGTGATGATGTCATATGTTGACCCTGGCTGACCTTCGGCAGTCTGTTTGAGACTTCTGGTAATCTACTGTCTGTGACTGTCTCCTTCAGCTGTTAATCTAGTCACTCTGCACTCAGCAGGCCACCTTAGACAGCTAGGGTGGGGCAGAGTCCCTCCGGGGGGCTGGGTTATTGGGTCCTGTGATGCTCCTATGTATGAGGGAGGAGTCTGCACTGGGATCCCGCTGGCTACTCTCTCCGGTCTCTCCCCAAAGCCTCCATCCCCAGTCTTTCCACAAGGGTCACCAGATCTCTCTGCACCCCCTTTAGCCAGGGATCTACTCTCTGTGGCTGCCACTCTGCACACAGTAGACATCTTAGACAGCACAGTGCAGGGTGGAATCCCACCTAGGGGTGAGGCTATTTGGTCCTTTGATGCTAGTGCCACTCAGAGGTGTGGTCTCTGCCTGAGCAAGATGGCTTCTGCCGCATGTGGGATGAGTCAGCACCAAGATCCCGCTGGCTACTTCCTTAGTTCTCTCCCCAAAGGCTCCTTCCCCAGCCTCTCCTCAGGTGTCTGTAGCCCACTCTGCCCCTGACTTTGCCAGAGACCAGGGTAAGTGGCTGCAAATAAAAATTTTTCTTTGTCCCTTTAAATAGTTCTTTGCATCTCCCGCCGCCTGTCTCTGGCAGAAAGCAACCCTGCGCTTTACGCAGCTGGCTGTTATCTGTGTACTTTCTGAGCTCTCATGTTGTAGGCTACAGATCACTGCTTTTGGTTTAGACTCCACTTTCCTCAGGGAGATTCAACTGGCGATTTCAATATCCTTCTGGTGCTCTAACCCGTGGGTGCCCTGCCCGACTTCTCAGGTCTGTACTGCACTCCTTACCAGTTAGATTGCACTAAAGCCGATTCTTCTGTCTCCGAGATTACAAGGCTCCTCTCTCGCTATTGGTCATTTGTTTGTTCCAGGCGCTTTCTCCACAATTTAGTTGTAATTCCAGGTTTTTCCTGGGAGGAGGTCATTGTGACTTCCACTCACTCCTTCGCCATCTTGATTCCTCTCCTAAAGAGTCTTAACTAAATTGAATGATAATAACTAGGTTAGGATTGAGGGTGGGTTAGTGGAGGAGAGTGGTGGGGAGAAAAAAGTAGACAACTGTACTTGAAAAATGGTAAAAAAAATTAAGAAAAAAAGAATTGTAATAATTAATATCTTTCTGTTTTTTTTTTGTTTTTGTGAGATCCAGACAGTGTTTCAAAAAGCATAAACCCCAGAATTACTCCTCTTGCATTATGTGAGTAAAATGTCATTGTTCTATATGTTTCTGAGAAGAGATTTTTAATACCAATAGTGGTTATGTATGTATTTAATTAATTTACAACTCACTAAGGATCTTGCAATTATCTTTTAAGTTTCTCCATAAATTTTATACTGGTGTAATTAATAATATGAATTTACTTAGATTTTTTTAATTTTTATTCAATTATTTAGGGTGACATTCGTTAATAAAATTATGTAATTTCATAATATATTATCTGTACATTGCATTGTGTGTTCAGAATGGCTCTCTTCAATAAATCAACAAAAAACAAGTTCTGGAGAGGATATGGAGAGAAGGGAACCCTAATGCAGTGTTGGTGGGAATGCAGACTAGTGCAGCCACTGTGGAAGGCAGTATGAATTTCCTCAAAAAATTAAACATAGAACTGCCTTATTACCCAGTGATCCCACTTCTGAAAATATAATCCAAAGAAACCTGAAACACTGGTTCAAAAGAATATATGCATCTCTATGTTCATTGCTGAATTATTTACAATAGTAAAGATTTGGAATTAGCCCAAGTGCCCATCAGTAGATGAGTAGATAAAAATACCTAGAAAATTTTGAAATATTTCAAAGTGAATAGAGAAAAAAAAGAAAAAAGGAATCAGTCACAAATAATAGTTTTAAATTATATATTCTCAAATATATGTATACATATATGTCAGTAAAGAAAAAGTATTATATGTTTACAATGATTAAAAGCTAAAGTATAAATTTTCAAGTAATGTTATAATCTTTCATTTTTTAGTATGATTATATATGTATATATTTATTTTGTTTACTTACTTATTAATAAATTTTATGTTTAAGTGAGAGGAAATACTGGTAGTTCAGCAGACAAAATAAAATGTCATTAGAGTACTGTCTGTTCTGATTGTGAGGCAATAAAAAGTTATTTGCTTTCAGCACATTTCCAGATGGCGAATAATTTTTGCCTCACCCAATCTGACTACATTCTCAAAAAAGTCTGTTAATTTTTATGCTATTTTATTTTTTTGAGAATTTCATAACTATAGACAACTGCAAATAACTGACACAAAGAACTAAACACTTAATATTTATTATGAAATAATTTTTATGGTTGTTATATGATATTGCTAGTCTTTGGAGCTTTCTTGTCTTCAAAGAATTGCACTCTCACCTGAAAATTATTATGATGTTGCTTTCCTCTAAATTCCAACCTCATATTCAGAATAATACAACTGAAAATGTGATTTTTTGGCACCCGTATCACATTCATTGTGCCCGAGACACCTGTTAGCACTGAAGAATTTCTCATCTTAGAACCCAGAAACTGGCATTCATGAGCAAGAAGAGATGTGAGAAATAATTAGATTTGTTAGGTATGCTCCTTATCTTCTTAATTGACTCAAAAAAATGCTAAAAGTTGTTCTTAACTAGGATGCAAAATTTTGAGAAGGCTCTCAAATCCCCTAGTTTAATTTTGTGCAAGTCAAGTGCTATAATACACCTTTTTAATAGTGGTTAATTTCTAAATGTATAGGTTCCCACTTTTATTCTTATGTAGGGGTTGACATATTATCAACCGACTGACTTTTTGAAAATTTTAGTCCAAGATTTAAAAAATCTTATCAGATGTTAGTGATCATGACACATTTTACCAGAGATACTAAGATGCTCCAGATTCAGCAATTACTATGATATCATTACCAAAATCTGACAAAGTATATCCTGGTAAGATTTGGGGAGAAAAAATAAATCCCAGGATCTTCCCAAGTGTAAAAGCATGATGAGACTTTTATTCCATTGACCAGTGGTCTCAAAAAACTATACGATCTCACAATTAACAAAAGATGAGGAGAAGTATATCTGTCCCAGTTTTTTTTGCCCCCAGAGAACTGGCACTGAATAAAAATGTGTATAAAACATCCCTGAAAATTTATAACCACAAGTCAGGCCTTTTATGATTTGCAACCTACATAATCTAGATGGTCAACAAAGCTTTAAGCCAATGGTTTACATTAAAGTTATTGAGGACTGATAATGTACCCAGTATGGAGTAGAAGTAGATGTAAATTATTTATGTGTGAATAATATTCATGCTAGATATCGAAAAGCTCTATTTTTTAAAATTTATTTATTCCTTTTAAATTTTTTTCACATATATTTGTCTCCATTTACCCGCCAATACTCTCACCTGACCCACCACACACACCTCCAGCCCTCAATCCTTCCCCACCTTTGTTTCATACATGTGTCATTCACAGCTGTTCATTGATCTGACTCTTCCACTTCCCCTCCCTGCTACCCCAACAGCCCCTTCCTCCCAACACTGTGGGTTTCTTCTTTCATATTTTCCTTGCCTACTTGCTTTGCTGATTAAGTTCCACTTATAGGTGAGATCATATGATATTTGTCTTTTACCCTGTGGCTTATTTCAATTAGCATAATGCTCTCCAGTTCCATTCATGCTGTTGTGAAGGAGGGAATTTCTTTCTTTCTGCTGCCTAGTATTCCATTGTGTAAATGTACCATAGTTTTCTTTTTTTTTTAATTAATTAATTTATTTTTTCAAATACATTTGTCTCTGCCTACCCCCCACCACTTTCCCTTGCCCCCCCGCTCGCTCTGACCCTCCATCCCTCAACTCTTCCCCTTTGGTTTTGTCCATGAGTCTTTGCTATATGTTCCTTGACTTTCCCCTTCCCTTTCTTTTCTACCGCCCCCCTCTCCTTCCCTCTTGTCTCTGTTGGTTTCTTTTCCTTTCAGTGTTGCTGGTCTTATTTTCCTTGCATCTTTGTATTGTAGGTGAGGTTCCACTTATAGGTGAGATCATATGGTATTTGTCTTTCGCCCTCTGGCTTATTTTGCTTAGCATAATGCTCTCAAGTTCCATCCATGCTGTCGCAAAGTTTAGTAGTTTTTTTCTTTCTGCTGCGTAGTACTCCATTGTGTAAATGTATCATAGTATTTTGATCCAATCATCTACTGATGGGCGTTTAGGTTGCTTCCAACACTTGGCTATTGTAAATTGTGCTGCTATGAATGTTGGGGTGCATAGGTTCTTTTGAATTGGCGTTTTTGGATTCTTAGGGTATAGTCCCAGCAGGGGAATCACTGGATCAAAAGGCAGTTCCATGTTCAGCTTTTTGAGGAAATTCCACACTGCTTTCCACAGTGGCTGCACCAGTCTGCATTCCCACCAACAATGTACTAGGGTTCCGTTTTCTCCACAGCCTCGCTAGCACCTGTTGTTTGTTGATCTGTTTATGATGGCCATTCTGACTGGTGTGAGGTGGTACCTCATGGTAGTTTTGATCTGCATTTCTCTGATGGCTAGTGATGCTGAGCATCCTTTCAAATGCCTCTCGGCCCTCTGTATCTCCTCCTTGGAAAAGCGTCTGCCCAGGTCCTTTGCCCATTTTTTGATTGGGTCGTTTGTCTTCTTGGAATGGAGTCGAGGGAGTTCTTTATATATCTTGGAGATCAAATCTCTATCTGATGTATCATTCGCGAATATATTTTCCCATACTGTTGGCTCCCTTTTAATTTTGCTCATGTTTTCTTTAGCCGTGCAGAAGCTTCTTATTTTGATGAGGTCCCACTTGTTTATTCTTTCCTTTATGTACCATAGTTTTTTGGTCCACTCATTTACTGATGGGCACTTTGGTTGCTTCCAGGACTTGGCTACTGTAAATTGTGCTGCTATGAACATTGAAGTGCATAGGTTCTTTTGAATTGGTGTTTTGGGATGATTAGGGTATAATCCCAGCAGTGGAATCACTGGGTCAAAAGGCAGTTCCATTTTTAGCTTTTTTAGGAAATTCCAAACTGTTTTCCACAGTGGCTGCACAAGTCTGTACTCCCACTGACAGTGTACTAGGGTTCCCTTCTCCCCACAACCTCAACAGCACCAGTTGTTTGTTAATTTATTTATGATGGCCATTCTGACCATTGTAAGTTGTACCTCACAGTGGTTTTAATTTTCATCTCTCTGATGGCTATTGATGTAGAGCAACCTTTCATATGTCTCTGGGCCATCTGTAAGTCCTCCTTGGAGAAGTGTCTGTTGAGGTTCTTTGCCCTTTTTTTCACATGTTTATTTTTTAAACTTATAAATCATGTTTATTATATTAAAGTTGTCTCAATTTTCTCCCCTTTACCCCCCTCCACCCCCCACCCCCCCACTGCTCCCACAGTCAATTTCCACTCTGTTGTCTATGACCATTAGTCATTCGTGAATGTTCTTTGTCTAGTCCATTCTCCTTCTTTCCACCATTGTCCTCTTTTCCCACCCTCTCTGGTCACTTTCAGTCTGCTCCATGTTTTCATGCCTGTGGTTTATTTTGTTCATTAGTTTATTTTGTTGAGTAGAGTCCACTTAGAGGTGAGATCATATAGTATTTGTCTTTCATCAACCGGCTAATTTTGCTTAGCTTAATATTCTCCATTTCCATCCATGTTGTCACAAAAGGTAGGAGTTCCATCTCTCTTTCTCTCTCTTTTTCTTTCTTAAATGTATATTGATTTTATTTATTCTTTTTAAATGTCAAGGTTAATTATAAAATATTAAAAAATTAAAAGCATTATAAAGTCTCAGCAATTAAACCATCATGACACTAGCACAAAAATAATCAATTAGATCAATGAAATATAATGAGCATTCTAGAGACATCTTTTGCCCATTTTTTAATTAGATTGTTTGTCTTCTGGGAGAGGAGCCATTAGAGTTCTTTATGTATTTTGGAGATAAAACCCCTGACTGAAATATCATTGGCAAATATATATTCCGGTACTGTTGGTTCCCTTTTCATTTTGCTGATGTTTTCTTTAGCTGTGCAAAAGCTTCTTATTTTGATGAAGTCCCATTTGTATATTTTCTCCTTTATGTCACCAATATGCTCTATAAGACATATTGGTGAAAATATTTCTGCATGGGATATATGAGAGTTCCCTGCTTATGTTCTCCTCTAAGATTTTTATGGTGTTCTGACCTATAGTTAAGCCTTTTACCCATTTTGAGTTTATTTTTGTGTATGGTGTAGTTGGTGGTCAAATTTCAAATTTTGCATGGAGCTGTCCAGCTCTCCCACACCATTTCTTGAAGAGGGTATTTTTACTCTATTTTATGCTTCTTTACCCTTTGTCAAATGTTAGTTTACCATAGAGACATGAGTTTATTTCAGGGCTCTCTATTATGTTCCTTTGATCTATGTGTCAGTTCTTATGCCAATACCAGATTTTTTTATTACAGTGGCCTTGTAATATAGTTTGACGTCAGGTATTGTGATCCCTCCTACTTTTTTTTTTCTTTATCAAAATTGCTGCAGCTATTTGGGGTCACTCATGGTTCCATATAAAGGTTTTTTTTTTTTTTTGTGGGCAAAACCTTTTTTAAAAATTTTTAGTAGTTGAGGGGAGTATTTCTTTGTCATGTTTATGTCTATAAACTTCTTTATTTTATTTTTTTATTTTTTAAATTTATTTACTTTTTAAATACATTTGCCTCTACCTCCCGCCCACCACTTTCCCTTGCCCCCTCCCTCCTTCCCTCCCTCAGCTCTTCCCCTTTGGTTTTGTCCATGAGTCCTTGCTATATGTTCCTTGACTTTTCCCTTCCCTTCCCTTTCCCTGCCCCCCGCTTCCCTCTTGTCTCTGTTGATTTCTTTTTTGAAGTGTTTGTACTATATCTGCAAAATATGTCATTGGTATTTTAATAAGGATTGTGTGGAATCTATAAATTACCATTGGTAGTATGAACATTTTGATGACAGTTCTTCCAATCCATGACCATGCTATATGCTCCCATTTATTTGTGTTTTCCTTAATTTTTTTTTCTTCATTTTTGTGAAGTTTTCTGAGTACAGGTCTTTTACTTCCTTGGTTAAGTTAATTCCTACATACTTGATTTTTCTTGTTGCTATAGCAAATGGGATTTTTTCCTTGATTTCTTGTTGGGAAACACCCTGTCTGGCTTCAGTAACTGTAACCCCACTGGCAGGCTGAAGGGCCCTAAAGCTGGAAATAATCAAGGGGGCCTTTGGGAAACAGGTTCCTGCGGATACATAACCTGTACCCCCTGGCAGGGGCACAGCTCCTGCCTTTTGACTTTGCCATGTGATGATCAATAATCCCTGATGGATAAGTTATCTTGTGCTGAGAGATCAACATAAGACAGATATCGATCAAGGTATTGACAGCAGACAAGAAATTGGGGTACATGGAGAAAGGGTAAGAAGTCCCATACCCCTCGGCTTGCCTTGGACATAGCCAGAGTCCTCATTCTATCTGAAAGAAGTCTCCTTGTCTCTTTGCAGCTCCCTCCCCCACCTGGCTCAGGCTCCAAACAATACTGGAGTCAGTCCTAAAGCAGATCTGGCATTTCCCAGATAAATCAGGCCTACAAGTAAATTCTTTAAAGTGTGCTTTTTTCTTCCCTCAGAAGGCCTATCCAGCTTATGCAGGGAAGGAAATTTACATTATTCACAGGCCCTAACCCTATACCCTTGGTCACTCTTATGTTTACTACACCCTTATGTTTAGTAGTCTCTGTTGTTTACTAGTCTCCTCTTAGACTCATGTAAGTCAGTGTGTTCCTGCCATTTATTTTCTTCAAAACATCACTCATTCTCTGTAAACATTAACATACTTATGTAATGAGATGACCTGTGCATTCCTGTTACATAGCCCCACTGATAACCTTTTCAATAAAAGCCTTTGAACAAAGAGAATCAGGGCCTTCTCCACTAGAGGGGTGTGCCATGTCCCCTCTCCTGGCAGACAAAGAAGTGTTTGCGATGACTTGTGTTTATAACCCCCATCTGTGACAATACTGGGATGGACTCTGAGAGATTCAGAGCACTACTCCAATCTCAGCTGGCCCTGTATGATAACCCTCAGATCCGGGAGTGCTGCACTCCACACGATGCGCTACTCATGATGTGTTCCGTCTTCCCATGTCAGTTGCTGCCCGGACCTGGGACGAGCAGAGCTCTGCTCCCCATGGTGGCATGCCCCGTATTGCTGCTGCACTACAATTTCTGATTCTGATATTTAATTGTTGGTGTACAAAAATGCCTTCAAATTCTGAATATTAACTTTCTATCCTGGTGTTTTGTAAAATTCACTTATTAGATCAAATAGGTTTTGGGTGGAGACTTGGGAGTTGTCTATGTACATTATTGTGTCATGTTCAAACAATGACAGTTTTACTTCCTCCTTTCCAAATTGTTTGCCTTTTATTTCTTTTTCTCTTCTGAACACTGTGTCTAGGACTTCCAATACTATATTTCATAGAAGTGGTAAAAGCAGCCAACCTTGTCTTATTCCCTATCTTCATGGGAAAGCTTTTACTTTTTTGCCCATTGAGTACAATGTTGATTGTAGGTGTTTCATATATGGGCTTTATTATGTTCAAGTATGCCCCCTTTACTCCCACTTTTCTGAGTGTTTTTATCATAAATGGATGCTGTACGTTATCGAATGTTTTTTCTGCATCTATTGATACGATCATGTGATTTTTGTCTTTCCTTTTGCTTATGTGATGTATTACGTTTATTGATTTGTGAATATTGAACCATCCTTGCATCCCTGGAATGAATTGCACATGATCATGCTAGATGATCATTTTAATGTATTGTTGGATGTGGTTTGCCAAAATTTTGCTGAGAATTTTAGTGCCTATGTTCATCAGTGATATTGGCCTGTAGTTTCCTTCTTTGTCATATCTTTATCTGGTTTTGGAATTAGAATGTTTCTGGCCTCATAAAAAGAGTGTGGGAAACTTCCCTCTTTTTGGATTTTTTTTGAATAGTCTGTGAAGAAGAGGAGTTAGCTCTTCCTTAAAAGTTTTTTTTGTTTGTTTGTTTTTTTTGTTTTTATTCTCTGGTGAAACCATCCAGTCCAGGGCTGTTGTGTGCCAAAAGTTGATTGATGAGTGCTTCAATTTCACCAACTTTATGGAACTGTTCAGGCTTTCAGCTTCATATTCATTAAGTGCTGAAAGGTTATATTTTTCTAGAATTTATCAATTTCATCAAGGTTTTCAAATTTCTTGGCATGTAACTGTTCAAAGTAATTTCTTTCAATCCTTTATATTTCTGTAGTATCAGTTGTTATTTCTCCTCTTTCATTTCTGATATTATTTATTTGGTTCCTCTCTCTTTTTTTCTTGATGAGTCTGCTTAAAGGCTTGTAGATGTTGTTTATTTTTTCAAAGAACCAGCTCCTGAATCTGTTGATCCTTTGAATTGATCTTTTAGTCTCTATGCCACTCAATTTTGCCCTAATCTTGAAAATTTCCTTCCTTCTTCTCACTCAGGGCTTTGTTTATTGGGGTTCCTCCAGTTCTTAAAGATGTAGAGTTAGGTTGTTTACTTGAAATATTTCTATCTTTGTTAGTTAGGCCTGTATCGCTATGAAAGTTCCTCTAAGGACTACCTTCACTGTGTTCGATAAGTTTTGCACAGTTGTGTGTTCATTTTCATTTGTTTCCAGAAATCATTTGATTTCTTGTTTGATCTTATTATTGGCACATTCATTATTTAATAGCATGCTATTCAGTCTCTATGAGTTCAAATATTTTTTTGAGTTTTTTCCTTGAGGTTGCTTTCTAGTTTCAAGCACTTGTGGTCCAAAAAAAAAGCTTGTTATGATTTTGATTTTTCTGAATTTGTTGAGGCTTTTTTTGAGTCCTATCATGTGGTCTGTCTTTGAAAAAGTTCCATGCACATTTGAAAAGAATGTATTTTGCTTCTTTGCGATGTAAGGTTCTATATATATCAGTTAAGTCCATTTGATTGAGTGCATCATTCAGCTCCACAATATCTTTGTTGATGTTTTGTTTGGAAGATCTGTCCATTTTTGACAATGGGGCATTAAAATCTCCTACTATCAGTGTGCTGCTGTCTATATCTTTCTTGAAGTCCTCAA
The DNA here is from genome assembly GCF_021234165.1 of Pteronotus mesoamericanus. NCBI lineage: Eukaryota > Metazoa > Chordata > Mammalia > Chiroptera > Mormoopidae > Pteronotus > Pteronotus mesoamericanus. The sequence goes on from NW_026555072.1 coordinate 6,896,758, forward strand.
AGATTTGCCATATATATTTGGGAGCTCCTATGTTGGATGCATATACGTTTACAATGTTAACGTCTTCTTGTTGGGCTCTTCCTTTGAGTATGATGAAGTGTCCTTCCATGTCTTTTTTGATGGCCTTTGTTTTGAAATATATTTTGTCTGATATAAGTATTGCTACCCCTGTTTTTTTTTCTGTCCATTTACTTGTTATAATATTTCCCATCCATTCATTTTCAGTCTGTGTAGGTCTTTAGTTCTGAGGTGTGTCTCTTGTAGTCAGCATGTGTGAGTCATGTTTTCTAAACCATTTAGCTACCCTTTGCTTTCTGATTTGAGCATTTAATCCATTTACACATAAAATTATTATTGAGAGGTGACTATTCATTTTTTTCTCTTTGTAACTGAGTTACTCTCTTCTCACTCTTTTTCTTAATCTTCTTAAAGCAGTCTGTTTAGCATATTTTGTGATATTTATTCATATTTAGCCTATTTTGCTCATTTGGTGCAAGTGTATTATTTTAGCCTTCTTTTGTCTGGGAAACTCCTTATATTGTCTTTTATTTTATTTGAGATTCTTGCTGGGTAGATCAGTCTTGGTTGCAGGCCTTTGCTTTTCATGACTTGGAATATTTCTTGCCATTCCCTTCTGGCTTGCAGTGTTTCTGTTGAGAAGTCAGTTGCTTGCCATATTGGTGCTTCTTTTTATGTTACTACCTGTTTCTCCCTTGCTGCCTTTAAGATTATCTCTTTATCTCTGATATTTGCCATTTTAATTATGATATCTTGGAGTTGGCCTCTTTGGGTTCCTCTTGAATGGGACTGTCTGTGCTGTCTGGACTTGTGTGACTTTTTCTCTAGTGAAATTAGGGAAGTTTCCCATCATTATGTTTTCAAACAGGTTTTCTATCCCTTGATCCTCTTCTCTTTCTGGTGCCCCAATTTTATGGATATTATTATGTTTCTCGTGTCCTGCATTTCCCTACATGCCTATTACTATTATTATTATTATTATTATTATTATATTTTTAGTGTTTTTTCATTTGTGTTTTTCTGGGAACTTTCTTCTACTTTGTCCTCCAGCTCATTTATGTGATCCTCTGCTTCATTTAGCCTGCTTTTGATTCCTCCTACAGTTTTCTTCAATTCAGAAATTGTATTCTTCATTTCCTCCTGCTGTTTTTGATAGTTTCTGTGTCCCTTTTCATGCTGATATAGTTTGCAATAAGTTCCTCATAGTTTCCTTTTAGATTTTGGTAATCCTCCCTGATTTCACTGAGCTTATTGAACTTCATCAGATCCTTTGCTTTGAAATCAGTATCTCATAGTTTACATACCCCTGTTTCATTTAGATCTCTTTCTAGGGATTCCTTCTTTCCCTATGATTGGGTGGTGTTTCTTTGTCTTCCCATTATTTGGGAGGCTCTTTTTTTCTTCCTTCTGCTTCTTAAATTGATCTGTCTTGACTTTCTAACTTTGTGGGATAACCTTCTATAGTAGGAGACCTGTGATATTCAGTGGTCCGGTCTCCTCGATACCCTGGACTTGCTGCTCTTTGGATTCCTTTTATGACATTTTTGTTGGTTCTATTGAAGTAATTGGGTTTTGATTGCTGTTTGGTCATCCTTTTGATGCTCCTTCTCTCCAGCTGGTTGACTGAAGGTCACTCTGCCCACCATGTCTTGTGTGTTGTTGTGCAGGTGCTTCCAGAACAGAACAACATAGCCCAGAAAAAATCCTAGACCTGCAAAAGTAACTCCCACCTGTAACCCCACCATCAACACCAAATGAACCAGTATTAATAAGGCCATAAAGAGATTAAGAGTATTATAAAAAAGAAGAGAAATTAACTATTAGTATAAAATCTAATGACTTAATATGCCCAAACTTGATGGACCCAAAATGAATGTCAAAAGCCATGTAGTAAAGAATATTATTGCTAATCATGGAGAAGACCACAGTGAATTTTGTCTCAGTAGTTTCTAGTATTTACCACTGTTTGTTCCTTTCTGATAATGTCAGAAGTTGACCCTGTCCCACCTTAGGCAGTCCTTTGAGACTTCTAGGAATCTACTGTCTGTGGCTACCTTCTTCAGTTGTTAATCTTTGAAATTGAGGAGGACCCCTGGAAACATAGTCTGTTGCCAAATCGTTTGGCTGCCAAACATAGCTACTGCTGTTCCTTGTGGGCAGTCACTGTGCACTGTAGCACCTCCTTATTGTCCTTCTAACACTCCATGCAACTCCCTTGATGCTCAGTTTTGACAACATCTCCCTCACCACTTGAGGACAGAGTGTGTCTGTCACCTAGGACAGTGTCTTGGATGCAGCAGGTGCTCAGGAAACACTGAGCTCCTCCAGACACAGAGTGTAGAAGGCAGGCAGCCAGCTCTGCATGTAAAATAAGGAAATATTTCTAATAACTGATGATGAAACCCTGATATATAAAGTCTTCTGTGATATACCTAAAGCAGTGCATGGGGAAAAAATGTAGCCTTAAAAATAGAAAAGAAGAAAGGCAGAAAACAATAAAAAATCTAAATAACAATCTCAGGAAACTAATAAAAGACGAGTAAATAAACAACAGAAGTAGTAGTAAAATAATAAGAGCAGAAAATAAATGGTATAGGAAGCATCCATGAGATAAGGTGATCAGTTAAAGAATTTAGTTCTTTAAACAGATTAGTAATTTTGAGAAACTTCACATGAAAAAGAAAAAAAATAAGAAAGATGGTGAAAAGCACAAATAATATCAGGAATGATGCATTACCACCTAGGACATGAGCATGAAAAAGAAAGTGGATCTCATAAATATAGCAATGCTTCACAGAATGAAGTTTTTTTCTTTACTTCTTCTTTTTTAATTTTTCACATATGTTTGTTTTTATTTGCCCTCAACCACTTTACTCTGCCCCAACAACACCCATCTCAACAACTCAGTCATTCCCCACTTTGGTTTTGTCCATGAGACCTTCACATTTGTTCCTTGATCTGACCTCCTCTCCCTACTAACCCATTCCTCCTCCCTCCCCTCACTGTCTTTTTCTTCTTTCTTTCAGTGTTACTGGTCATATTTGACTTGACTGCTTGCCTTCTTGATTAGGTTCCACTTATACGTGAGATCATATGGTATTTGTCTTTCACCAACTGTCTTATTGCAATTAGCATAGTGTTCCCCAGCTCCATCCATGCTATCGCGATCATTCTTTCAGCTGTGTAGTATTCCATTATGTAAATATACCATAGTTTTTTTTTTTTATCTATTCATTTACTGATGGGCACTTAAGTTGCTTCCAGCACTTGGATATTGTAATTTGTGCTTCTATGAACATTCGAGTGCATAGGTTCTTTTGAATTCGTGTTTTGGCATTCTTATAGTCCCAGCAGTGGAATTGCTGGGTCAAAAGGCAGTTTCATTTTTAGCTTTCTGAAGAAATTCCAAACTGTTTTCCACAGTGGTTATACCAGTCTGCATTCTCACCAACAGTGCACTAGGGTTCCCTTTTATCTACAACCTCACCATCACCTGCTGTTTGTTGATCTGTTTATGATGGCCATTCTGACTGGTGTGAAGTGAACTCTCATTGTTGTTTTAATTTGCATTTCCCTAATGGCTAGTGATGCTGAGCATCATTTCATATGTCTCTGGGCCCTGTGTATATCCTCCTTGGAGAAGTGTCTGTTCAGGTCCTTTGCCCATTTTTTAACTGGATTGTTTGTCTTCCTGGAGTGGAATCATGTGAGTTCTTTATATATTTTGGAGACGAAACCTCTGATGTATCACTGGAAAATATATTTTCCAATATGATTAGTTCCCTTTTCATTTTGCTGATGTTTTCTTTAGCCATGCAGAAGCTTCTAATTTTGATGAAGTCCCATTTGCTTATTTTTTCCTTGATGTCTCCTGTTCTAGGGGATATATTGATGAAAATATTGCTGTGTTGGATATCTGAGAGTTTCCAGCCTGTGTTCTCTTCTAGGATTTTTATGGTGCCGTGACTTATATTTTAGTCTTTCATCCATCTTGAGTTTATTTTTATGTATTGTGTAAGTTGGTGGTCAAATTTCATTTTTTTGCAAGAGGCTGCCCAGCTCTCCAAACACCAGTTGTTGAAGAGGCTATTTTTACCCTATTTTATGCTTCTGCACCCTTTTTCAAATATTAATAGACCATTAGAGACATAAGTTTATTTCTGCACTATCTATTCTGTTCCATTGATCTATGTGTCTGTCTTTTTGCCAGTACCAGACTATTTTGATTATAGTGGCCGTGTAATATAGTTTGATGTCAGGTATTGTGATCCCTCCTACTTTGTTTTTCTTCCTCAAAATTGCAGTAGCTATTTGGGGTCATTTATGGTTCCATATAAATTTTTGAAATTTCTATTCTATATCTGTGAAATACGCCATTGGTATTTTAATAGGGATTGTGTCAAATCTATAAATTGCCTTGGGTAGTATGAATATTTTGAAGATGTTATTTCTCCCAATCCATGACACAGTATATGCATCCATTTATTTGTGTCTTCCTTAATTTCTTTCTTCAGTGTTGTATAGTTTTCTGTGTACAGAACTTTTAACTCCGTGGTTGCTTAATCTTAAGTACTTAATTTTTTCTTGTTGCTATAGCAAAAGGGATTTTTTCCCTGATTTCTGATTTTGATATTTTATTTTTGGTTTATAAAAATGCCATTGGTTTCTGAATATTGACTTTGTATCCTGCTGTTTTGCCACATTCATTTGTTAGGCTGAGTGGTCTTTTGGAGGAGTCTATGTGCTTTTCCATGTACACTATCATATTATATGCAAACAATGATAATTTTTACTTCCTCCTTTATGATTTGGATACCTTTTTTGTTTGTTTGTTTTTGGTCTGATCACTGTGGCTATGACTTCCAATACTATGTTGAATAGAAGTGGTGAAAGTGGATATCTTTGTTTTGGTCCTGAACTTCGTGGGAAAGATTTTAGTTTTCGCCCATTGAGTATGAGGTTGGCTGTAGGTTTTTCATATATGGACTTTATTATATTTGAGGTAAGCCCCCTTTATTCCCACTTTGCTGACTGTTTTTATCATAAATGGGTGCTGTACCTTATCAAATGTTTTGTCCGCATCTATTGATATGATCACATGTTTTTTGTCTTTCCTTTTGTTTATGTCATGTATTAAGTTTATTGATTTGTGAATATTGAACCATCCTTGCATCCCTGGGATGAATCCCACTTGATCATAGTGGATGATCGTTTTAATGTATTGCTGGATGTGGTTTCCCAATTTTTTTTTTTTTTTTTTAGGATTTAGAGTCTATGTTCATCAGTGATAATGGCCTGTAGTTTTCTTTCTTGGTTGTGTCTTTATCTTATTTTAGGATTAGGATGATGCTGACCTCAGAAAAAGTTTGGGACTCATCTCTCTTCTTGGATTTTTTGGAATATTCTGAGAAGGACAAGTGTTAGCTCTTCTTTAAATGATTCAGAAAGTCTCCTGTGAAACCATCCTGTGCAGAGCTTTTTTGTGCGAGGAGTATTTTTATTATTGCTTCAATCTCACCAGTTCTTTTCGGTCTATTCAGGCTTTCTAATTTGTCTTCATTCAGTGATGGAAGGTTATATTTTTATGGAAATTTCTCCATTTCATCAAGGTTCTCAAATTTCTTGGCATATAATTGTTCATAGTAATTTCTTACAATCTTTTGTATTTATGTGGTATCAGTTGTTATTTCTCCCCTTTCATTTCTGATATTATTTATTTGAGTCCTCTCCTTTTTTATCTTGATGAGTCTGCTAAAGGGTTGTCGATTTGTTTTTTTCTTTTTTTCAAAGAAGCAGCTGCTGTATTGGTTGATCCTTTGAATTTGTTGATCCTTTGAAAAGGTTGATCCTTTTACTCTCTATGTCATTCACATCTGCTCTGATACTGATTATTTCCTTCCTTCTAATTGCTCTGGGCTTTGTTGTTTCTTCTCCAGTTCTTTAAGCTGGAGGTTTAGGTCATTTATTTTAAATGTTCTATCTTCTTAGTAGGTCTGTATTGTTATGAACTTCCCTCTCAGGACTGCCTTTGCTGTGTCCCATAGGTTTTGGACTGTTAGGTATTCATTTTCATTTGTTTCCAGAAATTTTTTGATTTCTTCTTTGATCTCATTATTGACCCATTCATTATTTAATAGAATGCTATTCAGTCTCCATGAGTTCACATGTTTTTGAGTTTTTTCCTTGAGGTTATTTTTCTAGTTTCAAGCCCTTGTGGTCCAAGAAAATGCTTGTTATGATTCAATTTTCCTGAATTTGTTGAGGCTTATTTTGTGTCCTGTCATGTGGTCTACATTTGAAAGTGTTCTGTGTGCTTTTGGAAAGAACATGTATTTTGCTTCTTTGGGATGAACGTTTCTGTAAATGTCAGTTATGTCCATTTGTTCTAATGCATTACTCAGTTCCACAATATCTTTGTTGAAGTTTTGTTTGGAAGAGTTATTCATTTTTGACAGTGCGGTGTTAAAATCCCCTACTATCAGTGTGTTACTGTCAATATTTTTCCCAAAGTCCTTCAATTTTTTATTTGTAATTTTGGAGCTCCTCTGTTGGGTTGATACAGGTTTACAATGTTTATGTCTTCATGATGGATTCTTTCTTCATGTATTATAAAGTCTCCTTCTGGGTATCTTTATGGCCTTTGTTTTGAAATCTATTTTGTGTGATGTAAGTATTGCTACCCCTTCTTTATTTTCATGTCTGTTTACTTGGAATTTTTTTCCACCCCTTTGCTTTCTGTCTGTGTAGGTCCTTTGTTATGAGGTGTGTCTCTTTTAGGCAGCACATGTGTGGGTCATATTTTGTAATCCATTCAAGTACCCTATGTCTTTTGATTGGCGCATTTAATACATTTACATTTGAAATATTATTGATAGGTATTTATTTGTTTTTTTTTCCCTTTGTACCTATGTTCCTCTCTTTCTCAGTCTTTTTATTCATCTTCTCAAAGCAGTCCCTTTAGCATATTTTGCAGTTATGGTTTGGTGAAGGTGTATTTTTTTAGCTTTCTTTTGTCTGGGAAACTCCTTACTTCACCTCCATTTTAATCAAGAGCCTTGCTCAGTAGAGTAGTCTTGGTTGCAGAGTTATTCTTTTCATTATTTGAAATATTTCTTGCCATTACCTTCTGACTTGTAATGTTTCTGTTGAGAAGTAAGCTGCTAGCCATATTGGGGCTCTCTTGTATGTTACTACCTGTTTCTCCCTTGCTGCCTTTAGCATTCTCTTTTTGGCTTTGATGTTTGCCATTTTAACTATGATGTGTCTTGGAGTTGTTGTCCTCCTTTTCAATATCACTGAACTCTGCTCTAATTGTGTCCTTTTGATGTCATAGTGCCTCAAGTCCCTTGATTGTGGATTGTGGTTTGGAGGGTATTCTTTAACACAAAATATTTTATCTCTTTTGTTGAAATGTATAGCTTTACATAATAAGTGTATTTATATTAAGTATAACAGAAATAAAGTACTTCTATGATGCTTGGAAGAAATGAACCAACAATATTATGCTCTTTGCGTTCAAAGATCCTGGGACGAACATGGCTGATGTGTTATGACACCACTGTCTTTACCTGTTAACACTTCATTTCTTCTTTATTAAATCCTTTTTACACTAGAGCTTAGTAATGAGTTCCTTGAAGATGGACTGGATGAGTGAGTTAGGATTGGAGTAACTGTCTCTGCTTTTTAATAATTTTCATTTTCTTTGAGATACTGGCCACCATCATAATCAAAGTCTGTCCATATGACTCTTCTTCCTCAGAGAACAGCTTTTCCAGGAGGCAAATCAAATTCTTATATAAGTAGATTCCAAACTACCCAAAGAAAATATAAATATGAGAAAGAGAGAGAGGGAGAATGGAAATCTGATGACAAAGACTGGGCTCATCTTGCCAATTTGTAGCAATTCTACAGTTCTGTGTGGACACTGCAATGATCAGTTACAGTGTTTGTAGCCTTTTTGGATTATTCATTTCAATTGTTGTAACCTGGAGAAAGGTTGCTAAAGAAGAATTATCCTATATTTTTACTTCAAACTCTGTCAGAACTGAGTCAATAGTTGATGGTCACGGCCAGGAGACATGTATAAATATGGTATTATTAATTGGAATTTCTGAATACATAGTAAAAGGCTGAATAAACAGAATTTGAAAAAATTTCCTAACATTTTAAACGTTGTGTAAAATAATGATTTCAGCAACTTGAAGTTTGCAGCATTGTATAAGACATGGTTTAGCTTTCAATGAAGCCTAATGTCACAAGCAAGGGAGATTTCAAATTAAAGAAGGAAAAAGAGTCTATGCTGGATCCACCTTGTCAGGTTAGTCAAGACTGATGACACTAAAATTCAGGCTGACATGTGGTGACTCAAGAGTCTGGATTAGACATGTGGCAGCTGTAAAGAAGGTTAAAGTGGACCATCTAAGCTTGGGAAGAAGCTGAGCCAAAAAGTTGTACTTTCTATTCTAATGTGATCAATTAAACGTTACCTGGCATTTAGTGATCATCAAGTGTACAACTTGATCCCATTATTTTTTAAGCTTCATTGAAGTATAATTGATATACAAAAATGCACATATTTAATGTATATAGTTGGACATATGTATACACCTGTGTGTGATACCATCACCAAAATCAGGGTTCTGAATATATTCATTACCTCAAATTTTTTACTGTGTTATTTTTTTCTTTGACCATTTCTAAGCACCATTCTTCCAGTTTCTGTGTATTTTTGCTGCTTAGAGCACACACCTGAAACTGTCTTTCGAGGCTTGCTCTTGGGCTACTGGGTCTGCTGTCACAACAGTGAAAGCTGGAAGTGACTATGAGTTCAAATACCTTCCACCCCTATCTTATATACTTCGTCTGCTATAATAAAATATCAAAACACCACAAACTGGTGGCTTATAAATAACAGAAATTTATTTCTCATAGTTCTGGAGGCTGGAAATCTGAGATCAGGGTGGCAGCATGGTCATGTGAGGGTCTTCTGGGTTTCAGACTTCTTGTACCTTCACATGGCAGAATGGTCAAGAGAGGTTTATGGGGTCTCTTTTATAAGGGCATTAATTCCATTCATTAGCATTCCATCATGGTGAAGGTTTTCGGCTCACCTCCCAAAGACTTCTTAATACCACCGTCATGGAGATTACGTTTTCCACATAAAAAATTTTTTGTGAGCTCAAACATTTAGACCAGAGCACTGGGTTAGCCTTATCCAAAGATTGACAGTGCAGAGTAAGAAAGATCAGTTACTATCCCAGAAACTACACAAATTCTGTTGTGTAACGTATTCAGGATCACTCTGAGGTTGGGACTTGACCTACAGTTACACCCTTGTTTGTCAACTTACAATTCCCTGCCATATATCCTCCTCTTTTGCCAGGCTGCCCAGGAATCTTTCATACAACACTTCCATCAGAATCCTCATTGCAGGGTCTGCTACTGGAAAACTGACGGTGAGAGACAAGAGTTTAGTCAATGTATTAGAAAGCCAGTAATTCTATTCAAGAAGAAACTTCAGGTAGCCAGGTTCCTTTACTTAAAATTATTCCACCCAGTGGGAATCAAGATGTCAGAGGAGTGAGTGGAAGTCACACTGACTTCCTCCCAGGAACAACCTGGAATTACAACTAAATTGTGTAGAAATCACTTGGACAGACAAATGAACAAGGATGAGAGAGGAGCCTTGTAACCTTGGTGACAGAAGAATAGGCTTTAGCACAATCTACCTGGAAAGGAGTGCAGTACAGACCTGAGAAGGCAGGTGGGGCACCCATGGGCAGCAGCACAAAAAGGATATTGCAATGGTCAGTTTGATTCTGCTAAGAAGAGCGGGGTCTAAACCAAAAGTGGGGATCTCTAGCCCACAGCAGCAGAGCCCAAAAAGTACACAGAAAACAGCCAGCTGCGAAAAGCGGCAGGGTTGCTCTCTGCCAGAGACAGGTGGCTGGAGATGCAAAGAAATGTTTAAAGGGACAAAGCAAAATTTTTATTTGTAGCCACTTACCCTGGTCTCCAGCAAAAGTGGGAGCAGAGTAGGCTACAGATGCCTGAGGAGATACTGGGGAAGGAGGCCTTGGTGAGAGAACTGAGAGAGTAGCCGGCAGGATCTCGGTGCTGACTCATCCCCCATGTGGCAGCAGCCATCTTGCTGAGTAAGAGACCATGCCCACTGAGTGGCACCAGTGTCGAAGGATCCAATACCCCACCCTGAGGTGGAATTCCACCCCACCCTGTACTGTCTAAGCTGCCTGCTGTATGCAGACTGTCAGCCACAGACAATAGATCTCTGGCCAAAGAGGGCGCAGAGAGGTCTGGCCACACTTGAGGAGAGACTGGGGGTGGAGGCTTTGTAGAGAGAACAGAGAGAGTAGCCAGTGGGATCCCAGTGTGGACTGCTCCCTCATATACAGCAGTGTGAGAGGACACAATAACCCTGCTCCCAGGAGGGACTGTGCCCCACCCTGAGCTGTCTCATGTGGCCTACTGAGTGCAGTGTGAATAAATTAACAGCTGAAGGAGATAGCTACAAACAATAGATTACTAGAAGTCTTGAACAAACTGCCTAAGGTTAGACAGGGTCAGCATCTGACATCATCACAGGCAGATCCATGAAGTAAAAACAGCCATCTCCAATCATAGAAGTTCAAACCACAACATCAGGAAATCAAGGCAGAACAATTTAAGAAGCAGAAGCAAAAAAGAAGAGTCTCACAAATAATGGGAAGACAAAGAAATACCCCCCACTCGAAAGGAAAGGAAGAATCCCCAGAAAGAGAACTAAATGAAATTGAGGCAAGTAAACTATCAGATATTGAGTTCAAAACAACAGTTCGAAGGAAGCTTAATGAGCTCAGTGAGCTCAGAGAATATTACCAAAAACTACAGGGAAACTACAAGGAACTTACTGCAAACTCTATCAGCATCAAAAAGGACATAGAAAATATACATAAGAGACAAGAGGGAATGAAGAATACAATATCTGCATTGAAGAACATGGTAGAAGGAATCAAAAGCAGGCTAGATGAAGCTGAGGACCGAATCAGCAAGCTGGATGACAAGGTAGAGCTGCGAAAAGAGTCTTCCCCGAAAGAGCAAGAAAATGAAAAAAGACTCAAAAAGAATGAAGAGACATTTAAGGAAATGCAGAACAACCTGAAACATAATAATATCCGTATAATAGGGATACCAGAAGGAGAAGAGGATGAGGAAGGTATAGAGAACCTCTTTGAAAAAGTCATGATGGAAAACTTCCCTAATTGGAGGAGAGAAAAAGGCACACAAGTCCAGGCAGCACACGGGGTTACATTCGAGAGGAAGCCAAAGAGGCTCACTCCAAGACACATCATCATTGAAATGGCAAATATCAAAGACAAACAGAATTCTAAAGCAAGCAAGGGTGGAAGAGGTAGTAACATATAAGGGAGCTCCAATATGGCTAGCAGCTGACTTCTCAACAGAAACACCGCAAGCCAGAAGGGAATGGCAAGAAATATTCCAAGTATTGAAAAGCAAAGGCCTGCAACCAAGACTTTCTACCCAGCAAGGCTCTCAATTAAAATGGAAGGCAAAATAAGGAGTTTCCCAGACAAAAGAAGGCTAAAATAATACATCTCCACCAAACCAGCACTGCAATATATGCTAAAGGGACTGCTTTAAGATGAAGAAAAAGTTTCTATGAATACCTAGTTCCTTTCAGAGCTGTGAATATTGATATTACCAATATTTTTAATACTCATTAATCTGATTGTGACAATGATATTACTTTAATTGTTCCTTTACTGTTTGTTGAAACTAAACCTGTTTTTGTATATTTCTTGTCTATTTCCATGATTTTTTAAATATTTATTACTTTATTTTTTTAATTTTTTTTTTAAATTAATTAATTTACTTTTTAAATACATTTGTCTCTGCCTTCCCCCCTCTCTTTCCCTTGCCCCCTCCCACCTTCCCTCCCTCAGCTTTTCCCCTTTGGTTTTGTCCATGAGTCCTTGCTATATGTTCCTTGACTTTCCCCTTCCCTTCCCTTTCCCTGCCCCCCCCCTTCCCTCTTGTCTCTGTTGATTTCTTTTCCTTTCAGTGTTGCTGGTCATATTTGCCTTGCTTCTTTGCATTGTTGGTTAGGTTCCGCTTATAGGTGAGATCATATGGTATTAATTTTATTTTAATTTATTTTTTCAAATACATTTGTCTCTGCCAACCCCCCACCACTTTCCCTTGCTCCCTCCCTCCTTCCCTCCGTCAGCTCTTCCCCTTTGGTTTTGGCCATGAGTCCTTGCTATATGTTCCTTGACTTTCCTCTTCCCTTCCTTGTCCCCGCCCTCCCTCCTTGCCTCTTGTCTCTGTTGATTTCTTTTCCTTTCAGTGTTGCTGGTCTTATTTTCCTTGCATCTTTATATGTTCATAGCAGCACAATTTACAATAGCCAAGTGTTGGAAGCAACCTAAATGCCCATCAGTAGATGACTGGATCAAAAAATTATGGTATATATACACAATGGAATACTACACAGCAGAAAGAAAAAAAGAACTACTATACTTTGCGACAGCATGGATGGAACTGGAGAGCATTATGCTAAGTGAAATAAGCCAGGGGGCAGAAGAAAAATACCATATGATCTCACCTATAAGTGGAACCTAACCAACAATCCATGATTTTTTAAAAAGCTTTAAATGAGTTTTTGGTTTTCTTTATCAATTTATTGATTAAAGGTTTGTAGAACTTTAAAATACAAACAAACCAAAAAACCTCTATTAACCATGTTTTAGATTTGTTGCAAATACTTTTCTATTCTATTCTGTGTCTTTTAACTATTTTTATGTATATTACTATATAGTTAAATGTGTAATATAGTTGTATTATCAATGTTTATTTTATAGCTTCTGGGTTTGAATATTTTACTTCATGTCATGGAAAGTATTAGTTCTATTTTCTTCTAAAACTCCTTAGATTCTACATATTGATTTTTAACTCACCTGAATATTTGTTGTATAATGTGTGAAATAGGGCTCTATACTTGTTTTTTTTTTTTTTTCTGGGCTAGATGGCTGTCAAATCCTTTTTTTTTTAAATTTATTTACTTTTTATTTTTTTTTTATTTTTATTTTTTTTTATTAATTTATTTACTTTTTAAATACATTTGTCTCTGCCTCCCCCCCACCTCTTTCCCTTGCCCCATCCCACCTTCCCTCCCTCAGCTCTTCCCCTTTGGTTTTGTCCATGAGTCCTTGCTATATGTTCCTTGACTATATTTGTTTGATTTCAAGTAATAGTGGTCCATGCACCTTATTTGTTGAATAAGCCTTATTTTACCCATCGATTTTAAATATCAACTTAATCATATATTATATTGTTAGACAGATATATACGTTTGTCTCTAGAATGCTCACTTTATTTCATTGATCTGCTGGATTATTTCTGTGCTGGTGTTATGTTGGTTTAATTGCTGAGACTTTATAAAGGTTTTACAACATTGAAAAAAGAAATTAAGGAAGACACAAATAAATGGAAGCATATACCGTGCACATGGATTGGAAGAATTAATATCCTTAAAATGTCCATACTACCAAAAGCAATTTATAGATTCAACGCAATCCCTATTAAGATACCAATGATGTATTTCACAGAAATAGAACAGACATTTCAAAAATTTATATGGAACCATAAACGACCTCGAATAGCCGCAGCAATTTTGAGAAAGAAACACAAAGTAGGAGGGATCACAATACCAGACATCAAACTCTACTACAAAGCCACTATACTCAAAACAATCTGGTACTGGCACAAGAACAGACCCATAGACCAGTGGAACAGAATAGAAAGCCCAGAAATAAGCCCAGGTCTCTATGGACATCTAATATTCGACAAAGGGGGCAGAAGCATAAAATGGGGCAATAACAGCCTCTTCAACAAATGGTGTTGGGAGAGCTGGATGGCTACATGCAAAAAATTGAAATTGGATCATCAGCTGACACCATACACAAAAATAAACTCAAGATGGATAAAAGACTTAAATATAAGTCGCAACACCATCAAAGTCCTAGAGGAGAACATTGGCAGGAAACTCTCAGATATCCCACGCAGCAATTTTTTCACTGATATGTCTCCTAAAGCAAGGGATATAAAGGAAAGAATAAACAAGTGGGACCTCATCAAAATAAGAAGCTTCTGCACGGCTAAAGAAAACATCAGCAAGGTTTTAAATTTTTTAAATGTTATAATTAACTTTGACATTTAAAAAATAAATCAATCTGCATTTAAGAAAGAATGAAAGAGAGAGAGATGGAACTGCTACCTTTTGTGACGACATGGAGGAAACTGGAGAATATTATGCTAAGTGAAATAAGTCAGTTGATGAAAGACAAATACCATGTGATCTCACCTATAAGTGGATTCTATTCAACTAAATAAACTAATGAACAATATAAACCACAGGCACAGAAACGTGGAGCAGACTGAAAGTGACCAGAGAGGATGGGCAAAGAGGACAATGGTAGAAAGTAGGGGAAGGGACTAAGCAAGGAACATATATGAATGACCCATGGACATGAACAACAGAGTGGGAATTGACTGTGGGAGTGGTAGGTTCGGGTGAGATGGGTCAAGGGGGGTAAAAGGGTAAAAACTGAGATAACTGTAATAAAATAAACATAATTTGTAAATTAAAAATAAAGTAAAAAATTAAAAAGAGAAAAAATATATTTCTTTCCAAAAAAACAAAATAAAATTCTTTCACCTTACAAGAGAATATAAATGTTATTTAAAAAGTAAAATTGGCTGGATATAGAAATAAGCAAATTATATATTGTCTCATTGCACATATGTTCATACTTGCTGATAATCACATTTCTCTTTTATTGTTTTTTTAATATTTATCCATTCTTAGAGAAGGAGATAGGGAGAAAAACATCAATGTGTGGTTGCATTTCACATGCCTCCTTCTGGGGACCTTGCCCACAACCCAGTCATATGCCCCACATTGGGAATCGAATCAGCAACCCCTTGGCTCTGAGGCCTGTGCTCAATCCATTGAGCCACACTAGCTAGGACTGATAATCACATTTCATAACTATATTAATATTAAAAGTAGAAGAAAAATTAGACTCTGTGCCTGTCAATTAATAAATGCATATATAGTAGTAACTGCTTGATAGCAATCAATTTTGAATCAGGTTCAAATTGGCTGCTGCTACGATAGTGCAAAATGTTGTGCTTCCAATTTGAGTCAGAAGAAGAAGAAGAAGAAGAAGAAGGAGAAGGAGAAGGAGAAGGAGAAGGAGAGGGAGAGGGAGAGGGAGAGGGAGAGGGAGAGGAAGGAGAGGAAGGAGAGGAAGAAGAAGAAGAAGAAAAGAAGAAGAAGAAGAAGAAGAAGAAGAAGAAGAAGAAGAAGAAGAAGAAGAAGAAGAAGAAGAAGAAGAAGAAGAAGAAGAAGGAGGAGAAGAAACTTCCCTTAACTTCATGTCTTCTTCTTCCTCTTAGAGTTGGCTTATTAGTGGTATCCAAACTTTTGGCGTTTCTGGGCTACACTGGAAGAAGAATCGTCTTGGGCCACACAATAAATACACAAATGCTAATGCAAACTGATGATCAAAAAAAAAAAAAGATTTTAAGTAAATTTTCAATTTTGTGTTGGGTCGCATGCAGTCTGCAGGCCATGGGTTGGCCACTCCTGGAAGATAAAATCCTGTTCTGATAAGTAAATTCATAGATATACTGGTAAGATTTATTTTTATTATGTTTCAAACTCTGCAAAATGACTTTTGATATAAATTGACTTCATGTTTCACTGCACAGCAGGGTTTATTGTTCATTTTGAATTAATATTATTCTGTAGCCTGCATTGTTGCTATTGAGAAGCCAAATCAAGAAATCAAAATGGCAACACTAATCAACTTTGAGGCTTTTTCAAATTTCATATTTTGGAAACCTTATAAAATTAGAACACTTTCTGAATTAGAAAATGTAACTAAACTTCATTAGTTGTTTTTGATATATGTCAGCTTGGCATTAGGATTCTACAAAGGACTGGAAAATTCCATTCTGAGAGATCTCTTTGTAGTTGCCACTTGGGGATGTCTTTCCATTTCAGGGGATGAATAATACTCCCTTTTATTCAGGCAACATCAGTTTTTCTACAGTGTTACTCCATTTGCTAGGTACAGTTGAAGGACCTTGGTGATCTAATCAGAATTTGTACCCTAATAATTGAAATAGCAGCTGAGAGAATCTCATGTCAGTCTATGCTGGTCTCTTAAACAGAAGAGATGTAAAAACTTGAGAGTAGGGTTGTTATTAATTAGTGCATTGGTTTCCCAGGGTTGACATAACAAAGTACCAAAAACTGGGTGGCTTAAAACAACATAAATTTATTCCATTATATTCTGAAGTCCAGAAGTCTGAATCAAGACTATGTTCTCATTTGATGGCCCTTAAGAAGAACACTTCCTTGTTTTTTCTAGCTTCTAGGGTTTGTTATCACTCCTTGGAATTCCTTGACTTGTAGATGCATAACTCCAGTCATATGGTAATCTTCTTCCTGTGTGTCTTCCTCCCATGTATGTCTGTCTATGTCCAAATTTCCAATTTAAATGAAGATATCAGTCATATTGGATTAGGGTCCACCATAATGACCTCATTTTAACTAATTACATCTGCATGGACATTATTTCCAATGTATATATATTTAGAGGACATAATTCAATCCATAACAGTTGAGTTCCCCTAACTAGACTCTTAGGTGAGGATACATCTGCAAACAAATCATTAAGTAAATGCTTACAGGAAAAATCAGTAAAGGACTGATGGAGAGGGTCAGAAAAGGGAAGAAGGGAAATTCCCATGGAGGGTAGTGTGAACTCAATCTTATCCTGCAGAAGAACCCTGAAATATGTTATGCCTAGGAGTTTTCCTGATTACAGGCAAGGCAACAGGGTATTCATATACATTTAGCTATTATTATTGGCTAAGGGCTACATTAGGTGTAGAGGGGAATATAAATTCCCAGACATTTCCATTTCTGTTACTTTCAGCAAACAGGACTCCATATCTCTCCTGGCAAGTCCTCTAAATAGAATTGCAGGTGTTAACTGTTGGAAAGGAAATTATTCCAAAGTTAAGGGCTCCACAAAAAGAACAAAACAGGATTGAAAAGGATAAGGGCAGAAAGCAGATATCTGCTGCAAATTACATGACCATCTCCCAGCATGAGGCCTAAGTATAAGAAAAGGCTGGTCTTTAAGTAGAGAATAAGTAATCCAAACTAAGAAAGAAGACTCTGATACAGAGTCATTTCTGGGTACCTGGTAGATTTCCTCCCTACTTATAATCTCTTTATGAAGCTCTGCTCTATTCTTCCCAATTAATTCTACAGTATTCCTCTATGTTACAAAAATAAATTTCTCTACTCTCCTTCTTCTTCTCCTTAAGATAGCTGCAACTGTTTCTGTGATTTGCAACCATTCAAACAAAGTACCAAGTATGCCACTCTTATTTAAGTGCTTTGAATGCAATATTGATTGGAAGATTTTTTCAGTTTTGCAAGACATCTTTAGAATAAACATCTACTCTTTTGGATTGCTTATAAGATTAATTACTCAGGATCAGTAAGATGGTGGAGTAGTGAATGGAAGTCACACCTACCTCCTCCAAGGCAAATCTGGAATTACAACAAAAATTGTGGAGAAATCACCCAGAACAAACAGCTGAACAATAGCAAGAAAGGAGCTTTAATACCTCAGACATACAGAAGAATCAGCCGCAGCACAACCTGACTGGTAAGGAGTGTGGTGGAGGCTCAGGAAGGCTGGCTGGGCATGCCCAGGCAGCAGTGCCAGAGGGATATTTAACTGGCCAGTTGTATCCCCCTGAGAAGGGTGGGGTCTAAAACATAAGCATGGATTCCCAGCCTACAGCATCAGAGCCCAAAAAGTACACAGATAACAGCCAGCTGTGAAAAGCAGCAGGGTTTCTCTCTGCCAGAGATGGGCAGCAGGATACACAAAAGCCTATATAAAGGGTCAATGCATAAATTTTTATTTGCAGCCACATTCCTGGTATCTGGTAAAGACAGGGGCAAAGTGGCTAGAGAAGCCAGAGGAGAGAGTGGGGATAGACGCTTTGGGAAGAGAATGGAGAGAGTAGGCAGCAGGATCCCAGTGCTTAGTCATCCCCCATACAGCAGCAGCCATCTTGCTCAGGCAGACCACTCCCCTCCCAGTGGCAGTAGCTTGAGGGGAAATGATAACCCTGCTCCTGGGAGAGACTCTGTCCTGGAAATGTGGTGCTTAAGTCTGACTGTTGAGTGTAGAATAACTAGATTAATAACTGAAATAGAGTCACAGACAGTAGATCTCTGAAAGTCTCCAACAGACTGCCTAAGGTCAGACTGAGTCACCATCTGACATCAACAGAGGCAGATGCAGAAAGAAAAAAGAAAAGCAATAAGTACTAGAAGCTATGGAGATGATTTGGTCTTCTCCATGATTTGCAATGTTTTCTTTACTACATAGCTTTTTAACATTCATTTCTTGTCCATCAAGTTTATCCATATTAAATCACTAGGTGTTATACTATAGTTTATTTCTCTCCTTTCTTGTAATAGTCTTAATCTCTTTATGGCCTTATTAATACTTGTTCATTTGCTGTTGATAGTGAGATTGAAGTGGGGGATTATTTTTGGAGGTGTAGGTTTTTTTTTTTTTTTCCCTGGGCTTTGTGGTTCTGTTCTGGTAGTACCTGAACAAAAACACACAACATGTGGTGGGCAGAGTAACCCTCAGTAAACCAGCTGCAGGGAAGGAACCACCAAAGAATGACCAAACAACAGTCAAAACCCAATTACTTCAAGAGAGCCAACATAAGCGGCATAAAAGGAATACAAAGAGCAGCAAATTCAGGTCAAAGAGACTGCACCACTGAATCTCACAGTTATCCTACTATAGAAGTTGACACCGCAAAGTCAGGAAGTCAAGACAGATTGATTTAAGAATCAGAAGAATAAAAGAAGAGTCTCACAAATAATGGAAAGACAAAGAAATACCCTCCAATCAAACAGAAAGGAGGAATCCCCAGAAAGAGAACTAAATGAAATAGAGAAATGCAAACTATCAGATATTGAGTTCTAAACAACAGTTCTAAGGAACCTCAGTGATCTCAGTGAACTCAGAGAATTATCAAAATCTACAGGGGAACTCTTAGGAACTTACTGCAAACAAAATCAGCATGAAAAAGGACTTAGAAATGACCAGCAAGAGCCAAAAGGAAATGAAGGGTATAATTTCTGATTGAGAAACACAGTAGAAGGAATCAAAAGCAGGCTAGATGAAGGAGAGGATCAAACCAGCTTGTGGGAGAACAAGGTAGAAAAAAACACACAGAAAGAGCAAGAAACAGAAAAGAGACTCAAAAAGAATGAAAAAGGGTTAAGGGAAATGCAGGACAACATGAAATGTAATATTATCCACATAATAGGGATACCAGAAGGAGAAGAGGAGGAGGAATGGATAGAGAACCTGTTTGAAAGAGTCATGATAGAAAACTTCCCTAATTGGAGGAAAGAAAAAGTCACACAGTCCAGGAAGCACAGAGGGTCCCATTCAAGAGGAACCCAATGAGGCCCACTCCAAGACATGTCATAACTAAAAAGGCAAATATGAAGAGACAAAGAGAAAATCCTAAAGGAAGGAAGAGAGAAGAGGAAGTAACATACAAGGAAGCCCCAATAACTCTAGGAGCTGACTTCTCAACAGAAACACTACAAGCCAGAAGGAAATGGCAAGAAATATTCCAAGTCATGGAAAAGAAGTGCCTGCAGCCAAGACTACTCTACCCAGTAAGGCTCTCAATTAAAATGGAAGGTGAAATAAGGAGTTTCCCAGACAATAGAAGGATAGAACAATACATCTCCACCAAACCAGAACTGTAAGATATGCTAAAGGGACTGCTTTAAGAAGATGAAGAAAAAGAGTGAGAAGGAGAGGAACACAGGTACAAAGGGAAAAAAATGAATAAGTACCTATCAATAATAACTTTAAATGTAAATGGACTAAATACTCCAATCTAAAGACATAAAGTACCTGAATGGAATAGAAAACATGACCTGCATATATGCTGCCTATAAGAGACCCACCTCAGAACAGAGGACCAAAAAAGGGGCAAAGGACCTGAACAGACACCTCCCCAAGAAGGACATCCACAGGGGACCTACACAGACTGAAAGTAAAGGGATGGAAAAAAATATTCTGATCCAATGGACAGAAAAAAAAAAATGCAGTGTAGCAGCACTTACATCAGACAAAATTGACTTCAACACAAAGGCCGTAAAAAGAGAGGACACTTCTTTTTTTAAAATTTTAAAATCATGTTTATTCTATTATAGTTTTCTCAATTTTCCCCCCTTGGCCCTCCTCCACCCATCCCACCCCACTCTCTGCTCTTACAGTCAATTACCACTCTGTTTTCCATGTCCATGGGTCATTCATACATGTTCTTTGTCTAGTCCCTTCCGCTTCTTTTCACCATTGTCCTCTTCCCCCATTCCCTCTGGTCACTTTCAATCTCCTCCATGTTTCCATGCCAGTGGTTTATTTTATTTGTTAGTTTGTTTTGTTGAATAGAATCCACATATAGGTGAGATTAAATGGTATTTGTCTTTCAGTACCTGACTTATTTCACTTAACGTATTATCTAGTTCCATCCATGCTGTCACAAAGGGTAAGAGCTATTTCTTTCTTTCTTTCTGCTGTGTAATGTTCCATTGTGTAAATGTACCATAGTTTTTTGATCCACTCAATTATTGATGGACACTTAATTTGCTTCCAGCACTACGCTGTTGTAAATTGTGCTGCTATGAACATTGGGGTGCATAGGTTCTTTTGAATGTGTGTTTTGGGATTCTTAGGGTATAGTCCCAACAGTGGAATAACTGGGTCCAAAAGGAGTTTCATTTCAGCTTTTTGAGGAAATTCCACACTGTTTTCCACAGTAGCTGCACCAGTCTGCATTCCCACCAACACAGTACTAGAGTGCCTTTTTCTCCACAACCTCACCAGCACTTGTTTGTTGATTTGTTTATGACGGTCATTCTGACCTGTGTGAAGTGGTATCTCATTGAGGTTTTAATTTGCATTTCTCTGATGGCTAGTCATGCTGAGCATCCTTTCTTATGTCCTTGGACCCTGTGTATGTCCTTCTTAGGGAGGTGTCTGTTCAGGTCCTTTGCCCATTTTTTAATTGGATTGTCTTCCTGGAGTGGAGTCATGTGAGAGAAGGACAATTCTTAATACTCAAAGGAAGAATCTATCATGAAGACATAAACATTGTAACCCTGGCTGGTGTGGCTTAGTGGATTGAGTGCCTGAATGTGAACAAAAGGGTCATGAGTTTGATTCTCACTTAGGGCACATGTCTGAGTTGGGAGCCAGTTCCCCAGAAGTGGGCACGTGAGAGGCAACCACACATTGATGTTTATCTTCCTCTCTTTCTCCCTCCCTTCCCCTCTCCAAAAATAAATAAACTCATATAAAATAAAATAAATCTTTTTTAAGAAATGAAGACCTAAACATTGTAAATGTATAGGCACCCAACTTAGGAGCACCCAAATATATAAGGAAACTATTGGAGGACTTCAGGAAAGATATAGACAGCAAGACACTTATAGTAGCAGATTTGACACCCCATCATCAACAATGGATATATATTCCAAACAAAATATAAAAAAGGATATTGTGGAACTGAACAAGGCATTAGATCAAAGGGATTTAACTGAATATATATATATATAAAATACACACACACACACACACACACACACATAACCTTTCCTTCCAGAAAAGCAAAATACACTTTCTTTTCAAATGAACATGGTATATTTTTAAAGACAGACCACATTATAGAACACAAAAGAGGTCAACAAATTCCAGAAAACTGAAGTCATACCAGGCATTTTCTCAGACCACAAAGGTTTGAAACTAGAAGCCAACATCAAGGAAAAAAATAAAAAAAATATTCAAATTCATGGAGACTGAATAGCATGATATTAAAGAATGAAGGGGTAAATAATGAGATCATGGACATCATCTAAAAGTTTCTGAAACAAATGAAAATGAAAGCACAATAGTCCAAAACAAATAGGACACTGTGAAGGCAGTCCTGAGAGGGACATTCATAGCAAAACAGACCTACCAATTAAAATAGAAACACTTCAAATGAAAAACCTAACCCAACATCTACAAGAAACTGAGAAACAACAATAAACAGAGCCCATAAGGGGTAGAAGGAAGGGAATAATCAAGATAAGAGCAGAACTTAATGACGTAGAGATTAAAAGAACAATTCAAAAGATTAAGAAATACAGGAGCTGATCCTTTCAAAAGATAAACAAAATCAAAAAACCTTTAAGCTGACTCACCAAGAAAAAAAGAGACAAGACCCAAATAAATAAAATCAGAAATGAAAGAGGAGAGGTTACAACTGATACCACAGAAATACAAAGGTTTGTAAGAAATTACTATGAACAAGTATATGCCAAGAAATTTGAAAACTTGGGTGAAATAGACAAATTCCTAGAAAAATATAGTCTTCCAATACTTAATGAAGGAGAAGCAGAAAGCATGAATAGACCAATAACAGCTGCTGAAATTGAAGCAGTAATAAAAAAAAAAAAAACTTGTGACCCACAAAAGCCTTAACTGGACATTTTCACAGGAGAATTCTGCAAAATATTAAAGGAAAGGCTAACCCCTATCCTTCACAGAGTATAATTCCAAAAAATCCAAGAAGAAGGAGGACTCCCAAACTCTTTTTATGAGGCCTGCATCATCCTGATCCCCAAACTCCAAAGTCAGATAAAGACACAACAATGAAATAAAACTATAGGCCAATATTGCAGATGAACATAGAAGCTAAAATACTCAACAAAATTTTTGCAGACCATATCCAGCAATATATTAAAAAGATCATACAGCATTAGCAAGTGGCATTCATCCCAGGGAAGTAAGGAAGGTACAATATTCACCAATCAATAAATGTATTACATCACATAAACAAAAGGAAAGACAAAAATCACATGATCATATCAATAAATGTAGAATAAGCATTTGCTAATGTTCAGCACCCATTTATGATAAAATACACTCAGCAAAGTGGGAGTAAAGGGGGCATACCTCAACATAATAGAGGCCATATATGAAAAACGTACCACCAACATAATACTCATTGGGAAAAAAATAAAAGCTTTCCCACTAAGATCAGGAAAAAGAGAAGGATGTCCACTTTCAACACTTCTATTCAACATAGTATTGGAAGTCCTAGCCACAGTGATCAGACAAGGAGAAGAAATAAAAGGCATCCAAATTGGAAAGGAGGAAGTAAAATTGTCTTTGTTTGCAGATGACATGACAGTGTACATAGAAAACCCTATAGACTCCACCAAAAAAATACTCAACCTGATAAGTGAATTTGCAAAATATTCAGAAATCGAAGGCATTTTTGTATACCAGCAATGAAATAGCAGAAACGGAAATCAGGAGAAAAATCCCATTTGCTATAGGAACATGAAAAACAAAGTATCTAGGAGATAAAACTTAACCAAGGAGGCAAAAGACCTGTACACAGAAAACTATACAACACTGAAGAAAGAAATTAAGGATAACACAAATAAATGGAAGCATATACCTTGTTCATGGAATGGAAATATTAATATCATCAAAATGTCCATATTATCCAAAGCAATATATAGATTCAAAGCAGTCTCCATTAAAATATCAATGACATACTTCACACTTATAGAGCAAATATTTCAAAAATTTATATGGATCCATAAAAAAACCCTGAATACCCTCAACAATTTTGATAAAGAAGAACAAAGCAGGAGGGATCACAATACCTGGCATGAAACTGTATTGCAAGGCCACTGTATTAAAAGCAGTCTTGTACTGGCATAAGAACAAACACATAGATCAATGGAATAGAATAGATAACCCAGAAATAAACCCATGTCTCTCTCATCAATTAATATTCAACAAAGGGGGCAGAAACTTAAAAAAGAATAAAAGTAGCCTCTTCAATAAATGATGTTGGGAGAGCTGGACAGCTACATGCAAAAAACAAAACAAAAACAAAAAAACAAAAAAACCAGCAAACAAACAAAAAAAAAACCTTGACACCACCAATTTACACCATACACAAAAATAAATATATGGTGGATAAAAGACTTCAATATAGGTTGCAACATGATGAAAATCCTAGAGGAGAACATAGAGGAGAACATAGGCAGGAAACTCAGATATTCGACACAACAATAGTTTCTCAGATATGTCCTGTGAGACTATCAAAATTTGAAGTTTCTGCACTGCTAAAGAAAACATCAGCAAAATGAAAAGGAAACCAACCGCATGGAATATATATTTGCCAATGATACCTCAGACAAAGTTTTGATCTCCAAATATAAAAAGAACTCACATGACTGCACTCTAGGAAGACAAACAATCCAATTAAAAAAATGGGCAAAGGACCTGAACAGACACTTCTCCAAGGAGGACATACACAGGGTCCAGAGACATATGAAAGGATGCTCAGCATCACTAGCTATCAGAGAAATGCAAATTAAGACCACAACGAGATACTACTTCACATGGGTCAGAATGGCCATAACAAACAAATGAACAAACAACAAGTGTTGGTGAGGTTGTGGAGAAAAGGGAAGCCTACTTGTGCAGACTTGTGCAGCCACTGTGGATAATAGTTTGTAATTTCCTCAAAAAGCTAAAAGTGGATCTGTCTTTTGACCCAGCAATTCCACTGCTGGGATTATACCCTAAGAATTCCAAAACACGAATTTAAAAGAATGTATGCATACTAATGTTCATAGTAGCACAATTTATAATAGCCAAGTGCTGAAAGCAACCTAAGTGCCCAACAGTAAATGAGTGGATCAAAAAACTATGGTACATTTACACAATGAAATATTACACAGCAGAAAGAAAGAAAGAGCTCCTACTCTTTGCAACACCATGGATGGAACTGGAGAGCATTATGCTAATGAAGCAAGCCAGGCACTGAAAGACAGATACAATATGATCTCACTTATAAGTGGAACCTAATCAACTAAACAAAAAAGCGAGCAAAATATAACCAAAGAGGTTGAAATAAAGAGCATTGACAGTAATCAGAAGGGAGAAGCGAGGTGTATACTAGGGAAAAAAGGGAAAGGGTTGTCAGGGAACATGTGTAAAGGACCCATGGACAAAGCCAAAGAGGGGAAGGATTGAGAGTGGGATGTGGGTGTTGTTGGGGTAGGGTAAACTGGTAACAGGAAAATGGAGACAACTGTACTTGAACAATGATAAAATAAATAACATTTAAAAAAGTTACTTAAAAAATTGATTACCTAAATGTTCCAAAATCAACCCATCATCTCTTTCTAGATTTCTTTCCCCATTCTGTGGGTGGTGGCACCACCATTCATTCAAGTACTTAAATTCACAGCTATGAATTATCTCAATTCCCCACACCCTGTCAGGTTCCAAGCCCTGTGGAACTATCTCTGCAACATTTCATAAACCTATGCCCCCTCTATTTTCACTGCAGTCCCCCTGATTCAAAACCTCTTTACTTATTTTTGTGTTATTATTTCAGCAGATTCCAGTCTTTCTGCCTCTCTTCTGTTCTAATTTATTGTACATACCACTACTGTTCATTTTTATGTATGCATACATATATTCATTCCTGAACTACCTATATTACAGGAAGAAGTGGAAAACACAAATATGAGTGTGATATTGACAACAATGACATTCATTATTTTGTTTTGTACTGTTTGAGTGTTTTATATATCTTAGCGCCTTTATTCTCTTTAAAAAATATGAACAAGGTACATTTTTTACCCACACCTTAGAAATTAAGATAAAATGCAGGCATAGAACATGTAAACTATATTTTAGCCTGCAGCCACTTTCATAAGAATTTCAGTAAGAGAATTAAGCACTAGGGGGAAAAATATTTGAGTGACTATTTTCTCAGTTCTTTTATGGAAGGCACATAGCTAGTCCCATTGTAGGTAGATAAGAGATAAATTAATGAATTAAATCTAATGTTTGGAGCATTGAAGATAAATCCTTTGATCAAACCCTCAATAAAAAGAGAAGTCAGGCCACAAGGCTGACAAATGCTGGATCCAATATTTGATCTGATTCTGTTGACTATAGTATCCATGCTCTCAGCCACTATGGATTACTAAGACATGCTGTAATGAACAGTTTTTCATGGTTGTCCAGCATTCAAACTCCTCCTATCATTCGCACAGGGGATCTTGGTTAAGACTCCTCCACACACATGTGAAAAAAGGAAAAATTTAATAACATGTATACCACCTCTATACATGGGAGAGATCCAGGGAAATTGAGTAATTCCATGAAATTACCAAAGCCACCACCTTAAATACCTTCTTCATCTAAAGACAAAAGAAGATGTTGGAGAATGGGATCAGATATGGGAAGTTATCAGGCAAAGCACAGTGAGCAAGGGTATGATTGTTATGTAGATTTAAGTTGCTACCTTTTCCATTTATAGGTGTTTTTAGATATTTAGTTATCCTCTTCTTCCTTGTACAGAGAGAAAAACATCCTTACAATGGATGTTTCCCCTATAAATATAAACGTTCTTTAGAAAATGGTAACTTCTACTAAGTTTTCAGAGCTGCTTCTGTGTCTGCTGTTTCTTAAAAATAATCAACTCAATATAATCCTTATGCCAAAGAAGTATAGTTTCAGGAGGCATATTCTACTCCCCTTTATCTTATTGGAGGCAGTGTTTTGCAGTGGTTCAACATATAGATTTTGGAGGGAAAAGAGACTGAGACTTTAATCCTGGCTCTGTCATTTTCTAATTGCATGTCTTTGGTTATGGTAATTCTCTGAGGCTCAGCTTTCTCATCTGTAATTTTGGAAAAGAGAGTTGTTGTGAATACTAAATATGATGATACATGAAAAGCACCTAACAGGTTCTTAGTATAATACTAACATTGGGTCTTTTTTTTCACTTTGAAATTAACATATATATTATGATGCAATCTGTTTTCAAACATGTGGGTCACGTGTCCACCAACCTTGACATGACAACAATTGGGACTAAGAACTGAGATCATCTTTGTAAACATGACTTCATTTTTTTTTCCAGAAAAACCTTGGCCAGGAAAGATAAGACTATAAACCAACAAATAGCTTTACTCTTTGCTCCAGGAAATGCTTGCAAGTCAATATATCTGAGAAAATAGTCTGCTCTTTTGGGAAACAATTCATATACCAAACAACAGTATACTTACCCCCTTTCTTCATGATCCTGTGACTACTAATACTAAGCTATTATATTACAGTATAAACTTTGCCCAATACCAATTTGGCCAACTCTGAAAGTTACAATTTAAACCGCCCCTGCCAAACTCTTTAAATATCCCTCTTTTAATCTCCTTATTCTAAATCTAACTCTTAACTACTTGTCTAACCTCATCTCCTATCACACACCACTCATCTTCACTCAAATCCATCCACATTAACATCTTTGTTGGTTTTCAAATGATCCAGTTATACTATTTCTACTGGGTTTTAAACTTGTTATTCCCTCCAAATATCTATGATTCATTCTCTTATTTCTTTCAAGTCTTTGTTCAAATGCCCCATTATCAGAATGATATTCCTAACTACTTCATATGAAATTGGCCCTCGTGGTGCTACCCGTTGCTGACTTGCTTTTCTCCATAACTCATCATAACCTAATGTGGGAGAAGAAAAAAAATTTTCTCTAACCTTAAGGTTCTTTCATCTGGTCTAATAATCAAATAGGCATGACACATATTAGCAAGAGCATATGACCAAATTTAATTACATACATATGTATGGGAACCCCACACACATGAGAGAATCAGAGACCCCATGTGTATCAGAGATTCACAGACAGGAAATGAAAATGAGGTATATATGACATTCTGAACTAAGGATCACCCTGGTGGTTTTAGAGGGGAGGAAGGCCATTGCAGGACAACAGGAAGAGCAGATGTTCAATCATTAGAATTTAGTTTTGTCTTATAGATAGGTTAAAAATTATTACCTTTGATAATCTCTTATTATGGGAAAGGCCCCTATTTCAAATTCTTCTAGGTATTTTGGGGTGGGCCAGAAGTTTGTCTTGAGCCCACAGGGTCTTGTTTGCTTTTAGATCAAAACAATCTGCATATCAAAGAGGTACATCTTATAGTGAATCATTTTGAACCCCTGCACTAACATATTGTATGCATTTTTTTTGTTTTTCAATTAAAGCTTTTATTATGTCAAAAACTATAAGTATTCCTCACATACTGAGGTGAGTTTGTATAGGTGGATTATAACCTCTGCTAAAGAGCTTGCAGAAAACCTGATTGGTACATATTACACTTAAGAATGTTCAAATACATCACTAGAGGTTTTTAGAATGAAAATCTCTGACAGCTTCAGTGAACTGGTTGAGACATATTTACTTTCAGAAACCTGTAGAGTACAAGTCATGCAATATACTGTACATGCAAGGTCTAGTTGAATGCATTACAGAAAACTGGGCAAGAAGTTTATTCTGTTTCAAAACTGACATAATTGTATGAATCCATTGACTGTTTTATACATGTAATAGTGTTTTTTAGTAGCTCTTTAAGAATGTATTTATTCTTGACCTGATCTTTTTGAAGAACACAGAGTTCACATTATTTACCCAGTACAAACTCAAGAAACTTATAGCTTAACCTACATATGAAATTCAAAACAAATAGCAATTTCTAGTTTTTCCTCTAGTGTAACACCAACTTAGCTTTTACACATAACCCTCACAAAACATTAGGGAAAGATGTAATCATTGTCAAAATATTACTTTTGTTTCTGAGCAGAACATTCATCCAAATAGTAACTTCAGCTCAAAAGGAACAGGACAGCTATGTAGAATGACAATTATAATGTTATAACAACCAATAGCACTAAACAAACTGGTACACCTTAGTTTAATTTAGGTGCGACTTAGTTTAATCTTTTACTTTAGACTAAAACTATTTATTTATTTATTTTTGTTCAGTTACAGTTGTCCCACTATTTTCCCCATTTCTCACTTGATCCTACCCCCTACTCTCATAGCCAGCCCCCTATTGTCCATGCCCATGAGTCCTCTATTTGTGTTCCTTTGCTAGCTTCTTCCCCTTCTTTCCCCTCACCCCCTTCCCCTCCCCTCTGGTCACTGTCAGTTTGTTCTTTATTTCTAGTTCTCTGGTTCTATTTTTCTCATTTGTTTGTTTTGCTGGTTAGGTTCCACTTATAGGTGAGATCATATCGTATTTGTCTTTTACCTCTTGGCTTATTTCACTTAGCGTAATGCTCTCCAGTTCCATCCATGCTGTCACAAAGGGTAGGAGTTCCTTCTTTTTTTCTGCTCTGTAATATTCCATTGTGTAAATGTACCACAGTTTTTCGATCCACTCATTTACTGATTGGCACTTAGGCTGTTTCTAGCACTTGGCTGTTGTGAATAGCACTGCTATGAACATTGGGGTGCATAGGTTCTTTTGAATTCATGTTTTGGGATTCTTAGTGTATAATCCCAGCAGTGGAATTGCTGAGTCAAAAGGCAGTTCCATTTTTAATTTTCTGAGGAAATTCCAAACTGTTTTCCACAGTGGCTGCACCGGTCTGCATTCTCACCAACAGTGTACTAGGGTTCCCTTTTCTACACAACCTTGTCAGCACTTGTTGTTTGTTGATTTATTTATGATGGCCATTCTGACCGATGTGAAGTAGTATCTCGTTGTGGTCTTAATTTGCATCTCTCTGATCGCTAGTGATGTTGAACAGTTTTTCATATGTCTGTATGTCCTCCTTGGAGAAGTGTCTGTTCAGATTCTTTGCCCATTTTTTAATTGGATTGCTTGTCTTCCTGGTGTGGAGTCATGTGAGTTCTTTATATATGTTGGAGATCAAACCCTTGTCTAAGGTATCATTGTTAAATATGTCTTCCCATATGGTTGATTCCCTTTTCATTTTATTGATGTTTCTTTTGGTCGTGCAGAAGATTTTTAGTTTGATATAGTCCCACATGTTATACCTATTTACTTGTGTGTGTGTTCCCTCCTCTGGAATGTAAGCATTATGAAAGAAGTAATTTTCTTTTTGTTTGTTCTTATATCCCTAATTCTGAACCAGTGCTTGGATCATGGTGGAACTTCAAATATTTGTAAAATAGAAGGATAAAAATATATGAGAAGTGAAAGTATGAGGAGACAAAGACTCAGTTACTAAACTTTGTGAGAATAAGCCATTTCATTTAAACTGAGGATGGCCCGAGGATGTTTCTGGCATGGACCAGACTGTTAGAGCCATGCTATTCTTAACCAGTCACATACATTCCTTGCTTAAAACCCTTTAATGGTTTCTTATTCATCATGAGTTTTCAAATTATGGACTATGGATCAAATTCATTGTGATACCATTTTTTGTAAATAAAGTTTTATTGGCATACAGCCATGCTCATTTATTTATGTACTGTCCATGGCTGCTTTTTCACTACCACGACAGAGCTGAGTTGTTGCAACAGAGACCACATGGCTCACAAAGCCTGAACTATTTATGATCTAGTCCTTTATTTAAAAAAGTTTTTTGTTTTGAGATGTAGTCGCAAGATTTATTGGGCTTGAAATGACTGCTCCTAGGTTCCCAATATAATCTCTATTTGTCTCAGTGTGGAAAAAGTTCACCCTTGTCTTCATTAGGCCTAGAAATAGGGGCAGTATCCAGAAATTCTGTTCCATGACAAGGCTTAGTCTGGTTTAGTTTCTGCCCCATTGTGCTAGTCTGTTCCCAGCTGTGCTTCAGCTGCCACTGTGCCCCAGCTCACATTTGGAGCCCACACTTGGAGCCCATGGGCAGCTGCTGGACCCCAGGTGGCTACTAGACCCACATGGCTGCTATGGAGAAAGAACAGACAAGTGAATATGTGAGCACTTGTTACTGGACGAGAGAGAAAGAGAGCTTTGTTAAGCTTGGATTATTTATCTCAGGCTTAGGAAGGATCAGATCCTCTTTCAAAATAACCAATCAATTTCCCAATCCTTCACAGGCTGGCATTGGGTCCTTCCCCTAACCAATGCATTTCCTGGATTTATCTGGGTTTCACACCCCCATCGAGTCTGATTCCTTTCCCACACTAGGCTCTGCTCCTTATGGTCATCATCTTAGTTCTTACTGCACATGGGCTTACCTCCCCTTCTGCCACATTGGCTCCTACTGGGCATGTGCCCAGTATGGAATTTTCTCTTTATTTATTCCCTCCCCCTCTTCAGTCAGGGCAAGTGGACTGGTTGTATTCTAAAGAGATTGGAAAGCTGGTCCTCCCTCCCTACATGGAAGTAGAAAGGGGTATTAATCCCCTTGGTGAGGCACTGCTGTGATCCCCTGGGGAGCCAATGAATGCTGCAACTTTCTAGTGAAACAGGCTTATTGTCCAGTGCAGCTGCAGCTCACTAGTTGATTAGGCTTCTTAACATCTAATTTTATTTTCTCCCATCTTTTATTAACATCTAGCTACCTATGCTAACATATTTCCCCCCTGAAGACCCTTGGGCCGTGTAATCTTACAAGGATGAAGTGGATGATCTAAGTGGATGAAGTTCTCATTTTCTGTATCTTCTTTTTGTGTCAAGGGACATAGTCCTGCCTATCCCTAGGCCAAGAGAGCCTTGCTATCTGCTAAAGGAAGAAGGGAGTCAAAACGAAAGGAGAGCCCTCATGTGGAGGAAAGGGATTTTCTAAAATTCAGGGCAGTCTGGTGCTGTCTTTAGGAGGCAGCACATGTGATATCTAGAATGTAGCATTGCTGTACAACCTGACATCCTTATTGTATTCTAGAGGTGACAAATTTGATAAGAATATTAACAAAGCATGGCCCAAAAGTGAGGGGTATTATAGTAACTAAAGGTAAATGAGAGGTAAAAACCAGGTACTAGAGGGAAGGACTAACTTTACAGTGTTCCAGATTAGACTGGAGGATGTAATTGGTGTGTCCCACCTGTATGAAGCCCTCTTGTTTAAGGGGAATATTCTAAGATTTCCCCCTGAAGCAGACCTTTACTGTCTGAACCAGTTGGGCAGGAAAGGGAAAGCAGTTTTAAGTGAATCCACTAGAGTGCTCTATTGATACTAGGTGGTTGAGTTGATGAAGTATTTAAAAAAGTTTTATGACCCTTGCTATTTCTTAGATGAAGTACAATGTTCTCCAGACCTGCCTCTTACCTAGAAGATCAGTTGGGATTTGGTTAAGGGTTTGGAGTCACATGAGTTCAAATGTCAACTATGCAAATTATAAGCTGTGGGAACTCGTGTTGAGTTACTCAACAATTTTAGCCTCACGTTTCTTCATATGAAAAATGGACAAAGTAATGGCACTTACCTTATTTGTTTTAGAATTAAATTATTGTCTGTAAGTATGGTTCTTACCACAGAGCCTGACATGACAGGTACATATGCAATTTAAACCACAATTTTATTTCATTACTAACTCTCTGGCTACTTCATGCCCCAATTTCATTTATTATTAACACTCAACTGCTAAGTATTCTTGTGTAATGCAAAAGCAAATTTTTTTCTGGCTTCCATTACCTGCATACCAATTTCCTTTGCCTGGAACACACTATTGAAAATTTGATTGCCTTTACAGACCTTTACTAAGGCTCCTACTGTCAAAAAACTTCTCTGAAAACCATGGGTAGTGTCACTGGTCCATCAGTGAATACTCAACATATCAATTGAAATAATGTAAGTCTCTGTCTCCCAGACCAAAATAGCCTGGTGGTGTTGGTAGTAGTGTGTAGGGGAGGGATGGGTAGAAAATGGTCCTTACTCATTTTTCTGTTCCCAGTACCCAGCTTAGTGTTTGGAACATAGCTAATGGTTTTGACTAATCAGTTACTCTAAGGAGGTGATACTACAGTTTGTTCATTTTCTTTTGTTAACAAGAAACATTTTCTTTCTCTTTTAAATTGAAAAGAGAGCATTGATGCTGGCTTAAGCTTCTGTGAAAGAGTAATGAGGGAGCTGCCTCAGCTCAGAGTCTGCTTTGAAAGGCTGTGTTGGCTCAGGGCAGACTACAGGGACAGAGCAGTCAGTTTCCTATACAGCTAGCTATAACAGAGTGAAATAAGCAATGCCCTATCTTTCTGATTTGGTAGCTTGAGTCCCACCTCTGCCACTTAATGATATAATTTTAGTTTTTAAGTTATCTTAACCTCAGGTTTCTCATTGTAAAATTATTCTTTCCCTTAGGGTAAGGACTATGAAAGAAGAGGTTGGTAAAAGCTCTTGCTAAATCAGTCTATACACATTAAGCACAATTATACTTAAGCTATTTAATGGGGCTATTTTCTAAGTTTATTGAATGTGGGGCAGAAATGGGACCAGCATGGGTTGGATTATACATAAATTGCATTTGGTAAAGGCAATGCTGTTTCTGTATGTTTTGCTCATTCCAGCAGATAGTGCAGGCCACAAAGATTTGTGTGACAAATGTTAACACAAAGCAATTACTTGACCCAATGATGCAATACTTTTGAAAACATTTCTTCACAGAAGACAATCTAATTATCAACAAATGGCTTTGAGGTATTTTATTGTAAAGAGTAATAGTATCTCTATGATCCAAAAGCAAGGTCATTCTGTTTGTCTTAATTTCCTGCCATATAATAACAATGTTCTATGAACTTAGTTACATAAAATGACACATTTATTATCTCAAAGTTTCTGTGGGTCGGTAGTCCAGGCACAGCTTAGCTGGGTCCTCTGCTTAATGTCTCACAAAGCTGCAGTTAATGTGTCAGTCAGGAGTTGGTTCTCATTAGAGGCCTAATCGTGGGAAGATCTGCTACCAAGTTTCTTCAGGTTGTTGGCAAATTCTTTTCCTTGAGGATATTAGATTTATGGCAATGTAGAAGAGGGAAAAAATTCCTTTACTCTTGGGGTCCTTTGCTGAGTCTGAAAATTAAAGTGACAGATTAATAGAAGAAAAGCATACAGATTTATTTAATATGTTTTATGTAACATGGGAACCTTCATAAGAAAGTGAAGACCTGGAGAAGTATTTAGACCTGAATAGTTTTATGCCAGATTTGATGAAGTGAGGACAGTCATGGAGAAATATAATAGGTCAGAGAGTATGAGGTAACTGTAGCCAACTGGGGACACTTAGCAAGGCCTGTTTGTTAGGATCCTTCTCAATGTCCCGTTGTCTTCAGAAATAAGGAAGTTTTTTTTTTCCCTCTGGGTAAAGAGAGGGTACCTCTTACATGAAGGTTTTATGACCTGTTTCAGGAGAGAATGGTGGGAGAATGTCAGAGTGACCTTCCTGCTTCCGCTGTTTTCTCAAACTCCTTCAGCTTAAAATATTCCTATACCAAGGTGCCCTATTTTAGAGTAGTATGTCAAGAAGCCCATTAGCAGGTTGATTCTTCAAAGCCAGTAGTAGAAAGAGAGGGTGGGGAGCAGAGACTCTAGCAAGATGAGTGCTACATTCTTATGGAATCATGCATACATAATCACTTACATCCCATCACCTTTGTGGCATTGGATTGGTTAAAAGCAAGCCACACATCCTGCCCACATTCAGTGGGAGAGGGTTACACAAAGGTGTTATGAAAGACGAATAATAATTTTTTTCTGCCCTTCTAAATTCTCTGCTGAGGCTCTTTTAACTGAAGACAGATTAACAAGAGAAAAACAAGAGATTTATTAACACATAAGCCTCATGTATACATTGGAAATATCCAGGGGAAAATGTATAACTCTCAGAGGTGGTTTAGGATTTAGGCTTAAATACTATCTTCAACTAAACACAAAAGGAAGAGGGTGAAGGAGGCCAGTTTATAAGGAGGTGATTTGGAAAAGTAACATAAACAACAGTAAGGTTTATTATGCAGATTTTAGCCAGTGTCTTTTCCATTGATGATACTCTTTTGTGATTGAGAGCCATCCTTTTCTTCCTGGTACACAGAGGGAAACTCCCTAATGAATGGTGATTTCCTTTATAATTATAAAAAGTCCTTACAAAAAGGTAATTTCTATTTTTTTATTTTAGAACTTCTACTGTGTCTGCTGTTTTCCAAACCAATCAGCTCAAAATAATCTTCATGCCAAAGAGACATATTTGGGTGTCATTCTGCCACATTTCAGGGTAAAACCCAGGAGGCAAGAGTCATGGGAGCTACATTAAAGTCTGTTCACCACATTGTACAACCCAAAAAGTTTGTCACTGCTTCATTTAATAGTAGTATGTGTGTTTGTGTGTGTATCTGTGTGTGTGTTTCACGAGGTGGTATGTTCTATTAGAAAATATATTTTTGTCTCTTGTTGATGGTTCTATATTTAGCACATAGATCAGTGCTGGCTAATGAGGGAACCTCAGAGTTGAAAAAAGTTTAGCTTTAAGTTATAGTTAATAGACTTAGTAATTAATGCATGTAAAAAGTTATTGTCCCAGGAACAGGAGGTATGACCCCTCTTGACTCCAGGAGACCCACAAGCAAATTTGATCTTTGTGCCTCAGGAAAACTGCAAGCAATAAAGATGGTATCTGAGACACTGTGCTCCAAAAAGAGACATTTGCAGCCTGGGATACAGATAAAGAATCACCCATCAACAGATGAAAGGACGCTAGGTAAATTGCTGGACTGTAGGTTTTATCTGATTAAACATTCCCTTGAAATCCAAATCCCTTACCTACTTTTTCCCTGAATTCCAAACCCCTTATTTACACTTTTTTTTTCTCCTTATAAACAAGGTCAGCTTGAGATAAAATGCAAGATGGTCTTTTAGGGTACAAACCTACCATCTTGTCAGATCTCCAGCCATCTGAATAAGTGCCCATAAAAATTCAGCCTTTGTCTCTTCTTAATGACAGGCGATGTGAATGCTGACTTTTTCACTTTCAGTACCTAAGACATAGGAGATGCTTAATAATTTGTGAAATGAATGAATTAATGAACAAATGAATACCCACTATATATATAGCACTGACAATTATTTGGGGCTATAGCAGTGCACGATATATTTAGTTTGCAGCATTTTGTACACCAAAATAATATAAACCATTATCTTAGTGATAATATACTCTAAGTTGTTGGATGTAAAATATTTGACAAGAGTTATGGAATTATTTTAAACTCAGTGAAGACATGTGGCTATTAAATTTCTTAAGCCCACTAATTTTTATGATTCAGAATTTATAACCAAGTCACCTTTCTAAAACAAATTATGAGAAAATAGTTATTTTATGTTGGAGAATTCTAATATGTTTTTAAAATAAAATATTTGACCCTGCCTCTTCTCCATCAAATCACTTTTTTTTTTTGCATGTTAAAAAATTTCATCTTAGCCCCAGTAACTGAGTTTTGCCTGCAGTAACTTGTAATGGCTGCCTCTGTTAAGGAGAAATCCTTAACATTATAGAATTTTAGAATATTATAACTTTAGGGTTCCTTGATCTAGAATACAGAAAATCAGCACCTCATGGCTTCAACAGAATTTTTTTTTTGTTTTTTTTACACTGAAATTCTAGTGTCAAAAAGTGAGTCTTTGTTTCATCCTCACAAGCAGAAAACATATTCTATAGTGGAGTATGAAGGAAAAAAAAAAAAACTAAAGCAGAATATCTGGGATGCCAAACAGCACATGGAAAACTTTGTACACCAGAATGTCTGGGAACATCAGTGACAAGATGCCTTCTCACAGCTGCTGGAGCTTCTCTGATGAGAAGGTTTTATGGAAAAAAAAATCAATCAACATTCTGCAAAGGATGAAATTTTCTATTAAACTGTCCCCATTTTTTATATACCACAGCTGCAACAGCTTTACGTGGTTTTTCCTAATGATACCTCGTCTTACAAGCATGCACAGTAACGAAATATTTTGTCAAAAGTTCCCTCTAAATTCACAATGTTTTAGAGAAATGACTTCCACTTCACCTGAAAATCTACAACCCATCTCCAGAGACTTCAAAATGCCTGTATTTATTGTTGCTTCTAACAAATACAGAATTTTAAAATGGGTCACTGAATATGAAGGGCAGACTCTTGTCAGTGATATCCCAGTAATATCTTATAATGTAGACACTGCTGTTCAAAAAAGCTGGGATGTAGATTGATCATTGACCATTTAGTAGAGTGCCTTCTATACCTACTCCATAAATACTCACTGAGTGAATTAATGAAAGGTGAATTAACTTCTCTATGTTTCCCTTTAATTAAAAAGTAAGGTAGTTTTGTAGTTTGGATGTTTAGCAAGTTGCTATTAAGTGCAGTGATTGTAAATGTGTCTTCTAAGTGCTTTCCACTTGTGTTGGTGCCTTTCTTCTACAGTAAATTGTTACTATTTTTCAGATGTGTGTATTATACTAAATTATACATACAACTGATAAATAACATCATCTCTTGAAGAAATTTTCAAGATTAATCTCTAATGAGCATTTCTGGCTGTGGTATTTGATGTCTCATATTAAAGTTCTAGGTTTGAAAATTAAAGGTATACTTCAAATCTCCTCTTTTATGGTACTTTAATGTTTAGAAGACATTCTGTAATTATTTGGCCACATATTGGAATAGATCCTAAAAGCAATTTCATAAATTTAAGGCTCACTTTTCTAATATTTAAGCTGAAAAATAATAACATCATCTCTAGTTTTCTGTTTCATGAATAATTGTTTCTTTCTGGTTTAACTATTATTATTAGTTGAGCATTTCAGGTAACATTGTGAAAAAAAAACAAAAATACAACTAATACAAAGTGATTTACAATTAAATATTTTAAAAATTAAAAATACTTTGTCATTCACATTATTGTAGCCTAAATGTAACTTTAAGAAACACTTCTCGAGTAAATATAGAGAAGATGGCGGAGGAGTGAATGGGAGTCATGATGACCTGCTCCCAAGACCAAACTGGAATTGGGAATAAATAGTGGAGTAATCACCTGGAAAACAATGGAACGATAGTGGGAGAAGAGCCTTGGAGCCGCGGACAGTGGACTTGACTCTCACACATCCCAATGGGTGAGAAGTGCGGTGGAGGCTCGAGAGGGTGGGCTGGGTGCCCACGGGAACTAGCACCAGAGGGACATTGAAACGGCCAGTTAGTTTCCCCCGAGAAGAATGGGATCTGAATCATAAACAGGGACCCCTAAACTACAGCAGCTAAAACCAAGAAAATGCAGATAAAACGCAACCCCGAAAAGCTTAGGGGCGCTCTCTGCCAGAGACAGGTGGCTGGGGATGCAAAGAGACATTTAAAGGACCAACACAAAAACTGCAGTGACAGCCACCCTCCTTGATCTCTGGGTAGAGGCGGCAGCAGGCTGGGCTGGTGCCTGGGAAAAGACTGGTGAGGAAAACATTGTGAGGAGAATTGACACGGCTGCCGGTGGAGCCCCAGCGATAACGCACCTCCCACTCTGCAACTACCATCTCGCTCAGGCAAAAGGGAATCAATTAACTTGCCTTTGGTGCTCTCCGCACACAGCTTGTGCATGTGAGCTGGGGGACTGAGTGCAGACTGGCTGTGAGAGCCTTGAGGAGAGACTGGAGATGGAGGCGTTGGGGAAAGAACGAGAGGAGGATCCAGAGGGTCTCGACTCCCTCCCCATTCTGTAGTCTCCATTGTGGGCTGAGAAGGCGCGACCCCAAAGAGGCAGAAGCAGGGTGCGCACGAACCAGAATGCCTGCGATTGAAACGCAGTCCACACAGGGGGTGGATCCTTGGCCAAAGGGGTCACGGAACTGCCCAGAGACCACTGAGGAGAGACTAGAATCAGAGGCCTTGGGGAAAGAACGGGAGGAGGTACCTGAGAGTCCACTCCTTCTCTTTGCCATAGTCTCTATTGCCCGGGAAGAGGCCACACCCCCAAAGAGCCAAAAGCTGAAAAGCACACATAGACACCGGCAAAAACACCCAGTGCAGGCGTGCACACTTGCGCCAAGTAACGAGCTAGGGTTGGCGAGAGTGTGTATGACCCGCGCGGGCTGGTGAAGGCTTGCACTGGCCGGCAAGGCATCCCACAGATTGGCACCAATAGGCCTGAGAGGGAATGCCCAGAGCGGCAGGGCAGGCATAAACTGACCTGCCAGCCCATGATTGTAGAGTGGCCAACAAAATTAGTAGATCCCGGGCCAAAGGGGTCACAGAGCTGCCCAGAGTCCCTGGAGGAGGGACCAGAGACAGGATTAAGCGGAGAGTCCTGGAGCTGACGTCCTCCCATTTCCGTAGTCCGTATTTCTCGAGGGCAAGCCACGCACCCAAAGAGCCAAAAGCGGGGAAAACACACAATAGAAGACCCTAAACTGACGAGTGCCGGGGAGCTCGCTGGCCAGGGGGGCCAGATGAGTATGAGAGGTCATGAATAAGCCCCCTTGTCTGGGGCAAGCACATGCGAGTCCACGCAGTCAGGGGATCCTGCCACGCCGGAGGTGCGCTCAAGGAGCAGGGGTGAGACTGCAGAGCGATCCCCAAAAATAGCACAGCCCTTACCAAAGGGGTCACAGAGCTGTCACAAGCAGGAGTCAGACATAGACAGTAGACTCCTGGAAGGCTCAAACAAACAACCCAAGGTCATATAGGGTCAACAACTGACATCATCAGAGGCAGGCCCAGAAAGAAAAGTAAAGGACAAAAATACATAATAGACTCTCACAAAAATTGGAAGAAAAAGAAATTCCCCCCAAATGAGTGGAAAAAGGGACTCCCCACAGACAGAGCTAAAAGAAATAGAGGCAAGGGAACTATCAGATACTGAATTCAAACAATGGTTCTAAGGAACCTCAATGAGCTCAGCCAGCTCAAAGATAACTATGAGAAACTACAGAGAAACTATCAGGATCTTACAGCAAACTATATCAGCCTGGAAAAGGACATAGAAACTATCGAGAAGACACAAGAGGATATGAAAAATACCATTTCTGAATTGAAGAACACAGTAGAAGGAATCCAAAGCAGGCTGGATGAAGCCGAGGATAGAATCAGTGAGATGGAACACAAGGTAGGAAAAAAGCTCTCAGAAAGAACAAGAAATGGAAAAACGGCTCAAAAAAAATGAAGAAGCATTTAGGGAAATGCAGGACAACCTGAAACGCAATAATATCCGTATAATAGGGATACCAGAAGGGGAAGAAGAGGAGCAAGGAATAAGAACCTCCTAGAAAAAGTAATGATGGAAAATTTCCCTAAATTGAGGAGAGAAAGGCTCTCATGGATCCAGGAGGCACAGAGGACCCCACTCAAGAAGGACCCAAGGAGGTCCACTCCAAGACACATCATCATTAAAATGGCAAATGTCAAAGACAAAGAGAGAATCCTCAAGGCAGCAAGGGAGAAGGAGAAAGTAACATACAAGGGGGCCCCGATACGCCTAGGAGCTGACTTCTCAACAGAAACACTACAAGCCAGAAGGGAATGGCAACAAATATTCCAAGCCATGAAAAGCAAGGGACTACAGCCAAGGCTGCTCTACCCAGCTAGGCTCTCAGTTAAAATAGAAGGGGAATTACAGAGTTCCCCAGACAAGGGAAGATTAAAAGAATACATGTCTACCAAGCCAGGACTCCAAGATATGCTAAGGGGACTGGTTTAAGCAGATGAAGGAAAATAATGAGAGAGAGAAGAACACAGGTACGAAGACAAAAGATGAGTAAGTTTCTATCAGTAATATCTCTCAATGTGAATGGACTAAATGCCCCAATCAAAAGACACAGGGTAGCTGAATGGATAAGAAAACATGACCCACACATATGCTGCCTACAAGAGACCCACCTCAGTGCAAGAGACCTACACACATTGAAAGGAAAGGTTTGGAAAAAAATATTCCAAGCAAATGAGCATGAGAAAAACATGATCCACACATATGCTGCCTACAAGAGACCCAACTCAGTGCAAGAGACCTACACAGATTGAAAGGAAAGGTTTGGAAAAAATATTCCAAGCAAATGGGCATGAGAAAAATTTGCCATACTTGTATCAGACAAAGTAGATTTCAAAACAAAGCCATAAAAAGTGACCCAGAGGGGCACTTTATAATACTTAAAGGAAGAATCTATCAAGAAGACATCAACATTGTAAACTTATATGCTCCCAATATAAGAGCCCCCAAGTTTATAAGAAAATTGTTGGATGACTTAAAAAAAGAGATAGAAAACAACACACTGATAGTAGAGGATTTCAACACCCCACTGTCAAAAACGGACAGATCTTCCAAACAAAACATTACTAAACATATTTTTGTGCTGAATGACACACTGAACCAGAGACTTAACTGACATATATAGAACCTTACATCCCAAAGAAGAAAAATACACATTCTTTTTAAATGCTCCTGACACTTTTTCAAAGATAGACCACATGATAGGTCACAAAACAAGCCTCAGCAAATTCAGCAAAATTGAAATAATACCAAACTTTTTCTTGGACCACAAGGGCTTGAAACTGGAAATCAAACTCAAAAAGAACTTCAAAAACTTGGAAACTCATGGAGACGGAACAGTAGACTATTAAACAATGAATGGGTCAATAATGAGAGAAGAGAAGAAATCAAAAAATTTCTGGAAACGAATGAAAATGAACAGACAACAGTCCAAAACTTACGAAACACAGCAAAGGCAGTCCTCAGAGGTAAGTTCATAGCAATAGAGGCTTACCTAAAAAAGATAGAAACATTTCAAATAAAAGACCTAAGACTACAACTTCAAGAACTTGGGAAACAACAACAAATAAATCCCAGAGCAGTTGAAGTAAGGAAATAGTCAATATTAGAGCAGAACTTAATGACATAGAGACAAAAAGAACAATTCAGAGGATCAACCGATCCAGAAGCTGGTTCTTTGAGAAGATAAATAAAATCGACAAGCCTTTGAGCAGACTCATCAAGAATAAAAGGGAGAGGACCCAAATTAATAATATCAGAAATGAAAGAGGAGAAATAATAACTGATACCACAGAAATACAAAGGATCGTCAGAAACTGCTATGAACAATTATATGCCAAGAAATTTGAAAATCTTGATGAAATGGACAAATTTTTAGAAAAGTATAATCTTCCAACACTGAAGGAGGAAGAAACAGAAAGCTTGAACAGACCGATAACAGCTGGGGAAATTGAAGCAGTCATCAAGAAACTCCCAGCACACAAAAGCCCAGAGCCGGACGGTTTCACAGGAGAATTTTACAAAACACTTAAGGAAGAGCTCACTCCTGTCCTTCTCAGACTATTCCAAGAAATCCAAGAGGAGGGAAGACTCCCAGACTCTTTCTATGAGGACAGCATCACCTTGATCCCAAAACCAGATAAAGACCCTACAAAGAAAGAAAACTACAGGCCAATTTGCTGATGAACATGGATGCTAAAAT
Organism: Pteronotus mesoamericanus; assembly: GCF_021234165.1. NCBI lineage: Eukaryota > Metazoa > Chordata > Mammalia > Chiroptera > Mormoopidae > Pteronotus > Pteronotus mesoamericanus. The sequence continues at coordinate 6,939,202 of NW_026555072.1, forward strand.
CTTCAACAAAATATTGGCAACCCGCATCCAGCAATACATTAAAAAGATTATCCACCACGATCAAGTGGGATTCACCCCAGGCATGCAGGAATGGTTCAATATACGCAAATCAGTAAATATGATACATTACATAAATAAAAGAAAAGACAAAAACCACATGATCATCTTAATAGTTGCAGAAAAAACATTTGATAAGATATAGCACCCATTTATGATCAAAACACTCAGCAAAATGAGTATAAATGGGTCATTCTTCAACGTAATAAAGGCCATATATGAAAAACCTACAGCCAATATCAAACTCAACGGGCAAAATCTGAAAGCTTTCCCACTAAGATCGGGAACACACCATGGATGCCCTCTCTCACCGCTTCTTTTCAATATCTTATTGGAAGTTCCAGCCACAGCGGTCAGACAAGAGAAAGAGATAAAAGGCATCCAAATACGAAAGGAGGAAGTAAAGCTATCATTGTTTGCAGATGACATGATAGTGTACATAGAGAACCCTGTAGACCCTACCAAAAACTCCTCAACCTAATAAGTGAATTTGGCAAAACAGCAGGATACAAAGTCAACATTCAGAAATCAAAGGCATTTCTGTACACCAGCAATGTAATAGTAGAAGAAGGAATCAGAAAAAAAAAAACTAGCATTCGATATAGCAAGAATAAAAATAAAGTACCTAGGCATAAATTTAACCAAAGACGTAAAAGATCTGTACGTAGAAAACTATACAACATTGAAAAAAGAAATTAAGGAAGACACAAATAAATGGAAGCATATACTGTGCTCATGGATTGGAAGAATTAATATCCTCAAAATGTCCATACTACCCAAAGCAATTTATAGATTCAATGCAATCCCTATAGAGATACCAATGACATATTTCACAGAAATAGAACAGACATTTCAAAAATTTGTATGGAACCATAAACGACCTCGAATAGCCGCAACAATTTTGAGAAAGAAACACAAAGTAGGAGGGATCACAATACCGGACATCAAACTCTACTGCAAAGCTACTATACTCAAAACAATCTGGTACTGGCACATAACGGACCCATAGACCAGTGGAATAGAATAGAAAGCCCAGAAATAAGCCCAGGCCTCTATGGGCATCTGATATTTGACAAAGGGGGCAGAAGCATAAAATGGAGCAATAATAGCCTCTTCAACAAATGGTGTGGGGAGAGCTGGACAGCTACATGCAAAAAATTGAAATTGGATCTTCAGCTGACACCATACACAAAAATAAACTCAAGATGGATAAAAGACTTAAATATAAGTCGCAACACCTTAAAAGACCTAAAGGAGAACATTGGCAGGAAACTCTCAGATATCCCACGCAGCAATTTTTTCACTGATATGTCTCCTAAAGCAAGGGACATAAAGGAAAGAATAAACAAGTGGGACCTCATCAAAATAAGAAGCTTCTGCACGGCAAAAGAAAACATCAGCAAAATGAAAAGGGAGCCAACCCTATGGGAAAATATATTCGCTAATGATACATCAGATAGAGGTTTGATCTCCAAGATTTATAAAGAACTCCCTCGACTCCACTCCAAGAAGACAAACGACCCAATCAAAAAATGGGCAAAGGACCTGGGCAGATGCTTTTACAAGGAGGCGCTACAGAGGGCTCAGAGGCATTTGAAAGGATGCTCAGCATCTCTAGCCCTCAGAGAAATGCAGATCAAAACCACCATGAGGTACCACCTCACACAGGTCAGAATGGCCATCATAAACAGATCAACAAACAACAGGTGCTGGTGAGGCTGTGGAGAAAAGGGAACCCTAGTCCACTGTTGGTGGGAATGCAGACTGTTGCAGCCACTGTAGAAAGCAGTGTGGAATTTCCTCAAAAAGCTAAACATGGAACTGCCTTTCGATCCAGTGATTCCCCTGCTGGGAATATACCCTAAGAATACCAAAACGTCAATACAAAAGAACCTATGTACCCCAATGTTCATAGCAGCACAATTTACAATAGCCAAGTGTTGGAAGCAACCTAAAAGCCCATCAGCAGATGATTGGATCAAAAATCATGGTACATATACACAGTGGAATACTACGCAGCAGAAAGAAAAAAAGAACTACTATACTTCACGACAGCATGGATGGAAGTGGAGAGCATTATGCTAAGCGAAATAAGCAAGGGGGTCAAAGGCAAATACCATATGATCTCACCTATAAGTGGAACCTAAGCAACAATACAAAGATGCAAGGAAAATAAGACCAGCAACACTGAAAGGAAAAGAAACCAACAGAGACAAGAGGGAAGGAGGGAGAGGGGGTCGAGGAAAAGGAAGGGAAGAGGAAAGTCAAGGAACATGTAGCAATGACTCATGTACAAAACCAAAGGGGAAGACCTGAGGGAGGGAAAGACAAAGGGGTCAAGGGAAAGTGGTGGGGGGTGGGCAGAGACAAATGTATTTGAAAAAAATAAAGTAAAATTAAAAATGTTTAGTAAATTAAAAAAACTATAAAAATAACATTGAAAATAAAGTAAATACATACACAGAAAAAAAAGAAACAGTTCTCTATTTCTTTTTGATATCAGGTATCTCTGTTATATTCTCTTAAATTAACCTATACTTTTTTCATTGTACAGATTTATTATAAACTTTTATTATATGTTTATATGATTTGTTGGTCCATTAAGAGGAATCTACATAAGAACAAGAACTATGTCTGTTTTGCTCACCAGTGATTCTCAGCACCTACCACAACTTTTGGCACAAATAGATCCTCATTAAATATTTCTTTAGTGAATAAATGAATAGAGCATTGCTAGAGGAAGTTTAGCTAGCAGATTTATTTTTAATATATGTATAGAGTTTAGTTGCGTGGATAGGTATTTTATAATTTGCTGATATCATCCTATAAGACATTTTTTGCCAGTCTTTTACTATTTTAAGTAATATAATTGTATTCATATTTGCCTATGATATGTATATATCATTTTAAACTAATATCAAAAGATTTTATAACATATAATATTCCAAAAACATGCTGTAAAACAACAAAAATAATGTCAGTATTAAGTTTATTGATGCATTGGCCCCCTAGATATGAGTCTGCATGTCTAAATTCCATGATTTAATATTTTCCTTTTTCTCTAATAATTTTGTATTAAAATCCTCAAAATTAAAATATTCTTTATGCCTGCATGCCCTTAATTTTCTTACATTCTGACTTAAAATATTTAAGGGAAGCATACAAGGTCTGTCTGGAAAAAGTCCAGCCATTGTTAACATAACAAGAATGGTTTGAGCGATATTAATGTAACCTGGTAGTCAAGTAGAATGGACTGGAATGTGCATGCATGAACAATGATGACTCACTGTAGTAGACAGTGGGGGCTAGTACACCATTGAGTGAGCATGTGTACTGTGTGGCCCTCCCTCACATTCAAAATGATTGAGAAAGTAGAGCAAAGAATATGCATCAAATTTTGCATGAAGCAGGAAACTATTCAGAGGATTCAGAAGGCCACAGCTATGGGCAATTTGTGATTAGTAGTTTCATCACAAGAACTTGCCCACTCACACATCACATTTCTTGCAGATATTTTTGATGAAACATCAAATCACCCATGTGACTCAGTCCTCCTATATCCCAGATTTGGTGCCTTGTGACTTCTGGCTTTTCCCAAAACTAAAATTGCTTTTGAAAGGGAATACATTTAAGACTGTTGATGAGATCTAGTAAAATATGGTGGGGCAGCTGATGTCAACTGAGAGAATTGTGTGAGGTCCCAAAGTGCCTACTTTGAAGGGGACTGAGGCATCATTGTCCTATGTACAATTATTCTTGTATCTAGTATCTAGTATCACAAGTTTCTCTGGCTGCTGGGACATGCTAACATGGCAAAGCTGCCCTGGAAAATAGGATTGATTTTGGCTTCTGGTGAAAAATGAAAAAAGTGCCACAGGTGCAGCCTGATTCAGAGCCCAAATAGCAGTGGCCTCTACTTTAAAAATATTGTATCACAAGCCTATATCTAACTGGAAAAATTATCCATTACTGTATTGGGAAGTAAATAATATTAGATAAAACTGACCACACAATATGTTAATATGTTCAGAATCAAATAGTGTTTTTGAAACAAGTAGTGTTTGCTTTGATTTTTGGTGCAGACTAGTCTTCCTTTAAATGGCAAAGTACAATGACAGTGAAGAAAGGGATAGGTCAGCTTAACACTAACTATAGGGCAGAATGGCAAATAAATGTCTAGTTCTTTTTACAGTATGCATCAAAGAAATACAATAAAGCTTGTGCAGCATGGAAGAAAATAGACCTGCATTATGAAGCATAAGGAAGAAATAGCATTTGTTATAAAGCAGGTAGCTAGTATGGCCAAGTCCTATTTAAGCCCTGGAGAAGGCAGCACTGTAGGAATATCCAGGGGGTAGTCCAGACTATATTCAGGGGGCTACTAGTAGGTAATAAATGGAAAAGTGGATGGAATCCAAAGGCGAAAGCAAAGCAAGGAGGAGATTGTCGCGGTGTAAACAAGTGTGTTTACATTGGTATAATAAAGCTTATTTTTGCTTCCTCTTGACCTAATCACTGATTACATATATAAATCAGTGTTTCTTGTTACATATTTCCTCACTTCTGCTCCTTTCCCTAGACCAGAAAATGGTGTACTGTGGTAAGCAGTGTTGTAAATTGAATTGGGATGGTAGTGATTTTTAAGCAACCTGTCTCAGGGCCTCTTATACTCCTACAACAAATGTATACTCCTTTGATCAGTCTCTGTCCAGGGATAACAGAGATTGCCCTGTATGGTGAAGGGAGCAGATTGAAGATTTGTGAACAACTTGCGAATAGTGTGTTATATTTGAAGGCCCATTTCAAACTCCTTATCTGTCATGAATCTCTTGATATCCATTCATAAAGACACACTTTCTATCTCTTTCCCCTCCCCACCGTCTGGGTTTTTTTTTTGTTTCCAGCTTCTGTGGCTCTTTATGTCTTATTTGTGATATGTAAGCACATTTTTCTTACTTACCCTTTACCAAACATTTAACATGAATATTAACATGGAAGTTAAATATGAAACCTTCAGTTACTAACACACACAGACTCAACTGCATTCATTTGTATAGACTCTAGAGAGAGTAAGTAAAGGTTCAGAATCATTTGAGCTCACTTTATGTTTTGTTGTCATGTCCAGTCTTAGGTATTACATATCTTGTATTGAAATAGTATATGTTAAATAAACAATGATAGTATAGTGATCTTAAGGGAAAAAAAGAACATGTTACTTTACTTGGTCTTGAAGATACAAATTTGTTCTTTTTAAATTGTTTTCTATTTAAAACTAAAGGATGAATGAAACAAGTAATAATTATTTTTATTATTATATGACTTTAACTGAATATAACTTTGTTATATGAAGGAGGAGAGTAGAAAAATCCACTGAATATGTTAAATACACTAGGAATACCAATGATATAAGCCTTTTTCCTAATTTGAAAAATGAGAATAGTATTACATTTCTCAAAGTGTGCTTGTGGAAACCTAATGAGGCAATACACACAAAGGCCTTATCCCAGTGCCTGGCACTGAGTAAAAGTAAAATAGCAGTCCTTATTTTGATGACGATAATGATAAGACACCTTACTGAGAGTAGAAAACAAGATAAATGAAAAAATATATATGTTAGATAGGGATATTATGCTAGGGAGAATAAGTAAATCATTGTGAAATGGCAGGATACTGTTGGAATTTGAGAGTGAAGATGATTGTTGAGCAAACTGCAAGAAAAGTTTTAATAAAAGAGCTGTATAAGAGTACAGCATTCTGGGTTGGGGGAGGAGGAGAAAGGCTCTGATAATTGAGTGTGTTTGGAATATTTGAGGCATAACAAGGGGTCAGTATGGCCAGAGCAGAGTGAGCACAGTGAAAAATACTAGGATGGATCTGGTAGTGCTCTACAAATCATAGGAAAATCTTTACTTTTCTCTGAGGGACAGGAGAAGCATTTGAAATATTTTGAGCCAAGGAGTGATAAGAATTTTCCTATCATAAGAAGTGACTGCATTTTAACAGCTCTGGCCCCTAAGCTGAAAATAGATTTAATGATTACATTATGTCTGGATACAGTTGAAAATTATTTCCATGGTCCAGATGAAGTACAATGACAGGCTGGATCAGGATGGTGACACCGATAGTAGTGAGAACTAGCTTTATTCTAGGTGTATTTAAAAGGTAGCGATACATAAGTTGAAAATGTTGTAGCCATCTTCTGTTATTCTTTCTTAAAGTGTATTCTAATTCTTTAACATTTTAATCACATTTTAGGATTTATTTAATCAGGAGGACCAACTGGTGCCGTCAAAGTCAAGTGAAATGAGCTGTTTCTTATGGGGCAAAAATTAGCAGTACATTTACATTATTTTTCTTTTCTTTTTCTATTGTGAGTACGTATTTATTCATGAATATTTATTTTTAAAATATATTTATTTATTTATTTATTTTTATTGTTCAAATATATTTGTCTCCATTTTCCCGCTACCACTTTCCCCTGCCCCACCCATGCCCATTATCCACCTTTCCCACTTTGGCTTTGTCTTTGGGTCCTTTATATATATTCCTTGACTTGACACTTTGCCTTCTCTTCCCCATTACCCTCTTTCTTCCCCTCTTGTTACTGTTTTTTCTTTCAATGTTGCTGGTTATATTTTTCTTGCTTTGTTTTGTGGAATAGGTTCCACTTACAGATGAGATCATATAGTATTTGCCTTTCAACTCTTGGCTTATTTCAGTTAGTATAATGCTCTCCAGTTTCATCCATGCTATTGTGAAGGGTAGGAGCTCTTTCTTTCTTTCTTTCTTTCTTTCTTTCTTTCTTTCTTTCTTTCTTTCTTTCTTTCTTTCTTTCTTTCTTTCTTTTCTTTCTTTCTTTCATTTCTGCTGCATAGTACTCCATTGTGTAAATGTACCATGGTTTTTTGATCCACTCCTTTATTGATGGGCACTTAGGTTGCTTCCAGCACTTACTTATAGTAAATTGTGTTGTTATGAACATTGGAGTTCATAGTTTCTTTGGAATTGGTATTTTGGGATTTTTAAGGTATAATCCCAGCAATGGAATTACTGGCTCAGAAGGCAGTTCAATTTTTACATCTTTGAGGAAATTCCAAACTTTTTTACACAGTGGCTGCATAAGTCTGCATTTCCCCCAACCGTGTACTAGGGTTCCCTTTTCTACACAGCCTTGCCAGCATCTGATGATTGTTGATTTGTTTGTGATGTCCATTCTGGCTTGTATGAAGTGGTATCTCATTGTAGTTTTATTTTGCATTTCTCTGATAGGTAGTAATTATGAGCATCTTTTCATAGGTCTCTGGGTCCTTTGTATGTCCTCTGTAGCAGTCTCTGTTCAGGTCCTTTGCCCATTTTTTTAACTGAATTGTTTGTCTTCCTGGAGTGCAGTCATGTGAGTTCTTTATATATTCTGGAGATCAAACCCTTGTATGAGTTATCATTGACAAGTATATTTTCCCATATAGTTTGTTGCTTTTTCATATTGCTGAAGTTTTCTTTAGCCATGCAGAAGATTCTTATTTTGATGAAGTCCAAATTGCTTATTTTTTCCTTTATGTTCCCTGCTCTAGGGGACATATCAGTGAAAACGTTGCTGAGTGGAATATCTGAGACTTTTGTGTCTATGTTCTCCTCTAGGACTTTTATGGTGTCAGGACTTATATTTAAGTATTTTATCAATCTCAAGTTTATCTTTTCTATGGTGTAAGTTCATCATCGAATTTCATTTTTTTGCATGTAGCTGTTCAGCTCTCCCAACATCATTTGTTGAAGAGGCTATTTTTACTCCAATTTATGCTTCTGCCCATTTTCTCAAATATTAATTGACCATAGAGACATGAGTTTATTTCTGGGCTTTCTATTCTGTTCCAGTGATCTATGTGTCTGTTTTTATGCCAGTACCAGACTGTTTTGATCACAGTGGCCTTGTAATATAGTTTTATGTCTGGTAATGAGATCCCTCCTACATTGCCCTTCTTTCTCAAAATTGCTGCAGCTATTCAGCGTCATTTATGATTCCATATAAATTTTTAAATGTTTGTTCAATGCCTGTGAAATATGCCGTTGGTATTTTAATAGAGATTGCGTTGAATCTATAAATTTCTCTGGGTGGTATGGACATTTTGATGATGATAATTCTTCCAATCCATGAACATGGTATATGTTTACATTTATTTGAGTCTTCCTTAATTTCTTTCTTCACTGTTGCATAATTTTCAGCATACAGTTCTTTTACCTCCTTGGTTAACTTTATTCCTAAGTACATTATTTTACTTTTTGCTATAGCAAAGGGGAATTTTTTATTGATTTCTGATTCTGATATTTCATTTTTAGTATACAAAAACATCTTCCATATCTGAATATTGACTTTGTAACCTGCTGTTTTGCCAATTCACTCATTAGATTGAGTATTTTTTTGGTGGAGTCTATGGGGTTTTCTATGTACACTGTCATGTCATCTGCCAACAATGACAGTTTTACCTCCTCCTTTCCAATTTGGATTCCTTTTATTTCTTTTTCTTGTCTGACCCCTGTGGATAGGACTTCCAATACTATGTTGAATAGAAGTGGTGAAAGCAGACATTCTTGTCTTGTTCCTGATCTTAGTGGGAAAGCTCCCCCCCCACCATTGAGTATGATGTTGGCTGTAGGTTTTTCATATATGGCTTTTATGATGTTGAAGTGTGTCCCATTTATTCCCACTTTGCTGAGTGTTTTTATCATAAATGGGTGTTGTAACTTATCAAATGCTTTTTCCACATCTATTGATATGATCGTGTGGTTTCTGTCTTTCCTTTTGTTTATGTGATGTATCACTTTATTGATTTGCAAATATTGAACCATCCTTGCACCCCTGGGATGAGTCCTACCTGCTCATGGTGGATGATCTTTTTAATATGTTGCTGGAGAAGGTTTGCCAATTTTTTTTTTCAGGATTTTAACGTCTATGTTCATTAGCGATATTGGGCTGTAGTTTTCTTTCTTAGTTGTGTCTTTATCTGGTTTTTGGATTAGGATGATGCTGGACTCATAAAAAGACTTTGATATTCCTCCCTGTTCTTGGATTTTTTGGAATAGTCTGAGAAGGACAGGGATTTATCTCTTCCTCAGATGTTTTGTAAAAGTCTCCTGTAAAACTGTTTGGTGCTGGGCTTTTGTGTGGCAGGAGTTTTTTTCTTACTGTTTCAGTTTCTCTAGATGTTATCAGTTTGTTCAGGCTTCTGAATCTTCTTCCTACAGTGTTGGAAAGTTATATTTTTCTAGAAACTTGTCCATTTCATCAAGGTTTTCAAATTTCTTGGCATATAATTTTTCATAGTAATTTCTTGCAATCCTTTGTATTTCTGTGGTATCAGTTGTTATTTCTCCTCATTCATTTCTGATATTATTTATTTGGGTCCTCTCCCTTTTTTCTTTGATAAGTCTGCTTAAAGACTTTTTAATTTTGTTCATTTTTTCAAGGAACCAGCTTCTGAGTTGGTTGATCCTTTGAATTGTTCTTTTTGTCTCTATGTCATTCAGTTCTGCTCTGATCTTTATTATTTACATTCTTCTACTCACTCTGGGCTTTGTTTGTTCATATTTCTCCAGTTCTTAAAGCTGGAGCATTAGGTCATTTATTTGAAATATTTCTGTTTTTTAGACAGGCCTGTATTGCTATGAACTTACCTCTCAAGACTGACTTCTCTATGTCCCATAGGTTTTGGGCTGTTGTAGGTTCATTTTCATTTGTTTCCAGAAACTTTGATTTCTTCTCTCATCTCATTATTGACCCATTCATTGTTTAATAGCATACTATTCAGTCTCCATGAGTTTAAATGTTTTTGAGTTTTTTCCTTGTGTTTTGTTTCCAGTTTCAAGACCATCTGGTCTGAGAAAATGCTTGTTATGATTTTGAATTTCCTGAATTTGTTGAGGCTTGTTTTTTGTCCTATCATGAGATCTATCTTTGAAAATGTTATATGTAAATTTTAAAAGAATGTGTATTTTTCTTCTTTGGGTTGAAAAATTCTATACATGTCATTTAAGTCCCTTTGATCTAATGCATCGTTTAGTTCCACAATATCCTCATCGATGTTTTGTTTAGAAGATCTAGCCATTGCTGACAGCGGATGTTAAGATCCCCTACTATCAATGTGTTGCTGTCTATGTCTTTCTTGAAGTCATCCAAGATTTTCCTTATATATTTGGTGTTCCTATGTTGGGTGCATATATGTTTACAATGTTGGTGTCCTCTTGATGGATTCTTTTTTTGAGTATGATGAAGTGTCCTTCTGGGTCTCGTTTTATGGTCTTTGTTTTAAAATGTATTTTGTCTGATATTGCTACCCCTGCTTTTTTCCTTGTCCATTTGCATGGAATTTTTTTCCATTCTTTTACTTTCAGTCTGTGTAGGGCCTCTGTTCTGAGGTGGTCTCTTGTAGGCACCATATTTGGGTCATGTTTTCTTATCCATTCAGCTATCCCATGTCTTTTTTGGGGTCATTTAATCTATTTGCATTTAAAGCTATTATTGATATGTACATACACACACACACACACATATGTGTGTGTATGTGTGTGTGTGTGTGTGTGTGTGTGTGTGTATGGTCTGTGTCTCTCTCTTTCTCACTCTTTTTCTTCATCTTTTTAAAGTGGTCCCTTTATCATGTCTTGTAGTCTTAGTTTGGTGAAGGTGTAATCTTTTAGTCTTCTTTTGTATAGGAAACTCCTTACCTTGTCTTCTAGTTTAATTTAGAGCCTTGTTCGGTGGATTGGTCTTGGCTGCAGGCACCTCCTTTTTATGACTTGGGATATTTCTTGCTATTCCCTTCTGGCTTGTAGTGTTTCTGTTGAGAAGTCAGCTGCTAGCCATATCAGGGCTCCCTTGTATGTTATTACCTGTTTCTCCCTTACTGCTTTTAATATTCTCTCTTTGTTTTGATATTTGCCACTTAAATTTGGATATGTATTGGAGTGGGTCTCATTGGGTTCCTCTTGAATGGGACCCTCTGTGCTTCCTGGACTTTTGTGACTTTTTCTCTCCTCCAATTAGGGAAGTTTTTCATCATTACTTTTTCAAACAGGTTCTCTATTCCTTGTTCCTCTTCTCCTTCTGGTATCCTTATTATTCGGATGTTATTACATTTCATGTTGTCCTAGATTTCCTTGAACCTCTCCTTTTTTTTTTTATTTAGACTTTTTTCTGTTTCTTGTTCTTTCTGGGAGCTTTTTTCTACCTTGTGCTCTAGCTCACTGATTTGTTTTCTGCTTCATTGAGCCTGCTTTTGATTCCTTCTACTGAGTTCTTTAATTCAGAAATTCTATTTTTCATTTCCTCTTGCCTCTTTTTTTATTTTGCATACTTTAATTTCAGAACAAAATTAAAAAGCAATACACAAAAACATCCAATCCCAAAGTCAAATATGAGAAGGGGAAGCTTGAGGCCCTTGTAACCTGCCTTAGGCAAAGACAGGAGAGGAAAAAAACCCACTAAATAGCAGAGGAAAACCAGGTGGACTAGGGCCACTAAGGGCTGCTAAGGAAGCCATGAAGACACTACACAGAGGATACAAGGTCTGCAGGTAGAAACTCCTACTCTACTTCTTCCATATGAGAGGCATCCTCATCACCCTCAAGGAAGGGGGACCTCATCAGGAACAGCAGCACTGGGTTCTTCTTCTGTTACTTCATCTTCATCAATGCCTACACCTAGCTTGATCATGCAATAGATGCGGTTGGAGTGGGTCTGGGGATCTTCAAGTGAGAAGCCAGAAAAGAGCAGTGCAGTTTCAAACAGCAACACTACAAGGTCCTTGACAGCCTTGTCATTCTTGTCTGCCTCTGCATTCTGCCGTAAAGTCTCCACAATGGGGTGGTCAGGGTTGATCTCCAGGTGCTTTTTGGCCATCATGTAACCCATTGTGGAGTTATCACGAAGTGCCTGGGCTTTCATGATACACTCCATGTTAGTTGTCCAGCCGTAGGTGCTAGTCACAATGCAGCAGGGTGAAGACACAAGCCTATTAGTGATTGTCACCTTCTCAACCTTCTTATCCAAGATCTCTTTCATGAGTTTGCAGAGGTTCTCAAACTTGGCCTTGCTCTCTTCCATTTTCTTCTTCTCCTCTTCATCCTCAGATAGCTCCAGGCCCTCCTTGGTAACTGAGACCAAACTCTTCCCATCAAACTCCTTGAGCTGCTGCACACAGTACTCATTGATAGGCTCTGTGATATACACTACCTCAAAGCCCCGCTTCCGTACTCGCTCCACAAGAGCCGAATTGGCAACCTGCTCTTTGCTCTCACCAGTGATGTAATAGATAGACTTCTGGGTCTCCTGCATGCGAGAGACATATTCCAAAAGAAAAGTCATTTCATCTCCAGACCGGGAGGTGTGATAGCGCAGAAGCTCGGAGAGGCATTGGCGATTAGTTGAGACCTCATGGATCCCAAGCTTTAGGTTTTTAGAGAATGCCTCATAGAATTTCTTATAGTTCTCCTTGTCTTCTGTGAGCTCAGAGAAGAGCTCAAGGCACTTCTTAACAATGTTTTTACAAATTACCTTCAAGATTTTACTCTGCTGAAGCATTTCTCAGGAGATGTTCAGGGGCAGGTCCTCAGAGTCAACCACACGACTGATGAAGTTGAGATATTCCAGTATCAACTCATCACAGCTGTCCATGATGAACACACGACAGACATACAGTTTGATATTGTTCTTCTTCTTGTTCTCAAATAGGTCAAAGGGAGTCCAACTGGGAATGAACAGCAATGCCCTGATTTCCAGCTGACCTTCTACAGAGAAGTGCTTGACTGCCAAGTGGTCTTCCCAGTCATTGATAAGGCTCTTATAGAACTGTCCATATTCCTCCTGGGTGATGTCATCAGGGTTCCTGGTCCAAATGGGCTTGGTCTTGTTCAGTTCTTCATGATTGATGTATTTCTCCTTAATCTTCTTTGTTTTCTTTTTCTTATCCTTAGCACTATCATCCTCCTCATCTGAGCCCACATCTTCAATCTTGGGTTTCTCCTAATCATCTTTATCTTCCTCTGCTTTCTCCCCTTTCTCTTCCTTTGCTTCATCGTCACTGATTTCTTTCTCTTGTTCCTTCTCCAAATAAAGGGTGATAGGATAACCTATGAACTGTGAGTGCTTCTTCACCACTTCTTTGACCCGCCTCTCCTCTAAGTCTGGTCTTCTTTAAGGTGAAGGGTCACTTTGGTACCCCAGCCAATGGGCTCACCATGGTCAGCTCGCACAGTGAGGGAACCCCCAGCAAAAGACTCCCAGACATACTGCTCATCATTGTTGTGCTTTGTGATCACTACTACTTTCTCTGCCACCAGGTAGGCAGAATAAAAGCCAGAACCAAACTGTCCAATCATGGAGATGTCTGCACCAGCCTGAAGAGCTTCCATAAATGCTTTTGTACCAGACTTGGCAATGGTTCCCAGATTATGTACAAGATCAGCTTTGGTCATGCCAATGCCTGTGTCTACCAGAGTCAAAGGACATTGCTGAGGGTTGGGGATGATGTCAATTTTCAGGTCTTTACCACTGTCCAACTTGGAAGGGTCAGTCAGGCTCTCATAGCATATCTTGTCTAAGGCATCAGAAGCATTACTGATCAACTCCCGAAGGAAAATTTCCTTGTTAGAGTAGAAGGTATTGATGATGAGAGACATGAGTTGGTCAATTTTTCCCTGGAAAGCAAAAGTCTCCACCTCCTCCTATCCATGGTATACTTCCTTAGGCATCTTGAAAGTGAAGAGATGAAAGTACTAGAGAGCAGGGATTATTTTTGGCTCACACACAGCAAACTGCGTGCGCGGGGTTGACTCCCATTTCCTCTTGTCTTTTATTGATAGTTTCTATGTCTTTTCTTTTTCAGGCTGATATAGTTTGCAATAAGTTCCTCATAGTTTCCCTGTAGTGTTTGGTAATTCTTTTTGAGCTCACTGAACTCATTGAGCTTACTTAGAACTGTTGTTTTGAACTCAATATCTGATAGTTTACTTGCCTTTATTTATTTTTGTTCTCTTTGTGTGAATTCCTCCTTTCCCTTCAATTGGGTGGTGTTTCTCTTGCCATTATTTGTGAGACTCTTTTTTTTTTTTTTTTTTTTTTACTCTTCTTCTTAAATTGATCCATCTTGACTTTCTGTCTTTGTGGTTTGAACTTCTCTGGTAGGAGACCCCTTCCTTCCTCCTTCCCTCCCTTTCTCCCTTCCTCCTTTCCTTCCTTCCTTCTTTCCTTCCTTCCTTCCTTCCTTCCTTCCTTCCTTCCTTCCTTCCTTCCTTCCTTCCTTCCTTCCTTCCATCTGCCTCTGATAATGTCAGCTGTTGACCATGTCTGACCTTAGGCATTCTTTAAGAAACTTTGCTGTATCAACTGTCTGTGTCTGTCTCCTCCAATTGTTAATCTAGTCACTCTGCCCTCAGCAGTTAAGGTGGTACAGAGTCCCTTCTGTGGGCAAGGTTATTGTGTCCCCTCAAGCTGCAGCAGCTCAGAGGAGTAGTCTGCCTGAGCCAGATGGTTGCTTCCATATGGGGGAGGAGTCCGCACCCAGTTCATCCCGTCTACTCCCTCAGTTCTCTCCCCAATGCTTCTGTTGCCAATCTATCCTCAAGTGTTTCTAGACCACTCTATGTCCCCTTATGCCAGGGACCTAATATCTGGACTGTCACTCTGTACTTAGCACCCAGACCCACACAATACTGGGGTGGGGCTAAGCCTACTGGGAGCATGCCTATTGTGTCCATTCGCACTGCTGCTGCTTGGGGGAGTTGCCTGCCTGAGCAAGATGGCAGCTTCAGAATGGGGTGGAAGTCAGCACCCAGATACCGCCATCCACTTTCTCAGTTCTTTACCCAAAGTCTCCCTCTCCAGTTTCTCCTCAGACATGTCTAGCCCGCTTTGCCCCTGCCTCTTCTGGAGCCTAGGGTAAGTGTCTGCCACTGAAAATTTTGTCATTGGCCCTTTAAATGGCTCTTTTTGTTTCCAGCTGCCTGTCTTAGGCAGAGAGCATACTGCTGCTTTTCATGGCTGGATGTTATCTGTGTGTGTTTTAGGCTCTTGTGCTGTATGCTAGAGATGAGTGCTTATGGTTTAGACCCTGCTCTTCTCAGGGGGATCTAACTGGCCATTTCGGTATCTCTCTGACACTGCTGCCCTGGGTGCCTATTCCACCTTTTCAAGCCTCTTCTGTACTCCTTACCAGTTAGGTTGTGCTAAAGCCGATTCCTCTGTCTGTCTGAAGTTTTAAGGCCCCTCTCTTGCTATTATTTAGTTGTTTTCCAGGTTATTTCTCCACAATTTAGTTGCAATTTCAGATTTGTCCTGGGAGGAAGTCAGTGTGACTTCCACTCACTCCTCTGTCATCTTGAAATCTTTTCTATTTTCATTTTCTGAGATATTGCTCAACAGTACAATTACTGGGTCATATAATTGTAAGTTAATTTTGTAATAAATGGCTGCACTATTTTTAAGAATGGTTGTATTATTTGACGTTTCCACCAACAATGTGTGAGAAATTCAGTTGCTTCAAACTTGCTAGCATTTAGCATTATCAGTAGGTTTTTTAAAACTTAATCTTTATTGTATTTTTTCCATTACTATTTAGTCCCCTTATATCCTCCTTCCCCTCCACTAATCACATACTGTTGTCCATATTCATGAACCCTTTTTCTTTTTTGCTCATTCCTTCCAACCCCTCACCTCCCCCACCACTTAGCTGTCAGCCTTCTCTTTATCTATGAGCCTTTCTTAATTTTGCTTGTTCAGTTCAGTTTGTTCGTTAGATTCCACATATAAGTGAAATCATATGGTATTTTTCTCTCTCTGACTGGCTTATTTCACTTAGCCTAATGTTCTCCAGGTCCGTCTGTACTGTCATAAAGTGTAAAAGTTTCTTCTTTTTTATGGTCAAGTAGTATACCATTGTGTTACTGTCCTGTAGTTATCTTATCTACTCATCTACTGATGGGTACTTGAGCTGCTTCCATATCTTGGCAATTGTAAATAATGCTCTAATTAACATAGGGATGCTTACGTTCTTGAAAATTAGTGTTTTGTGTTCCCTTGGCTATATTCCCAGAAGTGGGATCACTGGGTCAAACAGCAGATCCATTTTTAATTTTTGAGGTACTTCTATACTGCTTTTCACAGAGGCTGCATCACTAGGCATTCCCACCAACAGTGCATAATGGATAATGATTTTGAATATTTTCATGGCCTTCTTGCCATCTGCAACTTGTTTTTTAATAATGATTTTTAAAAGATTTTATTTATTTATTTTTAGAGAAAGGGGAAGGGAGGGAGAAAGAGAAGTAGAGAAACATTAATATGTGGTTGCCTCTCATGCACCCTGCATTGGGGACCTGGCCCACATCCAAGGCATTTGTCCCAACCAGGAATCAAACTGATGACCCTCTGGTTCACAGGCCAGTTCTCAATCCACTGAGCCACAACAGCCAGGGCTACATCTTCTTTTTATAGAAATATCTTCTCTTTTTAACCTATTTTATAACTGAATTATTATAAAAAAGAAAACTGTTGAGTTTTGAGATGTATTTACAAATTTTAGAGGTCAGGCCTTGTTTAAATATATGGTTTTCCAATATCTTTTCCCAGTTTATAGCTTGTGTTTTCATTCAAATGATAAAGATTTTGTAGCATATAACTTTGTAATTTTGATTAAGTTTGATTAACTTTAAAAAATAGGATATTCTTTTTGTGCTATGTCTAAACACTAGATTATTGCCTAAAACTAGATTCCAAAGATGTTCTGTTTTCTTCTAAAATTTTTATAGTTTCACATTTTACATTTGAATTCATGATTTATTTTAAATTAACTTTAATGCAATGTGAAATTAGATCGAAGGATATTTTCATATTGATATTAAGGTGTTCTAGCCCAATTTGTTAGAAGAAAAAACATCATTTTTCCATTGAATTTATGGTTATATCTTGATCAAAATCAATTGAGCATATTTGTGTTGTGATGTTTTTGTATTCTCTATCCAGATCCATTGATCTATGTGTCTCTTTCTTCTCCAATAATACATTGTCTTGATTGTCATAGCTATATCTTAATTCATAACCTCAGATTCCCCTTACTTTATTTTGTTTTATCAGAATTGTTATAGCTATTCTAGTTTCTTTGTCCTTACATATAAATTTAAAAATATGCTTATCTATATATACAAAAAAAACTCGCTGAGTTTTTTATAAGAATTGCATTAAAGCTGTAGGTTAACTTAGGTAAAACTAACATCTTTACTATGGTGAATCTTCCAATCCATGGGCACAGTATGTCTGTCCATTCATTTAAATGTTAGCTTTCTTTCTTCAGTGTCTTTTAATTTTCAGTATACAGATCCTGTATGTGTTTTGTTATATTTCTTTTTTTTTGACTCAGTTGTAAATGGCAGTGAATTTTAGATTTTTGTTCCCATGTGTTTGTTGCTAGCATATAGAATAAAATAGATTTTTATGTGTTGACGCCATATATTGTGACATTGTTAAACTCACTTTTTAATACTACCACCTTTTTGGTAGATTCCTTGCTGTTTTCTACATAGAAATGGTGTCATCTGAAAATAAGGATACTTCTTTTCCTTTCTTTCCAATCTGCATGCACTCATTTTCTTTTATTGCCCTATTGCAATGGTAAGATGTTTCTGTGCTATATTGAATACAAGTGGTAAGAGTGGGCAGCCTTGCCTTGCTTCCAATCTCAGGGAGTAAACATTATCTTTCACCTGTAAGCACAATATTAGCTAAAGATTTTTTTCTTAGTGAATTTTCTTTCTCAATCTGAAGAAGATTCTCTATGTTCTAAATTTACCTATCTATTGCCATGTATAACACGCACTGCTGTTTTTGGCCAAAACTTTCAGGAAAAAAAATTCATTTTAATTTTTTAATTCAATTATTTGTTTGTTTGTTTGTTGGTTTATTTATTTATATTTAGATACTTCTTTTTTGTATTATATAGGGTATTATTTTGCATACAGATATTGCTATTTCCTTCTAGAGTTATACTTCTAACATATAAAGATAAATAAAAGAATGAAAAAATTTATATAGATATGGAACTACTACTACACATGTATAATTAGCATCTTTATTTTTCCCTCAAATATTGGGCAAAAAAGTGCAAATTATACATGGCAAAATATAGTTATAAGATTTTTTATGTTGATTTTTTATGTTTTTAAATTATTTTAATGTTTTTATAGTTTTATTAAATTTATAAATTATGTTTATTTTATTACAGTTGTCCCAATAAAGGGAGAAACCCATTTACCATCTCCACCCATCCCACCACAACCTCCTGCTCCCACAGTCATTTCACCCTCTGTTGTCCATGTCCATGGGTCATTCATACATGTTCTATGTCTAGACACTTCCCCTTCTTTGCACCATAGTCCTCTTTCCCCAACCCCTCTGGTCACTTTCAGTCTGCTCCATGTTTCCATGTCTGTGGTATATTTTGTTGAATAGAATGCACTTTAAGGTGAGATTGTATGGTATTTGTCTTTCATCAGCGGGCTTATTTCACTTATCTTAATATTCTCCAGTTCCATCCATGTTTTCACAAAATGTAGGAGTTCCATCTCTTTCTCTCTCTCTCTCTTTTTCTTTTTCTTTCTTTCTTAAATGCATATTGATTTTACTTACTTTTTAAATGTCAAAGTTAAATATAAAATATTAAAAAAATTAAAACGATTATAAAATATCAGCAATTAAAACAATATGACACCACCACAGAAATAATCAAGTAGATCAGTGAAATATAATGAACATTCTAGAGACCAAGGTATATATCTGCCTAACAATGTAACAGATGATTAAATTGATATTTCACATCAATGGGTAAAATAAGACTTATTCAAAAAATACGGTGCATGGACTACTATTACTTAAAATAAAATGAATATAGAACCCTATTTCACAAATTATACAAGAAATATTCAGGTGAGTTAAAAATCAATATGTAGAATCTAAAGAGCTTTTGGAGAAAATACAAAATTATAGTTTTCTTACCCTGAAGGAAAATATTCAAACCTAGAAGTTATAAAGTAAAATATTGACAATAGGATTATAATAAACATTTAAGAATGTACAGTAATATATGTATAAAAAATGTTAAAGGACAACTAATAGAATAGGAAAGTATCTGCAACATATTTAAAAAGGGGTTAATGGTATTTTTTTTCTTTTTTTATGGAAAAATTCTACAAACATTTAATGAAAAAATGGATAAAGAATACCAAAAAGTAGAAGGTCAGAGCCACATGGCACCAGAGGTTTCAGAGGTTGTCATTCACTGGATAGGAAATGAGAAAACAGGGGGGGAAAGGAGGATAAGAATCAGAGGTACAAACAGCCTTTGATATATTAATTGAAATCACATATTACATTCACTGTGCTGGATTGTATGGATTTCAACTAGCCAGTCATTCAACATCTACTGAATAGGGTATTATAAAATCAAGAAATTTAAAAATACATTTTTTGGAGGGAGGAAGATGGCGGAGGAGTGAATGGGAATCACGCTGACCTCCTCCCAAGACCAAACTGGAATTGCGACTAAATAGTGGAGAAATCACCTGGAAAACAATGGAATGATAGAGGGAGAGGAGCCTTGGAGCTGCAGACAGATGGTGGATTCAATTTTCACACATCCCAATGGGTGACAAGTGCAGTGGAGGCTCTGGAGGGTGGGCTGGGCGCCCACGCACACCAGCGCCAGAGGAACATTGTAACTGCCAGTTAGCTCCCCCTGATAAGTACAGTGTCTGAATTATAAACAGGGACCCCTAGAATACAACAGCTGAAACCAGGAAAACGCACAGACAAAACGCAACCCCAAAAAGCTTAGGGGTGCTCTCTGCCAGAGACAGGCGGCAGGGGATGCAAAGAGACATATAAAGGGCCAACGCAAAAAGTTGTAGTGGCAGCTGCCCTCCATGACCTCTGGGTAAAGGCAGCAGCAGAGTGGGCTGGTTCCTGGGAAAAGATTGGTAAGGAAAACTTTGTGAAGAGAACTGAGACGGTGGCCGGCAGAGCCCCGGTGATAACTCACCTCCCACTCTGCAGCTACCATCTCTGTCAGGCATAAGAGAATCAATTAACCTGCCTTCTGTGTGCATGTGGGTGGGGGCTAAGTGCAGACAAGCTGGAAGAAATACAGGATCTCTGGCCAAAGGGGTCACACAACTGCATAGAGAGCCTTTAGGAGAGACTAGAGACAGAAGCCTTGGGGAAAGAACGGGAGGAACTGGGGGGTCCCGACTCCCTTTGCATTCCGTAGTTTCACTTTGCACAGGCAAGGCATACCCTCAGAGAGGCAGAAGGGGGTGCGGGGGAGCCAGATGGCCCGTGAATACAACGCCATTCACAGAAATAGTGGATCCCTGGATGAAGGGGTCACAGAACTGCCCAGAGACCCCTGAGGAGAGACTGGAAATGGAGGCATTGGGGAAAGAACGGGAAGAGGAACCAGGGAATCCCAACTCCTTAGCCTTTCCGTAGTCTCCATTGCACTCGGGCAGGCCATGCCCCCAAAGAGCCAAAAGCTGAAAAGCACACAATAGAGAGCCCAAAACCACCCAGTGCAGGCATGGACACACACGCCGAGTGGCCATTGAGGGTTGGCCAGTGCGTGTGTGGACCTGCGACTGTGCAGGCTGGGGAGGGCTCCTGCAGGTTGGCGCCCACGGGGCCTGCAAGGGAGTGCACAGATTGATGAGGCAGGTGGAAACCTGCCCGCGAGTGCAGAGTGGTCTGCAGAAATAGTGGATCCCAAGATGAAGGGGTCCCAGAGCTGCCCAGAGACCCTGGAGGAGAGACTGGAGACAGGTTACCCCGAGAGTCCCGGAGTTGACTTCCTCTCATTTCTGTAGTCTCCATTTTGTGCGGGCAAGTGACACCCCCATGAGACAAAAGCAGAGAAAGCACACAATAGAAGACCCTAAACTTACCAGTCCTGGTGTGCCAACCAGGCACGGGTGCCAGACGAGTGCGCGAGGTCAGGTGAATAAGTGCTGAAGCAGGCGGGGGTTCCTGCCTGTCCGAGAAAGATGCTAAAGGAGCCAGCATGAGAGTGCAGCGATCCACAGAAATAGTGGATCCCTTGCTGAAAGGGTCACAGAACTGACAAAAGCAGGAGTCAGACACAAACAATAGACTCCTGGAAAGTTCAAACGACCCAAGGTCATACAGTGTCAACAACTGACATCACCAGAGGCAGGAACAGAAAGAAAACTAAAGAAAATAAATTAAATAAATAAATAAATAAATAAATAAATAAAGACCTGTCTACTAAAATAGAATTTTAATCCACAAAGTCAGGAAATCTAGATAGATCAATTGAAGCAGAAGCAGAAATAAATAAGTAAATTAATTAATTCTTTAATAGACTCTCACAAAAATGGGGAAAAAAACAAGTTCCCTACAAATGAGTGGAAAAGGGGACTCCCCACAGAGAGAGCTAAATGAAATAGAGGCAAGGGAACTATCAGATATTAAATTCAAAGCAATGGTTCTAAGGAGGATCAATGAGCTCAGAAAGCTAAAAGATAACTATGAGAAACTACAGAGAAACTATCAGGATCTTACAGCAAACTATATCAACCTGGAAAAGGGCATAGAAACAGTCAAGAAGACACAAGAGGATATGAAGAATACCATTTCTGAATTAAAGAACGCAGTAAAAGGAATCCAAAGAAGGTTGGATGAAGCCGAGGATCGAATTAGTGAGATGGAGGATAAGGTAGAAAAAATCTCTGAGAAAGAACAAGATGGAAAAAAGACCCCAAAAGAATGAAGAGGCTTTTAGGGAAATGCAGGACAACCTGAAACTTAATAATATCCATATAATCGGGATACTAGAAGGATAAGAAGAGGAGCAAGGGATAGAGAACCTCTTCGAAAAAGTAACGATGAAAAATTTCCCCAATTTGAGGAGAGAAAATGTCTCATGGATCCAGGAGGAACAGAGGACCCCACTCAAGAGGGACCCAAGGAGGTCCACTCCAAGACACAGCATCATTAAAATGGCAACTATCAAACACAAAGAAAGAGTCATCAAGGCAGCAAGGGAGAAGGAGAAAGTAACATACAAGGGAGCCCTGATACACCTAGGAGCTGACTTCTCAACCGAAACACTACAAGCCAGAAGAGAATGGCAACAAATATTCCAAGTAACGGAAAGTAAAGGCCTACAACCAAGGCTGCTCTACCCAGCAAGGCTCTCAATTAAAATAGAAGGTGAATTAAGGAGTGTCCCAGACAAAAGAAGTCTAAAAGAATACATCTCTACCAAACCAGCACTCCAAGATATGCTAAGAGGACTGATTTAAGAAGATGAAGGAAAAGAGTGAGAAAGAAAAACACAGGTACAAAGAGAAAAAAAGAATAGATTTCTATCAGTAATAACTCTCAATGTCAATGGACTAAACGTCCCACTCAAAAGATACAGGATAGCTGAATGCATGAGAATACATGACCCACACATATGCTGCCTACAAGAGACCCACCTCAGAGCAAAAGACCTACAAATACTGAAAGTAAAGGGATGGAAAAAAATATTCAAAACAAATGGGCAAGAGAAGAAAGCGAGTTGTAATACTTATATCAGACAAAATAGATTTCAAAACAAAGGCCATAAAAATAGACCTAGAGGGACACCTTATACTACTTAAATGAAGAGTCCATCAAGAATACACAAAAATTGTAAACTTATATGCACCCAACATAGGGGCACCGAAGTATATAAGGAAAATCCTGGATGACTTTAAAAAAGATATAGACAGCAACACACTGAGAGTAAGGGATTTCAACACCCCACTGTCAAAAATAGACAGATCTTCCAAACAAAACATCAATAAGGATATTGTGGAGCTGAATGACGCACGGAATCAAAGAGACTTAACTGATATATAGAAAATCTTATATCCCAAAGAAGCAAAACACATTCTTCTCAAAAACTCAAGGAAGTGTTTCAAAGATAGACCACATGATAGGACACAAAGCAAGCTTCAGCAAATTCAGGAAAATTGAAATAATACCAAGCGTTTTCTTGGACCACAAGGGCTTGAATCTGGAAAGGAACCTCAAAGAGAAATTTTGAAACCTTGTAAACTCATGGAGACTGAACAGTAGACTATTAAACAATGAGTGCATCAATAATGAGATAAGAGAAGAAATCAAACAACTTCTGGAAACAAATGAAAATGAACCTACAACAGTCCAAAACCTATGGGACACAGCAAAGGCAATCCTGAGAGAGAAGTTCATAGCAATACAGGCTTACCTTAAAAAGATAGAAACATTTCAAATAAAAGACCTAACACTACATCTTCAAGAACTGGAGAAACAACCACAAATAAATCCCAGAGCAAGTAGAAGAAAGGAAATAGGCAAGATTAGAGCAGAATTGAATGACATAGAGACAAAAAGAACAATTCAAAGGATCAACCAATCGAGGACCTGGTTCTTTGAAAAGTAAAAAAAAAAAAAAAAAAGCAACAAGCTTTTAAGCAGATTCATCAAGAAAAGGAGAGGACCCAAATTAATAATATCAGAAATGGAAGAGGAGAAATAACAAGTGATACCACAGAAATACAAAGGATCATCAGAAACTACTATGAACAGTTATATGCCAAGAAATTTGAAAACCTTGATGAAATATAGAAATTTCTACAAAACTATAATCTTCCAACACTGAAGGAGGAAGAAACAGAAAGCTTGAACAGACCGATAACAGCTGGGGAAATTGAAGCAGTAATCAAGAAACTCCCGGCACACAAAATCCCAGGGCCGGACGGTTTCACAGGAGAATTTTACAAAACATTTAAGTAATAGCTAACCCCTGTCCTTCTCAGAATATTCCAAAAAATCCAAGAGGAGAGAAGACTCCCAGACTCTTTTTATGAGGCCAGCATCACCCTGATCCCAAAACCAGATAAAGACCCTACAAAGAAAGAAAACTACAGGCCAGTTTCCCTGAAGAACATAGATGCTAAAACCCTCAACAAAATATTGGCAAACCGCATCCAGCAATACATTAAAAAGATTATCCACCACGATCAAGTGGGATTCATCCCAGGGATGCAGGGATGGTTCAATACACGCAAGTCAATAAATGTAATACATCATATAAATAAAGGAAAAGAAAAAAAAACACATGATCATCTTGATAGACTCAGAAAAAGCATTCAAGAAGGTACAACACCCATTTATGATGAAAACACTCAGCAAAATGAGTATAAATGGGGCATTCCTCAATGTAATAAAGGCCATATATGAAAAACTTACAGCCAACATCATACTCAATGGGCAAAAACTGAAATCTTTCCCACTAAGTTTGGGAACACGACAAGGATGTCCACTTTCACCACTTCCTTTCAACATGGTATGGGAAGTCCTAGGCACAGCGATCAGACAAGAAAGAGAAATAAAAGGAAATCCAAATAGGAAAAGAGGAAGTAAGACTATCATTGTTTGTGGATGACATGATAGTGTACATAGAAAACCCTGTAGACTCTACCAAAAAACTATTCAACCTAACAAGTGAATTTGGCAAAACAGCAGGATACAAAGTAAATATTCAGAAATCAAAGGCATTTTTGTATACCAGCAATGAAATAGAAGAAGAAGAATTCAGAATAAAAAATGTCATTCAATATAGCAACAAGAAAAATAAAGTACCTAGGCAGAAAATTAACCAAAGATGTAAAAGACCTGTACGCAGAAAACTATACAACATTGAGGAAAGAAATTAAGGAAGACACACATAAATGGAAGCATATACCATGCTCATGGATTGGAAGAATTTATATCATCAAAATGTTTTAATACCCAAAGCCATTTACAGATTCAACGCAATCCCTACTCAGATACCAATGATGTATTTCCCAGATATAATACAGAAATAGAACAGACAAAATGAAATGGGAGCCAACCGTACGGGAAAATATATTTGCTAATGATACATCAGACAGACATTTGATCTCCAAGATATATAAAGAACTCACACGACTCCACTTCTAGAACACAAGTGATCCAATCAAAATATTGCCAAAGGACCTGGGCAGATGCTTTTCCAAGGAAGAGATACAGAGGGCCCAGAGGCATTTGAAAGGATGCTCAGCAACTCTAGCCATCAGAGAAATGCAGATCAAAACCACCGTGAGGTACCACCTCACATCAGTCAAAATGGCCATCATAAACAGATCAATAAACAACAGGTGCTGGGTGGCTGTGGACAAAAGGGAACACTAGTACACTGTTGGTGGGAATGCAGACTGGTGCAGCCATTGTGGAAAGCAGTGTGTAATGTCCTCAAAAAGCTGAAAATTGAACTGCCTTTGATTCAGTGATTCCCCTACTCGGACTATACACTAAGAATCCCAAAATGCAGTTCAAAAGAACCTTTGCACCGCAATGTTCATAGCAGCACAATTTACATTAGCCAAGTGTTGTAAACAACCTAAAAGCCCATTAGTAGATGAAAAGAAATCAACAGAGACAAGAGGGAAGGGGGGGGGCAGGGAAAGGGAAGGGAAGGGGAAAGTCAAGGAACATATAGCAAGGACTCATGGACAAAACCAAAGGGGAAGAGCTGAGGGAGGGAAAGTGGGAGGGGGCAAGGGAAAGAGGTGGGGGGGAAGGCAGAGACAAATGTATTTAAAAAGTAAATAAATTAATTTAAAAAATTATGGTGAATTTACGCTACAGAGTACTACGCAGCAGAAAGAAGAAAAGAACTACTAAACTTCATGACAGCATGGATGGAACTGGAGAGCATTATGCTAAGCGAAATAAGCCAGGGGGCAAAAGACAAATACCATATGATCTCACCTATAAGCAGAACCTAACCAACAATACAAAGATGGTAGAAAATAAGACTAGCAACACTCAAAGGAAAAGAAACCCACATAGAGAAGAGGGAAGGAGGGGTGGGCAGGGAAAAAAGAAGGGAAGGGGACAATCAAGGAACATATAGCAATGTCTGATGGACAAAACCAAAGGGTTGATGGAGGGAGTGGGGGAGGAGGCAAGGGAAAGTGGCGGGGAGAAGGCAGAGACAATTGTATTTGAAAAAATAAAATTAAATAAAATTAAAAGAAAGAACTGGATTTCAAAGGTAAAGTAGGAATATATTAAAAATAGACTATCTAAAAAAAAAAGCGATCCTCCTCCCCTCAATCCTTCCCCTTTGGTTTTGTCCATGAGACCTTTAAAGCTTTTTAAAAATAATAGAAATAGGCAGGAAATATACAAAAACAGGTTTAGTTTCAATAATAATAAAGGAAAAATTAAATTAACACATCATTGTCCCAGTTTAATATGTATTAGAAATATTGGTAATGTCAAGTATTGGCAACTGTGAGAGGAACTGGGGAATCATAGAAACTTTTTCTTCATCTTAAAACACTCCCTTTTGCATATTTTGCAGTGCTGGTTTGGTGGAGGTGTATTCTTTTAGCCTTCTTTTGCCTGGGAAGCTCCTTATTTCACCTTCCATTTTAATTGAGAGCCTTGCTGGGTAGAGCACTCTTGGTTGCAGGCCTTTCCTTTTCATGACTTGGGATATTTCTTGCCATTCCCTTCTGGCTTGCAGTGTTTCTGTTGAGAAGTCAGCTGTTAGCCGTATTGGGGCTCCCTTATGTATTACTAACTCTTTCTCCCTTGCTGCCTTCAGGATTCTCTGTCTCTGACATTTGCCATTTTAATGATGATGTGTCTTGGAGTGGGCCTCTTTGGGTTCCTCCTCAATGGGACCCTCCGTGCTTCCTGGACTTGTGTGACATTTTCTTTCATCCAATTAGGGAAGTTTTCAATCATTACTTTTGCCAACATGTTCTCTATCCTTTGCTCCTCCTCTTCTCATTCTGGTATCCCTATTATAGGAATATTATTATGTTGCAGGCTGTCCTGAATTTCTGTAAATGCCTCTTCATTCTTTTTGAGTCTTTTTTTCACTTTCTTGTTCTTTCTTGGAGCTTTTTTCTACCTTGTCCTCCAGCTTGCTGATTCGGTCCTCAGCTTCATCTAGCTTGCTTTTGATTCCTTCTGCTGTGTTCTTCAATTCAGAAATTCTATTCTTCATTTTCTCTTGCCTCTTATTTGTAGTTTCTATGTCCTTTTTCATGCTGATATACTTTACAATAAGTTCCTCATATTTTCCGTATAGTTTTTGGTAATTCTCTTTGAGCTCACTGAGCTCATTGAGCTTCCTTTGTACTATTGTTTGGAACCCAATATGTGATATTGACTTGCCTCTATTTCATTAAGTTCTCTTTCTAAGGAATCCTCCTTTCCCTTTGAGTGGGGGTTATTTCTTTGTATTTCCATTATTTCTGAAACCCTTCTTTTTTGCTTCTGCTTCTTATGTTGATCTGTCTTGATTTCCTGACTTTGAGGTGTGAATTTCTATGGTAGGAAACTGCTGTTTTTACTTTCTGGATCTACCTCTGATGATTTCAGATGTCATCCCTGTCTGACTTTAGGCAATCTGTTCGAGATTTCCCATAATCTGCTTGAAGTTTGTGGCTGTCTCCTTTAGCTGTTAATCTAGTCACTCCGTGCTCAGCAGGCCACCTTAGATAGCTCAGGTTGTGGCAGATTCCCGCCTTTTGGTGGAGTTATTGAGTCCTCTCTCACTGCAGCCGTATAGGGGAGGAGTGCACGCTGTCATCCCACTGGCTATTCTCTCCATTCTCTCCCCAGAGCCTCTGTCCCCAGTCTCTCCTTAAGTGTCTCCAGACTTCTCTGCACCCCTTTTAGCCAGGGATGTCCTGTCTGTGGATGCCACGCTGCACTCAGCAGGCAGCTTAAACAGCCCAGGGCAGGGTGTAATCCCACCAGGGGGTGGGGTTATTGGGTCCTCCGAAGTTGGTGCTGCTCAGGGGGGATGGTATCTCTCTGAGCAATATGGATCCTGTCACAAGGGGGATGAGTCAGCACCAAGATCCAGATGGCTATTCTCAGTTCTCTCCCCAAAGCCTCCGTCCCCAGTCTGTCCTCAAGTGTCCCTAGCCCACTCTGCCTCAGCCTTTGTGGGAGACCAGGGTAAGTGGCTGCAAATACAAATTTTGCATTGGTCCTTTAAAAGGCTCTTTGCACCTCCAACCACCTGTGTCTGGCAGAGAGCAACCCTGAGGCTTTTTGCAGCTGGCTGTTTACTGTGTACTTTTTGGGCTCTGGTGCTGTCCACTAGAGATCCCTGCTTTTGGTTTAGTCCCTGCTCTTCTCAGGGGGATCCAACTGACTGTTTCAATATCCTTCTGGTGCTGCCACTCTTGAGTGACTTGCCCACTTCTCGAGTCTATACTGCATTCCTTACCAGTTAGATTGCATTAAAGGTGATTCTTCTGTCTCCAAGGTTACAAGGCTTCTCTCTCACTATTGTTCAGTTGTTTGTTCCAGGTGATTTATCCACAATTTAGTTGTTATTCCAGATTGGTCCTGGGAGGAGGTCAGTGTAACTTCCACTCACTCCCCCACCATCTTGATACCCTCTAAATTATATTTTATTGATTATGCTATTACAGTTGTCCTGATTTTTCCACTTTACCCCATGTACTCAGCAACTCCCCCCTCCCTCAGTCAATTCCCCCACCGTTGTTTATGTCCATAAGTCATGCATATATATCCTTTGGCTACTAAATTTCCTATACTCTACTTTACATCACCATGACTTTCCTGTAACTACCTATTTGTACTTCTTAATCTCCTCACCTCTTCACCCATTCCCCCACACCCCCCACCCATCTGGCAACCATCAGAATGCTCTCTGTGTCCATGATTCTGTATCTGTCTTTCTTGTTTTCTTAGTTTGTTTTTTTAATTCAATTGTTGATAGATTTGTATTTATTGACATTTTATTGTTCATAGTGTTGATCTTCTTTTTCTTAAATAAGTCCCTTTAACATTTCATATAATAATGATTTGATGATGATGAACCCCTTTAGGCTTTTTTTTTTAAATTCTGGTCTGGGAAGCTCTTTATTCACCCTGAAATTCTAAATGATAGCTTTGCTGGGTAGAGCAATCTTGGCTGTAGGTCCCTGCTTTTCATGACTTTGAATATTTATTGACAATCCCTTCTAGCCTGCCAAGTTTCTTTTGAGAAATTGGCTGACAAACTTATGGAAACTTCCCTGTAGGTAAGTATCTTCTTTTCTCTTGCTGCTTTTAAGATTCTTTCATTATCTTTAACCTTTGGCATTTTAATTATGATGTGTCTTGAAGCGGGCCTCTTTGTATCCATCTTCTTTTGGACTCTCTGTGATTTCTGGACCTGCATGTCTATTTCCTTCACCAAATTAAGGAATTTTTCTTTCATTATTTTTTCAAACAGATTTTAATTTCTTGCTCTTTCTCTTCTCCTTCTGGCACCATTATCATGTGAATGTTGGACCTCTTGAAGTTGTCCCAGAAGTTGCTTATACTGTCCTCATTTATTTGGATACATTTTTCTTGTTGTTGTTCTGATTGGTTGTTTTCTGCTTCCTTATGTTTCTAAGTATTCATTTGATTCTCAGCTTCATCCACTCTACTGTTGTTTCCCTGTAAATTTTTCTATATTCTAGTTAGTGTATTCTTTATTTCTGACTGGATCTTTTTTATGTTGCTGAGGTCCTCACTAAGTTCCTTGAGTATCCTTATAACCAGGGTTTTGAACTCTGCCTCTGATAGATTGCCCATCTCCATTTCATTTAGCTCCCTTCTTGGAGTTTTGATCTGATCTTTCATTTGTGCCATGTTTCTTTGTTTCCTTATTTTAGCCACCTCTTTATGTTTTTTTCTATGTATTAGGTACAGCTGCTTTGACTCCATGTCTTGGTAGTGCGGCCTAATGTAGTAGCTGTCTTGTAGGGTTCAGTGGCACAGCCTCCCCTTTCACTCAAGCTGGGTACACATGATGTGCCATTCATGTGGACTGAGTATGCCCTCATCTTGTAGTTGAGCCTTGGTTGTTGTTGGCAGGTCAATGGGAGGGATTTACCCAGGCCCGTCAGCTTCAAGGATTGGCTGTGACCACTGGCCACCAACCTCTACCCTCTTGGGGGACCAGCAATACAGGGGCAGGGTGGTGATGCTCCAATGTGGTCTGTAAGTATTGACAGGCTGTGCTGGTCCTCCAGTTTCCTGGTTGTTGCAGGCCAAGGTCAGTCCCCACCTGTGTTTTGCCTAGGATGCCCTTCCTGAGCTATAAAGCCATCTGAGATGGCTGCTACTTGTGCTGGACTGGAGATTCTTAGACAAAGCCAAGCTGTGAATCTAGGCTTGTTGCTGCTAGTGCAAGGCTTTGGGCTCACTGAGATCAGCTGTTACTTTTTTGATAAGATTTAGGAAGTTGTGCAACATGAGCCAATGCCAGCCATTCATATGGAAAAGCAACCTGGGTGGGCCTGTAAATTGGGTGAGACAGAGGCTCTGGGAACCCCAAAGCAGGACAAGCATATTTAGCCAAGTTGATGGAGACTCAGATATGGCACCAGTTTACCATCTCTGTGGTGGGAGGGTTTAGAAAAGGGACAATGGCCTTTGCTCACCTTGATACCAGACACTTCAGTATCTCCCTGTATACCATTGATGACTCAAGCTGCTACCTCGGTGCTGGAGCTCAGAGGTAATGAGTCTGAGTAGATGAGTCCAATTGTGGGTTCTCTAAGTGGAACTGCTTGGGGTCCAGTATTTTCTTCCAATGACTTAATCCCGCTGATTTTTTAAGGCAGAAGTTGTGGGGACTTATCTTCCTGACACTGGAACCCTGGACTGTGGGGCTTGGCTTGGGCTTGGGACTCTATGATCCTGAGATATCTGTCCCAAATTTTAACCACCATGTATGAGTAAGGGACTAGCCTGTTCTGTTTCTGTGTCCCCTCTAGCAGTCTGGATGGATAAGATTTTTTTAATTCCATAGTTTTCAGACTTCCATTTAACACAATTTCTGACAGTTCTGAGTGAATGTTGTTACTACATCTAAAAATTAAGGGTTTTTAAAATATGGTTAAGCAATAAAATGTGATTACACAGTAATAAAATTATTTTGGCTTCCTCAATTTATCTTATATCTTCACTGTTATTAATCACATCACATCTATTACATAAGACAATGTAAAATTCACCAATTTCCTCAGAGAGATACTAACTTAGTCTGGTCCACTTTTGCAATCATCAAGAAAAAAGTAAATCCCTGATTTTACATTTACTAATGCAGAATTTTGGAAGACTTTGGGTATGTGCTTGTGTAGTGCTGAAAATCATGTCTTCTAAATTTTTCTTCTGTATTTTTAGGGTTGTTTATTTTATATATATTATATATTTTATATATATATATAATATATAATATATATAACTTTTTCTGGTTTTTTTTTAGTGCCCAATAAAGGCCTCTTAAATTATTTTGTAGCTGTGCTCAGTAGAATACAATCATAGAAGTTCAAGACTGTAAAACAAGAGATAAATCTATTTAACTCAAATAAAATCTCAGACTCAGACGGGTTGAATTACTTGTTAAAAATGTTATATACAAAGTTAGCATTAGAATCCTAACTAGATACCAGCTCTCCAATCTGTCAGTACATTGTGAGACTTGTAGCTCACAGTTTATCCTTTACCAGTTGCAGAAAATAAATGTATAGCTCAATCTGAACTTTTTTTACAAATATACTGGATTTGGCCTACTTTAATTTTAGACAGTGAGAAACTTATGTGGAGAGCAAATTCCTCAGGAATCAGATTTTGGAGATCAGTAATAGAGCCCCATATTTCATGTAATAAAATCTCTGGTGATTCCAATGCTTGTTACCTGAGGAATCACCTGTGAATAGTCACTCTTTTCTTTTTTCAGTACACCCCCATCCTGCCAACTAAGGGCAGCAGAACACTTGCCACTACCTGATGCTAAACGAAATTCTAATGTTCATTGATCTCCATGCTCACTGTTGCTGCTAATTTATCAACAAGTAGCCACTCTTAAATTAGGAAGAACAGGAAAGAGGGATTGGGAGGTCCTCTTTCAGTGGTCCAAAGCTGTTGAAACCTATTTAGGCCATGTTCAATTGCTGGTATAGACAGTCAAAATTTCAACCCTAGTATAAGGAAGCTAATGGAACAGACAAAGTTAAATCCTTAAGAGGTCCAGTGAAAAATACAGGAATAATAGAAAAGGTTCACTGGAAATGACTTTATGTTTCAAAATTGTCAGTTTCAGAATTATTTCTTACTCATTTTTGTATCCCTTATATCATTTTGCACATAACAGACACTCAATAATAGTTGAAGAAGTGTCCCATAATGAATTCATCTATTTAACATTTAAAATGTCACTCTATATAGTCTGCAATAAAGTGAATGTATTGCCATTATTTTTAATCAACTTCACCACTTGGTATTTTGAAAACCTTTGAAGAATTTGTATGTAAAATATAGTGGTTAATAGAATGGGCATCAGAATTTGAACTCCACAACTTTTCAGTTGTATGGCCTTGCAAAAATTATTTTGTCACCCCATATCTCAGTTTCCCATTCTTTAAAATGGTGATAACAATATCAACTCTCTCATAAGGCTATTGAAATGATAAATGACATAATGCATATGAAGTACTTAGATCAATGGCTGACACAGAGAGAGTACATGCTGACTAAATGTTTACAAGTAAAATAAATTATCTAATTTAGTAGCTGAATCATTTACCTAATATATGCTATTTGTAAGTGCTGTACTTATTGGGAGTTAGGACAGAATATCCTAACATTTCTCAGTTCACAGAGACTTTAGTGTCTTAAGCTATTTTTTTTATAACAAACCTAGACCTTAACAGTCCTGTTTATTAAGTAGTTAGGTCCAAACTATTTAATAGTTACAGTTGATGAGATGTCATTCTGTTTTCCTTGAAAATTTAAATTACCCCTTGTGACTTTGGAGCATGATGGGGCCCAAGACATATAGTTTGAAATCATGGAAATAGGGATCCAAAAATAAAAAAAAAATGTGGTTCCTTCTCGAAAGAAGTTTTCAAATTTAGCACTGTAAATACATTAAAAGAACTTACTAAAATATTATAAATGCTCTCCTGAAGTATTACCAAGTTCTATGAGGAACATAAAGGAAGATGGGCTATGGGAGACATTATAAAGAAAGAATTATTTGACTAATTATGCAAGATTAAGTAGAAGATAACTAGGCAGAGAAGATACAGAAAGACAGAACAGTGTTAGTACAGATCCTGATATATAAAAGTTAATTATTGTGAAAAAGAGAGAATTAAGATTAGGAATAGAGATAATGTAAATGATTGTGGCAGTCATGAAGGTGCACATACAAACTGTCCAATGAGAGAACCTTCTGTAGAAGGGCGGTTAGTGAATAGTCCCTAACTGTTGTACCTTTGGGATTGGCTACAGTATTCCTACTGAGGTCACTTTCCCAAGGCTGTTCCTACCAATGATTGAGCATGGCAGGAGTCATACAGCTTAGCCATTCCTGCCTGACATGGAACTTCTTTGGTGAGCAATATTTTTCTTTGGGGTTTCCGATTGACCTGTCCAAAGCTTTCTCAGAACTCTGCTGACATCTGTTTCTTCCTCCCCAATCTTCCTCTGTTTCTCTGCTTCTTTTGCAATTTTCAGGCCTATATTACAGTCTAAAGACTTTCCTTATCTCCACTTTCTCTTGATCTATACCTCTTTATCACAGTCATTTTCCTCAATAAATCTTTTGGGTTCTAATTCCATCTTAGTGCTTGCTTTCTAGAGGATCTGAACCAATACAATGCTAAAGCTAAATTCATATATATGTGTGTGTGTGTGTGTGTGTGTGTGTGTATAATCGTATATATGTATGGGTGTGTGTGCGTATGTGTGTGTGTGTGTATGCAATCTTATATGTGTATATATAAAAATTTAGTTGAAATAAATCGAATCACAATATCACAGACCCACATTGAAAGATTGGCAAGGAGGAGTCAATTTTAGAAATTCTCTTGGTTTGGGCTACACTCTAGAATAGAGAGATACTAAGAGCCATGCTATGTGGAAAATGAGTCTGACAGGCTTCCCTAGAACATGTGGCAGGAAGTTCTTCTCTTAGTTAATCTGAGACAAGGAATTTATTTTATTTTTTATGAGGTTTTCTTAAACTCATTTTTTCAGTGTATTTTTTTTACTTAATAATTTATTTTTGTTCAAATACATTTGACAAGGAATTTTAAGGAATGGAATCTATTGGGGTGACATTGGTTCATAAAACCATACAGGTTTAAAGTTTACAAATCAATAGTATGTCATCTGCATGTGGCAATGTGCACCCCATTGCCCAAATCAAAGTATCTTTTTGTCTTCATTTCTCCTTCTTTGCCCACCTCCACCTCCCCTCAATCTCCCCTCTGGCTATTACCCACTGTTGTTTTGTGTCTATGTGAGATTATATGTTTTTTTTTAAATTTTTGTTTAAGGCAGTCATCTAAAGCTTTCCTTATCAAATGTAGCTGAGTTACTTTGCTTCTCTCAGACCCTAAATTAGCTGATGAAGTAGGCATTTAACCAGTAAGGTAGGTTTGAAGTATAAGATGGATGGGTGAAGAGAGTATGAGAAGGGGAGAAGTAGAGATCAATGAGAAGGACATACTAGAAGGCCTCTCAATGTTGGGCTCATGAGTTTAAAACATTTAGAAAATGAGTAGATATCAAAGGTTTAAAACCAGAATAATAATATTGTTATACATAAATGAGTCTAATAATATTCTGAAAATTGAGTGGATAGGCAGGCTATGAATTTGTCCTGATTGGAATAGGACAAAACCAGTGTTGGTATAGACACATTGGCTTCGAGGCCCTAGAAGAGTGCTTTCCATTTCTATCAGGCAGAGCTATTTGTTTTATTCCTGGAGAATAAATAGGAAGGGTCTCTGATCTCATTGAATTGGCAAGGTTTCTGAAGAATAATGTTATGTTACCCTCTCCATGCTTGTTTGTCACAATGGATAGCAGTGTGATTGATGAAAAGATGCAAACAGTCACTGCTAGAGGATGTCAACTTTCTTTAATGACAGAGGTCATAGAAATTTATGAAGATGGTTACACAAAGCAGGAAATAACACAGCATGCCCTCAGATACAAGTTCAACATTCTAGAATCTCCATTCTGCCTGACATTCTTGAGACTACCTCTAGGCCTGCCAGCTGAATCAGATGCAATCTACATGAGTACTGAGTTTAAGTGAGCCTTTCGAGCTGCTGGGGAATCCTATTTTATTCCCTAGTCATTCAATTGCCCTATTCTTTCACATGAGTATTATCATGCCTTTTTCTCTTTCCATGAACCACCAATACCTCCTGCCTTTTCTCGTTCTTCTATGGTCTGTTTCTTATTTCACTGAGAAAAATAGAAACATTCAAAAGGGACTATTCATATCTTTCCACCAAAGTCATCTTCGGTCTTCTGTATCTGTACCTTTATTTTAATCTTCCCTTGAGTCATGACAAAGGAGCTCTCTATCTACTTATACAAGGCCAAATCCACTACAAATGCCCATAATTCCATTCTGGACTTCTTAGTCAAGGGTATTGCTTCAGGACTTGTTCTCCTTTTTCTCTCATATCATTATTTTTTTTTCTCCTCAGCACTGAATCAATCCTCTCAGAATGCAAAAACACAGTAACATTTATCTTTCTCCATCACACATTCCCCTCTAAATACTGTAAACATTTCTCTGTTGACATTTTAAGAAAAGTCCTCAGTAGCTGTTTCTTATTTACTCACTTCTCTTATTTTCTTGAGCCCACTCTGATAAGGTTTCCATCCCCATCAATCCACTAAAGCTTCCTTTTGAAGATCACCAGTGATCTTCATGTTGCCAGATACAATGATTATTTCTCAGTTTTCACCTTTCTGGATCTGTTTTCTTCTATAACACAGCAATTATTCTCTTCTTTTAAAAATATTCTTCACTTTGTTTCTGAGACATGATTCTTTTGTTTCCCCTCCTTCTCTGATGATGTTAAATGAAATAACATCCTATACTGTAACTTTCTATACCTTTAAACTACTTTACATCTTGAAATACACCATGACATATTACATATATATTTATTTGTCTGTCTCTTCTGAGTCTAAAATGTAAACTTCCTGAGATCAGCAATTTATGTATTATTTACTGCTGTATCCCTAACACAATCTATTCAATGTCAAATATTTGTTGAAAAAATGATGAAAATAACCCCACTATAATCCTGAAGTTTATCTTCAAGTTTGGGTAAAGTGGGTGTCATTTTTTATCATAATCTCTCCAGCTTTAGGACCAAACCTCCCCCCAGGCTTTATTCCTGATTGAGGTCCATTTTTGTACTACATTAAAAACATGGAAATGTCATATTGACATGCTTATTATTGAGATAGCCATAAATTTTGGCTTAAAGTATTCATAAAAGTCTTATTCTATGTAGGAATTACTTTTGGAAGTCAGTCTTTAAGATACAATATGTTATAACCAAAAATACCCTTGAAAGACCCTTGAATCATTTCTAAGATATGGTAGTCTGGTTTTGAGGGATACAGACAAGAGTTTGCAAGCTACTGAGCTATACAAAAGAAAGGAAAAAATATAAGTCAGTGTGCAGATTATGATATTGAAACAAATCAAGTTACTCACTACATATAAGAGTTAGATGGATATTTTAGATATTTTTTATATTTCTTGTAGATTTTACTCCCTTGTACTATGATATTAAGTCACTATCACCTTAATATATCATATTAGATTTATGTATTTTGTGGAGATTAACAAGATACATTTGGACAAGCACCCAGCACAAGGTCTGACACATTGTACATGCTCAGAAAATGTTGATTGGATTTGAATTTATCTTGTTCTACCAGAGCTGCAGAGAAATGCTGTAGAAAAGAACCTGTAATCCTTGCTAACTAATTTCTGCTTTTCCAAATTATTCTTTCCTTATGTGACCTTCAATGAATAGATATTCTTCATTACCTTGGACATAGGCTTTATGGAATCACCTTTTGAGTGGAGTTGAGGGAGGGGGGCCTTTAAGTTGGTATGTAGTTAACTGCATACATGAAATTTCACTTGTCATGGATAAAAGGTAGTATTTGTAATGGTTTCAAAAAATTAACTAGTAGAATATTTTGATTTATTAAGCTTGTCTTTCTCAGTAAGGTAAAGCAATTAATCCCAACATAATCAGACCTCCCATCCATAAACCCTGCAGTGATAGGTTTGAAATTAGAAAAAAAAGAAGTTCAAGTGCAAGTAGAAGTGTTGATGGTACCACATACACAAGGCCTGGAGCCTAGCCAGAGATGCAGTTGGTGTTATGTTTACACCATTGAGAGAGGATGTTCCTCAGCTTGCTTTTTTTTTTTTTTAACATTTTTGTGATATTTTTATAATTTTATTTGCAACCATTTTGTCTTTGAATATTATTGCTCCTCTCTGCTTTTCTTAATTCCTAAAAATGTCTTAGACACAGAAATTAAGTTCAAAGTTTATGAGTGGAAAAATATAGCTCTTCTAACAACAACAACAAATAATACTAAGATTTTTGTGTAAGCCCTATGTCCCAAGCTCAGCACATTGCAGCTATTCTCTCATTTTATCCATGACAGTAGATTGCAAAGTGTGGTCCTCATACCAGCAGTATAAGCATCACCTGGGGACTTGTTAGAAATGCTGTATCTCAGGCTCCACACCAAACCTACTGTGTTGCAACTGTTCAAGGCCAGACAGGTTCACAAGATTTGTGCAGATGGAAGAGAAGTGGAGCTGTTGGGATGTGTGACATGCCTTTATTCAAAGATGAGCGATCCATGCATGCTGCAAGCTGCATGTCCCCATGTGCCACACTGCATGTCACCTGTCCCCTATCTCACCTGCTTCCTGTCAGGGAACACTTACCACCTTAAATACTGGAAATAGGAAAAGCCATCAGGGAGCCAAAGCAGGTTAAAAGTCTGCACCCGTGAGCCTACTCAACGTCGTGGGAACCATTTATGGGATGCAGACTCAAGGCTATGGAAATGCTAATTGGGCCCAGTCTCAAGACTATGAGAATACTACTTATCCTAGTTCCACAGACACCTAGGTGAGGAAGCTACATTGCCTCCATTTACCCTATACCTACTAATTCTGACACTTTATTATTTTTAATATTAAAATTATATTTTCCTTTTTTTGCTTTCCTAAAAATATATTTTATTGATTATGCTATTAAAGTTGTCCCATTTTTTCCTCCTCTTTATTCCCCTCCACCCTACCCTGCCCAACACCCAAGCATTCCCCTGACTTAGTTCATGTCCATGGGTTTAACATATAAGTTTTTTGGCTTTTCCATTTCCTATACTATTCTTACCCCTTCGCCCCCCACCTATTTTGTACCTACTAATTATGCTGCTAATTACCTATACATTTTCCCCCATTCTTCCCCTTCCCCTCCCCTCCATTTTACTGTTCATACTTTTTGATCTTCTTTTCCTTATATAAGTCCCTTTAACATTTCATATAATAAGGGCTTGGTGATGATGAACTCCTTTAATTTCACCTTATCTGAGAAGCACTTTATCTGTTCTTCCATTCTAAATGATAGCTCTGTTGGATAGAGTCATCTTGGATGTAGGTCCTTGCCTTTCATGACTTTGAAAACTTCTTGCAAGTTCCTTCTTGTCTGCAAGGTTTCTTTTGAGAAATCAGATGATAGTCTTATGGGAACTCCTTTGTAGGTAACTGTCTCCTTTTCTCTTTCTGCTTTTAAGATTCTCTCCTTATCTTTAATCTTGGGGAATGTACTAATCGTGTGCCTTGGTAAGTGCTTCCTTTGATCACAATTATTTGGGACTCTCTGAGCTTCCTGGATCTCCTAGAAGTCTATTTCCTTGGCCAGGATGAGGAAATTCTCCTTCACTATTTTTTCAAATAAGTTTTCAATTTTTTGCTCTTCTTCTCCTTCTGGCACCCCTATGATTTGGATGTTGGAAAGTTTAAAATTGTCTCAGAGGTCCCTAAGCCTTTTCTCATTTTTTTGAATTATTGTTTCATTATTTTTATTGCTCAAATACATTTGTCTCTATTTACCCACCACCACTTTCCCCTGTCCAAACCATCCTCACCTCCCACCCTCAATCCTTCCCCAAGTAGGCTTGGTCCATGGGTCTTTTATACATGTTCCTTGATTTGATCCTCCCCCTTCTTTTTTCTGTTACCCCATGCCTCCTTACCTCTTGTTACGATCAGTTTCATTTTTCTTTCAACATTGCTGGCTTTACTTTCCTTACTCGTTTGTTTTGTTGATGAGGTTCCACATACAGATGAGATCATATGATATTTCTCTTTCACCACCTGTCTTATTTCGCTTAGCATAATGCTCTCCAGTTTCATCCATTCTGTTGTGAAGGGTAGTAGCTTTTCTTTTTCTTTCTTTCTGCTGCATAGTATTCCATTGTGTAAATGTACCATAGTTTTTTGATCCACTCATTTACTGATGGGCACTTAGGTTGCTTCTAGCACTTGGCTATTGTAAATTGTGCTGCTATGAACATTGGAGTGCATAGGTTGTTGTAAACTAGAGTTTTGGGAT
Organism: Pteronotus mesoamericanus; assembly: GCF_021234165.1. NCBI lineage: Eukaryota > Metazoa > Chordata > Mammalia > Chiroptera > Mormoopidae > Pteronotus > Pteronotus mesoamericanus. The sequence goes on from NW_026555072.1 coordinate 6,978,856, forward strand.
TCTTAGGGTCTAATCTGAACAGTGGAAACAATGAGTCAAAAGACAGTTCCATTTTTAGATTTTTGAGGAAATTCCACACTTTTCCACAGTGGCTGCACCAGTCTGCATTCCCACGAACAGTGTACTAGGGTTTCCTTTTCTCCACAATCTCACCAGCACTTGATTGTTGACTTATGATGGACATTTTGACTAGTGTAAAGTAGTATCTCACTGTGATTTTAAATTGCAGTTCTCTGATGGATAGTGATGATGAGAATCCTTTTATATGTCTCTCAGCCCTGTTTATTTCCTCCTTGGAGAAGTGTCAGTTCAGGTCATTTGCTCATTTTTTAATTGGATTATTTGTCTTCCTGGAGCTGACTTGTGTGAATTCTTTATATATTTTGAAGATCAAACCCTTGTCCAATCTGTCATTAACAAATATATTTTCTCATGCAGTTGGTTCCCTTTTCATTTTGCCGATGTTTTCTTTAACTGTGTGGAAACTTCTTAATTTGATGAAGTCCCATTTGTTTATTATTTCTTTTATGTTCCTTGTTCTAGGGTAATATCAGTGAAAACATTGCTATGTGGAGTATCTGAGATTTTCCTGCCTGTGATCTCCTCTAGGACTTTTATGGTATCACAATTATATACAATTCTTTTTTCCATCTTGAGTTTATTTTTGTGTATAGTGTAAGTTTGTGGTCAAATTTCAAATTTTTGCACGTAGCTGTTCAGCTCTCCCAACACCATTTGTTGAGAAGGCTATTTTTATTTCATTTTATGCTTCTGCCTTCTTTCTTGAATATTAATTGACCATAGAGACATGGGTTTATTTCTGGGCTTTCTATTCTGTTCCACTGATATACGTGTCTGTTCTTGTTACACTACCAGACTGTTTTGAAAATAGTGGCCCTGTAATATAGTTTTGTGTCTGGTATTGTGATCCCTCCTGCTTTGTTTTTCTGACTCAAAATTGAAGTGGGTATTCAGGGTTGTTTATGGTTCCATATGAATTTTTGAAAGGTATGTTCTATGACTGGATAATATGTCATTAGTATTTTAATAGGGATTGCATTGAATCTATATATTGCTTTTGGTAGTATGGACATATTGTTGATGTTAATTCTTCTAGTCCATGAATATGCTATATGCTTCCATTTATTTGTGTCTTCCTTAATTTATTTCCTCAATGTTGTATAGTTTTCTGCATACAGTTCTTTTACCTCCTTGGTTAATGTTATTCCTAAGTACCTTATTTTTTCTTGTTGCTATGGAAAATGGGATATTTTTTCCTGATTTCTGCTTCTGATATTTCATTGTGAGTGTACAAAATGTCTTTGATTTCTGAATATTGGCTTTGTATCCTCCTGTTTTGCCAAATTCACTTATTAGGTCAAGTAGTTTTTTTGGTGGAGTCTATAGGGTTTTCTTTGTACACTATCATGTTGGTCTGCAAACAATGATAGTTTTACTTCCTCCTTTCCAATTTGGATGCCTTTTATTTCTTTTTCTTGTCTGACCTCTGTGGCGAGGATTTCCAATTCTATGTTGAATAGAAGTGGTGAAAGTGGACAACCTTGTCTTGTTTCCGATCTTAGTGGGTAAAGATCTAGTTTTTTTCCCATAGAGTATGGTGTTGGCTGTAGGTTTTTCATATATGACCTTTATTATGTTGAGGTATGCCCCCTTTATTCCCACTTTAAGGAGTGTTTTTTATCATAAATGGGTGCTGTACCTTATCAAATGTTTTTTTCTGCGTCTATTGATATGATTATGTGTTTTTTTTCTTTCCTTTTGTTTATGTCATGTATTACGTTTGTTGATTTGCAAATATTGAACCATCCTTGCATCCCTGGGATGAATCCCACTTGATCATTGTAGATGATCCTTTTAATGTATTGATGGATGAGGTTTGCCAATATTTTGGTGAGGATTTTAACATCTATCTTCAACAGTGATATTGGTCTGTAGTTTTCTTTCTCAGTTGTGTCTATCTGGTTTTTGGATTAGGATGATGCTGGCCTCATAAAATGAGTTTGATATTCTTTCCTCTTCTTGGATTTTTTGGAATAGTCTGAGAAAGACAGGGGTTAGTTCTTCCTTGGATGTTTTGTAAAACTCTCCTGTGAAACCTTGCAGTCCAGCACTTTCATGTTTTTGGAGTTTTTTTTTTTTTTTTATTATGACTTCAATTTCACCAGTTGTTATCGGTCTGTTAATGCTTTCTGCTTCTTCTTTATTCAGTGTTGGAAGTTATATTTTTCTAGTAATTTGTCCATTTCATTGAGGTTTTCAAATTCCTTGGCATATAATTATTCATAGTAATTTCTTACAATCCTTTGTATTTCTGTTGTATCAGTTGTTATTTCTCCTCTTTCATTTCTGATATTATTTATATGGGTCTCCTCTCTTTTTTCTTGATTAGACTGCTTAAAGGCTTGCCAATTTTATTTATCTTTTCAAAGAGCCAGCTACTATATTAGTTGATCCTTTGAATTGTTCTTTTGATCTGTATGTCATTCACATCTGCTCTGATCTTGATTACTTCCTTTCCTCTACTTGATCTGGGCTTTGTTTGTTGTTGTTTCTCCAGTTCTTGAAGTTGGAACATTAGGTCATTTATTTGAAATCTTTCTATCTTTTTGAGATAGGCATGCAATGCTATGAACTTCCCTCTCAGGACTGATTTTGCTGTGTCCGAAAGATTTTGGACTAATGTATGTTTATATTCATTTGTTTCTGGAAAGTTTTTGATTTATTCTCTTATTTCATTATTGACCCATTTATTGTTTAATAGTCTGCTCTTCAGTCTCTATGAGTTTGAATGTTTTTTTGGGTTTTTACTAGAGGATGGTTTCCAGTATCAAGCCCTGTGGTCTGAGACAATTCTTGTTTCTATTCAATTTTGCTGAATTTGTTGGTGCTTGTTTTGTGTCCTGTCATGTGTTCTACCTTTGAAAATATTCCACGTGCATTTGAAAAGAATGTGTATTTTGCTTCTTTGGGATGGAAGGTTCTATGTATGTCAATTAAATCTATTTGATCTAATGCATCATTCAGTTCCACAATATCCTCGTTGATATTTTGTTTGGAAGATCTATCCATTTTTGACAGTGGGGTGTTAAAAATCCCTAGTATCAGTGTGTTGCTGTCTATATGTTTTTTGAAGTCCTCCAGGATATTCATTATATATTAGGATATTCATATGTTGGGGGCATATAGGTTTACAATGTTTATGTCTTCCTGATGGATTCTTCCTTTGAGTATGATGAAGTTTTCTTCTGAGTCTCTTTTCATGGCCTTTGTTTTGAAACTTGTTTTGTCTGATATAAGTATTAATATTCCTGCTTTTTTTTCCTGTACATTTGCTTGGAATATTTCGTTCCATCCCTTTCCTTTCAATCTTTGTAGGTCCTTTTATTCTGAGGTGGGTCTCTTGTAGGCAGAATATGTGTCGATCACGTTTTCTGTCTTTTTTAAAAATTTTATTTTAATTTATTTTTTCAAATACGTTTGTCTCTGCCAACCCCCCACCACTTTCCCTTGCCCCCTCCCTCCTTCCCCTCTCAGCCCTTCCCCCTTAGTTTTGTCCATGAGTCCTTGCTATATGTTCCTTGACTTTCCCCTTCCCTTCCCTTTCCCTGCCCGCCCCTTCCCTCTTGTCTCTGTTGATTTCTTTTCCTTTCAGTTTTGTTGGTCTTATTTTCCTTGCATCTTTGTATTGTTGGTTAGGTTCCGCTTATAGGTGAGATCATATGGTATTTGTCTTTCGCCCCCTGGCTTATTTCACTCAGCATAATGCTCTCCACTTCCATCCACGCTGTCGCGAAGTTTAGTAGTTCTTTTTTTCTTTCTGCTACATAGTATTCCATTCACTTATCATGTGTCTTTTGATTGGGGCATTTAGTCCATTGACATTTAAAGTTATTATTCATAAGTACTTATCCAGTTTTCTTCTCTGTACCTGTGTTCTCTTTCTCACTCTTTATCTTCATCTTCTTAAAGCAGTCCCTTTATCATATCTTCTAGTGTTAGTTTGGTGGAGATGTATTATTTTAGGCTTCTTTTGTTTGGGAAGCTCCTTTTTACACCTTTCATTTTAATTGAGAGCCTTGCTGGGTAGAGTAGTCTTTGTTGTAGGCCTGTGCTTTTCATTACTTCGAATATTTCTTGTCATTTCCTTCTGATCCTTAGTGTTTCTGTTGAGAAGTCAGCTTCTAGCCTTAGCAGGGCCTCCTTGTATGTTGCTACCTGTTTCTCCCTTGCTGCCTTCAGGATTCTCTCTTTTTCTTTGATATTTGCCATTTAAATTATGATGTGACTTGCATTGGGCCTCATTTAGGTTCCTCTTAAATGGGACCCTCTGTTCCTCCTGGACTTGTGTGACTTTCCTCTCCTCCAACTAGGGGTGTTTTCCATCATTATATTTACAAATAGATTTTCTATCCCTTGCTCCTCTTCTTCTCCTTCTGGTGTCCCTATTATACAGATATTATTACTCCTCATGTTGTCCTGCATTTCCCTAAATGCCTCTTCATTCTTTTTGAGTCTTTTCTCAATTTCCTGCTCTATCTGGGAAATTTTTCTACCTTGCCATCCAGCTTGCTGATTCAATCATCTGCTACATCTAGCCCACTTGATTCCTTCCACTGTATTCTTCAATTCAGATATTGTATTCATTTCCTCTTGCCTCTTTTGATTGTTTCTGTGTCCTTTTTCATGCTGATATAGTTTGCAGTTAGTTCCTGGTGGCTCCCTGTAGTTTTTTGTAATTCTCTTGGAGCTCACAGAGCTTCACTGAGCTTCATTAGAATCATTGTTTTGAACTGAATATCAGATAGTTTACCTGATTCTATTTCATTTAGTTCTTTTTCTGGGGATTCCTCCTTTCCCTTCAATTTGGGGTAGTTTCTTTGTCTTCTCATTAATTGTGAGACTCTTCTTTTTTGCTTCTGCTTCTTAAATTGATTTGTCTTTATTTTCTGACTTTGTGGTATGAACTGCTGTGGTAGGAGACCACTGTGTTTTCTTTTTGTTTCTTCCTCTGACGATGTCAGCTGTTGACCCCATCTGATCTTAGGCAGTCTTTTCAAGACTTACAGGAATCTATTGTATGTGGCTGTCTCCTTCAATCGTTTATCTTGTCATTCTGCACTCAGTAGTCAGGCTTAGGCACCACAGGACTGGGCCAAGTTCCTCCTCGGGATTGGCGTTATTGTGTTCTTTCATTCTGCTGCTGCTAAGGCAGAGTGGTATGACTGAGTAAGATGGATGCTGCTGTATGGGAGAGGAGAGAGCACCAGGATCCTTCCTGCCACTCCTTGAGGTCTCTTCCCAAAGCCTCCATCTCCAGACTTTCTGTAAGCATCCCTAAACCAGTCTGTGCCCCCTTTAGCCAGTTATATACTATGTGTGACTGCCACTCTCTATTCAGCAGCCAGGCTTGTGCTCCACCAGGCGAGGGCAGGGCCTCCTGTTGGTGGGGCTATTGTGTCCACTCATGCTGCTGCCTCTCAAGGGAGTGGTCTCCTTGGACAAGATAGCTACTGCCATATAGGAGATGAGTCAGCACCGGGACTGCCGCCTACTCTCTTAGTTCTCTCCCCAAAGCCTCTTTCCCCTGTCTCTCCTCAGGCGTCTCCAGCTCATTCTGCCTCCACCTTTGCTGGAGACCAGGGTAAGAGGCTCCAAATAAAAATTTATGCTTTGGCCCCTTAAATGGCTCTTTGTATCACCAGCCACCTGTCTCTGGCAGATAGCAACCCTGCTGCTTTTTGCAGCTGGCTGTTTTCTGTGTTCTATTTGGGCTCTGGTGCTATAGACTGAAGATCCCCACTTATGGTTTAGACCCCACTCTTCTCAGGGGGATCCAACTGACCGTGTCAATATCCATCTGGTGCTGCCTCCCGTGGGTGCCCCATCTGCATTCTCGATTAGGCTGTGCTAAAGCTGATTCTTCTGTCTGTCCGAGGTTATAAAGCTTCTGTTTCGCTGTTTTTCAGTTTTTTGTTCCTGGTGATTTGTCCACAATTTAGTTGTAATTCCAGGTTGGTCATGGGAGGAGGTCAGTGTGACTTCCACTCACTCTCCTGCCATCTTTAACCAGTGCAATTTCACTTTTCTGAATTATTTTATCTTTATCCGGTTCCAGTTGAATGTTTATTTCTTCCTGCTGCTCCCAATCATTGATTTGAGTCCTGGTTTCCTTCCCTTTACTGTTGGTTCCCTTTATACTTTTCTTTATTTCACTTTGCATAGCCTTTGCTGTTTCCTCCATTTTGCTACCATATATAACCAATTCAGTGAGTATTCATATTACCAGTGTTTTGAACTGTGCCTCTGATATGTTGGCTATCTCTTCATTGCTTAATTCTATTTTTGGAGTTTTGAGCTGTTCTTTCACTTGGGCCATATTTCTTTGTCTTAGCAATACTTGGACATTGTTGGAAGAAGCAGAGATGAGATATTCTCTAGGGTGGGGCAACCCAGGTCACTGTGTTGTGACGCTGTCTGTGGGGGAGCGTTCTGAGAGGGAACAACGCTGCTTGTTCAGCTCTTGGCAGGTTTTCAGCTACTTTCCCCACTACCCACAAACAAATTGGGCCCTTTCGGTGCTGATCCCCGGGAGGGTGTGCTTGTGTACATTCTAAGACCCTGAGGGTCTGTCCAATGGACTGTTCTATGAGGCTGGGAGTTTCTCCTGCTGCTTCAACTCCCACAGTTTTTTACAGTCAGAGGTTTGAGGCTTTCTTTTCTTGTACTGGAACCTTGGATTGTGCAGTGTGTATTGCTCCCCAGCTCTTCCTCGTGGTTTAACTTCAGGAAAAGGTGGGACCACCTGGTTTGTCAGCTGCTGACTTGCCCACCCTGTCCTCCAGCCTCAGTGCCCCACGTCCTCTCTTCCCCTGCTGCCCATCTCCGTCCTTCCTACTAGTCTGGATGAATATTTCTTCTTTAGCTCTGTGGTTGTTGGACTTCCATACAGTTTGATTTTCTGGGAGTTCTGGTTATTTTTTGTTTTTAAATTTATTATCATCCTTTTTTTTTTTGGTTGTGCGAGGAGGAAAAGTATATCTACCTATGCCTCTATCTTAGCCAGAGGACTTGACTCTGACACTCTAAAGGTGAAAACCAGCTTTCTGTGTTTTAACAAGCCCTTTATGTGATTTTGATGCAGGCAGAAATTTGGAAACCCCTGCCCTATGTTAGCATAGACAGTACTATCACTCCCATTGTATATATGAGTTCAGAGGCAATTGTTTTAGGAATGCTTTCAACTGGCTATTTAATGTCCAGTCCTTAAAATATGATATCCTGGGTGAATGGGATTTTGATGGTGCTACTTTGCTTTTGCAGCAAATACATCAGCATGCACCTATTTGAGTCAGTTACTAAAAATAAACTCTTAGATAGATGTTAGACTGCAGGGATATAGAGAAGTGGCTTTAGGGATCAGCACCTGTGGGATGTGAAAGGAGTTGCTCGATGCAGATAGCCCCAGTAGATGGTATGTGACCCTGGAACAGGTTGTCTTAGCAGAAAGCCCTTAGACACCAATACTGCCAGCAGCTGGGAGCATGAATGCCTCAGGTATGAAGGGGGGAAAGCTGGGATGTACTCAGAGTACCCCATTATGTCCACCATATCATTGCTTCCATCCAATCTTTTTATAAAGCACCTTATATAATAAGTTAATGTGATTGAAGCATTTTGATAGGTCAGGGAGAATTGAAATTGGCATTAACCAGACTTTAGGCAACACTGTCAAAAATTAGGAACCATAGCTCAGCAAGGTAGGTGAGAGTTGATGCTATGGAAGTGAACTGAAAAGAGTTAAAGACTTTGGGAGCAGTGAAAATAAGGGGAAAAAGTGAGTGTTTGGATTAAAAAGCAAGCAAATATGGGATGGAGAGCAGAGAGAAACTATGAAGAACCATACATATTCAAAAAAGTAGAAGATTTCTCAAAGTCAAATGATCTTAGAGCCCCACAAACAGGCTGTTGCTATTACCAGGTGGGAAGTCATCTGGGGACCCATGAGAAAAGTACTAGCAGAGTGGCAGCAGTTACATTAAAAAAGGAAAATAAATTAAAGATTGACCTTCAACTTAAGAAAGAATCTGTGACTTGCAGAGACTTTTTTTTTCTTACATGACAACAATATGTATTATTTTGGCTCAAAACCTCCTATTAACAGGGTAAAATAAGCCACTTTGAAGAAAACATCTTCATGAATCATTTTGTCTCTGCATTTAGTTCTGTCATTAAACCACTTCCCTAGTTTATTCTTCACAATGATATGTAAGGGAGTGGGTTTGTTTGTTTGTTTGCTTATTATTACTATTATTATTGCCATTTGGGGCTATGTAGGTAGATATGAAGTACTAATTATCCCTTACATTTAGAACTTCCAAATATGAATTCAAAGAGAACTTAAGTGACAAATTTATTTATATAAATTTAAGAAAAATAAAAATTATATGTCTGAGTACTTCTGGAAATATTTAGTATATTGAACACCTGCATTTATTTTCATTTTCTGTCTAATGCCACTAAGCTGACAATGAAGGAGATACAAGAATTAAGTAAAAAAGATGGAGACAATAAGAGAGAAAACAGCACTAAAAGAAAATGAAAACCAGAAAACAAACTGGGCAAGTGGAAATTGCTCTAACAAACCAGAGAAAGCTGATATCTTAGGCTATAATGTAGGAAGCACAGAAGTAGATGAGTCTGACCAGAGAAGCCTGTAAAGGCTTGGTAATGGGAGCAGAAGTTGACTGTCATGGAAAGAGACTTGTTTGATAGGATGAATAAATAACACTTAAGTGAAATTCATATCTACTCCCTAGTGTTTGATGAAGACCAGAGATTTACCTTGGAGAACTTACACCAGAGACTCTGACTTCAGGGGCACCAGGCATTGTACAGGGTTGGTTACAAGCTCATGGTAGGGGGACAAAGGAAAATATGAATATCTGAACTCTGAAAAACTCCCATTAACTCTCTTTCTAACTCAGCTCTGAGAATGCTGGTACAGAGAAACTGAGAGGAGAAAAGGATAAATATTAATTTAGAGAAAATGAAAAAAAATAGTTGTAGAAAAAATGAAACACAAGAATGGAAACTACATGGCTCAATCTGGTATTATGTTACAACTTGCATTTTAATAATAATACAAAACAGAGTGTTGATCTTTTCCAAAATTAAGAATACAAGAAAAATACTAATTGGGAATGTGTGTTTAAAAGTTGAGGTGGAGAAGTGCCTAAGGGTGCTGAATCCTCATATTTTATGGTAGAAAGTTTTGAAGGAAGTCATCAAGAGAGGGTAACCACTGGTTTATGTCAAGCTGGACCCAGGCAACCAGAGGCTACTAAGCCCAGCTCTTATACTTGGAATGTATGTTCTGCCTACTGTTTCCACAGTGGGAGCTGTTACAAAGACAGCTTTGAGAGAACCATGTGTTGTTGAGACCATCTGGTTGAGATCTATGACAGAACCCAGTTAAGACCTCTATGTAAACTTTTAAAATTCTGGTGGGTGGGTGGGGAGATCCACTGGTAAATTCCCTTGCTTATTAGAATGACCACCTATCAATTTGAATTGGTCTCCCTCTTTCTTTTGTCTCTTGTTGCCTTACATGTACAGGGACCAGTTTAAAAACTAACAGAAAGGAAATGGGAAAAAGGAAAAAATAAACAAGAAGTAGCAATAGGGTTGTTATATACTGTTATATACTGAAGTAGAAAGTGCCAAAGTAGTTGAAAGTGGTTGACTCTTAAGAGGAATAATCAATTTGTGAAGAATAAGAAAGGATCTGCTGTTTTCTTCATAATACTGATAATAATGATTGTCTTTTAAAACTCTGTACATATAAAATTAGATACAACTTTATGTACATCCAAATAATTTTAAATGCCCACATATGGCATTTTCTGTGAACAGGTTGTGGAAAATAACATTTTCACTAGTTTTTAATTCTACTTACTGAAGTAATCCTTGCATGTATCAAAGGTATGATACATTACTTACCCACTGGATTGTGTTGTGCTTGCTATAAAAGTCTTTATAAAAATGAGGGCAGAAAATTAGGACTTTAAATTACAAAGACTTCAGGTGATTGTGGTTAGAAAAAAAGCCCACTCTTAGAATGGTAGCAGGGAGAGCAATTTTTTATTTATAATCCACTAGAAACTGAAAGTATTGTTAGTGTGTGTCAGGCAACTATGTTTGATTAATTTCATGGATGTAATGGCAAAATTTTTGTTTGTCCCAAATAAATGATTCAGGTAAAGAAGGTCAATATATAATCAGTGAATTTCTCCTTGACCATTGTGTACTTGATTATTCTGTGTAGAAGCTGACTGATTTCACTTGAATTTCTATATTCATTTACTGCTGATAATAAATTGTTAGTGATAATTTTCAGTACAGAATAAATGATTTTAATAGACTGGACTTCACAGTTTGATTGTATTTGAATTTACAAAGTCAAAGATTTTACAGATCTTAGACAAATATTTATCATTTCATATCATTCTTTAGCACAAGCTATACCCTTCTCTGAGTGAATTTTAGTGTATTTAAAATATTACTGGCTTTTTATTATTGATAATATTGGTATATGAGAAATTGTTTCTCCTTAAAAAATTCAAAGTATTTGTGAATTTATTAACTTGAATGAAGATTGATTGAGTAACTGAGGAAATTACGTTTTAAAACACCTAGTTTTCCCCTAAGTTGCTACTTCCTTCAGAACCAAAAATATGAGTTTACGTCATAATTTCCCTAACAGGGCTTACAGGGTGGGGCAGAAATAGGTTTACGGTTGTATGTATGGAAAATGATACAATAATTAGGCCACAGAAAAGATGGTGGAGGAGTGAATAGGAGTCACACTGACCTCCTTCCAAGACCAAACTGGAATCGTGACTAAATAGTGGAGAAATCACCGGGAAAACAATGGAACGATACAGGAAGAGGAGTCTTGGAGCTGGGGACAGACAGTGGAATCAACTTACACACATCCAAATGGGTGAGAAGTGTGGTGGAGGCTCGAGAGGGTGGGCTGGGTGCCCACAGGCACCAGCACCAGAGGGACATTGAAACGGCCAGTTGGATCCCCCTGAGAAGAACAGGGTCTGAACCATAAACAGGGACCTCTAGACTACAGCAGCTGAAACCAGGAAAACACACAGACAAAATGCAACCCCAAAAAGCTTAGGAGCGCTCTCTGCCAGAGACAGGTGCCTGGGGATGCAAAGAGACATTTAAAGGGCCAATGCAAACATTTGCAGTGACAGCAGTCTTCCTTGATCTCTGGGTGCAGGTGGCAGGAGAGTGAGCTGACACCTGAAGAAAGACTGGTGAGGAAAACTTTGTGAAGAGATCTGAGACGGTGGCCAGTGGAGCCCTGGTGATAACTCAACTCCCATTCTGTAGCTATTATCTTGCTCAGGTATAAGTGAATCAATTAACCTGCTTTTTCTTGCTCTGCACACAGCTTGTGTGCATGTGGGCTGGGGGCTGAGTGCAGACTGGCTGGAAGAAATAGAGGATCCCTGACCAAAGGGAACACACAGCTGCATAGACACCCTTGAGGAGAGACTGGAGACAGAGGGGTTGGGGAAAGAATTGGAGGATTATCTGAGATTCGCAGAGCAGAATCCCTCCCCGTTAGGTAGTCCTTTTTTTGCGCAGACAGGCAATGCTCCCAAATAGGCAGAAAAGGGCGCCAAGCTGGAAGGTGTGCAATTACAACACGGTCTGCAGAAATAGTGGATCCCCAGCCAAAGGGGTCACAGAGCTGCCCAGAGACCCTCGAGGAGAGACTGGAGACAGAGGCATTGGGGAGTGCCGCTGCTGACTCTTCCCCAGTCCATAATCACCATTTTGCTGAAGTGGACTACTCCCCAGATGACAGCAGCCTATAAGGGGATGATAGTTCCGCCATTAGGAGGCACGGCTCCAACCTGTGGTGCCTAAGCCTGACAGATGAAGACAGAGAGATGAGATTGACAATCACAGGAGACAGACACAGACAGTAGATGCCTGGAAGGCTCAAATAAATGGCACAAAGTCAGACAGGGTCAACAACTGATATCTTAAGAGGCAGACCCAGAAAGAAAAGTGAAGGAAAAAATAAATAAATAAAAAGACCCGCCTACTACCATACAAGTTTAATCCACAAAATCAAGAAATCTAGATGGGTCAATTGAAGCAGAAGTAAGAACAAAAAAAAAGACTCACAAAAATAGGAAAAAAAGAAGTTCCCCCCAAATGAGTGGAAAAAGGGAATCCCCACACAGAGAGCTACATGAAACAGAGGAAAGGGAACTATCAGATATTGAATTCAAAACACGGGTTCTAAGAAAGTTCAATGAGCTCAGCCATCTCAAAGAGAACTATGAGAAACTGCAGAGAAACGATCAGGATCTTACAGCAAATTATATCAGCCTGGAAAAGGTCATAGAAACTATCAAGAAGACACAAGAGGATATGAAGAATACCATTTCTGAATTGAAGAACACAGTAGAAGGAATCCAAAGCAGGCTGGATGAAGCCGAGGATTGAATCAATGAGATGGAGGATAAGGTAAGAAAAAGCTCCCAGAAAGAACAAGAAATGGAAAACAGACTCAAAAAGAATGAAGAAGCATTTAGGGAAATACAGGACAACCTGAAACACAATAATATCTGCATAATAGGGATATCAGAAGGAGAAGAAGAGGAGCAAGTGATGGAGAACATCTTTGCAAAAGTAATGATGGAAAATTTCCCCAATTTGAGGTGAGAAAATGTCTCATGGATCCAGGAGGAACACAGGGCCCCACTGAAGAAGGACCCAATGAGGTCCACTCCAAGACACATCATCATTAAAATGGCAACTATCAAAGACAAAGAGAGAATCCTCAAGGCAGCAAAGGAGAAGGAGAAAGCAACATACACGGGGGACCCAATACAGCTAGGAGCTGACTTCTCAACAGAAACACTACAAGCCAGAAGAGAATGGCAACAAATATTCGAAGTAATGAAAAGCAAGGGCCTACAACCAAGGCTGCTCTACCCAGCAAATCTCTCAATTACAATAGAAGGGGAAATAAGAAGTTTCCCAGACAAAAGACGACTAAAAGAATACATCTCTATCAAACCAGCACTACAAGATATACTAAAGGAACTGCTTTAAGAAGATGAAGGAAAAGAATGAGAACGAGAAAAACACAGGAAAAAAGAGAAAAAAATGAATAGTTTTCTATCAGTAATAACGCTGAATAGCTGAATGGATAAGAAAACATGACCCACACATAATGCTGCTTCCAAGAGACCCACCTTAGAGCAAGAGACCTACGCAGATTGAAAGCAAAGGGATGTGAAAAAAATATTCCAAGAAAATGGGCAAGAGAAGAAAACAGGACTTTCAATACTTCTATAAGACAAAATAAATTTGAAAACAAAGGCCCTAAAGAGAGACCCAGAGGGACACTCAATAATACTTAAAGGAAGAATCTATGAAGAAGATGTAAATATTGTAAACTTATCTGCACCAAACATATGGGCACCCAAATATATTAGGAAAATCTTGGAGCACTTCAAAAAATATATAGACAGCAACACACTGATAATAAGTAATTTTAACACCACATACTCAAACATGGACAGATCTTCGAAACAAAACATCAATAAGGATATTGTGGAGCTGAATGACGCACTGAATCAAATAGACTTAACTGACATATATAGAACCTTACATCCCAAAGAAGCAAAATACACATTCCTTAAAATGTGCAAGGAACTTTTTCTAAGATAGACCACATGACAAGACACAAAGCAAACCTCAGCAAATTATGGAAAATTGAAATAATACCAAACTTTTTCTTGGACCACAAGGGCATGAAACTGTAAATCAACCTCAAAGAGAAACTTCAAAAACTTGCAAACTCATGGAGACTAAGCAGAAGACTATTAAACAATGAATGGGTCAATAATGAGATAAGAGAAGAAATGAAAAAAATTCTGGTAACAATTAAAACGAATATAAAACAGTCACAAATCTATGGGACACAAAAAATCAGTCCTGAGAGGGAAGTTTATAGCAATACAGGCCTACCTAAAAAAGATAAAAACATTTCAAATAAAAGACCTAATACTACAACTTCAAGAACTGGAGAAACAACAAATAAATCCCTGAGCAAGTAGAAGGAAGGAAATAGTTGAGATTAGAACAGAATTGAATGACATAGAGATGAAAACAATTGAAAGGATCAGCCAATCAAAGAGCTGGTTCTTTGAAACCTTGATAAATTGATAAGCCTTTAAGCAGACTCATCAAGAAAAAAAGGGAGAGGACCCAAATCAATAATATCAGAAATGAAAAAGGAGAAATAACAACTGATATGACTGAAATACAAAGGATTGTAAGAAAATACTATGAACAATTATACGCCAGGAAATTTGAAAACCTTGATGAAATGGACAAATTTCTAGAAAAGTATAATCTTCCAACATTGAAGGAGGAAGAAACAGAAAGCTTGAACAGACTGAAAACAGCTGGGGAAATTGAAGCAGTAATCAAGAAACTTTGGACACACAAAAGCCCTGGGCCGGATGGTTTCACAGGAGAATTTTACAAAACATTTAAGGAAGAGCTAACCCCTATCCTTTTCAGACTATTCCAAAAAATCCAAGAGGAGGGAAGACTCCCAGACTTTTTATGAGGCCAGCATCACCCTAATCCCAAAACCAGATACTGGCCCTCCAAAGAAAGAAAACTACAGGCCAATTTGCTGATGAACATGGATGCTAAAATCCTTAACAAAATATTGGCAAACCGCATCCAACAATACATTCAAAAGATTATCCAAAACGATCAAGTTAGATTCATCCCAGGGATGCAGGTATGGTTCAATATACACGTCAATAAACATAAAACATCATATACATAAAAGAAAAGACAAAAACCACATGATCATCTCGATAGATGCAGAAAGAGCATTCGATAAGGTACAGCACCCATTTATGATCAAAACACTCAGCAAAATGGGAATAAATGGGGCATTCCTCAATGTAATAAAGGCCATATATGAAAAACCTACAGCTAATATCATACTCAATGGGCAAAAACTAAAAGCTTTCCAATTAAGATCAGGAAGATGACAAGGATGTCCACTTTCACCACTTCTTTTCAACATCATATTGGAAGTCTTAGCCACAGCAGTCAGACAAAAAAAAAAAAAAAGGGAAATAAAAGACATCCAAATAGGAAAGGAGGAAGTAAAGTTATCATTGTTTGCAGATGACATGAGAGTGTACATAGAGAACCCTGTAGACTCTACCAAAAAGATACTCAACCTTATAAGTGAATTTGGCAGAACAGCAAGATACAATGTCAATATTCAGAAACCAAAGGCATTTTGGTACACCAGCAATGAAATAGAAAAAGAAGAAATCAGAAAAAAATCATTCATTTAAGTGCCAAGAAAAATAAAGTACCTAGGAATAAATTTAACCAAGGAGGTAAAACATCTATACGCAGAAAACTATACGACATTGAAGAAAAAAATTAAGGAAGACACAAATCAATGGAAGCATATACCGTGCTCATGGATTGGAAGAATTAATATCATCAAAATGTCCATACTACCCAAAGCAATTTATAGATTCTACGCAATCCCTATTAAGATGCCAATTAAATATTTCACAGAAATAGAACAGGCATTTCAAACATTTATATGGAACCATAAACGACCCCGAATAGCCGCAGCAATTTTGAGAAAGAAACACAAAGTACAGGGATCACAATACCGGACATCAAACTCTACTACAAAGCCACTATACTCTAAAAAATCTGGTACTGGCACAAGAACAGATCCATAGACCAGTGGAACAGAATAGAAAGCCCAGAAATAAGCCCAGGACTCTATGGACATCTAATATTGGCAAAGGGGGCAGAAGCATAAAATGGAGCAATAATAGCCTCTTCAACAAATGGTGTTGGGAGAGCTGGACGGCTACATGCAAAAAATTGAAATTGGATCATCAGCTGACACCATACACAAAAATAAACACAAGATGGATAAAAGACTTAAATATAATTTGCAACACCTTAAAAGACCTAAAGGAGAACATTGGCAGGAAACTCTCAGATATCCCACGCAGCAATTTTTTCACAGATATGTCTCCTAAAGCAAGGGACATAAAGGAAAGAATAAACAAGTGGGACCTCATCAAAATAAGAAGCTTCTGCATGGCAAAAAAAGACATCAGCAAAATGAAAAGGGTGCCAACCTTATGGGAAAATATATTCTGTAATGATTCATCAGATAGAGATTTGATCTCCAAGATATATAAAGAACTCCCTCGACTCCACTCCAAGAAGACAAACGATAAAATCAAAAAATCGGCAAAGGACCTGGGCAGACGCTTTTCCAAGGAGGAGATAAAGAAGGCCCAGAGGCATTTGAAAGGATGCTCAGCATCACTAGCCCTCAGAGAAATGCAGATCAAAACCACCATGAGGTACCACCTCACACGGGTCAGAATGACCATCATAAACAGATCAACAAACAGGTGCTGGCAAAGCTGTGGAGAAAAGGGAACCCTAGTCCACTGTTGGTGGGAATGAAGACTGGTGCAGCCACTGTGGAAAGCATTGTGGAATTTCCTTGAAAATCTGAAAATGGAACTGCCTTTTGATCCAGTGATTCCCCTGCTGGGACTATACCCTAAGAATACCAAAACACCAATAGAAAAGAACCTATGCACCCCAATGTTCATAGCAGCACAATTTATAATAGCCAATGTTGGAAGCAATCTAAATGCCATCAGTAGATGATTGGATAAAAAAATCACGGTACATATACACAATGGAATACTACGCAGCAGGAAAAAAAAAGAACTACTAAACTTTGCGACAGCATGGATGGAACTGGAGAGCATTATGCTAAGTGAAATAAGCCAGGGGGGCGAAAGAGAAATACCATATGATCTCACCTATAAGTGGAACCTAACCAACAATACAAAGATGCAAGGAAAATAAGACCAGCAACACTGAAAGGAAAATAAATCATCAGAGACAAGAGGGAATGAGGGAGGGGGGCAGGGAAAAGGAAGTGAAGGGGAAAGTTGAGGAACATATAGGAAGGGCTCATGGACAAAACCAAAGGGGAAGAGCTGAGGGAGGGAAAGAGGGAGGGGGCAAGGGAAAGTGGTGGGTGGTAGGCAGAGACAAATGTATTTAAAAAGTAAATAAATTAATTAAAAAAAAGAAAAAATAAATTAAAATAAAATTTAAAAAAAAAGATTATAAAAGAAAAAATTTACAAAACACTTTATCTAATAGAACCTCAGTCTGGTAGGTAGGAGATAATCTTCAGGGACATCTACTTTACAGGGAAGCAGAGAATTTTAGAAGTGTAATAGATAAGTAATATGGGATCTGTCGACAGAAGCCAATTAAGTCAAACCTTAGGTTGAGACTTCTCAAGTTGTCATCTCCACATTATAATCTCAATTTCAAGGCTCTCAGGGCCTCCTGAACCTCTTGAGTATCATTCAAACTTAGAAAAGAACAAGAAAAACCTCCATTTTATTACTAGAAAAGAGGAAGTAGATTCTTTCTGTTCAATTGTTCAATATTATGTAGACCTTTGACTTTTCTACAGCATCCTTGTTTAGGTCATTTGGTAATTTTCCTTACTTAATATTTACTGATATTCTGTATGCTTTTAGCAATAGTGGTGGTGAATCAATTAATCTAGAAAACATCATAAACAAATTAACAAAGAAGTACTGGAAAGCTTGTGGAGGAAAGGGAACCCTCGTACACTGTTGGTGGGAATGCAGACTGGCAGTCACTGTGGCAAACAGTATGGCATTTCCTCAGAAAGCTAAAAATGGAACTGCCTTTTTACCCAGCAACTCTACTTCTGGGATTATACCCTAAAAATCCCAAAACACCAATTCAAAAGAACCTATGCACCCCAAAGTTCATAGGAGCTCAATTTACAACGGCCAAGTGCTGGAAGCAACCTAAGTGCCCATCAGTAGATGAGTGGATCAAGAAACTGGTACATTTACACAATGGGATACCATGCAGCAGAAAGAAAGAAAGAGCTACTACTCTTTACAACAGCATGGATGGAACTGGGGGCATTATGCTAAGTGAAATAAGCCATGTGGTGAAAGACAAATACCATATAATATCACCTGTAAGTGTAACCTAATCAACAAAAACAAACAATCTGGCAAAATATAAGTAGAGACACTGCACTAAAATAAAGAACAAACTGGCAATGACTAGAGGGCAGGGAAGAGAGGAATAATGGGGGGAAATAGAAGAAGGGGAGTCAAGAAACATTTATAAAGGACACATAGACAAAGCCAAAGGGGGTAAGTTTGAGTGTGGGAAGTGGGGATGGGTAGAGAGGGGTGGGGAATGGTGTTGAGAAAATAGAGACACCTGTACTTGAACCACAATCTTACAGAAATAAAAAGAACATACCTCTTGTCCTAATTTTATCATTATTTCTACCACTCCTTTCTGATTTTATTTGAAGTGTCCTCATTCCTTATTTCTGTATCCAAAGAGAAGCAATGTTCAATTTTCCTATGTTCTCAAACATAGGAAAAAGTGATCTCTATGTTTTTGCTTAAAATGAGAGCCAATTACATTCTCAGCAGAAGAAAATGACGGGCTTACGTACTTTATACTTTCAACAATACATCTTCAAGAGTGTTTCTATTGATCAACTAAAGAACTAGGACAGTAAAAGCCCTAAGGTAGGTTAAACATCTCTTCAGATGGTTTATCATAAAACTATTCAAGAACACTTCACAAAGCCTAGAAGTGATTTGGGAATCAGAAAGATTTCATAAGCTAGATGGGATCAGTTAATAAGGAAAGAAAGATGCACAGTTATTTAGGAAATTTAGACAATAAAAACTGCATTGCAGTCTACCATGGTCTTATTTTGTAATTCATCAAAATCCATGTATATTTCTTGAGAACTCTAAGTACTTGATACAGATCAATAGTCTCTTGATTTTCAAGGACAACAAATAATCAATATAAAATTGGCAAACTGCTTGAGGAAAAAAAATCAATTTCTGGTACTAATGTGACCATATTTCTTAGTTGTTATTTCCAAAGTCTGTGTTTTTGCTTGGCTCTCCCACTTACCAATTATGAATCATGTTTAGAATGCCATCAGTGCTTTTAAGGAATATCTACTAGAGTTCGATCATACTATCTTCATTATACAATTTGCCTTTAAAAGCTATCTAACATTGCTGCCTTTAAGGGGATTTTAGTGTAGGTGAAATTTAATATATAAATAATATATAAAATTATGTGTGTGTGTGTGTGTGTGTGTGTGTGTGTGTGTGTGTATTTAAAAACCCAACCACTCAGGAGAAGGATTCTGGAAAAACGGTAGCCTGAGCACATGGCTCATGGTTTTTGCTTCCATTTCTCTCAACTTCCTGCTGGGATGAATCAACCCATGAGTTAAAGCTTATGTATGTGTGTGTCTTTGGGGTGGAACGGGTTGGGAATGTGATGTAAAGATGACTACATTTTATTGTAGGAACCTGAAAGAGATCCCATACATCTAGTATCATCAGGTTTCTTAGACGATCTTGCAGAAACCAGACTAAAAGGAGAAGGAACCATTTTTAAAAAATCATTTATTTTTAGAGAGAGGGGAAGGGAGGGAGAAAGAGAGGGAGAGAAATATCAATGTGTGGTTGTCTCTCATACACCCTGCACCAGTGACCTGGCCTGCAACCCAGGCATGTGCCCTGGCTGGGAATTGAACTGGCAACCTTTTGCACTTCGCAGGCTGGCACTCAATCCACTGAGCCACAAGAGCCAGGGCAAGAAGACACCTTCTTTGCAGTATGATTTCAATCACCAGTAGAGAGAGGAGACCATTCCCTCTGATGTAGCCTGGAGTAAGGAGCTCTGATTCCAAGACTCTCTGAGAGGGCCAACAGCAGAGTGCAGGGATTGCCTAAATCCTTAGAAATAAACCCTTCTGTCTTGCTCACTACCATATCCCTGAAACATTCTACTGGTCTCATCCAAGAATGTCATCATCCCTGAGGTAGTCTGCTGCTATAAACTGCTCCCCTTCCAATGGGTCAAAAAATGACAGCTACTCAAAGCTTATATGTGGAGAAAACTGAAACCATAGAGTCCATAATACTAATCAGTACAGTTGTTTTTCCAGCAGTTGAATAATAATAAACTTCTTACCTCATTCTTCTGCAAAACCACCATCACGTGACAAACTCCAACAACCTTACCTGCAACAGTTCTGAGAGATATTTCTACACTTGCTGAAATTAGTAGACATGTAATTTATGAGTTAGTTAAGAAGACTTAGTAGTTCAGTGGAGAGGAATTACAACATGAGAAGAAAACTTTAAAGTATCTATAATAAGAATTATTATGAAAAATAAAGAAAATACCACAAAAAATTCTGAGAAAGCAAAAATGGTTTTGGAAATTTAAAAAAAAAGAGTGAATTATGGCCCTGGCTGGGTGCTTCACTTAGTTGGAGCATCATCCTATACACCAAAAGGTTGTGGATTTGATCTTTTCTCAGAACACATACTTAGGTTCCAGATTCCATTTCTGGTTGGGGCAATTATGGGAGGCAACTGATAGATATTTCTCTCTCACATAACTCTCTGTCTCTCCTCCTTTTCCTTCTCTTACTCCTCTTCCTCCCCCTCCACTTCCCCTATCTTTAAAAATCAGTAAAACATATCCTAAGGTGAGGATTTAAAAAAAAAAGTGATTTCTGAATTTAAAGCTTCCAAAGAAGAAAAAAAAATCAGCACTACTGAAAACTCAGTAAGTTAATTGAAAGTTCAAATAAAAAAACTATTAGAAAGCAAAACAAAATATGAAGAAATATAGTTCATGAGTAAAGAAAGAAAAATATAGAAAAAGCCAAGAGATATATGACAATAGAATTTCCAGGAGATTTTGTATGGTATTGCTCCAGGAGAGAAGGTAAATGAAAGGCAGGAAGCAATAGTTCAAGAGATTTTAGAAAGAAAACTTACCTGAGTTTCAAAAGTAATCAAAATTTTCACATCCTAAGTATTCATTAGGTACCAAACAGAATTAAATAGGAAAACAAAAACAAAAACAAAGCCACACATATCTTGTCAAATTCCAGCATAACAGATCTTGGAAACTTTCAGACAGAAAAATATAAAGTATGAAAAAAAAGAAAAAACTCAAAGGGAAATAGATTTCTTTTCTACTATATAAAACTAAAAATTATATTATCTCATTTATTAAATTTTGAGAGAAAAATATAGCAGCCCATGCATGCTCTCATTTACTTATGAAATCAATCTTGACATATTTTTTACATATGTAGGGGTCCAGAAAATATATTAACTAAGCATCCTTTCTGAAGAAACTGAAGGAATTCTCTAGGAAAATTAAAATTAAGTCAGAAAAAAATTCCAGAATGAAGGAAATGAAAAATCTAAGAAACAATGGTGAACAATAACTTTAGGATACTTTGTCCAGTTATCTTCACTTTTTCTCCATTTATATTGCCCTTACATTAATCCATGGTATTATAAGCTCTCACTAAATTGCTTATTTAGTCATCTCCCAAGTGTTCTCTATACTCTCCTTCACTTTGGCCAGACTCATTGTTTTGAAAGGATACTTTGAGACTACTTCCCCCACACTTCTAAAACCCTTCACGAATCTCACTTTTCTTAGGTTAAAAAATTAACTCTAATGTGCTCTGTGAAGATTTTGCATGGTATTGCTCCATCTTACCTACTCAGCTTTTTTTCCTTCATTATATTTTTTTCCATTACCATTTAGCCCCCTTGTACCCCATACCCCCAGCAATCACATACTGTTTTTCATGTCCATGACTTCTTTTTTCCTTTTTGCTCAATCCTTCCACTCCCTAACCTCACTCCTCCACTAGCTCTCATCTGTTCTCCATGAGTCTGTCTGTTTTCCTTGTTTGTTCAGTTTGTTCATTAGATTCCACATAAAAATGAAACCATATAGTATTTGTCTTTCTCTGACTGACTTATTTCACTTAGCATAATGTTCTCCAAGTCCATCCATGCTGTTGCAAAGGGTAAAATTTTCTTCTTTTTTACAGCTAAGTAGCATTCCACTGTGTAAATGTCCCGTAGTTGTTTTATCCACTCATCTACTGATGAACGCTTGGGCTCCTTCCATATCATGACTATTATAAATAATGTTGCAATGAATATAGGGGTGCTTATGTTCTTTAAAATTAGTGTTTTAGTTTCCTTCAGATATATTTCCAGAAGTGGGATCCCTGGGTCAAAAGGCAGATTCATTTTTAATTTTTTGAGGTCTCTCCATATTGTTTTCCCCAGTGGCTGCACCAGTCTGCATGCCCACAAACAGTGCAAAAGGTTAGCCTTTCTCAATATCCTCCTGAGCACTTGTTGTTTTTATACTGATGATAACCATTTTGACAGGCATGAGATGGTATCTCATTGTGTTTTTTTTTTTAATTTCTCTAATGATTAGTGATGTTGAGCATATTGTCATATGTATATTGGTCATCTGTATGTTCTCTTTGGAGAAGTTCAGGTCCTTTGTCTATTATTTAATTGGGTTATTTGCTTATTTGGTGTTGAGTTTTGTAAGTACTTTATAAATTTTATATATTAACCCCTTATCAGGTGTATCAGCAAGTATGTTCTCTCATTCTGTCAGTTGTCTTTTTATTTTGTAGATGATTTCCTTTGCTATGCAAAAACTTTTTAGTTTGATGAAATCCCATTTGTTTATTTTTCTTTTGTTTCCCTTTCCTGGTGAGATAATTCCAATAAAAAATTTCTATGAGCAGTGTCCAATATTTTGCTGTCTATATTTTCTTCTAGAATTTTTTATGGTTTTGGGTCTAATATTTAAGTCTTTGATCCATTTTGAATTTATTCTTATGTGTGGTATAAGAAGGTAATTTACTTTCATTTTCCTGTATGTATCTGTCCAACTTTCCCAACAACATATATAGATAAAACTACCTTTAGCCCATTGTATGGGCTTCCTTCCTCTGTTGAATATTAATTGGCTATAAAGATGTGGGTTTATTTCTGTGCTCTCTATTCTGTTCCATTGATCTATATGTCTGTTTTTATGCCAGTACCAGGCTGTTTTGATTACTATGGACTTGTAATATAGTTTGATATTAGGTACTGTGATTCCTCGAATTTTGTTCTTTCTCAGGATTGCTATTGCTATGCGGGGCCTTTTGTGGTTCAATATACATTTTTGAAATATTTGTTCCAGTTCTGTGAAATATGCCATTGCAATTTTGATAGGAATTGTCTTGAACCTATAGATTGATTTGGGTAGTATGTACATTTTAATGATGCTAATTATTCCTATTCTTGAACACAGTATGTGTTACCACTTATTTGTATCTTCTTCAGTTTCTTTCTTCAGTATCCTATAATTTTCTGAGTACAGGTCTTTTACATCTTTGGTTGGATTTATCCTAGGTATTTTATTCTTTTGAAGCAATTGTAAATGGGATTGTTTTCTTAAATTCGCTTTCTGTTAGTTTATTATTGGCATATAAAAAGGCAATTGATTTCTGAATATTAATTTTGTTTCCTGCTACTTTGGGGAATTTATCAGTTCTAGTAGTTTCTTGGTTGAACCTTTGGGGTTCTTTATGTATGATATCATGTCCTTTGCAAATAATGACAGTTTTACTTCTTCCTTTCCAATTTGGATGTCTTTTATTACTTCTTCTTGTATAATTGCTGTGGCTAGGACTTCCAGTCTATGTTGAATAAAAGAGGTGAAAGCAGACATCCCTGTCTTGTTCCGATCTTAAGGGGGACACTTATATGTTTTGCCCATTGGGTATGATGCTGGCAGTGGGTTTGTCATATATGGCCTTTATTATGTTTATGTGTGCTCCCTGTAATCCCACTTTGCTGAGAATTTTTATCATAAATGGGTGCTGGATTTTTTCAAATGCTTTTTCTGTATATATTTGATATGATCATGTGGCTTTTATCCTTCATTTTGTTTATGTGGTATATCACATTTATTGATTTGTGAATGTAATACCAAGCTTTTATTCTGGGAATAAATGCTATTTGATCATGGTGTATGATCTTTTTGATGCATTGTTGTATTTGGTTTGCTAATGTGTTGTTGAGGATTTTAGCATCTATGTTCATCAGTGATATTGACCTTAATTTAATTTTTTTTTGTAGTGTCTTTATCTGGTTTTGGAATTAGGATAATGCTGGCCTCATCAAATGAGTGTGTGAGCCTTCACTCCTACTCAAATTTTTTAAATAGTTTGAGAAAGAGAGGTGTTAGTTTTTCTCAGAATGTTTGGTAAAATTCACCTGTGAAGACATCTGGTCCAGGACTTTTGTTTGTTGGGAGTTTTTTGTTTTGTTTTGTTTTTCTTTTTCTTTTTCTTTTTTCTTTTTCTTTCTTTCTTTTCTTTTCTTTCTTTCTTTTTTTTTTTTTTTTTGAGATAGACTTGTAAGCTATGACTTTTCCTCAGGATTGGTTTTCCAGAGTCCCAAAGATTTTGGATTCCTTGTGTCCTCATTTTAATTTTTTCAAGTTATCTTTCGATTTCTTCCTTGATATCATTGTTGACCCTCTCATTGTTAAATAGCATGTTATTTCCATGTCTTTGAATGTTTTTCAGTGTTTTCCTTGTGATCGATTTCTAGTTTCATAAGCATGTGGTCAGAGACAATGTTCTTATGATTTCAAACTTCTTAATTTATTGAGACATGTTTTGAGGCCTAGGTCATAGTCTATCTTAGAAAATGTTCCATGTGCACTTGAAAAGTATGTATATTTTGCTGCTTTGGGATAAAATGCTCCGAAGATATCAATGAGATCAATTTGATCTAGTGTGTTGTTTAAGGCTGCTGCCTCCTTGTTGATTTTTTTGCCTGGAAGATCTATCCATTTAAGTCAATGGGGTGTTAAAATCCCCAACTATGACTGTATTTCTGTTGATCTCTCCCTTTATGTCCATCAAGATTTGCTTTACATATTTAGATGCTCCTATGCTGTATGTGTAAATGTTTATTAGGGTTATACCCTCTTGTTGGATTGTTTCCTTTCTCATTATGTAGTGTCCTTCTTTGTCTCTTACTATAGCGTTGGCTTTAAAGTCTATTTTGTTGGATATAAGTACTGCTACCCCAACTTATTTTTCTTTTTCAATTTGCATGAAATATATTTTTCTACTCTTTACTTTTAGTCTGTGCTCATCTTTCAATCTGAGATGGGTCTCTGGGAATCAGCACATACATGAATCTTGTTTTCTTATCCATTCAGTTGCTCTATGTCTTGTGGCCATAGCATTTAAGCCATTTACATTTAAGGTGATTATTGATAGACACACATGTAGTGCCATTTTATCGTTAGACTGTTTTCCTCTGTTCTTTTCCTATTTTTCTTCTTCTTAAGCAAGCCCTTTAACATTTGTTATAGTACTGGTTTGGTGTTAACAAACTTCTTTAGTTTTTTCTTGTTTGGGAAGCTGCTTATTTCTGGTTTGATTTTAAATGATAGTCTTGCTAGATAAAGTAGTCTTGGTTGTAGGTCATTGCTTTTCATCACTTTGAGTATTTAACACCATTCCCTTCTGGCCTGAAATGTTTCTGATAAGTAATCCAATAACAGTCTAATTAGTGTTCCCTTGTAGGCAAATTCCTGCTTTTTTTCTTGTGGCTTTTGAGGTTCTCATCTTATCTTTAAGCCTTGTCATTTTAATTATGATGTGTCTCCAGGTAGGCCTCTTTGGGTTCAACTTGTTTGGGACTCTTTGAGCTCCTGGAATGGTGTGACTTTTTCCTTCACCAGATTAGGGAAGTTTTCAGGTGTTATTTCTTTAGATAGGCTCTTGATCCCCACTCTCTCTCTTCTCCTTCTGTTATTTCCATGATGCAGATGTTGTTATGCTTCATGTTTTCCAAGATTCCCCTCACTTTTTAAAATTATTTTTTCTTTTTGCTGCTCTGCCTGATTGTTTTGTTCTACCTTGTCTTCAAAGCCCTGATTTGATCCTCTGCTTTATCTAACCTACTGTTTATTCCTTCCAGTGTATTATTTATCTCAGATATTGCATTATTTTTTTCTGGCTGATCTTTTTTTTATGTTTTCTATGTCTTTTTTCATGCTGTTGAGTATCCTTATAATCATTAGTCTAAACTCTCTATCTGATAAATTGCTTCCCTCCATTTCACTTAGTTCTTCTGGAAAATTCTCTGTCTTTCATTTGGGGTTTGTTTCTTTTTCCTCCCATTTTGGCTGCTGCTTTGTATTTTTCACATTTAGATGTTAAACTAATCAGCCCTTAAAATATGGTCAGTTGTTAATCTAATCAATCTGTAATCAGCAGTCAAACTTAAGCACCACAGACCAGGGCAGAGTAATTCTTGCAGGCAGGTCTAGTGCTTCTGCTCAGGCTGAAGCCATTCTGAGGGGAGTGCTTTGCTTAAGGAAGATGGCTCCTTTAGTATGGGGAATGACTCAGTACATGAATCTTGGCGGCTGTTCCCTCAGTTCTCTCCCCAGAGACACCAACCCCAGATACTCCTCAAGCATCTCTAGTCCCCTCTGCCTTCATTTTACCAGTACCCAGGGTAAGTGGCTACAAATGAGATTTTTGTTTGTTTGTTTTGAACCTTTCAATACTCTCTGTGTTTCTAGCCAGCCATCTCTCCCTGGCAGACAGAAACTTGTTTCTCACAGCTGGATGTTATCTCAGTTCCTTTCCTGCTCTGGTGCTGTAGGCTATGGAGCCTGGCTTGAGCTTTAGACCCCACACCTTTCAGGGGGAACCTCATGGTCACTGAAATATCCCTCCCACACTTCAGCTACCACCTGTGGGAGCCCAGCCCTCTCATGTATCCTCCTCACTCCATATCAATCATGTTGTGGTGAAGTGTTTTCTTCTGTCTGCCCATGGTTATAAAGCTCTCTCCAGCTCATGTTTAGTTGGTTTTTCAAGATGGTTTCTCTACAACTTAGTTGTAATTCCAGGTTGGTCCTGGGAGGAGGTTAGTGTAGCATTCACATACTACTCTGCAGTCTTGGATCTTACCCACTCTGTTTTAATGTGAACCACTTTTGACTTCATTTACATCATGTGCTTTCCTACTATGTGGATTTTGTACTTTTTGAACTTGTTCATAGGGCACTGTCTTTCCCCTTCTTCACTTGGATAATCTATTTATTCATTCATTTTGAAGATAGACCTTTAAATAAGATTTCTCTCTGGAAGGGAAATGATCAAGATTCAACTCATAAAGGACAGAATTAATCAGCTATAAATATAATTCTGTTTTGTTTGTTTGTTTCATCTTACAGATGTGGAAATACAGCCAACCAAAGGAGAAGCAAAATGACAAAAACGTATATTGTGTATAAATTAATGTCAGGTCTCAAACTGACATGAGAGAGATATATGTCATTGGATTGTCTATTAGAGTCTTAAATACATGCATTCACTCTCTCACATTGTGTGGGACTACCACACAGACAGAAATATTGGATAGTTGATCATATGTAGATGTTTTCTGTAGAAATATTTACTATAAAGTTTAGTATGAGTTTAGGGACTTGGGAAAACTCATACTAGATTAAAAAGGGAACAGTCTATTGATCTATTTGTTTTCTATGGTGCTGAAACAAATCACCATAATTTTAGTGGCTTAAAGCAGCACAAATTGATTTTTTTCACATTTCCTGTAGCTGATAATCCCAGGAATTGCACTAGATTCTCTGTTCCAAGGTCTCACAAGACTGTCATCTAAAATCAAGGTGTCATCAAAGGCTGCAGTTTTATCTGAGGCTGAACTGGGTACAGCTTTACCTCCAAGCTCCAATGGTTTGTTGGCACCATTTAGTTCTTTGCAGTTGTTGGATTAGGGGCTTTGGTTTCTTGGTACTGTTGGCTAGAAGTCACCCTCAATTGCTTACCATCTGGCCTTCTTCATAGACCAGGTCGTACCATGTCAGCTGGCTTCTTCAAAGTCAGCACAGGAGACAGCATCTCAGCAAGTAGGTGTACAATCCATTTAATATAATTGTGTACACATTATCACACAAATCTCACATTTACTGTATTTCCTTGCTTATAATCAAATCACAGGTCCTGGTCACACTTAAGAAGATGGGATGACCCAATGGCGTGAACACCAGGAGACAGTGATGATGGGGATTACACTAGGCTCTATTTACCATAATTGGGTATACATGATTTTCCTCAGCTCTAAGAAACTGATTACATCCTGTAATTTTGTTAACTTCTCTATTGCCAAGTTTACCTTAAGATAATTAACTACCTGAAAGGATTTAGTTAACTCCCATACACCATTAAGGTTACTAAGAGTTATCACCATAATGTAATTTATGTTAAAGAAATCAGTACTAAATCTGTCATGAAAAAAATTAATTCTTGAGACTGAAAATCATGAGGTAAAAAAAATTGTCAAGGCAAGATAAGGGGTTTTCTTGAACAACTTTAATAAGAGACTTTGCTTGGAATGATGGGTGCACAATGCAGTGTGTAGATGATGTATTGTTAAGTCATACACTTGAAACCTGTATGGTTTTGTGAACCCATGTCACCCCAATAAATTCAATAAAAAATAAAATAAATTAAAAAAGTGTCTGGTATGTCAAAAGTTAGTCTTAAAGAGAATATAAGTTCTATTAGGCATTATGGTAAGGAGATCAAAACAACCAGTATTATAAGGCTGGCTCCATGCCAATTAAGCAATCAGCTATTATAATTTAGCTTTTTAAATATGTTTCTTATGAGGAATATAATGTGTTGACCAAGCTGAATGTGATCTCTTTGGCTATTGTGTTATATGTACATAATGAATTTGCATTCTTGTTTATATATCAGATTTTGTACTATTGTTTGGCAAGAACTAGTTTCTTTGAAATGGTTCAATTATCAAGGTACTAACAAAATTTATTTTTCACATATTTGCTAATGATGATAATGGGAAGGGGGCACAAATGAACTAACATTAACAATTAAAAATGGGTAAAGAGGATACAGGAGTTCTTTGTACTGTTCTGACAATTTTTCTGTAATTATAATTAAAAAAATAAATTCGATGAGGTAAGCTCTGTTACTGTGTTTGTTTTATGGATGAGAAACAGAAGGCTTAGAGCAGTGAAGGAAATTGTCCCGAGTCACTCAGTTAGTAAGGGATGGACTTCTGCCAGATGGCTGAGTAGGTTGAGAGAATGAGGCAGAAATTGGCCAATTAAAGATGATAGAATTTCTACAAAAGTCATGCTGCTGTCTTGTTAAATTATTGCCCTTCAGGCTGCACAATAATGAGCTCAACTTAAAGAAGGTGTCTATATAAATAGAAATATTTCCAAATGGCAGTGCTTTGTCATACTTCTAGCCACTCTCATCCAAATGTAGACTATGCTGGAATACAGAGTGAGATGCCTACAAACAGATGTTGGACTCTGTACATCTGAAGAAAGTAGGATCCAAAAATACAAAAAAGGAGATAGTGAAGAACAGAAAATTTGCCTTGCTATGTAAATCTTTTATGAAAATTAACAATCTAATCTATCATGACAGTTAATAAGGGTTATTTGTATAAAAGCAGTTAAAGAGATGTTTGAGCTTTGGATTTATCCAATGAGGTCTTTGATTATTTCATGGGAAAAAAAGTATGATTAGGAGGAAGAAAAGGACCCTATGATGAAAGAGTGAAGGAGATAATGGACTTTAAAATGAGACAATTTATCAGTAGAAGGTAAAAGATTCGTGTTTTTGGGGGGGTTTACCATTATAATTTGACAAATACATTTTATATCCACTTAGTAGCAAATACAAAATAAGTGGCAAAAGAGAATATAAAAATAATAGTAAATTCTATAAAAAAGAATTTAGTTTTCCTTTTAATGAACACACTAAAACCATCAGCCTTAATTGTTTCCCAAATGCTTTTCAGTTAAAAGAGAGAAAGAACATGAAAATTATATGAAAAATCACTGGCTCATCAGATAAATGATATATGCTGGACTTTCATGCTCTTAAACAGAAACTAATGTACTGGTAGCTTTTAAAATATTAGCAAGTCACATTAAACATAAAAAATAATAACATTGACTTCTGATTTGTCAAGACTGAATTGCCCTTTCTGGTTATTGGTTGGTGTTCTGCCACTGTTACACTGAACTGGCTTTGGTTATTAGCCATATTTTCAAAAGTGAATTACCATATTCAGTTATGTGTGTGAGGAGTAACAAGAAAAATAAATAAGCTAAGTATCAGAGTAAGGGACTGTTTTCCAATGGCTTTGTGGTTTTGGTGGCTATATCACTTCTTTTCTTTAAAATCTCAATTCATTATTTAAGCAATGTGGAAGGTGAATATTAGAATCCTGTGGACCAAATGCTTGGATTTAGGCATATCTTGGTCCCTAAGGATAATTCAGTTCAATAGTGAGCATTCTTACCTATAATATCTGTGCAGTATCATGGTTAGAAATTAATTTATCTGTTAGTTCCAGAGTTGTCTCTGATGTCCCTTATATGATCACATAATATATAAATCTCCTCTTATCATGCTGAACCTTTCTTTATTATATTGTGAAGTCTAAAATAATTCATTTAGAGGCTGCCTTGCCAGTACTCAGCATATGTACTTGTTAAAGAACCACCTTTCAATACACTACTTGAGTGTATTATGGTCACTCTCATAGATTTATTTATTTATTTCTTTTGCAGGGGAAGAAAAAGTTCTCATTTTTATTTTTTAGTTTTTGAAATGTTTGCTTTTGTATCAGTAACAAAGCAGTAACAATCACCCTTTCTTTCTTACTCATTAACATAAGATAATACACTTAAGGAAGTAATTTAAATTGAGCTGAAGAAGTGTGACCTCACAAACTAGAGTATTTTTCCTAATTAATGGTCTTTTTTTTTTTTTTTTGGTAGGATGGACATTTTATTTTTTTAATTCTATTTTAATTTATTTTTTCAAATACATTTGTCTCTGCCTCCCCCACCACCACTTTTCCTTGCCCCTCCCTCCTTCCCTCCCTCAGCTCTTCCCCTTTGGTTTTGTCCATGAGTCCTTGCTATATGTTCCTTGACTTTCCCCTTCCCTTCCTTTTCCCCGCCGCTCTCCCTCCTTCCCTCTTGTCTCTGTTGATTTCTTTTCCTTTCAGTGTTGCTGGTCTTATTTTCCTTGCATCTTTGTATTGTTGGTTAGGTTCCGCTTATAGGCGAGATCATATGGTATTTGTCTTTCGCCCCCTGGCTTATTTCGCTTAGCATGATGCTCTCCAGTTCCATTCATGCAGATCAAAACCACCATGAGGTACCACCTCACACCAGTCAGAACGGCCATCATAAACAGATCAACAAACAATAGGTGCTGGCGAGGCTGTGGAGAAAAGGGAACCCTAGTTCACTACTGGTGAGAATGCAGACTGGTGCAGCC
This sequence comes from Pteronotus mesoamericanus, assembly GCF_021234165.1. Lineage (NCBI taxonomy): Eukaryota > Metazoa > Chordata > Mammalia > Chiroptera > Mormoopidae > Pteronotus > Pteronotus mesoamericanus. Next base: position 7,010,354 of record NW_026555072.1, read on the forward strand.
ACTGGGGAAAGCAGTGTGGAATTTCTTCAAAAAGCTGAAAATGGAACTGGCTTTTGATCCAGTGATTCCCCTGCTGGGACTATACCCTAAGAACACCAAAACACCAATACAAAAGAACCTATGCACCTCAATGTTCATAGCAGCACAATTTATAATTAATGTTCTTTATTAAGTTTGGTGTGATTAATTTTCAAGTTTTCCCAAGAGTAGCATATATATGTTTACTATTAATTATGTTTGGGAACTACATTCAAGATTTCTGTAATATTCTGCTAATTGACTTATGATAGCTGTTTTAGTCTGTGACATGATGTTCATCCAATTGGCACATATAATAAAGTATTTTTTAGGGGCTAGGGTGTTTTTGTTCAATTAGAGAGGAAATTAAATACCTAAATGTTAATGTGTGTCTAACCCTCTGTCTCTTATTTCCTTGATCTTTGCGAATACCACCTCTCAAGATAGGAGAGGACTTACGGATTCTGCTTCTGTGGAAAAAAATCTCAACCTGATACTACAGGCAGTTTGTTTTGATGATGTATCTTTCCTTCAGTTTTTCCCTGCATATATCATTTCTTTCTTTTTGTTTCTTTCATTTCATTTCACCCTTTTTTCCTTTCTGTTTTCTTCTTGCTGGCAGAAAGCCAGCATTGAGAATTGTAATTCTCTTAAAGAACTCAGGCATATTAACTGAATTCCTCAAGAAGGAATTCATTAGTTCTAGTAACAAATTTCATTAAACAAGAATGAATAATGTTGCTTATTTAAGAAGAAAAAATTTAATAATAGAGACTTTTTTATAAAGCTCTTACACTATACCTTTAAAAAATGCCATCTGACAGGGCTAAGATATTTGAGCTAAAGTAGAAATGATAAACCCCGGGAAAATATAAAAATGTCATATCCTCTTTGAGAGCCAGCTTTCTCATTTGTACTATGGAAATAGGAGCTGCCTCCCAGGATTAGTATGAAGCAGCCTGTGTAAGCAAATTACTTAATACAATCACAATTTAGTTTCCTTATTTTAAAAAAATGTGGAAAATTGATCATAGATAGGTAAACAGATAAATAGATAGATGATATATAGTCTATCCTTAAAATATTTCATATTGTTCTTGAGTAGGTATCCATTTAGGCTGAATTCCATTCAATAGACTTGTACCACAATATGCAGGTAAAGAAAATATTACTATTCTGTTAGTGAGTTAGTAAATTGACTGTCAAACTCTCTTCTAACAGTGTATGCTGTTATTGTATACATAACCAGTAAAAAAATATCCAAGTCATGAACCAAAGGTTAAATCTAGAATCTGCCAAGGGAAATTAGGAAATGAATAGCAGAATATAGGGCCTCAGAAGGAGGTAAAGAAACATATTTCAATCCTGTAGGTTAATTTAGGGCATAGGATTCCTTTTAAATTTTTAAGAATGTACTCTGGCTCTTAATACTGTTATTTATTACCTAATATGATTCTTCTTCTTCATATTAGATACTGTGCATAAACAAAATTAGATATCATATATAAAAAGCTCTCTCTTCAATCATTCTTCCTCTGTGATAGTCTAACAACCCATATTGCATGTAGTATCAAAAATATCTATGAAATATTTTAATTCTATTGTCTTTTTAAAATCCTTTAAAATTCCCAAGTATATATTTAACTTAGGTTACAATAACCACTCCTGCTATTATTAACAATTTGGGCTAAATGGGAAGTTGGAAAGTAGGTATTAGGTCTTTTCCAGGTCTAAAATTGAGTAAAGTACTTCTTTCTTGCAAGTTTTGGGGAAATAAGGTTTTCTTTTTTGGCAGGTTGGGCCAGTCACAATTATACATCTTGAATTTTCTAGGACAGTCATGATTTAAAACATTTATTCCTATTATTTCCATGAGTGAAATCACACTTTTCAGGCCATGGGTCCCAGTTCTTATATTTGGAGTTTATTTATTCAAGATATATTTTTGAGTAGCTGCTACTGCCAAATCAGAAGTTAGAAATTTGTAACTTAGTTAATCAGAATTACATTTTAAATTAAATTAATTAATAAGATAATACATTTAACAAATATATATTGGTAGTTTACAATGTTCCAGTAGTGAGTAAAGTGGACCCATTTCTTGCCCTAATTAAGTTTTCATTCAAGCAGGAGAGTATGCTCTATCTATTCCACTAACATTCTATGTTTCTGGATTGCAATTGCCTGTTTGGCTTCCATGTTTAAGTGGATATTTCCCTTCTGTGCACTTAGGCTTTACTGATTTTTTTCCTATATTTAGAAGGGTTAGATCTAAAGTCCTAGTCAATATATTAATTAAAATATATCTTTCAATCTACTTCATTTGGCTTCTCTTCAGTATTTTAAAGCTTTTAATAAAGTGTCAATTCTCTTTAATTTTTTTTATCTTCGATGTTTTTAGAGAGAGAGGGACGGAGGGAAAAAGACAGGGGGAGAAATATTAATGTGAGAGAGAAACATCGACTGGTTGCTTCATGTACGTGCCACCACCAGGACCAGACCTGCAACCCAGGCATGTGCCCTGACCAGGTCAAACCAGTGCCCTTTTGGTTTTCAGGATGACACCCAACCAACCATGCCACGGTGACCGGGGCTTTATTTATTTTTTTAACTTTCCAGATTTATACCATATAAATACTGTAACAGATGCCTCTCCTAAAATAAAGTGAGAAAAAAAGATGATGGCAAGTCTGGAGGGTATGAAAATAATTTCAAAAGGCAGTTCCATTTTCAGCTTTTTGAGGAAATTCCACACTGCTTTCCACAGTGGCTGCACCAGTCTGCATTCCCACCAACAGTGTACTAGGGTTCCCTTTTCTCCACAGCCTCGCCAGAACCTGTTGTTACTTTTGATCCAGTGATTCCCCTGCTGGGACTCTACCCTAAGAACACCAAAACGCCAATACAAAAGAACCTATGCACTCCAATGTTCATAGCAGCACAATTGACAATAGCCAAGTGTTGGAAGCAACCTAAATGCCCATCAGTAGATGATTGGATCAAAAAATTATGGTTCATACACACAATGGAATACTACGCAGCAGAAAGAAAAAAAGAACTACTAAACTACGCAACAGCATGGATGGAACTGAAGAGCATTATGCTAAGCGAAATAAGCCAGGGGGCCAAAGACAAATGCCATATGATCTCACCTATAAGTGGAACCTAACCAACAATACAAAGATGCAAGGAAAATAAGACCAGCAACACTGAAAGGAAAAGAAATCAACAGTGACAAGAGGGAAGGGGGGAGGGGGGCAGGGAAAAGGAAGGGAAGGGGAAAGTCAAAGAACATATAGCAAGGACTCATGGACAAAACCAAAGGGGAAGAGCTGAGGGAGGGAACGAGGGAGGGGGCAAGGGAAAGTGGTGGGGGGTTGGCAGAGACAAACGTATTTGAAAAAATAAATTAAAATAAAAGAAAAGAAAATAATTTCACTATCCTCAGCTTCCTTCCCATATTTTTCTCTCATTGGATTTTTTAAAAGAGCTATTAAAAAGTTCTTTCTGTTGATTAGGTTCCACCTAAAGGTGAGATCATGTGGTATCTGTCTTTTGCCGCTTGGCTTACTTCACTTAGCATAATGCTCTCCAGTTTCATCCATGCTGTGGTGAAGGGTAGTAGCTCTTTCTTTCTGCTACGTAGTATTCCATTGTGTAAATGTACCATAGTTTTTTTGATCTGCTCATTTACTGATGGACACTTAGGCTTTTTCCAGCACTTGGCTATAGTAAATAATGCTGCTATGAATATCGGGGTGCATAGGAGTCAGAGACATGGAAATAAAGAACAAACTGACAGTTACCAGAGGGGCAGGGGGCAGGGAGATATTGGGGAAAGAAGGGGAAGGGTCAAGTCAAGGAACATATACAAAGGATCCATGGACAAACTCAACAGGGTAGGGGGAAGATTGAAAGTGGAAGGTGGGGGTGTATAGGGCAGGGATGAGTAATGGGGAGAAATGGAGACAACTGTAATGGAACAAAAATAATAAAAAAAAATTTTTAAGCATTTCTGTTTACATTCACCTTCTTCTCTCTCCTGTACTACCCTTAACAAAATCTGGTATATTTTTCCATTGTCCCATGTCTACATATATTTATGTGCAGAACTAATGATATATTGAGATAAACCCTTTCTTGAGGGACATCACAACCCAATGACTCATTCCATCTCCCATAATTAGCTATTCAAGAAAATTGTAATTACTTGCTTTTTGAATGAGTTTTTTTTTTTTTAATCCTCACCTGAGGAACTGTTTTCATGATTTTTTTTTTTTTTTGAGAGAGAGAGAAAAAGAAAGAAATATCAATGTGAGAGAGAAACATGGACCGGTCGCCTCCCATGTGTACCCCAACCAGGGATCAAACCCACAACCTAGTTATGTGCCCTGATGGGGGATCAAAGTGGCGACCTTTTTTTGGTGTACAGATGATACTCCAACCAACTGAGCCACCCCGCCTGGGCTTTAAAATACATTTTTACCTTTCTGTTTATAGGTAATTTATGGTGTTTTGTACATTTTCAAGTTCTTAAATTTTGGGTGGAAGTGGTACTTTAGGTTGAATTCCTCAGAAGCAGATTATACAAGTTATTAATGAAGGATATGCTGTCAGAAGAAGCAGGTCAGGTAATTGAAAAGAAAAACTAAGGGCAAAATTTCAGAATTCTGACAAAATCCCATCAAGAGCAGCTGAACAGAAAGGAGAATTCTGAGGAGTATGCTATTCCTCAGAGGTTGTCCTGACAGAAACAAGGGGCCTGGCTTTTCATACTTTTTCACAAGCTAATTATTGGTTAGGGAGTCTCCCTGAGGAGGAGGGTAGGGAAGTAAACTCCCAGGGAACAAAGAGATTTGCAAAAATGTAATTTCAGCAATCAAAGGGTAGTCCTCCAAGGTGTTTCAAGTGTCAGGTATTAGAAGCAAAAGAATCTGAAAGTTGAGGGAGGATTTCCCAGAATGATAAAAAGGATCAAGGGAGCGTGGGTGAAGCATCACTGTCTACTACAAGAAACATTTAACAAGTGAGCATTTTTCAATCCAAAAAATAAAGCTTGCCTATCATCCTGTCTGACATCATATCTGTCAGTTATTGGTTCTCAAAAATATTTGTTGTTTTTACTTTAAAGTACAAACCAACAATTTATTCACAAAATAAATTAATATTCTGTGACTTCACTTTCTATCAGTTAGGTGTAATGGAGATTAGCTCACATATTATCCTTATTTTCAAGTCTGCCATAGGAACTTGCAGCAAATGTAAACACTTTGAGCTACCTTTATGTGACTCGTGGTCCCAGAGCCATTTTTCAGGTGTGGTGGTCCTGAGGCTAATTACAGAGGTCATTCCATGTTCTTCTGTCCCCAATGGCACTATACAGCTAAAGTAAATTTATATTAACATCAAGAACAACCTTGAAGGGAAATTAAGTCACCAACAAGCATCCTAATTGGTTTGTGTAGAAATGGAAAAAGTCCTATAAAATATGTTTTTTTCTTATATATTTACAAATTTGGTTTCTAGTTTTTTCTTTTTTCTTTTTTAATTTATTTTTTCAAATACATTTGTCTCTGCCAACCCCCCACCACTTTCCTTTGCCCCCTCTCTCCTTCCCTCCCTCAGCTCTTCCCCTTTGGTTTTGTCCATGAGTCCTTGCTATATGTTCCTTGACTTTCCCCTTCCCTTCCTTTTCCCTGCCACCCTTCCCTCCTTCCCTCTTGTCTCTGTTGGTTTCTTTTCCTTTCAGTGTTTGATTTATAGTAAGTTTAGTGGTAAGTATGGCAACTAATTGTGTGTGCAAATCCTGCATCTTAAATGCCACCAGGAGGAAGCTCCTTCTCTCCCACTAACCCCTTCTTATGTTATTGCTCAAAAAACAGGAACAGGAAGGGCCACAGATTGTGGAATTTTTATACATTTTCTCTGATTTGCCATATCATAGGTACAGCTCTGGAAAACCAATATAAAAAATGTTTTAGTATATCTCCCAAAAGAAAGACATCACTTTTGTTGTTCCACTCATTTATGCTTTTATTGATTGTTTTTTGTATGTGCCCTGACCAGAGATGGAATGTACAACCCTGGTGTACCAGGATATTGCTCTATCTAACCAAGTCACCTGACCAGGATTTCATTACTTTTTCTATTTCAATTATGGAATTAATCTGTTTAAGCTTTCTGTCTCTACTGGAACAATTTTTGTAAACTGTATTTTCCTAAGAAATTATGCAGTAATCTACATTTTTGAAATTTATTTGCAAATATGTGCAAGTAAACAAAGATTTTTACAATATTTTTCTTATGTGTCAGTCATTATTTCTTCTTGTTATTATTTGTATGATTTTTCCCTCTTTTGAATAAACTGCCTAGTGATTTGTCTACTTTTTGCTTTTTCAAAGATATAAGATTTTGACTTATTAGTTTAACCTACTGTTTTCCTATACTCTACCTCACAAAATTCTAATTTAATCTTTAATATTCCCTTACTTTGTTCTTTTTTTACCTTTTATACTTAACAATTTAATTGATATTTTTCATTCTTCTACTTTTCTTGATGTAGATATAAATTTTCTTTAGCTCATCATTTTAAAGACATCTTATTGATTTCATTATTTAGTGCTTTTATTACCATTATTTTTCAAAAATTTCATAATTTTTTATGTGTTTACTTTTTCACCAATACTAAATTGAAAGTGTTTTAATTTCAAGATGAGTCATTTTGTTTTCTTTTGTTTCTTGTTGTTTTTTCCCATTTTAATAATGTTTTATTTAGCCTATGTTTAAAATAGCATTTCAATGTGCTATCAATATTAAAAATTATTTTTGTAATATAGATAGTATGGTAACATTTATTAAATAATGTAAAATGGTAGGAAATTTGTTATCGTATCACATCTTTTTTTCAATTAGTTTATTTTCAATATTATTTTATATTGATTTCCAGTGTAAAGCATACTGATTAGGTAGGTACTGGAAGTATCAGGGTAACATTTTGTAAAGTATATGATTATGGGTGGTGGTTTTTATTGTACTGTTTTCATATAGCGTTTTTTGTAATATTTGTACTATATAAAACCAACTGATCTTTTGGTAGGGTACCATAATATGCCATCAATTCTTGAAAAAACTCTCATATGTGCTTTAGAAGAACTTATGTTTTTTATTATTAAGGTATGAATCTCAGTTTACCTTATTATTTTTTCTGTTTAAATCTTTTATTTATTTATTGTCCACTTTATATATTTTATACTGAGGATAGTATGTTGAAAGCTCACATTAATTGCTCATTTCTATTTATTTCTTTTTACTCTTTCTACAGTTCTCTCTTATATTGGTGATTATTACATTATTTGGTACATAGGTATTCATAACTATTGTAGCTTAAATTTGCATTGTGGCTTTTACCATTAAAGAGAATCTGTTTTTTTTGTTTCTTTTTTATATCTTCTTAGTTTTATTTTTTTATTTTTTTTATTTATTTACTTTTTAAATACATTTGTCTCTGCCAACCGCCCACCTCTTTCCCTTGCCCCCTCCCACCTTCCCTCCCTCAGCTCTTCCCTTCTGGTTTTGTCCATGAGTCCTTGCTATATGTTCCTTGACTTTCCCCTTCCCTTCCCTTTCCCTGCCACCCCCCTTCCCTCTTGTCTCTGTTGATTTCTTTTCCTTTCAGTGTTGCTGATCATATTTCCTTGCATCTTTGCATTGTTGGTTACGTTCCGCTTATAGGTGAGATCATATGGTATTTGTCTTTCGCCCCCTGGCTTATTTCGCTTAGCATGATGCTCTCCAGTTCCATCCATGCTGTCGTAAAGTTTAGTACTTCTTTTTTTCTTTCTGCTGCGTAGTATTCCATTGTGTATATGTACCATGATTTTTGATCCAATCATCTGCTGATGGGCATTTAGGTTGCTTCCAACACTTGGCTATTGAAAATTGTGCTGCTATGAACATTGGAGTGCATAGGTTCTTTTGTATTGGCATTTTGGTTTTCTCAGGGTAGAGTCCCAGCAGGGGAATCACTGGATCAAAAGGCAGTTCCATTTTCAGATTTTCGAGGAAATTCCACAATGCTTTCTACAGTGGCTGCACCACTCTGCATTCCCACCAACAGTGGACTAGGGTTCCCTCTTCTCCACAGCCTTGCCAGCACCTGTTGTATGTTGATCTGTTTATGAAGGTCATTCTGACCTGTGTGAGGTGGTACCTCATGGTGGTTTTGATCTGCATTTCTCTGAGAGCTAGTGATGCTGAGCTTCCTTTCAAATGCCTCTGGGCCTTCTTTATCTCCTCCTTGGAAAAGCGTCTGCCCAGGTCCTTTGCCGATTTTTTGATTTTATTGTTTGTCTTCTTGGAAAGGAGTCGAGGGAGTTCTTTATATATCTTGGAGATCAAACCTCTATCTGATGTATCACTACAAAATATATTTTCCCATAAGGTTGGCACCCTTTTCATTTTGCTGATGTTTTCTTTTGCCATGCAGAAGCTTCTTATTTTGATGAGGTCCCACTTGTTTATTCTTTCATTTATGTCCCTTGCTTTAGGAGACATATCTGAAAGAATTGCTGCGTGGGATATCTGAGAGTTTCCTGCCAATGTTCTCCTTTAGGTCTTTTAAGGTGTTGCAACTTATATTTAAGTCTTTTATCCATCTTGAGTTTATTTTTGTGTATGGTGTCAGCTGATGATCCAATTTCAATTTCTGGCATGTAGCCATCCAGCTCTCCCAACACCATTTGTTGAAAAGGCTGTTATTGCTCCTTTTTATGCTTCTGCCCCCTTTGTCGAATATTAGATGTCTATAGAGACCTGGGCTTATTTCTGGGCTTTCTATTCTGTTCCACTGGTCTATGGGTCTGTTCTTGTGCCAGTACCAGATTGTTTTGAGTATGGTGGCTTTGTAGTAGAGTTTGATGTCCGGTATTGTGATCCCTGTACTTTGTGTTTCTTTCTCAAAATTGCTGCAGCTATTCGGGGTCGTTTATGGTTCCATATAAATTTTTGAAATGTCTGTTCTATTTCTGTGAAATACGTCATTGGTATCTTAATAGGGATTGCGTTGAATCTATAAATTGCTTTCGGTAGTATGGACATTTTGAGGATATTAATTCTTCCAATCCATGAGCACGGTATAGGCTTCCATTTATTTGTGTCTTCCTTAATTACTTTTTTCAATGTCGTATAGTTTTCTGCATACAGGTCTTTTACGTCTTTGGTTAAATTTATCCCTAGGTACTTTATCTTTTTTCGTGATATATCAAATGGTATATTTTTTCTGATTTCTTCTTCTTCTATTGCATTGCTGCTGTACAAAAACTCTTTGATTTCTGAATGTTGACTTTGTATCCTGCTCTTTTGCCAAATTCACTTATTAGGTTGAGGAGTTTTTTGGTAGAGTCTACAGGGTTCTCTATGTACACTATCATGTCATCTGCAAACAATGATAGCTGTACTTCCTCCTTTCCTATTTGGATGCCTTTTATTTCTTTCTCTTGTCTGACCACTGTGGCTAGGACTTCCAATATGATGTTGAAAAGAAGCGGTGAGAGCGGACATCCTTGTCGTGTTCCCAATCTTAGTGGGAAAGCTTTCAGTTTTTGCCCGTTGAGTATGATATTAGCTGTAGGTTTTTCATATATGGCCTTTATTACGTTGAGGAATGCCCCATTTATTCCCATTTTGCTGAGTGTTTTGATCATAAATGGGTGCTGTACCTTATCGAATGCTTTTTCTGCATCTATCGAGATGATCATGTGGTTTTTGTCTTTTCTTTTATTTATGTGATGTATCACGTTTACTGATTTGCATATATTGAACCATCCCTGCATCCCTGGGATGAATTCCACTTGATCTTGGTGGATAATCTTTTGAATGTATTGCTGGATGCGGTTTGCCAATATTTTGTTGAGGACTTTAGCATCTATGTTCATCAGCGAAATTGGCCTGTAGTTTTCTTTCTTTGTAGGGTCTTTATCTGGTTTTGGGATCAGGGTGATGCTGGCCTCATAGAAAGAGTCAGGGAGTCTTCCCTCCTCTTGGATTTCTTGGAATAGTCTGAGAAGGACAGGGGTTAGCTCTTCCTTAAATGTTTTGTAAAATTCTCCTGGGAAACTGTCTGGCCCTGGGCTTTTGTGTCCTGGGAGTTTCTTGATGACTGCTTCCATTTCCCCAGCTGTTATCGGTCTGTTCAAGCTTTCTGTTTCTTCCTCCTTCAGTGTTGGAAGATTATACTTTTCTAAAAATTTGTCCATTTCATCAAGATTTTCAAATTTCTTGGCATATAATTGTTCATAGCAGTTTCTGATAATCATTTGTATTTCTGTGGTATCAGTTGTTATTTCTCCTCTTTTGCTTGTGATATTATTAATTTGGGTTCTCTCCCTTTTTTTCTTGATGAGTCTGCTTAAAGGCTTGTCAATTTTATTTATCTTTTCAAAGAACCAGCTTCTGGATTGGTTGATCCTCTGAATTGTTCTTTTTGTCTCTATGTCATTCAGTTCTTCTCTAATCTTGACTATTTCCTTCCTTCTACTTGCTGTGGGATTTATTTGCTGTTGTTTCTCCAGTTCTTCAAGTTGTTGTGTTAGGTCTTTTATTTGAAACGTTTCTATCTTTTTTAGGTAAGCCTGTGTTGCTATGAACTTCCCTCTCAGGACTGCCTTTGCTGTGTCCCATAGGTTTTGAACAATTGTCTGTTCATTTTCATTTGTTTCCAGAAATTTGTTGATTTCTTCTCTTATCTCATTATTGACCCATTCATTGTTTAATAGTGTACTGTTCAGTCTCCATGAGTTTGCAAGTTTTTGAAGTTTCTCTTTGAGGTTGATTTCGAGTTTCCAGTCCTTGTGGTCTGAGAAAAAGTTTGGTATTATTTCAATTATCCTGAATTTGCTGAGGCTTGCTTTGTGTCCTATCATGTGGTCTATCTTGGAAAAACTGCCATGAGCATTTGAAAAGAATGTGCAGTTTTCTTCTTTGGGATATAAGTTTCTATAAGTGTCAGTTAAGTGTCTTTGATTCAGTGTGTCATTCAGCGCAACGATATGTTTATTAATGTTTTGTTTGGATGATCTGTCCATTTTTGACAGTGGGGTGTTGAAATCCCCTACTATCAGTGTGTTGCTGTCTATATCTTTTTTGAAGTCATCCAACAATTTCCTTATAAACTTGGGGGCTCCTATATTGGGAGTATATAAGTTTACAATGTTGATATCTTCTTGATAGATTCTTCCTTTAAGTATGATAAAGTGCCACTCTGGGTCTCTCTTTATGGCCTTTGCTTTGAAATCTACTTTGTCTGATACAAGTATGGCAACGCCAGCCTTTTTCTCATGTCCATTTGCTTGGAATATTATTTTCCATCCCTTTACTTTCCATCTGTGTAGGTTTTTTGCTCCGAGGTGGGTCTCTTGTAGGCAGCATATGTGTGGGTCATGTTTCCTTATCCATTCAGCTACCCTGTGTCTTTTGATTGGGGCATTTAGTCCATTCACATTGAGAGATATTACTGATAGAAACTTACTCATCTTTTCTCTTTGTACTTGTGTTCCTCCCTGTCTCATTCTTTTCCTTCATCTGCTTAAACCAGTCCCCTTAGCATATCTTGGAGTGCTGGTTTGGTAGAGATGTATTCTTTTAGCTTTCCTTTGTCTGGGAAACTCCGTATTTCTCCTTCTATTTTAATGGAGAGCCTGGCTGGGTAGAGCATCCTTGGCTGTAGGCCCTTGCTTTTCATGGCTTGGAATATTTGTTGCCATTCCCTTCTGGCTTGTAGTGTTTCTGTTGAGAAGTCAGCTCCTAGGCGTATCGGGGCCCCCTCGTATGTTACTTTCTCCTTCTCCCTTGCTGCCTTGAGGATTCTCTCTTTGTCTTTGACATTTGCCATTTTAATGATGATGTGTCTTCGATTGGACCTCTTTGAGTCCGTCTTGAGTGGGGTCCTCTGTGCCTCCTGGATCCATGAGAGCCTTTCTCCCCTCAAATTAGGGAACTTTTCCATCATTACTTTTTCGAGGAGGTTCTCTATTCTTTGTTCCTCTTCTTCTCCTTCTGGTATCCCTATTATACAGATATTATTGTGTTTCAGGTTGTCCTGCATTTCCCTAAATGCCTCTTCATTCTTTTTGAGCCGTTTTTCCATTTCTTGTTCTTTCTGGGAGCTTCTTTCTACCTTATCCTCCATCTCACTAATTCGATCCTCAGCTTCATCCAGCCTGCTTTGGATTCCTTCTACTGTGTTCTTCAATTCAGAAATGGTATTCTTCATATCCTCTTGTGTCTTCTTGATAGTTTCTATGTCCTTTTCCAGGCTGATATAGTTTGCTGTAAGATCCTGATAGTTTCTCTGCAGTTTCTCATAGTTCTCTTTGAGCTGGCTGAGCTCATTGAGCTTCCTTAGAACCATTGTTTCAAATTCCATATCTGATAGTTCCATTGCCTCTATTTCATTTAGCTCTCTCTGTGGGGAGTCCCCTTTTCCACTCATTTGAGGGGAACTTCTTTTTCTTCCCATTTTTGTGAGAGTCTGTTTAGTATTTTTGTCCTTTACTTTTCTTTCTGGGCCTTCCTCTCATGATGTCCGTTGTTGACCCTATAGGGCCTTGGGTTGTTTGTTGGAGCCTTTCAGGAGTCTAGTGCCTGTGTCTGACTCCTGCTTAGAGCAACTCTGTGACCCCTTCGGTCATGGCTGGGCTATTACTTGGGATCTCTCTGTGCTCTCACACCAGCTCCTTGAGCGCGTTCCCAGCGCGGCAGGGTCCCCCACCTGCCTGGGCTCGCATGTGCTTGCCCCAGACCAGGGGGCTTATTTGCGACCTCGCGTACTCATCTGGCCTCCCTGGTACGCGAGCTTCGCGGCACTTGTCAGTTTAGGGTCTTCTATTGTGTGTTTTCCCCGCTTTTGGCTCTTTGGGTGTTGGTTGCCCTCGCCAAATGGGGACTACGGAAATGGGAGGAAATCAGCTCTAGGACTCTCCGGTTAATCCTGTTTCTGGTCTCTCCTCCAGGGACTCTGAGCAGCTCTACTTATTTTGTGGGCCGATCCACAATCGTGGCGGGTAGGTCAATTTACACCTGCCCTTGCCCCTATGTGCACTCCCTCGCAGGTCTTATAGGTGCCAGTCCGTGTGAGGCCTTGCTGGCAGATGTAAGCGTTCGCCAGCCCGTGTGGGTCACACGCACGCTTGCCAACCCTCACCGGTCACTCGACGCAAGTGTGTGCGTCTGCTCTGGGTGTTTTCGGGGTGTCTATGTTTGCTTTTCAGCTTTTGGCTCTTTGGGGGTGTGGCCTCTTCCCACGCAATGGAGACTACGGCAAGGAGAAGGAGTCGGGACTCCCTGGTTCCTCCTCCCGTTCTTTCCCCAATGCCTCCGTTTCTAGTCTCCCCTCAGGGGCCTCTGGGCAGTTCTGTGACCCCTTCGGCCAAGGATCCAACCCCTGTTCGGACTGCGTTTCAATCGCAGGCAGTCTGGTTCATGCGCGCCCCGCTTCTTCCTCTTTTGTGTCACGTCTTTCCAGCCCACAATGGAGACTACCGAACGGGGAGGGAGTCGGGACTCCCCGGTTCCTCCTCCCATTCTTTCCTCAATGCCTACATCTCCAGTCTCTCCTCAAGGCTCTCCCAGACAGTCTGCACTCAGCCCCGCAGCTCACATGCGTACAAGCTGTGTGTGGAGCGCACAAAAGGCAGGTTAATTGATTCCTTTATGCCTGAGCGAGATGGTAGCTGCAGAGTGGGAAGTGCGTTATCACCCGGGCTCTACCGGCAGCCGAGTCAGTTCTCTTCACAAAGTTTTCCTCACCAGTCTTTTCCCAGGCACCAGCCCACCCTGCTGCCGCCTCTACCCAGCGATCAAGGAGGGTGGCTGCTGCTGCTGCAACTTTTGCGTTTGCCCTTTAAATGTCTTTTTGCATCCCCAGCCACCTGTCTCTGGCAGAATGCTCCCCTAAGCTTTTTGGGGTTGTGTTTTTTCTGTATTTTCTCAGCTTTAGCTGCTGTAGTTTAGGAGTCCCTGTTTATGATTCAGACCCCGTTCTTCTCGGGGGGACGCTAACTGGCCGTTTCAATGTCCCTCTGGTGCCAGTGCCCGTGGGCACCCAGCCCACCCTCTCGAGCCTCCACCGCAATTCTCACCCATTGGGATGTGTGAGAGTAGAATCCACTGTCCGCGGCACCAAGGCTCCTCTCCCACTATCGCTCCACTGCTTTCCAGGTGATTACTCCTTTATTTAGTTGCAATTCCAGTTTGGTTTTGGGAGGAGGTCAGCGTGACTCCCTTTCACTCCTCCGCCATCTTTCGAGAATCTGTTTCATTCATTGGTTTTGGGTCTGAATTCTAATTTGGTAAAAGAATTATAAATTTCTATTTTCTCATTTTTTTCCATTTTAATCAGAAATTTTTGTTCATCTCTATATTTGGACTTTTTGAATTCCTACATTCTGATATTTATATACAAAATAAAGTTGTTTGTATTTTTTTGTTTTTTTTTAATTTTATTTTAATTTATTTTTTCAAATACATTTGTCTCTGCCTCCCCGCCCACCACTTTTCCTTGCCCCCTCTCTCCTTCCCTCCCTCAGCTCTTCCCCTTTGGTTTTGTCCATGAGTCCTTGCTGTATGTTCCTCAGCTTTCCCCTTCCCTTCCTTGTCCCTACCTCCCCTCCCTCCTTCCCTCTTGTCTCTCTTGATTTCTTTTCCTTTCAGTGTTGCTGGTCTTATTTTCCTTGCATCTTTGTATTGTTGGTTAGGTTCCACTTATAGGTGAGATCATATGGTATTTGTCTTTCGCCCCCTGGCTTATTTCCCTTAGCATAATGCTCTCCAGTTCCATCCATGCTGTTGCAAAGTATAGTAGTTCTTTTTTTCTTTCTGCTGCATAGTATTCCATTGTGTATATGTACCATTATTTTTTGATCCAATCATCTACTGATGGACACTTAGGTTGCTTCCAACACTTGGCTATTGTAAATTGTGCTGCTATGAACATTGGGTGCATAGGTTACTTATCTTTTTTTTTTTTAAGCAGGTTTTGCTTTAATGATCTTGTTTAGTTCTTTATTTATTAATATTTATTCGTAGGTCCATTATTTCATTTTTTCTGCTCTTTCCATTTATTCTGTTGCTTCCATTTTCATAAGTCAAAGAAAAACATATATTTCTAAACTTTTTATAGTTTTCTAATCAATAACAATATTATATAATCAAATTTAATCTCTGACAGCCATGGATTATTGTATATTTATGGGTATACCTAAAACTGAGGTCTTGATTATCTTTATTGACAGTCATTTCTAATTATAATGATAGCTAAAACAACTGTGTTGGCATGTAAATAGTTGAAAGCAGATTACCTTTTAGAATTTAAATTCTAAATTAACCAGGAATACAATTTCAAGATGATGTAAAATAATGCTGACCAATGCTCTTTTAAAAAATGACCCTTTTTTGCCCTGGCTGGTGTGGCTCAGTGGATTGAGCACCGGCCTGCAAACCAAAGGGTCGCCAGTTTGATTCCCAGTCAGGGCATATGTCTGGGTTGCAGACCAGGTCCCTGGTGGGGAGCACATGAGAGGCAACCACACATTGAGGTTTCTCTCCCTCTCTTTCTCTCTCCATTCCCTTCTCTAAAATAAGTAAATAAATAAAAATCTTCAAAAAAAGAAAAAGAAAAGAAACCGTAAAAAAAAAAAAAAAGACAGATGTTTCAATATCCAGAAGTTATCATTTCTAGTTCTAGTGCTATGAATGCTTTATGACCAGCTAGGTAATTCTACTTCAGTGTGTTCTTCTTTCTTTCATTTTGCTAAGGTAGAACCAAAGTATTTTTGTTCCCATTGCGTAAGGACTTTCACCTCAGTAATTTAGCCTAAACTCCTGAGGATGAAGTTAAGAATTGTGGTATTCTTATTCGATTTGGGCAGTGAAATGAATGTAATAGAATACCTGGCACTTAGCCAGCATCGTGACAGGCTCCTCTCTACAGAGGACATTCTGCCCACTCCTATAAAGGAATAAAGAAAAATGTGACGTTACTGATAATTTTATAAGAATTCTTGGAATTTGAGTTGTGGTTTTATGGAAAAATTTTTAAAGAAAATATCAATAACCTAATTTTAAAACATTATTGCTAATGCTTGCTTTATACAAGTGTTTTACAGATTACACAACAATATTGCTACCTTAATACTGCTGAACAAAAGTTGCGTTATAAGCTGAATATTTAATTAACCCATCAGAATTCAGGACAGCTTTGAAATTAAAATCCCTTGTTCTGAAATTAGAATTCCTTTCATTTATATTATATGTCTTTCTTAGTCTGGTAGGGATATTATATTTAAATATCAGACAATGGTGGCTTAAACAACAAATACTTATTTCTCACAGTTCTGGAGGCTGGGAGATCTAAGATCAAGGTGCTGGCAAAATTCTGTTGAAAGCCTGCTTCCTATGTTGTAGTCAGCTGCCTTTTTGTTGTGCCCTCACTTGGCCTTTCTTCAGTGCATGTTCATGGAGAGAGAGGTCTCTTTCTCTCCCCGCCTTCTTATAAGGCCACTAATCCTATCATGAGGATAGCACGTCCATGACCTAAACTAAGCTTAATTTCCTCTCAAGCTTCTTTCTGCTCCAAAATACCATCACATTGGTGGTTAGGGTTTTAACATATAAATTTTGGGGTATGCAAAGATTCAGTCCATAACAATGGATACAGATGCTGATCTTGAGCAAAACATTTTCTATAGTTCTTGGATTTTATGAGAGAAATAGAGAGCTTAGAACTGTGATTATGACGTTTCTGAGAAAATTCGGCTAGGAAAGAAGCTCTGCATCTTTTCTGTGTCTGTGAAAGTGTGGAATGTATTTACACCATGATGGAGAACTATTACCTTCCACAGAGCTGAATAGGGCAGATAAATACCATTATCTCTACTCAAGAATATTTATCCTTGCTTGCAAACTGACACTAAATATAGATATCTGATTTCATCCAACTCAGGCAAATGATCTGAATAAGTTATATTATTGTATATATCTGAATCTATAGAATATTACTGAATATTAGAAAGTGATTTTGAAGAAATTCTCAATGTTGCACAAAAGGTGATTAGCAGCATGTTAAATAATTTAAATTTTGTTTATAATTTCTTCTTGATGCAGTACATATAGAAAACTCAACTGCGTGTTTAAAACCAAAGTTTTATACCAAAGAAGAAATTTCTACTTTTGGTAAAGATGGAGTTACAGGGACTATATTTATTCTACCACCTGAAACAACCCAAAAACCAGAACAGATAAATGAAACAATGCTTTTCAAGACAATGAACAACAGGCAATGAAGGACAGTGACATTTGAGAGATGGAAAATAAACAAATGAAGCATTCAGTTTACTGCCTTGAGATAGTTTCCAGGAGATGGTAAAGAAAGAGGAAACTGCAATAGAGCCTGTAATACTCTGAGTTTTAGAAATTAACCCAACTGTCAAGGAACATGGGGACACATGAAGCTCACAAGACAAAACACCAAAGAAGAAATACATGGGATAAACATTGAAAATGAAAAACTAAACTTTATTCACAGAAAACAAACTGTGAACCAAGGGGTCACTGATTTGATTCCCAGTCGGGACACATGCCTGGGTTGCAGGCTGAGTCCCCAGTGGGAGGCATGCGAGAGGCAACCACACATTGATGTTTCTCTCCCTCTCTTTCTCCTTTCCTTCCTCTCTCTCTAAAAATAAATAAATAAAATCTTTTTTTTTTTTTGATGAATAGTGGATTCACAAATAAGCCAACACATATTCGGGCAATTAATATTTGAAAAACATGTAAAGGTAATTCAGTGGGGAAAAAGTACTTTTAAATAAATGGTGCTTAACAATAGAATAAGCTAATAGTATATGCTAAACAAGAACTATCAATACCTCGCACCATATTAAAAAATTAATTCCAAATGGATCAAAGATCTAAATGTAAAGACTAAAACTGCAAAACTTCTAGAAGTAACATTGGAGAAAATCTTTGTGACTTTGGGTTAGGCCAAGATTTCTTAAATCTGATATCAAAAGCATGACCTATAAAAGAATTGATAAATTGAACTTCATAAAAATTAAAATTTTTTCTACTTTTACAAAGACATTGTTAAGGAAATGAAAAAGCAGGTGACATACTGGAAGAAAATATATCCAAGGCATATATTTATTAAAGAACTTCGATCCCAAACATATCCTCAAAACACAATAATAGGAAAACAACAAAAAAAAAGTTAAAAGTGAGCAAGTGCAAGGGAATTTTCAAGGTGATGTAAATGTTCCATATGGTACTGTGGTAGTTGATATTCAGCTCAATGTATTTATGAAACCCCCTAGAAATGTACAAAACAGAGTAAATATTACTAAATATGTATACTAAAATAACAAGGTTATGTTCTGATTGGTTATTGTAAAGCTCAAAACAAAAAGAGCTGTATATAAATACTGTATGCCAGTTGATAAATGGGCTTTACAAAGGAGTATGCTATTTTGAAGTTATGTTGCATGTATACTAGGGTTAAACAAATAAGTAAATAAATTGTAGATAATGAGAGTTAGATCTCTCATAGTCAGAGAAGCTCAAATAAGCAAAGGGAGAAGTCCAAAATGATCCTTGGGGTTTTGGATCAGAGTTGGAGATATCAGTATAAACTCATATTTTTATATTCACATATATATATATATATATATATATATTTAAATAAATAAATAATTATATATGTGAATATATTGGCCAGCCTTCATATATGTATTTTGTAGCTCTGTCTGCTAAAAAGGCCTAGTAACAATGACACCCTAGTTGATAATGAGCAAACTCAGTGTCTGATTTTGCTTTCTAGATAATATTCTCAAAAAATAAAATAAAAATAACAAGGCACCTTGGAGAAACTGGTGATACTAAGTTTGAGCCAGGAAAAATACAAGATAAGCTTTGAGCTCATCTTTTGTCAGAAAGTAAGGGAGTACTCACAAAGCAAGCAAGCAAGCAAACAAACAAAAGCATGCCAAAGGGACACAAGAGCCAACCTGAAATATTCCCTAAATGGCTAAATCTGAAACTATTTCAGCAACAAAATAAATCATATAATATTGGATTGTAACCCAAAGAATAAAATAAATCAACTACATGACTTCAATGATATAAGTTAATAATAGAATAAGTAAATAAACAGAGGAGAGACACATTGTCCAAATAATAACTATGGAAGGAATGAGACAAATAGAAAATCATTGTTAGCATAACAGTAAAAAAATGTTTTAGGGACGAGCCAGTGATGAAGGCTAAGTTAGTGAGTGAATATTTGAAGAGAAATAAGACACTCAAGTAGCTTCAAATATCTTTCTCATAATATTTATTATTTATTATTACTTATTTACTATATTATATATAACTTATATAAAGTTATTTATATTAAGTAAAGTAGTGGTTTTAACATATGGCCCCAGGTTCTTAGCTATGCCTACCTCCGTGAGATGGAGTTTAACTCCCCCTCAGCTTTATTGTTGCCTGGGCCTAGTAATGTGCTTCCAAATAACAGAGCATAAAATGGGAAAAAGAGAAACTTTACAGAGGAAAGAACATGCAGACATCACCTTAACAAAGTGGTGTTGGTTAACATCACAAGGGGTTATTCATATCGATATCATGTGCCCTTGATATGATGTGATGAAAAGGGCGCTATATCTCTACCATTCTTTCCCAAAACCCATTACACCAATCTGCTCATAAGAAAATATAAGACAAACCCAAATCAAGGAACATTCTACAAAATAGATGGCTTGTACTCTTCAAAAGTGCCGTGTCCATTGAAAACAAGAAAAGATTTAGAATTAGATATTGGTTGAAGTAAACTAAGAAAATGTCAACTAAATGTGATGAGGTATCTTGAATTGGATTTTGGAAAAGCAAAAGGACATTAGTGAGAGAACTAGTGAAATCTGAATAAAGTCAGAAGTTTGGTTTATAGTACAATACCTATGTTAAATTTTTAGTTTTGATAAATGTGTTATGGTTATGTAAGATGTTAACATTAGGGAAAACTGAGTGAAGGGTTTACAAGAACACTCTGTACCTTTATAACTTTTCTGTAAATCTAAAATTATTTCAAAATGAAAAGTTTTATAAAAATGGGCAGAATTTTAAATTGACATTTCACCAAAGGAAATATACTGATGATCTGTAAGCAAATGTAAAGATGACCATTGTTATTACTCATTAGGGAATTACAAGTCAATACTACAATGGGATACTGGTACAGACATATTAGAATGGTTAATTTTAAGTTAAAGAAAACTAGCCATATTCAATGTTGGTGAGAATGTAGAACAATGGGAATTTTCATAAATGCTGATAGGAGTATAAAATAGTACTACCTTTCTGGAAAACACTTTAGCAGTTTCTTGAAAAGTTAAACATACACCTACCATATTATCTGGCCAAGATAAAAGAAAGCACACTTTCATACATAGTCTTATAAATAAACAGTCATAGAGGTTTGTCTGTGATAGACAAAAACTGGAAATAACCAAAATGTCCAGTTGAGGAAAGACAAGTATAATGTGATCTCACCTATAAGTGGACTCTATTCAACAAAATAAACTAACGAACAAAAATAAAGCACAGGCATGAAACATGGAGCAGACTGACAGTGACCAGAAGGGATGGGGAAAGAGGCCAATGGTGGAAAGATGAGGAAGAGACTAGAAAAAGAACATGTATGAATCAGAGTGGGAATTGCCTGTGGGAGCAGGGGGTGGGGGGTGTAAATTGGGAAAAGCTAAGACAACTGTAATAGAATAAACATGATTTATAAATTTACAAAATATTTTTAAAAAAGTAAAAATGCATATAAAAGTCTATCAGCGGGTAAACAAACAATAGTGTAACATTAATTTATAAAATACTACTCTTCAATAAAAGGCACAAAATACTGATACCAAAAAGAAGCTGGGTAAACCTCAAATTAATATAATTGACAGAAAGAAGTCACACAAAAATAATATGTACTGCCTGGCTTCATTTGTATAATATGCTAGAAAATGCAAACTAATCTGTAATAACCAAAGGCAGATGAACAGTTGCTTGTGGAGAGATAGACTGATCATTGGTGGAAGTGAAGGATTTCTACGAAGCATGAGGAAATGTTGGGAGTGATAGATAAAATTATTATCATGACTGTGGTAATATTTTTATGGTACATACACATGTCAAAACTTTTCAAATTATACACGTTCAATTTATTATATGGTATGTATGTTCAATTTATTATATGGTAATTATATGTCAATAAATCTATTTAAAATATACCAAGTATTTCATGTTTTAAACTTGATATTGACATATTTTAATTTTATGTAATGAGCATAATCAAAAAATAACATGAAATATAACTGAATAATAGTTGAAAGTATTGGTTCTCAAACCTCAGCATGCATTGCAAACTGCTTGTGGGCTTTTTCAAACACCGATTTCTGAGCCTCACCGCCAGAGATTCTAATTCAGTAGGTTTGGAATTGGATCTGATAATTTGCATTTTTATGGTGCCAGATGTTGTTGACTTTAAGGATGCTGGTATTTTTTTTTTTTTTACTGCATCACTGTTCATATATATATATATATATATATATATATATATATATATATATATATATATATTTCTTTCTTTTTTAAAATACATTAGTCCCTGCCTTCCCCCCACCACTTTCCCTTGCCCCCTCCCCCCCTTCCTCAATCCTTCCCCTTTGGTTTAGTCCATGAGACCTTGCTATATGTTCCTTGACTTTCCCCTTCTCTTCCTTTACCTTTCCCCTCCCTCCTTCCTTCTTGTTTCTGTTGGTTTCTTTTCCTTTCAGTGTTGCTGGTCTTATTTTCTTTGCATCTATGTATTGCTGGTTAGGTTCCGCTTATAGATTAGATCATATGGTATTTGTCTTTCACCCCCTGGCTTATTTCAATTAGCATAATGTTCTCGAGTTCTATCCATGCGGTCGAAAAGTGTAGTAGTTCTTTTTTTCTTTCTGCTGTGTAGTATTCCATTGTGTAAATGTACCATAGTTTTTTGATCCAATCATATACTGATGGGCCTTTAGGTTGTTTCCAACACTTGGCTATTGTAAATTGTGCTTCTATGAACATTGGGGTCAATAGGTTCTTTTGAATTGATGTTTTGGGATTCTTAGGGCATAGTCCCAGCAGGGGAATCACGGGATCAAAAGGCAGATCCATATTCAGCTTTTTGAGGACATTACACACTGCTTTCCACAATGGCTGCACCAGTCTGCATTCCCACCAACAGTGCACTAGGGTTCCCTTTTCTCCAGTTTTAACCCCTTGTGGTCCGAGAAAAAGTTTGATATTATTTCAATTTTCCTGAATTTGCTGAGGCTTGCTTCGTGTCCTATCATGTGGACTATCTTTGAAAGACTTCCATGAGCATTTGAAAAGAATGTGTATTTTGCTTCTTTGGGATGTAAGGTTCTATATATGTCAGTTAAGTCTACTTGATTCAGTGCATCATTCAGCTCCACCATATCCTTATTGATGTTTTGTTTGGAAGATCTGTCTATTTTTGACAGTGGGGTGTTGAAATCCCCTATTATCAGTGTGTTGCTGTCTATATGTTTTTTGAAGTCCTCCAAGATTTTCCTAATATATTTGGATTCCCCTATATTAGGTGCATACAAGTTTACAATGTGTATGTTTTCTTGACGGATTCTTCCTTTAAGTATTATAAAGTGCCCCTCTGGGTCTCTTTCTATGGCCTTTTTTTAAAAAATATATTTTGTCTGATATAAGTATTGCAACCCCTGCCTTCTTCTCTTGCCCATTTGCTTGGAATATTTTTTTCCATCCCTTTACATTCAATCTTTTTGTAGGTCTTTTGCTCTGAGGTGGGTCTCTTATAGGCAGCATATGTGTCATGTTTTATTATCCATTCAGCTATCCTGTGTCTTTTGATTGGGGCATTTAGTCCAATTACATTGAGAGTTATTACTGATAGAAAACTATTCATTTTTTCTCTTTGTTCCTGTGTTTTTCTCTTTCTCACTCTTTTCTTTCATCTTCTTAAACCAGTCCCCTTAGCATATCTTGGAGTGCTGGTTTGGTAGAGATGTATTCTTTTAGTCTTCTCTTGTCTGGGAAACTCCTTAATTCACCTTCTATTTTAATTGAGAGCCTTGCTGGGTAGAGCAGCCTTGGTTGTAGGCCCTTGCTTTTCATGGCTTGGAATATTTGTTGCCATTCCCTTGTAGTGTTTCTGTTGAGAAGTCAGCTCCTAGACATATCGGGGCCCCCTTGTGTGTTACTTCCTCCTTCTCCATTGCTGCCTTGAGGAATCTCTCTTTGTCTTTGATAGTTGCCATTTTAATGATGATGTGTCTTGGATTGGACCTCTTTGAGTCCCTCTTGAGTGGGGTCCTCTGTGCCTCCTGGATCCATGAGAGCCTTTCTCTCCTCAAATTAGGGAAATTTTCCATCATTACTTTTTTGAGTAATCCCTTGCTCCTCTTTTTCTCCTTCTGGTATCCCTATTATACGGATATTATTGCGTTTCAGGTTGTCCTGCATTTCCCTAAATGCTTCTTCATTCTTTTTGAGTCGTTTTTCCATTTCTTGTTATTTCCGGGAGCTTTTTTCTACCTTATCCTCCATCTCTCTGATTCAATCCTCGGCTTTGTCCAGCCTGCTTTGGATTCCTTCTACTGTGTTCTTCAGTTCAGAAATGGTATTCTTCATATCCTCCTGTGTCTCTTGATAGTTTCTATGTCCTTTTCCAGGTTGATATAGTTTGCTGTAAGATCCTGATAGTTTCTCTGCAGTTTCTCATAGTTATCTTTGAGCTGGCTGAACTCATTGATCTTCCTCAGAGCCATTGTTTTGAATTCAATATCTGATAGTTCCCTTACCTCTATTTCATTTAGCTCTCTCTGTGGGTTTCCCCTTTTCCACCCATTTGTGGGGAACTTCTTTTTTTCCCATTTTTGGGAGAGTCTAAGTAATAATTAGTTTATTTATTTTTGCTTCTGCTTCAATTGATCCGTCTAGATTTCCTGACTGTGTGGATTAAACCTCTATGGTAGTAGACGATTCTTTTTATTTATTTATTTTGTTTGTTTGTTTATTTATTTATTCATTTTTTCTTTACTTTTCTTTCTGGGCCTGCCTCTGATGATGTCAGATGTTGACTGTACATGACCTTGGGTCATTTGAGCCTTCCAGTAGTCTACTGTCTGTGACTGACTCCTGCTTTGGGCAGCTCTGTGACCCCTTCGGCCAGGGATCCACTATTTCTCTGGATTGCTCTGCAAGCCCATGTTTGCTCCTTGAGTGCGCTCCCTGGCCCGGCAGGATCCCCGGCCTGCCTGGGCATTCGCGCGCTTGCCCCAGCCAGGGGGCGCTTAATCGCCCAACCTGGCACACTTCTCTGGCACCTGCGCCCGGCACTGGTCAGGTTAGGATCTTCTATTATGTGCTTTTCCTGCTTTTGGCTCTTTGGGGGTATGGCCTGCCCACACAAAATGGAGACTATGGAAATGGGAGGAAGTCAGCTCCAGTACTCTCCGGTTAATCCGGTCTCCAGTCTCTCTTCCAGGGTCTTTGGGAAGGCTCTGTGACCCCTTCGGCCTGGGATCCACTATTTCTGCGGACTCCTCTGCACTTGTGGCCTACGCAGGTGCCGGTTTACACCTGCCCTCACCAATCTGTGCACTCCCTCGGAGGCCCCATGGGCACCAACCTGTGGGACCCCTCACCAACCCGCGTGGTCATGGTCCACACACACCCTCGGCAACCCTCCCTGGCCCCTGGGCACATGTGCGTGCGCCTGCACTGGATGGTTTTGGGCTGTCTATTGTGTGCTTCTCAGCTTTTGGTTCTTTGGGGGTGCGTCCTGCCTGTGCAAAATGGAGACTATGGAATGGGGAGGGAGTCGGGACTCCCCGGTTCCTCCTCCCGTTCTTTCCCCAACGCCTCTGTCTCCAGTCTCTTCTCAGGGGTCCCTGGGCAATTCTGTGACCCCTTTGGCCAGAGACCCACTATTTCTGTGGACTGCATTGCAATCGTGGACAGTCTGGTTGATGCGTCCCCCACTTCTGCCTCTTTGGGAGCGCGTCCTGCCTGGGAAAAATGAAGACTACAGAATGGGGAGGTAGTCAGGACTCCCTGTTTCCTCCTCCTGTTCTTACCCCAACATCTCTGTCTCCAGTCTCTCCTCAAGGCTCTTTGTAGCTGTGTGACCCATTTGGTCAGGGATCCTCTATTTCTTCCAGCTTGT
Source organism: Pteronotus mesoamericanus (assembly GCF_021234165.1). Classification (NCBI taxonomy): domain Eukaryota; kingdom Metazoa; phylum Chordata; class Mammalia; order Chiroptera; family Mormoopidae; genus Pteronotus; species Pteronotus mesoamericanus. The sequence goes on from NW_026555072.1 coordinate 7,035,675, forward strand.
CTGCACTTAGCCCCCAGCTCACATGTGCACAAGCTGTGTGCGGAGCACACAAAAGGCAGGTTAATTGATTCCCTTATGCCTGAGTGAGATGGTAGCTGCAGAGTGGGAGGTGAGTTATGACCGGGGCTCCGCTGGCCACTGTCTCAGTTCTCATCACAATGTTTCCCTCACCAATATTTCCTCAGGCACCAGCCCACTCTGCTGCCGCCTCTACCCATAGATCAAGGAGGGCGGCTCCCACTGCAATTTTTGTGTTGGCCCTTTAAATGTCTCTTTGCATCCCCAGCCACCTGTCTCTGGCAGAGAGCACTCCTAAGCTTTTCAGGGTTGCGTTTAGTCTGTGCATTTTCCTGGTTTCAGCTGCTGTAGTCTAGGGATCCCTGTTTATGATTCAGACCCTGTTCTTCTCAGAGGGAGCCAACTGGCCATTTCAATGTCCCTCTGGTGCTGGTGCCTGCGGGCACCCAGTCTACCCTCACAAGCCTCCACCGCACTTCTCATTCATTGGGATGTGTGAGAGATGAATCCACTGTCTGTCCGCAGCTCCAAGGTTCCTCTCCCTCTGTCATTCCATTGTTTTCCAGGTGATTTCTCCACTATTTAGTCACAATTCTAGTTTGGTCTTGGGAGGAGGTCCATGTGACTCCCAGGTCCATGTGACTCCCATTCACTCCTCCGCCATCTTCGAATCTCCTGGTATAGTTTTAAAGTATAGGTTTCTGGAATCAGAAAAACCTAAGTTTGAATCCTGGATATTTTGTTTACTGATTGTATGACCTCATAAAATATTTTATATATTTAAGCAACAGGTTCACCTATTGAAAATGGGAATAAAATAATTGTCCCACAGGGACATTGTATGAATTAAATGATTAAAATGATTTTTCCTGGCCAGTGTGACTCAGTTGGTTGGAACAACATCCCATATACCAAAAGGTTGCAAGTTTGATTCCCGGTCAAGGCACACACCTAGGTTGTGGTTTTGGTCCCTGTTTGGGGCATGTGAAATGCAACTGATCCATGTTTCTCTCTCATATTAATGTTTCTCTTCCTCCCTTCCCCTGTCTCTAAAATCAATAAACATGCCCTTGGGTGAGGACAAAAAAAATGGAAAAAAAGGGACCTCTACTTAAGTGACAAATTTTTCATACCTTGTCTAATAAGGTTTTCCTCCAGCATTATCAAGAAACCTTATTATTGATGACATGTTGCATGTTCCCTATTCAGGTTTTGTTTTACCTGTAAGTCATTTCCCTGACTCTTAGAATAATACCACGGTAAAATCTCCAATTCAGAAATGAAGGGACTGAGGCCAAGGATTGATGGTTGGAAGGTAGAAATAGGAGAGAAATTTGTTTCGGTAAAATGGCAGAAATAACCTGTATATCTTTAATATCCAGCACTAAGCTTCTAATTTTTAGAACTAAGATGAACACTGAGTATTTTTTAAAAACATGGAAGAATTTTTTGACATTTCGAGTTCTATCTAAATCGCTCAAAACCTTTTAAAATATTCTCTGATGAAAATATAACTGTAAATCTGAGCTTGAGTTTTGAAAATATGTATTGTGCAATTATTTTGTAAGGTGATTTAGGGAAGATTAAAAACTTATTTCAGAGAATGTTTCAGAGAATGCAGTGTTGGGAAGCAGATATGCATGCCCGACTCTAGAATTTGCTCATGTCTGGGCAGAGTAGCAGTGTCCTTTTGAGTAAGATTCTGATGAGCCTCATGAAAAGAAACTGTGAGAAACTTTGGGCTGATGGCCTCTTGCTTGGGCCTTAGGTTTAAGGCCCAAAAGTGAGCAGTAGCAGAGAGGGTCCTGAGGAAGACAGCTGATAGTCTGAAGTAGGAAATAATGGATATGCCCAGGTTTCATGCCTGTGTACTGGGAAGGGGCACCAGCTTTGGGTGAAGTAGCAGACAGCATTCTCAAACCTCTTATTTTCCCTAAGAGAGCTAAACTATGTGTCCATAGGAAGGTGGGTGTGTTTAAAATTGAGAAAATAAACTCTTAATTTAAAAAGCTGTGATAATGGTGTAGTAAACCTCCCAAATGAGAACACAGTCAATGTGTGTATTTGACAAGCCCTAGTACAATTGCTGATACTTAAAGCCCCACAATGCCGGAAAGATATGGCAACACAGATGGAATAGGGAAATTGTAATGGCCAAAAAATAGTCATAAAGCTATACTGATTCATCTGGGGGGGAAAGGGGGATTTGGGGGGAAGTTTATATTCAGTCCAAGCAGCTCTTCTAGTGGGGTGCTGCAACCCAGTAAGTATTCTCATTATCATTGTTACTCTAATGTACATGAGTATCAGTCCTCCCCAGATTCATGTGCTATGATTTGGAGAAATAAGGGTTGCTAAGGCAGAATGTTGCCAAAATGGATGAGGATTAGCGATAGAGAATCAAGCCTGGCAAGTGTGTATGGAGTGCCATAGTGCATATTATATCCTTGGTGAGAGTAAACACACATTTAATTTTGTTTTTAAATCAGAAAAAGTTAAAAATATAAGGATCATCAATTCAATGAGCAATAACCAAGCACTTACAATATAGTTGGTACTATTCAAGATTGTAGGAATATCATGGCAAACAAAGAATATCTTTGGCATATGTAAATAACTATACTGCTGTGTGTGCATGACTACAGCTATAACACAGGAGAAAATGAATTGCTTTGGATAAAAGAGCAAGAAATTTAAATAGTTCTAAAATAGTGGCAGGGAGACATATTGAAAAGAGGAATAAATATGAGGTTAGCAGTTATTAGTTTGGGGTGTTAGTCCTGATTATACCCTTTCAAAATTAGAAAACCATATCAAGAGAAATATTTTACCCAAATAGCAAGTTAATGTTATTGTTAGAAGAAAGATTACCTCTATTACCCTTAGACTATACTTCTTCCATTCCACCTTATTTCTGGGAAGTGTATGATGGGGACACATGTACAGAAATACTTTACAAAGAAAAAGAGAGAGACTAGCAGCCATGTGTTATTTGGTCTCCAGGGTTATAAGGCCTGAATTTTGAGAAGATGATAGCATGTCCTTAAAAGCTACACCCTGCCTATTATTAAATATTAAAGACCTTTTCTCTTTAGCAGTCTTGTGGTTCTTAGAAAGACTTCTTAGCTAAGGTGGTTTCAAGGGGGGATTAATTTGTACAAATGCTTTATTGTAAAATTCAAACTAAAACTACTTTTGTCATATAGAACATAATTATCTTCTTAATGAACACACCCTGGACCACTAACAGCAGTATGCTATGGTCACTTGCATTGAACCAAGAAGTTAGTGACCAATCGCCTCTCTCTTTCCTGCCACACCTCCCTCACCCCACTGCAGTGCAATAATGGGTCTGTTTCCATACTGAAAATGTGACCCTAGGGATATTGTATTGATATCAGGCATCCAAAGCAATAAACTTATCTTGGGAATCTATTCTACTTCTGAAGGGGAAGAAAAAAGGATACTAAGTCAATATCAAGACTTTGAAGTCAGATTTTTAATTACTTTATAAACATTTTGACCACAATATGGAATGTGATTTTTTTCTAAGGTGCATTCCCCTTACCCACCCCCCACCACTTCTCTCACCTAAGAGGGATTTCATAATGGACAAAAATCAAGGAATTAGGGTTCATTTCACTTTTAATGAAGTTTCCTACTATGGTACTCGAGATCAACAGTACTATAATGCTCTGGTATACCTGCAGGCCAGTATGACCAAAGGCCTCCCTCCATTCATTGAAAGATAACAAGCATCTATTAACATTTATTTTATTTATATATTTTTGCTAAGATTTTTATGCATTTCATTTTATTTCTTAATAATCATAGAGGTAGAATTATAGTTCCTACATTTCTGCAGATGAGGGAATGAGTCTAGACAGGCCAAATAGCTTCTCCATGATTATACAACCCATAAAAGTTAAAGCTGATTCATAAGCCACAAATTTGACACATATTTGTTAAAGACAAATAATGTCTTCTCAGTTAAGAAATGTCTTTCAGCCATTTCCATCTAGTTTGTGACTCTTAGGTCTAACCTATAAAAATTCTGGTGCTGCCATAGAAACACTAACATTTAGGAATAGAAACATCACTTTTTTGCCCTATGGAAAGTTCAAGATTTACCTTGAGCTGAAGAAAATGTGTTTAAAATTCTTTAAAAGAATACCACACAGAACAACAAAATATCAGGACAATCAATCAGTCAATGAATAAAATGCCTGGATGCCATTCTCAGATACCCTTTTTTCCCCTTCTTATATTCAATCATTTATTTCATTTTTAAAAAATTTTCACTGTTCAAATACATTTGTCTCCATTTTCCCACCACCACTTTCCGCTGTCCCATGCCTGCACCACACTCCCTCAATCCTTTCCCACTTTGGCTTTGTCCATGCGTCCTTTATACATGTTCCTTGATTTTACCCTTCCCTTCTTTTCCTCATTACCCCTTCCCTCCTTCCCTCATGTTACTGTCCGTTTATTTATTCTTTCAATGTTACTGGTTACACTTTCCTTCTGTCTCTGTTTTGTTGATTACATTCCAGTTATAGGTGAGATCATATGATATTTGTCTTTCACTTTCTGGCTTATTTCACTTGGCATAATGCTCTCCAGTTCCATCCATGCTGTTGCGAAAGGTAGTATCACTTTCTTCTGCTGCGTAGTATTCCACTGTGTAAATGTAGCATAGTTTTTTGATCCACTCATTTACTGATGGGCACTTAAGTTGCATCCAGCACTTGGCTATTGTAAATTGTGCTGCTATGAACATTGGGGTGCATAGAGTCTTTTAAACTGGTGTTCAGGATTCTTAGGGTATAATCCCAGCAGTGGAATTGCTAGGTCAAAAAGGCAGTTCCATTTTTAGTTCTTTGAGGAAATTCCAAACTGTTTTCCACAGTTGCTGAACCAGTCTGCATTCCCTTCAACCATGCACTAGGGTTCACTTTTCTCCACAGCCTCACCAGCACACGTTTGTTGACTTGTTGATGATGGCCATTCTGACTGGCGTGAAGTGGTATCCCATTGTGATTTTAATTTGCATCTCTCTGATTTTGCAGAGCATCATATGTCTCTGGGCCCTGTTTATGTCCTTCTGGAGAAGTGTCTCTTCAGGTCCTTTGTCATTTTTTAATTAGATTGTTTATATTCCTGGAGTAGAGTCATGTGAGTTCTTTATATATTTTGGAGATCAAACCCCTGTCTGAGGTATCATTGGCAAATATATTTTCCCATATGGTTGGTTCCCTTTTCATTTTGCTGATCTTTTCTTTAGCTGTGCAGAAGCTTCTTATTTTGATGAAGTCTCATTTGTTTATTCTTTCCTTCATGTCCCTTGTTCTAGGGGATATATCTCTGAAAATACTACTGTGTGGGATATCTGAGAGTTTCCTGCCTATGTTCTCCTCTAGAACATTTATGGTGTTGCAACTTATATTTAAGTATTTTATCCATCTCGAGTTTATTTTTGTGTATGGTGTCAGTTGGTGGTCAAATTTCAAGTTTTTGCATGTAGCTCTCAAGCTCTCCCAAAACCATTTCTTAAAGAGGCTATTTTTACTCCATTCTATACTTCTGCACCCTTTGTCAAATACTAACTGACCGTAGAGGCATGCGTTTATTTCTGGGCTTTCTATCCTGTTCCACTGATCTATGTGTCTGTTCTTATGCCAGTACCAGATTGTTTTGATTACAGTGAACTTGTCATATTGTTTGATGTTATGTATTGTGATCCCACCTACTTTGCTCTTCTTTCTCCAAATTTCTGTGGCTATTTGGGGTCATTTATGGTTCCATATAATTTTTGAATGTTTGTCCTATGTCTGTGAAACACGTCATTGGTATTTTAATAGAGATTGCATTGAATGTATAAATTGCTTTGGTTAGTATGGACATTTTGATAATGTTAATTCTTCCAATCCATGAACACAGTATATGCTTCCATTTATTTGTGTATTCCTTAATTTCTTTCTTCAGTGTTGTATGGTTTTCTGTGTACATGTCGTTTATCTCCTTGGTTAAGTTTATTCCTAGGTACTTTATTTTTCTTGTTGCTATAGCAGGTGAGATATTTTTAATGATATCTGATTCTGATATTTCATGGCTGGTGTACAAAAATGCTTTCAGTTTCTGATTATTGACTTTGTATCTTGCTGTTTTGCCAAGTTCATTTATTGGGTAGAGAATTTTTTTGGTGGAGTCTATGGGGTTTTCTATGTACACTATCATGTCATCTGCAAGCAATGACAGTTTTATTTCCTCCTTTCCAGTTTGGATGCATTTTATTTCTTCTCCTTGTCTGACCGTTGTGGCTAGGACTTCCAATACTGTGTTGAATAGGAGTGGTGAAATCAGAAGTCCTTGTCTTGTTTCCAATCTTAATAGGAAAGCCTTTTGTTTTTGCCCATTGAGTATTGTGTTAGCTTTAGGTTTTTCATATATGGTCTTTATTATGTTGAGGTATGCCCTCTTTATTCCCAGTGAGTATTTTGATCATAAATTGGTGCTGTACCTTATCAAATGCTTTTTCTGCATCAATGAGATGATCATGTCATTTTTGTCTTTCCTTTTGTTTATGTCATGTATTAGGTTTATTGATTTCCAAGTATTAAACCATCCTTGCATCCCTGGGATGAATACCACCTGATCGTGGTAGATGAACTTTTTAATGTATTGCTGAATGAGGTTTTCCAATAGTTTGTTGAGGATTTTAGTGTCTATGATCATCAGTGATATTGGCCTGCAGTTTTCTTTCTTGGTTGTGTCTATCTGGTTTTTTGATTAGGATGATGCTGGCCTCATAAAAAGAGTTTGATATTCTTTCCTCTTCTTGGATTTTTTTGAATAGTCTGAGAAGGACACAGGTTACCTCTTCCTTCAATGCTTTGTAAAATTCTCCTGTGAAACCATCCAGTCCAGGGCTTATGTGTACCAGGAGCTTTTAAATTATTGCTTCAATTTCACCAGCTGTTATCAGTCTGTTCAGGCTTTCTGTTTCCTCTTCATTCACTGTTAGAAGATTATATTTTTCTAGAAATTTGTCCATTTTACCCAGGTTTTCAAATTTCTTGACATGTAATTTTTCATAGTAATTTCTTACAGTCCTTTATATTTCTGTGGTATCAGTTGTTATTTTTTCTGTTTCATGTCTGATATTACTTATTTTGTTCCTCTCCATTTTTTTCTTGATGAGTCTGCTTAAAGGTTTGTCAATTTTGTTTATCTTTTCAAAGAAACAGCTCCTAGATTTGTTGATGCTTTGAATTTTTATTTTGGTCTCTAAGCCATTCAGTTCTGCTCTGACATTGATTGTTTCCTTCCTGATACTTGCTCAGGGCTTTGTTTGTTTTTTCTCCAGTTATTGAAGCTGGAATGTTAGGTTATTTATTTGAAATGTTTCTATCCTTTTGAGGTAGGCCTGTATTGCAATAAACTTCCCTTTCAAGACTGCCTTTGCTGTGTCCCATAAGTTTTAGACTGCTGTATGTTCATTTTCATTTGTTTCCAGAAATGTTTTTATTTCTTTTTTGACCTCATTATTGACCTATTCATTTTTTAATACTGTGCTATCCAGTCTCCATGAATTTGAATGGTTTTGAGTGTTTTTCCCTGAGCTTGGTTTCTGGTTTCAAGCCCTCATAGTCTGAGAAAAATGCTTGTTATGATTTCAATTTTCCTGAATTTTTTGAGACTTGTTTTGTGTTCTATAATGTGGTCTATCTTTGAAAATGTTCGATGTGCATTGAAAAAAAGTGTATTTTGCTTCTTTGGGATGGGCGATTATATATATGTGTGTATATATATATATATATATAAAGTCTATTTAATCCAATGCATCATTAAGTTCCACAATATATATGTATATATATATGTGTATATATATGTGTGTATATATATATATATATATATATATATATATATATATATAAAGTCTATTTGATCCAATGCATCATTAAGTTCCACAATATCCTTGTGGATATTTTTTGTTTGGAAGATCTATCCATTTTAGATCATGGGGTGTTAAAATCCCCTATCAGTGTGTTTCTGTCTATACTTTTCTTGAAGTCCTCCAAGATTTTCCTTATATATTTCGGTGCTCCTATGTTGGGTGCATATATGTTTACAATGTTTCTGTCTTCTTGATGGATTCTTCCTTTGAATATGATGAAGTTTTCTTCTGGGACTCTTTTTATGGACTTTGTTTTGAAAACAAATTTGTCTGATATAAGTATTGCTACCCCTGCTTTTTTTCCTTTCCATTGTCTTGGAATATTTTTTTTCCATCCTTTTACTTTCAGTCTGTGTAGGTCCTTTGTTCTGAGGTGGGTCTCGTGTAGGCAGCATATGTGAGGGTCATTTTCTTTTCCATTCAGCTCTCCTATGTCTTTTGATTGGGGTATTTAATCCATTTATATTTAAAGTTATTTTTCACAGGTATCTTTTAATTTTCTCCTTTTTACCTGTGTTCCTCTGTTTCTTACTCTTTTTCTTGATCTTACAGCAATCTCTTTACCATATCTTGCAATGTTGGTTTAGCTGAGGTATATTCCTTTAGCCTTCTTTTATCTGAGGAACTCCTTATTTTGCCTTCTATTTTATTTGATGGCCTTGCTGGGTAGAGTAGTTTTGGTAGTAGGATTTTGTTTTTCATTACTTGGAAAATTTCTTGCCATTCCCTTCTGACTTGTAGTGTTCCTGTGGTGAAGTCAGATGCTAGCCATATCAGTGCTCCCTTGCATGTTACTACTTATTTGTCCTTTGCTGCCTTTTGAATTCTTTTGCTTTCTTTGATATTCACAGTTTTAATGATGATGTGTCTTGGAGTCAGCCTCATTTGGTTACTATTGAATGGGACTCTCTGTGCTTCCTGGACTTGTGTGACTTTTTCTCTCCTCTAATTAGGCAAGTTTTCCATCATAACCTTTTCAAATAGGTTCTATATCCCTTGTTTCTATCTTCTCCTTCTGGTATCACTATTATATGGATATTATTACATTTCAGGTTGTCCTGCATTTCCCTCAATACTTCTTTATTCTTTTTGAGGTTTTTTTTTTCTTTCATTTTCTTACTCTTTCTGGGATTTTTTTTCTACCTTGTTCTCCAGATCACCGACTCAATCCTCTGCATCCTTGAGCCTGCTTTTGATTCCTTCTACTGCGTTCCTCAATTCAGAAACTGTATTTTTCATTTCCTCTTGCCTTTTATTGTTTCATTGTTGTTGTTTTTTTTTCATGCTGATATAGTTTGCAATATCTTCCTCATAGTTTTCCTGCAGTTTTTGGTAATTCTCTTTGAGCTCACTGAGCTTCCTTAGAACCATTGTTTTGAACTCAATATATGATAGTTGACTTGCCTCTATTTCATTCACTTCTCTTTGTGGGGATCCCTTCTTTCCCTCCAATTGGGGGGTGGTTCTTTTTCTTCTCATTATCTGTAAAACTATTCTTTTTTGCTTCTGCTTCTTAAATTGATCTGCCTTGATTTCCTGACTTTGTGGTGTGAACTTCTAAGGAGGAGACCACTTTTTTTTTTCTTTCTGGATCTGCCTCAGATGATGTCAGATGTTGACCCCGTCTGACCTGAAATAGTCTTTAGGAGACTTCCAGGAATCTACTGTCTGTGTCTGTCTCTTACAGTTGTTAATCTAGTCACTCTGCCCTCAGTGTCAGAGCACGGCAGAGTCCTTCATGTGGGTGGGGTTATTGTTTCCTTTCACACTGCTGCCACTCCGGGGAGTAGTCTGCCCAAGCAACATGGCTGCTGCCGTATATCAGAGGTGTCAGCACCAGTATCCCCCCAGCTACTTTCTCAGTTCTTTACCCCGCTCCTCCATAACCAGACTCTCCTCATCATCTCTAGACCACCTACGTCCCCTTTAGCCAAGGATCTATTATCTCTGACTGCTACTCTGTACTCAGCACTTGGTCCTGCCCAACACCAGGCTGGGGCTGAGCCTACTGGGAGCATGGCTATTTGTCCTTTCAAGGTGCTCCTGCTCAGGGTAGTGGTCTCCCTGAGCAAGATGGCCACTGCCATATGGGGTGGAGCCAGCACGAGGATCCTGCTGGCTACTTTCTCAGTTCTCTCCCCATCAACTCCATCACCAGAGTTCCCTGAAGCATCTGTAGTCCACTCTGCATCCCCCTGTGCCAGGGATCCACTATCTGTGACTGCCACTCTGTGCTCAGCACTTGGGCCTGCACAACACTGGGCCGAGCCAAGCCTACTGGAAGCATGGATATTGTGTTCTTTCACTCTGCTGTTGCTCAGATGAGTGGTCTGCTTGAGCAAGATGGCAGCTGCAGAATGTGGGGGTGATTCAGCACTGGGACCCCACCATCTACTTTCTCAGTTCTTTCCCCCAAGCCTTCTTCTCCAGTCTCTCCTCAGGGGCGCCAGCCCACTCTGCCCTCGCCTCTGCTGGAGCCCAGGAAAAGTGGCTGCCACTACAAGTTTTGCATTGGCCCATTAAATGGCTTTTTGTGTCTCCAGCTGCCTGTCTCAGGCAGAGAGCACATTGCTGCTTTTCACAGCTGGCTGTTATCTGTGTGCTTTTTAGGCTCTGGTGCTATAGAGTGGAGATCCCTGCCTACGGTTTAGACCCTGCTCTTCTCAGGGGATTCAACTGGCTATTTCAGTATCCCTTTGGTGCTGTTACTCATGGGTGCCAATTCCACCTTCTCAAGCCTCTACTTCACTCCTTACCATTTAGATTGTGCTAAAGCCAATTCCTCCCTCTGTCCTAAGCTTTAAGGCTACTCTCTCACTATTCAGTTTTATTCCAGATGATTTCTCCACAATTTAGTTGCAATTCCAGATTGGTCCTGGGAGGAGGTCAGTGTGACTTCCATTCACTCCTCCTCCATCTTGAAGTCCTCATTTTAAGTTTTAAATCAAAGTTGTATATAGGATTACTTTATTCCTGCATCTCCTCAATTGTTTCTTCCTTGTATTTGTCTTTTTTTTCATATTTGATGAGATTTGTCTTTATTTTCAAGGATTTTGTGGCCTTTTTCCAGATTTAGTCTAATTATGGCCACCTTGCGGGGCTAAATGTCCACAGAAACAGTTGTACCATTAGCTTTCTCCTGTTGCATTCATTCAATATAGATGACATATTTATTTCTGTAAACAACTATTTTGTTAATTTGATGCCCTTTTTAATGTCCCAGAACACCCTGAACTTCAATATCCCTTTGGACGGGCATGTATTAAACATTGCACTTATGTCTTGGCTCTTAGGAAAGAAGAGAAGACATAATATTCCTGCAAATGTTGGAAGGTACACTGCAATGCCTTTTATGCTTCTTGCTCTGATCAGAAGTAACAAAAGGATTCACCTTCATTTTGATAGCTGGTGCTTCAATAGTGGCTGCAAAAAGAACACCAAGTCAGTTTTTCTATATAAGCTGTAGAAGTGGTGAGAAAACCAGCTAATGCTAGTTACAGGGTGTTGTTTAACCCCAGCATTAAGCGCACTTTATTGACACCTGACCATGCTCATTGATTTCCCTGTGAACATCTAAATTTCCTTCAGATTTCTGTGAATGTGTAACCAGAGACAATGCTTTATTGTTGAATTAATATTATAAGATAGTATTACTTAAATTTTTTCATACTGTCAGAACCAGCTTCTCAGAAAATAAATATTAAGATATGAAGACATCTCAGTGGAAAAAGAGTAAGTCATAAACTGACCTCTTTGAGAAAATATCCCTTTATTTGTGTAAGTTGGGTTGCCCCAGGACCCATAGCACTATGTGCAGCTCCCCGAGACTGACTGACTTTTCTCCAAAAATTTGGTTTTGTTCATCACTTTAAAGGCTTTGGGGACCTGAACTTTAGAATTGTGGCTTTTCAGATGTTTTATTTGTAGAGGAGCTCTAACATATGAACTAGAAAGTAGTGTGGCTAGATAGAGATGTAGGTAGATACACTTTACTTCCTCACACAAACAGAAGAAGGGTATACAGGAAATCATCAGTGAAGGGAAGGAAACGAGGACTCCAATCAATGATTTGGAGCAGAAGGAAGAAATAAACAATCAACCAGAACAGAATGAAGAAACAAGAATTTAAAAAAATGAGGAGAGGCTTAGGGGCCTCTAAGACAACTTTAAATGTTCCAACATCTGAATCATAGGAGTGCTAGAAGGAGAAGAGGAACAGCAAGAAATTGAAAACTTATTTGAAAAAAATAATGAAGGAAAACTTCCCCAGTATGGTGAAGAAAACAGACTTCCAGGAGTTCCAGGATGTTCAGAGTTCCAAAGGAGATGGACCCAAGATAGCACAAGCCAAGGCACATCATAATTATATTACCCAAGGTTAAAGATAAGGAGAGAATCTTAAAAGCAGCAAGAGAAAAGGAGAATTACCTACAAAGGAGTTCCCATAAGACTATCAGCTGATTTCTCAAAAGAAACCTTGCAGGCAAGAAGGGGCTCGAAAGAAGTATCCAAAGCCATTAAAGGCAAGGATCTACTTCAAAAATTAGTCTATACAGCAAATATATCATTTAGAATGGAAGGGCAGATAAAGTGCTTCCCAGATAAGGCAAAGTTAAAGGAGTTCATCATCACCAAACCCTTATTATATGAAATGTTAAAGGGACGTATCTAAGAAAAAGAAGATCAAAATTATGAACAGTAAAATGACAGCAAACTCAAAACTATGAACAACTGAACCTAAAAAACAAAAACAAAAACAAGCTAAGCAAACAACTAGGATAAGAACAGAATCATAGAAATGGGGATTAGAGGGGAGGGGTAGAGGGAAAGAATGGGGGGAAGCACAGGGAATAAACAGCATAAATAGTAGTTTCAAAATAGGCAGGGGGAGATTAAGAATAGTATAGGAAATGGAGAAGCCAAAGACCTTATATGTATGACGCATGAACATGAACTATGAGGGAGGAATACTGGGGGGTGGAGCAGTGCATGGTGGAGAAGAATAAAGGGGAGAAAAACTGGGACAACTCTAATAGGATAATTAATAAAATATACTTTAACAAAAGGAAACAAAAAGAAGTGTGAATTCTGCCTTCCCATGCCTCTTTTTTCTCTAAATACACTCATTATGTGGCTCTTGACAACCTCTTCTATGGTGAAGTAATAACAACTATACTGACAATGTGAGCAGTAGGTCTGCCTGCAGCATTTGGTGTGATCAGGAGCTCGTTCTCAGAGACCACCACCAAGTGGGGTTGAGTGGTGAGGAAGAATTCAGAGGAGGGAAAGTCAAAAGTCTCACTTTCCTAAGAACCAACACACCAGTGGTCAGCTTCCAACAAAAGGAGATCTTGGCAGGCACCAGACTCTGCTGAGATTAATTCAGCTTCTTGTGGTCAGCACCTGCACACCAGCTTATACAGTGTGGTTGGGGTACATACAATCAGCCAAACTGAGGGTCAACCTCATACATGAATGGGTCAATAACAATCAAGACTCAATTACAACAGGAGGACCCACATTGCTCACACAAGGGACATTCTGGAGCACCCAGATTAGGTGGTCAATGAGACTGTGCAACGGGATCCAAAAGAACACCTAATACATAAGACAACCCTACCAAGACTTGGAGTCATAGAAGAACTACTTAATACATAGAAACATACACAAAAAGGCAGCTAAAATGGGCATACAAAGAAATATGCAGCAAATGAAAGACTAGGAAGAATCTACAGAAAAAGAACAAAATGAAAAGGAGGCAAGCAATTTACTAGATATAGAGTTAAAAAATTGGTTATAAGAATGCTCAAAAAAATTGGAAACCATAAAAAAGAACCAGTCAGAAACAAAACATACAATATCTGAAGTGAATAATATACTAGAAGGAATAAACAGTAGATTTGATGAAGCAGAGGACTGAATGAGTGATTTGGAAGACAAGTTCACCCAATCAGAGCAGCAAAAAGAAAAAAGAATTACAATGAATGAAGATAGTTTAAGGGACATTTGGAACAATATGAAACACAACAACATTTGCATCAAGGAGTACCAGAAGGAGAGCAGAGAGCAAAGATTAAATAATCTATTTGAAGAAATGATGGCTGAAAACTTCCCTAACCTGGTGAAGGAAAAAGACGCAAGTCCAGGAAGTTCAGAAGGTCTCAAAGAAGATAAGCCAAAAAGGGCCACCTTAAGACATATCATAATTAAAATGGAATAAGTTAAAGACAAAGATAAAATTTTAAAAGCAACAAGAGAAATTCAGTTAGTTACCTACAAGAAATCTCCCATAGGACTGTCAGCTGGTTTTTCAAAAGAAACATTTCAGGACAAAAAAGATTAGCATGAAATATTCAAAGTGATGAAAAGCAAGGATCTACAACCAAGAACACTTTACTCAGCAAGGCTATTATTTAAAATTGAAAAAGAAAAAAAAGCTCCCCAGACAAGAAAAAGCTAAAAGAATGTATTACCACCAAACAAGCACTACAAGAAATGTTAAAAGAACAGCTTTAAAGAAAAGAAGAAAATTTTTAGAAAAACAGAGAAACATAGTTAAAAGAATAAAATGTCAATAAATAGGTACCTATCAATAATCATTTTAAATATAAATGGGTTAAGTGATCTAAAAAAAGACATAGGGTAACTGAAAGATAAAAAAGTAAGACTCATGCATATGCTATCTACAAAAGACCCACCTCAGAACAAAAGATACACACAGACTAAAAATACAGAGATGAAAAAATATTTCATGGAAATGCAAATTTTGAAAAGCTGGGTTAACAATACTTATATCTGACAAAAAGGCTTTGAAACTAAGAGTATGTTAAGAGACAAAGAAGGACACTACACAATACTAAAGGGATCAATCCAACAGGAAGATATAACACTTTTAAACATATATGTACCCAACATAGGAGCACCTAAATATATAAAGCAAATCTTGATAGACATAGAGGGAGAGGTCAATAGTAATGCAGTCATATCAGGGGATTTCACACCTCATTGACATCAATGGATAGATCTTCCAGACAGGAAATTAACAACAACAAAATATAGTGTCCTTAAGTTACAGACTAGATCAGATAAATTTAATTGATATCTTTAGAGCCTTTCATCCCAAAACAGTAGAATATACATTCTTTTTAAGTGCACATGAAGCACTTTCTAAGATAGACCAAAAACCAGGACACAAGAAAGTGAAAATAAATTTAAGAAGATGAAATCACATCAAACATCTTCTTTGATTATAATGATATGAAACTAGAAATCAATCACAGGAAAAAACGGAAAAACAAAAATTTATGAAAGTGAAACAAGATGTTACTAAACAATGAATGGGTTAACAATGAGAAAAAGGAATAAATCAAAAGATACCTTAAAACAAATGAAAATGAACACATAATAACCCAAAATTTATGGGACAAAAGTGAAAGCACTTCTAATATGGAAATTCACAATATCACAGGCCTACCACAAGAAATAAGAAAAATCTTTCCCTGACTGCTGTGGCTCACTTGGGCATCATCCTACAAACCAAAAGGTCATGGGTTTGATTCCCACTCTGGGCACATGTCAAGGTTACAGCAGGCCCCTGGATTGGGGTGTTTCTCTCCCTCTCTTTCTCCCTCCATTCCCCTCTATCTAAAAATAAATGAAAAAAGTCTTTAAAAATTGAAATAAAAAGTCTCAAACAGTGTAAATTAACACTTCAACTAACTAGAAAAAGAACAACATACAGAGCCAAAGTGAGTAGAAGAAAGGAAATAATAAAGAATAAAGCAGAAATAAATGAAATTGAGTCTAAAAAACAATGCAAAAGATCAGTAAAACCAAGCACTGGTTCTCTGAAAAGATAAACATGAATTGACAAAACTTTAACCAAGCTCATCAAGAAAAAAGTGAGAGGACCCAAATGAATAAAATCAGAAATTAAAAAAATAAAAGTAAAAACTGACTCCACAGAAATACAAGGGATTCTAAGAAAATATTATGCACAACTATACAACACCAAATTGAACAAGCTAGTAAAATTGGATAAATTCCTAGAAACATACAACCTTCTAAAACTAAATAAAAAGAATCAGAAAATCTGAATAGGCCAATAACACATGAAAACAAAGCAATATTAAAAAAAAAAAACTCCCAAAAAACAATAGTCCTGATTCAAATGACATCACAGGTGAATTTTACCAAGCATTCAAAAAAACTAACAACTCTCCTCAAATTACTCCAAAAATTTCAAGAGAAAGGAGGACTCCCATGTTCATTTTTTGAGGCCAGCATTATCTTAATTTCAAAACCAGATAAAGACACTACAAAAAAAGAAATGTATAAGCCAATATCTCTGATGAACATGTGCTAAAATCCTCAAGAAAATATTACCAAACTGTATCCAGCAATACATCAAAACGATCATACACCATGATCAAGTGGGATTTATTCCAGGGATCCAAGGATGGTACAGTATCTGCAAATTAATAAACATGATACCCTATAAACTAAATGAAGAATAAAAAGGACATGATCATATAAACTGGTGCAGAAAAAGCAGTTGATATAATCCAGCACACATTTATGGAAAAAACTCTCAGCAAAGTGGAAATAGAGAAAACACACCACAACATAATGAAAGTCAAATGAAGTCTGCCCAGAATGAATCCAGCCATGTAATATGAAAAATAGAGACATTTATTGAAGAAGATAGAAGACACAGGAGACATTGTACATAGGACAATGATGCCTCAGTCTCCTTCAAAGTAGGCACTTTGAGACTTCACATGGTTCTCCCAATTGCCATCAGCTGCCCCATTGTATTCGCCTGAATCTCATTGATGGTCTGAAATCTCTTCCCTTTCAAAGGTGATTTTAATATTGGGAAAAGCCAGAAGTCACAGGATAGCAAATCTGGGCTGTAAGGGGTCTGAGTCACCTGAGTGATTTGATGTCTTGCCAATAACCTCTGCATGAGACTTGATGCATGATCAGATATGTTGTCATGATGAAGCTACCAATCACCAGTTGCCCATAGCTACAGCCCTCTGAATCACCTGAGTAGTCTACATGGAGGAATGTTCACACTTAGTTCAAAATTTGATGCAGATTCATTGTTCTACTTGCTCAGTCATTTTGAATGTGATGGCCACACAGTACACATGCTCACTCAACTGCATCTACCACCCCCACTGACTAGTACAGTGAAGTTGTCATTGTTCACACTTGTGCATTATGGTCCACTCTCTTTGGCTGCCAGTTTACATTGATGTCTGGCAAATCATTCCAATTGTGGGTCTTTTTCTAGAAAGACCTTGTATGACAAACCCAGAGCCAACATCATATTCAATGGGCAAAACCTAAAAGCATTTCCCTTAATATCGGGAATAAGACAGGGATGTCTGCTTTCACCACATTTATTCAACATAGCACTGGAAGTCTAGCCACAGCAATCAGACAAGAAGAAACAAAAGACATCCAAATTAGAAAGGAAGAATTAAAACTGTCATTATTTGCAGATGTTATGATAGTGTATATAGACTACCCTAAAGAATGCAACAAAAAACTGCAGGACTCATAAATGGATTCAGTAAAGTAGGAGGATACAAAATAAGTATGCAAATATCAGTTGCATTTTTACACACTAATAATAAATTGTTAGAAAGGGAAACTAAGGAAAATATCCAGTTTATGATTGCATTAAAAAATACTTAATACCTTTAACCAAGGATGTAAAAGACCTGTACTCAGAAAATTTTAAGACACTGAAGAAAGAAATTGAAGAAAATACAATAAGTGGAAATATATACTGTGTTCATGGATAGGAAGAATTAACATCATTAAAATGTCTATATTACCCAAAGCAATCTATAGACGCAATGCAATTCCTATCAAGATAACAATGGCACAATTCACAGAACTAAAGCAAATATTTCAAAAATGGATATGTAACCATAAAAGACCCTGAATAGGCAACAGCACACGTTAAAAAAGAAGAACAAAGTTGCAGGAAACAGGCTACTTGTTATCAAACTATACTACAAGGCCATAATAATCAAAACAGCATGCTATTGGCATAAAAGCAGATATATAGATCAATGGAATAGAATGGAGAGCCCGGAAATGAATCTAGACCTTTATAGTCAATTAATATTTGGAAAAGGAGGTAAGAAATACAATGGGGTAATGACAGTCTATTCAATTAATAGTATTGGGAAAATTGGACTAATGTATGAAAAAAAATTGAAATTAGACCACCTAATTACACCATACACATGAATAAACTCAAAATGGATTAAAGCAGTGACTTTCAACTTTTTCATCTCATGGCACACATAAACTAATTACTAAAATTCTTCAGCAAGCCATAAAACATATTCCATTATTTTACAATCCAACAAGATAAATTAGGTATAATTTTGATCAATTGATACAAAATGGCTATTGTTTTGGCTGTTGATATATATATATATTTTTTAATTTGACAATCTTAGGGAAAAGAGGTCAGTGCCCCTGACTAAAAAGTCAGATATTGCATTTTTAAAAAATTCTTGTGGCACACCAATGTGCCTGCCAGGGAAAAATGACTGAATATTTCTGGAGTAAAGGCTTAAATATAAGATTCAAAACCATAAAATTTTTAAAAGAAAACAAAGGCAGTAAAATCTCAAACATTTCTCATAACAATATTTTTTTTTTTTTTTGGTTTTCCCTGCAGAAGGGAAAGAAAAGAAAAAATAAATGGGACTCCATCAAACTAAAATGGTTTGCTCAGCAAACCATTAAGAAAACAAAAAGACAAACCACTGAATGGGACAGTATATTAACCAATAATAGATCTCATATGGAGTTAATATCCACAATTTATAAAGAACTTATATAACTCAACACCAAGAAAACAAAAAGTCCAATTAAAAATGGGCAAAGGACTTGAATAGACATTTCTCCAAAGAAGAAAGATGGCCAACAGATATATTAAAAAAAAAGTTCAACATGACTAATCATCAGAGAAATGCAAATTAAAACCACAATGAGATATCATCTCACACTTATCAGAATGGGTACCATCAATATATCAACAAACAAGTGTTGGCTAGGATATGGATAAAAGGAAATCCTCTTGCACTGTTGGTGGGAATGCAGACTGGTGCAGCCACTGTGGAAAGTGATATGCAGTTTCCTCAAAAATTAAAATGGAACTCCCGTATGACCCAGCAATTCCACTTCTGGGACTATATCTGGAAAAACCTGAAAGCATGATTCAAAAAGTTATATGCACTCCTATGTTCATTACAATGTTATTTATGATAGCCAAGATTTGGAAGCAACCCAAGTGCCCATCAGCAGATGCGTGGATAAAAGAAGCTGTGGTGCCTTTACACAATGGAATACTACTCAGCCATTAAAAAGAAGTAAGTCTTACCTTTTGCAACAGCATGGATGGACCCAGAGAGTATAATGTTAAGTGAAATAAGACAGTCAGAAATAGACAAATACTTCTTTGGCCAGTATGGTTCAGTGGATTGGAGCATCACTCCATAAACTGGAAGGTCGTGGGTTTCATTCATGTTCAGAGAACATGCCTAGGTTGCAGGTTCTGACCCTGGTCAGGGTACATAAAAGAGGCAACCAGTTGATGTTTCTCTCTTACATTGATCTCTCTCTTTCTCTCTCTCTCACTCTTTCCCTCCCCTCTCTCTAAAATCAATGAGCATGTCCTTGGCTGAGGAAAATAAATAAATAAAAAAACAAACAAATAAATAAATAATTTTAAAAAGAAAAAGGACAAATGCCATTTGATTTCATTTATATGTGGAATGTAATGTAGAAAATAAATAAGATAGACAAATGTATTTAAAAAGTAAATAAATTTTAAAAAATAAATAAAGAAAGAAAAGGAAAAAAAGGAAAAAAAAGAAAATAAATAAGATAGAAACAGACTCATAGATACAGAAAATAGAATGATAGCTGTTAGAGGGGATAGGGCTTAGGAAGCTGGGTAAAAAAGGTGAAGGGGCTAAGCAAAGTAAACCTCATAGACACAGACAACAGTATGATGATTACTAGAGGGTAAGGAGAGTGAGGGAGGTTAAACAAGATAAATAGGGGATAAATGGTGACAGAAGACTTGACTTTGGGTGGTGAACACATAATACAGTATACAGATGATGTATTATGAATTATACACCTGAAATCTATATAATTGTGTTAATCAATGGCACCTCAATACATTCAATAAAAGAAGGATCACTTGCTGAAGACTAATAGTGACCCATGGCTGAGCATCCTCTCTCTACATTCTGAGAAAGGAGAAGTCTGAGGAATATCCAGCATCTGGTAATTACTCACCTGTGTGCTGGCTAATCATTGTGGTGATGAGATGGAGCAGAGCCAATCTCCTTCTTACTGTGGTCTTATTAGTGAGAAAAAGCATCTACTTGTCATGTTTCCATTTTAACCCAATGTGTAACTTAGGTGAAGGGAGCATAAATAATATGAAGTTGAGATAGTAGGGAAGAGAAGAAGGGAGTGTGTAGAACAGATTCTTAGTAGAAAATAAGCCCAGAAAATACACTGGTCACCCATTTACATTTTTATAGATAATATTGCTATGTAACAAACAACCTCAAAACTTGACTAAAAATTATAATGATCTCTGCTCAGAGCTTATTTGGATCTAGAACATACAGGAACTCCTTATCATCCAATACTCTAGCATCTTTTCAAAATTGTTCCTGCTGCAAAAAAAAAAAAAAACAAAAACAAAAACAAAAAAAACATTGCAAGAAGAAAATCCTCAATATACAAAAGTTATCAACAACTAATGATTTAAATAATCAGAAGAACTGGATTCTAATTCTGATTTTGTCTCCAGTGTTGTCAACTTGATTGATTTTATTTCACTGGGGACTTCAGATTCTTCTAGGAAATTAAGAAGTTGACTAAATGATTTGTAAGCTTCTTGGCATATTGCTTGTTAGCACTTCAAGGTCCAAACCAACCCACTCTCAACTCTTCTTGTCCCTTTTCACAAATTCTGCAGATTCAGTTCTGTATTTGACCAAACTTTCCTTTTACTTACTCAGCTCAGCTATTTTATTGCCTAATGTAGAATGTCAGTTTATCATGCAGATCTTTTGACTTTAAGTCTAGTGTATCCTTTAATATAGCTATCTCACTCCTTGGCATGCATCATTCACTCCTATGTCCCAAAACTTCAACCCCTAAAAAATTTCATAATCCTCTAATGCCTAACTCACAGCATAGCTCCTGCATATAGTTTGTCTCTGTTGCTCTAATGGAAAGTGACTTCTCTTTCCTTTGACCTACTTTTTCTGGAACAGGAAGAAGTAGAATTTATATCAATTCTACTCACATTATCCTCATATTTGTGGTTTATATTCCCACCTAAAGAACCAAGTTCACAATCATTATCAAAAGCCAAGTTGAAACAATTTATCGTTATGGGGAATTGTTGAAAGGACATTCAGGTCATCTATTTTGCTATATAGTCTAAGACTTTTATCTGGTTAAAATTAGGCCATTCAATTTACACAGTTGTACTAAACTGTATTGTCCTCCACTATGAAGCTATTTATGCTGAGTTGTGTATTGGTGTTATGTTCTCAGATTTCAGTAAATGATGTTACAAAAGTCTATTGCTCAATGTGACAGACATCTTCTTGTCAACATCTCCCAAGCTCTCTTATCTCAGAATTATATTTTAGAGCAAATGCTTCACTTCCTCTGAGGTACTATTGGCTTTATTTTTCACCTATGAAGAATGGGAACTCTAAGACAAATTCCATTGTTTTTGTTATTGTTATTCTGCTTTTAACTTTTTATTTTTGTCACCAGTATGTCCAGATACAAATTTACGATGCAATTATAATCATTCCCTTGTTTTTACTAATTGTAAATGGACAAATATGTTTGCTTCTCCTAAGTTTCCCATTGATTTTGAAAGCATTTATGATTTTGTTGTACATGGCTCAACATTTTAAAATAAATGTGCAAAAATTAGAAATCATTTCAAGGGGCATTTAAAACACAAAATAAACAAAATATTGCAACTTCCAGATACCCTGAGCCCAATAGACATGAGCATTATAAGGTTAAGCCTTTACTTGCACAAATATTTTGAATTTTAAGATTGTAATGAGTAGAGTAGGAGGGCAGACCCTGTGACAGCTCTAGTGGCTAGTTAGATAACACAGCTGTGTATGAGACATCTGAGAAAGGCAGGGTTTAAATGAAGGACATTCTCCAAGAAAGATGACATTAGCCAGCTGATGGCTTTGGTAGCTGGGGTCAGAGACAGAGGGAAAACAATGGTTCTTACACAAAGGTTAGGAGAACAACCTTGATTATATAGTAAACTACCTGTGCATTTTTTTAATGAAACAATCATTGTACAACAGTTGAGTTTGCTTTGTTGGTATTCTCTTTAGTCCCTTAGAATCCTGTTGATCAGATCAGCTCAAGTTCACTACACAATTTCCTATCTTCTTCAGTGAGAGAAGAGTGGTCATTTTAAATCATATCTGCAATTTTTTCATACTCCTTTCATTAAGAGGTGGAAGCCAATTTCTCTATCTTTAGATATAAGCTGGCCTGCGTTACTTGTTTCTCATAAATAGAGTGCAAGAAAAGTGGTGCTATGAGACTTCTCAGACTAAATGATAAAAGGCTTTATTCTGGCTCTGCTTCTCTTTGGACTTTTGTTTTTAGAACTCAGGTCCCAAACTATAATAAATCCCAGGACACACAGAGACTCCACATGTAGGTATTTGGCTGACATCCTCAACTAAGGTCACTGCTGACAGAAATTATCAACAGGCAGAAAGAAACCTGAGTAAGGCCTGATAACGCGAACTCAAGTCACCATCTCCCAAGTGAGAGCCACCTAGCTGAGCCCAGTCAATCTCTATAAAGACAATAATGATGATGTAAAAAAGATGATGATGATAGTTAAAATTTTAATAATAGTTTTTTAATACAGCTAAGTTTATGGTGATTTATTATGTAGCTATAAATAACCAAAACAAGTGACAATATCATGGGAAAAAGTGCTCATTTTCCTCAAGTTCTTCTATGCGTCAAAGCACTTTAAGCAATAGTATTTGAAAAACTGGAATACTTGGAGCCTGGGGGACAGAGAACACAATGATTCAGGCTAACTGGGCCTTGAAGCCCAGCTCTATAACTGGTGGTACTATCAAGGACTGAGAGAAAGGTGCTTTCTTCTGCAATCTTCAAAAAGAACAAAGAAAAAACATAATATTGAAACTACAAAATGTATTGTTTCCTAGGTTTTATGCAAAATGTGAATGAATAAAAACATCTTTGGAAAACTTTGATATTTTTATTCTTCTGTAATAAACAATCTAAATAAAAATGTGTGATAACAATGTAAATGTGGGTTCAAGACAGGTTGTAACCACTCAGGTCCCCACCAAAATTGGTGGCTGCCCTTAAACCATTTATTCTCTCTGAACCTTTTTTTCATCATCTGTACAATACTGATAACTTACCTTACAGGATTCTTCTAAGAATAAATTGAGATATTAATGTATGTATTTCACTGAGCCCAAGACTTTATAATACCCAGTAAATGTACCAATTTTATTACAGTGTCACCACTATGAGCAACATGTTACTCTATAGAAATATCACTATTAACAATCTATGTCTGATAGGCCCCAATTTGGTGAAGATTCAGCAGTATTTGTGTACTTGTTTTTCTCTCTCCTCTTGAGACTTGGAGAAGATGCCTAGTTTCAGCTCAACTAAGTGCTAGCTGAGTGATCTGAGCAAGTTTCTCAACCTCCTGCATTTCCCCATCTATAAAATGGGATGATAATAGCTACTGTATAGAAGAGCTGTGAGAGTGTGAGAGTTTAATGAGGCTATATGGTGACAAAGTCTGCCCCAAAGTCAGGGAAGAGGGGCAGTTGTATCTTATCTCAGCAGTGCCATTTGCATTTTCTTAGTTTATAACTTTTAAGGAAAGTTATAGGAAAAAAAATAGTTAGAAAAACAAAACACTCTCAGTACATGTTTTTTGTAAATACAACTAGTATCTTTTATTTTGCTTCCAAGCAGTGTGGAAGGGACACTACACAGGCTCATAGCAGAAGAACAGAGCCATGTGCAATCAACAATAGAGCCAGTACATGGTAAAGTCACTACATGGAGTTGGCAAAGTTCCTGAGCTGGCACTGATTTCCCTCTGTTCTAAGCCTGGGATTGAGGCTCTTAAAGGGGAAATTAGCTCTGGAGTCACCAGTAAACCTAATATTATTAAATTTTAACTAATTCCAGATTTTAAAATTATTCCCTGATTAAAAAATATTTTTCTCTCCTCTGCTTACCTTGTTGGACAGAAGTGGGTGATTATATAGTCACCCATTGAATAGTTCTGACAAAGGTCTCAGTTACTGTAGCTCTATAACACAATTAATCTATAATTGAATTTGTAGACTCTCAATAATCCATACATTCCTCTTCAGGTGAAGCATTTTTCCTGTATTTAATACCACTCTCACCCCCCTCCCCACGCCATGTAAGAAAATGTAAATGACAAAAAGTATCCAATTTTAAATTTACATTAATTATTCTTTATTTTATGAGTATTATTTAACATGCAAAATACTTAAAATTTCCAATATTCAGAATCCATATAGAGTATATGTTATTTTTTAAAATGTACTTTAAGAATGTATTAATATTTAAGAACCCAAACCTTCAGATTATACCTCAATTTGGCAGAAGCAATACTACTCTCTCAGTATTTGGACTTACATTTTTCTCCCCATATAGCTAGTTTTGGCAGTAAAGAATTGAATGTTATGTCAAGACAAAGTACAAAAATAGAGAAGTGGGCTTGTAAATGCTAATTATTCAGATTCAGTATATTGTCTTTGAATATATTGATTTTAATACCATCAACATTGAGAGAAATTGGTTTCTTTCTTATTGATTTTAATATTGCCAACATTCAGGGAAATTGATTTCTTTCTCAATGTTTTTTAGTAGTACATTAACTTGTGTTAGATTACAAGAAAAATGAGAAATATAGTAACAATAAGAACTACTGTAGTGAAATAAATGTAACTGTTTGAGAAAGAGAACCATTTCAGTAGTTCATAAATTTTCAACCAAAAAATGCTGTTCCCTTTGTAGATCTTCAGCACTTTCTCCTACAAAACTTAGCATACTGTTCTCCAGGTCCATCAATGCCATCACAAATGGTAAAATTTCTTTTTTTGTGGCTGAGTAGTATTCCATTGTGTAAGTGTATCACAGATCTTTTATCCACTCATCTCCAGATGGACACTTGGATTGCTTCCAAAACTTGGCTATTGTAAACAACAGTGCAATGAACATATGGGTTCATATATTCTTTCAAATTAGTGCTTCAGGCTTCTTTGGATATATGAGGGGGCCCCAAAAACGGAATTATATTCTGGAGGGCAGGTTTCTCCCACTATGTGAGTGTTATAGGAATGCATCTATATCAGTGCACCAGATGGCATTGTTGTGAAAGGCTGCATTTGGCTTCAGTGAAATTTTTTTAAGACCCTCTCAGTGTGTTTGCCCATTTTATGATGGGTGATTTACAAGTACACCATTCCACACTGCGCTGACTGTTCTGCAGGGGTTTTTTTAACCAAAAACATAACCTCCATGACTCACAGTCCTTATTAACCTGATATTTCTCCAAGTGATTTCTTTGTTTTCTTGGATAAAAAAAAAAAGTCCTCAAAGGGAAATGTTTTGCTGTTGTGGAAGAGGTGAGAAAAAAAAAAAACAGCAGAAGCATTAAAAGGCATCAAAATCAATGAGTTCAAAAACTGTTTTGAGTAGTGGAATAAAAACATTTCAATGGCTGTATTGCATCAAATGGAGATTACATTGAAATTGACTTGAAGTTTAAATATGTAAGAATAGATAGACGGAAGGTGGCAGAGGAGTGAATGGGAGTCACGCTGACCTCCTCCCAAGACCAAACTGGAATTGTGACTAAATAGTGGAGAAATCACCTGGGAAACAATGGAACAATAGAGGGAGAGGAGCCTTGGAGCTGCAGACAGACAGTGGATTCAACTCTCACACATCTCAATGGGTGAGAAGTACAGTGGAGGCTCAAAAGGGCGGCCTGGGTGCCCACGGGCACCAGCACCAGAGGGACATAGAAACGGCCAGTTAGCTCCCCCTGAAAAGAACAAGGTCTGAATCATTAACAGGAAGCCCTAGACTACAGCAGCTGAAAGCAGGAAAACACACAGACAAAATGCAACCCCAAAAAGCTTAGGGGCGCTCTCTGCGAGAAACAGGTGGCTGGGGATGCAAAGAGACATATAAAGGGCCAATGCAAAAATTTGCAGTGGCAGCCACCCTCCTTGATTTCTGGGTACAGACGGCAGCAGAGTGGGCTGGTGCCTGGGAAAAGATTGGCGAGGAAAACTTTGTGAAGAGAACTGAGACGGCAGCCAGTAGAGCCCCCATGATAACTCACCTCCCACTCTGCAGCTACCACCTCGCCCAGTCATAAGGGAATCAACTAACCTAACTTTTGTGCACTCTGCACACAGCTTGTGTGCGTGTGAGCTGGAGTCTAAGTGCAGACAAGCTGGAAGAAATAGAGGATCCCTGGTCAAAGGGGTCACACAGCTACAAAGAGCCTTGAGGAGAGACTGGAGACAGAGGTGTTGGGGAAAGAATGGGAGGAGGAAACAGGGAGTCCCGAATCCCTCCCCATTCTGTAGTTTCCATTTTGCCCTGGCAGGGTGCGCACTAGCCAGACAGCCTGTGATTATAATGCAGTCCACAGAAATAGTGAATCTCTGGCTGAAGGGGTCACAGAACTGCCCAGAGACCCCTGAGGAGAGACAGGAGACAGAGGCATTGGGGAAAGAAAGGGAGGAGGAACGGGGAGTCCTGACTCACTCCCCATTCCATGGTATCTATTGCGCGCGGGCAGGCCATGACCCTAAAGAGCCAAAAGCTAAAAAGTACACAATAGACAGCCCGAAACCACCCAGTGCAGGCATGCACACACACGCCGAGTGGCTGGCGAGGGTTGGCCAGTGCATGTGTGGACCCGCGACTATGCGGGCTGGCAAGGGCTCCCACAGGTTGGCACCCAAGGGGCCTGTGAGGGAGTGCACAGATCAGTGAAGGCAGGCATAAACTGGTGTCCACGCGGGCCCACGACTGCCGAGCGGTCTGCATAAATAGTGGATCCCAGGTGGAAGGGGTCCCAGAGCTCCACAGAGACCCAGGAGGAGAGACTGGAGACAGGATTAACCAGAGAGTCCTGGAGCTGACTTCCTGCCATTTCCGTAGTCTCTATTTTTCAAGGGCAGACAACACCCCCAAAGAGCCAAAAGCGGGGAAAGCACATAATAGAAGACCCTACACTGACCAGTCCAGAAGTACCCACAGGGCATGGACGCTAGACAAGTGCATGAGGTTGGGTGAATAAGTGCTCAGGCGGGCAGGGGATCCGGCCAGGCCGGAAACCGTGCTCAAGGAGCTGGTGTGGAAGTACAGAATGATCCACAGAAATAGTGGATCCCAGGTCGAAGGGGTCACAGAGCTGCCCAAAGCAGCAGATAACAGACTCCTAGAAAGCTCAAACAAATGACCCAAGGTCATGTAGGGTCAAGAAATGACATCATCAGAGGCAGGCCCAGGAAGAAAAGTAAAGGAAACAAACAAACAAACAAACAAACCTGTCTACTACCATAGAAGTTTAATCCACAAAGTCAGGAAATCTAGACTGATCAATTGAAGCTGAAGCAAAATTACATTAATTACTTAATAGATTCTCACAAAAATGGGGAAAAAAAGAAGTTCCCCCCAAATGAGTGGAAAACGGGAATCCCCACAGGGAGAGCTAAAAGAAATAGAAGCAAAGGAACTCTCACATACTGAATTCAAAAAAATGGCTCTAAGGAGCTCAGTGAGCTCAGCCAGCTCGAAGAGACATATGAGAAACTGCAGAGAAACTATCAGGATCTTACAGCAAATTATATCAGCCTGGAAAAGGTCATAGAAACTATCAAGAAGGCACAGAGGATATGAAGAATACCATTTCTGAATTGAAGAACACAGTAGAAGGGATCCAAAGCAAGCTGGATGAAGCCGAGGATCGAATCAGTGAGATGGAGGATAAGGTAGAAAAAAGCTCCCGGAAATAATAAGAAATGGAAAAACGACTCAAAAAGAATGAAGAGGCATTTAGGGAAATGCAGGACAACCTGAAACGCAATAATATCCGTATAATAGGGATACCAGAAGGAGAAGAAGAGGAGCAAGGGAGGGAGAACCTCTTTGAAAAAGTAATGATAGAAAATTTCGACAATTTGAGGAGAGAAAAGGTCTCACGGATCCAGAAGGCACAGAGAGCCCCACTCAAAAGGGACCCAAGGAGGTCCACTACAAGACACATTATCATTAAAATGGCAACTATTAATGACAAAGAGAGAATCCTCAAGGCAGCAAGGGACAAATGGGGAGTAACATAAAAGGGGGCCCCAATACAGTTAGGAGCTGACTTCTCAACAGAAACACTACAAGCCAAAAGGGAATGGCAACAAATATTCCAAGTCATGAAAAGCGACAGCCTACAACCAAGGCTGCTCTACCCAGCAAGGCTCTCAATTAGAATGGAAGGCAAAATAAGAAGTTTCTCAGACAAAAGAAGGCTAAAGGAATACACCTCCACCAAACCAGCACTCCAAGATATGCTAAAGGGACTGCTTTAAGAAGATGAAGAAAAAGAGTGAGAAAGAGAAAAAACACAGGAACAAAGAGAAAAAATGAATAGTTTTCTATCAGTAATAACTCAATGTAAATGGAATAAATGCATCTATCAAAAGACACAGGGTAGCTGAATGGATAAGAAAACATGACACACACATATGCTGCCTACAAGAGACTCACCTCAGAGCAAGAGACCTACACAGATTGAAATTAAAGGGATGGAAAAAAATATTCCAAGCAAATGGACAGGAAAAAAAGGTCAGGGTTGCCATACTTGTATCAGAAAAACTAGATTTCAAAACAAAGGCCATAAAAAGAGACCCAGACTGGAACTTCATAATACTTAAAGGAAGAATCTATCAAGAAGATACAAACATTGTAAACTTATATTCTCCTAATTCAGGAGCAATGAATAATATAAGGAAAATCTTGGACAATTTTGAAAAAGATATAGACAGCAACACACTGTGGGGGGATTTCACCACCCCACTGTAAAAAATGGACAGTTCTTCCAAACAAAATATCAAAAAGGATATTGTGGAGCTGAATGATGTACTGAATCAAATAGACTTAAATGACATATAGAGAACCTTACATCCCAAAGAAGCAAAATACACATTCTTTTCAAATGCGCAAGGAACTTATTCAAAGATAGACTACATGAAAGGACACAATGCAAGCCTCAGCAATTTCAGCAAAATTGAAATAATACCATGCTTTTTCTTGAACCACAAGGGATTGAAACTGAAAATCAACCTCAAAGAGAAACTTCAAATACTTGCAGACTCATGGAGACCGAACAGTAGACTATTAAACAATGAATGGGTTAATAATGAGATAAGAGAAGAAATCAAAAAATTTCTGGAAACAAATGAAAAGGAACATACAACAGTCCAAAACCTATGGGACACAGCAAAGGCAGTCCTGAGAGGGAAGTTCATAGCAATACAGGCTTACAAAAAAAGAAACATTTCAAATATGATACCTAACACTAAAAATTCAAGAACTGGAGAAAGAAGAAATAAATCCCAGAGTAAGTAGAAGGAAAGAAATTATAAAGATTAGAGCAGAAATGAATGACATAGAGATGAAAAGAATGATTCAAAGGATCAACCAATCCAGAAGCTGGTTTTCTGAAAAGATAAATAAAATTGACAAGCCCTTAAGCAGACTCATCAAGAAAAAAAGGGAGAGGACCCAAATTAATAATATCAGAAACAGAAGAGAAGAAATAAAAACTGATACCACAGAAATACAAAGGATTGTCAGAAAGTACTATGAACAATTATATGCCAAGAAATTTGAAAACCTCAATGAAATGGACAAATTTCTAGAAAAGTATAATCTTCCAACACTGAAGGAGGAAGAAACAGAAAGCTTGAACAGATCGATAACAGCTGAGGAAATTGAAGCAGTCATCAAGAAACTCCCGGCACACAAAAGGCCTTGGTCAGGCGGTTTCATAGGAGAATTTTACAAACCATTTAAGGAAGAGCTAACCCCTGTCCTTCTCAGAGTATTCCAAAAAATCCAGGAGGAGGGAAGACTCCCAGACTCTTTTTATGACGTTAGCATCACCTTAATCCCAAAACCAGATAAAGACCTTACAAAGAAAGAAAAATACAGGCCAGTTTCACTTACGAACATAGATGCTAAAATCCTTAACAAAATAATGGCAAACCACATCCACCAACACATTAAAAAGATTATCCACTGCGATCAAGTGGAATTCATCCCAGGAATGCAGGGAGGGTTCAACACATGCAAGTCAATAAATGTAATATATCACACAATTAAAAGAAAAGACAAAAACCACATGATCATCTCGCTAGGTGCAGAAAAAGATTTGCTAAGGTACAGCACCAATTTATATTCAAAACACTCAGCAAAATGGGAATAAATGGGGCATTCCTCAACGTAATAAAGGCCATATATGAAAAATGTACAGCTAATATCATACTCAACGGGCAGAAACTAAAAGCTTTCCCACTAACATCGGGAAGACGACAAGGATGTCCGCTTTCACCACTTCTTTTCAACATTGTATTGGAAGTCCTAGCCACAGTGGTCAGACAAGAAAAAGAAATAAAAGGCATCCAAATAAGAAAGGAGGAAGTAAAACTATCATTGTTTGCAGAGGACATGATAGTGTACATAGAAAAACCTGTAGACTCTACCAAAAAACTCCTGAACCCAATAAGTGAATTTGGCAAAAGAGCAGGATACAAAGTCAATATTCAGAAATCAAAGGCATTTTTGTACACCAGAAATGAAATAGAAGAAGAATTCAGAAAAAAAAATACAATTCGATATATCATCAAGAAAAATAAAGTATCTAGGAACAAATTTAACCAAGGAGGTAAAAGACCTGTACGCAGAAAACTATGCAATATTGAAGAAAGAAATTAAGGAAGACACAAATAAATGGAAGCATATACTGTGCTCATGAATTGGAAGATTTAATATCATCAAAATGTTCTTACTACCCAAAGCAATTTATAGAGTCAACACAATCCCTATTAATTTACCAATGACATATTTCACAGAAATAGAACAGACATTTCAAAAATTTATATGGAACGATAAATGATCCTGAATAGCCCCAGCAATTTTGAGAAAGGAACACAAAATAGGAGGGATCACAATACCGGACATCGAACTCTACTACAAAGCCACTATACTCAAAACAATCTGGTACTGGCACAAGAAAAGACCCATAGATCAGTGGAACAGCATAGAAAGTCCAGACGTAAGTCCAGGTCTATATGGACATCTAATATTTGAAAAAGGGGGCAGAAACATAAAATAGAGCAATAATAGCTTCTTCAACAAATGGTGCTGGGAGAGCTGGACGGCTACATGCAAAAAAAATTGAAATTGGATCATCAGTTGACACCATACACAAAAATAAACTCGAGATGGATAAAAGACTTAAATATAAGTCGCAACAGTGTAAAAGTCCTAGAGCAGAACATTGGCAGGAAACTCTCAGATATCCCAAACAGCAATTTTTTCACGGATATGTCTCCTAAAGCAAGGGACATAAAGGAATGTATAAACAAGTGGGACCTCATCAAAATAAAAAGCTTCTGCAAGGGAAAGTGGAGGGGGATAGGCAGAGACAAATGTATTTGAAAAAATAAATTAAAATAAAATTAAAAAAAATAAGAAGCTTCTGCAGGGCTAAAGAAAACATCAGCAAAATGAAAATGGAGCCAACCATATGGGAAAATATATTTGCTAATGATACATCAGATAGAGGTTTGATCTCCAAGATATATAAAGAACTCTCTTGACTCCACTTCAAGAAGACAAATGATCCAATAAAAAAATGGGCAAATGACCTGGGCAGATGCTTTTCCAAGGAAGAGATACTGAGGGCCCAGAGACATTTGAAGGGATGCTCAGCATCTCTAGCCATGAGAAAAATGCAGATCAAGACCACAATGAGATACCACCTCACACCGCTCAAAATGGCAGTCATAAACAGATCAACAAACAACAGGTGCTGGCGAGGCTGTGGAGAAAGGGGAAGACTACTACACTGTTGGTGGGAATGCAGACTGGTGCAGTCATTGTGGGAAGCAGTGTGGAATTTCCTCAAAAAGCTGAAAATGGAACTAACTTTTGATCCAGTGATTCCGTAGCTGAGACTATGTCCTAAGAATCCCAAAACGCCAATTCAAAAGACCCTATGCACCCCAATGTTTATAGCAGCACAATTCACAATAGCCAAGTGTTGGAAGCCACCTAAATGCCCATCAGGAGATGATTGGATCAAAAAAATATGGTACATTTACCCAATGGATTACTGTGCGGCAGATAGAAAAAAAGAACTACACTTCGTGACAGCATGGATGGAACTAGAGAGCATTATGCTAAACGAAATAAGCCAGGTGGCGAAAGACAAATACCATATGATCTCTCCTATAAGCGGGTCCTAACCAACAATACAAAGATGCAAGGAAAATAAGACCAGCAACACTGAAAAGAAAAGAAACCAACAGACACAAGAGGGAAGGAGGGATGGGTGGGCGGGGGGGAAAAGGAAGGGGGAAGGGTAAGTCAAGGAACATATAGCAAGGACTTATGGACAAAACCAAAAGGGAAGGTTTGGGGGGGAGGGGCAGGAGAAAGTGGTGGGGGGAAGGCAGAGACAAATGTATTTGAAAATAAAAAAAATAGAAAAAGAAAAAAAGGAATATATTGGCTATTCTAGGTTCTTTGTCTTATTATATAATTTTAGAATTCTTTGTCAACAAATAAAAATAGTTTCCTCAGGAAACAAAAAAGAATAAATCCTTTTTTTTTAATAAATAAGTCTTGGTTTTCTTTGGATCCCACCTTGTAGTTTCAGTAGAGGAATTGCTGGGTCATAAGTCAGTTCCATTTTTAAGTTTTTGTAGTGATTCCATACTGTTTTCCACAGTGGTTATGCCAATCTGTATTTTCACCAAACAATGTACGAGGGTTACTTTTTCTGTTCATCCTAATAGATTTTTTTGTTGATTTATTGATTGTTCTGGTAGTTTACTACAGATATTAGTATCCCTAAAAATAAAATTGTTCAATTTTATGTGATTTTAAAACTTTATGTCTTGAATATACTGTATACATTTTTCTGCAATTTCTTTTTTTTTAATTTATTTACTTTTTAAATACATTTGTCTCTGCCTCCCCACCACCACTTTCCCTTGCCCCCTCCCTCCTTCCCTCCCTCAGCTCTTCCCCTTTGGTTTTGTCCATGAGTCCTTGCTATATGTTCCTTGACTTTCCCCTTCCCTTCCCTTTCCCTGCCCCCACCCCCCTTCCCTCTTGTCTCTGTTGATTTCTTTTCCTTTCAGTGTTGCAATTTCTTTTTTGAGAGAGAGCATTATGTCTCAGAGATTCATGCTTGCTGTTATTTGTTCAAGTGCATTTAATCTGTTTACTCTGCTAAGCACTATTCCGTGGTATGAGTACACCACAGTGTTATGTTTCTACCCTACTGTTGATTTTCATGTTGGAGGGGTCCAATTTTGATAACATTACAAACAATACTCATTACAAACATGAACATTTAAAATTTTTAATGAACTTTTTATTGTTTATGCTACTACAGTTGTTCCAATTTTTCCCTCTTTGCTCTCCTCCACCCAGCTCAGACCTCCATCCCCACAGTCAATCCTTACACTGTTGTCCATGTCCATGTCCATGGGTCATGTACACATTTTCTTTGACTAATCCTTTCACCTTCTTTCAACCAGTCCCTACGCCCTCCCTTCTCTCTTACAGTTGTCAGTCTGTTCAGTGTTTTATGCCTCTGGTTCTATTTTACTCAGTTTATTTTGTTCATCAGATTCTACTTATAGGTGAGATCATATGTTATCTGTCTTTCACTGACTGACTTATTTTACTTAACGTGACAGTCTCCACCTCTATCCATGCTGTCACAAAAGGTAAGGATTCCTTCTTTTCTACTACTGTGTAGTATCCCATTGTGTAAATGTGCCACATTTTTTTTAAGCCACTCCTATACTGAGGGGAACTTATGCTGTTTCCAATGAACATAAGGATTCATAAGTCCTTTTGAACTGATGTTTTGGGATTCTTAGAGTATATTCCCAACAGTGGAATTATTGGATCAAAAAGCAGTTCCATTTTTAATTTTTTGAGAAAATTCCATAATGTTTTCCACAGTGGCTGCACCAGTCTACATTCCTACTAATAGTGAACTAGGGTTCTCTATTCTCCACATCCTTACCAGCACTTTTTTGTTGATTTATTAATGATAGCCATTTTGGCAGGTTTGACATGGTATCTCATTGTGGTTTTAATTTGCATCTCTCTGATGACTAGTGATGGTGAGCATTTTTTTCATATGTCTGTGGTCCATCTGTGTGTCCTCCCTGGAGAAGTGTGTAAACATGAACATTTTTTTGTAAATGTATCCTAAGATGTAGGACATATACTTAAAGTAATAGATTTCTGGCCCACAGTACATGCACATTTTGCTTTGCCAAATCCTGGTATATTTGTTTCCAAAATAGTTTTAAATATTATTATATATTTACTCCTCTCAACCAGTATATGCTATTATCATTATTTTTAATTTTTCCAGCTGACCAGTATATAATGGTATCTATTTACAAGATCAATTTCTTTGTAGTTTGAGTTTGCTTTTCCCAGTTAATAATAAAATTGCTATTTCATGTTATTAATGGTCACTTACATTTTCTCTTCACTGAAGGATCTTTTTAAGATTTTTTTCTCTTTTTAAATTGGGATATTGTTCTTTTCATCATTGATTTGCAGGAATTCTTTATGTAATATAGATACTTAATGTGCCACTGACATTTGTTTCACGTATTTCTCTGAATGTGTGACTTTTGAATCTTTTTAATTTTCTCTGAAAGGTCTCAAACTTAACATAACACAGTCAAATGTATCAATATTTATCTTTATTCTTTACATTTTTGTGTCTTTAAGAAATTCTTGCGACTGGCAAGATGGTGGAGGAGTGAATGGAAGTCACACTAACCTCCTTCCAGGGCCAATCTGGAATTAGAAGTAAATTGTGGAGAAATCACCCAGAACAAACAACTGAATAACAGGGAGAAGCCTTATGACCTCGGACAGACAGAAAAATCAACTTCAGCACAACCTGACTTGTAGGAAGTGCAGTGCAGACTCAAGGAAGGCTGGTTGGACATCCACAGGCAGAAGCATATGAGGTATAATTAAGTGGCCAGTTGGATCCCCCTGAGAAGAATGGGGTCTAAACCATAACCTTGGATCCCCAGCCTGGAGCACCAGAGCCCAAAAACTACACATATAACAACCAGTGTCAAAAAGTGGCAGGGTTGTTCTCTTCCAGAGGCAGATAGCTGCAGACCCAAAGAGCCATTTAAAGGGCCAAAAAACAAATTTTCATTTTCTGCCACTTACTTTGGGATCCAGCAAATGAGTGTGGGGGAGAGTAGACTAGAGATGCTTGAGAGCAGACTGGGGTTGGAATCTTTGGGGAGAGAACTGAGAGAGTAGCTGGCGGGATCCCAGTGCTTAGTAATCCACCATGCGTCAGCAGCCATCATGCTCAGGCAGACCATTCCCCTGAGCAGCAGCAGCTGAGGGGAAACAATCCACATGAGGGATTCTGTCCCACCCTGTGGTGTTTAAGCCTTACTGCTGAGTGCAGGGTGACTAGATTAACAGCCACAGACAATAGATTCCTGGAAGTTTCAAATAGGATGCCTAAAATCAGATAGGGTCACCATCTGATGTCCTCAGAGGAAGATCCAGGGGTAGCCTCTAGCAGTAAATACTAGAGGTTACAGAGACAAAATCCCTGGTCTTCTCCATGATTTGCGATATTTTCTTTCCTACATAGCTTTTTAACATTCATTTCTTGTCTATCAAGTTTGTACACATTAAATCACTAAATTTTATAGTATATTTTATTTCATTTCACATATTTTACCCCTCCCTTCTCTTACCCCACTTTGACTTCTTCTTTCCTCTCATTATTTTTGTTTTAAATTTTGTTTCTCTCTTACTATGACTTGTTTCCATCCACACTCTTACTATTTCATGCCCCGCTCAGACTCACAAAACCAATTTCTTGTCAATGGTCATCTCAGATCCTTTTTCCCCTTGCTCTTAAAATTCTCACGTTCTCTCTCCATCTTTAGTAATCTTTGCTTGTTGGTTGTGGATAGGGGAGTTGTTATTGCATTTTTCAATTTTATCTCTACATCTTCAATAATTTTGTATTTCAAATCTCAAAATTTACTGGTTCCCTCTTGTCGCACTGTGAAGCGGCTAGACAGGGTGAGCCACTGCAGGAAAGGACTGCAGAGAGCGTGGCACTCCCTGAACCTGAGGGATACTGGCTGAGGCCAGCTGAGGTGGGAGCAGGGCTCTGTGTCTTACAGAGCCTGTCCTAGGGTTGTCATGGATGAGGGGAGTAAACAATATGTCACAAACACTTCTCTATTTGCCAGGAGAGCAGACAGGGGCACTTCTCTCTTACTGGAGAAGGCCATGGCACATCCCTCTAGTGGGTAAAGCTCCATCTCCCTTGTTCCAAGGCTTTTATTGAAAATCTTATCAGTAGGGCTAAATAACAACAAAACATACGCTGTCTCATTACATTCGTATGTTAAGATTCCCAGAGAATATATGATGCCTTTAAGAAGACAAGTGACAGGAATATACTTATTTACATGGGTCCTAGAAGAAACTAGAATAAACAAAAGAGAATAGAGATAAGGGAAAGTGTCTTAACAATATAGAGTAAGGGGTGTAAATACTGTAAATATCCTTCACAGCGTGAGCTGGCCAGAGATCTGAGGAAAGAACAAAGCACACTTTAAAGAATTTACTTTTAGGCCTGATTTCCCCGGGATCTGCCAGACCTGGCTTAGGGCTGTTTCCTTCACTGTTTCAAGCCTGAGCCAGGCACGGGGAGGGAACTACCAAGAAATATGGAGACTGTTTCTCAGCTTTAATGAGGACCCTGGCCATGTCCAAGCCAAGCTGAGAGGGGCAAGGGCCTTTTTGCCCCTTCTTCATGTCCCCAAATTTCTTATCTGCTGCCTATAATGCCCCATGCCTGGCTTAGGTCGCCCCTCTCCTGAGGGGTCTTACCCATAATTGACAAGGACCTCACAAAGCAAAGCAGAGAGGCAGGGGCTACATCCCTGCTCAAGTGGGGGGGGGGTGCAGGCCAAGTCTCTTCAGGAGCTTGCCTCTCCAAGGCCTCCTGATTATTTCCAGCCTTGGGGCCCTCCAGCCTGTCGGCAGGGTTATAGCTCCTGAAACCAGACCAGGCATTTCCCGACATCCTCTCCTACACGATTTTTATCTCAAATTTTTAATTTTTCCCTGTCCTAGCCTGTTTTTCCTTTCTTCTTTTTCTCTTTCATCCTGCTCTTATATTA
This sequence comes from Pteronotus mesoamericanus, assembly GCF_021234165.1. Classification (NCBI taxonomy): domain Eukaryota; kingdom Metazoa; phylum Chordata; class Mammalia; order Chiroptera; family Mormoopidae; genus Pteronotus; species Pteronotus mesoamericanus. The sequence goes on from NW_026555072.1 coordinate 7,073,337, forward strand.
TTCGTTATTCTCATTTTTTTCTTTTTGTCTCAAATTTTAATTTTTCTTTGTGTTATCCTGGTTTTTATTTCTCATTTAATATTCCTCCTCCCTCTATCATTTCAAAATCACTTCCTTCTCCTCTAGACATTTCTTAAGCTTTTCATTCTTTCTTTTGGCCCCCTTAGTCCCATACCACCTATATTAATTTTAGTTCATTTGTTGTTGGTAGTGCTGTGGTGGTGCTTTCTCTCCAATTATGTTCCTATATTTTAATTATTCATTTTTAATTATTCATTTTTTCCTTCCTTTTTTTCATCTCTAACTTTATTTTAATTAAACTTCTCTTTAAACTTAATACTATATGCTTCCCTTCTCATACTATATTCTGGCTTCTTCATTCCCTTTTTTATTCATGATGTAAATTTTACTTTCTCTCTTCATATTCCCTGTGATTCATAACTTTTATTAGTGCTCCTCCCTCTATCCTCTCAAAATCATTTTTCTTTCAGAAGGTCATCTCATATTTGCTCTCCTTTCTTATAAAGTCTTAATCACTTTACACTCCTATTAGTACTGATTCATTTGCTGTTGACAGTGGTATTTTAGGGGGAGAGATATTTCTGTGGGTGTGGGTTTGTTCCTTAGGCTTTGTGGTTTTGTTCTGGTATCATATGCACAACCGCATACAAGGCATGGTGGGCAGAGTAACCCTCAGTCAATGATCTGGAGGGCAGGACCCACCAAAAAAATGACCCAGCAACAATTAAATCCCAATTACATCCAAAGAGTGAAAACAAATGGCATTAAGGGCATCCTAAGAGCATCAAGTTCAGGAGATCAAGGAGACTGAACCACTGAATCACACAGGTCTTCTACTATAACAGTTCACCCCACAAAGTCAGGAAGTCAAAACAGATCAATTTAAGAAGCATAAGAAAAGAAGGAGAATCTCACAAATAGTGGGAAGACAAAGAAACAACCCCCAATCAAAAGTAAAGGAGGAATCCTCAGAAACACTTCTAAATGAAATAGAAGCAAATCCACTATCAGATATTAAGTTCAAAACAATGGTTCTAAGGAAGCTCAATGGGCTCAGTGAGAATTATCAAAAACTACAGGAAAACTATTAGGAACTTACTGCAAACTATATCGGCATGAAAAAGGACATGGAAACTATCAACAAGAGCATAGGCTGGTGTGGCTCAGAGGATTGAGTGCTGGCCTGTAAACCAAAGGGTCACTGGTTCGATTCCTGGTTGGGGCACATATCTGGGTTGCGGGCCAGGTCTATAGTGGCGAGTGCATGAGAGGCAACCACACATTGATGTTTCTCTCCCTCTCTTCCCCCCTACCTTCCCCTCTGTCAAAAAAAAAATAACATCTTAAAAACTGTGATATATTAATAAGATATAGTAATATTTTTTAAAAAAGAAACTATTGACAAGAACCAAAAAGAAAAGAAGAATACAATTTCTGAATTGAAGAAAATACAAGAAAGAATCAAAAGCAGGCTAGGTGAAACAGATGATTGAATAAGACAGCTGGAGGACAAGGTAGAAAAAAGCTCCCAGAAAGAGCAAGGAAAAGAAAAGAGACTCAAAAAGAATGAAGAGGGGTTAAGGAAAAAGCAAGACAATATGAATCATAATATTATCCACATAATAGGGGTACCAGAAGAAGAAAAAAAAAAGGAAGCAAGGGATAGAAAACCTGTTTGACAAAGTAATGATGGAAAACTTCCCTAATTGGAGGAGAGAAAAAGTCACACAAGTCCAGGAAGCACAAAGGGTCCCATTCAAGAGGAACCCAATGAGGCCCACTCCAAGACACATAATCATTAAAATGGCAAAGTTCAAAGACAAAGAGAGAATCCTAAAGGCAGCAAGGGAGAAACAGTAAATAAAATACAAGGGAGCCCCAATAAGGTTAGCAGCTTACTTCTCAACAGAAACACTAAAAGCCAAAAGAGAATGGCAAGAAATATTCCAAGTAATGAAAAATAAAGGCCTGCAACCAAGACTGCTAGCCCCAGCAAGATTCTCAATTAAAATGGAAGGCGAAAAAAGGAGTTCCCCATGGAAAAAAAAAAGGGGGCTAAAAGAATACACCTCCACCAAACCACCATTGGAAGATATGCTAAAGGAACTGCTTTAAGAGGATGAAGAAAAAGAATGAGACAGAGAGGAACACAGGTACAAAGGGGATAAAATGTCAGTGAATAAGTACCTATCAATAATAAACTTAAGGTCTGCATGAGCAAAATGTCAGCTGCAAAATGGGGGATGAGTCAGCACTGGGACTCCACCGGCTACTCTCTCAGTTCTTTCTCCAAAGCCTCCTTCCTCAGTCTCTTCTCAGGCAGCTCCAATCACCTCTGCCCCCACCTTTGCTGGAGGCCAGGCACTTCAAAGATGAGTGAAGACTTCTGGTCAAGATGGTGGCTTAGGCAGATGTGGCTCACCTCTTCTCACAACCTCGTCAAAATTACAACTAAAATATAGAATAACCATCACTCAGAAATGTCAGAAATCGAATTGAATGGAAATCTGACTACTATGAAATCAAGTTGAATGGAAGTCTGACGACTGTGGAATTAAAGAAATCACATCCATTCAGGCTGGTAAAAAGGGCACAGATGTGGAATGGGCTGGTCCCACCATTGTGTGGTGGATAAAAAATTTGGGAAGGATATCTCAGGAGCAAGTAGTCCCAGCCCTGCACTGGATCCCACAGCCTAGGACTCCAGTGCCAGGAAGATAAGTCCCCACAACTTCTGGCTGCAAAAACCAGCAGTGATTGAGTAGGTAGAAGAAACTCCTGGAGTCTCAAGCAGTTCCTCTTAAAGAACCCACACATGGACTCACCTACTCAGACTCATTCTCTCTGAGCTCCAGCACTGGGATAGCAGCTTCAAAGTTACCAGTGGTACACAGGGAGGAACTGAAGCATCTGGCATCAAGGTGAGCAGAGTCCATTGTCCATTTTCTGTACCTTCCTTCCACAGAGCCAGCAAGCTGGTACCATATCTGAGACTCCATCAACCTAGCTAACATTATTTGGTCCACCTTGGAGATCCCCAGAGACTCTGTACCATCCAACTTACAGACTCACCCAACCTGCTTTTACATATAAATGGCTAGTTTTGGCTTATGATTCACAGCTTCCTAAACTGTCAAATAAGCAACAGCTGGCTTCAGTGATCCTCATGTCCAGCACTACCAAGCAGCCAGCCTAGATTTACAGCTTGGCTTCACCTGGGAATCTCCAAACCCAGCATAAGTAGCAGTCACCTCAGATTGCTTTATAGGTGGTCCCAGGAAGAACAGATATGGGGGCTGACCTTGGCCTGCACTATCCAGGAAGTCCCAGGGCCAACACACCCAGTAGAAAGCTACAGACCATGTGGAAATATCACTGTCCTGACCTTGCACAGCTGGTCCTCCACAGAGGGCAGAGATTTGGGGTTAGTGGTTGCAGCCACTTCTTACAGCTGACTGGCCCAGGTAAATTCCTCCTGTTGATCTGCCAACAGCAACTAAGGATCAATTACAAGAGGAGGGTGTATTCAGCCCACTTGAAGGGCACATCTCAAATACCCAGCTTGGGTGATAGGGGAGGCTGTACCACTGGACCTACTACATTAGGCCACATTACCAAGACAGGGAGTCAATGCAGTTATACCTGATACATAGAAACAAACACAGAGAGACAGCCAAAACAAGGAGACAAAGAAACATGGTCCAAATGAAATAACAGATCAAAACTCCAGAAAAATCACAAAATGAAATGGAGATAAGCAATCTATTAGATGAAGAGTTCAAAACACTAGTTATAAGGATGCTCAAGGAACTTAGTATGGACTTCAACAGCATAAAAAGGTCCAGTCAGAAACTAAGGATACACTAATTGAATAAAGAACAATTTACAGGGAAACAACAGTAGCATGGATGAAACCAAGAATCAAATCAATGATTTGGAACACAAGGAATAAAAATAAATAAATAAAATAAATAAAAATAAAAAACCAAAAACCCAATCAAAACAGGAAGAAGAGAAAAGAATCCAAAAATGAGGATAGTATAATCAGCCTCTGGGAATATTTCAAGAAGTCCAACACTTGCATCACAGGGGTATCAGAAGAAGAAGAGAAAGAGCAAGAAATTAGAAACCTATGTAAAAATATAGTGAGAGAGAGCTTCCCTAATTTGGTGAAGGAAATAGACATTCAAGTCAAGGAAGCACAAAGAATCCCAAACAAGATTGATACAAAGAGGCCCACTCCAAGACACATCATAATTAAAATGTGAAAAAATAAAGATAAAGAGAGAAACTTAAAGGGAGCAAGAGAGAATTTAGTTACATATAGGGGAGTTCCCATAAGACTGTCAGCTGATTTATCAAAAGAAATTTTGCCAGCTAGAAGTGATTAGGAAGAAGTATTCAAAGTTATGAAAAGCACGGACCTATAGTTGTGATTATTCTATGCAATCATTATCATTTAGGTAATGATTGAAGGGCAAATAAAGAGCTTCCCAGATAAGAAAAAAACTAAGGGAGTTCATCCTCACCAAACTGTTATTATATGAAATGTTAAAGGGACTTATTTAAGAAAAAGAAGATCAAAACTATAAACAATAAAATGGAAATAGAGTCCTTGCTATATGTTCCTTGACTTTCCCCTTCCCTTCCTTTCCCCCCGCCCCCCTTCCCTCTTGTCTCTATTGGTTTCTTTTCCTTTCAGTGTTCCTGGTCTTATTTTCCTTGCATCTTTGTATTGTTGGTTAGGTTCCACTTATAGGTGAGATCATATGGTATTTGTCTTTCACCCCCTGGCTTATTTCACTTAGCATAATGCTCTCGAGTTCCATCCATGCTGTTGCGAAGTTTAGTAGTTCTTTCTTTCTTTCTGCTGCATAGTATTCCATTGTGTAAATGTACCATAATTTTTTGATCCAATCATCTCCTGATGGGCATTTAGGTTGCTTCCAAAAGGGAAGAGTTTAGGGAGGGAGGGAGGGAGGGAGGGGGCCAGGAAAAGTGGTGGGGGGTAGGCAGAGACAAATGTATTTGAAAAAATAAATTAATTAAAAAAAAAGAAATGCAGATTTTCCCTGGCTAGTGTGGCTCAGTGGATTGAGTGCTGGCCTGTGAACCAGAAGCTCACTTGTTCGATTCCCCGTCAGGGTACATGCCTGGATTGCAGGCTGGGTCCCCAGTTGTGGGCATGTGAAAAGCAGCCAATCAATGTATCTCTTGCACACTGATGTTTCTCTGCCTCTCTTTCTCCTAAAAGTAAATAAATAAAATCTTAAAAAAAGAAAAAAATGGAAATAGATACATATCTATCAACAACTGAATCTAAAAAACAAATTAGCAAACAGGAAGAACAGAGACAGAATTATGGATACAGAGAGTATTTCAATATTTGCCAGTTCGGAGGTGGGTGTGGGAGAATGGGTGAAGAGATGACGAGATTAAAAGTACCAGTAAGTAGTTGCAACATAGCCATGGGGATGAAAAGTACAATATAGGTAACAAAGTAGCCAAAGAAATTATATGCATGGCCTGTGGACATAAATAATGGTGTGGGAATCACCTGAGGGAGAAGCGGGGTGCTGGGTGGAGGGAGGCAAAGGGGGGGAAATCAAGACAGCTGTAATAGCTTAATCAATAAAATATAATTTAAAAAATAAAAACTTAAATGTTGATGGACTAAATACTCCAATCAAAAGATATAAGGTAGCTGATTAAATAAGAAAACATGACTCGCACATATGCTGCCTACAAGAGATCCATCTCAAAACAAAACTATAAACATACTGAACATAAAAGGTTGGAAAAAATACTTCAAGCAAGTGGACAGGAAAAAAAGCCTGGGTAGCAACACTTATATCAGAAAACAGAGAATTCAAAACAACTGTCATAGGAAGAGATACAGAAGGACATTTCATAATACTCAGGGGGAAAATCCATTAAGAAGACATAAACATTGTAAACCTACATGCACTAAACATAGGAACACCTAAATATATAATAAAAATCTTGGAGGACTTCAGGAAAGATATAGACAACAACACACTGATAGTAATATAGACAACAACCCACAGTCAAAAATGAATACCAACAAAATATCAACAAGGATATTGTGGAATTGAATGATACTTTAGATTGAATGGACTTTATATATATATATATATATCTTTCATCCCAAAGAAGAAAAATACACATTCTTTTCAAATGTATATGGAATATTTTCAAAGATAGAGCACATGATAGGACACAAGACAAGCCTCAACACATTTGAGAAAATTGAAATCATATCAAGCAATTTCTCAGATGACAAGGGCCTGAAACTAGAAAACAACCTCAAGGAAAAACCTCAAAAACATTCAAACTCACAGAGACTAAATAGCATACTCTTAAACAATGAACCTCCTCATAATGAAATCAAGGAAGAAATCAGAAAGTTTCTGGAAACACATGACAATGAACATAAAACAGTACAAAACCTATGGGACACAGTGAAGGCAGTCCTGAGAGGCATGTTCATAGTGATAGATGTCTAAGAAAAAATATAGAAACATTTCAAATAAACAACCTAACCCAATATCTAAAGGAACTGGAGAAACAAAAACAAACAAAGCCCAGAGCAAGTCAAAGGAAGGAAATAACCAAGATAAGAGCAAAATTAAATGATATAAAGACTAAAAGAACAATTCAAAGGATCGATAAATCTAGGAGCTGGCTATTTGAAAAGATAAACAAAATTGACAAGTTCTTTAACCTGACTCATAAAGAAAGGGAGAAGAAAAAAATTAAATCAGAAATGAAAATGAGAGATTACAACTGATACCACAGAAGTACAAAGGATTGTAAGAGATCACTACAGACAATTATTTGCTAAGAAATTTGAAAGCCTCGATGAAATGGACAAATTTCTAGAAAAATGTAACCTTCCAACACAGAATGAAAAAGCAGGAAGCATGACCAGACCGATAACAGATGGTGAAATTGAAGTAATAATAAAAAAATCTCTTGGAACATAAAAGCCCTGGACCAGATGGTTTCACAGGAAAATTTTACAAAAGATTTAAGGAAGAGCCAACCCCTATCCTTCACAGATTTTCCCAAAAAATATAGAAGAAAGAAGATTCCCAAACTCTGTTTATGAGGCCAGTATCCTCCTAATTCCAAATACAAAGTAAAGACACAACAAAGAAAACTAGAGGCCTGTATCGCTGATGAACATAGACCCTAAAATCCTCAACAAAGTATTGGCAGACTGCATCCAGCAATACATTCAAAAGATAATCCACTATAATCAAGTGGGATTCATTCCAAGGATGTAAAGATGGTTCCATATTCTCAAATCAATAAATATAATACATCACATAAACGAAAGGAAAGAAAAACTAACATGATCATATGAAAAGAAGCCAAAAAGCCATTAGATAAGGTATACCATACAGTTATGATAAAAACACTCAGCAACCTGGTAATAAAGGGGGCATATTTCAACATAACAAAGGCCATATATGAGAAACCTACAGCCAACATCATATTTAGTATGCAAAAATCTAAAAGCTCTCCCACTGAGATCAGGAAAAAGGCAAGAATGTCTGCTTTCACCACTTCTATTCAACATAGTATTGGAAGTCCTAGCCATGGTGATCAGACAAGAAAAAAAAATAAAAGGCATCCAAATTGGAAAGGAGGAAGTAAAACTGTCATTGTTTGCAGATGACATGCAGTGTACATAGAAAACCCTGTTGACTCCACCAAAAACCTACTCGACCTAATAACTGAAGTTGGCAAAACAGCAGAATACAAAGCCAATATTCAGGAATCAAAGGAATTTTTGTACACCAGCAATTAAAAATCAGAAACATAAATTTGGAAAAAAATCCCATTTGCTATAGCAACAAGAAAAATAACGTACATAGGAATAAACCCAACCAAGTAGGTAAAAGAACCGTATGCAGAAAACTATACAGCACTGAAGAATAAATTAAGGAACACACAAATATATGGAAGTATATACTATGTTCATGGATTGGAAGAATTAACATCATCTAAATGTACATACTACCAAAAGCAATGTATAGATTCAACACAACCCCTATTAAAATTCCAGTGACATATTCTATAGATCTAGAACAAACATTTCAAGTATTTATATGGAACCATAAATGACCCTGAATAGCTACAGCAATTTTTATAAGGGAGAACAAAGTAGGAGGGGTCAAAATACCTGACATGAAACTATATTACAAGACCACTGTATTCAAAGAAGTCTGGTACTGGCATAAGAAGAGACACATAGATCAATGGAACAGAATAGAGAGTCCAGAAATAAACCCATATCTCTATGGTCAATTAATATTTGAGAAAGGATGCAGAAACAAACAAGGGAGTAAAAATAGCCTCTTCAATAAATGGTGTTGTGAGATCTGGATAGCTACATGCAAAAAAATGAAATGTGACCACCAACTTACATAACACACACACAAAAAAATAAACAGCATGGATAAAAGACTTAAATATAAGTCACAACACCATAAAAGCCCTTGAGGAGAACATAGGTAGGAAAGTATCAGGTATTTTTATTTTTTATTTATAAAATTCAGCAGTATTTTCACTGATATGTCCCCTAGAGCAAGGGACATAGAGCAATGAATAAACAAATGGGACTTCATCCAAATAGGAAGGTTCTGCATGGCTAAAAAACATGAGGAAAAATGAAGAGAATTCTTCCAATTGTATGGGAAGATTTATTTGCCAATGATACGTTGGACAAGTATTTGATCTCCAAAATATATAAAGAAATCACAAGAATCCAGTCCAGGAAGAAAAACAACCCAATTAAAGAATGGGCAGAGCACCTGAACAGACACTTCTCCAAGGAGGACATACACAGGGCCCAGATACATATGAAAGAATGCTCAGCATCTCTAGCCATCAGAGAGATGCAATTAAAAACACAAAGAGATACCACTTCTCACCAGTCAGAATGGCCATGATAAACAAATCAACAACCAACAAATGCAGACAAGGTTGTGGAGAAAATGGTACCCTAGTACATTGTTGGTGTGAATGCAGACTGGTGCAGCCACTGTTGAAAACAGTTTGGAATTTCCTTAAAAATACTAAAAATGCAACTAAAAAGAGAAAGAAAGATGGAACTCCTATCTTTTGCAACAACATGGATTGAACTGGAGAATATTATGCTAAGGGAAATAAGGCAATTGGTGAAATACATATATCATATGATCTCACCTATAAGTGGAATTCTTTCAGCAAAATAAACTAATGAACAAAATAAACCACAGGCATGGAAACATGGAGCAGACTGAAAGTGACCAGAGGGGATGGAGAAAGAGGACAATGGTGGAAAGAAGGGAAGGGACTAGCCAAAGAATATGTATGAATGACCCATGGATAAGGACAACAGAGTGGGAATTGACTGTGGGAGCAGGGGCGGGAAGATGTGCGGAGGAGGATAAAGGAGAAAAATTTCAGACAAGTGTGATGGAATAAACATGATTTGAAAATATTAAAAAAATAAAATAAGAAAAATAAATACATTGCAATTAAAATAAAAAATGAAAATAAAAAATGGTTAATAGTTTTTTTGTTGTTGTTGTTGTTTTGTTTTGTTTTCTTTGCTTTTTAGGGGAAAAAAGTCTACAAACCTGTAATAAAAAAATGAACAAAGAATACCACAAAGTCATTTAAAGATTTTTAAAAATAATACAAATAGGGAAGAAATAGACAAAAAGAGGTTTGGTTTCAACAAATATTATCAGAACAATTTAAATAACACATCACTGTCACAAGCAGATTAATAAGTATTACAAATATTGGTAATATCAAGTATTGGCAACTGTGAAAGGAACCAGGTATTCACAGACTCTTTTTTTTTCATCTTAAAGCAGTCCCTTTAGCATATTTTGCAGTGCTGGTTTGGTGGTGGTGTATTCTTTTAGCCTTTTTCTGTCTGGGGAAGTCCTTATTTCGCCTTCCATTTTAATTGAGAGCCTTGCTGGGTAGAGCAGTCTTGATTGCAGGCCTTTGCTTTTCAATACTTGGAATATTTTTTGCCACACTCTTCTGGTTTGCAATGTTTCTGTTGAAAAGTCAGCTGCTAGCTGGATCGGGGCTCCCTTATTTGTTACTACCTTTTATCCCTTGCTTTCTTTAAGATTCTCTGTTTGTCTTTGATATTTGTCATTTTAATGATGATGTAACTTGGAGTGCGCGTCATTGGGTTCTTCTTGAATGGGACCCTCTGTGCTTCCTGGACTTGTGTGACTCTTTCTCTCGTCCAATAAGGGAAGTTTTCTATCATTATTTTTTTTCAGATTCTCTATGCCTTCCTAATCCTCTTCTCCTTCTCGTATCCCTATTATATGGATATTATTACGTTTCAGTTTGTCCTCCATTTTCCTCAATGCCTCTTCATTCTTTTTGAGTCTTTTTTCATTTTCTTGTTCTCTTGGAAGCTTTTTTCTACCTTGTCCTCCAGCTTGCTGGCTCGATCCTCTGCTTCATCGAGCCTGCTCTTGATTCCTTCTACTGTATTCTTCCATTCATAAATTGTATTATTTATTTCCTCTTGTGTCCTATTGATAGTTTCTGTGTCTTTTTTTCTTGCTGATATAATTTGCAGTAAGTTCCCTGTAGGTTTTGGTAATTCTCTCTGAGCTCATTGAGCTTCCTTAAAACTATTGTTTGGAACTCAATATCTGATAGTTTAATTGCCTCTAGTTCATTTAATTCTCTTTCTGAGGATTCCACCTTTCCCTTTGAGTGGAGGGTATTTCTTTTTCTTCCCATTATCTGTGAGACCCTTCTTTTTTGCTTCTTTTTCTTAAATTGATCTGTCTTGACTTTGTGTTGTGAACTTCATGGTAGGAGACCACTGTTTTTACTTTCTGGATCTGCCTCTGATGATGTCAGATGTTTGTCCTTTCTGACCTTAGGCAGTCTCTGAGATTTACAGTAATCTACTGTGGCTGTCTCCTTCAGCTGTTAATCTAGTTACTCTGCACTCAGAAGGGCAGCTTAGACAGCTCAGGGCAGGGCAAAGTCCCTCCTAGGAGCAGGGTTTTTGGGTCTTCTGTCTCTGAAGCAGTATGGGGAAAGAGTCCGCACTGGGATCCTGCCTACTACTCTCTCCATTCACTCCCAAAAGCCTCTGTCCCCAGCCTCTCAAGTATCTCCAGACCACTATGTGCCCCCTTTAGCCAGGAATCTACTCTCTGTAGCTTCCACTCTGCACTCAGCAGTCAGCTTAAACAATGCAGGGCAGAATGGAATCCCACCTGGGGGCAGGGCTTTTGGGTCCTCTGACGCTGCTGCCGGTAAGATGGAGTGGTCTCTTCCTGTGCGATGCGGCTGCTGCTGCATGGGGGATGAACCACCACCGAGATCCTGCCAACTACTCTACTCTCTCAGTTCTTTCCCCAAAGCCTCCTTCCCCAGTCTCTCCTCAAGTGTCTCCAGCCTACTCTGCCCCTACCTTTGCTGGAGCCCAGGGTAAGTGGCTGCAAACAAAAATTTATGTATTGGTCCTTTAATTGGCTCTTTACATCACCAGCCACCTGTCTCTGGCAGAGAGCAACCCTGCCACTTTTCATAGTTGGCTGCTTTCTGTGTACTTTTTGGGCTCTGATGCAGTAGGGTGAAGATTCCCGCTTTTGGTCTAGACCTCACTCTTCTCAGGGGGATCCAGCTGGCCATTTCAATATCTGTCTGGTGCTGCCACCCGTGAGCTCCCTGCCTGCCTTTTAAAGTCTCTATCATACTCATTACCAGTTAGGTTGTGCTAAAGCTGATTCTTCTGTCTGTCTGAGGTTAAATGTCTCCTCTCTTGCTATTGTTCAGTTGTTTGTTCTAGGTGATTTCTCCACAATTTATTTGTACTTCCAGGTTGATACTGGGAGGAGTTCAGTGTGACTTCCCCTCACTCCTCCGCCATCTTGATTCTCCTCTGTGTCTCAAGACTGTGTAGTTTATAAAAATTAATTCTTGCATTAGTATTACTGAGGTATTATTAATTTCATCATGCATACATTGTAGTTTATATTTTATTTTTTAGTCATTTCTAACCTGCTGTTATATCTATTCACTGATTTTTTATAATTCTGCCACTTCTAAGTGCTTTATTTTTTCAAATCTGCATATTTTTGTATATTTCATTGTTTATTCATATTTTAACACCTTTTATATATTTTAATGTATTGAATTTAATGAGAAAACCTATTGTCTTTCTATAATTTAAAATCTGCATCACACTGGATCTGATTTGGTACTCTATTGTTTTTGTTGTTTTGGACTTGCCATGTTTGATGTTTTACTGTTTGTAACTGTAAGCTCATATTTTGGGGAACTTTATCTAAAACTGTTCTTTGAGGTAAGGATTGAAATTCAGTTTGTTCAAAGGTGATTTACACTTTGTTTTATCAAGTACCTGGGGCATGTTTAGCTTAGGATGACTTTTTTTTATCTTTTATTTTAATTGCTTATTTATTTTTCATTTTTATTGAATTTATTGAGGTAGCATTTGTTTGCAAAACTATAAGATTCAAGTGTACAACTCAATAATACATCATCTGTACACTGCATGGTGCATCCATTGCCCCAAGCAAAGTCTCTTTCTATCCTCCTTCTACCTCACCCCTGCTTTGCCCACCGCCGCTTACCCCTACTCTCTTTACCTCTGGTTATCACCAGAGCTCAGGACCACTTTAACTAAATCTACTTAGGTTTCACTAGATCATCCAGGTTGTGTGAATTTTTCTGCAACCTACGTGAGTAATAACCTGTTGTTATTTATATTTTCAAAAAAGATCACCCCATTAATAATGAAATTTTAATATAAGCATTTTCTTTTAGTCTTCTTTTGGGAACAGGTGTTTAATTCACCCTAATTTGGAACGTGTATCCTGTTGGGTTCCACCATTATATGCTGATGCAAGCATATAAGTGTTCTTCTACTGGACTGTCTCCTCTGGGTGGGCTCAGAGATTTTTATCTTCTACCCCATGCCTATGAAGCCAGGACATCTTTAGTTCAGGTTTGCCTAGTTTGGAAAATGCTCTCAAGATCAAAGCTAGGTTAATGGTCCCTTAAATGGTCCCTTAGAGAAACCTCTCTAAGTTTCTGCTTTAATTTAATTTTTTAGTTCTAAATAATAGTTACTAATTTGAGGGCTCACTGATAATATTAAAAATAATTAAATGTTTCATGTAACAGATTTTTTAGCTTAGATTTAGTGGGAGTTTTTTAGGGCATGTAGACAATTATTTTCCTGTGAAAATCACAGGAAAGTTATTTTCAATTTTTTATTCTCAAATTCCCTTAATTGTAACTAAGTTGCTTTAGATATTTTTAAAAGCTCTATTTTAGGCAACTTTGTAAAATGGTTAATAATTTATGTTGTTTCAAACTGTAAAGCATTGAAAAGGACCCACATTTCACATTTGATGTATATAAGTAGAAAAACATATTTTGCAGATGTAAAAAATGTTCTCCTGACAGTTGAAATTCAATTATTGTTAGGATTAAGAAAAAAGTAACTGTAGGAGTATTATAAATTTTATTATTTTTAAGTTGTTTTTTTCCTCTTTCCTATGAGTGTTATCTAAATCCACTCATTGCCATATGAATTCCCATAACATCTATGGGAACTGTGTACATCCCCAATACACTCCTGATTGGATAAGGAGGGGAATTTGAACTTTTTTTGCATTTAACTAATCAAAATTATTGAATACCTGTATATTGAAGAGACTGTGCTAGGTGTTATGGGAAATATAAGAATCAATAAGACTTCCTGTCTGCCCTAAAGTAGATAACAATGACATGAAAAATACAGGTGCATTTACTAAAAACTAAAATGTAAGATAAACAGTAATGAGGGCTACAAACTGCCAAGAGGGTTGAGGTGACCAGCCTGTGGCCCAGGGGCCACATGCAGCCCAAGATGGCTATGAATGCAGCCCAACACAAAATCGTAAATGTACTTAAAACATTTCTTTGCTCATCAGTTTTCATTAGTGTTTGTATATTCAACGTGTGGCCCAAGACAACTCTTATTCTTCCAGCATGGCCCAGAGATGCCAAAAGGCTAGACACCCCTGGTAGAGGAAGGAGGAATAAATTCCATTAGGGGAAATTGGGAATGATATACTTATAAATGTTTAACTAACCCTCTGAGAATAAAAGCCCTGATTTTAACCATTTGCCCATTTCCATGCTATAAATATTTTCACCATGGCTAAGTTCAAGCTACCAATTTGATGTCAATTGGCTCAAAAATTTCTGAAAATGTAGCGATTGGACTTTGCAAGCTGGTATAAGGTGGCTCCAGAACACTGTTGTATTGGGCATGGTTTCTTTTAGCAGAATTGAGGTATATCTTGAAGCAAAGATATTATTTTGGTATACATGTGGGAAATGGCATTCCAGACAGAGGGGAAAATTTTAGAAAAGGCAGAAATGTGGGAAAATATAAGATATCATTGAATAATACCTGATATGCCAGTGTGGGCCACTACAGTATACATGGCAGAAAGAAAGAGTAGAAGGGGCCACAGTATAAGTAGTAAAAGTAGAAGGGGTCACAGATGGCAGGGAGATACTTTGTTTGTTCTTTGCCTCAAAGAAGATTTACTGAAATGACAAAAGACACATAGAAACTTCAAGCTCTTGGCCTTTGATATAGATTTTTTAAAGTGTAGTAAGGGTAATACAAGAAATAACAATGTACCCACCATTCAAAAACAGAAATTAAACATGTTAACACAGTTGAAGGAAACACACACACACACATACACACGCAAAAAAAATACCAGAAATAAAGAGATATATATGATAGTCCTCCTCCCTTATCCTTGGCTTTGCTTTCCACAGTTTCAGGTACCAGCAGTCAACTGTAGTCTGAAAATATTAAATGGAAAGCTCCAGAAATAATCAATTCATAAATTTTAAATTGTGTGGTGTTCAGAGTTGTATGATGAAATCTCATACTGTCTCACTCCATCCAACCTAGGATGTGAATCATGCCCTTGTACTGCGTATCTACCTCACTTTCTCTCATTACTTAAGCATTGTATCATCTAACATTATCACAAGAATGGGTAGTACAGTGCAACAACATATTTTGAGAGACCACATTCATATAACTTTAGTTACAGTATATTATTATAATTGTTCTATTTTATTATTAATTATTGTTAACTTATTGAAATGTATATGTTATTAACCAATGCTACCAAATAAACCTAATAAATTTAATAAAGGTTACAGATTTTTAAAATGTAAATATTATTAAAAAAAACTAAGGCAAGAGTTTTTTTTGAATTGACTTGTCAGGAATCTGGGGCAATTTGACGATTGGCTACCTTAATTTTTATCTACAAGGTAAAAAGGAAAAAAAATGAGGCTATAGTATTCATTGAAGAAGCAGTTGTCAGTAATGTTAACTGAGAAGATGGTATAGTGGTGTTTGATCATTCTATGAGTGCTTAATATCTTTACTGGTATCTTCATTCAGGCTTTAATGGAGTATAAAGTCTTCTACTGTTTTGTTCCATCTCAGTCATGGGGAGTTCTTGTTTTATGTTGATATCCTAAGATAATCTTCTTTTCCAGGAAAAGAACACTGTGTCTTAACTGGAAACAACTAGGCCAGCTACCAGGTGTCAACAGTCAGCATTGTTCTATTTTTTTAAAGAATGGCTTTATTGAGATATAATTCACACATAAACTACACATATTTAAAGGCCATAATTGGGTAAATTGTGACATATATACATCCTTCAAATTATCACAACAATTAAGGTGGTGAATTCATCCATCACCCACAAATGTTTCCTGGTGCCCCTTGGTAATCTCCCTTCCTCCATCTCTCCACCTTTCCTGAAGCAACAATTGATTTAATTTTTGTCACTATAGAATACTTGGAATTTTCTAGAGTTTTATAAATTGAATCATACACAGTGTACTATCTTTTGTTGGCCCTTCTCAAAACATAGCTATTTTGAGATTCATTTATGTTGTTTTGTATCAATAGAAGGTTCCTTTTCATTGCTGAACATAGCCCATTGTATGGACATATGATAATTTATGTACTAATCTGTTTATGGACATTTTGGTTGTATCTAGGTTTTGGCTATTACAAATAAAGCTGCTATAAATATTTATATACAAATCTTTTTATTGACATATGCTTTCATTTTCCTTGTGTAAATACTCAGGAGTGGAACAGTGGGATCATACGGTAGACGTGAGTTAAAAGGTTTAAAAAACTTCTGGGCTCCTTTTATCTTTCTCTACATTTTGAGTTTTTAAGGTGTCAGTTATCTTAGGATAAGAGATTTCAATATTTGAGAGAGGAGGGAAGAAATGGTATTTGCAAACCACTCTTCCAGCTAATCTATTTTGTGTATAGATGAGGTATCTAGGCCACAAAAAACTGTATTAATGCCATTAAATAGGTGTCAGATCCAGTCCTAAATCCCTCGTCTTTTTGTACTGAGGTCTTGCTTTATCTCCAAGATGACTACCTCTTTTTCTGTGAAAACAGAATAAACCCAAAGATAAAATCAGGGTAGTTGTATTTATATTCCAGGTAGTTTCATGATACAACTACTATGATTATTTTATTTCAAAATGTCTCACTCCATTATTTCTATCACTTTGTGTCAATTTTTTTTCATAACAACATTCTTCCCTGTCTCTATGCTGTCCCCATTCCACTTCTTTTTATACAGTGATAATGGATTAATTTTCTTTCACTAGTTTATTTCTTACTCTGTTAAATTCCATATCCTTTATCTAGTTTTGAATGCTGTCTCTCTCTTAAAATCACTGATTGTGCCACTCTTGGGCTTATTTTCCCTGTGTGTTCTTTAGTCTCTCCAGTGTCCTAAAACATCTCATACTCACTGTCACATCCTTGATTTCATTTCATTATTGGAAAACCTTCTCAAATATGTATACTCATAAAACTAAATAAAAACTATTTCACTTGTTAAACAATAATGAATTAAAATATAAATAAAACTAAAAAATGAAATCAATAAAACTAAAATATTGACTAAATATGATCAAGGGCATTTCTCCAAACTAAGTTGATGATGATGGTTTTGATGAATATAGAAAGATATATTTGAATATTTTATTATTTTTGTTTGTTTTTATATTGACAATGATGAGACATCAATTGTATTTTTACTAATTTTTCAATTTTAACACTGACCTAATTTTATTTTTGTCTGATTTATATTTATTTTTATTGTTTATTCTATTACAGTTGTCCCAATTTCTTTTTTCCCTTTTGCCCTGCTCCACCCATCCCATCCCTCTTGCCCACAGTCAATGCTGTCTCTGTTGTCTATGAGTCTTTCATGCATGTTTTTTGACTAGACTTTACCTTCCTTCTACTATTTCCCCCATCCCTCCTACCCTCTTATACCTATCAGTCTGTTCCATGTTTCCATGTCTCTGGTTGTATTTTTCTCATTAGTTGATTTTGTTCATTAAATTCCAGTTATAAGTGAGGTCATATGGTATTTGACATTCACCAACTGGCTTATTTCATTTAGCATAATACTCTCCAGTTCCAACCATGCTGTTGAAACTGGTAGGAGTTCCTTCTTTCTTTCTGCTGTGTAGTATTCCATTGTGTAAATGTACCAGTTTTTTTAATCCATTCATCTAATAATAGACAGTTGGGCAGTTTCCAATACTAAGCTATTGTAAATAGCACTGCTATGAACATAGGGGTGCATAAGGTCTTTTGAATTGGTGTTTCATGATCCTTAGGGTATATTCCCAGAAATGGAATCTCTGGGTTCCATTTTTAATTTTTTGAGGAAATTCTGTACTGTTTTTCATAGTGGTGGCACCAATTGGCTTTCCCACCAATAGTGCACTAGGGTTCCCTTATCTCCACATCCTTGCCAGCACTTGTTGTTTATTGATTTATTAATGATAGCCATTCTGACAGATGTGAAGTAATATCTCATTGTGGTTTTAATTTGTATCTCTCTGATGGCTAGTGATATACAGCATTTTTTTTTCATATGCCTATGGGCCATCTGAATGTCCTCCTTAAATAACTGACTAGTCAAGTCCTCTTCCCATTTTTAATTGGGTAGTTTGTCTTTCTGGTCTCAAGTCATATGAGTTCTTTATATATTTTGGAGATTAAACCGTTGTCTGATGTATCATTGGCAAATATGTTCTCCCACATAGTAGGTTCCTTTTTCATGTTAATGATATAATTTTAAGTCACCACTTTTTTACTTTGATGGTATAATCAATTCAATATGCACTTCAAAATTCAATACTGAAAAATTAAAAAATAAGTTATTGCAAGTTTACTAGTCATTATTTTTCTCTTGTCCTTACATTAAAAAAAAGATCATGCAATAAATTCATTGGTGTTATGGAATAATCCTTACTGCAATGGCTCTTGTTCCTTTTGTCTGATGAGACTTGTATTCCAAGAGCTGCTTGATGACTCAGTTCTCCATCTGAACCTCTGTAAAAAGCCTTTCATGCATCACATACTAATATACTTGGACTTTACTCATGAATATGACCATAAATAATATTTTTCCTAGAACTCTTTGGCAGTACTTGGTCATGAAATAGTCATCCAGATGATTAAGATTAAGCTTCCTTATATATTTTTAGACTTTGATTGAACTGAAATTTTCAATTGGAAAAAATCTTACTCTTTGTCCCCTAAGAATGTGTCTAAGGAATAAGCAATAGGACTCTGGAAACCATAGGCTGAAACATGCTTACCAGGTATTACATTACATAGTATAGTTGAGAAAGAGAAATGCTATGTCAAAAATCACCTCACTGCTTATTTTATAGGAGAAAAAAAAAGAACAAAGAAGATTGCAGCATACAATAGGCAAGTAGGTAAAAGCTTGCTCTACTACCAGACCATTCTACCTGGCCCCTTTACCAGGCAGCTAGCAAATAATTTCTAAAATATTGTGAATTTATTTTATTTTTCAAAGTCATTTGCATTCTTTACTAGTGCCTGGAATACAAAGAAATATGACTATGTGATTTCAAAGTTCTCTTCGCTTTCTCTGTAGATAATAGCATCCACTGTGGTCAGAGTCCTCAATAATGTGATTCTGGACTCATAGCAATGAGAGGCTGAAAAATCATTGGTGATTACACTATTTATATAATTCTAGGGGAAGTAACCCATCTAATAAATATAATAAAGTTATAAGGCAGAATAGAGTGTCCAAGGCAGCAAACACAATAGGAAAAAGAGGAAACAAGAGGTATATGAAAAGAAAATGAGGCACATGCACAAGGAGAGAGAATATGAGAAATAGAGATAATATACCAACATCAGAACAAGGTGAATATTGTCCTTGGAAGTTGGTGAAAATATTCCATTTAATGAATGCTATATTGTAGCATTTTTGTTAATAAATTTGATACATGATATCCTTTAAGGACACTAATTATGTAGTTTTTATTGGTAAATGTTTAATAATAAAGTCCATAACATTAAAATTAATTAAGGTGAGCCCTAACTGGTGTGACTCAGTGGATTGAGCACTGGCCTGCAAACTGAAAGGTTGTGAGTTTGATTCCTGATCATGGCACGTGCCTAGGTTGCGGGCCAGATCTCTGGTTGCAGGTGTGCGAGAGGTAACCAATTGATGTTTTGTTGTTTCTTTCCCTCTTTAACTCCCTCCCTTCTCTTCTCTCTAAAAATAAATAAATAAAAATATTTTTTTAAAAAATTCATTAAGGTGAAATTAGTAATGAATGGTTCATATTGTTGATAAAGATCATATTTTATGACTTAGTACCTTCATGATTTTATTACTTTATTTTTAAATCATTTTTATTGTTATTCTATTAGAGTTGTCCCAATTTTTTCCCCATTTGCCTGCCTCCGCCCATCTCAGCCCCTGCTCCCACAGACATTTCCCACACAGTTGTCCATGTCCATAGATCATCCATACATGTTCTTTGACTAGTTCCTTCCGCTTCTTTCCACTGTTATCCCCCTCCTTCTCCACTCTGGTTACTTTCAGTCTGTTTTATGTTTTCATGTCTGTGGTTCTATTTTGTCTGTTAGTTTATATTGTTCATTAGATTACTCTTATAGGTGAAATGATATGGTATTTGTCTTTCACCAACTGGTTTATTTCACTTAGTATAATATTCTTCAGTTCCATCCATGCTGTTGCAAAAGGTAGGAGTTACTTCTTTCTTCCTTCTGCATAGTATTCCACTGTATAAATGTACCACAGTTTTTTGATCCACTCATGGTCACTTAGGTTGTTTCTAGAACTTCATTATTGTAAATATGTGGCTAGGAATATAGGAGTGCATAAGTTCTTTTGTACTGGTGACTTGAGACTCTTAGGGCATATTTCCAGCAAAAGAATCATTGGGCCAAACAGCAGTTCCATTTTAGTTTTTTGAGGAAATCCCATACTGTTTTCCACAGTGGCTGCACCAGTCTGCATTCCCACTAACAGTGTACTAAGTTTCCCTTTTCTCTGTATCCATGCCAGCACTTGTGTGTTGATTTATTAATGATAACCATTCTGACAAGTGTGCAGTGATATCTCATTGTAGTTTTAATTTTCATCTCTCTGATGTCTAGTAATGTTGAGCATCCTTTCATATGTATCTGGGCCCTCTCTATATCCTTTTCATTTAAGATATTGTATTCTTCATTTCTTCCTGGTTCTTATTCACAGATTCTATGTACTTTTTCATGTTGCTGTAGTTCCCACTAAGTTCCTTGTAGCTCCCATAAAGTTCCTTGTAGTTCATACAGGGTTCCTTAAGCATCCTTATTATCATTATTTTGAATTCTATGTCTGATAGATTGATTGCCTCAATTTTATTTATATCTTTTTCTGGGGATTCTTCCTTTCCTTTCAAATGGGGGTTATTTCTTTGTCTACCCATTTTAGTTGACTCTTTTTGTTTGTTTCTGCATCTCAGGTTCACCTGCTTTGCCTGCCTCACTTTTTGGGCTGGATTTCCATGGTAGGAGTTATGTGGGACTCCGTGATGCATTCTCTTTGATATCCTGATGTGGATGCTGTAGGGTTTCCCTTTATTCAGTTTACATTGACTCTCTTGTTGTACTTGGGCTTTGATTATTGATGGTTCTTTTATTGGTGGCTTCTCCCCTCTATCTGGTTGATTAGGAATCACAACACCAGCCATGTCTTACATGCTGTTGTACATGTGCTAGTTAACAAAGAAATACTACCCAGAAAACCAAACTCATGCAAGAAAAAAATCCCCTATCACATCAGCAGTATCAATAGCAATTGAGCAAAGATTATTAAAAGTGGAGAAAGATTAAGAATATAATAAAATAGGAAAAATGGAATGTGAAATAACTAAAGGAGATAAAAATGATTTTGAGTGAGAAGAAGGAAGAGAAATAATGATTATGGAATAGAAGCAAGGTGAAGAAAGGGAGAAAGTAAAATTTAAAATGTAAGTAAAGCAGGGAAGGGTGATGGAAAAATAGAGTAAGAAAAGAGAAGAGTGTAATATGAGGTTTGAATTAAAATTTAAAATGTAATGAGTCAAAGGAAACAAAATTGCAGAAAAACCACAACAGGGTCAATAACGTTGATAGCTGAGGAAAGGTTAATAAATGTGGAAAGAAAATAAGAATATTTTATGAAAGAGAAAAGAGAATGTGAGATGTCTACAGTAAAGAAAAATGATTTTGAGAAAATAGAGGGAGAAGTAATACTAAGAGTAAGGAATAGAATCCAGGATAAGAAAAGGGAAAAAATAAAATCCCAAACTCAGGACTTCTGGTCAAGATAGAATCATAGGTAGACATGCTTCCTTCACCTCCTTGTGCAACCATAGAAAGAATTACAATCAGATATCAAAACAAATAACACCCAAAACTATCAGAAAATTGAGCTGTATGGAGGTCTGGCAACCAAAGATTTAAAGAAGCTGCATCCATCCAGATGGGTATGAGGGGCAGAGTTGCAAATATGGGGGGGAATGGGCATAGACATTGTGTGGCATGGAGGTGGTAACATGGCAGAATGGGTGGTCCCACATTCATGTGTTGTAGATAAAAATTGGGAGGCATACCTTGGGAGTGAGTGATCTCAGCCCCAGGTCAGACTGCACAGCCCAGGGTTCCAGTACTAGGAAGATAAATCCCCATTACCTCTTGCTGTAATAACCAGTTGGGGTTAGGGTGGCAGAAGAAAGTGACAGGTGTTTGCTACTTAAAGGGCCCACAGGGACTTAGAATGTACACAAACCCACCCACTCTGGGTTTCACCCTCAGGGCAGCAGCTGGAAGTGTGCCAGTCACAAAAGGGAAGTGGGTGAAGTGACTGGAAACAAAATGAGTGCTGGGCAAACCTCCAGAAACCAGGCAGCAGCACTGTCCCTTCTCTGAGCCCTTGCCCCACACAGCCACAAAGCTATGAAGTAGGTCACCCAGCCCTGGAGATTACCTAAGACTCTGTCTCATACAATTTAACAGGTATGCTAAAATAGGGAGTCAAAGCAGCTCCACCTAATACACAGAAACAAATATAGAGATGCTGCCAAATTGAAGAGACAAAGAAATATTGCCCAAATGAAAGAACAGGACAAAACCCCAATAAAAGAACTAAACAAAATGGAGATGGCCAACCTATCAGCTGCAGAGTTCAAAACACTGGTGATTAGGATGCACAGAGAACTCACTGAGTATGATCATAAAATAAAGGAATAAATGAAGGTTACACTATGTGAAATAAAGAAAAATCCACAGGGAGCCAACAGGGAAGAGAAGAAGCCAGTATTCAGATCAACGATTCAAAAGATAAGGAAGAAATAAACACTCAACCAGAACAGAAAGGAGAAACAAGAATTTTTTAAAATGAAGATAGGCTTAAGAACCTCTGGGACAATCAAGATCTGAATCATAGAGGTGCCAGAAGTAGAAGAGGAAGAGGAAGAAATTGAAAACTTATTGGAAAAAATAATGAAAGAAAACTTGCCTAATTTGGTGAATGAAATAAACATACAAGTCCAGGAAGCACAGAGAATCCTAAACAAGTTGGATGCAAAGAGGCCTATTCCAAGACACATCATAATTAAAATGCCAAAGGTAAAAGATAAAGAGAGAAGCTTAAAAGCAGCAAGAGAAAAGAAGAAGAGTTACTTACAAAGGAGTTCCCATATGATTTCTAAACCAGTTGATTTCTAAAAAGAAACTTTGCAGGGAAAGGAGGGCCAAGAAATATTCAAACTGATGAAAAACAAGGACCTACAACCTAAATTATTCTATCCAGCAAAGCTATCATTTAGAATGGAAGGGCGGATAAAGTGCTTCCGAGATAAGGTAAAACTAAAGGGGTCTGTCATCACCAAGCCATTATTACATGAAACATTAAAGGGACTTATATATGAAAAAGAATATGATTGAAACCATGAACATTAAAAAGGCAATAAATTCACAACTATCAACAACTGAATCTAAAAAAAAAAAAAACTAAGCAAACAACCAGAATAGGAACAGAATCATAGGTATGGAGATCATTTGGAAGGTTATCAGTGGGGATGGGGAAGGGGGAGAATGGGGGAAATTGTGCACCAATTAAGAAACATAATTGGTAGAAATAAAATATGCAGAAGCTTCTTAAATATAGTATAGGAAATGGAGAAGTCAAAGAACTTACACACATGACCCAAAGACATGAACTAAGTGGGGTGGGGGGCGGGCGGTGGCTTCCTGGAGAGAAAGAGTGTTCCAGGAGAAAGTGAAGAAATGGGGAAAAATTAGGACAACTATAATAGTATAATCAATAAAATATACTTTAAAAAAATTCCAAACTCAAATAAGAAGGAAAGGAGGAAGGCAAAATGGAGTAAGACAGGGAGAGAGTAACCTATGAGATTTGAAATTTAAAAATAGTGAACAAATAGGAATGCAGTTGAAGAAGAATAGCAATAACTGTAATATCTATGCCAAACAAGCCACAATTTGTAAATGTGGAAAGAATATTATAAGAAGGGGAAAAAGAATGTGAGCTAACTAAAGGAAGGAAGAATGATTTTGAGATGATAAAGGGAGGAAAAATAGAGTAAGGAATAGGAACAAGGCTTAGCTCGGGCTGAGAAATCCCCTCACTGTGCACCTTTCTGATCTCTCTGACCAGCTGCTCTCGTGGGAGAAAACCACGCCCTTAATCCTTTCCCATTGGTAGCAGGGCAGCTGTGCTCAGCGTCCCTGCCTAGCACACCTCAGCTCCCATTTTGAAAAGTCTCTCCTGCACTCTCACCGATGCACTGAGTCACTATCCAGCTTTCTGTCCACACCACCTCTCTAAAAAGCCAAAAGTCTCTCACAGTCACAGCTGGTTGCGGACTGCCTCTTCCACCTGACCCAGGTGCTAATAGGATCTCTCTCTCTCTCTGGCATTCTCCCACTGCAACTATGGGTGTGCTACTTGCTCTGTATGTGTGTGTGTATAGCCTGGATCTCCCTGACTTTGTGTATCCAAGTCACTCCTGTTCCAGGTCAGGGGGTTCTCTGACCTGGGAGGTAAGGGAGCGGCAAAACTGTGATCTCTGACCAGGATCTCTGTGGCTGCAGATGCCACACAATGGGTATTTCCCTTTCACCCTGTAAAATCTCTTTATCCCTGTTGTGAAGCATTTTCTGTCCTCCTTGGCTTCCAAACTTCATATCAGCTAAGATTTCCATGAATGTTCAGTTTATCTTTTGGAAGGTCAGCCAAGTATCAGAGTTGGGGGCAAGAGCAAGTGGACTCAACTTCCACCTACTTGGCCACCATCTTCTTTCCTCTTCATGATTTTTATAGAAACTGAACTCCAGGTTTTTCTCAGATCTCACCAGTTTTTATATTAATGTCCTTCCTCTGTTATGAGATCCAATCTAGGATACCATGTTTTATTTAATTGTCTTATTCTCTTAGTTTCTTCTGGCCTATGAAAATTTCAAAGTATTTTGTTAATTTTTTATGACTCTGAGTACTAAGTAGTGGTCAGATATTTTGTAGCCTATCTCTCACTTTGGGTTTTTCTCTTGTTCTCCCCATAATTAGATTACAGTTATGGGTTTGGAGGAAAATTTTTCACAAACATAAAGTGTTCTTCTCATCACATGTTATCAAGGTATACATGATATTACCAACATCACTAATAACTAGCCATATTAACCTAGATCACTTGTTTAAGGTAGTATTGCTATAAAGTTATTATTTTCCCTTTTCTAGACTGTTTTTGGAAGTGATTTAGTAAAACCAGGCCACACTCAGTGGTGGAAAGAAAGTGAAGTAGAAGAATTATTAATCTCTACCTCCTAGAATGGAGAGCATCTACATAATAATATTTGGGATTCTTCTGTAAGAAAAATTTGTCTCTTCTCCATCAGTTATTTATATCATTAAGGATTCTTATTTTTAATAGTTTGGGTTATAATCCAATACTAGATTATTCATATTGTTGCTCAAATGTTCCAGCTCTGGCCATTGGAAACCCCTTCAGATTCATTTTTGTGTCTCTTTTGATGTGTCCTCACACTTTTATTTTTTGAATGCTACCATACTTCCTGGTACTAAAAGACACCCCAGGTTAATTTTTTTAAAAGATTCTATTTATTCATTTTTAGAAAGAGGTGAAAGGAGGAAGAGAGAAAGAGAAACATTGATGAGTGAGAAACATCAATCAGTTTCCTCTCATACATGCCCTGTTGACCTTTGGTTTGCAGAAAGATGCCCAACCAACTGATCCACACCAGTCATGGCTTCAGGTTCATTTTGTATTTCTCTACTACAGCCCTAGATTCAGCCATTTTTACAAATAGCTCTGGTTCCTTTTTAGTCTTTACTCACAAAGATAGAGGCTCTGGATTTGCTTGTAGCTACTGGGGTGTCATTGCTTCTAGGCCCTCTCAAAAGACAGAGCTAGAAAATATATGCATGTCTACTCACTCATATATATATACACACATACTTACTATCATTTCTGTCTCTATCTATATGTACTTATATTAAGCTAAACATGAGTTCATTCTGCTGTCTCCAACTCTAATCCATTACTCCATGGATCATTCTAGCCTCCTGCTACTGCATATCAATTATTTCTCTCACCATCAACTATCCATTAATTTATTTGTTCACCTCCAATATACATCTGAAGCAGTTTGAAAATTGTTAACCCACACTCTGTGAGAAAGAAATTAAGCAACTAGACTACAGTGCTTACATACAATTATTTTTGTCTTTAACATTATAGTTCCCAGTCAAAATACTGTTTTCCAGTTATTTAGGTCAGTCTTTTTTTTCCTATCATCATCAGTGAGATTATGTTATATATTTGTAGTTCTGTTATATTAATTTATCACAGCCAACATTCCAACACTGAAGTTCACTATTTGTGTGTTACATATCTGTAGGTTTTAAAAAATGCATAGAGATATATATCCACCATCCCAGTACCATACAGAACAGATTCATCACCCTAAAGCTTCTGTGTCCACCCTGATTTCCTCAACTCCTGGTGTATTTGTTTCTTAGGGTTTCTGTAACAAATTACCACAAACTAGGTGACTTAAAACAACAGAAATATATTTTCTCATAGTTATGGAGTTCAAAAGTCTGAAATAAAAGTGTTTGCAGGGTCGATTCCTTTTGGAGTCTCTAAAAGAGAATTTATTCCACACTACTCTCCTAGCTTCTCTGGTACCTGTCAACAACTTTTAGTATTCCTTGGTTTAAAGCTGCATAATTCCAATCTCTACCTATGACTTCATATGCCCTTCATGTCCTTGTGTCTGCACCTGTGTATGGGGGACTCTGGCTCATGAAGTCCCCTGATTCACTGCGGATGGAAGAGTCATTCCAGACACTGTTTGCCTGTTAAGGAAACGGGAAAGAAATTCCCTCTAGTGAGGAGTGCCCCGAGCCCCTATGCTCCATGGCTTTTATTGAAAGGGTTATAAGTGGGGAATAGGTAGCAGGAATGTATAGGTAATCCAATTACATCAGTAGTTAAGCTTACAGAGAATAGGTAATGTCTAAAGAAGAAAATGGCAGGAACACACTGAAGTGCTTGGGCTTGAGATGAGTAAACATTATGGTGTCAGATGAGATTTGGGTCAGGGTCCAGGAATTTTGTAAAATTCTTTCCCAGCCTTGAGCCGGTTATCTGGTATAAGATTAACAGAGCTTGAGGGAGAAACAAAGCATGCTTCAAGGTGTGTAATTTACTTTGAGGCCTGATTTCCCCTGGGGGACCTTGGAGCTATTATTGAGTCCTGCCTATTACCACATTACCAGTGTTCTGGCCAAGACTTATGGAGTCTCACTCATGCCCCAGCTTGTGGGAGACTACAGTCCCTGATACCACTCACAGTGGCCCCCTACACTTCTGTATCTCAAATCACCTTCTCCTTTCCCTTCTAAGGACACCAGTCATTGGATTTAAGCTTCCCCCTAAATCCAGGATGATGTGTCTATGAGGGGTTTTCTGGAAAAAATGAAAATTTGAATTGTTGGACTGAGTATAGCAAATTGTTCATCCTAATAACAAAAACTGTGAGTCTTCAAATAACAAAGTATCTCTAAATACTTTTTTCTTTTTAAATTTTATTTTAATTTATTTTTTCAAATACATTTGTTTCTGCCCCCCCGCCAACACTTTCCATTCTCCCCTCCCTCCTTCCCTCCCTCAGCTCTTCCCCTTTGGTTTTGTTCATGAGTCCTTGCTATATGTTCCTTGATTTTCCTCTTCCCTTCCTTTTCCCCACACCCACTCCCTCCTTCCCTCTTGTCTCTGTTGATTTCTTTTCCTTGCAGTGTTACTGGTCTTATTTTCCTTGTATCTTTGTATTGTTGGTTAGGTTCCGCTTATAAGTGAGATAATATGGTATTTGTCTTTCACCCCCTGGCTTATTTCACTTAGCATAATGCTATCCAGTTCCACTCATGCAGTTGCAAAGTTTAGTAGTTCTTTTTTCCTATCTGCTGCATAGTATTCCATTGTGTATATGTACCATGATTTTTGATCCAATCATCTACTGATGGGCATTTAGGTTGCTTCCAATACTTGGCTATTGTAAATTGTGCTGCTATGAACATTGGGGTGCATAGGTTCTTTTGTATTGGTGTTTTTGTGATCTTAGGGTATAGTTCCAGCAGGGGAATCACTGGATTGAAAGGCAGTTCCATTTTCACCTTTTTGAGGAAATTCCACACTGCTTTCCACAGTGGCTGCACCAGTCTGCATTCCCACCAACAGTGTACCAGGGTTCCCTTTACTCCACAGCCTTGCCAGCACTTGTTGTTTGTGGATCTGTTTATGATGGCCATTCTGACCGGTGTGAGGTGGTACCTCATGGTGGTTTTGATCTGCATTTCTCTGATGGCTAGTGATGCTGAGCATCCTTTCAAATGCCTCTGGGCCCTCTGTATCTCCTCCTTGGAAAAGCGTCTGCCCAGGTCCTTTGCCCATTTTTTTATTGGATCATTTGTCTTCTTGGAGTGGAGTCTAGTGAGTTCTTTATATATCTTGGAGATCAAACCTCTATCTGATATATCATTAGCGAATATATTTTTCCATAGGGTTGGCTCCCTTTTCATTTTGCTGATGTTTTCTTTCGCCGTGCAGAAGCTTCTTATTTTGATGAGGTCCCACTTGTGTATTCTTTCCTTTATGTCCCTTGCTTTACGAGACGTATCGGTGAAAGAATTGCTGCGTGGGATATCTGAGTTTCCTGCCAATGTTCTCCTCTAGGACTTTGATGGGGTTGCGACTTATAATTAAGTCTTTTATCCATCTTGAGTTTTTTTATGTGTATGGTGTCAACTTATGATCCAATTTCAATTTTTTGCATGTAGCTGTCCAGCTCCCACAACACCCTTTGTTGAAGAGGCTATTATTGCTCCATTTGAAGCTTCTGCCACCTTTGTCAAATATTAGATGCCCATAGAGACCTGGGCTTATTTCTGGGTTTTCCATTCTGTTCCACTGGTCTATGAGTCTGTTCTTGTGCCAGTACCAGATTGTTTTCGGTATAGTGGCTTTGTAGTAGATTTTGATGCCCGGTATTGTGATCCCTCCTACTTTTTGTTTCTTTCTCAAAATTGCTGACGCTATTCGAGGTCATTTATGGTTCCATATAAATTTTTGAAATGTCTGTTCTATTTCTGAGAAATACGTCATTTGAATCTTAATAGGGATTGCAATGAATCTATAAATTGCTTTGGGTAGTATGGACATTTTGATGATATTAATTCTTCCAATCCATGAGAACGGAATATGCTTCCATTTATTTGTGTCTTCCTGAATTTCCTTTTTCAATGTTGTATAGTTTTCTGCGTACAGGTCTTGTACGTCTTTGGTTAAATTTATGTCTAGGTACTTTATTTTTCTTCTTGCTATATCGAATGGTATTTTTTTTTTCTGATTTCTTCTTCTTCTATTGCATTGCTGCTGTACAAAAGTGCCTTTGATTTCTGAATGTTGACTTTGTATCCTGCTGTTTTGCCAAATTGACTTAGTAGGTTGAGGAGTTTTATGGTACAGTCTACATTGTTTTCTATGTACACTCTCATGCCATCTGCAAACAATGATGGCTTTACTTCCTCCTTTCCTATTTGGATGCCTTTTATCTCTTTCTCTTGTCTGACCACTGTGGCTAGGACTTCCAATACGATGTTGAAAAGAGGCGGTGAGAGCAGACATCCTTGTCGTGTTCCCGATCTTAGTGGGAAAGCTTTCAGTTTTTGCCCATTGAGTATGATATTGGCTGTAGGTTTTTCATATATGGCTTATATTACGTTGAGGAATGCCCCATTTATTCCCATTTATCTGAGTGTTTTGATCATAAATGGGTGCTGTACATTGTCGAATGCTTTTTCTGCATCTATCAAGATGATCATGTGGTTTTTGTCTTTTCTTTTATTTATGTGATGTATCACGTTTACTGATTTGCGTATATCGAAGCATCCTTGCATACCTGGCATGAATCCCACTTGATCGTGGTGGATAATCTTTTGAATGTATTGCTGGATGCGGTTTGCCAATATTTTGTTGAGGATTTTAGCATCTATGTTCATCAGCGAAATTGGCCTGTAGTTTTCTTTCTTTGTAGGGTCTTTATCTGGTTTTGGGATCAGGGTGATGCTGGCCTCATAGAAAGTCTGGGAGTCTTCCCTCCTCTTGGATTTTTTGGAATAGTCTGAGAAGGACAGGGGTGAGCTCTTCCTTAAATGTTTTGTAAAATTCTCCTGTGAAACCGTCCGGCCGTGGGCTTTTGTGTGCTGGGAGCTTCTTGATGACTGCTTCAATTTCCCCAGCTGTTAGCATAATCAAGCTTTCTGTTTCTTCCTCCTTCAGTATTGGAAGATTATGCTTTTCTAAAAATTTGTCCATTTCACAAGATTTTCAAATTTCTTGGCATATAATTATTCATAGTAGTTTCTGACGATCCTTTGTACTTCTGTGGTATCAGTTGTTATTTCTCCTCTTTCATTTCTGATATTATTAATTTGGGTCCTCTCCCTTTTATTCTTGATGTGTCTGCTTAAAGTCTTGTCAATTTTATTTATCTTTTTAAAGACCCAGCTTCTGGATTGGTTGATCCTCTGAATTGTTCTTTTTGTCTCTATGTCATTCAGTTCTGCTCTAATCTTGACTATTTCCTTCCTTCTACTTGCTCTGGGATTTATTTGTTGTTGTTTCTCCAGTTCTTGAAGTTGTAGTGTTAGGTCTTTTATTTGAAATGTTTCTATCTTTTCTAGGTAAGCCTGTATTGGTATGGACTTCCCTCTCAGAACTGCCTTTGCTGTGTCCCATAGGTTTTAGACTGTTGTCTGTTCATTTTCATTTGTTTCCAGAATTTTTTTGATTTCTCCTCTTATCTCATTATTGACCCATTCATTGTTTAATAGTGTACTGTTCAGTCTCCATGAGTTTCCAAGTTTTTGAAGTTTCTCTTTGATGTTGATTTCGAGTTTCAAGGCCTTGTGCTCTGAGAAAAAGTTTGGTATTATTTCAAGTTTCCGGAATTTACTGAGGCTTGCTTTGTGTCTTATCATGTGGTCTATCTTTGAAAAACTGCCATGAGCATTTGAAAAGAATGTCTATTTTTCTTCTTTGGGATGTAAGGTTCTATATATGTCAGTTAAGTCTCTTTGATTCAGTGTGTCATTCAGCGCCACGATATGTTTATTAATGTTTTGTTTGGAAGATCTGTTCATTTTTGACAGTGGGGTGTTGAAATCCCCTACTATCAGTGTGTTGCTATCTATATCTTTTTTGAAGTCATCCAACAATTTCCTTATAAACTTAGGGGCTCCTATATTGGGAGCATATAAGTTTACAATGTTGATGTCTTCTTGATAGATTCTTCCTTTAAGTATGATAAAGTGCCCCTCTGGGTCTCTCTTTATGGCCTTTGCTTTGAAATCTACTTTGTCTGATACAAGTATGGCAACGCCAGCCTTTTTCTCATGTCCATTTGCTTGGAATATTGTTTTCCATCCCTTTACTTTCAATCTGTGTAGGTCTTTTGCTCTGAGGTGGGTCTCTTGTAGGCAGCATATGTGTGGGTCATGTTTTCTTATCCATTCAGCTACCCTGTGTCTTTTGATTGGGGCATTTAGTCCATTCACATTGAGAGTTATTACTGATAGAAACTTACTCATCTTTTCTCTTTGTACTTGTGTTCCTCTCTGTCTCATTCTTTTCCTTCATCTGCTTAAACCAGTCCCCTTAGCATATCTTGGAGTGCTGGTTTGGTAGAGATGTATTCTTTTAGATTTCTTTTGTCTGGGAAACTCCGTATTTCTCTTTCTATTTTAATGGAGAGCCTAGCTGGGTAGAGCAGCCTTGGCTGTAGGCCCTTGCTTTTCATGGCTTGGAATATTTGTTGCCATTCCCTTCTGGCTTGGAGTGTTTCTGTTGAGAAGTCAGCTCCGAGGGGTATCGGGGCCCCCTTGTATGTTACTTTCTCCTTCTCCCTTGCTGCCTTGAGGATTCTCTCTTTGTCTTTGACATTTGCCATTTTAATGATGATGTGTCTTGGAGTGGACCTCCTTGGGTCCTTCTTGAGTGGGGTCCTCTGTGCCTCCTGGATCCATGAGAGCCTTTTTCTCCTCAAATTAGGGAAATTTTCCATCATTACTTTTTTGAGGAGGTTCTCCATTCCTTGCTCCTCTTCTTCTCCTTCTGGTATCCCTATTATCCGGATATTATTGCGTTTCAGGTTGTCCTGCATTTCCCTAAATGCTTCTTCATTCTTTTTGAGCCGTTTTTCCATTTCTTGTTCTTTCTGGGAGCTTCTTTCTACCTTATCCTCCATCTCACTAATTCGATCCTCAGCTTCATCCAGCCTGCTTTGGATTCCTTCTACTGTGTTCTTCAATTCAGAAATGGTATTCTTCATATCCTCTTGTGTCTTCTTGATAGTTTCTATGTCCTTTTCCAGGCTGATATAGTTTGCCAAAGCAACTCTTAAAAAAAAAGATTTAGCAATAAGTTTTCACCTAAACTAGAATTGGAGTAAATTGATTATATTCAAGCCTCAGCAGCCTTCCTCACTATGTTTTATGATATTAAGCCATTGCTATTATGTTTAACACTTCATAGAGTGAAAGCACAAGGTCATAAATGTCTCCTGCTGTGTTCATAAAAACTAAAAGGAGATGTTTTGCAATAAATACACTCTCGGGAAATTTATTGCTGTAAATTTCAGAAGAGCTAAATTATTTTGGGGTAGGTTAATCCTGTCAATAATTTACTCTGCCACTATAGCCATCAGTAAAAGCTTCTGTGAAACCAGTTAATAGCATTGGCAGTCACTGTGCTGTTGAGAGTAACAAAACAAAAACATGCAATGCTATATTCTTCCACTGTTAGATAATATGGAAAATAAAACTATATAGGTAGAAGGTATAGTAGCCACTCCAAAAGGGCTAAGAATATGTTTACACAGTGTTTGGTTTCCTCAAAATTTCAGAAGCTTAATTAAATTTATATATTCTCTTTTCATGGCACTTCATTATAATTAAAAAATATATTATCTAATTGGTAGCTTATTATCTGTCTTTTCTAGTAGAATATAAGTTCCATGAGAACACAAGACATGGTCCACTATGCCATCTTTATCAATGTATTGTTGGTGTTTAGTAATGGGTCTGACACATGGGAAACAGTCTATAATATTCATTGAATAAACAAAAATTAAATACATGAGTCATTAATTAGTACAAATATAAAATTGGGAAAGATATAAATAATCTGTAAAATGGTACATTTAAAACATAAAGCAAAATAATAAAAAGTCATAATAAGTCTCATACCTCAGTTGTAAATTTTTGCACCTGGTCTCTTTAGACCTGTTACAGATAAAAGAGAGATTATCTAGTCACCTCAAGGTACTGAAACAGGGCCTTGAGCTTTCAGACTGTCCAGAGCAGCAGCATATCCTTCATTGAGAAGTAAGAGCTGGGAGAGATTTTCCCTTTGGTTTGGAGAGATCCTGAATAAGGTATATGCAGCAGCTAATTTACCCAGGCACACTCAAGAACCACTACCATTCACAATTTGCCCCAGCCCCCAAACCAAGGCAGATATTGAGAGAGGGACCTGGTGCACTTATATTATCTGGGAGGTGATCCAAGGCTATATGTAGGATGAAGTGGAAAAAGTGGGAAAGGAGTGGACAAATGCCAAAAGAGGGTGCATTAAATAACAGGTAACAGCAGTGAGCAATTAGGGCTCAGTCCTGCTAGGTACCCTCTGGGAAATATGACTGTCCATGATTTGCAATGGGCTGATATGATATTTTAACTTATAATGGTGTGAAAGTAGTACATATTTAGTAAAAACTGTACCTTGAATTTTTATCATTTCCCTGAGCTAGTGATGTGCAGTAAGATATTCTGTCATGATGCCGGGTAGTGAGCCATAGTTCCCTGCCAGAGAACCAAGCCTGAAGGTAAGCAACCAATCTCTACAGTTTACTGTGTTGCCAGAATTTTTGGATATTGTGTTTTGTGTTTTCACATCTTGTCATGTCTGCAAAATGCCCATCTATGTCTCATGCTTCTGGTGAGAAGAAAAAGAAGGCAATTAGGCTAGAGATGAAACTCAAGGTAATTGCCCAACTGTAGGCTAATTTAAGTGTGCTGAACATGTTTAAGGTAGGCTAGGAAAAACTGTAATATTTGGTAGGTTAGGTGTATTAAATGCATTTTTGACCTGAGATATTTTCAACTTTTGATGTTTATTGAGATACAAATCCATCATAAGTCAAAGAGAATTTGTATATGAAATGCACTCCAGAATCTTCCCACAGAAGGAGGGAGAGGCTGGGGCATTTCCCTACCAACTCTGGCCCCCAGTTGGTTGAGGGTTACCCTAAGTGGCATTAACTGTTCACAATTTATAGATGCATAAGCATATATCTAAGCAAGCTCCCACGGTACCAGAGAAAACACTCAGGCAGAGCAGCAGGGAATCTCAGGTGCTTGAGGTGGGAACCATGCTTAGTAACTGTTGCAGGCGAACTGAGAGGTGGCTGAAGGGATATGGGGTTAGGTAAAAACAGTGTCTGTTCAACCACCTTACCTGTGTCTTATGCTTTCATATTTACAAAGCTCGTTTTCATATAGTTAGACTCTGCTATTGGAATTATCTCTAACATTCCTCATTTCACATTGAAAGAAGTTCACATTTTGAGGAGGTGAAGTCTCCTTCTCCATGCAATATACATCTGAGACAAGTTTCAGTAACAATCTTTTGACTTCAAATCCTGTTCTCTTTGCCTGATATTACCACCTCAGGAAAGATAAATTGGTTGACTTCCAAATAAACAATGATACTAGTCAGTACTTCATGTGCTAACCCCATAATTTACATAAATAGTGTTGGGGAATGTCCTGTCTGGTTTCAGGAACTCTAACCCCCACCAACAGGCGAGAGGGTCCCAAGGCTGGAGCTAATCAAGGAGACCTTGGGAAAATAGACCACTGAGGAGATAAAACCTGCCCCCCTGGCAGGGGAGCAGCCCCTGCCTCCCCCACCTTGCCCTGCTTGGCCCTGTGATGGTCAGTTGTTGATGACGGGTAAGGTTGCTCATGAGGAGAAACAACCTAAGGCAGACATCGGCCGGTATGGGCAGCAGACATGGACTGGGGGACACGGAGAAAGGGCAAAATGGTCTGCACCCCTCGGCCTGGCTTGGATATGGCTGGAGTCTTTATTCTATATGAAAGAAGTCTCCTTACCTTTTGGTGGCTCTGCCCCACCCACCTGGCTCAGGCTTGAAGCAATGTTAAAGTCAGGTACAGCCCTAAACTGGATCGGGTGGTTCCCGGGGACAATCAGGCTTAGAAGTTCCTCTAAGCATGTTTTGTTCTTCCCTCAAAAGCTATGATAACAGGCTCATACGGGGAAGATTTACATTATTAGTAGACCCTGACCTGAGGCAGATCTCTTGTGTTCCTTCAGTTGTTATCTGTGATCTCTATTTGTTTTCTGTAAACATAGCCTTTTGACATTGATTGATGAGCCTTGCTATATACCCCTGTGCATATGGTTCTCAATAAAAGCCTTTGGACCCCAGGGGCTCAGGGCCTTCCCCACTAGAGAGAAGAGCCATGTCCCCTCTCCTGGAAAACAGAGAATTACTTGCAACAACTCCTGTTTATTCCCCCCATCGGTGACAACCCTGGGTTAGGTTCTGTGGGATTCAGAACCCCGCTCCCTCCTCAGCTGACTCTGGACAGTAACCCTCAGATCCAGCAGTGCCCCATGCGGTGTTCCCCTCACAACAGGAAGTTTATGCCTCTTGCAGAAAAGGCAGAGAATAGTGGCCGACACTTGAGGTTCAGACAGGGCCTATCAGAAGAGTCAACTACAAAAGGCACTGCTCCAGCTGAAAAAAATTATGTTAGACAGATTCACCAGAGTGGTTCATTCAATGAGGCATGTTGAAATAACTCAACTTTTCTAAAAGAAAATAAATGATTTTTGAGGACGGAAATCTTTTCAGGAGAAATACAATGTCATTAGACAACCTGTTCAATAAGATCAAAGAAATATTAGTGTATGACCATTTTCCCTGGAAACAAATGTACATTAACAGTCTCTCTTCAGTCAGCTGCAAACTCCCACAACCTGTGTAAGGGGGCTGTACTGTGTTTAGTTGTATCTACCTTTTATCTTTAGGAGAATTAATTTATTTTTGATTTGGGTCAGGCATTAGTCTATTTTGATCTGTAGACCATAATGTGATATTTACCTAAGACACATACAGTAATATATCATTGATTTTGGGAAGCTTGCAAGAATCTAAATGTCATAGAAGTAAAACCCATACAAAGTTTCTACACTATTTTTCCTAGGTGACACATTATTTTAAAGGAAGATTTCAGCATTGAAAAAATATTTTGTATTGACGTTTTGGTGTTCTTAGGGTATAGTCCCAGCAGGGGAATCACTGGATCAAAAGGCAGTTCCATTTTCAGCTTTTAGAGGAAATTCCACACTGCTTTCCACACTGGCTGCACCAGTCTGCATTCCCACCAACAGTGTACTAGGGTTCCCTTTTCTCCACAGCCTCGCCAGCACCTGTTGTTTGTTGATCTGTTTCTGATGGCCATTCTGACCGGTGTGAGGTGGTACCTCATGGTGGTTTTGATCTGCATTTCTCCGATGGCTAGTGATGCTGAGCATCCTTTCAAATGCCTCTGGGCCGTCTGTATCTCCTCCTTAGAAAAGCGTCTGCCCAGGTCCTTTGCCCATTATTTGATTGGATCGTTTGTCTTCTTGGAAAGGAAAAGAAATCAATAGAGACAAGAGGGAAGGAGGAAGGGGGCGGGGAAAAGGAAGGGAAGGGGAAAGTCAAGGAACAAATAGCAAGGACTCATGGACAAAACCAAAGAGGAAGAGCTGAGGGAGGGAAGGAGGGAGGGGGCAAGGGAAAGTGGTGGGGGGGAAGGCAGAGACAAATGTATTTGAAAAAATAAATTAAAATAAAATTTAACAAAAAAGAAAAAATATTTTGTTTCTTCTACAGCATCAAGTGGCTATTAGGACAGTTTTCTCTAAGATTCTTTCAAGATTAAGAATTTACACTCTTGGTATTAAATAAAAAGCATGCCAATACTGGGAAACTCTAAGGAAATCCTATCAGCTACACCAGGCCTATCTTTGACATTTTTTTTTTTGTTACATTTAGATATTCTAATCTTCCATGTAGAATTCTTCACAAATATGTGTTTTTCTTCATAAGATGGTGCAGTAAGCTAGAATACACCAGAACCCTGAATATTCTGGGACTGATTAATAATTTCTATATCAGCTCCTTCCCTTGTTTCTTCCTCCTCTTATTAACATATTTATCAGGTAAAACAATTAAGTAAACACAAAGAAAGAAAATGTCATTTCACTTCTTGTTGGATTTATTCCTCCTTATGAGAAGGCTGATGATGTCTTATATATAGAGTGATTAGACTTGACAATCACAATTTTTCCTTCTATCAGAAAAAAAAATTAGTAATTTAAGAATAGGCAATCTTAGTAGAACCTCGATTTTGTTAATTTTTCTTTGGTTTGTGCTCATATATGTATATGTGTGTATTTGAAAACTAACCAATGGAATCCTTTGTTTAGAACAATATTTATAAAAATACATTAAGATTTCATATCATTGATACAAAATTCACATCTAGTATAAATAGAGAAGAGGAAAGGAGGTATCAGATAAAGAGGGGTAGACAAAGTACTTTATCATTTATCAAAATAGAAGATATTACATTTATATTTAAATATAACAAGTTATGCCTCTCACTTTTTCATTTCTATCCATCTCAATGTTATTTATTTGTTCACCTATGTATGCTGTTAAGGGGTACATTGTGACCACTTAATTTGGAGGTTTGGATTCGCAGACAATAAAGACCCTAAGTCAAATAAGAATAGCTAAGTATTTTATTAAGACAAAGCAAAGTAAAAGCAAGAATCAAGAGCATACATCACCATATAGGAAATCCCCAACATGAACATAGATGTTGGGGAATCCCGGAGACAGAGTTAGGAGTCCGACTGGGAAAGTTCCGAGCAAAAAGCATCCTTCTCTCTGGTGAGATTCCAAAGTCTGTCTTTGAGGGATAAGCTTAAATAGTTTTTAAACAAAGGTGGCTACGAGCCAAGGAACTTATGTGACTTGGTTAACTAACAGGTCCTTCCAGGAGAGGAGCCCGTTCCCTCGAAGAATCAGTTAAACATTGACGGTACTAGTCCCCCAAGGAGAAGGGCCCTTTCTCCCCAGCAGACAGCACGTTAACGTTCTGCTCTTACAATAAAGGTCACAGCTGGGGCATAAAGAGTGAGGTTTCTTCGTGTCCCTTTAACCTGCCACCATGGTATATCTGCTATGATATTTTCAGAAAAAAAATTTGTTTTAGCATAAATCATAATGTATATCTCAATAATTTAAATATTTTTTTGCAAACTAAACACATCTGTATAACCAACACCCAGATAAAGAAATAGAATATTACCAGAACTCCAGAAGTTTCCGTGGGACACTTTTAGTCACTCCCCTCCTACAAGGGTACATGCTATCCTAATTTCTAACCACATAGTTTAGTTTTGTCTGTTTTTAACCTTTGTATAAATGAAATAATACAGTACTTACACTTTTTTCATCTTGCTTCTTTCATTCAATAATTTGTGAGAATCATTCATGTTTTTGCATGTAGTTGTAAATTATTCATTCTCATTGCTGCATAATATTCCATTGTTTGAACATACCACAGTTTATTTTTTTCTATTTTACTGTTCAAGGACACGTGGGTAGTTTTTTGTTTTGGGGATATTACAAATAGCATTATAATATCCTCACATATGCCTTTTATTAAATATATGTATGCATTTATTTCCTGTGTATATCCATGAGTGGAACTGTTCCATCATAGATTATGCAAATTGCTCTTTAGTGGATACTGTCAGTTTTCCAAAGCAATTATATTAATTTACACTCCTGCCAGCATTTTTTGCTATCTTGTGCTAATGATTAGTAATCAAAAGTATAAAAAAATTTCCCAAATTATTGTTTTGAGTGTGGTGTTGGGGGATGGGAGAGAACAAAGGAAATAATAAAGAGAGGAGGACTCTGTTATTTTCGTTATAATGATTTAGCATTATGAACTGGGAAAATGAGGTGTCTGAAATCCATTTACATGAGAGAATTTGAAACCTTCTGGGAGAAAATTTTGGCCAAAAAAAAGAGTCAAATCTCTTAAAAACTTAGTAGAGGGGTTTTGAGGCCAACATAGCATTTTCTTTAAATGGAATTTATATCCTTGTCTAGCTGCAACATGTATCTTGGAGAAGGTGAAAAAGTAAATAAACTTCCTCCCTGATTTTTTTATGATATTAGGCTGTATTCAGACAGCATTGGTTGTTATGCGGAAGGGTTAAGATTCCAAAAAGAGACTAAAGTGTTCTCTTTCCCTTGGCATGGAGCATCTTGGGTCTTTGTAACATTCAGAGTCTCAGGAGCTTCTTTGCATTCATGATACCAGGTGTCACTGACCCATTAGGTTATGGCAAACATGTTAGGCCTGGTCAGAAATAGACCCCTCTGGGTATCAAAACAACTACAAAGAATCCTCCTAAACCCAGCAGAAAAGGAGTTAGAGTCCAAAAAAAATCATGCAGCCCACTACAGGAGAGATTAGTTTCTAAATTAGTTTCTATGTTGGCTTGCTAGGTTCATTTAAAAGGGGGAAATCCAGTCATCCACATCAGGTTTTGTCTTTTTTTTACTCATTCATTAATTAATTCACTAATTCATTCATTTATTCAACAAAGTGGCCTTTTAATGCTATCAATGCATCAAGCATGCATCAAACTCACTAAGGGTAAAATAGTAATCCAAAAGATTTGATCTCTGTACCTATTGAGTTTATTGCTTATCAAGAGTCTGTGTAGTAATACTGACTAAAAGCTATATATGGCTAGATAATATCCTGGCATCCAGAATGATCTGATTACACTAAGCACTCAAACTGAAAATAAAGTTTTAGATTAGATATTTGTTTTGTAAATATGAAATCAGAACCACAAAATGAATGGGCTAAAGAAAAGCAGAAAGGGCCGTGTTAGTTCTCTTTGTAATAAAGATGTTTATTTTTAAGAGCATGGTCCATTCAGTAACCCAAAATTAGTACATCATTTAATTTTCCCTAATTATTTTCTTGTCTGTAAAGTGGCATCATTACCTTCTATAATTTGCCTTACATGGTTACTTTGGGCATCAGCAGAAGTAATTTAACTCAAAGCACTTAAATAATAGTACATTCTGGGAAAAGGTAAGATTTCATTGCCATCATTGTCATCATTGTAAAATGACCAATATTACTCAGTGTGAAATAATAAATGCAACACTCTCTACATTCATAACCTCTTCACCAATGTGGAAAACAGAAGTTTATTTTTCAGTTGTTTTGTTTTTATGCATTCTGTACTATTAAACCTCATGAGAATTGCACACAGTGGAGAGATGACAGAAAGTTTGAGATTTCAGGATCTCCTCCCTCCACTTCATTTTACAGATGTGAAAATTTAAGTTATGATAGGTTTAGTCATTCACTAAGGGTCACACAGCAAAAGAAATGGGATGGCTGAAACTCATTAGGCATGTCAAAAATGCATTGTAACAAATCTAGTAGCTTAATTATAGTAGCAAATCTATGTTAAGTACAGATAACAAGTAAGCAAATAGCTTGAGAGACACAAAATTCTGAAGATGTGTTAAATTTAGTAACCTGTAACATGTTAAAAATAGAATAAATGCAATATATGATGAAAAAAATCAAAAGTCTACTTAAGAGATAAAAATTGATGGAAAGACCAAGTTATAATAATTACAAATAGCTGATAGCTATGTCATTTCCTATAATAAACCATCAATTGGTGAGTACAGTTCAATTTTGGCCCTGCCATAAAATGCATATAATCCAGAAAATGCATTTAAAACTCATGACTATTCAGTAAGCTTATTTGTGAGCTACGTGTGTGGTATAGGGACCCTTCTGTCTGTAGTCCTCCTTGCTTGAACTTCATCTCTGGTCTCATAACTACATTATCAGCAGGGAAGACAGTTGAAGGAGATAAGAAGAGAGGGGAGGGAAAAGATTCAAGTAGTGTGGTCTAAACAGTGTGAGTTGCACAATTTTTTTTACTTTCTTTTAAACTTGCAATATTTGTCTTTATTTTGTTTTTTATATCTTGAAAGTGAAAAGAAATACTATTTAGTCATTTTTTAAAAATACTTGTTCTATGTATTTACAAGCCTTAAAGTTGCTCTAAAGATTTCAATAGTATTAAGAATACTGTTGATTTGCACTGCTTATTTTGGTCCACAAGCTTTTCTGTTTAGTAGTTTCTGAGAAAGTTTATTGTTGCATGAAGATAATAACTCACATGACAACAGTCAAATGGCATAGACCAGATGATACCAGTAGTGCAAAGTGACCCATTCAGTCAAACTGCCATCAGGAAAACAAGGCCTCTAACCTGAATGCTATGACAGTAACAGGATATTGAAGTCTTTAACTTCAAGTCTTAGAAGGCTTCTTGCATACAACTAAATTAAATTTCCTTGAATTCAACCAGGTTTTCTCTCAAAAAATGCTCATTTATTTTCAGAATAAAAAACTATCAATGACGTGCACAGATGTTTCAGTAAACAGAAAAATAACATATTTATGTTTACAGCACATTAACTTTTTGCAAAGACTCATAGGATATGTGTCATGTTTTACCTTCCATGTTTGTGAGATTAAAGATAATGGAAATGGAAGCCAACTCAATGCTTTCCCTTTTGTATAAGAACATAATATAAATTGAGGAAGAAAGGAAAAAATACAACCTTGAAGCTATGTCTAACATTCTTTTGAGCTTACTCAACAATGTGGAATTCACAATGTTCATTACCAGAGAGAATGAAAATGAAACTAATAGTTTCTGGGTTTATCTGATCCCAATTTTTTTCTTTTTATCTGATTCTGATTTTCTCATTAAGATTTAATGGCTTATAAAAAGTTGGATACTTTTAAAAATTATTTATTATGAAAACTTTGAAACTTATAGAAAATAGTATAATGAACCCATGCCTCCAAAACTTAGAGTTAATAATTTTTAGTATTTTGCATATTTATCTGTTTTTGACTGAAACATTTGAAAATAAATTACAGACTTCATAATAGTTCATTTCAAATGCTTCAGTTTACATTTCTAAAGATGACATTCATCTATGTAACCACAATACTATACTCTGGTTTCTCTTCGGATCATATAAATCTTTTGCCTTTTACTATACAACCACAACATCATCACAATTAGCAAAATTAATTATTATTTTTTAGTATCATCTAATGCCTGGCCTATATTCACATTTTACTCCAGTTGTCTCCAAAATGTCTTCTACAGCTGGTTTGTTTAAACAAGGCTTACACATTCTATTTATTTGTGTGACCTCTAAAGTCTTTTAATCTACGGCAGCACTCACACTCTCTTTTTCCATAACACCGACTTGTTAAAAAATACCAGGTCAATTATTCTACATTCTGGAAGTATTTGTATTCTCATGCTGAGTTGATTAACTTGTTCTCCTATCTTACATATTTCAAGAAAACTGTAAATAAGATCTATAAGTTTGATTATTTTCAAGTTAAATATTTTGTTGTAAGAATTCACCATACGTGTGCTATAGGCATTTTATTGTATCACATCAGGAGGCACGTAGGTCTGGTTCTAACTTTCCTGTTTCTCAAAGTTAATTGTTGATTGTTGAAATATTAATTTCATGAGCTTTTGTTCCAGGCTGAAGAAACTGACTATCAGTGCAATTAATCATTAATTTGAGGATGACCAAATTGTTTTTGTTATTAAAAGAACTAGCCAGTTAGTTCATATTAACCGTATCATAAAATCATAGGTGCTATACATTGCCCTCTCTTTTGGAATAAAAACAGCTTTCATAAGGTCTTTTAAAAGAAAGCATTTTTCAAATAAAATAAAATGTAATTGCTGGGTAAATAATTAGATATGAAGCTTTCATAGGAAGAAATTCCTTCTGCAATGTGGTGAGCATATTCATTAAAAGACATGGCTTCCTCGTTAACTGCCTGGATCAGTCTTTATATAGCAAACTTATATGAGGATTTTTTGTTTTGTTTTTGTTTTTACTGGCAGTTTAGGACTCATAAAAATATCCCTTAAATTGCCTGCCCTTGTTTTTCAAGTTACTTAATAGGGGCACTGGGAAAACTTTTCCATTTATTACTTTTGTCACTTTACTGAAAAACATCTTTTATCAACAAATGTGTTCACTATGCCAGCCAGACAAAACTCAGAAGAAATGTTGTTCTTCCCACTGCTCATATTCCTCAGTTTATCCTGGCCTTCTAAATTAGTTTCTGGTTTCCTTAGATGGCACACAAACTCACAGTTGGAGGTCAGAATCTTAAACACATTAAAATTGGAATGATGTTGCACTGCAGAAAAGTTTTGGAGTGCTTGCCAGCTTGTTGCCAACTCTTTCTCTAGAAATCACTCCTCTCCTCTCACACACCTTTCCTCTTCCAAACTTATTGGATCCACCTTGAGTAAACCAATTAGCAAGATGTTACTGGGGTGAAGTCTGAATTATGTAAAGCCAAAGCCATGAGGGGAATGAGAAACTTGAGACAGTAAAAACTGGAATTCAGAAGGGAGAGAGCTGCAGATTCACCAAGAGCCCATGAGAGCCCTGAGAGACAGAACCAATTCAGTTTTTCAGGGACAAAGAAAACAATTTTGTTTTCTCAATGCCAAAGAAAAGAGTCATTCTCTCATAGATTCTCAATTTCTTGAACCAGTTCCCATGAGATCTAGCAGTATTTTTCTCTCCAGCATTGCTATATATTTACAACGTTACATCATCTTGGGGTTTTTTTATTGTTGTTCAAGTACAGTTGTCTCCATTTTCCCACTACCACTGCCCTCCACCCCACCCATCCCCTCATCCCACCCTTGAGCCTACCCATTTTGGCTTTGTCCATGTGTCCTTTAAACATGATCCTTGATGACCTTTCCCCTAATTTTCCTCCATTATTTCATTCCCCCCTCCCCTCTGGTTATTGTCAGTTGGTTCTTTATTTCAACGTCTCTGGTTATATTTTCCTTGCTTTTTTGTTTTCTTGATTATGTTCCACTTATAGATGAGATCATATGGTATTTGTCTTTCATTGCCAGGCTTATTTAACTTAGCATAATGCTCTCCAGTTCCATCCATGGTATCTGGAAAAGTAATATTTGACAAAGAAAGCAGAAGCATAAAATGGAGCAAAAATAGCCTCTTCAACAAACGATGTTGGAAGATCTGGACAGCTACATGCTAAATAATGAAATTTGACCACCAACTTACACCATAAACAAAAATAAATTCAAGGTGGGTAAAAGATTTAAATATAAATAGAAACATAATAAAAGTCCTTGAAGAAAACATGGGCAGGAAAATCTCAGAAATTCCATGCACCAATATTTTCACCAACATATTCCCTAGAGCAAGGGACATAAAGGAAAGAATGAACAAATGGGACATCATCAAAATAAAAAAACTTCTCCATGGCTAAAGAAAACATCTTTAATGTAAAATGAAAAGGGAATC
This sequence comes from Pteronotus mesoamericanus, assembly GCF_021234165.1. Taxonomy (NCBI): domain Eukaryota; kingdom Metazoa; phylum Chordata; class Mammalia; order Chiroptera; family Mormoopidae; genus Pteronotus; species Pteronotus mesoamericanus. The sequence goes on from NW_026555072.1 coordinate 7,118,071, forward strand.
ATCTTGGGTTTAATTTAACCAATGGCAAGTTGATTTATGTCACTTCCGACCAAAGAAGCTGACAATGTAATATAGTACATATTATCTGTCAGTGTTTTAATCTGGAAAATAGCAAGTGGAAAAATCACCTTATTCCTCTTTACAGATCTTGCTTGTTAAGCCTGAATTGTTTTAGCTTTGGATAAGAAGAGTTATTTTGTCAGAATCTTTCTTTTTTAATACCAGGAAGAGCTGTATTTCTCCACAGAATTTGACTTAAATTTTCTGGTCACCATGAGTTAGGAAGGTGATAAAGCTTGCCTATTTTATTTTCATGACAAAAAAAAAAGCTTAAAAAATAAATTTGAGAGGATTCAAGATGGAAGAAGAGTGAGTAGAAATCACACTGACCCCCTCCCAGGACCAATCTGGAATTATAACTAAATTGTGGGGAAGTCACCTGGAAAACATCCAAACAATAGCAAGAGAGGAGACTTAAAACCTCGGACAGAGAGATGAATTGGCTTTAGCACAACCTAATGGGTAAGGAGTGCAGTAGAGGCTCAAGAGGGTGGGCTAGGCACCTACAGGTGGCAGCACCAGAAGGATCTTGAAATGGCCAGTTGGACACCCCAGAGAAGAGTGAGGTCTAAACCATAAGCAGGGATCTCCAGTCTACAGCACCAGAGCCCAAAAAGCAAACAGGTAACAACCAGCTGCAAAAAGTGTAGTTGTGCTCTCTTCCAGAGACAGGCAGATGGAGAAGCAAGGAGCCATTTAAAAGGCCAAAGCAAAAATTTGAAGTGGCAGACACATACCTGGTCTCTGGCAGAGGCGGGAGCATAGTGGGCTGGAGCCACGTGAGGAGAGACTGGAGAAGGAGGCGTCGGGGAGCGGACTGAGTGAGTGGCTGGCAAGATCCTGGTGCTGACTAACTCACCATTCCGCAGCTACCATCTTGCGTTGGCAGACCACTCGCCTGAGTGTCAGCAGCATGACAGGACACAACAGCCACACTCCCAAGAGGCTCAGCCCTGGCCCATTGTTGCACAGGTCTGGGTACTGAGTACACAGCATCAGTCACAGATAGTAGATCCCTGGCTAAAGGGGATGTAAAGAGGTTTAGAGATGCTTGAGGAGAGTCTGGAGAAGGAAGCCTTTGGGGGAGAACAGAGGGAGTGGCCAGGGGTCCAACTGCTGACAACTTCCTCATACAGCAGAAGCCATCTTGCTCAGACAGACTACTCCCAGGAGATGTAGCATCATGAAAGGACCCAATAGCCCCGCCCAAACAAAGGACTCTGCCCAGCCCTGACTGCTGAGGGCAGAATGACTAGATTAACAGATGAAGGAGACAGAGACACAGGATATTTCTGGAAGTCTCTAAGAGACTGACTAAAGTCAGAGGTAGTCAACAGCTGACATCATCAGAGACAGGTCGAGAAAGAAAGAAAAAAAAGGCGATCCCTACCATAGAAGTATACACCGCAAAGTCAGGAAATCAAGACAGATCAATTTAAGAAGCAGAAGCTAAGAAGAGTCTCACATATAATGGGAAGAAAAAGAAACATCTCCAATCAAAAGGAAAGGAAGAATCCCCAGAAAGAGAATTAAATGAAATAAAGGCAAGTAAACTATCAAATATTGAGTTCAAAACAACGGTTCGAAGGAAACTGAGTGAGCTCAGTAAGATCAAAGAGAATTACCAAAAACTAGAGGGAAACTATGAGGAACCTATTGCAAACTATATCAGCATGAAAAAAGACATAGAAACTATCCATAAGAGGCAAGAGGAAATGAAAAATACAATTTCTGAAATGAAGAACATCATAGAAGGAATCAAAAGCAGCTCGATGAATCAGAAGATCGAAATAGTGAGATGGAGGACAAGGCAAAAAAGTCTCCCAGAAAGAGCAGGAAATTGAAAAAGGACTCAAAAAGAATGAAGAGGCATTCAGGGAAATGCCGGAAAACCTGAAATATAATGACATCCGTATAACAGGGATAAAAGATGGAGAAGAAGAACAAGGGATAAAGGCCTGTTTGAAAAAGTAATGATGGAAAGCTTCCTTAACTGGAGGAAAGAAAAAGTCATGCAAAGCTAGGAAGCACAGAGAGTCCCATTCAAGAGGAACCCAATGATGCCCGCTCCAAGGCACATCATCATTAAAATGGCAAACATCAAAGACAAAGAGAGACTCCTAAAGGCAGCATGGGAGAAAGGTAGTAACAAACAAGGGAGCCCCAATACAGCTAGCAGCTGACTTCTCAACAGAAACACTACAAGCCAGAAGGGAAGGGCAGGAAATATTCCAAGTATTGAAAAGCAAGGACCTGCAGCCAAGACTATTCCACCCAGCAAGACTCTCAATTAAAAAGGAAGACAAAGTAAGGAATTTCCCAGACAAAAGAAGGCTAAAGGAATACACCTCCACAAAACCAGCATTACAAGATATGCTAAAGTGACTGCTTTAAAAAGATAAAGAAAAATAGTGAGAAGGAGAGGAATACAGATACAAAAAGAAAAAAATGAATAAGTACCTATCAATAATAACTTTAAATGTAAATGGATTAAATGACCAAATCAAAAGTCATAGGACAGCTGAATGGATAAGAAAACATGACCCACATATATGCTGCCTACAAGAGACCCACCTCAGAACAAAAGACTTACACACACTGAAAGTAAAAGAATGGAAATAGTATTCAAAGCAAATGGTCAGGGAAAAAAAAGCTGGGGTAGCAATACTTATATCAAACAAAATAGATTACAAAACAAAAGCCATATAAAAAGACCCAGAAGGACTCTTTATAATACTCAAAGGAAGAATCCTCCAAGAATACAAAGATGCAAGGAAAATAAGACCAGCAACACTGAAAGGAAAAGAAACAAACAGAGACACGAGGGATGGGGGTGTTGGTAGAAAAGGAAGGGAATGGGAGGGTTGGGGAATGTGTAGCAAGGTCTCATGGACAAAACCAAAGGGGAAGGATTGAGTGAGGGAGGGGGGAGGGGGCAGGGGAAGGTGGTGGGGGGAAGGCAGAGACAAATGTATTTGGAAAAATAAAAAGATTTTAAAAAAGAAGACAAAAACTTTGTAAACATATATGTACCCAACATAGGAACACCCAAATATATAAGGAAAATCTTAGAGGATTTCAAGAAAGATATAGACAGTAACACACTGATAGTAGGGGATTTTAACACCCTACTATCAAAAATGGATAGATCTTCAAAACAAAATATCAACAAAGACATTCTAGAATTGAATGATGCATTAGATCAAATGGACTTAACTGACATACATAGAACCTTTCATCCCAAAGAAGAATACACATTATTTTCAAATGCACATGGAATATTTTCTAAGATAGACCACATGATAGGACACAACATAAGCCTCAACAAATTCAGGAAAATTGAAATCATAACAAGAATTTTTTTCAGACCAGAGAAGCTTCAAACTAGAAACCAACCTCAAGGAAAAAATTCAAGAAACATTCACTCATGGTGATTGAAGCATGCTATTAAATAATGAATGGGTCCATAATGACATCTAAGAAGAAATCAATTTTTTTTCTGGAAACAAATGACAATGAACACACAACAGTCCAATATCTATGGGATACAGCAAAGGCAGTCCTGAGAGGGAAGTTCAGAGCAATAAAGGCCTACTTAAAAAAAAGAGAAACATTACAAATAAATGAGCTAACCTCCAGCTTCAAGACCTGGAGAAAAAACAACAAACAAAACCCAGAGTGATTAGAAGAAAGGAAATAACCAAGATCAGAACAGAATTGAATGACATAGAGTAAAATAAAAAATCAAAGGATCAACAAATCCAGGAGCTTGTTCTTTGAAAAAATAAACAAAACCAACAAGCCTTTAAGCAGACTAATCAAGAAAAAAAAAAAAAAAAGGAAGAGGACCCAAATAAATAATATCAGAAATGAAGGAGGAGAAATAACAGTTGATACCAGAAGACTACAAAGGATTGTAAGAAATTACTATTAACAATTATATGTCAAGAAATTTGAAAACCTCGAAGAAGTGGACAAATTTCTAGAAAAAAATATAACCTTCCAACACTAAATGAAGAAAAAGCAAAAAGCCTCAATAGACCAATAACAGCTAGTGAAATTGAAACATTAATCAAAAAAACCCAGCACACAAAAGCCCTGGATCGGACGGTATCACAGGAGAATTTTACAAAACATTTAAGGAACAGCTAACCCCTATCCTTCTCAGACTATTCCAAAAAATCCAAGAAGAGGGAAAACTCCCAAACTCTTTTTAAGAGGCCACCATTATCCTAATCCCAAAACCAGGTAAAGACCCTACAAAGAAAGAATACTACAGCCCAATATTGCTGATGAACATAGAGGCCAAAGTCCTCAACAAAATATTGGCAAATCGCATCCAGCAATATATTAAAAAGATCATCCAACATCATCAAGTGGGATTCATCCCAGGAATGCAAGGATGGTTCAATATTTGCAAATCAATAAACATACTACATCACATAAACAAAAGTAAAGACAAAAATCGCATGATCATGTCAATAGATGCAAAAAAAAAGTATTTTCATATACAGCACCCATTTAGGATAACAACACTCAGTAGAGAGGGAATAAAAGGGGCATAGCTCAACATAATAAAGGCCATATATGAAAAACCTACAGACAACTTCGTACTCAATGGGAAAAAACTAAAAGCTTTCCCCCTAAGATCGGGAGCAAGACAGTGATGTCCCCTTTCACCACTTCTATTCAACATAGTATTGGAAGTCCTAGCCACAGCAATCAGACAAGAAATAGAAATAAAAGGCATCAAAATTGGAAAGGAGGCAGTGAAACTATCATTGTTTGCAGATGACATGAGAGTGTACATAGAAAACCCCATAGACTGCTCCAAAAAACTATTCGACCTGATAAGTGAATTTGGCAAAACAGGAAACAAAGTCAATATCCAGAAATATAAGGCATTTTTGTACACCAAAAATAAAATATTAGACATAGAAATCAGGAAAAAAAATCCCCTTTGCTATAGCAACAAGAAAAATAAACTACCTAGGAATAAACCTAACCAAAGAGGTAAAAGACCTGTGCACAGAAAACTATACAACACAGAAATTAAGGATAACACAAATAAATGGAAGCATATACCTTGTTCATGGATTGGAATAATTAAAATCATCAAAATGTTCATACTACCCTAGGCAATTTTTAGATTCATCGCAATCCCTATTAAAATACCAATGATGTTTTTCACAGACATAGAATAAACATTTTAAAGTTTTATGGAACCATAAATGACCCCTAATAGCTGCAGCAATTCTGAGAAAGAAAAACAAAGTAGGAGAGATCACAACCCCTGACATAAAACTATATTACCAGACTAGTGCAATCAAAACTCTCTGGTACTAGCATAAGAATAGATACATAGATCAATGGAACAAAATAGAGAGCCCAGAAATAAACCCATGTCTCTATGGCCAATTAATATTCAACAAAGGGTGCAGAAGCATAAAATGAAGTAAATATAGCCTCTTCAACAAATGGTGTTGGGAGAGTTGGACGGCTATATGAAAAAAAAAATGAAATTCAACCAACTTACACCATTCACAAAAATAAACTCAAGATGGATAAGAGACATAAACGTAAGTCGCAACACCATAAAACTCCTCGAGGAGAACATAGGCTGGAACTCTCAGATATCCCACACAGCAATATTTTCACTGATATGTCCCCTAGAGCAAGGGACTTAAAGGAAAGAATAAACAAATGGGACCTCATCAAAATAAGTTTCTGCAAGGCTACAGAAACATCAGCAAAATGAAAAGGGAGCCAATGGTATGGGAAAATATATTTGCCAATGATACCTCAGACAAGTGTTTGATCTTCTAAATATATAAAGAGCTCATATGACTCCACTCCAGGAAGACAAAGAACGCAATTAAGGAATGGGCAGAGAAGCTGATCAGACACTTCTTCAAGGAGAATATACATAGAGCTTACACATATGAAAGGATGCTCATCTTCACTAGCCATCAGAGAAATGCAAATTAAAACCACAATGAGATCCCACTTCACACTGGTCAGAATTTCCATCATAATTAAATTCACAAAGAATGGGTGCTTGTGAGGCTGTGGAGGAAAGGGAACCCTAGGCACTGTTGGTGGGAATGAAGACTGGTGCAGCCACTGTGGAAATAGTGTTGAATTTCCTCAATAAGCTAAAAATGGAACTGCCTTTTGACCCAGTCATTCCAATGTCAGGACTATAAGAATCCCAAAACACCAATTCAAAGTAATCTATGCACCCCAATGTTCATAGCAGCACAATTTACAACAGCCAAGTACTGTAAGCAACTTAAGTGTCCATCAGTAAGTGAGTGGATCAAAAAACTATTGTACATTTTCACACAGTGGAATACTACGCAGCAGAAAATGGAATGAACTACTGCCCTTGACAACAGCATGGGTGGAACTGGAGAGCATTACGCTAAGTGAAATAAGTCAGGTTGTGAAAGACAAATACTATATGATCTGACCTATAAGTGGAACCTAATCAGCAAAGCAAGTAGACAAGGAAAATATGACCAGCAACATTGAAAGAAAGAAGAAACTGACAGGGATGGGAGGGAAGGAGGGAGAGGGTAGTGGGGAGAGAAAAGGGAAGGGTCAGAGCAAGGAACAGGTGGAAGGACACATGGACAAAGCCACGGTGGGGAAGTTTTAAGGTGGGGAGGTGGGGTGAGTCGGGCAGGGAAGAGTGGTGGTGAGTAAATGGAGACAAATATATTGGAACAATTTTAAAAAATTTTTGAAACCCATATAGAGGAATGGCTTAGAACAGCAATATTCAAACTTTTCATCATGACACACATAAACTAATTACTAAAATTCTGGGACACACCAAAAAATATATTTTTTCCTATCTAGCCAAAAAATGGGTATAATTTTTTTATTCACTCACACCAGATGGCTGTGTTGTCCTTATTTTATTTGACAATCTCAAGAAAAGAAATTAAATTGTCATGTATTGAATGTTTAAAAAATTCCTGTGGCGCACCAGTTGAAAATTTCTGAATTAGAAGTTTGTAATATATGATTTTTCATTAAGCTCATTCCTGGATTCATTTTCCAAAATTATTTTTGTTCTTTCTTATTCTCCTCTCCTTTCAGCCATTTCTATCTTATGTAATCCTTTTTTATTTTATAAACCCTTTAAATAAATGTTAATTAATTAATTAATTAATATCATATCCAATGAGTCTAGAACATAACTGTATGCATTAAAGATGTTCCATAAATTCCTGTTGAGTCTTCTTTCACTTTAAGTCACAAATATTCTTCTGAATGGAATAAGCAGTGATTACCCAGCAGAAGACTCTTTGAGGCCTTAAGGAGAAGGTTCTGCCCAAGATTTTGTGGTCATTATCTAAATCTCTATATACTTACATCTATCATTTATCAATCATGTAGATGCAATTTTCAAAATTCTATATTCTATATATTTATTTTGATATATGTATACATTTTAAATATTAAATACAAATATGATACTTTGTATTTTTTCCTGTCTCATTTCATGAAACACTCACTCAAACTCTATATGTATCTTCAACATCACTTCCTAGCATTACTGTTTCAATCTCTAAATTCTCCTTTAAAACTTTACATTATGAACATTTCAAACATACTCAAAAGTGAAGTTTATAATCATTTATGTACTTACTGCCTGGCTTCAACAATTATTGATATATGGACAATTTTATTTTACCTGTATCTCTACCCATTCCCCTTTCCTAAAAAAACAGCCCTATAAAATCCAATTTAAATTGGATGAACTTATGATGTGTTTTACCTTTAAAATATCAGGTCAAGCCACATTGAACTTGTGCTTTTCTACTACTTTTTAATTTATAGAAAAGGCAATTTCATATGGTTCACATAGTTTCTTGTTCTGTCCAATAAGGCCAGAAACAATGTCCAATCTAATAGCAATGAGTGTTTCTGCTACCTGAATTGTGGTCTCTGAATATCACTTCTTATTAAAAGAAACAAGGGTTCTAGCGTTTTTGGAAAAATAGCTAATTTTACCTCTGGGGCATGAAATGTGCAAGATAAGCTTGAAATGTCTTGCCATACCATAAAGCAAGGATATTTACAAAGGCTATTAAGATAGGGTAAAGAGGACTCAGGAGCTAATTTGATGTTTTTGATGATTATTGCACAAAAATTAAGACAAAAGCATTTTCTCTTCACATTTTCAGAACTAGAGCAGGTTAGGGGAATTTGACTTGAACCAGTTAATCATAGCCTTTGTTAGTGATTTTCTATTTCTCATCTCCAGGAGAGACATTTCTCTAGAGGGTTGGTGAGTGATATTTCACTGATAAACTTTCTTTTAGAACAATTATCACTTAACTCCAGAGAAGGTCAATGGGTTAGAAGAAGGTGGTAATTTACCGTTCTGTTTAGCACAATAACACATCTATAGACTCTGGATATATTTAAATTTGGAGTTCTCTGTATAAAGAAATGAAGGTCCTTTAGTTTGGGGAAAAAAGTGAAACAAATCAGTATGGGGATCATTATCACAAAGGACTGCCAAGTGCCTTAGGACAAAGTAAAGCTATTTGTGATTCTAGTAATTCCTGTAAGGAAAATTTAACAGATCTTCCTAAAATACTATCAAGTGCTTCAAAAGGAACCGAATAATTGTTTGCCTCTGGTAAGTCTGAATTCAACTGAAAAAAAAATAGATAAACATATTAGAGAAATGTATAGGTTCTTCTACCACACTGGATTTCTAGCCTGAGAACCAAGTGAAACAAACAAAAAAAAACATTCGGAGTTAATCCTGCATTTCTCCTCAGCTACTTCTGTCAGGAGAGAGATGTAGAGAAATAGGTAAGGTTATCTCATTCTTGTCAGATGGTATTTTCTACTTTGGACATGGGACAAGTTCTCTGGACATGAGTATAAATAAGCAATGAAAGCTTTTGCAATACAGAATGCTTTCTTCTAGGGAAAGTAGAAAATGCCCTGCTGAAAGGTATAAATAGAACTAGACTAAACTGGGAATAAATCTCTTCTATTGGCAGAACTACAAACTGGCAATGTTTTTCCATGAATAAATATTTAATTATTTTATATTTTCCCTATATTTCACTTCACATATAATCATCTCCCTGTTAATTTTACTTTCTAAGTATTTTTACCAAATCATTGTGTCCATTGCTGATCGTACTATCCAGAAAGTCCTTCTCATGTATCTGGCCTATCTCTACAGCCTCCTGATCCAAGCCTCTTCCATGCATTCTATCCCGACTCACTTCCATACTCTTAGCCTTTTCTGCTTGAAAAACAATTTTGATTATGTCCTTTCTTTGCCACAGTGCTAAATTATCTGTTGTTCAAACACCCAAATTTGGCATTAAAAGTTCTCCCCACAATTTTAATTTCTAACTTTCTGAACTTTATTTCCTGCCAAACACTTTTCCCCATTTTTTTTTCATTTCTAGCCAGCATTCCCTTGGACACATTTTCTAACTCCAGTGATTAAGAGCATTTCACTATATCTGAACATCTTCAGGGCAAAGTAACAAATTTAAGTATTTGAACAGGGTTAAGGCAAAAAAAAAAAAAATACCCCAAGCTTAGTTCTTTCTGGATCCTTCCAGAAGACAAAGATTTATAAAGAACTTTAATAAAATAAGGATATCAGGTTATTACAAGTAAATGGCATAGATATTCAAGATCCACTAGAACATCTTTTTCCCCACACTCCCTGAAATTCCTTGCCTCAGAATAATTGTTCCAGCTATTTCCTCCCACATTTGCCTCCCCACATTCAATAGCTTTCTGTCAAAATCTTATTCTTCAAGGCTAAATTTCAATTTCACCTAGTCTAAAGATCATGAGCAAAATTAGCATAGTCAGTCTTAACAGTCCCTTAGCACTTCATTTTCACCAATGTGCCACTCTACTTTGTTCTAGTTGTCTGTCTTTTATAATTTACCTTCCTATTATGTGGAAAATGTTTAGAAAACATTTCTTATCTTGTACTCCCCACAGTACCTGTCACAATGTCTTATACATTGTGGGTAATAATAAATGTGTTAAATTGAATTGATTTAATTGAATGGAAAATAGGAGAAAACTAAGAAATATTTGTCTTATACCACCAGTTTCTCCAGGCCAACTTTTCATGTTGATCACATGGTGAGTGACCCTTGGCAGAAAATATTTTTTTCTGTCTTTGGATGGATATCTCAAGTCATCTCCTTACTTTTAATAACTGAAAAATGTGAGATATAAATTAATTTATAGGAGTTAGCCACCCTAAATTGTTCCTGTTCTTAAAATTGCTATGTATAATCAAAAGTAGTTGAGAAGTAGAAATTGGTTGCTCTCTATGAATTTATGATTGACATCTAGAGCTATACTGTGTGGTAATTAAGCACATGGGTTTGGGGTTTAGACAGATGGTTCAGTTCTGATTCTGCCCGTTACTATTTGAGTAACATTGGTCAAATTATTTAACCTCTGTGGAAAGTTAGTTTCCCCAGGAAGAGAAGGAGTTTAAGATAGAGGATTTTTTAGGTGGAGATTGGTATCAACATCTGTGGAAGAGATGCAACAGAAGCAGGAAATGACAAAAGAAGAAGTCTAGTTGCAATGAAAACCCAAAAACAGCTTTCATCAATCCCTTGAAGGCTTCTAGAGCTAGAATGCTCCTACACAGCTAACTTAAGTGGATCAAAATGTTAAGCATTCATGTTCCCACACTGTCATTGGAAGTGAGTAAATATTTAACAGGTGACTTATTTGTAGCGTCTGCTGATTTCTAAATGTAAATACCCCCATCGATGCTTATTTCAAGTTATGACATGATGTTACTGTTCATTGTATTAGGAAGAGATTTATACAATGAGCTCTAGAGGTTTATACAGACTTCATCACACATTAAAAGGACATGACCTTTGATAAGGGATTTATTTGTGAAGTACAGAAAATGTAGGTGAAGGACCACTTGCCACTTTTTGTCTGAGCTTCAGACTCTGTATATCCCCTCCCCTATAGGGAAGCTCAAGTTTAATTCCTACATGGGCCTAATATTCCCTACAATGGCCTGGCCAAGCATTTCTTTCAAGGCCACCTAAAACATAGATAAACAGTTTTCCACTCCAGAGGTGGAGCTTAAATGATCCTAGGTCTTAAAATAGTTTTGAATGTTCTTCCCATAGGGAAACACAGAACTAAAAATATACTTTACTGTATTTTCTATATCCTACTGCAGCAAGAAAAAGGCAGGCATTGAAATCTCCATAGACAATCCTGCTGTATTGGTTTATAGTAATTTCAGCTCTTCTCATCATACTTTGGAATCTGCTTTTCTCCACCTCTCTAACAGTAAATTACAACATCTTTAGCTGAGTTACTATATGTAGTAAAAAAGAAGTATACCTTATATTTCACACCACCATCCCCAGGGTTCTAATCATATCTTTTCTCTCTGGACAGACACTCCATCAATAGAATTTCCCTTGAGGGCCATTGTTGAGCACAAAAAACAATCCAGGAGTGTTAGCGGAGTCATACTTCTTCCTTTTACTAAAGTGAAGGCAGAAATACATGCTATTGGGAACTTTCGGTGACTGGGCTCCCTTGAGAAATCCTTAGTGACTGAGGGTCAATCTCTGTAGCCCCAGGGGCAACTGGTGTGTGTGAATCCAATGGAGGCAAAAACCATTTCACTTTTTCACTATAACCGCTTTCCTCCACCACACTATAAAAGATTAAATTAAAATATTTGACAATGGTTAGGATTAACAGTTTCCAGAATTCCTTTAACAAAGAATTCTCTGTGAACTTGTTTAGGAAAGTAAAATTTCATAAGGAATTCTCATTTTGAATACTTAAAATCAAAATCAAAATAAATATTATTGGAAAGTAAAGATGAACGGCAAATTCATACCCACATTGGTCCATGACATTCAAAGCCAAGGCAAATATAATGATTCTCAATCATTGTACCAATATAATGAACCCTTAACAAAGCACCTTTATGTTATTTTTTGAAATACAGTTAATGGAGTAGAATGTCAAAAGTCAAAAGGACCTTAAAGATATTTCACAGATAATAAAATGAGGTTTAGAGCAGTTAAATTATTTTTCTAAATATATCTTACTTCCAGAAACTCATGGCGATCCTTGTGTATCTAGGAATTAATTATAGTTGTCTACTTCAAAAATAACTTTTATTTCCCTGGAAAATTTGGAAAGAATGGAAAACATTTGACTTTATTGCTGCCCTCATGTTGTTTACAAACAAAAAGTACATTTTTCCCAGTTCTCAAAATTTAGGCTTCACACCACTGGCTGAGAAACAAATATTGTTAGGAGCCAGCAATGTAAATAAACCTAAATATCTATCAACAGAAGAATGTATAAATGCACTGTGGTATACTCATGTGTGGAATATTACTCAGCCATAAATATAAATGAACTGATAAACACAATAACACAATGGATCTTACCTAAATGTTGAATTAAATAATCCAGACCCCAAAGAGTACATATTATATTATTCCATTAGCATGGATTTCTAGCACAGTTAATACTAACCATGGTGACAGAAATCAGAATAATTGTTGTCTATTGGGAGAACTTTCTCAGGTAATAGAATTATTCTATATTTAGTTTGGGGTCATATATATGTCATACATATGTATATATGGCATATATGACACACATATATGTCATAAATCATTGAGCAACAGAGATATGTCCTGTGTCTGTGCATATATATATATATATATGAATGATTGAATAAAGTAAATATTCAGAAGAAATGTTTAGTCATTTTACAACATTAAATTCACTTTTATGAAAAAAAAAAGAAAAATTACTTCATAGTTGAGTAATTTTCTGCTTCAAACCCTTATGATCAACTTCTTGGCCCTCTCTATTTTATTTCCATATGTGCTTTTGGAATTTCAGTGGTTTTTCAATAAAGACATTGTTTATATCATGTGGATCAACAGATTTTTGTTTATTTATTTATTCTGTGAATAAGTAAAGATTATTTACCTATATGATCTTATTAACAAATGTCACCTCAATAGATTTAATAAAAAGAGTATTTCAGAATGCTTATATTAATCACATATTAATCAGAAATGATTTTAGCGACAGGTAATAGATAATGTGACATAAGTGGCTTAAAGCATACATAGTTTTGTCTATTTAGTATAAAGCCCTGAAATGGGTGGTTTCAGAGGTGTCCCAGCATTTTAATTATGTACTAATGACCCAAGTTCTCTCCTCCTTTTGGTTCTTGTTAACAGCATGATGACTTTTATCCTCAAGCTTGTGGCTTCTCCTGGACTGGGCCACATTGCCACCCACAGTAGAGTTTCCTTAGCAAGGAAGAAGAAATATATATTGAGTGAGGAGCCAATAGCATATGCCTCAATTTTAATGCCATATTTTTTAGAAAATATAAGCCATTCCCATTTACCATATGCAAAGGAAAATGTAAGCAATGGCCTAATTGTCCTTATTCCAGTGAACAGTGCTATAATTAGAAGTAGAGTGAACATGATTGCTGACACACATCTAACTCATGAAGGATCCCTTATAAAATTACATCCTAAATCACAACTCACATGCTATTTCCTGTTTTTTCCCTCCTATTATGGATTATCTTCTAGGTAACTTAAGAATTAGCTTTTCTCATTCCATTTTTAAAATTCCTGTAGGTATTTTGATTGGAACGGAATTGCATTTACAAGCTAATTATGGTAGAATTAAATAATTGCATAAAGTTTTGGAAGTATTATGTAAAAGCATGATCTGTGTACATTGATGACTCTGTAAGCAAGATTCTTGAAGGGGGTGACATAGAATGGGGTGAGGAGGCTGGCACTGAACAAGGTGGCTGACAAGTATCAAGTGGTTGTAGCATTTAGAATCAGCAGAAATACAAACAAAAATGAAATTATAATACATATTCATCAAAAAAGCATAAAGAGAGCATTGGGAGATAACTTGGCATTACATTTCCCACTATTAATAGTGACTTCCTAATTGGAAGTTTCCAAAATAAAATGAGAAAAATTATATTTAGCCCTGAAGGAACACTATTATGCTACCAAGCACTGATATATTGCAATAATCTTTGTATTCAGGTTATCAGAGAGACTCCTATGTTAGCAAAAAACATTCTTGCATCATCCAAAAGAGATGAGTTCTCCTTTGCACATAAACCACCATTTTCCTAAAGTGAGTCACAGAGTAACTCAATTTCTTCAGCAGCTAAAATTTATTGTGAGAATTCAATTAGATATTTTGTGAAGTGCTTGCTTAATACATTGCCAGGCACATAATGTGGACTTAGTAAATGGTGGTAGTGACTATAAATAGAGAAATATAATGGTAGATAATATTACCTCCATTTTGCACATAATGAGAGTCAGACCTCTTAAACAGCTTTTTCTTTTTTTTAATTAATTAATTTACTTTTCCAGATACATTTGTCTCTGCTTTCCCCCCACGAATTTACCCTGCCCTCTCCTCCTGTCTGCTTCTCTCAACCATTCCCCACTTTGGCTTTGTCCATGAGTCCTTGCTATATATTCCTTGACTTGCCCCTTCCTTTCCTTATCCCCCGACCACCGCTCCCTCCTTCCCTCTTGTCTCTGTAAGTTTCTTTTTCTTTCAGTGTTGCTGGTCTCATTTTCCTTCCATCTTTTGTTGGTTAGGTTCCGCTTATAGGTGAGATCATATGGTATTTGTCTTTCGCCCCCTGGCTTATTTCGCTTAGCATAATGCTCTCGAGTTCCATCCATGCTGTCGCGAAGTGTAATAGTTCTTTTTCTCTTTCTGCTGTGTAGTGTTCCATTCTGTAAATGTACCATAGTTTTTTGATCCAATCATCTACTGATGGGCATTTAGGTGGCTTCCAACACTTGGCTATTGTAAATTGTGCTGCTATGAACATTGGGGTGCATAGGTTCTTTTCAATTGGCATTTCCCAGCAGAAGAATCACTAGATCAAAAAGCAGTTCCATTTTCAGTTTTCGAGGAAATTCCACACTGCTTTCCACAATGGCTGCACCAGTCTTCATTCCCACCAACAGTGTACAAGTGGTCTCTTTTCTCCACAGCCTCGCCAGCACCTGTTGTTTGTTGATCTGTTTATGATGGCCATTCTGACCAGTGTGAGGTGGTATCTCATTGTGGTTCTGATCTGCATTTCTGTGATGGCTAGTGATGCCGAACATCCTTTCAAATGTCTCTGGGGCCTCTGTATCTCCTCCTTGGAAAAGCATCTACTCAGGTCCTTTGCCCATTTTTTGATTGGATCATTTGTCTTCTTGGAGTGGAGTCGAGTGAGTTCTTTATATATTTTGGAGATCAAACCTCTATCTGATGTTCCATTAGCAAATATATTTTCCCATAGGGTTAGCTCCCTTTTCATTTTGCTGATGTTTTCTTTAGCCATGCAGAAGCTTCTTATTTTGATGAGGTCCCACTTGTTTATTCTTTCCTTTATGTCCCTTGCTTTAGGAGACATATCTGTGAAAAAATTGCTGCGTGGGATATCTGAGAGGTTCCTGCCAATGTTCTCTAGGACTTTCATGGTGTTGCGACTCATATTTAAGTTTTTTATCCATCTTGAGTTTATTTTTGTGTATGGTGTCAGCTGATGATCAAATTTCAATTTTTTGTCATGCCACTCTCTTCTTGTCTGAAATGTTGCTGTTGATAAAGTAGATGACAGTCTAGTTGGTGCTCCCTTGTAGGTAACTACACATTACTCCTGCATATATGAGGAGTCTTTTCTTGTCTTTAAAGTTTGTCATTTTAATTTATGGTATGTCTCAGTGTAGGCCTCCTTGGGTCCAACTTGTGTGGGACTCTGTGATCCTCCTGGACTTGTGTGTCTCTCTCCTACACCAGATAAGGAAGATTTTCACTCATTATTTCTTCAAACAATTTCTCCTTCCCTTGCTTGCTCTCTTCTCCTTCTGTTTTACCTATGACGCAGATATTGTATGCTACAGGTTGTCCAAAATGCTCTGTAAGCTCTCCTCATTTTTTAAATTATTTTTCCCTTTTCTGCTCTTCTTGAGTGTCTTTTTTCTCTAGCTTGTTTTCCAAATCACTAATTTGATCTTCTGCTTCACCTAACCTAATGTGTATTTCTTCTAATGTATTAATGATATCAGACATTGCATTTTTTACGTCTGACTCATTTTTTATAGTTTCTATGTCTTTTTTCATGCTGTTGAGTATCCTTAGTATCCTTACAATCACTACTCTAAACTCTCTATCTAATAAATTACTTTCCTCCACTTCATCTAGCGCTTCTTCTGGAGAATTCTCTAATTCTTCCATTTGGGGTCTATTCTTTGTCTTCCCATTTTGGCTGCTTCTTTAACTTTGTTTCTATGTATTAGGTAGGTCTGTGAAGACTCTGGTGGAGGCCTTTGTCAGACGCTGCTTGTGGCTGGCCCTAATGTACCTGTTTGGAACTATCAGTGATTCACTACTTTGGGTCCTTCTGCTGGGCCTGTGTGCAGAAAGCTGGACACTTTTTGATGTTTCTTTCTAGGTGCACTTTCCTTTATTTATTCAGACTGGATACAATGAAATTGGTTATAATTTAACTTTCTATCTTTAAAACATTCCAGTCTTGCCTCTCAAAAGAGATACCCTAGTCACCTGGACTTGAGTATATTCCAAATCTTCTCAGTTGCTACCATATTAACCATATGTTAGTTTACAGCTACAAGTAATTAATCTAATTTATTAAGTCCTAGGCATAAAATTATCTTCTGAGAATTAAACCAGAGAGAAGGAAATCCTTAATTTTCCTGACTCCATCTTTATGTACTGATAACAATATTTATTATATTGTTATATAAGACTATATTAAGGCAATGTGTAATTTATAGCTAAAATAAAGCATATTATTAAATGAGATCAAAATGTTTGTTGTGGCAATTCAGAATAATTACCACCAATTTACTGGAAACTTGGTCAGTTATAAGTAAAGCAGGTATATAACAACTAGTTAAACAACTGAATCTATAATTGTGGGAAGGAAAGTTTTGGCTTCTGTAAGTTGTAGATGAGAATAAAAGGCTTAATCAGTACTTAGTTTAGATCCCAGCAGTGAGTAACCTGCAAGGATGTGGTTATAAGTGCATTTACAAAGTAGTAAAGACCAAATCAAATGCTATTTAGAAAATAGGACTTGTAAGATATTATGAGAAAACATTATAATGAGAGGAACAAATCTTGTCCAAGAAACATTGAAGAGAGTATTAATTAAGAATGCAGTGGAAAGTCCTGGTTCATAGAAAATTTTGCAAATGTATTCAGAGGGGGAAAAATGAAATTTTTATCTCAGTCAGAGACACTAACACTTGCAGAGAACATAAAATGACTGACTTCAATCATCAAGGAGTTTGGATATACACTGACTACTTTGTCCACGTAAATAATTTTTTAAGCCAGTTTTGGAGGCAGTCCTTCTATTCCAACGTATTCTCAGTCTAAAATGAATACCAATGAATGTTTATAACCTCAAAGGCCAAAATGGGGATTAAATAGTATTGTACAAGGACAAAAATAAAAACTTTAGGGCCCCAGGAGGAGTAAAGTTAAATTATTGAAAGATAAAATTAAATACATGTGATGAGGAATGGGAAATAAAATTGACAAAGAATACAGCTTTGGGAGAATATATCCCTACCATACCACTACTAACACTGAGAGATGGTAAAACAAAACACAAACAAACAAAAAAACTTACCATGTCTGCCTTCCTTGATCTCCTTTTGTCCCCTTTGTTTGTTCTATAATACTTTCATTCAGAAGAAAGCATCTCAGTTCCTTTCCTGACTCTTATTTTGGAGCAGTAAAACACATATTCTGGACTTCATAGAGCAGAAGTATTTTCTCGACCTCATGGAAGAAAATGCAATGATAGTAGCCTGTTCTAATCAAAATAAGATTGAGTTAGGATGTAGTAACAAACAAATTCCAAGTTTCAGTAGATTAACACATGAAGTACATTTTTAAACACATAAAATCTTTTGTAAGTCAGGTAATTCTGCAGTGTAACTGTCTTCCATGAGGTAACCCACAAATACAGACTGATTAAATGTTGCAGCTCTGCCATTTTAATGAACCACTGCAGGTTCACAATTGAAAGGAAAGTTTAAAGAGAGGGATTTCCCTATGTCTAAAAGAGACATCCATTACCTCTGCTCATGATCTATTAGGAAGTAGTAGAAGCATGGCCTCACTAACATCAAGGAACTCAGGAGGGTATTGGTGAACAATTAAAAACATTTATCAACAGCTTTCCATACTTTGACTGTATTATGCTAGAGAAATTTATGAAAATATCTTTATCTCCCAGAGCCTGATTTTCAAACTTACTGTTTTCCTAGGAATTTGACCTGTTTTCTGTATTTTTTTTCAATTACAGTTTACATTCAATATTGTTTTAAAATGTAAAAAAAAAAAAAAATGTAAGATGCTGGAGAGGAGCATGGAAGTAACACTGACCTCCTCCCAGGCCAAACTGGAGTTACAACTAAATTGTGGAGAAGTCACCTGGAACAAACAAATGAACAATCAATAGAGAGAAATCTTATAATCTCAGACAAACAGAAGAATCAGCTTTAGCACAACCTGACTGGTAAGAAGTGTGGTGCAGACTCGAGAAGACTGGCTGGGCACCCACAGACAGCAGTGACAGGGGATATTTAAGCAGCCAGTTGGATCTCTCTGAGAGGAATGGGATATAAACCATAAGCAGGGATCCCCAGCCTACAGCACCAGAGCCAAAAAAGTACACAGATAACAGCCAGCTATGAAAAGCGGTAGGGTTTCTTTATGCCAGAGGTGGGCAAATGGAGATGCAAAGAGCTGTTTAAAGGGCCAATGCATAAATTTTTATTTGGAGCCACTTGCCCTGGGCTCCAGCAAAGGCAGGGATAGAGTGACCTATAGACACCTGAGAGAGACTGGTGAAGGAGGCTTTAGGGAGAGAACTGAGAGAATAGCCAGTGGGATCCTGGTGCTAAGTCATCCTGCATAGGGCTGCAGCCAACATACTCAGGAAGACACCTACCCTCTAAGCAGCCTGAGGGGAAACAATAACCCTGACCACAGAAAGGATTCTGCACTGCCCTGTGGTGCCTAAGCCTGACTGCTGAGTGCAGCGCGACTAGATTAACAACTGAAGGAGATAGCCACAGACAGTAGATTCCTGGAATCCTCTAACAGACTGCCTAAATTCAGACAGTGTCAATAGCTGACATCATCAAAAGCATATCCAGAAAGAAAAAACATCAGTAAATACCAGAGGCTACCAACATGAAATCCACTTGAGTGTTCTCCATGGTTTGCGATAGTTTCCTTCCTGCATAGCTTTTTAACATTAATTTCAGGTCCATAAAGTGTGTGCATATTAAGTCATTAGATTTATACTCATAGTTTATTTCTCTCCTTACTTATAAAAGTCTTAATCACTTTACGGCATTATTAATACTGGTTCATTTGCTGTTGATAGTGGGATTTCAGAGTGGAGTTATTTAAGTGGATGTGGGTTTGTGTCCTGGGCTTTATGGTTTTGCTATGGCAGCACCAGCACAAAAACACACAAGACATGGTAGGCAGAGTGACCCTTAGTCAACCAGCTGGAGGGAAGAACAAACCAAAGAATTAACAAAAAACAACTGAAACCCAATTACTTCCAGAGTCAACATAAACAGCATAAAAGGCATCTCAAGAGCATCAAGTTCAGGAGATCAAGGAGACTACAGCACTGAATCTCACAGGTTTCCTACCATAGAAGTTCATACCACAAAGTCAGGAAACAAAGACAGATCAATTTAAGAAGCAGAGTCAACCAAGAAAAATCTCACAAATAATGGGAAGACAAAGTAACAACCCCCAATCAAAAGGAAAGGAGGGATCCCGAGAAAGAGTACTAAATGAAATAGAGGCAAATCAACTATCAGATATTGATTTAAAAACAATGGATCTAATGAAGCTCAATGAGCTCACTGAGCTCAGAAACAATTACCAAAAACTACAGGGAAACAAGGAACTTACTGCAAACGATATTAGCATGAAAAAAGATATAGAAACTATCAATAAGACATAAGGAAAAATGAAGAATGCCATTCTTCATTTGAATGCTTCAATTCAAATGAAGTAGGATTTAGGGAAATTCAGGACAACCTGAACTGTAATAGCATTCATATGATAGGGATACCAGGAGGACAAAAAGAGGAGGAAGGATTAGAGAGTCTGTTTGTAAAATAATAGATGGAAAACATCCCTAATTTGAGGAGAGAAAAGTCACACATTTCCAGGAAGCACAGAGGGTCCCATATAAGGGAAACCCAATGAGGCCCACTCCAAAACACATCATCATTAAAATGGTAAATATCAAAGACAAAGAGATAACCTTAAAGGAAGCAAGAGAGACACAGGTAGTACCATACAATGGAGCCCTCACAAGGCTAGCATCTGACTTCTCAACAGAAACAGTACAACCCAGAAGGGAATGGCAAGATATATTCTAAGTAATGAAAAACAAAGACCTGCAACCAAGACTATTCTACCCAGCAAGGCTCTCAATTAAAATGGAAGGCAAAATAAGGAGTTTCCCAGACAAAAGAAGAATAAAATAATACACCTCCACCAAACCAGCATTGCAAGATATGCTAAAGGAACTGCTTTAAGTATATGAAGAAAAAGAGTGAGAAAGAGAGGAACACAGATAAAAAGAGAAAAAATGAATAAATACCTATGAGTAATAACTTAAATGTAAATTGATTAAATGCTCCAGTCAAAAGACATAGGTTAGCTGAATGGATTAGAAAACATGAGCCACACATATGCTGACTGAAAGAGACCCACCGCAGAACAATAGACCTACACAGACTGAAAGTAAAACTATGGAAAAAAATATTCCAAGGAAATAGACATTTAAAAAAACATGAGGTAGTAATACTCATATCAGACAAAGTAGACTTTAAAACAAAGACCATAAAAAGAGACAGAAAAGGACATTTCATCATACTCAAAGGAAGAATCCATCAAGAAGACATAAACATTGTAAACTTATATGCACCCAACATAGGAACACCCAAATATATAAGGAAAATCTTGGAGAACTTCAAGAATGATATAGACAGCAACACACTGATAGTAGATTTTTAAACCCCCACTGTCAACAATGGGATGTTAAATAGATCTTCCAAAGAAAACATCAACAAGGATATTGTGGGTCTGAATGACATATTAAATCAAATGGACTTACATGACATATATAGAACACTTCATCCCAAGCAGAAAATACACATTCATTTCCAAAACACAGGGAATATTACCCAAGATAGGCCACATGATAAGACACAAAACAAGTCTTAACAAATTCAGAAAATTGAAATCATATCAAGCATTTTCTGGGACCACAAGAGCTTGAAACTTGAAACCAACCACAAAGAAGAAACTCAAAAATATGCAAACTCATGGAGACTGAATAGCATGCTACTAAACAATGCATGTGTCATTAATGAGATCAAGGAAGAAATCAAAAAGTTTCTGGAAACAAATGAAAATTAACACATAACAGTCCAAAACCTATGGGACACAAAGAAGGCAGCCCTGAGAGGGAAGGCCATAGCAATGCAGGCCTACCTAAAAAAATATGGAAACATTTGAAATAAGCAACCTACCCTCCATCTACAAGAACTGGAAAAACAACAACAAACAAAGTCCAGAGAGATAGAAAGAAGGAAATAATCAAGGTTAGAGCAGAAGTGAATGACATAGAGACTAAAAGAATAATTCAAAAGATCAACAAATCCAACAGCTAATTCTCTAAAAAATTAACAAAGTCAACAAAACTTTAAGCAGACTCATCAAGAGAAAAAGGGAGAGGATGCAAATAAATCTGAAATGAAAAAGGATATATTACAACTGATACCACAGAAATACAAAAGATTATAAGAAATTACTATGAAAAAATTATGTGAAGAAATTTGAAAAACGGTGAAATGTACAAATTGCTAGAAAAATATAACCTTCCAACACTAAATGAAGAAGAAACAGAAAGCCGGAATAGACCAATAACAGCTAGTGAAATTGAAGCAGTAATCAAAAAACTCGTGGCACACAAAAGCCCTGGGCTGGATAGATTCATAGGAGAATTTTACAAAACATTTAAGGAAGACCTAACCCCTGTCCCTCTCAGATTATTCCAAAAAATATAAGAAGATGGAAGACTTCCAAACTCTCTTTATGAGGCCAGCATCATCCTGATCCAAAAACCAGATAAACACACAACTGAGAAAAAAACTATAGCCCAATACTGCTTATGAACACAGATTCTAAAATCCTGAATCAAATGTTGGCAAACCACATCCCAAAATATATTAAAAAGATCATGCACCATCATCAAATACAATCCATCCCAAGGAAGCAAGGATAGTTCAATATTTCCAAATCAAGAAACTTATTCCATCATATAAACAAAAGTAAAAACAAAAACCACATGATCATCTCAATAGATGTGGAAAAAGTATTTGATAATGTACAACACCCATTTATGATAAAAACTCTCAGCAAAGTGGGAGTAAAAAGGGCATACCTCAACATAATAAAGGCCATATATGAAAAACCAACAGCCAACATCAAACTCAATGGGTAAAAACTAAAATCTTTCCAACTAAGATTGGGAACAAGACAAGGATGTCTACTTTCACCACTTCTATTTAACATAGTATTGGAAGTCCTAGCCACAGGTATCAGACAAGAAAAAGAAATAAAAGGCATCCAAATTGGAAAGGACAAAGTAAAAGTGTCATTTTTTGCAGATGACATGATAGTGTACATAGAAAACACTATAGACTCCACGAAAAATCTACTCGACCTAATAACTGAATTTTGCAAAACAACAGGTCACAAAGTCAATATTCTGAAATCAAAGGCAATTTTGTACAAGAATGAAATATCAGAATCAGAAATCAGGAAAAAAAATCTCATTTGCTATCGCAACAGGAAATATAAAGTACTTAGGAATAAACTGAAACAAGTAGATTAAAGATCTGTACTCAGAAAGCTACATTACACTGAAGAAAGGAATTAAGGAAGACAGAAATAAATGGAAGTATATACTGTGTCCATGGATTGGGAGAACTAACATCATTAAAATGTCCATACTACCCAAAGCAATCTATAGATTTAACGCAACCCCTATTAAAATACCAGTGATGTATTACACAGATATATAACAAACATTTCAAAAATTTATATGGAACTATAAATGACCTTGAATAGCTGCAGAAATTTTGAGAAATAAAGACAAAAAGTATTAGGGATCACAATACCTGACACCACACCATATTACAAGGTGACTGGAATCAAAACAGTCTGGTACTGGCACAAGAACAGACACAAAGATCAATGAACAGAATAGATAGCTCAGAAATAAAACCATGTCCCTATATTTATTTGATATTTGATAAAGAGTGCAGAAGCATAAAATGGAGTAAAAATAGCATGTTCAACACATGGTATTGGGAGGCCTGATAACTACATGCAAAAAAAATGAAACCCAACTGCCAACTTACACCATACAGGAAAATAAACTCAAAATGGATAAAAGACTTAAATATAAGTCACTATACCATAAAAGTCCTAGAGGAGAATGTAGGCAGGAAAATCTCAGATATTCCAAACAGCAATATTTTCACCAATATGTTCACTACAGCAGGGGACAAAAGGAAAGAATAAACACATTGGAATTCACCAACATAAGTAGTTTCTGCATGGCTAAGGAAAACATTAGCAAAATGAAAAGGGAACCAACCATATGGGAATATATATTTGCCAATGATACCTCAGACTGGGGTTTGATCTTCAAAATATGTAAATAACTCACACAACTCCACTCCAGGAAGACAAGCCATCCAATTTAAAAATGGGCAAAGGACCTGTACAGGCACTTCTCCCAGGAGGACATATACAGGGTCCAAAGGCATATGAAATGATGTTCACCAACACTAGCCATCAGAGAAATGCAAATTAAAACCACAATGAGATACCATTTCTCATCTATCAGAATGACCATCATAAATAAATCAACAAACACTAAGTGCTTATGAGGTGGTGGAGAGAAGGGAACCCTAGCACACTATTGATGGCAATGCAGGTTAGTGCTGCCACTGTGGAAAACAGTTTGGAATTTCCTCAAAAAGCTAAAGATGGAACTGCCTTTTGACCCAGTGTTTCCACTGCTGGGATTATACCCTAAGAATCCTAAAACAGCAATTCAAAAGAACCTATGCACTCCAAAGTTCATAACAGCACAATTTACAATAGCCAAGTGCTAGAAGCAACCTAAGTGCCCATCAGTAAATGAGTGGTTCAAAAAACAGTGGTACATTTACATAATGGAATACTACTCAACAGAAAGAAAGAAGTCCTACCCTTCATGACAGCATGGATGAAACTGGAGAGAATTATGTTAAGTGAAATAAGCCGGGGGTTAAAAAAAATACCACATGATTTCACCTGTAATGGAATTTAATCAACGAAACAAACAAGCAAAAAAAATATAACCAGTAACATTGAAAGAAGAAAAAAGAAACCAACAGAATCAGGAGGGAAGTAGGGAGGGGGGATAGATAAAGGGAAGGGAAGGGTCAAGTCAAGGAATATTTATTAAGGACCCATGGACAAAGCCAAAGTTGGGAAAGATAGAGGCTGGGAGGTCGGTGTGGGTGGGGCAGAGGAAAGTGGGGGCTGGAAAATTGAGACAACTGTACTTGAACAATAAAAAAATAAGTTTAAGAAAAAGTAAAATAAATTATTTTGACACTTCATTCTGAGAAATGGCAGGGTTCTCCTGGTCAGTTTGTCTACCTTCCTCCAGAAACTCTGAAAATCAGTGCTCCATTGGAAGGCAATTCCTACAGCCTAGTTGTGGAATGTACAAATGCATAGAAATGTTTAAGAAATATGACCTCATTTTATGATGATATTAAAGTATAATATTAGGCTTTTGTAATTACTGGGAAAAAGTGTTGATTCTATGAACAAAAAAAATGTGCAAATTGACTGAGTTTAACAAAAAAAAATTAAAATGAGTTACTTTAACTTCCTCTTGCAAAGTAAGTGAAACCTTATTTAAGATAACATATAAGTAAACAAAATCCTCTTTTATTTCTTATTGAAAAAACTCATTCAGTGAGTAACTATGAATTAGAAATCAAAACAAACAACTGGTATCTAAAGATTGACTTCTGAGTATAGAGCTTTTCAGTTAACTCTATCCAAATATATGATACTCTTTGAGGAGGTCAACGTGGTTATCTCCTTCTGTTAAGTGCATTATTTAGAAACAATCAGGCAGTAAACTTCTAAAAAGATATGCTGGAAGGCTTAAATATGACAGTGTCTTCTAATCCATTTGATGATGTTTCATGGAAGCACTTTGCATGCTGTTAACATGAAAAGCAATTTGTATACAAAGAAACTCAACAAGAAGCATGTTCACAGATTCACCAATAAAAAATAACGCATCTTCCTCTCAAATATTTATCCTGAAAAATTTAATTGGGCCAAAGGAGATAAAACTGTTCAAGCATGGAAACCAGTAATTGTCTGTAATTCATAAAGAAGATTATGTACATGCAGAACTTCTGGAGAAACTGTCTCTAAGGGAAAAGAGTTAAAATAAAGTGTTCTACAAATATGCACTTTTTTTTGGTGGAAGATTTACTTTTATTTGTTTTAAATTATAAATCATGTATATTCTATCACAGTTATTTCAATTTTTACCCCTTTACCCCCCTCCACTATTCCACTCCCACCTCCCCCCCTTCCAAAATCAATTCCCACTCTGTTGTCCATGTCCATGGGTCATTCATACATGTTCTTTGCCTAGTTCCTTCCACTTCTTTCCACCATTGTCCTCTTTCCCCATCCTCTCTGGTAACTTTCACTCTGCTCCATGTTTCTGTGACTGTGGTTTACTTTGTTCATTAGTTTATTTTGTTGAATAGAGTCCACTTAGAGGTGAGATCATATGGTATTAGTCTTTCATCAACCGACATATTTCACTTAGCTTAATATTCCCCAGTTCCATCCATGTTGTTGCAAAAGGTAGGGCTTTTGTCCCTCTCTTTCTTTCTTAAATACACATTGATTTTATTTATTTTTTAAATGTCAAAGTTAATTATAAAATATTTAAAAAATTTTAAACCATTATAAAGTCTCAGCAATTAAACCCACATGACAAAACTCTCAGATATCCCACACAGCAATATTTTCACCGATATGTCTCCTAAAGCAAGGGACATAAAGGGAAAAATAAACAAGTGGGACCTCATCAAAATAAGAAGCTTCTGCACGGCGAAAGAAAACATCAGCAAAATGAAAAGGGAGCCAACCCTATGGAAAAATATATTCGCTAATGATACATCAGATAGAGGTTTGATCTCCAAGCTATATAAAGAACTCACACGACTCCACTCCAAGAAGACAAATGATCCAATCAAAAAATGGGCAAAGGACCTGGGCAGATGCTATACCTTGTCCTTTAATTTTTTATATGTATATTACTATATAGTTAAATGTTTAATATAGTCACATTCTCAATATTTATAACTTCTGAGTTTGAATATGTTACTTCAGGTTAAAAAAATAGTATTTTGTATTTTCTCTTAAAACTTCTTAGATTTCACATATTGATTTTTAACTCACCTGAGTATTTGTTGTATAATGTGTGAAATAGGGCTTTTTTTTGTTTTATTTCAAGTAATAGTGGTCCATGCCCCTTATTTGATGAATAAGTCTTCTTTTACCCATTAATTTGAAATATCAACTTAATCATATATTACATTGTTAGACAGATATAAACATTTGTCTCTAGAATGCTCATTGTATTTCATTGATCTACTTGATTATTTCTGTGATGATGTCATGTTGGTTTAATTGTTGAGATTTTATAACAGTTGCAATTTTTTTAATATCTTATAATTAACTTTAACATCTAAAAAATAAATAAAACCAATCTGCATTTAAGAAAGAAAGAAAGAAAGAAAGAGGGAGAGATGAAACTTCTACTTTTTGTGACAACATGGATGGAACTAGAAAATAATAAGCTAAGTGAAATAAGCCAGTTGATGAAAGACAAATACCATATGATCTCACCTCTATGTGGACTCTATTCAACAAAATAAACTAATGAACAAAATAAACCACAGGCACAGAAACATGGAGCAGACTGAAAGGGACCAGAGGGAATGAGGAAAGAGGACAATGGTGGAAATATGGAGAAGGACTAGAAAAAGAACATGTATGAATGACCCATGAACATGGACAACAGAGTGGGAACTGACTGTGGGAGTGGGGGAGAGGGGGTTTGATGGGTGAAAGGGGGTAAATGGGTAAAAATTGACACAGCTGTAATAGAATAAACATGATTTATAAATTAAAAAAAGGAAATCCAAAAAGTTACTTAAAGTGTTTTTTTTTTAATAATAGAATAAGGTAAGAAATATAAAAAACAGGTTTAGTTTCAGCAAATAGTAAAGGAACAATTAATGTAACATCATTGTCACAATCAGATTAATGAGTATTAAAAATATTGATAATATCAAGTATTGGCAACTCTGAAAGGAACTGCGCATTCATAAAAACTTTTTCTGCGTCTTAAAGCAG
This sequence comes from Pteronotus mesoamericanus, assembly GCF_021234165.1. Lineage (NCBI taxonomy): Eukaryota > Metazoa > Chordata > Mammalia > Chiroptera > Mormoopidae > Pteronotus > Pteronotus mesoamericanus. The sequence continues at coordinate 7,145,830 of NW_026555072.1, forward strand.
TCCCTTTAGCATATTTTGCAGTGCTGGTTTGGTGGAGGTGTAGGCTTCTAGCCTTCTTTTGTCAGGGAAATCCTTTATTTTGTTTTCCATTTTAATTGAGAGCCTTGCTGGGTAGAGCAGTCTTGGTTGCAGGCCTTTACTTTTCATGACTTGGAATATTTCTTGCCATTCTCTTCTGGCTTGCAGAGTTTCTGTTGAGAATTCAGCTGCTAGCCATATTGGGGCTTCCTTATATGTTACTACCTATTTCTCCCTTGCTTTAGGATTCTCTGTCTTTGATATTTGCCATTTTAGTTATGATTTGTCTCAGAGTGGGCCTCATTGGATTCCTTTTGAATGGGACCCTCTTGTGCTTCCCAGACTTGTGTGACTTTTTCTCTCCTCCAATGAGGGAAGTTTTCCATCATTACTTTTTCAAGCAGGTTCTCTATCCCTCCCTCATCCTCTTCTCCTGGTATCCCTATTATATGGATATTATTATGTTTCAGGTTGTCCTGCATTTCCCTCAATGCCTCTTCATTCTTTTTGAGTCTGTTTTCATTTCTTGCTCTTTCTGGGAGCTTTTTTTCTACCTTGTCATCCAACTCGCTGATTCGGTTCTCAGCTTCATCGAGCCTGCTTTTGATTCTTTCCACTGTGTTCTTCAATTCAGAAATTGTACTCTTAATTTCCTCTTGTCTATTATTGATACTTTCTATGTGCTTTTCCATGCTGATGTAGTTTGCAGTAAGTTCCTCGTAGTTTCCCTGCAGTTTTTGGTATCCTCTCTGAGCTCACTGAGCTCATTGAGCTTCTTTAGAACCATTGTTTGGAACTCAATATCTGATATTTGACTTGCTTCTATTTCATTTAATTCTCTTTCTGGGGATTTCTCCTTTCCCTTCGAGTGGGGCGTATTTCTTTTGCTTCCCATTATTTGTGAGACTCTTCTCTTTTGCTTCTGATTCTTAAATTAATCTGTCTTGGTTTCCTGACTTTGTGGTGTGAATTTCTGTGTTTGGAGACTGCTGTTTTTACTTTCTGGATCTGCCTCTGATGATGTCAGATGTCATCCTTGTCTGACCTTAGGTGGTCTGTTCGAGACTTCTGTTAATGTACTGTCTGTGGCTGTTTCCTTAAGCTGTTAATCTATTTACTCTGCACTCAGCAGGCTGCCTTAGGCAGCTCAGGGAATGACAGAGTCCCTTCTGAGGGTGAAGGTATTGGTCCTCTCACGCTGATGTCATATGAGGGAATATTCCGCAGTGGGATCCCGCTGGCTACTCTTTCCGTTCTTTCCCCAAAACCTCCATCCCCAGTCTCTGCTCAAGTGTTGCCAGATCCTCTTGCCAGTCATCCACTGTCTGTGACTGCCACTCTGCACTCAGCAGGCAGCTTAGACAGCACACGGCGGGATGGGATCCCACCTGGGGGTGGGGCTATTCAGTCCTTTGAAGCTTGTGCTGCTCAGGGGGAGTGGTCTCTGCCTGAGCAAGTTGGCTGCTTCTGTGTGGGGGATTAGGCTGCACCGAGATCTTGCCGCTACTCTCTCAGTTCTCTCCCCAAAGCCTCCGTCCCCAGGCTCTCCTTAGCCGTCTCTAGTCCACACTGCCCCTGCCTTTTCCAGAGACCATGGTAAGTGGCTGCAAATAAAAATTTATGTGTTGGCTCTTTAAACAGTTCTTTGCATCTCCAGCTGCCTGTCTCTGGCAGAGAGCAACCCTGCCACTTTTCGCAGCTGGCTGTTTTCTGTGTACTTTTTAGGTTCATTTGCTGTGGGCTAGAGATCCCTGCTTTTTGTTTAGACCCCGCTCTTCCCAGGAGGTTGAACTGGCTGTTTCAATATCCTTCTGGTGCTGGTGCCCATGTGCGCCACGCCTGCCTTCTCAGGTCTGTACCACACTCCTTACCAGTTACATTGCGCTAAAATCAATTCTTCTGTCTCCGAGTTTATAAGGCTCCCCTCTCACTATTGTATAGTTGTTTGTTCCAGGTGATTTTTCCACAGTTTAGTTGTATTTCCAGGTTGGTCCTGAGAAGAGGTCAGTGTGACTTTTACGCATTCATCCGCCATCTTGATTCCTCTCCAATTATACACTTTTTTATTGTTGTTCAATTAACAGTGTCCCCATTTTCCCCCATTACTCTCCCCTGCCCTACCTACCCCCACCTCCCACATTCAATGCACTTTTAATTGTCTACTTATTTATAAGTATAATGCATACATCTGTGTCCTAGAGGAAGTGGTAATGACACTTCCATTTCTTTCCCATGCCTATCTGTACACAAGTTCAGGGGTCACATATCAGCTCTAAGCTTATGCAGCAAGTGTCAGATTTAATCATCCAAATGTCAGGCAACTAAATCAGCCTGGGTTATGTATGCCCTGATAATGTTGGAGCAAATCTTATTTCTACATCTTCCATGTTGCCAAGTTCCTGAGAGATATTCATTGAAACAATTATAGAAATTATCCTTCCACTGTTTGTAATTAACACAAGCTTAAGATCCAAACAATAAGGCAAGCTAAGTATATATAAGATTAATCTATTAATGAATTCCATCTAGTAAATTTAATTGGATATCTATTATGTACCAGGTACTGCTCATGAACACATGATAGAGTCAATATCAAAGGCCAGATCAGTGTAGGCCAGAAATAATGTTTGCTTAGAGTATGTGAATGAAAATAAATAAATTATTGTCCAATACCAGTTAATTGTTTAGCTGGAAGACTTCTCTGAAATGGTAAGAATAGAAATTTTATAAAAATTAAACAAAATCATTTTGCTATTTAAAGAAATGGACAGTGAAGATATTTGTATGTAACTTCCATGAAGCCATCTTGGGAGCATTTATTCATACAAAGAGACTAATGATACCACTGAAACTTCATGTCGAGAATTTTTCACAAATGTACAATGAGACTTTAAGTAAATAACCCATGAAAAGAAAATGTTTAGAGTAAGATAATGCAACAAATTTGAAATGCTTTGGGAGATTTTGTGGATTTAGAAGCAGGCTTCAGAAGAATTTACAATGGCAGTGAACACTGAGGCATTCACTAACATCAGCACAGATTTTATTCTTCAGGACAGAAAAATATGCTCCCTGTGAATTGTGACTCTATTATTTCACCATTAACTACAGAATTTATATGAGTGTAAAATCATTGCGCAGATCCAACACACAGATGACACCATTCCAAACCTACAAATAATTCTCAGGCCACGGTGGGGACCTTAACTCTGCTTGTAAATTATACTTAATTAGTTTCCTTTTATCATCAATGGACAGTACATGATAAAATGTAACATTTATACCTGTCAGGGACCACTAACTAGGGAACAAGCTTCCTTGGAGTCAGTACTCAGAGAGACAATCTTTCCTAGAGGAATGATGAAATATACTTTGGTAAGAAGAAGGATATATTTTCATCTTATGAACATCCTGAAATGCTTTACACATTCATGTATTAATTTGGTTCACAAATACACAGATTATTTTCCTCCCTATCATCATCTTGAAGTGACCTTCACTGAATTCTGAGTGTGGATTAAGTTTCTCACCACTTCTTTTTTTACAACATCCATCCATCAGTGAATGCTTATTTTCCAACAGGTGAATTTAAGTTTTATATTCAGAGATATTACACAAGCATGGGTATTATGTCTGTTTTGCAGTCTGCTCTTTTGAGTTTGTCTATGAAAAAATATTTGCTAACATTCAGAAGAAAAGGTCAGAAGTATTAAGTCAGATATCAAGCTGTCTCAGGACTCCAGAAAAAGAATCATTCTATACATTACAACCATATAAAATTTATGAAATGACTGCTGTTTTCCAACATCATTCTTGTTCATTTTCTAGGTACTTTACCCCCCAAAATAATTAGTCTTGTTCACTAGATTAAGATTTTATTTTATAAGGTATTCAAACATTTTTCTCCCTGGGTCTCCAGAACCAGGGCATCTGGAGGGCAAGTTGGACTAGCAGGACCTTCATATATCTGATGACCACTGGACCTTTAACAAATTATCATGCCTTGATGATAAAGTAGGAGGAAGGGGGCTCTAAGTGGTTTACAGTTGCCATTATAAAAAATATGTTATTTACAGGCAGTTCTAAGTGTGCATATGAAGTGAGGAGATGTGATAAATCTGTAGTCTGGCTAATGAAAGGTTTGGTCTCAAATCATACTATTCAATTAATATTATGGTGTAGAGATGAGAAAAGGAAAAAAAAAACACAAACATCTCCCCTTTCACCACTCTGACATATCAAAAGATGGGCATGTCTGCCTCTCTGTTTATCTCATTTGGAATAATTTCTTCAAACCCTTTCCCTCCCTGTTCTAACTACCACTGAAATGTGATTGGCATACCTGAAAAAGACATCTATTTTTTCAAGCCCTCGTTCCATTGTCATAAGATTTTGATTATATTCAAATGTTCCTAACATGTCTTTATAAGTCTAAATGGCTGAGATGATTCTAATATAGCCAATGCCATTCACAGCAACGGTAGCCATCTTAGCTAAAAAAGGCAATGCAGATACTACTCTTTCCAGGAAGTACATGATTTCAAGTCTTTTGTGTGTGTGTTTAAATTTTTTTTAATTTATAAATCATGTTTATTCTATTACAGTTGTCTCAGTTTTTACGCCTTCACCCCCCTCACCAACTGCACCCCCACCCCTGACTCCCATAGTCAATTCCCACTCTGTTGTCCATGTCCATGGGTCATTCATACACGTTCTTTGTCTAGTCATTCCCCTTCATTCCACCATTGTCTTCTTCAAAGTCCCCATCCCCTCTGGTCACTTTCAGTTTGCTCCATGTCTCCGTGCCTGTGGTTTATTGTGTTCATTAGTTCATTTTGTGGAATAGAGTCCACTTAGAGGTGAGATCATATGGTATTTGTCTTTCATCAACTGGCTTATTTCACTTAGCTTATTATTCTCCAGTTCCATCCATGTTGTTGCAAAAGGTAGGAGTTCCATCTCTCCCTCTCTTTATTTCTTTCTTAAATGTAGATTGATTTTAATTATTTTTTAAATATCAAAGTTAATTATAAAATATTAAAAAAAATAAAACCATTATATAGTCTCAGCAAACAAACCAATATGACATCTGTACAGAAAGAATCAATTAGATCAAGGAAATATAATGAGCATTCTGGAGACAAACGTATATATCTGTCTAACATTGTAATATATGATTAAGTTGATATTTCAAATCAATGGGTAAAATAAGGCTTATTCGACAAATAAGGGGCATGGACCACTATTACTTGAAATAAAGCAAATATAGAGCCCTATTTCACACATTATACAAGAAATATTCAGGTGAATTAAAAATCAACATGTAAAATCTAAGGAGATTTAGGATAAAATACAAAATAATATTTTCCATGACTTGAAGTAAAATATTAAAACCAAGAATCTATAAAGAAAATATTGACAAGATGGCTATATTAAACTTTTAACTATATAGTAAAATACATATTAGAAGGAGTTAAAAGACAAGGAAAAGAATAGAAAAGTATTTGCAACATATCTAAAACATGGTTAATAGGCTGTTTTTCTTTGTTTGTTTTTAGAGAAAGAAGTTCTACAAACCTTTAATTAATAAATGGATAAAGAATACCAAAAAGTCATTTAAAGCTTTTCTTTAAAAAAAAATAGAAATAGACAAGGAATATACTAAAACAGATTTAGTTTCAACAAACAGTAAAGGAACAATTAACATCATTTTCACAATCAGGTTAATGAGTATTAAAAATATTGGTAATATCAAGTATTGCCAACTCTGAAAGGAACTGTGCATTCATAAAAACTTTTTCTGCTTCTTAAAACAATCCCTTTAGCATATTTTGCAGTGCTGGTTTGGTGGAGGTGTATCCTTTAGCCTCCTTTTGTTTGGGAAACTCCTTATTTCGCCTTCTATTTTAATTGAGAGCCTTGCTAGGTAGAGCAGTCTTGGTTGCAGGCCTTTGCTTTTCATTACTTGGAATATTTCTTGCCATTCCCTTCTGGCTTGAAGGGTTTCTGTTAAGTCAGCTGCTAGCCATATCAGGACTCCCTTATATGTTACTACCTCATTCTCCCTTGCTTGCTTTAGGATTCTGTTTGTCTTTTATACTTGCCATTTTAATGATGATGTGTCTTGGAGTGGGCCTCATGGGGTTCCTTTTGAATGGGACCCTCTGTGCTTCCCGGACTTGTGTGACTTTTTCTCTCCTCCAATGAGGGAAGTTTTCCATCATTACTTTTTCAAGCAGGTTCTCTATCCCTCCCTCATCCTCTTCCCCTTCTAGTATCCCTTTTATACGGATATTATTACATTTCAGGTTGTCCTACATTTCCCGCAATGCCTCTTCATTCTTTTTGAGTCTTTTTTCATTTTCTTGCTCTTTCTGGGAGCTTTTTTTTTCTACCTTGTCCTCCAGCTTGCTGATTCAGTACTCAGCTTCATCAAGCCTGCTTTTCATTCTTTCCACTGTGTTCTTCAGTTCAGAAATTGTATTCTTCATTTTCTCTTATCTCTTATTGATGGTTTCTATGTGCTTTTTCATGTTGATGTAGTTTGCAGTAAGTTCCTCATAGTTTCCCTGCAGTTTTTGGTATCCTCTCTGAGCTCACTGAGCTCATTGAGCTTCCTTAGAACCATTGTTTGGAACTCAGTATCTGATAGTTTATTTACCTCTATTTCATTTAGTTCACTTTCTGGGGATTCCTCCTTTCCCTTCGAGTGGGCGTATTTCTTTTTCTTCCCATTATTTGTGAGACTCTTCTCTTTTGCTTCTGATTCTTAAATTAATCTGTCTTGGTTTCCTGACTTTGTGGTGTGAATTTCTGTGTTTGGAGACTGCTGTTTTTACTTTCTGGATCTGCCTCTGATGATGTCAGATGTTGTCCCTGTCTGACCTTAGGTAGTCTGTTTGAGACTTCCTGTAATCTACCGTTTATGGCTTTCTCCTTCAGCTGTTAATCTATTCACTCTGCACTCAGAAGGCAGCTTAGACAGCACAGGGTAGGGTGAAATCCCATCTGGGGGTAGAGCTATTGGGTCCTTTGATGCTGGTGCCTCTCCGGGGGAGTGGTCTCTGACTGACCAAAATGGGTGCTGCTGCATGGGGGATGAGTCAGCACTGAGATCCCGCCGGCTACTCTCACAGTTCTTTCCCCAAAGCCTCCTTCCCCAGTCTCTCCTCAGTTGTCTCTAGCCCGCTCTGCCCCACCTTTGCCAGAGACCAGGGTAAGTGGATGCCAATAAAAATTTATATGTTGGCCCTTTAAACAGTTATTTGCATCTCCAGCCGCCTGTCTCTGGCAGAGAGCATCCCTGCTTCTTTTCACCGCTGGCTATTTTCTGTGTACTTTTTGGGCTCATTTGCTGTGGGCTAGAGATCCCTGCTTTTTGTTTACACCCCGCTCTTCTTAGGGGTATCCAATTGGCAGTTTCAATATCCTTCTGGTGCTGATGCCCATGGGTGCCCTGCCTGCCTTCTCAAGTCTCTACCGCACTCTTTCCAGTTAGCTTGCACTAAAGCCAATTACTCTGTCTCTGAGGTTACAAGGCTCCTTCTAGCTATTGGTCAGTTGTTTGTTTCAGGTTATTTCTCTACTATTTAGTTGTAATTCCAAGTTGGTCCTGGGAGGAGGTCAGTGTGATTTCCACTTACTCCTCCACCATCTCGACTCTTTTGTGTTTATTTTTAAGTTATCTAATCTGCTTGAGGTCTATTTCTTCTTAGTAACCATGTTCCCATCTCACTCTGGGATTTTGGACCTAAATAAAGATATTTGTGAAAATCATAAGGTAAACTTCTTAGGTAAAAACAAAAGAAAGCCAAAGATTTAATTGCTAACTGTACCCAATAGCACAAAATTCAGATATGCTTTGGTTTCTAATGCGTGCGCACGCACACACACACATCTAATAATAAAGATGGAGCACTGATTTTCTAGTATGGGTGTTGTGGTTGATATGCATGCTCTTATTATATCTGGCCTTTTTGAGAGACGTGCAGGATAGAGGTTAAATTTAAGTGGTTACATCTCCTCCCAGTGTCAGTCTGTTCATTTTCTGTGGCTGAAGCCAACAACTTCACATCATTTTTAAGGTCAGCTTAACCTGAGCATCTCCTTCCTCCCTTTCTCCATTACTGTCTCCCAAAGCAACTGATTTTCTTATTGGAGCATCTTTCACTGATACTATGGTTGTAATTTGGGAGTTTTTGATGGAAGGACTTGAAAGAGTCATTAACTTAATTTTGCTTCATTTATTTTTCAAGTCAGAGAATCTCAAAGATAACTGCTGCGAAAAATAAAAGCATATTAATTGATTGCCTTGAAGCTTGTGTTTCAGACATCAAGATTAAGGCTGAGCTCTCCCTTGTGGATAAACAGATTGGAAAATTTAACTATTACCTAAGGTTGGAGTTCCCCCAGCCTGAGCCCATCTCCCTCCCTCCTTTCTCCTCTAATGATTTGCCTTTGATCATTGATTCTCTCTTTGCAGTTTACAACCCTATTTTTTCCCGGAAATTGAAGATTTCAAACCTCTTTTGCATTTTTATTAATTTAAGAAAAATTATTTTTTCAATTAGTTGTATTCAACAAACAATCCAATTAAAAAATGGGCAAAGGACCTGGGCACACACTTTTCCAAGGAAGAGATACAGAGGGCCCAGAGACATATGAAAGGATGCTCAGCATCACTAGCCATCAGAGAAATGCAAATTGAAATCACAGTGAGATACCCCTTCACATTGGTCAGAATGGCCATCATAAACAGATCAACAAACAACAGGTGCTGGCAAGGCTGTGGAGAAAAAAAGGGAACACTAGTACACTGTTTGTAGGAATGCAAATTGGTGCAGCCATTGTGGAAAACAGTGTGGAATTTCCTCAAAAAGCTGAAAGTTGATCTGCCTTTTGACCCAGTGATTCCCCTGCTGGGACTATACCCTAAGAATCCCAGAACACCAATTGAAAAGAACCTATGCACCCCAATGTTCATAGCAGCACAATTTACAATAACCAAGTGTTAGAAGCAACCTAAATGCCCATCGGTAGATGAGTGGATGAAAAAACTATGGTACATTTACACAATGGAATACTACATAGCAGAAAGAAAAAAAAAGAACTACTAAACTTTGCGACAGCATGGATGGAACTCAAGAGCATTATGCTAAGTGAAATAAGCCAGGGGGTGAAAGACAAATACCGTATCATCTCACCTATAAGTGGACCCTTACCAACAAAACAAATAAGCAAGGAAAATATGACCAGCAACATTGAAATAAAAATAGAAACCAACATAGTCAAGAGGGAAGGAGGGAGGGGTGGGCGGTGAAAGGGAAGGGAAGGGTCAAGTCAAGGAATATATATCAAGAACTCATGGACAAAGCCAAAGTGGGGAAGGATTGAGGGAGGGAGGTGAAGGAGGGGGCAGGGGAAAGTGGTGGTAGGACGGTGGAGACAAATGTATTTGAACAAAAAATAAAAATATAAAAAGGAATTAAAAATTCTCAAAAATATAAAACTTTTGGAAAAAAGAATTAAAAACTTTCAGCACCTAGGAATAGGCAGAGAGTTCTTGGGTTTGACATTGAAAGCATGATCCATAAAAGGAAAAACTGAAAAAAAATTTTTGTATTATATTTTAAAATAATCTTATTTGCTTGAGATTTACTTTTTCATAGAAATTTTTAGCTTGAAAAGGAGTCTATACGAATAAGTTGCACTTTACTACTTGTATAATAACATCATGAAATCTTTTTTTCATTTGGTTCAAACAATGTAGATACCATTTACTAGCTGTGTGACCTCCAGAACATTACTTAATTTACTTTGCTAATTTGTGTAATGAGAATCATAATAATACTTACCTAATAGTATTTTTAAAAATATTTTATTCATTTATTTTTAGAGAGAGGAAGGGAGAATGATAGGGAGAGAAATATCAATGTGTAGTTGCCTCTCTCATGCCCCTCACTGGGTATCTGGCCTGCAACTGAAACATGTGCCCTAGACTGGGAATTGAACCGATGACCATTAGGTTCACAGGCCAGTGCTCAGTCCACTGAGCCACAGCAGCCAGGGCCCTACCTCCTAGTATTGTGATGATTCATTAAATGAGTTGCCAACTTTAAAGTATTCAAAATTGTAAGGAACATTTTATAATCTTTCAGTATGTGTTAGTGATTGTTATTATTACTTTTCCTAATAGGAATATTTTTGTTTCTAAATTTCAAGGTAAAAATAGGCTTTCAGTATACTAGATTTTTAGATGTTAACATAAACTTTGAACACAGGCTGCCTACCTATTTGAAAAATAAAATATTCACTAACATTTTAGGTTCTACATTTTTAGTAAAATAAGATGCTAAAGGAATGTTTCTAAAGCTAGATCTTAAAGAAATTGGATGTCAGACACTTCCACTTATAAGAAAAAAGATAATAGACTAGTTAGAAAAATTTACACATAAACACATTTATTGTCATTACCAAATGCTTAGGATTGCATGACAGAAGAACGAAAGCTGTATAGGTTATTAATGCAGAGGTGGTTGTGTGTGTTAGGTGTTAACTAAACATGGACAAAACAATAGCTATCATCAAGTGCTCTCATACATTATATTGTTCAACAAAAATGCTGTGAAAACCCTGGTTACAGATAAAAAATATAAGACCTAAGCAGGCTAAGTAATTAAACACACCTTCTGAATCTAGTATTAATTACATTAGACTAAAATCCAGTGTTCTTTTTATTCTATAGTAATTAAACCTGTGCTAAGCAAATATGATAGAAAAGAGCAAGATAGAGATGGTTCCTTCCCTCTTGAAGCTTCCAATTTAACAAAGACAACTAATTTTTATTTTTTTTTGTACAAACATTTTTTTAAATTTATTTACTTTTTAAATACGTTTGTCTCTGCCTCCCCCCCACCTCTTTTTACTGCTTAATCCCTTCACTATTTTCATCTAACCACCCAGCTCTCTTCCCGTAAAACAGCTGTCAGTCTGTTCTCTGTATCTATAAATCTGTTACTATTTTGTTTATTTTGTTCATTAGATTCCACATATAAATGAAATCATATGGTACATACTTGTGTTTCTCTATCTGACTTACTTCACTTAACATAACACCCTATATGTTCATTCACGCTGTTGCAAATGGTAAGATCATGCTTTTCTATGGTGTGTCATTGTGTAAATATACCAAAGCTTTTTTATCCACTCATCTACTGACTGGCACTTGGGTTGCTTCAATATCTTTGCCATTGTTACAGAATAATCACAAAGATATAGAGTACAGCATAGGGAATATAATCAAGAATATAGAGATAAATATGTATTGGGCCAGGGGGTACTTGAAGCAGCAGAAGGACCACTCTATAATGTACATGATTTTCTAACCACTTTGCTGTACATCTGAAACAAATACAGAAGTGTTGAATATAAACTAATTGAAAAATATATAAAAAATAAATATTAAATCTAAAAAAAATTAGACGTTTTAAAAAAATTAAAAGGAGAACTCAGCTACTCGTCTGCTATGAAATCTTCCCAAAACAATACTGGATAAGAAGATGGGAAATGTAAACTTACACACACACACACACACACACACACACACACACACACACAATTAGCCCTCATCAGCATAACTTGAAGACATAGAATGCCAGAACTTCAAAGTAAGATAGATTTTTTTAATTAATTTATTTACTTTTTAAATACATTTGTCTCTGCCTTCCCCCCACCTCTTTCCCTTGCCCCCTCCCACCTTCCCTCCCTCAGCTCTTCCCCTTCGGTTTTGTCCATGAGTCCTTGCTATATGTTCCTTGACTTTCCCCTTCCCTTCCCTTTCCCTGCCCCCCCCTTCCCTCTTGTCTCTGTTGATTTCTTTTCCTTTCAGTGTTGCTGGTCATATTTTCCTTGCTTCTTTGCATTGTTGGTTAGGTTCCGCTTATAGGTGAGATCATATGGTATTTGTCTTTCGCCCCCTGGCTTATTTCGCTTAGCATGATGCTCTCCAGTTCCATCCATGCTGTCGCAAAGTTTAGTAGATTTAAAAACCAGTTGAAGTCACCAAATCTGAGTGTAATCTCCCATGCTGCCATCTTAACCTCCTCCGTCCAGACAAGAGGCAGAAGGAGAAAAACTGGGGAAGATAGAAAGGCAAGGCTAGGGAAGAGGCATACAAATGATCCAAAATTAGCCTTACTAATTTTAATAGATTAAGTCCCAGTGAAGCCTGAGTATTCTAAATAGATCAGAGCATAGAATACAGGAAGGGATTATCAGGATATATGGTTTAAGGGGGCAATCTTTGAACACATCCCTTCTAGAAGATAAAAAAAAAGAATGGGGGCAAAATGGGGACAACTGTAATTAAACAACACTAAAAAGTTTTTTTTTTTTTAAAGAAGAAAAACCCCACTTGGCAATTAGGTGATATAAAAGGAAGGAAAGCTAAATGGGGAAATGTAAGATCGTACAGGACAGAAGAGAATCATAAGACCAGAGAAGAGAGAGTCCCCATAACCTCCATCAAAACAAACGGTAAACTGCTTAAAATGTCTGAACTTTCTTATGCTGTGAGAAAGGACATCAGTAAACTAAGAATCTTGTGAAATAACTGCAATATCACCGTGGGGGAGGAAAAATAATTTTCCCTGCTACATTTCTAAGTTCTTCTGGCTTGAATCAAATTTATATGAGACACATTAGCAGGCAAAATGACTAAATTTATTTTATATATACTCATATAGATACACACACACACACACACACACACACACACACACACACACATACACACACACAAGGGTTCCATAGGAATATGAGATGGAAGACAGATCAGGCAGTTAAGGTTCGTATGCCATCTTGAGCTATGGAGAAGCAGTGTTGGTTGTTTGGGACTTGAAAGAACAGGAAGGCAATTTATATGGAGATGAAAAAGCAAAGGAAAGAAAATGTTTGCTGGGTCATCTTTAACAATGGGACACAGAGAAGACTTTGATAAAATGGGCCTTACTAAAATCCTTTCTGTCTTATCACACCTAGTTCATGTTAAACTATAGTTGTATATGGTGATAACTTCCTTCCTGGAACCTGTCCTCTTACCTAAATTCTTTTAGGCAGTTAGGGGAAATGTACAAGTTTTTTCCTGAGTCTTATATTTCTTAAAAATAACTAGCTTAAAATAAATCAGTATGTTTTAAAAGGTATATTTTGGGGTGTCAAACTTTTTTTTCTGACTACAAATAGAAATGAACAAAAGGAAAACCAGCAAATCCACATAGAAATATTCTAAAAACCAGAAACTTAAATTTCACACATATGAGGATATTTCACACATGAAAAAAAATTTCACACATATGAAACAAAGTTCCAAAAGAGAAACAACTATGAAGCAGAAGAAAACTGTAAAAATTAGGTATAATCAAATATATATTTAAGGATATAAAAAAACACCTTGTAAGAGATTTTAAAAAAGCTAAGAAAGGAAATAGTAAAAAATCAGGGAGATATAAAAAGAGCCCTGATTTATTCAGAGAAGTATGTTAAATAGACAAAATTATATTAGAAATAAAGGATATCCAAGCCAAAATAGATTCCAGTGAAATGTAATAATAAAGACAGCAAGAAAGACAGGAAAACCACCAAGATAATGAAAAGGAGAAAAAGAAAGAAGTAAAATTGATAAGAGAGGAAGTAGTAAATATGAAAAACAGAAAAAGAAAGAAAAATATTCATATCATCAGAAGCTACCTTACTGCAGTGAGTTAAACCCATCCATAATTTGGTTAGAGCCTTGTGGCAAATCATGAGGTAGAGGCATCCAGCTTCCCCATTCTAGGATTTCTGTCTCACAAAGATTGTGGGATTAGAAAATGTCTGTGGTATAAATTTACAAATTTTAGAGTTTATTCACTATATAGCAATAGATATAGACAGTGGGTACAGATTTTTGTATTTGGAAATCTTATACTGCCATAACAAATAACTAAAATTAGGGCATGGCATTGAAAATGGGCAGCAAACTTTGAGAAGAGTGTTGGTTCTTTTTTAAAAGATTTTATCTATTTATTTTTAGACAGAGGAGAAGGGAAGGAGAAAGAGAGGGAGAAAAACATCAATGTGAGAAAGAAACATCAATCAGTTACCTCTTGCAAGCCCAGAAATGGAGATGAACCCACAATCCAGGCATATGCTCTGACAGAGAATCAAAACAGCTTCCTTTTGGTTTACAGGACAACTGCCAACCAACTGAGCCAAACCAGTCAGGGCAAGAGTGTTAATGTTTAAAATCCCTTGAACACACTGTAAAATTTTGGGTTTTGAAGAAGATGCTAGTGAGAGTGCAAGAGAAAGTGAGAAAAATGTATTAGAAACTTGAAAAAAGAAGATTCTTGTGACATACTGACAGAATAGAGCTATTGTCTGAAGTTGTGTGGAAAGTAGAAAATGTGCCTAATGAACTGAGTGATCTATCTAAGGCTATTTCTAAGCAAAATATTGAAGGTACTTCCTGGTTTCTTCTTACTGTTTATAATACAGTCATAATCGCATAATGGTATTTGGTCAATGACACACTGCATATATGAACAGGGTCCCATAAGATTATAATGGAGCTGCACAGTTTCTAATACTTAGTGATGTCATAGCCATCATAAAGTTGTAGCACAACACATTTCACAAATACCATTGTGTTACAGTTGCTTACAGGATACAGTATACAGGTTTGTAGCCTAGGAGATGCAGGGAAACATACAGTAATTTGTCTCCCCAAAATATGTTTATTTGGCATAATGATTATTTTATGCTCATTAATTTTAAGAAAGAGCTAATATGGAAGAAGCTCTGGAAAACCAAGCAGAAGTTACCCTTTGTGAAAGACATTTAGGTGGATAAGGGAAATTCATAAAGGTGTCTCTTTGGCTGTACCAGGAAGAGGGTAATGACAATATCTATAGAAACATTAATGCCAAAGGCAAAAACTTAATTCTGCATAACAACCTCATCTTTGTTTACACTGCTTTTCCTGGTAACCTCCTGTAACCAACTCTCCTCACTCCGAACATCTTTTTAAGTCTTCAGCTGAAGGTGGTATTGAAGATGGTGGCCCCAGCCATTTTAGTGAGTTACTCACTTTTCTGGGTCTCTCCCATGTATACAGGAGCTACACATGTTATTAAAATTTTGGTTTTTTTTCTCCTGTTAATCTTTTATTACATAGATGTCTCAGCCAAGAGCCCAGAAAGTTTCTTATTTTTTTTCTCTTTTACAGAATAACAAGCTATACTATATAGCCTAGGCACATAGTAGGCTATACCACCTAAGTTTGTGTAGTGTACTCTGTGGTGTTCACACAACGATGAAATCATCTGTTCACATAATAGATATCTAAGCCTGTAAAGAATTTTTGTGCATTTATTTGAGACAAACTCATGGCATGCCTAGAAGCAAAATCTCAACAGCCTGAGAAAAAAAGCTTCCCAGAATGACAATTTGTAATTTCTTTTACACATTTGGAATTAAGGAAGGAAGCTAAGGAAGATTACATGAACTTGTGAGAAAGTCAGAAATTTGTATGATGAGATTACAGGATAATTAACAAGATTATATGCTCTCTTGAGGGTGGTTATGCTTCCCAGGGTATGTTAACCGAGATTCACAAAAACAATGGACAGGGCTTGCTTAAGGTGAAGATAGATCTTTTATAGGTGTGTGATATTTACTTTGGTTGCATTTGTTACTGAGTCCCTTTTCTGCCCACATAACAACTCATTTCTCAGAATGTATCCCCATCATTAAGCTGCACACAACTGTAAAATGTGAGAAGAGAGAGATAAATTGGGGGAAAGATGGTTTTAAAAAAAGAGCAAGGACTTACGATTTTAAAAATTCTCAGCTCTTCCAAGTGTCAAACAATGTTAAAATTTTAAAAAATGGCTTTTGAGCAAAGATCATATCCAGAGCATTTCCAGGAAAACATTGTTTGAAAATGAAGTCAAAATTATGACCATAAGCATTTTTTGTTAATACTTAGGAAATATCAAAGGTTTTATTTAGATCCTTAGAGTTATATTCATTCACACACAAGGACCTTTAAAGAGATTAAGTGTGTACCTCATAGGTTCTTTAAATTAAAACTTCAAGGATGCTGCCCTTTAGCCCACTTAGCAGGAGCACAAGGTAGAAAAAATTTTTCTCTAAGAAATTCGTAAGTGTGCCTGTTCTCTAATGGAGTGCATCCTTATGAAATTTACAAAAGCTCCATAGAGTTAATAAGAAAACTGTATCAGCAAACGTATAGCCAGTTTGGACCATCAGAAACAGAAAACAAAATAAAAAGAGGCTCTTGGATTTCCAAAAGTCTAATACTAAATAGAAAGTGGAGAAAACCACTGAGTTGCAAATAATGACTCAGATGGTAAATCCAGAAGCCAGGCAAATGCAGCCAAGCAACCAAACCTAATAAAGAAACATCTCACATTTGCCTGGCTGGATTTCAGACTTTCTGTGTATCAGTGACTGTTTTGTGCTTCCCATTTCCCCCGTTTTATTTATTTATTTTTAGAGAGAGAGGAAGGGAGGGAGAAATAGAGGGAGGGAAACATCGATGTGTGAAAGATACATCAATCGGTTGCCTCTTGAATGCCCCCAGTTGGGGACTTGGACCCCAACCCAGGCATGTGCCCTGACTGGAAATCTAACTGGCAACCTTTTAGTTTGTGGGATGGCACTCAATCCACTGAGCCACACCAGCCAGGGCTCATATCCCCCATTTTGGATAGAAATATGTATAGCGTTTATCTTATCCTTGTCCTGCAATTATATGTCAGGGCATGTTGGGGAAAAATAGCTTGTTTCTAGTTTTACACATCTACAGAACAAGAGGAAGTACACCCAAGGAGCTGTATGTGGACCTTATTTAGATGACAAGATTCTGATCTTTGAGCTGTAATTATAATGGTTTATGAATTTTGAGGACCATATTTTGCATGTGGAAGGGAAATGAATCATTGAGAGCCAGTAGGCGGTGTCTAAGATATTTCCAAAGATCTCTGCTTCCTTCTGATCTTCAAGCCCCTGCATAATACACTCTCCTTGAGTGTAGGCTAAACTTATGACTAGATTCTAATGAATAATATATTGCAAAAGTAAAGGAATGTTTCTCTGGCCAGGTAGTTTAGTTGGTTAGGACATTGTTCTGTACACCAGAAAGTTGTTACTTTAATCCCTGGAACAGATTTTTTGGATTATAGGGTTAAGTAAAAGTGTAATGTGACTGAGTATTGCCACATCATTATTCATTGTGGTGACACAGTACACACTAACATAAGCAATGTATAAAGGTTGCTATATTCTCACCTCCCTGTCAATATTTGATATCATCCAGCTTTCTAAATGATGCCAATCAATAGTCATAGTTAATATTTCATGTTGGTTTTCACTTGCATTTCTCTGATTACCTACAATTTTGAACCGCTCTTTATTTACTTATGAGAGTTTAAGCTTTCCTATTCTATATAACATTGTCTGCTCATATATCACTTGACCATTTTAGAAATCGAGATGTCATTTTTTGGTTGTTAAGACAGCTCCTTGTACAATCTGTAGCACTTCTCAATTTTAGACATTGCCACTGTCTGATCCAATGTGTAACCTATCTGATAATTTTAGTTATGATGTGCCTCACTTAACAGAAACACAAAATTTTGAGGTAATCTAATTCACCAGTCTTTTGCTTCATGGTACATGTTTTCAAGGTTTTTTTTTTTTTTCATTTTATCTACCCACAACAGGTGATAAATATATTTTTCTATACTGTTTCTAATTAAATTCCTTTCTTCCATCATTATTGTTCCACATATTGACCATAAGCTAATACCCTGAAGAAATTGAGCATATTTTACATTAAAGATGGCAGAGGAGTGAGTGGAAGTCACATTGACCTGGGAGAAGAAGGGGAAGGGTCAAATCAAGGAACATATATAAAGGACCCATGGATAAAGCCAAAGTGGGGAAGGGTTGAAGGTGGGAGGTGGGGGTAGGTCGGCCTGGGGAAAGTGGTGGTGGGAAAATGGAGACAAACGTATTTGAACAATTAAAAAAAATAGAAAAAAAAAAGGGGGGGGAGAGAGAGAGAATATTTCTCATTATATTCCCTATGCTGTACTTTCCATCCCCATGGCTATTTTGTAACTACCAATCTGTACTTCTCAATCTCTTCATCTTTTTCAACCAGATCCTCATCCTTTTTTCATGAGTGAAATCATATGGTATTTGTCCTACTCTGACTGACTAATTTCACTTAGCATAATACCATTTATGTCAATCCATGCTGTTGCAATGGGTAAGATTAGATTCTTTTTTACTGTATGTATGAAGCACCGGTTTTTATCTACATGTCCATTTATGGGCACTTGGATTACTTCCATATCTAGGCTATTGTAAATAACACTGCAATGAACATAGGGGTACATATATTCTTTAAAATTAGTGTGTGTTGCAGACTTTCTAGGCTGGACAGGTCCACTCGGGGATCAGGTAGACAGAAGAAGATGTGTGGAGCCTCGGGGACACTTGACATACCTTTTTTCGGGAGAGTCACACAGGCACAAGCCCAATCTGGGGAAATCACACAGGCCACAAGCTCGCATCCAAGGAGGTGCCCTGACTCCCCACCCCAACCAAAGCTCCCATCCCTTTTATACTAGCCCTAAATAAAGCAGGACAATCAAGCCAGAAGTTGAAGCAACTCTCATTTGCTGCACATGCAGTCCTACTCAAGGCTACAGGACAGTTTATCGCACCCGGAGCTCAAAGCCATGAGACCCAGACAAAAGCCTGTGGTAACACTGCTTTATCAGACTCCTTTAAGGTTATGAGGAGCTGCTCCCTCTGGTTACCCACACATCTAGGTGAGGGAGCCAGACAGCCTCCACATACCCTACATAGTGTTTTGGGTTTCTTCAGATACATACATAGAAGTGGAATCGCTGTATCATTAAGCATTTCCATTTTTAATTTTTTGAGAAATCTCAATGTTCTTTTCCATAGCGGCTGCACCAATCTGCATTGCCACCAACAATGCATGAGGGTTTCCTTTTCTCCATACCTTTGCCAACACTTGTTGATTTATTGATGATAGCCGTACTGATGGGTGTGATGTGATATCTCATTGTGTTTTTAATTTGCATTCTTCTGATGATTTGATATTGAGAATACTTTCGTATGTCCGCTTTGGCCATCTGTATGACCTCTTTTGATAAGTGTCTACTCAGGTCCCCTTTTTTTTAATGTGAATATTTGGTTTTTGGTGTTGAATTGTATGAGTTCTTTATACATTTCAGATATTAACCCTTTATCGGATGTATCATGGGCAAATATATCTTTCCATTCAGTAGTTTTTCTTTTCATTTTTTTGGTAGTTTCCTTTGTTGTGCAAAACATTTTATTTTGCTATATTACCATTTGTTTATGTTTTCTTTTGTTTTCTATACTTTAGGAGATATTTCACAAATATATTACTAAGAGTAATATCAGAGATTTTACTGTCTATGTTTTCTTCTAGTAGTGTTATGGTTTTGACTCTTACATTTAAGTCTTAAATTCATGTTGAGTTTATTCTTGCATATGGTATGGAAGGTGGTCTAATTTCCTTTATTGTTTTTGCATGTATCTGTCCAGTTTTCCCAACAGTACTTATTGAATAGACTGCCTTTACCCCATTGTATTATATGTTCTTGCCTCCTTTGTCATAGATTGTCATACAGATGTGGGTTTATTTCTGGGCTCTTCATTCCAACGATCTATGAATCTGTTTTTAGGCCAATGCCATGTTTCTTTCGTTACTATAGCCTTGTAATATCAAATGTTAAATACCTAAAGGATATCAGATTAAGTATTTATTAGCCCAGAATCTGAATCTAATCTATGTTATTATCTCTAACCTCTACCCGAATGATCAAGCTGGTCTCAGGGAGTTTAGTTCACCTCTCTTGTTCTGTGCCTCTGAAATTTTTGAAGCAGGTAAAACTAGTCAACATCACATGCAACTGGAATTTCAAATATCAACTTATTCCGCGATATCTTATATTTAAGGATTGTTGCTGCATCTCCTGAATAAATACCAGAGGGTTACATTATTTGCTAAGAAATAATATTTATATGCTGTAATAAATAATCCACAAGACAAGTAGAACTCTAAACATGACTCCTTGTCTCTAGTGGCACATATTTAGGTTATTTTAAGAGCTTTCTCTTCTAATAATTAATGGTTTAATGTGCACAAAACTCTACACAATGGCATTTAAAAAGAAATTATCTTAAACAACTTCATTATATCAAAATATATATCAATTTCAAAATTTTGAAAATACAGATGAGTCAAAATAAGCCAAATGCAATGCTGCTACTGAAAGATACATACTGTTTGCATTGTATGTTATGACATTATAGAACATATACTTGTAAGTAAATATATGATAAAAAGGGCTGAGACTCTATGCACATATTTTGTAACTCATTGGCTTACTTCATTGATATATCATGAAATCTCATCTTTGTCAATAACTATATGCCTTTATTATCATTTTAATAGCTATACAGTTGCCCCTTATTTAACCAATATCTTATTGTTGAACATTAAATTTGATTTTTTAAATACAGAATTGTTATCATAATTTTATTTTCATGTTTATATCCATTACTATTTTGCAAAGATTAATTTCTGGATTGTTTAGTAAGACAGATATCCACATGCACTATGACACATTATATTGCAGAGTCTATTTTGCCACAGCACCAATATCATTTTTAATCATTTAGAATTGAAATTATTTTTATAATTTAAAATTCTTAGAATTATTTTAATCATTACCAATCAAATAGGGAGAAAATTGTGTCTATTTTTAAAAATTTGATCTTTGATTACTAATACTGATAAACAATTTTCCACAGATATTAACAATAATTCTATAATATCATCTGATATCCGGTTCATATTAATATTTTTCCAACTATGCCAACAATATCTTCTATGACAATTTTTCAAACCAAGGTCCAATCATAATTTATTCATTGCATTTTGTTGTTATGTCTCACTCCCATTTTTATGATATTGGTTGTAGATGATTGCTGGTTCACAAACCGGCCCCCATACACTGATGACAATGAGAGACTGAAACAAGAGACTGACTACTCCAGATTAGTAGGTGAGAAGTTTAATAAGTAAGGAAACTTAAGAGGCTTGTCTTGACCATAAGACAAATATATCTCTACACCCCCCTGCCAAAATCTTACAAGATTATATAGAAGCCTTTACTAGGTTCAGTGATGGATACTGTCCAAGTAGTCTCAATAACACATTGAGGTTATATCCTTGAAAAAGCTCCTAGAATGAAAACTGTAGACCTGATGTACATTCCAAGGACAGGGGTGGTTTAAGGAGTGTCTGATTGCCATGGTCCAGCTCATGGATCAATCTTCAGACATACCCTCTTGGTAATTTCCTGTATCAAAGATTCTAGAGTAGCTGTCTATAGAATGTCCCTAATGCTTATTTGAAGGAGCTGACTGCTTCTTCATGGTGTAATTTAACTTGTCTTTTTTAGGTATGTGATGTAGACAAAGAATCAGGCCTAGAGGATTAAGTCAATCTGTGTACTTCATGTTGTATGATATCAAGAAGTTCATAATTCTAGTTTTTTTCCCACTGTTAGTGGATAGTAAAGTCAGTCACTTGGTTCAGGTAAGGGATTATCAGTTTCTCCAATGTGAAAGTACACTTCTTTTTCTTTTGTAATTTGTAAAAAAATCTGTGGGCTGATGCTCTGATTAACACCATGTACATATGGTGTTCCCTAGTAGCTTTTTTCTCATAGTCTTAGTATCTACTGATGATACTTCCTGAATTATATATTACATTAAGGATTGCAAGGTGGTGGTTTTCTAATTTATCATTCCTTTTAAACTTAGTAGCTGGCATACATTTCATAGGAGAATCTCTTGGTCTCTCTCCATATTATTATGGACTCATGGATTTTTACTTATTCTTTTTGTTAAAATAAGTACTGAAATTTAAATTTTTTGATTCTCAAATTGTCCCAATTTTGGCCAATGGAGGTCCTTCCAAGCCAACTTCTAGATCTTTTTTAAAAGATTTTATTTATTTACTTTTAGAGAGGGGAAGGGAGGGAAAAAGAGAGAGAAACATCAATGTGTGGGTGCCTTTCAAGTGCCCCCTACTGGGGACCTGGCCTGCAACCCAGGCATGTGCCCTGACTGGGAATTAAACTGGCAACCTTTTGGTTCACAGACCAGCACTCAATCCACTGAGCCATACCAGCCAAGGCCAAGCCAGCTTTTACTTATTTTTTTTTACATGATCCCATTAGTCTTTGAGCATTTTCTAGTTTTCTAGTACACTAAGATGTCCATAGGCTAACTTTTTACTTTCCTGCCCCAGATCTAGAAGCTGTCATCTGTAGAAAGAGAATTTCAAGATGGAGGGATATCAAGTTTAAAAGCCTGAAGGAGAACCATGCTAATCATGTGAGAAAAGTAGAAAGAACAGTGTGACTGGAATAGTTAGTGAGGAGATATGGGTAAGAGATGAAGTCATATCTTACAGGGTCTTATAGTTTAAAGTAAAGGTTTCAAATTTGACTTTCAGCAAATAGGAAGCCATTAGAATATTTTGAATAGGGGAGTGACTTTATCTAATTTACCTTTAATGGGATCCCTCCGGTTTCTTTGTAGAAATCAAACTAGAGGGCAGAGATAGAAGCAGAGAAACTAGTTAGAAATACATTTTATTTTTTAGGGATAAAATGAGGTGGATTTGACAAAGCAGACTGATCAAAGCATGAAAAGTGTTTGATTCTCAATATTTTGATGCTAGAACAAAGATGTTGTGGGACGCAAGATAAAGAAAAAAGCCAAAAAAGATAGATGCTTATAAAAATTAGCAGGACCACTAAAAGTAAAATAAAGAAGGGGCTAAATTAAAAAATCAGACTTTTATTGCAAATCAAAATGAATTATTTGGGATAAGAATCAGGTAGCACTTATTATTTACCTCCCTGTGAGATAATAATAAATATGTATTTAGTCTTCATTCCTGGTTTCCAGCATACATTTCCTAAAACTCAGAGTCTCCTGAGTGATAAGAGTATCTTTTGTATGCTAAATGGGATGATTGGTGGCTAGGGCCCTTAGATATCTCCATGATGGGAGCTAGACACCAGAAAGATCAAGTCATGATTAAGGGGTTGAAATTTTTACCTCCCCCACTTCCAGCTCCTTCCCCCAACCTCATCCTCTGAAGATTGTGTTAATCATCAATGGCTACTTATTTAGTAAATTACACCTACATAATTAAATGTTCATAAAAAAACCTAAAACAATGGTGTTGGGAGAATTTCCAGGTCAGTGAACACATTGAGGTACTAAGAGCATGTTGTGTCAAAAGAGGGCATGGAAGCTCCTCACCCCTTGTCTTACACCTTGTTTTATGTATCTCATCCATTTGAGTGTTCCTGAGTTGTGATCTTTATTAAAAGTGCTTTTCTGATTTCTGTGAGTTGTTCTACCAAGTTATTAAACCTGAGGTGGAGGAATCAGGGAAACTCCCAATTTGCAACCAAGTCATACGTAGTGTGGGTAATTTGGTGATTAACACAACTAGTGTCTGAAGTAGGGGCAGTCTTATGGGATCTGTACTAACTCTCCATAGTTAGTGCCCAAACTGGATTGACTGTTGGACACCAAGTTGGTGTCAGAGAATTGGAGAAGTGGTGTTGGAAAAGATATCACAATATTTAGTGTGAAGAGGAAAAACAAATTCTCTCATTAAGTGTCAGAAGTGTTTTGAGTAAAAACTCTTCAGAGCCTTAAAGTATGGGATTGATAATTCCTTTTTTTAAAAGGTAAGTTCAGGTTTCTAATGAGAGCTAATTCAGTGGAAGCTTGCAAATTTGAACTGTTCCTTTTTTTTTCAGTCTAAGTATTCTCTGGTAACTGTCTCTGCAACTCAAATTTGGTTCAGATCAGTATTTACCTGTTCAAATCTGACATATGACAAAATAGTAATTTTCAATTCAGTTGTTTAACATTTTTAAGAAATATAAAATACATAAAATAAAGAATACAAATTAGAGATTTTCAGCTCAAGAAACAATCACAGTATAAACTACCATCTAGATTAAAAAAAAAAAAACTAGAACATTATCAGCACTCCACAAGGGATCTTTGTGCCTACTCCCAGGTGCTAACCCCACTCTCCTTCCTTGAGGTAACCACTATTTTAATTCCCAATTCTGTAGATTTATTTATTTGGTGTTTGAATTTTATACAAATTGAATTATGCATTATGCAGTTATGTCTGGATTTTTGTCCAGTATTATATTTATGTAAGTGATTCATCAGTCTCATTGCACATAGTAGTAGTTCATTATTTTTTCTCTGTTTTGTATAAATATAATTAATTTATCTATCTATTCTACTGATGGATTTCTGAGCTGTTTCCTGGATTTGGCCATTACAAATAATGCTTCTATGAATGTTCTTGCTATGGACATTCTTCTACATGATTTTTGATGTACATATGCATATATTAGTTTGGGTATATATCTAGAGTATAGGATATGTGATAGTTATAGCTTCCAGTTTTCAAAAATGGCTGTATAAAATACAGTAGTACCAGCAATATATGAAGGTTGTAGTTGCTCTACATCCTCACAGTACTTGGTATTTTCATTCTTCATTTAAGCCATTTTCTAAGTGTATAGTTTTATCTCATTGTGGTTTTAATTTGAATTTTTTGGTAACTAATAAGATTGATCACCTTTTCACATATCTGTGGGAATAAACAGAATATATACGTTTACTTTTATAAATTCCCTCATATACAACTTTAGATGTATTTCACAAGATGGCTTGTATTTTATTTATTATTTAGTTTGGAATATTTTATCATTTCTATTGTAATTGCTTTTTTGACCCATTGTCTATTTAAACTTATGTTGCTAAATTTCCAAACACAAGGGCATTTTATAGTTATCTTTTTACTTTCACATATACCGAATGTTTTTGTTCCTTTGAAATTTATTCTATGACCCAACATATGGTAAATTTTGTTATCCATTTTGTGTGTTCTTATAAGTAATACACAACCTACAATTGTTGGGGTCAATCTTCTCTATATGTCAAATTAAAACAAACAGGAAAGAAAAGACAGTAAAACTCTAGTAGATTTGTACATATACAAACTTGACCTATTTGGCATGTATAGAAAAACAAAAACTATTCCCTGATCAAAATAACACAAAAGTTTAAATTAGCAACAAAAAAAAGAAAGAAAATATTACCACCTTTAAAGTAAATTACAAATATTACCACCTTTAAAGTAAATTAACACCTAAACAACTGATATAAAAGGGAAAATTATGTCAAAATTACAATTATATAAATGCTACTTAGCAAATAAAAATTAAAGCATTGCTCAGAGAAAAAAATCTTAGCCCTAAATATGTAAATTAATAAAAAATAAATATACATTAATCACACTCAGAAAGTTAGGAAAAGAACCCAAAATTAAATCTAATGGGAGCAGAAAGGAAATGAAGCAAAACCATAAATTGTTGATATAGAAAACAAAACTGCAATATTTTAACACATAAATCAAAGAGTTTACTCTCTGAAAAAGTCAATAAAAGGAATAACGTATTGTATTAGGATAAACTAAACTTAGACTTTGGTTATAAGCAACCCCTAAATCCTAGTGGCTTATCACATAAATTTTATTTATCATGCTCACAAAGTCCAATGTAGATTAGAAATCCCTCCAAGGCTAGTGTTTTTTCCTTGTTGTAATTCAGCAGTTCAGGCTGGGATTCTGTCTTATGGAAACATGCCATCCATGCTTACTGTCAGCAAAGAAAGAAAATCTGAAAGCTTTCACAGAAGATTTTTCACCCTCAGCCTGATATGTCTTAATGGATCAAAGAGAGATAAGTTTTCTCCCACCTTGAATGGAAACACATGGCTCCGAGTCTAATAATTTAAGAACGTGAGGAGCCAATTGGCCTGGGGTATAAGAGACATTTTCTTTCTTTATTTTTTTATTGTTCAAATACATTTGTCTCCATTTTCCCGCCACCACTTTCCCCTGCCTGCCCTCCCCCTCACCCACTCACTTCCTCAATCCTTCACCACTTTGGCTTTGTCCATGGAACCTTTATACATGTTCCTTCACTTGACCCTTCCCTTTCCCCCCCTCACCCCGTCTTCCTCCTTCCCTCTAGATTCTGTTGGTTTCTTTTTTCTTTCAATGTTGCTGGTTATATTTTCCTTGCTTGTTTGCTGTGTTCATTAGGTTCTGCTTAAAGGTGAGATCATATGGTATTTGTCTTTTGCCCCTTGGCTTATTTCACGTAGCATAATGCTCTCCAGTTCCATCCATGCTGTCATTAAAGGTAGTAGCTTGCTCTTTCTGCTGTATAGTATTCCATTGTATAAATGTACCATAGCTTTTGGATCCACTCATTTACTGATGGGCACTTAGGTTGCTTCCAGCACTTGGCTATTGTACATTGTGCTGCTATGAACATTGGGGTGCATAGGTTCTTTTGAATTGGTGTTTTGGGATTCTTAGGGTATAATCCCAGCAGTGGAATCACTGGGTTAAGAGGCAGTTCCATTTTTAGCTCTTTGAGGAAATTTCAAACTGTTTTCCACAGTGGCTGCACCAGTCCGCATTCCTACCAATAGTGTACTAGGGTTCCCTTTTCTCCACAGCCTCACCAGCACCCATTGTTTGTTGATCTATTTATGATGGCCATTCTGACTGGTACCAGTGTGACGTGGTATCTCATTGTGGTTTTAATTTGCATTTCTCTGATGGCTAGTGGAGATGAGCATCCTTTCATGTGTCTCTGGGCCCTGTGTATGTCCTCCTTGGAGAAGTGTCTTTTCAGGTCCTTTGCCCATTTTTAACTGGATTGTTTTTCTTCTTGGAGTGGAGTCGAGTGAGTTTTTTATATATTTTGGAGATCAAACCTCTATCTGATGTATCATTGGCAAATATATTTTCCCATACGGTTGATTCCCTTTTCATTTTGCTGATGTTTTCTTTAGCCATGCAGAAGCTTCTTATTTTGATGAGGTCCCACTTGTTTATTCTTTCCTTTATGTCCCATGCTTTAGGGGACATATTGGTGAAAATGTTGCTGCGTGGGATATCTGAGAGTTTCCTGCCTATGTTCTCCTCTAGGACTTTTATGGTGTTTCGACTTATATTTAAGTCTCTTATCCATCTTGAGTTTATTTTTTGTATATGGTGTCAGTTGGTGGTCGAATTTCAATTTTTTGCATGTAGCTGTCTAACTCACCCTACACCATTTGTTGATGAGGTTATTTTTACTCCATTTTATGTTTCTGACCCCTTTGTCAAGTATTAATTGACCATAGGGACATGGGTTTATTTCTGGGATTTTTATTTTGTTCCATTGATAAAAGAGGCATTTTCTAGAATGTTCATTGTATTTTTTCAGGATGTCACATGGCTTGGATATACAAAACTATTCATTCTCTGACACTACTGTTTGCTGGTAAACAATTAAAAATGAAACTCCTGGATTGTAGGTTATGGGTCTTCAACTTTTCTAACCATTGCAAAATTACCTCCCAAATTAATGTTATTAATTTAAACTTCCACTGGGAATATATTCAATTTACTGTTTCTCTACATTCTTATCAAGAAATAATATTAGCAGTTATCCTTTTTGCCAACCATATAGATGTGACATGATGTCTCATTGTTGTCTAAATATTTATTTTCCTAATTTATAGCAAGAGGGAGGATTTTTAAAAATGTATTGACTATTTGAATTTCCTCATCTTTTAATTGCATGTTTATATTTGGTGCCCATTTAGCTATTGAGTTGTGTTATTTAATGATTTTTAGGCATCATTATACATTCTGGAAGGTAATACTTTCCTATTTGCATGCATTGCAAATCTCTTATCTCAGTCTGTACCTTGTCTCTAATCTTTTCATTCTTCTAATGATGTCTGGTTGTCTAACTTTTTTAAATGTTTATTTAGTCAAAATGTATCAATGTTTTGTCTTATAAAGCTTTTTGTTCTGAAAGTTTTTTGTCCCCAGCTCTTAAAATCTCAATTCCAAGCTTACCTTTATGTGCTCCTGCAGATAATTTTGAAGTTGTAGTTTGTTTTTCACATTCAGGTTTTAATTCCACTTGGAACTTAATTTTAAATAATATTGTACAGTTTTCATTATATTTGGTTATTATTTTTATATAGATAACTGACAAAAGAAGTTGAGGTGATGGCTCATTAAAAAAATGTAGTGTCAGAGTCCAATAAGGTCAAGGATATTAAACAATAGCTAAGAGCAATGTGATGTTACAGGCATTGGAAGGATCTGGGATGACAATGAATGGAAGGACAATGAACTTAGATAATTATCACTAAATTGTATTGAAAACCTATAAGGTGACAATGAGAAAATAAAGCCATTTTCAGAATAAACACTAAATATGAGAACCAGAGGTCCTCTTTTGTACCAGCTGAGGAAATATATCAGGGTTTGACTGTGAAGGTTGAGGATTATCAAAGACAAGATCAGGCTCAGTTAAGGTAAGTCTGTTACAGTAAAGTCAAGGCCCTAGTTGGGAAAATCTGAAATCCTAACAAGTGGTATGTAGACTTCTGAGTGGCTATTCCCCAGGATTATAGCTAGGTTGACTTCCTTAAGCCTTCAGGAGTCTCAAAGTGGTAGCTAAGTCCATCTTATTAAGAAGGTGGCAATTCTCCAGTGTGGGAAGACACCACAGAAGCCTCTCCCATGTAGAGCAAAATGTATTACCCTCAGAAGCGTCCTCTACTTCCTCTCCTGAGTGCCAGACTGAAAACTAAGGTTGAATTCCAACACATACTGGTAGGAATCATGCTATACCTAAAAAGGGAATAAAAAGATTGCACCCAAAACCAGTTGCAAGAATTGGCTAACAGTTACTGGCCCAAGCCAGGAGACTACTCATGGGATTGGATTTTGAGGCTGCTTAATCAAGCATGCCAGAATATAATACCAGATAAGCAAGGGTTCATTGATTTTTGACCACTCTCTCAGGACAAAATAAATGATACCCAGGTAAAAACCCCAGAGGATGGGGCAAAGTTGCTACTCATATGGCTTTTAGGAGCTCAAGTGAGAGTCATAAGAGATAGATAAACAAAGTGGAAATGCTTAAGCTGCAATGGAAGAGTGGAGGATGGAATGAAGAGTCAGGAAAATGGGCATGCTGGAATGAATATGTCATGTGAAGCCAGAAGATCCACCAGATGTTTACCTATATTTCATGGGAAGGCCAAATTGGCATAGTATTCACCAAAGCCATCAGATGTGCACTGTTGGGAAGAGCACCAGCATTACTAACAAGTTCAGTGGTGGCTAACCTCTTTAGCCCAGGACTTATGTTAGGAGAAATGGTTACGTAGTTTGGCTCATTGACAGCAATGGGGATGATGGCCAGAGCCCACCCAAGCAACATAGGCCTATTTTGGCTGTTTATTTGTGTTTTTCTCTCTTACTGTTTCTCTCCCTTTATCCTTCCACTCAAGCTACTTAGTCTCCCTATCTGTAACTAGGTAAGATTCAACAGTTGGCAGTGCTTATTTTGTGGTGATACTGGAGAGATGGCTGATTCAGTTACAGACACAGCTGGCAGCAATATCTTTGTCTCCCAGTGCCCCAGGCCTGCTATGTTTCATGAGCCAAAACCCTAGGTAAGAACTGGCAGAGGCGATTTTCAACCTCCTTTCTGGAGAGATGTTTTCAGGGAGGGGCTTTGATTCTGGCCACCTAATTTAATGGAGATTTTAATTCCTTGTTGCTACTATTTGCTAAAACTGGTCATCTCTGGTTTCAGCCCTAGCTTGTGGCTTCAGCTCTGCTCACTATTTTGGTTCTTGGTTTATTTTTTACAAAAAAAAATTAAATTCTTATCTTGCCTGTAAGTCCAGTGATATCTTTTTACCTTCCCTTCTGATTATTTTATCTATCACTTCAATGTGCTTAAAGCTCAATGCATGTTCTTACAATGTCATCTTGACCAAAGTGTATTCTATTTTTACAGAAAAAAAGGATCCTTCTTTTCTTCTTACTCTGTCTCACCCTTTGTCTTTTTCTCTCATAGCTTTTAAGGTTTTCATCATTACCCTCGGTTTCTGTAGTTTCACTAAGATATTTCTAGGAAGTTTATTTTTATTCATCTTGTTTGGTACTTCGAAAGCTTTGACATGAAAATCCATGTCTTTCTTCAATATTGGAAACTTAATAATTATCATTTCAAAGGCTGAGTCACCGCCATACATGCATTCTTCTAAGACTCCTATGAAACATCTCTCTCTCTTCTTTCTTTTTCTTTCTTTCTTTCTTTCTTTCTTTCTTTCTTTCTTTCTTTCTTTCTTTCTTTCTTTCTTTCTTCCTTCTATCCATCTTACTTTCCTTATTTCATGAAATAAATTTTGATTGATTAGATTTTTACTATATGCTATGTACACTGACAGGCATTGAGAACAAAGAAACAGATATACGCACTGAAAGGCTTGAAATACAATACTGACCCCTATGTACACTAGGTTATTTCCTGTACATACATACCTATGACAAAGCTTAATTTATACATTAGGCACAATAATATATTAATAACAATAACTAATAATACAATGGAACAATTTTAACAGTATATTGTAATAAAAGATATGTGAATTTTCTCTCCCTTAAAATATCTTATTGTATAGTACTCACATTTTCACTTAAAAAGCTTCACTTTATGGCTTCTATTTGGCATCTCCAAATTGCCAACATCACTACTCTTATACTTAGGGACCACTGTTAAATAAAATAAAAGTTACTTGAACACAAGCACTATGATACCATGACAGTCAATCTGATCACTGATAATGACAACTAAGTGACTAACAGGCAGGTAGTGTATACAGTTTAGAAATACTTGACAAAGAGATAATTCACATCTCAAGTTGGATGTAGCAGGACAGTGCAAGATTCCATCATGCTATGCAGAACAGTGTGCAATTTAAAATTAATCAATTGTTTATTTCTGGAATATTTCATTTAATATTTTTGGACCACAGTTGATGGTGGGTAACTGAAACTATGGAAAGCAAAACCGTGGATAAGGGGGGTCTACTTACGGTATATCTTTAGCTGCTACTCACATTCTTTTTTCCTTGGCATCAATCCACAAATAGATAAATAATGAAAAAAGCTTTAACCCACTTCCTTATTCTCTGCTTTCAAATCATTCATGCCAATAACTTAAGCTCAAAATTCTTATGAAAGTTATTCCTAGATGGCTCTTACATAATCAGTTACATGTCCAATAAGCCAGAAGCTCAGCAGTAGGTGAAGGTTTCCTAAACTTGGAAGTCCCGCTACTCTGTAGAAAGCCATTTTCATGTTTTATATTTATTATTGATATTCCTAGGCAGTATTTATGTTTTAATTTTATCTTTACCATTACTAGTTGCACTTTATTGATTTTAATATAAAAACAAATGGCCAATACATAGGGAAATAAACATTAGAACAATTAGATTTGACAATCTACTTACTATATAACTATTTTAAGTCACCTTCAGATGGAAAAAAAATGGAGTATTACCAATGCAAGAGGAATGATCCTGTGTCATTATGCCATCACATACTAGACTGTAAAAACCTTGCTTCCTCCCCAAAGATAATCACTATCCTGATCTATAGTATATTTGTCTCTTTTTTGTGCATCCTACAAAAGAAATCATTAGTAATCATTTATATGTGTTTATTTTTTCTCAATACAGCTATGTTTTGAGATGTAGCAGTAGTTTGTTTTCTTTGCTATACTTTATTTCACTTTAGTAACATACCACAGATTATTATCCATTTTTTTATTTATGGGCATTTGAGGAGTATCCATTTTTGAATTATGAACATTTTTATATATGTATGAATATATGTACGCATTTATGTTCTATATATCTGAAGAAGTGGAAATGCTAGTTTTAAGGATATGTATAAGTTCAAATATAGTAAATGGTTCTACAGAGTTACCCAAAGTGATTTCACAAAAACCCCACCAGCAGTATATGAGTAATACAGTTGCTGCACATCATTGCCAGTACCTGGTGTTGTCACTTTTGCATTTTACCCATCTTGATGGTATTTGATTGTGTTGTGTATATGTATAAGCTTAAGTTTGGTAACCTGTATATATTCAATTCTATAAATTTAAGCACATGTATAGATTGGTGTTACAACTACCATAATCAGGATACAGAACTGTTTCTTCACTCAAAAATCTCCCTCATAGTTACAACATCCTTTTCCTCTTAATCGCTGGCATCCACTCATATGTTTTCTATCCCTATAATTTTGTTTTTTTGCAAATGTCATATTCATGGAATTGTACAATATATAATCTTTTGAAATTGACTTTTTTACACAATATAATACCTTTGAGATTCATCCATATAATGGCATGTACCAATAATTTGTTCCTTTTTATAACTGAGTGGTGTTCTATTGTATGGATATGTCATAGTTTATCTTTTAAACTGCTGACAGACATTTGCGTTATTTCCAATTTTTAAAAATTATGACTAGAACTGCTGTGAATATTCATGAATAGGTTTTTATGTGATTCTGAGCTTTTATTTCTCTAAGGTAACTATGTAGTAGTGGTATTGCTAAGTCATATAATAAATACATGTTCAAGAGGGAAAGAGGGAGTGGGGGTGGGGAAAAGGAAGGGAAGGGGAAAGTCAAGGAACATATAGCAAGGACTCATGGACAAAACCAAAGGGGAAGAGCTGAGGGAGGGAGGGAGGGAGGGGGCAAGGGAAAGTGGTGGGGGGTAGGCAGAGACAAATCTATTTGAAAAAAATATTATCAATCTCATTACTATTTGAACTGAAAGTTGAAGTAATATACATTATTTTCTTAAAGTTTAAAATAAAAAGAATTATAATAAAAAAAAGAAAGAAAATATCAAACCGTTTTCCAGAATGGCTGCTATTTTCCTACTTGGAAACACTTTATCCCTCTTGCCTTGATTTTATTATTTTTTAGGTCTGAGGCAGTGCACCATATAGAGCTGTAGGGGAGGAAAAATAATTTTCCCTCTACCCCTCTAAGTAACAAAAGGCAGATTAACAAGAGGAGCATATAAATTTATTTAATATAAGTTTTATGTAAAATGAGAGCATTCATTAGAAAATGAAGACCCAAAGGAGCAGTTATGTCCAAACATTGTTTATGTTACATTTGATGAAGAGAGAAAATTGTTATTGCACAGTTATTTTCAATTGGTATGCCATAAAAATTTTTGAAACATGCAATACCTGACTATTTATTCAGGAGCAATGACCTCTTTTCCCTTAGACTGTCAAATAAAAAAATGACAGCAGTCAATACAACAATAGCTGTCCAGTGTGAATGAATCAAAATTATACATATTTTTGCCAGATAGGCAAAAAGTATATTTTTTGATGTGCTGCAGAATTTTAGTAATCAGCTTATGTGCACCATGAAATAAAAATGGTTGAAAATTGCTGCTATAGGACAAAAGAAGGTATAAGCTTAAGTTTGGTAACCTGGGGAAAACAGCAAGTCCTGTTTCTTTTTCTTCTTTTTTATTTTTTATTGTTGTTCAAGTAGAATTGTCTCCATTTTCCCCCCACCACCCTCCCCGGGCCCACCTACCCCCAACTCCGATCTTTAATCCTAACCTTCCCTTGGCTTTGTCCATGGGCCTTTATACATTTTCCTTGAGGACGATTCCCCTGTCTTCCTCCGTTATTCCCCTTCCCCTCGCCTCTGGTTACTCTCAGTCTTTTCTTTATTTCCATGTCTCTGGTGATATTTTGCTTGCTTTTTGGCTGTGTTGATGCCACTTATAGGTGACATCATATGGTATTTGTCTTTTACCCTCTGGCTTATTTCACTTAGCATAATGCTCTCCAGTTCCATCTATGAATTTGTGAAAGGTAGTAGCTTCTTTCTTTCCTTCTGCTGCATAGTACTCTATTGTGTAAAGGTACCAGTTTTTTGATCCACTCACTTATTGGTGGGCACTTAGGTTGCTTCCAACACTTGGCTATTGTAAATTGTGCTGCTATGAACATGGGGGTGCATAGGTTCTTTTGAATTGGTGTTTTGGGATTCTTAGGGTATAATCCCAGCAAGGGAATTGCCAGGTCAAAAGGAAGTTCCATTTTTAGCTTTTTGAGGAAATTCCAAACTGTTTTCCACAGTGGCTGCACCAGTCTGCATTCCCACCAATACTGTACTAGGGTTCCCTTTTCTCCACAACCTCACCAGCACTTGTTTGTTGATTTCTTTATGATGATGACCCTGACAGGTGTGAAGTGATACCTCATTGTGGTTTGAATTTGCATCTTTCTGATGGCTAGGGATGCTGAGCATCCTTTCATATGTCTCTGGGCCCTCTGTAGGTCCTCCTTGGAGAAGTGCCCATAAAAGTCCTCCGTCCATTTTTTAATTGGATTGTATGTCTTCCTGAGTGGAGTCATCTGAGTTCTTTATATACTTTGGAGAGCGAACCCTTGTTTTATTTTTCCTGTCTATGTTCTCTTCTAGGACTTTTATGGTGTTGCGACTTATAAGTAAGTCTTTTATCTACCTTGAATTTATTTTTATGTATGGTGTAAGTTTGTGGTCTAGTTTCATTTTTTTGCACGTGGTTGTCCAGGTCTCCCAACACCATTTGTTGAAGAGGCTGTTTTTTACTCCATTTTATGCTTCTGCCTCCTTTATCTAATATTCATTGGCCACAGAGACATGGGTTTATTTCTGGGTTTTCTATTCTGTTCCATTGATCTATATATCTGTTTTTATGCTAGTACTGGACTGTTTTGATTACAATGGCCTTGTAATATAGTTTGATGTCAGGTATTCTGATCCTTCCTATTTTGTTCTTCTTTCTCAAAATTGTGGCTATTCGGGGACATTTATGGTTCCATATAAATTTTTGAAATGTTTGCTCTATATTACTGTGAAATATGTCATTGGTAATTTTATAGGGATTGCACTGAATCTATAAATTGCTTTAGGTAGTATGGACATTTTAATGATGTTAATTCTTCCAATCCATGAAAATGGTATATCCTTCCATTTATTTGTGTCTTCCTTAATTTCTTTATTAAGTGTTGTGTAGCTTTCTGAGTACAGGTCTTATACCTCCTTGATTAGATTTATTCCTAGGTACTTTTTTTTTTCTTGTTGCTATAGCGAATGGGATTTTTTTCCCCTGATTTCTGTTTCTGATATTTCATTGTTGGTGTACAAAAACACCTTCGATTTCTGAATGTTGACTTTGTACACTGCTCTTTTGCCCAATTATTAGGTCAAGTAGTTTTTGATGGAGTCTATAGTGTTTTATATGTACACTATCATGTCATCTGCAAACAATAACAGTTTTACTTCTTCCCTTCCAATGTGGATGCCTTTTATTTCTTTTTCTTGTCTGATTGCTGTGGCTAGAACTTCCAGTACTATGTTGAACAGAAGTAGCAAAAGAGGACAGCCTTGTGTTGTTCCTGATCTTAGTGGGAAAGCTTTTAGTTTTTGCCCATTGAGTATGATGTTGGCTGTAGGTTTTTCATACATGCTCTTTATGCGGTTGAGTTATGCTCCCCTTACTGTGACTTCGCTGAATGTTTTTATCATAAATGGATGCTCTACCTTATCAAATGCTTTTTCTGCATCTAATGATATGATCATGTGTTTTTTGTCTTTCCTTTTCTTTATGTGATGTATTATGTTTATTAATTTGCAAATATTGATCCATCCTTGCATCCCTGGAATGAATCCCACTTAATCATGGTTAATGATCTTTTTAATGTATTTCTGGATGTGGTTTGCCAACATTTTATTGAGGATTTTAGTGTCTATGTTCATCGGTGATATTGGTTTGCAGTTTTTTATTCTTTCTTGTGTCTTTATCTGGTTTTGGGATTAGAATAATGCTGGCCTCATAAAAAGAGTTTGGGAGTCTTCCTTCTTCTTGGATTTTTTGGAATAATCTGAGAAGGATGGAGGTTAGCTCTTCCTGAAATGTTTTGTGAAATTCTCCTGTGAAACCATCCAGTCCAGGGCTTTGTGTGCCGGGAGTGTTTTGATTACTGCTTCAAATTCACCAGCTGTTATTGGTCTGTTCAGTCTTTCTGGTTCTTCTTCATTCTGTGTTGGAAGGTTATATTTTTCTAGAAATTTGTCAGTTTCCCTCGGGTTTTCAAATTTCTTGGCATATTCTTTTTCATAGTAATTTCTTACAATCATTTCTATTTTTGTGGTATCAGTTGTAATTTCTCTTCTTTCATTTCTGATATTATTTATTTGGTTCCTCTCCCGTTTTTTCTTGATGAGTTTGGTTAAAGGCTTGTCAATTTTGTTTATCTTTTCAAAGAAACAGCTCCTGGATTCATTGATCATTTGAATTGTCTTTTAGCCTCTATGTCATTGAATTCTCCTCTGATCCTATTTCTTTTTTTCTGCTCACTCTTGGCTTTGTTGTTGTTGTTTCTCCAGTTCTTGTAGATGTTGGGTTAGGTCGTTTATTTGAAATGTTTCTATCATTTGAAGGTAAGCCTCTATTGCTTCCCCCTCAGGACTTCCTTTGCTGTGTCCCATAGGTTTTGGACTGTTGTGTGTTCATTTTCATTTGTTTCTAGAAACTTTTTGATTTCTTTTTTGATCTCATTGTTAACCCATTGATTGTTTTATAGCATGTTACTCAGTCTCCATGAATTTGAATGTTTTTGAGTTTTTTCCTTGAGGTTGGTTTATAGTTTACACCTTTGTGATCTGAGAAAAATCTTGATGTGATTTTGATTTTCTTGAATTTGTTGAGGCTAATTTTTTGTCCTGTCTTGTGGTCTAAATTTGCACGTTTCATGTGCATTTGAAAAGAATGTGTATTTTGCTTCTTTGGGATGAAAGGTTCTATACATGAGTTAAGACCATTTCATCTAGGGCATTTTTCAATGCCACAATATCCTTGTTGACATTTTGTTTGGAAGATCTATTCATTTTTGACCATGGTGTATTAAAATCTCCTACTATCAGTGTGTTGCTGTCTATATCTTCCTTGAAGTCCTCCTAGATTTTCCTCACATATTTGGGTCCTCCCATGTTGTGTGCATATATATTTATAACATTTATATCTTCTTGCTG
This sequence comes from Pteronotus mesoamericanus, assembly GCF_021234165.1. Taxonomy (NCBI): domain Eukaryota; kingdom Metazoa; phylum Chordata; class Mammalia; order Chiroptera; family Mormoopidae; genus Pteronotus; species Pteronotus mesoamericanus. The sequence goes on from NW_026555072.1 coordinate 7,183,115, forward strand.
GATTGCCCTCTTGTGTATTGTGAAGAGTCCTTCCATGTCTTTTTCTATGGCGTTTGTTTTGAAGTCTTTTTTGTCTGATATAAGTATTGCTACCCCAGATTTTTTTTTTCTTCTCCATTTGCTTAGAATATTTTTTCCAAACCCTTTACTTTCAGTCTGTGTAAGTCCTACGTTCCGAGGTGGGTCTCTTGTAGGCAGCATATGTGTGGCTCATTTTTTTTTTTTTTTATCCATTCAGCTATCCTATGTCTTTTGATTGGAGTGTTTAATCCATTTACATTTAAAGTTATTATTGATAGGTACTTATTCATTTTTTTCCCTGTGTTCCTCTCTTTCACACTCTTTTTCTTCACCTTCTTAAATCAGTCCCTTTAGCATGTCTTGCAGTGCTGGTTTGGTGGAGGTGTATTCTTTTTACCTTCTTTTGTCTGGGACAGTCCTTATTTCAAGGCCTTTTCCTTAAGATTTCTCTGAAAATCCTTTGTATTTGGAGATAAGGAAACTTCTTTCCTCAAATTAAATGGAGGGCACCTTTCACATGAACATCTTAGGACTTGCTTTGGAAGAAGATCAGAAAGCCATTCCTGCACCTGCCTTTTTCTCAAATTCCTTCAGCCTAAAATAATCAATATGCCAAGTTGCCATATTTTGGGTTAACATATCCTAAACACCATCAGGGCTCACTATTCCCTTATACTGAGGTGAAATCTTTCTAACTTTTTTACCCAATGTCCCATGAATCAGAAGTTTTCAAATCTGGCTAGTGGGAATAGGCACTATTACCAGATTGGTATAAGTTCAATACTTTAATCCTTCCAAATGGTTCTTTTCCTGGCTTTTCATAGTTTTGTGTCACTTGTGGTCTGATTAGTACTCTGCTGAACACTCAAGGGCCCTTACAGATCTCTGTAGTTCTCTCTCTGAAAGTCTCTCTTCTCTCTAGTATCCTGTCCTTTGACCTCTAGATGCTATGGACTCCCTGAACTGTTGGCTCTGTCTCCTCAACTCAGGGAGTTTGCTATGTTCCACCTGGGCCACCCCTCCATGTGCCTCAGCCTGGAAACTCTGGGTAATCACAGGATTCATATAATTTGTTTTTAATCTCATAAGAAACATTGTCCTTCATTGCTTGATATCCAATGTCTTGAAAACTGTCATTTTCGTATATGTATTTGTTTTATTTAGTTGTTTCAGGTGTAAGGATAAATCCAGTTCCTTTTACTGCATCTTGGCCAGAAGTGAAAGTATCGGTTTGCATTCTTTAATATCAGTTAATTTGAAAATTTTATGTCTGTTAGCATAATATCTCTTATTATGTGAAATGACAGTTTATATATTTTGCCTTTTTTCTCCTATAGCAATTTGCCATTTCTCATTATTTTAGAAGAATGTCTTCTATACTAAAAATATCAAACCAATGTCTGCCACATGTTATAAATATTTTATCCATTTTTTATTTGCTTTTATTTTTGATTTATTTAATTTTTGTAATGCAATTATTTTCAGTTTTTATTTAATCAGAACTATTATTCTCTTGATATTTTTTGTTGATTCTGCAGTTAGATACTGTACCAATAGTACATACACACATACTGTCTTCTATTTATTTTTATGATTTTATTAAAATGATAAAGAATCATAAAGAAGTAAGAAATCACAATTCAGGTTTCTGGGAAGACTATAGCCAGAACATGTTTTATGGCATTTAATTTTTTTAAAAACTCTTATTTATTGAATTTAGAGGAAGAAAGAAACATTGGCATGTTGTTCCACTTATTTATGAATTCTTTGCTTGCTTCTTGTATGCCCTCTGACTGGGATACCTGAAACCTTGGCATATTGGGACAATGCTCTAACCAGCTGAGTTACCCGGCCAGGGCAGTAATGATATATTTTTAATCTATTAGGTTAGCAAAGGGTGTGAGGGCATACATTGCTGGTGAGAATTTAAGTTGGTATAATTTCTTTAGGGGATAAGTTGGTAGTATTTTGTTAGATATTGGTCTTGCCCCAGCAATTTCATTTCTATGTATCTACTGTTAAGTGGGGAAAAAAAGAGAGCAAGATGCAGAACATTTTATATAGTATGCTACCATTTGTGTGTGTTGGGAGAAAAGAATATAAAGTTTGTATATGCATGGTGTGTCTCTAAAAGGACACAGGCTATCGTAGTGGCCTCCAGGAATGGGAACTGGGTGGCTGGGGGACTGAGAAAGCAGGGAAACTTCATTCTCACTGTTAACTCTTTTGTACCTTTCAGAGCGTGTATCTTGTACATATATTACTTATTAAGAAAACCAGTAATAAAGTCAGCCTTATCCAGGTATCTATGTCCAATCAGATACACTCATCAAAAAAAAAAAAAATACAAGTGGCCCATGCCCCATCAGATACAAATAATGCATCAGAAACCATCAAATACTCACAAATTACTATTTATGGTTCATAAGTAACAATCAATAATAGCTATTCTACATTTCATGTTATTCAGAGGAACATAATTTTATATGCTACTATTTGCTTCCATCTTTTTAATACTTCCATTAAGTTGTTAGAAGTTAGTAAGAATGAGATGTTGATACTAATCATTTTTGAAAACATATAATTCTATAATGGTTGTTTTCTATTTTAAAATAGTGTACATTCTTTAAAAGTAAAAATCAGTAATTATTAAAATTAATACTTAAAACACATAATTAATCATGATCTTTTAACATGTTTCTATGTAGTTCTGGAACATTTTCTTATTTTTGTTCATTTTTTTTTTGGATTAGTATCGGTTTTAAGCCACTGATCAATTGCACTTTCATACTTCCTAGGTTCTTTCAGCCAGTCTTGGTGCCACCTAAGATTTGCTATAATATTTGAATAGCTTTGCCCTACACTTTGTTTCCACTTGATAAACTGCTCTTTATTGTATTGGTGGACAGAAGCAGAAACTTTAGGGTAGTTTATAATTGAAGAGCCTTCTGATAAAAAGAATACGCAATTTCTGGAAATTTTGTAGCAATATTTGTTAGTTCATCTGTATCTGAGGAAACATCAAAGAGTTGAGGCAGTACTGAAGCACCATCAGAGTAAGCTATATACTTCCACTGGTTAGTTCACAGCATGTAGGTGGAAGCATTCACATTGCATCAATGAAATTCACTCAGAATCCAGGGAGGATGTAGGTTTTTTGATTTATTCTCATTCTTAAATATTTATGATGATAATGGCAACAAAGAATATCCACTCAGGTTCTGAGACAGAGGAACTCTAACAATAACAAACATTGTAGGAAAAATATCCACAAGAGAAACCATATTTGATACTTGTACGTTGGCCTGAATTCCTGGTCCCATTATCAACAGTGGAACATGGGCGCTATTTTCATACATGCTCATTTTATAAAACTGACGGTGTTCCATGGCCAGCTCTATGTGGCCTGAGGTATAAATGACGATAGTATTCTCAAGAAGGTCTAACTGGTGAAGAGCCAAAATAATTTCACCAAGCATGGTATCTGTCTCACCACACAAAGCATAATAAAATGCTCTAATATTCTTAATTTCTTTTTCTGTAAACTTCCCAGTGCAGTTTTTTGTATAAGAAGAGTAATAGTCTGAAGGGTGAATTTCTGAGAGATGCAAGCACTTTGGGATTTTGATGGCATCATAAGACACTTTCTTAAGCCAATAACTAGATGTGTGACATATTGAAGATCCAAAATTTTCTTCTGAAGATGGTGAAATATAAGAGTATGGTAAATTTAATCCCAAATACAGAAAAAATGGTTGAGTGTGATTACTCACTGCTTTTCTTTTTTTTTTTTTCAAATTACCCAATTTTATTTTTTTAATTGTTCAAACTTTTTTTTAATTTCAAACATTTTTATTGTTGTTCAGTTGCAGTTGTCCTCATTCCCCCCCCCCATTATTCTCCTCTGACGCACACACACCCACCTTCCAATTTTACTCTGTTGCCTTACGCCCTGGCTCCTTTATACATCTTTCTTGATGGCCCTTCCCCTTCTTTCCCCTATTACCCCTCTCGCCCCTCCCCTCTGGGTACTGTAAGTTTCTTCTTTATTTCGATGTCTCTGCTTATGTTTTGCTTGCTTGTTTTGTTGATTAGGTTTCCACTTATATGAGATATCATATGATATTTATCTTCTGCATCCTGGCTTATCCACGTAGCATAATGCTCTTCAGTTCAATCCATGCTGTCACGAAGAATAAGAGCTCATTTTTTCTTTCTTTTTCTTTAAATTAATTAATTTATTTTTACAAATAAATTTGTCTCCTCCTTCCCCCATCACTTTCTCCTGACCCGCTCCCCCTTCTCACTCCTTCAATCCTTCCCCACTTTGACTTTGTCCATGAATCCTTGCTATATGTTCCTTGACTTTCCTCTTCCCTTCCTTTTCCCCCGCCCATGCCTCCTTCCTTCCCTCTTGTCTCTGTCAGTTTCTTTTTCTTTCAGTGTTGCTGGTCTTATTTTCCTTGCATCTTTGTTTTGTTGGTTAGGTTTCGCTAATAGGTGATATCATATGGTATTTGTCTTTTACTCCTGACTTATTTTCTTAGCATAATGCTCCCTAGTTCCATCCATGCTGTCACGAAGGGTAGTCATTCTTTTTTTCTTTCTGCTGTGTACTAGTTCATTGTGTATATGTACCATGACTTTTTGATCCAATCATCTACGGATGGGCATTTAGGTTGCTTCCAACACTTGACTATTGTAAATTGTGTTGTTATGAACATTGGGGTGCATAAGTTCTTTTCAATTGACGTTTTGGGTTCTTAGGGTATACTCCCAGCAGGGGAATCACTGGACCAAAAGGCAGTTCCATTTTCAGCTTTTGGAGGAAATTCCACACTGCTTTCCACAGTGGCTACACCAGTATGCATTCCCAACAGTGTACTAGTGTTCCCTTTTCTTCACAGTCTCGCCAGCACCTGTTGTTTGTTGATCTGTTGATGATGGCCATTCTGACCAGTGTGAGGTGGTATCTCCTGGCGATCTTGATCTGCATTTCTCTGATGGCTAGTGATGCAGAGCATCCTTTCAAATGTCTCTGGGCCCTCTCTATCTCTTCCTTGAAAAAGCATCAGCCCAGGTCCTTTGCCCATTTTTTGATTGGATCATTTGTCTTCTTGGAGTGGAGTTGAGTGAGTTCTTTATATATCTTGGAGATCAAAGCTCTATCTGATGTATCATTAGCAAATATATTTTCCCATACGGTTAGCCCACTTTTCATTTTGCTGATGTTTTCTTTTGCCGTGCAGAAGTTTCTGATTTTGATCAGGTCCGACTTGTTTATTCTTTCCTTTATGTCCCTTGCTTTAGGAGACATATCAGTGAAAAAATTGCTGCGTAGGATATCTGAGAGTTTCCTGCCAATATTCTCCTCTAGGACTTTTATGGTGTTGTAACTTACATTTATGTCTTTTATCAATCTTAAGTTTCTTTTTGTGTATGGTGTTAACTAATGATCAAATTTCAATTTTTTGCATGTAGCCATCTAGTTCTCCCAATACCATTTGTTGAAGAGGCTATTATTATTCCACTTTATGCTTCTGCCCCCTTAGTCAAATATTAGTTGCCCATCTAGACCTGGGCTTATTTCTGGGCTTTCTATTCTGTTCCACTGGTCTATGGATCCGTTTTTGTGCCAGTACCAGATTGTTTTGTGTATAGTGGGTTTGTAGTATAGTTTGATGTCCGGTATTGTGATCCATCCTACTTTGTTTTTCTTTCTGAAAATTGCTGCAGCTATTCGGGGTCATTTATGGTTCCATATATTTTTTTCAAATATCTGTTCTATTTCTGTGAAATACATCATTGGTATCTTAATGGGGATTGTGTTGAATCTATAAATTGCTTTAGGTAGTATGGGCATTTTGATGATATTAATTCTTCCAATCCATGAGCACAATAAATGCTTCCATTTATGTGTGTCTTCCTTAATTTCTTTCATCAATATTGTATAGTTTTCTGCATACAGGTCTTTTACCTCCTTGGTTAAATTTATTCCTAGGTACTTTATTTTTCTTGTTGCTATATCGAATGGTATTTTTTTTTCTGATTTCTTCTTCTTCTATTTCATTTCTGGTGTACAAAAATGCCTTTGATTTCTGAATATTGACTTTGTATCCTGCTGTTTTGCCACATTCACTTATTAGGTTGAGAAGTTTTTTGGTAGAGTCTACAGGTTTTTCTATGTACACTATCATGTCATCTGCAAACAATGATAGTTTTACTTCCTCCTTTCCTATTTGGACGCCTTTTATTTCTTTTACTTGTCTGGCCACTGAGGCTAGAAGTTCTAATACCATGTTGAAAAGAAGTGGTGAAAGAGGATATCCTTGTCGTGTGCCTGATCTTAGCGGGAAAGCTTTTAGTTTTTGCCCATTGAATATGATGTTGTCTGTAGGTTTTTAATATATGGCCTCTGTTAATTGATGAATGCCCCATTTATCCCCATTTTGTTGAGTGTTTTGATCATAAATGGGTGTAGTATCTTATGGAATGCTTTTTATGCGTCTATTGAGATGATCATGTGGTTTTTGTCTTTCCTTTTGTTTATGTGATATATTACGTTTATTGATTTGCGTATATTTAACGATCCCTGCATCCCTGGGATGAATCCCTCTTAATCGTGGTGCATAATATTTTGAATGTATTGCTGGATGGGGTTTGCCAATATTTTGTTGAGGATTTTAGCATTTATGTTCATTGGCAATACTGGCCTGTAATTTTCTTTCTTTGTAGGTTTTTTATTTGGTTTTGGGATTAGGGTGATTTTGGCATCATAAAAAGTGTCTGGGAGTCTTCCCTCCTCTTGGATTTTTTGGAATAGTCTCAGAAGGACAGGGGTTAGCTCTTCCTTAAATGTTTTGTAAAATTCTCGTGTGAAACCGTCCGGCCCTGGGCTTTTGTGTTCTGGGAGTTTCTTGATTACTGCTTCAATTTCCCCAGCTGTTATTGGTATGTTCAAGCTTTCTGTTTCTTCCTCCTTCAGTGTTGGAAGATTATTCTTTTCTACAAATTTGTCTATTTCATTGAAGTTTTCAAATTTCTTGGCATATACTTGTTCATAGTAATTTCTTACAATCCTTTGTATTTCTGTGGTATCAGTTGTTATTTCTCCCCTTTCATTTCTGATATTATTTATTTTGGTCCTCTCCCTTGTTTTCTTGATGAGTCTGCTTAAAGGCTTGTCAATTTTACTTATCTTTTCAAAAAACCAGCTCCTGGATTGTTTGATCCTTTGAATTGTTTGTGTCTCTATGTCATTCAGTTCTGCTCTAATCTTGACTATTTCCTTCCTTTTACTTGCTCTGGGATTTATTTGTTTTTGTTTCTACAGTACAACTTGAAGTTGTAGTGTTAGGTCTTTTATTTGAAATGTTTTTTATCTTTTTTAGGTAGGCCTGTATTGCTATGAACTTCCCTCTGAGGTCTGCCTTTGCTGTGTCCCATAGGTTTTGGACAGTGTTATGTTTATTTTCATTTGTTTCCAGAAATTTTTTGATTTCTTCTCTTATCTCAATATTGACCCATTCATTGTTTAATAGTCTACTATTTAGCCTCCATGAGTTTGCAAGTTTTTGAATTTTCCCTTTGAGGTAGATTTCCAGTTTTAAGTCCTTGTGGTCCAAGAAAAAGCATGGTATTATTTCAATTTTCCTGAGTTTGCTGAGGCTTGCATTGTGTCCTATCATGCAGTCTGTCTTTGAAGTTCCATGCACATTTGAAAATTATGTGTATTTTTCTTCTTTGGGATGTAAGGTTCTATATATGTCAGTTAAGTCTCTTTGATTCAGTGCGTCATTCAGCTCCACAGTATCCTTGTTAATGTTTTGTTTTGAATATCTGTCCATTTTTGACAGCGAGGTGTTAAAATCCCCTACTATCAGTGTGTTGCTATCTATTTCTTTTTTGAAGTCCAAGATTTTCCTTATATATTTGGGTCCTCCTATGTTGGGTGCATATAAGTTTACAATGTTTATGTCTTCTTGATGGATTCTTCCTTTAAGTATTTTAAAGTGTCTCTCTGGTTCTCTTTTTATGGCCTTTGTTTTGAAATCTATTTTTTTCTGATATAAGTTTTGCTACCCCTGTTTTCTCCATTTGCCCATATGACTGGAATATATTTTTCCATCCCTTTACTTTCAGTCTGTGTAGGTCTTTTGCTCTGAGGTGGGTCTCTTGTAGGCAGCATATGTCTGGGTCATGTTTTCTTATCCATTCAGCTGTGCTATGTCTTTTGATTGGGGCATTTAGTCCATTTACCTTCAGAGTTATTATTGATAGAAACTTACTCGTTTTTTCTCTTTGTACGTGTGTTTTTCTCTGTCTCCTTCTTTTTCTTCATCTTCTTAAACCAGTCCCTTTAGCATATCTTGTAGTGATGGTTTGGTGGAGGTGTAGTATTTTAGCCTTCTTTTGTCTGGGAAACTCCATATTCCCCTTCTATTTTAATTGAGAGCCTTGCTGGGTAGAGCCGCCTTGGTTGTAGGCCCTTGCTTTTCATGACTTGGAATATCTGTTGCCATTCCCTTCTGGCTTGTAGTGTTTCTGTTGAGAAGTCAACTGCTAGCTGTTTCGGGGCTCCCTTGTATGTTACTCCCTTTTTCTCCCTTGTTGTCTTTAGGATTCTCTCTTCGTCTTTGATAGTTGCCATTTTAATGATGATGTGTCTTAGAGTGATCCTCTTTGAGTTCCTCTTGAATGGGGCCCTCTGTGCTTCCTGGACCTGTGAAAACTTTTCTCTCCTCAAATTGGGGAAATTTTCCATCATTACTTTTTCAAAGAGGTTCTATCCCTTACTTCTCTTGTTCTCCTTCCGGTATCCCTATTATGCGGATATTATTGCATTTCAGGGTGTCATGCATTTCTCTAAATGCCTCTTCATTCTTTTTGAGTATCTTTTCTATTTCCTGTTCTTTCTGGGAGCTTTTCCCTACCTTATCTGCCATCGCACTGATTTAATCCTCGGCTTCATCCAGCCTGCTTTGGATTCCTTCTCCTGTGTTCTTCAATTCAGAAATGGTATTCTTCATATCCTCTTGTGTCTTCTTGATAGTTTCTATGTCCTTTTCCAGGTTGATATAGTTTGCTGTAAGATCCTGATAGTTTCTCTGCAGTTTGTCATAGTTATCTTTGAGCTGGCTGAGCTCATTGAGCTTCCTTAGAGCCATTTTTTGAATTCAATATCTTATTGTTTCCTTGCCTCTATTTCATTTAGATCTCTCTGTGGGGATTCCCCTTTTCCACTCATTTGTGGTTAACTTCTTTTTCTTCCCATTTTTGTGATAGTCTATTATATATATATATATATATATATTTTACTTCTCTTTCAATTGATCCGTCTAGATTTCCTGACTTTGTGGATTAAATTTCTATGATAGTAGTCGGGTCTTTTTATTTATTTATTTTTCTTTAATTTTCTTTCTGGGTCTGTCTCTGATGATATCAGTTGTTGACCCTATTTGACCTTGGGTTGTTTGTTTGAGCCTTCCCAGAATCTAGTGTTGTGTCTATCTCCTTTGATAGTCAGTCTGGTCCCTCTGCCTTCATCTGTCATTCTTAGGCTCCACAGGCCGGGGCTGTTCCTCCTGCAGGCAGGGCTGTCATATCCTTACTGGCTGCTTCCACTCAGGGGAGTGGTCATCCTGAGCCAGATGAAGACCATGAAATGGGGAGGGAGTCAGCATCAGAATCCTCCTCGCTGCTCCCTTAGTTTTCTCCCCAGTGTCTCTAACTCCAGCCTCTCCTCAAGATTCTCTAGGCAGTTCTGTGTCTCCTTTGGCCAGGGGTCTACTATCTCTGCAGACATTTCTGCACTCAACACCAAGACCAGCACGCAATTCCTGTCTGGGCCAGACTGTGCTGAGGGCAGGGTTATTATTTCCTTTCATGCTGCTGTCTCTTTGGGCCATGGCTTGCTTTACCAAGATGGAGACCACAGAATGGGGAAGGAGTCGGTACTGGCAACCCCCTGGTTACTCCCAGTTTTTCCCCAACCCCTCCATCTCCAGTCTCTCCTCAGGGATCTGTAGGCAGCTCTGTGTCCCCTTTGGCCAGGGATCTACTATTTCTGCTGGCCACACTGCACTCAGCACCCAGGCCTGCAAGCAACTCCTGGGTGGAGTGCCCTGAGAGCAGGGTTATTGTTTCCTTTATGCCTTAGTGAGATGGAAGCTGTGGAGTGGGAAGTGAGTCATCACCTGGGACCCACTCGCTCATCTCAGTTCTCTCCACAAAGCTTTCCTTACCAATCTTTCCTCAGGGTCAAACCAACTGTGCTCCTTCCTCTGCTCAGAGACCAAAGAAGATGGCTGCCACTGCAAATTTTTGCATTGGCCCTTTAAATGTCTCTTTGCGCCTCCAGCTGCCTGTCTCTGGCAGAAAGCAGCACTATGCTTTTTGCAGTTGTCTTTTGTCTGTGTGCTTTTTGGGGTTCAGATGTGTAGTCTAGGGGTCCCTGCTTATGATTCAGACCCTGTTCTTGTCAGGGGAATCCAACTGGCCATTTCAATGTCCCTCTGATGCTGGTTCCCGTGGGTGCCCAACCCACCCTCTCGAGCCTCCACTGCACTTCTCACCTGTTGGGATGTGTGAAAGTTGATTCCACTGTCTGTCCGAGGCTCCAAGGCTCTTCTCACTCTATTGTTCCATTGTTTTCCAGGTGATTTCTCCACAATTTAGTTGCAACTCCAGTTTATTCCTGGGAGGAGGTCAGTGTGACTTCCACTCACTCCTCCGCCATATTCTCAATCTGTTTTATGGCATTTTAAAACAAATGCCTTTTAGTTCTTAATTTTAGCTTGATTTTGTTCCCTAAATGCAAGTGTTGGGACTTAGATCAGATGGGGTGAAACAATCTATATCCCCACACAGCTATTATTTCAACAAGAGTAAACAATCTTCCTTGACATACTCTGACTGAAGGTTCAGATGAGATTCTAAATGAGAGATCACTCTAATATCTATGGAATGGTAGCAGTGGTTGAGTGAAGCATTTCTAGTAGGAATAAGTACATGGTTAAAAAAGCAAAGTAAATTATCAAGTTCTGTTACATATTCCTTAACTATTATTTTCATGTTCTGTTTTGCTCTCTACATTCTCTTTTCTTTCTTGTCCTATATCGCACAACTTTCTCCAACCACAAATTTTCTCTTCTCTTTATAGATGTTTATAGTGAAGGGTAAAAGAATGTGCCATTTTAAAATAAGCTTCTTTGGCATATGGATTATTTTAAACTAAAGCTCGGTTAGAACCAGCAGACACTAAAAAAGCACTAAAAACAGGGCACAAATTTTTGCTTTTAAAAGTAAATTTTATTTTGTAAGGTGAATTTCCAGTTATAGATATATATCTCTCTCTTTATAGCAGGACTGGGCTTTCTCTTCAAGGTTCTAGGGGACAATCCATTTTGTGGCCTCTTCCAGTTCCTACAGGCTACCCATATTTTTTGACCCTGGCCACTTGCATCTTGAAAACCAGCAATGGTTGTTCAAGTCTTTCTCACATGAAATCACGCTAGCTCTAACTTTTCTTCTGCTCCCTCACTGTCACTTTTAAGGACCCTTGTGATAACATTAGTCCCACCTGGATTATCCAGGATAATCTATCAATTTACAGGTCAGTTGGTTAGCACCATAATTATATCTGCAATCTTAATTTTCCTTTGTCATGTAATACAACATATTACAGATTCCAGGGATTAGAATGTGGAATTAGAGGTACATTTTTCTGCAAACCACAAGGCATTAATTGATGTAGAATACATTGGTGGCCCAACCTGACCATTAAAAAAGAATAAATTCTGGGAAATGTACTTAACTTAGCCAAATTGTCACATTAAAAAGCTACTGCAGTCCGTTCTTGTTGAATTCAAACTCAAGTATACTTAATCTTTGAATAAAGACAATCCTACATAAAACTGAAAACATACTACTCCTTTTCTTAGGAGAGTATAGAAAGTTCTTTTTGTGCCTTTGGGTGATATTCATTCTTCTCATTGTTGATTCACACTCTCCATTTTATGCCATGCAAGTTAAACATTACATAAAGTTAAAAAATTACTAATGACAGAGGGAAATAAATTTAAATATTAATTTATTAAATTACATATAAAATAAATTATTAATAAAAGTACTAAAATAAGGAATACCTATAATTATTGTAGCCCTTATCTCTGAGTGGTTATGTGGCAGGTATTTATACCTATTCCTTTTGTCCTCAGCAACCATCTTGCTTCTTTTAGTTTTTTACCTGGTGGAGTGACCCAAAACTTAGTTTTTGAAGGGGATGGGCTTTTAGGGGCCCTGCCTACATTAAGTTGTAGTATTTCACCTACTTTAATGATAGGATAAGGGAGTACCAACACATACTTTAGCAGGGGTGTCCAACCTTTTGGCATCTCTGGGCCACACTGGAAGAAGAGTTGTCCTGGGCCATACATTAGATACACAAACACTAATGGAAACTGATGAGCAAGAAAAAAGTTTTAAGTAAATTTATGATTTTGTGTTAGGCTGCATTCATAACTATCCTGGGCCGCATGAGGCCTGCAGGCCATGGGTTGTACAACCCTGCAGGGGATTTCCTATATTCCAGACATTCTCATCCTTGTCCCCATTGTATTGCAGTAGCAAGCCAATTTCCCTTTGGTGATCAGAATTGACCTCCCTAGCCAGAATAACCCCCTTCTCTTCCTGTTCATTCAATGGCATGAGACATACAGAGCAGACAGGCAACAGTTTCAGCTTCCAATTTTGAGGAGTCATTGTTGGGTCCCCTGGCAGAAGTATTTCTCTCTTTAGAACTAAGTCCTCAAGACCAACAGAGCCTTAGGTTGCAAAGATGGAGAGCAAACATTTTGCTAGTACATTACTAGGGGTAATAGTGAAAGGAATCACTTCCATTTCCACCCGTTGATTCTTGGATTCATGAATATTGGCTAAAGGAGAAACAACATCATTTACAGCAGGTCCTCAAATAACATTGTCTAATTCAGTGTCATTTTGTTATACTGTTGATGAAAAGAAAATTGATTTATGGCCAGGACCATTGTCTGTGTGGAGTTTGCACTTTTTTCCCATGTCTGTCTGGGTTTTCTCTGGGTACTCTGGTTTCTTCCCACATCCCAAAGATGTACAGGTGAGGTGAACTGATGTGTCTAAACTTTCTCTGTCTGAGAGACTGTAGGTGTGCATGAGGATGCCCTGAGATGGAAGGGCATCTTCTCTAGAGTGGGTTTCCACCTTGTGTCCTGAGATGCTGGGAGAAGGTCCAGCCACCCATATCCCTAAACTGTAATAAGCAGATTGGAAAATAATTTTCTTACCTAGTGGAAGTGGTACATATAATCAACCTGTTACCAGATAGCTGGATGATCACCCCGGGGAATAATGTCATATTGGGGAGTCGGTGGTTTCTGCTTCTTACAAGTTGGGAACTCAGCAGTGGCTGTGATCAGGTCAGTCTTGGTGGGTGGAATTCCATGTTGTTAAATCTATGCATAATTTCCATTCCTGCCACTGTGGCCACATTTTTTATGAGTGCAGTGGGCAATGGCATGAGTAGCTGGGGGATGAGAGTAAAAAATGTATATTGTAGTTACCTTAATATTGTTTGCCAGAATATTCTTGGCTTCCAAAGACAAGTCAATACAATCTAAATCCTTGTATCATCTAGGAATTTCATGTTGCTATTCATAACAGTGACTTTAAATAATAGTGATTTGCCAGAATATTCTTGACTTCCAAAGACAAGTTAGTATAATCTAAATCCTTGTATCATCTAGGAATTGCATGTAGCTACTCATAACAGTGACTTTAAATAATAGTGACTTAAAAGAAACAGTGACTTAAAAGTGGTTTCCAAAGACAAGTCAGTATAATCTAAATCCTTGTATCATCTAGGAATTGCATGTGGCTACTCATAATAGTGACTTAAAAAATAAACAGTGACTTTAAATAATAGTAACTTAATAATAGTGATTTATCTTTCTTTTTCATAAAAAAGTCTAAAATATTCAGTGAAGCACTGTCATGAAAGATTTAAAATCATTGGGAATATAGTGCCCTCCTCTATTTTGTACTGATATACTTAGCAAATGCCTTATATTCTCAAGGTTGCCTTATAATACAGGATGCCTGCTACACCTCTAGTACTTTCATCAAATTCAAGGTTAAAAAAGAAAGAAGAGGTAGAAAATTCAAAAGGAGCATTCATCTGCTGTCTATTTCCCTTTGCAGGAGCTTTTCCAAAATTTCCTCCTAACATCTTCACCTGTATCTCACTTGGCAGGTCTTAGTCATCTGGCCAAACCTAGCAGCACAACAAGATAGGAAATAAATATTTTTACTCGGTCTATTATCTCCCCAAATAAAATTGGGTATTTTTAACTAAGGGAGAAAGGCAGAGTGGATATTTCATTAGCAGCCAGGAGTCTGACACAGTACAGCTAGCTCATTTTCCATGCACCATCCTCTATTATATGCTTTTATTGCTATGGAAGAATTAAAGTGGATAAAACTGCCTCTAGCCCTTCCATGTCTAGTTATTCAATGGATACTTGAATCCAGTTACCAAATCTCTAAGATTCTACTTGTTCATATTTTTGCAAATTAAAGATAGCAAGTAATGAGATCTTTAGTTGTTATTGTGATTTTTTTGCCTTAGGAAAAAATATATACCTATATATATACATAGCACAGTCACTGGCACAAAAGTCTAATTTCTCCCCCTCTCCAAATAAACTTACTCTGCAAAGACAGAATAATAAAAACTAAATGCAAACCACATTAATCAATGATTCAAGGTGATAAAATGGAGATAGACCCCAATATCATTCTGAATCAAATGATATAGAAGGTTAACTGCTCAGCCTTTCATTGGACATCAATACCAAGACAGACTGCTGTGAGGGGACTTAAAAATTACTAGTTCCAAGTAGAAACAGATATCTGTTTTCTTAGAAACTCTGTTTATATTTTTAACTTTTTCATTTATTAACAATGATAAGCAAGCTGTGATGGAGTTGCTCTTTAAAAACAATGATTCATTTCCTCGTAGCTTTCTTTTTTCATAAACCTTGAGTTCTGAGCAAAATCAGCATAAGACCTGTGTGGGTGGAGGGTAGTCATCAGCTAAGTGTAATTTTCAGGTGATCACAGAGCCCATCACTACTTAAGAGTATTCATTTGTTTTAATTGAGAGCCTTGCTGTAAATTCACTCAACTCCACTTCAAGAAGACAAACGATCCAATCAAAAAATGGGCAAAGGACCTGGGCAGACGCTTTTCCAAGGAGGAGATACAGAGGGCTCAGACACATTTGAAAGGATGCTCAGCACCACTAGCCATCAGAGAAATGCAGATTAAAACCACCATGAGGTACCACCTCACACCGCTCAGAATGGCCATCATAAACAGATCCACAAACAACAGGTGCTGGAGAGGCTGTGGAGAAAAGGGAACCCCAGTACACTGTTGGTGGGAATGCAGACTGGTGCAGCCACTGTGGAAAGCAGTGTGGAATTTCCTCAAAAAGCTGAAAATGGAACTGCCTTTTGATCCAGTGATTCCCTTGCTGGGACTGTACCCCAAGAACACCAAACACCAATACAAAAGAACCTATGCACCCCAATGTTCATAGCAGCACAATTTACAATAGCCAAGTGTTGGAAGCAACCTAAATGCCCATCGGTAGATGAGTGGATGAAAAAACTATGGTACATGTACACAATGGAATACTACACAGCAGAAAGAAAAAAAGAACTACTAAACTTCGCAACAGCATGGATGGAACTGGAGAGCATTATGCTAAGCAAAATAAGCCAGGCGGCGAAAGACAAATACGATGTGATCTCACCTATAAGTGGAACCTAACCAACAATACAAAGATGCAAGGAAAATAAGACCAGCAACACTGAAAGGAAAAGAAACCGACAGAGACAAGAGGGAAGGAGCGAGTCAGGGAGGGGAAAAGGAAGGGAAGGGGAAAGTCAAGAAACATATAGCAAGGACTCATGGACAAAACCAAAGGGGAAGAGCTGAGGGAGGGAAGGAGGGATGGGGCAAGGGAAAGTGGTAGGGGGTAGGCAGAGACAAATGCATTTGAAAAAATAAATTAAAATAAATTTTAAAAAAAGTATTCACCAAAAAAGGGGGCTCATTTGAGTGATTTCAAAGCTCTTTAAAATAGCCTCACTGAAAAGAAAATTATCATAATTTATACTATTAGTCATTTCTACCTGAATCAGATACTTTCTGCTTAATACCTAAATGAAGCAGTATCAGGGCATGGAGGTTTTGAATGGTGCAATGGGGTGAGGATTGAATAGAAAACAAGCAGGGATGGGGTATAAGTGGTTTTTAAAGAAAAAAGACAGGAGTAGAAATGATAGAGTTGGATTGGATACTGCATTTGTAGGGCTAAGGGTCCTAGTATTTTAAGCAGCTAAAAGCAAGTATTAAGATGCTGAGTGTTCAGAGGGAAATAAAATATGATATTATTAAAGGAAAGGAAGAGAGAGACAAATTAACCATGATGTTCTTCCTAATAATTGCATCAACTTGATTCTTACTATTGTATTGTGTGTTCACTATCCAAAATCAATTCTATTTTCATCACCATTCATACCCTCTTTACCTTCTTCTCCTCCCATCCTACTTTCCCTCTTGTAATCACCTTGTGGTTGTCTGTGTCTGTGGGTTTTGGTTTTGTTTTGTTTTTTTGTTTTTGTTTTTTGTATAATCTCTTCAAGAGTATCATAATCTCTATTTTTAAATAGACACAGTATCCAACCACTTCTTATTTCCACAACTACCAACCACCATTTCTCCTGGATTACTGCAATAGCCTCCTCATCAATCTCCTTGTTCTCACCACTGCCCCGCCCCCAAAAACATACACACAAAGCATAAAGAAAAATCTTTTTCAATACAATAACCAGATTGTGTCACAATGCTTAAAACCTTCCAGTGGCTTCTTTTATCTCTCATAGACTGGCCCCTAGATGTCTCTTGATTTCATCTCTCAATGTATATATACTTCCCAATGAAGTATAATGGGCAAGGGAAAGAGCCCATTATACTTCAGGCATTCTGGCCTCTGCTGGACCTCCAAGGTGTCAACAGCGCTAATCTTCTGAGCATTGAAAATTATGATGTCCTCTCCCTAGAATTCCACTCCTCTAGAAATCATTTATTTACTCTCCCACTTGACCCAGATCTCTGCTTATAGGTCACCTTTTTAGTGAATTTTCTCTGAATATCTGATCTTAAAAGGCACTAGCACCCTACCTTATAACACTCCATCTTTTTAGCTTGCCATATTTTCCCTCATAGTACTTATCACAATTACACACATATACTGGGTCCAACACAAATAACACCCCTTTTTTGTTACAAAATCATAAGCATGTAATTCTGTAACATAACAATATCACACTCACATACACTATATGGCATTTTAGGTGAAATGTTCAAATTAGAAATATAAATTATTACAGCCATATTATTACTTTACCAACCACACTCAAGCAGGTGTTACTTCTGCAGGACCCTATATTTGTTGATTCATTGTGTACATTCTCGCTGGAAGATGTGTTACTGGAGAGCTTATTCTTGGTCTGTTTTATTCTCTGACATATAGAGAGCAGCTAGAAAAGTGACTGGCACAGAACAGAGTCTCCATAAATGTTTATTGAATGACTATATGAATTTCATGAGGCCTCAAGTTGGTTCTAGGAAACCTTAGAAAAAAATTGATATTTTCATGTGACAAATGGGGTAAATGCTCAGCATCTTCTGCAATCAGAGGCTGAACACTTTGTTCTGACATGAGAGTTCATGCTGCTTTTTTTATTCTGAGATAAATATCTCTATAGCATATTAATATGCTGATAATCATAAATCATTTGAAAAAATATTTCCATCTAATTACCTATAATCTTCCTGAGACAATTTTAAAATGTGTTTGTTAATATTAAATTTATCTTTTTGTTAAACATTTTGCTTTGACTTTGATTATTTTGAATATAGAAGCAGTTATAAATTTGTGCCAGAAAAATTTCTTTTCAATCTCATTAATAAACAATTTATGTTCATACATGACATGCTATTAATTTATAGAGTTTTGAAGTTTCCTAGACATTTAATATGATTTTGATACACTTAAGCTCACAATTTCTTCTGTAGCTAGTCTTTGTAACTGCAAATTCTCTCAGCTTGGTTAATATTTTCATTTGAGTGTGGGCTTAGTTTAAATTTTACTTTGAGGAAACTATCTTGTGATGGTTTTGTAATATGTCAATTTGCCTATGCTTAGCTACATTTTCAAGAATTCATTATTTTGTTTTATATTCCAGTTAAAGTCAGCTGCAAAAGAGATTCTTAGGAGAGTTGGAGGCTGGAAGGGAAGCAGTACCATTTTGTAGCTCACACATGGTGCAGATTTGCTGACTTACCTAATTGGTACAAAGAAGCAACTGGGACTGCAAGTTCTCCACCTTCCCCTGATCCTGCTAGGCCAAGTGTGTGTGTTAAACTCTGTGAGAGTCCCACATCCACTGGATAGCCTCATCAGCAATGTCAGTGGTAACAAGTACTGACACAAATTTTAGCCCTTCTTTATAGGGTTCTAACTCTAGCTTATTGATTCCAGTGTACTTAGGATCTTCCATTTCTGATGGCCTTCCCTGTGTACTTGAAGCCGTAATATCATATAGGGAGAAAACAGCCTAACAGACTGCTTAACGTGCTCCCACAGTCACAGAGGGCCAATTCCATGTAACAAATCTCTCTTAGATAAATAGATATGGATATAGACATAAATATAGATAAAGAAATAGTTGACAGGTAGAGATACCAGTAGTACTTCACTTGGGGCAATTTTCTCCATAAGGGACATTTGGTAATGTCTGGAGACCTTTTTGGTGGTTATAACTGGGTGGGGTTGAGGAAGTTTTGCTACAGGCATCTAGTGGGTAGAGGTCATGAGTGCTGAACAAGCTATATTGTACAGGACAGTCCCCCCAGTCCCCAACAAAGAATTATCCAGCACAAAATGTCAATAATGTCACTACTGATAAATTCTGATATAAATATAAATATATAAATATAAATAAATATATAAATATAAATATAGATAGATCCCTGTGGTTCTACTTCTCCAATTAAAGTCTAACTAATACAGGTTTTGCAACAAAGAGTGATTTCAAAAGAACTGAATCTTTAAGAACGAGGTCTTCACATTGCCTTTGAGCCTTCTGAAAATAGTTTTATAATCTGAATAGATTTAAAGGCACTAATAATTCTGTTTCCAGTGGTAAAAAAAAGGTACTAGTAGTCCATGGCATGATGTGACAATAGGTGTACACAAAATATCATCATTAGATACTCCAAATCAAATACTTATAGAAGGCATGGTTCTAGATGACCATAAATTTGATGCCTTAGAGCAATTTAGTCAAACTAAGGAGTGTAATGGGATTGACTAGTTGCTCCTAACTGTGCTGTAGAAAGTAGGGAAAGGATGAGCTTAGGGATTTGAATTTTCAGCTCAATGTCCATGTAAAGGACCTGTTAGCTTATTTGGCCTAAAAAATTACTTATCTTCTGGAGTCATGGGGCCAATATTTCTGAAAACAAAACCCAAAATCTGTCTCTGCCAGTGGTTTAATAATCCAAATGGAATTCTCAACTTTGAGGCATCTCTACTGATAAAGTTAAGGTGTTGATTTGGAAAAAAATTAGATCCTGAAAAACTGGAATGGGGACATAGCAATCTGGGGACCTTTGACTTTGAAGTTCTGCCAAGCCTTCTCTGTCAGTAGAAACAGCCTTTCCACTCCTACCTAAGATGTTTAGCTCTCTTTTGTCTGAAAAATTTGCTGAAGCAGTTGCCTTGTAAGGCACAAATGATCCTCTTCAGGACTTAGACCCACCACTCCTCTTTGCTTCTAGAGTTAAAACTAGACTCAAGTCCAAGCAGGCCCCAAATGTGAAGTACAAAGTGTGCCCCATGAGGACTTTCTATGTACACTAAAATAATTACATGACTTTTTGTCAATTTATATAGTCAGAAACCTTAGAAATATGTGTGTGAATCAATCTTAAATATGTATTGGGGGTCAAGGTGAAAGGAATATAAAGTTGAATTGAGTCAAATTTATTGATACTGTTTTATATTAGTCATTTTCAGCTGCAAAAATATTATATTTGCCCAAAACCACAGAAATTTATTTTCTCACAGTTCTAGAAGCCTGAAGTCCAAGATCAGGTGCCAGCATGTCTGATTTCTAGTGAGACATCTCTTCCTGTTTTGCAGATATCCAACTTCTTTCTGTGTCCTCATGTTGTTTTTTTGTCTATGCACATGCAAAAAGAGAGGGAGAACTCTCCAGTGTCTCTTCTTTTCCTTATAAAGATGTCCATACTATCAGATTAAGACCTGATCCTTATGACATCATTTAACTTTATTCATTTTCTTAAAGGCCCTATCTCCAAATATAGTCGTATTTGGTGTTATGGCTTCAACATGTATATTTAAGGGGGCACAATTCAATCCACAACAGGGTCCACTTAGCAAATATTCTGTATTTATGTTTTAGCTTGAGAGGTTTGAAGTGGTTCAAACAGTTTTCTTGGTTGGTTGTCTGAAACATGAACCCAAAATAAATGAAATTGAAATGACAGCTTTGGTGTACTATAGAGAAAGGTATCCAAACACTTAGGAATATTAAAATGTCAAAATGGCTTTATCATCTAATGTCTGCTCACTCATCCTGAGGTGGTTCTGAGAACATGCCTTCTACCCTGGTTATGAGAAATAAATCTGTAAGGGGATTTCCAGCATTATTGATAAGCTTTGTGCTGGCTATTTAGTATAGATCATAAATTACAGTGGGCACTGCTACATAGAACTGGAATTCCCAAATGCAATGAGAATGGTGAAATCCTGGGATGACAGGGGACAAGTATCAATATTTAATTACTATCATGGATTGAATTATGTCCCCTAAAATATTATATATATGAGTCTGTCTGGACAAAGTTCAGCCATTGTTAATGTAATGAGAATGGTTTGTATGACATTAATGTTACCTGGCAGCCACGGAGAATGGACTGGAATGCACATACATAAATAATGATGACTTCACTGTACTAGTCAGTGAGGGTGGTAGACTCTTTAGAGTGAACGTGTCTACTGTGTGACTATTGCATTCAAAATGAGCAAGTAGAGAAAAAACTCCATGAAATTTTTCATTAAGCTTGAACATCCCTAAATGGAAACTATTCAGATGATTCAGAAAGCTTTTGGGGATGATGCAATGAGTGCAGCACAAATAAAAGTGGCCCAAATGCTTCAAAGATGGTCAAGAATCTGTTGAAAGTGACCTACATTCTAGAAGGTCTGCAACAAGCAGAGCACCTGAGAATGTTGAATGTGTATGGGCTGCAATCAACAAAGACCAATGAACGACAGTGTGAGAACTAGAAGTTGATCTGGAGATTCCAAAAACTACTGTGTCCAAAATTTTGACAAAGGAACTTGGCATGAAATGTGCCATGGCAAAATTCATTCCATGGCTTCTGCTACCAGAGCAAAAGCAACATCATGCTCCAGTTGCTAATGACTTGATTCAAACTGTTACCAATGAACCAGATTTCCTCAAGAAGTCATAACCAGAGATGAATCATGGATTTGTAGCTATGATTGGAAATGAAGGACCAGTCATCCCAATAGAAGTTGCCTGGTTCTTCACACCTGAAGAAGGTGTGACAAAGTTGTAGCAAGATCAAAATCATGTTAACTGTGTTTTTTGATTGGGAAGGTGTTGTCCATTACAAGTATGCACCTCCAGGCCAAACAATTAATAAGGAGTACTACCTCAATGTTCTTTATTGGTTGAGGTTCAATGTGACAAAAACAGCTGCAGCTTTGGGCAACTGGTGATTGGCAGCTTCATCACGACAGTGCACCTGCTCATGCATCATATTTTGTGCAGAATTTTATGGTGAAATATCAAATCACCCTGAAAACTCAGCCCTGCTACAGCCCAGATTTGGCACCCTGCAACTTCTGGCTTTTTCCAAAACTAAAATCACCTTTGAAAAGGAAGAGATTTCAGACCATCGATGAAATTCAGGAAGATACAGTGGGGCAGCAGATGACAATTCCAACAAAGGATTTTGCGGAGTGTTTTGAACAGTGGAAGAGGCACTGGGAAAACTGTGTGAGGTCCCAATGTGCCTATTTTGAAGGGGACTGAGGCATTATTGTCCTATGTACAATGTTTCTTTTATATTCTTTAATAAATGTCTCTATTTTTCATGTTATGTTGCTGGATATGTTCTGGACAGACCTTGTCTATATTGCGATCTTAACTCCTAGTGTGTGTGAATATGACTTTATTTGGAGATAGGGCCTATGTAGATGTAATCAAGTTAAGATAAGGTTATTCCTAGTTAGGATGGGTACTTATCCATACAAAGGGAAATTTTGACACAGGAGGAATACCATGTCATGATGAAGGCAAAAATTAGAGTGATGCAGTTGCAAGTCAACAAGTGCCAAGAATTGTCAGCAACCATTAGACACTAGGAGAGATGTATGGAATAGATTCTCCTTCAGAGGCTCCATAAAGATCCAACCTTTCTAATACCTTGATTTCATATTTCAAATCTCCAGTCTATGAGAGAATAAATGTTGTTGTTTTAAGCCATTCAGTTTGTGGTATTTTGTTGCTTTAGCCCTGGGAAACTAGTATGATCACCAAAGACAAGATGAGATGGTTACTGTAATGGACAGCAGAATCAAAGCAGTAATCAGAACATTCTGACTTACAATGATCGTTAGTGTTGACTAGTTGATCACGGTGTCCATAGAAAAGAAATAGATACACAATTTACTAAGTTCTCAGTTAATCTGAATTAGTAGACTAGATCTAGGCCTAGTACAGAAGTCTAACTTGAATCCCCCAAACCTATAGTCTATCAATCAGTTCCCAGATTTAAGCCAGCTCACAGACAGAGAATCCTTTGAAGGGGATACTGGGTCCCTTTAAGAAAATTAAATACTATACTGTTAAAAAATCTATACTGTTAAACTTCTTCCTAGCCTTCTCTAAAGAATCCTGCAACCATTTACCATTTATCAGGGTGACTGTGCATTCAGAAATAGTAAGTGATCAGATTTGGGCAGAATTACTGAACACTGGCTCTGAAATGATACTAATTTCTGGGGACCTGAAATGTCACTATTGTCTATAAAGTCAGGTAGAGACAGGTCAAAGGTCAGGTGATCAATGGTGTTTTGGCTCAAGTCCATCTCACAATGTCCCAGTGAGTATCCATAAACCAATCATGGAGTTATTTCTCAATTTTCAGAATGTATTGTGTAATTTAAATAGATATATTCAGCAACTTGTAGAATTACGACGATGGTTCTCTGACACATAGAGAGAGAACTATTATGGTAAGAAAGGTCAAGTAGAAGCCGCTAAAACTGCCTCTAACTATAAAAAGAGGAAACCAGAATCAATACCACATTCTTGGAAGCATTTTAGAGATTTGTGCCACCATCAAGGCTGTAAGTGAGGGAAGGACCTGTAGCTTGTTTCTAGTAAATAGAATATGTAATAAAATAAGATGGGATTTTACTCACTTGATTTGGTTATTTTATATGGCAAAAGTGATGAGATATCCTTCCAATCATTAGATTATGTTACATTAATTCTGTCTTAGCTGTTTGGAGTAAGATACTTTCATGCTGACCTTGAAGAAGTAACCTGACATGTTGTGAACTGTCTACTGAGAGAGTCACATGGCAGGAAACTGCAGTTTTCTGTAGAAGCTAAGGGCAACCTTCAGCCAGTGAAAAGTTGGATCCTTTAATCATATATCCTGAGTGAAATTAATTCTACCAATGACATAAATAATACTGGAAGCAGATTCTCCAGGTGAAAATGTAGCCTGCTAATTATTTTGATTACATTATTGTGAGACCCTGAGCAGAGAACCCCAAGCTAGGTCCAGACTCTGACCATAAAACTCTGAGGTAATAAATGTGTGTTATTTTAAGCCATAGCAAATTAGTACATAGTTATAGGCATTTGAAAATTCAAAACTATTTTCTGAGATACTGAGAAGCTGAACAAAATATTGTGCCAGAAAAGAAAAAAGGCTAAGCAAGCGGTGATTATTGAGAAGCTGAAAGACTAAGGAGAGCTTCTGGAAGTTTCATAGGCTTGGGGAGGAATTAAAGTGTAGAGCCTGTGATGAAGGAGGGATCCTGATAAACACTATAGCCTTTATGCTTGAATCCCCAAAGACCTCCAATTTAACAGTAGTGGTGAATAACAAATAGATCAATCCTCTGAATAACTGAAATCCAGTTTTGAGACAACTCAACTCAATACCTTTTTGGTAAGAGTGGCATGCCTCTACTCTAACAGCTTTACAGAAACAAAGTCATACCCTCACTGGAGAAAGAAAACATTATCCAGAGCTTCTAATTGCCTCGAAACTATTTTATACACAGTGAACAATATGAAACAAAAAATAGTCAAGCAGACAAATAGACAAGGAGGAAAATTAAACATTGGAAAAAGACCTTCAGGAGATTCAGATATTGGAATGATCAAACACTACTTTAAAAGAAATGTCACTATATTCAGAGATTCCAATTGAGAACTAGGAACTATAAGTAAAAATAATTCAATAAAATTTTTATAACAGGAAAATAATACAATTACAACTTAAGAACATCATTGATACATTTAAGAGATTAGTTACAGCTAATGAAAAAATTATAAAACATGCAATATAGTTTAGAATAGAAGACACCAAAGTGAATTGTGAAGAGAGCAAATGATAGAAATACAAAACACAGTATAAGATATATATGTAGTGAACATCTAACACATATGAAATTTGAGTTCCAAAGGGGAGGATACAAAAGCAAATTTAAAGAGATAGGGGCTGAGCATTTTCCAAAACTGTTAAAACATATCAAATTACAGACTTGAGAACTACTAGGAACAAGGAGAATACATATAAAATACCAACGTCTAAACATATCAGTAAAACTAATGAAAATCAAAGACAAAGAGAAAATCTTGATAACAACCAGAGGGAAAATACATTTACTTTCAAAGGAGCAATACTATAAATTCAAAAAAACTTTTCACCTGTCCTGGCTGGTGTGGCTCAGTGAATTGAATGCTGGCCTGTGAGCCTGACTGAGTTTGATTCCTAGTCAGGTCACATGCCTGGGTTGTGGGCTGGGCCCCCAGTGAGGATCACGTGAAAGGCAACCACATATTGATGTTTATTTCCCTCTCCTTCTCCCTTCCTCCCCCTCTCTCCAAAAAATAAATAAAGTCTTCTTTAAAAAAGACTTCGCACCTGAAATAATGGAAGCCAGAAAGCAATGGAATCTTTAAATCACTGAAATAAAATTAGTTCCAACCTGAATGATTCTATACCCACCAAAATATTCTTCAAAGGGAGAACAAAAATAAAGACGTTTCAGAAAAACCAAAACTAAGAAAATTAATCACTAGCATAACCAAATAAGGAAATTACTAAAGGAAATTCTTCATGCAGAAGGAAAATTATCCCATGTAGAAACAGAGAAATTAGAAGGAATAGAGTTATAAAAAAAAGTAAGCAATAATCCTTTGTATATATGTACCACTCCTTTTTTATTCAGTTGTCAATTGATGGCCACTTAGGTTGCTTCCATAGCTTGGCTATTGCATAATATTGAATGTCAACTGTAATTGAAAAATAACAAAAGATAAAAACTCTAATTGATAACATTGGATAACTTGATATTGCTTATACAGCTCAGATGGAAATAATTTTTATTAAAACCTTATTTATATTTTTTTAAAAGAGAGACCCTTTGTAAGGGCCTCTCCTTGAAAAGGAGAGCAAATAATGACTATGTTTAGGTTCAGAGAGTATGTTTTGGTATAAAATGTTGCATAGTTAGAGCTCTGTCTTGGTTAATGAGACCTGGTTAGAAGGAAAAATGTCTTTCATACAATCCTGGGGTGGGGCGGGGGGGGGTGGGTGGTGTTCTCCTGAAGTCAGGACCCCCGCTGGTGCTGCAGGGGGACTGAGCTGCTGTGGGGCTTCTGCTGGATTTTCGACTCAGTCATCCCAGTGACGACCCCTCTGCAAACCCAGTATCTAGTTTATTCATCCCAAATGAGAAGAAATACTGTCTTGGGACAGGGATGGCAGAAAGAAGTGAGCATTTGGCCATTAGCCTCCCTTCTTTTGTCACTAAGGCTTTATACCATCAGAGACTAAAACTTGACCTCATTTTAATCTGTACATATACAATTTTACTGGTTGACAGGCTTTAAAATGTTACATTACTCTATTCCTTTCAGTGCCGAGAGATTGAACTCTTCCATACATTCATTGGCCCTTACAGCTCTTCTTTGAGTGGCCTGATCAGCCCCACCCCCCTCTACAATCCCTCGGGCATCAAGCAGGAGTGGGGGCGGGGGCGGAACAGGAGCCCCAGCTGCTAAGCATCGCGCAAGAAAAACCCAGCCCTTGTTTGGACAGGAACCACCCTCTCAGCTGGGGCGCCAGTCCTCCCGCCCAGGAGGGCTTTGTGAATGGTTAATTGTCTCTGCTTTAATTCAGTCATCGGAGCTGTGTCAGAAGGCAGGGAAAAGTAAAGAGATGGAGAAGGAATTGTCAAGGTCCTTTTCCTTTCTTATGAACAGAGCCAAATGGAGACTTCTGAGTTCTCTGGGAACGCTAACGATTTAGAGCTCCTCAAAGTGCTGTCCTTGCCATATTGGAATATTAGCAATGGGCTAGGAGCCCTAGGGGAGGGGCGAGGGAACCTGGAGAGAGAAAGCAGCTGCCCAGTCTTTCCCCTGTGATCCCAAACTCAGCAAGTCTGGTCCCAGCTGGCACTGAGGCACACCCCACTTGGCCAAACAAGAGCCCTGCAGGTAAGTGACTCACCCTTCTTAGAGGCAGTGTAACAACCACTTGCTTCTCAGGAAGCACAGTTCTTAGGGTGACCTGACCGCCAAGGGCCACATCCTACCCATCCCCACACGGGAGACCCGTGCGGGTGGCCACAGCTGCCCCTCCCTGGTGACAGTACTGTCATGACCCTGGGCTCTTGCACGCTGCCTGGCCTCCGACAGAGCCCTTGCAGCCTCCTTCCTCATGAACCTCCTCAGGAGGTCATTGCCTCTATAAATAACGTACTATAACTGAACACTTTCACTCAACTTTTAGCCTTTCCTTTTCCAATATGAATAATCCCAGCACCTTTCATCTGACTTCCTGCCTGATTTTCAGCCAATCTGCCAGCTCTCTCAGGATTTCAGGCTTTAACACAGGCCAGTCCTTTTGCCATCGTTCCTTCTTCCCTCTTCCTCTTTGCTCGACCTAATTTTTATTAAAACTTTAATTCTCACTTTTAAAAAAGTGAACATGTAATTTTAAATGACATAAACTTCACAAAATTGTAATGATAATGTTAAAGGCTGTTAAAATACACATTAAAATTAAAATACATTTAAACAATACTGGAAAAGAGGGTAAGGGAAGTTTTGGTCAGCATACATCTGTTATGCAGCAGTAACAATCTTCAAAATCTCAGTGGATTAACCCAAGATTTTTTTTTCTCGCATTATATGTTAGCTGTAATAGCTCAGGTTGGCTTTGGTTTCTTTCTATATATTGTCTTCATTTAAGTATCCAGCTAGTAGAAGTAACGACTATTTGGGACATATTGTTCTCATGACAGAACAAAAACAGAAGTGGCCGAATTGTCCAATGGCTCTAAAGTACCTGCCTGAATATCACTTACAATCACCTCTACTTACATTCCTTTGGTCAGTGTAAATAATATACCCAAACCGTGTGTCAATGAATCAAGAAAATTTACCACATGGAGACATTTTGAATCATGTGATATTGAGCAGGATTATGTAATCTTTTACAAAAAATACAGAGGTGAAAATATATTTCTGAATCTGAAAAAAAATCTGCCACAAAATATAAATTAAGTTAATGTATTTTAAAATTTTTATGTTTTCTGGAATGCGGGAGAATATCTAATTTATATTAAAACCACATGAATAATGGATTCGTTTTGTAATCTCTAAAGTAAGCTTAGAAAAAAAGTAAAAGAATGTGTAGGTAATAAGCTAATGGAGGAGGAATTGAATAAAAAGATAATATTTTACCAATGAAAGGGAAGCAGATAAAGAGAGTAAAAACATAAAATAGATGGAAGATGGAGAAAAACAAGCATGATGATAGATTTAAATACAAGTATAGAGGCATATCTCATTTTGTTGCACTTCACGTTATTGCTTTTTTTTACAGTAGCAAAACTATGACTCACTGAAGGCTCAGGTGATAGCATTTTTTAGCAATAAGGTATTTTTAATTAAGGTATGCACATTGTTTTATAGACATAATACTATTGTGCAGTTAGACTACAGTACAACATAAACATGCATTTTATATGCACTTGAAAAGGAAAAAAATTATGTGACTTGCATTATTGTGATATTTGATTTATCACAGTGGTTTGGAAACAAACTCACAATGTCTCTGAGATGTACCTATATCAGTAATTAGATTAAATGTAAATTATATATATATTTCAGAAATTATCAAACTGGATAAAAAAGAACAAGTACATTCTATTTATAGGATACACACCTTAAATATAAGAATACAAGAATTTTGAAAGTAAAATTTAGAAAAAGAATACAACCACTTACCACAAGAAATCTGGTGTAGCAGGACTAATATCAGACAAAGCAAATTTTTAGGTAAAACACATTTATAATAAAAGAAACATTTCATTATGATGTAAGGGTTAATTGACCAAAAAGATATGACAGTTCTATATTTGTACATGTCTAGTAACATACTGCCCAAATAAATAAAACAAAGTAACTGAACAAGATGAAGCCATAGCCAAATTCCAAAGAATTACATTAATTTTAATTCACCTTTCTCAGTTACTAAAAAGCCAAATTTGTGAATCACATTATTTGGCTCTTGTATAGACTTGTCAGCATATTTTCTACTTTTTTAAAAATCATATTTATTCTATTACACTTGTCCCAATTTTTCCCCCTTATCCCTTCTCCACCCATCCCACCCTGCCCTCTGCTCCCACAGTCAATTCCCACTCTGTTGTCCATGTCCATGGGTCATTCATACATACTCTTTGTCTAGTCCCTTCTCCTTCCCACCATTGTCCTCTTTCCACATCCCCTCTGGTCACTTTGAGTCTGCTCCATGTTTTTATGCCTATGGCTTATTTTGTTTGTTAGTTTATTTTGTTGAATTGATTCCACTTATAGGTGAGATCATATGATATTTGTCTTTCACTGACTGGCTTATTTCACTTAGCTTAATATTCTCCAGCTCCATCCATGTTGTCTCAAAAAGTAAAAAGAAAGAAAGTATGTCTTTCTTTCTTTCTTTCTTTCTTTCCTTTTTTTAATGCAATTTTATTTATTTATTTATTTTGAATGTCAAGATCCATTATAAAATATTAAAAAAATTAAATCTACTATTAAGTCTTAGCAATCATGAGAGCTGCACAGAAATAATAAAGTACATAAATGAAATAAAATGAACATTCTAGAAACAAATGTATATATCTGTCTAATAATGTAATATATGAATAAATTGATATTTCAAATCAATGGGGAAAATAAGGGTTATTTAACAAATAAGGTGCATGGACCTCTATTATTTGAAATAAAACAAATATAGAGCCCTATTTCACACAGTATACAAGAAACATTCAGGTGAGTTAAAAATCAAAGTGTAAAATCTAAGGAGTTTTAGGAAAAAATACAAAATAATAATTTTCTTACACTGAAGTAAGATATATACACACAGAAACTATAAAGTAAAATATTGACAATATGACTATTTTAAACATTTAAGACTACACAGTAATACACATATAAAAAAGTTAAAGGACAAGTAGAAGAATAGGAAAATATTTGCAACACATCTATAAAATCTATTAATAGATTTTTTGGTTGTTGTTTTGTTTTTGTGAGGAAAAAATTCTACAAATATTTAATCAAAAAGTAGATAAAGAATACAAAAAGGTCATTTAAAGTATTTTTTAATAATAAAAATAGTCAAGAAATATACCAAAAAAAGGTTTCGTTTCAAAATATAATATATGAACAATTAAAATAACACATCATTGCCACAGCCAGGTTAATAAGTATTCAAAATATTGATAATATAGTATTGGTGATTGTGGAAGGAACTGGGTATTCATAGACCCTTTTCCTTCATCTTCTTAAAGCAGTCCTTTTAGCATTTTTTTCAGTGCTGATTTGGTGGAGGTGTATTCTTTTAGCCTGCTTTTGTTGGGGAAACTCCTTATTTTGCCTTCCATTTTAATTGCCTTGCCTTGCTGGGTAGAACAGTCTTGGATGCAGGCCCTTGCTTTTCATGACTTGGAATATTTCTTGTCATTCCGTTCTGGCTTGCAGTGTTTCTGTTCAGAAGTCAGGTGCTAGCAGTACTGGGACTTCCTTATATGTTACTCCCTCTTTCTCCCTTGCTGCCTTTAGGATTCTCTGTTTGTCTTTGATATTTGCCATTTTGATTATCATGTGTCTTGGAGTGGGCCTCATTGGGTTCCTCTTGACTAGGACCCTTTGGGCTTCCTGGACTTGTGTGACTTTTTATCTCCTCCAATTAGGGAAGTTTTCCATCATTATTTTTTCAAACAGGTTCTCTATCCCTTGTTCCTCTTCTCCAGCTGGTATCCCTATTATATGGATTTTATTATGTTTCAGGTTGTTCTGCATTACCCTCAATTCTGTTTATTCTTTTTGAGTCTTTTTGTCATTTTCTGGCTCTTTTTGGGAGCTTTATTCTACCTTATCATCCAGCTCACTGATTCGATCCTCTGCTTTGCCTAGCTTTCTTTGGATTCCTTCTACTGTGTTCTTCAATGCAAAAATTGTATTCTTTATTTCCTCTTGTCTCTTATTGATAGTTTCTATGTCCTTTTTCATGCTGATTTAGTTTTCACTAAGTTTCTTTTAGTTTCCCTTTAGTTTTTGGTAATTCTCTCTGAGCTCTCTGAGCTCATTGAGCTTCCTTAGAATGGTTGTTTGGAACTCAATATCTGAGAGTTTAATTGCCTCTGTTACATTTAGTTCTCTTTCTGGGGATTCCTCCTTTCCCTTTGACTGTGGGGTGTTCCTTTGTCTTCTCATTATTTGTGAGATTCTTCTTTTTTGCTTCTGCCTCTTAAATTGATCTGTCTTGATTTCCTGTCTTTGTGATGTGAACTTCCATGGTAGGAGACTGGTGTTTTTTCTTTCTGGATCTGCCTCTGATGATGTCAGATGTCGTCCCTGTCTGACCTTAGGCAGTCTGTTTGAGACGTCCAGGAATCTACTGTCTGTGGCTGTCTCCTTCAGCTATTAATTTAGTCACTCTGCCCTCAGCAGGCTAGCTTAGAGACACCACAGGGTGGGGCTAAAGCCCTCCTGGGAGTGGGGCTATTGGGTCCTCTCACGCTGCTGCTCCCACAAAGTGGTCTCCCTGAGCAAGATGGCTGCTGCCATATGGGGAATGAGTCAGCACTGGGATCCTGCCAGTTACTCTCTCTGTTCTCTCCCCAAAGCCTCCATCTCCAGTCTCTCCTCTAGTGTTTCCAGACAACTCTTCACCCCCTTTAGCCAATGATCTACTATATGTGGCTTCCAGTCTGTACTCAGCCATCAGATTTTAGCACTACGGGGACAGGGCCAACTCCTTCCTTGGGGTGGGGCTATTGTGTCCTCTCAGGCTGTTGCCACTGAGGGGAATTATCTGTCTGAGCAAGATGGCTGCTGCTGCATGGGGAATGAGTCAGCACCAGGTTCCAGACAGCTACTCTCTCAGTTTTATCCCCAAAGACTCCCTCACCAGTCTCTCCTCAGGTGTCTCCAGCCCACTCTGCCACCACCTCTGCTGAACACCATGGTAAGTGGCTGCAAACAAAAAAAAAATGCATTGGCCCTTTAAACGGCTCTTTTCATCTCCAGGTGCCCATCTCTGGAAGAGAGCAACCTATCATTTTTCACAGATGGCTGTTTTCTGTGTACTTTTTGAGCTGTGGTGCTGTAGGCTGTAGATCTCCTACTTATGGCTTAGACCTCGCTCATCTCAGGGGCATCCAATTGGCTGTTTCAATATCCTTCTGATACTGCCATCTGTGGGAGCCCCGCCTGCCTTTTTGAGTTCATACCGCACTCCTTACCAGTTAGGTTGTGCTAAAGCTGACTCTTCTGTCTCCATGGTTAAAAGGCTTCTCTCTCGCTATTGTTCAGTTGTTTGTTTCTGGTGATTTCTCCGTAATTTAGTTGTAATTTCAGGTTGGTGTTGGGAGGAGGTCAGTGTGACTTCCACTCACTCTTCCACCATCTTGATTCTCCTCTATTTTTTCTTAATTAATTTGTGTTTAACATAATGAAGTGTGTTTTTCCATATCATTTATAATTTTATATAGTTTATCTAGGAAAAGTAAATCAAATTTAATACTAATATAATTTTCTTAAGTTTTTCTTACATTTCTTGTAGTTTGTGTTTTAACAAAGTAATATTTGGTTTTAAATATTCATAGATGTTACATCTCCATTATACACTGAGCATGTATTCTTTAGAAGTTATGTTTTATTATGAGTATCAGAGACACCCATTTAAATAGTAGTTTAGGCTGCTGAAAGTTTTATTCTCTCACATAAAAATGTCTGAAGGTATGGAGGCCAGGACTAGTAAGTGGGCTCTTTAATCTCATGAATAACTGGTCACACAACATGACCCATAAGTAGAAATCACAAAACAAAGATAGGAATTATACAATCAAAAAGCAAATTAATAACATGTATTACAACAGCATGACTTAAAGACTGAGTTTAAGTCAAATTTGTCTGCAATTTCAAACAATATACTTGTTTTAAAAAGCCTTAAGGTGAAATTCTGGTGAAGATGGAGGCTTAAGTAAACACACTTTGCCTCCTTGCATAACTATAGAAAAATTTTCTGCTAGACCTCAAAACAAATATCAACTAAAACTGTCAGAAAATTGAGCTGTATGGAAATCTGACAACCAAGGATTTAAAGAAGCCACATTGATCCAGAGGGGTCAGAGGGGCAGAGACATGGAGATGGGCAGAGAGGTTCGAAGACTCAGTGTGCTACAGAGAGGCGGTGGAACTGGCAGTTCCACATTTATGTGCAGTAGATAAAAATCAGGAGGGGTATCTCAGGAATGAGGGATCCTAGCCCTAGGCCAAACTACACAGCCCAGGGTTCCAGTGCCAGGAAGATAAATTCCCATAACCTCTGGCTATAAAAATCAGTGGGGGTTGGGGTGCCAGAAGAAACTGCATGATTTTCAGAAGACTCCTCTTAAAGGGCCCACACAGACTTAGAATTTACACAAACCCAACCTTTCTCGGATTCAGCACCAGGACAACAGCTGGAAGGGCACCACTAGCATATGGGGAGTATGTGAAGTGACTGGAAACTGGGTGAGTGTTGGGAAAACCTCCAGATGCCAGACAGTGGCATTCTCTCTTCTCCAAGTCCTCCCCCCACATAGAGCTATAAAGAAATGGAGTAGGTTGTCCCTCTCTGGTGATTACCTAAGGCTCCACCCCATACAATTTACAGGTGCCTTTTCTACAATGGGCCATGCTACTGAGACAAAGTCAAAGCAGCTCTACCTAATACACAGAAACAAACACAGGGAGGCTGCCAAATTGGAGAGAGAAAGAAATATGGCCCAAATGAAAGAACAGAACAAACCCCCTCAAAAAGAACTAAATGAAACAGAGATAACCAACCTTTCAGATGTAGAGTTCAAAACACTGGTTATTAGGATGTTCAAAGAACTCATTGAGTATAGCAATAGCATTAAAAAAGAAAAAAAAAACAGGCAGAAGTGAAGGTTACATTAAGGGAAATAAAGAAAAATCTACAGGGAACCAACAGTGGAGGGGATGAAGCCAAGGTTCAAATCAATGATTTAGAACATAAGAAAGAAGTAAGTATTCAATCAGAGCACCAAGAAGAAAAAAAAAATTAAATGAGGGTAGGCTAAGGAACATCTGGGACATTGCCAAATACCCTAACATCCAAATTATAGGGATGCTAGAAGTAAAAGTGGAAGAGCAAGAAATTAAAAACTTA
Source organism: Pteronotus mesoamericanus (assembly GCF_021234165.1). Classification (NCBI taxonomy): domain Eukaryota; kingdom Metazoa; phylum Chordata; class Mammalia; order Chiroptera; family Mormoopidae; genus Pteronotus; species Pteronotus mesoamericanus. Next base: position 7,217,357 of record NW_026555072.1, read on the forward strand.
TTTTAAAAAATAATGAAAGAAAACTTCCCTACTTTGGTGAAGGAATGAGACATACAAGTCCAGGAAGCACAGAGAGTACCAAAGAAGTTGGACCCAAAGACGGCCACGTCAAGACACATCATAATTAAAATGTCAAAGGTTAATGATAGAGAATGTTACAAGCAGCAAGAGAAAAGCTGCTAGTTTACTACAGTGCAGTTCCCATATGACTGTCAGCTGATTTCTCAAAAGAAATTTTGTAGGCAAGAAGTGACTGGCAAGAAGTATTCAAAGGGATGAAAAGCAAAGACCTACAACCTAGATTATTTTATCCAGCAAAGTTATCATTTAGAATTGAAGGGCAGATAAAGTGCTTCCTAGACAAGGTAAAGCTAAAGGAGTTCATCATCACTAAGACATTATTACATGAAATGTTAAAGAGACTTACTTAAGAAAAAGGAGATCAAAACTATTAACATTAATATGGCAACAAATTCACAACTATCAACTGGATCCAAAAAATAAACTAAGCAAACAACCAGAACAGAAAAACAACAACAACAACACAGAAATGGAGATCACGTGAAGGATTATTCCCTAGCAGGGGGAAGGGGAGAATGGGGGAAAGGGTACAGAGGTTAAGAAGCATAAATAGTAGGTACAAAATAGACAGAGAGATGTTAAGAATAGTATAAGAAATGGAGAAGCTAAAGAACTTATATGCATGACCCATTGACATGAACTAAGGGGGGTTCGCTGGAGGGAATGGGAATTCTCAGTGGAGGGGTAAAGGGGGAAAAATTAGAACAACTATAATAGCATAATAAATAAAATATATTTTTAAAAACCTTAAAATAGGAGATAGAAAATAAGCTGTCAAAAATATGAGAAACAAATATTAAAAATAAATGAAAATGTTTCTAGAAGTAAATGTCACATCAGATGCAACCATAACTAGAGTACACAATACTTGAAACCACAGTGAGTGACATGGAAGTCAGGCTTCAAAAAATATTACGGAACATGAAACTACAAAAAATAGATAAAATTATTTTAAAAAGATGTTGGACATGAAATAGAAATTAAAGAGAAGGGGAACAAATAAGATGAGGAAAAGGGTATCAAAAATTTAAGAGAAGAGTTTTTGAAGTAAAATTTTTGACCCTGATGATTAAATTAGGTTGACTGTTTCCTAGGAAAAGTTACTGCTGAAGTTACTGATATTTGACGATTTAGAAAGAAGTATCCTAAGGGAATCTTGGGGAAAAAGAATCTACAAAAGGGAGAATAATTATGCTACTCTGTGATTTCACTATAGGTTACTACTTACAAATATAATTAGAAGGATTCAATAAACTAGTATAATTATACTAGTCCTTGAATTGGCATCAAAGCATTCAGAAACTTACTAAAACTATAATTATTGCTTGTGCACATGTGTAAATTTTTTCTAGAATGAATGAAAAAATAGCTTTTTACTTGATTAACAAAGAGATAATAAACAAATTAAAAATCACAGCATTTCTCTCCAATGAAGGATTTTATCTTTCTAGTAATCCATGAAAAGTGTATTGTGTGTTCATGAGTTTATTACAAGATTTTTAAATGTGTGAGTTTCTGTTCAAATTATATCTGAGGTGCTGGCGAGGCTGTGGAGAAAAGGGAACCCTAGTACACTGTTGGTGGGAATGCAGACTGGTGCAGCCATTGTGGAAAGCAGTGTGGAATTTCCTCAAAAAGCTGAAAATGGAACTGCCTTTTGATCCAGTGGTTCCCCTGCTGGGACTATACCCTAAGAACACCAAAATGCCAATACAAAAGAACCTATGCACCCCAACGTTCATAGCAGCACAATTGACAATAGCCAAGTGTTGGAAGCAACCTAAATGCCCATCAGTAGATGATTGGATCAAAAAGTCATGGTACATATACACAATGGAATACTACACAGCAGAAAGAAAAAAAGAACTACTAAACTTCGCGACAGCATGGATGGAACTGGAGAGCATTATGCTAAGCAAAATAAGCCAGGGGGCGAAAGACAAATACCATATGATCTCACCTATAAGTGGAACGTAACCAACAATACAAAGATGCAAGGAAAATAAGACCAGCAACACTGAAAGGAAAAGAAACCAACAGAGACAAGAGGGAAGGAGGAAGTGAGGGCGGGGGAAAGGAAGGGAAGGGGAAAGTCAAGGAACATATAGCAATGACTCATGGACAAAACCAAAGGGGAAGAGCTGAGGGAGGGAAAGTGGGAGGGGGCAAGGGAAAGAGGTGGGGGGAAGGCAGAGACAAATGTATTTAAAAAGTAAATAAATTAATTTAAAAAAATAAATAAATAAAAAAATAAAATGCACAATTAAAAAAAAGAAAAAATAAAATTATATCTGAAATTAATAATAGCATATTCTATATTAATGTGCTTGATTAACTTATAATGAACATTATTTTTTTTTCAATGCAGATGTTTGTACTTGTGCTTAGATGAGCAATTTACACAAAAGGATCATGAACTGACAGCATTGAAGTTTTAATATGCTAGTAAGCACATTCTTTGCTCTTGCTCACCTTTTATAATGTCACAAATAAAAACTTTCTAACACCTACCATTGTGCAAATATTGATTTCCTTAAACAATTATAGGGGGAAAAGAGCTAGACTCTTGCTTTAAAAAAACATTAGTCTATGAAAGTATTATTTTGACTAAAGCTAATTATTCTGGAAGCAACCTAAGTGCCCATCAGTAAATAAGTAGATAAAAAACTATGGTACATTTACACAATGGAATACTACGCAGCAGAAAGAAAGAAAGAGCTACAACCCTTCATGACAGCATAGATGGAACTAGAGAGCATTATGCTAAGTGAAATGAGCCAGGGGGTGAAAGATGAATACCATATGATCTCACCTATAAGTGGAACCTAACCAACAATACAAAGATGCAAGGAAAATATAACCAGCAACCTTGAAAGAAAAAAGTAACCAACAGAACTGAGAGGGAAGGAAGGAGCAGGGAAAAGGAAGGGAAGGGTCAAGTCAAGGAATATGTATAAAGGACCCATGGACAATGCCAAAGTGGGAATGGATTGAGGGAGGGAGGTGGGGGAGGTGGGCAGGGGAAAGTGGTGGAGAGAAGGTGGAGACAATTGTATTTGAACAATAAAAAAAATTAAAAATAGATAAAAATTTTAAAAAATTAAAAATTAAAAAAGAAACATAATTGGTAGGCACAAAATAGACAGGGGGAGGTTAAGAATAAGTGGGACAACTGTAATAGCATAATCAATAAAATATACATAAAAAAAGAAAAATACAGAGGCAGAATTAATATGTGAATAGCCCATTCACATGATGAAAATACTAAATGATAGTCTAAGAAACTAAAGGCCTCAAAATCATTTAAACAAAGAAAACAGACTCATATGACACATTATATTTGTATATATAGTATCAACAATGAGCAGTAGTTTGGCTTAAACTGAAAAACCTGCTGTATAACGTTAATGTTATTTATTTAAATTTTATTGGTGGTATAATGTGATAAATGTAACTTTTAATTTTGATTTTATAATTACATAATAGCATAAGCATGTTTATATCTATACATCATTATGGTCCATTATAATAAAACAGAAAAGAGTTCTTGTCATCACTGTAGATGAGCAAAAATTTTTTTTTTTATTTTGACTTATAGGTCTAAAAGATTTCCACACAGAGTATAATTTCCCTACACTACTCATGACCTTATCAACCAAAGGTCATTGGCGTCAGTTCAACACCACTGGGAATCCCGGGTTTCAGATGTGGAAACTTTATTCAGTGCAAATATCTCAATTGTAATATAGCACAACTGTGAAAGTAGCTAGGGTGTATGTGGAAGGGTTCAACTGTGTTAGGAGCCCTGGGACTACGCCACTCATTACTCCAGCTAGACGGATCTGCTCTACTCTTCACTGGACTGCTCTGCTCTTGCTCTGCTCTGTGCCAGTCTGGTCTGGTATGCTCTGTCCTGTGCTGGTCTGCTCCTCTGTTCCACTCTCCTCTGCTCTGGCAAGACATTTTCAGTGTTTCATCTTTATGGGGAAACACAATCTTTAGTCTTCAGTAGAAAGTGAAAGTGTACTTTTAGAACCAGAAGGGAGATGACTTAAATAGACAGAAATCCCCACCGCTGATCCCTGATTAGTTCATCCTCATGCAAATGAGGACTCCAAATCCGCACAGTTTGTTTGGTCCAAAAGGCACTGTCCTGATTGGGCAGAATGGAGCTGCTCTGAATTGTCTGTGAAGATGCTCATGGGAATATAGCTGCACAGCTCTGATTGGATGGGGAAAGCCTCAGTCTTCTTGGTTAAAATATGATTCCAGAAACTCTTTAATTGGTTCTGATGACAGAACATATAGTACAGGCAGGCAGTTGAGTGCAGGCTTCTCCCTGAAGTGCAATTTGTCTAGAGATCCCTGTATAGAAATGGCTGCTAAGCTCTATTTTTTTTTTCCTTAAATTTGAGCCCAGTTAACCACTGAGAACCCTTCTTAGGCAACTTCTTTCTCAGGTACACAGTCTCCATCTTAGTATGGCTTTGCTGCAGGCATTCTGCTCATTATTTAGCTAGGTGACTCCACTCATCTGTCTCAAAGTATGGGAGATTGAGAGTTATACCTCAACAAAATGAAAATGAACTATTGCATGCCCCAGCCAATCAGGGTCATTAACAAATAGTACCATTACTGATTTGTTGGTGAAAAATCAAAAGAAACAAGTCCCTTAATGTCATATTTACTTAGTAGAAATTAACAATTGCATAAAAAGTTACAGTTTTTTTATGTTTTGTTTTACCCTGAGTTTCAAGAAAAAAAAAAGCATGATGAGGGCATGATGCACAATTTCATGCTTGCTTTTGAGGTAGGGCACAATTGTAGTGAACAAACAATGAAGGAAAAGGGGATTGCAGTCAGGGAAGGAGCAAAAGCTAGTACAAGGTGACATGTTACCAAGGTGTTCATAGCTGTATAGGAAAACTGGCTCATTGATTGATCATGTAGAATATCTTCAGAAAGAATGTGTGGAACCTCTGTTGTCTCTAACCATCTGGCTATATTTGGAAGAGAGAAAGGGCAAGCAATGTATCTGCACGTTTCTTTCTGTATCTTGTCTCATTGGTCAGATTTCACCCCATGGGACATTAACATTCTACCTGACCCCTCTGCAGAAGGCAGTCTCCGTGGGTACAGATGATCAGGTCTGAGCCTTGGAACAGTTGTGGCTCATTCTAGGGTAAAGATGATGGTGACCTAGTCCTTGCCCCCAGAGGAAAGGGAGATAATCTATGGTGTCAAGAGACAAGGAAAGTGTGCTGGACAGATACTTTGAACACATACTTCCAATATCAGGGTCCAGAGGGAGAAAGAAGCTAATTTTATAATGGGAAGGAGAGAAGAGAAAAAATTGGAAAGAAAGAGCTGAGTGGAGCTGAGTGCCCATTTACCCATTTGTAGTAAGAAATATAAATGACACTCAAGTACATTGATCAGGAAATTCTCAGCACACCCCACAAAAAAAAAAAAAACAAACAAATGAAATAGGAAAGTTACACATTGAATATAAGATTTCAGTGAAGAGATTTACTTGTACATGTTTAAGTCTGAAGGACCTCAAATGATGACCTTCACAATTTGCATTTTGTGAAGAACATATGATCTCTTTCTCCTTCAACAACTACACAACTATTTTGAAGGGATACAAGAAAGAATTATTGCTGTATTTTATGAATATACTTCTAAACATTAATGCTAATCTTCTGAACATACTCAGATTCAGGAGACTTGGAAATTCTACATTCTCATTCGAGTTATATCTGATCTGGGAAATCCAATTGAACTAAGAGTCCCAGAAGTGAAAGAGCTCATTCAAACTTACTTTATTTACAACTAATGTATTAATTATAACTAATATGTTACCCTCGTAGCAATGGAATCTTAGTTTAAAACTGCTAGTAGAATTGAAATACCTGAGAACTAAATAAGATATTGACCTTAATGAAGAGGCAGCCAGATATTTCTTCAGCAAAATGGGTTTATTTGGGAACAACAAAGAGCTAAAATTTGGGACATGTGGTCTAATTGCAAATCACAGGCAAGTCCAGAAAATCAAAGGGGAGGAGTACTAGCTATGGACTTGGGAGGGGCTTTTGTAAACAAAAGAGTCCACTGGGGGAAACTAAAAGTTTGAAGTATAGTGACTTTTCATTGCCTGAGTTATGGCAGTCTCCCATTGGCTAAGATGTTATTAGGCAAGAAGGATTCTTTTCTTCCTGCTGAGGTAATAAAGTAGTATCACTTCCTTTCAGAGATGCAAGTTACATCTCTTCTTAGGGTCAGTAATGTATGTTGAGTGACATGTATGTGAGAATTCTCTCCTCTAGCCTCCTGATTCCATTTTAAATGAGGTTTATGTTTATTAATTTTCATGATATCTCCCCAGAGTGCCAAGTAACTACCCAATAGATAAGGTAGAAGAACTTTTTAAACTCAAACTTTGGAAATGTGTATGTTGTCCCAGAAACAAGGAAATAGAATATCTGGTTTGTGGGACCAACTTATCTTGCTTCATAGTGGAGCTCTAAATATTAAATTTTATGAAGATTCATAGATACAGAAATAAAAAGTATATGACAAATATGATTATGATTAGTATTAAAGAAAAATATTATCTATACTCCTTAGAAATATGATCAAAAAGAGCTTTTCTTTCCAATTGTATGAAGAACAAAACATCTATGTATAATGAGAAAAGAGTCATGTAGTGCTCACTATAAATATACTTATTTACTGTCCTTTGTTATTTGTCTTCTGGGTCAGCTTTGAGCTATGAGAATGATGATGACATACAATCAGGAAAATATGGGAAGGGTTAATGTCAGCCCATATAATTTCCTTTATTAAATTGATCCAAGCTTTTCTTTTAAAAGCACATGTTCTCACAACTCTAGAGAATTCAATTGTGCACCTTGAGATCAGTCTATTATATACCAACTACAGTGAAAATAAAGGGATGGCTATCTTCCAGATAGAAAAAAAAATCAATTAACTGAGGAGCTTACAATTCTTAGCCATTATAAATCTTTCCAGATAGCCTCAGTAGAATATTTTTAGAAATGTGAACCTCCAACAACCATTACCGCAGTCTCCCCAGCAAATGACATCAAATAGTACAGTGAAAAAAATCAAGATTTTAAAGTTTTCTCTATGCTCCAGGGTTATTGACATATTTTCCTGCAAGAAAAAAGGTTAATTCTTTAGAAACAAACATTTTTCTAAAAAATGGCTATTACTATGAAACAAATTTTTTTGTAATGTACGCTGACTTTCAATAACAGCTAGTTTAGCAGAGTGTCTGTGTGTGTAGATAGAGTTGAAGAACCAAAGAAATAGTTCTTGTTTTTCTCTAAAGAGAGCTAAGTAAATCTAAAATATGATAGCTGTAAAAAGAGTTATTTACACCTAAAATATGATTTTATCCAAATGATTTTAAACACTAAGAAAAAGAATGTTGCTTTATAGAACAGACCTTAGAAGTTACTGCGATAGTATAATCATTTGCAGATCCCTCAAAATTAATAGAGTAATGTTATTCTAGAAAAGACCAAAATTAAAATGTAAACTAAAGAAGAGTTTAAGGGACAATTTAAATACCGCACATTAAGAAAATCAAGAAGGCAGAGGAGTGAGTGGAAGTTCACACTGACCTCCCAGGACCAACCTGGAATTACAACTAAATTGTGGAGAAATCAATTGGAACAAACAACTGAACAATAATGAGAGAGGAGCCTTTTAACCACAGACAGACAGAAGAATCAGCTTTAGCACAACCTAACTAGTAAAGAGTGCAGTAGAGACTCAAGAAGGTGGGCGGGACACCCACGGGCAGCAGCAGCACCAGAGTGATATTGAAATGGCCAGTTGGATCCCCCTGAGAAGAGCAGGATCTAAACCAAAAGTGGAGATCTCAAGCCTACAGCACCAGAGCACAAAAAGTACACAAATAACAATCAGTTGCAAAAAATGGCAGGGTTGCTCTCTGACAGAGACAGGTGATGGCGACCCAAAGAGCCAATTAAAGGGCCAACACATACATTTTTATTTGCAGCCACTCACCCTGGGCTTCAACAAAGGTGGGGGCAGAGTAGGCTAGAGACGCCAGAGGAGAGAATGGGGAAGGAGGCTTTGGGAAGAGAACAGAGAGAGTAGCCAGTGGGATCCTGGGGCTGACTCCTCTATCTGGCTCAGGCAGACCACTCCCCTAAGCTGCAACAGCATGAGAGGACCCAAATACCCCACCCCCAGGAGGGACTCTGTCCCACCCTGTGGTGTCTCTAAGCTGGCCTGCCAAGTTAGAGTGACTAGATTAACAGCTAAAGGAGACAGTCACAGACAGTAGATTACTGACAGTCTTGAAAAAGACTACCTGAGGTCAGACAGGGACAACATCTGACATAATCAGAGGCAGTTCCATAAAGTAAAAACAGTGGTCTCCTATAATGTAAGTTCACACCATAAAGTCAGAAAATCAAGACAGATAAATTTAAGAACCTGAAGCAAAAAAGAAGAGTCTCACAAATAATGGGAAGACAGAGGAACACCCTGCCCCATCGAAGGGAAAAGGGGAACCCCCAGAAAGAGAAATAAATAAAATAGTGGTCAGTGAATGATCAGATATATAGTTCCAAACAATGGTTCTAAGGAAACTCAATGAGCTCAGTGAGCTCAGAGAGAATTACAAAAACAAACAAACAAACAACAACAACAACAAAAAAAACAACTACAGGGAAACTATGAGGAACTTACTACAAACTATATCAACATGAAAAAGGACATAGAAACTATCAATAAGAGACAAGAGGAAATGAAGAATACAATTTCTGCATTGAAGAACACAGTAGAAGTATTCATAAGCAGGCAGGATAAAGCAGAGGATTGAATCAGCAAGCTGGAAGATAAGGTAGAGAAAAGCTCAGAGAAAGAGCAAGAAAATGAAAATAAAGTCTCAAAAAGAATTAAGAGGTGTTGAGGGAAATGCAGGACAACCTGAAAAGTAGTAATATCCATATAATAGGGATTCCAGAAGGAGAAGAGGAGGAGGACGGGGTAGAGAACCTGTTTGAAAAAGTAATGATGGAAAATTTCCCTAATGGGAGGAGAGAACAAGACACACAAGTAAAGGAAGCAGAAGGGCCCCTTGAAGAGGAACCCAATGATGCCCACTCCAAGACACACCATAATTACAATGGCAAATATCAAAGACAAACAGAAAATCCTAAAGGCAGCAGGGGAGAAACAGGGAGTAACATACAAGGGAGCCCCAATATGGCTAGCAGCTGACTTCTCAACAGAAGCACTGCAAGCCAGAAGGGAATGGCAAGAAATATTCCAAGTCATGAAAAACAAGGACCTGCAACCAAGACTGCTCTACCCAGCAAGGCTCTCAATTAGAATGGAAGGCAAAATAAGAAGTTTCCCAGACAAAAGAAGGCTAAAGGAATACACCTCCACCAAACCAGCATGGCAAAATATTCTAAAGGGACTGCTTTAAGAAGATTAAGGAAAAGAGTCTATGAATACCCAGTTCCTTTCACAATCGCCAATACTTGATATTACCAATAGTTTTAACACTTATTAACGTGGTTGTAGCATTGATGTGCTATTTTAATTGTTGTTTTATTATTTGTTGAAACTAAACCTGGTTTTGTATATTTCTTGCCTATATCTATAATTTAAAAAAAATTTAAATGACTTTTTGGTATTCTTTATCCATTTTTTGACTAACTGTAGAATTTTTTCCATAAAAAAAAAATACCAAAACATAACCATTAACCCTTTTGTAGATGTGTTGCAAATACTTTCCTATTGTATTGCTTGTCCTTTAACCATATATATATATAACTGTATAGTCTTAAACATTTAATATAGTCATATTGTAAATATTTTACTTTATAGCTTCTGGGTTTGACTATGTTACTTCTGGATAAGAAATTTTGTATTTTCTCCTAAAACTACTTAGAGTCTATATATTGATTTTTAACTCACCTGAATATTTTTTCTGTAATGTGTGAAATAGGGCTCTATGTTTTATTTCAAGTAATAGTTGTCCATGCTTCTTATTTGTTGAATAAGCTTTATCTTCCCCACTGATTTGTAATACCAATTTAATTATATATTACATTGTTAAACAGATATATACATTTGTTTCTATAATGCTCAGTTTATTTCATTGATCTACTTGATTATTTCTGTGGAGGTGTCATGTTGTTTTAATTGCTGAGACTATAATATATTTAAGTTTTTTAATATTTTATAATGGATCTTCACATTTAAAATTAAATAAATAAAATCAACCTGCATTTAAAAATAAGAAAGAAAGAAAGAAGAAACTCCTACCTTTTGCGACAACATGGATGGAATTGGAGAATATTATACTAAGTGAAATAAGCCATTCAGTGAAAGAGAAATACCATATGATCTCACCTGTAAATGGACTCTATTCCACAAAATAAACTAATTAACAAAATAAGCCACAGACAAGGAACCATGGAGCAGACTGAAAATGACCAGAGGAGTTGGGGAAGGAGGACGATGGTGGAAAGGAGAAGGGACTAGACAAAGCGCATGTACAAGTGAACTATGGACATCAGAGTGGGAATTGACTGTGGGAGAGGGGGGCAGGGTGGGATGGGTGGAGGAGGGCAAAGGGGAGAAAACTGAGACAACTGTAATGAAATAAACATGATTTAAAAATAAAATTAAAAAAATAAAGAGTTGCACATTAAATAATGACATATTAAAATTTTTTACTGGTATTCTTGTAGGGTTGAAGATATCCAATCAATTAGGTGTGTAATCATTTAAGAGTAGAAACCCTTTACATTTGTGCAATGAATATTGGTGAACAAGTACTATGTACAAAGCATCTTTCTAAGCCCTGAGCATATTTTGAGCACGTCATTAAGCTCCTGCACTCATAGAAATTCCATTCTAGAAGAGAGAAACAGGCAATAAACAAGAAAATAAAATATAAATTCTAATAAGGATAAAAAATATAAAAAGGTGATGTGACAGTGACTAAAGCAAGCTAGAAATGAGGATTGACTAATTTATTATGTGTTAAGAAAAAGGTGTGTTGAGAAAGTGGCTTTTACTTTCAGGCCTGAATAATAAGAAAGGGACAACCATTTGAGAAACATGGAGCTAAGAGTTCTTTGTAGAAGGAATAACAAATTCAAAAGCCCAATATTTGAAATAAATTTATAATAAAAGATCAGCAAGGCCAGTAATGCTAGGATTTTGTGAGCTGAAACTTATTCACATTGGGCCTTAGATATCATGACAAAGAATTGGGATTTTATTTTAAGTACATTAAAAATTCATGAAAAAGTTATTCAGCTAAGGAGAAACATAATATGACATGTTTTAAAAAGATCAAATTGGCAGTTATATTAGGAGCAGGAATGGAAGGAAGAAGTTCAGATGGGAGGTTGCTACTCTTGAACAGAAGAAGGATGATGGTAGCTTGTTTCAGGGAAGTATCTTCGAAAGGTGTTTGTACTTGAAATAGAAAAAGTGGATAATTTGGGGTATATTGTTAGAGTAGAATAAGCAGGACTAGGCAATGGATTTGATATGAGTGGTAAGGATAACTCTTGAATTTCTGGTTTGCACCATTCAATGTTAGAGGAGACCACTAAGGATCAAATTTGGGGATGTAATGTTTACAGTTTATGAATGCTTTATTGAACTTGTTGAATTTGAGATGTCTTTAATTTCTCCATTGAAATGAAGAAGTTGAAGAGAAAGTTGGACATGGGGGCCTGGTATTCAAAGAGGAAGTCTGGGCAAGAAGGCCTGGTATCACCCTTATTCTTTGGCCACAATACCAGTACCCAAAGCAGGATTCAAGATAGGCTTAAAGATAATCTATTTCAAGTGGAATTCTCTGGGCCTGGCACAGTTCTCTATAGTCTATAAACTATGTCCACAGGCTCAGGGTGTTCCAGGTAAGGCAATATCTACAACACAGTTTGACATTTTCAGGGCCATTGATATCAACTATCAGTCTCATTAGAATTGATACCCTAACTTCGAGGAAACCACTTTAAGACTGAACCCCTTTCTCTTTTCATCCTATCAACCTCTCTCTGATCCCTGTTTTTATTAATTATTACCAGAAACCCAAATTTCTCAGGTCATCTACCATCATCCAGACTTTCCCCCCATCCAGCTCTGTACATGTGTAAGTCTGATTTCATCACCCACGCTTCCCTGATCCTCAGTATCACATCCTCTGAAACTCACTTGTCAACAGCAAAATCCTTCTTAGTTTTTACTTCATCTCTTTATGTTCCTTTTACTTTTTTGTTCTAATAATAATACATTGGTTTCCTCAGAACAATGTCTCCTCCTTTACAATCTTTTAAAGTGCTATTTACAGGAACTTGAGGTAAACTAGGTATCTCTGTTACTTCCTGGTCATTTTACTTCCATTCTTTATTTAAAAAACACAGGTATTTGAATTGTATTACCCACACCTCACAATCTTTGGCTCATTCTAGAAATCATCATATATTGTACTTTTGGTCACTCAGCCTAATTCATGATGGGGAATACCCTTAATACTAACTTCAAATATCACAAGCTGTCATTAGAGCCTTCTATGTTTCCAGATCACTAATCTATTACCCTCATTCCAACTATTCTTAAATTTTATCAGGAATGCTAACCATTGACCAAGTTGGTCTTCACCAATAGTCAACAAACATACTCCATCTTGCTTGTAAAGTTGTTGTGCTACACTTTAAGATGTCTATTTTCTACTTTTTTTTCTCTCCTCCAAGCCTCCAACATAGCCACATCCTTCTTTATTCTCATCAAATCAATAACCTACTCCATCATAACTGATAATCTCTCTGCTAACTCTAAAAATGAATGGATATTAATAACTCCTATACTTAGACATCGAATCTCCTTTCTTTGATAAAGATAAGCACTGCAAGCCAGAAGGGAATGACAAGACATCTGACATCTTTGCTCTGGAAATTATCCATTTGTCTACAGCACAATTCTCAGCATCATATAAACTTGCTATAAAATCTCCCACCATAAATATAATATTTCCAATATTAACAAAAGATACTTGTCATTATATCATATTTCTTTCCAGATACAATCTAATTTTTCTCTTCCCTTTTTATAGTGAAACTCTGCAGAGTGTTGTCTAGGCTTACTCTCTCAAATTTTTTATCTTTTTTTTCTTTTCTCTTTAACCCCAGCTATCCAAAAATTCCCCCTCTTCATTGCACGGGAACAACTCTTGTTACAGTAAACAGAGCTCCAATATTACCAAATCAAGTGGATAATTATGTCCTTATTTTTTAAAAGTATTCAGTAGCATTTAAAGGGGTGACCATTCCCCTCTTTTGAAAATACATTCTTCATTTGACACATGAGCTACATTCTCCTGCATACTTGGCTGCTCTTTCTAATATCCTTGCTGGCTTCTCTCCTCCTCCTCCTCCTCCTTTCTACTCTCTTCTCTCTTCTCTCTCCTTCTCCTCCCCCTCCTTCCCCCTCCTTCCTCTTCTTCTTCCCCTTCCCCTTCTCCTTCCCCTTCCCCTTCTTCCCCTTCCCCTTCCTCTCCTCCTCCTCCTCCTCCTCCTCCTTCTTCTTCTTTTCTTCTTTTCTTCTTATTCTCCTTCCTTCTTCTTGTTCCTTCTTCCTTCTTCCTTCTTCTTTCTTCTTCTTTTTCTTTTCTTCATATTGGAGTCCCCCAGGTCTCATCCCTCCCACCTCCTCTATTCTTTATCTTCAGTATTTCCTTAAGTGAATTCATTCAGTATTGTGGCTTTGAATATTATTTATATGGTGATAGTTTACAAATTTTTCTTCAGTCCAGAGAGCCTGTTTGAACAACAGACTTACATATAAAAATTCAACTACTTATGTGACATCTGCACTTTGATGTCTGAAGGCATGTCAATCTTTTATCAGAAAACAAACTTTTGGTATTTGTTCCCAAACTTGCTACTCTTACAGTTTCCTCATTTCAGTTATTTGCAACTACATTCTTTCAGCTCATCAAAACATAGGAGTTTATCCTTTTCATTCTGCACATCAATTCTTAAGCAGTTATGATCAGCTTTACCGTCAAAATATACCCTGATTCTGGACACCTCCACTGCTACCACCACAGATAATGTTACCATTATTCATTACTTTGCTTCCTAACTGGACTTTCTCTCTTATTTTGTTCTCTACAGAGCAGCCATGGTGATTTTTAAAAAAATTATAAATCATATTACATCACTCCCTTGTTCAAAATTCTCTAATAATTCCCCATTACACTTAGAAAACTATCAGAATTTCTACCTATGGCTAAAGAAGTCTCTGCCTATCTTCCACTTTCCACTTTTCTCACTCTATTGCAGTCTTATTGCAATTACTTGACCATGAAGAGTCCACTTTCATTTCTGCCTCAGGCCTTTTCTATTTGGAAAAGTCAGTTCCAAAATTTGGGAGAATTTCTAGAGTGAGAAATAAAAAATTGAAGAGACAATTTTATTAGTTTCCAAATGTTTCTGTAACAAGTAACCACAAACTTAATGGCTGAAAATAAGACAAATGTATCATCTTAGAGCTTGAGAGGTCAGCAATCCAATTACCAAGGTGTAGGCTTGGCTGTATGTCCTCTAGAAGCTATGGGGGATAACCCATTTCCATGCCTTTTCCAACTTGTAGAATCCACCCAGTTTTCTTGACTATGGCCCCTATCACCATGTTCTTTCAAAGCCAGAAATGAACCATTCTAAAACCTCTCTCTCTCCCTCTCTCACCTCTACTTCCATCATCACATCTCTTCCTCTGACTCTGACCCTCCTGCCTTCTTTTTGATCAATACCATTGTCATTACATAGGATTCAACCTAAATGAATCAGGAATAATATCTTCATTTATAGATTCTTAACATAATCACAACTGAAAACTCCCCTTTGCCATGTAAGGTAACATATTTGCAGGTTCCAGTGATTAGGATGTGGACATCTTATGGGGAGCATCCAATATTCTATCTACCAAGAAACTAATAAAAGAAGCTCATTTGGTATATACAAAAGATTGAAGAGCATGATATTGAGTAGTCTTCAGATGGTTGAGCAAAAGGCTCAAATATTGGAATTATATGTAAGCAAAGGAAATAGAGATTTTTAATAAGGAAAGACTGTTTTACATGGTCAAATGCTGGAGAGACATTTCAAAAAATAAGAAAAAGAAGTTTCACTGTTTGGCAATTAGGGCATCATGTATGGCATTGCAGAGAACAATTTCTGTCAAGTTTTAGTTGTGGAGGGGAGCCATATTTTAAGTAACTGATAAATGAGTAAAAAGTATAAAGAAAATAGATATTAAACTTCTTCCTCCATTAAGAAAAATGAGTCAGTGACAGTTGATGAGATCATTTGGAATAAGAAACAATGTTATTATTTTACTAATATATAGTTTTCTACATAGAACAGAGTTAACACCTCAGCCCTTCTTTCTGCATTAAGTTACAGGAAAGAACATAACTTAGTGTCATGGAGAGAGGCAGAGTTAAGGAAAAATACTGGTTTACCACAGTTTAAAATGTCACTGTTATATATGAGTGTCTATTGGCATATTAGCTGTAAACTCCATTCCTGATTCAATGTAATGGATTTTAAAGCTGATGCCTTGCCAAGTTAATTAATAAGATGAATTGCTGCTGAAGCTGAGCAGTTCAGTTCTGAGTATAAATGGACAAAGGGCATCAGAATTCTCCCTCATCCTGATTCTTCTCTTTGCTTGCCTCCCAAGCCTCTTTTCTCCCATTCTACACATTCTAATTGCTGAGAGTTTGAGATGCAAGGATGGGAAAACAAATGGAGCCAAGGAAGGAAACCTGGAGGCAGAGATCTTTTTTTGTGATGAAAATACCAGTGAATAAATGCACCAAACACAGTTTACTTTCAACACAGTTAAAAAAATAAATTTCAGTTAGCCCAGTATTAATAAAATTCAGATTATATTTGCTAACACAGTCATTCACACAAGGTTTTATTTGACCAGCTGTATCATCTTGAGAGAGATGCTTAATGTTTCAAATACTGATTTTCCTCATCTCTAAAACTGGGATAATAATAGTAGTTAAATTAACCTTTACAGATAACAAACATGAAGAAAGCAAAGTGATAATAATAACATTTATTCAAATAATAGCTGCCACTGAGAATAGTAGATATCAGGCACTGTTATAAGCACTTTATATGTATTAGCTAACTTATTCTTAAACAGAACATCATAAAGTATGTATTATTTTAATCCCCATTTTATAGATAAAGGCTCTGAGGCATAGAGAGGTAAATCATAGCTAGTTAATAGAGGAGCCAGGTTCATAATATGGCACAATTAATGATGAGTAGTAGTGATGATAATAGTATTCATTTAAAAAATCAAATGCTCAGGCTGCTAGTGTGAGAACATGCATATGAAGAATTGTTTTGAATCTCTTTAGTAAATAATAGTAGTTTCAATATCTTTTTAATTTACTAATACTCCACCTCTTATTAACAAAAGAATTCATGGATGATGTTTACTATCTTTCTTTTGTATACTGCACTCTTCTCTTTTGGCATTTGTTCCAAAGTGGTCCAAATATTGTTTGTGCCTATTTTCAAACAGAGAACTCCATAGTGTAAAAATGGCATTTGTCACTGTAAGGAATTTTACAGTCTATAAAACCCCATACACATTCATTTTTACCATGATTTTCTCTTGTTTATAAAGTGAAATATATAGCCATGTGCTTCCTTTAAAGAAAATGAATAGTTACTCAGTGAAGCTACCTTATTTATTTTTATTTTGATTTTTTAAAAATTTATGTCATGTTTGTTCTATTACAGTTGTTTCATTTTTCCTCCTTTACCCCCTCCTCCCATCTCACCCCCACCCCCCACTCCCACAGTCAATTCCCACTCTATTGTCCATGTCCATGGGTCATTCATACATGTTCTTTGTCTAGTCCCTTCCTCTTCTTTCCCCCATGGTCCTCTTTCCCCACCCCCTCTGGTCACTTTCAGTCTACTCCATGTTTCCATGCCTGTGGTTTATTTTGTTTGTTAGTTTATTGCATTGAATAGATTCCACTTACAGGTGAGATCATATGGTATTTGTATTTCACCAACTGGCTTATTTCACTTAGCATAATACTCTCTAGTTCCATCCATGTTGCCGCAAAATGTAAGAGTTCCATCTTTCTTTCTTTCTTTCCTTTTCTTTCTTTCTTTCTTTCTTTCTTTCTTTCTTTCTTTCTTTCTTTCTTTCTTTCTTTCTTTCTTTCTTTCTTTCTTTCTTTTCTTTCTTTCCTTACCTTCTTTTGTTCTTTCTTAAATGCAGATTGATTTTATTTATTTTTTAATGTCAAAGTCAATTATAAAATATTAAAAAATTTAAAACCATTATAAACTCTCAGCAATTAAAACAACATGACACCTCCACAGAAATAATCAAGTAGATCAATGAAGTACAATGAGCATTCTAGAAACAAATGTATATATCTGTCTACCAATGTAATATGTGATTCAATTGATATTTCAAATCAATGGGGAAAATAAGGGTTATTCAACAAATAAGGTGCATGGACCACTGTTACTTGAAATAAAACAAATATAAAGCACTATTTCACACATTATACAAGAAATATTCAGGTGAGTTAAAAATCAAATGTAGAATCTAAGGAGCTTTAGGAGAAAATACAAACTAATATTTTTCTTACCCTGAAGTAAAATATTCAAACCCAGAAGCTATAAATTAAATTATTGAAAATATGACTATATTAAACATTTAAGGCTATACAGTAATATATGTATTAAAAAAGTAAAAGGACAAGTAATAGAATGGGAAAGTATTTGCCACACATCTGAAAAAGTGTTAATAGTTATTTTTAGGGAAAAAAATTCTACAAACCTTTAATCCATAAATGGATAAAGAATACCATAAAGTCATTTAAAGCTGTTTTAAAATAATAGAAATAAGCAATAAATATGCAAAAATAGGTTTAGTTTCAAAATATAATAAAGGAACAATTAAAATACCACATCATTGTCACAAGCAGATTAATAAGTATTAGAAATATTGGTAATATCAAGTATTTATGACTGTGAAAATAACTGGGTATTCATAGACTCTTTTTCTTCATCTTCTTAAAGCAGTCCCTTTAGCATATTTTGCAGTGCTGATTTGGTGGATGTGTATTCTTTTAGCTGTCTTTTGTCTGGGAAACTCCTTATTTCGCCTTCCATTTTAATTGAGAGTCTTGCTGGGTAGAACAGTCTTGGTCGTAGGCCCTTGCTTTTCACGACTTGGAATATTTCTTGCCATTCCCTTCTGGCTTGCAGTGCTTCTGTTGAGAAGTCAGCAGCTAGCTCTGTTGGGACTCCCTTATATGTTACTACCTCTTTCTCCCTTGTTGCCTTTAGGATTCTCTGTTTATCTTTAATATTTGCCATTTTCATGATGATATGTCTTGGAGTGGACCTCACTGGGTTCCTCTTGAATGGGATCCTCTGTGCTTCCTGGAATTGTGTGTCTTTTTCTCTCCTTCTATTAGGGGAGTTTTCTATCATTACTTTTTCAAACAGGTTCTCTATCCCTTGTTCCTCTTCTCCTCTGGTATCCCTATTATACTGATATTATTATGTTTCAGGTTGTCCTGCATTTCCCTCAGCACCTATTCATGCTTTTTGTCTTTTTTCATTTTCTTGCTCTTTCTGGGAGCATTTTTCCTACTTTATCTATCCTCCAGCTTGCTGATTCGATCCGTGGCTTCATCTACCCTGCTTTTGATTACTTCTACTGTGTTCTTCAATTCAGAAATGGTATTCTTCATTTCCTCTTGTCTCTTATTGATAGTTTCTATGTCATTTTTCATGCTGCTATAATTTGCAGTAAGTTACTCGTAGTTTCCCTGTAGTTTCCTGTAATTCTCTCTGGGCTCACTGAGCTCATTGGAAGCTACTTTATTTCTAAACATGTCACATGAAGAACCAACATCAAGAGGGCCTTGAGAAGCAGACAAAGTGAACCTAATAAGAACTGAGTTTGCATTTCCATTTTGCACAAAGCCAGTCTATTGATAGGATTACAAGCTGAACTGATCTAGGCTTTCCAGAGACTGAGTACATTGGCTTGATGTCTTTCTCAACCAAAAGTATATTATATTTCCCCCATTAAGCCATATCTGGAGGAGAAGCTGTGATTTATTTCCTTGTACTGGACCAACCAGTCTTTCACTGGCCTTATCTTCTTACTGTTTGAATTCCTTACAAAGTTAAATATTTGTTGTTTTTCCAAAGAATTTGTCTCTGTATACTTTTTAAAGCATTGCCTCTCTTGGATTATTTGTTTACATGTTGCAGAGCACTCAATTCCTAATTCTGTCACCAGTACACAATGTGTGCTGAAAAAAACCCCTACAAATTAATTTAGGTCACAGGGTTCAGGAAGCAAGCAAGATAGTTTCTTCTGTATTCCTTCAGTATAATATATAGCAGACAGTGTAGTTACCAGAAACTCATTTTCTAGTTTTAGGGATAAAATACACACATTGGTTTTATAATGTTGGCAATCATAACCATAAAAATAGTTACAGAAATAAAAATTATCAATAGTGTAATAAGTTAGCATAAAATAAATCATTTCAGCATGAATATACAAGGATTAAGTCGATAAATGGTGGGAGATACAAATTAAGCAAGGATAAGAAGATAATATGAGCTAGAGTCAAAGGGAATGTGAAAATAATTTTTGCAGGCAGAAAGAAGGCAAGAGATTCCTGGTAAGTACAGTGGAAGGTGAAGTGGAATGGGAGACTCTAAGCAGAACAAGGAAACACTGTGCTGGGTTAATTTGTGGTTGACACAACTATATACCCAGTGGATACTTATTCAATGAGTTTTGACACAGAAAGACAGGAAGGAGGTAGGTAGAGCAAGAACTATTTGTAGAAATTATAAAGATGGAAAGAAGTTAAGGAGGAAAAACATGAGACAAAATATCTTGAAAGACAACAAGTGTTCATTTTTGGACACAGCCCTGGGGATGGTAAAAAACTTGAAGGCAACTAGAACCACAAGCCACTGAACCCTCCCTTTTCCAGTATCAGGCAATTTGTGTATGAGGTATGGCATGTAGTCAGGTGAGTATTCCAATTAGGTTCTCCCTTGCTTCTGTGAAAGAAAATCCTCATGGGCTGGGGATTTGGAGAGCATATATACCTAGGAATGAAAAAAGGGCATGAAAGCATTGAGTACATGCTACCACAGTTGTCATTTTACTGGGCCAGAATGGATTTAAAAAGTGGGTTTTGATTTCCAGGATTTTATCCCAAGTGAGTTATCCTTTATCTCTAGGACCTTAACCACTGAACGGGAAAGGGAAAAGAAGGGCATGAAGGGAGAACATGGAGAAATAGAAAGAAGACTGTTAAAAGACAAAATGCAAAAACAGAGTTCCAAAGTGTGACTTCAATTCGGCAGACAAACCCAAAAGGTGGTCACTTAAGTCACAACAAGTCAAGGAAAAAATAATTTCCAATTAATAGACTCAATTTCTGATTCTAAACTTAATTTGGAAGAAAAATATGTTCCTGAGTAGACCCATCTTTTTTTCTTATGTTAAGAAAACGTCAAATTGGCAGACTTTGAAGTTAATATAATTGGTGTACTTAGAAATAGCACAAAAGCTTTGGTTTTCTTTTGATTTTCCATACATTACACTGATGAACTTTTTTCCAACAATAAGAGGATTCACTTCTTTATCCCATTTTAGCTAAGCCCTTTCTATGTGTAAAGTATACAGAGATGAAGGGAACCTAGTCACCACACTGCAAGGACAAGCAGTGTGCCAATATCCCTTATGAGTGCCCCGGGATGTAGATCTGCATTGACCATTAATAGAGTCCCTTGCCCTCTGACTTCCATTTGGGCTCTGATATTGGGGAAAATTGACAAGAGGTAGGAGAGCAAGTTTATGGGTTTATTTTCTTAGCTTTCTTCTTGCAGGACCACAGCAAGCCACCTGTGTCTTTGCACTAGCTTTAGGTCTCTAGGTCCTGGCAACAGCTCCCTCTTAAAGATCTTTCAGGACTAAGGTAAACAATGGTTAATGGGCCCCAAACTTTCTGACAAGCCTTAGGTATTGTGCAATCCTTACATCTGACCCACACCTTTGTAAATAGTCCGTTCATTAAACTCTCCTTAAATATTGTAACTTAAGCATGCCATCTGTTTCCTGGTGGGATCTTGATACCATAAAAAAGAGACATGCAACATTTTCTGACCTGGAATATTGTTCATTAAATTTAACTGAAAAAAGAATTGACAAATTAAAATATCTAA
The DNA here is from genome assembly GCF_021234165.1 of Pteronotus mesoamericanus. Taxonomy (NCBI): domain Eukaryota; kingdom Metazoa; phylum Chordata; class Mammalia; order Chiroptera; family Mormoopidae; genus Pteronotus; species Pteronotus mesoamericanus. The sequence continues at coordinate 7,238,800 of NW_026555072.1, forward strand.
TGAAAGTTAAAACTGTCTACCCTCAATAGTTGTATATATCAGAAATAATCATTTGTTTAAGAAAAATAGCACACATGTTAATTAATAGTTCAATTTGAAGTTTTTTTTAATTAAAAGCTTAATGAAATAAGATTGATTTCTAAAACCAACTTGAAATAATGAAAGGTCTAAACCATGGAATTATGTTCATGGAACCATGGAAACATGGAAGCATTGTCCTCCACATGTAGACATATGTGGATTAATGGGTAGCCACATATTCTAGAACAGAGATTTATCTACATAGTTTTCAATTCTAGTAAACATTACTATTTGATTCCAATGCTTTCAAATACATGTATACCAAGTCATTTTGTTTAACAGGATAAATATTTTCTCTGCATTCTTATTCCTATTATTTCCACACACCAACATTTTATTTATAATTAACATAAACTTCAGCAGAGCTGTACATAATCAGGGATTTAAGGAATTTGTGTTCAGTGCTGTTTAGGTATTTTGAGGATCATTTGGAGGGCCATTATCTTCAGTGTGGAAATTTCAAAACTATTGCATGATATATTGATGAGAGAGCTTGATGAAAGAGCTCTGTGTAGAGATGCAGAAGGGCAGAACTTTCTGAGAGCAGATGCTGACTGACATCAGTCATTTATTCTTGTACTCAGATATCAGATACACAACTTCTAGGTCGTCTGACCTAGGTCACATGATTTAATTTCCCAGATTCTAGTTTCCTCATTTAGAAAATAAGGATGATGTTAAGGATTTACATCAAATGGTAGTTATAAGTATAAACTAGATAACACATCTCTAACATGAAGTACTGAATAATGCTGAACATTATTATGTAGAAAATTGATAAGGAATGATCTCCTGTTTCTACTTTATAACACAAGTAATTTCAGTGATCCCTCTTTATTTCAGTTCTTGCTGTCAATATTCTGTGAAAATCAGGAGGCTCTGCACTAGTGTGATCTTCCAGCCCTGAGCATGCACTGATGCAAAACACTTATCTGAGCCTCTGAGCAGAGTGTCTCAGACAACAATTCACAATTCACAATTGCCATGGCAGGAACTCAACATGCAGAGCTTTCTCTCCATCTTGATGTTGTTAAATGAGGTACTTATTTATTCACATGATTATACTAGCTGTTTTTACCTTACATCCTTTACAAAGTCATAGACAAATTTTCTTTGTTCAGCATTGGGATTAGAAAGGGAGGAAAAGATTGTGTTGAGAAGGCAGAAACACATTTGATTCTACAATGGTAGAATGGCTAACTTGGCTATCAGCCCTTGGAAGTGGTTCTTAGCTAAGACCACTATGGTTTCCCTGTATCATATTTAAAGGGGAATTTTCAATAGAGTTTAATGTTTTGAGGGATATTAACAAAAAAATGCAGCCCAGCATAGATGGTAGGGATGAAGGAGTTTTCAAAGAAACCAAAAAATGAATTCAGAAATCATAAGTTCTGTCATGGCCTCCCTTCCCAATTATGGTGAATTAAATCTAAATAAGCTGTGTTAGGTGCAAATAAAAAGATGCAGTGGGGTGTTATCAAATAATATACTAAAGAAAACAAATAATGAAATAAGTAATAGAATAGATATAGTAATGTCATAAATTCTGTTATAGAGATAATCAGTCACTGTTGGGACTCTGCTCAGATTCTTCCAGATCATTTTTTCCATTTCTGTGATTTCCTCCCAAGTTTTTAGATGGTTTTGCTTCCAGAAACCCATAGTGTCCATAGAGAACTATTATAGAGAACTCCCTTTGTCCATTAAAGTCACTTTGCCTTGATTATACTGAAAGCCTGAAATGCCTGGAAGTTTGCATCTCTCAGAGATGAAGGGCTTAGCCAATGACTGGCAGGTGAGGGAGGAATTCTAGCTCCCTTGCCTTGGGTCAAGATAAACTCTTGGGTTGTAACACTTCAGAGCGCCTGTGCAAGATCAGATTGAAGCTGTGGTTTCCTCCTCATCCCTGTCCTATTTCCCCACTCACTTACCACTTACTGTTGGGAGTACTTCATAAATTACTCACACACAAAACTTCATTTTTGGGTCTGCTTCTGGGGAACTCAACCTAAATCATAGAGATATTTTTAAAAATTGATAATACCAAGGAGAGAAAGAGGAATTTTGATAAAAGAGCATTTCATCGAAGAAATTACATTTGATTTGATTTTTGAGGAAAAAACAAGCTCTAAATAGAGAGATGGAAGGAAGAAGGACTCTAGGAAATGAACCAGTATTCACAAGGCACCATGATCAGCAAGTTTAAGAATGAGAATATAGCCCAGAATAAGTCATCCTATGTTTTATCTGAGCCCCTTCCTTACTATACCATGGAAAATTTACTTGATCTCTGTGTTTCTCAGTTTTCTAATCTGTTGCATAGAGATAACACTTTTACTTCCCTCTTGAAATATTTTTTATGAGAGTCGAATGAAATAACATTTGTAAAGTACTTAGCACAGTGCCTGGCACAAAATAAGTACTCCATGAAACAGTTTTCTGTTGTTGTTGTTGCTTCTGTTGATAAGAGCACTTGGTAAGAGGGTATAGAATATAAGCCCTCTGAGAATGTAGATTACAGAGGCACATAAGTGTCCTGATATGTAATGTTTAGAATGCTATTTTATTTTATTTTAGTCACTAAAAATTCCTTAAACATTCATGTTTCAGACATCCCTCAATTTTAGTGATGCGTCTTCCTAGTTACTGGAAGAAAGGCATATGTCAGGGGCTCTGGATACCACTCACCCCTTCTCCCATCTTGTATTCTGTTTGTTAAAGCAAGAACACAAAGGTCAGAAATCAGATAAGTCCAAATAGGACTTTAATAATATCTTGATAGTTGATCCCAAAATATCAGACAAGACAAGTACTCTCAGCTAACAACTGGATTTAAGAATTTGATTTTAGCCTGAGGCTAAAGGGAAACTTTCTGGTTCTCAACCTAAATCTTGATCTTGGGACGCACCTGCTCAAACAGTCCTTCAGACATATGAATGGCCCTGCAGTGTAGACTTTAGGTTCATTTATCCAACCAGCTACATGGTGAAGAACCCCAGAACAACATCACTTATCCAATAGAGATAAAGAAGATTCTGCCTGATTTGTTCATTCAAGGAGGTAGGAAGTTCAAAGATATCTATCAATTCCCTGCCCAGAAGTGAAAGCACAAGAAAAAAAAACAGATTTTTAAATAACATTTTTTATAATCACTATTTTCAATAATTTATTCTGATAAGTTTATTTTTTGTTATGTTTATTCTGCTAGAGTTGTCTGAATTTCCCCCCCTTTGCCCCCCTCCAGCCATCCAATCTCCTACTCCATCAATTCCCACTCTGTTCTCCATGTCCATGGGTCTTTTATACATGATTTTTGTCTAGTCCCTTCCCCTTTTTTCCACCATTGTCCTCTTCCCCATCCCCTCTGGTCAATTTCAGCCTGCTCCACATTTCCATGCCTGTAGTTTATTTTTTTCCTTACTTTATTTTATTGAATAAATTCCACTTACAGGTCAGATCATATGGTGTTTGTCTTTCACTGTCTTATTTCAATTAGCATATGTTCTCCAGTTCCATCCATGTTGTTGCAAAAGATAGGAGTTCCATCTTTCTCTCTTTCTTTCTTTCTTTCTTTCTTTCTTTCTTTCTTTCTTTCTTTCTTTCTTTCTTTCTTTCTTCCTTTCTTTCTTCCTTTCTTTCTGTCTTTCTTTTTCCTTTGTTCTTTTTCTTTTATTTATTTTGAACATTTGCAAATATTATATTAATTCTATCATATTGATATATGCATATTTTATTTATACTTTATTGTGTGATTTCTAAGAAGTTTTAACTTTGTGATTTGATACCAAAAAATTGCACATTCTCTTCTTTTATATTTTTAATTTTTTTTTATCAAAATACACTTGTCTGCACCTTCCCACAACCACATTCCCCTGCTCCCCTCCCCCATCGCAGTCCTTCCACACTTTGGCTTTGTAGATGAGTCCTTGATATACATTCCTTGAATTGACAATTCCCTTCCCTTTCCCCGCCCACCCCACCCTCCTTCCCTCTTGAATCTGTTGTTTCTTTTTTTCTTTGATTGTTGCTGGTTATATTTTCCTTCCATATTACTTTGGTTGTTTAGGTTCCACTTACAGGTGAGATCATATGGTATTTGTCTTTCACCCCCTGCCTTATTTTGCTTAGCATAATGCTTTCTAGCTCCATCGATGCTGTTGCAAAGTATAGTCATTGTTTTTTTTTTCTTTCTGCTGCATAGTATTTCATTGTGTAGATGTACCATAATTTTTTGATCCAATCATCTACAGATGGGCATTTAGGTTGCTTCCAACACTTGGCTATTGTCAATTGTGCTGCTATGAACATTGGGGTGCATAGATTCTTTTGAAATGGCGTTTTGTGGTTCTTATGGTATAGTCCCAGAAGGGAAATCACTGGATAAAAAGTCTATTCCATTTTCAGCTTTTTGAGGACATTCCACACTGTTTTCCACACTGGCTGCACCACTCTGCATTCCCACAAACAGTGTATTAGGGTTCCCTTTTGTCCACAGCCTCACCAGCACCTGTTGTTTGTTGATCTCTTTATGATGCCCATTCAGACCGATGTGAGGTGGTATCACATTGTGGTTCTGATCTGCATTTCTCTGATGGCTAGTGATGTTGAGCATCCTTTCAAATGTTTCTGGGCCTTTGTATCTCCTCCTTGGAAAAGCATCTGCCCAGGTCCTTTGCCCATTTTTTAATTGGATTGTTTGTCTTCTTGGAGTGGAGTTGAGTGTGTTCTCTATATATTTCGGAGATCAAACCTTTATCAGATATATCATTAGCAAATATATTTTCCCATACAGTTGGCTCCCTTTTCATTGTGCTGATGTGTTCTTTAGCCATGCAGAAGCTTCTTATTTATACGAGGTCCCACTTATTTATTCTTTCCTTTATGTCCCTTGCTTTAGGAGACATATCTGTGAAAATATTGTTCCATAGGATATTTGACAGTTTCCTGCCAATGTTTTCCTCTAGGACTTTGATGGTGTTGCAACTTATATTTAAGTCTTTTATCCATCCTGAGTTTATTTTTGTGTATGGTGTCAGCTGATGATCCAATTTCAATTTTTTGCATGTAGCTGTCCAGCTCTCTGAACAGCATTTGTTGAAGAGACTATTATTACTCCACTTTATGCCCCTGCCCCCTTTGTCAAATATAAGATACCCATCTAGACCTGGGCTTATTTCTGGGCTCTCTATTCTGTTCCACTGGTCTATGGGTCTGTTCTTGTGCCAGTACCAGATTGTTTTGAGTATAGTGACTTTGTAATATAGTTTGATGTCCAGTATTGTGATCCCTCCTACTTTGTTTTTCTTTCTCAAAATTGCTGCGGCTATTCAGGGTCATTGATGATTCCATATAAATTTTTGGAATATCTCTTCTGGAAAATACGTCATTGGTATTTTAATAGGGATTGCATAGAATCTATAAATTGCTTTGGGTAGTATGCACATTTTGATGATATTTATTCTTCCAACCCATGAACACGGTATATGCTCACATTTATTTGTGTCGTCCTTAATTCCTTTTGTCAATGTTGTATAGTTTTCTGCGTACAGGTCTTTTACTTCCTTGGTTAAATTTATTCCTAGGTACTTTATTTTTCTTGTTGCTATAGCAATTTTTTTTTCTGATTGCTTCTTCTGTTTTATTTCTAGTGTACAAAAATGCCTTTGATTTCTGAATATTGACTTTGTATCCTGCTTTTTTGCCAAATTCACTTATTAGATTGAGTGGTTTTTTGGTGGAGTCCTCAGGGTTTTCTACGTACACTATTGTGTCATCTGCAAACAATGATAGTTTTACTTCCTCCTTTCCTATTTGGATGCCTTTTATTTCTTTTTCTTGTCTGACCGCTGTGGCTAGGACTTCCAATACTATGTTGAATAGAAGTGGTGAAAGTGGACACCCTTGTCCTGTTCCCGATCTTAGTGGGAAACCTGTTAGTTTTTTCCCCATTAAGTATGATGTTTGCTGTTGGTTTTTCGTATATGGACTTTATTATGTTGAGGTATGCTCCTTTTATTCCTATTTTGCTGAATGTTTTGATCATGAATGGGTGCTGTACGTTATTGAAAGATTTTTCTGCATCTATCTAGATGATTATGTGTTTTTTGTTTTTCCTTTTGTTTATGTGATGGAGTATATTTATTAATTTGCATATATTGAACCATCCTTGCATCCCTGGGATGAATTCCACTTTATTATATTGGATGATCTTTTTAATTTATTGCTGGATGTGGTTTGCCAATATTTTGTTGAGGGTTTTCCCATCTATGTTCATCAGCATAATTGGCCTGTAGTTTTCTTTCTTTGTAAGCTCTATCTGGTTTTGGGATTAGGGTGATGCTGACCTCATAAAAAGTGTCTGGGAGTCTTCCCTCCTCTTGTATTTTTTAGAATACTCTGAGAAGGACAGGGGTTAGTGCTTCCTTAAATGTTTTCTAAATTTCTCCTGTCAAACCATCCAGCCCAGGGCTCTTGTGTACTGGGAGTTTCTTGTTTACTCCTTCAATTTCCCCAGCTGTTTTTGGTCAGTTCAGACTTTCTGCTTCTTCTTCATTTAGTGTTGGAAGATGATACTTTCTAGAAATTTGTCCAATTCATCAAGGTTTTCAAATTTCTTGCCGTATAATTGTTCATAGTAGTTTCTGACAATCATTTGTATTTCTGTGGTATCCCTTGTTATTTCTCCTCTTTCATTTCTGATTTATTAATTTGGGTCCTCTCCCTTTTTCTCTTGATAAGTCTACTTAAAGGCTTATCGATTATATTTATCATTTCAAAGAACCAACTCCTGGATTGGTTGATCCTTTGAAGAGATTGTTCTTTTCATCTCTCTGTCATTCAGCTCTACTCTGATCTTGATTATTTCCTTCCTCTACTTGCTCTGGGATTTATTCTTTTAACTTTATTTTGTCTAGGAAACTCCTTATTTCGCCTTCCATTTTCATTGAGACCCTTGCTGGGTAGAGCAGTCTTGGTTGCAGGCCTTTGCTTTTCATGACTTGGAATATTTCTTGCCATTCCCTTCTAGCTTGTAGTGTTTCTGTTGAGAAGTCAGCTACTAGCCGTATCAGGGCTACCTTGTATGCTACTACCTGTTTCTCCCTTGCTTCCTTTAGGATTCTCTGTTTGTCTTTGATATTTGCCATTTTAATGATGATGTGTCTTGGAGTCGGCCTCATTGGGTTTTTCTTTAATGGGGCCCTCCGTCCTTCCTGGACACATGAGAACTTTTCTCTCCTCAAACCGGGTAAATTTTCCATCATTATTTTTTCAAGCAGATTCTCTACTCCTTCCTCATCCTCTTCTCCTTCCGGCATCCCTATCATGCAGATATTATTACATTTCAGGGTGTCCTGCATTTTCCTAAATGCCTCTTTATTCTTTTTGAGTGTTTTTTTCTATTTATTGTTCTTGCTGGGAGCTTTTTTCTACCTTATCCGCCATCGCACTGATTCAATCCTCGGCTTCATCCAGCCTGCTTTGGATTCCTTCTACTGTGTTCTTCAATTCAGAAATGGTATTCTTCATATCCTCTTGTGTCTTCTTGATAGTTTATATGTCCTTTTCCAGGTTGATATAGTTTGCTGTAAGATTCTGATAGTTTCTCTGCAGTTTCTCATAGTTATCTTAGAGCTGGCTGAGCTCGTTAAGCTTCCTTTGAGCCATTGTTTTGAATTCAATATCTGATAGTTCACTTGCCTCTATTTCATTTAGTTCACTCTGTGGGTATTCCACCTTATCCTCTTTTTAAGGGTATTTCTTTTCCCTCACATTATTTGTGAGAGTTTTTTGCTTATAATTCAATTGATCAGGTTTGATTTCCTGACTCTGTGAATTAAACTTCTATGGTGGTAGGTGGGTCTTTTTATTTATTTATTTTTTTCTTTTCTTTTCTTTTCTTTTCTTTTCTTTTCTTTCTGGGTCTGCCTCTGATGATGTCAGTTGTTGACCCTGTCTGACCATAGGCTGTTTGTTTGAGCCTTACAGGAATCTCTGTCTGTGTCTGTCTCCTGCAATTGTTATTCTAGTCACTCTGCCCTCAGCTGTCAGGCTTAGGCACCAAAAGGCGGGCAGTGCCTCCTGTGGGGGAGTCCTCATGTCCTTACAGGTTGATGTCACTCAGGGGAGTCGTCTTCCTGAGCAAGATTGAGACCATGGAATGGGGAAGGAGTCAGCACTGGGATCCCCCCCCCAGCTACTTCCTTAATTCTCTCCCCAAAGCCCCCATCTCCAGTCTCTTCTCAAGAGTCTCTAGGTAGCTCTGTGTTCCTTTAGCCTGGGGTCTACTATCTCTGCAGGCGCTCTGCACTGAGCATCAAGGCCTGCACGCAGCAACTCCTGACTGGGCCGAAATGTCCTGAGGGCAGGGCTATTATTTCCTTTACTGCTGTTGCCTTTTTGGTGCCTGGCCTGCCTGTGCAAAAGGGAAACTATGAATAGGGAAGGAGTCAGCTCCATGAATCCCCGGCTACTCCTCCATTTCTTACCCAATGCCTCTGTCTCCAGTCTCTCCTCAATGGTCTCTAGGCAGCTCTGTGTCTCCTTTGGCCAAGGATCCCCTATCTCTGCTGGCAATGCTGCACTCAGCAGCTCTGCCCATGCGTGCAAGTCCTGGGCGGTTAAGGCCAGCTATTGTGTGCTTTCCCGCTGCTGCCTCTTTGGGGGCATGGCCTGCCTGCGCAAAATGGAGACTACAGAATGAGGAAGGAGTCAGTTCTGGGATTCCCAACTTCTCCTCCAGTTCTTTCCCCAACGCCTCTATCTCGTCTCTCCTCAAAGGTCTCCAGGCAGCTCTGTGTCCCCTTTGGCCAACAATCCTCTATTTCTGCTGGCCATGCTACACTCAGCACCCCAGCCCACATGTGAGCAAGCTCTGGGCAGAGCGCACATAAGGCAGGATTATTGATTCCCTTATGCGAGATGATAGCTGGAAATTGGGAGGTGAGTTATCACTGGGACTCTGCTGGCCACCGTCTCAGTTATCTTCACAAAGCTTTCCTCACCAATCTTTCCTCAGGATCCAGCTCACTCTGCTCCTGCCTCTATCCAGAGATCAAGTAAGGCAGCTGCCACTGCAAATTTTTGTGTTGGCCCTTTAAACATCTCTGCATCTCTAGCCACCTGTCTCTGGCAGAGAGTACCACTAAGCTTTTAGTGGTTGTGTTTTTGTCTTTGTGCTTTTCTGGTTTCAGATACTGTAGTCTAGGGGTCCCTGCTTATGATTCAGACCCTGTTCTTCTCAGGGGGATCCAACTGGCATTTCAATGTCCCTCTGGTGCTGGTGCCTGTGGGCACCCAGCCCACCCTCTCAAGCCTCCACTGCACTTCTCACCCATTGGTATGTGTGAGAGTTGAATCCACTGTCTCTCCGTGGCTCCAAGACTCCTCTCCCTCTGTCGTTCCATTGTTTTCCAGGTGATTTTTCCACTATTTATTTGCAATTCCAGTTTGGCCTTGGGAGAAGGTCAGCATGACTACCATTCACTCCTCTGTCATCTTAGCTCCCACTGATTGTCATTAATTTTTAATTATTTTAACAATATAGATGCTCTTTGCATGAAATGATAATAACACTTGGAAATTATGGATATATTAGACTATTGTGATCAGAAACTCTCTAAACCAGTGGTAATTCCTTTTAAATATGTTTGAAAGAGGCATGTGATTTCAAGAGTCACCTATTCATCTAGTCCACCATTGCATTGCATTGGTCTTGGGAGGAGGTCAGCGTAACTTCCACTCACTCCTCTGCCATCTTCCAAGCAAATTGGCTCTTTCTCTTTTAAATGCAGATATATTTATGTATTTTTTTAAATGTCAAGATCCATTATAAAATATTTAAAAATGTAAAACCATTATAAAGCCTCGACAATTAAAACAACATGAGACCAGCACAAAAATAATCAAGTAGATCAAGGAAATATAATGTGCATTCTAGAAACAAATGTATATATCTGTCTAACAATGTAAGAGATTATTCAATTGATATTTCAAATCAATGGGGGAAAATAAGGCTTACTCAACATAAGGTACATGGACCACTATTGCTTAAAATAAAAAAAAAATAGAGAGAGCCCTATTCACACATAAGGCAAGATATATTCAGGTGAGTTAAAAATCAATATGTAAAGTATAAGGAGTTTAAGGAGAAAATACAAAGTAATATTTTTCTTACCCTGAAATAAAATATTCAAACCCAGAAGGTATAAAGTAAAATATTTACAATATGATTACATTAAACATTTAAGACTATACAGTAATATACATATAAAAAATTTAAAGGACAAGTAATAGAATAGGAAAGTATTTCTTATTCTATAACACATCTATAAAAGGGTTAATAGTTGTTTTGTTTTTTTTTTTGTTTGTTAGTTTTTTAGGAAAAAGATCTAAAAATAATCAAAAAATGGATAAAGAATACCAAAAAGTCATTTAAATGTTTTAAATAACAGAAATAGGGAAGAAATATACAAAAACAGGTTTAGTTTCAAAATTTAATAATGGAACAATTAAAATAACACATCATTGTTACAATCGGATTAATGAGTATTAAAAATATGGGTAATATCAGGTATTGGTGACTGTGGAAGGAACTGGTTATTGAGACTCTTTTCCTTCATCTTCTTAAAGCAGTCCATTTAGCATATCTTGCAATGCTGGTTTGGTAGAGGTGCATTCTAATAGCCTTCTTTTGTCCAGGAATCTCCTTATTTCACCTTCTATTTTAATTGAGAGCCTTGCTAGGTAGAGCAGTCTTGGTTGCAGGCCTTTGCTTTTCATGACTTGTATTAGTTCTTGCCACTCCCTTCTGGTTTGTAGTGTTTATCTTGAGAAGTTAGCTGCTAGCCGCATCGGGCCTCCCTTATATGTTACTCCCTCTTTCTCCCTTGCTGCCTTTAGGATTCTGTTTGTCTTTGGTATTTGCCATTTTGATTATGATGTATCTTGGAGTGAGCCTCCTTGGGTTCCTCTTGAATGGGACCCTCCGTGCTTCCTGGACTTATGTGACTTTTTCTCTCCTCCATTAGGAAAGTTTTCCATCATTACTTTTTCAAACAGCTTGCTCCTCTTGTTCTCCTTCTGGTATCCCTATTATATGGATATTATTACATTTCATGTTTTCCTGCATTTCCATCAATGCTTCTTCATTCTTTCTGAGTCTTTTTTTCATTTTCTTAATCTTTCTGGGATCTTTTTTCTACCTTATCCTCCAGCTCTCTGATTCGATCCTCTGCTTTGTCTAGCCTGTTTTTTATTTTATTTCTATTCTGTTCTTTAGTTCAGAAATTGTATTCTTCTTTTCCTCTTCTCTCTTGTTGATAGTTTCTATTTTCTTTTCATGCTGCTATAGTTTGCAGTAAGTTCCTCTTAGTTTCCCTGTAGTTTTTGGTAATTCTCTCTGAGCTCACTGAGCTCATTGAACTTTCTTAGAATCATTGTTTGGAACTCAATATCTGATAGTTTACTTGCCTCTGTTTCATTTAGTTCTCTTTCTGCATATTCCTCCTTTTCCTTCAACTGGGGGAAAAGTGTTTATTTGTTTTCCCATTATTTATTAAACTCTTCTTTTTTGCTTCTGCTTCTCATATTGATCTGTCTTGATTTCCTGACTTTGTGGTAGGTGATCGCTCTTTTTTCTTTCTGGATATGCCTGTGATGATGTCCGTTACTGACCCTGTCTGACCTTAAGCAGTCTGTTTGAGACTTCCAGGAATCTACTGTCCGTGGCTGTCTCCTTCAATTGTTAATGTACTCACTCTGCACTCAGCTGGCTGGCTTAGAAACACCACAGGGTGGGACAGAGTCCCTCCTGAGGGCAGTGTTATTGGGTCCTCATGCTGTTGCTGCTCAGGGGAGTGGTCCGTCTGAGCCAGGTGGCTGCTGACGTATGGGGGAACAGTCAGCACCAGGATCCTGCTGGCTTATCTCTCAGTTCCCTCCCCAAAGCCTCCATCTCCAGCCTCTCCTCCAGTGTCTCTAGACCACCCTGTGTCCCCTTCAGCCAAGGATCTACTATGTGTGCCTGCCACTCTGTACTCATCATTCAGGTTTTGTCACTACCAGGCCAGGGTCATATCCCTCCTGTGGGTGGGGCTATTGTGCCCTCTCACAGTGTTGCAGCTCAGGGGTGTGGTCTGCCTGAGCAAGACGGCTCCTCCTTATGGGGGATGATTCAGCACCTGGATCCCGCTGGCTACTGTCTCAGTTATCTCCCCAAAGCCTCCTCCTCCATCTCTCCTCTGGCCTCTGTAGCCCAGTGTTCCCCCACCTTTGCTGGAGACCAGGGTAAGTCACAGTTTGGTTGTGCTAAAGCTGATTCTTCTCTCTGTCTGAGGTTATAAGGTTCCTCTCTTGCTATTGTTCAGTTGTTTGTTTCAGGTGATTTCTCCACAATTTAGTTGTAATTCCAAATTGGTCCTGGGAGGAGGTCAGTGTGACTTCCACTCAATCCTCTGCCATCTTGATTCTCCTGTGTCTGTTTCTTCTTAAGTCCTTTATCTCTGTTTCTTTGTTTTTGCTTATTTTTCAAATTATTGGTCGTCTTCAAATGTCTGGTGATGTTGGTAGGACAAGGAATTGAAGCAATCCCATTAGTAATGGCAGCAAAATGATCAAGGAGTATATAGATAGAATGGAGTAGAATGGAGTGAATGAGTGTAAGAAAAAATGAAGTTTTAGTGGAGAGAAGAATATGTGGAAGTGTTGTTACCAGACTGAAGTATTTAGATAACAGGTTAGCAAACCATTTAGAGGTACAAACTGAGCAACAGGAAAAGGAAATTTGTCTTGACAAGCCTGTTTTTATAATGGCTGTAGACTCAAGACTTCACATGTTATGATGACCAAAACAAGACCACCAAGATGAAATTGAGCTAGAATCATTTCTAACATTCTAAGTGTGGACTGGGGAACTTTACCCAGAGCCTGAATATCATGTGGTAGGAAATCAGTGAGTTCATGAGACCTTCAGGAGGTTTCACCTTGTAGATGGTACCTGGTGAGGGATATTTTCAGGCAACTTCCAGTCAATGACACGGGAGTCAAAGAAATTCATTTTAGAGGATTTGTCGAGCCTCATCACTGTTTAATTAGTGACTGAGGCAGGACCAAAATCTTCAGTGAAGGAAATCAACAAAGGGAAGTTCTCTGTATAAGAGGTCTGAAGCCAATACCCAAAAGGGTGTCTTGATGTTAGCAGTTTCGTGAAGAGACTACAGAAAAAGGATTTACATGGAAGCAAATTCTTATACACTGGGTAATGGCTGGCTGGGAGGAACCATGAATTATAAGAACAACATCCTAAGTCTGGGTGATGTACATGGAAAATAATTTCCAACCCCAGCCTGAACCATCTCCCATTATAAGATGGAAATAAGCTGGATCTGGGCCAAGAGACAAGACTAATTGATAAATATGGTTGTAAGAATTAAGGAAGGCAAAGGCAGGTGAAATTGAGACAGCAAGGTAACATCAGAATCTTGACCTGCGGAGAACAAGGCCTGATGAAACTATGATTCTCAAATTTCCCTTTGCATTACAATCCCCTGGTTGAGATTGCAAAATTATGGTTGCCCAGACCTCACACAGGAAGTTGTGGATTTACCTTGGATGAAATTCAGATATATTTATATGTTCAGTAAAGTTTTATTTTACAGGGGTTTTTGATTTACAGAATTATTGTAAAAAACAATGTACAGAGAATTCCTGCGTACCCCACACTCAGTTTCCCTTGTTACAAGTGTTCCTAGTATGGAACACTTGTAACAATTAATGAATGGATACTAAAACATCATTATTAATTAACATCAATGATTTATTCAGATTTCCTCAGCTTTTCCTTAATGTCTTCTTTCTGTATGAGGATTATTTCCAGGGTCCTACATTATATTTAGTTGTCATGTCTCCTTAGTCTTCTCTGGGGTGTGATAGTTTCTCACACTTTCCATGTTTTTGATAACTAACAATTTTGAGGTTTACTAGCTAGATATTTTGTAGCTGGTCCTTCAGTTGAGGTTATTTTGATGTTTTTTTCATGATTAAACTGAGGTTATAGATTTTGGAGAAAAAGATACAGAGGTAAAGTGTCACTCTCATCACATCATATCAATGATGCATGTTATCAACATGACTCATCACTGTTGATGTTGTCTTTGATCACCTGGCTGAGGATTGTCAGGCTTCTCCACTGTGAAGTTATACTTTTTTCCCCCTTTCCATACTGTCCTCTTTAGAAGGAAGGTACTATGTGCAGTCCACACTTAAAGAATGGATAGTTATTCTCCAGCGCCTTGAGATAGACAACCCACTACATTTTTTTTATTATGGTAAAATATGCATAATATAAAATACAGTGATTCAATCATTTAGATGTTAAATTTATTTTTTAAATCTCCCAGTAATTCTAAAATTCACCCAGGTTTAAGAACCATTCAGATACATGGAAGGAGCGGATAGAGGAGAGACACTGAGATGTTTAGAACACCACAGAACATCAGATGTTGACATTCTGGTGGATGGTTTGGAAAGCCGTATTTACCCTCCTAACTCTCTGCCCCTGTTTGAAGCTTCTGTAAGCATATCTGTGCAGGTGGCTGCTGAAGAAGAAGATTCCAGCCAAAAAGAAACTTGCAATAAGTGAGTAGAAGAAAAAAACCTAATCACTGTATCTCCTGTAGCCTCAAAACCAGTGGTTGGCACAAAATATGTGACAGTTTATTAACCAAAGAAAACATTTAATTTATAACACATTGACAAATTTCACAGCCTTGGCATAATGCTCTCCAGATCCATCCATGCTGTAGTGAAGGGTAGGAGTTCCTTCCTTCTTTCCACTGTGTAGTGCTCCATTGTGTAAATGTACTAGTTTTTTGATCCACTCATTTACTGATGGACACTTAGATTGCTTCTAGCACTTGGCTATTGTAAATTGCACTTCTGCAAACATTAGGGTATATAGGTTCTTTTGAATTGGTGTTTCAGGATTCTTAAGGTATAATCCCAGCAGTGGAATTTCCAGGTCAAAAGGCAGTTCCATTTTTAGTTATCTGAGGAAATTCCATACTGTTTTCCACAGTGTCTGCACCAGTCTTCATTCCCACAAACAGTGTACTAGGGTTCACTTTTGAAAGAAAAATGCCATATGATGCCACCAATAGGTGGAGCCTAAGCAACAAAATAAACAAATGAGCAAAATAGAACCAGAGACATGGAAATAAAGAATGAACTGAAAATGACCAGAGAGGGAAGGGAGGGAGATAATGGGGGAAAGAAGGGGAAGGGTTGTCAAGGAACATGTATAAAGGACCCCTGTCCCAAAAGACAATGGTGGAGGGGAGGGAGGCTTGAATGTGGGAGGTGGGGGTGGGTCAGGCTGGGGAGAATAGTGGGAGGAATGGGGACAACTGTAATTGAACAACAGTAAAAAAAGTGAAAAATTTCACGACCTGACATAGGTATACTTACTTCCCTGATGCCCAAGTAATGTTGACCTATTGCAAAGCTATGACCTCTGTCAGATAATCCTCCTCTTCAAATCATATGGTTATTCCTCTTCTCATTTCCATCTTTGAGCCCCACATTGACCCGAGGTGTCTGATCACAGGACCATTTGGAGAAACCAAAAAAGGACTGGAGTTAATTCAGTAAGACAAAAACATGTGGTCTTCACACTTCTCCAGAGGCTTGATAACATGGACAAATAGGGAATGTACATCCAGGAGTAACTTAGTAAATATTTCCTCACCTCCCAATAAACATTTATTTAATTAAGTCCCCAGATGAATAATCAGCGAGGATATTATTACAAGAGCTTGGATTAGAGATAGAAGCAGGCATTTGACTCTAATAATGGGTAAAGTGATGCAGATTAAACATGTTTCTGCAACCTAGAGTGATTACTCTAAATATTAACAAAAAAGAGAATACAGTCAACTATTACCCTAAGACTTTCTTGATAGTTGAATGAATTTTGGTAGTCATGTCTCCCACTGTGACAGAAAAACTTAAGTATGGAGAGATGGTGTCAGGAGAAAAAAAAAATAAAGGCTTAGTTGTCACTACTTGTCCAATTGTGAAGAGCCATGGACTCAAAAATAACAATATAGAGGATGATGCAGAACCCAGTAGCTGTGTTTTTTGGGGTGAAGCAGTGGGAAAGTCACTATTAGAGAGAACTGTACAGGGGAAAGAAGAAATAGCATTTCCAGGTTAACTTGCCTTGTGGAAATGGATAGCAGGGTGAGACAAATGAGAGCAAACAAGAACACAGTGAGTGTCAGAACATTTGCTGAGGGGAAGCAGCTTTTCAATGCTGCAGAGCTGAGCCTGAATTTGCAAAACAGGAAAGGAACTTGTAAACACAAATTCCAACAATTAGCTGCAGCTATTTATGAGTTCCTTTGTTCATGCAAAATTCCAAAGACAGCAACAGAGATTCAGTGTTCTGAGGCTAAATTTCTGCTGAGAAAGCAAGCAGCTTGGAAATGGTGAAATCTGAGGAGACTTTTATTCTACAAAGCTATCATTTTGTTGAAAATGAGCTAATATTAATGCTGCATTTTGATTGGCTTAGAGTCTCTTCTTAAGTAATTCAAAATAATATGCCTGGAGCTTCTGAAAGGGTAGAGCTGTAGCAGAAGCATACCTCTCTTGGCAAGGTTTCTGAATGAGCTCAGAAGTCTGCAAGCTACGGCAATGCAAGAAGGTGCACAGCACCCCTTCTGCTTAGGGCACCTAGGGATTCCATTTGTTTTAATTTCCGCTAATGAATACAAACAGAGGCAGTCAGCTAAGGAGAGAAGAGACAACATCTGGCTCTTAGAAAGGACCAGGGTCCTGCTCTTCCTGAGAGCTTTGATGAGCAAGCCCAGAAGCATGAAGCATTTAAATAATTGGGAGAAACATTGGGAAAATTCACAGAAAATACACTGGCCCTTGGCTACTTAAATGCATCTACGTAACCCCTTTATCCCTGCACAACACACACACACACACACACACACACACACACACACACTCACACATACTCATGACAAGACATGTTCTGGAAAAAAAGAGACAACAAAAAACAATTGCTGCTTCTCCTTCACCATTTCTCCACAGTTAATGTTTATATTCTTATATAAAAATTAAAAATAAGAGAAAATATTCTCCAGATAGCTAATACACCTGAAAACCGATCTAGAGTATCAGAAATTTTTTCAAATATTTCAAAGAGAGGAGTTTGTAAGTATATGGTGCCCACTCTATGGAAAGTGTATTTTCAAGTGATTCTCCACTTTTAAAATATGGTTAAAAATTCCTATGTTCTTGATATCAGAATTCACCCTTTTTATCCTTTCTATCACCCAAGTTATGCCTTTAAGAAGGGAATAAAGTTGTCTAATGGGAATATTGTGTGCTATTTTAAGATGTACAATGAGACCTCTTTACTGTCCATGAAATCCTCAGAGAAACTACCCACTTCCAATCATTTGTTATAATGTTGGTTCTGCTTGGGAAGCTATGAAGGGTCAACTGTGATGTAAAAGCCAAGGAGTCAAATGAAATATGAGCTACCCAAAAACACCTTTATTCCATTTGAGTTTCTGTATTTACTATCCTTGAAGGACAAATTTACTCTTCTTATTTTTTTCTCATTTTTTTAAAGGTGGCTTTTTAAAAAAAATATTTTATTTATTTTTAGAGAAGGGAAGGGAGAGAGAAAGAGAGGGAGAGAAATATCAATGGGTGGTTGTATCTCGAACGTCCCCTGCTGGGGACCTGGCCTGCAACCCACACATGTGCTGTACACTGGGAATCAAACGGAGGACCATTTGGTTCACAGGCCGGTGCTCAATCCACTGAGCCACAGCAACTAGAGCACTCTTCTTATCTCTTGATAGCTACAAAGTTGATTGTTCACTACTTGTCTCCTAGAAGAAGAACTAAGTAGGGGATATTTTTAATATTGTATTGAGCAGTTGCAAACAGAATTTAATTTTGTGGTTATATTTTTTTACAAAGATTTTTTTAAATTGTCTTTTTTTAAAATTTACTTTTTAAATACATTTGTCTCTGCCTCCACCCCACCACTTTCCCTTGCACCCTCCCTCCTTCCCTCCCTCAGCTCTTCCCCTTTGGTTTTGTCCTTGAGTCCTTGCTATATGTTCCTTGACTTTCCCCTTCCCTTCCCTTTCCCTGCCCCCCTCCCTCCTTCCCTCGTGTCTCTGTTGATTTCTTTTCCTTTCAGTGTTGCTGGTCATATTTTCCTTCCATCTTTGTATTGTTGGTTAGGTTCCGCTTATAGGTGAGATCTTATTTCGCTTAGCATGATGCTCTGCAGGTCCATCCATGCTGTCGCGACGTTTAGTAGTTCTTTTTTTCTTTCTGCTGTGTAGTATTTCATTGTGTATATGTGCCATGACTTTTTGATCCAATCATCTACGGATGGGCATTTAGGTTGCTTCCAACACTTGGCTATTGTCAACTGTGCTGCTATGAACATTGGGGTGCATAGGTTTTTCTGTATTGGTGCTTTGGTGTTCTTAGGGTATAGTCCCAGGAGGGGAACCACTGGATCAAAAGGCAGTTCCATTTTCAGCTTTTTGAGGACATTCCACACTGTTTTCCGCACTGGCTACACCAGTCTGCATTCCCACCAACAGTGTACTAGGGTTCCCTTTTCTCCAGAGCCTTGCCAGCACCTGTTGTTTGTTGATCTGTTTATGATGGCCATTCTGACTGGTGTGAGGTGGTACCTCTACTACAAAGCCACTATACTCAAAACAATCTGGTACTGGCACAAGAACAGACCCATAGACCAGTGGAACAGAATAGAAAGCCCAGAAATAAGCCCAGGTCTCTATGGACATCTAATATTTGACAAAGGGGGCAGAAGCATAAAATGGAGCAATAATACCCTCTTCAACAAATGGTGTTGGGAAAGCTGGACGGCTACATGCAAAAAATTGAAATTGGATCATCAGCTGACACCATACACAAAAATAAACTCAAGATGGATAAAAGACTTAAATATAAGTCGCAACACCATCAAAGTCCTAGGAGAACATTGGCAGGAAACTCTCAGATATCCCACGCAGCAATTTTTTCACAGATATGTCTCCTAAAGCAAGGGACATAAAGGAAAGAATAAACAAGTGGGACCTCATCAAAATAAGAAGCTTCTGCACGGTGAAAGAAAACATCAGCAAAATGAAAAGGGAGCCAACCCTATGGGAAAATATATTCTGTAATGATACATCAGATAGAGGTTTGATCTCCAAGATATATAAAGAACTCACTTGACTCCACTCCAAGAAGACAAACGATCCAATCAAAAAATGCGCAAAGGACCTGGGCAGACGGTTTTCCAAGGAGGAGATACAGAGGGCCCAGAGGCATTTGTGGTTATAGTTTTTAAAAATTGCAGGTAAAAACAAAGGTGTTAGTTCAAATAATTATTTCTTAGAGAAATGTTCAAAGCCACATCCCAGAACTGGCCTGAGGAAAAACCACCTGTCCTGCCCCAACCCAACACTAAATGCCAAGAACTTGACTCTACTCAGCGATTACTGCTGCCACCCACAATGCTTCTTCTGCATCAGGAACTCTAATTTGTAGCATTAAATGGTATGCCATTTGAAACCAAATGCCTTGGCTATTATCTGTGCTGACACAAACATTAACTCCATAACAAACTTGCTTCCTTTTTTGCTTCCAATTTGAAGTCTCTCCTAGATATGTCTGATTCATGAGGCATAAGTAACATGACTGCATACTTGTTGCAAAGGATGTTGGGAATTTAAGTTTGTAATGTCAACATTACAGAAGGAGGACTTATCAGGTGGTGGTTTCCTCAAATGTAGAAAAGTTTTCCAAAGATGATGGGAATATAAACTCAAGATGGATAAAAGACTTAATATTAAGTTGTGATACCATAAAAGTCCTAGAGGAGAACATAGGCAGGGAACTCTCAGATATCTCACACAACAATATTTTCACTGATATGTCCCCTAGAGCAAGGAACATAAAGGAAAGAATAAACAAATGGGAATACACCAAATTAAAAAGCTTCTGTATGGTTACAGAAAACATCAGCAAAATGAAAAGGGAACAAATTCTATGGTAAAACGTATTTGCCAATGATAACTTGGACAAGGGTTTGATCTCCAAAATATATAAAGAACTCAAATGACTCCCCTCCAGGAAGACAAACAATACAATTAAAAAGTGGGCAAAGGACCTGAGCAGGCACTTCTTCAAGGACGACATACAGAGGGCCCAGAGGCATATGAAAGGATGCTCAATATCACTAGCCATCAGAGATGTGCAAGTTAAAACCACAATGAGATACTACTTGACACCGGTCAGAATGGCCATCATAAACAGATCAACAAACAATAAGTGCTGGTGAGGATGTGGAGAAAAGGGAACCCTAGTACACTGTTGGTGGGAATGGAGACAGGTGCAGCCACTGCGGAAATCAGTATGGAATTTCCTTAAAAAACTAAGAATGCAATTGTCTTTTGACCCAGCAATTCCACTGCTGGGATTATACCTTAACAATCCTGAAACACCAATTCAAAAGAAGCTATGCACCCCAATATTCATAGCAGTGCAATTTACAATGGCCAAGTGCTGGAAACAATCTAAGTGCCCATCAGTAAATAAGTGGATCAAAAAACTGTGGCACATTTACTCAATGGAATACTACACAGCAGAAAGAAAGAAAGAGCTCCTACTCTTCACAACAGCATGGATGAATCTGGAGAGCATTATAATAAATGAAATAAGCCAGGTGGTGAAAGACAAATACCATATGATCTCACCTATAAGTGGAACATAATTAGCAAAACAAACAAGTGAGTTAAATAGAATCAGAGACATAGAAATAAAGGACAACCTGACAGTAATCAGAGGAGAGGGGAAAGGAGGATAAGAGGGGAAAGGAGGATAAGAGAGGAAAGAAAGGGAGGGGACATCAAGTAGCATATATAAAGGACCCATGGACAAAGACAACAAGGGGGGAGGATTGAATGTGGGAGATGGGGGTGGGTAGGGCAGGGAACAGAAATGTGGGTGGAATATGGGGACAACTGTAATTTAACAATAAAAAAAGAAATAAAAATAATGGGAAGATAAGATTATAACACATGCTTACTAAAACAGCGTACGGATATATTCCTCTTTTTATTTCTGGCATTCCTATTTGTGTTCCAGTCACGTCTTTAACTAATGATTTTATCAGCTAGATAATATACTATAATTTCTAATATTTTGTGCTTGAATATTTGTATGTGTAACCCAATTGGCTTTTATTTCACAATCTGATTTGTATTGACTAGGTTAAAATTTCACTGTTGAATGCTCCAAATATTCAATTTTTAGTTAACCAGCAATATTAAACTACTTAAACACATAATGATCTGTAACATTTGTATAATTTTGCTGTCCTGTGCCAAAGTGTTTTTTTAAGGCTTTCTTTAATTTTATCTACATCCTTGCTCTTTCTTCAATTGTTTCCCACACCCACATATTCTCTGGCACAAAACTCACAGATTCTGTACCTAGGAGTCTCAGCTTTTGCTTTATATGCCTCAAAGTCTGCATTTCCTGGAAGACCTGTGTATAAAAGGGAGCATCTTATTCAGAAGCAGACCAAAGCTAAAACAGCAAACTAACAGTAAACCCAACATTTTGAAAGGAAAATTTTATTTCACACCCACTGAATACTTTTACAATGTGCCGGACACTGAGTAGCAAACTAGAGATTGAGTAATAGACAGTTGCTACTTTCAGGGATGGTAAGACTGTGTCTCCTGAGGATGGCAGACACGTGCAGCATGATATAAGAGTAAGGAAGCAACTAGAAAGTTACTAAGGTCTGGCTGACTGGCTGATGAAGGGTTTGTGTGAAGGGAAGGAGGGACGATATTTAGGATCATAGTTTGTACATCTTAGGGACATCTTGTGTTATTGCCTGTGTCTTTCATTTAAAATTGTTTGCGTAGATAAAGCTAATATGGTGAAATGTTAACATTCAGAGCATCTAAATGAAAAATATAAGGAAATTATTTATACTATCCAAGCAACATTTCTGTAGGTTTGACATTGTCAACATAAAAGTTAAACATAGAGTATGAAGCATTTCAACAATCACACCTTCATAAATAGACTAAGCTTTTCTATCACCATTTTTTATCTGGTTTAGAGGAAAGGAATCTAGATCTCTAGGACATCTCAGCTCACTAAACATTTGACACATTCTTAACTTTTCTTACTGACAATATCATGTCTGCATGTTCAGGAAAATATCAAGCTGAACTCTTACTCTGGGCTTAATTCCTACCAAAAAGAGCAGTAGAATTCTTGGAGTGAGGATCACAGGAACATTTTGAAAGAAGGTAATCTTTTTTGTGTTTCTAAAAGTAGAACATTGGGAACAGAAATAAAAGTACCCCAGACTTTAGAACCTGATGTTCTTAAGATGTCAAATAGAATGTGGTTATAATATCATGATTAGCA
Organism: Pteronotus mesoamericanus; assembly: GCF_021234165.1. Taxonomy (NCBI): domain Eukaryota; kingdom Metazoa; phylum Chordata; class Mammalia; order Chiroptera; family Mormoopidae; genus Pteronotus; species Pteronotus mesoamericanus. Next base: position 7,261,384 of record NW_026555072.1, read on the forward strand.
TTTCTGAAAAGTATTCCAGAGAGACAAAAGGTCCTAGAAATTCTTGTAACATGAAATTAGACTAAAGAGAAGTAAAAAGAAGGAGGAATCTAAAGAAAGTAATGTGACTTCACAGGGGTTCTCTGATGAGCCCAAAAGAGAAAAGAAAAATAAATAAATAAAGGGAAATACAAGAGACTGGTGCCAATATTAATTTCATTTCTACATTTCCTAATGCTTAGTACACAACACTGTGGGATGCAAAAAACCATAGAAATTCAACAGGCAACTGCTCAGTCATCACAACAGAACAGTAATTGGATTGCCAAAAAGACACCAACAGACACTGTTATAGAAGATATAAATTTACTCAATGGCAGAAGACATAAAAATGTACAGAGATACCAATAGAAAGCAGGATCTAATATATTATGCTTCCTGCTGGATGCAGAACAACCTATGTCTCCCAGTTTTCCAAGAAACATGGAACTGAGGAGTGGTGGTATGAAAAACTCTCTTTGCCCAAGTTTGCAACCTCCTGGCAATCTACTGTTTGTCTCTGAGAAGCCTGGCTGACACCAGGTACAAATGATTATATTCAAAATGGAGGAAAACATGAAACAACCATAACTGAACAACAATAAATAATAAAATAAGCAAGCAGCACACACTTAACTGTTTACAGTAAGACCTGACATATTGAAGGTCATTTCCTAAGTGCACAAAAGACTCAAGCTTCAGGCCTGAGTTATACCTCTTAATTTATAGCCTGCCCTAAGATTTAAAATTTTTTGCAGTATCAAAATACAGTTATAGTGTGAGTATATAGATATTTGAGTTTCCATGCAGACTACAATAACTTTTTTTAAATTTTATTTTAATTTATTTTTTCAAATACATTTGTCTCTGCCTCCCCCCCTCCACTTTTCCATCTTGAACTACCTAGTGAGAGGATAGTTTGGCACAATTAAATAATAAATTAATGTTAACTTTCTCTCTTTTTAAAATTTTCTTTTATATTTTTAATTTTTAAATCATGTTTATTTTATTATATTTATCTTAATTTTTTCCCCCTTTATCCCCATCCACCCATCCCACCCCAGCTCTCCACTCCCACGGTCAATTCCAACTCTGTTGTCCATGTCCATGGGTCATTCATACATGTTCTTTGGCTAGTCCCTTCCCCTTCTTTCCACCATTGTCCTCTTTCCCCATCCACTCCGGTCACTTTCAGCCTGCTCCATGTTTCCATGCCTGTGGTTTATTTTGTTTGTTAGTTTATTTTGTTGAATGGATTCCACTTATAGGTGATATCATATGGTGTTTGTCTTTCATCAATTGGCTTATTTCACTTAGCTTAATATTCTCCAGTTCCATCCATGCTGTTGCAAAAGATAAGAGTTCAATCTTTCTTTCTTTCTTTCTTTCTTTCTTTCTTTCTTTCTTTCTTTCTTTCTTTCTTTCTTTCGTTCTTTCTTTTTCTTTCTTTCTTTCCTTTCTTTATGCAGGTTGATTTTATTTATCTTTTAAAAGTCAAAGTCAATTATAAAATATTTAAAAATTTAAGAGCATTATAAACTGAAATTAAGACGACATGAAGCAGCACAGAAATAGTCAGGTAGATCAATGAAATATAATGAGCATTCTATAAACAAACATATATATCTGTCTAACAATGTAATAGATGATTAAATTGATATTTCAAGTCAATGGGGAAAATAAGACTTATTCAACAAATAAGGTGCATGGTCCGCTACTACTTGAAATAAAACAAATATAGAGCCCTATTTCACACATTATACAAGAAATATTTAGGTGAGTTAAAAATCAATATATAGACTCTTTAATTGAGCAGTTTGTTAATCTCTCCTATTTTGTGTGAAACTGAGTAATAATTAACTGACTTACATTGTCTTGACTTTTTCTTGTGGCATATTATATTACATCTTCCTTTTCAGTATTATCATGGGCTATGGCTTTATTTAGTGTTTCTGTTAACCTTATACATTTTTGTTTTGATTTTATTCATAAATTGTTTTTATTAGGCCAGTGGCAGTCATGGCTATAGGTCAGTGATTTTCAATATTGTCAATGTTTGGAGACATTTTTGTTTGTCGCAACTTCATGGGGACTGCTACTGGCATCTAGTGTGTGGAGATCACAATGCTTAGGACCACCCCTGCAACAAAGAACTGTGTAGCCCAAGGTGTCTGTGGTTAGGAACCACTGTGTTTTAGGCTAACCCCTGTATCCTTGTAAAAACCACCTACAGTCACTGTTAAATGGCCTCTGGTAGGTCCTAAACAGCTCTCACCCAAGTGATTCACAAGAACTGGACATTTCAGAGGTTTGTATTTTTCTTGTTGTTAGATCCTCACTCAGGGATTAAACACACTTTTACCTGAAAGTTCTATGTGATCCTGTGAAGACCATTTGACTGTCACTTTTTTGAACTGTGCAGTTTGGCTTCACAGCATCTTCTTATCTAAACTTGCTGCTCCCACTCTCCACTCTCAGGTTTCCTTATGCCAGGTGGACAGTGGGTAGGAAGAGGGGCTTCTGTTTTTAATAGTTCACCCAGCCTGACGAGGTCTGAGCTGGGTCTGCACAGGAACTGTGACACGTCCATCTGTCCTGCCCTCAGAGTCTCCCAGTAGGGCTGTTCTAACATTTACTGTTCTCTTTTTTTTAAGTATATTTTATCAACTATGCTGTTATAGTTGTCCCATATTTTTAATTAAAAGTAATTTATTTATTTTGTAAAGATTTTAAAAATTTATTTATTTATTTTTTCAAATACATTTGTCTCTGCCTTTCCCCCACCACTTTCCCCAGCCCCTCCCCCCACCCTCCCTCAATCCTTCCCCTTTGGTTTTGTCCATGAGACCTTGCTACACATTCCCCGACCCTCCCCTTCCCTTCCTTTTCCCCTGTCCCCCCTCCCTTTATTACCCTCCTGCCAGCATCCCCCCATCTTAGTTCATGTCCATGGTTCATACATATAAGTTCTTTGGCTTCTCCAGTTCCTATATATATATATATATATATATATATATATATATATATATATATATATATATACACCTCACCCCAAATTCATGTTGAAGCCCTAATTCCCTGTGTGGTTGTGTTTGGAGTTGGGCCTTTAAGGAAGTAAGTAATAAGGTTAAATGAGATAATAAGAATGGGACTCTCATAATATAGGATTAGAGTCTTTAATTAAAAGATGCCAGAGAGTTTGTGCTCTCTTTCTTCCATTCCCCTTCTGTGAAATAGCACACTGAGGAAATATTATGTGAGAACATAGAAAGTGGCCATCTTCAAGCCAGGAAGAAATCTCTTACCAGAAACTGAATCTGCCAGAAATTTTGATCTTGGACTTCCAGCTTCCAGAACTGTAGGAAAATAAATTTCTGTTGTTTAAGCCACCCAGTCTGTAGTACTTTGTTATGGCAGCCTGAGTAGACTAATACAGGTTATCTGTGGAAGACCCTCTATTAACCCACTTTGGAATTTGTTTTTCTAACTAATATTCACTTAGTCTTTAAGACCCCCTCCACTTTGTGAAACTTTCAAAAATGCTGCTATACTATTTATTTTACTGAAGTTTTAGGGAAGAGTAAATTTGTCAAAACCTTGCTTAGTATTAGCTCTCCAATTGTTGAAAACATGTACATACATCCCCTCCTGCCAGCCCCAAGATGTATAACATTGGAAAAGCTAATGTTCCTGTCTTAGTTTAAGAAGCTTATTTTTTTCTAATAAAAATTATATCTATAATCATAAAGTTAATTATTTACCATTTTTATCACATTGTCACAATACCATTTTAATTGGTATACTTGAGAACTATGGGTTATCTTGAAAATGATGACATGTAGCAGTCTATTTCTCAATCATATTTAAGCAAACATATCCTGACTAACTTCTATGCAACCAAACATTTATTTTTCAAACATAAGTTTCAAAAAGAAATTGCTTTTTGTACACCTTAACCAATGGATGTTTTATATGTCATTGAAACACTTGTGATTTCTTCTTGAACTGCATCTGGTCCAATGAGAAAATTATTTTTGAGTGGTTCTCCCTAAACATATTTTTAAAAATTCAATTGGATTGCACAGATTGCAGAGCTTCAAGGTCAGAACTGAGAGTAAAGAAAAAGATTTAGTATACATTTTAACCACAGTTACTCATAATAAAAATTCTAATGTGGACCCAGCTATTCTTCATCCACTTAAGTAAGATCAGTGACAATAGAGCTTTATTTAATTTTATCATCATTGCCACCACTCCCTCCCCTATTTAAAACCTCTCATTTCTTAAATTCTTATTGTTCTAAAAATCCACTGCCACTGACAAAATCTAAAATAAAAGACAAATAATTTTCTTTGCTTAATTTTTATGCCTCCCCCATTTCATATCAACAATGCCAAAAGTACTCAACTTTTGCCTAGAAACAGTTTTGGTCTCCATTTTCATTGCTACCCAGATTGGATATTGTAATTTAATTTTCTTTTTCTTTTCTTTTTATTTATTTATTATTATTGTTCAAATACATTTGTCTCCATTTACCCACCACCACTTTCCCCTGCCACCCCCACCCCCACCCCCCCTCAATCTATCCCCACCTTAGTTTTGTCCATGTGTCCTTCACATCTCTTCCCTGATCTTATCCTTCCCCTTCCCGCTACCCAACTTCCTCCCTCCCTCCCTGCCATCTCTGTCAGTTTCTTCTCTTTCAATGTTGCTGGTCATATTTTACTTGCCTGCTTGCTTTGCTGATTAGGTTCCACTTACAGGGGAGATCATATGATATTTGTCTTTCACTGCCTGGCTTATTCCACTTAGCATAATGCTCTCCAGTTCCATCCATGCTGTCACAAAGGGCAGACAACTATTGATAATTACTGAACATATGCTGCAGGTTTAGATGAAGAATGGGCAATTTTTCGAGTATCACCCTGTAGTCCCAAGCTTTAAACCTATCTGATGTTCATCCTTGTAGTACCCAAAACAAACAAGTTATCTCACCCTGGAACTCCCTATCCTTCTATGTGTCACACAGTGTTTGAGAGCGTCAGGATACAGTCAATTAAGAAAGGGGGAATCTCAGAGTTTAATTTTCTCACCCTTGCAATCCAATCAGGTTCCAAGTTCTATGGATTCCTCCTGTGAACATTCTTAATTCTATTTTTTTCCTCTATTTCCATTGCTCCTAACTGTAATTCAGACCTCCCTTACTTCTCACTCAAAACTACTTCAACAACTTCTGAGCTCCTTTCTGTGTTCTTAGTTCTCTCCTCTCTCTAACCCATTATCTACCTATCTCTTCCAAACAGACCTCAGAGCTTTTTTCTATAAAATATACCAAAGTAAGCTAATTTATTTTCTTGGATTAAAGTATCATAATTTTGCTGATGAGTCATAATTTCATCCCCAGGCAGAGAAATTCTCTCAATCTCAGGCTCACACTTCCTACATATCCAATAGCCTACTTGATGTTTCTACTGGGATTTCTTATAGACTTGTCTAGCAAAACATGTTTAAAACAGAATAATTAATTTCCCATGGAAATTTATCATCTCCCACAGTCTTCATCTCAAGAAGTGGTATCATTCTTAATCCAGAAGATCAGTTCAGAGACAGTCGTCTTTGATTCTTCCGTCCCCTAACCTCCTGCATCCAATGCATATAACAACCCATGCTGATGTACCTCAAGTATCCACATTTCTCCATTCTCATAATCACCTTAACCTAGGCCACCATCATCCCTCTACCATCTTTCACCTAGACTACTGCAAACAATGTTATCTGATCTACACCATTCTACTCTTGCTCCTTCCTAGTCCATTTTCTACATATCAAGAGCACTGTTTCAAAACATTACTTGAATCATATCACTTACTTCAAACTCTTCAATAGTTTCTTGTTCCATTTAAAACTCCTTGCCATAGCTTACAATGGGCTACCCGTCTCTCCAATGTCATCTGAAACCATCAACTTCCAATTTGGGTAATAAGTCCCAGGCACATGGAGTTTCTTTTTTTTATTTTTAAAAATTATTTTTATTGTTCAAATACATTTGTCTCTGTGTTCCAGCCACCACTTTCCCCTGCCCCACCCATGCTCACCTCCTATCCTCAATCCTTCCCCACTTTGACTTTGTCCATGGGTCCTTTATACATGTTCTTTGATTTGACCCTTCCCCTTATTTTCCCCATTACCCCCCTCCCTACTTCCATCTCATTATTGTTGGTTTCTTTTTTCTTTCAATGTTGCTGGTTATATTTTCCTTGCTTGTTTGTTTTGTTGATTAGGTTCCACTTATAGGTGACACCATATGGTATTTGTCTTTCACCCCCTGGCTTATTTCACTTAGTTTACATTCAATATTATTTATTTTAGATTAAGTAGTTAGACAATCATATACTTTACAAAGTGTACCCCCCCAATATTTTCAGTAACCACCTGGCACCTACATAGATATTACAATATTATTGACTATATTCCCTATGCTGTACTTTACATCTCCATGTCTATTTTGTAACTACACCTAGGTACTTTTTTTTTAAAGATATTATTTATTTATTCTCAGAGAGGGGAAGAGGGGGAAGAAAGGGAGAGAAGCATCAATGTGTGGCTGCATCCCACATGCTCCCCACCGGGGACCCTGCCAGCAACCCAGGCATACACCATGCACTGGGAGTTGAATTGGTGACACCCTGGCTTTCAGGCTCAATCCCCTGAGTCACACAAGCCAGGGTGACACTGAGCTTCTTAAAGTTCCTAGAAGCTGCTAAACTCAGGAAAGACCTTCAGGGTCCTTGCAAATGCTGACCTTCCTGCTTAGAATGCTATTATCATCAGCCTGTGAATAACCAACTTCTCATCTTTTAGGTCTGAGCACTATTATTACCACTTCTAAAGGACTTTCTACCATATCTAAAATAGGCCACTTTGATTACTCTTTAGCTAAACTATTTGTTTCTTTCATAAGACATCATTATTTATAACAATTATATTTATTAATATGTCTCGTTGTTTTCTCTGTGTCATTTCTCACAGTACCCATATACTTAGAGTTTAATTGAATAAATTATTTTATATCTCTTTACTTAAAAATCTTTGTTGTTTCTCACTTATCTACAAGATACAGTCTAAACTCCAGGGTATAACATTTATCACTCTTAACAATTTGAACCTAATCTACTTTTTCAGCATCTTTCCTATCACTTCTAACTCTTTCAATTTATATTTTGTTCACTTGTGAACAATGGAAAACATAATACACGGTGGCTTAAATAATGGAACTATTTTTTCTCATATAGCAAAAGTCTGGAAATAGATTATTAGGGCTGATGTGGTGGCTTAACAGTACCACAGAAAACACAGGCTTCTTTTGTCTTTCTAATCTATCACTGTCAATATGTGCTTTTTGTTTTCATGATTGCAAAAGTGTTGCTGAATCTCCAAGTGTTATATCCACATTGCAAATCAGAAGGAAGCCTCTTCTATATAGTTGTTTTCTATTAATCCAGAAAAAGAAGCCCTTCCCAGGGACATCTTTCTAGATCTCTGGCTAGAACTGTGTTTTATGGCCACCTTTAACTTCAAGGGAGATAAGGGATTGAGTATTTTTACCTGGGTATATTTTCAGTCCTGGAAAAAATCATGGACCTATGAGTAAAGAAGAAGGGGAGTATATATTAGGTAGAATCTATTAGTATATACTTCACCATGCATATTATGCTATACTGGACTATTTTTCACAATTATCTGAAATACTGTGCAATACTGCAAAGTTTTATGTCTTTGCTACAGTTGTTATGTCTATTTGGAATATCTTCTTGCTTCCCAACCTAAAAAAAATTGACTCATCTTTCAAGATTAACTTTGGTTTTTTTTGTTTTTTTTTTGTTTTTTTTTGACAGTTTATATTGTATTAGTTTTAGGCGTACAGAGTAATGATTAGACATTTATATAACTTACAAAATGATTCCCCAGATAAGCCTAGTACTCACATGGCAGCACACACAGTTATTACAATATTATTGACTATGTTCCCTATGCTGCACTTTACATCCCCATGACTATTTTGTAACCTATACTTTGTACTTCTTAATCCCATCACCTTTTTCACCCAGCCCTTTAACCCTCCCCCCTCCCCCTGGCAATCCTGTTTGTTCTCTGTATTTATTAGTTTGCTTCTGTTTTGTTTGTTTGGTTTTTTTAGATTCCACATGTAAGTAAAATCATATGGTATTTTTATTCCCCTGTTTGACTTATTTTACTCAGCTTAATACCCTCTACGTCCACCCATGTTGTTGCAAATGGTAAGATTTCATTCTATTTTATAGCCAAGTAATATATGCACCATATCTTCTTTATTCAATTGTCTACTCATGGACACTTAGATTACATCCATATCTTGGCTATTGTAAATAACACTGCAATGAACTTAGGGATGCATATATCTTTTCAAATTAGTGTTTGGATTTCTTTAGGTAAATACTCAGAAGTAGAATTGCTGGGTCATAAGGTAGTTTTACTTTTATTTATTTTTTTAATTTATTTACTTTTTAAATACATTTGTCTCTGCCTCCCCCCCACACCACTTTCCCTTGCCCCCTCCCTCCTTCCCTCCCTCAGCTCTTCCCCTTTGGTTTTGTCCATGAGTCCTTGTTATATGTTCCTTGACTTTCCCCTTCCCTTCCCTTTCCCTGCCCCCCCTTCCCTCTTGTCTCTGTTGATTTCTTTCCCTTTCAGTGTTGCTGGTCATATTTTCCTTGCATCTTTGCATTGTTGGTTAGGTTTCACTTATAGGTGATATAATATGGTATTTCTCTTTCGCCCCCTGGCTTATTTTGCTTAGCATGATGCTCTCCAGTTCCATCCATGCTGTCGCGAAGTTTAGTAGTTCTTTTTTTCTTTCTGCTGCGTAATATTCCATTGTGTATATGTACCATGACTTTTTGATACAATCATCTACTGATGGGCATTTAGGTTGCTTCCAACACTTGGCTATTGTCAATTGTGCTGCTATGAACATTGGGGTGCATAGGTTCTTTTGTATTGGCGTTTTGGTGTTCTTAGGGTATAGTCCCAGCAGGGGAATCCCTGGATCAAAAGGCAGTTCCATTTTCAGCTTTCTGAGGAAATTCCACACTGCTTTCCATAGTGGCTGCACCAGTCTGCATTCCCACCAACAGTGGACTAGGGTTCCCTTTTCTCCACAGCCTCGCCAGCACCTGTTGTCTGTTGATCTCTTTATGATGGCCATTCTGACCAGTGTGAGGTGGTACCTCATGGTGGTTTTGATTTGCATTTCTCTGATGGCTAGTGGTGCTGAGCATCCTTTCAAATGCCTCTGGGCCCTCTGTATCTCCTCCTTGGAAAAGCATCTGCCCAGGTCCTTTGCCCATTTTTTGATTGGATTGTTTGTCTTCTTGGAGTGGAGTCGAGTGAGTTCTTTATATATCTTGGAGATCAAACCTCTATCTGATGTATCATTAGCAAATATATTTTCCCATACGGTTGGCCCCCTTTTCATTTTGCTGATGTTTCCTTTTGCCGTGCAGAAGCTTCTTATTTTGATGAGGTCCCACTTGTTTATTCTTTCCTTTATGTCCCTTGCTTTAGGAGACATATCAGTGAAAAAATTGCTGCATGGGATATCTGAGAGTGTCCTGCCAATGTTCTCCTCTAGGACTTTTATGGGGTTGCGACTTATATTTAAGTCTTTTATCCATCTTGAGTTTATTTTTGTGTATGGTGTCAGCTGATGATCCAATTTCAATTTTTCGCATGTAGCCGTCCAGCTCTCCCAACACCATTTGTTGAAGAGGCTGTTATTGCTTCATTTTATGCTTCTGCCCCCTTTGTCAAATATTAGATGTCCATAGAGACCTGGGCTTATTTCTGGGCTTTCTATTCTGTTCCACTGGTCTATGGGTCTGTTCTTGTGCCAGTACCAGATTGTTTTGAGTATGATGGCTTTGTAGTAGAGTTTGATGTCCAGTATTGTGATCCCTCCTACTTTGTGTTTCTTTCTCAAAATCGCTGCGGCTATTCGGGGTCGTTTATGGTTCCATATAAATTTTTGAAATGTCTGTTCTGTTTCTGTGAAATACGCCATTGGTATCTTAATAGGGATTGCTTTGAATCTATAAATTGCTTTGGGTAGTATGGACATTTTGAGGATATTAATTCTTCCAATCCATGAACATGGTATATGCTTCCATTTATTTGTGTCTTCCTTAATTTCTTTTTTCAATGTTGTATAGTTTTCTCCATACAGGTTTTTTACGTCTTTGGTTAAATTTATGTCTAGATACTTTTTTTTTTCAAGATTAACTTTGAATGCCTCCTATCTAAGCCTTCCTTTATCCTCCAGTATAAGGTTAATGTTCCCTGAATTTCTGGAGAGTGGTACAAGAAACAATATCCTTGTCTTATAGTTGTATCATGAAAATTAAAGAAAATCTGGAACATTGTAAACAATCAAACAGTGTTAACCAAACTGAAAGATGGGGAAAGTCCAGGAAGACATGTTTCTCTCTTTTAATCCACACAATAATCCCATGAGAAAGCAATGACCTTTGTTTTACAGAAAAGGAAACAGCCTCAAAGAAATAAAGCAACTTGCCCAATGACACACAGCTAATAACGTGATCCTAGAAATTAATCACCTGAGGACCATTCTTTTACTCTGCAGCTCATCTCCTGGCAGTTTCTTTCTTTTTTTTTTAATACAGATATCAGCAAACGAAGTTTCATGGGCAGGCCTCTTGCTTCTGTAATTTAAGTTTTATGGGAACACAGCCATGCCCATTCCTTGATCTATTGTCTATGCTGTTCTTGTATACTATAGCAGAAGTGTTGAGATAAAACATATGCCTATAAAACCTAAATTGTTTACTATCTGGCTCATTATAAGTTTGTTGACCTCTGTCTATGCTACACCATACTGATTCCTGAATTAAATTAAAAGATAAATACCATAAAAAGAGAAGTTTGAAATTGTTATTTTTAGAGCAACATTATGAAGAAAAAAGACTAGAAAAAAGACTAGACTTGAGGAAGCTATAGCATTAAAATATAACAGAAGGAAAAAGGGGAATTCAGTAGTTCTTCCTTCTCTGTTCATCAAGAAAGAGAACCAGCATTCAAAAGAACTAGAGGGAAAAATTATTAGCCATTATAATAATAATACTTCATAAGGTTGTTGTAAAAATGGAATGAGCTAAAACACAAGATAAGGCGCAATGCCCACTGCATAGTCAAGGGTCAATAAACAGAGTTTATGCTTCACTGTGGCCCATTCTTTATCAGGTTTTGTTGATTCTGAGTCTGACCCTTTCTTATTGTCAGAACTGCTCTTTGGGAGTGGGGAGAAAAAAAGTCATTTGCACAGTTGCAAGTCCAAATCCCATAAGGATGGAAAATCTCCCTTGACATATGTGGATTCCATTTTCTCCAGAGAGCTATTTCCACATCTTGGAGGAAATTGCAGTCTCAGGTAGGGAAGCAATTAAGTCTGAGCCAATCTATTCACTTTTCCTCTGTCTAGCTCAAATAGTCCTATTTGTTACCATTACTACTTTCTCCCTAAAGAGGAACTGAAAGCTGGGGAGACAGGATAAGAATAAGGGAGTCCCGGGGCAACTTCAGTGCACTCCAGAGCATTGCTCATCACAATCCTCTCAGAATTTCTTGGAGGAAATTATGAGGAGAGGAAAAAAACCTGCCTAGTTAGAGCTTTAGATAACCTCAGTACAGGAACCAGCTGGGTTCTAGCAATTGCAATATAGTCATCTTGATTAAGTGCTGTGCATTTGCCAGAGACTACATTATTAATGAGCTCAGAAAGATGGTAAATTGTAATCTGAAGGAGGTGAGCAGAAAAGAAGCAACAGCCATCAGGATGAAAGGTATCACAACATTCAACACAAACTACCTATGACTTTCCTAACAGAAATAATTTGTATACAACAAGGATTTTTGGCTTTTAGAGAGCTGAGCCTGAATGTATGTTTTCTGTGGTGGCTTGTTTTATAGCACAGATTGAACTCTAGAAAGAGAATGTTACAGAGCCAAGTCATCTTACATATTCTTAATGATTGTAAAGTGTCTAGGTTTAATGCATGAAAATTCAGCCTATAAAAGCAGAGTGATGCATGCTGTATAAAAACTGTTGTTTGTTCCTCTTTAGTAGAATACAGTCAAATCATAGCAACATTTAGTAGAATACAGTCAAATCATGGCAACATTTAGTATTGGAGAGCAATACTGAATGAAATATCCCTTTATAACCTAGTTAAACAGCTGACTATTAAAGCTGTGCTTAAACACACTGGTAGCTTACTGCTCAGAGCAAACCAAATGCCCCAAACCCTATGTAAATAAATGATAATTCTCTCAGATTTGAGAGTTCTCCCACTGTTGACATGAATAATTCTGGCAACACTATAAATATTAATGGTTAAGACATCAAAATAAAACACAGCATTAAGAGACATGAGGGCCCTACCCTAATAAACCTACTTTTGTTTATGCAGAATGGTGCAGGAATCCATAAAATAAACATCTTTGTTTCTTCCTGCCTCTTGGCTAAACATTCTTGATTGCATACACTCTTAAAACTCAGGAAAATAGTGGGAAATATTGGCATTAGAAGCTACTAACATATCTGAAACAGACAACAGGTTTATGTACTGATAAGCTCTTGCCAATTCAAAGCAGCCAATAAAGACAATTTCTCCTTGCAGTTCCATTTTCTGAAGTGTGCATTCTGTTTCTATAGCAACTTTCATTTTGTTAACCTGTTACTCACATTAAAAGTCTGTTATTTTTAGCATAACATTTCCAGAAGCCTTAGGCAAAGAGAAGTGGGGAAAGTTGCAGCTCGAAGATAAATGTAATGTTCAATGTGAATTTTAATATATAGCACATTTGGTCAGCACACCGTCTATTGTAAGATTGCGCACAAAAACAGATTTTTTTAAAAGTTTAATGTTTATGAACTTTGCAGAATAAAACACCATACCTAATATCCTCTTTGGTGAACAAGGTAGGGTACAAATAAAATAACAATATCAAAATGGATTTATTTTCTACAGATTTTCACTTAAATAAAATCCAAGGAGAGAAACATATTGCTGAGGATTTTTTGTATGGTAGAGTCAAGGCATCTTCTGTTGGGTTGCAATTTTAAAAACACTGCTATAATATTTGGACATGTGGTGCTAATGAGATGAATTGCAGCTATGAAAAAAATCATATAAGAAACTGAATTGGGGGCAGGACAAGAGAAACAGTTCTGTCGACTGACACATAATAAATTGTGACACAGCCTGCCATTTGACCTTCACAGAAACAAATTGCTTCTTTTTTTCCCCAAAATATTGTCTTATCTTTCACTTCCCTATGAAAAATGAAGTCCCATGCAGTTTGCTATAATATGGCTGGGAATGAGCAACTTTATAAATACTCCCTGGTTTCCCCCTTTGGATTTGGGTGGGGAGAACGTTGCCCTTCATTTATTACAAATGATCTTAGAAATTAAACTTGACTTGAATTCTCATTGGGAACAATGATTCCATAACATTCTAATTAATGCTTTCTAATTATTAGAAAGACAGTGGAGTGGAGTGGATAATCACATGGCTTCGGGAACCAGGCTGCCTGGGTTTGAATTCCAGCCTCCTCAGTCACTAACTGGGTGACTTTTGGCAATTTACCTACCCATGCCACAGTTCAGTTTCCTCATTTGTAAAACAATGGCAATGATAGTTTCTTTCATGTTGTAATGAGAGCTAATTTATAAATGTAAAATGCTTAAAAAATTACCTAGTACAGAGTTTTATCAGCAGGATTGTCATTTTTATTCCTTAACTTCAAGCTTTCCTTCACTGCCCTAATTAGGAAAAAAACAATTATTTATCCTTTTACTGGCTGACTGATACAGCTAGGTACAAACTAATAATGTAGTTTTCTAATAGAAAAATTTCCACAAGTAACAGCGACTGATGAGGCTGGGATTCGTACCCAAGCAGTCTGGTTCCAGAAGCCAGTCCCTTGTCCACTCCACTTCTGCCTTTCTAATAATTAAAGAAGTTCAGTTAGAGGATTAGGAAATGATTGTTCCCATCCAGAATTCCAGTGATAGTTGCAATTGATCTCATTAGCCTTGTCTTTACATATTACCCCGAGGACTGCATCTTCTTGTATGAGTTCACAGGTCTAAGCATTCCCCAACTCACATACACTCAAAGGTGATAGTTCCTAAAGGGCACTGTCCATACCCTAGAACTCAGTTTCCTCCAACTATATGTTTATTTAGGTTTAATTTACATAGAATAAAATTCACCCTTTCAATGCACAGTTCTATTAGTTTGACAAGGGCACATAAAAACCACCAGTATATTAAAATATAGAATATTTCCATCACTACTCCAATTACCCTCTACCCCTTTGTAGTCCACACCCCTTATCCCACTTTCTGCCCCTGGTAACTACTAACTTATTTTCTCCTCCTATACTTTTGGCTTTTCCAGAATGCAATATAAATGGAATCATATGGTATGTAACCTTTTAAATCTGGCTTCTTTTACTTAGAATAATACATTTGAGATTTATCCATGTTTCATGTGTCTATACTTCATTATTTTTACTGATGGATAGTATGTATTTCATTGTAGGAATGTGCACAGTTTTAGAAATAAGTCTTAAGCCCATCACAAAAGGACAGTGTGCTTTTTAAATGTTCTAAGAATATATCATTCTAAATCAGATAAGGATTATATAAAGTCTCTCAAAAATAGCAGAAATTCCTGATGTTACCTCACATAGTGGTGAATCCTAGGAGCTCAATTCAAGGAAACCTATGAAATAGTTTCTTGACACTGTTAGTGGAGTATTCCATCTATGGTTTCCGTGGAGGGGGAAAAGGGGGAAGTATTAGAAAAAGAACCATAGACACATATCCTATCTCTAAAGAGACTGTTAATTGGTAGAGAAGGACAAGTACGACAAAATACAAAAGGTAAATTCACATTAATCAAACAGAGTTATAATCATAAAAATATATACTTTTTTCCTTCCCATCAATGTCCTTTACCAAATAGAGAGCAAAAGAGCAACCTAAGCTATATGAGATGTGTCAATTGAATGACTGTGATGACCCTCAAGTGGAGTGTGCCTTAAGGCAATGCTTATTTTATTCACCTTTTCTATTTCTCCTTTTGCTTCATGGTACATGATAATTGATGAGAGCTCACAAAATATCTGTTTAATAAATGTAAATTTCACTTTTTGCTGTAATGTTAACAAATACGGGGTTGTAAGTTTGGCTTATGATCTTTTAAAATGCATTATCTTTTCATGGCTAATCTGGGCTCAGATACAAAAATTTCGGATGTGCCCTTTCAGCTGCACCATACATTTTCCTAAGACTTCCCATCTGGATCATAATTCCTTTAATAAAATGGTTGTAGACTAATGATTCAATTTTCTCTGTTGCCGAGGAAAAGGGATGACGAAAGAAGTGTTTTCAATCACTGCCTACCAATGAATTTCACCCTAGGTATTTAAAAATCTATTATCAGCCTGTTTTCTAAGGAATGGTTTTCTCATTCATGATTTTTAATTATTACCTATTTTTATTACCTATTTTTGAAAGCAATATATTATCAGTCATTTGATCCTAAAGTTATAGTCTCATAAAAAATTAACTTTCTCACCATTAGGGCATTTTCCAATGCAGTAAAATATTCTTGCCATAAATGATAATAGTAAGTAATTAAAAAAATTGCTTGATAATCTCTGTGTGGGTAAATGTTAGTTACTCTCATTAGCAAGACTAGATTTTAAGTATAAAATTGTGATATTTGTTAAATTTTAGGATGCTTAATTTCTATAACTAGTATCTGCACCCTCAGATTTACTAGTGTGAACTATGACATGTGCAGAAAGAAATGTTTCTAGCTTCAGTCAATTATTTTAAAAAGATTTTTAACTTATTTATTTTTAGACAGAGAGGAAAGGAGGGAGAAAGAAACAAAGAGAAACATCAATGCGTGGTTGCCTCTTGCACACAGGGCCAGTAACCCAGGCATGTGCCCTGACTGGGAATTGAATAGGCGACCCTTTGGTTGGCAGGCCAGACTCAATCCACTGAGCCATACCAGCCAGGGTGGCTCCAGTCACTTCTTAAAGGGGCTGCTTACCTTGTCTGCACATTCTGGTCATCTGAGTGGTAATTATTATCATTTGCATCAACCAAGTTTAAGTACTTAAATATAAGCAGATATTTGGAGGATTTTTAGGTAAAATTTTTTTAAATAAAGATTGAGAAAAACTGAATGTACACCAGGGAAGATAATTATATATAATAAACTTTAACAAAGATTTACAACAAAATATAAATAAGTGGAAATTCTCTCTTCCTTTCTTCCCACTTTTTTCCAAAATGGATTACCATATTAGTCATAGAAGATGAAAGATAAGGAGCAAGAATTCTGAATATCTAACTCCTCAGCCAGCTGTTGGTATCATAAAAGGTAGATTAATGTGAGAACCCTAATCCCTCCTGAGCTATATTGAAACACAAGGCTGCCCATCATGCCTCTGCATGAAGGCTACATTTTAGAAGAGACTGGGTGGCTGACAGGTCTCCTTGCTCCTAGGTATAGTTGCTAATTTTGAAACTCAGCATCTTTCCAATTGATGATAAGCAGAGTTAAGGAAGCATTAATGCAAGGCAAACAATTTAAAGAAAAATACCTATTCCATATCCTGCGCTGACCACCCATTCAATTAAGAAAGAAAAATGCTCATAGAGTTGATTCAAAACAGAGCTAAAATATGCCTGTTTTCTAGATTGTCCAATTTGGTGACATAATAGCCTTTCCTAGTATTCTTTTGTCCTCTTCAGAATTTGTGTTTGTTTGTTTGTTTTATATAGCCTTTTTTTGGGCAACATTTATTTTTTAAAATTATAAATCATGTTTATTCTATTATAGTTGACTCAATTCTCACCCATTTATGCCCTCCACCCATCCCACTCCCACTCCCCACTCCTGCAGTCAATTCCCACTCTGTAGTCCATGATCATGGGTCATTCATACATGTTCTTTATCTAGTCCCTTCCCCTTCTTTCCGCCATTGTCCTCTTTCCCCATCCCCTCTGGTCACTTTCACTCTGCTCCATGTTCCCGTGCCTGTGGTTTATTTACTTTGTTAGTTTATTTTGTTGAATAGAGTCCACTTATAGGTGAGATCATATGGTATTTGTCTTTCATCAATTGGCTTATTTCACTTAGCTTAATATTCTCCAGTTCCATCCATGCTGTTACAAAAGGTAGGAGTTCCATCTCTCTCTCTCTTTTTCTTAAATGAAGATTGATTTTATTTATTCTTTTTAAATGTCAAAGTTAATTATAAAATATTTAAAACATTTAAAACCATTATAAAGTCTCAGCAATTAAACCAACATGATACCAGCACAGAAATAATCAAGTAGATCATTGAAATATAATGAGCATTCTAGAGACAAACATATATATCTGTCTAACAATGTAATGTATGATTAAGTTGATATTTCAAATCAATGGAGAAAATAAGTCTTATTTAACAAATAAGGTGCATGGGCCACTATTACTTGAAATAAAACTAATATAGAGCTCTATTTCACACATTTTACAAGAAATATTCAGGTGAGATAAAAATCAGTATGTAGAATCCAAGGAGTTATAGAAGAAAATAAAACTAATATTCTCCATGACCTGAAGTAAAATATTTAAACCCAGAAGTTATAAAGTAAATATTGACAATATGACTATATTAAACATTTAACTATATAGTAATACATATAAAAAGTTAAAGGACAAGGAATAGAATAGAAAAGTATTGGCAACACATCTAAAACATGGTTAATAGTTTTGGTTTTTTTCTTTTTTTTTTTTTTTAGGGAAAAAAGTTCTACAAATCTTTAATCCATAAATGGATAAAGAATACCAAAATGTCATTTAAAGCTTTTTTAAAAAAATAAATAGGCAAGAACTATACTAAACAGGTTTAGTTTCAACAAATAGTAAAGGAACAATTAAAATAATATCATTGTCACAATCAGATTAATGAGTATTAAAGATATTGGTAATATCAAGTATTGGCAACTGTGAAAGGAACTGGGTATTCATAGAAACATTTTCTTCATCTTAAAGCAGTCCCGTTAGCATATTTTGCTGTGCTGGTTTGGTGGAGGTGTATTCTTTTAGCCTTCTTTTGTCTGGGAAACTCCTTATTTCGCCTTCCATTTTCATTGAAAGCCTTGCTGGGTAGAGCAGTCTTGGTTGCAGGTTTTTGCTTTTCATGACTTGGAATATTTCTTGTCATTCCTCTCAGGTTTGCAGTGTTTCTGTTGAGAAGTCAGCTGCTAACCGTATTGGGGCTCCCTTATATATTACTACCTCTTTCTCCCTTGCTTGCTTTAGGATTCTCTGTTTGTCTTTATTTGCCATTTTAACGATGATGTGTCTTGGAGTGGGCCTCATGGGGTTCCTCTTGAATGGGACCCTCCGTGTTTCCTGGACTTATGTGAATTATTCTCTCCTCCAATAAGGGAAGTTTTCCATCATTACTTTTTCAAACAGGTTCTCTATCCCTTCTTCATCCTCTTCTCCTTCTGGTATCCTTATTATCCAGATATTATTACATTTCAAGTTGTCCTGCATTTCCCTCAATGCCTCTTCATTCTTTTTGATCTTTTTTTCATTTTCTTGCTCTTTCTGGGAACTGTTTTCTACCTTCTCCTCCAGCTCACTGATTCTGTCCTTAGCTTCATCTAGCCTGCTTTTGATTCCTTCTACTGTGTTCTTCATTTCAGAAATTGTATTCTTTATTTCCTCTTGTCTCTTATTGATAGTTTCTATGTCCTTTTTCATGCTGATGTAGTTTGTAGTAAGTTCCTCATGGTTTCCCTGTATTTTTTTGTAATTCTCTCTGAGATCACTGAGCTCATTGAGCTTCCTTAGGACCATTTTTTGGAAGTCAGTATCTGATAGTTGACTTGCCTCTATTTCATTTAGTTCTTTTTTGGGTTTCCTCCTGTACCTTCAACTAGGGGTTATTTCTTTGTCTTCCCATTATTTGTGAGACTCTTCTCTTTTGCCTCTGTTTCTTAAGTTGATCTGTCTTGATTTCCTGACTTTGTGGTGTCAACTTCTATGGTTGGAGACCGTGTTTTTACTTTCTGGATCTTCCTCTGATGATGTCAGATCCTGACCCTGTCTGACCTTAAGCAGTCTGTTTGAGACTTCCTGTAATCTACTGTTTGTGGCTGTCTCCTTTAGCTGTTAATCTATTCACTCTGCATTCAGCAGGCTGCCTTAGACAGCTGAGGGCGGGGTGGAGTTCCTCCTGGGGGTGGTGTTATTGGGTCCTCTCACTCTGATGCCGTATGGTGGAGGAGTCTGCACTGGGATCCTGCCTGGCTACTCTCTCCATCCTCTTCCCCAAAGTCTCTGTCCCCAGTCTGTCCTCAAGTGTTGCCAGACCCTTTAGTCAGGGATCTACTGTCTGTGGCTGCCACTCTGCAGTCCACAGGCAGCTTAGACAGCACAGGGTGGGGTGGAATTCCACCCGGGGGTGGGGCTATTGGGTCCTTTGATGCTGGTGCCACTCAGGGGGTGTGGTCTCTGCCTGAGCCAGATGGCTGCTGCTGCATGTGGAAGGAGTCACCACTGAGATCCTGCTGGCTACTCTCTTGTTTCTCTCCCCAAAGCCTCCTTCCCCAGTCTCTAGTCAGGCTTCTCCAGCCCACTCTGCCCCTGCCTTTGCTGGCGACCAGGGTAAGTGGCTGCAAGTAAAATTTTATGCGCTAGCCCTTTAAACAGTTCTTTGTGTCTCCAGCTGCCTGTCTCTGGCAGAGAGCAACCCTGCCACTTTTTGTAGCTGGCTGTTTTCTTTGTAATTTTTGGGCTCTGGTGCTGTGGGCTAGACATCCCCGCTTTTGGTTTAGACCCTGTTCTTCTCAGGGAGATTCAACTGGTCGTTTCAGTATCCTCCTGGTTCTGCCGCCCGTGGGCGCCCTGACTGCCTCCTCATGTTTTTACCGCATTCCTTACCAGTGAGATTGTGCTAAAGCCGATTCTTCTCTCTCCGAGGTTACAAGGCTCCACTTTTGCTACTGTTCAGTTGTTTGTTCCAGGTGATTTCTCCACAATTTAGTTGTCATTCCAGGTTTGTCCTGGGAGGAGGTCAGTGTGACTTCCACTCATTCCTCCCTCACCTTGATCTAACTCTACATAGCTTTTTAAGACTTCTTTTGCATCAATTGTATTGCAACTAATTCGCTATTCTTTGTCTTTTACTTCTTATTCTTTTAATTTAGATTTTTATATTATTTTTAATTTTATTTTTATTTTAAATTTCACATTGTACCCTTCTCTTGTCTTACTCCATTTTCTCTTCTTCCTGGACTTCCTTATTTTCATTGTAAATCTTATTTTCTCCCACACTACACCTTGTTCCTATTTCTTACTCTTACTATTTCTCTTCCCTTTATCCTCTCAAAATCATTTTTCTTTACTATAGACATCTCATATTCTCTTTTCTCTTTCATATTATATTCTTATTCTCTTTCCACCTTTATTAATCTTTGCTCAGCTATTGTTGATATTGACCCTACAGTGGTTTTTCTGCAATTTCGTTCCATTTTGTTCACTATTTTTAACATTTTATTTAAAATGTCATATGATCCTTTGTATTTCTGTGGTATCTGTTGTGACTTCTCATTCATTTTTTACTTTATTTACTTTGCTTTTCTCCCTTTTCCTTAGTGAATATTACATAATATTATTAACCAAATGTCACCTCAGTGAGAGAGAGTAAGAAAAAGAGAGAGATGTAGAGAGAGAGAGGAGAGAGCACTAAAACCTAATGTCAAAGAAAGGGTGACTAGGAACTTACCAAAATACAGTAGCAAGGATTTATTCTCCTATCTAAAATAAATTAAATTAATTAGACAAAACATATGAAACAGTGTTGTTAAGTCATGGACATCAGGCTATACCATAGTACATTGAGGACAAACACAGACAGACTGCATCAAACTTCCCAAGTTGAGATATTGCTAAGAGGCCTTGGAGAACAACAGATCTAAAGTTAACAGAAATTGCACTAGAGAGATAACTGCACAGAGAGAAAATTCTACAGATTTATAGGGGGTCCCTCTTAAATATTCAGTAGAGTACCCATCAACATATGCATGAAAATAAATCTATCCAAGACCAAGGAGAAAAAAAAAAAACAGCCAAAAGGATTCAAGGGAACAGTACTTGATGATAACGCAGGTCAATAATAGAGTTTGTTCTCACCAGCCAAACTGGTAATCTGCATTATTCATGTAACATTAGGTAGAGTCATCAGAAGAATCTTGCCTCAGTAGTGGAGAATAATTACTCCTAGACTAAATACTGCTCCAATTCTGACAAATAGGTCTTAAAAGCAAGACCCAAAAGGTAAACTGTTTCTGAGTAACTTAAATTCAACATACAACAGGCTCAAGAATATTTATAGAAATATAAAAGTATCCAGCATCCAGCAAGGTAATATTCACAATGTGTCACAGAAAAGAGCTTTGCAAAAGTTCTGCTTATTCTTTCCTGTGTGACTGATACTGGTTTTGTCACACATTGGTCCCCTGTAAATTTTTTTTTCTCTATTAAATCTTCATCATTGCTTATAGTAAATTCCCAAAATCTGTCTGTAATAAGTGTGGTCACCAGCCTAGCAGCATCAACATTAACTAGGAAGTTGTTAAAAATTCAAATTCTTGGGCTCCTCTCTAGAGCTATTAAATCAGAAATAGTGGGGTGGACCCTGTAATCTGTGTTTTAACAAGACCTCCAAGTGATTTTGATTCACACTAAAATTTGACTGGCTAACTATTTTTCTAATATTTCTACTCATCTGCACTTGTTTAGTTCATTGTAAAGTTATTTAGTCACTCCCTTGAGACTGGAAACTTCCTGAGAGAAAGATATGCCCCAAATGTTGACTCCCAGCACTCAGTAAAATCCTGTTGAAGGATTACTTCAAGATAAACTATCTTAATATGAGAGTGTATAATGGCCTGAAAATATCAGTTAGCGTTTTCATTTTTACAAAAAAAAAATCATTTGGAGTCATAATGCTTACAGAAATGTAGTTAATTGACCAGTTTATTTTTCTTTTTTCTATTTTTTAATTAATTTATTATTTTTTAATGTTTCAAATACATTTGTCTCCATTTACCTGCCACCACTTTCCCCTGTGCTTCCCACCCCCATCTCTCCCCTTCAATCCTTTCCCACCTTGGCTTGGTCCATGTGTCCTTCACACCTGTTCCTTGATCTGACCCTTCCCTTTCCCCTCCCTCCCTCTCTCCCTCCCATCCCTGTCTGTTTCTTCTTTCTTTCAATGTTGCTGGTCATATTTTACTTGTCTGCTTGCTTTGCTGATTAGGTTACACTTATAGGTGAGAATCATATGGTATTTGTCTTTCACTGCCTGGCTTATTCCACTTAGCATAATGCTCTCCAGTTCCATCCATGCTGTCACAAAGGGTAGTAGCTCTTTCTTTCTTTCCGCTGTTTTTCACAAAATGTTGAAAAAATGCTGGAC
The DNA here is from genome assembly GCF_021234165.1 of Pteronotus mesoamericanus. NCBI lineage: Eukaryota > Metazoa > Chordata > Mammalia > Chiroptera > Mormoopidae > Pteronotus > Pteronotus mesoamericanus. Next base: position 7,284,028 of record NW_026555072.1, read on the forward strand.
AAGACAGTACCAAACGGAAAGCTCAGTTGTCAACTCCTACATGCATCTCTCCTCATAACCATTTTCCTGGAACTTCAAAAAGTCAGAAGCTGCTGTGAGCGAGGAGAAAGAGAAAGAAAGTATACGAGACTTAATGAACGAAGCCCTGAACTTCTCCAAGAGCCTTAACATTACAATAGGTACAGTGCCCTGTGAAATTGCAATGATGCAGAAGGTTTGACAAATTGATTGTGATAACATTAACAAAGCCAGCTCCTGTACCTATTTTCTGATTTTAATTTGTACTCTTTATTCAAAAAGACACTCTTAATAAAATGTAGCTAAAAAGCTGTTGTAGACACTATATGGAAATTGTGTAAAAAATAATTAACACTTTTGGAATCAAGATCATTTTAAATTCTAAATGGAAAGCTATATTTTCCACCCGATATCACACTATGCAGAGGTTTCTGACACTCAGTGAAGTTACTGAAAAAAAAACACACATTAATAGAATGAAAAATGATGATCATTTGGTCCTTTTCAGATACATTTTAATGTAATGGTGCTCATCGATATTGAAATTTTTCCTGCTACAATCTGGTTACATAAGATAATATTAGATATCATTTTTCTTTTTTAAAAAATAAAAAAATATATATTAAATTTTTTAATATAGTTTCATCTGGTTTTCATATGTGAAAATATGTTCTATGTTCCTCTCCTGGAGTTCTAACAAAAAATAAGAAAATTATGTTTTCAGATGATTTTTCTGTCCTAACATAGTCAATATCTTAGGGATTTCTTGTCATTTCGCCTTCTGAAAGTTTGGCATTTAGAAAAATGAAATCCCATGAAAGAGTCTCAGTATTAGTTTTTATTAGAATCTCTGTATTTTTTTGTTTAATTTTTAAAAGTAAGACAATGGGAAACTAAGAAGCATTATCTTTCTGACTTGTGTCATTACAAAAAGGTCTTGCAGGACAAGAGAGGCAAGTAAATGCAATGTTTTCTATTATTCTGTCAATATTGACATTTAAGAAATTATTCATTTAAATTTAGGTTTATGTCTTATAAAATAGTTTAGTAGTAAAACTCCAAACCCTGTTGACTACACACTTTCATTTTACTTTTGATTTACTATTAATATCCTTTTCTTAATCCCATGTTGTCCTTTCGTATTTTTTCCACATGTACTTGTCTTTCAAATGAATTTTCCTGTTTTTCTAGGTTTTCCATTATTTTAAGTGGGGGCTATGTTTTCTATGAGTTATATAACTTTTAATATTTCTGACCTTTTTGAGAGATTTCCCTGAATCTTTCTTTATCCTTTGAGTATTCTTGAAACAGCTCAAAAATTACATAACTGAATCAGAAAAAATTTCCACATAGTTTTAAAAACTAGAAGAAATGAAGCAAAATGATAACAGAAGACCAAAGTGGAATTGCCATATCAATGGAAAATAAAAAGACATAAGTAGTGTAATAATGCAGTCAAATTCTCCCAATTTCCATATGTATAATACTTACGTTTATTGAGTCAGAAAAGATAAAATAGGAGAGACAAAAGTTATATTCTTAAGTACTTGTTTAAATATGTGATGGTTTCAACTTTACCTCCAAAAAATTCCCATGGATCTCTTACCAGTGCCCTTCCAACTTTGCCCCTCTGAAAAATCAACCTCCTGTAGAGCTTCGCTACTCTGTTAATTAAGTCCTGGGCTTGATGCTTGCTTTTTCTGATCTACGGCTGTAGAACAGCTTCTTTCTATGCTGCCAAGAAGACCACATGATTTAAATACATTTAGCTCTTAATTACTGATTAATCTATTTTGGTATTGCATTGCCTTTATCTAATATAATGGCCCCAAACAATAGCTGTCCAATGCCAAATCCTTAAAATTACTACTTCTAAACATCTCAAATGCCTGAGATATTGCAGAAACAAGTGCATTTCACTCCACCAATATCCCATTGGAGTTTTCCACTGGTGTAAATTTTAACAGTTGTACAATTACAGCATTCCATGAGCTTTCCAAATTCTGCCTACCATCAGTATTGGAGTTGGCATTGCCAGCCAGCCTGCAGATGATCCATCTCTAAAACATCATTTCATAATCTGCTATCTATGACCACTTTTGCACAAAGTGTCTCAGGCGAAGCTTCCAGAGAAACAGACTCTGAGATTCAGAGATTTACATTCAGGAAGTTTATTGGGGAATGTTCTTGGACCAAAAGAGAAGCAAAAAACAATATTGGCCAGAGGAAGAGGTTGAACTACAGTACAGTTATACCACCAACTTAAGCTAATTCATTGGGGGAGCTCTAAAACTGAGGTAGCATTTCAGCAGTGCCCCACCTTTCAGGCTTGGTGCACCAGCATCAGCCAATTATGAAATACAGCCTGTGTGATGCAGCATACTCTGTCCAAGGGTAAGTCCCCTGGAGTGCACAGCTATGACCTATCAATAGCTAACACTCCAGGCAGATGGTGGAATAAGTGATTACTTCCTAAAAGGCGCCTGGGTGGCACAGCATACTATCCGTTACATCCATAATATACAAAGAGAACTACAATTGAATTAACAAAAATAATTTTAAGTGAAAAACCAGTTCACAGAGAAGGAAATTCAATCAGAAAAACATTTGAAGAGATGCTCAGCTTTATGAGAAGTTAGAAAAATTCAAATTAAAACAAGATATATTTATTCATCAGATAATATATATTTTAAGGTTAATAATATTTATTGGTAATAATAACATAGAGGAAGTAGGATCTACATATGGCTAATGGGAATATGTCTGTGAACATAAATGAACAATTTGTACAGTGTTTAACAGCATTAAAATGCAAAATAAGTTGCCTATTTCCTCCAAGTTAATTTGTAGATTTAATGCAGTCCCAAAGTAAACCCCCAAAATATTGTTTGTTTAAACCAACAAACTGATTCTAAAATACATATAGAAATGCAAATGGTCAAAAATCACCAAGGCAAATTTGAAGAAGAAAAGAAACTGGGAAAGCTTTCATTAACAACACCAATATTTATAATAAAGAGACAGGAATTAAGATAGGGTGGTTTCAGTACAAGGGTAAACAAACAGACAAATAGAACAGAATAAAAATCCAAGAAACAGACCATCCAGATCTATATATATATATATATATATATATAGAGAGAGAGAGAGAGAGAGAGAGAGAGAGAGAGAGAAAGAGAGAGAGAGAGAGAAAGAGAGAAAGAGAGAGAGAGTCACTCAATTTACAACCAAGTGTCAGCCACTGAAATGTAGTAAAAATGAGTAGACTTTTCAATAAACAATGCTGGGCCAATTTATTAAATTTCCATATGTAAAAATAAATCTTGACCCCCTAGTTTGCCCTACATTTTAAAAAATGAATTCCAAGTGGGAAATAAACCTAAATGTTAAAGGAAAACAATAAAGTTTCTAAAATTGCACTGGCCAAGGGAATTTTCTGAGATGATGGATATATTCTCTCTCTCTGTTAACACAGTATTCATATGTGGTGACTGAGCACTTGAACTTAGAAACTAAATTTTTAATTTTATTTAAATTGAATTAATTTAAATAGCCACATGGATTCCCATAGTGGACACTGCAGTTCTAAAAGATAACATAGAAGAATATCTGCCATATGATGATTTGATGTTTTAACTTGACTAGACTGAATTACAGTTCCAAGGGAGATTATCAGGCAAAAATTAGGGAATGGAAAGGTGGGAGCAGCCATTTTGTAGCATACACAAGCATAATCTGGGTGCCACTGTAAAGGGATTTTTCAAATGTGATTCATGTTCATAGTCAGTTGACTTTACATTAATCAAAAGGGACATTATCTTTGTGGGCCTGATTTAATAAGTTGGAAGAACTTCAATAAAGACCGTAGGTCTTTCCTGAACTCAGAAAGTCCAAATAGCACCTAAGTCAGCAATTGCTCTCCCATCCCTCCTAGGTCTTCCTTCCTAACTGGTACCGGTGGACAATAAACTTGACCTACACTGTGCTGTTCTGGCCTGCTGGTGGTTTTCCCATGTATCCAGTCTGGCTGCATGGATGAGTGTTAACCAGTGTTTGTGGGATGGCAGCCTGCTCAGGATCTTGCCTCCCTGATTATCTGAGATACAGATTTTGGGCTTGCTTAGCTAGCTCCCACAAAATTCACTAACAATAAAAGAAATGATTGGCCAATTGTACTGTATTAAAATAAGGAACTTCTCATTATCAAAGAGTGTATTACAGCAGTGAAAAAGCAAGGACTGAATTGAGACAAGATATTTGCGATTTATATATTTCATGTCCAGGATATATATTTTATTTCTTAAGAGAGAGGGGAAGGGAAGCAAAAAGACAGAGAGAGAAACATTGATCCATTGCCTCTTACATGCACCCCAAACCCACAACCCAGACATGTGCCCTGACCAGGAATTGAACTGGCGACATTTTGCTTTGTGAGACAAAGCCAAACTAACTGAGCACACTGGTCAGGGCCAGGATGTATATTTTTAAAATGCCTCCAAATCAACAAGAAACAGAAAACCCATTTCTGTTTCTTTTTAATTAAAAAAAGAGTTCCATGTACTCATCTTCATTAGTTATTAAGGAAGTATTCAATACAATTAGAACCACAATAAGATATACAACAATGAGAATGGCTAAAATTAAAACAACAACAATAATAATTGTAAAGTTTAAAAACCTTCCAGTACTATGTGTTGATCAAGATATGAAGCAACTAGCCCTGGCTGATGTGGCTTTGTGGATTGAGTGCTGGCCTGTGAACAAAAGGGTCACTGTTTCGATTCCTAGTCAGAGCACATGCCTGGGTTGCAGGCCAGGCTCCAGCAGGGTGTGCGCGAGAGGCAACCACAAATAGGTGTTTCTCTCCCTCTCTTTCTCCCTCCCTTCCCCTCTGTCTAAAAAAATAAAATAAAATAAAAAATCTTAAAAAAAGATATGAAGCAACTGGAACAATCTTATGCTTCTGATGAGAGTATAAATTGATATATTTACTCTGAAAATCAGAAAAGTGTATGTGTTTCCAATTTACCATGTTTTTTCATCTATGATTAGTGATTTTTATTTTTTGTTAAAAAACTTTGCCTACTCCAAAGACATGACTATATTCTACCATGTATTCTCTTAAAGCGTTATAGTTTAAACTTTAATATTTAGGTTTATGATCCATACCAAATTAATTTTATATATGTGAGGGAGGGGGGTCAAGGATCATTATTTTCATAGAAATATTCAGTTCCTCAGACTCTCATTTAAGCTGTTCATTGAAAAGACTAGTTTTCTGTATGGAATTATATTGGCATACCTATTTCCTTATACGTTTATCTTGATGGGAAAAAAAGTTGATACATAGGATTAACCTAGTTTTTGGGTAAAAGAATAAAAAAAGTTTGGATATTTTAATATGAGAATTTAGAAAGGTACAGAAGTTACACAACAAACATTTCACATTGGTTACTTTGAACAAGGGCAAAGATTGAAGGGTTAGAAGAGCAGATTATGAAATACTTCTTTTTATGTGTCTTTATTATTTGACTTGTATGCAGGATCTCTTTACTCTTGTAACTTACAAAAGTTTTGATAAAATGATAAAGCAAGATGAAGTATCATAATCAAAACAAGGAATGTAATCTTTTTCCTTTTTGAAATTTCTCCTCTGGGGTCTAACATTTTCTACCTTGCATCAAAGATTTTTGTATATTTTTCCTGGTTACTGCTGTTACAGAACTTGTCATAAAGTAGTGGGACCACATTATATTCATGTTTGCAACCCCAGTGTAGACTTTTATAATGCCAGGGTAGGGTTTAGTCAGATGAAAGAGAATGAGCAAAACAGGGGTTTCTCCTCAGTTTAGCTCCTTAGGTGATGCTGTAAATTATTTCTTTTATGGTAAATAATTATATCCTTTGTATGAATGCTAGATGGCTCTCTTTCATTTTAAAATTTCATTATGAACAGGAATATAAGCCTTTGAAACTACATACATAATAAGCTCAAAACACTAGCTTTGAAAACTAACTCAGCCATTAACTTAGATTGCACTTCTTATATTCTGAAAGCCATGCTGAAGATTTATCTGTTTCTCTCTTCTAACTTTCACATCTAACTAATCTTTGTCTGAAGGACATGTTCCTAGTAATCAAAAGCATGCCTCAGTGGTGCTAATATACAAAACAAAGTGACCTTGAGAGAGAAAATAATTTTCACCGAATCGTTTTCCAGGCAATTATCTCCAAAGGTACAGAGAAGGGATATTTACTATTCTCTCTTCTCTCGCAAGGGAAGAACATTGAAAAATTAATTTTATTTCCCTAGGAGAGACTATAAATCTTCATATAATATATTATGAAAGGGTAAGATATTGTTGACGTGGTTTCAATGTATTGCTGACATTTTAGGTAGCCCTAAGAGGATCTCGAAACACTATTTAGTTGTCTATAATGTATGCCTAAAAAACAGGAAACTTTGGCCATGGTTGCTGTGGCTCAGTGGATTGAGTGCAGGCCTATGAACCAAGGGGTTACTTGTTTGATTCCCAGTCAGGGCACATGCCTATGTTGTGGGCCAGATCCCTGGTTGGCGGAATGTGGGAGACATCAACACATCAATGTTTCTATCCCTCTCTTTCTCCCACCCTTCCCAACTCTCTAAAAATAAATAAATAAAATATTTTTGTAATTTTATTTTAATTTATTTTTTCAAATACATTTCTCTCTGCTTCCCATGCACCACTTTCCCCTGCCCCCTCTCTCCTTCCCTCCCTCAGCTCTACCCTTTGGTTTTGTCCATGAGTCCTTGCTATATGTTCCTTGAATTTCCCCTTCACTTCCTTTTCCGCACCCCCACTCCCTCCTTCCCTCTTCTCTCTGTTGATTTATTTTTCCTTTCAGTGTTGCTGGTCTTATTTTCCTTGATTCTTTGTATTGTTGGTTAGGTTCCGCTTATAGGTGATATAACATGGTATTTCTCTTTCGCCCCTGCCTTATTTCGCTTAGCATAATGCTCTCTAGTTCCATCCATGCTGTCGCGACTTTTAGTAGTTCTTTTTTTCTTTCTGCTGCGTAGTATTCCACTGGGTATATGTACCATGACTTTTTGATCCAATCATCTACTAATGGGCATTTAGGTTGCTTCCAACACTTGGCTATTGTCAGTTGTGCTGCTATGAACATTGGGGTGCATAGGTTCTTCTGTATTGGTGCTTTGGTGTTCTTAGGGTATAGTCCCAGCAGGGGGAATCGCTGGATCAAAAGGCAGTTCCATTTTCAGCTTTTTGAGGAAATTCCACACTGCTTTCCACAGTGGCTGCACCAATGTACATTCCCACCAACAGTGGACTAGGGTTGCCTTTTCTCCACAGCCTTGCCAGCACCTGTTCTTTGTTGATCTGTTTATGATGGCCATTCTGACTGGTGTGAGGTGGTACGTCCTGGTGGTTTTGATCTGCATTTCTCTGATGGCTAGTGGTGCTGAGCATCCTTTCAAATGCCTCTGGGCCCTCTGTATCTCCTCCTTGGAAAAGCGTCTGCCCAGGTCCTTTGTCCATTTTTTGATTGGATCGTTTGTCTTCTTGGAGTGGGGTCGAGTGAGTTCTTTATATATCTAGGAGATCAAACCTCTCTGATGTACCATTAACGAATATATTTTCCCATACGGTTGGCTCCCTTTTCATTTTGCTGATGGTTCCTTTAGCCGTGCAGAAGGCTTCTTATTTTGATGAGGTCCCACTTGTTTATTCTTTCCTTTATGTCCCTTGCTTTAGGAGACATATCAGTGAAAAAATTGCTGCGTGGGATATCTGAGAGTGTCCTGCCAATGTTCTCCTCTAGGACTTTTATGGGGTTGCGACTTCTATTTAAGTCTTTTATCCATCTTCAGTTTATTTTTGTGTATGGTGTCAGCTGATGATCCAATTTCAATTTCTGGCATGTAGCCGTCCAGCTCTCCACACAACACATGTTGAAGAGGCTATTATTGCTCCATTCTATGCTTCTGCCCCCTTTGTCAAATATTAGAGGCCCATAGAGACCTGGGCTTATTTCTGGGCTTTCTATTCTGTTCCACTGGTCTATGGGTCTGTTCTTGTGCCAGTACCACATTGTTTTGAGTATAGTGGCTTTGTAGTAGAGTTTGATGTCCGGTATTGTGATCCCTCCTACTTTGTTTCTTTATCAAAATTGCTGCGGCTATTCGGGGTCGTTTATGGTTCCATATACATTTTTGAAATGTCTGTTCTATCTCTGTGAAATACGTCATTGGTATCTTAATAGGGATTGCGTTGAATCTATAAATTGCTTTGGGTAGTATGGACATTTTGAGGATATTAATTCTTCCAATCCATGAGCATGGTATATGCTTCCATTTATTTGTGTCTTCCTTCATTTCTTTTTTCAATGTTGTATAGTTTTCTGCGTACAGGTCTTTTATGTCTTTGGTTAAATTTATGCCTAGGTACTTTCTTTTTCTTCTTGCTATATCGAATGGTATTTTTTTTCTGATTTCTTCTTCTTTTATTGCATTGCTGGTGTACAAAAATGCCTTTGATTTCTGAATGTTGACTTTGTATCCTGCTGTTTTGCCAAATTCACTTATTAGGTTGAGGAGTTTTTTGGTAGAGTCTACAGGGTTCTCTATGTACACTATCATGTCAGCCGCAAACAATGATAGGTTTACATCCTCCTTTCCTATTTGGATGCCTTTTATCTCTTTCTCTTGTCTGACCGCTGTGGCTAGGACTTCCAATACGATGTTGAAAAGAAGCAGGGAGAGCGGACCTCCTTGTCGTGTTCCCGATCTTAGTGGGAAAGCGTTCAGTTTTTGCCCGTTGAGTATGATATTGGCTGTAGGTTTTTCATATATGGCCTTTATTACGTTGAGGAATGCCCGATTTATTCCCATTTTGCTGAGTGTTTTGATCATAAATGGGTGCTGTACCTTATCGAATGCTTTTTCTGCATCTATCGAGATGATCATGTGGTTTTTGTCTTTTCTTTTATTTATGTGATGTATCACGTTTACTGATTTGCGCATATTGACCCATCCCTGCATGCCTGGGATGAATCCCACTTGATCGTGGTGGATAATCTTTTTCATGTATTGCTGGATGCGGTTTGCCAATATTCTGTGGAGGATTTTAGCATCTATGTTCATCAGCGAAATTGGCCTGTAGTTTTCTTTCTTTGTAGGGTCTTTATCTGGTTTTGGGATCAGGGTGATGCTGGCCTCATAGAAAGAGTCTGGGAGTCTTCCCTCCTCTTGGATGTTTTGGAATAGTCTGAGAAGGACAGGGGTTAGCTCTTCCTTAAATGGTTTGTAAAATTCTCCTGTGAAACCATTCGGCCCTGGGCTTTTGTGTGCCGGGAGTTTCTTGATGACTGCTTCAATTTCCCCAGCTGTTATCGGTCTGTTCAAGCTTTCTGTTTCTTCCTCTTTCAGTGTTGGAAGATTATACTTTTCTAAAAATTTGTCCATTTCATCAAGATTTTCAAATTTCTTGGCATATAATTGTTCATAGTAGTTTCTGACGATCCTTTGTATTTCTGTGGTCTCAGTTGTTATTTCTCCTCTTTCATTTCTGATATTATTAATTTGGGTCCTCTCCCTTTTATTCTTGATGAGTCTGCTTAAAGGCTTGTCAATTTTATTTATTTTTTCAAATAACCAGCTTCTGGATTGGTTGATCCTCTGAATTGTTCTTTTGGTCTCTATGTCATTCAGTTCTGCTCTAATCTTGACTATTTCCTTCCTTCTACTTGCTCTGGGATTCATTTGTTGTTGTTTCTCCAGTTCTTGAAGTTGTAGTGTTAGGTCTTTTATTTGAAATGTTTCTATCTTTTATAGGTAAGCCTGTATTGCTATGAACTTCCCTCTCAGGACTGCCTTTGCTGTGTCCCATAGGTCTTGGGCTGTTGTCTGTTAATTTTCATTTGTCTCCAGAAATTTTTTGATTTCTTCTCTTATTTCATTATTGACCCATTCATTGTTTAATAGTCTACTGTTCAGTCTCCATGAGTTTGCAAGTTTTTGAAGTTTCTCTTTGAGGTTGATTTCCAGTTTCAATCCCTTGTGGTCCGAGAAAAAGTTTGGTATTATTTCAATTTTCCTGAATTTGCTGAGGTTTGCTTTGTGTCCTATCATGTGGTCTCTCTTTGAAAAACTGCCATGAGCATTTGAAAAGAATGTGTATTTTTCTTCTTTGGGATGTAAGATTCAATATATGTCAGTTAAGTCTCTTTGATTCAGTGTGTCATTCAGCGCCACAATATGTTTATTAATGTTTTGTTTGGAAGATCTGTCCATTTTTGTCAGTGGGTTGTTGAAATCCCCTACTATCAGTGTGTTGCTGTCTATATCTTTTTTTGAAGTCATCCAACAATTTCCTTATAAACTTAGGGGCTCCTATATTGGGAGCATATAAGTTGACAATGTTGATGTCTTCTTGATAGATTCTTCCTTTATGTATTATAAAGTGCTCCTCTGGGTCTCTCTTTATGGCCTTTGTTTTGAAATCTACTTTGATACAAGTATGGCAACCCCGGCCTTTTTCTCATGCCCTTTCTCTTGGAATATTTTTTTCCATCCCTTTACTTTGAATCTGTGTAGGTCTCTTGCTCTGAGGTGGGTCTCTTGCAGGCGGCGTATGTGTGGGTCATGTTTCCTTATCCATTCAGCTACCCTGTGTCTTTTGATTGGGGCATTTAGTGCATTCACATTGAGAGATATTAGTGATAGAAACTTACTCATCTTTTCTCTTTGTACCTGTGTTCCTCTCTCTCTCATTCTTTTCCTTCATCTGCTTAAACCAGTCCCCTTAGCATATCTTGGAGTGCTGGTTTGGTAGAGATGCATTCTTTTAGCCTTCTCTTGTCTGGGAAACTCCGTATTTCCCCTTCTATTTTAATGGAGAGCCTAGCTGGGTAGAGCAGCCTTGGCTGTAGGCCCTTGCTTTTCATGGCTTGGAATATTTGTTGCCATTCCCTTCTGGCTTGTAGTGTTTCTGTTGAGAAGTCTGCTCCTAGGCTTATCGGGGCCCCCTTGTATGTTACTTTCTCCTTCTCCCTTGCTGCCTTGGGGATTCTCTCTTTGTCTTTGATAGTTGCCATTTTAATGATGGTGTGTCTTGGAGTGGACCTCTTTGAGTCCCTCTTGAGTGGGGTCCTCTGTGCCTCCTGGATCCATGAGAGCCTTTCTCTCCTCATATTAGGGAAATTTTCCATCATTACTTTTTCGAGGAGGTTCTCTATCCCTTGCTCCTCTTCTTCTCCTCTGGTATCCCTAGTATATGGATATTATTGCGTTTCAGGTTGTCCTGCATTTCCCTAAATGCCTCTTCATTCTTTTTGAGCTGTTTTTCCATTTCTTGTTCTTTCTGGGAGCTTCTTTCTACCTTATCCTCCATCTCATTGATTCGATCCTCGGCTTCATCCAGCCTGCGCTGGATTCCTTCTCCTGTGTTCTTCAATTCAGAAATGGTATTCTTCATATCCTCTTGTGTCTTCTTGATAGTTTCTATGACCTTTTCCAGGCTGATATAATTTGCTGTAAGATCCTGATAGTTTCTCTGCAGTTTCTCATAGTTACCTTTGAGCTGGCTGAGCTCATTGAGCTTCCTTAGAACCATTGTTTTGAATTCAATATCTGATCGTTCCCTTGCCTCTATTTCATTTAGCTCTCTCTCTGGGGAGTCCCCTTTTCCACTCATTTGGGGGGGAATTTCTTTTTCCTCCCATTTTTGTGAGAGCCTGTTAAGTAATTTTTTCCTTGACTTTTCTTTCTGGGCCTGCCTCTGATGATGTCAGTTGTTGACCCTATATGACCTTGGGTTGTTTGTTTGAGCCTTCCAGGAGTCTACTGTCTGTGTCTGACTCCTGCTTGGGGCAGCTCTGTTACCCCTTCGGTCAGGGCTGGGCTATTTTTTGGGATCGCTTTGCACTCATGCTGGCTCCTTGAGCGCGCTCCCGGCGTGGCCGGATCCCCCACCTGCCTGGGCTCGCATGTGCTTGCCCCAGACCAGGGGGCTTATTCGCGACCTCTCGTACTCATCTGGCGCCCCTGGCCGGTGAGCTCCCCAGCACTGGTCTTTTTAGGGTCTTCTATTGTGTGTTTTCCCCGCTTTTGGCTCTTTGGGTGTTGCTTGCCCTCGCCAAATGGGGACTACGGAAATGGGAGGAAGTCAGCTTTAGGACTCTCCGGTTAATCCTGTCTCCGGTGTCTCCTCCAGGGACTCTGGACAGCTCTGTGACCCCTTCGGCCGGGGATCTACTAATGTTGTGGGCCGCTCCGCAATCGCGGGCCGGCGGGTCAATTTACGCCTGCCCTTGCCGCTCTGTGCACTCCCTTGCAGGCCGTATCGGTGCCAATCTGTGGGAGGCCTTGCTGGCCGGTGCTAGCATTTGCCAGCCCGCGCGGGTCACACACAGGCTCGCCAACCCTCCCCGGTCACTCGGCGCAAGTGTGTGCGCCTGCCCTGGGTGTTTTTGGGGTGTCTATGTGTGCTTTTCGGCTTTTGGCTCTTTGGGGGTGTGGCCTCTTCCTGCGCAATGGAGACTACGGCAAGGATAAGGTGTCGGGACTCCCTGGTTCCTCCTCCCGTTCTTTCCCCAATGCCTCCGTTTCCAGACTCTCCTCAGGGGCCTCCAGGCAGTTCCATGACCCCTTCGGCCAAGGATCCACCCCCTGTGTGGACTGCGTTTCAATCGCAGGCAGTCTGGTTCATGCGCGCCCCGCTTCTGCCTCTTTGGGGTTGCACCTTTTCCAGCCCACGATGGAGACTACAGAACGGGGAGGGAGTCGGGACCCTCTGGTTCCTCCTCCCGTTCTTTCCCCAACGCCTCTGTCTCCAGTCTCTCCTCAAGGCTCTCCCATCCAGTCTGCACTCAGTCCCCCAGCTCACATGCACAAGCTGTGTGCGGAGCGCCCAAAAGGCAGGTTAATTGATTCCCTTATGCCTGAACGAGATGGTAGCTGCAGAGTGGGAGGTGCGTTATCCCCTGGGCTCCACCGGCCGCCGTGTCAGTTCTCTTCACAAAGTTTTCCTCGCCAGTCTTTTCCCAGGCACCAGCCCACCCTGCTGCCGCCTCTACCCAGAGATCAAGGAGGGTGGCTGCCACTGCAGTTTTTGCGTTGGCCCTTTAAATGTCTCTTTGCATCCCCAGCCACCTGTCTCTGGCAGAGAGCGCCCCTAAGCTTTCCGGGGTTGCGTTTTGTCTGTATTTTCTTGGTTTTAGCTGCTGTAGTTTAGGCGTCCCTGTTTATGATTCAGACCCCGTTCTTCTCGGGGGAAGCTAACTGGCCATTTCAATGTCCCTCTGGTGCTAGTGCCCATGGGCACCCAGCCCACCCTCTCGAGCCTCCACCGCACTTCTCACCCATTGGGATGTGTGAGAGTCAAATCCACTGTGTGTCCGCGGCTCCAAGGCTCCTCTCCCACTATCGTTCCATTGTTTTCCCGGTGACTACTCCACTATTTAGTCGCAATTCCAGTTTGGTCTTCGGAAGAATTCAGCGTGACTCCCATTCACTCCTCCGACATCTTCTCTTCTGCCTTCCATTTTACTTGAGAACCTTGCTGGTTAGGGTAGTGCTGGCTGCAGCTTCTTCCTTTTCATTACGTGGAATATTTCTTGCCATTACTTTCTGGCTTGCAGTGTTTCTGTTGAGAAATCAGCTGTTAGCCCTATCAGGGCTCCCTTGTATGTTACTACCTCTTTCTCTGTTGCTACCTTTAGGGTTCTTTGTCTTTGATGTTTGCCATTTCAATTATGATGTGTCTTGGAGTGGGCCTCAGTGGATTCCTCTGGATTGGGACCCTCTGTGCTTACAGAGCTTACATGACTATTTTCTCCAATTAGGGATGTTTTCCATCATTACTTTTCCAAACAGGTCCTCTATCCCTTTTTCCTCTTCTTCTTTTATCGCTATTATATGGATATTATTACGTTCCAGGTTTTCATGCATTTCCCTCAATGCTTCTTCATTCTTTTTGAGTCTTTTTAAAATTTTTTTGCTCTTTCTGGAAGCTTTCTTCTATCTTGTCTTCCAGCTCACTGATTCAGTCCTCTGCTTCATCAAGCCTGCCTTTGGTTCCTTCTACACTGTTCTTCAATTCAGAAATTATGTCTTGCATTTCTTCTTGCCTGTTACCAACAGTTTCCTTGTCTTTTGTCATGCTGAAATCATTTGCAATAAGTTGTTCATAATTTCCCTGTAGTTTTTGGTAATTATCTCTGAGCTCACTGAACTCATTGAGCTTCCTTGGAACTATTGTTTTGAACTCAGTATCTGACAGTTTACTTGGCTGTATTTCATTTAGTTCTCATTGTGGGGATTACTCCTTTCCCTTCAACTGGAGAGTGTGGCTTTTTCTTCCCATTATTTGTGAAATTATTCTTTTTTGCTTCTGCTTCTTAAATTGATCTGTCTTAACTTCTTGACTTTGTGATGTGAACTTCTGTGGTTTTTAAAAGCAAGGAACTTCTAAAACAAGTTGTAAGTATTCACATGGGTGATATTTTTAATGTTTCTGGAATTTTTACATATGCAGTATAGAAGTTATATTAATGAGCACCTAACCAAATGATATCTGGAGCCTAGGAGAAGAAACAGAAGGCTGATAGAAAATTAGTCCAATAAACTGAAGGCTTTCAGAGAAATAAATGCCAATGTCTACAATGCTATGTTTTTGTGTTACAATTTGCATCAACACTAGGGGCATGACAAAATTGAAAACTCTGCCCTGGCTGGTGTGGTTCAGTGGACTGAGCGCTGGCCTGTGAACCAAAGAGTCGCGGGTTCAATTCCCAGTATGGGGCACATGCCTGGGTTGCAGGCCAGGTCCCCAGCAGGGGACACAAGAAATGCAACCACACATTAATGTTTCTCTCCCTCTCTTTCTCCTTCCCTTCTCCTCTCTAAAAATAAATAAATAAAATATTTGTTTAAAAAAAAAAAGAAAACTCACAGTCTAGTGAAAATTATTTTAGATTAACAGGACATTCAAAAACCTATGTACAGAACCAGAATCAAGTCCTCCAAAGGCTGGGTTAGATCATGGAAGTTCCTCAATGTCTTGTTCTGCAATCAGTGATGGGTCCACATAATTATGTCATATGATAAGATATGTGTTTTCAAAGATGACCCAATACTAAAAGCACTGCATAAATATCTCTACAAATGCCTCAGAATAATTTAATGAAGTTCAATATCTTTACTGGTAAAACTCTTAGTGAAAAAATCACTGAAAGTTATGTCTTTTAGAAGATGGTGGAGGAGTGATTGTAAGTAACACTGACCTCCTCCCAGGATCATCCTGGAATTACAATTAAATTGTGGAGAAATCACCTGGAAAACAACTGAACAATAATGAGAGAGGAGCCTTAAAACCTCGGACAGACAGGAATCAGATTTAGCACAACCTAACTGATAAGGAGTGCAGTAGAGGTTTGAGAAGGTGGAATAGGCACCCACTGGCAGCAGTGCCAGAGAGATATTGAAACAGCCAGTTGGACCCCCTGAGAAGAGCTGGGTATAAGCCATATGCGGGTATCTCCAGCCTACAGCACCAGAGCCCAAGAAGCGCACAGATAACAGCCAGTTGTGAAAAGGAGCAGTGTGCCCTCTGCCAGAGACAGACGGCTGGAGACACAGCAAGCCATTTAAAGAGTCAATGCAAAAATTTGTAGTGGCAGCCACATTACCTGGGTTCTGCCCGTGGCAGGGGCAAAGTGGGTTGGAGTCGCCTGGGGAGAGAGTAGAGAGGGAGGCTTGGGGGAGAGAACTGAGAGTGGACGGCAGGGTCCTGGTGCTGACTCAAGCCCTATTCCACAGCTTCCCTCCTGCTCAGGCAGACCACAACCTCTGAGCTGTAGTAGCATGAAGGGACACAATAGCCACGCTACCAGTAGGCTTGGCCCCAGCCCACCATTGCACAAGCCCGAGTGCTGAGTACAGAGCGGCAGTCAGATAGTAGATCCCTCACTAAAGGGGGTGCAGAGTGGTCTACAAACATTTGAAGAGACTCTGGTGACAGAGGCATTAGGGAGAGAACTGAGGAAGTAGCCAGGGGGTGGGGGGTTGACCCCGATGCTGACTCCTCCCCCAGTAGCAGCAGCCATCTGGCTCAAGCAGACCACTACCCACCAGCATCAGCAGTGTGAAAGTACACACTTGACTCCTCCACAGGAGGGACTCTACCCCAACCTGACTGATGAGGGCAGAGTGACTAGATTAACTTCAGGAAACAGACACAGACAGTAGATTCCTGGAAGTCTTCTAAGGACTGCTTGAGGTCAGATGGGGTAAACAGGTGACATCATCACAGGAAGATCTAGAAAGAAAGAAAGAAAAAAAAAACCCAGCAGTCTCCTACCACAGAAGTTCACATCACAAAGTCAAGAAGTTAAGACAGATCAATTTAAGAAGCAGAAGCAAAAAAGAATAATTTCACAAATAATGGGAAGAAAAAGCCACACTCTCCAGTTGAAGGGAAAGGAGTAATCCCCACAATGAGAACTAAATGAAATACAGCCAAGTAAACTGTCAGATACTGAGTTCAAAACAATAGTTCCAAGGAAGCTCAATGAGTTCAGTGAGCTCAGAGATAATTACCAAAAACTACAGGGAAATTATGAACAACTTATTGCAAATGATTTCAGCATGACAAAAGACAAGGAAACTGTTGGTAACAGGCAAGAAGAAATGCAAGACATAATTTCTGAATTGAAGAACAGTGTAGAAGGAACCAAAGGCAGGCTTGATGAAGCAGAGGACTGAATCAGTGAGCTGGAAGACAAGATAGAAGAAAGCTTCCAGAAAGAGCAAAAAAATTTTAAAAAGACTCAAAAAGAATGAAGAAGCATTGAGGGAAATGCATGAAAACCTGGAACGTAATAATATCCATATAATAGCGATAAAAGAAGAAGAGGAAAAAGGGATAGAGGACCTGTTTGGAAAAGTAATGATGGAAAACATCCCTAATTGGAGAAAATAGTCATGTAAGCTCTGTAAGCACAGAGGGTCCCAATCCAGAGGAATCCACTGAGGCCCACTCCAAGACACATCATAATTGAAATGGCAAACATCAAAGACAAAGAACCCTAAAGGTAGCAACAGAGAAAGAGGTAGTAACATACAAGGGAGCCCTGATAGGGCTAACAGCTGATTTCTCAACAGAAACACTGCAAGCCAGAAAGTAATGGCAAGAAATATTCCACGTAATGAAAAGGAAGAAGCTGCAGCCAGCACTACCCTAACCAGCAAGGTTCTCAAGTAAAATGGAAGGCAGAAGAGAAGATGTCGGAGGAGTGAATGGGAGTCACGCTGAATTCTTCCGAAGACCAAACTGGAATTGCGACTAAATAGTGGAGTAGTCACCGGGAAAACAATGGAACGATAGTGGGAGAGGAGCCTTGGAGCCGCGGACACACAGTGGATTTGACTCTCACACATCCCAATGGGTGAGAAGTGCGGTGGAGGCTCGAGAGGGTGGGCTGGGTGCCCATGGGCACTAGCACCAGAGGGACATTGAAATGGCCAGTTAGCTTCCCCCGAGAAGAACGGGGTCTGAATCATAAACAGGGACGCCTAAACTACAGCAGCTAAAACCAAGAAAATACGCAACCCCGGAAAGCTTAGGGGCGCTCTCTGCCAGAGACAGGTGGCTGGGGATGCAAAGAGACATTTAAAGGGCCAACGCAAAAACTGCAGTGGCAGCCACCCTCCTTGATCTCTGGGTAGAGGCGGCAGCAGGGTGGGCTGGTGCCTGGGAAAAGACTGGCGAGGAAAACTTTGTGAAGAGAACTGACACGGCGGCCGGTGGAGCCCAGGGGATAACGCACCTCCCACTCTGCAGCTACCATCTCGTTCAGGCATAAGGGAATCAATTAACCTGCCTTTTGGGCGCTCCGCACACAGCTTGTGCATGTGAGCTGGGGGACTGAGTGCAGACTGGATGGGAGAGCCTTGAGGAGAGACTGGAGACAGAGGCGTTGGGGAAAGAACGGGAGGAGGAACCAGAGGGTCCCGACTCCCTCCCCGTTCTGTAGTCTCCATCGTGGGCTGGAAAAGGTGCAACCCCAAAGAGGCAGAAGCGGGGCGCGCATGAACCAGACTGCCTGCGATTGAAACGCAGTCCACACAGGGGGTGGATCCTTGGCCGAAGGGGTCATGGAACTGCCTGGAGGCCCCTGAGGAGAGTCTGGAAACGGAGGCATTGGGGAAAGAACGGGAGGAGGAACCAGGGAGTCCCGACACCTTATCCTTGCCGTAGTCTCCATTGCGCAGGAAGAGGCCACACCCCCAAAGAGCCAAAAGCCGAAAAGCACACATAGACACCCCAAAAACACCCAGGGCAGGCGCACACACTTGCGCCGAGTGACCGGGGAGGGGTTGGCGAGCCTGTGTGTGACCCGCGCGGGCTGGCAAATGCTAGCACCGGCCAGCAAGGCCTCCCACAGATTGGCACCGATACGGCCTGCAAGGGAGTGCACAGAGCGGCAAGGGCAGGCGTAAATTGACCCGCCGGCCCGCGATTGCGGAGCGGCCCACAACATTAGTAGATCCCCGGCCGAAGGGGTCACAGAGCTGTCCAGAGTCCCTGGAGGAGACACCGGAGACAGGATTAACCGGAGAGTCCTAAAGCTGACTTCCTCCCATTTCCGTAGTCCCCATTTGGCGAGGGCAAGCAACACCCAAAGAGCCAAAAGCGGGGAAAACACACAATAGAAGACCCTAAAAAGACCAGTGCTGGGGAGCTCACCGGCCAGGGGCGCCAGATGAGTACGCGAGGTCGCGAATAAGCCCCCTGGTCTGGGGCAAGCACATGCGAGCCCAGGCAGGCGGGGGATCCGGCCACGCCGGGAGCGCGCTCAAGGAGCCAGCATGAGTGCAAAGCGATCCCAAAAAATAGCCCAGCCCTGACCGAAGGGGTAACAGAGCTGCCCCAAGCAGGAGTCAGACACAGACAGTAGACTCCTGGAAGGCTCAAACAAACAACCCAAGGTCATATAGGGTCAACAACTGACATCATCAGAGGCAGGCCCAGAAAGAAAAGTCAAGGAAAAAATTACTTAACAGGCTCTCACAAAAATGGGAGGAAAAAGAAATTCCCCCCAAATGAGTGGAAAAGGGGACTCCCCAGAGAGAGAGCTAAATGAAATAGAGGCAAGGGAACGATCAGATATTGAATTCAAAACAATGGTTCTAAGGAAGCTCAATGAGCTCAGCCAGCTCAAAGGTAACTATGAGAAACTGCAGAGAAACTATCAGGATCTTACAGCAAATTATATCAGCCTGGAAAAGGTCATAGAAACTATCAAGAAGACACAAGAGGATATGAAGAATACCATTTCTGAATTGAAGAACACAGGAGAAGGAATCCAGCGCAGGCTGGATGAAGCCGAGGATCGAATCAATGAGATGGAGGATAAGGTAGAAAGAAGCTCCCAGAAAGAACAAGAAATGGAAAAACAGCTCAAAAAGAATGAAGAGGCATTTAGGGAAATGCAGGACAACCTGAAACGCAATAATATCCATATAGTAGGGATACCAGAGGAGAAGAAGAGGAGCAAGGGATAGAGAACCTCCTCGAAAAAGTAATGATGGAAAATTTCCCTAATATGAGGAGAGAAAGGCTCTCATGGATCCAGGAGGCACAGAGGACCCCACTCAAGAGGGACTCAAAGAGGTCCACTCCAAGACACACCATCATTAAAATGGCAACTATCAAAGACAAAGAGAGAATCCCCAAGGCAGCAAGGGAGAAGGAGAAAGTAACATACAAGGGGGCCCCGATAAGCCTAGGAGCAGACTTCTCAACAGAAACACTACAAGCCAGAAGGGAATGGCAACAAATATTCCAAGCCATGAAAAGCAAGGGCCTACAGCCAAGGCTGCTCTACCCAGCTAGGCTCTCCATTAAAATAGAAGGGGAAATACGGAGTTTCCCAGACAAGAGAAGGCTAAAAGAATGCATCTCTACCAAACCAGCACTCCAAGATATGCTAAGGGGACTGGTTTAAGCAGATGAAGGAAAAGAATGAGAGAGAGAGGAACACAGGTACAAAGAGAAAAGATGAGTAAGTTTCTATCACTAATATCTCTCAATGTGAATGCACTAAATGCCCCAATCAAAAGACACAGGGTAGCTGAATGGATAAGGAAACATGACCCACACATACGCCGCCTGCAAGAGACCCACCTCAGAGCAAGAGACCTACACAGATTCAAAGTAAAGGGATGGAAAAAAATATTCCAAGAGAAAGGGCATGAGAAAAAGGCCGGGGTTGCCATACTTGTATCAAAGTAGATTTCAAAACAAAGGCCATAAAGAGAGACCCAGAGGAGCACTTTATAATACATAAAGGAAGAATCTATCAAGAAGACATCAACATTGTCAACTTATATGCTCCCAATATAGGAGCCCCTAAGTTTATAAGGAAATTGTTGGATGACTTCAAAAAAGATATAGACAGCAACACACTGATAGTAGGGGATTTCAACAACCCACTGACAAAAATGGACAGATCTTCCAAACAAAACATTAATAAACATATTGTGGCGCTGAATGACACACTGAATCAAAGAGACTTAACTGACATATATTGAATCTTACATCCCAAAGAAGAAAAATACACATTCTTTTCAAATGCTCATGGCAGTTTTTCAAAGAGAGACCACATGATAGGACACAAAGCAAACCTCAGCAAATTCAGGAAAATTGAAATAATACCAAACTTTTTCTCGGACCACAAGGGATTGAAACTGGAAATCAACCTCAAAGAGAAACTTCAAAAACTTGCAAACTCATGGAGACTGAACAGTAGACTATTAAACAATGAATGGGTCAATAATGAAATAAGAGAAGAAATCAAAAAATTTCTGGAGACAAATGAAAATTAACAGACAACAGCCCAAGACCTATGGGACACAGCAAAGGCAGTCCTGAGAGGGAAGTTCATAGCAATACAGGCTTACCTATAAAAGATAGAAACATTTCAAATAAAAGACCTAACACTACAACTTCAAGAACTGGAGAAACAACAACAAATGAATCCCAGAGCAAGTAGAAGGAAGGAAATAGTCAAGATTAGAGCAGAACTGAATGACATAGAGACCAAAAGAACAATTCAGAGGATCAACCAATCCAGAAGCTGGTTATTTGAAAAAATAAATAAAATTGACAAGCCTTTAAGCAGACTCATCAAGAATAAAAGGGAGAGGACCCAAATTAATAATATCAGAAATGAAAGAGGAGAAATAACAACTGAGACCACAGAAATACAAAGGATCGTCAGAAACTACTATGAACAATTATATGCCAAGAAATTTGAAAATCTTGATGAAATGGACAAATTTTTAGAAAAGTATAATCTTCCAACACTGAAAGAGGAAGAAACAGAAAGCTTGAACAGACCGATAACAGCTGGGGAAATTGAAGCAGTCATCAAGAAACTCCCGGCACACAAAAGCCCAGGGCCGAATGGTTTCACAGGAGAATTTTACAAACCATTTAAGGAAGAGCTAACCCCTGTCCTTCTCAGACTATTCCAAAACATCCAAGAGGAGGGAAGACTCCCAGACTCTTTCTATGAGGCCAGCATCACCCTGATCCCAAAACCAGATAAAGACCCTACAAAGAAAGAAAACTACAGGCCAATTTCGCTGATGAACATAGATGCTAAAATCCTCCACAGAATATTGGCAAACCGCATCCAGCAATACATGAAAAAGATTATCCACCACGATCAAGTGGGATTCATCCCAGGCATGCAGGGATGGGTCAATATACGCAAATCAGTAAACGTGATACATCACATAAATAAAAGAAAAGACAAAAACCACATGATCATCTCGATAGATGCAGAAAAAGCATTCGATAAGGTACAGCACCCATTTATGATCAAAACACTCAGCAAAATGGGAATAAATCGGGCATTCCTCAACGTAATAAAGGCCATATATGAAAAACCTACAGCCAATATCATACTCAACGGGCAAAAACTGAACGCTTTCCCACTAAGATCGGGAACACGACAAGGAGGTCCGCTCTCCCTGCTTCTTTTCAACATCGTATTGGAAGTCCTAGCCACAGCGGTCAGACAAGAGAAAGAGATAAAAGGCATCCAAATAGGAAAGGAGGATGTAAACCTATCATTGTTTGCGGCTGACATGATAGTGTACATAGAGAACCCTGTAGACTCTACCAAAAAACTCCTCAACCTAATAAGTGAATTTGGCAAAACAGCAGGATACAAAGTCAACATTCAGAAATCAAAGGCATTTTTGTACACCAGCAATGCAATAAAAGAAGAAGAAATCAGAAAAAAAATACCATTCGATATAGCAAGAAGAAAAAGAAAGTACCTAGGCATAAATTTAACCAAAGACATAAAAGACCTGTACGCAGAAAACTATACAACATTGAAAAAAGAAATGAAGGAAGACACAAATAAATGGAAGCATATACCATGCTCATGGATTGGAAGAATTAATATCCTCAAAATGTCCATACTACCCAAAGCAATTTATAGATTCAACGCAATCCCTATTAAGATACCAATGACGTATTTCACAGAGATAGAACAGACATTTCAAAAATGTATATGGAACCATAAACGACCCCGAATAGCCGCAGCAATTTTGATAAAGAAACAAAGTAGGAGGGATCACAATACCGGACATCAAACTCTACTACAAAGCCACTATACTCAAAACAATGTGGTACTGGCACAAGAACAGACCCATAGACCAGTGGAACAGAATAGAAAGCCCAGAAATAAGCCCAGGTCTCTATGGGCCTCTAATATTTGACAAAGGGGGCAGAAGCATAGAATGGAGCAATAATAGCCTCTTCAACATGTGTTGTGTGGAGAGCTGGACGGCTACATGCCAGAAATTGAAATTGGATCATCAGCTGACACCATACA
Organism: Pteronotus mesoamericanus; assembly: GCF_021234165.1. Taxonomy (NCBI): domain Eukaryota; kingdom Metazoa; phylum Chordata; class Mammalia; order Chiroptera; family Mormoopidae; genus Pteronotus; species Pteronotus mesoamericanus. The sequence continues at coordinate 7,306,966 of NW_026555072.1, forward strand.
CAAAAATAAACTGAAGATGGATAAAAGACTTAAATAGAAGTCGCAACCCCATAAAAGTCCTAGAGGAGAACATTGGCAGGACACTCTCAGATATCCCACGCAGCAATTTTTTCACTGATATGTCTCCTAAAGCAAGGGACATAAAGGAAAGAATAAACAAGTGGGACCTCATCAAAATAAGAAGCCTTCTGCACGGCTAAAGGAACCATCAGCAAAATGAAAAGGGAGCCAACCGTATGGGAAAATATATTCGTTAATGGTACATCAGATAGAGGTTTGATCTCCTAGATATATAAAGAACTCACTCGACCCCACTCCAAGAAGACAAACGATCCAATCAAAAAATGGACAAAGGACCTGGGCAGACGCTTTTCCAAGGAGGAGATACAGAGGGCCCAGAGGCATTTGAAAGGATGCTCAGCACCACTAGCCATCAGAGAAATGCAGATCAAAACCACCAGGAGGTACCACCTCACACCAGTCAGAATGGCCATCATAAACAGATCAACAAAGAACAGGTGCTGGCAAGGCTGTGGAGAAAAGGCAACCCTAGTCCACTGTTGGTGGGAATGTACATTGGTGCAGCCACTGTGGAAAGCAGTGTGGAATTTCCTCAAAAAGCTGAAAATGGAACTGCCTTTTGATCCAGCGATTCCCCTGCTGGGACTATACCCTAAGAACACCAAAGCACCAATACAGAAGAACCTATGCACCCCAATGTTCATAGCAGCACAACTGACAATAGCCAAGTGTTGGAAGCAACCTAAATGCCCATTAGTAGATGATTGGATCAAAAAGTCATGGTACATATACCCAATGGAATACTATGCAGCAGAAAGAAAAAAAGAACTACTAAACGTCGCGACAGCATGGATGGAACTAGAGAGCATTATGCTAAGCGAAATAAGGGAGGGGCGAAAGAGAAATACCATATTATATCACCTATAAGCGGAACCTAACCAACAATACAAAGAATCAAGGAAAATAAGGCCAGCAACACTGAAAGGAAAAGAAATCAACAGAGATAATAGGGAAAGAGGGAGGGGGCGGGGAAAGGAAGGGATGGGGAAAAGGAAGTCTTTGGGGATTTCCATGTACACAAAATTTGGAAATGAGGAAGTAAAACTATCATTGTTTGCCGATGACATGATAGTGTACATGGAAATCCCCATAGCCTCCACCATAAAACGACTCAACCTAGGGAAAAGGAAGGTAAAGGTAGCATGGACTCCGGGACAAATCCAAAGGGTAGAGCTGAGGGAGGGAAAGAGGGAGGGGACAAGGGAAAGTGGTGCGGGGTAGGCAGATATATATGTTTTTAAAAAAATAAATTAAAAGAAAATTGAAAAAAGTAAATGAGACAAGTAAACATGAAAAAATAAATAAATAAAATGGAAGGCAAAGTAAGGAGTTTCCCATACAAAAGAAGGCTAAAAGAATTCATCTTTGCCAAACCAGCACTACAAGATATGCTAAAAGGACTCCTTTAAGAAGTTGAAGAAAAATAGTGAGGAAGGGAAAAAATGAATAAATACCTATCAATAATAACTTAAAATGTAAATGGATTTAATGTCCCAAACAAAAGGCATAGAATAGCTGAATGGATAAGACAACATGACCCACACATATGCTGTCTACAAGAGACCCATCTGAGAACAAATGACCTACACAGACTGAAAGGAAAGGGATGGGAAAAAATTTTCTAAGCAAATGGACAGGAAATAAAAGAAGGTGTAGCAGTACTTATATCAGGCAAAGTAGATTCAAAAGAAAGACCATTAAAAGAGACCCAGAAGAAAACTTCATCATACTCAAAGGAAGAATCCATCAAGAAGACATAAACACTGTAAACCTATATGCACCCAATATAGGATCACCCAAATATATAAGGAAAATCTTGGAGGACTTCAAGAAAGATATATACTGTAACATACTGATGGTAGGGGATTTTAACACCCCACTGTCAAAAATGGATAGATCTTTCAAAGAAAACATCAACAATGATATTGTAGAACTTGAGACTCAACAAACCTTTAAGTTGACTCATCAAAGGAAAAAGAGAGAGGACCCTAATAATATCAGAAATAAAAGAGAAATAATAACTGATATCAGAGAAATACAAAGTATGATAAGAAATTACTATGAACAATTATATGGCAAGAAATTGGAAAACCTTGATCAAATGGACAAATTTCTAGAAAAATATAACCTTCCAACCCTGAATGAAGAAGAAGCAGAAAGCCTAAACCGACCAATAACAGCTGGTGAAATTGGAGCAGTTATCAAAATACTCCCAGCACATAAAAGCCCTGTACAGGATGGTTTCACAGGAGAATTTTACAAAATATTTAAGAAATAACTAACCCCTCTTCTTCTCAGACTATTTCAAAGAATCCAAGAAGAGGGAAAACTCTCACACTCTATTTATGAGCTCAGCATCATCCTAATCCCAAAACCAGATAAAGAATCAAGAAAGAAAACTACAGGCCAATATCGCTGATGAACATAGATGCTAAAATCCTCAACAAAATATTGGCAAACCGCATCAAGAAATACATTAAAAAGATCATCTACCATGATCAAGTGGTATTCACCCCAGGGATGCAAGGATAGATGAATATTCATAGATCAATAAACGTAATACATCACATAAACCAAAGGAAAGACAAAAACCACATGATCATCTCAATAGATGTAGAAAAAGCATTCAATAAGGTACAGCACCTATTTATGATAAAAACTCTAGGCAAAGTGGGAATAAAGGCGACATCCTTCAACATAATAAAGGCCATATATGAAAATCCTACAGACAACCTCATTCTCAATGGGCAAAAACTAAAAGCTTTCCCACTAAGACTGGGAAAAAGACAAGGATGTCCACTTTCACCATTTCTATTCAACATAGTATTGGAAGTCCTAGCCACAGTTGTCACACAAGAAAAGGAAATAAAAGACACACAATTTGGAAATGAGGAAGTAAAACTATCATTGTTTGCAGATGACATGATAGTGTACATGGAAATCCCCATAGACTCCACCAAAAAACGACTCAACCTAGTAAGTAAATTTGGCAAAACAGCAGGATACAGTGTTAATATTCAGAAATTGAAAGCATTTTTGTATACCAAAAAATGAAATATCAGAATCAGAAATCAGGAAAAAAAAAATCCCCTTTGCTATAGCAACAAGAAAAATAAAGTACCTAAGAATAAACTTAACCAAGGAGGTAAAAGACCTGTATGCAGAAATCTCTACAACACTGAAGAAGGAAATTAAGGAAATAAATAGAGGCATATACCGTGTTCATGGATTGGAAGAATTAACATCTCAAAATGTCTATATTACCCAAAGCAATTTATAGATTCAATGCAATCCCTGTTAATATACCAATGACATATTTCACAGACAAAAACCAAACATTTAAAAAATTTATATGGAACTATAAATGACTTCAAATACCCACAGCAATTTCGAGAAAGAAAAATGAAGTAGAAGAGAGCACAATACCTGACAACAAACTGTATTTCAAGGCCACTGTAATCAAAACAGTCTGGTACTGTCATAACGAAAGACACATATATCAGTGGAACAGAATAGAGAACCCAGAAATAAACCCATTTCTCTATGGTCAATTAATATTCAAGAAAGTGTACAGAAGCATAAAATGGAGTAGAAATTGTTTCTTCAACAAATGGTGTTGGGAGACCTGGACAGCAACATGCAAAAAAATTTAAATTAGACCATCAACTGACACCATACACAAAAATAAACTCAAGATGGATAAAAGACTTAAATATAAGTCACAACATCATAAAAGTCCTAGAGGATAACATACTCAGGAAACTCTCAGATATCCCACACAGCAATATTTTCACCGATGTGTCTCCTAGAGCAAGGGACATAAAGGAAAGAATAAACAATTGGGACTTCACCAAAATAAGAAGCTTGTGCACGGGAAAGAAAACATCAGCAAAATGAACACGGAGCCAAGTGCATGGGAAAATATATTTGCCAATGACATCTCAGACAAGAGTTTGATCTCCAAAATATATAAAGAACTCACATGACTCCACTCCAGGAAGACAAACAATGCAATTATAAAACGGGCTAAGGACCTGAACAGATACTTCTCCAAGGATGACATACACAGGGCCCAAAGACATATGAAAGGATGCTCAGTGTCACTAGCTATCAGAGTAATGCAAATTAAAACCACCATGAGGTACCACCTCACACCAGTCAGAATGGCCATCATAAACAGATCAACAAACAACGGGTGCTGGTGAGGCTGTGGAGAAAAGGGAACCCTAGTACACTGTTGGTGGGAATGCAGACTGGTGCAGCCACTCTGGAAAGCAGTGTGGAATTTCCTCAAAGAGCTAAAAATGGAACTGCCTCTTGACCCAGTGATTCCACTGCTGGTATTATACCCTAAGGATCCCAAAACACCAATTCCAAAGAACCTATGCACCCCAATGTTCATTGCAGCACAATTTACAATAGCCAAATGCTGGAAGCAACTTAAGTGCCCATCAGTAAATGAGTGGATCAAAAAAGTATTTACACAATGGAATACTGTGCAGTAGAGAGTAAGAAAGAGCTACTACCCTTCACATCAGCATGGATGGAACTGGAGAGCATTATGCTAAGTGAAATCAGCCAGTCAGTGAAGGACAAATACCATATGATCTCAGCTATAAGTAGAACCCAATCAGCAAAACAAGCAGGCAAGGGGAATATGGCCAGCAACATTGAAAGAAAGAAGAAACCAATGGGGATGGGAGGGAGGGAAGGAGGTGGGTAGCGGGGAGGGGAAAGGGAAGGGTCAGATCAAAGACCTGGTGTGAAGGACACATTGACCAAGCCAAGGTGGGGAAAGATTAAGGGGATGGGTGGGGCAACGAAAAGTGTTGGCGGGTACATGGAGACAAGTGTTTTTGAAAAATTAAAAAATATATATTTAAAAAACAATGAAATAAGTATAGGAACACTTATAGTGCATTTACAGTGTGCCATGTGCCATTACATAGATTTCACATATTTCTAAAAGACATAAATTATTTAATACTCACAATAAACCCTCATGATAAAAACATTATAGAGTATTGTACTTTCATGGAATAAACGCTTTAATATATTCAGAGAAGAGTGTGCAGAGAGGTGGTAGGCAAGGTTAGAAACAAAAGCAGAAGTTATATCATTGAAGTTCTTAAGTGACTTGCTAAAGGATTATACATCTTATGCAGGTAGGATGAGTTCAATCAAGGGTGTAAGAAAAATATTCAGTGGATGTTTAAGAAAAATGAATTCATGAAAGAAGAAATGATATATGAACCTTGTACAGGTGCTACAAAGGCATTTGATAAAATCCAATCTCTAATGTTGATGAAACTCTTAATTAAAGTAGACTAATAATAAATAGCACTGACATAACATATGAAATATTATTTTAGTCATGTTATATATGTGATATATAAATATATTGCATTATATCATGCCATATTATACTGATATTCAAGAATTAAGCATTTATATAGAACAGTTATTATGAACCAGTTTTTTCTCTCTAGATTTTAATTCACTCTTGTTAGCATATAATACTTGTTAAAGTGTAGTTTTTTAATGTCCCTTAGAAATTTGTTACTGCATGAATGTTTGTTTATTAAGAAAATGAAAACTCTCACCTCAGGTCTCATTTATTAGGTATTTTCATTTAGTTCACCTTTTTAATTGTTGTTTAAGTACAGTTGTCTCCATTTCCCTCCAACCATCCTCCCCTGCCCCACCCATCCCCACCTCCCACCCTCAATCCTACCCACTTTGGCTCTGTCCATGGATCCTTTGTATATGTTCCTTGATGACCTTTCAAGCACTGTTTTAAGCATCTTTCATATTGTAACATTTCAATGAATTTATAAGGGAGACTCCAAAATATTATCTTCTGGAGGGTGGGCCTCTTGTAGTATAGGCTTCCCCCACTAGGTGAGTGTTGTAGGAACACATCTGTATTAGTGGGCCAGCTGGCATTGTTGTGAGAGGCTGTGTTCAGCTTCAGTGAATTTTTTTGAAGATTCTTTCAATGTGTTTGCCCATTTCATGATGGGTGATTTACAAGTGCACCTGCCCCACAATGCACTAAGTGTTCAGCAGTTTTTGACCAAAAACGGCATGACCCCTTTGCCCCTATCCTTCTATTTACCTGATCTCACACCAAGTGACTTTTTTTTTGATTCCCTGGATGAAAAAATTCCTCAAAGCAAATTGTTTTGCAGATGTGGAAGAGGTAAAACAAAAAATGGTGGAAGCACTAAAAGCGATCAAAATAAATGATTTTCAAAATTGTTATAAGCAGTGGAGAAAAAGTCTTGGTAAGTGTATTATATCACATGGTGAGTACTTTGAAGGTGACTTAAATTTCATCATGTAAGAATAAAAACATGATTTTTTATAAATACATTATGGGTTTTTGGATCCCCCCTCGTAATCTTTACAAAGCCCTATGAGGTAGTGTTATTATTGCCATAATATTCAGATGAGGAAGTTAGTGCTAAAAGTTTAAGTAGCTTGTCCAAAGTCATAAAGCATTTAAGTAGCAAAGCCAAAATTTGAACCAGAATGATTTCTTCTATGACATACATCTCAAACAAAAGGATGGAATCATGTCTAATAGACACTCAACACATTTCCTTTAAAGCAAGAACAAGGTAAATATACCCATTATCACCAGAAACATTTATTATGTTCTATAAGTAGTAATCAATGCAAATATATAAGAAAAAGGAATGAGAGGAATAAATGTTGGAAAAGAGAAGTTAAACATTTTTTTCATGATTTTATAGATGTAATTTTTGAAACCTTAAACAATAAAAAATCGGTAAAGAGATTATAGACAAAATTAATTAATATTAAAAAAATGTTAACTATTTGTACATAAATAAAAATCACTTAGAAAATCAAAAGTGTCAGCACTCTTTGGGCAAATAATGCTAGGAAAGCATTTAGAGTTGAACAAGATGTGTAGGAATGCAATAATACATTCCACAGAAGGTCATCTCAGGAAAAGGACGTTAGAAAGGATTTATTATAGGATTTAGGCTTGTTGCTGGTGCTTTAGGGGAGAGTTCAAATGGGACTTTGTTCTGAATTGCATGCTGTCAGGAAATGGAGGTAATTCTGTGATTACCTTAATAATAAATCTTCTCTGGAAAGAGAGAAGATTGGAATAAGGCCAAAGTTATAATTGGTAAAGGAACAGCAGTCACATGTGGGTCCAAAGAGGAATCATTTTTGTGCTATGGAAGAGATTGTGTTTTTGTTTTTGTTCAAGTATGTTTAGAGTGGTCTAGCTTTTATCTTAACACACCAAGGTTGCAGAGTGGCTTTGTCTGATGTTGGTTTTCTATGAAATTGTTTTTATATTCTATAGGAAATGACCAGATCAGTTCCTAGATGTCAGGGGCTGCTTATCTCTTTCTCAAAAGAAATAAAATATCTCACAATACCTGAGTTAAAACACTTGGGAATAAGTTTAAAAAGGAGGGGGATATAATTAAAAAGGGGCCCACAGAAAGCTTCTTGGCTGCTGACAATGTTGCTTTTGACCTGAGTTGTAGTTACGATACCAGACCACTTCACCGCCAGTGGCTGGCCCTGCCCTGACATGGTCTAGGATCTTTCACGTGTGAAACAACCTCCAGGTTCTTGACTCACCCAGGATAAGTTAGAGTGAGAACAAAGCAAGTTTTATTCAGGTAGAGAAATAGAAAAAGGCCAGGATACAGGCACCACTATGAAAGGACCAAAAGTACATGTCCAAGGGGACACAGGCCAGCTTGCAAGTGTGTCATACACATGGTCAGTTAGCTTTGGGATTGTATTTTGGAGGTCATCATCTCCAAGCTTTGTGGTGCCAAATTCTGACTCCACATTCTGATTGGGAAGTGGCCTTTTTCCTAATATGGTATCTTCTGGAAATGTCATGGCATTCACCGCCCTGGACTCCCTTCTACTTTTGGTGTCAATTTTCATTACAATCATGGTATAATGAGCTTTGGGGTTATACTTGGGTCAATTTTTCCTCCATCTATTATTAGCCTGGTTGTAACTGTTTTTTTTTTTTAAATCTATCTCCCTGACTATGGTGATTTATACTATCTACTCTTAGGCATATTTAGTTAGAGAGAATAGGGTATTGTAATTTTATCAGCTGGCTGTTAATTCATCAGCTAGTCCACCTGTTTATTCAACCATTTGTCTCAGTGTCCTCATTCCAATTGCCAGGTAATTTTCCTAGTTTCTTACTAACTTGCCTCAGTTATATGTTCTCATGTTAAAATAATGTGTTAAGCTAGATATTCAAGGTGGTATTCACACTTTATGAGGGTTTTGTTTCATCATATTTATTTTAACAATATGTGTATTCAATTTAATTTAAATTTATAAAAGTTAAACTAAATTATTTAAAAATACACATTCTCAAAAGAACTATGGTTTATAAATATTAAAAGACTAGCCCTGGCTGGTATGGCTTAGTGGATTGAGTACCAGCCTGTGAACCAAAGGGTCGCAGGTTCGATTCCCAGGCAGGGCACATACCTGGGTTGTGGGCCAGGTCTCCAGTAGGGGGCATGTGAAGGGCAACCATACATTGATGTTTCCCTCACTTCTCCCTCCCTTACCCTCTCTAAAACATAAGTAAAATATTTTTTAAAATATTAAATGGATAAATAAATAGAAAACTGCCTGTGTTAGTTAAGGTTCTCCAGATAATATTACCAATAGCTTATATAGGTATATAAAAAGTGATTTATTATAGAAATTGGCTCATATGGTTACATAGGCTGAAAAGTCCCACAATCTGCTATATGCGAGCTAAAGACACAGGAAAGTTGGTGATATAATTCTGAGTCCAAAGGCCTAAGAACCAGGACATGTGGTGTCTCAGGGCAAGAAAGTGTAGATGTCCCAGGTCAAGAAGGAAGAGAGAAAGAGAATTAGCCTTTCCTTTGCCTTTTTGTTTGGGCCCTCAATGGATTGGATGATACCCTCCCACATTACTAAGAGCAGATTTCTTTACTCAGTCAACTGAATAAAATTCTAATCTCTTCCAAAAACATCCTCACAAACAGACCCTGAAATAATCTTTTAACAGCTATCTGAGCATCCCTTAGCCCAGTTAATTTGACACATAAAATTAATCATTACACAGTCTTGGAAGAGAAGAACTAGAAATAAATCTTTAGAAAATTTAATATTCAATTTTTGTGTGGAGGCATACAAGCTTGCAAAAGAGACACAGGTCAAGTGGCCACAGAAATGTGAGGACACTGGGAGTGTTATATCATGGAGCCTGTAGTAAACTGAATAATGACCCTCCAATAACGGTTATGTCCTAATCCCTGGAACCTGTAAATATTGCCTGATAAGAAAAGACTTTACAGATGTGTTCAGGTTAAGGATCTTGAGATGGAGCATCGATTATCCAATAGGTGCCAAATGTATTCGCAAATGTCCTTATAAAGGGAGGCAGGAGAAAATTTGACTATAGAATAAGAAGGCAGTGCAACAACAGAAGCAAAATATTGCATGGCTGGCTTTGAAGTTGGAAAAAGGGGCCATGAACTAAAGAATGCGGGCAGCCTCCAAAAGGTAAAAAAAAAGGGAAGGAAACATTCTTGACACTTTAATTTTGGCCCAGTGAAACTGATATTGGGCTTCTGACCTCTAGAGTGTAGGAGAATGAGTATGTATTGTTTTAAGCCACCAAGTTGGTGTTTCTTTTTTACTGAGGTAATAAGAAACCAATATAGAGTCCAATAAGAGAATTTCTTAAAGGAACATGGAACCAACAGTGTTACGTGCTTTTGAGATGGCAAGTCTGTTGCATTTAGAAACATGGATATTATTGTTGGACTTTTTTAGTAAATGATAGGCTCCAAAGCCAGATAGGAATGGATGGAGAAAAGACTGGGAGGTGTAGAAAGCCCTCCTGTATTCTCAAATCACCACTAGGTAGAAATAAGCATCTGAGGTGGCGGGGAGAGTTATTCTCTATTCCTGCCATTCTATACTATTAGAAAGAAAAACACACATCTTTAGTTTAAAAATAGTAAAAAATATTTAGTTTTAAATGTTATGGATAAACATAGAAATATCATTGAAATATCCCCATGAAGAATAGATGGGATAGGAGAATTTTGAAGATGGAAATCAACTCAGAGATTATAACAGCAGTGCAAGTGAGTAATTATGACTTCAATTGAGGCAGTATTTTTTATTATACTTTTCCATGATTATTTATCCCCCTTATAACCCTCCCTCTGCAGTCACCACACTACTGTCCATGTCCATGAGTCCTTTTTCCTTTCTGCTCAATCCCTCCACGCCTTAACTCCTCCCCCATCTGTCAACCTGCTGTCCATCTATGAGTCTGTCTCTATTTTGCTTGTTAGTTTGGTTTGTTCATTGGATTCCACATATGAGTGAAATCATATTGTATTTGTCTTTCTCTGACTGTCTTATTTCACTTAGCATAATGTTCTTCAGGTCCATCCATGCTGTCACAAAGGGTAAGATTTCTTTCTTTACAGCCAAGTAGTATTACATTGTGTATATGTCCCATAGTTGTTTTATCCACTCATCTGCTAATGGATACTTGGGCTGCTTCTATATCTTGGTGATTATAAATAATGCTGCAATGAACATAAGGAGGCTTATGCACTTTCAAATTAGTGTTCTGTGTTTCTTCAGATATATTCCCAGAAGTGGGCTCATTGGAGTCAGTATTGTTGATGGTGGAAATAAATAATAAATATGAGAAGCATACAGATAAGGAACTGGTGGTATTTGATCACCATTAATGTCAGTAGAGGTGAAAAAAGAAGTGAGATGTCCTATATTCTTGTTTGAGTGACCAAGAGTCACATTTATCTTTATAGAAAACACAGAAACCTGGCAGTCTGTATTATTCATTTGTATTTCCTGTGTGTTGATCCTGTTCTCCCCATTAAATTGTAAAACTCATGAGGGCAGAGTTGTTTAAATTACATTTTCTCTGCCAGAGTTTTCCTCAAATCCCTGGACCAGGATTGGCATATAAGCCTCCCCTCTGCCTTTTCTTGTCCCAGAACTTGGCTCAACAGAAATTTCTCTGTGCCACATCCTGTGCTAGATATTGTGGAGTGTACAGGGCCAATAGAATGTTCATATCTGTTGAACTAAGTTCCAACCAGTGCTGTTGTGAGCTATCTCGGTAGTTTGAAATCATAAGCTAATGAAAAAGGAGACAAAGCTAAAACTACTAAGTCTAGGAATGTTAGAGAGGCTTGCCCTAGCAAGGATAGCTAGACAGAGAAATCCATCATCCTAAGGTTGTAACGTATTCAGACATGTTAATGTTGGAGGCCAAGTCTTAAAATTGGTAAGGTCTAGGAAAAGTACAGTTTGGCTGGGATTCAGGTAGTGGAAATGAGTTGTATCAAAGTTGATGACTTTATGACAAAGGCAGGCCCCATGTAAAGATGAAGAATATAAGTATCCTGCAAGTGTTCAAGGCCAGGCAGGTTCACACAGGATTCAGACAGATGGAAGAATATATGCAGTGCCGTTGGGATGTCTGACATGCCTTTATTCTGGGGTGGGGTGATCCACGTGCACCACAAGCTGCAAGTCGCACCATGGAAAGTCCTGACTCCCTTATATACTAAGTGCACACGAAGCCAACAAGGTGCCAATACTGACCTTCAGTTATGTAACAGAGCTTCATTCTATGCAAATGGGCTCCTCTTCAAGGTTATGTGAACACTGCTAAGTTATGTTTGCCTGGACATCGGGATGAGGGAGCCTGACTGACTCCTTTGTCTCTATATTCCACCCCTTCAGGATTCCTCACCGTACAATCTACACAAGGTTGTCTTCCGTGAGGGTCCCTTAGTGAGAAGTGTAGAGCCCTGTACCCAAATGCTGCAACAGCAGTATAAGCTGCAACAACACACAACCAAAACACAAGTGCTGCCACCCAGGATAGTAAGGACCCACCACCATTCAATAGTAGTTAAAGACACCCACCATTCCTGTAGGGTCACCTGTTAGGCATTCAATAACATGGGTCTCAGAAGCTAATGCCTGGAGAGCTTGGCTAACATTGTGATGGTCAACTGGAAAGTACACACAGCATTTGGCCCCAACTAGGGCACATACCCCAGTACAAGGTCCAACTGTGTGCAAATAGGGGGGGTGCTTCATTTGCAACCATGAGCTACATGGTCCACAGTTCTGCCCACTGGCTACTCTCACCTACTCCAGTGTCAAACCAGATCGTGTCTGTTGGTGGCTGAATTGCCCCAGCAGTCCACACAGGAGAATGGCCCCTGCTGGACCCATCAGTATACCATGCATCTGAGGGAATAGGTGCCTGCTCTTTATGGAAGAGGCTAGCTTCCATTTCTTATATAGTGGCAGGGGCAGGAGATTTTTTCATCTACATAGTCAACAGGGCCCAAAACCTCCTGCAACTCAGCCCGTAGAGGGCTAGTCTAAAGAGTACTCCTTCGTTGCAGATAAGCCCCCCACTTAGCCAATGTGGATCTCTGGGTCATCCTACTGCAAGGTTTGGCCATCCAGTCTTGAACGCACCTGGCAATGGGGTAAGTGGTCCTTACTGCCATGGGGGCGGTTCCTGTTATAGCCTCCATAGCCAACAGGGCAGCATACACTGCAGCCAGCTGCTCTTCAATCAGGGAGTACCATACCTTTGCTCCTTTCCACAGTTGGGACCAGAACCCCAGGGGTTGTCATAGCAATTCCGATTGTTGCTATATACTCGACCCAAAGCCTTCCTGGGGCACATGCACATCTAGCTCACAAGGTCTGGCAGGATCCAAAGTATGCAAGGCCTGAGCGCATTTCATAATGCGCTTCACTCCTTGGAACTCTTGTTCCAAGGTCCAGATCCAGTTTCATTTCATTCCCTTTTCTACCAAAGCATATAAGGGGTAGACAACCTGAACGAGGTGAGGCACTAACACTCTCTAGTACCCCAGCAAGCCTAAAAATATCTGGAGCTGTTTCACAGTGGTAGAAATAGGATATGCCTGAATTTTATCTATCACCACATCAGGGATTACTTTTGTCTTACTTAACCAGACAACACTCAAGAATTTGACAGATAATTCAGGCCCTTGCAGCTTGGCTTCATTGACTGCCTAACCACATGACTTCAGATGGGACAACACTTGCAGCACTGCCTTTCCTATTTCTGCAAGAGAATCACTGGTTATCAAAATTATCAATGTAGTGAAAAAGGCACACAGTGACAGACTGTGGCCACTTAGCCAGGTCCTCCACCACAAGCCCATGACAAATGGTTGGGCTGTGCAAATACCCTTGAGGGAACACTGAAAAGGTCCATTGTCAGCCCTCCCATGTGAAGGCAAACTGATCTTGACTCTTTGAAGCAATATCAATGGAGAAGAAGGCATTTGCCAAATAAGCTACAAAGTGGTAAGTTCTCAGCTCATTAGTTAATTGGTCCATCAAGTGCACCTCAGAGGGGACCACAGCATGTATTGGGGGAACGACCTTATTCAGCTCCCAGTAATCAATTGTCATTCGCAACATACTGTCCAGTTTCTACACCTGCCACATGTGGGAGTTGAAGGGACTGTGAGTATCTCTAATTATCCTCACCTTTTGCAACTCTCCTTAGTCGCCATAATCTCATGTCCCCCTAGAAACTAGTACTGCTTCACGGCCGTTACCCATCGTGGGGAGCAGCAACTGATTGGAGGGATGCCCAGCATGTCCCCACAGAATGGCTTTTATTACTCCCACCCTCAGGAGAAACTCTCCTGTAGTGGTTTGCAGCCACAATCCTTGGAGCACATCAATGTCCAGGATATACTCGGGAATGGGGGACACATAAACAGTATATTCATGGTGGGGGGCAATCGCCCAATACTCGGGGAGAGTTGCATTGCATTCACCCCCAAACTGCACCCCCTAATCATCAATAGAGGCTTCAGGCCCCAGAAGCTTGACAGGGTTTCTGTACATTAGTGTACATTCTACTCCTGTATCTACTACAGCCAGGACCTGCTGGACATTTGTAGGGCACAAGAGAATAGCCAATTCCACATGTGGCCTCCAGTACCTCCCCCATCACCTGTAAAGAGATTCCTTGGCCCTCCCCTTATTCAAAGTTCCAAAGGATATCTCCTCCCTCTTCTTGGGAGGTTGGCATAGCCAGGTGCTCTTCCAGCTGGACAGGATGGGCCTCTCAGGTCACATCCCCAGGTTTTCCCTTCACCTCCTTCTTCCTCTGGGGCCATATGAAGTATTGGTCAGTTTGCAACTGTTTCCACAGTTTTAATAAGTAAGTCGTTCGGCTTCCCATAGATCTTATTTCTATCTACTCCAGCCTCCAAAAGACCTGTGATGCACGTGGATCGCCCCACCGCAGAATAAAGGCATGTCAGACAACCCCATGGCTCCGCATATATTCTTCCATCTGTCCGAATCCCATGTAAACCTGCCTGGCCTAAAATACTTGCAAGACAATAGGGAATGAAATTCAGAACTGTGGAGGAAAGTCTGACAAGAACTTAGCAGGATCTTAACTCAGTTAAATGATAGGTGGATTCAGAGGGAGACTGTGGGGCTAAATTGGCTGGACTGTTGTGTAGGGATCAGGGGAGAACACATATCCCTAGCCTACCTGACCATCAGTGTATTCCATTAAAGTTTAATTATGAGTTCCTCTTGAAGTTGACCTGGAGATTCAGACATTGTTGGCATGCATGATTGGGTTAGGACCTGATACTAACATTTGCCTAAAAGGATAATCTATCAATGGTTACAGGAATTTGGACATGTAAAGGAAAAATGATTCACCAAAACGGGTATACATTCTGATTGAATAAATAACTTTAACACACCTATGAAAAAATAACAAGTTGTACATGACTGAACAAGTAGTCACCAACTTCTACCACAAAGCATTCTTCATTTCTAGGACCAGAGCATATTGTCCTGAAACAGGTTGTCTTTTCTCCTCAAGGGACAAGGCAATAATTGGGATTGTGTTTCTAACCAAGAATATGATATGAAATAAATTATAAACATGAACAATAGTATGGTATAGAAATAAAATACAACTGCAAACCACTATAACAATTTAAGAGTAAAATTATATGTCAAGTCCTATATAATGGACAGAAATATGAGATCTGTCGAGAAGGTATCCAGCCATGTAGTATGAAAAATATGTACATTTATTGAAGAAGATACAAGATACAAGAAACATTGTACATAAGACAATGAGGCCTCAGTTCCCTTCAAAGTAGGTACCTTAGGACCTCACACGGTTCTCCTAATTGCCATCAGCTGCCCCACTGTATTTTCCTGAATCTCATTGATGGTCTGAAATCTCTTCCCTTTCAAAGATGATTTTAGTTTTGGTAAAAGCCAGAAGCCACAGGGTGCTATATCTGGGCTGTAGAGTAGCTGAGTCACCAGGGTGATTTGATGTTTCACCAAAAAGCTCTGCAGGAGATGTAATGCAGGAGCAGGCACATTGTCATAATGAAGCTGACAATTACCAGTTGCCCATAGCTGTGACCTTCTGAATCACCCAAATAGTTTCTATGGAGGGATGTTCAAGCTTAATGCAAAATTTGATGTAGATTTGTTGCTCTACTCAGTCATTTTTAGTGTGAGAGCCACATAGTACACATGCTTACTCAATGTCATCTACCAGCCTCACTGACTAGTACAGTGAAGTTGTCATTATTCACACATGCACATTCCAACCCACTATCCTTGGCTGCCAGGTTATTTGGATGTCGCACACACCATTCTCGTTATATTAACAATGGCTGGACTTTTTCCTGACAGACCTCATATTGCTCACATTGATTACAAAAAGGTACTCTAGTGTGCCATAAAGAGTACTAACAGCATATAAAAATAGAGCTCTCATAAGTCATAAATTTGACCTAAACTATTATGCTAAGTATAACAGACATGAACATTTACTTAATAATTTCACTTGCCTTAAAAAATTAAAGGGGTTGTTAAGGGATGGTTTTGCTGATTCATCTATTCTAAAAGATATCTAGGAAAGCTTAAACAGATGCCTTCCTTAAAAACATAAACTTTGCAAATAGTAAAATAACATATTGAGAGAATAAGGTAATATGATTTAATTCAACATATATATATTGCATATCTATAAAAAAAGTTGAACCCTGTGTTAAGTACCAGAGACATAATGATGATAGACATGCTTATGCTAATCTCTCAGAGTCAGCATGTTTTTCTGGTTATCTCACTCCCCAAGGCATATAATCTGCAGTGATCTCATTTACATCTCTCTACCCAACTAGGCTGGGAGTTACTTGAGAGTAAGAACCCCCTTTCTTTATCTACTTCTCTTAAGCTTTTAACAAAACGTCCAACACAGAGTATAAGTCCATCGT
Source organism: Pteronotus mesoamericanus (assembly GCF_021234165.1). NCBI lineage: Eukaryota > Metazoa > Chordata > Mammalia > Chiroptera > Mormoopidae > Pteronotus > Pteronotus mesoamericanus. The sequence goes on from NW_026555072.1 coordinate 7,323,441, forward strand.
TTTTGTTTTGAAATACTGGATATAAATTTTGTGTGAAGATTTTCTTTCCTTTTGAAATTCAGGAGGCATCCACCATGATTGATTACACCTACCCCTAGCTCCTCTTAGGCAATTAAAGGGTATAATGTCAACTGTTCAGTTTCAGACCAAAGTAGTGATGGGGGAGAGAGAGAGAGAGAGAGAGAGACAGAGACAGAGACAGAGACAGAGAGAGACAGAAGCAGAAATGGTTGTTAAAGGCCTCTCAGTGTTCTCAGCTACAGAGAAGAGAAAGCAACGGACAGCTATTAGAAGGACTTCACACTTCATTGGAAAACCATAAAAAACAATTACCAGGTCTTTGGCACAGATTTTTCAAGAGGAGCTTCAAATCATCTCTCATACAATTACTAAGACAAGCATAAAACTGGAAACCACATTGTTTTTTTTTTTTTTGCCTTTATATTTGGATTTTGACAGTAAGAATCCCAGAGACTGCATAAAGTTAGAAAAAATTGAGGCATGGGTATTAATTAGGGAGTAGATTTTCCTGGGTCTCAACAAAAGACTGATATTGTGTTAGAATTAATGCCAAAAAAAAAGGATGACAGTTAATAAATACAGCTACTGTGTTAATAAGTTTTGATGAAGGGGAGAATATTGAACATGAGCATTGGAAAAGATTAGCAGAGGTAAGGATTTCAATATAGACATGGATTTATAGGAGACCCTGTGTTCCCTAGACAGTGAATAAACAAGCTTTTGTGCAATGGGTTGAGTATGTTGTTCACTAGTAGGTTAAGTCCTCAGGATGAGAAAAAATCAATAGAAACTTGGATCAGGCTCTTGAAATGGCTCAATATTTTTCTTGATTAACAATTATATTACAAGTATAGACTTGCAGTTAACATAAAAAAAGTTTTGGCAACCATTTTTTGTAATAAAAATTCCAGTTTAAATATGTTTCAACTATTCTTCCTGCATATATCAACTGGAATTTAGTGCATCATAACCAGTGAGAGCCCATGTAAGTGTGCACAAGCTGGGTATGATGATCTTCTCCATCTGTGGATTAATGAAAAGGTTAATTTCAGGTTAATTATACAGGGTGTGGGAGATGAGCAATCTTTCTCAGGAGCAGACTCAGCAAAATCCCAGGAATCTGAAAAAAAAAAAAAAAGCAGCAAAAAGAAAATAGGTTGCTTCCCTGATTTTCCTTCCAGTTTGTGAAATCCCCAGCTTTGAATTTCTGGGGACATGGGCCAGCTTTGAAATGAAGATGAGGGTTCTTTCCCAGACTCTAGAGATAAAATGTGGCATCTATGCCTGGGGGCGAGGCAATTAATCTCATTATAGAACAATCCAAACTATTCATCAAAGGAAATTCCCAGCAACTCCCATCCTTTCATGGTCTTTGAAACTCATGGTAGTTGAAGAGTTAAATACTCATTTGGAACAAACAAAAGTTACATCTAATGCAGAGTTTGGCTTTTCTTCCCCAGGGCTACAAAATGTTGTGCTGCTACACACACTATTCATATTTTGGTCTCTGGAACTACAAAAGCTAGCCTGGCAGACTAAGTCAGCTATAAGAAAGGCCAGTGGGAGATAACATGGAAATAAAGTCCACCATAAAATAAGCTACAATCAAACAACACTATGCTAGAAAGCAGTTTCTTATATCTCAAGGCTCCAAATAGTTGTTTTGTGACTGAATCTTATCAACAAGGCTGGTTATTTATGTATGTTCATGTCATTCTGAAGACAGATGCCTAAAATGAGAATATGCCAATGGCATACAAGCCACTGACCTTGACACCCAGTAAATAACCAAAGATGCAATTCATTAGAGTATGATGTATAAAACCATTCTTCCACAAGAGTCAAAAATTAGCTTCCTGGGTCTCAACAACACTTGGTGGTGTTTTCATCTATCTTATTGATACAGAGAGATCTGATCAGATCAATGGGGAGGAGTAGGAAGGGTCTGTAGGAGGTTTCTTGAGGCCATGGTAAACAGCCTAGGATGGGAATGGTTGAGAAGCTAAATATCTTTGCAGGACATGGAATTATGGGTCAGAAGGTTTAAAATAAAAGGAGGGCAGAGACTGGCTCTCAGAATCTCTTCCTCAAGGATTCCTCGATGATAATGTGCAACTGCCTGTGTTTCCCAGTGGATAGTATTTTGGATGGGAAGGAATTCTGGCTGCAGTGTAGAAACAGGCTGGCCAGGCAGAGGGTGGCAGGGTTATTTTTCTGTGGGTGTTCGAGAGGGGGCAGGCTCTGAAGCAGACCCCTGCCATTCTTCCAAAATTGTGTAGCATTTGTATCTACATTGTTTTAGTTTGTAAACTAACCCTATAGAAGAAAGATAATTAAAAACAAACGGGGAATGCTAGGAGAACTCAGGTGTTAAAGAGTTTAGTCTTACTTGATAGGTTTAAGCGATTAGAGCTGTAACTATAGAGTTATTTAGGTTTAATTGAAAGGAGTAAGTGATTAAAGTTATAAGTGACTAATGTATAAGGAAACCTATTATTCCAAAATCTTATACCTTTTGAATAAAGGTTCTTTTCCTTTATTACCAAAACTTTGCCTCTGGGATTTTGCCTAGAGGGTCGCTGTGAGCAGCAGGACCCCCACTTGCTCTACAGTAATACTATGAAGTACAACACAGAAAATAAGTTAGCCTCTACTTTTCCTTTACTTGCTGGGTATCTACTAATACTCGACTATAATAGAGATGTGAATTTAAGTCTGATGCTAAGTAAATTAGTTTTCATGGATTCACAATTAGGTTTTAACATATGTACAAATAAAATAGAAAAACATCCTCATCTCTTGCTTCTATCCACAAAAATGTAATGAGCTCAGAAAATTTAAAATCTGTTTTTTTTTTCATTTTCATGTGATTGTATTATAGCTCCCTCTTGTTCCAAACACACCAAAGCTATTCTTTTCTCTCTCTCTTAACATTCTATAATGGTTTGGAAGTAATATCATGCTTACCAATTTCTGTGTTCATCATAGTATTTTATATTTTACAAGTTCTTTCTGCACTATTATTGAAGCTCTTCTTTTCATTCTTTCTTCAATATTATGTGAATAGTAAACTCTACTGCTTCTCACATATCTATGATACACTAACATAGAGTTTTACTGTAACAAATATTTTCCTGTAACACTTTGGGAATACTATTCTTCTGTCCTAATTAGCCAAAAGTTTGCTATCTGTCTTTGTAGGCAAGTTCCCTTTTCTCCTTGACTACCTTAAATTTTTTCTCTTTGTCTCTTTTTCTACATATGTATTACAATATATCTAGATATTGGTTTTTTAAAAATTTTGCTTGAGAATAAGTATGCAGTTTTAATTTTTATTTTCTCCTGAACTCAACTAACAGGATTCTATTCCATTAGTATTCAGTAGATAAATTTTTCTGGTTATAGCTTTAAATTTCTGGTTTTGTTTTTTCTTTACATTTTCATTTTTAATTTTTTAATTTATAAATCATGTTTATTATATTACACTTGTCTCAATTTTTCCCCATTTACCCCTCCACCCATCAAACCTTCACCCCACCCCGCCACAGTCAATTCCCACTCCGTTGTCCATGTCCATGGGTCATTCATACATGTTCTTTGTCTAGTCCCTTCCCCTTCTTTCCCCCATTATCCTCTTTCCCCATCCCCTCTGGTCACTGTCAGTCTGCTCCATGTTTCCATGCCTGTGGTTTGTTTTGTTTGATAGTTTATTTTGTTGAATAGAGTCCACTTATAGGTGAGATCATATGGTATTTGTCTTTCATCAACTGGCTCAATTCACTTAGCTTAATATTCTCCAGTTCCATCCATGTTGTCACAAAAGGTAGGAGTTCCATCTCTCTCTTTCTTTAGTTCTTTCTTTCTTAAATGAAGATTGATTTTATTTATTATTTTAAATGTCAAAGTTAATTGTACAATATTAAATGAAATTAAACCCATTATAAAATGTCAACAATTAAACCAACATGACACCAGCATGCAAATAATCAATTAGATCAATGAAATACAATGATCATTATCTAGAGACAAATGTATATATCTGTCTAACAATATAATATATGATTAAGTTGATATTTCAAATCAATGGGTAAAATAAGACTTATTCAACAAATAAGGTGCATGGACCACTATTGAAATAAAAAAAAAAAATAGAGAGCCCTATTTCACACATTATACAGGAAATATTCAAATGAGTTAAAAATCAATTTGTAGACTCTAAGGAGTTTTAGAATAAACTAGAACTAATATTTTTCATGACCTGAAGTAAAATATTCAACCCCAGAAGTTGTAAATAAAACATTGACAATATGACTATATTAAACATTTAAGACTATATAGTAATATACATATAAAATAGATAAAGGACAAGGAATAAAATAGGAAAGTATTTGCAACACATCTAAAACATGGTTAATAGGGTTTTTAAAATTAATTTATTTTTTCAAATACATTTGTCTCTGCTTTCCCCTCGCCACTTTCCCTTGCATCCTCACCCCTCATCTCTCAACTCTTCCCCTTTGGTTTTGTCCATGAGATCTTGCTATATGTTCCTTGACTTTCCCCTTCCTTTCCTTTTCCACCCCCCCTTTCCTCTTGTCTCTGTTGGTTTCTTTTCCTTTAAGTGTTGCTGGTCTTATTTTCCTTGCATCTTTGTTTCGTTGGTTAGGTTCCCCTTAGAGGTGAGATCATATGGTGTTTGTATTTAACCCCCTGGCTTATTTCGCTTAGCATAAAGCTCTCGAGTTCCATGCATGCTGTCACGAAGTTTAGTAGTTCTTTTTTTTTTCTTTCTGCTGCATAGCATTACATTGTGTAAATGTACCATAATTTTTTGATCCAATCATCTACGGATGGGCATTTAGGTTGCTTCCAGCACTTGGCTATTGTAAATTGTGCTGCTATGAACACTGAGGTGCATAGGTTCTTTAAATTGGTGTTTTGGGATTCTTAGGGAATACTGCCAGGAGGAAAATAACTGGATCAAAAGGCAGTTCCATTTTCAGCTTTTTGAGGAAATTCCACACTGCTTTGAAAAATGGCTACACCAGTCTGCATTCCCACCAACAGTGTACTAGTGTTCCCTTTTCTCCACAGCCTCGTCAGCAACTGTTGTTTGTTGATCTCTTTATGATGGCCATTCTGACTGGTGTGAGGTGGTACCACATTGTGGTTTTGATCTGCATTTCTCTGATGGCTAGTGATGCTGAGCATCCTTTCAAATGTCTCTGGGCCCTCTGTATCTCATCCTTGGAAAAGCATCTACTTAGGTCCTTTGCCCATTTTTTGATTGGATCATTTGTCTTCTTGGAGTGGAGTCGAGTGAGTTCTTTATATATTTTGGAGATCAAACCCCTATCTGATGTATCATTAGCAAATATAATTTCCCATAAGGTTGGCTCCCTTTTCATTTTGCTGATGTTTTCTTTAGCTATGCATAAGCTTCTTATTTTGATGAGGTCCCACTTGTTTATTCTTTCCTTTATGTCCCTTGCTTTAGGAGATATATCAGTGAAAAAATTGCTGCGTGGGATATCTGAGAGTTTCCTGCCAATGTTCTCCTAGGACTTTGATGGTGTTGCGACTTATATTTAAGTCTTTTATCCATCTTGAGTTTATTTTTGTGTATGGTGTCAGCTGATGATCCAATGTCAGTTATTTGCATGTAGCCATCCAGCTCTCTCAACACCATTTGTTGAAGAGGCTATTATTGCTCCATTTTATGCTTCTGCCCCCTTTGTCAAATATTACATGCCCATACAGACCTGGGCTTATTTCTGGGCTTTCTATTCTGTTCCACTCGTCTATGGGTCTGTTCTTGTGCCAGTACCAGATTGTTTTGAGTATGGTGGCTTTGTAGTAGAGTTTGATGTCTAGTATTGTGATCCCTCCTACTTCTTTTTCTTTCTCAAAATTGCTGAAGCTATTCGGGGTCATCTATGGTTCCATACAAATTTTTGAAATGTCTGTTCTATTTCTGAGAAATATGTCATTGGTATCTTAATAGGGATTGCGTTGAAACTATAAAATGCTTTGGGTAGTATGGACATTTTGATGATATTAATTGATGATAAGGCTCTCTATATGTCAGTAAAGTCTATTTGATTCAGTGCGTCATTCCACTCGACAATATCCTTACTGATGTTTTTGTTTGGAAGATCTTTCCATTTTTGACAGTGGGGTGTTGAAACCCCTACTATCAGTGTGTTGCTGTCTATATCTTTTTTAAAGTCGTCCAAGGTTTTCCTTATATACTTGGGTGGTACTATGTTGCGTACATATAAGTTTACAATGTTTATGTCTTCTTGATAGATTCTTCCGTTAAGTATTATAAAGTGCCCCTCTGGGTCTCTTTTCATGGCCTTTGTTTTGAAATCTATTTTGTCTGATATAAGTATGGCTACCCCTTCTTTCTTCTCTTGCCCATTTGCTTGGAATATTTTTTTTCCATCCCTTTGCTTTCAATCTGTGTAGGTGTTTTGCTCTGAGGTGAGTCTCTTGTAGGCAGCATATGTGTGGGTCATGTTTTCTTATCCATTCAGCTACCCTATGTCTTTTGATTAGGGCATTTAGTCCATTCACATTGAGAGATATTACTGATAGAAACTTACTCATCTTTTCTCTTTGTACCTGTGTTTTTCTCTTTCTCACTCTTTTCCTTCATCTTCTTAAACCAGTGCCTTTAGCATATCTTGGAGTGCTGGTTTGGGAGAGGTGTATTCTTTTAGCCTTCTTTTGTCTGGGAAACTCCTTAATTCACCTTCTGTTTTAATTGAGAGACTTGCTGGGTACAGCAGCCTTGGTTGTTGGACCTTGCTTTTCATTACTTGGAATATTTGTTGCCATTCCCTTCTGGCTTGTAGTGTTTCTGTTGAGAAGTCAGCTTCTAGCCTTATTGAGGCCCCCTTGTATGTTACTTTCTCCTTCTCCCTTGCTGCCTTGAGGATTCTCCTTTGTCTTTGATAGTTACCATTTTAATGATGATGTGTCATGGAATGGACCTCCTTGGGTCCCTCTTGAGTGGGGCCCTCTGTGCCTCCTGGGTCCGTGAGACCTTTCCTCTCCTCAAATTAGGGAAATTTTCCATCATTACTTTTTCGAGGAGGTTCTCTATCCCTTGCTCCTCTACTTTCCTTCCGGTATTCCTATTATGTGGATATTATTGCGTTTCTGGTTGTCCTGCATTTTCCTAAATGCCTCTTCATTCTTCTTGAGTCTTTTTTCCATTTCTTATTCTTTCTGGGAGCTTTTTTCTACCTTATCCACCATCTCACTGATTCGATCCTCAGCTTTATCCACCCTGCTTTTGATTTCTTCTACTGTGCTCTTCAGTTCATAAATGGTATTCTTCATATCCTCTTGTGTCTTCTTGATATTTTCTATGTCCTTTCCCAGGTTGATATAATTTGCTGTAAAATCCCGATAGTTTCTCTGCAGTTTCTCATAGTTACCTTTGAGCTGGCTGAGCTCATTGAGCTTCCTTAGAACCATTGTTTTGAATTCAATATCTGATCGTTCCCTTGCCTCTATTTCGTTTAGCTCTCTCTGTGCGGAGTCCCGTTTTCCACCTATTTGAGAGAACTTCTTTTTCTTCCCACTTTTGTGAGAGTCTATTAAGGAATTAATTAATTTTTGCTTCTGCTTCAATTGATCTGTGTAGATTTCTTGACTGTGTGGATTAAACTTCTTTGGTAGTAGGCAGGCCTTTTTATTTATTCATTCATTTATTCATTTATTTATTTATTTATTTATTTATTTATTTATTCATTTATTCATTTATTCTTTACTTTTCTTTCTGGGCCTGCCTCTGATGTTGTCATTTGTTAACCCTATATCACCTTGGGTTGTTTGTTTTAGCTTTCCAGGAGTCTGTTGTCTGTGTCTGAATACTGCTTTGGACAGCTCTCTGACCCCTTTGGCCAGGGATCATCTATTTCTGTGGATCACTCTGGACTCTCACGCCTGCTCCTTGAGCGTGCTCCCGGTCCGGCAGGATCCGTCCCCCTCTCCCCCCCGCCTGGGCGCTTATTCACCCAACCTAGCACACTCATATGGCGCCCGCACCTGGTGGGCACACCGCGACTGGTCAGTTTAGGGTCTTCTATTGTGTGCTTTCCCTGTTTTTGGCTCTTTGGGGGCATCGCCTGCCTCCACTAAATGGAAGCTATGGAAATGGGAGGAAGTCTGCTCTGGGACTCTCTGGTTAATCCTGTCTCCAGTCTCCTCCAGGGTCTCTGGGCAGTTCTGTGACCCCTTCTGCCTGGGATCCACTATTTCTGTAGATTGCTCTGTGCTCTCAGGCCCGTGCGGGCACTGGTTTACCTCTGCCCTCGCCGATCTGTGGACTCCCTCGCAGGCCCCATGGGCACCAACCTGCAGGAGCCCTCGCCAGCCTGTGCAGTTGCGGGTCTGCACATGCCCTCGGCGCCTGTGTGTGCACCTGTACTGGGTTGTTTTGGGCTGTCTATTGTGTGCTTTTCAGCTTTTGGCTCCTTGGGGGCGTGGCCTGCCCACGCACAATGGAGACTATGGAAAGGAGAAGGAGTTGGAATTCCCCGGTTCCTCCTCCTGTTCTTTCCCCACCGCCTCCATTTCCAGTCTCTCCTCAAGGGTCTCTGGGCAGTTCTGTGACCCCTTTGGCCAGGGATCCACTATTTCTGTGAACTGCGTTGTATTCCTGGGCTGCCTGGCTCCTGCGCGCCCGCTTCTGCCTGTTTGAGGGTATGCCCTGCCTGTGCAAAATGGAAACTATGGAATGGGGAGGGAGTCACGATTCCCCGGTTCCTCCTCCCATTCTTTCCCCGATGCCTGCGTCTCCAGTCTCTCCTCAAGGCTCTCTATGCAGCTGTGTGACCCCTTTGGCCAGGCATCCTCTATTTCTCCCAGGTTGTCTGCACTTAGCCACCTACCCTGCTACACTCGCACAAGCTCTGTGTGGAGCACACAAAAGGCAGGTTAATTGATTCCTTTGTGCCTGAGCGAGAGGATAGCGGCAGAATGGGAGGTGAGTTATCACCGGGGCTGAGCCAGCCATCATCTCAGTTCTCTTCACAAAGCTTTCCTCACCAATCTTTTCCCTGGCACCAGCCCACTCTGCTGCCACCTCTACCCAGAGATCATGGAGGGTGGCTGCCACTGCAATTTTTGCATTGGCCCTTTGTATGCCTCTTTGCGTCCCCAGCTGCCTGTCTCTGGCAAAGAATGCCCATAAGCTTTTTGGGGTTGTGTTTTTTCTGTGTGTTTTTCTGGCTTCAGCTGTTACAGTCTAGGGGTCCCTGTTTATGATACAGACCCTGTTCTTCTCAGGAGGAGCTAACTGGCCGTTTCAATGTCTCTCTGGTGCTGGTGTCTGTGGGCACCCAGCCCACCTTCTCGAGCCTCCACCACACTTCTCACTCGTTGGGACGTGTGAGAGATTAATCCACTGTCTGTCCGCGGGTCCAAGGCTCCTCTCCCTCTATCGTTCCATTGTTTTCCAGGTGATGTCTCCACTATGTAGTCGCAATTCCAGTTTGGTCTTGGGAGGAGGTTAGCATGACTCCCATTCACTCCTCTGCCATCTTCCCAGTCCTCTTATTTTTTTAATGAAATAATTTCTACAAACATTTCATTGATAACTTGGTAAAGAACCCCAAAAAGTCATTTAAAGCTTTTTAAAAAAATAATAGAGATAGACAAGAAATATACAAAAACAGGTTTAGTTTCAACAAATAGTAAAGGAACAATTAAAATAACATCATTGTCACAATCAGATTAAGGAGCATTAAAAATATTGGTAATATCAAGTATTGGCAGCTCTGAAAAAAATAGGTATTTGTAGACACATTTTCTTCATCTTAAAGCAGTCCCTTTAGCATATTTTGCAGTACTGGTTATGTGGAAATGTATTCTTTTAACCTTCTTTTGTCTGGGAAACTCTCTATTTCACCTTCCATTTTCATTGAAAGCCTTGCTGGGTAGAGCAGTCTTGGTTGCAGGCCTGTGCTTTTCATGATTTGTATTATTTGTTGCCATTCCCTTCTGGCTTGCAGTGTTTCTGTTGAGAAGCCAGATGTTAGCCATATTGGGGCTCCCTTATATGTTACTACCCTTTCTCCCTTGCTGCCTTTAGGATTCTCTGTTTGTCTTTGATATTTGTCATTTAATGATGATATGTCTTGGAATGGGCCTCATGGGGTTCCTCTTGAATGGGACCCCTGTGCTTCCTGGACTTGTGTGACTTATTCTCTCCTCCAATTAAGGAAGTTTTCCATCATTACTTTTTCAAACACATTCTCTATCCCTTCCTCATCTTCTTCTTCTTTTAGTATCCCTGTTATCCAGATAGTGTTACATTTCAAGTTGTCCTGCTTTTCCCTCAATGCCTCTTCATTCTTTTTGAGTCTTTTTTTCATTTTTCTTGCTCTTTCTCGGAGCTTTTTTCTATCTTGTCCTCCAGCTTGCTGATTCAGGCCTCAGCTTCATCTAGCCTGCTTTTGATTCCTTCTACTGTGCTCTTCAATTCAGAAATTTTATTCTTCATTTCCTCTTCTCTCATATTGATAGTTTCTATGTCTTTTTTTCCTGCTGATATAGTTTGCAGTAAGTTCCTCGTAGTTTCCCTGTAGTTTTTGGTAACTCTCTCTGAGTTCACTGAGCTCATTGAACTTCCTTAGAACCATTTTTTGGGAGTCAGTATCTGATAGTTGACTTGCCTCTATTTCATTTAGTTCTCTTTCTGGGGATTTCTCCTTTCCCTTCGAGTAGGGAATATTTCTTTCTCTTCCCATTATTTGTGAGACTTTTCTCTTTTGCTTCTGATTCTTAAGTTGATCTGTCTTGATTTCCTGACTTTGTGGCGTGAACTTCTATGGTTGGAGACCACTGTTTTCTTTTTGGATCTGCCTCTGATGATGTGAGATGTTGATCTTGTCTGACCTTAGGCAGCCTTTTTGAGACTTCAAGAAATCTACTGTTTGTGGCTGTCTCCTTCAGCTCTTAATCTAGTCACTCTGCACTCAGTAGACCACCTTAGACAGCTCAGAGCATGGCAGAGTCCCTCCTGGGCGCAGGGTTATTGGGTCCTCTCATGCTGCTGCCATATGGTGTAGGAGTCTGCACTGAGAATGTTACGGCTACTCTCACTGTTCTCTCCCCAAAGCCTCCGTCCCCAGTCTCTCCTCAAGGTTCTCCAGGCCTCTCTGCACGCCTTTTAGTCATGGATCTACTCTCTGCGGCTGCCACTCTGGGTCAGCAGGCAGCTTAGACAGCTCAGGGAGGGGTGGAATCCCGCCTGGGTCGGGTCTGTTGGGTCCTTTGACACTGGTGCTGCTCCGGGGGCATGGTCTTTGCCTGAGAAAGATGGCTGCTGCCGCATGGGGGATGAATCAGCATCGAGATCCTGCCTACTCTCTCAGTTCTCTCCCCGAAACCTCCTTCTCATCTGTCCTCAGAGCCTCTAGCCCACTCTGCCCCCGCTTTTGCCAGAGACCACCATAAGTGGCTGCAAATAAAAATTTATGTGTTGGCCCTTTAAACAGTTCTTTGCATCTCCATCTGCCTGTCTGTCACAGAGCAACGCTGCTGCTTTTCTCAGCTGGCTGTTTTCTGTGTACTTTTTGGGCTCTGGTGTTGTGGGCTGGAGATCCCTGCTTTTGGTTTAGACCCTGCTCTTCTCAGGGGGATCCAGCTGGCCATTTCAATATCCTTCTGGTGCTGCCATTCATGGGTGCCCCGCCCACCTTCTCGAGTCTCTACTGCACTCCTTACCAGTTAGATTGAGCTAAAGCCAATTCCTTTTTCTCTGAGGTTTCAAGGCTCCTCTCTTGCTATTGTTCAGTTGTTTGTTCCAGGTGATTTCTCCACAATTTAGTTGTAATTCCAGATTTGTCCTGGGAAGAGGTCGGTGTGACTTCCACTCACTCCTCCGCCATCTTGAAAATTCTCTAATTTCTGATATTTTTATACTGCAACCAGAGAATGTTTCTGTTTGTTCCCCCTCCCCACTTTTTTGAATTGATGGAGGTTTTTGTTTTGTTTTTGTTTATCTTCATAAACCACTACATGGTCATTTTACTTCATGACTGTTTAAGGGATACTAAGAAAGTTTATTCTGTAGTTTCATAATCAAGTTTGATATGTGTATATTGTTTATCTTATTAATTACATTTGACTTTTGTGTCATCAGAAAACAAGTGGGTATACTTAAATTGGATAACTTGAAGAAACTTTAATAAAGGGATAACTTACAAGGTTATAGGCAAGTGGAAGGAAAGCACAAAGGATACAACAGTAATTGAAATATTAGTGGCGGGGTGACATTATCACATACAAATTTGAAGATAAAGGAGAGGGAATGGTTACAGAACTTGAGATAGGAAATATAAGAAGGGTCACTTTACAAGAGCTTTAGTAGAAGAATAGCTAACCTGGAGCAACCCAACAGGGAATGACACATTGAAATGAAGACTTTGTTCTCATTCTCCTTTCATCCTCTGTTCTATTAATAGTGCTCCCAGCTGACTGAACATAACCAGAAGCCAGAGACAAGGGAACCCAGTGATGTATTTGATATAGTTCACAGAAGAGTTCCATTTCCTAGGCACTGGAACAAGAGAGAGGTATGTGCATCTGGAGAAACAAATTGAACATCCAGCTGCCTAAGTCTTCTATAGCCTTCCTAACTTTTTAACAACTTGATTTACCTTGGACATTGAGTATATATGTAAAGCTTTGCACTAGTAGTGAGTTTCCACTTACAATTATCTCCTGTAGTTTTGATTAAACTAGTTTCTGCAACATGGTCTATTTATATTCTCATAGTGATTTGTCCTGTTAGATTTACAAAGTACTTTCCTCTAAGTATACAATCTGTTCCTAAATTTCATTTAATATTAAGATCATGAACCCCCTTCCCTGTGGTTTCCATATGCCTAGAACAGGCATCTGTAACAGATATTGGCGGGTTCAGTTCCAGACAACCACCATAAAGCTAATATCACAATAAAGCAAGTAACATATATTTTTAATTTCCCAGAGCATATAAAATTATGTTTACACTATACTGCTGTTTTTTAAGTGAGCAACAGCATTATGTCAAAAAAATACACAATTACTTAAAATAATTTATTGCTAAAAAATGCTATCATCAGAGCCTTTAGTGAGTCATAATGTTTTAGCTAGATGTTCTTGCTTCAGTGTTGATGGCTGCTGACCAGGGTGGTGGTTGCTGAAGGTTGGGGTGTCTGTGGTAATTCTTAAGGTAAGAAAAGATGAAGTTTGCCAGATCAATGGCTTACATTCATGAATAATTTCTATGTAGCATGTGATGCAGCTTGATACAATTTTTCCCACAGTATAACATCTTTCAAAATTGGAGTTACTCCTCTCAAACTCTGCCATTGCTTTATCACCTAATTTTATGTGATATTGTAAATACTCTCCTGTCATTTCAATAATCTTCACAGTATCTTCACCAGGAGTAGGCTCCATCTCAAGAAATTACTTTCTTGCTCATCCATAATAAGCTATTCATTGTCGATGATTTACCATGAGATTGCAAAAATTTAGTCACATCTTCAGGCTCCACTTATAATTCTAGTTCCCTTTCTATTTCCATGGCATCTACAGTTACCCTCCATTGAAGTCTTGAATCCCTTACGGTTACTCATGAGAGCTGAAATCAACTTCTTCCAAATTCCTATTAATGTTGACATTTTGACGTTTTCCTAAGAATAATGAATGTTTTTCATGGCATCTAGAATGGTCAATCCATTCCAGAAGGTTTTCCTTTTACATTTTCCAGACCCATTTATAGCAGCTATACCTTATGAAATGTATTTCTTAAATAATAAGACTTGAAAGTCAAAATTACTCCTCAATTCATGGGATGCAGAATGGATATTGTGTTAGCAGGAATGAAAACAACATAAATCTAAATAATAATATAATTCTGCATCTCCATCAGTGCTCTTGAGTGACCAGATACACTGCCAATGAGCATTAGTATTTTGAAAGGAATCTTTTCTTTTTATTTTTCTGAGCAGTAGATCTCAACAGTGGGCTTAAAATATTCTGTAAACTATGTTGTAAACAGATATTCTGTCATTCAGGCTTTGTTTTTCCTTTTACAGAGTACAGGTAGAGTAAATTTAATCTAACTACTAAGGGCCCTAGGATTTTTTGAATGGTAAATAAGCACCAGCTTCAACTTAAAGTCATCAGCTATATTAGGCCCTAACAAGAAAATCAGCCTGCCCTTTGAGGCTTTGAAACTAGGCATTGACTTCTCCTCTCTTGCTATGAAAGCTGTAGATGGAATCTACTTCCAGTGTAAGACTCTTTTGTCTACACTGGAAATCTGTTGTTTAGTCTAGCCACCTTCATTATCTAGATCTTCTGGATAACTTGTTGTAGCTTCTATTATTAGTACTTGCTGCTTCACTTTGCACTTTTATGTTATGAAGACAGCTTCTTTCCTTAAGCTCATGAACCAAACTTTGCTAGATTCAAATATTTCTTCTGAAGCTTCCTCATCTCTGTGAACCTTCATAGCATTGACATAAAATAGGACCTTTCTTTACATTAGACTTGGGCTTATGGGAATGTTGTGGCTGGTTTGATCTTCTATCCAGACCACTAAAACTTTCTCCATATAAGCAATAAGGCTGTTTGACTTATTCATCATTCATGTGTTCACTGGAGTAGCACTTTTAATTTCCTCCAAGAATTTTTTCTTTGCATTCACAGTTTGGCAAACTGTTGGTCCAGGAGCCATAGCTCTCAGCCTATCTCAGGTTTCAACATACATTTTTTACTAAGCTTAATACTTATAGCTAATGATTTTAAGTGAGAGACATGTGACATTTTTTTCACTTGAACACTTAGAGAGCACTGTAAGGTTTTTACATACCTAATTTTAATATTGTTGTGTGTCAGAAAATAGAGATGACCAAGCAGAGGAAGAGAGATGGGGAAATGGACAATTTATGAAGTAGATAGAATACGCACAACTTTTATCAATTAAATTCACTGTCTTATTAATTCAGTTTATGTGCCCAAAAACAATTACAATAGCAACATTAAAGATCACTGGTCACAGAACATAACAAATATAAAAATAATAAATAAAGTGTGTAAGTGCTACTTAAAAAAATGGCACCAATAGAATTGCTTCCCACAGAGTTGCTATAATCCTTCCATATGCCTGTATATATTTACTATTTTTTATTTTTAACTTTTCAGGGTCATTAATTTATATATATATTTCATTAACCAACTTAGATCTTCTTTAATTAAGGAATTTGCCCATTTAGATTTATTGATTTGGAAAAGATAATCTTTTCTTTTTGTCATAATACTAAATTTTGTTTATGTATTTATAATTTTCAAGTCTTTCACTATGTGGACTCTTCATATTTTCAGGAAGATTCCTATTTTTATACCAGTAAACACTTTATAACTTTAATCCTTTATTTTTACACAATTTGCATATATAACTAAGTAATAAACATAGCACAAATGAAATTCTGTATTGTTCTTTAATTTAATATGTCAGTAAATATATAACAGTAAAGGGCTCTACATCATGTTTTAACATAGTCTTAATAATTACGTGAAGAATGGTTGCATACTATTTCACCGAACAGATGTGACAAAATTATTAACTTTCTGGAATTTTGGTTTAATCCTATTTTGTATTAAAAATAAAGCCTTTGAACATGTATGAATGACCATGGACATGGGCAACAGAGTGGGAATTGACTGTGGGAGCTGGGGGTGGGGGTGGGATGGGTGTAGGGGGGTAAAGGGGTAAAAACTGAGAAAACTGTAATAGAATAAACATGATTTATAGAGGCAGAGATGGCGGAGGAGTGAATGGGAGTCACGCTGACCTCCTCCCAAGACCAAACTGGAATTGCGACTAAATAGTGGAGTAATCACCTGGAAAACAATGGAACGATAGTGGGAGAGGAGCGTTGGAGCTGGGGACAGACAGTGGATTTGACTCTCACACATCCCAACGGGTGAGAAATGCGGTGGAGGCTCGAGAGGGTGGGCTGGGTGCCCATGGGCACTAGCACCAGAGGGACATTGAAACGGCCAGTTAGCTTCCCCCGAGAAGAACGGGGTCTGAATCATAAAGAGGGACCCCTAAACTACAGCAGCTAAAACCAAGAAAATACAGACAAAACGCAACCCCAAAAAGCTTAGGGGAGCTCTCTGCCAGAGACAGGTGGCTGGGGATGCAAAAAGACATTTAAAGGGCCAACGCAAAAATTGCAGTGGCAGCTACCCTCCTTGATCTCTTGGCAGAAGCAGCAGCAGTGTGGGCTGGTGCCTGGGAAAAGACTGGTGAGGAAAACTTTGTGAAGAGAACTGACATGACAGCCGGTGGAGCCCCGGTGATAACGCACCTCCCACTCTGCAGCTACCATCTCGCTCAGGCATAAGGGAATCAATTAACGTGCCTTTTGTGCGCTCCGCACACAGCTCGTATACGTGTGAGCTGGGGAGCTGAGTGCAGACTGGCTGGGAGAGCCTTGAGGAGAGACTGGAGATGGAGGCATTGAGGAAAGAATGGGAGGAGGAACCGGGGAGTCCAGACTCCCTCCCCGTTCTGTAGTCTCCATTGTGGGCTGGAAAGACGCAACCCCAAAGAGGCAGAAGCGGGGCACGCATGAACCAGACTGCCTGCGATTGAAACGCAGTGCGCACAGGGGGTGGATCCTTGGCCAAAGGTGTCCGGGAAATGCCCAGAGACCCCTAAGGAGAGTCTGGAAACGGAGGCATTGGGGAAAGAACAGGAGGAGAAAACGGGGAGTCCTGACTCCTTCTCCTTGCATTAGTCTACATCGCGCGGGAAGAGGCCACACCCTCAAAGAGCCAAAAGCCGAAAAGCACACATATACACCCCAAAAAAACCCAGGGCAGGCGCGCACACTTGCGCCAAGTGATCGGCGAGGGTTGCCCAGCGAGTGTGTGACCCGCGGGGGCTGGCGAACGCTTGCACAGGCCGGCAAGGCCTCCCACAGATTGGCACTGATACATCCTGTGAGGGAGTGCAGAGAGCGGCAAGTACAGGCATAAATTGGCCCACCGGCCCGCGATTGCGGAGCGGCCCACAAAAGTAGTAGAGGTGCCCAGAGTCCCGGGAGGAGAGACCGGAGACAGGATTAACCGGAGAGAACTAAAGCTGACTTCCTCCGATTTCCGTAGTCCCCATTTGGTGAGGGCAAGCAATGCACCCAAAGAGTTAAAATCTGGGAAAATACACAATAGAAGACCCTAAACTGACCAATGCCGCAGCGCTCGCTGGACAGGGGGGCCAGATGAGTACGCAAGGTAGTGAATAAGCCCCCTGGTCTGGGGCAAGCACATGCAAGCCCAGGCAGGTGGGGGATCCTGCCCTGCTGGGAGCGTGCTCAACGAGCCCGCATGAGAGTGCAGAGAGATCCCAAAATATAGCCAAGCCCTGACCGAAGGGATCACAGAGCTGCTCCAAGCAGGAGTCAGACACAGAATGTACACGCCTGGAAGGCTCAAACAAACAACCCAAGGTCATATAAGGTCAATAACTGACATGATCAGAGGCAGGCCCAGAAAGAAAAGTAAAGGACAAAAATACTTAACAGACTCTCACAAAAATGGGAAGAAAAAGAAGTTGCCCCCAAATGAGCGGGAAAGGGGACTCCCCACAAGGGGAGCTAAATGAAATAGAGGCAAGGGAACTATCAGATACTGAATTCAAAACAATGGTTCTAAGGAAGCTCAATGAGCTCAGCCAGCTCAAAGGTAACTATGAGAAACTGCAGAGAAACTATCAGGATCTTACAACAAACTATATCAACCCGGAAAAGGACATAGAAACTATCAAGAAGACACAAGAGGATATGAAGAATACCATTTCTGAATTGAAGAACACAGCAGAAGGAATCCAAAGCAGGCTAGATGAAGCTGAGAATCGAATCAGTGAGACAGAGGATAAGGTAGAAAGAAGCTCCCAGAAAGAACAAGAGATGGAAAAACAGCTCAAAAAGAATGAAGAGGCATTTAGGGAAATGCAGGACAACCTGAAACGCAATAATATCCATATACTAAGGATACCAGAGGAGAAGAAGAGGAGCAAGGGATAGAGAACCTCCTCGAAAAAGTAATGATGGAAAATTTCCCTAATTTGAGGAGAGGAAATGTCTCAAGGACCCAGGAGGCACAGAGGACCCCACTCAAGAGGGACTCAAGGAGGTCCACTCCAAGACATATCATCATTAAAATGGCAAATGACAAAGACAAAGAGAGAATCGCCAAGGCAGCAAGGGAGAAGGAGAAAGTAACATACAAGGGGGCCCCGATAAGCCTAGGAGCAGACTTCTCAACAGAAACACTACAAGCTAGAAGGGAATGGCAACAGATATTCCAAGCCATGAAAAGCAAGGGCCTACAGCCAAGGCTGCTGTACCCAGCTAGGCTCTCTATTAAAATAGAAGGGTAAACGGAGTTTCCCAGACAAGAGAAGGCTAAAAGAATACATCTCTAACAAATGAGCACTCCAACGTATGCTAAGGGGACTGGTTTAAGCAGATGAAGGAAAAGAATGAGAGAGAGAGGAACACAGATAAAAGGAGAAAAGATGAGTAAGTTTCTATCAGTAATATCTCTCAATGTGAATGGACTAAATGCCCCAATCAAAAGACACAGGGTAGCTGAATGGATAAGGAAACATGACCCACACATATGCTGCCTACAAGAGACCCACCTCAGAGCAAGAGACCTACACACATTGAAAGTAAAGGGATGGAAAAAAATATTCCAAGCAAATGGGCTAGAGAAAAAGGCCAGAGTTGCGATACTTGTATCAGTCAAAGTAAATTTCAAAACAAAGGCCATAAAGAGGGACCTAGAGGGGCACTTTATAATACTTAAAGGAAGAATCTATCAAGAAGACATCAACATTGTCAACTTATATGGTCCCAATACAGGAGCCCCCAAGTTTATAAGGAAATTGTTGGATGACTTCAAAAAAGATATAGACAGCAACACACTGATAGTAGGGGATTTCAACACCCCACTGTCAAAAATGGACAGATCTTCCAAACAAAACAGTAATAAACATATTGTGGCGCTGAATGACACACTGAATCAAAGAGACTTAACTGACATATATAGAACCTTATACCCCAAAGAAGAGAAATACACATTCTTTTCAAATGCTTATAGCAGTTTTTCAAAGAGAGACCACATGATAGGACACAAAGCAAACCTCAGCAAATTCAGGAAAATTGAAATAATACCAAACTTTTTCTCGGACCACAAGGGCTTGAAACTGGAAATCAACCTCAAAGAGAAACTTGAAAAACTTGCAAAGTCATGGAGACTCAACAGTAGACTAGTAAACAATGAATGGGTCAATAATGAGGTAAGAGAAGAAATCAAAAAATTTCTGGAAACAAATGAAAATGAACAGACAACAGTCCAAAACCTATTGGACACAGCAAAGGCAGTCCTGAGAGGGAAGTTCATAGCAATACAGGCCTACTGAAAAAAGACAGAAACATTTAAAATAAAATACCTTACACTACAACTTCAAGAACTCGAGAAACAACAACAAATAAATCCCAGAGCAAGGAGAAGGAAGGAAATAGTCAAGATTAGAGCAGAACTGAATGCCATAGAGAAGAAAGGAACAATTCAGAAGATCAACCAATCCAGGAGCTGGTTATTTGAAAAAATAAATAAAATTGACAAGCCTTTAAGCAGACTCATCAAAATAAAAGGGAGTGGACCCAAGTTAATAATATCAGAAATGAAAGAGGAGAAATAACAACTGATACCACAGAAATACAAAGGATTGTCAGAAACTACTATGAACAATTATATGCCAAGAAATTTGAAAATCTTGATGAAATGGACAAATTTTTAGAAAAGTATAATCTTCCAACACTGAAGGAGGAATAAACACAAAGCTTGAACAGACTGATAACAGCTGGGGAAATTGAAGCAGTCATCAAGAAACTCCTGTCACACAAAAGCCCTGGGCCAAACGGTTTCACAGGAGAATTTTACAAAATATTAAGGGAGAGCAAACCCCTGTCCATCTCAGACTATTCCAAGAAATCCAAGAGGAGGGAAGACTCCCAGACTCCTTCTATGAAGCCAGCATCTCCCTAATCCCAAAACCAGATAAAAACCCTACAAAGAAAGAAAACTACAGGCCAATTTTGCTGATGAACATAGATGCTAAAATCCTCCACAAAATATTTGCAAACCGCATCTAGCAATACATGAAAAAGATTATCCACCACGATCAAGTGGGATTCATCCCAGGCATGCAGGGATGGGTCAATATACGCAAATCAGTAAACGTGATACATCACATAAATAAAAGAAAAGACAAAAACCACATGATCATCTCGATAGATGCAGAAAAAGCATTCGATAAGGTACAGCACCCATTTATGATCAAAACACTCAGCAAAATGGGAATAAATCGGGCATTCCTCAACGTAATAAAGGCCATATATGAAAAACCTACAGCCAATATCATACTCAACGGGCAAAAACTGAACGCTTTCCCACTAAGATCGGGAACACGACAAGGAGGTCCGCTCTCCCTGCTTCTTTTCAACATCGTATTGGAAGTCCTAGCCACAGCGGTCAGACAAGAGAAAGAGATAAAAGGCATCCAAATAGGAAAGGAGGATGTAAACCTATCATTGTTTGCAGCTGACATGATAGTGTACATAGAGAACCCTGTAGACTCTACCAAAAAACTCCTCAACCTAATAAGTGAATTTGACAAAACAGCAGGATACAAAGTCAATATTCAGGAATCAAAGGCATTTTTGTACACCAGCAATGCAATAGAAGAAGAACAAATCAGGAAAAAAAAACACCATTCGATATAGCAAGAAGAAAAATCAAATACCGAGGCATAAATTTAACCAAAGATGTAAATGATCTGTACGCAGAAAACTATACAACATTGAAAAAAGAAATGAAGGAAGACACAAATAAATGGAAGCATATACCATGCTCATGGATTTGAAGAATTAATGTCATCAAAATGTCCATACTACCCAAAGCAATTTATAGATTCAACGCAATCCCTATTAAGATACCAATGACATATTTCGCAGAAATAGAACAGACATTTCAGAAATTTATATGGAACCATAAACGACCCCGAATAGCCTCAGCAATTAAGAAAGATAAACAAGGTAGGAGGGATCACAACACCGGACATCAAACTCTACTACAAAGCCACTATTCTCAAAACAATGTGGTACTGGCACAAGAGCACACCCATAGACCAGTGGAACAGAATAGAAAGCCCAGAAATAAGCCCAGGTCTCTATGGGCATCTAATATTTGACAGATGGGGCAGAAGCATAAAATGGAGCAACAATAGCCTCTTCAACAAATGGTGTTGGGAGAGCTGGACGGCTGCATGCAAAAAATTGAAATTGGATCATCAGCTGACACCATACACAGAAATAAACTGAAGATGGATAAAAGACTTAAATAGAAGTCGCAACCCCATCAAAGTCCTCGAGGAGAACATTGGCAGGACACTCTCAGATATCCCACGCAGCAATTTTTTCACTGATATGTCTCCTATAGCAAGGGACATAAAGGAAAGAATAAACAAGTGGGACCTCATCAAAATAAGAAGCTTCTGCACGGCAAAAGAAAACATCAGCAAAATGAAAAGGGAGCCAACCCTATGGGAAAATATATTCGCTAATGATACATCAGATAGAGGTTTGATCTCCAAAATAGATAAAGAACTCACTTGACTCTAGTGAAGACGACAAATGATCCAATCAAAAAATGGGTCAAGGACCTGTGTAGACACTTTTCCAAGGAGGAGATACAGAGGGCCCAGAGGCATTTGAAAGGATGCTCAGCATCACTAGCCATCAGAGAAATGCAGATCAATACCACCATGAGGTACCACCTCACACCGGTCAGAATGGCCATCATAAACAGATCAACAAACAACTAGTGCTGGCAAGGCTGTGGAGAAAAGGGAATCCTAGTACACTGTTGGTGGGAATACAGACTGGTGCAGCCACTGTGGAAAGCAGTGTGGAATTTCCTCAAAAAGCTGAAAATCGAACTGCCTTTTGACCCAGTGATTCCCCTGCTGGGACTATACCCTAAGAACTCCAAAGCGCCAATACAAAAGAACCTATGCACCCCTATGTTCATAGCAGCACAATTGACAATAGCCAAGTGTTGGAAGCAACCGTAATGCCCATCCGTAGATGATTGGATCAAAAAGTCATGGTACATGTACACAGTTGCATACTACGCAGTAGAAAGAAAAAAAGAACTACTAAAATCGCAACAGCATGAATAGACCTGGAGAGCATTATGCTAAGCGAAATAAGCCAGGGGTCCAAAGAGAAATACCATATTATCTCCCCTATAAGTGGAACCTAAGCAGCAATACAAAGATGCAAGGAAAATAAGACGAGCAACACTGAAAGGAAAAGAAATCAACAGAGACAAGAGGGAAGGAGTTGCGGGGTCGGGGACAAGGAAGGGAAGGGGAAAGTCAAGGAACATATAGCAAGGACTCATGGACAAAACCAAAAGGGAAGAGCTGAGGGAAGGAAGAGGGAGGGGGCAAGGGAATGTGGTGAGAGATTGGCAGTGACAAATTTATTGAAAAAATAAATTAAAATAAAATTAAAAAATAAACATGATTTATAAATCAAAAAATAAAGTAAAAGAAAAATAAAGCCTTTGGCTCAGTTGAATTAATGTCTGAAACAAATCTCTTCAGTTCATTCCACTGATGGAAACAGTGAGTTCCAGAGAAGTTGACAGTCCCTGCCTCCCAGGAATATAAAGGGTTGAAGAACTGATTCATGGACAGGCTCAAGCCTGAGGCTGATAATTTTCAGTGACCTGCCTATCCTCTATTTTAACACTCACCACAAGAGAAAGAATATGTTCATGTTTTTCCTCTTCTCTGGTGTAAAATCTACGGGGCAGAGATTGCTCGTCTCATCAACAGGGGACCCAGCATATAGAAAGTATCCCATAAAAGTGCATAGACAGCATTATGGTGGTAAGAAAAGTTAGCTGGTTGAATACTTATTGGTCCTCTGTATTTCTTCATGTGGATTTAAGTTACTGTCAAGTACCTTTTCATTTAAGCCTAAAAGACTGCCTTAGTATCTTTGTTTTTTTTTTAACAGCTTTAATGAGATACGTGTTATATACTATATAATTTATCCAAAGTGTATGAGCCAGTGCTTTTTAATATATTCATAGATATGTGCAATCATCACCAGTCAGTTTTAGAACATTTTCATAGCTATAAACAAGAAACCCTTTACCCGTCAGCTAAGACTTACCTAATCCTCTACCCACTCCCCAGTCCTAAGTAATACTTAATCTACTTTTGGTCTCTAGATTTCCTTATTCTGGACTTGCAAATCAATGGATTCATAAAATATGTGGTCATTTTTGATTAGCTTCCTTTACTTAACATGCTTTCAGGATTCATCCATGCTGTAGTATGTATAAATAATTCCTTTTTATGTCTAAATACTATTCCATTGTATGAATATGCCACTTTTTGTTTATCCATTTGTTAGTTGATGGATAGTTAGGTTGTTTTCAACTCTTGTCTATTATAATCAGTGCTGCTATAATCATTCATTTGCAAGTATTTGTATGGACATATTTTCATTTCTCTCGGATGTATACCTAGGAGTGGAATTGCTGGGTTATCAGATACTTTTATGTTTAATCACTTGAGAAATTACCAGAATTTTTTAAAAGTGACCATATTATTTTACATTCCTACTTCTAGTGTATGGGGGTTCTGATTGCTCCCAATCCTGGCTAATACTTGTTATTACCTGCCTTTTTAATATTAGTCATACAAGTATGTGTGAAGTAGTTTTTAATTTGAATTTTCCTGGTTAATGCTGTTGTATTTCTTCTCAAGGGCTTGTTGCCCATTTGTTTGTCTTTCTTAGTCCTTTTATTATTTCTTGTAATATATATCTTTTATAGATGAGTTCTCTTAGCTTTTGCTTCTCTGGCAAAGACTTAATTTCTCATACTTTTTGAAAAATAGTTTTGCAATGTATAAAGTTCTTGGTTGATAGGTCTTCCCCCCACATTGAATATGTTATCTTAATGCCTTTTGAGTATTCTGGTTTTTGATGAGAAACAAGCTGTTATTATTATTGTGGATCCCTTGTATGTGATGCATCATTTCTTGCTGCTATCATTATTCTCTGTATTGGGCTTTTGCCAGTTTGATTATGATTCATCTCAGTGTGGACATCTTTCAGTTTTCTTAGTTGGAATTTGTTGAGCTTTTTTGATATGTAGATTGATGTTTTCTCATCAAATTTGGAAACTTTTTGCCTATTATATCTTCAAATACTTTTTCTATTCTTTCCTTTTGTGACTGCTATTATGTGTACATTGGTATGATTGATGGTATCCCAGATCTCTGAGGCTCTGTTTATTTTTCTTTATTATTTTTTTCTTTATATACCTCAGACAAGACAATATCAATTGACGTATTTTCAAGTTTGCTGATTCTTTCTTTTGCCTACTCAGATCTAATTTTTAGCTCCTCTACTGATTTTTTTTTTAATTTTAGTAATTATGCACTTCAACTCCAGAATTTCTATTTGGTTCCTCCTTATAATTTCTATCTTTTAATTGATATTCTCTATAGAATGAGACATCATTTCTATACTTTAATTCTTTAGACATGGTTTCCCTCAAGTTTTTTTAATTCTTTTTATTGTTCAAATACATTTCTCTCCATTTTCCTACCACCACTTTCCCCTACCGCACCCACCACCATCTCCCACCTTCAGTCCTTCCCAACTTTGGCTTTGCCCATGGGTCCTTTATACATGTTCCTTTACTTAACTCTTCCCCTTCATTTCCCCGTTACCCCCCTCCATCCTTCTCTCTTGTTACTGTCTGTTTTTTTTTTCTTTTAACGTTGCTGGTTATATTTCCATTGCCTGTTTGTTCTGTTGATTACATTCCACTTATAAGTGAGTTTATATGGTATGTGTCTTTTACCCCCTTGCTTATTACACATAGCATTATCCTTACTTCCATCCATGCTGCCATGAAGGGTAGTAGCTCTTTCTTTCTTTATTCTGCTTAGTATTCCATTGGGTAAATGTACCGTAGTTTTTTGATCCACTCATTTATTCATGGGCACTAAGGTTTCTTCAAGAGCGTGGCTATTGTAAATAGTGCTGCTATGAACATTGGGGAGCATAGGTTCTTTTGAACTGGTGTTCTGGGATCCTTAGGGTATAATTCCAGCAGTGGAATCTCTGGGTCAAAGGCAGTTTCATTTTTAGCTTTTTGAGGAAATTCCAAACTGTGTTCCACAGTGACTTCACCAGTCTGCATTCCAACCAAGAGTGTACTAGAGTTCTCTTTTCTCCACAATCTTGACAGCACTTGTTGTTTATTGATTTGTTTATGATGGCCATTCCGACTAGTGTGAAGTGGTGTCTCTTTGTGGTTTTATTTTGCATTTCTCTGATGGCCAGTGATGCTGAGCATCCTTTCATATGTCTCTGGGCCTTGTGTATGTCCTCCTTGGAGAATTGTCTGGTCAGGTACATTGCCAATTCTTTTAAATTGGATTGTTTGTCTTCCTGGAGTGGAGTTGTGTGAGTTCTTTATATATTTTGGAGATTAAACCTTTGTCTGAGGTATCATTGGCAAATATGTTTTCCCATACAGTTCATTCCCTCTTCATTTTGCTGATGTTTTCTGTAACCATGGAGAAGCTTCTTATTTTGATGGGGTCCCATTTGTTTATTCTTTCCTTTCTGCCCCTTGTTCTAGGGGACATATTGGTGAAAACATTGCTGCGTGGGATATCTGAGAGTTTCCTGCATATGTTCTCCTCTAGGACTTTTATGGTGTCATAACATATTTAAGTCTTTTATTCATCTTGAATTTATTTTTGTGAATGTTGTAAGTCAGTGGTCGAATTTTAATTTTTTGCATGTAGCTGTCCAGCTCTCCCAACACCATTTGTAGAAAAGGCTATTTTTACTCCATGTTAAGCTTCTGCCCCCTTTGTCAAATATTAATTGACCATAGAGACATGGGTTTATTTCTTGGCTCTCTATTCTATTCCATTGATCTATGTGTCTGTTCTTGTGACAGTTCCAGACCCTTTTGATTACATTTACTTTGTAATGGAGTTTGAGGTCAGATGTTGTGACCCTTCTTACTTTGTTCTTCTTTCTCACAATTGCTGCAGCTATTCAGGGTCATATATGCTTTCATAAAATTTTTGAAATGTTTGTTCTATATCTCTGAAATATGTCATTGGTATTTTACTAGGGATTGCGTTAAATCTATAAATTGCTTTGGGTAGTATGGGCATTTTGATGATGTTAATTCTTCCAGTCCACTAACACAGTATAGGCTTCCATTTGTGTCTTCCCTAACTTCTTTTTTCAGTGTTGGGTAGTTTTGGGAATACAGGTCTTTTACCTCCTTGGGTAGGTTTATTCCCAGGTACATTATTTGTCTTGTTGCTATAGCAAATGGGACATTTTTTCCTAATTTCTGATTCTGATATTTCATTGTCAGTGTACAAAAATGCCTTCTATTTCTGAATATTGACTTTCTATCCTGCTATTTTGCCAAATTCACTTATTAGGTCAAGTAGTTTTTTGGTGGAGTCTATCAGTTTTCTATGTACACTATAATGTCATCTGCAAACAATGGTAGTTTTACTTCCTCCTTTCCAATTTGGATGCCTTTTATTTCTTTTTCTTGTCTGATAGCTGTGGTTAGGACTTCCAATACTATGTTGAATAGAAGTGGTGAAAGCTGACAACCTTGTCTCGTTCCCAATCTTAGTGGGAAAGCTTTTAGTTTTTGCCCATTGAGAATGAGGTTGGCTGTAAGATTTTCATATGTGGCCTTTATTATGTTAACGTATGCACCCTCTACTCCCACTTTGCTGAATGTTTTTATCATAAATAGATGTTGTACCTTATCAAATGCTTTTTCCACATCTATTGATATGATCATATGATTTTGGTCT
Organism: Pteronotus mesoamericanus; assembly: GCF_021234165.1. Classification (NCBI taxonomy): domain Eukaryota; kingdom Metazoa; phylum Chordata; class Mammalia; order Chiroptera; family Mormoopidae; genus Pteronotus; species Pteronotus mesoamericanus. The sequence goes on from NW_026555072.1 coordinate 7,350,514, forward strand.
TTCCTTTGGTTTATGTGATATATTACATTTATTGATTTGTGAATATTGATCCTTCTTTGCATCCCTGGAATGAATCCAACTTGATCATGGTGGATGATCTTTTTAGTATGTTACTGGATATGGTTTGCCAATATTTTGTTGAGGGTTTTAGTGTCTATGTTCATCAGTGATATTGGCCTGTAGTTTTTTGTTGTTGTTGCTGCTGTGTGTTTATCTGGTTTTGAGATTAGTATGATGCTGACCTTATAAAAAGATTTTGGGAGTCTTCCTTCTTCCTGATTTTTTTTGGAATAGTCTGAGAATGATAGAGTTTAGCTCTTCCTTAAATGTTTTGTAAAATTCTCATGTGAAACCATCCTGTCCAGGGCTTTTGTGTTCCAGGTGTTTTTTGATTATTGCTTCAATTGCACCAGCTGTTTGTATTCCCTTCACTCTTTGAACATATTTAAAAGAGCTAAGTTAGAGTCTTTAGTAAGTTTAATGTCTGCGTCTCCTCAAAAATGTTTTCTATGGATTCATTTTTTTCCTGTATAGATTTTTTGGTCATGTTTTCTTGTTTCTTTGCATGTCTTATAATTTATTTTTGCTGAAAACTGGACATTTTAACTAATATGGTAACCCTGAAAATCAGAATCTTTTCCCTCTAATGTTTGTTGTTTACTTTTAGGTTTTGTTTGTTTGTTTTTTTAGTGAGTTTTCTGAACTAATTCTGCAAAAACTTCTATCTCTTCATGTGTGGCAATTGAAGTCTCTACTTGATTACCTGAATAGTCAGCTAATGATTAGACAGGGATTTTCTTAAATGTTCATGATCGGTAAATCATTCCCAGTCTTTGCTTTGGAACTCTGTGTATGTTTCAAGGTATATGTTCAACAATTAGTGTTGAGAACTGTCCCACCTGGTTTTAGGGACTATAACCTCACCAGTAGGAGAGAGGGCTCTAAAGCTGGAACTGAGCAAGGAGGCCTTGGGAAAATAGGCCACCGAGGAGGAAAAACCTGTTCCCCTGGCAGGGACGTAGCCCCTGCCTCCCTCACATACCCTGCTTGGCCATGGAGGATGGCTGGTTAGTCAATGACAGGTAAGACCCGTCAATGGCAGGGGCAACCTAAGACTGGCACAGTTGCATACAGGCCATCAGGGAAGGACTAGGGGGACATGGAGCAGGGGCAAAACGCCCTCACCCCTCGGTTTTGTCATGGCCAGAGTCCTCATTCTACTTGAAGGAAGACTCCTTATCTCTTGGCTGCTCTGCTCCACCTACCTGACTCCAGCTTGAAACAATACTAAAGGCAGGTAGATCTCTGATCTGGATCAGGTGGTTCCAGGGGACAATTAGGCCTGGAAAAGGAATGCAATAAATCCTATGAAGCCTACTTTGCTAAGAATGCCCTTTAGTTAATGAGTACTGGTGTTTGGGGTTCGAGCATAAGATGAGTTTATTTTCCCAGGTTTTAGGGCTAAATAGGCACGAACATGTCTACCAGACCCTAACCTGAGGTGTATCTCTGTGTTTCTTCAATTATTATCTATGATCTCTATCTGTTTTCTGTAAATATAGCCTTTAGGCATTGATTGATAAGCTTTGTATGCATGCTGTATACCGGTGACCATATAGTTCTCAATAAAAGCCACTTAAAGAGAAGGGTTTGGGGGCTTGGGGCATTCTTTACTGGACGGAATCACCACCCCCTCTCCTGACAGGCGAATTGTGTCTGGTACAATTTATTTCTTCATCTGTGGCAGCTGGGAAGACTGTGCAGGACAGAACCTCCTCCCTCAAATTAGCCAGACAATTTAAAATTTTGCTTTACCCTCCAGTTTCTATTTTCACAGTATCTCAAGGTCATGCAGAGGTAATAGCTTAGGCCCTCCTCAAATCCTTTCTGACCTTGTGTATAGCCCTGGATATGCAAAACCTACAAATTTTCTGGCATATATCAGAGCTTTTGAAAACCCTTACAGAATTTCATTCTCCAGTTTTTGCTTTGAAGTTTTTTGGCTAGTTTATTGTTTGCATCAGCTGTCATCTACTGCTTCAGGCAGTCATGAAGTTCAGCAATGGTCTGTTATTGCTTTTGTCAAAAATGTCTTTGGGGGATAAGGCTTTTCCCAGTGGGCAAGCTCAAAGTCAGGTAAAATACAAACAACTTGCAAATATGGTTTTCTAGGGAACCACCAGGCACATCACAAATTGACAATTTTGGTGAATTATGTTTTGAAAGAGCTTTGGCCCTATTCTGCTCTATCATGTAGATGCCAATCTTCACCATTAATGTGAGTTGCTATTTTTTTTAAATTTTATTTATTTATTTTTAGAGAGAGAGAGAGAGGAAAGGAAAGAGAAAGAGAGGGAGAGAAGTATCAATGTGTGGTTGCCTCTCACATACCCCCCACTGGGGACCTGACCTGCAACCCAGGCATGTGCCCTGACTGGGAACTGAACCGTAACCATTTGGTTTGCAGGCCAGCACACAGTCCACTGAGCCACACAAGCCAGGGCATGAGTTGCTATTTTTAAATGTCATTATTCTTCTGGAAAGTAGAGAATGGGGCCAAGACAAGTTAAAAATGCCCCATAGCTTGCTATTCTTACCAAGGTTTGCCAGCTTTTTATTATTATTATTATTTTTGATAAACATTCCCAGGATGCTGCAAACTTTGTTAATTTCCACCATTCTGAAAAGCTGGTTCTGATAATTTTTCAAGTTTTCCCATTGATTTTATGGAGGATAAAATTTTTGGAAGCTTTATTTTTCCATTTTCATTTTAAAACTATAAATTTACATAATATCCTTAATATTCCATTTCTTAACCAGTATCTGTTATCTGAACAGTTAAAAACTTAGGAAATTCTTTATTCCTTTTAGTTTCTTTGCTTCATTTTTACCACTCAATTTTAGTTGATTATATTTTTGTTAACCAGTTTTGTTTAACTATGCTTATGCTTCAATTTATTTGTAACTTTAAATTATCTTCTTGGGTTCCCAGCAATTACAGATGAAGCAATTCAATATGTGCAATACTTTATATTTTCTTTCTTCCCCCAATCAATTTTGACTAGTTATATTGTCTTAATTTGGTTTCCCTCAGGGGCAAACAATGAAACAATGATTGAAGCATGTCAGGTAAGTGGAGACAGTCTGGCTCCCTCACCCAGATGTGTGGGTAACTGGAGGGAGCAGCTTCTCACAACCTTGAAGGAGTCTGATAAAGCAATGTTCTTACGACCTTGATCCTGGGTTTCTTGGCCTTGAGCCCAGGTGACATAAACTGCCCTGAGGCCTTGAGTAGGCTTGCATGTGCAACTCATGCTAGGTTAATTCACTTTCTGGCCTGCAGCCTTCTGTGTTTGTGGGTTAGTACTTAAGGGGTAAGAGTTTTGGATAAGGTGGGGAGTCGGGGCACCCACATGATCTTGTGGCTTGTGTGATTTCCCTGGACACATGCTAGTGGCCTGTGTGACTCTCCCGAATAAAAACATGTCAAGCATCCCCATGGTTCCATGCATCTTCTTCCATCTACCTGAGCCTCGATTGGACCTGCCCAGCCCAGAGAGGCCACAACACAAGTGACATAGTAAGCAGGACGAGTTTCTCAGTATGAATGTGGAGTCTCTGAGCTCTCCTGAGGGCAGTCCTGAGGAGATGGTCTGCTACTGAGAAATGGTACCCAGTGTCACACCTCCTGGCATCATGGACTGCCCCCTGAGGGAGTGGCCAGATGTCAGTGGCGCACCTGACACTGTAGAGGTGATCCTATGGGAAGTTGGGGAGACCCTGGAACAGTCTCACAGCAGTGCAGCTATGGGGACTGTTGGCTGGGTTTTTCTTTCAGCTTTACAAGTTGAGATGGAGACCGAGCTTCAGGATGCAGTGAAGCTGCGGGAGCTCCAGGGACGAGAGGACTCCTTGGAAGCCAGAATTAATGCCTTGGAAGATGCCCTGCATACATTGGAGCAGTGCCGTGACTCCCCAGCACCTGCCCCTGCTGACAAGTCAGAGTCAGAGGACGATGACATCAGCATAGGACTGAGTTCCTAGAAAGCCTGCTCCATGATGGTACAAAAGATAAAGTTGCAGCAGCCTATGGCACCCATTGGCCAGTAGGCCAGACTCCTGCAGATGACTGAGTATACCACATATAAACCTTACACACAGGCTGAGTTGGTCAATCTTGTGAAAGAGTTTTACCAGCAACCCAGGGAGCCCTTAGCTACATGGCTCATGCACTTCTGGGACCTAGAGGTGGATAGTGTTGTGTGTACTGATATGGAGACGGAAAAGTTAAGTGTCCATTAGGACACACCCCTCCCTGCACCAGCGGCTTCAGAATAGCCAGAGACATGGTTCGGGGCAGGGCTCACACTCATTGACAGAATGAGTGATGGCAGCTATCCGCACTGTCTGGGCAAACGCAGGTGAGTGCCGGACACCGTGAGCCAGTGGCAGTCCTATGAGGATTTAGTTCAGATCCTGCAAGAACTGGGCACGTGCCAGTCCATGTTCAATCCCAATACATAGGGCCCTGCCGATGAGTGTTTCATGGCTGGAATGCGGGACCTAGTAATCCAGCACGCTCCCCCCACCCCGCCTCCTTTGATTCCCTAAGGCCAGTTCTGGCGCCTTGTTTCAGTTATTGCATAAATGACGTCACGACAATGGTGGCTAGCCTGGGAGAGGTGGAGTCTTGCCACCAGTGAAAGGCTGTAAGGCCGGTTTCTCAGAGTTCTTTTGCTCTGCAGTCGAACAGCGCCCCTTTGCGGGTGACCAGAGCGCAAATGTGTTCAGATATTTTAAGGGCTAGAGTCCACCACGCCAAGATTAATGGAAAGCCAAGCGTGTACCTGTTGGAGTCTGGAAACAGCTATGAGCTGAACAACACCTCCTGTGGCCCCAGAAGGGGAAGAAGCCAGTGGGAAAACCTGGGAGTTGTGCCCCGTGAGCCCCAAGAAGCCTGTACAATCTGGCTGGAAGAAAATCTGACTGCGCCAAACCCCCAAGATGCGGAGGGAGATATCTTTGGACTTTGGACTAGGAAAGAGGCCAAGGGCCCCATCTACAGGGGAAAGACAGGGACCAGAGGCCATATGTCAAATTGGCTATTCATTGGTCTCCTGCAAATGTTCAGTGGGCGTTGGCTTTTATAGACACATGAGACAAATGTGCTATTTTACATGGGACTATTGAGGAGTTTTCAAGACCTGAGGTCTCTATTGATGGTTATGGGGGACAAAATTTGAGGGTAAAGGCTATGCAGCTCTGAGCACTGGACATTTGCCTCCCCATGATTACATTGTTTATGTGTCCCCTATTCTTGAGTATATCCTGGGTATTGACATACTCCAGGGTCTGTGGCTACACACAACTGCAGGAGAGTTTCGCCTGCGGGTGCAAGTGGTGAAGAATGTTCTGCAAGTGCATAATAATCAACCCCCTGGGCAGCTGCCTTCCCTGCATTGGGTGACTGTGATGAAGCAATACCGGTTACCTGGGGAACATGAAGAGATCACTGCCATTATAGATAGGGAAGTTGGAGAAGGTGGGAATAAGGCTGCTCACAGCCCCTTTAAGTCTCCTGTGTGGCCAGTAAAGAAGGAAGATGGCACATGGAAAATGATGGTTGATTACCAAAAGCTTAATAAGATCATTCCCCCACTGCATGCAGCGGTTCCTTCTCTGATGGACTTGATGGACTGATTGCCTAATGAACTGGGAACGTACCACTTTGTAGCTGATTTAGCAAATGCTTTTTTCTCCATTGATCTTGCTCTGGAGAGTCAGGACCAGTTTGCCTTTACCTGGGAAGGCCGACAGTGGACCTTTACAGTCCTCCCTCAAGGGCACTTGCACAGCCGATCAGCTGTCACAGGCTTGTGGCAGAGGACCTGGCAAAGTGGCCACAGCCTCCAGAAGTATGCCTGTTTCATCATAATGATGTTTTGCTAACCAGTGATTCTCTTGCAGAACTAGGGAAAGCAGTGCCACCAGTGCTGTCCCATCTGAAGTCAAGTGGCTGGGCAGTCAACGAAGCCAAGCTGCAAGGGCCTGGATTGTCTGTCAAATTCTTGGTGGTTGTCTGGTCAGGTAAGACAAAAGTCAACCCTGATGCAGTGATAGATAAAATCCAGGTGTACCCGATCCCTACTACTGTGAAACAGCTCCAGACATTTTTGGGCCTATTGGGGTACTGGAGAGCTTTTGTGCCCCATCTGCCCAGATGACCCACTCCCTCTATGCTCTGGTGAAAAAGGGATCAAACTGGGACTGGACCCCAACCCTGGAACAAGTGTTCCTGGGAGTGAAGCACATCATTAAGTGTGCCCAGGCTTTGCATGCTCTTGATCCTGCTAGACCCTGTGACCTGGATGTGCATGTGACACAGGAAGGGTTTGCATGGGGTTTGTGGATGTGATCAGAAAGGCTATGTAAGCCCTTGGGTTTCTGGTCTCAACTGTGGAAGGGAGCAGAGGTACGATACTCTCTGACTGAGAAGCAGCTGGCTGTAGTTTACGCTGACCTGTTGGCCAAAGAGGCTATAATGGGAACTTCCTCTGTGACAGTCAGGACCATGTGTCCCTTTGCAGGGTGGGTCTGAGACTGGGTAGCCAAACCTCACAGTGGGATGGCTCAGACACTCATGTTGGCTAAGTGGGAAACTTATCCGCAACAAAGGAGTATTCTGTCTTTTAGCCCCTTAAGGGCCAAGCTACAGGAAGTGCGAGGTCTGGTCACTTATGTTGATTAGAAATCTGTTCCTGTTCCTTCCTATTGAAGAGATGGAAGCTAGCCCTTTCCATGAAGGGCAGGCACCTATTCCCTCAGATGCTTGGTACACTGATGGGTCCAGCAGGGGTTAGCCTGTCATGTGGACAGCTGTGGCCATTCAACCAGAGACAGACACAATCTGGTTTGACACTGGTGTGGGACAGAGCAGCTAGTGGGAAGAACTCTGAGCTGTGTGGCTCATGGCTACTAATGAGGCCCCACCCCTGACCATTTGCATAAACAGTTGGATGGTGTACAGGGGGCTAACGTTTTGTATGTCTACATGGCATACATATAACTGGTTGGTCATGCACAGGCCCTTGTAAGGACAAGCCTTGTGGCAAGACTTATGGAAATTGGGCCACCAGAAACAAATCACTGTATATCGTATTACTGGACACGCACCTCTTGCTTCCCCTGGGAATGATGAGGCAGACACTCTGGCTAAGGTGCGGTGGCTAGAAACGATACCTGCCAGTTCCTTGGGAAGGGACGTCACTCAGCAGCTACACCATTGCCTCTTGCATGCTGAACAAAAGACCATATGGTCTACAATCAAAACTTGGGGGTTACCTGTCACTTTGGCAGACGCACAAGAAGCCTGTGAGACTTGTGTTGTTTGCTCATGGGAGCATCTCTGGAGACCTGTGAGAACTGCTGGGCAGGTGGTACAAGGACGGGTACAATTGACAGGTGGCAAGTGGATGTCATCAGGCCTCTGCCCTGTTCAGAGGGTTATAAGTATGCTAGTACAGCTGTGGACACAGCCATAGGACTCCTAGCTGTTTATCCTTCATGGCACCCAGATCAGAGAGCAGTAATAGCTGCCCTTGAGCAGTTATGTGCTGCTTATGCGCACCTCTTGATCATTAAAAGTGATCAGGGGCCACATTTTACTGGAGCCTTGGTACAACAATGGTCTTGAGACCTACAGGTTGACTGGAAATTCCATGTGGCCTATCATTCCCAAGCTGCTGGGATGATTGAACAGTATAATGGTCTCTTAAAGCAGGGCCTGTGAGCTGTGGCTGCCAACCCCCATGCTGAGGGGCTGGATGAAGTGCTTCTGGACAGTCCTCCGGGCTCTGAATGAGAGGAACCGGAGGAGGGTCCTGCTCTGGTGGAAGCACTTCTCCACCGGACTGCAGCTCCCATCCAGCTGCAGGTGCAGACTAAGGATGCCTTGCTGAAACCAGGCATGGGTAAACAGGGGAATATCCTCTTGCCTGCTCTGGAGGATCTGGAGCAAGAGCAAACAGCTGCTTGGACTTGGCCTTGGGATATAAAAGCTCCTCACATGTGTTGGGTGGCTCTTGTTGTCCCTTGGGGACAAGGGGTGGAGAAGGCCTTGTAAATAGTGCCCTATGTGGTGAGGACCTGGCCCCCCATCATAAAAGTGACATATCCAGGGCCAGCAGACCATGAAATGTTGCTCCGTGGCACCTTTGGAATTTCCCTCTGGCCTATTATGAGTTCTCTCCTGTTGTTGCATGTAGATACTGTTGAGGCACAGAAGGTCTGGTATGCACACCCGGGAAGACCTCCTCTGTCAGCCACTGTCCTGCCAGTTGACCAGAGGCCTGTTTGTATATTACCTGAGGGTCATGATTTGCCTTTGCTGGTGCCTATAACTGCTTTGTATTTCCACCCCTAGGGTGCAAAGTAACACCTTAGTGGATTGGGTTCATACCTATGCTTCAGTGGCAAATCAATTAGTGTGCTGGGTTTGCATGGAAATCCCACTGAGCACCTTGTCTGGGCTTCCATAGCACGTTGTTCCTGCTTCCATCATGAATTGGACATGGCTCTAGAACCAGTGGAACAGTGAACATCTGATGTGGGATGTTGCTTGGACTAACATCTATGCTGGGGAAGAGCAGCAGATGACTGATCCTGACCATTTACTGGCTACTCTGTATGGGATGGCTTGGGGTGGCTCACAGCTGAAGCCATGGAGCTGGCTGGACCATCTCCTTTGTATTGAGAACCCCAAAAGACAAGCCCACATGGGCTGGACTCTGACAAGTCCATGTCAGACTCTGGCCCTAGGGAAATTCTGGAAGGTATAGGAGGATGCATGGGCTGCAGTTCCTACTTGAGCCCTTTGGGTGTGTGGCTCACATGGGTGGCCTTACTTGCTTGGAAACTGGACTGGTCGTTGTACTTGGAGGTGGCCCTATTTGCCTGCTCGAGTTCAGAAAACTCTTGCAAGCCGACCAACAAATTGGGAAGTGTTTATAGCACGACACCTGTTAAAGCGTACTCCCTGGTGGTACTATCCCTTAGCTGTTTTTTTCTCCTCAAGCCACCTTTATAGTTACTGAAACTGAGATAACTGCTTTGGTTTTGCACACTGCCTATGCACTGAACACAACACATGATTCCTTAAGCCTGTTAAACAAGGAAGTATCTTAACTGAAAAGTATCCTTGCAGAATTGTATGGCTTTATATACACTCACTGCATCCCAAGGTGGTGTATGTGCCCTGGCAGGAGCAGAATGTTGTCTATTTCCCTGATATTCACCACAATGTAAGCATTAACCTCTGAAACCCATGTCATTGAACTCCCGACAGACATCTTCTGCAGGAATGGTGGGCATCCCTAACCACTGAATGGCGGTGGTTCCTCACTGTCTTGGGTGGCAGCACTTGTATTTTGCTTCCCTGTTGCTGTAGCTTATATTGCTGTTGTGGTTTATGGGTGCAGGACTCTGCCCTCCTTGCCAAGGGAACTTTGCAGAAGATATCCTCGCATAGATTGTATGGTGAGGAAGCCCAAAGGGGTGGAGAGTAGGGTAAGTGGAGGCAGTCTGGCTCCCTCACCCAGATGTGTGGGTAACTGGAGAGAGCAGCTTCTCATAAACCTGAAGGAGTCTGATAAAGCAGTGTTCTTACGGCCTTGATCCCAGGTGAGATAAACTGCCCCATAGTCTTGAGTAGGCTTGCATGTGCAACTCATGCTAGGTTACTTCACTTTCTGGTCTGCAGCCTGCTGTGTTTGGGGGCTAGTGTTTAAGGGGTAGCAGCTTTGGACGAGACAGGGAGTCAGAGCACCAACTTGGACATGGGCTTGTGACCTGTGTGACTCTCCCAAATAAAGGCATGTCAGGCATCCCCACAGCTCCATGCATCTTCTTCCGTCTACCTGAACCTCGAGTGGACCTTCTCAACCTAGAGAGGCTGCAACATACAGTGTCACTTCTTTATTTGTGAAGGGCAAGAAATACTGTTAGAAGTGTAAGGAAGTACAAAGAAAAGACAAAGCAACCAATAAAAGGAGTATTATGGCAGCTATTTTTGTGGGTGACTGGACCTTAACATTGTAAAGAATTCCTCGAAGAGATTGTAATATGCATACCTCAGAGTTGTCTCTCCTAGGATCAAGACATCTGAAGTATTTAGTCACTAACTCTGATCAATATTTTGTTGAGGCATTTTCTGGGGAGATTTTAACTCCTTGGTGCTTCTTTTCTGCTGCACTCAAGAAAAAGACACATATATTAGTAGATGGATTTAGCTAGAACAAAATGAAGTGATAAAGCTGCAGTGATAGAGATGCAGCATAGACAGAGCTCCATACATATTATATTATAGCTTCATTATTATTATGTGCATTTTTTTACATTCTATTTTGTGATTTTTCCCTACATATGTTAGGCTTGTTTCTAATGTTAAATATATTAAAAAATTCATGAATAATTTTTCTATAATTTTCTTGTTAATTTCTTTATTGTCTTAAATTTGTCTTCCATTAATTTTATCAGGAAGTGCTAATGGCAATTATTTTCCCTCAGCTCTTGCATGTTCAAAACTATTAGTCTTTATCCTTTTACATTTTAAGCACAATTTGATTGGATAGACTATTTTTGTCTCACATTTTGGCAAGGTGCTACAGAAAGTTGTGATATGCATTAACCTAGTTTGTAATACTTTGTTATGGCAGCTCTCAAAGGCAACAACAGCCTCTCCTCATTGGTCCCAAATGAAGTTTTAATTTCTTTACTTACTGTTAAGCTTTCTCTTGTGCAGACTATGCATACAATGCTTACATTGTGTATTATGTAAGCTTGAGATTCTAGTTTCTCTTGGGTAACTCTTTCACATGCAGTCCCAGGTAGATGCACAGATTCCTTGCAACTTTTTAAAACTGAGGGGTAGAAAGCATAGATGCAGACACATGCACACACACATACACAAATCCAGTACAATATCCTCTCTTAACTGTGAGGTTGGCTTTCACCCCTGTCACTATGATTTAACAAGCTTTTAAGAATACAATTAATAAAATTAATAAATAGAGAAAAAGAGAGAAAATTAAAAATTAAATGCAAGGAAAAGGTTTAAGAAAATATAGCTAATTGAAAATATAAGAAGATAAGTAATTAAAATATATTAAAATTTTAAAGAGAGATGATTCTAATAAAGATTAATGTTAAAACTAATTAAAAAAGAGAAAAACAACACAGATTTAAAACAAAAGCCTAAAACTAGTTTTATAAATACTAATTCAAAAGAATATATATACCTCTATGTTCATTGCAGCATTATTTACAATTGCCAATATTTGGAAATACCCCAGGTGTCTATCAATAGCTGAGTGGATAAAACAACTACAGGACATTTACTCAATGAAATACTACTTGGCTGTAAAGAAGGAAATTTTACCCTTTGCAACAGCATGGGTGGACCTGGAGAGCACTTCACTAAGTGAAATAAGCCAGTCAAAGAAAGACAAATATCATATGATTTCACTTATATGTATAATATAATGAACAAAATAAACTAACAGATACAGTAGAAATACACTCATAGATACAGAGAACAGACTGACAGCTGTCAGAGTGGAGGAGTTTTGGGGAGCTGGGTGAAAAAGATGAGGGGATTAAGCAAAGAAAAGAAACTTGTAGACACAGACAACAGTATGGGGATTACCAGAGGCAAAGGGGACAGGAGAAGTTAGAAGATGGTAATGAATGGGATAAATGAGGAAAGACACTTGTCTTGGAGCAGTGTACACACAGTACAATATAAAGATGATGTATTATAGAGTTGTATACCTGACATCTACATAATTCTATTAACCATTGTCACCCTGATAAATTCAATAATTTTTTTAAAATTTAAACCCCCCCAAAAAAGAGAAGGAGCATCTGTCCTGGTAGATTTGTTGTCATCCTCACCCCCAACACACACACACACACACACATACACACACACCACAAATCCTCTCCTCACCTATCTTCCCTTCACCTTTCCTCACCATGCTGCCCTTCTCTCCTCTCCCCTCCCCTCTCCTCTCAATTCACCTTTACTCACCATTCTGCCTCCTCCTCTCTCCTCTCTCCCTCCTCCCTTACCCTCTCTCCCCTCTCCTCTCCTCCCCTCTCTTTACCTTTCATCACCATGCTGCCACCTCTTTAGCATGTCCTAGTAAAGGATTTGGAAGGACTAATCTTTAATCACTGGAACTTTTGATAACTTTGCTTCTGAACAAAGCTCTAATTAATACTTTTGTAGAAATCCCCTTCTACCTTTCTACATGGATATTTATTTTGTTAACCCAGATTTTGGGGTACTTCTAAACTCTGTCCATGTTTGATTATTTCATTTTCCAATGGCAATATACCAGCTGTGCCCCAGTGTCTTTGCCGCTTGTTTCTGACTTCAAATGAAAATTATTCCTTATTTCTCTCTTTTATCATTTTCCTATCCAAGTTGCTTGGTTTTCCTGCCCAATTTATCATTGACAAAGCCTCAAGTGAAGTACGTCTTTCTGAGGGTGTTATTTATACTATTTACCACACTGGAAGTTTGTGAATTTTAGAAATACAGCCACTGAAATGAGAGCCTCACCATGTAAAGAAGAAGAATAGTGTAATGGAAAAGCATACAGATTATGGAGTCATATTGCTTGGTTTTGAATCCTAGGTCTGAATCTTTCCTGACCTTGGATAGACTATTTAACAATTCTTTGCTTCATCTTTCTTATCTGTCAAATGAGAATGATAACAGTCATACCTACCTTAGAGATATTAAAAGGATAAATGTAAACTTGGCACTTAGTAGTTGTAGAAGTTTGGTTGTTAGTATTATTTTGATTATTATGCAAGAAAAACTGAATATAATAGAAGAGAAGGAATTTAGACCCAGCTCTTTGACAAACTAAATATTTGACTCTGAGTAAAGTACTATGTCTCTTGGGCTTCAGGTTTTTCATCTGCAAAATTAGTACCTTTAAAGATCCTTTCAACTCTAAAATTCAAGAAATTGATACAATGTGAAAAGAAAGGTTAACTTTGGCCTCTCAGTCCATGAAGGTAAGACATTTATCCTCCTCACCCAGAAGTGACCAGAGAAGTCTTGAAGCATAGTATTGTTTCATACATAAATCAAGGACTCATTTTGTTGGAAATGTGGTTTCAATTGTAAACAAGTCTATTTCTCATCTGGGAACTGACGAATATGAAAAGGTAAAAATTGAGGATTGAGTAACCATCCAGATAAGGAAGAGCCACATACTCACATACTTTTTACTTGTTTTAGGAGAATTTTCAGAAGGACATTCCAAGATCAAGGAGGCCAATACATGTAAGTAGTAGGGAAGGAGGACTAGAAAATCATGTTTGTTACTAGCCAACAGGAAAGATGGAAGAAAAGAGGTGTGTCTATGACAGTTGAATCTACCAAGAAGAGATGTTTGATCATAGGATCAAAAATACTTCTTTTCTTCCTCTAAGTTTCCACCCACGTCTTTGCATACCACATAAGCAACAATATGAAATACACATTTGTATTTAGCCCTTTCTCATGGTGTTATACTTGTAACCCAAGGTTAGGATAATAGAGTTGCTATATAACCAAGATCATTATTTTCCTTTCCTTCTTTAAACTAACCTCCTTTCCCATCTTACCCCAAACTCAGAGATCATATTCACCTCAAGTTTTACATATCTATTTTTTATGCATTCAGAGCTTTTGTTGCAAACTAATCCTCCATTTGTAGGAGCTATGGTTTTAATGAGCCTCCAATACTGTAGAAAAAAACTATCACACATCACACATTCATTGGCACAACCCCTCCCTTATGATTTTTTAAAAACCCTTGTTTTACCCTAATATACTATTTAAAGTCATATAAGATGCATGTAGCTTTTTCCAGAAAAAAAGCATTACTACAGAACAGAAATAATGCAAATAATTCTTTTCTTTCAGCATTATTTTTTCTATAACTCAAAACACCCCAAAGAAATTCTTTTCCTATAAATGGGAAATGACCACTATGTTTCTGTCTTCTCCCTCAAGAAATTCTATTAAAATAATATCAAAGCTATTGAAAAAGAGCTGAACCCTTAACAATAGAAAAGGTAGAATTCAGGTCATTAGATACAAATTATCAACAAATTTCTAAAATATAGAAAGAGAACCGAAAAATAACACATGGAACAAAGAGAAGAAAACTGAACTTGAAACTATATACACAGGGATAGGTTGCAGGGAAAGGAAGGAGGGATAACTGACTTGGAAGAGTCCTTGAAAGGACATTAGCATGGAAGCTTCAAGCATGACAGGTGCATAAACTCAATAGCAAAAATTAAAAAGAATCTGATTTTAAAATAAAAAAAAAGAAGTGATGATAAAAACAAGATCTACACTTGTAATTGATAGCTTCCTGTCTCCAGTAAATGCATGGAAAACAGCATACAACATGTTGTTATACATTCCTCATTTCTCAGAATATAAAGAAGGGATATCCAAATAAAAGAAATAATCATATCTGGGGTACATTATGGTGTCTATAATGGATTAGGTTGCCCCAGAAAACAACCTTTATATTTTGAAATTTGAGGAATCTCAGCATGATATTCACCTACTTGACTGCATGCCATCTGATTCCTTTAATGTAAAAGCCATGGCTGACAGACCCAAACCATTTCCAAATTGTACTTGGTCAATGTTTTCATCAGGGTTCTCCAGAAAAAACAGAATATATATATTGGTGATAGGATATATATATATCCTATTGGTGATTAAGAGATATATAGAGTGTTTCTCTGGAAAACCATGACTAACATACTAACAAAGAACTTTTTGCAAATATATAAAGCAGGGGTCCTCAACCTCCAGGCCACGGACCTGTTAGGACTGGGCCTCACAAAAGGAGGTGAGCGGCAGGCCAATAAGCAAAGCTTCACTAGCTTTACAGTATTACTGCCTGAGCTCTGCCTCCTGTGTCTCCTGTTACCTCCACCATTCTTCAACCAACCCCACCTCCCCCTCCCTGTCCATGGAAAAATTGTCTCCATGAAACAGATCCCTGCTATCAAAAATGTTGAGGACCACTAATATAAAGGATATATAGATATGTGGAGAGACATTCATTCATTATAAGGAATTGACTCATGTGATTATGGAAGCTGAGAAGTCACATAATCTGCCAAAGGCAAGCTAGAGACCCAGGAGAGCTCATGTGTATTTCCTATCTGAGTCTAAAGGCTTGAGAATCAGGAGAGCCAATACTGTAAGCTACAGTTCAGAAGTTGACAGGCTCAAGGCCCAAGAAAAGTCAATGTTTCAGTTCAAGTTCAAAGGCTGGAGGAAAAAAATAATGTCCCAACTTAGCCAGGAGGAGTTTCCTTCTAATTAGGAAAGACACTCTGCTTTACTCAGTCTAGGATTTCAAATGTTAGTCTCCTCCAGAAGCATCCTCACAGACACATCCAGAATAATGTTTGACCAAATATCTGGGCATCTTGTGGCCCAGCCAAATTAACACATAAAATTAAACATTGCAGTCAGCCTTTCTATAGATGCCAATTCTTACTTGCATTAAAAGCTAAGAATGAATAGATATTTTGGAAAAAAACTTACACATGAATAAAAAGAGACAGAATATTAGCTTTCTAGAGAAAGAGATAATTTTAAAAAACTTAAAAAAAATCAGAGTGCACAAAGAGATTTGTGGCGTTATTGCATACATGAAACAAGAAGAGGATGGAATGGTAAAAGGAATAATCTAAGATCAATAAAGATCTCTTTGAAATTAAAAATATGGTTACTGGAGTATCAAATTCTTTTTTTTCTTTTTGCTTTCATTTTTTTTTTATTTTTTATTTAAACTTTTTTTTATTTTTTCAAATACATTTGCCTCTGCCTACCCCCCACCACTTTTCCTTGCCCCCTCCTTCAACTCTTACACTTTTTTTTTAAATCATGTTTATTCTATTACTGTTGTCTCAATTTTTCCCCATTTACCCCCCTCCACCCATCCTACCCCCACGGCCCTGCTCCCACAGTCAATTCCCACTCTGTTGTCTATGTCCATAGGTCATTCATACATGTTCTTTGTCTAGTCCTTTCCCCTTTTTTCCACCACTGTCCTTAAAGAACATTTTATTTTTTTAAATTTATTTACTTTTAAAATACATTTGTCTCTGCCTCCCCCCCACCTCTTTCCCTTGCCCCCTCCCACCTTCCCTCCCTCAGCTCTTCCCCTTTGGTTTTGTCCATGAGTCCTTGCTATATGTCCCTTGACTTTCCCCTTCCCTTCCCTTTCCCTGCCCCACCCCCCGCCTTCCCTCTTGTCTCTATTGATTTCTTTTCCTTTCAGTGTTGCTGGTCATATTTTCCTTGCTTCTTTGCATTGTTGGTTAGGTACCGCTTATAGGTGATATAATATGCTATTTCTCTTTCGCCCCTGCCTTATTTCGCTTAGCATGATGCTCTCCGGTTCCATCCATGCTGTCACAAAGTTTAGTACTTCTTTTATTCTTTCTGCTGCATAGTATTCCATTGTGTATATGTACCATGACTTTTTGATCCAATCATCTACTAATGGGCATTTAGGTTGCTTCCAACACTTGGTTATTGTTAATTGTGCTGCGATGAACATTGGGGTGCATAGGTTCTTTTGTATTGGCGTTTTGGTGTTCTCAGGGTATAGTCCCAGCAGGGGAATCGCTGGATCAAAAGGCAGTTCCATTTTCAGTTTTCTGAGGAAATTCCACACTGCTTTCTATAGTGGCTGCACCAGTCTGCATTCCCACCAACAGTGGACTAGGGTTCCCTTTTCTCCACAGCCTCGCCAGCACCTGTTGTTTGTGGATCTGTTTATGATGGCCATTCTGACTGGTGTGAGGTGGTACCTCATGGTGGTTTTGATCTGCATTTCTCTGATGGCTAGTGATGCTGAGCATCCTTTCAAATGCCTCTGAGCCCTCTGTATCTCCTCCTTAGACAAGCATCTGCCCAGGTCCTTTGCCCATTTTTTGATTGGATCGCTCGTCTTCTTGGAGTAAAGTCGAGTGAGTTCTTTATATATCTTGGAGATCAAACCTCTAACTGATGTATCATTAGCAAATATATTTTCCCATAGGGTTGGCTCCCTTTTCATTTTGCTGATGTTTTCTTTTGCTGTGCAGAAGCTTCTTATTTTGATGAGGTCCCATTGTTTATTCTTTCCTTTATATCCCTTGCTTTAGGAGACATATCTGTGAAAAAATTGCTGCGTGGGATATCTGAGAGTTTCCTGCCAATGTTATCCTATAGGACTTTGATGGTGTTGCGACTTATATTTAAGTCTTTTATTCATCTTCAGTTTATTTCTGTGTATGGTGTCAGCTGATGATCCAATTTCAATTTTTCGCATGCAGCCGTCCAGCTCTCCCAACACCATTTGTTGAAGAGGCTGTTATTGCTTCATTTTATGCTTCTGCCCCTTTGTCGAATATTAGATGTTCATAGAGACCTGGGCTTATTTCTGGGCTTTCTATTCTGTTCCACTGGTCTATGGGTCTGTTCTTGTGCCAGTACCAGATTGTTTTGAGTATGGTGGCTTTGTTGTAGAGTTTGATGTCCAGTATTGTGATCCCTCCTACTTTGTGTTTCTTTCTCAAAATTGCTGCGGCTATTCAGGGTCGTTTATGGTTCCATATAAATTTTTGAAATGTCTGTTCTATTTCTGTGAAATACGTCATTGGTATCTTAATAGGGATTGCATTGAATCTATAAATTGCTTTGGGTAGTATGGACATTTTGAGGATATTAATTCTTCCAATCCATGAGCACGGTATATGCTTCCCTTTATTTCTGTCTTCCTTCATTTCTTTTTTCAATGTCGTATAGTTTTCTGCATACAGGTCTTTTGTGTCTTTGGTTAAATTTATCCCTAGGTATTTTATGTTTTTTCGTGCTATATCGAATGGTATATTTTTTCTGATTTCTTCTTGTTCTATTGCATTGCTGGTGTACAAAAACGCCTTTGATTTCTGAATGTTGACTTTCTATCCTGCTGTTTTGTCAAATTCACTTATTAGGTTGAGGAGTTTTTTGGTGGAGTCTACAGGGTTCTCTATGTACACTATCATGTCATCTGCAAACAATGATAGTTTTACTTCCTCCTTTCCTATTTGGATGCCTTTTATCTCTTTCTCTTGTCTGACCACTGTGGCTAGGACTTCCAATACGATGTTGAAAAGAAGCGGTGAGAGCAGACATCCTTGTCGTATTCCCGATCTTAGTGGGAAAGCTTTCAGTTTTTGCCCATTGAGTATGATATTAGCTGTAGGTTTTTCATATATGGCCTTTATTACGTTGAGGAATGCCCCATTTATTCCCATTTTGCTGAGTGTTTTGATAATAAATGGGTTCTGTACCTTGTCAAATGCTTTTTTCTGCATCTATCGAGATGATCACGTGGTTTTTGTATTTTCTTTTGTTTATGTGCTGTATCATGTTTACTGGTTTGCGTATATTGCAACATGCCACATCCCTGGGATGAATCCCACTTGATCGTGGTGGATAATCTTTTGAATGTATTGCTGGATGCGGTTTCCCAATATTCTGTGGAGGATTTTAGCATCTATGTTCATCAGCGAAATTGGCCTGTAGTTTTCTTTCTTTGTAGGGTCTTTATCTGGTTTTGGGATCAGGGTGATGCTGGCCTCATAGAAGGAGTCTGGGAGTCTTCCTTCCTCTTGGATGTTTTGGAATAGTCTGAAAAGGACAGGGGTTAGCTCTTCCTTAAATGTTTTGTAAAATTCTCCTGGGAAACCGTCTGGCCCTGGGCTTTTGTGTGCTGGGAGTTTCTTGATGACTGCTTCAAATTCCCCAGCTGTTATTGGTCTGTTCAAGCTTTCTGTTTCTTCCTCCTTCAGTGTTGGAAGATTATACTTTTCTAAAAATTTATCCATTTCATCAAGATTTTCAAATTTCTTGGCATATAATTGTTCATAATAGTTTCTGATGATCATTTGTATTTCTGTGGTATCAGTTGTTATTTCTCCTCTTTCATTTCTGATATTATTAATTTGGGTCTTCTCCCTTTTTGTCTTGATGAGTCTGCTTATTGGCTTGTCAATTTTATTAATCTTTTCAAAGAACCAGCTTCTGGATTGGTTGATCCTCTGAATTGTTCTTTTGGTCTCTATGTCATTCAGTTCTGCTCTAATCTTGACTATTTCCTTCCTTCTACTTGCTCTGGGATTTATTTGTTGTTGTTTCTCCACTTCTTGAAGTTGTAGTGTTAGGTCTTTTATTTGAAATGTTTCTATCTTTTTAAGGTAAGCCTGTATTGCTATGAACTTCCTTCTCAGGACCGCCTTTGCTGTGTCACATAGGTTTTGGATTATCGTCTGTTCTTTTTCATTTGTTTCCAGAAATTTTTTGATTTCTTCTCTTATTTCATTATTGACCCATTCATTGTTTAATAGTGTACTGTTCAGTCTCCATGAGTTTGCAAGTTTTTGAAGTTTCTCTTTGAGATTTATTTTGAGCTTCAATCCCTTGTGGTCTGAGAAAAGGTTTAGTATTATTTCAATTTTCCTGAATTTGCTGAGGTTTGCTTTGTGTCCTATCCTGTGGTCTATCTTTGAAAATGTGCCATTACCATTTGAAAAGAATGTGTATTTTTCTTCTTTGAGACATAAGGTTCTACATATATCAGTTAAGTCTCCTTGATTCAGTGTTTCATTCAGCGCCACGATATGTTTATTAATGTTTTGTTTGGAAGATCTGTCCATTTTTGACAGTGGGATGTTGAAATCCCCTACTATCAGTGTGTTGCTGTCTATATCTTTTTTGAAGTCATCCAACAATTTCCTTATCAACTTGGGGGCTCCTATAATGGGAGCATATAAGTTTACAATGTTGATATCTTCTTGATAGATTCTTCCTTTAAGTATGATAAAGTGCCCCTCTGGGTTTCTCTTTATGGCCTTTGCTTTGAAATCTACTTTGTCTGATACAAGTATGGCAACACCAGGCTTTTTCTCATGTCCATTTGCTTGGAATATTATTTTCCATCCCTTTACTTTCAATCTGTGTAGGTCTTTTGCTCTGAGGTGGGTCTCTTGCCGGCAGCATATGTGTGGGTCATGTTTTCTTATCCATTAAGCTACCCTGTGTCTTTTGGTTGGGGCATTTAGTGCATTCACATTGAGAGATATTACTGATAGAAACTTACTCATCTTTTCTCTTTGTACCTGTTTTCCTCTCTCTCTCATTCTTTTCCTTCATCTGCTTAAACCAGTCCCCTTAGCATATCTTGGAGTGCTGGTTTGGGAGAGATGTATTCTTTTAGCTTTCTTTTGTCTGGGAAACTCCGTATTTCTTCTTCTATTTCAATGGAGAGCCTAGCTGGGTAGAGCAGCCTTGTCTGTAGGCCCTTGCTTTTCATGGCTTGGAATATTTGTTGCCATTCCCTTCTGGCTTGTAGTGTTTCTGTTGAGAAGTCTGCTCCTAGGCTTATCGGGGCCCCCTTGTATGTTACTTTCTCCTTCTCCCTTGCTGCCTTGAGGATTCTCTCCTTGTCTTTGACAGTTGCCATTTTAATGATGGTGTGTCTTGGAGTGGACCTCCTTGGGTCCCTCTTGAGTGGGGTCCTCTGTGCCTCCTGGATCCATGAGAGCTTTTCTCTCCTGCAATTGGCGAAATTTTCCATCATTACTTTTTCGAGGAGGTTCTCTATTCCTTGCTCCTCTTCTTCTCCTTCTGGTATCCCTATTATACGGATATTATTGCGTTTCAGGTTGTCCTGCATTTCCCTAAATGCATCTTCATTCTTTTTGAGCTGTTTTTCCATTTCTTGTTCTTTCTGGGAGCTTTTTTCTACCTTGTCCTCCATCTCACTGATTTGATCCTCGGCTTCATCCAGCCTGCTTTGGATTTCTTCTACTGTGTTCTTCAATTCAGAAATGGTATTCTTCATATCCTCTTGTGTCTTCTTGATAGTTTCTATGTCCTTTTCCAGGTTGATATAGTTTGCTATAATATTCTGATAGTTTCTCTGCAGTTTCTCATAGTTATCTTTCAGCTGGCTGAGCTCATTGAGCTTCCTTAGAACCATTGTTTTGAATTCCATATCTGATAGTTCCCTTGCCTCTATTTCATTTAGCTCTCTCTGTGGGGAGTCCCCTTTTCCACTCATTTGAGGTGAACTTCTTTTTCTTCCCATTTTTGTGAGAGTCTATTAAGTATTTTTGTCCTTTACTTTTCTTTGTGGGCTTGCCTCTGATGATGTCAGTTGTTGACCCTATAGGGCCTTGGGTTGTTTGTTTGAGTCCTTCAGGAGTCTAATGCCTGTGTCAGACTCCTGCTTGGAGCAGCTCTGTGGCCCCTTCGGTCAGAGCTGAGCTATTTTTTGGGATCTCTCTGTGCTCTCACGCGGGCTCCTTGAGCGCGTTCCCAGCGGGGCAGGGTCCCCCGCCTGCCTGGGCTTGCATGTGCTTGCCCCAGACCAGGGGGCTTATGCGCGACCTCCAGTACTCATCTGGCCTCCCTGGCACGCGAGCTTCGCGGCACTGGTCAGTTTAGGGTCTTCTATTGTGTGTTTTCCCCGCTTTTGGCTCTTTGGTTGCATTGCTTGCCCTCGCCAAATGGAGACTACGGAAATGGGAGGAAATCAGCTCTAGGACTCTCCGGTTAATCCTATTTCTGGTCTCTCCTCCAGGGACTCTGGGAAGCTCTACTTATTTTGTGGGCCGCTCCGCAATCACAGCGGGTAGGTCAATTTACGCCTGCCCTTGCCCCTCTGTGCACTCCCTGGCAGGCCGTATGGGTACCAGTCTGTGTGAGGCCTTGCCAGCAGGTGCAAGCATTCGCCAGCCCGCGTGGGTCACACATACGCTCGCCAACCCTCGCCGGTCACTCGGTGCAAGTGTGCGCGCCTGTTCTGGGTGTTTTGGGGGTGTCTATATTTGCTTTTCAGCTTTTGGCTCTTTGGGGATGTGGCCTCTTCCCGCGCAATGGAGATATGGCAAGGAGAGGGAGTCGGGACTCCCTGGTTCCTCCTCCCATTCTTTCCCCAATGCCTCCGTTTCTAGTCTCCCCTCAGGGGCCTCTGGGCAGTTCTGTGACCCCTTCGGGCAGGGATCCAACCCCTGTGCGGACTGCGTTTCAATCGCAGGCAGTCTGGTTCATGCGCACCCCGCTTCTGCCTCTTTGGGGTCGCGCCTTTCCAGCCCACAATGGAGACTACCGAACGGGGAGGGAGTGGGACTCCCCGGTTCCTCCTCCCATTCTTTCCCCAAAGCCTCTGTCTCCAGTCTCTCCTCAAGGCTCTCCCAGCCAGTCTGCACTCAGCCCTGTAGCTCACTAGTGTACAAGCTGTGTGTGGAGCGCACAAAAGGCAGGTTAATTGATTCCTTTATGCCTGAGCGAGATGGTAGCTGCAGAGTGGGAAGTGCGTTATCACCCGGGCTCTACCGGCAGCCGAGTCAGTTCTCTTCACAAAGTTTTCCTCACCAGTCTTTTCCCAGGCACCAGCCCACCCTGCTGCTGCCTCTACCCAGCGATCAAGGAGGGTGGCTGCCGCTGCAACTTTTTCGTTTGCCCTTTAAATGTCTTTTTGCATCCCCAGCCACCTGTCTCTGGCAGAGAGCGCCCCTAAGCTTTTTGGGGTTGCGTTTTGTCTGTATTTTCTTGGCTTTAGCTGCTGTAGTTTAGGGGTTCCTGTTTATGATTCAGACCCCGTTCTTCTCGGGGGGAAGCTAACTGGCCCTTTCAATGTCCCTCTGGTGCCAGTGCCTGTGCGCACCAAGCCCACCCTCTCGAGCCTCCACCGCAATTCTCACCCGTTGGGATGTGTAAGAGTCGAATCCACTGTCCGCGGCACCTAGGCTCCTCTCCCACTATCGCTCCACTGCTTTCCAGGTGATTACTCCATTATTTAGTTGCAATTCTAGTTTGGTTTTGGGAGGAGGTCAGCGTGACTCCCTTTCACTCCTCCGCCATGTTTCCAATCTGAACATGCTTTTAAATTCTGGAGTATCAAACTCAATAAAAGATTGTTGAAGTTCAGAAAATTTTCCAGAATATTAACACCCAAAAGGCAAAGTGCATAAAATTATAAAAAAGAATATTACAGATATAGAAAAGGATCTATAAGTCTTAGAAATATATACCAAAGAAAGTACAAAGCAAAAAAAAAAAATAGTGAATAAATAAGAAACTTTCCAAAACCTGAAGAGAGGAGATACTTTAATTAGAAGGTCTAATTTAAAGGTCCGCCATGCGAGATTTAAAAACGTTGCAAGATTTGAAAACACTGAGAATGAAGACAGTTCTAAAACATTTCAGAGAGATAAAAATAGGTCATTTCTATAAGAATGAGAATCACCTTAACTCTAACATAATCATCCATATAAGATGTCAGAAGAGAATGGAGGAATCTTTTGAAAGTACCATTATGTAATGATTTTCAAGTAGAATTCTATTTCAACCAAATTATCATAATAATTAATAATTAGCATAGCATTAACATGTCTTATAGTTTTTTTTTAATGAAGCACATAATATAGATAAATATAAAAACCTTCTTGTTCATTGCATCCCATCACAATTTATTTCTCTCTAAAGCCAAAAAAAAAAGGTTATCAATCACTTTTGTCATTATGGTATATATGGTTTTAGGTATTTTTCTGTATAAACAAAGCAGAATAAATAATTTCTGCTTTTGTCTTGTTTTTAACACAAATAACAGTTTGCATTTACAACTTAAAAATATTTGTCTTCTATATATGTATGTAGATAAGAACCGACATCGCTGTATTTTTTTTTAACTGCTGTGTCATATTCCAGAGTATAAATGGACAATGAGAGGAGAATCAAGATGACGGAGGAGTGAGTGGAAGTCACACTGACCTCCCCCCAGGACCAACCTGGAATTACAACTAAATTGTGGAGAAATCACATGGAACAAACAACTGAACAAGAGTGAGAGAGGAGCCTTATAACTTCAAAGACAGTGCAGAAGAATCAGCTTTAGTGCAATATAACCGGTAAGGACTGTGGTAGAGGCTAGAGAAGGCAGGTGGGGCACCCACACGTGACAGCACCAGAAGGATACTGAAACAGCAAGATGGATCCCCCTGAGAATAGCGAGGTCTAAGCCAAAAGCAGGGATCTCTAGCCCACAGCACCAGAGCCCAAAAAGTACACAGAAAACCCTGCTGCTTTGCAAGCCAGCTGCGCAAAGCAGCAGGGTTGCTATCTGACAGAGACAGGCAGCTGGAGACCCAAAGAATCATTTAAAGGGCCAACACAAAATTTTTATTTGCAGCCACTTACCCTGGTCTCCAGCAAAGGCAGGTGCAGAGTGGGCTAGAGACACCAGAGGAGAGATTGGGGAAGGAGGCTTTGGGGAGAGAACTGAGAGAGTAGCCAGTGGGATCTCGGTGTGGATTCCTCCCCCATGCAGCAGCAGCCATCTTGCTCAGGCAGAGTCCACACTCCCTGAGTGGCACCAGCATCAAAGGACCCAATAGCCCGACCCCAAGGTGGACTTTCTCCCTGCCCAGTGCTGTCTGAGTGCAGAGTGGCAGCCACAGATAGTAGATCCCTGGCTGAAAGGGGAGCAGAGAGGTCTGGCGACACTTGAGGAGAGACTGGTGATGGGGGCTTTGGGGAGACAACGGAGAGAGTAGCTGGTGGGATCCCAGTGCA
The DNA here is from genome assembly GCF_021234165.1 of Pteronotus mesoamericanus. Taxonomy (NCBI): domain Eukaryota; kingdom Metazoa; phylum Chordata; class Mammalia; order Chiroptera; family Mormoopidae; genus Pteronotus; species Pteronotus mesoamericanus. The sequence goes on from NW_026555072.1 coordinate 7,375,220, forward strand.
GACTCCTCCCCCATAATGCAGCATCGTGAAAGGACCCAATAACCTCGCCCCCAGGAGGGACTCCGCCCCACCCTGAGCTGTCTAAGGTGGCCTGCTGAGTGCAGAGTGAATAGATTAACAGCTGGAGGGGAAAGCCACAAACAGTAGATTACTGGAAGCCTCGAACAGACTGCCTAAGATCAGACAGGGACGACATTTGACATCATCAAAGGCAGATCCAGAAAGTAAAAAAATGGCCTCCAACCATAGAAGTTCACACCACAAAGTCAGGAAATCAAGACAGATCAACTTAAGAATCAGAAGCAAAAGAAAAGAGTCTCACGAATAACGGGAAAACAAAGAAACACTCCCCAGACTAAAGAAAAGGAGGAATATCCACAAAGGGAACTAAATGAACTGAAATATAGGCAAGTCAGCTATCAGATATCGAGTTCCAAACAATAGTTCTAAGGAAGTTCAATGAACTGAATGAGCTCAGAGAGAATTACCAGAAACTACAGGGAAATTATGAGGAACTTACTGCAAACTATATCAACATGAAAAAGGACATAGAAACTATCAATAAGAGACAAGAAAAAAAGGAAAAAAAACAATTTCTGAATTGAAGAACACAGTAGAAGGAATCAAAAGCAGGCTAGATGAAGCTGAGGACTGAACCAGCAAGCTGGAGGACAAGGTAGAAAAAAAGCTCCTAGAAAGAGCAAGAAAATGAAAAAAGACTCAAAAAGAATGACGAGGCTTTGAGGGAAATGCAGGACAACCTGAAATGTAACAATGTCTGGATAATAGGGATACCAGAAGGAGAAGAGGATGAGGAAGGGATAGAGAACCTGTTTGAAAAAGTAAAGATGGAAAACTTCCCTCATTGGAGGAGAGAATAAGTCATACAAGTCCAGGAAGCACAGAGGGTCCCATTCAAGAGGAACCCCATGAGGCCCACTCCAAGACATATCATCATTAAAATGGCAAATATCAAAGACAAACAGAGAATCCTAAAGCAAGCAAGGGAAAAAGAAGTAGTAACACATAAGGGAGCCCCAATACGGTTAGCAGCTGAATTCTCAACAGAAATACTGCAAGCCAGAAGGGAAAGGCAAGAAATATTCAAAGTCATGAAAAGCAAAGGCCTGCAACCAAGGCTGCTTTACCTAGCAAGGTTCTCAATTGAAATGGAAGGTGAAATAAGGAGTTTCCCAGACAAAAGAAGGCTAAAAGAATACATCTCCACCAAACCTGCACTGCAAAATATGCTAAAGGGACTGCTTTAAGATGAAGACAAAGTTCCTATTAATATCCAGTTCCTTTGAGAGTTGCCAATACTTGATATTACCAATATTTTCAATACTCATTATTCTGATTGTGACAATGATGTTATTTTAATTGTTCCTTTACTATTTGTTGAAACTAAACTTGTTTTTGTATATTTCTTGTCTATCTCTATTATTTTTTAAAAGCTTGTCTTTTAACTTTTTTATATGTATAGTATGATATAGTTAAATATTTAATATAGTCATATTGTCAATATTTATGTTATCGCTTCTGGATTTGAATATTTTACTTCAGGTCATGAAAAATATTAGTTCTATTTTCTTCTAAATCTCCTTAGATTCTACATATTGATTTTTAACTCACCTGAATATTTCTTGTATAATGTGTGAAATAGGGTTCTATATTTGTTTTATTTCAAGTAATAGTGGTCCAGTTTTCTCCATTGATTTGAAACATCAACTTAATCATATATTACATTGTTAGACAGATATATACATTTGTCTCTAGAATGCTCATTATGTTTCATTGATCTACTTGATTATTTCTGTGTAGGTGTCATGTTGGTTTATTTGCTGAGACATTATAAGGGTTTTAATTATTTTTAATATTTTATACTTAACTTTGTCATTTAAAATAATAAATAAAATCAATCTGCATTTAAGAAGCAAAGAAAGAGAGAGAGATGGAACTCCTACCTTTGCAACAACATGGATGGAACTGCAGAATATTAAGCTAAGTGAAATAAGCCAGTTGATTAAAGACAAATACCATATGACCTCACCTATAAGTGGACTCTATTCAAAAAAATAAACTAACAAAACAAACCATAGGCACGGAAACATGGAGAGGACTGAAAGTGACCAGAGGGGATGGGGAAAGAGGTCAGTGGTGGAAAGAAGGAGAAGGGACTAGATAAAGAACATGTATGAATGACTCATGGACATGGACAACAGAGTGGGAATTGACTGTGGGAGTTGGGGGTGGGGGTGGGGTGGGTGGAGATGGGTAAAGGGGTAAAAACTGAGACAACTGTAATAGAGTAAACATGATTTAAAAATTTAAAAAATTAGGAGAGGGAAAAAGATGGCGGAGGAGTGAAAGGGAGTCACGCTGACCTCCTCCCAAAACCAAACTGGAATTGCAACTAAATAATGGAGTAATCACCTGGACAGCAGTGGCGCGATAGTGGGAGAGGAGCCTTGGTGCCACGGACAGTGGATTCGACTCTCACACATCCCAATGGGTGAGAATTGCAGTGGAGGCTCGAGAGGGTGGTCTGGGTGCGCACGGGCACTGGCACCAGAGGGACATTGAAAGGGCCAGTTAGCTTCCCCCCGAGAAGAACAGGGTCTGAATCATAAACAGGAACCCCTAAACTACAGCAGCTAAAGCCAAGAAAATACAGACAAAACGCAACCCCAAAAAGCTTAGGGGCGCTCTCTGCCAGAGACAGGTGGCTGGGGATGCAAAAAGTCATTTAAATGGCAAACGCAAAAGTTGCAGCGGCAGCCACCCTCCTTGATCGCTGGGTACAGGCAGCAGCAGGGTGGGCTGGTGTCTGGGAAAAGACTGGTGAGGAAAACTTTGTGAAGAGAACTGAGACTGCGGCCGGTGGCGCCCGGGTGATAACGCACTTCCCACTCTCCAGCTACCATCTCGCTCAGGCATAAGGGAATCAATTAACCTGCCTTTTGTGCGCTCCACACAGCTTGTACGCCTGTGAGCTGCGGGGCTGAGTGCAGACTGGCTGGGAGTGCCTTGAGGAGAGACTGGAGACGGAGGCATTGGGGAAAGAACGGGAGGAACGGGAGTCCCGACTCCCTCCCCGTTCGGTAGTCTCCATTGTGGGCTGGAAAGGCGCGACCCCAAAGAGGCAGAAGCGGGGCGGGCATGAACCAGACTGCCTGCGATTGAAACGCAATCCGCTCAGGGGTTGGATCCTCGGCCGAAGGGGTCACAGAACTGCCCAGAGGCCCCTAAGGGGAGACTAGAAACGGAGGCATTGGGGAAAGAACAGGAGGAGGAACCGGGGAGTCCTGACTCCTTCTAGTTGCCGAAGTCTCCATTGCGCGGGAAGAGGCCACACCCCCAAAGAGCCAAAAGCCGAAAAGCAAACATAGAAACCCCCAAAACACCCAGAGCAGGCGCGCACACTTGCGCTGAGTGACTGGCGAGGGTTGGCGAGCGTGTGTGTGACCCATGCGGGCTGGCGAACGCTTGAACCTGCTGGCAAGGCCTCACACAGACTGGCACCCATACGGCCTGCGAGGGATTGCACAGAGGGGCAAGGGTAGGCGTAAATTGACCTACCCACCGCGATTGCGGAGCAGCCCACAAAATAAGTAGAGCTGCCCAGAGTCCCTGGAGGAGAGACCAGAAACAGGATTAACCGGAGAGTCCTGGAGCTGATTTCCTCCCATTTTCGTAGTCTCCATTTGGCGAGGGAAAGCAACACACCCAAAGAGCCAAAAGCAGGGAAAACATACAATAGAAGACCCTAAAAAGACCAGTGCCGCGAAGCTCGCGTGCCAGGGAGGCCAGATGAGCACGGGAGGTCGCGAATAAGCCCCCTGGCCTGGGGCAAGCACATGCGAGCCCAGGCAGGTGGGGGACCCTGTTGCGCTGGGAACCTGCTCAAGGAGCTCTCGTGAGAGCGCAGAGAGATCCCAAAAAATAGCCCAGCCCTGAGCGATTGGGTCACAGAGCTGCTCCAAGCAGGAGGCAGACACAGGCATTAGACTCCTCAAAGGCTCAAACAAACAACCCAAGGCCCTATAGGGTCAACAACTGACATCATCAGAGGCAAGCCCAGAAAGAAAAGTAAAGGACAAAAATACTTAACAGACTCTCACAAAAATGGGAAGAAAAAGAAGTTCCCCCCAAATGAGTGGAAAAGGGGACTCCCCACAGAGAGAGCTAAATGAAATAGAGGCAAGGGAACTATCAGATATGGAATTTAAAACAATGGTTCTAAGGAAGCTCAATGAGCTCAGCCAGATCAAAGATAACTATGAGAAACTACAGAGAAACTATCAGGATCTTACAGCAAACTATATCAACCTGGAAAAGGACATGGAAACTATCAAGAAGACACAAGAGGATATGAAGAATACCATTTCTGAATTGAAGAACACAGTAGAAGGAATCCAAAGCAGGCTGGATGAAGCTGAGGATCGAATCAGTGAGATGGAGGACAAGGTAGAAAAAAGCTCCCAGAAAGAACAAGAAATGGAAAAACGGTTCAAAAAGAATGAAGAAGCATTTAGGGAAATGCAGGACAACCTGAAACGCAATAATATCCGTATAATAGGGATACCAGAAGGAGAAGAAGAGGAGCAAGGAATAGAGAACCTCCTCGAAAAAGTAATGATGGAAAATTTCCCTAATTTGAGGAGAGAAAGGCTCTCATGGATCCAGGAGGCACAGAGGACCCCACTCAAGAAGGACCTAAGGAGGTCCACTCCAAGACACATCATCATTAAAATGGCAAATGTCAAAGACAAAGAGAGAATCCTCAAGGCAGCAAGGGAGAAGGAGAAAGTAACATACGAGGGGGCCCCGATACGCCTAGGAGCTGACTTCTCAACAGAAACACTACAAGCCAGAAGGGAATGGCAACAGATATTCCAAGCCATGAAAAGCAGGGGCCTACAGCCAAGGCTGCTCTACCCAGCTAGGCTCTCCATTAAAATAGAAGGAGAAATACGGAGTTTCCCAGACAAAAGAAAGCTAAAAGAATACATCTCTACCAAACCAGCACTCCAAGATATGCTAAGGGGACTGGTTTAAGCAGATGAAGGAAAAGAATGAGACAGAGAGGAACACAGATAAAAGGAGAAAAGATGAGTAAGTTTCTATCAGTAATATCTCTCAATGTGAATGGACTAAATGCCCCAATCAAAAGACACAGGGTATCTGAATGGATAAGAAAACATGACCCACACATATGCTGCCTACAAGATACCCACCTCAGAGCAAAAGACCTACACAGATTGAAAGTAAAGGGATGGAAAATAATATTCCAAGCAAATGGACATGAGAAAAAGCCTGGTGTTGCCATACTTGTATCAGACAAAGTAGATTTCAAAGCAAAGGCCATAAAGAGAGACCCAGAGGGGCACTTTATCATACTTAAAGGAAGAATCTATCAAGAAGACATCAACATTGTAAACTTATATGCTCCCAATATAGGAGCCCCCAAGTTTATAAGGAAATTGTTGGATGACTTCAAAAAAGATATAGATAGCAACACACTGATAGTAGGGGATTTCAACATCCCACTGTCAAAAATGGACAGATCTTCCAAACAAAACATTAATAAACATATCGTGGCGCTGAATGAAACACTGAATCAAAGAGACTTAACTGACATATATAGAATCTTACATCCCAAAGAAGAAAAATACACATTCTTTTCAAATGCTCATGGCAGTTTTTCAAAGATAGACCACATGATAGGACACAAAGCAAGCCTCAGTAAATTCAGAAAAATTGAAATAATACCAAACTTTTTCTCAGACCACAAGGCCTTGAAACTCGAAATCAAACTCAAAGAGAAACTTCAAAAACTTGGAAACACATGGAGACTGAACAGTACACTATTAAACAATGAATGGGTCAATAATGAGATAAGAGAAGAAATCAAAAAATTTCTGGAAACAAATGAAAATGAACAGACAACTGTCCAAAACCTATGGGACACAGCAAAGGCGGTCCTGAGAGGGAAGTTCATAGCAATACAGGCTTACCTTAAAAAGATAGAAACATTTCAAATAAAAGACCTAACACTACAACTTGAAGAACTGGAGAAACAACAACAAATAAATCCCAGAGCAAGTAGAAGGAAGGAAATAGTCAAGATTAGAGCAGAACTGAATGACATAGAGACCAAAAGAACAATTCAGAGGATCGACCAATCCAGAAGCTGGTTATTTGAAAAAATAAATAAACTTGACAAGCCTTTGAGCAGACTCATCAAGAAAAAAATGGAGAGGACCCAAATTAATAATATCAGAAATGAAAGAGGAGAAATAACAACTGAGACCACAGAAATACAAATGATCGTCAGAAACTACTATGAACAATTATATGCCAAGAAATTTGAAAATCTTGATGAAATGGACAAATTTTTAGAAAAGTATAATCTTCCAACACTGAAGGAGGAAGAAACAGAAAGCTTGAACAGACCGATAACAGCTGGGGAAATTGAAGCAGTGATCAAGAAACTCCCAGCACACAAAAGCCCAGGGCCAGATGGTTTCCCAGGAGAATTTTACAAAACATTTAAGGAAGAGCTAACCCCTGTTCTTCTCAGACTATTCCAAAAAATCCAAGAGGAGGGAAGACTGCCAGACTCCTTCTATGAGGCCAGCATCACCCTGATCCCAAAACCAGATAAAGACCCTACAAAGAAAGAAAACTATAGGCCAATTTCGCTGATGAACATAGATGCGAAAATCCTCAACAAAATATTGGCAAACCGCATCCAGCAATACATTCAAAAGATTATCCATCACGATCAAGTGGGATTCATCCCAGGGATGCAGGGATGGTTCAATATACGCAAATCAGTAAACGTGATACACCACATAAATCAAAGAAAAGACAAAAACCACATGATCATCTCGATAGATGCAGAAAAAGCTTTTGACAAGGTACAGCACCCATTTATGATCAAAACACTCAGCAAAATGGGAATAAATGGGGCATTCTTCAACGTAATAAAGGCCATATATGAAAAACCTACAGCCAATATCATACTCAACGGGCAAAAACTGAAAGCTTTCCCACTAAGATCGGGAACACGACAAGGATGTCCGCTCTCACCGCTTCTTTTCAACATCGTATTGGAAGTCCTAGCCACAGCGGTCAGACAAGAGAAAGAGATAAAAGGCATCCACATAGGAAAGGAGGAAGTAAAACTATCATTGTTTGCAGATGACATGATAGTGTACATAGAGAACCCTGTAGACTCTACCAAAAAACTCCTCAACCTAATAAGTGAATTTGGCAAAACAGCAGGATACAAAGTCAACATTCAGAAATCAAAGGCGTTTTTGTACAGCAGCAATGCAATAGAAGAAGAAGAAATCAGGAAAAATATACCATTCGATATAGCACGAAAAAAGATAAAGTACCTAGGGATAAATTTAACCAAAGACACAAAAGACTTGTATGCAGAAAACTATGCAACATTGAAAAAAGAAATTAAGGAAGACACAAATAAATGGAAGTATATACCGTGCACATGGATTGGAAGAATTAATATCCTTAAAATGTCCATACTACCAAAAGCAATTTATAGATTCAACGCAATCCCTATTAAGATACCAATGACGTATTTCACAGAAATAGAACAGACATTTCAAAAATTTATATGGAACCATAAACGACCTCGAATAGTCGCAGCAATTTTGAGAAAGAAACACAAAGTAGGAGGGATCACAATACTGGACATCAAACTCTACTACAAAGCCACTATACTCAAAACAATCTGGTACTGGCACAAGAACAGACCCATAGACCAGTGGAACAGAATAGAAAGCCCAGAAATAAGCCCAGGTCTCTATGGACATCTAATATTCGACAAAGGGGGCAGAAGCATAAAATGGGGCAATAACAGCCTCTTCAACAAATGGTGTAGGGAGAGCTGGATGGCTACATGCAAAAAATTGAAATTGGATCATCAGCTGACACCATACACAAAAATAAACTCAAGATGGATAAAAGACTTAAATATAAGTCGCAACACCATCAAAGTCCTAGAGGAGAACATTGGCAGGAAACTCTCAGATATCCTACACTGCAATTTTTTCACTAATATGTCTCCTAAAGCAAGGGATATAAAGGAAAGAATAAACAAGTGGGACCTCATCAAAATAAGAAGCTTCTGCACGGCTAAATAAAACATCAGCAAAATGAAAAGGGAGCCAACCATTTGGGAAAATATATTTGCTAATGATACATCAGATAGAGGTTTGATCTCCAAGATATACAAAGAACTCACTCGACTTGACTCCAAGAAGACAAACGATCCAATCAAAAAATGGGCAAAGGACCTGGGCAGATGCTTTTCTAAGGAGGAGATACAGAGGGCCCAGAGGCATTTGAAAGGATGCTCTGCATCACTAGCCATCAGAGAAATGCAGATCAAAACCACCATGAGGTACCACCTCACACCGGTCAGAATGGCCATCATAAACAGATCCCCAAACAACAAGTGCTGGCGAGTCTGTGGAGAAAAGGGAACTCTAGTCCACTGTTGGTGGGAATGTAGACTGGTGCAGCCACTATGGAAAGCAGTGTGGAATTTCCTCAGAAAGCTGAAAATGGAACTGCCTTTTGATCCAGTGATTCCCCTGCTGGGACTATACCCTGAGAACACCAAAACGCCAATACAAAAGAACCTATGCACCCCAATGTTCATAGCAGCACAATTTACAATAGCCAAGTGTTGGAAGCAACCTAAATGCCCATCAGTAGATGACTGGATCAAAAAGTCATGGTACATATACACAATGGAATACTACGCAGCAGAAAGAAAAAAGAAGTACTAAACTTTGCGACAGCATGGATGGAACTGGAGAGCATCATGCTAAGCGAAATAAGCCAGGGGGCGAAAGACAAATACCATATGATCTCACCTATAAGCGGAACCTAACCAACAATGCAAAGAAGCAAGGAAAATATGACCAGCAACACTGAAAGAAAAAGAAATCAACAGAGACAAGAGGGAAGGGGGGGCAGGGAAAGGGAAGGGAAGGGGAAAGTCAAGGAACATATATCAAGGACTCATGGACAAAACCAAAGGGGAAGAGCTGAGGGAAGGAAGGTGGGAGGGGGCAAGGGAAAGAGGTGGGGGGAAGGCAGAGACAAATGTATTTAAAAAGTAAATAAATTAATTAAAAAAAAACAAAAAAAATTTAAAAAATTAAAATATATTTAAAAAATGATAAGTAAATCTAAAAAAATGCTAATGACTTAATCACTCATCTATTAGTGGAAAGTTAAACTTTTCCCAGTTTTTTTTTTCCTTTTATAAACAAAGCAACAGTGAACATCTTTTTGCAAATCTTCTAGTGCTGGAGCCTCTATTTTTCTGCAAAAAAAAAAAAAATCTGTTTTTTATTTATTTATGCCTATAATGAATATTCCCAAGACTTCATTTCTTTGTTTTAGCTTTCTGTGAGTATAACAAGTTTTGTTATGTTACTCAGGGTTCAAGATCTTTTTTTTTTTACTTACTATACTGTGATGAGTAAGATTAAGGGGCCTTAGAAATCTCTAAACCATTATTTTTATGATTCACTTACAACTAAGATATTTACTCAGTATTATGGAATTATGATTTCTTATCTTGAGGGACAAAGGTAGGAACAAATTTCTTAAGATGCTTTTCTTGACAAATACTTAAAGGTAAAATTAAGGTGTTAAATCTTTACATTTTATGTCAGCTTTGAGTAATTGAGCAACTTAGACTCTAAGAGTAAATTACCTGTTTTAGTCTTTACAACTAAGAATCAGTCAGCATTTATGTCCTAAAAATGTATTCTTAAAAATTCTAAAATAATCCATAATTTTCTGCATTACACCCTCTTAGGGAAGTTTATTTTTATAGTATTTCCTTTCTGTGTTTAGTGATTGTTTTTGAAATAAAGTCAAAAATAAGAAATGTGTTCAGATGCCAAAATAATTCCTTTAATGATTTCAGGGAAGAACAAGAGTCAGGAACTTTTTTTTTTTTTTTGAGTGTGTCTTAGATGTACTTACATGTATTGTGTAACTTAATCTTTATTACAAATATTAGAGGCAAATATTGCTTTAATTTTAATAAATGTATAACTAAAGCATGGAAAACACAAGTAACTTTCTCCTAGTCTTACAACTTGTAAGTGATATGAAGGGCCTCAATGTATCACATGATCTCACTTGGTTCATTGAACATGATCTCAATTCAAATCCTAACTAGACCTCTCTTTCACAGTCTACTCTGAAATAAATCATTTTCTGTTTCTTAGATCTCCATTCCCTTTTATATGAAATAAGGATTAGAATAAATTATTTTACTGCCCTAAATTTATATAAATTATTTATTGAATACCTGTTAAATATTAACACTAATATTAATTAATGTTAATGCTAACTGTGCATTTATAATATAAAGAATTAGCACATGAAAATTTAAAGTACTCTATTCTAATTCCAACAGAAATCTATAAACAATTTTTTGAAAAATTGGCTAAATATAGTTAATCCTTTGGAAAGATGCTGAATAGTATTCACTCACTAGAAGGTATTTTTCTAAGTTTCTACTATAGGTCAAAGAGTCTGCTAAACACAACAGTAAATAAAAATATATGTAGGCCTTGCCCTCTTAAAACTGAAAATCTAATACAAGAGAGGGGCTATAGTTGGTTGAATAATGGCCCCCAAGATATCTACCTTCTAATCCCTAGAACCTAAGCATATGTAATTTTATGTGACAAAAGAAATTTTGCAGATGTGGTTAAGGATTTTGATAAGGAAAAATTGTCTGGATTATCTGGGAGGACCCAATATAATCAAATGTCCTATAAAAGAGAGGTAAAGGGAGATACCACTACTGGCAAAGACAACAAATTTAAGAACTGAAGCAAGATTCTATATTGCTGGTTTTGAAGATGGAGGAATGGGCCTTGAATCAAAGAATGTGGCTCTAGCAGAAAATGCAAGGGAACCAATATTCCCCTAGAGATTAAAAAGAGAGTGAAGCCCTGCAGCAACCTTAATTTCAGTTCAGAGATGTTGGTTTCAGACTTCTAACCTCCAGAACTGGGAAAAAATAAATGTATGTTGGTTTAGGCCACCAAGTTGATGGGCATTTGTTATAGCAGCAATAGAAAATTAATGTAGAGACCTTATTTTTATTTGAAGAATATTCTTATTCTTATTTATTTATACAGTAGACATCTGGTAGGACTCTCCATCCCTACTGTGCAACATGTTAACAGGAGCCCATGGAACACTGCGTGTTTGAGAGGTATAGCCCCTCTCTTGTTTTCCTGTGATTTTTCTCTCCCCATCAGTTGTGTTTTATGCTTACCAAGAATAAACTTAGTTTTTCACAAAATATGTTGACTCCATAGTATCTACAACAGGGAATTTTCTTAACTAAGAAGCTAAGCTAGTGGCAGGACAAAAGAGACAAAAGGGACAAATGTCCACCCAGCTTTGAAAGAAAGTACATGGCATTATAATGCATATACCATGGGAACCTGAGGTTGTCTGCGGATTTGGAGAAAGTCTCCCTGAAGAAGTGATACTTGAGCTGAGATCTGAATGAGAAGAAGTAACCCGAGAGTGAGACTGAGGTCTGGGAAGGATTGTCAATGTCTCAAGATAGGAGAGAATATGGCTACTGGGTGTGTCCAAAAGAAAGCCAATGTGATTAGAGAATCATGGCACAAAATGGGAGAGGTAAATCAGGGTCCAGGCCATACAAATCTGGATAAGACCCTGTGAAGATTGTCATCATCTTAGGGATTACAAAAAGTCTTTCTACTGTTTGATGTAATTGACGAAGAGGAGACTCAGTCAACACGATCAGACTTTCATTTTGAGAAGCTCACTCAGCTTGGTGGAGAACTAATTAGAAGAAAAGAAATGGATGTAAGGATGTCACTTAGGAGGCTGTTCAAGCAAGAAATGATGATAGCTTGAACTTGAGAGGCCACAGTAGACATGGAGATGAATGAACAGATTCATTATGTTTTAGAGGTAACAATATTAAGGAATTTAGAACCGGCTGATGTGGCTCAGTGGGTTGAGTGCTGGTCTGTGAATCAGAGGGTCACTGGTTCAACTCCCAGTAAGGGCACATGCCTGGGTTGTGGGTGAAGTTCCTGGCGGAGGGGTACATGATAGGCAACCACACATTGATGTTTCTCTCCCTTTTTTTCTCCCTCCATTCCCCTCTAAAAATAAATAAATAAAACCTTTAAAAAAGGAATTTGTAACAGGATTGATAAATGCTGTAGATGAGGAAGAGAGGGGTGTCAAGGGTGGCTGTAGTCCTTCTTTCTTCATTTGTTTTCTTTTGCTTGATTTTGTACTACCAGGACTATGGTACCATTCACTGAAATAGGGCATAATTAAAGAATAAGACCAGGGAAAAGTGATCATGCATTTGGCTTTTATATTGTCAAGTTTGAAAATATTCAAGTCATAAAAGTAGAGGTGTCAAAGAAGAGGCGGAAAATCAAAGACATCAATTTGAGAATCAATGCGTATAGTTGAGGATTAGAGCCTTGAGCGTGGATGAGGTGGCTTGGAGGCACAGCAATGAGAGAAAGAGAAGAGCACCCAGTGTTGATCTCTGAAGAAGGCTCCAATAATTTCCAATTGATCCAAGACAATGCACAAGTGAAAAATAAGTATTTTTAATATTTACAAATGATTTTTGTTTGTTTCTGTTACAACATACTTTCTGGGTAAAAAAAAAAGAAAATATGTAGCCTAGTTAAAATTTTTTAAATTTAATTTCTTTTAAAAATACTACCCTGACAATGAAAGCTAATCTATGATCAAATTTGGCCTCTTGGCCACCATATTGTGACTTCTGTTTTAGGGGAATTAAAACAGATCTAGAGCATAGACAATGTTTGGAAGAATCATGTGAGTGATAGTAGAATACCACTCTTACTCAGACTGGAAAAAAAAATATTATTTGGGATGAGGGGAATAGGAGATACAAAGGGGAAGCAAGGTGTCCAGATGATTGTGATTACAAAAGAAAGAAATAATTCTGGGCCCTTATTTTTGGGTTTCTGTCCTTGGAAATTGGAAAGACCCCATAGGGAAATAGAGGACCAAAGGACAGAAAAGATTTATACCATGTCTGTTTGGATTACCAGAGTAACAACAAAGTCTAGGAGAGCAAATTGTTGTGGAGAGGCCATGCAGAGAAGAATAGGTATCTCAATACTCCCTTGAACAGATTAAGGGCCAAAAACAGATCAACACTTTGGCACTTCACAGTGATGTTAGGGAATGAGAGTCTTCTCCAATTTGTTATTGGTCATATGACTTGCTGGTATAAATTTGATAGTTAGCTATCAACATAAATAGTGGATATGTTTTAACCAAGAAACTCTGTGTAAAAATTTGATCTGACAATGATAAGATTAAGGTATTTTGTAATCCCAGAATGTGTTTTGTCATTGCTACTTGCTGCTCTACTGATTTCGTGAGGTATGTGCCATTCTTTTATTAAATCTCCTTCTTCAGTATTGGCTAGAATGCACTCTGTTGCTTGCAACTAAGAATCCTGAATTGTGTACTAAGAATCAGAGAATTTTGAAGCTGATAAAACATTTAGAGATCACTTCCTCCAGTGACTTTTCAGTCCCAATAACTCATTCTTTTATTTTTCTATTAAAAATTTTACTAGAAAACTAAATTATTCTTAACTTGTTCACCCTTTTTGTAAATAAAAGACATGAACCTGCTAATTATTCTGAACTAATGAAATTTTAAACAAAGCCAAAACATTAATATTGTGTTTGCTGTCTACAAATATAATATAGATAAAATTCCAGGTTTTCATCAACCTTTTTGAAATATTAAAAATCAAATATCAATTATTAGTTTTTAGTCATAGTTTAAAAATACAATTATATTCTTCTCTTCATTTAATGATGAACCAAGTATAGCCTAATATAACACAGCTAAGTAAATGCAGAGCTTGAAAGAGTAATAACACATTTTAAGTAATAACCCACTTTACCAAACACTTGAGAGAGACATACCATGTCTCTGAGGTATCACTGTGTGATTCATCCAAATACGCTTATTCTGTGCCTGGTACTGATTTAGGCACTGTAGATATATCAATGAATAAGGTCCTGCCTTCATGCTAGTAGGAAAAGATAGATAGCAAATGAGAAAACAAATATAAATATCATTTTGGGTGATGGTGATTGCTGTATTAAATAACAATAATAGATGGGTAAAACTGGAAGATGAAGGTGCTAATTTAATGTGTGTAGCAAGGAAGCTCTTGCTGTGGAAGTGACCTGTGGTCTGAGGCCTGAAAGCCTTGAAATGAAAAAGATTAGGGACAGAGCTCTCTAAACATAGAAAACAGAAACTGTTAAGACCAGGAGGCTGAAGCAAATTTCATTTAAAGGCAAAGTAAGACAGTGATGGAAGGGGGACTGTGGAAGATGAGGACAAAGAGGAAGGAGGCAGGGCCCAAATAATACAGCACCTGTTGAGGAAGGGTTATTTTTCTAGATTCAATGGAAAGACAAAAAAGACTTTGAGTAAGGGAATAACATGATCTTATTTACTTTTTACAAAAATCATTCTGGCTCCTGCCTAGCAAATGAGTGTTAAAAGGGACAGAAGTGATCTGATTTCTGTTGTACATAGTTGTATTTGTTTCTTTCTTTATTTCAGCTTTATTTCAGACCTAACAGGAAATACTAGAAAGAATAAACTGCAAGTTAAGTTCCTTCATTTCCTACAGTACCAAAGTAATAAGAGGCTAATATATGTTTGTGGGACAATAACAAGACTCATGTTATTGTAGGGAGATGCAAGCTTAAGATTACTAAAATATACACCAAAAATGCTGTTCATTATAAGCAACAATTCAATCTATGTCAGGTTTGAAATTTCTGCTTTTCTATCATAAACATTAGTGTAGTAACTAATCTTCAGATCAGTTTCTATTACATATATACATATTAATTTAATGGCAGTTGAATACTGATATTGCTCAGTGTAATAGATGGCAATGGTTATAAGGAGCTGAAATAATCTGTCAACTAAAGAATATGTGTTTAGGAAGTACTTAACCAAGAAACCACGACTCAGAAAGGGCTTGTTAAAGTAGACCTGGAAAATCAATTCCTGACATCTTTCCTTAGGCCAATGAGAGGGCAAAAAATGTTTTAAGCACCACTTTGGACTGATATGGCCAAATAAGTTCAAGACTAGATTGCAAGAAATTGCAATTTAAATATAACATTCTTTTCTCCATGTTCTTCTATTACAAGTTTTCTGGCACTCATGTTTCAGCCATAACAAAATTTCAAAAATAATCTATAGTGCTGGCCAAATGAGACCAGGATGCTGAGTCCCTATGTTGGCTAGACCTTACTGCAATAGAGAAATATAAGAAATTTACAGTAAAACAAATACAAATATATTCATGGTTAGCAGGTATGTTTTATTCTTATTAGTAATAATACTAGTTAGCCTTGTTGACCACTTATTGCATGTGAGGTCCTGAGAAAATGTTCCAAGCAATATCTCAGCTGACCATTTCTGCACCCCTGTCAAGAAGATATTAGCATATACTCTGTTTGTACATGGAGAAACCAAGTCTTAGACTAGTTAAGTAATTTGTAATTAATAAGTAATAGTAACCATAAAGATTCTAAGATACAGAAATGAGGATACAATCTGGCCTTTTCTATCCTTACTATGTATTCTGTATTAGATTGCAAAACCATTTGACAGAAGTGATTGCTCCTTCATTAACTCCAAGTAGCATCAAAATGAGATCACCTGACTTGACCCACACTATATAAAGCGATGTTTTGAAATAAGTCTTTCATTAAACTGCCAAAGTGCACAGTATTTTTTCAACAGATCTCTTCTGGTTTATCTGATAAAATTATTTGCATTTTAAAAGGTGTAGAATTGCATACAAACAAGTTCAAAGCTTGAGTTAATCTTTATAACCAATTCTCCTGAACAAAGAGTCTTTGTTCTCATCTTTCCATAACAACTTCAAAATTCTAGATGTTCTAGATCCTCTGAAAGCGACCTGACTTGATAATTTTTTTGTCCCCAGATGGAGCCAAGGGCAATGGAAGAGTGAAATTAAGGGCTATCAACACAGTACAAAATATGGTCAAGCCAATTTTCTATCAATTCACAAAATGAATACCCAGATTTCTCTTACTTGGAAGTTGAGCATGGTAACCGCTGAGTGGCTGTAAAGGCTTCCAGCATTCGAAGGAATGGTGTTGTGCTAAAGATGAGGGTGCATATTATATTGGTATTTCCTCCATCCTTCCCTAATACCTTAATTGTACTGCCACCTATATACATGACCCCTAGACCCTACTATGGAAATATTTGTTTAATGAATGAATAAATGTTCTTTGAAAATTAGAAAGAATTAAGG
Organism: Pteronotus mesoamericanus; assembly: GCF_021234165.1. Lineage (NCBI taxonomy): Eukaryota > Metazoa > Chordata > Mammalia > Chiroptera > Mormoopidae > Pteronotus > Pteronotus mesoamericanus. The sequence continues at coordinate 7,391,667 of NW_026555072.1, forward strand.
GAAAATGCCTTTATATAAGTATATACATGAGTGTGTATACACACACACACAATAACTCTTTATTAGAGAAGAGAATGTCAATAAATCACATGATAGAGTTTAATTAAGTATATAGTGATCTATGGGTTTATACATTTATTTGAAATCAACTAATCTCCTTAAGGTAATCTTAGTACATTAAAAAGGCAAAGAAAATGCATATTCATTTTGTCACATTGTTGGCATCAAGAACCATTCTGTAATGTGACCAGCCATTAACGAAGATTTAGAAAGAATAAAGATGGCAGGGGAGTGGGTAGAAGTCACACTGACCTCCTCCCAGGACCAATCTGGAATTACAACTAAATTGTGGAGAAATCACCTGGAATAAACAACTAAAGCATAAAAAAAGAGGAGCCTTATAACCGCAGACAGACAGTAGAATCAGCTTTAGCACAACCTACTTTGTAAGGAGTGGGGTAGCGACTCGAGAAGGTGGGCATGGTGCCCACAGGTGGCAGCACCAGAAGGATATAGAAACAGCTAGGTGGATCCCCCTGAGAAAAGTGGTGTCTAAACCATAACGGGGGATGCCCAGACTATAACACCAGAGCCCCCAAAGTACACAGGTAACAGCCAGCTGGGAAAAGTGTCAGGGTTGCTCTCTACCAGTGACAGGATGCTGGAGATGCAGAGACCATTAAAGGGCCAACACATAAATTTTTATTTGTAGCCATTTACCCAGGGCTTCGTCAAGGGCAGGGACAGAGTGGGCAAGAAATGCCTGAGGAGAGACTAGCAAGGAGGCTTTGGGGAGAGAACTGAGAGTAGCTGGTGGGATCCCAGTGCTGACACATCCTCAATGTGGCAGCAGCCATCTTGGCCAGCAGACCACTCCACTGAGTGGCAACAGTGTAAGAGGACCCAATAACCCTGCTTTGGCCCTGCCCTCTGGTGTCTCTAAGCCAGCTTGATGAATGCAGAGTGACAGCCACAGATAGTAAATCTCTGGCTAAGGTGGGTACAGAGTGGCCTAGAGACACTTGAAGAGACACTGGAGACTGAGGCTTTGGGGAGAGAATGAAGAGAGTAGCTGGTGGGATCCCGGTGCTGACTCTTCCCCAATACAGGAGCAGCCATCTGGCTCAGGCAGACCACTTCCATGAGCAGAACCAGCATGAGAGGACCCAATAACCCTGCCCAAAGGAGGGACTCTGCCCCCGCCCTGTGGTATCTCTAAGCTGGCCTGCTGAGTGCAGAGTTACTAGATTAACAGCTGAAGGAGACAGTCACAGACAGTAGATTCCTAGAAGTCTCAGACTGCCTAGGGTCAGACAGGGTCCATATCTGACATCATCAGAGGCTGATCAAGAAGAAAAAACAGCAGTCTCCAACCAGAGAAGTTCATACCAAAAAGTCAGAAAATCAAGACAGATCAATTTGGGAAGCAGAAGCAAAAAAGAAGAATCTCACAATTAATGGGAAGACAAAGAAACACAACCTAGTCTAAAGGAAAGGAGGAACACACACAAAGAGAACTAAATGAAATAGAGGCAAGTAAACTATCAGAGTTCAAAACAACGGTTCTAAAGAGGCTCAATGAGCTCAGTGAATTCAGAGAGAATTACAAAAAACTGCAGGGATACTATGAGGAACTTACTGCAAACTATATCAGAATGAAAAAGGACATAGAAACTATCAATAAGAGACAAGAGGAAATGAAGAATACAATTTCTCAATTGAAGAACACAATAGAATGAAGCAAAAGCAGGCTGGATGAAGCAGAGGATTAAATCAGCGAGCTGGAGGATAGGTAGAAAAAAGCTCCAAGAAAGAGCAAGAAGATGAAAAAAAACTCAAGAAGAATGAAAAGGCATTTAGGGAAATAGAGGACACCCAGAAACATAATAATATCTGTATAATAGGGACACCAGAAGGAGAAGAAAAAGAGGAAGGAATAGAGAATCTGTTTGAAAAAGTAATGCTGAAAACTTTCCTAATTGGAGGAGAGAAAGAGTCGCACATGTCTAGGAAGCACAGAGGGTCCCATTCAAGAAGAACCCAATGAGGCCCACTCCAAGACACATCATACTTGAAATGGCAAATATCAAAGACAAATAGAGAATCCCAAAGGAAGCAAGGGAGAAAGAGGCAGTAACATATAAGGGAGCCCCGCTATGGCTAGCATCTGACTTCTGAACAGAAACACTACCAGCCAGAAGGGAATGGCAAGAAATATTCCATGTAATGAAAAGCAAAGGCCTGCAACAAAGACTGCTCTACCCAGCAAGGCTCTCAAATAAAACGGAAGGCGAAATAAGGGGTTTCCCGGACAAAAGAAGCCTAAAAGAATACACCTCCACCAAACCAGTATTGCTTTAAGAACATGAAGAAAAAGTCTATGAATACCTAGTTCCTTTCACAGTCATGAATACTTGATATTACCAATATTTTTTAACACTGATTAATCTGATTGTGACAATGTGTTATTGTAATTTTTACTTTATTATTTGTTGAAACTAAACCTAGTTTTGTATATTTCTTGCATATTTCTATTATTTAAAAAAAAGACTTCATATGACTTTTTGGTATTCTTTATCCATTTTTTTTTATTAAATGTTTGTAGAATTTTTCCCCTAAAAAAAAGTATTAACCCTTTTTCTGATGTGTTGTAAATACTTTCCTCTTCTATTACCTGATCTTTAACTTTTATATATGTATATTACTGTACAGTCTTAAATGTTTAATATAGTGATATTGTCAATATTTTGCTTTATAGCTTCTCGGTTTGAATATTTTACTTCAGGGTAAGAAAAATATTATTCTAATTTTTCTCCAAAAACTCCTTAGATTTGACATGTTGATTTTTAACTCACCCAAATATTTTTTGTATAATGTGTGAAATAGGGCTCTAATTTTTTTTTCTTTCAAGTAATAGTGGTCCATGCACCTTATTTGTTGAATAAGCCTTATTTTACCCATTCATTTGAAATATCAATTTAATCATATATTACATTGTTAGACAGATATATACATTTGTTCCTAGAATGCTCATTTTATTTCATTGATTTACTTGAGTATTTCTGTGTGGGAGTCATGTTTTAGTTTTTGAAAATTTATAATGGATTTAAATTTTTACTATTTTATAATGGATCTTGACATTTAAGAAAATAAAATCAATCTGCATTTAAGAAAGAAAAATAAAGAAAGAATTAACTCCTACCTTTTGTGATGACATGGATGGAACTGGAGAATATTATGCTAAATGAAATAAGCCAGTCAGTGAAACTCAAATACCATATTATCTCACCTATATGTAGAATCTATTAAAAAAAGTAAACTAACAAACAAAATAAGCCACAGGCAAGGAACCATGGAGTATACTGAAACTGACTAGAGGGGATGGGGAAGGAGGACAATGGTGGAAAGAAGGAAAAGAACATGTATGAATGACCCATGGACATGGACAACAGAGTGGGAATTGACTGTGGAAGCAAGGGTGGGGGATGGGATGGGTGGAGGAGGGCAAAAGGAGAAAAATTGAGACAACTGTAATAAAATAAACATGATTTGAAAATAAATTAAAAAAAAAACAAAATTTAGACACAGACATGTCAACCAATGGTTGTTAGTGCCAATTCAATGACAACAGAAATCCCCAATTTGGAGTGTGATCTAAAAAGCAACTTTATTTGGTGCAACCAACTCAATTCTGATACAGCATGGCTGTGGAACAGCTCAATAGTGTTACAGCTCAATTACAAAGCAAGCAGCCATAGAACAACACTGCTGCAAGGCAGCCCTTGGGTGATGTGGATCTCTTGCTAGACAGCTTTGCTCTGGTCTGCATTACCTGGCCCTGTCTCATCCACTGTGCTTGGTACTGGGCTACTTTGCTCTGCTCAAGTAAAAAGTCCTTGGTGTTTCAGCTGTAGCAGGATAGACATGGTCTTCAATCTTCAGTGGAAAGGGAACATAAGCTCCCCAAGTTAGAGGGTAGCTGACTTATATTGACAGAAGTCATGCCTCTTGTCTATAATTGATCTGTTTTCATGTAAATGAAGACCACAAATCCTGAGTTTGATTGGTTCAAAGAGCATTGTTCTTTTTTTCATTGCTTTTTAGAGAGAGGGGAAGGGAGAGAAATATGGATGCAAGAGGGAAGCATCAATCAATTTCTGTCTGTGCTCAGACTGAGGATTGTGCATGCTTGGACCTGGGATCATATGCACGCAAACCAGGGATCACATGTTCCAGGACTGAGGATTGAACCTGCAACCTAGATATGCCCCCTGACCAGAGTTGAATCTGCAACCTTATGGTTACAGGACAATGCTCCAACAAACTTAACCACACTGGCCAGGACCAAAAAGTACTTTTCTGATTGGCCAGAATGGAGCCACTCTGACTGGTGGGAGAATATGCTAATGAGGATATTATGCTAATAGAGATATGGTTGCACAGTTATGATTGGATAGGGAACGTCTCAGTCCTATTGGTTGATATAGGATTCCAGGAACTTTTGTACAAGGCCTGGCTCAGATAGCAGGAACAGAGTTCAGTTAAGCAGTTCAGTGCTGGAGGCAGACTGTTCAGTGCAGGCTTCCCCTTGAAGTATAGGCTTCCCCTCTATGCAGAAATGACTGGAAGACTTTTTTAAAACTTTGAGCCCAGTTGGCCATTGGAAACCCTTTTGATTATGTATCTACTGTCTCAGGGTTCACAGACACAATTTACCCAAATGTATTGATTCTTACTGGATAATATTAAGGTCAAATATTTAAAAGGTATATGGCATATGCCCCAACTTCTTCCATTGACAGACTATCCTGATCCCCCACCCACCTCCCAACTGCCCTGACATCAACTGACACTGATTTATTAAATGCATATTTATCAGGAACTTACAATGCATCAGGTTCTTTTGTAGGATCTTGGGATATAGCTGATCCAGACAAAGATCTTAGCATTCATAGAACTTACATTCTAGGTTTCTGGGGAAATGTTTTGATTGATATTCATCTTCCTCTTGGTAAAAGCAGTTTATGCATCACAAAAATGGGATTAAAACCCAAGGAAATTATTTTTAACATGATTAAAATGTTAAATAGGAAAATACTTGGGAGACTTCTGGCCAAGATGGAGACATAGGTAGGTACACTTTGCCTCCTTGCACAACCAAAAGGACAACAATAAATTTAGAAACAAAAAATAACCATAATTGCCAGAAAATCAAACTGTATGGAAGTCTGACAACCAAGGAGTTAAAAAAGAAACATTGATCCAGACCAGTAGGAGGGGCACAGATGGGCAGCCAGGGCAGAGAATATGCACAGCAAGGGGGTGGATGGAAGACCAGGTGGGCAAGACAGCAGCTGGTGGACCCTGTGGTCCCACATTTGCATGTGGATAAACCAGGAGGAAAAGCTGGGGAGCAAGAGAGACCATGTAATCCAGGGTTCCAGTGCAGGAGAAGAAAGTCTCAGAACCTCTGGCTTTAAAAAACAGAGGGGGAAACTTACAGCCACATGGGAGAGTCTGTTGGAGAGACCCACAGGGTCCTAGAATGTACACAAACCCACCCACCTGGGAATCAGCAATAGAAGGGCCCAATTTGCTTGTGGGTAGTGGGGGAGGTGACTGAAAGCTGACTGAGAACCAAGCAAGTAGCATTGTTCCCTCTCAGACCTCTCCCCCACCTACAGCATTAAAAAGCAGCGACCTAAATTGCCCCACCCTGGGAAATACCTAAGGGTCCACCCCTTCCAATGTGACAGGTACACTGAGACAAAGAAATATGGCCCAAATGAAGGAACAGATCAAAACTCTGAAAATAAAACTAAGCAATGGGAAAATATATTTGCTAATGATACATCAGATAGAAGTTTGATCTCCAAGATATATAAAGAACTCACTTGACTCCACTCCAAGAAGACAAACAATCCAATAAAAAAGTGAGCAAAGGACCTGGGCAGACACTTTTCCAAGGAGGAGATACAGAGGGCCCAGAGGCATTTGAAAGGATGCTCAGCATAACTAGCCATCAGAGAAATACAGATCAAAACCACCAGGAGGTACCACCTCACACTGGTCAGAACGGCCATCATAAACAGATCCACAAACAACAGGTGCTGGCAAGGCTGTGCAGAAAAGGGAACCCTAGTCCAGTGTTGGTGGGAATGCAGACTGGTGCAGCCACTATGGAAAGCAGTGTGGAATTTCCTCAGAAAGCTGAAAATGGAACTGCCTTTTGATCCAGTGATTCCCCTACTGGGACTATACCCTGAGAACACCAAAACGCCAATACAAAAGAACCTATGCACCCCTATGTTCATAGCAGCACAATTGACAATAGCCAAGTGTTGGAAGCAACCTAAATGCCCATTAGTAGATGATTGTATCAAAAAGTCATGGTACATATACACAATGGAATACTACGCAGCAGAAAGAAAAAAAGAACTACTAAGCTTCACGACAGCATGGATGGAACTGGAGTGCATTATGCTAAGCGAAATAAGCCAGGGGGTGAAAGACAAGTACCATATGATCTCACCTATAAGCGGAACCTAACCAACAATGCAAAGAAGCAAGGAAAATATGACCAGCAACACTGAAAGGAAAAGAAATCAACAGAGACACGAGGGAAGGGGGGGCAGGGAAAGGGAAGGGAAGGGGAAAGTCAAGGAACATATAGCAAGGACTCATGGACAAAACCAAAGGGGAAGAGCTGAGGGAGGGAAGGAGGGAAGGGGCAAAGGAAAGTGGTGGGGGGGAGGCAGAGACAAATGTATTTAAAAAATAAAAAAAGAAAGAAATAAAAAAAAATAACTAAGCAATGAAGAGATAGCCAAACTATCAGATGAACAGTTCAAAACACTGGTAATCAAGATGCTCACAAAATTGATTGAATATGGTCGCAAAATGAAGGAAAAAGTGAAGGCTATGTAAAATTAAATAAAGAGAAATACACAGGGAACCAACAGTAAACAGAAAGTAACTGGGACTCAAATCAACAATTTAGAACAGAAGTAAGAAATAAACATTCAACCGTAAAAGAAGGAAGCAGCACGGATTCAAAAAAAAAAAAAAAAAGAAAAATGAGGAGAGGCTTAGGGACCTCTGGGACAATTTTAAACAATCTAACATCTGAATCATAGGGGTGCAAGAAGGAAAAGAAGAAGAGCAAGAAATTGAAAACTTCTTTGAACAAATAATGGAGAACTTCCTGATTGTAGCAAGGGAAATAGACTTCCAAGGAGTCCAGGAAGCTCAGAGGCCCAAAGAAGTTTGACCCAAAGAAGCACACACCAAAGCACATCATAATTATATTAGCCAAGATTAAAGATAAGGAGAGAATTTTAAAAGCAGCAAGAGAAAATGAGACAGTTATCTACAAAGGAGTTCCCATAAGACTATCAGCTGATTTCTCAAGAGAAACCTTGCAGGCAAGAAGGGGCTGGCAAGAAGTGTTCAAAGTCATGAAATACAAGGATATACATCCAAGATTACTCTCTCCAGCAAAACTATCATTTACAATGGAAGGTCAGATAAAGTACTTCCCAGATAAGGTCAAGTTGAAGGAGTTCATCATCACCAAGTTCTTATTATATGAAATGTTAATGGGATTTATCTAAGGAAAAGATGAAGATCAGAGACTATGAACAGTAAAATGATAACAAACTCACAACAATCAACAACTGAACCTAAAAACAAAAGCAAGCAAACAACTAAAACAGGAACAAAATTACAGAAATGGAGATCAGAGGGGAGAGGGAGTGGGGAAAATGGGGGATAAGGTACAGGGAATAAGAAGCATAATTGATAGGTACAAAATAGACAGGAGTAGGTGAAGAATAGTAGAGGAAATAGAGAAGCCAAAGAAGTTATATGACCCATGGACATGAACTAAGAGGGTGGAATGCTGGTGGGATGGAGGGGTGAAGAGCAGACGAGAATAAAGGGGAGAAAAAAATGGGACAACTGTAATAACATAGTCAATAAAATATATTTTTCCAAAAAGAAAAATACTTGGTTTCAATTTTTAAATAGACCTGTAATATTTGTTTCCAAAATATTAAATAAGAACAGCAAATTATGACAAAACCAAAGGGGAAGAGCTGAGGGAGGGAAGGAGGGAGGGAGCAAGGGAAAGTGGTTGGGGGGAGGCAGAGACAAATGTATTTAAAAAGTAAATAAATTTTAAAAAAAAGAACAGCAAATTGTAGAGCAATTTATATACTACATTTGAAAAACATATAGCAGGAAAACTCAATCAGGAAGTACACACAATAAACAGTTAACATAGCATTGGAGGAAATATAGAGTTGATTACTTTCACCCTAGCACAAATATTCATTGCTTAAATTTATTGATAAAGATGTATTATTTTTTCATTTAAAAAATTCAACAGAGACTTATTTAGGATTCAATATGACATGTTTTTTAAAACATCAGTTGAGAAATTGAACTATATTAGCAATCATCCCTCTTTTCTGCACTCATGTCAGATAACATTCACACATGTAGCACATTTTCAAAGGTATAACCAGGTCTATGTGTAATTCCCTGGCAGGAACCTACCTTTTTCTCTTCCACTAAGGATTGTGTGTCAGAAGCTAGATCTCAAGAAGTGTAACATTATAATGATGACCTTAAATTAATTTTGTTCATAAATATAGACACAGAGGAAAAATAGAGATAGAAATATGCAATAGGTATAACTACTCATATAGTTACGGTGTTAAAAATCTCCCGTGTTTGGTAACAAATTGGTAACAAATTATCTGTGAAATAATTACAAAACACTAGAATGTCTGAAAACTCTTGGTGACAAAGAAACAAAACTGGTCTTAAACCTCTGTAATCAAAATGTGTTTCTCAGACCAGCAGCATTCGCCTTCCTTGGGAGCTTGTTTGAACTGCAGGATCTCAGGATCTCAGGATCCTCTTCTAGATCTGCTGAATCAAAATGTGCATTTTAACAATATCTCCAGGTGTTTCATAAGTACATTAAAGTTTGAAAATCATCAACCTAAATACATGTTGAGTTCCTTCCAACTTAGAGATTTTGGGAATAGAACTAAAAATGACAGGACCAGATATGACATCAGCACCTGCAATAAAATCTACCTAATCCTATATCTCTGCTTCCACGCGTCCAAAATTTTGGATGACTTTTCATCCTTTAAGCATAGCCGTGCTACCAAAAGAGACAGCTAGTTTCTGTAGAACAGTTGCTACTCAGCATTAAGGTGCTGACAGATTGTTTCCACACAAAATTGCAATTCATAACTCAGGCATCTGCTCCAACTTTCAGGATTCCAAGCTTTAGTTGAAACGGTTTGGAGTTTGTGATTCATCTTTACACCCATCCTCATCCCCTTGAATGTTGGCACATAACAAAGATCTACTAGGAAATGAAACCATAAAAACAAAAAAGGTAGTATAATTGGAAAGGAAGAGTGCTTTGACTTTTCATTGTTCCATCAAAAAAGAAAAATTGTGTTTGTAAGTATTCAGTACTTCAGGGGAATTTTCTAATACATCACTTCATGTCTGCAGTGTCGTACCCAGTATTAATTTTGCAGCAATGCATTACATATGGGATTGACCCTTGAACACCTTTAAGGTTAGAAGAACCAACCACCCCACCCTCTGCAGTCAAAAATCCATGTATAAATTTCGACTTCCAAAAACTTAATTCGTAGTAGCTTGTTGTTGACAAGAAGCCTTACTGATAACATAAAGGGACAATTAACACATGTTTTGTATGTTGTGTGGATTATATACTGTATTCTTATAATAATGTCACCTAAAGAAAAATGTTATTAAGAAAATAGTAAGGAAGAGCAAATATATTTGCAGTATTTATTGGGAAAAAATAATGTATAATGGACCCACACAGTTCAAACCTGTGTTGTTCAAGGATCAACTACACATGATTTCCATACTAATTATTTTCATCTTGAGTTAGAAACTCAATATATATATCTATATATATATATCTATATCTATATATCTATATCTATATCTATATCTATATCTATATATATATATCTATATCTACATCTACAGGTTCCTTGATGAACAAGCAATGACAGACATTTTTCTCTTTGTGACAATATTGGGTCACTAATGCAAGTAGCCTCCTGAAAAATAATAAACCTCATAATATATTGAATCTCACTTCTCTGGTGTCTCTTTGCTTGTGTCTGTTTTTCTCTAAAGGAATTTTTTCAAGATGTTTTTTTAAAATGTTACCAGCCTAAGCCTAAATTCATAAACCTGATTCTTCCATTTTTCTTTGGCTATTGTGTTCTGTTTGGTCCTTCATTGTTTTGTTTTAGAGCCCATGCATCTTAGTTTCTAGTTGATACTCAGATGGGAAAACATCATCTTAATAATAGTTATAAGTGGCCCAAGATCAGTTTCTCAGACAGGTCCTGTCATATTCAATACTTCCCCATGAAAAAGTAAAATGAAAAAAGGTGACTTTATTTCTGAAATATTTGAAAGTATAATGGCATGAAGAAATACAAAATGGAATAGTTTAGAGCACAACTAAACTTAGTGAGACTTAAACAAAAAATAGAAACAGAGATATATTGCCTGAGCTATGAATCAAAATTTCCTTTTGTCTCTTTTAAGTGAATATTTATCAAAAAACCTAATGATAAAATATATAATTTTGAGCACAATTATCTAAAGTGATCATTTTACACTGGGATGAAGGCTAACCTCTTTGAAGAATTGTGTCCATCTACTGTGGGAAGATTTTCTATTAGGGCTAAGCAGCCATCAACTGGAATAGTCCCAAACACTCACTGTCTGATGGATGTGCCGGCATTAATCCCTGCCATTTATTAATGAGAGCATTTATCAAGCCCTACTGTGGGCATTAGGAGCTACAGGGGGCACACAGAACATCAAAAACATGAACATGTTAAACTGATAAGAACAGATACTACACTTTACCTTAGCCAAAAGGCTGAGATGCAATTGATGATCCCTACATGTGAGGTACTTTCCATCTAGGAAGGCTAGCTGTCAGATGAAGCATGCCTGGACAAATATGGGCAGGCTCACCTGTTGGGGACTATCTGTGAGATGATAAATCAGGGGTGCTAAGAAAGTTACACTTCCCGAAAGAATATGTCCTGCAAACACTAACAGTTGCTTAAAGTACCACCAATCCACTATCTGATTAAATATGTATAGGTCTATGTGACCTGTTACAATGACAATTCCCTGGGGAAAATTTTCAGCTAAGAGAAATTTACCCTGTCTTTTAGGAATTCATGTGACTCTGCTTTTGCACTAAAAAAGTGTAGACAACAATGGAGAATCACTTGGACAGATTGCCAAGGAAACTATCCTGCCAATTTATTCTTTTAGTTTTCTTTCTATATGCTCAATCACCTAAAGATGTAAATGTGGAGAATCAAGATGGCAGAAGAGTGAGTGGAAGTCACATTGACCTCCTCCTAGGACCAATCTGGAATTACAACTAAATTGTCGAGAAATCACCTGGAACAAACAACTAAACAATAGCGAGAGAGGAGCCTTATAACCTCAGACAGACAGAAAAAGAAGTTTTAGCACAACATAACTGGTAAAGAGTGCGGTAGAGACTCAAGAAGCTGAGCGGGGCGACCACAGGTGGCAGCACAAGAAGGACATAGAAATAGCTACATGGATCCCCCTGAGAAGAGCAGGGCCTAAACCATAAGCAGGGATCTCCAGCCTACAGCACCAGAGCCCCAAAAGTACACAGATAATAGTCAACTGCAAAAAGCAGCAGGGTTGATCTCTGCCAGAGACAGGTGCCTAGAGAAGCAAAGAGCCAATAAAAGGGCCAACATATACATTTTTATTTGCAGCCACTTACCCTGGGCTTCGACAATGGTGGGGGCAGAATGGGCTAGAGACACCTGAGGAGAGACTAGACAAGGAGTCTTTGGGGAGAGAACTGAGAAAATACCTGGAGGGACACCAGAGATGATTCCTCCCCTATATGGCAGCAGTAATGAGGCTCAGGCAGACCACTCCCCTGAGTGGCAGCAGTGAGATAGGACCCAATAACCGCACCCTATGCTGTCTAAGCCTGTGATGAGCACAGGGTGTCTAGATTAACAACTGAAGAAGACAGACAAACAGTAGATTCCTGGAAGTCTCGAACAGACAGCCTAAGGTCAGACATAGTCCACAACTGAAATCATCAGAGGCTGATCCAGAAAGAAAAAAAAAAAAAACAGTGGTCTCCTATGATAGAAGTTCATACCACAAAGTCAGGAAATCAAGACAGATCAATTTAAGAAACAGAAGCAAAAAAGAAGAGTCTCACAATTAATGGGAAGACAAAGAAACACCCCCCAATCTAAAGGAAACCAGGAATACACACAAAGAGAACTAAATGAAATAGAGGCAAGTAAACTATCAGAGTTCAAAACAACGGTTCTAAAGAGGCTCAATGAGCTCAGTGAATTCAGAGAGAATTACAAAAAACTGCAGGGATACTATGAGGAACTTACTGCAAACTATATCAGAATGAAAAAGGACATAGAAACTATCAATAAGAGACAAGAGGAAATGAAGAATACAATTTCTCAATTGAAGAACACAATAGAATGAAGCAAAAGCAGGCTGGATGAAGCAGAGGATTAAATCAGCGAGCTGGAGGATAGGTAGAAAAAAGCTCCAAGAAAGAGCAAGAAGATGAAAAAAAACTCAAGAAGAATGAAAAGGCATTTAGGGAAATAGAGGACACCCAGAAACATAATAATATCTGTATAATAGGGACACCAGAAGGAGAAGAAAAAGAGGAAGGAATAGAGAATCTGTTTGAAAAAGTAATGCTGAAAACTTTCCTAATTGGAGGAGAGAAAGAGTCGCACATGTCTAGGAAGCACAGAGGGTCCCATTCAAGAAGAACCCAATGAGGCCCACTCCAAGACACATCATACTTGAAATGGCAAATATCAAAGACAAATAGAGAATCCCAAAGGAAGCAAGGGAGAAAGAGGCAGTAACATATAAGGGAGCCCCGCTATGGCTAGCATCTGACTTCTGAACAGAAACACTACCAGCCAGAAGGGAATGGCAAGAAATATTCCATGTAATGAAAAGCAAAGGCCTGCAACAAAGACTGCTCTACCCAGCAAGGCTCTCAAATAAAATGGAAAGCGAAATAAGGGGTTTCCCGGACAAAAGAAGCCTAAAAGAATACACCTCCACCAAACCAGCACTGCAAAATATGTTAAAGGGACTGCTTTAAGAAGATGAAGGAAAAGAGTCTGTGAATACCCAGTTCCTTTCACCAATACTTGATATTACCAATATTTTTAACACTTATTAATCTAATTGTGACAATGATGTGTTATTTTGTTACTTTATTATTTATTGACACTAACTCTATTTTTGTACATTTCTTCTCTATTTCTGTTATTCTAAAAAAAACTTTAAATGACTTCTTTGTATTCTTTATCTATTTTTTGATTAAATGTTTGTATAATTTTTTCCCTAAAAAAAAAAAACAAAAAACCCGGGCGAATCAAGATGGTGGAAGAGTGAGTGGAAGTCACACTGACCTCCCCCCAGGACCAACCTGGAATTACAACTTAATTGTGGAGAAATCACCTGGAACAAACAACTGAACAATAGCAAAAGAGGAGCCTTGTAACCTCGGAGACTAAAGAATCGGCCTTAGCACAATCTAACTGATAGGGAGTGCGGTACAGACCTGAGAAGGCAGGTGGGGAAGCACCAGAAGGATATTGAAATGGCCAGTTGTATCCCGTCGAGAAGAGCGTGGTCTAAACCAAAAGCAGGGATCTCTAGCCCACAGCACCACAGTTCAAAAAGTCCACAGAAAACAGCCAGCTGCTCAAAGCAGCAGGGATGCTCTCTGACAGAGACAGGCGGCAGGAGACCCAAAGATCCGTTTAAAGGGCCAACACAAAATTTTTATTTGCAGCCACTTACCCTGGTCTCCAGCAAAGGCAGGGGCAGAGTGGGCTAGAGACGCCTGAGGAGAGACTGGGGAAGGAGGTTTTCGGGAGAGAATTGGGAGAGTAGCTGGCAGGATCTCAGGGCTGACTCATTCCCCATGCGGCAGCAGCCATCTTGCTCAGACAGAGAACACACCCCCTGAGCAGCACCTGCATCAAAGGACCCAATAGCCCCGCCCTCAGGTGGGATTCCACCCCGCCCCTTGCTGTGAAAGTTGCCTGCTGTGTACAGAGTGGCAGCCACAGACAGTGAATCCCTGCAAAAGGGGGTGCAGAGAGGTCTGGTGACACTTGTGGAAAGACTGGGGATGGAGGCTTTGGGAGAGAACTGAGAGAGTAGCCTGTTGGATCCCAGTGTGGACTCCTCCCCCATATGGCAGCAGAATGAAAGGACACAATAACCCCACCCCCAGGAGGTACTCTGCCCTGCCCTGAGCTCTCTAAGGTGCCCACTGAGTGCAGAGAGAATAGATTAATAGCTGAAGGAGACAGCCACAAACAGTAGATTCCTGGAAGTCTTGTACAGACTACCTATGATCAGACAGGGTCAACATCTGACATCATCAGAGGCAGATTCAGAAAGTAAAAACAGTGGTCTCCAATCATAGAAGTTAATACCACAAAATCAGGAAGTCAAGACAGATCAACTTAAGAAGCAGAAGCAAAACAGAAGAGTCTCACAAATAATGGGAAGACAAAGAAATACGCCCCACTTGAAGCGAAAGGAGGAATGCCAAGAATGAGAACTAAATGAAATAGAGGCAAATAAACTATCAGATATTGAGTTCCAAACAACAGTTCTAAGGAAGCTCAATGAGCTCAGTGAGCTCAGAGAGAATTACCAAAAACTACAGGGAAACTATGAGAAACTTACTGCAAGCTATATCAGAATGAAAAAGGACGTAGAAACTATCAACAAGAGGCAAGAGGAAAAGAAGAATATAATTTCTGAATTGAACAACAAAGTAGAAGGAATCAAAAGCAGGCTAGATGAAGCTGAGGACCGAATCAGCAAGCTGGAGCATAAGGTAGGAAAAGCTCCCAGAAAGAGCAAGACAATGAAAAAAGGACAAAACCAAAGGGGAAGAGCTGAGGGAGGGAAGGAGGGAGGGGGCAAGGGAATATGGTGGGGGGAGGCAGAGACAAATGTATTTAAAAAAATAAATAAAATAAAAGAGAGCTGGAAAAAAAAAAGAAGTTCTATTATTAGTGCTTCATGCCCAGATACTTTTTCAAAACAAAATGTCTCCTTAGAACTATTAAATAAATTTCTAAGCAAATAAAAAAACAGACTCAAAATAAATGAAGCTTCATTGAGGGAAATGCAGGACAACCTGATTATTATCCAGATAATAGGTATATCAGAAGGAGAAGAGGATGAGGAAGGGATAGAGAACCTGTTTGAAAAAGTAATGATGGAAAACTTCCCCAACTGGAAGAGAGAAGAAGTCACACACGTCCAGGAAGCACAGAGGGTCCCATTCAAGAGGAACCCCATGAAGCCCACTCTAAGGCACATCGTCATTAAAATGGCAAATATCAGAGACAAACAGAGAATCCTAAAGCAAGCAAGGGAGAAAGAGGTAGTAACATATAAGGGATCCCCGCTATGGCTAGCATCTGACTTCTCAACAGAAACACTGCAAGCCAGAAGGGATTGGCAAGAAATATTCCAAGTCATGAAAAACAAAGGCCTGTAACCAAGACTGCTCTACCCAGCAAGGCTCTGAATTAAAATGGAAGGCAATATAAGGAGTTTCCTGGACAAAAGAAGGCTAAAAGAATACACCTCCACCAAACCAGCACTGCAAAATATGCTAAAGGGACTGCTTTAAGATGAAGACAAAGTTTCTATGAATACCCAGTTCCTATTACTGTTGCCAATACTTGATATTAGCAATATTTTTAGTACTCATTAATCTGATTGTGACAATTATGTTATTTTAATTTTATCTTTACTATTTGTTGTAGCTATACCTGTTTCAGTATATTTCTTGCCTATTTTATTATTTTTTTAAAAAAGCTTTAAATGACTTTTTGGTATTCTTTATCCATTTATTCATTAAAGGTTTGTAGAACATTTAAAAAAAACAAAAATCCTATTAACCATGTTTTAGATGTGTTGCAAATACATCTATTCTATTCTATTTCTAATAGAATAGAATTTCTATTCTATTCCTGGTCCTTTAACTTTTTTTATATGTTCATTATAGTATAGTTAAATGTTTAATATAGTCATATTGTCAATGAATATTTTACTTCAGGTCATGAAAAATATTAGTTTCTATTTTCTCCAAAATCTCCTTAGATTCTACATATTGATTTTAACTCACCTGAATATTTCTTATATAATGTATGTAATAAGGCTCTATATTTGTTTTATTTCAAGTAATAGTGGTCCATGCACCTTATTTGTTGAATAAGCCTTATTTTACCCATTGACTTGAAACATCAACTTAATCATATATTGTTAGATATATATATGGTTATATATATGTTTGTCTCTAGAATGTTCATTGTATTTCATTGATCTTCTTGATTATTTTTGTGCAAGTGTCATGTTGATTGAATTGCTGAGACTTTATAAGGGTTTTAAATTTTTTTAATATAATTAACTGTGATATTTAAAAAGAATAAATAAAATCAATCTGCATTTTAGAAAGAAAGGAGAGACAGATGGAACTGCTTCTTTTTGTGACAACATGGATGAAACTGGAGAATATTAAGCTAAGTGTAATAATCCAGCCGATGAAAGACAAATACCATATGATCTCACCTGTAAGTGGAATCTATTCAACAAAATAAACTAATGAACAAAATAAACCACAGGCAAGGAAACATGGAGCAGACTGAAAGTGACCAGAGGGGAGGGGGAAAGAGAGCAATGGTGGAAAGAAGGGGAAGGGACTAGACAAAAAACATGTATGAATGACCCATGAACATGGACAACAGAGTGGGAATTGACTGTGGGAGTGGGGATGGGTGGTGGGGGTAAAGGGGGAAAATTGAGACACCTGTAATAGAATTAACATGATTTATGAATTAATAAATAAATTAATTAATTAAAAACAAAACAAAACAAAACTATTAACCCGTTATTAGATGTTTGGCAAATACTTATGCATTCTATTACTTGTTCTTTTACTTTTTATATGTATATTACAGTCTTACATGTTTGATATAGATATATTGTCAATATCTTACTTTATAGCTTCTGGGTTTGAATATGTTACTCCAGGATAAGAAAAATAGTATTTTGTATTTTCTCCATAAACTCCTTAGGTTTTACATTTTGATTTTTAACTCACCTGAATATTTTTTTGTATAATGTGTGAAATAGGGCTGTATATTTTTTTTTTTATTTCAAGTAATAGTGGTCCATGCACCTTATTTGTTGTATAAGCTTTATTTTCCCCAGTGATTTGAAATATCAATTTAAATATATCAATTTAATCATTTAATCATTGTTAGACAGATATATAAGTTTGTTTCTAGAATGCTCATTTTATTTCATTGATCTACTTGAGTATTTCTGTGTGGGAGTCATGTTTTAGTTTTTGAGAATTTTAATGGATTTAAATTTTTTAATATTTTATAATGGATTTTGACATTTAAAAATAAATAAAATAATGAAATCAATCTGCATTAAAAAAAGAAAGAAGGAACTCCTACCTTTTGCGACAACATGGATGGAATTGGATAATATTTTGCTAAGTGAAATAAGCCAGTTGGTGAAAGACAAACACCATATGATCTCACCTATAAGTGGGGTCTCTTCAACAAAATAAACTAAAAAACAAAATTAGCCACAGGCAAAGAACCATGGAGCAGACTGTAAGTGATCAGAATGGAAGGAGAAGAAGGACAATGATGGAAAGAAGAAGAAGGGACTAAACAAAGAACATGTATGAATGACCCATGGACATGGACAACAGAGTGGGAATTGACTGTGGGAGAGGGGGTTGGGGTGGGATGTGTGGTGGAGGGCAAAGGGGAAAAATTTTGACAACTGTAATAGAATAAACATGATTTACAAATAAAAAAATAAAGCAGTCAATGTGCATGCGTGATTAAAGAAAGAGTAAAGGGCCGCTTCCTGTATATAGTTATAAAAACAGTAGCCTTCCTACTGCTATAGTGTATTACATGTCAACCCCAATACTATTTGTACTCATCTGCCACAAGCCATCTTCACCATCCTTTGGCCCTTTTCCACCTTGTGCTTAGTTTAAAAAAAAATACCTATTATACAAGTCCTTCCTGGTCCCCCCTGGCAGAATAAATCTCTCTCCATCTGTACAACATTCTTTTGTTCTTTCTTGGCTTTTCAGAGAGTAGGGAGTGTTGTCTCTAACTCTGGACCTTCATTAGTCTGAGCCACCTGCCAGATGGGCAGGGGCCCTGTTTTACTCTAGTTGTTCTCAATGTGGCCCCTGGACCAAGGACAAGAACATCACCTAGGAACTTGTTTGAAATGCAAATGCTCAGACTCTGTCTGCGCCAGTCCTCCTGAATCAGAAGGTTGGGGTAGGAGGTGATTCTCTGTACTTTAACAAGCTTCTAGGGGGTTCTTATGCACATTGGAGTTTGACAACCACTGTTCTACTCTCTATCATTTCTGCCTTTCTGTCACAGTGTCTAAGTGGCTTCCATGAACTGTTTTGCTGGCTCTCTTTAAACACAACCTAACACTTAGGCATGATTAAGATATAACCAAATTCCACAACTAGGTGTATTTCTGTTCATTAGAGCCAAAATGTGTTCACCTTACTTACTAGACTGGTTGTCAGAAATGAAGAAGATTCTGTCGGGTTACATCAGCCAGCATAAATTGCCAGCTAACACTCTTTGCATGTGGTATTCACAAATACTATAAATCACTGACTGGAATTTGGTGACAGTTTTCCTGCTCCACCTCCCTGCAGATAACATCTTGTTAGTGAGCCATGAGGATGCTAACAATACACTTACTGCATCTTCTAAGAAATATGACAGTTCTGTAGGTTATTTTTTGTGCGTGCGAAACATAAAAAAGATTTGCAGCATTTCATTTCTTTTTCTATTATACTCTTTTGCTGTTTTTTATAATGCTCTTTCAAAAAATATAGATATATAAAAACAAAAAAACTTGTTTCCAGAATAGAATGCATCTCACATCACATTATATTTCTCTGTGTGAGTTTTTCTCCACAGCCACATTTGTACACATGGGAAATAATCCTGTCTATAATGTTATCTTTAAAGGGCTGCCTCAAGGAATTTCAGCATTGTTGGCAAAATTGGATTTTTCTACCCTGGATCACATTATTGCTTTTCTAATTTGACTATGGTTCACCAAGAACTAGAGTTCTTGGTCAGCTGGCCTTTTGATTCCTTGCTCAGAAAACTTTTCCACTTGAGCCCCAGGCTGAACTTGCACCTCATATTTTAACTTGCTATTCAGAGGACATGAAGTTCAGGTTTTTAATCCCTGTGAAAATTATGGTTTTACTGTTTTTTTATTTTTTCTTTAAAAGTGTTTGTGCTACTGTAGAATGCTGCAGGCCAAAGATGAAGAAATGAAAAGGGAATTTTGTCTAAATTTGTACAGATAACTGATTTGAATATGAGACACATACTGAGACCCATGACTCTCATCACTTCTAGAGAGGACATGCAGAAAATAGGAAAGTACGCTGCTATCACATTCCCAAAGGACCTGGACTTTTAGTGTTGGGTGTGCCACTAACCACTTGTGTGATCCTACCAAGCTACCATGCATTTCTGGTCCTTAGTCCTCTCAGTTAGGCAATGAAGAGTTTGGATATTATGAATTTCAGGATTCCCATCTAATCCAAAACAATACTTTCCAGGATATATCTTTATAACATTTATATATCAAAATAGTTGATAAAAGCATGTTGCATGTTTTATCAATAGCTCTTTCCCTGGGCAACTAGGGTTAAGAGCAAGAATATGAACAACACCCTTTCATTTTCCTAACCATGACAAGTCATAGTGTGCTTTAAGGAGCAGAAAGAACACTTTTCTACTACAAACTCTTCAGCCAATCCCTGCTAAGCCTATTTGCTGATATCTTTGGCATTACTTTTTGCATAACGTCTACATACTTTCCCACTGATAACACTTTCTTCATTTAATGTTCCAAAACTAGATGAGCCTTTTGGAAGAGACAAGTTGATGTTTACTCTGTAACATCATAAGTTCTCATTGATATCCTGTCTAATTTGTGACCACTTCTCAATGAAAGTGTGAAAGTGCTTGTCTGAATCACTAGAGTAGAAAATCTCCTTACCCCTACTCTCAAAACAAATCACCACTCAGAAAATCAATACTTGGTGGTAACCAAACACTCCAGCTTTTGTCAATGACTCTATCTTGCAGTGGTTTTCAAATTGGCCTCCCTCTTCAGGTCCCTGTGATGCCTTAAGAGCCACCTCTGTGATAGCTGGCAGTGAGAACTCTGAGGTCTCCACCTTCAAACAGTCCAACTCCACTGCTTCCTACCTCCAATTTTATTAGTTTTTATTCAGAAGTTCTATGTAGTATTTCATTTGGGGAAAAAGTTTTACTGCTTTAAAACTTGTAATGAAAAAGATGGAAAACTATTGCCTCACTGAACCTCTCGATCTATTCACATTGTCAGGCTCTTTCTTTCAAAAGAGTTTTGTGCACTTCCCTCAGTTCATTCACTCATTTTACAGAAATATGGACATTGCCACAGAGTATGGACATACGCCAATTACTGTGTTAGATGTGTGGGAGTTCAAGATAAAGTACACAATTTTTGTCTTAGTCTGGGTTTTACTTGCAAAAGCAGACCTAAAGAAAAGGACTTTCATTTGGAACTGTGATCCCTGGGAGCAGGATAGCAGTAGAGAGCTTGTGAAGTGGGGAAGGGAGTAAGCCAATACAAGGATGCATCAGGAAGTTGATCATTCACTCCTGATACTCCAGCAGGAATCCAGAGTGATGAAGAATGAATGTCTTTTCCCACTCCCAGAAGGCCCAAAGTAAAGACGTCAGCAACTGATCTATAAATACACTGTAGCTCCCTCACTAGAGTAGTGAAGGTGGCCAATGAGAGTAATTCTTCTACGTCGATTCCCAGAGTTTCCCAGCAAGATTAAGCTCTAGTTGCCCACTAGAGTTTAGGAACTCCTTAGGTAATGCAGGCTTTGCCTCCTACCCTTCCCTGTCTCACTTCTCCATCTCACTTCCCCAATCCTCAACCAGTGTTTTCTTCAAATGTTCTCTCAAGTAAACTACTTGGAATTGAATCCTTATTTCAGAGTTGGCTTCTAAAAGAACTCAATCTAAGATAGGGGCATTTAGTAGGAGATCAGAAATTGGGGGTTAAAATATAAGAGAGAGAGAGAGATTGGACAAGAAAAATAGATTAAAAAACCAAATAGTACTTTTATTTTTAACCACACAGTATCTAACATAATTCTCTAAGTACTGTGGACAATTCTTGGGTGGATTGATGTATGACTTCAGGTGCCACATGGGTGAACTACTATTAATCTTCACTTCTGACAGCATAATGTGTCTTAAAATAGCCTGCTGTTTTCTCAATATTTTACTAATCTTTCACTAATGGCACTCAGTGGGACATTTAGGATACCTGCTTTGTTTTTGGTAATTCTTGGTATCTTAGGTGTTCTCACCTTTGGTTGAAAATTTCTGTGTTCCTGGTTTTGTTCTCCTTTTGATCCAACTCCTGTATTCATGACATTTGGAGAATATCTCCATAGAAGGGATGTGATTCTCACTGGAAGGAAAGATGTTGAGTAATCTATTGTCACAATTAATAAAGAGTGAGTGCTCTGTAAAAATACTCTGATCCCATGCAAACAACACAAAATTCACATGACATTTTAGATAAAAGTGATATTTTTAATGTATTTTAAAACTGTGATAATAGAACATGATGCATATTTAGATGTAGTTGCCAAATGTTAACTTTGAAGACTACTGAAGCACAGCTTCATTTTTGTGCATTCAAAATAAAGGTTTTTCTACTGGAAATATAGTGGATGGCACCTAAGTATTTGTTGAAATAAATATCTTCTAGGCCTGTACCGAACTAATTTCATATAATGTGTCATTGATGGGGAAAGTTTTAGTCAGACCTGGAGGACTGTGTGTGTGCATGTTGGGACCTCAGACATATCTGCTCAGCCCTTGTCCTAGGGTAATAACAAATGAACCATGTAAACAGGAATATTGGAAAGACTTATGATCATTTCTAACTTTTAAGCTTCTAGTAGTTTTGAATAAATTGACAATTTTTAGTATGATGACGAGAGCTCAAAATTCTTCTTCCTTTAGGCAACTTTCATTAAGCAGATAATTAGCAAATGGTAGGTGAAAAAGGATTACTTTTAAGTAATGTGCAATTGAAATCCGTAATGCCCATTGATTTCATTCTTTAAATGACTTCATTTTTAACCCATGTAATAGATCACAACCACAGTGTTCCTGTCCTAACATATGAACTACCATTGTGTTACTGTGTGATGAGTCAGAATACTCAACTGGATTGCTGACTGATTATATATTGATTAACTTGTATATTCAGATCATAGTATGTGGGGTGAGTGCTGTCTACACACAAAAGCAAAATCCCAGTACACTGGAATCAGTGTCTCCCTTAACATCCTGTTTACAGCTAAACACACACAGGCCCACTATGCCTACTAAACAGGAAGGCAAATTGCATTTGTGCTGGTCTGTGCTGCCTTTCAGTTAGGCTTTTTTGAAGGGTGGCCTGGAGTATTTCTGAATAATGATGGTTGGTTTTTTTTTCCCTTCACATACCAGAAGTTTTTTCCTATAGCCTTGAATATTAGCTTTTGAATTTTTGAAGGCCCTCACCACAAAATAAAGCTTTTTTTTCCAAAGAGTATGATATTAGGAAATTATTTTTATGAAATGAATAACACAGTTTTAAAGTGATTGCAACTCCTGAAATTAGTAAGACTTTGGAGAATACAGGACAATTTGAACTTAAGGTGCTTAAGATCCTTGTAAAGTTTTATGGTTCTTTCATGCTTTTGCTTTCATGTTCTAAAATGTAGAAAGAACTTGAGGGAGAAAAGAGGAAGCAAAGTAAATCAGAAGTGAAAAATGTCTTGTGAATGCTACCTGGAGAGGAAAAGGTGAAACTAAATCTTAATTTCCCTTTTGTGTTTTAGAAGAATATCACATCTGTGGCCTGTGAAGGGCAAATGTTCTAAAGCTGCTTGTTATAACAGACCCCAAGTTCCACATGTGAGTAGTTTTTCCCACGTAACTGACTGAACAAATTGTAAATGACTATAAAAGTTCTGGAGCCCCCTTTTCTCCAGTCGCACATTTCATTCTTCCAATTTCCTATCCTCTATCATTTATTTTTCACTCAATAAATATTTTTGTAATACCAACTGTGTGCCAGGTCCAACATAATGTTGTGAAGATACAAAGCTGGAGATAATGATGAGCAAAACAAACACCTACCTGTATCTCTTTGAGTCTACAATCTAATGTACACAGATAATATAATTACAAGAACTCTGAGTGCTGCCAAGGAGAATTTGTTCAGGGGTCAGGAAATAGGCCCCTGTACAGTAATGATAGAGCTGAAATCTGAAGGGGCATTCCAGACTGGGAAGAACCTAGAAAAAGGTTCTGGGACAGGAAGGAAGGTGAATGCTCCTGGAACCAAAAGGCCAGAACAGAAAGTTGGAGGGAGGGTGGGAAGAATTGGAGGGATGATGCTCCAGCAGATAATGGAGCTGCTTTTTGGTTTCTTCTGGATTTTGGTCTCTATGTTAAAGAAAATTGGCAGCTGCTAAACAGTTTAAAAGAGAGATATGACAAGATTTGATGGGTGTTTTTAAAAGACAACTCTGGCTGGAGGGTAGATAAGAGGTTGGATATAAGCAGGAGGTGTTATGAGGGAACAAGGTGTTTGCAGAAAAGATAGAACTGGAGAGTTTCTGGAAATATTTATGCCAGTGCCTGAGGACTGGATTGGAGAGTGGCACTATGAAGGCACCGAGATTGATGTGCAGGTTCCCAGCCAGTGTTGTGTTTGAATATTGTGGCCATTAACTGAAAGGCAGGCAGAGAAGGAGAGGGGGTCAAGGGATTAGGGATTGTGTGTGTGTAGTTGGGAAGAGAGTCAGGTGTGGATAGCAACAGATGGAAGGAGAAGAAGTTAACTACCTTGTAGTGTCAATGCCACCAATCTTTCTAACAAATATATTGGCTTTGGAATTTTTGACAGTGACCCACACTAAGAAATATATTTTACATAGCCTCCTCATACACGGTATATATAGAAAGTCATAAAACAGTGCTTTCTTGTTTCACGTGCAACTCGGGGATATTTCTTATCTTACTCCATTAAAAAAAAAAAAGACATCAGTGTGGGCTGCAAGGTGGTGACGTTCGCACTAGCTGCTGTGGCGACCATTGTGGCTGGCGTCCTTTGTGAGGTCGGTCCAGTGAGGCTCCTAGGGGTCTTGGAAACGTGATCCAAACAGACCTCGCTTCAGTATCAACTTGAAGCGCTGCAGGCGGCTGTGGCCCAGAGCTCGCTTAGCCACTCCTTTAAATCCCCACCATGGCTACTTCCACCACCTCACACAGACCCATCAAGGGGATCCTGAAAAACAAAGGCTCCACGGATTCTTCGAAGGCGACCTCTGCCCAGCAGTCTGGAGGGCCTAGTGAAGTACAGACCAAAAAGTCTAACAGGTGGGACGAGTCAAATATCCGTGCCACATGCCGCTCTGCATACAGAGACTATGATTCAATGAAGATAAATGAGCCCAACATTCCTCATCTCAGGTTTCAAGATGGCAGAGAAAATACCATGCGTGATTTAGAAACAAAAGACCAGACCGGAGACACCGCTATAGATACCTTAGCTAAGAAATTAGCTGCCACTGATCTCTCTGAGCCAAACTGTCTCATGGGGGAGACAGAGAGCAAGGAGGCATACAACACCAGAATTTTCTTGGACAGACGAGAAAAACAGCGGCAGTTTGAATTGAGAAGGAAGCTCCATTACACCGAAGGACTGCACATGAAATTAGGTAGGGAATTAATTGCAAAAGAACTCCAATGTGAAGAAATGGATGATGAAAACGAAGAAAGCCCACCTGTTATCAATGAAGAGATGACTGCGGCAGGAGAATCAGACGATGGCCCTGTAAACGATGAACTG
Source organism: Pteronotus mesoamericanus (assembly GCF_021234165.1). Classification (NCBI taxonomy): domain Eukaryota; kingdom Metazoa; phylum Chordata; class Mammalia; order Chiroptera; family Mormoopidae; genus Pteronotus; species Pteronotus mesoamericanus. The sequence goes on from NW_026555072.1 coordinate 7,416,870, forward strand.
TAAACTCAGGCACGCTAAGCATAGAAAACGGTTATCCACACTACAACCGTTGTCAAACCCTGCTAGTTTAATAGACTGTTTCTAGTTCTGTAGAACTGTGCTTTAAGTACTGAAATACTTACTATCAGTTAAATTGTACTGTAATGATTAAATAGTAAACTTCTAAATGAATTAAATGGAAAATGTCTACTTGGTATTCTTGTCTTGTACTTTTCCACGAATACAAATCCCGACATCAGTCTAAAACCATATTACCTTTTATAAAACTTAGTTAATGTATGTATTATATAGGTTTTTTATGTGTTAAGAGCTTAAAAAGGGACCAATTTATATTCACTTCTAGATGGACTAGGTTTTATAGAAAAGGTTTTGTTACAAAACAAAAATGCAATTGAGACAGCAGGTTATATAGTCAGATAAATATTCAAAGTGAAAAACACTTGTTTTAGAGTGATTTGCTGTTTAATTGGGAGAGAATATAAGCTATTTTGTTACATTTTCTTAGAGTAGTACCTTTAAATTTTCTCTCAATTTTCTTTCAGTGTTTATAAGGAAATGACTGAACTCTTTTTATCAGAAATAATCTCTTTTTATGAATTAGCAGGTTAAAATTACGTTGGTGTCTGTTCTATTTCTTGTACACTCTGTGAAAAATACTCTCTGATACCAATATTTTTAAAAGTATAATATTATCTCAGTAGTCTGTTCTCAAACCTGTCTTAACTTTTATCCTTTGTGGCTTCAGACCACCCTACATATACACACACAATCATTTATGAAGTACCATATTGTCAAGGCATTAGGAACTCTTCCTTCTCAAATCTTCTATCACTTCTTAAAACAATTTCATTTCTATTTTGACCATCATGGCCTATTCAGTCATCTAATATGTATAGAAAATAGATTGAATAGCAGAAGAGTTAGGAAATAGAATTCAACTGCTAAATATCTGTACTTTTTTGGTTTATGGCTTGCTAAATAATTTGCTATTATTAGTTTATCATTTGACCAAATTAGCTTTTAGAAAACAACTGGGATTTTTTTTTCATTATAGAATCCTGTGCAATTAATGACATGATTATAGTTCCTAAATGTACAAGGACAGAAGTAAGCACAAAGGGATGTGTGTGTATGTATTTCCTTTTCTTTAATTAATAATTTTACTGAGCTAATTGTAGATTCACATGTAGTTGTGAGAAATATCACAGAGTGTACCCTTTACCCAGTTTCTCTCAATGATAACATATTTCAAAACTATAGTACAATGCCACAACCAGGATGTTGATGTTAATATAATCAAGATACAGAACATTCCATCACTACAAGGATCCCTCATGTTGCCCTTTTATAGCCACATCTGTTTTTCATTTCCATAATTTTGTCATTTCCAGAATATTATATAAATGAACTCATAGTATGAATCTTCTGGGATGCACCATAGTTTGTTTAGCCATTCACCCATTGAAAGAAATCTGGACTAGTTCCAAGTTTTAGTATTACAAATGAAGCTGCTATGAACATTCATGTGCAGGTCTTTGTATGAACATTAAGTTTTCACTTTTCTGGGATAAGTGCCCAACAGTGCGATTGCTAGCTCATGTGGTAGTTGCAGTTTCTTAAGAAGCTGCTAAATTGTTTTCCAGAGTGGCTGCACCATTTTACATTCCCATAAGCAATGTATGAGCATTCCAGTTTTTCTGCATCCCCACCAACCTTTGGTATTGTCACTATTTTTTATTTAAGTAATTTTTAGAAATGTGTAATGATGTGTTAATTTACATTTCACTAATGGTTAATGATGTTGAACATCTTTTCATGTGTTTATTTGCAATCTGTATATCCTCTTCTGTGAATTATCTTTTGCTCATTTTCTAGTTTAATTATTTGTTTTACTGTTGAATTTTGAGAGTTCTTTGATTTGCAAATCTTTTCTCACAATCCGTAGATTATCCTTTTACAAAGATTTTGCAGAGCAAAGGTTTTTAATTTTGATGTGGTTCAATTTATCAATTTTTCCGTTTATGCATGAGGCTTTTGGTATCCTAGTTAAATGTAATCGAGAAGGATATTTTTTCCACATGATTTCTTAATTAAGTTACATGGTACTGGGCTATATAGAAAATGGACCTTTATTATTTAAGTTTGATTTTCCTGTGGAGAAAGAAATATGAGAATGTTCAGTTTCAGTTTCAACTCTTTTATCAGTGCCACCTACTCTGCTAAACTCCTTTGATGTCATCGTTTGTTTACGTATTTTTCAGTGTGAAATTCAGCAAGGTTTGTAACAGAACCCTTGTGGGTCTATTGCTCTGGATTCTATTGCTCACTGCCAATAAGAACTGTGGCTCTCAGTGCCAGAGTTTTGTAAAAAGGAAAGGAATTATTTAATTAAAAGTTATACAGGTTTAGACTAATGGCAGAATTTTGCCATTAGGTCTCACTCCCTTCGAATGCCCACAAACACACACTGTGCTGTCCCCCACCCTTTGCTCAGTCAAGCCAGTCTCAGAGCATGCCAGTCAGAGGTACTGCTTTTTAGGAAAAAAAGAAAAAAAACAGAAGTCCACAGCTCACTTTTTCCAGTTCCTCCCAGTAATCTGTGCTCAGCTGGACAGGCCTCTCGTGGTTCCCAGCGTGATCAGCCATGTCACCATGACATCCTGTTCTTAATCCAAAACCATGTGGCCCCTACTCACAGCCAGCTGGCGAGGGTCTTTCCACCCCTTTAGTCCCGAAAGGCCCCACAAGGTCCTGCATTGTCCCTTTCACATAGGTGCCCCCCTTTTAGTTTAAATCCCGGCCTGGCTTCTCCTCCATAACTCCATTTCTGACTCCTTCCACAATTAGCTACACCTGCTAGCACTCCCATGTTTTCCACCTTTCTTGGCCACCATTGTTAGTCCAGGCAGGCATGGCACTGTGGCGTGGAACACACCAGTTCCAAGCTCTCAAGCAGACACTGTATTACAGGGTGGAGGGGAAGTCGCCTCCCAGCTACATCACAGGTCAAAGTCACGCCCATCTTCCTGGACCAGGCAAACTATTCAGCATTACTATGAAGCTGGCCTGCTGTTATTGATATGCAAAGTAACTCTAAATGGTCCTGCTTCATGTCTCTCATCCCCCAGACAGGTCTATGAGGAATATCCTATATCCACAGACATCCCAAGTTCTGGACCCTGTTCCACACCCGTTACAAGTTGGCAGTTTAAAACCTGGGACACATAATGGTATGTAAATGGATTAGGCAAGAGTAACTTCCACTTGAAGGTTAAGGCAAATGTATTTTCCCCCTAACTTTGAAATTGCTTATATTTTTTTCTCTACATTAGTACACTAAATAACATATTGTAAAAAAGCACACTGATATGAAAAGAATAAGTATCAAGAGTCATTAAATTTGGTTTATTTAAACTGCAACCTGCAATTTGACTAACACTCAATACAAAAGATCTTAATATTTTCAGTTAAAATATTTTGTTCTTTGTGTATAAATATCGCCTGGGAGTAATACTGTAGGAGCTTATCAGCCATTCACACCTTAGAATAAATGAAGAACATGGTACAAAACTTTCAATTAGGAAGGGAGTGAGCCAGATTTGGGGTGGTTATAAAAATAAGAGGAAAGAAGGTGGTACCTAGAAGTGAGGAGTTGAGAAGGGAAGAAAAGATTGTGAAAAAATAATGAAGCACTAAGTTCACTAGCTTTAAAAGTTATGGCTGGCTCTCAATAAGTCATTAACTTTGAACTGTCATAAAGTGGACACAAAATCTTAGTGATGAAACAATAAGGAAAAAGATGGTTGTCTTTCCACCCAACCAAATAATTATAGCAATACTCCACTATTACTACTATTAATTGTCATTTACTAAGTATATGAAATGTGTTGGACACTGTACTAGGGCTTCAAAAGAATTGTCTCATTCAATTATGTCAACAATCTTTTGAAATAGTATTGATTTGCACAGTTTAGAGATTTTGAGAATTACAATAAAGGAAATTGTATAATTTACCCAAATCCATAACTGCTAGTTGATGAAAGCTGGGTTCAAATCCAGGCCTAACTGGCTTACTCAGGTATAGTGTTTTCCCCACTATGCAACACTGGTTCTATTCAGGTTCTTGATGTGATTGAAGGTCCCCCCCTCTTACTCCCTCCTAAGCAAAAATGTCTACCCTGGCAGTGTAACAGGAGTTCTTTTCTGTATACTGGTGAAGTGTGAGTGATCTAAGGAAATGTTCAGTCTACAAGTTGCCCCTGCCCTTTGCCACACTGCCCCAAACCCCAAGTCCTCTTTCCGTTCTCTGCTCTGTGACTGTACTCAACAAGGAACCTGATCATTCACTCATACAAATATTCCACTGGATGAAAATAGCATATTTGTCAATTGCACTTTCAACAAATGAATATACATTTACCAAGCATGGTTATGTGTCAGGGTCACTAGCTGGTGATAGGAAGAGAGACACTTAAATGGTTCTGAAATGATCATTTATGAAGCATTCTTGGGGATGTCTATATTTTTTTAAAAAAGGACAAGAGCCCCTGTTTAGTTTACATAACTACTTGAAAGCAAAGAAGTGGTTTCCAGATACCTGTGGAATAAGTGCTAGCCTGCACAGGAAGTCTGCTCTCTTCTGAGTGCATTTTGTCTGAAAGAAAGGACAGAGGGAGCTAGCCCTTGAGACCAGTTTTGGTCCAGGAGATGAGGACACCCAGCTCACACTTGGCTAAGGTTAGGGAAGAAGCACAGTGCAGAAGTGATAAGAGGAAAACCATAAGAGATTCGCAAGTGGGGAGGTAAACAGAGAAAGATTAGGACGTCAGAAGAAATAATAGATGCTTCTGCACTGAGTGGGTAGTGTGGACTTGAAGAATCCTTTCCTGTAAGATGATGCTCAGAGTTTTGTTTTTGTTATTTGAATGAGAAGTTGTAAACATTTCATTTCAGAAGCAAAGCAGTTATGTAAAATGTGAACTATAAACCATGCTTCCTTTTGTTGGATCATGCTTTAAGTAGCTATATTGTCTTCCTCTGGAATATGGGAACCCGTTGTTGAAATTTAGGGTCAGGGAAAGGGTTGGTTTGTGATGTAGAGCTAGAGGTGCACATTCTTTTACATTCAATCCTCCATGGCCTGACTACTGGGGAGGAAGTATGGAGGAAGCTCAGGGGAGTGGCAGGAAGAAAGGCCAGTTAAGCTGGAGCATAACAGAAGGAAAGAAGAGAGGAAAGGAAAAAGAAGATGTAAGGCTCAAGTTATGTAGGGAATATTTAGAAAGAAATGAAAGCATTCAACATTATAAATCCCTTCAATTTCTCTAATGTTTTAAAATTTTATGTCTCTGTTTTGGGTTATTAAGCCAGTTCCTCTCTGTTTTACAAACATTTTATGAGTCCTGCCACTCTTATGTTACCCTGGTGACAAATTAGGGCTTGGAGAGGTCACCTGTGCTAGAGGCTGTTGTGTGGGGGCAATAGTGAGAAGTGGGGAATACAAAAACAGACAAAACAATGTGGCCAAAAAATCAGAGGTTTGGGAGTAAGATGATGTCATATGTAGGGCCACACCTTTCAGATGCTACTTCTGTGCACCACCACCTCCCCTCCCCTTTTTCTCTGTCTTCTATCCCCACTCCATTCTCAGGTGGCTGTCAAATCTCCCTCTATGTATTTATGCCTGCTTACACTATTGTTTACCCAACATGGCATCACACTTTGATTATTAAGATTATTAGGCAGAAATATGAGCAGGGAGAATGAAAAGGAATGGAGCTTACAAAAGTCAAATTTAAGGAGACTACAATCAGAAATCTTTTGTAAGAAACATGATCAAATTAGCACTATTATTTTAAAATTATAAAAGGCTGTCCATCAGCTAAAAGATATAACATTTATGCATATTTGAGGGTGTGGGAACTCAGATGAGGCTGAGCTTTTTGCCAGTGTCCACACGGATTGGACTTTAGCAGCTGAAGCTACCTGTGTAGGGGATTTTGGGGAATTTAAGGATGCAGGCTACAAAAAGTATGGAGAGAATGAAAAATTGTGTGTGTACACCTGTAGTGTGTGTGGTGGTGGTATGGGGAAGGCTAAAATCTGCCTTAGGCATTTTTCCTCACTAGCATCAATACAATTCTCTAATACGAGGTTATACATTATTAGTTCCTAAAAATACAAAGAATTGTTTTTCTCATTGTGTAGGCAGAGCATTTTTGCATCACTGAACCTGCCTATGCATGCTGAGTACTAATATTTAATTTTTTTCTAGAAGCCTCCTTCCCATTTTCTTTTTTTCCCTGTTTCACAGCAGACTGTTTGAAAGGTTCATATAAATCTGGTTTCCATAGCAATTGCAAGCATCAGTGATAACCCAGAGCTTCAAAGTTATAATATACAGGCTACCTTATTAATAAGTTTCACACTACATTTTCATGAGACAACAGCTCAACCACTGATAGATAAGGTCAGACCCCATCTCCAAACTTTAAATTAAATCAAGATACACCAAAATGCAACAGGAGGAGTGCCCTTTTCGGAAGTGGGCTATTAAAAAAAAATATATGTTCTTTGTGGAGGTAAAACCATTGCTTTTGTGGTTTCTAATGCCCAGATGGAAAAATTCTAAAACAGATACAGCTTCTTCTGTGTTATTAATGACATGTTGTCATTTTCTTGTACTTTTTGTGAGTGAGTTTTTCCACTGGTAGCTCAGAATCTTAAAAAGAGCACACAGTCCTTTGCCCCAGGAAGAACATATGTGATAGATAATTCTTGCCAGGTCTAGAATAAGGCTAGTTCATTTATAATTTATTAATTTGTTTATTCATTCACTAAGAGCCAAAATTCAGAACCTGCCTTCAAGGAGCTCCCAGATTAGTGCAGAGCTTAGCCTTAATGACCATGTTATTTGTATATTACACAAGAGTGCTTTACAGAGATCCTTGAGGGGATTACCCAAAGTCTTGAAAGACCTTCTGGTGGGGTCGGTTTCTAGGATAACATGTGGAGGAGAAATAGAATTTAACCAAAAGAAGAGAGATGAGCCCAGGGAGATTGGCATTCCAGATGTAGGTAAGAGGCAATGTGGCTTTTTTCCGGGAACTGCAAGGTGTCCCTATGAAGGAGAACGTGGAAAATTAAAAAGGTGAGAAGGGTTCTGCAAGGATTCAAATGCCATGCAAAGACAAAGGGAGCTACTAATATTTTGAAGCAGGGGAGGAACATGATCAGACTCCTATCTTTGAAAGATCGTATGGCTGCAGAGTAGAGCCTGGAACGAAACAGGGTGTGGAGGACAGAGCTGGAGACAAGGACACAATCATGGTATTGGTCTCAGGAAACTCATGATTTTAATGTTCATTTGTTGAACTTCTCACCTTTCACTCACGGCAAAGTCATACCCTGCTCTACACCAGTGCCATGCAAAGCTTGGTCCCCAGAACTGCCCCATCAGCATCATCTGGAAACTGGTTAGAAATGCATATTCTCAGGCCCCATCCAAGACTTACTGAATCAATATCATGGGCTAGTGCCCCAGCACTCTGTGCTTTAACAAGATTCCCAGGGGATCCTAACAGACATTCACATTTGATAACCACTGCTCTACAATACAGATTTTTTCCCCTTATTGAGGTAACATCAATTAATAACATTATGTAAGTTTCAGGTATACAACATTATAATTTTGATATCTCTACACACTATAGTGTGCTTGCCTCCAAAATCTAGTTTCTATTGTCACAATATAATTCACCCCCTCTACCTGTTTTACCCTCCACCACCAACATTCCCATCTGGTAACCACCTATCTGTTTGTATCTATGAGTTTGTTTTTGTTTTTGTTCATTTGTTTCTTTTTGTTTTATAGTCTAGTATGAGTGAAATCATATGACCTTTGTCCTTTTCCATGTCTTATTTCACTTAGCCTAATACCCTCAAAATTCATCCACCTCATTGCAAGTGGACATATTTTACCGTTTTTTTATGGTTAAGTGATATTGCTTTATATATATTTATATATTATATATAAATATATAAAATATATTTAATAATTGATATATTTATATACAATTATTTCTATATATTTATAAATTATAAATATATTTATATACAAATTAATATATTTACATATATTTAATATATACTCCTCAAGGGTCTCTGTAAAGCATTATTGTGTTGTATAGAAATAACATGGTGATTTATATATTTATATACATATAAATATACATTTATATATAAATATAAATATTTATTTATTTATTTAATCATCCAACAACCATAAATGAAGTGTACTATTATTATCTTCATTTGATAGTGATAGGGCAGTTCTGGGGACCAAGCTTTGCATGGCACTGGTGTAGAGCAGGGTATGACTTTGCCGTGAGTGAAAGGTGAGAAGTTCAACAAACGAACATTAAAATCATGAGTTTCCTGAGACCAATACCATGATTGTGTCCCTGTCTCCAGCTCTGTCCTCCACACCCTGTTTCGTTCCAGGCTCTACTCTGCAGCCATACGATCTTTCAAAGATAGGAGTCTGATCATGTTCCTCTCCTGCTTCAAAATATTAGTAGCTCCCTTTGTCTTTGCATGGCATTTGAATCCTTGCAGAACCCTTCTCACCTTTTTAATCTTCCACATTCTCCTTCACAGGACACCTTGCAGTTCCCTGAAATCACACACACACACACACGTATACATACATACACACACAGCACATCTTTTTTATTCATTTATCTGTCAATGGATGCTTTGGTTGTTTTCATATCTTTGCAGTAATATAGCTTTTTAATTAGCTGAGCTCAGTTCTCTTTGGGACAGACCTCACTGTTATTGTGATTGTGTGTGTAATATGTATACAATTTTGCAAAAATTCATCACATTGAATGTCAGGACTGCACACAGATTTGTTGAAAAGTTCCGAGAGTTATGCTGCCTGATTCAAATCACAGATATACTTAACCTGCCCCCACATCTCCCCATGCAACTCTCTCTAGTCCTTCCTTCTCACCCTCTTGAACACTTCCTCCATGCCACACACACATTCACTAGTTCAGAGTCCCAGGACTTTTCCACATCTCCATCTTTGCTTTGGCTATTCATTTTCCCTAGAATATATATCTTCCTGTTTTTACTGCATGTTTTACTCAGTTTTCCATATTCAGTGCAAACCATACATCAAACTTTCAAGTCAGAATACTGTCTTGGGGAAGCGGAAGAGTATAGTAAATGATGGTAAAAGATTTATAGTCAAAAAGATCTAGACTTGAATCCAGACTCTATTATATATTATGCAAGTCACCTGAGGCAAAGTATGTCACCTCTTTAATACAAGTTTCCCCACTATCAAATGGGGATAATAATAGTACACTTCATTTATCATTGTTGAATGATTAAATAAAAAGATATTAGTAAAACCTATGACCTCTAGTAAGTAGTTAATAAGTGGTAGCTATTGTTATTTTTCTTATCTGCACACATTTTCTCTACATCTGTTAAACTGCTGATCATTTCTGTAATAGTACTAGACATTTTTGAATGTATTTGTTTTCTCTCATGTCACGAAGAGCCTTTTGGTAAGATCTGTGTCTACACGTCTGATGTCTGCCAGCACAGTACCTTATAGATGTTGTAGAATAGAAGTGAGAAGTTGAACTTGAACATTTCTTCCTCCTGTTCAATTGGATTCTATAATCCCCCTATGATTTACCTACTCAAATATAGCTCGTTCAATGAGGACCCTCAAGGTTCAGTGCCATAAGCTGTGAGGAGCACAGGTGAAGACAAAACGAAAAGGTGACAGTCCAAAAAGACAAAGTTTGAGTGGCAGCTGCTCAAGTAGTCTTCTCTTTGAAAATGCCCTTGATGTTTTCATTACCACTAACTTTGCAAAATTAGAGATGAAATGGGAGGACAGCAAGCAAGATTTAAGATATAAAGCCATTCTACATTTTAATTTTAAAATGCATTGGAATGTCGAGGACACAGCCAAGTTTATGAAATAAAGGAATTACTTTTGTCTCATGAATCCAAACTACAGACAAAACCCACATTCAGTTATTTGTAGTAATACATGACCCTTTATATTCTCAGAATGTTTCTAATTGTTTTTTCTTCTGAATCCTCTTTATTAATTACTATCAACTTTGATAGCAATATAAATTTTTAGGTCTGAGAGGGACCTTAAAATCTCCTTAGTCCAACAGCCTCACCTTAGAAGTAAGGTTCTCTGTCTCATAAGCAGCAGAGACCCAGAGATCACACAGTGTTTATGAAACCAAGGGGAAGCAACGTTTGTATATAGCCACACAATCTCTGTATTTATATATGGCAAACACAAACTGAAGACAAATTGAAGTGTGTTTTCAAATTAATTTGAGAATTACTCTTGTTTAGAACTCAGAGTAGACTCCAGGGAGAGTCTGTCCTTTCTTAGAAAGCCAATGTCTATTCTGGCTGACATATTTCCTTTTCCAGTTATGTGGGGAGGCACCCTGATCCTCTGGGAGCAACTGAGCATAAAATCAGTTTAGGAAAATAAGAAAGAGCAGTGGTGCACCTAAGACAAACCACTACCCAGAATGAATTCCTCATCTTCTGTGATTGACAGAAAAGGAGGCACTCTGTCCCCTCACCTTCTTCAGTTGTGAGATACAGAGCAACCTATGTTATGGAGGTGTTGTGAGGACTTCATTAAGCAATGCATGGAGGGGTCCTAGAACAGGGTCAAACACTGTTGGCTATATTTAATATTCCTGCTTCTGTTAACACTGTTGTGAAGCTTTTCATGGGGCTCTAGGATTAATCTGTTAGTCAGCAAATTTGAAAAATTTCTGAAATACTGAAAACATAAATGATTACTTTGCCATATAAAATAGCCATGGATGCAACAACTCACAATAGTGAAAACAGAAAGGGAAGAGACAGCTGAAACCTCTCTGAAGGTGGAGGGATTCTGAGACAGGAGGTATCCTTTACAAAGAGTTGGATTGGGAAGTAAGGTAGAACTCAGAATGATTAATGGAAATACTGTCAACAAATAACTCTAAGAGGTATACTCCACTTTCAGACTCCCATGTGCAGAGACTACCTCTATTTTCAAAGACAAGAATGGTTCTATGAAAGAGTTGAGATCTGGAGTCCTGATATGGTTCTTGGGCACTCTGTAGCAAAGGCCCCTTTGTTTTGACTATAGGGAAAATTCAACTTGCTTCCCTTATTTCTGTCCCTTTGGTCCCTAAATAAAACTCCCCCATGAATGATATGTCTTCTCTTTCAGGTGGAGAAAGGTCTACACAACACTAGAGGAAATCAATGCTAACTACTTTTAAAAAATCAACCTGTTCCCACATCTCTAAGTTCAAATGTGCAATCTAAGATTAGATGGCATTTGAAGAAACCAACAACTCACAATAGAAGAACCTAATGCAGTAATTTTTAAAAGACTCCAGAGGATAAGAGAGGATTCAGGGAATAGAAAATAAGGTAAAAACAAATCTATCTAAAATCCTCATAGATATTTGAGAAAACACTGCACACACAAAATAAGAATAAAATGTTATAAAAAGGCACATGCAGAAATATCTTAAAAATTAAAATGTAATTCAATAAATATGCTTGAGAAAAGAGAGAAAAAAAGATTAAAATATATATTGTAGATCTCACATATGAGGTTGAATATCTTTCTAATCAGAGTTCCAGAAGGATGGAGCAAGTAATGGAGGGAAGTAAATAAGCAAAGAAATAATAGAAGAAAAATTTCCAAATTTTAATAAAATTATATCTTCCACTTTTAAGAGTTCAATAAATGTCCAACAGAATAAGTACAGAAAAACTCACACCAAGGCATATAAAAATTTCATAACAAAGTGATAAAGGCATGATCCTAAAAGCTTTTTGGGATGAGAGGTCAGTGGGAAATCGAAAAAGAAACCATAATGGTACATGACATTACAACCACATGCCAGAAGACAATGATGCAGTGTCTCAAAGTTCTAAAGGAACATTTTTTTTAATTATAAACTTTAAAAAATTTTATTGTTGTTCAGATACAGTCGTCCTGCCTTTTTCCCCATTGCTCATGCCTGCCCCAACCCCTCCAACTCCCACAGTCAATCCCCTCCATTATCCATGCCCATGAGTCCTGTATTTGTGTTCCTTTGCTTGCCCCTTCCCTGTCTTTCCCCTGTTAGTCCCCTTCCCCCTCCCCTCTAGTCACTGTCAATTTGTCCTTTTTTCCAAGTTTCTGGTTCTATTTTTCCCATTTTTTTCTTAATTAGGTTACACTTATAGGTGAGATTATTTGGTACTTTTCTTTCACCACCTGGCCTATTTCACTTAGCATAATAATCTCCAGATTCATCCACGCTGTCACGAAGGGTAAGGGATCCTTTTTTCTTTCTGTTGTGTAGTGCTCTATCATATAAATGTACCACAGTTTCTTGATCTACTCTTTTACTGATGGGCACGTAGGCTGTTTCCAGCACTTAGTTATTGTAAATAGTGTTGCTATGAACATCGGGGTGCATAGGTTCTTTTGAATTGGTGATTCAGGATCCTTAGTGTATGGTCCTAGCAGTGGGATTGCTGGATCAAAAGGCAGTTCCATCTTTAGTTTTTTGAGGAAATTCCAAACTGTTTTCCACAGTGGCTGCAACAGTCTGCATTTATTCCCACCCACTGTGTACTAGGGTTCCCCTTTCTCCACAACCTCACCAGCAGTTGTTTGTTGATTTGGTCATGATGGCCATTCTGACTGGTGTGAAATGGTATCTCACTGTGGTTTAAATTTACATCTCTCTGATGGCCAGCGATGTTGAGCAATTTTTCACATGTCTGTGGGCCCTCTGTATGTCCTCCTTGGAGAAGTATCTGTTCAGGTCCTTTGCCCATTTTAAATTGGTTTGCTTGTCCTCCTGGAGTGGAGTTATGTGAGTTCTTTATATATTTTGGAGGTCAAACACTTGTCCAAGATATCATTGGTAAGTATGTTTGCACATATGACTTGTTCCCTTTACATTTTGTTGACTTTTTCTTTAGCTGTGCAGAAGCTTTTTAATTTGATGTAGTCTCATTTGTTTATTCTTTCCTTTATATCCCTTGCCTTAGGGGATGTATCAGTAAAAATATCATTACGTGGGATATCTGAAATTTTCCTGCCTATGTTTTCCTCTAAGACTGTTATGTTATCACAAGTTATATTTAGGTCTTTAATCCATCTCGAGTTTATTTTGGTGTATGGTGTAAGTTGGAGGTCTAGTTTCTTTTCTTTCTTTCTTTCTTTTCTTTTTTTTTTTTGCATGTACCTGTCCCGATCTCCCAACACCATTTATTGAAGAGGCTATTATTATTCCCTTTTATGCTCCTGTCCCTTTTTGCCAAACATTAACTGACCTACTCACATGGGTTTATTTCTGGGCTCTCAGTTCTGTTCTATTGGTCTATGCGTTTGTTCTTATGACAGTACCAGACTGTTTTGATTACAGTGGCCTTGTAATATAGTTTGATATCTGGTATTGTGATTCCTCCTACTTTGTTCTCCTTTCTCAAAATTGCTGAGGCTATTCGGGGTCATTTATTTTTCCATATACATTCTTAAAATATTTGTTTTATATCTGTGAAACACGTCATTGGTATTTTGATAGGGACTGTGTTGACTCTACAGATTCCTTTGGGTAGTGTGGATCTTTTGATGATGTTAATTCTTCCAATCCATGAAAACAGTATATGCTTCCGTTTATTTGTGTCTTCCTTAGTTTCTTTCTTCATGTTGTGTAGTTTTCTGATACAGGTCTTTTACATCCTTGGTTAGGTTTATTCCTAAGTATTTTATTTTTCTTGTTGCTATTGTGAATAGGATTTATTTCCTAATGTCTGCTTCTGATATTTCATTGTTGGTGTACAAAAAATGCCTTCAATTACACTGTTTTGCCAAATTCATTTATTAGGTTGAATAGCTTTTTGGTGGAATCTATAGGGTTTTCTATGTACCCTATCATGTCATTTGCAAACAGTGACATCTTTACTTCCTTCTTTCTAATTTGGATGCCTTTTTATTCCTTTTCTTGCCTGATCACTGAGGCCTGGATTTCCAATACTATGTTAAATAGAAGTGGTAAAGGTGGGCACCCTTGTCTTGTTCCTGATCTTAGTGGGAAAGCTTTTAGTTTTTGCCCATTGAGTATGATGTTGGCTGTAGGTTCCTCATATGTGGACTTTATTATGTTGAGGTATGCTCCCTATAGTCCCACTTTACTGAGTGTTTTTATCATTACTGGGTGCTGTACCTTATCAAATTCTTTTCAGCATCTACTGATATGATCATGTGTTTTTGTTTTTTGTGTTGTTTGTGTGCTTTATTGCATATATTGATTTGCATATAGTGTACCATCCTTGCATCCCTGGGATGAATCCCACTTGATCATGCTGTATTATATTTTTAATGTATTGTTGGATCTGGTTTGTCTTTATTTTGTGGAGGATTTTAGCATCTATGTTCATCAGTGATATTGGCCTGTAGTTTTCTTTCTTTGTTGTGTCTTTATCTGGTTTTGGGATTAGGATAATATTGGCCTCATAAAATGAGCTTGGGAGTCTTCCCTCTTCTTGAAGTTTTTGGAAGAGTTTGAGAAGAATCAGGTAAAATTCTCCTGTTAAACCATCTGGTCCAGGGCTTTAGTGTGTCAGAAGTTTTTTGATCACTGCTTCATTTTCACTGGCTGATATCAATCTATTCAGGCTTTCTGCTTCTTCTTGGCTCAGTTTTGGAGGATTTTATGTTTCTAGAAATTTGTCCATTTTGCCCAGATTTTCAAATTTGTTGGCATATAGTTGTTTGTAGTAATTTCTTACGATCTTTTGAATTTCTGCGGTATTGGTTATAATTTCACCTCTTTCATTTCTGATTTTATTTATTTGGGTTATCTCTCTTTTTTTCTTGATGAGTCTGATTAAAGGCTTGTCAATTTTGCTTATCTTTTCAAAGAACCAGATCCTGTATTTATTGATCATTTTGGTTGTTCTTTTAGTTTCTATGTCATTTGATTCTGCTATGATCTTGATGATTTCCTTCCTTGTACCAACTCTAGGCTCTGATTGTTCACTTAGCTGTTGTATATGTAGAATTAGATCAATTATTTGAAATGTTTCTATCTTTTGTAAGTAGGCCTATATTACTATGAACTTCCCTCTCAGGACTGCCTTCACTGTGTCCCATAGGTTTTGGATTGTTGTATGTTCATTTTAATTTGTTTCCAGAAACGTTATAATTTCTCCTTTATTCTCATTGTTTACCCATTCGTTGTTTAATAACCTGTTATTCAGTTTCCATGTATTTGACTCTTTTTGAGTTTTTCCCATGAGGTTTGTTTCTAGTTTCAAGCCATTGTGATCCAAGAAAATGGTTGATATGACTTCAATTTTCTTGAATTCGTTGAGGCTTATTTTATGTCCTATCATGTGGTCTATCTTTAAAAATGTTCCATGTACATTTGAAAAGAACGTGTATTTCATTTCTTTGGGTTGAAAGGTTCTGTATATATCAGTTAAGCCCATTTGATCTAGCATGTCATTGAGTGTCACAACATCCTTGTTTATTTTTTGTTTGGAAGATCCGTACATTGTTGACAGTGGTGTGTTAAAATCTCCTACTATGAGTGTGTTGCTATCTATATCTTTCTTGAAGTCCTCTAAGATTTTATTTATATACCTGGTTGCTCCTATGTTTGGTACATATACGTTTATAATGTTTATAGCTTCCTGGTCAATTATTCCCTTTAAAATTGTGAATGACCTTCTGTGTCTCTTTCTAAGGCATTTGTTTTGAAATCTATTTTGTCTGATACAAGTATTGCTGCCCCAGCTTTTATCTTTCTTGTTCATTTACTTGGAATATTTTTTTCAACTCTTCGCTTTTAGTCTGTGTAGGTCTTTTGTTCTGAGGTGGGTCTCTTGTATACAGTATATATGCAGGTCATGTTTTCTTATCCATTCAGCTACGATATGTCTTTTGAGTAGAGCATTTAATCCATTCACATTTAATGTTATTATTGAAAGGTATTTATTCATTTTCATCTTTCTTTTTGTACCTGGGAATATTTATTTCAACATAATATTTTATACCCAAGAACGTTTTTAACTAGGTATAGAATTTTTTAAAGAAGATATTTTTGGACAGACAAAAATTGTGGAAGTTCAATAACTACACACACTTCTGAAAACAAATTAGTTACTTAAGAATGTGATTCTGTTAAACCAAAAACAGAGCGATCCAAGAATGAGGAAGATAAGGATGACATGAGAGCTAAGACACACTGCAATGAAAAGATAATCAAGCATTAAAAAGACATATGTGGGCTTTATAAATAATTTCTATAAGGATATCGATTCATTTTTTTTAAATTGTATGATTTTTAAGTGGGTGGTCTTGGCAATTAGGTGAAAGCATATGTTGCATTTATTAAGAAGGAAAGAAAACATGGTCAACTAAAAAATCCATAGGGTGTTGCTGGGAGGAAACAATAAAAAAAAATCTTTGTCGAAGTAAGAAAGCAAAATAGAATATGATGTAAATTTTACCACATGAGGTAATAAAGTCAAGGAGGGTAGAAGTTTGAGGGTGTTTTGGAGAAGAGGTTAGGACCTGTGAAATGGTAGTGTTCTAAAAATGCTACTATATTTTATTTAATTTAAAATATTAGGAACATAATGGACACTAGATAGAAATAGGCTGTTACTAACTGTACCTCATAGACTGAACAAGTCTTTTAAAAGAAATGATATATAATGGACCTGGCTGGTGTGGTTCAGTGGATTCATCATCGGCCTACAAACCTGAAAGGTCACTGGTTTGATTCCCAGTCACAGCACATGCCTCGGTTGCAAGCCAGGTCCCCAGCTGGGGGTGTGCTAGAGGTAACCAGTTGTTGTTTCTCCCACACATCCATGTTTCTCTCACTTTCTCCTTCCCTCCTCTCTTTAAAAAATAAAAAAATCTTAAAAAAATAAATGATATATAATAAAATGCATTTAGCACTAAATCCACTTTGATGATGCAGAAGAAGAAATTCTAAGACTATGCATTCTGAAAATCTTATCATGATGAGACAGGAAAGTATTGAGTAGTTTATCTGGGCATGAAAGGCAAGAAAGTACTCTTTATTTTATAGAACATGCATACACATGCACACACAGATGGTTACTGAAGACTATCAGTGTTTTCTAAACAATGGTTAGAGCTCTGAACACTCAAACGTGTTCTCCATGAGCATTGTGGAGGTAGCAATTGCACTCTAGAATATTCAACTCAAACTCATCAATAGCAGGAAAAAATGAGAACTGTCTGCTTTAATTCTTCATGGACTCTCACCAATGATCTACAAATTCCTTATTCTTCTGATTTCAAAAGGCATAGAATTTTGTTCTAGATAATATGCCATGGAGTATTAGATATGGCATAAAAGAAATTCAGAGGTTTAGATTTTGGAGATGATGAGGAAACATCTAATCCATCCATCTCTACTAACTAATTCTTAACTAGAGCAGCTTCTTTCTTACCTGCTGTATTGATTACACTTCACTGTCAGCTTGCATTTGAAGAAAGAGATTGCTGCCAGAAGGAAACAACTACCACAAAACAACTGTTAAATCATGAGTTATTATATTGTGAGTCTATCTCCCACATTGAAATCTAGACATATCGATTGACTTTAGAGCAGTGTCTCTGTTGCCTTTTGTCCTTTGAATCACATAGATCTATCCAGTTCCATAAATACCCAGCCATAGAGAGCAAACTTCTGAAACTGGTACTATACAGGGTCATTTTCCTTTGATCGTTAGAATCTTATCCTTCTGGAATTCCTCCTCTAGAATATCCCACCCTTGGTACTACACATTGATCTCAGTACCCACTTTGAGTTTCTTTGTTATAACATTCCATTGAGTAGCTCTCAATCCACACTGTGCAAATTTGTACTTTTTCTGCCCCACAGCTTGCCATAACTGCAGGATGGGGGATCTCTTATCAACCACAGATCTAACTATGCCCCACCCAACCTTCTCACTGAGAGAGAAGATTAAACAAAGAGATGAGCTCCCTCTGAAAACTCAGTTTGTAGTAGGCATAGGAAAAGAACCAGAGTGAATTCATGAGGATGTGAGAGTTCTGTATGACAGGCTTCTTCCTTACATAGTCTGGGATTCAGGAAGTAGTGCCTGCTGAGCATCCTCAAGAGGCCATGAGTATGCTCACATTATTGCATTCCCTGAAAGGCAAACTCTGACCTACTTATTCTGTGATTCACTCAGCACATGTTTCTTCTTGGAATTAACCCCAGGAAAAGAGTCCTCTCAGCAAAACAAAGTTTTCCTGCTTCTTTGTGTGTGGTCTGCTTATTTTATTTTTTGGAGTTTCACTTTAGAAGTACAGAACATCCTGGGGCTCCTTTTTCTCCATTTTGTTTTGTGTATCTCCTTAAAATTGTATCTTGGCTAGAACTACTCTTTCTCCCTTGATAGTTTTGTAACTCACAGGGTGAACATTGACTATAAAAGATCAACAAGAATATCCTAAGGATAAATGTAAAAAGTACCATATACAATAAACATGCTTCCCAGCAATGAACCAGGGGCCTCAGGAAGAAGGACACACATTCTATTTTGTTTGTGGGAAAATGGGACCAAAAAAGACAGAAGTGTTAATATTTCACGGTAACCTCAGGGCAGAGTTTAAACTCTATAGATAGCTAGAGGCAGGGGAGAAGTATATTTTAAAATGCTCTGGGTTTGGAAATGGGATGATAGAAAGAACCTGTCCTTCTTCCTTTGAATGTTCCACTATCCTAATCTTATGCAAGATCCATGCCAAATTTTAAATGTTTGATTTTACAGGTCTTAGCCTGGGTTACCTAGAAAACAGAGTTTTAGGCAAAAAGTTTGTATGACAAACTTAATTGGGGAGAACAATTCCAAGTAAGGAGGAGTGAAGGGAAATAGAATGGTGAAGTAGGGAAGGCAGGAGGAAAACATTAGAGGATATGTTTTCAAGTTCACCACCACTGCACAACCAGTGTAAGCAATTGCTTGCCTGGTCTTATGAGGCATCTTCAGAAAGGCTGTATGGACTATTTCATCTCACGACAGCTGAACATGGTGGAAAAAGGAAAAATGTATCTTCTGGACAGAGCATGTTCCTGCATGAGAGAAGGTCTTGTAAGGAAGCAAAATTTGCCACCCCAAAACCTGTCTCTTTGATACATTTTGATGATTAATTAAGCTGATTAACTTTAAGAACAGAAGACAGGAAGTTTTATGTTTATTCCCTCTTTAACTGCCTAAAAGAATTTGGATAAAGGGCTTCTTCCAACAATAGAGCTATCACCTGAGATATCTAAAAAGAACTTGGGCTAGATGCAGTGGGGAGGACTCAGTAGGTCCTCGAGATTAGAGTAATTGTCTTCCTCATTGTCTCTAGATGGCCCAGTAAACATTTCTTTACTAATCATTTTCTTTTCCATCTCCATGTGATTTACTTTCTTCCTCTTTGAAATTCTAAATCACTACTCCTTTCTCCTTAGCTCAGGATAGCGTATAAACCTCAACTGCCCCATTTGTCCTTGAGCATTTCTATATTCTGGTGGAACCTTTGTAGATACTAAATTAATATGGATTTTTCTCCTATTAATCTGTGACATGTCAATTTAATTCTTAGACCAGCTGAAAGAACCTAGAATGGTAGAGAAAAATATGTCTTCCTCCTCAAAAGAATCAAATACAGAGATATAGATGCTAACAGTTGGAAGTCAAACCAAGATGCACAAAAATTGGTTGAGCCTGGGGGTGAAATATGAAGAAAATATTAACAGTATCTGGTACAACTGTGTTACAAAACAGCAAGTGAGGTCCTGCTGCCTGCCACCACCCTCTAGGCAAAATTCCAGAGGCAGTGGTCTGGGGAAAAAGGAATGGAGTCTTTATTCAAGAGTTACAAAATTCGGGGATAACAGCTTTCCACATTCATTAGTCACTTAAGCTTATCAGCTAAGGCTGAAACCTTTTTAATTCTTGAATTCCAGCTTTATTCACTTAAGCCTACCAATTAAGTCTAAAATCTTTAAGATTTGAGGTTCCCTGTCTTCCCTCCTGTTAGTTTTGAATTATCTTATTTCTTTTTTTAATGCAGATTGATTTTATGTATTTATTTTTTAATGTAAAGATTTATTATAAAATATTAAAAAATTTAAATCGATTATAAAGTCTCAGCAGTCATGACAGCTGCACAAAAATAATCAAGTAGATCAATGAAATAAAATGAGCGTTCTAGAAACAAACATATATGTCTAACAATGTAATATATGATTAAATTGACATTTCAAATCAATAGGGAAAATAAGGCTTATTCAACAAATAAGGTGCATGGAATACTATAACCTGAAATAAAACAATTATAGAGCCCTATTTCACACATTATACAAAAAATATTCAAGTGAGTTAAAAATCAATATGTGAAATCTAAGGAGTTTAAAGAGAAAATACAAAATAATATTTTTCTTACCCTGAAGTTACATATTCAAACCCAGAAGCTATAAAGTAAAATATTGACAATATGACTATATTAAACATTTAAGACTATACAGTAATATTCATGTAAAAAAGTTAAAGAACATGTAATAGAATAGGAAAGTATTCGCAACACATGTATAAAAGGGTTAATAGCTGTTTGGGGTTTTTTTTGTTTGTTTGTTTTAGGGGAAAAATTCTACAAAATTAAAATTAAATTTTTTTTAATCAAGAAATGAATAAAAGATACCAGAAAGTCATTTAAACATTTTTGTAAATAATAGAAATAGGCAAGAAGTATACAAAAACATGTTTTGTTTCAACAAATAATAAAGTAACAATTAAAATAACACATCATTGTCACAATCAGATTAATAAGTGTTAAAAATATTGGTAATATCAAGTATTGATGACTGTTAAAGGAACTAGTATTCATAGACTCTTTTTCTTCATTTTCCTAAAGCAGTCCCTTTAGCATATTTTGCAGTGCTGGTTTGGTGAGGTGTATTCTTTTAGCCTTCTTTTGTCTGAGAAGTTCCTTATTTTGCTTTCCATTTTAATCGAGAGCCTTGCTGGCGAGAGCAGTCTGGGTTGCAGACCTTTGCTTTTCATGACTTGGAATATTTCTTGCCAGTCCCTTCTGGCTTGTGGTGTTTCTGTTGAGAGGTGACCTACTAACCATATCGGGACTCCCTTATGTGTTATTACCTGTTTCTCCCTTGCTGCCTTTAAGAGTCTCTGTTTCTCTTTGGTATTTGTTATTTTAATTATGATGTGTCTTGGAGTGGACTTCATTGAGTTCAACTTGATTGGGACCCTCTGTGTTTCCTGGACTTGTATGACTTTTTATCTCCTCCATTTAGGGAAGTTTTCCACCATTACTTTTTCAAGCAGGTTCTCTATCCCTTGCTCCTCTTCTTCTCCTTCTGGTATCCCTATTATACAGATATTACGTTTCAGGTTGTCCTGCATTTCCCTCAGCACCTTTTCATTCTTTCTGAGTCTTTTTTCATTTTCTTACTCTTTCTGGGAGCTTTTTTCTGCCTTATCCTCCAGCTCACTGATTCAATCCTCTGTTTCATCTAGCCTGCTTTTGATTCCTTCTACTGTGTTCTTCAATTGAGAAATTGTATTTCCTTTCCTCTTGTCTCTTATTAATAGTTTCTATGTCCTTTCTCATGATACTATAGTTTGCAGTAAGTTCCTCGTAGTTTCCCTGTAGTTTTTAGTAATTCTCTTTGAGCTCACTGAGCTCATTGAGCTTCCTTAGAACTGTTGTTTGGAACTCAATATCTGATAGTTTACTTGTCTCTATTTCATTTATTTCTCTTCCTGGGGATTCCTCCTTTCCCTTTGACTGGGGATTGTTTCTTTGTCATCTCATTACTTGTGAGACTCCTCTTTTTGCTTCTGCGTCTGAAATCAATCTCTCTTGGTTTCCTGACTTTGTGGTGTGAATTTCTATGGTAGGAGACCGCTGTTTCTTTCTTTCTTTTTTTTTTTCTGGATCTGCCTGTGATGATATCAGATCTTGACCCTGTCTGACCTTAGGCAGTCTGTTTGAGACTTCCAGGAATATACTATCTGTGGCTGTCTCCTTCAGATCTTAATCTAGTCGCTCTGCACTCACCAGTCAGGCTTAGAGACAGCAAAGGGTTGGGCAGAGTCCTTCCTATGGGTGGGGTTATTGGTTCCTCTCATGCTGCTGCCAGCTTAGGAGAGTGGTCTACCTGAACCAGATGCCTGCTGATATATCGGGGATGAGTCCGCACTGGGATCCTGCTGGCTGCTCTCTCAGTTCCCTTCTCAAAGCCTCCATCTCCAGTCTCTTCTGAAGTGTCTCCAGACCACTCTTCGCCCCCTTTAGCCAGGGATCTACTATCTGTGGCTGCCACTCTCTACTTATCCATCAGGTTTTAGCACTACCAGGCCTAGGCCGAACCGCCTGGGGGTTGGGCTATTGGGTCCTCTCATGCTGCTGCCACTCGGCATGGTCTGCCTGAGCAAGATGGTTGCTGCTGCATGGGAGATGAGTCAGCTCCGGGATCCTGCTGTCTACACACTCAGTTCTCTCCCCAAAGCCTCCATCCCCAGTATCTTCTCAGGCATCTCCAGCCCATTTTGCCCCTGCATTTGCTGGATCCCAGGGTAAGTGGTTGCAAACAAAAATGTATGCATTGGCTATTTATATGGCTCTTTGCATCTCTAGCCACCTGCCTCTGGCAGAAAGCTACCCTGCTGCTTTTTGCAGTTGACTATTATCTGTGTACTTTTTGGGCTCTGATGCTGTAGACTGGAGATCCCCGCCATGGTTTAGACCTTGCTCATCTTATGGGGACCCCCATTGACTATTTCAATATCCTTCTGCTGCTGGTACCCATGGGCACCCTGCCCTCTTTCTAGAGTCTCTACTGCACTCCTTACCAGTTAGGTTGTGCTAAAGCTGATTCTTCTGTCTGTCCGAGGTTATCTAGCTCCTCTCTTACTCTTGTTCAGTTGTTTGTTCCAGGTGATTTCTCCACAATTTAGTTGTAATTCCAGGTTGGTCCTGGGTGGAGATCAGTGTGACTTCCACTCACTCCCCCACCATCTTGATTCCTAATTATCTTATTTCTGTAAGGTTAGTTTACAAACTAAAACAACATAAGACACAAAAGCTATAAAATTTGGAGTATGACAGGCTTGTGTCTCACAGCTCAGCCCCTCTAAAAGACCCAAAGAAAAATAACCCTGCCACCCTCTGTCAGGTCATACCAATCCTGGGCCATGCATGGAACTCCTTATACCATTTAAAATACTGTCCTTCAGAAATGCAGGTGGCTACCACACTGTTGTCCAAGCATTCTTGAAAAAGAGGAAGACAGCCAGTCTCTGCCCTCCTTCAGTTTAAATCTTCTGGCCCATTATTCCATGTGCACTAGAGACATTCAGATTCTCAGCCAGTCCCATCCTAGTCTGTTTACCATTGTCTCAGGCAACCTCCTCCTAATCCTCCCCTGTAATCTGATCAGACCTCTCTGTATCAACTGGACTAATTTTGTAAATTTGTTACTTTTTATTTTTTATAAGTAAAGTTTTAGAGATCATTTTTGGCTGTGGACAGACTATGGGCTGGACCCCAATTTTCCCCACTTCCTTATATTGACATCTTTGTGTGTTCCCCTCCACTCTAGCATGGGAGGGAACTGTTACTTTCTTCCAACCAATAGATTAATTGATGAGATGTCATTTCCATGATTAGGATACATACAATTGTGACTTCTGTCTTCCTAACAGATTCTTTTCCTTCCTGGTTTTCAGGAAATAAGCCATATTGAAGTGGTCCAATGTGAAGGTGGTCTATGTCCAACAGCTTCCAGGGAACTGAATCCTGCCACAAGTGTGTGTGTTTAGAAGCAGACTCTTCCCCTTTGAGCCTCAAATTAGGCTTTATCCCTAGCCAATACCTAGGCTTCATGAAAGACCCTGATGCATAAGACCCAACTAAGTCATGCTGGATTCTTGACTTATAGAAAGCGAGACAATAAGTGTGTGTTTTTTAAGTCATTGAGTTTGTGGTAATATTTTTATGCAGCAAGATGAGTAGATAACTAATATAGCATCCTAGGTGGAAGCATGGCTAAGAGGGTTGATTAAGGGACAAGATGACCCTCTGGTGAGTATTAGGAAAAAATAGTGTAAAATAAAGAAAGACCAGGAGAATGAAGCAAGCTAGAGATCAGATACAGATATGGTGATCATTTTGGGCAACAAGGAGGGTCTTGAAATGCTACTGCCAAGTGCAAAACATTTTTAGGTTATTGCAATTTGAGGTGTTCAATGACAAGAATGTTCAATGAGAATATGTGATTCCTATGTTAAAGGTTGTAAGTAACTGAAGAAAAAAACATGTTAATACAAAATTTTACCCAATAGTAGGGTTTCCACATATGGTTTTGAGTTGCTCATGTCTCTTTGCTATATAAGTGATTGTATGGTTATAATAATGATGTAGCTTAGCTGGATGTTAAGTGGGACAGACGAAGTTTTCTCAAAGCCCAAGTCCTCTATGAGGGACAGAAAAAAAATGGAAATGCAGTAATAAAGGTAAATTCTATAATTTCTGCCTGTTCTGGGGGGCTCTTGAAGGAAGAGAAGATGGAAAACTCACACTGGACCCATGGCACCCAACATTGCAGTCTTGAAAGAAGATGCATTATAGTTACAATTATTTTTCTGCATTTCATGCAATAGTAAGATAAAACATACATTGAAGTATGAATCTCTGGTCTCAGAAAGATGTGGTAAGGTAGTCAGGATCATGAAGTAATATTATTTTTTCAGGCTTTCTTAAATCACAGAATTAAGTAACAATACACATTGAATGTGTTCAGAGGAGATGGGAAGAAAGAGGAATTTTCCCATCTATAACCCTTACTTTCTACATATAGGCAGATGCATCTTCTTTTTTCTTTTTCCTGCCATTTGTAATTGTTAGGTTTCCTACACATGGTTCTGAGGATTATAAATTACAAAAAAGCTGTTATTTGGTAGCTAAATAAAGGAATTAAGGATTATGTGTCGTACCATGGTTGATATAGGGCTATAAGTGGGCCAAGGAGAAGTATTCTAAATCCCAGAATAAAATGTTTTATACTATCTCTAAGACTGAGGCTGGGGGAGCCTGTTTATAAAATACCATAAAAATTACAGAGTTC
Source organism: Pteronotus mesoamericanus (assembly GCF_021234165.1). Taxonomy (NCBI): domain Eukaryota; kingdom Metazoa; phylum Chordata; class Mammalia; order Chiroptera; family Mormoopidae; genus Pteronotus; species Pteronotus mesoamericanus. The sequence goes on from NW_026555072.1 coordinate 7,442,126, forward strand.
TTTCTGTGTTTGAAAGCACTATCCTGGGCCTTCTAGAATTAAAAAAAAGAAAAAAGCTAAAAAAATAAGAGCTTACTAAATATCTGAAACAGTGATATAACACCATCAAAGCACTTTGAGACAGAAAAAAAATTGATGGAGAAATCATCTCCAGAACAATTGAGTTTTTAGTGCATTCAGCAACTGCCTAATAGTTACACCCATCAACTTAAGGAGGAAAATATACACTACTATATAAACATCTGAGTGTGTTTTACAATAGCTACAATTTCAGAGAAATGGCTCCTTATTTAAAAGACGGATTCTTAAAGCTGTTGCAATTTTTAAGTAACACTAATGGTCAGGGGAGGATCTGGCTTTAGTAATAGTGTTTTTGTTTTTGTTGTGTAAAAATGCTACTCAGCACCCCACATCCTGTCTCTTGTTCCCTACAATTTTTTTCTACACAAGGCAAGGCACAGGTGGTAAGTGGGGAATTGAAATATCAAACACAAAGGTTGACTCACAGAGTGCTTCAACAAACAGGACCCCTCCTGATACTCTCACTGGCCAGCAGTCTTTGTATATAATATTACTTTTAAAATTTGAACAATATAAAAATATTTTTTAAAGAAAAAATCAAAGACAAAATATTATATTTTATTTAAATATGTAGGAACATAATGCTAGGTATAATAAGCTGCTGATATGTAATGTTTTTTATACAAATATAAATAAAAATAAGCTTACCAATGAAATATGAGCAAAACCACAAAATGAAAAAATATAAGTTAACAGCATCAATATGATAAATAAATGGATGCAATAAAGTCAAACTGGTATTCACAGTGTAAATATTAATTCACTCATGCATTTGTTCATTCAACACACTTTAAGTGAGCAACTGTTACTTCCAAGGTAACTCTTCTAGGGGCTGCAGATACATCAGTGAGCAAAACAAAATTCCCTGCCTTCATGGTGATTACACTAGAATCTAGTGGGATAAGACAGATAATAAACAAAATAAATGAGTTAAATATACCATGTGTCATATGATAATGTGTGCTAAGGAGAAAAATATTAGGAAGAACAGATAAAGAATTGTGGGACAAGGAAGTTGCGATTTGTAGTATAGGAAAAGCCTCACCCAGAAGGTGGAATTTGTATACAAACTTGAAGAAGATGAAAAAGTGAGTGTTGGGTTTTATTGGGGGAGGCAGTAGTGAGTGTTCCAGGTAGAAGGAACAATTGGTGCAGAGGCTCTGTGGCAGTGGTGAGCGTGTGTTTAAGTGGTTTTGCTAAAGAGAAAGTTCTTTTGAGCTCAGCAATCTTTTACTACCATGTGCCATGTGACCACTCAATTTTTCCAAAATTTTTCCCTTTTTAAAACTATTGTAAAATCTTTGATTTTACTGTGTTGGCTATTAGGTCATTGATTTTTTTTTACTGGAGGCTAAAGACATCTTTTATATATTCATCCACTTTACTTTTTAAGTTACAAAATGTGATGGTTAAGTTTATATCTTAACTTGAATGACCTAAAAAATGTCCAAGTATCTGGTAAAACACTTTTTATGGGTTTTTCTGTGAGCATGTTTCTGGAAAAGATTAGTATTTGATTCAGTATACTGAGAGAGGAGATCCACCCTCACCAATGTGGGTGGGCACATCCAGTCCACTGGGAGCCCAAATGAAACAAAAAGGGAAAGGAGGGACAAATTCTGTCCTCTTGAGCTGAAATGTCCATCTTCTCCTGTCCTCGGGTCATCAAAGTTCCTGATTCTTGAACCATTGGACTCCAGGACTTATGCCAGTGGGCATATGGTGCAGAAGCATGTTGGCACTGAAGACAGGTCATATGAACTGCTCTCATAGGTCCTGGACTGAGTTTAATAACTTTTGATTGGCATACTGTGTCAAAGGCAGTCCAGCTTCATGCAAAATTTACATTTAACATTCTTAATGACATAAGCATACTTCCAGGTGCTGGAATGGTTAATATAAGTCCAGGATAATCAACAACCTTCCCTGTGTTATGCTAGTCCAGATGACAGCAGATCTATGCCTGTGGCTTACATATAATAATTATTCCACAAAACAAACTGTTTCTCATCTTTTAAGGGACCCCTTTCCTCAATAGATTTTACAATCTATTGGTATTTATCTCAAATCTTAGTGAAGAAAGAATCTCTATTGCTGGATAATTTCTTTAGGCATCAAAAATTATGAAATTTCAGTCAATCAAGAAACACCATTGATTGTTTTATTATTGTAGATATAATATACAAGGCATACCTTCACATATATCTAAGGAAAATTTCTTAAATTACAGTGCTAAAATAAAGGACACATCACTGTGAGGTAAACAGCGATTCCTTTACCAGTTGATTCTGTTTGTGACATTTAAGTCTCTGAACCATGATTGATTGTGCTGGGAAGGAGGATGTGACAGATCATATTTTTCAAAAATGACCCGCCTCACATGTTCTTCTGCAATGTGATCTTGCTACCACCCTAACAAGAGAAGGAGTGTATCTCTTTACCTTTTAAATCTTGGTAGGCCCTGCAAATGCTTTGAACTTTAAAATATGGCAGAAGTGACACTGTGACAATTTTATGAAAAAACATTAGTTGGCCTGGAAAATTTTTTTTCTTGTAGCTCAGAAGCCTGTCCCCAGGTTAGAAGTGTCATCACCCTAAAACTGCCACAATGAGAAGCCCAAGACACATAGAAGATGAGATCCCATATGAAAAGAGAGAGAGACAGAGAGAACGAGGGAGGAAAAGAGGGGGAGAGAGAGAGAACAAAGCACTAAGCATATAATAAAGAAGTTGCCTTGAAGTGGCTCTAACCCCAGTCACCTCAACTAATCTCACATGGATTTAGAAAGGGCCCAGTTGAGCTTTTTCTGAATTCCTGACTCATAATATCATGAACAAAATAAAATTATTTTTTCAGTCCACTAAGTTTTCAGGTAGTTTGTTCTATAACAATAGACAACTTAAGCAAAGGAATTTTCTAAAACCTGATTAATTAATCAAATATGCTGGTGAGTGTAGGAGGGTGGGTACATTATTGAGATTATGGAGTCATACAGCCTACTGTTAAATTCTGGCCTTATCACTTTAAAGCTCTGTGATGTTGAGCAACCTATACCTCAGTTCTCTCATTTATAAAATATAGATAATAATAACTATCTCACAAGGTTGTCATGAGGATTTAATTAATTAAAAGTTACAACAGTGTTTGGAATTACTGTGACACAAAGCTGGGCTTCAACAATGGTATAGTGTCCTTCTGTTCTGCATAGTAGGACTGAATCTTTAGATTCAGACACAGCTGAGACTAAATCCTAGATCCACCACCTATGTGTAATTTTGGAGTCCTCTCTGGGCCTCAATTATCCCAGCTGTAATATAGGGATAATAATACTTATTTCTCAATGTTGTTGTGAGCATTAGTTGAGTTAACTAGGTAAACTGTACTGAGATCAGAGCCTGGCATGCAGTTCATGTTCAGTAATTGTTGATTCCTTTGGCATCCAAACCTCCCTATTTGATTCCACATAAGATGAAACTCTCTTACCACAAGAGAAGAAGAAGCTGACTGGTTTTAAATTCTTCAGCAATGTTAAACATAGCATGAAGAACTGAACCTAAAACAATAAAAACAAACTAAGCAAACAACTAGAGGAGGAACAGAATCACAGAAATGGAGATCACATGGAGGCTTATCAGCTGAGAGGGGGAAGGGGGAGAATGGGGGGAAAGCTACGGGGATTAAGAAGTACAAATTGGTAGGTACAAAATAGGCAGGTGGATGTTAAATATAGTATAGGAAATGGAGTAGCCAAAGAACTTATATGTATGACCCATGGACATGAACTAAGGGGGAGGAATGATGGAGGGAATGGGGGACAGGATTGAGGGGGCTAAAGGGAAGAAAAAAATGGGACAACTGTAATAGCATAATCAATAAAATATAGAAAAAAACATACAGTGTATTCAAGTTTCTGGGTGAAGGCCTAGTTCAGTTGTTTTCAAGGAATACCTGAAAGCATATCTATTTACAAAAGTAACTTGCTGATATTGTTTTTTTTTTAACAAAAACTATTCCCATTACACAAAACTATACTATTTGGGTTGCAGTAACTGGCTAAGGATGAGCGACATCAATTATCTATTGCAACTCCAAGCTATCAATCAAAACACAAACTTGTTCCTATGCCCCAGGCAGCCAAAAGCATAAAACTAACAAGAACTCAGAGGAGCAGATAATCATGAATGGTGAACTACAAAGTTCACAGGAACACACAGCACAGTAGGAGTCCTTAGTTCCATCAGCCCCTTCTGGCAGGTGGAAACAGAAGTGGTGGTGAAGAGAGAATGGGCCCCAAAATTCTAAGACCTAGGTTGACAAACTAAAACCAGAATGTAAACACTGACTCTGCTGTAGGGAGTATACAAAGCCTCATCAAAATAAAAGCAAGAGGGCTTGGCCAATGATTTTTGGTGACTTGCCCCTTGGATAAAAGCAGTAAGAGAACTTAAGAGTGATGTCTGCTCAAGAGGAAATAATGGCAAAGTCAGAAAAAATAGAGAAGTGAATCAGAATAAATAACTTTTTAAGGAGGAGAGTCAGAGACCAGGAAGGACAAAATTCCTAGTACCTGTTTTATATCAGGATGGGAAACTAGCTCATTTTAACTTGTCATTGTCCATAAATCACTCTTCAAGCTTGGTGGAGCCAGGAATTCTTCCTCTGATACATCATGATCACCTAAAAATGGGTTTTCATAAAACAACGTTTCCTTTTAGCTAAAGAATATGTCAAAACTATAAGTATTGATCCACAAAAGAAAATAAGTGTGAGGGGGAAAAAGAAAAAAAAATTTGAACACATGTCAAAGATTTTATTTAACTCATTAACTAAAAAGGGAACCAGTAAGCACCACACATATGTAGGCAGATAAGGTATGCTGAAAGGAAATTAAAAATACATGTAAAATGAGTCAAAAATCAATTGTATTCAACCAGACACAACCAATTTCCTTCTGTGGGAAAAATAATTTGCATTAATATCAATTTTCAACAATTTACAGAGTTGTAAAAAAGCTCAAAGACAATGAGTGATGACCATGAAATAACTATGGAGTGTCTTGGTTATCTCCATAAAAGATGGAGATAACCATGAAAGATACACTAGGCAAGACACTTTAGTAATTTTTGGGAAAGACTGTCAAAATTTTTCCTGGTAAGTCCTACACAGTGGTCTGTGCCCACAGTTGCTCCTTGAGGTCAGATCCCTGGGAAAGTAGGCAGAAGAAGAGAAGGGACTTGGAGAGGACCTGGAGAGAGACAATAAAAAGAGCACTCTATGTTTTATCCTTCTTTTGAAACATATAGACAACCTGTAATATAAGACCATGCCTGCTGGAGGTTTGTTTGCTTTGTCCTTAATAAAAGACAAGCAGTGTGTGATATAGACTATTAATTATCTCTTGATATGCATTCTCCTCTTCTTACTAACAGAATCCTACATTTTAGCTGGGCATAGGGCCATCTACAATAAAGACACTTCTCAGCCTCACTGATGCAACCTCATGACTAAGTCTTCCAGCCAATGAGGTATAAGATGAAGAGTTCTGGGAAACTTTCAGGACTCTTTCTAAAGAGAAAAGGACATGACTTTCTTTGACCACTCTACCTTTCTGCTGGCTAAAAAAGTGGGTGTGATGAATGGAGCTTGAGCAGCCATCTTGGCAAAAACTACTTGTTAAGCATAGTTGAGCATCAAGGTGGTAGGAGTCCATGACTCCAGATAGGTTCATACAACTGCCTTCTGCATAAAGAGGAAATGGACCTTGAAATTTTATTGTTTCACTGTGATTTTTTATGCTCTTATTTATTCATTTATTTATTTATTTTCTTCTTTTTTTAATTTATAAATCATGTTTATTCTATTACAGTTGTCTCAGTTTTTACCCCTTTACCCTCTTCACCCATCCCACCCCCATCCTTCACTCCCACAGTCAATTCCCACTCTGTTGTCCATGTTCATGGGTCATTCATACATGTTCTTTGTCTAGTCCCTTCTCCTTATTTCCACCGTTGTCCTCTTTCCACATCACCTCTGGTCAGTTTCAGATTGCTCCATGTCTCCATGGCTGTGTTTTATTTTGTTCATTAGTTTATTTTGTTGAATAGGGTCCACTTATAGGTGAAATTATATGGTATTGGTCTTTAGTCAACTGGCTTATTTCACTTATATTAATATTCTCCAGTTCCATCCATGTTGTCTCAAAAGGTAGGAGATCCATCTCTCTCTCTTTCTTTCCTTCTTAAATGCAGATTGATTTTATTTATTTTTTTAAATGTCAAATTTAATTATAAAATATTAAAAAAAATTTAAAACCACTATAAAGTCTCAGCAAATACACCAACATGATACCTGCACAGGAATAATCAAGTAGATCAATGAAATATAATGAACATTCTAGAGACAAATGGATATATCTGTCTGAAAATGTAATATATGATTAAGTTGATATTTCAAAACAATGGGTAAAATAAAGCTTATTCAGCAAATAAGGTGCTTGGACTGCTATTACTTGAAAAAGAATATAGAACCCACATATATAAAATATATATTTATATTATATATAAATTATATTTATAACTCACACATATAAAAAATATTCAGGTGAGTTAAAAATCAATATGTAGAATCTAAGGAGTTTTCAAAGAAAATAGAACTAATATTCTTCATGCCCTGAAGTAAAATATTAAAACCCAGAAGCTACAAAGTAAATATTGACAATATGACTATATTAAACATTTAACTATATAGTAATATACATATTAAAAAAAGTTAAAGGACAAAGAATAGAATAGAAAAATATTTGCAACACTTAAAACGTGGTTAATAGCGATTTTTTTCTTTTTTGTTTGTTTATTTTTTAGGGGAAAAAGTTCTACAAACCTTTAATCAAAAAAGGGATAAAGAATACTAAAAAGTCATTTAAAGCTTTTTTTTAAATAATAGGAGTAGTCAAGAAATATACTAAAACAGGTTTTGTTTCAACAAATAATAAAGGAACAATTAAAACAACATCATTGTCACAACCAGATTAATGAGTATTAAAAATATTGGTAATATCAAGTATTGGCAACTCTGAAAGGAACTGGGTATTCATAGAAACTTTTTCTTCCTCTTAAAGCAGTTCCTTTAACATATATTGCAGTGCTGATTTGGTGAAGGTATATTCTTTTAGCCTACTTTTGTATGGGGAACTCCTTATTTCATCTTCCATTTTAACTGAGAACCTTGCTGGGTAGAGCAGTCTTGGTTACAGGCCTTTGCTTTTCATTACTTGGACTATTTCTTGCCATTCCCTTCTGGCTTGCAGTGTTTCTGCTGAAAAGTCAGGTGCTAGCCATATTTGGGCTCCCTTATATGTTACTACCTCTTTCTCCCTTGCTTACTTTAGAATTCTCTGTTTGTCTTTGATATTTGCCATTTTTATGATAATGTGTCTTGGAGTGGCTCTCACTGGGTTCCTCTTGAATGGGACCCTCTGTGCTTCCTGGACTTACATGACTTTTTCTCTCCTCCAATTAGGGAAGTTTTCCATTATTACTTTTTCAAACAGGTTCTCTATCCCTTCCTCATCCTCTTCTGCTTCTGGTATTCCTATTACATGGATGTTATTATATTACAGGTTGTCCTGTATGTCCCTCAATGTCTCTTCATTCTTTTTGAGTCTTTTTTCATTTTCTTGCTCTTTCCAGGAGATTTTTTCTACCTTGTCCTTCAGCTTGCTGATTCGATCCTCAGCTTCATCTAGCCTGCTTTTGATTCCTTCTACTGTGTTCTTCAATGCAGAAATGGTATTCTTCATTTCCTCTTGTCTCTTATTGATAGTTTCTATGTCCTTTTTCATGCTGATATATTTTGCAGTTAGTTCCTCATAGTTTCCCTGTAGTTTTTGATAATTCTCTCTGAGCTCACTGAGCTCATTGAGCTTCCTTAGAACCGTTGTTTGGAACTCAGTATCTGATAGCTGACTGGCCTCTATTTCATTTAGTTTTCTTTCTGAGGATTCCTACTTTCTCTTCAAGTGGGGCATATTTCTTTGTCTTCCCATTATGTGAGACTCTTATCTTTAGCTTCTGATTCTTAAGTTGATCTTTCTTGATTTCCTGACTTTGTGGTGTGAACTTCTATGGTTGGAGACCACTGTTTTTACTTTCTGGATCTGCCTCTGATGATGTCAGATGTCGTCCCCTTCTGACCTTAGGCAGTATATTTGAGACTTCCAGGAATCTACTGTTTGCGGCTGTCTCCTTCAGCTGTTAATGTAGTCACTCTGCACTCAGCAGGCTGCCTTAGTCATCTCAGGGAAGGGCAGAGTCCCTCCTGGGGGTGGGGTTATTGGGTCCTCTCTAGCTGCAGCTGTATGGCGGAGGAGTTAGCACTGGGATCCCATTAGCTACTCTCTCCATTCTCTCCCCAAAGCCTCCATCTCTAGTCTCTCCTCCAGTGTCTCCAGACCTCTCTACACTCTAGCGAGGAATCTACTATTTGTGGCTGCCACTCTGAACTCAGCAGGCAGCTTAGACAGCACAGGGCAGGGAGGAATCCCACCTGGGGGTTGGGCCATTGGGTCCTTTGACACTGGTGCTTCTCAGGAGGCGTGGTCTCTGCCTGAGCAAGATGGCTGCTGCCGCATGGGGGATGAGTCAGCCCTGAGATCCTGCCAGCTACTCTCTCAGTTCTCTCCCCAAAGCCTCCTTCCCCTGTCTCTCCTCAGGCATCTCTAGCCCACTCTGCCCCTGCCTTTGCCAGAGACCAGAGTAAGTGACTGCAAATAAAAATTTATGTGATGGCCCTTTAAATAGTTCTTTGATTCTACAGCCACCTATCTCTTGCAGAGAGCAACCCTGCTGCTTTTCTCAGCAAGCTGTTTTCTGTGGACTTTTTGGGCTCTGGTGCTGTGGGCTGAACATCCCCGCTTGTGGTTTAGACCCCACTCTTCTCAGGGGCATCCAACTGGCCGTTTCAATATCCTTCTGGTGCTCCCACCTGTGGGTGCCCCTCCTGCATTCTCAAGTCTCTACCACACTCTTTACCAGCTAGTTTGCACTAAAGCCGATTCTTCTGTCTCTGAAGTTACAAGGCTCCTGTCTCGCTATTGTTTAGTTGTTTGTTCCAGGTGATTTCTCCCCGATTTAGTTGTAATTCCAGGTTTGTCCTGGGAGAAGGTCAGTGTGACTTCCACTCAGTGCTCCGCCATCTTGATTCTCCTCTCGAAAAAATATTTTTTAAAGACATTAAAGCATCTTCATATTTTTGCTATAATGGGGACAATAAAGGAAAATGTAATATAATAGGGTAGAAGGTTCCAAAATGAGCCCTGAATTCCAGATTCTTCACTCAGTAGTGATCCAGTGTCCTCTGTCTTACATCAGAATCCCAGCAAAACATGTAACATGGCATTAAATACTGACTGTGTGCTAAGTTCAGTGCTCCTCTTTTCAAATGCATGACTTTATTTAATCTTTACAATAGTCCTATGATGCAGAAACGATCTTAATCTTCATTATGTAGGTAAATAAATTGACACACACAAATTAATTTACTTGCCCAAAGCCATACCACTACTAAGTGACTGAATCAGGATTTGAGCTTAAAATTCCTTGATGCCATAGTCAATACTTTCAAGCTGTATGCTATATTACCTCTATAAATTCTAGATAATATTTATGTGCTCATGAAGACTTATTTAAATGATTATGTAGACTAGATCATTCCATGTCATCAGATAATTTTTACTTTCTTCATTCTATATTTATAGAGTAAATAAAACAGAGAAGTAAATATAAGCTCCATGCATTATTACAAGAGGAAATAAGGCAAATACTTTAGGAAAAATTCAAGCATATTTTCTATTGTTCAAATACCTGGCTTACTAGTTACCTCCTACGTAAATAAGAGACACAGCAAATATTTTTCTTTGATTGACAAGCCACTAACTGACCTTGGAAAACATGTTTTTACCAGGCTTCTACAAAAAGTGAGTTAACTGCCTGTGGTAGACAGCTTCTAAGAGTGCCCCTAGTGGTCCCTGCCTCCTAGTATTTATGCCCTTTGTGTAATACCTTCCCCTTGAATGTGGGCTGAATCTATTGGCTTGATTCTAGTTAGCAGGATATGACAAAAGTCACAAGATGTTCTTTCTGAAATTAAGTTACCAAAAACCCTCTCACTCTTTCTCTCAGAAAGTACTCACTTTGGGAGCAGCAGAATTCCATGTTGTGAACTGCCCTATGGATATGTCCTTGGGACAAAGAATTGAAGGAGGCTTCTGCCAACACCCAATGAAAACTTGAGGATATCGGTCCAACTGTCCGCCAAAAAGTGAATCCTGCCAATAACTATTTGAGTGAGCTTGGAGGTGGGTTCTCCCTGAGATGAGACTGCATCACCAGCTGGAACCTTGACTGAAATATAGTAAAAGAGACCTTGAGTCCCAAGACCTAGTCTAGCTGCTCCCAAATACCTGACCTATAGAAACAGGGAGATAATAAATGTTTGTTGTTTTAAGCCAGTAATTTTTGGGTAATTTGTTACACAGCCAGAAATAACTAATACAGCACCCCTATATTCTTGTGACAGACAAAGGGTTGTAGTGCTATAGGTATTTTCATTTTAGAAAGTCCAGATTAGAAAAAAAATCTGACAGGAAATCTTGTCACCATGGAAACAGGTTATATTTTCTCATGCCCAACATAAACACTGGATAAAAATCCCAATGGTTGTGAGCCTACAAATTTCCTCAATTAAAAGAGGATTTAAATGTTGAGGTAGGCATGGATAGTAGGCCTCTCTCTCACATGATGTTTGTTCCAGGAATCATACCATAGTTGCCTTTTAGCATTCCAGTTGTTGCTTCAGAACTGAGCAGGAAGGACACTAGTCAGAGTTATTACTTAGTCTTTGGTAAGAAGGATGGTAGTAAAGGAAAAGCCAGCTAGATCTCCCAATTTGAGCCAAATAGAGAGGAACTTGCATTCAGACACTTGTAGAAGGAGAAATGGTAATGGGGGAACAAACTGAATACCTTGCATTTGTTAAGAGCTCCACTCTTCTCAAGTCACTGCCATGATGTTATCTCACTGGCATCTCACAATGACCTAATCGGATAGGCAGGGAAGGTATTGGTTTACATTTGGCATGGTAAAAGTGTACTTTGTGATTTTTACCTTATTTTTGAAAATGAGAGTGACTATTAGAGAAGGGACCTTTCTTTTTTTTTTTTAATTAATTTATTTACTTTTTAAATACATTTGTCTCTGCCTTCCCCCCCCTCTTTCCCTTGCCCCCTCCCACCTTCCCTCCCTCAGCTCTTCCCCTTTGGTTTTGTCCATGAGTCCTTGCTATATGTTCCTTGACTTTCCCCTTCCCTTCCCTTTCCCTGCCCGCCCCTTCCCTCTTGTCTCTGTTGATTTCTTTTCCTTTCAGTGTTGCTGGTCATATTTGCCTTGCTTCTTTGCATTGTTGGTTAGGTTCCGCTTATAGGTGAGATTATATGGTATTTGTCTTTCGCCCCCTGGCTTATTTCGCTTAGCATGATGCTCTCCAGTTCCGTCCATTCTGTTGCGAAGTTTAGTACTTCTTTTTTTCTTTCTGCTGCGTAGTATTCCATTGTGTATATGTACCATAATTTTTTGATCCAATCATCTACTGATGGGCATTTAGGTTGCTTCCAACACTTGGCTATTGTAAATTGTGCTGCTATGAACATTGGGGTGCATAGGTTCTTTTGTATTGGCGTTTTGGTGTTCTCAGGGTATAGTCCCAGCAGGGGAATCGCTGGATCAAAAGGCAGTTCCATTTTCAGCTTTCTGAGGAAATTCCACACTGCTTTCCATAGTGGCTGCACCAGTCTGCATTCCCACCAACAGTGGACTAGAGTTCCCTTTTCTCCACAGCCTCGCCAGCACCTGTTGTTTGTGGATCTGTTTATGATGGCCATTCTGACCGGTGTGAGGTGGTACCTCATGGTGGTTTTGATCTGCATTTCTCTAATGGCTAGTGATGCAGAGCATCCTTTCAAATGCCTCTGGGCCCTCTGTATCTCCTCCTTAGAAAAGCATCTGCCCAGGTCCTTTGCCCATTTTTTGATTGGATCGTTTGTCTTCTTGGAGTCAAGTCGAGTGAGTTCTTTGTATATCTTGGAGATCAAACCTCTATCTGATGTATCATTAGCAAATATATATTCCCAAATGGTTGGCTCCCTTTTCATTTTGCTGATGTTTTCTTTAGCCGTGCAGAAGCTTCTTATTTTGATGAGGTCCCACTTGTTTATTCTTTCCTTTATGTCCCTTGCTTTTGGAGACATATCAGTGAAAAAATTGCTGCGTGGGATATCTGAGAGTTTCCTGCCAATGTTCTCCTCTAGGACTTTGATGGTATTGCGACTTATATTTAAGTCTTTTATCCATCTTGAGTTTATTTTTGTGTATGGTGTCAGCTGATGATCCAATTTCAATTTTTTGCATGTAGCCATCCAGCTCTCCCAACACCATTTGTTGAAGAGGCTGTTATTGCTCCATTTTATGCTTCTGCCCCCTTTGTCAAATATTAGATGTCCATAGAGACCTGGGCTTATTTCTGGGCTTTCTATTCTGTTCCACTGGTCTATGGGTCTGTTCTTGTGCCAGTACCAGATTGTTTTGAGTATAGTGGCTTTGTAGTAGAGTTTGATGTCCGGTATTGTGATCCCTCCTACTTTGTGTTTCTTTCTCAAAATTGCTGCAGCTATTCGAGGTCGTTTATGGTTCCATATAAATTTTTGAAATGTCTGTTCTATTTCTGTGAAATACGTCATTGGTATCTTAATAGGGATTGCGTTGAATCTATAAATTGCTTTTGGTAGTATGGACATTTTAAGGATATTAATTCTTCCAATCCATGTGCACGGTATATGCTTCCATTTATTTGTGTCTTCCTTAATTTCTTTTTTCAATGTTGTATAGTTTTCTGCGTACAGGTATTTTGTGTCTTTGGTTAAATTTATCCCTAGGTACTTTATCTTTTTTCGTGCTATATCGAATGGTATATTTTTCCTGATTTCTTCTTCTTCTATTGCATTGCTGGTGTACAATAACGCCTTTGATTTCTGAATGTTGACTTTGTATCCTGCTGTTTTGCCAAATTCACTTATTAGGTTGAGGAGTTTTTTGGTAGAGTCTACAGGGTTCTCTATGTACACTATCATGTCATCTGCAAACAATGATAGTTTTACTTCCTCCTTTCCTATTTGGATGCCTTTTATCTCTTTCTCTTGTCTGACCGCTGTGGCTAGGACTTCCAATACGATGTTGAAAAGAAGCGGTGAGAACGGACATCCTTGTCGTGTTCCCGATCTTAGTGGGAAAGCTTTCAGTTTTTGCCCTTTGAGTATGATATTGGCTGTAGGTTTTTCATATATGGCCTTTATTACGTTGAGGAATGCCCCATTGATTCCCATTTTGCTGAGTGTTTTGATCATAAATGGGTGCTGTACCTTGTCAAATGCTTTTTCTGCATCTATCGAGATGATCATGTGGTTTTTGTCTTTTCTTTGATTTATGTGGTGTATCACGTTTACTGATTTGCGTATATTGAACCATCCCTGCATCCCTGGGATGAATCCCACTTGATCGTGATGGATAATCTTTTGAATGTATTGCTGGATGCGGGTTGCCAATATTTTGTTGAGGATTTTAGCATCTATGTTCATCAGCGAAATTGGCCTGTAGTTTTCTTTCTTTGTAGGGTCTTTATCTGGTTTTGGGATCAGGGTGATGCTGGCCTCATAGAAGGAGTCTGGCAGTCTTCCCTCCTCTTGGATTTTTTGGAATAGTCTGAGAAGGACAGGGGTTAGCTCTTCCTTAAATGTTTTGTAAAATTCTCTTGGGAAACCGTCTGGCCCTGGACTTTTGTGTGCTGGGAGTTTCTTGGTTACTGCTTCAATTTCCCCAACTGTTATCGGTCTGTTCAAGCTTTCTGTTTCTTCCTCCTTCAGTGTTGGAAGATTATACTTTTCTAAAAATTTGTCCATTTCATCCAGATTTTCAAAATTCTTGGCATATAATTGTTCATAATAGTTTCTGATGATCATTTGTATTTCTGTGGTATCAGTTGTTATTTCTCCTCTTTCATTTCTGATATTATTAATTTGGGTCCTCTCCCTTTTTTTCTTGATGAGTCTGCTCAAAGGTTTGTCCACTTTATGAATCTTTTCAAAGAACCAGCTTCTGGATTGGTTGATCCTCTGAATTGTTCTTTTTGTCTCTATGTCATTCAGTTCTGCTCTAATCTTGACTATTTCCTTCCTTCTACTTGCTCTGGGATTTATTTGTTGTTGTTTCTCCAGTTCTTCAAGTTGTAGTGTTAGGTCTTTTATTTGAAATGTTTCTATCTTTTTAAGGTAAGCCTGTATTGCTATGAACTTCCCTCTCAGGACCGCCTTTGCTGTGTCGAAGGGACCTTTCTGATATCACAAAACCATTGGGCAGCAGAAGCAGGGAAAAGCCAAGAGCTCATTTACAAGTACTGAGCTTTTTCTTTCTACTGCTTCTCTCTACTGGCCAGATATTCTCCTTAGCAAACATTTTTGTTCTGCTCTGAGAATGTAGCAGTGCTACGTCGGAGGTAGTGTCCCCAAGCCACCACTGGCTCCACAAAGCTTGTGTCTTTCCCAGAAATTGTGGGAAGCCATCTGTGCTTTTCCACTCTTACATCCCAGAAGCTACCTTCCCATTTTAAAAATCAAGGTTATTCTTATAAGTTGTTCATACAGTAGTTCTCTTTTTAAACTTAGTGTGCACATTGTTACTTAGGAACTGAGTTAATGTTAAGATTTCCAGTTCCCATCTCCCAGATTTTTTGATTAATTAGAACTGGAATGCGGACCAAGGCTGCATTTTTTTCCAAGCACTTTCATGTGATTCTGAAGGAGATGATACATAGATAATTTTGATAAACACTGTCTGACAAATGTCTTCTTTATTAGTACTGTGCTATAACAAAGAACTAAAAGACACACCTGATGACATACATGATTATATACACAGAGGAATATCTTGCTTCATGCAGTAAAATGTTTCTAAAAATATTGTATGCGCATCACAATTTCTACATCAGTTTACATGTGAAAATACTGCTTTGCATTCACATAGTATTCCCACAGAAAGAACTACATCTTAAATGTTGTTTAACCTTTAGCAGTGAAGCACAATTCATGGTGCCTAATATTTGTTCAATTGATACTGGTTGAATAAATGACTATTCGACTATTCCCTTTGTTGAAAATAGGGACAGGTCTGAGAACAGCTTGATGACAAGTTAAAGACTTATTCAGCATACAGCAGTACATCTTAACATCATTCCCTCCTATCTCCACTTAATAATTTTAAAGCACTTCTCTTTTTTAGGATTCAGAAAAATGAAAGACAAAATACAAGATAGGAGAGGAAGATAGTGGAGGAGAGAATGAGAGTCACGCTGACCTCCTCCCAAGACCAAACTGGAATTGCAACTAAATAGTGGAGAAATCACCTGGAAAACAATAGAATGATAGAGGGAGAGGAGCCTTGGAGATGCAGACAGACAGTGGATTCAACTCTCACACATCCCAATGGGTGAGAAGTGTAGAGGAGGCTCGAGAGGGTGGGCTGGGCGCCCACGGGCTCCAGCACCAGAGGGACATTGAAACGGCCAGTTAGCTCCCCCTGAGAAGAACAGAGTCTAAATCATAAACAGGGACCCCTAGACTACAGCAGCTAAAACCAGGAAAACGCACAGACGAAACACAACCCCGGAAAGCTTAGGGGTGCTCTCTGCCAGAGACAGGCAGCTGGGGATGCAAAGACACATGCAAAGGGCCAACACAAAAATTTGCAGTGGCAGCCACTCTCCGTGATCTCTGGGTAGAGGTGGCAGCAGAGTGGGCTGGTGCCTGGGAAAAGATTGGTGAGGAAAACTTTGTGAAGGGAACTGAGATGGTGGCTGGAGGAGCCCTGGTGATAACACACCTCCCACTCTGCAACTACCATCTCGCTCAGGCATAAGGGAATCAATTAACCTACCTTTAGTGCGCTGCGCACACAGCTTGTGCACGTATGAGTTGGGGTGGGGGTTGGCTAAGTGCAGACAAGCTGGAAGAAATAGAGTACCCCTGGCCAAAGGGGTCACACAGTTGCATAGAGAACCTTGAGGAGAGATTGGAGACGGAGGCATTGGGGAAAGAACGGGAGGAGAAACCAGGGAGTTCTGACTCCCTCCCCATTCCGTAGTCTCCATTTTGCACAAGCAGGACGCTCCCCAAAACAGGCAGAAGTGGGGTACGTGGGGGCCAGATGGCCCGTGAATAAAATGCAGTTTGCAGAAATAGTGGATCCCTGGCCGAAGGGGTAACAGAACTGCCCAGAGACCCCTGAGGAGAGACTGGAAACGGAGGTGTAGGGGAAAGAATGGGAGGAGGAACCTGGGAATACCAACTCCTTCTCCTTTCCGTAGTCTCCATTTTGCGCGGGCAATCCACACCCCGAAAAAGCCAAAAGATGAAAAGCACACAATAGACAGCCCAAAACCACCCAGTGCAGGCGTACACACACATTCCAAGTGACTGGCGAGGGTTGGCCAGCGCATGTGTGGACCCGCGACCGCGCAGGCTGACGAGGGCTCCCGCAGGTTGGCACTCATGGGGCCTGCGAGGGAGTGCACAGATCAGCGAGGGCAGGCATAAGTTGGCACCTGTTTGGGCCTGCGAGTGCAAGGCGGTGTGCAGAAATAGTGGATATTAGCCGAAGGGGTCACAGAACTGCCCAAAGCAGGAGTCAGACACAGAGAGTAGACTCCTGGAAGGCTCAAACACACGACAAAAGGTCATATAGGGTCAACAACTGACATCACCAGAGGCAGGCTCAGAAAGAAAAGTAAAGGAAAATAAATGAATGAATGGATTAATTAATTAATCAAAGACCCACGTACTACCATAGAAGTTTAATTCACAAAGTCAGGAAATCTAGACAGATCAATTGGAGCAGAAGCAAAAGTAAAGTAATTAATTACTTAATAGACTTTCACAAAAATGGGAAGAAAAAGAAGTTCCCCACAAATGAGTGAAAAAGAGGAGCTCACAGAGAATTATCAAAAACTACAGGGAAACTATGAGGAACTAACTGCAAAGTATATCAGCATGAAAAAGGACATAGAAACTATCAATAAGAGACAAGAGGAAATGAAGAATACCATTTCTGCATTGAAGAACACAGTAGAAGGAATCAAAAGCAGGCTGGATGAAGCCGAGGACCGAATCAGTGAGATGGAAGATAAGGTAGGGAAAAAAACCCAGAAAGAACAAGAAAATGAAAAAAGACTCAAAAAGAAGGAAGAGGCATTTAGGGAAATGCAAGACAATCTGAAATGCAATAATATCTGCATAATAGGGATACCAGAAGGAGAAGAAGAGGAGCAAGGGATGCAGAACCTCTTTGAAAAAGTAATGATGGAAAATTTCTCCAATTTGAGGAGAGAAAATGTCTCATGCATCCAGGAGGCACAGAGGGGCCCACTCAAGAGGGACCCAAGGATGTCCACTCTAAGACACAGCATCATTTAAATGACAAATATCAAAGACAAAGAGAGAGTCATTAAGATAGCAAGGGAGAAGGAGAAAGTAACATACAAGAGGGCCTCGATATGGGTAGGAGCTGATTTCTCAGTAGAAACACTACAAGCCAGAAGGGTTTGCCAAGAAATATTCCAAGAAATGAAAAGCAAGGACCTACAACCAAGGCTGCTCTACCCAGCAAGGCTCTTAATTAAAATAGAAGGGGAAATAAGGAGTTTCCCAGACAAAAGAAGACTAAAACAATACATCTCTACCAAACTAGGACTCCAAGATATGTTAAAGGGACTGGTTTAAGATGAAGGAAAAGAGTGAGAAAGAAAAAAACACAGGTACAAAGAAAAAATGAATAGGTTCCAACCAGTAATAACTCTCAATAATGGAATAAATACCCCAATCAAAAGACATAGAGTAGCAGAATTGGTAAGAAAAGATGACCCACACATGTGTTGCCTACAAGAGACTCACCTCAGAGAAAAAGACCTACAAAGATTGAAAGTAAAGGGATGGAAAAAAAAATATTCCAAGCAAACGGGCAAGAGAAAAAAACCAGAGTTGCAATACTTATTTCAGACAAAATAGATTTCAAAACAAAGGCCATAAAAAGAGACCCAGAGGGACACCTTATAATACTTAAAGGAAGAGTCTATCAAGAAGACAGCAACACTGAAAGGAAAAGAAACCAACAGAGATGAGAGGGAAGGAGGGAGCGGGGGTGGGTGAAAAGGAAGGGAAGGGGAAAGTCAAGGAACATATAGCAAGGACTCATGGATAAAAACAAAGGGGAAGAGCTGAGGGAGGGAAGGTGGGAGGGGGCAAGGGAAAGTGGGGGGGTAGGAAGAAACAAATGTATTTGAAAAAAATAATTAATTAATTACAAAAAAAGAAGACATAAACATTGTAAACTTATATGCTCCCAATTTAAGAGCATGCAAGTATATAAGGAAAATCTTGGATGACTTCAAAAAAGACATAGAGAGCAACACACTGATAGTAGGGAATTTCAACACCCCACTGTCAAAAATGGACAGATCTTCCAAACAAAACATCAATAAGGATATTGTGGTGCTGAATGACACACTGAATCAAATAGACTTAACTGACATATACAGAACCTTACATCCCAAAGAAGAAAAATACACATTCTTTTCAAATACTCATGGCAGTTTTTCAAAGATAGAACACATGATAGGACACAAGCAAGCCTCAGCAGATTCAGGAAAATTGAAATAATACCAAACATTTTCTCAGACCACAAGGGCTTTAAACTGGAACTCAACCTCAAAGAGAAACTTCAAAAACTTGCAAACTCATGGAGACTGAACAGTAAACTATTAAACAATGAATGGGTCAATAATGAGATAAGGGAAGAAATCCAAAAATTTCTGGAAACAAATGTAAATGAACATACAACAGTCCAAAACCTATGGGACACAGCAAAGGCAGCCCTGAGAGGGAAGTTCATAGCAATACAGGCCCACCTAAAAAAGATAGAAACATTTCAAATAAAAGTCCTAACACTACAAGTTCAAGAACTGGAGAAACAACAACAAATAAATCCCAGAGCAAGTAGAAGGAAGGAAATAGTCAAGATTAGAGCAGAACTGAATGACATACAGACAAAAAGAAAAATTCAGAGGATGAATCAATCCAGAAGCTGGTTCTTTACAAAGATAAATAAAATCAAGAAGCCTTTAGGCAGGCTCATCAAGAAAATAAGGGAGAGGACCCAAGTCAATAATAACATATGATCTCACCTATAAGCAGAATACCTAACCAAGAATACAAAGATTCAAGGAAACTAAGACCAGCAACACTGAAAGGAAAGGAAAACAACAGAGACAAGTGGGAAGGAGGGAGGAGGGGCGGGAGGAAAAGGAAGAGAAAGGGCAAGTCAAGGAATACATAACAAGAACTCATGGACAAAACCAAAGGGGATGGGTTGAGGGAGGGAGGGGGAGGGGACAAGGGAAAGTGGTGGGGGGAAGGCAGAGACAAGTATACTAGAAAAAAATTTGATTAATTAATTAAAAAATTAATATCAGAAGTGAAAGAGGAGAAATAACAAACAACTGATACCGCAGAAATACAAAGGATTGTCAGAAACTGCTATGAACAATTATATGCCAAGAAATTTGATAACCTCGATGAAATGGACAAATTTCACAAAAATATAATCTTCCAACACCAAAGGAGGAAGAAATAGAAAGTTTGAACAGACCGATAACAACTGGGGAAATTGAAGAAGTAATCTAGAAACTCCTGGGATACAAATCCCAGGGCTGGATGGTTTCACAGGAGAATTTTACAAAAAATTTAAGGAAGAGCTAACCCCTGTCCTTCTCACACTATTCCAAAAAATCCAAGAGGAGGGTAGACTCCCAGACTCTTTTTATGAGACCAGCATCACCCTAATCCCCAAACCAGATAAAGACCCTACAACGAAAAAAGACTTCAGGCCAATTTTGCTGACGAACATAGATGCTAAAGTCCTCAACAAAATATTGGCAAACCGCATCCAGCAATACATTCAAAAGATTATCCACCACGATCAAGTGGGGTTCATCCCAGGCATGCAGGGATGGTTCAATATATGCAAGTCAATAAACATAATACATCACATAAATAAAAGAAAGCACAAAAACCACATGATCATCTCGATAGACGCAGAAAAAGCATTCGATAAGGTACAGCACCCATTTATGATAAAAACACTCAGCAAAATGGGAATAAATGGGGCATTCCTCAATGTAATAAAGCCATATCTAAAAAACCTACAGCCAACATCATACTCAACGGGCAAAAATTAAAACCTTTCCCACTAACATCAGGAACATGACAAGGATGTCCACTTTCACCACTTCTTTTCGACATCATATTGGAAGTCCTAGCCACAGCGGTCAGACAAGAAAAAGAAATAAAAGGCATCCAAATAGGAAAGGAGCAAGTAAAACTATCACTGTGTGCAGATGACATGATAGCATACAAAGAAAACCGCATAGACTCTACCAAAAAACTCCTCAACCTAATAAGTGAATTTGGCAAAACAGCAGGATACAAAGTCAACATTCAGAAATCAAAGGCGTTTTTGTACACCAGCAATGCAATAGAAGAAGAGGAAATCAGAAAATAAATGCCATTCGGTATAGGAAGAAGAAAAATAAAGTACCTAGGCATAAATTTAACCAAGGAGGTAAAAGACCTGTATTCAGAAAACTATACAACATTGAAGAAAGGAATTAAGGAAGACACAAATAAATGGAAGCATATACCATGCTCATGGATTGGAAGAATTAATATCATCAAAATGTCCATACTACCCAAAGCAATTCATAGATTCAACATAATCTCTATTAAGATACCAATGACGTATTTCACAGAAATAGAACAGACATTTCAAAAATATATATGGAACCATAAACGACCCCGAATAGCTACAGAAATTTTGAGAAAGAAAAAGAAAGTAGGAGGGGTCACAATCCCGGACATCAAACTCTACTACAAAGCCACTATACTCAAAACAATCTGATACTGGCACAAGAACAGACTCATGGACCAGAGGAACAGAATAGAAAGCCCAGAAATAAGCCCAGGTAATATGGGCATCTAATATTTGACAAAGAGGGCAGAAGCATAAAATGGAGGAATAATAGCCTTTTCAACAATTTCTGTTGGGAGACCTGGACAGCTACAAGCAAACAACTGAAATTTGATCATCAGCTGACACCATACACAGAAATAAACTCAAGATGGATAAAAGACTTAAATATAAGTCACTACACCATAAAAGTCCTCGAGGAGAACATTGGCAGGAAACTCTCAGATATCCCACGCAGCAATTTTTTCACCAATATGTCTCCTAAAACAGGGGACATAAAGGAAAGAATAAAGAAGTGGGACCTCATCAAAACAAGAAGCTTCTGCATGGCTAAATTAAACATCAGCAAAATGAAAAGGGAGCCAACTGCATGGGAAAATATACTTGTTAACAATACATCAGATATAGGTTTGATCTCCAAGATATATAAAGAACTCACTCGACTCCACTCCAAGAATTCAAATGATCCACTCAAAAAAATGGGCAAAGGACCTGGACAGACGCTTTTCCAAGGAAGAAATACTGAGGGCCCAGAGACATTTGAAAGGATGCTCGGCATCACTAACCATCAGAGAAATACAGATCAAAACCTCTATAAGGTACTACCTCACACCAGTCAGAATAGCCATCATAAACAGATCAACAAACTACAGGTGCTGGTGAGGCTGTGGAGAAAAGGGAACATTAGTACACTGTTGGTGGGAATGCAGACTAGTGCAACTATTGTGGAAAGCAGTGTGGAATTTCCTCAAAAAGCTGAAAATGGAACTGCCTTTTAATCCAGCGTTTCCCCTGCTGGCACTATGCCCTGAGAATCCCAAAACACCAGTTCAAAGGAACCTATGCACCCCAATGGTCATTAATTAATTTTACAATAGCCAAGTGTTGGAAGCTACCTAAATGCCCATCAGTAGATGATTGGATCAAAAAGCTATGGTACATTTACACAATGGAATACTATGCAGCAGAAAAAATAGAACTACTACACTTCGCGACAGCATGGATGGAACTGGAGAGCATTATGCTAAGCGAAATAAGCCAGAGCACGAAAGACAAATACCATATGATCTCACCTATAAGCGAAACCTAACCACCATTACAAAGGTGCAAGGAAAATAAGACCATCAATACTGGAAGGAAAAGAAACCAACAGAGACAAGAGGGAAGGGGGGGGCTGGTGAAAAGGAAGGGAAGGGGAAAGTCAAGGAACATATAGGAAGGACTCATGGACAAAACCAAAGGGGAAGCCTTGAGGGAGGCCTGAGGGAGGGAGGAGGGAAGGGAAAGTGGTGGGGGGAACCCAGAGACAAGTGTATTTGAAAAAACAAATAAATACATTAAAAAATAAAATAAAAATAAAAATAAGAATTAAAAAAAAAAATACCAGATAGACTCTGATATAGCTCTGTCAATGAGAATTCTTTAGAACAGTAGTTACTTTACCTGCAGAGCATTTCTTTTCTCTCTAACCTTAAAAGTTATAATATAAGCCTTGCCAATAGACTTTATTTTATGTGTAACTTCAAGAAAAAGAGAAAAGATGTGATGAATGAATTCAACAAAAGGCCACATATTTTCTTTTCCCAAAGAACAGAGAAGACAAGATTTGTCCTCAAATCAAATTACAGCAAATTATTTAGCAAGTGAGTTAGAATCTCCTGAGCAGGTATGCAACAGTGTTACATGTGCTCACTAAAAACAGAAGCTGACCTTGCTGAAGATATCAAAATACAGAAAACACCTGGCTTTGTATGCCTCTGAAGCAGGCAATTTTCCTGAGCTGCTAAATGGAGATATTTAGCTAGTTTATTTATGTGCCAACTTGCATGTTAACAGAAAAATATTGATTCCTCTGACTGAGCAATGAGGTTCCTAAAACATTTCATCCCTAAACTCATAAATAAGTAATAAGAAATTAAATTTTCTCAAGGAGTTTGCTTGGCCTGAAATGTTTGATTGAACAAGTCAGATATTTTTCCTGATTCTGCAATTAAAAGCCAGACTTTCCACTTTTTCTGGTTTGACGTATTGGATAAGCCTTTTGAAAAGTGGAACTTGTACTTAGTGTGTTTTATCTTAACCTCAATGAAGATATGCATCTCAGCAGCAAATTTTTAAATAGCTGTGTTATATTCTCATATGCTGAATAAATGATGATCCAAATTGTCCATTCTGCTATTGTCATAGAGCTCTGGAAGGTAATCAGGGACAGGATTGACAGACAGAAAGATAGGGAGGGAGACTAGTTTAATATATTCCATGTTCTGGAAATGAAATATTGTTGATTTATGACAAAAAAACTTCTAAAACTAACATAGATGGTACAACCATTGCTGACAAACTTGCCATACACCATGAAAATTCTCGTGAAACTTGAGCTTCGAGGAAAGTGTTTAAGCTTCCTCATAAACACTTAAGACTGTTAAGAGAGAGGCACAGCCCTGGCTGGTGTGGTTCAGTGGACTGAGTGTCAGCCTCTGAACCAAAGGGTTGCCAGTTCGATTCCCAGTCTCGGGCATATGTCTGGGTTGAGGGCCAGGTCCTCAGCAGGGGGTTGGCAAGAGGCAACCATACATTAATGTTTCTCTCCCTCTTTTTCTCCCTACCTTCCCTTCTCTAAAAATAAATAACCAAAATCTTAAAAAAAAAAAAAAGGACAGAGACATAGATACAGGGACTCACCCTGAAGTGTTTCCAAAGCTCTTGCATATGCACTATCTCATTTTATCATCATAATAGTTTTTTTCATGTAAGAGTTATAACCATTCTGTTTATTCTTTTTATTTAATTTTGGCAGCTTTCATTGATACATGACTGACATACATAAGCTGTACTTATCTAAAAGATAAGTTTTCAAATTATTATGCATATGCCATGAAACCATTACTACAATCAAAATGATTAACATACATCACCCACAAAAGTTTCCTCTTACCCCTTTATAATATTTCTTTTTCACCCCTCCCACCCCTCTCTCAACTATCCACTAAACTGCTTTTGTTCCCAATAGATTAAATTGTACTTTTCTAAAATTTTATATAAATAGAATGATATGCTATGTACTCTTTTTTGTCTTTTTTGTTGCTGTTGATGGTGGTACTTTCACTCAGAGTAATCATTTTTAGTTTTATCCATGTTGTTGCATGTATCAAAGTTTATTCTTTTTCATTGTTGACTAGCATTCCACTGTATGGGTATACCAAAATGTTGATATGTTCACCTGTTGAAAACCCTAGGGTTGTTTCCAATTCAGGACTATTACAAATAATATTGCTATGAACATTCATACAACAGTCATTGTATGTACATGTGCTTTCTTTTCTTTGGAGTAAATGCATACATCCAAAACACCTGAATCATACCTAAATCATACAGTGGGTATATATTTAACTTCTTAAGAAATTATGAAAATGTTTTCCAAAGAGGTTATATAATTTTATGTTCTCAGCATCAGTGTATGAAAGTTTCAGTTCCTCTGCATTCTTACCAGTCTTGGTATGGTCAGTCTTCATAATTCCCATTTAATTTTAATTTAATTTAATAGATGAATTGTGTTATTTCATTTTGGTTTTAAATTATATTTTCTTACTGACTAATTATGTTGAGAACCTTTACCTGTGCTTTTTTGCCATCAGTATACATTTGATGAAGTGTCTGTTAAAGCTTTTTTCCATTATTTATTGGGTTGTTTTGCTATTGTTGAGTTTTGAGAGTTCTTTTTGTATTCTGAATATAAGTTGTGTATCTGACATGTTTTTTTTTTGCTAATATTTTCTCACAGTGTATCTCTTCATTCTTTCAACAGTGTCTTTTGAAGTGCATATATTTTTAAATTTGTTGAAGTTCAATATATTATTTTTGTATGGATCATGCTTTTGATATGGTATGTAAGAAATCTTTGCCTCATCCAATATCACAAAGATTTTTTTCCTATGTTTTCATCTATAATTTTGCAGTTTTAGTTTTCATATTTAAGCCTTGGATTCATTTTGAGTTAAATTTTGTATATGGTACAAGGTATGAAAGGTTTTTTGTGCATATGGTTTTCCAATTGTTTCAGCACCATATGTTGAAAGACTCTTTCTTTACCAAATTGCCATTATACTGTTGTCTAAAATCAGTATATGACGATATGTGTTTGAGCCTCATTTTGAATTCTCCACTCTGTTTTATTGATCTATCGATATTTGTCTACTTTGATCTATCCTTTTACTGTCTGGGTTACTATAACTTTATAGTAAGTATTAAAATCAGGTAGTGTATGTCCTCAAAAATTATTTCTACTCAAAGTTGTTTTGGCCATTCTTGGTATTTTGCAGTTCCATATGAATTTTTAAATTTGATTTTTATTTTCTACAAAAAGTCCTGTTGAAACTCTGATTGAGATTATGTTAAATCTATAGATCAATTTAAGGAGGATTCATTTCTTTTTTTTAAAGATTTTATTTTTTTTTTATTTTGAGAGAGAGAGGAAGGGAGGGAGAAAGAAGAGGAAACAACAATGTGTGGTTTGCCTTTTGCTCACTCCCCACTGGGGACCTGGCCCACAACCCAGGCATGTGCCCTGACTGAGAATCCAACCAGTGACCCATTGGTTCGCAGGCTGGTGCTCAATCCACTGAGCCACACCAGCCAGGGCAGGAGGATTCATTTCTTAATATTAAGTCTTCTGACCTATGAACAAAGTATACTTCTCCACTTATTTAGGTGTTGTTTAATTTCTCTCAGCAATATTTTGTAATTTTTGGTGCACGAGATTTTCACATCTTTTGCCATATTTATACCTAAGTATTTCCTATATTTGATGATGTTTTAAATGTTATTGTTTAAGTTAAATTTCAGATTGTTCGTTGCTAGTATTTAGGAATATGTTTGATTTTTGTATATTGACCATATACCCTGAAACTTTACTAAACTTACGTTTTAATTATACTAGCTTTTTTTATAGATGCAATCAGGTTTTCTGCACAGCTAATCATGTTGTTTAGAAATAGAATTTCACATCTTCCTTTCCAATCTGATTACCTTCTTTTTATTTTCCTTTTTTGATTGTACTGACTAGAAGTCTAATCAAATGTTCAAGTGGTGGGGGCAAACATTCTTATCTTGTTCTTGATATATTGTTTAAATATTATATTTATTTATTTTTAGAGAGAGAGGAAGGGAAGGAGAAAGAGAGGGAGAGAAACACTGATCAGTTGTCTCATACTCCTCCAACTGGGGACCTGGCCTGAAACCCAGGCATGTGCCCTGACACCGGCAACCTTTCAGTTTGTAGGATGGCACCCGATTCACTGAGCCACATTGGTCAGGTCTTGTTCTTGATATTAAGGGAAAAGCATTTAATCTTTCACCATTCAATGTAACCTTAGTGGTAGCTTTTTCGTATACATCCCTATTTCTATTTTATTTCTGCATAACAAACTGCCCCAAAATTTAGCAACTTAAGGCAGCATATGCTTATTATCTCACAATTTGTCTGGATCAGGAATCCAAATGTGGCTTAGCTGGATGTGTCTGCCTCCAGGTTTTTCACAAGACTATTATCATGGTATTATCTGTGGCTCTTGTTTTATATGAAGTCTAAGTTTAGGGAAGATCTGCTTCCAAGCTCACTCATGCGGTTGTTGACAGGATTCATTTCCTCACAAGCTGTTTAATTATGAGAGTCAATTCCTCTCTAGCTATTTGACTGGGGACTTCATCAGTTCTTTGACACATGGGGCTCTCCATAAGGCAACTCTGTTTTTCTCAGAGCAAGCTAACAAGAGAGCAAGGAAGGGCAAACAAAATGGAAGTCACATTCATTTTCTAAGCTAACCTAAGAAGTGACATTCTATCACTTTTGAAGTATTCTATTTTTAAAAAGTGAGTCACCTTTAAGTCTGGCCTACACCCAGTGAAAAAGCTTATATTGTAGGCAGAGATCATTGGGAGTCATTTTAGAGTTAACCTACCACAATGCCCTTTATCAAGTTGAGGAAATCACTTTCTATTCTTATATTTCCAAGAGGTTTCTTTTTTTTCTTTATCAGAAATGTGTATTAGATCATGAGAAATACATTTTATTTCTATCAAAATGATCATGTGGTTTCTCTTTTTGTTTATGTGGTGACTTTTTAAGGATTGTTCATGTTTGATTTTCAAATGTTGAACTAAAACTAAATTCTCAAGATAAACATCACTTGGTCATGCTGTATTATCCTTTTCAGATATTTTTTGATTCTACTAGATAAAATTTTGTTTATAATTTTTGCATCTATGTTAATGCAATATGAGGCTTGTTGAACTGTAGGTTTTTTTTTTCCTTGTAATATGTTTGCCTGTCTTTGATGACAGGATGGTAGTGTTAACCTTAATAGAACCAGTTGGGAAGTAGTGCCTTGTCTTTAATTTTTAGGAACTTTATGTAAAATTGGTATTATTTTTTATATATTTGGTAGACTTTATCAGTAAAATTATTTGCGCATAAAGTTTTCTTTGTGGGAAGATTTTCAACTATAAAATCAATTTTTTAAATGGATATAGGTCTACTCAGGTTGTCTATGTCTTCTGGAGTAAGCTTGGTAGTTTGTATCTTTCAAAGAATTTTTTCAGTTTCATCTAAATTGTCAAATTTATTAGCATAAAGTTCTTCACACCATTCCCTTCTTACCTTTTTAATATATGTAGTATCTGTAATGTCACCTTTCTCATTCTTGATACTGATATTTTGCATTTTGTCTCTCTTTTTCCTGAGTGATCTAGTTAGAGGTTTTTCAATTTTATTGTTTTTTCAAAGAAATAATTATTGTTTTAACTGATTTATTTTTTGTTTATCTGTTTTCTATTTCACTGATATCAGCTTTGATCTTTATTAAATCCTTTCTTCTGCTTACTTTGCTTTTTGTTTTTCTAGTTTCTTAAGGTGGAAGCTTAGGTCATTGATTGAGACTGTCTTTTCTAATATAAGCACTTAGTGCTGTAAATTTCATTTTAAGTACTGCTTGAGAAGCAGCCCATGAATTCTAATATGTTGGATTTTCATTTTCACTTAGTACAAAATTCAGTCAACAACAGACTGCATATATAACTATAAGCCCATAAGACTATAAGGGAGCTGAAAAATTCTTATCACCTAGTGATATTGTACCCATCACAACATCTTACTGTTAAGCATTACTCATGTGTTCATGGTGATGCTGGTATAAACAAACGTACCACACTGCTAGTCATATAAAAGTATAGCATATACAATTATGTAAAGCACATAATACATGATGATAAAAAACAACTATGTAACTGATTAATGTATTTACTATACTATACTATACTTTTTATCATTATTTTAGAGTGTACTTACTCTTACTACTTATAAAAAATAAAAGTTGGCTCTAAAACAGTATGCTGTGTTATTCAGTCAGCATCCTCATATATTTTGTGTGTACCACATTTTTTTATTGCATCATTTTCTCTTGTGCTTAACTTACTCTCATACTATTCTTCACAGTAACATGCTGTACAGGTTTGTAGTTTAGAAGCAATAAACTATAACATATAGCATAGGTGTGTAGTAAGCTATATATCTAGGTTTGTGTAAGTGCACTCTATGACTAAATTCACACAATGATGAAATTACCTAACAATGCATTTCTCAGAATGTATCTACATAATTAAGTGGCCCATGGCTGTACTTAGTAAATTCTGTTTTGATTTTTTCTTTAACCATGGATTATTTTGAAGTGTATTATATTATTTAATTTTGAAATATTTGGGGATTCTACAAATATATCTATTATTCATTTTTAATTATTGATAATTCTATTGTGTTTAGAGAAACTAATTTGTATGACTTACCTACTTATAAATTTATTCATACTTGTATTTTATTCCAGAATGTGGTCTATCTTGGTAATGTTTCTTGTGTACTTGAAAGAGATATTTTGATGTTCTTATTGAGTGAATTGTTCTATAAATGTCAATCAAGTAAAGTTGTTCAATAACATTATTTAACTTTTCTAGGTCCTTGCTGATTTTCCATATACTTGTTCTATCAATTATTGAACTATTAATCTCCAACTATAATTATATATTTGTCTATTTCTTTTTTTTATTGTTTTTCAAATACAGTTGCCTCCACTATCTTCCTCTACGCCCCCCTTCCCCACATATTGCCACCTTCCACCCTCTATCTTACCTCCCTTTGGTTTTATCCATATGTCCTTTATACATGTTCCTTGATGACCATTCCCAGTCTTTTTCCCATGTTATCCCCCTCCACCCTCCCCTCTGGTTACTATCAGTTTGTTCTTTATTTCAAGGTCTCTGGTTACATTTTGCTTTGTTTGATGTGTTGATTAGGTTCCACTTATAGATGAGATCGTATGGTATTTGTTTTTCACCACCTAGCTTATTTAATCTAACATAAAGCTCTCCAGATCCATCCATGTTGTCATGAAGGGTAGGAGCTCCTTCTTACTCTCTGCTGCACAGTATTCCACTGTGTAAATGTACCATAGTTTTTTAATCTACTGATTTACTTATGGGCACTTAGGTTGCTTCTAATGCTTGGCTATTGTAAACTGTGCTTCTATGAACATTGGGGTGCTTAAGTTCCACAGTTTGATACCACTTCACACCTGGCAGAATGGCCATCATAAACAAATCAACAAACAAGCGATGACAAGTTTGTGGAGAGAAGAGAACCATAGTCCACTGTTGGTGGGAATGGAGACTGGTGCAGCCACTGTGGAAAACAGTCTGGAATTCCTCAGAAAACTATAAATGGAACTGCCTTTTGTCTATTTCTTCTTACAGTTCTATCAGTTTTTGCTTCATGTATTTTAAACGGTTTTATTATATTATTAAACATTTAAGTTGGTTAAGTTGTTCTGAGGATTTAACCCTGTTTATATTATAAAATAGCCTTCTCTATCCCAAGTAATATTCCTTGCTCTAAAATTGTTTTGTAAATTAACATAGCCACTTAAGCTTTCTTTTGACAAGTGTTAGTATAATTATCTTTCACATCTTTTTACTTTTAACCTATTTGTGTTATAACATTGAAATGGTGTTTCTATTGGCCATATACAAGTGAGCCCTTTTAATTTCTTTTAATCTGGCAAACTACCCTTTAATTGGCTCTTTAGACCATTTATATTTCATGTTATTATTGACATTCATTGGTTTACATCTAACATCTTGCTATTTGTTTTATATTTATTTGTCTCATCTGTTCTTTGTTCCCATTTTTTCCTCATTTTCTGTCTTCATCTTATTGAGTATTTTTTAAATTTTATTTTACATCTTCTGTTGAATTATTAGTTATAGCTTTGTTTTGTTATATTATTGGTCGCCTTAGGGTTTATATTTTGTATATTGGTCTTATCACATTTTGTCTTCAAGTGATACTATATCATTTCATGTGTAGCATAAGAATCTTAAAATAACATATTTCCATTTCTTACCTCTCAGCTTTTACACTATGGATATCATACATTTTATTTACGCATACATTGAAAACCACATTATACATTAGATTTTTAAAATTATTCTGTTGTTCTTTAAGCAATTATCTTTTCAAGAGATTTAAACCACAGATCAAATTCTTATAAATTTACTCAAGGAAAGCATCATTTCTAGTGCTTTCCATTCCTTTGTATAAGTCCAAATCTTCTACTAGTATCACTTTCCTTTTGCCTGAGAACTTCCTTTACTATTTCTTGTACTGATGGTTCCTAGTAATTAATTTTATTCTTATATCTAAAAATTACTTTTCTTTATTTTAAAAATACAGTTTTGACTGAATGTGGAATTAAAGATTAAGTTATTACCAGCACTTTAAAATTATCTTTGAGCTGGCATAATTTTCTGACAAGAAATATGTTATCTGTATCTTCAATCCTCTGTATGTAACAGTTCTTATTTTCTCTGGCAATTTTCATGATTTTTCTTTTATCACTGGTTTTGATCAATTTGATTATTATGAACTTTCAAAGAGTTTCCTTAT
Source organism: Pteronotus mesoamericanus (assembly GCF_021234165.1). NCBI lineage: Eukaryota > Metazoa > Chordata > Mammalia > Chiroptera > Mormoopidae > Pteronotus > Pteronotus mesoamericanus. The sequence continues at coordinate 7,473,372 of NW_026555072.1, forward strand.
ATATATTTGTTGTGTTTGGGATTCATTGAGTTTTTTTCATCTCTGCCTACATAGTTTTCATCACATTTGGAAAACTTACACCAATTTGTTCTTCAAAAAGTTTATTTTATTTTATTTCTTTTCGTTTTTTATTTTTCAAATATATTTGTCTCCATTTCCTCACCACCACTCTCTCCTGCCCCCCCAACCCCCACCCCTCAACCTTTCCCCACCTTGGCTTTGTCCATGTATCCTTCACACCTAAGACTTGATCTGACCCTTCTCCTTCCCCTCCCTGCTACCACCCTCCCTTCTTCCCTCCTGTACCATAGGTTTATTCTTTCTTTCAGTGTTGTTGATCATATTTTCCTTCCCTGCTTGCTTTGCTGATTAAGTTCCACTTACAGGTGAGATAATATGGTATTTGTCTTTCACTGCCTGGCTTATTTCACTTAGCATAATGCTCTCCAATTCCATCCATGCTGTAGTGAAAAAGAGTAGCTCTCTTTCTTTCTGCTGGCTCATATTCCATTGTGTAAATACACCATAGTTTCTTGACTCACTCATTTACTGATGGGCACTTAGGTTGCTTCCAATGCTTGGCTATTATAAATTGTGCTGCTATGAACATTGGGGTGCATAAGTTCTTTTGAATTGGTGTTTTGGGATTTTTAAGGTACAATCCCACTGGTTCTAAAGGCAGTTCCATTTGTAAATTTTTGAGGACATTCCACACTATTTTCCACAGTGGCTGCACCAGTCTGCATTCTCACCAACAGTGTACTAGGGTTCCCTTTTCTCCACAGCCTCGCCAGCACCCATTGACTGTTCATTTGTTCATGATGGCCATTCTGACTGGTGTGAAGTGCTATCCAATTGTGGTTTTAATTGCATTTCTCTTATGGCTAGTGATACTGAGCATTCTTTCATATGTCTCTGGTACCTGTGTATGTCCTCCCTGGAGACCTGTCTGATCAGGTCCTTTGCACATTTCTTAACTGGATTGTTTGTCTGCCTGGAGTGGAGTCATGTGAGTTCTTTATATATTTTGGAGATCAAACCCTGTCTGAGGTATCATTGGCAAATGTATTTTCCCTGTTAGTTCCCTTTTGATTTTGCTGATGTTTCTTTAGCCATGAAAAAGCTTCTTATTTTGATGATGTCCCATTTGTTTATTTTTTTCCTTTATGTCCCTTGCTCTATGGGACATATTGGTGAAAATATTGCTGCATGGGATATCCGAGACTTTCCTCCCTATGTTCTCCTCAAAGACTTTTCCGATGATGCAACATATATTTAACTCTTTTATCCATCTTGAGTTTATTTTTGTGTATGGTTTAAGTTAATAGTCAAATTATATATTTTTTTTGTATGTATCTGTCCAGATCTCCTACACCATTTGTTGCAGAGGCTATTTTTTCTCCATATTATTTTTCTGCCCCCTTTATCAAATATCAATTGACCATAGAGACATGGGTTTATTTCTTGGCTCTCTATTCTGTTCCATTGATCTATGTGTCTGTTCGTCTGCCAGTACAAGACTGTCTTAATTTTTGTTATACAAAAATGCCTTCGATTTCTGAATATTAACTTTGTTTCCGGCTGTTTTGCCAAATTCATTTATTAGGTTGAATAGGTTTTTTGTGGAGTCTATGGGATTTTCTATGTACACTATCATGTCATCTGCAAACAATGATAGTTTTACTTCCTCCTTTCCAATTTGTGTGTCTTTTATTTCTTTTTTATGTCTGATTGCTGTGTCTAGGACTTCCAATACTATGTCGAATAGATGTGGTAAAAGTGGACATCCTTGTCTTATTCCTGATCTTAGTGGGAAAGCTTTTAGTTTTTGCCCATTGAGTATGAGGTTGGTTGTAGGTTTTTCATATATGGTCTTTATTATGGTGGTGTATAATCCCTTTATTCCCACTTTGCTGAGTGTTTTTATCATAAATGGGTGGTATACCTTAATTGAATGTTTTTCCGCATCTATTGATATGATCATCTGGTTTTTGTTTTTCCTTTTGTTTATGTGATGTATTACATTTATTGATTTGTGACTATTGAACAATTCTTGCAACCCTGTGAAGAATCACACTTGATCATGGTGGGTGATCTTTTTAATATATATTGCTGGATGTGGTTTGGCAATATTTGTTTGAGGATTTTAGCATCTACGTTCATCAGCAATATTGCCCTGTAGTTTTCTTTCTTGGTTGTGTTTTATCTGGTTTTGGGATCAGGGTGATGCTGGCCTCATAAAAAGAGGCTGGGAATTTTCCCTCATCTTGGATTTGTTTGGATAGTGAGAGAGGGGTAGGGGTTAGCTCTTCCTTCAATGTTTTCTAAAATTCTCCTGTGAAACCATCCAACCCAGGACTTTTTGTGCTGGGAGTTTTTGACTACTGTTTCAATTTCACCAGCTGTTATCAGTCTGTTCAGGCTTTCTGCTTCTTCATTCAGTGTTGGAAGTTTATATTTTTCTAGAAATTTGTCCATTTCATTGAGGTTTTCAAATTTCTTAGCATAGTAGTTTCTTACAATCTTTTGCATGTCTGTGGTATGACTTGTTATTTCTCCTCTTTATTTTCTGATATAATTTATTTTGGTCCTCTCCCTTTTTTTCTTGATAAGTCTGCTTAAAGGTTTGTCGATTTTGTTTATCTTTTCAAAGAAACAGCTCCTGGATTGGTTGATCCTTTGAGTTATTCTTTTAGTCTCTATGCCGCTCAATTCTGCTATGCTTTTGTTTATTTCTTTTCTTCGACTCACTCTGGGTTTTGTTTGTTGTTGTTTCTCCAGTTCTTGAAGCTGGAGGGTTAGGAAATTTACTTGAAATGTTTCCATTTTTTTTCTTTAGGTAGGCCTGCATTGAAATGAACTTCCCCCTCAGGACTGCTTTTGCTGTGTTCTATAGGTTTTGGACTTTTGTGTGTTAATTTTAATTTTTTTCCAGAAACTTTTTGATTTCTTCTTTGACCTCATTAGTGACCTGTTCATTGCTTAATAGTGTCTCTTCAGTCTCCATGAGTTTGAATGTCTTTGAGTTTATTCCGTGCGGTTGGTTTCTACTTTCAAGCCCTTGTATTCTGAGGAAATGCTTGTTATGATTACAGGGTTTTTTGTTATCTTTTTTTAAATTTCTTGAAGCTTGTTTTGTGTTCTATTATGGGGTGTATCTTTGAAAATGTTCCATGTGTATTTGAAAAGAATGTGCATTTTGCTTCTTTAGGATGAAAAGTTCTATATATGTCATTTAAGTCCATTTGATCTAATACCTCATTCATTTCCACAATATTCTTGATGTGTTGTTTGGAAGATCTATCCATTATTGATACTAGGTTTTTAAAATCCCTGACTATCAGTGTGTTACTGTTATATCTTTCTTGAAGTCCTCCAAGATTTTCTATATATATTTGGGTGCTCCTATATTGGGTGTCTATAGGATTACAATGTCTATGTATTCTCTTTTTTTTAATTTATTTAATTTATTTTTTCAAAAACATTTGTCTCAGCCTTCCCCCTGCCACCTTTCCATGCTCCCTCCCCCCTCACTCCCTCAATCCTCCCTCTTTGGTTTTATCCATGACTCCTTGGTACACCTTCCCCGACACTCCCATTCCCTTCATTTTCCCCATCCCCCGCTCCCTCCATCTCTTGTCTTCGTTCGTTTCTTTTCCATTCAGTGTTGTTGGTCTTATTTTTCTTGCATCTTTGTATTGTTGGTTAGGTTCCGCGTACAGGTGAGATCATATAGTATCTCTCTTTTGCCCCCTGGCTTGATTCACTTAGCATAATGTTCTCTAGTTCCATCCATGCTGTAGCGAAGTATAGTAGTTCTTTTTTTTCTTTCTGCTGCGTAGTATTCCATTGTGTAAATGTAAAATAGTTTTTTGATCCACTCATCTACTGATGGTCATTTAGGTTGCTTCCAATACTTGGCTATTGTCAATTGTGCTGCTATGAACATTGGGATGCATAGGTTTTTTTGAATTGGCATTTTGGGATTCTTAGGGTATAGTCCCAGCAGAGGAATCACTGGATCAAAAGGCAGTTCCATTTTCAGCTTTTCGAGGAAATTCCACACTGCTTTCCACAGTGGCTGCACCAGTCTACATTCCCACTAACAGTGGACGAGGGTTCCTTTTCTCTACAGCCTCGGCAGCACCTGTTGTTTGTTGATCTGTTTATGATGGCCATTCTGACCGGTGTGAGGTGATACCTCATGGTGGTTTTGATCTGCATTTCTCTGATGGCTAGTGAGGCCGAGCAACCAAAATGTATCTGGGACCTCTGTAACTCTTCCTTGGAAAAGCATCTGCCCAGGTCCTTTGCCCATTTTTTTCATTGGATCATTTGTCTTCCAGGAGTGGAGTTGAGTGACTACTTTATATATTTTAGAGATCAATCTTCTATCTGATGTATTATTAGCAAATATATTTTCCCATAGGGTTGGCTCCCTTTTCATTTTGCTGATGTGTTCTTTAACCCTGCAGAAGCTTCTTATTTTGATGAGGTCCCACTTATTTATTCTTTCCTTTATGTCCCTTGCCTTAGGAGACATATCGGTGAAAAAATTGCTGCGTGGGATATCTGAGAGTTTCCTGCCAATGTTCTCCCCTAGGACTTTTATGGTGCAGCCACATATATTTAAGTCTTTTATCCATCTTCAGTTTGTTTTTGTGTATGGTGTCAGCTGATGATCCAGTTTCAATTTTTTGCATGTAGCCGTCCAGCTTGCCCGACACCATTTGTTGAAGAGCCTATTATTGCTCCATTTTAGGATTCTGCTCCCTTTGACAAATATTAGGTTCCCATATAGACCTGGGCTTATTTCTGGGCTTTCTCTTCTGTTCCTCTGGTCTATGGGTCTGTTCTTGTGCCAGTACCAAATTGTTTTGAGTATGGTGGCTTTGTAGCAGAGTTTGATGTCCGGTATTGTGATCCCTCCTACTTTGTGTTTCTTTCTAAAAATTCTTGCAGCTATTCGGGGTCATTTACAGTTCCATATAAATTTTTGAAATGTCTGTTCTATTTCTGTGAAATACATCATTGGTATCTTAATAGGGATTGTGTTGAATCTATAAATTGTTTTGGGTAGTATGGACATTTTGATGATATTAATTCTTCCAATACATGAGCACGGTATATGCTTCCATTTACTTGTGTCTACCCCAATTTCTTTCTTCAATGTTGTATAGTTTTCTGCATACAGGCCTTTTACCTCCTTGGTTAAATTTATTCCTAGGTACTTTATTTTTCTGCCCGCTATATTGAATGGTATTTCTTTCTGATTTCTTCTTCTATTTCATTGCTGGTGTACAAAAACGCCTTTGATTTCTGAATATTGACTGTATCCTGCTATTTTGCCAAATCGACTTACTAGATTGAGTAGTTTTTTGGTAGAGTCTATGGGGTTTTCTATGTATGCTATCATGTCATCTGCAAACAGTGATAGTTTTACTTGCTCCTTTCCTACGTGGATGTCTTTTATTTCTTTTTCTTGTCTGACCGCTGTGGCTAGGACTTCCAATATGATGTCGAAAAGAAGTGGTGAAAGTGGACATCCTTGTAATGTTCCTGATCTTAGTGGGAAAGGTTTTAGTTTTTGCCCGTTGAGTATGATGTTGGCTGTAGGTTTTTTAGATATGGCTTTATTACATTGAGGAATGCCCCATTTATTACCATTTTGCTGAGTGTTTTGATCATACGTGGGTGCTGTACCTTATCGAATGCTTTTTCTGCATCTATCGAGATGATCATGTGGTATTTGTGTTTTCTTTTATTTATGTGATGTATTATGTTTATTGACTTGTGTATATTGAACATTCCCTATATCCGCGGGATGAATCTCACTTGATGATGGTGGATAATCCTTTGAATGTATTGCTAGATGTGGTTTGCCAATATTTTGTTGAGCTTGTTAGTGTCTATGTTCATCACCAAAATTGGCCGGTAGTTTTCTTTCTTTGTAGGGTCTTTTTCTGGTTTTGGGATTTAAGTGATGCTGGCCTCATAGAAAGAGTCTGGGAGTGTTCCCTCCTCTTGGATTTTTTGGAATAGTCTGAGAATGACAAGGGTTAGCTCTTCCTTAAATGTTTTGTAAAATTCTCCTGTGAAACCGTCCAAACCTGGGCTTTTGTGTGTCGGCAGTTTCTTGATTACTGCTTCATTTCCCCAGCTGTCATCTGTCTGTTCAAGCTTTCTGTTTCTTCCTCCTTCAGTGCTGGAAGATTATACTTTTCTAAAAATTTGTCCATTTCATTAAGATTTTCAAATTTCTTGGCATATAATTGTTGATAATAGTTTCTGATGATCATTTGTATTTCTGTGGTATCAGTTGTTATTTCTCCTCTTTCATTTCTGATATTATTAATTTTGGTCCTCTCTCTTTTTTTCTTGATGAGCCTGCTGAAAGGATTTTCAATTTTATTTATCTTTTCAAAGAACCACCTTCTCGCTTGGTTGTTCCTTTGAATTGTTCTTTTCATCTCTATGTCATTGAGTTCTTCACCAATCGTGACTATTTCCTTCCTTCTACTTGCTCTGGGATTTATTTGTTGTTGTTTCTCCAGTTTTTGAAGTTGTAGTGTTAGATCTTTTATTTGAAATGTTTCTATCTCTCTTAGGTAAGCCTGTATTGCTATGAACTTCCCTCTCAGGACTGCCTTTGCTGTGTCCCATAGGTCTTGTGCTGTTGTCTGTTCATTTTCATTTGTTTCCAGAAATTGTTTGATTTCTTCTCTTTTCTCATTATTGACCCATTCAGTGTTTAATACTCTACTGTTCAGTGTCTATGAGTTCACAAGTTTTTGGAGTTTCTCTTTGAGAATGATTTCCAGTTTCAAGCCCTTGTGGTCCGAGAAAAAGTTCGGTATTATTTCAATTTTCCTGAATTTTCTGAGGCTTGTTTTGTGTCCTGTCATGTGGTCTATCTTTGAAAAACTGCCATGAGCATTTGAAAAGAATGTATATTTTGCTTCTTTGCGATGTAAGATTCTATATCTGCCAGTTAAGTCTATTTGATTCAGTGCATCATTCAGCTCCACAATATCCTTATTGATGTTTTGTTTGGAAGATCTGCCCATTTTTGACAGTGGGGTGTTGAAATCCCCTACTATCAGTGTGTTGCTCTCTATATCTTTTTTGAAGTCATCCAAGGGTTTCCTTATAAACTTGGGATCCCCTGTGTTGTGTGCATATAAGTTTACAATGTTTTTGTCGTTTTGATAGATTCTGCCTTTAAGTATTATAAAGTGCTCCTCTGGGTCTCTTTTTATGGCCTTTGTTTTGGAATCTATTTTGTCTGAAATAAGTATTGCAACTCCAGCTTTCTTCTCTTGCCCATTTGCTTGGAATATTTTTTTCCATCCCTTTACTTTCAATCTGTGTAGGTTTTTTGCTCTGAGGTGTCTCTTGTAGGCAGGTTATATGTGGGTCATGTTTTCTTATCATTTCAGCTATCCTGTGTCTTTTGATTGGGGCATTTAGTCCATTTACATTGAGAGTTATTACTGATAAAAGTGTATTCATTTTTTTTCTGTTTGTACTTGTGTTTTTCTCTTTCTCACTCTTTTCCTTCATCTTCTTAATCCAGTGCCTTTAGCATATCTTGGAGTGCTGGTTTAGTAGAGATGTATTCTTTTAGCCTTCTTATGTCTGGGAAACTCCTTATTTCCCCTTCTATTTTCATTGAGAACCTTGCTGGGTAGAGCACCCTAGGTTGTAGGCCCTTGCTTTTCATTACTTGGAATATTTGTTGCCATTCCCTTCTGGCTTGTAGTGTTTCTGTTGAGAAGTCAGCTCCCAGGTGTATCAGGGCCCCCTTGAATGTTACTCTCACCTTCTCCCTTGCTGCCTTGAGGATTCTCTTTTTTTTGACATTTGCCATTTTAATGATGATGTGTCTTGGCATGGACCTCCTTGGATCCCTCTTGAATGGGTCCTCTGTGCCTCCTGGATCCATTTGACTTTTTCTCTCTTCAAATTGGGGAAATTTTCCTTAATTACTTTTTCATAGAAGTTCTCTTTCCTTACTCCTCTTCTTCTTCTGGTATCACTACTATGCATATATTATTGCGTTTCAGGTTGTCCTGAATTTCCCTAAATGACTCTTCGTTGTTGTTTTTTTTTCTTTTTTTGAGTCTTTTTTCCATTTATTGTTCTTTCTGGGAGCTTTTTTCTACCTTGTCCTCTAGCTAGCTGATTTGTTCCTCTGCTTCATCTGGCCTGCTTTGGATTCCTTCTACTGTATTCTTCAATTCAGAAATGGTATTCTTCATATCCTCTTGTGTCTTCTTGATTGTTTGTATATCCTTTTCCCGGTTGCTATAGTTTACTGTAAGATCCTGATAGTTTCTCTGAAGTTTCTCATAGTTATCTTTGAACTCGCTGAGCTCATTGAGCTTCCTTAGAGCCATGGTTTTGAATTCAATATCTGATACTTCCCTTGCCTCTATTTCATTTAGCTCTCTCTGTGGGGAGTCCCCTTTTCCACTCATTTGTGGGGAACTTCTTTTTCTTCCCATTTTTGTGAGAGTCTATTAAGTAATTAATTAATTACTTTATTTTTGCCTCTGCTTCAATTGATCCATCTAGATTTCCTGACTTTGTGGATTAAACTTCTATGGTAGTAAGCATGTCTGTTATTTATTTATTTTTTTTGTTTGTTTGTTTGTTTATTTATTTTCCTTTACTTTTTTTTCTGTGCCTGCCTCTGGTGATGTCAGTTGTTGACCCTCTATGACCTTTTGTCATTTGTTTGAGCCTTCTAGGAATCTTCTGTCTGTGTCTGACTCCTGCTTTGCGCAGTTCTGTGACCTCTATGGCCAGGGATCCACTATTTCTGTGGATTACTCTGCACTCTCATGCCGGCTCCTTAAGCACGCTCCATGGCCTGCAGGATCCCCCGCCCGCCAGTGCTCGAGAGTGCTTGCCCTCTCCCAGGGGGCTTATTTGCGACCTTGCATACTCTTCTGGCCCCCCAGGCTGCTGGGCACCCCGGCTCTAGTCAGTTTAGGGTCTTCTATTGTGCGCTTTGCCTGCTTTTGGCTCTTTGGGTGCGTTGCTTGCCCTCACCAAATGGAGACTATGGAAATGGGAGGAAGTCAGCTCCAGGACTCTCCGGTTAATCCTGTCTCCAGGCTCTCCTCCAGAGACTCTGGGCAGCTCTGTGACCCCTTCAGCTGGGATCCACTATTTTTTGCCAACCACTCTGCACTTGGGGGCCTGCACGTGTCGTGTTACGCCTGCCCTGGCTGATTTGTGCACTCCCTCGCAGGCCCTGTCAGCGCCAATCTGCGGGAGTACTCGTCAGCCCGCGCAGGTCCACATACACACTCGCCATCCGTCGCCAGCCACTCTGCACGAGTGTGCGTGGCTGCACTGGGTGGTTTTGGGCTGTCTATTGTGTGCTTTTCAGCTTTTGGCTCTTTAGGGTTGTGGTTTGTTCCCGCAGAGTGGAGACTAAGGAAAGGAAAAGGAGTCCGGACACCCTGGTTCCTCCTCCCGTTCTTTCCCCAACACCTTTGTCTCCAGTCTCTCCTCAGGGGTCTCTGGGCAGTTCTGTGACCCCTTCGGCCAGGGACCCACTATTTCTGCGCACTGCATTGTAATTGTGGGCCGTCTGGCTCGTCTGCGCCCTGCTTCTGCCTCTTTGGGGGTGCTTCCTCCAGCACCAAAATGGAGACTACTGAATGGGGAGGGAGTTGGGACTCCCCGGTTCCTCCTCCCGTTCTTTCCCCCATGCATCCATCTCTAGTCTCTCCTCAAGGCTTTCTATGCAGCTGTGTAACCCCTTTGGCCAGAAATCTGTTATTTCTTCCAGCTTGTCTGCACTTAACCCCCCAGCTCACATGCGCACACGCTTTATGTGGAGCGCACAAAAGGCAGGTTAATTGATTCCCTTATGTCTGAGCGAGATGGTAGCTGCAGAGTGGGAAGTGAGTTATTACCGGGTCTCCACCAGCCACGGTCTCAGTTCTCTTCACAAAGTTTTCCTCACCAATCTTTTCCCAGGCACCAGATCACTCTGCTGCCGCCTCTACCCAGAGGGCGACTACCACTGCAAATTTTTGCTTTGGCTCTTTAAATGTCTCTTTGCATCCCCAGCCACCTGACTCTGGCAGAGAATGCCCCTAAGCTTTTTGTGTTTGCGTTTTGTCTGTCCGTTTTCCTGGTTTCAGCTGCTGTATTCTAGGGGTCCCTGTTTATGTTTCAGACCCTGTTCTTCTCAGGGGGATCCAACTGGCCGTTTCAATGTCCCTCTGGTGCTGGTGCCTGTGGACATCCAGCCCACCCTCTCGAGCCTCCACTGCACTTCTCACCCATTGGGATGTGTGAGAGTTGAATCCACTGTCTGTCTGCAGCTCCAAGGCTCCTCTCCCTCTATCGTTCCATTGTTTCCCAGGTGATTTCTCCACTATTTATTTGCAATTCCAATTTGGTCTTGGGAGGAGGTCAGCATAACTCCCATTCACTCCACCATCTTAGCTCCTCCTCAGAGATCTTGTGGGTTCTGTTCCATACCACAGGATAAAGCAAGTCTAATTTTTTTTGCTGGTAGAGGGTCTTTTCTCCAATTTGTAAAATACGCAACACCTTGATAGATCCAGAATTTGTAGGAATCATAAAGAATTCTGCTGAATAAATTTCGCCCTTGTAATTCCTGGTCCAGGCGCAAGTTTCAATGTCATCCCCAGGTGCGGTCCCCCGCCCCCTTGCCAGGTGCTAAGCCCCTCCGGACGCTGCCGCCACCCTGGACTTCAGGCATCTCAGATGGTTCCTGCAGGAAACGACTGTAGATCCACATTATTGTTCGAACTGTTTATGTCCTCTTGATGGATTTTTCCTCTAAGTATTATAAAGTGTCCTCCTGGGTCTCTTTTATTTATTTATTTTTATTGTAAAAATATATTTGTCTCCACCTTCCCACCACCGCTTTCCCCTACCTCCTCCTCCACTTCCCTCCCTCAATTCTTCTCCACTTTGGCTTTGTCCATGGGTCCTTTATACGTGTTCCTTGAATTGACCCTTCCCTTCCCTTTCCCTGCCCCACCCCCTCCTTTCTTCTTGACTCTGTTGGTTTCTTTTTTCTTTCAATGTTGCTGGGTCTCTTTTTATGGCCTTTGTTTTGAAATCTATTCTGTCTGATATAACTATTGCTACCTCTGCTTTTTTTTCCCTGTCCATTAGCTTGGAATATTTTTTCCCATCCCTTTACTTTCAGTCTGTGTAGTTCCTTTGTTCTGAGGTGGGTCTCTTGTAGGCAGCATATGTGTGCCTTATGTTTTTATATCCATTCAGCTGTCCTATGTCTTTTGATTGGGGCATTGAATCCATTTACATTTAAAGTTATTGTTTATAGGTACTTATTCACTTTTTTCCCTTTGTACCTGTGATCCTCTCTCACTCTTTTCCTTCGTCTTCTTAAAGCAGTCTTTTTAGCATATCTTGTAGTGCTGGTTTGGTGAATTGTATTCTTTTAGCTTTCTTCTGTCTGGGAAATTCCTTTCTTTGCTTTCCATTTTAATAGAGAGCCTTATTGGGTAGAGTAGTCTTGGCGGGAGCCCCTTACTTTTCATTACATGAAATATTTTTTGCCATTCCATTTTGGCTTGCAGTGTTTCTGTTGAGAAGTCAGCTTCTAGCCGTATCGGGGCTCCCTTACTGTTACTACCTGTTTCTCCCTTAGTGCCTTCATTTTCTCTGCTTGTGTTTGATATTTTCCATTTTAATTATTATGTGTCTTGGAGTGGGCATATTTAGGTTCCTCTTCAATGGGTCCCTCTGTGCTTCCTGAACATGCGTGATTTTTTTTTTCTCTCCTCCAATTGTGGAAATTTTCCATCATTACTTTTTCAAACAGGTTCCCTCCCGTGTTCCTTTTCTCCTTCTGATATTCCTATTATGCAGGTGTTATGTTTCAGGTTGTCCTGCATTTCCCTCAACACCTCTTAATTCTTTGTAGTATTTTTTTCATTTTCTCGCTCTTTCTGGGAGCTTTTATCCACCTTGTCCTCCAGCTCACTAATTCGATCCTTTTCTTCACTGAGCCTGCTTTTGATTCCTTCTACTGCGTCCTTCAATTTGGAAATTGTATTTTCATTTCTTCTTGTCTCTTATTGATAGTTTCTGTGTCTTTTTTCATGCTTATATAGTTTGCAATAAATTCCTCATGGTTTCTCTGTATTTTTTGGTAATTCTCTTGGAGCTCACTGAACTTCCTTATAACCATTTTTTTGAACTCAGTATCTGATAGTTTACTTGCCTCTATTTCATTTAGTTCTCTTTGTCGGGATTCCTCCTTTCCCTTTTACTGGGAGGTGTTCCTTTTCCTTCCCATTTTTTGTGAGACTCTTCTTTTTTGCCTCTGCTTCTTAAATTGATCTATCTTGATTTTCTGACTTTGTGATGTGAACTTCTATGTTAGGAGACTGCTTCTGTTTGTTTGTTTGTTTCTGTATCTGCCTCAGATTCTCTCAGCTGTTGACTCTGTCTGATTGTAGGCAGTCTTTAAGAAACCTCCAGGAATTTACTGCCCATGTCAATCTCTTCCAGTTGTTAACCTAGTTACTGTGCTCTCAGCAGTCAGGGTGCGGCAGAGTCCCTCCTGTGGGTGCAGCTATTGTGTCCTTTCACACTGCTTCCACTCTTGGGTAATGGTCTGCCTGAGCAAGATGGTTGCTGCTGTATGTGGGAAGAGTCAACATCTGGATACTCCCAGCTACTCCCTCAGTTCTCTCCCCAATGTCTCCATCACCAGACTCTTCTCAAGCATCTGTGGACCATCTGTGCCCCTTTCAGCCAGGGACCTACTATCTGTGACTGCCGCTCTGTACTCAGCAGTTGTGCTTTCCCAACACCGGCCAGGCTGTGCCTCCTGGCGACAGGATTATTTTGTCCCTTCATGCTGCTGCTGCTCCAGAGAGTGTTCTGCCTGAGCAATATTGCAGCTGTGGAATGGGGGTTGAGTCAGCACCGGGACCCCACTATCTACTTTCTCAGTTCTTTCCCCAAAGCCTCCCTCTCCAGTCTCTCCTCAGGCGGCTCCAGCTCACTCTGCCCCCAACTCTCCCAGAGTCCAGGGAATGTGGCTGCCACTACAAATTTTTGCGTTGACCCTTTAAATGGCTCTTTGCATCTCCAGCCACCCATCTCTGGCAGAGAGCAACCCTGCCACTTTTTACAATGGCTGTTATCTGTGTGTTTTTTGGGGTCTGGTGCTGAAGGTCAAAGATCCCAACCTATGGTTTAGACCCCACTCTTCTCAGGGGGATCCAACTGGCTGTTTCAATATCCCTCTGGTGCTGCTGCCGTGGGTGCCTATTCCACCTTCTCGAGCCTCTGCCACACTCCTTACCATTTAGGTTTTGCCAAAGCCGATTCTTCTGTTTGTCCGAGGTTTTAAGGCTCCTCTCTCACTATTGTTCAGTTGATTTCTATGTGATTTGTCCACAATTTAGTTGTAATTCCAGATTGGTCCTGGGAAGAGGACAGTGTGACTTCCACTTACTCCTTAGCCCTCTTGAAGTCTCCTCTTCAAAAAGTTTTATTCTGTTTCTGCTCTTTTCTATCTTTCAAAAACTCCAATTACACATCCTTTGCATTCCTCAAAGTTTTCCCACAGTTCACTAACGCTCTTTCCTTTACTTTTTTCTTCCTTACTTCATTTCTCCCTCCCTTCTCAATCTCCCACATTTATTTTTCCCTTCTTTTTTTCTCATTCCTTCTTCTATTCCTTTTTTATTCTTTGAGTCTTTTTTCTCTCTTTTTTTTTTCATTTTAGTTACTTATTATAGCTATGTTCTAACATTTACTGGTCCTTACTCCTGCCATTTCTAATTTTATATTAATATCACCTGGTTAGGTTTTTTTGTTTGTTTGTTTGTTTTTTGTTTTTTTTTTACATCTCAGAGCTGATAGTTTCTATGGTAATTTCCATGTTTTCTCAGGCATGGAAGTTTGATTCTTTATATCTTCTAAGTTTTTACTTAACATTTTGAACATATAGAACACAGTAATAATGACCACTTTAGAGTTCTTGTCTGCTAATTCCAATATCTGTCCTAACAGTTTTGGATTTGATTGACTGATTAATTATTCTCCTCATTTTGGGCCTTATTTTCCTGCTTCTTTTCACACCTTGCTACCTTTGATTTGATGCCAGCCACTGTGATTTTTACCTTGTTGGGTTCTGGAAATTTTTCTATTCCTGTAAGTATTCTTGAACTTTGTTCATGGATACAGCTTCATTATTTTGAAACAGTTCAGTTTTTTCAGGTTGGGTTTTTATGGTTTGTTAGGAATGTATAGAACAGTGTTAAGTCTAGAGCTAATTATTTCTTACTGTTGAGACAAGAACTGCCAGAGTACTCTTACCCAACACTCTATAGTTATGACTTTTCCCCAGTATGATTAGTGATAACACACTATTCTGGCTCAGTGTGGTTATCAGGCACTGTTTTCTCTGATTCTATGTAATGATTCTTACCCTCGTCTCAGATGGTTTATTCATGCTTTCAACAATACTAAGTTCTAGAGTGGAATCCTTTGCAGATCTTCATAGTCTTCTCTCTGTACACCTTTATTTTTTCTGGTACTTGGCACAGCTATCTATAGTTGCTTTGGTTTCCGTAGACTTTCAGCTCTGCCTCCTCAACTCAGGGAGACCACCAGATTCTGCCGGAATTATCTTTCCTACACCACAAACTGGAAATGCTCTAAAATAGTAAGTTGGGTTAATCATGCATTTTACCTCATTTCTCTCCCTCTCTCAAAGATTATTGTCCTCCACTGACTGATTTAAAGTGACTCAAACACTGTTGTTTCATATATTTGTCTGGGCTCTGTGATTGTTTCAGACAAGAATATAAATATGGTCCCTTTTGTTCTACCTTGTCTAGAAGTGGAAATGTGATCATTTCATTTTAAAATTAAAAAAAAAAAATCTCAAGACTGAGAATGCCAGAAAGACTTAGCACTATAGTAAGTCATAGAGCTGAAATTCATAGCCTGTTCTTAGGATTTCTGCTTCAAAGACATTATCTTAGAAGTATCCATATGGCTAGAAACACTGCAGATTTCCTCCCAAGCTAAGGTTTTTTTTAAATAATTGTTCATTTATGTTTAATCTTTGGATTTTGTTTGTTTGTTTGTTTTATATTTTTAAGACTACACGTGAAAAACTACTTTGGGATGTTTATCTACTTTACATCTCTCTTTTCAGAGAGAATAACATTTTTGAGAATTCCATTTTCTAATACCTGGGATCTGTTGTGAATCGATAGAGAACCTTTCTCTCTGGGTAAGTGTTCAGTTTCTGCCCTTATCTCTTAGGCTCACTTATAGGTCATACTCTTCCCTGGTTCAGATCGTTTGCTCATTTCTTCCTCTGGTAGAGTACACTTCTGTCTTCTTCTTCACCAAATTTCAACCATTATTTGAATCCCATCCCGAGCTCTATTTCTACTAGGAAGACTTTCCCACTTACTCAGTTTCACTTCTATAACATCATGCTAGGTTCATTTGGACAAGATGCTACTGAGGTCTCTATCAGCTCTTAAACAAGTTTTGCAGGGGCCAAGACTACTCTAGCTCCTCTTTTACTTATATCATTTGAAATTAATTGACCCTGAATTTTATCTTAAAATTGGATTATTTATCCTCTCCACTCTGTGACAAGCTGCCCATCATTAATAGTTTCTAAATAAATCTTGTGGAAAGCATGGATGAATGACTTTTTTTATTCATTCAATTTGTATTTTCTTTTTCCTTGTAACCAGAAAATAAGTTTCCTGAAGACAGAGCTAATGTATTTTGTGTATTTGATCTTATATACAAGGCCTTTACTACCCTGGATGCATTTTTGAGTGTCTGGAAAACTATGATTCCAAGAAACTATTCATGATCTGATTTTCCAAAATTATGGTCCCATGTTCAGCGGATAATAGGGTGAGGAAAAAGAAGGTTTATGGTTGTTCATATGAAAAATAATATAGTAATTAATAAATAATAATACAAGGATAAACTGTGTTACACGTAGTCAAGACTGTAAACCTAGTTTTGCCCCAGGCTGTATATGGTCCAAATGTAAACACATTTGAGTGGACAATGAAATGGCTCTGGAACACAGAGTTTAGCAAGACAGTCATGCTTACACAGAGAAACAAAGATGCAGACAGTGCAGGCACACTCAGATTTTATTGTTTGTTTGATACATTTGCTGTTTTGAGGCTTATATTTAATGTTAGTCTGTTGAATGATTTACAGGTATACTCATGCACTGAAATAAAGGGCTTCATTATAAATATTCCTCCTTGTGGTGTAGTATACATTACATTTTTCAATGCTGTAAACATAAACAGAAAAGTGTTTTCTCTGTGACAAGGACAAATGTCAGTTTGAATTTGAGTATTCATTATTACAGTTCTGATCCAAGGGGTAAACACAAAAATGCTTTATAATTATAAATTATATTCTATAAACATTTTTAATAAGAAGCAATAAAAGTTAACATATAAAAGTAATACATTTAGAAATGAATGTTAAGCAAAAATAGGAAAATAAAATCCATCCCTATTTCCATCATAGATAAGCACCGATAACATTCTAGTGCATACTCTCTGCTTTGTTATATACATATTTTATTCAAAATGTAAATATATTGAATATATTTTGTTACATGATTTTTTTATTTATTGACACAGAAACTATTCAACATATATTGATAAAAATTTCCAGATCATCATTTTTCACTGTTGCTTAGCATTTCAAGTATGGACCTACTGTAATTTATTTATCCAAACCCCTAATTTTGATAATTATGTTTGTGAACAGTATTTTTGCTGTCATGAAATTAAAGGAATAAGAGTCCTTGCAGCTAAAACCTTTATATACCTCCTTAATTACTTTCTTAAAATAAATCTCTAAAAATGGAATTCTTTGGTCGGGAAGTGTGCATAATTCCAAGACTTTTGACACCAAAACTACCCTCATTTCAACTTAATCTCCCAACAATGCATGAAAGAGTTTTGAAATTATTTTATTTTTATTTATAACCTTAATGAAGGAAAATTTTAAAGCATCCATATTGAGAAAATCAGGATGCAGAAGAATCAAGAGCACACAACATTAACACCAGAATTATAACCCTAATTCCTATGTTCCTTGTATTCTCAGAAGAGTGCTCATTACATCTACCCAAGTGGTGTTTGGAAAAACTGAGCCTGGGAGATTCCTTGAACACAATTAAGGTTTGTTAGTCAAAAACATACTGAAAACAAAGTTAAACAAGCAATATTCAGAAGCTGTGATGGTAACAGAATGAGTCCGGCCTTTATGCTGGTCATTTCAATTTAAATAACTTGTCATCGGGAAGCAGCAGAAAGTAATTTTTCTTCTTTTTCCAAGAATGAAGTATGGTTTTCTTGAGAATATGGTTCCTTTTTTACCTTGGCTCTTATCACATAATAAAAATCCGTGATATTTGTGAAATTAGTACTTCAACTTTGTTTGGTTCTAATAGAAATTAAAAATGAGTTTTGTATATTTTCTCATGAAGTGTTAGCTCTTCTTAAAACATTTATTTAATTTACAAAGAATTCTTTGACTATATATTTTGAGTGAGACTTGAAGAAGTTGTAATACTACACAGCAGAAAGAAATAAAGAAGTTCTACCATTCACGATAGCATGGATGGAACTAGACAGAATTAAGCTAAGTGAAATAAGCCAGGGGGTGAAAGACGAATACCATATGATCTCACCTATAAGTGGAACCTAACCAACAAAACAAATAAGCAAGAAAAATATAACCAGCAACATTGAAAGAAAAGAGAAACCAACAGAATCAAGAGGGAAAGCAGGGGAAGATAAAGGAAGGGTCAAGTCAAGGAACATGTATAAAGGACCCACGGACAAAGCCAAAGTGGGAAAGCACTGAAGGAGGGGAAAGTGGTAGTGGAAAGGTGGAGACAAATATATTTGAAAAAAAGAGAAAAAGATGGTGGAGGAGTGAATGGGAGTCACACTGACCTCCTCCCAAGACCAAATTGGAATTGTGACTAAATAGTGGAAAAATCACCGGGAAAACAATGGAACAATAGAGGGAGAGGAGCCTTGGAGCTGCGGACAGACAGTGGAATCAACTTTCACACATCCAAAGGGGTGAGAAGTGTGGTAAAGGCTCCAGAGGGTGGGCTGGGCACCCATGGGCACCAGCACCAGAGGGTCAGTGAAATGGCCAATTGGAGCCCCTTGAGAAAAACAGGGTCTGGATCATAAACAGGGAACCCTAGACTACAACAGATGAAACCAGGAAAACACACAGACAAAACTCAACCCTGAAAAGCTTAAGGGTGCTCTTTGCTAGAGATAGGTGGCTAGAGATGCAAAGAGACATTTAAAGGGTCAACGCAAAAATTTGCAGTGGCAACCGCCTTCCTTGATCTCTGGGTAGAGGCAGCAGGAGAGTGGGCTGGTACCTGAGGAAAGTTTGGTGAGGAAAACTTTGTGAAGAGATGTGAGACGGTGGCCAGCAGAGCACCAGAGATAACTCACCTCCCACTCTGCAGCTACCATCTCGCTCAGGCATAAGAGAATCAATTAACCTGCCTTTTGCTTGCTCTTCACACAGCTTGTGAGTGTGTGGGCTGGGGGATAAGTGCAGACTGGCTGGAAGAAATAAAGGATCCCTGGCCAAAGGGGACACACAGCTGCATAGAGACTCATGAGGAGAGACTGGAGATGGAGGGGAGGGGGAAATAACTGGAGGATTATCTGAGATTCCCAGAGCGGACTCCCTCCCCATCCCCCAGTTGCCATTTTGCGCAGGCAGTCCACGCCCCCAAAGAGGCAGAAGCGGGAGTGCTAGCTGGAAGGTGTGCAATTACAATACGGTATGCAGAAATAGTGGATACCTGGCTGAAGGAGTAACAGAGCTGCACAGAGACCCTCAGGGAGAGCCTGGAGACAGAGGCATTGGGGAAAGAACAGAAGGAGCAATTGGGGAGTCTCCATTCCTTCCCCTTTCTGTAGCCCCCATTGTGTTTGGGCAGACCACAACCCCAAAGAGCCAAAAGTGGGAAAGCACACAATAGATGGACCAAAACTGCCCAGTGGAGGGGCTCACTCACTAGCGGCCGGCGAGGGTGTGCGCAGACCTGCACCGGAGTGGTAGGTGAGGGCTCAGGCTGGCCAGCACGTGCATGGGCTGCCGAGAACACTTGCAGACCAGCACACATGCCAGCTGGCTAGTGCAAAGTGGTCCACAGAAATAGCGGATCCCTGGCAGAAGTGGTCACAGAGCTGCCAAGAGACCCTCGAAGAGAGACTGGAGACAGAAGCACTGGGGAGTCCTGGTGCTGATTCTTCTTAATTCCACGATCTCCGTCTTGTTCAGGAAGACTACTTCCCTGAGTTACAGCAGCCTATAAGGGGACAATAGTCCGCCATCAGGAAGCACTGGTCCACCCTGTGGTGCCTAAGCCTGACAGATGAGGACATAGTGACCAGACTGACAATCACAGGAGACAGACACAGAGAGCAGATTCCTGAAAGGCTTTAAAAAAACCACCCAAGGTTAGATAAGGTCAACAACTGACACCATCAGAGGCAGAAAGAGAAATAAAAGTAAATAAATAAATAAATAAATAAATAAATAAAAAGACCCGCCTACTACCATAGAAGTTTAATCCACAAAGTCAGGAAATCTAGACTGCTCAATTGAAAAATAATTAAATAAATAAACAAACAAACACACAAATAAATAACTTAATAGACTCTCACAAAAAATGCAAAGAAAAAGAAGTTCCCCCCAAATGAGTGGAAAAGGGGACTCCCCACAGAGAGTGCTAAATGAAATAGAGGCAAGGGAACTATCAGATATTGAGTTCAAAACCATGGCTCTAAGGAAGCTCAACGAGCTCAGCCAGCTCAAAGAGAACTATGAGAAACTGCAGAGAAACTCTCAGGATCTTATAGCAAACTATAGCAATCTGGAAAAGTACATAGAAACTATCAAGAAGACACAAGAGGATATGAAAAAATACCATTTCTGAATTGAAGAACACAGTGGAAGGAATCCAAAGCAGGCTGAATGAAGCCGAGGATCGAATCAGTGAGATGAAAGATAAGGTAGAAAGAAGCTCCCAGAAAGAAAAAGAAATGGAAAAAAGGCTGAAAAAGAATGAAGAACCATGTAGGGAAATTCAGGACAACCTGAAACACAATAATATCCGTATAATAGGGATACCAGAAGGAGAAGAAGAGGAGCAAGGGATAGAGAACCTCCTCGAAAAAGTAATGATGGAAAATTTCCCTAATTTGAGGAGAGAAAGGCTCTCATGGATCCAGGATGCACAGAGGACCCCACTCAAGAGGGACTCAAAGAGGTCCACTCCAAGACACATCATCATTAAAATGGCAAATGTCAAAGACAAAGAGAGAATCCTCAAGGCAGCAAGGGACAAGGAGAAAGTAACATACAAGGGGGCTCCAATACGCCTAGGAGCTGACTTCTCAACGGAAACACTACAAGCCAGAAGGGAATGGCAACAAATATTCCAAGTAATGAAAAGCAAAGGCCTACAACCAAGGCAGCTCTACCCAGCAAGGCTCTCAATGAAAATAGAAGGGAAAATAAGGGGTGTCCGAGACAAAGGAAGACAAAAAGTATACAAGTCCACCAAACCAGCAATATAAGATATGCTAAAGGGACTAGTTTAAGTAGATGAAGGAAAAGAGTGAGAAAGAGAAAAACACACATATGCTGCCTACAAGAGACCCACCTCAGAACAAAAGACCTACACAGATTGAAAGTAAAGGGATGGAAAAATGTATTCTAAGCAAATGGGCAAGAGAAGAAAGGAGGGGTAGCAATACTTATATCAGACAAAATAGATTTCAAAACAAAGGCTATAAAAAGAGACCCGGGGGGCACTTTTAATACTCAAAGGAAGAATCTATCAAGAAGACATAAACATTGTAAATTTATATGCATGCAACATAGGAGCACACAGATATATAAGGAAAATCTTGGAGAACTTCAAAAAAGATATAGACAGCAACACACTGATAGTAGCGGATTTTAATACCCCACTGTCAAAAATAGACAGATCTTCCAAACAAAACATGAACAAGTATCTTGTGGAGGGGAATGACACACTGAATCAAATGGACTTAACTGACATATATAGAACCTTACATCCCAAGAAGAAAAATACACATTCTTTTCAAATGTGCATGGAATCTTTTTTAAAGGTAGACCACGTGATAGGACACAATGCAAGCCTCAGCATATTCAGGAAAATTGAAATAATACCAAGCTTTTCCTCGGACCACAAGGGGTTGAAACTAGAAATTATCCTCAAAGAGAAACCTCAAAACCCCCAACTCATGGAGACTGAACAGTGGACTGTTAAACAATGAATGGGTCAATAATGAGATAAGAGAAGAAATCAAAAAATTTCTGGAAACAAATGAAAATGAAGAGACAACTGTCCAAAACCTATGGGACACAGCAAAGGCAGCCTTGAGAGGGAAGTTCATAACAATACAGGCCGACCTTAAAAAGATAGAAACATTTAAAATAAAAGACCTAACACTACAACTTCAAGAACTGGAGAAACAACAACAAATAAATCCCAGATCAAGTAGAAGGAAGGAAATAGTCAAGATGAGAGCAGAACTGAATGACATAGAGAGGAAAAGAACAATTCAGAGAATCAACCAATCCAGAAGCTGGTTCTTTGAAAAGATAAATAAAATTGACAAGCTTTTAAGCAGCCTCATCAAGAAGAAAAGGGAGAGGATCCAAATTAATGATATCAGAAATGAAAGAGGAGAAATAGCAACTGATACCACAGAAATACAAAGGATCGTCAGAAACTACTATGAACAATTATATGCCAAGAAATTTGAAAATCTTGATGAAATGGACAAATTTTTTAAAAAGTATAATCTTCCAACACTGAAGGAGAAAGAAACAGAACGCTTGAACAGACAGATAACAGCTGGGGAAATTGAAGCAGTCATCAAGAAACTCACGACAGACAAAAGCCCAGGGCCAGACGGTTTCACGGGAGAATTTTACAAAACATTTAAGGAAGAGCTAACCCCTGTCCTCCTCACACTATTCCTAAAACTTAAAAAGGAGAGAAGACTCCCAGACTCTTTTTATGTGGCCAGCATCACCTTAATCCCAAAACCAGATAAACACCCTACAAGGAAAGAAAACTACAGGCCAATTGCGCCGATGAACATAGACGTTAAACTCCTCTACAAAACATTGGCAAACCACATCTAGCAATACATTAAAAAAGATTATCCACCACGATCAAGTGGGATTCATCCCAGGGATGCAGAGATGGTTCAATATACGCAGATCAATAAACATAATACATCAGATAAATCAAAGAAAAGACAAAAACCACATGATCATCTCAATAGATGCAGAGAAAGCATTCGACAATGTACAGCACCCATATATGATAAAAACACTCAACGAAATGGGAATAAATCGGGCATTCCTTAACATAATAATGGCCATATATGAAAAACTTACAGCTAACATCATCCTCAACTGGCAAGAACTAAAAGCTTTCCCACTAAGATCAGGAACACGACAAGTATGTCCGCTTTCACTACTTCTCTTCAACATAATATTGGAAGTCATAGCCACAGCGGCCACACAAGAAAACAAAATAAAAGGCATCCAAATAGGAAAGGAGGAAGTGAAACTATCATTGTTTGCAGATGGCATGATAGTATACATAGAAAACCCTGTAGACTCCGCCAAAAAACTATTGAACCTAATAAGTGAATTTGGCAAAACAGCAGGATATAAAGTCCATATTTAGAAATCAAAGGCATTTTTGTATAACAGAAATTAAATATCAGAAGAAGTAATCAGGGTAAAAATATCATTCGATATAGCAACAAGAAAAAATAAAGTACATAGGAATAAATTTAACCAAGGAGGTAAAAGACCTGTATACAGAAATCTATACAACATTGAAGAAAGAAATTAAGGAAGACACAAATAAATGGAAGTATATACCATGTTCATAGACTGGCAGAATTAATATCATCAAAATTGAGAAAAAAAAAAACAAAGCAGGAGGGATCCGAATACTGCACATCAAACTATTTTACAAAGCCACTATACTCAAAACAATGTGGTACTGTCACAAGAACAGACTCATAGAACAGTGGAACACAATAGAAATCCCATAAATAATCCCAGGTCTATATGGGCATCTAATATTTGATAAAGGGGGCAGAAGCATAGAGTGGAGTAAAAATAGTCTCCTGAACAAATTCTGTTGGGATAGCTGAGCAGGTACATACAAAAAATTGAAATTTGATCATCAGCTGACACCATACACAAAAATAAACTCAAGATGGATAAAAAAACAAATATAAGTTGCAACACCATAAAAGTTCTAGATGAGAACATTGGCAGGAAACTCCCAGATATCCCACGCAGCAATTTTTTCACCGTTATAACTCCTAAAGGAAGAGACCTAAAGGATATAATAAACAAGTGGGACCTCATCAAAATAAGAAGCTTGCACAGGGCTAAAGAAAACATCAGCAAAACGGGAAGAGAGCCAACCATATGGGAAAATATATTTTCTAATGATACAACAGATAGAGGTTTAATCTCCAAAATATATAAAGAACTCACTCAACTCCACTCCTAGAAGACAAATGATCCAATCGAAAAATGGGCAAAGGTCCTGGGCTTTTCCAAGGAAGAGATAAAGAGTGCCCAGAGTCATTTGAAAGGATGCTCAGCATCACTAGCCATCAGAGAAATGCAGATCAAAACCACAATGAGGTACTACCTCACACAGGTCAGAATGGCCATCATAAACAGATCAACAAACAACAGGTGCTGGCAAGGCTCTGGAAAAAAGGGAACACTAGTACACTGTTGGTGGGAATGCAGCCTGGTGCAGCCACTATGGAAAGCAGTGTGGAATTTCCTCAGAAAGCTGAAAATGGAACTGCCTTTTGATCCAGTGATTCCCCTCCTGGAACTACATCGTACAAATCCCCAAATGCCATTTCGAACGAACCTATGCACCCCTAAGTTCATAGCAGCACAATTGACAATAGCCAAGTGTTGGAAGCAACCGAAATGCCCATCAGTAGACGATTGGATCAAAAAGCTATGGTACATTTACACAATGGAATACTACGCAGCAGAAAGAAAATAAGAACTCCTACACTTCGCAACAACTTGGATGAAACTAGAGAGCATTATGCTAAGCAAAATAAGCCAGGGGGCAAAAGACAAATACCATATGATCTCACTTATAAGCAATCCTAACCAACAATACAAAGATGCAAGGAAAATAAGACCAACAGTGAAAAAGAAAAGAAAAGAAACCAACAGAGACAAGAGGGAAGGAGGGATGGGTGGACAAGGAAAAGGAATGGAAGGGACAAGTCAAGGCACATATAGCAGACACTCATGGACAAAGCCAAAGTGGGGAAGGACTGAGGAAGGGAGAGGGGGGTTGGTGGCAGGGGAATGTTGTGGGTGGTAGGCAGATACAAATGTATTTGAAAAAATAAATTAATTAAAAAAAAAAGAATGAGGATGTAAAAGCATAGAAAATGTATTTTAACAATATTGTAATAATTATTAATTGTGCAACCCTGTCACTGAAATTATTGGAGGAAATTCTTTGTAACATACATGAATAACTATCTTCTGTGATGTACACCTGAAACTAATTAAAAAGATGCATATATATTTGAACAATAAAAATAAATAAATAAAAATAAAAAATAAAAACTACAAGTTTCTAACTCCAATATAATTTGCTGTTCTTGATCTAGTTACTTTTATATATTTTTTTCCTCAGAATACCACTGTAAAAGAAAGAAAGACACAGCCTGATGCAATTCCTCAGTACCAAATGATACCTTAGTTTTTCCAACCTGGAAGATATTTCCTTAATCTGATATCTGCTTTTTAATTTTTTGGCATCCTATTTCAAAGTCAATTGATTGCAAAAATGACACAATAGTCCATGTCTTTGTGAAACCATGCCTTTTGCAGCCTGACTTTGAAACTTCTCCAATCAAAGGATTGGAGTTTATATCTCTATCCCATGAAACTGTATCATCCCTGTGATTTGGCTTGCCAATAGAATGCAGTGGAACTGATGGTGTTGCAGTTCCAAGTCTGGATCTCAAAGACCTACATACTTCTTGCTTTCTTGACCCCTGGAGATCTATGTGAACCAATCCACAGGAGGATAAGAGATCACATGGAGGATAGCCATGTCAAGCAAGGCCATGACAGAGCAGCCAGTGTTTGACTAATCAGACAACTAACTAGTAACACACGAGTGTTTCCAGACAAGGTAATCTTAGCCTGACCCAGACCAAAAGAACCACCCAGTTGATCCACAAATCCATGAGCTGTGGTTTTATTTGAGGTGGGGGGCATAGGGAGAATTGTGATGCAGCATTGTTTATGGCAATTGACGTTTTAAACTTTGGGTCTAAAGTAATTGGGCCAATAATGATTAGGGACTATTCCTCTGCCTGGGGTTCTGAATGAAATTAGTTTGTAAGAGAAAAGATTGTTTCTGATTGGGCAGATTTTGTGGATGTAAATGAATGAAGTAGTCTGGCTGTATTTGTACACACTTATGGTTTACCTTCTGACACTCTTTTTGATTCCCATTAGTAATTCCCATTTGATTCCCATTTCCTAACACGTAGGAAATAGCTTAAAATTAATACATTAGCCTTATTTCCAGCCACTCCCAGTCATACGTTATGACCACATCAAACCATTTTGATTCCCATTAGTAATTCCCATTTGATTCCCATTTCCTAACACGTAGGAAATAGCTTAAAATTAATACATTGTCCTTATTTCCAGCCACTCCCAGTCATACGTTATGACCACATCAAACCATTCCTTGTTCTCCAATCACCTCAAACACAATAAGATATGAATTAATTTAAACCTGATAACAATTCCCTCCTTCTCTCTTTATCAAAATATTTTGGGTAGTCCAAGAACCAGCTGCCATCTTCAAAGGTATTCTCTTCTGTGAAACATTCTTGATCACAGGTTTCCCACTTCCATTATAAAAATTTTCTCTTTCTTCTTTGTTTATTCTAATGCCTATTTTGTAATGCTTGTTTCAGTCTGACTTGAAGTCAATGATCTTGAATTCTGCCAGTATTATCTAATCTTGAAGACTACAAAAAAGTAAGGCAAGTGTCAGATAGTGTTTTAGCTATGTTCTTACAGAATGTTGTCATAATTTCCTCTCCTTGGGAAAGAAGAAGCAAACGTCACGTTAGCTGTGTTTAGCATTCAGAGAGTGAGTGTATTTTGGCTTAAAATATACCATGGGATAAGAATTAACATGGTACTTGTTATCGTGAAATAGTCAAATAGTTGTTATTTCTACTATTAAACTCTGTTCCTTTAAGAAAAGTATAACAGACGTCTATTTCTAGAGTATTAGCACAGAGAGAGAAAGAAAAATAGAGAAGACTCTGCCCAGTTCACGCGAAGAGAAGTGATTAGTGGAGAATCTCATCAGTATTTTGAATGTTACAGCTAGAATATAATCCATCTTGTTAAGGGACCTAAATGCAAGCCTCTGGACTCCCCTATACACAGGGAAAGCACAGCTAAGCTTTGATCCCGCATAAAGACTTGGATATCTCCTTTGTTAGAAATCTCTTCTATTCTGAAAGGAAAAGGTCAGAGTCTATAAACATTTTTATTAGTCATATTTCACCATATGGGGAAGAGTTAGAGGATAGAATTTTATGCCATTTTTTTAAACACACACCTAAATAGGTCTATTTTCCTTTGTTAAATTTTTATAATAATGCTCCATTTAATTGAAAGATGTTGCTGAGCCAAGGGGAGATGAAATAAGTTTATAAATCAACAAGTGAGGCTAGAAGCCATTTTGCAGCATGAGTCATAGCCACAAGACATTTACTTCCAGTGGTTAGCATGGTATATATCACCCATAGTATAAACTCAGCAAAACAAAATGATACAATTGAGTTAACATTTTTGATATTAAATAGAACATCAATGGAAAAAATAGAAAAAAACTCTGATTGTATCACCAAGTCATTGTGGAACAATAACACATAATAACATGGGCATGAGAGGCAGTCAGTGACTGAAGAAATTCAGTGATTCATGAGCCATTATGTTCATGTAAATAATGAGCCCACAATGTTACATATTATCTTTTTTATGAATCAATATCTCTGGAATTGATTAAGTGAAAGTGGAATATTTTTAAAGGTGCAATAATAAGGGTAAAATAGAACTTTACAGTGCTGCTTATCTGTAGGATATCTCCAGTATATAGTTACATAGGAATAAAAATTTAAAAGTTTAACATGTAATAAATCCAGAAATGCTTCTCATAACAAACGTATTAATGGACACATGTGTCAAGGAATGACTGTCTGCTTAAGCATCTCTTTTATAAGGTGCAAAATCTTATACGCTGAGTTCATTTACTCACTTCCACTGGGTCATGAAGGAAGAAGTGTATTAATAGCAGTGCAAGCAACCCTAAGCCCCATCCAATCCAGGAATTCTGATTAATGTGAGATAAGGACAAATTGATGCTCAGATTTCCAAGAGAAATGACAGCCAATGAATCCTATTTTCTGACCCCCTCTCACATACCATATTGTTTATTTCAGAACCCAAATTAAGCTTTCAAAAGGATGCATTCAAAATCTTAAAATATTTATTGAAATAGTTTTTAATCTGAACAAAGTTTCCCATAACTTTTAGTCAGTTTCTTTAGTTTTTCATTCGCTCTTTCTCTTACACACACACACACACACACACACACACACACACACACACGGCAAACATCAGTCTCATTAACTCCCAAACCAAGAATGGGGTTCTCAAAGGTCAAAAATAAAACATGATTTTAAAAGTCTTTGCTAGCGTAATCTAAAATAATACAAAATGAAGATTCTAAGCCATGGAAACACACATCTGTGTCTTTATTTGGGTGTGTCTTGTCCTACTTATGCTTGTATGTCCATGTGAGTTTACATGAAGGTAACTTTCTCTTCTGTTACTATATGCAAAGTCTGCCCCAACCCATTTCTCTCTCTCTCCCCTTTCCTCACTCCCTCTCTCTCTCTTTTAATCCTCTTTCTAATTCTTATGAGTAAGAGCAAATGAAAATACATATATATTTTATTTGATCTATTTATTGAATTTTATGTTCTCTATTCCTTTCATAAACTCAGAAGATTCTAATGTTTTACATTTCTCTTTTCTTGAAAAATAAAATCTCAAATTATATTTTTTGTATTGATTATCTGTGGTTGCTTCCTCCTTTGATCCACTAATTCTAAAAGGAAACAAGCTTCACCTTTATTCTTAACTTATTTTTATAAAGAATTCATTTTCAGAATAAAGAGGGGGTTACCAATTTTATCTTGCAGTCAGAATTTTTGTTATCACTACTTCTAGACTTCAACTCTTGACTTTCTTTGTTAAAAATGAGAATTATTGTTTCTGTCTTTCTATAATTTTATCCATACAATTTTGTATATATCTGCCTTAATTTCTATTCTGCTTTTTACACACTTTACTTCACCCTTTAAGGATTCTGTTTAGGAGAAATTATTTTCTCTCTTCTTACATTCTTATCTAGCCAATTTGTATGTATGTATGTATGTATGTATGTATGTATGTATGTATTTAGCTTTAGAGTCTCCTTCACTTCCTGATTTAGGCAAAAGCACAGCATGTTCTAAAATTATACCATCTTGGGGGTAGAAGTGATTACTCAGTGTCTCTAACTTAGTTGCCCCACAGTTGTAGTCTCTTTGACTTAAAGGATGGAACAAGAAGTAGGACTCATGACTTATTCAACTTTCCTAATATTTATAAAGCCAGGCACTAGAGACAGCAGGGATTCAGGAGTGAATAATATGTGGTTCTTGTGAAGCTCATAATCTAGCGGGTGGAAAAGATAAGTGAACAATTACCAAAATGGAAGTCATTTTCATGAAAGAAAGATAATTTGGGAGCAGATAATGCAGGCTGTGGGTCATTCTTATGAACAGGATACCTGACCTAGGCCTTGAAGGACGAAGTCTCAGAAAACTTCATTCTCTGGAAAAAGTCTCTGTGTGAGAGCATGATGTTCAAAATGCAGTTGCAGTTGGAGAAATTACTATAAGAATAACTGTAAAAATGTCACCTTTATACTCAAGATAGCACGGCATGGTGTTTGTGTGGTTTATTGGCAATGGCAGGCTTATTACTTTTAATGTTGTAATTTTCCCAGGGTCACTGTTCTACTTTCCCTGTTATATGTGTTAATGAAACTGTATTTCTTTGCCTCTATTGGAAAAAGCACAAATGCCAAGAGAGGAAGTTGCTTTTGATAATAGCATATTTTTCCATGGAGAAAATTAAACCCTCACACATTCATTCCACTATGCCGTGCACTCTCCTTCATGGCTGCCATTCCAAGGCCAGCACCTTTCCTTCTCCTCTTTTTCCCAATAGTCCCTCCTTTTGTCCTGTCAGTATGGTGATCTTGGTGGGATTAGGAGGATTTATCTGTTTTCTTGTTAAAGTTGCTATGACTCAATATAGATTGATAATTTTCTAATGACCTTTCACTAATGGTTATTTCAGCCCAAATATATGTCTTCATCTAAAGCCATAAGAAGTAACCTGAAAAGCTAGGCTGCTTCTCACATCATCATAGTCAGAAAGTAGGGACTTCCCAGCTCTGATTACACATATGCTGTACTGGAATGTTAAGAAATATGAACCCCTTCCACGGGCTGTACAAAATAAAGGGATAGAATGATGGGGTAGGAAAATGAGTCCTGGGAACAGGAGTTGAGTGGAATAGTAACTAGAAAATTGAACCCGACTGACAAAGCTTCAGTGTTTGCTGCAATGTAGTTAAGGAACAAAGAGATTGATTGGCCACGGTAAGATGTCAGAACCAGGCACTAGGGGTGCTCACCAACGGGAAGCAGGTTCTCTGGCACAACTCAGATGTCTGTGCTGGTGGCAAAAGCCAACTTGCTCCAAAAAGCAACAGTTTTGCAGCCTTGGACCCTCCTCACTGGCAGGGCCATGCCTTGGCTACCATTCAAACCTAATGAGGTTTCTATAATTATCATCCCAGCATTGGCATTTGCACACAGCTGCATTATCACACACAGATCTGCTTAGTCCCTGAGAGTGAATTCCAAAACAAGAGGGTGGCTGTGCTTACCGATGCCTCTGCCATCAGAGAAGAGCATGGTAAAGTGTATTTACAAAAATGTGAGTAGGGTTAAGTGCATCTTAAGAGCACCCCAGAACTAGCAAGAGTAGGATCTTAAGCCTGAAGGGTCAAGGGGAAAGAAAGATTACCTGAGGACAGCTGAAGCTTCAGAAGGCCACCCAGAAAGCCAGCAGGAAAGCAACCAAGGGAACAATATCCACCTTACCCTTCTCTCTATCCTCCAATATCCCCCTGATGCCTCCCACAGGCAGATAAATGACAGGGAGCCTCCCAGGATACAACACACAGTGGAAATGGATAGAAAATTAATGACTAGGAAGAAGCAAATGAAGAAAAAGTATCCAGTACAATCATCCACTATCAACAGCCACCTTGAATCTATTCTTGCCAGACTAAACAGCTTAAGTTCTTTTTACTATTACTCAAAAGGTGGTATCTGCTGGACTTCTTATTAGCAAGGTCAATGCCATCCGGTTAGGTTCTGGATTGCCATTCATTGCATCTCCTTGGAGCATGCTGACAGAAATATCTCAATTTTTTAGAAACTAAGGGAGTGGATACCAACCTCTGCCACTCTGGACACTACACTTGTATTAATGGAGCAATACAATTGTAGTTCTTAGCTTATTGAAAATATTTCAATCATTTTTTGGATTTATGATCAATTAAAACTTCCATATTTCCTCACACAAATGACATAAAATCAAGCATCCTCCTGAATTGTTCTCATGTAATTCATTTTTGTTTTAACCTAACTGCAAGATTTCACATTTATCCCTGTCAGATTTTCTCTTATTTACTCCTGTGCATTGTTCCAGATTATTAAATCCTTACTTTTTTATCCAGTGCAGCAGCTTTTCTTCCCCACTTTAACTCACTAGCTAATCTGATTAGGTTATTCTCTTTGTTTTCATTTGTATTAATAATGAGTGAACAGAATCCCAGACAGCTGGGTACTAAGGACTTCATCTGATTGAGAGACTGATAGTATAGTGTGGCCTTTTACCAACTGTGTGAAATAAAACAATATTTCCGGTTAGTGGTATACTGAGAAATAAAAGATCCATGATAAAATAATTTGGGGGAAATCCTGTGTTACACAATTTAACAAGTATCTTTCCTAAAGTGAACCTTAGAGTTCTTTCAAATTTATTTTTAAAAAAAATTTGTATTGTATTTTTTCCATTACTATGTCAATAGCTATGGACTATCTTGAGAATCACATATTCAAGGTTCTACCAGATTAATTTGATGATGGAATATGCACATATGTTTGAGTGTGTGCATATTTATACTAATGTATGCATGTAGTATTTTGTGGGACCCTCTTTCACAGCGCACACCTGAAAAAGGCTGGCAGTGGAATCTAACAGACTCGAGTTTCAGGCCCAGCTCCAACACTTACTAGCTTGGGGCAAGTCATTTAATTTCTTCCTCTCTCTCCCTCTTTTAGTTTCAACAAATAATAAAGTAACAATTAATATAACATATCACTGTCATAATCAGATTAATAGTATTAAAATATTGGTAATATCAAGTATTGGTGACTGTGAAAGGAACTGGGTATTCATAGACTCTTTTTCTTCATCTTAAAGCACTCCCTTTAACATATTTTGCAATGCTAGTTTAGTGGAGCTGTATTCTTTTGGCCTTCTTTTATTTAAGAAGCTCCTTATTTCACCTTCCATGTTAATTGAGAGCCTTGCTGGGTAGAGCAGTCTTGGTTGCAGGCATACGTGTTTCATTACTTGGAATAGTTCTTGCCAGTCCCTTCTGGCTTGCAGTGTTTCTGTTGAGAAGTCAGCTGCTAGCTGTATCGAGGCTCTCTTGTATGTTACCACCTTTTCCTCCTTTGCTTCCTTTAGAATTCTGTTTGTCTTTGATATTTTTCATTTTAATGATGATGTGTCTTGGAGTGGGCCTCATTGAGTTCTTCCTGAAGGGGATGCTGTGCTTCCTGGACTTGTATGACTTTTTCTCTCCTCCAATTAGGGAAGTTTTCATCATTACTTTTTCAAACAGATTCTCTATCCCTTGATCCTATTCTCCTTCTGATATCCATATTATACAGATGTTATTACATTTCAGGATGTCCTACATTTCCCTAAATGTCTCTTCATTTTTTTGAGTCTCTTTCCACTTTCTTGCTCTTTCTGGGAGCTTTTTGCTACCTTATCTTCCAGCTCATGGACTCGATCCTCTGCTTCATCTAGCCTGCTTTTGATTCCTTCTAATGTGTTCTTCAATTCAGAAACTGTCTTCTTCATTTCCTCTTGTCTCTTATTGATAGTTTCTGTGTCCTTTTTCATGTTGATATAGTTTGCAGTTAGTTCCTCATAGTTTCCCTGTAGATTTGGTAATTCTCTCTAAGCTCACTGAGTTCATTGAGCTTCCTTAGAACCATTGTTTGGAACTTAATATCTGATAGTTTACTTGCCTCTATTTCATTTAGTTCTCTTTGTGTGTGTTCCTCCTTTCCTTTAGACTAGGTTGTGTTTCTTTGTCTTCCCATTATTTGAGAGACTCTTCTGTTTTGCTTCTGCTTCTTAAATTGATCTGTCTTAATTTTTTGACTGTGGTGTGAACTGCTATGGTAAGAGACCATTTTTCCTTCTTTCTGGATCTGTCTCTGATGATATCAGATGTTTACCTTGTCTGACCTAAGGCAGTCTGTTTGAGACTTCCAGGAATCCACTGTCTGTGGCTCTTTCCTTCAGCTGTTAGTCTAGTCACTCTGCACTCAGCAGGCCAGCTTAGAGACATCACGGAGCAGGGCAGAGTCCCTTCTGGGGGCGGGGTTCTTGGGTCCTCTCAGGGTGCTGCTGCTCAGAGGAGTGGTCTGCCTGAGCCAGATGACTGCTGATATACGGGGGAGGGGTCAGCACCGGGATCCTGCCAGCTACTCTCTTCATTCTCTCCCCAAAGCCTCCATCTCCAGTCTCTCCTTAAGTGTCTAGACCATTCTGCTCCCCCTTTAGCCAGGGATCTACTATCTGTAGCTGCCACTCTGCACTCAGCATGCCGGCTTAGAGACACCACAGGGTGGGGCCGAAGCTCTCCTGGGGGTGCGCTTTTCACACTATTGACACTCAGGTGAGTGGTCTGCCTGAGCAAGATGGCTGCTGCTGTCTGATGGATGAGACAGCACTGGGATCCAACCAAGTACTCTCTCCGTTCCCCTCTGAAAGCTTCCATCTCTAGTCTATCCTCAGACATTCCAGCCCACTCTGCCCCTGCCTTTGCTGGAGCCCAGGATAAGTGCCTGCAAATAAAAATTTATGCATTGGCCCTTTAAATGGCTCTTTGTATCACCAGCTGCCTGTCTCTGGCAGATAGCAACCTTGACACTTTTCGTAGCTGGCTGTTATTTTTGTACTTTTTGGGCTCTGGTGCTGTAGGCTGGAGATCCTCGCTTATGGTTTACACTCTACTCTTCACAGGGGGATCCAATTGGCCGTTTCAATATCCTTCTGGTGCTGCTGCCCCGTGGGTGCCTCACCTGCCTTCTCTAGCCTCTAATGCACTCCTTAATATTTAGGTTGTGCTAAAGCTGATTTCTCTGTCTGTTTGAGGTTGAAAGGCTCCTCTCTCACTATTGTTCAGTTGTTTGTTCCAGGTGATTTCTCCATAATTTAGTTGAAATTCCAAGTTGATCCTGGGAGGAGGTCACTGTGACTTCCACTCATTCCACCATCTTGATTCCCTTAATTTCTCTAATCCTCAGTTTTATTATCTATTAAATAGGCATAAAAGAAGGTTTGTGGTGAGAATTAAATAAGATAATGCATAAATGAATAAGTGCTTCTTACCATGTTAGATAGTACATACTCAGTAGATATTAGCCAACATTAAATAATAATTTATCATCATAATTATTATCATCATCAATGCTATTTTGACATTGATCTAACTAGGCTCCATACAATAAGTATATAAAAATATAATAATCTAACCTAAATAAACTAAAAAATGGAGAAGAAACTATAAATACGTTTCTAAATTGTGTGACTTATATGACCAATAAATGCTATTCTAAGTGTATAAAAATATTCTGTATAAATTAACAAAATATAACATCCTAATGAAAATAGGTAAAGGGCTTGAGCATATAATTGACAAAAGAAGAAATATAATTAGTCTTAAATTGTTAATTTTTATTTTTAGTAAAAATCACCATGAGTGGCCCTGGAGTGTCATCCCATAACCAGAGGGATTCAGGTTCAATTCTTAGTGAGGGCACATACCTAGGTTGCAGGTCTGATACCCAGTCCAAATTCATACAAGAGACAATCAAGTGATGTTTTTTTCTTGCATCAATGTTTCTTTCTCTCCATTCCTCTCTCCCTTCTCTTGTCTCTAAAAACTAATGATGCCCTGGCTGGTGTGGCTCAGTGGATTGAGTGCCAGGCTGTGAACCAAAGGGTCACCAGTTTGATTCCCAGTCAGAGCACATGCCTGGGTTATGGGCCAGGTCCCCAGTAGGTAGCGCACAACGGGCAACCACACATTGATGTTTCCTCTCCCTCTGTTTCTCCCTCCCTCCCCTCTCTCTAAAAATAAATAAATATATTTTTTTTAAGCCTACAGGTAAGGAAAATCCCTAAAATTGTCTATCATGCTGAGTAATAAGCAATTTTATATAGTGTCGGTGCCAGTACAAAATGACAACAACAACAAGAATTTAATATAGCCTTGGTTGAGTAGCTCAGTTGGTTGGAGCATTGTCCTATGCACCAAAAGGTTATGGGTTCAATTCTGGGTCAGGGCACATACCTAGATTGCCAGTTCAATCCTCAGTCCTCGGTCAGTATGGAAGGCAACTGATCAATGTTTCTCTCTCACATAACTGACTGTCTCTCTGTCTGTCTGTCTCTCTCTCTCTTCCTCTCTCTCCCCTCTTCCTCTCTCTAAAATCAAGAAACAGGTCTTTGAGTAAGGGTTAAAAAAAGAATTTAGTACATACCAGACATGCTTCTAGGCATATTATAAATATTTACTGATTTAATTCTCACATGAAAACTCAGTCAGATAGTTGTTTTTATTATTTCTACTTTACAGATGAGAAAACTATGTACAAGACATTAAGTATGCCTTTTCTGAAGTCACGGGAAAGGAATTTCTGGGGACTCATGCATAGGAGGATTTGAGCAATAGTGGGAAATAAATATATATAATCATAGATACCCCTGAATAGGCTGCTGCACTGTCTCACCCACAGCCAGGTGGCTTAGCTCTGTCTCACTGCAGAAAGAGTCCAGTCTCCAGGGCCAAAAGCCTAAATTTTTTGTCACCAAGCACAAGAGGAGGGCTATGATGCAGAGTTGCCTTGCCATTAGCCTGGTATCTGAGGCTCTAGTAGTCTGGCATAGTTTCTGTTCTCATCCGGCCCACTTTCAGTGCTGCACTACAACCTGTACAGCTGCCACACCCAGGCCCATGCAGCTGTTACAGAGAGTGCTTGAACAAACCTCAGGCCTTTGTTAAGCCTTGATAATATTTCTTTGGGTTTGGGAGAGAGCAGGCTTCCTTTCAAATTAACCAATATTCTTCCTAATTCTTTGCAGGCTTGTGTTGGGCCTTCCCCTATTCAATCCCCTCCCTGGATTTTCTAGGGTTGCATGCCTTTATAATATTGATCATTTCCCCAGATTTTCCCAGTCTATATTCCTCCCCTGTTTATTCCCTATTTTGGCTTCTACTGTGCATGTCTCATTCTTCTTCACCTGGCTACTACTGCACATACTTCAGAAGAGGAATTACCCCCTTACTGTTTTATCCCTCCCCTGAACAGGCCACTTGTTCCCTGGGGAGATTGGAAAGCTGTCTCCCTTGTCTACTTGGATGCCTAGGGTGAATGTGAAACTGCTCCTTCCCAGTTAATCCAGCTTAATTAGATATCTGGCTCCCTTCTCTTTTGTTAATATCTAACTAACTGCCTATGGTAACACTATTGAAACTGAATTTCTTCCTCTCTCCAATCCCACATCTTTCCCTTCCTTGCCAAAAGTTTTGATCCTGCGTACTTCTTAAAAAAGATTTCTTCAGGTTAATATCCACCTTAGAGCCTGCTTCCTGGGGAACACAAACTAAAACACCCATTAACTTAACAACTAAAAATATATCCTAAGTAAAAACCATCTTTGAACATAAATAATTATATATGAACCCTGGTGGATGGTACAGCCATAAGACAAAGGAGCTGAGGTCCCAGAATCACACATGAAAAATGTATCCACAAGGTTCAGCTTGGATATGTAAAGAGCTGAGAAAAGCATTTCTATCATACTTTTAACAACAAAATAGTGAACAAACTTGAAAATAATGGGTTTTATTGAACACATGAAAGAGTTGAGGTAACAGGGCAAACAATCTGAAATCTAGAGAGAAATGGGTGACTGCAGGCAAAAACAAGATGTTAGTATTTATTTACATGGTGCAGAGACTGCCAAAAGCCATATAAGCCAAGAGGAGAATTTATCTTGAAAAAGTTTCAAGTATTTAAAGTATTAAATGCTAAAAACTGATTTTGGATTAGTGTGAGAGTATAAAGCCACTGGTAGCTACATACATAGAAAAGTTCACACCTTCTTATAGGATATTCCTATTGAAACCCCACAGATGCTCTCAGGTTTCATGGGAAGAATCCTAAGAAGGCTTTCCCTTCCCCTTTGGTACTGACTGGTGGAGAGAAACAGTAGCAGCAACTGAAACTCCACCTAGACTCCACCTCTGTCTCCCATAAAAACAAAAATAATCTGCAGGGACAGTGGCAACAAAAAACTATAGTCTGATGGTACTGGTGAAAATCAGAATTCAACTAGGAGAAGGGAACAGGAGAAAAAAAAACTTTTGCTACTGGTATGAGACAGGAACACATTCGTGGTTCAGCACTTTGTTCAGAGGAGAGGCAAAAATACTTCTCTAGGTCACACCTCCCTATCCAGGTTCTTAGCACTTGCCTAAGCCTGAGGCTTAATCAGAACACAAGAGAATTCCCCCAGCACACGCCCATACCACCACAACCATGCTAGCAAATGTCAAGTGAAAAATAACAGTGGAAAAATCTGGAGAGCTGCAGAAGTAATATTCTCTTTGGGGAACATGACAAGGAGAAGACTGAAAGCCAAGTGGAAAGCAAATTTCAAACCCATCCAATCTCCTGATTAGGTTACTACAAACTTCCACACTAAAGGCAGAGAAAAAGGAATGGTAGGCTGATCTCCAAGCATTAAAAATGTATACCTTAATTTCTACTCTCCTATATATCACATTTAGATATGAAGAAATAAATTTAGAGGCATATAAAAAGTCAAGGAAAAATTCAGTCTAAACACCAAAATCATGATCCGAAACAACCCAGTTATGACAAAGATATTGGAACTAATAAGAAATTTCTATGATTAATATATTAAAGGTTGTATTGAAAAAGTAGAAAACATGTAAGAAAATATAGTTGACTTCAGAAGAGAGATGGAGACAATAAAAAACAAAATGAAAATTCTAGAAATGAAAAACACAGTAACAGAGGTAAAAAAAAAAAAGTATTCAAAAGTTTCATCAGTAAACTGAACATAGCCAAGGATATAATCTGAGATCTTGATAATAAATCAATAAAAATCAACCTAACTGAAATACAAAGAAAAAATAGAGAAAAGAAAAATAGAAGATCCGAGAGTTATGGGGCAATATTAAATTGATCTAATAAACTTTTTCAATAATATTTGTCTTAGTTTCAAGTGTACAGCAGAGTAGTTAGACAATCATATACTTTACAAAGTGTTCCCCCTGATATTTCCACTACCCTCCTGGCACCATTTGTAATGAAATTTCAGAAAGAAGAAAAAGAGAGAACAGGGCAGAAGAAATATTTCAAAAAATAATGAAATAATTGCTGATAATTTTCCAAAATTGGTGACCAACACCAAATCACAGATCCAAGGGGCTTAGAGATTATTAAGCAAGAAAAAAAAATAATCTATTTTTATTAGCTTCTAGTGGCTGCTGTAAGAAATTGCCACAAACTTGATGGTTTTAAAAAACAGAGATTTGGTCTCTAGTTGTGGAAAAAAGAAGTCTAAAATCAGTATCATGAGCCCAAATCAAATCAGGACCACACTCTCTCCTGATGCTATAAGGAAGAATCCAGTCCTTGCCTATTTCAGTTTCTAGTGGCTGCCAACAATCTTTGGCTTGGGACTGAATCACTCCAGTCTTCAAATTTCTCTTTTTTGTCTTCACATCACCTTTTCCTATTTATGTGTATCAAAAGCACAAGAGATGCAGGAATAAATTGGTAATATACTGTTCTGTGGTTCTGACATTACACATGAAGCAGTATAACAGTCTTTGAAGGTACTGAGATTGAAAATCACTAAAGTTTTTTTAAAGCATAAATAATAATTCAATATAAAAGATAAAATGAGAAAGCAGAAATGAGTATATAAAAGATAAAATGAGAAAGCAGAAATGAGTAAATAAGAAATCAAATGAAACAAATTTAAAAAATCTAACAATATGTAGAGCTTCATATAACCATATATAATCTTATTCAATGTGAATGGTCTAAAGACACCAGCTGAAACATGGAGATTTTCTTTTTCTTTTCTTTTTTTTTTATTTTGTTAAATACATTTGTCTCTGCCTCCCCCCACCACCACTTTCCCTTGCTCTCTCCCTCCTTCCCTCCCTCAGCGCTTTCCCTTTGGTTTTGTCCATGAGTCCTTGGTATCTGTTCCTTGACTTTCCCCTTCCCATCCCTTTCCCTGCCCCGCTCCTTCCCTCTTGTCTCTGTTGATTTCTTTTCCTTTCAGTGTTGCTGGTCATATTTTCCTTGCTTCTATGTATTGTTGGTTAGGTTCCGCTTATAGGTGAGATCATATGGTATTTGTCTTTCCCCCCTGGCTTATTTTGCTTAGCATAATGCTCTCCAGTTCCATCCATGCTGTCGCGAAGTTTAGTAGTTCTTCTTTTCTTTCTGCTGTGCAGTATTCCATTGTGTATATGTACCAAAATTTTTTAATCCAATCATCTGCTGATGGACATTGAGGTTGCTTCCAACACTTGGCTATTGTAAATTGTGCTGCTATGAATATTGGGGTGCATAGGTTCTTTTGTATTGGCGTTTTGGGATTCTTAGGGTATAGTCCCAGCAGGGGAATCACTGGATCAAAAGGCAGTTCCATTTTCAGCTTTTTGAGGACATTCCACACTGCTTTCCACAGTGTCTGCACCAGTCTGCATTCCCACCAACAGTAGACTAGGGTTCCCTTTTCTGCACAGCGTCGCCAGCACCTGTTGTTTGTTGATCTGTTCATGATGGCCATTCTTACAAGGGTGAGGTGGTACCTCATGGTGGTTTTGATCTGCATTTCTCTCATGGCTAGTGACGCTGAGCATCCTTTCAAATGCCTCTGGGCCCTCTGTATCTCCTCTTTGGAAAAGCGTCTTCCCAAGTCCTTTGCCGATTTTTTGATTTTATCGCTTGTCTTCTTCGAGTGGAGCCGAGTGAGTTCTTTATACATCTTGGAGGAAAAACCTCTATCTGATGTATCATTAGGGAATATATTTTCCCACACGGTTGGCTTCCTTTTCATTTTGCTGATGTTTTCTTTAGCCGTGCAGAAGCTTCTTATTTTGATGAGGTCCCACTTGTTTATTCGTTCCTTTATGTCCCTTGCTTTAGGAGACATATCAGTGAAAAACTTGCTGCGTGGGATATCTGAGAGTTTCCTGTCAATGTTCTCCTCTAGGATTTGATGGTGTTGCAACATATATTTAAGTCTTTTGTCCATCTTGAGTTTATTTTTGTGTATGGTGTCAGCTTATGATCCAATTTCAATTTTCTGCATGTAGCCGATCAGCTCTCCCAACACCATTTGTTGAAGAGGCTATTATTGCTCCATTTTATAGTTCTGCCCCCTTTGTCAAATATTAGATGTCCATAGAGACCTGGGCTTATTTCTGGGCTTTCTATTCTGTTCCACTGATCTATGGGTCTGTTCTTGGGCCAGTACCAGATTGTTTTGAGTATAGTGGCTTTGTAGTAGATTTTGATGTCCAGTATTGTGATCCATCCTACTTTGTGTTTCTTTCTCAAAATTGCTGCAGCTATTCGAGGTCGTTTATGATTCCATATAAATTTTTGAAATGTCTGTTCTATTCCTGTGAAATACGTCATTGGTGTCTTAATAGGGATTGTGTTGAATCTATAAATTGCTTTGGGTAGTATGGACATTTTGATGATATTAATTCTTCCAATCCATGAGCACGGTATATGCTACCATTTATTAGTGTCTTCCTTAATTTCTTTCTTCAATGTTGTATAGATTTCTGTGTATAGGTCTTTTCCCTCCTTGGCTAAATTTATACCTAGGTACTTTTTTTTTCTACTTGTTATATCGAATGGTATTTTTTTCTGATTTCTTCTTCTTCTATTGCATTGCTGGTGTACAAAAACGCCTTTGATTTCTGAATGTTGACTTTGTATCCTGCTGTTTTGCCAAATTCACTTATTAGGTTGAGGAGTTTTTTGGTAGAGTCTACAGAGTTCTCTATGTACAGTATCATATCATCTGCACTCACTGATAGCTTTAAGTCCTCCTTTCCTATTTGGATGCCATTTATCTCTCTCTTGTCTGACCGCTGTGGCTAGTACTTGCAATACGATGTTGAAAAGAAGCAGTGAGAGCGGACATCCTTGTCGTGTTCCCAATCTTAGTAGGAAAGCTTTCAGTTTTTGCCCGTTGAGTATGATATTGGCTGTAGGTTTTTCATATATGGCCTTTATTACGTTGAGGAATGCCCCATTAATTCCCATTTTGCTGAGTGTTTTGATCATAAATGGGTGCTGTACCTTATCGAATGCATTTTCTGCATCTATCGAGATGATCATGTGGTTTTTGTCTTTTATTTTATTTATGTGATGTATCACGTTTACAGATTTGCGTATATTAAACCATCCCTGCACGCCTGCGATGAATCTCACAAGATCCAGGTGGATAATCTTTTGAATGTATTGCTGGCTGTGGTTTGCCAATATTTTGTTGAGAATTTTAGCATCTATGTTCATCAGCGAAACTGGCCTGTAGTTTTCCTTCTTTGTAGGGTCTTTATCTGGCTTTGTGATCAGGGTGATGCTGGCCTCATTGAAAGAGTCTGGGAGTCTTCCCTCCTCTTGGATTTTTTGGAATAGTCTGAGGACAGGAATTAGCTCTTCCTTAAATGTTTTGTAAAATTCTCCTGTGAAACCATCGGCCCTGGGCTTTTGTGAGCTGGGGGTTTCTTGATTACTGCTTAAATTTCCCCAGCTGTTATCGGTCTGTTTAAGCTTTCTGTTTTTTCCTCCTTCAGGGTTGGAAGATTATAGTTTTCTAAAAATTTGTCCATTTCATCAAGATTTTCAAATTTCTTGGCATATAATTGTTCATAATAGTTTCGATGATCATTTGTATTTCTGTGGTATCAGTTGTTATTTCTCCTCTTTCATTTCTGATATTATTTTTTTCATTCCTCTTCCTATTTTCTTGATGAGTCTGCTTAAAGGCTTGTCAATTTTATTTATCTTTTCAAAGAACCAGCTTCTGGATTGGGTGATCCTCCGAATTGTTCTTTTTGTCTCTATGTCATTCAGTTCTGCTCTAATCTTGACTATTTCCTTCCTTCTACTTGCTCTGGGATTTATTTGTTGTTGTTTCTCCAGGTCTTGAAGTTGTAGTGTTAGGTCTTTTATTTCAACTGTTTCTATCTCTTTTAGGTAAGCCTGTATTGCTATGAACTTCCCTCTCAGGACTGCCTTTGCTGTGTCCCATAGGTTTTGGACAGTTGTCTGTTCATTTTCATTTGTTTCCAGAAATTTTTGATTTCTTCTCTTATCTCATTATTGACCCATTCATTGTTTAATAGTGTACAGTTCAGTCTCCATGAGTTTGCAAGTTTTTGAAGTTTCTCTTTGAGGTTGATTTCGAGTTTCAAGGTCTGAGAAAAAGTTTGGTATTATTTCAATCTTCCTGAATTTGCTGAGGCTTGCTTTGTGTCCTATCATGTGGTCTCTCTTTGAAAAACTGCCATGAGCATTTGAAAAGAATGTGTATTTTTCTTCTTTGGGATGTAAGGTTCAATATATGTCAGTTAAGTCTCTTTGATTCAGTGTGTCATTCAGCGCCACAATATGTTTATTAATGTTTTGTTTGGAAGATCTGTCCATTTTTGACAGTGGGGTGTTGAAATCCCCTACTATCAGTGTGTTGCTGTCCTTATCTTTTTGAAGTCATCCAACAATCTCCTTATAAATTTGGGGGCTCCTATATTGGGAGCATATATGTTTACAATGTTGATGTCTTCTTGATAGATTCTTCTTTTATGTATGATAAAGTGCCCCTCTGGTTCTCTCTTTATGGCCTTTGCTTTGAAATCTACTTTGTCTGATACAAGTATGGCAACGCCAGCCTTTTTCTCATGTCCATTTGGTTGGAATATTTTTTTCCATCCCTTTACTTTCAATCTGTGTAGGTCTCTTGCTCTGAGGTGGGTCTCTTGTAGGCAGCATATGTGTGGGTCATGTTTTCTTATCCATTCAGCTACCCTGTGTCTTTTGATTGGGGCATTTAGTCCATTCACATTGAGAGATATTACTGATAGAAACTTACTCATATTCTCTTTTTGTACCCGTGTTCCTCTCTCTCTCATTCTTTTCCTTCATCTGCTTAAACCAGTCCCCTTAGCATATCTTGGAGTGCTGGTTTGGTAGAGATATATTCTTTTAGTCTTCTCTTGTCTGGGAAACTCTGTATTTGCCCTTGTATTTTAAGGGAGAGCCCAGCTGGGAAGAGCAACCTTGGCTATAGGCTCTTGCTTTTCATGGCTTGGAATATTTGTTGCCATTCCCTTCTGGCTTGTAGTGTTTCTGTTGAGAAGTCAGCTCCTAGACATATCGGGCCCCCTTGTATGTTACTTCCTCCTTCTCCCTTGCTGCCTTGAGGATTCTCTCTTTGTCTTTGACATTTGCCATTTTAGTGATGATGTGTCTTGCAGTAGACCTCTTTGAGTCCTTCTTGAGTGAGTCCTCTGTGCCTCCTGGATCCATGAGAGCCTTTCTCTCCTCAAATTATGGAAATTTTCAATCATTACTTTTTCGAGGAGGTACTCTATCCCTTGCTCCTCTTCTTCTCCTTCTGGTATCCCTATTATACGGATATTATTGTGTTTCAGGTTGTCCTGCATTTCCCCCAATGCATCTTCATTCTTTTTCAGCCTTTTTTCCATTTCTTTTTCTTTCTGGGAGCGTCTTTCTACCTTGTCCTCCATCTCACTCATTTGATCCTCGGCTTCATCCAGCCTGTGTTGGATTCCTTCTACTGTGTTTTTCAATTCAGAAATGGTATTCTTCATATCCTCTTGTGTCTTCTTGATTGTTTCTATATCCTTTTCCAGGCTGATATAGTTTGCTGTAAGATCCTGATAGTTTCTGCAATTTCTCATAGTTCTCTTTGAACTGGCTGAGCTCATAGAGCTTCCTTAGAACCATTGTTTTAAATTCAATATCTGATAGTCCCCTTGCCTCTGTTTCATTTAGCTCTCTCTGTGGGGAGTTTCCTTTTCCACTCATTTGTGGAGAACTTCTTTTTCTTCCCATTTTTGTGAGAGTCTGTTTAGTATTTTTGTCCTTTACTTTTCTTTCTGGGCCTTCCTCTGATGATGTCCGTTGTTGACCCTATAGGGCCTTGGGTTGTTTGTTTGTGCGTTCCAGGAGTCTAATGTCTGTGTCTGACTCCTGCTTGGAGCACCTCTCTGACCTCTTCGGTCAGGGCTGGGCTATTTTTTGGGATCTCTCTGCACTCTCAGGCGGGCTCCTTGAGCGTGTTCCCAGCGTGGCAGGATCCCCAGCCTGCCTGGGCTCGCATGTGCTTGCCCCAGATCAGGGGGCTTATTCGCGACCTCGCGTACTCATCTGGCCCCCATGGCTGGTGAGGTCCGTGGCACTGGTCAGTTTAGGGTCTTCTATTGTGTATTTTCCCTGCTTTTCGCTCTTTGGTTGTGTTGCTTGCC
This sequence comes from Pteronotus mesoamericanus, assembly GCF_021234165.1. Taxonomy (NCBI): domain Eukaryota; kingdom Metazoa; phylum Chordata; class Mammalia; order Chiroptera; family Mormoopidae; genus Pteronotus; species Pteronotus mesoamericanus. The sequence continues at coordinate 7,517,692 of NW_026555072.1, forward strand.
CTCACCAAATGGGGACTACGGAAAAGGGAGGAAGTCAGCTCCAGGACTCTCCGGTTAATCCTGTCTCTGGTCTCTCCTCCAGGGACTCTGGGCAGCTCTACGAATTTTGTGGGCCGCTCCGCAATCACGGGCCGGCGTGTCAGTTTACGCCTGCCCTTGCCACTCTGTGCACTCCCTCACAGGCCTTATCGGTGCAAATCTGTGGGAGCCCTGCTGGCTGGTGCAAGCATTCGCCAGCCCACGCAGGTCAAACACTCTCTTGCCAACCCTCGCCAGTCACTTAGCGCAAGTGTGCGTGCCTGCACTGGTTTTTGGGGGTGTCTATTATGTGTGCTTTTCGGCTTTTGGCTCTTTGGGAGTGTGGCCTCTTCCCGTACAATGGAGACTATGGCAAGGACAAGGAGTGGAGACTCCCTGGTTCCTCCTCCCGTTCTTTCCCCAACGCCTCCATTTCTAGTCTCTCTTCAGAGGTCTCTGCAGTTCTGTGACCCCTTCGGCCAAGGATCCACCCCCTGTGTGGACTGCGTTTCAATCTCAGGCAGTCTGGTTCATGCACGCCCCACTTCTGCCTCTTTGGGGTGCGCCTTTCCAGCCCACAATGGAGACTACAGAACAGGGAGGGAGTCGGGACTCCCGGGTTCCTCCTCCCATTCTTTCCCCAACCCCTCCATCTCCAGTCTCTCCTCAAAGCTCTCCCAGCCAGTCTGCATTCAGCCCAGCAGCTCACACGCGTACAAGCTGTGAGTGGAGTGCACAAAAGGCAGGTTAATTGATTCCCTTATGCCTGAGCGAGATGGTAGCTGCAGAGTGGGAGGTGCGTTATCACTGGGGCTCCACAGGCTGCCGAGTCAGTTCTCTTCACAAAGTTTTCCTCACCAGTCTTTTCTCAGGCACCAGCCCACCCTTCTGCCACCTCTACCCAGAGATCGAGGGTGGTGGCTGCCACTGCAGCTTTTGCGTTTGCCCTTTAAATGTCTCTTTGCATCCCCAGCCACCTGTCTCTGGCAGAGAGCGCCCCTAAGCTTTCCGGGGTTGTGTTTTGTCTGTATTTTCTTGGCTTTAGCTTCTGTAGTTTAGGGGTTCCTGTTTATGATTCGGACCCCATTCTTCTCGGGGGAAGCTAACTGGCCGTTTCAATGTCCCTCTGTTGCCAGTTCCCTTGGGCACCCAGCCCACCCTCTCGAGCCTCCACCGCACTTCTCACCCATTGGGATGTGTGAGAATAGAATCCACTGTCCGCGGTACCAAGGCTCCTGTCCCACTATTGCTCCACTGCTTTCCAGGTGATTACTCCATTATTTAGTTGCAATTCCAGTTTGGTTTTGGGAGGAGGTCAGTGTGACTCCCATTCACTCCTCTGCCATCTTCTCTCTCCCGGAGATTTTCATATTAAAATTTTTTAAAAATATCAAGACTCAGCCACATACTGTTTTATATGTTTTTATTTTATTTTTAATACATTTTATTGATTATTCAATTACAGTTGTCCCAATTTCCCCCTTTTGCCCCCCTCCAACTTGTACCTTCTATTCTTTCCAGCAGTCCCCAATGCCTAGTTCATATCCATAGGTCGTCATATAAGTTCTTTGGCTACTCCATTTCCTAAACTGTTCTTAACATCTCCATTCCTATTCTATACCTACCAAGTTGTACTTCTTAATCCCTACTCTTTTTCCTCTTCTCTTCCCCTCCCCCCTCCCAACTGATAATCCTCAGAATGGTCTCCAAATCTATGACTCTGTTTCTCTTCTGCTTGTTTGTTTAGTTTGCTTTTTTAGAGTCACTTGTTGATAGATATGTATTTATTGCCATTTTATTGTTCATAGTTTTGATCTTTTTCTTAAATAGGTCCCTCTAACTTTGCTTGTAATAATAGTTTGGTGATGATGAGCTCTGTTAGCGTTTTCTTGTCTGGGAAGCTCTTTATCTGCCCTTTGATTCTAAATATCTTTGCTGGGAAGAGCAATCTTGGCTGTAGGTCCCTGCTCTACATGGCTTTGAATATTTCTTGCCTATACCTTCTAGATTGCAAAGTGCTTTTGAGGAATGACCTGACACTCTTATGGGAACTCCCTGTAGGTAATTAACATCTTTTGCTGCTTTTAAGAGTACCTCTTTATCTTTAACCTTTATCATTTTAATATGTGCCTTAGTGTGGTCCTCTTTGCATCCATCTCATTTGGGGTTCTATGTGCTTCCTGGATTTATCTGTCTATTTCCTTCACCAAATTAGGAACGTTTTCTTTCATTATTTTTTTCAAATAGAGTTCCAATTTCTTGCTCTTTCTCTTCTGCCTCAGTCACCCCTATAATGTAAATGTTAGTACATTTGAAGTTGTCCCAGGTGCTCCTTACCCTATACATGTTTTTTTTGGATTCTTTTTTCTTCTTGCTATTGTTTTAGTATAATTTATTGATTATGTTATTACAGCTGTCCCATTTTTTTCTCCACTTTGTCCCCCTCCACCCTGCATCCTTACTCTCACCAGCATTCCTACTCCTTTAGTTCATTTCTGTGGGAGATATATATATATATAAATATAAATAATTTGGATTCTCCATTTCCTATATTATTTTTAACTACCCATGTCTATTTTGTACCTACAAATTATGCTTCTTATTCCCTGTACCTTTTCCCCATTCTCCCCCTCCCCCTTTCCCACTGATATCCCTCCATGTGTTCTCTATTTCTGTGAATCTATTCCTATTCTAGTTGTTTGCTTAGTTTATTTTTGTTTCTGCTTTTTAGCAGTTGTTGATAGTTATGAGTTTTTGTCACTTTACTCTTCAGAGTTTTGATCTTGTTTTTCTTTTTTTCTTTAAATTTTATTTTAATTTATTTTTTCAAATACATTTGTCTCTGCCTCCCCCCACCACTTTCCCTTGCCCCCTCCCTCCTTCCCTCCCTCAGCTCTTCCCCTTTGGTTTTGTCCATGAGTCCTTGCTATATGTTCCTTGACTTTCCCCTTCCCTTCCTTTTCCCCGCCCCCTCTCCCTCCTTCCCTCTTGTCTCTGTTGATTTCTTTTCCTTTCAGTGTTGCTGGTCTTATTTTCCTTGCATCTTTGTATTGTTGGTTAGGTTCCACTTATAGGTGAGATCATATGGTATTTGATCTTGTTTTTCTTAAATAAGACCTTTTTTATTTAATTTATTTTATCTTTTTAATCATTTATTCTATTACAGTTGTCTCAATATTTCCATCTTTGCCCTCTGCCACCGATCCCACCCTGCTACAAGCACCTACAGTCAAGTACCACTCTGTTGTCCATGTCCATGAGTCATTCATACATATTTTTGTTTAGTCCCTACTTCTTCTTTCCACCATTTTCCCCCTTCCCTATCCCATATAGTCACTTTCAGTCTGCTACATGTTTCCATGCCTGTGATTTATTTTGATTGTTAGTTTATTTTCTTGAAGAGATTCCACTTATAGGTAAGATCACATGGTATTTGTCTTTCACCAACTAGCTTATTTCACTTAGCATAATATTCTTCAGTTCTATACATGCGGTTACAAAAGGTACTAGATCTATCTGTCTTTCTCTCTTTCTCCATTTCCTTCTTTCTTTATTTTTGAAAATGTCAAACTCCATTATAAAATATTAAAAAATGTAAATATATTATAAAGCCTCAGCAATTGGAACAACATGCCACCAGCATAGAAAAAATCAAGTAGATCAATTAAATAAAATTATCATTCAAGAAACAAATGTATATATCTAACAATGTGATATATGATTAAATTGATATTTAAAATCATTTGGGGAAGTAAGGCTTATTCAACATATAAGGTGCATGGACCACTATTATTTGAAATAAAACAAATATAAAGCCCTATTTCATACATTATAAAAAATATTAAGGTGAGTTAAAAATCAAAATGTAAAATCTAAGGAGTTTTAGGAAAAAATACAAAATATTATTTTTCTTAACCTGATGTAAAATGTTCAAACCCAGAAGCTATAAAGTAAAATATTGACTATATGGCTATGATAATTATTTAAGAGTATAGAGTAATATACACATAAAAACTATTAAAGTGAAAGTAATATGATAGGACAGTATTTGCAACAAACCTAAAAAAAGGTGAATAGTTTTCTATGGAAAAATACTAAAAACATTTAATCTAAAAAATTGATAAGGAATACCAGAAAATCATTTAAGGCTTTTTAAAAATAATAGACATAGGTAATAAATATACAAAACCAGGTTTACTTTCATCAAATAATATAGAAACAATTCAAATACATATTATTGTCACAACCAGAATTGTGAATATTAAAAATATTGGTAATATCTAGGTCTAGGAAGATGACAGAGGACTGAATGGGAATCACGCTGAGCTCCTCCCAAGACCGAACGGAATTGCAACTAAATAGTGGAGACATCACCTGGAAAACAATGGAACGATAGAGGGAGAGGAGCCTTGGAGCTGCAGACAGACAGTGGATTCATCTCTCACACATCTCAATGGATGAGAATTGCGGTGGAGGCTTAAGAGGGTGGGCTGGGAACCCATGGGCACCAGTACCAGAGGGACACTGAAGTGGCCAGTTGGATCCCCCTGAGAAGAACAGGGTCTGAATCATAAACAGGGACCCCTAAAGTACAACAGCTGAAACCAGGAAAACACAGAGAAAAAACGCAACCCCAAAAAGCTTAGGGGCGCTCTCTGCCAGAGACAGGAAGCTAGAGATACCAAGAAAAATTTACAGGGCCAACACAAAAATTTGCAGTGGCAGCCGCCCTCCTTTATCTCTGGGTAGAGGCAGCAACAGAGTGGGCTGGTGCCTCAAGAAAGATTGGTGAGGAATACTTTGTGAAGAGAACTGAGACAGTGGCCAGTGGATCCTCAGTAATAACTCACCTCCCACTCTGCAGCTACGATCTCCCTCAGGCATAAGAGGATTAATTAACCTGCCTTTTGTGCGCTCTGCACACAGCTTGTGCGCATGTGAACTGGGGGGCTAAGTGCAGACGGGCTGCAATAAATAGAGGATCCCTGGACAAAGGGGACACACAGCTGCATAGAGAGCCTTGAGGAGAGACTGGAGAGAGAGATGTTGGGGAAAGAACGGGAAGAGGAACCGGGGAAACCCGACTCCCTCCCCATTCTGTAGTCTCCATTTTGGGCAGGTAGGATGCGCCGCCAAAGAGGTAGAAGCTTGGTGCGCGCGAGTAAGATGGCCTGTGATTACAACCCAGTCCACAAAAATGGTGGAGCACTGGCCTACCAAACCAGCACTACCAGATATGCCAAAGGCGCTGGTTTAAGAAGAAGAAGGAAAAGACTGAGAAAGAGAAAAACACAGGTACAAAGAGAAAAAATGAATAGGTTTCTATTAGTATAACTCTCAATGTAAGTGGAATAAAAGTCCCAATCAAAAGACACAAGATAGCTGAATGGGTAAGAAAACATGACCCATGCATATGCTGCCTACAAGAGACCCGCTTCAGAACAAAAGACCTACAAAGATTGAAAGTAAAGGTATGGAAAAAATATTCTGAGCAAATGGGCAAGAGAAGAAAACAAGGGTAGCAATACTTATATCAGACAAAATAGATTTCAAAACAAAGGCCATAAAAAGGGACACAGAGGGGCACTTTATAATATTTAAAGGAAGAATCTATCAAGAAGGAATAAAAATTGTAAACATATATGCTCCCAACATTGGGGCACTCAAATATATAAGGAAAATCTGGACAGCTTCAAAAAAGATATAGACAGCAACAGACTGATAGTAGGGGATTTCAACACCCCACTGTCAAAAATGAACAGATCATGCAAATAAAACATCAATAAGGATATTGTGGAGGTGAATGACACACTAAATCAAATGGACTTAACTGACATATATAGAACATTACATCCCAAAGAAGAAAAACACATATTCTTTTCAAATACTCAAGGAAATTTTTCAAAGATAGAACACATGATAAGACACAAAGCAAGCCACGCATATTCAGGAAAATTGAAATAATACCAAGCTTTTTCTTGGAACACAAGGGGTTGAAACAAGAAATGAACCTCAAAAAGAAACTTCAAAAACTTGCAAAGTCATGGAGACTGAACAGTAGACTATGAAACAATGAATGGGTCAATAATGAGATAAGGGAAGAAATCATTTTGTGGAAACAAATGAAAATGAACGTACAACAGTCCAAAACCTATGAGACATAGCAAAGGCAGTCCGGAGAGGGAAGTTCATAGCAACACAGGCCCACCTAAGAAAGTAGAAACATTTAAAATAAAAGACCTAACACTACAATTTCAAGAACTGAAGAAACAACACCAAAAAATCCCAGAGCAAGTAGAAGGAAGGAAATAGTCAAGATTAGAGCAAAACTGAGTGAAATAGAGATTAAAAGAACAATTCAAAGAATGAACCAATCCAGGAGGTGGTTTTTTGAAAATATAAATAAAATTGACAAGCCTTTAAGCAGATGCATCAAGAGAAGAAGGGAGAGGACCCAAATTAATAATATCAGAAATGAAAGAGAGGAAATAGCTGTGATACCACAGAAATACAAAAGATTGTAAGGAACTACTGAGAACAATTATATGCCAAGAAATTTGAAAACCTTGTGAAAGGGACAAATCTCTAGAAAAGTATAATCTTCCAACACTGAAGGAGGAAGAAACAGAAAGCTTGAACAGACCAATAATAGCTGGGGAAATTGAAGCATTAATCAAGAATCTCGAGCACAAAAAAGCCCAGGGTCGGACGGTTTCACAGGAGAATTTTACAAAACATTTAAGGAAGAGCTAAGCCCTGTCCTTCTCAGACTATTCTAAAAAATCCAAGAGGAGGGAAGACTCCCAGACTCCTTATATGAGGCCAGCATCACCCTGATCCCAAAACCAGATAAAAACAGTACAAAGAAAGAAAACTACAAGCCAATTTCGCTGATGAACATAGATGCTAAAATTCTCAACAAAATATTGGCAAACCACAGCCAGCAATACATTCAAAAGATTATCCCCCACGATCAAGTGGGATTCATCCCAGGGATGCAGGGATGGTTCAATATACGCAAATCCGTAAACATGATACATCACATAAATAAAAGAAAAGACAAATACAACATGATCATCTCAATAGATGCAGAAAAAGCATTCGATAAGGTACAGCACCCATTTATGATCAAAACACTCAGCAAAATGGGAATTAATGGGGCATTCCTCCGCGCAATAAAGACCATATATGGAAAACCTACAGCCAACATTATACTCAACGGTCAAAACCTAAAAGCTTTCCCACTAAGATCGGGAACACGACAAGGATGTCTGCATTCACCACTTCTTTTCAACATTGTATTAGAAGTCCTAGCCACAGCGGTCAGACAAGAAAAAGAAATAAAAGGCATTCAAATAGGAAGGAGGAAGTGAAGCTATCATTGTTTGCAGATGACATGATAGTGTACATAGAAAACCATGTAGACTGTACTAAAAAACTCCTCAACTTAATAAGTGAATTTGGCAAAACAGCAGGATACAAAGTCAATATTCAGAAATCAAAGGCATTTTTGTACACCAGCAATGAAAAAGAAGTAGAAATCAGAAAAAAAAAAATACCATTCGATATATCAACAAGAAAAATAAAGTACCTAGGAATAAATTTACAGGTAAAAGTCCTGTACTCAGAAAACTAGACAACATTAAAGAAAGAAATCACGGAAGACACAAATAAATGGAAGCATATACCGTGCTCATGGATTGGAAGAATTAATATCATCAAAATGTCCATACTACCCAAAGCAATTTATAAATTCAATGCAATCTCTATTAAGATACCAATGACATATTTCACTGAAACAGAACAGACATTTCAAAAATTTATATGGAACCATAAACGACCCCGAATAGCCGCAGCAATTTTGAGAAAGAATAACAAAGTAGGAGTGCTCACAATAATGGACATCAAACTCTACTACAAAGCCACTATACTCAAAACAATCTGGTGCTGGCACAAGAACAGACCCATAGACCAGTGGAACAGAATAGAAAGCCCAGAAATAATCCCAGGTCTCTACGGGCACCTAATATTTGACAAAGGGGGCAGAAGCATAAAATGGAGCAATAATAGCCTCGTCAATAAATGATGTTGTGAGAGCTGGATGGCTACATGCAAAAAAACTGAAATTGGGTCATCAGCTGACACCATACACAAAAATAAACTCAAGATTGATAAAAGACAAATATAAGTCACAACACCATCAAAGTCCTAGAGGAGAATATTTGCAGAAAACTCTTAGATATCCCACAGAGCAATTTGTTCACTGATATGTCTCCTAAAGCAAGGGACATAAAGGAAAGAATAAACAAGTGGGACCTCATCAAAATAAGAAGCTTCTGCATTGCTAAAGGAAACAGCAGCAAAATGAAAAAGGAGCCAACCCTATGGGAAAATACATTCGCTAATGATACATCAGATATAGGTTTGATCTCCAAGATATATAAAGAACTCCCTCAACTCCACTCCATAAGACAAATATCCAATATAAAAATGAGCAAAGGACCTGGGCAGATCCTTTTCCAAGGAAGAGATACAGAGGGGCCCAGAGACATTTGAAAGGATGCTCAGCATCACTAGCCATGAGAGAAATGCAGATCAAAACCACCAGGAGGTACCACCTCACACCGGTAAGAATGGCCATCATAAACAGATCAACAAACAACAGGTGCTGGCGGGGCTGTGGAGTAAAAGAAACACCAGTCCACTGTTGGTGGGAATTCAGACTGGTGCAGCCACTGTGGAAAGCAGTGTGGAATTTCCTCAAAAAGCTGAAAATGGAACTGCCTTTTGATCCCGCTATTCCCCTGCTGGCACTCTTCCCTAAGAATCCCAAAACGCCAATTCAAAAGAACCTATGCACCCCAATGTTCTTAGCAGCACAATTGACAATAACCAAGTGTTGGAAGCAACCTAAATGCCCATCAGTAGATGAGTGGATCAAAAAACTATTTTACATTTACACAATGGAATACTGCGCAGCAGAAAGAAGAAAAGAACTACTAAACTTTGTGATAGCATGGATGGACCTGGAGAACTTTATGCTAAGCGAAATAAGCCAGGGGGCGAAAGACAAATACCATATGATCTCACCTATAAGTGGAACCTAACCAACAATACAAATATGCAAGGAAAATAAGACCAGCAACATTGAAAGGAAAATAAACCAACACAGACAAGAGGGAAGGAGGGAGTGGGGGCAGGGGAAAAGGAGGGGAAGGGGAAAGTCAAGGAACATATAGCAAGGACTCATGGACAAAACCAAAGGGGAAGAGGTGAGGGAGAGAGAGAGGGAGCAAGGTAAAGTGGTGTGGGGTAGGCAGAGACAAATGTATTTGAAAAAATTAATAAATTAATTTTAAAAAGAACTAAAAAGTATTAATGTGTTAATAATGACATTAAAGAAGAAATCAAAAACTTCTTGAAACATATGAAAATGTCCACACAATAGTCAAACGCCTATGGGACACAGTGAAGGCAATCCTGAGAGGGAAGTTCATAGAAATACAGGCTTACTTAAAAAAGACCGAAACATTTCAAATAAATAACCTGACCCTCCAGCTTCAAGAACTGCAGAAACAACAGGATTCAGTGCCCCGAGTGAATAGAAAAAATGAAATAATGAAGATCAGAGCAGAATTGAATGACATAGAAACTAAAAGAACAATTTAAAGGATCAATGAATCCAGGAGTTCGTTCTTTGGAAACATAAACAAAATGGACAAGCCTTCAAGCAGACTCAAGATAAAAAGGGAGTGGACCCAAATAAGTAATATCAGAAATGAAAGAGGAGAAATAACAAGTGATACCATAGAAAAAAAAGGATTGTAAGAAATTTTCCTTAGCAAATGCCAAGAAATTTGAAAACCTCGATGAAATCGACAAATTTCTGGAAGAGTATAACCTTCCAACACTGAATAAAGAAGAAGCAGAAAGCTTGAACAGACTGATAACAGCTGTTGAAATTGAAGCAGTAGTATAAAATTTCCCAGCACAAAAAGCCCTGAACCAAATGGTTTCACAGAAGAATTTTCCAAAACATTAAAGAAAGACTAAACTCTGTCCTTCTCAGACTATTCCAAAATATCCAAGAAAAGGGAACACTCCCAAACTCTTTTTATAAAACCCAGCATCATCTTAATCTCAAAATCAGATAAATACATAGGCCAATATCGCTGATGAACATAGACCATGAAATCCTCACCAATATGTTGGCAAACTGCATCCACCATTACTTTAAAAAGATCATTCACCACAACCAAGTGAGACTCACCCAAGGGGTTCAAGGATGTTTCAATATTCTCAAATAAATAAATGTAATATATCACATAAATAAAAGTAAAGACAAAAACCACATGATCATATCAATAGATGTGGAAAAATCATTTGATAAGGTACAGCACCCATTTATGATAAAAACACTCAGTAGAGAGAGAATAAAAGGGTAATACCTCAACATAATAAAGGCCATATATGAAAAACCTATAGCTAACCTCATACTCAAAGGGCAATAACTACGATCTTTCCCTCAAAGTTCAGGAACAAGACAAGGATGTTCTCTTTCACCAATTCTGTTCAACATAGTATTGGAAGTCCTATCCACATCAATCAGACAAGAAAAAGAAATAAAAGGCATCCAAATTGGAAAGGAGGAAGTAAAACTATCATTGTTTACAGATGACATGATAGTGTATATGGAAAACTTCATAGACTCCTCCAAAAAACTACTGAACCTAATAAGTGAATTTGACAAAACAGCAGGATACAAAGTCAATATTCATAAATTGAAGGCAATTTTGTACACTAAAAATGAAATATCAGAAGAAAAGGAAAAAAATCCCCTATACTATAGCAGCAAGAAAAATAAAGTACTTAGGAATAAACTTAACCAAGGTGGTGAAAGACCTGTATGCAGAGAACTATAAAACACTGAAGAAAGAATTAATGAAGACACAATAAATGGAAGCATATACCGTGTTCATGGATTGGAAGAATTAATGTCATCAAAATGTCCATACTACCCAAAGCTATTTACAGAGTCAACACAATCTCTATTAAAATACTAATGAAGTATTTCTCAGACATAGAACAAACACTTCAAAAAGTCATATGGAACCATAAATGACCGTGAATAGCCACAGCGATTTTGAGAAAGATAAACAAAGTAGGAGGGATCACACTACTGGACATCAAATTATATTACAAGGTCACTGTAATCAAAACGATCTGGTATTGGCATAAGAACAGACACATAGATTAATGGAACAGAATTGATACCCCAGATATAAACCTATGTCTCTATGGTCAATTAATATTCAACAAAGGTTGCAGAAGCATGAAATGGAATAAAAATAGCCTCTTCAACAAATGGTGTTGGGAGAGCAGACAGCTACATGCAAAAAATTGAAATTCAACCACCAACTTCCACCAGTCACAAAAATAAACTCCAGGTGGATAAAAGACTTAAATGTAAGTCATGGCATCATAAAAGTCCTAGATGAGAACAAAGGCAGGAAACTCTCAGTTATCCCGCTCAGTAATATTTTCACCGATATGTCCCCTAGAGCAAGGACATAAAGGAAAGAATAAACAATTGTGACTTCATCAAAATAATAAGCTTCTGCACGGCTAAAGAAAACATCAGGAAAATGAAGAGGGAACCAACCATATGGGAAAATATATTTGCCAGTGATACATCAGACAGGGGTTTGTTCTCCAAAACATACAATGAACTCCCATGTCTACACCCAAGGAAGACAAGCAATCCAATTAAAAAATGGGTATAGGACCTGAACAGAAACTTCCCCAAGGAGGTCATACATAGGGCCCAGAGACATATGAAAGGATGCTCAGCATCACTAGCGCTCACATAAATGCAAATTAAAACCATAATGAGATACCAGTTCACGGTCAGAATGGCCATCATAAATAAAGCAACAAACAATGAGTGCTGTCAAGGTTGTGGAGGAAAGGGAACCCTAGGACACTGTTGGTGGGAATGCAGACTGGTGCAGCCACTGTGGAGAACTGTGTGGAATTTCCTCAAAAGTTAGTAATGGAACTTCCTTTGACCTGGCCATTCCAGTGTCTGGACTATACCCTAAGAATCCCAAAACAGCAATTCAAAAGAACCGATGCACCCCAATATTCATAGCAGCACAATTTACAGTAGCCAAGTGCTTGAAGCAACCTAAGTGTCCATCAGTAAATGACTGGGCCAAAAACTATGGTACATTTACACAATGGAATACTAAGCAGCAGAAAGAAAGAAAGAGCTACTACCCTTCTCGACGGAATGGATGAAAATGGAGAGTCTTATGCTAAGTGAAATAAGCCAGGCAGTGAAAGACACATACCATATGATATCATCAGCAAAGCAAACAGGCAAGTGATATATGACCAGCAACACTGAAAGGAAGAAGAAACCAACGGGGATGGGAGTGAGGAAGGGAGAGAGGAAGGTAGCGGGGAGGGTAAGGGTAATGGTCAGATCAAGGACCAGTTGTGAAGGACACATGGATGAAACCAAGTCGTGTAAAGATTGAGGAGGGGTGGAGTTTGGGGTAGATTGGGTAGGGGAAAGTGGTGGTGGGTAAATGAAGACAAATGTATGTAAATTTTTTTAAATTAATTAATTAAAAAATAAAAAGAGAAACACATTTTAAGTGTAAAGTCAAAGATAGATTCAAAATGAAATTATGGAGAATTACATACCATGCAAACACTAAACAAAAGACATCTGGCATACTGTATTCATTATAGCAAAAGTACATTTTAGAATAAGAAATACCAAAATCAAGAAAGATATTACCTAATAAATATGTCAATTCTCCAATTAATCCAAAATGTGTGTGTGCTTAATAAAATAACTTCAAAATACAGACTGGGGCAAAAGTAAGTTTATAGTTGTTTTTATTAAAAATAATACAATAATTAATAAACAACAATAATACAAGAATAAATTATGTTTTGCATACTCACAACTATAAACCTACTTTTTCTGCACCCTGTATACAAGAAGAAAAATAGATAGATGTTAAATGGCAAATAAAAATATCAACAATTCTCTTTGGAAAATATTGATATTTTCCCTGGAAAATATCAGTGAAGGTGTAGATGACCTGTACAAAACTATTAACCAGCTTTTCCTAGTTGACATTTACAGAATGCTCCAAACAACAATAGTATAATTCAGTCATATGTTGCTTAATTAAGGGGATAGCTTCTGAGAAATGCATCCTTAAACATTTTTTTCTTTGTGCAAACATCTAAGAGCGCATTTTCGGAAACCCCTGGTGCAGTCTATTATAAACTTTGGCTATATGATACAGCCTATTATTCTGTAGGGGAGGGAAAATTATTTTTCCTCAAATCTTCTGAGTTCTTGGCTAAGACATACCTGCTATAAAATATAGATTAACATGAGAGAAACAAACAAAAGTTTAATGACATGCTTACCTCCCGTATACATGAGAGAGACCCAGGAAAACTGAATAACTTGAATAAAGTGACTGAAGCTACCATGTTAAATATCATCTTCAGCTGAAGACAAAAAAGATGTTGGGCATTGGGGAGTCAATTATGAGAAGTTAGCAGGAAAAGCATAATAAACAAGTGTAAGGTTGCTATGTAGATTTAAGTCTTATTTTCTACATTGAAGAGTCTCTAGAAATAAGGTCATCCCCCTAGTCCTGGTACAGCCACGGAGACACCCTTACAAATGGAGATTTCCTTAATAGACGTAAATGTATTTCACAAAGTATAACTTATATTTGGTTTTTAGAGCTCCTCCTATCTTTGCCGTTTCTTAAAGTTAACAAACTTAAAATAATCCTTATATCAAATAGACATATTTGGGGGTGACAACTTCTGTTCTACAGCTCCTAAGCTACAAACCTGTACCACAGGTCACTGCAGTGGATACTGTAGGCAATTGTAACACTGTGGTAACTCTTTGTGTACTATGTTGCACTACAATGTCAGGACATCTAAGATATTCCCAAACAATAACCTATGGGACCACCTTAGTTCATGTGGTTTGTTCTTGATCAAAAAGTCATTATGGAATATCGAAAGATGGCGGAGGAATGAATGGGAGTCACGCTGACCTCCTCCCAAAACCAAACTGGAATTGCAACTAAATAATTGAGTAATCACCTGGAAAGCAGTGGAGCGATAGTGGGAGAGGAGCCTTGGTGCCGCAGGGAGTGGATTCTACTCTCACACATCCCAACGGGTGAGGATTGCGGTGGAGGCTAGAGAGGATGGGCTGGGTGCCCACGGGCACTGGTACTGGAGGGACATTGAAACGGCCAGTTAGCGTCCCCCCAAGAAGAACGGGGTCTGAATCATAAACAGGAACCCCTAAACTACAGCAGCTAAAGCCAAGAAAATACAGACAAAACGCAACCCCAAAAAACTTAGGGGTGCTCTCTGCCAGAGACAGGTGGCTGGGGATGCAAAAAGACATTTAAAGGGCAAACGCAAAAGTTGCAGCGGCAGCCACCCTCCTTGATCGCTGGGTAGAGGCGGCAGCAGGGTGAGCTGGTGCCTGGGAAAAGACTGGTGAGGAAAACTTTGTGAAGAGAACTGACACGGCGGCCGTTGGAGCCCCGGTGATAACACACTTCCCACTCTGCAGCTACCATCTTGCTCAGGCATAAGGGAATCAGTTAACCTGCCTTTTGTGCTCTCTACACACAGCTTGTATGCATGTGAGCTGCGGGGCTGAGTGCAGACTGGCTGGGAGAGCTTTGAGGAGAGACTGGAGACGGAGGCGTTGTGGAAAGAACGGGAGGAGGAACCCGGGAGTCCCGACTCCCTCCCGTTCTGTAGTCTCCATTGTGGGCTGGAAAGGCGCACCCCAAAGAGGCAGAAGTGGGGCGCGCATGAACCAGACTGCCCGCGATTGAAACGCAGTCCGCACAGGGGGTGGATCCTTGGCCGAAGGGGTCAGGGAACTGCCCAGAGGCCCCTGAGGGGAGACTAGAAACAGAGGCATTGGGGAAAGAACGGGAGGAGGAACCAGGGATTCCCGACTCCTTCTCCTTGCCGTAGTCTCCATTGTGCGGGAAGAGGCCACACCCCCAGAGCCAAAAGCTGAAAAGCAAACATAGACACCCCCAAAACACCCAGAGCAGACGCGCACACTTGTGCCGAGTGACCGGCGAGGGTTGGCGCGCGTGAGTGTGACCCATTCGGGCGGGCGAATGCTTGCACCTGCTGGCAAGGCCTCACACAGACTGGCATCCATACGGCCTGCGAGGGAGTGCACAGAGGGGCAAGGGCAGGCTTAAATTGACCTGCCCGCCGCGATTGCGGAGCGGCCCACAAAATACGTAGAGCTGCCCAGAGTCCCTGGAGGAGAGACCAGAAACAGGATTAACCGGAGAGTCCTAGAGCTGATTTCCTCTCATTTCCGTAGTCCCCGTTTTACGAGGGCAAGCAACACACCCAAAGAGCCAAAAGCGGGGAAAATACGCAATAGGAGACCCTAAACTGATAAGTGCCGCCGAGCTCGCCGGCCAGGGGGGGCAGATGAGTACACGCGGTCATAAATAAGCCCCCTGGTCTGGGGCAAGCACAGGCGAACCCAGGCAGGTGGGGGAACCTGCTGCGCTGGGAACCCTTTCAAGGAGCCCGCGTGAGAGCGCAGAGAGATCCCAAAAAATAGCCCATCCCTGACCAAAGGGGTCACAGAGCTGCTCCAAGCAGGAGTCAGACACAGGCATTAGACTCATGAAAGGCTCAAACAAACAACCCAAGGCCCTATAGGGTCAACAACTGACATTATCAGAGGCAAGCCAGGAAAGAAAAGTAAAGGACAAAAATACTTAACAGACTCTCACAAAAATGGGAAGAAAAAGAAGTTCCCCTCAAATCAGTGGAAAAGGGGACTCCCCACAGAGAGAGCTAAATGAAATAGAGGCAAGGGAACTATCAGATATGGAATTCAAACAATGGTTCTAAGGAAGCGCAATGAGCTCACCCAGTTCAAAGAGAACTATGAGAAACTGCAGAGAAACTATCAGGATCTTACAGCAAACTATATCAGCCTGGAATAGGACATCGAAACTATCAAGAAGACACAAGAGGATATGAAGAATACCATTTCTGAATTGAAGAACACAGTAGAAGGAATCCAAAGCAGGCTGAATGAAGCTGAGGATCAAATCAGTGAGATGGAGGACAAGGTAGAAAAAAGCTCTCAGAAAGAACAAGAAATGGAAAAACGGCTCAAAAAGAATGAATAGGCATTTAAGGAAATGCAGGACAACCTGAAACGCAATAATATCCGTATAATAGGGATACCAGAAGGAGAAGAAGAGGAGCAAGGAACGGAGAACCTCCTTGAAAAAGTAATGATGGAAAATTTCCCTGATTTGAGGAGAGAAAGGCTCTCATGGATCCAGGAGGCACAGAGGACCCCACTCAAGAGGGACCCAAGGAGGTCCACTCCAAGACACATCATCATTAAAATGGCAAATGTCAAAGACAAAGAGAGAATCCTCAAGGCAGCAAGGGAGAAGGAGAAAGTAACATACAAGGGGGCCCCGATAAGCCTAGGAGCTAACTTCTCAACAGAAACACTACAAGCCAGAAGGGAATCGCAACAAATATTCCAAGCCATGTAAAGCAAAGGCCTACAGCCAAGGCTGCTCTACCCAGCTAGGCTCTCCATTAAAATAGAAGGAGAAATACGGAGTTTCCCAGACAAAAGAAGGCTAAAAGAATTCATCTAAACCAAACGAGCACTCCAAGATATGCTAAGGGGACTGGTTTAAGCAGATGAAGGAAAAGAACGAGACAGAGAGGAACACAAATAGAAAGAGAAAAGATGAGTAAGTTTCTATCAGTAATATCTCTCAATGTGAATGGACTAAATGCCCCAATCAAAAGACACAGGGTATCTGAATGGATAAGAAAACATGACCCACACATATGCTGCCTACAAGAGACCCACCTCAGAGCAAGAGACCTACACAGATTCAAAGTAAAGGGATGGAAAAAAATATTCCAAGCAAATCTGCATGAGAAAAAGGCCAGAGTTGTCATACTTGTATCAGACAAAGTAGATTTCAAAACAAAGGCCATAAAGAGAGACTCAGAGGAGCACTTTATCATACTTAAAGAAAGTATCTATCAAGAAGATATCAACATTGTAAACTTATATGCTCCTAATATAGGAGCCCCCAAGTATATAAGGAAACTGTTGGATGACTTCAAAAAAGATATAGACAGCAACACACTGATAGTAGGGGATTTCAACACCCCACTGTCAAAAATGGACAGATCTTCCAAACAAAACATTAATAAACATATTGTGGCGCTGAATGACACACTGAATCAAAGAGACTTAACTGACATATATTGAACCTTACATCCCAAAGAAGAAAAATACACATTCTTTTCAAATGCTCATGGCAGTTTTTCAAAGATAGACCACATGATAGGACACAAAGCAAGCCTCAGCAAATTCAGGAAGATTGAAATAATACCAAACTTTTTCTCAGACCACAAGGCCTTGAAACTCGAAATCAACCTCAAAGAGAAACTTCAAAAACTTGTAAACTCATGGAGACTGAACAGTACACTCTTAAACAATGAATGGGTAAATAATGAGATAAGAGAAGAAATAAAAAAATTTCTGGAAACAAATGAAAATGAACAGACAATAGTCCAAAACCTATGGGACACAGCAAAGGCAGTCCTGAGAGGGAAGTTCATAGCAATACAGGCCGACCTTAAAAAGATAGAAACATTTCAAATAAAAGACCTCACACTACAACTTCAAGAACTGGAGAAACAACAACAAATAAATCGCAGAGCAAGTAGAAGGAAGGAAATAGTCAAGATTAGAGCAGAACTGAATGACATAGAGACAAAAAGAACAATTCAGAGGATCACCCAATCCAGAAGCTGGTTCTTTGAAAAGATAAATAAAATTGAGAAGCCTTGAAGCAGACTCATCAAGAAAAAAAGGGAGAGGACCCAAATTAATAATATCAGAAATGAAAGAGGAGAAATAACAACTGAGACCACAGAAATACAAATGATCATCAGAAACTATTATGAACAATTATATGCCAAGAAATTTGAAAATCTTGATGAAATGGACTAATTTTTAGAATAGTATAATCTTCCAACACTGAAGGAGGAAGAAACAGAAAGCTTGAACAGACCGATAACAGCTGGGGAAATTGAGGCAGTAATCACGAAACTCCCAGCACACAAAAGCCCAGGGCGAGACAGTTTCACAGGAGAATTTTACAAAACATGTAAGGAAGAGCTAATTCCTGTCCTTCTCAGACTATTACAAAAAATCCAAGAGGAGGGAAAACTCCCAGACTCCTTCTATGAGGCCAGCATCACCCTGATCCCAAAACCAGATAAAGACAGTACAAAGAAAGAAAACTACAAGCCAATTTCGCTGATGAACATAGATGCTAAAATCCTCCACAAAATATTGGCAAACCGCATCCAGCAACACATTAAAAAATTATCCACCACGATCAAGTGGGATTCATCCCAGGGATACAGGCATGGTTCTATATATGCAAATCAGTAAACGTGATACATCACATAAATAAAAGAAAAGACAAAAACCACATGATCATCTCGATAGATGCAGAAAAAGCCTTTGATAAGGTACAGCACCTATTTATGATCAAAACACTCAGCAAAATCGGAATAAATGGGGCATTCCTTAACATAATAAATGCCATATATGAAAAACCTGCAGCTAATATCATACTCAACGGGCAAAAACTGAAAGCTTCCCCACTAAGAACGGGAACACGACAAGGATGTCCGCTCTCACCGCTTCTTTTCAACATCGTATTGGAAGTCCTAGGCACAGCGGTCAGACAAGAGAAAGAGATAAATGGCATCCAAATAGGAAAGGAGGAATTAAAACTATCATTTTTTGCAGATGACATGATAGTGTACATAGGGAACCCTGTAGACTTTACCAAAAAACTCCTGAACCTAATAAGTGAATCTGGCAAAACAGCAGGATACAAAGTCAACATTCAGAAATCAAAGGCATTTTTGTAAACCAGCAATGCAATAGAAGAAAAAGAAATCAGAAAAAATATACCATTCGAGATAGCAAGTGAAAAGACTAAGTACCTAGGCATAAATTTAACCAAAGACACAAAAGACCTGTATGCAGAAAACTATACAACATTGAAAAAAGAAATTAAGGAAGACACAAATAAATGGAAGCATATACCGTGCTCATGGATTGGAAGAAGTAATATCCTCAAAATGTCCATACTACCCAAAGCAATTTATAGATTCAATGCAATCCCTATTAAGATACCAATGATGTATTTCACAGAAATAGAACAGACATTTCAAAAATTTATATGGAACCATAAATGACCCCGAATAGCTGCAGCAATTTTGAGAAAGAAACTCAAAGTAGGAGGAATCACAATACCGGACATCAAACTCTACTACAAAGCCACCATACTCAAAACAATCTGGTACTGGCACAAGAACAGACCCATAGACCAGTGGAACAGAATAGAAAGCCCAGAAATAAGCCCAGGTCTCTATGGACATCTAATATTTGACAAAGTGGGCAGAAGCATAGAATGGAGCAATAACAGCCTCTTCAACAAATGGTGTTGGGAAAGCTGGACGGCTACATGCAAAATTTGAAATTGGATCATCAGCTGACACCATATACAAAAATGAAGTCAAGATGGATAAAAGACTTAAATATAAGTCGCAACACCATCAAAGTCCTAGAGGAGAACATTGGCAGGAAACTCTCAGATATCCCACGCAGCAATTTTTTGACTGATATGTCTCCTAAAGAAAGGGACATAAAGGAACGAATAAACAAGTGGGACCTCATAAAAATAAGAAGCTTCTGCATGGCTAAAGAAAACATTAGCAAAATGAAAAGGGAGCCAACTGTCTGAGAAAATATATTTGCTAATGATACATCAGATAGAGGTTTGATCTCCAAGATATATAAAGAACTTACTCGACTCCACTCCAAGAAGACAAACGATCCAATCAAAAAATGGGCAAAGGACCTGGGCAGATGCTTTTCTAAGGAGGAGATACAGAGGGCCCAGAGGCATTTGAAAGGATGCTCAGCATGACTAGCCATCAGAGATATGCAGATCAAAACAACCATGAGGTACCACCTCACACGGGTCAGAATGGCCATCATAAACAGATCCACAAACAACAGGTGCTGGCGAGGCTGTGGAGTAAAGGGAACACTAGTCCACTGTTGGTGGGAATGCAGACTGGTGCAGCCCCTGTGGAAAGCAGTGTGGAATTTCCTCAGAAAGCTGAAAATGGAACTGCCTTTTGATCCAGTGATTCCCCTGCTGCGACTATACCCTGAGAACACCAAAACGCCAATACAAAAGAACCTATGCACCCCAATGTTCATAGCAGCAGAAAATTTACAATAGCCAAGTGTTGGAAGCAACCTAAATGCCCATCAGTAGATGATTGGATCAAAGAGTAATGGTACATATACACAATGGAATACTACGCAGCAGAAAGGAAAAAAGAACTACTAAACTTCGCGACAGCATCGATGGAACTGGAGAGCATCATGCTAAGTGAAATAAGCCAGGGGGCGAAAGACAAATACCATATTATCTCACCTATAAGCTTAACCTAACCAACAATGCAAAGATGCAAGGAAAATATGACCAGCAACACTGAAATGAAAAGAAATCAACAGAGACAAGAGGGAATGCGGGGCGGGGAAAGGGAAGGGAAAGGGAAAGTCAAGGAACATATAGCAATGACTCATGGACAAAACCAAAGGGGAAGAGCTGAGGGAGGGAAGGAGGGAGGGGGCAAGGGAAAGAGGTGAGGGGGAGACAGAGGCAAATGTATTTAAAAAGTAAATAAATTTAAAAATTGAATAAAAAAAGTCATTATGTTATGACTGACAGTATACATTCTTTCTAAGTGCACCTGGAACATTTACCAAAATGGACTACATTCTGGAGCATAAAACAAAATTTATGATATTTAAAATAGAAATCATAAAAAGTATGTTCTTGAACCATACCAAAATTAAACTAGAAGTCAATAACAGAAGGCCATTTATAAAATCCTCAAGTATTTGGAAACATAACAACACACTTTTAAAATAAGTTATGTGCCATGGAAGAAATCTCAGTAGACGTTAAATACATTTTGACCTAAATTAAAATGAAAATACAACATATCAAAATTTGGTTGATTCTACAGCTCAGGCAGGAAATGACCCTGGAGCATCTGTAACACAAAGTAATGAAATTCTCAAGAAGAAATTAATAAATAAAAGTAAATAGAAAATAAGTTTTAAGAAGGGGAAATTGTGTCAAAAGACAAAGGAGCCAACCTGAAAAGAGTTTCCAATGCTGAAAGTTAGAACAATTTGAGCAACAAAATAAGTAACTTTAATTTTGGATTATAAAACCAAAGAACAAATGAATATCTATGATTTTATGCTGGTATATATCATTACATTTATAAATAAATGGAAAGAAAGGAAAACTTTGTTATAATTTCACATAATATATGTAAAAGGAATGAGAGACATAGAAAAACAGCATCAGAACACCATGCTAATTATTACTGCAGGCAGACCTCTGATGAACACAAAAATTAGTGGGGAAACTTTAAAGAGAAAATATTTAAGTAGCCTCAAAGTATCTTTAGTTAAATATTCATTAATTATTGTGGTGGTTTTAGTATATGTCCACCAACTCGTGCCATTCCTTGGTCCAGAAAGTGGAGTTTAATTTTTCTCCCCTTGAATGTGGATTGGACTTGAGTTACTTTCAAAAAATAAAGTATGCAAATTGAAAAATTAGTAACTCAACAGTGACAAAACCTGGCAGACACTGCCTTAACCAAAGGGATGGAGGCTAACATAATCAGCGATAAATTATTTAAATAACATGTACCCCCTAATATGATGTGATGAGAAGAAGGTATTCCCTATAATATATAACCCAATCTAATCACAAATACATCATACAAACCCAAATTTCTGATATTCTACAACCCACCTGTCTTCAGAAGTGTCAAAGCTGTAAAAAGCAAGGCTGAGAAACTGTCACAGACTGAAAAAGACTAAAGAAACATGACAACTGAATGCAATGTGGTATTCTGGGTTGGACACTGGAAAAGAAAAAGGGTGTTAGTAGAAAAACTGATGAAATATGATTAAAGTATGTAGTTTATAGGGTTGTACCAATGTTAATTCTATAGTTTTAATAAATGCACATGAATATATAAGATTTTAGCATTAGGAAAAGCTGAGGAAAGAGTATCTGAAAACTCTTTACTATCTTTGCAATTATTCTGTAAACCTAAAATTATTTTAAAATAAAAGATTTTTAAAAGTTACCCATATTCTACATGTAACCACACTGGACTTATATGTAAGAAATTAAATTCTATCAAATTAAGCCTTTGAAATTTTGATGGTTTTTCTTATTAAAATTAGTGTTATCCTAATATACTGCTGTCCATGATTATTCAACAGAATTTTTTCAAATTAATGCTGTTTAATGAATATATATTTGACCACTCAATCAAGAAGAGAGTATATACTAGTATATACTTGTTATAAGTTGTTGTAAGAGAACCAGAAGATATTTATCAGCTGCTCTCTTTTTATAATTAGTTCTCCAAAATTAAACTCTAAGTTATTCTCTACTTTGTTCCATTTTTGTCATTTTCATTTTTACAACTACTATATTGTAAATACAACAAGGCCAATGAGATAAGAGCAAATCTAGGAGTCTGAAAGCTAGATTTGAGCAGGACCCTGAATGACAGGGAAGACCTGGCATCATAAATCCAGATGCCTTCAGAGGCTAGGAAAGTAAATATACATATTTGACTTGGATAAGAGCAAGTAATAGGGAGTAGTAGGGCTTACTAGGAACTGGAGAATGCATGTTCTGTTAAATATACACATATATAACTATATATCTATACAGAGTCCAGAAGAAGTAACACCTGCTTGAGTGTGGTTGATAGGGTAATAATATGGGTGTAATAATTTATAGTTTCAATTTGAAATTTGCACCTAAAATATAATATGGTGTGCTTGAGTGTGATATTGTTATTTTACAGAATTACATGCTTATGATATTGTAATAAAAGGTTTTATAATATAAAAAGGGTGTTATTTGTGCTAGATTCTGTATATAACTTTACATATATAATGTTAGAAGTCTACCACTTCAAATAGCATAAGGGTGAAAGACTATGACTACTGTTGTAGATCCTATGGGAAGGAGAAAACAGAATGTCTTTCAAGTATGAGGAATCTCAAGATGAAAGGTAGGAATAAGCAGAGCAGGTTCAGAGGATGATAGAAATCTAGCTTAAGAAGTTAACATGCTTAGGGCATTAGACACAGAAGAGATGATTACGTAGTTGATTAGTATGCAGTGTGACTATGTGTTGCCTAGGGATCACAGAATCCTCCCAAGGTCTGGGGAGAGGGGCTCCCAAAATTATTTACCTCCCAAATACATTTAATTTTATCTACATATCATATTTCCCTGTGATAATTTATTTTAATAAATATTTCCATGTCAGAAAAATAGGTGTGAAAAACACTGATCTAAGACCCCCTGTCTTTTCATCTGTTACAAAGAGGCTCAAGATGTTGAAGTGACTTTTTCATGTTTCTATGCTTATCTGGGTTTCTTTAGATATGATCTGCAAATGTGACCCCAAAATCAGTGATCTTTCTACTGTACTACTCCATTGTAGAGGCCTGGAAAGGCCTAGAACATGTATGCTTTCTGGTAGGAATTTGTATTTTATTTTTCCTTGCCCTGAACTTCATGTTTGGTGCAGATTTGTGATCAAGAATTTAAGAAAGTAAGTCTTTGAATTATTTTTATTTATTCCTAAGGTGAATAAAACATCTGCAAGGTGGTTTTAATAAAGCAAAGAGCATGGATATTTAAGGAATAGGGAGTAATAATGAAAACAATAATAACATACTTATTGAATATTTTAAAAATATTTTATTTATTTACTTTTAGAAAGAAGGGAAGGGAGGGATAAGGAGAGGGAGAGAAATATCAATGTGTGGTTGCCTCTCACGTGCCTCTATGGGGGACCTGGCCACAACACAGGCATGTGCCCTGACTGGAAATCAAACCAGTGACTCTTTTGTTAACTGGCCTGTGCTCAATCCACTGAGCCACACAAGCCAGTGCTATTGAATACTTTTTATATGGACAACACTGTCCCAAATACCTTATAAATATTTTCTTAATTAATCTTCACAACAATCCTATTAGTTAACTAGTGATTTTCCCATTTGATAGCAAGGAAAGTTAACACCAAATTAGAGAGATTAGGTAATTTTCCCAAAGTCAAATACAGTATATTATTATTAATTATTTAATTAAAAATATTTTATTTATTTATTTTTAAGGGAGAGGGAAAGAGAGGGTTAAAGAAAGGGATAGAAACATCAATGTGAGAGAGAAACACCAATCAATTGCCTCTAGTACATGCCCTGTCCAGAGACAAAACCTGCAACCCAGGCATGTGCCCTGACCAGGAATTGAACTGGCTACCTCTCACTTTGCAAACAAATGCCCAACTGACTGAGCCATACTGGTAAAGGTTAATTGTATAACTATTTATTTATTTATTTATTTATTTATTTATTTATATTTTAAACCATGTTTATTCTATTATAGTTGCTTCAATTTTTCCCCCTTTGCCCTTCTCCACCCATCCCACTCCACGCCCCCCACACTCAACTCCCTCTTTGTTGTCCATGTCTATGGGTCATTCATACTTGTTCTTTGTTTAGTCCCTTCTCCTTCTTTCCACCATTGTCCTCTTTCCACATCCTCTCTGGTCACTTTCGATCTGCTCCATGTTTCCATGCCAGCGGTTTATGTTCTTCATTAATTTATTTTGTTGAATAGATTCCACTTATACATGAGATCATATGATATTTTTCTTTCACTGACTGTCTTATTTCATTTAGCATAATATTCTCCATTTCCATCCATGTTGTCGCAAAATATGAGATCCTTCTTTCCTTTTTAAAAAATGGAGATTGATTTTATTTATCTTTTTAAATGTCAAAGTTCATTATAAAATATTAAAAAAAATTAAATCCATTATAAAGTCTCAGCAATTAAAACAACATGACACCAGCACAGAAAAAAATCATGTAGATCAGTGAAATGAAATGAGGAGAATCAAGATGGTGGAGGAGTAAGTGGAAGTCACTCTGACCTCCCCTCAGGATCAATCTTGGTGGAGAAATCGCGTGGAACAAAAAACTGAACATTAGCAAGAGAGAAACCTTATAACCACAGACAGACAGAAGAATCAGCTTTCGCACAACCTAATTGGTAAGGGGTGCAGTAGAGACTCAAGAAGGCAGGCGGGGCACCCACATGTGCCAGTACGAGAAGGATATTGAAATGGCCAATTGATCCCTCTGGGAACAGCGAAACCTAAACTATAAGCGGGGATCCCCAGCAGAGCCCAAAAAGTATACAGATAACAACCAGCTGCAATAAGTGGAAGGGTTGCTCCCTGCCAGAGATGGGGGCCTGGAGACACAAAGAGCCGTTTAAAGGGCCAACACATACATTTTTGTTTATAACCACTTATCCTGGTCTCTGGCGAAGGCAGGGGCAGAGTGGGCTGGGGATGCCTGAGGAGAGACTGGGGAAGGAGGCTTTGGGGAGAGAACTGAGAGAGTAGCTGGCAGGATCCCAGTGCTGACTCGTCCCCCATATGGCAGCAGCCATTGTCATCAGGCAGGCTACTCCCCTGAGCTGCAGCAGCCTAAGAAGACCCAAAAGCTCTGCCTCCAGGAGTCTCTATCTAGGATCAATAGTGCTAAAAGCTGATGGCTGAATGCAGAGTGGCAGCCACAGATACTAGATCCCTGGCTTAAGAGGGCACAGAGTGTTCTAGAGGCACTTGAGGAGAGACTGGAGACAGAGGCTTTAGGGAGCTAAGTGAGAGGGTAGCCAGCAGGATCCCATACTGCAACAACCATCAGGCTGAGGTAGAACACTCCCCTCAGTGGTAACAGCCTGAGAGGACCCAGTAATATAGGCTTCAGGAGGGACTCTGCACCATCCTGTGGTGTCTCTAAGCTGGCCTGCTGAGTGCAGAGTGACTAGATTAACAGCTGAAGGAAACAGCCACAGACAGGAGATTCCTGGAAGTCTCGAACAGAGTGCCTAAGGTCAGACAAAGTCAACATCTGACTTCATCAGAGGCAGAAGCATAAAGAAAAATACAATGGTCTCCTAACATAGAAGTTCACACCACAAAGTCGGGAAATCAAGCCAGATCAATTTACGAAGCAGAAACAAAACAGAAGAGCCTGCCAAATAATGGGAAGACAAAGAAACACCCTCCAGCTGAAGGGAAAGGAGGAATCCCCAGAAAAACTAAATGAAATAGAGGCAAGTAAACTATCAGATATTGAGTTCAAAACAATGGTTATAAGGAAGCTCAATGAATTCAGTGAGCTCAGAGAGAATTACCAAAATGCATGGAAACTACGAGGAACTTACAGCAAACTAAATCAGTATGAAAAAGGACATAGAATCTATCATTAAGAGACAAGGGGAAATGTAAAATACAGTTTCTGAATAGAAGAACACAGTAGAAGAAATCAAAAGCAGGCTAGATAAAACAGAGGACCAAGTCAGAAAGCTGGAGGACAAGGTAGAAAAAAGCTCCAAGAAAGAGCAAGAAAATGAAGACTCAAAAAGAACAAATAGGCGCTGAGGGAAATGCCATACCCTGAAACATAATAATATCCATATAATAGGGATGCCTGAAGGAGAAGAGGAGCAAGGGATAGAAAACCTGTTTGAAAAAGTAATTAGGGAAAACTTCCCTAATTTTAGGAGAGAAAAAGTTACACAAGTCCAGGAAGCACAGTGAGTCCTATTAAAGAGGAACCCAATGAGGCCTACTCCAAACACATCATAAATAAAATGGCAAATATCAAAAACAAACAGAGAATCCTAAAGTCAACACTGGAGAAAGAGACAGTAACATATAATGGAGCCCCGATACAGCTAGCAGCTGAATTCTCAACAGAAACACTACAGGCCAGAAGGAAATGCCAAGAAATATTCCATGTCATGAAAGGCAAAGGCCTGCAACGAAGAAGACTCTACCCAGCAAGGTTCTCAAAATGGAAGGTGAAATAAGGAACTTCTCATACTAAAGAAGGCTAAAAGAATACACCTCTACCAACCAGTATTGCAAAATATGCTAAAGGGACTGCTTTAGGACGATGAAGGAAAGGAGTCTATGAATACCCAGTTCCTTTCGCGGTCACTAATACTTGATATTACCAATATTTTTAATACTTATTAATCTTGTGACAAAGGTGTGCTATTTTAATTATTACTTGATTATTCGTTGAAACTATACCTGTATTTGTATATTTGTTGCCTATTTCTATTATTTTTAAAAGGCTTTATATGATTTTTATGTACTTTATCTATTTATTGATTAAAGGTGTGTAGAAATTTTTCCCTAAAAAAAACCCCAAAAAACAAATTATTAACCCTTTTGTAGATGTGTTGCAAATACTTTCCTATTATTTATTTGTCCTTTAACTTTTTTAAATGAATATTACTGTATAGTTTTAAATGTTTAGTATAGTCATATTGTCAATATTTATAGCTTCTGGGTCTTAATATGTTACTTCAGGGTAAGAAAAATATTATTTTATATTTTATCCTAAAACTCCTTAGATTTTACATATTGATTTTAACTCACCTGAATATTTTTTGTATGTTGTGTGAAATAGGGCTCTATATTTGTTTTATTTCAAGTAATAGTGATCCATGCACCTTATATGTTAAATAAGCTTTATTTCCCACCTTGATCTGAAGTATCAATTTAATCATATATTATTTTGTTAGAAAGATATATGTTTGTCTCTAGAATGCTCATTTTATTTCATTGATCTACTTGATTATTTCTGTTTAGTTATCATGATTGCTGAGCCTTTATAATGGATTTAAATGTTTTAATATTGTATAATGGATTTAGACATGTATAAAATAAATAAAATCAATCTGCATTAAATAAAAGAGGAAGAAGGAATCATACCTTTTTCAACAGCATGGATGGAACTTGAGAATATTTTGCTAAGTGAAACAAGCCAGTTGGTGAAAGACAAATACCATATGATCTCACCTATAAGTGGGATCAATTCAACAAAATAAGCTAATGAACAAAACAAGCCACAGGCATGGAAAGATGGAGCAAACTGAAACTGACCAAGGAGGATGGGGAAGGAGGACATTGGTAGAAAGAAGGAGAAGTAACTATACAAAGAACATGTATAAATGACGCTTCGACATGGACAACAGAGTGGGAATTGACTGTGAAGGAGGGGGGTGGGATGGGATATGTGGAGTAGGGTAAAGTGTAAAAATTTGAGGCAATTGTAATAGAATAAACATGATTTCAAAATTAAAAAAATTAAAGTAATAAAAATGAGTATTCTAAAAATATATATCTCTGTCTAATAATATAATATATGATTAAACTGATATTTCAAAGTAATGGGGAAAGTAATGCTTATTCAGTAAATAAGGTTCATGGACCACTTTTACTTGAAATGAAACAAATATAGAGCTCTATTTCACATACTATAGAAAAAACTTCAGGAGAGTGAAAAATCAATATGTCAAATCTAATGAGTTTTAGGAGATTAATTATATATAATTCTTTTATTGTAAATTTATTTATTTACTTTTGCAAATACATGTGTCTCTGCCTTCCTCCCACCACTTTTCCCTGCCCACTTCCCACCTCCCTCCCTAAATTCTTCCTCACTTTAGTTTTGTCCATGAGTCCTGGCTATATGTTCCTTGACTTAGCCTTTTCATTCCTTTTCCCCAGCCCACCCCTTCCTCCTTCCCTCTTATCTCTGTTGGTTTCTTTTTCTTTCACTGTTGCTGGTCTTATTTTCTTGCATCTTAGTTTTGTTGGTTAGGTTCTGCTTATAGGTGAGATCATATGGTATATGTCTTTGGCAT
This sequence comes from Pteronotus mesoamericanus, assembly GCF_021234165.1. Lineage (NCBI taxonomy): Eukaryota > Metazoa > Chordata > Mammalia > Chiroptera > Mormoopidae > Pteronotus > Pteronotus mesoamericanus. The sequence continues at coordinate 7,546,770 of NW_026555072.1, forward strand.
TCTGGCTTATTACGCTTAGCGTAATGCTCTCGAGTTCCATCCATGCTGTCGCAAAGTGTAGTAGTTCTTTATTTCTTTCTCCTGGGTAGTATTCCATTGTGTAAAAGTATCATAATTTTTTGATACAATCATCTACTGATGGGCATTTAGGTTACTTCCAACACTTGGCTGTTGTAAATTGTGCTGGTATGAACACATCGGGTGCATAGGTAGTTTTGAATTGGCGTTTTGGGATTTTTAGGGTATAGTGCCAGGAGGGGAATCGCTGGATCAAAAGGCAGTTCCATTTTCTGCTTTTTGAGGAAATTCCACACTGCTTTCTACAATGGCTGCACCAGTCTGCATTCCCACCAACAGTGTACTAGTGTTCCCTTTACTCCACAGCCTTGCCAGCACCTGTTGTTTGTTGATGTGATTATGATGGACATTCAGACCGCTGTGAGGTGGTACCTCACGGTTGTTTTGATCTGTATTTCTCTGATGGCTAGTGATGCAGAGCATCCGTTCAAATGCCTTGGGCCCTCTGTATCTCTTCCTTTGAAAAGTGCCTGCCCAGGTCTTTTGTCCATTTTTTGATTGGATTATTTGTCTTCTTGGAGTGGAGTCAAGTGCGTTCTTTATATATTTTGGAGATCAAACCGCTATCTGATGTATTATTAGCAAATGTATTTTGCCATGCAGTTGGCTCCCTATTCATTTTGCTGCTCTTTTCTTTAGCCATGCAGAAGCTTCTTATTTTGATGAGGTCCCACTTGTTTATTCTTTCCTTTATGTCCCTTGCTTTAAGAGACATATTGGTAAAAAAAAATTGCAGTGTCGGATATCTGAGAGTTTCCTGCCAATGTTCTCCTCTAGGACTTTGATGGTGTAGCGACTTATATTTAAGTCTTTTATCCATCTTGAGTTTATTTTTGTGTATGGTGTCAGCTGATGATCAAATTTCAGTTGTTTGCTTGTAGCTGTCCAGGTCTCCCAACAGAAATTGTTGAAAAGGCTACTATTCCTCCATTTTATGCTTCTGCCCACTTGGTCAAATATTAGTTGCCCATACAGACCGGGGCTTATTTCTGGGCTTTCTGTTCTGTTCCACTGGTCTATGGATCTGTTCTTGTGCCAGTACCACATTGTTTTGAGTATAGTGGCTTTGTAATATAGTTTGAAGTCTGGTATTGTGATCCCTCCTACTTTGTTTTTCTCTCTCAAAATTGCTGCAGGTACTCGGGGTCCTTTATGGTTCCATATTAATTTTTGAAATGTGTGTTCTATTTGTGTGAAATATGCCGTTGGCATCTTAATAAGGATTGCATTGAATCTATAAATTGCTTTGGGTAGTATAGAAATTTTGATAATATTAATTCTTCCAATCCATGAGCATGGTATATGCTTCCATTTATTTGTGTCTTCCTTAATTTCTTTCTTCAATGTTGTATAGTTTTCTGCGTACAGGTATTTTACCTCCTTGGCTAAATTTATACCTAGGTACTTTATTTTTATTCTTGCAATATTGTATGGTATTTTTTTTTCATTTCTTCTTCTTCTATTTCATTGCTGGTGTATAAAAATATCTTTGATTTCTGAATAATGACTTTGTATCCTGCTGTTTTGCCAAATTTACTCATTAGATTGAATGGTTTTTTGGTGGAGTCTACAGGGTTTTCTATGTACACTATCATGTCATCTGCAAACAATGATAGTTTTATATCCTCCTTTCCAGTTTGGGTGCCTTTTATTTCTTTTTCTCAACTGGCCGCTGTGGCTAGGACTTCCAATACCATGTTGAAAAGAAGTGGTGAAAGCAGACATCATTTTCCTGTTCCCGATTGTAGTGGAAAGCTTTTTGTTTTTTCCCATTGAGTATGATGTTGGCTGTATGTTTTTCATATATGGCCTAATTACATTAAGGAATGCCCAATTTATCCCCATTTTGCTGAGTGTTTTGATCATACATGGGTGCTGTACCTTATCGAATGCTTTTTCTGCATCTATCGAGATGATCATGTGTTTTTTGTCTTTTATTTATGTGATGTATCACGTTTATTGATTTGTGTATATTGAACCATCCCTGCATCCCTGTGATGAATCCCAATTGATCACGGTGGATAATCTTTTTAATGTATTATTGGATGAAGTGTCTATGTTCATCAGCAAAATTGGCCTGTAGCTTTCTTTCTTTGTATGGTGCTTATTTGGTTTTGGGATTAGTTTGATACTGGCCTCATAAAATGGGTCTGGGAGTCTTCCCTCCTCTTGGATTTTTTGGAATAGTCTGAGAAGGACAGGGGTTAGTTCTTCCATATATGTTCTGTAAAATTCTCCTGTGAAACCATCCAGCCCAGGGCTTTTGTTTGCCGGGAATTTCTTGATTACTGCTTCAGTTTCCCCAGCTCTTTTTGGTCTGTTCAGGCTTCTGTTTCTTCCTCCATCAGTGTTAGAAGATTATACTTTTCTAGAAATGTGTCCATTTCATCAAGGTTTTCAAATTTCTAGGCATATAATTGTTCATACTAGTTTCTTACTGTCCTTAGTATTTCTGTGGTATCACTTGTTATTTCTCCTCTTTCGTTTTAGATATTATTTATTTGGCTCTTCTCCCTTATTTTCTTGATGAGTCTGCTTAAGGGCTTGTCGATTTTATTTACCTTTTCAAAGAACCAGCTCCAGGATTCGTTAACCCTTTTAATTGTTCTTTTTGTCTCTATGTCATTCAGTTGTGCTCTGATCTTGACTATTTCCTTCCTTCTACTACCTCTGGGATTTATTTATTGTTGTTTCTCCAGTTCTTCAAGTTCTAGTGCTCAGTCTTTTATTTGAGATGTTTCTTTTATCGGTAAGCCTGTTTGTTATGAACTTCCCTCTGAGGACTGCCTTTGCTGTGTCCCATAGGTTTTGGACTTTTGTATGTTCATTTACATTTATTTCCAGAATTTTTTACTTCTTTTATGTCATTATTGACCCATTCATTGTTTAATAGTCTACTGTTTAGTCTCCATACTTTTCAAGTTTTTGAAGTTTCTCTTTGAGGTTGATTTGCATTTTCAAGCCCTTGTGGTCCAAGAAAAAAAAACTTGGTATTATTTCAATATTCCTGAATTTGCTTAGACTTGTATTGTGTCCTATCATGTGGTCTATCCTTGAAAAACTTCCTTGTGCATTTGAATAGAGTGTGTATTTTGCCTCTTTGGGATGTAAAGTTCTATATATGTCAGTTAAGTCTATTTGATTCAGTGTGTCATTGACCTCCACAATATCCTTGATGATGTTTTGTTTGGAAGATCTGTCCATTTTTTCAGTGCTGTGTTAAAATCCTCTATTATCATTTTTTTGCTGTCTATATCCTTTTAGAAGTCCTCCAAGATTTTCATTATATCTTGGGTGCTCCTATGTTGTATGCATTTAACTTTACAATGTTTATATCTTCTTGATTGTTTCTTCCATTAAGTATTATAAAGTGTCCCTCTGGGTCTCTTTTCATGGCCTTTGTTTTGAAATCTATTTTGTCTGATATAAGTATTGCTACCCTTGCTTTCTTCTCTTGTCCATTTTCCTGGAAAATTTTTTCCATCCCTTTACTTTCAATCTCTGTATGTCTTTTGCTCTGAGGTGGGTCTCTTGTAGGAATCTTATGTGTGGGTCTTGTTTTCGTATCCATGCAGCCATCCTGTGTCTTTTGATTGGGGCATTTAGTCCATTTACATTGAGAGTTATTACTGATAGAATCCTATTCATTTCTTCTCTTTTTATCTATGTTTTTCTCTTTCTCACTCTTTTTCTTCATCTTTTTAAACCAGTCCCTTTAGCATATCTTATAATTCTGTTTTGTTGCAGATGTATTCTTTTAGCCTTCTTTAGTCTGGGAAACTCCTTATTTCCCCTTCTATTTTCATTGAGGGCCTTGCTGGGTAGAGCAGCCTTGGTTTTAGGCCCTTGCTTTTCATGGCTTGGAATATTTGTTGCCATTCCTTTCTGGCTTGTAGTGTTTCTGTTGAGAAGTCAGCTCCTAGCCATATTGGGGTTCCCTTGTATGTTACTCCCTATTTCTCCTTTGCTGCCTTTAGGATACTTTCTTTGTCTTTAATATTTGCTATTTTAATGATGATGTGTCTTGGAGTGGACCTCCTTGGGTCCCTCTTGAGTGGGGCCCTCTGTGCTTCCTGGATCCATGAGACCTTTTCTCCCCTCCAATTGGGGAAATTTTCCATCATTACTTTTTCAAAGAGTTTCTCTATTCCTTGCTCCTCTTCTTCTCCTTCTTGTATCCCTATTATGTGGATGGTATTGCATTTCATGTTGTCCTGCATTTCCCTCAATGCCTCTTCATTCTTTTTGAGTCTTTTTTCCATTTCTTGCTCTTTCTGGGAGCTTTTTTCTACCTTATTTTCCATCTTGCTGATTCATTCCTCAGCTTCATGTAACATGCTTTTGATTCCTTCTACTCTGTTCTTCAATTCAGAAATGTTCTTCTTTATACCCTCTTTTGCCTTCTTGATAGTTTCTATGTCCTTTTCCAGGTTGATATAGTTTGCTGTAAGATCCTGATAGTTTCTCCGCAGTTTCTCATAGTTATCTTTGAACTGGCTGAGCTCATTGAGCTTCCTTAGAGCCATTGTTTTGAACTCAATATCTGATAGTTCCCTTGCCTCTATTTCATTTAGCTCACTCTGGGGAGATTCCTTCTGTTCTGTCATTTGGGGGGAACTTCTTTTTCTTCCCATTTTTGTGAGAGTCTATTATTTATTTATTCATTCATTCATTCATTCATTCATTCATTCATTTTTGCTTCTGCTTCAATTGATCTGTCTAGATTTCCTGACTTTGTGGATTAAACTTCTATGGTAGTAGGCGGATCTTTTTATTTTTTTATTTATTTACTTACTTACTTACTTACTTACTTTTCTTTCTGGGCCTGCCTCTGATGATGTCAGTTGTTGACCCTATATAACCTCAGGTTGTTTGTTTGAGCCTTCTTGAGTCTACTGTCTGTGTCTGACTCCTGTTTTGGGCAGCTCTGTGACCCCTTCAGCCAGGGATCCACTATTTCTGTGGATTGCTCTGCACTCTCACACTGGTACTTGATCAAGCTCGCCCGCCTAGGTAGAATCCCCCGTCCCGGTCGAATCACCCACCAGCCAGGATGCACCTATGCTCCGGCTTGGGAGGGTGCCCTTTCCCTGTCCGGCGTACTCGCAGGACCTCGTGCATGTGCGAGAGACCCGGCACTGGTCAGTTTAGGGTCTTCTATTGTATGCTTTCCTCATTTTTGCTTCTGTGGGAGCATGGTTTGCCTGAGCAAAGTGAAGACTATGGAAATGGGGAGAAGTCAGCTCCTGGACTCTCCAGTTAATCCTGTCTCCAGTCTCTCCCCAAGGGTCTCTGGGCAGCTCTGTGACCCCTTCAGCCATGGATTCACTATTTCTGCATAGCATAATTGTGTACCTTCTGGCTCCTGTGCCCACTTGTGCCTCTTTGGGGGTGTGGCCTGCCTGTGCAAATGGGGACTATGGAATGTGGACGGACTCTGCAGTGGGGATCTCAGATCATCCTCCAGTTCTTTCCCCAGGCCCTCTGTCTCCAGTCTCTTCTCAAGGGTGTCTATGCAGCTGTGTGTCCCCTTTGACCAGGGATCCTCTATTTCTTCCAGCCAGTCTGCAGTCAGCCCCTAGCCCACACATGCACAAGTTGTGTGCGGAGTGCACAAAAGGCAGGTTAATTGATTCTCTTATGCCTGGGCGAGGTGGTAGCTGAAGAATGGGAGGTCAGTTAATACTGGGTCTCCGCTGGCCACAGTCTCTGTTCTCTTCATAAAGTTTTCCTCGCCAATCTTTCCTCAGGCACCAGCCCACTCTCCTGCCGCCTCTACCCAGAGATCAAGGAAGACAGCTGCCACTGCAAATTTTTTGCATTGGCCTTTTAAATGTCTCTTTGTATCTCTAGCCACCTGTCTCTGGCAGAGAGCACTCCTAAGCTTTTTGGGGTTGCATTTTGTCTGTGCATTTTCCTGGTTTCAGCTGCTGTATTCTAGGGGTCCCTTTTTATGGTTCGGATCCTGTTCTCAGGGGGATCAATCTGGCCATTTCAATGTCCCTCTGGTGCTGGTGCCTGTGGGCGCCTAGCCCACCTTCTTGAGCCTCCACCACACTTCTCACCTGTTAGGATGTGTCAAAGTTGATTCCACTGTCTATCTGCAGCCTCAAGCCTCCTCTCCCTGTATCGTTCCATTGTCTTCCAGGTGATTTCTCCACTATTTAGTTGCAAATCCACTTTTCTCTTGGGAGGAGGTCAACCTGACTCCCATTCGCTCCTCTGCCATCTTTTTCTCTCTCTGTAATTCTTAATATATTATTCAAACCTCTTTGGTACCAGCTCATGCCATTAATAAGTCTATCCTTCTTAATTTTTTTTGTCCATAACTATATTTGCTACTATGAAAACACTAGTCTTCGTTGTTGGGGCTGTTGATCCAAGCCACTCGCAACCCATCCTCCAGATAGGCTTTGGGTAGTGGACTACTGATTCCTGTAAAAAAAGGTTAGCAGATGTAAGTGAAAATGTTCCTGTAGAGATAGCATCTCAATGTCAAGGTATTATGCCCCAATAACACTAACAATGATGGAGCCCAGCTGTAGTTTGCCTTTCTCAAATGACTCGTAATTTTCAGATGTGGTGGCTGGAATGAAACTCAAAGAATTTTGGACTTCAAACATTTCCCCCTCTGTGTAATACATCCTATGTGTTCTTCAGAGGAAATGCAATCCTGTATGCTTCTGTGATTTGACACAGTTGTTGCTTTTAACTGTATATGAAATCCCAGAGGCACCCTGGGAAAATTCTTTTAAGTAAGAAAGCTATATTTTATGGAATCAGATAACTCAGTTTTGAGTTCCAAGAAGCTTGTAATGTGTTTTGAAACGTCCAGCCATTAAAGTATGAGTTGATGCCCGGTATTGTGATCCCTTCTACTTTGTTTTTCTTTCCTCAAATTTGCTACGGCTATCTGGGGGGTTTATGGTTCCATATAAATTTTTGAAATGTCTGTTCTATGTCTGTGAAATACGTCATTGGTATTTTAATTGGGATTGCGTTGAATCTATAAGTTGCTTTGGATAGTATATGGTACATTTACACAATGGAATAGTATACAGCAGAAAGAAAGAGCTACTACCCTTCACAACAGCATGGATGGAACTAGAGAGCATTATGCTAAATGAAATAAGCCAGGGAGCGAAAGACAAATATCATATGATCTCACTTATAATTGGAACCTAACCAACAAAACAAACAAGCAAGGAAAATACAACCAGAAACATTGAAAGAAAAAAGAAACCAACAGAGTCAAGAGGGAAGGAGAGAGGGGGGATGGGGACAAGGAATAGAAATGTCAAGGAACATATATAAAGGACCCATGGACAAAGCCAAAGTGGGGAAGGATTGAGGGACAGAGGTGTGGGAGTGGGGCAAGGGTAAGTGGTGGTGGGAATGTGGAGACAAATATATTTGAACAAAAAATAAAAATTAAAAAAAATATGAGCTGGTGGAAAAGTGCATCTCATATTTACTTATCTGACCCCAGAAACTGAAAATGTTCCCCACCCACTCACCATTTCAGTGTGTAGGAAAGACGGCACGGGGATTACTATAAAGCAGGAAAGGGAAATCCCCACCTAATCAGAACAGGAGACCTAGTTTCTGCTCATTATCTCTCATCCACTGGAGAAGAAAGTCATAGGAGTAGGACTCCTTTGTCACAGCTTGATAGTATCTAGATTATAACTTCCAATGGTACACTGGCAGCAGTTACTGTTTGAATTTGAATCTGGTCTTTGCCACTTTATGTGCAAAGTGGCAAAACTATGTGACTTAAGGTGCCACTTAACCTCTCTGTGATTCAATTTCCTTACATCTGAAATGAGAATAATAATAGGTCTGATCTTATTTGGTTGTTGAAAGGTTTCAATAAGTTAATCATATGATGTACATAGAATCATACTGGCACATTGTAAGAAGTCAGTAAATGTTCATACTAAAGTCATGTTCTGTTCCTAAGAGGTCCTGAACATCCAAAGAAATCCTAAGGTTCTAGACCTTTGACCATGATTTTATCTCACAGCAGATTTCCAAATCACGGGGGCTGTTTTAACAATGAGAAGACTGGTCTTTCAGAGGTAATTTGGGAATAGTTTAATCCATTATGATTACTGGTGTGGTCTCAACCTTGTTCTTCCTGGGATACTGTAGAGTCTCCTAGCACTATTTCAGACATTAAATATGGGCACGACAAAAGAAATTCTATAACATAAAATATCACTCTAACTCCAAGTGCATAGTAAGTGTAGGTATAATGATAGCTGATGATTGAGCAGGATGGTGACAAAACCCAGTGAATAATCATGGAAGTTGCATTTGAGGAAAAATACAGGTGCTGAATGTAGGTCACTGGCCTTGGTACTAAGATTTTGGGGGCAGGAGGGGCCCTGCATTGAATTTCTGGTCAGTGAAGAGAAATCACACAATACTCAGTAAACACTATCTAAGGACATACTATGCACTGGGTATGTTATAAGATAATTATGTCCACAAATATTTATTGAGCACCAACTACATACCAGCATGTGCCTAGGTTCTAGTTTCAAACAGTTGATAAAATAGGCCTCTACCTAGATGCAAGTTATACTTAGGTGAAAGAGACAGACTATCAATGAGATACACAACTAAAATATCTGGTACTATAGATAGTAGTAAGTGTTGAGGTGAAAAATAAAGCAGGGGAAGAAGATAGGAAGCATGAAAGATGGAGTGATGACTAGACTTTTAAATAGACCTGAAGGTGGTAAGGGAGTGTTCTGGGTAAATAGTTACAGAAGGACTATTGCATGCAGAGAAAGGAGCAAATGTAAAGGCCCTAAACAAGGAATGTTCTGGAATAGTCACAAAATGACAAGAAAGCTTTGGAGCCTGGAGTAGTAAGATAAAATTAAAGTTGTGGTGACTTTTACATTTTGTGAGCTAGGAAGTCATTGTAGGATTATAAGCAAAAGAATATGTCTTACTTATTTTGACAGGATTGTGTTGGCTGTCATGTTTAGAATAAAAATGAAGTAGGAAAGGACAAAAGTAGAGAGACCAGTTAGGAGTCTATTGCAGCAATCTAAGTGAGATAACAGTTATTGGCCCAGAGTTATGTAGAAAGCTGATAAGAACCGCTCAGATTCCAGTTCCATCAGGATCCATCAGGATTTTCTGATGAATTTTATGCGTAGTGTGAAAAAGGGAGTGTCCAAGGATGCCTTCAAGGTTTCTGGCCTGAAGAAATGTTGGAACTGTCATTAACTGAGTTTGGTGATGGGAAGGAGACTTCAAGAGGAAGAGGTTTGGAGAAAAAGATTAGAAACTCATCTAATTTTCATGTGAAATGCCTATCAACATCCAGAAGGAGATGTCAAACAGGCCCTTGGATTTATATATCTGAATCTCAGGAGAAACTCTGAGCTAGAGCTATAACTTAGGGTGTTATAAGAATATACAAAGTATAGAAAATTGATATTGAATGAGTCCCTCAAGACAATGAGCATATTCAGAAAAGAGAAGCAGTTTAAAGCTTAAGAGGTCATTTAGAATTCGGTGGGATGAAGAGGAAGCAAAAAAAAGAATGAAGAATCAACTAATATGGTAGAAAACAAGCAGGGAGAAAACAAGTGTTCTGGAATCCAAGTGAAGAAACGGTCTCAATTGGAAGATAGTAATCAACCGGGTAAAATACTGCTGATCTATCAATTAAAACACAGAACAGATCACTGGGTCTGGCAATATAGAGGTCATCCAAGTTGTGCAGCTTTAGGGGGGAGTGAGGAAGAATGGTATGGAAGAGATCATGATGAGGGAAGACACTATCTCACATCTAAACCTGGTGATTCGAGGGGTCTGGGAGAGAAAAGAGCTACCACTTGAGGGGAATGCAAGGGATGTAGGGACCTTGAGAAGAAGTAAGTTTCAGTTAGAGGGGAAAAAATGAAGGGACTAATCAAGGAATTGTGAAGGGATATGGGGAATTTGGCTGATCATTGATAGATGCTTGACATAAAATTCCAGTATTTTCAGGAGATAGCGCAGGAGGAAGGTAGATGGTGACAGAACAGACAATATTTAGAGCCATAAAAAGATTAAAGGTCAAGGGAGAAGGAAGACTCTGAGGCCCTAAATTTTTTCTGGTGACCAACACGAACAGGAGTAGAGGACATGATGCTTCAAAGCAGATAGTACTAGCAAGTGGCAGCAGTTTGAGAGGGGTGATGGGAACACATAGAATTGGGGAGTTACTGATTGACTCCTACTGGTGGAAGATTGAGCCTGCATTAAGGAAGCCCTGCATCCAGCATGTAGGTTCCTTTTTCCTGATGAAGGACTAGGGGGGGACTTAAAAGAAAAACAATCTTACATTGAGGTCACAGGAAATCTCTTGGCCTCTGGTGATGGTTGCTTGCCCAGCCAGTACAAGCATTATTCTTTCAGTGGTGAGTGTAACCACTGATGTGTGCTTCATATACCTTTCAGCCCAGCCAGTGAGATGTTTTCATTATCATTGGCACACTGCACAGCCATTTTTGCCCAATCACCACTCTGAGACTTCTGACCAAAAGTAAACACAGAGCCAGTACGTCGATCACCAGATCTTATTCATCTTCCAGAAACAACCTTTGTGGTGTTCTCTGCCAGCTTTGCTACAGACATTACAAATGTATTTTCATGTGGCTGAAAGTGTTTAAACACTCTGACATTTCAATCATGTAATAAGGCTGAATGAACTTCCATAATATTTGACACAGCTTGTTGCTTAATTCTTTTCTGACACTGATCACCAAGTAGGAACTTAAAAAATGGCAGGTACTCCCTTAGGGAGCTACTGAAGGAATGTTTCAGCTTGTGATTGCAGAACACTGTTGTTGCAAAGATATTCTCTGGAGTCCAATGGCAAATACTGGGCATTATTTTGCCTGGAAATGTGTAGAAATTGAGAATTTGGAGAGACCTAAATTATTGAGGACAACCATACAACTTTTAAAAAATTTTTCCCAGGTTGTTAAAAAGTGTTTCAAAGTTGATTTTGCTTCCTTGAGCTTCAACCCTGTTGTAAACATACTGCCAATAAAATACTAAAAACATAAAGTAACCTATCCAAATTATATTAGAAAGCTTATGTTGTCTAGCACTTAATTTAAAAGTTAAAGTGCTGGAAGTATATTTTCTGATTTGATAATAGGAGCAAGACATTATAATCTTCACTTTATAGATGAGCAAATTTTTCCATAACTCTCCACGTGGGACTTATTTCTATCAAACAATATTATTTATTCACTCATTCATTTATTTATTCAGTACACCTTCATTTAGATAAATAAGGGCTCTTCAATCTTTACACAGCCAATACTTCTATTTAAGATTTTAACATTTGAACAATTTAAAACAAATAGCTATTGAAATCCTACTATATGTGATACTCTTTCAAGAACTGTAAGTATTATTAGGAAGATACAAGGATAACTAGAATATGAACTCTGTCCTAAAGGAGCTCAGTGTCATATGTACAATATTTATTCTGAACTTCTCAATTGAAACCCTAGCTGAGGTGTATATTAGTCAAACAACTTTTCTCAGGATGTCTGTGCTGTTTAAGGTACTCTTAGTTGCTACAACATACAAATCCAAACATATATGTTTCAAACACAATATAAATTTATTTCTTGCTCATGTTAAGTCCAAAATGGATGGTCCAGTTCATAGGCAGCAATCCTCCAAGTAGTGATTGAGGGACTAAGGCTCCTTTCAAGATGCTAGACACATCTTCAACATGCAACTGCTAAACTCGCTGGGCTTAATTGCATCAAGTCTGTAGAAAATAAACCTGCATGAGAATAGCATGTGGGAGGTTTTCATGGGCCAGATATGAAAGTAGCACGTAGCAGTTCCAAATTATATTCTATTGGTTAGGACTCAGTTACATGATCAAACTTCATCTTAAGAGATTCTATTTTTTGCCAATTATTTTAAATCTTTATTTTTTAAATAAGTGTATATTCACATTATTTAAATACATCACTCATCTTTTAAAATTTTTTTATTAAATGTATTGGGGTGACATTGGTTAATAAGGTCATAGAGGTTTCAAGTGTACAATTCCATGATACTAGATTAGAAAGCTTATGTTGTCTAGCACTTAATTATTGCAGTGTGCCCACCACCTATATTCAAACTATCTTTTTTTACCATATAATAGCCCCACCTCTGCCCCCATTCTCCAAACCCTTCCCTTTGGTAACCACCACATTGCTGTCTGTGTCCATGAGTTTCACTTTTATATCCCACAAATTAGTGAAATTGTATGGTTCTTAGCTTTTTCTGACTGACTTATTTCACTTAGCATAATGTTCTCAGGGCCCTGCCATGTTGTTGCAAATGGTAGTATTTCATTTTTTCTTATGGCTGAGTAGTATTCCATTGTGTATATGTACCACATCTTGTTTACCTAATCTTCTATTAAAGGACACTTTGGTTGTCTCCATGTCTCGGCCACCATGAATAATACAATGAACATTGGGGTGTGTATATCTTTGTGAATACATGTTTTTGAGTTTTTCAGGCAGATACCCAAGAGAGGGATTGCTGAATCATATGGTAACTGTATTATTTATTTTGGGGGGAACTCTAACTGTTTTCCATTAACAGCAGCAGTGAATGAGAGTTCCCTTTTCTCCACAGCCTCTCAAACACTTGTCATTACTTGTGTTGTTGATAATAGCCATTCTAACAGGTATGAGGTGGTATCTTATGGTATTTTTGATTTGTATCTCCCTAATAGCTAGGGAGGTTGAACATCTTTTCATATATCTGTTCCCCATTTGTAGGTTTTCTGGGGACAGGTGTCCGTTCAAGTCTTCTGCCCATTTCTTAATTGAATTGTTTGTCTGGTGTTGAGTTTTATGAGTTCTTTATATATCTTGGATATTAAACCTTTGTTGAAGCTTTTGTTTGCAAATAGTATCTCCCATTTGGTCAGTTGCCTCTTTGTCTTGTTGTCAATTTCTTTGCTGTGTAGAAGCTTTTCAGTTTGATATAGTCCCATTTATTTATTTTTGCCATTACTTCCTTTGCCTTTGGTGTCAAAATTATAAAATGTTCTCCATGACCAAAGTCCATAAGGGAAATACCTATGTTTTTGTCTATGTAATTTATTGTTTCAGATCTTATATTTAGATAGTTGATCCACTTTAAATTAATTTTTGTACATGGGAACAAACTATAATCTAGTTTCATCTCTTTGTATGTGGCTTTCCAGTTTTCCCAGCATCATTTATTAAAGAGATTTTCTTTTATTCATTGTGTGTTTCTGGCTCCTTTGTCAAAAATTATCTGCCCGTATACATGTTATTTTATATCTGGGCTCTCAGTTCTGTTCCATTGATCTATGTGTCTGATTTTCTGCCAATAACATGCTGTTTCGATAATTGTAGCTCAGTAATAAAATTTGAGGTCAAGTAATGTGATTCTTCCAACTTCATTCTATTTTTCTCAGAATTGCTTTGTCTCTTCAGGGTCTTTTGTAGTTCCATGTAAATCTAATGATTTCTGTTCTATTTCTTTAAAAAAAAGACATTGGGATTTTGATGGGAATTGCATTAAATCTCTATATTGCTTTGGGTAATACGGCCACTGTAACTATGTTGATTCTTCTAATTTGTGAACACAGAATATCACTTTTAATAATGCTTTGTAGTTTTCAGTATATATATCTTTCACATTCTTTTTTAAGTTTATTCCTAGGTGTTTTATTCTTTTGGTTGCAATTGCAAAAGGAATTGGTTTTCCATTTCTTTTTCAGAAGTTTCATTGTTAGTATACAGGAAAGCAGTGAAATTTTTAGCATTAATTTTGTATACAACAACTTTACTGTATTTGTTTATTGTTTCTAATAGTTTTTTGGTGGAGTCTTTAGGGTTTTCTATGTACAGAATCATGTCATCTGTAAAAAGTGATACTTTTACTTCTTTCGTCCTAATTTGGATGCCCTTTATTTTTTTCTTGCCTTATTGTTTTGGCTAGGACTTCCAGAACAATGTTGAGTAAAAGTGGTGAGAGTGGGCATCGTTGTCTTGTCCTTGATTTTATTTTTTAAATTTATTAAAAATATTTTATTTATTTATATCTGGAGAAAGGGAAGGTAGGGAGAAAGAGGGAAAGAAATATTGATGTGTGAAACATTGACTGGTAACCTCTCATATGCACCCTTACTGGGAGCTGAAACCACAACCCAGGCATGTTCCCTGATTGAGAATCAAACTGGTGACCTTTCGCTTTGCAGGGCAACACCCAACCAACAGAACCACACTGGCTAGGGCTTGGTCCTGATTTTGGAGGATAAGCTTTCAGTTTTTTGCTGTTAAGTATGATATTTGGCTGAGGGTTTGTTATATATGACTTTTATTATGTTGAGGTATTTTTCCTTATTCCTATTTTATTGAGTGTTTTAATCATAAATGGATGTTGTATCATATCAAATAATTTTTTCTGCATCTATTGATAAGATCATATGGTTTTTATCCTTACTTTTGTTAGTGTGGTATATTACATTGACTGATTTGAATATATGTTGAACCACCCTTGTACCTTGGGATGAACCCCACTTGATCGTGATGTATTATTTTTTAAATGTATTGTATTTGATTTGCTAGTATTTTGTTTAGGATTTCTGCATCTGTATTCATCAAAGATATTGGTCTCTAGTTTTTTGTGTGTTATTCTTTCCAAGTTTTGGTATGAGAGTTATGTTTGGCTCATAAAACATGTTAGGTAGCATTACCTCCTTTCCCATTTTTTAGAAGAGTTTGAGAAAGCTAGGTTTTAAATCTTTGAATGTTTGGTAGAATTCACTGGTGAAGCATTCTGGTCCTGGATTTTTATTTTTTGGGAGGTTTTTGATGGTTGCTTTAATTTCATTGCTCCTGAATGGTCTATTTAGATTTTCCAATTTTTCATAATTTAGTCTGGGAAGGTTATATATTTCTAGGAACTTATCCGTTTCTTCTAGGTTATTGAATTTCATGGCATATAGTCTTACATAGTATCCTGGTATGATCTGTTGTATGTCTGTGGTATTTGATAACTTCTCCCCTTTCATTTCGGATTTTATTTATGTGTTTTTCTCTCTTTTTTCTATAGTGAGTCTAGCCAGGGGTTTGTCAATTTTATTAATATTTCCAAAGCTCTTTTTTTGTATTAATTTTTGTATAGTCTTTTTGTTCTCTATTTCACTTAATTCTCCTCTATTTTTTATTATTTTCTTCTGCTGACTTTGGGTTGCTTCTGTTCTTCTCTGTCTAGATCTTTAAGATGTAATGACAGGTTATTTACTTTGGATTTTTCTTGTTTCTTGACATAGACCTGTAACGATATAAACTTCCTTTTTATTATTGCTTTTGTTGCATCCCAGAAATTCTGATATGTCATATTGTCATTCTCATTTGTCTCCATATATCTTTTGATCTCACTTTTTATTTCTTCTTTGACCCAGCCATTTTTTAGTAGTATGTTGTTTAATCTTCACATATTTGTAGGGTTTTCTACATACTTTTTGCTGCTGATTTCTAATTTCAAAACACTGTGATCAGGTAATATATTTGGTTTAATTTCAATCTTCTTGAATTTGTTGAAGCTAGTTTTGTGGCCCAATATGTGGTCTCTCCTTGTGAGTTCCACGTGCACTGGAGAAGAATGTATGTAATCTGGTGTTATGGGATGAAAGGCTCTGTATGTGTCAACTATGACCATTTGTTCTAATGTGTCATTTAAGATATGTTTTTATTTTCCTCTTTGGGTGATGTATCTAGAGCTTTAAATAAAATATTAAGGTTCCCAAATATGATTGTGTTTTGGTATGTTTCTTCCTTTAGTTCCGTAAGTAATTGCTTTATATATTTCAGGGCTCCCTGACTGGGTGCATATATATAAAACAGTGTTATGTCTTCTTGATGTAGTATATCCCCTTTATCATTATAAAATGTCCATCTTTGTCTCTTGTTACTTTTGTTATCTTGAAATCTATTTTGTCAGATATAAGTATGGCTACAGCAGCATTTTTGTGGATATTATTTTTTAGAGAATTATTTTCCACACTTTTTTTTTAGTTTACCTTTGTCTTTGCAGCTTAGATGTACATATTGAAGGCAGTATATGGTTGGGTTTTGTTTTTTGATCCAATTTGCCTCTCTGTGCCTCTTTATTGGTGAATTCAGTCCATTACATTTAGGATAATTATTGATGTATGAGGATTTCCTATAGTTATTTTTGTCCTTTGTTTTCTGGTAGCTCTGTGCCTCCTTTGGTTCTTTTCCTTTGTGTTTCTGTCTGTTGATTTTGTTTGGTGGTATTCCATGTTTTCTCCCTCTGTCTCCTCCTTTTTATGCTATGTGTCTCAGTTTTTTTTTTTTCCTGTGTGTGTGTGGTTACCATTAGGTTTATGAAAAATAAAGTTGCATATATACGGTAATGTTTCTTCTTTTGACTGCATCTGATCTCCAACCTCCTTTGCCAGTTCAAACTTTTGCCCTCTCAGGGAGATATATATATAATCTCACAGATTATCTCTGTTTATGCTGTAAAGTCTTTTTGTTTGTTTATTTGGTTGGTTTTTTGGTGATCTACTTCATAGTGTTGTGACTTTTTCCTCTTCATTTCAGGCAGAATAACCCATTTGAGTATTCCCTACAGTGGGAATCTTCTGGTGATAAATTCCCTCTACTTCTGTATATATGAAAAGGTCTTTATTTCTCCTTCATAGTTAAAGGATAACTTTGCTGGATATATTATTCTTGTTTAGTAATTTCTCTTTTTCAGTACTTTGAATATTTGGTTCCACTCTCTTCTGACTTATAGAGATTCTGCTGAGAAGTCCAATGATAACTTGATCGGTTTTCTTTTGTAGGTCACTATCTTTTTTTCCCTCCTGGCTGTTTTGAGAATTTTCTCTTTGACAGTTTTTTGACAGTTTTAATGCAATGTGCCTTGGAGAGGGCCTTTTTGGATTAAAGTAACTAGGTGTCCTGTTCACTTCCTAAATTCAATGATCTAGTTCTTCTTGAAAGTTTGGCAAGTTCTCAGCCATTATTTGTTTGAATAAGATCTCCATTCCCTTCTCCCTCTCTTTTCCTGATATATATATATTATATTGCTCTTTTTGATGGAGTCAGATAGTTCTCATAGAGCTTTTTTCATTTTTTATGCTCAAGTGTCTCTCTTCTTCCCTCTGTATCATTTCTAGATTCTTATCTTTAATATCATTAATTATTTTCTCCATCTGGTTGGCTGTTTCCTTTGCTCAGTAGTCCATTCCTGATTTCCAAGATTTCTGTATGATTTTTAATTAAAGTTTCAATCTCTTTGGTAAAGTACTCATTTTGTTTAATTTGTTTTCTGACTATATTGAATTGTCTGCATTTTCTCACACCTTGTTGAGTATTTTCAGAACAGCAACCGTGAATTCTCTGTCATTTGTATCACATATTTCAATGTATTCCAGTTTGCTTTCTGGAAATTTTTCATTTTCTTTCTGAGCTGCTTTGCTACCTTGGTTATTTGTAGTATTTGATGGGCCCCTTCCTTGTCTAGGCCCCTATGTATTAATTGCACTTCAATAGTAGATTTTGATGAAGAGGTCTTTCTATTATTGTCCAGTAGGTGGAACTGAATTGCAAGTTTTTAATCTCTGAAATCCCAAAGTTGACCTCTTCAGCTGTCCTCAATATAGCAGTGAGCTTTGGGGGTGGAATTTATTTTGCTTTCTTGGTAATGGTGACCTCAGACTTCTGCAGGGTCCCCTGCCATGCACCCCAACTGGGGATCAGTCACAGGGGGAAATAACGATTCTGACATAATGGTTCTTCAATTTAGAGATGATATCCTCTGAAACCTGATACCAAGGACCACAGGTGGCAAGTTTGGAGGATCTAAAAGTATGTCAGGGCTCTGTGGCTTCATTTCTTTTTTTGAAACACCAAACATTTGATAGCCAATAGTCGAGGCAGAATCCCTGCACTGTGTCCTTGCCCAGGTCTCTCGCTGGCTCAGCTTGAGTTCATGCCACTCACTCCATTCCTTCTAGCTGAAGAAAGTGCCAGCTATAGCCAGCTTCCTCCCCTCTCCGTCATGAGCCCACCATGAACTCAGGGTTTCAGGCATGTGACTGTGGCTTGTCTGATCTCTCCTCCTTTCTCATCTCCCTTGGTTGTTCCAATTTGCTTACCTTTAAATGCTTCAATGTGTGGATCTCTCAGGCATGCCTGTATGTTGAGTTATAGCTGATCAACTTGTTGAAATTTCAGGGAGAGAAACTAAAGAGATCTCTCATTCTGCCATTCCTCTGGTGTCACCAAAGAGATTCTTGTAAATGTAGTCAAGCTATGTGCTCAGGAAGATAACATAAAAGGTTTAAAGTGTAGCTCTTATTTTCTGCCATAGTCTGTGTGTGTGTGTGTGTGTGTGTAGCTTTGGGCATGGGAGGGTTCATCTGGAGCAATATAGATATAATTGGAAAAGCAGAAAACTAGGTAGGTGAGCTCCCAGTTAGGCTTCTGAGGTCAGCTGAGATGGATAGTTATTGTCATCTCCAAAGTGGATCTCCGCTTCATGAGGGCAGTTCAGGTTTGAGGAAGGACTGAGGGAGGGAGAGAGGGGAGGAGGCAGGGGAAAGTTGTGGGGTGTAGGCAGAGACAAATGTATTTGAAAAAATAAATAAATTTTAAAAAATAAGGAAAGGAGAAAGAAGGAAAGAAAGAAACTAGCTTTAATTCCAGCAGTCAATGTACTTGAACCACTAATAATTTAGTTCATTGCATGTTATATAATTTTTAGAAATGAATTTTAGAGCATTTCACGAGATCCAACTAGTAAAAGGTTGAAAAATATTACACCATGCAAACAGGAACCAAAAGAGAGCTGGGAGAACTTCACTAATATCAAACAATCTGGACTTTAAATTAAACAGATACAAATAAACAACTTTGTATACTGGGGGGAAAAATCCTCCAAGATGAGGGATCTTTGCTATAATTTCATGTTCTTTTTATCTCTGGTATACATTCATTCTTCTTAAATTCTGTCTGCCAGTGTAATTTAATGTAACCATCTCTTCCTCTCCAGGTTTGGTACTACTTCTGGCTCTTGAAGAATTTTACTTTTTGCACCAAGGGTGAAATTCTCAGACTTTTCTTGATTCTTCTGATCCTGGAACACAGGTCATCCTGTCTTTCAATTTAACCTCAGCCTATGGCCCTGTGGGACATAAAGAAGTTATTAGATTGAATTCTTTCACATTTGAAAACTGGCTAAGTCAGCTGGCTGATTGCACAATAATAGAATTCTTTCTCGACTTCTAACAACTCATCAAAGCCACTTCATTTTTCTATATCCCTAGTTTATTTTATGGGGAAAAAAAAGAAATGGCATTTTACACATCACAGCTAATTTTGAGGGCACATAGTAGTTTCCTATCGAATGCTGTTGACATTCTAGTCTTCAGTAACAAGTGATTCTAAAGCCCTCTGCAAATCCAAAAATACCAGCCAATGATTCCTTTTTGCTGACTCTGTGGGAAAACAAATAGCCTACTAACACTTTTCTTTTTGTAATTGGATGTTAAAGTAGAAATTTCTGCCAAGACACTAATGGATAACAGATAACAAAATGATCTGTGAGATAGTATGTTATATAGGATTTGCAGAAAGAAATGGCAAAAAACAAATTGTATGAGTTTTGTGATTCTAACCCACAGTGTAGGGGAAAAGCTTTGTGGTTTAGAGTTTAGAAAACAATTTTTTAGGCATTATTTAAGAAAGCTCTGTTGAAAGGCTGGAAACTGCTTCCCTTTTCATTTTAAGTCAAGAGAGAGAGGCTTTAAGGAGACTATTTGGTAGGGTAATACAGAGCCCAGCAGAAGTAAGGCCTGCTTCAGTGTGGTTGGTAGGGTAATAATATGGATGTAATAATTTATAGCTTTAACTTGAACGTTTCACCTAAAATGCCATATTGTGTGCTAGAGTATGATATTGTTATGTTACAGAATAAGATGCTTATGATTTTGTAATAAAAAAGGGGTGTTATATATGCTGGACCCTGTACATGTTGACCAATGTTTGAGAAAGAAACAGTGGAGTAACGTTTATCTCACACCTGAAATGAATTGATGGTAAGTGGCTGCATTGGGATTGGCCAACACTCCTGGAGAAAATAATGCATAAGTGTTTCCTGCAGAACAGATTTGGACCTGTGTGTATGAGAGAGAGAGAGAGAGAGAGAGAGAGAGAGAGAGAGAGAGAGAATATGAATGAGAGGGACAGAGACAGAGAACAAACAAGAAGCACAGTATCAACTTAGGAACTACTCAGGGGGGCCCACTTGGAGTGAAAAGATCTTTGAATGACAAAGCTAATAATAAACCCAAGGGACAACCATCAGCTGAGAAAACAGCAAAGTGATGAGACAGGAGAAAGTGTATTACTTAAGGTAAGAGAACTGCAGATGAGAAATTCCTAGCCTTTGGTTGAGGAAGGGATCTCCAAAAGCCCCACAACAGCATCCAAGAGGAAAAGAGTCAGCATTTCCTGTGACCAGACCCATAGTGAAAAGAGATCATACACATTTCAGTTAAAAGAGGATTGTCTTCCTCTGTGTACCACTTTCTCCTTCCCCACACACCAATACAGGAAGGGTGACAAATGAGGTAAGCAGATATGGGAAGTAAATGAAGTACTATTTTTGTCTCCTTCAGAGAAAAAGCTGACCATCTCTCTCTCCATCCTATCCTGCTCCAGGCTTCCTATTAGCACCTAATCATGTTCAAAGATTTGATCATTACATGGACTTGGAAATTGTAATTTACTAATAAATACTAAAAAGAGAATATGTTTTGGATTTTAAAATGACTATAGAAATTTTTGTTATCTAAACACTCCAGAAAAGAAATGGGGCTTTTGTCTAGAAGCTGGAAAGGACTTATCCATCTGAATAAATGTAAAGGAGTAGGGGGAGACAAAAAATAGTTACCTCATGTTTATGTGGTTATGGTTACAGCCTCTTTAGAATACATTGGGAATGTTCATGGCACCCCTCTGTGACACATATCCTGAAATGGGGCAGACTTCTCTTTTTTATGGTCACATAAATACCTCTAAACCGATATAATATCCTTTTCTCACTCTAATCTCAGGAACAAAATGGAGACACCCTCCTTTCTATTACCTGTGGTCATTATTATTTTGCACATAATGCTTGAATACATTAATTAGGAGTCAATTTCTAAATTTTTGAATATTAATTAAATGATTTTTTTGTAAATTTTAGGTTCACTTTTTCTGTTTAAAAAAATAGGTATAAATAATTGCTGCAAAACTGTGCTTTGCTCCAGCATTTAGCCATAGTTGTGAGCATATTAGTATTGCATTCTAAAATGACACAATTATTTCAGCATCAGGCTCCATTTCAAAAGATACTTCATATGCCATTAGGTAGGTCTCCAAGAGATTTATTTCTTCTTTCTCCTTATTTATTTATTTAGTTTATTTCTTTGTATTGCAGTAAAATTCAAGGCTGAGAAAGAGCTAGCTTTTTGAATCCCAGGCTCGGAGTAAATAATTCAGCACAGTGTGGCACTGAAAATGCTTCCCTCTGCTTCATTTTTTAAAAATTTGTGTATGTGTGGATTCAAGATCATGTGGAGTGTTCTGATGTATAGAACAGGACAGATGTCTTGGCTGAATTGGGAGATACAAACTCAGTGAGGTGTAAGTTATGAGACCATTGACTGTTCTAAAACTTGAAGGAAAATGACAGCACTTTGAAACTTTTGTTTTTCAATAGAATCGGAGCTATTAGGTATCATTTGTAGCCAGGTCAGAGGAATAAAGACATACTATGCAAAGCAAGGTGAGTTCTTTCTGGCTACTTTTCTTGCATAATATGTTCCTCTTGCTTTTGGATTGACAGCTAAAAATCCTGGGTATAAATTATTTGTTAATCACCAACTGAAATGTTAGCTACATTGATCCCTCACCTATTTGGTAATATGTAACCCTCCACCCCAGAACCTTAAAAAATATCAAAGCTTACCTTCTGTTTTTAACTATAAATTCCACTACCCAACAGGGTATTTGTCTAACAGTGGTAAAACCTTCCAAAAAAAAAAAAAAAAAAAGACATGCTTCCTTGGTTTTTTTTTTTTTTTTTTGCATGATCAAGTAGAATTCCATTTGGGCATGGCAGTTTAGGGCATTACATTAAGTGAGTAGAGATCATGGAACTGATAAGCACCATCCTACAAATGACAATGTAGCAGGTGTTGTCGATATCACTCCCATATCCGGTTCACTGTGCTCAGAATGACTCTTGACTGCCAACATCTGTCTCTCTGGGTCAGGGGATTATTTCCAGAATCTGGATGGTCACTCTGCCTGTACACATGGCAGGCTGGAAGCGTTGGAAATTAATATTCCCCAAGAACAACTCAACCGATGATCTTCAGGAGGTGGTATACAAACATTCTAAGATCTTTGCCTCTCAAGTGGATGCTTCTGAGATGTGTATATCATATTAGTTCCCAGAATTTACCCGTGGAATTAAGTGCCAGTCACTCACTTTGACAGCTGTAGTGATAATACTTCCTCCCTCACTTGACTATTTCCCTGCTGGAATTCTCTGGAACTTTCTAATAAACTACTTACACTCAAATCCTTCTCTCTCTGGATGTGTTTTTCAGGAATCCAAACCCAGACTGAACGGCCAGTCATATACCACCTAAAATCTGAAAAGGACTTTAAGCTCCATGTGAAATATCCAGGTGTAGTAAAATAAATATTTAAAAAAAAAACATGTTCTAGGGTAAGTCACACAACTCTACAACTCTCATGAATCTTTCTTTACTCACTCTGTTCAGGACCAGTGCAGTGTGGAGAGAAATAGAAGATATTCTAAGTCCTATAGAATTCTCTGTCCTGATCTCTGTGCCTCCAAGTTCTCCTCCCTCCAATCTGCCTTGTGTCATGCTGCTGGGCCAAATCTCCTAAAACCCCATTTACATGTACTTCTCTATGTTTAGAAATCTGAAATGAGACAGTGGTGAGACAAAATGGCTCTTCCTTATCATAAGCTTCCTTCATAATCTGAGGAGAGAAGTTTGGTTGTTTATTTCCCAAGCCCCCTTACTGCTGGTTCAGGGGTTGGCAGTGGCTGCATTCCTGCACTAAAGACCACAGTTCCTATTGGATAGCCTTCTCCTATAGCTGCAGCTGTAGCTCCATCTCTATTTCCAGGTAAAGTTAACCACCCCCTCTCTTCTTGACTCTCCAGATACTTAATTATCACTTATTAGTTCTACTTGTTAAGCCCTCTTCAGCTATCCTTTTGACTATGCCATTTGTCTGTTGCCAGAATCCTGGGCAATACCAGCACTAATGTAGAATTCAGGAGTTCTGGGTTTCAGGATTTCCTCTGCCGCTTTCTACCTTGTGTGACTTTGGATCTTAATTATCTCTGAGTGCCTTTGAGCTATATATTATCAGTTAACAAGAGTAATATGGCCTATGCAGCATGCCTCATAAGAATGTTGTGTTAATAAAATTTAGTTTTATGCTAGAAAATATGTTGATTGTTTTATAAATATGAAGCACAACATAAATCTAAAATTTTGTTACTATCATCTTATGGAGAAGAATCTTTGGTGCAGCTCAAAAAACACATTACCAGAGAAGGAAAATACCAGGCATAAAGCCACAAAAGGAAATGGACACCTTGGGAGAAATGTCTGTGTCACTTACAAGTCACTTATGCCAGTGATTCATCTGGTACTGTCCTCACACATGGCCTCAAGCACAGAGCAAACCTATGTGTTGCTATAGCAACAGCTGGCCAGAACCTGGAAACTCCAGCAGCTTATAATATCAATCGCCATGACAAAAGGGGTCAGAGAAAATTGCAAGAAACATACCATGGAGGCCATGGAGGAAAAGAACTATTAAAAGATTATAGTAAAATGGTATATAAAAATTCTCAAAATTTTGGCCCTGGACTAGCAGCATCGACAGACATCACTGGGAATTTATTAGACATGCAGATTCTTGAGCCCCATGCGAGACCTACTGATTCAGCAATTTTTCATTTTAACAAGGCCTCCGGGCATTTCTAATGCACACTAAAATTTGAGAAGCACCACTCTCAGGTTCAAGAAATTAGGCTTCAATGGTCAACCTCCAAATATGCAGAGTGTGGTAATAAAAAATAAAATAAAAGTTTAAAAAACAGAAAGCAAATATGATTTCTTAATTTCCCCCTGGCTTACCTGAACGGTAATGGTGACTAAAATACTGTAATGTAAGTCTAACTGTATTATATAACTTTATTTCAGCATGACAAAATACCACAAGTTTAATAGCTTAGAACAACAGTCATTTATTATCTCACAGTTTCTGTGGGTCACAAGTCTCATAAATTTGCAGTCGAGGTGTTGACCATGACTAGATTTCCATCAGAGGCTTGATTGGAAAAGGATATGCTTTCAAGTCTCTCTGGTTGTTGGTGGAATTCATTTTCTTGTGGCTATACAATTCATGGAAGCTTGCTTTTCAAAGCGATAGGAGAAAGAATGAGATTGCTAGATAAATTAAGTCTTATGCAACATTAAAATATCACAAGAGTGACAATCCATAATCTTGCTATATTTTATTGCTTAGAAGTAAGTTACATGTTTCACCCACACTCAAGGAGAAGGGAGATTATATAAGGGTGTGAACATAAGGAAGTTGGGATAATAGGACCCACATTTAAGTCTTCTGTAGTCTGCCCATTGGCCCCCCAAAATTATGCATGTTTATCTTACATGAAAAATCAATTTACCCATGTACAAAGGTACCCAAAATTTTCATCTTATTACAGCATCAGCTCGAAGTCCAAAATTTCATAATCTAAATCAAGTCCAGGTGTGGAGGAGACTCTTGATATAATCTTTTAAGTGCAGCTCCTTGGCCAAAACTGTTATCCATGTGTGGACCTGTGAAGCTAAAGAGACACATTATCAGCTCCCAATGCATCCAACATATAATGGTGAGACAATCACAGCATAATAACTATAGACATTCTGATTCAAAGGGGAAAAATGGAAACTAAAGGGAACAAATGGTCCATAGCAGTTCTAAAATCAAGCCAGGCAAATAATGGGAGTTACCTGATTAGTTTTCAAAGTTTGGAAATCATTCTTCATGGCTCTCATCTCTGCCCTCTGGACTCTTGGCTCATTGTTAATCACACTTCCCTTTTCATGAAAGGTAGCATTGCTTACATCTTAATAATTGTATCACCCTATTTACTGCTGGTACAATTTTGGGAATTCAACATCCTATATTCTTTTCCCCTTCAGTTCAAGCAGGCAGGGTTTCTTACAAAATAATTTTCTCATAAGAAACACTGTGATAATAAACTTTGTGATGCCCCATGGATTTCAATGAAGTTTATTCCATTAGAAAAAAAGCCACATCTATAAATTTTTTTCTTCAAATAACCCGTTGTCCATCTGGATATCTTGCTAACAAAGTTTAAAAGGTTCCTAGAAGGCCTATGTCTTGATTGAGAGGATCTGTGAGACACAGTTTTAATCTCTTGGAATGGCCCTTTGTGTGACTGGATACTTTGACTTTTTGACCTTTCTGAGGTTTTAACACAAGGTTTTAGAATTACACCCTTCAGTTTTTTTCTCTAGACAAAGCTATATTAAATTTAGCTTTTTTTTTTTTTGCCATCTAAAAGACCGTGGGTTTTCAAAATAATCAAGTCTTCATTCTTTTTTGTTCTTCCCTCAATTTATTTCTCTCCTCTCACATTTTTATTATAAGCAACATGAATAAAGCAGGCAATACTCTCAATACTTCATTTTTAAGTCTCCTTAGCTAGTTAACCAACTTCAAAATTTAAAAGTTTTGCTTTCCACATAACAGCAAGAAATAATTTTCCTGAGTCCTCTACCTCTACATAGCAAGGATTCTCTTTCCTTCAGTTTTGAATTGCATATTCCTCATTTTCTGAACCCACTCTAGCAACATCCTCCAACTCCACATTTCTACTAACAGTATTCTCAAGGCAATTTAGAATTTTTCTATAATTTCCTTTGAATTTTTACAGAACCTACCTACTGATACAGAGAGATCTAATCAGATCACTAGGGAGGAGTAGGGAGAAGCTCTTGGAGAAGGTTTCCCAAGATGATGGTAAACAGTGTAGGACTGGGTTTTCTGAGAAGCTGAATGCCTCTGGAGAGCATGAAATTATGGGCCAGAAGATTTAAAATAAAAGAATGGCAGAGATCGCTCTCAGGCTCCCTTCCTCAAGGATGCCTCAATGATCATGCTGCACCTACCTGTGTTTCCCAATGGATGGTATTTTTGTTGAGAAGGAACTATGGATTCAGGCTAGGATTCAGCAGGCCTGGCACACAGTGGGCAGGGTTATCTTCTTTGGGTGTTCTAGAAGGGACAAGCTGAGGCAGATGTCTACCATTCTTCCAAAATTGTGTAGCTCTGTTGTATCTTACACTATTTTAGTTTGTAAACAAACCCTATAGAAATAAGATAATTAAAAACTAACAGGAGGAACGATAGGGGAACTCAGGAGATAAAGAGTTTAGCCTTAATTGATAAGCTTAAGCACTTAAAGCTGTAACTAAAGAGTTAAATATTTGAACCTTACTTGACTGGCTTAAGTGATTCAATCTGTAACCAAAGAACTTCAAGGTGGCTCAGGAATAATGGAAGTCACACTGAACTCTTCCCAGGACCAATCTGGAATTACAACTAAATTGTGGAGAAATCATCTGGAACAAACAACTGAACAACAGCAAGAGAGCAGCCTTATTACCTCAGACATACAGAGGAATCAACTTTAGCATGACGTAACTGGTAGGGAGTGCGGTAGAAACTTGAGAATGTGGTCTGGGCACCCATGGTTGGCAGTACCAGAGAGATATATAAATGGCCAGTTGGATACCCCTTGAGAAGAGTGAGGTCTGAGCGATAGGCAAAGATTTACAGTCTACAGCACCAGAGCCAAAAAAGTAAACATATAAAAGCCAGCTGCAAAAAGCAGCAGGGTTTCTCTCTGCCAGATATGAGCAGCTAGAGATGCAAGGAGCCTTGTAAAGGGCCAACACATAAATTTGTATTTATAGCCCCTTACACTGGGCTCCAGCAAAGGTGGGGGCAGAGTGGGCTGGAGCCATCTGAAGAGGGATTGGAAAGGAGACTGGGGAGAGAGCTGAGAGAGTAGCTGGTGGTATCTCAGTGCTGATTCATCCCCCATATGGCAGCAACTATCTTGCTCAGAAAGACCACTCCCCTGAGCAGCATCAACCGGGGAGGACACAATAGCCCTACCCCCAGGAAGCCCTGCCTTGGCCTGGTGGTCCACAAACCTGACTACTGAGTACACAGTAGCAGTCACAGATAGGAGATCCATGACTAAATGGGATGGAGAGTTGTCTAGAGACACTTCAGGACAATCTGAAGACAGAGGGTATGGGGTGAGAACTGAGGGAGTAGCCAGCAAGATCCTGGTGCTGATGCTTCCCCCATACAGCACCAGCCATCTTGCTAAGGCAGACAACTACCATGAGTGGCATCAGCATGAGAGGACCCAATAACCCCGCTCCCAAGTGGAATCTGCCTGCCTACCCCGTGGTGTCTCTCAGCCTGACTGCTGAGTGCAGACTGACTAGATTTACAACTGAAGGAGACAGCCAAAGGCAGTAGATTCCAGGAAGTCTCAAAAAGACTGCCTAAGGTCAGACAGGGTCAACAGCTGACATCATCAGAGGCATATCTGGAAAGCAAAAAACAGCGTTTCATTAACACAGAAGTTCTCACCACAAAAAGAGGAAATCAAGACAGATCAATTTAACAAACAGAAGCAAAAAAGAAGTGTCTCACCAATAAATGGAAGACAAAGAAACACCCCCCAATCAAAGAAAAAGGAGGAATCCCCAGAAAGAGAACTAAATGAAAAGGAGGAAAGTAAAATATCAGAGACTGAGTTCAAAGCAATGCTTCTAAGGAAGTTTAGTGACATCAGTGAACTCAAAGAGAATTACCAAAAACTACAGGGAAATTACAAAGAACTTATGCAAACTATATCAGCATGAAAAAGGACATAGGAACTATCAAAGGGAGGCGAGAAGAAATGAAGAATAAAATTTCTGAATTGGAGAACACAGTAGAAAGGAATAAGAAGCAGCCAAGATGAAGCATAGGATCGAATCAGCAAGCTGGATGACAAGGTAGTAAAAAGCTACCAGAAAGAGCAAGAAAATGAAGGGGCTCAAAAAAAACAAAGAGGGGATGAGAGAAATGCAGGACAAACTGAAAGAAGAGGAGCAAGGGATAAAGAAACTGTTTGAAAAAATAATGACAGAAAACTTCCCCACCTAGAGGAGAGAAAATGTCATGCAACTCCAGGAAGCATAGAGGATCCCAGTCTCATTCAAGAGGAAACCAGTGAGGCCCAATCCAAGACACATCATAATTAAAATTGCAAATATCAAAGGCAAACAGAGAATCCTAAAGCAAGAAAGAGAGAAACAGGTAGTAACATATAAGGGATCCCTGGTACAGCTAGCACCTGACTTCTCAAGAGAAACACTGCAAGCCAGAAGGGAATGGCAAGGAATATTCCAAGTAATAAAAAGGAAAGGCCTGCAACCAAGACTGCTCTACCCAGCAAAGCTCGCAATTAAAATGGAAGGTGAAATAAGGAGTTTCTCATACAAAAGAAGATTAAAAGAATACACCTCAAACGAACTAGCATTGCAAGATATGCTAAAGGAACTGCTGCGAGAAGGTCAAGACAAAGAGTGAGAAAGAGGAGCGCAGGTACAAAGGGAAAAAAATGGATAAGTATCTATCAATAATAATAGGAGATTCCTGTTTGGAATAGTAGAAAGATAATAGGAGATTTTAACACCCCACTGTAAACAATGGATAGATCTTCCAAACAAAACATCAACAAGGATATTGTGGGACTGAACGATGCATTAGATCCAATGAACTTAACTGACATATATAGAGCCTTTCATCACAAAGAAGCAAAATACAAATTCTTTTCAAATGCACATGGAACAGTTTCAAATGTAGACCACAAGATAGGATATAAAACAAGATTCAACAAATTCAAGAAAATTTAAATCATAACAAGCATTTTCTAAGACCACAAGGGCATGAAACTAGAAACCAACCTCAAGGTAAAAACTCAAAAGCATGTGAACTCATGAAGACTGAATGGCATGCTAGGAAACAATGAATGGGTCAATAATGAGATCAGAGGAAAATGAAGATGGCGGAGGAGTGAGTGGAAGTCACACTGATGTCCTCCCATGACCAACCTGGAATTACAACTAAATTGTGGAGAAAACACCTGGAAGAAACAACTGAACAATAGCGAGAGAGGAGCCTTGTAACCTCGGAGACAGAAGAAATAACTTTAGTGCAGTCTAACTGGTAAGGAGTGCGGTAAGGACTCAAGAAGGTGGGCGGGGTGCCCATGGATGGCAGCACCAGAAGGATATTGAACTGTCCAGTTGGATCCCCCTGAGAAGAGCGTGGTCTAAACCAAAGCAGAGATCTCTAGCCCACAGCACCAGAGCCCAAAAAGTACAGAAAACAGCCAGCTGCAAAAAGCGGCAGAGTTGCTCTCTGCCAGAGAAAGGCAGTAGGAGACACAAAGAACTGTTTAAGGGTCCAACACAGAAATTTTTATTTGGAGCCAGTTACCCTGGTCTCCGGAAAAGGATGTGGAGAGTGGACTAGTAACAACTGAGGAAAGAATCGGGAAGAAGGCTTTGGGGAGAGAACTGAGAGAGTAGCGGTGGGATCTCGGTGCTAAATCATTCTCCATGTGGCAGCAGCTGTCTTGGTATGGCAGAGACGATGCCCCCTGAGCAGCACCACCCTCAAAGGACCCAATAGTCCCACCCCTAAGTGGGATTCTACCTCACCCTGTGCTGTCTAAGCTGTGTGCTGAGTGCAGAGTGGCAGCCACAGATAACAGATCCCTCACTAAAGGGGATGCAGAGAGGTCTAGAGACACTTGAGGAGAGACTGGGGATGGAGGCTTCGGGAGAGAAGGAGAGAGCAGCTGGCAGGATCCAAGTGCAGATTCCTCCCTCATACAGCAGCAGCATGAGATGGCCCAGTAACCCCTCCCCCAGGAGGGACTCCGCCTCACCCTGAGCTGTTTACAGCACCCTGCTGAGTGCAGAGTGACTATATTAACAGCTGAAGGAGACAGCCACAGACAGTAGATTATCGGAAGTCTCGAACAGACTGCCTAAAGTCAAAGAGGGATGACATCTGATGTCATCAGAGGCAGATCCAGAAGAGAAAAACAGTGGTCTCCAACCATAGAAGTTCACACCACAAAGTCAGGAAATAAAGACATATCAATTTAAGAATCAGAAGCAAAAAAGAAGAGTCTCACAAATAATGAGAAGACAGAGAAATATGCCCCACTCGAAGGGAAAGAGGAATCCGCAATAGGAGAACTAAATGGAATAGAGGCAAGTCAAGTATCAGATATTGAGTTCCAAACAATGGATCTAAGTAACCTCAATGAGCTCAGTGAGCTCTAAGAGAATTACCAAAAATTACAGGGAAAGTACAAGGAACTTACTGCAAAGTATATCAACATGAAAAAGGACATAGAAACTATGAATAAGAGACAGGAGGAAATGGAGAATACAATTTCTGAATTGAAGAACACAGTATAAGTAATCAAATGCAGGCTAGATGAAGTTGAGGAACAAATCAGCAAGCTGGAGGACAAGGTAGAAAAAAGCTCCCGGAAAAAAGAAGAAAATGCAAAAAGACTCAAAAAGAATGAAGAGGCTTTGAGGGAAATGTAGGAAAACCTGAAATGTAA
Organism: Pteronotus mesoamericanus; assembly: GCF_021234165.1. Lineage (NCBI taxonomy): Eukaryota > Metazoa > Chordata > Mammalia > Chiroptera > Mormoopidae > Pteronotus > Pteronotus mesoamericanus. The sequence goes on from NW_026555072.1 coordinate 7,577,751, forward strand.
TAATATCTGTATAATGAGGATACCAGGAAGAGAAGAGGATGACAAAAGGATAGAGAACCTGATTGAAAAAGTAGTGATGGAAAACTTCCCTAATTGGAGGACAGAAAAAGTCACACAAGGCCAGGAAGCACAGAGGGTCCCATTCAAGAGGAACCCCATGAGGCCCACTCCAAGACACATCATCATTAAAATGGCAAATATCAAAGGCAAATGGAGAATCCTAAAGCAAGCAAGGGAGAAAGAGGTAGTAACATATAAGGGAGCCCCGGTATGGCTAGCAGCTGACATCTCAACAGAAACACTGCAAACCAGAAGGGAATGGCAAGAAATTTTCAAAGTAATGAAAAGCAAGGGTCTGCAAACAAGACTGCTCTACCCAGCAAGGCTCTCAATTAAAATGGAAGGTGAAATAAGGTGTTTCCCAGACAAAAGAAGGCTAAAAGAATACACTTACTCCCAACGAGCAATGTAAAATATGCTAAAGGGACTGCTTTAAGATGAGAAAAATGTTTCTATGAATACCCAGTTCCTTTCAGAGTTGCTAATACTTCATATTACTAATATTTTTAATACTCCTTAATCTAATTGTGACAATGATGTTATTTTAATTGTTCCTATATTATTTGTTGAAACTAACCCTGTTTTTGTATATTTCTTGCCAATTTCTATTATTTTTAACAAGGCCTTAAATGACTTTTTGGTATTCTTTATCCATTTATTGATTAAATGTTTGTGGACCTTTTTTCCATTAAAAAAAAAGGAAAGCCTATAAACGATGTGTTAGATGTGTTGCAAATACTTTCCGATTCTATTTTTTGTCCCTTAACATTTTTATTTGTATATTACTATATAGTTAAATATTTATGATAGTCATATTGTCCGTATTTACTTTATAGCTTCTGGGTTTGAATATTTTACTTTGGATCTTCAAAAATACTAGTTTTATTTTCTTCTAAAACTCCTTGGCTTCTACATATTGGTTTTTAACTCATCTTAATATTTCTTGTATAATGTGTGAAATAGGGCTCTATATTTGTTTTTTTTTTCAAGTAATAGTGGTCCATTTAACTTATTAGCTGAATAAGCCTTATTTTACCCATTGGTGTGAAATATCAACTTAATCATATATTATATTGTTAGACAGATATATACATTTCGATCTAGAATGCTCATTATATTTCATTGATCTACTTGATTATTTCTGTTTTGATATTACATTGATTTAATTGTTGAGACTTTATAAGAGTTTTAAATTTTTTTAATATTTTATAATTAAGTTTGACATTTAAAAATATAAATAAAATCAACCTGCACTTCAGAAAGAAAGAGAGAGAGAGAGAGAGATGGAACTCCTACGTTTTTTGACAGCATGGATGGAACTCGAGAATATTAAGCTAAGTGAAATAAGCCGGTTGATGAAAGACAAATACCATATGATCTCACCTATAAGTGGACTCTATTCAACAAAAAAACTATAAAGAACAAAATAAACCACAGGCACAGAAACATGGAGCAGACTGAAAGTGACCAGAGGGGAGGAGGAAAGAGGACAATGGTGGAAAGAAGGGGAAGGAACTAGATAAAAACATGTATGAATGATCCATGGACATGGAGAACAGAGTGGGAATTGACTGTGGGAGCAGGGGTTGGGGGTGGGGTGGGAGGAAGGGGGTAAAGGGGTAATAATTGAGACAACTGTAATAGAATAAACATGATTTATAAATTTAAAAAATAAAAATAAAAAAATAATGAAATCAGAGAAGAAATCAAATTTCCTAGAAAAATATTAAAATGAACCCAAAACAGTCCCAAACATATGTGTCACAGCAAAGGCAATCCTGGGAGGGAAGTTCATAACAAATCAAGCCTACCTAAAAAAGATAGAATGTTTTTAAATAAACAACTTAACTCTACATATACAACAACTAGGAGAACAACAAAAAACAAAGCCCAGAGCAAGTACATGAAAAGAAATATTCAAAATCGGAGCAGAATTGAATGACATAGAGACTAAAAGAACAATTCAAATGATCAACGCATTCCAGAGCTTATTCTTTGAAAGATAAAAAATATCGACAAGCCTTTAAGTGGACTCATCAAGAAAAGAAGGGAGAGGACAGAAATAGGTACTATCATAAACTAAAGAGGAGAAATAACTATTGATAACACAGAAAAACAAAAGATTGTAAGAAATTACTATGAACAATTAAATGCCAAGAAATTTGAAAACCTCAATGAAATGAACAAATTTCTAGAAAAATATAACCTTGCAACACTGAATGAAGAAGAAGCAGAAAGCCTCAACAGACTGATAACAGCTGGTGAAACTGAAGCTGTAATGAAAACTGTCCAGGCACACAGAATCCCTGTATTGGACGGTCTTACAAGAGAATTTCACAAAATATTTAAGGAAGAGATAACCCCTGTCCTTCTCATGCTATTCCAAAAACTACAAGAGGGAAGACTCACAAACTCTTTCATGAGGCCATCATCATCTCAATCCCAAAACAAGACAAGGGCAAAACAAAGAAAAAAAAAAACAACAGTCCAATATCACTGATCAAAATAAACGCTAATATCCTCAACAAAATATTGGCAAACTGCATCCCGCAATACATGAAAAAGATCATCTACCATGATCATGTGGGAATCATCGCAGGGATGCAAGGATGGATCAATATTCGCAAATCAATAAACATAATACCTCACATAAATAAAAGGAAAGACAAAAATCACATGATCAGGGGAGAGAAGATGGCGGAGGAGTTAATGGGAGTCACGCTGACCTCCTCCCAAAACCAAACTGGAATTGCAACTAAATAAAGGAGTAATCACCTGGAAAGCAGTGGAGCGATAGTGGGACAGGAGCCTTGGTGCCACGGACAGTGGATTCTACTCTCACACATCCCAATGGGTGAGAATTGCGGTAGAGGCTCGAAAGGGTGGGCTGGGTGCCCACAGGCACTGGCACCAGAGGGACATTGAAAAGGCCAGTTAGCTCCTCCCGAGAAGAACGGGGTCTGAATCATAAACAGGAACCCCTAAACTACAGCAGCTAAAGCCAAGAAAATACAGACAAAACACAACCCCAAAAAGCATAGGGGCGCTCTCTGCCAGAGACAGGTGGCTGGGGATGCAAAGAGACATTTAAAGGGCAAACGCAAAAGCTGCAGTGGCAGCCACCCTCCTTGATCGCTGGGTAGAGGCGGCAGCAGGGTGGGCTGGTGCCTGGGAAAAGACGGGCGAGGAAAACTTTGTGAAGAGAACTGACACGGCGGCCGGTGGAGCACGGGTGATAACACACTTCCCACTCTGCAGCTACCATCTCGCTCAGGCATAAAGGAATCAATTAACCTGCCTTTTGTGCGCTCCACACACAGCTTGTACGCTTGTGAGCTACGGGGCTGAGTGCAGACTGATGGGAGAGCCTTGAGGAGAGACTGGAGACGGAGGCGTTGGGGAAAGAACGGGACGAGAAACCTGGGAGTCCCGACTCCCTCCCCATTCGGTAGTCTCCAATGTGGGCTGGAAAGGTGAGACCCCAAAGAGACAGAAGCAGGCGCGCATGAAACAGACTGCCTGCGATTGAAACGCAGTCCGCACAGGGGGTGGATCCTAGGCCAAAGGGGTCACAGAACTGCCCAGAGGCCCCTGAGGGGAGACTAGAAATGGAGGCATTGGGGAAAGAACGGGAGGAGGAACTGGGGAGTCCCGACTCCTTCTCCTTGCCATAGTCTCCATTGCGTGGGAAGAGACCACACCCCCAAAGAGCCTAAAGATGAAAAGCACACACAGACACCCCCAAAACACCCAGAGCAGGCGCACACACTTGCGCCGAGTGACCGGCAAGGGTTGGCGAGCGTGTGTGTGACCTACGCGGGCTGGCAAGGCCTCACACAGACTGGCACCCATACGGCCTGAGAGGGACTGCACAGAAGAGCAAGGTCAGGCGTAAATTGACCTGCCTGCTGCGATTGCGGAGTGGCCCACAAAATTAGTAGAGCTCCCCAGAGTCCCTGGAGGAGAGACAGGAAACAGGATTAACCGGAGAGTCCTAGAGCTGATTTCCTCCCATTTCCGTAGTCCCCATTTGCTGAGGGCAAGCAACGCACCCAAAGAGCCAAAAGCGAGGAAAATACACAATAGAAGACCCTAAACTGAGCAGTTCAGCGAAGCTAGCGTGCCAAGGGGGGCCAGATGAGTATGCGAGGTCACGAATAAGCCCCCTGGTCTGCAGCAAGCACATGCGAGCCCAGGCGGTTGGGGGACCCTGCCGCGCTGCGAACTCGCTCAAGGAGCCCGCGTGAGAGCGCAGAGAGATCCCCAAAAATAGCCCAGCCCTGACCGAAGGGGTCACAAAGCTGCTCCAAGCAGCAGTCAGACACAGACAGTAGACTCCTGGAAGCTCAAACAAACAACCTAAGGCCCTATAGGGTCAACAACTGACATGATCAGAAGCAGTACCAGGAAGAAAAGTAAAGGACAAAAATACTTAACAGACTCACACAAAAATGGTAAGAAAAAGAAGATCCCCTCAAATGACTGGAAAAGGGGACTCCCCACAAAGAGAGCCAAATGAAATAGAGGCAAGGGAACTATCAGATATGGAATTCAAAACAATGGTTCTAAGGAAGCTCAATGAGCTCAGCCAGCTCAAAGAGAACTATGAGAATCTGCAGAGAAACTATCAGGATCTTAGAGCAAACTATATCAGCCTGGACAAGAACATAGAAACTATCAAGAAGACACAAGAGGATATGAAGAATACCATTTCTGAATTGAAGAACACAGTAGAAGGAATCCAAAGCAGGCTGGATGAAGCCGAGGATCGAATCAGTGAGATGGAGGACAAGGTAGAAAAAAGCTCCCAGAAAGAACAAGAAATGGAAAAAAAGCTCAAAAAGAATGAAGAGGCATTTAAGGAAATGCAGGACAACCTGAAACACAATAATATCCGTATAATAGGGATACCAGAAGGAGAAGAAGAGGAGCAAGGAATAGAGAACCTCCTCGAAAAAGTAATGATTGAAAATTTCCATAATTTGAGGACAGAAAGGCTCTCATGGATCGAGGAGGCACAGAGGACCCCACTCAAAAGGGACTCAAGGAGGTCCACTCCAATACACATCATCATTAAAATGGGAAATGTCAAAGACAAAGAGAGAATCCTCAAGGCAGCAAGGGAGAAGGAGAAAGTAACATACAAGGGGGCCCCGATACGCCTAGCAGCTGACTTCCCAACAGAAACACTACAAGCCAGAAGGGAATCGCAACAAATATTCCAAGCCATGAAAAGCAAGGGCCTACAGCCAAGGCTGCTCTACCCAGCTAGGCTCTCCATTAAAATGGAAGGAGAAATACGGAGTTTCCCAGACAAAAGAAGGCTAAAAGTATTCATCTAAACCAAACGAGCACTCCAAGATATGCTAAGGGGACTGGTTTAAGCAGATGAAGGAAAAGAACGAGACAGAGAGGAACACAAATAGAAAGAGAAAAGATGAGTAAGTTTCTATCAGTAATCTCTCTCAATGTGAATGGACTAAATGCCCCAATCAAAAGACACAGGGTAGCTGAATGGATAAGAAAACGTGACCCACACATATGCTGCCTACAAGAGACCCACCTCAGAGTAAGAGACCTACACAGATTGAAAGTAAAGGGATGGAAAATAATATTCCAAGCAAATGGGCATGAGAAAAAGGCTGGCGTTGCCATACTTGTATCAGACAAAGTAGATTTCAAAACAAAGGCCATAAAGAGAGACCCAGAGGGGCACTTTATCATACTTAAAGGAAGAATCTATCAAGAAGACATCAATATTGTCAACTTATATGCTCCCAATATAGGATCCCCAAAGTTTACACAGAAATTGTTGGATGACTTCAAAAAAGATATAGACAGCAACACTCTGATAGTAGGGGATTTCCACACCCCACTGTCAAAAATGGACAGATCTTCCAAACAAAACATTAATAAACATATCATGGCGCTGAATGACACAGTGAATCAAAGAGACTTACCTGACATATATAGAACCTTACGTCCCAAAGAAGAAAAATACACATTCTTTTCAAATGCTCATGACAGTTTTTCAAAGATAGACCACATGATAGGGCACAAAGCAAGCCTCAGCAAAACCAGGAAAATTGAAATAATACCAAACTTTTTCTCAGACCAAAAGGCCTTGAAACTCGAATTCAACCTCAAAGAGAAACTTCAACAACTTGCAAACACATGGAGACTGAACAGTATACTATTAAACAATGAATGAGTCAATAATGAGATAAGAGAAGAAATCAAAAAATTTCTGGAAAGAAATGAAAATGAAGAGACAACTGTCCAAAACCTATGGGACATAGCAAAGGCGGTCCTGAGAGGGACATTCATAGCAATACAGGCTTACCTAAAAAAGATAGAAACATTTCAAATAAAAGACCTAACACTACAACTTCATGAACTGGAGAAACAACAACAAATAAATCCCAGAGCAAGTAGAAGGAAGGAAATAGTCAAGATTAGAGCAGAACTGAATGACATAGAGACAAAAAGAACAATTCAGAGGATAACCCAATCCAGAAGCTGGTTCTTTGAAAAGATAAATAAAATTGACAAGCCTTTAAGCAGACTCATCAAGAAAAAAAGTTAGAGGACCCAAATTAATAATATGAGAAATGAAAGAGGAGAAATAACAACTGATACCACAGAAATACAAATGATCATCAGAAACTATTATCAACAATTATATGCCAAGAAATTTGAAAATCTTGATGAAATGGACAAATTTTTAGAAAAGTATAATCTTCCAACACTGAAGGAGGAAGAAACAGAAAGCTTGAACAGACTGACAACAGCTGGGGAAATTGAAGCAGTAATCAAAAAACTGCTGTCACACAAAAGCCCTGGGCCGAACGGTTTCACAGGAGAATTTTACAAAACATTTAAGGAAGAGCTAACCCCTGTCCTTCTCAGACTATTCCAAAAAATCCAAGAGCAGGGAAGACTGCCAGACTCCTTCTATGAGGCCAGCATCACCCTGATCCCAAAACCAGATAAAGACCCTACAAAGAAAGAAAACTACAGGCCAATTTCGCTGATGAACATAGATGCTAAAATCCTCCACAAAATATTGGCAAACCGCATCCAGCAACACATTAAAAAATTATCCACCACGATCAAGTGGGATTCATCCCAGGGATGCAGGCATGGTTCTATATATGCAAATCAGTAAACGTGATACATCACATAAATAAAAGAAAAGACAAAAACCACATGATCATCGCGATAGATGCAGAAAAAGCATTTGATAAGGTACAGCACCCATATATGATCAAAACACTCAGAAAAATGGGAATAAATGAGGCATTCCTCAACATAATAAAGGCCATATATGAAAAACCTGCAGCTAATATCATACTCAAAGGGCAAAAACTGAAAGCTTTCCCACTAAGATCGGGAACACGCCAAGGATTTCTGCTCTCACCGCTTCTTTGCAACATCGTATTGGAAGTCCTAGCCACAGCCGTCAGACAAGAGAAAGAGATAAAAATCAACCAAATAGGAAAGGAGGAAGTAAAACTATCATTGTTTGCAGATGACATGATAGTGTACATAGAGAACCCTGTAGACTCTACCAAAAAACTCCTCAACCTAATAAGTGAATTTGGCAAAACAGCAGGATACAAAGTCAACATTCAGAAATCAAAGGCATTTTTGTACACCAGCAATGCAATAGAAGAAGAAGAAATCAGATAAAAAAAATACCATTCGATATAGCAAGAAAAAATATAAAGTATCTAGGCATAAATTTAACCAAAGACACAAAAGACCTGTATGCAGAAAACTATACAACATTGAAAAAAGAAATTAAGGAAGACACAAATAAATGGAAGCATATACCGTGCTCATGGATTGGAAGAAGTAATATCCTCAAAATGTCCATACTACCCAAAACAATTTATAGATTCAGCGCAATCCCTATTAAGATACCAATGATGTATTTCACAGAAATAGAACAGACATTTCAAAAATTTATATGGAACCATAAATGACCCCGAATAGCCGCAGCAATTTTGAGAAAGAAACACAAAGTAGGAGGGATCACAATACCGGACATCAAACTCTACTACACAGCCACCATACTCAAAACAATCTGGTACTGGCACAAGAACAGACCCATAGACCAGTGGAACAGAATAGAAAGCCCAGAAATAAGCCCAGGTCTCTATGGACATCTAATATTTGACAAAGGGGGCAGAAGCATAGAATGGAGCAATAACAGCCTCTTCAACAAATGGTGTTGGGAAAGCTGGACGGCTACATGCAAAATTTGAAATTGGATCATCAGCTGACACCAAACACAAAAATGAAGTCAAGATGGATAAAAGACTTAAATATAAGTCGCAACACCATCAAAGTCCTAGAGGAGAACATTGGCAGGAAACTCTCAGATATCCCACGCAGCAATTTTTTGACTGATATGTCTGCTAAAGAAAGGGACATAAAGGAAAGAATAAACAAGCGGGACCTCATAAAAATAAGAAGCTTCTGCATGGTGAAAGAAAACATTAGCAAAATGAAAAGGGAGCCAACTGTCTGAGAAAATATATTTGCTAATGATACATCAGATAGAGGTTTGATCTCCAAGATATATAAAGAACTCACTCGACTCCACTCCAAGAAGACAAACAATCCAATCAAAAAATGGGCAAAGGACCTGGGCAGATGCTTTTCTAAGGAGGAGATACAGAGAGCCCAGAGGCATTTGAAAGGATGCTCAGCATCACTAGCCATCAGAGTAATGCAGATCAAAACCACCATGAGGTACCACCTCACACCGGTCAGAATGGCCATCATAAACAGAGCCACAAACAACAGGTGCTGGTGAGGCTGTGGAGAAAAGGGAACTCTAGTCCACTGTTGGTGGGAATGCAGACTGGTTCAGCCACTATGGAAAGCAGTGTGGAATATCCTCAGAAAGCTGAAAATGGAACTGCCTTTTGATCCAGCGATTCCCCTGCTGGGACTATACCCTAAGAACACCAAAGCACCAATACAGAAGAACCTATGCACCCCAATGTTCATAGCAGCACAATTTACAGTAGCCTAGTGTTGGAAGCAACCTAAATGCCCATCAGTAGATGATTGTATCAAAAAGTCATGGTACATATACCCAATGGGATACTACGCAGCAGAAAAAAAAAGAACTAATAAACTTCGCGACAGCATGGATGGAACTGGAGAGCATCATGCTAAGCGAAATAAGCCAGGGGGCGAAAGGCAAGTACCATATGATCTCACCTATAAGTGGAACCTAACCAACAATGCAAAGATGCAAGGAAAATATGACCATCAACACTGAAAGGAAAAGAAATCAACAGAGACAAGAGGGAAGGGTTGGGGCAGGGAAAGGGAAGGGAAGGGGAAAGTCAAGGAACATATAGCAATGACTCGTGGACAAAACCAAAGGGGAAGAGCTGAGGGAGGGAAGGAGGGAGCGGGCAAGGGAAAGTGGTGGTGGGGGGGAGGCAGAGACAAATGTATTTAAAAAGTAAATAAATTTTAAAAAAATTCAAATGATCATATCAATAGATGCAGAAAAATTATTTGACAATGTACAGCACACGTTTATGATAAAGACACTCAGTAAACTTGGAATAAAGGGGGCATATGTGAACATTATAAAGGCCATATATGAAAAACCTACAGCCAACCTCATACTTCATGGGCAAAAGCTAAAGGCTTACCCACTATGATCAGGAACAATTAAGGTAGTCTGCTTTCACCACTTCTATTCAACATATTATTGGAAGTCCTAGCTACAGTGATAAGACAAGAAAAAGAAATAAAAGACATCTTAATTGGAAAGGAGGAAGTGAAACAATAATTATATGTGGATGACATGATAGTGTACATAGAAAACCCCATAGACTCCACCAAAATTTGATTCAACCTAATAAGTGAAGTTGGCAAAACAGCAGGATGCAAGGTTAATATTCAGAAATCAAAAGCATTTTTGTAAACCAGGAATGAAATACCAGAATCTGAAATCAGGGGAAAAAATCCCCTTTGCTATAGCAATACAAAAAATAAAGTACCTAGGAATAATCTAACCAAGGAGTAAAAGACCTGTACTCAGAAAACTATACAACACTGAAGAAAGAAATTAAGGAAGACAAAAATAAATGGAAGCATATACCATGTTCATGGATTGGAAGAACTGACACCATCAAAATGTTCATACAACCCAAAGCAATTTACAGATTCAATTCAATCCTTTTTAAAATACCAATGACATATTTCACAGATACAGAAATAACATTTCAAAAATATTTATGGAACCATAAATGACCCCAAATAGCCATATCATTTTTGAGAGAGAAGGGCAAAGTAGGAGGGTTCACAGTACATGACACCAAACTATATTAAAAGGCCACTGTAACCAAAATGGTCTGGTACTGGCATAAGAACAGACACATGGATCAATGGAACAGAATAGAGCCCAGAAATAAACCCATCTCTATGGTTATTTAATATTCATCAAAGGGGGCAGAAGCATAAAGTGGAGTGAAAATAGCCTCTTCAACACATGGTGTTTGGAGAGCTGGATACCTACATGCAAAAATTAAAATTTGATGACCAACTTACACCACACAAAAAAAGAAACTCCAGATGAGTAAAATACTTAAATATAAGTCTCAATACCATAAAAGTCCTAGAGGAGAACATTGGGAAGAAACTCTCAGATATCCCATGCAGCGATATTTTCACCGATATGTCCCCTAGAGCAAAGGATATAAAGGAAGTAATAAACAAATGGGACTTCATGAAAATTAAGAAGCTTCTGCATGGCTAAAGAAAATATTAGCATAATGAAAAGGGAACCAACTGTATGGGAAAATATACTTGCCAATGATATCTTAGACAGGGCTTTGATCTCCAAAATATATAAAGGTCTCAAACAACTCCACTCCAATGAGATAAACAACCCAATTAAAAAATGAGCAAAGGTTCTGAACACATGCTTCTCCAAGGAGGACATACACAGGGCCCAGAGACATATGAAAGGATGCTCATCATCACTAGCTATCAGAGAAATGCAAATTAAAACCACAATGAGATACCACTTCACACCAGTCAGAATGGCCATCATAAACAAATCAACAAACAACAAGTGCTGTGGAGGTTGTGGAGAAAAGGAAACTAGCACACTGTTGGTGGGAGTAAATGCAGGCTGGTGCAACCACTGTGGAAAACAGGTTGGAATTTCCTCAAAAAGCTAAAAATGGAACTGCCTGTTGACCCAGCCATTCCACTGCTGTAATTATACCCTAAGAATTCCAAAACACTAATTGAAATGAATCTATGCACCCCCATGTTCATAGCAGCACAATTTACAATAGCCAAGCATTGAAAGAAACGTCAGTGTCCATCAGTGAAGGAGTGGAACAAAAAACTATGGTACATTAACACAATGGAATAGTATGCAGCAGAAAGAAAGGAAGAGGTACTACCTTTCATGACAGCATGGATGGAACTTGAGAGCATTATGCTAATTGAAATAAGCCAGGGGGTGAAAAATAAATACCATATGATCTCTCCTGTAAGTGGAACCTAATCAACAAAACAAACAAGCACGTAAAATTAACCAGCAACATTGAAAGAAAAAAGAAACCAACAGAAAGAAGAGCAAGGAGGGGGGGGGCTAGTGTGGAAAGGAAGATGGAGGGTCAAATCCAGGAACATGTATGAAGGACACATGGATGGAGCTAAGGTGGGGAAGGAGTGACGGAGGGAGCTGAGTGTGGGAGGGGCAGGGGAAAGTGGTGGCAAGGAAATGGAGACAAATGTGTTTGAATAATAAAAAAAAATTAGGATTTCTCTATTGGCTCCTAAGAAATTCGGAGGATACTCTGCTAATACAAACGATGGAGTCAAAGAAGGGAAATATCATGAAGGATAAAATTGTTAGGTAATGATATGTAGGTGAAGTAAGACATAAAATATACTTTGAATAATCAGTAGTATTTAGACACAAAGAAAGCATTCCACTACCTAGTGAAGGCACAAATACTATTTGGAGTTGACTCCAAGCTTGAAGCATATAGGGGACTAAAGTGGCTCAATGTTTCTCTATATTGGTTACAAATTAGAATCACCTAAAAACTTTTAAAAATACTGATCCCCAGGCCCATCTTAGGTGTTCTGCTTTAATTTGTGGAAGCAGTATCCCAGAAGTCAGTGGTTTATAAAACGGAACTATAGTCTACATCAGGAATGAATGACACAAGAGTAATTAAAAGAGCATACTCATGAGAAACAAAGCAGTATTTTACATATGTCAAGAAGAATTAGCTGTAGGATATATATATATCACCTAAGACATAGGTCAAAAACCTATTTGTTTAATTGTTCTTTGTTTTGCTATTTTTTATATTTGTATTGAATTTTTGGGGTTTACATTGGTAAATAAAAGTATACAGGATTCAAGTGCACAATTCTAAATATATTATCTTTATATTATGTATTCATCATCTAAAATCAAGTCTCCTTTCATCACCATTTATCCCCCCTTTACCTTTTTCTACCTGCTCCCATACCCCTTTCCCTCTGGTAATCACCGTACTGTTATCTGTGTCTGTGAATTTTCTCTTTTTTTCTTAATCCCTTCACCTATTTCACGTAGCTCCCCCAACACCCCATCCCTCTGACAGTCAATCTGTTCTCTGTATGTATGAGTCTGTTTCCATTTTGTTTATGTTATTCATTATATAAGTGAAATAATATAGTATTTGTCTTTCTTTGACTTATTTCACTTAGCATAATACTCCAATAACAATAGAATACAGATGTGTCAATCATTTCTGATGTGCCATTTCAGACCCTCTTTGCTTCATTTTATTTTGTTTTGTTCTCTTTTTTGTTGCTGTGGTGACAGACAGCTCCACGAGGGCTCTTTCTCCCTACAGTCCCAACCACAGGTTGCCTTGCCTCCTGCCTGTCCCTAAGGCCTCTCTCTTTGGTATTCTGTTCTGTACCCTCACCTCGGCCTGTAAAAACTACACATGTAGGCAAGTTAATATCCTGTGGAGTAAACCTTTGGCCAATGAGAAAAAGAAACCACCTTTTCATCTTTATCCACACTGCCCTCCACGGAGTCCTTAAGTGCATTTTATAGAGATAGTCTCTTGGGGACCAGGGGACATGAATCTAGCACCTAGCAACAGCAAGCTAACAACACAACTTTATATTTGTTCCCCTTTAGCCATTTTATTCTTTTTGTTCCTCTTCTGCTCCCTGGAATAGTGTCCCTGATAAAATACAAACACATAAGCTTCAATAGCCTCAGGCTCTGCTTTCTGCTGAGTCCAAGTTACAAATGTAAGTACCTTGCAATAGATCATATTTTGGTGTGTGTGTGTGTGTATATATATATATATATATATATATATATACACCAAACTGTATATATACACAAACTGTTTAATATTTAAACACTTTTTGTAACATTTTAAAACAAAATAATGTGTGGGAGAAGTCTTAAGTAACATTTTCAAATATAATTGGTAGAATGTCATAATATGTGAAGAAAACATTGTGAAAAGAGACAATAAAGGGGATGTGAAGCTAGCATGCTACTGGTGTTAAGAAAAGCAAAGTAATTGCAAATAAACATTGCTTTTTAAGCAGTTTTATTGAGGCATAATTGACATACATAAACTGTCTATATTTGAAGGATTCTATTTATAATTTTTGACATATATATACATAGATGCATGAAATTATGGCCATTATTAAAAAAATAAAATATTTACTACTCTCAAAGGATTCCTTGTGTCTCTTTGGAATGCCTCCCCTATTCCCCCAGCTCCAACTTCCCTTTATCAGAAAACTTAAGATCTATTACCGTCACTGTAGATGAAATTGTATTTTCTAGTAATTTAAATAGACACGCAATATATACTTTTTTTTTCCCAGCTTCTATTACTCGGCATAATTATTTTGAGGTTCACCTATGTTGGAAAGTATATCGATAGTTCATTTTATTTTACTGCTGAGTAGTACTGCACTGAATAAATATATCACAATTTCTTCATTCGTTTACCAGCTATAGAATATCTGGGTTATTTACAGTTTTATAATTTGAAGCCATTGAATAAAAAACTGCTGTACACTATCTGTGCATTTATTTATACAGAGATATTATTTCTCTTAGGTAAATACCTAGGATAGAATGTCTGGATCATAGGATAATCTGACAGGTGTATATTTATGTTTTAAGAAACTGCCAAAATATATTCACAACATGGTTGTACAATTTTACACTTTCAGTAGAAGTGTATGATTATTCCAGGTCCTCCATATCCTCATCAAAACTTAGCATGGTTTGTCTTTTTAATTTGAACTATTCTTTTTTTTTTTATTTTAAATTAATTTATTTACTTTTTAAATACATTTGTCTCTGCCTTCCCCCCACCTCTTTCCCTATTCTAATATGTATGTAAAGACATCTCATTGTGGATTTTTAAGTATAATTTTATTTATTATGCTGTTACAGTTGTCCCAATTTTTTTCCCTTTGCCCCCCTCCACCTGGTACGCCCCTTTACTTCAGCAGTCCCCCTTTCCTGGGTTTATGTCCATGAGTAGTGCATACAAATTCTTTGGCTTCTCCCTTTTCCATACTATTAACATCCCCCTGTCTGTTTTGTTCCTACCAATTATGCTTCTTGATCCTTGCACCATTTCCTCCTTTCTCCCCCTTCCCCCTCCCAGCTGATAATCTGCCAAATGATCCCCATACCTATGATCCTGTTCCTGTTCCGGTTATTTGCTTACTTTGTTTTTGTTTTTGTTTTTACTTTTTAGATTCATTTGTTCATAGTTGTGAGTTTGTTGTCATTTTAATATTCATAATTTTGATCTTTTTCTTAAATAAGTCCCTTTAACATTTCATGTAATAATGGCTTGGTGATGATGAATTCCTTTAGCTTTACCTTGTCTGGGAAGCACTTTATCTGTCCTTCATTCTAAATGATAGCTTTGCTGGATAGAGTAATCTTGGTTGTAAGTCCTTGCTTTTCATCATTTTGAATACTTCTTGCCAGCTACTTCTTGCCTACAAAGTTTCTTTTAAGAAATCAGCTGATAGACTTATGGGAACTTCTTTGTAGGTAACTCTCTGCTTTTCTCTTGCTGCTTGTAAGATTCTTTTCCTTTAACCCTTGGCATTTTAATTATGCTGTGTCTTGGTGTGGTCCTCTTTGGGTACAGTTTGATTGGGATTCTCTATGCTTCCTGAACTTACATGTCTATTTGCTTCACTAAATTAGGGAAGTTTTCCTTCATTATTTATTCAAATAGATTTCCAACTTCTTTCTCTTTCTCTTCTCCTTCTGGCAATGCTATGATGCGAATGTTGTGTCTCTAGAAATTGTCCCAGAGACTGCTTATACTATCCTTATTTTTTGGATTCTTTTTTTCTTCTTGATATTCTGATTGGTTGTTTTTGCTTCCTTATGTTCCAAATCATTGATTGGATTCTTGGCTTAATCCACTCTACTGTTATTTCCCTATAAATTGTTCATTTCAATTAGTGAATCCTTTGTTTTGGACTGGATTTTTTTTATGCTATTGAGGTCCTCACTAAGTTCCTTGAGCATCCTTACAAACAGTGTTTTTAATTCTGCACCTGATAGATTGTTTATCTCCATTTCGTTTAGTTCTTTTTCTGGACTTTCGATTTATTCTTTCACTTGATGCATGTTTCTTTGTCCCCTCATTTTGGCAGCCTCCCTGTGTTTCTATGTATTAGGTAGAGATGCTTTGACTCTGTGTCTTGGTACTGCGGCCTAATGTAGTAGGTATACTGTAGGGTCCAGTGACACAGCCTCCCCTATCAACCAAGCTGGATACTCCAGGTGCACCCTTCATATGAGCTGAGTACACCCTCCTCTTGTAGTTGAACTTTGGTTGCTGTTGGCAGATCAATGGGAGAGATTTACCCAGGACAGTCAGCTGCAAGGATTGGCTGGAACCACTTACCACCAACCTCTGCCCTCTGTGAAGGATCCGCTATGCAGGGGCAGGGTGGCGGCACTCCAAAGTGGTCTGTAGCTGACCACTGGGAGCTTTGGCTCTTGGGTTTCCTGGGTATTGCAGGCCAAGGTCAGCCACCACCTGTGTTTTGCTGAGGGCTGCCCTTCCTTAGCTATAAAGCAATCTTAAGAAGGCTGCTACTTGTGCTGAGCTTAGAGACTCCCAGGTGAAGCCAAGCTGTGAAACTAATCTGGCTGCTGCTAGTGCTGGGCCTGGAGCTCACTGAGGCCAGCTGTTGCTTGTTTGATGAGATTTAGGAAGTTGTGAAGCAGGAGCAAAGACCAACCATTCATATGGAAAAGCAGCTTGGATGGGCCGATAAGGTGGGTCAAGTGTTAGCCAGGTTGATGGAGTTTCAAATATGAAACCAGCCTGCTGGCTCTGTGGCTCTGCAGGGAGAGGGTTCAGAAAAGGGACAGTGTCTTCTGCTTACCCCAATGCCAGACAATTCAGCTTCTCCCAGTATGCCACTGGTGTTGTTCAAATTTTCACCCTGGCACTCGAGCCTAGAGGGGGTGAGTTTGAGTAGGTGAGACCATGTGTGGGTTCTTTAAGAGGAAATGCTTGGGGCTCCAGAAGTTTCTACTGCTGACACAGTCTCTGCTAGTTCTTGCAGCCAGAAGTTTGGGGACTTATCTTCCTGGCACTGGAACCCTGGGCTGGGGGCCTGGTGTGGGGTTGGGATGCCTCACTCACGAGATATCCCTCCTGAATTTTTATCTATCACACATGAGTGAGAGACCAGCTCATTCTGCATCTGTGCCCTTCCGACCAGTCGGGATGGATATGGTTTCTTTAATTCTATTGATGTCGAGCTTCCATTCAACTCAATTTCTGATGGTTCTGAGTGATGGTTGCCCTATATTTTAGTTGTAATTTTGATGTTGTGCAAAGGAGTGAGCCATGTCTGCCCATGCCACCATCTTGACTAGAAGCTCATTGAGGTTTTAATTTGTATATCCCTAATGACTAATGAGGTTGAGCATCTTTTTGAGTGCTTGTTTATAGTGACCAATTTTATGGAAGAGTTTATGAAGAATGGGTGTTGTTTCTTCTTAACATATTTGGTAAAATTCTCCAGTGAAACCGTCTAGGCCTGTTGGTTTCTTTGTGAGAAAGTTTTAAAGTATGTACAAGGGGGGATCAAAAAAACACCCTGGAATTATCTTCTGGAGGGCAACCTCTTGCAGTATAAACTTTCCCTGCTAGGTGAGCATTCTGGGAACCCATTTGTATTGGTGTACTAGTTGGCACTGTTGTGAAAGGCTGTGTTCAGCTTCAGTGAATTTTTTTGGAGACTCCTTCAACACATTTGCCCATTTCATAATGGGTGATTTACAAGCCTACCTGCCCACACCATGCTGAGTGTTCAGCAGTTTTTGACCAAAAACAGCATGACCCCTGTATCCTACCCTCCCTATTTACCTGATCTCACACCAAGCAAGTATTTTTTTTTTGTTTCCCCAGATGAAAAAATTCCTCAAAGCGAAGCATTTTGTGTATGTGGAAGAGGTGAAACAAAGAAACAGCAGAAGCACTAAAAACCATCAAAATAGATGAGTTCCAAAACTGTCTCGATAGGTGTATTGCATCAAATGGAGAGTACTATAAGGTGACTGAAGTTTCAACATATAAGAATAAATACACAATTTTTTGTAAATTCCAGTTTTTTGGGGGAGGACCCCTTGTATTTAGTTTTTTTAACGAGGCATATGACTACTTAATAGTATTAATAATATTAATTATTCCTCACTATGAGATAAGAACTTTCTGTGTGCTCTGTCTGAGAATTCATGAATCATGAGGTTTTCCAGTCTAGGTAATAGGATTATTTCCAACACAGCGTGAGCACCATGCACTATTACTATAATTCTTTTGTGTGGTTCTTTTTTCAGCCTCAGGATTTTCCACATTTGTATTCTTCTGAGTACTCAAGAGTGATCTCCTGCAAATCATCAAAGTTCTTTAGCTAGCAGCTTTCTTTTCTCTGGTATTTTGTCTTTCAAACTCTAGCCATCTTCTTCTTTTCAGAACCTCATGTACATCTCATATCAGGGACTCTTCTGGCATTGCTTCTGACTCCCTGCCCGGAACTTCAACCTGGAAATTCTGTCAAGTCAGTAAATTGGGCTTATCTCATTTGTTTTCTATTTTTCAGTAATAATTGTGTTTTGTCTCATGATGTCCAGTGTCTTAAAAACTGTTTTGCATGTTTTCTCCAATATTTGGTTGTTTGTGTTAGGTAGATAAATCTGGTACTTGGTATTCCATTTTATCTGGGAGTAGAAGTCCAACTATTTATTAGCAACCATATTGATTGTACGTCAGGAAGTAATAGTTTGAGCATTTTACATCTCAAAATACATTGGCATTTGATTGCGTTTTAATTATGTTTTAAGAAATTGGTAAGCTGGTTTAAGTTGACATGTAACCCATATTTTTTTTTAAATGGGGACTAGACTTTCAGTTAGCATTTTCCTGTAGTATGTCTTTTTTCTGTAATGAAGTTATTAATGTAAATTGGGAAATGCATATATTTGGCTTAGACTTAAATCCATCACATGTAAGTAATTCTAGAAGTATCCTGTCCAGGATTCTAGAAGTATCTGTCATAGAAGCTCCAAAAATTTTTCAGAGACAAGTTCCTCCTGTCTTTTTCCTCCTTGATGCATGAATTCCAAATCCCTCAGAATTATGAAATGGTTATTGGAGCATTAATTATCAAGTTCATATTTCAGCCTCTCCAAACTAAATTCTCTTTTAATACATTTTTCTAGGGATCTATCTAGTGGTTTTCCTTTACTTCAATGAATAGGTCATCTATATCTTCAAAAACAACTTATAAATGTAGCCTTTTCACTAAGCATCTTGATGCCCTGAATAAAACTAGAGCTCTGTTATTATGTAATAAGGGGAAAAGAGACATAGAGAAGCTATTAGGCATGATGTCTGCCACATGTAGCAAAGGACATTTATGACGGGCTAGTTATCATGTATGCATTTTGAATATGGGAATGACATATGGTTTAACGATTTTGGGTTTTTTTCTGAAAGCATAGGGCAAAAAGCTATGGAATGGAAGAGACTGGTGATAGACTCCTATTTGGTCACTCCAGGAAAGCACTTAAGACTGTCAATGGAAATGCTAAAGAAAACACCTCAAAATACTTATCTAAGGGAGAAAACTCAGAAAAGACTGGTGGCAAGTTCAGCTCTTCCCAGGATTTGAGACAACGATGTCTGGATCATGTACTAAAGACTGTCTATTGGTAATAGCAGTGTTGAAGTACTCTAGCACTAACATATCTGGTGTCTGCAATGACCTCAAACAGGTAGAATACAGCCTGATATGTTGACTAATCCCCATCGAAGATGGACAACTCACTGGCATCATGAAGGCCCAAACTTGTTTCCATGTTCCTGCAACAGATCTCTCTAGAACAAGGACCTAACTGTAAGCCCCACCCCTGAACTTTTTAGAGTGTGACATCTCCAGTACCTAAAGCCAGTTTGATATTTTGCCATATCAAAAAAAATGTAATAAGAAAAAAAATATCCTGTAGTAGAAGAGTAAAGAATCTGAGTTCTGACAGGTCAGGGCAGACTTATTATTCAACATATTGTTAGTTGGGTGTCCTTGGGCAAGTTACTATTTTTCTCTGACCCACATTTACTAATCTGAAGAATTATTATGATGTCTTCTCTATATAATTTTGTGTTTTGTGCTTAGCGATGTTTGTCAAAGGAAGATAACATGGTAGTTGGAGAGCTCAGACTCTAGATTTGGCTCAGCCCATTTACTTGATATGTCAACTTTCAATTTGCTTCACCCCTTTGGATCTTGATTTCTTTTTTCAGAGCTTTAAATCCAGTTTTTGGCATATAGAATCTTCCTAAAAAGTATTTGTTGATCAAAATTCTATTGGATTTGTAAAATAGTTTTATTTATATTAGCATTTCCCAAAGTATGTGTTGGGAGATGTCAATAAATTTTTAATGCATATTTTAAATGCTTGTGCCTGACATTATGCAGCAAAAAATATCCAAGGAGATGGTGTCACTGACAATGTAAAACTTCCATACCTCTGTTTGCCTAGCTCTAAATTTAATGTTATCTGAAATATAAATAAATCCATTATCTTTGACAAGATATTCTCTTTTTTAATATTTTATTTATTTATTTTTAGAGAGAGGGGAAGGGGGGAGAAAGAGAGGGAGAGAAAGCCCCTTACTGGGGACCTGGCCCACAACCCAGGCATGTACCCTGACCAGGAATTGAACCAGCAACTCTTTAGTTTGCAGGCCAGCACTCAATCTACTGAGCCAAACCAGCCAGGGCTTGATAAGCTATTCTTACGTGACTGTCTACCATTGCACCCAAACAAAATTCTTTATTGATCTAAACTTAATGTTTACACAAGTATTTTATAGAAGGGGCCTCTATTCTCCCTTAATCCCTGTTCATTAACTTCTTTAAATATTCAATAAATTCAACAATTAAAAATATTCTCAGACATTTATTATGTCTGTGCTATGTTAGGTGCTATACAAAAGAAGTATGAATTCCAAATTTTGCCAAGAGACCTATAATCTATTTAAATATAGGGGAACATTGACATAGGTAAGTCATAATTAAATATTAGTTGATGGCCCTAAATTGAAAAGCAATTTTCCTGAAGCCAGGGACTGACTTTTCCTCAAACTGTGGTCTTATCCATTCCCCCAAGGTAGAGTATGATGGGAGCATGAGACATACTTGCTCCACAGATGATTAAGTTTGTACACCCTGTAGCCCAGTTGCTCAAACAATTGGCTTCCTTATTGGAATGACAGAATTTGAAAAGAATAAATGGTTATCAAATAGAAGGGAAAAACCATTAAACTGAGGACTATCTTATAAAGATGGATTCTTATTTAAGTCTTATGAAGTTCTGGCTCTAAAGGAAAAGGAAAAATGAAAATTATTGGAGTGCTGTTACCACACTATGAACTAGGACTCTATTTTGAATAATGTTGACAATTCTAATAATAATAACTTTGATGATTATGATCCTTTGTATTTCAGTGACACTTTTGGTTTAGAAAATATTTTCATATAAATTTAGAGAAGTAACTGGACATAATGGAGAGAGCAGTCTGTGGATTCTGTTAGATATGGGTACAAATCTAACCTATACTGCCTGTGTTCTCAATTCTATCATTTGAAAATAAGATTAATAATACATATTGCCAATGCTTAAGGACTAAATTTAAGAGCTCCCTAAAAAAATTGGAAACAAAGAAAGTAAAATCAATTCTAACAATTAAACTTAAACATAAACACAATGGTTCATTGTGCAATAACTTAAAAAAGTCAGAATTGCTGTAAGACCTGGAAGCAATTACAATCAGAAAAAGGGTTGAAGTTAGCCATAGAAACAATAGAATATCACAAAAACAATTGTCCAAACACCAGAAAAGGGAGTCTGAGTGTAAGCAAAGAAACTTTGAGTGTTTCCTGTACAACAGAATAGGTCATTCCTAACATGAATATATAGGTGTGGTAGATTGAAAACTCTTTCCAACAAGAGGTAGCCTGTCCTTCTACCATTGAATATGGGTTTGTTTGTGTAAGTTGCTTTGACCAATGGGACAATGGTACCTATGACACAGGCAGAGGTTTGTTCAGTGGTTGCATAGTGGAGCTCTTCTTTTCTTGCTTCTAGAAACTCTTCTCCATCATATAAAAAAAATGCCTTGGCTAACCTCCTGGAGGATGGGAGCCTACATGTAGAGAAGAGTCAGCTGTCTCGTTATTGCAGCCACTTCAGCCAAGGCCCCATACATGTAAGTGAGGCCATCCCAGACCATCCAGTCCCAAATAAGTTGTTAGTTCAGGAAAACTACCCAGCTAAACCACAAAAATTATGATGAATAACTGTTTGTTGTGTTATGTCAATAAGTTTTGGGATGGTTAGTTATACAGCAGTTGATACCAGGGGGTTGTAATATGTATGTGTCAGGCAATCCTAGATTGAGATCATCAATTACTCCATTCCCCTGGCTACCCTTACTCTGAGTCCATATTCACCAACCAATTTTTAATCATGATCTGGTCTCTCACATAACCTGACTGTAGTGGGCAATGGGCTGATCATATGAACTCCAAGGATTCCTACCCCCTGGTATGGTAACTATTCATGATAAACTAATGAAGTGGTTTCTAACCAAGGTCTGATTTAGGAGAAGATATTCTATGGCTCTAAACATTTACTCTCTACGTTTCTTTAGCCTGCTCTTTACTC
The DNA here is from genome assembly GCF_021234165.1 of Pteronotus mesoamericanus. Lineage (NCBI taxonomy): Eukaryota > Metazoa > Chordata > Mammalia > Chiroptera > Mormoopidae > Pteronotus > Pteronotus mesoamericanus. The sequence continues at coordinate 7,600,129 of NW_026555072.1, forward strand.
CAGGAAGTAGGTCTGTATAGACTGTCTAAAGGAACAATTTTCCTGTGTGGCTTCGTTTGTGGCTTCACAAACAGGGAACTTTATGGAGACCGGAGAAAATCATATGAATTTCAGAGCATTTAATTTTATAGCTCTCTTTTTTAAATAATTTTTTAAATTTCTTTCTTTCCTTCTTTTTTGTTTAAATTTTCACATATATTGGTCTCCATTTACCCACCACAACTTTCTCCAATGGCACCCACCACCCTCTCCATCCTTCCCCACCTTGGCTTGGACCCTGTGTCCTTCATACTTCTTCCTTGATCTGACACTTCCCCATCCCTTCCACACTACCTGTCTCCCTCCTTCCCTCCTGTCCCTGTTGGCTTCTCCTTTCGTTCAATGTTTCTGGACATATTTTCCATGCCTGCTTGCTTTGCTGATTAGGTTCCACTTATAGGTGAGATCATATGGTATTTGTCTTCCACACCCTAGCTTATGTAATTTAGCATAATGCTCTCCAGTTCCATCCATGCTGTCATGAAGGGTAGTAGCTCTTTCTTCCTTTCTGCTGCATAGTAAATGTACCATAGAATTTTGATCCATTCAATTACTGATGGGCATTTAGCTTGCTTCCAGCACTTGGCTATTGTAAATTTGTGCTGCTATGAACATTGGGGTGCATAGGTTCTTCTGAATTGGTGTTTTGTGTTTCTTAAGGTATAATCCCAGAAGGGGAATGGCTGGGTTAACAGGCATTTCCATTTTTAGCTTTTTGAGGAAATTCCAAACTGTTTTCCACAGTGGCTGAACCAATCTGCAATTCCACCAACAGTGTACTAGGGTTCCCTCTCCTCCAAAACCTTGCCAGCACTTTGTTGATTTGTTTATGATGGCCTTTCTGACTGGTGTGAAGTGGTATCTCATTGTGATTTTAATTTGCATTTCTCTGATGGTTAGTGATGATGAGAATCCTTTCAAATGTCTCTGGGCCCTGTGTATATCCTCCTTGAGAAGTGTCTGTTCAGGTCCTTTGCCCATTTTTTAAATTGGATTGTTTGTCCTCTGGAAGTGGAGTCATGTGAGTTCTTTATATATTTGGAGATCAAACCCCCTCTGGGATATCATTGGCAAATAGATTTTCTCATACAGTTGTTTCCTTTTTCATTTTGCTGATGTTTTACTCCTGTAGAAGCTTCTTATTTTGATGAAGTCCCTCTTGTTTATTCTGTCCTTTTAGTCCCTTGTTCTATGGGACATATTGGTGAAAATATTGTTGTGTGGGATATCTGAGAGTTTCCTGCCTATGTTCTCCTCTAGGACTTTTATGGTGTCACAACTTAAATTTAAGTCTTTTATCCATCCTGAGTTTATTTTTGTGTATGGTGTAAGTCGGTGGTAGAATTTCCATTTTTTGCATGTGGCAGTCCAGCTCTCCCAACACCATTTGTTGAAGAGGCTATTTTTTACTCCATTTTATGCTTCTGTATCCTTTGCAAATATTAATTGACCATAAAGACCTGGGTTTATTGTTGGGATCTCCATTCTGCTCCATTGATCTCTGTGTCTGTTCTTATGCCAGTATAAGACTGTTTTGATTACAGTAGCCTTGTAATATAGTTTGATGTCAGGTATTGCGGTCCCTCCTACTTTATGTTTCTCAAAATTTCTGCAGCTATTCAGGGTCATTTATGGTTCCATATAATTTTTTAAAATGTTTGTTCTATACCTGAGAAATACATCATTCATATTTTAATAGGGATTGCATTGTATCTATAAATTGCTTTGGATAGTATGGACATTTTGATGATATCAACTCTTCCAATCCATGAACACTGTATATGCTTCCACTTATTTGTGTCTTCCTTAATTTCTTCTTCAGTGTTGTATACTTTTAGGCGTACAGGTCTATTACCTCCTTGATTAAGTTTATTCCTAGGTACTTAATTTTTCTTGTTGCTATAGCAAAGGGGATTTTATTCCGGATTTCTGATTCTGATATTTCATTTTAGGTATACGAAAATGCCTCCGATTTCTGCATATTGACTTTCTATCCTACTCTTTTGCGAAATTCACTTATTAGGTTGGATAGGTTTTTGGTGGAGTCCATGGGGTTTTCCATGTATATTATCATGTCCTATACAAAAAAATTATAGTTTTACTTCCTCCTTTCCAATTTGGAGATGCATTTTATTTATTTTTCTTTTCTGATTGCTGCATCTAGGACTTCCAATACTATATTGAATAGAAGTGGTGAAAGAGGACATCCTTTTTCTGTTCCTGATCTTAGTGGGAAAGATTTTAGATTTTGCCCATTAAGTATGAGGTTGGCTGTAGGTTTTTCATATATGGCCTGTATTATGTTGATGTATGCCCCCTTCATTCCCACTTTACTGAGTGTTTTTATCATAAATGGGTGCTGTACCTTATCAAATGCTTTTTATGCACCTATTGAGATGATCATGTGGTTTTTGTCTTTCCTTTTGTTTATGTCATGTATTACATTTATTGATTTGTGAATATTGAACCATCCTTCAATTCCTGGGATGAATCCCACTTGATCATGGTGGATGATCTTTTTAATGTATTGCTGGCTGCAGTTTGCCAATGTTTTGTTGAGAATTTTAGCATCTATGTTCATCAGTGATATTGGCCTGTAGTTTTCTTTTTTTGTTGTGTCTTTATCTGGTTTGGGGATTAGAATTATGCTGGCCTTATAAAAAGAGTTTGGGAGGTGCCCCTCTTCCTGGATTTTTTTTTTAATAGTCTGAGAAGGACAGGAGTCAGCTCCTTAAAATTTTGTAAAATTCTCCTGTGAAGCTGTCCCGTCCACGGCTTTTGTGGGCTGGCAATTTTTTAATTACTGCTTCATTTTCACCAGCTGTTATTGGTTTATTCAGGCTTTCTTCTTCTTCTTCATTCAGTGCTGGAAGGTTATACTTTTCTAGAAATATGTCCATTTCATTGAGGTATACAAAACTTTTGGCATATAATTGTTCATAGTAATTTTTTACAATCATTTGTTTCCATGGTATCAGTTGTTATTTCTCCTCTTTCATTTCTGATATTATTTATTTGGGTCCTTTCCCTTTTTTTCTTGATGAGTCTGCTTAAAGGTTTCTCGATTTTGTTTATCTTTTCAACAAACCAACTCCTGTTTTTGTCGATCCTTTGAATTGTTCTTTTTTTCTCTATGTCGTTCAATTCTGCTCTGATACTGATTATTTCCTGACTTCTACTTTCTCTGGGCTTTCTTTGTTGTTGTTTCTCCAGTTCTTGAAGATGGAGGGTTAGGTCGTTTATTTGAAATGTTTTTATCTTTTTTAGGTAAGCCTGTATTGCTATCAACGTCCCTCTCAGGACTCCATTCACTGTGTCCCATTGGTTTTGGACTGCTATGTGTTCATTTTCATTTATTTCCAGAAATTTTTTTTAATTTCTTCTTTGATGATTAGTGACCCATTCATTATTTAATAGTATACTATTTGGTCTCCATGAGTTTGAATGTTTTTGAGGTTTTTTCCTTGATGTTGGTTTCTAGTTTCAAGCCCATGTGGTCCAAGGAAATTCTTGTTATGATTATGATTTTCCTGAAAATTTTGAGGCTTGTTTTGTGTCCTATCATGTGGTCTATCTTTGGAAATGTTCCATGTGCATTTGAAAAGAATGTGTATTCTTCTTTGGGATGAAAGGTTCAATATACGTCAGTTAAGTCCATTGGACCTAATGTGTCGTTCAGTTCTTCAATATCCTTGTTGAAGTTTTGTTTGGAAGATCTATCCATTTTTGACGGTGGGGTGGTAAAATCCCACTACTATCAGTGTGTTACTGTCTATATCTTTCTTGAAGTCCTCCAAGATTTTCTTTATATATTGGGGTGCTCCTATGTTGTGTACATATAGGTTTACAATTTTTATTTCTTCTTCATGGATTCTTCCTTTGAGTATTATAAAGCGTCCCTCTGGGTCTCTTTTTATGTCCTTTGTTTGAAATCTCTTTTGTCTGATATACGTATTGCTACCCATGCTTTTTGTTCCTGTCCATTTGGTTGGAATATTTTTTTCCATCCTTTTATTTTCAGTCTGTTTAGGTCCTTTATTCTGAGGTGGGTCTCTTGTAGGCAGCATATGTGTGGGTCATGTTTTCTTATCCATTCAGCTATCCTATGTCTTTTGATTGGGACATTTAATCCATTTACATTTGAAGTTATTATGGGTAGTACTTATTCATTTTTTTCCCTTCATACCTGTGATTCTCTCTTTTTCACTGTTTTTCTTCATCTTCTTAAAGCAGTCTCTTTAGTCTATCTTGTAGTGCTGGTTTGGTGGAGGTGTATTCTTTTGGCTTTCTTTTGTCTGGGAAACTCCTTATTTCACCTTTCATTTCAACTGAGAACCTTGCTAGGCAGAGCCATCTTGGCCCCAGGCCCCTACTTTTCATGACTTGGAATATTTTTTGCCATCCTCTTCTGGCTGGTAGTGTTTCTGTTGAAAAGTCAGCTGCTAGGTGTAACGGGGCTCCCTTGTATGTTACTACCTGTTTCTCCCTTGCTACCTTTAGGATTCTTTCTTTGTCTTTGATATCTGCCATTTTAATAATGATGTGTCTTGGAGTGGGCCTCATTGGGTTCCTCTAGAATGGGACCCTCTGTGCTTCCTGAACTTCTGTGGCTTTTTCTCTCATCCAATTAGGGAAGTTTTCCATCATTACTTTTTCAAACATGTTCTCTCTCCCTTGTTCCTCTTCTCCTCCTTCTGATATCCTTATTATATGGATATTATTATGTTTCCTGTTGTTCTGCATTTCCCTGAACATCTCTCATTCTCTTGGATTCTTTTTTAATTTTCTTCCTATTTCTGGGAGGTTTTTGCTACATTATTCTCCAGCTCACTGATTCAGTCCTCTGCTTCATCAAGCCTGCTTTTGGTTCCTTCTACTGCATTCTTCTATTCAGAAATAGTTTTCTCCATTTCTTCTTGCCTCTTTTTGATAGTTTCCATGTCTTTTTTCATGCTGATATCATTTGCAATTACTTCCTCATAGTTTGCTTGTAGTTTTTGGTAATTCTCTTTGAGTTCACTGAACTCACTAATTTTTCTTAGAACCATTGTTTGGAACTCAATATCTGGTAGTTTACTTGCCTCTCTTTCATTTAGTTCTCTTTGTCATGTTCCCTCCTTCCCCTCATTTTGTGGTGCATTTCTTTGTCTTCCTTTTATTTGTGAAACTCTTCTTTTTTATTTTGGTCCTTAAATTGACCTGTCTTGGCCTTCTGATTTTGTGGTGTGAACCTCTATGAAAGGAGACTGCTTTTTTTTTTCTTTCTTTCTGGGTCTGCCTCTGATAACGTCAGCTGTTGACCCCTTTGGATGTTAGACCATCTTTTTGAGGCTTCCAGGAATCTACTGTCTGTGTCTTTCTCCTCCAGTTGTTAATCTAGTCACTTTACCCTCAGCAATCAGGCTTGTGCAGCGTCCGTTCTGTGGGTGGGTCTGTTGTGCCCTTTCACGCTACTGCCACTGAGGGGAGTGGTTTGCCTGAGCAAGATGGCTGTTGCCATATGGGGGAGGAGTCAGCACTGGGTACCCCTGGCTACACCCTCAATTCTCTCCCCAACACCTCCGTCACCAAATTCTCCTCAATCATCTGTAAACCACTCTGCATTCCCTTTAGCTAGGGATCTACTATCTGTGACTGCCGATATTACAGCTCTTTCCCTGTAAGATTAGTTTGGGCACTTCTAGTCTTTTGATTGAAGATTGCAATTCTTTGTCATGGTTGTTCCTTCTCAAACTCTTTCATCTTTTCAGTTCTAGAGGTGGAAATAAAGCAATTTTTACTAGCTTCCAGGTCTGCACTCTTTTGTATAGGTTTTCTACTCCTGCCCACACTTATGTTAATAACTTCTTTATTAAAACCTCTCAAAATTATCATTTCAGCATGCCATCTGTCTCTTGTTGAGCTCCTGACTGATGCATATGCTAAGCATGTGGGTTTCAGTATTTAATTTGTCTGATGGTGATTTCTCTTTAGTTTATGATTTACTCCAGAGAGATGACTCCACAGTCACTGAGCCAACATAATCAAGCTTTTAAACCTATGAATCTGAGATTCAGGCTGAAATTCACTAAGGTAGAAAATTCCTTTAGGAACCAGCTGCTAACCTTTCCCCCTCTGCAGTGGAGAACAAGAACTGTACTTTTCCATATCCCTACCATGTTTACTTTTCGGTGTTCTATTAGTATTATTAGTTAATCTATTTGCAAATGGCTTTTTCCTTTTTATGTGTCTGGCACATTGGAAATTCTCAACATGTTAAACGTTGCTATTCTTATGTTTAATGTAACTTTGACTGTATAATGCAATCTTTATTGACCAAAAGATGTGAAATATTTTCTTGTACTTCTTTTAGGGATGCTTTTGTTAATGCGGTACATTGGGATTATGGGAGTTAGTGTAAAGAAAGAAAATGCAGGTAAAGTATGATTAACATATAGTGCACATAGCTTCAGAAGCCTAATGACAGACCTACCATTTAGAACGGTTTCTGATATAGCGAATGTTATGCCAACACATTTAATAAATCAAACATGGAGTAGAGAAGACACTGTAAGTAAAACATATAGTCTTGCCAATTCATTTAAATTAAGTTTTTATTGAGCATTTGACTCACATGTAATCAGAGAGATTGATATAAGACAGCAAGGGGGTGGCAAGTGGACCCTTCTGAGACATGGCAAAATATGCAGGGCTTCTTTGTTACCTACGAATAAGTAAGGAGAGTCAAGTAAAAATACTCTCCAGCATTCTCTCCTTATCAGAAAAAGCCAACATTTGGTGCCACGTAGATGTGTGCTGCACAACAAGAATCATGCCCACAACTCCCAGGCAGCTGGAATAAATAGGGTCCCATTAACATCACTTAAATCTCTTCCCATTGGACATTTAGGTCAGTCTCTACGCTGTAATGTCCTGCCCCTGTTCCTTTTCAGCCAGTCAGCAAATAGTCTCCTACCTACCTATACACATGCACATACACCCTACCATGTGTAGAGAGCCATTTAAAAATCAATCTGAATCATTTTTATTCTCTACAAATGTTATTCCTCTCTGATGGATGTTTTTGTTTAGATTTGCTTGTTTACTTTAGATGATTTGTGCTGAGTCCTCAATGTCATATCCCTATAATTCAAAATAGGATATGACCTGAGAAGAGTTCTAAGAAAGCTCAAAAAAAAAAAAAAAAAGGCAGACAAGGAGCCATCACAAATAGACACAGAATGGGCAGAGATTGTCACCAAAATGATACTATAATTTGCATAAGGTCACAAAGCAAACATTGATCTGAAGTGTTCTTATGAATGGCCAGGGTACAGGACATAGAAACAGATAGTAAATCATGAGGTGGCAGGTGGTATATAAGATGGAATGTGAGCCTGGAGGAAGTAAATGAAGGAATGTCATGTCAAGGTCATAAGAAACTTGACCATTAAGGAGATCTAGAATATAAACTTGATTCATAAATTCTGAGATAAAACATAATTACTTGGACTTGAAATCAGGTGAGTACCAGGTCAAAAATAAATAAAGAGGAGTCTAATTTAGACATGCAGTTAAAACTTGGCCATCTTGAGGGGGCAAGAGATTTTAGCAAGAATAGTAATGCAAAAAGTTACCAAATTACATCCTAGTTCGAAATATAAATAGTTAACTAGAGACTATGTTAATCAGAGCTGGAAAAATCCCCCCCAAAAAGATGACTATCAGAATTAATATAGACATATCCAGCTTGTATCATTTAATCAGCAAATGACCAGAAGAACTTTTTCTTTGGAGAATTTATTTCTTTGGAGAAGAAGATGATAAAGGGACTCAGCCCTGGGTTGGTAAAATAACCTTACCTACATCTCTTGGGTATACCTTTAGCCTGAGAAGTATCATCCCACTTGACAGTTTAATGTAAAATTAGGTTAAGTAGTGCTGTAGGAACACAGTTTTTGTTTTTGGGTTTTTTTTTAATTTTTCATTTGCTTGAATCCCCCTAGTCCCTCCTTTATAAACTACATTAACAATACAATTGTTCTGCCATCTATAGAGCAGGGCCCCTTTACAAATTTAAAATACAGGTTTTTATTCTTTCTCTCCATGTCTATTATTTCTAGCAGTCTGAATTGGGACCCAGAGCTTTGAATGAGCCAAGTGCTGACTCAGGAAAGGGAAAAAAAAAAAAAAAAAAGAAGCACAAGACCAGTTCTCCCAGGAGCAGAAAGTACTGCAGATTAGGAAGGCCTTTGTCATCTTTGTCATGTGTAATTTGATTAAACCTATTTGAATAAGAAAAAACTGGAGGCCTCAGAGAACATTTTGTACTCTTAAATGAACAATAATCAAAGTGCAAAAGGGAAAAAGTAAGAGGGAAGAAAAAGAGGCTGCTTTTTTATTTTTTCTCAGTTGAGAACTTTTAAGGTTTCATTAATGAAACTTGGAATCCTATCTCACTAAATAAGGTTCTGACTTACTAACAGAAGGCCTGTGCATAAATATCATATAACTAATAATGAATGTCTTGAAGGGAAATGTGCTTTAGGTGTTTTATTATTTTTTCAAGCACTTAACATGGTTTTTAAATTATTTATGCCTACATTGTTGCAGACTGAGTTTAGGGTGGCTTACATAAATATATTTAATAAAGTGGGATAAAAAGCAATTATTCAGAAGCAAATAAGAAAATCAGAGTAAAGGGAAAAAAATAAAATTGTTAAGATAAGATGGGGCAAAGGGAAGCATTAGTACCCTAAATGGATATTCTAAATCACCATAGTTCTACTAGAGACATGAGATGTGAGACATAAAACTGTACAAAAGATTTATAATGTCAATGAGATAAAACTTAAATGTGATGCTCAGGAAAGCCAGAGAAAAATGTCTCCCTTGGGTCCTTATAAACAGGAACATAATGGACAACTTCCTCAACAGCATCCCTACAGTAAATATAGCAATAGGCTTTATAAGACAGTTTCTTATACTTCCCTTAGTGCCACTATATAAACATTATCAATGAAGAGAGCAATTTGACAGGGGAATCATACACATCTCCGATGGTCTGGCTTCCTCAGGAAATAGGTGAATGGGTCCTGCTGGTGTGGCTCAGTTGGTTGGGCATCATCCTACAAACTGAAAGGTTGTGGGTTTGATTACCCATCAGGGCATGTGCCTGAGTTGCAGATTTGGTCCTTGCCAGGGTGCGTACAGGAGGTAACTGATCAATGTTTCTCTCCCTCTCTTTCTCCCTTCCTTTACCTCTCTCTAGAATTAATAAAAGAAAAAAATAGAATAGATAGATATACTGCACACCACTTATTTAACCAATCACCCATAAAAATTTGTTTTCTTTTTCCATCCAAGGTTGAGAGAAGCACTGAGTTCAGGTTGACATCACAAACAAGAAGCTGGAGAGGAACCGCCCAATGTGGCCAGCTTTGCCAAGGTGGAAATAAGAATGACTTTCTATGAATGTTCAGGAACTCCAATTCCCAGTGCAGCTTGCCTTTATGTATATAACAATCTGTCCCCTTCACTCACTCCAAAACAAAAATTGAACCATAGAGCAGTCTTGAAGAGAGTTTCCCTGTTAGCAGATCATCTAAGTTTTACTGGACTTAAAACCTATACAATTCTGAAAATCACACTAGGAGATGAATACAAAATCAACTAAAAAATTCATTTTTATTTAATGTGAGAAAACATATTAACAATACTTTATTTTATTTTATATTATATTTTATTTTATTTTATTGTTATCTCCCACCCTTTATTGTTATGAATTTAATGGGGGAAGGGTGATTGGTGCCTTTTTGTTTTTGTTCTAAAGTGTGGGAATTTTTTCATGTTTCCTTGTCATTTGCTCTCCCTCTGTTTTTTGAAGCAGTCCACGTCTTTCAGAAGGCATCTTTTACATTGACATGGTCTTGTCTTATCACATCTTCTTCCTTAGCAAGTAAGGGCATGAAAGTTTTCCGCATTTCAAATTAAGCTGGAATTCCCCAAAGGACTGGAATTAGAAAGTCTCCTTGCCTTCTGGGATGCCAGACTATTCTAATGTCTTGGTAATATAACAGAGAACTGGGCCATAGTCTTCAGGTTATACAGGGTTTCTGACCATTCCATGGACCATATCTGAGGTATAGTAGTGAGGAATAAACTTCTGGGTTTATTGGCGTTTTGTTTCAGAGTCTTTAAAACCCGGTCCACTGAAACCACTTCTCCTTCCAACAATCATAATCTATTGCCATGGCAATACTTGCATAGCAAAGTCCAGCCTCCTTAGCAAGAACCACCTCTGGAACTGTGGTCATGTTGATAACATCTGCCCCCTCAGGTGCAAAACATGAAGCTTTATGCCTGGGAACTAAAACGAGGTCCTTCTATTGTAATCATCTTCCCTTTCAAGTAGCACCACAGTCCTAGATTCTTAGCAGTCTCTATGAGGACTTCTCTTGTTTTGGGGCAGAATGGCTAAGCCACTGATATGTGGCACACTGCTCTGGCACAGGAATGGCTCCCATCATAGAACGTCTGAGCCTTCTGGTGGTCCTGTCGATAAACTGATCAATGATAATGATATCACTGGGATGAACCTCTTCCCTCAAGGAACCACAAGCTGTGGTCACATTGACATGAGTACAACCCTCCTCCTTCAGAGCCTGGATGTTCACCTGATAATTGACTTTTGAAGGCATGATGGTATGCTGCCTCCTATGCCTTGCAAGGAGGATGAAATCAACATTCTTTATCTTCCCCAAAATTAAGGCATCAGAAGGCTTGCCAAATGGAGTGTCCACATATTTCTCAGTTTTTCCTTCTAAGATTTCTGGATCATCCAGGCCTGTTCCACCAATTATTCCAATCTTCACAGCTGTGAGGGTGGTACCTGAGGCCATTTATGTGCTGGGAAGAGGCTGCAGAGGCGGCACACGGAGCTTGCACATGGAGCAAAGACATGGGGCAGGATCTTTTTTTTTTAAATATTTAATTTATTTTTAGAGAGGGGACAGGAAGGAGAGGAGAGGGAGAGAAACATCAATGTGTGGTTGCCTCTTGTGCGCCCTCTACTGGGTACCTGGCCTGCAACCCAGGCATGTGCCTGGGAATCGAACTGGAGACCCTTTAGTTTGCAGGCTGGCACTCAATCCACTGAGCGACAACAGCCAGGGCCATATTAAAATTTTTTTTAAACAGTCAGATATCACAAAAGTCCCTCATGATTCAATAAAATACTTCATGAATTAACCATCTGACACACCTCTGTAATAAAATTTTCCTACCTTTTGTCCACATATTCCTTGTTCTTTTATAAAATCATTTTCTATACAAAGACTAGAAATATAATTCAGTCTTTCTTCTAGCATAGATGATAGAGGCTTTTTTTTTTATTATTGAGAGTTTAGGAAAAGTTTCATTTCAATTTATCACTTGTTAAGGACAAAGCCAAGTACATTTATTAATATTGTTCTTGATTGCAGGAAAATCCCTATTAAATTTTATTTAGAAATATCCTTTAATTTTTAGAATAGTTTTTCACAGATAAACTTTAAACTCCCAACATTTGTCTTTTCCCCAGTACCTATCTACATACCTCTGGTTCCAGGTTCCACAGGGCAGGTTCATATCATAACATGGCCCTCTACCTTCATGTTACAATATGAAGTAATACAGCACCTTGAGAAATAGAATTATTTGTTTTTTTATTCTTGTTTTTTCTGTTTCAGTTGGCCGCATTTTTCCCACTTTGCCCTTCTCCGCCCAGCTCATCCCCTGCTCCCATAGTCATTCCCCACACCATTGTCCAAGTCCATGAGTCATACATACATGTTCTTTAACTAATCCCTTGCCCTTCTTTCCACCATCATGCCCCTCCTCTCTGGCAGCTATCAGTCTGTTCCAGGTTTCCATGTCTTTGGTTCTGTTTTGCTTATTAACTTATTTTGTTCATTAGATTCCTTTTGTAAGTGAGATCATATGGTATTTGTCTTTCACCAGCGGGCTAATTTCACTTAGTATAATAGTCTCCGGTTCCAACCATGATATTGGAAAAAGTAGGAATTCTAATTAGGATTATTCTATCAGGATGACAAGCAAGTATTTAACTATAGAAGGAAATGTCTCCTAAGAAGAGAAACAGAGGGCTCAGAGACACATGAAGGATGCTCAGCATCACTAGCCATCAGAGAAATGCAAATTAAAGCCATAATGAGATACCAGTTCACATTGGTCAGAATGGCCACCATGAACAAATCAAGAAACAACAGGTGCTGGCGAGGTTGTGGAGAAAAGGGGACCCTAGTCCACTGTTGTTGGGAAAGCAGACTAGTGCAGCCACTGTGGAAAAGAGTTTGAAATTTCTTCAAAAAGTTAAAAATGGAACGGCCTGTTAACCCAGCCATTCCACTGCTGGAATTATACCCTAAGAATCTTTTTTTTTTTAATTTAACCAATTTTTATGGATATAAAAACAATATACAAAATCATTCGTCCTATGAGACAGCAACATAGAGAATAGGGTTTGTTTGTTTTGTTTTGTTTTGGGTTTTTTTAATTGATTTTTATTATTTTATTTAATTTTAATTTATTTTTTCAAATACATTTGTCTCTGCTTCCCCCCCACTACTTTCCCTTGCCCCCTCTCTCCTTTCCTCCCTCAGCTCTTCCCCTTTCGTTTTGTCCATGAGTCCTTGCTATATGTTACTTGACTTTCCCCTTCCCTTCCTTTTCCCCACCCCCCTCCCTCCTTCCCTCTTGTCTCCTTGATTTCTTTTCCTTTCAGTATTCCTGGTCTTATTTTCCTTGCATCTTTGTACTTTGGTTAGGTTCCACTTACAGATGAGATCATATGGTATTTGTCATTCGGCCCCTGGTTTATTTCGCTTAGCATAATGCTCTCCAGTTCCATCCATGCTGTCGCGAAGTTTACTGGTTCTTTTTTTCTTTCTGCTCCGTAGTATTCCATTGGGTATATGTACCATAATTTTTTGGTACAATTATCTACTAATGGGCATTTAGGTTGCTATCCCACACTTGGCTACTGTAAATTGTGCTGCCTATGAACATTGGGGTGCATAGGTTCTTTTGTATTGGCGTTTTGGGATTCTTAGGGTATAGTCCCAGCAGGGGAATCACTGGATCAAAAGGCAGTTCCATTTTCAGCTTTTTGAGGAAATTCCACACCGCTTGCCACAGTGGCTGCACCAGTCTGCACTCCCACCAACAGTGGACTAGGGTTCCCTTTCCTCCACAGCCTCGCCAGCATCTGTTGTTTGTTGATCTGTTTATGATGACCATTCTGACCAGTGTGAGGTGGTACGTCATGGCGGTTTCGATCTGTATTTCTCTGATGGCTAGTGATGCTGAGCATCCTTTCAAATGCATCTGGGCCCTCTGTATCTCCTCCTTGGAAAAGCATCTGCCCAGGTCTTTTGCCCATTTTTTGATTGGATCGCTTGTCTTCTTGGAGTGGAGTCGAGTGAGTTCTTTATATATCTTGGAGATCAAACCTCTATCTGATGTATCATTAGCAAATATATTTTCCCATACAGTTAGCTCCCTTTTCATTTTGCTGATATATTCTTTTGCCGTGCAGAAGCTTCTTATTTTGATGAGGTCCTACTTGCTTATTCTTTCCTTTATATCCCTTGCTTTAAGAGACATATCAGTGAAAAAATTCCTGCGTGGGATATCTGAGAGTTTCCTGCCATTGTTCTACTCTAGGACTTTTATGGTGTTGCAACTTCTGTTTAAGTATTTTATCCATCTTGAGTTTATATTTGTGTATGGTGTCAGCTGATGATCCAATTTCAATTTTTTGCATGTAGCCATCCAGCTCTCCCAACACCATTTGTTGAAGAGGGTATTATTGCTCCATTTTATGCTTCTGCCCCGTTTGTTAAATATTAGGTGCACATAGAGACCTGGGCTTATTTCTGTGCTTTCTATTCTGTTCCACTGGTCTATGGGTCAGTTCTTGTGCCAGTACCAGATTGTTTTGAGTATAGTGGCTTTGAAGTAGAGTTTCATGTCCGGTATTGTGATCTCTCCTACTTTGTTTTTTTTCCTCAAAATTGCTTAGGCTATTCGGGGTCGTTTATGGACCCATATAAATTTTTGAAATGTCTCTTCTATTTCTGTGAAATATGTCATTGGTATATTAATAGGGATTGCATTGAATCTATAAATTGCTTTGGGTAATATGGACATTTGGATGACATTAATTCTTCCAGTCCATGAGCACGGTATATGCTTCGATTTATTGGTGTCTTCCTTAATTTCTTTTTTCAATGTTGTATAGTTTTCTGTATACAGGTCTTTTGTGTCTTTGGTTAAATTTATCCCTAGGTACTTTATCTTTTTTCGTGCTATATCAAATGGTATATTTTTTTCTGATTTCTTCTTCTTCTATTGCATTGCTGGTGTCCAAAAATGCCTTTGATTTCTGAATGTTGACTTTGTATCCTGCTGTTTTGCCAAATTCACTTATTAGGTTGAGGAGTTTTTTAGTAGAGTCTACAGGGTTCTCTATGTACACTATCATGTCATCTGAAAACAATGATAGTTTTACTTCCTCTTTTCCGATTTGGATGTCTTTTATCTCTTTCTCTTGTCTGATCGCTGTGGCCAGGACTTTCAATACGATGTTGAAAAGAAGCGGTGAGAGCGCATATCCTTGTCATGTTTCCGATCTTAGTGGGAAAGCTTTCAGTTTTTGCCTGTTGAGTATGATATTGGCTGTAGGTTTTTCATATATGGCCTTTATTATGTTGAGGGATGCCCCATTTATTCCCATTTTGCTGAGTGTTTTGATCATAAGTGGGTGCTGTACCTTATCGAATGCTTTTTCTGCATCTACCGAGATGATCATGTGGTTTTTGTCCTTTCTTTTATTTATGTGATGTATCACGTTAACTGATTTGCGTATATTGAACCATCCCTGCATGCCTGGGATGAATCCCACTTGATCATGGTGGATAATCTTTTTAATGTATTGCTCGATGCGGTTTGCCAATATTTTGTGGAGGATTTTAGTATCTATGTTGATCAGCGAAATGGGGCTGTAGTTTTCTTTGTTTTTAAGGTCTTTATCTGGTTTTGGGATTAGGGTGATGCTGGCCTCATAGAAAGAGTCTGGGAGTCTTCCCTCCTCTTGGATTTTTTGGAATAGTCTGAGAAGGACAGGAATTAGCTCTTCCTTAAATGTTTTGTAAAATTCACCTGTGAAACCAACCAGCCCTGGGCTTTTGTGTGCCGGGAGTTTCTTGATGACTGCTTCAATCTCCCCAACTGTTATCGGTCTGTTAAAGATTTCTGATTCTTCCTCCCTCAGTGTTGGAAGATTATACTCTTCTAAGAATTTGTCTATTTCATGAAGATTTTCAAATTTCTTGGCATATCATTGTTCATAATAGTTTCTGATGATCATTTGTATTTCTGTGGTGTCAGTTGTTATTTCTCCTCTTCCATTTCTGATATTATGAATTTGGGTCCTCTCCCTTTTATTCTTGATGAGTGTGCTTAAAAGCTTGTCAATTTTATTTATCTTTTCAAAGAACCATCTTCTGGATTGGTTGATCCTCTGAATTGTTCTTTCCCTCTGTATGTCATTCAGTTCTGCTCTCATCTTGACTATTTCCTTCCTTCTTTTTGATTTGGGATTTATTTGTTGTTGTTTCTCCCGTTCTTGAAGTTGTAGTGTTAGGTCTTTTTTTTGAAATATTTCTATCTTTTTTAGGTAAGCCTGTATTGCTATGAACTTCCCTCTCAGGACTTCCTTTGCAGTGTCCCATAGGTTTTGGACTCTTGTCTGTTCATTTTCATTTGTTTCCAGAATTTTTTTGATTTCTTCTCTTATCTCATTTTTGACCCATTCATTGTTTAATAGTATACTGTTCAGTCTCCATGAGTTTGCAAGTTGTTGAAGTTTCTCTTTGAGGTTGATTTCCAGTTTCAATCCCTTGTGGTCCAAGAAAAAGTTTGGTATTATTTCAATTTTCCTGAATTTGCTGAGGTTTGCTCTGAGTCCTACCATGTGGTCTACCTTTGAAAAACTGACATGAGCATTTGAAAAGAATGTGTATTTTTCTTCTTTGGGATGGAAGGTTCTATGTATGTCAGTTAAGTCTCTTTGATTCAGTGTGTTATTCAGCGCCATCATATGTTTATTAATGTTTTGTTTGGAAGATCTGTCCATTTTTGACAGTGGGGTGTTGAAATCCCTTACTATCAGTGTGTTGCTGTCTATATCTTTTTTGAAGTCATCCAACAATTTCCTTATAAACTTGGGGGCTCCTATATTGGGAGCATGTATGTTTACAATGTTGATGTCTTCTTGATAGATTCTTCCTTTAAGTACGATAAAGTGCCCCTCTGGGTCTCTCCTATGGCCTTTGTTTTGAAATCTACTTTGTCTGATGCAAGTATGGCAACCCTGGCCTTTTTCTTATGCCCATTTGCTTGGAATATTTTTTTCCATCCCTTTACTTTCAATCTGTGTAGGTCTCTTGCTCTGAGATGGGTCTCTTGTAGGCATTATATGTGTGGGTCACACTTTCTTATCCATTCAACTACCCTGTGTCTTTTGATTGGGGCATTTAGTCCATTCACATTGAGAGATATTACTGATAGAAACTTACTCATCTTTTATCTTTGTACTTGTGTTCCTCTCTCTCTTATTCTTTTCCTTCATCTGCTCAATCCAGTCCCCTTAGCATATCTTGGAGTGCTGGCTTGGTAGACATGTATTCTTTTAGTCTTCTCTTGTCTGGCAACTCCATATTTCCCCTTCTATTTTAATGGAGAGCCTAGTTGGGTAGAACAGCCTTGGCTGTAGGCCCTTGCATTTCATGGCTTTGAATATTTGTTGCCATTCCCTTCTGGCTTGTAGTGTTTCTGTTGAGAAGTCAGCTCCTAGGCGTATCGGGGCCCCCTTGTATGTTACTTTCTCCTTCTCCCTTGCTGCCTTGAGGATTCTCTCGTTGTCTTTGATAGTTGCCATTTTAATGATGATGTGTCTTGGAGTGGACCTCTTTGAGTCCCTCTTGAGTGGGGTCTTCTGTACTTCCTGGATACATGAGAACCTTTCTCTCCCCAAATTAGGGAAATTTTCTTCATTACTTTTTCAGGGAGGTTCTCTATTCCTTGCTCCTCTTATTCTCCTTCTGGTATCCCTATTATTAGGATATTATTGTGTTTCAGGTTGTCCTGCATTTCTCTGTATGGCTCTTCATTCTTTTTGAGTCTTTTTTCCATTTCTTGTTTTTTTCTCACAGCTTCTTTCTACCTTATCCTCCATCTCACTGATTCGATCCTCAGCTTCATCCAGCCTGCTTTGGATTCCTTCTACTGTGTTCTTCAATTCAGAAATGGTATTCTTCATATCCTCTTGTGTCTTCTTGATAGTTTCTATGTCCTTTTCCAGGCTGATATAGTTTGCTGTAAGATCCTGATAGTTTCTCTGCAGTTTCTCATAGTTCTCTTTGAGCTGCCTGAGCTCATTGAGCTTCCTTAGAACCGTTGTTTTGAATTCCATATCTGATAGTTCCCTCGCCTCTATTTCTTTTAGCTCTCTCTGTGGGGAATCCCCTTTTCCACTCATTTGGGGGGAACTTCTTTTTCTTCCCATTTTTGTGAGAGTCTGTTAACTATTTTTGTCCTTTACTTTTCTTCCTGGTCCTGCTTCTGATGATGTCAGTTGTTGACCCTATTGGGCCTTGGGTTGTTTGTTTGAGCCTTCCAGGAGTCTACTGTCTGTGTCTGAGTCCTGCTTGGAGCAGCTCTGTGACCCCTTCGGTTAGGGCTTGGCTATTTTTTTGGATTGCTCTGCACTCTCACGCCGGCTCCTTCAGTGCGCTCCAGGCGCGGCAGTATCCCCCGCCTGCCTGGGCTCGCATGTGCTTGCCCCAGACCAGGGGGCTTATTCGCCACCTCGCCTACTCCTCTGAACCCCTGGCGAGCGAGCTCCCTGGCACTGATCAGTTTAGGGTCTTCTATTGTGTGTTTTCCCCGCCTTTGGCTCTTTGGGTGTGTTGCTTGCCCTTGCCAAATGGTGACTATGCAAATGGGAGGAAATAATCTCCTGGACTCTCAGGTTAATCCCCTCTCCAGTATCTTCTCCAGGGTCTATGGGCAACTCTGTGTCCCCTTCGGCCGGGGATCTACTAATGTTTTGGGCCTCTCCACAATTTCGGGCGGGCGGGTTATTTTTCACCTGCCGTTGCTGCCCTGTGCACTCCCTCGCAGGCCATATCGGTGCCAATCTTTGGGAGGCCTTGCTGGCCGATGCAAGCGTTTGCCAGCCTACACGGGTCACACACACGCTCGCCAACCCTCGCCGATCACTCGGCGCAAATGTGCCACCTGCACTGGGTGTTTTGGGGTGTCTATGTGTGCTTTTTGGCTTTTGGCTCTTGGGGGTGTGGCCTCTTCCCCCGCAATAGAAACTATGGCAAGGAGAAGGAATCGGGACTCCCCGGTTCCTCAACACTTTCTTTCCCCAACATCTCCGTTTCTAGTGTCTCCTCAGGGGTCTCTGGGCAGTTCTATGTCCCCTTCAGCCAAGGATCCACCACCTGTGTGGCCTGCGTTTCAATCGCAGGCAGTCTGGTTCCTGCACGCCCCTCTTCTGCTTCTTTGGGGGTGCGCCTTTCCAGCCCACAATGGAGACTACTGAACGGGGAGGGAGTCGGGACTCCCTGGCTCCTCCTCCCGTTCTTTCCCCAACGACTCCATCTCCAGACTCTCCTCAGAGGCCTCCAGGCAGTTCCGTGACCCCTTCCGCCAAGGATCCACCCCCTGTGCAGAGTGCATTTCAATCACAGTCAGTCTGTTTCATGCACGCCCAGCTTCTGCCTTGTTGGGCTCACGCCTTTCCAGCCCACAATGGAGACTACAGAACGGGGAGGGAGTCGGGACTCCCCGGCTCCTCCTCCCGTTCTTTCCTCAATGACTCCATCTCCAGTCTCTCCTCAAGGCTCTGCCAGCCAGTCTGCACTCAGTCCCCCAGCTCACATGCACAAGCTGTGTGCGGAGTGCACAAAAGGCAGGTTAATTGATTCCCTTATGCCTGAGCGAGATGGTTGCTGCAGAGTGGGAGGAGCGTTATCACCCGGGCTCCACTGGCTGCCGCGTCAGTTCTCTTCACATGGTTTTCCTCACCAGTCTTTTCCCAGGCACCTCCCCACCCTGCTGCCGCCTCTGCCCAGCAATCAAGGAGGGTGGCTGTCACTGCAATTTTTGCGTTGGCCCTTTAAATGTCTCTTTGCATCCCCAGCCACCTGTCTCTGGCAGAGAGTGCCCCTAAGCTTTTCGGGGTTGCCTTTTGTGTGTATTTTCTTGGTTTTAGCTGCTGTAGTTTAGGGGTCCCTGTTTACGATTCAGACCCTGTTCTTGTCAGAGGAAGCTAACTGGCCGTATCAATGTCCCTCTGGTGCTAGTGCCCATGGGCACCCAGCCCACCCTCTCGTGCCTCCACCGCACTTCTCACCCATTGGGATGTGTGAGAGTCGAATCCACTGTCCGCGGCTCCAAGGCTCCTCTCCTACTATCGTTCCATTGTTTTCCAGGTGATTACTCCACCATTTAGTCCCAATTCCAGTTTGGTCTTGGGAGGAGGTCAGCGTGACTCCCATTCACTCTTCTGCCATCTTCTCTCTCTCTCTCTCTGGATGAATGTTTCTTATTTAACTCCTTGGTTGTTGGACTTCCATAGAGTTTGATTTTCTAGCAGTTCTGGTTATTTTTTGTTTTTAAATTTGCTGTTGCCCTTCTTTTGGTTGTGTAAGGAAGCTAATATATCTACCTACCCCTCCATCTTGGCTGAAGTATCCCCCCTCCCAACATAACAGGCACGCAGCTCTATCTAGCAATGTTATCATTTAGATTGGGAGGGCATATAAAGTACATCCCAGATAAGGCATAGTGAAAGAAGTTCATCATCACCAAGCACTTATTATATGAAATGTTAAAGAGACTTATCTAAGAAAAAGAAAAAGATGAAAAACTATGAATAGTAAAATACCAACAAACTCACAACTATCAAAAATTGAACCTAAAAACAAAAACAAATAAGCAAAGAATTAGAACAAGAACAGAATCACAGAAATGGAGATCAGCCCTGGCTGGTGTGGCTCAGTAAATTGAGTGCCAGACTGCAAAGCAAAGGGTTGCTGGTTCAATTCCCAGTCAGGGCACATGCCTGGGTTACTGGCCAGGTCCCCTGTAGTGGTTGCACAAGAGGTAAGCACACATTGATGTTTCTCTCCTTCTTTTTCTCCCCCCTTCCTCTCTCTCTAAAAATTAATCAATAAAATATTTTAAAAAATGGAGATCAGAGCAAGGGAGGGGGAAAAATGGGGAAAAAGGTACAGGGAATAAGAAACATAAATAGTAGGTACAAAATAGACAGGGGAAGGTTAGGAATAGTATAGGAAATGGAGAAGCCAAAGAAATTATATATATGACCCATGGACATGAACTAAGGAAGGGAGATGCTGGTGGCAGGGGGGTGCAAGGTAGAGGGGAATAAAAGGGATAAAAAATGGGACAACTGTAATAGCATGAAAGGGATGGGAGAGAGAGAGAGAGGGAGAAAGAGAGGATCTGGAGAATATGAAGGATAAAGAGATTATCTTGAATTATCCAAGTGGACCCTAAATACAATCACAAAGGTCCTTGTAAGAGGTAAATTATGCACACAGAGGAAAAGATGATGTGAAGACAAAAGTAGAGATTAGAATGATGTGACCACAAGCCAAAATACATCAAAGAATGTTGACAGCCATCACAAGGTACAGAAGACAATGAATGGATTCTCCCCCCGAACTTCCTAAGGGAGCCATGCAGACACATTGATTTTGGACTTCTGGGATCCAGAACTGGGAGAAAATAAATTTCTGTTGTTTTAAGTTACAAAGTTTTTGATAACTTGTTATAGTACCTCTAGGGAACAAATATAGAACCTTAGTTCAACTTCCTTGTAGCCAGATCCAACATTGGGCCAAAGCTTTTCCACTACCACTTTACATTTGGAGAAGTATGAAAGAGAATTTGGAGTTATTGGTTAAATTGCTGTTGAAATATTTATAAATTGTATAAATTGTATAAAATTATATAGCAATGTGAACATATCACTTGTGCCACTCCCAGAGCGTTAGAGAGTCCAGGTGTGAGGGTCCCTGAAACTTAAGACTCATTAGCTTTACAGAAAATCTTCCTCTGTCTCAAGGCAGCCAGAGTGGTTATTTTTAAAGAGGTCTAAAGGTCTAAAATAAAAGTCTTATGCTATTGTGGCAGATAAGGACCAATTT
Source organism: Pteronotus mesoamericanus (assembly GCF_021234165.1). Classification (NCBI taxonomy): domain Eukaryota; kingdom Metazoa; phylum Chordata; class Mammalia; order Chiroptera; family Mormoopidae; genus Pteronotus; species Pteronotus mesoamericanus. The sequence continues at coordinate 7,621,458 of NW_026555072.1, forward strand.
GGAAAAAAAAATCAGGATCTGAAGAGCAGGAGTATAGTGGAAACCAGTTCAGGATATGGGTAGGGTGTCAGAGGGTGTAGAAGGACTAGAGATAGAGCCATAAAAAACATTTTTAAAATGCTACATGACTTCTGCCTCCTCATCCCACTAGAAGTGGTAAAGTTGAAGCTATCTTTTTCTCTCTGCACAAACTCTGAACGTTAAAGCTTTCTTCTTTTCTACAACATCCACAGAGACATTGGTTTTCTCTTCTTCTCCCATAACAATTGTACTTCCTGTATTTGGATTTTTTGCTAAATGTTCTATAACTATTTATTATATATTTATTCCTTCACCCAATGTTTGAGTTATGTGAGTAGAAGAACCATACCTGATTTACTTTTGTAAAGTGGTTGAGTTAAAAATAAATATAAGAGATCAAGAAAACCTGGGGAGGGAGCCTAAAGTACAGACTCAGACCACTCCACCTTCAATTTGCATGCCCTCTTCTCTCTACCACCCTGGCAATAGAATCTTTATCAGATCTAGAGGAGAACTGACCTTCCCAGTATCTGTTACCATCAATCTACTGCACATGGCATAAATATTGATTTTTTGATACACAAAACACCAGGTTGTTCAAACTCAAAACCCATTCTTTTAACATACTGTTTCTGCTAGGAGTTTCAATCATCTACTTTGAAATCTCCCACCAATCCCTACCCCAGCTGAAGATGTATTTAGTTGTTCTGCAGTACCCTTCCTTTATTGATTAGTAAGCCCTGGGTACCCAAGGAGATGAGATGAGAGAAGAGCCATGGGACAAAGACCTTTATGTGAATTAATCCTGCAAGTCAGAGACCCCAAATCATGGTTGCCCTGCCGAGTGTTGCTCACATCAATAGGAACTCACAGCATTTAGCAAAGCAAGTCAGAAACTTTATTCCTTGGCCAAGAAATGTAGAAGGATACTCAGATGCTTAATGATTGCTTCTCCTTGATTAGAAAACTATTAGAGGGTGATGGAAGATGGGTAGGTGGGTTCAGTGGTGAAGATTCCCAAGATGGGGCAGAGTTCTTGGATATTCAAGGGAGCATGCACAGTTCCCAAACATATTTGGAACATACCCAGCCCTATATCACAGGTCTCATTTTAATGTTAAATCTCCCCTCTGGGGTGTGACTTTTAGTATACTATGAAGGAAAATTAATCAAAAGGTTGTTTGGGAAGGGGTCTCAGGTGCCATCTTGGATTTTTCTGGTGCAAACAGGTTTCTAGAAGGTGGTCTTGGGTTTCAGTACAAGTTCAGCCTGCTTTTATCAGGGGTTATGTTACAGAAAATTCAAGAAAGTCAGTAGAAGTTTAAAGATTAACTAATTATGTGGTGGCACTTTCAAAGAATGAAAAAATATATCAATTAATATTAAAATATTACCCCTGACTACAATTATATTTCTATATCAGATCATCTGTCCTACAGTTTCACAGGTCTGGCTGGTAGGAAAGTCCATCTTAGTCATATTTTGGAAGCACTGCAACAGATTGTGCAGAAATCTAGGTAGTTTGTGGTAGTTATTAATGCTCTTCACAAATATTCTAGGTCTTTCTCCTTCCAGTGCACTTTGCAGGACTTACTTTCTTATTACTTGAAATTAGTTGTGTCCATTTCTCTTGCACTGGCCAGTGAAATATAAGTATATAAAATGTGTATCCTCAAGTAAAGGGTTCTAAGAGCCACAGTGTGATTTACTATGCTCTGTTCTGTCAGCTTAAGTATCAGAGCTAGGAGATGTGGATTAGAGTTCTCAGTTGATCCTTAATAGATCTATAGCACTAGTAAGAGATTAGTCTTCTATTTGTTAAGCCACTGTAATTTTGCATTTGTTTGTTAATGCAGTATAACCTAACCTGTCTTTATTATTACAAACATGTGAGAACATAGCTCTCTCACCAAAAAGTAACAGCTTCAAAAAAAAGAGATATGTATAAAATAAGTGTTTGTGTAGCTGCTGGAATTAGATAGATAAAAAGCTAATTTTTTGATGGAGCTGTACGGCTAAAGAAATCATAGAACTATGAAAAGAAAGTTTATGATAGTTTGGCTTGACTGAGCAAGAAAAAATTAAGAAATATGCTTAGTCTTAGTCCCCAAGGAGGGCATATCATTTGATGCCTTTGTACCTGAGGTCCTAGAAAATAACTAAGGGCTAAGAAGCAGAATTGGGGCTTAATTATTAAATATTCTCCACTCCCCTGACAGAGGGTCTTTCTAATGTTTGCTTAGTAGAATCTCTACAGACAAACACTTTCATTTTTCTAATTTTTAAAAGGAGTTTATTTGTTATTAGCCTACTTCTATTCTATCATATATGTTGTATACGTGTGAATACTTTTAAATTTTAGTCTGCATGACTCTGCATCAAGAGAAGTTCCCTCCAGACCTGATACAGCCATCACTGCATGTCACTCATAGATGTAGAGACTACCATAAATTATCTAGAGATGTTGGATTTTGAACTTGATTCCAAGACTGAATAGGACTTCTGTATTGCTCCTTTAAGATTAGGGTTTTCTACATAAGGGAAGAAGAGTAAACTGAACATTCAGTGATCAGAAAGGCAGACTACTAAAAGCATTAAGGTTGTTCACACTATCATATTCACTCTGTATTCAGGCACAAGGTAGAATTGTATTTCTGCCCATATGAAGTTAGGTGCAGCCATGTGACTTTTTCTGGTCAGTGAAATGTGAGCTGAACAATGCATGTCACTCTGGGTAGAATCTTTGAGAACTACTACATGCTTTGCAATGTTTTAAGAGAATGCTCACCTCATTAATCTAGGTACCAGAGTATGGATATCAACAGTGTGGAGCAGGATCCACAGCCAACCATGCAGACTGTGAACAATAAATAAACCTCTTTTATTTGACGTACTGATATTCAAGTAACTTTGAATATACTTGTTTCCACAGTATAGCCTTACCTACCCTGATTGATATAGGCTCTTACATAGTCCAGGACATTCTGACAGGGCCCTGCACTCTTGGCTGATGCTTATTGTCCAAGCCTGAAAGTGGCCCAAAGGTCCACATATGAACTTAAACTTCATTCCTCTGGCCACCTCTTAGATGTCCATGTGTGAAAGGTAGTGTGTATACACCATACCATGTGGGACACCTTATGGGATATTTCCTATCTAAAATAAACTCCTCTGTTCTTGAGGAATAATTTCCTCCCAGACACTGATATCTTAATTCGCCCATCTATGCCTCACAGAGCTTGGAATTTCTGAAACAAAAGCTGGAGTAGAAAGGCTTTTTTTGGTGTCCCAAAAGCTGTATGTTTAGCTCAACAGTACACAAGTCAATAACAATCCCATCAGTAAAAATCTCTGAACTCAGAAATGAAAACTTGGACTACTCTTTTGGATTGAGGGTAGAGGTGAGAACATCTCACATACATTTCACAGTAAGAGGAAGAGAACAAAACACAAGCTAATATCTCAATAGATTATTCTGATACACATTTCATTGACAAAACAAGGGATTCAACTCAGAAATTCAGATTAATATGAGTCTGAATTCCTGAGCTGAATCCTTTCTGAACTTGTCCCTCTGTAACAACTTAGTATAAATCCTTTTAATCAAAGGTAATTCTGAGAGTGGACAGAGGAAAAGAAAAAAGAACTAGCATTTTGGGGATTCTACTGTGTGCCAAGCACTTTGCCACATTTAACCCTCTAAGTAGCCGTATCAAGGAAGTGCTATCATTTTCTCACTGAAAACACTAAGGTCCAGCAAACTTAAGTCACTATCTTAAGGTCACAGTAAGTGGCAAAGCTGAAAATCCAACCAGATATCCCCAACTGCAAAGGGTTCACAGTTAGTCTTCTTTCCCTATCTGATGCTATACCCAAATGAAGCTAAAGAGAGAAAATATTTAGCACAGTAGGGAAAGAGAAATATGATGTAGATTTAAATGATTTTTCCTTAATATGAATAAAATTTACATTTCTAAACATTGAAATATCTGTTATAAAAGTTCCCTAATTAAACTATTACTTAAATAGTCATACTTATGTCCTTTATTTAGGAAATCTTGTACAGTTGACCTTCAGGATGGAAATACAATCATTATAATTATCCTCAAAACACCATGCTTAGAAGACAGTGAGACATTCCTTACCTTTGTTGTATGGGAAAAGATCATGTCCTTCGTTGATCATCACATTTGTAGCTGTATCTGTGTCCATGTAACTTTCTCCTAAAAGAAAATTGGGGGGGGCAATTTTAAAGAATTTTAAAATTTATAATAGAACATTTCTTCGCTAAGACCATTATTTAATGTGTATAATAATATAACTTTAATTCTTACTGGATGGGCAAAGGAAAAGAGGCTGATCTAGAAGAATGTTGAATAAAGTTACAGCAGAGTCCATTGTGCCCATAAGATTATGAGTCCCTGGAGAGTAGTGACCTTGTTTGATTCCTATTGTCTCCTCAAAACTTAACACAAAATATGACACTCAATATAAGTTTAACTAAACTAAGGAAACAACATTGAATTTTAAGTCATCACAAGGATTTAAAATGGGTAGATTATTCTATCCCTATTTAAACAGAGGTCAAGTCACTCACTCTTGAGATAAAGCTGCATCATCCACAAAATGTAGAAAATAATACCTATCTTACAAGATTCCTATGATAATCTTTCAGGAGATTCTTGAGCAAATTCTACTTTAGAGGCTTAAACCCCCTGACACCTGTCATAGATTTATTAGTCTTCTGTTTCTGAAGAAAGGATAGAAATTAAAAAAAATTATGTCCATTAACTCTTCTTAAATTGTTTCAATGAAATTCTGAGTGCTCCTTTCTCAGAAAAATAAATTTCATGCAACTATAATAAATGGAACATTTAATGCTTGCATAGTCTCTGACAGGTGTCTTTATCTAAAGCTTTTAGCCAACTTGATGTCCAATGTTGGAAAGAGCAGGGAAGGACGAGCCTATTGATTTACCTCAATAATGCCATAGAGTTTTGGTTGGATCTCACCGCAGCCAATCATTTCTGTCCTAGAAAAAAAAATTAGAAAAATGGTATGAATCCTTGTTTTGAAACAGATGCTCAGTATGAGGGTGAAACTTTCTATGTCTGTCCACTCACTTCACTCCTACCCCATAACTAAAGGAAGGAAGATGCTGATTTGCTTAGACATGTAAAAACTAAGAGAAATCTCACATACAAAAGGCTGACACCAGTAAGGGTCAGAGCTGACTGCTGTGTAATTCTTATATGAATAGATAATAAAAGACAATAAAGCATCCATTACTTATTACTTAGATTTCTGTCATTCTACAATACCCACCACTTTGCTTTTTAAAAAAATGAGCCCAGAATCCAGTGCAGACAAGATTCCACAGACCCCATTTCACTCTTCTCCTACCCACTAAATATAACTCTAAACTCTGGAAATTATGGGGGTAAAACAACAAAAGACACTTGAAAGATGGAACAAAGGTAAATTCTTTCTGAAACCCCAAGACTGGAGAAACAACTCAGCACCCCAGTGTCATATGTGCCCCACTCGGTGGAAAAAGAAAACCTAGAAGAAGACCTAAACTTTTCTACCCCTATCTCGAAAGAAGTGGCATCCCAGGTAGACCCTTTCCTCTCCCATAATGAACAAGAGTGTATCTGACAACATTAAGTGAGACGTCACTCACGAGAAGAACTAAGAGGGCTCCTCAACAACAATAACGAGGCAAAAATGTTCTCCATCTTTTCCATGCCTTAGACTCCCCTAACCCACTGAGACATACTGAAGTGAGTGAATAGAATGAACAAGAACTAACTCCAGGCCATAGTCAAGTAGCTCAGTTGGTTAGAGCATTATCCCAATATGCCAAGGTTGTAAGTTCGATGTCAGGTCAGGGCACGTACAAGAAACAACCAATGAAGACATAAATAAGTGGAACAACAAAATCAATGTTCTTGCTCTCCCGCTCTCTCTCTCAAATAATAAAAAAAAGGAGAAGTAACTCCACTACAGCAGCTGGCCCCAACCGGGAAGCTTCTTTTTTTTTCCCCTGGGCCTTAAACTGTCTTCTCTCGCCCAGAGCAACTCTGCAACCACACTTTTGGGCATTTATTAAAAAGAAATGGAAATTTATATCCACACAATAACTCATACATAAATGTCAATAGCAGCTTAAATCATAATAGGTAAAAACTGGAATTATCCTAGATAACTTACCACAGGTGAATGGCTAAACAAACTGATATATGTATGATGTCTGCCCAGAAGGTATCCAGCCATGTAATATGAAAAATAGAGACACTTATTGAAGAAAATATAAGAAACATTATACATAGAACAATGATGCCTCAGTCCCCTTCAAAGTAGGTTCCTTGGGACCTCATAGAGTTCTTCCAATTGCCATCAACTGTCCCATCATATTTTCCTGAATCTCATTGATGGTCTGAAATTTCTTCCCTTTCAAAAGTTATTTTAGTTTTGGGAAGAGGCAGAAGTTGCACAGTGCCAAATCTGAGCTGTAGGGGAGTTGAGTCACCTCCTCTACAGCTCAGAGGGGGGTGATTTGATGTGTTGCCAACAAACTCTGCATGAGTGGAGTAAGTGATGAATGAGTAGGTGCATTGTCATGATGAAGCTGCCAATTACCAGTTGCCCATAGCTGTGGTATTCTGAACAATCTGGATACTTTCCATGGAGGAATGTTCTAACAATGCAAAATTTGATGCAGATTCATTACTCTACTTGCTCAGCTATTTTGAATGTGACAGCCACACAGTACACATGCTCACTCAATGGTGTCTACCACCCCCACTGACTAGCACAGTGAAGCTGTCATTGTTCATGCACATGTATTCCAGTCCACTCCCCTTGGATGCCAGATTACATCTGTGTTGTGCAAACTGTTCTCATTGTATTAACAACGACTGGACTTTTTCCAGTCAAACCATGTATACACGGAATACTACTCAGCAATAGAAATGAATGAACTAATGATGCATATAAAAATTTGGATAAACCTCTGGAACTAGGCCAAAATTTTTTTAAATCCCAAAAGGTTATGTACCATGATTCCATTAATATAACATTTTTGAAATGACAGCATTTTAGAAATGGAGCTCAGATTAGTAGCTGCAAGGGATTCAGGATAGGGAGTATCTGGGCATGTTATAAAAGGATATCCTCGTGTTGATGGAACTGTTTGTTTTAGGTCTTCACTGTGGTGATGGATACACAAACCTATGTATACAAGGGGAGACCCAAAAAAACATGGATTTATCTTATGGAGGGTGGGTCCCTTGTAGTACAGGCTTCCCCTGCTAAGTGAGTGTTCTAGAAACCCATCTGTATCATGTAGCAGCTGACATTGTTGTGAGAGTCTACATTCAGCTTCAGTGAATTTTTTTGAAGATTCTTTCAACACTTTTGCCCATTTCATGATAGGTGAGTTACAAGTGCATTTGCCCACACAGTTTTGAGTGTTCAGCAGTTTTTGATCAAAAACAGCATGACCCCCATACCTCACCCTCCCTATTCACCTAATCTCATCCCGAGTGACTATTTTTGTTTCCCTGGATGAAAAAAAGTCATATGGGCAAAACATTTTGCCAATGTGGAAGAGGTGAAACAAAAAATGGCAGGAGCACCAAAAACCATCAAAATTGATGAGTTCAAAAACTCTTTTGGCCAGTGGAAAAAACATCACAATGAGTGTATTATATCAGATAGAGAATACTTTAAAGGTGACTGAAGTTTCAACATGTAAGAATAAGCATAGTTTTTTTATAAATTTCATGTTTGGGGGTCCCCCTCATATATTAAAATTGAACAGAACTAAGTACATACACACTCTCTCTCTCTCTCTCTCTCACACACACACACACACACACACACACACACACACACAATTTTTTATTCCCACTGAAAATCATGGAAGCTTGTCAAATTGTTTTTCCTCTCAGTATGCTATGAAAGCAGACCACAGAGTCCTGCACAAACTATAGCAAGGTTAATACCCTTGCATTGGATTGACTTCCATAACATCCCAGAACTCTTCCACAAAAAGTCTGGGTCAGTACAGGCTTGCAATTGATCATTGTGGGCCACAAGGGCCTTGTTAAAATAGCCCTAGAGGTCACCAAGGAGCTTATAGCCAATGGAAGGAGACCCATATGCAATTGACTACATTAACCTGATGTAAATCCTAAGAGGTGAATAATCTTTGAGAGGATATAAACAAGAGAAATTTAAAAAATAAGCTGAAGATTCACTTAGACCTGGGATTCAGTACTATATGACTGAAATTACCAGAAGTTAATCTTGTGCAAAGTAAATCTCAGTTTCCACATATATAAAATGAAGATGATAAGAGCACCTGTTGTTCTTATGGAGTTGCTGAGAGAATTAAATGAGATATTGTATATAAACTGTTATGGACTGAATTGTGTCACCTTGAAATTCATGTTGAACTTATTTTAAGTAAATAATAAATATTTAAAAGTTAAAAAATTATGTTAAAACCCTAACCCGAATCTGACTATATTTTCAGACAGGCCCTTTAAGAAGGTAATTAAGATTAAATGAGGTTATAGGTAGGGCTCTAATCCAATGGGACCAGCTTTATAAGAAAAAGAAGAGACACCAGGGATGTACATGCACAGAATGAAGACCATTTGAGGACACAATGAGTAGGCAGCCATCTACAAGCCAAGGAGAGAGATCTTAGGAGAAACCAAACTTCCTGCATCTTGATTTTGAACTTGCAGCCTCTAGAACTGTGAGTAATAAATTTTTGTTGTTTAAGCCACTCAGCCTCTGTTTTTTGGTTATGACAGGCTGAGGTAATACACACACTATCAGATCCAGAATTATGTGCTCAATAAGTATGACCTGTAATAATGATGCTTACTGGTATAATTAATAAAAGTAAATTTACAGGCCCTGTGGCAAGCAAAAGATGCCAGTTACTGCATTCTTAGAGGCCCGAGACACCTTTTTGGTAGGTATGGAAACATAGTCAAAAGGGAAGAGCATAAGAGTGGTGGATATCAAGAAGAGCTCAAAGGAGGGGGAATGAAAAAAAGGAAGCTGGGTGTGGGGTTTACTGACATATACCTATGCAAAGAGTAGATGACCAAAGAGCAACAACAGGAGCTCAGTTGAAAGACAGACAGTTGATGAGGTGAACTCTAGTGGCAGGGAGGAGTCACATAGGGAGGGCAACACTAGTGTAGAGTTCTGGGTACTAGAGCTAGCCTACAGCTTCTGATGGACAGCCATGAACAGAAAGACCAAAAAGGAATCATGAGTCAAAATTCCTAGATTGGAAAGAGGGAGGGGTGGGCAGGGGAAAAGGAAGAGAAGGGGCAAGTCAAGGAACATATAGCAAGGACTCATGGACAAAGCAAAAGTGGGGAAGGACTGAGGGAGGGAGGGGGGCAGGGGCAGGGGAAAGTGGTGGGGGTAAGGTGGAGATAAATGTATTTGGAAAAAATTAATTAATTAATTTAAAAAATTCCTATAGATCAATATTTGGAAGATCAAGTCTAAATATCAAGTCCTAATTGCTGAGACAAGAGAAAAACTTGAGGGACAGGGATAAGGGTCAAAAACAGGAGAAATTGGAGCATATGCCATAGAAAACTGTTGACAACAGCCCTGGAATATTTGCTGTTTATTTTTGCTTGTTACTGCATGCTGCATAGTGGGTATGACTAGATAAAAGTTATAAAAGTCAGTGAGAGAGGTTCCAAACCCATGTTTTATAATAATAAAAGCATGTAACACTAAAAGCATCACAATAGACCTTGTAATGAGCAAAAAGAATCACAGAAAAAGCCAGAATTCAGCAGACTTTCAAACAAACTGAACAATTTGACCCTAGATGATTGCTCATCACCTTGGTATCAATCAGGAACAAAATGAGAGTAAGTGAATACACCACTAATCCCACTAACACTAACTGAGAGTTTCACCAAGTGATACTAGATTGTATTTCTTTGAGATAAATGAGAGTTCAGCAAGCTTTTATTATAAGGGCCAGCTAGTAACTATTTTAGGCTTTCTGGGTGACATAGTCTTTGTCACAATATTCAACACTTTTCTTAGAGAGCAAAAGCAGCCATTGACTATATATAAATAAATGAGTGTAGCTACGTGTCAATAAAACTTATGTGGACACTGAAAGTCAAATTTTATATAATTTTATGTCATAAAATATTATTATTGTTTTGATTTTTGTCTAACCTCTTCAAAAGTGTAAAAGCCATTATTAGTTTGTGGGCCACAAGAAAACATGCAGCAGGTCATATTTGTCATGTGGGCTGTAGTTTGCTGACCCCTGATATAGAGTGCATAGATCCCTAGCATCAACTGGGCACTTCACCAGGTAAGCTAGGAATATTTGTTCCTGTGACATAAACAACCCATTTGGGATATGAATGTAAGAGGTGACTTGATTCTTATTAGTGTTGTTATGCATTTTATATAATAATTGTATTTGTAAAATAGTTATCCATGTTTTTAATCAACACTTTTTATTCTGATACTAATTGTTGAGTCCTATGGCCCCACTGATGAGCTGAAGAGCATGGCTTAATCCTTTTAGCCCTGTCTTCAAAATATATTGTGAACCCATTCACTTGTCATCACCTGCATTAAAGCTTCTCTAGTCTAAGTCACCATTATTTCTTGCCTGTATTACTGCAATATCTTCCCAACAATTTCTCTTTTCCTCTTACAGTCTCCTAGGCATACAAAGCCAAGTAACCCCTTTAAAATATGTCTGATTATGTCACTCCTCTGCTCAGCACCCTATAGTCTTTCCATAACACTTTTAATCACCTACACAATTCCTTATATAACTGTGTTGTAGGTTGGATTCCCTACATGAGATAGAGTTTAGAGGTCAGGGTATATACTAGGGAGTGCCCTTGGAATCAACATCTGTGGAAAAGAGTGACACAAAGTAAGAGGGGGCAGAAAACATAAGTCAAACTGCAATGTAAGTTCAACAATAGTCTTGGCCAACCTAATGGAGAGCTCTGGAACTAGAATGACCCTTTAGAGTTGTGTTAAATTAGATCAAGATGCTGGGCTTTTATACTTCTTCATTAATCAGTCAATGGATGTGGGTAGTCCTGGTTAGGGACATGACCATGAAGCAGTCCCTGAAAGGCCTATCTATAGCATCCCAAAGCTTTGAAAACAGGTCCATTAAAGGGGATCTGGTCAGCACACCACAGTGCCCAACACGTTCTCCTTCTTCTTCTCCTATCATTCTTCTACTGTTTCAGTCAAATCCAGGTAAACTAGCTTCCTTGCTGTTCTTCAAGCAAGTAAAGTACAGCCATGGCTCGGGAACTTTGCCCTTGCTCTATCCTTTCTCTGGACCACCCTTCCTATATATTTTTTTTACTTTATTCAAAACTCTTCTCAAATGTAGCCATCTCAGAGAAAGAACTTCTCTAATAACTCTCTCCAAAATAGCAGCCACCATCATCTTCTAGCTCCCTATCCTATTTTATTTTTCTTCACCACATGTCACTATATGATACTTAGAACATATTTCTGCTTCTTTGATGGCTTAGTACTCTTGTACAGAATATAAGCTCCTTGAGTCCAGGATTGTATCTGTCACATTCATTGTTCTATCGCCATAGCCTAGAGCAATGCATGGCACTAAACAAGTCTTTAATAAATGATTATTGAATGAATACAAAATAGAATGAGCTGCTTTACCTTGATTTATAACACTGACATCTGTAAGATCAGCTTCAGATTATTTAAATGCCGATAATGTCTTCTCTGCTCTGACAGACAGTTCTCCATATACACACCCAAGCTGGCTACTAACGTTCACACCCTAGAATATACAGCTCAGTCTCCAGGTCCATTTTCTTTTCTTTTTAAAAATTCTTATTTATTCTATTACAGTTGTCCTAATTCCTCCTCCTTTGCCCTCCTTTGACCTACCCTCCCCCTTCTCCCACAGTCCGTCTCTACACTGTCGTCCATGTCCATGAGCCATTCATACATGTTCTTTGACTAATTTCTTCCCCTTCTTTCCATCATTCCCTTTTTCCTCCTTTCCTCTGGCAGCTGTCATTCATTTCTCTGTGTCCATGTCTCTCATTCTGTTTTGCTCATTAGTTTATTTTTTTCATTAGATTCCTCTTATAAGTGAGATGATATGGTATTTATCTTTTACCGGCTGGCTCATTTCACTTAGCATAATAGTCTCCAGTTCCATCCATGCTGTCACAAAGGGTAGAAATTCCCTTTTCTTTGTGCTGCATAGTATTCCATTTTGTAAATGTACCATAATTTTTTTAATTTTTTCATCTACTTATGGGCACAACAACCCAAAATCTATGGGATAAGGCAAAGGCAGCCCTGAGAGGGAAGTTCATAACAATACAGACCTACCTAAACAGAACTCTACGGATATAAAAAAAAAAACACTGAGTTGTACATTTTAAATGGGTGAATTAGATGGCATATGATGTACATGTCAATAAACTGTTAAAAACTATACAGCAATAGAGAATAAAACATGTTACCACAGAAAAAAATGAAGAAAAAGATAGAAAAATCTAAAACAAACAACCTAACCTGACATCTATAAGAACTAGAAAAACAGCTAAAAACAAAGGCCAGAGCAAGCAGAAGGAAGGAAATATCAAGATCAGAGCAAAATCAAATGACATAGAGACTTAAAAAAAAAATTCAAAGGATCGATGAATCCAGGAGCTGGTTCTTTGAAAATATAAACAAAATAGACAAACTGTTAATGAGACTCACCAAGAAAAAAAGAGAGAGAGAGAGAGTACCCAAATAAGTAAAATCAGAAATGAAACAGAAGTAACTGATACAACATAAATACAAAGGATTATAAGAAGTTACTATGAACAACTACATGCCAAGAAACTAGACAACCTAAGTGAAATAGATAAATTTCTAGAAACATACAATCTTCCAAACATGAATCAAGAAGAAACAGGAAACTTGACTAGACAGATAACAGCTGGAGAAATTGAAGCAGTAATCAAAAAGCTACAGACACACAAAAGGCCTGGACCAGATGGCTACACAGGTGAATTTTATCAAATATCCAAAGAAGAACAAACACTTATCCTGCTCAAACTATTCCAAAAATTCAAGAAGGAAGACTCCCAAACTCTTTTTATGAGGCCATTATTATCCTAATCCCAAAACCAGGTAAAGAAACAACAAAGAAGGAAAATTACAAGCCAATATCTTTGATGACATAGATGTTAAAATCTTCAACAAAATACTAGCAAACTGGATCCAACAATACATTAAAAATATCATACACCCAGGTCCAGTTTTATAGCCAAGGCAGTTTCAGAGCTTTCTCTCTCACAACACCCTTTCCCCCATCTTTTCTTTAATCTCCTTGTCACTCAATCCTAAAGCAATGTTCTCTGACCTTGTTATATGAATATGCTAGAGGCATGAGAGAAGAAGAAAACAGGGACCTTAGTTGGTGTGGTTCAGTGGATTGAGCACTGGCCTGCAAACCAAAGGGTTGCCAGTTTGATTCCCAGTGTATGGCACATGCCTGGGTTGTAGGCCAGGTCCCCAGCAGGGGGTGTGTGAGATGCAACCACACATTGATGTTTCTCTCTTTCTCCCTCCCTTCCCCTTTCTAAATCTATAAATACAAATAAATAAAATCTTAAAAAAGAGAAAATAAAAAGGGGAGAGCATACACTATTAGTCTAACAATGACATTAGACCAATGACATTGAAAATCCATCCTTTCATTTTTTTTAATCTAATTTTAGCCTGAAGGCTACACCTACCATTAGTCTCCATTTTAAGACTGTCTAGTTACAAAAATTGATTTGACTAAATTAAATTCAAAGCAGTTTGAACTCAGTAAAATCTCTTGTTCCTCTTATATGGAACTGAATTTTAATTTTAAATAACATATATTTTCTACCTTAGTCCAGAAAGAATGACATCTATCTTTTTATTGAGCCATGTGTTAAGAATTGTTATTCTGATGTTATTTAGATTACATCAATCAGTAAAATATTTACTCAGCATGCACTCTTTTTAAACATGCTACTATATCCCAGGACTTAAAAAAGGAAAAATGATTTCCTTGTAATATCACAGGAAAGATAAGATTAACATATGAACAGTTAAAAATACAAAATAATATGGAATTAGAATTGTTTATGAGTGGGACACAGAATGGTTTATGATAAATGAAGTACAGTGTATTTACTTAATACCTATTATGGAGAGGCTGGGGGCCTAACCTATAAATCGACTAGGCTTCTTCACCTGGAAGCAACAAAAATTTTTCTGCTAGATTTAGTAGAAGAAAACCCAATTGAAAGTATATTGCAGCTATAGAATTACTTGGATAGCCATAGAACCAGGCTTGGAAAAAAGACAGGCAAGATCCAGTCAGAGGAATGAGAACTGTGAGGGTTTGGAGAAAGGATTTTTGCCACCTCTATGAATATTGGCCACCATACCCTGCACTAACTTGGCTACCACTGCCACTTCTGGAATGGTAAATATTGATGCTGTAAATGAGTTATCTAAAGTATCAGAGTCTTAGAATTATTAACTTTGAACTAGTCTAATTGGATCACCTGACAGTACTGAAGTTGCAAAGGAGGCTGGGAAAAAATATCTGTTGTTTCCAATTTTACAGTAGGCAATTTTCAAAATCTAGATTGGAGAATTAGAAGCTTGGCATTGAAAACAAAAACTAACAGGTGTTTGCACAACTATGAAATAGTAAATCTTGTCACTGCCCCTTAGAAAATTAAATTAGGTGATGAAACAGGCCTTCACAATTTTGTTGATCCATCAACATTTTTAGCCCCTACTATGTGCAAGGCATTGTGTTAAGTGTTGTGTGTATTCCAAATAAGAAACACAGTTCTTGCCTTAAATAACTTTTTCCTCCTAGGGGGGAAAATAGTGTGAAAGGTAACAGAATTCACAAATACAGCTAACTCTTGCCTGTATTAAATGCAATAAATATTTTTTTTATTTTTGTTTAAGAAATCACTGTAAGGAAGCCATATTTTGACAGAATCTGATATATCATTGATGTTCAATAAATATTTTTAATAATGAATGCTTCTGGAGGAATAACTTCCAAGAATATTCCAGCAGATGGTAAAATATTTTTGCACATCTCATTTCTGCCAAAGCAACCCTCTATCTTACTTTAGAGTGGTGAAAAATCAGAGAACTAAATACAGCTATAGACAAAGCTGTAGTCATGGCCTGAGTCATGGAAGAGGCTTATTTATTTGCCACAGTTAGATTAACCGTATATTTCCTTTAGCTTTCAGGAAGAAGGAGGAGGGGACAATGTAAGTACACATAGGATGTACATCTCTTATGTGAGCCCACAGGACCATGGGGAAAAATTAACAAAAAATTCCATATTTATAGTAAATGTGTTACTTGCATGTTGAAGTATTATCAAGGAACTTCTAATATGGTTAAGCTCCCATAAGGAAGTAGTTAGACTCTATTCTAATAATCATCCCCAATTTACTTAAAAAAATCCCTGAGGCACAAAAAGTTTGAATCATTTACTAGAGATGAGAAATTCAAACTGAATGTTCTGTTATTACAGTTTATACCTCAGATTTATTATAAAACTATATATTTTTCAATAAGTTCTGAAGGATACTATAAGGTTTGATAAAATGAGAAAGTTTCTGCTCTATAACTCAAGTATGAGGACAGTTGCAGTTCTGAAAAATAGTGTAGTTTATTCTAGTTCTATTCAACATGGTGCTGAAAGCTTCTCAGCAAAATAGTATGGTATAGATGAAAATAAAAAGGGCCTGGTCTTCTTTTAAGGCTATGTGTCCACTAAATAGAGTAGATTAAGATGATAGAGGGTGTGTGAATGTGCATATGAGCATGTACATACACCACAGTGAAAATAACCCAGACACAGTAAGCCTGATACTATCTTACACACTGGGCAACATCAATTACTTCACACTGGAAAGAAAAGAAGCCTTCCACCATGTTAATACTATCACTTATTTTCTACTTCGTGTTGACAGTTCTGCATATTTTTTTGGCAACCACTTAAAAATGGTATATAGAGTGAAGGACTGACTCCTTCCTAATGGCATCCCAGCAAACACATGGCTTCTGAGCTTTTTCCACAAAAACAGTTACCCTCAGTATACTCCAGGATATTCATATTTATTTTCATATAAATGTTCTATGCTTTCATAACTTCCCCCTCTTATTCCTAATTGGGACAACTGGATGGAAAAACATTTATTTCTGGGCAGATTTTGCTCGAATTCAGCAACCTATTATCTATGAATATATAATCTTCTGACTTTAGATACATTGTGTGAACGTCCCTCAATCAATTCATCCGGAAAATAGGAATAATACTTTATGTTCTATTATACTTTTAGAATTATTTTGTTAAGAAAAATAAATGTGCCCTGGCTGTTGTGGCTCAGTGGATTGAGCACTGGCCTGTGAACCAAAAGGTCGCCAGTTCGATTCTCCGTCAGGGCACATGACTGGGTTGTGGGCCACATCCTCAGTAGAGGATGCATGAGAGGCAACCACATATTGATGTTTCTCTCCCCATTTTTCCTCCCCTTCCCCTCTGTCTAAAAATAAATAAATAAAGTCTTTAAAAAAGAGAAAAATGTATATAAAATTTCATTTTTTTGGTGTAACCAACAAAAATGTATTCTTTTACAGTTCAGAACAAGCATCTAAAATCAAGGTGTTGGCAGTACTTAAAAGGAAGCTAGAGGAGATAATCTGTTTCCTTGCTTTTTCCAGTTTATAGAGGCTGCCTACATTGCTGGGCGCATGGCCTGTTTCTCACATCACCCTAACCTCTTGTTTCTGTTCTCATGTCTCCTATTACCAATTTTGACCTTCATGCCTTCCTCTCATACGGACTTTTTTTTAGAGGGGAAATTATTTTATTTATTTAATTTAATTTAATTTAATTTTTAATATATAAATCATGTTTATTCTATTACACTTGTCTCAGTTTTTACCCCTTTATCCCTCTCCACCTATCCTACCCCCACCCCACACTCCCACAGTCAATTCTCACTCTGTTGTTCATGTCCATGAGTCATTCATACATGTTCTTTGTCTAATCCCTTCTCTTTCTTTTCTCCATTGTCCTCTTTCCCCATCCTCTCTGATCACTTTCAGTTTGCTCCATGTCTCCATGTCTGTGGTTTATTTTGTTCATTAGTTTATTTTGTTGAATAGAGTCCACTTATAGGTGAGAGCATATGATATTTGTCTTTCATCAACTGGCTTATTTCATTTAGCTTAATATTCTCCAGTTCCATCCATGTTGTTGCAAAAGGTAGGAGTTCCATCTCTCTCTCTTTCTTTCTTAAATGCAGATTGATTTTATTTATTTTTAAATGTCAAAGTTAATTATAAAATTTTACAAAAATTTAAAACCATTATAAAGTCTCAGCAAATAAACCAACATGACACCAGCACAGGAATAATCAAGTAGTTCAATGAAATATAATGAGCATTCTAGAGACAAATGTATATATCTGTCTAAAAATGTAATATATGATTAAGTTGATATTTCAAATCAATAGTTAAAATAAGGCTTATTCAACAAATGAGGTGCATGGACCACTATTACTTGAAATAAAAAAAATATGGAACCCTATTTCACACATTATACAGAAAAATTCAGGTGAGTTAAAAATCAATATGTAGAATCTAAGGAGTTTTAGAATACAACAGACCTAATATTTTTCATGACTTGAAGTAAAATAGTCAAACCCAGAAGCTATAAAGTAAATATTGACAATGTGACTATATTAAACATTTAACTATACAGTAATATACATATAAAAAAGTTAAAAGACAAGGGATAGAATAGAAAAGTATTTGCAACACATCTAAAACATAGTTAATAGTTTTTCTTTCTTTTCTGTTTGTTTGTTTTTTTTTTAGGAAAAAAAGTTCTATGAAACTTTAATCAATAAATGGATAAAGAAACCAAAAAGTAAATGAGGGAGAGAAGATGGCGGAGGAGTGAATGGGAGTCACGCTGACCTCCTCCCAAAACCAAACTGGAATTGCAAATAAATAATGGAGTAATCACCTGGAAAGCAGTGGAGCGATAGTGGGAGAGGAGCCTTGGTGCCGCAGGCAGTGGATTCTACTCTCACACATCCCAACGGGTGAGAATTGCGGTGGAGGCTCGAAAGGGTGGGCTGGGTGCCCACGGACACTGGCCCCAGAGGGACATTGAAACGGACAGTTAGCTCCCCCGGAGAAGTACGGGGTCTGAATCATAAACAGGAACCCCTAAACTACAACAGCTAAAGCCAAGAAAATGCAGACAAAACGCAACCCCAAAAAGCTTAGGGGCGCTCTCTGCCAGAGACAGGTGACTGGGGATGCAAAAAGACATTTAAAGGGCAAACGCTAAAGTTGCAGTGGCAGCCACCCTCCTCGATCGCTGGATAGAGGTGGCAGCAGGGTGGGCTGGTGCCTGGGAAAAGACTGGTGAGGAAAACTTTGTGAAGAGAACTGACACGGAGGCCGGTGGAGGCCGGGTGATAACGCACCTCCCACTCTGCAGCTTCCATCTCGCTCAGGCATACAGCAATCAATTAACATGTATTTTGTGCACTCCGCACACAACTTGTAGGTGTGTGAGCTGCGGGGCTGAGTGCAGACTGTCTGGGAGAGCCTTGAGGAGAGACTGGAGACGGAGGCATTAGGGAAAGAATGGGAGGAGGAACCGGGGAGTCCCGACTCCCTCCCCGTTCTGTAGTCTCCATTGTGGGCTGGAAAGGCGCGACCCCAAAGAGGCAGAAGCGGGGTGCGCATGAAATGGACTGCCTGCGATTGAAATGCAGTCCGCACAGGGGGTGGATCCTAGGCCGAAGGGGTCATAGAACTGCCCAGAGGCCCCTGAGGGGAGAATAGAATGGAGGCATTGGGGAAAGAACTGGAGGAGGAACCGGGGAGTCCCGACTCCTTCTCCTTGCCGTAGTCTCCATTGCGTGGGAAGAGGCCACATCCCCAAAGAGCCAAAACCTGAAAAGCACACATAGACACCCCCAAAACACCCAGAGCAGGCGTGCACACTACACCGAGTGACCGGCGAGGGTTGGCGAGAGTGTGTGTGACCCACGCAGGCTGGCGAACACTTACACCAGCCGGCAAGGCCTCACACAGACTGGCACCCATAGGGCCTGCGAGGGAGTGCACAGAGCAGCAAGGGCAGCAGTAAATTGACCCGCCCACCCGCGATTGCGGAGCAGCCAACAAAATAAGTAGAGCTACCCAGAGTCCCTGGAGGACAGACCAGAGACAGGATTAACCAGAGAGTCCTAGAGTTGATTTCCTCCCATTTCCGTAGTGCCCATTTGGCGAGGGCAAGCAACGAAACCAAAGAGCCAAAACTGGGGAAAATACACAATAGAAGACCCTAAACTGACCAGTGCGGCGGAGCTCACCAGCCATGGGGGCCAGATGAGTACGCGAGCTCACGAATAAGCCCCCTGGTCTGGGGCATACACATGCGAGCCCAGGCAGGTGGGGGACCCTGCCACGCTGGGACCACATTCAAGGAGCCCACCTGAGAGCGCAGAGAGATCCCCAAAAACAGCCCAGCCCTACCCTAATGGGTCACAGAGCTGCTCCAAGCAGGAATCAGACACAGACAGTAGACTCATGAAAGGCTCAAACAAACAACCCAAGGCCCTATACGGTCAACAACTAACATCATCAGAGGCAAGCCCAGAAAGAAAAGAAAAGGACAAAAATAGTTAACAGACTCTCACAAAAATGGGAAGAAAAAGAAGTTCCCCCCAAATGAGTGGAAAACGGGATACACCACAGAGAGAGCTAAATGAAATAGAGGCAATTGAACTATCAGATATGGAATTCAAAACAAAGGTTCTAAGGAAGCTCAATGAGCTCAGCAAGCTCAAAGATAACTATGAGAAACTGCAGAGAAACTATCAGGATCTTACAGCAAACTATATCAGCCTGGAAAAGGACATAGAAATTATCAAGAAGACACAAGAAGATATGAAGAATATCATTTCTGAATTGAAGAACACAGTAGGAGGAATACAAAGCAGGCTGGATGAAGCCCAGGATCGAATCAGTGAGATAGAGGACAAGGAAGAAAGAAGCTGTGAGAAAAAACAAGAAATGGAAAAAAGACTCAAAAAGAATGAAGAGCCATGTAGGGAAACACAGGACAACCTGAAACGCAATATTATCCGTATAATAGGGATACCAGAAGGAGAAGAAGAGGAGCAAGGAAAAGAGAACCTCCTCGAAAAAGTAATGATGGAAAATTTCCCTAATTGGAGGAGAGAAATGCTCTCATGGATCCAGGAGGCACAGAGGACCCCACTCAAGAGAGACCCAAGGAGGTCCACTCCAAGACACATCATCATTAAAATGGCAACTATCAAAGACAAAGAGAGAATACTCAAGGCAGCAAGGGAGAAGGAGAAAGTAACATACAAGGGGGCCCCGATACGCCTAGCAGCTGACTTCCCAACAGAAACACTACAAGCCAGAAGGGAATGGCAACAAATATTCCAAGCCATGAAAAGCAAGGGCATACAGCCAAGGCTCCTCTACCCAGCTAAGCTCTCCATTAAAACAGAAGGAGAAATACAGAGTTTCCCAGACAAAATATGCCTAAAAGAATACATCTCTACCAAACCAGCACTCCAAGATATGCTAAGGGGACTGGTTTAAGCAGATGAAGGAAAAGAATGAGGGAGAAGGGAACACAGGTACAAAGAGAAAAGATGAGTAAGTTTCTATCAGTAATATCTCTCAATGTGAATGGACTAAATGCTCCAATCAAAGACACAGGGTAGCTGAATGGATAAGAAAATATGACCCACACATATGCTGCCTACAAGAGACACACCTCAGAGCAAGAGACCTACACAGACTGAAAGTAAAGGGATGGAAAATAATATTCCAAGGAAATGGGCATCAGAAAAACACTGGCATTGCCATACTTGTATCAGACAAAGCAGATTTCAAAACAAAGGCCATAAAAAGAGACCCAGAGGGGAACTTTATCATACTTAAAGGAAGAATCTATCAAGAAGACATCAACATTGTAAACTTATATGCTCCCAATATAGGAGCCCCAAAGTTTATAAGGAAATTGTTGGATGACTTCAAAAATATATAGAGAGCATCACACTGATAGTAGGGGATTTCAACACCCCACTGTCAAAAATGGACAGATCTTCCAAACAAAACATTAATAAACATATCGTGGTGCTGAATGACACACTGAATCAAAGAGACTTAACTGACATATATAGAACCTTCCATCCCAAAGAAGCAAAATACACATTCTTTCCAAATGCTCATGGCAGTTTTTCAAAGATAGACCACATGATAGGACACAAAGCAAGCCTCAGCAAATTCAGGAAGATTGAAATAATACCAAACTTTTTCTCAGACCACAAGGCCTTGAAACTCGAAATCAACGTCAAAAAGAAACTTCAACAACTTGCAAACTCATGGAGACTGAACAGTACACTATTAAACAATGAATGGGTCAATAATGAGATAAGAGAAGAAATCAAAATTTCTGGAAAGAAATGAAAATGAAGAGAAAACTGTCCAAAACCTATGGGGCACAGCAAAGGCAGTCCTGAGAGGGAAATTCATAGCAACACAGGCTTACCTGAAAAAGATAGAAACATTTAAAATAAAATACCTAACACTACAAGTTCAAGAACTGGAGAAACAACAACAAATAAATCCCAGAGCAAGTAGAAGGAAGGAAATAGTCAAGATTAGTGCAAAACTGAATGACATAGAGACGAAAAGAACAATTCAGAGGATCAACCAATCCAGAAGCTGGTTCTTTGAAAAGATCAATAAAATTGACAAGCCTTTAAGCAGACTCATCAGGAATAAAAGGGAGAGGACCCAAATTAATAATATCAGAAATGAAAGAGGAGAAATAACAACTGATACCACAGAAATACAAACGATCATCAGAAAACATTATGAACAATTATGCCAAGAAATTTGAAAATCTTGATGAAATGGACAAATTTTTGGAAAAGTATAATCTTCCAACACTGAAGGAGGAAGAAACAGAAAGCTTGAAGAGACCGATAACAGCTGGGGGAATTGAAGCAGTAATCAACAAACTCCCAGCACCCAAAATCCAAGGCGAGACGGTTTCCCAGGAGAATTTTACAAAACATTTAAGGAAGAGCTAACCCCTGTCCTTCTCAGACTATTCCAAAAAATCCAAGAGGAAGGAAGACTCCCAGCCTCTTTCTATGAGGCCAGCATCACCCTGATCCCAAAACCAGATAAAGACCCTACAAAGAAAGAAAACTACAGGCCAATTTCGCTGATGAACATAGATGCTAAAATCCTCCACAAAATATTGGCAAACCGCATCCAGCAATACATTCAAAAGATTATCCACCATGATCAAGTGGGATTCATCCCAGGGATGCAGGGATGGTTCAATATACGCAAATCAGTAAACGTGATAGATAACATAAATAAAAGAAAAGACAAAAACCACATGATCATCTCGAAAGATGCAGAAAAAGCATTTGATAAGGTACAGCACCCATTTATTATCAAAACACTCAGCAAAATTGGAATAAATGAGGCATTCCTCAACGTAATAAAGGCCATATATGAAAAACCTGCAGCTAATATCATACTCAACGGGCAAAAACTGAAAGCTTTCCCAAAATTTCAGGAACACAACAAGGATGTCCGCTCTCACCGCTTCTTTTCAACATCGTATTGGAAGTCTTAGCCACAGCCGTCAGACAAGAGAAAGAGATAAAAGGCATCCAAATAGGAAAGGAGGAAGTAAAGCTATCATTATATGCAGATGACATGATAGTGTAATAGAGAACCCTGTAAACTCTACCAAACAACTCCTCAACCTAATAAGTGAATTTGGCAAAACAGTAGGATACAAAGTCAACATTCAAAAATTAAAGGCATTTCTGTACACCAGCAATGCAATAGAAGAAGAAGAATTCAGAAAAAAAAAATGCCATATGATATAGGAAGAAGAAAAAAAAAAGTACCTAGGCATAAATTTAACCAAAGACGTAAAAGACCTGTATGCAGAACACTATACAACATTGAAAAAAGAAATTAAGGAAGACACCAATAAATGGAAGCATATTCCGTGCTCATGGATTGGAAGAATTAATATTATCAAAATATCCATACTACCCAAAGCAATTTATAGATTCAATGCAAACCCTATTAAGATACTAGTGACGTATTTCACAGAAAGAGAACAGACATTGCAAAAATTTATATGGAACCATAAACGACCCCAAATAGCCGCAACAATTTTGAGAAAGAAACACAAAGTAGGAGGGATCACAATACCGGACATCAAACCCTACTACAAAGCCACCATACTCAAAACAATCCGGTACTGGCACAAGAACAGACCCATAGACCAGTGGAACAGAATCGAAAGCCCAGAAATAAGCCCAGGTCTCTATGGACATCTAATATTTGACAAAGGGGGCAGAAGCATAAAATGGAGCAATAATAGCCTCTTCAACAAATGGTGTTGGGAAAGCTGGACGGCTACATGCAAAAAATTGAAATTGGATCATCAGCTGACACCATACACAAAAATGAAATCAAGAGGGATAAAAGACTTAAATATAAGTCACAACACCATCAAAGTCCTATAGGAATACATTGGCAGGAAACTCTCAGATACCCCATGCAGCAATTTTCTCACTGATATGTCTCCTAAAGCAAGGGACATAAAGGAAAGAATAAGCAAGTGGGACCTCATAAAAATAAGAAGCTTCTGCACAGCGAAAGAAAATATCAGCAAAATGAAAAGGGAGCCAACTGTATGGGAAAATATATTTCCTAATGATACATCAGATAGAGGTTTGATCTCCAAGATATATAAAGAACTCACTCGACTCCACTCCAAGAAGACAAACGATCCAATAAAAAAAATGGGCAAAGGACTTGGGCAGATGCCTTCCCAAGGGGGAGATACAGAGGGCCCAGAGGCATTTGAAAGGATGCTCAGCATCACTAGCCATCAGAGAAATGCAGATCAAAACCACCATGAGGTACCACCTCACACCGGTCAGAATGGCCATCATAAACAGATCCACAAACAACAGGTGCTGGCGAGGCTGTGGAGAAAAGGGAACTCTAGTCCACTGTTGGTGGGAATGCAGACTGGTGCAGCCACTATGGAAAGCAGTGTGGAATTTCCTCAGAAAGCTGAAAATGGAACTGCCTTTTGATCCAGTGAATCCCCTGCTGGGACTATACCCTGAGAACACCAAAACGCCAATACAAAAGAACCTATGCACCCCAATGTTCATAGCAGCACAATTTACAATAGCCAAGTGTTGGAAGCAACCTAAATGCCCATCAGTAGATGATTGGATCAAAAAATTATGGTACATATACACAATGGAATACTACACAGCAGAAAGAAAAAAGAAGTACTAAACTTTGCGACAGCATGGATGGAACTGGAGAGCATCATGCTAAGCGAAATAAGCCAGGGGGCGAAAGACAAATACCATATGATCTCACCTATAAGCGGAACCTAACCAACAATGCAAAGAAGCAAGGCAAATATGACCAGCAACACTGAAAGGAAAAGAAATCAACAGAGACAAGAGGGAAGGGGGGGGCAGGGAAAGGGAAGGGAAGGGGAAAGTCAAGGAACATATAGCAAGGACTCATGGACAAAACCAAAGGGGAAGAGCTGAGAGAGGGGAGGTGGGAGGGGGCAAGGGAAAGAGGGGGGGGGAAGGCAGAGACAAATGTATTTAAAAAGTAAATACATTAATTAAAAAAAAAAGAAAATGGAACCCTAGTACACTAGTACCTAGTACAGTGGAGGTGTATTCTTTTAGCCTTCTTTTATCTGGGAAACTCCTTATTTTGCTTTCCATTTTAATTGAGAGCCTTGGTGGGTAGAGCAGTCTTGGTTGCAGGCTTTTCCTTTTCATTACTTGGAATATTTCTTGCCATTTCCTTTTGGCTTGCAGTGTTTCTGTTGAGAAGTCAGCTGCTAGCCATATCAGTGCTCTCTTATATGTTACTACCTCTTTCTCCCTTGCTTACTTTAGGATTCTCTGTTTGTCATTTATATTTGCCATTTTAATGATGATGTGTCTTGGAGCAGGCCTCATTGGGTTCCTCCCAAATGGGACCCTCTGTGCCTCCTAGATTTGTGTGACTTTTTCTCTCCTCCAATGAGGAAAATTTTTCCATCATGACTTTTTCAAAGATGTTCTCTATCTCTTCCTCATCCTCTTCTCCTTCTGGTACCCTATTATCCAGATATTGTTACATTTCAGGTTGTCTTGCATTTCCCACAATGCCTCTTCATTCTTTTTGAGTCTTTTTTTCATTTTCTTGCTCTTTCTCAGAGCTTTTTTCTACCTTGTCCTCCAGCTTGCTGATTTGGTCATCAGCTTCATATAGCCTGCTTTTGATCCTTCTACTGTATTCTTCAATTCAGAAATAATATTCTTCATTTACTCTTGTCTCTTATGGATAGTTTCTATGTCCTTTTTTCATGCTGATATAGTTTTCAGTAAGTTCTTCATAGTTTCCCTGTAGTCTTTGGTAACTCTCTCTGAGCTCACTGAGCTCATTGAGCTTCCTTAGAATCGTTGTTTGGAACTCAATATCTGATAGTTTACTTGCCTCTATTTCATTTAGTTCTCTTTCTGGGGATTCCTCCTTTCCCTTTGGGTGGGGCATATTTCTTTTTCTTCCCATTACTTGTGAGACTGTTCTCTTTTGCTTCTGATACTTAAGTTGCTCTGTCTTGATTTCCTGACTTTGTGGTTTGAACTTCTATGGTTGGAGACCATTGTTTTTACTTTCTGGATCTGCCTCTGATGATGTCAGATGTTGTCGCTGTCTGACCTTAGGCAGTCTGTTTGAGACTTCCAGTAATCTACTGTTTATGGCGTTCTCCTTCAGCTGTTAATCTATTCACTCTGCACTCAGCAGGCGCCTTAGACAGCTCATGTTGGGGGGGATTCCCTCCTGGGGGTGGGGTTATTACGTCCTCTCACTCTGCTGTCATATGGGGGCGAGTCAGCATTGGGATCCCTCCCGTTACTCTCTCCATTCTCTCCCCAAAGTTTCTGTCTCCAGTCTCTCCCCAAGTGTGTCCAGACCTCTGTGCGCCCCCTTTAGAGAAGGATCTACTGTCTGTGGCTGCTACTCTGCACTCAGCAGGCAGCTTAGACAGTACAGGGTAGCATGGAATCTCACCTGGGGGTGGGGCTATTGGGTCCTTTGATGCTAGTGCCACTCAGAGGGTGTGGTCTCTGCCAGACCAAGATTGCTGCTCCCTCATGGGGGATGAGTCAGCACTGAGATCCCTCTGGCTACTCTCTCAGTTTTCTCCCCAAAGTCTCTTTCCACAGTCTCTTCTCAGGCGTCTCTAGCCCACTCTGCCCCTGCCTTTTCTGGAGACTATGGTAAGTGGCTGCAAATAAAAATTTATTCATTGGCCCTTTAAACAGTTCTTTGCATCTCCATCTGCCTGTCTCTGCCTGCCTTTTCTCAGCTGGCTGTTTTCTGTACTTTTTGGGCTCTGGTGCTGTGGGCTAGAGATCCCCACTTTTTGTTTAGAGTCCACTCTTCTCAGGGGGATCCAGCTGGCTGTTTCAGTATCCTTCTGGTGCTGTTGCCTGTGGGCACCCCACCCGCCTTCTCAAGTCTCCTCTTCACTCCTTACCAGTTAGATTGTGCTAAAGCCAATTCTTCTGTCTCCAATGTTACAAGGCTCCTCTCTCACTATTGTTCAGTTGTTTGTTCCAGGTGATTTCTCCACAATTTAGTTGTAATTCCAGGTTGGTCCTTTGAGGAGGTCAGTGTGACTTCCACTCACTCCTCTGCCATCTTGATTCCTAAACTTTCTTTATTTTCAACTGTAAGATACCATTTAATGTAAGTTACTAAGGAGTCATTGATATATTTCAAGATTGTAAGAATTTCTGGTGACTAAAAAGAGGTGTGGATTAGGGAACCTTGCTGTCTGTTGGGAAAAAAAAGTGAGAGGAAACCAATTTGTATATTTCATTTGAGCTCATTTTTCCAGATGAAGAGATTGATTTCATCATTAGTTCTCCTGAAGCTCTCTGACTCAAAATGGTTTAAACCCTTCAATATACACTTTCCCAAACTAAACTCTAGCTCTTTGAAAGCAGGGATTGTATGTTATACTTCTCTTTGTCCCTGGCAGTTTCTTAACAAACATAAGCCGCTTTGAGAAGAATTAGCACAAGTCATTGGAGAAAGAGATGAAAGACCTGAATGAAATAGATTCTATGACCTATCAATTCAGGCCTTGCCCCTCCTCCCCCTGAATCATGTACTTTTATTAAGTAAACTGTGATTATTTTCTGGATTGAGGTTTAAATTAACAGTATGCCAACCCTCTTAAAGAGACTTTTTAAAAAATCATACAGTTGAAGGGAATCTCTGAATATCTGATGTGGTTTTAGTCTGAAGAGAAAGAAAATTAAACCAAGAAATGACCCAAAAGGGCATGTTACAAGTGCTCAGAAGTTGCAAATTACCTAGAGGCAAAACATTTGATGTGGTTGATATTACTGACATTAGTCTGTTTGGGGCATATAAAAAGATATTCAGTATGCTGGGCTTCCCCTGCATTCACTACTAAGTTCCTAAAGTCCCATTCATCTCATTATTCTCATTCTCTCATATCTTGACAGTTTTTCTCAGTCCTTTAGAAGTCTCATTGATTTCACCAATAAATAGTGTTGAAAATTTTCTAATTTGCAAACCTGTGGTTTCATAGCCAAGCTGCTGCTATCTTTTCCCAGATGACATTCCCAGAATTGAAAGTGCACAAATACACAGCAGTCTTCATAGGATGGAAATGCATTCATGGATGAGAAGTGAAATTGCAAGTTTATGGAGTATCATTTCATATCTAGGCAGCCACCATATGCCTGAGTCTTTTTCAAACAATTAGCAGCAGCATTGCTTTAAAAATAGTCAATTTCATGAATTTTTTTTGGTCTTTCATGGAAGGCTTTTTTTTTTTCATGATGATGAAAAGTATCTAATGCAGAAATCATAGAACTGTCACCAGGACTTTGATATATAGGACAGGGGAATACTTGTTCATTCAATAACTGTGTACTCGGAAAGAGTAATGAAGCCTGAAGTTCACTGCTTTGACATTTATTTCAGATACCTATTGCTGTGTAGCAAACCACTGCAAAATATTGGTAGTTTAAAACAACATTCACTTAACTTTTTTACAATTGGGTGACCTGGGCTGTGCTTAGCCAAGGGCCTTTGATTCTTCTGTTAGTCCCCCCAGTGGTCACTAGCATGGCTGAATTCACCAGGAGATTGGCTGAGAGCTGGGCTTCTCTCTTTATGTAGCCTCAGAGCATTTCCTTTTCCACATGGCCTCTCCCCAAGATCTCTTTATGCAGGTAGTTTCTTCAGCAAAATAGCCAGACTTTCTTTATGATATCCTAGGCTTTTGAGAGCACAAAACAGATGCCAGGCCTTCTTAAATGTTAGGCATAGAACAGGCACAACAACAATTCCACTGTATTTTTTGGCTAATGCAAACACAAGTCTGGCCCAGACGCAAAGTGAAAGAACACACAAAGGCATGATTACCAAGTGGTTCATTTCAGGCCACCAAAACAACAGATTAGCATAACATTAACATTAGCATCAGGGTCTCATACACACACTTACAATGTATGGGTAAATATTTGAGCTTTTCAGGCAACTTGAGATGATTTCAGTGGGCATTGTATAATCAATATTAACATTTGTGATCTGCAGAGATAGAAGAAAAACACCTAATCCGAAGACAGGAGAACTGAATTAAAAGTCTAACATAGCCATGTTATATAATCTCTCTGCATTCCAATACATTAATATGAAAAACAGAAATAATGGAGCATATCCACCTACCTCAAAGGATTATTAAGAAAACATCTGTGAAGTTTTATTTCAAAGTTTAAGACATCATGTAAATGTAAGTTGCTATTAGAGGAATTGATGGATGTTTTGTGATTGTCATTTTGTGTTTTGTCTTGAGTCCTCTGTGATTTTTGAATTATGACTGTAATTTTAGATGAGAATTTTTATAGATAACATTTAGTGAGACAAAAATATTATTAATGGTTCCACAGGTCTTATTATGTTTAATTTCTTTTTCTTTTTTCAGAAAGCAATTTAGAAAATGACTTTAAGTCACAATAAAATATTTGGTTATTATATTAACCCTAGATTGATTTTAGTGATAAACATTGTGTATTTTGTGACTAAATAATTTTTCATACTATCTCCCTAATAGTGAAAGATTAAGATAATTTTCTGCCTAAATTATTAGGAATAATACTAATATTCCTATACCATGTTAATTTTAAGACTTTAGTCATTTATAGTTTTCTAATTTATTGTTTTTACTATTCGCAATTGTCATTAAAAGTAAAAATGACAAAACTTAAATAGAATCCAAAGTATTAAATCAAATTGGTCTCTGACAACCTTTCAAACCTCAGACTACTGAAAGTGAGAGAAGAAAGAATCTAGTAGCTAACTTAGGTAAATCTCATGTGTAGTGTAGACAGCTTTAATGTTTTACCACCACCAGGAAGCTCTGAAACTGGAAGACCAAATAAGAGTAGCAGAAAGAATGGAAGCCTCTGTCAATACTTCTGACAACCTGCTGGACAGTAGTTCCTGCTAGAATCATGAAAAAGTGGTCCCATTGAGATTCACTGCTGAGAACTGCAGAATGCTCCATTCCATGCTTCTTTCTGCTACAGATATCTTTAGTGTCTCCTAGTGAAGCCTTAGATCCTGACAAACTGTATAAATTGCTCATATCAGTTTTACCAAAAAAGAAAATTTTCAGTGCAATGTTTTTCCTGAATTTTTATTGACTTACATCTGTATTTTATATAGCAACAGCTGAAGCATATTTCCAAAACTACAAAGACATGAAAAAATTTGTTTTGTTTCATTTTTCGCTTTCTTACTTTCCTTCTTCCTTCCTATCTTCTTTCCTTCCTTCCCCTTTCTTCTCTTCATTTCTCTCTCTCTCACTCACACTTATTCATCACAGATAGAAAGTTGATGACAAGAAAGTTGAGGACAAAAGAAAATGGCAAAATATTCATTTATATATTATTTTTAAAAGTCCTTTACTCCTTAGAGAACATACTGACTTAAGAATCTAAAATTCAAAAATTGAAGACATTTTATTTGCTTATAAAATATCAAGCTTGTTACAATGAATATAGAAGTATGATTTTATTAATAATATTAATAACTCACATAAAAATGTACTCATATATTTTTAATCCTTACAGTGATATGAGAAAAATAAGAAACAGAGGCTGACTTGCCTCAGGTCTTAGCATGCAACAGAGCTAGAATTCAAACTCAGTTTAATACCAAAGCCCATAGCAGTGAGTTTTTTAGGTGATCCCACAATTTAGAATTGGTCTTAATTTTTTTTAGACAATCTTCATATTCAGGATATAATTCACTGAATTTAATATATTTTAAATTTCATCAAATGCAGAATCCAAGGCCACCAATTGTTTCTTTTTACTGTGTACATTGTTGTGACATGTTTTTTGGTGTCCCATAATGCATCTTAAATTTGGCCAGAATAAATGCTTAAAAAAAAAAGCAAAAGAAAACCAACCATAATTTTCTAGATGTTACCATTACAGCTTTGTCTATTTATGCATTTTCAAAGTTTGCTATGAGCAACATCTATTGCTTTGTCTGAAATCTGTGGATTTACTGAAATGGACACAAGCTTTTTGCCTCTTTGCCACATTAAATTGTACTTTTATTAACTAAAAAATGATCAAACCTAGACAAATTTATTCTACTTGCTACAAGATATAATGACAACAGAAATAAATGATGGAAGTTCTGGTCCAAGATGATGACATAGGTAGTTCCTGAACTCCCTTTCTCCCAGTGACACACTGAATGTGCAACTACACATGGAAAAATTTCTTGTGAATGAAATCCAGAAACTAATTGAGCAACTCCTACACATTGAGACTGAGAAAATATCTACATCAAAATAGCAAGTAGGTAAGGCCAAGTCATACTGTTGCCATAAACCTCACCCACAACACAGAGCCATAAAATTGAGAACGAACTACCAACTCCAAGTTTCTCCTCAAGAAAGAAAGGATTTGGACCCTATATCCAGTTATCCAACTTTTAAGACTCCCATCTGAAGGATGGACCCCTAAAACACCCACCTCTGAAAGTCAATGGGGCTTGTGTCTACAAGATGCACAACAAAATAAAAAAAAATAAAGTGAAAATTCTTAATGAGCTACAGAAGATTTTCTATACCTATCACCTCAAGGCTCAGGACAGAGGGATCAGGCAAAATATCCATATCAAAGAAGCCCACAAAGTACCAAAATAAGATGACACTAAAGAATCTCTCACTGTGATATGCTAATTACATTGTCAAAAATTAAGACAAAAACAACGGTTCTAAGGAAACTCAGTGAGCTCAAAGAGAATTATAAAAAACTACAGGGAAACTATGAGGAACTTACTACCAACTATATCAGCATGAAAAAAGACATAGAACCTATCAAGATGGGCAAGAGGAAATGAATAATACAATTTCTGAATAGAATAATGCAGTAGAAGGAATCAAAAGCAGGCTTCATGAAGCAGAGGATAGAATCAGTGAGCTGGGGGACAAGGTAGAAGAACAATTCCAGAAAGAGCAAGAAATGAAAAAAGACTAAAAAAGAATGAAGATACATTTAGGGAAATGCAGGACAACCTGAAATGTAATAATATCCATATAATAGGGAAACCAGAAGGAGAAGAAGAGGAGGAAAGGATAGAGAATCTGTTTGGAAAAAGTCATGATGGAAATTTTCCCTAATTGGAGGAGAGAAAAATTCATGCATCCGGGAAGCACAGAGGGTCCCATTCAAGAGGAACCCAGCGAGGCCCACTCCAAGACACATCATCATTAAAATGACAAATATCAAAGACAAATGGATAATCCTAAAGGCAGCAAGGGAGAAACAGGTAGTAACAGTAAGGGAGCCCCGATACAGCTAGCAGCTGACTTCTCAACAGAAACATTACAAGCCAGAAGGGAATGACAGGAAATAGTCCAAGTCATCAAAAGCAATGGCCTACAGCCAAGACAACTCTACCCAGCAAGGCTCTCAATTAAAAGGAAGGCAAAATAAGGGCTATCCCAGACAAAACAACGCTGAAAGAATACACCTCCACCAAACCAACACTACAAGACATGGTAAAGAAGATGAAGAAAAAGAGTGAGAAAGAGAGGATCACAGGTACAAAGGGAAAAAATGAATAAGTACCTATCAATAATAAATTTAAATATAAATGGATTAAATACTCCAATCAAAAGACATAGGATATCTAAATGGATAGGAAAACATGAGCCACACATATGCTGCCTACAAGAGACGCACCTCAGAAAAAAGGACCTACACACATTGTAAGTAAAGGGATGGAAAAAAATATTCCAAGCAAATGGACTGGAACAAAAAAGCATGGGTAGCAATACTTATACCAGAAAAAAGAGGTTTCCAACAGAGGCCATAAAAAGAGACCCAGAAAGATACTTCATAATACTAAATGGAAGAATCCATCAAGAAGACATAAACATTGTAAACCTAATACACCCAACATAGGAACACCCAAGTATATAAAGAAAATATTGGGGGACTTAAAGAAAGATATAGACAGAAAGACAATGATAGTAGGGGATTTTACCACTCCACTGTCTAAAATGAATAGATCTTCCAAACAAAACATCAACAAAGGTATTACAGAATTGAATGACATATTAAATGCAGTGGACTTAACTGACATATATCGAACCTTTAATCCCAAAGAAGCAAAATACATATTCTTTTCAAATGTACACAGAACATTTTCAAAGATGGACCACATGACAGGACACAAAACAAGCCTCAACAAATCCAAAAAAAAATCAAAATCAGAACAAGCATTTTCTTGGACCACAAGGGCTGGAAACTAGAAACCAACCTCAAGGAAAAAACTGAAAAACATTTAAACTGTTGCAGACTGAATAGCATGGTATTAAAAAATGAATGGGTCAATAATGAGATCCAAGAAGAAATCAAAAAGTTTCTGGAAACAAATTAAAATGAACAAATAACAGTACAAAACCTATGGGACACAGCAAAGGCAGTCTTGAAAGGGAAGTTCTTAGCAATACAGGCCTACCTATAAAAGACAGAAATATTTCAAATAAAAGACCTAACCCTCCAGTTTCAAGAACTGAAGAAACTAAAACAAACAACCCAGAGTGAGTAAAAGGAAGGAAATAATCAAGATCAGAGCAAAATTGAATGGCATAGAGACTAAAAGAACAATTCACAGGATCAACAAATCCAAGAGCTGGTTCTTTGAAAAGATAAACAAAATTGACAAGCCTTTAAGCAGACTCATCAATAAAAAAAGGGAGAGGACCCAAATTAATAATATCAGAAATGAAAGAGGAGAAATAACAACTGATACCACAGAAATACAAAGGATGTGAGAAATTACTATGAACAATTATATGCCAAGAAATTTGAAAACCTCAATGAAATGGGCAAATTTCTAGAAAAATTCAACTTTCCAACACTGAATAAAGAAACAGAAAGTCTGAACAGACCAATAACAGCTCGTGAAGTGAAGCAGTAATCAAAAAACTCCTGGCACGCAAAAGTCCTGGACCAAACAGTTTCACAGGAGAATTTTACAAAACATTTTTTGAAGAGCTAACCCCTGTCCTTCTCAGACTATTCCAAAAAATCCAAGGAGAGGGAAGACTCCCAAGCTCTTTTTATGAGACCAGCATCATCCTAAACCCAAAACCAAATAAAGACACAACAAAGAAAGAAAACTACAGGCCAATATCACTGATGAACATAGATGCTAAAATCATCAAGACATTGGCAAACTGCATCCAGCAATACATTAAAAAGACCATCCACCATGATTAAGTGGGATTTATCCCAGGAATTGAAGGATGGTTCAATATTCACAAGTCAATAAATGTAATACATGACATAAACAAAAGGAAAGACAAAAACCACATGATCATAACAATAGATGCAGAAAAAGCATTTGATAGGGTGCAGCACTCATTTATGATAAAAACACTCAGCAAAGTGGGAATGAAGGGGACATACATCAACATAATAAAGGCCATATATGAAAAACCTACAGCCAACCTCATACTCAATGGACAAAAACTAAAAGCTTTGCCAGTAATTTCAGGAAAAAGAGAATTATGTCCACTTCACTACTTCTATTCAACGTAGTATTGGAAATACCAGCCACTGTGATCAGACAAGAAAAATAAATAAAAGGAATCTAAACTGGCATGGAGAAAGTAAAAGTGTCATTGTTGGCAGATGACATAATAGTGTACATAGAAAATCCTATAGATTCCACAAAAAAACTGCTTGACCTATTAAGTGAATTTGGTAAAACAGCAGGCTACAAAGTCAATATTCAGAAGTCGAAGGCATTTTTGTACCCTAAAAATGAAATATCAGAAGGAAAAATCAGGAAAATAATCTCTTTTTCTATAACAACAATAAAAATAAAGTACCTAGGAATAACCTAACCAAGGAGTAAAAGACCTATACTCAGAAAATTATACAACACTGAAGAAAGATTCCTAGAACACTCACCTAGCAGGGGAAGCCTGTACTACAAGGGCCTGCCCTCCAGAAGATAATTACTTTTTTGGGGGGTTCCCCCTCATATATATAATATTAGAAAGCCTAAATATACCAAGTAAATATTAACAGATCTTTAGGAAAGAAGGGATAGCAATACAATAATAATAGGGGACTTTTATATTTCACTTTCAACAATGGACAGATCATCCAGACAGAAAATCAATAAGGAAAAATCAGCCTTAAACTACACATTAGTTCAGATTAACTCAACAGACATTTACAGAACATTCCATCGAACAGCAACAGAATATGTATTCTTTTCAATCTCACATGGAAAGTTCTCTAGGACAGATCATATGCTAGGACACAAAGCATGTATTAATAAATTTAAGAATATTGAAAGCATATCAAGCATCTTTATGACCACAATAATAGGAAACCAGAAACAAGTTACAAGAAGAAAACTAGAAATTCCACAAATATGTGGAGTTTAAGCAACATGTTACCGAACTATCAGTGGGTGAAAGAAGAAATCAAAATAGAAATTTTAAAAATCTTGATACACGGGAAACACAACATTTAAAAACTTATGAGATGCAGCAAAAGCAGTCCTAGGAGGGAACTTTATAACAATAAAGGTCTATAGTAAGAAACATGAAAAATCTTAAACAAATGACCTAAATTTACAACTGAAGGAACTAGAAAAGAAGAAAAAACTGAGCTCAAAATTATAAGAGGAAAGAAAAAAGAGCTGGTATTTTGAAAAGATAAAGTTGACAAGCCTTTATACTGTACTCACCATGAAGAAAAGAGAGAGGACTCTTATAAAGTTAGAAAAGAAAGAGAACACATTGCAAATGATACCACACAAATACAAAGGATCGTAAGAGAATATGTCCATATAGGAAATAATTGAGGAGTCCTGAGTAGTTAGAGGGTAGGCTGAGGCCAGATAGCTTGAAGGGAGAAAATGAATTGAATGGAAGATGGTAAAGAACAATTTTTCTTACCTCACCTTTGGCATTTTTCCATAAGTCAAATGAAAGAGGTTGAACACTGTGTGGGGCTCTGACTTTAGGTCTTACTCTGCATGTGTTTCTCACAAGCAAACTTGATTAGTTAGGAATTCCATTAAGGGATCTTTGTCCTCTGTCACATCTGCATTTCATTAGTCTCTTTGCACCAAAAAACAAACCCTGTTAAAGACTCCTTCTCCCCATATACCTGCTAATGCTGAAAAACCAGGATGTTTGGAGAAAAGCCAAATATTTCTAAAATTTGAAATTCCTCTCAGCAGAAAATTCTCTGAAGGAGTTTCCTTCTTCAATCAAGCACCCTTTGTTCAATTCTTCAACATACCATGTCCATGTGCACACACACACGCACTTTTTTCTGTACAGCATTTAAAAAGAATAACAAATTCATATTGCTTGCAGATTTCTATCTCTAGAAATCTTGGTGACTTATTGTGGCCAGTTTATTAATTGTTTAGGGTTGTGAAACTCAAGATAATGTTAAATGTGAAGCTTTGGGACTATTTCTTTATCTCCAATGATTTTCAGACTCTTCTGTTCATAAATTCAAGTCAGGTATTTTCTCCTGAGAACCTGCCCCTGATTCACTGCACAACTCAAATTCTGCATTTAGATGTTTCCCTGTGACACTAAAATTTTTGGCTAAAATATTTGATGTTATCAAAATCATGCTATTGATATTCATATCAATTATGTCTTGAGTGTTATGTTTAGTACATCTATTAATAAAACTTGAATTATCCTCTTTTTAATTTCTGCAAAAATAATTTATAGAGACATAAATAGTAATATTAAAACTATCAACCATAAAAGTCAATACTTGACAGCAGCATATAATTTAAGAGTTGCATACATATGAATTCAGACCTTGTGATTTTTAAATGTACATACATTAGCTGCACACCAGAAATTTAGAGTTTCAGAAGCAGCAAGCTGTCAAATGATAGAGCACTGATGTTTTGAAAATGAACTTCTCAACAAAGCATAAAAATTGGCAAAGCTGAGGTAGTACATAAAATATGCACACCTTTTTGCTCCAACAAATTTACCTTAGGTATATTCATTAACACTGTTTCTTTATTGAAATTTCTGTTTAAAAAAGGCTTTATTTTGAGCCTTGAAGTGGAAATTTCCCAGAAAGGAGGAGATTTTGCTTTATTTTAGAAGCGCATTTGCAAACAATATAAAGCATAACCCTCAATTAAAAAGTCCACAACTATATTAATAAGATGTTTAATCATCTTATCACTATATTTGTCAACTCCAAAATCTTTTCACAGTAAAAAAGATCAACGGAGAAAAATAGTTTGCTATTTCCAGAAGTGGATCTATTCAAAGTGCTCTTAATTTCTGGACCAATTCTAGAATTCAAGTCTTTTATATGTAATGTAGTTTTCCTCCAAACCTGCCAACCTGTGGGTACCAATGTAAAGACAGGAGAGATGTTAATTTGATTGCAACAACATTTTTTCCACTGACTCTTGCTACACACTAATACCCGCTCTAAGTATAACCCCACTATTTCTGCTAATCCCTTAGGATGTTTCAGGTGAACTACATCTCTTTATCTATTTATTTATTTTGTCCAGTTCCTCTGGTTCATGTCCACTGCCCTCAACAAAAAACACAGGTGTTCCATTTAGAAGTGGGGAAATGTAATATTCCCCTAAAATGCATCATACCTCCTTGCTTGGGTAAAAACAATGCCCTTTCTGCTTCAGTTTCCACCACATTTCTTTCCCCCAGGGCAGGTAGAAATACTCTTGCTACCCCTGTCAATAGAAATTCCTTATAATGTTTGATAAATGCAAATGATTCCTAGGAACACCATGAAACTTATTAGTGATAATCAAGTATATATTAATTCTGGTTAGGAAAACCTCATTTCATATAAATGGAATAAGAAATGTTTAAGGAAACTGAGAACTTTTTTAATGCAACATACAAACTTTATTAACAAAAGTAACAGGTAAACTCAAACAAGCACTTACATTAAGAGAAAAAGTAACTAGAAGAAATTATAAACACCTTAAAGTAACCTATTTGAGGTTGCATTTAATTGAGCTCTGTTGCTGTGAAGAATACAGCTCATACACAGGTATGGATGAATGATTTGTACATTTTTCATGTATTCACTGAATACTACCTTATATACACATATACATTAAATTTGAAAAAGATTTATTTGATGATATCCAGGTACACTTCACTTTTGTTGGTCTTTTTGAAGAGGTTGTCTAAAGAAAAGAATATTTGGTTCTGGCTGATGAATCATGTAATGAACCCATCCTAGACTCTGTTAGACACCAAGTCTCCTCCACTCCTCTTCAGACATCAGATGGGTTTAGGGTTCTTGTTTAGAAAGTTCTCTGAGTAACTTGACATGCCAGTACTCATAGCACTCATAGAAGTATTTCTCTGAGTAATAGATCAGTTTGTGGGCCATCCTGCCAGAAAGTGAGTGTCACAAAGTGGGGGTGATGGAGCAGAAAGAATGGGTGTGATGCAGTACAGCAACCACCCACCTCAGTCCAAAGTAATGACTTGACTAGGAAAATGAGAAATTTCAACATGGATTAGTAGTGGCAGATGCAGATAATCTGACTCTAGATGAGAGAGGAATGAATGGAAGTCACACTGACCTCCTCCCAGGACCAATCTAGAATTACAAGTAAATTATGGAGAAATCACGTAGAACAAACAACTGAACAATGCAAGAGAGAAGCCTTATACCCTTGAACAGACAGAAGAATCAGCTTTAGCACAACCTAACTGGTAAGGAGTGCAGCAGAGACTAAGGAAGGCATGTGGGGTGCCCACAGGCAGCAGTGCCAGAGTCATATTGAAAAAGCCAGTTGGACCCCCTCTGAGAAGAGTGGGGTCTAAACGATAAGCGGGAATCTCGAGCCTATAGCACCAGAGCCCAAAAAGCAAACCAAAAACAGCCAGCTGTGAAAAGTGGCAGGGCTGCTTTCTGCCAGAGATCAATGGCTGGAGATGCAAAGAGCAATTTAAAGGACCAATGCATAAATTTTTACTTGCAGCCACTTACCCTGGGCTCCAGCAAAGGCAGGGAAGAGTGGGCTAAAGACACTTGAGGAGAGACTGGGGGCAGAGGTCTTGAGCACAGAACTGAGGGAGTAGCCAGGGGGATCCCAGTGCTAAGTCATCCTCCATACAGCAGTAGTCATCTTACTCAGGCAGACCACACTCCAGAGCTGCAGCTGCATGAGTGAACACAATCGCTCCACCCACAGGAGGGACTCTGCCCTGGCCCTTTGGTGCTTAAGCCTAACTGCTGAGTACAGAGAGACAGTCACATATAGTAGATGCTTGGCTAAAGGGGGTGCAGAGTGGAAAAGAGACACATGTGGAGAGACTGGAGATGGAGGCTTTGGGGGAAAACTGAGAGAATATCCACTGGGCTACTGGTGCCGAGTCATCCCTCACATGGTAGCAGCCATCAGGCTGCAACAGACCACTCCCCTCTAAGCAGAAGCAGCCTGAGGCAAAACAATAGCCCCAAACCCAGGAGGGACTGTGTGCCACGCTGTGATGCTGAAACCTGACTGCTGAGTGCAGCGTGACTAGATTAACAACTGAAGGAGTCAGACACAGAGAGTAGATTCCTGGAAGTCTTGAAGAGACTGCTAAGGTTAGAGGGGGCGAACATCACATATCACCAGAGGTGGATCCAGAAAGAAAAAAAAGATGTAAATACCAGAGGCTCCCAAGAAGAAACCCACTCTGGTCTTCTCCATGAATTGCAATATTTTCTTTACTACATAGCTTTTTAATGTTCATTTTTGTTCCATCAAGTTTCTGCATATTAAGTCATTAGGTTTTATAATAACATTTTATTTCTCTCCTTTCTTATAATAGTCTCAATCTCTTTACAGCCTTATTAATACCAGTTAATTTGCTGTTGATTGTGGAATTGGAGGGAGGG
Organism: Pteronotus mesoamericanus; assembly: GCF_021234165.1. NCBI lineage: Eukaryota > Metazoa > Chordata > Mammalia > Chiroptera > Mormoopidae > Pteronotus > Pteronotus mesoamericanus. The sequence goes on from NW_026555072.1 coordinate 7,661,252, forward strand.
TTATTTTTGTGGATATGGGTTTGTTTCCTGGGCTTTGTGATTTTGTTCTGGCAGCACCTCCACAAAACACACAAGGTATGGTGGGCAGAACGACCCTCAGTAAACAAGCTGGTGAGAAGGATCCACCAAAGAACGAAAAAATAATCAAAATCCAATTACTTCCAGAGTGCTAACATAAATGGCATAAAAGGCATCCAAAGAGCATCAAGTTTAGTAGATCATGGAGACTGCACGACTGAATCTCACAGGCCCCCTACCATAGAAGTTTACACCACAAAGTCAGGAAGTCAAAACAGATCAATTTAAGAAGAAGCAAAAAAAAAAAAAAAAGAAGAAGAAGAAGAAGAGTCTCAAAAATAATGGGAAGACAAAGAAACAGCCCTCAATTGAAGGGAAAGGAGGAATCCTGAGAAAGAGTATGAAATGAAATAGAGGCAATTAAACTATCAGATATTGAGTTCAAAACAGTGGATCTAATGAAGTTCAGTGAGCTCAGTGAACTCAGAGAATTACCAAAAACTACAGAGAAACTACAAGGAACTCACTGCAAACTATATCAGCATGAAAAAAATCATACAAACTATCAATAAGAAGCAAGAGGAAATGAAGAATACAATTTCTGAATTGAAGAACACAGTAGAAGGAATCAAAAGTAGGCTGGACTAAGCAGAGGATCAAATCAGCAAGCTGGAGGACAAGGTAAAAAAAGCTCGCAGGAACAGAAAGAAAATGAAAAGAAGATTCCAAAAGAATGAAGAGGCATTGAGGGAAATGTAGGACAACCTGAAACTTAATAATATCTATATAATAGGGATAGCAGAAGGAGAAGAAGAGGAGCAAGGGATAGAGAACCTGTTTGAAAAAGTAATGATGGAAAACTACCCTAAATGGAGGAAATAAATAGTCACACAAGTCCAGGAAGCATAACTAGAAGGTGACTTCTCAACAGAAACACTATAAGCCAGAAAAGAATGTCAAGAAATATTCCAAATAATGAAAAGCCATGGCCTGCTGCCAAGATTTCTTTATCCAGCAGGGCTATCAATTAAAATGGAAGGTGAATTAAGGAGTTTCCTAGACAAAAAAAAAAAAAAAAAAAAGACTTAAAGAATACACCTCTATCAAACCAGCACTGCAAGATATGCTAAAGGGACTGCTTAAGGAGATGAAGAAAAAGAGTGAGAAATATAGATTCACAGGTAAAAAAGGATAAAATTAATAAGTATCTATCAGTAATAACTTTAAGTGTACGTGGATTAAATACTCCAATGAAAAGACATAGGGTAGCTGAATGGATTAGAAAATGTGACAAGCATGCATGCTGGCTACAAGAGACCCACTCAAAAAGAGAAATCTATAAACACTGAAAATAAAGTAATGGAAAAAGTTATTCCAAGCAAATGTAAGTAAAGGAAAGTGGTGGTAGTAATACTTATATCAGACAAACTACATTTCAAAACAAAGCCCTAAAAAGTGACCCAAAAGGACACTTTATAATATTCAAAGCAAGAATCGATCAAGAAGACATAAACATGTTAAACCTATATGCATCCAACAAAGAAGCAGCCCAATATATAAGGAAAATCTTGGAGGATTTCAAGGAAGATATAGACAGTAATACACACTAATAGTAGGGGATTTTAACACCCCACTGTCAAGAGTGGATAGATCTTCCAAGCAGGATATCAAGAGGGATATTGTGAAAATGAACAAAACATTAGATCAAATGGAGGTAACTGACATATACAGAACCTCTCATGTGAAAGAAGCAAAATACACACTTTTCAAATACACATGGAATATTTTCAAAGATAGATTATGAAAGGACAAAAAAGAAGCCTCAAGAAATTCAAGAAAGTTGAAATCATTACAAGCATTTTCTCAGACCATAATGGCTTGAAACTTGAAACCAACCTCAAGGTAAAAACCCAAACACAGTCAAATTCTTGGAGACTGAAAGATATGTTATTAAACAATGAATGTGTTAATAATGATATCAAAGAAGAAATCTAAAAGGTTCTGGAAACAAATGAAAATGAACACACAACAGTCTAAAACTTATGGGACACAGTGAAGGCAGTCTTGAGAGGGAAGTTCATAGCCATACCAGCTTGCCTAAAAAAGATAGAAATATTTCAAATATACGACCTAAACCTCCAGCTTCAGGAACTGGAGAAACAACCAAAAAATCCAAGAGCAAGTAGAAGAAAAGAAATAATCAAGATCAGAGAATTGAATCACACAGAGATGAAAAGAACAATTCAAAGGATCAACTAATCGAGGAGCTGGTTCTTTGAAAAGATAAACAAAATTGACAAGCCTTTAACCAGACTCATAAAGAAAAAGAGGGAGAGGACCCAAATAAATAATATCAGGAATGAAAGAGGAGAAATAACAACTGATTCCACAGAAATGCAAAGGATTGTAAGAAATTACTATGAAAAATTAAATGCCAAGAAATTAGAAAACCTCGATGAAATGGACCAATTTCTAGCAAAACATAACCTTCCAACACTGAATGAAGAAGAAGCAGAAAGCCTGAACAGACCGATAACAGCTGATGAAAGTGAAGCAGTAATCAAAAAACTCCCAGCACACAAAAGCACTGGACCAGATGGTTTCACTGGAGAATTTTACAAAAAATTGAAGGAAGTGCTATCCCTTGTCCTTGTCAGACAATTCCAAAAAATCAATGAAAGAGAAGAATCCCAAACTCTTTTTATGAAGCCAACATGATTCTAATCAGATAAAACCATATAAAGACACAATCAAGAAAGAAAACTATTGGCAAATATTGGTGTTGAACATAGACCCTAAAATCCTCAACAAAACATTGGTAAACTGTATCCAGCAATATATTAAAAAGGTCATCCACCACGATCAAGTGCGACTCATACCAGGGATGTAAGAATGGTTCAGTATTAACAAATCAATAAATGTAATACATCACATAAACAAAAGGAAAGACAAAAAATTTATGATCATATCAATAGATGAGAAAAAATCATTTGATGAGGTACAGCATTCATTTATGATAAAAACACTCAGCAAAGAAGAAGAAAAAGGAGCATACCTCAACATAATAAAGGCCATATATGGAAAACCTGCAAGACAAGGATTTCTGCTTTCACCACTTCTATTCAACATAACATTGGAAGTCCTAGCCACAGCTATCATACAAGAAAAAGAAATAAAAGGCATCCAAATTTGAAAGGTGGAAGTAAAACTGTCATTGTTTGCAGATGACATGACAGTGTATGTAGAAAACCCTGTAGACTCCATCAAAAAACTACTCGACCTAATAACAGAAACAGTGGGTTACAAAGTCAATATTCAGAAATTGAAGACATTTTTGTACATCAACAATGAAATATCAAAATCAGAAATCATCAAGAACATCCCATTTTCTATAGCAACAAGAAAAATAAAGTACTTATGAATAAACTTAACCAAGGAGGTAAAAAACCTGTACTCATAAAACTATACAGCACTGAAGAAAGAAATTAAGGAAGACACAAATAAATGGAAGCATATAACATGTTCATGGATTGGAAGAATAAATATTATCAAAATATCCATACTACCCAAAGCAATTTATAGATTCAACACAATCTCTATTAAAATACCAATGACGTATTTCATATTTCACAGATACAGAACAAACATTTCAAAAATGTATATGTAACCGTAAATGACGCCTAGTATCCACTGCAATTTTGAGAAAGAAAAACAAAGTAGGAGGGATCACAATTCTTGACATCAAACTATATTACAAGGCCACTATAATCAAAACAATCCAGTATTGGCATAAGAATAGACACATAAATCAATGGAACAGAATAGAGAGCCAAGAAATAAATCCATGTCTCTATGGTTAATTAATATTTGATAAAGGGGGCAGAAGCATAATATGGAGTAAAAGTAGCCTCTTCAAAAAACAGTGTGAGGAGATCTGGACAGATGCATGCCAAAAAATGAAACTCAACAACTAACTTAACCCATACACAAAAATAAACTCAAGATTGACAAAAGATTTAAATATAAGTTGCGACACCATGCAAGTTCTAGAAGAGAATATTGGCAGTAAACTTCCAGATGTCCCCTAGAGCAAGAAACATAAGGGAAAGAATAAACAAATGTGACTTCATCAAAATAAGAAGCTTTTACACAGCTACAGGAAACATCAGCAAATTGAAAGCAGGACTAACCTTCGGAGAAAATATATTTGCCAATGATACATTGGTCAAGGGTTTGATCTCCAAAATATATAAAGAACTCACATGACTCCACTCCAAGACAAATAATCCAATTAAAAAATGGGCAAAGGACCTGAACAGATACTTCTTCAAGGAGGACATACACAGGGCCCAGAGACTTATGAAAGGATGCTCAGCATCATTAGCCATCAGAGAGATGCAAATTAAAACCACAATGAGATACCACTTCACACTGGTCAGAATGGCCATGATAAACAAATCAAGAAACAAGTGCTGAATAGGTTATGGAGGAGAGGGAACCCTAGTACACTGTTGGTGGGAATGGAAACTGGTGCAGCCACTGTGGAAAACAGTTTGGAATTTCCTCAAAAAACTAAAAACGGAACTGCCTGTTGACCCAGCTATTCCACTGCTGGGATATACCCTAAGAATCCCGAAACACCAATTCCAAAGAACCTGTGAATCCCAATGTTCATAGCATCAGAATTTAGCCAAGTCTGGAGGCAACCTAAGTGCACATCAATAAATGAGTGGATCAGAAAATCATGGTACATTTACACAATGGGATACTCCACAGCTGAAAGTAATAACAAGCTCCTACCATTAGCAACAACATGGATGGAACTGTCGAATATTATGCTCAACAAAATAAGCCAGTGGGTGAAAGACAAATGCCATATCATCTCACCTATAACTGGAACCTAATCAACAAAATAAGCAAAATAAATATAACCAGTGACATTGAAAAAAATACCAAATGGACAGTAACCAGAGGGAAGGCAAGAGGGGTGGGGTAAGAAATGAAAGGGTCAAGTGAAGGAAGATGTATAAAGGACCCGTGGACAAACCAAAATGGGGAAGGATTGAGAGTGGGAGGTGAGTGTGGTTGGGGCAGCGGAATGTGGTGGCGGGAAAATGGAGACAACTGTACTCAAACATTAAAAAAATAAAAATGTAGCAGATAAAACAACAATATTTATGACTATTTCAAATGTGCATATCCTTTGACATAGTGATACCACTTTGAGGAGGATATATGAATATTTGTATTTATGTTTCTTACTGTAACACTGTTGGAGGAGGCAAAATCTGGAAGCAAATGGAATATCCATGAATAAAGTGATGATTGCATAAATCACAGTACATCCAAAGGACAGTGTTCTGCAACTATTAAAATAAATCAACTAGATCTATTTGACCTGGGTTTTTCTAACATATTATTGAATAAATTGGCAAGTCACAAAGTAATGTATATAATTATATGTTTCATAAAGATAGAAACATAGCATGTATATATGTTTATATATAACATAAATTATATGTTATAATCTATATAACTATATATAATTTATAATATACATTATATGTATATTACATACTATATATTATAAATTATATCTAGTATGTTATGTATATATAGGAAATAGTTTGTGTGTATGTATGTATATGTGTGTGTGTGTGTGTGTGTGTGTGTATATATATATATATATATATATATATATCTGTAAGTAAATAGAAAAAACTGTAGAAAGCTAATGTTATGGTGTTAACACTAGTTTCCCCAAAAGGCAAACATAGAGACAATAAAGACATATCAAAAATTAAATCTTTAGACTATTTTCTTAGTTATGATGATCACTTATTCATGTGTAATTAAAATATTTTAGTTGAAGTAAATGTGGAAAAACCCTATCAAAAATAAGCAAAGAGAAAATTCAATAGTGTTATTTTCACAGGTAAGAAATAGATATTATTAATATATAACTATGGTAATCAGGCTAGGAGCCGTGAGTCTTGATATTCCAGGGTTCTCCAGACTAGCCCTCCACACAGTTGATAGCTACAGCAACCCCTTTCCTGAAACCTCAGAAGAGTTTTGCTCCAGCCCAGGGGTCCCAGACTCAGGGTCCCAGGCCTGGCATCGGTGGTACTCATCTGTCCAGGTCACAGCCTGGAGACTGGGTTCAGCCCTTTCAACTCAGCTGAAAGTCAGCACCCAGCAACTTTTTGTGCTGCTGGGGCTGTCAGGTGTAGGAGGACCCCAAGTCAAGCCACCATGCACAATCGCTGGGTACCCTGCAGCCAGAAGTTGTAACTGTGGCTGCTGAGGGTCATCCCATCTGCCTCCTGGAAAGATGAATGTTTTTGTGGAGCCGAGTCCAGCAAGCCAGGTGCTGTTAAGAGACTGATAGCATTCCAGTGACTTTATCATGTATATTAAAAATTAAACATTTGGAAGGAGAAAGATGGCAGAGAAGTGAATGGGAGAAACGCTGACCTCCTCCCAAGACCAAACTGGAATCGCAACTAAATAGCGGAAAAATCACCTGGAAAACAATGGAACGATATAGGGAGAGGAGCCTTGGAGCTGCAGACAGACAATGGATTCAGCTTTCACACATCTGAACTGGTGAGAAGTTCAGTGAAGGCTCGAGAAGGTGGGCTGGGCACCCACGGGCACCAGCACCAGACGGACAGTGAAACAGCCAATTGGATCCCCCTGAGAAGAACAGGGTCTGAAAAATAAATAGGGCCCCCTAGAGTATAGCAGCTGAAACCAGGAAAACACACAGACAACACGCTACCCCAAAAAGCTTAGGAGCGCTCTCTGCCAGAGACAGGTGGCTGGAGATGCAAAGAGACATTTAAAGGGCCAACGCAAAAATTTGCAGTGGCAGCTGCCTTCCTTGATCTCTGGGTAGAAGCGGCAGGAGAGTGGGCTGTTACCTGAGGAAAGATTGGCAAGGAAAACTTTGTGAAGAGAACTGAGATGGTTGCCGTTGGAGCCCCGGTGATAACTCACCTCCCACTCTGCAGCTACCACCTTGCCCAGGCATAAGAAAATTAACCTGCCTCTTAGGCACTACACACACAGCTGTGGATGTATTGGTTAGGGGCTGAGTGTAGACTGGCTGGAAGAAATAGAGGATCCCTGGCCAAAGGGCACACACAGCTACATGGAGGAACTGGAGATGGAGGGGTTGGGGAAAGAACTGGAGGATTATCTGAGATCCCCAGAGCAGACTCCCTCTCCATTCCGTAGTCCCCATTTGCGCAGGCAGGCCTCACCCCGAAAGAGGCAGAGTGGGTGCAGGCTCCGGAAGGTGTGCAATTACAACACGGTCAGCAGAAATAGTGGATCCCTAGCCCAAGGGGTCACAGAGCTGCCCAGAGACCCTTGGGGAAAGATTGGAGACAGAATTAACCAGAGATCCGAAGCTGACTCCTTCCTGTTTCCATAGTCTCCATTTTGCGCAGGCAGACCATGCCCCCAAAGATCCAAAAGAGGCGAAAGCACACAGTAGAAGACCCTAAACTGACTAGTGCCGGGGCAAGCGCACCGGTGGCAGGTGAGGGCACGAATTCCGGCAAGTATACCATCCCTGGCTGGGGCGAGGGTACTGCCCAGGTCAGAATGTGGGCGTGCCCAGGCAGGGGGGGATCCTGCCATGGCTGGTGAGCTCGATAAAGTGAGCAGGCATGAGAGTACAGAACGATCCTCAGAAATAGAGGATCCCTGGCCGAAGGGGTCACACAGCTGCCCAAAGACCCTCAAGGAGAGACTGGAGACAGTGGCGTTCTGAAGTCCCAGTGCTGACTCTTTCCTAGCTCCCGGTCTCCATCTGGTTCAGGTGGACTACTCCCCTGAGTAACAGAGGCCTACAAGGGCATGATAGTCCCACCATCAGGATGTACTGCTCCACCCTGTCGTCCCTCAGTCTCATAGATGAGAACAGAGTGACCAGACTGACAATCGCAGGAGTCAGACACAGACATTAGATTCCTGGAAGACTCAAACAAATGACCTCATGTCAGATAGGGTCAACAACTGATATCATCAGAGGCAGACCCAGAAAGAAAAGTAAAGAAAGAAAGAAAGAGAAAGAAAGAAAGAAAGAAAGAAAGAAAGAAAGAAAGAAAGAAAGAAAGAAAGAAAGAAAGAAAGAAAGAAAGAAAGAAAGAAAGAAAGAAAGAAAGAAGGAAGGAAGGAAGGAAGGAAGGAAGGAAGGAAGGAAGGAAGGAAGGAAGGAAGGAAGGAAGGAAGAAAAGAAAGGAAGGAAGGAAGGAAGGAAGGAAGGAAGGAAGGAAGGAAGGAGGGAGGGAGGAAGGAAGGAAGGAAGGAAGGAAGGAAGGAACGAAGGAAGGAAGGAAAGAAGGAAGGAAGGAAGAAAGAAAGAAAGAAAGAAAGAAAGAAAGGAAGGAAGGAAGGAAGGAAGGAAGGAAGGAAGGAAGGAAGGAAGGAAGGAAGGAGGGAGGGAGGGAGGGAGGGAGGGAGGAAGGAAGGAAGGAAGGAAGGAAGGAAGGAAGGAAGGAAAGAAGGAAGGAAGGAAGGAAGGAAGGAAGGAAGGAAGAAAGGAAGGAAGGAAGGAAGAAAGAAAGAAAGAAAGAAAGAAAGAAAGAAAGAAAGAAAGGAAGGAAGGAAGGAAGGAAGGAAGGAAGGAAGGAAGGAAGGAAGGAAGGAAGGAAGAAAGAAAGAAAGAAAGAAAGAAAGAAAGAAAGAAAGAAAGAAAGAAAGAAAAAGACCTCCCTACTACCATAGAACTTTAATCCACAAAGTCAGGAAATCTAGACGGATCAATTGAAGCAGAAGCAAAAATAAATTAATAAGTAAGTAAGTAAATAAAAAAATAATAAACTCTCAAAAAATGGGAAGAAGAAGAAGTTCCCCCCAAATGAGGGGAAAAGAGGAATCTCCCCAGAGACACCTAAATGAAATAGAGGAAAGGGAACTATCAGATATTGAGTTCAAAACAATGACTCTAAGGAAGCTCAATGAGCTCAGCCAGCTCAGATAACTATCAGAAACTGCAGAGAAACTATCAGGATGTTACAGCAAACTATATCAACCTAGAAAAGAACATAGAAACTATCAAGAAGACACAAGAGGATATGAAGAATAAGATTTCTCAATAGAACACAGTAGAAGTGATCAAAAGCAGGCTGGATGAAGGCGAGGATTGAATCAGTGAGATGGAGAATAAGGTAGAAAAAAGCTGCCAGAAAGAGCAAGAAATGGAAAAAAGAATCACAAAGAATAAAGGGCATTTAGGGAAATGCAGGACAACATGAAATGAAATAACATCCGCATAATAGGGATACCAGAAGGAGAAGAAGAGGAGCAAGGGATAGAGAACCTCTTTGAAAAAGTAATGATGGAAAATTTCCCTAATTTCAGGAGAGAAAAGGACTCATGGATGAAAGAAGCACAGAGGGCCCCATTTAAGAGAAACCCAATGAGATCTACTCCAAGACACATCACCATTAAAATGACAAACATCAAAGACAAAAAAAGAATCCTAAAGGCAGCAAGGGAGAAAGAGGGAGTACACACAAAGGAGCCCCGATACGGCTAGGAGCTGACTTCTCAACAGAAACACTACAAACTAGAAGAGAATGACAAGAAATATTCCAAGTAATGAAAAGCAAGGGCCTACAACCAAGGCTGCTGTACCCAGCAAGGCTCTCACTTAAAATAGAAGGGGGAAATAAGGTGTTTCCCAGAAAAAAAAAAAGGCTAAAAGAATCTGTCTCCACCAACCCAGCACTACAAGATATGCTAAAGGGACTGGTTTAAAAAGATGAAAAAAAGAGTGAGAAAAGGAAAAACACAGGTACAAAGAGAAAAAATGAATAGGTTTCTATCAGTAATAACTCTCAATGTAAATGAACTAAATGCCCCAATCAAAAGACACAGGATAGCTGAATGGATAAGAAAACATGATCCACACATATGCTGCCTACAAGAGACCCACCTTAGAACAAAAGACCTACACAGATTGAAAGTAAAGGGGTGGAAAAAAATATTCCAGGTAAATGGGCAAGAGAAGAAATCAGGGATAGCAATAATTATATCAGACAAAATAGTTTTCCAAACAAAGGCCATAAAAAGAGACCCAGAGGGACACTTTATAATACTTAGAGGGATATTCCATCAAGAAGACATAAACATTGTAAACTTATATGCAACCAAAATAGGAGCCCCCAAATATACAAGGAAAACCTTAGATGACTTTAAAAAAAGATGTAAACAGCAACACGCTGATAGTAGGGTATTTTAACACCCCATGTCAAAAATGGACAGATCTTCCAAACAAAACATCAACAAGAATATTGTGGAGCTGAATGATGCAAGGAATCAAATGGACTTAACTGATGTATATAGAACCATACATCCCAAAGAAGAAAAATACACATACTTTTCAAATGTGCATGAAACTTTTTCAAAGATACACCACATGATAGAGCACAAAGCAAGCCTCAGCAAATTCAGGAAAATTGAAATAAAACCAAGCACATTCTCGAACTACAAGGGCTTGAAGCTGGAAATCAACCTCAAAAAGAAACTTCAAACACTTGCAAACTCATGGAGACTGAGCAGTAGACTATTAAACAATGAATGGGTCAATAATGAGATACGGGAAGAAATCAAAAAATTTCTGGAAACAAATTAAAATGAACAGACAACAGTCCATAACCTATGGGACACTGAATAGGCAGTCTTCAGAGGAAAGTTCATAGCAATACAGGCTTAATTAAAAGGATAGAAACATTTCAAATAAAAGACCTAATGCTACATCTTCAAGAACTGGGGAAACTGCAACAAATAAATCCCAGAGCAAGAAGAAGGACGGAAATAGTCAAGATTAGAGCAGAACTGAATGACACAGAGATGAAAAGAACAATTCAAAGGATCAAAAAATCCATGAGCTGGTTCTTTGAAAAGATAAATAAAATTGGCAAGCCTTTGAGCAGACTCATCAAGAAAAAAAGGGAGAGGACCCAAATCAATAATATCAGGAACTAAAGAGGAGAAATAACAACTGATACCAAAGAAATACAAAAAAAAAAAATGTAAGAAACTACTATGAACAATTATAAGCCAAGAGATTTCAAAACCTTGATGAAATGAACACATTTCTAGAAAAGTATAATTTTCCAACACTGAAGGAGGAAGAAGAAGAAAGCTTGAACAGACCAATAACAGCTGGGGAAATTGAAGCAGTAATCAAGGAACTCCTGGCACACAGAAGGCCAGGGCTGGATGGTTTCACAGAATAATTTTACAAAACATTTAAGGAAGAGCTAACCCCTGCTCTTCTCAGACTATTCTAAAATATCTAAGACAAGGAAAGACTCTCCGATTCTTTTTATGAGGCCAGCATCAGCCTGATCCTAAAACCAGATAAAGACCCTACAAATAAAGTAAACTACAGGCCAATTTCGCTGATGAACATGGATGCTAAAATCCTCAACAAAATATTGGCAAACCGCATCCAGCAATACAAGAAAAAGACTATACACCATGATCAAGTGGAATTCATTCCAGGGACCCAGGGATGGTTCAATATATGCAAATCAGTAAAGGTAATACATCACAAAAACAAAAGGAAAGACAAAAACCACATGATCATCTTGATAGATGCACAAAAAGCATTTGATAAGGTACAGCACTGATTTATGATCAAAACACACAGCAAAATGGGAATCAATGGGTCATTCCTCAATGTAATAAAGTCCATATATGAAAAACCTACAGTCAATATGATACTCAACGGGCAAAAACTGAAAGCTTTCCCAAAATTTCAGGAACACGACAAGGATGTCCGCTCTCACCGCTTCTATTCAACATCGTATTGGAAGTCCTGGCCACAGCGGTCAGACAAGAGAAAGAGATAAAAGGCATCCGAATAGGAAAGGAGGAAATAAAACTATCATTGTTTGCAGATGACATGATAGTGTACATAGAGAACCCTGTAGACTCTACCAAACAACTCCTCAACCTAATAAGTGAATTTGGCAAAACAGCAGGATACAAAGTCAACATTCAGAAATCAAAGGCATTTTTGTACACCAGCAATGCAATAGAAGAAGAAGAAATCAGAAAAAAAACACCATTCAATATAGCAAGAAGGAAAATAAAGTACCTTGGCATAAATTTAACCAAAGACGTAAAAGACGTGTACGCAGAAAACTTTACAACATTGAAAAAAGAAATTAAGGAAGACACAAATAAATGGAAGCATATACCGTGCTCATGGATTGGAAGAATTAATGTCATCAAAATGTCCATATTACCCAAAGCAATTTATAGATTCAATGCAATCCCTATTAAGATACCAATGACATATTTCACAGAAAGAGAACAGACATTTCAAAAATTTATATGGAACCATAAATGACCCCTAATAGCCTCAGCAATTTTGAGAAAGAAAAACAAAGTAGGAGGGATCACAATACCGGACATCAAACTCTACTGCAAAGCCACTATACTCAAAACAATCTGGTACTGGCACAAGAACAGACCTATAGACCAGTGGAACAGAATAGAAAGCGGAGAAATAAGCCCAGGTCTCTATGTGCACCTAATATTTAACAAAGGGGGCAGAAGCATAAAATGGAGCAATAATAGCCTCTTCAACAAATGGTGTTGGGAGAGCTGGACTGCTACATGCAAAAAATTGAAATTGGATCATCAGCTGACACAATACACAAAAATAAACTCAAGATGGATAATAGACTTAAATATGAGTAGCAACACCATCAAAGTCCTAGAGGAGAACATTGGCAGGAAACTCTCAGATATCCCACGCAGCAATTTTTTCACTGATATGTCTCCTAAAGCAAGGGACATAAAGGAAAGAATAAACAAGTGGGACCTCATCAAAATAAGAAGCTTCTGCACGGCAAAAGACAACATCAGCGAAATGAAAAGGGAACCAACCGTATGGGAAAATATATTCGCTAATGATACATCAGATAGAGGATTGATCTCCAAGATATATAAAGAACTCACGCGACTCCACTCCAAGAAGACAAATGTTCCAATCAAAAAATGGGCAAAGGACCTGGGCAGATGATTTTCCAAGGACGATATACAGAAGGCCCAGAGGCATTTGAAAGGATGCTCTGCATCACTAGCCATCAGAGAAATGTAGATCAAAACCACCATGAGGTACCACCTCACACCAGTCAGAATGGCCATCAGAAACAGATCCACAAACAACAGGTGCTGGCAAGGCTGTGGACAAAAGGGAACACTAGTACAGTGTTGGTGGGAATGCAGACTGGTGCAGCCACTGTGGAAAGCATTGTGGAATGTCCTCATAACCTGAAAACGGAACGGCCTTTTAATCCAGTGATCCCCCTACTGGGACTATACCCAAAGAACAGCAAAACGGCAATACAAAAGAACCTATGCACCCCAATATTCATAACAGCACAATTTACAATAGCCAAATGCTGGACGCAACTTAAATGCCCATCAGTAGATGATTGAATCAAGAATAATGGTACATATACACAATGGAATACTACACAGCAGAAAGAAAAAAAGAACTACTAAACTTCGCGACAGCATGGATGGAACTAGAGAGCATTATGCTAAGCGAAATAAGCCAGGGGGCGAAAGATAAATACCATATGATCTCACCTATAAGCAGAACCTAACCAACAATACAAGGATGCAAGGAAAATAAGACCAGCAACACTGAAAGGAAAAGATATCAACAGAGACAAGAGGGAAGGAGGGAGTGGAGTCAGGGAAAGGAAGGGTAGGGGAAAGTCAAGGAACATATAGCAAGGACTCATGGACAAAACCAAAGTGGAAGAGCTGAGGGAGAGAAGGAGGGAGGGGGCAAGGGAAAGTTGTGGGGGGTAGGCAGAGACAAATGTATTTGAAAAAATAAATTAAAATTAAATTAAAAAAAGTAGTAAAATGTTAATATAACTGCACTATTGAATATGCAAATTCCATGTTAAGTGAATGAAGGATAAAAATTATGCAGAAAAAAAAGATACTAATGACTTATTCCATAGAAAGAGAACAGACATTTCAAAAATTTATATGGAATCATCAATGACCCTGAATAGCTGCAGCAATTTTGAGAATGAAAAGCAAAGCAGGAGTGATCACAATTCTGGATATCAAACTATACTACAAAGCCACTACACACTAAACAATCTGGTACTGGCACAAAAACAGACCCATAGACCAGTGGAACAGAATTGAAAGCCCAGAAATAAGCCCAGGTCTCTATGGGCATCTAATATTTGACAAAAGGGGGCAGAAGCATAAAGTGGAGTAATAATAACCTCTTCAACAAATGGTGTTGCGAGAGCTGGGCAGCTACATGCAAAAAATTGAAATTGTATCATCAGCTGACACCATACACAAAAATAAACTCAAGATGAATAAAAGACTTAAATATAAGTCGCAACCCCATAAAAGTCCTAGAGGAGAAATTTGGCAAGAAAGTCTTAAATATCCCACACAGCAATTTTTTCACTGACATGTCTCCTTAAGCAAAGGTCATAAAGGAAAGAATAAACAAGTGAGACCTCATCAAAATAAGAAGCTTCTGCATGGCTAAAGAAAACAGCAGCAAAATGAAAAGGGAGCCAACTGTATGGGAAAATATATTTGGTAATGATACATCAGATATAGCTTTGATCTCCAAAATATATGAAGAACTCACTCGACTCCACTCCAAGAAGACAAACGATCCAATCAAGAAAATGCACAAAGGACCTGGGCAGGCGCTTTTCCAAGGAAGACATACAGAGAGCCAGGAGACCTTTGAAAGCATGCTCGGCATCACTAGCCATCAGAGAAATGCAGATCAAAACCACCATGTGGTACCACCTCACACTGATCAGAATGGCCATCATAAACAGATCAACAAACAACAGGTGCTGGCGAGGCTGTGGAGAATAGGGAACCCTAGTACACTATTGGTGGGAATGCAGACTGGTTCAGCCATTGTGGAAAGCAGTGTGGAATTTCCTCAAAAAGCTGAAAAGCTAACTGCCTTTAGATCCAGTGATTCCACTGCTGGGACTACATCGCAAGAATCCCAAAATGCAATTTCAAAAGTACATATGCACCCCAATGTTCATAGCAGCACAATTTACAATAGCCCAGCATTGGAAGCAACCTAAATGCTCATCAGTAGATGATTGGATCAAAAAAGTATGGTACATTTACACAGTGGAATACTACGCATCAAAAAGAAAAAAAGAACTACTACACTTTGCGATAGCATGGATGGAACTGGAGAGCATTATTCTAAATGAAATAAGCCAGGGGTTGAATGACAAATATCATATGATGTCACCTAACCAAGCGGAACCTAACCAAGAAAACCAAGATACAAGGAAAATAAGACCAGCAACACTGAAAGGAAAAGAAACCAACAGAGAGAATAGGGAAGGAAGGAGGGGTGGGTGGGGGAAAAGAAAGGGAAAGGGCAAGTCAAGGAACATATAGCAAGGACTCATGAACAAAACCAAGGTGAGGAAGGATTGAGGAAGGGAGGGGGATGGAGAAGGAGAAATTGGTCGGGGGAAGGCAGAGACAAATGTATTTGGAAAAATAATTTTTAAAAATTTTAAAAAATATTAAAGTAATCAATTCTACAATATGTATTGACTGCCTATGGTATGCTTAACATGTTCAGTATTGTGACAAATATAAAGGAAAAAGTAGGCATGGTTCTTGCTCGCAAAACTTTGCAGACTTACTAAGGGACAAATATATACATTATTATTATCTCAAGAGTAGTGTTTTGCTCAGGAGTGGTGTATAAAATATGTGTGTATTGGTTAACAGGAATGTGGTGAATTGGGACTGGATTTGCTACAGAAGAGTTTGTTGGTGTACATGAGGCTGTTTATGCTTCATCTTCTAGCCCTTATCACTTTGATGCATACACACTCAACTTTTCAACTGCTAGGATCTGCATCCCTTGGTTTTAGTGCTTTTTTGAACCATCAGAGATTCCTCTGTTTCCACACATGGTGTCAGAAGAGCCAACGAGTTAATATAGCTGTCAAGCAACCACTGGTGGTACTTGATGTATTAATTCTCCATGTCCCTTGCCCCTCAGGTAGAAAAATTCTGAGCTGCGTGCTCTGCATTGGCTCCCAGAGTTCTCCAATAAGATTACATTGCAATTTTCCCCAATGATGACTCACTTGATAGCATACTCTGTCTTTGACCATCTTAACATTTCTTATCTCACTTCCGCACTCCCTCACCAATGTGTCCTAGGAAACAGGACAACCAAATCTTTATGTTATGGTCATCTTTTGGAGGAACCCAAGCCAGGATAGTGAAATACAGCACACTTGATTCAGACCTTCTAGTTTTTATATATTCATCACTCTATGTGTTTAAGGCAGAGAGAAATTTAATTCTTGGAACTGGTTTAAAGACATGGTATTACTTTCTTGTTGCTTCTCTAACAAGTTACTGCAAACTTAGTAGCTTAAAATTACACAAATTTATTCTCTTAATGTGCTGGGGGTCAATAATCCATTATTAGTTTCACTGGGCTAAGGTCAAGATGTCAGCAGGGCTTATTCCTTCTGGAGGCTCTGAGGATGAATTTTTTTCATTTAGTTTGTGAATTCATTTAATGAATTTTTCATTTCAGCTATTGTACTTCTCACCTCCAGAATTTCTAACTTGGTTCTTTTTTATAATTTATCTCTTTACTCATATTCTTTATTTGTTCATATATCATTCTCCTTGTTTCCTTTGGTTCTTGTCCACTATTTTCTTTAGGTTTTTGAGCATATTTAAAACAATTGATTTAAAGTCTTTGTCTATTAAGTCCAACGTATGTGCTTCCTCAGAGGCATTTTCTGTCAATTTCATTTTTTTCCCTTTGAATGGGCCATACTTGTTTCTTTGTATGCCTTGTCATTTTCTGTTGCAACTAGGAATTTTTAATATTATAAAGTGTTAACTCCTAAAATCAGATTTTAAAATCAGCTCCCTCTTCCCCAGGGCTTTTGCTGTTGTTTATTGTTGAAGGCTTCAGTCATCTGTTTGAAGACTTTTCCAAAGTATTTTTACCAGGACTTTTTTTTTACATGTGCTCACTGAAATCTCTGTATTGTTAATTCAACAGGCAGCTAATTATCTATCAGAGACTTCCTGAACCACTTGGAGCAAAAAAAAAAAAAAAAAAAACACCCAAAAATCAAAACAAAACAACTTTGCAGATTGGCTCTGCATTGGGGTACAACTTTAACACTAAGCAGGTCACCTATTACTCTGCCTTAGGCTTCACATCCTGCTTTTGTGGAGCCCAAAGATCAGCAAGAGGTGCAAGCCTAAGATTATTTCAGGTCTTTTGTGAGCATGCATCTTAGGCTGGACATGTGTGTTGCACTCTGAATTCCCTGGTATTTGTAATAGACTTTCAAAGTCTTTATTATCCCAAGAATATTCTTTCCCAGTCCTCTCCTTCCCAAACTTTTGGGTATGTCTACTGCTTGCCCCATCTTCTGTTCCTTGTACCAGGCAACTATGTGCTGTGTGTCTTTAAATGTTGTCCGTCTTTGCACCTGTTCCTTAGGGAAACACTGGACTGGTCAAAATACACAACGGAATGTTTTTTGGAGAACAAGATTTATATTGTCCCCTCTGCACACCAGTACCAGCAAAGCACACCAAAAACATGGGTCACTGTCCCCATAGCCACCATTGTACTAGGAAATGAAGAATGGCAAGCAGGTAAAGAAAAAAATGCCACAATATTCTCTTAACAAAATTTAGCAGTGTCTACCTTCATTAAGCACTTCCCTGGTTGTTGTAAGATTTTGAGATCCCAGAGTTCCAACAAAATTGATTCTGTCAGTTTTCACAAGCTTAATGTCAGGGACAAATCTTGGATCAGGTTAACCCATCATTTCTATAACCTCATCTCTGCAACTTTCTTACACAAATTAAGGCATATTCATTCTCTCCCCAAGAGGGAGAAACACAAGGACATATTAGTCACTCTATTTCTTTCTGGTGCCTTTAATGTCTTTCCCAAGTAAGTAAAAAGTCCACGGGGGATCTAACTTGCAAAAGTGAATTATTACCAACATTTCTATTTAAGCTATTAGAAGAAGAGGAGAGAATGATAAAAACTGATGTTTTTCAAGCAAGAAACAAAATACACATACTGAACAAAATATGCCATAGTTTTTGTTTCTGTAATTGGACACTAAGCTATAGCAAAAAAGGAAATTATTTTCTTGTATTACTAATTCCATGTTTCTGTACCTTTAGCCTTCACCACAGCTGGTTAAACTTCTTTAGCTGGTTGGATGATTAAAAACTTCATTGTAAGGAATCTGAGCATTAATTGGGTAGTCTTCGATTAACTTTTATGACTGGGAATGGAGCCATACAGAGTCCCATAAGTTCTTATAGTCCTTTCTGCCCCTATTATATACAGTATCCCAGTTTCCTCTTGTTAATCAGGATTAAGCACCATGTCTAAAAGAGTAACCCCCTTTTGGCCTGTAATAAGGTTAGTGACCTGAGGAACATAACAAGATCCAAGTAGCAGCCTCAACTTCTCATTCATTAGAAACATTGCTGGGTCCTCTGGCAGAAATATTGCCAAATTCCTCCTTTGGGAATCAATACCTTTAACCAGCAGATCCAAGAGTTTCAGGGATTTTTCAGCAAAATTTAATGATGGGTTATTAGGTAGACTAGTAAGAGAGGCCACTCTCAATTTCACCCCTTAATTTCCAGACATATGAATTTTGGCTATGATGAAAAGGTACCAATGTTGGTCATTGGTTTAAAGCACTTGTAACATTCTTGAGGACAGTTCCTAAGGTTAGTAACTGTGTAGACGTCCATGTGTAGAACGTCTAACAAGCACTATGGCTGTATCTTCAATAAGTTATTTCAACATTCTATGAGGCCAACTTCTTTTTCAGTAGTGGAGCACATAATAGGAGCAGTTAATTTTATAGTCATGAGAGCAAACCAGAATTCTTTTCCTGAAAAATTAGATATTTGATGAGAACAAATACTATGTGAGATAACATGATAGTGAACAATTCATTCTTTAAATCTATGAATGTTGATACCGGCAATGGTATCATGGGTGGGGATTCCAATCTATATTCAGTATCTGCATACTTCAGTAAGGACAAATTGTTGTTGACTCCATGATGGAAGAGATTGAATGTAATCAATCTCCTGCACCCCTTTGCTTGCCCCTCTCCACCTGAAGTAAATGATGTCATATTAGGGCTAACTATTGTTTCTGCTGTTGGCAGACAAGCCAATCAATAATGATGGTAGCCAGATCAGCCTGAATAAGGCAAAGTCAATGTTGTTGAGCTCATGCCTAACCCTCATTCCTGCTGCCATAGTCACTTTGCACATAGCAGATGACTGATATGCATAGGCTAGCTATTTGGAGTGACCAGCTTTGCATGAGAAAGTGATCAAATTCATCAGATTTGTGCAAGCAGATGGAAAACAAAAGATGTTGGTTTAAGCAAAAGAATAAAGTCATGGATAATCATAGAATTTGGCAAAGCATGGGGAGCCCAGCCTGGCTGAAGACAAGTTTGAGCTTTAGAGAAATATTTGAGGAAAAACAAAGATTAGAAAGAAAGGACATTCTTAAGTTCTATTGAAAACAACAAATATTCATAACTATATGCAGTAATGGATGTTAACTAGACTTACTGAGGTGATCATTTCACAGTGCATACACGTATTGAAACATTATATTGTATGCCTGAAACTAATATAATGCCAATTATATGTCAGTTATAAAAATCTTTTCATTAAATTTTTTAAATTATATTTATTCTATTACAGTTGTCTCAATTTTCCCCCGTTGCCCTCCTCCACCCATCCCACCCTGCTCCCCACTCCCATAGTCTATTCCCACTCTGTTGTCCATGCCCATGGGTCATTCATACATGTTCTTTGTTTAGTCCCTTCCCCTTCTTTCCACCATTGCCATCCTTCCCAATCCCCTCCGGCCACTTTCATTCTGCTCCATGTTTCCATGCCTGTGGTTTATTTTGTTCATTAGGTTATTTTGTTGAATACATTCCACTTATAGGTGAGACCATATGGTATTTGTCTTTCACTGACTGGCATAATATTCTCTAGTTCCATCCATGTTGTCACAAAAGAGAGGAGTTTCTTTCTTTCTTTCTTTCTTTCTTTCTTTCTTTCTTTCTTTCTTTCTTTCTTTCTCTCTTCCTTTCATTCTTTCTTCTCTTTCTTTATTTCTTTCTGTTCAGATACATTTGTCTCAAACCTCTATCTGATGTATTTGAGACAAATGTATTTGAAAAGAAAGAAAGAAAGAAAAAGAAAGAAAGAGAGAGAGAAAGGAATGAAGGAAGGAAGGGAAGAAAGGAGGAAGAAAGAAGGAACTCCTCCTTTTTGTGGCAACATGGATGGAACTGAAGAATATTACGCCAGTCAGTGAAAGACAAGGGGAAGGTAGTCGGGGGAAGGTGGAGACAAATGTATTTGGAAAAATAAATTAATTAAAAAAATACATTTGTCTCCATTTACCTGCCACTACTTTCTCCTGCCCCACCCAGCCCCTCCCCGCCTCAATCCTTCTCCACCTTGGCTTTCTCCATATGTCCTTCACATCTGTCCCTTGAGCTGACCTTTCCACTCTCCTCCCTGCTACCCGCCTCCCTCCCACCTTCCCGTCCCTGTCAGTTTCTTCTTTCTTTCAGTGTTGCTGGTAATATGTTCCTTGCCTGCTTGCTTTGTTGATTATGTTCCACTAATAGGTGAGACCTCTTTCTTTCTTTTTTTTATACAGACTTTATATATTTATTTATTTTTTGAATGTCAAAATCCATTACAAAATATTAAAAAATTTAAATCCATTATGAAGTCTCAACAATTAAAACAACATGACACCAGCAGAGAAATAATCAAGTAGATCAATGAAATAACATGAGCATTCTAGAAACAAGTGTATATAGCTGTCTAAAAATGTAATATATGAATAAATTTATATTTCAACTCAATGGGGAAAATAAGGTTTATTCAACAAATAAAATGCATGGACCACTATTCCTTGAAATAAAACAAATGTAGAACTTTATTTCACACATTATACAAAAAATATTCAGGTGAGTTAAAAATCAATATGAAAAATCTAAGGAGTTTTTGGAGAAAATACAAAATAATTTTTTCTTACTCTGAAGTAAAATATTCAAACCCAGAAGCCATAAAGTAAAATATTTACAATACAACTATGTTAATCATTTACCACTATACAATACTATACATATAAAATAGGTTAGAGGACAAGTAATAGAATAGAAAAGTGTTTGCAACATATCTAAAAAAGGGTTAATAGTTTTTTTATGGAAAAAAAATCCTACAAACATTTAGTCAAAAAATAGAGAAAGGATACCAAAAAGTCATTTAAAGATTTCTTTTAAAAATAAAATAGACTAGAAATATATAAAAACAGATTTAGTTTCTACAAAAAATAAAGTAACAATTGAAATAAAACATCATTGTCACAATCACATTAATAAGTATTAAAAATATTGGTAATATCAAGTATTGGTGACTTTGAATGGAATTGGGTATTCATAGACCCATTTTTTTCATCTTCTTAAAGCAGTCTCTTTGGAATTCTTTGCAATGCTGCTTTGTTTGAGGTGTATTCTTTGAGCCTTCTTTTGTTTGTGAAACTCCTTATTTCACCTTCCATTTTAATTGAGAACCTTGCTGGGTGGAGAAGTCTTGGCTGCAGGCCCTTACTTTTCATGACTTGGAATATTTCTTGCCATTCCCTTCTGGCTTGCAGTGCTTCTGTTGAAAAGTCATCTGCTAACTATATTGGGGCATCCTTATATGTTACTGTCTCTTTCTCCCTTGCTGACTTTAGGATTCTCTGTTTGTCTTTGATATTTGCCATTTTAATTATGATGTGTCTCAGAGTGCCTCATTGGGTTCCTCTTGAATGGTACCAGGACCATGTGTGTTTCCTGGATTTACATGACATTTTCTCTCCTCAAATTAAGGAAGTTTTCCATCATTACTATTTCAAACAGGTACTCTATCCCTTCTTCCTCTTCTCCTTCTGGTATCCTTATTACATGCATATTATTATGTTTCAGGTTGTCCTGCATTCCCTTAATGTCTCTTCATTCTTCTAAAGTCTGTTTTCATTTTCTTGCTCTTTCTGGGAGCTTTAATCTGCCTTGTCCTCAAGCTCGCTGTTTCCATCCTCTGCTTCACCTATTCTGCTTTTGATTTCTTCTACAGTGTTCTTCAGTACAGAAATTGTGTTCTCCATTTCCTCTTGCCTCTTATTGATAGTTTGCATGTCCTTTTTCATGCTGATATAGTTTGAAATGAGTTCCTCATAGTGTCCCTGTAGGTTTTGGTAATTCTGTCTAAGCTCACAGAGCTCAATGAGCTTCATTAGATCCATTGTTTTGAACTCAATATCTGACAGTTTACTTGCCTCTATTTCATTTAGTACTCTTTCTGGGGATTTCTCCTTTCCCTTCAATGCAGGAGGGTTTCTTTGTCCTCCCATTATTTGTGAGACTCTCCTTTTTTGTTTCTGCTTCTTAACTTGATATGTCTTGATTTCCTGACTTTGTTGTGTGAACTTCTATGGTAGGAGACTGCTGTTTTTTTCTTTCTTGATCTGTTTCTGATGATGTCAGATGTTGAACTCGTCTGACCTTAGGCAGTCCATTTGAGACTTCCAGGTCTACTGTCTGTGGCTCTCTCCTTCAGTTGTTAAGCTGTCACTCTGCACTCAGCAGGCAGGATTGGCACCACAGTGTAGGGCAGAGTCCCTCTTGAGGACTAGGTTATTAGGTCCTCTTATGCTGGTGCCATTCAGGAGAGTGGTCTCCCTTAGCCAGATGGTTGCTGCCATATAAGGGAGGAGTCAGCACCAGGATCCCACTGGCTATGCTCTCCTATCTCTCCCCAAAGCCGCTGTCTCCAGACTCTCCTCAAGTGTTTCTAGGTCACTCTGTACCCCCTTTAACCAGTGATCTACTATCTGTTGCTGCCATTGGGTACTCAGCAGTCAAGCTTTAGGACCATTGGACTGGGGCAGAGTCCCTCCTGTGGGTGTGGCTATTGTTTCCTCTCACACTGTTGCCACACAGGGGAGTGATCTGCCTGAGCAAATTGACTGCTGCCATATGGGCAAAGAGTCAGCACTGGGATCCTGCCTGCTACTCTCTCAGTTCTCTCCCCAAAGCCTCCTTCTTCAATCTCTCCTCAGTTTTCTCTAGCCCACTCTGCCCCCACCTTTTCCAGAGACCAGGGTAAGTGGCTGCAAGTAAAAATGTATGTGTTGGCCCTTTAAAAGGCTCTTTTCACCTCCATCTGCCTGTCTCTGGCAGAGAGCAACCCTGCCACTTTTCACAACTGGCTATTATCTGTGTACTTTTGGGGGGCTCAGGTTCTGCAAGCTGGAGATCCTTGCTCATGGTTTAGACCATGCTCTTCTCACAGGGATCCAACTGGCCATTTCAGTGTCTCTCTGGCGCTGATGCCCATGGGTGCCCAGCCCTTCTTCTCAAGTCTCAACTGCACTCCTTACAAGTTAAGTTGTGTTAAAGCTGATTCTTATGTCTGTCTGAAGTAATAAGGCTTCCCTCTTGCTATTGTTCACTTGTTTGTTCCTGGGGATATCTCCTCAATTTAGTTGTAATTCCAGAATGGTCCTGGGAGGAGGTCAGTGTGACTTCCATTCACTCCTCTGCCATCTTGATTTCTCCCAATTTTAAAAATCTTAAAACACAACTACAGCAATACATAGTAGTACTGGCTTAAGTGTATCAAGTCCTTACTCTGTATTTTTCTGTGCACTTTAAATGTATAATATTATTTATTCTCCAATAAAAACCTCTGTGATGTAGATGTTATTTGCAGTTACCTGAGTGTTGTTGCCCTGCTCAAATGCATGTTGACACCCTAATGCCAATGACCTTTATGAGGTTAATTAGAACATAAAGGTGAAATCTTCAGGAATGAAACCAGTGCCCTTATAAGAAGAGGCCAGAGAGCTCTCTAGTACTAATCCTACTTTTCACATATCAGAAGTCTGCAACCAGGAAGAGGGTCTTCCTGGGCATGCTGGTACTGTGACCTTGTAGTTCCAGCCTGTAGAACTACGCCAAACAACTTTTTGTTATAGATTAGCCACCCAGTTTAGGGTATTTTTTCATCACAGTCCAGACTAACTAAGACAGTATTATTATGCCCATTTTAGGGAATAATTTCAGGTGAAGTAATTTAGAATGATTTCAGGCTAAGAATAATTTAGAGCTTATGTAAGAAATTAATAGAGTTTATATTGGTACTGACACACAGAAACCCACAGAAGTTGTTTATCACTGGGCTGTACTGCTTTAGTATTCAGACTAAGTAGTACGGACTCTAATGTTATGTGAAGGAATAACTGAGACGATTTGATCAAAAGGAAAGCTTTAAAAAAGTTAATCTTGCAATGTGGTATAACACAGACTAGTTTCTCTCTCTACTAGGGAATGATTAAGAGGGAGTAAGGTGAAATGGTCTTGAGCCGTGAAGACAGTCTCAGGTTTGTATCTCAGTTCTGTCTCATAACCTACAAAATCTTAACTTATGTGCCATTACTTCCTTATTGGTAAAAATGGACATTTAACCAATTAGTTTTTATCTAATAAAACTGTTTTAAAGTATAAACAAGGTAAGATGTATTATGCTTTAGCCCTGATACAGAGTTGATACTCAACAAATGTTGCTCCTCTTCTTTCCATCTCTTTTTTCTCAGTAGTGAATAATGAAATGTTTTTGAAAGTTTTTCAAAATATGAATCTAATTGATCTAAAATTTGTTAAATTGTACTCTTTCAGAGTATGGGATGGCATTTTGGATACAAATCCATTCAAAAAGTATTTATTTATTACTTATTACATGCCTTTCTAAATACTAGGCTCCAGAGGAACTAAAACTATTGGGCTATGGTCTCTGGCAAATGAATAGATAAGCCTAAGCCAGTGAAATAAATATCCACAGTAAAGTCTGTACCAGGAGGAAAGGAAAATAGTTAAGGGAGTCCACAATGAAGTCTACTGATTATTTAAAATTCAGAAAAACAACAGTATTTCTCAAAACACTTCAATATATTCTTAAGTTATCTTATTAAAGATTTACCAAATAATCTCTCCTCCATGTCCTATCCTCCTCAAAAGCAGGAGTATTGATGGAAAAAATGAAGATCATTGGCTAATTAAGTAGTAATCTGAAGTTTCTCTACTGGTAGTTAAGAAAATAACTGGTAAAAGGGAAAAAACTTAACAAGGGGAATATTTATTATTTGTAACTGTTGGGAAACGCCCCATCTGGTTTCAGGGACTTTAGCCTCACTGACAGGCGAGAGGGCTCCAAGGCTGGAAATAATCATGGAGGCCTTCGGAAAACAGGCAACTGAGGAGACAAAACCTGTCCCCTTGGCAGGGGCACAGCTCCTGCATCCCTCACATCACCTTCTTGGCCAGTTGTTGATGACTGGTAAATTCTCTCAAGAAGAGGAACAACCTAAGCCAGACATTGGCTGGTATAGGCAGCGGGACAAGGACTTGGGGTACCTCTTAGCTTGGCTTGGACATGGCTGGAGTCCTCATTCTATCTGAAAAAAAGTCTCCTTATCTCTTGGTGGCTCCACCCCTCCTACCTGGCTCAGGCTTGAAACAATATTAAAGGCAGGTACAGCCCTAAACTGGATCAGGAGCTTCCCAGGGACAATCAGGCCTAGAAGTAAGTTCCTCAAAGCATGCTTTGTTCTTTTCTCAAAAGCGATGATAACCAGCTCATACTGGGAAGGAGATTTACATTATTCATAGCCCCTGACCTGAGACAGATCTCTTGGGTGCCTCCAATTGTTATCTATGATCTATATCTGTTTTCTGTAAACATAGCCTTTTGACATTGATTGATGAGCTTTGTATCCATACCCCTGTGCATATGGTTCTCAATAAAAGCCTTTGGACATGGGGGTTCATGGTCTTCTCTCCCCTAGAGGGAAGAGCCATGTGCCCCCTCATGGCAAACAGAGAAGTGTTTGTGAAAACTTGTGTTTATTCCCCCCATCCGTGACAACCCTGGGATGAGCTCTGCGGGATTTAGAACTCCACTCCCTCCTCAGCTGGCTCTGGACAGTAACTCTCAGATCCAGGAGCCCTGCACTCTACCATGGCACTCCCCACAATGCATCATTCCCCGCAACACCTAAAAGTTCCAATGATGAGGAGTCAGGGAGGAGAAAATGAAGAATAAAAGAGAGAACTTCTACACTCTTTGAAAATTAATGGAAAATAGTAATTCACTTGAGAATTATAGAACTTAACAATTACAATAAAAATTATAAAATAATTCCCTTTATTTTTTTGAGAGCATGAATGGGAGAAACAGATCAGAAAATGGTTACCATAATTTCCCTATTAGAGTTTCAACTTACCACATTGTCTCAAAAAAAAAAAAAAGCAACTGGAAAACATCATGTTAATATCACTGAATTTTAAGCTTTCTCCATCTGAAATTGCCCCCCTCCCACTGCTTCAGTAAAATTTATCCCATTCTTCTTCTTTATGTGTAGATACAATTACAAACAGAAGCACAGGGTGTCAAGGAGAAGTGTGGCTGGCCCTATCACAAATTAGCCACTGACTTTCATATAGAAGAAACAGCCCTGAAGGAATAAAACTCAGGGGTCAGATATTGAACTAGCAGTCACAGAATCACCTGGGAGGAACAGGATAAGGTGGCTGCACTGTGGGCTAGACTACCAGAGCAGAAATAATATGAAACTTCTTATCATGCTGGAAGAAGCTGAACTTCAAATGTAGAAGAGACATATCCTGGGATATTAAGTACTATCCCTCATCTTTGATACTATAGTTTAAACGAGACCCATACATCTTTTCATTTCTCTCTAAGCAGAATTTTTGTGCAGTGACTGTTTTATTAATTTATTCTCAGGAGAATGTAATTTCCACTTCTGTGATAATCTGTGTAGCCAAGCCTAGCTCCTACACAAGAACTCTATATACCAAGTATTTCATGTACTCACATGACACAGAACACTCTGTTCCAAGTTGTGCAAATAAGAAATGAAGACATTTTAAATGTCTTGCCTGCTCACAATTGACAGCCCTGTACCCCCATGGGAAATTCAGGCTAAGAACTGCAGGGATGTGGTGTTGTTGTTACTCAAGTTTGCAAAGCTTCAGAGATTCACAAGGATGTATTATCAAAGGTGGCAGTTGTCTGTCCAGAATGAAGCATTTTCAAATGCGGCAAATTTTGATGAAAGCTCTCAATCTACTAATAACCTACCTTGTAAAAAATTTCAGTATTTTCTAAGGTAAAAGTGAAGGCTAAGGCTCAAAAGGGGTTCATTGGTGGGGTGCAATCACATTTTGTGAAATATATAATATGATTTAATATTTCTCCTCACTTATACAACTGAGTAAAAGGAAAATTCACATGACCTATCTTCACTCCTATGATATATAGCTCCTCTTAATTAATATAGAGATGTTGGGTCTAAGGCCTGGGAACACTTGCCCAGTAATAAGATAGGAAATCAAATATATAATCATATATATACATATAAAATATACTATACAACATATGCAATTTATATATATATATTTATTGTTAATATATAATATATATTTATTATTAAAACATTATTATACAGTCAGATATACCCCTTCTTTATCCACCTTCAGCCTCTATCCCCACACACAACAACCTATGTTCCAGTCACTGGGTTATATGCTTTTCTTAGAACTCATTTATCAAGTTTCTATGAATTGTATCAGCAGATCTTAACCCTTTCTGCAGCAAGACACATATAAGGAATGACATCTGACTTCTGGCCAAGACAGAAGTGTAGGTAGGCATATTTTACCTCCTCACATAACCAAAAGAAGGACAACAAATTTAAAAACAAAAAAACATTACAACTGCCAGAAAATTAAACTGTAAGAAAGTCTGACAACCAAGGACTTAAAGAAGAAACATTCATTCAGACTGGTAGGAGAGGTGGAGATGGGAAACTGGGGTGGAAAGGATGCTCAGCAAGGTGGCAGAGTGGACAAGATGGAGGCTGGTAGGCCAGGCAGTCCCATGGTCACATGCAGATAAGCCAGGAGGAACAACAGGGGAGCGATACAGGCCACACAACCCACGGTTCCAGGGTGGGAAAAAGAAAGCCTCAAAAATTCTGGCTGTAAAAATCTACTGGGGTTGGAGTGGTAGGAGAAACTCCCAGCCTCAAAGGAGAGTTCATTGGAGGGACCCATGGAGTCCTGAAACATACACAAATCCACCCACCTTGGAACAAGCACCAAAAGGGCACAATTTGTTTGTGGGTAGTGGGGGAAGTGACTGAAAGAGGGTGAGAGCCAAGCAAGCAGCATCGTTCCGTCTCCAACCCCTCCACTGCATACAGTGTCACAATAGAGCTAACCAGATTTCCCCTCCCTGGTGAATCCCTAAGTCTCTACCCCTTATAACATAACAGGTGCACTGAGACAAAGAAATATGGCACAAATGAAAGAATAGATTAAAACTCCAGAAAAAGAATGAAACAATGAGGAGATAGCCAACCTATCAGGTGCAGAGTTCAAAATACTGGTAATAAGGATGCTTACAGAAATGGTTGAGTATGGTTGCAAAATAGAGGAAAAAGTGAAGGCTATACAAAGTAAAATAAAGAAAAATATACAGGGAACCAACAGTGAAGGTAAGGAAAACAAGACTCTGATCAACTATCTGGAATAAAAGGAAGAAATAAAAATTCAACTGGAACAGAAGGAAGCAACAAGAATTCAAAAAAAAAAAAATGAGGAGAGGGTTAGGAACCTCCGGGGAAACTTTAAATGTGCTAACATCTGATTCATAGGGATGCCAGAAGAAGAAGAGGAAGAGCAAAAAAATGAAAATTGATTTGAAAAAATAATGAATGAGAACTTCTCCAATCTAGCAAAAGAAATAGACATCCAGGAAGTCCAGGAAGCTCAGAGTCCCAAAGAAACTGGACCCAAGGAGGAACACACCAAGACACATCATAATTAAATTAGACAAGATTAAAGATAAGAAAAGAATCTTAAAAGCAGTGAGAGAAAATGAGACAGCTACCTGCAAAGGAGTTCCCATAAGGCTATCAGCTGACTTCTCAAAAGAAACCTGACAAGCAAGAAGGGGCTGGAAAAAAGTACTCAAAGTCATGAAAGTCAAGGATCTATATCCAAAATGATTCTATCCAGCAAAGCTATCATTTAGAATGGAAGGGCAGATAAAGTGCTTCTCAGATAAGGAAAAGTTCAAGGAGTTCATCATCACAAAGCCCTTATTATATGAAATGTTAAAAGGACTTATCTAAGAAAAAGAAGATCAAAACTATGAATAGTAAAATGACAGCAAACTCACAACCATCAACAACTGAACTTAAAAAACAAAACCAGAAACAAACTAAGCAAACAACTAGAACAGGAACAGAATCACAGAAATGGAGATCACATGGAGAGTTATCAGCAGGAAAGGGGAAGGTGGAAAACAGGAGAAAAGGTGCAATGAATTAGAAGCATAAGTGGTAGGTACAAAATATACAGGGGGAGGTTAAGAATAGTATAGGAAACAGAGAGGCCAAAGAACTTATATGTATGACCAGTGGACATGAACTAAGAGGGGGGATGCTGGTGTGAGGGGTTGCAGGGCAGAGGAGGGTAAAGGGGAGAAAAATAGGACATCTGTAATAGCATAATCAATAAATTATACTTAAAAAAAAGAAAACCAAAAGGAATGAAATCTCCATGCACAACAATACAACTCATATGATCAAGCCCAAATTTTGACAAACTCCAAAATTCTGCAGAGGAGTAAAAAAGTGTAACAATTCAAAGAAACCCAAATATGAACTACAGGAAATAGGCAGCTGGTGAGACATGATTCCCTCTGAGTGAACTCTTGAGTGCTAAGTTATCCCACTCAAAGCTAAGGGGTGATAATGAATAATTATAGGGATAACTTTGAATTTTCTCTAACTTTAAAAGGGTGAAACATTTTCAAATTTTTGGTGCTTTATTATATTTGTCATGGGCTACAGAAATACTGCTTTAGTCCTTCCTACTTTTGCATGCTAAAATGCTGACCCTTATGAATTGCTAAAAAATCTTATCATCCAAGGTTCAATTTAAATGTACTCCTGTAATGAACCAGATGCTATGTGTGCCTCCATCAAATCCTATCTCCATATACCACTCCAGCTTATAACACTTTGTCTGAGGCTTTTAACTGGCTGTGCGGGAATGAACACAGCCCACATGCCAGACAGTTCAGAAGTATTGAGGAACTGACACCCTTAGACAGAGCTCTCAAACAATCATGAACACGATTTGGTAAATAAATACCTCATATTCCTTCCCCCTTAAGTAGAACAACACTGAGATGTGTTCTTTACCATCGTTCTGAGGGCCCCTGTGTGACTGAATCCCAAATGTCCATAACAGTTATTTGGTTAGCATCTTGTTTGGCTTCCTAGGATCACTTTTCAAATTAACTTGTGTTCAGATACTACTCTTGATATCTACCTCTAGGGGAATCCAGTCTAAGATTTATTGGAAACACTTCCTCAATGGCCCCATAGAAAATAAATCTTCCTCATTCTGTGCTACTTTAACACTTTGTTATATACAGGATTGTGCCGTACAAGATATAAAAAAAGACAAAGTGAATTATACATACATCTGCTCCCACCCCCAAGGCACCTGAAGATAAGAATTATGATTTCTCAAGGTTGGCAAGATGGCAGAGGAGTGAATGGAAGTTCCACTGACCTCCTCCCAAGACCAATGTGGAATTACAACTAAATTATGGAGAAATCAACTGTAATGAACAAAAGAACAATAGTGAGAGAGAAGACTTATAACCTTAGACAGACAGAACTATCAGCTTTAGAACAACCTGACTGGTAAGGAGTGCAGTAGAGACTCAAGAAGGCTGGCTGGGTGCTCACGTGTGACAGCACCAGAGGGATTTTAAGAGGCCAGTAAAATCCCCCTGAAAAGAGTGTGGTATAAACCATAAGCAGGGATCTCCAGCCTACAAAACAAGAGCACAAAAATACATATATAACAGCCAGCTGCAAAAAGTGGCAAGTCTTCTTTCTGCCACAGATGGGCAGCTTGAGACACAAAGACTTATGTGTTAAAGAGTCAACACATAAATTTTTCTTTGCAGCCACTTATCCTGGGCTCTGGCAAAGGTGAGGGCAGTGTAGGGTAGAGATGCCTGAGGAGAGAATGGGGAAGGAGGTTTTGAAGAGACAACTGAGGGAATAGTCAAAGGGATCCCGGTGCTGCCTCAACCCCCATATGGCAGCAGCCATCTTGCTCAGGCAGACCACTCCCCTGAGTGGCAGCATCATGAGAGAATATAATAGCCCTACCTCAAGAAGGAACGCTGCCCAGGCCCTGTGGTGCTTAAGCCTGACTGCTGAGTTCAGAGTGGCAGCCACAGGTAGTGGATCCCTGGCTGAAG
The DNA here is from genome assembly GCF_021234165.1 of Pteronotus mesoamericanus. Taxonomy (NCBI): domain Eukaryota; kingdom Metazoa; phylum Chordata; class Mammalia; order Chiroptera; family Mormoopidae; genus Pteronotus; species Pteronotus mesoamericanus. Next base: position 7,692,836 of record NW_026555072.1, read on the forward strand.
AGGGCACAGAGTGGTCTAGAGACATTGGAGGAGAAACTGGGGCCAGAGGCTTTGGGGGAGAGAACTGAGAGAGTAGTCACTGGGATACAGGTGCTAAGTCCTCTCCCATATGGCAGCAGCCACTGGGTTATAGCAGACCACTCCCCTACAAACATCAGCAACCTGAAGGTAAAAAACAGCCCCCACCACAGGAGGGACTGTGCCCAACCCTGTGGTGCCTAAGGCTGACTGCTGAGTGCACAATGACTAGGTTAACAACTGAAGGAGTCAGACACAGATAGTAGATTCCTAGAAGTTTCGAAAAGACTGCCTAAGGTTAGACAGTGTCAATATCTGACATCATCAGAGGCAGATCCAGAAAGAAAAATCAGCGGTAAATATTAGAGGGTACCAAGATGAAATCCACAGTAGTGGTCTCCATGATTTGTGATATTTTCTTTACTACATAGCATTTTAATATTCATTTTGAGTCCATCGAGTTTCTTCACATTAAGTCATTAGATTTTATACTAACAGTTTATTTCTCTCCTTTTTTATAATAGTCTTAGTCTCTTGACAGCCTTACTAATACTGGTTCATTTGCTATAGATAGTGGGATTGCAGGAGAAATATATTTTTGCAAAGATGGGTTTGCTTCCTGGGCTTTGTGGTTTTTCTCTGGCAGTACCTACAGAAAAAATGCACAAGACATCATGGGCAGAGTGACCTTCAATCAACCAGCTGGAGAATAGGACCCACGAAAGAACAACCAAAGAATAATCAAAAGCCAATTACTCCAGAGAGCCAATCAAATAATGGGAAGACAAAGAAACCACACCCCATCAAAAGGAAAGGAGGGATCCCAAGAAAGAGTACGAAATGAAATAGAGGCAAATAACTATCAGATATTGAGTTCAAAGCAATGGAACTAATGAAGCTCAATGAGCTCAGTGAGCTCAGAGAGAATTACAAAAAACTACAGGGAAACTACGAGGAACTTACTGAAAACTATATCAGCATAGAAAAGGACAAACAAACTATCAACAAGAGGCAAGAGGAAATGAAGAATACAATTTTGGAATTGAAGAACAAAGTAGAAAGAATCCAGAGCATGCTAGAGAAAGCAGAGTACTGATTCAGTGAGCTGGAGGACAAGGTAGAATAAAGCTCCGAGAAAGAACAAGGAAATGAAAGAAGATTCTAAAAGAATAAAGAGGACACTTAGGGAAATGCAGGGCAACCTGAAGCATGAAGCATAATAATATCCATATAATAGGGATACTAGAAGGAGAAAAGGGGGAAGGGATAGAGGAGCTGTTTGAAATAGTAATGATGGAAAACTTCCCTAATTTGAGGAGAGAAAAAGTCACAAAAGTCTAGGAAACACAGATGATCCCATTCAAGATGAAACCAAGGAGGCCCACTCCAAGACATATCATACTTAAAATGGTAAATATCAAAAAGACAGAGAATCCTAAAGGCAGCAAGGCAGAAGCAGATAGTAACATACAATGGAGCACCAATAAGGTTAGCAGCAGACCTCTCAACAGAACCACTACAAGCCAGGAGGGAATGGCAATAAATATTCCAAGTAATGGAAAGCAAAGACCTGCAACCAAGACTACTCTACCTAGCAAGACCTTCCATTAAAATGGAAGGTGAAATAAGTTTCCCAGACAAAAGAAGTCTAAAGGAATACACCTCCCCCAAATCAGCACTGCAACATATGCTAAAGGGACTGCTTTAAGAGGACAAAGAAAGAGTGAGAAAGAGAGGAACAAAGGGAAAAATAAATAAGTAACCATCAATAATAACTTTAAATGTAAATAAATTAAATGCTCAAATCAAAAGACATCGGGTAACTGAATGGATAAGAAAACATAACCCACACATATGCTACCTAGAGGAAACCCACCTCAGAACAAAAGACCTACACAGACCAAAAGTAAAGGGATGGGAAAAAATATTCCAAGTAAATGGACAGGAAAAAAAACCCAGAGTAGCAATACTTACATCAGACAAAATACATTTCAAAACAAAGGCCATAAAAAGGGACCCAAAAGGACACTTTATAGTACTCAAAGGAAGAATCAATCAAGAAGACATAAACATTGTAAACATATATGCATCCAGAATAGGAGCGCACAAATACATAAAGAAAATCTTGGGAGATTTCATGAAAGATATAGACAGCAACAAACTGACAGTCAGGGATTTTAACACCTCACTGTCAACAATGGGTAGATCTTCCAAGCAAAATATCAACAATGATAGTGTGGAAGTGAACAACGCATAAAATCAAATGGAGTTAACTGACATATATAGAAACTTTCATGCAAAAGAAGCAAAATGCACATTCTTTTCAAATGCACATGGAATATTTTCAAAGACAAACTATGATAGTACAAAAAAAAGAAGCCTCAAACAAATCCAAGAAAGTTGAAATCATAACTATAAGCATTTTCTTGGACCACAGTGGCTTCAAACTAGAAACCAATCTCAAGGAAAACACCCAAACACATTCAATCTCATGGAGACTGAATGGCATGCTATTAAACAATGAATGGGTCAATAATGAGATCAAGAAAAAAAACAAAATGTTTCTGGAAACAAATGAAAATGAACACACAACAGTCCCAAAACAATGAAACACAATGAAGGCAGTCCTGAGAGGGACATTCATGGCAATACAGTCCTACCTATAAAAGATAGAAATATTTCTAATAAATGACCTAACCCTTCAGCTTCAAGAATTGGAGAAACAACAAGAAACAAAGCCCAGCGCAAGAAAAAGAAGGAAATAATCAAGATCAGAGCAAAATTGAATGGCATAGAGACTAAAAGAACAATTCACAGGATCAACAAATCCAAGAGCTGTTTCTTTGAAAAGATAAACAAAGTCGACAAGCCTTTAAGCAGACCAAATTAAAAAAAAAAATGGAAAGGACCCAAATAAATAATATTAGAAATGAAAGAGGAGAAATAACAACTGATACCACAGAAATACAGAAGATTGTAAGAAATTACTATGAACAATTATATGAATTATATGCCAAGAAATTTGAAAACCTTAGTGAAATGGACACATTTCTAGAAAAATTCAACTTTCCAACACTGAATGAAGAAATAGAAAGTTTAAACAGACCAATAACAGCTGGTGAAGTGAAGCAGTAATCAAAAAACTCCTGGCACGCAAAAGCCCTGGACCAGATGGTTTCACAGGAGAATTTTACAAAATATTTTTGGAAGAGCTAACCCCTGTCCTTCTCAGACTATTCCAAAAAATTCAAGAAGAGGAAAGACTCCCAAACTCTTTTTATGAGCCTTGTTGTGAACTGTCAATCTTAATTTTAGGGACGGATGGCTGAGTAGTCAATGACAGGTAAGACCCCTCGATGGCAGGGGAAATGTAAGACAGGCACAGTCACATGGAGGTCATCAGTGAAGGAACTGGGGGACATGGAGAAGTCCCCCTCGGGCCATGGAGGGCAAAAGACCCTCAACCCTCGGCTTTGTCACGGCTGGAGTCCTCATTGTATCTGAAAGAAGTCGTCTTTTCTCTTGGCTGCTCTGCTACACCTACCTGACCATGACCAGGTCAGTGAAACAATACTAGAGACAGGTACACCCTTAATCTGAATCGGGCGGTTCCCTGTGGCAATTAGACCTGGAAATGGAATGCATTAAATCCTATCAAACTTATTTTGCTAAGAATGCCTCGAGTTAATGAGTACTTATGTTTGGGGTCAAGCATAGAATGTAATCAGTTTCCCAAGTTACAGGGCCAAATGGGTGTTATCCTGTCTACCAGACCCTGACCTGAGGCAAATCTCTGTGTTCCTTCAATCACAGCCTTTTGACATTGATTAATGAGCTTTGCATGCATGCTATATACCCTTGTGCATAATGTTCTCAATAAAAGCCATTTCAAGAAAAGAGCACAGGGCATTTTCCACTAGATGTAATCACCACCCTCATTTCCTGGCAGACCAAGAAGTGTCTGGAATTACTTAAATTCCTCCATCTGCGGTGACCCGGTAGGACTCTGCAGGAATGGGGTACCGACCATCAGAGGCCACCATCATCCTAATACCAAAACTAGATAAAGGTACAACAAAGAAAACTATAGGCCAATATCACTGTTGAGTATAGACGCTAATCCTCAACAGAATATTGGCAAACACATCCAGCAATACATTAAGTTCATCCAACATGATCAAGTAAGACTCATCCCAGGGATGTAAGAATGGTTCAAAATTCACAAATCAATCAATGGAATACATCACATTAAAAAAAAAAGGAAAGACAAAAATCACATGATCATACCAATAGATGCGGCAAAAGCATTTGATAAGGTACAGAACCCATTTATAATGAAAACACTCAGTAAAGTGGGAGTAAAGCGGACATACCACAACATAATAAAAGCCATATATAGAAAACCTACAGCAACATCATATTCAACAGACAAAAACTAAAAGCTTTGCCACTAAGATCAGGAACAAGACAAGGTTGTCTGCTTTCACCACTTCTATTCAACATAGTATTGAAAGTCCTAGTCACAATGATCAGACAAGAAAAAGAAACAAAAGGCATCCAAACTCAAAGGAGAAAGTAAAACTTTCATTGTTTGCAGATGACATGATAGTGTACATAGAAAACTCCATAGGCTCCAGCAAAAAACTAGTTGACCTAATAAGTGAATTTGGCAAAACAGCAGGATACAAAGTCAATATTCTGAAATTGAAGATGTTTTTGTACACCCAAAATGAAATATCAGAAGCAGCAATCAGGAAAAAAATCCCCTTTCCTAATAGCAACAAGAAAAATAAAGTACCTAGGAATAAACTTAAACAAGGAAGTAAAAGACCTGTATGCATAAAACTATACAACACTGAATAAAGAAATTAAGGAAGACACAAATAAATGGAAGCATATACTATGTTCATGGATTTGAAGAATTAACATCATCAAAATGTCTATACTACCCAAAGCAATTTATAGATTCAATGCAATCCCTATTAAAATACTAATGAAGTATTTCACAGACATAGAACAAACACTTCAAAAATGTATATGTAACCATAAACTACCCCGAATAGCCACAGTAATTTTGAGAAAGAAAAAAAAAAAAGTAGGAGGGATCCCATACCTGACATCAAACTATATTACAAAGCCACTGTAATCAAAACAGTCTGGTACTGGCATAAGAACAGACAAATAGATCTATGGAATAGGAGATAGAACCCAAAAATAAACCCATATCTCTATGGTCAGTTGGTCAATTAATATTCAACAAAGGGTGCAGAAGCATAAAATGGAGTAAAAACAGCTTCTTCAGCAAACAGTGTTGGGAAAGCTGGACAGCTATATGCAAAAAAATGAAACTCAACCACAAACTTACACCACACACACAAAAATAAACTCAAGATGGATAAAAGACTTAAATGTAAGTTGTGACACCATAAAAGTCCTACAGAGCAAAGGCTGGAAACTCTCAGATAACCCACACAGGAATATTTTCACCAATATATCCCCTAGAGCAAGGGACAGAAAGGAAAGAATAAACAAATGGGACCGCATCAAAATAAGAAATTTCTATGCGGCTAAACAAAATATCAGCAAAATGAAAAGGTATCCAAGCATATGGGAAAATATATTTGGCAATGATTCCTCGGAGAATTTGATCTTGAAAATATATAAAGAACTCACACTGCTGTACTCCAGGAAGATAAACCATTCCATTAAAAAATGGGCCAAGGACCTGGACAGACGCTTCTCCCAGGAGGACATACACAAGGCCCTGAGACATATGAAAGGACACTTATCATCACTAGTAATCAGAAAAATGCAAATTTAAACCACAATGCGATACCACTTCACAGTGTTCAGAATGGACAGCATAAACAAATCAACAAACAGCAAGTGCTGAATAGGTTGTGGAGGAAAGTGATCCCTAGTACACTGTTGGTGGGAATGCAGACTGGTGTAGCCACTGTGGAAAACAGTTTGGAATTGCCTCAAAAAGCTAAAAATGGAACTGCCTTTTGACCTAGCAATTCTAGTATTTGGATATACCCTAAGAATCCCAAAACAGCAATTCAAAAGTGCCTATGTGTCCCAATGTTCATAGCAGCACAATTTCCAATAGCCAAGTGCTAGAAGGAACCTAAGTGCCCATCAGTAAATGAGTAGATCAGAAAACTATGGTACATTCACACAATGGAATACTATACAGCAGGAAAGAAAGAAAGAAGGAAAGAAAGAAAGAGAAAGAGAAAGAAAGAGAAAGAAAGAAATATGATATGATCTCAGCTATAAGTGGAACCTAATCAACAAAACAAACAAGCAAGGAAAATATAACCAGGAACAATGAAAATAACAAACAAACAAACCGACAGTAACAAGAGGGAATGAGGGAGGGGTTATTTCAGGGAAAAGAAGGGGAAGGGTCAAGTCAAGAAATATGTATAAAGGACTCATGGACAAAGCCAAAGTGGGAAGGATTGATGGTGGGAGGTGGAGGTGAGTGAGGCAGGGGAAGTGTTGGTGGGAAAATGGAGACAAATATATTTGAACAACAAAAAAATATAAATTAGAAAAAATAATTATGATTTCTGTTTATCTCTGTCCTCAAATTGCTCATCACTGCACTTTGTACTTTCCTAGTACTGCATACATATTTGTTAATTGGAATTAACACAAATATACTTATGGCATGAAATATAGGAATTAGTAATGTTTTTCTACTTAGGATATTATTTAAAAACAAATATTGAGAAGAGATTGGAGGTTTAGTATCAAAATAATAGCTAGCTAAAGTGTTTCATTCAATTTTTTTCAGATTCCCTTTAAAAATGTACAATAACTTGACCAAAAGGAAAATATTGTGGTAGCATGATAAACTAATTATGAGAATAAGACAGTACAATAAACCAAGGTGGAGAGTCCAGCATAGTGTAGAAACAAGATGAGTTTTTCATCTGTTACACCACAGATATGTGTTGACTTAAGGAAGGCAATCGAGAGCAAAGGCATACTGAAAATTGAAAAGATAGCATAACTTGGAAGTAGGTAGAAAGAAGTTAAGGCAGCCACCATTTTGCCTCTAGCTCAAAGCACAAAAATACAGTAGAACAAAAGCTATTCTCATATCATTCATTATATAAGAACTATTTTTACAGGGAGGCATCATCCTCTCAATTCTTTCTTCAGCTTCCTTGTATAGACTTTCATGTGCAACATCATGAGCAGTTGAAAGCAGTGGTGAGGGTGAATAATGGACTGAAACATACTGGAATACCTTCTAGGGCAAAGCATGCTAGCTAAGGACAGAATACAGGGGTAGATTGCCCTAAACCAACCTGGTAAAGAAAGAGCTTCTATAGAATAGATCATTGCATGATGGTCAAGAGCATAGATGCTGAAATCAGACAGACCTAGGGTAGGGTTTCACCTCTTACTACTTGTTGCAAGACTTTGAGTTACTTAATTTAGCCAAACCTTAGTTTTCTTATAAGAAATGTGTGATAAGAAAAGTAACTCTCTTATAGAGCCGTTATGAGGATTAAATGAGACAAGTAATGTAAAGATCTCCAGAAGTACCTGGTAGAGTAGCCAGGATTATTTCTTCCCCTTTCTTTCCCTCCTTCTCCCCCATCCGCCACACCTCCATTTTAACACAGTCATCACTCGTGCATTCTAGAGTCAAAAAAATGAGAGAATTGAAGATGACAATTTTCCACTTCAGTTCACCATATCTATGAGAAATTAATACTTACAAAGCAGTGAATTTGGGGCTCAGCCTTATACAAATTAAACTAACATCTGGCTTTATAGCTGCAAAGGAAATTCTCTCAGTTTCAAAGTGCATGGTCAGAGTGAATGAGGGTGATCAAACAACTATCTGTTACAAATACGGGACCAGTATAAATTGCTCCTCATTTGGTACTATTGGAAATGAAACAATTGATAATACAGGGCCTAGGAAACATTCTATTCTACTTATAAGAGAAAATAATCCTGCCCAAAAAATAGAAAAAGGAAACAGTCAAATGTAAGCACAGCAGAAATTGAAAGTAATATTTTAGAAAATTTGTGCTCTAATTTTAATAAAATTCTAGATAATAATGCTAATTTAGAGCAGACCTGTGATAAGAAAAAATATCAGATATGAATAAACCACATGTTGCATATGAATAAATTACAAGATAATAAAAAAGGTAGGATTGAAATATACACATTGGAGTCAGAATTAGAAAAAGGATCCAGAGACAAGAGCACAGAGTGTGCTGCATTAGTAATAGAAAAAAAAAAAACATTTCCCATTTTATTAGAAACACCTGCACTCTTAAAGCTCCACAGAGTTCTGGGTTTGCCAGATGAAAAACTGAATGAACCACCCAGCCTTTCACCACTGCCATGGGCTTGATTTCCATAGTAGTCTTGCTCAACTTGAAATTAGCAGGAGCACAGTTTCCAGAGCCATTGCAACTTTTGTCAACATTGCATAAATAAAGTCTCAGGAACTGTGTGGGGATTAAGAACATATCTAGAAGCAAGATAGTCCCTGGTTCCATTTAAGAAACAAAATACATAGGAATGTGGAACCAGAAAACAAAAATCTTTCAATTCTCTGGTTTATACTACCACTATAAACTGACTAAGTCAATAACCAATGACACCATTACAACCACTTTATAGTTAGGATAAACAGAACAGCTTGACAGGAAAAGGTACTGCAGGTAGGGAGGCAGGGAATAAAACACAGTCCAAATTCCAAGGGATATTTGCTTGCCATGCAAGGGAAATCTTGTCATTAGAAGTTCAAAACAAACGAGCCATGAACAATCTCTTTTTCTAACACCTGACTTTGAAAGAAGATGGCTTTAACAATTGAGTGTCAATAGACTCACCCAGGTAAAAAATACATGGGTATTTAACTTCTTTTTTAAATTCATCTCTGAAGAATTTATTTTTTAATTTAATCTTTATTGTATTTTTTCCATTACCATTTAGTCCCCTCATATACCCCCAGCAATCACCACACTGTTGTCCACATCCATTAGTCCCTTTTTCATTTTTTTCTCATTATGCTAAGTGAAATAATCCAGAGAAAGACAAATACCATATGATTTCATTCATATGTGGAATCTAATGAACAAACTGAACTAACAAGTAAAACAGAGACAGACTCATAGATGGAGAACAGATGACAGCTAGTTGGAGGGAGAGTTAGGGGGTAGAGGAATTGAGCCAAAAAAAAAAGGGTATTTAATTTCTAGGAATAGTCCCTCATGAGGATGTCTCCACTCACTAAAATATTAACCTTTTGTTATTAGACATTCTAGAGAAACTCAGTCTTTTACTCTTCCTCTGAACATTACTTTAAGATTCTACACTCTAATTCCATCAGTCAGTTCAATAAGGCAATAGGCTTTTTGGACAACTGGAGAAAATATGGAAGCAAACAAAAGAGTTCAAATTAGGTATTTACAGGTAGCTCACGTACTTATAGTGTCAAAATCAAGCACATTCTAAAGCCTGGTTTCTAATTTGTTTCTAACAGTAAGTTTAAAAAAATTCATCATCTTAGCTAGGCCACTCTGGGTTGCTATAGAAACGGACCCCTCTCCTACCTCATATTTTACTGTTCACAGTTTTCCATGTGAATCTTCACTATGTTGCTTCTTTAACTGACTGAAGAGGCAGTTTTTATATTTTTTTCCACCACTCATATCACCACTTACAAAGACTATAAAGGTTGATATTTCCTCTTCCTTCTGGGTACAAAGTGAAATAATTCAATAGAGTAATTATAATAAACAATTTATCCCATTCAGGTTTACTGTCTCATCCTTGCTTTCTTTCCCTAGAGCATTAGAAATCCATCACTGGTTTGAGATCTCTTTAAAAATGCATGAAGGGAAGAGAATTGGCAACACAGTTAAATGAATTTAATTCATCCAGATTTTACATTATTAACTCACTTCCGAAAAGCTGAATGTGGGAAATGATGGAAGAAGAAAGTGGAACTAAAATTGGACCATTGATCCTGGCAGTCTCTGAGCTAAGTAGATGTGGGAAACAGTCTAGGAAAACTGTAAATGTCTTTTGACAACAGAGATACAGAGCATTCATTTATTTTAATCAGTATGAGATATGTATTCAGTGAACCTTCCCCACTTACTACTCAATGCATTGAACCATGATCTTGACTTAACCAATGCCAAAGTTGGCAGTCTCACAGTCCAGAATTGTTTGAAATGGCATATAAGAGCAGCAGGGTCTTCTTTTCCTTTGTTGTTAAGAAGAAACAGGGAATGCCTAGAAACCAATGGAAGAGGACACTGGGTATTAAAGTGATTACACACAGGCTCTGAGATTCTGCCTTTGAAAGGGACAGGAAGAAGTCAATATACATAATAAAGTATACTGGCAATGAAAGAGAGTTCTGAATGCATTTGCTTCAGAATTGTTCCAAGGGGAGAATAGCAGAGACAGTTATCCTTTCACTTGCCATTTGAATGTTTAATGTTCAAAGATAGACCTTCCAGTATCAAACGCATAAATTCTATTTCATTTAGCCTTTGCCTTTATCTTTATTTTATTTGGTCTTTGCTTTTCTACAAACATTAACACCTTTCTGGCTACTAATGCACTGCTCACTTGGTAAGTGACTCAGTCTATTTATTGCAGATTATTAAGAAGCCAAATGACCACCCTTTTTAAAAAAGTGACTGAAACCTGTGCTACCTGACCACAGCCCTCTTAAAATGATGGTGTTATAACCAAGTGGTCTCAGAACACGGGGTATAGTGAGATATCTTTTAAAATAAACAGGAAACTTAAAACATTTCATGATAATAAGAACTAGACTCCTCATATTCACTCATGACAGAGACTTATTATTCTTATTTGGCTATTAAAGGAAGGAGTAACTGAAGAAGACTGAACATTTTGGAGAACATTGAAATTGTACATGCAATTTAAAATTTTTTGTTGTGATATATAACCTTTATTCAGAAAAAAATTAAATACATGTGTGCAGTTTCACAAATAATAATAAAATAAACCTATTTTAAATGTCACCTAGGTCAAGGAGAATGCCACCAGCATTTTGGAAGCTCCCCACATACTCTTTCCCCAGTCATCTCTCTCTTCCTCTACACTAGAAGAAAATACTGTTCTGACTCTTGTGAAAATACTTTTCTGGCTTTACTTGATAGTTTTACCATTTTGATATGTCTCCATAAACAATATGGTTTGGTTTTAGTTGTTTTTAAATTTTATACAAATAGAAATAATTGTCCATATATCCTTTTGTTCAACCCTCACTGAGAGTCACTTGTGCTGTAAAAAAACTGCATTTATTTTTATTGATATATGGTCTTTTTTGAATTAGTATCTCAATTTATTTATTAATTCTTTCTGGAAAAACATTTGGCCTATTTCCAGTTGAGTTATAAGCAATTCTGCTGTAAACATTCTGGTATATATATATATTCTGGGGTATACATACATACCTGAGTTTCTCTAGGACATATGTAGTAGAAGCACTGAGTTATAAATTGTGGACATCTTCAACTGTAATTGATAATGTTACATTGTTTTCCAAAGCAGCTATACCAATCTTTACCTCTTCTCACTCTCAGAAGTGTATGAGATTTCTCATCACTACACATCTCTACCCATACTTGTTATTGTCAAACATTTTTTAAAAGATTTTATTCACCTATTTTTAGGGAGAGGGTAATGTCCCTATTTTCAGGGATAATGTGTGCTAGTCATTAGGATTATTCACAAACAGCCTGTTCTCCTGCTGGGAACATTGTAGGATTACACTTTCTTCCTCACTCTGAAATCAGGTAACATTATGTAACTTACTTTGATCAGTGAAAGAATGTTAAAGTCTTATTGCTTTGTGGAAGCTTTAAAGGCCAGTATGTGTAATACACACTCCATTGTATTCAGCCCATTCTCCTAGAAGTCCCAGTCTGATTTTTTGATACCCTGAAGGAAGATTTGGCTAAAACTGAGGCTAGTCTCCCACAGTCATGGGGTGACATGTTTGGTCACTAAAGCAATACATGCATATTAAGAGTTACCTTTACCTTTTCTATAAATTGTACCAAATCATCCAATTATGTTCTTTCATTTTCACCATTCCTTCAAATAAAGTAATTTGGTGTCCTCCACAAAGAAAGAGCCAGTATGTGTTTTGCCACATTTCATATTTCTGCTGCAGTGATGGTGCAAGCAAGTGATGAGATAAAATCTCCATAATCCCATGAAAATACAATTTCACCAGACAATTATTGGACAAAGAGTAGGAATTAAGAATAATTTTTTTTGTATAAAGCTCATAAAATTTGTTACTGCAGCAGCATATATTCTATCCTGACTCATATTTCCATTAAAATGCTCACAAAAGAGTGACATAAGATACAAATGCATAATAATATAAAAAATGTGAGTAATATCCAACATTTGCTGGATCCTATAAGGAGTTTCCACTAAATACAGTGAAGATGGAGCTATCTTTTAAAAAAATGTTGTAGACCTCTCCTCTGAAATAACACTAGGGTTTGAAAAATAGAATGTTAGTTGGGCCTTTGACCCACCCTCACCTTCTTTATTTCTGTGGGAAAATATAAACACATAGGCAGCCACAGTAATTCTCTACTCAAACCTCTTTCTAAAGCAGGTAGGAATTGGTCTTTACAACTCTCAATCTCCATGGATGCCCTTCTTTCTATATTCAGGCAGATATGACCATCTTGACCACAATTCAGGTGGATAGATGCCATATTGTAGGGTGGTTCATGAGAGCAGCAGAAATCAAGAAAAATCTTACTAATAATGAACTATCAGAACATGAAACTAAAAAAAAAATCCCATTTGGAATTGCATTAAAAAACATGCAGGAATAAAGTTAACCAAGGAGGTTAAAGAACTGTAGTCAGAAAATTATAAGACACTGAAGAAAGAAATTGAAGAAGCTACAAATAAATAGAAGCTCATGAATAGGAAGAATTGACATTGTTCAAATGTCCCCATTACCCAAAGCAATTTAGAGATTTAATGCAATTCCTATCAAAATACCAAAATGTATTTCACAGAGCTAGAACAAATATTCCAACTTTATATGAAACCACAAAAGACCCTGAATAGACACAGCAACCTTGAAAAAGAAGAACAAAGTTGGAGAAATCATTCTACTTGATATAAAACTAAATTACAGGACGATAGTAATCAAAACAGCATATAACTGGCATAAAAGTAGACATGTTGATCAATGGAACAGAATAGAGGGCCCAAAAATAAGCTCATGCATATATGGTCAACTAATATTTGAAAGAGGAGGCAAGAACATACAACAAAGATAGTCTATTCAATAAATGACATTGAAAAAATTTGGAAAACTACATGCAAAAAAATGAAACTAGACCACCATCTTACACCATATACAAGAATAAACTCAAAATTGATTTAAAACTTAAATAAGACTTGAAATCGTAAAAAATCCTAGAAGAAAATATAGGCAGTACAATCTCTAACATTTCTCTTAACAATATTTTTTTTCTTATAGTTCCTCAGACAAGGGAAACAGAATAAAAAATAAACAAATGGGACTTTCAGATAACAAGGAACTTCCAGCCAAGATGGAGGTGTAGGTAGATACACTTTGCCTCCTCGCAATACCAAAAGAAGGACAATAACAAATTTAAAAACAAAAAATAACCAGAACTGCCAGAAAATTAAACTGTATGAAAATCCAACAACCAAGGAACTAAATAAGAAACATTCATCCAGACCCATAGGAGGGATGGAGAGGACATGAGGCAAGGCATTGGCTGGCAGACTTGGCAGTCCAACAGTTGTATGTGGATAAACTGGAGGAACAGCTGGGGAGCAAGGCAGACCACGCAATCCATGATTCCAGTGTGGGAAAAGAAAGTCTCAAAACGTCTGGATGTAAAAACCTATGGGGGTTGTGGCAGCTGGAGAAACTCCCAGCCTCACAGGAGAGTTCGTTGGAGAGACCCACAGGGTCCTAGAATGTACACAAGCCCATCCACCCAAGAATCAGCACTAGAAAGCTCCAATTTGCTTGTGCATAGCGGCGGAAGTGACTAAAATCCAACTAAGAGCCAAGCAAGCAGCATTGTTCCTTCTTGGACCCCTCCCCCACAGGTAGAGCCACAACTCAACGACATGGGTTGCCCTGCCCTGGTGAATACCTAAGGCTCTGTCACCACCAATGTAAAAGGTGCACTGAGATAAAGAAACATGGCCCAAATGAAAGAACAGATCAAAGGTGTAAAAATAAAATGGGAAAGGATTGATGGAGGCAGGTTGGGTAGAAGCCAGGGGAAAGTGGTGGTGGGAAGGTGGAGTCAAATGTATTTGAACAAAAATAAATAAATAAATACATACATACATAAATATATAAATGAATAAATAAATAAATTAAAAGGTCCAAAAATAGAACTAAGTGATGAGGAGATAGCTGACCTATCAGATGCAGAGTTCAAAACACTGGTAATCTGGATGCTCACTGAATTGGTTGTGTAAGATCACAAAATGGAAGAAAAAGCAAAGGCTATGAAAAATGAAATAAAGAAAAATATACAGGGAACCAACAGTAAAGGGAAGGAAACTGGGATTCAAATCAATGATTTGGAGCAGAAGGAAGAGATAAATATTGAATCAGACCAGAATAAAGAAACAAGAATTCAAAAAAAATGAGGAGAGGCTTAGAAAACTCTGGGACAAGTTTAAATGATCCAACATCTGAATCATGGGAGTGACAGAAGGAGAAGAAAAAGAGCAAGAAATTGAAAACTTATTAGAACAGAAAATGAAGGAGAACTTCCCAAATCTGGCCAAAGAAATAGACTTCCAGGAGATCCAGGAACCTCAGAGAATCCCAAAGAATTTGGACCCAAGGAAGCACACACCAAGGCACATCATAATGAAGTTACTCAAGATTGAAGTTAAGAAGAGAACCTTAAAAGCATCAAGAGAAAAGGAGACAGTTACCTACAAAGGAGTTCCCATAAGACTATCAGCTGATTTCTCAAAAGAAACCTTATAGGCAAGAAAGGGCTGACAAGAATCTTTCAGTCATGAAAAGCAAGGACCTACATCCAAGATGACTCTCTCCAGCAAAACTATCATTTAGAATGGAAGGGCAGATAAAATGCTTCCTGGATAAAGTAAAGTTAAAGGTGTTTATCATCAACAAACCCTTATAATATAAATGTTAAAGGGACTTATCTATGAAAAAGAAGAAGATCAAAACTATTAACAGTAAAACAGAGGGAAGGGCGAAGAATGCGGGGGAAAAGGTACAGAGAATAAGCAGCAAGAATAGTAGGTACAAGATAGGCAGTGGGAGGTTAAGGATAGTATAAGAAATGGAGAAGACAAAGAACTTCTATGCACAATTCATGGACATGAACTAAGGGAGGGAATGCTCAGGGCTGGGGTGGTGCAGAGTGTAGGGGATAAAGGGGAGAAAAAAATGAGACAACTGTAATAGCATAATCAATAAATATATATGAGAAAAATGAAATAAATCAATTTAAAGAGAAAAACAAAATACATAATACACACAAAAAAAAACAAATGGGACTTCATCAAACTAAAAAGTTTTGACATAGGAAAGGAAAAGAACATATTCACCAATTATATATCTGATAAGTGGTTAATATCTAAACTTTATAAAGAAATTATACAACTCATTACCAAAAAAAAAAAGTCCAATTAAAAAATGGGCAAATAACCCGAATAAACACTTTTCCAAAGAGGACATACAGATGGCCAATAGACATATTAGAAGTTGCTCAACATCACTAATCTTCAGTGATAGACAAATTGAAACCACACGGGAATACTACCTCACCCTTATAAGAAAGTCTATCATCAAGAAAATAGCAAACAACATGTTGGTGAGGGTGCAGAGAAAAAGGAACCATCATGCTCTATTGGTGGGAATGTTAACTGGCACAGCCACTGTGAAAAACAGTATGGTGGTTTCTCAAAAATTTAAATATAGATCTGTCTTATGACCCATTGTTTACACTTCTGGGTATATATCTGAAGAAACACAAAACTTTTATTCAAAAGAATATATGCACTCCTATATTCATTGCACCATTATTTACAATAGCCAAGCTATGAAAGCAACTCTAGCGCCATCAATAGATGAGTGGATAAAAAAGTAAAGGTACATATATACAATGGAATGTTACTCAGCCATAGAAAAAAATGAAATCTTACCATTTGCAAAAGCATGGATAGATCTAGAGGGTATTATGCACAGTTAAATAAGTCAGAGAAAGACAAATGCCATATGATTTCACTTATATGTGGAATCTAAAAATAATATAAACGAACAATCAAAACAAACAGACTCATTGATACAGAGAACAGACTGATGATGCCAGAGGCAGGAAGGTTAGGAGATTGGGTGAAAAAGGTGAAGGGGTTAAAAAGTACAAATTGGTATTTATTTATTATTTATTTATTTATTTATTTATTTAAAAATTTTATTGTATTTTTCCCATTACCATTTAACCCCCTTATACCCCTTCCCCCTGTAATCACCACACTGTTGTCCATGTCTGTAAGTCCTTTTTCCTATTTGCTTGATCCCTTCACCCCCTAACCTTCCCCTGCCAATAGCTGTCATCCTGCTGTTTATCTACAGTCACAGGGATGTAAAGTACAGCATAGGGAAGTGTCAATAATATTGTAATAACTATGTATGATTCCAGTTGGGTACTGGAAATATCAGGGGGAAGACTTTGTAAAGTATATAATGGTCTAACCATTTAACCTTAAACTAATACAAAATATTAAATGTAAACTGTAATTTAAAAATTTGAAAAAATAATCTTAATAAAACAATGTGAAAAATGCATATGAACAGAATGACTAAGCTTTATGAAATATTTTTAAATTGACTCAAGTAAATGAAGCTATGCATCATTTCGGATATACATTCTAAATACCTTGAAGATTCTGATTATTCCCAGATGATTGTTATTTCAATGCAATTTTCAATAAAATTCCAAATGGAATTTGTTTTGAAACTTAAAATAATTCTAAAGTTCACTTGGAAAGAAGTAAGTAGATAATATTATTTTATAAAACAAGTATTTCAGGAATTTTCATACCAGTTGTTAGTTATAAAACAAATTATATCATAAGCCTAGTGGAAGGGTAGACAAATCAATTAATGCCACTGTAGAAACAGAGACAAATGTGTGTGTATGAGAGAAAGAAATGGAGAGAGAGACAGAGAGAGAAAAAGTGAATTAATTTATCATAAAGGAAGTATTGAGAATTAATAGATAAATCAAGGACAATTCAATTATGGGGCTGACAAAATTAATCGGGACAGCTCCCTTCATAGTGTATAATAAAATAAGACCCTGGTTTGACCAAAGAATAACTTTTTTAAATTATAAATAAACAAACAAATGTAGGTGATTAAAGGCATTCTCAGCCTTAAATTAATGTGGAAAAACATAAAAGGATAAATTATAGTTTTATCTACCTATAATAATATTTTGTCATACATTAAAAATAAATGACACCAGGGGGCATGAAAAAGATTTAATGATATTTACATATTGAGAAAATATACAATTGACTTTTTTATCAAGAATCTTATGGAACAATGAACAAAATTAATGATGAGAAAATTTACAAAAGAGAAAATAAAAATAGCTAAAAAAGGAATAAAACTTCATGATAGTCAAATAAATGCAAACTAAAATAATGAGATGCCACTGATACCTAAACTAAGCAAAGATTTTAAAAAATATACTACTTAATTCTGACAACAGTTAAATTTACGTATAGTATGATTGCAAAATATTATACATATGTACATATATTTGTGTACCTACATGCACATTTAATATTAATACTCATATAGATATATTTAGGAAAAAGACTAAAAGTAAATATATCAAATGTTAACTTGTAATTATTCAGGCTGTTGAGGTTATAGTGAAGGCTTTTTTTATTCTTTTAAATATTGTTTTTTTCTTGACCTTTTTCTTGTATTTTCTAAGTGTTCCACAATGAATATGGATTATTTTCATAATCAAGGAAAAATGTAAGTCACTTAAATCAAGTTTACAAAATCATAAGATTACGAAATGAGCTCTAGTGAAATTCCCTGATAGAAATATGTGTGGAGTAACCCACACCTAGTAGTCTGACTTAGTTGTATATGTCTAGATAGATATGTATATGGGCAAAAGAATTTAATTTCAGGAAGAGCTAAAAATAATCAGAACAATCTGAAATTTCAAAAGCTTTTATCTAAGTTGATTGGTTTGTATAAATGATATTTGGATCTTAGGTGCAAAAGATATATTCATCATACTTTTCAGTTCGTTGTATATCATCATTATTAGTTTCTCCAAGGCTTCTCTCTCATTTTATTTAATTAATTACTCTATTTTCATCTTTTTCACTTCCAGTTCCTCATCCTTCAGCCACTATTCTCTCAATGGTTCATTTATAGTATTGTAAAATTTGAATCATTAATTTACATTGGTGAAATTTATATTATGAAATGTCATAATTTCATAATATAATTTTTTAAATTTTTAAAAAATTTTTCCCACTTTTCACTGCTTTTAAAATCCATACATGACCTAAACTCTTGCTTGGACTAGCTGCAAAATACTTCATGATAAATATCAGCTACATTTCTTTTCTCCAGTCTCCCAGTGACTGAACACTTAAGTAGCCATCAACACATTATGAATGCAATATTGTACTTAATAACCTCATACATTTCCCTTTATGGAGCTGTATGAAAAATTATTTCATTTCTTTTTTAATCTTTATTGTATTTTTTCAATTACCATTTAGTTCCCTTATATATCCCTAACTCCAGCAATCACCACTACCTTGTTGTCCATGTTCATGAGTCGTTTTCTTTTTGCTCAATCTCTCCATTCCCTCACTTCCCCCATGCCCCCAACTAGCTGTCATCTGCTCTCCATGTATGAATCTGTCCCCATTATCCTTGTTAGTTCAGTTTGTTCATTAAATTCTACATATGAGTGGAATCATATGGTGGTTGTCTTTCTCTGACTGGCTTACTTCACCTTGCATAATGTTCTCCAGGTCTATCCATACTGTTTCAAAGGGTAAAATTTTCTTCCATTTTATGGCCGAGTAGTATAGCATTGTGTAATTTTCCCATAGTTGTTTTATCCACTCATCTACTGATGGACATATGGGCTGCTTCTATACCTTGGTGACTGTAAATAATGCTGCAATGAACATAGGGGAGCTTCTGCTCTTTCAAATTATTTTTTTTTATTCTTTTGGATATATTCCCAGAAATGAGATTGCTAGGTCAAAAGGCAGATACATGTTTAATTTTTTGAGATATCCCCATACTGCTTTCCACAATGGCTGCACTAGTCTGCATTCCCACCAACAGTGTAAACAGGTTCTACTTTCTCCACATCTCCACCAGCATTTGTTTGTTGATCTATTGATGATAGCTATCCTGACAGGTGTGAGATGGTATCTCACTGTAGGTTTCTTTTAATGCATTTCTCTGATGATTAATGACATTAAGCATCTTTTCAAATGTCTATTGTCCATCACTATGTCTATTTGACAAATGCTTATTCAGATCCTTTGCCCAGTTTTAAATTAGATTGTTGTTTTTTGGGGGGGTTGAGATTTGTATGTTCTTTATAAATTTTGGATATTAACCCCTTATTAGGTGTGTCAGTGAATGTGTTCTCCCATTCTGTGGGATTCTTTTTATTTTGTTGATGATTCTTTTGCTAAACATTTTAGTTTGGTGTAGTCCCATTTATTTATTTTTCTTTTGTTTCCCTTGCCTGGGGAGCTATATCTGATAAAATATTGCAATGAGCAATGACAGAGGTTTTGCTGCCTATGTTTTCTTCTATAATTTATATGATTTGGGATCTGTAATTCACATCTTTGACTCATTTTGAATTTATTCTTGTGTGTGATATGAGAAAGTAGTCTAGTTTCATTTTTCTGCCCATATCTAATCAACTTTCCTAACACCATTTATTGAAAAACTATCTTTAACCCATTGTATGTGCTAGCTTCCTCTGTTCAATATTATTAACTGAGTATAAAGGTGTAGGTTTATTTCTGGGCTCTCTGTTCTGTTCCATTGATCTATGTATCTGTTTTTATGCAAGCACCATGCTATTTTGATTACAATGGATTTATAGTATAGTTTGATATTAGGTAGAATGATTTTTCCAACTTTATTATTCTTTTTCAAGATTGCTGTGTCTATTTGAGGGCTTTTTTGTGGTTTCATATAAATTTTGGGAATATTTGTTCTAGTTCCATGAAATATGTCATTGGAATGTTGATAGGAATTGGACTGAATCTATAAATTGCTTTAGGTAGTATGGACATTTTAATGATGTTAATTCTTTGTATCCATGAACACGGTATGTGCTTCCACTTATTTGTGTCTACTTCTATTTCTTTCTTCAGTGTCTTATAATTTCCTGAATACAGGTCTTTTACAAACTTGTTTAGGTTTATTCCTAGGTATTTTATTCTTTTTGTAGCAATTGTGAATGGGGTTATTTTCTTAATTTCCCTTTATGTTAGTTCATTATTGGCATATAAAAATGCAACTGATTTCTGGGTATTAATGTTGTATCCTGCTACTTTGTTGAATTGATTTATCAGTTCTAGTGGCTTCTTGGTGGAATCATTGGGGTTCTCAAAGTACAGTATCATGTTGCCTGCAAATAATGACATTTTTATCTTCCTTTCCAATTTGGATGCCTTTTATTTCTCCTGAGTGTCTGATTGCTGTGGCTAGGACTTCCAGTACTATGTTGAATAAGACAGGTAAAAGCAGACATCGCTATCTTGTTCCCAAATAAAGGGGACATTTGTAGTTGTTGCCCATTGAGTATGATGCTGACAGTGGGATTGTCATATGGTCTTTCTTACATTGAGGTATGTTCCTTTGCTTCCCACTTTGCTGAGAGTTTTTATCATAAATGGGTGCTGAATTTTATCAAATGCTTTTCCTGTATCTATTGATATGATCTTGTGGTTTTTGTCTTTCATTTTGTGTATGTGGTGAATCACATGTATTGATTTGCAAATGTTGTACCAACCCTTGCATTACCAGAATGAATCCCACTTGATCATAGTGTATGATCTTTTTGGTAATTGTTATATTTGGTTTGCTAGTATTTTTGTTGAGGATTTTAACATCTATATTCATTGGGATTATTGGTCTATAATGATCTTTCTATTTAGTATCTTTATCTGGTTTTGAAATTCCAATAATGCTGATCTCACAAAATGAGTTTGGGAGCCTTCCCTTCTCTTGAATTTTATAAAATAGTTTAAAAAGGAAAGGTATTAGTTCTCAGAAAGTTTTATAAAATTCACCTGTGAGGCCATTGGGTCCAGAGCTTTTGTTTGTTCGGAGTGTTTTGATTACTGCTTCAATTTCATTAGGTGTAATCTGTTTATTCAGATTCTCTGATCTTCCTGATTTATATTTGGAGGACTGTATGTTTCTAGTAATTTATCCATTTCATCTAAGTTGTCCAGTTAGTTGTCATATAGTTGTTCATAATATTTTATTACAACTATTTGTATTTCTTTGCTCTCAGTTGGTATTTCTCCTCTTTCATTTCTGATTTTATGTATTTGGGTCCTTTTTCTTTTTGTTTCATTAAAAGGTTTGTAAGGCTTGTCGATCTTGTTTAGCTTTTCAAAGAACCAGATCTTTGATTCACTGATCTTTTGTATCATTTTTTTTAGATTCTGTTTCATTGATTTCTGCTCTGATCTTAACTATTTTCTTCCTTCTACTCACTTTGGGCTTTGTTTGTTTTTCTCTTCAAGTTCTTTCAAGTTTAAAATTAGATTGTTTATTTGAGCTTTTTCTTGTTTCTTGGAAGAGGACTGTAATCCTATGAATTTCCCTCTTAGGATTGATTGCCCAGTGTCCCACAGCTTTTGGGTTGTTGTGTCCTCATTTTCATTTGTTTGAAAGTATCTTTTTTTTAAACTTTATTTTAATTTATTTTTTCAAATACATTTGTCTCTGCCTCCCCCCAACACCACTTTCCCTGGCCCCCTCTCTCCTTCCCTCCCTCAGCTCTTCCCCTTTGGTTTTGTCCACGAGTCCTTGCTATATGTTCCTTGACTTTCTCCTGCCCTTCCTTTTCCCTGCCCCCCTCCCTCCTTCCCTCTTCTCTCTCTTGATTTCCTTTCCTTTCAGTATTGCTGGTCTTATTTTCCTTGCATCTTTGTATTGTTGGTTAGAATCTGCTTATAGGTGAGATCATATGGTATTTGTCTTTCACCCCCTGGCTTATTTTGCTTAGCATAATGCTCTCCAGATCCATCCATGCTATCACAATGTTTAGTAGTTCTTTTTTCCTTTCTGCTGCGTAGTATTCCATTGTGTATATTTACCATGACTTTCTGATCCAATCATCTACTGATGGGCATTTAGGTTGCTTCCAACACTTGGCTATTGTAAATTGGGCTGCCTATGAACATTGGGGTGCATAGGTTCTTTTGTATTGACGTTTTGGTGTTCTTAGGGTATAGTCCGAGCAGGGGAATCACTGGATCAAAAGGCAGTTCCATTTTCAGCTTTCTGAGGAAATTCCACACTGCTTTCCACAGTGGCTGCACCAGTCTGCATTCCCAACAACAGTGGACTAGGGTTCCCTTTTCTCCACAGCCTCGCCAGCACCAGTTGTTTGTTGATCTGTTTCTGATGGCCATTCTGACCGGAGTGAGGCAGTACCTCATGGTGGTTTTGATCTGCATTTCTCTGATGGCTAGTGATGCCGAGCATCCTTTCAAATGCTTCTGGGCCCTCTGTAGCTCCTCCTTGGAAAAGCATCTGCCCAGGTCCTTTGCCCATTTTTTGATTGGATCATTTGTCTTCTTGGAGTGGAGTCGAGTGAGTTCTTTATATATCTTGGTATTCAAACCTCTATCTGATGCATCATTAGCGAATATCTATTCCCAAAGGGTTGGCTCCCTTTTCATTTGGCTGATTTTTTCTTTTGCCGTGCAGAAGCTTCTTATTTTGATGAGGTCCCACTTGTTTATTTTTTCCTTTATGTCCCTTGCTTTAAGAGACATATCAGTGAAAAAATTGCTGCGTGGGATATTTGAGAGTTTCCTGCCAATGTTCTCCCCTAGGACTTTTATGGTGTTGTGACTTATATTTAAGTCTTTTATCCATCTTGAGTTTATTTTTGTGTGTGGTGTCAGCTGATTGTCCAATTTCAATTTTTTGCATGTAGCCATCCAGCTCTCCCAACACCATTTGTTGAAGAGGCTATTATTGCTCCATGTTATGCTTCTGCCCCCTTTGTCAAATATTAGATGTCCATAGAGACCTGGGCTTATTTCTGGGCTTTCTATTCTGTTCCACTGGTCTATGGGTCTGTTCTTGTGCCAGTACCAGATTGTTTTGAGTATAGTGGCTTTGTAGTAGAGTTTGGTGTCCGGTATTGTGATCCCTCCTACTTTGTATTTCTTTCTCAAAATTGCTGAGGCTATTCGGGGTCATTTATGGTTCCATATAAATTTTTTTTTAAATTAATTTATTTACTTTTTAAATACATTTGTCTCTGCCTTCCCCCCCCTCTTTCCCTTGCCCCCTCCCACGTTCCTTCCCTCAGCTCTTCCCCTTTGGTTTTGTCCATGAGTCCTTGCTATATGTTCCTTGACTTTCCCCTTCCCTTCCCTTTCCCTGCCCCCCCTTCCCTCTTGTCTCTGTTGATTTCTTTTCCTTTCAGTGTTGCTGGTCATATTTGCCTTGCTTCTTTGCATTGTTGGTTAGGTTCCGCTTATAGGTGAGATCATATGGTATTTGTCTTTCGCCCCCTGGCTTATTTCGCTTAGCATGATGCTCTCCAGTTCCATCCATGCTGTTGCGAAGTTTAGTACTTCTTTTTTTCTTTCTGCTGCGTAGTATTCCATTGTGTATATGTACCATAATTTTTTAATCCAATCATCTACTGATGGGCATTTAGGTTGCTTCCAACACTTTGCTATTGTAAATTGTGCTGCTATAAACATTGGGGTGCATAGGTTCTTTTGTATTGGCGTTTTGGTGTTCTCAGGGTATAGTCCCAGCAGGGGAATCGCTGGATCAAAAGGCAGTTCCATTTTCAGCTTTCTGAGGAAATTCCACACTGCTTTCCATAGTGGCTGCACCAGTCTGCATTCCCACCAACAGTGGACTAGAGTTCCCTTTTCTCCACAGCCTCGCCAGCACCTGTTGTTTGTGGATCTGTTTATGATGGCCATTCTGACCGGTGTGAGGTGGTACCTCATGGTGGTTTTCATCTGCATTTCTCTAATGGCTAGTGATGCAGAGCATCCTTTCAAATGCCTCTGGGCCCTCTGTATCTCCTCCTTAGAAAAGCATCTGCCCAGGTCCTTTGCCCATTTTTTGATTGGATCGTTTGTCTTCTTGGAGTCAAGTCGAGTGAGTTCTTTGTATATCTTGGAGATCAAACCTCTATCTGATGTATCATTAGCAAATATATTTTCCCAAATGGTTGGCTCCCTTTTCATTTTGCTGATGTTTTCTTTAGCCGTGCAGAAGCTTCTTATTTTGATGAGGTCCCACTTGTTTATTCTTTCCTTTATGTCCCTTGCTTTAGGAGACATATCAGTGAAAAAATTGCTGCGTGGGATATCTGAGAGTTTCCTGCCAATGTTCTCCTCTAGGACTTTGATGGTGTTGCGACTTATATTTATGTCTTTTATCCATCTTGAGTTTATTTTTGTGTATGGTGTCAGCTGATGATCCAATTTCAATTTTTTGCATGTAGCCATCCAGCTCTCCCAACACCATTTGTGGAAGAGGCTGTTATTGCTCCATTTTATGCTTCTGCCCCCTTTGTCAAATATTAGATGTCCATAGAGACCTGGGCTTATTTCTGGGCTTTCTATTCTGTTCCACTGGTCTATGGGTCTGTTCTTGTGCCAGTACCAGATTGTTTTGAGTATAGTGGCTTTGTAGTAGAGTTTGGTGTCCGGTATTGTGATCCCTCCTACTTTGTGTTTCTTTCTTAAAATTGCTGCAGCTATTCGAGGTCGTTTATGGTTCCATATAAATTTTTGAAATGTCTGTTCTCTTTCTGTGAAATATTTCATTGGTAACTTAATAAGGATTGCATTGAATCTATAAATTGTTTTGGGTAGTATGGACATTTTGATGAATTTAATTCTTTCAGTCCATGAGCACGGTGTATGGTTCCATTGATTTGTGTCTTCCTTAATTTCTTTTTTCAATGTTGTATAGTTTTCTGCATACAGGTCTTTTACGTCTTTGGTTAAATTTATGCCTAGGTACTTTATTTTTCTTGTTGCTATATCGAATGGTATTTTTTTTTTCTGATTTCTTCTTCTTCTATTGCATTGCTGGTGAACTGCATCCAGCAATACATTAAAAGATTATCCACCACAATCAAGTGGGATTCATCCCAGGCATGCAGGGATGGGTCAATATACGCAAATCAGTAAACGTGATACATCACATAAATAAAAGAAAAGACAAAAACCACATGATCATCTCGATAGATACAGAAAAAGCATTCGGTAAGGTACAGCACCCATTTATGATCAAAACACTCAGCAAAATGGGAATAAATGGGGCATTCCTCAATGTAATAAAGGCCATATATGAAAAATCTGCAGCCAATATCATACTCAACGGGCAAAAACTGAAAGCTTTCCCACTAAGATCAGGAACACGACAAGGAGGTCCGCTCTCACCGCTTCTTTTCAACATCGTATTGGAAGTCTTAGCCACAGTAGTCAGACAAGAGAAAG
This sequence comes from Pteronotus mesoamericanus, assembly GCF_021234165.1. Classification (NCBI taxonomy): domain Eukaryota; kingdom Metazoa; phylum Chordata; class Mammalia; order Chiroptera; family Mormoopidae; genus Pteronotus; species Pteronotus mesoamericanus. The sequence goes on from NW_026555072.1 coordinate 7,718,705, forward strand.
AGATAAAAGGCATCCAAACAGGAAAGGAGGAAGTAAAGCTATCATTGTTTGCAGATGGCATGATAGTGTACATAGAGAACCCTGTAGACTCAAACAAAAAACTCCTCAACCTAATAAGTGAATTTGGCAAAACAGCAGGATACAAAGTCAACATTCAGAAATCGAAGGCATTTTTGTACACCAGCAGTGCAATAGAAGATGAAAGTATCTTTTGATTTCTTCCTTGAGCTTGTTGCTGACAATTCATTGTTTCATAACATGTTAATTAGTTTTCTTGTATTTGCATAGTTTTCAGTGCTCTTCTTGTGGTTGATTTCTCATTTCATAGCATGTGGTCAGGGAAGATGCTTCATATGATTTCAAACTTCTTACATTTATTGAGACATTTTTTGTGTGTCCTAAGATGTGCTCTAGCTTAGAAAATGTTTCATTTGCACTTGAAAAGGATGTATATTCTGTTGCTTTGAGGTGAAATGCTCTGAAGATATCTCCATTTGTCCTAGTGTGTCATTTAAGGCTGCTGTCTCCACATTTTTTTGTCTGGAAGACCTATCCATCAAATACACTGGGGTGTTTAAATACCTGACTATGACTGTGTTTCTGTTGACCTGTCCTTTTATGTTTGTAAAGATTTGCTTTACACATTTAGGTGCTCCTATGTTGGGTGTGTAAATGTTTACTAGGATTATATAGTCTTGTTGGGTCATTCTCTTTATCATTATGTAGTGTCTTTCTTTGTCTCTTACTATAGCTTTGCCTTTAAAGTCTATTGTTTCAAATATATGTACTGCTGCACCAGCTTTTTTTACCTGTCCATTTACGTGATGTATATTTTTTCACCCCTTTACTTTTGGTCTGTGTGTGTTTTTTGGTATGATATGGGTCTCTTGGGGGCAGCATATATATGGGTCTTATTTCCTTATCCATTAAGCTACCCTATGTCTTTTGGTTGGTACATTTGATCCATTTACATTGAAGGTGATTATTGATAGATACATATTTATTGCCATTTTATTGGTAGACTATTTTCCTCTGTATTTTTGCTTTTGTTTCTCTTCTTCATCTTCTTATAGCAAGTCCTTTAACACTTGTTGCAGTACGGTTAAGTGTTAACAAACTCCTTTAGCTTTTTTTTTTTTTTTTTTGTCTGGGAGTTCCTTATTTCTCTTTTGACTTTAAATGATATCCTTCCTGGGTAAAGTAGCCTTGGTTGTAGGTCCTTGCTTTTCATCACCTTGAATATTTCATGCCACTCCCTTCTGGCCTGAAATGTTTCTATTGAGTAATTAGATGCCAGTCTAATTTGTGCTCCCTTGTAGATAATGACCTGTTTTTCTCTTGCAGCTTTTAGGATTCTCTCCTTGTCTTTGAGCCTTGTCATTTTAATTATGATGTGTCTTGGTGTAGGCCTCTTTTGGTCCATCTTGTTTGGGACTCCCTGAGCTTCCATGGCTTGTGTAACCTTTTATTTCACCAGGTTAAGGAAGTTTTTGGTCATTGTTTTTTCAAATAGTTTCTTGATCCCTTGCTTGCTCCCTTCTCTTTCTGGTGTTCCCATGATGAGGATGTTGTTATGTTTCATGTTGTCCAAAATGTTTAAGCTTTCCGAATTTTAATTTTTTAAAAATTTTTGCTGCTCTGCTTGTGCATTATTTTTTACTTCGTCTCCCAAATCGTTGATTTGATCCTCTGCTTATCTAACCTACTGATTATCCCTTCCAGTGTATCATTTATTTCAGATATTACTCTTTTTATTTGTAACTGTTATTTTTATGATTTTTGTGTCTTTTTTCATGCTATTGAGTATTCTTATAACCATTACTCTAAACTTTCTATGTGATAAATTGCTTGCTTCCATTTCATCTAGTTCTTCTTCTGGAGAATTCTCTTGTTCTTTCATTTGGGGTCTGTTGCTTTGTCTTCCCATTATAGCTGCTTCTTTGGATTTTCCACCTTAAATGTTAAACTAAGTAATGATATAGCCTCCAGCTGTAATCTGTAGCCTGATTTAAGCACCACAGGGTGGGGCAGAGTAATTCTTGTGGGCAGGGCTATTGCTTCCCCTTACGCTGATGACACTTGGAGAGGAGTGTTCTGTCAGAGAAAGATGGCATCTGCAGTATGGGGGATGACTCAGTACAGGGATCCTGGTGGATTCTCCTTCAGCTCTATCTCCAGAGCCATCAACCCCAGACTCTCCTCATGTGTCCAGTCCACTCCGCCCTTCCTCTGCTAGAGCCTAGTGTAAGTGACTGCAAACAGTATTTTGTGCATTGGCCTTTTAAGAGGATCTCTGGGTCTACAGTGACCTCTCCCTGGAAAACAGAAACCCTGCTGCTTTTCACAGAGGGATGTTATCTGGGTTCCTTTCTGGCTCTGGTGCTGTAGGCTAAGAAGCCCAGCTTGGTATTTATATCCCACACTTCTGATGGGGAACCCCCTGGCCACTGAAATATTCCTCTGGAACTTAATGCTGCCACCCATGGGAGCCTAGCCAGCCCTCTCATGCCTCCTCCTACACACTGCCTACCTGTCTCATTGTGGTGAAGTGATTTCTTCAGGCTGTCCTTAGTTATAAGACTTCTCTCCAGCTAGTACTCAGTTGGTAATTCAGGATGTTTTCTCTACAATTTAGTTGTAATTCTAGATTGGTCCTGAGAGGATGTTAGTGTACCACCCAGTTACTCTGCCACCATCTTGGATCCTCTGAGAACTATTTTCTGATTAATCCCAGACGAAGAATTTCCAAATCATGGTATATGTATGCATATTGGTTCTTAGCCTAAGGAGTACCAACTTGCTTTCCAACATAGTGGTTGTTCTGGACCTCACTCCCATCAGCAATACATTTCCAAGTCCCCAAAAACATTTAACATTACCATGTTTCTTCATTTTTTCCAGTCAGGTGTAAAGTGGATTCCCATTACTGTTTTATGTTTTTCTTGAATTACTCTTGATTTTCAGCACCTTTACATATACTTATTTGCTTTTAGAGCTGCTTATTCTGTAAACTTCTTATCCACATTTTTTCAATTTTCTATGCAAATCATCATCTTTTCTTATTAATTTTATGGAATTGCTTGTATATTTTAGATATTAATTCCATGTCAGTGTTTTCCACTGCTTCAGTGCTTTAGGATGATAACATATATCCAGCCACAGGACATACATAGAGCTACACAAGGAAGTCTTCTCTGAGGTGGTGGCTATTGAGTTGAAAAGGAGCAGAGTATGGATGTGGGAAACAGCTGGGAAAATTAAAGTTAGTTAAAGAAGATACTGGAGAGGAGGCTGCAATCACTTATGGGGGGTGCGTTAGGCCATGAGAGAGGTTTTTAATTTTTTTCCTAAGAGAAATGGAAAACCATTGAAAGATTTTAAGTGGCAGGATGAAGTGATCAGTTTTGTCACTGTGAATAATTACTTCTAACTGCTACATAGAGAATGGATTGGGATAAGCAGGAATAGAAGCATGACAGCTAGGTAGGAATCTATGGCCCTGGTTCAGGTAAATAAATGTTGGTGACTTGGGTCAGGGCGATGGCCATGGGGATGGGGAGATATGGAGAGTTTACCAAATATATTTTGGAAGTAGAAACAGGTATATATGGATTGGGTACAGAGAGGTGATGAAGTAGGAAGAATCAAGAATTACAGAGCCAAAATTCTTGACTTGAGCACCTTGTAGAACATGGCAACAATTACTGAACTGGAGCTGCCTTGGGAAGAGGAGGTTAGAGTCAGGAAATCAAGGTATCATTATACACAAAGAAGTGCTATATTTGAAAAATGTATGACATCCAAGTAAGGACGTTAGTTAGTCAGTTGGGTATATGAATCTGTACTCAGAGGAATGTTTGTGCAGGGAGTATTTTCCCGGCAGCCATACACATGCCTGAACTCTGCTCATTTCCCATTTTCACCACTTCAGTAAATGTAAACTCCATCTATGCAGGCCAAAAATCATTGAGTCATTATTATTCCTATTTTTTTGTCATACTTTATAGCCATTCCATAAGCAAATAAAGTTCTTCCTTCAAAATACCTCTGCTATATTAATCATTTTTCTCCAACTTCATCACTACTCTCTTGGTTCAAGCCAGCATTATCTCTACCCTGCATTCTTGCAAAATCCTCCCAACAGATCTCTTCACTTCTTCCCTTGCTTCCTACTGTCTATTCTACATAGAGCATCTGGATTCATTTGAACTGAAATAGGTCATATCTTTTGTCCATTCAAAACCTTGTAATGGCCTCCTAGCTTACTCTGACTAAAATCTAATATCCTTGTAGCAGCATAAAAGTCCTTAAATTTTCTGACACCCCAACACACACACACACACACACACACACACACACACACACAATTTCTTTGAACTCATCTTCTGACATTTTTCCCTCACACTCTGTTCTCCATCTCTCTAACCTTACCATTTTCATTCATGCCAAGAACACTTCTACTTTGAATCTTGTTCTAGAGTTATCTTTTCCTCTACAGAGGGAGCCTCACCTCATTCTCCATTTCTGCCAATCCCTTTTATTCTGTGGTCTTGGGCCATTAGGGCTGTCATAATAAAATACCATAGACTGAGTGTCTCATAAACAACATACATCTATTTCTCACAGTTCTGGACAGTGGATGTCCAAAATGAAGTCACCAAAAGATTTGGTGGCTAGTGAAGATTCACTTCCTGATTCATAGATGGTCATCTTCTCATTGAGTCCTCTTATGGCAGAAGTAGCAAAGGAGTTTTTTGAGGGTTTCTTTCATAAAGCACTGATCTATAAGGCTCTACCCTCATGACCTTATCACATCCCAAAGACCTCATCTCCTAATGCAATCACATTAGGGATTAGACCTCAACATATTAATTTCGTGTGGACATATTCAGACCATAGCACTTGCTTCATATTTCTCCTTCACATTTGACATATTTAGACATGTTTAAATTTACTTACATTTTTGTGTATTATCTGCTTCCTTCTACAAATGTAAGCTTCCTGGAATTAGGGGCTTTACTCACTAGTGTAGCTTCAATGTCTAAAACACTACTTAATACATGATAATAATTTAATAAATATTTGTCAAATACATTAATGAATAAGATATATATTTAAACACTATCAGAATATGCCACCTTGATGAAGCCAAGATGGGGAAGGATTGAGGGGGGAGGTGGGAGAAGGTGGAGCAGGGGGAAGTGGTAGAAGATAAATGGAGACAAATGTGTGTGAAAAATTAAAAGTAAATAAATAAAAAGAAATAACTAAAAATAAGTTATCAGAATATGCACTGTTTCCAAGTGTTCTTCACAGTTTAAGAGTCCTTTTTACCTGAAAAGAAATAATAACAAATAAAAATTAAATTCTATTGTCTGTCTTCTAGAAACATGACTTAGGATCAACTATCATCATGGATTTCTTTAAAATTTACTCTTCACCCATGCCACAGGCTGCTCTATAGTACACTTCAGTTCCAAAAGAGAGGACATAGGAAGAGGCAATAAAGCACTAGAAAATCTAGCTTTTTAAGCAAGACTGTGCAGAATGTGTCGATTCTCATTTACTATTAACCTTCCTATTTGGAGGACTGTCTCTCTTTTTTGGCACAGAGAATGTGCAAACTGCTCTAGACAAAAGCATGCTCAAACAAAATTACTGCCTTTGCTCACACATTTCAGGGTTTAATAAATCCTACTCTGGCTTTGAAAATAATTATTTTAGTAAATTTGGTGAAACCTCTAAAAATTTTTCAAATAGGCAGGGGCAGTGGGACAGATATATGTATTTATCTATACATACAAAAAGAAAGAGGGTCTTTGCTCTCTCAGCTTTAAATAAATAAATCAGCAGGGCTGGTCTTTTTCTAAATTTAATTTGGTTTTAATGTTTTATGAAGCTTACACCAAGGAATACTAATGCCGCATGCCAGAACAAGTCACTTGAGCCTTTCATACAGAGGCAAAGTTTTTCATCTGATGTGAGATAATTTTTCTAAACAATATTAACATAGTCTATAGATGTCATAATAAGTTCATACATTAAGAATGAAATTAGTGTTAAAATTAAAGAAATGACTGCTGTACAGCTTTATATGGAACTAAAATGTACCCCACCTCATCATATTTTATATAAGTACAAAATGCTTCAATTTTTTATAAACTATGGGCACGATATGGTCATTCTTTTAAAAAAAAAAAAAAACCTCTTTAGGTTAAAACCAATAGATCAAATGAAGCAAATGGACTGTCTCTGACAGCATGTTTGTCCTTTAATATTTAGTGTTGAAGTGCACCCTATCCTCTCTGCCTTTATGTCTTTCTAAGAAGTCAAGTTCAAATTGTATCTTTCACTGATTTATAGGTAGGGAACCTGAATAGCTCAAACAGTCTAACACGAACACCTTTATTTATATCAACTAATAAGTTACCAACTAAGGCAGGATTGTCGCCTAGTGATGTGTGTTTGTCTAGGAAAAAAAAAAAGGAGCAATATCCTGAAGTTTAGTGTCACCCCATTTCTTGTCAAATATTTCTATAATAAACATTGGGAGAAAAAAGAGGGCTACCCACAGACCATGAGGGGGAAAAACCAAAATCAGAGACTCAAGGCCAAAGAGTTTATTGATTCACCAGACACTTATCTGCTGCTTGATAATAACCATACAAAATCGTTAATCGGGTATAAAGAGGGTAAGGAGGGGAAAATATGAGAAAAGTAAAATAACACATAGTAATGAGCCACCATATTCTTAAATCAGTATTGTTTACATTATCATTCTTTTTTCTTAGAATGTCTAAAAACATTTCACAATTTCACACGTTATTTTTTTAATTAATTAATTTAGTTTTTTAAAATACATTTGTCTCTGCCTTCCCCCCACCACTTTCTCTTTCCTCCTGGCCCCTCCCTCCCTCAAGCCTTCCCCTTTGGTTTTGTCCATGAGTCCTTGCTATATGTTCCTTGACTTGCCCTTTCCCTTAATTTTCCTCCCGCCCCTCCCCCCACCTTCCCTCTTGTCTCTGTCAGTTTCCTTTCTTTTCAGTGTTTTTGGTCTTATTTCCCTTGCATCTCTCTATTCTTGGTTAGGTTCCAGTTATAATAGAGATCATATGGTATTTGTCTTTCTCCCCATGGCTTATTTGGCTAAACATAATGCTCTCTAGTTCCATCCATGCTGTCGCGAAGTTTTAGTAGTTCTTTTTAACTTTCTGCTGTGTAGTATTCCATTGTGTAAAGGTACCACAGTTTTTTTTTGATCCAATCATCTACTGATGGGCATTTAGGTTGCTTCCAACACTTGGCTATTGTAAATTGGGCTGCTATGAACATTGGGGTGCATAGGTTCTTTTAAATTGGTGTTTTGGGATTCCAGGGTATAATCTTAGTAGGGGAATCGCTGGATGGAAAGGCAGTTCAATTTTCAGCTTTTTGAGGAAATTCCACACCGCTTTCCACAGTGGCTGCACCAGTCTGCATTCCCACCAACAGTGTACTAGTGTTCCCTGTTCTCCACAGCCTCACCAGCACCTGTTGTTTGTTGACTGTTGATGATGGCCATTCTGAATGGTGTGAGGTGGTACCTCATGGTGGTTTTGATCTGTATTTCTCTGATGGCTAGTGATGCCGAGCATCCTTTCAAATGTCTCCAGGCCCTCTGTATCTCTTCCTTGGAAAAGCGTCTGCCCAGGTCCTTTGCCCATTTTTTGATTAGATCATTTGTCTTCTTGGAGTGGAGTCCAGTGAGATCTTTATATATTTTGGAGATCAAACCTCTATCTGATGTATCATTAGCAAATATATTTTCCCAAATGGTTGGCTCCCTTTTCATTTTGCTGATGTGTTTTTTGGGCCTGCACAAGCTTCTTACTTTGATGAGGTCCCACTTGTTTATTTTTTACTTTATGTCCCTTGCTTTAGGAGACATATCAGTGAAAAAATTGCTGCGTGGGATATTTGAGAGTTTCCTGCCAATGTTCTCCTCTAGGACTTTTATGGGGTTGCAACTTATATTTAAGTCTTTCATCCATCTACACTTTATTTTTTTGTATGGTGTCAGCTGATGATAAAATTTCAGTTTTTTGCATGTAGCCATCAAGCTCTCCCAACACCATTTGTTGAAGAGGCTATTGCTCCATTTTATGTTTCTGCCCCCTTTGTCAAATATTAGCTGCCCATATAGACCAGGGCTTATTTCTGGGCTTTCTATTCTGTTCCACTGGTCTATGGGTCTGTTCTTGTGCCAGTACCAGATTGTTTTGAGTATAGTGGCTTTGTAGTAGGATTTGATGTCCGGTATTGTGATCTCTCGAACTTTGCTATTTTTTCTCAAAATTGTTGCAGCGTTTGGGGTCGTTTATGGTTCCATATAAATTTTTGAAATGCCTGTTCTATTTCTGTGGAATATGTCACTGGTATTTTAATACGGATGGCATTGAACCTATAAATTGCCTTCGGTAGTATGGACATTTCGATGATATTAATTCTTCCAATCCATGAGCACGGTATATGCTTCCATTTATTTGTGTCTTCCTTAATTTCTTTCTTCAATGTTGTATAGTTTTCTGCATACAGGTCTTTTACGTCTTTGGTTAAATTTATGCCTAGGTACTTTATTTTTCTTGTTGCTATATCAAATGGTATTTTTTTCTGATTTCTTCTTCTTCTATTTCATTGCTGGTGTACAAAAATGCCTTCGATTTCTGAACATTGACTTAGTATCCTGCTGTTTTTTTCAAATTCACTTACTAGGTTGAGTAGTTTTTTGGAGGAGTCTATGGGGTTTTCTATGTACACTATCATTTCCTCTGCAAATAATGATAGTTTTACTTCCTCTTTTTCTATTTGGATGCCTTTAATGTCTTTTTCTTGTCTGACAACTGTGGCTAGGACTTCCAATACAATGCTGAAAAGAAGCGGTGAAAGCGGACATCCTTGTCGTGTTCCCGATCTTAGTGGAAAAGTTTTCAGTTTTTGCCCGTTGAGTATGATATTGTCGGAAGGTTTTTTCATATATGGCCTATGTTACGTTGAGGAATGCCCCATTTATTCCCATTTTTCTGAGTGTTTTGATCATAAATGGGTGCTGTACCTTGTCGAAAGCTTTCTCTGCATCTATCGAGATGATCATGTGGTTTTTTTCTTTTCTTTTATTTATGTGATGTATTACCTTTATTGACTTCCGTATATTGAACCATTCCTGCATCCCTGGTTTGGATCCCACTTGATCATGGCAGATAATCTTTTTATTGTATTGCTGGATGCGGTTTGCAAATATTTTGTTGAGGATTTTAGCATCTATGTTCATTAGCAAAATAGGCCTGTAGTTTTATTTCTTTGTAGGGACTTTATATGGTTTTGGGATTAGGGTGATGCTGGCCTCATAAAAGGAGTATGGGAGTCTTCCCTCCTCTTGGATTTTTTGGAATAATCTGAGAAAGACAGGGGCCAGCTCGACAGGGGCCAGCTCTTCCTTAAATGTTTTGTAAATTCTCCTGTTAAACTGTCTGACCCAGAGCTGTTGTGTGTGCCAAGAGTTTCTTGATTATTGCTTCAATTTCCCCAGCAGTTATCACTCTGTTCAAGCTTTCTGTTTCTTTCCCCTTCAGTGTTTGAAGATTATACTTTTCTAGAAATGTGTCCATTTCATCTAGGTTTTCAAAAATCTTGGCAAATAATTTTTCATAGTAGTTTCTTATAATCCTTTGTATTTCTGTGGTATCAGTTGTTATTTCTCCTCTTTCATTTCTGATATAACTTATTTGGGTCCTCTCCCTTTTATTCTAGATGAGTCTGCTTAAAGGCTTGTCAATTTTATTTATCTTTTCAAAGAACCAGCTCCGATTGGTTGATCCTTTGAATTCTTCTTTTCCTCTCTGTCATTCAGTTCTGCTTTAATCTTGATTATTTCCTTCGTTCTATTTGCCCTGGGATTTATTCGTTATTGTTTCTCCAGTTCTTGAAATTATCCTGTTAGGTCTTTTCATTGAAATGTTTCTATCTTTTTTAGGAAAGCCTGTATTGCTATGAACTTCCCTCTCAGGACCGCCTTTGCTGTGTCCCATAGGGTTTTGACTGTTGTATGTTTATTTTTATCTATTTCCAGAATTTTTTTGATTTCTTCCCTTATATCATTATTGACCCACTCATTGTTTAATAGTCTACTGTTCAGTCTCCTTTAGTTGCAAGTTTTTGATGTTTCTCTTTGAGGTTGATTTCCAGTTTCAATCCCTCGTGGTCCAAGAAAAAGTTTGGTATTATTTCAATTTTCCTGAATTTGCTGAGGTTTGCTTTGTGTCCTATCATGTGGTCTATCTTTGAAAAACTGCCATGAGCATTTGAAAAGTATGTGTACTTTGCTTCTTTGGGATGTAAGTTTCTATATATGTCAGTTAAATCCATTTGATTCAGTGCATTATTCAGCTTCACAATATCCTTATTGATGTTTTGTTTGGAGGTTCTGTCAATTTTTGACCATGCGGTGTTGAAATCCCCTACTATCAGTGTGTTGCTGTCTATATCTTTTTTAAAATCATCCAAGGTTTTCCTTATATATTTGGGTGCTTGTATAGTGGGGGCATATAAGGTTTCAATGTTTATGTCATCTTGAAAGATTCTTCCTTTAAGTATTATAAAGGGTCCATCTGGGTCTCTTTCTATGACCTTTGTTTTGAAATCTATTTTGTCTGATATAAGTATTGCTACCCCTGCTTTCTTCTCTTGCCCATTTGTTTGGAATATTTTTTTCATCCCTTTACTTTCCATCTGTGTAGGTATTTTGCTCTATGGTGGGTCTCTTGGAGGCAGTATATGTGTGGGTCATGTTTTCTTATCCATTCAGCTACCCTGTGTCTTTTGATTGGGGCATTTATTCCATTCACATTGAGAGTTATTACTGATAGAAACCTATTGATTTTTTTCTCTTTGTACCTGTGTTTTTCTCTTTTTCGCTCTTTTCCTTCATGTTCTTAAACCAGTCCCTTTAGCATATCTTGGAGTGCTGGTTTGGTAGAGATGTATTCTATTAGCTTTCTTTTGTCTGGGAAACTCCTTATTTCCCTTTCTATTTTAACTGAGAGCCTTGCTGGGCAGAGCAGCCTTGGTTGTATGCCCTTGCTTTTCATGACTTGGAATATTTGTTGCCATTCCCTTCTGGCTTGTAGTGTTTCTCTTGAGAAGTCAGCTCCTAGCCTTACTGAGGCCCCCATATATGTTTCTTTCTCCTTCTCCCTTGCTGCCTTGAGGATTCTCCTTTGTCTTTGATAGTTGCTATTTTAATGATGATGTGTCACGGAATGGACCTCCTTGGGTCCCTCCTGAGTGGGGCCCTCTGTGCCTCCTGGGTCCGGGAGACCTTTTCTCTCCTCAAATTAAGGAAATTTTCCATCATTACTTTTTCAGAGAGGTTCTCTATCCCTTGCTCCTCTACTTCTCCTTCTGGTATCCCTATTATACAGATATTATTGCATTTCAGTTGTCCTGCATTTCCCTAAATGTCTCTTCATTCTTCTTGAGTCTTTTTTCATTTTCTTGCTCTTTCTAGGAGCTTTTTTCTACCTTATCCTCCCCCTCACTGATTCGATCCTCGGCTTCATCTAGCCTGCTTTGGATTCTTTCTACTGTGTTCTTCAATTCAGAAATGGTATTCTTCATATCCTCTTGTGTCTTCTTGATAGTTTCTATGTCGTGTTCCAGGTTGATATAGTTTGCTGTAAGATCCTGATAGTTTCTCTGCAGTTTCTGTTAGTTACCTTTGAGCTCTCTGAGCTCATTGAGCTTCCTTAGAACCATTGTTTAGAATTCAATATCTGATAGTTCCCTTGCCTCTATTTCATTTACCTCTCTCTGTGAGGAGTTCCCTTTTCCACTCATTTGGGGGGAACTTTTTTTATTTCCATTTCTGTAAGTGTCTATTGAGTGAGTTATTTATTTATTTATTTATTTATTTATTTATTTATTTATTTTTGCTTCTGCTTCAATTGGTCTGTCTAGATTTCCTAACTTTGTGGATTAAACTTCTATGGTAGTAGGCAGGTCTTTCTATTTACTTATTTATTTGCTTGTTTGTTTGTTTATTTTTCTTTAGTGTTCTTTCTGGGCCTGTTTCTGATGATGTCAGTTGTTGATCCTATATGACCTTGGGTTGTTTGTTTGAGCTTTCAGTAGTCTGTTTTCTGTGTCTGACTCTTGCTTTGGGCAGCTCTGTGACTCATTCAGCCAGGGATCCACTATTTCTGTGAATCGCTCTGCACTTTCACGCCAGCTCCTTGAGCACACTCCCCTGCCCAAGAGGATCCCCAGCCTGTCTGGGTACTTATTTGCCCAACCTCACGCACTCTTATGTTGCCCGCACCTGGTGGGCGCACTGGAACTGGTCAGTTTAGGATCTTCTTTAGTGTGCTTTCCCTGCTTTTGGCTCTTTGGGGGGTGTCACCTGCCCTCGCCAAATGGAGACTATGGAAATGGGAGGAAGTCAGCTCAAGGACTCTCTGGTTAATCCTGTCTCCAGTCTCTCCTCCAAGGTCTCTGGGCAGCTCTGTGACCCCTTTGGCCTGGGTCCCACTATTTCTACAGACTGCTTTGCACTCATAGGCCCACGTGGGCGCTGGTTTACGCCCGCGCTCATGGATCTTTGCACTTCCTCACAGGCCCCGTGGGCACAAACCTGTGGGAGCTCTCGCCAGCACGCGGGGTTGCGCATCCACACACTCCCTGGCTAACCCTCACTGGCCACTCGGTGTGTGTGTGCAAGCCTGCGCTGGGTAGTTTCGGGCTGTCTATTGTGTGATTTTCAGCTTTTGGCTCTTTGGGGGTGTGGTCTGCCGACGCACAATGGAGACTACAGAAAGGAGAAGGAGTTGGGATTCTCTGGTTCCTCCTCTAGTTCTTTCCCCAATGCCTCCATTTCCAGTCTCTCCTCAGTTGTCTCTGGGCAGTTCTGTGTCATGTTTATTTCTTTTAATTTTCAAAAATGCTTTCATATGCATTTTTCCACTGTATCCTCTTCACAGCTCTACAAAGTAGGTTGAACTGGTATCATTGATCTTAATTATCAAGTGAAGAAAGTGAGGAATAGAATATATACTACTTACTTAAGTTCACTCAAATAATCTGTATCCCAACCAGGATTAAAACTCATATTCTGAACTTTCTAAAGCAGTAGTTCTGTTGTTGTTATTTTCCTTGTTTGTTGTTGTTTGTTTGTCCCCAAATAAATGCAAATCAGTTACTTTTTCTATTTTTTATTTATTTTTTATTTATTTCTTTATTTTTTTTAATTTATTTACTTTTTAAGTACATTTGTCTCTGCCTCCCCCACACCTCTTTCTCTTGCCCCCTCCCACCTTCCCTCCCTCAGCTCTTCCCCTTTGGTTTTGTCCATGAGTCCTTGCTATATGTTCCTTGACTTTCCTCTTCCCTTCCTTGTCCCCGCCCTCCCTCCTTGCCTCTTGTCTCTGTTGATTTCTTTTCCTTTCAGTGTTGCTGGTCATATTTGCCTTGCATCTTTGTATTGTTGGTTAGGTTCCGCTTATAGGTGAGGTCATATGGTATTTGTCTTTCGCCCCCTGGCTTATTTCGCTTAGCATGATGCTCTCCAGTTCCATCCATGCTGTCGCAAAGTTTAGTACTTCTTTTTTTCTTTCTGCTGTGTAGTATTCCATTGTGTATATGTACCATGACTTTTTGATCCAATCATCTACTAATGGGCATTTAGGTTGCTTCCAACACTTGGCTATTGTAAATTGTGCTGCTATGAACATTGGGGTGCATAGGTTCTTTTGTATTGGCGTTTTGGTGTTCTCACGGTATAGTCCCAGCAGGGGAATCGCTGGATCAAAAGGCAGTTCCATTTTCAGCTTTCTGAGGAAATTCCACACTGCTTTCCATAGTGGCTGCACCAGTCTGCATTCCCACCAACAGTGGACTAGGGTTCCCTTTTCTCCACAGCCTCACCAGCACCTGTTGTTTGTGGATCTGTTTATGATGGCCATTCTGACCGGTGTGAGGTGGTACCTCATGGTGGTTTTGATCTGCATTTCTCTGATGGCTAGTGATGCTGAGCATCCTTTCAAATGCCTCTGGGCCCTCTGTATCTCCTCCTTAGAAAAGCATCTGCCCAGGTCCTTTGCCCATTTTTTTATTGTATCGTTTGTCTTCTTGGAGTAGAGTCAAGTGAGTTCTTTATATATCTTGGAGATCAAACCTCTGTCTGATGTATCATTAGCAAATGTATTTTCCCATACGGTTGGCTCCCTTTTCATTTTGCTGATGTTTTCTTTCGCTGTGCAGAAGCTTCTTATTTTGATGAGGTCCCACTTGTTTATTCTTTCCTTTATGTCCCTTGCTTTAGGAGACATATCAGTGAAAAAATTGCTGCGTGAGATATCGGAGAGTTTCCTGCCAATGATCTCCTATAGGACTTTGATGGTGTTGCGACTTATATTTAAGTCTTTTATCCATCTTGAGTTTATTTTTGTGTATGGTATCAGCTGATGATCCAATTTCAATTTTTTGCATGTAGCCGTCCAGCTCTCCCAACACCATTTGTTGAAGAGGATGTTATCACTCCATTTTATGTTTCTGCCCCCTTTGTCGAATATTAGATGTCCATAGAGACCTGGGCTTATTTCTGGGTTTTCTATTATGTTCCACTGGTCTATGGGTCTGTTCTTGTGCCAGTACCAGATTGTTCTGAGTATGGTGGCTTTGTAGGAGAGTTTGATGTCCGGTATTGTGATCCCTCCTACTTTGTGTTTAAATGTTATTGAATTTATTGGGCTGACATTGTTTAATGAAATTATATAGGTCTCAGGTATACAATTCTATAATAAATAATCTGTATATTGTATTGTGTGTTCACCATCCCAAATCAATTGTCCTTCCATCACCATTTTCCCCCTTTATCCTCTTCTACATTCCTCTACCCCCTTTTCTCTCTAGTTATCACCTATACTGTTGTCTGTGTCTATGATTTTTTTTCTTAATCTTTTCACCTTTTTTAAAAGAGATTTTATTTATTTATATTTTTAGAGAGAGGGGAAGTGAGGGAGAAAGAGTGAGAGAGAAACATTGATTGCTTGCCTCTACCATAGTCTCAAATGGGGACCTGGCCAACAACCCATGCATGTTCCCTGACTGGGAGTTGAACTGGTGACCTTTCAGTTTGCAGGACGGTGCACAACCGACTGAGCCACACCAGCCAGGGAAATCCCTTCACCTTTTTTTACTTAGCCCCTCAACCCCACTTCCCTCTTACAGCTGTCAGTCTGTTCTCTGTATCTATGAGTGTTTCTATTTTGTTTGTTAATTTTGCTTATTAGAGTCCGCAGTCATACAAGTAAAATCATATGGTACTTGCCTTTCTCTGACTGGTTTATTTCACTTAGCATAACAATCACCAGGTCCATCCATACTGTCACAAAAGGTAAGATTTCCTTCTTTCTTATAGTGGAGTAGTATTCCATTATGTAAATGTATTACAGCTTTTCTTATCCACTCATCTACTGATGGGCACTTGGGCTGCTTCCAAATCTTGGCTATTGTAAATAACACTGCAATGAACATAGAGGTGGATATGTTCTTTCAAATTAGTGTTTGAGATTTCTTCAGATATAGTCCCAGAAGTAGAATCATTGGGTCTAAAGGCAGTTTTATTTTTAATTTTTTGAGGTAACTTTATTCAGAGCAGTAATTTTTAAAGTAATGTCCCTGAAAAAAGCAACCTCAGCATAACATGGAACTTGTCATAAATGCAAATTCTCCAGTCCACCTTAGGTCTACAGAATCAAAAACTCTGGGAATTGGGACCAGCATTTCAGGGTATTCTGATACATGCTTAGGTTTAAAAACCACTCATTCTGTAAATATGCTCTCTGTTTACAAACAGAAAGACAAAACATATGTTGTAAATTTCAGGTGATTTACAAGAAACAGAACTTTCATTACTTATAATGAAATTACTTTTTAATTTTATTTTTACTTTTGACACTATTGTATATACCCTCATGTCCCCCTTGCTCCTTTTCCTCTGGCCCCATCCCCTTCACTCTGGCCATCACCACACTGTTGTCTGTATCTATGGGTTATGCACATATGTTCTCTCACTAATCCCTTCATCTTCTTTCATCCATTCTCCCTTCCCCATTCCCCCACTTACCTCTTACAGCTGTGTTTACTCTTCATGCCCTACTTTGTGAAATAGGTTATAAATCACCTTAAGCTGAGAATTAGAAAGTCACACAACCTAAAAAAAAAATCTTTGTTGCCAGAGTACAAAACTGAGAGACTGATATTGTACTAAGTGATCTCAAACTATAGTAAGTGGCTAATAAAATTGATCATAATAAGCACTATTAATTCTCAGGGAAGTTAAGGACTTTATAAATATTCATTGGCTAAAAATATTCATCAGCAAGCTGAGCCTTAGTAACCCCAAAATATACAGAACACACACAGACACACATACACCCTTCTGGTAGTTTAGCACTGTATTGGCAGAACTAATTCTAACCTGGGTCTTAAAAAAATGTCTTTTGAATAGAGACTTCAGGGTATTTTAGTAACTATTTCCAGTATATGAGTTTATATACCACAAGAATACACAGAAGCTTTATAAAAGACAGTGAGGATAAGAGCTGATCCTTACTGTCATTTTCTCCTTGTTGGTCCAAACAATGATGTGCCCCTAAACTATGAGTTTTTCTGGAGTGGTTTAATTTTAAATATTCTATTGTAGCAAATTCATAAGCCATCTAAATGTGTCATACATTTAAAATTTTGATCTCTGTACTATATGCCTATGATGGCTTTTCACATATAGAAGTAATCCAAATTCAATTGTCAAATCATGTGTTGTAAGAAATTGTAGAATATATAATCAGTAAATGAGTAGGTATACTTGGCTTTACATGTTAGATATGCTGCCAAAAACTGTGAAAATTTATTTAATATAATATACCTCTTAATATAATAAAATAAAAACATTACATTTTAAATGCTTTTGAAAACATCTAATAAACTGAATCCTTTTGTAAAATGAATAATTTCCTCTTATGTATCCTCACCAAATTTGAATGTTTATGTACCAGAGTTTAAAACTGGGTAGAAAACTACATATGTCAATTGAGGCATAAAAATAATTTTTCAAAATTCAACACCTACTCATGATTAAAAAAAAATAACCTCTCCTCTTTGCTTGTAGAAACATAAAGAGCTTCTACAAAAATCCTACAGCTAACATCATACTTAATGATGAAAGACTAAATGCCCCTAAGATTAGAAACAAGGCAAGTATCCACACTTTTACCACATTATTAAACATGGAAGTACTAACCAGCACAATAAAGCAAGAAAAGGAAATAAAGGACATTCAAATTGGAAAGAAAGAAGTAAAACCATTCCTCTTTGCAGATAACATAATGGTCTATATTGAAATACCAAAGAATATACCAAAACCTCAAACCAAAAAAGAAAACTCCTACCATGAAAGTGAGCTCAGCAATGTCATAGGAAACAAGATCAACATATAAAAATTAATTATATTTCTATATGTTAGTAATGCACACATAGAAACCAAAATTAAAAATATATATATCCATAATCATTCAAAAAATGAAATACTGAAGTATAAATCTAACAAAAAATATACAAGACTTGTGTGCTTAGACATACTGACAAAAAAAAAACAAAGAAGATTTAAATAAATGGTGAGAAATACTGTGTTCATAGACTGGAACTCTGAGTAGTAATTACAAAGACGTCATCTCCCTAAATGATCTAGAGATTTAATGCAATGTTTATCAAAATTCCAGCAAGATATTTTTACATATATATTTTAAAGTAAAAATATTGAATGTAAAAGAGTTGAACTAACACCTGGAAGGTAGTATAAGAAATATAAATGTTACCTCTTAATATAATTATTAATAGTAATAGTAGTACTATACCTACATGAACGTTGCTAGGATAGTTCATAGACTGTAAGTTACAGATTGTATATAATTAAATGAGAGGAAGGAATAAGAGATATAAGAAAGATACTTTTTCAAAATGAGTTTACAAAACAAAATTCCAGAGCAAATGAAGAAAACTTTTGGCATAAAGAAAGCCAACATAATCAACAATTAGCAAGTGAATGTTATATTATGAAACTGTTTGATACTTTAACATAAGTATGATTTTAAAAAAGATAAATAAGATTCTGTTTTTGATGTGGCAGCCTAAGCCTAATGACAAACCATCTCTTTTGCTGATTACAACTAAAAACTGGACACACCTACAAAAACCAACTATATAAAGACTTCAAAAAATAAATAATAACAGGAATATTATGAAGGGAAGTAAAAAATTGGAGAAATCACAGAAGGGGGAGGAGTTTCTGAATTTTTTCTCATCTACATTCTACTCTGTTTTAAAAATTACTCAATACCTTATCGTTTGCCACATTTTACACAATTTTCCAAGATTTTTTATTTTTACAGTTCTATAATACATCATCTGTATATTGCATTGTGTGTTCACCACCCAAAGTCAAGTCTGAATTTTTTAATTTTCTTTTCTCATATGGAATGGATTTGCCCCAAAATAGGCCTAATTTTTTTTACCATATAGTGACTAAATCTTGCTGGCCAGAGAAATCAGACAAGAGAACCTTGTGGACCACAGAGAATAAGGGGAATTCTTGTAAGAAAATTCTCATAAGAAAAGCTGTATATGAGTCCACATAATCTCATGATAAGTCCTGGGCTATGCATGTGTAGAATATATCCAAGCTAGTATAGCAAAGGCCTAGAAAATGGAATGGATGTTTATACCCACCTACAGCAGATAAGGCAGAGATAGTAGTTTAAATCCGAGTTGATATCCTACTAAAACGAACAAAAATAAAATTAAAAAATCTAGAAGATTATAACAAGGCCTTAAGTCTATACACTCACAATGTATAACACTCACAATGTCCAAAACTATGGAATATAGAAAAAAACAAAGAAATTATAATCAATTCTTAAGGGAAATAACAATTATCAGATATCTATCCCCAGATAACCTAAAGGTTGGAAGTATCAAAAACAACAACAACAACAACAACAAGATTTCAAAGCAGATATTTAAACTATGTTCTTTGAGGTAAATGAGATAAATGTAAACACGCTTGAAGTGAATGGAAAGATCAAGTTCTCAACAGAGAAATATAAGCTGTAAAATATAACCAAATGGACTCATAGAACTGACAACTACAATATCTGAAATTTTAAAATTATTATTATTTTTAATTTAATTTTAATTTATTTTTTCAAATACATTTACAATGGAGATATAAGAGGAGTCGATGAACTTGAAAATAGATCAATATAACATATACAATTAAAGGAAGAGAGAGAAAAATAATGAAATTTGAATAGAGCTTGAGGGATTCATGGCATAACACTAAATTGTATAACATATGTGTCTTTGGGAGTCCCAGAAAGAAAGCAGGAAATAACTGATACACAAAATGTATTTAAAGGAATAATGAGAAATAATTTCCCTAATCTTAATAAAAGACAAATATTTATAGATGTAAGAAGCTCATCAGATCCCAAAAAGGAAAATTCAGATAGAAATATGCCTAGACACATCATGATTGTGTTGTAGCCTGTCCAGGCCAGACAGGTTCACTCTAGATTTGGGCAGATGAAAGAAAAGTCATGGAGCCATGGAGATGCTTGACATTCCTTTATTCAAGGGTGGGCAATCCACACATGCTGCAAGCGGTGTCCATTAGCAGGGAGCCCCCTACTCCTTAATATACTGGAAACAGACAAAGTTAGCCCGGAGCAGACAGGTTGTGTAACATAGTGAGATTCTGTGCATGTGAGCCTACTCAATGTTATGGTAAACATTTATTGGACCCAGACTCAAGGCTATGAGAATACTACTTACCTTAGTTCCCAAGATATCTGGGTTAATGAGCCAGACTGCTTCTGTTTACCCTGCAATGACCAAACTATTGAAAACCAAAGATAAAGACAAATTCTTGAATGCAAATTAAAAACCACAATGATCTAGATACCACTTCCTACAGATCAGAATCACCATCATAAACAAATCAACAAACAACAAGTGCTGGCAAGGTCATGGAGAAAATGGAACCCTAGTACATTGTTGGTGGGAATGCAGACTGGTGTAGCCCCTATGGAAAACAGTATGGAAATTCCTCAGAAAACTAAAGATAGAACTGCCTTTGACTTGACAGTTCCACTGATGGGATTATACCCTAAGAATCCCAAAAACACCAATTCAAAAGAAACTATGCATCCCAATGTTTACAGCAGCACTATTTAAAATAGCCAAGTTCTGGAGGCAAACTAAGTGCCCATCAGTAAATGAGTGGGTCAAAAACTGTGGTACATTTACACAATGGAATACTATGCAGCAGAAAGAAAGAAGGAGCTTCTACCCTTCACAACAGCATGGATGGAACTGGAGAGAATTATGCTAAGTGAAATAAGTCAGGCGGTGAAAGACAAACACTATATGACCTCACCTATAATCAACAAAAGAAACAAGCCGGCAAAAACATAACCAGAGACATTGAAATAAAGAACAAACTGACAGTTACCAGAGGGGAGGGTGGAGAGGGGTAACGGGGGAAAGAAGGGGAAGGGTCATCAAGAAACATGTATAAAGGGCCCATGGACAAAGCCAAAGGGGGATAGGATTGAGAGTGGGAGGTGGGGGTGGGTGGAGTAGGGAAGGTGGTGGCAGGAAAATGAAGACAACTGTGCTTGAACAACAATAAAAAAATAGTAAAAACAAAGCAAAACAAAATAAACCTATGCTGTATGTTTCTGAAAAAAAACAACAAATTCTCTCAAAAGCAGCTAGAGCAAAAAGACCTATAGGAAAACAAAGATTTAAATAATTTCAGAGTTTTCATCAAAAACCATGTAGGAAGAAGACAGTAGAACATATTTATCATACTGAGAAAAAAGAACTGTCAATTCCAACTTCCATATCCAGAAAAAAATCCTTGTTGGGAATGAAGGTAAAATAAAGAAATTCTCAGAGGAAGGACAGTTAAGATAATTAGAAAATTGCACGGCAAATACTAAAGTTTTAAGTTATTCAAAATGAAGGGAAATGATACCAGAGAGAAAGTTGGATCTTCAGAAATGAAGTAATGCATTTGGCAAATACCTGGGTAAATATAAAAGGCAATTTTTTCCTCTTCTTTAAAATATATGTAATGGTTTTCACAAGAAATATTTTGGCTGGATTTATATTTAATATAATTCTTAGTATGATCTGCTTAGTCTCACTTTTTCCTGCCTTCTCTCATTCTCCTTTCTGTTTTATAACACATGAGTCACTGGATCTTATAGCAAGTACCTTGCTTTTAATTACTGGTTTGGGCCTGTCTACTAGGCTTTTCCCCTCCTATTGCCACTGCGTCAATTAAAGTTTCTTATTCTCTCCTACAATACATGCTCAACTCTATCATCTTGGGTTAATCATGATTCTTTATTTAAAATTCTTCAATACTTTTTCTTGATCAATATAATTACGTACAAATATAACAGCAAGACAACCAAGTTCTTTCACAAACTTACCCAAACTCCCTTTTTCTGCCACTCCTTTATTCAACTGCAAAGTAGCTCACCAAATTTCCCATTGTGTTTTAGCAATTTGCATTCTAACATACAAATATACTCTTTCCACAGCCTACATACCCTTCCTATCCTTATTAAAAGGAAAACTCAACTAAGATGTCATTTCCTAATAAACCTCTTGCTGAACCTCCCTCAGAGTTAATCCTCTATGCTAATTTTGTTTCTTCCTCAATGTTATCAAGAACAGCTACCATGTTTTAAGGGCTTACTCTGTGCCAGGTACAGTGCTAAGATATTTATGTGTGGTAGTTCATTTTATCCTGAAAACAATCCTGTAAGAAAGATGAGTATTATTATAGCCATTTTCAATTGTCATAATAAGAGTTAGCAAAAGTAAAAGACATCAATAGTAATATAGCCAGTTAGTGTATCCTTCTGCTATTGCATATACAAAACAAGTAATTACAATACTTTGAGGGTGGAAAGATGGCGGAGGAGTGAAAGGGAGTCACACTGACCTCCTCCCAAAACCAAACTGGAATTGCAACTAAATAATGGAGTAATCACCTGGAAAGCAGTGGAGCGATAGTGGGAGAGGAGCCTTGGTGCTGCGGACAGTGGATTCTACTCTCACACATCCCAACGGGTGAGAATTGCGGTGGAGGCTCGAGAGGGTGGGCTTGGTGCGCACAGGCACTGGCACCAGAGGGACATTGAAACGGCCAGTTAGCGCCCCCCCCCCGAGAAGAACGGGGTCTGAATCATAAACAGGAACCCCTAAACTACAGCAGCTAAAGCCGAGAAAATACAGACAAAACGCAACCCCAAAAAGCTTAGGGGAGCATTCTGCCAGAGACAGGTGGCTGGGGATGCAAAAAGACATTTAAAGGGCAAACGCAAAAGTTGCAGCAGCAGCCACCCTCCTTGATCGCTGGGTAGAGGCGGCAGCAGGGTGGGCTGGTGCCTGGGAAAAGACTGGTGAGGAAAACTTTGTGAAGAGAACTGACTCGGCTGCCGGTAGAGCCCGGGTGATAACGCACTTCCCACTCTGCAGCTACCATCTCGCTCAGGCATAAGGGAATCAATTAACCTGCCTTTTGTGCGCTCCGCACACAGCTGGTACGCCTCTGAGCTACGGGGCTGAGTGCAGACTGGCTGGGAGACCCTTGAGGAGAGACTGGAGACGGAGGCCTTGGGGAAAGAATGGGAGGAGGAACCGGGGAGTCCTGACTCCCTCCCCGTTCGGTAGTCTCCATTGTGGGCTGGAAAGGCGCAACCCCAAAGAGGAAGAAGCAGGGCGCGCATGAACCAGACTGCCTGCCATTGAAACGCAGTCCACACAGGGGTTGGATCCTTGGCCGAAGGGGTCACAGAACTGCCAAGAGGCCCCTGAGGGGAGACTAGAAACGGAGGCATTGGGGAAAGAACGGGAGGAGGAACCAGGGAGTCCCGACTCATTCTCCTTGCCGTAGTCTCCATTGCGCGGGAAGAGGCCACACCCCCAAAGAGCCAAAAGGCGAAAAGCAAACATAGACACCCCCAAAACACACAGAGCAGGCGCGCACACTTGCGCCGAGTGACTGGCGAGGGTTGGCGAGCGTCTGTATGACCCACGCGGGCTGGCAAATGCTTGCACCTGCCGGCAAGGCCTCACACAGACTGGCACCCATACGGCCTGCGAGGGATTGCACAGAGGGGCAAGGGCAGGCGTAAATTGACCTATCCGCCGCGATTGCAGAGCGACCCACAAAATAAGTAGAACTGCCCAGAGTCCCTGGAGGAGAGACCAGAAACAGGATTAACCGGAGAGTCCTAGAGCTGATTTCCTCCCATTTCCGTAGTCCCCATTTGGCGAGGGCAAGCAACGCACCCAAAGAGCCAGAAGCGGGGAAAACACACAATAGAAGACCCTAAACTGACCAGTGCCGCAAAGCTCGCGTGCCAGGGAGGCCAGATGAGTACAGGAGATCGCGAATGAGCCCCTGGTCTGGGGCAAACACATGCGAGCCCAGGCAGGTCGGGGACCCTGCCGCGCTGGGAACATGCTCAAGGAGCCCGTGTGAGAGCGCAGAGAGATCCCAAAAAATAGCCCAGCCCTGACCAAAGGGGTCACAGAGCTGCTTCAAGCAGGAGTCAGACACAGGCATTAGACTCCTGAAAGGCTCAAACAAACAACCCAAGGCCCTCTAGGGTCAACAACTGACATCATCAGAGGCAAGCCCAGAAAGAAAAGAAAAGGACAAAAATCCTTAACAGACTCTCACAAAAATGGGAAGAAAAAGAAGTTCCCCCCAAATGAGTGGAAAACGGGAATCACCACAGAGAGAGCTAAATGAAATAGAGGCAAGGGAACTATCAGATATGGAATTCAAAACAATGGTTCTAAGGAAGCTCAATGAGCTCAGCCAGCTCAAAGATAACAATCAGAAACTGCAGAGAAACTATCAGGATCTTACAGCAAACTATATCATCCTGGAAAATGACATAGAAACTATCAAGAAGACACAAGAGGATATGAAGAATACCATTTCTGAATTGAAGAACACAGTAGAAGGAATCCAAAGCAGGCTGGATGAAGCTGAGGATTGAATCAGTGAGATGGAGGACAAGGTAGAAAAAAGCTACCAGAAAGAACAAGAAATGGAAAAACGGCTCAAAAAGAATGAAGAAGCATTTAGGGAAATGCAGGACAACCTGAAACGCAATAATATCCATATAATAGGGATACCAGAAGGAGAAGAAGAAGAGCAAGGAATAGAGAACCTCCTTGAAAAAGTAATGATGGAAAATTTCCCTAATTTGAGGAGAGAAAGGCTCTCATGGATCCAGGAGGCACAGAGGACCCCACTCAAGAGGGACCCAAGGAGGTCCACTCCAAGACACATCATCATTAAAATGGCAAATGTTAAAGACAAAGAGAGAATCCTCAAGGCAGCAAGGGAGAAGGAGAAAGTAAAATACAAGGGGGACCCAATATGCCTAGGAACTGACTTCTCAACAGAAACACTGCAAGCCAGAAGGGAATGGCAACAAATATTTCAAGCCATGAAAAACAAAGGCCTACAGCCAAGGCGGCTCTACCCAGCTAGGCTCTCCATTAAAATAGAAGGAGAAATACGGAGTTTCCCAAACAAAAGAAAGCTAAAAGAATACATCTCTACCAAACCAGCACTCCAAGATATGCTAACGGGACTGGTTTAAGCAGATGAAGGAAAAGAATGAGACAGAGAGGAACACAAGTACAAAGAGAAAAGATGAGTAAGTTTCTATCAGTAATATCTCTCAATGTGAATGGACTAAATGCCCCAATCAAAAGACACAGGGTAGCTGAATGGATAAGAAAACATAACCCACACATATGCTGCCTACAAGAGACCCACCTCAGAGCAAAAGACCTACACAGATTGAAAGTAAAGGGATGGAAAATAATATGCCAAGCAAATGGACATGAGAAAAAGGCTGGCGTTGCCATACTTGTATCAGACAAAGTAGATTTCAAAGCAAAGGACATAAAGAGAGACCCAGAGGGGCACTTTATCATACTGAAAGGAAGAATCTATCAAGAAGACATCAACATTATAAACTTATATGCTCCCAATATAGGAGACCCCAACTTTATAAGGAAATTGTTGGATGACTTCAAAAAAGACCTAGACAGCAACACACTGACAGTAGGGGATTTCAACACCCCACTGTCAAAAATGGACAGATCTTCCAAACAAAACATTAATAAACATATCGTGGCGCAGAATGACACACTGAATCAAAGAGACTTAACTGACATATATAGAACCTTACATCCCAAAGAAGAAAAATACACATTCTTTTCAAATGCTCATGGCAGTTTTTCAAAGATAGACCACATGCTAGGACACAAAGCAAGCCTCAGTAAATTCAGGAAAATTGAAATAATACCAAACATTTTCTCAGACCACAAGGCCTTGAAACTCGAAATCAAACTCAAAGAGAAACTTCAAAAACTTGCAAACTCATGGAGACTGAACAGTGGACTATTAAACAATGAATGGGTCAATAATGAGAAAAGAGAAGAAATCAAAAAATTTCTGGAAACAAATGAAAATGAACAGACAACTGTCCAAAACCTATGGGACACAGCAAAGGCGGTCCTGAGAGGGAAGTTCATAGCAATACAGGCTTACCTTAAAAAGATAGAAACATTTCAAATAAAAGACCTAACACTACAACTTCAAGAACTGGAGAAAAAACAACAAATAAATCCCAGAGCAAGTAGAAGGAAGGAAATAGTCAAGATTAGAGCAGAACTGAATGACATAGAGACAAAAAGAACAATTCAGAGGATCAACCAATCCAGAAGCTGGTTCTTTGAAAAGATTAATAAAGTTGACAAGCCTTTAAGTAGACTCATCAAGAAAAAAAGGGAGAGTACCCAACTTAATAATATCAGAAATGAAAGAGGAGAAATAACAACTGATACACAGAAATACAAATGATCATCAGAAACTATTATGAACAATTATATGCCAAGAAATTTGAAAATCTTGATGAAATGGACAAATTTTTAGAAAAGTATAATCTTCCAACACTAAAGGAGGAAGAAACAGAAAGCTTGAAGAGACCAATAACAGCTGGGGAAATTGAAGCAGTAATCAAGAAACTCCCAGCACACAAAAGCCCAGGGCCAGACGGTTTCCCAGGAGAATTTTACAAAACATTTAAGGAAGAGCTAACCCCTGTCCTTCTCAGACTATTCCAAAATATCCAAGAGGAGTGAAGACTCCCAGACTCCTTCTATGAGGCCAGCAGTACCCTGATCCCAAAACCAGATAAAGACCCTACAAAGAAAGAAAACTACAGGCCAATTTCGCTGATGAACATAGATGCTAAAATCCTCAACAAAATATTGGCAAACCGCATCCAGCAATACATTCAAAAGATTATCCACCACGATAAGTGGGATTCATCCCAGGGATGCAGGGATGGTTCAATATACACAAATCAGTAAACGTGATACACCACATAAATCAAAGAAAAGACAAAAACCACATGATCATCTCGATAGATGCAGAAAAAGCATTTGACAAGATACAGCACCCATTTATGATCAAAACACTCAGCAAAATGGGAATAAATGGGGCATTCCTCAACGTAATAAAGGCCATATATGAAAAACCTACAGCCAATATCATACTCAACGGGCAAAAACTGAAAGCTTTCCCACTAAGATCGGGAACACGACAAGGATGTGCGCTCTCACCGCTTCTTTTCAACATCGTATTGGAAGTCCTAGCCACAGCGGTCAGACAAGAGAAAGAGATAAAAGGCATCCAAATAGGAAAGGAGGAAGTAAAACTATCATTGTTTGCAGATGACATGATAGTGTACATAGAGAACCCTGTAGACTCTACCAAAAAACTCCTCAACCTAATAAGTGAATTTGGCAAAACAGCAGGATACAAAGTCAACATTCAGAAATCAAAGGCATTTTTGTACACCAGCAATGCAATGGAAGAAGAAGAAATCAGAAAAAATATACCATTCGATATAGCATGAAAAAAGATAAAGTACCTAGGGATAAATTTAACCAAAGACACAAAAGACCTGTATGCAGAAAACTATACAACATTGAAAAAAGAAATTAATGAAGATACAAATAAATGGAAGCATATACCGTGCTCATGGATTGGAAGAAATAATATCCTCAAAATGTCCATACTACCCAAAGCAATTTACAGATTCAACGCAATCTCT
Source organism: Pteronotus mesoamericanus (assembly GCF_021234165.1). Lineage (NCBI taxonomy): Eukaryota > Metazoa > Chordata > Mammalia > Chiroptera > Mormoopidae > Pteronotus > Pteronotus mesoamericanus. Next base: position 7,746,025 of record NW_026555072.1, read on the forward strand.
ATTAAGATATCAATGACATATTTCACAGAAAGAGAACAGACATTTGAAAAATTTATATGGAACCATAAACGACCCCGAATGGCCGCAGTAATTTTGAGAAAGAAACACAAAGTAGGAGGGATCACAATACCGGACATCAAACTCTCCTACAAAGCCACCATACTCAAAACAATCTGGTACTGGCACAAGAACAGACCCATAGACCAGTGGAACAGAATAGAAAGCCCAGAAATAAGCCCAGGTCTCTATGGACATCTAATATTTGACAAAGGGGGCAGAAGCATAAAATGGAACAATAATAGCCTCTTCAACAAATTGTGTTGGGAGAGCTGGACGGCTACATGCAAAAAATTGAAATTGGATCATCAGCTGACACCATACACAAAAATAAACTCAAGGTGGATAAAAGACTTAAATATAAGTTGCAACACCATCAAAATCCTAGAGGAGAACATTGGCAGGAAACTCTCAGATATCCCACGCAGCAATTTTTTCACCAATATGTCTCCTATAGCAAAGGACATAAAGGAAAGAATAAACAAGTGGGACCTCATAAAAATAAGAAGCTTCTGCATGGCTAAAGAAAACATCAGCCAAATGAAAAGGGAGCCAACCGTTTGGGAAAATATATTTGCTAATGATACATCAGATAGAGGTTTGATCTCCAAGATATACAAAGAACTCACTCGACTCTACTCCAAGAAGACTAACGATCCAATCAAAAAATGGGCAAAGGACCTGGGCAGATGCTTTTCTAAGGAGGAGATACAGAGGGCCCAGAGGCATTTGAAAGGATGTTCAACATCACTAGCCATCAGAGAAATGCAGATCAAAACCACCATGAGGTACCACCTCACACCGGTCAGAATGGCCATCATAAACAGATCCACAAACAACAGGTGCTGGCGAGGCTGTGGAGTAAAGGGAACCCTAGTCCACTGTTGGTGGGAATGCAGACTGGTGCAGCCACTATGGAAAGCAGTATGGAATTTCCTCAGAAAGCTGAAAATGGAACTGCCTTTTGATCCAGCGATTCCCCTGCTGGGACTATACCCTGAGAACACCAAAACGCCAATACAAAAGAACCTATGCACCCCAATGTTCATAGCAGCACAATTGACAATAGCCAAGTGCTGGAAGCAACCTAAATGCCCATCAGTAGATGATTGGATCAAAAAGTCATGGTACATATACACAATGGAATACTACACAGCAGAAAGAAAAAAAGAAGTACTAAACTTTGCGACAGCATGGATGGAACTGGAGAGCATCATGCTAAGCGAAATAAGCCAGGGGGCGAAAGACAAATACCATATGATCTCACCTATAAGCGGAACCTAACCAACAATGCAAAGAAGCAAGGCAAATATGACCAGCAACACTGAAAGGAAAAGAAATCAACAGAGACAAGAGGGAAGGGGGGGCAGGGAAAGGGAAGGGAAGGGGAAAGTCAAGGAACATACAGCAAGGACTCATGGACAAAACCAAAGGGGAAGAGCTGAGGGAGGGAAGGTGGGAGGGGGCAAGGGAAAGAGGTGGGGGGAAGGCAGAGACAAATGTATTTAAAAAGGAAATAAATTAATTAAAAAAAACAATACTTTGAGATGTATCATAAATATCAAATGGATAGTTGGTTAGACTCTCTGCACTTCACTTTCTTAACAGAGATTAATTTTAATTAAGATTAATGTATCATTTTATATTTACACTTGCTATATAAATAATGTATACTAAAATGTACCATGGTGATGTATATATGTAACATAAATGGTACTGTTCTATAAGCAGCTTTTTCTATTCAACAATATATTTTGAAGACCTGTTCATGTTAGTATATACAACTGTAGTCATTTATTTGAGCTACTGAATAAATAGATAACCATTCTCTTGTATGGAACACTTTATTTATAATTTTTCACTGTTACAAATATTATTGCAGTAAACATCCTTGTACGTGCTTTTTTGAGCCCATGAGCAAGTATGTCTCCAGTGTACATGCTAGGTAGTAAAATTGCTGAGTCATGAGGTATACACATTTTAAGATTTAATAGATACTGTATTACCAAATAGCCCTCTGAAGCCGATGATCCAATTTATACTATAATCTGCCTCATAGCTCTGCTTTGAATCAAACATAATAATTCACATATAGCTCTCAATTAATAGTTCCTATGATTTTTACCTATTTCCACTTTGTATTACAAACTTTCAGATATTTATAAAGGATGAAAGGTAATATTATTTTTAACTTGCATGTCCCTAATTGAGCTATTTTCACTAATACTTCCACTTATACCCCCTTTTCTCTAAATCCAGTGTTAGCCTATAGTCTTTATTTTTCTATAATTTTTTTTGCTTTAATGTTAATTTACAGAATCTTTTTGTATACTCTTGATAGTAATGAATTGTCTTTATAGCAAATATTTTCACCCTGCCCATATCTTGACTTTCAATTATGTTAATAGTGTACTTCTTTTTTAAATTTTATTTTAATTTATTTTTTCAAATACATTTGTCTCTGCCTACCCACCACCACTTTCCCTTGCCCCCTCCCTTCTTCCCTCCCTCAGCTCTTCCCCTTCGGTTTTGTCCACGAGTCCTTGCTATATGTTCCTTGACTTTCCCCTTCCCCACCTTTTCCCCGCCCCCTCCCTCCTTCCCTTGTCTCTCTCTTGATTTCTTTTCCTATCAGTGTTGCTGGTCTTATCTTCCTTGCACCTTTGTATTGTTGGTTAGGTTCCACTTATAGGTGAGATCATATGGTATTTGTCATTCGCCCCCTGGCTTATTTCGCTTAGCATGATGCTCTCTAGTTCCATCCATGCTGTCGCAAAGTTTAGTAGTTCTTTTTTTCTTTCTGCTGTGTGGTATTCCATTGGGTATATGTACCATGACTTTTTGATCCAATCATCTACTGATGGGCATTTAGGTTGCTTCCAACACTTGGCTACTGTAAATTGTGCTGCTATGAACATTGGGGTGCATAGCTTTTTTGTATTGGTGTTTTGGTGTTCTTAGGGTATAGTCCGAGAAGGGGAATCACTGGATCAAAAGGCAGTTCCATTTTCAGCTTTCTGAGGAAATTCCACACTGCTTTCCACAGTGGCTGCAACAGTCTGCATTCCCACCAAGAGTGAACTAGGGTTCCCTTTTCTCCACAGCCTCACCAGCACCGGTTGTTTGTTGATCTGTTTATGATGGCCATTCTGACCGATGTGAGGTGTTACCTCATGGTGGTTTTGATCTGCCTTTCTCTGATGGCTAGTGATGCTGACCATCCTTTAAAATGCCTCTGGGCCCTCTGTATCTCCTCCTTGGAAAAGCATCTGCCCAAGTCCTTGGCCCATTGTTTGATTGGATCATTTGTCTTCTTGGAGTGGAGTCGAGTGAGTTCTTTATATATCTTGGAGATCAAACCTCTATCTGATATATCATTAGCGAATATATTTTCCTATATGGTTGTCTCGCTCTTCATTTTGCTGATGTTTTCTTTTGCCATGCAGAAGCTTCTTATTTTAAAGAGATCCCACTTGTTTATTCTTTTCTTTATGTCCCTTGCTTTAGGAGACATATTAGTGAAAAATTGCTGCGTGGGATATCTGAGAGTTTCCTGCCAATGTTCTCCTCTAGGATTTTTATGGGGTTGCAAATTATATTTAAGTCTTTCATCCATCTTGAGTTTATTTTTGTGTATGGTGTCAGCTGATGATCCAATTTCATTTTTTTGCATGTAGCCATCGAGCTCGCCCAACACCATTTGTTGAAGAGGCTATTATTGCTCCTTTTTATGCTTCTGGCCCCTTTGTTAAATATTAGGTGCCCATAGAGACCTGGGCTTATTTCTGGGCTTTCTATTCTGTTCCACTCATCTATGGGTCTGTTCTTGCGCCAGTACCAGATTGTTTTGAGTATAGTGGCTTTATATTAGAGTTTGATGTCCGGTATTGTGATCCCTCCTACTTTGTGTTTCTTTCTCAAAATTGCTGTAGCTATTCGGGGTCATTTATGGTTCCATATAAATTCTTGAAATGTCTGTTCTATTTCTGTGAAATACGTCATTGGTGACTTAATAGGGAATGCACTGAATCTATAAATTGCTTTAGGTAGTATGGACATTTTGATGATATTAATTCTTCCAATCCATGAGCACGGTATATGCTTCCATTTATTTGTATCTTCCTTAATTTCTTTTTTCAATGTTGTATAATTTCTGCGTACAGGTCTTTTACGTCTTTGGTTAAATTTATGCCTAGGTACTTTATCTTTTTTCCTGCTAAATCAAATGATATTTTTTTTTCTGATTTCTTCTTCTTCTATTGCATTGCTGCTGTACAAAAATGCCTTTGATTTCTGAATGTTGACTTTGTATCCTGCTGTTTTGCCAAATTCACTTATTAGGTTGAGTAGTTTTTTGGTAGAGTCTGCAGGGTTTTCTATGTACACTATCATTTCCTCTGCAAACAATGATAGTTTTACTTCCTCTTTTTCTATTTGGATGCCTTTAATGTCTTTTTCTTGTCTGACCGCTGTGGCTAGGACTTCCAATACAATGCTGAAAAGAAGCGGTGAAAGCAGACATCCTTGTCGTGTTCCCGATCTTAGTGGAAAAGCTTTCAGTTTTTGCCCATTGAGTATGATATTGGCTGCAGGTTTTTCATATATGGTCTTTATTACGTTGAGGAATGCCCCATTTATTCCCATTTTGCTGAGTGTTTTGATCATAAATGGGTGCTGTACCTTATCGAATGCTTTTTCTGCAACTATATAGATGATCATGTGGTTTTTGTCTTTTCTTTGATTTATGTGATGTATCACGTGTACTGATTTGCATATATTGAATCATCCGTGCATGCGTGGGATGATCTCACTTAATCGAAGTGGATTTCTTTTCAATGTATTACTGGATGCGATTTGCCAATATTTTTTTGAGGATTTTAGCATCTATGTTCATCAGCAAAATTGGCTTGTAGTTTTCTTTCTTTGTAGGGTCTTTATCTGGTTTTGGGAACAGGGTGATGCTGTCGCCATAGAAAGCGGCTGGGAGTCTTCCCTCCTCTTGGATTTTTTGGAATAGTCTGAGAAGGACAGGGCTTAGCTCTTCCTTAAATGTTTTGTAAAATTCTCCTGTTAAACCGTCTGGCCCTGGGCTTTGTGTGTGCCGGGAGTTTCTTGATGACTGCTTCAATTTCCCCAGCTGTTATCACTCTGTTCAAGCTTTCTGTTTCTTTCCCCTTCAGTGTTTGAAGATTATACTTTTCTAAAAATTTGTCCATTTCATCAAGGTTTTCAAAATCTTGGCAAATAATTTTTCATAGTAGTTTCTGACGATCCTTTGTATTTCTGTGGTATCAGTTGTTATTTCTCCTCTTTCATTTCTGATATTATTAATTTTGGTCCTCTCCCTTTCGTGATGAGTCTACTTAAAGGCTTGTCAATTTTATTTATCTTTTCAAAGAACAGGCTTCTGGATTGGTTGATTCTCTGAATTGCTCTCTTTGTCTCTATGTCATTCAGTTCTGCTCTAATCTTGACTATTTCCTTCCTTCTGCTTGCTCTGGGATTTATTTGTTGTTCTATTTCCAGTTCTTTAAGTTGTAGTATAAGGTCTTGTATTTGAAATGTTTCTATCTTTTTTAGGTAAGCCTGTATTGCTATGAACTTCCCTCTCAGGACTGCCTATGCTGTGTTCCATAGGTTTTGGACTGTGGTCTTTTCGTTTTCATTTGTTTCTAGAAGGTTTTTGATTTCTTCTCTTATTTCATTTTTCAGCCATTCATTGTTGAATAGTCTACTATTCAGTCTCCATGAGTTGGCAAGTTTTTGCAGTTTCGCTTTGAGGTTGATTTCCAGTTTCAATCCCTCGTGGTCCAAGAAAATGTTTGGTATTATTTCAATTTTCCTGAATTTGCTGAGGCTTGCTTTGTGTCCTATCATGTGGTCTATCTTTGAAAAACTGCCATGAGCATATGAAAAGAACGTGTATTTTTCTTCTTTGGGATGGAAGGTTCTATATATGTCAGTTAAGTCTCTTTGATTCAGTGTGTCATTCTGTGCCACAATATGTTTATTACTGTTTTGTTTGGAAGATCTGTCCATTTTTGACATTGGGGTGTTGAAATCCCTTACTATCAGTGTGTTGCTGTCTCTATCTTTTTTGAAGTCATCCAACAATTTCCTTATAAACTTGGAGGCTCCTATATTGAGAGCGTATAAGTTTACAATGTTGATGTCTTCTTGGTAGACTCTCCCTTTAAGTATTATAAACTGCCCTTCTGGGTCTCTCTTTATGGCCTTTGTTTGGAAATCTACTTTGTCTGATACAAGTATGGCAACCCCAGCCTTTTTCTCATGTCCTTTTGCTTAGAATATTTTTTTCCATCTCTTTACTTTCAATCTGTGTAAGTCTCTTGCTGTGAGGTGGGTCTCTTGTAGGCAGCATATGTGTGGGTCAAGTTTTCTTATCCATTCAGCTACCCTGTGTCTTTTGATTGGGGCATTTAGTCCATTCACATTTAGAGTTATTACTGATAGAAACTTACTCATCTTTTCTCTTTGTACCTGTGTTCCTCTCTCTCTCTCTCATTCTTTTCCTTCATCTGCTTAAACCAGTCCCCTTAGCATATCTTGGAGTGATGGTTTGGTAGAGATTTATTCTTTTAGTCTTCTCTTGTCTGGGAAACTCCGTATTTCCCCTTCTATTTTAATGGAGAGCCTAGCTGGGTAGAGCAGCCTTGGCTGTAGGCCCTTCTTTTTAATGGCTTGGAATATTTGTTGCCAATTCCTTCTGGCTTGTAGTGTTTCTGTTGAGAAGTCAGTTCCTAGGCTTATCGGGGCCCCCTTGTATGTTACTTTCTCCTTCTCCCTTGCTGTCTTGAGGATTCTCTCTTTGTCTTTGCCAGTTGCCATTTTAATCATGATGTGTCTTGGAGCGGATCTCTTTGAGTCCCTCTTGAGTGGGGTCCTCTGTGCCTCCTGGATCCATGAGAGCCTTTGTCTCCTCAAATTAGGGAAATTTTCCATCATTACTTTCAAGGAAGTTCTCTATCATTTGCTCCTCTTCTTCTCCTTCTGGTATCCCTATTATACAGATATTATTGCATTTCAGGTTGTCCTGCATTCCCCTCAATGTCTCTTCATTCTTTTTGAGTCTTTTGTCCATTTCTTTTTCTTTCTGGGAGCTTCTTTCTACCTTATCCTCCATCTCACTGATTCGATCCTCGGCTTCATCCAGCCTGCTTTGGATTCCTTCTACTGTGTTCTTCAATTCAGCAATGGTATTCTTCATATGCTCTTTTGTCTTCTTCATAGTTTCTATGTCCTTTTCCATGCTGATATAGTTTTCTGTAAGATCCTGATAGTTTCTCTGCAGTTTCTGATAGTTATCTTTGAGCTGGCTGAGCTCATTGAGTTTCCTTAGAACCATTGTTTTGAATTCAGTATCTGATCGTTCCCTTGACTATTTCATTTAGCTCTCTCTGTGGGGAGTCCCCTTTTCCACTGATTTCGGGGGAACTTCTTTTTCTTCCCAATTTTGTGAGAGTCTGTTAAGTATTTTTGTCCTTTTCTTTCTGGGCCTGCCTCTGATGATGTCAGTTATTGACCCTATAGGACCTTGTATTGTTTGTTTGAGCCTTCCAGGAGTCTAATGTTTGTGTCTGACTCCTCCTTGGAACAGCTCTGTGACCCTTTCAGCTGATGCAAGCCTTCGCCAGCCTGCGCAGGTCACGCACACGCTCGCCAACCCACGCCGGTCACTCGGCCAAATGTGCGCACCTCCACTGGGTGTTTTTGGGGTGTCTATGTGTGCTTTTCGGCTTTTGGCTGTTTGAGGGTGTGGCCTCTTCCCACACAATGGAGACTATGGCAAGGAAGAGTCGAGACTCCCCGGTTCCTCCTCCAGTTCTTTCCCCAACGCCTCAGTTTCTAGTCTCTCCTTAGAGGTCTCCGGGCAGTTTTGTGACCCCTTCGGTGAAGGATCCATCCCCTGTGCAGACTGCGTTTCAATTGCAGGCAGTCTGGTTCATGCACGCCCTGCTTCTGCTTCTTTGGGGTCGCGCCTTTCCAGCCCACAATGGAGACTACAGAATGGGGAGGGAGTCGGGACTCCCGGTTCCTCCTCCTGTTCTTTCCCCATCGCCTCCATCTCCAGTCTCTCGTCAAGGCTCTCCCGGCCAGTCTGCACTCAGCCCCGCAGCTCACACGTGTACAAGCTGTGTGCAGAGCGCACAAAAGGCAGGTTAATTGATTCCCTTTTCCCTGAGCGAGATGGTAGCTGCTGAGTGGGAGGCGCTCCATCTCCCGGGTTCCACTGGCCGCTGTGTCAGTTCTCTTCACAAAGTTTTCCTCACCAGTCTTTTCCCAGGCACCAGCCCACCGCGCTGCCGCCTCTACCCAGTGATCAAGGAGGGTGGCTTCCACTGCAACTTTTGCATTGGTCCTTTAAATGTCTCTTTGCATCCCCAGCCACCTGTCTGTGGCAGAGAGCACCCCTAAGCTTTTCAGGGTTGTGTTTTGTCTGTGTTTTCTTGGTTTTAGCTGCTGTAGTTTAGGGGTCCCTGTTTATGATTCAGACCCCGTTCTTCTCGGGGGAAGCTAACTTGCCGTTTCAATGTCCCTCTGGTGCCAGTGCCGGTTGGCACCCAGCCCACCCTCTCGAGCCTCCACCGCAATTCTCACCCGTTGGGATGTGTGAGAGTCGAATCCACTGTCCGCGGCACCAAGGCTCTTCTCCCACTATCGCTCCACTGCTTTCCAGGTGATTACTCCACTATTTGGTCTTGGCAGGAGGTCAGCATGACTCCCATTCACTCCTCCGCCATCTTCTCCCAGTTCAATAGTGTACTTCTTATGCAGAAGGTTTTAATTTTTATACACTCCAATGTACAAAAGTTTCCTTTCATGTTTGTACATTTTGTATTTTATTAAGAAGGTTTTCCCAACCACAGGGTCATAATGATGGTTGAGCAAGCAGTGAAGATTCTGTGGATTGCAATCTGTTTTCATTTTTTAAGGATATTCAAATTCTGATCCAGATTCTTATTAAGTAAGCAGGCGCCTGGTAATTAAAAATTGTGAAAGGTCTCATCTATATTTTCTTTGAAAAATTAAATGTCTTCTTAAACAGACACACACTCAAGCACAGATAATCCTGGGGAAGTGTGAATTAATCAGTTGATTATATCAATTTTGATATCCTGGTTGTAATATTGTACTATGGTTTTGCAAGACATTATCATCAAGGGAAAGGGTACACAAGATGTTTCTGTATTATTTTTATAACTGCTGATGAATCTACAATTACCTCAAAATAAAAGCCTTTCTTTTGAAGACCATCCCAGAAGAGAAATTACTGAAATATCTTAGCTATGACAGTATCTCTGATATAATCATGTAGATTTTAAATAGCACTATTTAGAAGATGAAAACTGTAATATATTAAAATGAATCTCCTGGCCAAGAAGTTTACTTACTTTCCTGGACAACTTCAAATATTACTTACATTTTTTATATTGAGCATTTTACCAAACTCTTCATGCTTAATCTCTTTCATATCTGACAGAAACCTCTAAAATAGGTATTATTTTTCTTATTTGAGGAAACTAAATCTCAGAGAGGTTAAATAGCTAACTTCAGGCACACACAGCTGGTCAGAAGTGATTTACTTCTTCAGTTTTTTTTTTTATCTTGGTTATACCTCTGTTGGTCATCTTGCTTTCCACTTCTAAGGTGAAAGCAATTGTCCTGTTTCATTTCTCACTTATAAAATCTTACTCTCTTTTCCTTTTTTTCTTGGGCTATTCCAGTGAGAAGTTGTAAGGCAAATACCTTTCTTTTCTACTCATCAAAGCTGTATGTAGGCCCAAAAGCAATTATGAGAGATACAATTCTGAAATTAAGTAAACAGACTAAAATTTCCTTGAACAGGATGAATAGAAGAATAAAATTGATTACTCATTTAAACATTTCTCTGGAGACACTACAATTGATGGGTTTCATCATCCTTTTCTCTAATACTTCCTTCTTTTTTGGCAGAAGACTTTCATTAACCTCCAAGGATGCTCTAAGCATTAAAGAGATGAAGGAGTGTGTAATGGAGATAAATAGAATATAATGTACTTAGGTTATAAGACAATTCTTCCAGGTCATGAGGTGTTCAGACTCCTTTTCTGTTAGTGTAGCTTCAAAAAGTTTTATTAAACTAAATACTGTTTCACAAATTTTCAAGCTTACCTTTAAGCTTTTCATTATAATGTTAAATATTTACAAAGGATATATTTTAAGTTTTGACATTTTTAAACAAACTATTGCATCACTCTTAAAGGTACCCAATGGGATTTTTTACTACACTGTCACTCACTATATCATCTCTTTTTTCTTTTTTTTTTTTTAATGACATGAACAAGCTCTTCTTTAACGTTCAGAAACTTTATGCTATTTCTTTTCCTCTTGGCTTTATATTTTCAGTAACTTCTCCCTCAGAGTTTTTATTTATTGTAATATATTTTCCTTGCAAATCTTTTGCTAATCAACCTACTTTTCTTCCATAGTATAAATATATGTATTTAAATTGAAATTTAATTTGTTAGAAGTTCCTTTGATTAGAGAAGCATCACATACTAAAATATTCTACAATTAAATTCTCATTACAGTTATCATGAGAAAAATTATCAGAAACAACAAATACATTACACACTTTGATAAATAATTAGTAAACATAAAAATATAATCTTAATGAAAATACACTGTTAAAAGACAGATAATATTGTATTCACACAATCAGTTTATGAATCCATGAATAAATGGCACTTATTCTTAGAATGAAATAGGATGTGACATAAATTCACTTCCTCTGTTCTATTTGTATATTAAGAAAATTTGCCACTTAAATAAGAGAATGGGAATAGAAGGAGTTTTGTTATCAAACTGCCATTTAATTCTTAGTACTCATTCTAAGTTATATTACAAAACTCACATAGTGATCTACCATCAAAAATTATTATTAATAATCTGGTCATTGGTTTAAGTCTTCCTTCACTTTTATTGATAACAAAAATTTAGAAACCCCTGCATAACAAAGGATATTGTTGCCTAGTCTTAAAATTCATTCAATTTCTCAATACAATTATGAATTCTTTAAATTACCCTTTGCTTGGCACTCTGGAGTATGTTAGACCCCAGAACAATGACCCATAATAAGATTCAGTATGAGGGTCTTTCTTCTATAAAAAAGGAAAGAACTATTGCAAAAGGGGAGGTGGGGAAGGGGACCAGCCTCAATTACAGGTTTTCTATGAGTCAACCATTTTTATAGGAAAGAGAATTCAGTGAAGTTGAGGATCAAGACTGAGTGAATCAAAAAACTATGGTACATTTACACAATGGAATACAACTCAGCAGAAAGAAAAAAAGAGCTTCTAACCTTTGTGACGGCATGGATGGAATGGCATTATGCTAAGTGAAATAAGCCAGGCAGTGAAAGACAAACAGTATATGATCTCACCTATAAGTATTTAACCTAATCAACAAAAGAAACAAACAAGCAAAAACATAACCAGAGACATTGAAATAAAGAACAAACTGACAGTTACCAGAGGGGAGGGGGAAGGGGGTTAATAGGGGAAAAAAGGAACATGTATAAAAGGCCCATGGACAAACCTAAAGGGGGGAAGGATTGAGGATGGGCAGTAGGGGTGAGTGGGGCAGGGGAAAGTGGTGGCAGGAAATGGATACAACTGTACTTGAACAACACTAAAACAAAAGGAAAAGAAAAATAACAAACTATTCTGCAGCACACCAAAATAATAATAATAATAAAATAAAAGCAAGAAAAGTATTTTTAAAAAATGAATTAATTCACTAGAGGACTTCTGGCCAGGATGGAGGTGTAGGTATCCTCACACAGCCAGAAGAAGGACAACAACAAATTTAAAAACAAAAACCAACCAGGACTGCCAGAAAATTGAACTGTATGGAAGTCCAACAACGTAGGAGCTAAGCAAGAAACATTCCTCCAGACTGGTAGGAGGGTCGGAGAAAGGCAGTTGGGGTGGAGAGAATGTGCAGCAAGGCCACAGCTTGAGGACAAGACAGGCGAGGCTGTGGGTGGTCTCATATTTGCATGCAGATAAACCAGGAGGAAAAACAGGGTAGCAAGAGAGCCTATGCAACCTAGGGTTCCAGGGCAGGAAAAGAAAGCCTCAGAACCTCTGCCTGTAAAAACTTGTGTGGGTTGTGGTGGCAGGAGAAACTCCCAGTCTCACAGGAGTCTTTGTTGGAGAGACCCTCAGGGTCCAAGAACAAACAGAAACCCACCACCTGGGACTCAGAACCAGAAGGGCCTAATTTACCTGTGGGTAGCAGGGGAAGTGACTGAAAGTGGGGTGAGAGCTGAGCAAGCAGCATAGTTCCCTCTCTGACACCTCCCCCGCATTCAGTGCCACAACCAACAACGTGTATTGCCCCTCCCTGGAAAATACCTAAGACTCCACCCCTTACAACATGACAGGTGCACCAAGACAAACAAATATGGCCCAAATGAAAGAACACATCAAAGCTCCAGAGAAAATACAACTAAGTAATGAAGAGATAATCAACCTATCAGATGCACAGTTCAAAACACTGGTAATCAGGATGCTCACACAAATGGTTGAGTATGGTCACAAAACAGAGGAAAAAGTGAAGGCTATCCAAAGTGAAAGAAAGAAAAATATACAAGGAACCAACAGTGAAGGGAAGGAAACCAGGACTCAGATCAACAATTTAGAACAGAAGGAAGAAATAAACATTCAACCAGAACAGAAGGAAGCAACAATAATTTTTTTTTTAAATGAGGAGAAGCTAGGAACCTCTGGGACAACTTTAAATGTCCCAACATGCAAATAACAGGGGTGCCAGAAGGAGAGGAGGAAAAGCAAGAAATTGAAAACTTATTTGAATAAATAATGAAGGAGAACTTCCCCAATCTGGTGAAGGAAATAGACTTCCAGGAGATTCAGGAAGCTCAGAGAGTCCCAAAAAGTTGGACCCAAGGAAGCACTCACCAAGACACATCCTAGTTAAATTACCCAAGATTACAGATAAGGAGAGAATCTTAAAAGCAGCAAGAGAAAATGAGACAGCTATATGCAAAGGAGTTCCCATAAGACTAACAGCTGATTTCTCAAAAGAAACCTTGCAGGCAAGAAGGGGCTGGCAAGAAGTATTCAAAGTCATGCAAGGCAAGGGCCTGCATCCAAGATTACTCTATCCAGCAAAGCCATCTTTTAGAATGAGAAGGCAGATGAAGTGCTTCCCAGATAAGATAAGTTAAAGGAGTTCATCATCACTAAGTGCTTACTACATGAAGTGTCAAAGGGACTCATCTAAGGAAAAGAAGAAGATCAAAACTATGAAGTGTAAAATGACATCAAACTCACAACCATCAACAACTGAAGCTAAAAACAAAAACGAAAACAAACTAAGCAAACAAGTAGAACAGAATCTGAATCACAGAAATGGAGAGCACATGGAAAGTTATCAGCGGAGATGGGGAATGAGAAGGAGGGGAAAAGTGTACAGGGAATAAGAAGCATAAATGGTAGGCACAAGATAGACAGGGGGAGGTTAAGAATAATATAGGAAATAGAGAAACCAAAGAACTTATATGTATGACCCATGGACATGAACTAAGGAGGGGAATGCTGGTGGGAAGAGGGGTGCAGGACCCAGAGGAATAAAGGGGATTAAAAAAATGGGACAACTATAATAGCATAATCAATAAAATATAGTTTAAAAATAAACTTAAAATATCCATATCAAATGGGAAAAAATTAATCACCTAAAACTATGCAGCAATTTTTGGTACCTCCCATCCGCCACAGTACACATATGTAAATTTGAAGAACAATGCTCAAAGTCACTATTGTCCAAAATTTGGGGGAAATTTTTTAAAGCAGTATAATGGGGACTACCTTGGTTCAAATCCTGGCTCATTCACTTTCTATCTGTTTGATTTTTAGGCAAATTATTAACTTCTCTGTGATTCCATTTCTTCAATTGCAAAATGGAAATAAAAATGGCACATATCTCACACAACTACCATAAAGATTAACTGAATTAATATGTGTAAAGGGCTCAGAATAATGTCTAATACTATATCATCATTATTACCATCATTATCATCATCATCCTAGAAATGGCTGGGGATCAAGGAAGAACAAGAACAAAATATGATTGAAAGGGGAAGAAGGAAAAATGGCAAGTGAGAGTGTGTTTTTATATATGTATATGCATACTGATGTAGAGACACATATCAGAATTTAGAAATAATTAGAATAATGCCATTATTCAAATGCAAGCTCCTTGACAGTAGCTCATACTTACTGTCCCTGTAGCTCAACCCCACATTGTCCTTCTTTGTATTTTCTAGCACATTGCTATAGTCATAATAAACTTCCAATAAATATTCAATAAATGATAACAGATTGAGGAGAGAATGCAATGTTAGTAAGTTAACTCATGAGTTATAAATTAATTGTTAAAAGCAGTGCAAGTATATACATTGCGAGTCCTGGTCCTGAGAGTCCAATGTTTTCTCCTAAAACTGATTTTCAGGGTCCCATGCCACTCTACCCCATTTATACTTGCTAATTCCATTCTTATGACCCAAAGCTGACTGCATGACTTGAGTGCAAAATAAAAATGCAGGACACCCTGCTCAAAATACAGGAAAAATGCCTGCACTAAAAGAGAAAGCTTTCCCTTCCTTCTTTGGTTTCCCTCATGACTTGCCATGAAAGTTTTTTAATCAGCCATTTCATGTCATTCTAAGCAAATAAAATAAAATAAAATAAACTATTAGCACAAGTATTATGTTGTTCAATGTTTATATTGTGCAATGGTAGTTTTAAACACTAATATAAGAGTATTTAACTCACATGCAGAAACATTGAAATCACACAATTTGTATTTCATAGTCCATACATGTATATATATATTCCATTCTTCCAGAACAGTGGAAGGAAAAATAACGATTGGTTACCTCATCTTCACCTTTCCTTCTATGTCATCATTTTCAGCATAAGGGAAATGAGAGTAAGATAGGAATGGTAAAGTTCATTGATCATTTATATAGGATGGGGCAAAAAGTAGGTTTATAGTTGTTTGTATAGAAAATAATACAATAATTAACAAATAATAATACAAGAATAAACTCTGTGTTTCATGTATTCATTATTGTAAACCTACTTTTGCCCCACCTATTTTCTTATGATGCTATTGCCTTCTTTTTTATTAAATGTATTGGGGTAACATTGGTTAATAAGGGTTTATAATTTTCATGTATATAACATTATAATAACATCTGATTCTCTACTGCATTCTTAATACCAAAAGTATAAGGGTTTTTTTGTTATATGTTTGATTTCCTTTATCCCCTTCACCCTCTCCTACCCCCTTCTTTCTGAATTCAAAAAAAAAATTCTCATTTAAATAGAAAATCCACCTTTTGGGGCTTATCAGTCATAGATGTAGCCTACTTACATTTTACTCACTTTGAGTCTCTCAATTCCCACACAGAAAAAGTCCACCAAAATTCTGTGCTCCTGGAGTATCTCAAACACTATTCATGAATGGGGACGTTGGGAATGACAAACTCACATGTTGTGGGTGCATTTCTTCTCACAGGCATACTCTATTGTCCCATCAGACTTCACTAACAAGATAAAAGATCAAAGATAAAATTAATAAAAATCTCAAGATAGCAACTGCAGAGAATTAAACCAAGTACAAGGCCCATCTGAGCATGGAGCCTTGTGTGATTGCAATAGTCACTCACCTGTAAAACTGGTCCTGCTCTGAACTTCTCAGGTTGCCATATTTTTCCCCCCATGGATGTAAATGCTAATGCTCACTGCTTGCTCAGTTGACTGAAAAGAAACTTCTCATTGGGTTTTTCATCTGCAGTACCAATGTGAGTCTATCTCTAAGCTGGAAAGTTTGGCACTGATAGAGATCCTTTGTTAAAATCCTGTCCTGGAGCTTTAAATTACACCGAGACTTACTTTGGTTATGAATGTGTGGTGGACACAGATATATGCCTCCAATATCTCCCTTCGAGGAAGGGTTTGTTGCCCCAGCTCTCCACTCCTTCATGGTCTGCCTGAGAGAGGGTTGCCTGAGCAGGGTCTGCTGCAGAGAACCAACTTTACCCAGTTTATAACATTTTAGGGCTGGTCCACAGTCAATGGCTTGTCAAAATTAAAGTATAAAGACCCAGAAAGTTTGGTGTAATGGATCAGACAAAATATTGCATGAGAACTGCACAAGTCATACTTATACTAAAAGGTTATTTGATTCTAATTTAACTGTGTGTCCTACATTTTTATTTGTTAAATTTGGCAGTCCTAAATGGGAAAGAACTTGGACAGGCCCTATGGTCTCCTGAGCCCTGTCCAGTTTCCCGAGGCTTTGTCAGGCCTGCTTTGCTATATAACTTCTACCTCTGCCTAATTCTATTTCCTTCCTTTTTCTAATGAGTAGCTCTCTTTCCAAACTCTAATTCAACATCTGCTTTCAGAGAATCAATTGTGCATCAACCCTGATATTTAAACCTGATAAAATCATCTTGCAATCTCTTAAGAAGGTTGCACTGTTAGATTTGAGCACAAACCCAGGATCATTCATCATCTACTGGTGCCTAGCAGCCCCTGGGACAGATATTGAAGCTGAAAAGGCACAGAAGAAAGGCTTCAGAATGAAGATGACAGTTTTCACAATTAGATTTTATGACATTCACATCATTATGAATACATATTCATGTAACTGAATACACTTGTCACTACATATACACATACTGCAAAGATTCATGAGAAAGGAAATGGGTTTTTGTTAACAGGAAACCCAATTTGAGAGGGATGAAACATGCCGAGCCAACCTTATTTGCAAAGTACTGTAAACCAGCCACCCCCAGGAAGATTAAAGTTCAAAACTAAACCCAGAATTTCCCCATTATTGCTTATTTGTCCTTTTGGAGCGTAGGCTGACAACACAAATAGGTCTCCATCCTCTCTGTGGTATGCACTCATGGGTTTCAGAACTACCATAATCTTGCAGCAGCTCTTTCTCTCAGGGTCTGGGGTGTGTGAGAAGATCACTCCAGACAGCGGTGCAAGGGAACCTCCATTTAGGAGGATCCTTCCTGTGCAGCTCTCCAAACATTAGAGTGGAAGAAGTTCAGGACGCACAGCCATGCTGCACTGGTCTGTAACATCTTAGAGGCTGGAGCCCAGCAAGGCATACATCCCACTATGGAGCTCTGCATCTAGGGTGTTGGTTTCCAACCTTATGAAGCCTAAGCATTCAGTGGTCACTGCGTATGCTCCTCCCACCAACATATTGGCCATAGCAACAAAAGCTGCCATTTTGGGGCTCCTGCTGGAGGAATGTACAGGTGGCAGGCAGTCCTCTCCCCTGGCCACTGGATCAGTCACTGACAGGTCTGCACTGGCATGAGCTGTGGGTGGGTGGCAGCTGCCATGGCTTCCTGTGTGGGGGAGGAACATGGAGCCTGTCAGGCCTGTACTGGAGGTATGGGGAGTGGGCCAGAGACATCCACCGCAGCCTCCTGTTTTGGGGGAAAGTACGGGGACTGCCAGGCCCACACTAGAGGCATGGGAGGCATGGGCTGCAGGCAGCACAGCTGCATATTCCTGAGTTGGGGAGGAGTATGGGTCCTGTTGCCCAACCATGCTCCCCAAGCCCGCCAGCCCAAGCCTCCTCCCCTCCTCTCTTATGGAAGCCCGCTTTACTTCAGGGTAACCCTGAAGCCCTCAAGGAGGAGCCCCAAGAATATTCCCAGGCCACCCAGTCCCTAAGGCCCAAGGCCCAGAAATTTCAGCCCCTGGTGGCCCGGAAAGAGAGAACTCAAGAGAGTGGTGGCTCTACATGCTCTCCTTTTAAAGGCTCTCCCACAATCCCCTTCATAGCCAGCATGCACACTCTGGTTGCCAGAGCACATACTGCTGGTTCCACAGCCACAGTGCTGCTGCCATTCATGCACCATCCCTGGAGCCTCCCAATTCCTCCCCCATTTCCAGCCAGGGGATCCTCACAGTACATTCATACACATGTCCATTTGTAGTCAAAGTTAGTAAGTGATGTTTAAATAAAGCAATTATATTAAAACAATTGATAGATGTACTTTTTCCAATTATTTTTTTTAAATCAAGCCGTAAGTATAAATAAATGAAAATACATTATCATTAAAAAACAAATATAAACTTAAATTTCTTTTTGTTTTTGGTTATGAATTAATACATGTTAGTGGTTAAGAATTTGACTTCTGGGATTACTTTAACATCTAAGGCAGAAAATACAAAAAAGCAACCAAATAGGGAAGGCAAGGAAACAGAACCCAAATAAAAGAACAAGAGAATTTTCTAGAAGAACTAGATAAAATGGAGGTAAGCAATTTATCAGATAGAGAGTTTAGGGTAATGATTACAAGGACACTCAATAGCATGAAAAAAGACATAGGAAATATAAAAAAGGATCAGTCAAAAAATAATGCAATATCTGAGATAAATAATACACTGGAAGGAATAAACAGTAGATTAGATGAAGCAGAGGATAAAAGCAGTGTTTTGGAAGACAAAGTAGAAAAAAAAACAATCAGGCAGAGCAGGAAAAAGAAAAAAAGAATTTCAAAAAATGAAGAGAGCATAGGAACATCTTCTACAACATGAAGCATAATGACCTCTGCATCACAAGAATAGAAGAAGAGAGTGAGCAAGGGATCGAGCATCTATGTGAAGAAATACAGACTAAAAACTTCTGTAATTTGATACAATAAAAAGTTGCACAATTCCAGGAAGTTCAGAGAGTCCCAAACAAGATGGACCAAAAGAGGCCTACACTGAGACAAATCATAATTAAAATGACAAGGCTTACAGATAAGAAGAGAATCCTAAAAAGCTGTAAGAGAGAAGTAGGTAGTTACCTACGAAGGAGCACCAATAAGACTGAAAGCTGATTACTCAATAGGAACATTTCAGGCCAGAAGGGAGTGGCATGAAATATTCAAGGAGATGAAAAGCAAGGACCTCCAACCAAGGATACTTTACCCCCCAAGCTATCATGTAAAATTGAAGGAGAAATAAGGAGCTTCCCAGATAAGAAAAAGCTAAAGGAGGATGTTAATACCAAACCAGTGCTGCAACAAATGTTAGAGGGCTTGCTTTAAGAAGAAGAAGAAGAAAAAGGGAAAGGGAAAAATACAGAGGGAAATGGTCAAATGATAAAATGACACTATATATATGTATCTATCAATAGTCACCTTAAATGTAAATGGCTTAAATGCTCTGACAACAAGACATATGAACGGATAAGAAAGCAAGACCCATATATGTGCTGCCTCCCAGAGACCAATCTCAGATTGTAAGATATACACAGACTAAAAGTAAGGGTTGGAAAAAGATATTTCATGCAAATGGAAAAGAAAAAAAGCTGGGGTAGCAGTACATATATCTGAGAAAATAGACTTTAAAACCAAGGTTATACTAAGAAATGAAAAAAGGATAGTTCATAATGATAAAGGGAAAATCCAACAAGAGGATATAACCATAATAAACATTTACACACCCAACGTATGAGAACCTAATTATGTAAAGCAAATCTTGGTGGACATAAAAGAGAAATGGACAAAAATACAGTCATAGCTGTAGATTTTAATACCCCATTGACATAAATGGATAGATCTTCCAGGCACAAATCAAGAGACAGTGGCCTTAAATGACACACTAGATCAAATGAATTTAATTGATACCTTCAGAACATTTCACCCCAAAAGAGCAGAATATACATACTTTTCAAGTACACATGGACTTTATTCTAGGGTACAACACCTGCTAAGACACAAAATAAGTCTTAATAAATTTAAGAAGTTTGAAATCATATAAAGCACCTTCTCTGATCACAATGCAAAGAAACTGGAAATCAACCAAAAGAACATTGAAAAACAGACAAAGACATGAAAGCTAAATAACATGTTATTAAACAATGAATGGGACACTGATGAGATCAAGGAAGAAATCAAAAGATATTTTGAAAGAAATAAAATGAGGACACAACAACCCAAAATCTGTGGGACACTGGGAA
Source organism: Pteronotus mesoamericanus (assembly GCF_021234165.1). Taxonomy (NCBI): domain Eukaryota; kingdom Metazoa; phylum Chordata; class Mammalia; order Chiroptera; family Mormoopidae; genus Pteronotus; species Pteronotus mesoamericanus. Next base: position 7,766,158 of record NW_026555072.1, read on the forward strand.
AACAATTCTAAGAGGGAAATTCTTAGCACTACAAACTTTTCTCAAAAAAACAAGAAAAAACTCAAATAAACAATCTAACTTCACACTTAAAATAACTTAAAATAGAACAACAAATGAAGCCCAAAGCAAGGAGAAGGAAAGAAATAATTAAGATCAAAGAAGAAAGAAATGAAACAGAGAATAAGGATGGCGGAGGAGTGAATGGAAGTGAGGCTGACCTCCTTCCAAGACCAAACTGGAATTGTGATTAAATAGTGGAGAAACCACATGGAGAACAACAGAACAATAGAGAGAGAGGAGCCTTGGAGCTGAGGACAGACAGTGGAATTAACTTTGAGACACCTGAACGGGTGAGAAGTGCGCTGGAGGCTCGAGAGGGTGGGCTGGGTGCCTACAGGCACCAGCACCAGAGGGAAATTGAAATGGCCAGTTGGATCCTCCTGAGAAGAACAGGATCTGAATCATAAACAGGGACCCCTAGACTACAGCAGCTGAAACCGGGAAAACACACAGACAAAACACAACCCCAGAAAGCTTAGGGGTGCTCTCTGCCAGAGACAGGTGGCTGGAGATGCAAAGAGACATTTAAAGGGCCAATGCAAAAACTGCAGTGGCAGCCACCCTCCTTGATCTCTGGGTAGAGGCAGCAGCAGAGTGGGCTGGTGCCTGAGAAAAGACTGGTGAGGAAAACTTTGTGAAGAGAACTGAGACGGTGGCCAGCAGAGCCCCGGTGATAACGCACCTCCCACTCTGCAGCTACCATCTTGCTCAGGCATAAGAGAATCAATTAACCTGCTTTTTGTGTGCTCTGCACACATGTTGTGCATGTGTGGGCTGGGGGCTGAGGGCAGACTGACTGGAAGAGATAGAGAATCCCTGGCCAAAGGGGACTCACAGCTGTCTAGAGACCCTGGAGGAGAGACTGGAGACGGAGGCTTTGGGGAAAGAACTGGAGGAATAGCCGGGATTCCCGGGGCTGACTCCTTCCCCGTTCTGTGGTCTCCATTTTACACAGGCAGGCCATGGCCCTAAAGAGGCAGAAGTGGGCGTGAGAGCCATTGGGGGCGCGATTAGGGCGAGGTCTGCAGAAATAGTGGATCCCGGGCTGGAGGAGTCACAGAGCAGCCTGGAGACACACAAGGAGAGACTGGAGATGGGGGCATTGGGGAAAGAACTGGAGGAAAAAACTGAGAGTCCCAGAGCTGAATCCTTACCCTTTCCGTAGTCTCCATTTTCTGTGGGCAGGCCACGGCCCCAAAGCGCCAAAAGCGGGAAAGCACACAAAAGATGGCCCTCAACGGCGGAGTGCTGGAACACCCTTGCGCGTGGGGCACCGCCCAGGCAGACCGGCAGGTGCGTGAGTTGTTCAAGATGTGAGTGCAAAGTGGTCTGAAAAATAGTGGATCCCTGGCCAAAGGGGTCACAAAGCTACCCAGAGACCCTCAAGGAGCGACTAGAGACAGAAGCATTGGGGAAAGAACTGGAGGAGTAACCAGAGAGGCCTGCTGCTGAATCCACCCCAAGGCCACATTCTCCATCTTGCTCAGGTGGATTACTACCCTGAGTGACAGGAACCTATAAGGACACGATAGGCCTGCCATCAGGAGGCACTGTTTCGCCCTTTGATAGATACCTAAGCTGGACAGATGAGTACAGAGTGACTAGATTGACAATTACAGGAGACAAACACAGACAGTAGATTCCAGGAAGGCTCAAATAAACGACCCAAGGTCAGATAGGGTCAACAACTGACATCATCAGAGGCAGACTCAGAAAAAAGAGAAAAGAAAAAATAAATAAATAAAAAGACAAGTCTACTACCATAGACGTTTTATCCACAAAGTCAAGAAATCTAGACAAATCAATTAAAGGAGAAGCGAAAATAAATAAATAAATAAATAAATAAATAAATAAATAAATAAAAGACTCTCACAAAAATGGGAAGAAAAAGAAGTTCCCCCCAAATGTGGAGAAAGGAGGAATCCCCACAGAGAGAGCTAAATGAAATACAGGCAAATAAATGATCAGATATTGAATTCAAAACAATGGCTCTAAGGAAGCTAAAAGAGCTCAACCAGCTCAAAGATAACTATGAGAAACTGCAGGGAACCTATCAGGAACTTACAGCAAATTATATCAACCTGGAAAAGGACATAGAAACTATCAAGAAGACAAGAGAGGATATGAAAAATACCATTTCTGAATGGAAGAAGACAGTAGAAGTATCATCTGATAAAGCAGACGATCGAATCAGCGAGCTGGAGGATAAGATAGAAAAAAGACCCCAGAAAGAAAAAGAAATGAAAAAAAAAGACTCAAAAAGAATGAAGAGGCATTTGGGGAAATGCGGACAACCTGAAATGCAATAATATCTGCATAATAGGAATACCAGAAGGAAAAGAAGAAGACCAACGGATAGAGAACATGTTTAAAAAAATAATGATGGAAAATTACCCCAATTTGAGGAGAGAAAAGGTCTCATGGATTCAGGAAGCACAGAGGCCCCCATTCAAGAGGAACCAAAAAGGCCCACTCCAAGACACATCATCATTAAAGGGGCAAATATTAAATACAAAGAGAGAATCCTAAAGACAGCAAGGGAGAAACAGGGAGTAACGTACAAGTGAGCACTGATACGGCTAGGAGCTGACTTCTCCACAATAACACTACATGTCAGAAGGAATGGCACCAAATATTCCAAATAATGAGAAGCAAGGGCCTACAACCAAGGCTATTCTACCAGCAAGACTCTCAATTAAAATAGAAGGGGAAATAAGGAGTTTCCTAGACAAAAGAAAGCTAAAAATATACATGTCCACCAAACCAGCACTGCAAGATATGCTAAAAGGACTGATTTAAGAAGATGAAGAAAAAGAGTGAGAGGAAGAAAAACACAGGTACAAAGAGAAGAAGTGAATAGGTTTCTATCAGTAATAACTCTCAATGTAAATGGAATAAATGCCCCAATCAAAAGACATAGGATAGCTGACTGGGTAAGAAAACATGACCCACACATATGCTACCTACAAGAGACCCAATTCAGAGCAAAATACCTACACAGATTGAAAGTAAAGGGATGGAAAAAAAATTCCAAGCAAATGGGCAAGAGAAAAAGGCCTGGGTTGCCATACTTGTATCACACAAGGTAGATTTCAAAACAAAGGCCATAAAAAGAGACCCAGAGGGGCACTTTATAATACTTAAAGGAAGAATCTATCAAGAAGACATCAACATTGTAAACTTATATGCACCCAACATAGGGGCACCCAAATATATAAGGAAAATCTTGGACAACTTCAAAAACAATATAGATAGCAACACACTGATAGTAGGGGATTTCAACACCCCACTGTCAAAAATGGACAGATCTTCGAAACAAAACATCAATAAGGATATTGTGGAGCTGAATGACACACTGAATCAAATGGACTTCACTGACATATATAGAACCTTACTCCGCAAAGAAGCAAAATACATATTCTTTTCAATGTACATGGAACTTTGTCAAACATAGACCATATGATAGGACGCAAAGCAAGCCTCGGCAAATTTAGGAAAATTTAAACAATACAAAGCATTTTCTTGGACCACAAGGTGTTGAAACTGGAAATCAACCTCAAAGAGAAACATCAAAGACTTGCAAACTCATGGAGGCTGAATAGTACACCATTAAACTATGAATGGGTTAATAATGAGATAAGAGAAGAAATGAAAAAGTTTCTGGAAACAAATGAAAATGAACAGACAACAGTCCAAAACCTATGGGGCACAGCAAAGGCAGTCCTGAACGGGAAGTTCAGAGTAATACAGGCTTACCTAAAGAGATAGAAACATTTCAAATAAAAGAATTAGCACTACAACTACTAGAACTGGAGAAACAACAACAAATAAATCCCAGAGCAAGTAAAATGAAGGAAATAATCAAGATCAGAGCAGAACTGAAGGACATAGAGATGAAAAGAACAATTCAAGATTCAACCAATCCAGGTACTGGTTCTTAGAAAAGATAAATAAAACTGACAAGCCTTTAAGTAGACTCATCAAGAAAAAAAGGGAGAGGACCCAAATTAAAAATATAAGAAATGAAACAGGAGAAATAACAACTAATACCACAGAAATACAAAGAATTGTCAGAAACTACAAGGAACAATTATATGCCAAAAATTTGCAGATCTCCATGAAATGGACAAATTTCTAGAAAAATACAATCTACCATCACTGAAGGGGAAAAAAGCAGAAAGCCTGAACAGACCGATAACAGCTGGGGAAATTGAAGCAGTAATCAAGAAACTCTCCATACACAAATCCCTGGGCTGGATGGTATCATAGAAGAATTTTACAAAACATTTAAGGAAGAGCTATCCCCTGTCCTTCTCAGACTATTCTAAAAACTCCAAGAGGAGGGAAGACTCCCAGATTCTTTTTATGAGGCCAGCATCACCCTAATCCCAGAACCAGATAAAGACCCTACAAAGAAAAACTACTGGGCAATTTTGCTGATGAACATAGATGCTAAAATCCTCAACAAAATATTGACAAACTGCATCCAGCAATACATTAAAAAGATTATCCACCACGATCAAGTGGGATTCATCCCACGGATGCAGGGATTGTTCAATATACACAAATCAATAAATGTAATATATTACATAAACAAAAGGAAAAACAAAAATCACATGATCATCTTGATAGACACAGGAAAAGCATTCAATAAGGTACAGCACCCATTTATTATCAAAACACTCACCAAAATGGGAATAAATGGGGCATTCCTCAATATAATAAAGGCCATATATGAAAAATCTACAGCTAACATCATACTCAACAGGCAAAATCTAAAAGCATTCCCACTAAGCTTTTACCCAATACAACAAGGATGTCTGCTTTCACCACTTCTCTTCAACATTGTATTGGAAGTCCTACCCACATTGGTATGACAAAGAAAAGGAATAAAAGGCATCCACATAGGAAAGGAGGAAGTAAAACTATCCTTGTTTGCAGATGACATGATAGTGTACATAGAAAACCTTGTAGAATCCACCAAAAAACTACTCAACTTAATAAGTGAATTTGGCAAAACAGCAGGATACAAAGTCAAGATTCAGAAATCAAAGACATTTTTGTATACCACCAATTAAATAGAAGAAGAAGAAATCAGAAAAAAAAATACTGTTCGATATAGCAACAAGAAAAATAAAGTACTTAAGAATTAATTTAACCAAGGAGGTAAAAGACCTGTATGCAGAAAATTATACAATATTGAAGAAAAAAATTAAGGGAGACACAAATAAATAGAAGCATACACTGTGCCCATGGATTGGAAGAATTAATATCATCAAAATGTTCATTCTACCCAAGGCAATGTATAGGTTCAATGCAATCCCTATTAAAATACCAGTGAGGTATTTCACAGAAATAGAGCAGACATTTCAAAATTTATATGGAACCATAAATGACCACAAATAGCCTCAGCAATTTTGAGAAAGAAAAACAAAGTAGGACGGATCACAATACCGGACATTGAACTATACTACAAAGCCACTATACTAAAAAGAATCTATTACTGGTGTAAGAACAGACCCATAGACCAGTGGAACAGAACAGAAAGCCCAGAAATAAGCCCAAGTCTATGTGTGCAGTAATATTTGACAAAGGGGGCAGAAGCATAAAATGGAGCAATAACAGCCTCTTCAAGAAATGGTGTTGGGAGAGCTGGACGGCTACATGCAAACAATTGAAATTCAATCATCAGCTGACACCATACACAAGAATAAACTCAAGATGGATAAAACACTTAAATATATGTCTCAGCACCATAAAAGTCCTAGAGGGGAACATTGGCAGGAAACTCTCAGATATCCTATGCAGCAATTTTTTCGCCAATGTCTCCTAAAGCAAGGGACATATAGGAAAGAATAAAGAAGTTTGATCACATCAAAATAATAAGCTTTTGTAGGGCTAAAGAAAACGTCAGCAAAATGAAAACGGAGCCAACCATATAGGAAAATATATTTGCTAATGATACATCAGATAGAGCTTTGATCTCCAAAATATATAAAGAACTTACTTGCCTCCACTCAAAGAAGAGAAATGATCCCATAAAAAAATGGGCAAAGGACCTGGGCAGACGCTTTTCCAAGAAGGAGATACAGAGGGTCCAGAGGAATTTTAAAGGATGCTCAGCATCACTAGCCATCAGAGAAGTGCAGATCAAAACTACAATGAGATACCACCGCACACCGATCAGAATGGCCATCTTAAGTAGGTCAACAAACAACAGGTGCTGGTGAGGCTGTGGAGAAAAGGGAACCCTAGTACAGTGTGGGTGGGAATGCAGTCTGGTGCAGCCATTGTGGAAATCAGTGTGGAATTTCCTCAAAAAGCTGAAAATGGAATTGCCTTTTGATTCAGTGATTTTTCTGCTGGGACTATACCCTAAGAACCCCAAAACGCCAATTCAGAAGAACCTATGCACCCCAATGTTCATAGCAACACAATTTACAATAGCCAAGTGTTGGAAGCAACCTAATTGCCCATCAGTATATGATTAGATCAAAAAACTATGGTACATTTACAGATACAAAGAGCTTCTAACCTTTGCGACAGCATGGATGGAACTGGAGATTATTATGCTAAGTGAAATAAGCCAGTGGGCGAAAGACAAATACCATATGGTCTCACCTATAAGTGAAACCTAATGAACAAAACCAAAATGCGAGGAATATAAGAGCAGCAACACTAAAAGAAAAAAGAAACCAAGAGAGACAAGAGAGAAAGAGGGAGGGGTTGGTAGGGGAAAAGAAAGTGAAGGGGCAAGTGAAGGAACATATAGGAAGTACTCATGGACAAAGCCAAAGTGGGGAAAGATTGAGGGAAGGAGATGGGGGAGGGGGGCAGGGGAATGTGGTGAGGGTAGGCAGAGACAAATGTATTTGAAAAAATTAATTAATTAATTAATTTTAATAAAAGAAATGAAAAATAGTCTAAAAAAGAAAGAAAAGATTAATGAATTGAAGAGCGGGTTCTTTGAAAAAATAAACAAGATTGACAAAACTTAAGCTGGCTCATGAATCAAAAAAGAGAAAGGAATCAAGTAAATAAAATAGAAATGAGAGAGGAGATATAACAACTGACATGTAAGAAATACAAAGATTGTAAGAAACTATTAGAAACACATATGCCAACAAACTGTACAAACTCGGCAACAGGGATAAATTTCTAGAAACATACAGTCTTCCAAAAATAAATCAGGAAGAATCAGATAATCTAAATTGGCAGAGTATACGTAATTTAATTGAACCAGTAATCAGAACACTCCCAACAAACAAAAGCCCTGGACCAGATGTCTTCACAATTGAATTTTACCAAACATTCTAAGAAGAACTAACACTTCTACTTCTCTAACTATTCATAACACTCAAGAGGAGGGAAGGCTCCCAAACTCATTTTACGAGGCCAACAGTATCTTACTTACAAAACCAAATAAAGACACTACAAAGTAGGAAAATTATAGGCTGATATCACTAGTGAACTTAGATGCTAAAATCCTCAACCAAATACTAGCAAACCAAATACAGCAATGCACCAGGAAGATCACACACCATGATCAAGTGGCATTTATTTGTGGAATGCAAGTTTGGTACAACATTGTAAATCAATAAATATGATTCACAATGTAAACAAAACAAAGGATAAAACACATGACCATATCAATAGCTGCATACAGAGCTTTTGATAATATCCAGCACCCATTTTTTAAAGATTTTATTTACTTATTTTTAGAAAGAGGGGAAGGGAAGGAGGAAGAGAGGAAGAGAAACATCAATGTGTGGTTGCCTCTGGCACACCCCCTACTGGGGGCGTGGCCCACAACCCAGGCATGTGCCCTGACTAGGAATTGGACCAGTGACCCTTTGGTTTGCAGGCCGGTACTCAATCCAAAGAGCCACACCAGCCAGGGCTCCAGCACCCATTTTTGATAAAAACTTTTAGGAAAGTGGGAGTGCAGGGAACATATGCATATAAAATAAAGGACATATATGACACGCTCACTTCCAGCATTATACTCAACAAGCAAAAAGCACAAGCATTCCCCATAGGATCGGAAAGAAGAGAGGGATGGCCACTTTCACCTCTCACATTCAACATAGTAATAGAAATCCTAGCCCCAGCAATCAGACAAACAGAAGTAATAAAAGGCATCCAAGTTGTAAAGGAAGAAGTACAACTGTCTTTACTTGCTTATGACATGATACTGTATATAGAGAATCCCAAAGATTCTACTAAGAAACTACCGGGACTGAAAAATAAGTTCAGCAAAGTAGCAGGATACAAAATTAACATTTAGAATGCAGGTGCATTTTTATATGCCAATAATGAACTAACAGAAAGGGAAACTAAGAAAACAATCCCATTCACAATTGCTTCAAAAAGAATAAAATACCTAGGAATAAACTTAACCAAGGATGTAAAAGACCTGTACTTGGAAAATTATAAGGCACTGAAGAAAGAAATTGAGGAACATACAAATAAGTTGAAATATACCGTGTTCATGGATGGGAAGAGTTAACATCATTAAAATGTCCATACTACCCAAAGCAATCTATAGAGTCAATGCAATTCCTATCAAGATTCCAATGATGTATTTCACAGAACTGGAACATTTCAAAATTTATATGGAGCCACAAAAGGTCCCACATAACAACAGTGATCCTCAGAAAGATGGTAAAAGTTGAAGGAATCATGCTACCTATTATCAAACTATATTACAAGGCCATAGTAATCAAAACAGTCTGGTACTTGCATACAAAATAGATGCATAGATCAATGGAACACAGTAGAGAGCCTAGAAAAAAAAACAATTATATATTCAATTAATGTTCAACAGAGGAAGAAAGCATATACAATGAGCTAAAGATAGTATATTCAATAAATGGTACTGGATAAATTGGACAGATACATGTGGTGGACTACCTTCTTATACGACACACAAGAATGAATTCAAAATGGATCAAAGACTTAAATATTAGACCCCAAATCATAAAAATCCTAGAAGAAAATGTTGGCAACAAAATCTCGGAGATTGGTTATACAAATTTTTTTATCAGATATATTTGCCCAGGCAAGGAAAACAAAAGAAAAAATAAACAAATAGGACTTCATCAAACTAAAAGGTTTTTGCATAGTAAAGGAAATCATCAACAAAATAAAAAGACAACCCACTGAATAGGAGAACATATTCACCAATACATCTGATAAGGGGTTAATATCCAAAATTTGTAAAATACTTACAAAACACCAAAAAACAAACACACACACACACACACACACACACACACACACACACACACACAGAGCCCAATTTAAAAAAATGGACAAAGTACCTGAATAGGCACTTCTCCAAAGAACACCTACAAATGGCCAATAGCTATATGAAAAGATGCTCGAAGTTGCTAATAATCAGAGAAATGCACTTAAAAACCACAATGGAATACCATCTCATACCTGCTAAAATGGCTATCAATAAATCAACAAAGTGCTGGTGAGGACATGGAGAAAGGGGAACACTTTTGCACTGTTACTAGGAATGCAGACTGGTACCACCACTGTGGAAAGCAGTATGGAGATACCTTAAAAAATTAAAAATGGATTTGTCTTTTGGCCCAGTGATTCCACTTCTGAAAATATATCTAAAATAACCCAAAACACTAATTCAAAAGAACATAGGCATCCTTATCTTCATTGCAGCATTATTTACAATTGCCACGATATGGAAGCAGCCCAATTGCCCATCAATAGATGAGTGGATAAAACAACTATGGTTGTTGACACAGTGGAGTTCCTCTCAGCCATAAAAAAAAGAATAAATTTTTACCCTTTGTGACAGTATGGGTTGACCTGGAGTAAATTATGATACGTGAAATAAACCAGTCAGAGAAAGAGAAATACCATATGATTTCATCCGTCTGTGGAATCTAATGAATGAATTGAACTAACAAGAAAAACAAAGACAAACTCATAGAGGGAGAGCAGATGACAGCTGTGGGGAAAGTTATTGGGTGGAGTGATTGAGCAAAAAGGAAAAAGGATTCATGGACATGGACAACAGTGTGGTGGTTGCTGTGGGAGGGAGGTATAAAGAGATTAAATTGTAAAGGTAAAAATATATCTAAAGAAAGAAAGAAGGGAAGGAAGGAAGGAAGGAAGGAAGGAAGGAAGGAAGGAAGGAAGGAAGGAAGGAAGGAAGGAAGGAAGGAAGGAAGGGGAAAGAAAGAAAGAAAGAAAGAAAGAAAGAAAGAAAGAAAGAAAGAAAGAAAGAAAGAAAGAAAGAAAGAAAAATTGATTACAGGAGTTAGCGATGAATACATATCCCTACTTTGCCACTTACTAGCTTCAAGACTTTGGCAAGTTACACCTCGTCTAAGTCTCAGTGTACTCATTTGCAAAATGCTGATTATAATCTTATTTACTCCAGAAAACTGTCATGATGTTTAAAAGAAATAAAGCATGCAAAATACTTAGCTTGGGGCTTTTCCATAATATGTCTATTAATATTACTTTTTATTGCTACACAAAAAGAAACATCTTTGTTAGGGTCAGGTTAACAGGCAGGAACCAGGATAATCAAGATGGCAGAGGAGTGAGTGGAAGTCACACTGACCTCCTCCCAGGACCAACCTGAATTTCAACTAAATTGTGGAGAAATCACCTGGAACAAACAACTGAACAATAGCGAGAGAGGAGCCTTTTAACTTTGGACAGACAGAAGAATCAGCTTTAGCACAACCTGACTAGTAAGGAGTGCATTAGAGACTTGAGAAGGCAGGCAAGGTGCCCACAGGCAGCCGCACCAGAAAGATATTGAAACAGCCAATTGGATCCCCCTGAGAAGAGCAGGATCTAAACCGTAAGCAGGGATATCCAGCCTACAGCAGCAGAGTCCAAAATGTACACAGATAACAGCCAGCTGAGAAAAGCGGCACAGTTGCTCTCTATCAGAGACAGACAGCTGGAGTCACAAAGAGCCGTTTAAGGGGCCAATGCATACATTTTTAATTTCAGCCACTTACCCTGGGCTTCGGCAAAGGTGGGGACAGAGTGGGCTACAGATGCCTGAAGAGAGACTGGGGAAGGAGGCTTTGGGGAGAAAACTGAGAGAGTAGCCAGCGAGATCCCAGTGCTGACTTATCCATCAGATGGCAGCAGCCATCTTGCTCAGGCAGACCACTCCCCTCAGCAGCAACATCATGACAGGACCCAATAGCCCCGCCTGTAAGTGGGACTCAGCCCTGCCCTGTGGTGTCCCTGAGCCAGCCTGCTGAGTGCAGAGTGGCAGCCACAGATAATAGATCCCTGGCTAAAGGGGGCACACAGTGGTCTTGAGACACTTGAGAAGAGGCTGGAGATGGAGGATTTGGGGAGAGAACAGAGAGAGTAGCTGGCAGGATCCTGGTGCTGACTCCTCACTCATATGGCAACAGCTATCTGTCTCAGGCAGACCACTCCCCTGAGTGGCAGCAGCTTAAGAAGACCCATAACCCTGCTCCCATGAGGGTTTCTGCCTCAACCTATGATGTCTCTAAGAAGGTCTGCTGGGTGCAGAGTGATTAGATTAATGGCTGAAGAAGATAGCCACAGACAATATATTCCTGAAAGTCTTGAACAGACTCCCTAAGGTCACACAGGGTCAATATCTGACATCATCAGAGGCAAATCCAGAAAGAAAACAACGGGGGTCTCATACCATAAAAGTTCACAACACAAAGTCAGGAAATCGAGACAGATCAATTTAAGAAGCAGAAGCAAAAAAGAAGAGCCTCACAAATAATGGGCAGATAAAGAAACACTCCCCAGTTGAAGGGAAAGGAGGAATCCCCAGGAAGAAAACTAAATGAAATAGAGGCAAGAAAACTATCAGATATTGAGTCCCAAACAATGGTTCTAAGGAAGCTCAATGAGCTCAGTAAGCTTGGAGAGAATTACAAAAACAACAACAATAACAACAACAACAACAACAACAACAAACTACAGGGAAACTACGAGTGACTTACTGTGAACTATATCACCATGAAAAAGGACATGGAAACTATCCATAAGAGACAAGGGGAAATGAAGAATACAATTTCTGAATAGAAGAACCAGTAGAAGGAATCAAAAGCAGGCTAGATGAAGCTGCAGACCGAATCAGTGAGCTGGAGGATAAGGTCGAGAAAAGCTCCCCAAAAAAGCAAGAAAACGAAAAAATGACTCAAACAGAATGAAGAGGTACTGAGGGAAATGCACTAACCTAAAAAGTAATAATATCCATATAATAGGGATACCAGAAAGAGGAAAGGAGGAGCAAGGGATAGAAAACCAGTTTGAAATAAATAATGATGAAAACCTTCCCTTATTGGAGAAGAGAAAAAAGCACGCAAGTCCAGGAAGCACAGAGGGTCCCATTCAAGAGGAACCCAATGAGGCCCACTCCAAAACACATCATCATTACAATGGCAAATATCAAAGGCAAACAGAGAATCCTAAAGCAAGCAAGGAAGAAAGAGGCACTAACATATAAGGGAACCCCGATACAGCTAGCAGCTCTCTTCTCAACAGAAACACTACACGGCAGAAGGGAATGGCAGTCATGAAAGGCAGAGGCCTGCAACCAAGACTGTTCTACCCAGCAGGGCTTTAATTAAAATAGAAGGTGAAATAAGGGGTTTCCCAGACTAAAGAAAGCTAACACAATACACCTCCACCAAACCAACATTGCAAAATATGCTAAAAGGACTGCTTCAAGAAGATGAAGAAAAAGAGTCTATGAATACTCAGTTCCTTTCACAGTCATCAATAGTTGATATTACCAATATTTTTAGTACTTATTAATCTGATTGTGACAATGTTTTATTTTAATTGTTACTTTATTATTGGTTGAAACTAAACCTGTTTTTGTATATTTCTTGCCTATTTCTATTATTTTTAAAAACCTTTAAATGACTTTTTGGTATTTATCCACTTTTTGATTAAAAGTTTGTAGAATTTTTTTCCTATTAAACAAAGAAAACTATTTACCTGTTTTTAGATGTGTTGCAAGTACTTTCCTATTCTATTACTTGTCCTTTATGTTTTTTATATGTATATTACTGTATAGTCTTAAATGTTTAAAATGGTCATATTGTCATTATTTTACTTTATAGCTACTGGGTTTGAATATTTTACTTCAGAGTAAGAAAAATATTAGTTTGTATTTTCTCTTACAATTCCTTACATTTTACATATTGATTTTTAATTCACCTGAATATTTTTTGTATAATGTGTGAAATATGGCTCTATATTTGTTTTATTTCAAGTAATAGTGGTCCATGCACCTTAGTTGTTGAATAAGCTTTATTTTTCCAATTGATTTGAAATATCAATTGAGTCATATATTACATTGTTATACAGATATATACATTTGTTTCTAGAATGCTCATTTTATTCATTGATCTCAATTATTTTTGTGCTGGTGTCATGTTGTTTCAATTGCTGAGACTTTAAAATGGATTTAAATTTAATATTTTATAATTAACTGACATTTAAAAAATAAATAGAAAATATTAACCTGCATTTTAAAAAAATAGTAAAAGACAAAAGATTTATATGATTTGAAGAGAAACCAGAGTATGCATTTTAAAAAAATAGAAAGAAAGAAGGAACTCCTACACTTTGTGACATCCTTTATGTAACTGGAGAATATTATGCTAAGTGAAATATGCCAGTTGGTGAAAGACAAATACCATATGATCTCACCTATAAGTGGAATCTGTTCAACAAAATAAACCATAGGCATGGAAACATGGAGCAGACTGAAAGTGACCAGAGGGGATGGGGAAAGAGGACAATAGTGAAAGAAGAGGAAAGGACTAGACAAAGAACATTTATGAATGACCCATGAACATGGCAACAGATTGGGAATTGACTGTGGGAGAGGGAGGTTTGGTGGGATGGGCAGAGGGCAAAGTGGGAAAAATTGAGAAAACTGTAATAGAATAAACTTGATTTTAAAAAAGAGGTTATTCATTTTTGGGTTATTTCAGATAGTTCGATAAATTATCTTTAGTTCAAAAAAAAAAACAAAAGAAAAAAAAACAAGCAAGAACCGTGAGGGCCCAAGTATATTTTCTTGGCTAGATTACCATTGTATTTATCCACTTTAATTTATGGAAGCCTTATTCTATCAGTGTGAATTCTCACCTCTTGTAAAAATGCCCAGATACATATTGAATTAAAAAGGTTTTTAATATTACAATAGCTATTAATATAGTGACAATAGTTTGGGAATTTTTATTGTTTCTCATTATAACTGTAGAATTTATTAAAGATAGAATATTAGTCTATCCAAGAAAATAAGGCCAACCTAAATGCTTAATGCCTAATAATTACCAGGTAGTAAACTTGATACTTCTTTTCATTTAAAGTAAGGACACACATTGTTTCCAAATGTTAACATTTTCCTCAGTATATGTACATATTGTGATAGGATTTCCCCCATCAAGTTAATTAATACATCTATTTCTTTACTTACTTTTTTTTTTGCTGAGGACATTTAAGTTCTACTATCTTAGCAAAGTATACAATACAGTGTTATCAACCACAGTCACCATGTTTATACAATAGATCCTCGGGGCTCATTCATCTTAACCGAATGTTTGAACCCTTTTACCAACCTCTTCCTATTTCCTCTACTCCCCAGCCCCTGGCAGCCACTATTCTACTGTGTGAGTGTGTGTGTGTGTTTTAAGATTTCATTTATAAGTAATGACATATACCATTTGTCTTTTTCTCTCTGGAGTATGCCCTCTTATTTCATTCATGTTGTTGCAAATTACAGTATTTCCTTTCTTTCTAAGGCTGAATGATATTTCATTGTATGCGTGTACCACATTTTCTTCATTAATTCATTTGTTTATAGATATTTAGGTTGTTTTCGCACTATGGTTATTAAAAATAATGCTGCAATGAGTATAGGGGTACAGTTACATCTTCAAGATAATGGTTTGTTTCTTTTGGATAGATACCCAGAAATAGGATTTCTAGATCACATGGTAGTGCTATTTTTCATTTCTAGAATCAATATTTTTAATTGCACAAATATTGTAGCTCATTTCCAGGAAAGTAATAGCATACAAGACAAATGGGAAGCTCCTGGTTAGTGTAGGTTGGTCTCAGTGATTTTAGACATGGTCCATGGGAGGGTTGCTATAAAGTATTTCTGAAAATGTAAATTAGTGTCATGTAAATAGAAGAATTTCAATTTTAATAGATTTGTTAGTATCTTTAAAATAAATTTCAAAAGGTTGCATAAAATATAAAGTTTTGAAATTTAATCTTTATGATTCTTATAGAAACCTTTGATGTGGTCCAGAGTGATGTTAATACCCTTGCATGCTAAATAGAAGAAAACAGAAGCCAAGAGAGATTGTTACCTCAAGTAAATCCCATTATTAGTCTTCTGATAAGTAAGAGGACTGTTGTCACATATACCAGTCTTTGCCCAATCTGCCTGGTAGTAGAAAACACTTGATGTACTGCTTTTGGAGATTCTCAAATGATGGTTAGAAATTTGCATTTTTATCATGTACATAAGAAGATTCATTTTTTAATAATTTTAAAAAAGGATTTTATTTATTTTATTTTTAGAGAAGGGAAGGGAGGGAGAAAGAGAGGGAGGGAAACATCAATTTGTGGCCGCGTCCTGTGCACCCCTCACTGGGGACCTGGCCCACAATCGAGGCATGTGGCCTACACTGGAAATTAAATTGGTGACCCTTTGGTTAACAGGCCAGCACTCAATCCACTGAGCCACACCAGCTAGGGCAGAAGATTCATCTATCAGATGAGTTTTGGGAACCACTATCCATTTCAGATCTCATTTGGTTTTACTAAATAGCTTCCTTGACCTTCCAAATATCAGGCTGAAATTCAAGGTACCTCACAATCACAAAACAAAGTTTTATATCCCCTAATGGCTACCCCTTGTCATTTAGAAGAACCAAATTGAAAATAGGAACAGGAAGGCAACTGAGTTTGTCAACAGAGTTCAGTGTTAGAATATAGGCCTTTAAACATGTGTATAAATCGAAGAAAATATTTGCATTGGCAAAGGAAGTAGAACCACCCTCACAAGCACTTAGAGTGGGCAACTATTTATGATTTCATTTGTTCAATCTTTGATTCATTCATTTACTCATTCAATCAACAAACATTTACTGGACATTTATTCCCACCAAGCATTATACTGAGCATTGAGGACAACACCAAACACATTAAAAAATACTTCTACTTTAAAACATTGCCAGCAGCCAGCCTCATAAGATGAATTAGGCTCATGAATTCCTAGAGTTTTTCTTAGATGAAGTGCTCTTTAATATCCATGGTGCCCAGAAGAGTGGAATTTAGCATAAGCACATGCATTAAAAAGATCTCTAGCTGTTTATCACAATTTGTTCTTTCTAAAAAGTTTAATATGCTAAGAAATTTATTGAATAAAGTAATATCTATATTGTACTATAAAGGGATTGTTTTTCCAAGAAAATCAATCAAGTGCTTTCATAATTTGTTACTAATAACACTAATATAAAATAATGGGTAAACTAGCTTGGGTAACTTCCCAAAATAATTGGGTTTTCCAGGAACATTACAGAAGATAAACAACAAGATCAATAAGTCCTGAGGTTGCAAGTCATTACTGATTTATGACCTTGCTTGCTTCCCAGCAAAATAACTGCTTTAAAGGAGTTGGCTCATGTTTATAAATCATAATAATCTTGTGAGAAAAATCTTTCTTAGCCCAAAGTTTAAGCACTGGATATAACAAGTGATAATAAAATAGCTTATTATTGTGCTGAAATTAATAATTAGTAATACCTACCCTTCACTGAGCACCCACTTTATAGTGTATGATTTGTGTGGGTATAATTTTTTTTAATTACCAGAACTATCCTGCAAGGAGATCTAATATTACCATACTTTATAGGTTAGGAAAATTGAAGTTCCAAATGGTCAAATAACTTGTCCAAGGTCACCTATAAGCAGGAAATTGCAGAGACAAGATTCAAACTCAGTGTACTTTGCTCATGCTTCAGTGCTTCCAGAGGTTATATAGGCTTACCCTAGAAAGAGATTAACAGATTTTAATAAACTTAAGATGCATGGCAGATGCAATCAATCAATTGCATATTTATGAGGTCACTGCAGATTTACCTGACAGTAGAAATCTTCTTGCCATTTTCAGAATGCCAACATTCTTGGGAAGATAGACAACTATCAAGCTGTCAAAGACCCATGGAAATTAGAGCATGCATGGCTTGATCAGTGAGAGTTGATGTGAATATTGATCAATATTCAATATTGATTAAAATATATTTCTGACCAAGGATTTCTGTTTTTAATTTATCCCTTTTTTACTTAGGTACAATCATATATGTTTATCATTTCTTCAGCCCCATGGGGTTCTACTTAATTTTCCCCAACAACACACAGGCCCTATGGAAATTCCACAGATTCACAGCTGTAATTTTTGCAGCAGTTTGTATCCTAATAAGATAAATAAAATATTTGTGTAGTTGACCTTGTTTCATTGGTATGTACAGATGCTAAGAAATAAGATAGGTTTCTGAAAGTCTGAAGCAAGGGTGAATATAAAGTCTTGGTCTTTCTCTCCATTCAGTAATGAGACTTTACATTGCCTACAAATGTTTTGTAGCTGTTGCAATAATGGTATGAGAGTCTAAAAAGAAGCCTCACATGGTACCTATTCTTTCATCATTTGTTACTGATTGAGAGTAGGATTTGTTGAGTATAGGAGACTGTGCTTCCACTATATTGTTCACAGTCCAATAGAGAAAGAGACTAGATATTCTAAAAGAAATAACAAAGACTTGCAGGTGGGTGGATTTCTCAGTCACTACACTCTCCACTCCTTGATTTTCTTGCCTTCTTTTTCTTTTATTTTTCAGGGACAAAAAGAGATACTAGAGATACAAAAGCCATGGAAGGGACTTTAGAGAACTGTTTCAGGGATCTGCACTGCTTTGTGCCAAGGTATGGATGGGATAGTAGATGAGTTATTCTATGATTTTTCACATACTTGGTTTACATAAAATGGAATGGTAAGTTGTCTGTCCTCCATTAGTCTTTGAGATCACTGAATACAGAGATTGCATCTATTTTACTTACCACTATAACCCAATCATCTCAAATAGTGCCTGGCACATAGCAGACAATTGTCTAATACCTGTTGAAGAACAAATACAAGTGAAAATTACTATAGCCATTATATATAAGCATTCCCCCTGCTACATAACCCAAGCTAGGCTTAGTGGTAAATGACTGATAATCTGAATTTTCAAAGTCTTCCCTTATTCTATGGGGGAAGTTGCAGAACTAACTTTGCCTTGGATTATCTTCTTATTATTTCCATTAGAGGAGGGTGAGATAACTATGCAGTTCATTTCAATTACCTAAGTATGGATTTATCTTAAAGCTAATAAAGCTTATATAGTTCTCTTACAATGCCATAGGCCTGGGCAATGTATTCATATTATGTATTTTCTGTAAAAATTGAAAAATATGATATTTTAACCATAGTAGGTTAAGACCACTGACTCTTTTTAGAATAACTTCCTTTTGTTAAATTTCCATGTGTCAGGTAAGAATGGTGTGGCCGAATATTTTTCAATATTCTTTTAGAGGGAACTTCAATTGGGCTTAATTTTAATGTGGAGTTAGTAAAATATATTTCTATAGGAGACAGTCAGTCTGTGTAATGAAGGTATTGTTAGCCAATCAAGGGTACAGGGCTTCTTGTAATACTCCTGCCATTCTTTATACCAACTATCAACATTACTATGCCAGTGCCAGGCAGAAGTTGCAACAGAATAAGAACACAATAACCTTCAGACCCCACTGATTCTAGATCTGTCTCTACCTAATACACCTTCCTCTGTAATAATATATACATATCGGGATTTACTCCATAACAATGGAAGTGCAGCACTCCACTTTAAATACTTCCCTTTGCATACTACTTCCTTCTAAATTTATGTACTTAATTTACCATCCCAGAAGAACTTACACCAATTACTCCATTTAAGGAATTTGTACAAACATGAGGTTTTCACTATGTGCTGGGTATTTTCCATTGTCAGACCCAGATTCACTCAGACATTCGCCACCTTCCCTGTGTCCCCAATAAACTCACTTATGTAAACCATATCGGTGGGCTCCATTGCCCTCTGCCTTCTGGTTGGGTTAAGCCATTGTCTTCCACTGGCTGAGGTGGAAAGATGGGACAAGAATGAAGGTGAGATTTTTTATTTGCCTGTCTTCCTCTCTATGGGATCACCATGGGTTGGCACCTTCTCTCTACTGAAGACCACGATTTTTGTCAGGCAGACTTTTTTCAGTATAGATCACCTCTCTGTGTTCCAACAACTGTGCCTTCCACCTGACAATTCAGGCAAGATGGTTATGGGTCTTACTAATGTCAGATGTAGAGAACTACACTATCCTTTGTTGATTTTCTTATCCCTTGTGCCCATGCATTTGTAAACATTCCCTTTATTAAACTCTCCTCAAATTACCCAGTTTGAATGAGCCCTTTATTCTTCTGAAATGTTAACAACAATAACAAAAAAACAGTTTTTAAGGAAAATTCAATACCAACAAGGTCATAAGCTCACCCTCATGAGAGAGAGTAGAGTCAGTGCCTAGGGAGCCCCAAACCCCTTCTCTTCTTATACCCTTTCAGAGTCACAAAAAGCCTGTACTCCCACAGATGCACCCCTTTGTGACGGGTTTAGAACATGTCAGATCTCCATTTTAAGTAAAGTAAGAGTTATAATGTACAACTGTAGAGGACAATTGGGATAACAAGGGAGTAATTGTGAAGAGGATACATGAAGTTATTTGGTTTTAAATTTGAACGTGAATGAAAAGCTTGATATTTCTTGTGTAGCTTGTTATTTAAAGTTTTATTATTCAAACTTGACAGTTCAGTTCACAATATATAAAGGCACCTAGAGCATTAACATATTATATTTATTTGTTGTACTACTAAAAGTAGGATTATCTCAACAAAATTAGTTAACATTATTAAATACTTTTATTCCCTCTTTAGCAAACAACACTATTTTCTTTTTTATTTAATCATTTGTATTATTCTCCATTACCATTTAGTCCCCTTACACCCTGCCCCCAGCAATCACCACATTGTTGTCCAATTGACAGACCATGACAAATGACAAAAGATTGTGAATCTTTTTTCCTTTTTGTTCAATCCCTCCACCTCATAAAATTCCCCCCGACTAGCTGTTAATCTGCTCTCCCTCTATGAGTCTGTCTCTGTTTTGTTTGTTACTTCAGTTCATTCATTAGATTCCACATATGAATGAAATCACATGGTATTCGTCTTTCCCTGACTGGCTTATTTCACTTAACATAATGTACTCCAGGTCCATCCATACTGTCACAAAAGATAATTTTTTAAAATTTTTTTAAGGCCAAGAAGAATTTCACTGTGTAAATGTTGCATAGTTTTATCCACTCATCTATTGATGGGCACTTGGGCTGCTTTGATATCTTGGTGATTGTAAATAACGCTGTAATGAACATAGGGGTACTTCTGTTCTTTTGAATTAAGTGTTTTGAGTTCCTTTGGATATATTCCCAGAAGTGGGATAGCTGGGTCAAAAGGCAAATCCACTTTTAATTTTTTGAGGTATCACCATACTGTTTTCCACAATGGCTGCAACAGTTTGCATTCCCACCAACAGTGCAAAAGTGTTTCACTTTCTCCACATCCTCATCAGCACTTGTTGTTTGGTGATTTATTGATGATAGCCATTCTGACAGGTGTCAGATGGCACCTCATTGTGGTTTTAATTTGCATTTCTCAGATGATTAGGGACATTAAACATCTTTTTTTCATATGTCTATTGGCCATCTGTATGTGCTCTTTGGAGAAGTGTCTATTCAGGTCCTTTGCCCATTTTTTTAATTAGGATGTTTATTTATCTTTTTTGGTGTTGAATTTTGTAAGTACTTTATAATTTTTGGATATTAACCCTTTATCAGATGTATTGGTGAATATGTTCTCCCATTCAGTGGGTTGTCTTTTATTTTGTTTCCTTTGTTGTGCAAAAACTTTTTAGTTTGATGAAGTCTTATTTGTTTATTTTTTCTTTTGTTTCCCTTGCCTGGGAAGATATATATGATAAAAAATTTGTATGACCAATGTCCGAGATTTTGCTGTCTATGGTTTCTTCCAGGATTTTTGTGCTTTTGAGTCTAACATTTAAGTCTTTGATCCATTTTGAATTTATTCTTGTGCATGGTATAAGAAGGTGGTCTAGTTTAATTTTTCTGCATGTATCTGTCCAATTTTCCCAGCATCATTTATTGAACAAATTGTCTTTAGCCCATTGTATGTGCTTGCTTCCTCTATCAAATATTAATTGACTATAAAGTTGTGGGTTTATTTCTGAGCTCTCTATTCTGTTCCATTGACCTGCACATTTGTTTCTGTGCCAGTGCCATGCTGCTTTGATTACTATGGACTTTGTAGTATAGTTTGATATTAGGTAGTGTGATCCCTCCAACTTTTACCTTCTTTCTCAGGATGACTGTTGTTTTGCAGGGCCTTTTATGGTTCCATACACATTTTGAAATTTTAGTTCCAGTTCTATGAAATACATCATTGGAATCTTGATAAGAATTATGTTGAAACTATAGATTGCTTTGGGTAGTATGGACACTTTAATGATGTTAATTCTTCCCATCCATGAACAGTATGTACTTCCACTTATTTGTATTTTCTTCAATTTCTTTCTTCAGTATCTTATAATTTTCCAAGTACAGGTCTTTTACATCCTTGGTCAGGTTTATTTATAAGTATTTTATTCTTTTTGAAGCAATTGGGAATGGGATTATTTTCTTAATTTCCCTTTCTGTTAGTTCATTATTGGCATATAAAAATGCAACTGATTTCTGGATATTAATTTTGTACCTACTACTTTGCTGAATTCATTTATCAGTTCTAGTAGTTTCTTGGTAGAAATATCATGGTTTTTCAAAGTACAATATCATGTCATCTGCAAATAATGACATTTTTATTTCTTCCTTTTCAATTTGGATGCATTTTATTTCTTCTGCTTGTCTGGTTGCTGTGGCCAGGACTTCCAGTACTATGTTGAATAATAGAGGTGAAAGCGGACATCCATGTCTTGTTACTGATCCTAAGGAGGACACTTGCAGTTTTTGCCCATTGAGTTCAATGATGGCAGTGGGTTTGTGATACATGGTCTTTATTATCTTTCGGTATATTCCATCTAACCCCACTATGCTGAGAGTTTTCATCATAAATCGGTGCTGAATTTTATCAAAATCTTTTTCTGCATCTATTAATAAGATCATGTGGTTTTTGTCCTCCATTTTGTTTATGTGTGAATCACATTTATTGATTTGTGAATGTTGTAACAATTTTACATTCCCAAAATAAATCTCACTTGATTATGGTGTATGATTTTTTTGATATATTGCTGCATTCTGTTTGCTAGCACTTTGTTGAGGATTTTAGCATTTATGTTCAACAGGAACACTGGCCCCTAATTTTCTTTCTTTGTAGTGTCTTATCTGGTTTTGGAATTAGGATAAAGCTGGCCTCGTAAAATGAGTTTTGGAGCCTTCCCTCCTCTTGAATTTTATGAAACAGTTTGACAAGAAGAGGTGTTAGTTCTTGGAATGTTTTGGTACATTCATTTGTGAAGCCATCTGGCCTAGGGCTTTGTTTGTTGGGAGTTTTTAGATTACTGCTTCAATTTCATTAGGTGTAATCTCTCTACTAAGATTCCCTGATTCTTCCTGATGTAGTTTTCAAAGATTGTACATTTCTAGGAATTCATTCACTTCATCCAGGTTGTCCACTTTGTTGTCATATAATGTTTTATAATATTTTCTTAGGATCCTTTTCCGTGAGTTTTTATTTCGCCTCTTTCATTTCTGCTTTCATTTATTTGGATTCTTTCTCTTTTTTTCTTGATGAGTATGGTTAAAAGTTTGTCAATCTTCTTTATCTTTTCAAAGAACCTGCTCTTGGACTCATTGGTCTTTTCTATCTTTCTTTTTTTTTTTTAGACTCTATTCTATTTCTTTTTTTTAAAAAATATTTATTTATATACTTATGTTTTTTATATTGTATTTATTTATCCTTAGAGAGGGGAAAGAAGGGAGAAAGAGAGGAAGAGAAACATCAATGTGTGGTTTCCTCTCGAGTGCCCCCCACTGGGGACCCAGCCCACAAATCCGGCATGTGCCCTGACTGGTAATTGAACTGGCCACCTCTTGGTTCACAGTCTTGCACTCAGTCCACTGAGCCACACCAGCCAAGGCTCTCTTTTTCTTTTTTATTGTTGTCCAATTACAATTGTCCCTATTTTTCACCAATTATTCTCCCCTGACCTACCTATCCCCACCTCCCACATTCAATTCTACCCGCCCCCATTGTCCTTGTCCTTGTTTCCTTTATATATGTTCCTTGACTTGACCTTACCCCTACACTCCCTTTGGCAGTGGAATCGCTGGGTGAAAATGCAGTTCCATTTTTAGCTTTTTTGAGGAAATTCCAAGCTGTTTTCCACAGTGGCTGCACCAGTCTGCATTCCCACCAACAGTGTAGTGTACTAAGATTCCCTTTTCTCCACAACCTCATCAGCACTTGTTTGTCGATTTTTTATGATGGCCATTCTGAATGGTGTGAAGTGGTATCTCACTGTGGTTTTAATTGGTATCTCTCTGATAGCCAGTGATGCTGAGCATCTTTTCATTTGTCTATGGATCCAATGTATGTCCTCTATTGAGAAGTGTCTGTTCAGGTGTTTTGCCCATTTTTTAATTGGATTGTTTGTTTCCTGCTGTGGAGTTGTGTGATTTCTATATATATTTTGAATCAACCCCTTATTTGAGGTATCATTGACAAATGTATTTTCTTATACGATTTGTTTCCTTTTTCATTTGTTGATGTTTTCTTTAGCTGTGCAGAATCTTTAATTTGATGTAGTCTTATTTGTTTATTCTTTCCTTTATATCCGTTATTCTATGGGACACATTGATGAAAATATTGCTGCATGGAATATCTGAAATTTTCCTGCTTATGTTCTCCTCTAGGACTTTTATGGTATCATTGTTTATATTTAAGTCTTTTATCAACCCTGAGCTTATTTTTGTGTATGGTGTAAGTTGGTGGCTGAATTTCAAGTTTTTGCATGTAGCTGTCCAGATCTCCCAACACCACTTGTTGAAGAGACTATTTTTACTTCATTTTATGCTCCTTTCCTCTTTGTTGAATACTAATTGACCATAGAGATATGGGTATATTTCTGGGCTCTCTATTCTGTTCCATTAATCTATATGACATTGTGTATGTCAGTACCAGACTGTTCTGATTACAGTTGCCTTATAATATAGTTTGATATTGGGTATTGTGATCCCTCTCTTTTTTTAAAAGTATATTTTACTTATTATGCTATTACAGTTGTCCCATTCTTTTTTCTCCCCTTTATCCCCCTCCACCCAGTACACCCATTCCCTCCAGCATTCCCCCATTTATTTCATGTCCATTGGTCGTACATGTAAGTCCTTTGGTTTCTCCATTTCCTATACTATTCTTAACCTCCCCCATCTGTTTTGTACCTACCAATTATGCTTCTCATTCCCTATACCTTTTCCCCCATTCTCCTCCCTCCTCCTCCTGACTGATAACCCTCCATGTGATCTCCATATCTGTGATTCTGCCTCTCCTCTAGCTGTTTGCTTAGTTTGTTTTTTGTTGTTGTTGTTTTTTAGGTTCAGTTGCTGATAGTTGTGAGTTTGTTGTCATTTTATTGCACATAGTTTTGATCTTTTTGTTAGATAAGTCCATTTAACATTTCATATAATAAGGGTTTGATGATGATTAATTCCTTTAACTTTACCTTATCTGGGAAGCACTTTATCTACCCTTCCATTCTAAATGATAGCTTTGCTGGGTAATCTTGGATGTAGGTTCTTGCTTTTAATAACTTTGAGTACTTCCTTCCAGCCCCTTCTTGCCTGTAAGGTTTCTTTTGAGAAATCAGCTGATAGTCCTACAGGAACTTCTTTGTAGGTAACTCTCTTCTTTTCTGTTGTTGCTTTTAAGATTCTCTCCTTATCTTTAATATTGGGTAATGTAATTATGATGTGTCTTGTTGTGTTCCTCTTTTGGTCCAACTTCTTTGGGACTCTCTAAGCTTTAGGGACTTGCATGTCTATTTCCTTGACCAGATTGGGGAAATTTTCCTTCATTATTTTTTCAAATAAGTTTTCAATTTCTGCCTCTTCTTCTTCTCCTTTTGGCACCCCTATAATTCAGATGTTGAAAGGTTTAAAATTGTCCAGGAGGCTCCTAAGCCTTTTCTCATTTTTTTTGTTTTGTTTTTGTTTTTGTTTTTTTTAATTCTTGTCTCTTCATTCTGTTCTGGTTGAATGTTTATCTCTTCCTTCTGTTCCTAATTGTTGATTTGAGTCCCAGTTTCCTTCCCTTCACTGTTGATTCCATGTATATTTTTCTTTATTTCACTTTGCATAGCCTTCCTTTCTTCCTTTATTTTATGGCCATACTCATTCATTTAGGTGAATATCCTGATTATCAGTGTTTTCAACTCTGCATCTGATAGATTGGCTATCCCCTCATAACTTAGTGTTTTTTTTTTTAGAGTGTTGATCTGTTCTTTCATTTGGGCCATATTTCTTTGTCTCAGTGTGCCTGTTATGTTCTAAGGGGCTAAGCTTTAAGTATCCCCCAGGGCAGGGCATCCCATTTTGCTGCGTTGTGTATTATATGTGAGGGAGGGCTTAGAGAGGGAACTATGCCACTTGCTCAACTATTGCCCTCCTTTCAAGAAACTGGCAGCTTCTCCTGCTGCCAGAGCCCCAACAGGTTTTTACAGCCAGAAGTTCTGTGGCTGTATTTTGCTTCTGTGGAACACTTGATTGCATGGTATGTCTCATTTCCCAGTTGCTCCTCCCAGTTTGTCTGCACATGAATGTAGGACTGCCCTCTCCTCAGCCACCTCCTTGCCATGTGTCTTCTCTGCCCTGGCTCTCTACCTCCGCCCGACCTACCAGTCTAGATAAATGTTTCTTCCTTAACTCCTTGATTGCAGGACTTCCATACAGTTTGATTTTCTGGCAGTTCTCATTGTTTTAGTTTTTAAATTGGTTGTATCAATTTTTTGGTTGTGCAAGGAGACAAAGCATATGTACCTATGCTCCCATGTTCACAAGAACCTGTTTCATTTATTTCTGTTCTTGTCAACAGCTTTTTCTCCTGTCCATTTGCATGAAATATATTTTTCCATCTCTTTACTTTTAATTTGTGTGTATCTTTGGATCTGAGGTGGATTTCTTGGAGGCAGCATATACATGGGACTTGTTTTATTATCCATTCAGCTACCCTATGTTTTTGGTTGGAGCATTTAAGCCATTAACATTAAAGGTGATTTTTAATTATTTTTATTTTTAAATCATGTTTATTCTATTAGAGTTGTCTCAATTTTTCCCCCTTTGCTCTCCCCACCCATCCCACCCCACTTCCAGCTCCCACTGTCAATTCCCACTCTGTTGTCCACGTCCATGGGTCATTCATATAGGTTCTTTGTTTAGTCCCTTCTCTTTTCCACAGTTGTCCTCCTTCCCCATCCCCTCTGTCACTTTAAGCCTACTCCATGTTTCCATGCTTTTGGTTTATTATGTTCATTAGTTTATTTTGTTGAATAGATTCCACTTATAGGTGAGATCATATGCTTTTTGTCTTTCACTAACTGACTTATTTCATTTAGCATAATATTCTCCAGTTCCATTCATGTTGTTACAAAAGGTAAGAGTTTCTTATTTCTTTCCTTTTTTTTTAATTTTTAAATGCAGATTTTATTTATTTTTTTAAATGTCAAAATCCATTATAAAAAAAATTTAATCTATTATAAAGTTTCAGCAATTAAAACATGACACCAGCAAAGAAATAATCAAATAGATCAATGAAATAGAATAAGCATTCTAGAAACAAATATATATATCAGCCTAACAATGTGATATATGATTCAATTGATGTTTCACATCAATGGGGAAAATAAAGCTTATTCAACAAATAAGGTGCATGGACCATTATTTGACATAAAACAAATATGGAGCCCTATTTCACACATTATACAAAAAGTATTCAGGTGAGTTAAAAATCAATACGTAGAATCTAAGGAGTATAAGGAGAAAATACAAAATAATATTTTTCTTACCCTGAAGTAACATATTCAAACCCAGAAACTATAAAGATATTGACAATATGACCATTTTGAACATTTAAGACTATAGAGTAATATATGTATAGGAAAGTCAAAGGACAAATAATAGAATAGGAAAGTATTTGCTATGATACATTTACACAATGGAATGCTTCACAGCAGAAAGAAAGAGCTACTACCGTTTGTGACAGCATGGATGGAACTAGAGAGCATTATGCTAAGTGAAATAAGCCGGGGGGGGGATACAAATACCATATGATCTCACCTATAAGTGGAACCTAAACAACAAAATGACCAAGCAAAGAAAATAAACCAGCAACATTGAAAGAAAAAAGAAACCAACAGAGTCAAGAGTGAAGGAGGGAGGGCAGGTGGGGAAAGGAAAGGGAAGGGTCAAGTCAAGGAACTTGTATAAAGGAATCATGGACAAAGCCAAAGTGGGGAAGGATTGAGGGAGGGAGGTGGGGGAGAGGGGAAGGGGAATGTGATGGCGGGAAGGTGGATACAAATGTATTTGAACAAAAAATAAAATAAAAAAAGAAACACCAACAAAAAAAAGTAGACAAGTGCATCAATTTTGATTAACATGTATGAATAATCCTAAATTTAAAAAACTACAATGCTGACAATGCACTTTTTGAGCAGTATTATTTGTCTTCCTATCTAATAATGATGATTACAATTACTGTGATTATTTCAAACTGAACTATGAGGTCAACAAAGATCACTAGTTATATTTTTAGTGTTTTAATATGAACATCTTATTAAATAGTTCAGAGTAGCTTTGAATTTAAACATATGAGATATCATAAAGGACTGTGAGGCTTTGAAGTAAACACTAAAGATTCCTGAATGTCCTGTCTAATAAACTCTTGTGTAATCTAAAAAAAGAAAAAAGAAAAGAAGCTGGTAGTTATAAAATAGTCACGGGATATAAAGCATAGCATATGGAGTGTAAAGTACAGCATAGGGAATTGCAATACTGTAATAACTCTTAATGGTACCAGGTGTGTATAGAAATATTGGGGGAACATTTTGGAGAGTATATGATTCTAACAACTATGCTGTACATCTAAATCTAATACAAAACAATATTGAATGTAAACTGTAATTGAAAACTAAAATTTAAAAAAAAACCATAAGCACGCACGTGCACACACACACACAAATGGAAAGTATTTGCAACACATCTAAAAAAGGGTTAAAAGATTTTTTTTTCTTTTTTAGGGAAAAAAAACACTTTATCCAAAAATGGATAAACAATGCCAAAAAGTCATTTAAAGTTTTTTTTAAATACTATAGAAAAAAACAAGAAATCTACAAAAATACATTTAGTTTCAACCAATAGAGTAACAATTAAATTAATACATCATTGTCAAAATCAGATTAAGTATTAAAAATATTGGTAAAATCAAGTACTGGTGACTGAGAAAGGAACTGGGTATTCATAGATTCTTTTTCTTCATCTTCTTAAGACAGTCACTTTAGCATATCTTGCAATGCTGGTTTGGTGGAGGTGTATACTTTTAGCCTTCTTTTGTCAGGAAAACTCCTAATTTCACCTTCAATTTTAAATGAGAGTTTTCCCAGGTAGAGCAGTCTTGGTTGTAGGCCTTTGCTTTTCATGACTTGGAATATTTCTTATCATTCTATTCTGGATTGTAGTGTTTTTTGAGAAGGCAGCTGCTAGCTGTATCGGGGCTCCCTTATATGTTACTGCCTCTTTCTCCCTTGCTTGCTTTAAGATTCTCTCTTTGTCTTTGATATTTGCCATTTTAATGATGATGTGTCTTGGAGTGGGCCTCATTGTGTTCCTCTTGAATGGGATCCTCTGTGCTACCTGGACTTGTGTGCCTTTTTCTCTCCTCCAGTTAAGGAAGTTTTCCATCATGCCTTTTTCTAACAGATTCTCTATCCTTTCCTCATCCTCTTCTCCTTCTGGTATCCCTATTATACATATATTTTTCCGTTTCTGGTTGTCCTGCATTTCCCTAAGTGCCTCTTCATTCTTTTTGAGTTTTTTTTTTTTCATTTTCTTGCTCTTTCTGGGAGCTTCTTCCTATCTCATCAATTAGCTCACTGATTTGCTCCTCTTCTTCATCTAGCCTGCTATTGATTTCTTCTACAGTGTTCTTCAATTCAGAAATTGTATTATTCATTCCCTCTTGTCTCTTATTGATAGTTTGTATGTCCTTTTTCATGCTAATATAGTTTGCAGTAAGTTCCTCCTAGTTTCCCTGTAGTTTTTTGTAGTGATCTTTGAGCTCACTGTGCTCATTGAGCTTCCTTAGAACCATTGTTTGGTACTCAATATCTGACAGTTGACTTTCCTCTCTTTCATTTAATTCTCTTTCTGGGGTTTCCTCTTTTTCCTTTGACTGAGGGTTGTTTCTTTTTCTTCCCATTATTTGTGATAGTCTTCTTTTTTGTTTCTGCTTCTTAAATAGATCTGTCTTTTTTTCCTAACTTTGTGTTGTGAACTTCTATGGTAGGAGACCATTGTTTGTTTGTTTGTTTGTTTGTTTTTATTTCTGGATCTGCCTCTGATGATGTCAGATGTTGACCCTGTCTGACCTTCTGCAGTCTGTTCTAAACTTTCAGGAATCTACTGTAGTGGCTGTCTCCTTTAGCTGTTAATCTATTCACTCTGCACTCAACAGGTCTGCTTAGTGACACCACAGGGAGGGGCAGAGTCCATCTTGGGCGTGGGGTTATTGGATCCTCTTAACTTGCTGCTGCTCAGGGGCATGGTCTGTCTGAGCCAGATGGTTGTTGCTGTATGGGGGATGAGTCAGCACCAGGATCCTGCCAGCTTCTCTTTCTATTCTCTCCCCAAAGCCTTCATCTCCAGTCCCTCCTCAAGAATCTCTATATCATTCTCCACCCCCTTTAGCCAGGGATCTACTATCTGTGGTTGCCACTTTGTACACAGGAGGGCTGAGTCCCTCCTTGGGGTGGTGCTATTGTGTCCTCTCACTTTGATGCCACTCAGGGGAGTAGTCTGCCTGAGCAAGATGGCCTCTGCCATATGGGGAATGAGTCAGCATTGGGATCTTGTCCACTAGTCTCTCAGTTCTCTCCCTAATGCCTCTGTTTCTTGTCTCTCCTCAGACATCTCTAGCCCACTTGCCCCGGCCTTTTTTGGAGACCAGGGTAATCGGCAGCAAATAAAAATTTATGTGTGGGCCCTTTAAATGGCTCTTTGTATGTCCAGGTGCCCATTTCTGGCAGAGTAGCCCAGCTGCATTTTGCAGCTGAATGTTTTCTGTGAAGTTTTTGGGCTCTGGTGCTGTAGACTGGAGATTTCCGCTTATGGTCTAGACCCCACTCTTCTCAGGGGGATCCAACTGGCCATTTGACTATCTTTCTGGTGCTGCCACCCTTGGGTGCCCCTCCTCCTTTCTTGAGTCTTTCCTGTAGTCCTTACCAGTTAGGTTGTGCTAAAGCTTATTCTTCTGTCTGTCCGAGGTTATAAGGCTCCGCTCTGACTATTGTTCTGTTGTTCGTTCCAGGTGATTTCTCCACAATTTAGTTGCAATTCCAGATTTGTCCTGGGGGGAGGTCAGTGTGACTTAAATTCACTCCTCTCCCATCTTGATTCCCCCACGTGAGGTGATTTTTGATAGATACATATTTAGTGTCATTTTATTGTTAGACTATTTTCCTCTGTATTTTTCTTTTTCTCTTCCTCTTCCTCTTCCTCCTCCTCCTCCTCCTCCTCCTCCTTCTTCTATCAAGCCCTTTAACATTTTTTGCATTCCTTTACATTTTTCTTATTGGAGAAGCTCCTTATTTTTCCTTCAACTTTAAATCATTAACTCCTGGGTAAAATAGTCCTGGTTGCAGATCCTTGCTTTTCATCACCTTGAATATTTCATGTCACCCCCTTCTGTCCATAAATGTTCCTATTGAGTAATCAGATGCCAGTCTAATTGGTGCTCCCTTGTAGATAATGACCTGTTTTTCTCTTGTGGCTTTTAGGATTCTCTCCTTGTCTTTAAGCCTTGTCATTTTAATTATGATATGTCTTAGCATAGGCCTCTTTTGGTTCTCTTTTCTGGGACCCTCCTGAGCGTCCCAGGCTTGTATGTCTATTTCCTTCACCAGGTTAAGGAAGTTTTGGTTATTATTTTTTCAAATAGGTTCTCAATCCCATGCTTGCTCCCTTATCCTTCCAGTGTTCCCATGATGAGGGTGTTGTTATGCTTCATGTTGTCCAAAATGTTTCTTAAGCTCTCCTCATATCTAAAAATTATTTTTTCATTTTGCTGCTCTGCCTGGGTGTTTTTTTCTACCTTGCCTTCCAAAGTACTGATTCAATCTTCTGATTCATCTAACCTACTGTTTATTCCTTCTAGTGTATTATTTATGTCAAATATTGCACTCTTTATTTCTTATTGGACCTTTTATGGTTTCTATGTCCTTTTTCATGCTGTTGAGTATCGTTCTATTCATTACTCTAAACTTCCCCTGTGGTAAATTGCTTACCTCCATTTCCTTTTATTCTTCTGGAAAATTCACTTGTTCTTTCAATTGTGATCCATTTTGTTTTGTTTTGTTTTGTTTTTTGTCTTCCTATTTTGGCTGCTTTGTATTTTCCACCCTAGCTGCTGAACTAATCAGGCATAAATCCCATCAGTTGTTAATCTAATCAAGTTATAATCAGAGGCCTAGCTAAGCACCTCAGGGTGGGGTGGAGTAAATCCTATGGGCGGAGTTTTTGCTTCTCTTCAGGCTGATGCTATTCAGAGATGAGTGGTATGCCTAAGCAAGACTGCTTCTGCACTATGGGGAATGTCTCAGCACAGGGATCCTGGTGGCTGTTTCCTTGGTTCTTTCCCCAGAGCCACCAACCCCAGACTCTCTTAAGTCATCTCTAGCCCAGTCTGTTCTCCTGTTCCTGGAACACAGGGCAAGTGGCTGCAAATTAAATTTTGTGTATTGACCCTCCAAGAGGCTCTCTGGGTCTCCAGCCTTCTCTCCCTGCAGACAGAAACCTTGCTGCTTTTCACAGATGGATGTTATTTCTGTTCCTTTCTGGCTCAGGTGCTGTAGGCTGGGGAGCTCTGCTTGGGATTAAGACCCCACACTCCTCTGGGGGAACCCCCCAGCTGCTGAAATATCCCTCTAGCATGTTAGCTGCCATCCATGGGAACCCTGTCAGCCCTCTTGTGCCTTCTGTACACTTACTACCAATCATGTTCTGGTGAAATTGTTTCTTCTGTCTGTCTTTCATCATAAGGCTTCTCTCCAGCTAGTATTCAGTTGGTTATTCTAGATGATTTCTCTGCAATTTAGTTGTAATTCCAGATTGGTTCTGGGAAAAGGTTGGTGTACCTTCTACTTACTCCTCCATCATTTTGGATCCTGCCTTTTGACTTTGGTCACACTCAAGTAATGGTCTATCCTGCAGCACAGCCTGATCACCTTGTAAAACACCAGAAGAAGCTTTAGAGATCTTGGACAAGGGAAGTCCATTCTAGCACTATTTCTCCATCAGGAGAAAAGGACTGAGCAGCATTTTTAGGAAGAAGACTCTCTCTCTCTGGTAATGTGGATATAGACTTCACCTCCCTTCCCTTACATTTTTTTTTACCTCACAAGACTATTTTTAAGATAATGCAATTATCTAACAATAATTAGTACATGAGGTATTAATACAATTAGTGAAAGGAAGTAGTCTTGACACAGAGTTGGAAGACTCTCATTCCAGTTAAAAATATTGCTGCTGCTAGCCTCTCATAAGCTAGTTACTTGCAATAGCTGTGGGCAAAATCACTTCTGGGAAACAAAATTAAAAATTAAAAAATAACCTTTTATTTTAGAATGTAATGTCCCTAAATCTCTTTTATTTTTTTCTTTGTCTCTCTTTACAACACATCATCAGGTGTTGGAGAAGAGCATCCATCATAAAGCAGAAATATTAAGATAAATGCACAAGAATAAAAAATAAACCTCAGAACACAAAGACAAGTTGGAAAACAAAAGCCCCAAATTAATAATATCAGAAAGGAAAGAGGAGAAATAACAAGTCATACCACAGAAATAAAAAGGTTCATCAGAAACTAGTATGAACAATTATATGCCAACAAATTTGAAAATCTTGATGAAATGGATAAATTTTTAGAAAAGTATAATCTTCCAACACTGAAGGAGGAAGAAACACAAAGCTTGAACAGACTGATAACAGCTTGGAAATTGAAGCAGTAATCAAAAAACTCCTGGGACACAAAAGGCCAGGGCCGGACAGTTTTACAGAATTTTACAAAACATTTAAGGAAGAGCTAACCCCTGTCCTTCTCTGACTATTCCAAAAAATCCAAGAGGAGGCAAGACTCCCAGACTCTTTCTATGAGGCCAGCATCACCCTGATCCCAAAAACCTCGATAAAGACCCTACAAAGAAAGAAAATTACACGTCAATTTTGCTGATGAACATACATCTTAAAATCCTCAACAAAATATTGGCAAACCACATCCAGCAATACATGAAAAGATTATCCACCACGATCAAGTGGGATTCATCCCAGGCATGCAGGGATGGTTCAATATACACAAATCAGTAAATCATGATACATCACATAAGTAAAAGAAAAGACAAAAACTACATGATCATCTCGATAGATGCAGAAAAAGCATTCGATAAGGTACAGCACCCATTTATGATAAAAACACTCAGCAAAATAGAAATAAATGGAGCATTCCTCATTGTAATAAAGGGCATATATGAAAAACCTACAGCCAACATCATACTCAACGGGTAAATACTGAAAGCTTTCCCACTAAGTTCGGGAACAGGACAAGGATGCCCGCTCTCACCACTTTTTTAAACATCGTATCGCAAGTCCTAGCCACAGCGGTCAGACAAGAGAAGGAGATAAAAGGCTTCCAAATAGGAAAGGAGGAAGTAAAGCTATCATTGTTTGCAGATGACAAGATAGTATACATAGAGAACACTGTAGACTCTACCAAAAAACTCCTCAACCTAATAAGTGAATTTGGCAAAAGAGAAGGATACAAAGTCAATATTCAGAAAGCAAAGGCATTTTTGTACAGCAGCAATGCAATAGAAGAAGAAGAAATCAGAAAAAAATACCATTTGATTTAGCAAGAAGAAAAATAAAGTACCTAGGCATAAATTTAACCAAAGACATAAAAGACCTGTACACAGAAAACTATACAACATTGAAAAAAAGCCCTGAGAACACCAAAACGCCAATACAAAAGAACCTATGCACCCCAATGTTCATAGCAGCACAATTTACAATAGCCAAGTGTTGGAAGCAACCTAAATGCCCATCAGTAGATGACTGGATCAAAAAATTATGGTACATATACACAATGGAATACTACGCAGCAGAAAGAAAAAAGAAGTACTAAACTTTGCGACAGCATGGATGGAACTGGAGAGCATCATGCTAAGCGAAATAAGCCAGGGGGGCGAAAGACAAATACCATATGATCTCACCTATAAGCGGAACCTAACCAACAATGCAAAGAAGCAAGGCAAATATGACCAGCAACACTGAAAGGAAAAGAAATCAACAGAGACAAGAGGGAAGGGGGGGGGCAGGGAAAGGAAAGGGAAGGGGAAAGTCAAGGAACATATAGCAAGGACTCATGGACAAAACCAAAGGGGAAGAGCTGAGGGAAGGAAGGTGGGAGGGGGAAAGGGAAAGAGGTGGGGGGAAGGCAGAGACAAATGTATTTAAAAAGTAAATAAATTAATGAAAAACAAAAAGAAATTAAGGAAGACACAAATATATGGAAGCATACACCGTGCTCATGGATTGGAATAATTAATATCATCAAAATGTCCATACTACCCAAAACAATTTATAAATTCAATGCAATCTCTATTAAGTTACTAATGACATATTTCACAGAAAGAGAACAGACATTTCAAAAATTCATATGGAACCATAAATGACATCGAATAGCCTCAGCAATTTTGAGAAAGAAAAACAAAGTAGGAGGGATTACAATACGGCACATCAAACTCTACCACAAAGCCACTATACTCAAAACAATCTGGTACTGGCAGAAGAACAGACCCATAGAACAGTGGAACAGAATAGAAAGTCCAGAAATAAGCCCAGGTCTCTATGGACACCTAATATTTAACAAAGGGGGCAGAAGCATAAAATGGAGCAATATTAGCCTCTTCAACAAATGGTGTTGGGAGAGCTGGATGGTTACATGCAAATAACTGACATTGGATCATCATCTGAGACCATACACAAAAATAAACTCAATATGGATAAAAGACTTAAATATAAGTCACAACACCATCAAAGTCCTAGAGGAATACATTGGCAGGAAACTCAGATATCCCACGCAGCAATTTTTTCACTGATATATCTCCCAAAGCAAGGGACATAACAGAAAGGATAAACAAGTGGGACCTCATCAAAATAAGAAGCTTCTGGACAGCTAAAGAAAACATCAGCAAAATTAAAAGGGAGCCAACCCTATGGGAAATATATTTGCCGATGATACATCAGATAGAGGTTTGATCTCCAGGATATATAAAGAACTCACTCGATTCCACTCCAAGAAGACAAACAATCCAATCAAAAAATGGGCATAGGACCTGGGCAGACGCTTTTCCAAGGAGGAGATACAGAGGGCCCAGAGGCATTTGAAAGGATGGTCAGCATCACTAGCCATCAGAGAAATGCAGATCAAAACCACCAGGAGGTTCCACCTCACACTGGTCAGAATGACCATCATAAACAGATCCACAAACAACAGGTGCTGGCGAGGCTGTGGAGAAAAGGGAACCCTAGTGCACTGTTGTGGGAATGCAGACTGGTGCAGCCACTGTGGAAAGCAGTGTGGGATTTCCTCAAAAAGCTGAAAATGGAACTGCCTTTTGATCCAGTGATTCCCCTGCTGGGTCTATACCCTAAGAACATCAAAACGCCAATACAAAAGAACCTATGCACCCCAATGTTCATAGCAGCACAATTGACAATAGCCAAGTGTTGGAAGGAACCTAAATGCCCCTCAGTAGATGATTGGATCAAAAAGTAATGGTACATATATCCAATCTAATACTATGCAGCACAAAGAATAAGAACTACTAAACTTCGCGACAGCATGGATGGAATTGGAGAGCATTATGCTAAGCGAAATAAGCCCGGGGGCAAAATACAAATACCATATGATCTCACCTATAAGTGGAACCTAACCAACAGTACAAAGATGCAAGGAAAATAAGATCAGCAGCACTGGAAGAAAAAGAAATCAACAGAGACAAGAGGGAAGGAGGGAGGGGTGTCGGGAAAAGGAAGGGAAGGTGAAAGTCAAGGAACATATAGCAAGGACTCATGGACAAAACCAAAGGGGAATAGCTGAGGGAGGGAAGGAGGGAGGGGGCAGGGGAAAGTGGTGGGAGGTAAGCAGAGACAAATGTATTTGAAAAAATAAATTAAAATAAAATTTAAAAAAAATAAAGATGAAAATAAACAACAAACACACAGAAAAAAGGTAAAGAAAAAAGTGACAAAGAACGGAACACATACGCAAAATAAAAAAAAAATGAATCAGGACCGATCAATAATAACTTCAAATGTAAATGGATTAAATGCTCTAATGAAAAGAATAGGATAGGTTAATGGATAAGAAAACATGAGCGTCACATATGCTGCCTACAAGAGACCTATCTCAGAAAAAAGGACCTACACACACTGAAAGTAAAGTATTGGATAAATATTCTAAGCAAATGGACAGGGAAAGAAAGCAGGAGTACCAATACTTGTATCAAACAAAATAGATTTCAAAACAAAGTCCATAAAAAGAGACCGATAAAAACACCTTATAATACTCAAGGAAGAATCCATCAAGAAGACATAAACATTATAAATCTATATGGACCCATCATAGGACCACCCCTATATATAAGGAAAATCTTAGAGGAATCAAGAAAGATATAGACAGCAACACCATGACAGAAGGGGATTTTAACACCCTACTGCCAAAAATGGACAGATCTGCCAAACAAAATATCAACAAGGATATTTTGGAAATATATGCTGCATTAGATCCAATGGTCTTAACTGATATATATAGAACATTTCATCCCAAAGAAGCAAAATACACATTCTTTGCAAATGCACATAGAGCATTGTCAAAGATAGACCACATGATAGGACACAAACAAGCCTCAACAAATTCAGAACTCTTGAAGTCATAACAAGCATTTTCTCAGACCACAAGGGCTTGAAACTAGAACCAACCTCAAGGAAAAGACACAAAAACATTCAAACTCATGGAGACTGAATAGTACACTATTAAACAATGAATGGGTAGATAATGAGATCAAAGAAGAAGTCATATCCCACACAGAAATATTTTCACTGATATGTCCCCTAGAGCAAGAGACATAAAGGAATAAATAAACAAATGGGACTTCATCAAAATAAGAAGCTCCTGCATGGATAAAGAAAACATCAGCAAAATGAAAAAGGAACCAGCCATACTGGAAAATATATTTGCCAATGATACCTCAGACAGGGACTTGATCTCCAAAATATATTAAGAACTCACACGTCTTCACTCCAGGATGACAAGCAATCCAATTAAAAAATGGGCAATGGACCTGAATAGACACTTCTCCAAGGAAGACATACACAGGGCACAGAGACATATGAAAGGATGCTCAGCATCACTAACCATCAGAGAGATGCAAATTAAAGCCACAATGAGGTACTACTTCATACTGGTCATAATAGCCATCATAAACAAACCAACAAACATCAATTGCTGGCGATGTTGTAGAGAAAAGAGAATCCTAGTAAACTGTTGGTGGGAATGCAGATTGCTACAGCCACTGTGGAAAACATTATGGAATTTCCTTAAAAATCTAAAAATGGATCTGCCTTTTGACTCAGCGATTCCACTTCTGGGATTATACCCTAAGAATCACAAAACACCAATTCAAAAGAACCTATGCACCCCAGTGTTCATAGCAGCATAATTTACAATAGCCAAGTGCTGGAAGCAACCTAAATACCCACCAATAAGTGAGTGGATCCAAAATCTATGGTACATTTACACAATGGAATACTACGCAGCAGAAAGAAAGAAAGAGCTACTACCCTTCACGACAGCATGAATGGAACTGGAGAGCATTATGCTAAGTGAAATAAGCCAGGCAGTGAAAGACAAATACCATATGTTCTCACCCATAAGTGGAAGCTAGCCAACAAAACAAACAAGCAAGTAAAATATAACCAGCAACCTTGAAAGGAAAAAGGAACCAATAGAATCAAGAGGGAAGGAGGGAGGAGGAGCAGGGAAGGGAAGGTTCAATTCAAGAAACATGTATAAAGGACCTATGGATAAAACCAAAGTGGGAAAGGATTGAGGGAGGGAAGTGGGGGAGGGGGGCAGGGAAAGTGGTGGCGGCAAGTTGGAGACAAGTGTATTTGAACAATAAAATA
The DNA here is from genome assembly GCF_021234165.1 of Pteronotus mesoamericanus. Taxonomy (NCBI): domain Eukaryota; kingdom Metazoa; phylum Chordata; class Mammalia; order Chiroptera; family Mormoopidae; genus Pteronotus; species Pteronotus mesoamericanus. Next base: position 7,804,936 of record NW_026555072.1, read on the forward strand.
TAAAATAAAGTAAAAAATTTAAAAAATGTGGTACATTTACACAATGGAATACTATGCAGGAGAAAGAAAGAATGAGCTCCTACCCTGCACAAAAACATGGATGGAACTGGAGAGCAATATGCTAAGTGAAATAAGCCAGGCAGTGAAAGACAAATACCATGTGTTCTCACCTATAAGTGTAACCTAATCAACAAAAGACTATGCAGCAGAAAGAAAAAAAGAACTACTAAACTTTATGACAGCATGGATGGAACTCAAGAGCATTATGCTAAGCAAAATAAGCCAGGGGGCAAAAGACAAATACCATATGATCCCACCTATAAGTGGAACCTAACCAACAATACAAAGATGCAAGGAAAATAAGACCAGCAAAACTGAAAGGAAAAGAAACCAACAGAGACAAGAGGGAAGCGGTGCGGGCGGGGGCAGGGGGAGGAAGGGAAGGGGAAAGTCAAGGAACATATAGCAAGGACTCATGGACAAAACCAAAGGGGAAGAGTTGAGGGAGAGAAGGAGGGAGGGAGGGAGGGAGTGGACAAGGGAAAGCGGTGGGGAGTAGGCAGGGACAAATGTATTTGAAAAAAATAAATAATTTTTTTAATTAAAAATAAAAATAAATAAATAAATAAATAATAACAAAAGAAACAAGCAAGCAAAACATAACCAGAAACATTGAAATGAAGAACTAACTGACAGTAACCATAGGGGAGGGAGAGAGTGATAATGGAGGAAGGAAGGGGAAGGGTCGTCAAGGAACATGTATAAAGAACCCATGGACAAGACCAAAAGGGGTTAGGATTGAGTGTGGGAGGTAGAGGTGGGGGAGTATGGCGGGGGAATGGGGACAACGGTAGTTGAACAACAATAAAACATTCTACATAAACAATTTTTAAAAAGTATTTCAGATATATAATACAGCTTACCACAGGTAAAGGAAAGTGGGGCAATGTGGCAGAAAAAATGTTCTAAAACTGTAAAGATTACAACCTAAACAGCTCCTTCCTGCATTTTAGCATGCATAATATTCTCCTGAAATATTTTTTGAAACAAAGATTACTTGTCCTTTACCTTACCCCAAGATTGCAGTTCAGAAGGTCTGGTTAAGGGCTCTAGAATTTTGAACAGAGTCTGAAGTTCTACTAATACTGATGGTCTAAGTATCATAACAACCTAGAACACAATGAACTTTCATCCAATGAAGTCCAGTCTGGATGACACCACATCTCCAGGAGATAAATCCATAGATTTAATGCACACTCCAATTTATTGCATCAAGCATCTCCATGTTCTCAGTATAATAAAGTGCAATCTGAGTAAATTATAATACTCTTACCCAGGCCAAAGCTTAAAGGGCTGCTTTATAAAGCAATGTAAAAAGAACTTGATGAACAAATGAATGTGCTATAAAACATTCGAAGAGAAATTATTCATTTACTTATTAAGGAGATGGGTTGTTTTTTAGTGTGGTCTCATTAAAAAAGCAACTACAGCCCTAGCTGGTGTGGCTCAGTGGACTGAGCACTGGCCTGCAAACTGAAAGGTTGCCAGTTCAGTTCTCAGTCAGGGCACATGCCTAGGTTGTGGGCCAGGTCTCCAGATGGGGGCCTGAGAGAGGCAATTGATCACTGTTTCTCTCATACATCATGTTTCTCTCCCTCTCTTTCTCCCTCTTTTCCCCTCTCTCTAAAAATAAATAAAATCTAAAAAAAAAGCATGTGCATGTACTAATTATTAATCATTTTTATTTGTTCATTAAAAGAGGTCTTACACCAGATGATATTTGGTTAGTCTGTTTCTGCTTCTATGTGAACCTCAAAGAACTAAAACCGTTCTCCCCAAAGTAGATGGCAATGATGAAGCTTGACCACTACACAAACACATCACAATTTTCTCTCAACTGGGTATGGTGAAACTGAGTCAAAGTCACTGAACTATCTACTGTTTCTTGTCCTGGCTAATTATTGTCAAAGATATTTTCAAAGAGATATACAGACCATTTTTGTAATTTTCTGTGTTGTTTAAAAATTCATGGTCCCCTGATGTTTCTATGCAGTCTGAAGATTTTTTCTCTCAGCTGATGTTGTCAGGTGAATGTTTAAAAATATGTTTAGGGCACTGAAAATAATGTCCCAGTGGGAAAACACAGCCTTAACTGATGAGTACAAAGAGCTGTAAGTGAGATAAACTGTTCATGGTATCGTTATGAAATATACTCAAGCTGGGCATTTTGAAGCCCAACTTGTGTGTATCTTTTGAAGATATTTCTATTTCCAGAGGCAGAATTTAAAACTTCGAAGTATTAAAGACTACATACCTTTTAAACAATTTTTTCTTCAGTACTAGTGGATATCATGTGTTTCTGGTTGGCCCTGGGAAGATAAACCTTCTTATAAAAAACACACTTATAAGGAGAAGAGAGGATTCTTCATAGACTTTCCATATTGTACTAACAGGGTCAGTGCCATATATACAGAGGACATTACCAAGAGGCATTTGATAGCTAAACAAAAGTTAGGTTATTGAGAGAAACAAGATACAAAATACAATTTCATGTCATTGTAACTGTCCACATGTATATGGTCTGATCATTTTATATATTATGATGTAATTTATAAATTAAAACAAGCATCTAATTTGTAATAATTATTAATGGAAAAAACAATTAAGGGAGACATACAAAAGTTCAAGAATTATTTCCAAATTTAAGACTTTTTAAAGTTTTCTATGAACAATGAAATAATGTTTAATCTGTTAAACAGTTTTACCTCCCCACTATTATGCAAAGCCACAAGCTTTCTTTAGAAGGAACTATGTTTTAATGCTAATTTTGCTGATGTACTTCAAGCCTTTAACAAGATATACTTCTGTTTATATTATATGCTGTTTAAGCTAGGAAAATAGCTATTATGCTAACACTGGTACTAATTAAAAGTTGGAGCTAGACTGTAAGGAGCCTGATTGATGATAATGACCTAAAACTCACAGATTAAAAGTAATGTTTGCATGGTGAAATATAATGGAAATTACTGTGACTCTAAATGAAGGTACCAGCATGATAGAAACTGTCCTCAATTTTCTTCTTCAACCACTCCCATGAGACTTGACAACAGCTAAAAAGGCTGTTAAAGCATGAAATTTTCATGTTCTCTTATCCTGAGAAGCATTTGCCTGGGACATAATCAAAAGGCAAAAGAAGGGTCTATACCTGTATCGAGAATCTTCTGGTCCATTCTAGAGAACATTATACTTAAGTTTTTAGTTTTCAAATTGATTTCTTGGGTATCACAAAGAAGCAATTGATCTTCTGTTTTATTTCTTCCATACTAAGCAATCACCTTCAGTGCAAGTATTTTCCTTAAATAGACTGGGTATTTTCAAAAAATTACCAGTTGGGATTTTGTCTTCATTGATAGACAAGTGGGGCAAATCAATCCATTATAGAAGTCTGTATCATCATTTCCATTGAAAAAGTAATATGGGTTTCTCAGTTGTAAAGGATAATATACTTGTGGGAACTCTCCACCACCAACTGAAACTGGTTTAGAATTTGTTGAAATGTGATTAAAAATTGTTTCTAATAAAACTTAAATTAATAAAGAAGACCTGTGCTCCTGAATGAGGTCATTAAAAAAACAATGTACATGACACAGAGCAACTGGGACTCTCATATATCTCTGATAGAAATGAAAATTTGTACACTTTGGAAATTAATAGTATCTACTAAAGCTAAATATACACATAACATGTGACACAAGAGCTTATTCCCAATAAAAAATGTGTGCTCATGGTCATGTCTCCAAAATATATGGAGAGAATGTTCATAAAGAAGTAATCAAAATAATAAAAAACTGGAAACTGAGCTAAATGTCTATCAGCAATACATTGGATAAATAATTTGGGCTATACAATGGAATATAACACAAAAATCAAAAAATAAACTATTGCTATATGTAACAATATAGATATTGTGGAATAAAAAGGTCTACACACAAAAGAATAAATATGGTTTGATAAATTTTTATAAAATTAAAAAAACAGGCAAGATTAATATATGTTATAAGACATCAGTAAAGCAATTGCCTTTAGGCAAGGGTTCTGACTGAAAGAGAACATGAAAATCATAATGACATGTATTAAATTTTCTATATCTTGATGTAGGTAAAAATCCATCAACTGTATACACTTAAGATCTATGCACATAACATTTATAAACTACACTTAGTCAAAAAAATAACAGAGCAATGGGCATACTACTTGGCCAGACATATCTTAACCAGTTAATATATAACACTGTAGCCTCAGTTGTTTCAAGGGGGTCAGTAGAAGAAATATTTTCTTTTACTAAAAAACATTAAGTAAAAAACTAGATGGTACATTTAATAATGTTTTTGCAACAGAAAAAAACACTATTTACTTAAATACCAACACACAGCATCATAATTCCACTTACTTTTTTTTGCTAATTACAAATTTATTACATAAAATCATTAGCTATCCTATACACAATCAGATAAAAATATAGTGTCTTATTTTTTAATTTTTAAATCATGTTTATTCATTTACAATTGTCTCAATTTTCCCCCTTTACCCCTCTCCACCCATCCCACCCCCATCCCCCACTTCCACAGTCCATTCCCACTCCGTTGTCCATGTCCATGGGTCATTCATACATGTTCTTGTCTAGTCCCTTTCCCTTCTTTCCACCATTGTCCTCTTTCCCCACCCGCTCTGGTCACATTCAGTCTGCTTCATGTTTCCATGCCTGTGGTTTACTTTGTTTGTTAGTTTATTTGGTTGAATAGATTCCACTTATAGATAGAGATCATATGGTATTTGCCCTTCACCAATTGGCTGATTTCACTTAGCATAATTTTCTCCAGTTCCATCCATGATGTTGCAAAAGTAGGAATTCCATCTTCCTTCCTTCTTTCCTTCCTTCCTTCCTTCTTTAAATGCACATTGATTTTATTTATATATTTTTTATTTTTTTCACAGTTTCTTTTTTAATTTAATTTTAATTTATTTTTTCAAATACATTTGTCTCTGCCTCCCCCCACCACTTTCCCTTGCCCCCTCCCTCCTTCCCTCCCTCAGCTCTTCCCCTTTGGTTTTGTCCATGAGTCCTTGCTATATGTTCCTTAACTTTCCCCTTCCCTTCCTTTTCCCCACCCCACCTCCCTCCTTCCCTCTTGTCTCTGTTGATTTCTTTCCTTTCAGTGTTGCTGGTCTTATTTTCCTTGCATGTTTGTATTGTTGGTTAGGTTCCACTTATAGGTGAGATCATATGGTATATTTTTTAAAAGTCAAAGTCAATTATTAAACACTAAAAAATTTAAAACCATTATAAAGTCTCAGCAATTAAAAAACATGACACCAGCACAAAATTAATCAAGTATCAATGAAATACAATGAGTATTCTAGGAACAAATCTACATACCTGTCTAAATGTAATATATGATTCAATTGATATTTAAAATCAATAGGTAAAATAAGGCTTATTCAACAAATAAGGTGCATGGACCACTATTACTTGAAATAAAACAAATATAGAGCCCTATTTCACACATTATAAAATAAATATTCTGGTGAGTTAAAAATCAGTATGTAGAATCTAAGGAGCTTTAGGAGAAAATACAAAATAATATTTTTTTTACCCTGAAGTAAGATATTCAAACACAGAAGCTATAAAGTAAAATATTGACAATATAGCTATAGTAAACATTTAAGACTATATAGTAATATACATATTAAAAAGTTAAATGACAAATAATAGAAGGGGAAAGTATGTGTGTTAGGGAAAAAATTCTATAAACCTTTAATCAATAAATAGATAAAGTATACCAAAATATCATTTAAAGCTTTATAAAAATAATAGAAATAGGCAAGAAATATACAAAACCAATAATAAAGGAATAAATAAAATAACACATAATTGTCACAGATTAATATGAATTAAAAATATTGGTAATATAAAATACTAGTGGCTGTGAAAGGAACTGGGTATTCATAGAAACTTTTTCTTCATCTTCCTAAAGCAGTCCCTTTAGCACATTTTCTAGTGCTCGCTTGGTGGAGGTGTATTCTTTTAGCCTTCCTTTGTCTGGGAAACTCCTTATTTCACCTTCCATTTTAATTAAGAGTCTTTCTGAGTACAGCAGTCTTGGTTGCAGGCCTTTGCTTTTCATGACTTGGAATATTTGTTGCCATTCCCTTCTAGCTTGTAGTGTTTTTGTTGAGAAGTCAGCTCTTAGATATATTGGGGCTCCCTTGTATGTTACTTTCTCCTTCTCTCTTGCTGCCTTGAGGATTCTCTCTTTGTCTCTGATAGTTGCCATTTTAATGATGATGTGCCTTGGAGTGGGCCTCATTGGGTTCCTCTTGAATTGGACCCTCTGTGCTTCCTGGACTCATGTGACTTTTTATCTTTTCCAATTATGGAAGTTTTCCATCATGACTTTTTAAAACAGGTTCTCTATCCCTTCCTCATCCTTTTCTCCTTCTGGTATCCTTATTATATGGATATTATTATGTTTCAGGTTGTCCTGAATGACTCTTCATTCTTTTTGAGTCTTTTTTTTTTTTTTCATTTTCTTGCTCTTTCTCGGAGCTTTTTTCTACTTTATACTCCAGCTCACTGATTTGCTCCTCTGCTTCATCTATTCTGTTTTGGATTCCTTCTACTCTGTTCTTCAATTCAGAAATTGTATTCTTCATTTCCTCTTGTCTCTTATTGATAGTTTCTATGTCCTTTTTCGTGCTGATATAGTTTCCTATAAGTTCCTCATAGTTTCTATGTCATCTTTTGAAGTTCTCTCTGAGCTCACTGAGCTCATTGAGCTTCCTTAGAACCATTGTTTGGAACTCAATATATGATAGTTTTCTTGTCTGTATTTCATTTAGTTCTCTTCGTGGGGATTCCACCTTTCCCTTTGACTGGGAAATATGTCTTTGTCTTCCCATTATTTGTGAGGCTCTTCTTTTTTGCTTCTGTTTCTTAAATTGATCTGTCTTGATTTCCTGACTGTGTGGTGTGAACATCTATGGTAGGAGACCGCTGTTTTTACTTTCTGGATTTGCCTCTGATATTCAGATATTGTCCCTGTCTGACCTTAAGCAGTCTGTTTGAGACTTTAAGGAATGTACTGTCTGTCGCTGTCTCCTTCTGCTGTTAATCTAGTCACTCTGCACTCAGCAGGCAGGCTTAGACAGCTTTGTGCAGGGTAGAGTCCCTCCTGGGGGCAGGATTATTGGGTTCTCTTAAGCTGCTGCCCCTCAGGGAAGTAGTCTCTACCTGAGCCAGATGGCTGCTGTCATGTGGGGGAGGATTCAGCACTGGAATCCCACCAGCTACTCTCTCCATTATTTACCCAGAGCTTCCATCCACAGTCTTTCCTCAAGTGTCTCCAAACCACTCTGTGCTGCCTTTTGCCAGGGATCTACTATCTGTTACTGCCACTCTACAGTCTGCAGGTGGCTTAGACAGCACAGGGTGGAGCAGAATCCCTTCTGGGGGTGGTGCTATTGGGTCGTCTCACTGTGCTGACACTCAGGGAAGTGGTCTCTGCCTGAGCAAGATGGATGCTGCCACATGGGGGATTATTTAGAACCTAGATCCCACTGGCTACTCTTTTACTTCTCTCCTCAAAGCCTCCTTTCCCAGTCTCTCCCCAGGCGTCTCCAATCCACTTTGCCCCAGCTTTTTCCAGAGACCAGGGTAAGTGGCCACAAATGAAAATTTATGTGTTGGCCCTTTAAAAGGCTCTTTGCATCTCAAGCCACCTGTCTCTGGCAGAAAGCAACCCTGCCACTTTTCACAACTGGCTGTTTTCTGTGTACTTTTTGGGCCCTGGTGCTGTAGGCTGGAGATCGCTGCTTTTAGTTTACACCCCACTCTTCTCAGGTGGATCCAACTGGCCTTTTCAATCTTCTGGTACTGCCCTCTTTGGGTGCCCCACCCACCTTCTTGTGTCTCTACCACACTCCTCACCAGTTAGATTGTGCTAAAGCTGATTCCTGTGTCTCTGAGGTTATAAGGTTCCTCTCTCAATATTGTTCACTTGTTTGTTCCAGGTGATGTCTAAACAATTTAGTTGTAATTCTAGATTGGTCCTGGGAGGAGGTCAGCGTGACTTCCACTCACTCCTATGCCACCTTGATTCCCTCTCCACTTAAAAAAAAGTTTTCATTCATTGCTCATTCATTCATTTATTCATCCAGCCAATAAAGAGAACTTGTTATTTTCCAAGAATTTATTTCTTTCAGAATATGTTTTTTAAATTTACCTATAAGAAAAAAATGATTACAAATAGTGTTTAAATTTTTAAGTGTTTCCTATCAGGTTCTTGTTAATGAATTCCTATTTCTTGCTTATGTTCCACTGTTGTACTCTGTAAAGCTTTTAGCTTGAGGAATAAATATAGAATATAAATATACTCAAACATGCCTATACATCTCTCTGTACCCCTCCCCCTTACTCTCTCTCTCATACACATGGAAATGGTAAAAAAAAAAAGTAAAAAACTAACCATAAAAATCAGTTTAGATACAATTGTGTCATATTAGATATTTCTGAAACTCTCACTGCAAATTTTTTCTTAAACACCTAAGTGAGGGACTTCACATTTTTAGGTAACTGCCATGGGCCAAGTTTCCTGCTTAAAAAATGTGTTATGGAGAAGAAATAACACCATACAATTGAGAAAGGATGGCTGGGATATAGGTGCAAGCTGAGCCTACTTGTTCATGCACCTAACTGGGATGTGTAGCCAATATTCTGAAGGACAGAGTGAACAGCCAACAGAATCCCAGCTGATAGGAAGTTTGGAAGCCAAAGTGTGCAGAGGACACTTAAAAACAAGTGGTAAGAGTTTTTAGGCCAATGGGAAGGTCCCCAGTCCTTGCAAGGGAGACTGCAGCTGCCATGGCAGCATTGGAGAAGAGCCATGTCAGTGATAGCAACCTAATGGCTCCCTCCCCTCCCAGAATGGGGAAGTCTCAAACCTGTGCCAGCAGAAGGCTAAATGCATAAAGTCACTTGTGGGAATAAAAAGGCAGTAAGTGACACACAGCCATCAGCATACCTGGCTGGGGTGGTGGTCACTGACTGGTAGAGTACCAGAGAAACTGGGGAGCTGGGTGACACCTGGAGTTGGGAGAAGAGATAGACTGCAACTGGCCATGACCCAGATAGACTCTGGGATGCTCAAAGAGTTGGACTGTGTGGAAAGTCAGCACTGGTTAGGAGGAGAAGGTGGCTCCCAAGGGGACATTTTTCTAAAGGGAAACTCAGCCACCATACAGGGACCTCACATATGTAGTGACCAGCCAGAGAAGAAGGAGCAGTGAGAGCATGATTTGCTACTATTCAGGGTGCCTGATGGATTGATCAAAGGGGTGCAAAGGTACTCAGAGAGCCAGTGGCACCCAGAGAGACTTCTTTCAATAGAGGAACTGAGCCTCCCTGCAGGAAGCTTGCACTCACGAAGTGGCCAGGCCAACAGAGAAAGGAGGCATGATTTCCTCCCACTCTGTGCATAGCACAGACTAATTAAAGGACTGCAAAATGAACAATTTTTGGTGCCGGCCTGGCACAAATGCTCAGAGAAGACAGCGCGGGTGGCACAGTGTTCTGAGCATATGGACCAGAAACTGGGAACCTGTGATAATTGTAGCCCAGGAACTGGGAAAGGAAAAAATGGAGCCCAGCCCCTCTCTGCTTTCAGGATCCAGGCAAACCTGCAAAACCAGTCTGGCATATTTAAAATCAGCAGGAGGTTTTGTTTTGTTTTGTTTTGTTTTGTTTTGTTTTGTTTTGTTTCTGTTTTTCCTAAGTGTAAGACAATAAGACCTGAAGCTGTGAGAAAACTTGAGACAGATCCAGAAAGAAGTCAGAAGGTGAGCCTTGACAGCAGAGACAAATTTCACTTTGTTATCTTTCAGAACTTGCATGTTTTCTTTTTTATTTCTCTTCTTTTAATTTATTTAGTTTTTTTGTTTGTTTTTGTTTGATTTTTTAAATTCTCACTTTAATATAGCATTTTAATTTTTCTTCTTTCACTTCACTCCTATTCCAAATAATACACTATACTTGGTATGTTACCTTTTACTATTTTTATTCAGATTATATATTTATTATGATACTATTGTTACTCCAAATCCCACACAGCACACTTCCCTGGTCTTAATACATTATGCCATCTTCCTGAGCTTTATTACTATTGTGGTTAACTTTATTTTTCTCTCACACTATGCCAAGTTTCTATCTCTTACTCAATTTTCCACCATCTCACCTCAAATAAACACTCTTCTTTCTTAAGTCAGCTCACATCCTTTTTCCCTTCTAATAAGAGTTTTATTTCTTTTTCCCCTTTTATAAACAGTGGCTAGTTGGGTGAAATACCACAGCTATTGTTGTACTTCTCCAAAGGAACTCCTCTTTGTTCACTACTTGTTTGTACTTTAAATCACATAGAGTATTCTCCCACTGTCTTACTCCATTTTACCTTCACCCTGCCCCTGATCAGCTGAGTAAGGAATTTTATTTCATTTTCTCTCTCTCTTCTTTTTATTTTCTTTTTTCCCCTCTCTCAAACTGGGCTTTATTCCTTACTGTTATTAGTTTGCTTCCCCCATCCTCTCAAAATCATTTTTCTTTACTCTAGACATCTCATATTCACTTTTTGCTTTTCTGCAATATTCTTATTCCTATTTCACCTTTATTAAACTTCATTCATCTGATTTTGCTATTGACACTGCTATGGTTTTTCTACAATTTTGCTCCTGTTGGTCCAATACATTTTCAATTTTACCTCAAACCTCATAGTATACTCTTCCTTCTTCTTACCCCATTGTTCCCATCTCCCTTTCATGTTTTACTTACATTGTAAATTTTACTCTCTCTCTTTCTTTGCTTTGGTTCTAACAGAACTCTAATCAATTCTCCTCCTGCTTACCACACAACAACATTTCCCCCTCTTTTATTCATCTCATATTCCATTTGACATATCATATAATATCCATAATTTCCCTTCACCTTTATTTTTTAATATTTTATTTATTTTTAGAAAGAGGCAAAGGGAGGGGGAGAGAGAGAGGGAGAGAAACATCAATCTGTGGTTGCCTTTCATGCACCCCCAACTGAAGTCCCGGCCCAAAACCCTGACATGTGCCCTGACTGGGAATCGAACCAGTGACACTTTGGTTCACAGGTTGACACTCAATCCACTGAGCCACACCACCCAGGTCTCTTTTCATCTTTATTAATCTATTTCAATTGTGGTTGAGACTGAAGATGTGGTACGGGGTTCTTTTTGCTGGTGTAAGTTTGGTTGTCTGGTAATATAGCTTTGTTAACCAACACCTGTGCAACAATATATAAGACAAGGTGGGAGTTGTGAATACCATTAAACCCAATTGAGGGAAGAAGCAACCAACAAAGGAGCCATCAACAGATAAAAACCAAGTACAACAAGAGATCCCACAGAAATGGAAGAAAGGGCAACCATAGAGCATCCAGACAAGGCGATGAAAGAGACCATACCACTGAGTCCCACAGAACCCCTACAACCAAAGTTCACCCTACAAAGACAGCTGGCAAAGCATAGCATCTGGAATTACATAAACAAACAGAAGAGTCACCTAAAATGGAATCACAGAAACAAACAAAAAGAGTCACCTAAAAAGAACCCACAGTCAAAAGAGATGGGAGATTCCCCAGTAAAAGAGCTAAATGAAACAGAGGCAAGCAAACTATCAGATACACAATTAAAAATAATGTTTATAAGGATGCTCAGGAAACTCAATGACAACAAAAAGAAACTGACTGAGACCTATAACAGTATGAAAAACAAAATAGAAACTATAAAAAAGAACCAGGAAAAAATGAAGAATAAAAAATCTGAAATAAAGTATACACTAGAAGGAGGTACAAGCAGGCTGGATGAAGCAGAAAACAAAATTAGTAAGCTAGAAGACATGGTAGAAAGGAATACCAGGTAGAGCAGCTGCATGAAAAAAGACTAAAAAAATATGAAGATAACTTAGGGAACTAAAGGAAAACAGGAAACAGAACAACATTTGAATCATAGGAGTACCAGAAGCAAAAGAATAGGAGCATGAGACAGAAACTCTGTTTGAAAAAATAATGACAGAAAACTTCCTTACTCTGGAAAGTGGAAAAGCCATGCAAGTTCAAGAAGCACAGAGGACCCCAGTCAATAGGAGCCAAAGAGACCCACTACAAGTCACATCATAATTAAAATGGCAAATATCAAAGACAAACAGAGAATCTTAAAGGCAACAAGGAAGAAACAGGAAGTAACATACAAGGGAGTTCCTATAAGGATAGCACCTGATCTCTCAACAGAAACACTACAAGTCAGAAAGGAATAGCAAGAAATATTCCAAGTCATGGAAAGCAAAGGCCTGCAACCAAGATACTGTACCAAGTAATGCTTTCAATGAAAATAGAAGACAAAATAAGGAGTTTACCAGACAAAAGAAGGCTAAAAGAATACACCTCCACCAAACCAGCAGTGCATGAGGTGTTAAAGGGGCTGCTTTATGAAGAAGAAAAAGAGTGAGAGAGAGAGAGGAACACAGGTACAAAGGAAATAAATGAATAAGTACCTATCAATAATAACTTTAAATGTAAATGGATTAAATGCTCCAATCAAAAGACATAGGGTAGCTGAATGGATAGGAAAACATGACCCACACATATGCTGCCTACAAGAGACCCACCTCAGAACAAGGGACCTACACACATTGAAAGTAAAGGAATGGAAAAAAGTATTCCAAGCAGATGTATAGGAAAAAAAAAAAAACTGGAGTAGCAACACTTATGGCAAACAAAATAGACTTTAAAACAAAAGTCATAAAAAGAGAAGCAGAAAGACACTTCATAATGCTGATGGGAAGAATCCATCAAGACATAAATACATTAAACATACATGCACTCAACATAGGAGCACCCAAATATGTAAGGTAAATTTTGTAGGTGTTCAAGAAAGATATAGACAGAAACACAATTATACTAGAGGATTTTAACATCCCACTGTCAACAATGGATAGATCTTCCAAACAAAATATCAACTAGAATATTGTGGCATTGAACAATGCCCTTGATCGCCTGCACTTAGCTGATATATATAAAAAAATCTTTCAACCCAAAGAAGCAAAATGCATTTTCTTTTCAAATGTACATGGAACATATTCAAAGACAGACCTCATCATAGGACATAAAACAAGCATCAACAAATTTTTAAAAATTGAAATCATATCAAGCATTTTCTTGAAACACAAGAGCTTGAAACTAGAATCCAACCTCAAGAGAAAAAGACCTCAAAAGCAGTCAAATTCATTGAGATGGTAAAACATGCTATTAAACAATGAAAGTGTTAATAATGAGATCCAGGAAGATATCAAGTACTTTCTGTAAACAAATGAAAATTAAGACACAATAGTCCAAAACATATGGGACACAGCAAAGGAAGTCCAGAGATGGAAGTTCATAGCAATACACAGCTACCAAAAGAAGATAGAAACATTTCAAACAAACCAACCCTACATCTTAAAGAACTGGAGAAAGAACAAAAAACAAAGCCCAGAACAAGCAGAAGGAAAGAAATAATTAAGGTCAGAGCAAAATTGAACGACATAAAGACTAAAACAACAATTTGAAGCATCAATACATCCAGGAGCTGGTTCTTTGAGAATATAAACAAAATCAACAAGCTTTTAAGCAGAATCATCAAGAAGAAAAGAGAGAGGATTGAAATAAATAATATCAGAAATGAAAGAGGAGAAATTACAACTGATATACCACAGAAATACAAAGGATTGTAAGAAATTACTGTGAACAATTATATGCCAAGAAATTTGAAAACCTCGATGAAATAGACAAATTTATAGAAAAAATATAACCTTCCAACACTGAATGAAGAAGAAACAGAAAGCCTGAACAGACCTATAAAGCTGGTGAATGTGAAGCAGTAATCAAAAAGCTCCCGGAACACAAATGTCCTGGAATGGACAGTTTCACAGGAGAATTTTACAAAACATTTAAAGAAGAGCTAACCCCTATCCTTCTCAGATTATTCCAAAAATTGAAGAAGGAAGACTGTCAAACACTTTTTATGAGGACAGCATCACCCTAATCCCAAAACCAGATAAAGACACAACAAAGAAAGAAAACCATAGGCCAATATTGCTAATGAACATAGACACTAAAATGCTCAACAAAATATTGGCAAACTGCATCCAGCAATACATTCAAAAGATTATCCACCATGATTAAGTGGGATTCATGCCAGGGAATGCAAGGATGGTACAATATTTGCAAATCCATAAACATAATAAATCACATAAAAAAAAGGAAAGAAAAAAATCACATGATCATATCAATAGATGCAGAAAAAGCATCTGAAGGTACAGTACCAATTTATGATAAAAACACTCAGCAAACTGGGAACAAAGGGTGCATACCTCAATATAATAAAGGCCATATACGAGAAAACTACACTCAACATCACATTCAATGGGCAAAAACTAAAAGCTTTCCCACTAAGATATGGAACAAGACAAGGATATATGTTTTCACCACTTCTATTCAACATAGTATTGGAAGTCCTAGCCACAGCGATCAGACAAGAGAAGGAAATAAAAGGCATCAAAATTGGAAAGGAGGAAGTAAAACTGTCATTGTTTGTAAATGATATGAAAGTGTACATAGAAAATCCTAGAGACTCCATCAAAAACCTACTTGACCTAGTAAGTGAATTTGGCAAAACAGCAGGATAAAATTCAATATTCAGAAATCAAAGGCATTTTTGTACACCAGCAATGAAATATCAGCACCAGAAATCAGGAGAAAAAATCCCATTTACTCTAGCAATAAGAAAAATTGCTCCAGCTGGTGTGGCTCAGTGGTCTGAGCACTGGCCTGCAAACCAAAGGGCCTCTGGCTCGATTCTGAGTCAGAACACATGCCTAGGTGGTGGGTGAGGTCCCCAGTGGTGCGCACTCGAGCGACAACAGCACATTGATGTTTCTCTTCTTTTTCTTCCTCTCTTTCTCCCTCTCTTCCCCTCTCTAATTATAAATAAATAAAATATTTTTAAAGAGAAAATAAAGTACCTAGCAATAAACCTTACCAAAAAGGTAAAAGTCCTGTACTGAGAAAACTATACAACATTGAAAAAAAATTAAGGAAAAACCAGATAAATGGAACCATATACTGTGTTCATGGATTGGAAGAATTAACATCATCAAAATGTCCATACTACCCAAAAGAATTTATAGATTCAACACAATCTCTATTAAAATACCAATGACATATTTCACAGACATAGAACAAACCTTTAAAAAATTTATATTGAACCCCAAATGACCCTTGATAGCCGTAGCAGTTTTGACAAAGAACAAAGTAGGAGGGATCACAACACTTGATATCAAACTATATTACAAGGCCACTGTAATCAAAACAATCTGGTACTGGCATAAGAACAGGCCCAGAGATGAATGAAACAGAATAGAGAGCCCAGAAATAAACCCACATCTCCATGATCAATTAATATTCAACAAAGGGAGCAGAAGCATAAAGTGGAGTAAAAATAGCCCCTTCAACAAATGGTGTTGGGAGATCTGGACAGCTACATGCAAAAAATGAAACTCAATCACCAACTTACATCATACACAAAAATAAAGTCTAGATAAAAGACTTAAATATAAGCCATGACACCATAAAAGTCCCAGAGAAGAATATAGGAAGGAAAATCTGATATTCAATGCAACAACATTTTCACCGATATGTCCCCTAGAGCAAGTGACAGAAAGGAAAGAAGTAACAAATGGGACTCCAACAAAATAAAAATCTTGTACATGGCTAAAGAAAATATCAACAAAATGAAAAGGAAACCAACCATATGGGAAAATATATTTGCCAATGATACCTCAGGTAGGGGCTTGATCTCCAAACTATATAAAGAACTCACGTGACTTCACTATTAGGAAACCAAAAACACAATTAAAAAATAGGCAAAAGACCTGAAGAGACACTTCTCCAAGGAGGACACACACAGGGCCCAGAGACATATGAAAGGTGCTCAGCAACACTAGCCATCAGAGAAATGCAAATTAAAATTACAATGAGATACCACTTCACACTGGTCACAATGACCATCATAAAGAAATCAACAAACGAAAGGTGCTGGTGAGGTTGTGGAGAAAAGGGAACCCTAGTACACCGTTGGTGGGAATGCAGACTGGTGTAGCCACTGGGGAAAGCAGTATGGTATTTCCTCAGAAAACTAAAAATGGAACTGCCTTTTCACCCGGCAGTTCCACTGCTGGGAGTATACTGTAAGAATCCTGAAACACCAACTCAAAAGAACCTATGCACCCCAATGTTCATAGTAGCACAGTTTACAATAGCCAAGTGTTGGAAGCAACCTAAATGCCCACCAGTAGATGATTGGATCAAAAAGTCATGGTACATATACACAATGGAATACTACGTAGTAGAAAGAAAAAAAGAACTACTAAACTTCGCGACAGCATGGATGGAACTGGAGAGCATCATGCTAAGCGAAATAAGCCAGGTGGTGAAAGACAAATACCATATGATCTCACCTATAAACGGAACCTAACCAACAATGCAAAGATGCAAGGAAAATATGACCAGCAACACTGAGAGGAAAAGAAATCAACAGAGACAAGAGGGAAGTGGGGGGCAGGGAAAAGGAAGGGAAGGGGCAAGTCAAGGAACATATAGCAAGAACTCATGGACAAAACCAAAGGGGAAGAGCTGAGGGAGGGAAAGAGGGAGGGGGCAAGGGAAAGAGGTGGGGGAGAGGCAGAGCCATATGTATTTAAAAAGTAAATAAATTTTAAAAAAGACCAAAAAATAAAGAAAATACAAAAAAACACAAAAATACCTTTGATTTCTGAATATTGACTTTATAACCTGCTGTTTTGCCAAATTCACTTATTAGGTTGAGAAGTTATTTGATGGAGACTACAGGGTTTTCTATGTACACTATCATGTCCTCTGAAAACAATGACAGTTTTACTTCCTCCTTTCCTATATGAATGCCTTTTATTTCTTTTTCTTCTCTGACCGCTGTGGCTAGGACTTCCAACACAATGTTGAAAAGAAGTGGTGAAAGTGGACATCCATCTCGTTTTGCCAATCTTAGTGGGAAAGCTTTTACTTTTTACCCATTGAGTATGATGTTGGCTGTAGATTTTTCATATATGGTCTTTATTACAGTGAGGAATGCCCCATTTATTCCCATTTTGTTGAGTGTTTTGATCATAAATGGGTCTTGTACCTTATCAAATGCTTTTTCTGCGTCTATCGAGATGATCATGTGGTTTTTGTCTTTTCTTTTATTTATGTGATGTATTTCATTTATTGACTTGTGTATATTGAACCATCCCTGCATCTCTGGAATGAATCCCTTTTGATCATGGTGGATAATCATTTTAATGTATTGCTGGATGCGGTTTGCCAATATTTTGTTGAGGATTTTAGCATCTATGTTCATCTGTGCAATTGGCCTGTAGTTTTCTTTCTTTGTAAGGTCTTTATCTGGTTTTGAGATTAGGGTGATGCTGGCCTCATAAGAAGCATCTGGGAGTCTTCCCTCCTCTTGGATTTTTTGGAATAGTCTGAGAAGAACAGTAGTAAGCTCCTCCTTAAATAGTTACTTAAATTCTCTAGTGAAACCATCCTCCCCAGGGCTTTTGTGTGTGAGGAGTTTCTTGATGACTGCTTCAATTTCCCCAGCTGTTATTGGTCTGTTCAAGCTTTCTGTCTCGTCCTCCTTCAGTGCTGGAAGGTTATACTATTCTAGAAATCTGTCCATTTCATCAAGGTTTTCAAATTTCTTGACATATAATTGTTCATAGTACTTTCTTACAATCCTTTCTTTTTCTGTGGTAATGGTTGTTATTTCTCCTCTTTCATTTCTGATATTAATTTGGGCCCTCTCCCTTTTTTTCTTGATGAGTCTGCTTAAAAGCTTGTCACTTTTATTTATCTTTTCAGAGAACCAGCTCCTGGATTGGTTCATCCTTTGAATTGTTCTTTTTGTCTCTATGTCATTCAGTTCTGCTCTAATCTTGACTAATTCCTTCCTTCTCCTTGCTCTGGGATTTATTTGTTGTTGTTTCTCCAGTTCTTGAATTTGTAGTGTTAGGTCTTTTAATTGAAATGTTTCTATCTTCTTTAGGTAAGTCTGTACTGCTATGAACTTCCCTCTCAGGACCGCCTTTGCTGTGTCCCATAGGTTTTGGACTGTGGTCTGTTCATTTTCATTCGTTTCCAGAAATTTTTTGAATTCTTCTCTTATCTCATTATTGACCCATTCATTGCTTAATAGTCTACTGTTCAGTCTCCAAGAGTTTACAAGTTTTTGTAGTTTCTCTTTGAGGTTGATTTCCAGTTTCAAGACCTTTTGTTCTGAGAAAAAGTTTGGCATTATTTCAATTTTCCTGAACTTGCTGAGGCTTGCTTTGTATTCTGTCATGTGGTCTATCTTTGAAAAAGTTCCATGTGCATTTTAAAAGTATGTGTATTTTGCATCCTTGGGATTAAGTTTCTATATATGTCACTTAAGTCTATTTGATTTAATGTGTCATTCAGCTCCACAATATCCTTGTTGATGTTTTGTTTGGAATATCTGTCCATTTTTGACAGTGGGGTGTTAAAATCCCCTACTATCAGTGTGTTACTGTCTATATCTTTTTTGAAGTTGTCCAAGATTTTCCTTATATATTTGGGTGCTCCTATGTTGGGTGCATATATATTTACAATGTTTATGTCTTCTTTAATGATTCTTCCTTTAAGTATTATAAAGTGTCCCTCTGGGTCTCTTTATATGGCCTTTGTTTTGAAATCTATTTTGTCTGATATAAGTATTGCTACCCCTGCTTTCTTCCCTGCCCATATGCCCAGAATATATTTTTTCCATTCATTTACTTTAAATCTGTATAGGTCTTTTGCTCTAGGTGGATCTCTTGTAGGCAGCATATGTGTGGATCATGTTATTTTATCCATTCAGCTATCCTGTGTCTTTTGGTTGGGGCATTTAGTTCATTTACATTGAGAGTTATTACTGATAGAAACCTATTCATTTTTCCTCTTTGTACCTGTGTTTTTCCTTTTCTCTTTCTTTTTTTTTTTTTCATCATCTTAAACCAGTCCATTTAGCATATCTTGTAGTACTGGTTTGGTGAACACATATTCTTTTAGCCTTCTTTTGTCTAGGAAACTCCTTATTTCCCCTTCTATTTTAATTGAGAGCCTTGCTGGGTAGAGAAGCCTTGGTTGTAGGCCCTTGCTTTTCATAACTAGGAATATTTGTTGCCATTCCCTTCTAGCTTGTAGTGTTTTTGTTGAGAAGTCAGCTCTTAGACGTATTGGGGCTCCCTTGTATGTTACTTTCTCCTTCTCTCTTGCTGCCTTGAGGATTCTCTCTTTGTCTCTGATAGTTGTCATTTTAATGAGGATGTGTCTTGGAGTGGACCTCCTTGGGTCCCTCTTCAGTGAGGCCCTCTGTTCCTCCTGGATCCATGAGACCTTTTCTCTCCTCTAATTGGGGAAATTTTCTATCATTACTTTTTCAAAGAGGTTCTCCATTACTTGCTCCTCTTCTTCTCATTCTGGTATCCCTATTATACGGATATTATTGGGTTTCAGGTTGTCCTGCATTTCCCTAAATGCCTCTTCATTCTTTTTTATTCTTTTTTCCATTTCTTGTTCTTTCTGGGAGCTATTTTCTACCTTATCCTCCATGTCACTGATTCCATCCTCAGCTTCATCTAGCCTGCTTTTGATTCTTTCTACTGTTTTCTTCAATTCTGTAACGCTAATCTTCATGTTCTCGTGTGTCTTCTTGGTAGTTTCTATATCCTTTTTCAGGTTGATATAGTGTCCTGTAAGATCCTGATAGTTTTTCTACAGTTTCCCATAGTTATCTTTGAGCTGGCTGAACTCATTGAGCTTCCTTAGTCCCATTGTTTTGAATTCAATATCTGATACTTTACTTGCCTCTCTTTCATTTAAATCTCTCTGTGGGAATTTCTCCTTTCCCCTTATTTGGGGGGCAATTCTTTTTCTCCCATTTTTGTGAGAGTCTATTTTATTTATTTATTTGTTTGTTTGTTTAATATTTATTTTATTGCTTGTGCTTCAATTGATCAGTCTTGATTTCCTGACTTTGTGGATTAAACTTCCATGGTTGTAGGAGAGGTATTTTCTTTTTATTTGTTTTTTTCTTTACTTTTCTTTCTGGGTCTGCCTCCGATAATGTCAGTTGTTGACTCTATGTGAACTTTGGCCGTTTGTTTGAGCCTTCCAGAAATCTACTCTCTGTGTCTGTCTCCTGTGTTTGTCAACCTGTTCACTCTGTCCTCATGTGTCAGGCTTAGGCACCACAGGGTAGAGCAGTGCCCCCTGATGGTGAGACTATCATCCCCTTATAAGCTGCTGTCACTCAGGGGAGTAGTCCACATGAGGAAGACGGAGATCGTGGACTAGGGAAGAGTTAGCACCCGGATTCCCCAACACCTCTGTCGCCAGTCTCTCCTTGAGGGCCTCTGGGCAGCTCTGTGAACCCTTCGGCCAGGGATTCACTATTTCTGTGGACCATTCTGCACTCATGGGCCTGCACGGGCGCCGAGCAGCCCTCGCCTTCGCTCGCCGTGCAGGGGCCAGCTCATGCGTGCACTCGCTGCCAGAGCCCTCGCCAGCCCATGCAGTCGCAGGTCCACACGCACCCTCGTCAACCCTCACCAGCTGCTCATGTGTGTGCATCCCTGCACTGGGTGGTTTTGGGCTGTCTATGGTATGCTTTTCAGCTTTTGGCTCTTTGAGGACGTGGCCTGCCCATGCACAATGAAGACTGCAGAAAGGAGAAGGAGTTGGGACTCCCTGGTCCCCCCCCCCCGTTCTTTCCTCAACACCTCTATCTGCAGTCTCTCCTCGAGGTTCTCTGGGCAGTTCTGTGACCGCTTTGGCCAGGGATCCATTATTTCTGCCGACTGCATTATAATCGCTGGCTATCTGGCTCATGCGCACCCACTTCTGCTTCTTTAGGGGTGTGGCCTGCCTGTGCAAATTGGAGACTACGGAATGTGGAGGGAGTCAGGACTCCCTGGTTCCCCCTACTGTTCTTTCTCCAGTGCCTCCATCTCCAGTCCCTCCTCACGGCTCTCTATGCAGCTATGTGTCTCCTTTGGCCAAGGATCCTCTATTTCTTCCAGCCAGTCTGCACTCAGCCCCCAGCTCACACACATACAAGTTGTGTGCGGAGCACACAAAAGATAGGTTAATTGATTCTCTTATGCCTGAACAAGATTGTAGCTGCAGAGTGGGAGGTGAGTTATCACTGGGGCTCTGCTGGCCACCATCTCAGTTCTCTTCACAAAGTTATCCTCACCAATTTTCTTCAGGCACCAGCCCACTCTGCTGCCGCCTCTACCCAGAGATCAAGGAAGGCGGCTGCCACTGCAAATTTTTGCATTGGCCCTTTAAATGTCTCTTTGCATCTCCGGCCACCTGTCTCTGGCAGAGAGTGCCCCTAAGCTTTGAGGGGTTGCGTTTTGTCTGTGTGTTTTCCTGGTTTCACCTGCTGTATTCCAGGGGTCCTTGTTTATGGTTCAGACCCTGTTCTTCTCAGGGGGATCCAACTGGCCATTTCGATATCCCTCTGGTGCTGGTGCCCATAGCACCCATCCCGCCCTCATGAGCCTCCACCGCACTTCTCACCCATTCAGATGTGTGAAAGTTGATTCTACTGTCTGTCCGCAGCTCCAAGGCTCCTCTCCTTCTATTGTCCCATTGTTTTCCAGGTGATTTCTCCACTATTTAGTCACAATTCCACTTTGGTCTTGGGAGGAGGTCCGTATTTTGTCTGATATAAGTATTGGTAACCTTGCATTTTTTTTGTTTCTGTCCATTTTCTTGGAATGTTTTTTAGCATCCCTTTACTTTCAGTGCATGTAGGTCCTTTGTTCTGAGGTGGGTCTCTTGTAGTCAGCATATGTGTGGGTCATGTTTTCTTATAAATTCAGCTATGTTATGTCTTTTGATTGAGGGCATTTACTCCATTTAGATTCAAGGTTATTATTGATAAGTACTTATTCATTTATTCCCTTTTTACCTGTGATCCTCTCTTTCTCACTTTTTTCTTTATCTTATTAGAGCAGTCCCTGTAGCATATCTTGTAGTGCTGGTTTGGTGGAGGTGTATTCTTTCAGCTTTGGTCTGGGAAACTCCTTACTTCACCTTCCATTTTAATAGAAAGCCTTTCTGGGTAGAGCAGTCTTGGCTTCAGGCCCTCTTTTGGCTTCAGGTCACTTTTCATGACTTGGAATATTTCTTGCCATTCCCTTATGGCTTGCAGTGTTTCTGTTGAGAAGTCAGCTGCTAGCTATATTGGGGCTCCCTTGTATGTTATTACTTGTTTTTCCCTTGTTGCCTTCAGGATTCTTTATTTCTCTTTGATATTTGCCATTTTAATGATGATGTGTCTTGGAGTGGGCCTCTTTGGGTTCCTCTAAAATGGGACTCTCTGTGCTTCCTGGACTTGTGTGACTTTTTCTCTCTCCATTTAGGGAAGTTTTCCATCATTACTTTTTCAAGCAGATCTTCTATCCTTTGCTCCTCATCTCCTCCTCCTGGTATCCCTATTATATGGATATTACTACGTTTCAGGTTGTCTTGCATTTCTCTAAATACCTCTTCATTCTTTTTTAGTCTTTTTCATTTTCTTGCTTTTTCTGGGAGCTTTTTTCTACCTTGTCCTGCAGCTCACTGATTTGATCCTCTGTTTCATATAGCCTGTTTTTGACCCTTTCTATTGTGTTCTTCAATTCAGAAATTGTATTCTTCATTTCCTTTTTCCTCTTATTGATACTTTCTACATCTTTTTTCATGCTGATATAGATTGCAACAAGTTCCTCATAGTTTCCTTGTAGTTTTTGGTAATTATCTCTTAGCTCATTGAACTCATTGAGCTTCCTTAGAACCATTGTTTTGAACTCAGTATCTGACAGTTTACTTACCACTATTTCATTTAGTTGTGTTTGTGGGGATTCCTTCTTTCCCTTCAATTGAGGGATCTTTCTTTTTCTTCCCATCATTTGTGAGACTCTTCTTTTTTGCTTCTACTTCTTAAATTGACCTGTCTTGACTTCTTGACTTTGTGGTATGTACTTCTCTTGTAGAAGACCGCTTTCTTTCTCTCTCTCTTTCTTTCTCTCTTTCTCTCTTTCTTTCTCTCTCTCTCTCTTTCTTTCTTTCTTTCTTTCTTTCTTTCTTCTTTCTTTCATCTGCCTCTGATAATGTCATCTGTTGACCCTGTGTGACCTTGGACAGTCTTTAATAGACTTCCAAGGGTCTACTCTCTGTGTCTCCTCCAGTTTTTTATCTAGTCACTCTGCCCTCAGCAGTCAGGGCAGGGCAGAGTCCCTCCTGGGGGCTGGGCTATTTTGTCCTTTTATGGTGCTGCCAATCAGGGAAGTAGTTTGCCTGAGAAAATGACTGCTGCCATATGGGGGAGGAGTCAGCATCAGGACCCCCAGCTACTCCCTCAGTTCTCTCTCCAATGTCTCTGTCTCCAGTCTTTCTTCAAGCATGTCTAGATCACTCTGCATCTCCTTCAGTCAGGGATCTACTATCTGTGATGTCACTCTGTACTCAGCACTTGGGCCTGCACAACACCAGGCTGGGGCCGAGCTTCCTGGGTCAAGACTATTGTGTCCTTTCACACTTCGGCCGCTAGGCGTAGTAGTCTGCCTGAGCAAGATGGCAGCTGCAAAATGGGGGGAGGTGAGTCAGTACTGTGACCCCACCATCCACTTTCTTAGTTCTTTCCCCAAAGCCTCCCTCTCTAGCCTCTCCTCAGGCAGTTCCAGCCCACTCTCTCCCCGCCTCTAAGGGATCCCAGGGTAAGTGGCTACCACGACAAATTTTTGCATTGGCCCTTTAAATGACTCTTTGCATCTCCAACCGCCTTTCTCTGGCAGAGAGCAACCCTGCCGCTTTTCGCAGCTGGCTGTTATCTGTGTACTTTTTGGGCTCTGGATCTGTAGGTTGGAGATCCCTGCTTATGGTTTAGACCTTGCTCTTCTCAGGGAGATCCAGCTGGCCATTTCAATATCCCTCTGGTCCTGCTGCCCTTGGGTGCCTATTCCACCTTCTCAAGCCTCTACCATAGTCCTTACCAGTTAGGTTGTGCTAAAGCCGATTCCTCTGTCTGTCCGAGGTTTTAAGGCTCCTTTCTCGCTCTTGTTCAGTAGTTTTCCAGGTGATTTCTCCACAATTTAGTTGTAATTCCAGGTTGGTCCTGGGAGGAGGTCAGTGTGACTTCCAATCACTCCTCCGCCATCTTGAAGTCCCCAAAGTCATACTTTTTAAAAGAGCAGTATATAACATCCATAATATCATGTTACAGATTTTAAAGCTGTTAATTTTTACGGTTTTTCTAGCTTTTGTTTGTATTTTTTTAAATCGTGTTACATATGCATCTTCTACTTTTAGAGAAACATAGTAAGATGTAAAGTTCCACTTTAACCATATCTCCAGACCCATTGTCCTCTCACTGTTTCCCAGATACAACCACCATGACATGTTTTATAGTCATCCTTTCTAATACTTTTACATGCATCAGTAGGAATCCAACAACAAAATTTAATATTTCAGGGTTTTAGGCCTATTTTTATTGATTCATTGAGCTCTGGTCCCTTCATTTTTATCTAGATAGTAACGTTGCATGAGAATAGCATATTTTATCCATTCATTTATTAATGAGCTTTTGGGTTGTTCTTGTTTTTTATTTTTGTTATTTCCAACAATGCTATAATAAACATCCATTTCTGTGTTCTCTTGTGTGCGTGTTCAAATATTTTTTCTAGGGTATATATCCAGAAGTGGAAATGCTAGGGTATAGAATGAGCACCTTTGTCATTTTATTGTCAAAACTCACTCTCAATTGGCTGTTCCTACTTTACATACCCTCATGTATGGTATGTTTACCCATCATCCTCCTCTATACTGGTGATTGTCACACTTTTAAATTATGGTTAATCTTATGAATAAAAGATGCACTTTCATTGTAGTTTTAATTTAGGTTTTGCTGATAACTGGTGCAATTGAACATATTTTCATATGTTTATAGTCCACTGGTGTTTATTCCAGATTCATTATATGCCTAAATTATCTTCACTGATCTTTTTCTTGCATGCAAAAAAATGCACTAAAAACATTTATGTAGAAAAAAGATGCTTAAGGAAAGAAAGTCATCTTCCGCCTTGTTTACTAGAGCAGTTCTCTTGAATCTACCTGAAAAGAGTCACTTTATTGTACAGTTTAATTTCAGGAAGAGAAAATTATGACATACACTCATTTAATGCACAAATATGTTATTTAGTCAAAATTCACCTTCAAAACTGAAGTTCTATGTAACTTCTTTCAGAATTAACACATTAACATGCTTTAGTAAACATTACTGTGTAATGACTAAAATAAGAGCTTTGGAGACAGAAGGAGCTAACTTCCTATTTCAGCTACATTAATTCTACCTAGAAAAGCCTTGAGAAGGCTACTTAGTGTCTCTGAGCCTCCAGGATATTTTCTTACTTTTCTTTGTCTTTCCTGCACCTGACTCAGCGTTCCCCTCTCCATCCCCTTCTTTGTTTTCATTCCTGGTGACTTCACCATCTGTTCTCATGACAAATCCACAGCCTGGCTTCATAGTATTGAATATTTTGCATACACCCCTTTTATCCCTGATACTTCAATGATCTATTAGCATGGTCTCACATGGACCCATGTTATTACTTATGAGCCACCTCCAAGAATTTTTTCTCTAAACTTCCTTCCATCCAAAACATACTGCTCTTTCATTTCTAACCATTTTCTTTTCTTTTCATAGTGTATTCCATCCCACTATCCCTTCCTTTCTTTACAAACACTTATTTTCTCTTAACCAGCCTGTCCACTTTGGAGCCTTGTTCAACAATGCCTTCTCTTTCCAGAGCTCCACTGGTCTTTTCACTGTATCCAACTTGTCAGTCTTCAGTCCTGAGGACATACTGCTGTCAGTTTTCTCTGTTTTCCCCATCATGAGTTATTCAGCACGAGGATGATTATATTAACTATGGCAGTGGTTCTTCAATTGCAGGTCCTGGACCAGCAGCATCCACATCATCTAAGAACTGGTTCGAAATTCAAATTTTCAGGCTTCTCGCAAGGCTTACTGAATTAGAAACTGTGGGAAGGAGATCCAGCAGTCTGTGTTCAACATACACTCCAGGTGATTCTGATGAATACTAATGTTTGGGAACCACTACTCTATAGATTCCTGGCCTAAGCTGAATATTATTCACAATTCTTTGATTTATCCTTCAACTGAATGCCTAATTGCCGAAATTCTCAAACTGAAATACAGATTCCAAGTGTCAACCATTATGATTTAGTACATCACAGTGAGACTCAGGAGTGCATTTCTAATGCGTACTTGTGTTAATTTTGACATAAGAGGGTCTATGACTGCACTTTGGAAAGCACTGAAAAAAAACTCTCATGATGATTTTCTAATGCCCCTCACCTCAGCCAATATCTCTTCTCTCTGAAGAGCATATGGCCTCACTTTTACTGAATTCATGCAGGTAAACATCGTACCCTGTCCTACCTACTTAGTACTTCACTCAATCATTGTCTTCCCCAATAAGTTGATCCTTGAATAATGCAGGGGTTATGGGGTCTGATCTGTTATACTGAAGTCTTCTGTATGCTTAAAAATATTCCCATGACATTGCCAATCCTTTGATTTCTTGTTCTATTTTATTTATTTTCTTTACTAATGAAGTGCTTAAAACAGTGGAATACTGACACTGTTTATACCCCCTTATTCACTCATCCCTACCACCCTTACCACATTACTAAACTTATTCTCTTGATGTTTCCCAGAGACTTTCTAATTGACAAATCAAGTGTCTTTCCTACCTTACCTCCACTCCCCACACCCATGTTAAAGTTTATCCTGATGACCGTTGTTTCCTTATTCAAAATTTTCCTTATCCTGTATTCCTTTTAGTTGTATTTTTTTCCATTATCATTCATCACATTAGATCCCCTTACCCCCTGAAATCACCACACTGTTGTCCATGTCCATCAGTCCCTTTTCTTTTTCGCTCCACTCTCCACCCCCTAAACACCTCCCACCAACAGCCAGGTCTGTCAGCCTACTCTCTAGCAGTGAGTCTGTCTCTATATGTTAGTTCAGTTTTGTTAATTAGATTCCACATATGAGTGAAATGGTATGGTGTTTGTCTTTCTCTGACTGGCTTATTTCATTTAGCATAATATTCTCCAGGCCCATCCATGCTGTTGCAAAAGGTAAAATTTCCTCTTTCTTTATGGCTGAGTAGAATTCTATTGTGTAAATGTCCATAGTTGTTTTGTCCATTCATCTACTGATGGACACTTGGGCTGCTTCCATATCTCAGAGACTGTAGATAATGCTTCAATGAACATGGGGGTGCTTATGTTCTTTCGAATTAATGTTTCTGCTTTCTTTGGATAAATTCCCAGAAGTGAAATAGCTGGGTTATAAGGCATTTTTAATTTTTTGAGGTATCTTTACACTGCATTCTACAGTGGCTGCACTAGTCTGCATTACCACCAACAGTGCATGAGGGTTCCCTTTTCTCCACATTCCAGCCAGCACTTGTTGTTTGTTGATTTATTGAAGATAGCCATTCTGGCAGGTGTGAGGTAGTATCTCATTGTGGTTTTAATTTGCATTTCTCTGATGATTAGTGACACTGAGCATCTTTTCATATGTATATTGTCCATCAGTGTGTCCTCTTTGGCTATTCAGGTCATTTGCCTATTGGATGTTTTATGTTGAGTTTTATAAGTTCCTTATAAATTTTGGATATTAATGCCTTATCAGATATATCATTGGTGAATATGTCCTGCTACCAGTGGGTTGTCTTTTTATTTTGTTGACAGTCCTTTGCTGTGCAAATACTTTTAGTTTTGTGTATTCCCATTTGTTTATTTATTTTTCTTTTATTTCCCTTGCCTAATGAGATATATCAGAAAAAAATATTTTTGTGAGAATTGTTCAAGATTTTACTGCTTATGTTTTATTTTAGGAGTTTTAAGGTTTCAAGTCTTATATTTAAGTATTTAATTCATTTTCAGTATATTCTTGGATATGGTGTAAGAAGGTGGTCTAGTTTAATTTTTTGCATATTATCTCTTCAGTTTTTCTCAACACTACTTATTGAATGGACTATCTTTACCCCATTGTATGTTCTTGTCTCCTTTGTTAAGTATTAATTGACCATAAAGTTGTGCGTGTATTTCTGAGGTCTCTATTCTGTTCCATTGATTGTATGTCTATTATTATGCCAGTACCATGCTGTTTTGATTACTATGGTCTTGTAGTATAGTTTGATATCAGATAATATGATTCTTCCAATGTTTTTGCTCAAGATTGATGTGATTATTCAGGATTTTTTTGTGGTTCCATATCAATTTTTAGAATATTTTTTTCTAGTTCTGTGAAATATACCTTTGGTATCTTGGTAGAAATTGTTTTAAATCTATATATTTCTTTGAGTAATATGAACATTTTACAGATGTTAATTTTTTCCTATCCATGAACTTTATATCTTTACTCCCACTTTATATCTCCCACTTTATATCTTTTACAAAATCTTTCTTTCATATCTTATAATTTTCTAAGTATAGTTGTAAATGGGATTGTTTTCTTAGTTTCACTTTTGATAGTTCATTATTGCTGTATAAAAATGCAACTGATTTCTTGATATTTATTTTGTATCCTCTTTACTGAATTCACTTATCAATTAACATAGTTTTTTGGTGAGATCTTTGGGGTTCTCTATATAGCCTCATGTCATCTGCAAATAATGACAGTTTTACTTCTTCCTTTCCAATTTGGACCCCTTTTATTTCTTCTTCTTGTCTAATTGTTGTGGCTAGGAATTCCAGCACTATGTTGAATAACAGTGGTGAATATGGACATCCCTGTTTTGTTCCTGATATTAAGGGAAACACTTCTAGTTTTATCCATTGAATATGATGCTGGCTGTGGGTTTATCATATATGGCCTTTATTACATTGGGGTATGTTCTCTCTCCCCCCACTTTGCTGAGAGCTTTGTCATAAATTGATGCTGAATTCTATTAATTGTTTATTCTGCATCTATTTATATGATCATGTGATTTTATCCTTTATTTTGTTTATGTGGTATATCACATTTTTTGATATGCTTATATTGCACCAACGTTGCATCTCTGGAATAAATCCCACTTGATCATAGTGTATGATCTTTTTAATGTATTGCTGGATTGGTTTGCTTATACTTTCTTGAGGACTTTAGCACATATGTTCATTTAGGATATTGGTGTATAATTTTCTTTCTTTGTAGTGTTTTTATCTGGTATTGAAATTAGGATAATGTAGGCCTCATAAAATGAGCTTGGGAGTCTTCCCTCCTCTTGAATTATTTTGGAAAATTTTGAGAGAGATAGGTGTTAGTTCTTCTTTGAACATTTGGTAAAATTCATCTCTGAAGCTATTTGATCCAGGACTTCTGTTTGTTGGAAGTTTTTTGATTATTGCTTTAATTTCATTAGCTATAATCTGTCTATTCAAATTTTCTTGATTTTTAAAAAGATTT
Organism: Pteronotus mesoamericanus; assembly: GCF_021234165.1. Lineage (NCBI taxonomy): Eukaryota > Metazoa > Chordata > Mammalia > Chiroptera > Mormoopidae > Pteronotus > Pteronotus mesoamericanus. The sequence goes on from NW_026555072.1 coordinate 7,834,659, forward strand.
TATTTATTTAATTTTAGAAAGGGGAAGGGAAGGAGAGAAACATCAATGTGTGGTTGCCCCTCCAATGCCCCCTACTGGGGACCTGGCCCACAACCCAGGCATGTGTCTTGACAGGGAATCATACTATCGACCTTTTGGTTCACATGCTGGTGTTCAATCCACTGAGCCACACCATCCAGAGCTGTCTACTCAAATTTTTAAATTTTTCCTGATTGACTTTTGGAAGATTGTTTCTGAGAAGAGAATATTTTTTGGGGGGCTTTAACACATTCTCCACCACCCAGTGTCTTCTAGGCTATTGGTTATCATAATAATTATGGGGTGATTGGAATGGCAAATGTGCAAGTTAAATGCCCAAAATATTACTGTTTTTTAGGAGATTTAATATTTTTTATTTAAGAAATGTGCTCTAAATTGCTGTGAGTCTTTGGTTAATTTCCAGAGTTCTGAAACTTTAATTTTGACTTTTTTTTTTTTTTTTTGCCAGCAATATCACTGCTTTTAATGGGGAGACTGGTTTTGTAGAAGTCTTTCATCTGCCTTTTCTGCTGACATCACCATTGTTAATCTAGTATTGATTGCTATATCTGTGTTTCAATTTCACTTGTCTTTCACCTGAATTTCCCGCAAAACTTACCTCAAATTCAATATGTTTTAAATAGAACTAATAGTCTCATCCCACAAATTTGCTCACTCTTCCCATGGCCCTGTTAAAAGCTTTACTTTGGTGCCAGAGAAAATCAGGCTGGCAAAACAGATGGAGAAGTCATTAGAATTATAGTAGAATTTAATTATAATGATCTGTTTTAATCTGAAACTGCTGGGTATAGAAGGAATAAAAAGATTAGGGGTTGAAAATTTAAGGATTTGATTCACAATAATAATAACATCAAACTTTCCCTGCTGCTATAATTTCTGACTCAATTTCATAATATCCCTTTTGTAAAATTGTTTGCTTCACTGACCAGGTGACTTGTTACCCACCTCTAAAAACTCTGCACATAGTAGGTGTTAAATAAATGGCTAATAATACCAGTAGCATAAAATTTAGTTAAGTAGATAACACAAATGAATTTCTTGTATTCTCTCCCCTCTCTCACCCAGAGACTTACTCTTTCCCAGCTAAAATTCTCTCAAAAAATTCATGAGTATAATTACCTTTTTCAATATTTCATTGACATGTCAACCTGAATTATATACAAAGATTCAAAATTAGAATTTGGCATCAAATGTAAGATCTATTATGATTTCATGCCTTCTTGTGGGCATTCAATAAATATTCATTGTGCTGGGAGTCAAATTAGCAAATGATATCTAAAAAACAAATATCATTTGTTAGTTTGACTCCCAATAACTCTGTCATTATCCACATTTAATATTTCATAAAAGTTGATACTGACCACTGGAAATCAAGGGCAGGTATCTCCCACAATGAGATTAAAAAAATTGTTTTTTCTTAGTCTGGTGTTATTTCTTTTTTTTTTTTTAATTGTTGTGCAAGTAGAGTTTCTCTATTTTCCATCCACCACTCCCCCCTGCCCCACCCACCCCCACCTTCCATCCTCAATCCTACCCCCATTTGGCTTTGTCCATGAGCATTTTATACATGCTCCTTGACAACCCTTCCCATTTTTTCCCCCATTATCCCCCTCCCCACACCATTCTGGTTACTATCAGTTTGTTCTTTATTTAAATGTCTCTGGTTATGTTTTTGCTTGCTTATTAGTTTTATTGGTTAGGTTCCACTTATAGGTGAGATCATATGATATTTGTCCCTCACTGCCTGTCTTATTTCACTTATCATAATGATCTCCAGTTCCATCCATGCTGTCACAAAGGGTAGAAGCTCCTTCTTTCCTTCTTCTGCATAGTATTCCATTGCGTAAATGTACCACAGTTTTTTGATCCACTCATTTAATGATGGACACTTAGGTTGCTTCCAGTACTTGGCTATTGTAAATTGTGCCACAATGAACATTGGGGTGCATAGGTTCTTTTGAATTGATGTTTCAGGATTCTTAGGGTATAATACCAGCAGTTAAGATCATCAGTGATTTGTACATTAATGAAGCCAATGATCAATCCTCAGCCTTTATTTTACTTGACTATCTGTAGCATTAAAAAGATGATCAACTTCTTGTCATTAAAATAATTTCTTTGCTTGCCTGAGGGTCATCATACATCCCAAATTTTTCTTTTAACTCACTGACTGATTCTTCCTTGTTTATTTTTTGGTTCCTGTCTTTTAGTCTGTGATAATTTGTTACAGTAGCAATAGAAAACTAATATAGGCATCATCTCTACTTTGGATTATTGTAAAAGACTTTTAATTTAACTGATACACCTGCTTCCATCCTTAACTCCCTCCAGTGTATTCTCAACATAGAATTCAGAGTGGTTATTTTAAAACATGTCAGATCATGTCACGTGCCACTTGCCTGCTCAAAATGTCCAGCCATTTTTGAGGTAACTCAGAATAAAAGCAAAAGTCATTACAATATCTTCTGAGGTAAAAATCTAGTCCCTTATTATCACTCTGATCCCTACTTACTATTCTCAACCTTGCTTACTGTATTCCAGCATACTGTATTCTTTTATGTTCCTTGAATATATAGGCATGTGCCCCTAAGTAAGGGCATTTGTGCTACCTAATCTCTCTGCCTGAAATAGTCTTCCATCAGATAGATATTCAAATCATGTTCTTCAGGTTTTGCTCAACTGACATTTTCTCAGATTTCCCCTGACTATCCTATTTAAAATTACGATAACTTTTCAGTACTTTACTTTTTTTTTCTCAGTAGCACCTGTTGTTTTAAAATATATTCCTTATTTTATTTGTTCTATCTTCCTGTACTAGAATTTGAGCTCCACAAATGAGTGATATTTGACTGTTTTTGTTTACTGATTTATCCCCAATACCTGGAATAGCATCTGGCACCTAGTAGGTACTTAACAAATATTTATTTAATAAATAAATAAATAAATAAATAAGTGAATAAATGAGTTAATGGAGAGAACTAGGAGCCTCTGGATGGATCAGAGTAATCAGAATTTAGTGGCATAAGACTGGTGAACTCTTAAAACCTACTCTTGGGGCTTCCACAATCTCTACTCACACCCTTGTTTATACACACACTTTGCAGACTCTTTCTTAGTTATTCCCAATATTTGCATATACATATCTTCAGTGGCAAAAAGGTTTCTGTTGAATTATTTGTAAACCTCATTTGTTTTAAACAATATCTGTTATCATCACAATTTTGAATCAGATCATGGCTATGTAAGATCAGCATAAGATGTAGTGGTTAAGAATATAGTCATACCAGTTTGAATCCTGTTTCTACCACTTATTAGTTATAAGACCTTAGGCATGTTATATAGTCACTATTAACCTGAGCTTTATCATACGTACTATGTGATTAGTAATACTTAACTTACAGTGTTATTGAGAGACTCAATTAGTTAACATATTTAAAGCATCTAGAGTAGTTCCCAGCACATAGAAATTATGAAATACCTGGTAATTATTATTGTTACTTATAGAATGTTTTCCATCCTTGACCACCTCAAGTTCTGCTTTACCTTTGGTGCCAATCATGCACTCCACTTTTGAGAAGACTCTTGCTATATACACTAATACCTGCCTCCTTTTACCATCATATGTCCACTTTTCCCTCTGCCTCTGAACTAAAGCTGCCGGCTGTTTTCCCTCGAAGTACAGGGTCAGACCTAGGCCTGAAACTCTACTGAGTAATGGAGGAAGTTTGATCAGAAAAGTCCACAGAAACAAATATGAGAGCATTGGGTGTAGTATCTTATGGCCCAAGTTGCATTTTTACATTTCCTTCTCTTCCCCTTTTCTCTTCTGTTCTACCCATTTGTGCAAGAGGACAGGTGGTCCCTTCATTATTCACCGAGACTCTTACTAAAATTGTGAGACTAGATCACAGAGTAGAGAATGTTAGAGACAAGGAAGCCCCCGACATATCAGCCAAACAATTTCTTCTTCCATGGGTTAACCAATTTCACAGCCATTCATGGAGGAATGAGGACTCAAACCCAGATCATAGTTATCCTACCAGGTGTGCTTCTCAGACATGCCCAGCATAGCAAACTGGAAAAAAAAAAAAACAGTCATTTCCACATTTCCCAGAGCTATATTAATTGTCTTACCCTTCACTGTTTTTTCTTTTTCCTATTATGTTGGAACAGTAAAAAAACCAGGAGTTAAGGCATATAAATGAAAGGAAGTGGCAGATATTTTTCAAAAGAGAACTTCAGTAACACTTTTCAAGACCAAAGCCACTGTATTGTCTACTCTGATTTAAGCCCGAGCTGTTGTGCTAGACATAATTCAGCTTCAAAAATGAGATGCTTTAATTTAAGAAATTTATTTTCTGACTTACTAAAATTTTTTCTTCTTATTAAAACATTTTCTTTAGTATCTAAAGGTAAACCAGACTGGTGGCAAGGGAAGGAGGAGGTAAACGATTCAGTTTACCACAACTGCTTAGACAACAATTCAAAAATGCCTCCGTTATTCTTGGATGCAGTAGTGTGTTAGTACAGTGTGAAGGACAGGATTTACACATGCACACATACACCTACACACAGGAGTTAAGTCAAAATAACAAGCATTTTTGAATGAAACAGTATCTTTACATTTTTCAGTAAAATTACAGCAGACCCTAGAGAGTCTAAAGGCAAGACCCCAACTGACAGTAGAATGGACAGTAGATTTTAAGAGACTGACCCCTGAATCTGAGTTGGTGCATGAAAATGGTTATAATCCCAATTCCGTTAAAATAAATATTTCCAAATCACCATCATAGAATGCAGCAAGGGCCTTCCATCACTAGAAAAAGCTGTTATTTTCAGTTTCCACTTTCTGCAAGAGAGCAATGTTTTTGTTTTCAAAGTGACAGTCTTTTGAGCATCTAGAAATAGCAGTTTTATAACTGTTTTGTGATTATATCTGGAGGGGTAAGAAATTAAGATATATAAGGCTGTTTTTATAAGTGGAATTGAATTCATAGAAATAACTAACTGATCATGGACTGTGACTGATCTGTTTATAAATAATATACTATCATTCATTCCAACCCAATTCACTTTTCAGGGCATAAAGGCCTGTGAAACTATGCTAAAGGGCATTGCATTTATCCCACTAGCAGTGGATAGCCATCAAAGGATTTTGAAAAATAAAATCTCAAGATTACCTTGGGAGCTCTGTGTTCATGTGATTAGAATATTAATGCAAAAGTCTTGGTAAGAGATGATGGCTAGGTAGCATCAATTTTTTTGAATCAGAAATTTGAGTCAATTTTGAGGTAAAGTTGGCAGGAGTTGGTAACTAATTAAGTGCAAGAGGCACTGATCATCACATTAAAACACTTTTTCTATTAATTAGATAAATCTGAACAGGGTCAAAAGATTGCCAGCCTGGATGAAACATTGAAAGATTTTTTTTTCTCAGATAGGACTACCTTTTATAAAGGATAGATCTGTGGCCTGAAGCCTTAAGAAAAGGAAATGTCACAGGTTTCTTTAAGACATCAATGTTTGCAAATCATTTTTGGTAAGAAAGATAAGACAAACTAAGAAAATGAAAAGACATTCATCACTTGGCCTGAGAGTCATAGTTCCTTCCAAAAGAGGAGACAAACACTTCATGAATCTCATCAGAATCTCTGACCTGGTAGTTCAATTTGATTAAAGAAACTAATGCATTGAGCACTAGTCATGTATTAGGTGACAAGGATACAAAAATAAGTAAGAGAAGCTCTCTTTTCCTCATAGAGTTAATGATGATGGGTCAAGTTGACCTTTGTTGCTATCTTTGGTCAGGACACATCTGACATGCTTCAGACAAGGGTAGATGGTTTTCTCTCTGTTCTCAACACCCTTCTACATATCTCTTTCACTGTACTAACCGCATTGATTTATCACCTCTGCTTAGGTATTCATTTCCACCTAAGCACTGTGAGATCCTAGGGTGCAGCCACCATGTCTGCATTCCGAACGACTTGGAGAGTGCCTGACATATACTGTGAGTTCAAAAAGTGAACATATCTTGGCTTTATTAGCTAAGTGAATTTATATCTTATTCTAGAGTCAGAAGGAGCAGGAACTCTGAAGATATTTGATAATTACTACCACCCTTTCACCGACTTCCCTTATTGAATGTTAGAGATACTAGAACTTTTAATCACTTATTCTGGCTTATTTTCTCAGTAAATTAAACATATTGATAGCTCTCCTCTTCAGAATTGTATAGAGCAAAAGAGCATGGGACTGGAAATCTTAAGACATAAATTAACTAGCATCTTGGCCATTTACTATCTTACAATGACAGGCAACCCTCAGGTTAGCCACCTGGGAATAGCAGGAAAGGATAAGAATGGTATCCTCCTAGTATTATTCTGAGGATCCAATTAGGCAATGAATGTTGTAAACTATAATGTGATATGGAAATACTTGTGTAGCATATTGATTACATGAAATGCCCACCAAGAAAAAATGCATACTTCTTTTCCTGGACTTAAAAAAAAGACATTTTTATTTAGATGCATATGGAGTGTTGGACAAACAGGTGGGGCTTTCGATTCTGAAATATTGTAAAAGAATATTTATTTATTCAAAATATTTTTAGCAACAACATATCACTGAATGACTAAAGTATCATACGTTCCAGGATTTATGTTAGATAAATTTTACAAGTTTTTAAATATAGTTATCTTTTGGGTGGAGAGAGTTTTAATAGCTCAGTTTACAAAGAATGATTTCGAGTGGGAATGAGAACCTTAATCTTATTTTGAAAACATCAACTGTCTAATTATTATGGGCTCTGTATATTCTTTTTTCAATAATTGTGACAAAGAGAATTTCATAGTCAACACCTTCTTCAAATATGCTTTTTTGGTAGAGAGTACAAATACATTTTGCAAAAGAAAATAATCAGAGTTAGAGAATTAGACTGACTTGTTGACTCACTGGCTGAATTAAATAATCCCCCCTCAGACACTTGGAAGAGTGAAAAATCAAACCTTTCAACTTCATGGCTAATTCTATTTGCTTTTACCTAGATAATTTTCTCTCAGGTCCCAAAATGTGAATTGAAAGTGCTTTTCTACCTGATAACAGTTAAAGATGATAAACTTCTTAAGTTTTAACTCCATAAACATAGAAGTCAAGATTCTGTCTGTTTACAGCTTGTATTTTAAATGAATACTTTCATTAGTGCCTTCTCTAAGGTGATAAACAACTCAATTAAAAAATAATAAATATACCTTTGTATTGTAGACTGCACTTTACTGAAGGACACAAGTGATTCCAAAAGTAGAGGATAGCATAACTGTGTCCAAATTTTGATTTTATTTGCAATGACATTGAGAAGTTTTATAAAATAAGCATACATTTAGTTATAATAATTAATGAGTTTCAAAAAAAAGTATTTGCTTCATTTAGTAAATATGTATAGTGTACCAGTTATAGGTCAGGCATGGTGCTATGTACTAAGGAGCAAAAAAGACATTCCCTACTCTCATGAAGACTGACATTAATCAATTGATCACACTGATAAATACATAACTCTACATGGAGAAAAATTTTGTGTGACACAAAGGAGTGTGGGCCTTGTAGGTAAATTACAAAGAAAACTGTTGCATCCAGGGAGTGCAAAGAGGGTGGACTTTCAGGAGGAGGAAGCATGTGATCTCTAAGAACTGAAGAAAGGGTAAGAACTCATTAAGTGAAGGAGGACAACAAACCCAAACAGAAGAGACAGTATGTATAAAGACCCTGTGGAGAAAGGGAGCAAGATTTGTTTGATAAGCTTAAAGAAACGCAGTTTGGTTGAAGCAGAAAGAGTAACCTTGTGTGTTGCAAAGCATAGGAAGTCTCTGGGAGTGACACTGATGTGAGATGATACTGGATCCTAAGCGGGGAGAAGTGATGCACCATTGTATAGGCTACATCAAAGATATTATTCTTTAATATCTTAAGGAAAGAGGAGATGTTTGTTTAGATATTCAACATATATTTAGAATGTCTACTATTGCCAGGTACTCTTATATATGCTGAAGATAGACCAATGAATTTAAAAAATACATGATTACATCCTGACTTCAGAATAAAAGATGGATTGAAGAGGGGTTAGCATTAATGTCTGGAAACTAGTTTGTAAACTTTTGTAGAAGTTCACATGAAACATGATATTGGTTTTGTTTAGGTCAGTGGTGGTGGTGGTGAAATGTAAAGAAGTAGACAGAGCTATGAGATTTTAGGTAAAATCAACAGGACTTTATGTTAGATAAAAACCTGGCTTGAGAAAAAGGGAAATATCATCTCTACTTTTGCATTTCTTCCTTGAGACATTGTATTGATAAAGGTTACATTCAATAAAAGAAAATGTATAGAAGAGCTAGAGATATTTATTTGTTTATTTATTTACTTACTTACTTACTTACTTACTTATTTATTTATATCTGGATGCCTTTTTTTTCTCTTGTTTGATCTCTGTGGCTAGGATTTCCAATACTATATTGAAAAAAAGTGGTGAAAGTGGACACCCTTGTCTTGTTCCCAATCTTAGTGGGAAAGGATTTAGTTTTTGACCATTGAGAAGTTGGCCATAGGTTTTCATATATGGCCTTTATTATGTTGAGGTATGCCCCCTTTACTCCCATTTTGCTGACTATTTTTATCATAAATGAATGCTGTACAATATCAAGTGCTTTTGCTGCATCTATTGACATGATCAGCTGATTTTTGTCTTTCATTTTGTTTATGTGATGTACTATGTTTATTGATTTGTGAATATTGAACCATCCTGATGGTTGAATGAATATTGATTCATCCCTGGGATGAATTCTACCTGATCATGGTGGATGATCTTTTTAATGTATTGCCAGGTGATGTTTGCCAATATTTTGTTGAGGACTTTAGTGCTATTGGCCTGTAGTTTTCTTTCTTGGTCGTGTCTTTATCTGGTTTTGGGATTAGGATGATACTGGAGTCATCAAAAGAGTTTGGAAGTCTTCACTCTTCTTGGATATTTTGGAATAATTTGACAAGGACAGGGGTTAGCTCTTCCTTAAATGTTCTGTAAAATTCTCCTGTGAAACCTTCTGGTCTAGGGCTTCTGTGTGCCAGTAGTATTTTGATTATAGTTTCAATTTCACCAGCTGTTATCAGTCTGTTCAGGCTTTCTGCTTCTTCTTTATTCACTATTGAGGGGTTATATTTTTCTAGAAATTTGTACATTTCACCAGGTTTTCAAATTTCTTGGCATATAGTTGTTTGTAGTAATTTTTTACAATCCTTTTTATTTATGTGGTATCAGTTGTAATTTCTTCTATTTCATTTCTGATTTCATTTATTTGAGTCCTATCCAATTCTTCTTGATGAGTTTGGTTAAAGGCTTGTCAATGCTGTTTATCTTTTCAAAGAACCAGCTCCTGGATTCATTGATCCTTTTGATTGCTCTTTTAGACTCTATGTCATTCAGTTCTGTTCTGATCCTGATTATTTCCTTCCTTCTACTCCCTCTGGGATTTGTTTGCTGTTCTTTCTCCAATTCTTGAAGCTGGAGGGTTAGGTCATTTGTTTGAAATGTTTCAATCTTTTTTAGGTAGATGTGTATTGCTATGAATGTCCCTCTAAGGACTGCCTTTGCTGTGTCCCATAGGTTTTGAACTGTTGTGTGTTTATTTTCATTTGTTTCCAGAAACTTTCTGATTTCTTCTTTGATCTCATTAGTGACCCATTCATTATTTAATAGTGTACTATTTGGTCTCCATGAATTTTCATGTTTTTGAGTTTTTTCCTTGAGGTTGATTTCTAGTTTCAAGCCCTTGTTATCCAAGAAAATGGTTGGTATGATTTCAATTTTCCTGAATTTCTCGAGTCTTGTTTTGTATCCTATCATGTGGTCTATCATTTAAAAAGTTTCATGTGCATTTGAAAAGAATGTGTATTTTTCTTCTTCGGAATGAAAGAAGATTTTATATATACATATACACACACATATATATATGTATATATATATATACACACAAAATCAATTAAGTCCATTGGCTCTAATGCACTGTTCAGTTTCACAATATACTTGTTGATATTTTGCTTGGAAGATCTATCCATTGTTGACAGTGGAGTTTTAAAATACCCCATTATCGGTGTGTTGCTGTCTATAACTTTGTTGAAGCCCTCCAAGATTTTCCTTATATCTTTGGGTCACGAGCATATAGGTTTACAGTGTTTATGTCTTCTTGATGGATTCCTACTTTGAGTATTATGAAGTGTCCTTTTGGGTCTTTTTTAATGACCTTTGTTTTGAAATGTATTTGGTCTGAAATAAGTATTGCTAAACCGGGATTGTATTTTCCTGTCCATTTGCTTGGAATATTTTTTAGCATCCCTTTACTTTCAGTCTGTGTAGGTCCTTTGTCCTGAGGTGGGTCTATTGTAGGCAGCATTTGTGTGGGTCAGCTACCCTATGTGTTTTGATTGGAGCATTTAAACCATTTACATTTAAAGGTATTATTGATAGGTACTTATTCAATTTTTTCCCTTAGTACCTGTGTTCCTCTCTTTCTCACTTTTTTCTTCATCTTATTAGAGCAGTCCCTTTAGGATCTCTTGCAGTGCTGGTTTGCTGTAAGTGTATTCTTTTAGCTTTATTTTGTCTGGGAAACTCCTTATTTTGCCTTCCATTTTAATTGAGATCCTTGCTGTGCAGAGCAGTATTGGTTGCAGGCCTTTGCTTTTCATGACTTGGAATATTTCTTGCCATTCACTTCTGGCTTGTAGTGCTTCTGTTCAGAAGTCAGCTGCTAGCCGTATTGGGGCTCCCTTGTATGTTATTATCTGTTTCTCCCTTGCTGCCTTTAGAATTCTCTCTTAGTCTTTTATATTTGTAATTTTAATGATGATGTGTCTTAGAGTGGGCCTCATTGGGTTCCTCTTGAATTGGACCCTCTGTGCTTCCTGAACATGTGTGAATTTTTCTCTCCTTCAATTAAGGAGGTTTTCCATTATTACTTTTTCAAACAGATTCCCTATCCCTTCCTCTTCTTTTTCTTCTTCTGGTAATCCTATTATATGGTTATTATTATGTTTCAGGTTGTTCTGCATTTCCCTCAGCGCCTCTTCATTCTTTTTTAGTCTTTTTTCATTTTCTTACTCTTTCTGGGAACTTTTTCCTACCTCATCCTCCAGATCGCTGATTCAATTATCTGCTTCATCTAGTGTCATTTTGATTCTTTCTACTGTGTTCTTCAATTCAGAAATTGTATTCTTCATTTCTTCTTGTCTCTTATAGATAGTTTCTATGTCATTTTTCATGCTGATACAGTTTGCAGTACGTTACTCGTAGTTTCCCTGTAGGTTTTTGTAATTCTCTCTGAGCTCACTGAGCTCATTGAGCTTCCTTAGAACCATTATTTTGAACTCAGTATCTGATAGGTTACTTGCCACTATATCATTTAATTCTCACTGGGGGGTTCTTCCTTCCCATTTTATTGGGGTCAGGGTGTGTTTCCTTGTCTTCCCATTGTTAGTGAGACTCTTCTTTTTTTGTTTCTGCTTCTTAAATTGATCTGGCTTGCTGTACTTACTTTGTGGTGTGAAATTCTATGGTGGGAGACTGGTTTTTCTTTCTGGATCTTCCTCTGATGATGTCAGATGTTGACCACATCTGAACTTATGCATTCTGTTCAAGGGGAGTCATGTGAGTTATTTATATATTTTGGAGATGGAAACATTGTCTGAGGTATCATTGGCAAATTTACTTTCCCATATGGTTGGTTCTCTTTTCATTTTGCTGATGCTTTCTTTAGCCATACAGAAGCTTCCTATTTTGTTGAAGTCCAATTTGTTTATTCTTTCCTTTATGTCCCTTGCTCTAGGGGATATATCTGTGAAAATTTTGCTGCTTGAGATATCTGAGAGATTCCTGCCTATGTTCACCTCTAGGACTTTAATGGTGTCATTACTTATATTTAAGTCTTTTATCCATCTTGAGTTTATTTTTGTTTTTTGTATGCTGTCAGTTCGTGGTCAAATTTCAATTTTTTGCATGTAGCTGTCCAGCTCTCCGTATACCATTTATTGAAGAAGCTATTTTTACTCCATTTTATGCTTCTGCACCCTTTGTCAAATATTAATTGATAGCATGGATGGAACTGGAGAGCATCATGCTAAGTGAAATAAGCCAGGGGGCGAAAGACAAATACCATATGATCTCACCTATAAGCGGAACCTAACCAACAGTGCAAAGATGCAAGGAAAATATGACCATCAACACTGAAAGGAAAAGAAATCAACAGAGACAAGAGGGAAGGGGGGGCAGGGAAAGGGAAGGGAAGGGGAAAGTCAAGGAACATATAGCAAGGACTCATGGACAAAACCAAAGGGGAAGGTCTGAGGGAGGGAAGGTGGGAGGGGGCAAGGGAAAGAGGTGGGGGGGAGGCAGAGACAAATGTACTTAAAAAGTAAATAAATTTTAAAAAAATATTAATTGATGGTATAAACATGGGTTTATTTCTGGGCTCTCTCTTCTGTTCCATTGATCTATGTGTCTGTTCTTATGACAGTACCAGACTATTTTGATTACACTGGCCTTGTAATATAATTTCATGTCAGGTATTGTGATACATCCTACTTTGTTATTCTTTCTCAAAATTGCTGTGGCTATTAAGGGTTGTTTATGCTGCCATATACATTTTTTAAAGGTTGTTTATGTCTGTGAAATACGCCTTTGGCATTTTAATAGGGATTGTGTTGCAGCTATACATTGCTTTGGGTAGTATGGGCATTTTGATGATGTTATTTCTTCCAATCCATGAACATGGTATATCCTCCCATTTATTTGTGTCTTCCTTAATTTATTTTTTCAGTGTGGTATAGTTTTATGCATACAGGTCTTTTACATCCTTCGTTAAGTTTATTCCTAGGTAGTTTATTTTTCGTATTGTTATACGAAATGGGATTTTTTTTCCTGATTTCTGCTTCTGATATTTCATTGTTGGTGTACAAAAATGCCTTTGATTTCACACATGTTCTTATTAAGTATCTTTGACGTTGCAGTCTCTGGCATTACAGAGATGAATAAAATGTACCCTGATCTGGAGAAGTTCACAATCTGATTGGTAGATAAACGCGTAAAAATAAAGTTACATTTAGAGGAGCCCATACTTCATATTTGAAAGTTTTTTCATTGATTTAAAATTTTTGATTCTGGAATCAAGATGGCAGAGGAGTGAGTGAAAGTCACACTGACCTCCTCCCAGGAACTACCTGGAATTACAACTAAATTGGGGAGAAATCACCTGGAACAAACAACTGAACAAGAGCGAGAGAGGAGCCTTGTAACTCGGAGACAAAAGATTTGGATTTAGCGGAATCTAACCAGTAAGGAGTGCAGTAGCAACTCACGAAGGTGGGTGGGGAGCCCATGGGCGACAGCACCATAAGGATACTGAAACTGCCAGTTGGATTCTCCTGAGAAGAGTTGAGTCTAAACCAAAAGCGGGGAACTCTAGCCCACAGCACCCGAGCCCAAAAATTGCACAGAAAACAGCCGGCTGCGAAAGCAGCAGGGTTGCTCTCTGCCAGAGGCAGGTGGCTAGAGATGCAAAAAACTGTTTAAAGGGACAACCCATAAAATTTTTATTTTAATTTTTATTATTTTTCATTTACATTTTCATTTTTATTTCTTTAATTTCTAAATCATATTTATTCTATTACAGTTGTCGCAATTGTTATTCCTTTATCTCCCTTCACCCACCCCACCACTCCCCCATCCCACAGTCAATTCCCACTCTGTTATCCATGTCCATGGGCCAACATACATGTTCTTTGTCTACTCCCTTTCCCTTCTTTCCACCGTTGTCCTCTTTCCCCCTCCCCTCTGGTCACATTGAGTCCGCTCCATGTTTCTATGCCTGTGGTTTATTTTGTTCGTTAGATTATTTTGTTGAATAGGGTCCACTCACAGGTGAGATCAAATGGTATAGTCCTTCATAAACTGGTTTACTTCTTTTTTTATTTTTATTTTACTTTTTAAATTAATTAATGTATTTTTCTAAATACATTTGTCTTTGCTGCACCCGCACCACTTTCCCCGGCCCCTTACCCCCTCTCCCACCCTAAATACTTCCCCACTTTGGATTTGTCAATGAGGCCTTGCTATGTGTTTCTTGACTTTCATCTTCCCTTCCTTTTACCCATCCACCCCTCTCTCTTTCACTCTTGTCTCTGTTGGTTTCATTTCCTTTCAGTGTTGATGGCCTTATTTTCTTTGCATCTTTGTTTTGTGGGTTAGGTTTCATTTATAGGTGAGATCATATGGTATTTGTCTTTCGCACCCTGGCTTATTTCACTTAGGATAATGCTCTCTAGTTCCATCCATGCTGTTGCAAAGTTTAGTAGTTCTTTGTTTCTTTCTGCTGCGTAGTATTCCATTGTGTAAATGTACCATAGTTTTTTGATGCAATCATCTACTGATGAGAATTTAGGTTGCTTCCAACACTTGGTTATTGTAAATTGTGCTGCTACGAACATTAGGGTGCAATGGTACATTTGAATTGGCATTTTGGTATTCTTAGGGTATAGTCCCAGCAGGGGAATCACTCCATCAAAAGGCAGTTCCATTTTCAGCTTTTTGAGGAAATTCCACACTGCTTTCAACAATGGCTGCACCAGCTGCATTCCCACTAACAGTGGACTAGGGTTCTCCTTTCTCCACAGCCTTCCCAGCACCTGTTGTTTGTAGATATGTTTATGATGGCCATTCTAACCGGTGTGAAGTGCTATCTCATTGTTGTTTTAATCTGCATTTCTCTGATGGCTAGGGATGCCAAGCATTCTTTCAAATGTCTCGGGGCCCTCTATATCTCTTCCTTGGAAAAGCATCGACCCAGGTTCTTTGCCCATTTTTTGAATGTATCATTCGTTTTCTTAGAGTGGAGTCAAGTGAGTTCTTTATATATTTTGGAGATCAAACCTCTATCTGATGTATCATTAGCAAAAATATTTTCCCATACAGTTGTCTCCCTTTTCATTGCACTGATGTTTTCTTTAACCCTGGAGAAGCTTCTTATTTTGATGAGGCCCTACTTGTTTATTTTTTCCTTTATGTCCCTTGCTTTAGGAGACATATGGGTGAAAATATTGCTGCATGGGATATCTGAGAGTTTCCTGCCAATGTTCTCCTCTAGGACTTTTTTGGTGTTGCGACTTATATTTCGTCTTTTATCCATCTTGAGTTTATTTTTGTGTATGCTGTCAGGTAATGATCAAATATCAATTTTTTGCATGTAGCCATCCAGCTATCCCAACACCATTTTTTAAGAGGTTATCAATACTCCACTTTATGCATCTGCCCTGCTTGTCAAATATTAGTTGCCCATATATACCTGGGCTTATTTCTGGACTTTCTATTCTGTTCCACCGGTCTATGGGTCTGTTTTTGTGCCAGTACCAGATTGTTTTGAGTACAGTGGCTTTGTAATATAGTTTGATGTCCGCTATTGCGAGCCCTCCTACTTTGTGTTTCTTTCTCAAAAATGCTGAGGCTATTCAGGGTCATTTATGGTTCTATATAAATTTTTGAAATGTCTGTTCTATTTCTGTGAAATACATCATTGGTATCATAAAAGGGATTACGTTGAATCTATAAATTGCTTTGGGTAGTATGGACATTTTGATGATATTAATTCTTCCAATCCATGAGCATGGTATATGCTTCCATTTATGTGTGTCTTTTATAATTTCTTCCTTCAATGTTGTATAGTTTTCTGCATACATGTCTTATACCTCCATGGTTAAGTTTATTCCTACGTATTTTATTTTTCTTCTTGGTATTTCAAATGGTAATTTTTTTCTGATTTCTTCGTCTTCTATTTCATTGCTGGTGTACAAAAATGCCTTCGATTTCTGAATATTGACTTTTTATCCTCCTGTTTTGCCAAATTCACTTATTAGCTTGAGTAGTTTTTTTGGTGAGAGTCTACAAGGTTTTCTATGTACACGATCATGTCATCTGCAAACAAGGATAGTTTTACTTACTCCTTACTATGTGGATGCTTTTTATTTCTTTTTCTTGTCTGGCCACTGTGGATAGGACTTCCAACACAATGTTGAAGAGAAGTGATGAAAGCAGACATCCTTGTCATGTTCCCGATCTTAGTGGGAAAGCTTTTAATTTTTTCCCATTGAGTAAGATGTTGGTTGTAGGTTTTCCATATATGGCCCCTATTACGTTGAGGAATGCCCAATTTATTCCCGTTTGGCTGAGTGTTTTGATCATAAATGGGTGCTGTACCTTATTGAATGCTTTTTCTGTGTCTATTGAAATGATCATGTAGTTTTTCTCTTTTATTTATATGATGTATTAC
Source organism: Pteronotus mesoamericanus (assembly GCF_021234165.1). NCBI lineage: Eukaryota > Metazoa > Chordata > Mammalia > Chiroptera > Mormoopidae > Pteronotus > Pteronotus mesoamericanus. The sequence goes on from NW_026555072.1 coordinate 7,851,056, forward strand.
GTTTATTGATTTGTGTATATTGAACCATCCCTGCATCCTTGGGATGAATCTTGCTCGAACATGGTGGATAATCTTTTTAATATATTGCTGGTGGGGTTTGCCAATATTTTGTTGAGGATTTTAGCATCTATGTTCATCAGCGAAATTGACCTGTAGTTTTCTTTCTTTGTAGGGTCATTATCTGGTTTTGAGATTAGGGTGGTGCTGGCCTCATAGAAAGAGTCTGGGAGTGTTCCCTCCTCTTGGATATTTTGGAATAGTCTGAGAAGGACAGCTGTTAGCTCTTCCTTAAATGTTTTGTAAAATTCTCCTGTGAAACCATCCGGCCCTGGCCTTTTGTGTGCTGGGAGTTTCTTGATGACTGCTTCAATTTCCCGAGCTGTTATCGGTCTGTTCAAGCTTTCTGCTTCTTCCTCCTTCAGTGTTGGAAGATTATACTTTTCCAAAAAGTTGTCCATTTCATGAAGGTTTTCAAATTTCTTGGCATATAATGGTTAATAGTAGTTTCTTACAACCCTTTGTATTTCTGTGGTACCAGTTGTTTTTTCTCCTTTTTCCGTCCTGATATTATTAATTAGGGTCCTCTCCCTTTTTTTCTTGATGAGTCTGCTTAAAGGCTTGTCGATTTTATGTATCTTTTCAAAGAACCAGCTCCTGGAATGGTTGATCCTTTCAATTGTTCTTTTTGTCTCCACATCATTCTGTTCTGCTCTGATCTTGATTATTTCCTTCCTTCTCCTTGCTCTGGGAATTATTTGTTGTTGTTTCTCCAGTTCTTGAAGTTGTAGTGTTAGGTCTTTTATTTGAAATGTTTCTATCTTTTTTAGGTAAGCCTGTATTGCTATGAACTTCCCTCTCAAGACTACCTTTGCTGTGCCCCATAGGTTTTGAACTGTTGTCTGTTCATTTTTATTTGCTTTCAAATATTTTTTGATTTCTTCTCTTATCTCATTATTGACCCATTCACTGTTTAATAGTCTAGTCTTCTATCTCCATGAGTTTTCACGTTTTTCAAGTTTCCCTTTGAGGTTGATTTCCAGGCTCAAGTCCTTGTGGTCCAAGAAAAAGTTTGGTATGATTTCAATTTTCCTGAGTTTGCTGTGTGTTGTTTTGTGTCTTATCATGTGGTCTATCTTGGAAAATGTTCCAAGAGCATTTGAAAAGTATATGCATTTTGCTTCTTTGGGATGTAAGGTTCTATATATATCAGGTAAGTCCATTTGATTCAGTGTGTCATTCAGCTACACAATATCCTTGTTGATGTTTTGTTTGGAAGATCTGTCCATTTTTGACAGTGGGGTGTTAAAATCCCCTACTATCAGTGTGTTGCTGTCTAAATCTTTCTTGAAATCCTCCATGATTTTCCTTATATATTTGTGTGCTCCTATGTTGGGTGCATATGAGTTTACAATGTTTTATGTCTTCTTGAATGATTCTTCCTTTAAGTATTATAAAGTGTCCCTCTGGGTCTCTTTTTATGGCCTTTGTTTTGAAATCTATTTTATCTGATATAAGTATTGCTACCCCTACTTTCTTCTCTTGTCCATATGCCTGAAATATATTTTTCCATCCCTTTACTTTCAATCTGTGTGGGTATTTTGCTCTGAGGTGTGTCTCTTGTAGGCAGCATATGTGTGGGTCATGTTTTCTTATCCATTCTGCTTTCCTATGTCTTTTTATTGGGGCATGTAGTCCATTCACATTGAGAGATATGACTGATAGAAACTTACTCATCCTTTCTCTTTGTACCTGTGTTTCTCTCTCTCTCATTCTTTTTCTTCATCTCCTTAAACCAGTCCCCTTAGCGTACCTTGGAGTGCTGGTTTGGCAGAGATGTATTCTTTTAGCCTTCTCTTGTCTGGGAAACTCCGTATTTTCCCTCCTATTTTAATTGAGAGCCTAGCTGTGTAGAGCAGCCTTGGCTGTAGGCCCTTACTTTTCATGACTTGGAATATTTGTTGCCATTCCCTTCTGGCTTGTAGTGTTTCTGTTGAGAAGTCAGCTCCTAGGCATATCGGGGTCCCCTTGTATGTTACTTTCCCCTTCTCCCTTGCTGCCTTGAGGATTCTCTCTCTGTCTTTGATAGTTGCCATTTTAATGATGATGTGTCTTGGAGTGGACCTCTTTGAGTCCTCTTGAGTGGGGTCCTCTGTGCCTCCTGGATCCATGAGACCCTTTCTCTCCTCAAATTAGGGAAATTTTCCATTATTACTTTTTCGAGGAGGTTCTCTATCCCTTGCTCCTCTTCTTCTCGTTCTGGTATCCCTATTATACGGATATTATTGTGTTTCAGGTTGTCCTGCATTTCCCTAAATGCCTCTTCATTCTTTTTGAGTCATTTATCCATTTCTTGTTCTTTCTGGGAGCTTCTTTCTACTTTATCCTCCATCTCACTGATTCGATCCTCAGCTTCATCTAGCCTGCTTTTGATTCCTTCTACTGTGTTCTTCAATTCAGAAATGGTATTCTTCATATCCTCTTGTGTCTTCTTGATAGTTTCTATGTCCTTTTCCAGGTTGATATAGTTTACTGTAAGTTCCTGATAGTTTCCCTGAAATTTCTCATAGTTATCTTTAAACTGGCTGAGCTCACTGAGCTTCCTTAGAGCCATTGTTTTGAATTCAGTATCTGATAGTGCCTTTGCCTCTATTTCATTTAGTTCTCTCTGTGGGTATTCTTCCTTTCCCCACATTAGGGGGGAACTTGTTTTTCTTCCCATTTTTGTGAGAGCCTATTATTTATTTATTTATTTATTTATTTATTTATTTATTTATATGCTTCTTCTTCAATTGGTCTGTCTAGATTTCCTGACTTTGTAGATTAAAATTTTATGGTAGTAGTCAGGTCTTTTATTTATTTATTTATTTTTCTTTACTTTTCTCTCTGATTCTGCTTCTGATGATGTCAGTTGTTGACCCTATCTGACCTTGGCTCATTTGTTTGAGCCTTCCTGAAATTTACTATCTGTGTCTAACTCCTGCTTTGGGCAGCTCTGTGACTGCTTCATCCAGGGATCCCCTATTTCTGCAGATCTCTCTGCATTCTCACGCCAGCTCCTTGAGCTCACTCGTGGGCCAGGCATGCCTGTGCCCCTGCACGGTGTACTCGCCTGAACTTGTGCGCAGGCCTGTCCCCCCGCTGCACCCCAGCACTGGTCAGTTGAGAGCCTTCTATTATGTGCTCTCCTTGCTTTTGGCTCTTGGGGGGCGTGGACTGTCCGAGCCAAATGGAGACTATGGAAAGGGGAATAAGTCAGCTCTGGGACTCTCCGGTTAATCCTGTCTCCTGTCTCTTCCCAAGGGTCTCTGGGCAGCTCTGTGACCCCGTGGGCAAGGGATCCATTATTTCTGCAGACCGTAATCGCGTGCCCATTTCTGCCTCTGGGGGTTTGGCCTGCCTGCGCAAATCAGGACTACGGAATGGGGATGGACTCTGCTCCGGGGATGTCAGATATTCTTACAGTTCCTTCCCCAGTTCTCTGTCTCCAATCTCTCCTCAATGGTCTCTATTCAGCTGTGTGTCCCCTTTGGCCAGGGATCTTCTATTTTTTCTAGCTAGTCTGCACTCAGACCCTAGCCCACACACGCACAACTTGTGTGTGGGGCATGCAATAGAAAGGTTAATTGAGTCTTTTATACCTGAGCGAGATTGTAGCTGCAGAGTTGGAGGTGAGTTATCACTGGGGCTCCACTGGCCACTGTCTCAGTTCTCTTCACAGTTTTCCTCACCAATCTTTCCTCAGGCATCAGCTCACTCTTCTGCCGCCTCTACCCAGAGATCAAGGAGGGCGGCTGCCACTGCAAATTTTTGCATTGGCCCTTTAAATGTCTCTTTGCATCTCCGGCCACCTGTCTCTGGCAAAGAGCGCCCATAAGCTTTTCAGGGTTGTGTTTTGTCTGTGTGTTTTTCTGGCTTTAGCTGCTGTATTCTAGGGGTCCCTGTTTATGGTTCAGACCCTGTTCTTCTCAGGGGGATCCAACTGGCCATTTCAATGTCCCTCTGGTGCTGGTGCCTGTGGGCACCCAGCCCACCCTCTAAAGCTTCCACTGCACTTCTCACCCATTGGGATGTGTGAGAGTTGAATCCACTGTGTGATGGAGTCCACATCTCCAAGGCTCCTCTCCTTCTATAGTTCCATTGTTTTCCAGGTCCCAACACATAAATTTTTATTTATAGCTACTTATCCTGATGTCCAGCAAAGGCAGGGGCAGAGTGGGCTAGAGAGACCTGAGGAGAGACTGGGGAAAGAGATTTTGGGTAGAGACTGTAGAGAGTAGCTGGTGGGATCTCGGTGCTGACTCATCACCTATGCGGCAGCAGTCATCTTGGTCTGGCAGAGTACAAACCCCCTGAGTGGCACCAGCATCAAAGGACCCAATATCCCTGCCCCCAGGTGAGATTCCACCCCAGTCTGTGCTGTCTAAGCTGCCTGCTGAGTGCAGAGTTGCAGCCACAGATAGTAGATCCCTCACTGAAGGGGGCACACAGAGGTCTGGGGACACTTGAGGAGAGACTGGGGATGGGGGCTTTGGGGAAAGAATGGAGAGAGCAGCTGGCAGGATCCCAGTGCAAACTCCTCCCCCATAAAGCTGCAGCTAGAGAGAACTCAATAACGCCGTAACCAGGAGGGACTCTGCCCAACCCTGAGCTGTCTAAGGCAGCCTGCTGAGTGCAGAGTGAATAGATTAACAGCTGAAGGAAACAGCCACAAATAGGAGATTACTACAAGTCTCAAAATGATTGACTAAGGTCAGACAGTGTCAACATCTGACATCATCAGAGGCATATCCAGAAAGTAAAAACAGTCGTCTCCAGCCATAGAAATTCACACCGCAAAGACAGGAAATTAAGACATATCAACTTAAGAAGCAGAAGCAAAAGAGAAGACTCTCTCAAAAAATGGGAAGACAAAAAATATGCCCCACTCAAAGGGAAAGGAGGAATCCTCAGAAAGAGAATGAAATGAAATAGAGGCAAGTCAACTATTAGACATTGAGTCCCAAACAATGGTTCTAAGTAATTTTAATGAGCTCAGAGAGAATTACCAAAAACTACAGGGAAACTATGAGAAACTTACTGAAAAATACATCAGCATGATGAAGGCCATAGGAACTATCAATAACACACAAGAGGAAATGCAGTATACAATTTCTGAATTGAAGAACACAGCAGAAGGGATCAAAAGCAGGATAGATGAAGTTGAGGACCGAATCAGCGAGCTGGAGGACAAGGTAGAAAAAAAGCTCCCAGAAAGATCAAGAAAATGAAAAAAGACTGAAATATAATGAAGAGACATTGAGGGAAATGCAGGACAACCTAAAATGTAATAATATCCTTGTAATAGGAATAACAGAAGGAGAAGAGGATGAGGTAGTTGTAGAGATCCTGTTTGAAAAAGTAATGATGGAAAACTTCCCTAATTGGAGGAGAGAACAGATAGGGAAGTCTAGGAAGCAGAGAGGGTTCCATTCAAGAATAACCCAATGAAGCCCACTCCAAGACACATCATCATCAAAATGGCAAATATCAAAGACAAACAGAGAATCCTAAAGCAAGCAAGGGAGAAAGAGGCAGTAACATATAAGAGAGCCCTGATACGGCTAGCAGCTGACTTCTCAACAGAAACCTTGCAAGCCAGAGGGGAGGGATGAAATATTCCAAGTCATGAAAAGAAAAGGTCTGCAACCAAGACTGCTCTACCCAGCAAGACTCTCAATTAAAATGGAAGGCAAAATAAGGAGTTTCTCAGACAAAAGAAGGCTAAAAGAATACATCTCCAACAAACCAGCACTGCAAAATGTGCTGAAGGGACTGCTTTAAGAAAATGAAGAAATAGTTTCTGTAAATACCCAGTTCCTTTCAGAGTTGCCAATACTTGATATTACCAATATTTTTAATACTCCTTAATCTGATTGTGACGATGATATTATTTTAATTCTTCCTTTACTATTTGTTGAAGCTAAACCTGTTTTAGTATATTTCTTGACTATTTCTATTATTTTTTTATAAAAGCTTAAAATGACTTTTTGCTATTTTGTATCCATTTATTGATTTAAGTTTTGTAGAACATTTTTGCTTAAAAAATAAATAAATAAACCTATTAACCATGTTTTAGATGTGTTGCAAATACTTGCCTATTCTGTTCCTTATCTTTTAACTTTTTTATATGTGTATTACTATATACTTAAATGTCTAATATAGTCATATTGTCCATATTTACTTTATAGCTTCTGGGTTTGAATATTTTACTTCAGGTCATGGAAAATATTAGTTCTATTTTCTTCTAAAACTCCTTAGATTCTAATAGTGATTTTTAACAAACCTGAATATTTCTTGTATAATGCATGAAATAGGGCTCTTTATTTGTTTTATTTCAAGTAATAGTGGCCCATGCACCTTATTTGTTCAATAAGCCTTATTTTATCCACTCATGTGAAATAGCAACTTAATCATATAGTACACTACTAGACAGACATATACATTTGTCTCTAGAATGCTCATTGTATTTCATTGATCTATTTGATTATTTCTTTACTGGTGTCATGTTGGTTAAATTCCTGTGAATTTTTTAGGATTTTAAATTTTTTTTAATACTTTATGATTAACTTTGACATTAAAAAAATAAAATCAATCTGCATTTAAGGAACAAAGAAAAAGAAGGAGAGTGAGAGATGAAACTCCTATCTTTTGCAATAACATGGATGGAACTGGAGAGTATTAAGCTAAATGAAATAAGCCAGTTGATGAAAGACAATTACCATATGATCTCATCTATAAGTGGACTCTATTTAACAAAATAAACTAACAAAACAAACCACAGTCATGGAAACATGGAGAGGACTTAAAGTGACCAGAGGGGATGGGGAAAGAGGACAATGGTGGAGAGAAGGGGAAGGGACTAGACAAAGAACCTGTATTAATGACCCATTGACATGGACAACAGAGTAGGAATTGACTGTGGGAGTGGGGGATCGGGGTGGGATGGGTCAGGGAGGTAAAGGGGTAAAAATTGAGACAACTGTAATAGAATAAACATGATTTAAAAATTTTTTAAAATAAAATAAAATTTAAAAACTAAAAATAAAAAATAAAATTTTTGATTCTTCAAGTCTAAAACTAAATGGAGTTTCATAACCCATCAGTACAATGAGCCCAAACTAAATTTCATTTCAGCCTTGGTTTGTTTTATTTGTCAGGGTACTCTATCCTCATTTACTGATTTTGACCACAGTTGGGGCAAATGAGATGTATCCTTCACAAATCACAACTTCTGTGCAAGGATTAATGACCTTGGGAAGTGGGTCAGCACACATGATATCATGAATCTTCTTAGATTCAAAACGACTTCGACTCCTCCTGTCTTCCCATTTTGCAGCAATGTCTCTGATTGCCTGATGTGCTGAAACTTCCTCTCATATATCTGAGGTTCGGTCTCTAGCAGCTTCTTTTTCTTCATAAAAAATGGTTGAAATTTTCTTGAAAGGAGCTACATTGGTAGCATAGAAGCTGAGTCATTAGAAACACAAACCCTGTTGTGGTTGCTACAGCAAACAAGGCAGTACTGAGGATACAGCGAAGCTTATTTGGATTCCAGCCTCCAGTTTACCTTGTTTTCCCTCTGGTTGAATTTCTATTCCTGACACATTCCTACCAGAGGAGCCCAATCTAACAAGGTATCATTTCTCAGAGATCTGCCCTGCCATGTCACATAAATGATAGTACCAAGGTGATATACCTGGAAAGGAAAATGAGTAAAAAAGGTAGCACTTAAAATAATTGCAAAACAACCACCAATACCCAAATGCCCTCACCTGTTTGTTTTGTCCTTCTACAGCATAATTTATTGGCTCTTCTTAGAAAGGAAACTGCACGCACAATGCAAGCACTTTAAACAACCCTAGGCATTTGTCGCTTCCACTTATGCCCTCTTGGCACTTCACAGCCCCCATTGATCTTTTTTCTTCTTCCCTTTTATAATATCTAATGTGCCAATTATGCAATCACAAAAATGTCCTTGAGAAAGGAAAAACAATCCCAGGAAACCTTACTTAAAATAGTTCCTTAAAATATTCAGCTTTAATATCTATTAGTTATTTACATGAAGAGACAGTCAAATGAGTCCTTCAGGTGTGATTCTAGATGTTATACACATTTATTTTTAAGAGCTATCCAAGTCCAAATAAAAATTAGGTCTTCCTCTTTGGATCTAATTTGCATATAGAGCTCAGGAAAACCTGGGGTGCTCAGGCAGGCCCTAGGGCTCCCTAGTAGAGGAATTTCTAAGCCCCAAAAGGGGAATTGTGTGTAGAATTTTGGACCTTATGGTTTACACACTCGTACATACACACACTGCAATTCTAGGAGTGGGCAGCCAAAGAATACCTCCTACCTCAAATTATGCAATCAGGTAGGGAATAAAGAAAACTAAACTTCAGTCCTGGCTGGTATGGGTCAGTGGATTGAGCACCAGCCTGTGAACCAAAGGGTCGCTGGTTCAATTCCTAGAGCAGGACACGTGCCTGGGTTGCAGGCCAGGTCCCCAGTAGGGGGTGCACAAGATGCAACCACATATTGATGTTTCCCTCTCTTTATCCCTCCCTTCCCTTCTCTAAAAACAAATAAAAATATTTTTTTTTTAAAAAAAGAAAACTGAACTTCAGTCTTCTCTTGTGCAATCTCTGAGGACATACATAACCAAACCTTAAAGGATACCTGTGTGATATACGGAAAGGGGAAAATCTATATGGAAGATATGCACCTTAATAGTACAGATGATCTCTGGGAGAGGTAACCAGTTGGCTCAGGTCAGTAGGTAGACACCTGGTAACTAAGAGACTTGAGTGCTACAGGGACCAGATTATGGTTGAACAAGTGAAAGTAGCACTAGCAGTGTCGGTGACCACACAGACTGAGATTTGAGAACTCAATGTTACTGGTTTCTCTGCTTTGAAAAGTCTAGCTTATCCATCATTCCATAAACACACATGCATATTTAATCTGCATGTCTGCTGGCTGGAATATCCTTTCAGCTTGTAATCTAGATACTATGAATCTTCCTCAGCTCACCTTTCCCAGACCATTCCAACCTCCTGTGATCTTCATATTGCACTTAAGTGTTGTCTTTTATTTTCATTAGTTTTTTCCTATACATTTCTAATCTTCCCAAACAACTTTAGAGGTCTCTTGAAGGCAGCAGACTCAGGGCTGGATGCCTTATATTATTTCCTTATTTATCTTCCATAGCACTCACCACAATGCATTGAGTACAGTAGATGCTAAGTAAATACAAGTTAAAGAGAAGTATAAATCAGCCAGAAAATTACTATAGCCTCTTCTTATGTCTATACTTCACATTTAAGCACAACCAGGACTACCTTAAATTCTTTACTATGTATTATTATTTCTTCTTTCTTGGCATAGATAATAATCACACCTACTTCATCATCATAGACAAAGGTTTCTAGTATCTGTAGACTCTGTAACAGATGACTTGATATCCAGGTACCATTTGACAATGAAAAGGTCTTTAACTCCTCTATCTAATCCTGGTGACAATTTGAACACCTATATGTAGAGTTGTGTGATACACTATAGAATTACACAAGAATGTATGGAACAATGATTCCGGCTTTCAAGGACCATGTAAAGTAGGAGGAAAGATATAGCACACTGGTACTTAATTGAAAATTCTCTTTTAAGTTTCTTGCATACAAAAACTATAACTAGTATTCATAAAGAGCTGTAAGAGGCATGCTGGTAGTAAGGGGGGGAATCCATCAAGGCAGGTTTGATAAAGCAAATGTCATTGGAATTAGGCTTTGGATCATGAGTCTGACTGGTGCCAAATCAGGTAGAATCCTATACATTTAGGCTGAGTTTCTAGGTAAGGACCAGGAAAGATCTGAACACTCAATGAGTTGAATGAATCAAATAAACTGAAAAAATTTGAGACAAGCATCCCAGAACTGGGTTACATCACCAGGACTTGACTGGAAAACACTTGGTTTTGGAGGTTGCGACTGGGTGAAAATTTGGCATGATATTTGCCATGGTAATCAAGAGGCTATTACCAAGAAAGGAGAAATGCTAGGTTAACTTTTAGCAACAGGAAATAACAACAAGTCAAGACACACATATATGCCTGGTACAGTTTATTAAGTACATCAATAGAGACAACTACACACCAATAGCTATGACCAGCATGGACTATGCCACCAAAACGTGTGCTTAACTGAAATGATAAAGAAGAGTGAGACTTACCAGGTAGTGTTATAACCACTGGATCAGCCTTCTGGACTTCTTGGGTGAATGCATTGTTTGAGTCAATGCAAGAAGTGTGCCTGGGAACCAAGAAAGTTTTTCTGACTAAAGTGGAAAAGGATAGAAAGTCTAAAAAAAAATCAGTCTCACAAAATATTTTCCCTACTATCATAGAGAGGAAATAGTTGTCTATTTGAATTGATAATCTTTTTGCAGGATGGTTATTCTATCCTGAATCATTGTCATTCCTGTGTTGGAAGCAAATGTGAAGCATTCTAGGTGTTCAGGTATAGGAAGTACATAAATAGGGGAAGTAGTGAAGGAGAGGAGACAGGCTGGAGTAGAGAAGGAGGCTTATTCTGCAATAAGGGGGGCTCTTGGGTGACTGGACATTTGTACAACTCCCTGCCCACTGGGGCATTGGATACCTTGGGATATATGCAGAAGCAAATACAATGTTAGTTAAAGTAGCTTCCCAAGACTTCTTGGGTAGGATGTCTGTGTTATGTAGATTTCTGAATCTCACTCTATTAAATCAAATTATCTATGGGTAGAACTCTGGAATCTATATCTATATACAACCAATTCCCCAGGTGATTCCTATACATACTAAAGTCTGAGAACTAATTTAAGAGCTGCTGTGTGGCAGGGAGAGTATCTAGACAGGTGTTTCTCAAATTCACCATGCATTAGAACCACCTGGAAGGCTTATTAAACTGTAGATTGCTGAGGTCCAACCTGAGGTTCTGATTCAATACACCTGGGTTAGGCCAAGAATTTGCATTTCTCCCAAGTTTTCAGGTGATACTGATACTTCTGGTCTGGGGGTCATACTCTGAGAACTACTGACTAATGATGAGACTTAATTTGATGCCAGTAGTTCCAAGTGGTCTCCTTGACTTAAGTCAGAATTTGGATGGACAGGAAGCAAGGTGAAGTCCTTCAGTGAGAGAACATCAGTAAAATCCAGGCAAGATGGGCAGGCCTCAACTAAGCAAACTAGGTCCAGAAAAGAGCAAATCTTAAGGCCTTAGAAAACCAAAGGAGAAACTTCTCTAGACCTAGCCTTCTGGGATCAAAGTCATAGGGCAGGGGTAAAAATGGGGCCATAACAGGCATGGATGTAAGCTAAGACAGCACAGCAGTGCCTTCTCCATCTCTCCAAAGAGGCAGGTTACCAAAAGTGCAACATTTAAAGATGCCTGGATGAAACAACCATAAAAACAAATGACAGTGGGAAGCTAGAGGACTCTAACATTGTGGATGCCAAATTGGAGAACTTTAGCAATCAGGAAGTAGGAAAAAGATGAGGGAAAAGAATAATGTGCAACAAAGAAGATGTGAGGTTCAGATGGAAAGGTCAAATATTCCAGCTACAGCATGGACAAAAGTCAGTGTGCATTTTCTGTTATCTTGCTAAGTCTTTTTTTAAATTATATTTTATTGATTATGATATTACAATTTTCCTGGTTTTTGACCCTTCGCTCCTCCTCCACCCAGCACGTCCCACTCCTTCACGAAATCCCAACACCATTGTTCATGTCCATGGGTCATAAATGCTAGTTCTTTGGATACTCCATTTCCTATACTGTACTTTACATTCCCATGGCTATTCTGTAACTATATACTCATATTTCTTACTCCCCTCAACTCTCCATCTATGCCCCCACATTTCCCTCCCATCTGGAAATCATCAAAATGATCTCTGTATCCATGATTCTGTCTCTGTTCTTGTTTGCTCAGATTGTTTTTTAGATTAAATTGTTGATAGATTTGTATATTTCGTCATTAGATTGTTCATAGTTGTGATCTTCTTTTTCTTAAATAAGTCCCTTTATCATTTCATATAATAATGGTTTTGCGATGAGGAACTCCTTTAGTGTTTTCTTTTTTTTTAATTTATTTACTTTTTAAATACATTGGTCTCTGCCTCCCCCCCCACCACTTTCCCTTGCCCCCTCCCTCAGACCTTCCCCTTTGGTTTTGTCCATGAGTCCTTGCTATATGTTCCTTGACCTTCCCCTTCCCTTCCCTTTCCCTGCCCCCCCTTCCCTCTTGTCTCTGTTGATTTCTTTTCCTTTCAGTGTTGCTGCATATTTTCCTTGCATCTTTGCATTGTTGGTTAGGTTCCGCTTATAGGTGAGATCATATGGTATTTGTCTTTCGCCCCCTGGCTTATTTCACTTAGCATGATGCTTTCCATTTCCATCCATGCTGTCACGAAGTTTAGTAGTTCTTTTTATCTTGCTAAGTCTTAATATAATGAGGTAGGGTTTAGGAACCAGATAAAAAAGCAAGAGCCAAATGGAAACAGCTCAGTGAGCACATGTTATGCCCAACAGGTTAAAGGAGAAGTTAATAATAAAGCCTAATTCCCCAGGTTTACTAACAATTGGCTTGGCTGGGGGCAGGACTAAGACTGAACTAAAAGACTCTCAGTGCCCACAAAGCAGAGTGCAGACAGAGAGACAAGGAAGGAAGGGCATTAAGGAGGGGATTTGTTTCTACACATTAGCACTTTACAGGTTATGAATAACACAAATTTTTCAGTTGCATTGTCTTACTGGTTTATTTAATTACACAAGTAATGTATAAATAAATTCTTGTAAACATTTAAAACAATAAAAATGTATTTAGGAAAAATACTAAAATTTCCTTTTTACCTACTCATTTCTAATGAGATTTGTATGTAAATATTTAAATGCTCATGTTGGTTCTTTGGGGTTTCCTTACCCTAACAAAAATAAGATTATGCTCTATATATTGATCTATAACTTGGTTTTTTGTTTGTTTGCTGGTTTTGTATTTTCTTATATGACTGTACATCTTGGACATATTTTCATATCAATATAGATTCTCTTACTTTTCTTAATATCTGCATAGTATTCCATACTATGAATGTGCCTCCATTTAACCTTTCTCCTCCTAATGGACATTTGGGTCCTTTCCAGTTTTTCCTTATTATGAAGAAATACTATGCTGATTATCTTTTTTTTAATTAATTAATTTATTTTTTCAAATACATTTGTCTCTGCCTTCCCCCCACCACTTTCCTTTGCCCCCTCCCTCCCTCCCTCCCTCCCTCCCTCAACTCTTCCCCTTTGGTTTTGTCCATGAGTCCTTGCTATATGTTCCTTGACTTTCCCCTTCCCTTCCTTTTCCCTGACCCCCCCTCCCTCCTTCCCTCTTGTCTCTGTTGGTTTCTTTTCCTTTTAGTGTTGCTGGTCTTATTTTCCTTGCATCTTTGTATTGTTGGTTAGGTTCCCTATTGCAACATTTCTTTAGAAAACATTGTAAAAATAGGTTGAGTTGCTGAGCTAAATATTGTGTTTGTCACTGAAGACCCATTCTCCACCCTTTAGCACCCTGTTCCTTGAACAAGGAGACTGAACCCTGTGGACAGTAACTTCTGGTTTCTGGTCCAGTATTGCTATTGGGACATGCTGACAAGAATGAAGAACAGTGAGTTTGAGGTATTTGTTTCTCCTGGCCCACTTCCTGCCAGCACATTCTTTTAGCAAAATATAACTATATCCTTCTATCAAGGGCCAAAGCTCCTGGAGGGATGTCCTTCCATACAGCTCCAAGTTCTGTTCATCACTCCTTCCTCTTACTCCCTCAGTCCTAGAGTGGTAATGGTTCCATGTTCTGGTAAGCTTCAGGTACTGTACTATCCCTTGTTGGTTTTCCTAAACCCTTATTGCACACTCTTAGCACCCATTTGAAAGTGTCATCTTTTTGTCCGAGAACCCTAACTGATATCATGCATTTTAAATTTTGATATATGTTCCTAAATTATCTACCAAAAGGCTATTGTCATTTTTCCTCCTACCAACAGTGCATGAGAGTGCCCTGTTAATCCACTTTGTGCATACTGCTAGGGGAAACACTGTAAAAACAAGAACTTAACAAATTGTTTGAAAGTCAGTGATGGACATAATGATGGTCAGTTCATCATGCTGGAAAGAGGGGTCAGAACTGCTCTAGATTTCCCTTTTCCTGTATCAAAGAACAACACTTAAGCTGACCAAGGACCATCAGGTGAGCTATGTGACTTTTGCTCTCAATCGAAGGTTCCTTCTTTAGGCTCCAGTGCATCATTCCTATGACTATTGGTAGGCTCAGCGATCATGTGTTAAACAGAGCTAGTACTGAGTCAAAGGGAACATCTCTCCTGGCATCAGTTGCCAGTTTCATGTGTTGGCTTAATCACAAATTTCCACAGGAATCTCAAGAAAGATTGAATAGGCAACATAACCAGCAGCACCTGTTTTAGGGACTATTCCTCAGATAATCCCAGAAATAAAGCATACTGTGATGGACCTAAACACTGGAGAGTCTCAAAACTTGTTGTGGTACTTGGCATTCTCTCTAACCATGCTTCCTATTCATACCTCCCACCTTCAACTTTTCCAAGTACTTTGTTTCAATAAATAATCAACAAGTCTTCATAGTTGGTAATTACAAGTTAGACTGTGGAGGTTAAAACAAAATTCAGGAGAAATCGTTCTCTAAAATCTTATTGGGGCTGCTGAAGGTATTCTTCTCAGACACAGTGGAGAAATGAATGGCACTGGGAGAGCCCTCTCAAGCTCTGTGTCATTTCATCTGGCAGTTTTACAGCTGAGAGTCTCTCTTTAGACCCCTAATTACTGCAGAAATCTTTTCATTCTCTATTTAACTGGAGCCTGAAATCCAGAATCTCCTCATCTTATACTCCCTGTTCAGCTTATGGAATTCTAATTTTTCTTCATTATATCCTGTCAGAACATGATAATCTTTTTCTCCAGTTCATTGCTATAGCTTACTATCTATTCATATGTATATGTTAACATTATATAAAGAATTTTTTGAATCAGAATTACTGGAATAATACCACCTCCTTTTATAAAGATTCTTAATTGACCTTATACACTTTTATTTTGGATTTAAAAAACGATGGGAGAGGGGTAGTGCCTAACCTTCACTTTCCAACAGGAAAACACTGTCCTTAGCTTTCAAAATCACTGCTTCAGCTCCATGATTTTTTTTTGGAAACAGTGATAGATCAGGCAGCAGGTTTTGTTTACTTAAGGTAAAATGACAGATCTTATCACAACAATGCAATAGTCTGAGTTTCATTTATAAAGATGACACTATTGACCCACCACATGGAGTGTGTGTGCGCCTTGAATTGTTTTTTCCAAAATTGGGCTGAAGCATTCAGTGTCCTGCTTATACTTTCTTATGGTCAAAAGCCAGCAAGATGGATGACAGAGGCCACAGAGGCTATTAAAAAATTCTACTTGGTTACGCCTCACAGCTGACAAGTGTCACCCTACACTACACTCATAATTACTAATGTTATTTTTGAGCTCCAAAAATGTGCTAGGCACTACCCTACGCACTTTATGAGCACTGACCCCTTTAATCTTCATGCAACTTTAAAAGGTCAGTAGTATATTTATCTACATTTTACTGAGACACAATAGAGAGATTAGTGACTTCACCAAGGTCACACAACTAATACACACAGCTAGAATTTGAATCCAAATATCTTAGTTCTAGGTTCACCAAAGGCAGCTATTGAGATGAGATTCAGGTGTAAGTTATTTATTAAGGTAAACAGTACCAGCTGAAACAAGTTATAGAGGGGGAAGCGATATGTATCAGGGGGGTTTTTTGTTGTTGTTGCTGCTACATAAAAATACCTCAAAATTTAGTGGTTTAACAACAAACACTTATTATCTCACATTTTCTGAGGGGCCAGAATTCAGGAACGGCTTACCTACATAGTTTTGGCCCACGGTCACTTATGAGGTTGTAGTCAAGTTGTCAGCCAGAGCTGTAGTCATCTCAAGGCTTGAGTGAAGCTGAACAATCCACTTCCAAGATGATTCATCCATGTAAATGGCTAATTTGTTCTGGGTATTGGTGAGAAGTCTCAGTTTCTTGCCATATGCGCCTCTTTACAGAGCTATCTGAGTGTCTGTCTCACATTACAAATGACTTTCCTTGGAATGCACAACTCAAAGGAGAGCAAGGTAGAAGCCACAATGACTTACAATCTAGCCTTCAAAGTCACAAAGCATCATTTCCAACATATCTTATTGGTTACACAGGTATACCCTATTCCATGTGGAGAGGGCTATGCAATGGAATGAATATCTGGATATCAGGATCATTGAGGGTCCTTTTGGAGCCAGGCTACAACACAGAGAAATAAGGGGTAAAAGCTAAGGAAAGATAAGACTTCAGGCAAAGTCTCATCCTCAGCCTGATCCTGAAGTGAACCCAGGAGTGTTAAATACATCTCAAATTTTTGTCTCACCCCAAGAAAAGGGATCCGGAGTTTCATGATATGTGAACTCTCAGGCATTTCTGCCTTTCAATGTAAAGGAAAGAATTCTAGTTAATACTAGGAAAAAGGTCACAGATGTTAGCTGTTTAAAGTACACAGAAGCTGGAAGGGGTGGTGCTGAAACAATCAGTAAATAGAATAAAAGAATCTAAGTGGCGTCCTAACAATGTCCACTATTTCAGGCATGTCCTACTCTAGAATTGCTTGTAAATGCTTTCTATCTTGCAACATTTGGCTTTTCGCTCTGTCAAGATCATCTGCTTTGCACTTATGTTGTTTCCAGCATTTGGCTATTGTAAATAATGCTGGCATGAACATTGGGGTGCATAGGTTCTTTGAATTAGCATTTCAGCATTCTTAGGGTATAATCCCAGCAGTGGAATCACTGGATCAAAAGGCAGTTCCATTTTTAGATTTATGAGAAAATTCCATACTGTTTTCCACACTGGCTGCACCAGTCTGCATTCCCACCAACAGTGAAACTGTGGTACATTTACACAATGGAATACTATGCAGCAGAAATAAAGAAGGAACTCCTACCCTTTGCAACAGCATGGATGGATGGTATTATGCTAAGTGAAATAAGCCAGGCAGCAAAAGACAAATACCACGTGATCTCACTTATAAGTGGAACCTAATGAACAAAACAAACAAATGAGCAAAATAGAATCAAAGACATGGAAATAAGGAACAAACTGACAGTGACCAGAGGGGAGGAGAGAGAGGGAAAACAGGGGAAAGAAGGGACATGTAGTCAAGGAACATGTATAAAGAGCCGATGGACAAAGCCAAAGTGGGGAAGGATTGAGGGTGGGAGGTGGGGGTGGGTGGGGAGAGGAAAAGTGGCAGTGGGAAAATGGAGAAAAATGTATTTGAACAATAAAAAATAATAACAATGACATAAAATGCAAAAAAAAGAAAAAAATAAACTCATAATGAGCAAAAAAAAGAATCATCTGCTTTGCCAGTATGAACCAAGATGCATATTATACTTCAGCTTTTTAAAAAAGAATAGAGGTCCCCTAAATTTAGCATTTTTAGACCATAAAAAGAAAACCACACTTTTTGCATACCTCTTTACAGAAGAATTTGACTTTCTAAAAGTCACAGTTACTAGAATGCTTATAGCCAACATTATCTCCATCTTGGTTTTCATATATATATATTACAGTCTGAATTGAGTCTCAGTAAAATAGTTCAGTAGACAAAATTTGCTTTGGGAAAACTTTGTTCTTTCTTTTTTTCTCTCCTTGGGGCCCTTCATCCTGACTTCTAATCAATTATTTATTCTATGTCAACTTCCAGCTGTGAACCAACTTCCAACCAATCCCAACCTATTACTTTCCAAGCCCAATAATATATAACCCCTTTCACGAACATCTACTTTTAAAGTAGTAACTCTTAAATATATGTAAGGAGATACTGCAACTCTTCTAGAAATTAGTTAGAATATGGTATCTGTTGGTGTCAGGGAAATTCAGTCCTAGCAAGGCCCAGCCCAAGCTCATCAAAATTGATAAGCCATCTCTGACATCTCAGTGTATACACAAACACACACCAAGGAGGCCAAGGGATGAAATTAAGTGATGCAATAGTTAAAGTTAAAAGAAATAATGTAATGAACCCCAGCACTCTCACTCTCAAAAAACAGAGTAAAACAAATACATATGATCTCACCTATAAGTGGAACCTAACCAACAATACAAAGATGCAAGGAAAATAAGACCAGCAATACTGAAAGGAAAAGAAATCAACAGAGACAAGAGGGAAGGAGGGAGGTGGGGAAGGAAGGGAAGGGGAAAGTCAAGGAACATATAGCAAGGACTCATGGACAAAACCAAAGGGGAAGAACTGAGGGAAGGAAGGAGGGAGGGGGCAAGGGAAAGTGGTTGGGGGGAGGCAGAGACAAATGTATTTGAAAAAATAAACTAAAATAAAAAAAAAAGAATCAACAAGTGGAAAAAAAAACAGAGTAAAACAAGAGCACACCAAAATCAGTTTTTTTTAGTTTGCCTATTTTTATATTTTCTTTCTCGGTGTTTGTGAAACGAACATAGCAATTCTATAATGACTAGGCTTTGTCAAGGGAAATTTAAATTCATTAAAAGCAATTCATTCACTCATCTACCTAGTTCAAAAACTGGACTTTGAGACTTTGCTATATACTTTTCTTTTGCTTACTTTAGTAGCTGAGCTCTGGTTCTCTTTTATAACCCACAGTATCTTGTTATGTTTGTTAAGCTGTTTTAATATGGTGTGGGGCATGCCTACAGCACTCTCAAAATAATACTGCTAAATTGTCTCTAGATTTATTCTGAAATCAATTGAATTCAAACTGAAATAGTAATTAATGCTAAAGTTATTTTCTCTGTTCTCAGCAAGCAGGCATCTGTTTCCATAGAAAATGGCTGTGACTGCAAACTGTAGTAAAAATATCCGAGATCACTTATAAATTTTAGTGAACCCAGTCTGGGACTAGCTAGTACTGAATTTCTCTAATATCAAAGAGAAAACAAATTCCAAGTATCTCTTTGTATATGTCTTGAGGCATGAAGTGGGAAAATGTTTTACTGCATTCACATATATACAATAGAATATTGCTCAGCCATGATATTTTGTTGTGTTGTCCATTTGAAACCTGTATGGTTTTGTGAACCAATTTCACCCAATAAATTCAATTTTAAAAAAGAAAGAAAATACCTATATAAAAGTAATTGAAATCTTACTATTTACAACAGCATGATTGTACCTGGAGAGTATTATGCTAAGTGAAATAAGTCAGACAGAGAAAGAAAAATACCATGAATTCACATATATATGGACTCTAAAGAACAAACTAGAAACATACTCACAGTTGCAGATAACAGACTGATAGTTCCAGAGGGCTAGGGGTAGGAGACTGAGTGAAAAAGGTGAAGGAATTAAGAAGTACTAAATGGTAGTTACAAAATAGTCACAGAGATGTAAAGTAAAGCATATGAAAAATAGTTAATAATATTATAATAACTATGTATGGTGTAGGTGGGGACTTGAAATATCAGAGGGATCACTTTGTAAAGTATATGATTGGTGAATCACTATGCTGTACACCTGAAAGTAATACAAAATACTATTGAATGTAAACTGTAATTGAAAAATAAATTTAAAAAAGTAAAATAAAAAACAAAATTAAAGAAAACCGTAAAATTAAAAGCAAGTAGGATGAAATGATCCTAACTGTATGTCAAAATGTTAAGAGATAGAGAAAATCATTATAAATAATTATAGACATATTATTCTTCTGATCATATATTCTTTTTTCTACATTTTTCTAATATATTTTATTTTTAAATTATGTTTATTCTCTTACAGTTGTCTCAATTCATCCCCCTTTGCCCTCTTCCACCCATCCCTCCCAGCTCCCTCTCCCACAGTCAATTCCTACTCTGTTGTCCAAGTCCATGGGCCATTCATACATGTTCTCTGTTTATTCCCTTTCCCTTCTTTCCACCGATGTCCTCCTTCCACATCCCCTCTGGTCAGTTTCAGTCTGCTCCATGGTTTCATGCCTGTGGTTTATTTTTCTCATTAGCTTATTTTGTTGAATAGATTCCACTTATACGTGAGATCACATGATACTTGTCTTTCACTGACTGGCATATTTCACTTAGCATAGTATTCTCCAGTTCCATGTATGCTGTCGAAAAAGGTAGGCGTTCCTTCTTTCCTTCTTTTTTCTTAAATGCAGATTGATTTTATTTATTTATTAAATGTCTAATTCCATTATAAAATATTAAAAAATTTAAAACCAAGGGAAAGGGAAAGTCAAGGAACATATAGCAAGGACTCATGAACAAAACCAAAGTGGGGAAGGATTGATGGAGGGAGCAGGGGAAGGGGACAGGGGAAAGTGGTGGGGGGTAGGCAGAGACAAGTGTATTTAAAAAAAATAAAACCATTATAAAGTCTCAGCAATTAAAACAACATAATACCACCACAGAAATAATCAAGTAGATCAATGAAATAAAAAGAGCGTTCTAGAAACAAATGTATATACCTAACAATGTGATATATGATTAAATTGATATTTCAAATCCATGGGGAAAATAAGGCTTATTCAACAAATAAGGTGCATGGACTACTATTACTTGAAATAAAAAATATAGAGAGAGCCCTGTTTCACACATTATACAAAAAAACATTCAGGTGAGTTAAAAATCAAAATGTAAAATCGAAGAAGTTTTAGAAGAAAATACAAAATATTTTCCTTAACATAAAGAAAAATATTCAAACCCAGAACCTATAAAGTCAAATGTTGACAATATAACTATATTAAACATTTAAGACTATATAGTAACATACATATAAAAAAAGTTAAAGGACATAATAGAATAGGAAAGTATTTGCCACACATCTAGAAAAGAGTTAACAGTTTGCTGGGTTTTTAGGGAAAAAATTCTACACATATTTAATCAAAAAATGGATGGATACCAAAAAAGTCATTTAAAGCTTCTTTAAAAATAACAAAAATAGGCAAGAAATATACAAAAACAGGTTTAGTTTCAACAAATAATGAAGTGACAATTACTAACATATCATTCTCACAATCAGATTAATAAGAATCAAAAAATATTGGTAACATCATGCATCGCTGACTGTGAAAGGGACTGGGTATTATTTGTAGACTCTTTTTCCTCAAGTTTTTAAAGCAGTCCCTTTAGCATATTTTGCAGTGCTGGTTTGATGGAGGAGGATACTTTTAGCTTTCTTTTGTTTGGGAAACTCCTTACTTTGCCTTCCATTTTAATAGAGAGCCTTGCTGGGTAGACCAATCTTGGCTGCGGGCCCTTACTTTTCATTACTTGGAATATTTCTTGCCATTCCTTTCTGGCTTGTAGTGTTTCGGTTGAGGAGGCAGCTGCTAGCTGTATCGGGGCTCCCTTATATGTTCCTACCTCTTTCTCCCTTGCTGCATTCAGGATTCCCTGTTTACCTTTGATATTTGCCATTTTAATGATGATGTGTCTTGGAGTGGACCTCCTTGGGTCTCTCCTGAATGAGACCCTCTGTGCTTCCTGGACTTGTGTGACTTTTTCTTTCCCCCAATTAGGGAAGTTTTCCGTCATGACTTTTTCAAACAGGTTCTCTATCCCTTCCTTATCCTCTTCTCCTTCTGGTATCCCTATTATATGGATATTATTATGTTTCAGGTTGTCCTGCATTTCCCTCAATGCCTCTTCATTCTTTTTGAGTATTTTTTCATTTTCTTGCTCTTTCTGGGAGCTTTTTTCTACCTCATCCTCCAGCTCATTGATTTGACACTCCACTTCATCTCATTTGCTTTTGAGTCCTTCTACTGTGCTCTTCAATTCAGAAATTGTATTCTGCATTTCCTCTTGTGTCTTATTGATAGTTTCTATGTCCTTTTTCATATTGATATAGTTTGCAGTAAGTTCTTTGTAGTTTCCCTGTTGTGTTTGGTAATTCTCTCTGAGCTCACTGAGCTCATTGAGCTTCCTTAGAACCATTGTTTTGAACTCAGTGTCTGATAGGTTACTTGCCTCTATTTCATTTAGTTCTCTTTGTGGGGATTCCTCCTTTCCCTTCGATTGGGGCATATTTCTTTGTCTTCCCAGAGATCGGGAGACTCTTCTTTTTTGCTTCTGCTTCTTAAATTGATCTGTCTTGATTTCCTTACTTTGTGGTGTAATCTTCTATGGCAGGAGACTGCTGTTTTTTCTTTCGGGATTTGCCTCTGATGATGTCAGATGTTGACCCTGTGTGACCTTAGGCAGTCTGTTCGAGACTTCCAGGAATCTGCTGTCTGTGGCTGTGTCTTCAAGCTATTAATCTAGCCACTCTGTACTCAGTAGGCCTGCTTAGATACCACTGGGTGGGACAGGGTTCCTTTTCGGTGTGGGGTTATTGGGTCCTCTCACACTTTTGCCACTAAGGGATTGGTTTTCCTGAGCCAGATCAGTGCTGTCTTTCTTTCTTTCTTTCTTTCTTTCTTTCTTTCTTTCTTTCTTTCTTTCTTTCTTTCTTTCTTTCTTTCTTTCTATTTTTTCAAATACATTTGTCTCTGCCTTCCCCCCATCACTTTCTCTTGCCCCCTCCCCCCCCTCAATCATTCCCCTTTGGTTTTGTCCATGAGCCCTTGCTATATGTTCCTTGACTTTCCCCTTCCTTTCCTTTTCCCCCACCCACTCCTCCCTCCTTCCCTCTTGTCTCAGTGCTGCCTTATGGGGGAAGAGTCTGCACCAGGATCCTGCCAGCTACTCTGTCCATTCCCTCTCCAAAACCTCTGCTTCCAATCTCAAGTGTCTCTAGACCACTCTGTACCCCCTTTAGCCAGTGATCTACTATCTGTGTATGTCACTCTGTACTCTATAGTCAGGCTTTACCATCACCGGGCCAGAGAAGAGTCCCTCTTGTGTACAGGGCTATTGTGTCCTCTCATACTGCTGCTGCTCAGGGGAGTGGTCTGCCTGACTCAGATTGCTGATGTCCTATGGTGGAGGAGTCAGTACCAGGATCCCGCCAGCCACTCTCTTAGTTCTCTCCCCAAAGCCTCTTTCCCCAGTCCTTCCTTAGGGGTCTCTAGCACACTCTACACCCCCACCAGAGACCGTGGTAAGTGGCTACAAATAGAAGTCTATTTTTGTTCCTTTAAACGGCTCTTTGTGTCTCCAGCCACCCATCTCTGGCAGAGAGCAACCTTGCCGCTTTTCACAGCTGGCTGTTATCTCTGTACTCTCTGGGTTCTGGTGCTGCACGCTGGAAATCCCCACTTATGGTTTAGACCCTGCTCTTCTCAGAGGGATCCAACTGGCCATTTCGGTATCCCTCTGCTGCTGTCACCTGCAGGTGCCCCACTTGCCTTTTTGAGTCTCTACTGCACTCCTTACCAGTTTGGTTGTGCTAAAGCCAATTCCTCTGCCTGTGGTTTTAAGGCTCCCCTCTCTTTATGTTCAGTTGTCTGTTCCAGGCTATTTCTCCACAATTTAGTTGTAATTCCAGATTCACCCTTGGAGTAGGTCAGTGTGACTTCCACTCACTCCTCTGCCATCTTGATTCTCCTCCATTTGACCATTTCTGATCATATTCTTATTAGGATATAGTAAGAACAAAAAGAATTGCAAAGAAATAGAGACAATCTTTCTTTAATTAGTACAATAATAATATTAGTACAGTAATTTTGAAATCTTAAGTTAGTGTTATTACAAACCACGATTTCTATGTAGGTTAAAAGAAAAACAAAGGTGAAAATCAAAGACATTAAATATAAGTTCTGTATTGTTAAATTTGAATTGGAAATTGGAAGGTGAATTTGTGAAACTAGACCATTAAAAGGGTCAAGAAGCATGACACACTCCATAGTAATGGGCTCTTTTAGCTGTCAGATCTCGGTTTCCCCTGTAAAATGAATCAGAGCTCCTTGGAGAAATAGTCAAGTCCAGGTCTGGGGCAGGGAAAATATAAGGTGACTCTTGTTCATCCTGTGCCAGTAAGTAAGGAAGTGCTCAAAGCTAATGTAAGTGTTCCAAATGGATACATGGTGAGCAGGTTTAAGGATTTCCACTGGTCAAATTTGTGAGACTTTGAACATCAAAAATTATGACTGTAAGTTACTGTGCCCTTACTCATATACCCTAGACAGGGAACTTGAAACTGTCAGCACTTGTATTTCTTTGTCTGAAGGCTTTCTCTGGGTGTTGAAGTCCTTTTGGCTGATAATTCCATGTAATTAGTGCTCCCTAGGAGCAGTTTTCAATGACTGACAGAAGTTGGTAGATAAATACCCTTCAAATGAGATAACTCTAAGACACATGTACTACAGTGGCTCTCTGAGTTCTGCAGGAAGATTAAACTCTAGTTAATTTCAGCAATAAATGGATAACTAATACTCCCTTAATATCATCTTTTCCCTGTCTCATTTTCCTACTCTACTGCCAGCGATTTTGGGATCACCTCTCAAATAACTAATTATACTTGAGATTCAGACTCTGTTTCTGGAAAAAAACATAATAAAATAACCTATAATAATGCTCTTAATAAGAAAAAGGGGAAAGGAAATTAATTTATTTGCCATCAATGAATATGATTTACTCTGAAAGTTGCTAATTAAATGAAAAGAATAAAGTAATCACCCTAGATGAGGAACTGAAGCTTATCTCCAGTTGATCAGTGAATGCTCTTCTTTGCATCCAAATGGTAACTAATAAATGTATTAATTGACATAATTATAAAATTACCATTCTACAATCACAAATGATATAATTAATTCAGGCATCAATGTACATTAAAACCATTAAGTAAAAGGGCAATAGGAAAGAGTAAAACT
Organism: Pteronotus mesoamericanus; assembly: GCF_021234165.1. Classification (NCBI taxonomy): domain Eukaryota; kingdom Metazoa; phylum Chordata; class Mammalia; order Chiroptera; family Mormoopidae; genus Pteronotus; species Pteronotus mesoamericanus. Next base: position 7,875,979 of record NW_026555072.1, read on the forward strand.
TCCTGTTTTCAGAAGACATGTGTTAATAAAGGTAGATGTTAAATGAAAACATGAGAAAAAACTCTGAGAAATCCATATTATGAGAAATGCCAAAAGTTAACTATCCTGATCACTTTAAAACATCAACATCATAAGAACAAATTATAGAGATAAATTATAACTACACTGAAATCAAAGAGTTGAAGGAAATTAAACCAAATGTAGTGAGTGAAATTTGATTTGATCTTCTGTAGAAAATAGTCATATAGAAACATTTTGGGGAAAATTGCCATTTTTATGTGGACAAAGTATTATATGAGATAAGGAAATTATTAATTTTCCTATATGCAATAAAAACTATTCAAAGCATGGTTCAGGACCAGCAGCATCAGCATCACCTGGTAAAGCAGAATCTAGATACAAGAAAAATATGAAGGTTATGTATGAAAAACACCTTATACTTAGTAGATGTATGTGGAAGTATATAGAAGTGAAGTCTCATGATAATACCTGCAACTTCACTTAGATTTGTATGTTTACTGTGTGTGTATAGGGAGAGAGATGATAATGGAAGAAATGAGAGGTAATAATATGACAAAGCATTAACAATTGTTAGAACCAGACATATGGTTTTTCATTGTACTATTCTTTCAACTTTCTATTTGTTTGAAAATGTTCATCATAAAAGTTGAAAAAATATACAACCAGGGTAAATGTGATAAAATGTCTATATTTTTGAAACATGGTGGAGAACACTTGTTTATTATGTTACTCTCCATATTTCTCTTTATGGTTGAAATGTATCAGAGTGTAAGTTAATAAATGCATAACCAAAACAAAGCGCAAAAGAAATGAGTTAGAGTTTATGAGTTGAAGAAAGGGAAAATGGCATTTCAGGTTGAAGGAACAGAATGTGCAGAGGCCCACAGCATACAAAAACATGTTTTCCTCATTCAATATTGCCACCTGATGATTGGGAAAGAGCGTGGAAGATTGGAACATGAGGCTACATTGGCCAGCAGGGTAACAGTCCAGAGCCCTGGAGAACTGGCAAAAGGTCTCATAATTTAAGATAAATGGAATGCAGCACTATTTTCAAAACACCTTTAAGCTACAGAGAAAGATAAATTAGAGAAGCATAGACCAAAACAAGGAGTCAGGAGTCTATGGCAACAGTCAACATAAGTGGTGAAACAGACCTAATCCCTGTCTGAGCCAATGGGAAAAGTGAAGGTTCTGCAGAACAATAAAATAACTTTCAAGAATTGCCCATTGAACATATCTCAACATAATAAAGGCCATATATGGCAAACCCACAACCAACATCATACTCAATGAGCAATAGCTATAAATGTTTCCCTTAAGATCAGGAACAAGACAGGGATGTCTGCTTTCACCTATCTTATTCAACATAGTACTAGAAGTCCTAGCCACAGTAGTCAGACTAGAAGAAGGAATAAAAGACTTCCACACTGTAAAGGAAAAAGTAAAACTTTCTTTATTTACAGATGATATGATACTGTATGTGGAGAACCGTAAAGAGTCCACAAAAAAAAAAAAACTGCTACAACAGATAAATAAATTCAATAAAGTAGTATACAAAATAAATATCCAGATATTAATTGCATTTTTATACACTGATAATGAGCAAAAAAAAAGAGAGAGAAACTTAGAAAACAATACCATTTACAACTGCATCAAAAAAATAACTAAGAATAAATTTAACCAAGGAGGTTAAAGGACATGTTTGGAAAATTATAAGACACTGAAGAAAGAAACTGAAGAAGATACAAATAAATGGAAGCATATACCGTATTCATGGATAGGAAGAATTGACATCATCAGAATTTCCATACTACTCAAAGCAATCTATAGATTCAACACAGTTCTTATCAAAATACCAATGACATATTTCACAGAACTAGGACAAATAATCCAAAAATTTACATGGGATCATAAAAGACCCTGAATAGCCATAGCAATCTTGAGAAAGAAGAACAAAGTTGAAGAATAATGCTACCTGATATCACACTATACTATGAGGCCATAGTAATCAAAATAGCATGGTACTGGCATAAGAATAAGCATATAGATCAATGGGACAGAATAGAAATCCCAGAAACAAACCCACACCTAAGTGGTCAATTAATATTTGACAAAAGAGGCAAGAATATACAATGGGGTAAAGATCACCTATTCAATAAATGGTGCTGGGAAAAATGGACATATATGTGCAAAAAAAATGAAGCTAGAGCATCTTCTTAAAACATATACAAGAATAAACTAAAAATGGATTAAAGACTTAAATGTAAGACTCAAAACCATAAAACTCCTAGAAAAATCATACACAGTAAAATCTGACATTTCTCATAGCAGTATTCTTTCTGATAATATATCTGTCTTCAGGCAAGGGAAACAAAAATAAATAAACAAATGGGACTCCATCAAACTAAAAAGTTTTTGCACAGCAAAGGAAACCATCAACAAAATAAAAAGACAAAAACACTGAATGGCAGAACATAATTACCAATGATACATCTAATAAAGAGTTAATATCTAAAATTCATAAAGAAATCATACACAACACAAGAAAAACCCCAAACAATCCAATTTTAAAAATGGGCAAATGACCTGAATAGACACTTCTCCAAAGAGGACATACAGATGGCCAATAGACATATGAAAAGATACTTAACACCACTAATCATCAGAGATATGCAAATTAAAACCACTGTGAAATACTATCTCACACATGTCAGAATGGCTATGATCAATAAAACAACAAACAAGTGTTGGCAAGGATGTGGAGAAAAGGGAACCCTCATGCACTGTTGGTGGGAATGCAGTTTGGTGCAGCCCCTATGGAAAACAATACGGAGGTTTCTCAAAAAATTAAAAGTGGATCTGCCTTATGACCCAGCAATTCCACTTCTCTGTATTTATCCAAAGAAACCCAAAACACTAATTTGGAAGAATATTTGCACCCCTATGTTCACTGCAGCATCACTTACAATAGCCAAGCTACAGAAACAACTTAAGTGCCCATCAATAGATGAGTGGATAAAAAAGCTGTGGTACATTTATACAATGAAATATACTCATCCATAAAAAGTATGGAAATCTTAACATATGCAACAGCATGGTGGACATAGAGGGTATTATGTTCAGTGAAATAAGTCAGTCAGAGAAAGACAACATGAGGTTATTTATATGTGGAATCTAAAGAACATGAACAAACAAAAACGAACTGACTCATAGAGAGAACAGACTGATGGTTGCCAGAGAGGAGGGGTGTTGGTTGACTGGAGAAAAAAGATGAAAGATTGAGAAGTATAGATTGGTAGTTACACAATAGTCATTGGGATGCAAAGTACAGCATTGGAAATATAATCAATACTATTGTACTAGTTATGTATGGTGCCAGCTGAGTACTGGAAATATCAGGGGTGACACTTTATAAAGTATATGATTGTCTAACCACTATGCCTTACACATGAAACCAATACAAAATAATATTGAATGTAAACTCTAATTGAAAAAAATTTTAAAAAGAATTGTGCATTTAACATACTATATAGCTCATAATACTTTCTAATTAAAGGAACCTATAGAAACTGAATCAACACTAATGAATAACATCATTAGAAAGTGAATGCATGTTAAATTCACTAAGATAAACATGCAACTTTTTAACAAATGTATATTTATAGAACCTGTGTGGGAGATATTTTGTGTGATAAAAGGAAGGATTTGAACCAAGAGGAGATAGTTTCAGTTGTGGTGATTTATTTATAGAGATTTCTCTTTTCCAAAAACAGGCACATTCTTTAAAATGTTATCAAAGTGGAAGGAACTACTGTAAAAGTATACAGCATGGTTACATTTTTTCAGATTTTAGTCAGTTTCTGTCATCAGGTAAATATACACCTGATCCCTCACTTATAACTTTAACACTACTTTGGCCAGAAAAATGAGGGTTGAGATGGAAAAAGAGCTGCTGCTAACCTATGCAAGATCTTTGTGTAAATTTGAAAAAATATTCACTTTCCTCAATAATGAATAAATGAATATATAGTACCAGGCAGACATTAAGGTATCAAGGTGCCCCCATCATCCCTACATTGTGGAGTTCATGTCTTTGTATTGTTCCCTCCACTTCAGTGTGGGCAGGTTCTGTGATTGGCTTCTACTAATAGAAAAGGGCAAAATTGATGGGATGTCACTCCCATCATTACATTACATTATCTAAGATTGTCTTACTAGCAAAATTATTATTTTTATCCCTTGTAAGCTCTCCCAAGTAAGGTGCCAAGTGCAGAGAGTGTTCTTGGAGGACACATGGCAAGTAACTGTGGGAAGCCTCTAGAAACCAAGAGTGGTCTCCAGCCAATAGCCAGCACAAAACTGGAGCCCTCAGTCTTACAGTCACAAGAAAACGAATCCTGCCAATGATGACAAGAGTGTGGTAGCTGCCCACTGTCAGTAAAGACCCCGGATGCGAACTCAGCTCTGGCCAACACCTGGATTGCAGCCTGACAGAATACCCAGCTAAGCCATGCTCAGACTACTGACCCACAGAAACTGTGAGATAATAAATGTGTATTGTTGTAAGCCACTACATTTGTGGTAATTTGTCATGCAGCAATAGAAAACTAATACATACATTAATGCACAGTCTCAGCAATTACACACAATAACTAGCCATTGACTCCTCCAGCCATATTAGGTGACTGTATCTGTCTGAAAATTCCATCTTCCTTTCTCTAATAATGAATGTAATTGTATTTATAGACCACCAGGTTATCCAAGATAAGCTCTATGTCTCAAGATCCTTAATCACATCTTTTGTCATATAAGGTAATATTCACATGTTCTTGAGCTTAGAAAATACATACATCTTTGGGCGTCATTTTTTCCGGCCACCACAGTGACTCTGGAAGTGGACTATGTGTAGAGGACAAGGAAGGGTTGGAGAGGGCAACAAGGAAGTATGGGAACTCTGTATCCAGAGCTAAAGCAGTAGCATCTAATGATTTATACAATAAACTGCTTTATAAGTTGGTAGCTAGAATACATGTATCCCACTAAAAGTTGTACAAACCTTATTCAAGTGCACTCTGAGTCTGAAAGTCTTTACAGATACTGAGAACAGCATCTGCTTGTGCACACGCACTCATCTGACCTACTAGTCCTGCACATTTACCTCCTGCCCAGCACATAAACTAAAAGGTGTTTACACACTCCACCCAAAGATGAGGTGATTATAACAAGTTAAGAATAGGGAGAAGTGCTTACTGAGTAAATCCAGTACTCAAAGTACAGTCAGGAGGGGGCATGACCATGTGCACACATGTGTCCCAGTATATGCGAGAGTACAAGCTCTGCTGAGGTGTGTATATACAGATGGGTGAGTGAAGGTTTATAGAGAAGAGGGACCACTCTTGCTGATCAAGGACTCATTCACTTGTCCTAGAATGTCTACACTCACCCGCAGTGCTTTTATGAAAGTTAATTCTCTGTATATCCACAATGTGAAAGCTGCTAGATACGGTAACCTTGATTCATGCACAATCTGAACAACCATACACAGAGACTGGGATCAGAAAGGTATAATGAAGAGCAATTCCCACAGATTCCTGAATTGATTCTCGAATTCATTGCTGCCTTAAAGGAGATAAATATTTTTTGCATCCTTTTTTTTTTTTTTTGTAATTTGGATTTTTTAAAATTTATTTATTTATTTTTCCAAATATATTTGTCTCCACCTTCGCCCCACCACTTTCCCCTGCCCCCTTCCCCCGCTCCCTCCATCAATCCTTCCCCACGTTGGCTTTGTCCATGAGTCCTTGCTATATGTTCCTGGACTTGCCCCTTCCCTTCCTCCCCCTGCCCCCGCTCACCCCACCCTCCTTCCTTCTTATCTCTGTTGGTTTCTTCTCCTTTCAGTGTTGCTGGTCTTATTTTCCTTGCATCTTTGTATTGTTGGTTAGGTTCCGTATATAGGTGAGATCATATAGTATTTGTCTTTCAGACCCTGGCTTATTTTGCTTAGCATAATGCTCTTTAGTTGCATCCATGCTGTCACAAGATTAGTAGTTCTTTTTTTCCTTTCTCCTGTGTAGTATTTCATTGTGTAAATGTACCATAGTTTTTTGATCCAATAATCTGCTGATGGGCATTTAGGTTGCTTCCAACACTTGGCTATTGTAAATTGTGCTGCTATGAACATTGGGGTGCATAGGTTCTTTTGAACTGGCGTTTGGGATTCTTAGGGTATAGTCAGAGCAGGGGAATCACTGGATCAAAAGGCAGATCCATTTTCAGCTTTTTCAGGAAATTCCACGCTGCTTTCCACAATGGCTGCACCACACTGCATTCCCACCAACAGTGTACTAGTGTTCCCTTTTCTCCACAGCCTGGAAAGCTATTGTTTCTTGATCTATTTATGAGGGCCATTCTGACGGGTGTGAGGTGGTACTTCATTGTGGTTTTGATCTGCATTTCTCTGATGGTGAGTGATGCCGAGCATCCTTTCAAATGTCTCTGGGCCCTCTGTATCTCTTCCTTTGCATCTGCCCAGGTCCTTTGCCCATTTTTTGATTGGATCATTCATCTTCTTGGAGTGGAGTCGAGTGAGTTCTTTATATATCTTGGAGATCAAACCTCTATCTGATGTATCATTAGCAAATATATTTTCCCATAGGGTTGGCTGCCTTTTCATTTCGTTGATGTTTTCTTTAACCATGTAGAAGCTTCTTATTTTGATGAAGCCCTACTTGTTTATACTTTCCTTTATGTCCCTTGCTTTAGGAGACATATCGGTGAAAATATTACTGCGTGGGATATCTGAGTTTCCTGCCAATGTACACCTGTAGGACTTTTTTGGTGTAGCAACTTATATTTAAGTCTTTCATCTATCTTGAGTTTATTTTTGTGTATGGTGTCAGCTGATGATCCAATTTCAATTTTTTGCATGGAGCCGTCCAGCTCTCCCAACACCATTTGTTGAAAAGGCTACTCTTGTACCATTTTATTCTTCTGCCCACTTTGACAAATATTAGTTGCCCATAGAGACCTGGGCTTATTTCTGGGCTTTCTATTCTGTTCCACTGGTCTATGGGTACTTTCTTGTGCCAGTACCAGATTGTTTTGAGTATAGTGGTTTTGTAGTATAGTTTGATGTCCCATATTGTGATCCCTCCTACTTTGTATTTCATTCTCAAAATTGCTGTAGCTATTCGGGGTCTTTTATGGTTCCATATAATTTTTTGAAATATCTGTCCTATTTCGGTGACATACGTCATTAGTATCTTAAAAGGGATTGCGTTGAATCTATAAATTGCTTTGGGTAGTATGGACATTTGAATGATATTAATTCTTCCAATCCATGAGCATGGTATATGCTTCCATTATTTGTGTCTTCCTTCATTTCTTTCTTCAATGTTGTATAGTTTTCTGTGTATAGGTCTCTTACCTCCTTGCCTAAATTTATACCTAGGTACTTTATTTTCCTTGTTGCTATATCGAATGCTATTTTTTTTCTGATTTCTTCTTCTTCTATTTCATTGCTGGTGTACAAAAATGCCTTTCATTTCTGAATATTGACTTTGTATCCTGCTGTTTTGCCAAATTCACTGATTAGGTTCAGTAGTTTTTTGGTGGAGTCTACAAGGTTTTCTATGTACACTATCATGTCCTCTGCAAACAATGATAGTTTTAGTAACTCCTTTCCTATTTGGATGCCTTTTATTTCTTTTTTTTTTGTCTGACTGCTATGGCTAGGACTTCCAATACCATGTTGAAAAGAAGTGGTGAGAGCGGACATCCTTCTCGTGTTCCCGATCTTAGCGGGAAAGCTTTTAGTTTTTGCCCATTGAGTATGATGTTGGCTGTAGGTTTTTCATATATGGCCTTTATTACATTGAGGAATGCCCCATTTACTCCCATTTTGCTGAGTGTTTTGATCAGAAATGGGTGCTGCACCTTTTCAAATGCTTTTTCTGCATCTATTGAGATGATCACACCATTTTTGTCTTTTCTTTTATTTATATGATGTATTACAGTGTTTGTCTTGCGTATATTGAACCATCCCTGCATCCCTGGGATGAATTCCACTTGATCATGGTGGATGATAAATTTAATGTATTGCTGTTGGGATTTTGCCAATATTTTGTTGAGGACTTTAGCATCTATGTTCATCAGCGCTATTGGCCTCTGGTTTTCTTTCTTCGTAGCGTCTTCATCTGGTTTTGGGATAAGGGTGATGCTGGCCTCATAAAAAGAGTCTGGGAGTCTTCCCTGCCCTTGGATTTTTTGGAATAGTATGAGAAGGGTAGGGGTTATCTCTTCCTTAAATGTTTTGTGAAATTCTCCTGTGAAACCGTCCCACCCAGGGCTTTTGTTTGCCGGGAGTTTCTTGATGACTGCTTCAGTTTCCCCAGCTGTTATCGTTCTGTTCAGGCTTTCTACTTTTCCTTTCTTCAGTGTTGGAAGATTATACTTTTCTAAAAATTTGTCCATTTCATCAAGGTTTTGAAATTTCTTGGCATATAATTATTCATAGTAGTTTCTAACAACCCTTTGTATTTCTGTGGTTTCAGTTGTTATTTCTCCTCTTTCATTTCTGATATTATTAATTTGGGTCCTCTCCCTTTTTTTCTTGATGAGTCTGCCTAGAAGCTTGTCAATTTAATTTATATTTTCAAAGAACCAGCTTCTGGATTGGTTGATCCTTTGAGTTGTTCTTTTCATCTCTATGTCACTCAGTTCTGCTCTAATCTTGACTAATTCCTTCCTTCTGGGAATTATTTGTTGTTGTTTCTCCAGTTCTTGAAGTTGTAGTGTTAGGTCTTTTATTTGAAATGTTTCTATCTTTTTTAGGTAAGCCTGTATTGCTATGAACTTCCCTCCCAGAACTGCCTTTGCTGTGCCCCATAGGTTTTGGACTGTTGTGTGTCCATTTTCATTTGCTTCTAGAAAATTTTTAATTTCTTCTCTTATCTAATTATTGACCCGTTCATTGTTTAATAGTCTAATGTTCAGTCTCCATGAATTTGCAAGTTTCTGAAGTTTCTCTTTGAGGTTGATTTCCAGTTTTAAGCTCTTGTGGTCTGAGAAAAATTTTGGCATTATTTCAATTTTCCTGAATTTGCTGAGGTTTGCTTTGTATCCTATCGTGTGGTCTATCTTTGAAAAACTTCCATGAGCATTACAAAAGTATGTGTAATACTTTGGGATGTAAGGTTCTCTATATGTGATTTAAGTCTATTTGATTCAGTGCATCATTCAGCTCCACAATATCCTTGATGATGTTTTGTTTGGAAGATCTGTCTGTTTTTGACAGTGGGGTGGTGAAATCCTCTATTATCACAGTGTTGCTGTCTATATATTTTTTGAAGTTGTCCAAGATTTTCCTTATATAGTTGGGTGCCCCTATATTGGGTGCATATAAGTTTATAATGTTTATGTCTTCTTGATAGATTCTTCGTTTCTGTATTATAAAGTGTCCCTCTGGGTCTCTTTTTATGGCCTTTGTTTTGAAATCTATTTTTTTTGATATAAGTATTGCTACCCCTGCTTTCTTCTCTTGTCCATTTGCTTAAAATATTTTTTTCCATCCCTTTACTTTCAATATGTATAGGTCTTTTGCTCTGAGGTGAGTCTCTTGTAGGCATCATATGTGTGGGTCATGATTTCTTACCCATTCAGCTTTCCTGTGTCTTTTGATTGGGGCATTTAGTCCATTTACTATGAGAGTTATTACTGATAGAAACTTATTCATTTTTTCTCTTTGTACCTGTGTTCTCTTTCTCACTCTTTTCCTTCATCTTCTTAAACCAGTCTGTTTAGTATATCTTGTAGTGCTGGTTTGGCAGAGATGTATTCTTTTAGCCTTCATTTGACTGGGAAACTTCTTATTTCCCCTTCTATTTTAATTGAGAGCCTTGCTGGGAAGAGCAGTTTTGGTTGTAGGCCCTTGCTTTTCATGACTTGGAATATTTCTTGCCATTCCCTTCTGGCTTGTAGTGTTTTTGTTGAGAAGTTAGCTCCTAGCCATATTGGTGCCCCCTTGTATGTTACTTTCTCCTTCTCCCTTTCTGCCTTGAAGATTCTCTCTTTGTATTTGATAGTTGCCATTGTAATGATGATGTGTCTTGGCATGTACCTCCTTGTGTCCTTGAGTGGGGTCCTCTGTGCCTCCTGGATCCATGAGACCCTTTCTCTCCTCAAATTAGGGAAATTTTCCATCATTACTTTTTCGCGGATGTTCTCTATCCCTTGCTCCTCTTCTCCTTCTGGTATCCCTATTATACAGATATTATTGCATTTCAGGTTGTCCTGCATTTCCCTAAATGCCTCTTCATTTGTTTTGAGGCGTTTTTCTATTTCTTGTTCTTTCTGGGAGCTTTTTTCTACCTTATCCTCCATCTCACTGATTCGATCCTCAGCTTCATCCAGCCTGCTTTGGATTCCTTCTACTGTGTTCACTTCAGAAATGGTATTTTTCATATCCTCTTGTGTCTTCTTGATAGTTTCTATGTCCTTTTCCAGGTTGATATAGTTTGCTGTAAGATCCTGATAGTTTCTCTGCAATTTCTCGTAGTTATCTTTCAGCTGGCTGAGCTCATTGAGCTTTCTTAGAGCCGTTGTTTTGAATTCAATATCTGATAGTTCCCTTGCCTCTATTTCATTTAGCTCTCTCTGTGGGGATTCCTCTTTTCCACTCGTTTGAGGGGAACTTCTTTTTCTTTCCATTTTTGTGAAAGTCTATTAAGTAATTTATTTATTTGTTTATTTATTTATTTATTTTTGCTTCTGCTTCAATTGATCTGTCTAGATTTCCCGACTTTGTGGATTAAACTTGTATGGTAGTAGACGAGTCGTTTTATTCATTCATTCATTCATTTATTTATTTAGTTTTTAGTTATTTATTTTTTCTTTACTTTTTTCTGGGCCTGCCTCTGATGATGTCAGTGTTGACTCTATATGACCTTGGGTCGTTTGTTTGAGCCTTCCAGGAGTCTATTGTCTGTGTATGACTCCTGCTTTGGGCAGCTCTGTGACCCCTTCTTCCCGCGATCCACTATTTCTGTGGACCACTCTACAGTTGCAGGCCTGGGTGGGTGCCAGTTTATGTCTGTCCTTGCCAATCTGTGCACTCCCTCGCAGGCCCCTTGGACGCCAACCTGCAGGAGCCCTCACCACCCAGCGCGGTCATGGGTCCACACACTTGCTCGCCAACCCTCCCCGGCTCCTAAGCGCGCGTGTGTGTGTGTGCACATGCATTGGGTGGTTTTGGGCTGTCTATTGTGTGCTTTTCAGCCTTTGGCTCTTTGGGGGCTTGGCCTGCCTGCACACAATGGGGACTATGGAAAGGAGAAGGAGTTGGGATTCCCCAGTTCCTTCTCTCGTTCTTTCCCCAATGCTTCCTTTTCCAGCCTCTCCTCAGGGGTCTCTGGGCAGTTCTGTGACCCCTTCGGCCAGGGATCCACTATTTCTGTGAAGCGCGTTGTATTTGCAGGCCATCTGGCTCCTGTTGGCCCACTTCTGCCTCTTTGGGGCTCCCCTTGCCTGTGCAAAATGGAGACTACTGAATGGGGAGGGAGTTGGGACTCCCCGGTTCCTCCTCCCATTCTTTCCCCAAGGCCTCTGTCTCCAGATTCTCATCAGGGGTCTCTGGGCAGTTCTGTGACTTCTTTGGCCAGGGATCCACTCTTTCTGTGGACCGCATTGTAATCGCGGGCCACCTGGCTCCAGCATGCCCCACTTCTGCTTCTTTGGGGGTGCCTCCTGACTGCACAAAATGGAAACTACAGAATGGGGAGGGAGTTGGGACTCCCTGGTTCCTCCTCCCGTTCTTTCCCCAACACCTCCGTCTCCAATCTCTCTCCAAGGCTCTCTATGCAGTTGTGTGACCCCTTTGGCCAGGGTACCTCTATTTCTTCCAGCTTGTCTGCACTTACCCCCCAGCACACACATGCACAAGCTGCGTGCGGAGTGCACAAAAGGCAGGTTAATTGATTCCCTTATGCCTTAGCAGAGTGGGAGGTGAGTTATCACCTGGGCTCCGCTGGCCACCATCTCAGTTCTCTTCACAGTTTTCCTCACCAATCATTTCCTAGGCACCAGCCCACTCTGCTGCTGCCTCTACCCAGAGATCAAGGAGGGCGGCTGCCACTGCAGATTTTTACGTTGGCCCTTTAAATGTCTCTTTGCATCCCCAGCCACCTGTCTCTGGCAGAGAGCACCCCTAATTTTTTGGAGGTTGTGTTTTTTCTGTGTGCTTTCCTGGTTTTAGCTGCTGTAGTCTAGGGGTCCCTGTTTATGATTCAGGCCCTGTTCTTCTCAGGGGGATTCAACTGGCCGTTTCAATGTCCCTCTGGTGCTGGTGCCTGTGGGCACCCAGGCCACTCTTTCGAGCCTCCACCGCACTTCTCACCTGTTGGGATGTGTGAGAGTTGAATCCACTGTCTGTCTGCGGCTCCTAGGCTCCTCTCTCTCTATTGTTCCATTGTTTTCCAGGTGATTTCTCCAGTAGTTAATTGCAATTCCAGTTTGGTCTTGGGAGGAGATCAGCATGACTCCCATTCACTCCTCCACCATCTTCTAATCTCTCGATGTCATTTTTAAATAAAATGTTGATGAGAAAAGAAATCAGTTCCCAGTTGGAGCCATTGTCTGTGCAGAGCTTGTATGTTCTCCCAATGTCTGCATGGGTTTTCTCTCTCTACTCCAGTTTCTTCTCACATCTCAGACGAGGTGAACTGTCATGTCTAAATTGTCCTTGTCTCAGTGAGTGTGAGTGTTGGTGTGTGTGGTCCTCTCATGAAAGAGCATCCTATGCAGGGAGGGTTTGTGCCCTGAGCTGCCTGGAGAGATTCAGGCCATCTGTGATCCTGAACTGGAATAAATGAGTTGGAGCAGAATTCTCTTCCCTGTTTTTATTAATCTTTGTTAAATGTATTTATAGTTCACATTTTTTTCAATGTTTGATATTAGATGTGTTTTGAGTCTTTATTTAGAAGTTTGGTGATGTTTTTGTGACCAGATATATGCCATAGGAACTTATTCATGCTTTTATCAGCCCATAGTAAATTGGTTTCACTATATATAGTTTGGCTTACAGTTGTGGTTTCTAAGAACCTATTGATGACATTAACTGAGCACTTACTGTACCCAAATACATGTCAGTCCTCTGGTGATTTTATTCTAACTAAAAAATAGCCCTAGAGAGCACATCTTACAAAATAATATTCCTCAGTGCTCCATCATATTCTCAGCCACAGTAAAATCAAAGTAAGATATTTCAGCAGCATTGTTCCGCATAAGACCCATTCATAAAGTGCCATCTGACTTAAAAAAAAAAAAAGCTGATCCAAAATGTCTCCTCCACTCAGAAGTCATTTCAAATTGACATTAACCATATTTTTATATTTTTCCCCAGATACCCTATTTTACTTGCATTGAGCTAACTTCAGGAGACATAAAAAGTAATAAAAAAGATACATCAAAATGAGAACAAAATACTCAGTTAGTCTTTTTTACAGATAAAACCAAGCAAACTTGTAGAGTTCAGTTATTTTTTATTCTCCTCTGCATCAGCTCCAAGTTTGTTTCTTACCTTATTGCACTGTCAAGGACTTCCAGTACAACAATGAAAAGAAGGGGTATAGCAGGCAAACTTGTCTTGTTCTCAGTCACAAACTAAAAGCTTTCAGCATTTCATGATTAGATATAGTTTTCACTGAATACTTTATTCTGTAGATATCTTTATCAGTTTAAGACAGTTACCTTTTATTACTAGTTTGCTTAGTAGGCTATTACACCCATAGATGGCTATAGAATGTTTTCAAATTATTTTCAGAATCTGTGGAAACAATCATTAATTTTTATCCTTCATCCTGTTATTGTAGTGAATTACACTGCTGAATTTTACATTATTAAACCAACCTTGGCTTTCTTCAATAAATCCAACTTGATTCAGATATATTATTTTTTTTATATATATTGCTAAGTTTGAATAACTATTAGATTGTGTGGTTATTGCACATATGTTCTCAGGTTATATTGACCCAAAGTATTATTTCTTGTTATAGCCTTAATAGATTTTTACTATCTATAGTTATGCTAGTCTCATGAAGTGAACTAGAGGATGTTCCATTTTTTTTCTATATTTTGGATGAATTTTTGATAGATTGGCTTTCTGTTTTTTTTTAAATGTTTGGTAGAATTTACTAATGAAGTAATTTAGAATTTTTCTTTGTAGAAAAGCTTATAAATTCCATTTTTTAGTGTTGCTTTAACCTTTGGGTTCTCTATTCTTGTGTACAGCTTATAAAGTTGCATCTTTCTATAAATTTGTCTAGGTCATTTAAATTTCTTTAATGTATTGACTAAAGCTGTATATAATAACATCTTATATTTTATGTCTGTAGGATACACAGTGATGTGTTATGATATTTTATTAATTTTATTGTTGATCAAAAGTACCAGCTTTATCCTTGTTGATTCTTTCTATTGTACTTATTCTTAATTTTTTGAGGAACCTCTATAATTTTTTCCATAGTGGTTATACCAATTTACAATCCCATCAACAGCGTCCGAAGGTTCCCTTTATTCGATGTCCTCACCAATGACTGGATAAAGAAGATGTTAAAATATATGTGTGTGTGTGTGTGTGTGTGTGTGTGTGTGTGTGTGTGTGTGTGGTGTGTGTGTGTGTGTATACTGAAATATTACCATTTGCAACAATATAGATGGACTGAACCTTGAGGGTATTATGCTAAGTGAAATAAGTCAGATAGAAAAGCACAGAGGAGAATCCAGATGGCAAAGGAGTGAGTGGAAGTCACACTGACCTCTTCCCAGTACCAACTTGGAATTACATCTCAATTGTGGAGATCACCTGGAACAAACAACTGAATAGTAGTGAGAGATGAGCCTTATAAGCTCGGACAGACAGAAGAATTGGCTTTAGCACAACCTAACTGGTAAGGAGTGCGGTACAGACCTGAGAAGGTAAGAGGGGCTCCCACAGGCAGCAGCACCACAAGGATACTGAAATGGCTACTTAGATCTCCCTGAGAAGACCGGGGTCTAAACCAAAAGCGGGGATCTATAGCCCACAGCAACAGGGCCCAAAAAGTACACAGAAAACAGCCAGCTGTGAAAAGCGGCAGGGTTGCTCTCTGCCAGAGACAGGTGGCTGGAGTCGCAAAGAACTGTTTAAAGGACCAATGCATAAATTTTTATCTGTAGCCACTTACCCTGGTCTCCAGCAAAGATGGGGGCAGAGTAGGCTAGAAACACCTGAGGAAAGACTGGGGAAGGAGGCTTTGGGGAAAGAACTGAAAGAGTAGCTGGCAGGATCTTGGTGCTGACTCACTCCCCATGCAGCAGAAGCCATCTTGCTCAGGCAGAGACCATTCTCCCTGAGTGGCACCAGCATCAAAGGACCCAATAGCCCTGCCCCCAGGTGGGATTGCACCCCACCCTGTACTGTCTAAGCTGCCTGCTCAGTGCAGAGTGGCAGCCACAGACAGTAGATCCCTGGCTAAAGGGGTCGCAGAGACATCTGGCAACACTTGAAGAGAGACTGGGGATGGAGGCTTTGGGGAGAGAATGGAGAGAATAGCCGGTGGGAATCCCAGTCCAGACTCCTCCCTCATATGGCAGCAGCGAGAGAGTACCCAATCACCACCTCCCCAGAAGGGATGCCATCCTGCCCTGAGTTGTCTAAGGTGGCCTGCTGAGTGCACAGTGAATAGATTAACAGTTGAAGGATAGAGCCACAGAGAGCAGATTCATGGAAGTCTCAAACAGACTGCCTAAGTTCAGACAGGGTCAACATCTGACATAATCAGAGGCAGATCTAGAAAGTAAAAATAGCAGTCTCCTACCATAGAAGTTCACACCACAAAGTCAGGAGATCAAGAAAGATCAATTTAAGAAGCAGAAGATAAAGAGAAGAGTCTCACAAATAATGGGAAGACAAAAATATATGCCCCACTCAAAAGGAAAGGAAGAATCCCCAGAAAGAGAACTAAATGAAAGACAACCAAGTCAACTATCAGACATTGAGTTCCAAACAATGGTTCTAAGGAAGCTCAATGAGCTCAGTCAGCTCAGAAAGAATTACCAAAAAGTATAGGGAAACTACAAAGAACTTAATGCAAACTATATCAACATGAAAAAGAAGATAGAAACTATCAATAAGACACAAGAGGAAATGCAGAATACAATTTCTGAATAGAAGAACACAGTAGAAGGACTCAAAAGCAAATGAGATGAAGCAGAGTGTGAAAGCAATGAGCTGGAGAATGAGGTAGAAAAAAGCTCCCAGAAAGAGCAAGAACATGAAAAAAAGACTCGAAAAGAATGAAGAGACATTGTGGGAAATGCAGGACAACCTGAAACGTAATAATATCCTCATAATAGAGATACAGAAGGAGAAGAGGATGAGGAAGGGATAGAGAACCTGTTTGAAAAAGTCATGACAGAAAACTTCCCTAATTGGAGTAAAGAAAAAGTCACATGAGTCCAGGAAGCACAGAGGGTCCCATTCAAGAGGAACCCAATAAGGCCCACTCCAAGACACATCATCATGAAAATGGCAAATATCAAAGACAGAGAATCCTAAAGCAAGCAAGGGAGAAAGAGGTAGTAACACACAAGGGAGTCCCAATACAGCTAACAGCTGATTTCTCAACAGAAACACTGCAAGCCAGAAGGGAGTGGCAATAAATATTCCAAGTCATGAAAAGAAAAGGTCTGCAACCAAGACTGCTCTACCCAGCAAGGCTCTCAATTAAAATGGAAGGCAAAATAAGGAGTTTCCCAGACAAAAGAAGGCTAAAAGAATACACCTCCACCAAATCAGCACTGCAATATATGCTAAAGGGACTGCTTTAAGATGTAGAAAAAGTTTCTGTGAATACCCAGTTCCTTTAAGAATTGCCAATACTTGGTATTACCAATATTTTTAATACTCATTAATCTGATGTGACAAGGATGTTATTTTAATTGTTCATTTAAAATTTGTTGAAACTAAACCTGTCTTAGTATATTTCTTGATTATTTCTATTTTTTTTAAAAAAAAGCTTTAAATGACTTTTTGGTATTCTTTATCCATTTATTGATTAAAGGTTTGTAGAACTTTTTTCCTTAATATAAATGAATAAATAAATAAATAAATAAATAAATAAACCTATTAAACATGTTTTAGATGTGTTGCAACTACTTTTCTATTCCTTATTCTTTAACTTTTTCATATGTATATTACTATATACTTAAATGTCTAATATAGTCATATTGTCCATATTTACTTTATAGCTTCTGGGTTTGAATATTTTACTTCTGGTCATGAAAAATATTAGTTCTATTTTCTTCTAAAACTCCTTAGATTCTACATATTGATTTTTAACTCACCTCAATATTTCTTGTATAATGTGTAAGTAGGGCTCTATATTTGTTTTATTTCAAGTAATAGTGGACCATGCACCTTATTTGTTGAATAAGCCTTATTTTACCCATTGATCTGAAATATCGACTTAATCATATATTGTTACATATATACATTTATCTCTAGAATGCTCATTATATTTCATTGAGCTACTTGATTATTTCTGTGCTGGTGTCATGTTGGTTTAATTGCTGAGACTTTATAATGGTTTTAAGTCTTTTTAATATTTTATAATTAACTTTGACATTTAAAAAATAAATAAAATCAATCTTCATTTAAGAAAGAGAGAGAGAGAGTGATGGAACTCCTACCTTTTGCGACAACATGGATGGAACTGGAGAATATTAAGCTAAGTGAAGTAAACCAGTTGATGAAGACAAATACCATATGACCTCACCTATAAGTGAACGCTATTCAACAAAATAAACTAATGAGCAAAATAAACCACAGGCACGGAAACATAGAGCAGACTGAAAGTGACCAGAGGGGATGGGGAAAGAGGACAATGGTGGAAAGAAGAGGAAGGGACAAGACAAAGAACTTGTATAAATCACCCATGAACATAGACAACAGAGTGGGAATTGACTGTGGGAGTGGGGGGTGGGGGTGGGATGGGTGGAGGGGAGTGTAGGGGTAAAAATTGAGACAACTATAATAGAATAAACATGATTTATAAATAAAAAATAAAATAAAAAATTGTTCTTGAAAAAAAAAAGATTGCCACAATTACAGTTTGATAGTTATATTTCAAAGATTTTTATTCTTTCTTTCAAATATAACATTTAAGAATTAAAATCATTGTGTTATATCATATGCATTTAATAACCATAGCTATATGAATGTTGTTTAATTCACTGATTTCACTTGTGATTAAAGAATTCTAACAAAAAAATGGACAAAAACTATACAATTTCATTCATATGAGGAATATAAATAAAAAAGAAACAAACAAAATGAACAAAAACAAACTCATTGATACCGACAATAAAGGGCGAGTGTGAAACAGGAAAAATAGGTTAAATATATGGTGGCAGATGGAAATTCGACTTTTGGTGCTGAGCACACTATAGTGTATACAGATGTCCAATTATAATGTTGTATACCTGAAACTTACATGATTTTATTAACCAGCTCTAACTAACTAAATAAATAAATAAACAAAGTTTTTAAAAAGCAGCATTCAAGGCTAGTAAAATTCAAGCATTTTAGGCTTTCAGTCACCTGGTAAGAAATTGGCAATACTCCCATGCCCCAGGGGAAAAGTGGCCCCAAAATCTGGTCCATTCCCTGGGTACCTATCTTCTTTCCTTTAGTCCCTGTCTCTATTTTCATCTATCTCATCTGGTAATTTTCAGAATATTTTTAATATGCCAGGGTGTAGCATATTCTTTGTCTTCTGCAGGAATATTGGTCTTAATTAACTGGTCATCCTCACCAGAAGAGGATGTTCTGAACCATGATCATCACAACCATCACCTCAATTCATCTGTGAATTCCTTACTGCAAGTTCTCTACTTTTCCTACTTAACCTGCATCACTACACATATGGTGTCCCTTCTACTCCATTCTCATTTTGCTTACAATCTGCCAGAGCCTGTGTAAGATAGAGGAATGCTGAGAGCATCATCACAGCACAGCTCATACATTTATTTACACTGAAGACTATCTTAATTCTAAACACAAGTGAAGAAAACCTTAATTTTCTCTTGACTGACTTCACATACAGATTTTATCAATTATCCAATTTAGCCAGCACTCAGAGAATTTAGGCAGGACTAATCTATTTCTATTTTTATTTTTTCTGTGAAATGGCAGGCATATATCCAGCTCTCCGAAAAGTGAGGAACTGGGTATAAAAATGTCTTTGAAACTGCAATGCACTGTACAAAAATGAAGTGGCATATGCAATTCTCAGGTTTTTGCATTGACCACTTTTTCTTCTCTATCTCTACTTACAATTGAACATTAGTATGTAGTCTCTAGTTTTTTCTTCTCTCACTAGAAGATTTTCTAAAGTACCTAGCCTTAATCAAATAATTTAGCACAGTTATTCCTCTACTCTCTACCTCCCTAAATCCTTTCATTCTTTAACTTTTAGAAACTGGTACTTCTAATATTATAATCATCATTTTCTTAGAATTATTTTAGCTATAATGAGGCACAGAGGAGTGAATCAAGCTCCAGGTAAGGAAGTAACCTATCTACCAGCTAAATTTAAAGAGCTATAACTTAATAAACTTGCTATTCATTATCAGCAAGATGTAATCATGTATACAACAGGTCCTCAAATAACATCATTTATCTCCATGACATTTTGTTATATGTTGATAAGAAAATAAAAATTAACTCCTGGCAGGGGCTACTGTCTGTATGGAGTTTGAATGTTCTCCCCATGTCTGCATGATTTTCTCAGGTACTCTGGTTTCCTCCCACATCCCAAAGGTGTGCACCTGAGGTAAATGTGCATGTTTACATGGTCCCCATGTGAGTGAGTGTGGGTGTGCGTGAGGGCATTCTACAAGGGAAGGGAATCCCATCCAGGGTGGGTTTTCTCTTTGCACCAAGACATGCTGGGAGATGTTCTAGCCATGTGTGACCCTTAACTGGAATAAAAAGATTGGAAAAGAATCTGTTATTTGTTTTTATTCATCTTCCTTAAATGTATGTATAGCTCACATTTATTTAAGTGTTTAATGTTAGATGTGTTTTGGGTCCTTATTGAAAAGTTTGGTAATATTTTTGTGACCAGAAATAAGCCTTAGTAACTTAACTCTTGTTTATATCAATTAGCCTATGGTAAAATAGTTTCCTTATACTCATTTCACTTAAAGTCGCAGTTCCCAAGAATCTATCAATTAAATTAAGTGAGGGATTTGTAGTTTATGTCATAAGCAAAAGAAGTATTAAAATCCCTCAAGTATGATTTTTGAATACTTTTTGAAAACTTTTTTTTAATTTATGGATAAAAAAAGTCTATAGATTTTGATCTATATAGGTTTTTGTAACTATAAACAGTGATGTAATAAATATTGTTTAATGTAATCCCACTTGCTCAAATAGGATCAATTCCCAAATATAATAGGAATCAAAGGTATCAAGTAGCTGCCCACTTCTAATAGATCATCAAATACACTCTTAATTCAAGTTTGAGTAAATTATTTAGTCCTACACCACTCTGGGCAAAGGCCACTCTGGTCATGCCAGCAAACTCATACCTTATATACTCCTCTTGCCTATACTTCTCAGAGATGCCCAACTTTAAAACATCAACAAAACAACAAAACCCACTGTTTTTTATTTTTAGTCAAAAACTTTAAATGAGACTAGACCAGAGGCTGAACTTCAGATCTGACAAGATGGCCAGGCTGCCCTGCAGGATTATCAAGGAGACCCAGAGTTTGCTGGCAGAATGTTCTCGGCATTAAAGCAGAACCAGATGAGAGCAATGCCCATTATTTTCATGTGGTCATTGCTGGTCCCCAGGATTCCCACTTTGAGGGAGGGACTTTTAAACTTGAACTATTTCTTCCAGAAGAATACCTGATGGCAGCACCTAAAATACATTTCATGACCAAAATTTATCATCCTAATGTAGACAAGTTGGGAAGAATATGTTTAGATATTTTGAAAGATAAGTAGTCCCCAGCACTGCAGATCCACCCAGTTCTGCTATCAACCCAGGTTTTGTTAAGTGCTCCCAATCCAGAAGATATGTTAGCAAATGATGTAGCAGAGCAATGGAAGACCGACAAAGCCCAAGCCACAGAAACAGTTAGAGCATGGACTAGGCTATACGCCATGAATAATATTTAAATCAATCTGATCATCAAGTGTGCATCACTTCTCCTGTTCTGCCAAGACTTCCTTTTTTGTTTGCATTTAATGGATACAGTCTTAGAAACATTACAGAATAAAAGCCCAACATCTCCAGTTCTTTGGTGATTAAATGCACATTAGCAAATCTAAGTCTTGTCCTGATTCACTGTTTAAAAGCATGAGCAGAGGCTAGAAGTATTATCTGGATTGTTGCGAAATGTTTAAAAGCAGTGGCCCCTTTCTGCTTTTATTCTTTTCCCCCATCATGATTTAATTATAAAGCACTGTGAATGAAGGTAGTTATCAGGGTTAGCTGCAGGAGTATGGGTGTTTTTCTTTATTACTATGTTTTAATTGGAAGAGTTGTAATTTTTTTCTTTTCCAAAGATTTGGTTCTAACAAGTATGCCAACAGAGAAATGCTGAAGAGCTTCTTTTTTCCACCATCATTAAATTGTTTCTAGTGAATAAACACTAAACCATTGATATAATGCCAGCAATATTACTGGGTCTTAACACATTTCCTTTGATCTGGGTCCTCAAATTATGTGACAATACAATATTTTAGTATCCACATCACTGAAAGAATACAGAATACGCCACAGTGGCATAAAAATTATTTTAAACAGAAGGCATTCGAGTTCCTGAAATTCTTGATCTGCCTAAAACCAAAGCCTCCAAAAAAACTCAATTGTTTTAAAGCCCATCCCTGGAAGCAACCAGGGAAGAGACTAAGTTGTCACCAGAAATGAGAAGCCTATATCCAAGATGACTCTATCCAGCAAAGCTATCATTTAGAATGGAAGGGCAAATAAAGTGCTTCCCAGACAAGATAAAGTTAAAGGAATTCATCATCGCCAAGCACTTATTATATGAAATGTTAAAGGGACTTATCTAAGAAAAAGAGTATCAAAACTATGGACAGTAACATGACAAGAAACTCACAATTATCAACAACTGAAGCTAAAAAACAAAAACAAAAACTAAGCAAACAACTAAAACAGGAACAGAATCATGGGAATGGAGATCGGGGGGGAGGGGAGAATGGGGGAAAGGTACAGGGAATAAGCAGGATAAATAGTAGGTACAAAATAGACAGGGGGAGGTTAAGAATAGTATGGGAAATGGAGAAGCCAAACAACTTATATGTACGACTCCTGGACATGGACTAAAAGGGGAGGGCTATGGGTGGGAAAGGGGGTACATGGCAGAGGGGGATAAAGTGGAGAAAAAAAATGGGACTACTGTAATAACATAATCAATAAAATATACTTTTAAAAAAGAGAAGTCTCCATACCACATCTAAACTGATGTCACACAACCATTGTATCTTCCTCTCCTAAAGGTCCATTTATTTTTACAAAAAGTTGTTTGTTTTCTCATAAGTGTTCTTTATCCTATCCCCTCCCCCAGTTAAATTGGTCTATAAGCCTTAAATTCTCACCAGCCCCTTTCAGTCATATTTCTCTGTAAAATCCCCTATGTACATGATTAAAATCTGCCTTTTCTCTTGCTAATCTGTCTTTTGTCAATTTAATTCACAAGCCCCCAAACACTGAACCTGAGAGGATAAAGGGAAAGCTTTTTCTGATTGATTTACAAATGGCAAGGGATATAAAGTTGAAACATGGAAAATGGGGTTTTATATCACAGGAAAAAGTAGCTAAAAAGTAGATTTGTTTTATCCCTCCTGTCTTATTCTACTATTACATTTCTGACATCCCTCTGAAGCAGAATTTTTATATATATTTTATTTATTTATTTTTAGAGAGGGGAAAGAAGGGCGAAAGAAAGGGATAAAAACATCAATGTATGGTTGCATCTCAAGCACCCTCTACCGGGGACCTGGCCCATAATCCAGGCATATGCCCTGCACTGGGAATTGAACCAGCAACCCTTTGGTTCGGAGGCTGGCACTCAATCCACTGGGCCACACCAGCCAGGGCTGAAATAGAATTTTTAAATAAATCTGAGTACTACAAGTAAATAGGTAGAGAATCAAGAATTATCAAAACTTCCAATTTTTCAGTTATGCCAAAAAGAAGACATAGCCTAGCTTCCTTTAAGGAATCAAATAAGACAAATTGACACCCGTATTGCTCTTTTTCAAATGGAAATTTTTAAGCTGATTTTTCAACAAATACCATATTTCTTTGATTAAATGCTTCAACTACTCTGCAGAAAATACTCTTGGTCATACTTATTTTCTTCAAAAATTCCATTTGATTTCATGTCTTTAGAGAGTCTTTTACAAGAGTTTGACCCAAACCAGAAACTAATATGAAAAGATAGTACTGACTAGGATGCAACTTAACTTAGCCCATTGTGATAGCCATAGTGCTATACCATATAGAACTCCCTTCGTGAAACCCTTCTTAGAGGAGCATGGTTCCCATTAGCTGTGTTCCAGCCAAGGCTACACTCTCCTCGGGCTCTTTCACCCAATGACAGCCTGATGGGGCACCAGTTAGGCCATTCTGCCTGATACAGGACTTCTCTGATGGACAATCTTTGCTCTGGGCTTCCCATCCACCCAATTGAGACTTTCTCATAGCTCTCTTGCATTTAAGGCACTTTTACCTGGTTCTCATTTCCCTCTCCTTTCTCAGGGGTCAGACCTGAATTGCTCCCTGATTGCTCTTCCTTCCTACTACTGCTCCTTTATTGGGATGTTTCTCCCAATAAGTTTCCTTTGCATCTAGTCCCATCTTTTCTTTTTAATTTTATTTTAATTTATTTTTTCCAATACATGTGTCTCTGCCTACCCCCCACCATTTTCCCTTGCCCCCTCCCTCCTTCCCTCCCTCAGCTCTGCCCCTTTGGTTTTGTCCATGAGTCCTTGCTATATGTTCCTTGACTTCCCCCTTCCCTTCCTTTTCCCTGTCTCCCTGCCCTCCTTCCCTCTTGTCTCTCTTGATTTATTTTCCTTCCAGTGTTGCTGATCTTATTTTCCTTGCATCTTTGTATTGTTGGTTAGGTTCCACTTATAGGTGAGATCAAATGGTATTTGTCTTTCGCCCCCTCGCTTATTTCGCTTAGCATAATGCTTTCTCGGTCCATCCATGCTGTCACGAAGTTTAGTAGTTCTTTTTTTCTTTCTGCTGTGTAGTATTCCATTGTGTATATGTACCATTACTTTTTGATCCAATAATCTACTGATGGACATTTAGGTTACTTCCAACACTTGGCTATTGTAAATTGTGCTGCTATGAACATTGAGGTGCATAGGTTCTTTTCTATTGGCGTTTTGGTATTAGGTTATAGTTCCAGCAGGGGAATCACTGGATCAAAAGGCAGTTCCATTTTCAGCTTTTTGAGGAAATTACACACTGCTTTCCACAATGGCTCCACCACTCTGCATTCCCACCAACAGTGTACTAGTGTTCCCTTTTCTCCACAGCCTCGCCAGCACCTGTTGTTTGTTGATATGTTTCTGATGGCCATTCTGACCGGTGTGAGGTGATGCATCATGGTGGCTTTGATCTGCATTTCTCTGATGGCTAGTGATGCTGAGCATCCTTTCAAATGCCTCTGGGCCATCTGTATCTCCTCCTTGGAAAAGCGTCTGCCTAGGTCCATTGCCCATTTTTTGATTGGATCGTTTGTTTTCTTAGAGTGGAGCCGAGTGATTTCTTTAAGTCTTCTATCCATTTTGAGTTTATTTTTGTGCATGGTGTCAGCTGATGATTCAATTTCAATTTTTTGCAGGTAACCGTCCAGCTCTCCCAACACCATTTGTTGAAGAGGCTATTATTGCTCCATTTTATGCTTCTGCCCCGTTTCTCAAATATGAGATGCCCGTAGAGACCTGGGCTTATTTCTGGGCTTTCTATTCTGTTCCACTGGTCTATGGGTCTGTTCTTGTGCCAGTACCAGATTGTTTTGAGTATAGTGGCTTTGTAGTAGAGATTGATGTCCGGTATTGTGATACTTCCTACTTTGTTTTTCTTTCTCAAAATTCCTGAGGCTATTCAGGGTCGTTTATGGTTCCATATAAATTTTTGAAATGTCTCTTCTATTTCTGTGAAATATGTCATTGGTATCTTAATAGGGATTGCGTTGAATCTATAAACTGCTTTGGGTAGTATGGACATTTTGATGATATTAATTATTCCAATCCATGAGCATGATATATGCTTCCATTTGTGTCTTCCTTAATTTCTTTCTTCAATGTTGTATAGATTTCTGTGTATAGGACTTTTACCTCCTTGGCTAAATTTATACCTAGGTACATTATTTTTCTTCTTGCTATATCGAATGGTACTTTTTTCTGATTTCTACTTCTTCTACTGCATTGCTGGTATACAAAAATACCTTTGATTTCTGAATGTTGACTTTGTATCCTGCTGTTTTGCCAAATTTGCTTATTAGGTTGAGGAGTTTTTTGGTAGAGTTTACAGGGTTCTCTATGTACACTATCATGTCATCTGCAAACAATGATAGCTTTACTTCTTCCTTTTCTATTTATATGCCTTTATCTCTTTCTCTTGTCTGACCGCTGTGGATAGGAATTCCAATACGATGTTGAAAAGAAGCGGTGAGAGCGCACATCCTTGGCGTGTTCCCGAACTTAGTGGGAAAGCTTTCAGTTTTTGCCCGTTGAGTATGATATTGGCTGTAGGTTTTTCATATATGGCCTTTATTACATTCAGGAATTCCCCATTTATTCCCAATTTGCTGAGTGTTTTGATGATAAATGGGTGCTGTATCTTATCGAATGCTTTTCCTGCATCTATCGAGATGATCATGTGGTTTTTGTCTTTTCTTTATGTGATGTATCACGTTTACTGATTTGTGTATATTGAATCAACTGTGCATGCCTGGGATGAATCCCACTTGATCGTGGTGGATAATCTTTTGAATGTATTGCTGGATGCTGTTTGCCAATATTTTGTTGAGGATTTTAGCATCTATGTTCATCAGCGAAATTGGCCTGTAGTTTTCTTTCTTTGTAGGGTCATTATCTGGTTGTGGGATTAGGGTGATGCTGGCCTCATAGAAAGAGTCTGGGAGTTTTTCCTCCTCTTGGATTTTTTGGAATAGTCTGAGAAGAACAGGGTTTAGCTCTTCCTTAAATGTTTTGTAAAATTCTCCTGTGAAACCGTCCAGCCCTGGGCTTTTGTGTGCTGGGAGTTTCTTGATGACTGCTTCAATTTCTACAGCTGTTATCGGTCTGTTCAAGCTTTCTGTTTCTTCCTCCTTCAGTGTTGGAAGATTATACTTTTCTAAAAATTTGTCCATTTCATCAAGGTTTTCAAATTTCTTGGCATATAATTGTTCATAGTAGTTTCTGACGATCCTTTGTATTTCTGTGGTATCAGTTGTTATTTCTCCTCTTTCACTTCTGATATTATTAATTTGGGTCCTCTCCCTTTTATGATTGATGAGTCTGCTTAAAGGCTTGTCAATTTTATTTATCTTTTCAAAGAACCAGCTTCTGGATTGGTTGATCCTCTGAATTGTTCTTTTCGTCTCTATGTCATTCATTTCTGCTCTAATCCTGACTATTTCCTTCCTTCTACTTGCTGTGGGATTTATTTGTTGTTGTTTCTCCAGTTCTTGAAGTTGTAGTGTTAGGTCTTTTATTTGAAATGTTTCTATCTTTTATAGGTAAGCCTGTATTGCTATGAACTTCCCTTTCAGGACTGCCTTTGCTGTGTCCCATAGGTTTTGGACTGTTGTCTCTTCATTTTCATTTGTTTACAGAAATTTTTTGATTCCTTCTCTTTTCTCATTATTGACCCATTCATTGTTTCATAGTCTAATGTTGAGTCTCCATGAGTTTGCAATTTTTTGAAGTTTCTCTTTGAGATTGATTTCCAGTTTCAAGCCCTTGTGGTCCGAGAAAAAGTTTGGTATTATTTCAATTTTCCTGAATTTGCTGAGGTTTGCTTTGTGTCCTATCATGTGGTCTATCTTTGAAAAACTGCCATGAGCATTTGAAAAGAATGTGTATTTTGCTTCTTTGGGATGGAAGGTTCTATATATGTCCCTTAAGTCTCGTTGATTCAGTGTGTTATTCAGCACCACAATATGTTTATTAGTATTTTGTTTGGAAGATCTGTTCATTTTTGACAGTGGCGTGTGGAAACCCCCTATTATCAGTGTGTTGCTGTCTATATCTTTTTTGAAGTCATCCAACAATTTCCTTATAAACTTGGGGGCTCCTATATTGGGAGCATATAAGTTTACAATGTTGATGTATTCCTCATAGAGTTTTCCTTTAAGTATTATAAAGTGCCCCTCTGGGTCTCTTTTTATGGCCTTTGTTTTGAAATCTACTTTCTCTGATACAAGTCTGGCAACCCCGGCCTTTTTCTCTTGCCCATTTGCTTGGAATATTTTCTTCCATCCCTTTACTTTCAATCTGTGTAGGTCTCTTACTCTGAGGTGGGTCTCGTGTACACAGCATATTTATGGGTCATGTTTTCTTATCCATTCAGCTACCCTGTGTCTTTTGATTGGGGAATTTAGTCCATTCACATTGAGAGATATTACTGATAGAAACTTACTCATCTTTTCTCTTTGTACCTGTTTTCCTCTCTCTCTCATTCTTTTCCTTCATCTGCTTAAACCAGTCCCCTTAGCATACCTTGGAGTGCTGGTTTGGCAGAGATGTGTTCTTTTAGCCTTCTCTTGTCTGGGAAACTCTGAATTTCCCCTTCTATTTTATTGGAGAGCCTAGCTGGGTAGAGCAGCCTTGTCTGTAGGCCCTTGCTTTTCATGGCTTGGAATATTTGTTGCCATTCCCTTTTGGCTTATAGTGTTTCTGCTGAGAAGTCAGCTCCTAGGCGTATCGGCGCCCCCTTGTATGTTACGTTTTCCTTCTCCCTTGCTGCCTTGGGGATTCTTTGTCTTTGACATTTGCCATTTTAATGATGATGTGTCTTGGAGTGGACCTCTTTGAGTCCGTCTAGAGTGCGTCCTCTGTGCCTCCTGGATCCATGAGACCCTTTCTCTCCTTAAATTAGTATTTCCAATGATGGAAATACTCCATCATTCCTTTTTCGAGGAATTTATCAATCCCTTGCTCCTCTTCTTCTCCTTCTGGTGTCCCTATTATACGGATAGTATTGCGTTTCAGGTTGTCCTGCATTTCCCTCAATGCCTCTTTATTCGTTTTGAGGTGTTTTTCCATTTCTTGTTCTTTCTGGGAGCTTATTTCTACCTTATCCCCCATCTCACTGATTCGATCCTCGACTTCATGCAGCCTGCTTTGGATTCCTTCTACTGTGTTCTTCAATTCAGAAATGGTATTCTTCATATGCTCTTGTGTCTTCTTGATAGTTTCTATGTCCTTTTCCAGGCTGATATAGTTTGCTGTAAGATCCTGATAGTTTCTCTGCAGTTTCTGATAGTTATCTTTGAGCTGGCTGAGCTCATTGAGCTTCCTTAGAACCATTGTTTTGAATTCAATATCTGATAGTTCCCTTGCTTCTATATCATTTAGCTCTCTCTCTGGGGAGTCCCATTTTCCACTCATTTGAGGGGAACTTCTTTTTCTTCCCATTTTTGAGAGAGTCCGTTAAGTATTTTTGTCCTCTACTTTTCTTTCTGGGCCTGCCTCTGATGATGTCAGTTGTTGACCCTATAGGGCCTTGGGTTGTTTGTTTGAGCCTTCCAGGAGTCTACTGTCTGTGTCTGACTCCTGCTGGGTCAGCCATGTGATCCCTTCAGTCAGGACTGGGCTATTTTTGGGGATCTCTCTGCATTCTCGCACGGTCTCCTTGAGCGCGCTCCTGGCGTGGCAGGATCCCCCGCCTGCCTGGGCTCGCATGTGCTTGCCATAGACCCGGGGGCTTATTGGCGACCTCGCGTACTCCTCTGGCCCTCCTGGCTGGCCAGCTCCCTGGCACTTGTCAGTTTAGGGTCTTCTATTGTGTGTTTTCCCCGCTTTTGGCTCTTTGGGTGCGTTGCCTCCCCTCGCCAAATGAGGACTACGGAAATGGGAGGAAGTCAGCTCCAGGACACTCTGGTTAATCCTGTCTCCGGTCTCTCCTCCAGGGACTCTGGGCAGCTCTGTGACCCCTTCAGCTGGGATCTACTAATTTTGTGGGAGGCTACACAGTCATGAACAGGCAGGTCAATTTACACCTGCCCTTGCCGCTCAGTGCACTCCCTCGCTGGCTGTATGGGTGCCAATCTGTGGGAGGCCTTGCCAGCCAGTCTCCCGGCTGGTCACACCCATGCTCGCTAACCCTTGCCGGTCACTTGGTGCAAGTGTGCGTGCTTGCACTGGGTGTTTTTGGGGTGTATATGTGTGCTTTGTGGCTTTTGGCTCTTTGGGGGTGTGGCCTCTTCCCGCGCAATGGAGACTATGGCAAGGAGAAGGAATCGGGACTCCCAGGTTCCTCCTCCCGTTCTTTCCCCAACGCCTCCATTTCCAGACTCTCCTCAGGGGCCTCCGGGCAGTTCTGTGACCCCCTTCAACCAAGGATCCTCCCCCTGTGCGGCCTGCGTTTCAATCATAGGCAGTCTGGTTCCTGTGCGCCCCGCTTCTGCCTCTTTGGGGTCACGCCTTTCCAGCCCACAATGGAGACTACAGAATGGGGAGGGAGTCGGGACTCCCCGGTTCCTCCTCCCGTTCTTTCCCCAACGCCTCTGTCTCCAGTCTCTCCTCAAGGCTCTAGCAGTCAGTCTGCACTCAGTCCCCCAGCTCACATGCACAAGCTGTGTGCGGAGCGCACAAAAGGCAGGTTAATTGATTCCCTTATGCCTGAGCGAGATGGTAGTTGCAGAGTGGGAGGTGGGTTTTCACCCTGGCTCCACTGGCCACCGTGTCAGTTCTCTTCACAAAGTTTTCCTCACCAGTCTTTTCCCAGCCACCAGCCCACCCTGCTGCCGCCTCTACCCAGAGATCAAGGAAGGTGCCTGCCACTTCAATTTTTGCGTTGGCCCTTTAAATGTTTCTTTGCATCCCCAGCCACCTGTCTCTGGCAGAGAGCGCCCCTAAGCTTTTCGGGGTTGCGTTTTGTCTGTATTTTCTTGGTTTTAGCTGCTGTAGTTTAGGGGTCCCTGTTTATGATTCAGACCCCGTTCTTCTCGGGGGAAGCTAACTGGCCATTTCATTTTCCCTCTGGTGATAGTGTCCGTGGGCACCCAGGCCACCCTTTCAAGCCTCCACCACACTTCTCACCCATTGGGATGTGTGAGAGTCGAATCCACTGTCCGCGGCTCCAAGGCTCTTCTCCCACTATGGTTCCATTGTTTTCCAGGTGATTCTAGTCCCATATTTTAAGAGGGTCTGAATGAATCAACCCCACAATTATTGCAAATCTTGAAGTACAGTGATTCTTTTTTTCATAAAGCCAGGTTTAGCTTATGCCAAACATATCTATAATAAAAATTCCATAGAGTAATAATAGTTATCATTCATTTATTAGTTTCCATTTACCAGACACCACATTCAATCTTTTTTTGTAATGTCAATTAAGTCTCACAGCAGCTTTATAAGATAAATAATATTATGTTATAAGTAAACATTATTTTATAGTGATATATACAAGGACATATTGCTACTTAATTAAAAGCTGGTATTTAAACCCAATTCTTTAAAATTTCAAAACACATGTTATTCTCTACACTATACTGCCTTCCAGAAGTAATAATAATAGTTACTCTAAATGTCAACTAGTATTATGTCCCATGCAGTAGGCTAAGAACTTAACATGTGCTTCCTCATAAAATCCTCACAACAACCTCATAAATATTATTATTTCCCATTTTACAGATCAGGAAACCGAAGATTAACAAATAAGTAATATATCACAGAGTATTATTTCCTAAGATGAACTAAAATGGTTGTTCCACTGTAATAAATGACATAATAGATATACATTAAGATTTTAGTGAACAATTAAAGATTAAGATTTAGTGGAAATGTCATTTATATTTTCCCTCCAGATTCTGGTCTCATATTCTAAGCTTTCTAAGGCCTCTCTTAGCTTTCTTGGGCATTCTGTGTTGAGCCTTTAACACTGTAGGTCAAGAGAGCCTCTGACCCATTGTTTAGCCAATATTACTTTCTAGCCCCAGGGCACTTCATAAATAATAGGTTTTTCTGAAAAATGTCTACAAGCAAACAAATCTGGTTTCCTAGAGAATACTGCTCTGAGTGGGTTAACACAGGGTATGGTCTACACAGAACTGATTTTGCTCTTTTTTAGTGTGGAAACCTAATCTAGTATGTTCTTTTCTGAGCTACATAATAATTAAAGAAAAAAGAAACCAACAGAGTCAAGCAGGAAGGAGGGAGGGGTGGGTGGGGAAAGGGAAGAGAAGGGTCAAGTCAAGGAACTTATATCAAGGACTCAAGGACAAAGCCAAAGTGGGGAAGGACTGAGGGAGGGAGATGGGGGAGGGGGCAGAGGAAGGTGGTGGTGGGAAGGCGGAGACAAATGTATTTGAACAAAAATAAATAAATTAATTTAAAAGAAAGAATGCACCACCATATAACTGTTAATACTTATTTTTCCCTCAGAGACATGGTTGTATTTCCTTCTCTTCCCTCTGATGTAATTGCCGCCCACAACCACCCACCAGTATGATTAAATATTCTTTAACAAGAAAATAATAAATCTGAACAAATTCTCTCCACCATCAAAAATTTCAGCAGAAACAGTAGGAAAATTTTTTCTGTTTGGCTTTTGTGATTACATTTAAGACAAAGAAGGGGGGCAGCTCTTGTTCCTTCAAAAGGCTTCTGGGTACTTCCTGTAAATCTAGCTCTCTGCCCTCCCCTTAGAGTGGCCATGGGTAATTAATGTGGTAGGGGTGGGAAAAGGATCAACAGTATATTTCAAAATTGAGTGGGGGGTGGCAGGTATATGTAAGTGACTGTTAAGGTACATAACATTTTATTTTTTGTAGGGAGTGGTTGTTTCTTACCAAAAAGTAACTGACAAGCAAATGTGAGGTGAAATGAAAGATGAGGGTGACCTTCCAGTTTGAGGAAAGTTGAAAGCTGTGGAATTACAAAATAGCCTTGTGTGTAATAAGAATGCTGAGAAGTGATAACTCTTCAGTTCAGTAAATTCTATGTAAGCCCTTTGGCAAATTATATCACACAGCTCTAAAACAACCCAAAGTTGTTAATTTTTTATCATACTATTTAAAGAGGTGATACCATTCTACAGAAATCTGGTATGAGCATTTCTTTCTAATTTATATTAAAAAATTATTTATTATTATTATTCTATTACAGCTGTCTCAATTTTTCCTGTTTTGTCCTCCTCTGCTCATTCCATCCCCCATTCCCACAGTCAATTAACACACTGTTGTCCATCTCTGCTGGTCATTCATACATGTTCTTTGTATAATCCCTTCCTCTTCTTTGAGCCATTGTCCATCTCTGCCCTCCCTCCTAGTCTCTTTCAGTCTGCTTCATGTTTCCATGCCTGTGCTTCTATTTTGTTCATTATTTTGTTTACTACATTCCCGTTATAGGTGAGATCATATGGTATTGTCTTTCACTGCCTGGCCTATTTCACTTAGCATAATGTTGTTCGTTTCCATCCATGCTGTTGCAAAAGGTAGGAGTTATTTCTTTATTTCTGCTGCGCAGTATTCCATTATGTAAATGTACCACAGTTTTTGGATCCACTCATTTACTGATAGGCACTTAGGTTATTTCCACCACTTGGCTACTGTAAATAGTGCTGCTATGAACATAGGGGTGCATAAGTTCTTTTGAATTGGTGACTCAGGATTCTTAGGGTATATTACCAACAGCAGAATCACTGGATCAAAAGGCAGTTCCATTTTTAGTTTTTTAAAGAAATTCTGTACTTTCCACAGTGGCTGCACCTGTCTGCATTCCCACCAACAGTGTACTAAGGTTCCCTTTTCTCTGCATCTTCACCAGCATTTGTTGTTTGTTGATTTATTAATGATAGCCATTCTGACAGGTATGAGGTGAAATCTCATTGTGGTTTTAATTTGCATCTCTCTAATGGCTAGTGATGTTGAGCATCTTTTCATATGTCTCTGGGCCATCTGTATGTCCTCCTTGGAGAATTGTCTGTTCATGTCCTTTGCCCATTTTTTTAATTGGATTGTTTGTCTTCCTGGTGTTGCATCATGAGTTCTTTATAAGTTTTGGAGATCAAACCTTTATCCATGGTATCATTGACAAATATAGTCTCACATACGGTTGGTTCCCTTTTCATTTTGATGATGGTTTCTTTAACTGTGCAGAAACTTTTTATTTTGATGGTTTCTTTAACTGTGAAGAATTTTTTTAGTTTGATATAGTCCCATTTGTTTATTTTTTTCTTTTATATCCCTTGCCCTAGGAGATATATCAGCAAAAATACTGCTATGTAGGATATCTGAAATTTTCCTGCCTATGTTTTCCTCTGGGAATTTTATGGTATCATGACTTATATTTAAGTCTTTTATCCATCTTGAGTTTATTTTGTGTATGATATAAGTTGGTGGTCTAGTTTCATTTTTGCATGTACCAGTCCAGTTCTCCTAACACTATTTATTGAAGAGGCTATCTTTACTCCATTGAATGCTCATGCCCCCTTTGTAAAATATTAATTAACTGCAGAGATTTGGGTTTATTTCTGAGTTCTCTGTTCTGTCTTATTGATCTATGTGTCTGTTCTTATGCCAATACCAGACTGTTACTACAGTTGCTTTGTAGTATAGTTTGATATCGGGTATTGTGATTCCTCCTACTGTGTTCTTATTTATTAAGATTGCTGAAGCCATTTGGGATCTTTTTTGGTTCCATATAAATTTTTGGGAGGACTTCAAGAAAGATATTGACAACAGAATTGTCATCATAAGAGATTTTAACACCCCACTGTCAACAATGGATAGATATTAAAAAACAAAGAATTAGCAAGGATATTGTGGTACTGAATGACACTCTAGGACTTAATTGATATGTACAGATACTTTCACCCCAAAGAAGCAAAATATACATTCTTTTTGAATGTACGTGGAACATTTTCTAAGATAGACCAAAGGGTAGGACACAAAACAAGCCTCAACAAATTCAAAAAGTTTGAAATCATATCAAGCCTGTACTCAGACCACAATGGATTGAAACTGGAAACCAACCTCAATGAAAAAACTCAAAAAACATTCTTTTTAATTCTTTGAAACTCAAATACGGTACATATGAAGATATTAACACATCTTATCTTCAATGCGTATTTATTACATTTTATACCAATTGTTTCTTAGAGACCTAACTGGGTAGATGGCAATAAAGACAATATATAATTCACTAAAATATGAGCACCCATGTATTTCCCCCCACACTTAAACAAATTACTGCTTAAATCAATCCCAGATTCATTATGCTACAATTAATTTGATTTCTTCTTATGCTGTCCTCGCTGGGAATCAAGATTTATTCTCCTTTGTTGTGTTTTTAAATACATTTTAAAATTTCTCCATGATCTTTCCTTTGGTTGACTAAAAAGTTCAACTCCCCAGCATGTTATTGTGTTTCACATATAACTTTTAAATCATCTGCTGGCTCTCTTTAAACTTTCTCCAAATTCTTTTTGCCTCTCATAACAGTTGTCTGTGTGTGCCCAACAAATCACCACAAGTAAAATGCCATTAAAATGGCAACAATTATGTATTAATATTACTTTTTATAGATCTAGGAGTTGACTGGGCTCAGCTAGCTGGTTTCCCCTCAGGAGTTTCCTGTGTGCTTGCAGTCAGACGATAGCTGGCTTTGGAATCATCATGAAAACTTTCTTTCTCTCATATATGGGGAGTAATACTAGCTGTTGAATATGATCTCAGCTGGAAATGTCAACCAGAACACCCACATATGGCCTGGGTTGGGTTCCAAGAGTGAGGCTCCCAAAAGAGATGGAGAGCCAGACCAAAGCTGTCTTCCCATTTATTATGTGACCTTGGTAGTTATAGAACATCATTTTTACCACTTTTTATTTGTTAGAAACAAATAACTATGTCTAGCCCATGTCCAAGGGGAGAGGAATTAGATGTCACCTCTTGATGGGAGGAGTGATAAAAAAAATTGTAGCCATACGTTAAGTTCATGACACATCTATTTCCTTGGGAAGCCCAAGGTCTTTTCAGAGTCTAGGAATCAAGTGGGGCTAGCCCCAATGGGATAAAGTCAGAACTCAGGGTGGTCTGTCAGGGATTTTAAGGCTGTGGCAATAGCCAGAAAAAAAGTAAGAAGGGGCCCATAGATACCAGCCTAGAGCAGGGAGGGTCAGCACAAGTTGCTGCAGAGAAAAATGGTGATCTCGGAGAAACCTAGACCTGAGGATAGGGATTATTCAAAGAGCACTCAGAGAGCCACTTCTGATGAGCATGGGGTGAGTGTTGTTTTCAGGACTACAATCATGCTATCACCCAGGCCTGACTCAGGGCTCTTCCTAGGAGAAGAACTATGCTGACTACACAGGAGGCTTTCAGTGCCCGCCTCTAATCATCACCCATGTCTCACTGGTAAACAACATTGTCAGAGAGAATGTGTGAAACCACCCAGAAGGGAATAAAGCTGTTCTTAGATGGCTGAGTTTCTGAGAAGTTATCTTAGATGGCGGTGTTATTGAATAAATGGGTCCCTGCTTCTCCACAGGAACAAACTGCAGTTCTCCAAAGATCCTCTATTTACTAATTTAAAGAAAGAATGAGGTTAGGCAGGGGGTAGAGGCAGTGGTTTCTAACTTGAGATAAAAGGAAACTAACTGGACACAGGGGTACTCAGGGTTGGGACCACAGTATCTGCAGACTGACTTCCAAGGGTATACCTGGTAGCTCAAGGCCTAGCACACAGTGTGTGCTCGGTGAACACTTGCTAAATTGAACACAACTGAGAGCCACCACCTTGACCCACGCAATGCAGTCAATGGACAGCTGTGTGGTTTCTATGTGCAGTGAAAAGAAGCAAAGCAGAAGGATTTTAAAATATAAAATGCATTCTCTAAATTCATGTTCACCCTAATAACAGAAATGACTCTTCAGAGTGAATTTATTTTTAGATTGTAATCTCATGCCCAAACGAACACACACACACACACACACACACACACACACACACACACACTACTCCACTGCCAATTACTTTCCCTTAACAGCAGCAGCTCCCTCTGTGAAGTACATGCTACTCCTGTGACAACTGGTGCCATGGTTACCTCCATGTGTGAACGAGTTGTCACACTGACAGAATATATTGACACCATCTCCTTATTGTTCATTCAGACAGTGTTTTTGAACCTCAGGCCATGCAGGGCATTAGGTATAGCAGAGTTGGCAAAGATGCATAAGGTAGAGTCTTGTGCCCCAGAAATGACAACTGAAAAAGCATTCACATCATAACCCACAAATGTAGAGGGAATTTACCTTCTTTAATTGTGTCTTTAACTAATATGACACCTTCCTGTGAAGTGAACAGGAGAGCTCAACATGGCTCAATATAACCTTGTTCAATAGTGCCTCTTCCTCCCAGTCTCCCTAGGGTTGTACAGTAACGGTTGCAGGAGTAATACACTATTCAAACCAGAATCTTTTGAGAGTGATAAGGGAATGCCCCAATCATTACACTGGAATAATTGGAATAAACCAGGACTGCATGGGACAAACCAAGACAAAAAATCATTCTATTGAGTATGAAACCACACACAAAAGGAATTCATTTAAATAAGGGACTGTTTTCAGAGGTGCTGATAGGGTTAAGAGAAACCTATGAGGGATGAGGAAGTACCCAATTGTCACAAAAGCAAGAGAGTTCTGCCACCTCTGAGCCTAAGAGAGTAAGAGAGAGGTTCCAGAGCCTGGTCAGACCTATAGATATGTGAGACGGTTACCCAACAAAACTTGTGCAGGCAAATACAGTTACTTCTAACCCAATGTCAAACAGGGAAGAAGCAGAAAAAAAAATAATGCCAATCTCTTTTTCCACCTTCACTCTGGCCTCTAATTGATACCTTCCATTGACAAAAGGCACCCAGAAGCCAGAGGACAAGGAGCCAGTTGAAGTCCTCAGGCATGATAGCCTCCGCCTCCAGTGCAACAAGGGAAAGACCTCAGTTCTCCATTTAAATGTACTGCCTGCCTTGCCTGTATTATCTGCTGCTAATGGCTACTGGTGTTATAGCCCCAGTCTGCTAATCCTCTCAGCTTCTTTAAAACTCAGTGGCAACTTGGCATTTCCTCAACTCTCAATGGTTACTGATTGATCCTTGGGTCTCTGCCAAGTACTCCATCCTGTCTACTGGCTCAGCTCTACCCCAAGACACAACTGAAAAGTCCCTCATCTCATCCTGCCACAGGTAGTCTCTATGAAAAGTCAATGGGCTACCCAACTTTGAGTCTGTGGCATATAGGAATTGAGATCTGGCAATGCCTCAAAGTTAAACCTAATGTCTTCCTCTGTCTTGCCATGCTGTCCCTCAATCATTCTTGGTGTTACCCTAATTTCTCTAAATCACCTTCCTATATGCTCAACTAAACCTAAAGAGAAAAAAATCATGAACACACAACATCTTAGTTTGTTTTCCCTTTTCTTTTTATTTTCTTTTGGAATATTTGTCTATTTATTTATTTGTCATTTATTTATTTATTTTTAATTAATTTATTTATTTTAAAATACATTTGTCTCCGCCTTCCCCCCACCACTTTCCCTTGCTCCCCTCAATCCTTTCCCTTTGGTTTTGTCCATAAGTTCTTGCTATATGTTCCTTGACTTTCCCCTTCCCTTCCTTTTCCCCTGCCCACCCCTCCCTCCTTCCCTCTTATCTCTGTTGGTTTCTTTTCCTTTCAGTGTTGCTGGTCTTATTTTCCTTGCATCCTTGTATTGTTGGTTAGGTTTCGCTTATAGGTGAGATCATATATTCCTTCCCACTTCCCTCTGGATGGGAAAGGGGATTGGCTGTCTCTCACTTCCCTTGGGTCATATTCTCCTTCTAGCACTGAACAATAAGACTTTGGTTTTGCTGTGTGCACTCATCATATTTCTGTTCTACTCTAGGTCCTCAAGGTTGGATGTGCTAAAGGGGAATGAGGAAGAGGGGTCTGATTTAAATATTGAGGGAATACTTTCTGAAGACCGTAGCCAAACCTACAAGGCTGTTGTCCTGCTTTACAATCATATTTTGTGAGCATGATCATGGTTTTTCTATATTCCTTCTTTAACATTTCTTATCACCAACACACACACACACACATACACAGACATACGTAATCTCATAAAAATTTTAGGCAGTTGAGTATCCTGGGCCAACTAGGATAAAATCACATTCTCAGGAAGATGGTATAGAAAATTGCATCAATATTTTTAAAATATTAATCCCCCTTACAATTTTATGTTCCCACCTACATTCTGGAAGCCTGAACTTTAATGTGAAGGATACTCATACTTACACTAGTGTAGTAGTACAGGAAGCAGTGTGTGAACCTGGATTGGAACCCTATCTTTGTCCCTTATGAGCCATACTACCTTGAGCAAGTCACTTTACCTCTATGAGCTTCATTTTTTTCCTGTGAGAAATGACAATGCTAGTGCTTGCCTGTCAGTGTTGTGGTGGGGGTTAAATGAATTGGCAGAAATCCTGGTTTGTTGTAGATGTTTAAGTGACATTCATTTCCTGCCCTCAGAGCTGTTCCTGAGTAAGAGCAAACATACAACCCCCAGTGCAATTGAAAATGCAGGAGCTAGGATTTCTAGACCTAATATTCTTGGACTCATGGAACTGAGCAAGGTGGGACAGAAACTAGAATTGATTATTCCCTATGGGAAAGACATAGCAGTAGAACTCTGTTAACCCTTATAAATGGTTTTGTTTCCAATGTATGAGAAAATGAGACTCATAGAGATTAAGTAATTTGCCTGAGTGGTTTGCTTCTTGTTAGTAGATACTGAAATGTTTTTCACTAGAAATAATCATTCCTGAAACAAGTTATCTGCCTTTAGTGGATTTGTGGTGCTCTATCCAGGTCCTTCTGTCAGGGCCAATGCTCCCATTTCCATCTGCTGGGACAATCCGCTGCAGACACAGCAGTGTCCCTTGACTACAGGAAGCAGCCTTGAACAATTTAACACCTCTCCTGGGAGTTCACCCTCAGTGTTTGATTTGAAGATTCAAAGGCCCGACTCTCTCAACATCAACTTTGGATGATTCTGGAGGACCTTCGCAAATCCAGAACTCCCTTTAGGATCAGCTGAGGCTTCTACAGGAATCACATTGATGGTTCCATGTTCTATCTTCTCCCCACACATTTCCTCCTGGGTATATCTCCCTAGAGCACTCCTCAACAAACCCCAACACAAAACTTTATCTCACAATAAGTTTTCAGGGAACTCAATCTAAGGTGGAGATTTAAACTTGAGTGTTAGGGAAAACAAACAAACAAACAAAAGTCCACTAGACCTCAGAAACCAAATTTTATTTCAACTGTGTTGTTCAAATGATGATTTGAAAAATGATTGATGGAAGTGGAATAGGAATGGGCAACTCCTAGAAGAAGGCAGAACTGGGCAGAGAAATGATATGTGCTCAAAGTCTCAGGAATAAGAAAGGAAAAAGAATGCCCGAATGTGCTCCTTAGTCCAATGACATGCTCAGGACTTTTAAAATTAATACATGGTCTCTAGGATACAGCAGTCTCTGTGTGGTGTCTGCCCAGAAAGGATTTTATTATAGGCATAGCTCTCAACTACAATGTAAGAAGAAAGTAAGAATAATAATAATTAATGACAATATCAACAGTAATAATAATAGCTAACAATTATATAGTGTTTTTCTATGTTGTAGGCACTGTTTTGAGTTCTTCACACATATTAACTCATTTAACCTTAAAAGCAACCCTATGAAATAGTCATTGCTATTATCACTATTATGAGGAAATTGAAGCATAAAATGGCCTAGTAATTTGTACATGGTCATGTAGCTAGTGTGCTGGGTTTTTCTTAGATTATTTAGCTCCGTGGTTGTTGTTCATAACCAGTGTGGCCTAAGGAGGAAAGGCAACAACCCTCATATGGAAGGAGGATATCCCAGAAGTTTAATCCTGGTACCCAGTGCGGAAGCCACCAGTCCCAAGAGCCACAATGGCCGCACAAAGACATAACCATCAATCCTTAGCTCCCAAGCACATTGACAATTAAGTACTTAGCTACTGAGAAAGAAAAAGAGCCTATCTTCATTATATACCCTGAGATGTTTTGGTTAGATATGTATTTACTTGGGGTATAAAAATCTTATTTTACATATAGCGTAATGTTTTATTTTTAAACATTGAATTCCAAACCCTAGAACATTGAAGGGGCATAATAGTAAATCAACATCTTGGTGCTACTGTTAGCAGCATTACTTTGCACAGAATAAATGAAGGGGAAGTTTTCATTGTGTATTGGGGATTCACTCATAACTGGCAATCATCTTCAGAAAGTTTTGCAAAGAGTCATCATCAATCATAGTACTTACATTCCAATAGTGAGTGGTCGGCCCATTTGTCACCTACATCAGTTAATTTAACCAAAGAGTTCTCCATTAACCTCAGTTAATTTAATCAAAGATTTCTCCATTAACCTTTGCTAAGAAGCCCAGGAGGAGTACTACTCAACCAGCATTTGAACAATTAATGGCATATTCTCCTTACTGCTTTTGTTCCTGTTATACATTTGAACTAAGCATAAATCAATGCTTAGTTCACATTTAGGATCTGAGTTTCCTGGTCCCCAGCCCCAGCTGAGCTCTCAGCTGACAGCCACTATCAAAGGTCTGGAGCTAATTTTATACATACCAGAATATTCAAATAGATGAAAGTTCTGAGACACTGAAATAACAAAAGGTATGTATCAACCATCTATTGCTGTGAACAAACCACTCCAAAACCTAGTGGCTTCAACAACAATAATCATTGATTTTGCTCTTGAATTTGCATTTTTAAAAGGGCTGGACAGGAATGGGTCCTCTCTGCATTATGCAGCATCAGGTAAGCCAGCTCAGCTGGGGGCGGAAAATTCATTTTCAAAATGGTTCACTAACATGGCTAGTAACTTGGTGGTGGCTGTCAGCTGAGAGCTCAGCTGGGCCTGGGGACCAGGGAACTCAGATCCTTTCCATAGTAGGCCTCTCCAAAGGATTCTTGGACTTCCCTATGGCATGGTAGCTGGGTTTCAAGCATGAAATGAATCCAAGAGTCAAGAAGTAGAAGTGTCAATTTTTTTAATCTTCACCCATGGATATGTTTATTGATTTTGGAGAGAAAGGGAGAAAGAGAAGGAAGGAGAAAGAGAGAAAGAAACATAGATATAAGAGAAAAACATCAACTGGTTACCTCCCAAATGTGCCTGGACCAAGGATCAAACCTGTCACCTAGGTATGTGACCTGACCAGGAATTGAACCCACAACCTTTTGGTGCATGGGACGATGCTCCAAACAACTGAGAAATCTGGCCAGGGCAGCAGTGTCAATATCAGTCTGGGCCTAGAAACTGACACATCATCACTTCTAGTATATTTTATTGAACAATTAGTCCCAAAGTCCAAATTCAGGAAGAGGGAACATAGGCCACCACCATTCAATGGGAGGACAGTTCAAGAATGTTTGGGTTATGATTTATAATCACCACAAAATGGTAGTAACAGAATGTCATATATGTAACATCTCTTATTCCATATTCTTTTTTGGATATATGAGAAAAACAGTTCAGAGAGGTAGTTATTTCCCAAGAACACACAGCAGGACAGTTACAGAGCCAAGCCTAGAACACAGGTCCTGATTCCTGGCTTTGTTCATCACACTGAAAAGCAGGGCACTTTACTCAAATTTCTTCAGAAATTCTATGTACAAAGCACTCTGTAGAATTTTTGAAAATGGTTCTTTAAAAATTACACCTAGTTGCAAATGGATAAACCCCTCAAAATTACACAGACATTTAACACCATTATAGGGCATTGACATGGTAATATAATAATATAATCATATAATGGCCATAAAAACAATAATGATACATTAATCAGCTTTCACCTGCCATTACTGTGGTACAAGGAAGACAATAATGAACAAAAAACAACAACAACAACAACAACAACAAAAAACTGGTCTTGCTTTCCCAGAGAGTATAGGTTAATAGAAGCTACAGACAGCTAAACTAAAATAAAGTTTGATTTGCTATGATGAGGGAAGTTTATATCATTATGAAACCATATAGAAGAGGAAACTAAAACTTTCATCAACCATGTGGAAGATCTAGATATTCTTCCCAAATGATGAGATGTCTAAACCCAAACCAGAATGATAAGTAAGGGTTATTTAAGACAGAGATTAGAATATTTCAGGCAGAGGAAACAACATATGCAAAGACATTGAGAATAAGATACTAGGTAGTTTAAGAGACTGAATAGATTCACACTATCACAGTGTCTGACATATAATAGATTCTCAATAAATAGTAGTTGAATAAAAAATACACGTGATTCCTTCAGTATGTCAAGCCACTAAGGAATGATTGATTTTCCTTAGTTGTTTCTCAGAACTGACTTTGCAACAGAGATCATTGGTAAAGGAAAGGAACAGGAAGATATGGTGAAACCACCCACATGGTGGCCATACCATACCACATGTTGTTGTTTTCTGGTGGTCATGGATCAGGGACAGCCTAAGAAAGCTTGTTTTCTTACTGGTTCCACCAAAGTTAAGACTATTTGTTTCGGTTTTTAAATACTCAATGCATCCTAGAAAGGCTGTGGACAAACATTTTTGGTGCAATTATGCAATCTTTGTTGTCAGGATGGAATAAATATTTCTCCTTTCTGCAGTAATTGCTAATTATAAACTAGTTGATATAGTTCTCCAATGGCTTTAATTTTCTCTAACAGCCTCTGTCTTTTCTGAACCCTGTAAGAGTGGTTCTCAGGGGTCTCAGCTGACATTCTAGTTTCTTCCAGGGATTGTCCCATGATTACTACTAGAAACTTAGGAAACATGCATTTGACCTCAAGAAGAGATTTTTCTCCATTTTTCAGTACACACTTCCTCCACCCCATCATACATACTGTTCAATTCTCATCTTAGCTCTTTAATTCCTCTCTACAAATATTTGAATCAATTATGTACAAGATGTTGAACTAAGTACCTTGAGGATCTTAAGGATGAATAAGATAGATTGTAAACTCCTTAAAGGCAAGTACTCGTGAGAAATAAAATATGTATGAAATAATGCATTATAACACATGGCAGAGTGTGGTGCCTGGTCTAAGAAAAAGGTCATGTGACAGTAGAAAAGTTTTATTTTCTGGCAAGAAGAATCTGGTAAGACTATAGTGGAAGCAACATCTGAGTTGAAAATTAAAGTGTAAGTAGATAAAATTATATAAAAGGTTTTCATATGAATGGATAATCATCTGATCAAATACTCTTTATCTCCCCTATTTTTTCTGGAGAGTTCAGAGAAATGAGCACTGAACTACATCAACCATGTGGTAAGCAGCTATTCTTCACCAATATTTGTTGTTCATCCCTGTA
Source organism: Pteronotus mesoamericanus (assembly GCF_021234165.1). Classification (NCBI taxonomy): domain Eukaryota; kingdom Metazoa; phylum Chordata; class Mammalia; order Chiroptera; family Mormoopidae; genus Pteronotus; species Pteronotus mesoamericanus. Next base: position 7,919,710 of record NW_026555072.1, read on the forward strand.
GAAAGATTATACTCCATTCTGTTGAACCTATATATGGCCAAGTTACTTGCCTTGATCAATGAGCAGAAATATCAGTTCTGGGTGGAGACTTTATAGATAAGTGTCTTACTCACCAGATTTTCTTTTCCATCTCCCATAGCTCTGGCAATGTTCCAGATGCAGGATGCTCTGCCACCCTGGTCCCAGAAAGAAGGCAGAATGGAATAGAACCACAGTCAAACTACAGTGGATATGCAGCATGAGTAGGAAATAAAACTTTCTTTGTAAGACACTAAAATTTTAGGGTTATTTTTTATGATAGCAAACACCTAACTTTTCCAGTTAACTCAGTGCCTGAAAAGTAATATAATGCTCAAAAATGAGGTAGCAACATATAATTTGACTGTTCACTTGTACCATGAATTTTATGAGGCACTTTACATATATAATTTTACTTAATTCTCACAACTTTACAATGCATAAATTATTACTCCATTTACACAGATGTAGAAACACAGAGTGGTTCATAAACTTGCCCAAGGTCACAGCAGCTAAGAATCATTGCTGGGATTCTCATATTGGGTTGTGTAACAAGACATATGCTCCTTTTATGGTGTTACTTTACCTAGCAAGTCACAAAGATATCACACGTTAACTTTCCAGGCAAACTATGTCCTTTATTTTGAAGTTAGTGATTATGTTACCTAAGCCTGGACTTTGGAAACATTTCATGAAACCTTTTGATGCCAGCTTTATTACTTGATATGTGTTTGAAACATAGACCCCATACCAATAATAAATAACTTTTATAATTTAAAGAAAAGGAAAAGAAGTTAACCCCAGAAACTATTTAAATCCATTGTTCTCCATAACACCTGAGAACTAGTTACTCAGTTTGGATTGTAGGTAGTTTTTTTTTCTTTGTGATAATTGATAAATTCATAGGGTTAGATTTTCTTTAGATATCATAGGACTACAAAAGGAAATGATATAGTTCAATAGAAACAGAGTGGTCCCCAACACTTAGCCTCATCTCTGTGAATCTCTCAGAAATACAGGACTGTGATTGTCTCAACTATCCTGATTTTACAAACTGGAAATTTTACTATGAAAATCCAGAAATTCGTAATCAATGGAACCTAGTATAGTCAAGATACATATTACGCAAATATGCAATGGACGCAGGAAATGAGTCATCAGGAAAAGAGGTGACCTGTTGGAGACATATGCTGAGCCTGGAGCAGAAGGAAAAGAAAGGCTTTAAATAGAGACTCTTACATTTCAGTTTGGTGACCTGATAACTTCTTCTTCCTATTATCCACCTATTTTTTATTCTGGTGCACATCCTCCTCTTGATTCGTTTCTGCAATGGATATGGCTACCTATAGATGATGATCACTGATAGAGAAATTTACATTTTTCTTTTTCAAACATCTAGTACATTTTTGATGTTGAGTTTTTATTTTAAATTTTACATAATATCATTTCCAATGAATAGTTATGTCAGCCATAATGTTAGGGCTTTTAGATGACATTTGGAAATAGTTCTCATTTTTACTGTTTAGTTAGCAGTTTTTATGTTTCTACATGTATATATCTGTGCCACACAAAAAGCACAGAAACAAAGAGGAGAAAAGAAGATATAAGAGAAATGGCATACAAATTGGACTCTGACTATAAAGTCTTGGACCTGACAGCTATGTAATTGATGGAGGGTCAAGTGAATGGCAGGCAGTGGCTGGCAAGACAACCCATCAACCAAGCTGAGCAAGTGATAATGTAAAAATAACAGGCTAAATGGACCAATGTGCTGATGAGTAAAGCATGTTTTTTACTAAAACTTTCAACAATTTCAATTAAATGACTTCTTAGCACATTTTAAAATTTGATATTAAGATTATTTGCCTTGAGCAAGACAGTACATAAAGCTGAGAGCACACTGATGGCTTTGGGGTACAGGAGGTCAAGGGATGGAAGGATCAAGCAAAATAGAAACAATGAATCATGGACATGGACAAGAGTGTGGTGATAGTGGGAGAGGTGGGGGGGTGTGGAAGAGGACATGAGGGAAATTAATGGTAATTGAAAAAATATAATAAAAAATATGGAATCAAGATGGCAGAGGAGTGAGTGGGAGTCACACTGACCTTCTCCCAGACAAATATGGAATTACAACTAAATTGTGGAGAAATCACCTGGAACAAACAACTGAACAATAGCAATAGAGGAGTGTTTCAAACTCGGACAGACAGAAGAATAGGCTTTAACACAACCTAACTGGTAAGGAGTGTGGCAGAGACTGGAGAAGGTCTCCACGGTGCCCACGCAGGGTGCCCACGGGCAGCAGCACCAGACATATATTGAAACAGCCAGTTGGATCCCCTCAGAAGAGCGTGGTGTAAACCATAAGTGGGGATCTCCAGCCTATAGCACCAGAGCCCCAAAAGTACAGATAACAGACAGCTGCAAAAAAATGGCAGGGTTGCCTCTCTGTCAAGAACAGGTGGCAGGAGATGCAAAGAGTCTTTTAAAGAGCCAACACATAAATTATTGGCAGCCACTTACCCTGGGCTACACCAAAGGTGGGGGCAGAGCGGGCTGGAGACACCTGAGCAGACTGGATAAGGAGGCTTTGGGGAGAGAACTGAGAGAGTAGCCAGTGGGATGTCTATACTGACTCATTCCTCATGCTGCAGCAGCCATATTTCTCAGGCAAACCACTCCCCTGATCAGCAGCAGCATGAGAGTACACAACAGCCCTACCCCAGGAGGGAATCTGCCCAAACACGTGGTGCCTCTAAGCTGGCCTACTGAGTGCAGAGTGACTAGATTAACAGCTGAAGAAGACAGCCACAGACAATAGATGCCTGGAGTCTCGAACAGAGTGCCTAAGTCACACAATATCAATATGTGATATCATCAGAGGCAGATCCAGAAAGTAAAAACAGTGGTCTCCTACCATAGAAGTTCACACCACAAAGTCAGGAAATCAAGACAGCTCAACTTAAGAAGTGAAAGCAAAAAAAGAAGAGTCTCACAAATGATGGGAATACAAAGAAACACCCCCCGCCAGTTGAAGGGAAAAGACGAATCCCCAGAAAGAGAACTAAATGAAATAGAGACAAATAAATGATCAGATATTGAGTTCCCAACAACAGTTCTAAGGAATCTCAGTGAGCTCACAGAGAATTACAAAGAAACTACAGAGAAACTATGAGGAACTTACTGTGAACTATATCAGCATTAAAAAGGACATAGAAACTATCAACAAGACACAAGAAGAAATGAAGAATACAATTTCAGAATTGAAGAATACAGTAGAAGGAATCAAAAGAAGCCTAGATGAACCTGATGACCGAATCAGTGAGCTGGAGGATAAGATAGTAAAAAGCTCTGAGAATGAGCAAGAAAATGAAAAAAGACTCAAAAAGAATGAAGAGACATTGAGGTAAATGCAGGACAACCTGAAATGTAATAATACCTGCATAAGAGGGATACCAGAAGGAGGGGAAGAGGAGCAAGGGATAGAGAAACTGATGGAAAAAGTAATGATGGAAAACTTCCCTAACTGGAGGAGAGAAAAAGTCACACAAGTCCAGGAAGCACAGAGGGTCCCATTCAAGAGGAACCCAATGAGGCCCACTCCAAGACACATCATCATGAAAATATCAAAGACAAACAGAGAATCCTAAAGGCAGCAAGGGGGAAAGAGGTAGTAACTTACAAGGGAGCCCCAATACAACTAGCAGCTAACTTCTCAACAGAAACACTACAAGCCAGAAGGGACTGGCAAGAAATATTCCAAGTCATGAAGAGCAAAGTCCTGCAACTGAGACTACTCTACCCATCAAGGCTCTCAAGTAAAATGGAAGGTGAAATAAGGAGTTTCCCAGACAAAAGAAGGCCTCAAAGAATTCACCTCCTCCAAACAAGCATTGCAAGATATGCTAAAGGGAATGCTTTAAGAAGATGAAGAAAAAAAATCTATGAATACCCAGTTCCATTCACAGTCACCAATAGTTGATATTACCAATATTTTAAATACTTAATCTGATCGTGACAATAATGTGTTGTTATTTCATTATTTGTTGAAACTAAACGTGTTTTCATAGATTTCTTGCCTATTTTTATTATTTTTAAAAAAGCTTTAAATGACTTTTTGGTATTCTTTATCCATTTTTTATTAAATGTTTGTAGAATTCTTTTTTCCTCTAAAGAAAACAAAAACAAAAACAAAAATACTATTAACCCTTTTTTTAGATGCGTGGCAAATACTTTCCTATTCTATTACTTGTCCTTTCAATTTTTTATACGTATATTACTATATAGTCTTAAATACTTAATATGGTCATATTGTCAGTATCTTACTTTATAGCTTTGGGTTTGAATATGTTACTTCAGGGTAAGGAAAATATTATTTGAATTTTCTCTGAAAACTCCTTAGATTTTACATATTGATTTTTAACTCACCTGAATTTTTTTGTATAATGTGTGAAATAGGGCTCTATATATATTTTTTCAAGTAATAGTGGTCCATGCACCTTATTTGTTGAATATGACTTATTTTCCCCATTTATATGAAATATCAACTTAATCATATACTACATTGTTAGACAGATATATGCATTTGTTTCTACAATGCTCATTTTATTTCATCTACTTGATTATTTCTGTGCTGGTGTCATGTTGTTTTAATTCCTGAGACCTGATAATAGATTTAAATGTTTTAATATTTTATAATGGATCTCGACATTTAAATAAATAAATAAATAAAATCAACCTGCATTAAAAAAATAAAAAGAAAGAAGGAACTCCCACCTTTTGCAAACATGGAGAGAACTGGAGAATATTATGCTAAGTGAAATAAGCAAGTCTGTGAATGACAAATACCATATGATCTCACCTATAAGTGGAATCTATTCAACAAAATATACTAATGAACAAAATAAACCACAGGCAAGGAAATATGGAGCCGACTGAAAGTGACCAGAGGAAGTGGAAGGAAGTCAATGGTGGAAAGAAGGAGAAGGGACTAAACAGAGAACATGTATGAATAACCTGTGGACAAAAAAAAAAACAGGGTGGGAATTGACTGTGGGAGAGGGGATTGAGGTGGGATGGGTGGGGAGGGCAAGTGGGGAAAGTTGAGACAACTCTAATAGAATAAGCATGATTTAAAAGTAAAACAACACATACTTACCTGGCAGGGGAGATACCATGATCACGAAGGTGGTTTTCCCAGGGCGAGGCTTATCCATTGCACTCCGGATGTGCTGACCCCTGCGATTTCCCCAAATGTGGGAAACTCGACTGCATAATTTGTGGTAGTGGGGGACTGCATTCGCGCTCTCCCCTGAAAAAAAGAAAAATAAATAAATAAAAGTAAAAAACATAAAAAATATATAATAAAAATAAAGAATTTAAAAGCTGATCAGGGATCCAAGATGCCTGCAGAGTAGCTGGAACCTCTGTCCACTTGTTCCCAGATCTGGACTGGTCTTGCAGCTAAACCACATAGCAACTAATTCAAAAATACAGCAGAGGATGAGTGAGAGCATTTGTGAGTGAGTGCCTATGCAGACAAGCATGCATAGTGTGCATGGGTGGGCAAGAGCCTGCCTGCCTGCAGGGCACTCAGGAGCAGGTGGTCCAGGCTCTCACAGCAGTGCAACTGCTGCTGCCGCAGCTCAACCCACCATTTATGGCTGCATAGAACCAGGGAAGCTGTGGAGCAGCTCAGAAGCCATGAACTCCAGGAACAGAGAGATGGCTGGGGAGGTGCTGGCTGCAGAAACAGCACAGAAGCAGCAGTCTTGCTTAAGGCTGAGAACAAGTGGAGGGAGTGGCAAGTGCTCCCCACCACCACCCCATGTTATAGTATCACTGCAGGACTCTTCCCAGAGATATCTGGGAGAGATCCAGGGAAAGACTCTATCTGAAACTGTCAGAGGTCCTGACAAAACAGGCTGTGGCCAGCCCTGATGGAGAGAGACTTAGTGATTTGGGGGGAGGAGGAGAGCATGAAGAGCAGGCTTCCCAGGGTTCAGTGCTGCAGTGTGGGGGCCACAAAGAAACTCTTTTAAAAGAGGAGCTGAGGCAAGAGGAGATTCAGCAGGGACCTGGTCCTCATGTGCATATCCTTGTGTGCACAGCATCCCTGGAAAGAAAGAACTGAAAGGGATAGAGTCATGCTGCAGGGACTATGAGACCGAACTCAGCAGAGTTGATAAGAAACGGAACTGTACGGAGTGGAGATTTTGGGCCCACACCTCCAGCAAGAGAGTGTCAGGCTGGGAACTGGGTGGCCAAGGAGCTAAATGCCTGAGATTTGCTGTAGCCAGCAGGTCCTCTCACAGACAGGGGAGCCCAACTCCCACCTGTGGGATTACAGGCTCCTCAGGTCAGAGAGGCCAGGCTCAGGAGCACCCTGCTGGCTACATTTCCACAAGGGAAAGAAGAAAAAGCTCTGAAAGGGGCTTTTACCAGACACTAAGGGCTACACTGATCCTCAGGATCAGGGATGGGAGATTTTTAGAGACAGGCGCAAAAAGGGGTGTTCAGCACCCTGCCCACCCTTGGCACCTAGACAGAACTTCTATCTGCATAAAGCAAGAAAGAATTGTCCCTTTTACACAGATTGGCCCCTCACAGGAAGCAGGCAGATAATTCACCAGAAACCATACATTATTGGAAAGAATCTAGGACAAACCAAGGCATGTGGTGAAGAGATGGGGAAACACTTCCACCATCTTCCCTGAAGACTGAACAGTATTCCCCAGGTGTGACAAAGGGTATCCCTCCCAATTGCACCAGAGACCCCTTCTGGAGGCATGTGGAGAAGATACTGGCAGTCCTCTCAGGTATCTCAGGTATCACTAAATGAACCACTCCTGGGCCCTGAGTTGATGGAGAGCCAGAAGGGCATAACAGGGACGAGCCAAATCTAAAGTAGACAGCCAGTTCTTATTTTTCTTTTAAATTTTATTTTTTCTTTTGCTACAATTTCTTTCTATTACACTTTATTTTCTTTTGTATATATAACACTGTTTTCTTAATTTTCTTTTAATTAATTTTTTCAAATACATTTGTCTCTGCCTCCCCCCCACCACTTTCCCTTGCCCTCTCCCTCCTTCCCTCCCTCAGCTCTTCCCCTTTGGTTTTGTCCATGAGTCTTTGCTATATGTTCCTTGACTTTCCCCTTCCCTTCCTTGTCCCCGCCCCACATTCCCTCTTGTCTCTGTTGATTTCTTTTCCTTTCAGTGTTGCTGCTCCTATTTTCCTTGCATCTTTGTATTGTTCGTTAGGTTCCACTTATAGGTCAGATCATATGGTATTTGTCTTATGCCCCATGGCTTATTTCACTCAGCAAAATGCTCTCCAGTTCCATCCATGCTGTCGCGAAGTTCAGTAGTTCTTTTTTTCTTTCTGCTGTGTAGTATTCCATTGTGTATATGTACCATTACTTTTTGGTCCAATCATCTACTGATGGACATTTAGGTTGCTTCCAACACTTGGCTATTGTAAATTGTGCTGCTATGAACATTGGGGTGCACAGGTTCTTCTGTATTGGCGTTTTGGGAATCTTAGGGTATGGTCCCAGCATGGGAATACCTGGATCAAAAGGCAGTTCCATTTTCAGCTTTTTGAGGAAATTACACACTGCTTTCCACAATGGCTGCACCAGGCTGCATTCCCTCCAACAATGTACTAGTGTTTCATTCTCTCGACAGCGTCGCCAGCACCTGTTGTTTGTTGATCTGTTTTTGATGGCCATTCTGGCCAGTGTGAGGTGGTACCTCATGGAGGTTTTGATCTGCATTTCTCTGATGGCTAGTGATGCTGAGCATCCTTTCAAATGCCTCTGGGCCCTCTGTATTTCCTCCTTGAAAAAGCGTCTGCCCAGGTCTTTGGCCCATTTTTTGATTGGATCATTTGTCTTCTTGGAGTGGAGTCGAGTGAGTTCTTTATATATCTTGGAGACCAAACCTTTATCTGATGTATCATTAGCAAATATATTTTCCCATAGGGTTGAGTCCCTTTTCATTTTGCTGATGTTTTCTTTAGGTGTCCAGAAGCTTCTTATTTTGATGAGGTCCCACTTGTTTATTGTATCCTTTATGTCCCTTGCTTTAGGAGACATATCAGTGAAAAAATTGCTGCGAGGGATATCTGAGAGTTTCCTGCCAATGATCTCCTCTAGGACTTTGATGGAGTTGCGACTTATATTTAAGTCTTTTATCCATCTTGGGTTTACTTTTGTGTATGGTGTCAGCTGATGATCCAATTTCAATTTTTTGCATGTAACCGTCCAGCTCGCCCAACACCATTTGTTGAAGAGGATATTATGGTTCCATTTTATGCTTCTACCCCCTTTGTTAAATATTAGATACCCATAGAGACGTGGGCTTATGTCTGGGCTTTCTATTTTGTTCCACTGGTCTATGGGTCTGTTCTTCTGCCAGTACCAGATTGTTTTGAGTACAGTGGCTTTGTAGTAGAGTTTGATGTCCGATATTGTGATACTTCCTACTTTGTTTTTCTTTCTCAAAATTGCTGAGGCTATTCGGGGTCGTTTATGGTTCCATATAAATTTTTGAAATGTCTGTTCTATTTCTGTGAAATAAACCATTGGTATCTTAATAGGGATTGTGTTGAATCTATAAATTGCTTTGGGTAGTATGGATATTTGATGATATTAATACTTCCAAACCATGAGCACGGTATATGCTTCCATTTAATTGTGTCTTCCTTAATTTCTTTTTTCAATGTTGTATAGTTTTCTGCGAACAAGTTTTTTACATCTTTGGATAAATTTATGTCTAGGTACTTTATTTTTCTTCTTGCTATATTGAATGGTATTTTTTTTTCTGCTTTCTTCTTCTTCTATTGCATTGCTGGTGTACAAAAATGCCTTTGATTTCTGAATGTTGACTTTGTATCCTGCTGTTTTGCCAAATTCACTTACTAGGTTGAGGAGTTTTTTGGTAGAGTCTACAGGGTTGTCTATGTACACTATCATGTCATCTGCAAACAATGATAGCTTTACTTCCTCCTTTCCTATTTGGATGCATTTTATCTCTTTCTTTTGTCTGACCGCTGTGGATAGGACTTCCAACAAAATGATAAAAGAAGTGGTGAGAGCGGACATCTTTGTCGTGTTCCCGAACTTAGTGGGAAAGCTTTTAGTTTTTGCCCGTTGAGTATGATATTGGCTGTAGGTTTTTCATATATGGCCTTTATTACGTTGAGGAATGCCCCATTTATTCCCATTTTGCTGAGTGTTTTGCGGTATCTTATCGAATGCTTTTTCTGCATCTATCGAGATGATCATGTGGTTTTCGTCTTTTCTTTTATTTATGTGATGTATCACGTTTACTGATTTGTGTAAATTGAACCATCCCTGCATCCCTGGGATGAATCCCACTTGATCGTGTTGGATAATCTTTTAAATGTATTGCTGGATGCGGTTTGCCAATATTTTGTTGAGGATTTTAGCATCTATGTTCATCAGTGAAACTGGCCTGTAGTTTTTTTCTTTGTAGGGTCTTTATCTGGTTTTCAGATTAGCCTGATGCTGGCCTCATAGAAAGAGTCTGGGAGTCTTCCCTCCTCTTGGAGTTTTTGGAATAGTCTGAGAAGGACAGGGTTTAGCTCTTCCTTAAATGTTTTGTAAAATTCTCCTGTGAAACCGTCTGGCCCTGGGCTTTTGTATGCCAGGAGTTTCTTGATGACTGCTTCAATATCCCCAGCTGTTATCAGTCTGTTCAAGCTTTGTGTTTCTTCCTCCTTCAGAATTGGAAGATTATACTTTTCTAAAAATGTGTCCATTTCATCAAGATTTTCAAATTTCTTGGCATATAATTGTTCATAGTAGTTTCTGACGATCCTTTGTATTTCTGTGGTCTCAGTTGTTATTTCTCCTCTTTCACTTCTGATATTATTAATTTGGGTCCTCCATTTTTTCTCTTGATGAGTCTGCTAAAGACTTGTCCATTTTATTTATCTTTTCAAAGAATCAGCTTCTGGATTGGTTGATCCTCTGAATTGTTCTTTTCGTCTCTATGTCATTCAGTTCTGCTCTCATCTTGACGATTTCCGTCCTTCTCCTTGCTCTGGGATTTATTTGTTGTTGTTTCTCCAGTTCTTGAAGTTGTAGTGTTAGATCTTTTATTTGAAATGTTTCTATCTTTTTTAGGTAAGCCTGTATTGCTATGAACTTCCCTCTCAGGACTGCCTTTGCTGTGTCCCATAGGTTTTGGACTGTTGTCTCTTCATTTTCATTTGTTTCCATAATTTTTTTGATTCCTTCTCTTTTCTCATTATTGACCCATTCATTGTTTAGTAGTCCACTGTTGAGCCTCCGTGAGTTTGCAAGTTTTTGAAGTTTCTCTTTGAGTTTGATTTCGAGTTTCAAGGCCTTGTGGTCTGAGAAAAAGTTTGGTATTATTTCAATTTTCCTGAATTTGCTGAGGTTTGCTTTGTGTCCTATCATGTGGTCTCTCTTTGAAAAACTGTCATGAGCATTTGAAAAGAATGTGTATTTTGCTTCTTTGGGATGGAAGGTTCTATACATGTCCCTTAAGTCTCGTTGATTCAGTGTGTTATTCAGCACCACATTATGTTTATTAATGTTTTGTTAGGAAGATCTGTCCATTTTTGACAGTGGGGTGTTGAAATCCCCTACTATCAGTGCGTTGCTGTCTATATCTTTTTTGAAGTCATCCAACAATTTCCTTATAAACTTGGGGGCTCCTATATTGGGAGTATATAAGTTTACAATGTTGATGTCTTCTTGATAGATTCTTCCTTTAAGTATTATAAAGTGCCCGCCTGGGTCTCTTTCATGGCCTTTGTTTTGAAATCTACTTTGTCTGATACAGGTATGGCAACCCCGGCCTTTTCTCATGTCCATTTGCTTGGAATATTTTTTTCCATCCCTTTACTTTCAATCTGTGTAGGTCTCTTGCTTTGAGGTGGGTCTCTTGTAGGCAGTATATGTGTGGGTCCTGTTTTCTTATCCATTCAGCTACCCTGTGTCTTTTGATTGGGTCATTTAGTCCATTCACATTGAGAGATATTACTGATAGAAACTTACTCATCTTTTCTCTTTGTACCTGTGTTCCTCTCTCTCTCATTCTTTTCCTTCATCTGCTTAAACCAGTCCCCTTAGCATATGTTGGAGTGCTGGTTTGTTAGAGATGTATTCTTTTAGCCTTCTCTTGTCTGGGAAACTCCGGATTTCCCCTTGTATTTTAATGGAGACCCTTGCTGGGTAGAGCAGCCTTGGCTGTAGGCCCTTTCTTTTCATGGCTTGGAATATTTGTTGCCATTCCCTTCAGGCTTGTAGTGTTTCTGTTGAGAAGTCAGCTCCTAGGTGTATCAAGGCCCCCTTATTTAGTACTTTCTCCTTCTCCCTTGCTGCCTTGAGGATTCTCTCTTTGTCTTTGATATTTGCCATTTTAATGATAATGTGTCTTAGAGTGGACCTCCTTGAGTCCCTCTTGAGTGGGGTCCTCTGTGCCTCCTGGATCCATGAGACCCTTTCTCTCCTCAAATTAGGGAAATATTCCATCATTACTTTTTCGAGGAATTTCTCGATATCTTGCTCCTCTTCTCCTCCTTCTGGTATCCCTATTATACGGATATTATTGTGTTTCAGGTTGTCCTGCATTTCCCTTAATGCGTCCTCATTATACTTGAGTCATTTTTCCATTTCTTGTTATTTCTGGGAGCTTCTTTCTACCTTATCCTCCATCTCACTGATTTGATTCTCAGCTTCATCCAGCCTGCTTTGGATTCCTTCTACTGTGTTCTTCAATTCAGAAATGGTATTCTTCATATCCTCTTGTGTCTTCTTGATAGTTTCTATGTTCTTTTCCAGGCTGATATAGTTTGCTATAAGATCCTGATAGTTTCTCTGCAGTTTCTCATAGTTCTCTTTGAGCTGGCTGAGCTCATTGAGCTTCCTTCGAACCATTGTTTTGAATTCAGTATCTGAGAGTTCCCTTGCCTCTATTTCATTTAGCTCTCTCTGTGGGGAGTCCCCTTTTCCACTCATTTGGGGGGAACTTCTTTTTCTTCCCATTTTTGAGAGAGTCTGTTAAGTATTTTGGTCCTTTTCTGTCTGCGCCTGCCTCTGTTGATTTCACTTGTTGACCCTATATGACCTTGGGTTGTTTGTTTGAGCCTTCCAGTAGTCTACTGTCTGATCCTGCTTGAAGAAGCTCTGTGACCCCTTCGGTCAGGGCTCGGCTATTTTTTGGGATCTGTCTGCGTTCTCACGCCAACTCCTTGTGCGCGCTCCTGGCATGGCAGGATCCCCCGCCTGCCTGGGCTCGCATGTGCTTGCCATAGACCAGGGGGCTTATTTTCAACCTCGTGGACTCATCTGGGCCCCCTGGCCGGTGAGTTCCCCGGCTCTGGTCAGTTTAGGGACTTCTATTGTGTGTTTTCTCTGCTTATGGCTCTTTTGGTGCGTTCCTTGCCCTCACCAAATGGGGACTACGGAAATGGGAGGAAGTCAGCTCCAGGACTCTCCAGTTTATCCTGTCTCCGGTCTCTCCTGCAGGGATTCTGGGCAGCTCTACTAATTTTGTGGGCCACTCCACAATCCCGAGTGGGCAGGTCAATTTATGCCTGCCCTGCCGCTCTGTGCACACCCTCACAGGCCGTATCAGTTCCAATCTGTGGGAGGCCTTGCAGGCCGGTACAAGCATTCGCCTGCCCACGCGTGTCACAAACACGCTCGCCAACCCTCACAGGTCACTCGGCGCAAGTGTGCGTGCCTGCCCTGGGTGTTTTGGGGCCGTCTATGTGTGCTTTGTGGCTTTTGGCTCTTTGGGGGTGTGGCCTCTTCCCGCGCAATGGAGACTATGGCAAGGAGAAGGAGTCGGGACTCCCAGGTTCCTCCTCCCGTTCTTTCCCCAACGCCTCCATTTCCAGACTCTCCTCAGGGGCCTCCGGGCAGTTCTGTGACCCCCTTCGGCCAAGGATCCTCCCCCTGTGCGGCCTGCGTTTCAATCATAGGCAGTCTGTTTCCTGTGCGCCCCGCTTTTGCCTCTTTGGTGTCGCACCTTTCCAGCCCACAATGGAGACTACAGAACGGGGAAGGATTCGGGACTCCCCGGTTCCTCCTCCCGTTCTTTCCCCAACGTCTCCGTCTCAAGTTTCTTCTCAAGGCTCTCCCAGCCAGTCTGTACTCAGCCCTGCAGCTCACTCGCGTACAGCTGTGTGCGGAGCGCACAAAAGGCAGGTTAATTGATTCCCTTATGCCTGAGCGAGACGGTAGCTGCCGAGTGGGAGGTGCGTTATCAACGGGCTCCACCGGCTGCCGTGTCAGTTCTCTTCACAAAGTTTTCCTCACCAGTCTTTTCCCAGGCACCAGCCCTCCCTGCTGCCACCTCTGCCTAGAGATCAAGGTGGGTGGCTGCCTCTTCTATTTTTGCGTTGGCCCTTTAAATGTCTCTTTGCATCCCCAGCCACCTGTCTCTGGCAGAGAGCGCCCCTAAGCTTTTCGGGGTTGCGTTTTGTCTGTATTTTCCTGGTTTTAGCTGCTTCAGTTTAGGGGTCCCTGTTTATGAGTCAGACCCCGTTCTTCTCGAGGGAAGCTAACTGGCCATTCCAATGTCCCTCTGGTGCTAGTGCCTGTGGGCACCCAGCCCACCCTCTTGAGCCTCCACCACACTTCTCACCCGTTGGGATGTGTGAGAGTCAAATCCACTGTCTGTACGTGGCTCAAAGACTCCTCTCCCACTATGGTTCCATTGTTTTCCAGGTGATTACTCCACTATTTAGTTGCAGTTCCAGTTTGGTCTTGGAAGGAGGTCAGGGTGACTCCCATTCACTCCTCCGCCATCTTCTCTCTCCCATCCCACTTTATTATTTCTCCCCCCTCCAACCTCTCAAAACCATTTTTCTTGTTATTAGTCATCACACATTCTTTTTCCACTTCTGAAAAAAACTTTATTCTCTCTCCACCTTTATTAATCTTTGCTTGTTTGTTGTTGATATTATGGTTGTTGCATTTCTTCAATTTTATCTCTAGATCTTCACTATTTTTCTATTTTGAATATCAAATTTTAATGTTCCCCTCTCCTGCCCCATTTTGCCTTCCTCCTCTCCTGTATTTTTTGTTTGTTTGTTTTAAATTTTAATTTTTCACAGTGTTAGCCACATTTTCATTCCTCACTCTTATTCCTTCTCCCCCTATCCTCTCAAAATCACTTTCCATCCCTCTAGACATAAGTTTTTTTTTCTTTTTTCCTTCTTATTCCCATTCCATTTATATCAATATTTGCTCCTTTATTGTTGATACTGCTGTCGTGGATCTTTTTCTCAAGTTTGGTTCTTAATTTTTCCAGTGTATTTTTTTCAATTTTTTTTAAACATAATACTATACTCTTCCCTTTTTTTTTACTTTATTCTGCTTTCTCCCCTCCCTTTTTTATTTACAATGTAAATTTTCTTTTCTTTCTTTCTTTGCCCTGTTTCTGCTCCTTATTCTTACTATTTCTCCTCCCTCAACCCTCTCAAAATATTTTTTTCTATCAGTACTCTCATATCTGTTTTTCGTTTCTTATAATAGTTTCAATCTCTTTACACCTTTATTAATATTGGCTCATTTGCTGTTGACAGTGTGGTTGTGGATACAAGTTATTTTTGTGGGTGTGGGCCTGTTTCCTGGGTTGCTTGGTTTTGTTCTGGCAACATCTGTAAAACAACATACAAGACGTGGTGGGAGGTGTGACTCAGTCAGCCAGCCACATGGAAGTACCCACCAAAGAATTATCCAACAACAAACAAAACCCAATTACAACCAGAGACCCCACATAAATGGCATAAAGGGAATCCCAAGAGCATCTAGCTCAGGAGATCAAAGAGAATGCACTGCTGAGTGCCACAAGTCTCCTACCACAGGTCACACCGAAAAGACAGGGAGTCAAAGCAGATCAATTTGCAGAAACAAACAAGAAAAGTCACCTAAAATGGGAATACAAAGAAACAACCCCCAATCAAAATTAAAGGAGGAATCCCTAGAAAGACTACTAAATGAAATTGAGGCAAGCAAACAATTAGGCACTGAGTTCAAAATAATCATTATAGGGATGCTCAAGGAGCTCAGTGAGAACTACGAGGAACTTCAAAGAAGCTACAAGGGACTTACTGCAAACTATGGCAGCATGAAAAAAAGCAATGAAAGTATCAGTAAGAGCCAGGAGGAAAAAAAGAATACAATGTCTGAAATGAAGAATACAGTAGAAGGAATTAAAAGCAGGTTAGATGAAGCAGAAAATCAAATCAGTGAACTGAAGGGAAAGGTAGAAAAAAATTCCCAGAGTAACAAAATGAAAAAAAAATACTCAAAAAGAATGAAGAAGAGTTAAGGGAGCAGCAGGACAGCATGAAGTATAATAATATTTGTATCATATGGGTACCAGAAGGAATAAAAAGGAGTAAGTGATAGAAAACACGTTTGAAAAAGTAATGACAGAAAACTTCCCTAAGTTGATAAGGGAAAGAGTCACACAAGTCCAGGAAGAACTGAGGATCCCGATCAAGATAAGCCCAAAGAGGCCCACTCCAAGACACATCATAATTAAAATAGCAAAATTTAAAGACAAGGAGGGAATCATAAAGCCAACAAAGGAGAAAAAGCTAGCACTACAAGGGAACTCTGATATGACTATCAGCTGATTTCTCAATAGAAACACTACAAGCCAGAGGAAATGGCAAGAAATATTTCAACTAATGAAAAAGAAAGGTGCGCAACAGAGACTATTTTACCAAGTAAGGCCCTTATTTAAAATACAGAGTCTCCTCAGTGGACACTGAAACCCTGGTGATAACTAACCTCCCACTCTGCAGCTACCATCTTGCTCAGGCATAAGTGGGTCAATAAACGTGCCTTTTTCATTCTCTGAATACAGCTTGTGCACATGTGGGCTGTGGGCTGAGTGCAGACTAACTGGAAGAAATACAGGATCCCTGGCCAAAGGGGACACACAGCTGTCTAGAGACCCTTGAGGAGAGACTGGAGACAAAGGCATTAGGGAAATAACTGGAGGATTAGCTGGGATTCCCATAGCTGACTCCCTCCGCCATTCCACGGTCTCCATTTTGTGCAGACAAGCAATGCCCCCCAAAAGGCAGAAGCAGGTGTGGGAGCCCCTCAGCCCGCGATTGGGGCGCGATCTGCAGAAATAGTGGATCTCTGGCTGAAGGGGTCACAGGGCTGCCTGTGACCCTTCAGGAGAGACTGGAGACAGGTTCATTGGGGAAAGAACTGGAGGAGTAACTGGGGCGTCCTGCTGTTGAATCCTTCCCCAGTCCATGTTCTCAATCTTGCTCAGGTGGATTACTCTCCTGAGTGACAGCAGCCTATGAGTACATGACAGGCCCACCATCAGGAGGCACTGCTCTGCCCTGTGGTACCTAAGCCTGACAGATCAGGACAGAGTGACCAGATTGACAATTACAGGAGACAGACACAGACAGTAGATTCCTGGAAGGCTCACACAAATGACCGAAGGTCAGATAAGGTCAACAACTGACATCATCAGAGGCAGACCCAGAAAGAAAAGTAAAGAAAAACAAACAAACAAATAAAAAGACCCACCGACAACCATGGAAGTTTAATCCACATAATCAGGAAATCTAGATGGGTCAATTGAAGCAGAAGCAAAAATAAATAAAAAGACTCTGACAAAAATGGGAAGAAAAAGAAGTTGCCCCAAATGAGGGGAAAGGAGGAATTCCCACAGAGACAGCTAAATGAAATAGAGGCAAGGGAACTATCAGATATGGAATTCAAAACAATGGCTCTAAGGGAGCTCAATGAGCTCAGCCTGCTAAAAGATAACTATGAGAAACTGCACAGAAACTATCAGGGATGTACAGGAAACTATATCAACCTGGAAAAGGACATAGATACTATCAAGAAGACACAAGAGGATATGAAGAATACCATTTCATAATTGAGGAACACAGTAGAAGAAATCAAAAGCAGGCTAGATGCAGCAGAGTTTCGAATCAGCGAGCTTGAGGACAAGGTATATAAAAGCTCCCAGAAAGAACACAAAATGGAAAAAAAGACTCAAAAAGAATGAGGAGGCATTTAGGGAAATGCAGGACAACCTGAAACACAATCATATACATATAGGGATACCAAGAGGAAAAGAAGAAGAGCAAGAGATAGAGAACCTGTTTGAAAAAGTAATTGTGGAAACTTTCCCCAATTAGATGAGAGAAAAGGTCTCATGGATCCAGGAAGCACAGAGGGCCTCATTCAATAGGAAACCAATGAGGTCCACTCGAAGACACATCACCATTAAAATGACATATATCAAAGACAAAGAAAGAATCCTCAAGGCAGAAAGGGAGAAACAGGTAGTAACTGATAAGGGAGCCCCAATATGGCTAGCAGATGACTTCTCAACAGAAACATTACAAGCCAGAAGGGAATGGCAAGAAATATTCCAAGTAATGAAAACCAAAGATCTACAAAAAAGACTGCTCTACCCAGCAAGGCTCTGAGTTAAAATAGAAGGGGAATAAGGAGATTCCCAGACAAAAGAAGGCTAAAAGAATACATCTCTACCAAACCAGCACTACAAGATATACTAAAGGGCCTGGTTTAAGAAGATGAAAGAAAAGAGTGAGAAAGAGAAAAACACAGGTACAAAGGAAAAAAATGAATAGGTTTCTATCAATAATAACCCTCAATATAAATGGACCAAATGCCCCAATCAAAAGACACAGGGTAGTTGAATAGGAAAGAAAACATGACCGACACATATGCTGCCTACAAGAGACCCACCTCAGAACAAAAGGCCTACACAGATTGAAAATAAAGGAATGTAAACATTTTTTCCAGGCAAATGGGCAAAAGAAAGAAAGAAAGAAAGAAAGCAGGGGTAGGAAAACTTATACCAGACAAAATAGATTTAAAAACCAAGGCCATAAAAAGGGACCAAGAGGGACACTTTATAATACTTAAAGTCAGAATCCATCAAGAAGATATAAACATTGTAAACTTATATGATCCCAGCATAGGAGTACCCAAATATATAAGGAAAATCTTGAAGGCCTTAAAGAAAGATATAGATAGCAACACACTGATAGTAGGGGATTTTTACACCCTACTGACAAAAATGGTCAGATCTTAAAAACAAAGCATCAACAAGGATATTCTGGAGCTGAATGACACACTGAATCAATTGAACTTAACTGACATATATAGAACACTTCATCCCAAAGAAGCAAAATACCCCATACTTTTCAAATGCACATAGATCATTTTCAAAGATAAACCACATGATAGGACACAAAGCAAGCCTCAGCAAATTCAGGAAAATTGAAATAATATGAAGCATTTTCATGGACAACAGGGGATGGAAACTGGAAATCAACCTCAAAAGAAACCTCAAGAACTTGTAGACTCATGGAAACTGAACAGTACACTATTAAACAATGAATGGATCAATAATGAGATAAGAGAAGAAATCAAAAAATTTCTGGAAGCAAATGAAAATGAAAAAACAACAGTCCAAAACCTACGGGACACAACAAAGGCAGTCCTGAGAGAAAAGTTCATAGCAATACAGGCTTACCTAAAAAAGACAGACACATTTCAAATAATATATTTAACAATACAACTTCAAGAACTGGAGAAACAATGACAAAAAAATTCCAAAGTAAGTATAAGGAAAGAAACAATCCAGATCAGAGCAGAACTGGATGATATGGAGACAAAAAGAACAACTCAAAGGATCAACCAATCCAGGAGCTGGTTCTTTGAAATGGTAAATAAAATTGACAAGCCTTTAAGCAGACTCATCAAGAAAGAAAAGGAGAGGACCCAAAAAAATCATATCAGAAATGAAAAAGGAGAAATAACAACTGATACCACAGAAACACAAAGATTGTAAGAAATTACTATGAACAATTATATGCCAAGAAATTTGAAAACCTTGATGAAAGAGACAAATTTCTAGAAAAGTATAATCTTCCAACACTGAAAGAAAAAGAAACAGAAAGCTTGAACAGACCGATAACAGCTGGGAAAATTGAAGCAGTAATCACGAAACTCATGGCACACAAAAGGCCTGGGCCAGATTGTTTCATAGGAGAATTTTTCAAACTTTTACAGAAGAGCTAACCCCTATCCTTATCAGACTATTCCAAAAAATCAAAGTGGAGGGGAGACTCCCAGACTATTATTATGAGGACAGGATCACCCTAACCCCAAAACAAGATAAACACCCTACAAGGAAAGAAAACTACAGGCCAATTTCACTGACGAATATAGATGTTAAAATCCTCAAAAAAATATTGGCAAACCTCATCCAACAATACATTAAAAAGATTACCCACCACCATCAAGTGAGATTTATCCCAGGGATGCAGGGATGGTTCAATATACACAAGTCTATAAATGTAATATATCATATAAACAAAAGGAAAGACAAAAACCACATGATCATCTCGAAGATCCAGAAAAAGCATTTGATAAGGTACAGCACCCATTTATGATCAAAACACTCAGCACTAAAATCGGTAACAAGACAAGGATGTCTGCTTTCACTACTTCTATTCAATATAGTATTGAAAGTCTTGGCCACAGTGGTCAGATAAGAAAAAGAAATAAAAGGCATCCAAATAGGAAAGGAGAAAGTAAAACTGTCATTGTTTGCAGATGACATGATAGTGTACATAGAAAACCCTGTAGACTCCACCAAATAACTACTCAACCTAATAAGTGAATTTGGCAAAACAGCAGGACACAAATTCAGTATTTAGAAATCAAAGGCATTTTTGTACATCAGCAATGAAATAAAAGAAGGAATCAGAAAAAAATGCCATTCGATATAGCACCAAGAAAAATAAAGTACCTAGGCATAAATTTAACCAAGGAGGTAAAAGACCTATACACAGAAAACTACACAACATTAAAGAAATTAAGGAAGACACAAATACATGGAAGCATATACCGTCTTCATAGATTGGAAGAATTAATATCACCAAAATGTCCATACTACCCAAAGCAATTTATAGATTCAACGCAATTCCTTTTAAGATACCAATGACGTATTTCACAGAAATAGAACAGATATTTCAAAAATTTATATGGAACCATAAACGACCCAAGATGGCCACAGAATCTTGAGAAAGAAGAACAAAGTAGGAGGGATCACAATAGCAGACATCAAACTATATTACTAAGCCACGTATACTCAAAACAATCTGCTACCAGCACAAGAACACACTAATAGACCAGTGGAACAGAATAGGAAGCCCAGAAATAAGCCCAGGCCTATATGGGCAACTAATTTTTAACCAAGGGGACAGACACATAGAGTAATGATAACCTCTTCAACAAATGCTATTGGGAGACCTGGACAGCTACATGCAAACAATTGAAGTTGGATTATCAGCTGATACCATACACAAAAATAAACTCAAGATGGATAAAAAACTTAAATATAAGTCGCAACACCATAAAAGTCCTAGGGGAGAACATTGGCAGGGAACTCTCAGATATCCCACGCAGCAATTTTTTCACTGATATGTCTCCTAATGCAAGGGACATAAAGGAAAGAATAAACCAGTGTGACCTCATCAAAATAAGAAGCTTCTGCGTGGCTAAAGAAATCATCAGCAAAATGAAAAAGGAGCCAACCCTATGGGAAAATATATTCGCTAATGATACATCAGATAGAGGTTTCATCTCCAAGATATATAAAGAACTCACTCAACTCCACTCCAAGAAGACAAATGATCCAATCAAAAAATGGGCAAAGGATCTGGGCAGAAACTTTTCCAAGGAGGAAATACAGAGGGCCCAGAGGCATTTGAAAGGATGCTCAGCATCACTAGCCATCAGAGAAATGCAGATCAAAACCACCATGAGGTACCACCTCACACCGTTCAGAATGGCCATCATAAACAGATCAACAAACAGGTGCTGGTGAGGCTGTGGAGAAAAGGGAACCCTAGTACACTGTTGGTGGGAATGCAGACTGGTGCAGCCACTGTGGAAAGCAGTGTGGAATTTCCTCAAAAAGTTTAAAATGGAACTGCCTTTTGATCCAGTGATCCCGCTGCTGGGACCAAACCCTAAGAATCCCAAAATGCCGATACAAAAGAACCTATGCACCCCAATGTTCATAGCAGCACAATTTACAATAGCCAAGTGTTGGAAGCAACCTAAATGTCCATCAGTAGATGATTGGACCAAAAAGTGATGGTACATATACACAATGGAATAGTACGCAGCAGAAGAAAAAAAGAACTACTAAACTTCGCGACAGCATAGATGGAACTGGAGAGCATTATGCTAAGTGAAATAAGACAAATACCATATGATCTCACCTATAAGTGGAACCTAACAAACAATACAAAGATGCAAGGAAAATAAGACCAGTAACACTGAAAGGAAAAGAAATCAACAGAGACAAGAGGGAAGGAGGGAATGGGGGTGGGGAAATGGAAGGGAAGGGGAAAGTCAAGGAACATATGGCAAAGATTCATGGACAAAACCAAAGGGGAAGAGCTGAGGGAGGGAAGGAGGGAGAGGGCAAGGGAAAGTGGTGGGGGGGAGGCAGAGACAAATGTATTTGAAAAAAATAAAAAATAAATAAAAATAAAAATGGGCAAAGGACCTGAACAGACAGCTCTCCAAGGAGGACATACGGAGGTCCCATAGGTATATAAAAGGATGCTCAACAACACTAGCCATCAGAGAGATGCAAATTAAAACCACAATGAGATATCACCCCACACAAACCAGATTGATCATCATTAACAAATCAACAAAAAAGTGCCGGTGAGGATGCAGAGAAAAGGGTACCCTAGTGCACTGTTAGTGGGAATGTAGACTGGTTTAGCCACTGTGGAAATACTATGTAATGTCCTTTAAAAACTAAAAAATGGAACTACCTTTTGATCCAGTGATTCCGTTGTTGATAATACACCTTAAGAATCCCGAGTCACCAATTCAAAAGAACTTATGCACCACTATGTTCATAGCGATGCTTGCTATTTACAACAGCCAAGTGCTGGAAACAGCCTTAGTGCCCATCAGTAAATGAGTGGGTCAAAAAACTATGGTACATTCACATAGCAGAAATAAAGAAGGAACTCCTACTTTTTGTGACAGTATGGATGGACAGAACTGGAGAGTAAGTGAAATAAGCCAGGTGGTGAAAGACAAATACAATATGATCTCACCTATAAGAGAGACCTAATGAATAAAACAACAAATAAGCAAAATAGAACCAGAAGCAAGGAAAAAAATAACTGAATGACAGAGACCAGAGGGGAAGGGGATAAGCGTGGAAAGAAGAGGAAGGGAGTAGTCATGGAACATATATGAATGACCCATGGATGTAGACAACAGGGTGGGGATTGATTGTGGGAATGGGGGAGGGATAGGTACAGGAGAGCAGAGGGGGGGAATTGAGACAACTTCAATAAAACAGCGATAAAATATTTATTTTAAAAAAGCTGATAGTTAAATTCCATTTTGCCTTTTTATTTTACCTTGCTTAGTTTTAATTTTGAACTGCTTAAAACAAAATAAAAGCATGATAAATACTGTAGTAGACATCCAGTTACCAGTAGTCTTCCTCACACCATAGCCTGCTCTGTGACCCCCATACCTTTTCTGTTCACTCTCAGATAGATTGAAATGCCCTCTTCAATTCCCCCAAACAATTTCACTTCAGTAATTTTACTCTGGAACAATACTCGAAACTTCAGACTCTCCTGAGTCAGAGCCTCTTCCCTCTCTTTGCTGAGCTCTTATCCAGGGGGAAAATCTATACTGAGAAAGACAAGTTTTACTTCTTCTCTAGTTTATTACCTTGAACATTTGCCCTTTTCCCCTCTGTTTGCTAACCACAGTCTCTGACCACTCTGTAATCAAGTTTTGGAAAGAGAGAACGAGAAATAAGGGGAACAAACTTAAGTGGCCACATTGTTAGTTTTGGTTTTGCCTAGCTATGATGAATGTGTAATTTTCTTTCTTGTGGGATACTGCATGGGTTCTTTGCCAAACTAATCCACATCTGTCACTGAGGATGCTCCACCTGCTGCTCCCTGACATAGATGATGCATTTTCCATCTGCCCTTCAGTGAATCTACCTTTGATCCAATGTTCCTTGGCATTCATCCCCCACATATACCTTCTTCCTTTACCCCTCTAGAGGCCCTCTTGGGAAAAATACTTTTAAGTACTTTCAGCCTCACCTACTCTCTCCACTTCTAAATAGTCCATCAGGAACTCTCATCTTTGCTTAGTCATCAACAAGTGTCACTCTCCCCCGCCACAGGCACAGATTGCTTCAACCAGGCCCTGAAAATTTAGATCCCTCAGTACTTTCCAAAATTCTGGAGGTCACATACTAAAATCTTGAAGTAGTCTTATTGATGGCTTTCTCAAAAAAGACTTGAGATCATGAGTAAGGGTCTCTATTTCTTTCCCATGGTGACAGGAAACTCAGTCAGAACTGAGGCCACACCCCATGTTAACATCCGGCTGTTTACATATATTTCCATGTGTGTATATTCCACTAGAACTTGTGTTTGTTTATGATGATTTAGTTCAAATATGATAGATGAAGAGGGGTAAATTATCAGCATTATATGGAAGTTATTTTGGTTCATATGTGATTTTTCCTAGTATGACAATGATTTGAAAAGAACAAGAGCAAGCTTTCTCACAATTAAAGGGAAAGCACACAGAGAGGATATGCAGCAAGGTAGCAGCTAGCAGACCAGATGGGTGAGGTGGCAGCTGAATGGACTGGGTGGCCCCACGTTTGAGTGTGAATAAGCCAGGAGTAACAACAGGGGAGCAAGAGAGACCATGCAACCCAAGGTTCCAATGTGGGAAAAGAAAGCTTCAAAACCTCTAGCTGTAATAAGTTGTGGGGGTTACGGAAGCAGAAGAAACTGCCAGTCTCACAGAAGAGTGCATTGGAGAGACCCACGGGGTCCTAGGATGTACACAAACCCACCCAGCAGGGAATCACAATAGGGAAGCACTGCAAAGTGCACAACTCATTTGTGGGTAGCAGGAAAAGTGACTGAAAGCAGAGTGAGGGCCGAGCAAGCAGCAGTTTTCCATCCCTGACCCCCCCCACATATGGGTTTCCCTGCCCTAGTGAATACCTAAGGTTCTGCCACTTACAACATAACAGGTGCACTAAGACAAAGAAATATTGCCCAAATGAAAGAACAGATCAAAACTCCCAAAAAAGAACTAAGCAATGAGGAGATAGCCAACCTATCACATGCAGAGTTCAAAACACTGGTAATCAAGGTGCTCACAGAAATGGTTGAGTATGGCTGTAATATAAAAGAAGAAGTGGAGGCTGTACAAAGTTAAATAAAGCTAAATATACAGGGAACAAACAGTGAAGGGAAGGAAAAGAGGACTCCAATAAACAATTTGGAGCAGAAGGAAGACATTCAATCAGAACAGAATGAATAAATAAGAATTCAAAAAGAAAAAAAAATGAGGAGAGGCTTAGGAACCTCTGAGACAACTTTAAATGTTCCAACATCTGAATAATAGAGGTGTCAGAAGGAGAAGAGGAAGAGCAAGGAATTGAAAACTTATTGAAAGAATAATGGAGGAGAACTTCTCCAATCTGGCCAAGGAAATAGACATGCAAGTACAGGAAGCTCAGAGGGTCCCAAAGAAGTTGGACCCAAGGAAGCACACAACAAGGCACATCATAATTATATTCTCCAAGATTAAAGATAAGGAGAGAATCTTAAAAGCAGCAAGAGAAAAGGAGACAGTTACCTACAAAGGAGTTCCCATAAGACTATGAGCTGATTTCTCAAAAGAAAACTTACAGTCAAGAAGGGGCTGGAAGGAAGTATTCAAAGTCATGAAAAGCAAGGAACTACAACCTAGATTACTCTATACAGCAAAGCTATGATGTAGAATGGATGGGTAGATAAAATGCTTCCCAGATAAGGTAAAATGAAAAGGAGTTCATCATCAACAAGCCCTTATTATATGAAATGTTGAGGGGACTAATCTAAGAAAAAGAAGATCAAAACTATGAACAGTAATATGACAGCAAACCCTCAACTACCAACAACTGAACCTAAAAAACAAAAGCAAAAACAAACAAACAAAAAACTAAGCAAACAACTAGAACAGCAACAGAACCAGAGAAATAGAGATTACATGGAGGGTTGTCAGGAGCGGGGGGAGGGGGAGAATTGGGGAAAAGGTACAGGGAATAAGAAGCAAAATTGATAGGTACAAAATAGACTGGAAGAAGTTAAGAGTAGTATAAGAAATGGAGAAGTCAAAGAATTTATATGTATGACCCATGGACATTAACTACGGTGGGGAGAATGCTGGAGGTAGGGGATGCAGAGAAAAGGGAGATAAAGAGGAGAAAAAGATAAGACAACTCTAATAGCATAATCAATCAAATATAATTTAAAAAATAAATAAAGAGAAAGCCCCAGAAATCTAAAGACTGTCTTAATTAATTCAGACTTCTATAACAAATTACCACAGAGTGACTGGCTTATGAACAACAGAAATTTATTTCTCACAGTTCTTAAGACTGAAAGTCCAAGATTAGAATGCCTACATGGTTGTATTCTAGTGAGAGCCCTCTTCTTTGCTACACACTTCTTGAATCCTCACATCATGGAAAGAAAGGGCAAAAGTGTTCTCTAGGATGATAATCTTACTTATAGGGCACTAATCGTATTTATAACAGATCTATCCTCATGACCTATAATCACCTCCCTAAGACCCCATCTCCAAATACTATCACATTGTGGGTTAATATTTAAATGTATGAATTTGAGGAGGGCACAAGATACATTCCATTGCAAAGACCTTAAGAATAAAGGTGAAAAATACATACAAAACACTTTCCTTTAGTGCAAGTAGTAGCTAATTTAATTGATTCAGAAACCACCACAATATCTATTATTTTAAACTATCTAAGGAAGTTGCAAAGATATTTATAGGAAAGAAGGAAGGAAGGAAGGAAGGAAGGAAGGAAGGAAGGAAGGAAGGAAGGAAGGAAGGAAAATGAAGGGAGGGAGGAAAGAAGAAAATAAAAATAGAAGAAAATGATGAAAGGAGGGAAGAAAAGTGGGAGGAAAGACCTTAAGTTAAAATTGTCTTTATACTAGATCTGATTTTTAGTTTTGATGAAACTGTTCTCATCATAATTAAATGCCCCCCAATATGTTATATGTCAAAGATCAAAACATGAGTCTCTGGTCAAAAGCAGGCAAGGATCAGCTGATTGCGAGGCTGGGTATAAATATCAATGGAGATTAAACCATGCCAATATTTTTATTAGCATTGTTATGGTTTTTGTTAGTAGTCTAGTTAGAAATTTGCATATGTTTTGAGTGGTCTGCCTCAACTATATTTTTCCCATAAGCGAGTTATAGTGTGTGATTTTGTAGCATAAAAAGTTTTTCAGAAATGCATATTTAGTGTTATAGCAGAAGCCTGAATATATACATACATATGAAAGTTCAGACCTGTATAATAATAAAAACTCAAAATTTAACTTAAAGATAAGTGTTTGCACCCAGCCAGGACCTTTGTAGATGATAAGACTGTGTTTTGGGAACAGTACATGGTCCTTCTTTTCTCTCTCTACCTAATACCTGGTTCCACCTCATCCACAGTACTACTCACAACTTTGGCCCCAGAAATCTCTAGGAATAGAGTCTACTCTCAGTACAGGAGCACCCACAACCTTACTCCACCACCAGAGCAAGTCCCTAACTCTTCACACGTCCTATGGGCTTCCTGGAAGGGGCCAAATAGTTCCCAAAGTCCCATCAGCTATGGGAACTACATATCCAATTTCAAAGACATCTCTTCTTGGAGTTGAGATGAAGGAAGAGCCTTCACAAAACCCCTGCCTTGGAAGGAGTTAGGAGTGACACAGCCAGCACCTGCAAAAGAAATTTTGTTCACAAATTCTCCAGCAACTCCCTATTACTACCTACAGCTTCTATGAAAGTGAAGGGCTTAAAAGTTCCATAAGCAATTCTCATATTTTGACTTTGAAATGTTTTTATGGTATTGTCTTTGGAATACAGGACTTATTGTCTTCATACTTCAACCACAGCTGAAACAAAAGACCTATTTTAAAGTAGGGCACATATTCAAATACTTAAACATACATACACAAGCACATTCACGCAGAAATGTTTGTAGTTTCCTATGATAAATGGTCTACTTTTCCATCCATACACCAACACTATATTGCCTTAATTAGCCTTGTGTGTGTATGTATGTATGTATGTGTGTGTGTGTGTATATATATCTATCTATATATATATAGATAGATATATATATCCTAAATATGATGTAATTATATTACATATCATATATATCTGATATGTGATAAGGCAAGTTCTTTTACTTTTCTTTCAAAATTGTCTTGGTGTTCTGGCTTTTCACTATCTTGTGTGAATGTTAAGTTTATCTTATCAAAACACACAAAAAAAACCTGTTGGGATTTTTATTGAAATAACTTTCACAAACATGTGTAGCTCTCCACCTGGCATCCCATATTAAGTTGTATATATGTGTTATTAAATTTTTCATAGGTAAATATTTCTTGCTCTTGTGAATAGGATTCTTAAAATTACATTTTCTAATTAGTTGTTGCTGATGTATTGAAACTTTGATTTTTAAATTTTATTTTTACCTACTAACCGTGTTGAAATTTCTTAATAGATCTAACAGCTTGTTGAGTGTCTTGAATTTTCTTTGTAAGCAATTAGATTGTCTGAAAATAATGACAAGTGAACATCTTCCTTCTTATTTTTAAAACCATATTACTCTTCCTTGTCTGTTGCATTGCTTACAACCTCTAATACCATGTTAAGTCTAGTGAAAACAGGCAATAGTATCTAGTTACTAAATTTTAAAAGAACACATGCATCACTATTAACTGATATTTGGTGTAGATTTTTAAACTTGCATTCAGAGATCGCCTTTCTTCCAGATTACTCATTGTGAATGGCCTTCATGATAGATAGCCAGGGCCTCTAATCAGCAGCAAAATTGCACCTGGATCACTGCTCTGGGAAAGAGAGGCAGTTAATTGACTTCCTCTAGGTGTCTTAGTAAATCCCTGGCAGAGGCAGTGTTGGGTCGTTCTTTTACTGTGTTTGCTTTGATTACCTACATCTGAAATGCTTTGTTTATTCATCTGCCCCATTTTTGCATTGTTTTGGAATTTTAATTCAGTGTATTTACTTTTTCTTCCCAAGTATATTGTAATGTCCTTGAGGATAAGGACTAAATGGTCCCCTTTATTCATCTCATATCAACCCGTTAGAATATAAACTCTATGACAGAAGGAACTTTGTCTCTTTTATTATTTCTGTTCCCCCAGTGCCTAGTACAGTGTCAAGCATTGTAGGCACTAAATATTTTTTAATGAATGTGTGAGCTTCATGTTCCTCCAACCCCTCACAGACTTCATCCCAGTTCTGACAACTTGCTGTGTGCACTGAATGTGTTCAATAAATGTTGCTGCAATGAGTGAGCTATTCCAGTCCCTACTCTTTCATTTTGATACCACCATTCTTTCACCTGAACATCTCTATTTCTAAACAGCTTAAGTAAACCTTGATGCTGATGTTTTTGTCGATGCCAAAAAAAAATGTTTGACACATGTGGATTATAACTACATGAATTTCAGAGTAGATGACACCCATTTTGATAAGTGCATATGATGTTGCAGCTGATGAAAGAAATGAAAATGGGGCCAAATTGCAGTTTGCTACCTAAGACAATAATCAATCTTTCATCATGCTAATGATCTGTCATGAGACTGTAAAACCACATGAAGACAGGAAACAGGAAAGGCCTCACACTGGCTTTCTGAGGGAATCAACATAATTTGGTTAACTAAACACACCACACTTATCTATGAATGAATTATAGCTAAGTGGAACTTGGCAATTCAATTAAAAATATGTCAAAGCTTTCCAAAAGTGATTACTACTATAACATTGAATAAGGTTACCATGGGCAGAACAGACTAATTGGTAGAGTTAGGTCTATTTTTAAATGTCAAACAACATTTTGCTCCTCTTACTGTGCTGCTCTCTGTTCCTTAACTGGAAACAGTACCTACAAGTTTCTCATTCCCACCATAATTGTCTATCCATATTTGTTTTTTTTTTTTAATTACATCATTGAGTAGAGATACATGGAAATATGACAACCAAGTCCTGGTTCTTCCTCCTATGGGGTGAGAGAGGGGAAAGATTTTGTTTACATGCCCTCATATGCCACTGCCAATTTCAAGTGCTCTCTCTTTCAGCTGCATAAACTCAGTTACGTGTTCACCAGCCCCTTAGCTTAAAGGCAGAAAGCATTCTCCCTGATGCCATCACAGCCCTGATGAACAGTTGTCCTGAATCCATGAGGTCATTCATCAGCCTCCCATGATCCCTAAATATACTTGTATGGACAGAATCTAGATTCCAAACTGTCCTAGTTTGGATTCCCCCAGATTCAAATTCTGAGTCAAGGACCTGAGTGCAAGTAGGTATTTTCCCTTTGGAAGAGATCCTGGAAAACACCAGAAAGGGCATGGGGAAGACAGAAAAGGATAGGAAGCCAATAAAAAGGGCATTATCATAAGTTTCCCACAGGGAGCAATGTGAGCTCAATCCCACTGGGAACTCTGGGAAATAATGTACAACACACACCTCAGTGGTATAGCATTCAAGGTACAAAGATGCTGAGGTATTTACTCAGCCATTCCCATCAGGCATTGACTGAAGGCTGCTCCCAGATTGGCAGTAGTGTCTTACTTATTCTGGCCTGTTATAGGCAAGAGCATAAATGACACAAGTAGCCAGAGAAAGCCTTCAGATGGAATTTCTGGTGTTGAAATCAGGCCAGCATGGAATTAAATACTTAACCCTGAGGACGTAACTGTGGGGCCCTGATATGATCTGCTACCTCAACCAACCAAGGTTAATTTGGTGATTCTATATCTAGGTAGAAGCCTTTTGATCAACCTTTATAGAAGAGAAACTCTGACACAAATCCTCAAAGTTCTAACTATTCCAACTGCACTTGTCACTCCAGTTATTACATGCCAAAACAGTAAATGTAATATTCATTCTGCTATACCAACTCCCTGTCTTCACATTGACAACCTTTGTAGTTTGCAATAGAAATTAAATTCAGAGTGAAAGTGTTCAGCATTCAAGTATACTCCTGTCTCCAGTAAAGTCTATATAGGTAATAACTTATTAGAGTTAGGCAAATAGTTTTCTGTGGGCAAATGTTCTTATTTTAAGAATAAGAGAACTATAAATCCTAAGGCAATTATCTTTGGGAAAGCAGCAAAGTAATAGAAGAAGGAGTATTGTCTTACTTTTAATGAGTTTTTGTAGTATCAAAATAAATCATTACTGACTGAGTTGAGAGGTAATTTCAATATTAGAAACAGATCAGTATAACAATTAAGTTATCATAAATGAAATCAACTTAAACATAAAAACTCTTCTCCAATAACTCAAGATGGCTTTTCCCCTTCAATAGGAGACTAAGTTCTGACTAAATTTTCAAGTCTTAAATGTATCTCTTGAAGTTTTGGGTGCCATTTCGACCAAATGTTCATGACCAG
This sequence comes from Pteronotus mesoamericanus, assembly GCF_021234165.1. Taxonomy (NCBI): domain Eukaryota; kingdom Metazoa; phylum Chordata; class Mammalia; order Chiroptera; family Mormoopidae; genus Pteronotus; species Pteronotus mesoamericanus. The sequence continues at coordinate 7,950,360 of NW_026555072.1, forward strand.
GGACAGGGGAATTGAATTTGGCACGAATAAAATACTAAGGGTGGACAGTGATTCCAAACAGTTATGGGACGGCGGTTCAACCAGAAGTCACTGAAAGAATTCATGTCAGAATTTCAACAGTAATTTTTTCAAAGAACTTTTGTTAACATTGGCTTGAGTTCTCTTCCAAGAAGAAAAATCTATATATTTTTTGTCCTGAATTGTTTTCAACGTGCTTTAAAAAAAATCTAGTTGAATCTCTGAAAAGGTCTAAAGGATGAAAACAGACATAATATTACCATTTTATAGACCTTACCAGTGTGGTTCAGTTTGTTGGAGTGTCATCTCATCCCATATACCAAAAAGTTGGGAATTTGATTCCTGGTCAGGGCACATACCTAGGTTGCAGGTTCACTTTCACTTTCCAGTTGTGGAATGTATAGGAAACAACCAATTTTGTTTCTCTCACCCATCTCTCTCTCTCTCTCTCTCTCTCTCTCTCTCTCTCTCTCTTTCTCTCTCTCTCGCTCAACAAAAAAAATTAACATCTTATAGATGAAGAATCTGAGGCATGGAAAGCTTTCAATGCCTTCAGTGAGATCTCACTATAGCAACAGAGCATGAATGTCACCTCACTCAGCTATTGTATGAGGCTCCTCCTGGAAAAAAAAAAGACAAAACTTAGATCTAAAACTCAGGCACATAAATACTCTATAAATCAACAATAAACTGGCATCTTTCAGAATATAAACTCAAGACAGTGAATCTTCAATAATGAAAATAGCTTAAATAAGGATAGCAGAAATAGGAAGCAGACAAAAACTGCCAAAAATAATCTTCAGGGAATGCTAGATCTAGAGTTGCACAAATATATTCAGGTTGTTTCATATTAGTCCTTGACAATTTCCTCTGTCTATCATGATTGGTGGAAATAAATATATGCTATCCCTAAAGCACAACCCTCAAAGGAAATATCTAATGCTGATAAATAAGTTCTATAATTTCATGTGCTCTCTGAAAAGTAATGACTCTCAGAAACTTTAGAACATTCCAAGAGCAAATTAAGGAAATGGCAATTTATTTAGTGATTTTAATAAAACATGAAAATCCCTGAAGCAAGCAAGTATAATATGGTGGGAAATTTTTACTAGGTAACATCCATATGCTGTTGTCATCTGATCTGAGTAGAACTGACAACACCACCAGATTCATCACTGATTTGGTTGAGTAAGCTCTTTCTCCATTTTGGAGACACTGGAATACTTAAAATTAGTTTTCTTCCAAAGTCTTTATTACAGATAATGTTAACACTGCCTTATCTTATTAGTATCTGAAAAAATCCTGAAGCCATTATTCAATGATACATAGTTCTATATATGGCTGTAGATACACAAGACTATCTGCTCATCTATTTGATACATTTGTAGAATGCTTACTGTGTACAGACACTACTTCTGGCTATTTTAACTGCTGCATTGTAACAGTAGGATGGGTTAGTACATCAAGTGTTTTAAAACTTTAACTAAATGATATTAGGTGAAGAATTAGCTGAGAGGGTAATGTGATCATCGTACTTAGAATATGACCAAAATCAACCATGTACCAAAATAATAATAACTTCAATTTCAAAGAACATATATGCATAACCCATGGACACAGAAAACAGTGTGGTGATGGCCAGAGGGAAGAGGTAGGCAAAGTGGGGGGAAATGGGGACATCTGCAATAATGTCAATAATAAAAATAAAGAAAAAGACATAACTTCTGCTTTGTTAAAACAGAAGATACTCCTAGTTTATTTTCCAGGTGAAAATGGATTTTTCCAATAATAAAGGATCCCTTATCTAAATTGTATTCCTAACTCTTTGTTTCTTTGTTTACCCACCTCCCCCTACTTTGGCAACCACCAGCACCAAATTAATCCCATAGTCACTTTCCTCTTCTGTCCCTAGTCTAACAGTAAAATCAATCACAACAAGGAGATGGGGGACATTTCAAACAGTGGTATTCTGCCTCATGTAGTTCTTCAATTCAGGTAGACATTGCTAATACCTGCTATTTCTTAGTTGCCACTGGCAAAATTCACCTCTGTCCTCCATCTCGCTGTCTAAGTCACATTATTAGTAGGATACAAACTTGCCTTTGCACCACAGATAAAAATAAGCCTTGAATTCTCCATCCTTCAACATAAAATTTTGTCTAACATCTTATCTCCCTTTAGTTCATTACTTTTGATCTTAGGGGAAGAGTGTCCCTCCTCATGTTGAAAGCTTATTTTGTTACCTGGGCTCCAGCCCCTCCTCTGCCACTCTTCCAAGTCAATTTATTCCTTAATCCACTATTTTCTATCTCCACTGTTGGTTTGTCACATAAACAGTTCTGGACTCTTTTTGGTAGAAATCTACTATACAATATACAGGATGGAGCAAAAGTAGGTTTACAGTTTTTCATATGGAAAATATTGATAACAGACAACAGTACGGTGATTGCCAGAGGGAAGGGATGTGGGAAGAGGTATAAAGGGAGGATAAATGAGATGGAAGGACACTTGACTTGGGGTAGTAAATACACAATACAATATACAAATCATGCATTGTAGAATTATATACCCAAAACCTATGTAATTTTATTAAGCAATGCCACCCCCCAATAAATTAAATTTTCAAAAGAAAATAATAATAAATAATACAAGAGCAAACTTGCCTTGGCCTCTGTGGTTCAGTTGGTTGGAGCATCATCCTGTACCTAGAGTGTTACGAGTTCAATTCCCAGTTAGGGCACATACCTAGATTGCGTGTTTGATCCCTAGTTGGTGTGTGTAAGGGAGCCAACTGATCGATGTTCCCTTCTTACATTGATCTCTGTGTGTGTGTGTCTCTCTCTGTCTCCTTAAAAGTAATGAAAAATGTCCTCAAGTGAAGGAAAAAAAGAATAAATCTTGGGTTTCTCATACTCACAACTGTAAACCTGCTTTTGCCCTACCCTGTATGGGAGTTAAAACTCTTAAGCCTTCCTTAGGATTTCTCTTTCTTTGGTTTTCACGACGTACCATCTCCTGACCTACCACTCTGTCACCTACCTATCCTCAGTCGCTGTCACTAACTTCTCTTCAGGATTTTTCTGCTTATAAATGTAACACATTCACATTGCAGAAATTTTTGAAAATATATTTTAAAAGAGTAAAATTAAATTTGCTAAATATAAATAATCTGAGCATCGTGGAGCAGTTCTTTCTAGACCATGTTTTTATAATCAAATTCTAATCATGCTATGTTCATTATCTTGATTGTAGTGATGGCTTTACAGGCATATACATATACCTGTAAATATATCAAACACTTTAATACATACAGTGTATTGTATATCAATTAAGCTGTATTTAATGTAAAATATAAGAAGATATGTATATTATTTAGAAATATAATTAAGGAAATGGAAATTGAGTATTTAAATCTACTATAATTTTTTTAAACCTTTGACAAAGGATGCATTGACATAGGAGAATGAAGAGGGTGGAAAAGACTGCTATGACTAGGATGTAGGACTGAATTCCATATATTTCCTTTATGGGCTGAAATTCTCATTCCTTGGGAAGGTTGTCTCTTTCTATCTGTATGGAAAAAGCACAATCTAACAGACATAAGAACTGAAGAAAGTAATAATTAATAAATAATACAAGAATAAACTCGCCATGGCCTGTGTGACCAGAGCCATGTCTGTGAGAATTTAAGAAATTCAGTCATACTACAAATAATTTTATATTTAGATTTCTTCACATAAGCACTCTGCCATGTTTATTAAAATCCTCCAACTCACGTAATATATGGGATATCTCACAAATATTAAAACCATCTTTGAAGAGATTTTAATTTATTTTCCTGAATATCCAATAATAAAATAATGATTTATTTCTAATGTTTGATAACTATAAATAATATATATGATTAATATTCTTCTGCATAAGTTGCTGTGTACATCCAGGTGGTTCCTTGGGATAGATTCCTAGGAGTAGAGTAATGGAGCGCCAGAGAACCAGCAGCCTTAAGGCTCTTTTTGCATTATGTCCAAATTTTTTCCTGAAATGTTGGGCCATTCACTCTCTCATCAGATGTGGATAAAAATGATCAACTCACTTTATTGTCAACATCTTTATACACTTTAAAAACATCTGTTACCACATAGGTGAGAAAGTATCTTTTGTTTAAGTTTGCATTTTGTACTAAGGGAAGTCAGATATGTTTCTGATATAATTTGTGAGCATAAGTACCTCTTTCTTTCTGTTCACTCATGTCCCAGTTTTCTAAGGAGATATGAGTCCTTTGGTTGCTGATAGGTAGTATATTTATGTCCTAACTATACTAAGCTTTGTCTGCCTTATTACACCATAATTTATTGAACATATCTTACTTGCCTCTATTTTATGAAGTTTTTGATATATCTATAAAATATTTGTATATTTGTTCATTTATTTAACACAAAGCAATTAATCATGATTCCTTTGTGTTTTTTTTTTCCAGTGCTTACAGGCTGAGAAATACTATTCTCAATTCAAGATCAATTCTAATACTACCTATTTTATCTTCTAGGGTTTTTGTGGTTATATTTTTTAACTTTAAATCTATCTGAAATTTACTTTGGCATATGATATAAAATGAGAATGTAACATGATATATTTTCCAAATAATTTTCTCAGCACTCTTCTTGAGTATGCCATCCCTTCCCATTGGTCTATGATATTTATTTGAGCATATATTAGCTTCTTCCATGTGCTAAGATCTGTTTGTAGTCTATCCTTTCATGTTTATCATTTATTCAATATTTTTCAATATTTTTATTCAATATTTTTATCATTCAATATTTTAGTCATAATAATGCTATAGTTTTATGCTACATTTGATACCTAAAAAGCAAGTCATTCCAACTGTTGACATGTTCACATTTCATCAGATTATTCATCATTGCATTTTTCAAAAAAAATCTTCCTATAATATCCAAGAAAAAAATTCCACTGAGATTTTAAAAATTAAATTATCTCTAACTTGTAAGAGGAGCCAAGAAGAGGAGAAGGGAAGACATTTCTGGAGTCCTCAGCTATTGAGAAAGTGAATAAGGCCATAGAGTTCTCTTCCTCCCTCCTCTACACTCAAATGGCCCAGAAACTTCCTCCACCAAAGTTGAACAAGAGGCAATGGAAGTCAAGCCAGAGGAGAGGCTCCAAGGAGGCCACCAGTAGAAGCATTGGGTGTCCCTGGAAGAGGTGAAGACTGGCACCAGGTTCTGTCTAGTAATCCAATTAGAAAGAGAACTTGCTAATCCTCTCCTGGGCCCTTCTGAGCTGGGGAGAAAAGCAGAAGAGGAAACAGCAGAGCTGACCATGGAGCAGTTTGCATGCCCCATGGTCTGTTTGACATTAATGCCTGAATTTCACATGGGGTCACATGCACAGCTTCAAAGGCAGCCAGACTTGTGCAAGATTGCAGGTACCTCCATCCCAAGGGGGCTATGTTGGCAGTGGGAAGCTGGTGGGTGAAGAGGGCTGGAAAGAAGGTGGGGTTTGAAAGAGATCAAAGGATTAGATGGTAAACACCTCATTGCCCTTTGTGGGAGCCAGTGTTTAGACTCCATCACACAGAGGGTATCCAGCACCTGTCAGAGAAGCAGCAAAGACTAATAGCAGATTGCGAGGGAACTCAACTAAGTCTTTTGCTCTTTCCCTAATTCCCTCCTCCTTTCCCCTGCAACACAACAGAGTAGCAACAAGATGACAGACAGAGAAAGGCATCCCAGAGGAGCCACCATGCACCATGTCCCCCCCAGACCCCATGAGCCACAAATATGACAGATCCTGGAGAAAGATAAAAGCTCTGAAGGGTAAATTAAATGTACAGATTTTTAATATCCAAAAAATAAAATAAAGAAATCATCCCAAAATGTACTAAAGGGGTCTGTGACCCAGCAGGGGGGTACTTTTCATATGGCCCAGTTGCAGGAGTGAGGGCTGAGAGTGGAGAAAAATAAAATCATTTCCTATTTGTACCCCACAGAGATGAGACAGCTCAGTAAAACACTTACATATGAATAAGCAAAGAGGAGAAAATAGAAATCATCTGTTATCCCACAAGGCAGCCATAACTAATACCAACCGATGTTTCCCATAGATTTTTATGTGAATTTCTTTTCCAAAAATGCAACTACACTGTATTCAATGGTTTTTAACCTATCTTTTATTCTCAGATATATGTTCTAAACATTTGCATTTTTTAGAAAAGTGTATAGCACAACTTTTAATAACTTAGAATATTTTTTGAGTTGATAATTTACTCAAGCAATGTCATATACCTTTATATTTAAAGTTCCTTCCAGTATTTTAACATTATGTATAATTCTGTAACTGAGCAAACTGGGGCTCAGCCACATGGTGCCTTGACACATGAACCAACAATTAGTGTTTAAGGAAACAGGTTTTTATTAACAGGATTCCAACTTTGACGGTGGTGCTGAGGGCACTCTTGCTCAGAACCCTGTTCTTCTACAAGATGGAGCACTTCTTTTGCTCCCAAAGGCCTATAATCCAAAACAATGCCAGAAGTTCCCATTATTCTTATCTCCTCTTAAGCCAGTCCCACAAACAGGTCTCCATCCCCTCTGGAATGTGCACTTGTGGATTTTAGAGTCACCATCCTCTCACTGCAGCTCTCTCCTTCAGGACCTGGGGTATGTTTATGTTGTCCTCAGCGTCCATGTAATGGTTCAGGAGGCCATGTGCCATATTTCACTGGGTCACGGTGAAGTCCAGGGAGGCACACATCCCAAGAGAGTGGCTTCTCCATATGTCCTTCAGAGAAACAGAAATCTGCAGCTCAACATTCCTGGTCATAGGTCAGCACCAAAAATCTCCCACCAATCCATGCTTGGTTAGGCAGATCCTCATACAGCTCCAACAGCTCTGCCATGGTCTTCTCATTCTTACTCCATACCTTGTGACATACTTTTACTCCAAACCATGTAACTTCCCCCTTACACACCAGACCTCATAGCTGACTCCTATCTATACCTTTCCACTGCCTGGCTGCTCCTCATGACTTCTTCCTCTCTCTCAGCCCATCCTTATTTTAAATGCTTAGCCTGGAACTTCTTATATGATCTCATATACATCCCCTCCAATGAAGTGCCATTTTTGCCAATTTTTCCATATCTTTTACCTTCTTTTGGCTGTCATCTTTAGTCAGGGCAAGAGTTTCCTGTGACATAGGGGCCTCTGCTTCCCCTGGCTATGTCACGAGTCACTATACACTCTTAAGGTCACATATACCTTTCACTCTGGGTAACGATCCTCTCCCCGTCAAGAAAGGCATGGCTATTACCTTACCATTGTTATGAAAAGTATCTTAAATGTCTTATCATCTACTTACTCTTCCCCAATTAAGATTTGTGGGGAATATACTGTGCTATTTTCAGGGGAACCCCTGCTCTGCACCTAATTACAATCCTGCATTGGATATCCTTAGAACTAAATTTTTGTAATTCTCCTTAATTTTTTCCTTAGGGTAAATCCTACTAGTGGAGTTGCTTTCTCAAAGGGTATATACATTTTAAAGCTTTTGCTATGTGCTGCAATTGCCCTTCAGTCTACACACCCACCAGTAGCCAATTAGAGTCTGTTTTTTTCTACATTTTAGCCCATGCTGAGTATACTCCTTTTTGGGGTGTGTCTAATATTTATTTGTGGTACAATATTTTTTCAATGCAATTTTTTGACTACTAGTGATGACTGACATTTGGCTGTTTATTGGTTTTTGATGATGCCTGTGCTGTGCACTGCCTGTTTGTCTTTTTCATATTTTTCTGCTAGTGCACAGCTTTTCTTGTTGTTTTCTAAAAGCTATTTATGTATCTGTTATGTATTGCAAATTCTTCCCAGGTTTTTTATTATTTATGATCTTATTTTCCATTCCAAAATTTAATTTTTTTTAGATTTGACTACATAAAATTATTTAATTATTTATGCCAGGAGTTAACAAACATTTTAAAAGGGCCAGAGAATAAATGCAGGGTGGGGCAAAAGTAGGTTTACAGTTGTTCACATGGAAAACAATACAATAATTCATAAATAATAATACTAGAATAAACTTTGCATAATACTCTGCAGTTCCACCCATGTTGCTGCAAAGGGCAGGAAGACAAATGCCATATGGTCTCACCTATAAATGGAACCTAATCAACAAAACAAGCAAGCAAGCAAAATAGAACCAGAGAAATGGAAATAAAGAACGAACTGACAGTGACCAGAGGGGCGAGGGGAGGGGGATAACAGATGAAAGAAGGGGAAGGGTCAAGTCAAGAAATATGTATAAAGAACCCATGGACAAAGGCAATGGGAGGTAGGGATTGAAAATGGGAAGTAGGGGTGGGTAGGGCAGGGGAGAGTAATGGGAGGAAAATGGAGACAACTGTAATTGAAAAAAAATTAAAAATTAATAAAAAAAGAGTAAACTCTCTATTTTGCATTATCATGGCTGTAAGTTTACTTTTGCCCCACCCTGTACTTTAGGCTTTGCCAGCCTAATGGTTTCTGTTGCAACTCTGCAGAATAAAAGCAGCCATTAAGGATATATCAATGAATGTGCACATCATTATTCTAAATTTGACCATGAATGGGCAGTACTTTCTTTTCCTATGGTTTAAGTTATCTGTGTCATATTTTGAAAGGGTTCAGCACCACAATGATATATTATTTTCTATATTCTATTTTTACTTTTATGGCTTTACTTTTTTTTTTTTTTACATCTCAGGCCTTTCTAATCTCCTATTTTTATTTTTCAGTTAGAGTTGACATGCAATATTATATTAGTTTCAGGTGCACAACATAGCGATTAGGTATTTGTATAACTTACTAAGTGAACATCCTGATAAGTATGTGTGGAATCCAAAACATACAATAAATGAACAAAGTAGAAATAAACTCATGACTTCACTTTTTAAATTTCTAACTTTAACACATTTATAATTAATTCTGTTGATTTAATTTTTTCTAAGATGAGTTAACCATCTTGCCTAAAATCATTTATTGAATAATTTATACTTTCCTAACTGAGTTGATTTGCAAACATCTTTAAATTAAAAAATATGAACACCCACATGCATACAGTGGAATTTTTTTTAATACTATTACTATTCTGGGGATAGTATCATGTCTTTAATTTAGAGTCTTTTTCAGCAAATTTTAATATCTTGTATAGCAACTTCACATCTCTCATACTCTTCTTTTTAGGTCTTAGTTGTTGATTTTCTCTTCCTTTTTTCCAAACTATACTTCAGACTCATTTTATCCAGTTCTAATAAAAATTCCATTTAATTTTGAATGAAATTGTACTAACCTATACATTAACTTTTCAGGGAAACTAACACTCTAAGACAGTGATGTGCACACAGTGAAAGTTACTTTGTCATTATCTTTGGTCTCATTAATTGACTTAATAATCAACAAAAAGAACTTAAAAATACATATATGTAATTTGGGATCAAGTATACTATTTCTTTGAAAATAAGATTCAAGTTTCAAAAATGTTGAAACCCACTGGTATAACCTATTGAAATTTATTATTATTTCTAATTTGTCCTCCATCATCTTATTTTATAATTTCATTCTTTATTTTTAAAATATTTCTCTTAACCTCCCCCAGTATATTCTGTAGCTACCAATTACGCTTCTTTTTTTAATTTAATTTTAATTTATTTTTTTCAAATACATTTGTCTCTGCCTAACCCCCACCACTTTCCCTTGCCCCCTCCCTCCTTCCCTCCCTCAGCTCTTCCCCTTTGGATTTCTCCATGAGTCCTTCCTATATGTTCCTTGAATTTCCCCTTCCCTTCCTTTTCCCCGCACCCACTCCCTCCTTCCCTCTTGTCTCTGTTGATTTCTTTTCCTTTCAGTGTTGCTGGTCTTATTTTCCTTGCATCTTTGTATTGTTCGTTAGGTTCCACTTATAGGTGAGATCATATGGTATTTGTCTTATTTCGCTTAGCATAATGCTCTCCAGTTCCATCCATGCTGTCGCGAAGTTTAGTAGTTCTTTTTTTCTCCTGCTGCGTACTATTCCATTGTGTATATGTACCATCACTTTTTGGTCCAATCATCTACTGATGGACATTTAGGTTGCTTCCAACACTTGGCTATTGTAAATTGTGCTGCTATGAACATTGGGGTGCATAGGTTCTTTTGTATTGGTATTTTGGGATTCTTAGAGTATAGTCCCAGCAGCGGGATCACTGGATCAAAAGGCAGTTCCATTTTAAACTTTTTGAGGAAATTCCACACTGCTTTCCACAATGGCTACACCACTCTGCATTCCCACCAACAGTGTACTAGTGTTCCATTTTCTCCACAGCCTCGCCAGCACCTGTTGTTTCTTGATCTGTTTCTGATGGCCATTCTGACCGGTGTGAGGTGGTACCTCATGGTGGTTTTGATCTGCATTTCTCTGATGGCTAGTGATGCTGAGCATCCTTTCAAGTGCCTCTGGGCCCTCTGTATCTCCTCCTTGGAAAAGCGTCTGCCCAGGTCCTTTGCCCATTTTTTGATTGGATCGTTTGTCTTCTTGGAGTGGAGTCAAGTGAGTTCTTTATATATCTTGGAGATGAAACCTCTATCTGATGTATCATTAGCGAATATATTTTCCCATAGGGTTGGCTCCTTTTTCATTTTGCTGATGATTTCTTTAGCCACGCAGAAGCTTCTTATTTTGATGAGGTCACACTGGTTTATTCTTTCCTTTATGTCCCTTGCATTAGGAGACATATCAGTGAAAAAATTGCTGCATGGGATATCTGAGAGTTTCCTTCCAATGATCTCCTCTAGGACTTTGATGGTGTTGCAACTCATATTTAAGTCTTTTATACATCTTGAATTTATTTTTGTGTATGGTGTCAGCTGATGATCCAATTTCAATTTTTTGCATGTAGCCATCCAGCTCTCCCAACACCATTTGCTGAAGAGGCTGTTATTGCTCCATTTTATGCTTCTGCCCCCTCTGTCAAATATTAGATGCCCATAGAGACCTGGGCTTATTTCTGGGCTTTCTATTCTGTTCCACTGGTCTATGGGTCTGTTCTTGTGCCAGTACCAGATTGTTTTGAGTATAGTGGTTTTGTAGTAGAGATTGATGTCCAGTATTGTGATCCCTCCTACTTTGTATTTCCTTCTCAAAATTGCTGAGGCTATTTGGGGTTGTTTATGGTTCCATATAAATTTTTGAAATGTCTGTTCTATTTCTGTGAAATACGTCATTGGTATCTTAATAGGGATTGCATTGGATCTATAAACTGCTTTGGGTAGTATGGACATTTTGATGATATTAATTCTTCCAATCCATGAGCACGGTATATGTTTCCATTTATTTGTGTCTTCCTTAATTTCTTTTTTCAATGTTGTATAGTTTTCTGCATACAGGTCTTTTACGTATTTGGTTAAATTTATGCCTAGGTACTTTATTGTTCTTCTTGCTATATCGAATGGTATTGTTTTTTCTGATTTCTTCTTCTTCTATTGCATTGCTGGTGTAAAAAATGCCTTTGATTTCTGAATGTTGACTTTGTATCCTGCTGTTTTGCCAAATTCACTTATTAGGTTGAGGAGTTTTTTGGTAGAGGCTACAGGGTTCTCTATGTACACAATCGTGTCATCTGCAAACAACGATAGCTTTACTTCCTCCTTTCATATTTGGTTGCTTTTTATCTCTTTCTTTTGTCTGACTCCTGTGGCTAGGACTTCCAGTACGATGTTGAAAAGAAGCGGTGAGAGCGGACATCCTTGGCGTGTTCCCGAACTTAGTGGGAAAGCTTTCAGTTTTTGCCCATTGAGTATGATGTTGGCTGTAGGTTTTTCATATATGGCCTTTATTACATTGAGGAATGCCCCATTTATTCCCATTTTGCTGAGTGTTTTGATCATAAATGGGTGCTGTATCTTATCGAATGCTTTTTCTGCATGTATTGAGATGATCATGTGGTTTTTGCCTTGTCTTTTATTTATGTGATGTATCACGTTTACTGATTTCCGTATATTGACCCATCCCTGCATGTCTGGGATGAATCCCACTTGATTGTGGTGGATAATCTTTTTCATGTATTGCTGGATGATGTTTGCCAATATTTTGTGGAGGATTTTAGCATCTATGTTCATCAGTGAAACTGGCCTGTAGTTTTCTTTCTTTGTAGAGTCTTTATCTGGTTTTGGGATCAGGGTGATGCTGGCCTCATAGAAGGAGTCTGGGAGTCTTCCCTCCTCTTGGATTTTTTGGAATAGTCTGAGAAGGACAGGGTTAGCTCTTCCTTAAATGTTTAGTAAAATTCTCCTGGGAAACCGTCCCACCCAGGGTTTTTGTGTGCCGGGAGTTTCTTGATGACTGCTTCAATTTCCCCAGCTGTTATCGTATGTTCAGGCTTTCTACTTTTTATTTCTTCAGTGTTGGAAGATTATACTTTTCTAAAAATTTGTCCATTTCATCAAGATTTTCAAATTTCTTGGCATATAATTTTTCACAGTAGTTTCTGACGATCCTTTGTATTTCTGCGGTATCAGTTGCTATTTCTCCTCTTTTATTTCGAATATTACTAATTTGGGTCCTTTCACTTTTATTCTTGATGAGTCTGCTTAAAGGCTTGTCAATTTTATTTATCTTTTCAAAGAACCAGCTTCTGGATTGGCTGATCCTCTGAATTCTTTTCGTCTCTCTGTCTTTTAGTTCTGCCCTAATCTTGACTATTTTCTTCCTTCTACTTGCTCTGGGATTTGTTTGTTGTTGTTTCTCCAGTTTTTGAAGTTGTAGTGTTAGATCTTTTATTTGAAATGTTTCTATCTTTTTTAGGTAAGCCTGTATTGCTATGAACTTCCTTCTCAGGACCGCCTTTGCTGTGTCCCATAGGTTTTGGATTATCGTCTGTTCTTTTTCATTTGTTTCCAGAAATTTTTTGATTTCTTCTCTTATCTCATTATTGACCCATTCATTGTTTAATAGTCTACTGTTCAGTCTCCATGAATTTGCAAATTTTGAAGTTTCTCTTTGAGATTGATTTTGAGCTTCAATCCCTTGTGGTCTGAGAAAAGGTTTGGTATTATTTCAATTTTCCTCAATTTGCTGAGGTTTGCTTTGTGTCCTATCCTGCGGTCTATCTTTGAAAATGTGCCATTACCATTTGAAAAGAATGTGTATTTTTCTCCTTTGGGACATAAGGTTCTATATATGTCAGTTAAGTCTCCTTGATTCAGTGTGTCATTCAGTGCCACAATATGTCTATTAATGTTTTGTTTGGAAGATCTGTCCATTTTCGACATGGGGTGTTGAAATCCCCTACTATCAGGGTGTTGCTGTCTATATCTTTTTTGAAGTCATCCAACAATTTCCTTACAAACTTGGGGGCTCCTATATTGGGAGCATATGAGTTTACAATGTTGATGTCTTCTTGATAGAGTCTTCCTTTAAGTATTATAAAGTGTCCCTCTGGGTCTCTTTTTATGGCCTTTGTTTTGAAATCTACTTTGTCTGATACAAGTATGGCAACCCCGGTCTTTTCTCATGTCCATTTGCTTGGAATATTTTATTCCATCCCTTTACTTTCAATCTGTGTAGGTCTCTTGCTCTGAGGTGGGTCTCTTGTAGGCAGCATATGTGTGGGTCATGTTTTCTTATCCATTCAGCTACCCTGTGTCTTTTGATTGGGGCATTTAGTCCATTCACATTGAGAGATATTACTGATAGAAACTTACTCATCCTTTCTCTTTGTAGTTGTGTTCCTCTCTCTCTCATTCTTTTCCTTCATATGCTTAAACCAGTCTCCTTAGCATATCTTGGAGTGCTGGTTTGGTAGAGATGTATTCTTTTAGTCTTCTCTTGTCTGGGAAACTCCGGATTTCCCCTTCTATTTTAATTGAGAGCCTAGCTGGGTAGAGCAGCTTTGGCTATAGGACCTTGTTTTTCATGACTTGGAATATTTGTTAACATTCCCTTCCTGGTGTGTAGTGGTTTTGTTGAGAAGTCAGCTTCTAGGCGTATTGGGGTCCCCTTCTATGTTCCTTTCTCCTTCTCCCTTGAGGATTCTCTCTTTGTCTTTGAAAGTTGCCAAGTTAATGATGATGTTTCCTGGAGTGGACTTCTTTGAGTCCCTCTTGGGTGGGGTCCTCTGTGCCTCCTGGATCCATGAGACCCTTTCTCTCCTCAAATTAGGGAAATATTCCATCATTACTTTTTCGAGGAGGTTCTCTATCCCTTTCTCCTCTTCTTCTCCTTCTAGTATCCCTATTATACGGATAGTATTTTGTTTCAGGTTGTCCTGCATTTCCCTTAATGCCTGCTCATTATTTTTGAGTCGTTTTTCCATTTCTTGTTCTTTCTGGGAGCTTATTTCTACCTTATCCTCCATCTCACTGATTCGATTCTCGGCTTCATCCAGTCTCCTTTGGATTCCTTCTATTGTGTTCTTCAATTCAGAAATGGTATTCTTCATATCCTCTTGTGTCTTCTTGATAGTTTCTATGTCCTTTTCCAGGCTGATATAGTTTGCTGTAAGATCCTGATAGTTTCTCTGCAGTTTCTCATATTTCTCTTTGAGCTGACAGAGCTCGTTGAGCTTCCTTAGAACCATTGTTTTGAATTCAATATCTGATAGTTCCCTTGCCTCTATTTCATTTAGCTTTCTCTGTGGGGAGTTCCCTTTTCCACTCATTTGGGGGGAACTTCTTTTTCTTCCCATTTTTGAGAGAGTCTGTGAAGTATTTTTGTCCTTTACTTTTCTTTCTGGGCCTACCTCTGATGATGTCAGTTGTTGACCCTATAGGACCTTGGGTTGTTTGTTTGAACCTTCCTGGAGTCTACTGTCTGTGTCTGACTCCTGCTTAGGGCAGCTCTGTGACCCCTTCGGTCAGGGCTGGGCTCTTTTTTGGGATCTCTCTGCACTCTCACGCTGGCTCCTTGAGCGCGCTCCTGGTATGGCAGGATCCCTCGCCTGCCTGGGCTCGCATGTGCTTGCCTCAGACCAGGGGGCTTGTTGGCGACCTCGCATACTCATCTGGCCCTCCTGGCCAGTGAACTCCCCAGCACTGGTCAGTTTACGGTCTTCTATTGTGTGTTTTCCCCGCTTTTGTCTCTTTGGGTGCGTTGCTTTCCCTTGCAAAATGGGGACTACAGAAATGGGAGGAAGTCAGCTCCAGAACTCTCCGGTTAATCCTGTCTCCGGTCTCTCCTCCAGGGACTCTGGGCAGCTCTGCAACCCCTTCGGCCAGGGATCTACTAATTTTGTGGGCTGCTCCGAAATCGCAGGCCGGCGCGTCAATTTATGCCTGCCCTTGCTGCTCTGTGAACTCCTTCTCAGGCCGTATTGGTGCCAATCTGTGGGAGGCCTTGCCAGCCAGTGCAAGCATTCACCAGCCCGCGCGGGTCACACACACACTCACCAACCCTCGCTGGTCACTTGGCACAAGTGTGCGCACCTGCACTGGGTGTTTTGGGGGTGTTTATGTGTGCTTTTCGGCTTTTGGCTCTTTGGGGTGTGGCCTCTTCCTGTGCAATGGAGACTATGGCAAGGAGAAGGAGTCAGGACGCCCCAGTTCCTCTCCCTGTTCTTTCCCCAATGCCTCTGTCTCCAGTCTCTCCTCAAGGCTCTCCCAGCCAGTCCGCACTCAGTCCCCCAGCTCACATGCACAAGCTGTGTGCTGAGTGCACAAAAGGCAGGTTAATTGATTCCCTTATGCCTGAGCAAGATGGTAGCTGCAGAGTGGGAGGTGCATTATCACCCGTGCTCCACCGGCCGCGGTGTCTGTTCTCCTCACAAAGTTTTCCTCACCAGTCTTTTCCCAAGCACCAGCCCACCCTGCTGCCGCCTCTACCCAGAGATCAAGAAGGGTGTCTGCCACTGCATTTTTTGTATTGGCCCTTTAAATGTCTCTTTGCATCCCCAGCCACCTGTCTCTAGCAGAGAGTGCCCCTAAGCTTTTTGGGGTTGCGTTTTGTCTGTATTTTCATGGTTTTAGCTGCTGTAGTAGGGGGTCCCTGTTTCTGATTCAGACCCCGTTCTTCTCGGGGGAAGCTAACTGGCCATTTCAATGTCTCTCTGGTGCTGGTGCCCGTGGGCACCCAGCCCACCCTCTCGAGCCTCCACCGCACTTCTCACCTGTTGGGATGTGTGAGAGTCGAATCCACTGTCCGTGTCCTCAAGGCTCCTCTCCCACTATCGTTCCATTGTTTTTCAGGTGATTACTCCACTATTTAGTCTCAATTCCAGTTTAGTCTTGGGAGGAGGTCAGTGTGACTCCCATTCACTCCTCCGCCATCTTCTCCCAATTACACTTCTTGTTACCTGTACCTTTTCCTCCATTCTCCCCTTTCCCCTCTGCACTGATAACCCTCCATGCAATCTCCATTACTGTGGTTCTATTCCTCTTCTAGTTGTTTGCTTAGTTTTTTTTTTTAGCATCAGTTGTTGATAGTTGTGTTTCTTGTCACATTACTGTTCATAGGTTAGATCTTCTTTTTCTTAGATTATTCCCCTCAACATTTTATATAATAAGCTCTTGGTGATGATAAACTCCTTTTAAATTTACCTTGTCTGGGAAGCACTTAATCTGCCCTTCCACTCTAAATGATAGCTTTGCTGAATAGAGTAATATTGGATGTAGGCCCTTGCCTTTCATGACTTTGTATACATCTTTCCAGCCCCCTGTTGCCTACAAGTTTTCTTTTGAGAAAGCAGCTGACAGTCTTATAGGAACTCCTTTGTAGATAACTGTCTCCTTTTCTCTTGCTACTTTTAAGATTCTCTCGTTATCTTTAATCTTGGGTAATGTAATTATGATGTACTTTGGTGGACACTTCCTTGGTCCAGCTTCTTTGGGACTCTCTGAGCTTCCTGGATCCCCTGGAAGTCTATTTCCTTTGCCAGATTGGGAAAGTTCTCTTTCGTTATTTTTTCAAATATGTTTTCAATGTCTTGGTCTTCCTCTTCTCCTTCTGGCACCCCTATTATTTGGATGTTGGAATGGTTACAGTTGTCCCAGAGATTTCTAAGCCTCTCATTTTTTTTTTTGAATTCTTGTTTCTTCATTCTGTTCTGGTTGAATGTTTATTTATTCTTTCTGCTCCAAATTGTTGATTGGAGTCCTGTTTTCCTTCCCTTCAGGGTTGGTTCCCTATATATTTTTCTTTATTTCACTTTGCATAACCTTCACTTTTTCCTGTTTTGTGACCATACTCAACCATTTCTGTGAGCATCCTGATTACCAATGTTTTGTGTTGGGAAACGCCTGGCCTGGTTTCAGAAGCTGTAACCTGCCTACACGCTGGAGGTCCCCAAGGCTGGAGATAATCAGGAGGCCTTGGAGAAACAGGCTGCTAAGGAGACTTGGCCTATCCCCCTCTGGCAGGGGCTATACCCCTGCCTCTCTTCTTTGCCATGGCTGGTCAATTAGCCCATGATGGGAAAGGGACCTCATGCTGAGGTTTTCAACCTAAGACAGGTGTTGGCCCAATTTTGACAGCAGATGAGAAATTGGAGGACACAGAGAAGGGGCGAAAAGGCCCTCACACCCCTTGTCTTAGCTTGGACACGGCCGGAGTCCTCATTGCAGCCTAGAAGCAATCTCCTTATCTCTTGGTGGTTCCTTCCCCCACCTGGCTCAGGCTTGAAACAATGTGGGGAAAAAACAGCCCTAAATCAGATCTGGCAGATCCTGGGTAATCAGGCCTGAAAATAAATTCTATAGAGTGTGCTCTGTTCCTCCCTCAAATCTCTGGTCAGCTTATGCTGCGAAGGACATTCACATTATTTACATCCCCTCCCTTGTCAAGACATTTGCTTTATTTACACCTTTTACCCTATATCTTTAAGACACGTGTAAGTCTACTTCCCCCTTATCAATAGCCTCTAATGTTGATTCTTGTTCCATCTCAGACCCATGTAAATCACTGATTTCCTGTCACTTGTTTTCCTAAAGGTATCTATTATCTGTGAAACTTATCTTGTGAATGTAACGAGTATACATATGCTTTCCTGTTATACCCCACTGATAAGATTTTCAACAAAAGCCTTGGAAGAAGGGACAACGGGGCCTTTCCCATTAGGGGGATGTGCCATGGCCTTCTCTGGTAGGAGAGAAGTGCCCCCATCTGCTCTCCTGGCAAACAGAGAAGTGTTTGTACATTTGTGTTTGTCCCCCTCATCCGTGACAACCCTGGGACAGGCTCTGCCAGTTTCAGAGCCCTGCTCCCACCTCAGCTGTCCCCAGATGGTTTCCCTAAGATTTCAGGGAGCGCTGTGCTCTCTGCGGTGCTCCCCCTTGGCAGTGTGTCCCCTATAGCTGTCAGCAAAGTGCGACAGTTTTGAACTCTGCATCTGATACGTTGGCTATTTCTGCATTGCTTAGTTCTATTTTTTGGAGCTTTGATCTGTTCTTTCATTTGGGCCATATTTCTTTGTCTCAGTGTACCAGTTACGTTGTTAAGGGGTGGAGCCTTAGATATTCACCAGAGTGCGTCAAGCCACATCCTTGTGTTGTGGTGCTGTGTGGGGGGAGGGGTCAGGGAGGAAATAATACCAGTTGCTCAGCTCTTGGCTGGCTTTCAGTCACTTCCCCTGCTACCCACGGGCAAACCGGGCCTTTCTGGTGCTGATTCCAGGGTGGGTGGATTTGTGTACATTCTAGGACCCTGCTGATCTTTCCAACGAGCTCTCCTGTGAGGCTAGGAGTTTCTCCCACAGCCACCAGAACCCCCACAGATTTTTACAGCCAGAGGTTTTAAGGCTTTTTTTCCCTATGCTGGAACCCTAGGTTGTGTGTTCTGTCTCACTCCCCAGTTGTCCCTCCTGGTGTATCTGCTCACAAATGTGAAACCACCTGGTCCTCCAGGCATTGCCTTGCCATACATCCTCTCCACCCTGGCTGCCCGTCTCCGCCCTTCCTACTAGTCTGGATGAATGTTTCTTCTTTAACTCTGTGGTTGTTGGACTTTCATACAGTATGATTTTCTGGCAGTTCTGGTTATTTTTTGTTTTTAAATTTGTTGTTGTCCTTTTTGTTGTGCAAGGAGGCAACGTGTATCTACCCATGCCTCCATCTTGGCCAAAAGTCCGTGTCTTAATTTTTTAAATTTTTCTTTTCGGTTTCCTTTGTTTCCTGTTTTACGACAATAATTGACTTTAATTATGTTAGTGCTTATGTAGAAGTTACGTTTATAAATAATTTACAATCTATTCAATCTATATGAATTAGAAATTAAATTATAACATTTGACTATCCCCTGTTTTAGCCAAAGTATATATTAAAATCTTACATTTCTAACCTTCACAATCTGGTTCCATCAACCATCTCAGTTTTTATTAATAAAATAATTTATAAAATTAGATCCACCATCTTTTTTAGTAATCATGTATCTTTTAATTTAAAAATTATTTTTTACATTTCTCTTTGATTTTATAATCAGATATTTTATAATATACTATATTTCTACTATTCTGCAGCTATTTTATGAAGACTATATCTTTGTGTGTTCTGTTATAAATATTAAATAGTTTCTTGAAGTTTTCCTCTGGATTCGTTAGTAGATAATTATCAGAAGTTTGTTATTCTTCTGAATCTTCTAGATACATTCCTTTCCCCTTGTTCTGTGATTTTATTCATTTTATTCCTTGGTTCTACACTCTATCCCACGCTAGTGGTAGAATGTCTTTCTGCTCCTTACAACAAAATGACGGGTTGATGTACAAGTTTAAGGAAAATTTAACTCTTTGTACCATGTCAGGAGATGTTTTCTTACCCCACAGTCTGGTTCTCTAGTATTCTGAAATGATATGTTATACGAGAAACTACAATTCCCAACACGCACTGCTAGCTCAGTTCTTCCTACAGTGCTCCCATGTAAATAATGCCCTATAACCCTATTGCTTATGTAAGTACTGCTCCTTCTCACACCCAGTGGAAAAGGACAAAAGATGCCCAAGTTTCTGGCTGGTTCAAGTCATGAATCTTTTTTTCACCCTTGATGGTTTAATTACAATACTGAAAACTTAGAACAAACTAAGTGTTCACCATTCAAAGAATGGTGATATAATATCTATACCTTGGAATAATATAAAACTATTAATAATGATATTTTCAAAAATATGCCATTAAAAAAATTTAAGTAAGAAGTGTGATGTTTTGGTTCTTTTACTATATTTTCTTTTTTAAATTTTATTTTTCAATTACACTTTACATTCAATATTATTTTTTATTAGTTTCAAATGTACAGCACAGTGGTTGAACAGTCACTTACTTTACAAAGTGGTTCCCCCTCAAATCATGAATCTTTATTGACTGAAACGCAGAGTATTTTTTCTCTCTTTTATGAAGCTGTGTTTGAGTCCAAACCCAGCTCCCGTTATCTTGAAATTAGTTTCAGTTTCTTCAAGGATCTGGTATTAGATTATCTATCAGTCTTATTTTCCATGTTGGGAGCTTTATTTCCCCCCTAGGTCTTCATTAGTGAAGATTTTTGTTAGATGTTGAAAGAGGCTTCCCTGGGGAATGCTAGCCAGATGCCACTTTGAATAACAGCAGCAGCAGCTAACATTTACTGAGCACTTACCATGTACCATCCATTTCTTCATTTAATTACCACAATAACCCTCATTTGACCTCTCTAAGACTAATTTACCCAAGGAAACTTTTGTAAGGGTACAGGCTGCTATGTGCATGTATTTAAAGCCATTTGCAAACTCCTAGGCTACCTGGGATTTAAAAAATATATAGTATAGCATATTTTTATGCTTTTCTAAATTTCTTAATCTTTCTGACCCTGACTTAACCCCAAAGATGCCAGTATTTCCTTCTCCTTCCCTTGCATGTTGATATGATACATAACCTCATCAGTTAACTCTGGATTCATCTCTTACATGATATACATCTAATGTCATTCATGCCAAATTAATGGGAATTAAGTAATCAAAGATCCTTTTAAATTATATTAATTGTAGAAATTACATTTTTCAGATACTTGAGTGAATATTTTACTGTTCTGTGTCATTTTTTCAACTTCATGGAAGGTCTTTTGTAAACAATACATGGATTGAATATATTTTCAGGTAGGTACAGGATATAAAATGTTAACAGTTGTAGAGAAGTAATTTACACAAGCACCAGATTCACTAAATAGATGATCACAGAAATTTTAAGAAGGCAAAAACACTACACTCAATTGTTACAGGTTGGATTTTTCTGGAAATCAGACTGAGATGGAGTTAAACATGCAGTGTTGGTTAGGGAGTGAACTTGGGGTCAACAACTGTGGAAAGAAGAATGAAGCAGGATTGAATAGAGGGGCAATTGAGTTGCAATTAAGAATCTACAACAGAGTTTCAGCTAACCCCCTAGAAGAGTTCAATGTTCTCCCCAGCTGGGCCAACTAGTCAGATTGTTATAGTGGCCCATCAATCAGCAACTGAAGTGGGCCACCTGGGAAGGGGATGGCCTTGGTAAGGCTGCTCTCTGCAGCCTGATAAAATCTCTGAAGGTGCTGACATTGAAGGCTGACTGCTGGCAGCAACCTTTTCTTCACTGAAGGGGATCTAGGCAGAGGAGCATCATAGGATCCACCACAAAGATCCTCTCTGGAAAGTCAGTCATTTCAGAGATGGCCAGGCTGCTTCAGTGCATTTCTAATTACTTTAACATTTGCTGTAATTTTTATTACTTTTTAAACTCCTAATAAAATGAAGATGCTGAAAAAATAACTACTTTCAATGGTAATCATGAAATACAAGAACATTTGGGAAAGAAAGAAAACTGATGTTCAGTGAGGACACATTGGCTCAGGCTCTTAATATACATAATTTCATTTTACTAGCCCAAATGTGCTTTAAGCTTATAGATGATAAAAACAGAGAGAAAACTTACCCACAGCTGGTCAATTGTACACTTAGAACTAGATTACCACAAAACTTTTGAGTCATCATGATGGCTCACTTCTGGACTTTGGAGCGTTTTGACAAATGGTAGCAGAGCCTATGACCAGGGAGCCTGGACCAGAGCAGATGGTCTGGATCATGCCCAGAACTACCCAGGAGAGAAGAAAGGGCTGCCCTGCTGTCTCTGGACAAATATATTAGGCATAGGCTTCTTGGAAACAGTCAATGAAAAAGGATCTACTAAATGTATCCCCTCACAAGGGTCTACAATAATCCCAGAATGAGCCTTTCATGCCTTGAGGAACCTAAGTGACAGAATCCATCAATCAATTAATACATTTTTTTTATTGTTCAAGAGCACCTGCCAAGTTCTTGGGCAGCAAAGGAGACATAAAGAGATATAAGAACAGTATGTAACAGTCAAAAAGGCACTGACTCCCCACTTCACTTAGAATAAAATCCAAATTCTTTGCCATGGGTTATAATTCTCACCCTTATTTCCCTCCCATTTCTTGGATATTATTCTTTCTGTTGTTCACTTTGCTCTAGCCACACTACTTTTTTCACTAGCTATTTTATTTGCCTGGAATAACCTTCCCCAAATCTGTATAATAGATTTATTCTCTTCCTCCAGGTTTCAGTTCAAATTTTTCTGTTTCACAGAGGTTTTCTCTGATTCCCATAGCTAGAAATGTCCTCTATTTAATACTGCTTTATTTTCTTCATGGCACTCTTCATTTTTTGAAATTATTTTCTTTGCTTATTTATTTGTTCATTACCTGTCTCCACAAAATATGTAAGTCACATGGGAATTGGGATGTTCTCTGTCCCCAGTACTTAGAACAGTACTTGACATGTAATAGGGGCTCAGATATTTATTAAGTTAGTAAACCAGATAGGAGGCCAGGGTTCCATTCCTAGTTCTACAAGCTGTGGGAAATTGGGAAGATCATTTAACCACTTTGAATGGAAGTTTATTCATCTAGAACAAGAGTTAGCACACTATAGCTCACAGACTAAATATAGGTAGTTGCCTAATTTTATAAATAGCATTTTATTGGAACACAGTCATGCTCATTCATTTATGTATTGTCTAGAGTTTTCATGCTGTAAGAGCTGAGTTGAGTAGTTGAGACAGACACCGTATGGCTCACATACAGTGTCTGTCTCAAAATCTATACAATAAAAGCTTAAAATATATACAATCTGATACTTTAAGGAGAAAGTTTGCTGACATTTGGTGATCATATATTTGCTCTACATTCTCTGCAGCATTTTTGTAATGAGAAAATGAGAAGATGCATGTGAAAGTTTTTGTAAAGTGAAAAATGCTACTCATATAAGCAGGAATTATTAGCTAGGAAGATGACTGTCATGAAGCCACTGCAATAAATCAAGCAATGATTGTGTAAAATAAAGGCACAGGCCATTTCAAGAGGGACTTTAGAGAAGTATGAAATCATCCTTACAGGCTATATTGTAACCATTTAAGGCCAGACAGTTTCATGAGATTCAGGCAGACAGAAGAATATTCACAGAGCCATTGGGATGTCTGACATGCCTTTATTCAAGGGTTGGCAATTCCAAGCACACTGCAAGTTGCATGTCTTTGCACATCACGCTGTATGTCACCTGTCCCCTCTCAGCAGGGAGTCTCAACTCCTTTATATACCAAATATAGACAAATCCAGCAGGAAGCAAACAGATTATACAACAGAGCTTCCTTCTATGCATGTAAGCCCACTCAATGCTATAGGAACTGTTTATTGGATGCAGTCTCAAGGCTATAAAAACACTGCATATCAGGCCCATTCTCAAGGTTATGAGAAACTGCTTCTCTTAGTTGCCCAGACATCTGGATGGCCCAGACTGCCTCCATTTGCCCTACAGGGGCATAGGCTATCCAGCCCCTCCCTGAATATTAGCCCAGCATTGAGGTGACAACCACCTCATGAAAATAGAGGTAAAGAGGAGACAGATATACCTGGGATAAAATTTCCACTCTACCACTTATCAGCTGCGTGCCTTTGGACCCTCACCAACTCTACCTGTCAGGTTCCTCATCTGTAAAACGAGGATATTAAAATTACTTATTCCATAGGATGTGTGAGGATCGAATGACATAATACATGGGAACAGAGACAGCATCTAGCTCATCGTCAACATCAATAGTAATTGTCATCATCATTTTCATCTCTGTTGTCATCATCTAGCTACCTCTCCCACATTCTGAACTAATTCTGTGGCTAAGGAAACATGTTTTTGTACTTGTCCTTTTATATTTGGAGAGGTCTGCAAAAGATACCAAAGGTCTCATTTTCCTCCCTGTTTCTTCTGTATTCATTTATTCTCTCTAGGACTACACCACCCACTTCTGAGAAGACATTTGAACCTTAGCTTCATCCTAGCTCCTTCTCTCCACTACTCCCTACGTAGAATAGACAGCCAATTTTTTACCTCCTGGAACTAACCTCTAGTATATGTGCTCTAGGCTTCATCCATACAGCAAAGGTGTTATTTCACAGGCTAACCAGCTCCTGTCTCACTTGCTATGACAGCTTTCCATGTGGGCACCTGACTCCAGGGAACTCCAGCTCCAGCCCATCCTCCACACAGCATGAGTGTTATCCTCTCAAATAAAATCATGCCACTTCTGTTTTTAAAAAGCTCTGGGATTCTCCACTCTCTGTTTGCTGCATGAGGCTTTTTTAAATCTTTCCACCTGTCTACTATGGAACCTCATCTTCTTATACTTGTGTATTGCCAGTACCCTCCCCACGCCTGTGTTTTAATCACGTGTACCTGCTTGCTGCTCACATAGCTAACCTTCGGAGACAATAGTAACAAAAATTCCCTTTGTTGTAAACAACTGAAATTTGGGGGTTGCATTTTATGCACCATTATCTGAGCAGAAATCTGACTAATGTGACAGAAGTTATAATTAAATAACCAGGTATTGAGCTGAAGCTATAGTATAATTTCACTCCAAAATAAAGTCATGGATTTTTTAAATCACAAATAAATATATATAGAGAGAAATCATATGTGTTGTCTTTGGGCAATATTTCCTAAATGAGTGACTTATATACACATAACTTAATCTCCTTTAAGAAAGGAAATTTAAAAAATACCATAATAAAGTTCTAAAGGATAAAAAAATATAGCTGAATAAAAATGAAAAAGGCAAAGAAATTTGGAGAAAATGGCACTCAATAAAAATCCTGAGAAGAGGTAACACAAAATGAGGACAATTTAGGTTGATTGAATGATTCAATACAAGAAAGCTCAGCAAGATAGACTTGAGTGTATGAATAAGAAGTCCCCAAAAGGGCACAAAAATTAAAAAGAGTGAAAAGCTGAGTTGTGCCCTGGATGTGGATCTGAGCCAGATGAGTCATCTAAAGGAGGCTAGCCCTATGGCTGAGTAAAAAGGCCCAGGTCAAGGAAGAACAGTATTCCCAAGTAGAGGTAGCCACTGAATAATTCCCTCGGGCATTTATCTGAGAGCCTTAATGGATGATTGAAGACCATTTTGCCCACATTAGCTACTAAGGAGATTTGACCCTTAATGAAAGGTACCATCAGGTACATTAATTGCCCAGCTAATGGCCTGACCTCTTTGATAATGTCACGTACATGTTTTTTTTTCCCCCGATTGGCTTTGAAGTGCCCCTGATCCCACAATAATTGCACTTTTTTTCCTCTCACCTTGTTGCTGGGAAGAAAGAAAAGGAAAAAGGGAGGGAGGAAGGAGATGGGAGGTGGAAAGAACAAGGGCTAATTCAATCTAGTTAACTGCTAGATCCCATGTATAAGGCAGTGGTGGTATATAGGAAATTATCCACCAAGGTAAGATGTCCTGTTTAGTTTCAAGGGCCTTGTGTGCATACTCTGAATTACCTTGGCCTTCAGTGTGAATGAGGGGATTTTAAATAGTCCAGGAGTTGAAACCCATATCTAATTTGTAGCAAAAACTCTTTGGATCCTTGGTGGAAAAACACTGGGAACAGGGTAAAACCCACCAGTTAGCATTAGTCATCAAAGGGAGAAAAAAAAGAACATTGTTTCATCCAGTTTTTCTAGGTAATTAATATGACATCATCTAAGAGCCTGTGGTATGAAATGGGTACTAAGTACTATGGAGAGCTGATCTCAGCTCTTTAGGTGATCCATTTCAACATGAACTTTGATAAAGAGAAGAAAATAAATCAAATAGGATATCTTTTCTTATTTAGATATTTTTAAACATTCAATCTGAAAATTATTTCTGATAGAAATAAGATACCAATATCTGCTGAAAAGATCTAACTTTGGGGATTTTCAATTTTTCATGGACCATAAACTTATAAATCATTGCACACAGGTTTGTATATTTGTTTTAAAAAGCTCTTTGTATCTGGAACAAGTTGTACTGAATAAATAAACAAGTAAATAAATAAATCTTTCATATCAACATAAAATGTCCCGGGTATTTTGGAAACGAGTCTTCTTTGATGAGGGTGTCCTAGTCTAGCACACAGACTTCACATAAGTTCAGTTAGTACATAGATAGCCATAGGCTGCAGTGGCACATTTTAGAAAAGAGAGTCTTTATTATTTGTACTAGAAAAACTTTTAATGGTAAAATATGGTAATTAAGGACTTTAAGTTTTAAAAATACCCTAATATTCTAACAATTCCTAACATAATAGAATAAGTAAGTAAAATAAATTTGGGGTGTGAGTAAATCACTTTATTCCATAATCCTCAGTTCCCCATATTACAAGTGAAAGGAATGGACCAGAAGTTTTCTAAGTTCCTTCTTGGTGACCAAGAATCACAACCTCCAAATCCTTATGAATATTAATTGAGGATAAGCCATTCTGATTACATCCAGGGCCCCTCTGATCCCAGTATTTCATTCCCACCCTGTTTCTCACTCCATTTTCTCTTAACTCACACAACTAATCAGGAACACTTTTACTCTACCAGGGCCAATCTCATTGGGACATCCTTGGAAAGGCGAGGCTCCAACTCATTTCTGGACCTCGGCAAGGTTATTCCCCTCATTTGGAATGTCATCCCTAGATCATCCAAACCACACTTTTTTTCTCCAAAATACTGCTCACTGTTCTTTCTTCTATAAATCTTTCCCTGACTACATCAGCTCCAGCTCTTTCATTTCTGTTAATTATTATTTATATGAACTATAGTGTGATTACATAAAGTCTAATATGCATTGTGCATGTTTCATTTAGTTTAAGTATTTGGCTATATAACCAGGAAACTGAGTTTCAAATCTCATCTATATCACTTATATAGTTAGTTAACCTCAATTAACCTCTCTATGTCTCAGTTTCATCACCTATAAACAGGAGATAAAGAGACATGTACTTCAGGAGTTCAGTATTATGGAACCATTTCTGACCATACCATCTTAAGTATTGATAAATCTACTGAGTATGTTTAAAGAAATGTGTTTGGTGGTTTACAAAATCACAACATCATAAAATATTTTTGTGGCTGATGTAAAAGGTTTATTGTATTTCTCTTCTGGCAAGTTATCCTGAAGATCCTTTCATATGTCTGGGTCCTGTGTATGTTCTCTTTGGAGAAGTCTCTGTTCATTTCCTTTGCCCATTTTTTAATTTGATTGTTTGTCTTCCTGAAGTGAAATCGTGTGAGCTCTTTGTGTATTTTGGAGATCATACCCTTGTCCAAGGTATCATGGGCAAATATATTTTCCCACACAGTTTGCTCCCTTTTCACTTGCTGATGTTTTCTTTGGACATACAGAAGATTTTTATTTTGATGAAGTCCTATTTGTTTATTCTTTCCTTTAAGTCCCTTGCTCTAAG
Source organism: Pteronotus mesoamericanus (assembly GCF_021234165.1). Classification (NCBI taxonomy): domain Eukaryota; kingdom Metazoa; phylum Chordata; class Mammalia; order Chiroptera; family Mormoopidae; genus Pteronotus; species Pteronotus mesoamericanus. Next base: position 7,978,105 of record NW_026555072.1, read on the forward strand.
GAACATATAAGTGAAAATATTGCTGCGTGGAATATCTGAGAGTTTCCTGCCAATGTTCTCCTCTAGGATTTTTATAGTACCACAATTTATATTTAAGTCTTTTATCCATCTTGAGTTTATTTTTGTGTATGGTGAAAGTTGGCAGTTGATTTTTATTTATTTATTTATTTTTGCATGTGACTGTCCAGATTTCCCAACACCATTTGTTGAAGAATCTATTTTTACTCCATTTTATGCCTCTGCCCACTTTGTTGAATATTAATTGACAACAGAGATGTGGGTTTATTTTAGGGCTCTCCCTTCTGTTCCATTGCTCTATGTGTCTGTTTTTCTGCCAGTACCAGACTCTTTTGATTACAGTGGCCTTGTAATACAGATACCACTTCACACCAGTCGGAATGGCCATCATAAACAAATCAACAAACAACGGGTGCTAGTGAGGTTGTACAGAAAAGGGGAACCCTAGTACCCTGTTGGTGGGAATGCAGACTGGTGCAGCCACTGTGGAAAACAGTTTGGAATTTTATCAAAAAGCTAAAAATGGAACTCCCTTTTGACCCAGCCATTCCACTGCTGGGACTATACCCTAAGAATCCCAAAACACCAATTCAAAAGAACCTATGTACCTCGATGTCCATAGCAGCACAATTTATACTAGCCAATTGCTGGAAGAAACCTAACTGACCAAGAATAAATGAATAGATAAAAAACTATGGTACATTTACACAAAGGAATACTATGCAGTAGAAAGAAAGACAGAGCTACTACCGTTTGAGATAGCATGGATGGAACTGGAGAGAATCATGCTAAGTGAAATAAGCCAGAGGTGAAAGAGAATACCACATGATCTCACCTATAAGTGGAACCGAATAAACAAAACAAGCAAGCAAGAAAAATATAACCAACAACATTGAAAGAAAAAACAAACCCACCTTAACGAGAGGGGAGGAGGGCAGAAGGTAACAGGGAAAAGAAGAGGGGTCAAGTCAAGGAACATGTATGTAGGACCCATGGACAAAGTCGAAATGGAGAAGGACAGAGGGTGGGAGGTGGGGGTGGTGGGGCAGGGGAAAGTGGTGGTGGGAAAATGGAGACAAATGTATTAGACAAGAAAAAATATTTTAATTTTTTAAAAAATAAAATAAAACATTATTTTAAGACATTCATGTCCATGTAAACATTTTAAAAACCTCACTCTAACAACCCCGAGATAATAATTGTAAAAAATATTGCATTTATTGTTACATTTTTATACAAATTATGATAATTTTTAAATATTTCTGAAAGTCTTTGATACTCCTTCCTTCAAAAGGTGGAGCCTAATTCTCTTCCCATTGAGAGTGGATCAGACTTAGTGACTTTTTTCTAGTTAATAAAATGTGGCCAAGATATTGGTTGTGATTTCTGAAACTAAGTCATGAAAAGCATTGCATGGAAACATGGAACAGACTGACATGGAAGAGAGGGGAGTGGGGAGGTGGGTAACAGTGGGAAGAAGGGGAAAGGAATAGTCAAGAAACAACAAAGAACATGTTATGAATGTTCTTTGGACAAGAGTGTGGGAATTGACTGTGGGAGAGGAGATAGGCTGGGTGGGACAGGGCTAAAGGGGAACAATTCAGACAACTATAATAAAATAGCAACAAAAACTCTTTTTCAAAAATATTGCATCTTTGATTACTCCCCAGAGCAGCAGCAGCGCAAAAGGACAAAATAGCCATGTTCTAACTAGGCTCGGCCTCGGCCCCATGTTGCACAGGGCTGGGTGCTAAGCACAGAGCAGCAGTCAGAGATAGTAGATCGCTGGCTAAAGGGGACGTAGAGTGGTCTAGAGACACTTGAGGAAAGTCTAGTGTCAGAGGTATTGGGGAGGGAACGGAGCGAGTAGCCGAGGGAATCTCATTGCTGACTCCTCCCTCATATGGCAGCAGCCATCTTGCTCAGGCAGGCTACTCCCCTGAGTGGCAGCAGCATGAAAAGACACAACAGCCCAACCCACAGAAGGGACTCTGACCCACCCTGACTGCTGAGGGCAAAGTGCCTAGATTAAGAACTAGAGGAGACAGTCACAGACAGTAGATTCTTGGAAGTCTCTTAAAGACTTCCCAAGGTCAGATGGGGTCAACAGCTTACATCATAGGAGGCAGATCTAGAAAGGAAAAAAAAAATTAGCAGTCTCCTACCAGAGAAGTTCACACCACAAAGTCAGGAAATCAAGACAGATTAATTTAAGAAGCAGAAGCATAAAAGAGTATCACAAATAACGGGAAGAAAAAGAACACCCATCAATCAAAGGGAAAGGAAGAATCCCCACAAAGAGAACTAAAGGAAATAGAGGCAACTAAAAAATCAGATACTGAGTTCCAAACAATGATTCTAAGGAAGCTCAATGAGCTTAGCGAGCTCAGAAAGAATTACCAAAAACTACGGGGAAACTACGAGGAAAATACTGAAAACTATATCAGCATGAAAAAGGACATAGGAACTATCAATAAGAGACAAGAGGAAATGAAGAAGACAATTTCAGATTGAAGCACACAGTAGAAGGAATCAAAAGCATGCTAGATGAAGCAGAGGATTGAATCAGCGAGCTGGGGGATAAGGTAGAAAAAGCTCCCTGAAAGAGCAAGAAAATGAAAAAATACACAACATGAATGAAGAGGCACATAAGAATATGCAGGACAACATGAAATGTAATAATATCCATATAATAGTGATACGAGGAGAAGGAGAGGAGGAAGGGATAGAGAAACTGTTGGAATAAGTAATTATGGAAAACTTCCCTAATTGGAGGAGAGGAAAAGAAACACATGTCCAGGAAGCAGAGAGGGTCCCATTCAAGAGGAACCCAATGAGGTCTACCACATGACACATCATCAATAAAATGGCAAATATAAGAGACAAAGAGTACCCTAAAGGCAGCAAGTGAAAAAGAGGTAATAACATAAAAGGGAGCCCTGATACAGCTATCAGCTGACTTTTCAACAGAAACACTACAAGCCATAAGGGAGAGGCAAGAATTATTTCAAGTCATGAAAAGCAAAAGCCTGCAACCGAAACTGCTCTACCCAAAAAGGCTCTCAGTTAAAATTGGAAGGTGAAATAAAGAGTTTCTCAGACAAAAGAAAGTGAAAAGAATGCACCTCCACTAAACCAGCACTGCACAATATTCTAAAGGGACTGCTTTAAAATGAAGAAAAAGAGTCTATGAATACCCTGTTCCTTTCGCAGTTTTCAATACTTGATATTATCAATGTTTTAAATATGTATTAGCCTCATTGTGACAATGATATGTTATTTTAATTGTTCCTCTATTATTGAAATGAAACCTGGTTTTGTATATTTCTTGCCTATTTCTATTGTTTTTAAAAAGCTTTAAATGACTTTTGGTATTCTTTATCCATTTTTTGATTAAAAGTTTGTAGAATTTTTTTCCCTAAAAAAAAACTATGAATCCTTAATTAGAGGTGTAGCAAATATTTTCCCATTCTATTAGTTGACCTTTACATGTTTTATATGTATGTTACTATATAGTCTTAAATGTTTAATACAGTCAAATTGTAAATATTTTACTTTATAGCTTCTTGGTTTGAAAATTTTACTTCAGGGTAAGAAAAAAATTACTTTGCATTTTCTCCTAAAACTCTTTAGATTCTACATATAGATTTTTAACTCATCTGAATATTTCTTCTATAATGTGTGAAATAAGGCTCTATATTTGTTTTATTTCAAGTAGTAGTGGTCCATGCACCTTATTTGTTGAATAAGTCTTATTTTACCTATTGATTTGAAATATCAATTTAATCATATAATACATTGTTAAACAGATACATATGTTTATTTCTGGAATGTTCATTATATTTAATTGATCTACTTGATTATTTCTGTGCTGGTACCATGTTGTTTTAATTGCTGAGACTTTATAATGGTTTTAAATTTTTAATATTTTATCATTGACTTTGACATTTAAAAAAACAAATAAAATCAATCTGCATTGAAAAAAGAAAGAAAGAGAGAGAAAGACAGAAGAAAGAAAGAAAGAAAGAAAGAAAGAAAGAAAGAAAGAAAGAAAGAAAGAAAGAAAGAAAGAAATATGTTATTCCTACCTTTTGCAACAACATGGATAGAGTTCAAGAATATTATGCTAAGTGAAATAACCCAGTTGGTGGAAGACAAATACCATATGATCTCATGCATAAGTGGAATTTTTTCAACCAAATAAACTAATGAACAAAATAAACCACAGGCATGAAAACACGGAGCAGACTGAAAGTGACCAGAGGGGATGGGGAAAGAGGACAATGGTAGAAAAAAGGGGAAAAGACTAGACAAAGAACATGTATAAATGTCCCATGAACATGGACAACAGAGTGGGAATTGACTGTGGGAGCAGGGATGGGGATAGGAGGGGTGGGGGGGCAAAGGGGGAAAAATTGAAACAACTCTAAAAGAATAAACATGATTTAAAAATTCAAAAATAATTGAAATTCAAACACCAACTTACACCATACCTAAAAATAACTCAAGATGGATAAAAGACTTAAATATAAGTCACCACACCATAAAAGTCCTAGAGGAGAACATATGCAGGAAACTCTCAGATATCCCATGCAGCAATATTTTAACCGATATGTCCCCCAGACCAAAGTAAATAAGGGAAAAAATAAACAAATTAGATTTCTGCACAGCTAAAGAAAATATCAGCAAAATGAAAAGGGAACCAAGCCTATGGGAAAATATATTTGCCAATGATTACCTCTGACAGGGTTTGATCTCAAAAATATATAAAGAACTCACACAACTCCATGCCAGGAAGGCAAACAATCCAATTGAAAAATGGGCACAGAACCTGAACAGACACTTCTCCAAGGAGGACATACACAGGGCTCAGAGACATATGAAAGGATGTTCATCCTCACTAGCCAACAGAGAAATGCAAATTAAAACCACAATGTTATACCACTTCACACCAGTCAAATTTGCCATTATAAGTAAATCAACAAACAGCAGGTACTGGTGAGGTTGTAGATAAAAGGGAACAATGTTGGTGGGAATGCAGACTGGTTCAGCCACTGTGGAAAACAGTGTGGAACTTCCTCAAAAAGCTAAAATGGAACTGCCTTTTGACCTAGCCATTCCACTGCTGGGGCTATACTCTAAGAATTCCAAAACACCAATTCAAAAGAACCTATGCACCCTGATGTTCATAGCAGTGCAATTTACAATAGCCAAATGCTGGAAGCAACCCACGTGTCCATAAGTAAATGAGTGGATCAGAAAACTATTGTACATTTAAACAATGGAATACTATGCAGCAGAAAGAAATAAATAGCTACTACCTTTCGTGATGGTGTGGATGAAACTGGAGAGTGTTATGCTAAGTGACATAAGCCAAATTTCATATTGAAATTTGAAAGACAAATACCATATGATCTCACCTATAAGTTGAACCTAATCATCAAAGCAAGCTGGCAAGGAAAATATGGCCAGCAACATTGAAAGAAAGAAGAAACTGACAGGGATAGGAGAGAGGGAGGGAAGAAGCGGGTAGCTGGGAGGGGATGGGGAAGGGTCAGATCAAGGAACAGGTGTGAATGACACATTGATGAAGCCAAAGTGGAGAAGGATTGAGGGAGGGAGGTGGGTGTGGGTGTGGCAGGGGAGAATGGTAGAAGTTTAATGGAGAGAAATGTATGTGAAAAATTTTTCAAAATTATATAAAAACATTGCATCTCTGCCTATCTTTCTCTGTCTCTCTCTCTCCATTTCCCTTCCTCTTAGTCTCATCAGTCTCTCTAGAGGAGGAAGCTGATGTATGAAGACATTTAAGCAGCACAATGGAGTGGTACATATGGCAAAGAACTGAGGCCTCCTGCCAAGAGCCACATAAGTCAGCCATTTTGAAAGCAGATCCCACAGCCCTAGTCAAATTTTCAGAGACTGCAGCCCTAGACAACTTTCAGATTCCAATGACACGGAAAGCCCCAAGAAGAAACCAACCAGCCAAATCATTCCCAAATTCCAGACACACAGAAACTTTATTGTTTTAAGTCATGATGTTTGGGGATAATTTGTAAGCAACAATGAATAAGTTATGCACACACATATTCACATTCACCCACTCACACTGCACACAAACATATACATAGTATATATATTTCCAAAAATGGGAATACACTACATATACTTTTTTGTAACCCTCTTCAATTTTTATCAACAATACTATATTATAAACTTTTTTTCCATATGTATTTTCAGTTATGATTTTTAAATAGTTGGGAATACTTACAACCCCTGTCTAAAAAGTTTAAAAACTACTCTACATGTCTTATAAGAGACAAAAAGGTTTTCTCTCTACCCTTTTACGTTCAATTTCTGGGGCTGTACAAAATAAACTAACAAAAAAATTAATAAGAGAAAGGACATAGAAATTTATTTGAGGTTAATATTTCGATTTTAATATGGGGGTCTCAGAAAAGAAAGTGAAAACCCAAGGATACTTCAAGATGGCGGAAGAGTGAATGGAAGTCACTCTTTCAGAGTGACCTCCTCCCAGGACCAACCTGGAATTACAACTAAATTGTAGAGGAGTTACCTGGAAAACACTGAACTATAGTGAGTGAGGAGTATTAACACCTTGGACAGTCAGAGAAATTGGCTTTGGCACAACCTAACTGGTAAGGAGTACGGCAGAGACTAGAAAAGGCGGGTTGGGCAACCACGTGTGGCAGTGCCACAGCGATATTTTAATGGAAAATTGGATCCCCCTGAGAAGAGCATGGTCTCAGCCATAGGCATGGATCTTTAGAGTATAGCACCAGAGCCCAAAAAGTATACATATAACAGCCAGCTGTTACAAGCAGCAGGCTTGCACTCTGACAGAGACAAGCAAGTAAAGACGCAAAGAGTCATTCAAAGGGCCAAAACAAAAATTGCTATTTGTAGCCACTTGGACTCTGGAAAAAGTGGAAGCAGAATGGGCTGGAGCTGACTGAGGAGAGACTGAGAAAGAAGGCTTAAGGGAAAATATTGACAGAGTATCAAGAGGAATCCCAGTGCTGACTCCATATAGCAGCAGCCAACTTGCTCTGGCAGACCACTCCCCTGAACAGCAGAAAAGAGAGAGGACACAATAACACCATCCTGAAGAGGGATTCAGCACCATCCTGTGGTGTCTAAACCTGACTGCTGAGTGCAGAGTGACTAGATTAAAAACTGGAGGAAACACCACAAGAGTATATTACTGGAAGTCTCTAAAAGACTGCCTAAAGTCAGACCAGTTCAACAGCTGACATCATGACAGGTACAAAGGGAAAAAATTAATAAGTACCTAACAATAATAACCTTAAATGTAAATAGATTAAATGTCCCAATAAAAAGAAATAGGATAACTGAGTGGATAAGAAAACACAACCCACACATCTGCTGCCTACAAGGGACCCACCTCAGAACAAAGAACCTACACAGACTGAAAGTAAGGGGATGGAAAAAATATTCCAAACAAATGGACAGGAAAATAAAGCAGGGCAGCTATATGTATCAGACATAATAAATTTAAAAACAATGGCCATAAAAAGAGACCCAGAAAGGCACTTCATAATACTAAAGGAAGAATCCATCAAGAAGACATAAACATTGTAAACATATATACAATCAACATAAGAGCACTCAAATATATAAGAAAAATATTGGAGGTCTTCAAGGAAGATATAGACAGCAACACACTGATAGTAGGGAATTCTAATACCCCGCTGTCAACAATGGCTAGATCTCCCAAACAAAACAACAACAGGGATATTGTGGAACTGAATAACACATTAGATCAAATGGATTTAACTGACATATAGAGAACTTTTCATCCCAAAGAAGCAAAGTACACATTCTTTACAAATGCACATGGAACATTTTCAAAGATAGACCACATGACAGGACACAAAACAAACCTCATCAAATTCAGGAAAATCGAAATCATCACAAGCACTTTCTTGGAACTCAAGGGCTTGAAACTAGAAACCAACCTCAAGGAAAAACCTCAAAAACTTTCATATTCATAGAGACTGAATAGCACACTATTAAACAATGAATGGGTCAATAATGAGATCAAAGAAGAAATTAAAAATTTTCTGGAAACATATGAAAATTAAGACCCAACAGTCCACAAACTATGGGACACAGTGAATGCAGTCATGACAGGGAATTTCATAGCAATGAAGGTCTACCTATAAAAGATCAAAACATTTCAAATAAATGACCTAACCTGCCAGCTCCAAGAACTGGAGAAACAACACCAAACAAAGCCCAGAACAAGTAGAAGGCAGGAATTAATAAAGATCAGAGCCAAATTGAATGTCATAGAGAACATAAGAGCAATTCAAAGGATCAACAAATCCAGGAGCTGCTTCTTTGAAAAGATAAACAAAATCAAGAAGATTTTAAGAAGACTCATTAAGAAAAAATGGGAGAGGACCCAAATAAATAATATCAGAAATGGTATTTGGGTCAAGTCAAAGAACATATACAAAGGACCCATGGACAAAGCCAACATGGGAAAGGATTGAGGGAGGGAGGTGGGGGAGGGAGACAGGGAATAATGGTAGCAGGAACAGGGAGACAAATGTACTTGAGCAATAAAAAAAGAAAAGAAAAAAGAAATGAAAGAGGAGAAATAACAACTGATACCACAGAAATGAAAAGGACTGTAAGAAATTACTATGAACAATTATATGCCAAGAAATTTGAAAAACAATGAAATGGACAAATTTCTAGAAAGATATAACCTTCCAACACTGAATGAAGAAAAACAGGAAGCCTGAACAGACCAATAACAGCTGGTGAGATTGAGGCAGTAATGAAAACTCTCCTGGCACACAAAGCACTGGACTGGACAGTTTCACAGGAGAATTTTACAAAAAAAAAAATTAAGGAAGAGCTAACCTCTGTCTTTCTCAGACTATACCAAAAAACTCCAAGGAGAGGGAAAACACTCAAACTTTTTTTATGAGGCCAGTATCATCCTGATCCCAAAACCAAATAAAGACACAACCAACAAAGAAAACTACAAGCCAATATCACTGATGAACATAGACACTAAGATCCTCAACAAAATATTGGCAAATCACATCCAGCAATACAGTAAAAAAATCATCCACCATGATCAAATGGAATTAATGCCAGGCATGCAAGAATGGTTCAAAATTCACAAATCAATATACGTAATACTTCACATAAAGAAAAGGAAAGACAAAAACCACATGATCATATCAATAGTTATGGAAAATGCATTTGATAATTACAACATCCATTTATAGTAAAAACACTCTGCAAAGTGGGAGTAAAGGAGGCATATTTCAACAAAATAAAGTCCATATATGAAAAACCTATAGCCAACATCATACTTAATGGGTAAAAACTAAAATCTTTCCCACTGAGATCTAGAAGAAGACAATGATGTCTGCTTTCACCACTTCAATTCCTCATAGTATTGGGTGTCCTAGCCACAGCAATCAGACAAGAAAACGAAATAAAAGGTATCTGAATTAGAAAGGAGGAAGTAAAACTATCATTGTTTGCAGATGACATGATAGTGTACATAGAAAACCCCATAGACTCCACTAAAAACTACTCGACCTAATAAGTGAATTTGGCAAAAGAGCAGGATACAAAGTCAATATTCAGAAATACAAGGCACTTTTGTACGGCAACAATGAAATATCAGAATCAGAAATCAGGAAAAAAAATCCCATTTGCTATAACAACAAGAAAAGTAAAATACCTAGGAATAAACTTAACCAAAGAGGTAAAAAAATCTGTACACAGAAAACTACACAACCCTGAAGAAAAAATTAAGGAAGACACAAATAAATGGAAAGACATACCGTATTCATGGATTGAAAGAATTAACATTATCAAAATGCCCATACTACCCAAAGCAATTCATAGTTGCTATGCATCCCTATTAAAATACCAATGAAATATTCCACAGACATTGAACAAATATTTCAAAAATTTATATGGAACCATAAATGACTCCAAAAGCTGCAGCAATTTTGAGAAAGAACAATGTAGGAGGTATCAAAATACCTGACATGAAACTATATTGCAAGGCCACTGTAATCAAAACAGTCTGGTACTGGCATAAGAACAGACAAATTGATCAATGGAACAGAATAAAGAGCCCAGAAATAAACCTATTTCTGTATGGTCAATTAATATTTGACAAAGAGTTCAGAAGCTTAAAATGCAGTAAACATAGCCTCTTCAATAAATGGTATTGGGAGAGCTGGACAGATCCATACAAAAACAAAAAAAAGTCAACCACCAACTCACCATACACTAAAATAAACTCAAGATGTAGAAAAAACTTAAATATAAGTTGTGCTACCATAGAAATTCTAGACTAGGACATAGGCAGGAAACTCTCAGATATCCCTAGAGTAATATTTTCAATGATATATCCCCTAGAGCAAGGGACATTAAGGAAAGAAGAAACAAATGGGACTTTATCAAAATAATAAGCTTCTGCATGGCTAAAGAAAACATCAGTGGGATGAAAAGGGAACCAACGGTATGGGAAAATATATTTGCCAATGATACCTCAGACAGGAGTTTGATTTCCAAAATTTATAAAGAACTCATATGACTCTATGCCAGGAAGACAAACAATCCAATTAAAAAATGGACATAGGACCTGAACAGACAGTTCTCCAAGGAGGACATACACAGGGCCCAGAGATATGTGAAAAGATGCTCAGCATCAGTAGCCCTCAGAGAATTACAAATTAAAACCATAATGAGATATCACTTCACACTGGTCACGATGACCATCATAAACAAATCAACAAACAACAGGGGCTTGCAAGGTTGTGGAGAAAAGGGAACCCTAGTACACTATTGGTGGGAATGCAGACTGATGCAGCCACTATGGAAAACAGTTTGAAATTTCCTCAAAAAGCTAAAATGGAACTGCCTTTTGAACCAGCAATTCCACTGCTGGGATTATACCTTAAGAATCCTGAAACTCTAATTCAAAGGAACTTATGCAACCCAGTGTTCATAGCAGTGCAATTTACAATCGCCATGTGCTGGAAGCACTGTAAGTGCCTTTCGGTAAATGAGTAGATCAAAAAACTATGGTACATTCACACAATGGAATACTATGCAGCAGAAAGAAAGAGCTCCTACCCTTCGCAACAGCATGGATGGAACTGGAGAGCATTATGCTAAATGAAATAAGTCAGGGGGTGAAAGAGAAATACCATATGATCTCACTTATAAGTGGAACCTAATCAACAGAGCAAAGAAGCAAGGAAAATATAACCAGCAACATTGAAATAAAATAGAATCCAACAGTAATGAGAGGGGAGGAGGGAAGGAGATAACAGGGAAAGGAAGGGGAAGTGGCAAATCAAGGAACATGTATAAAGGACCCATGGACAAAGCCAAAGTGAGGAAGGATTGAGGGAGAGAGATTGAAGTGGGTGGGGAAGGGAAATGTGGTGGTGGGAAAATGGAGATAAATATATTTGAACAATAATTTTTTTTAAATCAAAACTCTAAAAAAGCAGGCTTGAGAGCTTATATACTATTTTAACAATGACTGATAAATTTGTTGGTAAGTGACAAGGCTAAGAAAACTGGGCTTCTATAAGGAGTATTTTGTGGATGACAAATATATAAGTGGAAACTAGTGGGAGATATATCTTATATCAGTAATGTTTGTTATCCAGATTCAATCTCACACAGTGTCTGTGGTGATGAGTGTCTCAGGTTATTTTCCTCTTGCCAGTACGGGATTGGGTAGGAGGGACTCCTTCACAAAAAAAATATATATATATATATATTTTTTATATTATAATTATATATATATATATATCCTGCCTTTAGGCAAAAGGGGGGAGAACAGAGAAATCATCACATATCTACTGTTCCTTGATTGCCTTCAGCTCAAAATAATCTTTATGTCAAATTGGCATATTTTGAAGTGGCATATTCTAATCTCCTTCAGTCTACTGGGGTATAAAATTCTCCTAACAAGGGACAAAATCTATATTCTACAATTTGAAATGAGACATAAAATGCACCCATGGCTACTATTGCTAGAAGACGAAAACAAATTCTAACTTAGGTGCTAATGGCTGATGTCCATTCTCTCTGTTGTGGTGTGTTTTCCTATGGCAGGTGGACTGTGATAGGACTGAAGTAGAAATAAGGACAGAGAGTGGGATGTATCTATACATAGCTTGAGGTATGGTGCAGGTGATTTTAATGAGGGAATTGTTAGACTAGAGAAATGGAGATATTGAGTATTAATGAACTCTCCTTGAAGTTAAAGAAAATTCCAAAAATCATGGGCTGAGCCCTTGGTGAGTTCCATACATAGATAGAAGGAAGAGAAGAAGTCAAAAAAGGAAGCACAAGATGATATAGAGAAAACCAGTAGCATGATATCCAGGAGAATGAGTGTGTCAGGAAAGTGAAGGGAAAATAGTCATGGTCAAAAAGTCTCTGATGTTGTTAAAAGAAAAAAAAGGTACCATTGGAATTTATAAGAAGGTGATCTAATGGTCTTTGAAAGTACCAACTGGGGATATCAAAAGGGACAATAATCAAATTAGTGCTTGTTTTTGGTTTGGTTTGGTATTTTCTGGGCTCTCTTCCAATTTGCCTTTAAGGATTAGTTCAATGACCACCACCAGGAAAGCTACCCTGCCCCTCAGTTGGGATAGATGCCACATTCCTGTAAGTTCCCACAGCACCTTGTACTCCCCTCCTGCATAGCAATAATCACACATTGTATATAGTAATCCCATGTTTCACCATATTTCCACCCCTAGAGTAGTAGCTACTTGAGAGAAGGGAATGTTCAGTTTTCATCTGTATTTCCAGGACCTAGCATGCTGTCTTCCATATTGTACAAGTTCAGAAAACCTTTGGTGAATGAATGAGAGAGTGAGTAATGTGGAAATAGAAGGAAAATAGAAAGGCCTTTGTTGCTATGTGTGGCCAGAAAAGAAGGAAAGTAGTAGAAGTATAGTGAGTGAGAACATTAAAGTCAAGTGAAGGGAAAGGACTGGTTTGAACCTGGTCCTAAAACCATCTAAGATGGAAACTAAGAATGTACCCAACATTAGGCTCTGGAATGAATATAAAAGTGAAATCTGCATCTCTCTTGGCTCTGGAAGGCCAAAAGAACAAAACATTTATTTCTGTTATCTTTATTGTGCACAAAGATCATATGATGATATAGGTTACTGTCATATATAATCAACATAACACTTGTGAAATAAATAAAATTGTTATTTACTGTTTTTATCGGAATGTTCACATTCAAATTCTAGGTTTAATAAGGGGGTAGGCATTTTAGATATAACTTGGAGTAAAAAATATCTTCATGTGTTTTATGTATTAAAATTCTTTTAAACCATTGAAATATAAATGCATATTGATCTTTGGGAAATTTAAAGGCTACAATTACTGATTATGTAAGAGCTATTAATTTTGGGTTTTTTTTGTTTTTTTTTTTAAATAATAAAGCTTGTTTTATTTTGCATAAGCATATTTGAATGCATACCAAGATCAGGTGACATTTGGTGAGAGAAATGTTAATATTTTTTTTATTTATTTACTTTTTAAATACATTTGTCTCTGCCTCCCCCCCAACCTCTTTCCCTTGCCCCCTCCCACCTTCCCTCCCTCAGCTCTTCCCCTTTGGTTTTGTCCATGAGTCCTTGCTATATGTTCCTTGACTTTCCCCTTCCCTTCCCTTCCCCCGCCCCCCCTTCTCTCTTGTCTCTGTTGATTTCTTTTCCTTTCAGTGTTGCTGGTCATATTTTCCTTGCATCTTTGCATTGTTGGTTAGGTTCCACTTATAGGTGATTGTTAAGAACTTTGAAATACTTAAATAAGTAGACACATAGCTTGACAGTTTATAATAACATATTAAGAGAGAGTATTACATAAGTTTCAGAAGAACATTAATTTTTTTCTAAACAAAAAATGTTTTTTAAAACTTTAAATTCAGAATTAATGTGACTAAATAATAGAGATTAAATATATCATAAGTCTATCTTTGGAGGGATTGTTTTAAGTGTTATCATTTATATGATTAAACAAGATAACATATAAGACTCTTTCTGAACATTTAAGAAGACACCTTTCTCACAAAATACACAGAGCTTTGTTTGGAGAGATTGCTTCAATTAAAGTGTAACATCATGACCAAAGTTCAAGTCCAACAAATGAGAATAAATAACCTTAACCTTTGTTGATTACTAGTAGAGAGAAAGTTTAATAATGTGGCTGCAGCCTTACCCCCAGAAGAATTCTATATTAACAGAACAAGTCTCAAAATATCTTGATTATCCACCAACCTCATTTGATAATAAGCATCCATTTGGTATCACAAATGTGCGTTATAGTGATTACACAATCAATCAAGCAACTGAAAGAACCTGATAAAATAGTGTCTCTGATCTATAAGTGTCAATCTTGTAGAAGTTGACTATTATATTTTTAATAATCAATATTTTGTACATTTTTAGATTCATCCTTATGATGTAGCAGTTGATTTTATGATGGTGTATTCAGCTTTGACCAAATAATTTTTCACATTAATCTTTTAGCATTTGGTCAAAACATATATTCAGTGTACTATAATGAAAACCATGGGTCTTAATGAGAAATAGAAAATCGCTGCAATGTTTGGAAGAGGTCTGCGGCTCTAAATATGAACGAAGAAAAGTGTTGAGAGGGATGTTTTTTCTCCCAGAGAAAGGCTGAGTTTGATGAGAAGATGGGCCTACCTCTTTTGCCCTAATTAAGGGAATAAGAGAAGTGAGGCGAGGCCTCTTTGACAGACAACATGGGGCAGGGAGTGGGGAGGGGCACTTTGATGGGGAGGCACATTTTGTATCATCAAGCAGGTGGTGAAAAGAAGCATGGGAAAGAACCTTCTGGACCTGCAGTAACAAAATTAAACCTTCTTCTTAGAGGGGGTTCCAAGTAGCCTCTCCTCATTCCAGATTTCTCTTTAGAGTAAATGTTATCAAATGAAAACTAGAGATGCCTGAATATCTACTGACAGGTGCAGGAATTAATTAAGCATAATAGTGGAGGTGCTGGGAGGCAGCTGGGATCTGAATCGTTGGAGTCACCAAGTTGCTAGATAGTGATGGCACTGAGTGCCTAGATCCTGCCCTCACAGCCACTCGCCAGCCTGTCTGTCATGCTCAATATGGAGCTCAGTTGCCCAGACCCCTAATTGCTTACCAGCTACTTAATTCTCCCCATTGTTCACAGGAATATTTGAAGCAAAATTTAATTTACCCTCCAATTACATAACAAGCCTAAATTGTTCCCCACTATATTTGAAATTATCTGGGTGCTGATTGAGCATCTAACAGGACAAATATTGATATCCAAAAGAGTCACTGGCATTACCATAGAGCAAGGTGGTAGACGTATGAAATGTGCATTCCAATAGGGCTTAAAATCCTGACTCTTTAAGTGCTTGGTCTTTGGGCATGTTATTAAAAATTCCTGCATCCTAGTTTTCCTCATTTGAAAAATGAGATGAAAATTCTGATAGGACCAATGAACTCAATCTACCCATATTTTTAAACTGGAATTCTCAAGTCTCCTTAACTTTATGGCTATTCATTTGGCCTCACTTTGTTAAGTTTGACTTGTTCTCTTAGCAGGATAAAATTCAAGTTTGGAGAAGGATATAAATTTGGGTTTAAGTTCTATTCACCCCAGATTCAGCAAATCAGGAAGTTTACAGATATGTGTGTAAGGGCAGGCCAAAGAACTAACAGGAAGACCACCCCCTAAAGAAAACAATATCCAACCTGTTTGACCAGTAGATTTATCACCAAAAATCTTAACACAAACATTTTAGTTACATTTTAGTGTATTCAATGATGAAAAGTGTACACTATCATAGTATTTGCCAATTTGGAGATTTGTGAGGGTTTAGGGAGGTATCCCCCTCAATGTCAAAGACTTAATATGTTATCTTATAGATCTTCTCTATTCTTTTAAACAATATTTAAGATGGTTTCCATATTCTGGAATAGCAACAGGTTTATATAAGCAACTAAAAACAACTGAAATCCATAACAAATAATGAGTTATTTGCTTAGATTTTTCTATTTGGGTGGGGCATGTTTTAATTAGGTATTAAAACAGCATGTACCTGGGCAGGGAAATTTCTTTATATATGTACTGAGGGCTCCCTATAATATAAGTACTAAGTAAGTAGGGTGCTTGGACAAGGGGTCACAAAAATAGCAAGATATGAGCCCTGCTTTCATGTTATTTGTATTTTAGTAGACTAAAAATACCAATAATAATTTATATATTAGAGACATTTTATAATTTTCAAGAAGTTTTAATACTTATTCTCATTTCATCCTCAAAGATCCCTATAAGACAAGTATGATTAATTCCATTTTAAAGATGAGGAATCTGGGGCTCCAAGAAGTCAAGACATTTTTCTGAGGCTATGAGGATATCAGCATATAATCACAGTTAAAACAAAGATTTTTCTGACTCAACGTTTAATGTTCTCATTTACTATTGCTGCATCATGAATAAACAATATGCTTTTACTAAATAAAAGTGGAAATGAAGAAGAAAAACTTTTTTGATTGACCCAATCAGAGCTCTATAGTCCATATAGTCCAGACAAAAATGCCATGGAAAAAAGAGGACTTGTTTACTATTATGCAAAGACCTTCAAATTAACTGAATGTTAAGAAGCAAGTGGGGAAAAAATTACGGAGTGGTAATAAGGCAAACTAGTATCAATGGGGCGGTAATACCCTTTTGCAATGACTTGGCCACTGTGTCTTTATTAAGTTTACAGTGTCTGTCTTATTCAGCTTCATACGCCCCTGTGCCTGTGATTGGGTCTAAGACATAGTCGGTAGATATACCTAACAAAAATGTGCTCTGTAAATAAAGGATCAATGGGATCAAATAAATAAGCATGAAAAACATCTTCATATATAGTGTAACTTCAAATGTGATTTAAAAAAGGAATCACAAAGCAATAGGAATCAGATGTTTATTTAACACAAGGGTTTGGAAATTATTTGGAAAAAATCAAATTAGTGTCCTATTTCATAAGATAATTTCATATCAAGTAAATTCTAGATATATTAAGGAGTCAATTAAAAACAAAATTATTGAAAAAAGAAAACATGGTGGAGGAGTGAGTGGAAGTCACACTGACTTCCTCCCAGAGCCAACTCAGAATTACAAATAAATTGTGGAGAAATCACCTGGAACAAACAACTGAACAACAGCGAGAGAGTAGCCTTTAAACGTCGGACAGACAGAAGAATCAGGTTTAGCACAACCTAACTGGTAAGGAGTGTGGTAGAGACTTGAAAAGGAGGGCAGAGTGCTGATTGGCGGCAGCACCAGAAGGATATTGAAATGGCCAGTTGGATCTCCCTGAGAAGAGCAGGGCCTAAAGCATAAGCAGGGAACTCCAGCCTACACCACCAGAGGCCAAAAAGTACACAGATAAAAGCCAGCTGCAAAAAGGGGCAAAGTTGCTCTCTGCCAGAGATGGGCGGCTGAAGATGCAAAGAACTATTTAAAGGGCCAACACATAAATTTTTGTTTGCAGCCACTAACCCAGGGCTCTGGCCAAGGCGAGGTCAGAGTGGGCTGGAGATGCTTGAGGGGAGACTGAGGAAGGAGACTTTAGGGAGACAACTGAGACAGTTGCCAGCAGTATCCCAGTGCTGATTCATCCCCCAGACATCAGAAACCATATTGCTCTGGCAGACCACTCCCCTGAGTGGCAGCAGCATGAGAGAACCCAATAGCCCTGTCCCCAGGAGACTCTGCCTAGGCCCAGTAGTGCTAAAACCTGACATCTGAGCACAGAGTGGCAGCCACAGATGATAGATCCCTGACTATAAAGGGCACAGAGTTGTATTAAGACACTGGAGAAGAGACTGGAGATGGAGGCTTTGGGGAGAGAACAGAGAAAGTAGCTGGCAGGATCCCAATGCTGACAACTCCACCAAAATGCGGCAGCCATCTAGTTCAGGCAGACCACTCCCCTGAGAGGCAACAGCGTGAATGGACCCAATAACCCTCTCTCCAGGGGAAACTTTGCCCCGCACTGTGGTGTCTAAAAGCTGGCCTGCTGAGTGGAGAATGACTAGATTAACAGTTGAAGGAGACAGCCACAGACAATAGGTTTCTGGAAGTCATAAGAGGAGACAGGATCAACATCTGACATCATCAGAGACAGATCAAGAAATTAAAAAAAAAACAAAAAACAAAACAAAACAAAACAACAACAACAAAAAACTAGCGGTCTCCTACCATAAAAGAACAGGAAGCAAAGAGGATTCAATTCAAAAGGAACCCAATGAGTCCCAATCCAAGACACATCATCATTAAAATGGCAAATACCAAAACACAAACACAATCCTAAAGGGAGCAAAGGAGAAAGAGGTAGTAACATGTAACGGAGCCCCAATACTGCTAGCAGCTGACTTCTCAACAGAAACACTGCAAGCCAGAAGGGAATGGCAAGAAATATTCCAAGTCATGAAAAGCAAAGACCTGAAACCAAGACTGCTTTACACAGCAAGGCTCTCCATTAAAATGGAAAGCGAAATAAGGAGCTTCGCAGACAAAAGAAGGCTAAAAGAATACACCTCCACCGAACCAGCACTGCAAAACATGCTAAAGGGAGTGCTTTAAGACAATGAAAAAGAATATATGAATACCCAGTTCCTTTCACAATTGCCAATACTTGATAGTACCAATATTTTAATATGTATTAATTGGATTCTGACAATGATGTTATTTTAATTGTTACTTTATTATTCGTTGAAACTAAACCTGTTTTTGTATATTTCTAGTCTATTTCTATTATTTTTAAAAAGGCTTTAAATGACTTTTTGGTATTCTTTATCCATTTATCAATTAAAGGTTTATATAATATTTTTCCCTAAAAAAGAAAAAAACTATTAACCCTTTTTTAGATGTGTGGCAAATACATTCCCACTCTATTACTTGTCATTTACATTTTTTATATGTATATTACTCTATAGTTTTAAATATTTAATATAGTCATATTGTCAATATTTAAATTTATAGCTTCTGGTTTTGAATATGTTGCTTCAGGGTAAGAAAAATATTACTTTGCATTTTCTCCTAAAACTTCATAGATTTTACATATTGGTTTTTAACTCACCTGAATATTTTTTGTATAATGTGTGAAATAGGGTTCTATATTTGTTTTATTTCAACTAATAGTGATCCATGCACGTTATATGTGAATAAGCCTTATTTTTGGTATTGACTTGAAATATAAATTTACTCATTTATTACGTTGTTAGAAAGATATATACATTTGTTTCTAGAATGCACATTTTATTTCATTGATCTACTTGATTATTTCTATACAGTTGTCATGATTGTTGAGACTTTATAATGAATTTAAATTTTTAAATAACTTATAATGGATATTGACATTTTAAAAATAAATAAATAAAATCTGCATTTTTTTTCCTTTTGGTACCTTGACTTTTATTTTTTTACTTACCAGTAAGTGCATTTATTTATTTATTATGAATTTTTTTAAAATTTTTAAATTTATAAATCATGTTTATTACAGTTGTCTCATTTTTTACCCCTTTACCCCCTCACCCATCCCAACCCCACCCCCCACTCCCACAGTCAATTCCCACTCTGTTGTTCATGTCCATGGGTCATTCATACATGGTCTTTGTCTAGTCCTTTCCCTTTCTTTCCACCATTGTCCTCTTTCTCCATCCCCTCTGGTCACTTTCAGTCTGCTCCATGTTTCCATGCCTGTGGTTTATTTTGTTCGTTAGTTTATTTTGTTGAATAGAGTTCACTTATAGGTGAGATCATATGGTGTTTGTCTTTCATCAAGTGAATTCTTTCACTTAGCTTAATATTCTCCAGCTATATCCATGTTGTCACAAAAGGTAGGAGTTCCATCTCTCTTTCGTTCTTTTGTTCTTTCTTTCTTAAATGGAGATTGATTTTATTTATTCTTTTTAAATGTCAAAGTTAATTATAAAATATTTAAAAAATTTAAAACCAGTATAAAGTCACAACAAATTGAACCAACATGACACCAACAGAGAAATAATCAAGTAGATGAATGAAATATAATGAATATTCTAGAGATAAACATATATATCTGTCTAACAATATAATATATGATTAGGTTGATATTTTAAATCCATGGGTAAAATAAGGCTTATTCAACAAATAAGATGTATGGACCACTATTACTTGAAATAAATCAAATATAGAGCCCTATTTCACACACTATACGAGAAATATTCACATTAGTTAAAAATCAATATGTAGAATCTAAGGAGTTTTAGACAAAAATAGAACTAATATTTTTCATGACCTGAAGTAAAATATTCAAACCCAGAAGCTATAAAGTAAATATTGACAATATGACCATATTAAATATTTAACTATATAGTAATATACATATAAAAACATTTAAAGGACAAAGAATGGAAAAGTATTTGCAACACATCTCAAACATAGTTAATAGGTTTCTTTTTCTTTTTGTTTTTTTTTCAGCGAAAAAATTTCTATAATCCTTTAATCAATAAATGGATAAAGAATACCAAAAAGTTATTTAAAGCTTTTTTTAAAAAAATAACAGAAATAAGCAAGAAATATACTAAAACAGGTTTAGTTTCAACAAATAGTAAAGGAACAATTAAAATAACACATCATTGTCTGATCAGATTAATGAGTATTAAAAATATTGGTAATATCAAGTATTGGAAACTCTGAAAGGAACTCGGTAGTCACAGAAACATTTTTTCTTCATCTTAAACCGGTCCCTTTAGCATACTTTGCAGTGCTGGTTTGGTGGAATTGTATTCTTTTAACCTTCTTTTGTCTGGGAAACTCCTTATTTCACCTTCCAATTTCATTTAGAGCTTTGCTGGGTAGAGCAGTCTTGGTTGCAGGCCTTTGCTTTTCATGAATTGGAATATTTCTTGCCATTCCCTTCTGGCTTGCAGTGTTTCTGTTGAGAAGTCAGCTGCTAGCAGTATTGGAACTCCCTTATATGATACCAACTCTTTCCCCCTTGCAGCCTTTAGGATTCTCTGTTTGTCTTTGATTTGTCATTTTAATGATGATGTGTCTTGGAGTGGGCCTCATTAGGTTCCTCTTGAATGGGACCCTCTGTGCTGCCTTGACTGGTGAGAATTTTTCTCTCCTCCATTTAGGGAAGTCTTCCATCATTCCTTTTTCAAACAGGTTCTCTATCCCTTCCTCATGCTCTTCTCCTTCTGTTATCCCTATTACACGGATATTATTATGTTGCAGGTTCTCTTGCATTTCCTTCTTGCCTCTTCATTCTTATGGAGTCTTTTTTCATTTTCTTGATCTTTCTTGGAGCTTTATTCTACCTTTTCTGCGAGATCGCTGATTCCGTCCTCAGCTTCATCTAGCCTACTTTTGATACTTTCTACTGTATTCTTCAATTATGAAGTTGTATTCTTCATTTCCTCTTATCTCTTATTGGTAGCTTCTGTGTCTTTTTTCATGCTGATATACTTTGCAGTAAGCTCCTCTTAGTTTCCCTGTAGTTTTTGGTAATTCTCTCTGAGCTCACTGAGCTCATTGAGCTTCCTTAGAACCTTTGTTTAGAACTCAATATCTGATAGTTTACTTGCATCTATTTCATTGAGTTCTCTTTCTAGGGATTCCTCCTTTCCCTTCAAGAAGGGAGTATTTCTTTGTCTTCCCATTTTTTGTGATACATGTCTCTTTTGCTTCTACTTCTTAAGTTGATCTGTCTTGATTTCCTAACTTTGTGGTGTGAAGTTCTGTGGTTGGAGACTGCTGTTTTTACTTTCTCGATATGCCTGTGATGATGTCAGATGTCAGCCCTGTCTGACCTTAGGCAGTCTGTTCAAGACTTTGAATAATCTACTGTTTGTGGCTCTTTCCTTCAGCTGTTAATCTATTCACTCTACACTGAGCAGGGTGCCTTAAACAGCTCAGGGTGGGACAAAGTCCCTCCTGGGGGCAGGGTTATTCGGTCCTTTCATGTTGCTGCCATAAGGGCGAGGAGTCCACACTGGGATCCAGCCGGCTACTCTCTTCATTCTCTCCCCAAAGCCTCCATTCCCAGTCTCTCCTCAAGTGTTGCCATACGTCTCTGTGCCCCCTTTAGCCAGGGATCTACTGTCTGTGGCTGCCACTCTGCACTCAGCAGGCAGCTTAGACAGCACAGGGCAGGGTGGAATCCCACCTGGGGGAGGGGCTATTGGGTCTTTTGACGCTGGTGCTGCTCAGGGGCAGTGATCTCTGCCTGAGCAAGATGGCTGCTGCTGCATGGGGGATTAGTCAGCACCGAACCTGCCAGTTACTCTCGGTTTTCTCCCCAAAGCCTCCTTCCCCAGTCTCTCCTCAGGCATCACCAGCCAACTCTGCCCCCATCTTTGTCAGAGACCAGGGTAAGAGGCTGCAAATAAAAATTTTGCATTGGCACTTTAAAAGGGTCTTTGCATCTCCAGCCGCCTGTCTCTGGCAGAGAGCAACCCTGCCACTTTTCGCAGTTGGCTGTTTTCTGTGTACTTTTTGGGCTCTGGTGCTGTGAGCTAGAGATCCCCACTTTTGGTTTAGACCCTGCTGTTCTCAGGGCAATACAACTGGCCATTTCAATATCCTTCTGTTGCTTCCGTCCATGGTCTTCCTGCCTGCCTTCTGAGGTCTGTACCATACTCCTTACCAGTTAGATTGCTCTAAAGCTGATTCTTCTGACTCCGAGGTTACAAGGCTCCTCTCTCAGCCGTGTTCAGTTGTTTGTTCCAGGTTATTTCTCCCCAATTTAGTTGTAATTCCAGTTTGGTCCTGGGAGGAGGTAAGTGTAACTTCCACTTACTCCTCCACCATCTTGATTCTCTTGTTTTTGCTTTTCTAAGTTTTAAAAAAACTATTCACTTTTTAGTAATTAAAAATATTGTTTTTATTTAAGATTACAAAGAAAACCCAGGAATCTCTGGGTAATAGGATTACAAATATTCTTTCTTTTCTTCTTTATAGTTCTCTTTATTTTTTCAATTCTTTGCAGAAAGCATGATTTTTGAAGAAAGGAAAACAATTTTTTAAACAAAGATGTGCGTATTTCTTGTGTGTTACATTTTATTTCCACATCGTACTTATACAAGGTAATAGAATATATTTTAAACAGTAAAGATTTGGTCTGAATAACCTAAAATAGGTGAAGAATTCAGAATGGATACAAACTTGGCAGTGAGTCCCAAGTATCAAATATCCTCTCAGTTCTTTTCACATGGAAATCGTGGCATAAATAAAGTTTTATTACTCTTATTTTTGGTTCCGTTTCCATGGTATCCTGTGGGATGGTGAAGGCTTAGCTACAGACATGTCCATGTGCTCAAAATTTAAGGTTGTAAGGAAAAATAGATAGGGCATGGCTGATTGGAGTGGTCTTATGAATAATATTTATAGGGTGGACACACACATTTTTTTAAAGTTTGCCATAAATAATCAGTTTATTTCAACTCTGAGATTTCAATACTGTTTAGCAACTTTTTAATAAATATTATTAATAAACAACAATTCCTGACATTTATCAAGTGCTTGCTCTATACCATGTACTATATTAAATTTTGGAAATACATTATTTCATTTAATCTAAACAGCAGCCCAGTGAGGTAAGAACTAGTTGAATACCCATATGACAGATTTTAAAAGGCAAGCTCAGAGAGGTTAAGTACATTTTCCAAGTTTCCAGTGCACAGTATAACTCAAATTTAAAATCAGGTTTATCTGAATTTAAGCTCCATGTGCTTTATAATAATGTATATACTAAAAAGAAACAACACCCAACAAAAATGCATTCACACAGGCACAAAAAGATATATATTGACTACAAAGTCAAGAGCAGAAGTGTCTTTTTTGTTAAATTTATTGGGGTGATATTGGATAATAAAATTATATATGTTTCAGGTATATAATTCTATAATTCATCATCTGTTTATTGTATTGTGTATCCATCACTCCAAGCACTGTCATTAAAAGCCAAAATCCAGAAACCACCCAAATGCACATCAGCAAAGGAACAGACAAATTTAGGTATATTTACTCAATGCAATGATATACAGCAATGAGAGAATGAATTATTCACAACTTCATGCAACAAATGGATGCATATCACAAAGTTAAGCAAAAAAAAAAGGTCAGACCCAATACGACACGTAATGTATGATACAATTTTCTTATTTAAAATATCCCAAAAACAATCCAAATTAATCTTTTTTTCAAAATCAGGATGGGTAAAGCCTGGAAGATGGCACAAGAGGGATTTCTGTAATGCTGATAATGTTCTGTTTCTTCATCTAGGTCCTGGTTATAAGAAAGTGTTTATGTATCTTCCATATGTGTACCTTTCTCTTGTGGCTAGTGACTCCAGAGGAAGAAAATAGTTGATGACAGGGAACTAGTTTGTATTCTTCAGTGGGGACACCTAAGACAAATGTACTCCATACACAGGAAAGTAATATAAAATGATAAAGAAAGATCATGGAAATACTGATCTGATAATTATCAGCTTTATGAGATATAAATAATTGGCCCTGGAGAGTGACAGATAATATGCTACAACAAGCTAACTTGGTTACCTTTTTATCAGAATTCAGACCACAATGTATTTGGACATGAGAAAAGTGTTTGCTTTAATATCACCACCTGCACAACGAAATTCAACCAATTAAGTTGGGAAATTGTCATTTGCAGATAATTATTATTTATCTCATTTCTAACTTCATAGTTCTGCAGCCATTTGGGAAAAAGGTCTCAAAACTGTCACAGGGTGTGGTGTTGCAGTTGGTCTATTTTAACTAGAGGAAATAACCAATCTGGTAATAACATTGCAAATGATACTAAATTGAGAGTGTTGCAAATGCTAATAAAAGCAAAGGGACAAAATGAGAAGATTTTGCCGATGAAATATGGGCTTTACTCAATGATACCATTACTGAGTTTCCAATTCTCTGCCCTAGGAATAGATTACTGAGCATACTACTATTTGCTTAAAAATAAAGTATTCACATCTAAAAAATTGAATATTCTATTTCAACATTGCAACTTAAAAAAAATTTATATCAGAATAGTATTAAATTATAGAAAAGCTGCAAAAATAGCACAGAGAGTTCCCATATGCCCCACACTCAGCTTTCCTTATTACTAACATGTTACATTAGAGTGGTACATTTCTCATATTAATGAAACGATCTTTGTTTTTTTATTTTTTAAAATACATTTGGTAGTGCCTTCCCACCACCACATTCCTTGCTCTCACCCCGCTCCCTCCCTCCATCCTTCCCCATTGGTTTTGTCCATGAGTCTTTGTTATATGTTTCTTGACTTTCCCCTTCCCTTCCCTTTCCCCACCCCATCTTCCCTCTTGTCTCTGTTGGATTCTTTTCTTTTCAGTGTTGCTGGCCTTATTTTCCTTGAATCTTTCTCTTGGTTAGGTTCCACTTATAGGTGAGATCATATGGTATTTGTCTTTTGCCCCCTGACTTATTTCCCTTAGCATAATGCTCTCTAGTTCCATCCATGCTGTCCCGAAGTTTAGTAATTCTTTTTTTCTTTATGCTGCATAGTATTCCATTGTGTAAATATACCATGATTTTCTGATCCAGTCATCCACTGATGGGCATTTAGGTTGCTTCCAACAATTAGCTACTGAAAATTGTGCTGCTATGAACATTGGGGTGCATAGGTTCTTTTGAATTGGAATTTTGGGATTGATAGGGTATAATCCCAGCAGGAGAATCACTAGATCAAAAGGCAGTTCCATTTTCAGCTTTTTGAGGAAATTCCACACTGCTTTCCACAATAGCTGCACCCATCTGCATTCCCACCAACACTGTACTAGTGTTCCCTTTTCTCCACAGCCTCGCCAGCACCTGTTCTTTGTTGATCTGTTTATGATGGCCATTCTGATGGGTGTGATGTGGTATCTCATGGTGGTTTTGATCTGCATTTCTCTGATGGCTAGTGATGCTGAACATCCTTTCAAATGCCTCTGGGCCCTCTGTATCTCCTCCATGGAAAAACATCTGCCCAGGCACTTTGCACATTTTTTGATTGGATCGTTTGTCTTCTTGGAATGGAGTCAAGTGAGTTCCTTATATATCTTGGAGATGAAACCTCTATCTGATGTATCATTAGCGAATATATTTTCCCATAGGGTTGGCACCCTTTTCATTTTGCTGATGTTTTCTTTTGCTGTGCAGAAGCTTCTTATTTAGATGAGGTCCCACTTTTTTATTCTTTCCTTTAAGTCCCTTGCTTTAGGAGATATATCAGTGAAAAATATGCTGTGTGGGATATCTGAGTTTCCTGTCAATGTTCTCCTCTAGGACTTTTATGGTGTTGCGACTTATCTTTAAGTCCTTTATCCATCTTGAGTTTATTTTTGTGTATAGTGTCACCTGATGATCCAATTTCAATTATTTGCATGTAACTGTCCAGCTCTCCAAAGACCATTTGTTGAAGAGGCTATTATTGCTCCATTTTATGCTTCTGTCCCCTTTGTCAAATATTAGAAACCCATAGAGACCTGGGCTTATGTCTGGGCTTTCTATTCTGTTCCACTGGTCTATGGGTCTGTTCTTGTGCCAGTACCAGATTATTTTGAGTATAGTGGCTTTGTAATATAGTTTGATGTCTGCTATTGTGATCCCTCCTACTTTGTTTTTCTTTCTCAAAATTTCTGAGGCTATTCAGTGTCATTAATAGTTCCATATAAATTTTTGAAATGTCTGTTCTGTTTCTGTGAAATATGTCATTGGAACCTTAATAGAGATTGGATTGAATCTATAAATTGCTTTGGGTAGTATGGACATTTTGATGATATTAATTCTTCCAATCCCTGAGCACGGTATATGCTTCAATTTATTTGCGTCTTCCTTAATTTCTTTTTTCAACGTTCTACAGTTTTCTGCGTACAGATCTTTTATGTCTTTGGTTAAATTTATGCCTAGGTACTTTATTTTTCTTCTGGCTATATCAAATGGTGTATTTCTTCTGACTTCTTCTTCTTCTATTGCATTCCTGGTATACAAAAATGCCTTTGATTTCTGAATGTTGACTTTGTATCCTGCTGTTATGCCAAATTCACTTATTAGGTTGAGGACTTTTTTGGTAGAGTCTACAGGGTTCTCTATGTACACTATCATGTCATCTGCAAACAATGACAGCTTTACTTCCTCCTTTCCTATTTGGATGCCTTTTATCGCTTTCTCTTGTCTGACTGCTGTGACTAGGACTTCCAATACGATGTTGAAAAGAAGCGGTGAGAGCGGACATCCTTGTCGTGTTCCTGACCTTAGTGGGAAAGCTTTCAGTTTTTACCCATTGAATATGATGTTGGCTGTAGGTTTTTCATATATGGCCTTTATTACATTGAGGAATGCCCCATTTATTCCCATTTTGCTGAGTGTTCTGATCATAAATGGGTGCTGTACCTTATCGAATGCTTTTTCTGCATTATCGAGATGATCATGTGGTTTTTGTCTTTTCTTTTATTTATGTGATTTATCACGTTTACTGATTTGCGTATATTGACCCATCCCTGCATGCCTGGGATGAATCCCACTTGATCGTGGTGGATAATCTTTTACATGTATGTGGCTTGCCAATATTTTGTGGAGGATGTTAACATCTATGTTCATCATCAAAATTGGCCTGTAGTTTTCTTTCTTTGTAGGGTCTTTATCTGGTTTGGGGATCAGGGTGGTGCTGGCCTCATAGAAAGAATCTGGGAGTCTTCCCTCCTCTTGGATTTTTTGGAATTGTCGGGGAAGGGCAGGGGTTAGCTCTTCCTTAAATGTTTTGTAAAATTCTCCTGTGAAACCATCGGGCCCTTGGCTTTTGTGTGCCGGGAGTTTCTTGATGACTGCCTCAATTTCTCCAGCTGTTATTGGTCTGTTCAAGCTTTCTGTTTCTTCCTCCTTGAGTGTTGGAAGATTATACTTTTCTAAAAATTTGTGCATTTCATCAAGGTTTTCTAATTTCTTGGCATATAATTGTTGATAATAGTTTCTGACGATCCTTTGTATTTCTGTGGTATCAGTTGTTATTTCTCCTCTTTCATTTCTGATATTATTAATTTGGGTACTCTCCCTTTTTTTCTTGAGGAGTCTGCTTAAAGGCTTGTCAATTTTATTTATCTTTTCAAAGAACCAGATTCTGGATTGGTTGACCCTCTGAATTGTTCTTTTCATCTCTATGTCATTCAGTTCTGCTCTAATCTTGACTATTTCCTTCCTTCTCCTTACTCTGGGATTTATTTGTTGTTCTTTCTCTAGTTTTTGAAGTTGTAGTGTTAGGTCACTTATTTGAACTGTTTCTATCTTTTTTAGGTAAGCCTGTATTGCTATGAACTTACCTCTTAGGACCGCCTTTGCTGTGTCCCATAGCTTTTGGACTGTTGTCTGTTTATTTTCATTTCTTTCCAGAAATTTTTTGATTACTTCTCTTATCTCATTATTGACCCATATATTGTTTAATAGTCTACTATTAAGTCTCCATGAGTTTACAAGTTTTTCAAGTTTCTTTTTGACGTTGATTTGAGTTTCAATCCCTTGTGGTCTGAGAAAAAGTTTGGTATTATTTCAATTTTCCTAAATTTGCTGAGGTTTGCTTTGTGTCCTATCATGTGGTCTCTCTTTGAAAAACTGTCATGAGCATTTGAAAAGAATGTGTATTTTTCTTCTTTGGGATGTAAGGTTCTACATATGTCAGTTAAGGCTCTTTAATTCAGTGTGTCATTCAGCACCACAATATGTTTATTAATGTTTTGTTTGGAAGATCTGTCCATTTTTGACAGTGGGGTGTTGAAATTCCCTACTATCAGTGTGTTGCTGTCTATATCATTTTTGAAGTCAACCGACAATTTCCTTATAAACTTGGGGGCTCCTATATTGGGAGCATATAATTTTACAATGTTGATGTCTTCTTGATAGATTCTTCCTTTAAGTATTATAAAGTGCCCTCCGGGGTCTCTTTCATGGCCTTTGTTTTGAAATCTACTCTGTCTGATACAGGTATGGCAACCCCGGCCTTTTCTCATGTCCATTTGTATGGAATATTTTTTTCCATCCCTTTACTTTGAATCTGTGTAGGTCTCTTGCTCTGAGGTGGGTCTCTTGTAGGTTGCTTATGTGTGGGTCCAGTTTTCTTATCCATTCAGCTACCCTGTGTCTTTTGATTTGGTCATTTAGTCCATTCACATTGAGAGATATTACTGATAGAAACTTACTCATCTTTTCTCTTTGTACCTGTGTTTCTCTCTCTCTCATTCTTTTCCTTCATCTGCTTAAACCAGTCCCCTTAGCATGTCTTGGAGTGCTGGTTTGGTAGAGATATATTCTTTTAGTCTTCTCTTGTCTGGCAAACTGCGTATTTCCCCTTCTATTTTAATGGAGAGCCTTGCTGGGTAGAGCAGCCTTGGCTGTAGGCCCTTGCTTTCCATGGCTTGGAATATTTGTTGCCATTCCCTTCAGGCTTGTAGTGTTTCTGTTGAGTAGTCAGCTCCTAGGTGTATCGAGCCCCCCTTGTATGTTACTTTCTCCTTCTCCTTTGCTTCCTTGAGAATTTTCTTTGTCTTTGACAGTTGCCATTTAATGATGATGTGTCTTGGAGTGGACCTCTTTGAGTCCCTCTTCAATGGGGTCCTCTGTGCCTCCTGGATCCATGAGACCCTTTCTCTCCTCAAATTAGTGAAATTTGCCATCATTACTTTTTCGAGAAGGTTCTCTATCCCTTTCTCCTCTTCTCTTTCTGGTATACCTATTATACGGATATTATTGCGTTTCCGGTTGTCCTGCATTTCCCTAAATGCCTCTTCATTCTTTTTGAGTGATTTTTCCATTTCTTGTTCTTCCTGGGAGCTTTTTTCTACATCATCCTCCATCTCACTGTTTCGATCCTCGGCTTCATCCAGGCTGCTTTGGATTCTTTCTACTGTGTTCTTCAATTCAGAAATGCTATTCTTCATATCCTCTTGTGTCTTCTTGATAGTTTCTATGTCCTTTTCCAGGCTGATATAGTTTGCTGTAAAATCCTGATAGTTTCTCTGCAGTTTCTCATAGTTCTCTTTCAGCTGGCTGAGCTCATTGAGCTTCCTTCGAACCATTGTTTTGAATTCAGTATCTGAGAGTTCCCTTGCCTCTATTTCATTTAGCTCTCTCTGTGGGGCGTTCCCTTTTCCACTCCTTTGGGGGGAACTTCTTTTTCTTCCCATTTTTGTGAGAGTCTGTTAAGTATTTTGGTCCTTTATTTTTCTTTCTGGGCCTGCCTCTGATGATATCCGTTTTTGACCCTATAGGACCTTGGGTTGTTTGTTTGTGCCTTCCAGGCGTCTACTGTCTGTGTCTGACTCCTGCTTGGGGCAGCTCTGTGACCCCTTCAGTCAGGGCTGGGCTCTTTTTTTGGGATCTCTCTGCACTCTCACGCTGGCTCCTTGAGCGTGCTCCTGGCATGGCAGGATCCCCCACCTGCCTGGGCTTGCATGTGCTTGCCCTAGTCCAGGGGGCTTATTCGCGACTTCGCATATTCATCTGGCCCCCCTGGCCAGTGAGCTCCCCAGCACTGGTCAGTTTAGGGTCTTCTATTGTGTGTTTTCCTCGCTTTTGGCTCTTTGGGTGCGTTGCTTGCCCTCGCCAAATGGGGACTACGGAAATGGGAAGAAGTCAGCTCCAGGACTCTCCGGTTAATCCTGTCTCCGCTCTCTCCTCCAGGGACTCTGGGCTTCTCTGTGACCCCTTCGGCCAGGGATCTACTAATTTTTGGGCCGCTCCGAAATCGCTCGCGGGCGGGTCAATTTATGCCTGCCCTTGCCACTCTGTGCACTCCTTCACAGGCTGTATTGGTGCCAATCTGCGGGAGGACTTGCCAGCCGGTGCAAGTGTTCGCCAGCCCGTACGGGTCACACACACGCTCGCCAACCCTTGCAGGTCACTTGGCGCAAGTGTGCAAGACTGCACTAGGTGTTTTTGGGGTGTCTATGTGTGCTTTTTCGCTTTTGGCTCTTTGGGCGTGTAGCCTCTTCCCACGCAATGGAAACTATGGCAAGGAGAAGGAGTCGGGACTCCCCGGTTCATCCTCCTGTTCTTTCCCCAACACCTCCTTTTCCAGACTCTCCTCTGGGGTCTCTGGGCAGTTCTGTGACCCCTTCAGCCAAGGATCCACCCCCTGTGCGGCCTGTGTTTCAATCACAGGCAGTCTGGTTCCTGCGCGCCCCTCTTCTACCTCTTGGGGTCGCGCCTTTCCAGCCCACAATGGAGACTATGGAACGGGGAGGGAGTCGGGACTCCCCGGTTCATCCTCCTGTTCTTTCCCCAACACCTCCTTTTCCAGACTCTCCTCAGGGGCCTCCAGGCAGTTCCGTGACCCCATCGGCCAAGGATATAACCCTTGTGCGGACTGCGTTTCAATCGCAGTCAGTCTGGTTCATGTGCACCTCGCTTCTGCCTTTTGGGGTCGCGCCTTTCCAGCCCACGATGGAGACTACAGAACGGGGATGGAGTTGGGACTCCCCAGTTCCTCCCCCCGTTCTTTCCTCAACGCCTCCATCTCCAGTCTCTCCTCAAGGCTCTCCCAGCCAGTCTGCACTCAGCCCTGCCGCGCACTCGCATACAAGCTGTGTGCGGAGCACACAAAAGGCAGGTTAATTGATTCCTTTATGCCTGAGCGAGATGGTAACTGCCAAGTGGGAAGTGTGTTATCACCCGGGCTCCACTGGCCTCTGTGTCAGTTCTCTTCACAAAGTTTTCGTCACCAGTCTTTTCCCAGGCACCAGCCCACCCTGCTGCCGCCTCTACCCAGAGATCAAGGAGGGTGGCTGTCACTGCAGTTTTTGCATTGGCCCTTTAAAAGTCTCTTTGCATCCCCAGCCACTTGTCTCTGGCAGAGAGCACCCCTAGGCTTTTCGGGGTTGCGTTTTGTCTGTATTTTTTTTTTGGTTTTAGCTGCTGTAGTTTAGGGGTCCCTGTTTCTTATTCAGACCCCATTCTTCTCAGGGGAAGCTAACTGGCCGTTTCAATGTCCCTCTTGTGCTAGTGCCCGTGGGCACCTAGTCCACCCTCTCGAGCCTCCACTGCACTTCTCACCTATTGGGATGTGTGAGAATTGAATCCACTGTCCGCGGCTCCAAGGCTCCTCTCCCAGTATCATTCCATTGTTTTCCAGGTGATTACTCCACTATTTAGTCGCAATTCCAGTTTGGTCCTGGGAGGAATTCAGCATGACTCCCATTCACTCCTCTGCCATCTTTCTTCTGTTTATGTTTTCTTGATGGATTCTTCCTTTAAGTGTTATTAAGTGTCCCTCTGGGTCTTTTTATAAGGCCTTTGTTTTCAAGTCTATTTTGTCTGATATAAGTATTGCAACCTCTGCTTTTTTCTCTTATCCATTTGCTTGGAATATTTTTTTCCATCCCTTTACTTTCAATCTGTGTAGGTCTTTTGCTCTGAGGTGGGTCTCTTGTCAGCAGCGTATGTGTGGGTCATTTTTTTTTATCCATTCAGCTTTTCTGTGTCTTTTGATTGGGGCCTTTAGTCCATTTACATTGAGAGTTATTACTGACAGAAACCTATTCATTTTTTCCCCTTGTACCTGTATTTTTCTCTTTCTCACTCTTTTCCTTCATCTTCTTAAACCAGTCCCCTTAGAATATCTTGTAGTACTGGTTTGGTAGAGATGTATTCTTTTAGCCTTCTTTTGTCTGGGAAACTCCGTATTTCCCCTTCTATTTTAATCGAGAGCCTTGCTGAGTAGAAAAGCCTTGGTTGTAGGCCCCTGCTTTTCATTACTTCGAATATTTGTTGCCATTCCCTTCTGGCTTGTAGTGTTTCTGTTGAGAAGTCAGCTCCTAGCTGTAGCGGGGCCCCCTTGTATGTTACTTTCTCCTTCTCCCTTGCTGCATTGAGGATTCGCTCTTTGTTTGATATTTGCAATTTTAATGATGATGTGTCTTGGAGTGGACCTCTTTTGGTCCCTCTTGACTGGAGCTCTCTGTGCCTCCTGGATCCATGAGATCTTTTCTCTCCTCAAATTGGGGAAATTATCAATCACTACTTTTTCAAAGAGGTTCTCTATCCCTTGCTCCTCCTCTTCTACTTCTGGTATCTCTATTACGTGGATATTATTGAGTTTTAGGTTGTCTTGCATTTCCCTAAATGCCTCTTCATTCTTTTTGAGTATTTTTTCCATTTCTTTTTCTTTCTGAGAGCTCTTTTCTACCTTATCCTCCATCTCACTGATTCGATCCTCAGCTTCATTCAGCCTGTTTTAGGTTTCTTCTACTGTGTTCTTCAATTCAGAAATGGTATTCTTCATATCCTCTTGTGTCTTCTTGATAGTTTCTAGGTCCTTTTCCAGGTTGCTATCGTTTGCTGTAAGATCCTGATAGTTTCTCTGCAGTTTCTGATAGTTATCTCTGAGCTGGCTGACTCATTGAGCTTCTTTAGAGCCATTTTTTTGAATTCAATATCTGATAGTTTCTTTGCCTCTATGTCATTTAGCTCTCCCTGTGGGGATTCCCGTTCTCCACTCATCTGGGGGGAAATTCTTTTTCTTCCCATTTTTGAGAGTATATTAATTAATCTATTTATTTATTTATTTATTTTTGCTTCTGCTTCAATTGGGCTGTCTTGATTTCCTGACTTTGTGGAATAAACTTCTATGGTAGTAAGTGGGTCTTTTTATTTATTTATTTATTTATTTATTTATTTATCTTCAGTTTTCTTTCTGTACCTGCCTCTGATGATGTCAGTTGTTAACCCTATATTACCTTGGGTCATTTGTTTGAGCTTTCCAGGAGTCTATTATCTGTGTCTGACTCTTGCTTGGGCAGCTCTGTGACCCCTTCAGCCATGGATCCATAATTTCTGTGGATCGCTCTGCACTCTCACGCAGGCTCCTTGAGTGCACTTCCCACCCTGTCAGAATCCCCTGCACACCTGGGAATGCTCGCTCCAGCCCAGGGGCGCTTATTCAGCTGACCTTGAGCACTCGTCTGGCGCCCACGCCCAGGTGCCCCATCACTGATCAGCTTAGGGTCTTCTATTGTGTGCTTTCCCGGCTTTGGGCTCTTTGGAGGTGTCACTTGCCCACGCAAAATGGAGACTACCAAAATGGGAGGAAGTCATCTCCAGGACTCTCTGGTTAATCCTGTCTCCTGTCTCTCCTCCAGGGTCTCTGGGCAGCTCTGTGACCCCTTCAGCCAGGGATCCACTATTTCTGCAGACTTCTTTGCACTCACGGGCCTGCGTGGGTGCCAGTTTATGCCTGCTCTCGCCGATCTGTGCACTCCCTCGCAGGCGCCTTGGGTGCCAAGCTGCTGGAGCCCTTGCCAGCCCACATGGATGCAGGTCCACACACACACTGGCCAACCCTCACCCTCCACTCGGCTTGTGTGTGCACCCCTGCACTGAGTGGTTTTGGGGTGTCTATTGTGTGCTTTTCAGCTTTTGGCTCTTTTGGGGTGTGGCCTGCCCATGCACAATGGAGACTACGGAATGGGGAGGGAGTCGGGACTCCCCAGTTCCTCCTCCCATTCTTTCCCCAATGCCTCTGTCTCCAGTCTCTCTTCAGGGGTCTCTGGGCAGTTCTGTGATTCTTTCGGGCAGGGATCCACTATTTCTGTGGACCATGTTGTATTCGCAGGCCTGCATCTGCCTCTTTGGGGGCACGCTCTGCCTGCGCTAAATGGAGACTACAGAATGGGGAGGGAGTCGGGACTCCCCGGTTCCTCCTCCTGTTCTTTCACCAACACCTCTGTCTCCAGTCTCCCCTCAAGGCTCTCTATGCAGCTGTGTGACCCCTTTGGCCAGGGAATCTCTATTTCTTCCAGCTTGTCTGCACTTAGCCCCCTAGCTCACTTGCGCACAAGCTGTGTGCCAAGCACACCAAAGGCAGGTTAATTGATTTCCTTATGCCTTAGTGAGATGGTAGCTGCAGAGTGGGAGGTGAGTTATCACCGGGGCTCCACCAGCCACCGTCTCAGTTCTCTTCACAAAGTTTTCCTCACCAATCTTTTCCCAGGCACCAGCCCACTCTGCTGCCGCCTCTACCCAGAGATCACGGAGAGTGGCTGCCACTGCAAATTTTTGTGTTGGCCCTTTGCATGTCTCTTTGCATCCCCAGCTGCCTGTCTCTGGCAGAGAGCACCCCTAAGCCTTCCGGGGTTGTGTTTCGTCTGTGCGTTTTCCTGGTTTTAGCTGCTGTAGTCTAGGGGTCCCTGTTTATGATTTAGACTCTGTTCTTCTCAGTGGGAGCTAACTGCCCGTTTCAATGTCCCTCTGGTGCTGGTACCCATGGGTGCCCAGCCCACCCTCTTGAGCCTCCACTGCACTTCTCACCCGTTGGGATGTGTGAGAGTTGAATCCACTGTCTGTTTGTGGCTCCAAGGCTCCTCTCCCTCTATAGTTCCATTGTTTTCCAGGTGATTTCTCCACTATTTACCCACAATTCCAGTTTGGTCTTGGGAGGAGTTCAGCTTGACTCCCATTCACTGCTCCGCCATCTTCGAATCCTTGATATATTATTATTTATTAAAGCCCATCCTTTTAGCAATTTTCTTTGGTTTTTACCTAATTTCTTTTTCTGTTCCAAGATCCCATCCAGGATTGAACATTTCAATTAGTCATTATGTCTCCTTAGGCTCCCCTTGGCTGTGACAATTTATCAGGCTTTCTTTCAAAGATCTTAACAGTTTTGAGGTGTACTGGTCAGATATTCTGTAGAGTATCCCTCAACTTGGATTTCTCCAATGTTTTTCTCATGATTAAGTTGGACTTATGGGTTTGGGGCAAGAAGACTACAGAGCTAAAGTTCCATTCTCATCACATCATATCTAGCGTACATACTTCAACATGAATTATCACTGTTAATATTGACCCTCATCACCTGGCTGAGCTAGTGTTTGTCAGGTTTTTCCACTGTACTTGCTCTCTTTTTACCCCCTTTCCGTCACTGAACTCACTTAGAGAACAGAAAATTCTGCCACCTCCTTGAAGGCAGAGTATACAGATTATTTGGAATTTTGCTTGTTTTGTCTATCCTCCCCCACTTATTTATCTAATAATTTATTTGTTTCAGTATGGACTCATGGATATTATTTTTTTTGGTTTATAATTCAACACTGCTTTGTTCCTCAAATTATTA
The DNA here is from genome assembly GCF_021234165.1 of Pteronotus mesoamericanus. Lineage (NCBI taxonomy): Eukaryota > Metazoa > Chordata > Mammalia > Chiroptera > Mormoopidae > Pteronotus > Pteronotus mesoamericanus. Next base: position 8,014,360 of record NW_026555072.1, read on the forward strand.
CAGCTTTAGCAATTCACAGAGCTCTGTCAGTTGGCTCCTGTGTCTGTTTGACATATCATCATCACTGTGACTCTTCTTGAACACTTTCTTATCTTCTAGCAGAAAAAGATGTTTCAGGATGATCTGTGTATTTCTTTACCTCAGTCCTAGAATCAGCCATTTTTCTAAGGAGGCTTGGTTCCTTTTATTGGAGAATGGTACTAAAAGCCAAAACCTGGGTTTTAAGTGTGATCAGTATTACTGGGATATTTTTGTTTCTAGGCCTTCTCAGCTGACAATGCAAAGAAATATATGTGTGTATGCTAACTGATGTGTGAACACATATCTAAATAATTATATATGTATCCATCTGTATTTATATTAAGCTAGTTACTTAGATAGCCAAAGAAAGTGAAGGAGTGACCATTTAGACTAACTGAAGGAGAAGCATTAGGGAACATAAAGAAAGCCAGTGTAGCTTGAGTTTAGTAATCACAGAGAGAGTCAAAGGAGAAGGAGCAGTGGGAAGCCTCATCCTGTGGAGCCTGATCAACTGATTGGAGCTTTCACTCTGAGTAAGACTGAAAACTACTGGAGAATTTTCAAACAGAAGAATGACATGAGTTTAAATATTTTTAAAGTGTTGCTCTGGCTACTGCATTGAAAAGAGACTGTTGGGAATGTGGAAGACAAGATGGAAGCAACAGCAGTTTCCTCTTATCCCCAGGGGATATTTTCCAAGAACCTCAGTGGATGCCTGAACAATGGATTGTACCAAACCCTATATATGCTGTTTTCTTTCCTGTACATGCATACCTTTTCATTTAAAGGAAGCACTTTATGGCTTCTCTTTGGCATGTCCAAACAGCCAGAATTACCAGTCTTACTCTTTGGGTCCATTACTAAGTAAAATAATGGTTCCTTGAATGGAAGTAGTGCAATACTGAGACAGTTGATCTGATAACCTAGACAATTACTAAGTAACTAGCAGCAGCGTATACAGTGTGGATGCTCTGGACAAAAGCTGATTCATATCCCAGGTGGGATGGAACAGGATGGCTTGAAATTTCAACATGCTACTCAGAACAGTGTGCAATAAAACATGAATTATTTATATCTGAAATTTTCCATCTAATATTTTTGGACCAAGATTGACTGCAGGTAACTGAAATCACAGAAACCAAAACTGTGGATAAGGGGAGACTAGTAGGTTTAGGATGCCTCTGGAATAATTCAGGAAAGAGATGATAGTAGCTTTGAGAAGATGAGAAATCATCTGATTATAGAATTATTTTGAAGGTCAATCCAACAATATTACTGATGGATTCATTGTATTATTTAACATTTGTAACAACTCAATAAAATAAGGCTAATAAATTTCATGAAAAATTAGGTAACTGATCCTCAGAGAAATCTTACCTATGTCTCTGAGCTAATGAGTGACAAATCAAAATTCAAAGCTAAATCTGTCAGGTACTAAGCCCCTAACTCTGACCCTCCCACTAGCAGCCTGTTACTTATAAGGGACCTTTGAGTTCAACCCAACACTTCGTTTTACAGGAGAAAAAAACAGAAGAGGTTAAAAGACATTCTCTAGTTTCTACAATTAGCTAGGGGTAGAACTGAGATAAAAGTCTCTATTTGACAACACCTCAATGGATCACTTTCTACTTTTCCATACTGCCCTTTCATCTGGTAGGTGGGAATAAACAGCCAAAGGTTGAAGGTAATTGTCAATTAAACCTAAGTCCACAATAAGATAGCTATATTATAAAATCCACTACATATGGGTCATCTTTGAGGAGGCATCACAAGACAGGGGTGATATGTATCACACTGCACCCTGAACACTGCCTATATTTTTAATCATTAACAAAATGATTCAGTGTCTATGGGAATTCTTTTCAAAAAAAGAAAAAAAGAAAAGAAAAAGGTAAGCAAACAAAAGCCATAGACTCAACCATTCTTATTTGCCTAAAAAACATGACAGAGGGGGAAGGCAGAGACAAATGTATTTAAAAAAGTAAATAAATTAATTAAAAAAAAATAAAAAATAAAAAAAATAAATAAAAAAAATAAAAAACATGACAGGGATGGCAAAATGGGTGATTTCCGGGGGTTTTATAGAATTTCTCAGGGACTTCTGTGCCAACAGTATTAACACTTATACTGTGGCACTGCCTAGTGTAAAAAGTAATGTTCTTGTGTTCATCTTCATTGGCTATTTTTTCCTACAAAAGATATTCTTGGGGAAAAAATGAAAATAGCAATTCCTGGAAACAAATTGGGGGCTTTTGCATTTGTAAAATACTTTTTTAACCTAGTAATGCCTGGTAGTCCTTCAAATTCAACTAAATTGACTATTTGCTAAGCCCTTACTATATGCCAGAAACTGGGATGAGGGATTTATGCAATGTTTATTTAAATCTTCAAAACAACTTTATGATGTAAATATTATCTCCATTTTACAGATAAAGTGATAACATTTACTGATTTGTATGCCTTCTTTTGGCTCACAGAGAATCTTGGGTTTACCTCTACTCCTTCACTTCAATGAGTAAATCAAGGATTACAGTGCTATGTGATGTCTCTTTCCCACTATGTTTTGAATGCCTTTAGGGAAGAAACTTTTCTTTCTCTCCTCTTGAGTACTTCAACATATCTTGAAAAGTAACACAGGATTTTTTCCCTAAGTATTTCACTTAATTCCATTTATTCTTTTTTTTCCTTTTATTGATTTTAAAGAGAGAGGAAAAGAAGGATAAAGAGAGAGAAACATTGATGTGAGAGAGAAACATCAATCGGTTGCCTCTTGCACACATCCCATCCAGGGACTGAACACACAACCTAGGCATATACCCCAACTGGTAATAGAAACCATGACCTTTTGTTTTGTGGGACAATGTCCAACCAACTGAACAATACCAGCCAGGGCTAATTCTATTTATCCTTCACAACAGTCTTATGATATATTCTTTTATTTGCCTCCTATCCACCTCATTGATGAGGGAAGGGCTTTTACTCTAGAATAATAAGTATGGCTGAGGACAGGACTCCCAACACTGGACAGATAAGACTGACAGCAGTTTACTAGTCATATATACTTTTAGCCCAGAGGAAGAAAACACAATGCCATGCAGGGACACATGGTGGGTTGTACTTGGGAACAAAGTGAACCATCAGGTGCTGTAGGAGTCAGGCTATATAGTATTAAGAGGGTTAAATGCCCCCAGGTTCCCACAGGAGAATGTGATTGAGTTGTTTTTATAGTTTTATGGGCTGGCAAGGAACTGAAACAGCTGCTCAGGAATTAGCAAGAATCTGCTTGGTCCCTATGATAAGGCAAGTTGTTTGCCTAGGGAACCTTATCCACCAGAGCAGAGTAGGGAGGGATTTGTGGTTAGAACATTAAAGGTCCTCCTGATTTTACTAGATGTCAAGGCAGCACATTATATTGAGCCTTAATTTTAGGCCTTATGCCACAGATATGCATCATTATCTCCATTTTACAAATGAGGAAAAGGAGTTCAGGATACTCATATCATGGACAAAGTCACACAACCACTGAGAGATTGAGATTAAACTCTGGTCTCTCTGACCTCAAAGTCATATTTAGTTTGCAAATGGTTCATGGAACATTTTCAGTTTTTGATGAACATTTCAATGTGACTTCTGAGAAGTATGATAATGGAAAGGAAAGGATATTCCATTTTCTGGCTGAAATTTATGTACAACAGAATATTTCTTTCCCACATGCCCTAGCCACCAGCATTTGGTTGGAAAGAGTCACCACAACTGCTTTGCATCGGGGGTGGAGACAGCCATTGTTGGCTCATGCCAAGGCCCTCTCACATGCCAGGTTGACAATTTAGGCAATTTAGCTGTGATTTGGCCCAGTCTAGGCAAGTCTCAAAGTACAGGTACAGCTTAGATAAATTAACATGGATATTTTAATACACATATTTGTGTTCTTGAGTGTTTTTTGAACTATCACTTATCCATAATAACTTGTTCCTTTTTGCTTTGAGTATTATAATAGTTGTTGATCTCCTTATTATTTTCTTACATCTCAAGTTGTCCAAACCTCTGCTTTAATCTTGAAAGTGTTTTTATCTAAACAGTGAATCTAATTTCTAAAATATACAGTAGAGTGCCATCTTTTTCCCTAAATTTGCTCAATCATTCAGTTGCAATGAGGAACTTTGAAGCAGAATAACTGGTGTACTTGCAAATATCCTAGGAGCAATTATCTTAATTGTGATACACTGGAGTGAGGGTGGTGGTGAATAGGGGTCCCACAGAGCTGCTGTTTGTGGATTTTGAAATATAAACACCAATTTTTAGGAATAAAATATTTACAGAATTTATAACCAATTGGATAACATGTATAATTTAACAATGTCAATACACTGCATTATAAGTGAGTTGGTGGTTGGCTATGTACAGCCTTCAGAATCTGGTAACCATGAAGAACAAAGACCTGGAGACTTTGAAGCTAGTCATCTATCCCAGTGCAAGAAAGTGATAGGAGCAAAAAGAAAACGTCACAAACAAAGCAGCAAGTTAGAAATTGACATTATTCCCCATAAAACAGCAGAAAAGTTGACATCAAGGCAAAATATATATATATTTATATATATATTATTTATACATTTATATATATTTATACATTTTTTAAAATATTTTATTTATTTATTTTTAGAGAGGCGAAGGCAGGGAGAAAGAGAGGGAAATATCTATGTGTGTTTGACTCTTGCATGCCCCTCACTGGGGACTCAGCCTGCAACTCAGGCATGTGCCCTACACTGGGAATCAAACCAGCGACCCCTTGGTTTGCAGGCCAGCACTCAATCCATTGAGCTACACCAGCTAGGGCAAGGCAAAATATATTTTTAAAGTATTAGAATATCCTGGTGATAAAGCAAAATTAAGTATGCAGTAATTGACCCAGAAATCCTACCTCAGGGATCTATACCAAAAATACACTGGTAAAAATATACTATTTATATTAGTCAATAACTAGAAACAACACAAGTATTCATAATCTAGAGAAAGATTTAATAAAATGTGGTACATCTACCCAATGGAGTTCTATGCAGCTATAAGAATAGGAATATCTTGATACATCATTAGGTGGAGAAAAGTATAGAAAGTGTACTAAAAATGGAGGAAGAACTATCAAAGAAGAGACTTCAGAAACATGTCAACTAAATGCAATATGTGAACCTTGTTTGGATTCTGATTTTCATGTACTATATACAAAACATTTTTTGAAACAACTAGGAAAAATTAAACACATACTGACATCAGATAACAGAGAACTATTATTAACTTTGCAGGTGTGATCATGATAATTTGGTTATGTTTTCTTAAAGCATAAGATAAATACTGACTTTTGGGATAAATGATCTAAAGTTTGGTTTTGCTTTAAAAATACTCTAGTAAACAAAAAAAAAGTGGGGGTAGAGAAGAGTTGAAACTAAAATAGTGTTAATAAATGTTGAAGTTAAATGGAAAATACTAATTTTTCTACTTTCTGTAAACTTGAAAAATTTATTTTTTTTTCTGAGCACCCCTGGTTTCCTGAGGAGTTTATTTGGGTAGACAAGGGGATAGGGAGGCCCTGCATCTAAAAGAAGGTATTGGACCTCTTGGTCGTGAAGCAAGGCTTGTTCTGGAGACAAAGGTCCCGATGGGGCAGCGGAAACTTGATCACGGAGTCATGGAACTGCTTGATTGCCAGCCCGCGGCACTTTCTGGCCACAATCTCTTCCACCTTGATGATCTGGACTGAGTAGGCACAGGCACAGTGCCAGCCCCCATGTCTCAGTAGCACTGGGTGACAGCACCTGCAGTGGTAAGGTCCTGATACTCCCAGTACATGTTGTGGGTCCCACTGCCGTAGGGAGAGCACAGCCAGATATCAAAGTTCTTCACCTGAAGGGGGGATTTTTCGAACACCTGCCCACAGTAGATGATTTCCCCTGAAGATTTCTTCATCTTCCTCAGCTGAGACACAAAGTACCAGAAGCAAGACTTGGCAAAGACATGGTTAGGTTCAAAAAATTATCGTGCAGTAAAGGGGCGTGTGTGTGTGTGTGTGTGTGTGTGTGTGTGTGTGTGTGTGTGTGTGTGTGTGTGTGTGTGTGTGTGTCTACATACAGAGAGGGGGAAGAGAGAGAAAGGGGAAACAGGTGGGGAAGGAGGGGAGAGAGAGAGAGAGAGAGAAGCAACCAAAATTATCTTCCAGTCCGGGAGCCCCTTGTAGTACAGGTTTTCCCCACTAGGAGAGCGTTCTAGGAGCCCACCCTCATCAGCACACAAGCTGGAATTGTTGTGAAAGGCAGAGTTTGGCTTCATTGAATTTTTTTGAAGACTCCACACTTGCTCATTTCTTTTCTTTTCCTTTCTTTCTTTCTTTCTTTCTTTCTTTCTTTCTTTCTTTCTTTCTTTCTTTCTTTCTTTCTTTCTTTCTTTCTTTCTTTCTTTCCTTTTGTTTCTTTCTTTCTCTTTCTTTCTTTCTTTCATTAGATTCTTTTTCTTTAATTTTCTTTTATTGTTCAAATACATTTGTCTCCACCTTCCTGCCACCACTTTCCCCTGCCCCCCTCCCTCACCTCCCTTCCTCAATCTTTTCCCACTTTGGTTTTGTTCATGGGTCTTTTATACATGTTCCTTGACTTGCCCCTTCCCTTCTCTTTCCCCATGCCCCCTCCTCCCTCCTTCCCTCTTGATTATGTTGGTTTCTTTTTTCTATCAATGTTGCTGGTTTTATTTTCCTTGCTTGTTTGTTTTGTTGGTTAGGTTCCACTTATAGGTGAGACCATATGGTATCTGTCTTTTGCTCCCTGGCTTATTTCCCTTAGCATAATGCTCTCTAGTTCCATCCATGCTGTTGTGAAGGGTAGTAGCTCTTTCTTTCTGCTGTGTAGTATTCCATTGCATAAACATACCATGGTTTTTTGATCCACTCATTTGCTGATGGGCACTTAAGTTGCTTCCAGCACTTGGCTATTGGAAATTGTGCTGCTATGAACATTGGGGTGCATAGGTGCTTTTGATTTCTTCTACTGTGTTTTTCAATTCAGAAACTTATTCTTCATTTCCTCTTGCCTCTTATTGGTAGTTTCTATGTCTTTTTTCATGCTGATATAGTTTGCAGTAAGTTCCTAGTAGTTTCCCTGTAGTGTTTGGTAATTCTCTCTGAGCTCTCTGAGCTCATTGATCTTCCTTAGAACCATTGTTTTGAAGTCAATATCTGATAGTTTACTTGCCTCTATTTCATTTATTTCTCTCTCTGGGGATTCCTCTTTTCCCTTCAAGTGGGTGGTGTTTCTTTGCCTTCCCATTATTTGTGAGACTCTTCTTTTGTGCTTCCGCTTTTTTTTTTTTTTTGCTTTTTTTGCCATTTCTTTTTATTTATGGTTTGTGTTCAATGCAAATCAATTCCATAACATGAGAAATTACTATGAATCAAGGCATAAATACACAAACACAATATACAATCCAAAATAGATGTATAGCATTCGGGTTTAAAACAAAAGGGAATGTTCATTCACACACACAGTAGCTTGAGATCTGCTGGGTATGGTGTTCCTGGGAAGGTTTCTAAAGATGGAAAAAAAAATGACTTTGGTTATCAAGACTTACCGTGGTCATATTAGATACTGGAACATCTAAGCATCAGTGTGTGACCATGCAAACAAAAGACTTTAGGGAATGTCTATTTTTAAAAAGGTTCTGTGCATCAAGGCAGTTGTGAAAAAGATTTGCTTTCCAGAATCCAGCCCACATTGGGATTTGGATCAGATTCTAACTATCTAAAAATATAGAGCAGTAACAGAAAGTGTTCCAAATGTGGCTATTTTGATTCATAGTTTTAGAAAAAGTATGTACAGGAAGACTATAAAAGTTTTTTCTGAATTTAATGTAAGCTTCCAGTCTTCATTTCCCAAATACCTAATTTACAGTTTTGGTTTCTTCAAATTATTTGCCTTTTCAATTTCAGGATTTGTCAAAACTGATTTTTTTTATTGTAAAAAGTATTCAAGATATGCAGAAATAAAAAAGCATTTTGAAATTAGCTGAGGTCAGTGTACTTCTACTCTTCGGAATTAGTTTAGCTAAATAAATCTGGTGCTCTTGTTGAATATAAGCAAAATTTACTCCTTATGCTTGGATTTGGGGTAGATTCCAATCCATCATTGCCCTGGCACATATCAATTACTACACAAAAAAATCAAATGCTATGTCAAATCCAAAGCCTCAAAAGAAAGAGTTCAGTTCCCAAGAGACCAGTGATAGCTGAACAATGTAAAACTTTATACCTAGAGTTACATCCACATTAAATTAGTACTGTGAAACAATACATTGAGGATTTACAGGGACACCTGGAAGTTCCTTCTAATGTACATATAAATAGGACAGCTTTCTGCAATACCTAATTATTTTATGGCCTTATAACTGTAATGAAACAAAGGAAATCTGACTGTTCCAACTTCCATCTTTTATCTCTAGATGACAAAATCTATTCATTTTGAAGGTAGAATTTTATGTGTCCATACTTCTTAAGCCACATTTAAGGAAATCATCTCTGAACAATTTTGGATATGTTTTTTTCATCTTTTTCATGAAAGTCCAGCAGATTTAACGTTGGTATTCCTCATCTAGTCAAACCCTGAACATGCTCTTCAAACCAATCAAATTGGAGATCCTCAATATTTCCTGTGTCAATAAAATTAGGTGTGGAATTTGATTCAAAGACCTGTTTTCTCCTTGTCAAACTAGACGCCATTTGGGTTGGGTTTAGAAGATGGAGTAGAGACATTTCTTGGCCTGAGTCTTTTTAACAGTAGAGATGTAGCAGAGAGAAGAAGATCACAAAGAGACTGGCGGTGGACTGCAGAGCACCTTCGCTTGTCTTGGTGGTATTCGCCGGACTTGGGGTGGTCATGGTATTGCGGGAGGGGTTATTTGTAGGTGGGACAGTAGTTGTATCTGAATAAATCTGCATGGGTAGGAGCAGTGCAAGGAGCAGCAGCCCCAGTATGAGCCTAGCAACCATGGCTCTGCTCATGTCCACTCCATTGGTGCGCCGTGAGTCTCACCGATAGCCAGGTGCGTATAGAACCGCTGGTTCCAGGCGGGGCACAGGCAAAGTGGGGCTTCTGCTTCTTAAATTGATCTGTCCTGATTTGCTCACTTCGTGGTGTGAATTTCTATGGTAGGAGACTGCTGTTTTTTCCTTTCTGTATCTGATGATGTCAGACGTTATCCCTGCCTGACCTTAGGCAGTCTGAGACTTCCAGGAATCTACTGTCTGTGGCTGTGTCCTTCAGCTGTTAATCTACTCATTCTGCACTCAGCAGGCTGGCTTGGTGACACCACAGGGCGGGGCAGAGTTCTTCCTGGGGGCAGGGTTATTCAGTCCTCTCCTGCTGCTGCAGCTCAGGGGCATGGTCTACCTGAGCCAGAAGGCTGCTTTTGCGTGGGAAATGAGTCAGCACTGAGATCTCCCTGGCTACTCTCTCAGTTTTCTCCCCAAAGCCTCCTTCCCCAGTCTCTCCTCAGGCATCTCTAGCCCACTGTGCCCCAACCTTTGCTGGAGACCAGGGTAAGTGGCCACAAATAAAAATGTATGCACTGGCCCTTTAAATGACTCTTTTTGTCTCCCGCTGGTCTCTGGCAGAGTGCAAGCCTGCTGCTTTTCACAGCTGGCTGTTATCTGTGTACTTTTTGGGCTCTGGTGCTGTACACTGGAGATCCCCGCTTATGGTTTAAACCCCGATCTTCTCAGTGGGATACAATTGGCCATTTGAGTTTCCTTCTGGTGCTGCCGCCCATGGGCACTTCACCCACCTTCTCAAGGTTATAAGGCTCCTCTCTCACTATTGTTCAGTTGTTCGTCTCACGTGATTTTTCCACCATTTAGTCGTAATTCCAGGTTGGTCCTGGGAGGAGGTCAGTGTAACTTCCACTTACTCCTCCATCTTGATTCTCAACACTTGCTCATTTCATGATGGATGATTTACGAGTGTATTTGCCCATACCTCATTGAGAGTTCAGCAGTTTTTAACTAAAAATGACATGACCCTTGTGCCCCACCCTACCTATTCACTTGATCTCCCCCGAGTGACATTTTTTTGTTTCCCTGGATGAGAAAATGTCTGCAAATGGAATAATTTTGCCAATGTGGACGACATGAAACAAACAAAAAAAATGGCAGAAGCACTAAAAGGCACCAACATCAACAAGTTCCAACTGTTTTGAGCAGTGCAAAAAAAAGTTTTAATAAGTGTATGGCATCAAATGGAGAGTGCTTTGAAGTTGACTGAAGTTTAAACATGTAAGAATAAAGACACAATTTTTTAGAAATAAATTCTGGATTTTTTGAGTCCCCCTCATATATATATACACTCATACATATGAATGTATGTGTATATGTATTTAGGTATATATACACATATATGTATGTGTGTGTGTGCGTATATACACAAACACACCCACACAGAAGGCTTGGTCCCACCCAAGAGATCCTGACTCAGTGGGTGTGGGGCAGGGCTTGTGTATCTGAATTTTTTTAAAGGTCCAAAGTTCTTTGGTACTTGCATTAATTAAGCAACAGGATATGGCATTTGGGTGTTAAACATTCTCAAAAATTTTGATTATTTTAAATCCCATCTATTAAAGACATGATGCATACAACAAATTTTTTCCCAGACTAATTTTTAAATCCTTCAGGGTTCTGAAGTGACTTAGGTTTACATAAATAACATGGATTTAAAAAAAAATCTCAGCCTAGTTTGTTGTTCATTTTGCTGATTAACAGAATCCTGTTTGACAGAATGCCAGATATAGACATAATACATTTAAGTCAACTTGAGGGCAGGGTTGGCATTGGCTCTGTCTTCTATAGTTATCAAGTCTCTACCACTTAAAAGTATACTAGAGAGGAAAACACATATATCTGTGCCAGTGATTCAGAGTCCTAAAAGGAAGGCCTTTGATGAAATCCATTGTATTAGTTGTGGTAATAAAGAAAGGCCTTCACCCAGTGGGTTTACCTTTGTCATTGGCTGAGGAAGAAGAACAGAGATTGGTGAGTGCCATCATCTCTTCCCAGCAGCAGAGGGAGAATGAAAAGTGCAGAGGCAGTTCAGGGAAGGAGAGAAAAGCTTGCTGGATCAGAAAAATGTGATCATTTTCTCCATGTTTGAAAGTAGAAAAACATAGAGCCCAGCAATATTACATCCTGTGGCTTGATTTCAGATACAAAAGGCAGGATCTGAACCCAGAGTTTAATCCTCCCCACAAACATAAAGATGTACTTCAGACTAACCCTTGAAGGAAAGAAGTACATACATTTTTATTTTTATTTGCATTCTAAAATCCATTTTAAATTAATGTTTGAGCAGTGCTGAGCCAGCAGCAAAATTTCTCTAAAACATTTTATCAAATTGCTTATCTTAACTTTTTTCAAAACAAAACTGTAGAAGTAAGAAATCTTTTCTTGAGGAAAGCTATCTTCAGTAAAATTCAGAGCACGGTTAGTGCTCACAAAGCACTTTAGTGATCTCTCCACTGGTCAGGGGTGTTCCTCAGCAAGCTCAGCCTTCTTTCAGTCTCTGAGATGATCATATGCTGGATGCTGCCTCCAACCAACAAAGTTCATTAGAGATTAATGTGTAAATTCAGTGGGAAAATTTATTATTTATTAATTTGCAGCAAGTAAAACTTCTAGACAGATTGAAAAGCCATATTGATAGACCCAATATCCATTCAACAAATATTTATTGAGGGCTACAGTTAACTGAATAATGGCACCCGAAGATAATAGGTTTTAATCCCTGAAACCTGTACATATTTCTTAATTTGAAAAAAGGTTCTTTTTAGATGTAGTTAAGGTAAGGACCTTGAGATGTGGAGACTATCCTGGATTTATCTTGGTGGGCTATAAATGCAGTCACATGTCCTTATAAGAGAGAGTCAGAGGGAGATTTGACTAAACATCCACAGAAGAGAAGGTCATGTGAAGATAAAACAGAATAAGGTTTGAACATGGTGGCCTCTGATATGGGAGTCATGCAGGCACCAACAAAGAAATGCAGGCAGCCACCAGAAGCTGGAAGAAGCAAGGAATAGATTCTCCCTGAGGGAATGCAGTCCTGATTTCATGCACACTGTGATTTTGGCCCATTTTTGGTGGTTGCCGATTTCAGACTTCTGTCCTCCAGAACTGTGAGAGAATAATTTTCTATTGTTTTAAGAACCCAAGTTTGTGACAATGTGTTACAGCAGGTATAGGAAACTATTTCAAGCACAAATTGTGCCAACTGTGTGCATATAAGGAGTATGGTGCAACATAAACTACATGGTCTCCATCTCCATGGAGCATCAAAGAAGGTGATGGGAAGGAATATGATTCGATGGTATCAGGCCTCAATTTCCTTCTGTGTTCCTGCCATAGTGGCAATATATAACCTGTAGTCAGACTGATGATCCTATCAAGTGCAAGTATATTTTTTTCTTCTAAACAATTCTCCAGGTTTTTTTCTTTGATGCACTAACCTAACCATCCTTTTTCTCATCTCCACCAAATATATATTTGTACATATATACATATATATGTATAAATATAATTTTGCTTGTTTAACTCTCACAGAGCATCCCTTCTTACAAAGTTAAGATACTACCTCATGTAGCTAGATCTTTCACATAATTTGTTTTCAAAGGTTTTATTTTATTTATTTTAGACAAAGGGGAAGGGAGGAATAAAAAGAGGGAGAGAAACATCAATATGTGGTTGCCTCTTCCATGCCATCCACTTGGGACCTGGCCCTCAACCAAGGCATGTGCCCTAGCCCAGGAATCTAACTGGTGACCCTTTGGTTCTCAGGCCGGTGCTCAATCCACTGAGCCATACCATACAGGGCTAATTTTTAACATTATAATGTTTTCAATGAGAAAATCACAGATGTTGGGCTTTTGAACAAGAATAGTTTTAACATTCTATGACATAGTTGGCTGAGACTTTCCATTTGGGAAAGGGACTGTTACTGGGACAAATGTTCTGGATATTCTGCATATAATTGCCTCTTGTGTCCCTTTGAACATACAACAAATTATAAGGTATGACATCGCTGCCTTGCCAATTGCCATAAACTTCTGTAAACTTCTGTACACTACGCAGCAGAGAGAAAAAAAGAACTACTATACTTCATGACAGCATGGATGGAACTAGAGAGCATTATGCTAAGTGAAATAAACCAGGGGGCAAAGGACAAATATCATATGATCTCACCTGTAAGTGGAACCTAACCAACAAAACAAAGATGCAAGGAAAATAAGACCAGCAACACTGAAAGGAAAAGAAATCAACAGAGACAAAAGGGAAGGAGGGAGGGGGGGCGGGGAAAAGGAAGGGAAGGGGAGAGTCAAGGAACATATAGCAAAGACTCATGGACAAAGCCAAAGTGGAGAGTGACTGAGGAAGGGAGAGGGGGGAGGGGGGCAGGGGAAAGTTGTAGAGGGAAGGCAGAGACAAATGTATTTTAAATAAATAAATAAATAAATAAAAGTGGCTTATGAGTCATCATATCTAAGGTGAACTGTCTATATTGCAGTTAACAAGGAGAATGTTTTGCTTATGACATAGATCAGTCGACAAAGTCTTGGTGCCCAGGCCTAAGAAATTGACTTCAGGAATGTAGTCTATATCTGGCCATCTCCATAAATACAGGCATAGGTTATTTGTCATAAAACCTCACAAACAGAAAAAAATCACCCAGGGTTAGTCCTCCACTGTCAGTATCCAACTTTGGAGCTTTAAGGATGAAAGAGAATATGTGGCTGTTACAGCAGTGCTTTCTCCAAACCCACAGACAGCTAACTTAACTATAATCCTAGGAAAGGGGAAAATCCCATAACTTAATTGGCTTCCTGCCTCTGGCAGTTTCTCTCTTCTACCACCGGTGCACATTTGCTACTCAGAAACAAGGTTAATTTACTTACATCTTTAATTCCCTCTAAGATTTGTTACACTTTCCATGGCCTTCAGATACTCTTGTTGGGGTCAGTAGGCCTGGTGAAAGAAAGCTGGCTTGAGTTTCAAGGCAACTAAAACAGAATATACCTGTTTGTTTTCACTGGCTTTGAATAAGCATGAGCTGAGAGTGACAGAATCCTCTTCGGATCATGATTTTTTTTTAATTTAAATATATTTTATGATTATACAGTAATAATATAATTATTGCATACAATTTGGAATATAAATTGAAGAAAGTATGAAGAAAATAAGACATTTTTCCCATCTTGCAAGATGGAAGGCGAAAAAACTGAGAAGCTGGATACCAAGGAGAAGAAATCTGAAGCCAAGAAGGCTGATGCTGTCGGCAAGGTTAAGAAGGGTAACCTCAAGGCCAAGACACCAAAGAAGAGGAAGCCCCACTGCAGCCGAAACCCTGTCCTAGTCAGAGGAATTGGCAAGTATTCCAGGTCAGCCATGTATTCCCAAAAGGCCATATACAAGAGGAAGTATTCCGCAGCTAAATCCAGGATTGAAAAGAAAAAAGGAGAAAGTTATGGCCACTGTCACAAAGACAGTTGGCGGTGACAAGAATGGGGGTACCTGAGTGGTTAAACTTCTCCAAATGCCTACTGTCCTACTGAAGATGTGCCTCGAAAGCTGTTGAGCCACGGCAAGAAGCCCTTCAGTCAGCATGTGAGAAAACTGCAGGCCAGCATCACTCCCGGGACCATTCTCATCATCCTCACTGGGCACCGCAGAGGCAAGAGGGTGGTTTTCCTGAAGCAGCTGAGCAGTGGCTTGCTACCTGTGATTGGATCTCGGGCCCTTAATCAAGTTCCTTTGTGTAGAACATACCAGAAATTTGTCATCGCCACCTCCACCAAAACTGGTATCAGTGGTATGAAAGTCCCCAAGCATCTCACTGATGCTTACTTCAAGAAGAAGAAGCTGCGCAAGCCCAGGCACCAGGAAGGGGAGATCTTCGACATCAAGAAGGAGAAATAGGAGATTACAGAGCAACGCAAGGTTGATCAGAAAGCCGTGGACTCACAAATTCTGCCTAAAATCAAAGCTGTCTCTCAGCTCCAGGGCTATCTCTGCTCTGTGTTTGCTCTCACAAACAGTCTTTATCCTCACAAAATGAAGTTCTAAATTTCTTTTGAGAAACCTAATTAAACAACTGATCTGTTAATAAAGAAAAAAGAAAAAGAAAATAAGACCACCTGAAAAACCTATCACTCCACAATAACCAGTATTGGCTTTGAATATGTTTCTCTGTACAAGTATAGAGTTCAGCATTTTGCTTTTTTTCACTGTATACAAAATCATATTTTTTCATGTTATTATATATTCATCATAAACATTACAGGGCTATAAATATCCTACTATAATAATTTGACCATTTCTTATCATTTGACATGTCTACAATTTTCAATTTCTCACTATTAAAAGTAACACTTTGAATAAAAACCGTACATATAAATTCTTTGTGTTCATCTGTAATTGTTTCACCACGATAAACAATTAGCTGTGAAATTACTAGAAATAATATGCAGACTTTAAAGAGTTTTTATTAAAGTGTAACCTACATCCAGAATGTACACAAATCATGAATGTATCACTTGATGAATTTTTATCACGCAAACACATCCATGGAAGCAGCACCCAGATCAAAAAATATTAACAACACCCCAGAAACACCCTTTAAGTTCCTAAACATCCCAAAGTTTGCCATTATACTTACCTTTAACATAATAAATAAGTTTTACCATGTTTTTTTTTAACTTTATATAATTAGAATCATTCATATGGTATGTGCTCTTTTTTTTATTATTATTATTTGGCTCCTTTCATTGAATAGTATGTTGTTAGTACAATTCATCCATGTAGTTTGATGTAGCAATCATTTGCTCATTCTTATTGCTGGATAGTATTCCATTGCATGCATATGCCACATTCATTATCCATTCTAATGCCGATGGACATTTGAGTACTTTTTAATTTGAGGCTGTTATGAATAGAACTGCTATGAACATTCTAGAGCATGCCTTTAATGAACATATGTACACGTTTCTGCTAGATACTCACCTAGGAGTGGAATTGTTATACCTTAAAGATGGCATATGTTCAACTTCAGTAAATACTGTAGGTTTTTTCAAAGTATTTGTAGAATATGCACATTTTAAGTCTCTTAATGCAAACTGCTGACATTCACAAAGTTTCTCTCCCTTTACACTCTCCCAGAAGCATATGAGACACCATGTGAAACCCTTCCCAACAGTAGGTATTACATATTTTTTTTAAAAAACATTGCTATTAAGGTAGGCTAAAAAGTGGGGGTTTTGCATCTATTTTAATTTGTATTTTCTTGATTGTTATTGACAGTGAATAAGCATTCAACAAAAGAAAACACAAATATCAACAAATATGAAAAAATTTTCACATCATTTTCAAATTATCTACTGAAATGTTTGTCTTTATCTTGTAGTGGTGAAAGGCTTTCCTTTAGCAGAGGACCCAAATTAATAACATCAGAAATGAAAGGGGAGAAATAACAACTGATACCACAGAAATACAAATGATCATCAGAAACTATTATGAACAATTATATGCCAAGAAATTTGAAAATCTTGATGAAATGGACAAATTTTTAGAAAAGTATAATCTTCCAACACTGAAGGAGGAAGAAACAGAAAGCTTGAACAGACCAATAACAGCTGGGGAAATTGAAGAAGTAATCAAGAAACTCCCAGCACACAAAAGCCCAGGGCCAGACAGTTTCCCAGGAGAATTTTACAAAACATTTAAGGAAGAGCTAACCCCTGTCCTTCTCAGACTATTCCAAAAAGTCCAGGAGGAGGGAAGACTCCCAGACTCTTTCTATGAGGCCAAAATCACCCTGATCCCAAAACCAGATAAATACCCTACAAAGAAAGAAAACTACAGGCCAATTTCACTGATGAACATAGATGCTAAAATCCTCAACAAAATATTGGCAAACCGCATCCAGCAATACATTCAAAAGATTATCCACCACGATCAAGTGGGATTCATCCCAGGGATGCAGGGATGGGATGGTTCAATATACACAAATCAGTAAACAAGATACATCACATAAATAAAAGACAAAAACCACATGATCATCTCGATAGATGCAGAAAAAGCATTTGATAAGGTACAGCACCCATTTATGATCAAAACACTCAGCAAAATGGGAATAAATGGGGCATTCCTCAACGTAATAAAGGCCATATATGAAAAACCTACAGCTAATATCATACTCAATGGGCAAAAACTGAAAGCTTTCCAACTAAGATCGGGAACACGACAAGGATGTCCGCTCTCACCGCTTCTTTTCAACATCGTATTGGGAGTCCTAGCCACAGCAGTCAGACAAGAGAAAGAGATAAAAGGCATCCAAATAGGAAAGGAGGAAGTAAAACTATCATTGTTTGCAGATGACATGATAGTGTACATAGAGAACCCTGTAGACTCCACCAAAAAAACTCCTCAACCTAATAAGTGAATTTGGCAAAACAGCAGGATACAAAGTCAACATTCAGAAATCAAAGGTATTTTTGTGTACCAGCAATGCAATAGAAGAGGAAGAAATCAGAAAAAAAAATACCATTCGATATACGAAGAAGAAAAATAAAGTACCTAGGCATAAATTTAACCAAAGACGTAAAAGATCTGTACGCAGAAAACTATACAACATTGAAAAAAGAAATGAAGGAAGACACAAATAAATGGAAGCATATACCGTGCTCATGGATTGGAAGAATTAATATCCTCAAAATGTCCATACTACCCAAAGCAATTTATAGATTCAATGCAATCCCTATTAAGATACCAATGACGTATTTCGCAGAAATAGAACAGACATTTCAAAAATTTATATGGAACCATGAACGACCCTGAATAGCCGCAGCAATTTTGAGAAAGAAACACAAAGTAGGAGGGATCACAATACCAGACATCAAACTCTACTACAAAGCCACCATACTCAAAACAATCTGGTACTGGCACAAGAACAGACCCATAGAGCAGTGGAACAGAATAGAAAGCCCAGAAATAAGCTCAGGTCTCTATGGACATCTAATATTTGACAAAGGGGGAAGAAGCATAAAATGGAGCAATAACAGCCTCTTCAACAAATGGTGTTGGGAGAGCTGGAAGGCTACATGCAAAAAATTGAAATTGGATCATCAGCTGACACCATACACAAAAATAAACTCAAGATGGATAAAAGACTTAAATATAAGTCGCAACACCATCAAAGTCCTAGAGAACATTGGCAGGAAACTCTCAGATATCCCACGCAGCAATTTTTTCACTGATATGTCTCCTAAAGCAAGGGACATAAAGGAAAGAATAAACAAGTGGGACCTCATCAAAATAAGAAGCTTCTGCACGGCAAAAGAAAACATCAGCAAAATGAAAAGTGAGCCAACCCTATGGGAAAATATATTTGCTAATGATACATCAGATAGAGGTTTGATCTCAGAGATATATAAAGAACTCACTCGACTCCACTCCAAGAAGACAAATGATCCAATCAAAAAATGGGCAAAGGACCTGGGCAGACACTTTTCCAAGGAGGAGATACAGAGGGCCCAGAGGCATTTGAAAGGATGCTCTGCATCACTAGCCATCAGAGAAATGCAGATCAAAGCCACCATGAGGTACCACCTCACACCAGTCAGAATGGCCATCATAAACAGATCAACAAACAACAGGTGCTGGCGAGGCTGTGGAGAAAAGGGAACCCTCGTCCGCTGTTGGTGGGAATGCAGACTGGTGCAGCCACTATGGAAAGCACTGTGGAATTTCCTCAGAAAGCTGAAAATGGAACTGCCTTTTGATCCAGGGATTCCCCTGCTGGGACTATACCCTAAGAACACCAAAACACCAATACAAAAGAACCTATGCACCCAATGTTCATAGCAGCACAATTGACAATAGCAAGTGTTGGAAGGAATCTAAATGCCCATCAGTAGATGATTGGATCAAAAAGTAATGGTACATATACACAATGGAATACTATGCAGAAGAAAGAAAAAAAGAACTACTAAACTTCGCGACAGCATGGATGGAACTGGAGAGGATCATGCTAAGCGAAATAAGCCAGGGGGTGAAAGACAAATACCATATGATCTCACCTGTAAGCGGAACCTAACCAAGAAAACAAAAATGCAAGGAAAATATAACCAGCAACACTGAAAGGAAAAGAAATCAACAGAGACAAGAAGGAAGGGGGGCAGGGAAAGGGAAGGGAAGGGGAAAGTCAAGGAACATATAGCAATGACTCATGGGCAAAACCAAAGGGGAAGAGCTGAGGGAGGGAAGGAGGGAGGGGTCAAGGGAAAGTGGTGGGGGGGAGGCAGAGACAAATGTATTTAAAAAGTAAATAAATTAAAAAAAAAGAATGTGAGAATAACAGCTGGTGGGAATGTAAACTAGCACAGCCATTCCCACTAATCTGGCAGCACTTGATGAAATTATATACACGCCTGTAAGAGTCGGGGGGGGAGGGGGGGGAGGAGAGATGGGGAACATGAATGGGCACAGGAGATGAAGGACAAAAATACAATAAAATGACAGGCTTTCTGCACACCAAAAAAAGAAAAAAAGTAAAAAAGAAAGGCTTTCCTTTATATTAAAAAAATCATGGAAGATTTTTAAGTAATAACTGCATATACACACAGACTCAAATTAACACAGGAGTACATTTTGTAACTTTTTCATTCCTTGTATTTTAAACTTGTTATTTACTGGGTGAATTTATTGTGCATACATTATGCTCAAAGTTATGTGTTATACACTATAGTGGACACAAAATTGCTTCTCAAGTGGGTTATAGTCATTTGCTGCATGAGACTCACAAGTGGATATCTACAGTACAGATCAGCAAGCTATGCAAGTCACAATGGCAATAAGAAAATAGTGGACTTCAAAATGTAAAGAAAGGACAAAGAACGTTTGGCTGAAGTAATTGATGGTACTGAAGGCCCAGCTTCAAATCTGAAACTTGAAAGATGGAGGACTGTCTTCACTAGTTGAAGCTCAAGAGGAAGCATAGGTCAAGTGAGCAGTAGGCCAAGTGTAGCTCCAGGGGCACTTTGTAGGCCACAAGTATGTATAAAGCAGGACGATAAATCAAGAAGCTGAGGCTGATTTTTATCTGGAATTTAGGCAGGAGAATGGTGAGTTCAAAATAAGATAGGAGAGCAGTTTGAAGCCAAGGAGTTACAGTTTCAAAAGTTTTCATTGACACCAAGCTGTTCCTCCCTTTTCACCACTGTGTCCCCTCTGGAAGAAATACACCCATTAGGCTTCCAATGCCAGGCTAAGCTGTGTGGTAAGCTGCATGTGTACAAAACTAAGAAATCTTTGCCATTGTGGCAGGTAAGAAAGAGAGCTAGGAAGCACACCTATAGTGCTAGACGTAGATTGAATAAGTCTTGAATGTTCTCCTGTTTGAAAAGCAAAGAAAAATAAATGCAAGAGCAAACTAAAGGGAGTTGCAGCTCTGATTAGAGAATCTGAGGAAAGTTTATTTTTAGTAGTTTTTTTTGTAACTGGAGAAAAACAACTGGTGATAGAGGTGGGAAGCAGACAGACAGTGCCTGAAGAAGCCCATGTGGACTTGCAAGTATATTGGTGAAAAATATACATGCAAAAACCCCCCACAAGATTCTGATTATACTTTATCTTAGGAGTATTGTAGAATGTCCAGGGCTTTCCTTCCACTTGTTATACAGGATCCGGCAGAAGTAATGCCTATTTGAGTGTGGTTGGTAGGGTAATAATATGGGTGTAATAATTTATAGTTTTATTTTAACATTTCACCTAAAATGTCGTATGGTGTGCTTGAGTGTGATATTGTTATGTTAAAGAATTTTATGATTTTCTAATAAAATATTTTGTAATAAAAAGGGATGATATTTGTGCCAGACCCTGTACATGTACACTGTATGAACACTGTAGCCAAACTCATCATCCTGTGTTTTCCTCACTCTAATCAACACCTACTCTCCATCCCAAGATCCCCTCCACACACACACACACACACACACACACACACACACACACACACACAGAATGCTCCCTTAGAGCCCATAAAAGTCCATGAAATGTTCCCTGGCATAAAGCCCAGGAAAAGAAAATGAAGGGCTGTGAGTGACAATCATGGTGCTGTTTCACAGGCTTATTTCCCTCATGCTATCTAAGGGCTCTAAACAAATTATCAAAAGAGCTTGAGAAAGAGAGGGAGTAACTTTTCTTCCTGGAATTTGGTGTACCACAGGTGGGGCAGTGGGGACAGCAGTCCTAGGTGCAGGCAATAAGGGGATGCATTGTTTGTAGATCATTCTAAAAGAATAGTTAGACCAGTAAGTGGGTCTGCTTTGTTTTCACCATGCACTGACAATTCTAAACAGATCATTGATAAAACGCTACCCCTCCAAAAAATCTTTTGCTGCTGCTGTTACTTTTAAATTTTAACACTACAATATATATGTAAACTTCAATGTAACACTTTTTCATGATTATTATTCAATCAACATAGAAATGATTCTACAAGGAATTGATTTCAGAGAACTCCCAGTTCTAGGGCCAGCCCCAAAACACACAAACAAAGCTATGTGTGTTCATTTCTAGAGAAGATCCACATCTAAATCACTACAGTTCACTTTGAAGGCAGTTCCTGTTTCCAGTCATCATGGCACTGCATATCCCAACTGAGCAGTAGATTCAAAATAAACAATGAGAGCCAAATGATTGTAAAAACCAAAAACACCCAAACAGATAAACAAACAGAGTTTGAATTACTTTAATTCTGTTAGTCCATGCATGAAATCTCTGAACCTAGTGATGGTCTCACTTTCAGAAATGTTTTTTCCATGTGTTTTTCCATCTTTGCTGTTGGATTTTTGTTTGGTATTTTTTAAAAAACGAAGTAATGTAATTAAAAACATTAGTAGCTTTTACCAATTGTTATACTATAATTTTTTTGCACAATAGATCTTAAGTTCAAGAAAATGTTCACTGCCTACATTTCTTTTCTAGCTAGTATTATTATTCATTGTATTTCATGATTATCCCTGAAGTTCATTTTGTCAAGAAATGACCTGCTCTGGCTCTCAATACATCATGCACAGCACAGATGGAGACTAGCAGTTTCCTACCTGGAGTCCCAGTGGAGCTGAGGTTCTAAAAACCCAGGAATAAGTTAAGCCATAACAGATCTCAGTAATACACTTGAGAAGGTAAAGCTCGGAAAAAGATAGCAGAGCTCAGAGCTCCCCCAGATACACTGAGGATGTGAGTTTCTTGAACCAAGGAGAGTTACACAATGGACAAGGAAGGCAGCTTTTAGCCTAGAAATGGGGCCAGAAGGAGACTAGGTCTGCATGCAAGATAAAAGCTTTCAATCTTTTTTCAATAGAAACCAACATTAAAATTTATAAAATACATATGCCACATGCAACTAGAACACATGAACAAATAATATATACATACATTTATTTAAATAACACTTAAACTTTACTATGGGTGATAAAAACATCTCTGTTCTATTCTGCTTCACTTTTTTTAAATGATGCTTGTCACTTAATAAGTTGATTTCATGACCCAGTATTGAGTAATAGCCTGTAGTAAAAAATACTGAAGTAAGGGAAAGGAATCTTGACCTTTCAGTGTTCTGATAACAGTCTAAAATTTGTTAGTCTTTTACTACAGAACAAGCTTTGAACAACCAGATGTTCCTTCTTATGCTGTGTCCTGGAGCAACGTGAGCTCAGACATCACTAAGAATGAGACAAGGATGAGCCAGGGTCAAAACAAAATTAAAACAGGACCAAAAAAAAAAAAAAGCATTAATGTCAGAAAAGAAGACCTGGAAATTTTCTGATATCTTTAACTAATAAAGTAAGCACTCTTCACCTAAGAACATCTCCATAAGTTGATAGCCTAATTTATTAGTGCAATATAAAAACAATTAGAAATTTCAAGAAACAGCTTTTTAGAAAAAACATGGAATATAATACTACATATTTTGCTAACAGTAAATAATATTTACATAGCCATAATAATGTGAATGGTTTTTATTTTGATTTACAGAATCAACATAGAGAAAAAGCAGGGATTTATTTCTTCAAATTGTGTATTTATACTTGTTATCAACCTTCAAATTCAGAAGTAAATGTACACAAATGTATGATCGCAAATGTTAGGAAGTGTACATGTGGGAGAAGAGCTGAGGAAGGGTAGGGTCACTGAGATCTTCACCTTAAAAAATAAAGAATTAAAGATATTGTAATTCATCTCTAGTTGATAAAATAAAGATTCAAATACGTCACTTAAATCTACAGAAGTAACGAAGAGTAGGACTTAAACAGAGATAGGAATTTATTGGTCAGCTGAGGAGAGAAGAAACACATACCTGAATGAAATTCTCAGTTCCTATAGCAGGAGGTGAATACATACTGTATGCAACAATAAATCAAGAGTAGAATATATATTACATTTTTGGACATAAAGATAACTACAAAAAAAGGGGGGACAAAATAAGGCTTATTCAACCAATAAGGTGCATGGACCACTATTAGTTGAAATAAAACAAATATAGAGCCCTATTTCACACATTATACAAGAAATATTCAAGTGAGTTAAAAATCAACATGTAGAATCTAAGGAGTTTTAGAAGAAAATACAGCTAATATTTTTCATGACCTGAAGTAAAATATTCAAACGCAGAAGCTATAAAGTAAATATTGATAATATGACTATATTAAACATTTAACTAAATAGTAATATACATATACAAATGTTAAAAGACAAAGAATGGAATAGAAAAGTATTTGCAACACATCTAAAACATGGTTAATAGGTTTGTTTTTGTTTTTGTTTTTGTTTTCAGTGAAAAAAGTTCTACAACCCTTTAATAAATAAATAGATAAAAAATACCAAAAAGTCATTTAAAGGTTTTTTTTTAAAAAAATAATAGAAATAGTCAATAAATATACTAAAACAGGTTTAGTTTCAAGAAATAATAAAGGAACAATTAAAATAACATCATTGAGACAATCAGATTATTGGGTATTTAAAATATTGGTAATATCAAGTATTGGCAACTCTGAAAGGAACTGGGTATTCATAGAAACTTTTACTGTATCTTAAAGCAGTCCCTTTAGCATATTTT
This sequence comes from Pteronotus mesoamericanus, assembly GCF_021234165.1. Taxonomy (NCBI): domain Eukaryota; kingdom Metazoa; phylum Chordata; class Mammalia; order Chiroptera; family Mormoopidae; genus Pteronotus; species Pteronotus mesoamericanus. The sequence goes on from NW_026555072.1 coordinate 8,038,569, forward strand.
GCAGTGATGGTTTGGTGGAGGTGTATTCTTTCAGCCTTCTTTTATCTGAGAAACTCCTTATTTAGCCTTCTATTTTAATTGAGAGCCTTGCAGGGTAGAGCAGTCTTGGTTGCAGACATTTGCTTTTCATGAATTGGAATATTTCCTGCAATTCCCTTCTGACTTGCAGTGTTTCTGATGAGAAGTCAGCTGCTAGCCATATTGGGGCTCCCTTATATGTTACTACCTCTTTCTCCCTTGCTTGCTTTAGGACTCTCTGTTTCTCTTTGATATTTGCCATTTCAATGATGTGTCTTGGAGTGGGCCTCATTTGGTTCCTCTTGAATGGGACCCTCTGGAGTCCCTGGGCTTGTGTGACTAGTTCTCCCCTCCAATTAGGGAAGTTTTACATCATTACTTTTTCAAAGAGGTTCTCTATCCCTTCCTCGTCCTCTTCTCCTTCTGGTATCCCTATTATATGGATATTGTTATGTCTCAGATTCTCCTGCATTTCCCCCAAAGCCTCTTCATTCTTTTTGAGTCTTTTTTTCATTTTCTTGCTCTTTCTGGGAGCTTTTTCTTTACCTTGTCCTCCAGCTCACTTATTTGATCCTTGACTTCTTCTAGCTTACTTTGATTCCTTCTACTGCGTTCTTCAGTTCAGAAATTGTATTCTTCATTTCCTCTTATCTCTTATTGGTAGTTTCTATGTCCTTTTTCATGCTGATATTGTTTGCAGTAAGTCCTCATTTCCCTGTAGTTCTTTGTAATTCTCTCTGAGCTCACTAAGCTCATTGAGTTTTCTCATAACTTGTTTGGAGCTCAATATCTGATAGTTTACTTGCCTCTATTTCATTTAGTTCTCTTTCTGAGGATTCCTCCTTTCCCTGCAAGTGTGGGATGTTTCTTTGTCTTCCCATTATTTTTGAAACTCTTCTCTTTTGCTTCTGCTTCTTAAATTGATCTGTTTGATTTCTTGACTTTATGGTGTGACCTTCTATGGTAGGAGACCGCTGTTTTGTTATTTTTTTCTTTCTGGATCTGATGTGATGGTGTCAAATATTGACCATGTCTGACCTTAGGCAGTCCTTCCAAGACTTCCAGGAATCTACTGTTTGAGGCTGTCTCCTTCAGGTGTTAATCCCGTCATTCCACTCAGCAGACCATTTTAGACACCTCGGGGCCAGGCGGAGTCCCTACTGTGTGCGGGGTCATTAGGTCCTCTCACGTTGCTGCAGCTTAGGGGCGTGGTCTCTGCCTGAGCAAGATGGCTGCTGCCATATAGGGGAGGAATCCATACCCAGATCCCATTAGCCACATTCACCATTCACTCATCAAAGCCTCCATCCCCAGTCTCTCCTCAAATGTCTCCAGACTACTCTGTGCCCCCTTTAGCCAGGGATCTACTATCTGTGGCTGCCACTCTACACTCAGCAGGCAGTGTATACAGTGCAGGGAGGGGTTGAATCCCACCTGGGGGAGCAGCTGTTGGGTCCTTTCATGCTGCTGCCACTCAGGGGAGTGGTCTCTACCTGAGCAAGATGGCAGCTGCCACATGGGAGATGAGTCAGTATTGAGATCCCGCCAGCTACTCTCTCAGTTCTCTTCCCAAACCCTCTTTACCCAGTCTCTCCTCAGGTGTCTCTAGCCCGCTCTGTCCCCACCTTTGCTAGAGACCAGGGTAAGTGGCTGCAAATAAAAATTTATGCGTTGGCCCTTTGTATGGCTCCTTGCATCTCTAATCGCCTGTCTCTCACAGAGAGCAACCCTGCCACTGGTTTTTTTAGCTGTCTGTTTTCTGTGTATTTTGAGGCTCTGGTGCTGTGGGCTGGAGATCCCTGCTTTTGGTTTAGACCCCACTCTTCTCAGAGGGATCCGATTGCCCCTTTCAATATCTGTCTGGTGTTGCTGCCCATGGGCACTCCACCCACCTTCTTGAGTCTCTACTGCACTCCTTACCAGTTTGCACTAAAGCTGATTTTTCTCTCTGTCCAAGGTTATAAGGCTCTTCTCTCGCTATTGTTCAGTTGTTTGTTCCTGGTGATTTCTCCACAATTTAGTTGTAATTTCAGTTTGGTCCTCAGAAGAGGTCAGTGTGACTTCCAGTCACTCCTCTGCCATCTTGATTCTCCTGGTTGATAAGCTTCTTAATGCCATCAGTGTTATCCTGCATAAGAGAAAAGCCATTTTCCTTTCTGTTACATCATAACTTACTTGTACTTCTAGGACCTACAGAGAGGACTCATGTTTATGTGCTACATTAGCAGTGTCCCATGAGGTGTAGCTAGGATTCCTATCAGTTTGATCAGGCATAAGATGGAATGTCAGGGCTGAAACAGATCTCAGAGGTGCTCTATCTCCTTGATGCTTGAAGTGGGGTCCCTGGATCAGGAGCTGGAGCAATACCTGGGAGTTTGTTAAATATGCACAACCTCAGCCCTCAGAGTTGCTGAATCAAATTTGCACTTTAACCAGATCTCCAGGTGATTCTGTTGACTCATGTGCACATGAAATTTGAGAAGCCTTGGTCATTCTAATCTAATCTTCCTCTCAATTCAGGAACCCCTCTTTCCAGCACCTCTAAAAAGTAGTCTCCCAGCATTACCTGTGTTGAGAGTGGTGAATGGTAGTTTTTCAAAAGAGATATATCAGCATGGGCTTGAGGGAGTCTAATTTCATGATGTGCTAGAAATAACTTGGCAGACTGAGGCAAGAGGAAAGCATGCAGTATTGCAGTTGGTACAAATGAGGGGAGCCAGTGTGATCTCTGTTGGAATGGGACAATGCAGTAAAGAACAATCTGGGTGAAAGGGATAGGTCTGAAATGAAAGAGTTCAGCCAAGGGGAAGAACTATTGTGAGCAATCAAAGGAAAATGACTGATAAAAACTCAGAGAAAATAGTCTAGGCTAGAAAACTAGAAAATACTCAGTGGATGGTAGAGAGCCTTTTGTGAATATTGCCTTAGGCTTGCAAGATAAAAGCCTGTTTTTCCTTTGAGAATCATCCAGTTAGTCTTTATGAGCTTTTTTTTTTTAACAGCTTTCTTGAGATTAACCTAAGTACCATACAATTCACCCATTTGAAATGTACAACAAATGGTTTTTAGTATATTCACAGAATAGTGGTTCTTCTACTACAGTTTTAGAACATTTTTTATTGCACAAAAGTAAACCCTGCACCCCTTAGCCATCATTCCCATTTACCCCAGCACACACATACAGCTCATTCCTCCCCACTCTACACCTGGCAACCACTTATCTGCTTTTTGTCTCTATGGATATGTCTATTCTGGGCATTTCATGTAAATTAAATTATACTGTGTTTGGTCCTTGGTGACTGGTTTCTTTCACATAACATATTTTCAAGGTTCATCTATATTGTAACAGATATGAGATTTAAACACAAAATTATACTAATAATAATATCTCCCCATTTACCTTAGATGCCTTTCTCTCCCAAACAAATGATTAAGCTCTCCATTCTAGCATGATGTTTTACTGTGTTATGCAGTAGTATGTACATATGTAAAAAAAGCCTCCTTCCCTCAATCCTCCATCCTCCTGTTCCATACAGCAGGGTAGTTCCCTGGGCCTGAGCTGATTGATCTGTAGCTCTCATCCTGGGATTTCCCTTCCCCGCTCTCCTTGGATGAAACCATTTCCTGGATTCCATGTCTTCCATTGTGATGGTCACACCATTGCTTTGTCACAATACATCCTCCAGAAATATCCTAAACTCTCAGCAAAGTGGGAATAGAGGAAACATAACTAAACATACTAAAGGGCATATATGACAAACCTACTGTCAGCATCATACTCAGTGGGCAAAAATTACAAATGTCCCCCTTAAGATCAGGAACAACACAGGGATATCTTCTTTCACTTTTCTTATTCAACATAGTAGTGGAAGTGCTACCCACAGCAATCAGACAAGAAGAAGAAATAAAAGGCATCCAAATTGGAAAAGAAGAAGTAAAGCTGTCTTTATTTGCAGAAACATGATACTGTACATAGAGAACCCCAAAAATTCTACCAAGAAACTTCTAGAACTGATCAATGAATTCAGAAAAGTAGCAGGATACAGAATTAATATCCAGAAATCAGTTGCATGTATATATGCCTATAACAAACTAACAGAAAGGAAAACTAAGAAAAAAAAATCCCACTCACAATTGCTTCAAAAATAATAAAATACATAGGAATAAACCTAACCAAAGATGTAAAGACCTGTACTCAGAAGATTATAAGACACTGAATAAAGAAACTGAAGAAGATACAAATAAGTGGAAGCACATACTGTGTTCATAGATAAGAAGAATTAACATCATTAAAATGTCTGTACTACCCAAAGCAATCTATAGATTCAACACAATCCCTATCAAGATTCCAATGATGTATTTCACAGAACTAGAACAAATATTTCAAAAATTACATGGAACTACCAAAGGCCCTGAATAACAACAGCAATCCTGAGAAAGAAGAACAAAGTTGGAGAAATCACAGTACCTAATATAAGCCTATATTGCAAGGCCATAATAATCATAACAGTCTGGTACTGGCATAAAAACAGACACATAGATCAGTGGGACAGAATAGAGAACCCAGAAATAAACCCACACCTTTATATTCAATTAACTTTTGATAAAGGAAGCAATCACATACAATGGACTAAAGATAGTCTATTTAATAAATAGTGTTGGGAAAATTGGACAGATACCTGCAGAAAAAAATGAAACTAGACCACCTTCTTACACCACACACAAGAATAAATTCAAAATGCATCAAAGACTTAAATGTTATACCCAAAACCACAAAAGTACTGGAAGAAAACATAGGCAGAAAAATCTTGGACATTTCCCATAGAAATTTTTTACTGGATCTATCTCTCCAGGCAAGAGAAACAGAAGAAAAGAAAAAGAAGAGAAAAAATAAACAAATGAGACTACATCAAACTAAAAATTTTTGCACAGCAAAGGAAATCATTTACAAAATAAAAAGACAACCAACTGGGTGTGAGAGCATATTCACCAATACATCTAATAAAATGTTAATATCCAAAATTCATAAAATACTTACAAAACTCAATACCAAATAAACAAACAACCCAATAAAAAAAAATGGGCAAAGGACCTGAATAGACACTTCTCCAAAGAGCACATACACATGGCCAATAGACATATGAAAAGATGCTCAAAGCCACTAATCATCAGAGAAATGCAAATTAAAACCACAATGAGATATCATCTCAAATTTGTCAGAATGGCATCATCAATAAATCAACAAACAACAAGTGCTAGTGATGATGTGGAAAAAGGGGAACATTTTCACATCATTGGTGGGAATGGAGATTGGCGCAGGCACTGTGGAAAGCACTATAAAGATACTCTAAAAAATTAAAAATGGATCTACATTTTATCCCAGTGATCCCACTTCTGGGAATATATCTGAAGGAACCTAAAGCACTAATTCAAAAGAATGTAATCATTCTTATGTTCATTGCAGTGTTATTTACAATCACTAAAATATGGAAGCAGCCCAATGTCCATCAGTAGATGAGTAGATAGAACAGCTATGAAATATTTACAGAATGGAATACTATTCAGCTGTGAAACAGAAAAAAGTTTTACCCTTTGTGACAGTACGGATGGATCTGGAGAACATTATGCTAAGTGAGGTAAGCAAGTCAGAGAAAGAAAAATACCATATGATTTCATTCATATGTGAAATCTAATGAAGAAGCAGAACTAACAAACAAAACAGAGACAGACTCATAAATGGAGAACAGATGACAGTTAGTGCAGGGGTGTTTGGGGGGTGGAGGAATTTAGCAAAAAGAAAATGGAATCATGGATGTTGACGGCAGTGTGGTCATTCCTGGGAAGAGTTGTGTATAAAGTGCGTAAATGGTAATGGAAAAAATAAAATAAAGATTAAATCAAAAGGAAATAAAATCATAAGATAAGATGTAAAGAAGTCAAGTTTTCTGAAATCGTCTTTTTTTTTTTTACCCTCATATTTGAGGGCAGACTGGGTTAGAGTAGGGGAGAATTTACACGCTGAAAATTATTCTCTCTGATGCTGTAGAAGGCCATGCTCCATTATCCTTTGACATCTAGTTTGACAATCAATATTTTTAAGAATTTAACTTTATCTTTGATGATTTTTCCAGATGAGTTCTGTTTGTTTCTTTATTCCTTAGGCTGGACATGTATTGTGCATTTTCTTTCCTTTTGTTTTATTTTTCAAATATATTGTCTCCATTTTCCTGCCACCACTCTTCCCTGCCCCACACACCCCGACCTCCCTCCCTCAATAATTCCCTACTTTGAATTTGTCCATAGGTCCTTAGTGCATGTTCCTTGATTTGACGTTTCTGCTTCCTTTCCTCATTCCCCTCTCCTCCCTTGGCTCACACCACTGTCAGTTCCTTGTTTTTTTTCAATGTTGCTGGTTATATTTTACTTGCTAGTTTGTTTTGTTGATTAGATTCCACTTATAGATCAGAGCATATGGTATTTGTTTTTCACTCCCTGGCTTATTTCACTTAGCATAATGCTCTCCAGTTCCATTCATGCTGCTGTGAAGGGTGGTGGCTTGCTCTTTCTCTTTTCTTTCTTTCCCTTTCTTTCTTTCTTTCTTTCTTTCTTTCTTTCTTTCTTTCTTTCTTTCTTTCTTTCTTTCTCTCTCTCTCTCTTTCTTTCTTTCCTTCTTTCTTTCTGCTGCATAGTATTCCATTGTGTAAATATACCATAGTTTTTTGATCTACTCATTTACTGATGGACACTTAGGTTGCTTCCAGCACTTGGCTATTGTAAATTGTGCTGCTATGAACATTGGGGTGCATAAGTTCTTTTGAATTGGTGTTTTGGGATCTGTAGGGTTTAGCCCCTGCAGTGGAATGGCTGGGTCAAAAGGGAGTAGCATTTTTAGCTTTTTGAGGAAATTCAAAATTGTTTTCCACAGTGCCTACACCAGTCTGCATTCCCACCAGCAGTGTACTAAGGTTCCCTTTTCTCCACAACCTCACCAGCATCTGTTGTTTCTTAATTTGTTCATTATGGCCATTCTGACCGGTGTGAAGTGGTACCCAATTTTGGTTTTAATTTGCATTTCTCTGATGGCTAGTGATGATGAGCATTCCTTCATATGTCTCTGGACCCTGTGCATGTCCTCCTTGGAGAAGTGTCTGTTTAGGTCCTTTGCCCACTTTTTAACTGGACTGTCTTCCTGGAGTGGAGTTGTGGGAGCACTTTATATATTTTGGAAATCAAACCCCTGTCCTAGGTATCATTGGCAAATATATTTTCCCATATGATTGGTTCCCTTTTCATCTTGCTGATGTTTTCTTTAGCCACGAAGAAGCTTCTTCTGTTTATTAAGTCCTGCTTCTTTATTCTCTCCTTTAAGCCCCTTGCCCTAGAGGACATATCGCCAAAAATATTGCTATGTGAGATATCTTGGAGTTTCCTGCTTATGTTCTCCTCTAGGACTTTTATGGTGCCACACTTTATATATAAGTCTTTTACCCATCTTGAGTTTATTTTTCTGCATGGTGTAAGTTGGCAGTCAAATTTCAATTTTTTGTATGCAGCTGTCCAGCTCTCCCAACACCATTGTTGCAGAGGCTATATTTATTCCATTTTACGCTTCTGCCCCGTTTGTCAAATATCAATTAAACATAAAGACATGAGTTTATTTCTGGGGTCCCTATTCTGTTCCATTGATCTATGTGTTTGTTCTTATGCCAGCACCAGACAGTCTTAATTACAGTGGCCTTGTAATGTAGTTTGATGTCAGATATTGTGATCTTCCAAGTTTGTTTTTCTTTCTCAAAATTGCCTGGGTATTCGGGGTCCTTTACGGTTCTATATAATGTTATTAAATGTTTGTTCTATGTCTGGGAAATATGTCATTTTTATTTTAACAGGGATTGCATTGAATCTATGAATTGCTTTGGGCAGTATGGACAGTTTGACAATGTTAAATCTTCCAATCCATGAACACAATATATGCTCAATTTATTTGTGTCTTCCTTAATTCCCTTCTTCAGTGTTGTATAGTTTTCTGAATACAGGTTTTTTACATCCTTAGTTAAGTTTATTCCTAGGTAATTTATTTTTCTTGTTGCTGTAACAAAGGAGATTTTTTTTCCTGTATTCTGATTCTGATATTTCATTGTTGGTGTACAAAAATGCCTTCAGTTTCTGAATATTGACTTTGTATCCTGCTCTTTTGCCAGATTCACTTATTAGGCCAAGTAGTTTTTTGTGAAGTCTATGGGGTTTTCTATGTACACTATCATGTCACCTGCAAACAATGATAGTTTTACATCCTCCTTCCCAATTTGGATGCCATTTATTTCTTTTTCTTGTCTGATCACTGTGGCTAGGACTTCCTATACTGTGTTGAGTAGAAGTGGTGAAAGGACATATCCTTGTTCCCAATTTTAGTGGGAAAGCTTTTAATTTTTGCCCATTGAGTATGATGTTGGCTGTAAGTTTTCATATATGGCCTTTATTATGTTGAGGTATGTGCTCTTTATTCCAAGTTTGCTAAGTGTTTTTTATCATAAATGGGTGCTGTACATCATCAAATGATTTTTCCCCAACTATTGATATGATCATGTGGTTTTTATCTTTTCTTTTGTTTATGCCATGTATTACATTTATTGATTTCCCAGTATTGAAACATCCTTACATGCCTGGGATGAATACCGCTTGCTCATGGTGGATGATCTTTTTAATGTATTGTTGGTTGCAGTTTGCCAATATTTTGTTGAGGATTTTAGTGTCTGTTCATCTGTGATATTGGCCTGTAGTTTTCTTTCTTTGTTGTGTCTTTATTTGGTTTTGGGTTTAGGATGATGCTGGCCTCATTAAAAGAGATTGAGAGTCTTATCTGTTCTTGGATTTTTTGAAATAATCTGACAAGGACAGGGTTGGATCTTCCTTTAATGTTTTGTAAAATTCTCCGATGAAACTGCCTAATCCAGGACATTTGTATGCCGGGAGATTTTAGATTACAGCTTCAATTTCACCAGCTGTTATCAATCTGTTCAGGCTTTCAGATTCTTCTTCATTCAGTATTGAAAGGTAGTATTTTTCTAGAAATTTTTTCCATTTTACCCAGGTTTTCAAATTTCTTGGCATATAATTGTTCATAGTAATTTCTTACAATCCTTTGTATTTCTGTGGTATCAGTTGTTATTTCCCATCTTTTATTTCTGATATTTTTATTTGGGTCCTCTCCCTTTCTTCCTTGATGAATCTGTTTAAGGACTTGTTGATCTTGTTTATCTTTTTAAATAACCAGCTCCTGGATTTGTTGGCCCTTTCAATTGTTTTTTTAGTCTCTACGTCATTCAATTCTGCTCCTATCTTGATTATTTATTTCCTTCTATTTGCTCTAGGCTTTGTTTGTTGTTATGGCTCCAGTTCTTGAAGCTGTAGGGTTAGGTATTTTATTTGAAATATTTCTTTATATATATAGTCTCCATTGTTATGAACTTCCCTCTCAGGACTGCCTTCGCTGTGTCCCATAGGTTTTGGACTGTTGTGTATACATTTTCATTTGTTTCCAGAAATATTTTGATTTTTTCTTTAATCTCATTATTTACCCATTCATTGTTTAATAGCATGGTACTCAGTCTCTATAAATTTTAATCATTTTGAATTTCTTCTTTGATGTTGATTTGTAGTTTCAAGCTCTTGTGTTCCAAGAAAATGCTTGTTATGATTTTGATTTTTCTGAATTTTTTGAGGATTGTTTTGTGTCCTATCATGTGGTCTACCATTGAAAATATTTTGTGTGCTTTTGAAAAGAATGTATGTTTTGCTTCTTTGGGATGAAACATTATATAACATATAATGAGCTCAGTTAAGCTCATTTGATCTAATGTGTTGTTCATTTCCACAGTATCCTTGTAGATGTTTTGCTCAGAAAATCTATCCATTTTTATCAGTGGTGTGTTAAAATCTCTTACTATCAGTGTGTTGCTGTCTATATCTTTCTTGAAGTCCTCCAAGATTTTTCTTATATATGTGAGTGCTCCTATGTTGGGGGCATATAGGTTTATAATATTTATGTCTTCTTCTTGGATAATTCCTTTGACTATTATGAAGTGTCCTTCTGGATCTCTTTTTATGGCCTTTGTTTTGAATTCTAATTTTTCTGATATAAATATTGCTACCTTGCTTTTTTTCCCTGTTCATTTGCTTGGAATATTGGAATATTTTTTCCATTCCTATACTTTCTGGCTGTGTAAGTCCTTTTTTCTGAGGTGGGTCTCTTGTAGGCAGCATACATGTGGGTCATGTTTTCTTATTCATTCAGCTATCCTATGTCTTTTGATTGGGAAATTTAATCCTTTTACATTTAAAGTTATTATTGATAGGTACTTATTAATTTTTTCCCTTTGTACCTGTGTTCCTCTCTTTCTCACTTTTTTTTTATCATCTTCAGAAAGCAGTCCTTTTAGCTTATCTTGCAGTGCTGGTTTGGTTGAGGTATGTTCCTTTAGCCTCCTTTTGTCTGGGAAACTTCTTATTCCACCTTCCATTTTATTGACAGTCTTGCTGGGTATAACAGTCTCTGTTGCAGGCCTTTGCTTTTCATTACTTGGAATATTTCTTGCCATTCCCTTCTAGATTGTAGTGTTTCTGTTGAGATGTCAGCTGCTAGCTGTATCGGAGCTCCCTTGCATGTTACTACTTGTTTCTCCCTTGCTGCCTTTAGGATTCTCTCTTTGTCTTTGATATTTGCCATTTTAATTATGATGTATCTTGGAGTGGGCTTCATTGGATTCCTCTTGAATGGGACGCTCTGTGCTTCCTGGCCTTGTGTAACTTTTTCTCTCCTCATATTGGAGAAGTTTTCTATCATTACTTTTTGAAACAGGTTCTCTATCCTTTGTTTCTCTTCTCCTTCTGATATCCTACTAATGGATATTATTACATTTCAGGTTGTCCTGCATTTCCCTCAACACCTCTTCATTCTTTTTGAGTCTTTATTGATGTTCTTGCTCTTATTTTTAGCTTTTTTCTAACTTAACCTCCAGCGTGCTGATATGATCCTCTGCTTCATGTAGTCTGCTTTTGATTCCTTCTACTGTGTTCTTCAATTCATAAATTGTATTCTTCATTTCCTCTTGTCTCTTGATAGTTTCTATTTCCTTTTTCATGCTGATATAGTTTGCAGTTAGTTCCTCATAGTTTTTCTGTAGTTTTTGTAATTCTCTTTGAGCTCACTGAGCTCACTGAGCTTCTTTAGCATCATTGTTTTGAATTTAATATCTGAAAGTTTACTTGTATTTATTTCAGTTAGTTCTCTTCCTGGGGATTCTCCTTTCCCTTCATTTGGGGGGTGTTTGTTTGTCTTCCCATTATTTGTGAGACTCTTGTTTTCTCCTTCAGCTTCTTAAATTGATCAGTCTTGACTTCCTGAGTTCTGGTGTGAACTTTTTGGTCAAAGACTGCTCTTTTTTCTCTTTTTTTCTTTCTGAATCTGCCGCTGATGATGGCAACTGTTGATCATGAGTGACGTTAGGCAGTCTTTTAGAGATTTCCAGGAATGTACTCTCTATGGGTTTCTCCTTCAGTTGTTAGTGTAGTCACTCTGTTGTTGGCAGTCAGGCTAGGCACCACAGCATGGGGCAGAGTCCTTCCTGTTCAGTGGTTGTTGTGTCCTCTCAGGTGTTGCTACTCAGGGGAGTGGTCTGCCTGAGTTAGATGGCCTCTGCTATTTAAGGGAGGATTCAGCACCGTGTTCTGGCTGGCTACTCTCTCTCGGTTCTCTCCCCCAAGCCTCCATCTTCTGACTCTACTATAGTGTCTCTAGACCACTTAGCACCCCCTGTGTCCAGGGATCTACTATTTGTGACTGCCACTCTCAACACAGCAGTTGGGCTTGCACACAACTTCCTCTGGGGCTGAGCCTCCTGAGGGCTGGGCTATTGGGTCCTCTCACACTCATGCTGCTCAGGAGAGTAGTCTACCTGAGCAAAATGGCAGCTGCCATCTGGGGAATGAGTAAGCACCAGGATCACCCTGGCTACTCTCTCAGTTCTCTCCCCGAAACATCCTTTCCCAGTCTCTCCTCAGTCATCTCTAGACCATTCTGTGTGCCCTTTAGCTGGGGATCTACTATCTATGACTGCCGCTCTGTGCTCAGCACCCAGGCCAGTGCAATGCCTGGCCAAAGCCAAGTCTCCTGGGAGAGTAGCTATTATGTCCTTTCAATGGCTGTCACTCAGGGGAATGGTCTGCCTCAGCCAGATGGCTGCTGCCATATGGGGGAGGAGTCAGCACCAGGATACCCCTGGCTACTTCCTCAGTTCTCTCCCCAATGCCTCCATCACCTGACTTTCCTCAAGCATCTCTAGACCACTCTGCCCCTCCCTCTTTAGCCAGGGATCTACTATTTGTGGCTGCCACTTTGTACTCAATAGTTGGGCCTTCCCAACACCGGGCCAGGCTGAGTCTCTTGGTGGTGGGGCTATTGTGTCCTTTCATGCTGCTGCTTCTTGGCAGGAATGGTCTGCCTGAGCAAGATGGAAGCTGCAGAATGGTGCATGTGTCAGCACCTGGACCCCCCTATCCACTTTCTCAGTTCTCTCCCCAAAGCCTCCTTCTTCAGTTTCTCCTCACGCAGCTCCAGCCCACTCTGCCCCCACCTTTGCCAGAGCACAGGGTAAGTGGCTGCCAAGACAAACTTATGCATTGACCATTTAAATGGCTCTTTGAGTCTCCAGCTGCCTGTCTCTGGCAGAGAGCAACCCTGCTGCTTTTCGTAGCTGGCTGTTATCTGTGTACTTTTTGGGCTCTGGTGCTGTAGGCTGGAGGTCCCTGCTTATGGTTCAGACCCCACTCTTTTTAGGGGGATCCAATTGGCTGTTTCAATATCCCTCTGGCGCTGCCACCCATTGGCACCCAGCCCACTAACTTGAGGCTCTACCACACTCCTGACCATTTAGGTTGTGCTAAATCTGATTCCTCTGTCCATAGAGATTTTAAAGCTCCTCTCTCACTATTGTTCATTTGTTTTCTAGGTGATTTCTCCACAATTTAGTTGTAACTTCAGATTGGTTCTGGGAGGAGGTCAGTGTGACTTCCACTCACTCCTCCGCCATCTTGACTTCCCCCTGCATAGTGCATTTTCAAAGTGTGTATTCATACTCTTGATCTTCAGTATTGGAATTCTTTTCCTTCCCATATTTTTGGTTTAATAAATTTTTCCTCTTATTTTATGTTCTCTTTTTCTTGAACTCCTATTCAGTCAGATGTTAGACATGCTGAATGGATTTTTGTTGTTGTTTTTCATCTGTGAGGGCCAAAATTTTATCTATCAACTTGGCTTAGCCAGAGTATCCAGTTATTAAATCAAATGCTAATCTGGATGTTGCTGTAAAGATATTTTAAAGATATGGTTCACATTTACAGTGAATTTAAGTAAAAGAGAGTATCTTCCATAATGTAGGTGAGCCTGGCCCAATCAGCTGAAAGGCCTTAAAAGTAGAGTTGGGGTTTTCCTGAAGAATAACAAGAAATTCCACCTGTAGACAGAAGCATCATTTTCTAAGAGTTCCACTCTCCCCCTTTCTAGTGATTTTTGACTTTCCTAGATAGCCCCCACAGGTCACATAAATATATATAATGTGATAATATTTTTAATTTTTGAGTGTTCAGTCTTATTTTCAGATTTTTCCCTTTTTATATTATTGTATATTTGTTTTATTAATAGTTACTTTAGTAATCCCAATTTCCAAATCCCTTTTTCCACTAAACTACCTTTCTTCTCTATAATTGCTTGTATTCCTATTTGTTTACTTAAGTCTCTTTTCACATCAGAGTTTTTCCTTAAATTGCCCACCAGAGGTGAGGGAAGAGGATAAAGGATGGGAAATCTGCATATTTAGATATTGTTGATTTGTAATTTCTGCCATTATACTGTGTATCTATTAAATGCCAGAAAGTATAATATTTTTATCTGGGTCATTTAATTTATCCTGAGAAGAATTCTATCATTCTCTTCATTGCCATGAATTTACACATTTTTGTTTCATTTCCATTACTTGGGAAATGGGAGGAAAATGAGCTAAATGTATGTGGTCATTTCATCAAAATTAACAGAGAATTTGGCTATTTTTAAATAATTTGGATGTCAAATATTAATTGAAGGAGGTGGTGGTGATGGTGACAAGAATGATAACTAGAAAATACACATCTTGTAAAGTAAGAAAAAGATACCTATATTTCTAAAATTCTATTTTCTGTTCGCTCTTTAAGGGCCCTGGATGGTTTATCACTGATCATCAAACCAAAGCCAGATGGAGTCCTCAAGTTTCCCCATTAACTTTTCCTATTGTAACAACATATTAATAGATTAGCCACAACTAGCCCTAAATAATAAATCATCAGTTGTTTTCCACAGGACTAGAATGGAACAAGAAGGCCTCAGATCATAATCAATAGGAAACTGAATAATCCACCCTATTTCCTGAAAAGGGAGCCACAAGACCCTACCATTCTCAACCAGTCTGCAGAGACTTCACAGAAAGAGAAATCTTGCCCTAAAGATGACTTTTGATTTCACAAGCCTAAAATCCCCTGCAAACTATGTGTGTTAACTCCCCTCAAATTTGTACATGAGATCCATGTGGTTGTATAAACTGCCCATACCTGCACAATAAGATTTCATTACACTAATGAAATGAATGGTGTAATTCCAATGAATGTGCATAACTTCCCTACTCTTAACCTTTTAAATTTCCCCTTAAAATCACAATCATAGCCACATATTTGAATTTTATCTTCTGTCTCCTTGTTTGTTTAGCTCACAAATAAAAGCTTTATCTTTATTCAAAAGTCTGTGCCCTAGTATTGGCTTCTATGTGTATCAAACAATGAGCCCTTACTACTAATATTAAATCACCTTTAGACACTTCTCTTCCCTTAGTCACCAACTCATACCTTGTTCTTCGATAGGTCTTCTTTTCTACCCTCAAACTCTAGCCCCCTACTTTTACCCCTAAGGCTCTTTCTACCTAGAATATTGTTCTCAACCATTCTAATTTTTTCTCTCCCATCTATGCCCATCTAAAAGCCCATGATATCTCCTTAAATAAACCCCAACTATATGTTCTTTTCTTCCTCTGCAGTCCTCATACACTTACACTCAGTTACCTATTACCTCAGTGCATTTAGTCATTCATGTTGCAAACCTATAATGAGTACCAACTATGTACCAGAAACTGTGCTAAGCACCAGTGATGGAGAGATGAATAAATCAGAGGTGGCCTCTAATTTTTCAACAGCGTGTTTTCAATCTATGTGACACATGCTCCATCATCTATTTTCTGATACTGGTCTTGAAGCAATTATTAGCATAGTAGGTGTCTACACACATTATTGAGTTGGATTTCTCCTATATTCCCTTGCTCTTTAACATATCTAGAAGCAGTTCTTTCCCTTAAATCTTTCCTCCATTCCATTTAGAAACCCTTCTTCCTCTTTAATAATCCAGAGGTTTAATAAGCTTTTTTCAATGTCATCTGCCAAGGACATCAGAATGCATGTGTAATGCTCAAAACCAACAAATACACCAGCCATAAAGTCACACATGACATCTTCATAACCATCAGGCTTTTGGAGTCTCTTTGCTTGCAAGCAGCTACAGACACTACTCCAGCAAATTTATATTCATCCTTACCCCCATCTCTATCGCCAATTGTCATTACACTGTGGAGAGGAAGTCATTAGCAATACTCAGCCACTGTTATAGTACCCACAGCCTCACACATACTCGTGTGTATAACACAGGCACTCATCAAGCACACACAGAAAGAAAAAATGCTTTGCTGACCCATCTCTGTGCCTCTATTGCTTTACATGGTCCCAAAGCTTTTTATGTAATATGTTCATGATCATTATAGTAGTTTCTCATGTTCCTTTCTTACCTACTTCTGAGTTCTGGAGGGTTAATGTCACAGTTTGGGTTTCTGGGAAACAAAATTTCAGACAGATTATCATGCCAAGAAATTTACTAGGGAGTATTTTAGGGGTTCATTCCTGTGAAAAGTAGGGAAAGGAAGATGTAGTGGACAGAAAGGGAGATTGAGTGTTGCTGCAGGCCCACCAAAGGTTTTCAGCAAAATTCTACATGTTTCTATAGAGCTGCAATGACCTTAGTGTTGTCTCAGGTTAGTGTAAAAGGGTCAAGCCTTCATATCTGTGCACTGATCAGTCAGCCATTGGATGCAGACTACCCCTGGGAGAAGGCAAAATCTTTGGTGAGGCAGCTTTCTTCAGTGGGGGAAATTTCCAAAGAGACTAACATCTGAAGATCACTTGCAGACAGCACCTCTAGCATCTGTGGGAGTAAGTGCTTCATTCCTGAAAAGAGATCAGCACATCATGGCATTCACGACAGTTGATTTTCCCAAAAGCCTGCCCTCTAGAGAACAGTCTATTACTGAAGTAGGTGTGGGTACAACAAAATCAATTCAAATGCTTCCTGGACTAAAGTGATATTTTCTCATTCAGTTGCCCCCAGGACTTAGGGGAATGTTACCAGCAAGGAGGCTTCTACCACTCTCAGCACAAGTTCTAAGAGCTTCTTTGCCACAGAAATAACAAGGGGATTGAGAGGGACATCATCAGCTGTCAAGTTATCAATATATCCTTTCACATCAAGGAAATAAAAAAATCAGCACAAGACAAAAGAAGGGCAAAATAAGAATCTATGCTCACCCCTTTATTGTTATGTTATTTGTCCCTTTTTGTACTTGTCTATGTGCTGCTGTCCTTTACACAAGGTTAACATAATCTTTTGTGCATAGTAGGTGCTCAATAAACATTTATTTAAAGAATGAATAATGCAACCTCATAAAAATCACTCTCCTACTCAACCACAGTGAAGAAAATAATAGTATCAGAGAGTTGGTGGGAAAATTGTGTTTTATTATTTTGTTTCTCATGGCCTATTATGTTAAGTGTTCTGAGTGGTGACATTTTTGCTTGGCCACTAAAAAGATAAATGTCGTTAAACTCACTAAGCAGGAATCACATGTACTCATACCTCTTATGTTGTCCATTTCAGTTTGTGTTTCAGAAATGATAGAATCCTGCTTTGGATTGAGACTTTGCTCACTGTACCATCTGCTTCCCTGTGGGTTTCCAGGAGTCAATGGTGAAGGTCAAGGTATATGTCTCTGACATTGATGATATTTTCAAAGCTTGTTATTTCAACAATGAAAACAAATAATAAAAGGCAGGTAATAAAATGTCCATTGAATGCATAGTATCTAAATGCCTTCAGTGTTATTTGCTAGACAGCAGATGAGTCCTTTGAATGAGAAATTTCTAAGCTGAAAGGTTCCCCATGAAAACCTGACAGCAGTTTCTTTGTCAATATGTCTAAAATATTTAATCAGCCTTCCCCTGATATCCAGTTGGCTATCATAAAGCAAAGGAGCTACATCCTCCCCCACACTCTAGGTCTTCTTTTCAATCCTCTGAAAGAAATTAACCTCCCATGACTTCACTGATGCTCTGGGCTTGACATTAAGCAAAATGAACAGAGCATGGTGTTCTTTAGAATCACTAAATAAAAACTGGTAAAACCAAAAGGAAAGAAAAACCATACCTTGAGATCTGCATCATTTCTCTTGAGACTGTCCCAAAGACTCTATGAAGGTTCTACCAACACACAAATCTCAAAATCGCCAATGCTTCTACCCAATGGTATTACACATTTGCTCACACACCCATAGAGAGATGGGTTCTGCATTCAAGATATTGCTGAGGAGATTTCAAGAAGGCAGAGGAGAGAGTGGAAGTCACACTGACATCCTCCCAGGACCAATCTGGAATTACAACTAAATTGTGGAGAATTCACCTGGAAAAAACTGAACAATAGCAAGAGAGGAGCCTTATGACCTCAGACAGAAGAGTCAGCTTTAGCACAACCTGACTGGTAAGGAGTGCAGTAGAGGCTTGAGAAGGTGGACTGGGGGCTCAGGGGCAACAGTACCAGATGGATGTTGAAATGGCCATTTGGAATCCCCTGAGAAGAGCAGGGTCTACACCATAAGCAGAGATCTCCAGCCTACAGCACCAGAGCACAAAAAGCAGACAGAAAGCAGCCAGGTGTGAAAAGCGGCAGTGTGCTCTCTGCCTGAGACAGAGAGCTTGGGACACAAAATGCCATTAAAGAGACAATGCAAAAATTTGTAATGGCAACCACTTTCCCTGGGCTCCAGTGGTGCAGGGAGCAGAGTGGGCTGCATCTGCTGAGGAGAGAATGAAGAAAGAGGCTTGGGGTAAAGAACTGAGAAAGTGGACGACAGGGTCTGGGTGCTGACTCATGCCCCATTCTGCACCTGACATCTTGCTCAGGCAGACCACTTCACTGAGTGGCAGCAGTGTGAAAGGACAAAATAGCCATGCTCCCAGGAGACTCAGCCTGGCTCAGTGTTGGGCAAGCCCCACTGCTGAGTACAGAGTAGAAGTCACAGATAGTAGATCCCTGGCTAAAGGGGACGCAGAGTGGTCTAGAGAGGCTTGAGGAAAGTCAGGTGATGGAGGCATTGGGGAGAGAACTGAGGGAGTAGCCAGGGGTATCCTGGTGCTGACTCCTCCCCTATGTGCCAGCAGTCATCTAGCTCAAGCAGAGTACTCCCCTAAGCGGCAGCAACGTGAAAAGACACAATAGCCACACCCCCAGGAGGCTCAGCCCTGGTCAGGAGTTGCATAGGCCTGGGTGCTGAGTATACATCGGCAGTCACAGATTGTAGGTCCCTGGCTAAAAGGGACACAGAGTGGTCTAGAGATGCTTGAGGAAAGTCAGGCGATATCGGCATTTGAGAGAGAACTGAGGGAGTAGCCAGGGGAACCCTGGTACTGACTCTTCCACCATACCACAGCAGTCAAATTGCTCAGGCAGACTACTCCCCTGAGTGGCAGCGGCGTGAAAAGACACAATAACCCTGCCCACAGGAGGGACACTGCTCCACCCTGACTGCTGGGGCAGAGTGACTGGATTAACAACTGGAGGGCACAGACACAGATGATAGATTCCTGGATATCTCTTAAAGACTAACTGAGGTCTGATGGGGTGATCATCAGAGCCAGTTGCAAAAAGAAAAAAAAAAAGATGTCTCCTACTACAGAAGTTCACACCACAAAGTCAGAAAGTAAACACAGACCAATTTAAGGAGCAGAAGCAAAGAAGAGTCTCAAAATAATGGGCATAAAAAGAAACACCCCCCAGTTGAAGGAATATCAGGAATCCCCACAAGGGACTTAATGAAATATAAGCAAGTAAACTATCAGATATTGAGTTCAAAACAATGGTTCTTAGGAAGCTCAGTGACCTCAATGAGCTCAAAGTGAATTACTGAAAACCACGGAGAAACTATGAGGAACTTATTGCAAACTATATCAGCAAGAAAAAAAAGACATATAAATTATCAATAAGAGACAAGAGGAAATGAAGACTACAATATCTGAATTGAAAAACGCAGTAGAAGGAATCAAAAGGAGGCTCAATGAAGCCGAGGATCAAATGAGTGAGATGGAGGACAAGGTAGAAAAAAACTACAAGAAGGAGCAAGAAAATGAAAAACAGATTTAAAAAATGACGAGGCATTTAGGGAAATGCAGGACAACCTGAAACGTAATAACATCCGCATAATAGGGATACCAGAAGGAGAAGAGGAAGCAGGGATATTCTTCTGTTTGAAGAAACACTGATGGAAAAATTCCATAATAGGAGGAGAGAAAATGTCACACAAGTCCAGGAAGCACAGAAGATCCCATTCAAGAGGAACCCAATGAATTCCACTCCAAGATGCATCAAAATTAAAATGGCAAATATCAAATACAAAGAGGGAATCCAAAAGGCAGCAAGGGTAAAACATGTAGTAACATACAAGGGAGCACTGATATGGCTAGCAGCTGACTTCTAAACAGAAACGCTACAAGTCATAAGGGAATGGCGAGAAATATTCCAAGTAATGAAAAGCAAAGACCTGCAGCCACCTATTCTACCCATAGGCTATCAATAAAAAAAAAAGCTAAAGGAATACACCTCCACCAAACCAACACTACAAGATATGCTAAAGGGACAAAATGAATAAGTACCTATCAATAATAACTTTAAATGTAAACAGATTAAATGCCCCAATCAAAAGACATAGGGTAGCTGCATCAATAAGAAAACATGACCCACACATATGCTGCCTACAGGAGACACACCTCAGAACAAAGGACTTACACAGCCAGAAAGTAAAAGAATGAAAAAAAAATTCCAAGAAAATGAACAGGAAAAAAAGCAGGGTAGAAATATTTATATCAGACAAAATATATTTCAAAACAAAGGCCATAAAAAGAGACCCAGAAGGGCACTTCATAATATTCAAAGGAAGACTCCACCAAGAAGACATAAACATTGTAAAACTATGTGGACCCAACATAGGAGCACTCAAATATATAAGGAAAATCATGGAGCTCTTCATGAAAGATATAGACAGCAACACACTGATAGTAGGGTATTTTAACACCCCACTGTCAACAATGGGTAGATCTTCCAAACAAAACTTCAACAACGATATTGTGATACTGAATGATGCTTTAGATCAATGGGCTTAACTGACATTTCCAGAAACTTTTGTCCCAAAAAAGCTAAATACACATTCTTTTCAAATGCACATGGAACATTTTCAAAGATAGATCACATGATAGGACACAAAACAAGCCTCAATAAATTCAGGAAAATAGAAATCATAACAAGTATTTTCTAGGACCACAAGGGCTTGAAACTAGAAACCAGCGTCAAGGAAAAAAAACTCAAAAATATTCAAACTCATGGAGACTGAATAGGACACTATTAACCAATGAATGGGTCAATAATGAGATCAAAGAAAAAATGAAAAGTTTCTGGAAACAAATGAAAATGAACACAAAACAGTCCAAAACTTATGGAACACAGCGAAGGCAGTCCTCAGAGGAAACTTCATAGCAATAGAGGTCTAACAAAAAAGGATAGAACATTTCAAATAAAAGACCTAACCCTCCAGCTTCAAGAAACTGACTCCATAGTGAGAAACACTATGTTCAAGAAACAAAGTCCATAGTGAGTAGAGGAGAGGAAATAATCAAGATCAGAATAGAATTGAATGACATAGAGACTAAAAGAACAATTCAAAGGATCAACCTATCCAGGAGTTTGTTCTTTGAGAATGTAAACAAAATCAACAAGCCTTTAAGCAGACTCATCAAGAAAAAAAAGAAGACCCAAATCAATAATATCAGAAATGAAAGAATGACAACTGATACACAGAAATACAAAGGATTGTAAAAAAAAAAAACAACTATGAACAATTGTATGCCAAGAAATTTGAAAATCTTGATGAAATGGACAAATTTTAAGAAAAATATAACCTTCCAACAGTGAATGATGAAGAAGCAGAAAGCCTGAATAGACTGATAAAAACTGGTGAAATTGAAGCGGTAATCAAAAATCTCTCAGCACAAAAATGCCCTCTGCTGGACGGTTTCTAAGGAGAATTTTACAAAACATTTATGGAAGAGCTAACAAATGTCCTTCTCAGACTATTCCAAAAAATCCAAGAGTAGGGAAGACTCTCAAACTGTTTTTATGATGCCAGCATCATCCTAATCCCAAAACCAGATAAAGACAGTACAAAGAAAACTACAAGCCAATATTGCTGATGGACATAGAAACAAATCCTCAACAAAATGCTGGCAAACCGCATCCAGTAAAACATTAAAAAGATCATCCACCATGATCAAGTGGGATTCATCCCAGGGATGCAAGAGTGGTCCAAAATTCACAAATCAGTAAATGTGATACATCACATAACGAGAAGGAAAGATAAAAACCACATAATCATGTCAATAGATTGCGGTAAAACATTTGATAAGGTACAACACCCATTTATGATAAAGACACTCAGCAAAGTGAGAATAACGGGGGCATTCCTCAACATAATATAGGGCATATATGACAAACCTACAGCCAACAACATACTCAATGAACAAAAACTGAAAGCTTTCCCACTAAGATCAGGAGGAAGACGAGGTTGTCTGCTTTCCCCACTTCTATTCACATAGTATTGGAAGTCCTAGCCACAGTGATCAGACAAGAAATAGAAAGAAAAAGCATCCAAATTGAAAAGGAGGAAGTAAAACTATCATTGTTTGCAGAAGATATGATTGTGTACATAGAAAGCCCTATAGACTCCACAAAAAAACTACTCAACCTAATAAGTAAATTTGGCAAAACAGCAGGATACAAAGTCAATATTCAGAAACTGAAGGCATTTTAGCACACAAAAAATGAAATATCAGAATCAGAAATCAGGGGAAAATCACATTTGCTATAACAACAAGAAAAATAAAGTACCTAGGAATAAACTTAACTAAGGATGTAAAAGACCTGTATGCAGAAAACTATACAACACTGAAGAAAGAAATTAAAGAATACACAAATAAATGGAAGCATATACTGTGTTCATGAATTGGAAGAATTAACATCATCCAAGTGTCCATAATACCCAAAGCAGTTATAGATTCAACATTATCCCTATTAAAATACCAATGACATATTTCACAGACATAGAAAAAAACATTTTAAAAATTTATATGGAACCATAAATGACACTGAATAGCCACAGAAATTTTGAGAAAGAAGAACAAAGTAGGAGGGATCACAATACCTGACATCAAAATATATTACAAGGCCACTGTGATCAAGATGGTCTGGTACTGGCATAAGAACAGACACATATATCAATGGAACAATATAGAGACCCAAGAAATAAAGCCATGTCTCTATGGTATATTAATATTTGACAAAGGGTGCAGAAGTATAAAATGTAGTTAAAATAGCCTCTTCAACAAATGTTGTTGAGAAAGCTGTACAGCTACATGTAGAAAATTAAAATTCAACCACCAACTTATACCATATACAAAAATAAATTCAAGATGGATAAAAGACTTAAATAGAAGTCACAGCACCATAGAAGTCCTAGAGGAAAACATAGGCAGGACACTCTGAGATATTCCATGCAGCAATATTTTCACCAATATGCCCGCTAGAACAAGGGGCATAAAGAAAAAAAAATGGGACTTTTTCTAAAAAAGAAGCTTCTGCATGCCTAAAGAAAACATCAGCAAAATGAAAAGGAAACTAACTATATGGGAAAACATATTTACCAATAACACCTCAGACAGGGGTTTAATCTCCAAAATATATAAAGAACTCACATGACTCCACCCCAAGAATACAAACAATCTGATTGGAAATTTGGCAAAGGACCTGAACAGACACTTCTCCCAGGAGAACATACACAAGGCCCTGAGACATATGAAAGGATGCTCATCATTACTAGCCATCAGAGAAATGGAAATTAAAATCCCAATGAGATATCACTTCACACTGATCAGAATGGCCATCATGAACAAATCAACAAACAATGGGTGCTGGAGAGGTTTTGGAGAAAAAGGAACCCTAGTACACTGTTGGTGGGAATGCACACTGGTGCAGCCACTGTGGAAAACAGTTTGGAGTTTCCTCAGAAAGCTACAAATGGAATGCCCTTTTGACCCAGTGATTCCACTGCTTGGACTATACCCAAAGAATCCCAAAATACCAATTCAAAGGAACGTATGCACCTCTATGTTCATAGCAACACAATTTACAATAGCCACGTGCTGGAAGCCACGTAAGTGGCTATCAGTAAATGAATGGATCAGAAAACAATGGTACGCTTACACAACGGAATACTGTGCAGCAGAAAGAAAGAAAGAAAGAGCTACGACCCTTCACTATATCATGGATGGAACTGGAGAGCATTATGCTAAGTGAAATAAGCCAAGCAGTGAATGGGAGAGAGGGAGGGTGCAGTGGGGAGGGGATGTGGAAGGGTCAGATCAAGGAACAGGTATGAAGGACACATGGATGAAGCCAAGGTGGGAAAGCACTGAGGGAGGGAGGGAGAGAGGGCAGGTAGGGCAGGTGAAAGTGGTGGCAGGTAAATGGAGACAAATGTATATAAAAAATTAAATAAATAAATAAACTTTAAAAATATATTGCTGATTAATTATTCTCTATATCGTGTAAGTATTCTTCCTTCCTTGCTGCTGCTGCCACTGCTCTCACTACTGAGAAATCCTCATTCTATTCTTTTTTTTTAATTTATTTACTTTTTAAATACATTTGTCTCTGCCTCCCCCCCCCACCTCTTTCCCTTGCCCCCTCCCTCCTTCCCTCCTTCAGCTCTTCCCCTTTGGTTTTGTCCATGAGTCCTTCCTATATGTTCCTTGACTTTCCCCTTCCCTTCCCTTTCCCTGCCCCCCCTTCCCTCTTGTCTCTGTTGATTTATTTTCCTATCAGTGTTGCTGGTCATATTTTCCTTGCATCTTTGCATTGTTGGTTAGGTTCCGCTTATAGGTGAGATCATATGGTATGTGTCTTTCACCCCTTGGCTTATTTCACTTAGCATGATGCTCTCCAGTTCCATCCATGCTGTCGCAAAGTTTAGTAGTTTTTTTTTCTTTGTGCTGCATAGTATTCCATTGTGTATATGTACCATTACTTTTTGATCCAATCATCTACTGATGGGCATTTAGGTTCCTTCCAACACTTGGCTATTGTGAATTGTGCTGCTATGAACATTGGGGTGCATAGGTTCTTTTGTATTGGTGTTTTGGTGTTCTTAGGGTATAGTCCCAGCAGGGGAATCCCTGGATCAAAAGGCAGTTCCATTTTCAGCTTTCTGAGGAAATTCCACACTGCTTTCCATAGTGGCTGCACCAGTCTGCATTCCCACCAACAGTGTACTAGGGTTCCCTTTTCTCCACAGCCTCGCCAGCACCTGTTGTTTGTTGATCTGTTTATGATGGCCATTCTGACCGGTTTGAGGTGGTACCTCATGGTGGCTTTGATCTGCATTTCTCTGATGGCTAGTGATGCAGAGCATCCTTTCAAATGCCTCTGGGCCCTCTGTATCTCCTCCTTAGAAAAGCATCTGCCCAGGTCCTTTGCCCATTTTTTGATTGGATCGTTTGTCTTCTTGGAGTGGAGTCGAGTGAGTTCTTTATATATCTTGGAGATCAAACCTCTATCTGATGTATCATTAGCAAATATATTTTCCCATAGGGTTGGCTCCCTTTTCATTTTGCTGATATTTTCTTTAGCCGTGCAGAAGCTTCTTATTTTGATGAGGTCCCACTTGTTTATTCTTTCCTTTATGTCCCTTGCTTTATGAGATATATCAGTGAAAAAATTGCTGCATGGGGTATCTGAGAGTTTCCTGCCAATGTTCTCCTCTAGGACTTCGATGGGGTTGCAACTTATATTTAAGTCTTTTATCTATCTTGAGTTTATTTTTGTGTATGGTGTCAGCTGATGATCCAATTTCAATTTTTTGCATGTAGCCTTCCAGCTCTCCCAACACCATTTGTTGAAGAGGCTGTTATTGCTCCATTTTATGCTTCTGCCCCCTTTGTCAAATATGAGATGCCCATAGAGACCTGGGCTTATTTCTGGGCTTTCTATTCTGTTCCACTGGTCTATGGGTCTGTTCTTGTGCCAGTACCAGATTGTTTTGAGTATGGTGGCTTTGTAGTAGAGTTTGATGTCCAGTATTGTGATCCCTCCTACTTTGTGTTTCTTTCTCAAAATTGCTGCGGCTATTCGGGGTCGTTTATGGTTCCATATAAATTTTTGAAATGTCTGTTCTATTTCTGTGAAATACATCATTGGTATCTTAATAGGAATTACGTTGAATCTATAAATTGCTTTGGGTAGTATGGACATTTTAAGGATATTAATTCTTCCAATCCATAAGCACGGTATATGCTTCCATTTATTTGTGTCTTCCTTAATTTCTTTTTTCAATGTTGTATAGTTTTCTGCATACAGGTCTTTTACGTCTTTGGTTAAATTTATGCCTAGGTACTTTATTTTTCTTCTTCCTATATCGGATGGCATTTTTTTTCTGTTTTCTTCTTCTTCTATTGCATTGCTGGTGTACAAAAATGCCTTTGATTTCTGAATGTTGACTTTGTGTCCTGCTGTTTTGCCAAATTCACTTATTAGGTTGAGGAGTTTTTTGGTAGAGTCTACAGGGTTCTCTATGTACACTATCATGTCATCTGCAAACAATGACAGCTTTACTTCCTCCTTTCCTATTTGGATGCCTTTTATCTCTTTCTCTTGTCTGACCGCTGTGGCTAGGACTTCCAATACGATGTTGAAAAGAAGCGGTGAGAGCGGACATCCTTGTCGTGTTCCCGATCTTAGTGGGAAAGCTTTCAGTTTTTGCCCGTTGAGTATGATATTAGCTGTAGGTTTTTCATATATGGCCTTTATTACGTTAAGGAATGCCCCATTGATTCCCATTTTGCTGAGTGTTTTGATCATAAATGGGTGCTGTACCTTGTGGCCAGACTATACTCTAGAGCTGACTTGTAAGAACAAACTACAATCAGTCCCTGAATGTGTTACAACATCCTGAACTAGGGAAGTGACTATAATCCAAAATGGTAGCCAGGACACGAGATATTGGTAACTCCGCAGAAATCCCCTCAATCTGATCTCTGGAAGAGCTAAGAAAATCCAAGAAACTTATTTGACTCTTTACAAAATAGAAAGATATTTGCAATCTATTCTATATACCCAAACTTATGACCATAAAATTTGACTTTAAATTACCAGGAACCATTAATATCTAGAATCTTTAATTCCAGAAATTTCCAATATTCTGGTGTTTTGTTATTTAAGATCTAATGTATAAGACAAGTTCAGTTAATGTTGTAGCATGGAAAAATTCTTAAAAGGGTGAAAAAGGGTTTGTTATTTTTTAATCATATAAAGCAATTTGTTTCTACTATGTGAGTATAGGAAAAGATAACAAAAAGCAGACAATGAAGGTGCAGGAGAACTTTACGGGCATTCATATACCTCCAAATTAACCCATTTTTTTCCTGAGAATTGCTCACTTTATCCATGAGGATGAGAATGGGACCCTGGTGACCATGTTTGTTTTATATGACTCTTTGCCTCAGGTCACAGCTGATTGTATCTGAGATAGATTCAGCCTCCAAGCTAAACCAATCACAGTCTTTCTCTTTGCAATGCACAGTTGAGATTCCGAATAGCTGGTTAGTCTCCTCCTGTGTCTAGAATAAGGGATAGGTAAAAGTGGGTACAGTTCTTTCCTACCATGCATGAGGAAAAAAAATAGTGACAATGCCACATAGAGAGAAATCAAGCAGTGTGACAAACAGATAATTTTAACCTATTGTTATAACTTTTTGCTTATGGTTCCAATCAACAAAGAGGCTTGGCTCCACTGCCTGCCATTGAGCTCTACAATTATCCCTGTATTCTCATAAAAATTTCTCCTTCTGGCATGATCAATTTTGAGTGGGATTCTATTTCTTACAACTAAAAGAACCTTGACCAAGACAATAAAATTCTTATTTTGTTAGCATCATCAAGTATTAATTATGATTCACATTTTATCATTTGTTTTCAGAATCTCTGGAATGTTTTAGCTACAGATCTAAAAATTGTAAAACCTCTCCATTTTCCATCTCAGTCAAGCATGAGACCAAATACACTGAGAAGAGAATGGGTTTGGGAAACAAGCATGATACCAGACCAGAGTACAGAGGTAAGAACTCTCCCTGACCCATGCACTTATTTAGTTAAGTTTCAGCAACAGAAACACTCTTTCACTTTCCTGAGATGGATAGCGATTTAGTATTCTAAATTACGGGGGTTGAAAAGGAGAAAAAGGAGAGAAGATTCAAAAATCCTGGAGTGGGCACTAATACACTGGGTGCAACAAATGGAATGAATGTGGTAATGCAGAATTGATTTATGTGCTCAGTTTCTCTCTGTTCAGATAAATAATTTGCACAGAGGATCAAAGAAACAGCGTGTTGTAAAGAATACAACCCTTCTAGCTTTAAATGTAGTGCTGAGTCATGCTGTCTCTCACATGTTGGATAAGAAAACAAGAAGAAAGGATAATAATAATGATAACCACTATAATGGTAGCACCTAACAATTAGTAAGTCTCTATTGAGCTGTTGTGTGCATTTCACTTTAAATCAATCTTCACAACAGCCCCAATGAGGTAGAAACTATTATGATCTCTATTTTACACATGAAAAAAATAAACCTCGAAATGGTTAGGTAAATTTCCAGAGATGCACAACCAGCAATTGTGGAATTGAGGCAGGAGGCAGAATAGAAAATTCTGAGACACTGCAGCTGTCGTCTTCAGTAAGCATCCTAATTTCCGAGAATCTCCTTGTGACACCTGATAATAAGTAGCATTGTGGTTTCCTCCCCGAGTGAGCAATCAAGTAGGGTTGTGGGAAATCGCATGTGTAGAAGCTTAACTAAAACCTATAAGGCTGTAGCCATTCAATATAAGAGAGACATTCCCTGGCCAGAGATGGCCCACTCCCATATCTTGGGATGGTGAAGCCCAGAGAACCAAGGTTCCTGGAAGATATAAGGATTTTGTGAGTCGGGATGATTTTCACTTTGTAATATGTAAGATGTGTGTTACTTTGGAATTAAATATTTTAGTGTAACTTTTGTTATGACTGCATAACTGCACATAATTCTTAATTGTTAAAATGCAATTCTTGACACTTTTTGTATGATTAGAATCCCTATCTCATATTCTTTTTCTCTTATCTCCTGATGATTAGGCCAATGACTAGGAGTACAGAAGGGATTAGAAAGTAGGAGCAAAGAAAGAATTGACTTCGAACTTTTTTTGTATGTGTGATTTCCTTCTTTCACTTAGCATGTTTCCTTTTTCTTTTTTTTTTCTTTTTTTATTGTTCAAATATATTTGTCTCCATTTTCCCGTCACCACTTTCCCCTGCCCCACCCACCCTCACCCCGCACCCTCAATCCTTCCCCACTTTGGCTTTGTCCACAGGTCCTTTACACATGTTCTTTGACTTAACCCTTCCCCATCTTTTCCCCATTACCCCCCTCCCTCATTTCCTCTTGTTACTGTCGGTTTGTTTTTTCTTTCAGTGTTGCTGGTTATATTGTTCTTGCTTGTTGGTTTTGTTGGTTAGGTTCCACTTATAGGTGAGATCATATGGTATTTATCTTTTAACCCTGGCTTATTTCACTTAGCATAATGCTCTCCAGTTCCATCCATGCTGTCGCAAAGGGTAGTAGCTTTTTCTTTCTTTCTGCTGCATAGTATTCCGTTGTGTAAATGTACCGTAGTTTTTTGATCCACTCATTTATTTTTTTAACTTGTTCATGGTTTATTGATGATATTACAGCAGAAGGGTTCACACAGCTCCACGCGGTATTTTGAAATTTGTTCCATTGCTAGGCCGAGTGACCTGCAGGTTGGACAGACTGCCAAATTCCAAGAGTTTCAACATCTCCTTAGTGTCAGAATCAACTTCAATGATCTCGTGATCCAGGGTTGAGACCTCGGGAATGTAATTATCTCTCCTCTCTCTCTCCTCTTCCTGCAGATTGATGGAGATGTTTCTCATGGGGCCTCTCTGGATCCCCTTCATCAGATGTGTGACATAGTCTGCTATCTTGTTTTGCAGCTTCTTGCTGGGTATAATGGCGATCTCCTTTGACACGCATTTGTTGGCGTGAATGTCCTTGCCCAGGCACATGTAGTACTTCTCAGTGATGACCCGGGCTGCCTTCTTCACAGTCTTGGGGTGAACACGGCCCATTTTGATGGGTCCCTGGTGAAAGAAGAAACCAGATCCACTCATTTATTGATGGGCACATAGGTTGCTTCCAGCACTTGGCTATTCTAATTGTGCTGCTATGAACATTGGGATGCATAGGTTCTTTTGAATTGGTGTTTTGGGATTCATAGGGTATGGTCCCAGCAGTGGAATTGCTTGGTCAAAAAGCAGTTCCATTTTCAGATTTTTGTGGAAATTCCAAACTGTTTTCCACAGTGGTTACACCAGTCTGCATTCCCACCAACAGTGTACTAGGGTTCCCTTCACTCCAGAGCCACGCCAGCACCTGTTATTTGTTGATTTGTTCATGACGGCCATTCTGACAGGTGTGAAGTGGTATTTCATTGTGGTTTTAATTTGCTTCTCTCTGATGGCTAGTGATGCTGAACATCTTTTCATATGTCTCAGGGCCCTGTTTATGTCCTCCTTAGACAAGTGTCTGTTCAGGTCCTTTGCCCACTTTTTAATTGGATTGTTTGTCTTCCTGGGGTGGAGTTGTGTGAGTTCTTTATATATTTTGGAGATAAAACCCCTGCCTGAGGTTTCACTGGCAAATATGATCTCCCATACCGTTGGTTCCCTTTTCAATTTGCTGATGTTCTCTTTAGGCATGTTGAAGCGTCTTATTTTGATGAAGTCCCATTTGTTTATTCTTTCCTTTATGTCCCTTGCTCTAGGGGACATATTGGTGAAAATATTGCTGTGTGGAATATCTGAGAGCTTCCTGCCTATTTTTTTTCTAAGACTTTTACGATGTTGCAACTTACATTTAAGCCTTTTACCCATTTTTAGTTTATTTTTGTATATGGTGTAAGTTGGTGGTCAAATTTCAATCTTTTTGCATGTCCTTGGCCAGATCTTCCAACACCATTTGTTGAAGAGGCTATTTTTACTTCATTTTATGCTCCTGTCCTCTTTGTCGAATATTAATTAACCATAGAGACATGGCATTATTTCTTGGCTCTCTATTTTGTTCCATTGATCTATGTGTCTGTTCTTATGTCAGTACCAGACTGTTTTGATTACAGTGGCCTAGTAATATCATTTGATGTCAAGTATTGTGATCCCTCCTACTTTGTTCTTCTTTCTCAAATTTCCTGCAGCTCTTTGGGTTCATTTATTATGCCATATAAATTTTTGAAATGTTTGTTCTATATCTTTGAAACATGTCATTGGTATTTTAATAGGGATAGCAATGTATCTAAAAATACCTTTGGGTGGTATGGACATTTTGATAATATTAATTCTTCCAAACCATGAACACAGTATATGCTTTTATTTATTTGTGTCTTCCTTAATTTCTTTCTTCAGTGTTAAGTAGTTTTCTGCATAAAAGTATTTTACCTCCTTGGATAAGTTAATTTCTCGGTACTTTAGTTCACCTGTTGCTATAGCAAATGGGATTTTTTTGATTTTTTTCTTTTTTTATGTTTATTATATTACAGTTGTCTCACTTTTTTCCCCTTTACCCCCTCCACCCATCAAACCTCCACCCTCTTACAGTAAATTCCCACTGTGTTGTCCATGTCCATGGGTCATTCATACATGTTCTTTGTCTAGTCCCTTCCCCTTCTTTCCACCATTGTCTCTTTCCCCATCCCCTCTGGTCACTTTCAGTCTGCTCCATGTCTCCATGCCTGTGGTTTATTTTGTTTGTTAGTTTATTTTGTTGAATAGAGTCCACTTATAGGTGAGATCATATGATATTTGTCTTTCATCAACTGGCTGATTTCAGTTAGCATAATATCCTCCAGTTCCATCCATGTTTTTGCAAAAGGTAGGAATACCATCTTTCTTTTTTTCTTTCTTTCCTTCCCTCTTTCTTAAATGCAGATTGACTTTATTTTTTAATGTCAAAGTCAATTTTAAAATATTAACTAATTTAAAGCCATTATAAAGTCTCAGCAATTAAAACAACATGACACCAGCACAGAAATAATCAAGTAGATCAATGAAATATAATGAACATACTCGAAACAAACATATATGTCTGCCTAACAACATAATATATGATTAAATTGATATTTCAAATCAATTCATAAAATAAGGCTTATTCAACAACTAAGGTGCATGGACCACTATTACTTGAAATAAAACAAATATAGAGTTCTATTTCAGACATTATATAAGAAATATTCACGTGAGTTAAAAATCTATTTGTAAAATCTAAAGAGTTTTAGGAGAAAATACAAACCAATATTTTTCTTACCCTGACGTAAAATATTCAAACCTAGATGCTATAAATTATTGACAATATGACTATATTAAACATTTAAGACTATATAGTAACTTACACAAAGAAAAGATAAAAGACAAGTAATAGCATGGGAAAGTATTTGCCACACATCTTAAAAAGGGTTAATAGTTGTTCTCTTTTTAGGGAAAAAAATTCTACAAATCTTTAACTGATAAATGAATAAAGAATACCAAGAGTCATTTAAAGCTTTTTAAAAATAATAGAAATAAGTAAGACATATACAAAACTAGGTTTATTTTCAACAAATAATAAAGTAAAACTTTAAATAACACATCATTGTCACAATCAGATTAATACATATTAAAAACATTGGTAATATCAAGTATTGGTGACTGTGAAAATAACTGGTTATTCATAGACTCCTTTTCTTCATCTTACAGCAGTCCCTTCAGCATATTTTGCAATGCTGGTTTGGTGGAGGTGTATTATTTTAGCCTTCTTTTCTATGGGAAACTCCTTATTTCACCTTCCATTTTAATTGAGAGCCTTGATGGGTAGAGCAGTCTTGGTTGCAGTCCTTTGCTTTTCATGACTTGGAATATTTCTTGCCATTCCCTTCTGGCTTGTAGTGTTTCTGTTGAGAAGTCAGCTGCTAGCCGTATCAAGGCTTCCTTATATGTTACTACTTCTTTCTCCCTTGCTTCCTTGAGGATTCTCTGTTTGTCTTTGATGTTTGCCATTTTAATGATGATGTGTCTTAGCGTGGGCTTTATTGGGTTCCTCTTGAATGGGACCCTCTGTGCTTCCTGGACTTGTGCAACATTTTCTCTCCTCCAATTAGGGAAGTTTTCCATCATTACTTTTTCAAACAGTCTCTATCCCTTGCTCCTCTTCTTTTCCTTCCATTTTCCCTATTATACAGATATTATTACATTTGAGGTCCTACATTTCCCTAAATGCCTCTTCATTCTTTTTGAGACTTTTTTTGTTTTTTTGCTCTTTCTGGGAGCTTTTTTCTACCTCATCCTCCAGCTAGCTGATTCGATTCTATGCTTTATTTTGCCTGCTTTTGATTCCTTCTACTGTATTCTTCAATTCAGAAATTGTATTTTTCATTCCTCTTGTCTCTTATTGATAGTTTCTCTGTCCTTTTTCATACTGATATAATTTCTGTAAGTTCCTTGATGCTTCTCTGTAGTTTTTTGTAATTCTGTCTGAGCTCACTAAGTTCATTTACCTTCCTTATAACTGTTGTTTGGAACTCAATATCTGATAGTTGACTTGCCTCTATTTCATTTAGTTCTTTTTTTTCAGGAATCCTCCTTTCCCTCCAGCTGGGGGGGGGGGGCTTGTTTCTTTGTCTTCACATTATTTGTGAAACTCTTTTTTTTTTTTTTTTTTGCTTCTGCTTCTTAAACTTTTCTGTCTTGTTTATTTCCTGACTTTGTGCTGTGAACTTCTATGGTAGGAGACCGCTGTTTTTTTCTTTCTGGATCTGCCTCTGGTGTTGTCATATGTTGACCCTGCCTGACCTCAGGCCATCTGTTTGAGACTTCCAGAAGTCTATTGTCTCTGGCTATCTTCTTCAGCTGTTGATCTAGTCACTTGCACTCAGCAGGCCAGCTGGAGACACCACAGAGTGGGCAGAGTCCCTCCTTGGGCCGGGGTTACTGGGTCCTCTCATGTTGCTGCCCACTCAGGGGAGTGGTCTCTGCCTGAATAAGATGGCTGCTGCTGTATGGCAGAGGAGTGAGCACTGGGATCCCACTGGTTACTCTCTCCATTCTTCCCCAGATCCTCCATCCCCAGTCTCTCAAGTGTCTCCAGACCACTCTACACCCCCTTCAGTATCTGTGGCTGCCATTCTGCACTCAGTAGTGGCTTAGATACCAGAGGACATAGTAGAATCTCACCTAGGGTGCAGGGCTATTGGGTCCTCTGATGCTGCTGCTGCTCAAGGGGAGTGGTCTCTTCCTGAGCTCAATGGCTGCTGCCACATGGAGGATGAGTCAACATCGAGATCCCACCAGCCACTCTCTCACCTCTCTCCCCAAAGCCTCCTTCCCCAGTATCTCCTCAGGTGTCTCCAGCCCAATCTGCCCCTGCCATTGCTGGAACCCAGGGTAAGTAGCAGTTAAATTGTGCTAAAGCTGATTCTTCTGTCTGTCCGAGGTTATAAGACTCCTCTCTCACTATTGTTCAGTTATTTCTTCCAGGTGATTTCTCCACAATTTAGTTGTAATTCCAGGTTGGTCCTGGGAGGAGGTCAGTGTGATTTCCAATCACTCCTCTGCCATCTTTATTCTCCCTTTTTCCTCATTTCTGATTCTGATATTTCGTTTTTGGTGTACAATAATGCCTTTGATTCCTAAATACTGACTTTGTATCCTGCTGTTTCGCCAAATTCACGTATTAAGTCAAGTTGTTTTTTGGTGGAGTCTATAGGGTTTTCTATGTACATTCTCATGCCATTTGCAAACAATTACACTTTTACTTCTTCCTTTCGAATTTGGATGACATTTATTTCTTTTCCTTTTATGGTCACTGTGGGTAGAACTTCCAATACTATGTTGAATAGAACTGGCGAAAGCTGACAACTTTGTCTTCCTCGTGATCTTAGTGGGAACGATTTTAGTTTTTGCCCATTGAGTATAATATTGGCTGTATGTTTTTAATTTATGGCCTTTATTATATTGAGGCGTGCCCCCTTTATTCCCACTTTGCTGAGAGTTTTTTTATCATAAATGGGTGTTGTACCTTATCAAATGCTTTTCCCCCATCTATTGATATGTTCATGTGGTTTTTGTATTTCCTTTTTTTTAATGTGATGTATTACGTTCATTGATTTGTGAATATTGAACCATATTTGCATCCCTGGAATGAATCCCACTTGATCATGGTGATGATCTTTTCAATGTACTGCTCAATGTGGCTTACCAATATTTTGTTGAGGATTTTAGCATCTATGTTCGTCAGTGATATTGACCTGTAGTTTTCTTTCCTGGTTATGTTTTTATTTGGTTTTGGGGTTAGGATGATACTGGCCTCCTAAAAAGAATTGGGGAGTCTTCTCTCTTTTTGGATTTTTTGAAATTGTATGAGAAGGACAGGCATTAGTTGTTCCTTCAATATTTTGTAAAATTCTCCTGTGGACCTGTCTGTCCAAGGCTTGTTTGTGCTGGGAATTTTTTAATTACTGATTCAATTTGAAAAGCTGTTATCAGTCTGTTCAGGCTTGCTGCTTCTTCTTCATTCAGTGTTGGAAGGTTATATTTTTCTAGAAATTTGTCCATTTCACCCAGGTTTTCAAAATTCTTGGCACATAATCGTTCGTAGTAATTTCTTATGATACTTTGTGTTTTTGTGGTATCAGTTGTTCCCTCCCCTCTTTTCTGATATTATTTATGATATTATGTCTGATATCATTTATTTGGGTCCTCTCCCTTTTTTTCTTGATGAGTCTGCTTAAAGGCTTGTCAATTTTGTTTATCTTTTCCAGGAACCAGCTCCTGAATTGGTTGATCTTTGAATTGTTCTTTTATTCTTTAGGTCATTCAATTCTGCTCTGATCTTGATTATTTCCTTCCTTCTACTTGCTCTGGGCTTTGATTGTTGTTGTTGCTCCAGTTCTTGAAGCTGTAGGGTTAGGTCATTTATTTGAAATGTTTCTATCTTTTTTTAGTAGGCCTGTATTGCTATGAATTTCCCTCTCAGGACTGCGTTCACTGTGTCCCATAGGTTGTGGACTCGTGTGCTAATTTTCATTTGATTACTGAAACTTTTTGATGTCAAGTTTGATACCATTATTGACCCATTCATTGTTTAATAGCATGCTCTTCAGTTTTCATGACTTTTAATGTTTTTGATTTTTTTTACCTTGAGGTCAGTTTCTAATTTCAAGCTCTTGTGGTTCTGGAAAATACTTATTATTTCAATTTTCCTGAGTTTTCTGAGGCTTGTTCTGTGTCCTATAAAGTGGTCTATCTTTGAAACTGTTACATGTGCATTTGAAAATAATGTGGATTTTGCTACTTTGGGAAGAAAAGTTCTATATATATATATATCAGCTAAGTATATTTTATCTAATGTGTCATTCAGTTCCACAATAATCTTTTGATATTTTGTTTGGAAGATCTATCCATTGTTGACATTGGGGTGTTAAAATCCCCTACTGTCAGTGTGTTGCTGTCTATATCTTTCTTTCAGTCCTCCAATATTTTCCTTATATATTGGGGTGTTCCTGTGTGGGTGCATATAGGTTTACAATGCTTATGTCTTCTTGATTGATTCATCCTTTGAGTATTATGAAGTGTACTTCTGAGTCTCTTTCTATGGCTTTTGTTTTTAAATCTATTTTGTCTGATATAAGTATTACTCTTCTGCCTTCTTTTTTGCTGTCTATGTGCTTGGAAGATTTTTTTTTCATCCTTTCATTTTCAGTCTGTGTAGGTCCTTTGTTCTGAGATGGGTCTCTTGTAGGCAGTATATGTGTGGGTCATGTTTTCTTACCCATTCAGCTACCTTATGTCTTTTGTTTGGGGCATTTAATCCATTTTCATTTAAAGTTATTATTGACAGGTACTTATTCATTTTTTACCTTTCTACCTGTGATCCTCACTTTTTCACTCTTTTTCTTCAAATTCTTAAAGCATTTCTTTTAGCATCTCTTGCAGTGCTGGCTTGGTGGAGGTGTATTCTTTTAGCTTACTTTTGTCTGGGAAACTCCTTATTTTGCCTTCCATTTTAATTGAGAGCCTTGCTGGGTAGAGCAGTCTTGGTTGCAGACATTTGCTTTTCATGACTTGGAATATTTTTCTCCATTCTCTTCTGGCTTGTGGTTCTGTTAAGAAGTCAGTTGCTAGCTGTATCATTGCTCCCTTGTATGTTACTATCTGTTTCTCCTTGCTGCCTTTGGTATTCTCTGTTTTTCTTTGATATTTGCCATTTTATTTATGATGTGTCTTGGAGTGGGCCTCGTTGGGTTCCTCTTCAATGGGACCCTCTGTGCTTGCTGGACTTGCATGACTATTTCTCTCCTCCAATTGAGAAAGTTTCCCATCATTTTTTTTTAAATAGGTTCTCTATCCCTTCCTCATCCTCTTCTCCTTCTGATATCCCTATTATATGGATATTATTACATTTCCAGCTGTCCTGCATTTCCCTAAATGTCTCTTCATTCTTTTTTCATTCTTTTGCTCTTTCTGGGAGCTTTTTTCTACCTTGTATTACAGCTTGCTGATTCTATCCTTTGCTTCACCTACCCTGATTCTGATACTTTCTACTGTGTTCTTCAATTCCAAAATTGTATTCCTCATTTCTGCTTGCCTCTTTTTGATAGTTTCTATGTCCTTTCTCATATTTACATTTTGCAGTAAGTTCCTCATAGTAGTTTTTTTTAAGTTCCTGTAGTTTTTTTGTAATTCCCTCTGAGCTCACTGAGTTCATTGAGCTTCCTTAGAATCATTGTTTTGAACTCAATATCCTATTGCTAACTTGCCTTTATTTCATTTAGTTATCTTTCTGGGGTTTCCTCCTTTTCCTTTGATTGAGGGGTGATTCTTTGTCTTCTCATTATTTGTGAAACCCCTTTTTGTTTCCACTTCTTAAATTGATCTGTCTTGACTCCCTGAGTTTGTGACATGAACTTCTATGGTAGGAGACTGCTGTTTTTTTATTTCTGCCTCTGATGATGTTAGATATTGACCCCATCTGACCTTCCTCAGACTGTTTGAGATGGCCAGGAATGTACAATCTGTGGCAGTATCCTTCAGTTGTTAATCTAGTCACTCTGAACTCATCTGTCAGGCTTAGACACTACATGGGCAGAGTCCCTCCTGAGTTTAGGGTTACTGTGTCCTCTTGTGCTGGTTCCATTCAGTGGAGTGTTCTGACTTAGCAAGATGGCTGCTGCCATGTGGGGGAGGAGTCAGCACCAGGATCCTGCTGGCTACTCCCTCAGTTCTCTTCCCATTGCCTCTGTCTCCAGTCTTTCCTCAAGTATTTCTATACCACTCTGCACACCCTTTATCCAGTGATCTAGTATCTGTGGCTGGCATCTGCACTCAGCAATCAGGCTTTAGAACCATAGAGACAGGGCAGAGTCCTTCCTGGGGTGTAGTTATTGTGTCCTGCTGCCATTTAGGGGAGTGGTCTTTCTGAGCAAGATAGCTGCTGCTATATGAGGGAGGAGTTAGCACCAGAATCCCACCAGCTATTCCCTCTGTTCACTCCCCAAAGCCTTCTTCCCCAGTCTCTCCTCAGGCATCTCTTGCCCATTCTGCCCCCACTATTGCCAGAACTCAGGGTAAGTGGCTGCAAATGAAAATGTATGCGTTTGCTCTTTAAATGGTTCTTTGCTTCTTCAGTGCCCGTCTCTCACAGAAAGCAACCCTGCTACTTTTCACAGATGGCTATTATGTGTACTTTTTGGGCTCTGCTGCTGTAGGCTGGAGATCCCCACTTATGATTTAGACCCTACTCTTCTCAGGGGAATCCATCTGGCCATTTCAATATACCTCTGGCACTGCCACCTGTTGGAGCCCAGCTTCCCTTTTTGAGTCTCTACCACACTCCTTACCAGTCAGGTTGTGCTAAAGCTGACTCTTCTCTCTGTCTGAGATTATAAGGCTCCTCTCACACTATTGTTCAGTTGTTTGTTCCAGGTGATTTCTCCCCAATTTAGTTGCTATTACAGATTGGTCCTGGGAAGAGGTCAGTGTGACTTCCATTCACTACTCTGCCATCTTGCCCTCCTGACTTGGAACTTTTGAGATGATCCCTAACATACTGTAAGGATGTACTTTCTCTTCTTTACCTGGATTAGGTTTTTCCTTTAAGTGGATTGGAGTTTTTCTATCTTTTTGCCTGAATAATCCAGCTGCAGAAAGGTATGGGGCCATTTCTGGGTTGGGTCTCTCACTAATTAAATGGATCCTGATTGTCAGGTTTTCCACTTATTTCCATGGATATTTTGATGGTTAGTATTGTCTCTGTTTCTCAGAACATTTATCATTTATGATGCCATAATTTCCTCTTGTTTGCTTCGCTCATCTTTGTGTGATCCGTTCAATTCTTTGTTAATGACCACCAAGAGTCTGGACCCCATCTCCATTGCAGCAGAATTTGTACTTACACCCAAGCAGTCTTACTCCAGGATTGGAGCCTTAGTTTTTAGATTGTGTCTCAAAAATGGACAAATGGAAGAATCAACCATTTGAAGTTAAATAATAGCTGTTGAATTGTCTTTACCCTAACAACTCCCTAATCTCTTTCACTGCGCTAATAATTCATGCATCTTCCTCCACACCTGTGTGGGTCAGGATCCTGACAGAAATTAGAATTTACTCTCAAATGGCATGATTCAACAAGTTTAATTAAGGTACTACTTATAAGATGTGGCAGCACTAAGGGAAAGAATAAATAAATAGGGAAACAGCCCAGGATTAGCAAAACGAGTAAGCTACTACCATCCCCAGAGCTGAATGGACAAAAGAGGAAGAGATTACTAGAACCTGGTAAGACATTGTTGTAGGAAATCACAGGGTAGGAGCTATGGCCATGAGTAGAGAAATGTAGCCCTTACCAAACATTGACCTAATAGGGAGGGAACTATGAGTATAAATATTCTAATCTCTCTCACTTTATGTTCTCTGTTCTTTTGCCAGTGCCTCCTGTTGGTCAAACTCAACCAGAACAGAGGCAAAGGGGCCCATTGATACAGCTCGTGCAGCTCAGGTCCTGTGGCAGAGAGAGCAGAGCTTGGTGCAGCATGATCTGAAGAGGCAAGTGCAAATATCCACCATATCTCCTTTCCAAGGCCCCCAAAACAGGAAAATACATTTTAATATAAAAAATGATATCATAACACAAAAGAATCAAGAAAGAAATCAAGAAAGAAAACTGGCAGTGAACTAAAAACTGTGAAACACTGGAAGATTAAAAGCTGATTGGATTATTTATGAAAAAAAAAAGCTAGAAACCAGAAGCTTAAAGTATCAGAGTAATAATCTCCAAGGGTTCAAATTTAGAGCCAACTAATTTGAAGAGTGGAAAAGGCTCTGTGTACTTCATTAAAGAATTGTCTTAGATATACATTGTCAATTGGCCTTCATGCCACATTGTCATACAGAGCATATGTGGTGGCTAAAGAATATAGTGTGTGGTTAAATATTAACTTATCTCCAAGAATCACCAGAAATTTGAGGAAAACAATATCAAACCCAGAGAGGAACAAGTAGAACTTAACTAAAAGGAAATGGGGATAATTCAAGGAAGAGAGAAGAAACCTTTTTTTTTTTCAAAAAGTAAAAATAGGATTCAAATTATTCTCTCCATCCAGACCTCTCTCTGAGATTTATATTCATTTTTTAATGTCAGCAGGCCACATAGAAAAGCAAGGTTCTTCTAGCACCTCTAATTTACCATGTCTATGTTACATTTTACTATTCCTGAGTTCTTTTTTTTTTTTAACAACTTAATACAGATTTTTTATTTTTTTTCTTTTTTTTTCTTTTTTTTTAAGATTTTATTTATTTTTATTTTTTTTTAATTAATTTATTTACTTTTTAAACACATTTGTCTCTGCCTTCCCCCCCCTCTTTCCCTTGCCCCCTACCACCTTCCCTCCCTCAGCTCTTCCCCTTTGGTTTTGTCCATGAGTCCTTGCTATATGTTCCTTGACTTTCCCCTTCCCTTCCCTTTCCCTGCCCCCCCTTCCCTCTTGTCTCTGTTGATTTCTTTTCCTTTCAGTGTTGCTGGTCATATTTGCCTTGCTTCTTTGCATTGTTGGTTAGGTTCCGCTTATAGGTGAGATCATATGGTATTTGTCTTTCGCCCCCTGGCTTATTTCGCTTAGCATGATGCTCTCCAGTTCCATCCATGCTGTTGCGAAGTTTAGTACTTCTTTTTTTCTTTCTGCTGCGTAGTATTCCATTGTGTATATGTACCATTACTTTTTGATCCAATCATCTACTGATGGGCATTTAGGTTGCTTCCAAGACTTGGCTATTGTAAATTGTGCTGCTATGAACATTGGGGTGCATAGGTTCTTTTGTATTGGCGTTTTGGTGTTCTCAGGGTATAGTCCCAGCAGGGGAATCGCTGGATCAAAAGGCAGTTCCATTTTCAGCTTTCTGAGGAAATTCCACACTGCTTTCCATAGTGGCTGCACCAGTCTGCATTCCCACCAACAGTGTACTAGGGTTCCCTTTTCTCCACAGCCTCGCCAGCACCTGTTGTTTGTGGATCTGTTTATGATGGCCATTCTGACCGGTGTGAGGTGGTACCTCATGGTGGTTTTGATCTGCATTTCTCTAATGGCTAGTGATGCAGAGCATCCTTTCAAATGCCTCTGGGCCCTCTGTATCTCCTCCTTAGAAAAGCGTCTGCCCAGGTCCTTTGCCCATTTTTTGATTGGATCGTTTGTCTTCTTGGAGTCAAGTCGAGTGAGTTCTTTGTATATCTTGGAGATCAAACCTCTATCTGATGTATCATTAGCAAATATATTTTCCCAAATGGTTGGCTCCCTTTTCATTTTGCTGATGTTTTCTTTAGCCGTGCAGAAGCTTCTTATTTTGATGAGGTCCCACTTGTTTATTCTTTCCTTTATGTCCCTTGCTTTAGGAGACATATCAGTGAAAAAATTGCTGCGTGGGATATCTGAGAGTTTCCTGCCAATGTTCTCCTCTAGGACTTTGATGGTGTTGCGACTTATATTTAAGTCTTTTATCCATCTTGAGTTTATTTTTGTGTATGGTGTCAGCTGATGATCCAATTTCAATTTTTTTCATGTAGCCATCCAGCTCTCCCAACACCATTTGTTGAAGAGGCCGTTATTGCTCCATTTTATGCTTCTGCCCCCTTTGTCAAATATGAGATGTCCATAGAGACCTGGGCTTATTTCTGGGCTTTCTATTCTGTTCCACTGGTCTATGGGTCTGTTCTTGTGCCAGTACCAGATTGTTTTGAGTATGGTGGCTTTGTAGTAGAGTTTGATGTCCGGTATTGTGATCCCTCCTACTTTGTGTTTCTTTCTCAAAATTGCTGCAGCTATTCGAGGTCGTTTATGGTTCCATATAAATTTTTGAAATGTCTGTTCTATTTCTGTGAAATACGTCATTGGTATCTTAATAGGGATTGCGTTGAATCTATAGATTGCTTTTGGTAGTATGGACATTTTAAGGATATTAATTCTTCCAATCCATACGCACGGTATATGCTTCCATTTATTTGTGTCTTCCTTAATTTCTTTTTTCAATGTTGTATAGTTTTCTGCATACAGGTCTTTTGTGTCTTTGGTTAAATTTATCCCTAGGTACTTTATCTTTTTTCGTGCTATATCGA
Organism: Pteronotus mesoamericanus; assembly: GCF_021234165.1. Lineage (NCBI taxonomy): Eukaryota > Metazoa > Chordata > Mammalia > Chiroptera > Mormoopidae > Pteronotus > Pteronotus mesoamericanus. The sequence goes on from NW_026555072.1 coordinate 8,080,873, forward strand.
ATGGTATATTTTTCCTGATTTCTTCTTCTTCTATTGCATTGCTGGTGTACAAAAACGCCTTTGATTTCTGAATGTTGACTTTGTATCCTGCTGTTTTGCCAAATTCACTTATTAGGTTGAGGAGTTTTTTGGTAGAGTCTACAGGGTTCTCTATGTACACTATCATGTCATCTGCAAACAATGACAGCTTTACTTCCTCCTTTCCTATTTGGATGCCTTTTATCTCTTTCTCTTGTCTCACCGCTGTGGCTAGGACTTCCAATACGATGTTGAAAAGAAGTGGTGAGAGCGGACATCCTTGTCGTGTTCCCGATCTTAGTGGGAAAGCTTTCAGTTTTTGCCCGTTGAGTATGATATTGGCTATAGGTTTTTCATATATGGCCTTTATTACGTTGAGGAATTCCCCATTGATTCCCATTTTGCTGAGTGTTTTGATCATAAATGGGTGCTGTACCTTGTCAAATGCTTTTTCTGCATCTATCGAGATGATCATGTGGTTTTTGTCTTTTCTTTGATTTATGTGGTGTATCACGTTTACTGATTTGCGTATATTGAACCATCCCTGCATCCCTGGGATGAATCCCACTTGATCGTGATGGATAATCTTTTGAATGTATTGCTGGATGCGGTTTGCCAATATTTTGTTGAGGATTTTAGCATCTATGTTCATCAGCGAAATTGGCCTGTAGTTTTCTTTCTTTGTAGGGTCTTTATCTGGTTTTATATTCCTGAGTTCTTAATCTCCATCCATAACATAACCACCCAGGCAATATCCGGGACTATAGATTTTACCTTTTTTTTCTATTTCACCCTTACCTTAAGCCTCATCTCTGACTCCCATCCATTCCAACTAATAAATGTCTCTCTAATAGAATTCCCATCTCAGCTACCACCATCCAAATAAGTTTTCATCATTTTAATCTGAACTTTGTCAGTGGTCCTTATGTCAGTGAAGTCCTGACAGAAAAACAGAACCAATAGGAGATACTTGATTGATAGAAGAAAGATAGGTAGGTAGGCAGACAGACAGAGACAAAAGATAGATAGACTGAGATTTATTCCAAGGAACTGAACATGTAGGGTAGGCCAGTAGATGGAAAACCCTCAGATGACTGCGGCTGCTGTCATCCACAGGTAGAATTTATTCTTCAAGGAAACCTCCGTACTGCTCCTAAGACCTTTTAATTAATTGGGTCAGTCTCACCCAAATTAGTTGGGATAATCTCCTTTACTTAAAGTCAATTGATTGTAGAAGTTAATCATGTCCACAAAATATCTTCACAGCAACACTTACATTAGTGTTTGATTGAATAACTGGGTTATGGCCTAGCCAAAACGATACATAAAAATGATCACCACAGCTCCTCAATTGTATCTCCCTCTCAGTGGCTTCCATTCTCATTCATCCCATGTGTCAATGGATCTCAAGATAGGAGCCATACAGGAATCCCCTGGGGGTCTTTAAACAAATTACTACTACTGCTGCTGCTGCTGCTGCTGCTGCTGCTGCTGCTGCTGCTACTGCTGCTGCTACTTCTACCATTCTGCTCCAGGGTTATCTATTTCCCATGCCTATCTGGTCATAATACTTAAAAAATATGTATTTCATCATTAAATATATGGCACAGCCCAAATTTCTTAACAAGTTTTTCAAATCCTTGTGGTTTGGCCCCCATCTCCTATGCTAGTTTCAACTACTGCCACTCTTACCCAATGATTACTTCTGGCTCTCCAAAACCTTATCCATTATCAGCTTTGTCCACACTTTTATTATTTCATGGACCACAGAGTAAATGTCTACAGAGGCCAAACACGTCATTTAAACATGTAAATTTAAACATGGATTTGGGCCCTGTGAAATGATAGGAAAAGTTGCTGGATAGAGCTGAGCTGACTGGAATGAGATTTGCTAGGCAAGGTGAATGGGCTTGATGCTGATGTGGGAGATGAGATTGAGCAGATATAAAGGAAGCATAATATAGGTGTTATAGCCACCATTGGTTCTCCATCCATATTGCTTTGACCCACCCTGGAAGTCACCTGCAGCTTCAGTAGACAGTTTCCTTATTGTCACTACAAACCTACAGTGACACTATATCAAGCACCTGTGATACTGCCTGAGGGCTTTTTCTGGCTGCAAGAGAGTGCTTAGTCCACCTTCAGGACAGGTTGAAAGTATTAGGAAATTAATACCCCTGGGAGTATCCATCAGACAAATAGAGAGGGGAGTTGGAGATAAGTACCCCATTTATTGCCTCTTGATTCTGAAGCATATTCCACACAGTCTCTTAGGCTCCTCAGTGGGACTGAACCCAGTTGCCCACAGAAATAACCCACTCATTTATGCCCCCCTTATTGGCATTCTCCCCTCCCTGTCTCATTTCCTCTGTCCACAGTATTTCCTTGAGTCACCTCCAAAAACACTGCCCCCAAATTCCCATCTTAGGGTCTTCTGGGAGTGGTGTAGGATTATGCAAACCAAAACAGTGGACTAGACATACATAATAGTTACAAGAGGGAGAAGGAGTCTAAAATAAGATGCATACTATAATATAAAGCTATTGGAGATTCCACACAGCCCCATTTTCCAGACTCTGAGGGACAGGGCATAGGGCCTACCCACCTTCCTCTGGGAATATTCAGCTAGCTGGACCCAAAACCTCAATAGAAGGTACAATATAGATGATTTTACTGAAATGTTTACATTGCTAAACTTTCACTTAATTTATATTTACACCTTAGAAAAGTTAGATTGAATTGAGGTTTAACTCTGAAGAATTTATGTTAAACAGACTTAAAAACTAACTTGATAAAGCTGAGTCACAAAAATTTTGTTCCTGCAAATAGACAGAAACTTTTCCTATCCTGCTTGAAGTCAGATGGAGAAGAAATAAATTAGAATGTAGCAAGTTCTCTGCATCCCAACCATTGTTTATAGCTCTCTTTACTTAGCTATTCTAAATCAAGCATTGCCTCTAAGGATCATAAAAATATCACTTTCTCCACTGGGCAAGAGAAATGAGAGGTAAGGGAGTAGAATGTTACTTTGCAAGAAAGGAAACAGAGCTCTGGAGATTTATCTGGGCCTGCATCAGACTGACTGGCTGACCACAGAGTTTGCAATGAGAGCATCAGAATTTTAGCCATTTGCTTAATCTAGAAGGCTAGAAATGGATGAGATGCTAAGTCTCCTGCAAACATAGTCACAGCCAGATCACTTATATCTTCCAATTAAGTGATATTATGCAGCTCTTCTCTACTGGGGCATTTTCATATATGTAATTGTCACTGGGAGAGCCACATGGGGTGCTCCTGGATCTGAGGGTTACTGTTCAGAACCAGCTGAGGAGGGAGCGGGGCTTTGAATCCCACAGAGCCCATCCCGAGGTTGTCACGGATGCAGGGAATAAACATGAGTCGTCGCAAATACTCCTGTTTGCCAGGAGAGGGGACTTGGCTTTTCCCTCTAGTGGAGAAGGCCCCAAGCTCCTTTGTCCAAAGACTTCTATCGAAAAGGTTATCAGTGGGGTTAGGTAACCGGTGATGTCATTACATCAGTATGTTAATGTTTACAGAGAATAGATGTTTTGAAGAAAACAAATAGCAAGAATACACCAATTTACATGAGTCTGAGAGGAGACTAGTAAACATGGGAGCATAAACATGAGAGTACCAAAGGGTTTAGGGTTAGGTTTTGTGAATAATGTAAATTTCCTTCCCAGCATGAGTTGGTTATCATAGCTTTTGAGGGAGGAAGAAAAGCATGCTTTAAAGAATTTACTTCTAGGCCTGATTTTCCCTTGTAACCACCAGATCCAGTTTAGGACTGTCTCCAGTATTGTTTCAAGGCTGAGTCAGGCAGGAGAGGGAGCCACAAAGAGACAAGGATACTTCTTTCAGATAGAATGAGGACCCCTGCCATGTCCAAGCCGAGCCAAGGAGTGTGGGCCTTGTTGCCCTTTCTCCATGTCCCCCCCAGTCCTTGTCCTGCTGCCCATATCAGCTGTGTGTCTGGCTTATGTTGTCCCTCCTCTTGAAAGATCTTACCCGTTATTGACTACCAACCATCACAGGGCCAAGCAAGATGATGTGAGGGAGGCAGGAGCTGTGCCCTTGCCAGGGGAACAGGTTTAGTCTCCTCAGTGTTCTGTTTTCCCAAGGCTTCCTTGGTTAGCTCCAGCCTTGGGGCCCTCTTGCCTGTCGGCAAGGCTAAAGTCCATGAAACCAGACGGGATGGTTCCCAACATGTAATTGCTAGCAATTCCCAGCCAAGAGTTTTCTGAGAGACTAATATTAATAAGAATTCTGTTAAATCCATGGGCATATTTCAACTACATCTACTATGTGTAGGTTCTTTAGTGGTAGAAAGTATGGGGTATGTATGGGTGTCCAGGTGGATAACTAAGGCAACCAGCTTTCTGTGAGGGATTGCTTATCTTCTCTGCTTACTCAGTGCACCCATATCTTGGCAGCAATTGCCATTCTGGAACTTCCTGTATGAATTATCTACATTTAATGAGACCTTGAGGGATTCATTAAAAGAGGGCTTTATGAAGAAAACCAAAAAATTTATTGAAAATACTGTAACTGAATCCAACTTCAGTAGCAATTAAAATATATGTTCCTCTATGTATTCATATGATAATATCATTAAAAAACCTAGTAATGCACTTGCTGAATATATTCATTAGACATACATCTAAAACTCTGAAAATCACCTTAGCTTAATCACTTCGAATAGGCAAGTTACTGTGCTAAGTATTTTTTTATTTATAAATTCACTTAATACCAACAAAATCCTATGCAGTAGTTATTATTGCTATCATTTTTAAAAATAAAACAATGAAACTCAGAGAGATATATCAATTTTCCCAATGACACACAATGAAGTTATAGTGGAGATGGAATTTGAACCCATGACCAGTAATTAAAAATCAGATGGTCTTAACTCCTTCATTGTGAAAAAAAATTAATTTCCAAGCTCTCCTCACTTTATTTAACTACATGCATGGGCTTGGGAATACAGACTGACTAATCTTTGAAATGAGAGTATAAGGCCCCCAAGAGAAGATATACATTCATTCTTTTCTAATTAATTAACTCACATTATTGAAATTTTGTCACATATAGGGAATGCTATACCATGTACCTGGGAAACAAATGTAAATAGGACAGGAAGCCTTCTTTTCGGTGAATTTTATTTATATCTATCTATATATGTATCTACATCTATACCTACACCTACATGTACACCTTTACCTATATCTATACCTATACCTATTTTTTAAAGATCTTATTTATTTATATTTAGAGAGGGGAAGGGAGGGAGAAAGAGCGAGAGAGCAATATCAATGTGTGGTTGCATCTCATGTGCCCCGCAACCCAGGCATATGCCCTACACTGGGAATCAAACTGACAACCCTTTGGTACATAGGATGGCACTCAATCCACTGAGCCACACGAGCCATTGTATACCTATGTTTTTAATGATAAGAACTGATATAAATAAGAGTGGGCATGATATTGTCAAACAACTAAACCAGGCTCCCAGGGCCAGAAAGGATGTTTAATGCTTTCTCAGTATATCATAAAGAGGACAATTTATGTGTAAGAGGGAGATGTTTTGATATTGTATTGTAGAGAAAAAGGAGAGTAAATTTGTTCAATATTGCTGCTCTGGAATCAGGCAGACCTTGTTTCAAGCCATGGTTTCAGCAGTATGATCTTTACTAACAGTGTGATTTTAGACAAGGAACTTTAACATCACTGTATTAGTTTAATAAGGCTACCATAACACATTACCACAAACTGAGTGGCTTAAAATAACAGAAATGTATTCTCTTATAGTTCAGTAGGCAGAAGTTCTAAATCAAGATTTTGGCAGGGGTTGGTTCCTTCTGCAGGCTCTGAAGAAAAAAAATTGGACCCACACCTCTCTCCTGGCTTCTGTGTTTGCTAGCCATCCTTGGCATTCCTTAGCTTGCTGCTATGTTACTATCTCTGTCTCCATGACTTCTCCTTTTATTATGACACCTGTCATTTAATTAGGGGTCCACCCTACTCTTGTATGATTTTATATTAACTAATTATATCTTCAAAGTTTATATTCTCAAATGAAGTCACATTCTGGATGGACATGAATTTAGGAGGGGGGGTACTCTGTTAACCTATTACCTCTAAACCTCAATATCCTCACCTGTAAAATGTGGATAATGGTAGTACTTCCTTTATGGAGTTATTGTAAAATTTAAAGAATATATGTATAGTCCCAGTACATATTAAGCAGTCAATAAATGTTACAAATAAATAACAGCAGTAATGAAAATACCCTGCCTGAGATGTCTCCCTAAGCAGAACAGGCTCCATGGCCACTCTGAGCAGAGCCGAGGCCTAAAGCAGACAGAAAAACCTGGGATGACAGCTAGCTGTAGAGTGCATTAAGATTTCCTTCTGTGGCTAGGACTTCCAATACGATGTTGAAAAGAAGCGGTGAGAGCGGACATCCTTGTCGTGTTCCCGATCTTAGTGGGAAAGCTTTCAGTTTTTGCCCGTTGAGTATGATATTGGCTGTAGGTTTTTCATATATGGCCTTTATTACGTTGAGGAATGCCCCATTTATTCCCATTTTGCTGAGTGTTTTGATCATAAATGGGTGCTGTACCTTGTCAAATGCTTTTTCTGCATCTATCGAGATGATCATGTGGTTTTTGTCTTTTCTTTGATTTATGTGGTGTATCACGTTTACTGATTTGCGTATATTGAACCATCCCTGCATCCCTGGGATGAATCCCACTTGATCGTGGTGGATAATCTTTTGAATGTATTGCTGGATGCGGTTTGCCAATATTTTGTTGAGGATATTAGCATCTATGTTCATCAGCGAAATTGGCCTGTAGTTTTCTTTCTTTGTAGGGTCTTTATCTGGTTTTGGGATCAGGATGATGCTGGCCTCATAGAAGGAGTCTGGCAGTCTTCCCTCCTCTTGGATTTTTTGGAATAGTCTGAAAAGGACAGGGGTTAGCTCTTCCTTAAATGTTTTGTAAAATTCTCCTGGGAAAACGTCTGGCGCTGGGCTTTTGTGTGCTGGGAGTTTCTTGATTACTGCTTCAATTTCCCCAACTGTTATCTGTCTGTTCAAGCTTTCTGTTTCTTCCTCCTTCAGTGTTGGAAGATTATACTTTTCTTAAAATTTGTCCATTTCATCAAGATTTTCAAATTTCTTGACATATAATTGTTCATAATAGTTTCTGATAATCATTTGTATTTCTGTGGTATCAGTTGTTATTTCTCCTCTTTCATTTCTGATATTATTAATTTGGGTCCTCTCCCTTTTTTTCTTGCTGAGTCTGCTTAAAGGTTTGTCAACTTTATGAATCTTTTCAAAAAACCAGCTTCTGGATTGGTTGATCCTCTGAATTGTTCTTTTTGTCTCTATGTCATTCAGTTCTGCTCTAATCTTGACTATTTCCTTCCTTCTACTTGCTCTGGGATTTATTTGTTGTTGTTTCTCCAGTTCTTCAAGTTGTAGTGTTAGGTCTTTTATTTGAAATGTTTCTATCTTTTTAAGGTAAGCCTGTATTGCTATGAACTTCCCTCTCAGGACCACCTTTGCTGTGTCCCATAGGTTTTGGACAGTTGTCTGTTCATTTTCATTTGTTTCCAGAAATTTTTTGATTTCTTCTCTTATCTCATTATTTACCCATTCATTGTTTAATAGTGTACTGTTCAGTCTCCATGAGTTTCCAAGTTGTTGAAGTTTCTCTTTGAGTTTGATTTCAAGTTTCAAGGCCTTGTGGTCTGAGAAAAAGTTTGGTATTATTTCAATCTTCCTGAATTTGCTGAGGCTTGCTTTGTGTCCTATCATGTGGTCTATCTTTGAAAAACTGCCATGAGCATTTGAAAAGAATGTGTATTTTTCTTCTTTGGGATGTAAGGTTCTATATATGTCAGTTAAGTCTCTTTGATTCAGTGTTTCATTCAGCGCCACGATATGTTTATTAATGTTTTGTTTGGAAGATCTGTCCATTTTTGACAGTGGGGTGTTGAAATCCCCTACTATCAGTGTGTTGCTGTCTATATCTTTTTTGAAGTCATCCAACAATTTCCTTATAAACTTGGGGGGCTCCTATATTGGGAGCATATAAGTTTACAATGTTGATGTCTTCTTGATAGATTCTTCCTTTAAGTATGATAAAGTGCCCCTCTGGGTCTCTCTCTATGGCCTTTGCTTTGAAATCTACTTTGTCTGATACAAGTATGGCAACGCCAGCCTTTTTCTCATGTCCATTTGCTTGGAATATTATTTTCCATCCCTTTACTTTCAATCTGTGTAGGTCTTTTGCTCTGAGGTGGGTCTCTTGTAGTCAGCATATGTGTGGGTCATGTTTTCTTATCCATTCAGCTACCCTGTGTCTTTTGACAGCGGTCAGACAAGAGAAAGAGATAAAAGGCATCCAAATAAGAAAGGAGGAAGTAAAACTATCATTGTCTGCAGATGACATGATAGTATACATAGAGAACCCTGTAGACTCTACCAAAAAACTCCTCAACCTAATAAGTGAATTTGGCAAAACAGCAGGATACAAAGTCAACATTCAGAAATCAAAGGCGTTTTTGTACACCAGCAATGCAATAGAAGAAGAAATCAGGAAAAATATACCATTCGATATAGCACGAAAAAAGATAAAGTACCTAGGGATAAATTTAACCAAAGACACAAAAGACCTGTATGCAGAAAACTATACAACATTGAAAAAAGAAATTAAGGAAGACACAAATAAATGGAAGCATATACCGTGCGTATGGATTGGAAGAATTAATATCCTTAAAATGTCCATGCTACCCAAAGCAATTTATAGATTCAACGCAATCCCTATTAAGATACCAATGACGTATTTCACAGAAATAGAACAGACATTTCAAAAATTTATATGGAACCATAAACGACCTCGAATAGCCACAGCAATTTTGAGAAAGAAACACAAAGTAGGAGGGATCACAATACCGGACATCAAACTCTACTACAAAGCCACTATACTCAAAACAATCTGGTACTGGCACAAGAACAGACCCATAGACCAGTGGAACAGAATAGAAAGCCCAGAAATAAGCCCAGGTCTCTATGGACATCTAATATTCGACAAAGGGGGCAGAAGCATAAAATAGAGCAAATATTTCAACAAATGGTGTTGGGAGAGCTGGACGGCTACATGCAAAAAATTGAAATTGGATCATCAGCTGACACCATACACAAAAATAAACTCAAGATGGATAAAAGACTTAAATATAAGTCTCAACACCATCAAAGTCCTAGAGGAGAACATTGACAGGAAACTCTCAGATACCCCATGCAGCAATTTTTTCACTGATATGTCTCCTAAAGCAAGGGACATAAAGGAAAGAATAAACAAGTGGGACCTCATCAAAATAAGAAGCTTCTGCATGGCTAAAGAAAACATCAGCAAAATGAAAAGGGAGCCAACCATTTGGGAAAATATATTTGCTAATGATACATCAGATAGAGGTTTGATCTCCAAGATATATAAAGAACTCACTCGACTTTACTCCAAGAAGACAAACGATCCAATCAAAACATGGGCAAAGGACCTGGGCAGATGCTTTTCTAAGGAGGAGATACAGAGGCCCCAGAGGCATTTGAAAGGATGCTCATCATCACTATCCATCAGAGAAATGCAGATCAAAACCACCATGAGGTACCACCTCACACCGGTCAGAATGGCCATCACAAACAGATCCACAAACAACAGGTGCTGGCAAGGCTGTGGACAAAAGGGAACTGTAGTCTACTGTTGGTGGGAATGCAGACTTGTGCAGCCACTATGGAAAGCAGTGTGGAATTTCCTCAGAAAGCTGAAAATGGAACTGCCTTTTGATCCAGCGATTCCCCTGCTGGGACTATACCCTGAGAACACCAAAACGCCAATACAAAAGAACCTATGCACCCCAATGTTCATAGCAGCACAATTTACAATAGCCAAGTGTTGGAAGCAACCTAAATGCCCATCAGTAGATGATTGGATCAAAAAGTAATGGTACATATACACAATGGAATACTACGTAGCAGAAAGAAAAAAAGAAGTACTAAACTTTGCGACAGCATGGATGGAACTGGAGAGCATCATGCTAAGCGAAATAAGCCAGGGGGCTAAAGACAAATACCATATGATCTCACCTATAAGTGGAACCAACCAACAATGCAAAGAAGCTAGGAAAATATGACCAGCAACACTGAAAGGAAAAGAAATCAACAGAGACAAGAGGGAAGGGGGGGCAGGGAAAGGGAAGGGAAGGGGAAAGTCAAGGAACATATAGCAAGGACTCATGGACAAAACCAAAGGGGAAGAGCTGAGGGAGGGAAGGTGGGAGGGGGCAAGGGAAAGAGGTGGAGGGGAAGGCAGAGACAAATGTATTTAAAAAGTAAATAAATTAATTAAAAAAAGAAAAAGATTTCCTTCTGTGTTTCTTAGGAAGTTTCTGCATTGCATGAACTAAGGGATAAACAATTTACAAACAGGATAAGAGAACGATGTAAATGAAACATTGGTCAATTGTAAACCAAGTGCAGAGAGTGAAAACAGCAGATAAACCAGCAGCATTCTCTGCAATTATCTAATATCTTTTCCATGAGAAACGGGCCAGTGTAGACTGGCATGGGTTACAGAATAGAATAGGATTATGAGAAAATAATGTAGATGATTCTGTGTTTCTGTTATCTATTGCTACATAATCCACCCTACAATTTAGTGGATTATAACAACCATAATAATTTTTTCTTTGGAAGAGGTTCTGTAAAACTAGTGTTAACTCTTCTTTAAATGTTTGGTAGGCTTCTACAATAAAATCATATGGGCCTGGAGATGGCTTTTTGGGTGGAGCTTTCAATTACAAATTAGGTTTATTTAATGGTTTATAACTATATTCATTTTGTCTATTTCACCTTCGTGAGTATTGGTAATTTGTGATTTTTGTGGAATTGGTTCATTTAATCTAAGCTATTGATTTTATGAATGTAAAATTGTTCATAATATTATCGTATTATCATTTTACTGGTTGTAGGATCTGCAGTGATATCCTCTTTTACTTGTGATATTGGTGATTTGTGCCTTCTCACTTTTTATCTTGTCAATCTTCTAGAGGCTTTTCTCTTTTATTGACTTATGTTTAAGAACTTGCTATTTTGATTCATTGATTATTCTGTTCTTTTCCTATTTTCAATTTGATGTATTTCTACTCTTACCTTTATTATGTCCTTCCTTCTGCTTCATTAGAAAATTTTTACTCTTATTTCTCTAGTTTCTTGAGGTAGGAGTTTAGATTATTGACTTGAGTGAGATCTTTCCTCTTTTTTAAATTTTCATTTCTTTTTATTTATTTATATTTTTTAAATTTTTCCATACATTTGTCTCCATTGACCTGCCACCACTTTCCACTGCCCTACTCACCCCACCTCTCCCCCCGCGTCCTTCGCCACGTGGGCTTTGTTCATGTGTCTTTCACACCTCTCCCTTGATCTGAGCTTTCGACAGCCCCTCCACTCTACACTCACCCTCCTGTCCACATTGGTTTCTTATTTCTTTCAGTGTTACTGGTCATATTTTCCTTGCCCGCTTGCTTTGATGATCAGGTTCCACTTATTAGTGAGATCATATGGTATTTGTCTTTCACCGCCTGGCTTATTTCACTTAGCATTATGCTCTTCAGTTCCATCCATGCTGTTGCGAAGGGTAACAGCTCTTTCTTTCTTTCTTCTGCATAGTACTCCATTGTGACATAGTTTTTTGATCCACTCATTTACTGACGGGCACTTTCTTTGCTTCCAGCATTTGGCTATGGTAAATTGTGTTTCTATGAACATTGGGATGTATAGGTGCTTTTGAATTGGTGTTTTGGGATTCTTAGGGTATATAGCCCCAGCAGTGGACTTGCTGGGTCAAAAGGATGTTCCATTTTTAGGGTTTTTTTTTTTAGGAAATTCCAAACTGTTTTCTACAGTGGCTGCACCAGTCTGCATTCCCACCAACAGAGGACAGGGTTCCCTTTTCTCCACAAACACGCCAGCACCTGTTGTTTCTTGATCTTTTTATGATGGCCATTCTGACTAGTATGAAGTTGTATCTCATTGTGATTTTAATATGCATCTCTCTGATGGCCAGTGATGAGCATCCTTTCATATGTCTCAGGGCCTTGTGCATGTTCTCCTGGGAGAAGTGTGTGTTCAGGTCCTTTGCCAAATTTCCAATCAGATTGTTTGTCTTCCTGGAGTGGAGTCTTGTGAGTTCTTTATATATTTTGGAGATCAAACGCCTGTCTGAAGTATCATTGGCAAATATATTTTCCTATACTGTTGGTTCCCTTTTCATTTTGCTGATGTTTTCTTTAGCCATGCAGGAGCTTCTTATTTTGATGAAATCCCATTTGTTTATTTTTTCCTTTATGACCCTTGCTCTATGGGTCATAACAGTGAAATATTGCTGCATGGATATCTGAGAGTTTCCTGCCTATGTTTTCCTCTAGGACTTTTATGGTGTTACAAGTTATATTAAGTCTTTTATCCAACTTGAGTTTAATTTTGCATATGGTGTAAGCTGCTGGTCAAATTTCAATATTTTACATGTAGCTATGCAGCTCTCCCAACACAATTTCTTGAACAGGCCATTTTTACTCCATTTTATGCTTCTGCCCTCTTTTTCAAATATCAATTGACTATAGAGACATGGCTTTATTTCTTGGCTCTCTATTCTGTTCCATTGATCTATGTGTCTGTTCTCATGCCAGTATCAGACTGTCTTGACTACAGTGCCCTTCTAATATAGTTTGATGTCAGGTATTGTGATCCCTCCTGCTTGTTTCCTTTCTTAAAATGCAGCAGCTATTCATGATTGTTTATATTTCCATATAAATTTTTTAAACTTTTGTTCTATGTCTGTGGAATATGTGATTGGTATTTTAATAGGGATTGCATTGAATCTATAAATTGCTTTGGGTACTATGGACATTTTGATGATGTTAATTCTTCCATTCCATGAACATGTTAAATGCTTGCATTTCTTTTTAACTTCCTTAATTTTTTCTTTCTGTGTTGTGTAGTTTTCTGAGTACAGGTCTTTTACCTCCTTAGTTAAGTTTATTCCTACGTACTTTATTTTTCCTGTTGCTATAGCAAAGGGGATTTTTTTTCATGATTTCTGATTCTGATATTTCATTGTTGGTATACAAAAATGCCTTCGATTTCTGAATATTGACTTCCTATCCTGCTGTTTTGCCAAATTCACTTATTAGGTTGAGTAGTTTTTTTGTGAAGTATACGGGTTTTAACATGTACACTATCATGTCATCTGCAAACATGATACTTTTACTTCCTCCTTTTCAATTTAGATGCCTTTTATTTCTTTCTCTTTTCTGGTTGCTGTGGCTGGGACTTCCAATACTATGTTGAATAGAAGTGGTGAAAGCCGACATCCTTGTCTTGTTCCCAATCTTAGTGGGAAAGCTTTTAGTTTTTGTCCATTGAGAATGAGGTTGGCTGTAGGTTTGTCATATGTGGCCTTTATTATGTGGGGTATGCCTCCTTTTTCCCCAATTTGCTAAGTGTTTTTATCATAAATAGATGTTGTACCTTATCAAATGCTTTTACCACATCTATTTATATGATCATGTGATTTTTGTCTTTCCTTTTCTTTATGTGATGTATTGCATTAATTGATTTGCCAGTATTGAAACATCCTCGCATCCCTGGGATGAATCACACTTGATCATGGTGGATAATCTTTTTAATGTATTACTGGATGCATTTTGCCGATATTTTGTTGAGGCTTTTAGCATCTATGTTCTTCAGTGATGTTGGCCTGTAGTTTTCTTTCCTTGTTATGTTTTTATCTGGTTTTGGGGTAAAGATGATGCTGGTTTCAGAAAAAGAGTTTGGGAGTCTCCCCTGCTCTTGGATTTTTTGGAATAGTCTGGCAAGGACAGGGGTTGGCTGTTCCATAAATGTTTTATAAACTTCTGTGAAACTGCCTGGTCCAGGGTTTTTGTGGGCCAGGAGTGTTTTTATTACTGCTTCAATTTCACCTGCTGTTATTGGTCTGTTCAGGTTTCTGCTTCTACTTGATTCAGTTTTGGAAGATAATACTTTCTAGAAATTCATCTATTTCACCCAGGTTTTCAAATTTCTTCTTCTTCATTCAGTGTTGAAAGGTTTATATATATAATTTTATTTTATTTTTTTAGAAATTTGTCCATCAAGGTTTTTAATTTCTTGGCATAAAGTTGTCCATAGTAATTTCTTACAATCTGTTTCATTTTTGCGGTATAAGTTGTTATTTCTCCTCTTTCATTTCTGATATTATTGATTTCGATCCTCACCTTTTTTTTCATTTTTTTTTAATTTTAACAAATAATTTCTTTTTATCTTCAGATACTTTTTTAAAATTTTTTGTATTTTTTTCCCCAAATACATTTGTCTCTGCTTTACCCTCTCCACGTTTCGTTGCCCCCTCCCGGCTCCCTCCCTCAACCTTTCGACTTTGGTTTTCTCCATGAGTTCTTGTTATATGTTCTTTGACTTTCCCCTTCCCTTCCTTCCCCCCCCCACCCGCCGACCCCTCTTTCCTTCCCTCTTGTCTCTGTTGTTTTCTTTTCCTTTCAGTGTTGTTGGTCTTATTTTCCTTGCATCTTTGTATTGTTGGTTAGGTTCCGCTTACAGGTGAGATCATATGGTCTTTGTCTTTTGCCCCCTGACTTATTTCGCTTAGCATAATGCTCTCTAGTTCCATCCATGCTGTCACAAAGTTTAGTAGTTCTTTTATTCTTTCTGCTGCATAGTATTCCATTGTGTAAATGTACCATAACTTTTTGATCCAATCATCTATTGATGGGTATTTAGGTTGCTTCCAACACTTGACTATTGTCAATTGTGCTGCTATGAATATTGGGGTGCGTAGGTTCTTTTGAATTGATGTTTTGGGATTCTAAGGGTATAGTCCCAGCAGGGGAATCGCCGCATCAAAAGGCAGTTCCATTTTCAGCTTTTTGAAGAAATTCCACACTGCTTTCAAAAATTGCTGCACCAGTCTGCATTCCTTCCAACAGTGTACTAGTGTTCTCTTTTCTCCACAGCCTCGCTAGCACCTGTAGTTTGTTGATCTGTTTATGATGGCCATTCTGACCAGTGTGAGATATTACCTCATTGTGGTTTTGATCTGCATTTCTCTGATGGCTAGTGATGCCGAGAATCCTTTCAAATGTCTCTGGGCCCTCTGTATCTCTTCCTTGGAAAAGCATCTGCCCAGGTCCTTTGCCCATTTTTTGATTGGGTCGTTTGTGTTCTTGGAGTGGAGTCGAGTGAGTTCTTTATATATCTTGGAGATCAAACCTCTATCTGATGTATCATTAGCAAATATATTTTCCCATACGGTTGGCTCTCTTTTCATTTTGATGATGTTTTCTTTAGCCATGCAGAAGCTTCTTATTTTGATGAGGTCCCACTTGTTTATTCTTTCCTTTATGTCCCTTGCTTTAGGAGACATATCAGTGAAAAAATTGCTGCGTGGAATATCTGAGTTTCCTGCCAATGTTCTCCTCTAGGACTTTGATGGTGTTGTGACTTATATTAAGTCTTTTATCCATCCTGAGTTTATTTTTGTGTATGGTGTCAGCTGATGATCCAATTGCAATTTTTTTGCATGTAGCCATCCAGCTCTCCCAACACCATTTGTTGAAGAGGCTATTATTGCTCCATTTTATTCTTCTGCTCCCTTTGTCAAATATTAGTTGCCCATATAGACCTGGTGTTATTTATGAGTTTTATATTCTGTTCCACTGGTCTATGAGTCTGTTCTTGTGCCAGTACCGGATTGTTTTGAGTATAGTGGGTTTGTAGTATAGTTTGATGTCCAGTATTGTGATCCTTCCTACTTTGTTTTTCCTTCTCAGAATTGCTGCGGATATTCGGGGTCGTTTATGGTTCCATATAAATTTCTGAAATGTCAGTTCTATTTCTGTGAAATACATCATTGGTATCTTAATAGGGATTACCTTGAATCTATAAATTGCTTTGGGTACTATGTATATTTTGATCATATTAATTCTTCAAATCCATGAGCACGGTATATGCTTCCATTTATTTCTGTCTTCCTTAGTTTCTTTCTTCAATGTTGTATACTTTTCCATACACAGATCTTTTACCTCCTTGGTTATATTTATTCCTAGGTACTTTACTTTTCTTGTTGCTATATCAAATGGTACTTTTTTTCAGATTTCTTCCTCTTCAATTGCATTGCTGGTGTACAAAAATGCCTTTGATTTCTGAATATTGATTTTGTATCCTGATGTTTTGCCAAATTCACTTATTAGGTTGAGTAGTTTTTTGGTAGTCTACTGGGTTTTCTATGTACACTATCATGTCATCTGCAAACAATGATAGTTTTACTTCCTCCTTTCCTATTTGGATGACTTTTATTTCTTTTCCTTGTCTGACCACTGTGGCTAGGACTTCCAGTACATTGTTGAAAATAAATGGTGAAAGCAGACATCCTTGCCATGTTCCCGATCTGAGTGGGAAAACTTTTAGTTTTGCCCATTGAGTATGATGTTGACTGTAGGTTTTTCATATATGGCCTTTATTACATTGAGGAATGCCCCATTTATTCCCATTTTGCTGGGTGTTTTGATCATACGTGGGTGCTGTACCTTATTGAATGCTTTATCTGAGTCTATCGAGATGATCATGTGGTTTTTGTCTTTTCTTTTATTTTGTGATGTATTATGTTTATTGACTTGAATATATATGGGACCATCCCTGTATCCCTGGGATGAATCCCGCTTGATCATGGTGGATAATCTTTCAAATGTATTGTTGGATGCGGTTTGCCCACATTTTTTGAGGATTTTAGCATCTATGTTTATCAGCGAAATTGGCCTGTAGTTTTCTTTCTTTGTAGGGTTTTCATCTGGTTTTGGAATTAAGGTGATGCGGGCCTTGTAGAAAGAGTCTGGAGTCTTCCTTCCTCGTGGATTTTTTGGAATAGTCTGAAAAGGACAGGGGTTAGCTCTTCCTTAAATGTTTTGTAAAGTTCTTGTGTGAAACCGTCCTGCCGAGGGCTTTTGTGTGTCAGGAGTTTCTTGATTACTGCTTCACTTTCCCCAGCTGTTATCAGTCTGTTCAAGCTTTCTGCTTCTTCCTCTTTCATTGTTGGAAGATTATACTTTTCTAAAAATTTGTCCATTTCATCAAGATTTTCAAATTTCTTGGCATGTAATTGTTCATAGTAGTTTCTGACAATCCTTTGTATTTCTGTGGTATCACTTGTTATTTCTCTTCTTTCATTTCTGGTATGATTTATTTGGATCCTCTCCCTTTCTTTCTTGATGAGTCTACTTAAAGGCTTGTCAATTTTATTTATCTTTTCAAAGAACCAGCTGCTGGATTGGTTGATCCTTTGAATTGTTCTTTTCATCTCTATGTCATTCAGTTCTGCTCTAATCTTGACTATTTCCTTCCTTCTACTTGCTCTGGGATATGTATGTTATTGTTTCTCCAGTTCTTGAAGTTGTAGTGTTAGGTCTTTTATTTGAAATGTTTCTATATTTTTTAGGTAAGCCTGTATTGCTGTGAACTTCCGTCTCAAGACTGCCTTTGCTCTGTCCCATAGGTTTTGGACTGTTGTATGTTCATTTTCATTTGTTTCCAGAATTTTTTTTATTTCTTCTTTTATCTCATTATTGACCCATTCATTGTTTCATAGTCTACAGTTCAGTCTCCATGAGTTTGCATGTTTTTGAGGTTACTCTTTGAGGTTGATTTCCAGTTTCAAGCTCTTGCGGTCTGAGAAAATGTTTGGTATTATTTCAATTTTCCTGAATTTGCTGAGGCTTGCTTTGTGTCCTATCATTGGTCTATTTTTGTAAAACTTCCATGAGCATTTGAAAAGAATGTATATTTTTCTTCTTTGGGATGTAAGGTTCTATATATGTCAGTTAAGTCTATTTGATTCAGTGCATCATTCAGCTCCACAATATTGTTATTGATGTTTTGTTTGGAAGATCTGTCCATTTTTGACAGTGAGGTGTTGAAATTCCCTACTATTAGTGTGTTGCTGTCTATATCTTTTTTTGAAGTCATCCAAGATTTTCCTTATATATTTGGGTTCCCCTATGTTGGATGCATATAAGTTTACAATGTTGATGTCTTCTTGATAGATTCTTCCTTTAAGAATTATAAAGTGTCTCTCTGGGTCTCTTTTTATGGCCTTTGTTTTTTTTGTTGTTGTTGTTGTTGTATTAATACATATAATTTATTATACTAATAACATAGAAGAATAAAATATCCAGACATAATATTTCAGGTGTGAATAGGATAAATGTACCCAGTTGATAATACCAATAATATGAAAATAATCACATTCCAGCATATGTGAGATCCAGCTTTGTTATTTGCTCTTTTTTTCACTTATTTATTTTTTTATTTAATTAATTTTCTTTATTTTTTCAAAAACATTTTTCTCTGCCTTCCCCCCACCACCTTCCCCTGCCCTCCCCACCCCTCTCTCCCTCAATCCTTCCCCGTTGGTTTTGTCCATGAGACCTTGCTACACGTTCTCCAACCCTCCGATTCCCTTCCTTTTCCCCCGTCCATCCCTTCCTCCATCCCTCTTGTCTCTGTTCGTTTCTTTTCCTTTCAGTGGTGCTGGTCTTATTTTCCTTGCATCTTTGTATTGTTGGTTAGGTTCTGCTTTTGTTTTGAAATCTATTTTGTCTGATATAAGTATTGCAACCCCCGCTTTTTTCTCTTGCCCATTTGCTTGGAATATTTTTCCATCCCTTTACATTCAATCTGTTTAGATGTTTTGTTCTGAGGTGGGTCTCTTGTAGACAGCATATGTGTGGGTCATGTTTTCTTACCCATTCAGCTATTCTGTGTATATTGATTGGGGCATTTAGACCATTTACATTGAGGGTTATTACTCATAGAAACCTATTTATTTTTTTCTCTTTGTATCTGTGTTTTTCTCTTTCTCACTCTTTTCCTTCATCTTCTTAAACCAGTCCCCTTAGCATATCTTGTAGTGCTGGTTTGGTAGAGATGTATTTTTTAGTGTTCTATTGTCTGGGAAACTCGTTATTCCCACTTCTGTTTTAATTGAGAGCCTTGCTGGGAAGAGCAGCCATGGTTGTAGGCTCTTGCCTTTCATTACTTGGAATATTTGTTGCCATTCCCTTCTGGCTTCTAGTGTTACTGTTGAGAAGTCAGCTCCTAACCATATTGGGGCCCCATTGCATGTTACTTTCTCCTTCTCCCTTGCTGCCTTGAGGATTCTCTCTTTGTCTTTGATAGTTGCCATTTTAATGATGCTGTGTCTTGGAGTGGACCTCCTTGAGTCCCTCTTGACTGGGGTCCTTTGTGCCTCCTGGATCCATGAGAGCCTTTCTCTCCTCAAATCAGGGAAATTTTTGATCATTACTTTTTCGAGGAGGTTCTCTATCCCTTACTCCTCTTCTTCTCCTTCTGGTATCCCTATTATGCGGATATTATTGTGTTTCAGGTTGTCCTACATTTCGCTAAATACCTCTTCCTTCTTTTTGAGTCTTTTTTCCATTTCTTATTCTTTCTGGGAACTCTTTTCTACCTTATCCTCCATCTCACTGATTCGATCCTCAGCTTCATCCAGCCTGCTTTGGATTCTTTCTACTGTGTTCTTCAATTCAGAAATGGTATTCTTCATATCCTCTTGTGTCTTCTTGATAGTCTCTATATCCTTTTCCAGGTTGATATAGTTTGCTGTAAGATCCTGATAGTTTCTCTGCAGTTTCTCATAGTTATCTTTGAGCTGGCTGAGCTCATTGAGCTTCCTTACAGCTATTGTTTTGAATTCAGTATCTGATAGTTCATTTGCCTCTATTTCATTTAGCTCTCCTTGTGGGGATTCCCCTTTTCCTCTCATTTGGGGGGATCATCTTTTTCTTCCCTTTTCTGTGAGTCTTTTAATTAATTTATTTATTTATTAATTTATTTTTGCTTCTGCTTCAATTGATCCATCTACATTTCCTGACTTTGTGGATTAAACATCTATGGTAGTAGGCAGGTCTTTTATTCATTCATTCATTCATTCATTCATTCATTCATTCTTTAGTTTTCTTTCTGGACCTGCCTCTGATGATGTCAGTTGTTGACCCTATATAACCTTAGGTCATTTGTTTGAGGTTTCCAGGAGTCTATTTTCTGTGTCTGACTCCTGCTTTGAGCAGCTCTGTGACCCCGTTGGTCAGGGATCCACTAATTCTGTAGAGTGTGGATCACTCTGAACTCTGATGCTGGTTCTTTGAGCGTGCTTATCCTGCCCGGGACCAGCAGTCTCGCCCGACCTCGCACTTGCCTGGCACCCAGTGCGTGCCCTGCCACTGGTCAGTTTAGGGTCTTCTATTGTGTTCTTTCCCTACTTTTGGCTCTTTGGGGGTGTGGCCTGCCCACGCAAAATGGAGACTACAGAAATGGGAAGAAGTCAGCTCCAGGACTCTCCCATTAATCCTGTCTCTAGTCTCTCCCAAAGGGTCTCTAGGCCGCTCTGTGACCCCTTCGTCTAGGAATCCACTATTTCTGTGGACTGTAATTCCAAGTCTTCTGGCTCCTGGGCCATTTCAGCCTCTTTGGGGGGCGTGGCCTGCCTGCGCAAATGGGGACTACGGAATGGGGAGGGACTCTGCTCAGGGGATCTCAGATAATCCTCCAGTTTTTTCCCCAACCTCTCCGTCTGCAATCTCTTCTCAAGGGTGTCTGTGCAACTGTATGTCCCCTTTGGCCGTGGATCCTCTATTTCTTCCAGCCAGTCTGCACTCAGTGCACATGCCCACAAGCTGTGTGCAGAGCGTGCAAAAGGCAGGTTAATTGATTCTCTTATACCTGGGCCAGGTAATAGCTGCAGAGTGGGAGGTAAGTTATGACCGGGGCTCCACTGGCCACCGCCTCTATCCTCTTCACAAAGTTTTCCTCGCCAATCTTTTCTCCGGCACGTGCCTACTCTCCTGCCACCTCTACCCAGAGATCAAGGAAGGCGGCTTCCACAGCAAATTTTTGCGTTGGCTCTTTAAATGTCTCTTTGCATCTCCAGCCACCTGACTCTGGCAGAGAGCCCCCCTAAGCTTTTAGGAGTTGCATTTTGTCTGTGTGTTTTCCTAATTTCAGCTGCAGTAGTCTAGGGGTCCCTGTTTATGGTTCAGACCCTGTTCTTCTCAGGGGGATTCAACTGGCTGTTTCCATGTCCTTCTGGTGCTGGTGCCCTTGGATGGCCAGCCCACCCTCTCAAGCCTCCACCGCACTTCTCACCCATTGGGATGTGTGAGAGTTGAATCCACTGTATGCCTGCAGCTCCTAGGCTCCTCTCCCTCTATCGTTCCATTGTTTTCCAGGTAATTTCTCCACCATTTAGTCTCAATTCCAGTTTGGTCTTGGGAGGAGGTCAATGTGACTCCCATTAACTCCTCAGCCATCTTTCTACCCTCCTTTTTTTTTTTTCTTGATTAATCTACTTTAAGGCTTGTCGATGTTTATCTTTTCAAAGAACCAGCTCCTGGACTGGTTGATCTTTTGAATTGTTCTTTTAGTCTCTATATCATTCAGTTATGCTCTGATTTTGATTGTTTCCTTCCTTCTACTCACTCTGGGCTTTGTTTGTTGTTGTTTCTCCAGTTCCTGAAGCTGGAGGGTTAGGTTGTTTATTTGAATTCTTTCTACCTCTTTTCGGTAGGCCTGTATTGCTATGAATTTCCCAATCAGTACTGGATTCTTTGTGTGCCATTGGTTTTGGACTGTTGTGTGTTCATTTTCATTTGTTTCCAGAAATTTTCTCATTTCTTCTTTGATCTCGTTATTGACCCATTCATTGTTTAATAGTGTGGTATTCAGTCTCCATGAGTTTGGATGATTTTTGAGTTTTTTCCTTGATGTTGGTTTGTAGTTTCAAGCCTTTGTGGTCCAAGAAAATGCTTGTTATGATTTTGATTTTCCTGAATTAGTTGAGGCTTGTTTTGTGTCCTATCATGTGTTCTATCTTTGTAAATATTCTGTGTACATTTAAGAAGAATGTGTGTTCTGCTTCGCTGAGATGAAAGGTTCTATATATGTCAGTTAAGTCCATTTGATATAATGGATTGTTCAGTTCCACAATATCCTTGTTGATGTTTTGTTTGGAAGATCTATTCATTTTTGACAGTGGGGTATTAAAATCCCCTACTGTCAGTATGTTGCTGTCTGTATCTTTCTTGAAGTCCTCCAAGATTTTCCTTATATATTGGTGTGCTCCTAATTTGGGTGCATACATATTTACAAAGTTTATTTCTTCTTGATGGATTCTTTTTTTGAGTATTATAAAGTGTCCTTCTTGGCCTCCTTTTATATCTTTTGTTTTGAAATCTATTTTTTTCTGATATAAGTATTGCTACCCCTGCTTTTTTTCCCTGTTCATTTGCTTAGAATATATATTTCTATGCCTTCACTTTCAGTCTGTATAAATCCTTTGTTCTGAGGTGGGTCTCTTTTAGGTAGCGTATGTGTGGGTCATGTTTTCTTATCCATTCAGCTATCCTATATCTTTTGATTGGGTCACTTAATCCATTTTCTTTTAAAGTTATTGATAGGTACTTATTCATTTTTCCCCTTTGTACCTGTGAACATCTTTCTCATTCTTTTTTCATCTTCTTATAGCAGTCCTTTTAGCATATCTTGTATTGCTTGTTTGGTGGAGGTATATTCCCTTAGCCTTCTTTTCTCTGGGAAACCCCTTATTTTGCCTTCCATTTTAATTGAGAGCCTTGCTGGGTATACTAGTCTTGGCTGCAGGCGCTTGCTTTTCATTAGTTGGAATATTTCTTGCCATTCCCTTCTGGCTTGTAGTGTTTCTGTTGCAAAGTCAGTGGATAGCCATATCGGGTCTCCCTTGTAGGTTATTACCTGTTTCTCCCTTGCGCCTTTAGGATTCCCTCTTTGTCTTTAGTATTTGCCATTTTAATTATGTTGTGTCTTGGAGTGGGCCTCATTGGGTTCCTCTTCAATGGGACCTTCTTTGCTTCCTATACTTGTGTGACTTTTTCTCTCCTCCAATTAAGGAAGTGTTGCATCATTACTTTTTCAAACAGGTTCTCTATCCCTTGTTCCTCTTCTCCTCCTGGTATCCCTATTATACAGATATTATTACGTTTCAGGTTGTCGTGCTTTTCTCCCAACACCTCTTCATTCTTTTTGAGTCTTTTTTCCTTTTCTTGCTCTGTCTTGTAGCTTTTTTTCTAGCTTGTGATGGCATGTCATTTTTCATGCTGATATAATTCTCAATAAGTTCCTCTTAATTTCCCTGTAGTTTTTGGCAATTCCCTTTGAGCTCACTGAACTTCCTTAGAATTGTTGTTTTAAACTCAATATCTGTTAATACTTGCCTCTATTTCATTTAGTTCTCTTTGTGATGATTTATCCTTTCCCTTCTTTTTAGGGGTGTTTCTTTTTCTTCCCATTATTTGTGAGACTTTTCTTTTTTGCTTCTGCTTTTTAAATTGATCTGTCTTAACATTCTGACTTGTGGTGTGAAATTCTATGGTAGAAGACTACTTTTTTTTCTTTCTTTCTGGATCTTCCTCTGATGGCATCAGCTGTTTACCCCATCTGACCTTAGGCAGTCTTTAAAAGACTTCCAGGAATCTACTGTCTGTGTCTGTCTCCTGCAGTTGTTAATCTAGTCACTCTGCCCTCAGCGATCAGGGTGGGGCAGATTCCTGCCTATGGGTGGGACTATTTTGTCCTTTCATGGTGCTGCCACTCAGTGGAGTGGTCTGACCAAGTAAGATGGGTGCTGCCATATGGGGGAGGAGTCAGCACCAGGTTCTGGCCAGCTACTCTCTGTTTTCTCCCCCAAGCCTCCATCTTCTGACTCTATTCAAGTGTCTCTAGACTACTTGGAGCCCGCTGTGTCCAGGGATCTCCTGTCTGTGACTGCCACTCTCAACCCGGCAGTTGAGCTTGCACACAACTTCCTCTGGGACTAAGCCTCCTGGGGGATGGGCTATTGTGTCCTCTCACAGTCATGCTGCTCAGGGGAGTGGTCTGCCTGAGCAAGATGGCAGCTGCCATCTGAGGAATGAGTCAGCACCAAGATCCCTCTGGCTCCTCTCTCAGTTCTCTCCTCAAAGTCTCCTACCCCAGTCTCTCCTCAGTCGTCTCTAGACCACTCTGCATGCAATTTAGCTGGGGATCTAGTATGTGTGACTGCTGCTCTATACTCAGCACCCAGGCCTGTGTACCACCTGGCCAAGGCCGAGCCTCCTTGGAGCATGGCTGTTGTGTCATTTCACACTGCTGCCACTTGGTGGAGTGGTCTGCCTGAGCAAGATGGCTGCTGCCATATGGGGGAGAAGGCAGCACCAGGATATCCCCAGCTAGTCCCTCAGGTCTCTCCCCACCACCTCTGTTGCTAGAGTCTCCTCAAGTGTCTCTAGACCACTCTGCATCCCCTTTAGCCAGAGATCCACTGTCTGTGACTGCTGCTCTGTTCTCAGCAGCCAGGCTTGCCGATCACTGGGCCAGGCCAAGCCTCCTGGTGTCATGGCTATTGTGTCCCTTCCAACTGCTGCCACTCAGGCGAATGGTCTGTCTGAGAAAGATAGCAGCTGCAGAATGGGGGATGAGTCAGCACTGGGACCCTGCTGTCCGCTTTCTCAGTTCTCTTCCCAAATCCTTCCACTCCAGTCTCTCCTCAGGCAGCTGAAGCACACTCTGCCCCTACCGCCACTGGAGCCCAGGGTAAGTGGCTGCCAGTACACATTTTTGTGTTGGCCCTTTACATGGCTGTGTGCACCTCCAGACACCTGTCTCTGGCATAGAGCACACTGTCGCTTTTCACAGCTGACTGTTGTCTGTGTGCTTTTTTGGCTCTTGTGCTGTAGGCTGGGGATCCCCACTTGTGGTTTAGACCTGCTCTTCTCAGGGAGATCCAACTGGCCATTTCAATATCCTTCTGGCGCTGCCACCCGTGGGTACCTAGCCCACCTTCACAATCCTCTGCCCTGCTCCTTACACTTAAGTTATGCTGAAGCCGATTCCTCTGTCTGACCGAGGTTTTAAGGCTCCTCTCTCACTATTGTTCAGTTGTTTTCCAGGTGATTTCTCCACAATTTAGTTGTAATTCCAGATTGGTCCTGTGAGGAGATCAGTGTGACTTCCACTCACTCCTTCACCATCTTGAAGTCCAGGATCCAAATTTCCCTTTTCAGTGAACCCCTTCCTCCATCCCAGCTCCTGGCTACCACTGAACTTTCTTTAGTCCTTATGGATTTGCCTTTTTCAGAAAGTCATATAAATGGAATTGTGTAGTATGTAACCTTTGTGTCTGGCTTCTTTTACTTAGAATAATAATAAAATTTGAGATTTTACCACGTGTCTTAAGTATCATAAATTTATTCCTTTTTATTACTGAGAAGTATTCTGTTATATAGATATACCACAGTTTGCCTATGCATTCACCAGTTGAAGGACTATGGGGTTTGGGGGGAGGAACATATGGTTAAGTGCACATTTAACTTTATAAGAAACTGCTAAACTATATTCTGTACCCATCAGCATTCTATGAGAGTTCTAGCTGCTCTACATCCTCACCAGGAATTTGTATTGTCAAGTTTTTTGTTTGTTTGTTTGTTTGTTTGTTCATTTTGTCTTAGACATTCTGATTATGTAGTAGTATCTCACTGCAATTTTACTTTGCATCTCCTTTAGTGAATAATGATGTTGAGCTTATTTGTCACCCATATATCTTCTTTGTTGAAGTTTTTGTTACATCATCTGCCCATGTTTAATTAGATTGTTTATTCCTTACTTCTGAGTTTTGAGAGTTATTGATATACATTGGATACACATTTTTTCTCTCATCAGGACACTTTTGAGAGTGAAAAGGGGTTTTAAAAGTGGATCCAGGCTTACTTACCTGAAGTTTATGTACCTTTGTGGAGCCCTCTTTAAAAAAAAATACAAAATTAGAAAGTTAGTTAAATCACTTTGGAAATGTACCATGCAAGTGTATTTCCTTAGCTTTATTCTAAACCCTCTAATAAAATGCTGTTAATAATTTTTCAGAGCAATAGCCATAAACTGAGAATGTTCTGTATAAACTAAGACATGTGTGCATTTTTAACTAAAGAAGAATGAAACTGGAAGCAAAGGGACTTGTTGGTATTTGAAGATGCCAATTAATCACAATCCTTTTCCCAACTTTGGGTTCTTGACAAGAAGCAGATGTGAATTGAAATATATTATTATCAACTTTGTTGTTTTTAAGGTTGGATTGGATGCAACTGGTAACCAAGTTCTAATGGCTTTTCCTACTTCCTCCCTTTGAATTGCATTTATGCAGCTGGATGAATTTGAAATATACAAACTCCATTTCAAGATGTTAAAGCCCTTGTCTGGTGAGCTTACCACATGGGTGCAGGAGTGGAAAGACTTGGTGCTATCTTAAAGGCAAATGGATGAAGTGCATTGGCTGGTTGAAAAGAAAGAGAACACCATGCTGAACAATGGCCTTTACCCTGAAATCACCCCTTAGATATGTTTAATATTCTCTGTGGAGCATTAAAGTCGAGGGTATGAGGGAATGGAGAAAATATTAGGGCTTCCTCCATTAAACTTTCCAGTGAGGGTAGCAGTGCTGAAGTTAACCAGCATTTCCCTGAGGGGGAAAAAGGCCATAAGAAGTTCTCATCACATGAGCTAAGGCAGGAATGTAAAGAGAAAAAGAGAATACCACATTCTTAAAACTAAACAAAAAAACAGTAAGGGGGTTGCTTTGGAATGTCTGGGTAATAGATGATGTTCGCTTGGACTAAGAGGAGTTCAAGTCATGGATTTCCTGAAGACCATCCATGGACATCCATAAAAGAAATTGTCAAGTGAGGAAGGAAACTGGTCTAGTGCAGAACATTTGAAAATGAGGAGAATGTGATGTCAAAGGAGCCAATACCAAAAGTTTTCAAGAAAGTGACACTGATCCACACTATCAAATTTAGTGAAATAGATACAAGGACTGATAAATTACCACTGGATTTAGTGAAGTAAACCATTTAAGGTGTTGTACCCCTTGAATGAAAGCTCCTGTGTCCTTTTAGATTTTTCTTCCTCGTATGTCACCAATCACCTCTGTTCCAGGCTGTTTCTGCCCCCACCCCAGCCTGGAATAGAAAGACCACATCTTCACATCAGGGCCAGCACACTTAGAGAATTCTCATGCTTCCTCTTTCTAATCTTTCAAGGATGGCATTTTGGCCTGGGTATGGATTATTCTAGAGTTCTAGGTTCCTCGTGCACAGATTTGTGCAATGCTGTGACTTCCAGTTTTTGTCCTACAAAACAACTGAATGTCATTACCTCACTGACCCATCTGACTTTCAAATTTAGCCAAACCACAAAGCATGTGCCAGCCTAAAAACAAGCTTCAAACAACTGTAATTCTAAGCAATTGCCCCAAATTTATCCTCTTTTTGTCAACCCATTCTCTTTTTCCCATATTTCTTTTAAATTTTTTTATTTATTTATTTTTAGACAATGGGTCAGGGAGGGAGAAAGAGAGGGAGAGAAATATCGATTGCTTCTCCTAGACACCTCAACCCCGACAGGGGACCACACCCATAACCCAAGGTATGTGCCCTTACTGGGAATGGAACCAGTGACTTTTGCTTTGTGGGACAATGCCCAATCTACTGAGCCACACAAGTCAGAGCTCTCCCATCTTTAATGATTTCTGGATTTCTGGCTCTGTACTTCACACTTACTTTGCACTTCTAGCCCCTTTGATTTGTCAAACCTTTGTATCCCTCTTCTTAGTTTCTTGGTCACCACCCTCCTGGTTAGCTTTAAGCCTAGCTAGCATCTCTTAATTCCACAGCCTTTGGCAAGAAAACCCCTGCTCTACACAAACCACCCCCACCCCCCACACAGCCCTGCATCTAGAGGGACTCATGGTGGTATATGGAGTTCCACAGCTCTCTTGCTCCACTGAGCTGTCTTTCCTTCTCTCTTCCACACACCTTCTGTACCATATATTAGTGCATGCTGCAGGGCAGGGTGCCTTGCTCTGTTTCTCTGGTTTGGAGCAGGAAGAAAATAGCTTACAGGCTGTATAAGTCCTAAACAAGCCCTCCTGCCACATAGACACACCTTTCCCAAAGGACAAACAGCACTAGCACATTCACATACATCATAAAGAGAATAACATATCCAAACAGTTTCCTCCATTCTCCTCCCCTCATCTTCGGAATCGAAGTGAAAAAACTCCAGAGCTTTGATTTTTAGGCATTTGAGTTTCAAGCCTGCTCTGTGGGGACTACATTTGCACTGGATGTAAATATCCATTAATGTATTTCATTCCCATCCTGAATATCTGTTTCATTATTTCTGTCAAGTGGGTTGAGACTGAGTCTGACTTTTCCTATATATCTTTCCAATCCAGTATCACATATAAATGGGCACTTAATAAGTGATTTTGGTCATGATGGCACAATTAAATCTTTTTTGTGTTAGAAATTACACATGACTTGACCCAGGGCCTGGTCTAGTCTAATTGTGTTTGTGTTTCCTTTCTTTTTTTTCCCTTTATCTTGCTTAATCCTGTCTCAACAAAGTGGGCTTTAAATTCCAAGAAGGTTCACATGCTATTTCAGTCCCAATTCCCTTTTGTTGGTTGACCAAGGGCAAGGAATTAAAGATATGCATATATGTGATCTGAGTGATCTGGCCTTTAATGTATTCAAATCACTAATGCTGTCATTCTTATGGAAGGTTGAAGGAAGTACTCCCATTATTTCTATTTAAGAGGCCTCCAGTTGTTTCCATAACCATTGTTTAGAGAATGTCTTGTCATCAAGGCAAGCTTTTATTCTTTGGAAAGACTCTAGCTTCTTGTTCTTATTTGAATAAAATGATATAACTTTGGGAAGCAATGTCTAATTATCTGGAGGAAAAACCAGCCCTACATGTTATTCTTCTCTGAAGGCCAAAATTGAGGACAAAGAGACCCTACCTTTAACAAAAAATGTACATGTTCTCCAAAGAAACACTGAGTAAAAACGTAGTCACTCAAGTCACAGACAGACATGGCAGATAGGATAAACTATTTTTCTGTAGGTTAACAAGCTTTTTTTTAATTATGTTTATTCTATCACAGTTATCTCAATTTTTCCCCCTTTCCTCTCCTCCACCCATCTCACCCTGCTCCCCACTCCCACATTCCTGCTCTGTTATCTATGTCCATGGGTCATTCATACATGTTCTTTGTCTAGTCCCTTCCCCTTCTTTCCACCATTGTCTTCCTTCCCCATCTCCTGTCATCACTTTTAGTCTGCTCCATGTGTCCATGCTTGTGGTTTGTTTTGTTCCCTTGGGAGTCCAGCTTGCCTTTTTGAGTCTCTACCACACTCTTTACTAGTCAGGTAGTGCTAATGCTGATTCTTCTGTCTGTCCGAGGTTATAAGGCTCCTCACTTGCTATTGTTCAGTTGTTTGTTCCAGGTGATTTCTCCACAATTTAGTTGTAATTCCAAGTTTGTCCTGAGAGGTAGTCAGTGTGACTTCCATTCACTCCTCTGCCATCTTGATTTTCAGGATAAATTATTTAAATATGGGATTCCAGGGTTCCAGACTTCTCTTTTTTGTAAAAAAATAAATGTTGCTAATATTCCATTTTCACATTTTCCAATGATTACTTCTTTCATCTTTATAACATAGTTGCCACTAGCTACATGTGGCCACAAAATTTCAAGTTAATTAAAATTAGATAAAATTTAATATCTGCTTCATTAATCACACTCACCACACCTGACATGCTCAATGTAGATGTAAGACATTTCAGTCATCATAGAAAATTCTATCTAAAGAAAGGTACTGATCTCTCTTAAAGAACATTAAAATAAACCTGTTCATTATGGACTTGACTTTGGTTTTCTTTTGTACCCCTCCTAGTACCTTGTACTATAAATTACGAGTTAAGTGATTACCTCAAAAGGTGCCACAGGCAGAGATAACCCATTGTATCCTGAAAAAATGCTGACAAGAGGCCAGGTCTGATTGAATTCCTTCCAGGTCAAGTCTTCTGTTTATGTTCAGTTCAGACCTCACAAAATCATAAAACTTTCAGTGTCTGAAGATGCCTTCATCCAAGCATGGGCTGGTTGGGGTGAGGATGTTTGTAAGCTCACATATCTCTGCCATTAAGTCTTGGAATTTGCATTTATTTCTTTACAATTTTCTGTAATATTTTACATTTTACATTCCATATGTTTAAGCAATATAATAAAAAATTAAACAAAAATTCAGAGATTTTTAAAAATTTCCCAGTGAATGGATCTGTGACAAGAATACAGGGATACAAAACTTGGCTTTGACTTACTGAGTTCACCACTCCCCCATGATAAATTATTTCTTCAAGTTTGAATACCTATTTAAATGCAAATATATTTGCTACCTATTTAGAGAATCACAATGAGTGTCCAATATTCAATAACATTCAGCAGATGCCTTCAGAGAGCAGCAAGGACTAGAGGAAGTTACGCAGTGAACCAATAAATCTTAATTATGAAGTGACAGAGAAAGGTCTGTGTTCTTTATCAGTAACTCTTCTAGAAGACTTGTGGTTCTAGCCTTTCTTTCCCATTTGGTTCTCTTAACTTTAACAGCTGCAGTGTAAAGGCTCAAATTATTCTTAAAGACTGAATTAATAGTCTCCTTTCTATTCACTTTTATCCTCCTTAACCACATTTTTTCAGCTTTCCTTCTGTTAGCTCTGCCCACTGCAGTTGGCAAAGGGTACAGCCAACTCCTTCTTCTCAGGCTGGCCCCTTTCCAGTACCAGTGAAAGCCTGATGTTAGATGAAGTTTCTTAACTGCAGTAGCAAAATCAATAAAATATATTTTGAAAAATTTTAAAAAGAATACTTAGTTATCTTTAATTTCCCTCCCCATTTCCCTCCCTTCCATTTCCTGGCACCTATCCTTCATTCCTCCCTGTACCACAGGTGGGATCCTCATTTAAAAAAATGATATGCTTTTTAAGTAATGATTTCAGAAATCAAACTTTTTCTGTGAAATCAGCAGGCTGTAGTGGGAACCCTGGAAAACAGGGTTCCCATTACACAGAATTTGTCATCTCAAGAGATCTATTATTCTCCCTACAGAAAAACAACCATTTTCTGCTACTCATAAGAAAAAAAGGTTTTTATCGAATGTGATGTGATGAACTAAGCTACATGGATGTGCTATGGGTGTTGGATACTAAATGTGTTTCTCTGCAAATGAATTAAAGGGACATGACTGCAGAGAAGATCTTTCCAGTGAGGAGAACAGAATTGATTTCTTGAATCTTTGCAAGCATTTAATTAGAAGCTCAAAACCAGTCTTTTTCCTTGAGAACCCTCCCTGCCTGGTAGAACTCTGGGACAACACTTTCCTCCATCTGAAAGAGAAAGAAATAAAGCACCAGTCCACAGTGGCTGAATTGACTCTGAGAGCAAGATTTTGAGCACAATTTGCTCCAGAGGCTATTCACACCACCTTCCCTTGTTTCCCCAGGTGAAGAGATCCTCTATGCCAAAGAGGTTATGGGGGCGGAGAACTGGGATGGGAAGGGGAATTCGCATCCTGCTTCTCATTTCTTCTCTGCAATGTCTTTTTTCCACACAAGGTAAATAGCATGTTAACAAAGGGGGGGCAGTAATTTGAGCCAGTGTGTCCCAAACAAAGTGGCTTTACTTTGCATTGTTTAAGTAAAATTTTTGAGTTCTGGTTAAAGATAAACAGTATAGCTCACTATATGCTGAACTACTCAATAGACACAACCACTGATGCTAACAAAATCTGCATTTGAAAGAAAACCAAAGGGATTTTAGGGACTGCATCCATACTCACAGAATTGCAGCTGTTACACTGTAATAAATAACTCAGTGGCTGGTGACTTGTGACTATTAACACAAGGAAGCCACTGTGTACTGGTAAGCAACTGCCTGGAAAATGATTTCATCTTAGTCCCAATTCTATTACCACTTACCCTTTGCTTTTAGCTTTAAAAGCTAGCAAAAAGTTTTACTTATCAAGTTATCACACGTGTGTCTTGAAAATGTGACTCACATTTTGCCTCTCCTTGCTTCCCAGCAGAACCCTCTATCCTCACCTTAGCCAGACTCTGCAGGGCATGTCAAAATGTCTCCAATCTTCTCAACTCAAAAGATAGAGAAATCATGTTCATGGCTGGATTCATCATAGTATTTCTCCTCTTTCAATAAAGCTGTGAAACTCCTTCCCTGTACTGTAAATAGCAAAATAGGTACTTAAGTACCTATTTCTCTCTTTCATGACAAAGGACCCTGAACTTCACATAGAAAATTAAGCACAAAGATTGTAACATGAAGCAAATTCTACTTCTTGTAATACTATTCACACTTGTCAATATGTCTGTCTTCCCCAGTAGAGTGGGCCTTAGCTTTGATTCCCCAAAATACCTTGAGATAAGGATCAGAGTACAAGTAGTTTATCTGGAAGATGATCTCTGTAAACACTCATCAAAGACTGGAAAATTGAGAGACATGGATAAACAAGGCAGCCAATAAAATGTCCATTATCAAGCTGGCTACATTGAACTTAATCAAGCAGGGACCTACTGGAGCCAGTGTAGAGGGGAGAGAAGTGGGCTATTTATACACCCACTCCTGTCAGTCATGACTGAGAGCTGCTCCTAAGGGAGCATTAATTCCCAGCACTTCTGGGATGCCCAACACACAGGCAAGAGGGCTCTGACAGCCATAAAAAGATTCCAGGCAATGAAATACACATGCTGATAATTGTAAGAGGGACCTGCATGCACTGAAGTAGTAAAGACAATGTACAGGAGCAGGGCATGAACAGCATCTGCTACTGACTCTTGCTCTGCTGTGTATCCTCAGTGCACTGCATGCTAATAGTAGGCACTCAACAAACATTTGTTATCTGGCTGACTTTGCATCCTGTATTACTATATCCCACACTCCACCATAACTATTATTTTTTCCTCTTTTTAAAGGCCATCCACTTTTCCAACCTGTTCTTAATTCTCAATACCTCTGCACAAAAGAAAATAAGAAATCCTACAGAGGTTGAGGTGGGGGTGGGGAACAATGCTGAAACCCTTCATTTGAACACCATTATTTACTGCCACCATTTCCTATTTATTTCAGATAAGGTCTCTGAAATTTTCTTTGTTCTACTTTACTATAAATGTTTTCCAAGATTAATCACCTTACACTGCCATCAAAACTGAAACAGTGGTAGGAGCAATAAGAGTGTCTTGCCTTCCTCCTTATGCCCTTACTAGCAAGCAGCCCTAGCAAGAGACATGCTTTTCAATTGCTTGAAAACATTTAAGTTCCAAATAGAAACAAGTTTAATATAAAGGTGAAGGAAGGTATAAACTAGCGCCAGCTCCATGTTTAATCCACAACCCCAGCAGACACTGGGCACAGTGAAATACTGTGATCAGGTACAAAAACAACCCCACCTCTATTGCTCCAAAAGAGGCCCAATGGCCAATATTAACCCCACTGTCCCCAGGTCATTATTGCCATATGATACCAGCTGTTATGACTATCATCTGTGCCAGACACAGACCTCCCTCCCCTGGGACTTACTATGTCCTTTTGGTAATCCTTTCTCACATAAGTGCCTGTGTTTAGCTAATCCTCCATGCCTGTAGAAGACAACGCTAGAAGGTCAATTCCCCTGTGACTCTGGCTTACATTCTCTTCTGTTACAAGAAAATGTAGTATTGAAGAACACTGGACAGAAGAGACCAGTAAAGCAAGCCTGGGAGAATGGAGAGATGATTTACAGAAAGAGGGATAAAGAGAAAAGCACCTCTAGGTTGTACTGGAGAAAACACACACACATTTCCAAATTACCTCCACATAAGAAAGATGATATCACAGGCAATAAAAAAAAAAACACTTGAATTATGTTGCCATGAATACTCAAATCTCTCTCTCACCTGATATTTGGTCAAGTTTCTCTTTTTAACAAAACTGTACATCTACCATATTTCAATAAATTACATTCAAAGTGATGATGCTCAAAGAATCAGGTGATGGATAATCTGATATGACACCCAAACTCCTCTTCAGAAGGAGGGTGGAACTGTTCCCCAAGATGTTATAAGTGTTGTCTTAAGGTATCCCTCAGCTGTCAGCCCTCTTTGAGGATTGCCTCTGTTAAAGTAACTGCCTTGCCCAATGCCATGTTTCATTTTCAGGGGTAGCCTGCATCAAATGTTTGGTCAATGCACAGATATATAGGCTGGAACCCCTGGCTCTAATTTAAGAAAACTCTGAGGGGCCATGCAAGGTTCAGGACTCCCCCATGAGATGAGTTAAGGCTTCTTCATTCAGTAGAGACGGTATTACAGCTTGCCTCCTTCCCATTTTCCAGTGGTGTTGAGCCTAAGAGCTCTCTTTCATAAACTTCCTGCATGTTAATTCTCATCTCACAATCTGTTTCCTGAGGAACAAAATTGTTTAACAGGTGCTTAAATCCTCCCTAATTCAGCAGAGTAGATAACATACCATGAAAAAAAATCACATTCTGCATATTTTATTGCACAGTGCTACTTTGGAAATTGCTAATCAGTATATGGCCACGATATCTTAATCAGAATATTTGATTAATTTCCCCTGGCTGGTGTGACTCAGTGGATTTAGTGCTGGCCTGTGAACCGAAGGGTCACTGGTTTGATTCCCAGTAAGAGCACATGCCCGGGTTGCAGGCTGAATCTCTGATAGGAGACACATAAGTGGCAACCACATATTGATATTACTCTCTCTTTTTTTTCCTTCCCTTCTCCTCTCTCTAAAAATAAGTAAATAATTTTTATAAAAAGAATATTTGATTAATTTAATAATTATACTTCTCAACCATATTGATAGAACATGAAAACCTGAGATAAGATCTAGTGAGCAAGTGGAAATAGGTAATATGATTAAATCACACATTTTTTCACACTCTTCCTTTTCCATATCAATACAGATAATAATAACAAATGGCAAATAAGATGTATTAAGGACTTACAGTGTGCTGGGCATTATTCTAAACACTTTGCATTATTTCATTTAAATTTCACAGCAACTCTATGAAATAAATGTTATTATTGCCTCCATCATACTGATAAGAAAATTGAGGCATAGGGAAATCACACAGCTCTCTTAAGTGATGCAGCCTGGATTTGTATCATGGCAATTATATTTGAGAACACAAATTCTTTATTAATTTTAGAATAGCTACCTCCCTAATTTAAAAAAATGACTTGATTGAACACCTAGTCATATCTACTATGGTAAAGTCAATTACTATTTACAGGAAATTTTAACTCACTCAAGAAATGCCAGGTGGTTTGAAGACTGTAATACACCAAACCGCAATTAGCCTCTGTGGCTGTTGAGTCCTGTTGGAAAAATTATCTAGGCAGTATTGGCTAATTTCTTACATCAGCTGGGTCCCCATTGCCCACCAGAACAACTGTGCCTGAGCCTTACCAGCTGTCTCTACCATTCCCCGCATCTGTAGTCTTGAACCTTCACCACTAATCTAACTTCTCCAACCCTACAGCTTTCACTTTCGCTCTCAGTAATGGTCTTGTCTCCACATTGCAGCAAAAATGGAGGCCAAAAATTAAGAACCATGTCTCACCTACAACTTGTCTCCCTGTCTCACCTACAACTTGTCTTCGAACATGTCCTTATCTTCTCCTTTTCAATCTTAGAATCGCAGATAACCCTTCTTCTGTCCCAAGCTTAACCTCATCATGTGTTTGAATCTCATCTCCATCCCCACCCTATTCAAGAATTTATTCCATCAACATATTACAGCCACTATTCAGAAATAGCTTTAACTTTGGTATACTATATATTCTTTCAGTTTATATACACATTGGCACCATATTAACTTTTAAAACAAAAATAGTACATTTCTTACTGTTTTGTAAACTTTTCAAATATACATATTTTTTAAATATTATATAATGGCCACATAATTGTGTTGAATATGGGGGACATTACATTCATTCCACTCTCTGTATTTTGTATCTTGCTTAAGTTAGCAGTGAGATTAGAGACAAGATCTCTCCCTCACTTTTGGCTTTCAAGTCTCAAGTGAGTAGATTTGATTAGTGGAGCTATAATAATGCCCAAAAAATTCTAGCTGCAAGAAAATCTAGGAAATGTAGTTTTTATTTTTTGAGTTGCTGACTCAGTCTATAGTATTTTGTTATAGCAGCCCAAATGGATGTAATTATTTCCATCAACTTAAAAATGTCCTAGGGGCTACACAGGTTTTATTGAAATTATTTTTATTTTAGGAACTATACAAAAATAAAGAAGTTTAAAGAATATTTTCCAGGTACAAAGGTCTATGACAGGGAGAGGAAATGGGCATCTCAACTAATGGGGTTAATGTCCAACCTGCTGCATTTTTCAGGTTCTAAAAAATAGACTGCCTTTTTAGTATCTCTCCTTCCACAGAGGATCAAAAAAAGGTTCTGTTTTGAAGGGATTCTTATAGAAGCTGAAGTTCTGGTTTAGAGTCAATAGACAAGGATGAATGAGCAGTCTGTCTCTGGGTAGGAAGGTGAATGCCATCAGACAACCCAGGAATTAATACTGAAATTCAGCTTATGTTCTACTCCACAAGCCTTGTCCCTTGGCACAAAACTACTTCCACTTAGAGGAAGGATAATCTTTCTATGTTGTACAAAGGCTCTGAATGGACTAGCAGGAGCTATGATTAGGCTCCTGTATATATGAGGAGTGTAACAAAGAGAAAGATCCCAAAACATATGGATATCTGGTTGAATCTCTGAAGACACTGATTTGGCATGCTTTTGAAGACAAAGAGAACTGGCAAAACACTGTGATGCCTCTGAAGAGGTAAATAAAATAAGTTAGAAATTATTCCTATTTTTGTACCAAATGCAATGTGTCCACACCTGGGATGTTGTGTGCAGCTCTGTTCACAGCATTCAAGAAGCATATAAAGAATCAGCAGGAGGTCCAAGAAAATAAATGTTCTAGGTGATGTGGTGAAACAGGATCCTGAATGAGCAACTCCATGGGCTTGACAATCAATCCTCAGGTTGGTCAATTTTTGCCATAACAGTGAAGCAAAATTCTATCGGTTATTCTGTCATAGAACTGACAAGAGTTTGGATATTAGATATAATAGCAGGGCATAAATGTTGGGTCAGGTTCTCAACTCTGTGGCAAATGGGTGACCTATAAGCCTACCCCGAAATATATGATTCTTACTTAGATTTAACACAGAACACTGAGTACATTTATATCGGTTTGTACACATTTAAACTCTTACAGTTTATAGCAGTTTCAAATAAGTTCTGTCTACTCAAGCATCCCTTGATAGGGCTCCTGAGGCTGAGAGTTTCACAGAATCTTAGTAAAATAACTCTAAGCATTTTTTTTCTTATAGCTTTTCATTCTCAAGACTCAGCTGTGAACCAAGTGTTAGACAGGCTGGGAAAGCCAGGCATAGGATTGCACTGAGTCCACTGGAATTGCCATTTCCCTATAATGACTGAGGTTCTCCTGCTGGCTTATTTAGAGAAACATGGAAAGCCATAACAAAAAGTGCTAAGAGGTGTTTTGTTTGTTTGTTTGTTTTTTAATACTAAAACCCTAGAAATAGCCTCAGGAGCTCTGCTGTGGGATTCTTCAATAGTTTTTATCTCGATGGTGAGAGGCACCCCTCTGCCTTTAGCCAATGGTATACTGGAGCTGATTTATACCAACTTAGCTGGTTAAAATCATGTTGGCAGCTTGAAATCAGCCATAGTGAAAGTATTTATACCATGAAAATTGGCAAATGTTACACATCAGAACTTTTTTTTAAAACATTTGTTAAACATTTATCAGCACAGTACAGATGCACCCTAAAAGAAACCACCATGCATTTGACAGCAGCGCTGAAGGTTATAGTTAACCTGTAGTATATGCAGATGCCTCATCAACAGCTGGGCACAACAACAGACACTGTGGTGGCCAGAGAAGCAGAAGTGGCAGCCAAGGCACCGAGGAAAGTAAAGCTGTTGTCAGGCAAAAAGAACATCTGTTCTTTTCCTGGTTAGTCCCTGAAATTTCTATTGGCAGGTAGGAAAGTGAATATTTTGCAGGGGCTGTAGGCCACAGATCAGACTGAGGCAGGGATGGAAAGGCAAGCAGGAGCAAATAAAATCTTATAAATGTAATACAAGGTGTTAGGAAAAAATAACTAAACCTTGTAAATAACTCTTTCAATGTCAAATTGGAACAAGCTTACCAAGGATTGTTTACTCCTCTACAGGGATATCTTTGATTTTTCTATTTACTATTAATTATTGGCTTGGATTCTGTGAAGTTACATGTTAACATATAGACCTTTTCCCATAATGGCGTAAATAATTTCTATCCAGTTGAAAAGAAAATCCCAAGGTTATGATTTTTATTGCCCTGTAGGATATAAATCAGTTTTGTATCATAAAGCAATTTAATATCCTTTCTAAATGCCTATAAATACTCAGTCCCTCAAAAAATGCTCTTTTAACCAGCTTTTACCATGTTATTATTTCTCTCATTAATGAGTTAATATATCTTCAACATGTGTTTATAGTATATGCATGTTAGCCATGTTTATAACTTTTTGAAAATTATACTTTGACAGTGTAAACAGGCTTTTATAAGGTATAAAGAGTTCATTTAAGCTGATTCTAGGGCTAAATATAATTTGCAGCCTTGTCAGAGAGTTGCAGTGGGCACAGCCCAACAAACTTATCCAATTTCTGCTCTTATAATCCTACATTGGGGGCCCAGTTCCCAGAGGAATACAGAAGACATTGTCCAGGCTTGGTGGGATTATGGAGTTACCATAAATCATTAGTCTTGTACACAGAATATCTCTCACCAAACACAGGTATTGATGATGTCTTTAATATCAGAAAGCTTAAATATGTAGACAAGGGGAGAGATTCATGGGTACTTGAATTTTTATACTATCATCTAGTTTGTATCTGGAAATATCTTGAATGACAGTATGTCATATAAACTCTAAAATCAATCACTCTCTATAAATGGAGTTGCTTGACTAGGGAGCCCTGAGAAAAAATATCTACTTTGCTTTGCTTTTTTTATTTTAACTAACACTTCCTAGCAGGCATTCTAGATACATGAACTGCATCGATAACTCTGTTGTAATATTTGTGCATCTCAGAAATGGCAGACAGCAGAGAAGCAAAGCTGGTGACAGCAGAACACTGCAGTCTCCAAACCACCATTCTTTCTGTTAACAAAGAACAAGGATGTTGAAGAATACGGATGGCTTTCACTGTAATCTGCAAAAGCCTGCTCATGTATAATAGTCTAAATCTTTCGTTCAGTGTTTTTGATCTTTTTAGCTTTATCAATTTAATATTTTTTATGTTTTCCACACCCTTATTTCAAGGATTACTGTCACCCTACAGTAATGAAGACAGTGTAGTTTTGACATATATGTCAGTGGCATGGAATAAAGTCCAAAAAGAGACCTACACATAGTCAACTGATTTGTGTTAACAGTGTCACAGTAATTCAATAATGAAATGATAGTGTAATATTTTCAGTGAATGCTGCTGGAACAATTGAATACTTATATATAAAAAAATGAACACCATCTTTTTCTATCTTTATACAAAAATTGGCTCAAAATATGTTAGACCTAAAACCTAAGAGCCAAGAGATATAACTAAAAGAAAACATAAGAAAAAACTCTGACCCTGGGTTAAGGAGAAAGTTCTAACATAAGACATAAAAAGTATGAAACTTAACAAAAAAAATTTGATTGAGATTTTATCAAAATCAAAAACTTTTCCTTTTCAAATGGCACCATGAAGAAAATGAAAAGGCAAGCTACAGATTGAGAGAAAATATTTGCAAAACATATCTGAACAGAAAGCTGCTCATTTGTTGCTGGTAGCAGTGCAAAATGGAATAACTACTTTGGAAGACAGTCTGGCAGTTCATTGCAAAGCTAAACATAGTGTTACTACCATACAGTCTAGCAGTTGTGCCCTTTGATATTTACCCAGGTCAGTTTATTGTCAAAAAATAGAAGTAACAAAGATGCTCTTCAATTAGATGCATGGATAAACACTGTATGATACATCAGAGAATGGAATAGTGTTCAGCAATAAAACATAAATGAGCTATAAAGCCATGAAAAGACATGGAGGAGCCCTTAAATGCATATTGCTAAGTGAAAGAAGCCAGTATGAAAAGGCTACATTCTGTATGATTCCAACTATATGACATTCTAGAAAAAGCAAAAACTACAGAGACACTACAAAAAAAAGTAGTTGCCAGGGTTTGGGAGAGTGCAAAGGAGGGATGAATAGGTGGAGCACAGGGCATTTTTAGGGCAGTGAAAGTATTCTGTATGATAATGCAAAGGCGGATAGATAACATTAAGCATTTGTCAAAACCTATGGAACTGTACAACATAAAGAAGGATTCTAATGTGAACCATATAGACTTTAGTTAATAATATTGTATTAATATTAGCTCATTAATTACAACAAATATATCACAAATATTTCTACTCTTTCCTTTCTCTTCTCCTATTAGTTTTCCCATTACGTGTATGTTACATATTTTGTAGTTGTCACACATTATTAGATATTTAGTTCCATGTTTATTCCTTTTTCTCTTTGATTTTTAATATGGGAGATTTCTTTCTTTTTTTGCCTTTTTATATTTTATTTTTATTTTTGTAATTTATTTTTTGTTCAAATACATTTGTCTCTGCCTTCCCACCACCACTTTCCTCTGCCCCCTTCCTCCATCTCCCTCCCTCAATCCTTCCTCACTTTGGCTTTGTCCATGAGTCTTTGCTATATGTTCCTTGATTTGATTTCTATTGGCATGTCTTCTGCCTCATAGAGTTCCTTTCATGTGCTTATTGGCCATTTGTTTATCTTAAGAAAATTGTCTATTGAAGAGCTTTGCCCATTTTGAATTGGGTATTTTTGTTGTTGTTGAATGTTAGGAATTTTCTATGTATTCTGGATATTACTCCCTTATTGAACAATGATTTGCAAATATTCTCCCATTGGTTGGCTTTTTACTCTTGACTTTTTTTGTGTGCACAAATTTTTAAATTTTCATGAAGTCCAATTATTTTTTTTCTTTTGTTGTCTGTGCTTTTAGTGTCATATCCAAAAAATCTCCACATCCAATGCTGTGAAGTTTTTATTCTATGTTCTCTTGTAAGAGTTTTATAGTATTAGGTCTGACGCTAAGGTCTTTGATCCATTTTGATTTCATTTTTTTACATTGTGTTATGTAAGGGTCCTATTTCATTGTTTTTCATGTCGATATCCAGTTTTCCAGCACCATTTGTTGTTGTTTTTTTTTGTTTTGTTTTTCTATTCTTTAATCTTTATTGTATTTTTTCCATTACCATTCAGTCCCCTTTACCCCCCTCCCCCAGCAATCATCACATTGTTGTCCATATTCATGAGTCCTTTTTCCTTTTTGTTCAATCCCTCTACCCCTTAACATCCCTGCGCACACTAGCTGTTCCCTGTTCTCCCTCTATGAGTCTCTCTCTATTTGCTTGTTAGTTCAGTTTATTTATTAGATTCTACATATGAGTGAAATCATATGATATTTGTCTTTCTCTGACTGGCTTATTTAATTTGGCATAATGTTCTCCAGGTCCATCAATACTGTCACAAATGGTAAAATTTTATTCTTTTTTACAACCAAGTAGTATTTTATTCTGCAAATGTCCCATAGTTGTTTTATCTATTCATCTACTGATGGACATGTGGCTGCTTCCATATCTTGGTGACTGTAAATAATGCTGCAATGAACATAGGGGTGCTTATATGCTTTCAAATTAGTGTTTTGGGTTCCTATGAATATATTCCCATAAGTGGGATCACTGGGTCAAAAGACAGATCCATTTTTAATTTTTGGAGGTATCTCCACACTGCTTTCCACAGTGGCTGCACCAGTCTGCACTTCTCCCAACAATGCAATAGGGTTCCCCTTTCTCCACATCCTTGCAAGCACTTGTTTGTTCATTTATTAATGATAGCCTTTCTAACAGGTATGAGAAGTTATCTCATTGTGGTTTTAATTTGTATTTCTCTGATGGTTAGTGACATTGAGCATCTTTTTGTATTTCTATTGGCCATCTCTATGTCCTCTATAAAGAAGTGTCTATTCAGGTCCTTGCCCATTTTCTAACTGGGATGTTTGTTTATCAGGTGTTGAGATTTGTAAGTTATTTATAAATTTTGTATATTAATCCCTTATCAGATTCATCGGTGAATATGTTTCCAATTCTGTGGGTTGACTTTTTATATTGTTGATGATTTCCTTTGCTGTGCAAAAACTATTTAGTTTGATGTAGTCCCATTGGTTTACTTTTCTTTTGTTTCATTTGCTTGGGGAGATATATCCAATACAAAATTTCTATGGGCAATGTCTGAGATTTTGCTGCCTATGTTTTCTATCTTTAGCCCTTTGTAAGTGTTTACTTCCTCTGTCAAATATTAATTGACTCTAAAGGTATGGGTTTATTTCTGTGCTCGCTATTCTGTTCCACTGATCTATGTATCTGTTTCTATGCCAGTAACATGCTGTTTTGATTACTATGGACTTATAGTATAGTTTCATATTAGAATGCGTCATTCCTCCAACTTTGTTCTTTCTTGGGATCTCTGTTGCTAAGTGGGGCCTTCTGTGGTTCCACATAAATTTTTGAACTATTTGTTCTACCTCTGTGAAATACATCCTTAGAATCCTGATAAGGATTGTGTTGAATCTAGAGCTTTCTTTGGGTAGTATGGACATTTTAATGATGTTAATTATTCCTATTCATGAACACAGTATGTGCTTCCACTTATGTGTATCTTCTTCAATTTCTTCAGTTTCTTATAATTTTCTGAGTGCAGGTCTTTTATATCCTTGGTTAGGTTTATTGCTAGATATTTTCTTTTTTTAAAGCCATTATAAATGGGATTTTTTTTTAAAAAATTTACCTGTTAGTGCATTATGTTTGTGTGTGTGTGTGTGTGTGTGTGTGTGTGTGTGTATAAATGCAACTGATTTCTGGATATTAATTTTGTAGCCTGATACTTTGCTGAATTTATTTATCAGTCTTATTAGTTTCTTTATGGAATCTTTGGGATTCTGAATGTACAGTGTCATGTTATAAGCAAGTAAAGACAGTTTTACTTCTTCCTTTCCAATTTGGATGCCTTTTATTTATTCTTGTCTGATTGCCATAACTAGGAATTCCAGTACTATATTGAATAAGAGAGGTGAAAGCAGACATCCCTCTCTTGTTCGTAATCTTAAGGGTAATGCTGCAGATTTTGCCCATTGAGGATGAGGCTGGCAGTGGGTTTGTCATATAT
This sequence comes from Pteronotus mesoamericanus, assembly GCF_021234165.1. Lineage (NCBI taxonomy): Eukaryota > Metazoa > Chordata > Mammalia > Chiroptera > Mormoopidae > Pteronotus > Pteronotus mesoamericanus. The sequence continues at coordinate 8,124,365 of NW_026555072.1, forward strand.
GGCCTTTATTATGTTTAGGTATATTCCCTCTATTCCCACTTTGCTGAGATTTTTTATCATAAATGTTACTGGATTTTGTCAAATGCTTTTTCTGCATCTATTGATATGCTCACGTGGTTTTTATCCTTCATTTTGTTTATGTGGTGAATCACATTTATTGATTTGTTAATGTTGTACTAAACTTGCATTCCCAGAATAAATCACAATTGATCATGGTGTATGATCTTTTTAATGCGTTGTTTATTCGGCTTGCTAATATTTTGTTGAGGATTTTAGCATCTCTTGTTTATCAGGGATATTGGCCTATACTTTTATTTTTCTGTAGTGTCTTTACCTAATTTTGCAATTAGGACAATGCATGCCTCATAAAATGAGCTTGGGAACCTTCCCTCCACTTGAATTTTTTGAAATAGTTTGAGAAGGAGAAGTGTTAGTACTTCTTGTAATGTTTGGTAAAATTCACCCATGAAACCATCTGGTCCAGGGCTTTTCTCTGTTGGGACTATTTTGATTACTGCTTCAATTTCACTGGGTGTAGTCTGTATATTACGATCCTCTGATTCTTCCTGATTTAGTTTTGGAAGATTGTACATTTCTAGAAATTTATCCATTTTGTCCAGTTGTCCAGTTGTTTGGCATATAGTTGTTCATAATATTTTCTTAGAATCCTTTTTATTTTTTGGCAACAATTGTTATTTTTACTCTTTCATTTCTGATTTTATTTATTTGGTTCCTCTACATTTTTTTTTTTGATAAGTCCTGTTAATGATTTGTCAATCTTGTTCATCTTTTCAAAGAACTTGTTCTTTGATTCAGTGAAGTTTTAATAATTTTTTAAACTCTATTTCTTTTATTTCTGATCTGATCTTCATTATTTCCTTCCTTCTACTCACTTTGGGATTTTTTTGTTGTTATTTTCCTTTAAAACTCCTTTAAGAGTACAGTTAATTTGAGCTTTTTCATGTTTTTATGTTTTGTTTTATTTTATTTAAATTTTAATATTAAATCATGTTTATTCTTTTACAGTTGTCTCGATTTTTCCCCCTTTGCCCTCTTTCACCCATCCAAACATCCATCACCCCTCCCACAGTCAATTCCCACTCTGTTGTCCATGTCCATGGGTCATTCATACATGTTCTTTATTTAGTCCCTTCTCCTTCTTTCCACCAGTGTCCTTCTTCCAGATCCCCTCTGGTCACTTTCAGTCTGCTCTATGTTTCCTGCCTGTGTTTTACTTTGTTTGTTAGTTTATTTTGTCAAATAGATTCCACTTAATAGGTGAGATCATATAGTATTTGTCTTTCATAGACTGGCTTATTTCATTAAATATAATATTCTCCAATTCCATCCATGATATTGCAAAAGGTAGGAGTTCCTTCATTCTTTCTTTTTCTTTTAAATGCAGATTGATTTTATTTATTTATTTTTTAAATGTCAAGATCTACTATAAAATACTAAAAAATTTAAATCCATTATAAAGTCTCAGCAATTAATATAACATGACACCACCACAAAAATAATCAAATACATCAATGAAACAAAATGAGCATTCTAGAAACAAATGTATATATATGTATAACAAAGTAATATATTATTAAGTTGATATTCAAATCAATGAGGAAAATAAGGTTTATTCAACAAATAAGGTGCATGGATCAGTATTACTTGAAATAAAAAATATATAGATCCCTATTTCACACATTATACAAAAACTATTCAGGTGAGTTAAAAATCAGTATGTACAACCTAAGGAGTTGTCAGAGAAAATTCAAACTAGTGTTTTTCTTATCCTGTAGTAATATTCAAACCCAGAAGCTATAAAGTAAAATATTGACAATATGACTACATTAAACATTTAAGTCTATAGAATAATATATCTATGAAAAAAGTAAAGGACAAATAATAGAATAGGAAAGTATTTGCAACACATGTAAAAAAGGGTTAATAGTTTTTTAGGTTTGTTTAGGGCAGAAATTTTACAAAACTTTAATCAAAAAATGGACAAAAAATACCAAAAAGTCATTTAAAACTTTCTAAAAATAATAGAAATTGGCAACAAATATATACAAAAACAGGTTTAGTTTCAACAAATAATAAAGGAACAATTAAAATAACATCATTGTAACAATCAGACTAATAAGTATTAAAAATATTGGTAATATCAAATACTGGCAACTGTGAAAGGAACTGGGTATTTATAAACTCTTTTCTTCATCTTCTTAAACCAGTCCCTTTAGCATATCTTGTAGTGCTGGTTTGGTGGAGATGTATTATTTTAGTCTTCTTTTGTCAGGGAAACTCCTTATTTTGCCTTCCATTTTAATTGAGAGTCTTGCTTGGTAGGCAGTCTTGGTTGCAGCACTTTGCTTTTCACTACTTGGGATATTTCTTGCCATTCACTTCTGGCTTGTAGTGTTTCTGTTGAGAAGTCAGCTACTAGCTGTATCAGGGCTCCCTTATATGTTACTACCTCTTTCTCCCTTGCTTCCTTTAGGATTCTCTGTTTGTCTTCGATATTTGCCATTTTAATGATGATGTGTCTTGGAGTGGACCCAATTGGGTTCCTCTTGAATGGGACCCTCTGTGCTTCCTGGACTTACATGACTTTTTCTCTCCTCCAATTAGGAAAGTTTTCCATCATTACTTTTTCAAACAGGTTCTCTATCCCTTGCTCCTCTTCTTCTTCTGGTATCCCTACTGTATGGATATTACTACATTTCAGGTTGTCCTGCATTTCCCTAAATGCCTCTTCATTCCCTTTGAATCTTTTTTCATGTTCTTCTTCTTTCTGGGAGCTTTTTTTTTTACCTTATCCTCCAGTTTGCTGATTCCATTCTCTGCTTTGTCTATCTTGCTTTTTATTCCTTCTACTGTGTTCTTCAATTCTGAAATTGTATCCTTCATTTCCTCTTCTATTTATTAATAGTTCTTGTGTCCTTTTTCATGCTGATATAGTTTGCAGTAAGATCCTCATTGTTTCCCTGTAGTTTTTTGTAATTCTCTCTGAGCTCACTTAGCTCATTGAACTTCCTTAGAACCGTTGTTTTGAACTCATTCTCTGAGAGTTGACTTGCCTCTATTTCATTTAGTTCTCTTTCTGGGGATTCCTCCTTTCCCTTTGATTGGGGGGTGTTTCTTTACCTTCCCATTATTTGTGAGACTCTTCTCTTTTGCTTCTGATTCTTAAATTGATCTGTTTGCTCTCCTGACTTTGTGGTGTGAACTTCTATGGTAGGAAACCGCCGTTTTTTCTTTCTGGATCTGCCTCTGATGATGTCAGATGTTGACCCTGCCTGACCTTAGGCAGTCTGTTCGAGACTTCCTGGAATCTGCTGTCTCTGGTTGTCTCCTTCAGCTCTTAATCTAGTCACTCTGCTCTCAGCAGGGCATCTTAGAGACACCAGAGGATAGGGCAGAGTCACTCCTGAGGGTGGGGTTATTGGGTCCTCTTACACTGCTGCCACTCAGGGGAGTTGTCTTCCTGAGCAAGATGGCTGCTGCCAATATGGGTGAGGAGTTAGAACTGGGATCCCGCCAGCTAGTCTATCTGTTTTCTTCCCAAAGCCTCCTTCTCCAATCTCTCTTCAAGTGTCTCCAGACCACTCAGTGCCCCCTTTAGCTAGGGATTTACTATCTCTGGCTGCCATTCTATACTCAGAAGGCCAGCTTAGAGACACCACAGGGTGGGGCCAAGGCACTCCTGGCAGTGGAGCTATTGGGTCCTCTCACACTGTTGCCACTCAGGGGAGTGGTCTCCCTGATTCAGATGGAAGGTGCTGCCTGGGGAATGAGTCAGTACCAGGACTCCACCAGCCACTCTCACAGTCTCTCCCCAGACGCCTTCAGCCCATTCTGCCCCCACCTCCACCAAAGCCCAGGGTAAGTCACTGCAAATAAAAATGTATGTGTTTTGCCCTTAAAACGGCTCTTTGCTTGTCCAGCCACCTATCTCTGGCACAGAGCAACCTTGCCACTTTTCCAAGCTGGCTTTTATCTGCGTACATTTTGGGCTCTGGTCCTGTAGGCTGGAGATCCCTGCTTATGTTTTAGATCCCGCTCTTCTCAGGGGGATCCAACTGACCATTTCAATATCCATCTGGTGCTGCTGCTTATGGGCACCCTGCCTGCCTTCTCGAATCTCTACCACACTACTTTCCAGTTAGGTTGTGCTAAAGCTGATTTTTCTATCTGTTTGAATTTATAAGGTTCCTCTTTCCCTATGGTTCCGATGTTTGATCCAGGTGATTTCTCCACAATTTAGTCGCAATTCCAGGTTTGTCCTGGGAAGAGGTCAGCGTGACTTCCACTCGTTCCTCTGCTAACTTGATTCTCCTTTTCATCTCTCTTGAGTTAGGTCTGTAAAGCTATGAATTTCCCACATAGGCCTGCTTTCACTGCGTCCCACTGAATTTAGATTGTTGTGTTCTTGTTCTCTTTCTTTTCTTTTTATTATCATTGCAGATATTTATTTATATTTAAATATTTTTTAATTTTTTTTTTTTTACTTTTTTTCAGACCCGAATTCCATATTCCAGTTAGCAGAGATACAAGCAAATTTTTTAGGATACAATCTGTATAAGAAAAATTAAAATAGGTCCTTTTTAAGAGAATAACACCCGTGGTCACAGCCATGGTCTTCTAAGACCAGACCATGTCGTAGGAAAGTTGAAGGCACCATTTAAACTTGACACATGGAAGTCTAACATAGTGTTATTCTTAACTTTGAGATTCTTTACATGCCTGATTATCTGTTTATATTTCACAGCATTTTATTGGCATTTTTTTTAATTTATTTATTTTTTCAAATACATTTGACTCTGCCTTTCCCCCACCACTTTCCCTTATCCCCTCCCTTCTTCCCTCCCTCAAATCTTCCCTTTTGGTTTTGTCCATGAGTCCTTCCTATATGTTCCTTGACTTTCCCCGTCCCTTCCTTTTCCCCCAACCACCCCTCTCTCCTTCCCTCTTGTCTCTGTTGGTTTCCTTTCCTTTCAGTGTTGCTGGTCTTATTTTCCTTGCATCTTTGTATTGTTGGTTAGATTCCACTTATAGGTGAGATCATATGGTATTTGTCTTTTGCCCCCTGGCTTATTTCACTTAGGATAATGCTCTCTAGTTCCATCCATGCTGTCAAGAAGTTTAGTAGTTCTTCTCTTCTTTATTCTGCTTAGTATTCCATTGTGTAAATGTACCAAACTTTTTGATCCAATCATCTACTGATGGCATTTAGGTTGCTTCCAACACTTGGCTATTGTAAATTGTGCTGCTATGAACATTGAGATGCATAGATTCTTTTGGATTGGGGTTTTGTGATTTTTAGGGTATAGTCCCAGCAGGGGAGTCACTGGATCAAATGGCAGTTACATTTTCAGCTTTTCGAGAAAATTCCACACTGCTTTCCACAATAGTTGCACCGACCTGCATTCCCACCAACAGTGTACTAGTGTTCCCTTTTCTCCACAGCCTCACCAGCACTTGTTTTTTGTTGATCAGTTTATGATGGCCATGATGACTGGTGTGAGGTGGTACCTTATGGTGGTTTTGATCTGCATTTCTCTGATGGATAGTGATGATGAGCATACTTTCAAATGTCTCTGGGACCTCTGTATCTCTTCCTTAGAAAAGCATCTGCCCAGGTCCTTTGCCCATTTTTTGATTGGATCATTTGTCTTTTTGGAGTGGAGTCAAGTGAGTTCTTTATATATTTTGGAGATCAAATCTCTATCTGATGTATTGTTAGCAAATATATTTTCCCATAGTGTTCGCTCCCCTTTCATTTTGCTGATGTTTTCTTTAGCCGTGCAGAAGCTTCTTATTTTGATGAGGTCCCACTTGTTTATTCTTTCCTTTATGTCCCTTGCTTTAGGAGACATATCAGTGAAAAAATTGCTGCATGGGATTTCTGAGAGATTCCTGCCAACGTTACCCTCTAGGACTTTTATGGTGTTCTGAATTATATTTAAATCTTTTATCCATCTTGAGTTTATTTTTGTGTATGGTGTCAGCTGATGATCCAATTTCAATTTTTTGCATGTAGCCGTCCAGCTCTCCCAACACCATTTGTTGAAATATTTGCTCCATTTTATGCTTCTGCCCCCTTTGTCAAATATTAGATGCCCAAAGAGATCTTGGCTTATTTCTGAGCTTTCTATCCTGTTCTACTGGTCTATGGGTCTGTTCTTGTGCCAGTACCAGATTATTTTCAGTATAGTGGCTTTGTAGTATACTTTGATGTCCGTTATTGTGATCCCTCCTACTTTGTTTTTCTTTATCAGAATTGCTGCAGCTATTCGGGGTCAATTATGATTCCATATAAATTCTTGAAATGTCTGTTCTATTTCTGTGAAATATGCCATTGGTATTTTAATAGGGATTGCGTTGAATCTATAAATTGCTTTGGGTAGTATGGACATTTTGATGATATTAATTCTTCGAACCATGAGCACGGTTTATGTTTCCATTTATGTGTGTCTTCCTTAATTTCTTTCTTCAATGTTGTATAGTTTTCTGTGTATAGCTTTTTTACTTCCTTGGTTAAATTTATTCCTAGCTACCTTATTTTTCTTCTTGCTATACAATGGTATTTTTTTTTCTGATTTCTTCTCTGATTCATTGCTTGTGTACAAAAATGACTTTGATTTCTGAATATTTCTGAATATTTGTATTCCGCTGTTTTGCCAAATTCACTTATTAGGTTGAGGAGTTTTTTGGTAGAGTCTACAGGGTTTTTTATGTACCCTATCATGTCACTTGCAAACAATGATAGCTTTACTTCCTCCTTTCCTATTTAGATGCATTTTATTTCTTTTTCTTGACTGACCACTGTGGCTAGAACTTCCAATACCATGTTGAAGAGAAGTGGTGAAAGCGGACATCCTTGTCATTTTACCGATCTTAGTGAGAATGCTTTTAGTTTTTGCCCGTTGAGTATGGTGTTGGCTGTAGGTTTTCCATATATGGCCTTTACTACCTTGAGGAATACCCCATTTATTCCCATTTTGCTGAGTGTTTTGATCATAAATGGGTGCTGTACCTTATTGAAGGCTTTTTCTGCATCTATCAGGTTGATCGTGTGGTTTTTTCCTTTCCTTTTGTTTATGTGATATATTACGTTTATCAATTTGTGCATATCGAAGCATCCCAGCATTCCTGGGATGAATCCCAATTGATGACGGTGGATAATCTTTTTAATGTATTTCTGGATGCAGTTTGCCAATATTTTGTTGAGGATTTTAGCATCTATGTTCATCAGTGAAATTGGCCTGCAGTTTACTTTCTTTGTAGGGTCTTTATCTGGTTTTGGAATTAGGGTGATGCTGACCTCATAAAAAGAGTCTAGGAGTCTTCCCTCTTTTGGATTTTTTGCAATAATCTGAGAAGGACAGGGATTAGCTTTCCTTAAATGTTTTGTAAAATTCTCCTGTGAAACCGTTTGGCCCAGGGCTTTTGTGTGCTGAGCATTTCTTGATTACTGCTTCAATTTCCCCAGCTGTTATCGGTCTGTTCAAGCTTCGTGTTTCTTCCTCCTTCAGTGTTGGAATATTATATTTTTCTAGAAATTTGTCCATTTAATCGAGGTTTTCAAATTTCTTGGCATAAAATTGTTCATAGTAGTTTCTGACAATCCTTTGTATTTCTGTGGTATCAGTTGTTATTTCTCCTCTTTTATTTCTGATATTATTTATTTGGGTCCTCCCCCTTTATTTGTTGATGAGTCTGTTTAAAGGCTTGTCGATTTTATTTATCTTTTCAAAGAACCAGCACCTAGATTGGTTGACCTTTGAATTGTCCTTTTCATCTCTATGTCATTCAGTTTTGTTCTAATCTTGACTATTTCCTTCCTTGTACTTGCTCTGGGATTTATTTGTTGTTTCTCCAGTTCCTGAAGTTGTAGTGCTATGACTTTTCATTGAAATGTGTCTCTCTTTTTTATGTAAGCCTGTATTGCTATGAACTTCCCTCTCAGGACTGCCTTTGCTCTGTCCCATAGGTCTTGGACTGTCGTATGTTCATTTTCATTTGTTTCCAGAAATTTTTTGATTTCTTCTCTTATCTCACTATTGACCCATTCATTGTTTAATAATGTACTGTTCATTCATCATGAGTTTGCAGGTTTTTGAGGTTACTCTTTGAGACTGATTTCCAGTTTCAAGTACTGGTGGTCTGAGAAAACACTTGGTATGTCAGTTTTCCTGAATTTGCTGAGACTTGTATAGTGTCCTATCATGTGGTCTATCTTTGAAAAACTTCCATGCGCATTAGAAAAGTATGTGTATTTTGCTTCTTTGGGATGTAAGGCTCTATATATGTCAGTTAATTCCATTTGATTCAGTGCGTCATTCCACTCCACAATATCCTTCTTGATGCTTTGTTTGGAAGATCTGTCCATTTTTGATAGTGGGGTGTTAAAATCCCCTACTATCAGTGTGTTGCTGTCTATATCTTTTTTGAAGTCGTCCAAGATTTTCCTTGTATATTTGGGTGCTCCCATATTGGGAGCATATAAGTTTGCAATGTTTATGTCTTCTTGATAGATTCTTCCTCTAAGTATTATAAAGTGTCCCTCTGGGTCTCTTTTTATGGCCTTTGTTTTCAAATCTATTTTGTCTGATGGAAGTATTGCTACCCCTGCTTTCTTCTCTTGCCCACTTGCTTAGAATATTTTTTTTCCTTCCATTTACTTTCAATCTGTGTAGGTATTTTATTATGAAGTGGGTCTCTTGTAGGCGACATATGTGTGGGTCATGTTTTCTTATCCATTCAGCTATCCTGTGTCCTTTGATTGGGGCATTTAGTCCATTATCATTAAGAGTTATTACTGATAGAAACCTATTTATTTTTTTCTCTTTGTACCTGTGTTTTTCTCTTTCTCACTCTTTTCCTTCATCTTCTTAAACCAGTCCCTTTAGCATATCTTGTAGTCCTGGTTTGGTGGAGATGTATTCTTTTATCCTTCTTTTGTCTGGGAAATTCCTTATTTCCTCTCCTATTTTAATTGAGAGCCTTGCTGGGTAGGGTAGCCTTTATTGTAGGCCTTTGGTTTTCATTACTTGGAATATTTATTGCCATTCCCTTCTGGCTTGTAGTGTTTTTTGAGAAGTCATCTCCTAGCCATATCGGTGCTCCCTTATATGTTACTACCTTTTTTTCCTTTGTTGCCTTATGGTCTCTCTTTGACTTTGATATTTTCCAGTTTAATGATGGTGTGTCTTGGAGTGGGCCTCATTGGGTCCCTCTTGAGTGGGGCCCTCTGTGCCTCCTATACCCTTGATACCTTTCTCTCCTCAAATTTGGGAAATTTTCCATCATTATTTTTTCAAAAAGGTTCTCTATCCCTTGCTCCTTTTCTTCTCCTTCTGGTATCCCTATTATGTAGATATTATTGTGTTTCAGGTTGTCCTGCATTTCCCTAAATGCCTCTTCATTCTTTTTGAGTCTTTTTTCCATTTCTTGTTTTTTATGTGACCTTTTTGTCTACCTTATCCTCCATCTCACTGATTCGATCCTCTGCTTCATCTAGCCTGCTTTTGAGTCCTTCTGCTATGTTCTTCAATTCAGAAATGGTATTCTTGATATCCTTTTTTGTCTTCTTGATAGTTTCTATGTCCTTTTCCAGGCTGATATAGTTTGTTGTAATATCCTGATAGTTTCTCTGGAATTTCTCATAGTTATCTTTGAGCTGGCTGAGCTCATTGAGCTTCCTTAAAGCCACTGTTTTGAATTCATTATCTGATAGTTCCCTTGCCTCTATTTCATTTAGCTGTCTCTGGGGAGATTCCTCCTTTCCCCTCATTTGTGGAGAACTTTTTCTTCCCATTTCTGTGAGAGTCTATCATTTATTTATTTATATATGTGTGTATGTATTTACTTGCTTCTGCTTCAATTGATCTCTCTAGATTTCCTGACTTTGTGGATTCAACTTCTATGGTAGTAGTCAGGTCTTTTTATTGTTTTTTTCTTTACTTTTTTTCCTAGTTCTGCCTGTGATGGTGTCAGTTGTTGACTTTATCTTACCTTGGGCCATTTGTTTGAGTCGTCCAGGAATCTACTATCTCTGTCTGTCTCCCGTGATTGTCAATCTGGTCACTCTGTCCTTATCTGTCAGGCTTAGGCACCACAGGGCGGAGCAGTGCCTCCTGATGGCGAGACTATTGTGCCTTTATAGGCTGCTGTCATTCAGGGGAGTAGTCTGCCTGAGCAAAATGGAGATTGTGGACTGGGGAAGAGTCAGCACCAGGACTTCCCAACGCCTCTGTCTCCAGTCTTTCCTTGAGGGTCTCTGGGTAGCTCTGTGACCCCTTCAGCCAGGTACCCACTATTACTGCGGACCGTTCTGCACTTGCATGCTTGCTCACTTGCACACACACACCAGCCCGAGCTGGCACCCCAGCCAGCCCAGCTGGCTGCCCTCACCGGATGGTGCGCATTCACCGGCCGCCCACAGGAATGCCCCAATACTGGTCATTTTAGGGTCTTCTGTTGTGTGCTTTCCCGCTTTTGACTCTTTGGGAGTGTGGCCCCCCTCACGAAATTGAGACTACGGAAAGGAGAATGAGTTAGCTCCTGGACTCTCAGGTTAATCCTGTCTCCAGTCTCTCCCCAAGGGTTTCTGGGCTTCTCTGTGACCCCTTCGGCCAGGGATCCACTATTGTTGCAGACCACATTGTAATCACGCACCTTCTGGCTGCCTGGCCGGCTTCTGCCTCTTTGGGGGTTTGCCCTGCCTGCTCAAATGGGGACTATGGAACAGGGAGGGAGTCTGCTCCAGGGATCTCAGATAATCCTCCAGTTCTTTCCCCAACCCCTCCATCTCCAGTCTCTCCTCAAGGGTCTCTATGCAGCTGTGTGTCCCCTTTGGCCAGGTGTGTCCTCTATTTCTTCCAGCCAGTCTGCACTCAGACCCTAGCCCACACGCACACAAACTGTGTGTGGGGCACGCAAAAGGCACGTTAATTGATTCTCTTATACCTGAGCGAGATGGTAGCTGCAGAGTCGGAGGTGAGTTATCACCAGGGCTCCGCTGGCCACTGTCTCAGTTCTCTTCACAGTTTTCCTCGCCAATCTTTCCTCAGGCACCAGCCCACTCTTCTGCCGCCTCTACCCAGAGATCAAGGAGGGTGTCTGCCATTGCAAATTTTTGCATTGGCCCTTTAAATGTCTCTTTGCATCTCCAATCACCTGTTTCTAACACAGAGCACCCCTAAGCTTTTCTGGGTTCTGTTTTGTCTGTGCATTTTCTTGGTTTCAGCTGCTATAGTCTAGGGGTCCTTGTTTATGGTTCAGACCCTGTTCTTCTCAGTGGGATCCAACAGGCTGTTTCAATGTCCCTCTGTTGCTGGTGCCTATGGGTGCCCAGCCCACCCTCTTGAGCCTCCACTGCACTTCTCACCCATTAGGATGTGTGAAAGTTGATTCCACTGCCTGTCTGTGGCTCCAAGGCTCCTCTCCCTCTATCATCCCACTGTTTTCCAGGTGATTTCTCCACTATTTAGTCGCAATTCCAGTTTTGTCTTGGGAGCAGGTCCATTTGACTCCCATTCACTCCTCCACCATCTTTCCCTCCGTGTTCATTTTCTTTTTTTTCAATGTATCTTTTGATTTCTTCCTTGAAATCATTGTTGGCCCATTCAGTGCTTAATAACATGTTATTTAGCTTCCATGTTTTTGTGTTTTCCAGTGTTCTTCTTGTGATTAATGTCTAGTTTGATCACATTGTCATCAGAGAAGATGCTTGATATGATTTCAATCTTAAGTTTATTTAGAAACTTTTTGTAAGCTAATACGTAGTCTGTCCTAGAAAATGTTCCATGTGCACTTTACATTTATTTATATTCTACTGCTTTTAGATAAAATGATCTTAAGTTATTAATTAAATCCATTTGATTACATCAATCATTTAAGGCTACACCCTCCTTGTTGATTTTCTGTCTGGAAAATCTATCCATTGAAGTCAAAACAGTGTTAAAATCCCCAACTATGAATGTATTTCTGTTGATCTCTCCCTTTACGTCCATCAAGATTTGCTTCACATATTTAGGTGCTCCTATGTTGGGTGCCTAAATATTTACTAGGGTTGTATCCTCTTGTTGATGTATTCCCTTTATCATTACGAAGTGTGCTTCTTTATCTCTCACTATAGTCTTGGTTTTAAAGTCTATTTTGTCACATATAAGTATTGCTATCCTTGTTTTTTTTTTTCCCCCTTTTCATTTCATGACATATACTTTTCCATCCCTAACATTTAGGCTGTGTGTATCTTTTGTTCTGAGGTGAGTCACTTGGAGGCAGCATACACATGGCTCTTGTTTCCTTATCCATTGAGCTACACTGTCTTTTGGTTGGAACATTTACACCATTTATATTTAAGGTGATTATTGATAGGTACATAATTTGTGCAATTTTATTACCAGACTATTTTCCTCTCTTTTTTTCTTTCTCTTTTTCTCCTTCCCTTCCCCCTTCTCACTCCTCCCCCCTTCCTTCCTCTTCTTCCTCTTCCTTTTCTTCTTCTTCTCCTCCTCCTCCTCTTCCTCCTTTTCCTCTTCCTTGTCCTTCTTCTTCTTCTAGCAAGCCCTTTAACTTTTGTTGTAGTACTGGCTCAATGCTAACAAAATCACTTAGCTTTTTCTTGTCTAGGAAGCTCCTTACTTCTCCTTCAATTTTAAATGATAGCCTTGCTGGGTAAGTAGCCTTGGTTGTAGGTCCTTGCTTTTCATCACCTTGAGTATTTCACACCACTTCTTCTGGCCCAAAATGTTTCTGTTGAGAAATCAGATGACAGTCTAATTGATGCTCCCTTGAATGTTACTACCTTGTTTTCTCCTGTGGCTTTTAGGATTCTCTCCTTGTCTTTAAGGCTTGACATTCTAATTATGATGTGTCTCAGTGTAGGCCTCTTTGGGTCTACCCTGTTTGGGACTCTGACTTCCTGGACTTGTGTGCCTTTTTCCTTAACCAGATTAGGGAAGTTTTCAGTCATTATTTCTTCAAACAGGTTCTCAATCCCTTGTTCCCTCTCTTCTCCTTCTGGTTTCCCATCATGTGGATGTTGTTATACTTCATGTTGTCCAAAATGTTTCCTAAACTTTCCTCATTATTTTTAATTCTTTCTTTCTTTTTTCTTTCCTTCTCTCTCTTTTTTTTTCTGCTCTGCCTGCATGTTTTTTCTACCTTGTATTCCTAATCACTGATTTGTTCCTCTGCTTCATATAACCTACTGTTTATTCCTTCCAGTGTATTATTTATTTCAGATACTGCATTCTTTATTTATGACTGGTCCTTTTTTATGGTTTCTGTATTTTTTCATGCTGTTGAGTATTCTTATAATCATTACTCTAAATTCTCTATCTGATAAATTGTTTGCCTCTATTTCATCTAGTTCTTCTTCTGAAGAATACTCTTTTTCTTTCATTTGGGGTCTCTTTCTTTGTCTTTCCATTTTGGCTGCTTCTTTGCATTTGTTTCTATGTATTAGGTAGATCTTCAAGACTCTGGTGCATGACTAAGTCAAACCATGCCTGTGACTGGCCCTGGGCAACCTTTTTGGAGCTATCAGTGACCCACAATGTTTGGTTCCCTCTGCTGGGCCTGGGTGTGTGCAGAAAGAACCAGGCTGTGTACTAAGGTGTGTTTTTATCTGAACCAGACCTGGGAGTGAGTCAGCTGAAGCCTCAGGGCTTCCAGCAATGTGCCTTTGCCTACAGACTTTCTATAGTGTTAAAGAGTGAAAGTATTCCAGTTGTACTCCTCAGCAGCAGGGCTTAAGCACCACAGGGTTGGTGGGGGAGAGTAATTCCTCTGGGAAGGGCTATTGCTTCTCCCCTGAGGCTGATGCGACTTGGAGGGGAGTGCTCTGCCTGAGAAAGATGGCTCCTGCAGTATGGCTCAGCACAGGGATCCTGGCAGCTGTTCCTTCAGTTCTCTCCAGAGCCATGAATTCCAGACTCTCCTCAAGCATCCTGTCCACTCTTCCCTCCTTCTGCCATAGACCAAGATAAGTGGCAGCAAATGAAATTTTGTGCATTGGCCCTTTAAGAGGCTCTCTGCATCTCCAGCCTTCTCTTCCTGGCAGACAAAACTTCCACAGCCAAATGTTATCTGGGTTCCTTTCCCAGTTCTGGTGCTGTAGGCTGGGGAGCCCAGGTGGGGGTTTAGACCCCACACTTCTCTTGGGGACACCCCTGGCCAATGAAATATCCATCTGGAACTTCATCTGCCACCCACAGGATCTCAGCCAGCCCTCTCGCATTTCCTCCACACTCCCTACCAGTCATGTTGTGGTGATGTGGCTTCTTCCATCTGTCCATGGTTATAAAGCTCCTCTCCAGCTAGTGTTCAGTTGGTTATTCAGGATGATTTTTCTATAATTTAGTTGTAATTTCGGTTTGGTCCTGGAAGGAAGTTAGTGTAGCTTCCACTTACCCCTCCACCATATTTGGTCTCTGGAAGTGTTTTTCTTCTTTATGAACATCCTAAGGAGTGACAGACAGTAACAGAGTCCCTGTAAATATCCCATTCAGACCTGGGTGACAGTGAGTCCCAGCTGACATGCTTTAGAGATCTTACTTAATACAAAGCACAATATTTTGTGTTGAGTGCTGACAAGGAGCTTTCCTCACACATGGCTTCAGCAACAACCCCATTCTATGGAAAAGCTTGACCTGTCAGTTTGGTTCCCTGAGTCATTCACCTCACACAGAAATGTGGTTCGGTCTCCTTTTGTGTAAGAAGCTTTGAATTTCTCTGTTTTTAATTTATTTTACAAAATCTTTGAAACTAAACTACTCTGTGCAAGGATATATTACTGTGAGAGATCTGTCACTGATCCCCCTTGTGCTGGTGAATAGGAAATGTAGCCCAAGAGCCCTGAGTTTAGAGTTTGACCAGGGGAAAGGCATGATTAAGCACATAGTTCCTGCTGAGTTGATCCAGAGGAAGAATAATATATATTCCTGATATCTCCACTGCTGGGCTACATGGTTAGATGAGACTTTATACCCTAAAACCTACAGTAAAGACCTGAAAACCCACTTTGCTAAGACCCTAGAGCTTCTGAATCAGCTCTCCCTTACCACTCTATCATGTCTCCCTGACCTTGGCTCTCTCACACACACCAGCAGTGCCTAGTGCCTACCTAGAAGATGCAAACAGCTACCAAGATCTTCCTGAGTATAAGCAACTTGATTAGACAAATCTATGTAATAATATCATATAATGCATTGCAGGGTGATCTGTGCATTATTAGAATATCATTAAGTCCTCATCATTCCAAAAGTTAATTGGGAAGGAGTGTTATATCCTTACACATGAAATTGCATCACAGATGTACAGGAAGCTACCCAAAACCATTAAAAATCATAACAAAGTCATTGGGAAAAGCATATTAATAGTAGATTAGTGTAGATATTAAAAAACATCATGTAAAAGAGTTGCTTCTACAGCAAAGAAACACTGACACTTCCCTTTTTATTTATGTGATGTCTGGAAAAATCACCACATAAAGTAATAAAATAACTAAAAGTAATGATAAAGTACTCTGTGCTACTTTAAATTCAATTTATAACCTCAACTGAAAACTTACTTGCACTAGCATTTATGATAAAATCTAGATGATGGGATTTGATTTCTTCCCTCAAAGACTGACACAATAATGGAATCTTAACTTAGGTTTCATCCTTGGATCAATCAGTTCCTTCATTCCTGGATTTTGTACTTCAATACAAAATGTCTCAGTTTAATTTCTTTCTTATATGATATTTATCCCCAGACTTTGCACTTTCAACAATATTTAAAATTTCACACAAATCCACATGTCAGCAAATGGTCTCCTTTTGATAAAAAAAATACTTTGTCTCCTGATATGGAATAAGAGGGATAAGCATTCAGTTCACTGTGAACACAGACAATAAGACTGAGTTATTGAAACATTATCACTTTTCTATCACACTTTGTAAATTTTTATTAAAGATTAAAGTTAATATACTATCTAGTTATATTAATATAAAATTTGCTCATATTTTTCTAGTGAGAAGTTGCTTTGAGAATAAATTAATAAATGAAAACAAGGATTATCTACTTCATTCTGAAGATCTAAGAACTTTCCAATAAAGGTTTCTTGATTGAATGAATGGACCCAAAAGTGTTTTGTTAAGAAACAAGCATTAAGAATTTAAAGAGAACTTGCTCTGTTTGGAATGAGGGAAATAGTAATTTCGTTGGTGGTACTACTTCAACAAACATCTCCACAGCCCTATTTTCCAACAAACTTAAACCATGTCATAATTTTTAATATTTTGAAAAAAATCATCAAACTGGGCAGTACCTATTTTTAAAGATCAAATATATTTTCTATAGAGACAAGACTGTGCAGTTATTTCCAGAAAATTTTGAAAGTAAGGCAATTTACAAGCACCAGGGCATATCTACGTTAAACAGCCTTTATATTTAACATCATTCAGAGCTTATTACCAATTATAAACTTGTTTACTTGGTCTTCAGTCCATCCAGTCAGGTTTTTTTTTTTTAATTTTAATTATTTATTTATTTACTTTGTATAGTTCAAATAGATTTGTCTCCATTTTCCTGCCACCACTTTCCACTGCCCCACTCACACCCAACCCCCACCCTCAATCCTTCCCCATTTTGGCTGTGTCCATGGTCCTTTATACATGTTCCTTGACCCTTTCCTTTTCCCCCATTACCCTCCTTTCTCCTTCACTCTTGTGACTGTCAGTTTGTTTCATCTTTTAGTGTTCCTGGTTATATTTTCCTTGTTTCGTGGTTTTGTTGATTAGTTTCCACTTATACGTGAGATCATATGGTATTTGCCCTTCACCCCCTGGCTTATTTCGCATACCATAATGCTCTCCAGTTTCATCATGCTGTTGTGAAGGGTAGTAGTTCTTTCTTTATTTCTACTGCATAGTATTCCATTGTGTAAATATACAATAGTTTTTTGATCCACTCATTTATTGATGGGCACTTAGGTTGCTTCCAGCACTTGGCTATTGTAAATTGTGCTGCTGTGAACATTGGGGTGCATAGGTTCTTTTGAATTGGTGTTTTGGGGTTCTTTGGGTATAATCTCAGCAGTGGAATTGCAAGGTCAAAAAGCACTTTCATTTTTAGATTTCTGAGGAAATTCCAAACTGTTTTCCACAGTGGAAAATGCACCAATGGAATGCATTAATCTGGATTTCCACCAACAGTGTACTGGGTTCCCTTTTTTTCCACAAACTCACCATCACTTCTTTGTTGATTTGTTTATCATGACCAATCTGAGCAGTGTGAAGTGGTATCTTATTGCGGTTTTAATTTGCATTTCTCTGATGGCTAGTGATGATGAGCAATCCTTTCATCTGTCTTCTGACCCTCTGTATGTCCTCCTTGGAGAAGTCTCTGTTCAGGTCCTTTTGCTCATTTTTTAATAGGGTTGTTAATTTTCCTGGAGTGGAGCTGTGTGAGTTCTTTATATGTTTTGGAGACCACACCCTTGTCCGAGGTGTCATTGGCAAATATATTTTCCCATATGGATGGTTCCCTTTTCATTTTGATGTTTTCTTTAGCGATGCAGAAGCTTCTTATTTTGATGAATTCCCATTTGTTTATTCTTTCCTTTAAGTTCTTCCTCTAGGGGACATATCGGTGAAAATATTGGTGTGTGGAATATATGAGAGTTTCCTGCCTGTGTTTTCCTCTAGGACTTTTATGGTATCATTACTTATTTTTAAGTCTTTTATCCATCTTGTGTTTATTTTTTGGTATGGGGTAAACTGGTCATCAAATTTCATTTTTATTGAATGTAGCAGTCCAGATCTCCAAATACCATTTGTTGAAGAGGCTATTATTACCGCATTTTATGCTCCTGCCCCCTTTGTCAAATATTAATTGACCATAGAGACATGGGTTTATTTCTGGGGTATCTACTAAATTCCATTGATCTATGGGTCTGATCTTCTCTCAATATGAGACTGTTTTGATTACAGTGGCCTTGTAATATAGTTTTATGTCAGGTATTGTGATACCTCCTACTTTGTTCTTCTTTCTCAACATTGCTGCAGCTATTTGGGGTCATTTATGGTTCCATATAAATTTTTTTATTTTTTTCTGCATCTGTGAAATATGTCATTGATATTTTATAGGGATTGCGTTGAATCTATAAATTGCTTTGGGTAGTATGGGGACACTTTGATGATGTTAATTTTTCCAATCCATGAACACGGTACAAGCTTCCATTTATTTGTATCTTCCTTTATTTCTTTCTTCAGTATTGTGTAGTTTTCCAAACACAGGTCTTTTACCTCCTTAGTTAAGTTTATTCCTAAGTACCTTATTTTTCTTGTTGCTATAGGAAATGGGAATTTTTTTCCTGATTTCTAATTTTGATATTTCACTGTTGGTGTATAAAAGTGCCCTTGGTTTCTGAATATTGACTTTGTATCCTGCTGTTTTGCCAAATTTACCTATTAGGTCAAGTAATTTTTTGTGGACTCTATGGGGTTTTCTATGTACACTATCAAGTCATCTGCAAACAAAGATAGTTTTATTTCCTCCTTTCCAATTTGGATGCCTTTTATTTCTTTTTCTTTTCTTATCACTGTGGCTAGGACTTCCAATACTATGTTGAATAGAAGTAGTGAAAGCAGACATCCTGTCTTGTTCCCGATCTTATTGGGAAAGCTTTTAGTTTTGCCCATTGAGTATGTTGGCTGTAGGTTTTTCATATATGGCCTTTATTATGTAAGGTATGCCCCCATTTTCCCATGTTGCTGAATGTTTTGTCATAAATGTGTGCTGTACCGTATGAAATGCTTTTTCCGCATCTATTGATATGATCATGTGATCTTGGTCTTTCCTTTTGCTTACGTGATGCATTACATTTATTGATTGGCGAATTTTGAAACATCCTTGCATCCCTGGGATAAATCTAACTTCATTGTGGTGGATTTTTTTAATGTATTTCTGGATGTGGTTTGCCATTACTTTGTTGAGGATTTTAGTTTCTATGTTCATCTGTAATGTTGGCCTGTAGTTTTCTTTCTTTGTTGTGTCTTTTTCTGGTAGTGGGATTAGGATGATGCTAGCCTCATATAAAGAGTTTGGGGGTCTTCCCTCTTCTTGGATTTTTTGGAATAGTTGAGAAGGACAGGGATAAGCTCTTCCTAAAAATCTTTGGAAAAATTCTCTTATGAAACCTTCTAGTCCAGGGCTTTTGTGGTCTGAGAGTTTTTGGATGACTGCTTCACTGTCACCAGCTGCTATTTGTCTGTTCAGGCTTTCTGCTTCTACTTCATTCAGTGTTGGAAGGTTATATTTTTCTAGAAATTTATCCATTTCATAGAGATTTTCAAATTTCTTGGCATATAATTGTTTGTAGTAATTTCTTACAGTCCTTTGTATTTCTGTGGTATCAGTTGTAATTTCTCCTCTTTCATTTCTTATTTCATTTATTTGGGCACTCTCCCACTTTTCTTGATGAGAATGCTTAAAAGCTTATTGACTTTTTTATCGCCTAAAGAACCAGCTCCTGAATTTATTGATCCTTTGAATTGTTCTTTTAGTCTCTGGGTCATTCAATTCTGCTGTGATCTTGATTATTTCCTTCCTTCTACTGGCTCTGGGATTTTTTTCTTGTTATTGCTCCAGCTCTTTAAGATGTAGGGTTAGGTTAAATGTTTCTGTATTTTTTAGGTAGGCCTGTATTGCTATGAAGTTCCCTCTCAGGACTTCCTTTGCTGTGTCCCATACATTTTGGGCAGTTGTGTGTTCATTTCCCTTTGTTTCAAGAAACTTTTTGATTTCTTATTTGATCTCGTTATTGACCCATTCATTGTTTAATTGCATGATAATTGGTCTCCATGAGTGTGAATGCTTTTGAGTTTTTTCCTTGAGGTTTGTTTCTAGTTTCAAGCCCTTGTGGTTGAAGAAAATGCTTGTTAAGATTTCAACTTTCTTGAGCTTGTTGAGGCTTATTTTGTGTCCTATCATGTGGTCTCTCTTTGAAAATGTTCCATGTGCATTTGAAAAGAATGTGTATCTTGCTTCTTTGGGATGAAAGGTTCTATATATATCAGTTAAGTCCATTTGATATAATGCGTCATTTAGTTCCTTATTATCCTTTTTGATTTTTTTTTTTGAAGATCTAACCATTTTTGATGGTGAGGTGTTAAAATCCCCTCCAATAGCATGTTGTCATATATCTATTTCTTGAATTCCTCCAAGATTTTCTACATATCTCGGTGCTCCTCTGTTGGATGCATATAGGTTTAAAATGTTTATGTCTTCTTGATTCATTCTTCCTTTGAGTATTATGAAGTGTCCTTCTGTTTCTCTTTTTATGGCTTTTGTTTTGAAATCTATTTTGTCTGAAATAAGAATTGCTACCCTAGCTTTTGTTTCCTGTCCATTTGCTTGGAATATATTTTCCATCCCTTTCCTTTCAGTCTGTGTACAACCTTTGTTTTGAGGTGGGTCTCTTGTAGGCAGCATATGCAGTGTTCATGTTTCCTTATACATTCAGCTACCCTATGTCTTTTGATTGGAGCATTTAATCCATTTACATTTAAGGTTATTATTGATACGTACTTATTCATTTTTCCCTTTGTACCTGAGTTCCCTTCTTCCTCACTCTTTTTCTTTATCTTCTCAAAGCAGTCTCTTTAGCATATCCTGCAGTGCTAGTTTCTTGGAGGTGTATTCTTTTAGCCTTATTTTGTCTGGGAAACTCCTTATTTCAACTTCCATTTTAAGAGAGAGCCTTGGTGGGTAGAGTAGTCTTGGCTGCAGGCTCTTGCTTTTAATTACTTGGAATATTTCTTGCCATTCTCTTCTGGCTTGTAGTATTTCTGTTGAGAAGTCAGCTGCTAGCCTTATCAGGGTACACTTGTATGTTACTACCTGTTTCTCTCTTGCTGCCTTAAGATTCTGTTTGTCTTTGATATTTTCCATTTTAATGATGATGTATCTTGGACTGGGCCTCATTGGGTTCCTCTTGAATGGGACCCTCTGTGCTTCCTGGACTTGTGTGACATTCTCTCTTTGATATTAGAGAAGTTTTCCATCATTACTTTTTCAAACAGGTTCTCTATTCCTTGGTCCTCTTCTTCTTCTGCGACCCCTATTCTATGGATATTATTATGTTTCAACTTGTCCTGCATTTCCCTAAATTCCTCTTCATTCTCTTTTGCATTTCCCTAAATTCATTTTCATTCTTTTTGAGTCTTTTTCATTTTCTTGGTCTTTCTGGGAGTTTTTTTCGACCTCATCTTCCTGCTCACTGATTAGGTCCTCTGCTTCATCTCCCCTGCTTTTGATTCCTTCTTCTGTGTTCTTCAATTCAAAAATTGTATTTTTCATTTCCTCTTGCCTCTTGTTGATTGTTTCTATGTCCTTTTTCATGCTTTTATAGTTTGTAGTAAGTTCCTCACTGTTTCCCTGTAGTATTTTGTAATCCTCTCTGAGCTCACTGGGCTCATTGAAATTCCTTAGAATGATTGTTTTGAACTCAATATCTTATAGTTTACTTCCCTATATTTCACTTAGTTCTCTTTCTGGAGAATCCTCCCTTCCTTTCCACTAGGCATTGTTTCTTTGTCTTCCCATTATCTGTGAGACTCTTCTTTTTTTCTTCTGTTTCTTAAATTGATCCATCTTGATTTCCTGACCTTGAGTCATGAGTTTCTATTTTAGGACACCTGTGGGAATCAGTGGAGCAGTCTCCCAGATCTCCTGAACTTGATGCTCTTTTGATGCCTTTTATGCTGTTTAATTTGTCTCTCTGGAAGTAATTGGGTTTTGATTGCTGTTTGGTTATTCTTTTATGGGTCCTACCATCCAGCTGGTTGACTGAGTATCTCTCTGCCCACCATGTCTTGTGTGTTTTTGTGCAGGTGCTGCCAGAGCAAAACCACAAAGCACAGGAAACAAATCTACATCCATAAAAATAACTTCCCCCTGCAACTCCACTATCAACAGCAAATGAACCAGTATTAAGAAGGCTATAAAGAGATTAAAACTATTATAAGAAAGGAGAGAAGTAAACTATTAGTATAAAATCTAATGACTTAATATGCACAGACTTGATGGACCCAAAATGAACTTCAAAAAGCTATGTAGTAAAGAAGATATTGCAAGTCATTGAGAAGACCATAGTGTATTTCATCTTGGTAGCCTCTACTATTTTCCACTGTTTTTTCTTTCTGTATCCACCTCTGGTGATGTCAGATGTTGACCCCCTCTGACCTTAGGCAGTCTGTTGGATTCTTCAGGAATCTACTGTCTGTGGCTGTCTCCTTCAGTTGTTAAGCTAGTCACTCTGTACTCAGCAGCCTGGCTTAGGCACCACAGGGCAGGTCAGAGTCCCTCCTGTGGGCAAGGTTATTGTGTCTTCTCATGCTGCTGCTACTCAGGGGAGTGGTCTGCCTGAGCAAGATGGTTGCTGTCATATGGGGGAGGAGTCAGCACCAGGATCCTGCCAGCTATTCCCTCAGTTGTCTCCCCAAAGCCCCCATCCCCAGTCTCTCCTGGAGTTTCTCTAGCCCATTCTGCCCCCACCTTTGCTGGAGCCCAGGGTAAGTGACTACAGATAAAAATGTATGTGTTGGCCCTTTAAACAGCTCTGTGTGTCTCTAGAAGCCTGTCTTAGGCAAAGAGCAACTCTGCCACTTTTCGCAGCTGGCTGCTATATGTGTACTTTATGGGCTCAGGTGATGTGGGCTGGGGATGCCCAGTTATGGTTTAGACCCTGCTCTTTTCAGGTGTATCCAACTGGCTGCTTAAATATCCTTCTGACACTGCCTGTGGTTTCCCAGCCAACCTCCTCAAGTCTCCTCTGCACTCCTTACCAGTCAGGTTGTGCTAAAGGTGGTTCTTCTTCCTGTCCAATGTTATAAGGCTTCTCTCTCACTATTGTTTCATTATTTTTTCTGGGTGATTACTCCATTATTTAGTTGTAATTCCAGATTGGTCCTGGGAGGAAGTGGTCAGCGTGACTTCCATTGCCACTTCTGCCATCTTGCCTCTGATTTCCTCAGTGTTTTGAGAAGAGATAAAAAGAGCAATGAAGTCAGTGGCTTCAAAAAGGTTTTACCAATATTTGGAGAAGATTCACCTAACCATTTAATACAAATATCAAACAAGCAAACACTTTTTTAAAAATATATGAAGACAGGCTTTGCATTTAGTGAAACTTACTATTAGAAAATATTTACCTCTTCCTCCACTTGGGAAATCTGGTGCTTTTTCAAATGAAAGTAAAGGAAGAGTCTATAGGAGCTAAAAGGTGGAGGGCATAGTAAATGAAAACAAATAATGGAAAAATTGAAATATAATATCTTGAAAACTATTATTTTGCATATTATTAAATCATTGTAATGTCTTTTTTAATTTCACAAAAACAGTATATGTAAGAAGGAGTAACTAATTTAAACTTGGACAATGAAGATAAAAAAGGAATTCTGAAAACCCTAAAAAAGAACATCTGATTGTTAAGGAGAACATGATTACATAAAATAAAAATGGTCACTTGCCATGTATTAGCCCTGAATTGCACTTTGAGAAGAAGGGTATAGCTTATTAACAATGTATATATATGCAACATAAACTAATGAACAATTAAAATTTCAAATATGATAAACTACTATGGATATTATCTAGATTAAAGTCATATTTTGAACAGTGGTCTAAAAACAGTAACAATCAAAGGTTTTCACTTGAAATGAAAGACAAAGGTTTTATTCATTTAACTGTATAAAACAATACCTTAAAATTCTTTCAATAGAAGGTAGGGTTTGGAATGAAAAAATTAAGCTTTGCATCACAAAATAATTTAACTAAAACCCTCAGATTTTCACACTTGTGATTGCAACAAGTCAGGAGTACTGTCAAGCCACACACAATACAGGAAAACATTCGATGGGTCCTGTGCCTTGCACTAGAGTATGTTTCTCTAAGTCTGCAGCAGCCTGAAAAATTAAAACAATTCCCTCAACAAGTGAAACAACTATCAAGCAAATCTATAGCACTACCACCGCTGTTAATGAGCAGGGGTCTGTAAGTTTTGCCAGGTGTTGGATTTTTTTTCCAGATTATAAAGGTTTGTTTCATGATTATAGCTTCTGTTCCTCATTGTCCTATAAAATTTTCAGAAAAGCCCTTTTGGAGTACAGCAGGGAAGGATTTGTAGTTGAGTAGCATTCTGGGAGGCAATATAGATGAGTAAGCTGAGAAAATTGTGGATAATATGGCAAGTAGGTTGTGAAGTAAAGGGTAGGATAGAGAGGAGCATGTCCTTAATGGGGGCCACAAGCAGGAACCCAGTGACAGATCATCCCCAACCCTGACCCAGCCATGGCAGCCATTCAGAATATTCTGCAATGGGCCCTTGTACAATCTTTTCATCCCAGCATACTTGGTTGAAAGTGGAGAAACTGTGAGGGGAGTACTCCTATAAGATAGGATGTGCCCATTTGTACACTTACAGGTGTAACTCCATCATTTACAAATATAAAGCACATACTGTGTTTTCATTTATTAATTAATTCATTCATGCAATAAATCTCAAGTGAGTTTCTATTGACAGGCAATATACTAGATACCTAAGACTCACCTTCATGAGTTATTTTTTTTTTAATTTTAAACCACTTATTCAAAGTAGTTTTTTTTTAATTTTATTTTAATTTATTTTTTCAAATACATTTGTCTCTGCCTCCCTCCCCACCACTTTCCCTTGCCCCCTCCCTCCCTCAGCTCTTCCCCTTTGGTTTTGTCCATGAGTCCTTGCTATATGTTCCTTGACTTGCCCCTTCCCTTCCTTTTCCCCGCCCCCTCCCTCCTTCCCTCTTGTCTCTGTTGATTTCTTTTCCTTTCAGTGTTGCTGGTCTTATTTTCCTTGCATCTTTGTATTGTTGGTTAGGTTCCACTTATAGGTGAGATCATATGGTATTTGTCATTCACCCCCTGGCTTATTTCGCTTAGCATAATGCTCTCCAGTTCCATCCATGCTGTCGCGAAGTTTAGTAGTTCTTTTTTTCTTTCTGCTGTGTAGTATGCCATTGTGTATATGTACCATAGTTTTTAGAACCTTCATGAGTTCTTATCCTTGCCTCTTTTCCCTCTAACTTTGTGACACTATCTCAGTCTTTACATTTGTTTACTAAATATAGGAATTTCTGCTTTCTTTCAAAATAACTCAGATTTTAAAAACCATGTTCACACTCTATCTAAGACCTTTATAATTGCCTTGTGTTTTGTTAAGTCCCCATGTAATATTAAATAGACGATAAAACCCTGCAGTGATTCTACAATAATAAACAAATGAAAATTGCACTTGTTTTTTAAAATGTTTGTTGAAAGCAAGAGAAATGAAAGATTAAAAACAATATCTATTATTCAAGGAATCTGGGATTTCCACTTAGTAAAAGATGTTTTAGGAGCTGTGGAGTACTTCACAGGTGAAAAACTTTGCAGCAGAATGCCTTTAACCACAAATTTGAAGGATGAAATATAACCTCTTTTGGTTTAATCACTATGCCAATCACCCTCCAGCTAGACACTTAAGAGTGACTAAAACTTTTTGGTCTTCATCTAAAGTAATAATCTTATAGAAATAAGTGCCATAAAGGCAATAAAATCTAGACTCTGGAAAGTGAGGTGTAAGTTACAATGTTTTGCAATCCCTCCACCTGCCCCCTTAAGAATTTTCCCTTTGTCTCTGAGTTACCCAGTAGTTTTTAAAACTTAGTAAGCATAGAAATTACTTGAGGAGTTGATTAGAAAGTAATAGTATTACACTCATCCTTGTTAAATTTGCTTTATTAGTTCCAAGGTAGGAGCCAGGAAATCTGCCTTAAAAACAAGCAACCTCAGATAATTCTGTTGCAAGGAGTCTGCTGATTACATTCTAAGAAATAGTGATCCAGGGAAAATTTATCCTGAATTTGTTACATTTACCTCTCTTACAGAAACATGATAGCAAACATATTTTCTTCATTTTTTAAAATTTTAATAATTCAATGAACCTTTACATTTTTGTGAACATTTGTCAGGCACTGTGCTAATATATATAATAGTGTGTACATGCACACATGCACACATACATATAGTTCTCACAATGACCCTCTGAAGTAATATCTTCATTTTATAATGAGAAAATGGAAAGTCACAGAAGTTAAGCAGACTGCTCAAAATTAAACCTAGAATATCTGACACTGAGGTGTTTGTTCCAAAATGTTATACTCTCTGGCTTCCCAAAAAGTGTCATGAGCATATAGTATATTTCAAATGTTCACCCAGTTAACCTCATTCCCACAAGCTCCTGTTGTGCTAAAATAGGTGGGCAGATGAGACGGGAAGGGATTCTCTAGTTACTGGGGACCAGTGGCCATGGTCAAACAATCAAAGAGAATCCAAGCTTCTGTCTTAGAAAATGTACTAATAGGCTATTAGAGTTTTATGCATTAACCAGTATAAGGATGATTTACAATGTCAAAGAGGAGATTCAGGGCTTCTAGTAATGGTGATACAGCTGATATTGCACTAACTCTTCTGCTAATAACAACTATAAACTCTGAACAACATATAAATTGACTGGAGGTAATTGACAGTGACCAAAAGCAAAAAGAAACTAGAAGAAATTTGGCCCATGAAACAAGAAAATCACACTAGCTGAGATTCACATTTCTATGTCTTTTTAGGGCATCCCTCAATCTTCACAAAGCTCCTGGATCTGGCTAAAGTGGGAATCTTGAGTTTTATTGACCTGAAGAGTTAGAGGACAGAGTTTAGACCTGAAACAGCAACTGGGAATTGAGGAGAGGGAAATCCCAGAAAAGAAAGGGCTTCAGAGAGGGAAGCCACAAAATCTTCATGAAAACACTCCTCAAATCTGTGACTAACTTCTGAATTGTAATACATTGGATAAGACTCTAGATATTCTTGGAGAAAAACAATAGCTGAAAATCTGAAAAACTGAACAGCAATTTTAACGACTGCCTCTTTCAAAGGAGAAAGAGTTCAGAGTTTGGGTACCCTCAGGTTAGAAGGGTTTGGTAAACACCTCAGACTTTGCACTGTAATTTTGTTTTTGTAATAATTCTACATGCCTGTATTAAGGGATTTATCCAAGGACAAGGGCAAAACTAATATAGATCTGCCTTAATGAAGGATAAAACCAAATCTCCAAAATGTCGAGTTGATCTACCTGTAATTAATTGCCTACTGAAACAAAATTAACATTCTTCATAGGAAGATAATAGAACATGGAATCTCTACAATGTATCATCCAGTGTGCAATAAAAATTACTAGATACATGAGAAATAAAAACCAAACATGAATATGTAAAAAACAATCAATTAATATAAACATACCCACAGATGATCCAGATGTTGTAAATAATACACAAGGATTTTAAGTTACACTGATAAATATGTTAAAGAATTTATAAGAAAAAATGGGTAGATGGTGGAGGAATAGGGAGGTTCAAAAAAGATTCTTAATCTGTAAAAAATATATAGTCAAATAAAAATTCTGGAACTCAAAAAATGCAGTACCAAAAATAAAAATGTATTCAATGGCATACATTGTTAGATAGATCAGATCTAACAAGAAAAAGAATCTATTAGCCCACAGAGGCATTATGAGGAAGATGCTGGTCACATATGGGGAAATGGTCTACTGAGGTTCAGGAAACTGGCAGTATGTCTTCTGAAGTCACTTAGAAATTCATAACTGTGGTTACGATTTCTAAGACAGCACTGGTCAAGATAAGTAGACAGGTCCAAGTTGAGAATGGGAAGATGGTGGAGAAGTGAATGGGAGTCATGCTGACCTCCTCCCAAGACAAAACTGGAATTGCGACAAAATAGTGGAGAAATCGCCTGGAAAACAATGGAACGATAGAGGGAGAGGAGCCTTGGAGCCGTGGACAGACAGTGGATTCAACTCTCACACATCCCAACTGGTGAGAAGTGTGGTGAAGGCTCAAGAGGGTGGGCTGGGTGCCCACGGGCACCAGCACCAGAGGGATATTGAAAGGGCCAGTTGGATCCCCCTGAGAAGAACAGGGTCTGAACCATAAACAGGGACCCCTAGACTACACCAGCTAAAACCAAGAAAATACAGACAAAATGCAACCCCAAAAAGCTTAAGGGCGCTCTCTGCAAGAGACAGGTGGCTGGGGATGGAGAGACATATAAAGGGCCAACGCAAAAATTTGCAGTGGCAGCCACCCTCCTTGATCTCTGGGTAGAGGTGGCAGCAGAGTGGGCTGGTGCCTGGGAAAAGATTTGTGAGGAAAACTTTGTGAAGAGAACTGAGATGGTGGCTGTTGGAGCCCCAATGATAACTCACCTCCCACTCTGCAGCTACCATTTCACTCAGGCATAGGGAATCAATTAACCTGCCTTTTGTGTGCTATGCACACAGCTTGTGCATGTCTGAGCTGGGGAGTAAGTGCAGACAAGCTGGAAGAAATAGAGGACCCCTGGCCAAAGGGGTTACAGAGCTGCATAGAGAGCCTTGAGGAGAGACTGGAGACGGAGGCATTGGGGAAAGAACAGGAGGAGGAACTGGGGAGTCCCGACTCCCTCCCGATTCTGTAGTCTCCATTTTGCATAGGCAGGCTGTGCCCCCAAAGAGGCAGAAGCCGGCACGTGGGAGCCAGATGGCCTGCGGATGCAACGCGGTCTGCAGAAATAGTGGATCCCCTGGCCAAAGGGGTCACAGAACTGCCCAGAGACCCCTGAGGAGAGACTGGAAAAGGAGGCATTCAGGAAAGAATGGGAGGAGAAACCGGGGAATCCCAACTCCTCCTTTCCATAGTCTCCATTGGGCACAGGCAGGTAACACCCCCAAAGAGCCAAAAGATGAAAAGCACACAATAGACAGCCCAAAACCACCCAATGCAGGCACACACATGCTGAGTGGCCAGTGAGGGTTGGCGAGCATGTGTGTGGATCCTCACGGGATGGAGAGGGCTCCCGCAGGTCAGCACCCATGGGACCTACGAGGGAGTTCACAGATCGGAGAGGGCAGATGTAAACCGGCGCCCGCGCAGGCCCGCGACTACAGAGCAGTCCGCAGAAATAGTGGATCCCTGGCTGAAGGGGTCACAGAGATACCCAAAGCAGGAGTCAGACACAGACAGTAGACTCCTGGAAGGGTCAAACAAAGGACCCAAGGTCATATAGGGTCAACAACTGACAGCACCAGAGGCAGGCCCAGAAAGAACAGAAAAAATAAAGAAATAAGTAAATTAATTAAATAAATTAAATAGCTGCCTACTACCATAGAAGTTTAATTCACAAAGTCACGAAATCTAGATGGATCAATTGAAGCAGAAGCAAAAATAAATTAATTAATTAATAAATAGACTCTCACAAAAATGGGAAAAGAAATTCCCCCCAAATGAGTGGAAAAGGGGACTCCCCACAGATAGAGCTAAATGAAATAGAGCAAAGGAACTATCAGATATTGAATTCAAAACAATGGCTCTAAGGAAGCTCAATGAGCTCCACTAGCTCAAAGATAACTATGAGAAACTGCAGAGAAACTATCAGGATCTTACAGCAAACTATATCAGCCTGGAAAAGGACATAGAAACTATCAAGAAGACACAGAGGATATGAAGAATACCATTTCTGAATTGAAGAACACAGTAGAAGGAATCCAAAGCAGGCTGGATGAAACCGAAGATCAAATCAGTGAGATGGAGGATAGGGTAGAAAAAATCTCCCGGAAAAATAAGAAATGGAAAAAAGACTAAAAAAGAATGAAGAGGCATTTAGGGAAATACACGACGACCTGAAACGCAATAATATCCGTATAATAGGGATACCAGAAGGTCAAGAAGAGGAGCAAGGGATGGAGAACCTCTTTGAAAAAGTAATGATGGAAAATTTCCCCAATTTGAGGAGAGAAAAGGTCTCATGGATCCAGGAGGCACAGAGGACCTCACTCAAGAAGGACCCAAGGAGGTCCACTCCAAGACACATCATCATTAAACTAGCAACTATCAAAGACAAAGAGAGAATCCTCAAGGCAGCAAGGGAGAAGGAGATGGTAACATACAAGGGGGCCCCGATACGGCTAGGAACTGACTTCTCAACAGAAACACTACAAGCCAGAAGGGAATGGCAACAAATATTCCAAGTAATGAAAAACAAGGGCATACAACCAAGGCTGCTTTACCCAGGAAAGCTCTCGATTAAAACAGAAGGGGAAATAAGGAGTTTCCCAGACAAAAGGAGGTTAAAGAATACATCTCCACCAAAACAGCACTACAAGATATGCTAAAGGGACTGGTTTAAGAAGATGAATGAAAAGAGCGAGAAAGAGAAAAACACAGGTACAAAGAAAAAATGAATAGGTTTCTATCAGTAGTAACACTCAATGTAAATGGACTAAATATCCCAATCAAAAGATAGAGGTTAGCTGAATGGATAAGAAAATATGACCGACATATGCTGCCTACGAGAGACTCACCTTGGAGCAAATGACCTACACAGATTGAAAGTAAAGGGATGGAAAAAAAATATTCCATGCAAATGGGCAAGAGAAGAAAGCAGGGGTGCAATACTTACATCAGACAAAATAGATCTCAAAACAAAGGGCATAAAAAGAGACCCAGAGGGGCACGTTATAATACTTAAAGGAAGAATCTATCAAGAAGACATAAACATTATAAACTTATATTTTCCCAATAGGGGCACACAAATATTTAAGGAAAATCTTGGACGACTTCAAAAAATATAGACAGCAACACACTAATAGTAGGGAATTTCAACACCCCACTGTCAAAAATGGACAGATCTTCTAAACAAAACAACAATAAGGATATTGTGGAGCTGAATGACGCACTGAATCAAAGAGACCTAACTGACATATATAGAACCTTACATCCCAAAGAAGCAAAATACACATTCTTTTCAAATGCTCACGGAAGATTTTCAAACATAGACCCCATGAGAGGACACAAAGTAAGTCTCAGAAAATTGAGGAAAATTGAAATAATACCAAACTTTTTCTCAGACCACAAGGCCTTGAAACTCGAAATGAACCTCAAAGAGAAACTTCAAAAACTTTCAGACTCAAAGAAACTGAAGAGTAGACTATTAAACAAAGAATGGGTCAATAATGAGATAACAGAAGAAATCAAAAAATTTCTGGAAGCAAATGAAAATTAACATACAACATTCCAAAACCTATGGGACACAGCAAAAGCAGTCCTGAGACGGAAGTTCATAGCAATACAGGCTTACCTAAAAAGATTAAAACGTTTCAAATAAAAGACCTAACAGGACAACTTCAAGAACTGGAGAAACAACAACAAATAAATCCCACAACAAGTAGAAGGAAGGAAATAGTCAAGATTAGGGCAGAACTGAATGACATAGAGACAAAAAGAAAAATTCAGAGGGTCAACCAATCCATAAGCTGGTTCTTTGTAAGGATAAATAAAGTTGACAAGCCTTTAAGCAGACTCATCAAGAAAAAAAGGGAGAGGACCCAAATTAATAATATCAGAAATAAAAGAGGAGAAATAACAACTGATACCACAGAAATACAAAGGATCGTCAGAAACTACTATGAACAATTATATGCCAAGAAATTTGAAAATCTTGATGAAATGGACAAATTTTTAGAAAAGTATAATCTTCCAACCCTGAAGGAGGAAGAAACAGAAGGCTTGAACAGACCGATAACAGCTGAGGAAATTGAAGCAGTAATCAAGAAACTCCCAGCACACAAAAGCCCAGGGCTGGACGGTTACATAGGAGAATTTCACAAAATTTTAAGGAAGAGCTAACCCCTGTCCTTGTCAGACTATTCCAAAAAATCCAAGAGGAAGGAAGACTCCCAGACTCTTCCTATGAGGCCAGCATCATCCTGATCCCAAAACCAGATAAAGATCCTACAAAGAAAGAAAACGACAGGCCAACATCACTGAAGAACATAGATGATAAAATCCTCAACAAGATATTGGCAAACCGCATCCAGCAATACATTGAAAAGATTACCCACCACGATCAAGCGGGATTCATCCCAGGCATGCAGGGATGGTTCAATATACACAAATCAGTAAACGTGATACATCACATAAATAAAAGACAAGACAAAAACCACATGATTATCTCGATAGATGCAGAAAAAGCATTCGATAAGGTACAGAACCCATTTATGATCAACACTCTTAGGAAAATGTGAATAATGGGGCATTCCTTAACGTAATAAAGGCCATATATGAAAAACCTACAGCCAATATCATACTCAACGGGCAAAAACTGAAAGCTTTCCCACTAAAATCGGGAACATGCCAAGGATGCCCGCTCTCACTGCTTCTTTTCAACATCATATTGGAAGTCCTAGCCACAGCGGTCAGACAAGAGAAAGAGATAAAAGGCATCCATATAGAAAGGACGAAGTAAAGCTATCATTGTTTGCAGATGACATGATAGTGTACATAGAGAACCCTGTAGACTCTACCAAAAAACTCCTTAACCTAATAAGTGAATTTGGCAAAACAGCAGGATACAAAGTCAACATTCAGAAATCAAAAGCATTTTTGTACACCAGCAATGCAATAGAAGAAGAAGAAATCAGAGAAAAAATACCATTCGATATAGCAACAAGAAAATTAAAGTACCTAGGAATAAATTTAACCAAAGACACAAAAGACCTGTATGCAGAAAACTATACAACATTGAAAAACGAAATGAAGGAAGACACAAATAAATGGAAGCATATACCATGCTCATGGATTGGAAGAATTAATATCATCAAAATGTCCATACTACCCAAAGCTATTTATAGATTCCACACAATCCCTTTTAAGATACCAATGACGTATTTCACAGAAACAGAACAGACATTTCAAAAATTTATATGTAACCATAAACAACCCCGAATAGCCTCATCAATTTTAAGAAAGAAATACAAAGTAGGAGGGATCACAATACTGGACATCAAACTCTACTACAAAGCCACCATACTCAAAACAATCTGGTACTGGCACAAGAACAGACCCATAGACCAGTGGAACAGAATAGAAAGCCCAGAAATAAGCCAAGATCTCTTTGGGCATCTAATATTTGACAAAGGGGGCAGAAGCATAAAATGGAGCAAATATTTCAACAAATGGTGTTGGGAGAGCTGGACGGCTACATGCAAAAAATTGAAATTGGATCATCAGCTGACACCATACACAAAAATAAACTCAAGATGGATAAAAGATTTAAATATAATTCAGAACACCATAAAAGTCCTAGAGGGTAACGTTGGCAGGAATCTCTCAGATATCCCATGCAGCAATTTTTTCACTGATAGTCTCCTAAAGCAAGGGACATAAAGGAAAGAATAAACAAGTGGGGCCTCATCAAAAGAAGAAGCTTCTGCACAGCTAAAGAAAACATCAGCAAAATGAAAGGGGAGCCAGCAGTATGGGAAAATATATTTGCTAACAATACATCAGATAGAGATTTGATCTCCAAAATATGTAAAGAACTCACTTGACTCCACTCCAAGAAGACAAACGATCCAATCAAAAAATGGGCAAAGGACCTGGGCAGACACTTTTCCAAGGAGGAGATACAGAGGGCCCAGAGACATTTGAAAGGATGCTCAGCATCACTAGCCATCAGAGAAATGCAGATCAAAACCACCATGAGGTACCACCTCACACCGGTCAGAATGGCCATCATAAACAGGTCCACAAACAACAGGTGCTGGCAAGGTTGTGGAGAAAAGGGAACACTAGTACACTGTTGGTGGGAATGAAGACTGGTGCAGCCGTTGTGGAAAACAGTGTGGAATTTCCTCAAAAAGCTGAAAACGGAACTGCCTTTTGATCCAGTGATTCTCCTGCTGGGACTATACCCTAAGAATCCCAAAATGCCAATTCAAAAGAACCTATGCACCCCAATGTTCATAGAAGCACAATTTACAATAGCCAAGTGTCAGAAGCAACCTAAATGCCCATCAGTAGATGATTGGATCAAAAAATTATGGTACATTTAAACAATGGAATACTACACAGCCGAAAGAAAAAAGAACTACTAAACTTCGCGAAAGCATGGATGGAACTAGAGAGCATTATGCTAAGCGAAATATGCCAGGGGGCGAAACACAAATACCATATGATCTCACCTATAAGTGGAACCTATCCAACAAAACAAAGATACAAGGAAAATAAGACCAGCAACACTGAAAGGAAAAGAAACCCACAGAGACAAGAGAGATGGAGGGAGGGGGGAACCGGGGAAAAGGAAGGGAAGGGGAGAGTCGGGGAAAGTGTAGCAAGGTCTCATGGACAAAACCAAAGGGGAAGGATTTAGGGAGGGAAGGGGGAGGGGGTAGGGGAAAGTGGTGGGGGGAAGGCAGAGACAAATTTTTTGGAAAGAAATATTCACTTCAAAATAAATAAATAAATAAATGAATGAATAAATAAATACAATATATGATGCATATATAATACAGAAAAAAAAGAATCTATTAAATAGAGAAGACAATAAAATCACCCAAATTGAAGCACAGAGTAACCAAAATTTTAAAAAGAATGAAATGAGACACAATTACCTGTGAGATGTTATTAAGCAACCTTACATAACTGTGATTGAGAATAATACATAAAAATTATTTTAGAAAATATTGACCAAATTTTCCCATGTTTGATCAATATTTCCTCAATCAGCAACCTACATATTCAGGAAGTCCAGTAATTGCCACCCGCCAGCAGTATAAATACAAAGGAAGCCAAACGTAGGCACATCATAGTCTAAATGCTGGAAACCAGAAATAAAGATAAAAATTTAAAAGTAGCCAGAAATAAAAAGCACATTTATATACCAAGGAACAAAATTTAGAATTCTGTCTGACTGCTCATAAAAACATTGGTGGATAGAAGGCAATAGAAACAGAATGTTCCAAAATTCTGGGCCTTAAACTAAAAGGAATGGAGGTCTGATGGTAACATTACTGGTAGTTTGGCAGTCAGGATGGGATAAAACATTCTTTTGTGCAGACCTTTTACATACCTCCTTAAATTCTTTTGGAAAGTGGTAGGTTGCCACTGTAGTTTCTTGAGTAGGTAACATGATAAAATATAAATATGGGAGAAGAAGCATTTGCAGTTAGATACAGGAAGAACTAGAAGAGAGAGAAACCAGAGGAAGGAAAATGGAAAATTAGTTAGGAAAATGATGTCACAATCCAGGCAAGAGGTTACTTTTTTGTCAAAGTTAACAAGCACTGTACAACAGTGTCATCAAACAAGGCCAAGACCTCAGGTAGCAGCCCCAGGAACCTGATGTGTCTGGATGCTGGTGTTGACCCCCACACGGAGATGCATCCTCATACTCATCAAAGTCATGGGACCAAATGGTAGAACCCACAAAACGATGGCCCATCCATTTGCCATGAGAAATACAAATGTCAACAAAATAGAAGACTCAGAGTGGTAGATCAGCACATTTCCTCTGTGCAGGGGAGGCCAGAGGTCTTTATGGCTATGGATTCAAAGAAAGAGAATTTAGGTGATCCTGAAGAATATTCCACAGCTAAAGAAGCCTGAGCCTCCTCACCCAGAACAAAGAGAATCTTGCCATGGATACTCTACTTGGCCTAAGTTCCCTCTCTACTGTACAGTGCTTAGAAGGATCCTTTTCCACCACTATCAAGGAAGGCTGTTTTGTTATTCAGAAATGTTAACAGTGCAGGTCTGGTTGCTATCCAGCGTTGTTCATCCGAAAGCCATGCTGCCTCTTTAAGCAATTAATTCTCCCCTCTGATCTAATCCATATGACTTTGAAAGTTTAATTCTCAAACAGGAATCTCATTTCAACAATTTAAGTTTCAAAGTTGCCACCTCATTGTGGCCTCCAGGAATGACAGCAATATTGATCCCTATTACAGTGGATATAAGAACAATGGAGAAAGAGCAAACAAAAGAAGCTGTTAGCACAGAGTTAAATGCAGAATCAAATAAGGGTTGATCCAGAGAAACAAAGATTTTAGAACAAAATAAACTGCTTTTGTCAGCACCAAAATCCTAGTCAGTACCAAAATGTCTTGCCTTTCTAAAACACTGAGAAAACAAGTTAAGTGCATAATGGCAAATCAGATAAGGATTGATGAAGAGAAAAAAACGGAATAGATTTGAGAACAACAACAACAAAAACTGTTTTTGCCAACCGCAAAATCCTATTCAATACCAAAATGCTTTGCCTTCCAAAAACACTGAGAAAACATTTGTGGAATGGAAATGGAGTGGGAACTGAAGTTCCATCAACTCAGGTCTTGTAAATCCTCTGCAAATTTCAGGAAGTACTCAAGTTGCTCACCATCCCAATGGCAGGCAGTACAGACTAAAGGTAGGAAAGGCCCATAGAATTCTGTTGGAGTAAAAATAATTGAGGCAAGGTAGGAATATATGCAGATTTAAGTGATTTGGAGACTCAAAGCTGTCTCCCCAAGAAACTTTTATCAAAGGGTTGGTTATTACCTAGATTTAAACAGGTCAGTATGAATTACTTTGCTATTCATTCTAAACAGTTCTAAGAACAAATACTTCCAGACTGAATATAGTGCCTTTATACCTCTTGTTCATTTATATCCAATTCTGAAATAAGTACCTCTATTTTATAGATGAGGAAATAGAGGCTCGGAGAGGTTAAGCAACTTTCCCAATACTAACTTGTGTTTCCCAAGTAACAATGGCAGAGCCAAGCACCTGAACCATAGCAACCTAGCTCTTGTGTTCATGCTCCTATCCACTGTGCCATACCTCTCTCATGTTGTGCCAGGCCCAAAACCTCAGATCTATAAATCTCAAGCCCACCTGAGCAACAAGGAAAGAACTAAGGAAATGTTAAAGCAGAACCAGTATCCTGTTTGGCCTGAGACCCTTTTTCTAAGTGGACTAAATGGCCTCTGTCTCCAGAACTTACCCCAGAACCAATGCTACCTCATATATGTTCCATGCATGGCATGGCCAGAGCCAGGCTACATGAAGGAGCAATGTAAGAAATATATAGCTTGTCTGTCTTTGATAGTATGTTAGCTTGTGGATGTGAGGTCCCTGAACTAAGATGAAGTTCTTTTCTCTTAGCACACCTAACTTGGCAGATGCTAGCAATATAGCTGAGCAGATGTTTTCCCTCGAGAATCTGTTTTCAATACCTTATGATGAAGAATTACTTTCAGAGAATAAACAAATGTACATATGTGAAAGCTCCAGCAAGACAAAAACATTTATTTTAGATGAGGGATAAATGTTCTGTGCTTTGGAAAATAGATATCAGACAGGTTAGAAGTTACTCAAGGATTTATTTTCAAGTGCCATTTCTATTTGAGTTTTTTCACTGTCCTTTCCTGCTTCCAGAAATTGCAACTTAGAACATAATTCTGGATTTTATCATTTATTTCCATCAATGTAGTTTGCATCAAACTGACAATAGACATTTTTATAAACCAAGGATGCTAAATGTGCTTATATAACATATTTTTGCAGTGCTTAAATTTAAACCAGAGAGAAAATAGGTAACTAGTATATAACAATGTTTCTTTCTCTGAACATTTTGTAAGTTTTTCTATTGGTTTATTGTTTGGCTTCCTTTTTTTAATGGCCAAATTATTCCCAGAGGTACCAAGATGCTCATGCAATTCCTTTCAATGTTTACAAATTGTTATGACTAATCAAGCTTATCTGTCTCAGAAGTATATTATGGAGTTACTAACATTATCTTATTCAATAATTATATTTCATTCTTGACTTACATTGTCCATTCGGTTGCTGTTTACATGGTAAATAATCTTAGTACTGTGAGCTTCTATGAATAAGGAAAAGGCAAGTGGGATGTATGTATTATATAGTCATTTTTTTTTTTTTGCTTTGCTAAGGAGCTTGGATTTTATTCTGTAGGTGATGGGGATTCACCAAAGGTTTTATTTTAATTTATTTTTAATTGAATTTATTGGGGTGGCATTGTTAATAAAATTATATAGGTTTCAGAGGTACAATTCTATAATTACAATTCCATAATATATCATCTGTATATTGTATTGTGTGTTCACCACCCCAAGTTAAATCTCCACCATTTATCCCCCTTTTACCCTCTTCCACTTTCCCCCAACTCCTTTCCCTCTGGTGATTACCATACTGTTGTTTGTGTCTATGAGTTTTTTTTTCTTTGCTTAATCCCTTTATCTTTTCACCCAACCCCATTCCCCTCTGACAGCTGTCAATCTGTTCTCTATATCTATGAGTCTGTTTCTATTTTGTTTGCTGGTTTATTTTGTTCATTAGATTCCACATATAAGTGAAATCATATGGTATTTGTCTTTCTCTGACGTGCTTATTTCACTTAGCATAATACTCTCCAGGTCCATCCATGCTGTCACAAATGTTAAAATTTCCTTCTGGTCAATTTCACATTTAAATTGGCTATGTGGGCCCTGGCTGGTGTGGCTCAGTGGATTGAGTGCCGGCCTGCTAATCAAAGGGTCGCTGGTTTGACTCCCAGTCTAGGGCATATGCCTGGGTTGTGGGCCAGGTCCCCAGTAGGGGGCGCACAAGAGGCAACCACATATGTGTGTTTTTCTCCCTCTCTCCCCTCCATCTATTCTCAAAAAATAATAAATTTTTAAAATAAATAAATAAAAATCTATGTGAGTCCCAAAAGACAGGTCTCCAAAACATGTGATTATTACCTTATATAGCTAAGACTTTGCATATATGATTAAGTTGTAGATCTTGAGATGGGGAGATTATTCTTGATTACTCTCAAGTGTCCTTTTATTTTTCCTTTTTACTGAATTTATGGGGGTGACATTGGTTATCAAAATTATACAGGTTTCAGGTGCACAATTCTATAACACGTCATCTGTACACCATATTGTGTGTTCACCACCTCAAGTCAAGCCTCCTTCCTTCACCATTTATCCTCTCCATACCCTCCTCCACCTCCACTTACCCTTTATCTCCCAGTGTCACCACACTGTTGTTTATGAGTTTTCTCTCTTTTTTTACCCAATCCCTCCATTTCCCCACTGAGCCCTCTGCCCCCAATAGCTGTCAGCCTGCTTTCTATATATATATGATTTTGTCTCTATTTCCCTTGTTAGTTCAACTTATCCTCAAGTATCTTATAAGAGAGTCAGAGGGAAATTTGACACACATTGAAAAGGAAAAGACAATGTGATCACAAAAGCATATAATGGAATGATGAAGTCACAAACTAAGGAAGATTGCCATCCATCAGAAGCTAGAAGAGGCAAGGAATGAATTCATCCCTAGAGCTTCTAGAAAGAGCTTGGCCCTGCCAGAACCTTGATTTCAGTCCAGTAAAATTTATCTTGGACTTCTGGCTTCCAGAAATGTGAATGAATACATTTCTGTTTTTACAAGCCACCAAGTTTGTTGTAATTTGTTATGGCATCCACAGAAAACTAATACACTATGTTTCTATGGGTTCATATAAGTCAATTATTTGGACCCCAGTGTATTTATTGACAAATACAATATTATATGCATTAGGTAGATCACCATATTAGACTACAAGAACATTTTAACCCATCTATATTCAATTGCAGAATGCAATGGAGATGTTAAGTTTTTTTTCTTTTCTCTAGCAAGAGAAAAGTGAAAAATCAATTCCCTCAGGAGGTGTCCAAAAGCTCAGAAGCCAGATAAAATGGGTATTATCATATATATTATGTTTTAAAAGTTTAAGGGTAAACCCTGGTCAAGTTGCTCCATTGGTTGGAGCATCATCCTATACACCAAAATGTTGCAGGTTCCATCCCCAGTCAGGGCACATACTTAGGTTTAGTGTTAAGTCCTCTGTTTGGGGAGTGCATGGGAGGCAACCAACCGATGTTTCTCTCTCCTCTTTCCTCTCTCTCCCCCACTTTCCCTACCCCCCTCTCTCCACCCTCTCAAAAATCAGTAAACATATCCTCAAATAAGAATTAAAAAGTTTAATAGTAAAAGGTACCCAACTTCCAGGCTATGTATTCTCCAAGGAACAAATGAGAATCAAAGCATAGGCCTCATTAGCTGGTAGATGGGTAAGCCTGTCCTGACCATCTAGGGGCCAGTTAGAATCTTATGGAGAGCAGGATTATGAATGTATGTGAAGTGTGAACAACTATCATAGGGTGCACATGATTGGCTCCACATTGCAGTCATGACACGGCCTCCCAAGAAAGGCTCATGGCATCTATTTCCAGAATTTGGTCAAGTTCTCATTGCATCAGTAAATAAACATCTCCCATGGACTATGCAGGATGAGTGTTCAAAAACATGTTATTGTTTCCAGAAGCATAAATGATAGTAAAGTGGTCAGGCTCAGCTCTCTCCTCACTTGGGTATGAAAGCCAGGCTGACTCCCAGTTGCCCTGTGTAAGCCCTTGTATTCCAAGAGTATTTGTGTGAGGATGGCATGGGAGAGATGAAGAAAAAGAGTCCTAAGAGCAAGAAAGATAAACTTGACTTCCAAGGAATGTGGTCATGTGAAGTTAAATAGAAATATATAAAAGATATGTCATATTTACACCATGTTTGTAGCATATATGATGTGAGTTACAACTATTAACAAAAACAGTGAAGCCCATGAAGATTAACAGTTGTTTAAAGAATATTAGGGACAAATTCATTCTAATTGCATGGTAAGTTCCCTAGAAAACATCTCTGCTTTAGTAAGTAATGGAATGGAAAGGAGTTGACTTTTTCTGCTAGTCTTGGCACTAATATCTTGTTAATCCTTATCATCCTTTTAAGATTTATATGCACTTCTCAATCACTCATTGTCTTCCAAGGTAGGGGATAACAGGCATCTTTGTCATATACTTGTAAGTACAAATCATCTACAAAGTAAGGGGTGATAAATAAAAAAACTTTCTGTAAAACTAACCCTTGATTATTTGGCCAGCCAACATGCTAACATTTGGTGGGGACATGGAAAGAAGGTTCTTGGCATCGTAATATTTTGCACTTCTTTGCCCCTCTCTAGATATTCCTCACTCTCTTTGCTATCAGCTAAGGCATGTTCATTCTATAAGTGTTGAATGAGACAGAACCTAATACAGAAAACTGAACTTAGGACAGATAAGATGAGAAGTAATATGTAGTGTACATAACATAAAAAGCTTTTGTAAGGTCTAGATATAACTGATAACATCAAGAATAAGTTCTTTTCCAAAGGAATCTCAGAAATTATAGAGTAGCCAGTCAGGTTTCTACATTTGCAAGAAAACAATATTAATAATAACATAGGAAGAAGCTCATAAATGTTCATTCTTCCTTAAACTGCATATCAGCAATTGGTGCATAACAACTTTACAGAATTTATCAAATGTATCTGCCTAAGGCCGTCTAGGTTCCCTCTTATTGTATTCACTTTCATTGGTTTTTAAATTGACCTTCCTGTAAAAATAATTTGACCCATCTTTAATATTACCATAAATTGGATAGAGAGGGATAAAAAGAGACAAACCATGAACAGGGAAGCTGCAACCCTGAATAATATATAAAGATAAACTGAAATGTAAATGATATTATAACTCATAAAGCAACTGGCTCAAAGAAGAGATGATTCTGAAAAGCTTGGGTAATCATTCACAAGCAAGGGAATGCCCATACTACAGCAGAAGAAATTCTTGGAATCCATACTTATCAGGATCTTGGAAGCCCTGTTCTATGGATGTGGATATCTCTATCCACAGTCCTTATAGGATAATAAGGTTTGTCTGGGTTTAGCAGCTGGGGTATGGTTCAGGTTGGATTTACTGTGATTACTATGGAAATGTACAAACTTTCAATTATGAATGTGGTCACTACAGACAAATTTTGTCACAAGCAACCAGAGGCTGAGGTCCCTATTGTGAGCCAAGCTATTCTGAAATGTAGAGGGGTTACAGACATCTTCAATCAAAGACCCACACTTCAGATAACCATGAGGTTACCTAACCCCAATCATACCCCTAAATTTGAACAATGTATATAAGTCCCTTTGTTATTGGAGAAGCCTCATACTAATTGGGTCTCTTTGCCTCCAAGGTCATGATTGATGGTTGTAAGAGAACCATATATTTTTATTATCTTCTTGACATAAGTGTAAAACCCTCTTCACCTAGGGCTCTTAGCAGTTGTGTTTTGCAAAATTGAGTTGTGGGTTTTTCTATTCTTCGTGAGGTTTAAGTAACCCATCAGTGGATAGAGTGGTCATCCAGGTCCCTCAAAATCTCTTCTATCAGAAATTCTCACTTTTTCCCAGATTTCCCTCCAAGGATTATAGACCTTAGCAGGTTCCAAAAAAGCCACCCTTTAGTGGCAGAAGTCAGAGAAGTGGGATTGTGGGGTCATCAAGAATTAAAGGGGAATAAAAATGCAGGAACAGATGGTGGTGATATCATACCAAGAAATTATTAAAGCCAGCTCTGAACAACCAGAAAATTTTGGGTTGCCTAGAAACTTAAAGGGAACATGGGACTTAACTCAGGCAGTAAGAACTCTTAGCTGATATAAACAGTACAAATCAGTATTATTATGGTAAATAATCAATTATCATCATCATCACTTTCATAGTACTATGTCTCAAGCACTGTCTTAAGTAATTTATACATATTGATTCACTTAATCCTTACAAGATGCCTATGAAGTAAGTCTTATATTATTTCCACTTACAAATGGGGAAACTGAGTAAGTAGTTAAATAATTTACACAGCTCGTAAATGTTTGCACATATATTTTACTCAACAAATGGCTGTTGAAGTATCAATACTCAACAAATGACTGTTGAAGTACCATAGCTCAGATGCATGAGAGTAGTGAAGCAGGCTATACAGTTTAATTGATAACATACTTTAAAAATTTAAATAGAAAATCAATTTATTGACTATATGTAAACCTATGGTAGCCACAGTGTCTACACATTCTTCTTGTCTAGTAGCTATTCAGTCAACAAGTATTTGATTATCTACAATGGGCAGACATTATGGTGAACCTGAAAATATTGCACCCTGATACG
This sequence comes from Pteronotus mesoamericanus, assembly GCF_021234165.1. Lineage (NCBI taxonomy): Eukaryota > Metazoa > Chordata > Mammalia > Chiroptera > Mormoopidae > Pteronotus > Pteronotus mesoamericanus. The sequence goes on from NW_026555072.1 coordinate 8,167,382, forward strand.
AACTGATGACCATAATTGTCTAACTCTCTCTGAGTGATCATAATAATAGTCATAACTAGTTGCAAAGAGTAGATATTAAATATCTACTCTTAGATATCATTAAGGCTATCATTAAGAGCGAGACTTGCCCCCCCCAACATTTAACAATGTCCTCAAACTCTTTCAAACATTCATATATTTAGGTCTTAAAATTAATGCTACAGTCATCTGACTAATTAATGGTATCCCTGGCTGGTATAGCTCAGTGGATTGAGCACAAGCCTGTGAACCAAAGGGTTACCAGTTTGATTCCCAGTCAGGGTACATGTCTGTGTTGCAGGCCAGGTCCCCAGCTAGGGGCGTGTGGGAGGCAACAACACATTGATGTTTCTCTCCTTCTATTTCTCCATCCCTTTGTCTAAAAATAAATAAATAAATTTTTTTTGAAAAGTTGAATGGTAGTATATCAGTCTAGCATTGATAGAGTTTATAAATTAGAGAGCACCAATTGCTTTGTGATTTAAGAATTAATGATAATCTTTTAAATTCACATTGAAACATTAAAATTTTAAGCAGGCAAACCAAAAAACTTATGTAGACAAAAATATAATCAGACTACAAGACCTCAATACTAGTTTTTAAACTTATTGTTATGGAAAATGTCCAGTAAACAGACTACTGTAATAAACCTCATGTAACCATCATCCAGCTTCAACAACTACAACATTCTGCCATTCTTGTTTCATCTGATTTCCTCTCTGTTCCCCACTCAGTTGTTATTTGTACACAGTTCTTTATAGAGGTAAAATTTATGTACATTAGAAAGCAAAAATCTTAACTGTGTAATTTGGACAAATATGTATATCTCTGTAACCCATGTCCTCTATCCACATATAGAACATTTTCGCCACTTCAAAGAGTTCCCTTGTGTCCACTCCCATTCAGTTTACACCCCTAATCCAAAGACAGCCATTATTGCGCTTTTTTCACCAAACATTAGTTTTGCCTATTGTAGAATTTCATAAGTAGAATTATTTAATATATACTCATTACTTTTTTGTGTCTGGGATCCTTCCCTCAGCATGTTTCTGAGATTCATCAATGATGATATGTGTACCAGTAGTTAAATCCTTTTTTTTTTTTTGCTTACTATTATTCTACTATATGAAAAACACATTTTATTTATCTACTGTTAAAGTTGTAAATTTGAATTGTTTCACTTTCAGGAGCATTGTAAATATACCTAGATGAAAACATAGGCAGTAAAATTTCAAATATATCACATAGCAATATTTTTGCCAATATATTTCCTAGGGAAATGGAAATAAAGAAAAAAAAACAAATGTAACTACATTAAATTAAAAAATTTCTTCATGGCTAAAGAAAACTTCTTCAAAATGAAAAGGGAACCAATTATAGATCAAACAGGAGTTTAATCTACAAAATATATAAAGAACTCGTGACTCAACACCAAGATGACAAACAATCTAATTTAAAAATGGGCAAAGGATCTGAATAGACACTTCTCCATGGAGGACATACAGATAGCCCATAGGTGTTTGAAAAACTGTTCAATATCTCTAGCCACCAGAGAGATGCAAATTGAAACTACAATGGGATATCACCTCATTCCTACCAAAATGGTCATTAATAAATCAACAAACAAGTGCTGGCAAGGATGTAGAGAAAAGGGAACCCTTGTGCACTGTTGGTAGGGATGCAGACTGGTGCAGCCACTGTAGAAAACAGTATGGAATTTCCTCAAAAAATTAAAAATGGAACTACCTTTTCATCCAGCAATTCCACTGTGCAGAATATGCAGTAAGAATCGCAAAACATTGATCCAAAACAATGTATGCACCCTATGTTCATAGCAGCACTATTTATAGTAGCCAAGATTTGGAAACAGCCTAAATACCCATCAGTAGATGAGTAGATTAAAAAAACTTTTACATTTACACAATGGAATACTATGCAGCAGAAAAAAGGAGTTCCTACCTTTTGTGACAGCATGGATGGAACTGGAGAGCATAATGCTAAGGGAAATAAGCCAGTCGGTGAAATACAAATACCATATGATCTCACTTATAAAAGGAACCTAATGAACAAAATAATGAGCAAAATAGAACTAGAGGCATGGGAATATGGAATAGACTGACAGCTGTAGAGGGAAAGAGGGAGGTGGGCACTCTTTGAAAGAAGGTGGATGGATTAGTCAAAAACATATATGAAGGACCCATGGACATGGGCAAGTGTGTGGGGATTGATTTGGAAGTGGGAGATGGGCTGGACAGTGTGGGATGAAGCTGAAAAAATTGGGACAGCTATAATAGAATACACAATAAAACATTAAAAATCTAAGGTTTCTATAAACATTGTTATAAATTTTTTGTACTTAAACTTGTGCTTTTATTTCTCTGGGGTAAATAACCTAGGAGTGGAATTCTTAGGTTAAAGGGCAAGTAACAAACTATTTTACAATATGTAAATGAACTCTCTTGTTTCCCACAAGTTGCACTTGCAATTGTTCTTATGACAAAATCAAAACATGGTTTTGAATTATTTTCCAGGACAGAGACAGTCCCTTAAGAATATACCTTTGTAGTACTCAGGAGTGACATGTTATATAAAGGCATTACCCACTAAGAATATGAATTTTGTGGTAAAATCCCAGGGTGACTCTAATACTTACAGAGAATTGCATTTTTAAAAACAAGCCTTATGAAAGATGTTTTGCAAATAATTATTGAATTTTATTCACTTTCAATGAGATTTTCTTCTCTTTTTATTGAATTTATTAGGGTGACACTAGTTAACAAAATTATACAGGTTTCAGGTGCACAATTCTACAACACATCATGTATATACACTGTATTGTGTGTTCACCACCCCATCAAGCCTCCGTCCATCACCTTCTATCCCCCCATATACTCTTTCCCCTCCCTTTACCCATACTCCTCCCAGAAATCACTACACTGTTGACCATGTCCATGAGATTCTCTTTTTTTAAAATTTGTTGCTCAATCCCTTCACCCCCCAACCCCACCCCCTGACAGCTGTCAGCCTGCTCTCTCTCTATGAGTCTGTCATTATTTTGGTTGTTCAGTTTGTTCATTAAGTTCCTCATATGAGTGAAATCATATGGTATTTTCTTTCTCTGACTAGCTTATTTCACTTAGCACAGTGTTCTCCATGTGCTAAGGGTAAGATTTTCTTCTTTTTTATGGTCAAGTAGTATTCCATTGTGTAAATCTACCACAGCTCTTTTATCCATTCATCTACTGAGGGACACTTGGGCTGCTTCCAAATCTTGGCTATTGTAAGTAATGCTGCAATGAATATGAGTACATATAGTGTTTCAAATCAATGTTTCAGGTTTCTTCAGATAAATACCCAGAAGTGGAATCAGGTAACTTTATACTGCTTTCCACAGTGTCTGCCCCAATATGCACTCCCACCAAGAATGCAGTGTTTCCTTTTCTCCACATTCTCGCCAACACTTGTTTGTTGATTTATTGATGATAGCCATTCTTACAGGCATGTAAGATATCTCATTTTGGACAAAATGGATATATTCCTAGAAATGTACAATCTTCCAAAACTGAATCAGGAAGAATCAGAGAATCTGAATAGAAAGATTATGAGCAGTTATCAAAAAAAAAAAAAAAACTTTCAACAAACAAAAACCCTGGACTGGATGGCTTTACAAATGAATTTTACCAAACATTCAAAGAAGAACTAATATCTCTCATCTCATTCTCAAACTATTCCAAAAAATTCAAGAGGAGGGAAGACTCTCAAGATCATTTCATGAGGTCAGCATTATCCTAACTCCAAAACCAGATAAAGAAACTGAAAAGAAAGAAAATTTATAGGCCAATATCCCTGATGAACATAAATGTTAAAGTCCTCAACAAAACATAACTTAAGTTTACTTTTCACAAGAATAAGCAACTGATACAGTAAATATTAAAAGATTTGGGTATTAGCACAGAAGGATAAGAAAGAATAGTTTTAAGGATTTAGGCTCAGGGAAAAGGTTCTTCCATGTCACCCACCAGGAGTTATATAAAGAGTGTATGTTTTATATGCTTTGACCTGTGGCAAAATGTTTCTCTTGGGAGCCTCTTCTGTGGGGTGATAGAAAGGTTGAAGAGGAGAAGTTGGTTCTGGTATTAGAGAATTTAATGAGTCCAGGTTATGAGTTATCACCATTTCTAGATTCCCATACATTTTAAAATAGATTTACAAAGTAAAATAGATTTACTTTCTAATACTAGCCCTTCTCTACTGACTTTCAGGCATAGCACACAGTCATCTAGAAAAGGTACCATTTTCCTGTTAAGTGAAAAAATCTTAAGAGTATAAGAAGGTCTACCACATAGAGTTTTGCAAAGCCCCAGAATATACAATGACATATATATGTATATATATATATATATATATATATATATATACACACACACACACATATATATACATATATACATATATATACACACATACACACACATAGATACATATCTATATATAGGTATATAAATATTCTGTCCAGAAAGTATCCATCCATGTACTATGAAAAATAGAGACATTATTGAAGAAGATACAAGATACAAGAAACTATGTACATAGGACAATAACACATCAGTCCCCTTCAAAGTTATGACCCTTGAGGAACTATGATTCATTAATAGTGGTTTGATACAACTGCAGCACAATGTTCCTTCTGCTCTGGTAGTAGAAGCCACAGAATGAATTTTGCCATGACATGTTTCATGCCAATATCCTATGTCAAAATCTTAGACACAGTATTTTTTTGAATCCCCAGATCAGCTTCTAGTTCTCATACTGTTAGTTGCATATCTTTGTTGATTGCAGCCCATACACATTCAACATTCTCAGGAGTTCTTCTTGTTGTAGGCCTTCCAGAATGTGGATCAGTTTCAACAGATTTTCAACTATCTTTGAAGTGTTTATGCTACACTTTTATTTGTGCTGCACCCATTGCATCCTCTGAAAGCCTTCTGAATCATCCAAATACTTTTCGCAGAGGAATGTTTAAGCTTAGCACAAAACTTGATGCAGATTCATTGCTCTACTCGCTCAGTAATTTTGAATATGACAGCCACAGAGTATACATGCTCATTGAACAGCATCTACCACCCCCACTGACTAGTATAGTGAAGTCGTCATTGTTCATGCATGTACATTCCAGTCCACTCCTTGGCTGCCAGGTTACATCAATGTAGCACAAATTGTTCTCATTATATTAATGATGGCTGGATTTTTTTCCAGACAGACCATATACAGGGTCCAGCAGAAGTAACGCCTGTCTGAGTGTGGTTGGTAGGGTGATAATATGGGTGTAGTAATTTATAGTTTTAATTTGAACATTTCACCTAAAATGTCATTCAGTGTGCTTGAGTGTGATATTATTATATTACTGAATTACATGCTTATGATTTTCTAATAAAAGATTATGTAATAAAAAGAGGCATTATTTGTGCCAGACCCTGTATATATACACATGAGGTGGCATAGGTCCTGAAGGTCCCTATTCAGGCAACAGCTATGGTGAGGGCCGGGCTCTTGTCCCGCAGAGCCCATCCTAGGGTCATCACGGATGCGGAAATAAAATAAGTCATCCCAGACACTTTTCTCTCAATCTGCCAAGGAAAGGGGTGACAATTCCCTCTAGTGGAGAAGGCCCCTGCACGTCTTAGGAAATAATCCCAGACACTCTCGTGAAAGCCCCCCTCATGGAGGCACCCGAGCATGGAGAGCCTGAGCTGGGAAGAGGCTACTCCCCTTTTCTTTGGAGCTTGGCACTCATTTAAATCCTGACTACTTAACCACTTAATTGCTGGAGACTTCCTAATCACATTTGAAAGTGGTGGGAGAGGAGAGAGTCTGGGAAATCTAACACTTTTGCTCCAAGCTGGATTCTTGCTTTCTCGTCTCAAGAACTAAACCTAGGTAGGAATGTGCCACAGGAATGGGACTGTGAATGCTTTTACAGTGTGCCTCTTATTGCGTGGACTTTTGCTTGCGGCTGGCAGGAAACCTAGTGTTCTGTCCCAGTCTATGTCCAGCTTATCCTTTCATGGGAGACTTTTAGCAGTGAGCACCCTTATGGCTTTTAAGTGCTCAACCAGTGCCCGTGAGTGTGGGGCCAAAACTCTCAAGGGAGAGAAAGCAAGATCCTGCAAGGAGTGTTTGGATTCGGATTGAACTGTCAGATGTTTTCTGAGGCAGGGAAAAAACTGGGCAGGAAATCGAATGGACCCGATGGCCCTAACAAATGGGCACAAAAAATGGTCCTAAAATAAATTCCCCTTCCCTTGAAACTACACACTCACAGCCTTACCATCAAGCGATGGTGCTGCTGAGTCCCTTACCGGGGATGAAAGTCACGCTGAAACTTCCGTCCAGTAGGTTTGTTGTCCATGACGGTGGCTCATAGCTGCTTGGCTGATCCAGGTCCTAAAGGTCCCTGTTCAATGCCAGCTGAGGTGGAACAGGTCCTGAAGTCCCCACATTGGGCACAGCTGAGGCAAAGGGCAGACTCTGTCCTGCAGATGCTGCTCTGGGTTGTCATGGGTGGGGAAATAAATAAAGTCATCCCAGAGACTTTTCTCTCCATCTGCCAGGGGAAAGGGTGGCACTTCACTCTAGCCGAGAAGGCCCCAAGCCCCTGTGTCCAAAGGCTTTTATTGAAAACCATATGTGCAGGGGTAGACAGCATGGATGTAAAGCTCATCAATCAATGCCAAAAGGCTATGTTTACAGAAAACAAATAGAGATTACAGATAACAGTTGAAGGAACACAAGAGATTTGCCTCAGGTCGGGGTCTGTGAATAATGTAAATATCCTTCTCAGCATGAGCCAGTTATCGTAGCTTTTGAGGGAAGAACAAAGCATGCTTCAAGGAACTTACTTTTAGGCCTGATTTCCCCCTGGGAACCGCCTAATCCAGTCTAGGGCTGAACCTGCCTTTAGTATTGTTTTAAGCCTGAGCCAGGCAGGCGAGGCAGAGCTGCCAAGAGATAAGGAGACTTCTTTCAGATAGAATGAGGACTCTAGCCATATCACAGTCGAGGGGTGAGGGTCTTTTGCCTTTTCTCTGTGTCCCCCAAGTTCTTCCCTGATGCCCATGCAACTGTGCCTGTCTTAGGTTGCCCCTTCCATCGAGGGGTCTTACCCGTCATTGACTAACCAGCCATCCTCCAGGGTCAAGCAGGGGGATGTAAGGGAGGCAGGGACTGTGCCCCTTCCAGGGGGGACTGGTTTTGTCTCCTCAGTGGCCTATTTTCCAAAGGCCTCCTTGCTTAACTCCAGCCTCGGGGCCCTCTCACCTGTTGGTGAGACTATAGTCCCTGAAACCAGGCAGGACAGTTCCCAACATACACACACACACACACACACGTATATGTATATGTATATGTATATGTATATGTATATGTATATGTACATGTGTGTGTCTTGTGGAGTTTTGTAGTATACAGTCTGCACAGACATCCATGGTGTACAAGATGATATATATGAGGAAGCAAATACATACAGAGTCCCATTAATTAAACTAGATTGATTTAGCATAACTTATTATTCATGGTCTTCCTTTACTTTGTAAGTAATTTCACAGATAGTTCAGCCACTCAAATCCTAGCCTCAATCCTTAGACCTCATTTAGGTTTTGATTTATTAGTTCTTCTACATCTTTCTCCTATATTCTTAGACCAAACCTGAAATTTTTTCTTCTACTTCTTACCTGACTAAGGTTCAGGTCCTTCAATTTGGCTTCTCTTTGCCAAAAGTTATCTTTGTTGGGCAATTTTCCCCAAGTTTTCAGTTTTGTGAATTTCTGTAAACTGGTTTTTCTCTGCTTATTGGCTATGAAGCTTTCCCAATGGAAAATGTTTATAAGAAACCAGATACAATGGTCACAAGTAGCTATTTTTACTCAGTTTTCCTTCCATTGCCTTGTGCTTTAAACATTGAAGTTTGAACTGATAAGCTTACCTCCCACTACAGTAGTAAAATATTCCCTATTAGTACAAAATATGGCACATGGGGTGAAAACCAAAGGCAATAAATAATGAACTGCATTGCAGACAGAGTACTATCTAGGCCTGTTTTCTCATCTACAGAACAGATTAAAAATCAACAAATCCATAACTTGAATGTTTCATCAGAGTCCCCTGAGGATATTTCAAAAATATGTTCTCAGACTCCACCCCCAGAATATTCTGTTTTATTTTATCTACAGATAGGGCCTCTGGATTTGCATTTTTAAAACCCACTGTCTCTCTAACAGATATTTTTATTTTCATACCATAAACACAATGGGCTTGTCAAAGGAAAGCAGGTAACTTTGGGTCTAGCAAACACGGAATAAACATACTCTATTTTATCTCTCTACTGATTATAACTAAAAACACTGCACAAAACATAAAGAAGCTATCAGAAGACTATGACAGAATAAGACCAGATGAAGTATACAAAGTTCAGTACTCAAAGGACAACCCAGGAATAAGTTGCCTGAGTTTTTTTTCCAGCCACCTATATCCTGCCTTAATCTCTGTAGCAGCTCCAAACATTGCTAACAGGAACAAATAAAGTCATATCCAGGCACTTCCTCTAGCCAGAGAAGCAGCAATGATGGTCAGTGTCAAACTCCTATGACTTTCCAGCATGGGCAGCAAAACAAGAGTCCCTTGCACCCAGCAAGACGGAGATGTGCCCAAGCCATTTTGAGTGCCGCAAAGAAAAGGCAATCTCATCTCCCATAGGTATGGTAGAGGCTGTATCTATGGTATAGAAGAACCCTTTTTGACTCTCCATGCAGTATACTGAGCTTAAGTAGTTACAATGTAGATGACAGTGTCAGCCCCAGAGGCTTTGTTATCACTACATTGCCCCAAGTTAGGCCCAGTCACAATATGTGCATAAAAATGCAAGGACATTAAATCTGTAGCTTTCTATCTATAACTCTAGGGAAAGGATCTCTGGGTATCAGAGAAAACTGCTGAGATGATGCAGTAGAAAAAGGAATTTTTAAATCTCTATATGAAGTACTAACTCAATTCCTAACTACTCATGTGTGAAACCAGCTGCAACAAACATAGCAAAAGCTTTTAAACTCAACTACACTATAGATCAGTGCCCAGGTACAAGACTAGCACTAAAGATGTGCAAAGGGGTGCAAACCAGAAGAGCATTACAATGGCTTTGAAAAATAAACTGTCATTGGAATCATAGCCCACAGAAACTGGTTCAGGACTTGAACTCTCAATATAACAATATTGACTGCTTGCTAAAACAAAAAATTTTTTATGTGAATCAGAGTCTCATGATACAGTATTCAAAATATCCAAATACAATCCAAAATTACTCAACATACAAAAAATCAGACAAATCTGAAAAATTGCCAAGGAAAAGTCAATCAAGAAAACTAAACCTTGACATTAAAAAAAATGTTGCAATTACCAGACAAGATTTAGAGCAGCTGCTATGACCACACTGTAAGATGTAAAGAGGAAAAATCTTGAAGAAAATAGAAAGAGATAAGTTCTCATCTGAGTAAAAGAAGCTATAAAAATGAACCAAATGAAAATCTTAAAACTGAAAGCTACAATAACAAATAGTATATTGGAAGGGCTTGATAGAAGAATGGAGATGACACAGGAAAGAATTAGTGAGCCTGAAGATACATCAATGGAAACTATGCAATACAAAAAATAGAAATTAAAAAGGCAGAGCCTCAGAGGCCTTTGGGACAATATCAAAGGGGCTAATATTCATATTATCAAATTTTCAGTAGAGGAGGAGAAAGAAATATTTGCAGGAAAATATTTCAATAAACAATAGCTGAAACCTTTATTTTTTAAACCATTATATGAAATTTTAAAGAAACTTATTTATTAAGAAGATAAAAGCTACGAATGATAAAATGGCAATAAAGACATATCTATCAACAATTGAATATAAAAAACAAACTAAGCAAACAAGAAGAACAGAGACAGAATCATGAGTATGGAGAGAGTTTTGATGGTTGCCAGATGGGAGGAGAGCATGGGTGAAGAAGTGGGGGGTTAAGAAGTACAAGTAGGTAGTTACAGAATAGCCTTGGAGGTGTAAAGTACAGTATAGGGAATGGAATAGCCAAAGAACCTATAAGGGCCAAGTCAATAAACATGTATAAAGGACCCATGGACAAGGACAGTGGAGGGGGGAAGGACTGAATGTGGGAGTAGTCAGGTGGGCAAGGCAGGGGAGAGCAATGGGGAAAAAACTGAGACAACTCTAATTGAACAATAAAAAAATGTTCTTGTGAGAAACATGTTACCTATTTGACTTCCCTAGGTAGCTTAAATTGTACCACCCACTACCACATTCATGTGTGAACAGCCCTAATACCACATTACTCTGCCTTCCTTCTCTCCTCATTATAAAGTGGATTGAGCCAAAGATGTACTTCTACAGGACCCAAGGGAAACCAGTACATGTGACCTGGGTTGGACTAATCCTGGCTGCAGGGGTGTGTGGGTGCTAACAATCTGGCAAACTGTCCAGCCCATCTCCTTGGCTACAGTGATTAGTTTACTCTCAACCCAGGGGCTCAACCTGAGCAATGAGAGTCTTTTCTGGGATTTTCCATTCAGAAGTTTGAGGAGACTACTATTGCTGGTCTGATGGCCGAGCTGGAAGCATGTGAGGGTAGATCTTCTGGTGGATATGTTGAGAGTACCTCACTTGCTATTCTATGAGAATCTCAGGGTGAATTCTGATAATGCAAAAAGTATGGTGAAGAAACAGGATGAAGGAAGAAAAGAAAGGGGGAAAGAGAGAAAGAGAGAGAGGCACAAAGAGAGACAGAGTGAATGTAAATGTGTGTGTGTGAGAGAGAGAGAGAGATGAAAATATTGTCTGAACTTCTGGATGTAGTGCTGGCTAAAATGAACTCTACCCCTGGATTTTCCAGGTACTAGACCAATAAATCCATTCCTGTTTTCTTTCTTAAACTACTTTGAGTCACCTTTGACTGAGGGAGTCTTCCTTAATCTTTCAGGGTCACTGAAAAGGAGAGGAGGCACACCATTGTGAAGAATGGGTCTGCTTTACTAACAAAGAGGTCTCATCCTTAAAATACAACAGAGAAATGCTGAACATATTGCATTGAAGGCAGGAAGAAAATGGTAAAATCATAAAGGATACCAGAGTAAAAACAATCAGGCCTAATCCAATTTATAGTCTAATTATTAGGTTAAAATTTGTATAAAGCTTTTGAGACTTACTATGTCTTTCTAAGTGTCATCTACTGATACTTATATAGGAGTTAAACAATACTGCCTGGAGATAGAAATTCATATGGGGTTCAGGTGGGATTTTTCACTTGAGAACTCTTATGTAGCTGCAGTCAAATATGAGGCTACAGTCATCTGAAATCTTGACTTGGTCGAATGTCCAAAATGGTGCACTCACATGGCTGGCAGTTGATGGTGGTTACTGGCCATCAGCTGAAGCATCTATACATAGTCTATTCATGTAGTTTGCCTTCCTCACAGTGTGACTTCCTCAGGCTGGTTGGACTTATTACATGGTGACTCAGGACTCTAAGCAGGAGTGTTATAGTGAACAAGGCAGAACCTGCCTTTCTTTTTTTAACCTATCCTTGAGAGTTACGTAACATCCCGTCTGTATTCTATTGGCTACAGCTGAGCCACAAGCCTGCCTACGTTCAGGGGTAAATGATATAGATCCCACCTCTCAACAGGCAGAGTGTCAAAAAAAAAAGTGCGCTGTAAAAACAAGACTTTCACAATGACCTTCCTATGCTAGTAGTTTCTCTCCATATAAACAGACCCTGTGAGGGTGAGACTTGATTCTGGTCCTTCTCAAGGTTACCTGATATATCTGAGGGTATGAGTCACTGAGGTATCACCTGCTTTGTTTAAAGACCCTGGGCGCATGCAATGTATTACCATTTATTTCTAGCTCAAGACACCAGTGAGATATTAATATTGTCTTTGTGTGGTATGGATTTTGCTCTTTACTCCATGCCTACCCCATTCTCTTCTTTCTCACTTTCCCTGGAAGTGAGGCAATACCTTTTGCAGTAGGTGTTCCAGAGTAAGACTATCATCTGCCAATTGTCCCAGTAGCACCCACTCTGAGAGTTCCATTTAGTTCACCTCAGTGCACACCACTTTGGTGCCACTCTCAGTTTCATTGCCTACAGCCCAAAGGGTCTCCATATTAGGTCACTATGCTTTAGGAAGATCTCCTTCCTAAATTATCTTTAATGGAAGATGAACAGATGAGCATAGGAGTGACTTGTGCCACTGACAGAGATAAGAGAAAACCCTGCAAAAGTTTGTTACTTATCCTGCAGAAACTCTCCCTAAGCAACATTAACTAACTGGCCAATGGTTTCTGAAAATAAGGCTGATTCTGACTTTTTGGCAATTTTTCCAGGAACCATCTCGAAATAAAACACAACACTGAGACTTTATGTCTGGTAAAAATTTTGAAGAGAATCAAAACACACGGAATATAATATGCAGATAGATGCAATAACTCTCTGCATTGCTATATTTAATATTTTCAATTTTTGAAGGCTTGTGGTTCACTGGCAAAATAACACAAAACACTAGAATTCCACTAAGTTATTATGAAACAATTAAGTGGGAAGCTGTCAATTTGTAAACTAGTTTTGGTCTTCTAAGAAAAAAATAAACCCAACTATTTTATGGGACCACAAGACCCATAAATTTTATGTTATCTATGATCCATGTTATCTATGTTTGCCACAACAACATAGATAACATTGACCAAAATCTAACTTTAAAATAAAGAATAAACAAGAAATTTAAGCTCCAAGAAAATATTTGTGAACAGTCTAAAAGAGGAATAATGGTAATGTATAGGGTTGATTGGGAAATGAAATTCAAAGGAATATTATATTCAAACTATATATTATGGATAGAGTGTCCCTGAAGCTTATAAGAAAAAAATCATGAAATTAGAAAGCTAGTCATTAGGAGTTGGAAGATGTGGTAATTATCCTGGCTGTGGTTAAGAGTACAGGTAATTCATTTTAAGTAACACAACACTGTATTTCCCTTCTTGAAATCTCAGAGAAAAGCAATTTCAGTAGGATGAAAAACACTGAATTGAAAAAATGGTTGATTTGGCTCTTTTCATCACACCATGGACCAAATCAGAAAGACTGTAGAACTGATTGCCCCAACTGTGAAAAATCTATTGGCCAAGAAAAATAAGTACTCCCAAAGTTAATTCAGAAACAAACTCTAAAATCGATGGTATTTTTCTTAGTTCTTTTTCATTTGAGAATGAAGATCCTATATTGCTCTGAATTAAAAAAAGAATAAAAGGAATCACAACTGAACTGCTGTAATAGTGCAGGGAGACATTATTAGGAGGTTTGGTAGAATCAGGGTGGGTCATTGAAGACATAACTGGCTTAAGTTAGTTGAGAGATCTCTTTTGTGTATGTCCTGTTGTTTTTGATAGCAAGAGATGCAGTATGCTCTGTGGATGGAAGGCCTATAGCTTTCCTAACTCCAGCTTTCTGCTTTGTATTAGCAAAAAGTACATTGGGAGTAATTGTTAAAAGATTTCACAGTCTTGTTAAGAATTCCAGAAGTTAGAAGAGAATCAAGATGGCGGAGGAGTGAGTGGAAGTCACAGTGACCTCCTCCCAGGACCAACCTGGAATTACAACTAAATTGTGGAGAAATCACCTGGAACAAACAAATGAACAAGGGTGAGAGAGGAGCCGTGTAACCTCGGAGACAGAAGAGTTGGCTTTGGCACAATCTAACTGGTAAGGAGTGTGATACAGACCTGAGAAGGTAGGTGGGGTGCCCACAGACGGCAGCACCAAAAGGATAATGAAACGGCCAGTTGGATCCCCCTTAGAAGAATGGAGTCTAAACCAAAGGTGGGGATCTCTAGCCCACAGCACCGGAGCCCAAAAGGTACACAGAAAACAGCCAGCTACGAAAAGTGGCAGGGTTGCTCTCTGCCACAGACAGGCAGCTGGAGACACAAACAACTGTTTAAAGGACCAATGCATAAATTTTTATTTGCAGCCACTTACCCTGGTCTCCGGCAAAGGTGAGGGTCGAGTGGGCTGGAGACGCCTGAGGAGACACCGGGGAAGGATGCTTTGGGGAGAGAACTGAGAGAGTAGCCGGCAGGGTCTTAGTGCTGACTCGTCCCCCATGAGGCAGCAGCCATGTTGCTCTGGCAGAGACCACTCCCCCTGAGCGGCACCAGCCTCAAAGGACCCAATAGCCCCACTCCCAGGTGGGATTCCACCCCACCCTGTGCTGTCTAAGCTGCCTGCTGAGTGCAGAGTGGCAGCCACAGAGAGTAGATCCCTGGCTAAAGGCATGCAGAGAGGTCTAGGGACACTTGAGGAGAGACTGGGGACAGAGGCTTTGGGGTGAGAACGGAGAGAGTAGCTGGCAGGATCCCAGTGCAGACTCCTCCCCCATATAGCAGCAGCAGGAGAGGACCCAATAACCCTGCCCCCAGGAGGGACTCTGCCCCGTCATGAGCTGTCTAAGGCAGCCTGATGAGTGCAGAATGAATAGATTAACAGCTGAAGGAGATAGCCACAGACAGTAGATTACTGGAACTCTCAAAAAGACTGCCTAAGGTCAGACAGGGTCAACATCTGATATCACCAGAGGCAGATCCAGAAAGAAAAAATGGCGGTTTCCTACCATAGAAGTTCACACCACAAAGTCAGGAGAGCAAACAGATCAATTTAAGAATCAGAAGCAAAAGAGAAGAGTCTCACAAATAATGGGAAGACAAAGAAATATGCACCACTTGAAGGGAAAGGAGGAATCCCCAGAAAGAGAACTAAATGAAATAGAGGCAAGTGAACTATCAGATATTGAGTTCCAAACAACAGTTCTAAGGAAGCTTAATGAGCTCAATGAGCTGAGAGAGAATTACCAAAAACTACAGGGAAACTACGAGGAACTTACTGCAAACTACATCAGCATGAAAAAGGACATAGACACTCTCAATAAGAGACAAGAGGAAATGAAGAATACAATTTCTGACTTGAAGAACACAGTAGAAGGAATCAAAAGCAGCCTAGATGAAGCTGAGGACTGAATCAGCGAGCTGGAGGACAAGATAGAAAAAAGCTCCCAGAAAGACCAAGAGAATGAAAAAAGACTCAAAAAGAATGAAGAGGCATTTAGGGAAATGTAGGACAACATGAAACATAATAATATCCGTATAATAGGGATACCAGAAGGAGAAGAGGATGAGGAAGGGATAGAGAACCTGTTTGAAAAAGTCATGATGGAAAACTTCCCTAACTGGAAGAGAGAAAAAGTCTCACAACTCCAGGAAGCACAGAGGGACCCATTCAAGAGGAATCCAATTAGGTCCACTCCAAGACACATCATCATTAAAATAGAAAATATCAAAAACAAACAGAGAATCCTAAAGGCAGCAAGGAAGAAACAAGTTTTAAGATATAAGAGAGCCCCAATACGGCTAACAGCTGACTTCTCAACAGAAACCCTGCAAGCCAGAAGGGAGTGGCAAGAAATATTCCAAGTCATGAAAAGCCTAGGCCTGCAACCATGACTGCTCTACCCAGCAAGGCTCTCAATTAAAATGGAAGGTGAAATAAGGAGTTTTCCAGACAAAATAAGGATAAAAGACTACACCTCCACCAAACCAGCACTGCAAAATATGCTAAAGGGACTGCTTTAAGATGAAGAAAAATTTCTGACTACCCAGTTCCTTTCAGAGTTGCCAATACTTGTTATTACCAATATTTTTAATACTCATTAATCTGATTGTGACAATAATGTTATTTTAATTGTTCCTTTACTATTTGTTGAAACTAAACCTATTTTAGTATATTTCTTGCCTACTTCTATTATTTAAAAAAAAAAGCTTTAAGTGACTTTTTGGTATCTTTATCCATTTATTGATTAAAGGTTTGTAGAACTTTTTTCCCTAAAAAAAAAAAAAAACCTATTAACCATATTTTAGATGTGTTGCAAATACTTTTCTATTCTATTCCTTGTCCTTTAACTTTTTATATGTATATTTCTATATAGTTAAATGTTTAATATAGTCATATGGTCATATTGTCAATATTTACTTTATAACTTCTGAGTTTGAATATTTTTACTTCAGGTCATGAAAAGTATTAGTTCTATTTTGTTCTAAAATTCCTTAGATTCTACATATTGATTTTTAACTCACCTGAATATTTCTTGTATAATGTGTGAGACAGGCCTCTATATTCATTTTATTTCAAGTAATAGTGGTCCATGCACCTTATTTGTTGAATAAGCCTGATTTTACCCATTGATTTGAAATATCATCTTAATCATATATTATATTGTTAGATATATATATTTGTCTGTAGAATGCTCATTATATTTCATTGATATATTTAATTATTTCTGTGCTGATTTCATGTTGGTTTGATTGCTGAGACTTTATAATGGTTTTAAATTTTTTAAATATTTTATAATTAACTTTGACACCTAGAAAAATAAATAAAATCAATCTGCATTTAAGAAAGAAAGAAAGAGAGAGAGAGAGAGAAATGGAACTCCTACCTTTTGTGACAACATGGATGGAACTGGAGGATATTAAGCTAAGTGAAGTAAGCCAGTTGATGAAAGACAAATACCATATGATCTCACCTATAAGTGGACTCTATTCAAGAAAATAAACTATTGAACAAAATAAACCACAGGCACAGAAACATGGAGCAGACTGAAAGTGACCAGAGGGGATGGGGAAAGAGGACAATGGTGGAAAGAAGGGGAAGGGACTAGAGAAAGAACATGTATGAATGCCCCTTGGACATGGACAACAGAGTGGAAATTGACTGTGGAAGTGGTGGGTGGGGGTGGGGTGGGTGGAGGGGGGTAAAGGGGTAAAAATTGAGACAACTGTAATAGAATAAACATGATTTATAAATTTAAAAAATAAATAAAAAATAAATTATTGTGGATACAAAAATTCAAAACAAACAAAAAGAAAAAGAATTCCAGAAGTTAGAGCCTTTACACAATGTTGGTCTCAGAGGGAAAAGAATTATGAACGGGTGGTGAAAAATCTCGTCCTTTTTTTAGGACATAATAAATTCAAGAGATTATAAGTGCTGTCTAGGGTGACCTTAAACTAATCATTGTTAATGAAGGCTTCCCAAAGCCTGTCTGTGGAATATCAGGCCTTTACTGAATGTTCAAGGTTGTTGTACTGACCTCGGTTGCTTTTTCCTGCCTGTTCCTGTCACTCTCTGACAGGCCCAGTATAGGGGGCATGTTGTAGCTCTGGGTCCCTCCAGACCTCAGGGAATCCTACAGTAAGCTCAAAAGGACCTCTTGGAACCCAGATCTTCTAAGGGACAGAGTGGAGTACTTCCAATAACATTGTGAATGTTGGTTTTGACACCTAATTCATTTTAAGAATTTATTTACTTAGGAAGTTCCTCAATTTCCTGCTAACAAGAACCCTTGTTTTCAATAACCCTTTCTTAAAGAAATGGCCGTTAACTCGCCTTGTTCAACCTCTTGAATTAGGATCCCATTCTACATTTAAAAAAATTTTTAAACTTAATTTTGGGAAGTTTGTGGGTTCACTAATAAAGGAAGGAAGGAACCTATAAAAAAAGGGTATATTCTAAAGTGGGGGTGGATATTACTTCTACATTACCATCTTTTTATCCCACTGTTCATTTTGACTTTTTGTTTTTTGATTTTAGTTGAAGTTGACAGGTAAAATTTTGGGAGTATAGGTACTTTGCCAGACTTCTCTAGACTTCAGACCCCTTAGATTCAATTCTCACTGAAGACCTCTACTTAGATGGCAAAAAGGTACCTCAAACTCAACATTTCCATTGCAGAAATCATAATTTATCTCTTTCATACCCATCCACTCTTACTATTCCTCCAACTGAATCTTTACATACCTACCAAAGTCAGTCCTTAAATATATAAATCAAATCATGTCCTTTGTCTGCCTAAAACCCTTAGATGACTATCAATAGCTCTTAGAATAAAGACCCAAATCTTTAACAAAGACTTGCATGATCTAGCTCCTATAGACCTCTCTAGGTTCATCTCATAAGTCCTTCCTTCCGGGTTTTCCAGGAGTAGACAGTGAGACTAAGTTTGGAGTACACAATGTTTATAAATAAACACCAATACCTGTGAAAGGAAGTAGGAGAAAGCAGCTTAGGGGACAGGAAGAAATCACACCTTGATGCAGGCCCAACAAAGCCTCAGTCAACCCAGTGGGGAGTCCAGAGTGAGTTTTGCTCATCAAAGTTGTCAAGCCTCTGGCCTTTACAACCTGTGTGGCATGATCCCAGGCATGAACCCTGGTAAATTGCATCTCTGAAACTCTGGCAGATTCTGAAAGAGTTGACATCTGGGACAAGTCCTTTCCTGGAAGGCTTACTGGGTGGCCCAAATTCATGTCTACCATACCCATACTATAGCCATATTTGATTTTTCCAGTTCCTCAAAACTCAGAGCACTTTCCCACCTCTTTTGTATCTGCTATTCCTGTTCTTGAAGCAACCCCTCCCCATTATATACCTAATTGTTTCCCATAGCACACCTATAGCTTGTAATTTGTACTTTTTAAGAGAGTATAATATTTGGCTAATTATTCTATATAGTTATTTGTGCATTGCTAACCTCTCCTAATATATATATATATACTATAAGCTCTATAAAAGTAGCATTGTGTATACATTATTTTTGGAGACTAGTGGGGTACCTAGTATACAATAAATACTCCATAACCATTTGTTGAATAAATAAATATATGACTGAAAAGACAACCTGGAGGCTCTAATTTCCTACACAAAGGAGTACTAGGAAGTGAGATAAGGGTTTTGATTGAAAGATGGAACCACATTCAGCTAATATACAGAGCTGTCTCTTCAATGATGAAGTATATTTTCCATTCAGAAATTTAAAATGCAAATCATTCTTTTTTAGGATCACCATTTTCCTAATGTTGTTGAACTGTACATATATTTAGGATCTGTTAAGCAGGTTTAATGGCAAAAATCCAGGTTGGAATTCTTCTTTATTAGCATTACACCTCACAGGAATTTGTCTAAATTTATGACGTGACTATCAGAAAGCTCAACAAGTTGCAACCCTATTTTCAGGAGCTTCTGTAGATCAAGAAGTCTAACTCCCATAGTCTGACTAGCCTTGGAATAAATGAGATTCAGGTTCTCATGCAGTTGCTTTAGCCCAACAGGGACTGAAGAATCTTAAAACTCATACCCAGACCTTAAACCTATGAAGCCCAGCCTGGCCTGGCAGTTTATTCAGACCTGTCACAAGGGCAGGCAGGGTGGAAAGAAGTATAGTTACAATCAACCTGATATATGTATGTATGTCTGTATATACATACACACACATACATGCTGGGCATGGTAGAATTTTCCATGTGGGAATTCTTTCCTAACATTTCCCAAGAAACAACATTTTCCAAATCATGAATCCTCAGCAGAATCAGTTGAGGAATCAGAAAAATTAGATAATATATTATAATTTCCCTGCAAGAATTAAACAATCAACCAAGAGATGTTCCTGTTTTGAAGGAATCCACTCACATCAAATGAAAGGCAAGATCAAGAAATGCTGAGTGGGAGGTTTAGGTCAACATTTTCAAGGACGATCCATGTAGGAAAGTGGTTATGAGCTAACTAGCCTTGCTTATAGCTATTGTCACCTAATAAGTACATGTTTGTGGCCCTATCTGCTGGAGGTGGTGAGTCATGCTTGCAAATAAAATAAGTATTTGTCAGTTTATAAACATAGTGTATTTTAAACAAATTCTATTAGTGTGATCCAAGAAATTACAAGTTTTGGAAGCAAAATAAGTCCTTGACAATTTTTACATGTGATCATGTTATTCTATGCAGTACTCTTAAACATGTTAGGTAATACAAATGTTATGTTATTTGAATATTACCCAGTACTGTTTGCTGGCATTTCCCAATATGAATATCTACTATTGGCTGCAGTCCTTTGTAAATGTTACAAAACATAATATGTCTTATTTATTAAACATTTCATTTATCAGCAATAAGGACTACAGAGTATGAAGAAATTGGAAGTATTTTAACAACAGATTATGATTTCAAAAATTCTTGATAGTACCAGGGAATTCTGATTTCTCATTGCAAATCTCAAAGATTAATAACTCTTAGGAACTCAGAAACACTGGTTTAGCAGGAACACCAAGCTCTACCAGGCTTACACAGCTTCAATATTTTTTTGTCAGTTCCCTCATGTAGGACTTATGTGGATTCCTGAGTTCCTGGCTTGAGTCCTGACTTGGAAGATGTTTTCTTGTTCTAGGCCTGGATGCCATGCTTGTCTCCACCTTCCCTGACTGAGGCTTTTGTTCCCTGTTCATATCCTCCTAGGTCAACCCCCTCTGCCTTTGACAGTGGACATTGCTCTCCTTATCTCATGTGAAGGCTGGGTTCTTGCTATACCCTAAATGGGCCACTTAATGAATTGTGTGCCTATTATCCTTTGTTTGTGCCTTTCCCCTAGCCTTAGATTCACTCTCTCCCTGTTTATCTGTCCTGTTCTGTGTTACAGGAGGTTGACTCTGGTGGGCTGCTTCACCTGGGCTCCCTTTGGGTTAGATTTTGGCCCACAGGTTAAATTCACTCCACTGCCTATTTCCATAGACAAAGTTTTATTGAACCATAGCCATGCTCATTCATTTATATATTACCAATGGCTATTTTCATTGTACAACAGAGCAGCTGAGTAGTTGTAACACAGACTGTATCGCTCACAAAACCCAAACTATTTATTACCTGGCCCTTTTAAAAAAATGTTTGCTGGCTCCAGGTTAAGCCTGCAGAGGCTCTAGCATTCTATCAGATTTTCTGGCATCAGCGGCATCTCTCCTGGCCTATAACTTCCACCAAGAGGCCCATCATCCCACACTCCAATTCTCTTGAGCGAGAGACCTAAGAATGATAATGGCTCTCTGCTGTTGCTAGTCTTTGGGTGACTCAATATTCCTAGTTTGCTCCTTTAATTCTCACAATTTTGTAAGTAGACCTTAATTAATATCTCTTCATTTGATCCATGTGGAGTAAGTTTCTCCTGTCAGGATTTGACTAGTGTGACATGACTATATGCTTCACCTTGGCCACATACTTAGGTAGATCCATTGGCAAGGGACACTAGTTTATATAGAACCAGAGTCTGCTACACTGCCATTGGTAAGGTTATTTGGCTGTTGGATGCTGAGTTAGTTCCCTCACATCAAGCTTTACCCTTAAGAATAGCTTATCTCTTTCTACTGTTGAACCATCCTCATAGTTCAAGGACACTTTGTGCCTGAGTCTTACACAAATTGTACAGGAATCCAGTAAATCTCCTTATACCTTCTTCTGGTAAAATATGAATTTAGAAATCTCCATGGGTTGAGCTGGTTTTAACTTCTCTGCTGGTATTTAGATCAATTGCTTCTAAAAGAGAGTTGAAATAGTGTATTCTTTTAAGTCTTATAAGAAATGCAATTGGATCTTTGTCTAGATTTATAGGGTTCTGGTTGGGATGGGATGTTATTATCTTGACTCCAAATCTGGCATTTTATAGTTTTTATTTGCTGATATGACTTAAAAATCTCCTGTCTCACTATTGAAATAATCTGGGCCTGCTGGCATTTCTTTCTTTGGCACTAATAGAAGAAACTAATTTTTGCAATGGTGATTATAACCTAGGTTGCTCCAAAGTTTTCCTAAGAATAAATATAATTTTCACATTTTCAATTAGACTTGCCATTTGAAGTATTAACTACATAACATAAACTCGATCAAGTTTATGATCAAGTTATAAAAAGGTAACACTTAGTTAGCTCTTTATAGTTTACAAGGCATTTCCTCATGCAATGTCTCACTGATTTTAATAATAACCATGTAAGGTAAGTATTATATACTCCTAATATAGAAATGAGGAAATTGAGGTTATCTTCTTTGCTTGATGTAATATCCTTGCAAGTTTTCATATTGTTAATGTGCTGTGTGAAATTAGGGGGTTGATTGGTGGGACCTCCAAAACAGGGAGAAATGGGAGTATGACAAACTGAACTAGCTGCAGAAAACAGACCCAGCAAGATTATCTTGCCAGACTTAGACCAAAAACTGACAGGCAGAGCAAGTTTGGGGACTTTAGGCAACCATCAGCATTAAGAGAGAGTCTACTTAGTAGATAAATTACAGCAGTAGAAGTAGTTAGACACTGAGCTATTCTGGAGTGTTTGGAAGACAATTTCAGGTATAAGCACAGTGGCATGGACTGGTCCAATATGGGGGGCAGGGAAATGCCTATAAAATGCTGTTAATTATAAGTTCCACCTATAGGGAGGCTGTAACTCCTATTTTATTCTGTTTCTATTCCATTTACTGACTCTATGAGTGGGCAGTTTCAATGTCAGGCACAGGGATAATAAGGGCAGAAGATATTAGGCAGGAACTGAGCCTGAAGGAACAATTCTTAATCCTTTTCCTTCATATCCTATGCACTTTCCACTATACCTCCCTACCTGTCATGGATGAGGCAGAACAGAAAATGAAGAAGGGATGAAGAAACAAAGGTCAAGTGGTGAAAGTGAGTTTTTAGCTTATTCTCAAAGAAAACAGAACATATGTCCTGTTATTTGTTGTAACCCTTAAATTAACAAGGCTCAATAATAACATTAATTGTAATGAAGCCCAATCATATATTTTATCATCTTTTTCAGAGAATTCACTTTAGTGAACTTTCTTCCAGTCTTTTTTACTCTTCTAAATATCTATTCTTAGTTTCAAAATGAAGCAAATGATCCTTCCTCTCATTTTCTATGGATATAAAAACTCCTTGGAGCTGTACTGTTCAATATGATATCCATTAGCTACATGTAGCAATTAAATACTTGAAATGCGGCTACTCTTCACTAAGATGTACCATAAATATAAAATATATACTGGGCTTTGAAGACTTAGTATGAAAAAAAGATAAAATCTCATTAATAACTTTTACATTGATCACATGTTGAAATAATACTATTTTGGAAATATTGAATTAAATAGAATATATTATTAAAGTTAGTCTCACTTGTTTCTTTTTGCTTTTTTAGTGTGACTACAAGAAAATTTTAAATTATGTATTTAGCTAACATATTTCTATTGAACAATGCTTTCTTAAGGAGAAGCACCAGGTTCTTCAAGGGTGGCTCCATTTCAGCCTTTGTCAAATGATTCTCTCCCCTTTGGGCCAGTTCTAACAAATCAAATAATGCAGATTTAATAATTGAAAGGAAGGCTGCAAGTCATTTGGAAATTAGGTGATGAAACATAAATAAGATCATAACGCCAGCATGACAATTTCCTTTTCTGAACCTCTTATTCCAAATGAAATAGTAACTGCTTTGTTTTCTGCTCTAGCTAATTTGCATCTCATTTTCTTTCTGTCAAAAGTGTCATTTCTTGTGATTGATAAAACCATCTTTGCTAAGTGCAAAAACAAGGCCACCACATTATTCAAACTTGATTCACTGCAAATATTCTCATTCTCTGGATTGGGGTAGACTTTACATAGCTCCTGGGAAACACTTATAAAAATCGCAATGTTTGGTTAGTTTCAGAAGTTGAAGTGAAGACTACAGGAACAAAAAGTATCATTACACTTGTAAATATAGAAAAGATCAAGATACTATATGACAGAACAAATTTTCTTTATTCTTACATCATGTCTATACATGGCTTCTGAGTTTTCCACTTTCTGACTCAAAGCTTTCGGGGTCATCTTAAGGACGAGTTTCTGCAAAATTAATTACATCAAGTATGCAATAAATTTATTTCACATAAATTGATTAAATTTTTATTTTTTATTTGATTTTCATTTTTCATAAACTTCCCTCTCCCCGTTTTATTGAAAAATAATTGATTTATATTACATATATTGATATTTCTTCTTTTTATATATTTCTAGCAATTTATTACAGATTTAAATAGTTATCTAGATAAAGTTAAGATTTTAGAGGTGATTTTAAAAAGCCTGTAGCATTCATTTTATGAACACTTATAGGTCAGTAACAGCAATGTTAGAACTTTATTACTTAAAAATAAGAAAGACATATTGAAAAAAAGGAAACAGACTCTTATTCTTTAGGAGGCAATGGGAGCAACTATATAGTTATACATACTCCTGTGATGCTCTTTTCCTGCTTTGCTTGAGTTTCTTTTATTGTTTTTCTTCAATTTTTCTTTAAATACCTCTAAGAGTCATTCACATACACTCATACACAGCATGCATTACGTGGGACTTCTTCTTAAAACATTAAATTGTCCAGCTCTCACAACACCATGTGTTGAAGAGGCTGTTATTGCTCCATTTTATGCTTCTGCCCCCTTTGTCAAATATGAGATGCCCATAAAGACCTGGGCTTATTTCTGGGCTTTCTATTCTGTTCCACGGGTCTATGGGTCTGTTCTTGTGCCAGTACCAGATTGTTTTGAGTATGGTGGCTTTGTAGTAGAGTTTGATGTCCAGTATTGTGATCCCTCCTACTTTGTGTTTCTTTCTCAAAATTGCTGCGGCTACTCGGGGTCATTTATAGTTCCATATAAATTTTTGAAATGTCTGTTCTATTTCTGTGAAATACATCATTGGTATCTTAATAGGGATTGCATTGAATCTATAAATTGCTTTGGGTAGTATGGACATTTTGAGGATATTAATTCTTCCAATCCATGAGCACGGTATATGCTTCCATTTATTTGTGTCTTCCTTAATTTCTTTTTTTTTTACAAGGTATGGAGGCATTTTTATTTAAATGATTTTTATATTAATGAACTTTTAATTGAATGATTCACTATCCAGGCCACATCAGGTAAGGCCACATACCCAGGCCACATCATGAAAGGTCTCTCAACGGACCCCTTATTTATCTGTTCATTTAAAACATTTTTTAAAATAATGAAAATATAGTGCACATACAGAAACAAAATAAAATGCAAAACAGACAAAAACATGTAGCTCAATGAATCCTTATAAAGTGACCCTCTTATAACCTTCAGTACCATTTCTAGATCAAGAAATAAAACAATGACAGCATCTCACAAATCTCCTTATGCTTCCTCCTCCATCCCTTCCTCACAAGAATTACTGATGAATTTTATAGTGTCACTTCCTTCTTTTCTTTAGAGTTTTATCACCCTCATATCTATTTCAAAGGGCGTTAATTTAATAATGACTACTTTCAAATGGAATCATGCAACATTCTGTGTCTGGCATCTTTTGCTTAAAATTATATTCGTGCGATTTTTTCATGTGGTTGCATATAACATAATTTGATAATTTTATTTTTTTTCTTTTTATTTTATTTATTTACTTTTTAAATACATTTGTCTCTTCCTCCCCCCCCACCTCTTTCCCTTGCCCCCTCCCACCTTCCCTCCCTCAGCTCTTCCCCTTTGGTTTTGTCCATGAGTCCTTGCTATATGTTCCTTGACTTTCCCCTTCCCTTCCCTTTCCCTGCCCCCCCTTCTCTCTTGTCTCTGTTGATTTCTTTTCCTTTCAGTGTTGCTGGTCATATTTTCCTTGCATCTTTGCATTGTTGGTTAGGTTCCGCTTATAGGTGAGATCATATGGTATTTGTCTTTCGCCTCCTGGCTTATTTCGCTTAGCATGATGCTCTCCAGTTCCATCCATGCTGTTGCAAAGTTTAGTACTTCTTTTTTTCTTTCTGCTGCGTACTACTCCATTGTGTATATGTACCATAATTTTTTGAATTGTTTCATACTACTCAGTTGTAGTAATATGCTCAATTTATTTATTCTAATGTTCATAAAAATTTGGGAGCTCTCAGTTTTGGAAAATTATGAATATATGTTATCAAAGTTCTTGTACATGAATCCTGATGCATATGTATATAGTTTTTTCCATCCATGAGTGAATTTGTTGGCTCATAGAGTATTGTCTTAGTTGGTCTGAACTACTATTACAAATTACCATAGATAGGGTTGCTTAAATAACAAGTATTTATTTCCCACAGTTCTGGAGGCTTGGAAGTCCAAGATCAATGTGTCACAGATCCACTGTCTGGTGAAAGCCCATTTCCTGGATTGCAGGTGACCATCTCCTCGCTGTCTCTTCACACGGCAGAGAGCAGAGAGGAAGGAGCAAACTCTCTCGTGTCCCTTCTTATAAAAGACACTAATTGCATCGTGAGAGCTCTACCCTCATGCCCGATAAGCTCCAAGAGGCCCATCCTCCTAATACGATTCCATTGAGGTTAGAGTTTCAATATATGAATTTTGGTGGATAACAGATATGCAGTCTATAGCACATGTATACATCTTAATCTTTAGACCATAATGCAAAAACGTCCAAATGTGCTTATTCATGCTCCCACTTAGAATGCGTTACATGTCTCATTGTGCCATATTCTCTTTTGCTTCACTCCTTAATTATAGCCATCTTGTGGAGGTATAGTGGTTGATCAACAAAAATGTTCCTCTTATCTCTCAAAACGCTTTTTGCCTTAAGATCTACTTAATTTAACATTAATATAGCTAGATATTTTTTTGTTAAGGTTTGCGAAGTCTTTTTCATCCTTTTGTTTTTTTATTTTTCTGTATCTCTCTGTCTAGATATGTCTCTCGTATATAGTACATAAGATTTTTTAAAATCCGATTCAATAATACATCTTTTAATGGGAACATTTAATATTTATGTTTAACATAATTTCTGACCTGCATTTAAAACTACCATCTTATTATGTGCTTTCTGTTTCTCTTGACTGTCCTATATTGTTCTCATTTTAAAATGATATTTTAAAATTTTTTTCATTTCATTCATCCCTTGGAATTTATATAATACTGTTATCCTACTGATTGCAACATGCATTCTTTTTTTTTTAATTTATTTACTTTTTAAATACATTTGTCTCTGCCTCCCACCCGCCACTTTCCCTTGCCCCTCCCTCCTTCCCTCCCTCAGCTCTGCCCGTTTGGTTTTGTCCATGAGTCCTTGCTATATGTTCCTTGACTTTCCCCTTCCCTTCCCTTTCCCTGCCCCCGCCTTCCCTCTTGTCTCTGTTGAATTCTTTTCCTTTCAGTGTTGCTGGTCATATTTTCCTTGCAACTTACATTGCTGGTTACGTTCCACTTATAGGTGAGATCATATGGTATTTGTCTTTCGCCCCCTGGCTTATTTCGCTTAGCATGATGCTCTCCAGTTTCATCCATGCTGTCGCAGAGTTTAGTAGTTCTTTTTTTCTTTCTGCTGTGTAGTATTCCATTGTGTATATGTACAATTACTTTTTGATCCAATCATCTACTAATGGGCATTTAGGTTGCTTCCAACACTTGGCTATTGTAAATTGTGCTGCTATGAACATTGGGGTGCATACGTTCTTTTATATTGGCGTTTTCGTGTTCTCAGGGTATAGTCCCAGCAGGGGAATCGCTGGATCAAAAGGCAGTTCCATTTTCAGCTTTCCGAGGAAATTCCACACTGCTTTCCTTAGTGGCTGCACCAGTCTGCATTCCCACCTACAGTGTACTAGGGTTCCCTTTTGTCCACAGCCTCGCCAGCACCTGTTGTTTGTGGATCTGTTTATCATGGCCATTCTGACCGGTGTGAGGTGGTACCTCATGGTGGTTTTGATCTGCATTTCTCTGATGTCTAGTGATGCTGAGCATCCTTTCAAATGCCTCTGGGACCTCTGTATCTCCTCCTTAGAAAAGCATCTGCCCAGGTCCTTTGCCCATTTTTTGATTGGATCGTTTGTCTTCTTGGAGTAGAGTCGAGTGAGTTCTTTATATATCTTGGAGATGAAACCTCTATCTGATGTATCATTAGCAAATATATTTTTCCATACGGTTGGCTCCCTTTTCATTTTGCTGATGTTTTCTTTCACCGTGCAGAAGCTTCTTATTTTGATGAGGTCCAACTTCTTTATTCTTTCCTTTATGTCCCTTGCTTTAGGAGACATATCAGTGAAAACATTGCTGCATGGGATATCTGAGAGTTCCCTGCCAATGTTCTCCTCTAGGACTTTGATGGTGTTGAGACTTATATTTAAGTCTTTTATCCATCTTGAGTTTATTTTTGTGTATGGTGTCAGCTGATGATCCAATTTCAATTTTTTGCATGTAGCCATCCAGCTCTCCCAACACCATTTGTGGAAGAGGCTGTTATTGCTCCATTTTATGCTTCTGCCCCCTTTGTCAAATATTAGATGTCCATAGAGACCTGGGCTTCTTTCTGGGCTTTCTATTCTGTTCCACGGGTCTATGGGTTTGTTCTTGTGCCAGTACCAGATTGTTTTGAGTATGGTGGCTTTGTAGTAGAGTTTGATGTCCGGTATTGTGATCCCTCCTACTTTGTGTTTCTTTCTCAAAATTGCTGCGGCTATTCGGGGTCGTTTATGGTTCCATATAAATTTTTGAAATGTCTGTTCTATTTCTGTGAAATACATCATTGGTATCTTAATAGGGATTGCGTTGAATCTATAAATTGCTTTGGGTAGTATGGACATTTTGAGGATATTGATTCTTCTAATCCATGAGCACAGTATATGCTTGCACATATTTGTGTCTTCCTTAATTTCTTTTTTCAAAGTTGTATAGTTTTCTGCATACAGGTCTTTTGTGTCTTTGGTTAAATTTATCCCTAGGTACTTTATCTTTTTTCGTGCTATATCGAATGGTATATTTTTTCTGATTTCTTCTTCTTCTATTGCATTGCTGGTGTACAAAAACGCCTTTGATTTCTGAATGTTGACTTTGTATCCTGCTGTTTTGCCAAATTCACTTATTAGGTTGAGGAGTTTTTTGGTAGAGTCTACAGGGTTCTCTATGTACACTATCATGTCATCTGCAAACAATGATAGTTTTACTTCCTCCTTTCCTATTTGGATGGCTTTTGTCTCTTTCTCTTGTCTGACCACTGTGACTAGGACTTCCAATACGATGTTGAAAAGAAGCGGTGAGAGCGGACATCCTTGTCGTGTTCCCGATCTTAGTGGGAAAGCTTTCAGTTTTTGCCCATTAAGAATGATATTGGCTGTAGGTTTTTCATATATGGCCTTTATTACGTTAAGGAATGCCCCATTTATTCCCATTTTGCTGAGTGTTTTGATCATAAACGGGTGCTGTATCTTATTGAATGCTTTTTCTGCATCTATCGAGATGATCATGTGGTGTTTGTCTTTTCTTTTATTTATGTGATGTATCACGTTTACTGATTTGCGTATATTGACCCATCCCTGCATGCCTGGGATGAATACCACATGATCGTGGTGGATAATCGTTTTAATGTATTGTTGGATGTGGTTTGCCAATATTTTGTTGAGGATTTTAGCATCTATGTTCATCAGCGAAATTGGCCTGCAGTTTTCTTTCTTTGTAGTGTCTTTATCTGGTTTTGGGATCAGGGTGATGCTGGCCTCATAGAAAGAGTCAGAGTCATCACTCCTCTTGGGTTTTTTGGAATAGTCTGAGAAGGACAGCGGTTAGCTCTTCCTTAAATGTTTTATAATTTTCTCCTGTGAAACCATGCAGCTCTGGGCTTTTGTGTGCCGGGAGTTTCTTAATGACTGCTTCAATTTCCCCAGCTGTTATCGGTCTGTTCAAGCTTTCTGTTTCTTCCGCCTTCAGTGTTGGAAGATTATACTTTTCTAAAAATTTGTCCATTTCATCAAGATTTTCAAATTTTTGGCATATAATTCTTCATAGTAGTTTCTGACGATCATTTGTATTTCTGTGGTATCAGTTGTTCTTTCTCCTCTTTCTTTTCTGATATTATTAATTTGGGTCCTCTCCCTTTTTTTCTTGCTGAGTCTGCTTAAAGGCTTGTCAATTTTATTTATCTTTTCAAAGAACCAGCTTCTGGATTGGTGGATCCTCTGAATTGTTCCTTTTGTCTCTATGTCATTCAGTTCTGCTCTAATCTTGACTATTTCCTTCCTTCTACTTGCTCTGGGATTTATTTGTTGTTGTTTCTCCAGTTCTTGAAGTTGTCGTGTTAGGTCTTTTATTTGAACTGTTTCTATCATTTTTAGGTAAGCCTGTATTGCTATGAACTTCCCTCTCAGGACTGCCTTTGCTGTGTCCCATAGGTTTTGGACTGTTGTCTGTTCATTTTCATTTGTTTCCAGAAAGTTTTTGATTTCTTCTCTTATCTCATTATTGACCCGTTCATTGTTTAGTAGTCTAATGTTGACTGTCTATGAGTCTGCAAGGTTTTGAATTTTCTCTTTGAGGTTGATTTCCAGTTTCAAGCCCTTGTGGTTCGAGAAAAAGTTTGGTATTATTTCAATTTTCCTGAATTTGCTGAGGTTTGCTCTGTGTCCTATCATGTGGTCTATCTTTGAAAAACTGCCATGAGCATTTGACAAGAATGTGTAGTTTGCTTCTTTGGGATGTAAGGTTCTATATATGTCAGTTAAGTCTCTTTGATTCAGTGTGTCATTCAGCGCCACAATATGTTTATTAATGTTTTGTTTGGAAGATCTGTCCATTTTTGACAGTGGGGTGTTGAAATCCTATGCTATCAGTGTGTTGCTGTCTATATCTTTTTTGAAGTCATCCAACAATTTCCTTATAAACTTGGGGGCTCCTATATCGGGAGCATATAAGTTTACAATGTTGATGTCTTCTTGATAGATTCTTCCTGTAAGTATTATAAAGTGCCCTCCGGGGTCTCTTTCATGGCCTTTGTTTTGAAATCTACTTTGTCTGATACAAGAATGGCAATCCCGGCCTTTTTATCTTGCCCATTTGCTTGGAATATTTTTTTTTCCATTCCATTACTTTCAATCTGTGTAGGTCTCTTGCTCTGAGGTGGGTCTCTTGTAGGCAGCATATGTGCGGGTCATGTTTTCTTATCCATTCAGCTTCCCTGTGTCTTTTGATTGGGGCATTTAGTCCATTCACATTGAGAGACATTACTGATAGAAACTTATTCATGTTTTCTCTTTGTACCTGTGTTCCTCTCTGTCTTTCTTTTCCTTCATCTGCTTTAACCAGTCCCCTTAGCATATCTTGGAGTGCTGGTTTGGGAGAGATGTATTCTTTCAGCCATCATTTGTCTGGGAAACCTCCATATTTCCCCTTCTATTTTAATGGAGAGCCTAGCTGGGTAGAGCAGCCTTGGCTGTTGGCCCTTGCTTTTCATGGCTTGGAATATTTGTTGCCATTCCCTTCTGGCTTGTAGTGTTTCTGTTGAGAAGCAGCTCCTAGGCGTATCGGGGCCCCCTTGTATGTTACTTTCTCCTCCCTTGCTGCCTTTAGGATTCTCTCTTTGTCTTTGACATTTGCCATTTTAATGATGATGTCTCTTGGAGTGGACCTCTTTGAGTCCCTCTTGAGTGGGGTCCTCTGTGACTCCTGGACCCATGAGAGCCTTTCTCTCCTCAAATTAGGGAAATTTTCCATCATTACTTTTTCGAGGAGGTTCTCTATCCCTTCCTCCTCTTCTTCTCCTGGCATCCCTATTATACTGATATTATTGCGTTTCAGGTTGTCCTGCATTTCCCTAAATGCCTCTTCATTCTTTTTGAGTCTTTTCTCCATTTCTTGTTCTTTCTGGGAGATTCTTTCTATCTTATCCTCCATCTCACTGATTTGATCCTCGGCTTCATCCAGCTTACTTTGGATTCCTTCTACTGTGTTCTTCAATTCAGAAATGGTATTCTTCATATCCTCTTGTGTCTTCTTGATAGCTTCTATGTCCTTTTCCAGGCTGATACAGTTTGCTGTAAGATCCTGATAGTTTCTCTGGAGTTCTCATAGTTGTCTTTGAGCTGGCTGAGCTCATTGAGCTTCCTTAGAACCATTGTTTTGAACTGAATATCTGATAGTTCCCTTGCCTCTATTTCATTTAGCTCTCTCTGTGGGGAGTCCCCTTTTCCACTCATTTGGGGGGAACTTCTTTTTCTTCCCATTTTTTTTAGAGTCTGTTAAGTATTTTTGTCCTTTACTTTTCGTTCTGGGCCTGCCTCTGTTGATGTCAGTTGTTGACCCTATATGACCTTGGTTTGTTTTCACTCCGTGCCATCTTAATTCTCTGTGTAACTTTATTGTTCTGACATGTGTCTCCTGTAGACAGCACATATATACGCATCATTTTTTATTATGCATTCATCTGTCCCATGTCTTTTGATTGGAGCATTTAATCCTTATACATTTACAGCTATTATTGATAGGTACTTATCATTGCCATTTTCCCTCCTTGTACCACTGTGCCTCTCTCTCACTCTTTTTCTTCAACATCTTAAAGGAATCCCTTTAGCATGTCTTGCAATGATGGATTGGTGGAGATGTATTCTTTAGCCTTCTTTTGTCTGGGAAACTTCTTATTTTGTCTTCCATTTTTAATGAGTCTTGCTGGGTTGAGTAGTCTTGGTTGCAGGCCTTTGCTTTTCATGGCTTGGAATGTTTCTTGCCATGCCCTTCTGGCCTGTAGTGCTTCTGTTGAGAAGTCAGCTGCTGGCCTTATCAGGGCTCTCTTGAATGTTACTTCCTCTTTCTCCCTTGCTGCCCTTAAGATTCTCTCTTTGTCTTTGAACTATGATCTATCTTGGATTGGGCCTCTTTGGGTTCATCTTGATTGGAATCCTCTGTGTTTCCAGGACTTATGTGACTTTTTCTCTCAACAAGTTAGGGACAGTTTCTGTCATTACTTTTTCAAATAGGTCTTCTATCCCTTGTTCCTCTTATTCTCCTTCTTGTACCAGTATGATACAATTATTATTACACTTCATGTTGTCCTGCATCTCCCTTATCCCCTCTTCATTCTTTTTGAATCTTTTTTCATTTTGTTGCTCTGTCTAGGAATTTTTTCTACTTTTCCTTTATCCCAGTGATTCAGTCCTTTGCTTCATCTAACCTGCTTTTAATCCCTTCTACTGTGTTCTCCATTTAAAATATTATATTTTTCATTTCCTCCTGTCTCTTATTGATAGTTTATATATCCTTTTTCATGCTCGTGTAGTCCATAGTAAGTTCCTTAAAGCTTCCCTGGAATTCTTTGAAGTTCTCACTGAGCTCCATGAGCATACTTATGACCATTATTTTGAACTCGATGTCTGACAGTTTCGTTGTCTCAATTTTGTTTAGTAGTCTTTCTGGGGATTCCTCCTTTCCTTTCGATTGGGTGTTTTTTCTTCATCTCCCCATTTCAGGTGACTATTCTTGTTTGTTTCTGCATATTAAATTGATCTGCTTTGAACCCTATCTTTGTGGTGTCATCTTCTGTGGTAGGAGACCTGTGGGATTCAGTAATGCAGTCTCCTTGATTACCTGAGCTTGATGCTGTTGCACTGCACTTTATGTCTTTTATGTGGGTCCTCTGATTGTAAAGGGGTTTTGGTTGTTCTTTGGTGGGCTCTTCCCTCTATTCGAATGACTGAGAGTCACTCTGCCCTCCATATCTTGTATACTGTTGTATAGGTGCTGCCCAAGCAAAAACCAAACAGCCCAAGAAACAGACCCACAGCTGCAAAAATAACCCCCACCCCCAATTACACTATCAACAGTAAGTGAGTTAATATTAATAAAGGTGTAAGGAGATTAAGACTATTATAAGAAAGGAATAATGAATATAGGATGACTAACTGAAAGTAAATATATTTTGCAAGGGTAGTGTAAGGGGCAATAATGAGTAGGGAATAGAGACAAGGACAACAAGGAAACAATAAAATTCACTTCATAATTAAAAAAGAGAGGAGAGAAGATGGAATAGAGTAAGAGAAGAGGAACATATAGTATTAAGTTGAAATTGAAATTTAAGGAAAAAATATATATGTATATATCTAGTGAGAAAAAAAAGACAACCACAACAAAAAGATTTTATACACACAGACACACATACACACACACATCACAATATGGACCTAACTGCAGAAAAAAGCTCCACCACAGAAATATCAACAACCAATGAGCTAAGATTTATATAGGTGGGATGGGTATAAGAGGGCAAAATGAAAGACAGAACAGCTTAAGAGATGTCTAGAAGAAAGAGAAGTTAATTTCAGGATGGAGGGAGAAGGAATACTGAGAATGCAGGATGAAAACCTCACTAAGACAGGGAAAAAATTAATGTCTAAAGTGATAAAAGGAAAGGGCAGAAGGGATGCAAAAGAGTGTAGGAGATGGAAACAGTGAAATTTGAGATTTGAAATACAAATATAGTCACTATCTAGCAATAACAGTGAAGAACTGTATCAACAACCACCTTATGCACTACCTATGAAGAGAGATTGATGAAGGTGGAGAAAGAATAAGGGTATCTTAAGAAGAGAATAAGGATGTGAGATGACTAATGACAATAAAAAATGGTTTTGAGAGGCTGGAGTGGGGAGCAATAGTAAGAGTATGGAATAGAAACAAGCCATAACAAGAGAGAAAATAGAATTTAAAACAAAAATATGAAGAAGGAGGTAGTATGGAGTAAGACAAAGGAAGAGCAAGATATAAGATTTGAAATAAACTGTATTATGAAACATGGTGCCATATTATACCCAAATATGAAGGATATAAAATGAATGTTAAACAGCTATGCAGGAGAGAAGATAGCACCTTGTTGCACCTGTCTCTATTTTCTCTGCTCTGCTTGGTTTAAGAAATCGGGGCCCAAGGAACTGTGGAGCACATAGTGTCTGGTGTGTAGTGTATGGTGAGGGGCCCTATTAGTGCTTTTTCTTCTTTCCCCTGAGGATATGTATGCATCAGGAAACTCCTGAGCCTAGCCTCACCAATACGCTGAGCCTGTAACCACACAGGTGGAGGTTGGATTCTCCTGTCTGTGAAAGACTCTGGCTAACTGCAGCAAATCTCAGGCATTTAGCTCCTGCCTTCTAGACACAAGACTACCACTCTCGCGCAGGAGGTTCATCCAGAATTCTCCACTCTGAGCTTCCATCTACTCACAAGCCATGCTGGGTCAGGTCCTCCTGTTCCTTCAGTGTATTCTCTTCCTCTGAGTTTGTTATTAAAGCCACTGCACCCCACCCACATGCACAGGCATGTGAGCTTGGGCCCCTGCAGATCCTTGAGATATGCTTCAGCTCCTATTTTAAAAGAGTTTCTGTATGGCTCCCATGCTGTAGTGCTGGTCCTATTCTCCACTCTCTCCTCCTCCCCAACAAGTACAGTCTCTCACAATTAGGGAAGGCCACCTTTATTCAGAGCTTCTGATGATTTTATATAGAGTTTCTCTCAGAATCTTTCTTAGATGGCATTGGGAAGATCCCCACAACTATATCATGACACAAAGCAGTAGCAGCATGCTGACCTCACTCCCTGCGAAGATCTTCAGCCTTGAGCATGCCTGCTTCTGCCATGCTTTTTCTGGAGCCCACACCTCCCAGGCCTTCTCTTGACACCCTGGTAGCTCATGCATCCTGAGCAGATCTACAGCCACCCTGGCTCTGCCCAACCAGCAATGCTGGGCTGGACAGTGGGGGCAGTCTGCCTAGAAGGCCTGGACAATTGGCCTCCATTATGCCTAGAAAGCTCAGGCCATTGGCCTCCGGGCACCCTGAAGGCAGGCCAATTCTGTGAACTCGTTCCTGCTCACTCCCCATGCTCTCATCCATGTATACACTCACTCAGATGCTTTCCCTCATTCTCTGCTCTTTGTTCTGACTTCAAATCTCGTCCATGTTTGTAAGCAGATGAACAGAGCTGTCCACTATTCTGCTACCATCTTGGACCTCTATCACAATAACATTTTCAAAGGAAACATTGAAAAGGGAACTGAACAGAAAAATAACATCCCCTTGAACCTCCTCTGTTCATCCCTGGAAACTCTTGATCCCCAAGATAGGCCCAGCTACTCCTTAGACTTTTGGACTGGTCTTGTTTGCATCAAAAAAAATTTAATTGTCCTTGTTTTCAGGTGACTCAGCTTTAAGGCAACCTAGCCGAGACCATATTCTGACATTGTTCCTCAGTTTTATTTCTAGTTATTCTGCCCAATTGAAGAAATAACATGATATTGCAGTTTCTTAAGGACAGGTCAATGATATCCAATCTTCCCACAAATGGGGAATGCCAGCCAGGAAACTCAGTCCAGTGGCCAAGGCTTTGCTACTTACTCCTGTGACTCCCTGTCACACTAGAGGCTGAATCTAAAGATTTTCTAAAAGCCAAAGTGATTATTTCCTTCACTTGTATATTCTGTTTCATACCTAGCTCTGTAGACTGGTTTCCTTTACTTGCTCATCTGTGGCCCAAATTGTTGACTAAGCCACAAAGTTTATATAAGCTTTCAGGTCAAGCACACACCATACACTGGTCTTCAGTCAAGTTGGTTGCAAACACTGGTGGCAAACCTGAACCATTTATTCTCATGGATCTGTAGGTCAGCTGGGAGTTGGCTGATGTTAACTAGTTTAGTTGAGTGGCTGTGCTTTACATGTATACATTCTAAGAGCCAAGCTATTGAGGCAAAAGTTGTCTAGAAAATTCTTCTCATAGGAAGACAGAAGCACAAAAGGGTGATCAGAAACACACAAGGCCTCTTAGTACATAGGTTCAGAATGGCACATTTGCATTTCTGCCTATGTGCCTTTGGCCAACACAAGTCACAAGGCAAGGCAACCTCAAGTCAGAAAAAGGAGAACTTCAGCTGCTGCCTGTGGGGGCATAGCCAGCCCTCTTGCCTCCTCCATGCTCCCTACCAGTCTTGTTGTGATGAAGTATTTTCTTCTGTTTGTCTTTGGTTATGAGGCAAATCTCCTGTTAGTGTTGACTTGAGACTGATGTCTCCACATGCTGCTCAGACAACTGCTTCTTTCTGAACCCAGAGTACCTGGGACTATGGCATGGATATGAAACACCACAGGATGAGTTTCTCCCTGTATACCACTGGTGCCTTTCAAGCTGCTACCCTGGTGCTGGAGCTCAGAGGTAGTGAATCTGAGGAGTATGAAAGAACATAGTAACACATGCTTTTAAAAGAATCTTCTGGTCAAGAAGAGCAGATGTAGCAATTCATAAATTTTTTAAGAAAAGACTAAGAGGAGGACAACTAGTTGCCTGATCAGGACCAGAACCTGAATGAATAAGGAAATGACCACAAATCGTCTGTTACTTGAGGCTTTGTCAGTACCCTGGCAATGAAGGAAAGATAAACGAAAGATGGCTGAGGAGTGAATGGGAGTCATGCTGACCTCTGCCTCCCAAGACCAAACTGGAATTGCGATTAAATAGTGGAGTAATCACCCGGAAAACAATGGAACGATAGTGGGAGAGGAGCCTTGGAGCCACAGACAGACAGTGGATTCGACTCTCACACATCCCAATGGGTGAGGAGTGTGGTGGAGGCTTGAGAGGGTGGGTTGGGTGCCCACAGGAACTAGCACCAGAGGGACATTGAAATGGCCAGTTAGCTCCCCCCGAGAAGAACAGAGTCTGAATCATAAACAGGGACCTCTAAACTACAGCAGCTAAAACCAGGAAAACACAGAGAAAACCAACCCTGAAAAGCTTAGGGGCGCTCTCTGCCAGAGACAGGTGGCTGGGGAAGCAAAGAGACATTTAAAGGGCCAATGCAAAAAATTGCAGTGGCAACCACCCTCCTTGATCTCTGGGTAGAGGTGGCAGCAGGGTGGGCTGGTGCCTGGGAAAAGACTGGTGAGGAAAACTTTGTGAAGAGAACAGAAGGCAGCCAGTGGAGCCCGGGTGATAACGCACTTCCCACTCTACAGCTACCATCTCGCTCAGGCATAAGGGAATCAATTAACCTGCCTTTTGTGCGCTCCGCACACAGCTTGTAACCGTGTGAGCTGGGGGGCTAAGTGCAAACTGGCTGGGAGAGCCCTGAGGAAAGACTGGAGACGGAAGTGTTAGGGAAAGAATGGGAGGGGGAACGGAGGAGTCCCGACTCCCTCCCTCTTCCGTAGTCTCCATTCTGGGCAAGCAAGGCGCGCTCCCAAAGAGGCAGAAGCGGGGCACACATGAACGAGACTGCCTGCGATTGAAACACAGTCCGCACAGGTGGTGGATCCCTCGGCGAAGAGGTCACAGAACTGACCAGAGACCCCTGAGGAGAGAATGGACACAGAGGCATTGGGGAAAGTACGGGGGGAGGAACCGGGGAGTCCTGAATCCTTCTCCTTTCCCTAGTCTCCATTGTGCGGGAAAAGGACACACACCCAAAGACCCAAAAGCCGAAAAGCACACAATAGAGAGCCCAAAACCACCCAGTCCAGGTGCGCACATTTGCACCGAGTAGCCAGTGAGGGTTGGTGAGTGTGTTTGTGGACCTGCGCGGGCTGGCAAGGCCTCCCACAAGTTGGCACCGATGGGGCCTGCAAGGGAGTACACAGATCGGTGAGCGCAGGTGTAAATTGACCCGCATGGGCTGTGAGTGCAGAGCACGCCGCAGAAATAGTGGATCTCGGGACAAAGGGGTCACACAACTGCCCAAAGGAGGACTCAGACACAGACAGTAGACTCCTGGCAGGCTCAAACACATGACCTAAGGGCATATAGGGTCAACAACTGACATCATCAGAGGCAGGCCCAGAAAACAAAGTAAAGGGAAAAATAAATAAATAAATAAAAAGACCCACCAACTACCATAGAAGTTTAATCCACAAAGTCAGGAAATCTAGACAGAGCAATTGAAACGGAAGCAAAAATAAATAAATAAATTACTTAACAGACACTCAAAAAAATGGGAAGAAAAAGAAGTTCCCCCCAAATGAGTGGAAAAGGGGACTCCCCACAGAGAGAGCTAAATAAAATAGAGGCAAGGGAACTATCAGATATTCAATTCGAAACAATGGTTCTAAGGAAGCTCAATGAGCTCAGCCAGCTCAAAGACAACTATGAGAAACTGTAGAGAAACTATCAGGATCTTACAACAAACTATATCAACCTGGAAAAGGAGGTAGAAACTATCAAGAAGACACAAGAGGATATGAAGAATACCATTTCTGAATTGAAGAACACAGTAGAAGGAATCCAAAGTAGGCTGGATGAAGCCGAGGATCGAATCAGTGAGATGGAGGATAAGGTGGAAAAAACCTCCCAGAAAGAACAAGAAATGGAAAAACGACTCAAAAAGAATGAAGAGGCATTTAGGGAAATGCAGGACAACCTGAAACACAATAATATCCGTATAATAGGGATACCAGAAGAAGAGGAGCAAGGGATAGAGAACCTCCTCGAAAAAGTAATGATGGAAAATTTCCCCAATTTGAGGAGAGAAAAGGTCTCATGGATCCAGGAGGCACAGAGGGCCTCACTCAAGAAGGACCCAAGGAGGTCCACTCCAAGACACATCATCATTAAAATGGCAACTATCAAAGACAAAGAGAGAATCCCCAAGGCAGCAAGGGAGAAGGAGAAAGTAACATACAAGGGGGGCCCCGATACGCCTAGGAGCTGACTTCTCAACAGAAACACTACAAGCCAGAAGGGAATGGCAACAAATATTCCAAGCCATGAAAAGCAAGGGCCTACAGCCAAGGCTGCTCTAACCAGCTAGGATCTCAATTAAAATAGAAGGGGAAATATGGAGTTTCCCAGACAAGAGAAGGCTAAAAGAATACATCTCTACCAACCAACACTCCAAGATATGCTAAGGGGACAGGTTTAAGCAGATGAAGGAAAAGAATGAGAGAGAGAGGAACACAAGTACAAAGAGAAAAGATGAGTAAATTTCTATCAGTAATGTCTCTCAATGTGAATGGACTAAATGCCCCAATCAAAAGACACAGGGTAGCTGAATGGATAAGAAAACATGACCCACACATATGCGGCCTACAAGAGACCCACCTCAGAGCAAAAGACCTACACAGATTGAAAGTAAAGGGATGGAAAAAAATATTCCAAGTAAATGGGCAGGAGAAAAAGGCCGGGGTTGCCATACTTCTATCAGACAAAGTAGATTTCAAAACAAAAGCCATAAAAGAGACCCAAAGGAACACTTCGTAATACTTAAAGGAGGAATCTATCAAGAAGACATCAACATTGTAAACTTATATGCTCCTCATATAGGAGCCCCCAAGTTTATAAGGAAATTGTTGGATGACTTCAAAAAAGATATTGACAGCAACATACTGATATAGGGGATTTCCACACCCCACTGTCAAAAATGGACAGATCTTCCAAACAAAACATCAATAACAATATTGAAAGCTGAATGACGCACTGAATCAAAGAGACTTAACTGACATATATAGAACCTTACATCCAAAAGAAGCAAAATTCACATTCTTTTCAAATGTGCAAGGAACTTTTTCTAAGGGAGACCACATGACAAGACACAAAGGAAACCTCAGCAAATTCAGTAAAATTAAAATAATACCAAACATTTTCTTGGACCACAAGGGCTTGAAACTGGAAATCAACCTCAAAGAGAAAATTTAAAAACCTGCAAACTAATGGAGACTGAACAGTAGACTAAAAGACAATGAATGGGTCAATAATGAGATGAGGGAAGAATTCAAAAAATTTCTGGAAACAAATGAAAATAAACAGACAACAGTCCAAAACCTATGAGACACAGAAAAGGCAGTCCTGAGAGGGAAGTTCATAGCAATACAGGCTTACCTAAAAAAGATAGAAACATTTCAATTAAAAGACCTAGCACTACAACTTCAAGAACTGGAGAAACAACAACAAATAAATCCCAGAGCAAGTAGAAGGAAGGAAATAGTCAAGATTAGAGCAGAAATGAAGGACATAGAGACGAAAAGAACAATTCAAAGTATCAACCAATCCAAGACCTGGTTCTTTGAAGAGATAAATGAAATCAACAAGTCTTTAAGCAAACTCATCAAGAAAAAAAGTTAGAGGACCGAAATTAATAATATCAGATATAAAAGGGGAGAAATAACAACTGATACCACAGAAATACAAAGGATTGTCAGAAACTACTATGAACAATTATATGCTAAGAAATTTGAAAACCTTGATGAAATCGATAAAATTCTAGAAACGTATAATCTTCCAACACTGAAGGAGGAAGAAACAGAAAGCTTGAATAGACCAATAACGGCTGGGGAAATTAAAGCAGTAATCAAGGAACTCCCGGCACACAAAAGCCCTGGTCCGGATGGTTTCACAGGAGATTTTTCAAAACATTTAAGGAATAGGTAGCCCCTGTCCATCTCAGACTAGTCC
This sequence comes from Pteronotus mesoamericanus, assembly GCF_021234165.1. NCBI lineage: Eukaryota > Metazoa > Chordata > Mammalia > Chiroptera > Mormoopidae > Pteronotus > Pteronotus mesoamericanus. The sequence continues at coordinate 8,208,571 of NW_026555072.1, forward strand.
AAAAAATCCAAGAGGAGGGAAGACTCCCGGACAATTTTTATGAGGCCAGCATCACCCTGATCCCAAAACCAGATAAAGACCCTACAAAGAAAGAACACTACAGGCCAATTTCGCTAATGAACATAGACGCTGAAATCCTCAACAAAATATTGGCAAACTGCATCCAGCAATACATTAAAAAGATTATCCACCACGATCAAGTGGGTTTCACCCCAGGGATGCAGGGATGGTTCAATAAACATAATACATCACATAAATAAAAGACAGGACAAAACCACATGATCATCTTGATAGATGCAGAAAAAGCATTTGATAAAGTACGGCACCCATATATGATCAAAACACTCAGCAAAATGGGAGTAAATGGTGCATTCCTCAATGTAATAAAGGCCATATGTGAAAAACCTGCAGCCAACATCATACTCAATGGGCAAAAACTGAAACCCTTCCTACTAAGATCGGGAACATGACAAGGCTGTCCCCTTTCACCACTTCTCTTCAACATGGTATTGGAAGTCCTAGCTATAGTGGTCAGGCAAGAAAAAGAAATAAAAAGCATCCAAATAGGAAAGGAGGAAGAAAAACTATCATTGTTTGCAGAGGACATGAGAGTGTGCATAGAAAACTGTGTAGACTCCACCAAAAAATTACTCAACCTAATAAGTGAATTTGGCAAAACAGCAGGATACAAAGTCAATATTCAGAAATCAAAGGCATTTTTGTACACCATCCATGAAATAGAAGAAGAAGAAATCAGAAAAAAAATACCATTCGATATAGCAACAAGAAAAATAAAGTACCTAGGAATAAATTTAACCAAAGACACAAAAGACCTGTATGCAGAAAACTATACAGCCTTTAAGAAAGAAATTAAGGAAGACACAAATATATAGAAGCATATACCCTGCTCATGGATTGGAAGAGTTAATATCGTCAAAATGTCCATAATACCCAAAGCAATTTATAGATTCAATGCATTCCCTATTAAGATACCAATGATGTATTTCATAGAAATAGAATAGACATTTCAAAAATTTATATGGAACCATAATCTACCCTGAATAGCTGCAGCAATTTTGAGAAAGAAAAACAAAGTAGGAGGGATCACAATAGCGGACATCAAACTATATTACAAAGCGACTATACTCAAAACAATCTGGTACTGGCACAAGAAGAGATCCATAGATCAGTGGAACAGAATAGAAATCCCAGAAATAAGCCCAGGTCTAAATAGGCAACTAATATTTGACCAAGTGGGCAGAAGCATAAAGTGGAGTAATAATAACCTCTTCAACAAATGATGCTATGAGAGCTGTAAAGCTACATGGGAAAAAATTGAAACTTGATCATCAACTGGCACCATACACAAAAATAAACTCAAGATGGATAAAAGACTTAAATATAAGTCACAACACCATAAAAGTCCTAGAGGAGAACATTGGCTGGAAACCGTCAGACATCCCACTCAGCAATTTTTTCACTGATATGTCTCCTAAAGCAAGGGACATAAAGGAAAGTATAAACAAGTGGGACCTCATCAAAATGAGAAGCTTCTGCATGGCCAAAGAAAACATCATCAAAATGAAAGGGGAGCCAACCATATGGGAAAATATATTCACTAATGATACATCAGATAGAGGTTTGATCTCCAAGATATATAAAGAACTCACTCAACCCCACTCCAAGGAGACAAACGATCCAATCACAAAATGGGCAAAGGTCCTGGGCAGACACTTTTCCAAGGAGGAGATACAGAGGGCCCAGAGGCACTTGAAAGGATGCTCAGCATCACTAGCCATCAGAGAAATGCAGATCAAAACCACAATGAGGTACCACCTCACACTGGTCAGAATGGCCATCATATACAGATCAACAAACAACAGGTGCTGGCGAGGCTGTGGAGAAAAGGGAACTCTAGTACACTGTTGGTGGGCATCCAGACTGGTGCAGCCACTGTGGAAAGCAGTGTGGAATTTCCTCAAAAAGCTGAAAATGGAAATGCTTTTTGATCCAGTGATTCCCCTGCTGGGACTATACCCTAAGAATCCCAAAACGCCAATTCAAAAGAACCTGTGCACCCCAATGTTCATAGCAGCACAACTGACAATAGCCAAGTGTTGGAAGCAATCTAAATGCCCATCAGTTGATGATTGGATCAAAAAGCTATGGTACATTTACACAATGGAATACTATGCAGCAGAAAGAAAAAAAGAACTACTAAACTTCGCGACAGCATGGATGGAACTGGAGAGCATTATGCTAAGAGAAATAAGCCAGGGGACAAAAGACAAATACCATATGATCTCCCCTATAAGTGGAACCTATCCAACAAAACAAAGATGCAAGGAAAATAAGACCAGCAGCACTGAAAGGAAAAGAAACCAACAGAAACAAGAGGGAAGGAGGGAGGAGGGGTAGGGGAAAAAGAAGGTAAGGTACAAGTCAAGGAACATATAGCAAGGTCTCATGGACAAAACCAAAGGGGAAGGATTGAGGGAGGGAGGGGTGAGGGGGCAAGGGAACGTAGTGGTGGGAAGGCAGAGACCAATATATTTGAAAAAAGAAAGAAAGAAAGAAAAGCACTTGAAATGTAAAGAAAAAATCAATCTTAAATAAAAATGCTTATGAAATAAAATAGAAAAATAGGTTAATTAATTTAAAAAATAAAAGAAATTTTAAAAAATTAGAAAGAAAGAAGTTAATTAATTTAAAAAATAGAGAGAGAAAGCTTTGAGAACTAAAATACAATATAGACCAGTTCCCAATTTCCAGAATAATACCAGAGTGGCACATGCCTGGGGCAAACACCAAGAAGCAAATTGATTACTTTGAAAATATAACAGAAATTGGAACTACTGCTAACACAGGATGAGACAGAACCTGTGTTCTAAACCTAAGTAGGGTTATTTCCTGCTAAAATGAAACATGCACACACATACACACACATCATCATCATTTTTCAGATGAGTTTAAAAGGATTCAGAGTTTCACAGAATAATATTTAAAATGCTCAGTATATTTCCCCTACTTTCCAACATAAAAAAAGCTAGGAAAATGTGGACCATGTCCAAGGAAAAGACAATCCGCAGATGCCAACCCCAAGAAGACTCAGATGTTGAAATTATCAAAGACTTTAAAGAAGCTATTATAACTATTTTCCTTGAGGAAAGGTAAAACACACTTGATGTGAATGGGAAGATTGTTCACAGCAGAAAAAATTTTAAATAGAAACTTTATAACAGAAAAATACAATGTCTTTGAAAATTGATTGGTTGATCTCAATAACAGAATAGAGACAAGAGAAAATAGTCAGATAATATGAAGATGAGCCGATAGAAATTATCCAATCTGAAGAACAGGAGGTAAAAGATTTTAAGAAATGAACAGAGATATAAGAATATATGGGACGATATCAAAAGACCTAACATTTGCCCCAGCTGGTGTAACTCGGATTGAGCACTGGCCTGAGAACCAAAGGTTCCCCAGTTCGATTCCCAGTGTAGGGCACATGCCTAGGTTTCAGGCCAGGTCCCCAGTAGGGGGTGCACGAGATGCAACCATACATTGATGTTTCTCTCTTTCTTTTTCTCCTTCCCAACCCTCCTCTAAAAATAAATACATTTAAAATCTTAAAAAAAAAAAATAGGCCTAACATTTGTGCAGATACGTCCCACAAAAAAAAAAAAAAAAAACAAACACAATAAATAAGCTGATTGGTGGAGAAAAAATTAAGAAATATTTATCAAAAATGTCAAAACAGGGTGAAATATATAAATTTACAGATTCAAGAAGTTCATCAAACCCTCAATAGGATGAAAATTCCAAAGACTACCATACCAGTAACACCATAATCAAACTTGTAAAAATAAAAAATTAAGAAAAAATATTGAAAGCAGTCAGAAAAAAATTATACATTGCATATAAAATAACAATGATTTGAATTACTACTAATTTCTCATCAGAAACCATGAACACCAGGCAGTGGAACATTTTAAAGTGCTGAAATAAAAGCATTGAACCCAGAATTCTATATTAAAGAAAACATATCCTTTAAAATGAAGGCAAAAGAAAAATATGCTCAGGTAGAAGAAAACTAAAGAAATTAGTCACCAGCAGACCTGTTCTAAAAGAAGTTTTTTATACAGAAGCAAAATGATGCATGAGCAAAATCTGGAATTCTGGAAATGAAGAAGAGCTACAGAAATCATAAATATCAAGGTAATTATAAGATACTATTTTTCTCTTCATAAGTTCTTTTCATCCATAAAAAGAATGAAATCTTCCCATTTGTGACAACATGGATGAAACTTGAGGGTCTTATACTTAGTGAAATAAGTCAGACAAAGATAAATACTTTATGATCTCACTTATATGTAGAATCTAAACAAACGAAAAAAAACAGTTATAGATACAATGAAAAAAATGGTGGTTGCCAGAGGCAAAGGTTGAGGACTGTGGGACTGAGTGAAGAAAGAAAAAGGTAAAAAGTTCCAGCCATAAAATAAACTAGTCATAGGAATATAATGTACAGCACAGTGACTATAGTTAATACTATATTGCATATGCAAAAGTTGCTAAGAAAGTAAATCTTGAAAGTTCTCATCAGAAAAAAAATAATTTTGCAACTCAGTATGCTGGTGGATGTTAACTAGAATTATTGCAGTGATTATTTTGCAATATATGCAAATATTAAATAATTATGTTGTACAGCTAAAACTAATATAATGTTATATGTCAATTATACCTCAAAAATTAAAGATAAAATATATTTGACTGTGAAAGCAAAAATTACACCAATGTTTGTGGTAAAGTTTTCAAGTCTGTAGATGAAATACATATGGCAACTATATAAAGGGGGAAGGGTAAAGAGACATATGTAGTTGTAAGGCTTCTACATTTTACCCAAAGTAGTGAAATATTAGCTCTAAGTAGAAAAAATATATATATATCCCTAGAACAACCATAAAAAAATTAATACAAATAGATATAAACAAAAATACATAAATTAAAATGGAATACCAAAGGAAATTCAGATAATCCAAAAAATAAAAAAAAGTAGAAAAGAAAGAGGGAACAAAGGAACAAAAAATAGAGGAAACAAACAGAATATAAAATATACCATGCACATGCTAGTCAAAAGAAAGTTGGAGTTATATTGATATCAAAAAAGAAGACTTCAGAAAAAAATTATAAGGATAAAGAGGGACATAACCTAATTACAAATGTCAGTTCACCAAGAAGACATAACAATCCTAACACTCCTCCATCAGTAACAGGCGGAATGATTAGAGAAAAAATTAGCAAGGTCGTTACAAAGGACTGAATTGTTTCTGCATAAAACCCATATGTGAATCCCCAATATGACTAAATTTGGAAATAGGACTTTTAAAAAATAATTAAGGTTGAGTTCATAAGGGTAGAGTCCCAATCCAATCAGATGGGAAGCCTTATAAAAAGACAAAGAAGTCCTTTTCTTTCTCCTTCTCTCCCTCTCTCCCCACATGTACCAAGAAAAGGCCTTGTGGGCACACACTGAGAAGGGGGCCACCTACAAGACAGAAAAAGAGCCTTTCCTCACCAGGAACTGTATCGGCTGGCACTTTGACTTCGGATTTCCCAGGCCCCAGAACTGTGAGAAATGCATTTCTGTTATTTAAGCCACCTAAGCCATAATATTTTGTTATAGCAGCCAGAAGTAGATAATACAGATATAGAAGAATTGAGAAGCACTGACATTCAACGTGACCTAATTGACATTTACAGACTACTCCACACAACAATAGTAAAAATGCACGTTCTTTTCAAATGCACATGGAACAGTCATGACAATAGACCATATCCTGGATCAAAAAACAAAGCTTAATAAAATAAAATCAAGTGAAATTATACAAATATGTTATCTGAAAAAATGGAATTGAACTAGAAACAAATGACCTAATTAATGACACACCTCTAAATAACTCATAAATAGAGGGAAGGAGGGAGGGGGGAGGGGGAAAAGGAAGGGAAGGGGAAAGTCAAGGAACATATAGCAAGGACTCATGGACAAAACCAAAGGGGAAGAGTTGAGGGAGGGAGGGAGGGAGGGAGGGAGGGAGGGAGGGGGCAAGGGGTAGGCAGAGATAAATGTATTTGAAAAAATAAATTAATTAATTTAAAAAAAAGAAAAGAAAATATTACCCCGGCTAAGAACTTTGGGTGCAAAAGAGAGCTCCCATGTAACTCAAACCAACAGAGAGCAACCCCATGAGACTGGTACTGCTCTCCCCAATGTAGAGATGAGGAAATTGAGGCTTCACAATGAGCACACAATTTCTCCAAGAACACAAAGCTAATCAATAGCACAAATCTAGTTTTAGGTGTGTTTTATTATAGTCAGGCTTTAGCTATTTGTTTCTTAACATCATGATTAAAGCTTAGAGGATATGGGGAAAACTCACGTAGCTCCTACTCCGCTATTCAAATTAAAAGTTATGAACATTAAAAAAAATAAAATAAAAATACAACATATCAGTATGGGTGGCATTCAGCTGAAGCAGTATTTAGAAGGAAATGTATGCCATTAAATGCTTATATTAAAAAAGACGCTAGGTCTCAAATCAATAATCTAAGCTTCAAGCTTAAGAAACAAGAAGAAGAATTGAATCCAAAGTAAATAGAAGGAAAGAAAACAAATTTAAGATCAGAAATCAATGAAACTGAAAATACAGAAATGATTAAGAAAAATTAATGAAACCCTTATATTGCAAGAAATGTAAAAGAAATTCTTCAGAAAGAAGAAAAATTATATAGGTCAAAAACTCAGATCTATATAAAGAAGAAAGAGCATTAGAAAAGAAATAAATGAATGTAAAAAGCAGTTGTACATATGTGTGTGGGTCCATTTCTTAAATCTCTATTCTGTTCCATTTATCTGTTTGTCTATCTTGACATCAATATCCCACTGACTTGATAACTCTATCCTTATGATAAGCTTTGAAATGAGGTAATGTTAGTACTGCAACTTTGGTCTTTTTTTTTCCCAAAGCTGTTTGGTTATTCTAGGTTCTCTATATTTCTATTTGAATTTTAGAATCAGTTTATTAATGTCCACAAAAGAATCCTGCTAGAGTGTTAATTTGTATTGCATTGACACTATAAATCAATTTCAAAAGAATTTTTTTCTTTCCAACATTGAGCCTTCCAACTCATGAACATGGTATGTCTCTCCATTTATTTACTCACAGCAATATTTTGAAGTTTTCAGGATTCAGGTTGTGGTTAGTAGAGTTCTAAAATAGCTCCAAGATTAGCTCCCCCTGTATAGTTTTCTCCCTTTGAGTGTGGCATTTCACTCCTGTAATTAAATAACTAATCAGTTGGTTTTAAGTTAATAACAAGGGGGTTAAGCAACACTGAAAGGAAAAGAAATCAACAGAGACAAGAGGGAAGGGGGGGCAGGGAAAGGGAAGGGAAGGGGAAAGTCAAAGAACATATAGCAAGGACTCATGGACAAAACCAAAGGGGAAGAGCTGAGGGAGGGAAGGTGGGAGGGGGCAAGGGAAAGAGGTGGGGGAGAGACAGAGACAAATGTATTTAAAAAGTAAATAAATTAAAAAAAATTAAAAAAAAGAAAGAAAGCCACTTTAGGTTGGTTTGGTAAGGCTTAGTTAGCACTTTGCTTTTCTAAGGTCTTTGAAACACAGGTGCTGATGTCTCCTCTTTTTTAGCCAGAGAAATAAGTCAGGCTTAGAAAGCTGTGAAAAGTATTTGAAAATTGACTATATTTACTTATTCTTTGCTGACCTATTTTTAATTTACATACATTATTATAAGAACTCCATTTTACAATTTACTCTGAAATATTCACCCCCAAAATTCATCTCACTTCTCTCTCTTTATCTATTTTCAATGTCTATTCAAAAGAGCCTGCTAAATCACTTACCAATGATAGGTCCTACTGTCCAACTCATGTAGGAAAACACATTTAAAGCTTCAATGCCTGTAAAATAAATTTATGCACTGCTTTTCAATTTATGTAAGTTCAAATTGCAAATAAAATCTTTTGACTTAGAAAAAAAATAACAAGGGGGTTACTTTGGGTGGGCCTGACTTAACTAGGGGAGTATATAAAAGAGGACAAGCACTAGGGAGAGAGTTTCCCATTTTCTTCAAAGAATATGAAAGCTTCCATGATTTCTAGAGTGGCAAGGAACTGAATTCTATCTGGAAGCTGAATGAGCTTGTGACAGGTTCCCAAGAATCAAATGAGACCACAGCTCCAACTAACATCTTGGTTGAAGCCTTTTGAAACCTAAGCAGTGTTCAACTAGGCCATGTTTAGACTCCACAAAACCTGTGAGATAATAAATGGGTATTTCTAAGATAAAAAAAAATGAATGAAACCAAAAGCTGGTTGTTTCACTAGTGAAAAAGTGAAGTGGGGATCAAGTGTACACACATTTGTCTTTGTGGGATGAGCAGTGGGCAGGGAGATGTCAAAAGAACATCCCTTGACTCTGGATTCTGTTCTTAACTTTGGTGAGTCTTCTGACATCCTTAGATCAAAATTTCTTAATTTCTTAAATACTTGCCTTATCTATGAGATAACATTAATGTAAATGGTTTGAATATAGTAGTGCTTTACAAATCCAAGTCATTATTAAAGTCTGTTATTAATGTGCTTGCATATAATAGACATCTGAGGAATAAAGTTATCAAAATTAATTTAATTAATCTCTGTTTTGAGGGTGGCATAGATTTATCTATTAATTGTATAAATTATCACATTGAATTCAAAGCTATCAACTCCCAAGAGTGCTTTAGTGATTTTTACTTACCCATTTAATAAAATTCTCAAAGAAGTCATACACTTACTATTTACCATAAAATTATACTCTTAATTAGACACTATTGGAATAAATTCACCAGCCACCTTGAAATGATTAGAGATCCTTGTAACAATGAAGGTAAAAATTTCAGCGAGGCCCTCCCTTCTAGTTTTTCAGTATTTAAAATATCTATGTCTTCACGCAGTTCGAGGGAAGGATAGTTTTACTCTTCTTCCTCTTCAGTAGTGGCTGGTGATATCTGAAACTGTAAACAGCTCTCCAGATGACCTGTAGTTATAGGCAAATAAAGACAAACACAAAGAGTATTTCCTGAGAATAGGGTCATTGAGTCCTAGCCTTTGTCAAGAGAGAAGTACTTCAGAAGAAATGAGGATTGGTAAACTTTGAGATGACAGTCATGTAGTCAAGGAAGAGATTGCTGATGGGGACAAAGATCAAAGGAAGGTTAGGAATGAGAGATTAAATGGTCTGCCATCTGCACAGAAAAGTTTGTAACAGAGAACAAATGAGCTAACACACATAAAGACTTACCAAGAAATAAAGCACAGAGTCTACAGTAAATACAACTTATCTAAAACCTAAGCTACTATCAACAATACAAGTGATGACTCATACATAAGTATTATAATTGAAAATGTCACCCTTATTAACAAGGGTGCCCATACATTTAGGATTGTGTAATTCATCACTAAATACTGAGTTGAAATTTAGATTTCTTAAGGAAATTCTCAGTTCTAATTGATTATTTTAATAGAGTCAAAAGATAAATAAACTGTATTTTTAAATTGTAATCAAAGTTTAGAATCCTTATAGATTACTCATGAACTTTGAAGCATATTGTTAAACTTTAAAAAAATTAAAACATTGCTTTTTCCTCCTATGTTCTCCCCTCATATTTTTTGAGAGAATTAATCTTGCTTTTCATAATTTGGTGGTCTGTAGTCATCACATCACCTGGCTTCAACTAAAAATTTATAGCCAATCTTATTTCATCCACTGCCTTATTCACTATCCTCATCCCATGCTATTTTCTTATTTTGAAGCAAATCTGAGGGTTTTTTATATTATGCCATCTGCAAATATCACAGTGTTTACCTCAAAATAATGATGATAACAGTATCATGTGTAAAAATTAATAATTTCTTAATGTTATCAGTCAGTATTTCTGTTTTCCTGATTGTCTCATATTTTTATTTTTTCAGGGTGTTGATTGAATCTGAATCCAGGTAAGATCTATACTTAACAATTATCTTACTTATTGATATTTTTAATCTCTTTTGGATCCCCCATATTCTGTTTTTCCTTGCATTTTTTTTTGTTCAATAAACTAGTTTGTGTGTCCCATTTCCACAGCCTAGATTTTGCTAATTTGTATCTCATGACATTGTTCAACTGTCCCCTGTGTTTCATATAAATGTTCCTCTGTCCTCTGTATTTCCTATAAATTAGTTATTAAAGCTAAAAACGTGACCATATTCTGTTTCAATTTTTTGGCAATAATCTTTAATAGGTAGTGTTGTGAGCAAAAAAAAAGCTGTTTTTTCTCTCTTTTTTTTTTTTTGTTAGCAGTTGCTGACAATCATTGCCAGGATCCAGTATTTCATTAGTGGTTGCAGAATAGTACTGTTATGATAATATCATTGCTCCTTCAATTACTAGCTAATATTCTTCTCTAGGGAAGAACTTCCAATTACCAATTATTTGATTATCATGATGTGACTTTCATGTAAAAAAGAAAGGTTAAAAGCTAGATTTGCCTTCATATTCTAGTTTTTAAAATATCTGCTAGTTTCCTAGTATATCCAAAAGAGATCAAAAGATGACCAATGAGCTTTATTTTTAAATCAAAATTAGTACATAGTTAACTATATCAATGTTTTGACCCATTAAATCCAATAATATATTTAAATCCAATCCATGTTTTGATCCATTACAATTGCTATTTTTTTAACATTTTAAAAACGATTTTATTTATTTGTTTTTAGAGGGTAGGGGAAGGGTGGGAGAAAGAGGAGGAGAGAAATAACAATGTGTGGTTGCCTCTTGTGCCCCCTACAGAGTTGGGGGAACCTGACCTGCAACCCAGGCATGTGACCTGACTGGGAATTGAACTAGTGACCCTTTGATTCGCAGGCAGGCATTCAACCCACTGAGCCACACCAACCAAAGCTATTCTTTTTGATGATTGAATTGTTCCTCTTTAAGTGGCCTTTGTGTTCTTTTGAAAAGTCCTCAGAAGTCTTTCAAAGCTTCCTTGATTCCTAGTATAACAAGATGTTTTAGGCTTATCTCACACAATTTCTACCCCAGTTCTGGTAGTAGCTATTTTCCCAAAAAACTCCAATTCATTTTAATGGAAAATGGTACTTAAAGACTACAACTTGGACACCAGGGATGATCATTGCTACTGGGTTGATCATTGTTTTTAGATCAGTGTTCAAACCTAGAAAATATGAACTATAACAAAAGATGAACTACAACACAAATTTATACTGATATTTTAATTTCAAATTTTAAGAATACAGGATTTTAACCGGCCTTTTGTGTGCTCTGCACACAGCTTGTGCATGTGTGAGCTGGGGGGGCTAAGAGCAGACTGGCTGGAAGAAATACAGGATCCCTGGCCAAAGGGGTCACACAGCTGCATTGAGAGCCTTGAGGAGAGACTGGAGACAGAGGCATTGGGGAAAGAACGGGAGGAGGAACCAGGGAGTCCAGACTACCTCCCCATTCCGTAGTCTCCATTTTGGGCAGGCAGCGTGCGCCCCCAAAGACGCAGAAGCAGGGCGCACATGAACCAGACGGCCCGCGACTGAAATGCAGTCCGCACAAATAGTGGATCCTTGGCCGAAGGGGTCACAGAACTGCACAGAGATCCCTGAGGAAAGACTGGAGACAGAGATGTTGGGTGAAGAACAGGAGGAGGAACCGGGCAGTCGCAACTCCTTCTCCTTTCCCTAGTCTCCATTGTGCGGGAAGAGGCCACACCCCCAAAGAGCCAAAAGCTGAGAAGCACACAATAGACAGCCCAAAACCACCCAGTGCAGGCGCACACACTTGTGCTGAGTGGCCGGGGAGGGTTGGCAAGTGTGTGTGTGGACCCGCGCGGACTGGCGAGGGCTCGAATGGGCTGGCAAGGCCTCTCACAGGTTGGCACCAATGGGGCCTGCAAGGGAGTGCACAGATCGGCGAGGGCAGGTGTAAATCAACCTGTGCAGGCCCCACGAGTGCAGAGCAGTCCACAGAAATAACAGATCCCGGGCTGAAGGGGTCACAGAGCTGCCCAGAGTCCCTGGAGGAGAGACTGGAGACAGGATTAACTGAGAGTCCTGGAGCTGACTTCCTCCCATCCATAGTCTCCATTTGGTGAGGGCAGACAACACATCCAAAGAGCCAAAAGCTGGGAAAGCACACAATAGAAGACCCTAAACTGACCAGCGCCTGGGTGCCCGCCCTCCTGGGGGGCCAGACAAGTATGCGAGGGCGCAAATAAGCCCCCTGGGCTGGGGCAAGCACTCGCAAGGAAGCCCAGGTGGGTGGGGGATCCTGCCGGACCAGGGAGGACGCTCAAGGAGCCCACGTGACAGTGCAGAGCAATCCACAAAAATAGTCGATCCCTTGCCGAAGGGGTCACAGAGCTTCCCAAAGCAGGAATAACACACAGACAGTAAACTCCTGGAAGGCTGAAACAAACGACGCAAAGTTATATAGGATCAATAACTGACATCATCAGAGGCAGGCCCAGAAAGAAAAGTAAAGGAAAATAAATAAATAAATAAATAAATAAATAAATAAATAAATAAAAAGACCCGCCTACTACCATAGAAGTGTAATCTACAAAGTCAGGAAATCTAGACAGAGCAATTGAAACAAAAGCAAAAATAAATAAATAAATTAATTAATTAATTAATTAACATACTCTTACAAAAATGGGAAGAAAAAGAAGTTCCCCTCAAATGAGTGGAAAAGGGGACTCCCCACAGAGAGAGCTAAATGAAATAGAAGCAAGGGAACTATCAGATACTGAATTCAAAACAATGGTTCTAAGGAAGCTCAATGAGCTCAGCCAGCTCAAAGAGAACTATGAGAAACTGCAGAGAAACTATCAGGATCTTACAACAAACTATATCAACCTGGAAAAGGAGGTAGAAACTATCAAGAAGACACAAGAGATTATGAAGAATATCATTTCTGAATTGAAGAACACAGTAGAAGGAATCCAAAGTAGGCTGGATGAAGCCGAGGATCGAATCAGTGAGATGGAGGATAAGGTGGAAAAAACCTCCCAGAAAGAACAAGAAATGGAAAAACGACTCAAAAAGAAGGAAGAGGCATTTAGGGAAATGCACGACACCCTGAAACGCAATAATATCCGTATAATAGGGATACCAGAAGAAGAGGAGCAAGGGATAGAGAACCTCCTCGAAAAAGTAATGATGGAACATTTCCCCAATTTGAGGAGAGAAAAGGTCTCATGGATCCAGGAGGCACAGAGGGCCTCACTCAAGAAGGACCCAAGGAGGTCCACTCCAAGACACATCATCATTAAAATGGCAACTATCAAAGACAAAGAGAGAATCCCCAAGGCAGCAAGGGAGAAGGAGAAAGTAACATACAAGGGGGCCCCGATACGCCTAGGAGCTGACTTCTCAACAGAAACACTACAAGCCAGAAGGGAATGGCAACAAATATTCCAAGCCATGAAAAGCAAGGGCCTACAGCCAAGGCTGCTCTACCCAGCAAGGCTCACAATTAAAACAGACTGAGAAATGCGGAGTTTCCCAGACAATTGAAGGCTAAAAGAATACATCACTACCAAACCAGCACTCCATGATATGCTAAAGGGACTGCTTTAAGAAGATGAAGGAAAAGAGTGAGAAAGAGAAAAACACAGGTACAAAGAGAAAAAATGAATAAGTTTCTATCAGTAATAACTCTCAATGTAAATGGAATAAATGCCCCAATCAAAAGACACAGGGTAGCTGAATGGATAAGAAAACATGACCCACACAAATGCTGCCTACAAGAGACCCACCTCAGAGCAAAAGGCCGACACAGATTGAAAGTAAAGGGATGGAAAAAAATATTCCAAGGAAATGGGCAAGAGAAAAAGGCCAGGGTTACCATACTTGTATCAGACAAAGTAGATTTCAAAACAAAGGCCATAAAAAGAGACCCAAAGGGACACTTTATAATACGTAAAGGAAGAATCTATCAAGAAGACAAAAACATTGTAAACTTATATGCTCCCGATATAGGAGCCCCCAAGTTTATAAGGAAATTGTTGGATGACTTCAAAAAAGATATTGACAGCAACATACTGATATAGGAGATTTCAACACCCCACTGTCAAAAATAGACAGATCTTCTAAACAAAACATCAATAACAATATTGTGGATCTGAATGATGCACTGAATCAAAGAGACTTAACTGACATATATAGAACCTTACATCCCAAAGAAAAAAAATATACATTCTTTCGAAATGCTCATGGAAACTTTTCAAAGATAGACCAGATGATAGGACACAAAGCAAGCCTCAGAAAATTCAGGAAAACTGAAATAATACCAAATATTTTCTCGGACCACAAGGGCTTGAAACTGGAAATCAACCTGAAAGAGAAACTTCAACAACTTGCAAACTCATGGAGACTGAACAGTACACTATTAAACACGATTGAGTCAATAATTAGATAAGGGAAGAAATCAAAAAATTTCGGGAAACAAATGAAAATAAACAGACAACAGTCCAAAACCTACGGGACACAGCAAAGGCAGTCCTGAGAGGGAAGTTCATAGCAATACAGGCTTACCTAAAAAAGATAGAAACATTTCAATTAAAAGACCTAGCACTACAACTTCAAGAACTCAAGAAACAACAACAAATAACTCCCAGAGCAAGTAGAAGGAAGGAAATAGTCAAGATTAGAGCAGAACTGAAGGACATAGAGACGAAAACAACAATTCAAAGAATCAAACAATGTAGAAACTGGTTCTTTGAAAAGATAAATAAAATCAACAAATCTTTATGCAGACTCATCAAGAATAAAAGGGAGAGGACCCAAATTAATATCAGAAATGTAAGAAGAGAAATAACAACTGATACCACAGAAATACAAAGGATTGTCAGAAACTACTATAAACAATTATATGCCAAGAAATTTGAAAACCTTGGTGAAATGGACATAATTCTAGAAAAGTATAATCATCCAACACTGAAGGAGAAAGAAACAGAAAGCTTGGACTGACCAATAACAGCTGGGGGAATAGAAGCAGTCATACAAAAACTCCCGGCACACAAAACCTCAGGGCCGGACGGTTTCACAGGAGAATTTTACAAAATATTTAAGGAAGAGCTAATCCCTGTCCTTCTCAGACTATTCCAAAAAATCCAAGAGGAGGGAAGAATCCCGGACTCTTTTTATGAGGCCAGCATCACCCCAATCCCAAAACCAGATAAAGACCCTACCAAAAAAGAAAACTACAGGCCAATTTCGCTGATGAACATAGATGCTAAAATCCTCAACAAAATATTGGCAAACTGCATCCAGCAATACATTAAAAAGATTATCCACCATGATAAAGTGGGATTCATCCCAGGGATGCAGGGATGTTTCAATATATGCAAATCAGTAAACGTGATACATCACATAAATAAAAGAAAAGACAAAAACCCCCTGATCATCTCGATAGATGCAGAAAAAACATTTGATAAAGTACAGCACCCATTTATGGTCAAAACACTCAACCAAATGGGAATAAATGGGGCATTCCTCATTGTAATAAAGGCCATATATGAAAAACCTACAGCCAACATCATACTCAATGGGCAAAAACTAAAAGCTTTCCCACTAAGATCAGGAACACGACAAGGATGACTGCTTTCACCACTTCTTTCCAACATCGTATTGGAAGTCCTAGCCACAGTGGTCAGGCAAGAAAAAGAAATAAAAGGCATCAAATAGGAAAGGAGGAAGTAAAACTACCATTGTTTGCAGGTGACATGATACTGTACATAGAAAACTGTGTAGACTCCACCAAAAAACTCCTCAACCTAATAAGTGAATTTGGCAAAACAGCAGGATACAAAGTCAATATTCAGAAATCAAAGACATTTTTGTACACCAGCAATGAAATAGAAGAAGAATAAATCAGAAAAAAAATACCATTCGATATAGCAACAAGAAAATTAAAGTACCTAGGAATAAATTTAACCAAAAAGGTAAAAGACCTGTACGCAGAAAAGTATACAGCATTGAAGAAAGAAATTAAGGAACACAGAAAAAAATGGAAGCATATACTGTGTTCATGGATTGGAAGAATTAATATCATCAAAATGTCCATACTACCCAAAAAAATTTATAGATTCAATGCAATCTCTATTGATACCAATGACGTATTTCACAGAAATAGGACAGACATTTCAAAAATTTATATGGAACCATTATCGACCCTGAATAGCCACAGCAATTTTGAGACAGAAAAACAAAGTAGGAAGTATCACAGTACTGGACATCAAACTCTACTACAAAGCCACTATACTCAAAACAATCTGGTACTGGCAGAAGAACAGACCCATAGACCAGTGGAACAGAATAGAAAGCCCAGAAAAAAGCCTAGGTCTCTATGGGCATCTAATATTTGACAAAGGGGGCAGAAGCATCAAATGGAGCAATAATAGCCTCTTCAACAAATGGTGTTGGGAGAGCTGGACGGCTACATGGAAAAAAATTGAAATTGGATCATCAACTGACACCACACATACAAATGAAGTCAAGATGGATAAAAGGCTGAAATATAAGTCGCAACACCATAAAAGTTCTAGAGGAGAACATTGGTAGGAAACTCTCAGATATCCCACGCAGCAAGTTTTTCACTGATATGTCTCCTAAAGCAAGGGACATAAAGGAAAGAGTAAACAAGTGGGACCTCATCAAAATAAGAAGCTTCTGCATGGCTAAAGAAAACATCAGCAAAATGAAAGGGAGCCAACCGTATGGGAAAATATATTCGCTAATGATACATCAGATAGAGGTTTGATCTCCAAGATATATAAAGAACTCACTCAACCCCACTCCAAGAAGACAAACGATCCAATCACAAAATGGGCAAAGGTCCTGGGCAGACACTTTTCCAAGGAGGAGATACAGAGGGCCCAGAGGCATTTGAAAGGATGCTCAACATCACTAGCCATCAGAGAAATGCAGATCAAAACCACCATGAGGTACCACCTCACACCGTTCAGAATGGCCATGATAAACAGATCCACAAACAACAGGTGCTGGCGAGGCTGTAGAGAAAAGGGAACTATAGTACACTGTTGGTGGGCATGCAGACTTGTGCAGCCATTGTGGAAAGCACTATGGAATTTCCTCAAAAAGCTGAAAACGGAACTGCCTTTTGATCCAGTGATTCCCCTGCTGGGACTATACCCTAAGAATACCAAAACGCCAATACAAAAGAACCTATGCACTCCAATGTTCATAGCAGCACAATTTACAATAGCCAAGTGTTGGAAGCAACCTAAATGCCCATCAGTAGATCATTGCATCAAAAAGCTATGGTACATTTACACAATGGAATACTACGCAGCAGAAAGAAAAAAAGAACTACTAAACTTCGCAACAGCATGGATGGAACTGGAGAGCATTATGCTAAGCGAAGTAAGCCAGGGGGCGAAAGACAAATACCATATGATCTCACCTATAAGTGGAACCTAACCAACAATACAAAGATGCAAGGAAAATAAGACCAGCAACACTGAAAGGAAAGGGAACCAACAGACAAGAGGGAAGGAGGGAAGGGTTTAGGGGAAAAGGAAGGGAAGGGGAAAGTCAAGGAACATATAGCAAGGACTCATGGACAAAACCAAAAGGGAAGAGTTGAGGGAGGGAGGTAGAGAGGGAGGGGCCAAGGAAAAGTGGTAGGGGGAAGGCAGAGACAAATGTGTTTGAAAAAATAGATTTAAAAAAATTTTAAAAAAAGAACACAGGATTTTTACTTAATTTGTACTATATCAGTATCTCATCTTTCCATGTCAAAAGTCCGAATTCCCAGCACCACCAACATAAATATTTATTTACTTTAACCCACACTAACACACAACAATGTCAAAATTATAAAATCAACATTACCAAGATACTTTTACAGTTCTGTCTTCTTTCAAATTGCTGTGTTTAATTGAAATCATATGGAACCATTCCACTCTATGTTTATGCCAAAAACTTGTCACATTGTTTGTTTCAGTTTTTCACATTGCTTTTTTATTATTAAGGTTTTTTAAATTTAATTTTGTATTATAATTATGTGAAATAATTGCCTTTTTCCAAATTCAAGTCTAGAAAACAAGGAATATTCAGAGAAGTCCCACTTCTTTCCTTCCCTTTCACATTATTTCCTTGTTTTTTGCCCATCTTCCCCCCTGATATCCTCTTTCTTAAAATTTTTAGCTTTAGGCTTATCCTTACTTTTTAATATAAATAAATATACATATTATATATTAATATATAGGGTGGGGCAAAAGTATGTTCACAGTTGTGAGTATGCGAAACAGAGTTTATGCTTGTATTATTATTTATTAATTATTGTATTAATTTGCATATGAACAACTGTAAACCTACTTTTGTCCCATGATGTACATATATGAATATATATTCATAACTCTTTCTTAAATAAATAACATATATACTTTTTTCCACCTTGCATTTTTATATAATAATATGTGCTAGAAACCACTCCTAGCAGTATACAGAAATATAACTCATTCCTTTTCTTAGCTACATAGTGCTGCTTTGTGCAGATGTATGACAAGTTTTCAATCTTCCATTGATGAAAATTGGATTGTTTCTAATCTTTTGCTGCAATGTGTTGTAATTAATAACCTTGCATATATGTCTTCCTATGGTTTTTGTCATTTTATGTTTGGGATACTTTCATAGAAGTGGGATTAGCAATTCAAAGGGTAAATTCATATGTAATTTGTTAGAAATGACCAAATTTTCCCTTACAAGTACCATTTTGCATCTCCACCAGCAGTGTATGACAAGAGGAACATGTGTTTTGTGTGGTAAAATTTTGTGCTAATTTTAAGAGAGTAGAGAAAAGGAAGACAGGTACTCCTTCTTAAATTGGGTTTATACGTGGAAAATAATCCCCTTATCCTCTCCTACAACTCACTTAGTTTAATATTTTCTGTTGGCAGTCTCTGGGCATTAACCACAATGCCAATAAATTACTGCTTTAGGTTGTATACACAAAGAGCAGTGGGAACTAATTATTTCAAGGGTCTGAAATTGGCCCACCTCAGACCTTCCCAGTGGGACAGGATGTGATACTAGCTGCACAAGCCGCACACAATTTCAATGGCCAGACTCTGACGGTGCAGAAGCCTAGCAGGCATGCTCTTAGAATGATCACACTAGATAATGGTGGCTGTAGATACACACAGGCAATAAAATAATCTGCTTTAAAAGTCCTCATCTTTAAGTCTTTCCCCTACTGGGAAACCTATTCAGGATCTTTCCAATCTGTGTTATCAAATGCAGGCTTGTCTGCTCTATGTCCAGGTCCTCCAAACAAAACAGCCTCCAGTCTGTTCTCCCCTGCATGGCTCTTCTACTGTTGCCAAGCTAAGCTCCTTGCCACTCCTTACATTTGTAAAAACTGTGCATGTAAGTATAGCATTTCTTGTTCTGGGAATGAAACCTAGAGTTTGACCAGTCTACTCCATTCACCTTCCTGCAAAACCAGCCAGTGACAGTCTCCACCAGAACCCATTCTTTCCTCAGCGATTGTCTCATGGACTGCTGATCATTTAATGACTGATGTCTTTCTAAATCTTCAAGAAGCTCTAAAACAAGTAACATCATGTTCTGCACATGGTATGAGATTAATGCATTGTGGAAGCCTGGCTACGTACAACACATCAATATTTCAGTTAAATCTAAAACCACAGAACTGAATTTGTCATTCTCTTTGGAAAGATTAGCAAATGAAAGGTCCTCATTCATGCATGCAAGAGAGAATTTCTCCACATGCTATGAAGCCGGAGTGAAAATATTAAGCTACCAAAAGTTCAATAAACAAAGCACCAATAGGAAAAACAATATATCTCACCATGAATACAAAAAATTTCTTGAATTAAGCACCACTTAGTTCACAAGATGATAGCTTACTAAAAAAAGGAACATTCAAAGCTGTATAACCAAGATAATGAAAAATTTATAGGTAAAATTTATATGCATGTATATAAGATTTACATATATACATATTTATAAAATATATAGCATATATAGAAGTACTTCTGAGTGTTATATTTATAGGTTTTCAATTTTTTCCAACTTTTTCTGTATACAGTAAAATTTTATAATAAGCATGCATTACTTTCATTATAAGAAAAAACCTGAAACAAAATATTTATCTAAAATACAGTACAGCACTTATTTGTTGAGTATACTTCAGATACATAGATATAATATGTAAATATGATCAGCATCTAACACAGTCAAAGGAAGAAAGGGCTTTGGAAGTTAAATATTCTAAAAACAACTTAAAGGCAATCATTGTTTTAACCTTGAGCCAATGTTTGAATAGGCATTATTTATAATCATATTTTTTGACAATCAAAGCAGCCTTCCCCTTCCCATTGTCAAGAGATGAATTTGCTGAATCCACATTTTAAATATACACAGAGAATGAGCACATGGTGTTTTACATCTGTAATGGTATGTTGTTAACTAGAAAAAAGATGAAGGCAGAGAAGTGTCAGAAACAGAGCCACGTTGTCAATGTTTTATCTCCTGCCTCAATGCTAAGTAAACGTATTGCCATTCACCCCCATCCAAAAGCAACTGAATGATTCCAGTGTTTTTCTAGAGGAAAGAAAAGCACTTTGGATACAAATACATTTCAGGACTGGCCCTTTCTGAAGAATAAGCTGACATTCCCTCTGAATCTGATAAAGTGGTAATGGGGGAAGGCAGTGGAAATTACAGGGGTTTTGATAATGTAGTCAGGTATTCTTTAATGAGTTGCCCTGGGCAAACATACCTAATCAGCCTCCGCTATTCATTCTGCTGCTGTCCACATCTTTGCAAATTGGTTCTAATTTTTGTGGCTTAATAAGCTAGAAATACTGGAAACCTTTTTGTTTTTAATTTTTCAAAACCTACCTAGCCATATGTCATTTCTTAGGACAACTCCTTCTTATCTGCCTTCAGCAAAGACAGAAAGAGTTAAGGGGCCTCCCAGTTTTTCCCTTTTCCTCCTCCCAAGTGAGGTACATAGAATAAAAACACACACAGGAGATGGGAAGGAAGAGAGAGAGAGAGATCCCTTGCCTTAGACAAGCTTGTACTTCCCATGACCAAGCCTCAATTTGAACAGTTTCTCTGGGACTCAAACTCTGAGACAGACATTAGTGTGTAGAAAATTTATTATAGCATGATCTTGAAATCCACATCTGTGGAAAACTGCCAAGGAAGTAGGAGTGGGCAAAGAGAGGAGTATGGCTGACATGCAATATACCATGGACTGAATTCTGTTCCCCCCAAGTTTATATGTTGAAGCTCTGATCCCCAATGTGACTATATTTGGTGATAAGGCCTATAAGGAAATAATAAAGGTTAAGTGAGGTCATGAGGGTGGCCTTCATTAGATAAGACTGATATCTTAATAACAATGGAATACTACTTGGCCATAAAAAAGAAGAAATATTTACCCTTTGCTACAGCATGGATGGACCTGGAGGACATTAGGCCAAGCGAAATAAGCCCGTCAGAGAGAAAGACAAATACCATATGATTTCACTCATGTGTGGAATCTAATGAACTGAACTAACAAGCAAAATAGAGACAGACTCATAAATAGAGGACAGGATGACAGCTAGAGGGCTGGGTAGAGGCTGGAGAGGTCTAACAAAAAGGAAAAAGGACTCATGGACATGGACAACAGTATGTTGACTGCGGGGGCACGGGGGAAGGGATGTTATAAGGGGCATAAATGGTGATGGAAAAAATACAATAAAAAAAAACAGGGAGAGAGACACCAGAGGTATCTTCTCCCTCTTCCTGCAGCCCCACCATCATGCTCACACAGAGAAAGAGCCATATGAGAACACCGGGAGAAGGTGGTTCTCTGCAAGACACAAAGAGATCCCTTGCCAGAAAATGAATTTGTCAGCATCTTGATCTTGGACTTCAAGCATCCAGAACTATGAGAAAATAAATTTCTGTTGTCTAAGCCACTCTGCTTGTGGTATTTTGTTATGGCAGCCCAAGCTAACTAATGGGCAGTCCTAACAAAGTCCTGAGTTAAAACAACAGTTATAGAAGTGGGAAAGCCCTTCAGAGTTTTCCCAAGTTGAGGCAAAGGGCCAGATATTTATACTTCAGCACTGCTCATCATTTGGAAGTAAATATGACCTTCACCAAGGCAGTTCTTTTCAGTGGAAGCAGCTATCTTTAGCTGAGGAAATTGCAAAGAGTTTTGACAGTTGAGTTCCTCTAGCAACCTTTCTAGCAGGACTTGGACTAAGTTCTGAATTCCTCCTTGGACAACACTAATCCTCTGCCTTTATAACTCACTTGGTGCTCTAAGACTAAATCTGAATCCCAACCATGTTCTCAGCAATCTCTCTATAAGCTGAAATCCTGCTCCTGACTCCATCTTAGGGACTAGGATGTGGTAGCTTCCAAATCTCTTATCCCAGCCCTCTTTTTGCCTGCTATATCTCTTCATAGTGCATGATGCCTGTATTCTTGCTCTTGTCATGTGCAAGGACACTGTACTGGACCTTCCTGAAGCTGACCGGTTGTTCTTTCTCCTACATATAACCTGCTGCATTTTCTCTGAGTAGACTCTGTTTCATGTGCCAAGCAAGAATACTTTCTACCACCCATTCTTTGATCTGCTCCCAAGTATCTGTTTTACTTCCATGAGCATGCCTAGTCTTTAAGAACTCTATCCTTGGCAGTTCTGTTGGCCATACAGAATCAAGCCCCCATCCACTATATTCTAAGATAGTGTCTCTTTCTTTGACCTACCAAACATACATTTATGATTGTAGAAGGAATATGCTACACCCAACTATCAATCATTTTGTCATCCTTTGGATATGCTTAAAGGTTATAGACATATTAAAAGCTTTAAAAAGTCCTGCAGTAAAGAAACTTGTTTAGCTGTTTCAGTTATCTATTGCTGCACAGTAAACTGCTCCAAAACTTTGCAGCTAAGCAATGTTTTATTCTTTTCGTCATTTTGTGAGTCAGGAATTTAGGCTGCTTTTGATCATCTGCATTCAGCTTGTGGCTGGGCTGGGAAGTCCAACATGGCCTCACTCACATGGCTTGCACCTTGGTGCTCCCCCCTGTAGCCTCTCCACATAGCTAGCATGCATTTCTTATGACACAGTGGTATCAGGGTAGTCATACTTCTTTTCATGGTAGCTGACATCCAAGAGGAATAAAGCATAATCTGCCTGTACTTTTAAGGCATGGGCTTAGAAATCACAATACATCACTTTTTTCAAATTCGGTTTCTCCAAGAAAGTCACAAAGCCAACTTAGATTCAAAGAGTTTTAGGGGAAGATTCTTAATGTGAGGAGCAGCATGTATGAACAGAGAAAGTAAAAATTGACAGGAGTCATATTTGGAGACTATCTACCAAACCTAGTATAACTCAGATTTTTCAAAAATTATTGAAACTACAGAATGTTTTTTCCCATAACACCCTTCAATATCTTCAAAATACCTTATATAGCATAGCCAGTTTAAGAAACCCTATTATCATGTAATCAGATTCTCACTGTGTATGTGCCATTCTAGGTTTCAGGTCTAAAAAATGGAGAGACCTAATCAAAGACATAAGTGTTAGAACATTAATTTTAGACCTCTAGATCTTAAGGATATATAATTCCATGGAGGGTGGTACAGGGTAGCAAGAGTGAGGTACCCCAAAAACTTAGGAAAAAAATACAATTGTTCCCTATGTGTCAGACATGGAGTCTTATTTTCCATCTGATTCTATGCTTACCAAGCAACTCCCTGATTACTAAATCCATGAAGTGGAATCCATTAAGTACTAGATGTGGCTAACTCTCCAATATTTGTTCCAGCTTTCTTCCAATGAGCAGATTTAGAGGAAGTTTATGAGCTGGCTTCAACTCCAGATGAAACTGGCAGGTGTAAGGTTTATCCCATTTTCCTTGCCAATTAATCATCGAGGAATGGGCTCATGACCAAATTTTGGCTGAAGATATAAAAATAATGTATTGTGAAGGAGAAAGATGGCAGCAAGGTAGGTGAGAGATGAACCCACTTGCTTGTGCACCCAACTGGGACACCTAGCCAATCTTCTGAAGAACTGAGTAAACAGCCAACAAAATCCCAGCTTATTTAAAGTTTGGAGGCCAAAGATTGCAGAAGACATTTAAAAACAAATGGTAAGGAGGTTTGGTAGGTCAACAGGAAGGTCCCCAGGTCCAGTGCTGCTGACCACAGCTGCTGCAGTCCCCGGGCGCTGCACCAGTGACCGTGGCTGCCACAGGAGCTTTGGAGGATATCTGGGTCAGCAACTGCAACTTTGCAGCTCCCTTCCCTCCAAGAGTGGGGAAACCACAGATCTGCACCCATAGAGACCTGGTTGCTTGAAGTTTCTGGGGGGATAAAGACACAGTGGGAGACACATAGCAGGTGGCATTCTCCAGCTGAAACTGTGGTCATTGGTTGGGACAGTACCAGAGAAATTGGGGAGCTGGGTGACAACAGGAGATGGGCCAAGAGATGGGCCATGACTAACCATGACCTAGATAGTCCCAGGACTGGTCAGAGAGTTGGGCTGTGTGAAAAGCCTAGCACTTGTTAGGAAAGGACACCCACAACCAAGGGGAATTCAGTAAAAAACAAGCTCTCAGCCACTGTGCCAGCACCTCTTGTATGCAGCCACCAAGCCAGTGAAGCAGGAGGAGGAGGGTCCCAAATCAGAGCACCCCATTGATTGACCAAAGGGGGTCAACAGGGGCCAGAGAGGTGGCAGTCCCCAGAGAGACTTAATTTAATAGGGAAACTAAACTACCCTGAAGGGACTTTCCATGAATGCAGTACCCAGGCCAGCAAAGAGGAAGAGGGGTGTGAGTTGCTCCCCTATTCGGTGCATCTCACGGACTAATCAAAAGGTTGCACAACGAGGTGGATTAAAGACACTGGCCAGGCACATATGGACAGTGTGAGCCAGAGGCTGGCCACCTGTGAATATTGTAGCCCAGACCAAGCATTCACGCTTGCAGAGCCACAGGCAAGGAAAAAGAATGGAGCCCAGCCACCCTCTGCTTGCAGCATCCAGGAAGACCAGCAGAACCTGCGTGGTGGGTTTAAAGTCAGCAGAAAACTTTATTTTCTTGCAAGTGTAAGACAATAAGACTTGGAGCTGTAAAAGAACTACAGATGGATCCAAAGAGCAATCAGAAGGCTAACATGAACACTGAGAAAAAAATTCACTTTGCTATCATTCAGAACTTGCATTTTTTTGTTATTTTTATTTTGTTATTTTTTTAATTTATTTATTTTTTCAAATAAATTTGTCTCTGCCTTCCCCCTACCACTTTTCCTTGCCCCCTCCCTTTCTCCCTCCCTCCCTCAAATCTTCCCCTTTGGTTTTGTCCATGAGTCCTCGCTATATGTTCCTTAACTTTCCCCTTCCCTTCCTTTTCCCCCACCCCTCTCCCTCCTTCCCTCTTGTCTCTGTTGGTTTCTTTTCCTTTCGGTGTCTGGTCTTATTTTCCTTGCATCTTTGTATTGTTGGTTAGGTTCCACTTACAGATGAGATCATATGGTATTTGTCTTTCGCCCCCTGGCTTATTTTTTTATGTTTTATTTTTTAATTTCTCTTCCTTCTGTTCAGTATTCTTTGTTTTGTTTGTTTTATTTCATTGTTTGACTATTCTTGTTCTCCCTTTCATATTGCATTTTACTCTTTCTTTTGTCACTGTACTCATATTCCTATAACATACTACTCTTGATCTTTTTATTCTTTTATTCAGATTATATATTTCTTGTCATATTATTGTTTCAAATCCCACATAGCACACTTTCCCTTCTTAGTCCATTTTGCTATTGTCCTGAGCTTTACTACTGTTGTGGTTAACTTTATTCTCTCCTACACTACCCTAAGTTTCTATCCCTTACTCTCACTTTATCTCACCAGCTAATTTTTCATAAGCACTCTGCTTTCTGGAATCAGCTCACATTCTTTTACCCTTCTAATAAGATTCTTATTGTTTTTCACCTTTTATAAAAAGTGGTTAGTTGAGTGAATTATCACAGTTATTGCTGTATTTCTCCAAAGGATCTCCTATCTGTTCTCTACTTGTTGGTACTTTAAATGCCATAAAATACTGTCCCACTGTCTTACTCCATTTCCCTTTGCCCTGCCTCTGATCATATACAAGATAAGGTGAGAGCTGTAATTAATAATAAACCTGCTGGAGGAGAGAACTCACCAACAAAGGAGGCACCAACAGGAAAAATCCAAGTACAACAAGAGAGACCACACAAATGGAAGAAAGGGAACCCTAGAGCATCCAGACAAGGATATCAAAGAGAAAACACCACTGAGTCCCACAGAACTCCTACCACAGAAGTTCACCCTATGAAGACAGCTGGCAAAGCAGAGCATCAGGAAATGCAGAAACAAACAAAAAGAGTCACCTAAAATGGGGAGACAAAGAAAAAACCTGCACTTGAAAAGAATGGAAGGCTCCTCACTAAAAGGGCTAAATGAAATGGAGGCAAGCAAACTATCAGATATATAATTCAAAAGAATGGTTATAAGGATGCTCAAGGAACTCACTGACAACCTCAAGGAACTAACTGAGAACTACAACAGTATGAAAAATGAAATAGAAACTACAAACAAGAACAAGGAAGAAATGAACATTACAATTTCTGAAATAAAAAACACACTGGAAGGAACTACAAGCAGGCTGGATGAAGCATAGGACCAAATCAGTGAGCTTGAAGACAAGGTAAAAAGAAATACCCAGATAGAGCAAGTGCACAATGAAAGACTGAAAAATGTGAAGATAGCTTAAGGGAACCACAAGACAACATGAAACACAACATTTGAATCATAGGAATACCCGAAGGAGAAGAAAAGGAATCCAGGGATAGAAAACCTGTTTCAAAAAAAAAATGACAGAAAACTTTCCAAACCAGGAGAAGGAAAAAAAGCATGCAAGTGCAGGAAGCACAGAGGGTCCCATTCAAGATGAACCCAAAGAAGCTTACTCCAAGACACATTATAATTAAAATGTCAAGTTTTAAAAACAAAGAGAGAATCTTAAAAGCAGCAAGGGAAAAACAGGTAGTAACATACAAGGGAGCTCTGATATGGCTAACATCTGATTTCTCAACAGAAACACTACAAGCCAGAAGGGAATGGCAAGAAATACTCCAAGTGGTGAAAAGAAAAAGCCTGCAACCAAGACTACTACTCTACCCAATGAGGCTCTCAATTAAAATGGGAGGCAAAATAAAAAGTTTCCCAGATAAGAGAAGACTGAAATAGTATACCTCCACCAAACAAGCACTGCAAGATATGCTAAATGGACTGCTATAAGAAAAGGAAGAGACAGAGAGAGAGGAACACAAGTACAAGGAGAAAAAAATGAATAAGTACCTATCAATAATAGCCTTAAATGTAATTGGATTAAATGCTCCAATCAAAAGACATATGGTAGCTGAATGGATAAGAAAACATGCCACACAAATATGCTTCCCTCAAGAGAACCACCTCAGAAAAGAAGACCTACACAGACTGAAAGTGAAGGGTTGGAAAAAAAATTCCAAGCAAATGGACAGGAAAAAAAGCTTGAATAGCAGTACTTATATCAGACAAAATAGACGTCAAAACAAAAGCCATAAAAAGAGACACTGAAGGACACTGTATAATAATCAAGGGAAAAATCCATCAAAATATAATAATTGTAAATATATATGCACCTAGCATAGGAGCACCCAAATATATAAGGAAAATCTTTCAGGACTTCAAGAAAGATACAGACAGCAACACACATATAATAGGGGATTTTAACACCTCACTGTCAAAAATGGACAGCTCTTCAAGACAACACATGAAAAGGATATTGCAGCATTTAACAATGCCCTAGATCAAATGGATTTATCTGATTTATGTAGAACCTTTCATCCCAGAGAAGCAACATACACATTCTTTTCAAATGCACATGAAACATTTTCAAAGATAGATGTCATGACAACACACAAAACAAGCCTCAATGAATTCAACAAAATAGAAATCATATCAAGAATTTTCTCGGACCACAAGGCCTGAAATTAAAAACCAACAACAAGGAAAAAACTCAAAAGCACTCAAATTCACATAGTTTGAACAGCATGCTATTAAACAAATAATGAGTTAATAATAAGATCAAGGAAGAACTGAAAAGGTTTCTAGAAACAAATGAAAATGAACACACAGCAGTGCAAATCTTATGGGACATACCAAAGGCAATTCTGAGAAGGAAATTCATAGTAATAACAGACCCACTGAAAAAAGATAGAATCATTTCAAATAAATGGTGTAACCCTACAGCTTCAAGAACTGGAGAAATGTCTAAATACTACCAAGAACTTGGCAAATAAATTGTTTAGTCTAGAAAAAAAAAAGAACTGGAGAAACAACAACAAACAAAGCACAGAGCAAGTAGAAACAAGTAGAGCAAGTAGAAAGAAATAATCAAAAGCAGAGCAGAATTGAATGGCAAAGAGACTAAAAGAAAAATTCAAAGGATCAACAAATTCAGGAGCTGGTTCTTTGAAAAGATAAAAAAATCAACAAGATTTTAAACAGACCCATCAAGAAAAAAAGGGGAAAGACCCCAATAAATAATATTAGAAATGAAAGGAGAAATTTCAACTGATACCACAGAAATGCAAAGGATTGTCAGAAATTACTATGAAGAACTATATGTCAAGAAATATGAAAACCTCAATGAAATGGACATTTTTAGAAAAACATAGCATTCCAACACTGAATGAAGGAAGAAGCAGGAAGCCTGAACAGACCGATAACAGCTGGTGAAATTGAAGCAGAAATCAAAAAACTTCCCCCACACAAAAGTCCTGGACCAAATGGTTTCACAGGAGAATTTTACAAAACATTTAAGGAAGAGCTAACCCCTGTCCTTCTGAAACTATTCCAAAAAATCCAAGAAGAGGGAAGACTCCCAACTCTTTTTATAAGGTCAGCATAATCCCAATATCAAAACCAGAAAAATATACAAGAAAGAAAGAAAACTACAGGCCAACATCACTGATGAACATAGACACTAAAATCCTCAACAAAATATTGGCAAACTGCATCCAGCAATACATTAAAAAGATCATCCACCATCATCAACTGAGATTCATCCCAGCGATGCAATGACAGCTCAATATTCACAAGTCAATAAATGTAACAAATCTCATAAACAAAAAGAAACCCAAAAACCACATGATCATATCAATAGATGCAGAAAAAGCATTTGATAAGGTATAGCACCCATTTATGATAAAAACACTCAGTAAAGTGGGAATAGAGGAAGCATACCTCAACATAATAAAGGCCATATACAAGAAACGTACAGCCAACCTCATACACAATGGGCAAAAACTAAAAGTTTTCCCACTAAGTTTGGGAACAAGACAAGGATGTCCGCTTTCACCACTTCTATTCAACATAGTATTGGACATTCTAGACACAGTGATCAGACAAGAAAGAGAAATCAAAGGCACCCAAATTGGGAAGGAGGAAGTAAAACTATCATTTTTCACAGATGACATGATAGTGCACATAGAAAACCCTATAGACTCTACCATAAAACTACTCGAGCTAATATATGAATTTGGCAAAACAGGGGAATACAAAGTCAATATTCAGAAATTGAAGGCAGTTTTATATACCAACAACAAAATATCAGAATCAGAAATCAGGAGAAAACATCCCATTTTCTATAGCAACAAGAAAAATAAAGTACCTAGGAATAAACCTTACCAAGGAGGTAAAAGACCTCTACTCAGAAAACTACACAACACTGAAGAAAGAAGTTAAGAAAGACACAAATAAATAGAAGCATATAGCGTGTTCATGGACTGGAAGATTAACATCATCAAAATGCCCATACTACCCAAAGCAATCTATAGATTCAATGCAATCTCTATTAAAATACCAATGACATATTTCACAGATCTAGAACAAACATATCAAACATTTGTATGGCACCATAAATGACCCTGAATAGCCACAGAAATTTTGAGAAAGAAAAAAGTAGGAGGGATCACAATACCTGACATAAAACTATGTTACAAGGTCACTGTAATCAAAACGGTCTGGTACTGGCCTTAGAACAGATACATAAATCAATGGAACAGAACAGAGAGCCCAGAAATAAACCAAATTCTCCATGGTCAATTAATATTCAACAAAGGAGGCAGAAGCATAAAATAGAGTAAAAATAGCCTCTTCAACAAATGGTGTTGGGAGAGCTGGACAGCTACATGGAAAAAAATGAAACTTGACCACCAACTCACACCATACCAAAAATAAACTAGAAGTGGATAAAAGAATTAAATATAAATAACAGAATTGTGAAAGTCCTAGAGGAGAACATAGGTAGGAAACTCTCAGATATTCCACACAGCAATATTTTCACCAGTATGTCCCCTAGAGCAAGGGACATAAATGAAAGAATAAACAAATGGAACTTCACCAATATAAACAGATTCTGCACAGCTAAAGAAAACATCAGCAAAATATAAAGGGAACCCACCATATGGGAAAATATATTTGCCAATGATACTTCGGACAACCGTTTGATCTCCAAAATATATAAAGAACTCACATGACTCCACTCCAGGAAGAGAAACAAGCCAATTAAAAAATGGACAAAGGACCTGAATAGACACTTCTCCAAGGAGGACATTCACAGGGCTCATAGACACATGCAAAAATGCTCAACATTGCTAGCCATCAGAGAGATACAAATTAAAACCACAATGTGATACCATATCACACAGGCCAGAATGGACATCATTAACAAAAAAACAAACAACAAGTGCTGGCAAGGTTGTAGAGAAAAGGGAACCCTAGTACACTGTTGGTGGGAATGCAGACTGGTACAAACACTGTGGAAAACAGTATGGAATTTCCTCAGAAATCTTAAAATGGAACTGCCTTTTGACCTGGCAATTGCACTGCTGAGATTATACTATAAGAATCCCAAAACACCAATTCAAAAGAACCTATGCTCCCTAATGTTCATGGCAGCACAATTTACAACAGCAAAGTGCTGGAAGGAACCCAAGTGCCCATCAATAAATGAATGGATCAAAAAACTGGTACTTTTACACAATAGAATACTACTCAGCAGAAAGAAAGAAAGAGCACCTGCCCTTTTTAACAGCATGGATGGATTTGGAGAGCGTTATGCTAAGTGAAATAAGCCAGGTAGTGAAAGACAAACACCATATGAACTTACCTATAAGTGGAACCTAATCAACAAAACAAGCAAGCAAGGAAAATATAACCAGAGACATTGAAATAAAGAACAAACTGACAGTAACCTGAGGAGAGGGTAAGAGGAATAACAGGGGGAAAAGAGGAAGGGTCATCAAGGAACATGTATAAAGGACACAAAGACAAAGCAAAAGAGGGTAGGATTGAGGGTTGGAGTTGGGGATGGGTGAGGTAGTGTGGGAGTGGTGGGGGGGGGAATGGAGAAAACTGTTCTTGAACAACAATAAAAAAAGAAAAAAGGATGTATTGGTAAAAAGTTATTGGAAACATAAAAACATGGAAAGCCTAATTACTTCCACTGAGCCCTTAATTTTTTGCCACTCCTAAAATAAATAACCCAAAGTCTTACTGGTTACCATAGTTAGCTCCAAGTCCAAGATCTCTGGTTGACATTGAGTTTTCTCCATCAGGTCAGGAAGTAGTTATAGGCGACCTGCAATACATGGCTAAAAGTGGAAGAGTCTATCTTAAGCCCATATGATGTTTAGTGGTCAATAAAGCACAGAAGCTCTAGTAAAAGCTCCCTTTCAGAAAATAAAAAGAATTGAAAATATCATCAGGGATCATCAGTCTATGGATATATAACCTATTTCTGGACAAGTATATCATGAATTCCTATTATGGCAGTGAAGAGAGTTCCAGAGTCACCCAATCTGGCATCTCACAATTCTCTCTGAAAGAAGCCCCATTCTCTTCCAATGGCAACATCCAAAGTAAACATTGAATCTTATTTTATTCTTCTAAGATCTTAATGAAAGATGCAAGTAGTCAACAACCTGAATTTTTCTACCAAATCCTTTTATGCTACAGCTTTGGTAGGTACATTAGTTAATTGGAAAATGACGAACATCTTACTCTAGCATGACAGTGATAGAAAACCCAAGCTTTCCTCTGACTCACCTTCTCCACTCAGTTAATTCTATATTTTAAGATTTGTTACCTGATGCACCACACTGTGTAAAATGTGGGGTTATTTAAACTGTATAAAATTGAAAACTCAAACTAACTTTATCAATAATAAAGTACATTGGCTACTCAAACTAAATCCCAGCTGCAGAAGAGGCTATAAGATTAATTGGTCAAAGACATCCAAGGACACAGGTTACTTTCATCTGTCCATTCTGACACAAACACTGTCAACTTCATCCTAAGGCTGATTTCCCTCATGGCTATAGAATGCTACTTAAAGCAACTAAGCCTAAATGGCTACTCATTCATATCCAGTGAGAGACTGACTTACTGTAGCTATGCTTCATAAGAAAGTTGCACTTCCAAAACTTTCAAAACAAAGTTTTTTTTATTTCTCAATGCATCAAATTGATTTGGGCCAGATTATCTACAAACTTGAACAGAAATGACTATATTAGTCTAATCAGAACCTGAAGGGCTGAGATCAACCAAATTCTCCTGAGGCATATGCGCTATGTGTGGGAGCAAATGACAATGAGATAAAATAGATATTTAGTTAGTAATAGAAAAAGAGGGAGTGAATGCCAAGATGACAACCAACATGTTCGTCTACATTTGGTTCAGATACTGGGAGGTAGATGTCTTAGGTGGAGGAAAGGGTCATTCTGCTCACCAGAGAGCAATATTTCCCACTGGAATTTAATATATTGGCATTCTATTTATACATCTGTCTCTTATGATTTTTTTTTACTTTTAATCAACTCCTTGTATTAAAACCATGTCTGACAAGGCTAAGGGCCAAACCCAATTATTACACCAAGTTACATTCACTCAGGTTAGGCTTCTATTCACCATTATGGTCTTTTCAGTCCACAATACCAAAAACTGAGTTCATCAGAATAATAAAAAAATGTAAAAACTAAGATTGTGTAATATGCCTTAACAAACTGCACTCATAAATATGCAACCACAAAATAGAGAGAGATTTGCAAAGCTATTTCTCATGTACTTTGTCCAATCAGCAGGTTCTTTGTATCCAACTTAAATTTCTTGTCCTCCACTTTAAATGTATTTCCTATTGTTATTTCTCCAAAAGTGTTGTCAAATAGGATACATATCGTCATCTACATCACATATGTACCAAATGCCGCCCTGAAAAGGATTCAGTCCTAGATCAATAAATGGAGTCTCAAAATCCTTTCCAAGCCTAAGTGCCTATGAAACAGTGGTTATCTTGATTATTAAGAGAAATAAACCTGAAATATCCTAGAGTCTAAATGTCAAACATTGAACCTATGTGCCAGCTCCAGCCTGCAGAAGGTCATCATTCAATGACACAACCTCACTCTAAACAGTTTTACTTCAATTGGCATATTTTTGTGAAATATTAGTACAGCCCACAAGGGTTTCCATAAGGAAAAGTTGCTCCATGAGTAAATTTGATTTGACACTCTTGTCCTGAGGAAACAAAATGGCATTTTGAATGTAAGATGAATGCATTAAATGATCATTACTTACCCCAAACAAAGCCCTTGGAAGTCCCAGCAAAATTGAAGCATTTGCTGTCAGAAGATGCAAAATACTGAAGGCAATATGCACACTGCTACTCAGTGCCTTGTCTGCACATGGATGTGTATGTCTCCTAAACAGCAGAGTCCTTTAAACAACCACATTTGCACATTAAGCAACATCACACACTCTGGTCCTTAATTTCTCAATCTGTTTTTTATACAATGTTACTCCTAGTTTTGGGGTTTTTTTTCATAAAACTCGTCTAAATTAAAGCCAACTTCTTCAAGAACCAATTCAAAATCGAGATTGAGCTTTGCATGATATCACGAAAAGATGTCACTTTTTTCTTCTTTTCTCAAGAAAAATGGATGCTAATGTTGAATTTATTTCTCCCTTAACACAGACAGGCAATCTCTGCAGACACAGTATCAGCCCATCTGAAGTTATCAGTAGAACCCTGGATAAAGCAAAGCTTTCAGGTATAGGCTCTTTAACTCTCATGGGAAATTATCCATATTTTCAACTCTCTTTTAGATGATATTATAGTGATTAAGTTAAACATTAGTATTAAAATATAGCCTTTTACTTTATTAAAGGGAGTTAAAATAAGGTAAAAATCCAAAGGAATTCTTATGATAAAACTCAAAGCTTACTCCTAAGCACTTTAGTTATAAGCGGTGTCTATTTTTATCAACACATATTACTGTATTTCTCAACATGATACTATCAACTTCTCAAATAAATTATAATTCATATCTCTAGTGGCCAGTGTTTCAGGAACAATACATTTTCATGCCAATGTGACTAGAAAAGTGAGCAGAGGTGACAAAGAGGAAGAAAGGGGCAAACTGACAAAAATGTTTGAAAATTTTTAAGTAATATTAGCAAATAATTTTCTCCAAAATAATAATAATAATAAATAAGCTATAGCCTTTAAGTTTATATTTTTAATTGCTTATGCTTATTTCATCTGAAGTATTTTCCAAGAAATGAGTTTGGTCCACCATGTTCCATCCATAATTGGGAATCAAACAGAGCACCATGTAGGCAGTAGTTATGGAGCATCTAGCAAAAGAAGACAGTCTTAGCCTCTGCCAGACATCACCCAAAATGCCCTCTGGTTGAGACTATGAAGTACTTAAATTCGCCAATACCTACTTGGGAAGGCCTATTAACAGTGGACCTCCAATGTCACCTTAAAGAAAAGACAAGCCCAAAGGCTATGACTTGAAGGATAAAGGATGCAGAAGAAATATGGAAGGAATCTCAGCTATGATGCATATTCAGCTTCAGGAAGGCATGGTAGTGCAGGATAAATAGAGGTACAAAACACGTGGAGCAGCAGAAGTAAATGAAAAGTTCTGCCCTAAAATTTAATCCTGTTGAATAGAGTGATTATCATCCTCACCAAAGCCTTAGTATTTGAGAAAACCCCACTTGGGGATCCATGTATTAAAACAGCAAAGAAATAACTGGGTTCTCAATACCCATCTCATCCCAAGTTGTCATATTTGCCACTGAAGGCAGAGAAGAGCTAGTGTTGTCTTGAGCTGAGTAAAGATCAGGAAGAAGCTTTCCTGAAAATAATTCCCTCCACCCATAACCTACATGAGCCCTGCAACTATGGAAGAGAAGCTTTCCCCTTTTCTCACCAATACTTGTATTAGTCACCTACTGTTTAAATAGAGCTATGTGAAAAAATAACCCCAAACTCAGTGGCTTAAAACAATAATCATATGTCTGACTCACAGCTCTATGGATTGTGTAGGGTTGTGTTGGACTCTGCTGGGATTAGCTAGTCTTGAATTCAGGCTGTGGGTTGATTCACATCTGTACCATGTGTCTTCTCCTTATGGGAACAGTGGTTACACAGGTCAAGCTTTTCTCATGGTGATGGCAGAAACCCAAGAGGAGCCAACAAAAACATTCAATATCCCTTAAGGCCTTGGCTCAGAACTGGAACACTAACTTCCACTTACATTTCCTGGGCCAAAATAAGTTACATGAAACAGTCAAACATCAATAGGGTGGTGAAATACACTTCACTCATATTAGACCATGATAAGGGTGGTGAGGGAAGAAAGAACTGTAAGAAAATACAATATATCAAAACTGAGAGATCTACTTCAAAAGGTCCAAATGTAAGCTTTCCAGTCACTTGTATACAACCTTTGAAGAAAGTAGTCCAAATGTCCATTGACAGATGAGTGGATAAACAAAATGCAATATATATACAATGGAATATTATTCAGTCATAAAAAGGAATGTGATTCTGATACATGTTACAACATGAATGAAACTTTAAAACATTACAATAAGTAAAAGAAGCCAGATGCAAAGGGGCAAATATTGCATTATTTTATTTATAAGCGGTTCTTAGAATAGGAAAATTCATAAAGACAAGTTGTAGAATGGTGGTTTCCAGCAGCTGGGGAGAGGGGAGGATGGGGAATTATTATTCAATGGGTACAGAAGTTCTGTTTTGGGGGATGAAAAAGTTTTTGAGATGGGTAGTGGTGATGGTTGCACAACAATGCAAATGTAGTCACTGCCACTGAATTGCAGACATAAAAATGGTTAAAATGGTAAAGTTTATTATATATACATATAATTACCACAGTAAAAGAAGAATGTGAGTAAGAGGAGTTAATCTATGTGCAGAAGCAAACTATGGGCTCACACATGAATTGGTCTATTTTTTCTCACAGCCATCTTGGGCTAGGATTTATCCTCCATTCCAGAATAGTCTAGATGCTGACGGGGCCACTTGAAGGAGAGAAACCCACATGTTTCCCCTCACATCTGAGTAAAAAAGATCAGAGTTGTCAATGACTTTGAATTAAGATGTACTTTAGTACCACTCAGCCCATAATTACATGTCTAATACATTTGGTGCTGCCTTTGCCTATACGGTTACATTTCCTCATAGACACCAGATTGCTAATAGACACCAGATTGACCTACACAAATCAAGGGTGCTATTATTCTAAATGCACTATATTACAAGAGTCTTAAAAAGGAATCTCACCTGTGGTATAATAAGCTGAACAAAAAAATGTACTTGATTAATTCTAAGAGTTATTTTTCAAGTCACCAAGAAATTGTCATTTTGCTTATAAAAGGAAGGCTACCATTGATTTTTTCCTTATTTCTTCATTACTGAGGTTATTAGCAAGTATTCTGTATTACCTTTTGGATCTCAACCTCACTCCTACCAAAAAGCATCTTCAAGACAGGAACAATGTCAGTGCTTGATGTTCTTGGAATTGTTTCTGTAGGTTACTTCTCTACTTAAAAGGCTCCTATTTAATTCTGACATACTATAATTCAGGTAAGAAATTGTAACTCCATATCTAATGGTAATTTTCTACATCTCTCTGCCACAGGTAGTACAAAGTAAGTGGAAGAAATTCTCATGGAAAAGGGAAGTAAGAAAGGAGGGGGAAATTACCTGAATTTCCAGATGAGTTTATACCTCATTCAGCAATCACTTGAGAGGTTTCTGCTACAAGACCGCAGTGCAAGCTTTTTATTATCTGTCTTTTTCATAATGAAAGCTGATGAGACATTAAGCTAATTCTTAAATACACTGTATTAGAGGTCTGCAAATTGAATGAGTGCTTCATTATTCAGTTATACCAAACAATATGCCAACAGACACCTGAATAATACTATAGGTAGTGGACATCATGAATAGATTTTGACGCTATCAAATGAATGTTTGATAGATTTTATTTAGTATACTGTATAAAACAATGCCTTTCTTCACTGGAAAGAGAGGTGCTGGCATAACTTGGTGCACTGTTAAATGCTCTCTGATTTCTTTCCCTTTCATCCCCATCCTGCTTCTCTACTCAGATTGGAGCATTAAACCTCAAGAGATACTGGGGTTTCCTCTTCATAACAGCTATCAACAAATCCCAGATATTTCTTTTTTTTTAATTTTTAACATTTTAATACAGATGAGTATGTCTGGTTCACTTCAGCTCCTTCACTGCCAAACCTGGGGGAAGGGACTGCTTCAGTTTCTCGGCCTTTTTTTTTTGTCTATGATGACCAAGGTGTAAAGGTATCTGCTGCATCGGACTTTAAACTTCACATTGTCCTTATTTTTCTTGATCTTGACAGATTTGTCATCCTTTCTTCTGGCATCCAGGAAGTCCTTGATTTCCTCAATTTTGCGAGGCATGGCTACAAGACGGGGAGAGTGTGCAGTCAGCACCTCGGATTATCCCCCCCTATTCCCCGTGTCAAATTCCAGATATTTCTATAGCTGTAGTCAACACTATTGTTTAAATGTTAAACCACAGAGCAAGATACAAGTTATACAGGATAATCATAATAATATTTAATGACTGCTTACTGTGTCAGGTACTGTTCTAAGTGTTTTAAAGCTATTAAGTCACTGAGTCTTCACAATACCCTTATGGAGGTAGGTACAACTCTTATCCCATTTATACAAAGAAACCATGGTGCAGAGAGGTTAACTAACTTGCATAATGCCACAGAGCTACTAAGCAGCATAGCTGAAATGCAACCCCAGACATTCTGGGTCTTTGCTCTAACCTCCACACCATATTTCCTACTTAAGGAGCACAGTATTCTGGGATCCTCGCCCTTTGAATATGTAGCCATGAAGCATGGCTTCATCCAGTCAGCATTCTCAGAGCAATAATTCCCATTACCATCACATCACTACCCAGCACTTTAGAATATGTATGTGTATCTCACACACACACACACACACACACACACACACACACACACCTGTCCATAAAAAGTCCAAAGTCCAGCCATTGTTGATACAACAAGAATGATTTGTGCAACATCGATGTAACCTGGCAACCAAGGAGAGTGGACTGGAATGTGCATGTGTGAACAATGACGACTTCACTGTACTAGTCAGTGGGGGTGGTAGATGCCATTGAGTGAGCATGTGAACTATGTGGCTGTTGCATTCAAAATGACTGAGCAAGTAGAACAATGAATCTGCATCAAATTTTGTGTGAAGCTTAAACATTCCTTCATGGAAACTATTCAGATGAATCAGAAGGCCACAGCTATGGGTAACTAGTGACTAGCAGCTTCATCATGACAATGCACCTGTTCAGCATCATATCTCCTGCAGAGTTTTTGGGAAAACATCAAGTCACCCAGCCCCACTACAGCCCAGATTTGGTGTTCTGTGACTTCTGGCTTTTCCAAAACTAAAGTCACCTTGAAAGGGAAGATATTTCAGACTGTCAATGAGATTCAAATTCAGGAAAATACAACAGAGCAGCAGATGGTAACTGGGAGAGCTGTATGACGTCCCAAGGTGCCTATTTTGAAGGGGACCGAAGCATCATTGTCCTATGTACAATGTTTCTTGCACGTTGTATCTTCCTCAATAAATGTCTCTATTTTTCATATTACGTGGATGGACACTTTCTGGATAGACCATCATTTATCTATCTGTCTATCTCTCTAATCAAACACTTTTTTGCCAATAAAATATAGGAGAAATCCATAACTATATCCATAATTTGGTTTGTGGTCACCTACCTTAAGAACAAGACCATCTCCTCTGAATATTAACTGAAATGGGAGACAAAAGGGAGCTAAGGTTTCTTAATGTTTTCATGAAATCTCTAAAATTTTCATTTAATTAACACTTTCAAACCAAACATGAATATTAAAAGTATCTTATTTGCTTTCTTCCATCACCAATAACTCATTTGATTCACTGAAAATAGAAAAAGCCAGAATAATTTACTGAAGAATAAATACCTTCATAAAATAACATTTAACCATTAAACAGAGCCTATGCTTAAACATAAATAAATTTCTCTATGTTTCTATGAGACTTAAAAATCTCCAGTAATAACTTTTGAATTCAAATTACTAAAATTCAAATTTTAATCCATATGAAACTGTTTCAATGTTATCATTATGATCTAAATAAGGATCTATGGTTTTATTTCAACATTTAAATCTAAAAAATTATATGTGCATATTTTAATAAAATTTACTGGAAAGATCCTTTGTAATTATATTAATATTAAATCATGTAACACTATCTAAAATTTATTGAGCATTTATATGCCAGTCATTGGACTAAACTCTTTTTGTACATATTCACAAATACTTTACATAAGTCCTTTGAAGGAGGTATTATTATCCCCATTTTATAGACGGAAAAACATAGTCTGAAAAGTTGAATTATCTTCTCAAAGGCCTTTACGGTCAGAACATGGGACTAGCTAGTATTCAAGTCAAGTCTGTCTGACTCTAAAAACCCAGATATTAAATTATGTTATACTGCCTCAGAAACCATAAGAGAAAGATGGGATGAATTCCTCTTCAAACTGAAAATTTCTGCATACCCCCAAAGATAATTACCAAAGTGAAAAGTGAAAACACAACTTAAAAAACCCTGAAACATATATGTCAAAGAATCAATGTCCTTAACATATAAAAAGATTCACACAAATCAATTACAAAAATAAGCAAAATGAAAGAACAAAAAAGTTCAAATGGCAAATATATTCATGGAAAGCTTTTTCAGATAAAATAAAAAATGTAAATTATACTGTTTATCACTTTTATCTTGTAAGATTATCAAAAGTTTAGGATTGATATACCAAATGTTGTTAAGGATATGAAGAAGTGGGCATGCTCATACACTGATAGAATATATGGAACAAGTATAAACATAACAAAAACAATTTATCAAGATCTAATTTACAGTTTGGGCATCTCATTACAAAATATGTGCTTTATGTGAAAGAAGCAGATTCTGTCTCTCTCACACACACAGTATGATCCCAATTTTGAGAAAGAAAATCAAAGTACTTTTAAGCATAGAAAAATGCTGGAAGGCTCTATGCTAAAAAGGCAATCACAGGTGTTTATTTTGGGATTAATGGGATTACACATTATTTTATTTTAACGTTATTATATTTTTCAATATTATGTACTAATTTTATAATTATACATATGCACACACATAATCCAATCCATACAGCTACTGAGCAAACATTCTTGATGGTAGCTACTCTTGGAACTGTCAGTTCAAACTGATTCTTTCTTGCCCTGATATTTTGAGGTACCAAGGTGCCTAGTCCCAGGGATGAAAAATAAGGGCTCTATGCCAATCATGGAAATCTCATTTCCCTTACTAGTAATTAGTCTAAGGGTAGCCATGTGACCCAGTTCTGGCCAAACAGACATACAGAAAATTTGCTGATGGATTCAGGTTACGATTTTTCCATAATAAAAGGAGTGGCAGATACAGCAAGCAGTTTATTCACACCTCCCCATTTGTTTTTACACTTGAGATGATGTTGTATGTGCATGAGATATTTAGAGCTGTGGCTGGCCTTTGGAGACCACAAGGAGAGATATCACTGATACATTGAAGAGATAGGATGGAAAAGATAGAAAGAACCAGCCCAGGTATTTAGTGATATTAGTGAGCCACCGAAACAACACTGGAACTGCCAACTTTTAGCTTTGAATTATGTAGATTAATTAAATGCATCCGTTGTTCAATACCCTGTGGATGGGGCATTTTATCCCTTGCAATAAAATATGTCTTCTTTCATTAGTTCATGTAAAATAAAGATATAGGAACACATAAGTTTTAAGTATATAAATATGTGAAGATACATATATAGATCCCGTTACTTCCTGTTTTCTCAAGAGTCTTAATCTTTCTTAAAACATCTCTCTTGTATATAAGAATTTCTTCCTGCCCTAGCTGGTGTGGCTCAGTGGATTGAGCACTGGCCTGCAAACCAAAGGGTCGCAGCTTCAATTCCCAGTGTAAGGCACATGCTTGGGTTGCAGGCCTGGTCGCCAGCAGGGGGCACACAAAATGCAACCACACATTGGTGTTTCTCTCCCTCTCTTTTTCCCTGTCTTCCTCTCTCTAAAATTAAATAAATAAAATCTTTTAAAAAATCTCTTCTTCTCAGCTGAATATTTCTCATCAGTTTTTTGATCAGTTGTCTTAGTTCTCTTACAACTCTCCTTTATTTGCATTTCCCACTTCATATTCTGTCCCCTTCAAAGCCAAGCTCTTTAAAAAGGTTTATTCTAATAGAAGTTTGATCTCCACGATATATAAAGAACTCACTCGACTCCACTCCAAGAAGACAAACTATCCAATCAAAAAATGGGCAAAGGTCCTGGGCAGACGCTTTTCCAAGGAGGAGATACAGAGGGCCCAGAGGCATTTGAAAGGATGCTCAGCATCACTTGCCATCAGAGAAATGCAGATCAAAACCACAATGAGGTACCACTTCACACTGGTCAGAATGGCCATCATAAACAGATCCACAAACAATAAGTGCTAGCAAGGCTGTGGAGAAAAGGGAACACTAGTACACTGTTGGTGGGAATGCAGACTTGTGCAGCCACTGTGGAAAGCAGTGTGGAATTTCCTCAAAAAGCTGAAAATGGAACTGCCTTTCAATCCAGTGATTCCCCTGCTGGGACTATACTCTAAGAATACCAAAACGCCAATACAAAAGAACCTATGCACCCCAATGTTCATAGCAGCACAATTTACAATAGCCAAGTGTTGGAAGCAACCTAAATGTCCATCAGTAGATGATTGGATAAAAAAGTTATGGTACATATACACAATGGAATACTATGCAGAAGAAAGAAAAAAAGAACTACTAAACTTCGCGACAGCATGGATGGAACTGGAGAGCATTATACTCAGCGAAATAAGCCAGGGGGCGAAAGACAAATACCATATGATCTCACCTATAAGTGGAACCTAACCAACAATACAAAGATGCAAGGAAAATAAGACCAGCAACACTGAAAGGAAAAGAAATCAACAGAGACAAGAGGGAAGGGGGGGCGGGGAAAAGGAAGGGAAGGGGAAAGTCAAGGAACATATAGCAAGGACTCATGGACAAAACTAAAGGGGAAGAGCTGAGGGAGGGAAGGAGGGAGGGGGCAAGGGAAAGTGGTGGTGAGTAGGCAGCGACAAATGTATTTGAAAAAATAAATTAAAATAAATTTTTTAAAAAAAGGTTTATTCTACTCAGCATCTCCATTTTTCTCAACTCTTAGTCCTCAAACCACTCCAATCCATCTTCTATACTCATCACTTCACCAAAACAGTACTTATTATTTACTTATGAACTATGACCTCAGTGTTAATAAATCCAATGTAACTTCTTCACTTCTCTTCAGCAATCCCATTGTATTAAAATAGTCTGTTATTCCAAGTGCTGACTTCTGGTCAAGATGGTGGCATAGATAAATATGGTTCACCTCTTTGCACAACCACATCAAAATTACAACTAAAATATACAACAGCCTTCACTCATAACCTCAGAAATTGAGTTGAATGGAAGTCTGACAATTATGGAATTAAAGAAACCACACCCATCCAGATTGGCAAGAGGGATGTAGACACAGAATGGGCTGCTTTCTCACCCATGTGTGGTAGATAAAAATTCAGGAGGGAGCCCTAGCTGGTATGCCTCAGTGGATTGAGTGCAGGCCTGTGAACCAAAGGGTCACTGGTTCAATTCCTA
Source organism: Pteronotus mesoamericanus (assembly GCF_021234165.1). NCBI lineage: Eukaryota > Metazoa > Chordata > Mammalia > Chiroptera > Mormoopidae > Pteronotus > Pteronotus mesoamericanus. The sequence continues at coordinate 8,251,932 of NW_026555072.1, forward strand.
GTCAGCGTATACACCTGAGTTGCAGGCCAGGTACCCAGTAGGGGATACATGAGAGGCAACCAAAGATTGATATTTCTCTCCCTCTCTTTCTCCCTCCTCTCCCCTATCTCTAAAAATAAATAAAATATTTTTTTGGATTTACTATAGCTTTTTTAAATTTATTTTTAAATTTATAAATCATGTTTATTCTATTACAATTGTCTCAGTTTTTACCCTTTTACCTCCCTCCACCCACCCCACCCCCACCCCCCACTCCCACAGTCAATTCCCACTCTGTTGTCCATGTCCATGGGTCATTCATACTTGTTCTTTGTCTAGTCCCTTCCCCTTCTTTCCACCATTGTCCTCTTTAGCGATCCCCTGTGGTCACTTTCAGTCTGCTCCATGTTTCCGTGCCTGTGATTTATTTTGTTCATTAGTTTATTTTCTTGAATAGAGTCCACTTATAGGTGAGATCATATGGTAATTGTCTTTCATCAACTGGCTTATTTCACTTAGCTTAATATTCTCCAGTTCCATCCATGTTGTTACAAAAGGTAGGAGTTCCATCTCTCCCTCTTTCTTTCTTTCTTAAATACAGATTGATTTTATTTATTTTTTAAAGCCAAAGTTAATTATAAAATATTTAAAAAATTGTAAAACCATTATAAAGTCTCAGCAATTAAACCAACATGACACCAGCACAGAAACAATCAAGTAGAATGAATATTCTAGACAAACGCATATATCTGTCTAACAATATATGATTAAGTTGACATTTCAAATCAATGGGTAAAATAAGGCTTATTCAACAAGTAAGGTGCATGGACCACTATTACTTGAAATAAAACAAATATAGAGCCCTATTTCACACATTATACAAGAAATATTCAGGTGAGTTAAAGATCAATATGTAGAATCTAAGGAGCTTTAGAAGAAAATAGAGCTAATATTTTTCATGACCTGAAGTAAAATATTCAAACCCAGAAGGTATAAAGTAAATATTAACAATATGACTATATTAAACATTTAACTATATAGTAATATACATATAAAAATGTTAAAGGACAAGAAATAGAAAACTATTTGCAACACATCTAAAACATGGTTAATAGGTTATTTTTTGAAAAAATTTCTACAAACCTTTAATCAATAAATGGATAAGATTACCGAAAAGTCATTTAAAGTTTTAAAAAAATAATAGATATATTTTGGATATCAAACCCTTATCAAATGTATCATTTGCAAATATGCGTATTTTCTCCCAATCAATAGGTTGTCTTTTCATTTTGTTGATGGTTTCCTTCTCAGTACAAAAACTTTTTAATACCAAAAAATAAAAAAATAAAATAATAGAAACGGTCAAGAAAACTACTAAAACAGGTTTAGTTTCAACAAATAGTAAACGAAAACTTAAAATAACATCATTGTCACAACCAGATTAATGAGTATTAAAAATATTGGTAATATCAAGTATTGGCAACTCTGAAAGGAACTAGGTATTCACAGAAATTTTTTCTTCATCTTAAAGCAGTCCCTTTAGCATATATTGCAGTCCTGGTTTGGTGGAGGTGTATTTTTTCAGCCTTCTTTTGTCTGGGAAAATCCTTATTTCTCCTTCCATTTTCATTGAGAGCTTTGTTGGGTAGAGCAGTCTTGGTTGCAGACCTTGGCTTTTCAATACTTGGAATATTTCTTGCCAATCCCTTCTGGCTTGCAGTGTTTCTGTTGAGAAGTCAGATGCTAGCCATATTGGGGCTCCCTTATATGTTGTTACCTCTTTCTCCCTTGCTTGCTTCAGGATTCTCTGTCTTTGATATCTGCCATTTTAATGATGATATGTCTTGGAGTGGGCTTCATTCAGTTCCTCTTGAATGAGAGCCTCTGTGCTTCCTGGACTTGTGTGACTTTTTCTCTCCTCCAATGAGGGAAGTTTTCCATCATTTTTTTTCAGACAGGTTCTCTATCCCTTCCTCATCCTCTTCTCCTTCTGGTATCCCTATTATACAGATATTATTACATTTCAGGTTGCCCTGCATTTCCCTCAATGCCTCTTCATTCTTTTTTAGTTTTATTTTTTTTCATTTTCTTGCTCTTCCTAGGAGCTTTTTGCTAGCTTGTCTTCTAGCTCACTGATTCGGTCCTCAGGTTCATCTAGCCTGCCTTTGATCCCTTCTACTGTGTTCTTCAATTCAGAAATTGTATTCTTCATTTCCTCTTGTCTCTTATTGATAGTTTCTATGTCCTTTTTCATGCTGATATAGTTTGCAGTAAGTTCCTCATAGTTTCCCTGTAGTTTTTGTAATTCTCTCTGAGCTCATTGAGCTCATTGAGCTTCCTTAGAACCGTCATTTGGAACTCAGTATCTGATAGTTTCCTTGCCTCTATTTCATTTAGTTCTCTTTCTGGGGATTCCTCCATTCCCTTCGACTGGGGTGTATTTCTTTCTCTTTCCGTTATTTGTGAGACTCTTCTCTTTTGCTTCTGCTTCTTAAGTTGATCTGTCTTGATTTCCTGACTTTGTGGTGTGAACTTCTATGGTTGAAGACAGCTGGTTTTTCTACTTTCTGGATCTGCCTCTGATATCTTATGTTGACTGTGTCTGACCTTAGGCAGTCTGTTCAAGTCTTCTGGCAATCTACTGTTTGTGGCTGTCTCTTTCAGGTTTTAAACTATTCACTCTCAGCAAGCTGCGTTAGACAGCTCAGGGCACGGCGGAGTCCCTCCTGGTGGTGGGGTTATTGGATCTTCTCACACTGGTTTGTATGGGGGAGAAGTCCACCCTGGGATTCTGCCGGCTACTCTCTCCATTCTCTCCCCAAAGTCTCCATCCCCAGTCTCTCCTCAAGTGTCTCCAAGCCTCTCTGCACCCCCTTTAGCCAGGGATCTACTCTCTGTGGCTGCCACTCTGCACTCAGCAGGCAGTTTAGACAGCAAAGGGAAGGGTGGAATCCCACCTGGGAGTGGGGCTATTGGGTCCTTTGACGCTGGTGCAGCTCAGGGGGAGTGGTTTCTTCCTGGGCAAGATAGCTGCGGCTGCGTGGGGGATGAGTCAGCACCGAGATCCCACCAGCTACTTTCTCAGTTCTCTCCCCAAAGCCTCCTTCCCCAGTCTTTCCTCAGGTACCTCCAGCTCACCCGGCCCCCAACTTTGCGGGAGACCAGGGTAAGTGGCTATAAATAAAAACTTATACATTGGCCCTTTAAACACTTTGCGTCTCCACCCGCCTGTCTGTGCCAGAGAGCAACCTTGCCACTTTTCGCAGCTGGCTGTTTTCCATGTACTTTTTGGGCTCTGGTGCTGTGGGCTAGAGATCCTCACTTTTGGTTTAGACCCCACTCTTCTCAGGGGGATCCAACTGGCCATTTCAATATCCTTCTGGTGCTGCCACCTACTGGTGCCCCACCTGCCTTCTCAGATCTCTACCGCACTCCTTACCAGTTAGATTGCACTAAAGTTGTTACTGCTGTCTCCAAGGTTACAAGGCTCCTCTCTTGCTCTTGTTCAGTTGTTTGTTCCAGGTGATTTCTCCACAATTTAGTTGTAATTCCATTTTGTTCCTTTGAGGAGGTCAGCGTGTCTTCCACTGACTCCTCCGCTATCTTGATTCTGGATCTAAATAAAATATATATTTTTTTAATTCTGGAGGGCTATTTTGCAAGCAAGGAGTCCTGGCCCCATGTGAGGCCACCCAGTCCAGGGCTCCAGTGCCAGGAAGATAAATCCCTACAACTTCTGGCTGCAAAAATCAGCAGGGACTGAATCAGTGGAAGACATTTCTGGATCCCCAAGCAGTTCCCTTAATGAACCCACACGCAGACTCCCCTACTCAGACTCACTCCCTCTGAGCTCCTGCACTGAGGTAGCAGGCACCAATGGCATACAGGGAGAAACTGAAGTATATTGCATCAAAGCGAGCAGAGTCCATTGTCCTTTTCTAAACCCTCCCACCACAGAGCTGTCAAGCTGTTGCCATATATGAGACTCCATTAACCTGGTTAATGCTGTTTGAGCTGCCTTGGAGATCCCCAGACACTCCACCCCACCCAATTTACAGACCCACCCAAGCTCCTTTTCCATATGAATGGGTGGTTTTGGCTCCTGTTTCACAACTTCATAAATCCTCTCTAACAAACCACAACTGGCCTCAGTGTGCCCCAGTACCAGCACTAGCAGTAGCCAGCCTAGATTCACATCTTGGCTTTGCCTGCAAATCTCCAGTCCCAGCCCAAGTAGCAGACATCTCATTGCTTAATAGCTCATGCAGGGTGGCCCCAGGCAGAACACAAGTTGGGGCTGAACTTGGGCATCACCGCCTGGAAAATCCCAGAGCCTGCACACCCAGTGGACAACAGACCATGTAGGAGCACCATTACCCTGTCCCTGTACAGCTAATCATGCCCAGAGGGCTGAAGTTGATGGTAAGTGGTCATAGCCAATCCTTGCACCTGACTGGCCTGGGTAAATCCCTCCCATTGACCTGCCAACATTAATCAAGGTTCAACTACATGAGGGAAGTGTACTAAGCCAACATGAAGGGCACACTGCAAGTACTCAGCTTGGGTGATAGGGCATAATGTGCCAGTGGACCATACAGGACTACATTAGGTCATGCTAGCAACACACAGAGTCAAAGCAGCTCTACCTAATGCACAGAAACAAATGCAGAGAGACGCACAAAACAAGGAGACAGAGAAACATGGCCAAAATGAAAAACAGATCAAAACTCCAGTAAAGGAGCTAAATTAAATGTATATAAGCAATCAATCAGATTCAGAGTTCAAAACACTGGTTATAAGGATGTTCAAGGAATTTAGTGTGGACCTCAACAGCATAAAAAAGATCCAGTCAGAAGTGAAGGATACACTAAATGAAATAAAGAAAAACTTACAAGGAAACAACAGTGGAGAGGATGAAGCTGAGAATCAAATAAATGATTTGGAACACAAGGAAGCAAAAAACCAATCAAAACAAGAAGAAAAAAGAATCCAATAAAATGAGGATAATATAAGCAGCCTCTGGGATAACTTCAAGATATCCAATATTCGCATGATAGGGGTGCCAGAAGGAGAAGAGAAAGAACAAGAATTTGAAATCTATTTGAAAAAAATAATGAAATAAAACTTCCTTAATTTGGTTAAGGAAATAAACATGAAAGTCCAGGAAGCACAGAGAGTCCCAAACAAGATGGATGCAAAGAAGCCCACTCCAAGACACATCATAATTAAAATGCCAAGGGTTAAAGATAAGGAGAGAATCTTAAAAGCAGCAAGAGAAAAGAAGTTACTTACCTACAAGGTAGTTCCCATAGGACTGTCAACTGATTTCTCAAAAGAAACTTTGCAGGCTAGATAGGATCGGCAAGAAGTAGTCAAAGTCATGAAAAGTGGAGACCTACAGCCAAGATTGCTCTACTAACAAAGCTATCATTTAGAATTGAAGGGCAGTTAAAAAGCATCCTAGACAAGAAAAAACTAAAGTTTGTCATCACCAAACTATTATTATATGAAACATTACAGGGACATTTTTAAGAAAAAGAAGATGCTTTGGCTGGTGTAGTTCAGTGGATTGAGTGCTGACCTGCAAACTAAAGTATTGGTGGTTCGATTCCCAGTCAGGGCACATGCCTGGGTTGAGGGCCAGATTCCAGTGGGGAGCGCATGAGAGGGAACCACACATTAATGTTTCTCTCCCTTTCTTTCTCCCTCCTTTTCCCTCTCTAAAAAAATAAATAAATAAAGTCTCTTAAAAAAGATAAAGAAGATCAAAACTATAAACAATAAAATGGCAATAAATACTTATCAATAGTTGAATGTAAAAAAAGCAAACTAAGCAAACAAGATGAACAGAGACATAATCATGGATATAGAGAGCATTTTGATTGTTTCCAGATGGGGTGTGGGGGAATGATTGAAAAGGTGAGGGGATTAAGAAGTACAAATAGGTAGTCGCAGACTAGCCATGGGGATGTAAAGTACAGTGTAGGAAATGGAGTAGCCAAAGAATTTACATGCATGACTCATGGACATGAACAATGCAGAGTGGATTGCCTGAGGGAGTGGGTAGTTCTGAGTAGAGGAGGGCAAAAGGGGAAACAGCAGGACAACTGTAATAGGATAAACAATAAGATATAATTAAAAAGAAATAAATAAAATGTCTGTCTTCTTGGCTTCTGATCTTTCTACGTGTGTGTGTGTACACCTCTATGATTGGCCTTTCTGAGCTTCCTTTGGCATCTCATAGGTTCATCTTCCCCTACTAGCCCACTAAATGGTGATATTCCTCAAGATTTATTCTTAGACAATTTACTCCTCCTACTTTACATTCTCTTTCATTAATGTCTTTGGAATTAACTACCATTTGTGTGAAAATACCTCAGACCCATAAATCCAACATTTCTTTCTAAGTATTTCAAAGGCTCCTCAATCTGAACATGTATATTTGTGGTCTTCCTTCTCATATCTGGACCACTTCTTGAGCCTCTGTGTCAGTGAATGTTATCCACATTGATCCAACTATGTAATTCTTTAATCTAAGAATAGTCACTGATAACTTCATTTGTCACCACCTCCAAATCTAATTCATGACTAAATTCTATCAATTTGACCTCTTAAATATTTCTCAAATTTAGTCACATCTTTTTCACTCCAACAGTATCATTCTAGCCAAGTTATTATCCACTCTCAGCTGCAATAAACTCCCAACTGATCTCCCTACATCAATTCTTGCATCTTCTCAGTTTGTCTCTGCACTACAACTAGTGTGATATTCCTTTAAACTCAATTCTTATTATATAATTCCCTTGCTTCAAACTCTTTAGTGGCTTTCCATAGTTCTTAGAATGAAGAATAAAAGTTTTATCTTGACATAAAAGGCCCAAAATGGTAGGGGCCTTAACCTCTACACCTGTGTTTTTCATCATGATTTTTACCACAGTTCTACCTTTTCTTTAAGACTCTCATACCCACTCCATAAGCTCACTTCATCAAAGAACTTTTAAGCATGTCCTTCTGCATAAAATGCTCTTACCTCTTCTCTCTGTGCAGGTAACTCTTACTCATCCTTTAAATTGCAGATTAATACTAATTTCCTTCTCCAAACAAAAGTCTCCTGTTGTAATATGTCATTGTTTGGAATCCATATGACAATTGTAGTAAGATACTGAAGCAGATACTGTTGATTATCTTCAGAATTTCATCTAATCATTCATGTTAACATAATTCCTTTTTTCTCAGATATTGGGCACCTGTGATCCAGAAGCCATTCCCCAGTGTCAGGGTGTAAATATTTTTCTAGTATAAGTCAATCATGCCAATCCTATTCTCCCTAGAATGTGAAGTGACCCTTAATAATGAGAAGTAAAATGACATGGAGACTTAGAGTGGGCCTTCTGAGAAAGAAAAAGATAGGATTCACTTCTTCCTGTCTTTGATTGTAGCAAAGAAGATATGATGCTTAAGGACGTTTTAGGATGCTCAACATCACTAGTCATCTAGAGACATTCAAAAAAATCTATGCACCCCAATGTTCATAGCAGCATTATTTACAATAGCCAAGTACTGGAAACGGCTTAAGTGCCCAGTAGTAAATGAGTGGATCAAACAATTATGGTACATTCACACAATGGAATACTATGCAGCAGAAAGAAAGAAAGAGCTACTGCCCTTTGCCACAGCATGGAGGGAACTGGAGACTATTGTGCTAAGTGAAATAAGCCAAGCAGTAAAAGAAAAATACCATATAATCTCACCTATAAGTGGAATCTAATGAACAGAACAAACAAACAAGCAAAGTGAATGAGAGGCATGAAAACAAGGGATGGACTGACAAGGGCCAGAAGGGAGAGGGAAGGGGGATAAGGGAGGAAAGAAGAGGAAGGGCTTAGTCAAAGAACAAGTATAAATGAGCCATGGACATGCACAACAGGGTAGGGATTGACTGTGGGAGTGAGGGGTTGGTTGAGCAGGGGAGAGCAACAGGGGAAAATTGGGACAACTGTAATAGAACTACAATAAAAAAAAATTCTTGTAGCACACCCATGTGCTGAGGCACACCAGTTGAAAATCGCTGATCTACAGTTTGCTGAGGTCTAAGGACACAATATGTCCTGTCTCGGAGGAGATGGTTGCAGCAGGGCCTGAAGCTATCCAACATCTGAGTTACAGAACCAACTCCCAAGGTCTGATTCCATGCTCACCAAGCAGTTTTCTCCTAATTATAATTTGGGTTTCTTTACAGGGCGTTAGCCAGATCACTCCAGTATCTTGGCAGATATATTTCTTATTATAAATAATTGATTGATAAGCTATTTCATCTTATGAATATATTTTAATTTATACTTTTCTGTTGGGGTCACCCATCATCCCAATGCCTCTTGAGCTCTAGATGATGACTATCACACGGACTTTGTAAACTGACAGGGCAGAGGGCAGGACCTCTGGAATCTGACCACAATCCCGTCACTGATGGGGACTCCATGGCTTCATGTTAGACTGGAACTTCCTAAAAGTGATCAAGTTGCATTTTTAAAAAGTAAGACTATTTATTCACCAATCTCATTTTTATCTAGAAGAATGGGCACCCATCCGTCCAAGATAAGCAAATGTGCATGCTCCCATTTTGCAGATAAAGAAATGAAAATTCTCTAAGACTAATTAATTAAATTTCATACTAGTTTAAAAGTTCTTGAAGTCAGGGCTTATATATCTATTTCATATTTATTTTGTCTGAAGTAACTGAGAAAGATTCTCAGTTAAGCTCTGGTTAAATGTAAATAATTGAGAGTGTAAATCCAGGTTAGTGTTTTGGGTTTAATTTAAAAGAGCTAATATTAATAATTTTTCTTCAAAAAATAATGTTTCAGCCATTTTGTGGCCATAGAAAATACAAATAACACTTCTGGTTGTGTGTTATGTAGCAGGTTGAATAACTGATCCCAATTCTTCATTACTCTGTAATAAGCGTTCATTCTCGTCATGTCCTCATGATAAGAAGAATGATCTTCCCTGACCCTTTTTTTAGGCCTGGTTCACCTGAGTTGTTTTGGTCAACGAGGTGTTAATAGATATAATGAAAGTTAAGGTTCAAAATATACTTTCATTATGGTTTGGTTAACTCTCTTGCTCTCTCCAGTGATCCACCATGAGAACATCCCCCAAGTAATTGCTTTATCTCTCAGCCTGGTACCAGAATCAATACATATAAAGTGAACCTAAGCTTAATACAAACCCTAAAGCAGAATTACTACTTCCAGTTCATGGATCCACAATCTAAAGCACAGCTTCCCTAGCTGACTTGCAGAACTGTGATCATAAGATCCAGTGTTTATTGTGTGACATTTAGTTTTGGGGTGCCCTGTTATGGAGCACTAATGTGGCAATACCAGGCTGATACATCATCATAAACATCCTAACTATTGCAGACATTAGTTAAAAAATCATATAACTTATAAGTATAATCCTTCTTCACCAGATTACAAGGTCCAGAAGGCAACAATTGTGTCTATTTTTGCTCTCCATAGTATCCCAACACCTAGTACAGTAGATTGCATAATAAATATTTATTGAGAGAATACTATTAATGAGAAAGAAAGGCTGAAATAATATACATCAAAAATTTAAAAATCAGATTATAGAATAAGTAATGGTTGTATCTTCATTCTTTTCTGTATTGTAATAATATTTTTGTACAATACTCATGAATTGCTTTTATAATCAGGAATAAGAGCAAAAAGAGCTAGTTCCACTAAGAAGAAAATATATAATTATTTGGAAAGAAATACTGTCATGGGTCAAAAAGAAGTCATTTGCATGAGTTAAGTCTACATCAGTTCTAAATTCAGGTGGCTGTAAATTCACACAAAGAACATGAATATTCAGGTGTCAGGACAGTAAATAAGGACTTGGTTAACACCAAGATTTAAGACCTGGCTGAGACACTCAGTACTTTGCTTTTCTTTCCTTCCTGGGGACAAAGAGGAATGTCTGAGGAAAGCACAGAAATTTAGGGAGTCTGGAAAATGGAAATGCTAGTAAGGTACTTGTTGATGAACTCTTTCCCTCACACTCATTTTACAAATTTATAGTAAGATTCCTGAGGACATCATTACAACCACATCTTACCTTCCATCTACTTCTACCTCCATGTTTTTCTGCTTTCTTCCCTCAACCCACCCTCAAAGATGGGAACTTTGCTCTCTTCTCAGGTTCCTTCATGTCCCTCCTGGTTTCATTTGGTTCCTTTGATGACTGGACCTCATGTTTCAAGGATGCAACAGTCAAAAGCAAGGAACATGATTGCAGACAGCCACATGGATCATTCTTAAAAATATAGCATTGGATGAAAACTAAAAATTAAGGAAAAATTCAATGTATTTTAAAAGATAGTTTATATAAATTTAAAACATATACATTCACATGTATCTCTTAGGTTATTTACATATATAAAGACACATATTAAACATTTGAGAGGGCGCCTAATGGGAGAGGAGAATGAGTGTGGGCATAGAGGATTGTCAAAGGAAGGAAGGAAGAAAAAAATGGCAGTGCACATTTTTAAGGACAGAAAACAGATTTTACGCCAAATGTTTTAAATGTAAATGAAGGGGTATTAATAAAGGGAGTATTTATATTGGTATAAGGAGGGCAAAGGTAAAAAAACAAAGGAAGGAAATGTGTATTGGTTTTCTGTTGTTGCTCCAACAAATTACCACCAATTTAATGGCTTATAACAATATAAATTTATTATCTTATAGCTTTGTAGGTAGGTCAGGAGACTGGCATAGATCTCAATGGGCTAAAATCAAGCTGGTAACAAGGTTGAATTTCTTCTGGAGGCATCAAAAGAGAATTTGTATTTTGCCTTTTTCAGCTTCTAGAAGCTTTCTACATTCTCTGGCTCATGGCCCTCTTTTTCCATCTTTAAAGGCAGCAACATCTAATCTCACTCTGACCTTCTTTTCATAGTCAGTGTCTTTCTGACTACAGCTGCTTTTAAAGACCCATGTTACATTGGGTTTACCCAGATAATCTAAGATAGTTTACACATTTCAAGGTTCACAATTTAATCACATCTGTAAAGTTGCTTACCATGTAAGGTAACATACAGGTTCCAGGGATTAAGATGTGGACACATTCGTGAGACCATTATTCTGCCTACACCTGAAGGAAATAGAAGGAAGCCATTACCATCCTAAGGCCTGAAGGGCCATGGTGGGGAGGAAATAGTATTAAAGGAGCTGGAACCTAGGAACTGTCTGAAAGGTGCTGCAGTGAGGAAGGAGACAATCATTGCTAGACACTACTAAAAGTACAAAGTACATGGGGGCAAAATACACGGCCTCTTTTACCTCATTCCCATACTCCTGCAAGTGCCTTTCATTGGACAAAACTAACTAGAAACCAAGCAGCAATGGAGCTTGGGTAATGGAGTCTGCAATGGTTGGTTTCCCAAAGCAGACAGAGAAGGATGATATCTGATATTAGCAGGTGTAGGGACTGAGAAAGAGTTCAGGGAAGCAAATTAGGAATAACCAGAACATATGCCCTAAACTGGGAAGAGTGATACTTCCAATTCTGTGAGCTTGGTATCCAAAACGACAAATGAATGCTGTTCTAGACACATTAGCTGCTATTTCAAAGCAGAATCGAAAGTGCAAGAGAGGGCGACGTGGAAGAAATGTTTCTTGTTTTTGTTTCTTAAAATGAGCAAGGAAATATTTGGAACAAGAAAAATCATTATGCAGGTTATAGCACATGTCACTCCTCATTCCTTACCTTTTTGCACAGTGGAGCCAGGTAGAGATCACTAAAGCAAAAGATGATGGAGAAGTGGAGAGAAGTGCAGGAAAGAGAATGAAGAAATGGCAAGAATAGCGGCAGATTAACATCTGTGTGGGGGCGCTTTTTTAAAACAAATCTTTTCCAAAGTGGTGCAAGTAGCAAAAAGTCCTTGTTACAATGTCAGTGTATAATTTTGACTTGAAGTTTACATTAATTTATAAAGTGCTGAGAGTCTGTGTGGCTGGAACAAGATCTTTTACTCTATGAACTGCTAATTTAACTATGAGCTGGATTCCATTGTGAATCCCTCTCAGAGGTATCGCTTATAAGACTATTGCTCTTGACCTCTGATTTTATTATTTTTAGAGGACACTTGGCCCCATTTGCTATCCACTTCATTTTATATCCAGGCTGTAAATTCCTCCTAAGCCACAGTTCCTGTCTGATTTTCCAATCATACCTGGCTAGGAAGTAAAATTTGACAGACAATGCGAAAAGGAAGCAAAAGCTCTTCCTGTTACATACACACTGTTGGTCTAATACCATCCACAAAGCAACTCAAAGCCATTCAGAGGCTCCAAGGGTTTGGAACCATTCTCATGTGTAGAGTGGTGCCTCTGAAGGGCACTCAACTGGCAACAGCTGGTCCTGGGACTTTCATACATACAACCAGTCCAAGAAGCTCAAAATCAAGGCCAGTCTGTGAAGGAGGTGGAAAGTACAGATAGGGCAGCCAAACTACATGCTAAAATCTGAGATAAAACAGAGCAAAGAGTCAGAAGATCTTAGTTCCAGCTCAGGCTTAGACAACTTGAACAAGTCTTGTAATTAGTAAGTGGCTTGGTTTACATCAGGGTGTCTAGCATTTAGCCCATAGAGTAGATTGCATTTATTTTGATTGAGTATTTACTACGTATCAAGCACAGTAAAAAGCCTATTTAATCCATCTTAATAAACATGAAGTGACTTCTATTGGTATCTCCACTTTAAAGATGGGCATGAATGTGAGAGTTTAAGTGACTATGGCACAAATTAACATTGCTAAGTGATGGAAGCAGGATCCCCACACCCCAGAGCCTGAAGGTTTAACCATCATACAGCAAATACAATACATTTGACCCTAGAAAACATTCCTCCTGAGCTTTTAGTGGTAAAAAAAATGACCAAAAAAGAAAGAAAGAAAAATATATTCCTTAGTTTGCTCACAAAAACAACAAAGGACTAACATTACACAAGTAAAGAATTTTTTAAGTTTAACCTACTATGGAAAAACCGAGTTCACTTGCTACATAAATGGCCCTAGTAATGCAGGCATTATTCAAATGTTATTTTTATTTTTAATAGCTTTACTGAGGTATCATTTTAAAAACATAAAATTCACTTATTTTTCGAGTACAATTCAATAGTTTTTAGTAAATTTACAGAGTTGTGCAGCCATCACTACTATCTAATCCTGAACAATTTCATTATCCCCAAAAGAAACCCCATACCAATTAACAATCATTCCTCATTTCCCAGCCAACCCCACCCCACACCCATTCTCTGGCAACGATTAATCTGTCTCTATTCATTTACCTATTCTGGACATTGCACATAAACAGAATCATACAATATGTGGTCTTTCACAACTGGCTTTTTCCACTTAGCATAACATTTTTGAAGTTCATTTGTGTGGAAGCATGTTTTGATACTTTATTCCTCTTTTTGCCCCCTTTTTGCCCCATAGTATTCTATTGTATGTACACACCATATTTTGCTTATCCATTCAGCAGTTGATAGACATTTGGTTGTTTCTCTGATGGCTACTGATGTTAGGCAGTTTTTCATGTACTAAATGTCTATCTGTGAAACTTCTTTGGAGAGAGTTGTATTCAGATTGATTTTTCATGTTTTAATTTGGCTATTTTTATTCTTATTTTTATTATTTATTATGGAGTTGCAAGACTATGTTATATATTCTAGATTAGATTCCTTTTTTGACTATTACAAAGTTACGCTATTATTTTATTAATTCAAAAGCACTTTACAAGAAAATAAAAGTATGGCTTCCAATAGGAATGTTACACCTGAACTTGATACCAAGCTCACAGATTTTAGTTTTGCAAGGAAAAACAGGCTTTCATGTTAAACAACAATTTGTAACCAAAACTTTAATCCCAAGGATTCTCACAAAACATATTACAAATGACAGCATGAAAAAAAACTTTTGCACAGTAACTCAAAGTTCAGCTCTACAATGTACCCTTAAACTGGCAGGACACTGGTATCTTGAAGTCTCAAATTTCCAAATGAATAATGTTACAAGGAGCTATGTATTCATATACAGCAATCACATAAGAAATTTATGACCTAAAGCAAAGAAAGGTAAACTAACTTTCTGAAAACTTCTTAGATTCTGCACTAACTGGACAACTTCTGCCCAGTGTAAAGACTAGTTGGATTTTTTTTTTAAATCTCTAATCTAGTTTAAGGGTGCAGCTTTAATTTTTACCTGCTGGTTTGTGTTCACAGCAGCTTTCAAAGGCTGCTTGTTCAACTACAGCTGCATGTTATATCCCAGCTATGGAAAGTCTTAAGTTCAATTTTTGTCAGTTTAGTTTCCATAATACTAAACATCACACTTTAGCTGGGAGAAGTTAAGAGATTTATTATCAGTTTATGCAAGACTCAAGTTCAAAGCAAAACCAATTTTGCTTAAGGGAACATTGTAAAGTAACAATTATTGGTATACATTGCCTCATATGATCCATTTCAAACCATAGAGAATTACATCTTCATGTCACTGTTCCAAGACAAAGGTGAACAGCTAAAATATCTTAAAAATGCACCAAGCTTATGAAGTCTCAAACAAAACTTGAATTTTCTGCACATACTCCTGTCAAATGAAGTTATTTCCTGTACACCACTCCTCTTGAAAACTGGTCTATTTCCTTTCATTTGACCTAGATCGGCTACGAGACCTAGAGAAAGATCAGGACGACTTGTGATTTCTTTCCCAAGACAGTGATCTCTCTCTTCTCCTATCCCTAGAAAGGGACCTGCTCCGGCTGCGGGAAAAGCTTCTCCATCTTGAAGATCTGCGACGAGGTGGAGGACTCCTTCTCCGATAATTATCTCTAGGGCGGCGACCCCAAGAGGGAGGTGGGCCACGATTTCGACTTCTCTTTTCACCATTCGACAGTTCCACTCTTACTCGGCAGCCACATAGTGTTCTCCCATCTAGCTCTCGAACAGCATCAGCTGAAGATCGGGGATCTTCAAATTCAACAAAAGCAAAGCCGGGAGGGTTTCTAGTAACCCACACACTTCGGAGTGGTCCATAATAGCCAAAAGCTCGTTCCAATTCAGTCTTGTTACCGTTGTTTCCAAGATTACCTACATAAACCTTACAATCCAATGGACAGGAATCACGATGCATCTCGAGATCTTGAATTAGAGACTCCACAGCTTAAATTCGCACACCTTCCGACGGCTCTTCCTCGCTCCTCCGCCCGGCTCCCACAGATGCTTTCCCCTACCCGGCGTCCACGAAATGGCCTAGATTAGATTCCTTTATGAGGTATGTGATTCAGAAATATTCTCCCAGTCTGTTTTTTTCATTTTCTTAATGGTGTCTTCCTAGTTTTTATTTTGAGAAAGTCTAACTTAAGGTCATAAAAATTTACTTCTTTTTTTCTTTTAAGACTTTTGTAGTTTTAGCTCTCACATTTAGGTCTATAATCCATTTTAATTAATTTCTGTGCATTATATAAGAGTCTACATTCATTCTTTTACATGTGGCTATCTAGTTGTTCCTATACCATCCTTTGATCTATATATCTGAATTTACATCAGTACCACACTGTCTTGCTTACTATACCTTTATACTAAGTTTTGAAATCATGAAATTTAAGTTATCCAACTTCATTCTTTCTCAAGACATTTTTTATTATTCTGAGTCCCTTGCATTTTCATATAAATTTTAGGATCAGCTTGTTGATTTTTGCGAAAAATAAATAATAAAAAACAGCAAGCAAGACAGAATTTTGATAGAGATTGCATTAAATTTGTAGGTCAGTTTGGAAAGAATTGACATCTTAATAATATTGAGTCTTCCACTTCATAAACATGCAATGTCTTTCTATTTATTAACATCCTTTTTACTTCTTTCAGCGATAGATTTTTCAGTGTAGAAGTCTTGCTATTTTGTTAAATTTATTTCTAAGTATCTTTTTTCCTATTGTGAATGAGATTGTTCTCTTAATTTTATTTGTCAGATATTCCATTGCTAGTAAATAGAAGTTCTATATATTTTTTCCAGGAATGATTATATATATATTCCTGTGACCTCGCTGAAGTTGTTTTTGTGGATAGCTTAACATTTTCTACATACTAATTCATGCAGTCTGCTAATAAGGACAGTTTTACTTCTGCCTCTTCAACCTGGATGCCTTTTATTTCTTTTTCTTGACTTATTGCACTAAGACTTCAAACATGATGTTGAATAGGAAGAGCAAGAGAAGAAATACTTTCCTGAAAATAGAAATAAATACTTTCCTTGTTCTTAATCTCTAGAAGAAAGCATTCAATCTTACACCATTAAGTATGATGTTACCTGTAAGGTGTTTATGCATCCTCTTTATCTGGCAGAGGAAGTTTCCTTCTAGTTCCATTTTCTTGAAATTTTTATCATTAATGGATGTTGGATTTTTGTCAAATTTGATTGCATCTATTTAAATAATCACATAGTTAGAAAATGTTTTCTTTATGAGTAAAAACAGAAGGTAGTTGTGCATTTCTTCCACTAAAACATTTGTAAGAAGAATTTATGCTATTAAATTTATTGCATACAAGATGAAGGAACTTGTCAAAAATTGTTAATTTATTTATGTGGGTATCTTAATTGTAAATCTAGACAGATAAGTCAAAGTATGCCACTCAGAAGATCTCTTTAACAAATGTATATAATTCAACCATCCAAATTAATCCCTCAGATTAAGTATTTTTCTATACAAAATATTCTATAGGGATGAGAGAAAGCATATTTGGCTGTTTAGTCAAGTGCAAGTTTTCACATTCAAACTGATTGAGCAAATTGACATTAAGACTGCACTTATTTTGCATAGATCCCATTGGATTCAGTATAGTTTACCAAACTTTAAAAATTATATACTTATTAGGTAGAAATAAAATTGCAATTTCAGAAGAGTCATACACTTTTATGCATTAAATCATACCTTCAATTTCCGCAGCTTTCTTTGAAGGAAACCTCACAATGTATCTAAAGTATTAAATACCCTTTTATAAGTGTGGCTCAGTTTCAAGAGGAACTGTTCAAGCTGAACATGAACTATGCCCCCCTAATAAGATATGAAATCCCTGGAATTTGAAGACATACCAGATCTGTCCAGAAAAAAAGTCCAGCCATTGTTAATATAACAAGAACAGTTTACACAACATTGATGTAAACTGGCATCCAAGGAGAGTGGGCAGGAATGTGCATGCATGAACAAAGATGACTTCATTGTACTAGTTAGTGGGCGTGGTAGACGCAGCTGAGTGAGCATGTACACTATGTGGCCATCGCATTCAAAATGACTGAGTGAGTAGAGCAATGAATCTGCATCATATTTTGTGTTAAGCTTGACCATTCCTCTGTGGGAACTATTCAGATGATTCAGAAGGCCGCAGGCATGGGCAACTGGTGATTGGCAGCTTCATCATGACAAAGTGCCCACTCATGCATCATGTCTTTTGCAGAGTTTTTTGGCAAAACATCAAGTCACCCAGGTGACTCAGCCTCCCTATAGCCCAGATCTGGTGCCCTGTGACTTCTGGCTTTTCGCAAAACTAAATTCACCTTTGGAAGGGAAGAGATTTCAGACCGTCATTGAGATTCAAGAAAATATGACAGGGTAGCTGATGGTGATTACAACAAAGGATTTTGCAAGTGTTTTAAAAAGTGTAAGAGACACTGAAATAAACTGCGTGAGGTCTCAAGGTGCCTACTTTGAAGGGGACTGAGGTGTCATTGTCCTATATACTTATTCTTGTATCTCATATTTTCTTTAATAAATGTTTCTATTTCCCATAGTACATGGCTGGATACTTTATGGACAGGCCTTTAGTATACTGGATAAAGAGTGCAGTGAGATCAGAAGGAATGTGGTATATAGGAGGAAAAGTGGAGAGGTCAACAGATTGAGGGTGTATTTTAGGAATTAGCTGGAAAGTCAGAAAATTAAAAAATAGAGTAAGATATTCAATGGGTAAATGTGGAGATGGTGTGGTTTTCTATGATGATGGTGTCCGCATGACAGTGGAATTGGGTGCCTGAGAGAGAGTGGGAAAGAAAGCCATTGAATATGAAGAGGTCAAAGAACTGAGCAGTCAGGGTATTGGAGTGTCCTGTATGGGACATTTAATTTAACCCCATAACGATGGGTATGAAAACTGTGACAAAGGAGCTAATAAATTTTTAATAAATGAGAAGAGTACAAAGAAAGTTAACAGATAATTCCAAGGCAAAAAAGAGAGGCTAATACACCCTCAAGAAAAAGATAGGGAGGGAGCAATGATCCAGAAGTGACAAATGAATCAGAAACTACTTTAATTAAGCTCTCTTTAAGAAGTGTAGATCCCATTCAATTTGTCAAATGTCAAGATTCATGTCAACTTTATCAAAAATTAATTAATGACCAGCACTTGACCTACAAATGTATGAATTTGTACAAATAAAGTTAATTAAACTGCTTTTGGACTAATTTAATATTTATATCAAAATCAACATTTTTATATAGCTAACAACCTATGCTTCACTGTTGTTATTTAATTTTTAAAAATTCGTGTATCTGTACCCACACAGAATTCTAATCACATGGGCACTGCATTGCTTGCCTGAGCTAACTGTCTTTATTCATCTTCTCTCTCACTCAAGAAGATATCAGAATACAAAGGACATCCTTGATTTTTAAAAATTTATAAATAAATAAATCTTAAATATTTACATTTTAAGTATTAGTAACACATTACCTGCTTCTAACCTTACAATTAAATACAATGCACCAATTTGTAAAGATTCTTAGTGCTGCCTATCTAAACTACTCGGGCTAGTCTTTTGAAATTCCTTTTCCCCTTTTTTGTTTCTAATGCCCAATATGAAAATGGAGTTGGATGAAGGTAAAAAGGAGCACAAAGTTAAACTTCTAGAAGGTTCTCCATGTTCTCTAGATCTGGCCTATACATGCCTACAGTTAATTATTTATAATTATTATTTATTTACCTAAAATAAGCCAGAGGCTTAATTTCAAGTTTGTCCTTGGACATGGTTCCTTTGAAGAAACTCAGAATTTTATCTGACTTTGGTATGGCTTTCAAATGTGTCATTTAAAACAGTCATTTAATTTTATTTTCATGAAAAAAAATCATGAATTGGCTTTAAAGGGAGAAGTCTGAGGGTAGAAGAGCTTCCTGATACTTCTGTTTTCTGGGTGCCTCCCCATTTCCTGATTATCTCAACCCCACTCCCACCTCAATAAGCTTTCTATTAAACACTTTTCCAGCTAAATCTCTCTGAGAGTGCCATTTGTTCTCTGCTGGGATCCTCACTCTGCCCTTACCGAAAAAAATTTAAATTGTGTTCAATGTTCTTCAAACTCTACTTACCCAGACAGTTGGGTGCTTGGGAACCAGTAATAACAAGTCAATATGTGCTCTACAGAGCACTAGTTCTGGAGTCCACCTTGGCAAGATGCTGTGCTGAGTTTCACTTAACCTCACAAGGAATTAAGCAAGCGTGTGTGTCCATAGTCTCATCTTCCTTGTGTAGTTGCTATGCCACTGTACATGGGTGATGCCTGTTCATTATTATATACACAGTGGGCAAAGGAGCAAGATGGTACTGTTGGTGCAGAAATTGTAGCCAGATGACAGATGATAGTGATGTGGTTTGCTAAAGGTGATTTTTGTAACCATATGTACAGGAGGTGTTTTAGGGTGACATATTTGGGAGCATGATGAGGTTAGCCCTGTGACCTGGCCAAATTTCTCTTTAGAGAGAATATTTCATTACCATGAACCAGAACAAGTCTTCTGCCAGAAAATGGGGAAATTCAAAATTTATGCTCACCAAACATCCCTCCTCAGCCCCCTATCTCTTGGTATGTTGTGCTGGGGATATATGCTTTGCACTAATCACAGGAAACCATGACTTTTACAAGACACGTCAAATGGTTCATTTTCACAGAGCTATCAACTGAGTCCTTTGTGAGATATTCTGAGCTCTTTGGGAAGCTGTTAAAGGTTATTAGAAAAAAAAATAGTCAGTATGGTCAAACACATCTGAAAAACACTGTGTTAAACAAAATGAACCAGCTTTCTGAAGAAATGCTCAGAAGCTTTGATACGCTACTGTGCATTAAGAATTTGGTATGCCATGTTTCCCAGCCTGCGTATAACAGGGAACCTTTTTGTCAAGAGCACACCCATGACACATTGGTCAACATTCTCCTGTGATTGGAAACATTGTAGGTGTGTGGGCAGGGTGGGGGAGGTGTTATTGAAAACAGCAGGATAGTAAGCAGGTATTTAATGGAAGGAGTTCAGTCTCCATCAATGCCCCAGCTCTTGCTGAACCAGAAACAGGAGTCTCTCTGAAAGCTGACTGAATTGTACAGCTTACTGAATTTATTCTGAACACTTCATTTGAAATTTGGCAAGGTCCCTGATTGTCAGAGGTTTTTAATCTGGTACAAAAGGTTACAGAGAAATGCTGCTGCCCAAATATGGCAGCCCATGGAAGGCTTTTTAATTAACTTTAAAAGGTCTGCATGAGTCCTGCGCATGGCAGGATATATAAAACACCCACACTCATCACTGGAGTGACAGAAGCAACTGGAGTTACTCCAAACCCATTTCACTGACATTTTTAGAATGAGTGAATTTCTTATTTTGAAATTCAGGTTTGCAATTTTTTTTATTTTAAAAATAAAATAAAATCTTACCAAAAGGGTCAGTGAAGCCTTAATTCCAATTTTGTTGTCCTTTCAGAGTTAAAAGCATGCTGAGCCTTTGGTTTTTAAAAGGAGGTGCCTTCCATGTATAGGTAACACAAGCAAGAGAAGATCCTCATGGGATATTTTAAATGACGGCACTGTAACAGACTGACCTTAAAACTTAAATAAATCCTCAGTGAAGATGAAACAGCAGGAAGTCATCCTGAGCAAATCCCAGTGACTCTGTGGCAATGCAATGTGGACCTAGTATGGTGGCATCAGGCTGAAAAATTTGCACAGAGACCCCAGTTGGGCCCTAGTTTCTCCCTGTTGCCATGAGTGGGAAGATTATAGCAGTTGTTTCAAGGATATTTTTGTACCTTATCCCTCTAACTCCAGAATGACAGTTCAGCAAACCATGTTTTTGAGGATGGAGGTATAGGGTTGGCTATTAGGTGTAAAAGAGTTCACTCTGAAAAGCAATCTTGTTCTAAATTTCCAACAGCTAACCTGTGGGAGTAGAACTGGGTGAAAACTATTAATTCATCTATGGACTGGTCAAATAAACTATATACTTCACACATACTTGGGCTATTGATTGTTTTTCAAATCATTTGTAGATGGTGTTTTGAGGAGTAAAATTAAAAGCCTAAGTAAGGAAATTAAGTAATGTTTTTGAATGATCATATTAGTTATGTATTTTCTCAATCAAAGGATCCTAAAAATAACTACCACCAGAAGTTTCTCTAAATATTTGGATGTTTATAAAAAAAAATTCTTATACCTGAAAAGCTCAGAATTGCAGGTCTAATCTTACCCTGATTTTTAGTCAAATCTGCTCTGAAGCCTCCACACACAGACTTTCTTAAACATCCTCTCAAAAGGGGAATTCTCCATGGCCAAGGTAGAGTGCATTGTTCAGTGTTGAATTGCTCATCATTTATTGTATTGAATAAGCACACAGAACTCAGTAGTTGTAAACTACACATTAATTAATTTTCACAGATTTCTTGTAAACCTGTAGACTGAGTATCACAGTCCAAGGAGGGTATCTGGAAATGTATGGAGAGAATAACCCTGCCCACTATGTTGAAACAGGAGACTGCCTTCCAAAAACTTCCTTGTGCTCAATAGAAAAGTAGCGCCTATGCTTAATCCATTGAATAAATCATCATTTCTGGCAAACTGCTTATGAAAGAGTGTGCTGAGGCCTGCTACTTCCAAGCAGAGGTAGTTTTTGTTTAACCTGAATCAAGACATTTATTGCTGACACGAGAAAGCCCAAAGCTGCACATCAGCAGGCTCCTTTCATAATCACTTGAAGCTCTCCTGTAGTTATTACCAGTCCAACTCTCCAGCCCCAGCTGCTATTTGCCTTGATGTAGAGAACAGCCTGATTTATTAGCTAGGGTGGAATTATCCACCCTGAGATCTGTACTAATTTTCTTACATAACGAAAAAGAAAGGGTTGCCATTAAGACACCACATAACAATTTTTCCAAGGAGGTATTCATAAGAAAATGGTCAAGCTTGAAGTTAGATGAAAGTAAATTAAAGCCACACACAATTAAAGCCACAAAGGTGACTTGGGCTGGTGAACATACAATGCAATATATAGATAATGTATTATAGAATTATACACATGAAACCTATATAATTTTATTAATCAATGTCATCTCAACAAATTCAATATAAATGAATGAATGAATGAATGAATGAATGAATATAGCCAAAAGGCAAGGAAATGTTTAGACAAGGCTGACAGACCAACCTCAATCACTATCTGTAATTCCTTCTATTGGTCTCAGAGCTTGCATCATTGAACATGAGTTCAGAAGGCTCCATGACATTTTCTGTGTTTAAATTATATTTTATTGACTCTGGTATTACAGTTATCCCACTTTTACCCTCTGCAAGATAAGTGGAGAAAGTCTGGCTTCCTCACCCAGATGCATGGGTAACTGGAGGGAGCAGCTTCTCACAACCTTGAAGGACTCTGATAAAGCAGTGTTCGCATGGCCTTGAGCCCAGGTGCAATAAACTGCCCCATAGCCTTGAGTAGGCTCACAGGTACACCCCATGCTAGGATACTTCCCTTTCTGGCCTGCAGCCTGCTGTGTTTGAGGGTAGTGCCTAAGGAGTAGGAGCTTCAGACGAGTGAGGGAGCCGGGGCAGACTTGGATGCAGGCTTATGACCTATGTGACTCCCTCAACATGGGCCTGTGGCCTGTGTGACTCTCCCGAATAAAGACATGTCAAGCATCTCATGGCTCCATGCATCTTCTTCCGTCTACCTCAGTATCAAGTGGACCTGCCCAGCCTATGGAGGCTGCAACACACCCTTTTTGTCCCCCTCCACCCAGCACCCCCTATTCCCTAACACTATCCCCACACCACAGTTCATGTCCATGGGTCATGCGTAGTTCTTTGTCTAATTCATTTCCCATAGTGTACTTTACATCTCTGTGGCTATGCTGTAACTACCTATTTGTACTTCTTGATCTCCTCACCTCTTCAAACATTCCCCCACACTGTCCTCCTTCCCATCTGGCAACCATCAAAAACGCTCTCTGTATCCATGATTCTGTCTCTGTTCTTCTTGTTTGCTTAGTTTGTTTTTTAGATTCAATTGTTGATAGGTATTTATTGTCATTTTATTGTTCATAATTTGGATCTCTTTTTTTAAAAATAAGTCTCTTTAACATTTCATATAATAATAGTTTGGTGATGATGAACTCCTTAGATTTTTCTTGTCTGGGAAGCTCTTTCTCTGCCTTTTGATTCTAAATGATAGCTTTGTTGGGTAGAGCAATCTTGGCTGTAGGCCCCTGCTTTTCATGACTTTGAATATGTCTTCCCAATCCCTTCTAGCCTGCGAGAAATCTAGTCCTTCTAGTCCTTAGAGAAATCAGCTGACAGTCTTATGGGAACTACCTTGTAGGTAACTAACTTTTTTTCTCTTGCTGCTTTTAAGATTCTCTCTTGATTGTTAACCTTTGGCATTTTAATCATGATGTGTCTTAGAGTGGGCCTCTTGGCATCCATCTTGTTTGGAATTCTCTGTGTTTCCTGGACTTGCATATCTATTTCCTTCACCAAGTTAGGGAAGTTTTCTTTCACTATTTTTTCAAATAGATTTCCAGTTTCTTGCTCTTTCTCTTCTCCTCTGGCACCCCTATCACGCAAATGTTGGAATGCTTAAAGTTATCCCACAGGCCACTTGCACTCTTCTTGGGTTGTTTTTTTTTTTTGATTATTTTTCTTCTTGTTGTTGTTCTGATTGGTTGTTTTTTGCTTCCTTACATTCCAAATCATTGATTTGATTCTCAGCTTCATTCACTCTACTGTTCTTTCCCTGTAAGTTGTCCTTTAATTCAATTAGTGCATCCTTCATTTCTGACTGGATCTTTTTTATGCTATTGAGGTGCTCACTAAGTTCCTTAAGCACCCTTATAACCAGTGTTTTGACCTCTGCATTTTATAGATAGCTTATCTCTATTTTGTTTAGCTCTTTTTCTGGAGTTTTGATCTGTTCTTTCATTTGGGCCATGTTTCTTTGTCTCCTCATTTTGGCAGCCTCCCTGTGCTTGTTTCTCTGTATTACATAGAGCTGCTATGACTCATTGTCTTGGTAGCATGGCCTAATGTAGTGGGTTTTCCTATAGGGTCCATTGACCCAGACTCCCTTATCACCCAAGCTGGGTACTCGAGGTGGGCCCTTTGTGTAGGCTGAGTACACTCTCCTCTTATAGTTGAGCATTGATTGCTGTTAGCAGGCAATTTGGAAGGAATTACCCAGGCTAGTCAACTGCAAGGACTGGCTGCAACCACTTACCACCAACCTCTGCCCTCCATGAAGGATCAGCTGTGCAGGGATAGGGTGGTGATGCTCTGACATGGTCTGTAGCTCTCCACTAGGTTCACAGGCTCTGGGGTTTCCTGGGTGGTACAGACAAAGGTCAGCCCCCACCTACATGTTTTGCCCAGGGCCACCCTGCATGAGCTACAAAGCAATCTGCAGATAGCTGCTACTTGTGCTGGGCTTAGAGGTTCCCAGGAGACATCAAGCTGTTTACCTAGGCTGGATACTGCTAGTGCTGGGCCTGGGGCCACATAGGAAGAGGTACAAGGTGTTGGGGATTGCTGAGGCCAGCTGTTGCTTGTTTGAGCAAAGTTAGAAAGTTGTGAGGTATGAGCCTATACCAGCCATTCATATGGAAAAGACATTGTTAACAGATTGAGTGGGCTGGTAAATTGGGTGAGGCAGAGCCTCAGGGCATCTCCAGGGCAGGGAAAACAGTGTTAGCCAGGTTGATGGAGTTTCAGATATGGCACCTGCCTGCTGGCTCTGTAGCTCTCTGTGGGGAGGGTTCAGAATAAGAACAATGGCCTCTGCCCATCTTTCTGTCTGGGAGAAAGCTGCCCCCCAGCTCTCGTCTTAATGTAGGAAACTTCAGTTTCTCCCTGTATGCCACCGGTGCCTTTCAAGCTGCTACCTTGGTGCTGAAGCTCAGAATGAGTGAGTTTGACTAAGTCCATGTGTGGGTTCTTCAAGAGGAACTGCTTGGGGCTCTAGAAGTTTGTTCCACTGACTCAATCCCTGCTGACTTTTGCAGCCAGAAGTAATGAGGACTTATCTGGAACCCTAGACTGGAGGGCCTGGTGTGGAGCTGGGACTCCTTGCTCCCAAGATATCCCTCTCAAATTTTTATCTACCACTTCTGGGTGTGGACCAGCCCATTTCACGTGCCCTTCCTACCAGTCTGGATGGATGTGGTTTCTTTAATTGCATAGTTGTTGGACTTCATGCAACTCAATTTCTGTTGGTTCTTTGTGATGGCTGTTCTATAGTTTAGCTGTAATTTTTATGTGGTTGTGCAAGGAGGTCATCTGTGTTTACCTAAGCCACCATCTTGACTGAAAGTCTCTATGACATTTTCTAAAACTGAGGATTTGTAAGCAGAAGTAATGTGTCTCATCTTCCATTGAGGGTTCCCTGCCTCCTTAAAACTGCAGCCCAGCTTTATTTATATTTCTATATTATAAGTACATTTTGTAAATATATATGACACAAATAGACATATAGATATAGGTATAGATAAACTTATATGTTATAAATAAAATGGACCCTATGATAGCTACCATCATCATTTTAAACACAGTTTGAAATGCTTCCACTTTCAAAATTTGCTAAGGTTTTGCTATTCAGTTGCAGAAAGCTGCAAATAAATTGCTCTAATCACACAGCATTTTCTCTCTACATAGGTTTAGAACAGATATTGAGCACTAGAGGCACACTCCCATCTCAGGGCATCTGTTTAATCTTGCTGGTCTTCCCCCTGGAATTTTCATTCCCCTAAATACCTGCACTGTTCACTCCCTAATGTCCTCCAAAACTTGACTCCTATGTTACTTCAGCTAAACCTCCCTAAGCAAACTATTTAAAACTGAAACCTCCTCCCCCACCACCTCTTCTGCTTTATTTTTCTCCATCGCACTTACCACCTTCTCATATACTATTTAATTTATTTAGTTTTTAATGGTGTCTTTATCACACCCCCCAGCGTATCTCTCTCACACATGCACACACACTACACACGCACATGCACACATATGTGCACTAGAATTCAAACTCCATGAGGACAAGAATTTTCATCTGTTTCACTCCCTGCCATACCTCTAACATCTATACGAGTGGCACATTACAGATTGATCAGTCAGTGTCTGTGGTATGGGAGGGAAAGAAGTAGGCAATTGCAGGCTATGAGGTACAAGACTAAAAGTTATCTTCTAGTTGATTTTAAAATCTGTTTTCATATTATACCTACTCAGCACCAGGACTAATAAAGGAATGTTTGTTGCCACTTCTTTTCTAGACATGGCCTACCTGGAGTGAAATTTGTCAATTAGATCTCTTGTTTGGTTGCTGAAATCACAGGTACAAGTGAATGATCTGCAATGAGATACATATTAGTTAGACTTTAGCTCACATCATAATCCCTGGGAGAGCTTGTTAAAGCATAGATTGCTGATCCATACCCCTAGAGTTTCAAATTCAACAGGTCTGGGGTGCTACCCCAGAATTTCCATTTCTAACAAGCTCCCAGGTGATATTGATGCTGCTGGTATGGGGAACCACATTTTGATGTTTCAGAGTAAATACAGATCAGCCATTGATGTTTTCCTGATTGGTTTTCTCCTGGTTTTTTTTTTTTTTTTTTTTTGCAGAAACCAATATTATTTTCTCTTTTTTCAATACCTGAAAGTAAACACATCTTAACACAGTTTGGATGTCTTGAGTTCACATCAGTACCTATTTTTTACATGTCTAGCTTGACACAGAGAGAAGAGGGACAAATAAAATGACTGCTCAGCCAGCTAAGCAGGAAAGTACACAAAAAGACCTTTTAATTGTTCTTTTGACTTTTTGGCATCATTTCCACTGTCAATTTTCACACACACACACACACACACACACAGTGTGAGAGGATCTAGTTCACCCTGGAAACTCACCCCCCACCATAATACAGGAGCTCCTCTGACTCTTGTCAAATAAAAAGGCTAGTGCTCTTCCCCTCCAGTAGCAGATACTTTAAATGCCCCACACCACAAACCTTCAGCCACCTCTGATTTTGGCTGAACTGTGGAAGAGGGCTCTTGCAGGCTGCCAAGCACCCCATCCCAAATACATGCTGGGCCTCTTTGATTTTCTACTGTAATAAGGTATACTCAGAAACCCTGAAAAATGACTCAATCTGTGCATAGGACAGCCAGATGACTGGGGATTAGTGTCCCCAAAGACAACCATTAACTGATTGGGGGAAGCAGTATATAAATAAACGCCCCAGCTTCCCCTTTTTTGTTGAGACAAATATGAGCTCTATCATACATGTTCCTCATACATCCTAAGGTCTTGCTCCCCACATGCCCACAGCAGTCACCAGCTCAATAATGTACCTCTTACTGGCTTTTCTTCCTTTCCTGTTTCACCCCACTGCTCTCTCACTCTTGATACTTGGGGCCGCCTCCCTATTAAATTACCTGCATCAAAGTCCTCCTGAGGCTCTGGTTTCTGGGAACCCAATCAAATATACTGTCTTTCATTAGGTTTTCTGGAAGTCAACTCTGAGATGAAAAGTTGCATATAGAATGCTCAGTGGGGAGAAACCTCAGGAGACAAACTTGTAAAGGGTGAGGAAAATGAAACATACAAATTTGTTGCAACTAAAACCACACCCAATCCTAATGGGGTTCTTGGGAGCTGGGATGGCCCCTCAGAGTTGTCCCAAATTTAGGCAGAGGACTCAGCCAGTCATTGAGCCCAGGCCAACCTTGAGAGAGAGGCCAACTTTGGGTGAGGAAATTCTCTGAGGCTCACTGAGGGTTTCCAGGGAGGGGTTCCTGTATGAGCCCTCAGCAGTCCATGCCCCCATCAGCTGGAGAAGGAGTGTGTTGGCCAGGAAGAGGGATCTGGTCTTAGAACTAGCGATCCCTTGAATTGTTGCTTTATCACTCCGTCCTGACAATTTCCGCCAGTCTTGCAAGTTCAATCATCTCCACCTGTCTCCTGTAGCCAACCTTGACTTGGAGAGGGAACTTCCCTGTATACTCAGTGTTTTAAAAAAAATAAGTCACATTTGGCACACTGAGTAAATTTATTAAAGAAACATAAAATCACAAGTGTAAAAAATGGCTACAAGGTGTTAAACTTAAGTGTTTGTATATAATTAAATTCTGTCAGTGATGTGATGCTATATTTAAAACATCCTTTCTCAGAAGGCTTTTCTTCTAAGCTGTGTGGTGTTTGGGGTTGTGGATTTTTTTTTCACATATCCAGTAAAGACAAAAATTTCTGTCAAGGCCCTTGTTATAAAAGGGCAATTAAAACATCCTGGATCCGGTATGACTAACAGTTAAGAGGCCTAGTGCTCCTGAAAATACTTCCCTAATTACAGTCTCATTTAGTGGCAGGTCCAAACAAAAGCAGGTTACCTCATTTTTCAAATTTAAATAAAGAGCATTAGGTACTTAAGAACTCTCTTCAAGAGCATAAAACTGTGGCTGCCTGCATCTCACAATCTGTCAAGGAAAATTCCACAGTCATTATCCTCTTTAGGAATGAAGAGCGGCCATGACTCCCTTGAATATCTGTTTTCGTAGGGTGCAAGTATGTGTCCACCATCTATCTCCTTGTTTCTGAAATGCTCTTCTTAATTAATTGAACTCTTTATTGAGATAACTGTATATTCACATGCGGTCTTAGGAAATAATACAGAGATATCTTGTGTAATCTTTATGCAGTTTTCCCCAATGGTAACACATTGCAACACCATAGTACAATGCCACACTACAATAGTGACATTTGTAATCCACCCATCTTATTCAGATTTCCCCAATTTTACTTGTACTCATTTGTGTATGTGTGTGTTTAGTTTTAATACAATTTTATCCCATGTATAGGTTCCCGTGACCACTATCACAGTGAAGATACAGACTAGTCCATCATGAGGATCCTGCTGTCCTTTTATAACCACACCTACTTTTTCTAACCCCTCCCAATACTCTCCCCACACCCAGATTCTTAGCCCCTGACACCTGAAAACCACTAATCTGTTCTCCTTTCTAAAACTGTGTCATTTAAAAATGTTATATACATGGAATCACACAATATGTAACCTCCTGATGTTGGCTTATTTCACATAACATAATTTTCTGGAGATCCATCCAAATTGTTGTGTATATCAATAGTTCATTCCTTTTTAATGCTGATGAGTATTCCATGGTATGGATGTATCACAATTTATTTCACCATCTACCATTTGAAAGACTTCTGGGTTGTTTCCAGTTTAGGGCTCTTACACATATAGTTGCTGTTAATATTTGTGCACAAGTTTTTGTGTGACACATAAGTTTTCATTTTTCTGAGATAAATACCTAAGAGTACAATTTCTGGGTCATATGGTAGTTGCATGTTCATTTTTTAAGAAACTGCCAAACTGTTTTCCAGAGTGGCTATACCATTTTTACATACACACCCCCAGCAAAGTATGAATGATCCAGTTTCTCTGCACACTCTGCAGCATTTGGTACCATACTATCTTTATTTTAGCCATGTTGATAGGTAAGTGGTGATAACTCATTGTGGTTTCAATCTGCATTTCCCTGATGGCTAATGATATGAACATCTTTTCATGTGCTTATTCACCATCTGTATATCCTTTTCTTTGAAATGTGTGCTTGATTTTCTGCTGAGATTTTCCTTTTTTTAATTTGTGTGTTACCTGAAAGGGAAAAAGGGGTTTTCTTAGACCAGGTAGGTAGGGATCTCTGGGTCATGGAGAGGGGTCATAATCCCAGGGGAAAAGGGGGCTCCCTGGCCTACTGGGCCACTTGTGCTGGGATCCGCCTTGCTGGTGCTGCTCCCCTAAGTATTTCTCAATTTCTCTCAGGAGGGGAGGGGAATCTCATGCTGTGCAGAGAAGGAGACTGTGTCTCCTGACCATTTACTCTTGGCAGTGCTCCCCATTCAGCCCCCCTTAACTGGTGGTGTTGGGCTTGCCTGAGGTTGCCAGAAAGACTTCCATCTGATCTGGGGAAGGAACAAGCCTGCCTGGGCTGTCTTCTATTGCTAGGATATGGGTCCAGAAACACCAGACCTGGTCATCTTCTGTTGGGTTGAGGGATATAAGATGCCCTGCAGCTGTGCTCTTCTTCCAGTTCTGAGGTTCTAAAACATTTTCTTTCTCTTACCACTTTTCAGATTTCTCCTCTGGTTTCTTTTTACATTATTTCCATGGTTTGTAATTGTACTTAGCTAGGAGGAACAGGAAGAAATGTGTCCACACCATCTTGTCTGGACTATTAGTCTGAAATATCCTTTTGAGGATATTTAAGGCTTAATTTCACTTTCTGCTATATATAAAGGGAAAAAAGAGGCCAATTGAAGGACACCAAGATGGATTCTGTGAGTGTTAGGTCCTGAGAACTCATGGTTCTTCAGACACCTAAAGAGAAAAGCAACCCAAACCATAATTTTCCATCCCTACTTACCAGCATCAGGACAAGGAGTTCTATGTCCCTATTTTGTCCACAGGGAATTGAATCATGGCTTAGATGTGAGCTGAGGGCAACCACATTTGGGCTGAGCAAGGCATTCAGAGCACCCTCAGTAAGGGGACCTTCCTGGGCAAACAAGCCACTCAAATACTCTCCCTGTCCATCTAATTTCTCTTCTGAAATTTCAACAAGAATGAGGTGGGTTCCTTTTCTCCTGACTATTGATTGCCCTGAGCCATTTAGGACTATTCTCCAGATTACCAATGAAGCCTACAGTTCATACTTCACCCCAGAGAACTCAGCTGTCATAGGATTATATTACTGAAGGGGAAAATTCTTCTTCCACCACAAATTCATCTGTACCATCAATCACAGATTACTTTTGGTAATGGATATTTATTGTGTTATTTCCTTAGGATACTTAGAAATCTGACCACCTAGCCCAGAGAAGTCCAGAATCACAGGAAAAATTTGCCTTCTAGTAGACATAGAAAAAATAGGAGAAGCATAGAAGAATAAACTGAGGGCTTGCCAATTGATACAACTCTTTAGCAACCCTCTGCTGATTTTAAAAGACAAGAAAGGCCTCCATCTCATTTCTACCCATTATTCTTCTTGGATAGATGTGTCAAAATTAAGGGTTTTCATTCTACCCATAAGGATGAGTACTGATCTGCTGGGTCAAATTGCAAGACTCTCAATGGATCTCATTTTCTAACTGCTTGAATTATAGCCTGTTAAAACATCTCCTGTTTCTTACCCTACTTAGAGATAAGGTAGATCAAAACCAACTCTTTCAGAAGGGTGAGATGGGAGGGGTGGCAGGTCACCAAGTTCTCTCTCTTGCCTACAGCAAGGCATTAGGAGTAACCAGATTTTTCCCTGTGTCTCCTTTCTTACAATTTATCTGCCCTCACTCTAGGCATGCATACCACTTCTCACCTGAACTCTACAATACACCCATAGTGGGTTATATGTGAGGCGGGAAGGGCACAAAAGAGAAACATTGGAGACCAGTGTGATTTTTTAAAATAAATTGTATTATGTATGGCCTATGCTAACCTTTAAAGGTCAATATTTCTGACTTCCTAATCTTTGATTATTAATAATTTGGGACTTTACCCTGTTCAGCCTTTTCTTCAATCACAAGCAACAGAAATGAGCCCTGGCTAACTTCAACCAAAAGGACTTTGCAGAATTGAAGGAAGGCTGAACAATCAAGCCTTGGGAAGGGCAAGAGATTCAGTGGCTGTAGAAAGTTCAGTAAAATCCTCAAGACATACCGGGGGGACCCAAAAAAAACAAAAAAAAAAAAAAAACAGGATTATCTTCTGGAGGATGGCCCCTTGTAGTACAGGCTTCCTCCACTAGGTGAGTGTTTTAGGAACCCATTTGTATCAGTGCCCAACTGGTGTTGTTGTGAGAGGCTGCATTCAGCTTCAGTGAATTTTTTTTTGAAGACTCTCTCTACATGGTTGCCCATTTCATGATGGGTGATTTATGAGCATACCTGCCCACATTGCGCTGAGTTTTCAGCAGTTTCTGACCAAAACTGGCCATGACCCCTGTGCCCCACCCTCCCTATTCACCTGACCTCACCCTGAGTGACTTTTTGTTCTTTCCTGGGTGAAAAAAGTCCTCAAAGGGAAACATTTTGCCAATGTGGAAGAGGTGAAACCAAAAACAGCAAGAGCACTAAAAAGCATCAAAATCAATGAGTCCCAAAACTATATTGAGCAATGGAAAAAAGTCTCAATAGGTATATTGCATCAAATAGAGAGTACTTTGAAGGTGACTGAAGTTTAAACATGTAAGAATAAATACACTTTATTTTACAAATAAATTCCATCTTTTCTTAGGTCCCTCCTCATACATTCTGATTGGCTTAGCATGGGTGATGTGTCCAGCTTCTTGATCACTGGGACCATATAGAATCAGGGAAGAGGGTGCGTCTTGTTATTAAAAAGGAGGATAACCTTCACACTTGTCATTAGTCTCAATGGCCATGCCCCACAGCACTACCATTGATGGGCCACTTGCCCCATTTCCCCTACCAAGGTCCAGTGTTTTCAATTCATCAAACCCTTTCTTGACTCCATGCCTTCACACTTACTGTTCTGTTCCTGGAACACAGTTCATCCCAATCTTTCCCTGGTTGGCTCCTTCTCTCCTCTAAAGTCTCAGAGTGACCCTCCTATGACCCTTCTCCTCTACCTCCAACCTAAATTAGAGTCTTTGCTTGTTTTTCAGAGTACATAGTACAATTTATTATTATCATTGTGCCTTATTCTGTTTAATGTCTGTCTCTCCACCAGGCTGTAAGCTCCAAAACAGCATGATTCACATCTCTTTGATTCTCAACTCTTTCCCCGCTGCCTAGCAGATAGATAACACTCAGCACATATTTGTTAAGAAACACAAGGGAAGGGGAAGTTTCCTTCTTTCCTCTGGTACTGGAGGTAGGAGTTAGAATGCCATTTTCCTTTTGAAGAGTAAGACTCTAGTTTGGAAGAAGACCCTGTAGGCCTCTATCCAGCTCCCTGAAGTCTAGCGTAGTTCACCAGAGTTCAGCATTGGGGTTGGAAAGGAAGCCACAGCTCACACACAAAAAAATACTACTATGCCACTGTTTTTCTCCTGGGCATATTATTGTGTGTCAGTCTTTCTCCTGGGCATATTATTTCTCCAGGTATCTCATGAGAAGGGGTAACAGATCATGGTAAGATTGAGATATCAAATTCCCAGTATCACTTCATAATATCTGAAATCACCACAATTTCTATCATCTTCCTATGAATGTTTTTATATTAAATATAAAGATGAGGTAAGGGAAAAAATTACTCCATGCCCCTTGTGGTACTGGCTCTAAACAGGGGATGGATAATGGTATATATCATTTATCAGCAATGACCATTGAGAAATGAGGCCTTTCCTCCTAAGGATATCATCATTTAAATAAAGAGTTATTTTAAAGACAGTGCTAGTGTTGTGGTTAAGTTGTTGGTTTCTGTACCAGATTGCCCTGGATTTGAGTTCTGATTCAGTTACCTAACTGTGTGATCTGAACAGTTTACTTAACCTCTTTGCAGTCCCCTTAACTATAAAATGAGACTAAGGGGCTGTTGGACTGTACATATTGTGGAGTAAATACATATGGTTTAATATGTGAGCCTGGTCCTTGGTGAACAGCAATAAATGTTAGTTATTTATTATCATAAGCCTAAGGTGATATGCCTGGTCACATGTGTAGCAGAGTGCTTTAATAAGTTTGGAGGAGGGGACTATTAAGGTAGGATGGAAGGCAATTTGAGGTAGGTAAGAAGAGATGAACTATTTTGCTTTAGAAATTAATAAAATGGTGGGTATCCAGAGGCTGGATACCAAAGAAGAGAGATAGGATAACATCCAAGGTAGGAAGGAACCACTGGGAATTTTGCACTTATAAGAATATGTATTTATAATAGTCTATATTAAATTTTTGCTGTGGTGGTTTATACCATCAAAAAGCTTCTATAGACAACTGCTTTGGATGGGTGATGCTTTGAGAAAATTGAGGAAAGGGAGGCCTTTCCCTTTGGGGGTTAAAGTTGAAGGGTCAAAAAGGGCAACAGCCACAGAACCCAGAATCATAGTGAGGAGCTCAGAACTACCAAGAAACTGGGGCAATGTCTTAGATTCAGGAAAAAGTAAGCTCCCCCTTAGAAAAAGGTTGTTGGGCTTCTGGCCATGTGAAGGATGATCCTTATACTTTGATTAAGCATAATTCATGAAGTTATGAAAGTTCAACTTTACTATTATTTTGTTCTCATACTGTCCCTTTAATGTAAATTCAATGAGAGCTACTTTCCCTGCCCTTTAATGAAAATGCCCATTAATTTTCTGCTCAATCTTAGGTAAAAGACAGTCCTGTGTTCACTTTGCACCCCCAAAGAATCTCAATTCAAAAATTGGAGTGTCTAGACTAAGACAGGAAGTGAAACTGCACTTGATTTAGCTTTGTAACTTCTCACTTTCCCAGCTGAAGCTTCAGATTGGGATCTTGCAGAAGGGAAAAGTGCAAGGTTGGCCCTGGTCTGCTTCTCTACCTTGCACATCACCTCTCTTCCCTCCCACCATTCCCCCAACCCTGAAAAGATGTCTGGCCAAATTCCAACACCCCCCAAGGGTAGTTGTTTCAGTTATCTATTGCTTCATTTAAAAAACTCCAAAGCTTACTGACTTAAAACAACAATGACATTATAGCTCATAATTCTGCAATCTGGGCTGGGTTCAGCTGAACGGATGTGTTTCATGTGGAATCTGCTGAGGCTATAACATTCAAAATAGCACCTTAGCTGGGATGACTGAAGCAGCAGAGGTCTGGCCAAGGATGTGTCTCACTCCACATTACCTCTCCACATGGCTAGCTTGGGATTCCTCAAAACATGGTGGTCTCAGGATATTCAGACTTCTTATCTGACTTCTGACTTCTAAATAAAAAGTCCAAGCTACCAGTCATTTTGAAGCCTAAGAGTAAATTCTACTGCATTCTGTTGGGCAAAGCAAGTCACAAGGCCAGCCTAGTTTCAAAGGAAAGAAATACAGACTCCACCTCTTGGTGAGCAGGGCCTGATATGGGTACAGAGGTGGGAGGAATTGCTGGTGGCCATATTTGGAACCTGTATGCCACAGTGATGGCGGTAGCAGGTAGGAGTAAAATCATCTGACTTAAACAACTGGCATTGTACTTCCTGGTCCTAGAAGATGTTTGAAAATAACTCTTTCTTTCATGGTGTCCTTGGGAAGTCCAATAATCAGGCAGCTCTTCCTACACTTCTCATTAAAGTAACTATATCTCTGAACTCTATGATCACTTGTGATTACTTCTTAGTCATTATGAATCTCAAATAAAAGAAAAATTAATTCAAACTTGGTATGGGACAGAATCTTTACAGAATATATTTCACAATTCCCCTTCTGAAAAAAAATGCTTAATCAATTTTCTAATAAATTCACTATGATTGTCTTGGCTCTAAGAAACTAATTACTCACCCACCCAGCTGACTGGCAGCTGACTGTAAGTCAAGAGTCTAGTAATCTTAAACCAGCTGGTTATTGTACTTTGCACCAACAATTATTATCTAACCATTCCTTTTCCTATAAAATGTCCCTACTAAGAGTAAATCTTCAAATTGGTCCATGAAGTTCCTCTTCCTTCACATGCATGATTATAATAAAAGTTTTAAATGCATGCTTATAACTAAATTGAATGAATTTTTTTTAAATTTTAGCATGTACATCCAAGTTGTTTCTGCTGAAGTCTCTCTCTCCATTAGAAAAAATCCTGGAGGACCTCA
Source organism: Pteronotus mesoamericanus (assembly GCF_021234165.1). NCBI lineage: Eukaryota > Metazoa > Chordata > Mammalia > Chiroptera > Mormoopidae > Pteronotus > Pteronotus mesoamericanus. Next base: position 8,288,056 of record NW_026555072.1, read on the forward strand.
TGCTAGCTCTCTCTCTAACAGACCACATCTATCTGGTTCCTGAGAAACCCTTTCCCATCCCTTGCCTGATCAAGCCCTGGATAGAACAGCAGAGTTACCTCTATCCTGACACTCCAGGCAGATCCACCTTTCTCAGGTGAAAGCCAGGCCCCAGGCACTATGTCCCCAACTAAATGAAACACAGATCAGACCCTCTGAGTCATCCTGCAGAGGAGCCGCTTGTTAGGGTTGACATAAGGGAGGAAGCCCCATCTTCAATACTTCTCATTCACTACTAAGAAAGGTAGACTTTCAAGGATAATGTAACCCATTCTTAAAAATATCATTTTAAAATTGCATTTTGATCTTGCACTTTAATTTGGAATTTTATGTCTGTTGTATCTTGAAGACTCACTCAAACTTAACTTTTATCCTGTAGTTACTTGTGTAATAAAAGCTTAAGCTATTTTTATTTTACTATTAAAGAGAAGAGCAACCCAATATGGCTAAGGGTGTTGAAGAGAATCAAGCCACCTATACCTGGGATAGCTATATATGTTCACTTAACTTCAACTAGCTTATCCAGTAAATAATTAAGTTCATACCTAAATATCTCCAATAAGAGCATTACTCTTCACCTACTTGCAGCCTGAAAATAATTATACCAACTTTTCTACCAACTATCACTTTTCTACCAACTCTCAATGTAAGTTAAAAATGCCCAGTTGGTGGCCTCCTCATACCTTCTTCTAATCTTGTGGACAGGCCCAAAGGGTACATTATTGCCATTGTCTTGGAAGTTCAAAGTATGGGCAATATTCTGTCATTACTTATAATTGAGAAATATTTATTTTCTCCCTTTTATGTCCCAGGGTTGCAGAAGAAAAATTACCAGAGTTGTAGGAGCCAAAGAAATCTTTTTAGAGGTTATAGTTTTCATCTGACTATTTCAACCACAGTCATAGATTTTTCCCCCCAACATGCTATTACAGATAAAGGAAGCTGCTGACTTGTGACTCTTCAATACCTAGCTTACTGATTTCTGTTTAAGCATTTTCTTCACTCTGTGTTATGAAGGGTCTGTAGCCATGAAGGCAGAGTAAGGAAGAGAAGAGTAAAATTTTAAAAGCATCATAAAGGGCACCATGATTTTCTGACTAGCAAAATTTGGATTTTTACTTGTAAAATAGATGGATATTTCACCAAACTTCTATGTACCCAAGCACCCACCATTATCATTCAAGGATGCTTTTGATTTTCTCCATAAAATTTAAGTTCATAGAAGGAGTCTTCCATGTAAAAAGGGTGGGGAAGGAAGCAACACCTACAACTGGATTCTCATAAATAAATAAACTAAAGATGTAGGAAGATAAAATACTAGTTTCATTGTATTACCCCAAATTGCAGTTGTTTATGAAAATCAAGGCTTCCCAATATCTTGACCATTACATTTATTGTGATATCCTCATTTAAAATAAACAGTAAAAGAACCCAAAAGATAAAAAATATATATTCCACAAATTGAATACTCATCTCTGAGTAAATCTTTAGTGAAAATTATTGACTGTAAATCCCAGATTCCAGTGTCCCTTCCTCTTCATCCACTACTGACATCATAAGATTTGAAGGAACTTTAAAAATCATGTAGTTTAAACTCCCAATAACTCATCCCCATTATAGTGTCTCTGATCAATGGTTGTTTAGGCTCTCTATGAATACCTTCAGGGAAGGTTAGCTAACTACCTCACAAAATACCTATGCCATTGTTGACATAAACTCATTATTGGTCCTTCCATCCAGCTAAAAAAGTTGCCTCCATATGACCTCCACCCTGGGGCTGGTTCTAGTTCTGCTCTTCAGGGAAACAAAGAATAAGTCTATTACTACTTTCCTATGACAGCATGTTAAATAAGGACAATAAAAATCCACATTTCCACACTTATTATGTATGAATTATCAATTATTGCATAACTACCCTAAAGCTTAGTGGCTAAAAACAACAAACATTTTATTGCTCATTATTCTCTGGGTCAGGTATCTGGACAAGCCAACAAGACAACTCATCATTGTTCCTTGTGACTGCACTGGGTCTGAAGGATCTAAGATGGACCCATTCATATATCTGCAGCTTTTGTGCTATCTGTTGGGTAGGCACTTGGTTTCTCTTCCACTTGGCTTTTCTGTTTCCACATAGTCTCTCATCATTTAGTCACCCATCCTGAGCTTCATTTCATGGTGACTATCTTCCAAAAGGGTAAAATCAGAAGTTGGAATGTGTTCTAAGTCTTAATCTGGGAAGCCATATCATCAATTCTGCAACATTCTGTTGGTCAAAGCAAGTCACAAGGCCAATCAAAATTCAAGGAGGAAAAATCAACTCTAACTCTTGGGAGGAGGAAGGGCAAAGTCACATTGCAAAAATGCATGTGGCCTGGGCGGCATTGTTTCAGCCATTTTTGGTACCAACCTACCATTGGAGTTTACAACCTAGAATGAAATGATAGACAGAGTCTTTGCCATTCAGTTCAGCATATTCTAGAAACACTCTAGTTTAGGTGCCTCATTTAATAAAGGTTATTACTAAGCAGAAAAATCATAGAAGAATTACAAATGGTCAATAAACATAGAACAGAATGCTCACTGCCAATTGTAATGAAAGCTGAAGGTAAGAGGATATTTTATCTGCTAAAGTGGCAATGTAAAGGAATGTAAATAGGCCCTTGAATGTAAAGGATCTATAGCATAAATGTGTGCTTTCAATTACTTGAAAGCAATCTTGGGCTTACAGCATTAGATTTTACCTGTAGTAATTTGAATGGATGCTGCGGCCCAGATTTGAATACCACATGATAGGAACGCAGAATTGAGTCACTAGAACTAAAAATGGAGCCATGGAGTGCCCCTAAAAAATAAATCTAAATTCAGCTTTGCTATTTTCTGCTACTTCACGAAATGAAATATGCCAAAATATCAAGAACACTCGAATAGTGGGTGACTTATACTGTCTTCAAAATTTTTCTGTAATTTGCACATAATTTGTTTCCAAATATTTTATTTTTATATTCAGGTAAAAAGAGTAAAGTTTAGGCCTAAGCTTGAACACAGTATTCCAATTAGGACTTCTTTCATTTATCTTGAATTAAGAGAAGCACATCCCCTGTCAAGGTCTTCGCATTTGTATTTCTCCCTGACTGGAATGCTCTTCCCCCAGACACCTTACTTTTTACTGCCCTCAAATCTGACCAAAATTCACCTTGTCAATGTAATCATCCCCTGCCACACTATTTAAAATTGCAAATAACACCTTATACTTACAGCACTGCCTTTCTCCTTTTCTTCTCTATTTTTCCATAGCTCTTATAACTATCTAATATCTCATATGATTTATTTGTGTATTGTCTTCTCACCCCCAACATGCATAGAATTTATGCTAGAAAAGGGCAAGAAGTTGTATCCCCAGAGTCTAGGACATAGTAGGTTTTCAATAAATGTTGTTACATAAATAAATTAGCTTTTAAAAATGGGATTCTGTCCAAAGCAGGGCCCAGAGAGTCTATGGCCTTATGAGACCTGTATCTTACATTTCTCTTCATTCAACCTCCAACCACCTCAGTTTTCTTAAAAGTCACATTACAAAGTTACCTCTTATTAAAAGATCTAAACATTTGTTTTAGATCTTTTGCACAGGAACTACTCTCATATCCTGTCCTAGTATAAATCATGACTCTACATTAATTTTTTATTAAGTGTTTAGTTCAAATCCCTGCATTTATCTTGCAAGTATTGGCCATCCTCTGGCCAGTCAAAATCTCTCTTTTGAATTTTGATTCTAACATTTCTTATATCAGCTACCCCTTCCAGGTTTGCATTTGCAGATCTGATGAATGTCCTAAACATCCTCATTGGATTTTTGTGAGGCAGAGCCTAATGAAAAGTCCACCTGTTCAAGAAGCAAATAAATGGTGACTTGCAGCGGATAATTACTATTATATACATTCTCTCACCTAATCTTTTCAACAATACTGTTATACCGATTTTACCTCCAATTTATAGGTACAACAACTGAGACTCAGATAAATAGGCAACTTGTTCATGGCCTCACTGTAGTTAAGTGGTAGAACAAGGATTCCTACTTGAGTCACAAAAACCCATATACAGCTGTAATTTAAAGTCTGTCCCAAGTCTGTATGGCCACCAAGAAAGAACTCTTAAGTTTCAGAAGTAGATTGCTGACTGCAGTCCTAATTGAATTTATAAGCACTGTACTTAAAGTAATACCTCTGGGCTAATTGTTAATCCTCAATGTGCATCAGGAGCACTTAGAAAGTATAAAAAAATAATAAAACAAGGATACCTAGGATCCAGCTCCCAGAATTTCTGATTGAACTGTGTAGTAAGGCAACCTATTTTGTAAAACTTCCCCAAGTGATTTTAATGTGCAACTAAGGCAAATAACCACTGCATATAGACAGAGTAGAGGAAATACAAACTTCCAACTTTTAATTGTTTATAAGTGAGAGAAACACTACATTTGCAGAACCCACCAGCTGCTCCCCAAAACCCACCATAGCATATGTTATATACACACACATATAAAACAAAATCCTATCTTTTTTTCCTCTGCTTGACTCCACCTAGAATTCTACCATCACCTTCCTGGAGTGGTCTATTCTCTTTCCATCCTTTCCGCTTCCCACACACATTCAATAGGACCTTCTTGCTATCCCATGGCATAAGTCCTTGGGCAACTAGTTTGATGCTTTAAAGTCCTTCCTTGACAGGAACCACCCTAATGCCATTTGGTTTTCTTCCAGGATTGAACAAAGCACACCATGCTTTTGTTTTATGAAAAGAACCAAACATTTACACCAATCGATATTAAATGAACTGACCTATTTCTTCACTATCCTTGTACTTCTGTTTTGCTATTCTGCACAAATATGTTATATTCCTTATATGCTTAAATTTACTTATCTCTAAAATACCATTCGAATTTAAATATATTTACATATTTTAATAATCACTTTTTATTGTTTTACCACTTAACTTTGTTTCCCTAGTCACATTGTCTCTCACTCCATTTTACATGGTGACTTCCACAGTCAAAAATCTAAACAAGCAATATACAGAAACAAAAATTTTGCAAACATTGAATTGAACTAGCTGTGAAATAACAAGAAAAAGTATAATTTTCCATTTTACTTTACTAATAATGTAGTTCACAGGGGTATTTTGTTTTTCTTTTCCCTCCAATATAATAAAGCATCAAATTATTAGCTATGTGACTTTTTTTTATTTCTTTTTTTAATATTTTATTGTTCTAATACATTTGTCTCCATTTACCTGCCACCACTCTCCACTGCTCCACCCACCCCCGCCTCCCCCCCTGAGTCCTTCCCCACCTTGGCTTCCTCCATGTGTCCTTCATACCTGTTCCATGATCTGACCCTTCCCCTTCCCCTCCCCGCTACTCCTGTCCCTCTCTCCCTCCCATCCCCGTCAGTTTCTTCTTTCTTTCCATGTTGCTGGTCATATTTTCTTTGCCTGCTTCCTTTGCTGATTAGGTTCCACTTATAGGTGAGATCATATGGTATTTGTCTTTCACCGCCTGGCTTACTTCATGTAGCATAATGCTCTCCAGTTCCATCCATGCTGTCACAAAGGGTATTAGCTCTTTGTTTCTTTCTGCTGCGTAGTATTCCATTGTGTAAATGTATTACAGTGTTTTCATCCACTCAATTACTTATGGGCACTTAGGTTGCTTCCAGCACTTGGCTATTGTAAATTGTGCTGCTATGAACACTGGGGTGCATAGGTTCTTTTGAATTCGCGTTTTGGGATTTTTAGGGTATGATCCAGGCAGTGGAATCGCTGGTTCAAAACGCAGTTCCATTTTTAGCTTTTTGAGGAAATTCCAAACTGTTTTCCATAGTGGCTGCACCAGTCTGAATTCCCACCAACAGTGCACTAGGGCTCTCTTTACTCCACAACCTTGTGAGCACCCATTGTTTGTTGATTTATTTATGATGGCCATTCTGACAAGTGTGAAGTGGTATCTCATTGTGGTTTTACTTTGCATCTCTCTGATGGCTAGTGATGCTGAGCATCCTTTGATATGTCTCTGGGCCCTGTGTATGTCCTCCTTGGAGAAGTGCCTGTTCAGGTCCTTTGCCCATTTTTTAATGGGAAGGTTTGTCTTCCTGGAGTGGAGTCGTGTGAGCTCTTCATATATTTTGGAGATCAAACCCTGGTCCAAGGTTGGCAAATATATTTTCCCATACGGTTGGTTTCCTTTTCATTTTGCTGATGTTTTTTTTAGCCATGCAGAAGCTTCCTATTTTGATGAAGTCCCAATTGTTTATTCTTCCCTTTATGTCCCTTGCTCTAGGGGACATATTGGTGAAAATATTGCTGTGTGGAATGTCTGAGAGTTTCCTGCCTATGTTCTTCTCTAGGACTTCCATGGTGTCGCAACTTACATTTAAGTCTTTTATCCATCTTGAGTTTATTTTGGTGTATGGTTTGAGTTGGTCATCAAATTTCAATTTTTTGCATGTGGTTGTCCAGCTCTCCCAACATCATTTGTTGAAGAGGCTATTTTTACTCCATTTTATGCTTCTTCCCCCTTTGTTGAATATTAATTCACCATGGAGACTTGGGTTTGTTTCTGGGCTCTCTATTCTGATCCATTGATCTATGTGCCTGCTTTTATGCCAGTAATAAACTGTTTTGATAACAGTGGCCTTGTAATATAGTTTGATGTCACATATGTGATCCCTTCTACTTTGTTTTTCTTTCTCAAAATTGCTATGGCTATCGGGGTCATTTATGGTTCCATACAAATTTTTAAAATGTTTGTTCTATGTCTGTGAAATACATCATTGGTATTTTAATAGGGATAGCATTGAATCTATAAATTGCTTTGGGTAGTAAGGACGTTCTGATGATGTTAATTCTTCCAATCCATTAACAAGGTATATGCTCCATTTTATTTGTGTCTTCCTTTCATTTCTTTCTTCAGTGTTGTATAGCTTTCTGTGTATGGATCTTTTACCTCCTGGGTTAAGTTTATTCCTAGGAACTTTATTTTTCTTGTTGCTATAACAAAGGCATTTTATTTCCTGATTTCTGCTTCTGATATTTCATTCTTGGTGTACAAAAATATCTTAGATTTCTGAATATTGACTTTGTATTCTGCTGTTTTGCCAAATTCACTTATTACATTGAGTAGTTTTTTGGTGGAGTCTATAGGGTTTTCTATGTACAGTATCACGTCATCTGCAAACAATGATAGTTTTACTCTTCCTTTCTAATTTTGATGTCTTTTAATTCTTTTTCTTGTCTGATCCTTGTGGCTAGGACATCCAATACTATGTTCGGTAGAAGTGGTGAAAACGGACATCCTTGTCTTGTTCCTGATCTTAAGGGGAAAGCTTTTAGTTTTTGCCCTTTGAGAATGAGATTGGCCGTAGGTTTTTCATATATGGCCTTTATTATGTTGAAGGATTCCCCCTTTATTCCCACTTTGCTGAGTGTTTTTATCATAAATAGATGCTGTACCTTATCAAATGCTCTTACCATAATCCATTGATATGATCATGCAGTTTTTGTCTTTCCTTTTCTTTATGTGATGTATCATGTTTATTGATTTGCAAATATTGAAACATCCTTGCATCCCTGGAATGAACCCTACTTGCTCATGGTGGATGATATTTTTAATATATTGCTGGATGTGGTTTGACAATATTTTGTTGAGGATTTTAGCATCTATGTTCATCAGTGATATTGGCCTGTATTTTTCTTTCTTGGTTGTGTCTTTATATGGTTTCTGGATTAGGATGATGCTGGCCTCATAAAAGCAGTTTGGGAATCTTCCCTCTTCTTGGGCTTTTTGGAATAGACTGAGAAAGACAAGGGTTAGCTCTTCCTTCAATGTTTTGTAAAATTCTCCTGTGAAACTACAGTCCAGGGCTTTTGTGTACTGGGATTTTTTTAATTACTGCTTCAATTTCAAAAGCTATTATGGGTCTGTTCAGGCTTGCTGCTGCTTCTTCTTCATTCAGTGTTGGAAGGTTATAATTTGCTAGAAATTTGTCCATTTCAAGTTTTCAAATTTCTTGGCATATAATTGTTCAATGTAATTTCTTACAGTCCTTTGTATTTCTGTGGTATCAGTTGTAATTTCTCTTCTTTCATTTCAGATATTATTTATTCGGGTCCTATCTCTTTTCTTCTTGATGAGTCTACTTAAAAGCTTGTCGATTTTCTTTATTTTTTCAAAGAACCAGCTCCTGGGTTTGTTGATCCCTTGAATTGTTCTTTTAGCCTCTCGGTCATTCAGTTCTGCTCTGATCTTGATTATTTCCTCCTTTCTACTCACTCTGGGCTTTGTTTGTTGTCATTTCTCTAGTTCTTGAAGCTGGAGGGTTAGGCCGTTTATTTGAAATGTTTATTTTTTTGGTAGGCCTGTATTGTATAAACTTCCCTCTCAGGACTGCCTTTGCTGTGTCCCATAGGATTTGGACTGTTGTGTGCTCGTTTTCATTTTTTTCCAGAAACTCATTTCTTCTTTGATCTCATCATTGACCCATTCATTGTTTAATAGCGTGCTATTCAGTCTCTATGAGTTTTAATGTTTTTGAGTTTTTCCTTGAGGTTGGTTTCTAATTTTGAGCCCTTGTGGTCCTAGAAAATGCTTGTCATGATTATGATTTTCCTGAATTTGTTGAGGCTTGTTTTGTGTCCTATCACATGGTCTATCTTTGAAAATGTTCCATGTACATTTGAAAAGAATGTGTATCTTGCTTCTCTAGGATGACAGTTTTTATATATGTCAGTAAAGTCCATTTGATCTAATGTGTTGTTCAGTTCCACAATACCCTTGTTGATGTTTTGTTTGGAAGATCTGACCATTTTTGACAGTGGGGTGATAAAATGCCCTGCTATCAGTGCTTTACTGTCCATATATTTCTTGAAGTCTTCAAAGATTTTCCTGATATACGGGGGTGCTCTTATGTTGGGTTCATATATGTTCACAATGTCTATGTCTTCTTGATGCATTCTTCCTTTGAGGATTATAAAATGTCCTTCTTGGTTCCTTTTTATGTCCCTTGTTTTCAAGTCCATTTTGTCTGATATAATTATTGCTAACCCTGTTTTTACCCCTGTCCATTTGTTTGGAATATTTTTTTCCATCCCCTTACTTTCAGTCTTTTTATGTCCTTTGTTCTGAGGTGGGTCTCTTGTAGGCAACATATGTGTGGGTCATGTTTTCTTATCCATTCAGCTACCCTGTGTCTTTAGATTGGGTCATTTAATCCATTTACATTTAAAGTTATTGATAGGTTCTTATTAATTTTTCCATTTTGTATCTGTGTTTCTCTCTTTTTCTAGCTTTTTCTTCCTCTTCTTAAATCAGTGCCTTTATCTTATCTTATACTTCTGGTTTGGTGGAGGTGACTTCTGTTAGTCTTTTCTCTGGGAAACTCCTTGCTTCACCTTCCATTTTAATTGAGAGCCGTGGTGGGTAGAGGAGTCTTGGCTGCAGACCCTTGCTTTTCATTATTTGCAATATTTCTTGCCACTCACTTCTGGCTTGCAGTGTTTCTGTTAAGAATTCAGCTGCTAGCCCTATTTGGGCTCCCTTGTATGTTATTACCTGTTTCTCTCTTGCTGCCTTTAGGATTCTCTGTTTGTCTTTGATATTTGCCATCTTAATGATGATGTGTCTTGGAGTGGGCCTCTTTGGGTCCTCTTGAATGGGATTCTCTGTGCTTCCTGGCCTTGAGTGCCTTTTTCTCTCCTCAAATTAGGGAAGTTTTCCATCATTACATTTTCAAACAGGTTCTCTATCCCTTCCTTCACTTCTTCTCCTCTGGTATCCCTATTTTACAGATATTATTATGTTTAAAGTTGCCCTACATTTCCCTCAATGCCTCTTCATTCTTTTTGAGTCTTTTTCATTTTCCTTCTCTTTCTGGGAGCTTTTTTCTACCCTTTCCTCAAGCTTGCTGATTCAATCCTCTGCTTCATTGAACCTGATTTTGATTCCTTCTACTGTATTCTTTATTTCAGAAATCATATTCTTCATTTCTTCTTGCCTTTCATTGAGAGTTTCTATGCCTTTTTTATACTGATATAGTTTGCAGTAAGTTCCGTGTACATTCCCTGTAGTCTTTTGTAATTCTCTCTGAGCTCACTGAGCTCATTGAGCTCCCTTAGAACCGTTGTTTTGAAGTCAATATCTGATAGTTTACTTGCCTCTATTTCATTTAATTCTCTTTGTGGAGATTTGTCCTTTCCCTTCGATTGGGGGAAATGTTTTTTTTTCTTCCCATTATTTTTTAGACCCTTCTTTCTTGCTTCTGCTTCTTAAATTGATCTGTCTTCAGTTCCTGACTTTATGGTGTGAACTTCTCTGGTAGGAGACTTTTTTTCTCTCTTTCTTTCTGTATCTGCCTCTGATGATGTCAGCTGCTGACCCTGTCTGACCTTAGGGAGTCTTTAAGAGACTTCCAGGAATCTGCTGTCTATGTCTCTCTCCTCCAGTTGTTAATCTTGTCACCCTGCCCTCAGCAGTCAGAGCTGGGCAGAGTCCCTCCTGTGACCAGGGCTATTGTGTCCTTTCACGCTGCTGCTGCTTAGGGGATTGGTCTACCTGAGCAAGATGACTGTCGCCATTTGGGCAAGAGGTTAGCACTAGGATCACCTGGGTACTCTCTCATTTCTCTCCCCAATGCCTCTGTATCCAGACTTTCCTCAAGCATCTCTAGACCACTCTGCGTCCCCTTTAGCCAAGGATCTACTATATGACTAGTACTTCCACTCACTCTCCATCAACTATCTGTGACTGCCGCTCTGTACTTAGTGCCTGGGCCTGCACAACGCTGGGCCAGGGCTAAGCCTCCTGAGGCCATGCCTATTGTGTCCTTTCACAGTGCTGCTGCTCTGGAGAGTGGTCTGCCTGAGCAAGATGGCTGCTGAGGAGTGGGGGGTTGAGTCAGCACGGGGACCCCACTGGCCACTTTCTCAGTCCTCTCCCCAAATCCTCCTTCCACATTTTCTCCTCAGGCGGCTCCTGCCCACTCTGCCTCCACCTCCGCTGGAGCCCTGGGTAAGTGGCTGCCACTACATATTTTTGTGCTGGTCCTTTAAACAGCTCCTTGTGTCTCCATCTGCCCATCTCTCACAGAGAGCACCCTGCTGCTTTTCACAGCTGGCTGTTTGTGTGCTTCTTGGGCTCTGGTGCTGTAAGCTGGAGATCCCTGCCTATGGTTTAGACCCCACTCTTCTCAGGGGATCCAACTGGCCATTTCATTATCCCTCTGCCTTGCCACTTGTGGGCATCCAACCCACATTCTCTAACCTCTACCACACTCTTTACCAGTTAAGTTGTGCTAAAGCCAATTCCTCTGTCTGTACGAGGTTTTAAGGCTCCTCTCTCACTATTGTTCAGTTGTTTTCCAGGTGATTTCTCCACAATTTAGTTGTAATTCCTGATTGGTCCTGGGAGGAGTTCAGTGTGACTTCCACTCACTCTTCATCAACTTGAATCCTAGCCATGTGACTTTTAAATGGCCAATCTAAAACTACTGTAAACATGTTCTGTGGTAAACAAAAAGGGCCTTCAGAGATTATAAAGAAATTAAAGTAAATGTCCATTAAAATCCTCTGAATAGTAGAGTACCTTTAATACATCTTCCTTCTTAAGGTTGTCAAACTCCAATACTCCATAATGTTGAGACTTTAGCCATGCATGTCCTGTGTCCTGGGACTTGTAGAATGTAAACTGTGTCTCACTTTATTCATCTGATCAGTACAAAGAAATTAGCCCAAGTACTGTCTGATGGAAAAGAAAAACAAAGTATGAGGTCTGTCCAGAAGGTATGTCACCATGTAATATGAAAAACAAGACATTATTGAAGATGATACAAGATATAAGAAACATTTTATATAGGACAATGACACCTCAGTCCTCTGCAAAGTAGGCACCTTGGGACCTCACACAGTTCTCTAATCTTTGTTTACTGCAACCCATTCATGTTCAACGTTTTCAGGTGTCCTGCCAGTTGTAGGCCTTCCAGAAAGTCTTACTTCCAACAGATTCTTAACCATCTTTGAAGCATTCGTGCCACATTTTTATTTGTGCTGCACTCATTGTGTCTTCCATGAAATCCTTCTGAATCATTTGAATAGTTTCCATGGAGGAGTGTTCAAGCATAATGCAAAATTCAATGCAGATTAAGTGCTCTACTCATGCAGTCATTTTGAATGAGACAGCCACACTGTATGCATGCTCACTCAATGGCATCTACCACCCCCACTGACAAGTAGAGGATGTCATCATTGTTCACACGTGTGCATTCCAGTCCATTTTCTTTGGCTGCCAGGTCACATCAATGTCATACAAACTGTTATATTAATAATGGCTGGGCAGACTTTTTCCGAACAGACCTCATATATCGATGCCTTTTTCTCACATTTCCTGGCCTCTTCACTGGGGTCCAAACACAATCTTTGACAGAGTTTCTACTCAAATATATGTTTTCCCAGGGACTCCCCTCTTTTTCATATCTTCCTTCTCATCACAGTCCCTCTAGCAGATAAACACACATCATCCCCCAGTTCTCAAGCTGGTTCTTTGCCAAAGTCTGCCTTGCTCAGCTTATTCCACTTAATAAAACTTTCATTCAATTTGTTCATTCAAGTAGCTGACCTTAATCACCCACTAAATGCAGAATACTGAGCTAGGTACAAATTATAGGTAATAAAAATAGTTTTGTGGCCCTTTATATAACCAGTGATGTTGTGAGGTTTCAAGATAAGGTGTGGTATCTCCATTTTATAGATGAGGAAATAGAGGTTTAAAGAGATTACCTCACTTGCCAAAGGTCATACAAAGCTAAGCAGTAGAGTAGGGATGGGAGCTCAGGTCAGTCTGACTCTAAACATATTATTTTTCCCTGGCCAGTCAGGTGGCTTAATTGATTGGAGCATCATCCAGTAAACCAAAAAGTTGCAGGTTTGATCCCTGGTCAGGGTGTGTACAGGCATACAGGAGGCAACCAATCTAAGTTTCTCTCTCACATCGATGTTTCTCTCTCACATGGATATTTCTTTCTCTCTCAAATAAATGAACATATCCTTGAGTTAGGATTATAAATGAATGAATGAATGAATGAATGAATGAATATCTCATTCTGACTCTCCTTCATAAACTCTTTCTCCTGTGACTACAGAGGGGCAAAGCCATGTAAACAATTTTTCTGGAAACTTACATATGGTTCTGAGTTCAAAGGTTAACCGTTTCCATTTCAATGAGAAGATTAACAAGTCTTTGAGAAGTAGGTCTTTGTAGGCTTTGGGGTCGAAAAGTATTGTGCTTAAGTTAGATTTTATAGAACCTTACCTAGCAGTGGCCTGTAGAGAGAAAAATGAGTCTTAACAAAGACTAGTTATTAGGCAGCTGATATAGAAGTAAAGGCATAGCCTTTGAAGTTCATTAGATCTAGGTGTTGTTTCCAACTCACCAAGTACAAGCTCTATGATCTTGGACACATCGCTTAACCTCTCTGATGATCAGTTTCCTCATTTTCATTCTATAAAAGTAAGAGTGTGATACCTATCTCACAGAACTGTTGAGAGGATTACATGAGAAAATATTCTTAAGGCTCTTAACACAATACCTAGCACATAGTAAGGGCTTTTTTATTATTAGATGTGATGGCATGTTGAAAGAAAGTAGTGGGGAAGAGAAGAGTTTGGAAGGAACTGGACCAATAGTGAAATAAAAATTGAGGATATTCAATAAATAATTGGTGAGAAGTTTGAGGGAGATAAATGAAGCAGAGAGGACTTGGCTTTGGGCCCTGGTGAATCCCACTTCAATTGCACATCCCAGTAAATAGTACCATAATGCTGATCAGAACAGAACCGGTCATCTGTATAGCACAGGGTTTTGATTTTACAAGAACCCTTTCAAATCTCTTCTTATTTTACTATAATGTTGTGACTCATATTGGCTTAATGAGATAACCCATTTGTGAAGAGCCTGATAAATATTTGCATGTTAATAAGAGAAGTAAAGTAATCTTTAATATTCCTTCCATCAGTCACTACTTTTGGTCAAGGTACAAGGTCTGTCCAGAAGGTACCCAGCCATGTAATATGAAAAATACACAGAGAAAAAGATGGCGGAGGAGTGAAAGGGAGTCACGCTGACCTCCTCCCAAAACCAAACTGGAATTGCAACTAAATAATGGAGTAATCACCTGGAAAGCAGTGGAGCGATAGTGGGAGAGGAGCCTTGGTGCCGCGGACAGTGGATTAGACTCTCACACATCCCAACGGGTGAGAATTGCGGTGGAGGCTCGAGAGGGTGGGCTGGGTGCGCACGGGCACTGGCACCAGAGGGACATTGAAACGGCCAGTTAGCATCCACCTGAGAAGAACGGGGTCTGAATCATAAACAGGAACCCCTAAACTACAGCAGCTAAAGCCGAGAAAATACAGACAAAACGCAACCCCAAAAAGCATAGGAGCGCTCTCTGCCAGAGACAGGTGGCTGGGGATGCAAAAAGACATTTAAAGGGCAAACGCAAAAGTTGCAGCAGCAGCCACCCTCCTTGATCGCTGGGAACAGGCGGAAGCAGGGTGGGCTGGTGCCTGGGAAAAGACTGGTGAGGAAAACTTTGTGAAGAGAACTGACACTGCGGCCGGTAGAGCCCGGGTGATAACGCACTTCCCACTCTGCAGCTACCATCTCGCTCAGGCATAAGGGAATCAATTAACCTGCCTTTTGTGCGCTCCGCACACAGCTTGTACGCCTGTAAGCTACGGGGCTGAGTGCAGACTGGCTGGGAGAGCCTTGAGGAGAGACTGGAGACCGAGGCATTGGGGAAAGAACGGGAGGAGGAACTGGGGAGTCCTGACTCCTTCTCATTGCCGAAGTCTCCATTGCGCGGGAAGAGGCCACACCCCCAAAGAGCCAAAAGCCGAAAAGCAAACATAGACACCCCCAAAACACACAGAGCAGGCGCGCACACTTGCACCGAGTGACTGGCGAGGGTTGGCGAGCGTGTGTGTGACCCACGCGGGCTGGCGAACGCTTGCACCTGCCGGCAAGGCCTCACACAGACTGGCACCCATACGGCCTGCGAGGGATTGCACAGAGGGGCAAGGGCAGGCAAAAATTGACCTACCCGCTGCGATTGCGGAGCGGCCCACAAAATAAGTAGAACTGCCCAGAGTCCCTGGAGGAGAGACCAGAAACAGGATTAACCGGAGAGTCCTAGAGCTGATTTCCTCCCATTTCCGTAGTCCCCATTTGGCGAGGGCAAGCAATGCACCCAAAGAGCCAAAAGCGGGGAAAACACACAATAGAAGACCCTAAACTGACCAGTGCCGCGAAGCTCGCGTGCCAGGGAGGCCAGATGAGCACCGGAGGTCGCGAATAAGCCCCCTGGTCTGGGGCAAACACATGCGAGCCCAGGCAGTTGGGGGACCCTGCCGCGCTGGGAAGGCGCTCAAGGAGCTCTCATGAGAGCGCAGAGAGATCCCAAAAAATAGCCCAGCCCTGACCGAAGGGGTCACAGAGCTGCTCCAAGCAGGAGTCAGACACAAACATTAGTCCCTGAAAGGCTCAAACAAAAAACCCAAGGCCCTATAGGGTCAACAACTGACATCATCAGAGGCAAGCCCAGAAAGAAAAGTAAAGGACAAAAATACTTAACAGACTCTCACAAAAGTGGGAAGAAAAAGAAGTTCCCACCAAATGAGTGGAAAAGGGGACTCCCCACAGAGAGAGCTCAATGAAATAGAGGCAAGGGAACTATCAGATATGGAATTTAAAACAATGGTTCTAAGGAAGCTCAATGAGCTCAGCCAGCTCAAAGATAACTATGAGAAATCCCAGAGAAACTATCAGGATCTTACAGCAAACTATATCAGCCTGGAAAAGGACATAGAAACTATCAAGAAGACACAAGAGGATATGAAGAATACCATTTCTGAATTGAAGAACACAGTAGAAGGAATCCAAAGCAGGCTGGATGAAGCTGAGGATCGAATCAGTGAGATGGAAGACAAGGTAGAAAAAAGCTCCCAGAAAGAACAAGAAATGGAAAACCGGCTCAAAAAGAGTGAAGAAGCATTTAGGGAAATGCAGGACAACCTGAAACGCAATAATATCCGTATAATAGGGATACCAGAAGGAGAAGAAGAGGAGCAAGGAATAGAGAACCTCCTCGAAAAAGTAATGATGGAACATTTCCCTAATTTGAGGAGAGAAAGGCTCTTATGGATCCAGGAGGCACAGAGGACCCGACTCAAGAGGGACTCAAGGAGGTCCATTCCAAGACACATCATCATTAAAATGGCAAATGTCAAAGACAAAGAGAGAATCCTCAAGGCAGCAAGGGAGAAGGAGAAAGTAACATACAAGGGGGCCCCGATACGCCTAGGAACTGACTTCTCAACAGAAACACTTCAAGCCAGAAGGGAATGGCAACAAATATTCCAAGCCATGAAAAGCAAGGGCCAACAGCCAAGGCTGCTCTACCCAGCTAGGCTCTCCATTAAAATACAAGGAGAAATACTGAGTTTCCCAGACAAAAGAAAGCTAAAAGAATACATCTCTACCAAACCAGCACTACAAGATATGCTAAGGGGACTGGTTTAAGCAGATGAAGGAAAAGAATTAGACAGAGAGGAACACAAGTACAAAGAGAAAAGATGAGTAAGTTTCTATCAGTAATATCTCTCAATGTGAATGGACTAAATGCCCCAATCAAAAGACACAGGGTAGCTGAATGGATAAGAAAACATGACCCACACATATGCTGCCTACAAGAGACCCACCCCAGAGCAAAAGACCTACACAGATTGAAAGTAAAGGGATGGAAAATAATATTCCAACCAAATGGACATGAGAAAAAGGCTGGGGTTGCCATACTTGTATCAGACAAAGTAGATTTCAAAGCAAAGGCCATAAAGAGAGACCCAGAGGGGCACTTTATCATACTTAAAGGAAGAATCTATCAAGAAGACATCAACATTGTAAACTTATATGCTCCCAATATAGGAGCCCCAAAGTTTATAAGGAAATTGTTGGATGATTTCAAAAAAGATATAGACAGCAACACACTGATAGTAGGGGATTTCAACACCCCACTGTCAAAAATGGACAGATCTTCCAAACAAAACATTAATAAACATATCGTGGCGCTGAATGAAACACTGAATCAAAGAGACTTAACTGACATATATAGAATCTTACATCCCAAAGAAGAAAAATACACATTCTTTTCAAATGCTCATGGCAGTTTTTCAAAAATAGACCACATGATAGGACACAAAGCAAGCCTCAGTAAATTCAGGAAAATTGAAATAATACCAAACTTTTTCTCAGACCACAAGGCCTTGAAACTCGAAATCAAACTCAAAGAGAAACTTCAAAAACTTGGAAACTCATGGAGACTGAACAGTACACTATTAAACAATGAATGGGTCAATAATGAGATAAGAGAAGAAATCAAAAAATTTCTGGAAACAAATGAAAACGAACAGACAACTGTCCAAAACCTATGGGACACAGCAAAGGCGGTCCTGAGAGGGAAGTTCATAGCAATACAGGCTTACCTTAAAAAGATAGAAACATTTCAAATAAAAGACCTAACACTACAACTTGAAGAACTGGAGAAACAACAACAAATAAATCCCAGAGCAAGTAGAAGGAAGGAAATAGTCAAGATTAGAGCAGAACTGAATGACATAGAGACAAAAAGAACAATTCAGAGGATCAACCAATCCAGAAGCTGGTTCTTTGAAAAGATTCATAAAGTTGACAAACCTTTAAGCAGACTCATCAAGAAAAAAAGGGAGAGGACCCAAATTAATAATATCAGAAATGAAAGAGGAGAAATAACAACTGATACCACAGAAATACAAATGATTATCAGAAACTATTATGAACAATTATATGCCAAGAAATTTGAAAATCTTGATGAAATGGACAAATTTTTAGAAAAGTATAATCTTTCAACACTGAAGGAGGAAGAAACAGAAAGCTTGAACAGACCGATAACAGTTGGAGAAATTGAAGCAGTCATCAAGAAACTCCCAGCACACAAAAGCCCAGGGCCAGACGGTTTCCCAGGAGAATTTTACAAAACATTTAAGGAAGAGCTAACCCCTGTCCTTCTCAGATTATTCCAAAAAATCCAAGAGGAGGGAAGACTCCCAGACTCCTTCTATGAGGCCAGCATCACCCTGATCCCAAAACCAGATAAAGACCCTACAAAGAAAGAAGACTACAGGCCAATTTCGCTGATGAACATAGATGCTAAAATCCTCAACAAAATATTGGCAAACCGCATCCAGCAATACATTCAAAAGATTATCCATCACGATCAAGTGGGATTCATCCCAGGGATGCAGGGATGGTTCAATATATGCAAATCAGTAAACGTGATACACCACATAAATCAAAGAAAAGACAAAAACCACATGATCATCTCGATAGATGCAGAAAAAGCATTTGACAAGGTACAGCACCCATTTATGATCAAAACACTCAGCAAAATGGGAATAAATGGGGCATTCCTCAACGTAATAAAGGCCATATATGAAAAACCTACAGCCAATATCATACTCAACGGGCAAAAACTGAAAGCTTTCCCACTAAGATCGGGAACACGACAAGGATGTCCGCCCTCACCGCTTCTTTTCAACATCGTATTGGAAGTCCTAGCCACAGTGGTCAGACAAGAGAAAGAGATAAAAGGCATCCAAATAGGAAAGGAGGAAGTAAACCTATCATTGTCTGCAGATGACATGATACTGTACATAGAGAACTCTGTAGACTCTACCAAAAAACTCCTCAACCTAATAAGTGAATTTGGCAAAACAGCAGGATACAAAGTCAACATTCAAAAATCAAAGGCGTTTTTGTACACCAGCAATGCAATAGAAGAAGAAGAAATCAGGAAAAATATACCATTCGATATAGCACGAAAAAAGATAAAGTACCTAGGGATAAATTTAACCAAAGACACAAAAGACCTGTATGCAGAAAACGATACAACATTGAAAAAAGAAATTAAGGAAGACACAAATAAATGGAAGCATATACTGTGCACATGGATTGGAAGAATTAATATCCTTAAAATGTCCATACTGCCAAAAGCAAGTTATAGATTCAACGCAATCCCTATTAAGATACCAATGACGTATTTCACAGAAATAGAACAGACATTTCAAAAATTTATATGGAACCATAAACGACCCCGAATAGCCGCAGCAATTTTGAGAAAGAAACACAAAGTAGGAGGGATCACAATACCGGACATCAAACTCTACTACAAAGCCACTATACTCAAAACAATCTGGTACTGGCACAAGAACAGACCCATAGACCAGTGGAACAGAATAGAAAGCCCAGAAATAAGCCCAGTTCTCTATGGGCATCTAATATTCAACAAAGGGGGCAGAAGCATAAAATGGGGCAATAACAGCCTCTTCAACAAATGGTGTTGGGAGAGCTGGATGGCTACATGCAAAAAATTGAAATTGGATCATCAGCTGACACCATACACAAAAATAAACTCAAGATGGATAAAAGACTTAAATATAAGTCGCAACACCATCAAAGTCCTAGAGGAGAACATTGGCAGGAAACTCTCAGATATCCCACGCAGCAATTTTTTCACTGATATGTCTCCTAAAGCAAGGGACATAAAGGAAAGAATAAACAAGTGGGACCTCATCAAAATAAGAAGCTTCTGCACAGCTAAAGAAAACATCAGCAAAATGAAAAGGGAGCCAACCCTATGGGAAAATATATTCGCTAATGATACATCAGATAGAGGTTTGATCTCCAAGATATACAAAGAACTCACTCGACTTTACTCCAAGAAGACAAATGATCCAATCAAAAAATGGGCAAAGGACCTGGGCAGACGCTTTTCTAAGGAGGAGATACAGAGGGCCCAGAGGCACTTGAAAGGATGCTCAGCATCACTAGCCATCAGAGAAATGCAGATCAAAACCACCATGAGGTACCACCTCACACCGGTCAGAATGGCCATCATAAACAGATCCACAAACAACAGGTGCTGGCAAGGCTGTGGAGAAAAGGGAACCCTAGTCCACTGTTGGTGGGAATGCAGACTGGTGCAGCCACTATGGAAAGCAGTGTGGAATTTCCTCAAAAAGCTGAAAATGGAACTGCCTTTTGATCCAGGGATTCCCCTGCTGGGACTATACCCTGAGAACACCAAAACGCCAATACAAAAGAACCTATGCACCCCAATGTTCATAGCAGCACAATTTACAATAGCCAAGTGTTGGAAGCAACCTAAATGCCCATCAGTAGATGATTGGATCAAAAAATCATGGTACATATACAAAATGGAATACTACGCAGCAGAAAGAAAAAAAGAAGTACTAAACTTTGCGACAGCATGGATGGAACTGGAGAGCATCATGCTAAGCGAAATAAGCCAGGGGGCGAAAGACAAATACCATATGATCTCACCTATAAGTGGAACCTAACCAACAATGCAAAGAAGCAAGGAAAATAGGACCAGCAACACTGAAAGGAAAAGAAATCAACAGAGACAAGAGGGAAGGGGGGGGGCAGGGAAAGGGAAGGGAAGGGGAAAGTCAAGGAACATATAGCAAGGACTCATGGACAAAACCAAAGGGGAAGAGCTGAGGGAGGGAAGGTGGGAGGGGGCAAGGGAAAGAGGTGGGGGGAAGGCAGAGACAAATGTATTTAAAAAGTAAATAAATTAATTAAAAAAAAGAAAAAAAAAGTAAATAAATTAATTTTTAAAAAAATAAAAAATAAAATAAAATAGGAGAGACAATCCAAAAAAAAAGAAAAAAAGAAAAGAAAAAAAGAAAAATACAGACATTTGTTGAAGAAGATACAAGAAACATTCTACATAAGACAATGATACCTCAATCCCCTTCAAAGTAGACATGTTGGGATCTCACACAGTTCTCCCAATAGCCATCAGCTGCCTGGTTGTATTTTCCTGAATCTCATCAATGCTCTGAAACCTTTTCCCTTTCAAAGGTAATTTTAATTTTGGAAAAAGCCAGAAGTCACAGGGTACAAATCTCGGCTGTAGGAGGGCTGAGTCACCTGAGTAATTTGCTGTTTCACAAAAAAACTCTGCAGGAGATGTGATACATGAGCAGGCATGTTGTCATGATGAAGCTGCCAATCACCAGTTTCCCATAGCTGTGGCCCTCTAAATCATCTGAATAGTTTCCGCAGAGAAATGTTCAAGCTTCACGCAAAATTCGATGCAGAGTCATTGTTCTACTTGCTCAGTCATTTTGAATGTGATGACCACACAGTATGCATGCTCATTCAATGGCTTCTACCAACCCTACTGACTAGTACAGTGAAGTCATCATTGTTCATGCATGCACCTTCCACTCTACTCTTCTTGGCTGCCAGGTTACATCAACGTCACACAAACTGTTCTCGATATATTACCAATGGCTGGATTTTTCCGGACAGACCTCATATAAACATTGTGTTAAACAGTCACAGTTGGTTCTTTTGGGAACGTCAAGCCCCTAACCCATCCAATAATTATTGGTCACCCAATTATGAGTCCACATGCAATCCTAGTAATTCTCCCACAAATATGCAAATACATTGCAGGGCCATTTGTGGTTGTATGGTTTGTAATTGCAGGAAAATGGCAGATAACCTAAATAACAATCAGTAAGGAACAGATTAAATAAATTATGGTGCACTCATACCTAGAATACTATGTCATTTTCACAAAGAACAAAGTAGCCCCAGCTGGTGTGGCTCACTTGGTTGAGCTGGTATGGCTCACCTCACAAACTGGAAGGCCCCTGGTTCGATTCCCAGTCAGGACACATGCCTGGGTTGCTAGTTCAGTTCCAGGCTGGGGCACGTATGGAAGGCAACCAGTATATGTTTCTCACATTGATGTGTCTCTCCCTCTCTTTTTCCCTCCTTTCCCCTCTCTCTAAAATCAAAAATTAAGATTAAAAACTTAAACAGAACAAAGTATGTAAAGATGTACTAATATAGAATAATTTTCATGGCACATTATTAAAGGGAAAGGAAGGTACAGAACAATATGATCCTATTAGTGTTTTTTTAGAGGACATATAGATATAAATATATCTATATGCGTGCCAAAAATGTTTAGAAGGATTCCAAAAATGACTAACAGGGCTATTTCTGACAGGTAGGATGGGAGTAGGGGAAAAAATAGTCTATGCAGCAGTTTTCATTTTATAAAGTTCTATTTTACTTGAAATATTTACGGTGTGGATGTATTAGTTTCATGCTAAAAAAGAAAAGTGGTTTTAAAAACAATCTCTGATTCTGTGAAGTTTGCAGGCTGAAAACACTCCATCAAATCCAACAGCTTAAATTAAAGAGACAGATGAACCTCTTTCCCAAGTCAATGATTGTGTTTGTATTCTCTATGCTATTAGGTGATTGTTTTCCTTCAGAGGAACTTTATTTGATTTTAAATTAGAAATAAGTGAGTTATATTCATAGACCTTTTTTATTGATACAGAATGCTGGAATTGAATGCCTATTGTCAAAATCAGCCAATTATTGATAGGTATCATGAGCAGATCTCTTTCAAGATGTCTAAACAGTAGTACCTACAACACAACAATAATATTAATAGTAATGTCAGGTAATCTTTGAGTGTGTCTAATGTGTGTCTGGCAGGATCTTAGATTTTTTGATGCGTTATCTTTTTTAATCCTTACAACACCCTAGCAAGACAGGATTTATTAATGTCAATAGTTAAGATGAAGCCAACTATTACCTTCCCAGCTAGAGAATTCTTTCCAATAGTTTTTTCAAATGTTTTGACTTGAAAGTTACTAAAACTACATATAGAAAGCATACTTAACTGTCATTATAGTGTTGAGGGTTTGGCATTTTCCTAAGGTCCCAAGCCCTCTGACTTACCAACATGTTTGGGAGCTCCTCCCTCCAAAAATCAACTTATAAGGATCCTGGAATCAAACATGGCATAAGGTAAGAGGGGATTACTGATCCCCTCTTGGCCTTAGTTTCTTCAGCTCTAAAATGGAAACAAGAATACTCTCCTGAACTACATCAGAAATTGTTAAAATGATTAAATAATATAATTATGTGGAAACTCCAAGTACAAAGGAAATATTTAGCTTTTCTTCACAGATAAGAAACTTTATAGTTAACTAACTGTAATAGACTGTGCAATGCATTCACTTCAGAGAGTCAAAGATTTTTAGTGCTAAGAAAAGTCTAGAAACCACATATCTCTGATTTTAAAGATGAGACCTGTGTTGCAGCCTCTCTAGGCTAGACAGGTCTGTTAGGGGCTCAGGTAGATGGAAGAAGATGCATGGAGCCTTGGGGATGCTTGATATGCCTTTATTTAGGAAAATCACACCGGCACAAGCCCGGGTCTGGGGAAATCACACAAGCCACAAAGCCTGTGTCCACACCGCACACAGACCATAATCATGTGTGGAAGGAGTCACACAGGCCACAAGCCTGTGTCCAAGTTGGCACCTAGGCTCCCCACCTCATTCAAAGCTCCTATCCCTTAAATACTAGCCCTAAAGAAAGCAGGCTGCAGGCCAGAAACAGAAGTAACTATCATGAGCTGCGTGTGCGAGCCTACTCAAGGCTACAGGGCAGTTTATCACACCCAGGCTCAAGGCCGTGAGACCCAGGCTCAACGCTGTGGGGACACTGATTTATCAGACTCCTTCAAGGTTGTGAGGAGCTGCTCCCTCCAGTTACCCACACATCTAGGTGAGGGAGCCAGACCACCTCCATGTACCCTACAAGACCCTTAGAGTGAAAAGAGCCAAAGTAACATATTTAACAACACACAGCAGAATCGGCCCTCAAACCTCAGTCTTCCAAGTCCAAATCACAGACATTTTCTATTGTTTTGACTGCTTCCCCTTGTATCCTCATTACTGCCATCTGAATCCTTTCCACACCACATGCTGTTTTAGCAAGCAGATCCCCTGAAAGTCAAAGATGGCTCTTTATCCTTCAGTATCTTCATCTGTGATATGAGTAGTGAGCAATGGAGGCTTTCCTGGCCCTATTTTTGTATGCCCCATAGTTAATTGGTAGGAAAGTTGGGACTAGAAGCCAGGTCTCTGGCCTCCAGGGCCCTCCCCCAATAGTCATTGCTTCCTGAGCAGAGTTAGTTTCACTACTACTTAATGATTGAAACTGCCCTCTGATGATGTATCTCAGCACCAACAGCATCAAAAAATTCTGAAATCCCACTCTTATGGGTCCATCCCTTTGGGTTAAAGTTTGGGTCTCAAAATTCTCTGTTAATATACATGTGTCCCTGAAAGGGACAGCACAGTGGCTGCTTCAGACCATTAACTCTTGAGCCCCAAAAACTAAGAAATAAATACTGGTTTGGAAGTTGGACCTGAACTTAGATCTGGTCTTTTGTCACTTGTCAGCTATGTAAAATTTGGGAAGGATGTGGAGTCTCTCCAACCTCAGTTTTAACACTTGTAAAATGGGTATAATAATATTTAGTTCAGCAGGATGCAGTGAGAAAAGTTAAATGGGTCTGTTGTGCATGCTGTCTGGCTAATTAGCATCTAGTAAATGGTGTTGCCATTACTATTGCCATTGATGTTGCCTTTTCACAGAGTGTGTGAAAGACCCCTAAGGAATAGGTTTGGTGAGGGTAAAGAAGATTAAGAACATCAGTGTATACCAAAACATCACATATAGAACTAGGTCCAAGTACCTGTTAAAGGATAATAACTTTATTTTTTTATTAATTAATTTATTTTTTCAAATACATTTGTCTCTGCCTTCCCCCCACCACTTTCCCTTGCCCCTCCGCCCTCTCCCTCCCTCAATCCTTCCCCTTTGGTTTTGTCCATGAGTCCTTGCTATATGTTCCTTGACTTTCCCCTTCTCTTCCTTTTCTCCCACCCACCCTTTCCTCCTTCCCTCTTGTCTCTTTTGGTTTCTTTTCTAAAAGATAATAACTTTAAAAGTTATAAACATGACTCTCTTATAGACACAAAATGAACACATGTCAAAGATTTTATTTAACTCATTAACTAATGAGGGAACCAGTAAGCACCACACATATGTAGGCAGATAAGGCATGATGAAAGGAAATTAAAAATACATGTAAAATGAGTCAAAAATCAATTGTATTCAACCAGAGACAACTAATTTCCTTCTGTGGGAAAAATAATTGCATTAATATCAGTTTTCGACAATTTACAGAGTTGTAAAAAAGCTCAAAGACAATGAGTGATGACCATGAAATAACCATGGAGTGTCTTGGTTATCTCCATAAAAGATGGAGATAACCATGAAAGATACACTAGGCAAGACAGTTAAGTAATTTTGGGGAAAGACTGTCAAAATTTTTCCTGGTAAGTCCTATAGAGTGGTCTATGCCCACAGTTGCTCCTTGAGGTCAGGGCCCTGGGAAAGTGGGCAGAAGAAGAGAAGGTACTTGGAGAGGACCTGGAGAGAGACAATAAAAAAGAGCAGGTTTTCCCTTCTTTTGAAACATATAGACAACCTGTAATATAAGACCATGCCTGCTGGAGGTTTGTTTGCTTTGTCCTTAATAAAAGACAAGCAGTATGTGACATGGACTATTAATTATCTCTTGATATGCATTCTCCTCTTCTTACTAACAGAATCCTCCATTTTAGCTGGGCACAGGGCCATGTACAATAAAGACAACACTTCTCTGCCTCACTGATGCAACCTCATGACTAAGTCTTCCAGCCAATGGGGTATAAGATGAAGAGTTCTGGGAAACTTCTGGTATTGATTCTAGAAAGAAAAGGACATGCCCTTCTTTGACTACTCCACTTTTCTGCCAGCTAAAAAAGTGGGTGTGATGAATGGAGCTTGAGCAGTCACCTTGGCAAAAACTACTTGCTAAGCATAGCTGAGCATCAAGGTGGCAGGAGCCCATGACTCCTAATAGCTTCATACAACTGCCTTCTGCATAAAGAGGAAATGGACCTTGAACTTTTATTGTTTCACTGTGATTTTTTTGTGCTCTTATTTTGGGTGTTCTGTTACAGGCAGCTGAAGCTAACTCTAACTGATGGGGGGAGGGGCCCTGAGGAGAGTTTGTTTGTTTGTTTGTTTTCCTGAGGAATTTTAATTTAAATTTACACTGGTTCCTCTGAAAAATACATTTCTATTTATACCTAAACTTTATCTCAGTATCACCCTTCATTACTACCCTCTGCTTACTCACATTTCCTAGGGACACAGTAGTCATTGCCTGTGGCACATTTGAAGACTTTACCTAAAACTGACAATAGTAATTAACAAATATGTGGTAGGGAAAACCCAGTATGGTTCCTGGTATCAGCCCCACACCTGCACATAAAAGCCAGTGCAAGAAGTTTGAGTAAGTTAGAAAGGTAATCCACTGAGAGCAGGGCTATGGGGAGATGACCAAAAGGAAGTCCCATATGCTGCAAGGGAAAATTTGACTCCATTCCTGAGTATCTGCAGTTTCATAGCCTGAATAATCCAAAACCACATCCAAAATAAAACCCAGTAGTGTCTGGCTTTGAGACACATTCATTCTTGCAACAGCTGCAAATTTACCTTGGTGATTATGTTTTCCTGGAGCTAATATTAGAGTTTGTTGGCATTCCCCAAGCACATGCTAACTAATTGCAAGGCAAAGCAAGCTGAAGGAGCCATACTGGGATTACAATTTTGTTTCAGATAATCAACAAACTGAATAATTCACCCACTGATAATCAAATTGACCAAGATAGATAATTCTTTGACTCTGCTAGTCCTTAAAATATCTATTTCCTGTGAGATAGTAGAATATCAGCCCCCAGACTCTCTTAGAGTTTCTGTTTAGGGCACTCAAAATTTCATCCACTTCTTTAAATGTGTTCTGAAAACATAGTATCACTTTCATCAATGTGCAAATTATCTAAATGCAATGAGCTTTATCTTTCAAGCTCAATTAAAAATCTCTATTTTTAGGAATTGTTTGAATATCTTTCCCAAGGAGTAAGGTAGTCTTTTACACAAAGAAGCTTAACCCTACCCTGGGAGTCACATTTCCATTTGACTGATGCTGAAACGCTCAGGTTGCAGACTTCCATAGATACAATTAAAACATCAAAAAATAAAACTATATATTGCTTCACTCTTTTACCTCTCATAGTTCAAAATATTGCTTTCTATACTCTTTTCTGCTTTTTTTCTGAAAGCAGGAAAAAATCTGTCATCTTTGTTTGCAGTGCTCTGAAAGTGTTATTTTTACTCTTAAAAAACCTCATGGAGGAATGAATAGGCAAACATGAAGGATTTTTAGCGTGTGGTAAAAATACTCTGTATGATACTAAAATGGTGGATACATGTCATTTTATATTTGCCAAAACCCAAAGAAATGTACAAACCAAGAGAAAACCCTAATGTAAACTATAGACTCTGGCTGATTATATGTCAGTGTAGGTTCATCAATGGTAACAAATATACCTTTGTGGTGGGGTAAGTTATTTATGTGTTGAGGCAGAGAGTCTAGGGGTATTGCTGTATCTTCCCCTCAGTTTTGCCATGAACCTAAAGCTGCTTTAAAAAAAATTAAGTGCTTTTTGTTTAAAAAACAAC
This sequence comes from Pteronotus mesoamericanus, assembly GCF_021234165.1. Taxonomy (NCBI): domain Eukaryota; kingdom Metazoa; phylum Chordata; class Mammalia; order Chiroptera; family Mormoopidae; genus Pteronotus; species Pteronotus mesoamericanus. Next base: position 8,315,711 of record NW_026555072.1, read on the forward strand.
CATGCACAAGTCAAAGGGGGCACCTCATCCCACACCACTACCATAAGGGGGCAACCAGGCCTGTGGTCTTATGTCAAATTTCATGCTTATTTCCTGCAGCCAATCATAAGTCTAGGAACAAAAGCCCCAAGAGGCCTCCCAACTTTCCAGAGGTGGCTGAACCCTTGTTCACAAACTACCTTCATAAGTAAGGTACAAAGTCCAGTTTCTCTGCAGACCACTGGAGTCAATCTCATAAAATAACAAAAATATCCATATTATTAAAGACAACAATTTTTACCTCTCAACCTTATCACTCACAGCTTTTGACAATTGTTTTCTTTTACTTGACTTAAAGGGTTTATTTCTTAATTTATTTGTATCTTCTTCCCTAGACTTTATGCTTTTGGGTAAAAAAGTATAGTAATGGTTTAGGGCTGCTGAAGTTGTAATTAAACTTCCACTGATTATAACAGGAAGCCTTAAATCAGTGGTCTAAAAAGGGTAATCCCCACACCTGTAGCATCAGCACTGCATTTCTAGAAATGCAAATTCTCAGGCTCTACCCCTGACGTACAGAATCAGAGGCTGGGGATGAGGTGGAGAGGGGGTTGGAGCCAGTCCCTTTGGATGATTCTGATGCTGCATGCTCAAATTTTTTAATGCTGCTGTAAAGCAGTGTTGACTACTGGGGTTTAATGGAGATCTTTCCCATGCCAGCTCCCCATGCCCAGAATATGAGATTTACTAAGTCTGAGCTGGAGCATAACGTATAGTTTTAAAAAAAACTCCCAGGTGATTCTTAGACACAGTCCTAAATAAGAATTACTTAATAATTTCCCATTATAGCTTTAAAGAATGTCCCCAATATTTTTTTCAAAGAAAGAATTTAGGAGGGCTGGATAATGAGTGGGCAGAACAATAGAAGAAAGTAGCCAAGAGATTGGCTTTGCTTCTAGTTATAATAGCCAATACATTTTAGAAGCCTAATTAGAAACCTTCTCAAACCCAAGAGAAAACTCCCTAAATAACCAAAGATCAAGGCCATTTAAGACTCAAAATCTCTTATCTTCCATTCTTGACATACAACCTTCCCTTAATGCATTTCCATCTTTAAATGTTCTTATTTTGAGTAGCAGGAAAGCTGAAAAAGGAAACTGACATTTCTGTGCCAGGTGCTTTCTATTGAAAGGCTCATTTAAGCATCACAACAGTCTCCTCAAGGAGCTAGTCCCTGTCATAGAAGAAACTGAGTCCCAGTTATTAAGAAACATGCCCAGTTTCCAATAACTACTAATTGGCCAAAATGAAATTTGAACCTAAATCTGTCTGGTGCCAAAGCCCACACTGGCACCATCTCTCCCTCTCCAGACTACTCACTTGCATTTTGTGGCTGTTGAAGTCATTTCCAGTAGCAATGTCTTTTCAGCACAAAACATTGCCTCAGTTTACAGCAAACTTTACTTGTGTCAAAACAATAAGGATTGGAAAAGTTTAAAACTCAGACCTTAAGGGGTAAATCAAAGATATCTGAAGTTATTATTCAGCCTGGAGGAGTGTTAAGGTTATGAGCACTTTAATCAGAATTTTTGAGGGTCTGAAGGATAATTAATTCCTCATCATAAAATGAAAAGTAGAATCAGTTATTCTCTCTCTTCACTGGGAACTAAAAAAGATGTACTGGTTCAGTGCTGTTCTGTGTGGGTTTTAGGTTCCAAATACTACTACTTGGTATATTCCCTGTGAATTCTTGTTGAGCTAGTTCATTTGGGGGAAAAGGTAAGACTCACACACTTTTATGAAAAGATTATTTTTTATCTCTAGTTCAGATATCACTTAACACAATACCCAAGATATGGTTGGTGCTTCAATATACGCATGTTTAATTAATACAGTTGAATTTATTAGAAATCGTTAAACAGAAGAAAGTGTCACCTAGGATATCCTTTGAGAAGCTGAATGTTTAACAAATTCATTTATCAATAGATACTCTTCTATCTGAGGTGGCTGGAATAGGCTTTTCAGGATGGCAGGGGCTGAGAAATTTTACTTATTAAGTCAATGCTTACACTACAACCATATACTCATCTAGCTTCCTTCCCCTACCTAGTTGGCTAATTGCATCCCCTCGGGAAGTTTACAAAGTAACCAAATAAAGAAGAAAACACCCAGACACCTAGGTGGATGGTACACACTGGAAAGATATTAATGACTATTTTCAATGAAGAATTCATTCTTTCCAATCTCATAAACCAACATGCTTGGTCCTCATCCTTTGAAAAGAATCTAAGGTTCCAAATCTTTGAATTTCTGAACACTCTTCTAGTCCAGCCCCCAGTAGTTGCTTTCTCCTGCAGATGATGTACTGGTCTTTTAAAAGTGCCTCCATTTACCTCCCCTCCCCATACATACAACATAATAAGCTATTTAGGAAGTCCCAGACAGAAGGAAACTGTAAACCTCTCAGAATGCATACGCTAATTTCAATTGCATATCTTTGGTAGGTCATTTGACAATGGGGGTAGAGAATTACAAACAGACCTTCCTTTTGGAGCAGAGGAATCTGACCCAGAAAAAGCAGAAAGTAAACACAAAGCATATGTGTAGCAGACACTCACATATAAAAACCCCTCAAAAGGCAGAATGCATTTTTTCTTTGGCAGCTTCGAGGAGTCAATCTTGAGCATTGACCCAATGAAGATGAAGATCATCACTCTCTAAGGGGCATAACTTTGGTTATATCTGGGTGCTGTACACACAGTCTTTCTGACAATGAGATTATGGCCACCTGAATGGTCATCACCTGGAAAGATGGTTATAAATGCAGGTTCATCCCCAAACTTCCTGAAATCAGAATGCTTAAGGGTGGGTTCTGGGAATGTGCATTTCTAACTAGCACTTGGATGATTCTTTCTGTGGTACATCAAGTCTCAGAATCATTGCTGGCAGAACTGAAGAACTTCCATTCCAATTGACCAGAAGAGCTACATTTCCATGGAAACGTGCTTGGCAGCCCTTTAGAAGCAACTCAGTCTAATGTCACCATTGGAGAGGTGTCAGAGAGGCACATTTATTCCTCAAATAATTAAGGAATGCTCCAGCCACCATATGGGGAAGTTCAATCAGCACCACAATCTGGTTTGCCTGGTGCAGAAAACAAAGAATTAAGAACTGTTAATGAAAAAGGGGGCCACATACTAAACCTGACAAGTTCAGGGGAGACCTTACAAACTCATAGACATAAAGTAACCACATAGGATGGTCTGAAATGAAGACTTGCTAACTAAGGGCAGTTCATGGCAGGTAGTCATGTCCTAGGGGGTATTTTTCACTAACAAAGGTAAATGTTTACCTTAACTCAGCCTGTCTGTTGTCTTTCTGTTTATATCTATGATAACATACCTTTGGAATATCAAACTAATTTCTTCCCCACCACACACATCAAAGCACAACCACTGCACCACAGCTGAGACCACAAATTCCCACACTGTTATCATTATCATGTTAATTGTTGACTGTTGACTATCCTATACCCACCATGTAAAAGAGGAATGTGTCTATTCGTTTTACATTTTATCCAATACCAGAGGTTTCCCTGCTTTGGGTTCCCCTGCCTCTGTAATCTAGCATCAAGGAATTTCATGTAACCCCCTTACCTCTTTTGATTGTAATGTATAAAATAAATGTACAACTGCCACTCTGGCACATTTTCTTAATCCATTGAGATTTTGCTTCCCAGCAATTGTCGTCACTTTGGCTCAAATAAACTCCTAAAAATTCTTACAGGTTTGGACATTATTTACATTGAGAGAACTTTTCAGGAGATTGGAACAATACAAAAGACAGGATTTTTGTAGTTGAAAAATGGAAATCAGATGTTCAGTTTGAATCTATTTTTTAAAAAATAGGAAATTCAGAATATTAACTCAACCAATATCCTGAGATCTGTAAAAGAGTAAAAGTAGAAAAAGAAGGCTAAAGCTTTTCAAAAAGCTAAGTTGTTGCTTGCAAGCTTTACCAAAACTCAGCCTATATTTAAAGACTCTGGAAACCCACTTAGAGTGGTTTTCAGAGGATGTGACCACAAATGGTGACCGTGCTACAACAGATCCTGAATAAGACCCTGAATAATATGCGTGTGGATCTGGGCAACTGTAAGGGGAAAATTTTCATCATGAAAGAGCAAATGAAACTGGTGTGTGTGAAATAACAATTTTAGCAACCACATTAGCCTCAGATGTTTTTTCCAAAAATACTGAGTTTTATTTGAAAGCTGAAACAGACTAAGGTTTCTATTCCTTCCTCACCATGCCCTTAAAATAAGAAATAATAACACACATGGATTAATTACAATTTCAAAGTTATTAGTAGTAGGGCAACTCTTTTCTCAACATTTTGGAGTCTCAATCATTTTCAGTAAGTTCAGGTACTTTCAGAAAAAAGATGTAACAAGTATATGGAAATAGAGAATAAAGGTGTCTCCCTTAGGTGTTGCCCAAAAATCAGAAAGAATGAGAAAATTTGTATTACAAACCAACAACTGTTAAAACAACAATGAGCCTCTGGGCTCTTAAATCTCCCCAAGCTGGTTGGTTTAGGGAGACAAACAGGGGAAGGGAAGCAGTAATTAAACTGAAAGAGTCTCAGAAATCATAGCATTACCCACTGTTCCTACTTAACCTGTGTTCAAGGATTTCCAGAACAAAATCCACAGCTCCTTTCTCAAGCTTCCCTTTGCTACTCCCCTAACATGTGACAAACTAGCCTCCTCTTTTCCCCGTCAAGCTCAGGCTCTGCATTGCCACCTGCAACCCTTTGTCATGCAGTTTCTCCCTCCCCTCTTTCTGCACAGCCAACATCTCACCCAATCCCATCCTTTGAGAGTAGCCCAAGTCCCAAGTCTTCTGTTCTCCAGTTCCCAGTCCCTCCTGCTCTGATCCCTACCCCCACTGCAGGCAATTACTGATGCAATGGGTCCCACTGAATTCATGTGTTGAAGTCTTAATCTCTAGTACCTCAAAATGTGACCTTTTTTGGAAACAGGGTAGTTGCAGATGTAATTATTTAAGAAGAGGTCTTAAGGGTGGGTATTAATTCAATATGGTTGGTGTCCCTATAAAAAGAATACCATGTAAAGAAAAAGAGGCGCACATAGAAGGAAGATGATGTGAAGACACAAGAAGATGTACATTTACAAGCCAAGGAGAGAGGCTGGGGGTAGATGCTTCCCTTACAGCCGTCAAAAAGAACCACACTGGCTGATATTTTGATCTTAGATTTGTGGCCTCCAGAACTGTGAGACAATAAATTTCTATTGTTTAAATTACCCGGTTTGTGATATTTGTTATGGCAGCCTCAGCAAACTAGTACACTAATTCTCACTTGGTATTTATCAAGCAACCAGGGACACATTTCATCTGTGGCCTTGGACACTTTTGCCTTCATTGTTCCTTTTCTCCATACAAAGATATTAAATTATATTTTATGATTTTGTTGTTATAAAGATGAATATAGAAATGTTAGCTATCCAAACACTTTCCTCCACATAAAAGTTTAGTTTTTCCTTCTGATTTTATTTTGTTTTTATAAAAGATTATTTATTTTCAGATCCAGAAGATGGTGGCAATATAGATGGGAGCGGAACCTACTTGCTTGTGCACCCAACTAGGACACATAGCTGATCCTCTGAAGAGCAAAGTGAACAGCCAAAGGAATCCCAGCTTATGTGAAATTTCGAAGCCAAAGATTGCAGAGGACATTTAAAAGTGGACAGTACGGAGGTTCTGTAGGCTGATGGGAAGGTCCCCAGGCCCTATGCCAAGGAACTTGGCTGCTGCAGGAGCTTTGGAGGAGAACCGGGTCAGTGATTATAATTTTGCAGGTCCCTCCCCTCCCAGAGTAGGAAAGCGAGACCCATGCCTGTAGAGACCTGGACGCTTGAAGTCGCTTGTGGCGGGGGCGGGGGATAAAGACGCAGTGGGAGACAAACAGCAGGTAGCATTTTCTGGCTGGGACTGTGGTCTCAGGCTAGAACAGTACCAGAGAAATTGGGGAGCCAGGTGACCCTGTAGATGGGAGAACAGTTGGGCTGCAACTTACCGTAACACAGATAGTCTCAACACTGGTCCGAAAGTTGGGCTGTGTGAAAAGCCAGGAGCTTGTTAGGAACAGCCACCCGCAATCAAGGGGAATTCACTCAAAACCAGGCTCTCAGTCATTGTGCAAGGTCCTCTCCAGCACAGAGGCTGGGCCAGCGATGAGGGAGGAGGAGGGGTGAGATTGGCTCCAAATCAGGCACCCCCCACAGACTGACCAAAGGGGGCCATCAGGGGCTCAGAGTGGTAGCAGTACCCAGAGAGACTTAATTTAATAGGGGAATTAAACTGCCCTGAAAGGACTTACTACAAGCACAGCACCCAGGCCAGCAAAGAGGGAGGAGGAGGGGTGAGAGTTGCTCCCACTAGGTGCACCTCACGGACTAATGGTGCATTAAATGCTCTGGCTTGGCACGTATGGACAGTGTGGGCCATACAGCGCTCTGCGGGCTTGGGCTGGAGGCTGACCACCTCTGAATATTGTAGCCCAAACGAAGCCCCCATCCTCACAAAACCACAGGAAAGGAAAAAATGTAGCCCAGCAACCCTCTGCCTGCAGCATCCTGGAAGACCAGCAGACCCTCCTTGGCAGGTTTAAAGTCAGCAGGAGACTTTTTTTTCAAAGTGAAAGACAATAAGACCTGGAGCTGTAAAATAACTACAGACATATCCAGAGAGAGATCAGAAAGCTAACACCAACAACTGAGACAAATTTAACTTTGCTATCCTTCATAATTTGCATTTTTTTGTTATTTTTATTTTCTTTATTATTTTTTATCTTTTTATTTCTCTTCTTTCCATTTAGTGTTCTTTGCTTTGTTTGTTTGATTTCACTGTATGACTGGTTTTCTTTGTTCTTTCATATTGCATTTTAATTTTTTTCTATCATTGCGTTTGTATTCCAAAAACACACTACTCTCGATCTTTTAATTTTTATTATTTTTATTCGGATTATATATTTCTTGCCATAATATTGTTGTTCTAAATCCCACACAGCACCCCTCCCTGGTCTTCGTCCATTTCACTATCTCTCTGACCTTTATTACAGTTGTGTTTAACTTTATTCTCTTGCACATTACACCAACTATCTATCCCTTACTCTCACTAGATGCCATCATCTAACCTCACATGAGCATTCTGCTTTCTGGAGTCAGCTCACATTCTTTTACCCCTCTAATAAGACCCTTATCTCTTTTTCACCTTTTATAAAAAGTGGTTAGTTGGGTGAAATATCATGGTTATTGCTATAATTCCCCAAAGGATCTCTTATCTGTTCTCTACTTCTTGGTACTTTAAATACTACAGAATACTCTTCCACTGTCTTAACCTATTTCACCTTCACCCTGCCCCCAATCACATATGATAAGATAGGAGTTGTGAATACCAGTAAACCTGCTGGAGGAGAGAACCCACCAACAAAGGAGCCACCAACAGGAAAAACCCAAGCAAAACAAGAGAGACCACACAAATGGAAGAAAGGGCAACCCTAGGGCATCTAGACAAGGATATCAAAGAGACCACACCACTGAGTCCCACAGAACTCCTACCACAGAAGTTCACCCCATGAAGACAGCTGGCAAAGCAGAGCATCAGGAATTGCAAGAACAAAAAGAGTCACATAAAATGGGGAGACAAAGAACCTGCAGTTGGAAGGAATGGAAGACTTCCCACTAAAAGAGCTAAGTGAAATGGAGGCAAGCAAATTATCAGATATAGAAGTCAAAAGCATGGTTATAAAGATGCTCAAGGAACTCACAGACAACTACAAGGAAATGAGTGAACTACAACAGTATGAAAAATGAAATAGAAATTATAAATAAGAAACAGAAAGAAATGAACAATACAATTTATGAAATTAAAAATGCACTAGAAGGAGTTAGAAGCAGGCTGGATGAAGAAGAGGACCAATTAGAGCTGGAAGACAAGGTAGAATGAGATACCCAGGTTGAGCAGCTGCACAAAAAATGACTAAAAAAAAATATGATGATAGCTTAAGGGAACCGCAAGACAACATGAAACACAGCAACATTAGAATCACAGGAATACCAGAAGGAAAAGAAAAGGATCAAGGGATAGAAACTCTACTTTAAAAAATGACAGAAAACTTCCCAAACCAGGAGAGGGAGAAAAACCATGCAAGTGCAGGAAGCACAGAGGGTCCCAATCAAGATGAATTGAAAGAAACCTGTTCCGAGACACATGATGATTAAACGCCTGGTTTTAAAGACAAAGAGAGAATGTTAAAAGCAGCAAGAGAAAAACAAGAAGAAACAAGGGAGCTCATACAAGGCTAGCAGCTGACTTCTCAACAAAGACACTACAAGCTAGAAGGGAGTGGCAAGTAATATTCCAAGTCATGAAAAGCAAAGGCCTGCAACCAAGACTACTCTAACCAGTGAGCCTCTAAATTAAACTGGAAGGTGAAATAAGATGTTTCCCACACAAAAGAAGTCTGAAAGAGTACACCTCCACCAAACCAGCATTGCAAGATATGTTAAAGGGACTGCTATAAGAAGAGGAAGAAAACGAGTGTGAGAGAGAAGAACACAGGTACAAAGGGGAAAAAATTAATAAGTACCTATCAATAATAACCTTAAATATGACTGGATTAAATGCTCCAATCAAAAGACTTAGGGTAGCTGAATGGAAAAGAAAACATGATCCACACATATGCTGCCTACAAGAGACCCACCTCTGAAAAAAAGACATGCACAGACTGAAAGTGAAGGGTTGGAAGAAAACATTTCAACCAAATCAGAGGGAAAAATAGCAGGGGTAGCAATACTTACATGAGACAAATGAGACTTCAAAAACAAAGCCATAAAAAAGAGACCCTAAAGGACACTTCATAATACTCAAAGGAAAGAATCCATCAAGAAGACATAAACATTGTAAACCGATATACACCCAACATAGGACAACCCAAATATATAAGGAAAATCGTGGGGGACTTCGAAAAAGATATAGACAGCAACACACTGATAGCAGGAGACTGTAACACCCCACTGTCGAAAATGGATAGATCTTCCAAGGAAAATACCAATAGGATACTGTAGAACTGAACAATGCATTAGATCAAATGGATTTTACTGACATATATAAAACCTTTCATCCCAAAGAAGGAAAATACACATTCGTTTCAAATGCTCATGGAGCATTTTCAAAGAGAGACCACATGATAGGACACAAAAAAAGCCTCAACAAATTCAAGAAAGTTGAAATCATAACAAGCATTTTCTGGGAATACAAGGGCTTGAAATTAGAAACCAACCTCAGGGAAAAACTCAAAAATATTCAAACTCATGAAGATTTAATAGCATGCTATTAAACAATGAATGGGTCAATAATAAGATCAAACAAGGAATCAAAAAGTTTGTGGAAACAAATGAAAATGAACACCCAACAGTCCAAAACCTATGGGACACAGCAAAGGCAGTCCTGAGAAGGAGGTTCATAGCAATACAGGCCTATCTAAAAAAGATTTAAGCACTTCAAATAAATAACCTAACTTACAACTACAAGAATTGGAGAAACAACAACAAACAAAGCCCAGAGTAGAGGAAGGAAATAATCAAGATCAGAGCAGAATTGAATGACATAGAGAATAAAACAATTCAAAGGATCGAAGATGCCAGATGGTTCTTTGAAAAGATAAACAAAATCGACAAGCCTTTAAGCAGACTCACCAAAAAAGGGGGGGAGGAGGTCCTAAATAAATAATATCACAAATGAAAGGGGAGAAATAACAACTGATACCACAGAAATAGAAAGGATTGTAAGAAAATACTATGAATGAGGTGAGGGGGGATCAAGGTGGCAGAGGAGTGAATGGAAATAACACTAACCTCCTCCCAGAACCAACCAGGAATTACAACTAAATTGGGGAGAAACCACCTGGAACAACAACTGAACAAAAGCAAAAGAGGAGCCGTGTAATCTTGGAGACAGAAGAACCGGCTTTAGCGCGATCTAACTGGTAAGGAGTGTGGCAGAGACCTGAGAAGGCAGGTGGGGCACACACGGGCGGCAGCACCAGAAGGATATTGAAGTGGCCAGTTGGATCCCGCTGAGGAGAGCGGGGTCTAAACCAAAAGTGGGGATCTCTAGCCCACAGCACAAGAGCCCAAAACATCCACAGAAAACAGCCAGCTGCGAAAAGTAGCAGGGTTGCTCTCTGCCAGAAACAGGCAGCTGGCGATGCAAAGAACTGTTTAAAGGGCCAACGCATGAATTTTTATTTGCAGCCACTTATCCTGGTCTCCGGCAAAGTCAGGGGCAGGGTGGGCTAGAGACGCCTGAGGAGAGACTGGGGAAGGAGGCTTTGGGGAGAGAACTGGGAGAGTAGCCAGTAGGATCTCGGTGCTGACTCATCCTTCATGTGGCAGCAGCCATCTTGCCCAGGAAGAGACCACACCCCCTGAGCGGTACCAGCATCAAAGGACCCAATATCCCCACCCCTAAGTGGGATTCCACCCTGCCCTGTGCTGTCTAAGCTGCCTGCAGAATGCAGAGTGGCAGCCATAGACAGTAGATCCCTGGCTAAAGGGGGCTCAGAGAGGTCTGGTGACACTTGAGGAGAGACTGGGGAGAGAGGCTTTGGGCAGAAAAAAGAGAGAGTATCCAGCAGGATCCCAGTGCAGACTCTTCCCTGATACGCACCAGCATGAGAAGACCCAATAACCCCGCCCTCAGGAGGGACTCCAACCCAGCCTGGGCTTTCTAAGGTGCACTGCTGAATGCAGAGTGAGTAGATTAACAATTGAAGGAGATAGCCACAGACAGTAGATTACCAGAAGTCTTGAACAGACTGCCTAAGATCAGACAGGGTCAATATCTGACATCACCACAAGCATATCTAGAAAGTAAAAAAAAAAAAAAAAAAAAAAAAAAAAAAACAGCTGTCTCCAACCATAGAAATTCACACCAAAAAGTCAGGAAATCAAGACAGATCAACTTAAGAAGCAGAAGCAAAAATAAGGAGTCTCACAAATAATAGGGAGACAAAAAAATATGCCCCAGTCGAAGGGAAAGGAGGAATCCCCAGAAAGAGAACTAAATGAAATGAAGGCAAGTAAACTATCAGATATTGAGTTCAAAACAACAGTTCTAAGGAAGCTCAATGAGCTCAGTGAGCTCAGACGGAATTACAAAAAACTACACAGAAACTATGAGAAACTTACTGTAAACTATATCAGCATGAAAAAGGACATGGAAACAATCAAAAAGAGACAAGAGGAAATGAAGAACACAATTTCTGAACTGAAGCACACAGTAGAAGGAATCCAAAGTAGGCTAGGTGAAGCTGAGGACCGAATCAGCGAGCTGGAGGATAAGGTAGAAAAAAGCTCCTAGAAACAGCAAAAGAATGAAAAAAGACTCAAAAGGAATGAAGAGGCATTTAGGGAAATGCAGGACAGCCTGAAACATCATAATATCTGTATAATAGGGATATCAGAAGGAGAAGAGGAGGAGGAAGGGATAAAGAACCTGTTTGAAAAAGTCATGATAGAAAACCTACCTAATTGGAGGAGAGAAAAAGTCACACAAGTCCAGGAAGCACAGAGGGTCCCATTCAAGAGGAACCCAATGAGGTCTGCTCCAAGACACATCATCATGAAAATGGTGAATATCAAAGGTAAACAGAGAACCCTAAAGGCAGCAAGGGAGAATCAGGAAGTAACATAAAACAGAGCTGCGATATGGCTAGCATCTGACTTCTCAACAGAAACACTGCAAGCCAGAAGGGAATGGCAAGAAATATCCAAGTATTGAAAAGCAAAGGCCTGCAACCAAGACTGCTCTACCCAGCAAGGCTCTCAATTAAAATCGAAGGCGAAATAAGGAGTTTCCCAGACAAATGAAGGCGGAAAGAATACACCTCCACCAAACCAGCACTGCAATATATGCTAAAGGGACTACTTTAAGATGAAGAAAAAGTTTCTATGAATACCCAGTTCCTTTCAGAGTTGCCAATACTTGATATTACCAATATTTTTAATACTCATTAATCTGATTGTGACAATGATGTTATTTTAAGTTTTCTTTTACTATTTGTTGAAACTAAACCTGTTTTAGTAGTTCTCTTGCCTATTTCTACTATTTAAAAAAAAAACTTTAAATGACTTTTTGGTAATCTTATCCATTTATTGATTAAAGGTTTGTAGAAATTTTTTAACAAAAAACAAACCTATTAACCATGTTTTGGATGTGTTGCAAATACTTTTCTACTTCTTGTCCTTTAACTTTTTTATATGTATATTACTATATAGTTAAATGTTTAATATAGTCATATTGTTAATATTTACTTTATAGCTTCTTGGTTTGAATATTTTACTTCAGGTCATGAAAAATATTAGTTCTAGTTTATTCTAAAACTCCTTAGAGTCTACAAATTGATTTTTAACTCACCTGAATATTTCTTGTATAATGTGTGAAATAGGGCTCTATATGTGTTTTATTTCAAGTAATAGTGGTCCATGCACCTTATTTTTTGAATAAGCCTTATTTTACCCATTGATTTGAAATATCAACTTACTCATATTGTTGGACAGATATATACATTTGTCTCTAGAATGTTCATTATATTTCATTGACCTACTTGATTATTTCTGTGCTGCTGTCATGTTGGTTGAATTGCTGAGACTTTATGATGGTTTTAAATTTTTTTAATATTTTATAATAAACTTTGACATCTAAAAATATAAATAAAATCAATCTACATTTAAGAAAGAAAGAAAGACAGAGGGATAGAACTCCTACCTTTTGTGACAACATGGATGGAACTGGAGAATATTAAGCTGAGTGAAATGATCTCACCTATAAGTGGACTCTATTCAACAAAATAAATTAACAAACAAAATAAACCACAGGCACGGGAACATGGAGCAGACTGAAAGTGACCAGAGGGGATGGGGAAGGAGGACAATGGTGGAAAGAAGGGAAAGGGACTAGACAAAGAACATGTATGAATGACCCATGGGCATGGACAACAGAGTGGGAATTGACTATGGGAGTAGGGGGTGGGTGTGGGGTGGGTGGAGGGGGTAAAGGGGTAAAAACTGAGACAACTGTAATAGAATAAACATGATTTATAAATTTAAAAATTAATTAATTAAAAAATAAAAGGATTTTGTGACAGGAAAAGCAAAGAAACTACTATGAACAATTACATGCCAAGAATTTTGGAAACCTGGGTGAAATGGACAAATTTCTAGAAAAATATAACCCTTCAACACTGAGTGAAGAACAAGGAGAAAGTCTGAACAAACCAATAAGAGCTGGTGAAGTTGAAGCAGTAATAAAAAAAAAAAAACTGCCAGCAAACAAAAGCCTGGGACCGGATATTTTCACGGGAGAATTTTACAAAGCATTTAAAGAAGCACTAACCCTTGTCCTTCTCAGACATTCCCAAAAGCCCAAGAAGAGGGTAGACTCCCAAACTCCTTTTATGAAACAGCACCATCCTAATCCCGAAACCAGATAAAGACACAACCAAGAAAGAAAACTACAGGCCAATATCACTGATGAACATAGATGCTAAAATACTCAACAAAATATTGGCAAACCGCATACAGCAATACATTAAAAATATCAGCCACCATGAGCAAGTGGGATTCATTCCAGGGATGCAAGGATGTTTCAATATTCACAAATCAATAAATGTGATAAATCACATAAAGAAAAGGAAAGACAAAAACCACATGACCATATCAATAGATTGCGGTAAAAGCATTTGATAAGGTACAGCACCCATTTATGATAAAAACACTCAGCAAAGTGTGAGTAAAGGGGGCATACCTCAACATAATAAAGGTCATATATGAAAAACCTACAGCCAACATCATACTCAACAGGCAAAAACTAAAAGTTTTCCCATTAATATAGAAAACAAGACAAAAATGTTGCATTCACCACTTCTACTCAACATAGTATTGGAAGTCCTAGCCATAGCAATTACACAAGAAAAAGAAATAAAAAGCATACAAATTAGCAAGGAGGAAGTAAAAGTGTCATTGTTAGCAGATGAAATGATAGTGTATAAAGAAAACCCCATAGAGTCCACCACAAAACTACTTGACCTAATAAGTGTATTTGGAAAAACAGCAGGATCCAAAGTCAATATTGAGAAATCAAAGGCAGTTTTATATACTAACAATGAAATATCAGAATCAGAAATCAGGAAAAAAATCTAATTTGATATAGCAACAAGAAAAATAAAGTACCTAGGAATAAACTTAACCAAGGAGGTAACAGGTTTGTACTCAAGAAACTACACAACACTGAAGAAACAAACTAATGAAGACACAAACAAATGGATGTATACACTGTGTTCATGGATTGGAAGAATTAACATCATCAAAACGTCCATTTTACCCAAAGCATTTATAGGTTTAACGCAATCCCTATTAAAATACCAATGATGTATTTCACAGATACAGAAAAAACATTTCAAAACTTTATATGGAAACATAAATAACCCCGGAATAGCTACAGCAATTTTGAGAAAGAAGAACAAAATAGGAAGAATCACAATATCTGAAATCAAACTATATTACAAGCCACTGTAATCAAAACAGTCTGGTACTGGCATAAGAACAGATCCATAGATCAATGAACAGAATAGAGAGCCCAGAAATAAACCCATGTCTCTATGGTCAATTAATATTTGACAAAGGGGGCAGAACCATAACATGGAATAAAAATAGCCCCTTCAACAAATGGTGGTCAGAGAGCTGGACAGCCACATGCAAATAATTGAAATATGACCACCAACTTACACCATACTCAAAAATAAACTCAAGATGGATAAAAGACTTAAATGTAAGTTGCAACACCATAAAAGTCATACAGGAGAACATAGGGAGGAGACTCTCAGATATTCCACACAGCAATATTTTCACTGATATGCCCCCAAGAGCAAGGGTGATAAAAGAAAGACTAAACAAATGTGACTCTATCAAAATAGGAAGCCTCTGCATGGCTAAGGAAAACATCAGCAAAATGAAAAAGGAACCAACCATATGGGAAAATATATTTGCCAATGATACCTCAGACAAGGGTTTGATCCTCAAAATATGTAAATAACTCACACGACTCCACTCCAGGAAGATAAACATCCTAATTAAGAATTGGGCAAAGGACTTGAACAGGGACTTCTCCAAGGAGGACATACACAGGCCCCAGAGACATATGAAAGGATGCTCAGCATCACTAGCCATTGGAGAAATGCAAATTAAAACCACAATGAGATACCGCTTCACACGGGTCAGAATATCCATCATAAACAAATCAACAAACAACAAGTACTGGAGAGATTGTGGAGAAAAGGAAACCCTAGTGCACTCTTGGTGGAAATGCAGATTGGTGCAGCTACTGTGAAAAACAATATGGAATTTCCCCAAAAACTAAAAATTGAAGTGGTTTTCGACCCTGCAATTCCACTGCCGGGAGTATACCTTAAGAATCCTGAAACACCAATTTAAAAGTACATATATACCCCAATGTTCATAGCAGCACAATTTACAATAGCCAAGTGCTGGAAGCAACCTAAATGCCCATCAGTAAATGAGTAGATCAAAAAACTATAGTACATTTAGCCTTGGCTCTCATGGCTCAGTGGATTGAGTGCCATCCAATGAACCAAAGAGTCACTGGTTCGATTCTCAGTCAGGGCACATGCCTGGGTTGTAGGCCCTATCCCCATTGAGGGGCACACCAGAAACAACCACACACATGTTTTTTCTCTCTCTTTCTTTCTCCCTCCTTTCTCCTGTGTCTTAAAAAAATAATAAATTAATAAAATCTTTTAAAATATTTTTTGAAACTCTGGTACATTTTTTCTGTCCGCCGCGATTGCGGAGCGGCCCACAAAATTAGTAGAGCTGCCCCAGAGTCCCTGGAGGAGAGACCAGAAACAGGATTAACCAGACAGTCCTAGAGCTGATTTCCTCCCATTTCCGTAGTCCCCATTTGGTGAGGGTAAGCAACGCACCCAAAGAGCCAAAAGCAGGGAAAATACACAATAGAAGACCCTAAACTGACCAGTGCTGCGAAGCTCGCGTGCCAAGGGAGGCCAGATGAGTTCGTGACGTCGCGAATAAGCCCCCTGGTCTGGGGCAAGCACATGTGAGCCCAGGCAGGTGGGGGACCCTGCCGCGCTGGGAACGCGCTCAAGGAGCACACGTGAGAGCGCAGAGAGATCGCAAAAAATAGCCCAGCCCTGACCGAAGGGGTCACAGAGCAGCTCCAAGCAGGAGTCAGACACAGGCATTAGACTCCTGAAAGGCTCAAACAAACAACCCAAGGCCCTATAGTGTGAACAAATGATATCATTAGAGGCAAGCCCAGAAAGAAAAATAAAGGACAAAAATACTTAACAGACTCTAACAAAAATGGGAAGAAAAAGAAGTTCCCCTCAAATGAGTGGAAAAGGGGACTCCCCACAAAGAGAACTCAATGAAATAGAGGCAAGGGAACTATCAGATATGGAATTCAAAACAATGGTTCTAAGGAAGCTCAATGAGCTCAGCCAGCTCAAAGATAAACTGCAAGGAACTATGAGAAACTGCAGAGAAACTATCAGGATCTTATAGCAAGATATATCAGCCTGGAAAAGGACATAGAAACTATCAAGAAGACACAAGAGGATATGAAGAATACCATTTCTGAATTGAAGAACACAGTAGGAGGAATCCAAAGCAGGCTGGATGAAGCCGAGGATCAAATCAGTGAGATGGAGGATAAGGTAGAAAAAAGCTCCCATAAAGAACAAGAAATGGAAAAACGGCTCAAAAAGCATGGAGAGGCATTTAGGGAAACGCAGGACAACCTGAAATGCAATAATATCCGTATAATAGGGATACCAGAAGGAGAAGAAGAGGAGCAAGGGATACAGAACCTCCTCGAAAAAGTAATGATGGAAAATTTCCCTAATTTGAGGAGAGAAAGGTTCTCATGGATCCAGGAGGCACAGAGGACCCCACTCAAGAGGGACCCAAGGAGGTCCATTCCAAGACACATCATCATTAAAATGGCAAATGTCAAAGACAAAGAGAGAATCCTCAAGGCAGCAAGGGAGAAGGAGAAAGTAACATACAAGGGGGCCCCGATACGCCTAGGAGCTGACTTCTCAACAGAAACACTCCAAGCCAGAAGGGAATGGCAACAAATATTCCAAACCATGAAAAGCAAGGGCCTACAGCCAAGGCTGCTCTACCCAGCTAGGCTCTCCATTAAAATAGAAGGAGAAATATGGAGGTTTCCCAGACAAAAGACGGCTGAAAGAATACATCTCTACCAAACCAGCACTCCAAGATATGCTAAGGAGACTGGTTTAAGCACATGAAGGAAAAGAATGAGACATAGAGGAACACAAGTACAAAGAGAAAAGATGAGTAAGTTTCTATCAGTAATATCTCTCAATGTGAATGGACTAAATGCCCCAATCAAAAGACACAGGGTAGCTGAATGGATAAGAAAACATGACCCACACATATGCTGCCTACTAGAGACCGACCTCAGAGCAAAAGACCTACACAGATTGAAAGTAAAGGGATGGAAAATAATATTCCAAGCAAATGGGCATGAGAAAACGGCTGGGGTTGCCATACTAGTATCAGACTAAGTAGATTTCAAAGCAAAGGCCATAAAGAGAGACCCAGAGGGGCACTTTATCATACTTAAAGGAAGAATCTATCAAGAAGACATCAACATTGTAAACTTATATGCTCCCAGTATAGGAACCCCCAAGTTTATAAGGAAATTGTTGGATGACTTCAAAAAAGATATAGACAGCAACACACTGATAGTAGGGGATTTCAACACCCCACTGTCAAAAATGGACAGATCTTCCAAACAAAACATTAATAAACATATCGTGGCGCTGAATGACACACTGAATCAAAGAGACTTAACTGACATATATAGAACCTTACATCCTAAAGAAGAAAAATACACATTCTTTTCAAATGCTCATGGCAGTTTTTCAAAGATAGACCACATGATAGGACACAAAGCAAGCCTCAGTAAATTCAGGAAAATTGAAATAATACCAAACTTTTTCTCAGACCACAAGGCCTTGAAACTCGAAATGAACCTCAAGAAGAAACTTCAAAAACTTGAAAACTCATGGAGACTGAACAGTGGACTATTAAACAATGAATGGGTCAATAATGAGATAAGAGAATAAATCAAAAAATTTCTGGAAACAAATGAAAATGAACAGACAACTGTCCAAAACCTATGGGACACAGCAAGGCGGTCCTTACAGGGAGTTCATAGCAATAGAGGCTTACCTAAAAATGATAGAAACATTTCAAATAAAAGACCTCACACTACAACTTCAAGAACTGGAGAAACAACAACAAATAAATCCCAGAGCAAGTAGAAGGAAGGAAATAGTCAAGATTAGAGCAGAACTGAATGACATAGAGACAAAAAGAACAATTCAGAGGATCAACCAATCCAGAAGATGGTTCTTTGAAAACATAAATAAAATTGACAAGCCTTTAAGCAGATTCATCAAGAAAAAAAGGGAGAGGACCCAAATTAATAATATCAGAAATGAAAGAGGAGAAATAACAACTGATACCACAGAAATACAAAGGATTGTGAGAAACTATTATGAACAATTATATGCCAAGAAATTTGAAAATCTTGATGAAATGGACAAATTTTTAGAAAAGTATAATCTTCCAACACTGAAGGAGGAAGAAACAGAAAGCTTGAACAGACCGATAACAGCTGGGGAAATTGAAGCAGTCATCAAGAAACTCCCAGCACACAAAAGCCCAGGGCCAGACGGTTTCCCAGGAGAATTTTACAAAACATTTAAGGAAGAGCTAACCCCTGTCCTTCTCAGATTATTCCAAAAAATCCAAGAGGAGAGAAGACCGCCAGACTCTTTATATGAGGCCAGCATCACCCTGATCCCAAAACCAGATAAAGACCCTACAAAGAAAGAAAACTACAGGCCAATTTCGCTGATGAACATAGATCCTAAAATCCTCAACAAAATATTGGCAAACTGCATCCAGCAATACATTAAAAAGATTATCCACCATGATTAAGTGGGATTCATCCCAGGGATGCAGGGATGGTTCAATATACGCAAATCAGTAAACGTGATACATCACATAAATAACAGAAAAGACAAAAACCCCATGATCATCTCGATAGATGCAGAAAAAGCATTCAATAAGGTACAGCACCCATTTATGATCAATACACTCAGCAAAATGGGAATAAATGGGGCATTCCTCAACGTAATAAAGGCCATATATGAAAAACCTACAGCCAATATCATACTCAACGGGCAAAAACTGAAAGCTTTCCCACTAAGATCGGGAACACAACAAGGATGTCCGCTCTCACCGCTGCTTTTCAACATCGTATTGGAAGTCCTAGCCACAGTGGTCAGACAAGAGAAAGAGATAAAAGGCATCCAAATAGGAAAGGAGGAAGTAAAACTATCATTGTTTGCAGATGACATGATAGTGTACATAGAGAACCCTGTAGACTCTACCAAAAAACTCCTCAACCTAATAAGTGAATTTGGCAAAACAGCAGGATACAAAGTCAACATTCAGATATCAAAGGCATTTTTGTACACCAGCAATGCAATAGAAGAAGAAGAAATCAGAAAAAAAAATACCATTCGATATAGCAAGAAAAAATATAAAGTACCTAGGCATAAATTTAACCAAAGACACAAAAGACCTGTAGCAGAAAACAATACAACATTGAAAAAAGAAATTAAGGAAGACACAAATAAATGGAAGCATATACCATGCTCATGGATTGGAAGAATTAATATCATCAAAATGTCCATACTACCCAAAGCAATTTATAGATTCCACGCAATCCCTATTAAGATACCAATAACGTATTTCACAGAAATAGAACAGACATTTCAAAAATTTATATGGAACCATAAACGACCCCAAATAGCCGCAGCAATTTTGAGAAAGAAACACAAGGTAGGAGGGATCACAATACTGGACATCAAACTCTACTACAAAGCCACCATACTCAAAACAATCTGGTACTGGCACAAGAACAGACCCATAGACCAGTGGATCAGAATAGAAAGCCCAGAAATAAGCCCAGGTCTCTATGGGCATCTAATATTTGACAAAGGGGGCAGAAGCATAAAATGGAGCAATAACAACCTCTTCAACAAATGGTGTTGGGAGAGCTGGACGGCTACATGCAAAAAATTGAAATTGGATCATCAGCTGACACCATACACAAAAATAAACTCAAGATGGATAAAAGACTTAAATATAAGTCACAACACCATCAAAGTCCTAGAGGAGAACATTGGCAGGAAACTCTCAGATATCCCACGCAGCAATTTTTTCACTGATATGTCTCCTAAAGCAAGGGACATAAAGGAAAGAATAAACAAGTGGGACCTCATAAAAATAAGAAGCTTCTGCATGGCGAAAGAAAACAGCAGCAAAATGAAAAGGGAGCCAACCCTATGGGAAAATATATTTGGTAATGATACATCAGATAGGCGTTTGATCTCCAAGATATATAAAGAACTCACTCGACTCCACTCCAAGAAGACAAACGATCCAATCAAAAAATGGGCAAAGGACCTGGGCAGATGCTTTTCTAAGGAGGAGATACAGAGGGCCCAGAGGCATTTGAAAGGATGCTCTGCATCACTAGCCATCAGAGAAATGCAGATCAAAACCACCATGAGGTACCACCTCACACCGGTCAGAATGGCCATCACAAACAGATCAACAAACAACAGGTGCTGGCGAGGCTGTGGAGAAAAGGGAACTCTAGTGCACTGTTGGTAGGAATGCACACTGGTGCAGCCACTATGGAAAGCAGTGTGGAATTTCCTCAGAAAGATGAAAATGGAACTGCCTTTAGATCCAGTGATTCCCCTGCTGGGACTATACCCTAAGAACACCAAAACGCCAATACAAAAGAACCTATGCACCCCAATGTTCATAGCAGCACAATTTACAATAGCCAAGTGTTGGAAGGAACCTAAATGCCCATCAGTAGATGATTGGATCAAAAAGTAATGGTACATATACACAATGGAATACTACACAGCAGAAAGAAAAAAAGAACTACTAAACTTCGCGACAGCATGGATGGAACTGGAGAGCATCATAAGCTAAGCGAAATAAGCCAGGGGGCGAAAGACAAATACCATATGATCTCACCTATAAGTGGAACCTAACCAACAATGCAAAGATGCACGGAAAATATGACCAGCAACACTGAACAGAAAAGAAATCAACAGAGTCTAGAGGGAAGGGGGGGGGCAGGGAAAGGGAAGGGAAGGGGAAAGTCAAGGAACATATAGCAAGGACTCATGGACAAAACCAAACGGGCAGAGCTGAGGGACGGAAGGAGGGAGGGGGCAAGGGAAAGTGGCGGGTGGGAGGCAGAGACAAATGTATTTAAAAAGTAAATAAATTTTTTAAAATGAAATAAATAAATAAATAAAAAGAAAAAGAGCCCCCCCCAAAAAATAAACTATGGTACATTTTCAATGGAATACTACACAGCAGAAAGAATGAGCTCCTCCCACGAGACAGCATGGATGGAACTGAAGAGCATTATGCTAAGTGAAATAAGCCAGGCAGTGAAAGACAAATACCATATGATCTCACCTATAAGTGGGATGTAATCAACAAAACAAACAAGCAAGCAAAATATAACCAGAGACATTGAAATTAAGAATAAACCGGCAATAACTAGAGGAGAGGGGGAGCGGGATAATGAGGAAAATAAGGGAAGGGCCACCAAGGAACATGTATGGAGGACACATGGACAAAGCCAAGGGAGGTAGGTTCAAAGGTGAGAGACGGGGATGGGTGACAAAGGGGGAGTGATGTGTGGAAAATGGACCAACTGTACTTGAACAAGAATAAAAATATGAAATATTTCATTTATTTTTAGAGAGAGAGGAAGAGGGGAAGAAAGAGAGGGAGCAAAATATCAATGTGAAAAACATCACCTGTGCCATATGTGCCCCAGCCTAGGACCAAACCCACAACCCAGGTATGTGCCCTGACCAGGAATTGAACCAGCAACCTTCACTTTGTGGGATGACACCTAACCAACTGAGCCACACTGGTCAGGGCTTTACTTCTGATATTAAAAGAAATTAAAACATTTCCATGGGTCTGTAAATGTATTACAGGCACCAGGCAGTGTGCCTATGGTGCCTAATGGGTAAGTTCACCCTGCTTACAGCTTTCTGAACAATGACTTTGGTGACAACACCTTATACTACGAGGTAGACCATGATTTTCAGGAGGGCAGAGGCCATGAGTAACCTCTTCTGCAGTATCCATCTGTAGCAGGTATTCAAGAAATAACTGTCAATTAACTGATCTGGTCTAACTTTTTGTTTCTAGGAAGAGGTATGGCATCTAAAATACCCAGGACATTTCATTGTGGTGGCTTCTTCTCCAAGGAAGATATCTCCACTTTAAAGATTATAAGATATTACATCTTGCATCATTTTCCCATAGATATGTAACATGCCTTTCAAGATCATCTAAGCACATTTCTGATAATAAGTGCCCCCAATTTCATATAACCTATCATGCTACTGCGTGACCTTGGGCAACCACATTAATTGCTCTGCACCTTAATTTCCACAGTTGTAAAATGGGAAGATAGCTGCACATGAGCATTTGAGGGCCCTTCCAATTAACTAGTTGAGCGAGAACTAAAACCTGATTCCAAAACTGAAGTTTTTAAATTCAAAGATTTTCAAAGATAGGGAACGTCATATATGAGACAGGGAAGCCTGCATAACCTCATGCCCACTGGCTGTGCCAAAAGATGAGATGGTCAACCTGGTTGTAGGTTTCCTAATCTCTATCCTACTCCCTTTGGCTTTCCTAGATTCACAAAGTAATTGTTGGTTGACTTCTCCCTTTCCTTCAGAACCTGAATTTGGGACCTGCAGACACCTAATGAGTAAAGGATTCTTCCCATGGAACCCAGTGGAGTAAGTTATAAGACACTACTGTTACCACCAGCAAATGATCTTACTAACCTCATAACAATTTCTAACCCTTAAGCACATGTTGTGCTAAAATTCATAACCCTAATCTTCTAGGAGGATTTCTTAAGCATATTTTTTGGTCCTAGCATTGTCATAGATGCAAGGCAAAGTGAGTCTTAACAGAAGTTCATTGCTCTATTGCTAGTGAGAAGCAAAAAAAGCCAAAACCTGGAAAAAAGAAAACTAAATTCCCATCAATAGGGAAATGGTTAATAAAATATAGGCTATATCTATACTGTAAATGCAAAAAATAATGAGATAAATATATATGTACTCACATGAGATCTTTAACACTAATTTTTTTAAATAAGTGGTAAAACATATTTACTTTATATATTCTTGTGTGCAAACCCTGAGACAAAAATTTAAGGGCAAGTAGTTCATTTGGGAGGTGATCCTGGGAAACACCAACAAGGGAGTAAAGATATGAGACAGAAAAGTGAAGAAAGCCAATAAAAAATGTGTTTGTTACCAAGCAGTTTAACTCCATGGACAACTGCAGCTTAATTCCCTTGTGGACCTCTGGGGATATTGTAAAACACAGCTTATAGTTATCCCAACTGAGAGGTAAAGAAGTAGGGAGATTATAGCAATGCTCATCAGTTGTTGGTTGAGGGCTGCTCTTGGGACATAAGTCCCTAGAACTACCAGCTTGTCTCACATGCCAATAAAAAATAGTCCCATGGTTAGAGAAAATCCTCAAATAGAGACCCACGCTTGCCGATGGTTAGCCATCCAACCAGCATGTGCAGAATAGATCAGTGCCAAAGGTTTTGCAGTAATATACCTGCATATACTTGTTTGCAAGAACAGAGAAAAGGCTGAAGGGTGCCCATTACATTGTTTATGGAAGTTACTGACCTAGTGGTCCTTCAAAACAGCTAAGAAGCCAAAAACCACTTCGTCTCCTTGAAGGCAATCTCATCTCATGTTCTTCTCCGTATGCAAGAGTACCTTGACAATGGTGGGTAACTCTCATGGTAGGTGCTCAGTGACCATGATGGATCATGTGACCAATGAAACAGGCCCTTTCTTGCTCCCCTCAAGAATCTATACCAAACAAAGCTAGCACATTAATTTTTAGTCAACAATAATCTATGTCAATCAAAAAATGTTTTAAAATGCCATGGTCCTCTATTCTACCCTACTCCATTTCTCCACCTCCACTTGTCTACCATCTCTCATTTGGAGCCTCAATAAATTGGCAACACTACACCTTGATAATTCAAGGAGCACCAACTCAACCACTCACAGGACAAGGGGTCTCTAGGTGTTTAAAATCCCTCTTCCCTCCACTTAGGGTTCCAGGGAAGTAAGTAATATTTCCTGGACCTGAAGCACTAGAAAGAGGTCCTTGCCACATTTCAGTTGACACGCCAAGTAGAAATCTGCAAGTATGTGGTGTGTTAACCTGACTTTTGCCTAAAATGTCCACAGAAATATAGTCGAAACAAAGCATAATTCTTGAGACATTTTTTAAAAGTCTAGCCAAACACAAAAGGACAAAAATATGAGATCTCTAACTAGATAGAGGTCTGGGGTATCTTGGCTTTGTTTGAATATTGGTTCATTCGTTCATTCATCCCATTTATTGAGGGATTGTGACGAGCCAGGCTCTATACTGTGCACTTTGTCAACTCATGGTGAACTTAAAGGCATGGACCAGATTAAAAGAAAATTTAAAGGGGGCACTTTCTAAATTCTCTGCCAATCATATCTGTTTTATAATACCTACGTCTGACTAATCTCTCTTTAATTTAACATGCTTCTGTATATGTCAGGCAGTACACAATTCTTGCTTATGACTATACCCTAAAACCTAAAGCCCAGAGAGCAAGAGATGCTTCATGACTTGAGGTGCTGCCCCTGTACCCACAGCCTACACAGGATCACATCTATGGTAGCAGTCAACTTGTTCCAGCCTCAATGCTCATGTCACTGGTATGGCTAAATTTAATCTTGAGGAGCCTGAAGCTCTTTGCCCTATTCTTCCTTATCTAAGTGCTCAAAACTCCACTCACACACAGCTGAGCGGCCCCACACAGGCCAACAGTGGAGTTTCTTCTTAAGCTTACACCATCCCTTAATGGAAAAACAGGTGCTGGGAAAGGAAACAAGAAGTAAGCACAGATTGAAATCCAGAGCCTTGAACTAAAACATCAGGCCCCCCAATGTGCGATTTATTACAGAACATGGACCAGAGATGCTTAGCTGAGCCATAAAAGACTTTATCTCCTCTAGCTTTGTAACAGTATCATTCAAATAGCTTCCCTGGATATGAAAAGATCCATTAATCCATAGAGTCTCCATATCACATCTTACAGTTCAACATGTATTTGAGGGTTAGGGCAAAATAGAGCCTAAAATGCTTTATTCTAAAGGGACAGTTTATTTGAATAGAATTTTCTCTTCCTAAACAGGAGAATGAGACCATAGAATAAAAATTGATATAAGAGTGGCTTTGTGAAGAAATATTTAATTTGACATCTTTTATCCAGTGGAAACTAATCGCTGATTGCAATTGGTTCTTTGAATTCTACCTCCAATCCCCATTTAAGTGGGAGATTGCAGGTATATAATGAAAAAAATTACTGTAGTTAAAAGGGAACATTAAACTGGAAACTTAATTTAAATCATTGTAGGTCTGAATTAAGCAAGCCAAAGCAGGCTACACTCTCAAAGAACCTTCCTTTGCTTCTTAAGATGTTCAAACCACTGCTTACCAGAGAGGTTGAGAAAATACCTTCAAGAATCTTTTTTTTTCTTGTAAAACATAATTGTTCAAAACCAGATCTAGATTTATAATAGGAGTGAATTTGACTCTACAAACCCAGATATGCAAATGAAAGAACATTATTTTTCAGAAATAAAATCACATCTAATGCCGAGATCCCATTGCCACTGGACTAAAACAATAAAATAAAATAAACTATCTTAGTCTTAGGGATTTCCCTCTCCCCACCTTTTAGAAGTTGTTCAAATGCCCCCAGAGATTTGATGCAAAAGCCTGATGGTCTTAAATATAAGATCACTGTAACCAATGAGGGAGTCACCACAGCTCCTGGAATACAGGTCTTCCATGTCTGTGTCCTACTCGGGCACCTCAGTGTCTGGAAACCCACTTCCCATGCACACCTCCTAGCCTCCATTACCCATGAAGCCTCTAACCATCCTCCCTTTTCAGTCTTGGAGAGGTTCCCTTTTTTCTTTTTGCTCTTGTAGTATCTGCTTTTTAAAAATGCAGCTCTCTGGTTAGATAGAAGGATGGATAAATGTGTTGAAACAAGTATAATAGAAAGTTAATAGTAAAATCTAGATGGTTTCTAGTGGTTATTCACTGTAAAATTCTTTCAATTTTGCCATATGTTTGAATTTTTCATAATCAGTGGTGGAAGAAAATAAAACTCCCCAATCCCTTACACTCCATGCTGTGGCTTTTTGGGGGGAGGGGCAGAAAGGGAAGTAGAGCACAGTGATGCACTGAGCTCTATAACATAAATTTCCTCAAGACAGAAGAAATGATCTGGCTAGCAAATCTTGGGACACAGGAGACAAAAATATAGTGAAAACAAAGCACAATTTAACATATCAATGAATTTTCCTACCACGATTTCTAAATGAAAAAGAATTGGGTATGATTGTCTACTCCCATATGTTACTACCACCCCTACTTGAAATTTAATTTTGGACAAGTACAAAATAACCTTGTAATTAAGATACTGTATCAGTCATTAAAAAAGGAGAAAAACACTACAGTATGAAAAGATTTACAAATGACTAAAATATACAAGTTTTGACAGAATTAACACACAGCTTGAAATGGGGTTGCTTTTTTCCTTTTAGAAATGCCAAGTTTTCCAAGTGGGACCTCATCAAAATAAGAAGCTTCTGCACGGCTAAAGAAAACATCAGCAAAATGAAAAGGGAGCCAACCCTATGGGAAAATATATTTGCTAATGATACATCAGATAGAGGTTTGATCTCCAAGATATACAAAGAACTCACTCGACTTTACTCCAAGAAGACAAACGATCCAATCAAAAAATGGGCAAAGGACCTGGGCAGATGCTTTTCTAAGGAGGAGATACAGAGGGCCCAGAGGCATTTGAAAGGATGCTCTGCATCACTAGCCATCAGAGAAATGCAGATCAAAACCACCATGAGGTATCACCTCACACTGGTCAGAATGGCCATCATAAACAGATCCACAAACAACAGGTGCTGGCGAGGCTGTGGAGAAAAGGGAACTCTAGTCCACTGTTGGTAGGAATGCACACTGGTGCAGCCACTATGGAAAGCAGTGTGGAATTTCCTCAAAAAGCTGAAAATGGAACTGCCTTTTGATCCAGCGATTCCCCTGCTGGGTCTATACCCTGAGAACACCAAAACGCCAATACAAAAGAACCTATGCACCCCAATGTTCATAGCAGCACAATTTACAATAGCCAAGTGTTGTAAGGAACCTAAATGCCCATCAGTAGATGATTGGATCAAAAAATCATGGTACATATACACAATGGAATACTACACAGCAGAAAGAAAAAAAGAAGTACTAAACTTTGCGACAGCATGGATGGAACTGGAGAGCATTATGCTAAGCGAAATAAGCCAGGGGGCGAAAGACAAATACCATATGATCTCACCTATAAGCGGAACCTAACCAACAATGCAAAGAAGCAAGGAAAATATGACCAGCAACACTGAAAGGAAAAGAAATCAACAGAGACAAGAGGGAAGGGGGGGGGCAGGGAAAGGGAAGGGAAGGGGAAAGTCGAGGAACATATAGCAAGGACTCATGGACAAAACCAAAGGGGAAGAGCTGAGGGAGGGAAGGTGGGAGGGGGCAAGGGAAAGAGGTGGGGGGAAGGCAGAGACAAATGTATTTCAAAAGTAAATAAATTAATTAAAAAAAATAAATAAAAAAAATTAAAAAAAAAAGAAATGCCAAGTTTTCTTAACAAATAAAATACAGTTCTCTTAAATATGTGTATCCATCTTTGTTTTCTGAATAATCCAAAAATTCCCAAATCAAAGATGGAGAAATGTGATTTAGAGGTAGAGAGGGAGAACAAATACTGGAAAAAGTTTTCTTTATGATGACATGAATACCAAAACAAAATGCATTGTTTAAATTCTTCCTCTCTTTGGAGCAGAATGAAATCACCAATTTCTTTTACTCCAAGATGTTTAGGAATAACCACATTTCTTTTATTCCAAGATGTGTAGGAATGAAGCAATAACTAACCCTCCTCACTTCTACATCCCACAGCCAAGATGTAAAGAATGGATTCTCATTTGCAGGGCACATTTTGAAGACAACCCAAGCTCTGATGGCCAAAACTTCAAAGAAACTATTAATTAACATTTCCTCTGGAAGTATCCTGGCAACTGGGTCTTAGGGCTTATTAAGAATATCAGCATTGCTCTGAAGGCTGAGCTTCAGAGGTACTCAATCTTTCTTTCAGATTCAGTTGTAAGCAGCTATTGAAAAGCTCTGAACACCCAAAGCATAGGGTAAAAATCAAAAGTATTTCATCTAGATAAATAAAATCATGTTTCTGTCTGACTGTGGCGACAACATGTGGAAATAATTGAATGTATTTTCATCAGATTTGGAAGATGTTTTGAATTACCTGATAAAATGCAAGGTGGGACAAAAATGAGTTTACAGTTGTTCTTATGGGAAATAACACAATAATAAATAAATACAAGAATAAATTCTGTGTTCTGCATACTCACAACTGTAAACATATTTTTGCCCACATTGTACATGCTGAGTGGGATATGGGCAATACAAAATGAGTTGCGCATTAGAGCTCATGCTCCATGAGAGAAGTAGTTAGTCTCTAGAGTAGGCAAAACAAAGGTATGACAAGATACCTATGGATCCCCCCAATGAAAATAGAGACACATTAAAAAGATTGATTTCAACTTTGAATCCTGATACAACTCTGTGATCTGCAAGTATTGACTTGTGACTGGGATGTTTCTAACTTGGACGACTCTAAGAAGATACACCATAATCAGTTGCAGCAGGGATTAATTTTTTAAAGATGGCTAGTTATTCTCCAGAGTAATGCTGTAGGTTGGCTGGTTACTGTGACAAAGGAAAACTAGTTAGAACAGCAATAATAGATAGCAATGTGCAAAAACAAAACAAAAAACAAACAAAAAAAACCTTAACATTTACCTAGGTATTTTATTTAATTTACTCTTTCTCTCAGCTATATTTCTCTATTATGTTTATCAATTACTGATTACCTAACTACTTTACCAATATAAGAATAAAAGTTCTCTTGCTCCCACTCTCTCTCACACACACAAATACACACACATACATACATACATACATACACATACACATACACACAGAGTTGTTTGACAGGTACTATAGCAGGTTTCTCTGACCTCTCCTGGTAACTCCATTAATTGCAAGAATAGTAATAATAAGATACATTTACACAATGGAATACTATGCAGCAGAAAGAAAGAAGTAGCTACTGCCCTTCGCAACTGTATGGGTGGAATTGGAGAGCATTATGCTAAGTGAAATAAGCCAAGGGGTGAAAGACAAATACCATATGATCTCACCTCTAAGTGGAACCTAATCAACAAAACAATCAAGCAAGAAAAATATAACCAGCAATATTGAAAGAAAAAAATCGACAGTAATGACGGGGAGGAGGGAGAAGGGTAACGGGGAAAAGAAGGGGAAGGGTCAAGTCAAGGAACATGTATAAAGGACCCATGGACAAAGCCACAGGGGGGAAGGATTGAAGGTGAGAGGTGGGGGGGGTGGGGCAGGAGAAAGTGGTGGCAGAAAAATGGAGACAAATGTATTTGAACAATAAAAAAATTTTAAAAATAAATATATAAATCTCATTTCATCATAGTGTATGAAACTTTAAAAAAAAAGAAGAAGAATATTTCTTGTGATAACATATCCTTATTCCTTCAATAATATGAATTCAGATATAACCCCTCATGACAGGACAGTGCTTCTCCCCCACAGAGAGAGTAGGCATCCCAACTTTTGCCTTAAACCCCTCTTTCTGCTGTCACAGCCTCAACCTTCCCTAGCCACCACCCACAAGGGCTGGTTTTACCTCCATCTTTGTTTCCTGAATAATCCAAAAATTCCCAAATCGAAGATGGAGAAATGTGATTTAGAGGTAGAGGAGAACAAATAATGGAAAAGGTTTTTTTTATGATGACATGAATACCAAAACAAAATGCATTGTTTAAGTTCTTCCCCTCTTTGGAGAAGAATGAAATCACCAAACATTCTACTATTAAGATAAATCAGTGTGAAATTAGGCAGCTTCCAAATGCAAAGGAATGTGTTCCATGTAATGTGTCTTGGTTCGCTCTGTACGAAGCTTACACCAATCCAACCTTTCAGGATGCACATTTAGATCCCCTTCCTATTTACAATCCATTTTTGCTCACTCCCTTTGGTAGTGAGCTCTGGAAGCCAGCATATAAAATAAACCAGAAGGTGAAAATTCCTCAAAAGCAGGTCAGGGAGCTTCTTTGAACAATTTGAGATTATAGGCAAGATTTGTCATTGTAAGAATAATATTTCAACTAGCAGATCAAACTTTGGATATTAATTGTGATAAAGAATAAAAAGAAACAAGAACTCTCATGATATCTACTACAAGATTTCACCTTTCCAAAGGTAAGGATTCCCTAATTCCTCAAGGAAGCAAGAGTGAATTTGCATTCTTCACAAAGACTACAAACTGGCGATAGGATCAAACTGTTTGCTCTTGATTCAGCAGCTGTTAGTTAAGTCATTAAAAGCACAACCTCCAAATTCCTCCAATCTGGGTCAGGGTATTGCTAGGAATATTAGTCAGGACTCTGAATTGCAAGCTATATTCCCAGCATCTACAACAGTGGGCACTCCAGGAACATTAAATGAATGAATACATAAATAAACATGTAGTCCAGTACCAATGTATGCAAAAAAGTAAAATACACTTTCTGTATGTTTCACCAACAGGCAAACCAGAGTTCTGAGAGAATAAAATGGCTTGCTGAAAATAATCACAAGGCAAACCATAGCAGGAAATAACCTTGAGGCCAAAACCCAAACCCAGAGACCCTGTTCAGTGTCCACCAGACAGAATATGATTCCATGGTGCCGACGGACACACTGGCATTGCGCCTGGCACAATTCTGCCTTCTAACCAGGAGCCAGACAGACCAAGTGGCAAATCCAGGCCTCTCACTTTCACTCTACATCTGTGAATCCTTCTGTTAATGATGAACCCACTGAACAAGAATACTTCCCGGCTGGCACCCTGGTATGGCTCTGCCATGCCCTGGGCCCACCACATGGCAAGCATGTCCACCTGGCAGGATTAGAGAAAGGGAGCATGTGAGGGGTTAATGAAAATCCCTGTGTAAATATCTAATCTGCTCAGTCCAGCCATAAAGCTGGAGATCACCCGCCTGACATCACCACTGAGATTTTACATAAATGACATTCAGGCTGGCTACAAAACCCCATGTGAGTCTCAACAGTAAAGGGCCTCTGGGTAATTCACCAGCTGGCTAGCTGATTTTAGCACAGTTAGTAAAACACTGCATTAACATTTAGCTTTTGTGTGTAGAACAAGCTGTGCAGTAAATTCTTCTAAATGTTACTGAAATATATTACCTGCAAACTATGGGCTAAGCTGAGACAGCAGTAGGAAATGTCTCCACTCAGAAAACCAGGTTCTAGAACAAGTTTAAAATGTATTTGGATGATGCACGTGCCTTGCCCACAGGAAATAGTTCTTAGTAATGGGTGATAGACATGCCTGGAATGAGTATCCAACCTCTGCCACAGGGCACTTACTCATTTTAATTATCACCTCATATATACTGTGTGCTTACTGCCTGCTAAGTTTGTATGCTCATGTCCTCCTATAATGTTTATGTTGAAAATCTAATACCCAAAGTGGGGCTTTGGGAGGTGATTAGGTCATGAGAGTTGAGCCCTCATGAGTAAAATTAGTGCCCTTATAGAAGTGGCCCCATAGAACTCCTTCACCCCTTCCATCAAAAGGACACAGAGAGAAGGCACCATCTATGGAGAAGTGGATTCTCACCAGACATAAAATCTGCTAGAGTCTTGATCTTAGGCTTCTCAGCCTCCAGCTGTGAGAAATAAGAGCCTGTTGTTTATAAACCATGCAATTAATGTTAATTTTGTTAAAGCAGCCTGAACAGACTAAGATACTGCCTGCAAAGCCATTTCTTAGGGGATGGGTCATTTGAGGGCCATCAGGATCAAGCTTAAAATAACATTGTAAAGGAGGAAATGTGTCTGAAATGGCCCTTGGGAATCTGGTTCTGTATCAGCTGCTGTCAGTCCCACCTGTATCTCCTCTGCATCTCTGATTCCCATCCATGCCAAAAGCTCCTTGCTGCAAACATCTGTGACTTCTGCTAGTGGGTTTTATTTTTTCTGGCACAGAGAACATGTTTCTCATGAGCATCAGGAGGCTGGAAGTGCTGGACAGTTAGCGTTGCAGAGGCAGCTCTCAACCAACTGCACACTGGAATTAGAGGGCAAAGACCCCAGCTGCCTCACTCCTCAAGTGGTATCAAA
The DNA here is from genome assembly GCF_021234165.1 of Pteronotus mesoamericanus. NCBI lineage: Eukaryota > Metazoa > Chordata > Mammalia > Chiroptera > Mormoopidae > Pteronotus > Pteronotus mesoamericanus. Next base: position 8,348,445 of record NW_026555072.1, read on the forward strand.
CTGAGGTACATCCTCCCACTGTCTCTCAGAATTCCAATCACCCATGTGGTAAGTGGCTTGGCAGCACACATGTTGTTGTCTGTTTTCTCTTCCCTGTTCCATCCTCCACTCCCCTGCCAGTGCTTCCAGAGTTTCTACCTTCCAAATAAACCACCTGAGGACCCATGCGAAGACAGACCCATTCTTTCTCTTTTATGCTCTAGCTCTCCTACCCTTTCAACACAAATCACTTTGGAACCCCAACCATTTGCAAAGTCTTCTGATAACTTGGACTCCCCGATAAAATTGAGTAATTAGTTAATTGATTAATTTAATAAACTTTCTTTTGGGGAAAGAGCTAAAAATTCATTCATGCTGATATGTGATTGATACAGAGGATCAAAAATTGACCCTTTCCCCAACAAGACCAGAATGTGTGGCCTCAGCCTGAGGAGGGCTTCTGACACTAGGGAATTTACACTGCAGAGACATCTGTTTGCTCTCATTTTCACTTAAGCAACTCTAAGAGATACGAAAAGAGAATGTGAGAAGACTTGGAGAAGGATATCCTGGGGAGAGTCCCAGCCTGGTGACCTCCCTTTCAGTCATGCTACTGAAGACCAGAGAACTCCCCACAGAACAGCTAATAGTGGATGTGACAGAAGACATTGAGAATATTGGAACAGGGAAACTGGCCTTAGTCACTAAGAAACTATTCACCACAGGCAAAAATGGGCAGAGGTGTTGGGAAATGTCATGCAAGGTCAGGAAGTGGGCAGAGCACTAGTCAGGGAGGAGCAAAGGGACAAAGGGACTCTGTGTATCATAAGACATGGTCTCCAGAGAGGACAGAGCCAACATAAATATCTGCACACATAAATACAAGGCAGGGAAACCTGGAAACATCGATTCACTCTCAATTTTCCCCAGGTGAATTATGTAGCTGGTGGACTGGAAATAGCAAAATTTACACCCTAGTCTGGCTTTCCTGTCACATCCATCCTATACCCAGTGACTTTCCCAGACACAGGCTGATATATGTTCAGGAAATCCAAAGATTTTAAGGTTAGTCTGATGAGGAAACAAAGATATTCATGTATATACAAAAGCCCTGAAGAAATTATTTCTGATTATTCTGAGTCTTTTTAACAACTTGGACTCACAGGTCCCCTCCATTTGCCTGGTAGTTCAGGGAGTGCCGCTATAAACAGACAGATCTTCCCAGAGACATACAACCATCAGAAAGATTGGCCACCTTTCCAGAGTCTTCTCACCCAAGCCTGACTGCAAATATGCAGCTGCATAAATTTAGAAACCACTGCATGTATCAAAGAAATAGCATATATTCTATGAAGCTCCACCAGCAAGCTAGGCTTGGTTGACCAAATACCAGTTGAGTGTCTGCTATGTGCTAGATGTAGGACAGGACAGAAGAAAGGAGGTTGCCTGACTTCAAGTAAATTTGGCCCTTCATTCCTAAATATCCCATTCTGCTTATGTTTTTAAAAGCCAACCATAGGGTAAGTGGAGGCAGTCTCGCTACCTCACCTATGTGCTTCGGTAACTAGGGGGAGCAGCTTCTCACAACTGTGAAGGAGTCTGATAAAGCAGTGTTCTCATAGCCTTGAGTCTGGGTGCAATAAACTGCCCCTTAGCCTTGAGTTGACTCGCATGTGCAACTCATGCTCTGTTACTTCACATTTTGGCCTGAGGCTGGCTTTGTTTGTGCTAATACTTAAGGTTGTAGGGGCTTCTGATGGAGGGAGAGGAGGCGCTGACATAGACATGGGCTTGTGGCCTGTGTGATTCCCCCAAATCAAGGCATGTCAAGCATCCCCACGGCTCCACGCATTTTCTTCCATCTACCTGAGTCTCGAGTGGACCTGCTCAGCCTAGGGAAGCTGCAACACACTAACTTTATCAACTCTGTGTGTGTGTGTGTGTGTGTGTGTGTGATTTTTGAATTCCAATTTAGGAATAGGAAAGACTTTGATTCAAAACCGGGTTTTGCCATTTACTTACTATGTGACCAAAGATAGGCTTACTACTCGTAATTACTCTGAGCTTCAGTTTTACCATCTTTAAAATGAACAGTAATAACTACTTAGAGTGCTGGTTGTAAGGCTTAGCATAGCTGTCAGAGATAGTAAGCCCTTGTATTAATTTCCTATTGATTCTAGAGTCTACTTACTTTTATTGGCTCATGACCCCATTACTCCAACCTCTGCTTCTATCATTGCATCTCCTTCTGTGACTTTTATCTTCCTGCCTCCTTCTTACATGATCCCTTGGGATTACTTTGCAAGATAATCTCGAGGAAAAAATAAACAGCTGAAATTTTCTAGAAGACTAAGCAAATATTCATCATAACTAGAATACCTTCCTTATTGGAATGTTTATAAGGTTCTCTCAGTTTTTTTTACATGCTCTTGAATCTCTTTTGGTCATTCTTGGTCATGTGACTTATAACCACAGTTCATAACAATAAAAAAAATTTACTACCTAAAATAAATATTTGAAACACCCAAAAACATTCCTAACTTAATCATATCTGCACAGTCCCTTTTTCCATATAAGGTAAAATATTCACAGGTTCTGGGGATGAGGATAAAGACATCTTTGGGGAAGATTATTCCATTTAAACAATGGCCATTAATTGTGTGTTTAAAAAGTAGTAATCATGATGCCTAGAGGCCTAACTGCTTTGTATGTCTTCTAACATACAGGTTGACTATCTAAGGCAAGTGTGACAAAGATGGCATGACAATTGTGGGTGACTTCCTTCCCAGTAAATGACAACTCTGTGCTCCCAGAGGTTGAGACCAGACCTTGGTCTTGTCCTTGATTCATCTCATTCTCTCATGCTCCACATTTAATTGGTCAGCAAGTACTGCTACTTTTACCTTTAAAATATATGAAGATTCAGCTACTTCTACCCACCTCCAATGCTACCACCCTAATCCAAGACACCTCTTCCTTGGAATACTCAAATAGCCTCCTAGGTGTTCTCCTTATATCCACCCATGTCCCAACTTAGTGTGTTCTCTAAACTGGCAGCATAATATTTTAAAAATACAAGTTAGTTCATGTCAACCTTCTGTTCAAAGTCTTCCAATGTCTTTTCACCTCACTGAAAGGAAAAGCCAGAGTCCTCACAAGATCTTTTAAGATCCTACATGACCTGCCCCCCACCTAATATCATGTCCTACTATTCTTTTCTCTGCTTATTCTGCCTTAGCTACACTGGATTCCTTACTATTTCTCAAACATGCCAGGCATAGTCCCACCTCAGAGTCTTTGGAAATGCTATTCCCCTGTCTAGCAAGCTCTTCTTCAAATAGCCACATAGCTCATTCACTCAACTCTTCCAGGGCTCTGCCCCAAATCACCTAATCACTAAGCCTTCTCTGATCACTCTTATCAAAAATACCAGCCCTTCTATATGCCCAATAATCAGTTTTATTTTTTTTCCATAGTACTCATCACCTCCCAGCATAGTAGATATTTGTCTTAGTAATTACCTGCCTCTCTCTTGAATTCAAGCTCCATTAGGGTAGAGAATTTTCTTTTGTCAGTTCATTTCTGTATTCCCAGGAGCTAGATGAGTATATGGCACATAGTAGGTACTCAATAAATAAATAATTGCTTTAAAGAATTAAATGAATGAATGGATGAGCTTCTGGTATAATAATATTTAATAGAGCAAAAAGAAATAGACATGTTTTAGGACTGGAGAGCATGTCCTATAATTTACTTAATCCTAAAATACAATTTAAAATATGATACAAAAATTGGGTCATAATTTGGGGTTAATTATTTGCTTGCCTAGGAATTACGATCATGGGCTTTTAAGAAGAAAAATATGATTGTTTTAGGCAAGGTCATGCTTTCAGAGAATAAGTTTAAATATTAGTCCTAACATCTATCTTAAGCTGCGCTTGTCCAGTGAAGACGTAGGTGATAGAAGGTGTTCTTAAAACTGCCTTTTGACCATTGCCTACCCAAATGTATTACTTCATTCTTTCATTATCTGAATAAAAGAAACAAGGAATCCTGTCTTCATGGACTTTGCATTATACTGGGGGATATGAACAACAAATAAAATCTATAAAAATGTACAAAGTATGTTAAATGTTGAAAAATAGTACAGATTGTTAAAAAAAAAAATATAGTGACCAATGCTAAGGGTGGAGGGAGGTGCAGAGAGGGCAGGCATGAGCGGTAAATCATTCTAGGCAGAGAGAACATGAAGTCCAAAAGTGGTAAGTTGGGATTGTGCCTGGCAAGGTCCTCAACCATCAAGTGAATGAGGGGCGAGTAGCAGGAGAATGCCATCAGAAGGGTCATAGAGGACTGGGACATAAAGGACCTAATGAGATAGGGCTTTTATGCCATGTAACATGAGAAACCTAGGAGAATTTTTGCACAGAGGAGAGACATGCTTCAAATTACATTTTAACAATGTTGACAATGCCCATACTTGGTCACTCTGTTAGGACTTTCTCCAAACAGTGTATTTGTTCTGAGTTTAAGTTCCTTAAAAGCAAAGAACACATTTCTTTTCTTCAAGGACCTTAAACTATCAGCATCTCCCATACCCAGTTGATCCTCAACAGATGTTTATTGATTTACTCCCTGTAGTTACCTGGACAGAGTTGTACATTGGCTAACTTAACAACAGAGATTAATGGACAATTAGACAGACAGTTGGCATAGCTCCAGTGTTCACCCATTGGCACAATGGGAAATTCTCTCTCCTTGCTCAGAAGGTCATCCAAGACCCCCTTTTCACAGCATTAATGCTCTTACCTGCCCAATATATATAGGAATCCTTCACACCAAAAATATCATATTTAAGAGATGTTAGATCTGTGAACCACCAGAAATACCAAACACAGTCTGTAAAGGTCTTTCATTAAAGGAACTAGGGCAAGTAGATGAGGCAGATAGCAGGGGAATTACTCAATGTTACCAAGTAAATCACTAAAAAGAATTTGCTGCCTGTCTGCCTCTTTGAATCGGTTTGATTCAAGATCTTCCATAACCTTAACTTCAAAGAAAATAGATCATTACCTTGACATTCAATTCAATACAGCATTACATTTTATAAGACAATCCATTCCCTATATCCCTTTTATTTGAACCAGTATGGAGCCTCCTTGCAACTCAAATTATTTTTTTACTACGAAAGAAATTACCCAAAGCCAAAGGAAAAGTAAGCCTTTCATAGAACAAAATCTCACCAAAACTGGAGTTATTAAAAATCTCTTAGGTCATTGTGCCCACAGTTCCTTTTTTTCTATACCACACACTTTTACAACCATATGCTGAAAGAGACCAAGTGATCTTAGCAAGTGAACACAGGCAATAATTGCACTGTGTTCTTGGATAGAGTATTCTCCTTGGTTTTTATTTGCCCACAATGGCTTCTATTTGAAGGTAAGAAAAGGACAATGACAAGAGAAGCAGTGAGAACAAATTCTCTGAAAGCAATGGTTCTCAAACTCAGAATCCCATAGAGGGCTAGTTGAAATATGGTTCTGGGCCCCATCCCAAGGTAATTCTTTAGTATGTCTGGGGTAGAACTCTAATCTGTATTTCTTACAAGTTCTTTGGAACTCACTGATGATGTCATTGGACCATACTTTGAGAACCATTGGCCTAAAGATAGAAAATATGATATATCAATTTATGGTTAAAAATAACAATCAAGATGGGGGAAGAGTGCATGGAAGTCACACTGACCTCCTCCCAGGACCAATCTGGAATTACAACTAAATTGTGAATAAATCACCTGGAACAAACAACTGAACAATAGAGAGAGAAAAGCCTTATAACCACAGACAAACAGAAATCACCTTTACCACAACCTAACTGGTAAGGAGTGCAATAGAAACTCAAAAAGTTGGTGGGGCACCCACAAGTGGCAGCACCTGAAGGACATTGAAATGGCCAGTTGGATCCCCCTGAGTAGAGCATGGTCTAAAACATAAGTGGGGATCTCCAGCCCATAGCACCAAAGTCCAAAAAGTACACCGATAACAGCCAGCAGCGAAAAGCGGCAGGGTTGCTCTCTGCCAGAAACAGGTGGATGGAGATGCGAAGAGCCTTTTAAAGGGCCAACACATAAATTTTTAATTGCAGCCACTTACCCTAGTTTCTGGCAAAGGCGGGGGCAGAGTGGGCTAGATGCCTGAGGGAGGACCAGGGAAAGAAAATATGGGGAGACAATGGAGAGAGCAGGCAGTGAGACCCCAGTGCTGACTCCTCCTCCATACCATAGCAGCCATCTGGCTCAAACAGACCATTCACCTGAATGGCAGCAGTGTGAGAAGGCCCAATAACCCTGCCCCCAGGAGGGACTCTACCCCACCTTATGATGTCTAAGCCTGACTGCTGAGTATGGAATGACTAGATTAACAACTGGAGGAGAGAGCCACAGACAGTACCTTCCTGGAAGTCTTGAACAGACTGCTGAAGTTCAGAAGGGGTCAACATCTGACATCATCAGAGGCAGATCAAAAAACAAAAAGCAGTGGTCTCCTACCATAGAAGTTCACACCACAAAGTCAGGAAATCAAGATAGATCAACTTAAAAATCAGAAGAAAAAAAGAAGTCTCACAAAAAATGGGAAGACAAAGAAACACTCCCCAGTTGAAGGGAAAAGAGGAATCCCCAGAAGGAGAACTAAATGAAAGAGAGGTAAGTCAACTATCAGATATTGAGTTCAAAACAACAGTTCTAAGGAAGCTCAATGAGCTCAGTGAGCTCAGAGAGAATTACAAAAAACTACAGGGAAACTACGAGGAACTTACTGCAAACTATATCAGCATGAAAAAGGACATAGAAACTATCAATAAGAGACAAGAGGAAATGAAGAATACAATTTCTGAATTGAAGAACAGAGTAGAAGGACTCAAAAGCAGGCTAGATGAACCAGATGATCAAGTCAGTGAGCTGGAGAACAAGGTAGAAAAAAGCTCCCAGAAAGAGCAAGAAAATGAAAAGAGACTCAAAAAGAATGAAGAGGAATTGAGGGAAATGCAGGACAACATGAAACTTAAAAATATCTATATAATCGGGATACCAGAAGGAGGAGAAAAGGAGGAAGGGATAGAGAACCTTTTTGAAAAAGTAATGATGGAAAACTTCTCTAATTTGAGGAGAGAAAAAGGCACACAAGTCCAGGAAGCACAGAGGATCCCATTCAAGAGGAAACCAATGAGACCGACTCCAGAACACATCATAATTAAAATGGTAAATATCAAAGGCAAACAGAGAACCCTAGAGGCAACAAGGGAGAACCAGGAAGTAACATAAAACAGAGCCCCAATATGGCTAGGAGCTGACTTCTCAACAGAAACACTACAAGCCAGAAGGGAATGGCAAGAAATATTCCAAGTAGTGAAAAGCAAAGGCTGCAACTGAGACTGCTCTACCCAGCAAGGCTCTCAATTAAAATGGAAGGCAAAATAAGGAGTTTTCCAGACAAAAGAAGGCTAAAAGAATACACCTCCACCAAACCAGCACTGCCACATTTGCTAAAGGGGATGCTTTAAGAAGATGAAGAAAAAGAGTCTATGAATACCCACTTCCTTTCAGTCACCAATACTTGATATTACCAATATTTTTAATATTTATTAATCTGCTTGTGACAGTGATGTGTTATTTTAATTGTTACTTTGGTATTTGTTGAAACTAAACCTGTTTTTATGTAATTTCTTGCCTATTTCGTTTTTTTTTTATTTTTATTTTTTGTTCAAATACATTTGTCTCCACCTTTCCACCACCACTTACCTCTCCCCCACCTCCCATCCTCTATCCTTCCCCACTTTCGCTTTGTCCATGGGTACTTTATACATGGTCCTTGACTTGACGCTTCCCTTCCCCTCCCACACTGTGCTTTTCACAGTTGTCTTTTGTCTGTGTGCTGTTTTGGGTTCAGATGTTGTAGTCTAGAGGTCCCTGCTTATGTTTCAGGCCCTGTTCTTCTTAGGGGAGCCCAACTGGCCGTTTAATATCCCTCTGGTGCGGGTGCCCGTGGGTGCCCAGTCGACCCTCTCAAGCCTCCACCGCACTTACCCATTGGGACGTGCGAAAGCCGATTCCACTGTCTGTCCAAGGCTCCAAGGCTCCTCTCTTGCTATCTTTCCATTGTTTTCCAGGTGATTTTTCCACAATTTAATTACAATTCCAGTTTGGTCCTAGGAGAAAGTCAGTGTGACTTCCATTCACTCCTCCGCCATATTCTCTCTCCTCAGCACCTATCAGAATGACCAAAAAATGGAACACTTGACAACAGCAAATTTCGACAAGGATGTGGAGCAGTAGGATCCCTCAGGCAGCATAAAATACAAATTGGCCTGTTCCATGAGTCTGAGCTGCACTTGACATGGCTCTGGCTCCTGTGCCTCTGTGCCACCTCTTGCCTATTTCTATTATTTTTAAAAAGCTTTAAATGACTTTTTGGTATTGTTAATCCATTTTGTGATTAAATGTTTGTAGAATTTTTTCCCTAAGAAAAACTATTAACCCTTCTTTAGATGTATTGCTTTCCTATTCTATTACTTGTCCTTTAACTTTTTTATATGTATATAACTATATAGTCTTAAATGTTTATTATACTCATATTGTCAACATTTTACTTTATACCTTCTGGGTTTGAATATTTTACTTCAGGGTAAGAAAAATATGATTTGGTATTTTCTCCTAAAACTCTTTAGATTTTACATATTGATTTTTAATTCACCTGAATATTTTTTGTATCACGTGTGAAATAGGGCTTGATATTTATTTTATTTCAATAGTGGTCCATGCACCTTATTTGTTGAACAAACCATATTTTCCCCATTGATTTGAAATATCTGTTGAATCATATATTACATTGTTACACAGATATATACATTTGTTTCTAGACTGCTCATTTTATGTCACTGATTTACTTGATTATTTCTGTGCTGGTATCATGTTGTTTTAATTGCTGAGATTTTAAAATGGATTTGAATATTTAAATATTTTATAATGGATTTTAACATAAAAAAAAAGATAAATAAACTCAATCTGCATAAAAAATACTCACCTGTTTGGACATAGAAGCTGTTGGATGAGAATCTATATAAGGCTAATAAATCTGTGCACATTTTTTTTTCTGATCAGTTCTTGAGTTATTTTTTGTTATTTTTTATTTAATTTATTTTTTTATTCAAATACATTTGTCTCCACCTTCCCACCACCATTTTCCCCTGCCCCTCTCCCCCATCTCCTTCCCTCAGTCCTTCCCCTTTGGCTTTGTCCATGAGTCCTTGCTATATGTTCCCTGACTTGACCCTTCCCTTTCCTTTCCCCGCCCACCCCTCCCTCCTTCCCTCTTGACTTTGTTGGTTTCTTTTTTCTTTCAATGTTGCTGGTCATATTTTCCTTGCTTATTTGTTTTGTTGGTTAGGTTCCACTTATACGTGAGATCATATGGTATTTGTCTTTCGCTCCCTGGCTTATTTCACTTAACATAATATTCTCCAGTTCCATCCATGCTGTGACAAAATATAGTAGTTCTTTTTGTCTTTCTGCTGCGTAGTATTCCATTATGTAAATGTACCATAGTTTTTTGATCCAATCATCTACTGATGGGCATTTAGGTTGCTTACAACACTTGGCTATTGTAAGTTGTGCTGCTATGAACATTGTGGTAAATAGGTTCTTTTGAATTGGTGTCTTGGGATTCCTAGGGTATAGTCGCAGAAGGGGAATCACTCGATCAAATGGGAGTTCCATTTTTATCTTTTTGAGGAAATTCCAGACTGTTTTCCACAGTGGCTGCACCAGTCTGCATTCCCACTAACAGTGTAGTAGGGTTCCCTTTTCTCCACAGCCTTACCAGCACCCATGGTTTATTGATCTGTTTATGATGGCCATTCTGACCACTGTGAAGTGGTATCTCATTGTGGTTTTAATTTGCATTTCTCTGATGGCTAGTGATGCTGAGCATCCTTTCAAATGTCTCTGGGCCCTCTGTTTCTCTCCCTTGGAAAAGTGTCTGCCCAGATCCTTTACCTATTTTTGTGCACATTTTAAAATATATGCTGAAGGATCCATTCTAGGAAGGCCTATAATTGCACATCTTTCTTCTTTAACCTTCTTTACGTCTTCAGGTCTCCTTAGTATATCTGCCTTGCTCCATGCTGCATCTTCAGTACCCAGCCCCCAACACAAGAGTTTGGTGCATGGTGGGCACCCTTAGCCTGAGAGGCCTAGGCCAGAAAAAGAAAACAAAGCCATCTGAAGACTGACATTTTCTGATAATCATTTTTTGTTAGTACTTGCCCAGCTGGAAGCAGGAAAAGGCTTTTGTTTCCAATTATTTTATTAAATTGATATCTAAGCATTGTTGTTGCAATGTTGGGATGAAAGGCTAAACCCCCATTTTCTGAATTCCCCTAACACCCTTAGGAAAGCATCATAAAAACATACATTTGTTGAAATAGATCCATTATCATCCTTGGCCTCTTCCCAAACCTTAAAGAATACTTCATAACACACAAAGAAAACAATTGAAGGATGGTGGCTTCTCCAGAGTTTGGGGTATTTTCACACACACACACACACACACACACACACACACACACACACACACTTGGAAAATGCCCTGGGAAATACCCTGGTGGAACACAATCTACTCCCTTTTAGGTCTGTGTCTACCTCCTTTTATCCCATGGTACCTGAGGCCTGGCACACACTGTGCTCTTATTCCCTACTCCAGTGTGAGTGAGAATATTTGTATGCCAGTAGTATCATCATCACAGCATCAGGGCTACACAGGAAAAAAAACAGAAGGCATGAATCAGATGTGCGTTCCACAAGAGAGATCTTCAGCCCATTACAATTAATGGATTATTTGAGAGGTCTCAACATGGTCAGCTACCAAAAACAACAGAAAACATACCAAACTGATTCAAAATAGAAAAAAATCCCCTACTCACAGACGTTGCTGTCGTTTGTATGGGCCTTCTTATTCTTTGTGTTGTCTTAAGGGATAGGGGAGAATGCAAATAAATTCTTCCAGGCTGGGAAATACAGCAGCCCTCACTGTGGTGAGGGGAGAAGCACTGAGCAGCAGATGTAAACAAATTAGAATCCTGGATTTTCTATGGTTGTATAAAACCAAGAGGCTTAGAAATTTGGAGGTATCAGAGGCTCTCACTCGCTTTACAAACTGAGGTACAGAAAAAGGACTGAGCAGTGGGGTTTCCAAATGCAATAGAAAGGCTTAGTTTTACCTGCTTTGAAACTCTAGAAGGAAAAGCTACAAAATCAAGACAAACATCTGATGGGGCAAGAAGAGCATTCAGTATCAGAAGTCCTGAAGGGACTGAGAATTATAAGCGTTCTCTCCCTGGAATCAGATGCGCCAGAGAGAGGTGGATGAACATTATCATTCTTGTTCACAAAGAGCTCTTAAGGAACTACAACCCCTTACAGAGGTGAGCACTGAGAATGGAATCCCAGGGGAGGGTTGGGGAAAGCTGATTCCAAGAGTGAGCTCAGACTGTTGAGATCAGAATGCTTGTCTAACCCTGTTTTAAAGAGACCATACATGGCTAGGATTACAGCCTCAGGATTGATTTGCTCACAGCCACAGTCTTGGCCATGGTCATCAAATGAGCCTCAGCCTCAGGACCTGGACCTCAGCAGGGCAGTGGGCATTATGTAACTCTGTGGAAGAAGCTTGGGCTGCTCCACAGGGGACAAATGGGAGGAAAAAATATCCAATCCACCCTGGGAATTCTGCATTGAAGGAGAAACCCGCTCTGAAACAGAAGAGCCCTTCTAAATTCCTAAAAGAATTTCTACAATACTGTCTGACCCAGAATAAACCAAGAGCAATGGCCTAGGTCTAAGCTTTGGGAACCCTCAATCCCTAGATGGCTTGAAACTGTGTCAGGCTCACAGTACCTGCTAGAGGGAATCACAAGATGAAAAGCAGCATGAGAAATGGAAGGAAAGTCAATTTTGATATGGGACTGCCATGCTCTAACTTTGGACCTGCCACCAAGACATCATGTGACTCTGGACACATTACTTCACCTCTCCAGGGACTAGATTTGTTCTTCTAAAATGAGGGTGATAAGTGACCATTAAGGTAACTTTATTGTATAACATGTTATTGTTTTATAAAGTAAAAATGTGAAAACACGCCTTTTTTAGAATGGACTTGATGAACTAGATGTACTAGGCACATCAATGCATTTAAAAACCATATTCTTTCTTCATCCTACGCACCCTTGCCCCTGAACTGGAGTACAGAAGAGCCACGCATTCATCTTTATTATATAGAGTGTTAGCTTCTGCAATCAGCACATAAGGCAAAATCTCATGTTGCAAAAATAACCATTGAAAAGCACTTTAAGTTGTCCACAATGAACAATATAGGTAATTTTTTAAAGATTTTACTTATTTATTTTTAGAGAAAGGGGGATGGAGGGAGAAAAGGAAGGAGAAGAACATCAATCGGTTGCCTCTCGAATGCCCTCAACCAGGGAACTAGACCACAACTCAGGCATGTGCCTTGACTGGGAATCAAACCATAAACCCTTAGTTGCAGGACTGATGCTCAACCCACTGAGCCACAACAGTCAGGGCTACAGGTAATTTTATATATACAAGTAGGGACCCACAAAAAATGGAATTTATTTATTAAAAATTGTGTATTTATTCTTACATGTTTAAACTTCAGTCACCTGCAAAGTACTCTCCATTTGACACTATGCACCTATTAAGACGTTTTCCCCACTGTTTAAAACAATTTTCAAACTCATCAATTTTCATGCCTTTTAGCGTTTCTGCCATATTTTTGTTTCACCTCTTCCACATTGGCAAAATCTTTTCCTTTGAGGACTTTTCACCTGGGGAAACAAACAAACAAAAAGATCATTCGGGGTGAGATAGGGTGAATAGGGAGGATGGGGCACAGGGGTCATGCTGTTTTTGGTCAAAAACTTCTCTGAATACTCAGTGAGGTGTGGGCAGGTGCACTTGTAAATCACCCATTCATGAAATGGACAAATGCGTTGAAAGTCTTCAAAATAAAAATCACTGAAGTCAAATGCACCCTTTCACAACAATCCCAGCTGGGCACTGATACAGATGGGTTCTTCGGACACTCATTTAGCAGGGGAAGCCTATACTACATGGGGCCCACCCTCCAAAAGATAATTCTGGGTTTTGGGGGTTCCCTCTCATATACTTGAAACCCTTATACAGTAATATAAATTTCTATATGTTCATATAAAGTTTCCAGTGGAAGGGAATATTTAATAAAGAGTAAATGCAAAATAGAATTTTAAGTATGTTAAATTAGGAGATAGACTGACTAACATGGAAGAATGTAGCAGTGTATATAGTTGAACTTACACAAGTTAAATGCCTGTGGAACAGGTTTATTAAACAGGCTAAACCTGACTGGGTATAAACAGGAAATGGCTGTATTTTTTTTTACTATTGCCTTCAACTTTATTACATCAAACCAGTTTCCCTGCCTCTTGAAAACATCTTAGGTAGATCTCCTTACTTTTAGGCCACTTAAAGAACAAGCCTTGCCCTAGCTGGTGTGGCTCAGTGGATTGAGTGCCAGCCTGTGAACCAAAGGGTTGCCAGTTTGATTCCCAGTGTAGAGCATGTGCCTGGGTTGCAGGCCAGGTTCCCAGCAGGGGCTGCACAAGATGCAACCACATATTGATGTTTCTCTCCCTTTCTCCTTTCCCTCTCTACAAGACAAATAAATAAAATCTTTAAATAAAAAAGACAAGCCCTATTTGGTATTTAAAAATCCATTCTAAGTCAATTTCTTAATCTCATATTCAGTTCAAAGTTTCCTTCCCTTCTCCTCAGAGAACCAAAAAGTTGGTCAATAAGTCATTAATAATTCTTGCCACTCTTTCTATTGCAATGTGGCCTCTTAGCTAAGCTGGAACTACATTCCCTGGAATTCCATTCCTTATATGAGTCTGAGTTTGGGTAAAGCGTAAGAGAAATATGCACTAGAGAAAAGTAAAGGAGCCACCATTTTCATGCTCTGAAGGTAAAGGGCACCAAGCACCACAGAAACTCATATGCATTGCTGCTGATTTATTGGCTCTCTTTGTTAGTGTGGGCAGTACCAAGGCCTGCAGCTCCTTTAGCTCCCACTGGATTTCCTCTTTCCTCTTCTCTAGGTCCTGGGCCAGGCATATGTGCAGCTCTGTAGCAGAGAGTGTCATCTTATCCCACAATGGGATTCCCATTGAGTTTTAGTTTGTCCTCACATGTTCCAATTTGTCCTTTTCCACTTTCCATCCAGGTTCCTTCCCTTCCTGACAAGCCAGCTTGGCAGATCTATAGAGATATTGGCCCCAATACCAGACATAGGAGCAACAGTCCCACCTAGATTTCTCCATCAGGTCCTACAGTGCATAATGTCTAGTCCTTATAACAAATCCCTTATATTTTATCATTTATAGTAACTCTATTCTTCTCATTGAAACCAAGCTGACAGATTCCCTCTTCTTGCACACTTCTGCTTGTTTCTCTGAGATAGATTACAGAAAAGGAGCAATGTCTCATGTTAATGATGCTATCATAGCATGACTGCCATGGCAGACACCAAAGTACTGGCTCTCCTATGAGCTGCAAATGCAAGGGGAGTGAGATCTTTGGATCTTCAGATAGTCCACAGGGACCTCTGGGTACTGGTGACATATACTCTGACTGATCAGTTCTGGTTCCCTCAGCTTTTGCACCTAGAAAAAAATCCTGGAGCCTCTTCTATATTTCCCCTGCCCCCAACAAGCCACCCTTTTGTGCAGGGTCCCTAAAAGGTGTCTCCAGCAATCTTGCCCACAGCCCTGTTGGCCCTTGGGAACTGCATCCTGGCCCACTTTCTAAATGGTAGGAGTACAGTTTTTCCTGATTCCCCTACCCTTGTACTACTCTTGAGGTTGCTCTAGTCAGCCTTTCCCTTCAGACTTCTCCAAGTAATAAGTGAACATCAGGGCCTTTGATCCTGAGCACCCCTAATTCCAGGGGAGGCACATAAACTTCTCCTAAGAGCTGCATCACAGTGCTCTATTCCATCCCAAGAAAATACTGGGAGGGCTGGTGAAAGTACTTACTGTTTCCTTAAATCCAATAAGGGCCAAGTACTCAGGTTTCCTTAAATCTAGTAAGGAAACTTCCTGTTTCCTTAAATCCCTTTCTTGAATTTCTAGTCTCATCTTAATATGCTGCTGGGGGTGATAGTCTCTGAGAGATTTTTGTTCCATTTTAATGAATTATGCATATGTTCTTTGGAAAATGAGGATTTTTATCACATATTATACTTGGCTTTTAGTCTTTGTTTCTATTCAGTATTTTTACCCTATCCATTCAAACCTCAGGTTTGAACAAAACTGTTCGTAAAATTAATAAGAATGGTTTAGTCCATGGTATAATTTTAGGAATCCTAGGAATATCTGCTAGTCCAAATATTTTGTTCCTTCCTTATTTCTATACTTCAGACTTCATCATTAGAAATACATTTCTGAGATTAACAGCTGAAGGAGACAGCCACAGACAGTACATTCCTAGAAGTCTTGAACAGACTGCTGAAGTTCAGACAGGGTCAACAACTGACATCATCAGAGGCAGATCCAAAAAGAAACAGCAGCGGTCTCCTACCATAGAAATTCACACCACAAAGTCAGGAAATCAAGACGGATCAACTTAAGAAGCAGAAGAGAAAAAGAAGAGTCTCACAAAAAATGGGAAGACAAAGAAACACTCCCCAGTTGAAGGGAAAAGAGGAATCCCCAGAAGGAGAACTAAATGAAAGAGAGGCAAGTCAACTATCAGATATTGAGTTCAAAACATCAGTTCTAAGGAAGCTCAATGAGCTCAGTGAGCTCAGGAGAATTACAAAAAACTACAGGGAAACTACGAGGAACTTACTGCAAACTATATCAGCATGAAAAAGGACATAGAGACTATCAAAAAGAGACAAAAGGAAATGAAGAATACAATTTCTGAATTGAAGAACACAGCAGAACGAAATAAAAGCAGCCTAAATGAAGCAGAGAATCGAATCAGCAAGATCGAGGAAAAGTAGAAAACAGCTCCCAGAAAGAGCAAGAAAACGAAAAAAGGCTCAGAAAGAATGAGGAGGCATTGAGGAAAATGCAAGACAACCGGAAACGTAATAATATCCATATAATATGGATACCAAATGGAGAAGAGGATGAGGAAGGGATAGAGAACCTGTTTGAAAAAGTCATGATGGAAAAATTCTCTAATTGGAGGAGAGAAAAAGTCACGCAAGTCCAGGAAGCACAGAAGGTCCCATTCAAGAGGAACCCAATAAGGCCCACTCCAAGACACATCATTATTAAAATGGCAAATATCAAAGACAAACAGAGAATCCTAAAGGCAGCAAGGGAGAAAGAGGTAACAACATATAAGGGAGCTACAATATGGCTAGCATCTGACTTCTCAACAGAAATACTGCAAGCCAGAAAAGAGTGGCAAGAAATATTCCAAGTAATGAAAAGCAAAGGCCTGCAACCAAGACTGCTCTACCCAGTACAGCTCTCAATTAAAATGTAAGGTGAAAAAGCAGGGAAAGCACACAATAGAAGACCCTAAAGTGACCAGTCCCGGGGCGCCCAATGGGTGCGGGTGCTAGACGAGTACGCAAGGTTGGGCGAACAAGTACCCAGGGGGGCTGGAGATCCTGTCGGGCTGGGGATCCTGTCGGGCTGGGAAGCGCGCTCAAGGAGCCGGCAGGAGAGTGCAAACTGATCCACAGAAATAGTGGATCCCTGGCTGAATGATTCACAGAGCTGCCCAAAGCAGAAGTCAGACACAGACAATAGACTTCTGGAAAGCTCAAACAAACGACCTAAGTTCATATAGGGTCAACAACTGACATCATCAGAGGGAGGCCCAGAAAGAAAAGTAAAGGAAAAATAAACAAACAAACAAACAAACAAATAATAAAAAGACCTGCCTACTACCATAGATGATTAATTCACAAAGGTAGGAAATCTAGATGGCCCAATTGAAGCAGAAGCAAAAATAAATAAATAGATTACTTAACACACTCTCACAAAAAAAGGGAAGAAAAGAAGTTCCCCCCAAATGAGTGGAAAAGGGGACTCCCCACAGAGAGAGCTAAATGAAATAGAGGCAAGGGAACTATCAGATATGGAATTCAAAACAATGGTTCTAAGGAAGCTCAATGAGCTCAGCCAGCTCAAAGATAACTATGAGAAACTACAGAGAAACTATCAGGATCTAACACCAAACTATAGCAACCTGGAAAACGACATAGAAACTATCAAGAAGACACAAGATATATGAAGAATATGATTTCTGAATTGAAGAACACAATAGAAGGAATCAAAAGCAGGCTGGATGAAGCCAAGGATCGAATCAGTGAGATGGAGGATAAAGTAGAAAAAAGTTCCCAGAAAGAACAAGAAATGGAAAAAAGACTTAAAAAGAATGAAGAGGCATTTAGGGAAATGCAGGACAACCTGAAACGCAATAATATCCGCATAATAGGGATACGAGAAGGAGAAGAAGAGCAAGGAATAGAGAACCTCTTTGAAAAAGTAATGATGGAAAATTTCCCCAATTTGAGGAGAGAAAGGGTCTCATGGATCCAGGAGGCACAGAGGACCCCACTCAAGAGGGACCCAAGGAGGTCCACTCCAAGACACATCATCATTAAAATGGCAACTATCAGAGACGAAGAGAGAATCATCAAGGCAGCAAGGGAGAAGGAGAAAGCAACATACAAGGGGGCCCCCGATATGCCTAGGAGCTGACTTCTCAAGAGAAACACTACAAGCCAGAAGGGAATGGCAACAAATATTCCAAGTAATGAAAAACAGGGGCCTACAACCAAGGCTTCTCTACCCAGCAAGGCTCTCGATTAAAATAGAAGGGGAAATACGGAGTTTCCCAGACAAAAGACGGCTGAAAGAATACATCTCTACCAAACCAGTACTACAAGATATTCTAAGGGGACTGGTTTAAGCAGATGAAGGAAAAGAGTGTGAAAGAGAAAAACACAGGTACAAAAAGAAAAAATGAATAGGTTTCTATCAGTAATAACTCTCAATGTGAATGGACTAAATGCCTCAATCAAAAGACACAGGATAGCTGAATGGATAAGAATACATGATCCACACATATGCTGTCGCCAAGAGACCCACCTCAGAGCAAAAGGCCTACACACATTGAAAGTAAAGGGATGGAAAAAAATGTTCCAAGCAAATGGACAAGAGAAGAAAGCAGGGGTTGCAATACTTATATGAGACAAAATAGATTTCAAAAACAAAGGCCATAAAAAGAGACCCAGAGGAACACTTTATAATACTTAAAGGAAGAATCTATCAAGAAGACATAAACATTGTAAACTTATATGCACCCAACATAGGAGCACCCATATGTATAACAAAAATATTGGACGACATCAAGAAGGATATAGACAGCAACACACTGATAGTAGGGGATTTCAACACCCCACTGTCAAAAATGGACAGGCCTTACAAACAAAACATCAACAAGGATATTGTGGAGCTGAATGATGCCCTGAATCAAATAGACTTAACTGACATATATAGAACCTTACATCTCAAAGAAGCAAAATACACATACTTTTCAAATGCTCATGGCAGTTTTTCAAAGATAGACCACATGATAGGACACAAAGCAAGCCTCACCAAATTCAGGGAAATTGAAATAATTCCAAACTTTTTCTTGGACCACGAGGGCTAGAAACTTGATATCAACCTCAAAGAGAAAGTTCAAAAATTTGCAAATTCATGGAAACTGAACAGTAGACTATTAAACAATGAATGGGTCAATAATGAGATAGAGAAGAAATCAAAAAATTTCTGGAAACAAATGAAAATGCACAAACAATCCAAAACCTATGGGACACAGCAAAGGCAGTCCTGAGAGGGAAGTTCATAGCAATACAGGCTTACCTAAAAGAGATAGAAACATTTCAAATATAAGACCTAACACTACGACTTTAAGAACTGGAGAAACAACAACAAATAAATCCCAGAGCAAGTAGAAGGAAAGAAATAGTTGAGATGAAAGCAGAATTGAATGACAGAGATGAAAAGAACAATTCAAAGGATCAATCAATCCAGGACCTGGTTCTTTGAAAAGATAAATAAAATTGAGAAGCCTTGAAGCAGACTCATCAAGAAAAAAAGGGAGAGGACCGAAATCAATAATATCAGAAATGAAAGAGGAGAAATAACAACTGATACCACAGAAATACAAAGGATTGTCAAAAACTACTAGGAACAATTATATTCCAAGAAATTTGAAAACCTTGCTGAAATGGACAAATTTCTAGAAAAGTATAATCTTCCAACACTGAAGGAGGAAGAAGCAGACAGCTTGAACAGACTGATAACAGCTGGGGAAATTGAAGCAGTCATCAAGAAACTACCAAAACACCAAAGCCCTGGGCCAGATGGTTTCACAGGAGCATTTTACAAAACATTTAAGGAAGAGCTAACCCCTGTCCTTCTCAGACTATTCCAAAAAATCCAAGAGGAGGGAAGACTCCCAGACTCTATTTATGAGGCCAGCATCACCTTAATCCTAAAACCAGATAAAGACACTACAAAGAAAGAAAACTACAGGCCAATTTCGCTGATGAACATAGATGCTAAAATCCTCAACAAAATATTGGCAGACCGCATCCAGCAATACATTAAAAGATTATCCACCATGATAAAGTGGGATTCATCCCAGGCATGCAGGGATGGTTCAATATATACATGTCAATAAACATAATACATCACATAAATAAAAGAAAAGACAAAAACCACCTGATCATCTCAATAGATGCAGAAAAAGCATTTGATAAGGTACAGCACCCATTTATGATCAAAATGGGAATAAATGGTGCATTCCTCAATGTAATAAAGGCAATATATAAAAAACCTACAGCCAACATCATACTCAACGGGCAGAAACTGAAAGCTTTACCAGTAAATCAGGAACACAACAAGGATGTCCACTTTCATCACTTCTTTTCAACATCGTATTGGAAGTCCTAGCCACAATGGTCAGATAATAAAAAGGAATAAAAGGCATGCAAAAAGCAAAGGAGAAACTAAAATTATCATTGATTGCAGATGACATGAGAGTGTACATAGAAAACCCTGTATGCTCCACCAAAAAACTCCTCAACCTAATAAGTGAATTTGGCAAAACATCAGGATACAAAGTCAATATTCAAAAATCAAAGGCATTTTTGTACACCAGCAATGTAATAGAAGAAGAAGAAATCAGAAAAAAAATACCATTTGATATAGCAACAAGAAAAATAAAGTACCTAGGAATAAATTTAACCAAGGAGGTAAAAGACCTGTTTGCAGAAAACTATAAAATATTGAAGAAAGAAATTAAGGAAGACACAAATAAATGGAATCATATACCGTTTTCATGGATTGGAAGAATTAATGTCATCAAAATGTCCATACTACCCAAAGCAATTTATAGATTCAATGCAATCTCTATTAAGATACCAATGACGTATTTCACAGAAATAGGACAGACATTTCAAAAATTTATATGGAACCATAAACGACCCCGAATAGTCACAGCAATTTTAAGAAAGAAAAACATAGTACGAGGGATCACAATACCGGACATCAAACTCTACTACAAAGCCACCATACTCAAAACAGTCTGGTACTGGCACAAGAGCAGACCCATAGACCAGTGGAACAGAATAGAAAGCCCAGAAATACGCCCAGGTCTATATGGGCATCTAATATTTGACCAAGGGGGCAGGAGCATAAAGTGGAGCAATAATAGCCTCTTCAACAAATGGTGTTGGGAGAGCTGGATGGCTACATGCAAAAAATTGAAATTTGATCATCAGCTGACACCATACACAAAAATAAACTCAAGATGGATAAAAGACTTAAATATACGTCACAACACCATGAAAATTCTAGAGGAGAACATTGGCAGGAAACTCTCAGATATCCCACGCAGCAATTTTTTCACCAATATGTCTCCTATAGCAAAGGACATAAAGGAAAGAATAAACAAGTGGGACCTCATCAAAACAAGAAGCTTCTGCATGGCTAAAATAAACAGCAGCAAAATGAAAAGGGAGTGAACCATATGGGAAAATATATTTGCTAATGATACATCAGATAGAGGTTTGATCTCGAAAATATGTAAAGAACTCACTCGACTCCACTCCAAGAAGACAAAGGATCCAATCAAAAAATGGGCAAAGGACCTGGGCACACGCTTTTCCAAGGAAGAGATACAGAGGGCCTAGAGACATTTGAAAGGATGCTCGGCATCACTAGCCATCAGAGAAATGAAGATCAAAACCACTATGAGGTACCACCTCACACTGGTCAGAACGGCCATCATAAACAGATCAACAAACAACAAGTGCTGGTGAGGCTGTGGAGAAAAGGGAACCCTAGTACACTATTGGTGGGAATGCAGACTGGTGCAGCCATTGTGGAAGGCAGTGTGGAATTTCCTCAAAACGCTGAAAATGGAACTGCCTTTTGATCCAGTGAGTCCCCTGCTGGCACTATACACTAAGAATTCCAAATACCAATTCAGAAGAACCTATGCACCCCAATGTTCATAGCAGTACAATTTACAATAGCTAAGTGTTGGAAGCAACCTAAATGCCCATCAATAGATGATTGGATCAAAAAACTGTGGTACATTTACATAATGGAACACTACTCAGCAGAAAGAAAAAAAAAGAACTACTACACTTCACTATAGCATGGATGGAACTAGAGAGCATTATCCTAAGTGAAATCAGTCAGGGGGCGAAAGACCAATACCATATGATCTCACCTATAAGCGGAACCTAAGCAACAATACAAAGATGCAAGGAAAATAAGACCAGCAATATTGAAAGTAAAAGAAACCATCAGAGACAAGAGGGAAGGAGGGAGGGGTGGGTGGGGGAAAAGGAGGGGAAGGGGAAAGTCAAGGAACATATAGCAAGGACTCATGGACAAAACCAAAGGGGCAGAGCTGAGGGAGGGAAGGAGGGAGGGGGCAAGGGAAAATGGTGGGGGGTAGGCAGAGACACATGTATTTGAAAAAATAAATAAATAAATAAATAAATAAATAAATAAATAAATAAATAAATAAGTAATGAAATGTGTTTTTAAGTCTGTGGCTACCGGCATGATCACCTCCTTCACCCACTCACCCTTCCAGCAGCCTGTGCCATGATCTTAATCAAAATCCAATAATAATGTTGGTATCTACTGAGGTATATCCCAGGGCACAATTCCCATCCCTCTAAATAACTCTCTTTTGTGATAACCAATAATAAAAGATCATCTCATCTGTGTTTCTTGGACTAAAAAATGAGTTTAAATGCAAGGCTTCTTGTTATTTGAGTCATATTATGCTTTGTTTTTTCAATAACTAAGGCACATCTATAATTGAAACATGCAAGAAAACAGTTACAAGGATTTTATATTCAGTGCAGAGATAGAGCCTTACATCTAATTTAAACTGTGCCATCAACTTTCTGTGTGATGCAATTTCCCTTCCCTTGGTCTCTGATTTCGCACCTGAAAATGCAGGGATTAGCCTGGGTGATCTGTAAAGTCTCTTTTCAGCATAATCACTTGCATTTCTATACAATAAAAACTAAGACAGAGGATTCAGGATACTAATGGCAGCATAGTGCTTGGCACTTAATTAAAAATAATTTAGCCCTTTCAATATGATGTACACCATCTCATTTAATCCTCCCACCAACCTTGTGAAGAAGACATTGTTATCCTCATTATTCTGGTCACTACTGAAGCATGAAACATTTTAAATAGCAAAAAATAATGTAATAAGTATTATAAATATATAAATAATGATAATAGGGTATTAAAATACTTTTATTTAAAACAAAATTATATCTCAAAGCTTTTCTGGATCAGGAATTTAGGAGGGTCACTTGGGTTGTCTGGCTCAGGGTCTTTCATGCAGATGCAGTCAGACAGTGACTAAAGATAGAACTGCAGGAGGCTGGAGCAGCTGGTGTGGACTGAGCATCCTCTCTGTTCATGTACACTTGATGCTCATTATTTGAGGTAGTTATGTTTTTTTTTATTTTATTTTAATTTATTTTTTCAAATACATTTGTCTCTGCCTCCCCCCACCACTTTCCCTTGCCCCCTCCAAACCATTGCTCCTGGGAGAAATACAGGATTATGTTCCTGCAAGTTCTTTGGTCACATTATTTTCAACAACCAATCAATACATGACCTTGTTTCATGTGTGTTTTTGTATAAAGACACTCTATTTAAAATATATTATTGGTTCATTAATATTGAACTCACAACCAACAACAGCACTGTTACTCATGCCTGAATGGAGCTTATCTAGCACACGCATTTTCTCTGTAAGGCACACCACAGCCTTCTTGCACTTAAGAACGTTAGACAGCACTTCAGCACTATACCTGGGGGCCATTTTAAACAATGAAACCACCAACAAAATGCACAAAAACAAAAAACCATGGCACTAAATAGCAAAAACGATGCTTGTATACAGTATGAGAGCCGAAAAAGATGGCAGAGCATCATTTTGTTCAACCTCAGCTGGAAACATGTACATCAGGTTACTCAAATTATTTGCCACTATATGCATGTCTCCAAGTGATCACAAAGCACTGTGAACATCGATTTTGTGCTACAATAAATTTTGGCAAGGAGATTCACCAATACAAAATTTGCACATAGTGAGGATCGAAAGTACTTTCAGAGCATCTCAGTGTGGTTTCTCACATGAGCTCATTTGGACTTACTCACAACATGGTGGGTTCTGGGCAGCCAGAGAGCTTACATAGCAGCCTGTGGCTCCAGCATGAGTGTTCCAGCAAGCAAAGTAGAAGCCACTTCACCTTGTCTGACCTACCCTCTGAAGACATGCAGCATTATTTCTATTGAAATGGTTACAAGCAAGTAACAAAGCTATCCAGACTCAAAGGCAAGGAACATAGACCCCACCTTCTGAGGGGAAATGGAAAGGTTCTAGGGAAAAAAAAGTAGGATGGGAGAAATTGTTGTGGCCATCTTTGGAGATTTTAATTTGCTATATCTATTTTATAGATGAGGAAAATGAGGTTCAGAAAATCAAATAACCTGCTCAATTACCTACAGTTAACATGTTGTGGACCCAGAATTTGAACCTAGACTACTCTGACTCCAAAGCCTGTACCCTAATCACTCTGAATCCTATTCCTTGTAGCATCCCTCTGGTTTATAATCTATAGTTTCAACACAGTGCAAGCAAAAACTGGACATCAGTTGTGCAGCTGAACAAAGGACTTGATGTCACATGTAATTTTAGGAAGAACCTGTAGAAGGGAAAGGAAGTTGCTTGGCAACTGCTATTGGAGAGCTTGATCAAAGCATGAAGTTAAATACAATATGAAGAAATCAAGGAAAATAAAATAAAGGTCGAGTAAAGCAAGGATTTATCTTAGGCACAGCATGAAGAAGAGATAAAAGAGAAATGACAAGTCCTGAGCCTCATGGACAGAAGTACATTAGGACTTGGACACCGGAGGCAGCACAGACACCCACAGGATTGCTGGTGAGCACAGAACAATCTCCAGCAGGGTCAGGGAATTCTATTACAACACAAACCCCTCTTTTAACCCATTATTTGAGAGGTAAGGTCTGGTTCTGGAAGCCCCAGAATAAGCTATGGTATGGAATTCAGGGTCTGTCAGAAACATGAAGAAACATGTTGCTTATAAAATGGGAGAGGTGAGGTATCTGCTTCTTGGTGAAACAAGAGTTATACAAGCAAGCACTGTGTTGTCTAATGGCAACTTAACCCCAGTTCAAACAAAGCAGCCTGTTGATGATAGGACAAGCCAGTGATCATTACCACAGTGAACAGTGAAAATACCTAATAGAATTTCTCCTATGAAAATGATTATTTGAACATTCACATGATACTACCATTTGTTAGGCACTTAAATGTAGGTTTGTCTCAACTAAGTGTCTCAGAATGAAAGGACTCTAATCCTCAGTGGAAACCTGGAAACAAAACCTTTGATGAGGGGCTCTGTGGAAGCTATCCTCATGATGATAATTCTCCCTGAGTTTTAGAGCCCCCACAGCTCTTATTGGCTGACCAAAACCCATTCTTTTCTTCTTGCTGATTATTCTAATTCTCTATTGCTGTGCAACAATGTACCAAATGTAGTGGCTTAATAACAATTCGATTTTGTGAGTCAGGACCTCAGGAAGGGCTTGTCTAAACAGTAGTTGATTGATGTTTCTCATGTGGTTGCAAATACCAGCTGAGGTTGTATTCATCTGAAGACTCAAATGGGCTGGATGTCCAATTTGGTGCATGCATAGGGCAGTCTTTGTTACCAGATGGTCAGGAGCTGAGCTAGGGCTGAAGACTAGAGTGCCTATATGCAACCCCTCCAGAACACTTATGTCAGGATGGTCACATTTCTATGGTCAAGATAGCTAATAGTTTCTCCCAGAGTGTCTAAAGAGAGTCAAGCAGGGGCTGTAAGGCCTTAAGTGATCTAGCCTTGGAAGTCACTTCCACCATATTCTATTAGTAGACATAATAATGAGCAATCCGATTCAAGGAGAGAGTCAAGACCTCACCTCTTGAAGACAAGACTGTTGAAAAATTTGAAGGCTATTTTTTAAATTTATTTATTTATTTTTATTTTTCAACTATAGTTTATATTCAATATATTCTGTATTAGTATACAGATGTAAAACAAAGTGGTTAGAAAAAATCATGTACTTTATAGAGTGATTGCACTGCTGCTTCAAGTACCCACCTGGACCCATGCATAGTTATCACAATATTATTGACTATATATGCCCCATGCTGTAATCTACATCTCTGTGACTATTCTGTAACCACCAATTTGTATTGCTTAATGCTCTAACCCTTTTCCCCCAACCTGAAAGACATATTTTAAACTACTTATTATAGGTTGGATTGTGTCTCCCCATTAAAACATTGAAATCCTAAACCCTAGTACCTGTGAATGTGTAATCATTTGTAAGTAGTCTTTGTGGATGATCAGGATAACATGAGGTCATTAAGGCAGGCCTATTTCACCTAATCCGATATGACTATGTCCATATAAAAAAGGGAAATTTAAACACTGAGATACACACATAGGAAGAATGCTATGTGAAGATGAAGGCAGACATCAAGGTGATGCCATGGATCAAGTCAAGGAATGCCAAAGATTGTCAACTAACCACCAAAAGCCATGACAGAGGCATAGGACAGAGCCTACACTCACAGCCCTCAAAAGGAACCTGCCCTGCCAATACCTTGATCTCAAACTTCTGCCCCCCAGAATGGTGGGAAAATGAATTCCTGTTGTTTAAGTAACCTGATTTGTGGTACTTTATTACAGCAGTTTTAGAAAACAAAGACACTACCAGGACTTCCAGTCAGCATGATGGAATAGGCAAACACGGTTCACCCCCTGGCACACCCACATAAAACTTACAACTAAATTATAGAATAAACATCTCTCAGGACCTTCAGAAATCAAGTTGAATATAAGTCTGACAACTACAGAATTAAAGAAACCACACCATCCATACTGGTAGGAAGGGCAGAGATGTAAAAGAAGCTGGCTCCACATCCATATATGGTGAACAAAAATTTGGGAGGGATATCTCTAGAGGAAGGTATCCCAGCCCCATACAAGGGCCCCCGCCAAGGGTTCCAGTACCAGGAAAGTAAAGCCCCATAACATCTGGCTGCAAAAACCAGCAGGGATTGAGTCAGTGGAAGAAACTTCTGGAGTTCCGAGCAGTTCCTCTTAAAAAACCCATACATGGACTTACTCAGACTCACTCCCTTTGAGCTCCAGCACTGGGGTAGCAGCTAGAAAGGCACCAGTGGCATACAGCGAGAACCTGACGTGTCTGGCTTAAGACAAGAGATCTGGGGGGCAGCTTTCTCCCAGACAGAAAGGTGGACAGAGGCTATTGTCCCTTTTGTGAAGCTTCCCCCCAGAGAGCCACAGAGCCAGCAGGCAAATGCCATATCTCAGGCTCCATCAACCCGGCTAACACTGTTTTCCCTGCCCTGGAGATGCCCTGAAACTCTGCCACACCCAAGTTACAGACCCACCCAAGCTGTTAACAGTGACTTTTCCATATGAATGGCTGGTCTTGGCTCATGCTTCACAACTTACTAAATTTTCTTAAGTACGCAATAGGTAGCCTCAGTGAGCCCCCAGCCACTGTATCTCTTGCTAAGTAGCTCCAGGCCTGATACTGGCAGCAGCCAACATAGATTTACAGCTTAGCTTCACCTGGGAACCTCCAAGCCCAGCACAAGTAGCAGACATCTCAGATTGCTTTATAGCCCAGGCAGAACACAGGTGGAAGCTGACCTTGGCCTGCATCACCCAGGAAAACCCAGAGATTGCATACCCAATGGAAAGCTACAGCAACTATACACCATATCAGAGCACCACAATCCTGCCCTTACACAGGAAGGTGATCCTACATGGAGAGCAGAGGTTGGTGGTCAGTGGTCACAGCCAGTCCTCACAACTGACTGGCCTGGGTAAATACCTCCCATTGACCTGTTAAAAGCAATAAAGGCTGAACTATAAGAGAAAGGGTGTACTCAGCCTACACAAAGGGCACAACTTGAGTACCCAGCTTGGGCGATAGGGGAGGCTAGGCCACGGGACCATACAGAACACCTACTACATTAGGCCACACTACCAAGACAGGGAGTCATAGCAGCTCTACATAATACATAGAAACAAACACAGGGAGGCTGCCAAAATGAGGAGACAAAGAAACATGGCCCAAATGAAAGAACAAATCAACACTCCAGAAAAAGAGCTAAATAAAATGGAGATAAGCAATCTATCAGATGCAAAGTTCAAAACACTGGTTATAAGGATGCTCAAGGAATTTAGCGAGGGCCTCAACAGCATAAAAAAGACCCAGTCAGAAATGAAAGATACACTAATGAAAATAAAGAACAATTTACAGGAATATAACAGTAGAGTGGATGAAACCAAGAACCAAAGCAATGCTTTGGAACATAAGGAAGCAAAAACAACCAATCAGAACAACAAGAAAAACGAACCAAAAAAAAAACCCAGGATAGTGTAAGCAACCTGTGAGACAACTTAAGCATTCCAATATTCGCATGATAGGGGCACCAGAAGAAGAGAAAGAGCAAGAAGTTGGAAATCTATTTGAAAAAAAAAAAATGAAAGAAAGCTTCCTTAATTTGGTGAAGGAAATAGACATGCAAGTCAGGAAGCACAGAGAGTCCCAACCAAGATAGATGCAGAGGCCCACTCAAGGATGCATAACAATCAAAATGTCAAAGCTTAACAATCAAGAAAGAATTTTAAAAGCAGCAAGAGAAGTTAGTTTACCTACAGAGGAGTTCCCATAAGACTTTCAGTTGATTTCTCAAAAGAAACTTTGCAGGCTAGAAGGGATTGGCAAGCAATATTTGAAGTCATGAAAAGTAGGGACCTACAGCCAAGATTGCTCTACCCAGCAAAGCTACCATTTAGAAGCCAAGGGCAGTAAAGAGCTTCCCAGACAGACAAACAAACAAACAAACAAACTAAAGGAGTTCATCATCACCGAACCATTATTATATGAAATGTTAAAGGGACTTATTTAAGAAAAAGAAGATCAAAACTATGAACAATAAAATGGCAATAAATACCTATTTATCAACAATTGAATCTAAAAAACAAATTAAGGAAACAAGAACAGAGACAGAGTCATGGATATAGAGAGTGTTTTGATGATTGCCAGATGAAGAAAGTTTGGGAGAATGGGGGAAAATGTGAGGGGATTCAGAAGTACAAATAGGTAGTTACAAAATAGCCATGGGATGTAAAGTGCTGTTTAAGAAATGGAGTAGCCAAAGAACTTCTGTGCATGACCCATGGACATGGACAATGTTGGGGGGATTGCCTGAAGGAGAGGGGGTGCTGGGTGGAGGGGACCAAAGGGGGGAAATTTGGACAATTGTAATAACATAATCAATAAACTATAATTTAAAAAAGAAAACTAATACACTCCCATATTAGTTAAAAGAACCCTGATTACGTTTGAAAAGACAAGCCCTGGGGAAAGCATATGCATTCCCAGACTCCCCTGCTGCTTAGAGATAACATTATAACAGTGATCTGCAGAGATTTCTGGAAATCCTTGTTTACTCAATAAAAGGTCACGCTTTCCTCTCTCCATTTCTCTTTACTATTGCCTATAATGTGGACATGAGGTATAAGCACAGATTAGCCTTCTTGCAGTTATGAGAACATAGCAGATCCAGAAGGTGGAAAGAGTCTGAGTCACTGAGGGCAGTCCTCTCAGTTCAACAAACAGGTCACCATTGATAAAGTATACCTTGTGCAACAGGCACCATGCTGGGTGCTATGAGAAGTGTCCCCTATCTGCCTCTAATGATCTTTCTTAACCTCAGTGCACATCATTTCAACTTAATGAGATAAATGCAAGCATAAGATATGTATGTGATGTCATGAACTCCCCTGGGGAAGCGTCCTACCCATCCTGTCAGGAGAGCTTTCCTCAGGCAGGAACCAAGGGATGTGTGACCTTAAAAGTCTCTGTCAGCCTCTGGGGAGCTGAGATCCAGGGGAATGTCCACCTCTCCCTCAACAAGAAACACACAACTTCCTGAGGTATCAGATAGTTGTACCAAGGCTCTCTGAAGTGCCAGATTGCTGAGCTCAGTGTGGCTGAGACGCAGTTTTCATGGCAGCCACCGCCTCAGGACTCCTAGCAATGGAAGCCTCCCAGGATGTCTTGGGAGACACTTCAGGCTGCTGTGGAGTAGCCAAGCTTCCACTTCTCTCAAGAGGGCTAATCAATGGAAAACTGAAAGAAGCCACACCATGGATAAAACCAAGCAGGCCCAAAACCAGGTTGCTAACCTCCTTTCAGCTATGAAACCCTGCAATTTGACCAATTCTCATAATCATCTCATTTCTGATAATCACCAAATCCCTAAGGTCAGAAGTCAGTGCAACTACAGCAGCATAGCTTCCAGGGTCTTCTACAGAAAGTTAGGGGGACACTGATCTGAACCAGGTCCAGCACTCTTCATGCCACAGGTAATCCAGTCAGATTATCAGTGTGGTCCTAAGTAGTCTGACAAAGGAAGCCACTTGAGAAAGTACACCATCACTCCCAGCCCTTCCTGAACTTCCACCAGTCCAAGGAGAAACCAAAGAGAATGAGCACAACTAGTTTCAGAGGCAACAGCTTACCAGAATATATGGAAGAACTCTGCTCATCATTTCTCTTTCATAACTCTTACCTCCCTTTGAGAATAATCATAAATGACTTTCTCATAATATTAGGAGAGGAATGAACATGGGTTTCTGTTGTCCCTTGGCCAAAGAGTATAAAGATAGTGAAGTCAGAGCAAGATCAAATGTCAGCCAAACAGAATCATCTTCAAATTTCTATTTTTATGGCCTTGCACAAGTTACCAAAACTCTCTGAGCCACAATTTCTCATCTATAAGATGAAGTAATAATACCTAACCACTATAGTTGTTGAGAGGGTCAAAATTTTTGAAAGTGTGCACAGTAATTAACACACCACCTGGCACATAGCAGGAAGTATTCAACAACCAGTGGTCTCCTTCTCTCCCTCTCTTATCATGCTGTGATTTCCAAAGTCCTCCGAGAAAAGAAGCAATGGGGGACTAAAGGTGCCCTTTCATGTCCCTTAAAGAGTGAGGTTCATGATGTCTCTTTTATGTCTCTCATGGCACCTGCCACAGGGCTAACTGATGGTATATGCCACAAAACATTGTAATAAGAGTTAAGAAGAGTGGCAGGACTGCCCACACAGCTTGGCTCAGTGGATTGGGCATCATTCCATAAAGCAAAAGATTGCCAGTTCAATTTCCAGTCAGGGTATATGCCTGGGTTGCAGGCCAGGTCCCCAGTTGGGGGTATGTGAGAGGCAACTAACTGATGTTTCTCTCCCTCTCTTTCTCTCCCCCGAAAATAAATAAATAAAATGTTCTTTTAATTATTTTGGGGTTTTTTATCTTTTTATTATTTATTTATAAATCATGTTTATTCTCTTACAGTTGTCTCAATTTTCCCCCTTTCCCCCTCTCCACCCACCCCACCTCACCCCCACACCCACAGTCAATTCCCACACTGTTGTCCATGTCCATGGGTCATTCATACATGTTCTTTGTCTAGTCCCTTCCCCTTCTTTCCACCATTGTCCTCTTTCCCCATCCCCTCTTGTCACTTTCAGTCTGCTCCATGTTTCTATGCCTCTGGTTTATTTTCTTCATTAGTTTATTTTGTTGAATAAAGTCCACTTAGAGGTGAGATCATATGGTAATTGTCTTTCATCAACTGGCTTATTTCACTTAGCTTAATATTCTCCAGTTCCATCCATGTTGTCACAAGAGGTAGGAGTTCCATCTCTCTCTCTTTCTTAAATGGAGATTGATTTTATTTATTTATTTTTTTAAATGTCAAAGTTAATTATAAAATATTTTTTAAAAATTTAAAACCATTATAAAGTCTCAGCAATTCAACCAACATGACACCAGCACAGAAATGACCAATTAGATCAATGAAATATAATGAGCATTCTAGAGACAAATGTATACATCTGTCGAACAGTATAATATATTATTAAGTTGATATTTCAAATCAATGGGTAAAATGAGGCTTATTCAACAAATAAGGTGCATGGACCACTATTACTTGAAATAAAACAAATATAGAGCCCTATTTCACACATTATACAAGAAATATTCAGGTGAGTTAAAAATCAATATGTAGAATCTAAAGAGTTTTAGAAGAAAATAGAACTAATATTTTTTCATGACCTGAAGTAAAATATTCAACCCCAGGAGCTATAAAGTAAATATCATCAATATGACTATATTAAACATTTAACTATATAGTAATATACATATAAAAAAGTTAAAGGACAAGGAATAGAATAGAAAAGTATTTGTAACACATCTAAAACATAGTTAATAGGCTTTTTGTTTCTTGGAGGTTTTTTAGGGAAAAAAGTTCTACAAACCTTTAATCAATAAATAGGTAAACAATACCAAAAAGTCATTTAAAGCTTTTTTAAAAAATAATAGAAATAGGCAAGAAGTATACAAAAACAAGTTTAATTTCAACAAATAGTAAAGGAACAATTAAAATAACATCATTGTCACAATCAGATTAATGAGTATTAAAAATATTGGTGATATCAGGTATTGGCAACTCTGAAACGAACTTGGTAGTCACAGAAACATTTTTTCTTCATCTTAAAGCAGTCCCTTTAGCACATTTTGCAGTGCTGGTTTGGTAGAATTGTGTTCTTTTAACCTTCTTTTTTCTGGGAAACTCCTTATTTCACCTTCCATTTTAAGTGAGAGCCTTGCTGGGTAGAGCAGTGTTGGTTGCAGGCCTTTGCTTTTCATGACTTGGAATATTTCTTGCCATTCCCTTCTGGCTTGCAGTGTTTCAGTTGAGAAGTCAGAAGCTAGCCGTATTGGGACTCCATTATATGTTGCTACCTCTTTCTCCCTTGCTTGCTTTAAGATTCTCTGTTTGTCTTTGATATTTGCCATTTTAATGATGATGTGTCTTGAAGTGGGCCTCATTGGTTTCCTCTTGAATGAGAGCCTCTGTGCTTCCTGGACTTGTGTGACTTTTCCTCTCCTCAAATTAAGGAAGTTTTCCATCATGCCTTTTTCAAACAGGTTCTCTATCCTTTCCTCATCCTCTTCTCCTTCTGGTATCCCTATTATACGGATAGTATTACGTTTCAGGTTGTCCTGTATTTCCCTAAATGCCTCTTCATTCCTTTTGAGTCTTTTTGCATTTTCTTGCTCTTTCTGGGAGCTATTTTTTTACCTTGTCCTCCTGCTCATTGATTCAGTCCTCAGCTTCTCTAGCCTTCTTTTGATTCCTTCTACTGTGTTGTTCAACTCAGAAATGGTATTCTTCATTTCCTCTTGTCTCTTATTGATAGTTTTTATGTCCTTTTTCATGTTGATATAGTTTGCAATAAGTTCCTTGTAGTTTTCCTGTAGTTCTTTGTAATTCTGTGATCACTGAGCTCATTGAGCTTCCTTAGAACTGTTGTTTGGAACTCAATATCTGATAGTTTACTTGCCTCTATTTCATTTAGTTCTCTTTGTGGGGATTACTCCTTTCCTTTCTACTGGGGATTGTTTCTTTATCTTCCCATTATTTGTGAGACTCCTCTTTTGCTTCTGCTTCTTAAATTGATCTGTCTTGATTTCCTGACTTTGCGGTGTGAACTTCTATGGTTGGAGACCAAAATTATTTTTTTAAAAAAGAAGAATGATGGGAGAGAAAAGGGGAAGGACAAGAAAGCGAGTCTCATCAAAATAGCATTTTCCATTAAAAGAACATTTTTTAAGCTGGAATAAAACCAGTGGTGCAGTGAGCTAGCAATAAAAGTCAGTTCTCCCTGGCATGCTGAACAAATCCAATATTGTCCCCAAGGCAGGGTTTTTATGAGAGAGAACTGCAGCATCCCCCAGACTTGGAAGGAAAGTGAGCACAGGGCAATGTCGGGCATCCTGGAAAAGGAACCTCAAACCCATTCACACCCCTACATGTCCTCACTAGGCCCTGTTGAGTCTTCCTCTGCTAAACATCTCTGCTCTCTCTTTTTTCAACTTACAGTTATTTTTAAATAAAAATTATATAAATAGTATATGTTTCTTAAGCTTGCTTTTATATTTTTTTCAGTTTCATTGAGATCGAATTGATATATAACACTGTATAATTTTTAGGTGTATAACATAATGATTTGATATCTGTATATTTTGTGAAATGATCACCACCATAAGTTAACATTCATCTCACATAGTTGCAATTTTTTTCTTTCAATGAGCAGCACAATTTACAATATCCAAGTATTGGAAGCAACATAAATGCCCATCAGTAGATGAGTGGATAAAAAAACTATGGTACATTTACATAATGGAATACTATGCAGCAGAAAGAAAAAAAGAACTACTACACTTCGCGACAGCATGGATGGAACTAGAGAGAATTATGCTAAGCGAAATAAGCCAGGGGGTGAAAGACAAATGCCATATGATCTCACCTATAAGAGGAACCTAACCAACAAAACAAAGAAGCAAGGAAAATATAACCAGAAACATTGAAAGAAAAAAGAAACCAACAGAGTCAAGAGGGAAGAAGGGAGGGGTGGGTGGAGAAAGAGAAGGGAAGGGAAGAGAAGGGTGAAGTCAAGGAACATATAGCAAGGACTCATGGACAAAGCCAAAGTGGGGAAGGATTGAGGGAGGGTGGTGGGGGAGGGGGGCAGGGGAAAGTGGTGGTGAGAAGGTGGAGACAAATGTAATTGACCCAAAAATAAATAAATAAATAAAATTTTAAAAAAAGATCTACCTTCTCAGCAACTTTCAAGTATACAATGCAGTATTTGTGAATCTTAGTCACCATGCTGTATATTACATCTCCAGAACTTATTCACCTTGTAACTGGCAGTTTCTGCATCTTCACCACCATACTCACCCCTCTCTCTTATACTTGATTCCCTCCCTTATAACTGTCACTATCAGCATCTCAGCTGTTCCCATTTTGCCTCTCTACCTTTGAGTACCTCTGCCTAGGCTGCCACCCCTGCTTTCTCAAGTTTATTGTCCCAATGACAACCATTGGCCTTCCAAAGAGACAGGACATGTCAAACCACCCACATTTTATAAGATTTTTTAAATAAAAAAAATGCAATGTGTAATCATCATTCAAAATTGAAAACTAGTTCCATCCATGCTGTCGCGAAGTTTAGTAGTTCTTTTTTTCTTTCTGCTGCGTAGTATTCCATTGTGCAAATGTACCATAATGTTTTGATCCAATCATCTACTGATGGGAATTTAGTTTGCTTCCAACACTTAGCTATTGTAAATTGTGCTGCTATGAACATTGGGGTGCATAGGTTCTTTTGAATTGGTGTTTTGAACTAGAGAGCATTATGCTAAGTGAAATAAGCCAGGGGGCGAAAGACAAATACCATATGATCTCACCTATAAGCAGAATGTAACCAACAATACAAAGATGCAAGGAAAACAAGACCAGCAACACTGAAAGGAAAAGGAACAAACAGAGACAAGAGCGATGGAGGGAGGGGGGTGGGTTAAAAGGAAGGGAATGGGAGGGTCAGGGAACATGTAGCAAGGTCTCATGGACAAAACCAAAGGGGAAGGATTGAGGGAGGAAGGGGGAGGGGGCAGGGGAAAGTAGTGGGAGGAAGGCAGAGACAAATGTATTTGAAAAAATAAAGAAAATAAATTTTAAAAAATTTAAAAAATTTAAAACTAAAAATAAGCCCCCAAAATTTTCATAGGGCCACTCCATTCAGAAATAAGGATGCTGAGGTGTGTAGAGGCAAAATGACCTTTGCAGGAATACTCAGCCCATCTGTGAAGTGGTAGATCCAGGATTCAATACTAAGCATTCTCCTCTGGAGCTGTGTCCCTTACCACTACACAATACTACCACTGAGACAGAAACAGGATTAAAAAGAAAGTTATAGATCAAATCATAGATCATGGATCAAATACCACTCTCAGAAATTATTATCTTGTTATGTTGGCATAAAAAGCCATGGTAGATTCAGGGAACGGCATTGTCAAACCAACTCTTTCATACAGGAGATGGTGGCACGACCTTTTTGGAAGGTTAAATAGTAGTATGAATTCAAAGGCCTAAAAGGTATTTCTGATCCATTGATCTCATATTACATATTTATGTTCGGAAAATAATTGGAGAAATTTATAAAGACATATGGTATGATTGCTCATAGTGATAGTATCTTAAATAGCAAAAAAAAAAAGACCCATAAAATCTAACCTAAAAATCGAAATATCTACAGTCCTCTGCACATTCCAAATATTTCCATATCTCTGTGTCACCACCTTGCAGTTGCCTCAGCTTGGAATGCCTTTGTCCCACTTCTCTGCATAATAAACTCCTACTTGGCTTTCAAGGCCCAAGGCAAACTTCTTCTCCGTGAATACTTTCGTGGAGCTCCTCAGTTGAAATTTATTACTGCTTTCCCCTGTAGTTCCAGATTTTGTTACCATTGAATTCAATGTCTCTGTTTCATCCTCCCTTATCAGTTTTATCAGTTCCTGGCTCTCATGAAAGGCAGTTTCTGCTCTCGCATGGCCTTATGTATCTAACTACTCCCCACCACCATCCCATGGTCTCCGGCACATAGAGGGTACTCACTGATACTGAATTGAATTTTATGGGCATCATGATTTAGAAAGCACATTCACCTTTGATTTTTACTAAGTTAAAAAAGCAGCAGAATAGTAAAATAGCCATTAAAATTATTTTTTAAAAGCAGCAGAAGTAAATATCTTTGTTCCTATTTTAGAGATAAGGAAATGGAGGCTAAGAATAGAGTTTTTCAAAGGCCACATGACCAATGAGGAATAGATGCAATGATCTCCGCACAACACCAATAACAGAGTACTGGGATGGGGTAGCCCCATAGCAAGCTGCTCAGCCATATTTACTATGGGAAGACTTTATGGCACCCAAGGGGATGGGCAGGACTATCCTAAGGAGCCAGAAGTCTTGAGATTAGTCATGTCTCCACCTCCCATCCTAACTGTCCTTTCTCCTCTCACAACCCTTCAGGGCTGATTCCAAACCCAAATTTCTCCACACTCCATAAGTCGAGCCTGAATTTTTGAAACTGGCCTGAAGTAACTTAACTCATTCCTCACATTCTGAAAAGCTCTCCTGTCTTCCACTTGGACCACTCCTTCCAACATCAATTTGTTTTCTCCAGTCTGCCAACCTTATCCTGTCCCTAGCCTAACTCTAAGCTTTTATTCTCTAGCATGGCCTGAGACACCAGGAAAGCAGAATCATCAGTCCCCAAGCTGAAGGTCAGACCTTGCCCTATGTCAGGGCCTCTCAAATCAGCTCCCCAAAGTATCTCTATGTCAATATACTTGGAGGGTTGCTCCAATGATCTTCTAAATAAACCCCAGACCTTGTCTGAGGACATTCCTAACCACTCTTCTTTACACAGTGCAAATTAAAATATGAAAAGTCTTTCCACCCTGCATGCAAGAGGATTTCAAGGGACTCAATTTTAAGAGGTTTTTGCCTCAAATCTGCCTAAGGACATGATGCAAACTCACCTTTCCTACCTTCCTTTTGGCAATTTCCCACCTCTCATCTTTCGAGAATCTTCCATTGGTACACTGCCTCAAGCAGTAAAAATGTCTTAGGCATCAAACAGAGGGACAATTTCAAATTTAGGGGTGGTGTTGACAAAGCAAATAACTTTAGTCATTGAGAACAAGTCTTGTTGCAAGTCAGGTGATGTCCAATTCTTTGTTTTCACCAAAACTGTAGGAAGACCTACTGAAGTTGTCAGCTGATATTAAAAATAATTTTAATAATAGTTTACTACAGGATCTTAATTATATAATGTGGAAGCTGTTTAAAGAAACAAGAGATGTTACTATAATAAAGCTCCACTATGATCTGCATGTTTATGTGAACAAGATTTCTTGACACTTAAATCAGTAACTGAGAAATAGGAATACAGTTGATGCTGAACTCTGTCTCTTTCTAACCATAAGTAATATTCATCCACAGATATATCTTATAAAGAGATACATTTCCAATAAACTTTTACTTTTATGTTTAATAATTTACATTTTATTTACCAAAATTTGATATATATATTTGTTATTTTGATCAATTTGGTGCCAATAATATAGTAATCATAACTTCATTGAGAAGAGTTTTTTTAAACAGAGTGTTACTGTGCCTAACTTACCATCTACAACATAAACACCTCCCCCTAGATCTAGGCATGTTCATCCATTTGCCTCTTTGATACTCCTACTGGGGTGTGTAATAAGTATATCAAACTTTACATGTACAAAATCATACTTCTGATAGTTCTCAAACCTGCTCTTCCTATAGGCTTTCACAACTCAGTTACATACTTTCTTACTTTGAGCTGCTCCAGTTAAAAACCTTAAAGTTGTCGTTGAGCCCTGAGAGAGCCATGACAATATGCTTCACAGGCCTCCTACACAGGGTGTGTAATTGACTGATGGCCCCAAATGCTGTGCTTGAAATCCATCATTACATCTGCATTGAGGCCACCTCTTCCATACACTGCCCCCCACCAATAATTGAGTGTGGTCAGTGATACTAAGGAAGACCCATTCTTGAGAAACACAGAACTCCTTCTTTAGCCAATTTTGGCTCAAAAATTCTCCAATGGCTTGGCCAAAACTTCCTTAAATGGCACAGTGACCTTGGACTCTTCTACCCAACCTTCTCTCCTTCATCCAGGGTCAGACTTCCATCATGGTCTGATGGTTCACCCAGCTTTCCTTGGCTCCCTCTCTATTTTCTTCCATATAGGAAATGATACTAATGAAATGCTCACATGTTCAATTCCATCTAGTCATCTGCTTTTGAGAAGACACAGGTTAACAACTTTCCTCTTTTTCTCATACCTTACATCCAATCAGCAAGCTCTCTTCAAACGATAACCAGGATCTAACATTTCTCACCTCACCAAGCTGTCATCATCTCTTACCCAGATTATGGCATCAACCTCTTGTCTCAGTTGATATATATCATTAAAGAAGGTCATAATTCA
The DNA here is from genome assembly GCF_021234165.1 of Pteronotus mesoamericanus. Classification (NCBI taxonomy): domain Eukaryota; kingdom Metazoa; phylum Chordata; class Mammalia; order Chiroptera; family Mormoopidae; genus Pteronotus; species Pteronotus mesoamericanus. Next base: position 8,387,184 of record NW_026555072.1, read on the forward strand.
TTGTGCTCCCTTCTACCCCCTTAAATTTTGCCTTGGCCTCTGACTGTATTAGTTAATTACATATAAAAGAAGTAGTTCTGAGCCAGTTCTGGACCTAGGCTTTAAGGGGACTGGCAGCTTGTGCTTCCCGCCTCTTGGAAACCAGCCTCCATGCTGTGCAGAAGACTTAATACCCATTCAGAAGAGAAACAAAGCTTCTGGCCAACAGCCCCTGCTGAGCTCCTTGACAAAAGCTAGTACCAACTTGCCAGCCATATATATGAGTGAGCCATCTTGGAGATGAATCCTCCAGACCCAGCTACCTAGCCAATTCCACATGGGGTGAAGATGAGCTATACTTGCCAAGCCTTGCTTAAAGCAGAAAATCATGAGCAAATAAATGATTGTCGTTGTTTTAGGCCATTATTTTGGGGGTGGATTTTCACACAGCAATAAATAACTAAAAGAGCTAGGGCCACAAATGGAAATAGATAGCATACAAAATGGGTAGCTGATGAGAGTTTAATTAAGGGACTATGCCTATGTAAAAGGGTACAAAGCATGGGTCCCCTGAAAGTAAGGAAACAATCCCCACAATCCTGCCTTCATGTAGTAGGGGGTCAGGAAGGGGTGCCCACAGAGCAGAAAGTTCAGTGTTTGAGGCACATTACATAACAAAGGCAGATTAACATCTGGTCCCTTCCTGAAAGGAAGATCTGTAGAAGCTGCAAAATTGAGTACACGACTATGAGAACATGCACTGGCAGAATGACTCATGATACAACCAGGAGAAAGTTCATATAACACTTGCATGAGCTACAGGGTGGGGAGTGGTGTGCAGCAGATGCCCACCCCAGATGCCCACTGATGTTTATCACTAGGAATTCTTGCCCTGACTAAAGATGGCAGCCAAAAGAGGGTCAAGGATAATGGAGAGCTGTCAAAAATGGTGGACACTAATGCACCATAGGAAAGGCTGGATGTTAGATCACAGAGGAAGTTCTGGGCTGAGCATTTAAATTAGGGTAGGCCAAGTAACAGGAGGCAGCCACAAGGTTGGGAGGTCTGCCTGATGAAGACAGCAACAGAATTGGCAGAGCTGCAGGGATCTGCCTAACTAAGCATGCAGACACATGAGAGATGCTTGGAGCTGAAATGTGACCAGGAATGTGGCGCTGCAGACTTCTGCTTTTCTGAAAGATGGTACTTTGAGTGGCATATTCTGAAACTTGGTCTGGCTTGGTTTTGCAGAAGGAGGAAGGGCTATTTGTTCTGGGGTGTTTTTAAAGGGAACAGGACTTAGAGGCAGAAATCTGCCATTATTCTAAATCTGTATAACCTTCAGATGAACAGCCCGTTTCCCTTTCCACCAAACTTTTTCCTTGGTAATTATGCTTCTTGATGGTGGGCAATCGAAACCCACAGCTGTTTCAGAGCACCATTGGCTGGTTCTGTAACACTTGCAAAGATGTGGCCATGGTTAAATGATGATGAAACATCAGGGACTCACATGAAAGAGATGTCATGTCCTCTTCTAGGCCTAATAGAGCAAGAGAAGAGAGCAGTTACTAGGACCCCAAAGAGTAGCATTAGGGAGACACTACTACCTGATAGGAGTCATGGCCCTAGGTAATGGGACATAGCTGACTTGCAGTGACTTGAAGGGGAGATAACCAGAGGAATAGATAGAATAAATGCCTTGATCTCATTCTCTTCCCTCCCTCTCATCTCCAACTGGTCCCCATTAGCTAAATTTACTGGAAGCCAGAGAGCAAGCAGCCCACTGATACAGTCTATAAAGGTCAGCCTCCAGGGTACAGAGCATGATGAATTATGGAGAGTAGATCTGAGAAACAAATGAAAGCTATCTAGCACCCAGCCTAACAGCTTTCTCTGCATTGACCCTTACTCTTTTGTTGTTGATTTTCAACAAAGCAACCAGAAAGATCTTGGTAAAGCCTAAGTCAGATGACCTTTTTTTTGCTCAAAATCTTCCATAATTAGTCAAAGATAAAAATCCTTAAAATATCTTACAAGACCCTATATAATACCACTCAAGATGTTTGAGCTCATCTCCTGGGGTTCCACTCTCCATTTCCTGGCTCAAGCCATGCTGGCCTTCTTGCCCTTCTCCAAACATGATAGGCACATTCTGGCCTCACGGTATTTGCACCAGATATTCCCTCTATCTAACATGTTCTTTTCCTCATATTCATATAACTGGATGCTTTTCTTCAAATCTTTCACAAAAGTCACATTTTCAGGGAGACCACCCTATCAAAAATATAAACAGCACCTGACTGGTATGGCTTAGTGGATTGAGTGATGGCCTGTGAACTAAAAGGTCACTGGTTTAATTCCCAGGAAGGGCACATGCCTGGGTTGCAGGCCAGGTTCCCGGTAGGGGATGCGTGAGAGGCAACCAGACATGGATGTTTCTCTCCTTCGCTTTCTCCCTCCCTTTCCCTTCTCCCTCTCTTCCCCTTTCTCTAAAAATAATTTTTTAATCTTAAAAAATATATAAACAGCACCCCTCACCTGACATTATAGGTTTCATTTCCCAGCTTTTTCCCTTCTTAGCCCTTATTAATATGGATTAATAAATATTTATATAATTTTATAATATAAAAAATAAATATTCAATACTTATTTTAATATTTATTTAATATGAAATATAAGTACATATATTTTACTTATTTTCCTGTATATTGAATGCCTCCTTACTTCCATAAAGTAAGTTCTATGAGGTCTGTTTTGTTTACTAGAATAGCACCTAGGACAATATCTGGCACATAATAAACATTCAATAAATACTTGTTTAATAAGTGAATGAAGGGACACAGAAAATGGCAATGTATAATTTCAATATTTGTGTGTGTTAGTATATGTGCAAGAAATTATAATAGAGTAATAAATAAAAATCTCTCAAGTATAAAATATATTACAATTGAAAATTCAAGTTCAAAGAGAAAAGGGAATGATGTAAAATTTTTTCTATTAAGGAAAAGCTTGTTTATGTGTTTTTTAAATAGGTGTTAATGAGCATCAAATGGCTATGGTATTTAGATTCCACCTCTAAGTGTGATGTAAATGACAATTTTAGTAATGCATTGGAAATCAAATTCTTTGCAATTATTTAAGTTATGATTTAAAATATTTAAAGAGTTAATTTTAAATATATGAAGTGGGTTCACAGTTTAATGAAAATAATTTAGAGGATATGCAGATGAAAGAGTTTAAAGACCACTGTTCTTTTATATACATTATTAAAAGAGCTCTGGCTTAGACTTAGAAAATATCACTTCTCATCTTGGATCTTCCACTAACTAGCTGTGTGACCTTAAAGAAGTCACTTAACCTCAGTTTTATCATCTGTGAAGTTAAAGAATGTGAGAACATGAAATCTAAAATCATTTCTAATACAAAACCTTCTGTTCTGTTACCTCTAAAATTGGTTTTCTGTCTCTATAATTTTTATTTCTTCTTGAGAATCTCTTCCTCCTTTCTGCTCCTCCTCCTATGGCCACATGCCGACCCCTATCACTTGTGGGATGGAGAATAAATACAAATAAAGACCCCCAGCCTGCAGCAGACCCCCTCCTCCCTTCTCATGAGGAGACTTGCATGCGTGAGCATGGACAGCTCAGCCTGCGCATCCAAAGTTTGTGCATTAACCCTATATCCTCTACCCCTTGCACCCTCCTCTCCCCCTGCAGACAGCCAATTCTCAAGCTTGTAGGTATAGCTCTGTTGTCCATTTGGGTAACTATAAAATAATACTATAGATTGGGTGGCTTATCAACAACAGTAATTTATTCCTCATAGTTTAGGAAACTAAGAAGTCCAAAATCCAAGGCATTGACAGATTTGGTGTCTGGTGAGAGCCTGCTTCCTGGTTCATAGATGACCACATTTTTACTATGTCCTCACATAGTGGAAGAGGCCAAGGAACAGCTCTCTGGGGCCCCTTTTATGACACTAAACCCATTCATGAGGGCAGAGCTCTCATGACCTAATTACTTCCCAATGTCTCCACCTCTAAATACATTGAGAATTAAGTTTCAACATACGAATCTGGGATGGACACTAAAATTTAGTCTATATCAACTGTCTACCACTGGAGGATTGATCCAGGGGGAATGCTGATGCAAGCCCTGGCAACAGACTCAGGGACATTTGGCAGGGGATTGTCTGGCTCTGAATACCTAGGCAAGGCTTCTGGGTATCTCCTTGACCCCATAGCCATTCATTTCATCTCATGGGGAAAGATGTATCTGGAGGAGGGTCAAAGGGAGGTGCTCTAAAGCCCAGAGTCCAGGGAGGGGGTCCCAGTTGCCAAGGTCTAAGATGGTTATCTTTGGCCTTAACTTTTGTTGAATGGTTGATTGTCTATAAGGATGAATGGGTAAATATGTGGGCATATCCATACAAGGATGTACTACACAGACAAAAATAGGATTAACTACTGATACACAGAACAACATAGATGAATCTCAGACACTGTCAAATAAAAGAAATCAGAAACAAAAGAGTATAAATTGTATGATTTCATTTATATGAAATTATAGAACAGGCTGATCGTATAGTGATAGAAAGCAGATCAGTGGTTACCTAGGGCTGGGAGTACAAAGAGGAATGAAAAAGCTTTCTGGGATGAAGAGAATGCTTCGTAGCTTAATTATCATGGTGGTTTCACAGATGTATACATTTGTCAAAATTTATCAAACTTAAAATGGATGCATTTTATTATGTGTAAATTATACACCAGTGAGTTTGATTTATGAAGACAAACAATAAGAACAAAAGAATTGCCTAGCAGGACTAACATCTGTCAATAAGTATACATTCCACATCATGGTGTGACTTCTTTTGACCCATCCTAACAGAATTTTCCTTAAATCTATACAGAAATGTTCTCAGATAAATATATATGTGTGACTATATGGGGAGAGGAACTGTTACCCATCAAACTTAGTAGCTGACTCTAAACCCCCAAATTTTCTCTTGACATCATTCCATCTTCATTCTGGAATCAAAATCTCCCCATGGCAAGTAGTATAGAATGTTGCAAGCTATGATTCCAATGGCCTTGGGTTCAAGTCCCAGACCTGCCACTTGTGAGCTGTATGGCCTTATGGAGTAGTCAGAGCAGGAGCCAAACATACAGGATTTTATTTCATCCTCACCTAACCCTATGAAATAGGTGACTTTGACACTTACCATTTTTGTGCACTATAAAAATGTAATGAGATACCTGAAGTTAAGATCCCACACCTAAGAAGCCATAAGGCAGGATTTGAATCCATGTGCCTTAAGCTCTGCACTATTATGCTTCCCCAGAGCAATGTACTATTTAACTTCTGAATCTAGAGCTCCCTTCTTTCTAAAGCTAGAATAACACCACTTAAATTTTAGGATCACTGTGAAAATCAAATAAGGTGCCTTGTGTTATTGATGTGGTCAATAAAGTTCAGCAGTCTGTTATTATGGCTACAAAAATACCAGTCATTTACAGCTTTTGGATGCTAAATACCAGCATCAGTACTTCCTTCTCACCTTTCTCCTGGCAGGCTCACCAGTGTAGGAAACTAGGAATTAATCCTTGAGGTTTCTAAATGTTACTAGGAATTCCATTTCAGCAACCAAACAATGTTCAGTCAACCCGAGAAAGTGCACACTACTGTGCAAGATGCTGTTTGAAGCCAATTAAAGGAATTCTTCCATTCCAAGAGGCAAGATACTAAAATGTTAGAACTCGTCAGAAGAAAACTTAAGTTCAAACCTTCCATCTGAGGTTTCCCTTCTTCTGTTCCCTCATGATTCACAAAATACTTCTGATACCAAATCCTTCATACATGGAAATCATCCCTGTTTAGAAGTACCAAAGGATTCTAGGGGTGGATTCTTTTGTAATACAGTTTTGCAGTGTTGCTTTTTAAGAAAGGGATCCAACAGCACTGTACCTTAACTTTATGCTCCAAGAAAGAAGGAAAACTATAATGACTCCATTTACAGGAAAAAAAAATGGTTAAGATCTAGACAAGAAGCTCTGAGGTTACAAACTCAACCACTACATGGGACTCTCTCTACTGAGCATCACGTTGTTGTTATGAAATCAGTAAAGGTGGTTGGCAGAAGTATTCCTGGCATGGTGCCAGGCACATGATAGGGGCTCAGTTCAGGATAGTGTCCTGCCCTTCTCTGATATTTGAGTGGGCAGGATTTTTCTCTTCTTTTTATTGAAGCAACTGAGTCAACAATGGATGCATCTACCTTAACTTCTGGGCAAACAGAACAAGCAAAATTGTAGTCAAGGTGCCTCCATGTCTAGGCTTAAATGCCCATCATTCCAGCACAGGAATAAAAGTAGAGGAGAGCCTTCCTGGAGAATAATTAACAGACAACTACAGTCATCTAAGACTTAAAAGAATAAAAACAAACCACCAGCTGTCACTGATCTTTTTCATTTCCTTTTGGAACAGTGTAGCTAAGGGAAGGATGTCTCTAGCAGGAGCTGCAAGTAGTCTCCAGAAAGGTTACTGAGGATAAATTCAGCCTTATGAGAAATCACACATCAGATAGAATCTGTGTGCTGGAGTGTCTTCCACCAAAAAACTCACCTCTCATGTAATAGAGGTGACTAATGTCTCCTTCCCATTCAGGACTCTGCTCAGAGAAGACTTGCTCAGGCAATATTTTCCTGATTGGCTATGCCTGCTCACAGGCTAGTTTACTAGCAGAGACTTAAATCCAAGCTGGGCTACAGTCTCTCCACCAAAACTTGGAAATTGAATTGAACTGCTTCAGTAGTTAACTATGGGTGATGGATATAAGGTGATACAAACTTAGGGGCAAAGATACTATTTGGAGCTGCCATATTTGACCCATGTGCTCAGAGATGCAGAAAAGGCCATTCAATATCAAACACAGAAGAATGCTTCAGAGCCGCAAGGAGAAGAAACACAGAAACCCAGAGAAGGAAGAGGAAGGGATTTTGGATGTCCCTCATGTAGCCCTGCTGCATTCACTACTTTTGGACTCAGGCTGACTTTGAGTCATATACAGCACCCCCTTTATCAATTCCAGACATTCTAACCCTTAAGCCTTCATTTCTTTAGCTTAAATTTAGACAACTGATACCCCATGAAAAAAAAAAACACCACAATAAATATTATTATTGGTCACTGGCATCTTCTTGTGAATGACTGTCAGAATCTTTACCAAAGGCAAGTTCTGATATGGAAGTTAGTGAGGAGACTCCAAAGATGGCCCCTTGGATGGGCAAAGTGCCCTCCAACCAAGGGGTAGAACAGCCCAGGAATAATGCGGACCAACCAACCCAGACAGTCAGCCACTCCAATTGAGTGCCAAACCCAGTCTAACACCCACTGCTTCCTGTCTTTCCTGTCAGCCTTCCCTCCATTCCCCAACCCTCTTCACCCTCCTCTCTCACCTGGACTTTAGCCTCATAATTGGCTTCCCATGCCCCAGCCTCACCCACTCCTCCTTAACTGCCCCATTGCCAATGTGTTTCCATGGTTTGTTTATTCCTTTATTGACTACATCCCTCATTAGGACATCCACTCAAAAGAGCCAGGATCTTATCTGACTTACTCACCAATCAGATCTGATCATTTCTAGTGCAGAGCTTACAAAATGCTGCCCTGTCTCCTTACAACTCTTTTATAGTGTTTCCTGTTGTTTGGCCTGGTTTTATGCATGCTGATTTTCCCTTTCCCATATGCTCTAGGAAGCTTTGCAAGGCCATGGACAGTGACTGATTCATCTTTGAGGCCCCAGTTCTATGTAGAGGCAGACCTTTAAAAATGTTGGCTGGATGGAGGGATTGGATGGACAGATAGAATAACAGAGGGAGAGAGTAAATGGATGTCATGGCCAGAGGGGACAGTTTCATTACTATGGCTGTATAATAAAAACTCTAGAATTCATAAAACAATAATTATATTAAGCCCACAGGAATTTAGAAGGAGAATTTGGGTCACTTGGGGTCTGTCATGTGGTTGCAAGCAGATATCGTCTAGAGTTGCAGTCATTTGAAGGCTAGACTGGGCTGGACATACAAGGTGGTCATTCACATGGTTGACAATGGATACTGGCTGTAAGAAGGAAGCTCAGCTCAGACTCCACTATAACTCTTACACATGGCCCCTGGATGTGGCTTGGGCTTCATTACAAAAAGTATTCCATAGTATAGCTAAACTTCTTACATAGGGACTTGGGGCTCCAACACAAGTGTTCTAGAAAACAAGAGAGAGGCTACATTGCTTTTTAGGACCCAGCCTCAGAAGTTGTACAGCATCACTCCTGCCATGCTCTCTCTATTGGTTGAAGCAGTCACAAGCCTACCAAATTCAAGGCAAGGGAATATAGACCCCACCTTTCAATAAAGGATGTCAAAAAGTTTTGGAACCTCTTGTTAAAACTACCTCAGGACCTTAAGACTATTCTAGTCTATCTATTTTTATTATGGTAAAGGAAATAAAGGTTCAAATAATTTACATAACTTATTCACAGCCACACCAATAAGTGACAGAGCTAAATCTAGAACAAAAGTCCTTTCAGTCAAGCCAGTCAGTCTCCTTCTATTTTATTACTTTGGGGAGGCCTCCACTAGTTAAAGTGTTCTCACTTTTAAGCAACTAAAACCAACTTTGACAAAATCAACAACAACAAGAAAAGGTATAGAGAAATTTAATTTAAAAATACTTCTCTTACAGAACCCAATGAATTGTTAGCTGACTAGATGAGGCAGACATAGCGCTGTTCTGGAGCCCTCAGGAGAAGGCATTCAGCAAGTTTCACCCTAAAGAGCTGTGATTAGCAGGGACTTGGTGCCAACACCACTCCAGTGCTATCTTTCTCTGTTCTAAGGCCCAAATTTCCAAAACAAAGAGAGACTCACCTATCCCAATGAGTTTGGGTTTCTACCTCACCATCAGCCATGGCCAGTGGGACAAGATTGCAGAGTACAAACATGGCCATTGAAGGCTTCCCTGAGTTTCAGGACACATCCAGGAAAAGGCTGCTCAGCATGAATGATCCTAGAGCCACTGTGAGTCTGACCGAGTATCTTCTCAGGAGAAGAAATACACTAAGGCATGTGACCCAGAGGATTTTAAAAATACATCCTCATCCTTATTGGTAGTTCAGACATAGTCTTGACAGACAGCATTCAAAGAATGATGCTCACCTTATGTCTCTGGTGACCACCAGGTTGTAATTTTTCAGGTTTAAATGGTTAAGGATGATTAAATGTGTCTCAAACTCTGTATGTTCCAGGAATTTTTGCTTTCAATCCAAGTACATGGATTTGAAATTACACAGCTCAAACCAATGTAAGATACAGAGAAACAAAAACAAATTTAATCAAGACATTATGGAATTTGTAGGACATGTAGGCACAGAGAGGTCTGGATACACTTGAGGAGAGACTAGGGATGGAGACTTTGAGGAGACAAAAGAGAGAGTAGCCAACAGGATCCCAGTGCAGACTCCTCCCCCATACAGCAGCAGCAGGAGACAACCCAATAACCCCGCCCACAGGAGGGACTCTGCCCTGCCCTGACTGTCTAAAGCAGCCTGCTGAGTGCAGAGTGGCTACATTAACAGCTGAAGGAGACAGTCACAAATAGTAGATTACTGGAAGCCTCGAACAGACTGCGTGAGGTCAGACAGAGTTGACATCTGACATCATCAGAGACAGATCCAGAAAGGAAATATAGCGGTCCCCTACCATAGAAGTTCACACAACAAAGTCAGGAAATCAAGACAGATCAACTTAAGAAGCAGAAGCAAAATAAAAGAGTCTCACAAATAATGGAAAGACAAAGAAATATGCCCCACTCGAAGAGGAATCCCCACAAAGAGAACTAAATGAAATAGAGGTAAGAAAACTATCAGATATTGAGTTCCAAACAACAGTTCTAAGGAAGTCAATGAGCTCAGAGTGCTCAGAGAGAATTACAAAAAACTACAGGGAAACTACGAGGAACTTACTGCAAACTATATCAGCATGAAAAGGGACACAGAAATGATCAATAAGAGACAAGAGGAAATGAAGAATACAGTTTCTGAATGGAGGGACACAGCAGAAGGAATCAAAACAGACTAGATGAAGCTGAGGACTGAATCAGCGAGCTAGAGGACAAGATAGGAAGAAGCTCCCAGAAAGAGCAAGAAAATGAAAAAAGGCTCAAAAGGAATGAAGAGGCATTGAGGGAAAAGCAGGACAACCTGAAACATAATAATATCCGTATAATAGGGATACCAGAAGGAAAAGAGGATGAGGAAGGCATACAGAACCTGTTCCCTTATTGGAGAAGAGAAAAGGTCACACAAGTCCAGGAAGCACAGAGGGTCCCATTGAAGAGGAAACCAATGAGGCCCACTTCAAGACACATCATTATTAAAATGGCAAATATCAAAGACAAACAGAGAATCCTAAAGGCAGGAAGGGAGAAAGAGGTAACAACATATACAGGAGCCCCAATATGGCTAGCAGCTGACTTCTCAACAGAAACACTGCAAGCCAAAAGGGAAGAGCAAGAAAAATTCCAAGTAATGAAAAGCAAAGGCCTGCAACCAAGACTGTTCTACCCAGCAAGGCTTTCCATTAAAATAGAAGGTGAAATAAGGAGTTTCCCAGACAAAAGAAGGCTAAAAGAATACACCTCCACCAAACCAGCACTGCAAAATATGCTAAAGGGACTGCTTTAAGATGAAGAAAGAGTCTACGAATGCCCAGTTTCTTTCAGAGTTGCCAATACCTGATATCACCAACATTTTGAATACTCATTATCTAATTGTGACAATGATGTTATTTTAATTGTTCCTTTACTATTTGTTGAAATTAAACTTGTTTTTGTATATTTCTTGCCTATTTCTATTTTTTTTTTAAAAGCTTTAAATGACTTCTTGGTAGTCTTTATCCATTTATTGATTAAAGGTTTGTAGAACTTTTGTCCATAAAAAACAAACCAAAAAAAGCAACCCCATTAACTATGTTTTAGATGTGTCACCAATACTTTCCTATTCTATCCCTTGTCCTTCAAATTTTTTATATTTATATTACTATATAGTTAAATGTTTAATATAGTCATATTGATGATATTTATAGGTTCTGGGTTTGAATATTTTAATTCAGATCATGAAAAATATTAGTTCTATTTTCTTCTAAAACTCCTTAGATTCTACATATTGATTTTTAAGTCACCTGAATATTTCTTGTGTAATGGGTGAAATAGGGCTCTATATTTGTTTTATTGCAAGTAATAGTGGTCCATGCACCTTATTTGTTGAATAAGCCTTATTTTACCCATTGATCTGAAATATCAACATAATCCTATATTACATCATTAGACAGATACATACGTTTGTTTCTAGAATGCTCATTATATTTCATTGATCTACTTGATTATTTCTGTGCTGGTGTCATGTTGGTTGAATTGCTGAGACTTTATAATGGTTTTAAATTTGTTTAATATTTTATAATTAACTTTGACATCTAAAAAAATAAAATCAATCTCCATTTAAGAAAGAAAGAGAGAGAGATGGAACTCCTACCTTTTGTGACAACATAGAGGGAACAGGAGAATATTAAGGTAAGTGAAATAAGCCAGTCAATGAAAGACAATTACCATGTGATCTCACCTCTAAGTGGACTGTATTCGACAAAATAAACTAATGAAGAAAATAAACCAGAGGCATGGAAACATGGAGCAGACTGAAACTGACCAGAGAGGATGGGGAAAGAGGACAATGGTGGAAAGAAGGGGAAGGGACTAGACAAAGAACATGTATGAATGACCCATGGGCATGGACAACAGAGTGAGAATAGACTGTGGGAGCACGAGATGGGGGTGTGGTGGGTGGAGGGGGGAAAAGGGGTAAATACTAAGACAACAGTAATAGAATAAACATGATTTATAAATTTAAAAAAATAAAAATAAAAATGTAAAGAAAATGTATCAACATGGAAAACAATCAATAAACCAACTTTATCTTATGCCCCCCCAAAAAAATTAAATAAAATTCCAGTGATGTATTTCACAGATACAAAAGAAACATTTTAAAAATTTATTTGCCCATGATACCTCGGATAGGAGTTAGATCTCCAAAATACATAAAGAACTCACATGACTGCACTACAAGAAGTCAAACAATCCAATTAAAAACTGGGCAAAGGACCTGAACAGGCACTTCTCCAAGGAGGACATACACAGAACCCAGAGACAAATGAAAAGATGCTCAACATCACTAGCCATCAGAGAGATGCAAATTAAAACCACCATGAGATACCATCTCACACCAGTCAGAATGGCCATCATAAACAAATCAACAAACAAGTGCTGTCAAAGTTGTGGAGAAAAGGGATCCCTAGTACACTGTGGGTGGGAATGCAGACTTATGCAGCCACTGCGGAAAACAGTGTGGAATTTCCTCAAAAAATAAAAATCGAATTGCCTTTTGATCCAGCGATTCCCCTGCTAGGATTATACCCTAAGAATCCCAAAACACCAATTCAAAAGAACCTATGTGCCCCAGTGTTTATAGCAGCACAATTTACAAGAGCCAAATTTTGGAAGCAACCTAAGTCCCCAGCAGTAAATGAGTGGATCAAAAAACTGTGGTACATTTGCACAATGGAACACTATGCAGCAGAAAGAAAGAAAGAGCTCCTACATTTGCGACAGCATGGATGGAACTGGAGAGCATTACGCTAAGTGAAATAAGCCAGGGGGTGAAAGACAAATACCATATGATCTCACCTATAAGTGTCACCTAATCAACAAAACAAACAAGCAAGAAAAACATAACCAGCAACACTTAAAGAAAAACCAAACCAACAGTAATGAGAGGGAAGGAGGGAGGGATGTAACGGGGAAAAGAAGGGGAAGGGTCATATCAAGGAACATGTATAAAGGACCCATGGTCAAAACCAAAGTGGGGAAGGATTGAGGGTGGGAGGTTGGGGTGGGTGGGGCAGGGGAAAGTGGTGGCGGGAAAATAGAGGGAAACGTATCTGAACAATAAAAACATTTTTAAAGCACAGCCAATGGAAAAAGAAAACGAAAAAAGAGAGAGAGAAAGCACTTGTGTTTGGCTTTGCTATTTTATATCTGATTGGAGTCCTAAGACTGCAATGTTAGATGTTAATTTGTATATTTTTGTCCAGTAGGAAAAGTAACCCCACATGTTACAGTTTATGGTCCCATAAGGCATTTACCATTATTGTTTCTATTAGCACATTTATTTCAACATTTTCTTGACTTTACTATATATAAATATATATATTGATCTACATCTGTCCTTTGAACCAGCCTCACCATCTTGCTGGTTCCATCATTAATTCATGAAATGAATAAAATCTCTGACACATGTTCATTCTATGAGAGTCATGCTTTTAACATTTCAAAGGTTTTATTTCAACACTAGGAATGAGTCTGCAATTTCTCCAGTCTCTTCAAATGCAGGGCAGTAGGTGAGCTGCGTTCTAAGATCCCTTCCACTGCCAATATTGTATGATTTCTTCAATGAAAATATGGTATGAAATATTCATTGTGAAAGGTTATTTGGCAGAGAAATAAATTTTTAAAGGGAAAATTTCAGAAATGTTTAGGGATGATTGTATTAAAAATGAATTCCAGCTAAACAAAGAATCTCAAAATTACCACCAGGTAACCTGAGTACCCAGCAATTAAGAGTCAGCGTCTGTCAGAGTCTGGCAAAGGCAGCCTACCTTGTCTGGAAATGGCTGTTAATCCTCACAGTGTATGCCTTGTGAAATAGAGTTATATCACCCGATTAATATAAGAGGCAGAAAATGATCCCTGACTCCTCTTATTTTGCCAGATTAAAGCCTGCATCATTAGTGGTAAAGAGCAATCTGACCAAGTCACCTGGCTTCTTGCTCCCCAAGTATGGTGCAAGGACCAGTGGCAAAGACATCACCAGGGAGCATTTTAGAAGTGAAGAATCTCAGGCCCAGCCTCTACTTAGTGAAACAGAATCTGTATTTTAACAAGATCCTCTGGTGACTGATATGTGCAGAAAGTTCAAGAGGCACTGATTTGGCTGCAGACTCCCAGGGTGGTTCTCAACACTCGCTGAACATTAGAAGTTTTAGAGCTTACAGAGATCAGGTATTATTAGTAGTCTTCATAGCAGAAGGAAATAAGTCACTCTTCCTAAGTTAGGACTATGTAAGAAAAAGTTCAGCAAAGGGGTTTCTGCAATATGAGGCTTTTGCAGTTTGAGTTCTAGGAAAGGAAATGGGGAGAGGGAAGGTTGAAGAGCTACAGGGAGGAAGTTGAAGAAGACAAGCCTGTGTATTTTTCTGTTGATTATTTCCCCCAAGGATGAAAGGATTTGCAGCTGGCTAGGATGCCTGTCCCCTGTTCAAACTAATTTTATTCCGTGAGTTTATTCAGAGTTTAAGAAAAATAATCAGGGGCCATAAAACCCCAAAGGTCTCAGAAGTAAGAAGTAAGGGAAAGAACACTCTATGCTTTGACCATCCTTAATGAAGTCTTTTCCCTCATTCTGCCTCCCAGGCAGGGAATTTTTCTTTATTCAAAATTCTATAGTAAGAAATCCCCATACTAATCAGTTAAATCTCTCACTATTACCACCTATAATTGCCAGTTTTAGAAACACAGTGCTCTGATCACAAGACAATTAGGTTAAATACCAGTGGCCTGCAAATGTGAGCCCAAATGCTTGTCATAAACATATTATGACAACTGCATGTAAGAATCTGTTTAGCAGTTTCTTGTGTTTTGGTTTCTTCAATTACAAAGTGCTGCTTGAGGGTCTGATAGGTTCAGGGGAATCAAAAAGAGGTGTTGGGTGCTGTTGAACATCTATATTTAGAAAATTTTAAATTAAAAATAGTGATAGATGTAGTTGCTAAAAACAGAGTCAACTGATGAGTTTATGGAAGCTATATTAGTTAGAATAATGCTAGCTGCTATGATAAACTAACCCAAAATATATAGTGATTCAAAACAATAGCAGCTTATTTTTCCTCATATGAAGACCAAAATAGGTGTTCTAACCAGAGACTCAGGAGCTGAGGCTCAGGCTCAGTGCCATCTTAAACATGCAGCTTCCATGATTGTCATGTTTGTCTACATCAAGCTAGTGGACTGAGAAAAAGGCTTAGTGGATCCCACATGGAAAGTTTTTATGAATCAGAACTGAAAGAGGCACACATCATTCCTGACCACATTATATTAGCTAGATTCAGTGCCTTGGCCATATCAAAACATGAGAGAGGCTGGGAAATATAGACTAGCTGTGCTCACAGAAAAGGAAACGGGTTTGGTAAATAATTTTGCCAAAGTCAGTTGAGAGGATCTTTTTAAAATGGATAGAACAAAATAGAATAGATCGAAATGCATTTGACCTGGCATATAGGAAGGTTTAGTATAGTTTTAGAAAAGCCTTTTTTCACTTATGTATTTGCATATATGCATGTATTTATTGGATTGAGGTATAAAATGTATTTCTTACACTGGGTCATGATCTGAATTTAAAGCCATTCTACCAAAGAAAAATCCTTATAGACAACATTAGAAGACACAATAAGAGGAGAAAATGAGGGCTTAGGCCCCAAAGGGGGGTTTTAAATCATTGAGAAACTGAGCAATTGTGAATATGCTTAAATATTCTTAAGTGACAGCAACATCAGAAAACCAGACACAGTTGTGTGTACTCCATTGATCCTGGGAAACATTGGCACATGAGGCAGGTTAGACTTAAGTGCCCATTTACTCCCCTGACAGCAGCCCATGTACACCAAGTAGGAGGGGGTAATTTAGTAGTTCTTAGTAGAACATGTATGGAAGAACCATTATGAATCAGAAGAATGAGACTGTTAAAGTTAGATAAAAGGGCTGTTTTCCTTATATTTTAAGGCAAAGGCTCTGGACTCAGTACAACTTCAAATCATATCACATAAAGAGCCACTCTCTCAATGCTCTGTGGTGCTGTTTATGAGTTTGAGTGTATATATGCATATTTATGTGCACATGTGTATGCTTGAGCATATGCTCAACTGTATACTGAGACACAGGAGAGGTAGAATGATAGAAATATCCAGAAGTATAGAGAATTCTGAGCATAAATGGAATGAATGGATCCAGGTTAATCTATTTTGAAAGAATTTGATATGGGAAACTATTTCAGTGAGCTTCTAGGGAGAGGCATGGCATAGTTTAGAAAAACACAGCCAAGGTGACGTTTCGAGTGTAGGGAACCTGTAGCCATAGAACACTCTTCAGAGTTGAAGTCAACAGACCTGTGTTTGAGGCCCAAAGAGACTCAAATTTTCTTCCCATTATACACATAAGGAAACTGAGAGTCATGGAAGTTACACCCAAGGTTTTTCAGGTCATATGAGGAACTAGCACTTAAAGAAGTAGGTTCAGTAATGGGAAAGGACAAGAATCTACAGATGGGATTATCTATTTGAGGAGCAGAACATGCTGGGAGAGCAGGAAATTCAGATGGTGGGGGAGGGCACCTTGAGAGAGGGTAACTGAGGCTCTTGAGCACGGGGACAGAGACAGCCATCTTTACTAGGGTTCCCTGGGCCACTCTTTCACCAGAAGGAAAAGGTAAGGTAACAGTAAGATGCAAAGGTGGTAGGCATTCTGTGAAATGCCGTCAGCTAGATGTGTCACATCTCTTTCCTGCTATATACCCTTCAAATAAAAAAAAAATAGCTTAATCATCTGTAAAACGGGTGCCCAACTTAATTTTTCCTATGCAGACCTATAAATTCAGTTCCTGCCTTTCCCATTCCCTCTCCCACCACCCACCAGAACAGGGCTGGAGTCGCTTCTTAGAAACACTAAAAATATACATTACATCATTCCTCCCCCACAGCCTTCAACCTACTCACAATAAGCCAAGCAATTTGAGCCCCTCTGCAAGCCCTGCCATAGCCTCCCTTTGAGATCTGTGTTTTCCCTATTTATCATACCTGAGAGACTGACAGACATATGTTTTATAATGCATTATATATTAGGCTCGGCTAGAGGCTCCATTTCCATTAAAGATGACTAAAGCACTAAGTTACAGCTGCTTGGACCTCCCCTTACATTTGTCTTCTGAAGCCATCCTCTAAGCTGTATTTCTGTCTTTTAGTATGACATTTGCTCACAAAATAGACAGTTTGGTCGTTAAAACTGAAGACTGTCTGCTTTTACAGTATTTTTTTAAGCTCTCTTCTTGAATTCCTCCAGTTCTTGGTTCTGACGAATGCTCAAAATAGACAAGTGTTTCCCAAAGCTGCAAAATCACCTCTCTCTTTAAAACACCAGCTAAAACTGAGAAAGATAAAATAAAAACACATCTACTTTATCAAAATGGGGTTATGCGAGATGCTGCTCCCTTCAGGCATTTGTTCTGTAATCTGCATATGGTTCCTGCATAGCAATTGGTTAAACATTCACCCTCATTCATAAGACACACACTTGTGGAGAATACGGCTTTTAAATGCTGTTTTTAAATTTAGAACGATGCCTTTAGACTAATTTAGACTACATGCTATTGCACAGATAACTAGTAAAATAAGCAAAACGCAGTGCATCAAAGTAGAAGCAACATCAGAAAAAAAACTTTCATTAGCATTATATCCTGCAAATTAAGACTGTTAGGTAGAAAATAAGTTCATTTACTCTATGCAAGAATCATTAATTAAATGAAAATACTTGTCAAAGAGCTTCATTTGCATGTAGCAGTTCTGGTACCTCCAAGAAGCCTTGTATAGAGAAGGGTTCCCTGTGGCAAACACACTGAGACCCTACAACACTACAGTAGTCATCAATCCCCTCTTCTGAAGTCTCCACCTTGAAGACTATTCCTCAAATGCATGTGTGGAGGCTCCATCCACACCAGTCTTCATATTCACTGCCACATGGAATGGCAAATGTCTGGGGCATTCATTTCATTGCTCATCCTCTCTCTGAACACAGGATGCTCAGTACTTATGTAAGTCTCCTTTTGAAAGTTCATAAGTTATTAGGAGGCATATTTAGTCCACCATTTCACCAACCTAAGACATGCAGACACAAAAGGCATACATTTTATTGCACGTCACTTTATTGCATTATGCAGATACAGCATTTTTGTTTTTGTTTTACAAATTGAATATTTGTGGCACCTTGCACCAAGCAAGTGTATCAGCAACATTTTCCAGCAGCATTTTCTTACTTTATGTGAATGTGTCACATTTTTGTAATTCTAACAATATTACAATTTTTTTTCTGCTTTTTTTTTTGTTTTATTCTGTGAGTTTTCGTGAGCCTATCTTGTTTCTTGAGAAGTATCCCATTACAAAAGTTTTTCAAATTTTTTTCATATTTTTTGGTATTTTTTAATTTTTATTTACTTATTCTACAAATATATTTGTCTCCATTTTCGAACCACCACTTTACCCTGCCTGGCTCACCCCCCAACTCCCACCCTCAATCCTTCCCCACTTTGGCTTTGACCATGGGTCCTTTATACATGTTCCTTGATATGACCCTTCCCCTTCTTTTCCCTGTTACACCCCTCCCTCCTTCCCTCTCATTACTGTTGGTTTGGTTTTTCTTTCAGTGTTGCTGGTTATGTTTTTCTTGCTTGTTTGTTTTGTTGATTAAGTGACACTTATAGGTGAGATCATATGGTATTTGTCTTTCACCCCCTGGCTTATTTCACTTAGCGTAATGCTCTCCAGTTCCATCCATGCTGTCGCAAATGTAGGAGCTCTGTCTTTCTTTCTGCTGTGTAGTGTTCCATTGTGTAAAGGTACCACAGTTTTTTGATCCACTCATTTACTGCTGGGGACTTAGGTTGCTCCCAGAACTTGGTTATAATAAATTATGCTGCAATAAACACTGGGGTGCATAGGTTCTTTTGAATTGGTGTTTCAGGATTCTTAGGGTATAATCCTAGCAGGAGAATTGCTGGATCAAAAGACATTTCCACTTTTAGCTTTTTGAAGAAATTCCACACTGTTCTCCACAGTGGCTGCATAAGTCTGCATGTCTACCCACATTGTGCTAGTGTTCCCTTTTCTCCACAACTTTGACAGGACTTGTAGTTTTTTAATTTCTTAATGATGGCCATTCTGACCAGTGTGAGGTGGTATCTCATTGTGGTTTTGATCTGCATTTCTCGGATGGCTAGTGATGCCGAGCATCCTTTCAAATGTCTCTAGGCCCTCTGTATCTCTTCCTTGGAAAAGCGTCTGCCCAGGTCCTTTGCCCATTTTTTGATTGGATCATTTGTCTTCTTGGAGTGGAGTCATGTAAGTTCTTTATATATTTTAGAGATCAAACCTCTATCTGATGTATCACTAGCAAATATGTTTTCCCATACGGTTGGCTCCCTTTTCATTTTGCTGCTGTTTTCTTTGGCCGTGCAGAAGCTTCTTATTTTGATGAGGTCCCACTTGTTTATTCTTTCCTTTATGTCCCTTGCTTTAAGAGACATTATCGGTGAAAAAATTGTTGCATGGGATATCTGAGAGTTTCCTGCCAATGTTCTCCTCTAGGACTTTGATGGTGTTGTGACTTATATTTAAGTCTTTTATCCATCTTGAGTTTATTTCTCTGCATGGTGTTAGCTGATGATCAAATTTCAATTATTTGAATGTAGCTTTCCAGCTCTCATAACACCATTTGTTGAAGAGGTTATTATTACTCCACTTTATGCTTCTGCCCACTTGGTCAAATATTAGCTGCCCATAAAGACCTGGGCTTATTTCTTGGGCTTTCTATTCTATTTCTATTCTGTTCCACCGGTCTATGTATCTATTCTTGTGCCAGTACCAGATTGTTCTGAGTATAGTGGCTTTGTAATATAGTTTGATGTCCGCTATTGTGATCCCTCCTACTTTGTTTTTCTTTCTCAAAATTGCTGTAGGTATTCGGGGTCGTTTATGGTTCCATATAAATTTTTGAAATGTCTGTTCTATTTCTGTGAAATACATCATTGGTATTTTGATAAGGATTGCATTGAATCTACAAATTGCTTTGGGTACTATGGACATTTTGATTATATTAATTCTTCCAACCCATAAACACAGTATATCCTTCCATTTATTTGTGTCATCCTTAATTTCTTTCTTCAATGTTGCATAGTTTACTGTGTACAGGTCTTTTACATCCTTCATAAATTTATTCCTAGGAACTTTATTTTTCTACTTATTATATCGAATGATATTTTTTCTTGATTTCTTCTTCTTCTATTTCATTCCTGGTATACAAAAATGTCTTTGATTTCTGAATATTGACTTTGTATCCTGCTGTTTTGCCAAATTCACTTATTAGGTTGAGAAGTTTCTGGTAGAGTCTACAGGGTTTTCTATGCACACTATCATGTCATCTGCAAACAATGATAGTTTTACTTCCTCCTTTCCTATGTGTATGTCTTTTATTTCTTTTTCTTGTCTGACTGCTGTGGCTAGGACTTCCAATACTATGTTGAATAGAAGTGGCGAAAATGGACATCCTTTTCGTGTTCCTGATCTTAGTGGGAAAGCTTTAAGGTTTTGCCGGTTGAGGATGATGTTGGCTGTAGGTTTTTCATATATGGCCTTTATTACATCGAGGAATGCCCCATTTATTCCCATTTTCCTAAGTGTTTTGATCATACATGGGTGCTGTACCTTATCAAATGCTTTTTCTGCGTCTATAGAGATGATCATGTTGTTTTTGTCTTTTATTCATGTGAAGTATTACGTTTATTGATTTGCAAATATTCAACCATCCCTGCATCCCTGGGTTGAATCCCACTTGATCATGGTGGATAATCTTTAAATGTATTGCTGGGTGTGGTTTGCCAATATTTTGTTGAGGATTTTAGTGTCTATGTTCATCAGCGAAATTGGCCTGTAGTTTTCTTTCTTTGTAGGGTCTTTTTCTGGTTTTGGTATTAGGGTGATGCTGGCCTCATAAAAGAGATTCTGGGAGTCTTCCCTCCTCTTGGATTTTCTGAATACTCTGAGAAGGACAGGGGTTAGCTCATAAATGTTTTGTAAAATTCTCCTATGAAACCATCCATCCCAGGGCTTTTGTGTTCCAGGAGTTTCTGGAAACAACTTTGGCACAATTTTTTGGCACATAACTGTTCATAGTAGTTTCCTACAATCCTTTGTATTTCTGTGGTATCAGTTATTATTTCTTCTCTTTCATTTCTGATATTATTTATTTGGGTCCTCTCCCTTTTTTTCTCGATGCGTCTGCTTAAGGGCATGTACATTTTACTTATCTTTTCAAAGAACCAGCTCCTGGACTGGTTGATCCTTGGAATTGTTCTTTTTGTTTCTATATCTTCAGTTCTGCTCTGATCTTGATTATTTCCTTCCGTTTACTTGCTCTGGGATTTATTTGTTGTTTATTCTCCAGTTCGTGAAGTTGTAGTGTTAGATCTTTCATTTGAAATTTTACTGTTTGTTTTAGGTAGGCCTGTATTGCTTTGAACTTCCCTCTGAGCTGCCTTTGCTGTGTCCCATTTTGTCTGTTCATTATCATTTGTTTCCAGAAACATTTTGATTTTTTTCTTTTATCTCATTATTGACCCATTCATTGTTTAATAGTCTACTGATCAGTCTCCATGAGTTTGCAAATTTTTGAACTTTCTCTTTGAGGTTGATTTCAAGCCCCTATATTCCAAGAAAGAGCTTGGTATCATTTTGATTTTCCTTAATTTTATGAGGCTTGCTTTGTGCCCTATCATGTGGTCTATCTTTGAAAATCTTCCATGAGCATTTGAAAAGAATGTGTATTTTGCTTCTTTGGGATGTAAGGTTCTATATATGCCAGTTAAGTCCATTTGATTCAGTGCGTCATTCAGCTCCACAATATCCTTGTTGATGTCTTGTTTGGAAGATCTGTCCATTTTTGACAGTGGAGAGTTAAAATCCCCTACTATCAGTGTGTTGCTGTCTATATCTTTTTTGAAGTCTTCCAAGATTTTCCTTATATACTTGGGTGCTCCTATGTTGGATACATATAAGTTTACAATGTATATGTCTTCTTGAATGATTCTTCCTTTAAGTATTATAAAGTGCCCCTTTGGATCTCTTTTTATGGCCTTTGTTTTGAGATCTATTTTTGTCTGATATAAGTATTGCTACCCCTCAGTTCTCTTGCCCATTTGCTTGGAATACTTTTTTCCATCCCTTTACGTTCCATCTGTGTAGGTCTTTTGCTCTGAGGTGGGTCTCTTGTAGGCAGCATATGTGTGGATCATGTTTTCTGATCCATTCAGCTATCCTGTGTATTTTGATTGAGGCATTTAGTCCATTTACATTGAGAGTTATTACTGATAGAAACCTATTCATTTTTTCTCCTTGTACATGTGTTTTTCTCTTTCTCACTCTTGTTTTCCTCTTCTTAAACCAGTCCCTTTAGCATATCTTATATAACTGGTTTGGTGGAGATGTATTCATTTAGTTTTCTGTTGTCTGGGAAGCTCCTTATTTCCCCTTCTATTTTAATTGAGAGCCTTGCTGGGTAGAGCAGCCTTTGTTGTAGGGCTTTGCTTTTCATTACTTCAAATATTTGTTGCCATTACATTCTGGCTTGTAGTGTTTCTGTGGAGAAGTCAGCTCCTAGCCGTATCGGGTTACTCCCTGTTTCTCCATTGCTGCCTTTAGGATTCTTTCTTTGTCTTTGATATTTGCCATTTTAATGATGATGTGTTTTGGAGTGGGTCTCATTTGATCCCTCTTGAATGGGGCCCTCTGTGATTCCTGGACCCATGAGGCCTTTTCTGTCTTCAAATTGGGGAAGTTTTCCATCATTATTTTTTCAAAGAGGTTCTCTATCCTTTGCTCCTCTTCTTCTCCTTCTGGTATCCCTATTATGCAGATATTATTGCATTTCAGGTTGTCCTGCATTTCCCTCAATGCCTCTTCATTCTTCTTTAGTCTTTTTTCCATTTCTTGCTCTTTCTGGGAGCTTTTTTCTACCTTATCCTCCATCTCAGCGATTCAATCCTTGGCTTGATCCAGCCTGCTTTGGATTCCTTCTACTGTGTTCTTCAATTCAGAAATGGTATTCTTCATATTCTCTTGTGTCTTCTTGATAGTTTCTATGTCCTTTTCCAGGTTGATATAGTTTGCCATAAGTTCCTGAAAGTTTCTCTATTTCTCATAGTTATCTTTGAGCTGGCTGAGCTCATTGTGCTTCCTTAGAGCCACTGTTTTAAATTCAATATCTGATAGTTCACTTGCCTCTATTTCATTTATCTCTCTGTGGGGATTCCTCCTTTCCCCTCATTTGGGCGGAACTTCTTTTTCTTCCCATTTTTGTGACAGTATTTCTTTTTTTTTTCCTTCTGTTTCAATTGATTCATCTAGATTTCCTGACTTTGTAGATTAAACTTCTATGGTAGTAGGCGGGTCTTTTTATTTATTGGTTTTTTCTTTACTTTTATTTCTGGGTCTGCCTCTGATGATGTCAGTTGTTGACCCTATCTGACCTTGGGCCCTTTGTTTGAACCTTCCAGAAATCTACTGTCTGTGTCTGTCTCCTGTGATTGTCAATCTGGTCATTCTGTCCTCATCTGTCAGGCTTAGGCACCACAGGGCGGAGCAGTGCCTCCTGATTGTGGGACTATCGTGCCCTTATAGGCTGCTGTCACTCAGAGTAGTCGTCCGCCTGAGTGAGATGAAGATCGTGGACTGGGGAAGAGTCAGCACCGGGACTCCTCAATGCCTCTGTCTCCAGTCTTTCCTCAAGGGTCTCTGGGTAGCTCTGTGACCCCTCTGGCCAGGGATCCAGTATTTCTGCAGACCGTGTTGTAATCGCGGGCCAACCAGCTCGTGTGCCGGATTTAGCTGCTTTGGGGGCATGGCCTGCCTGCGCAAAATGGAGACTACAAATGCGTAGGGAGTCAGGACTAACTGGTTCCTCCTCCCCTTCTTTCCCCAATGCACCCATCTCAAGTCTCTCCTCAAAGGTCTCTATGCAGCTGTGTGTCCCCTTTGGCCAGGGATCCTCTATTTCTTCCAGCCAGCCTGCACTCAGCCCCCAGCTCAGACACACACAAGCTGTGTGCGGAGCACGCAAAAAGCAGGTTTACTGATTCACTTATGCCTGAGCAAGATGGTAGCTGCAGAGTGGGAGGTGAGTTATCACCGGGGGCTCTGCCGGCCACCAACTCAGTTCTCTTCACAAAGTTTTCCTCACCAATCTTTCCTCAGGCACCAGACCACTCAGCTGCTGCCTCTATCTAGAGATCAAGGAAGGCAGCTTCCACTGCAAATTTTTGCGTTGGCCCTTTAAATGTCTCTTTGCATCTCCAGTCGCCTGTCTCTGGCAGAGAGTGCCTCTAAGCTTTTCGGGGTTGCGTTTTGTCTCTGCGTTTTCCTGGTTTCAGCTGCTATAGTCTAGGGGTCCCTGTTTATGATTCAGACCCTGTTCTTGTCAGGAGGATCCAACTGGCCCTTTCACTGGCCCTTTCACTGTCCCTCTGGTGCTGGTGCCCGTAGGCACCCAGCCCACCTTCACTAGCCTCCACTGCACTTCTCACCCATTCGGATGTGTGAGAGTTGATTCCACTCTCTGTCCACACCTCCAAGGCTCCTCTCCCTCTATCATTCCACCATTTTCCAGGTGATTTCTCCACTATTTAGTCACAATTCCAGTTTGGTCTTGGGAGGAGGTAAGCGTGACTCCCATTCACTCCTCTGACATCTTTTCTCTCCTCAGATCTGTTTATGTTTTCAGAGAACCATCTCCTTGTATTGTTGATCCTTTGAATTGTTCCTTTATTCTCCATGCCATTCAATTCTACTCTGATTTTGATTATTTGCTTCCTTCTCCTCTCTCTCAGCTTTGTTTGTTGTTATTGTTTCTCCAGTTCTTGAAGCTGTAGGGTTAGGTCATTTATTTGAAATGTTACTATCTTTTTTAGAATGGCTTGTATTGCTATGAACTTCCCACTCAGGACTGCCTTCACCATGTCCCATAAGTGTTGGACTGTTGTGCGTTCATTTTCATTTGTTTCCAGAAACTATTTTATTTCTACATTGATATCAGTATGGTCTCATTCATTGTTTATTAGCATGCTATTCAGTCTCCATGAGTTTGAATGTTTGTGAGTTTTTTCCTTGAGGTTGGTTTCTAGATTCAATCCCTTGGAGTCCAAGAAAGTGCTTGTTATCATTTCAATTTTCCTGAATTTCCTGAGGCTTGCTTTGTGTCCTATCATGTGGTCTATCTTTGAAAATGTTCCATGTGCATTTGAAAAGAATGTGTATTTTGCTTCTTTGGGATGAAAGGTGTTATATATACCAGTTAAGTCCATTTTATCTAATGCATTGTTCAGTTCCACAATATCCTTATTGATGTGTTGTTTGGAAGCTTGATCATTTGTTGAGGTGGGTAATCTCCTACTATCAGCATCTTGCTGTGTATATCTTTCTTGAAGTCCTCCATGATTTTCTTTATATATTTGGCTGCTCCTCTGTTGGGTTCATATAGATTTACAATGTTTATGTCTTCTTGATGGATTCTTCCTTTGAGTATTATGAAGTGTCCTTCTGGGTCTCGTTTTATGACCTTTGTTTTGAAATCTATTTTGTCTGATATAAGCATTGGTGCCCCTGCTTTTTTTTCCTGTCCATTTTCTTGGGATATTTTTTTCTATCCCTTTACTTTCAGTCTGTGTATGTCCTTGGTTCTGAAGTGGGTCTTTTGTAGGTAGCATATGTGCGGGTCATGTTTTCTTATCCATTCAGCTACACTATGTCTTTTCATTGGAGCATTTAATCCATTTGCATTTAAAGTTATTATTGTTAGGTACTTATTCAATGTTTCCCATTGTATTTGTGTTCCTCTCTTAGTCTTTATCTTCATCTTCTTAAAGAAATTCCTTTAGCATATCTTGCAGTGCTGGTTTGGTGGAGGTGTATTCTTCTAGCCTCGATTTGTCTGGAAAACTCCTTATTTCACCTTCAATTTTTATTGGGAGGCTTGCTAGGTAGAACAGTCTTGGTTGCAAGCCTTTGCTTCTCATTACCTGGAACATTTCTTGCTATGCCCTTCTGGCTTGTAGTGTTTCTGTGGAGAAATCAGCTGCTAGTTGTATCAGGCTTCCCTTGTATATTACAATCTGTTTCTCCCTAGCTGCCTTTAGGATCCTCTGTTTGTCTTTGATATTCACCATTTCAATTTTGATGTGTCTTGGGGTGAGCCTCATCAGATTCCTTTTGAATGGGACCCTCTGTGCTTTCTGGACTTGTGTGTGTTTTTCCCTCCTCAAATTAGGAAAGTTTCCTATCATGACTTTTTCAAACAGGTTCTCTATCCCTTGCTCCTCTTCTTTTCATCCTTCTGGTGTCCCTATTATATTGATATTATTAAGTTTCAGGTTGTCCTGCATTTCCCTCAATGCCTCTTCATTATTTTTTATTCTTTTTTCATTTTCTTACTCTTTCTGGGAATTTTTTCTACCTTATCCTTCAGCTCACTGAATCGATCCTCTTCTTCATCTAGACAGCTTTTGATTCCTTCTACTGTGTTCTTCAATTCCAATATTGTATTCTTCATTTCCTCTTGTCTCTTTTTGATAGGTTCTATGTCCTTTTTCATGCTGATATAGTTTGCACTAAGTTGCTCATAGTTTCCCTGCTGTTTTTGTAATTCTCTCAGCTCACTGAGCTCATTGAGCTTCCTTAGAACCGTTATTTGGAACTCAGTATCTGATAGTTTACTTGCCTCTGTTTCATTTAGTTCTCTTTCTGGGTATTCCTCCTTTCCCTTTGATCAGGGGGTGTTTCTTTGTTTCCCATTATTTGTAGGACTCCTCTTTTTTGCTTCTGCTTCTTAAATTGATATGTCTTGATTTCATGACTTTGTGGTATGAACTTCTATGGTTGAAGACTGCTGTTTTTTCTTTCTGGATCTCCCTCCGATGATGTCAGATGTTGACCCCTTCTGATCTTAGGCAGTCTGTTCGAGACTTCCGGGAATCTACTGTCTGTGCCCATCTCCTTCAGTTGTTAATCTAGTCACTGTGAACTCAGCATTCAGGCTTAGACACCACAGGGTGGGGCAGAACCTGGGGGCAGGGTTATTGTGTCTTCTCATACTGCTTCCACTCAAGGGGAGTGGTCTGTCTGAGCCAGATGGTTGCTGCTGTATGGGGGAGCCAGCATCAGGATCTTGCTGGCTACTCCCTCCATTCTCTCACCATAGCCTCCATCTCCAGTCTCTCCTCAAGTGTCTCTAGTCCACCCTGCACCCCCTTTAGCCAGCGATTTACTATCTGTGTCTGCCACTTTGTTCTCAGAAGCCAGGCTTAAGTACCACCGGGCCATAAGAGAACTTCACGGGGGCAGGGATATTGTGTCATCTCACTTTGCTGCTGCTCAGGGGAGTGGTCTGCCTGAGAAATATGGCTGCTGTATGGTGAGGGAGGCATTGGCACCAGGATCTTGCTGGCTACTCTCTCTGTTCTCCCCTATAGCCTCCACCTCCAGTCTCTTCTCAAGTGTCTCTAGACCACTCTGTACCCGCCTTTGCCAGAGCCCAGGATAAGTGGCTGCAAATAAAAATTTATGCATTGGCCCTTTAAACAGCTCTTTGCATCTCTATGTGTCCATCTCTGGCAGAGAGCAACCCTGCTGCTTTTTTCTGCTGGCTGTTTACTTTTTGGGATCTGTTGCTACAGGCTGGAGATCCCCACTTATGGTTTAGACCTCACTCTTTTCTTGGGGATCCAACTGGCCATTTAAATATCCCTCTGGCACTGCTGCCCATGGGCACCCAGCCTGTCTTCTCAAGTCTCTACCACACTCCTTGCCAGTTAGAATAACTGGCTGATTCTTGTCTTCCCGAGGTTACAAGGCTCCTCTCTCGCTATTGTTCAGTAATTTGTTCCAGGTGATTTCTCCCCAATTTAGTTGTAATTCCAGATTGGTTGTGGGGAAAGGGCAGTGTGAGCTCCATTAACTCCTCTGCCATCTTTCCACCCTCAAATTTTCACATAATTATTATATGTGGTGATCTGTGATCAGTGATCTTTGATGTTACTATTTTAATTGTTTTGGGGGCACTGTGAATGACATTCATATGAGAGCAAACTTAATCAGTATTGCTGCGTGTATTTTTAACTGCTCCACTGACCGGGTAGTCTCCCATCTCTCTCCCTCCTTGGGCCTCCCTTTTTCCTGAGACACAATATTGAAACTAGGCCAATTAATACCTTACAAAATGAAAGAAGAATCACAAGTCTCTCACCTTAAATCGAAAGCTAGAAATGATTAATCTTAATGAAGAAGGCATGTCAAAATTCAAGGCAGACCAAAACAGCCAAGTTGTGGAGGAAGTAATTGCTCATGTGGTGGAAATAGCAAGAGAACCAGAATTAGAATTGGTACCTGAAAATATGGCTAAATTGCTGTAATTTCATAAAACTTAACTGGATGGGTAGTTGCTTCTCATGGATGAGCAAAGAAAGTAGTTTCATAAGATGGAGGCTACTCCTCATGAAGATTGTTGAATTGACAACAAAGGATTTATACAACCATGTAAACCTAATTGATAAAGCAGTGGTGGGGTTTGAGAGGATTGACTCTGATTTTGAAAGATGTTCAACTGTGGATAAAATGCTATAAAACAGTATTGTGTGCTACCAGAAAAAAATCATTCATGAAAGGAAGAATCAATCAACACAACAAACTTCAATGTTGTCTTATTTTAAAGCATTGCCACAGCCACCCCATCGGCAATCACCACCCTCATCAGTCAGCAGCCATCAACATCTAGGCTAGACTGTACACCAGCAAAAAGATTATAACTCGCTGGGGCTCAGATGAGAGTTAGCATGTTTTAATCAACAACTTATTTTAAATTAAAATGTGTAGGATTATTTTAGACATAATGTTATTTTATATGTGATACATAATAGAATACAGTATAGAGTAGTATAAACAATACTTTTACTTACATTGGAAAACCAAAACATTTGCATGACTCAGTTTATTGTAATATTTGCTTTATTATGATGGTTTGGAACCAAACCCACAGTATCTCTGTGGCATGCCTGTACTCTGAGTATGTTCCAATTTCACTATTGTCTTTGATTAACAGAATCACAGAGAGTAATTACTGGGGCAGGACTTCTGGAGTAGCAGAATGAGGAGCTTGGAAAATCCTCTTCCCAAAATGCTACAATAAAACTGGACAAAATTGTCCAAAACAACCATTTCTGGAAGCTGAAATTAACCAAAGCAAAAACATACTGATAAGCATTTTTTTCAAGAAAAACTATTGAACTTTAGTAAGAACAGGGAGAGTTCACTATGTTTTTGCCTGAAGTTGTTCTATGCCCAAACCCCAGCTTCAAGGCACATATAGTTCTACCAGAGTAAGGAAGGCCATGAGCTCCAGCAACTCCACTGCTAGGGGGGCTGACATCATTTGGAGTAAGCATGGAAAAACCCATGCCTTGGGGGATTATTGAGAACAATAATAACCTTGGTGGCAAATAATAAAAGATGACCAAAATTGAAGCTAATCTGAGGTTGCCGTACTGGTTGGGCTTACCAGAAGAAAGGTAAGACATTTATAAATGATATTCAGGGATCAAGACAGCCAAAGTCAACCTTGATAAGCTTCCATATATCCTTGGGGGTCTGAAATGCTATGTGCGTACACAGGGCTGTACTTACACTCCAATGAGACTGGAGAGAACCTTAGTGAGCTGCTGTCCCTGGATGAATGTGAAATGTTTGAAGCACAGAAAGTAAAGTTGTGAAGGGCTTATAAACTGCCTAAGCTTTAAAGATCATTACACAAACTCACAGATCTATTGGCAAAGGGTATAAACCTTACTGGCTCAAAGTACTTAAACACAACCTCTGACCAATCTTTGGTTAATCACTAGGCTATATTGACTAAGAAATGAGCCCAAAAAGCCAGTCTTAAAAATAATATCAAAAATTATTTTTTAAAAGTTTTTGAGGAGGTTATTTATCCAAAGAAAACCAAAACACTAATTCAAACAGGTATATGTACCTCCATTTTGATTTCAGCATTTTTTTACAATAGCCAAGATAGGAAAACAACCTAAATGTCAATTAATGGATAAAGATGTTTTATATATGTATTATATATATATATATATTTATATGTGTGTTTGTACGTGTGTATGTACACACACAGCCATAAAAAGAAAGAAATCTCTCTATTTGTGACAATATGCATGCAACTGGAGGGCATTACGTCACGTGAAATAAATCACAGAAGTACAAATATTGCATGATCTCACTTATATGTGAAACGGAATACCAGAGATCATATATACAGAGAAAAGATTGGTGGTTGCCAAAGGCAAGGGTTGGTGGGTGGACAAAATGGGTAAAGGGAGTCAAAGATACAAACTTCAAGTTATAAAATAAATAAGTCATTGGGATATAATGTACAGCATGGTGACTATAGTGAATAATACTGTATTGCATATTTGAAAGTACTAGGAGAGTAAATCTTACAAACTCTCACCACAGGAAAAAAAAGTTTTTTGTAACTACATATCTTGATGGATCTTAAATAGACTTACTGTGGTGGTCATTTCACAATATATACAAATATTGAATCATTATGTTGTACATTTAAAATAAATATAATTTTATATTTTTCATATCTTTAGATTATTTTTGTTGCTTTGTTTTTATTCTTTTAACTGTATTTTTATTGTATTTCCTCCATTACCGTTTATTTCCCCATGTCCTTTTCACCTCCACCCTCCCCCTCTCACCTGCAATCACCACACAGTTGTCCATGTCCATAAATTCTTTCTTTTTTTCTTTTTTGCTTGATTCCTCCAACCCTTACCTCCAGAACTGTCAGCCTTCTCTCTATCTACAAGTCTATCTGTATTTTGCTTGTTACTTAGTTTGTTCATTAGATTCCACATATGAGTAAAATCAAATGGTAATTGTCCTTTTCTGACTGGTTTACTTCACTTAGCATAATGTTCTCTAAGTCCATCTATGCTGTTACAAAGGATAAATGTTTTTCTTTTTTACAGCCAAGTAGTATTCCATTGTGTAAATGTACCAAGCTATTTTATCCACTCATCTACTGATGGACACTTGGGTTGCTTCCATATCTTGGTGATTGTATATAATGCTACAGTGAACGTAGGGTTGCATATATTCTTTTGAATTAGTGTTTCAGGTTTCTTCAGATAAATTCCCAGAAGTGGAATTGCCGAGTCATAAGGCAGTACCATTTTTAATATTTTGAGGTAACTCCATACTGCTTTTCACAGTGGTTGTCCCAATCTGCATTCCCACTAAAAGTGCATGAGGGTTCTCCTTTCTCCACATTCTCACCAACACTTGTTATATGTTGATTTATTGACAGTAGACATTCTGACAGGTGTGAAGTGATATCTTATTGGGGTTTTAATTTGCATTTCTTTGATGATTAGTGACATTGAATATCTTTTCATATGTTTATTGGCCATCTGTATGTACTCTTCAGAGAAGTATCTATTCAGGTCCTTTGCCCATTTTTTTAATTGGATTCTCAGTTTGTTTTTGGTGTTGAGTTTTAGAACTCTATAAATTTTGGATATTAACCCTTTATCAGATATATTGGCAAATATGTTCTCCCATTCAGTGAGTTTTCTTTTCATTATGCTGGTGGTTTTCTTAACTGTGCAGAAACTTTTGAGTTTGATGTAGTGCTATTTGTTTATTTTTCTTTTGTTTCCTTTGACCAAAGAAATATATCATAAAAAATGATGCCACAAGAAATGTCTGAGATTTTACTGCCTGTGTTTTCTTCTAGGATTTTAAGGTTATCAAGACTTACATTTAAGTCTTTATTTTATTTTATTTTATATTTATGCTATTACAGTTGTCCTCAATAAAGAGGGATCCAAGATGGTGGTAGATTAGGTGGAAGCTACACTAACTTCCTCCCAGAAGCAAACTGGAATTACAACTAAATTATGGAAAAATCACCCTGAATAACCAAATGAAGACTAGCTTGAGAGAAGCTTTATAACCAAGGACTTGCAGAAGAAGTCACATCAAGAATGGTAGGAAGTGTGAAGCCACAAGAGGGTTGGCTGAGCTCTCACGGGTGGCAGCTGAAGTTCCAGGGGCTATAATTTTATGTTTTAATTATACCATAATAAAAAATAATTTAAAAAAAAACTAAGTAGAGCTATCAGCAGTTGCATACTACTGAGGAGACACACAATATAGTTAGTCTAGGCAAGTCACTAAATAAATAGGAAACAAATATAGCAACAACAAACTCAGGGGAGAGAGAAATCAAAATCCAGAGTTCTTATGTTATATTATCAAAATGTTTGATTTTCAACAAAAAGTTGTGAGACATGTAAAAAATAAAAACAGGATAGTGAAACCCACACACAGAAAAAAGCAGGCAACATAAAGAGCATCTTAAAGATGCCAGGTGATAGACTTGCCAGATGAAACTTTGAAGCAAGTATTATAAATGTGTTCAGAGATCTCAAAGAAACCATGTTTAAAGAATTAAAAGAAAATGTGACAATAATGACTCATCGCATACAGACTATCAATAAAGATATAGAAATTATTTTTAAAAGATCATTTTGAAATTCCAGAGTTAAAAAGGACAACTGAAATGAAAAATTCACTGGAGGGTCTCAACAACAGATTTAAGCTGGCAGGAAAAAAGCAACCTTGAAGATTAAAACAATAGAAATTGTTCAATGCAAAGGACAGAAAGAAAACATAATGAAGAAATATTAGCAGAGCCTGAAAGATCTGTGAGACACCATTAAGTGCACAAACATATTAATACTTGGGGTTTGAGAAGGGGAAGAGATAGATAAAGGGGCAAAAAAAAGTATTTGAAGAAATAATGGCCAAAAACTTCCCCAAATTGGTCAAAAACATTAATCTACACATCCAAAAATCTCAACAGACTTGAGGTAGTAAAACAAAGAAATCTACACCGAGATACATCATAGTCAAAGAATTGAAAGGCAAAGAAAAAGAGAAAATCTTGAAAGTAGCAAAAGAAAAACAATTCATCACATACAATAGGGAAGGGGACTTGATAGTTAAACAGCTGATTTATCATCGGAAATGGTGGAGGTCCAGAAAGCAATGGGATTACACCTTAAAAGTACTGACAGAAAAAAAATAATGTCAAACAAGGATCCATGTCTGGAAAATAATATTTCAAAAATGAAAACAAAAAAAGACATTACCAGGTAAACATGACCTGCCTCACAAAGAATACTAAGGAAGTTCTTCAGGCTGAAAAGAAATAGTGCTAGACAGTAATTCAAATCAACACAAAGAAATAAAGAACATGAGTAAAGGTAATTATATAGTTAAAAGACATAGTATGTAGATAGTTTTTCTCTTTTCTTCTCTTATTTAAAATAAAATTGCATAAGAGAATAATTATAAAACTATATTTGGGAGACTATAACATATAAAATAATATATATGACAATAATATCACAAAGGAGGCAGAGGGAATAGAGCACAGTTCCTCTAGTCTACTGGAATTAAGTTAGTATTATCTGAAATAGAGTGTTTTTAGTTAAGATATATACTATAATTCCTTCAGAAGAACCACTAAAAATCATTCCAAAAATATAATTAAAGACAAAATACAAAGGAATTAAAATAGCACACTAGAAATGTTTTATTTACCACAAAAAAGACAGTAAAGGAGGAATAGAGGAATGAAAAGACATAAGATAGAGAACAAAAATTAGGAGATATAATAACAGCTACATCAATACCTATGTTAAAAAATATTGATTGTTCACACTTTGGCAACACATACACAAAAATGGCATGAGAGAGAGAAGATTAGCATGGCCCATGTGCCAAGATGATATGCAAATTTATGAAGTGTTCCCTTTTTTTCAGCTAATAACCCAATGTAAAAGGGTTACATAATGCATTGTTCCATTTATATAGCATTTTTAAATGAGAAAATTTTAGAAATAGTGGTCATATTAGTGGTTGCAAAGGGTTAAGTAGGGGTAAAGGGGGTGGTTTCAGGGAAGTAAAAGTGGTTACAAAAGAGCTACACTAGTGACTTCTGGTGTTGGAACTGTTTGGTACTGTGGTATTGGATACACTAACCTGCAGCAGGTGATAAAACTGAATAGGACTTAATAAACTCACTGCCCTCCACCTCCCATCACACGCACAATGCAAATGAGTACAAGTAAAACTAGGGAAACTTGAATAAGAGCTATGAATTATATCAGTGTCAATATTCAAGCTGTGATTGTAGTTTTGCAAAATATTACCATTGGAGAAAAACTAAACAAAGTGTACCAGGGACCATTCTGTATTATTTCTTTGATCTCCATGAGAATCTACAATTATTTCAATTAAAATTTCCATTGAAAAAGTAAAAGGACTAAATACCCAATCAGAAGGCAGACAAGATCCAACAACTATATGCTATATACGAGAGACACACTTAGATTCAAAGATACAAATAGGTTAATTATGGTACATATACACAATGGAATACTACGTAGCAGAAAGAAAAAAAGAAGTACTAAACTTCGCAACAGTATGGATGGAACTGGAGAGCATCATGCTAAGCGAAATAAGCCAGGGGGCGAAAGACAAATACCATATGATCTCACCTATAAGCGGAACCTAACCAACAATGCAAAGAAGCAAGGCAAATATGGCCAGCAACACTGAAAGGAAAAGAAATCAACAGAGACAAGAGGGAAGGGGGGGGCAGGGAAAGGGAAGGGAAGGGGAAAGTCAAGGAACATATAGCAAGGACTCATGGACAAAACCAAAGGGGAAGAGCTGAGGGAGGGAAGGTGGGAGGGGGCAAGGGAAAGGGGGGGGAGGCAGAGACAAATGTATTTAAAAAGTAAATAAATTAATAAAAAAAAAAAATAAAGTAAGATGGGCTGGCTATAACTCAGCGGTTACGTCGAGAGTGCATCAGCTTACATAAAGTAAGAGAAAATACACCATGCAAATAGAAACTATAAAACAGATAAAGCCACTATAATAGTGACAGACAAAATAGACTTTAAGACAAAAATATTACTACAAACAAAAAGGGAATTTTATAAGTATAAAGTATCATTCCAGTTAAAAGATAAATAAGTCCCATGTCTGTGGTAGCATGACTGGTGTGTAAATCCCAGCTGAGTCACTTACCAGTTGTGTGACTCCTGGAAAGTTACTTCATAAGCCTGTTTTTTCAACTGTAAATTGGGATGTAAAGACCTCCTAGCGTTAACGTGAGGAATAAATGATTCTTTTTTCCATAGTACATAATAGGTGCTTCATAAATAATAAAGATCCTTTTTACTGTGCAATGTGTAGTTTATGGTTTTCCTTTTATGTGTGCCCATAAAAAGTCTTTTATAGTTGTGATTCTTAGCCAGCTTGTTGATAACCTCATCCTACTCATTATACCTTAGCATTGTAAGGACCTTGCTTGAATTCTAATGAAAAACTGAAAAAAGAGATGAAAGAGAGAGGATATGGACCCTTGGTTTATGTCTTTTTCAATTTGCAATTAACTTGCATTAGCCATAATATTAAATAATAAAAGTGATATTTACTTCAGGAAAAAAGATAAATAACTACCAGAGATGTAATGTACAGCATGGTGACTATTTAAAAAAAGTTATTATTAAACAAAGTATAAATTAATAAGGAAGATAAACAATTAAAAACATATACATGCCTAACAACAGACCTCAAAACTACATGCAGCAGAAACTGACGGGACTGAGAGGAGACGTAGACAATTGAACAATAATAATTAAAGATTTTATAACCTACTTTTCATAATAATTGATAGGACAATGAGACATAAAATAGAAAAGATACAGAAGAATTGAACAATATTATCAGCCAATCTAGCCTAACTGACACCTATACAATACTCCACCCTATAACAGCAGAATATACATTCTTCCCAATGCACATGGAATATTTTTGAGAATAGACCATATGCTAGACCATAAAACAAGAGGTAATAAGGTTTAAACAATTAAAATCCTACAAAGTATGTCTTCCAATCACAATTAATTATAAATCAACAAAAAAATTTAAGAAATCAATAAATATTTTGAAATTAAACAGTATACTTCTAAATAATCAATGTGTCATAGGAGAAATTACAAGTGAACTTAAAAATTTTTTAAACAGAATGAAAATAAAAATATATCAAACATTATGATACAGATAAAGCACTGTTTCAAGAGATATATATAATTTTGAATGCCTATATTAAAATAAGAAAGCTCTCAAATGAATAACTTAAGCTTTCACCTTAATAAATTAATAAAAAAGGAGAAAACTAAGAAGTACAAAACAGCATGGATGATTGTGATATAATCAGCAGTATAGTGAGAGTATCATTTAAAATGTCTATGTATGTTAACGCATTTGGTGTTTTGTATATATCTGGATACTATCTATGTGAATAGTGATCAACTTTAGATGGTTAAGTTTCTCCAGATATTCATTTTTATTTTTTAATTTATTTTTTCAAATACATTTGTCTCTGCTTTATATTCACTTTTTAAATATCATTTGGTTGTATTATCTAAATTTTACAATAAACATGTATTGATAAGAAAAGAAGTAAAGCTATTTCCCTTTGTTTGAAAAATATTTAATGGGTTATTTTTCAAGCAAAAGGATTGAATGAAAATGTCATATACCCCCATGAATGATGACTGTTTCGAGTCTGCAGTAGCACTATTAAAAATTACCTATCAAGATAAAAAGTAATTAATTAATTAAAACTTTGCTCTTCAAAAGTTACCTTTAAGAAAATGTAAAGGCAAGGGGAATCAAAATGACAGAGGAGTGAGTGGAAGTCACACTGACCTCCTCGCAGGACCAACCTGGAATTACAACTAAATTGTGGAGAAAACACCTGGAACAAACAACTGAACAAGAGCGAGAGAGGAGCCTTGTAACCTTGGAGACAGAAGAATCGGCTTTAGCGCAATCTAACTGGTAAGGAGTGCGGTACAGACCTGAGGAGGCGGGCAGGGCGCCCACAGGCAGTAGCACCAGAAAGATATTGAAGTGGCCAATTGGATCCCTCTGAGGAGAGTGGGGTCTAAACCAAAAATGAGGATTTCTAGCCCACAGCACCAGAGCCCAAAAGGTACACAGAAAACAGCCAGCTACAAAAAGTGGCAGGGTTGCCTTCTGCGAGAAACAAGCGGCTGGAGACGCAAAGAACTGTTTAAAGGGCCAATGCATAAATTTTTATTTGCAGCCACTTACCATGGTCTCCAGCAAAGTCAGGGGCAGGGTGGGCTAGAGATGCCTGAGAAGAGACTGGGGAAGGAGGCTTTGGGGAGAGAACTAGGAGAGTAGCCAGTGGGATTTCGGTGCTGACTCATCCCCCATGCAACAGCAGCCATCTTGGTCAAGCAGAGACCATGCCCCCTGAGTGGTACCAGCATCAAAGGACCCAATATCCCCGCCCCTGGGTGGGATTCCACCCCATCCTGTGCTGTCTAAGCTGCCCGCTGAGTGCAGAGTGGCAGCCACAGACAGGAGATCCCTGGCTAAAGGGGGTGCAGAGAGGTCTGGCGACACTTGAGGAAACACTGGGGATGGAGGCTTTGGGGAGAGAAGAGAGAGAGTGGCCGGCTGGATCCCAGTGCGGACTCCTCCCCCAAATGGCAGCAGCGTGAGGAGACCCAATAACCTCGCCCCCAGGAGGGACTCTGCCCCACCCTGAACTGTCTAAGGCAGCCTTCTGAGTGCATAGTGAATAGATTAACAGCTGAAGGACATAGCCATAGACAGTAGATTACCAGAAGTCTCCAACAAACTGCCTAAGGTCAGACAAGGTCGACATCTGACATCAATCAGAGGCAGATCCAGAAAGTAAAAAAAAAAAAAACAAACAGCTGTCTCCAACCATAGAAGTTCACACCACAAAGTCAGGGAATCAAGACAGATAAACTTAAGAAGCAGAAGAAAAAATAAGGAGTCTCACAAATAATGGGAAGACAAAGAAATATGCCCCATTCGAAGGGAAAGGAGGAATCCCCACAAAGAGAACTAAATGAAATAGAGGCAAGTAAACTATCAGATATTGAGTTCCAAACAACAGTTCTAAGGAAGCTCAATGAGCTCAGTGAGCTCAGACAGAATTACAAAACACTACACGGAAACTATGAGGAACTTACTGCAAACTATATCAGAATGAAAAAGGACATAGAAACTATCAATAAGAAACAAGAGGAAATGAAGAATACAATTTCTGAATTGAAGAACACAGTAGAAGGAACCAAAAGCAGGATAGATGAACCTGAGGACCGAATCAGCGAGCTGGAGGACAAAGTAGAAAAAAGCTCCCAGAAAGAGCAAAAAAAATGAAAAAAGGCTCAAAACGAATGAGGAGGCATTGAGGGAAATGCAGGACAACCTGAAACGTAATAGTATCCATATAATAGGGATACCAAAAGGAGAAGAGGAGGAGGAAGGGATAGAGAAACTGTTTGAAAAAGTTATGATGGAAAAATTCCCTAATTGGAGGAGAGAAAAAGTCACCCAAGTCCAGGAAGCACAAGGGTCCCATTCAAGAGGAATCCAATGAGGCCCACTCCAGGACACATCATTATTAAAATGGCAAATATCAAAGACAAACAGAGAATCCTAAAGCAAGCAAGGGAGAAAGAGGTAACAACATATAAGGGAGCCCCAATACGGCTAGCATCTGACTTGTCAACAGAAACACTACAAGCCGGAAGGGAAGGGCAGGAAATATTCCAAGTACAGAAAATCAAAGGCTTTCAACCAGGACTGCTCTACCCAGCAAGGCTCTCCATTAAAATGGAAGGCAAAATAAGGAGTTTCCCGGACAAAAGAAGGCTAAAAGAATACACCTCCACCAAACCAGCACTGCACTATATGCTAAAGGGACTGCTTTCAGATGAAGAAAAAGTTTCTATGAATATCTAGTTCCTTTCAGAGTTGCCAATACTTGATATTACCAATATTTTGAATATTCATTAATCTGATTGTGACAATGATGTTATTTTAATTGTTCCTTTACTATTTGTTGAAACTAAACCTGTTTTAGTAGTTTTCTTGAATATTTCTATTTTTTTAAAAAAAACAGCTTTAAATGACTTTTTGGTAGTCTTATCCATTTATTGATTAAAGGTTTGTAGAAATTTTTTTAAAAAAACAAAACCTATTAACCACGTTTTAGATGTGTTGCAAATACTTTTCTATCCCTTGTCCTTTAACTTTTTTATATGTATATCACTATATAGTTAAATGTTTAATATAGTCATATTGTTAATATTTACTTTATAGATTCTGGGTTTGAATATTTTACTTCAGGTCATGAAAAATATTAGTTCTATTTTCTTCTAAAACTCCTTAGATTCTACATATTAATTTTTAAGTCACCTGAATATTTCTTGTGTAATGGGTGAAATAGGGCTCTATATTTGTTTTATTTCAAGTAGTAGTGGTCCATGCACCTTATTTGTTGAATAAGCCTTATTTTCTCCCATTGATTTGAAATATCAATTGAATAATATATTTCATTTTTTAGACAGATATATATGTTTGTTTCTAGGATACTCATTTTATTTCCTTGATCTACTTGATTATTTCTGTGCTGGTCTCATGTTGTTTTAATTCCTGAGACTTTATAATGGATTTAAATTTTGTAATAGTTTGTAATGGATTTTGACATTAAAAACTAAATAAAATCAATCTTCATTTTAAAAAGAAAGAGAGAGAGAGAGAAAGGAAGAAAGAAAGAAAGATGGAACTCCTTCCTTTTGCAACAACATGGATGGAAGTGGAGAATATTAAGCTAAGTGAAATAAGCCAGTTGATGAAAGACAAATACCATATGATCTCACCTCTAAGTGGACTCTATTCAACAAATAAACTAATGAACAAAATAAACCACAGGCAAGGAAACATGGAGCAGACTGACAGTGACCAGAGGGGATGGGGAAAGAGGACAATGGTGGAAAGAAGGGGCAGGGACTAGACAAAGAACATGTATGAATGACCCATGGACATGGACATCGGAGTGGGAATTGATGGAGGGATATGGGGGCAGGGTGGGATGTGTGGAAGAGGGCAAGGGGGGAAAATTCAGACAACTGTAAAAGTATAAACATGAGTTTTAAATAAAAATTTTTAAAAAGAAAGTCTAAATAAGAATTACATAGAAGAATGCTGTAGTATTTAAATTTAACTATGCGGATGGAAAAATGAATGGAGAGCTGATTTTTCCTCAAAGGTTAAAAAAAGGTAGAATTTTTTTTTTAAATCCTCAACACATAATTTACTGCATGAAAATGCAAGCAGCCAGTTCTTAGAGCCAGAGCAGCACAATTAGTGCATCTGTTTCAATTACAAACCAGACTTGGTTTAGCCATGAACGTTCAAGAAGTTATTAAAATTTCACAAAACCTTTGAATATAAGAGTTAGGAGAAAACTTGGCACTCAAGTTGCCTATTTACTTTCCTCAATTTATACGTGAGGTTACTGCAGCCATGTCATGTCTAGTGTCCCATCCAATGTTTTACAATAAGTGGCCAAGTTAGAACTCACAATCAGGTTTCCTGGCCCACTGGCTCTGAGAGACATAGGTTTTTTTGTCTATCCAATTGTCCATCCCATTGCCTTCCCCATTTTCTACTTCCCTGTTTATTTTTTTAAGGTTTTATTTATTTATTTTTAGTGAGGGTGAAGGGAAGGAGAAAAAGAAACATCAATGTGCAGCTGCCTCTCAAGTGCCCCCACTGGGGACATGGCCAGCAGCCCAGGCATGTGCCCTGATTGGGAACCAAACCAGCAACCCTTTGGTTCGCAGGCTGGCACCCAATTTACTGAGCCACACCAGCCAGGGCTCTACTTCCCTTTTTATAAAGCCCTGATTTGTTCAAGAAACAGGCAGAGATTTTGTGATTTCACAGACAAAAGTCTCCTTCCTTAGCCTCAGGCAATAAATCATTATTGTATTAATTGGTCCTCTCATGCTCTTTGGTAAATATTGGTGTATGTTGGGCCTGTGACCTATTTCTGGCTAATGAGTTCTAAAGGATGCCTGGACTGGTCACTGACACCAGGACGCTGGTTTCTCCTCTGGGTTAAAGATCTGGCCCTTGCTAGTCTTCTGGTAATGTATCGCTTCCCTCCTCCCCGAAAATAGACAAAGCCTCAGAGGGTAAAAAAAAAAAATCCCCTTCAGCTTTCTGCCTTGAACTCAGATGTCACACCTAGAGATGCTACAGTTCCTTTGCAACCATAAGGCAACAAGTCAATAGAGTAAGCATAGCAGAAATAGAAAAGGGCCGAGGTTGCTTAAACACCAGTGTTCAACCACTTCCAGATTTCTTGATAAGAGAGGAAAAGTAACTTATTTCTTTAATCCACTGTTGTCCTCTTCCAAACTTTGATCTTAGGAGCTGTACAAAGTATGTTGCTGTCTCTCAAGGGTCAAGGAAAGTGGAGGGATGAAGATACATTGAAAGAAAAATCTGCAATTGCAGGTCCCCATCCCTAACTTGCAACCCTTTCCAACAGATTCACTTACTGAACTTTCACAAAAGCTTCCATGTAAACATAATATACATGGCCTACAATCATTTTGAGAACTGTTACAGCATGCCATGTAGGCCTATGCTTTCAATAAAACAAAACCACAGATAAAATGTCCCATGGGAGTTCAATAGGCAAATTAGTCCCTTAGAGATTCCTTTATAAAGAGCTAAAATCATCCTTCTTTTAGAAATATGAATTTCACATGTGGGTTCACTTAGAAGAGGGTGAACTTATCTCCCTCACTAAGGGTCTTGAAATTGACCTCTGAGACTAAGCCTATGTTGCGCCTTCCATTTCCATCCATTGGCTGGCCACCTGACATTGTCAAGTAGATACAATAATAAACATTACCAGGCATGACCAATATCAACTCTCCTCTTGGGACTAAAGAGTGGAGAATGGTTATTCATCTGCCACTGTAAAGAATGGATTTTCCTGTCCACTACAGATCTGGGAGTGTGGGCATTGTTTAAGGACACATGGACTGGTCACTGACTCTGGTTTTTTCCAGATAAGGATGTGGACCTTGCTAGGGTTGTTTATTAATGTACCAGGAAAATTTGATATATGTCAACCTTTTCTTAAATAGAAGTTCCTTGATTTTTATTACTGATGTAAACTCTTCCAGAATGGTGACATGAGCCTTGAGGAGAGTGTCCCTGGCAGCTGAGAGCTCAGTCTTAATCAGGAATCCAGGAGAAGGAAGAAAACTGAAACAAGCTATACTGCATCTGTTTATGCTGTGTAGCCCCCTTAAAGTTTGTGTCCTCAAAAACCTTTTGTACAGCAAAGGAAGCCATCAACAAAATGAAAAGATAACCCCCTGAATGGGAAAACACATTCACCAACCATACATGTGATAAGGGGTTAATATCCAAAATTTGTAAAGAATTTACACAACACCAAAAAACCAAACAATCCAATTTAAAAATGGGCAAAGAACCTGAATAGACACTTCTACAAAGAGGACTTACAGATGGCCAAGAGACATATAATATACAGGTGATGTGCTGTATATATTCAGTACCTCTAAGCCTGATCTATGCATGAGCAGTGCATAGAGTCTAGTGATGGAAATGTAGATATTAATTAAGTAAATACACATGTGTAATTACTTAAGGAAATGTGTAAAGGGTATGAGAATATACAAGAGGACAACCTGCTTTCTCCTGGGGGTTATGAGACAGACATGCTGAGGAAATGACTTTTGAACTGTTTAAGAGCTGTGTAAGATGGGCAAACAAGTATTGATTACCTAATAGTTACAGCCCTAACTAAATACTTAGGCTTCAAGAATTAGTAAGTGGCTTCTGTCCGTAAGAAGTTCTGTCTTCTTGCAAGTGGTTAAGTGAAACCTCTGCTGACACGTTCAGTACTAACTTCTTTGGCTGGGCCGCATTTATTTTCCCAGTGGTTCTCATGGAGGGTCTCTCAGGGACAGGCTCAGTGAAGGTAGAATAATTTTGACAAGAGAGTTTTCAAACTGTTCTATTGTGATTCAGGTCTAAGTTCTGATAGCCTCATTGACACACAAAGGACCAAAGATGAAACAGTGAAATTAATAAAGAGATGAATAGCTGATTCTAGCATTTTTTTCATAGTCAGTTGTCAGTCTTGCTTTTACAATTATACCCTCAGCTTCCACATAGTTGGAGTCCACAACCTTATTCTCAAAGTCAAGCTAAGGATTATTGGGCAATGGGTATAGAGTACATGAAAATAAGTAGCTGGTGGTGCAGAGACACCCTGGCCAATGAAGGCACCTTATCTGTATAATGAGCCTCTTGCTGTGTAGTGCTCTGACTAGAATAACAAGAAATGACTGGGATGATGAGAAACATAGGCCATTTGGTCAGAAACAAAATGGAGCCTATCAGAGTGTCAGATAATGCCAGTTTGCATTGTTCATAATATATCTGGAATAAAATATACCATTCATCTGGACTGGTGCCTCTCTTTGGAGAACAGTTCCAAAATGAGTTTTACATTTGTCAACATCTGCTCTACATCTCAGATCTTTCCCTGGCTACTAAAATGTTAGGGCTTCTTTTATAAGAGTGTTATTATATGAAACAGAATATTACTGACTTGTAGTATTATATATTGTTTTGGATGGTGAAATGCATTTTTATTTTAGGGATGCATCTTAGATTTCAGAAGGATGTCTAATGCAATGTTCACTCAAATGCAGTGCCAGATCACCTGATATGGGAAAAATCTCAATTTGGAAAAAGAAATTTAAGCGATTATTTGATATATAAATGGTCACACAGTCAGATTTCTCTGTTAAGTCCTCAAGTACATATTAAATATGATTAAGTTAGTAGTGATTTGTCTTACAACTTTTCAAGAACCCCTTTACTGAAAATGAAGTTTTGAGGATGAATTACCAGTTACAAGATCCCACTGTAGAATGTGATTGTAATTCTAGGAAAAGGCTTGATGATTACTAAAGTGAGAGCCACCAAAGAGGTGAAATATTGTATACGGAAGAGCTTAGCAGACCTCTTGCAAAGAGCAGGGAGTAGGAAATGCAAGATTAAAATAAGAGAGAGACAATAAAGAGTAGTGTGAAGGGTGAGTTTGACTGAGAGCCAAGTGGTATTACCTTGGTGTCATTGGTCAGTTGCCTGGAAATTTTTAGGCCCCACAAGTTAGGCTAGTAGGAAAAGCTGTTCTCTGGGATCTGTGCATGTTAAAGCTGCTCTTTCAGACTAGATGGTTGTAGTAAATCCCTGTGGACCCAACCTGCTTGAAGATGCATGGAGCTTTCTCAACAAAAACAAAGACTCTCATGATGGGGAATACTGAAGAACACAAAGGAAGCCAGGGAAGAGCACTTATCTGGCTCAAGAAAGCATTAGAGAAAAAAAATCTGTAGAGCAAAAGCAAGTGAATAACAGAATTTTTAAAAACCACTGCATACAAAAAAACTGGAAGGAAACAGCAGAGGTGATTGATATTATGGTGATAAGATTTGGAATAATTTTTCTTTTTACAAATTTTCTGTGATGTGATTA
This sequence comes from Pteronotus mesoamericanus, assembly GCF_021234165.1. Taxonomy (NCBI): domain Eukaryota; kingdom Metazoa; phylum Chordata; class Mammalia; order Chiroptera; family Mormoopidae; genus Pteronotus; species Pteronotus mesoamericanus. The sequence goes on from NW_026555072.1 coordinate 8,431,786, forward strand.
TACTGTAAGTTTTTCATTTTAAGAGACAGTGATTCCATTAGATTGAGGGTGTGTGAGTGTGTGAACTTGTAATGAGAGGCACTGAGATCAACCTCAGCTCTGTTACCAACTACCTATAGAATGGAGCACCAGTTATTTAAACCCTCCCTGCCTTGGGTTCTTCATGTTAAAAACTGAAACCAACATAAGTTTCTCTTCCTGTGTTTAACAATGCTGGAACTGAGCATACTTTCTTGTCCTCATGTTGTAAAATACTGAGAACAAGTAAAAATAACTTAAGCTACTTGCTCCAGGAAATAATAGTTCCTACAAGATATGGCTGCTAACTAACTAAACTAACTTACTTATGAAGGTGAATGGCTTAATCATAAATATTTGTTCAAAACCTTTCTTTTCCAGTGCTCATCAATCCAAAGTTATTATACTATAAACATGGCCCCATCTCAACCAGTTACCCACCTTGTAAAACCCACCTTAAAATCACCCAGCTCAGGCCCTAAAACCCTTCAAAGATCCTCTACAACTTACTTATGAGACACTACTAAAACTCTCAAGATGGTGTTCTACCTTACTGCAGTGAGTCTAACAAACTACTTTGCTTAACAACAGGTTTTCCTGGGAGTTTTTTGAGGAGTTGACAATATGTAAAAGAAAATGGTTGGACACTATACTCTTGGAAATCGCTTTTATCTTTCACTATCTCAGATTCATGCTGGTGACATTTTCTTTTTCTTGGCTCTATTTCATCCATGGATTCATATACTTCTACAATTTTTCATGTTTTGCTTTTTTATTTTACCTTCTTTAACTTGAAAGTGCAATCTAAGCAGGACATTTCAGAGAAACAACTGCTGGCAGGTTTTAGCTGCAATTAACAAGCTAAAAAGCTGGTTGATGGTGATGATTGTATAACAATGTGAATATACTTAATGCCACAGACTGTACACTTAAATGATTAAAATGATAAATTTTATGTTATATATATTTTGTTACAATAGAAAAAAAACAAAAAAGAAACCTAATTCAATTCCCCCCTTGTGAACTTTGCACAGGCACCATAGAATCCCAGGAAAGGGCTGCCAGAAACTCTCCTTCCTTCTAAATTAAATGACATGCACGAAATGCACAAGTTTCAGTGCCTGTTAGAGAGGAAGGAAGTGTTCAGTATGTCCAGCATTCTTTTCCTTCTCGTTCTACAGGGAAGAGGAGGAGACGCAAATTTTCCTTCTTATTTAAAGTAACTGGAAAGTTGGGCAAGATGGCAGATGATTGAATGGAAGTCACACAGACCTCCTCCCAGGACCAATCTGGAATTACAAGTAAATTTTGGAGAAATCATATAGAACAAACAACTGAACAATAGCAAGAGAGAAGCCTTATACCCTCAGACAGACAGAAGAACCAGCTTTATCACAACCTGATTGGTAAGGAGTGTGGTGGAGACTCAAAAAGGCTGTCTAGGCACAGACAGACAGCAGTGCCAGATGGATATTTAAGTGGCCAGTTGGATCCCCCTGAAAAGAGTGGGATCTAAACCATAAGCAGGGATCTCCAGCCTACAGCACCAAAGCCCAAAAAGAACACAAATAACAACCAGCTGTGAAAGCAGCAGGGTTTGTCTCTGCCAGAGATGGATGGCTGAAGACTCAAAGAGCCTTTTAAAGAACCAACGCATAAATTTTTATTTGCATCCACTTACACTGAGCTTCAGCAAAGGTGGGGACAAAGTGGGCTAGAGATGCCTGAGAAGAGACTGGGGAAAGGGGCTTTGGGGAGAGAACTGAGGGAATAGCTGGCAGGATCCCAGTACTGACTCTTCGCCCATACGGCAGCAGCCATCTTGCTCAGGCAGACCACTCCTCTGAGCAGCAGCAGTGTGAGAGGACACAATAGCTCTGCCCCCAGAGGGCACTCAGCCTTGGCCTGGTGGTGTTTAAGCCTGATTGCTGAGTGCAGAGTGACTAGACTAACAACTGAAGGAGACAGCCACACACAGTAGAATCCTGGAAGTCTCAAACAGACTGCCTAAGGTCAGAAGGGGTCAACATCTGACATCACCAGACACGGATCCAGAAAGAAAAAACGGTAGTAAATACTGGCAGCTACCAAGATGAAATCCACTGTGGTCCTCTCCATAATTTGTAATATTTTCTTTACTACATAGCTTTCCAATGTTCATTTCAGGTCCATCAAGTTTCTTCATATTAAATCATTAGATTTTATCTTAATAGTTTATTTCTCTCCTTTCTTATAATATTCTTAATCTCTTTACAACCTTATTAATACTGGTCTATTTGCTGTTGCTAGTGGGATTGCAGTGGGGAGTTATGTTTGCGGATGTGGGTTTGTTTCCTGGGCTTTGTGGTTTTATACTGGCAGCACCTGCAAAAAAACATTCAAGATGTGGTGGGTAAAGTGACCCTCAATCAACTAGCTGGAGGAGAGGACCCACCAAAGAATGACCAAACAACACTCAAAACCCAATTACTTCCAGAGAGCAAACATAAATGGCATAAAAGGCATTCCAAGAGCATCAAATTCAGGAGATCAAGGAGATTACACTACTGAATCTCACAGGAATCCTAACATAGAAGTTCACACCACAAAGTCAGGGAGTCAAAACAGACCAATTTAAGAAGCAGAAGCAAAAATGAGGAGTCTCACAAATAACGGGAAGACAATAAAACACCATCCAATCAAAGGGAAAGGAGGATTCCATAGAAAAAGAACTCAATGATATAGAGGCAAGTAAACTATCAGATATTGACTTGAAAACAATGGTTCTAAGGAAGCTCAATGAGCTCAGTGGAGTTCAGTAAGAAATACCAAAAACTACAGGGAAACTATGAGGAACTTACTGCAAACTATATCAGCATGAAAAAGGACATAGAAACTCAACAAGAGGCAAGAGGAAATGAACAATACAATTTCTGAATTGAACAACACAGTAGAAGGAAGCAAAAGGAGAGATGAATCAGAGGATCAAATCAACGAGCTGGAGGACAAGGTAGAAAAAAGCTAACAGAAAGAGCAAGAAAATGAAAAAAAAAGACTCAAAAATAATGAAGATGGATTAGGGGAATGCAGGACAACCAGAAACATAATAATATCCATACAATAGGAATACTAAAAGGAAAAGAGCACAGCAAGGGATAGAAAACCTGTTTGAAAAAGTAATGATGGAAAACTTCCCTAATTGGAGGAGAGAAAAGACACACAAGTCCAGGAAGTTTGGAGGATCCCAATCAAGAGGAACCTAATAAGGCCCACTCCAAGAAACATCATCATGAAAATGGCAAATATCAAAGCCAAACAGAATCCTAAAGGAAGCAAGGGAGAAAGAGGTAGTAATATATAAGGGAGCCCTGGTACAGCTAGCAGGTGACTTCTCAACAGAAACACTACAAGCCAGAAGGGACTGGCAAGAAATATTTCAAGTCATGAGAAGCAAAGGCCTGTAACCTAGACTGCTCTAACTAGCAAGGCTCTCAATTAAAATGGAAGGTGAAATAAGAAGCTTCCCAGACAAAAGAAAGCTAAAAGAATGCACATCCACCAAACCAGCATTGCAAAATATGCTAAACGAACTGCTTTAAGAAGATGAAGAAAAAGAGTACACAGGTACAAAGGGAAAAAATGAATAAGTACCTATCAATAATAACGTTAAATGTGAATGGATTGAATGATCCTATCAAAAGACATAGGGTAGCTGAAAGGATAATAAAACATAACCCAAACATATGTTGCCTACAAGAGACCCACCTCAGAACAAAGGACCTACACGGATGGAAAGTAAAAGGTTGGATTAGATATTCCAAGCAAAGGGACAGAGAAAAAAAGCTGGAGTAGCAATGCATATATCAGACAAGAGACTTCAAAAAAAATAAGCCATAAAAAGAGACCCAGAAGGACACTTCATAATACTAAAAGGAAGAATCAATGAAGACTATAATCAATGAACACTATAAATCACTTGTCCATTTCATCCAGGTTTTCAAATTTCTTGGCATGTTGTTCTTTGTAGTAATTTCTTAGTAATTGAACTAAGTGATATACTAAGTGATGAACTAAGTGATTTACTAAGAAATTGAAGACTAATACTAAAAGGAAGAATCAATGAAGACTATAATCAATGAACACTATAAATCTACATGCACCCCACCTAGAGCACCCAAATACGTAAGGAAAATCTTGGAGGATTTCAAGAAAGATATACACAGTAACATGCTGATAGTAGGGGATTTTAACACTCCACTGCCAACAATGGATAGATCTTCCAAACAAAATATAAACAATGACATTGTGGAATTGAATGTTGCATTAGATCAAATGTAATTAACTGATATATATAAACCATTCATCCCAAAGAAGCAAAATACACATTCTTGTCAAATGCACATGGAACATTTTCAAAGATAGATCACATGATAGGACACAAATCAAGCCTCAACAAATTTTAAAAAATTGAAATCATAGCAAGTGTTTTCTTGGAACCCCAAGGGCTCAAATATAAAAACCAACCTCAAGGAAAAAGCTCACAAACATTCAAACTCATGGAGACTGAATATCATGCTATTAAACAGTGAGGGGTTCAATAATGAGATCAAAGAAGAAATCAAAAGCTTTCTGGAAACAAATGAAAATGAACACCCAACACTCCAAAAGCTATGGGACACAGCAAATGAGTACTGAGAGGGAAGCTCATAGCAATACAGCCCTGCCTAAAAAGATAGATATACTTCATTTAAACAACCTAACCCTACAACTACAGGAACTGGATAAACAACAACAAACAAAGCCCAGAGTGAGTACAAGGAAGGAAATAATTAATATCACAGCAGAGCTGATTGACGTAAAAAACTAAAAGAACAATTCAAAGACCAATAAATCCAGGAGCCGCTACTTTTAAAAGATAAACAAACTCGACAAGCCTTTAAGCAAACAAATGAAGAAAAAAGGAGAGGACCCAAATAAATAAAATCAGAAATGAAAGAAGAGAAATTACAACTGATACCACAGAAATACAAAGGATTGTAAGAAATTACTACAAAGAACAATATGCCAAGAAATTTGAAAACCTGGATGAAATGGACAAGTTTCTAGTGAGCATAATCTTCCAAAACAGAATCAAGAAGAAGCAGAAAGCCTGAACAGACAGATAACAGCTGGGGAAATTGAAGCACAAATCAAAAATTCTCCCAGCACACAAAAGCCCTGGACCAGATGGTTTCACAGGAGAATTTTACAAAATATTTAAGAAGACCTAACCCTTGTCTTCTATTCAAAAAAATCCAAGAAGAGGGAAGACTCCCAAATTTTTGGGGGGAGGCCAGCATCATCCTAATCCTAAAACTAGTTAAAGACACAACAAAGAAAAAAATATAGGCCAATATCACTGATGAACATAGATGCTAAGATCCTGAACAAAATATTGGCAAACCGCATCCGGCAATACATTAAAAAGATCATCCACTGTGATCAAGTAGGATTCATCCCAGTGATGCAAGGATGGTTCAATATTCACAAATCCGTAAACGTAATACATCACATAAAAGGATAGACAAAAATCACATAAATCATATAAATAGATGCAGAAAAAGCAATTGATAAGGTACAGCATCCATTTATGATAAAAAACACTCAACAAGGTGTCAGTAAAGGGGACATACCTCAACATAATAAAAGCCATATATGAAAAATGTACAGCCAACATCACACTCAACAGGTAAAACTAAAAGCTCTCCTCCCCACTAAGATCGAGAACAAAAGGTTGTCTGCTTTCACCACTTCAATTCAACATATTTTTGGAAGCCTTAGCCACAGAGATCAGACAATAAAAGAAATAAAAGGCATCCAAATTGGAAAGGAGGAAGTAAAACTGACATTGTTTGCAGATGACATGCTAGTGTACATAGAAAACCTGATAGACTCCACCAAAAAACTACTCAACCTAATAAGTGAATTTGGCAAAACAGCAGGATACAAAGTCAATATTCAGAAATTGAAGGTATTTTGTACACCAACAATGAAATATCAGAATCAGATATCTGGGGGTTGAGGACAGATGGCAGAGGAGTGAGTGGGAGTCACGCTGACCTCCTCCCAAGATGAAACGGACTAAATAGACTAAACAGTAGAGAAATCACCTGGAAAATGGCAAAATGATAGAGGGAGAGGAGCCTTGGAGGTGCGGACAGAGAGTGGAATCAACTTTCACACATCCGAATGGGTGAGAAGTGCAGTGGAGGCTCGAGAGGGTGGGCTGGGTGCCTACGGGCACCAGCACCAGAGGGACAGTGAAAGGGCCAGTTGGATCCCCCTGACAAGAACAGGGTCTGAATCATAAACAGGGACCCCTAGACTATAGCAGCTGAAACCAGGAAAATGCAGAGACAAAATGCAACCCTGAAAAGCTTAGAGGCACTCTCTGCCAGAGACAGGCGACTGGAGATGCAAAGAGACATTTAAAGGGCCAACGCAAAAATTTGCAGTGGAAGCTGCCTTCTTTGATCTCTAGGTAGAGGCAGCAGCTGAGTGGTCTGGTGCCTGAGGAAAGATTGGTGAGGAAAACTTTGTGAAGAGAACTGAGTTGGTGGCCGGCAGAGCCCCCGGTGATAACTCACCTCCCACTCTGCAGCTACCATCTTGCTCAGGCATAAGTGAATCAGTAAACCTGCTTTTTGCGTGCTCCGCACACAGCTTGTGTGTGTCTGAGCTGGGGGCTGAGTGCAGGCTGGCTGGAAGAAATAGAGGATCCCTGGCCAAAAGGGACACACAGCTGCATAGAGACCCTTGAGGAGAGATTGGAGATGGAGGTGTTTGGGAAAGAACAGAGGGATTAGCCAGGATTCCCGGAGCTGACTCCCTCCCCATTCTGTAGTCTCCATTCTGGGCAGGTAGGCCATGCCTACAAGGAGGCAGAAGCAGGCGCCAAGCCAGTTGGCCCACGATTACAACTTGGTCCACAGAAATAATGGATCCCTCCCCGAAGGAGTCACAGAGCTGCCCAGAGACCCTCCAGGAGAGAATGAGACAGAGGCGTTGGGGAAAGAACTGGAGGGGAGGCCGGAGAGTCCTGGAGCTGACTCCTTCTCCTTTCCCTAGTCTCCATTTTGGACAAGCAGGTCGCACCCCCAAAGAGCCAAAAGCAGGAAAGCACAGAATAGATGGCCCTAAACAGTCCAGTGCCTGGGTGCGCTTGCCAGTGGCTCCAGGTGCGCGCACAAGAGTGGAGCCAGGGCAGGCCTGGAGGGTGCCTGAGCGCAGGCCAGCAAGGCCTGAGTGGGCCAGCATGCGAGTGCAGAGCAGCCCTCAGAAATATTGGATCCCTGGCTGAAGGGCTCACAGAGCTACCCAGAGACCCTCAAGGAGAGACTGGAGACAGAGGCACTGGGGAGTCCAGGTGCTTACCTTGCCCTGTCCAGGATGTGCATTTCGCTCATGCGGACTACTCCTCTGAGTGACAGAAGCCTATAAGGGCAGGATAGTCCGGTCATTAGGTGGCATTGCTCTGCCCTGTGGTGCCTAAGCCTGACAGATAAGGAAAGAGTGACAAGATTGAAAATCATAGGAGACAGACACAGACAGTAGATTCCTGGAAGGCTCAAACAAAGGGCCCAAGGTAAGATAGGGTCAACAACTGACATCATCAGAAGTAGATCCAGAAAGAAAAATACATAAGTAAATAAAAAGATCCACCTACTACCGTAGAAGTTTAATCTACAAAATCAGGAAATCTAGACAGATCAATTGAAGCAGAAGCAAAATAATAAAATAATAATAATAATAATAATAGGCTCTCACAAAAATGGGAAGAAGAAGCAGTTCCACCCCTAATGAGAGGAAAGGAGGATCCCCACAGAGACCAAGAAATGAAATAGAGGCAAGGGAGCTATCAGATATTGAATTCAAAACAATGGTTCTAAGAAAGCTCAATGAGCTCAACCAGCTCAAAGATAACTATGAGAAACGGCAGGGAAACTATCAGGATCTTACAGCAAACTATATCAGCCTGGAAAAAGACATAAAACTATCAAGAAGACACAAGAGGATATGAAGAATAGGATTTCTGAACTGAAGAACACAGTAGAAGGACTTAAAATCAGGCTACATGAAGCTGAGGATCAAATCAGCAAGATGGAGAATAAGGTAGAAAAAAGCTCCCAGAAAGAACAAGAAATGGAAAAAAGACTCAAAAAGAATGAAGAGGCATTTAGGGAAATGCAGGACAAACTGAAATGCAATAATATCCACATAATAGGGATGCCAGAAAGAGAAGAAGAGGAGCAAGAGATAGAGAACATCTTTGAAAAAGTAATGTAGGAAAACTTCCCCAATTTGAAGACAAAAAAGGCCTCACAGTTCCAGGACGCACAGAGGGCCCCTTTCAAGAAGGACCCAATGAGGCCCACTCCAAGACACATCATCATTAAAATGGCAAATATCAAAGACAAGAAATAATCCTAAAGGCAGCAAGGGAGAAACAGGGAGTGACTTACAAGGGATCCCCGATATGGCTAGGAGCTGACTTCTCAACAAAAACATTAAAAACCAGAAGGGAATGGCAAGTAATATTCCAAGTAATGAAAAGCAGGGGCCTACAACCAAAGCTGCTCTACCCAGCAAAGCTTTCAATTAATATAGAAGGGGAAATAAGGAGTTATCCAGACGAAAGAAGGTTAGAAGAATACATCTCTACCAAACCAGCACTCGAAGATATGCTAAAGGGACTGGTTTAAGAAGATGAAGGAAAAGAGTGAGAAACATAAAAACACAGTTACAAAGAAAAAAACTGAATAAGTTTCTATCAATAATACTCTGAATGTAAATGGACTAAAAGCCCCAGTTAAAAGACACAGGATAGCTGAATGGATGAGAACACATGACCCACACATATGCTGCCTACAAGAGACCGAATTCAGAACAAAACACCTACATAGATTGAAAGTAAGGGATAGAAAAAAATATTCCAAACAAATGAGCAAGAAAAGAAAGCAGGGGTAGCAATATTTATATGAGACAAAGTAGATTTCAAAACAAAAGCCATAAAAAGAGACCCAAAGGGACACTTCATAATACTTAAAAAAAGAATCTATCAAGAAGACATCAACATTGTAAACTTATATTCTCCCAAATAGGAACAACCGAGTATATACGGAAAATCTTGGACAACTTCAAAAAAGATATAGACAGCAACACACTGATAGTAGGGGATTTCAACACCCAACTGACAAAAATGGACAGATCTTCCAAACAAAACATTAAAAAACATATTGTGGCACTGAATGACACACTGAATCAAAGAGACTTAACCGACATATGTAGAACCTTACATCCCAAAGAAGAAAAATACACATCCTTTTCAAATGCTCATGGCAGTTTTTCAAAGATAGACCACATGATAGGACACAAAGCAAACCTCAGCAAATTCAGGAAAATTGAAATAATACCAAACTTTTTCTCAGACCACAAGGCCTTGAAACTCGAAATCAACCTCAAGGAGAAACTTCAAAAACTTACAAACTCATGGACACTCAACAGTAGATTATTAAACAATGAATGGGTCAATAATGAGATAAGAGAAGAAATCAAAAAATTTCTGGAAACAAAGGAAAATGAACTGACAACAGTCCAAAACCATGGGACACAGCAAAGGCAGTCCTGAGAAGGAAGTTCATAGCAATACAGGCTTACCTAAAAAAGAAATATTTCAAATAAAAGACCTAACACAACTTCAAGAACTGGAGAAACAACAACAAATAAATCCCAGAGCAAGTAGAAGGAAGGAAATAAGATCAGAGCAGAACTGAATGACATAGAGACAAAATGAACAATTCAAAGTATCAACCAATCCAGGACCTCGTTCTTTGAAAAGATAAATAAAATGGACAAGCCTTTAAGTGAATCATCAAGAAAAATGAGAGAGGACCCAAGTAAATAATTCCAGATGAATGAGGAGAAATAACAACTGATACCACAGAAATACAAAGGATTGTCAGAAACTACTATGAACAATTATATGCCAAGAAATTTGAAAACCTCAATGAATTGGACAAATTTCTAGAAAAGTATAATCTTCCAACATTGAAGGAGGAAGAAGCAGAATGCTAGAACAGACCGATAAGAGCTGAGGAAATTGAGGCAGTCATCAAGAAACTCACAGCACACAAAAAGCCTGAGATGGATTGTTTCACAGGAGAATTTTAAAAAACATTTATGAGCTAACCCCTGTCCGTCTCAGACTATTCCAAAATATCCAAGAGGCGGGAAGACTCCCAGACTCTTTTTATGAGGCCAGCATCACCCTAATCCCAAAACCAGATAAAGACCCTACAAAGAAAGAAAACTACAGGCCAATTTCAGTGATGAACATAGGCGCTAAAATTCTCAACAAAATATTGGCAAACTGCATCCAGCAATACATGAAAAAGATTATCCACCACGATCAAGCGGGATTCATCCCAGGCATGCAGGGATGGTTCAATATACACAAATCAGTAAACATGATACATCACATAAATAAAAGAAAAGACAAAAACCACATGATCATCTCAATAGATGCAGAAAAAGCATTCGATGATACAGCACCGATTTATGATCAAAACGCTTAGGAAAATGGGAATAAATGGGGCATTCCTCAACGTAATAAAGGCCATATATGAAAAACCTACAGCGAACATCTTACTCAATGGACAAAAACTAAAAGCTTTCCCACTAAGATCAGGAACACGACAAGGATATCCACTTTCACCACTTCTGTTCAACATAGTTTTGGACGTCCTAGCCACAGCGGTCAGACAAGAAAAAGAAATAAAAGGCATCTAAATTGGAAAGGAGGAAGTAAAATTATCCTTGTTTGCAGATGACATGATAGTGTACATAGAAAACCCTGTAGACTCCACCAAAAAACTCCTCAACCTAATAAGTGAATTTGTCAAAACACCGGGATACAAAGTTAATATCGAGAAATCAAAGGCATTTTTGTACACCAAAAATGAAATAGAAGAAGAAGATATCAGAAAAAAAAATACCATTCAATATTACAAAATAAAAAATAAAGTATCTAGGAATAAATTTAACCAAGGAGTAAAAACACCTGTATGCTTAAAACTATACAACATTGAAGAATAAATTAAGGAAGACACAAATAAGTGGAAGCATATACCATGTTCATGGATTGGAAGAATTAATATTATCAAAATGTCCATACCACCCAAAGCAATTTATAGATTCAATGCAATACCTATTAAAATACCAATGACGTATTTCACAGGAATAGAACAGACATTTCATAAATTTATATGGAACCATAAATGACCCCGAATAACCACAGCAATTTTCAGAAAGAAAAACAAAGTTGGAGGGATCACAATACTGGACATCAAACTATATTACAAAGCCATTATACTCAAAACAATATGGTACTGGCACAAGAACAGACCCATAGACCAGTGGAACAGAATAGAAAGCCCAGAGGAGGAGAGCATATGGCGGAGGAGTGAATGGGAATCACGCTGACCTCCTCCCAAGACCAAACTTAAAGTGCAACTAAATAGTGGAGTAATCACCTGGAAAACAGTGGAGTGATAGTGGGAGATAAGCCTTGGTTCCACGGACAGTGGATTCGACTCTCACACATCCGAAAGGGTGAGAAATGCGGTGGAGACTCGAGAGGGTGGCCTGGGTGCCCACGGGCACTGGCACCAGAGGGACATTGAAATGGCCAGTTAGCTTCCCCCAAGAAGAACGGGGTCTGAATCATAAACAGGGATGCCTAAACTACAGCAGCTAAAACCAAGAAAATACAGACAAAACGTAACCCCGAATAGCTAAGGGGTGCTCTCTGCCAGAGACAGGTGGCTGGGGATGCAAAGAGACATTTAAAGGGCCAATGCAAAAATTGCAATGACAGTCACCCTCCTTGATCTCTGGGTAGAGGTGACAGCATGGTGGGCTGGTGCCTGGGAAAAGATTGGTGAGGAAAACTTTGTGAAGAGAACTGAGACGGTGGCTGGCGGAGTCCCAGTGATAACTCATCTCTTACTCTGCAGCTACCATCTCGCTCAGGCATTAGGGAATCAATTAACCTGCCTTTTGTGTGCTCCGCACACAGCTTGTACGGGTGTCAGCTGCGGGGCTGAGTGCAGGCTGGCTGGGAGAGCCTTGAGGAGAGACTGGAGACGGAGGCGTTGGGGAAAGAACGGGAGGAGGAACCGGGGAGTCCCGACTCCCTCCTCGTTCTCTAGTCTCCATTGTGGGCTGGAAAGACGCGACCCCAAAGAGACAGAAGCTGGGCGCATGAACCAGACTGCCTGCGATTGAAACACAGTCAAAACAGGGGGTGGATCCTTGGCCGAAGGGGTCACAGAACTGCCCGGAGGCCCCAGAGGAGAATCTGGAAATGGAGGCGTTGGGGAAAGAACGGGAGGAGGAACCGGGGAGTCCCGACTCCTTCTCCTTGCCGTAGTCTCCATTGCGCGGGAAGAGGCCACACCCCCAAAGAGCCAAAAGCCGAAAAGCACACATAGACACCCCAAAACCACCCAATGTTGGGACGCACACTTGCGCCGAGTAACCAGCGAGGGTTGGCGGGCGTGTGTGTGACCTGCGCGGGCTGGCGAATGCTTACACTGCTTGCACTGGCCGGCAAAGCCTCCCAAAGATTAGCACCCATATGGCCTGCGAGGGAGTGCACAGAGCGGCAAAGGCAGGTATGAATTGACCGACCCGCCCGCGATTGCGGAGCAGCCCACAAAATGAGTAGAGCTGCCCAGAGTGCCTAGAGGAGAGAGCGGAGACAGGATTAACCGGAGAGTCCTGGAGCTGACTTCCTCCCATTTCCGTAGTCTCCATTAGGCGAGGGCAAACAATGCATCCAAAGAGCCAAAAGCGGGGAAAATACACCATAGAAGACCCTTAACTGACCAGTGCTGCAGAGCTCGCCGGCCAGTGGGGCCAGATGACTACGCGAAGCCACGAATAAGTCCCCTGGTCTGGGGCAAGCACATGCGAGCCCAGGCAGGCGGGGGATCCTGCCACGCTGGGAGCGTGCTCAAGGAGCTGGCATGATACTGCAGAGAGATCCCAAAAAATAGCCCAGCCCTGACCGAAGGGGTCACAGAGCTGCTCCAAGCAGGAGTCAGACACAGACATTAGACTCCTGGAAGGCTCAAACAAACAACCCAAGGTCCTATACGGTCAACAACTGACATCATCAGAGGCAGGCCCACAAAGAAAAGTAAAGGACAAAAATACTTAACAGACTCTCACAAAAATGGGAAGAAAAAGAAGTTCCCCGCAAATGAGTGGAAAAGGGGACTCCCCACAGAGAGAGCTAAATGAAACAGAGGCAAGGGAACTATCAAATATTCAATTCAAAACAATGGTTCTAAGAAAGCTCAATGAGCTCAGCCAGCTCAAAGAGAACTATGAGAAACTGCAGAGAAACTATCAGGATCTTACAGCAAACTATATCAGCCTGGAAAAGGACATAGAAACTATCAAGAAGACACAAGAGGATATGAAGAATACCATTTCTGAATTGAAGAACACAGTAGAAGGAATCCAAAGCAGGCTGGATGAAGCCAAGGATCGAATAGGTGAGATGGAGGATAAGGTAGAAAGAGGATACCAGGAAGAACAAGAAATGGAAAAATGAATCAAAACGAATGAAGAGGCATTGAGGGAAATGCAGGACAACCTGAAACACAATAATATCCGTATAATAGTGATACCAGAAGGAGAAGAAGAGGAGCAAGGGATAGAGAACCTCCTCGAAAAAGTAATGATGGACAATTTCCCTAATTTGAGGAGAGAAAGGCTCTCATGGATCCAGGAGGCACAGAGGACCCCACTCAAGAGGGACTCAAAGAGATCCACTCCAAGACACATCATCATTAAAATGGCAAATTTCAAAGACAAAGAGAGAATCTTCAAGGCAGCAAGGGAGAAGGAGAAAGTAACATACAAGGGGGCCCCGATAAGCCTAGGAGCTGACTTCTCAACAGAAACACTACAAGCCAGAAGGGAATGGCAACAAATATTCCAAGCCATGAAAAGCAAGGGCCTACAGCCAAGGCTGCTCTACCCAGCTAGGCTCTCCATTAAAATAGAAGGGGAAATACGGAGTTTCCGAGACAAAAGAAGACTAAAAGAATACATCTCTACCAAACCAGCACTCCAAGATATAATTAAGAGGACTGCTTTAAGCAGATGAAGGAAAAGAATGAGAGAGGAACACAGGTACAAAGAGAAAAGATTAGTAAGTTTCTATCAGTCATATCTCTCAATGTGAATGGACTAAATGCCCCAATCAAAAGAGACAGGGTAGCTGAATGGATAAGAAAACATGACCCACACATATGCTGCCTACAAGAGACCGACCTCAGAGCAAGAGACCTACAAAGATTGAAAGTAAAGGGATGGAAAAAAAATATTCCAAGAAAATGGGAATGAGAAAAATGCTGGGGTTGCCATACTTCTATCAGACAAAGTAGATTTCAAAACAAAGGTCATAAAGAGAGACCCAGTGGGGCACTTTATAATACTTAAAGGAAGAATCTATCAAGAATACATCAACATTGTAAACTTATATGCTCCCAATATTGGAGCCCCCAAGTTTATAAGGAAATTGTTGGATGACTTCAAAAACGATATACACAGCAACACACTGATAGTAGGGGATTTCAACACCCAACTGACAAAAATGGACAGATCTTCCAAACAAAACATTAAAAAACATATTGTGGCACTGAATGACACACTGAATCAAAGAGACTTAACCGACATATGTAGAACCTTACATCCCAAAGAAGAAAAATATACATTCTTTTCAAATGCTCATGGCAGTTTTTCAAAGATAGACCACATGGTAGGACACAAAGCAAACCTCAGCAAATTCAGGAAAATTGAAATAATATCAAACTTATTCTGGGACCACAAGGGATTGAAACTGGAAATCAACCTCAAAGAGAAACCAAAAACTTACAAACTCATGGACACTCAACAGTAGACTATTAAACAATGAATGGGTCAATAATGAGATAAGAGAAGAAATCAAAAAAATTCTGGAAACAAATGAAAATGAACTGACAACAGCCAAAACCTATGGGACACAGCAAAGGCGGTCCTGAGGGGGAAGTTCATAGCAATACAGGCTTACCTAAAAAAGATAGAAACATTTCAAATAAAAGACCTCACACTACAACTTCAAGAACTGGAGAAACAACAACAAATAAATCCCAGAGCAAGTAGAAGGAAGGAAATAGTCAAGATTAGAGCAGAACTAAACGACATAGAGATGAAAAGAACAATTCAGAGGATCAACCTATGCAGAAGCTGGTTCTTTGAAAAGATAAATAAAATTGACAAGTCTTTAAGCAGACTCATCAAGAAAAAAAGGGAGAGGACCCAAATTAATAATATCAGAAACGAAAGAGGAGAAATAACAACTGATACCACAGAAATACAAAGGATTGTGAGAAACTATTATGAACAATATATGCCAAGAAATTTAAAATCTTGATGAAATGGACAAATTTTTAGAAATGTATAATGTTCCAACACATAAGGAGGAAGAAACAGAAAGCTTGAACAGATTGATAACAGCTGGGGAAATTGAAGCTGTCATCAAGAAACTTCCAGCACACAAAAGCTCAGGGCCAGACGGTTTCACAGGAGAATTTTGCAAAACATTTAAGGAAGAGCTAACCCCTGTCCTTCTCAGACTATTTTAAAAAATCCAAGAGGAGGGAAGACTCCCAGACTCTTTCTATGAGGCCAGCATCACCCTGATCCCAAAACCAGATAAAGACCCTACAAAGAAAGAAAACTATAGGCCAATTTCGCTGATGAACATAGATGCTAAAATCCTCAACAAAATATTGGCAAACCGCATTCAGCAATACATTCAAAGGATTACCCACCACGATCAAGCGGGATTCATCCCAGGCATGCAGGGATGGTTCAATATACGCAAATCAGTAAACGTGATACATCACATAAATCAAAGAAAAGACAAAAACCACATGATCATCTCGGTAGATGCAGAAAAAGCATTCGATAAGGTACAGCACCCATTTATGATCAAAACACTCAGTAAAATGGGAATAAATGGAGCATTCCTCAATATAATAAAGGCCATATATGAAAAACCTACAGCCAATATCATACTCAACGGGCAAAAACTGAAAGCTTTCCCACTAAGATCGGGAACACGACAAGGATGTCCGCTCTCACCGCCTCTTTTCAACATCGTATTGGAAGTCCTAGCCACAGTGGTCAGACAAGAGAAAGAGACAAAAGGCATCCAAATAGGAAAGGAGGGGGTAAAGCTATCATTGTTTGCAGATGACATGAGAGTGTACATAGAGAACCCTGTAGACTCTACCAAAAAACTCCTCGACCTAATAAGTGAATTTGGCAAAACAGCAGGATACAAAGTCAACATTCAGAAATCAAAGGCATTTTTGTACACCAGCAATGCAATAGAAGAAGAAGAAATCAGAAAAAAAAATACATTTCGATATAGCAAGAAGAAAAATAAAGTACCTAGTCATAAATTTAACCAAAGACGTTAAAGACCTGTACGCAGAAAACTATTCAACATTGAAAAAAGAAATGAAGGAAGATACAAATAAATGGAAGAATATACCCTGCTCATGGATTGGAAGAATTAATATCATCAAAATGTCCATACTACCAAAAGCAATTTATAGATTCAACGCAATCCCTATTAAGATACCAATGACGTATTTCACAGAAAGAGAACAGACATTTCAAAAAATTTATATGGAACCATAAACGACCCCAAATACCTACAGCAATTTTGTGAAAGAAACACAAAGTAGAAGGGATTGCAATATCGGACATCAAACTCTACTACAAAGCCACTAAACTCAAAACAATCTGGTACTGGCACAAGAACAGACCCATAGAGAGTGGTACAGAATAAAAAGCCCAGAAATAAGCCCTGGTCTATATGGCCATCTAATATTTGACAAAGGGGGCAGAAGCATCAAATAGAGCAATAATAGCCTCTTCAACAAATTGTGTTGGGAGAGCTGGATGGCTACATGGAAAAAAATGAAATTGGATCATCAGCTGACACCATACACAAAAATAAATTCAAGATGGATAAAAGACTTAAATATAAGTCGCAACACCATCAAAGTCCTAGAGGAGAACATTGGCAGGAAACTCTCAGATATCCCATGCAGCAATTTTTTCACTGATATATCTCCTAAAGCAAGGGACATAAAGGAAAGAATAAACAAGTGGGACCTCATCAAAATAAGAAGCTTCTGCACGGCCAAAGAAAACATCAGCAAAATGAAAAGGGAGCCAACCGTATGGGAAAATATATTCACTAATGATACATCACATAGAGGTTTGATCTCCAAGATATATAAAGAACTCACTCGACTCCACTCCAAGAAGACAAACAATCCAATCAAAAAATGGGCAAAGGACCTGGGCAGACACTTTTCCAAGGAGGAGATACAGAGGGCCCAGACGCATTTGAAAGGATGCTCTGCATCACTAGCCATCAGCGAAATGCAGATAAAAACCACCACGAGGTCCCACCTCATACTGGTCAGAATGGCCATCATAAACATATCAACAAACAACAGGTGCTGGCGAGGCTGTGGAGAAAAGGGAACCCTAGTACACTGTTGGTGGGAATGTAGGCTTGTCCAGCCACTGTGGAAAGCAGTGTGGAATTTCCTCAAAAAGCTGAAAATGGAACTGCCTTTTGATCCAGTGATCCCCTGCTCCTACTGTACCCTAAGAACACCAAAATGCCAGTTCAAAAGAACCTATGCACCCCAATGTTCATAGCAGCACGATTTACAATAGCCAAGTGTTGGAAGCAACCTAAATGCCCATCAGTAGATGATTGGATCAAAAACTAATGTTACATATACACAATGGAATACTACGCAGCAGAAAGAAAAAAAAGAACTACTAAACTTCGCGACAGCATGGATGGAACTGGAGAGCATTAATGTAAGCGAAATAAGCCAGGGGGCGAAAGACAAATACCATGTGATCTCACCTATAAGTGGAACCTAACCAGCAATACAAAGATGCAAGGAAAATAAGACCAGCAACACTGAAAGGAAAAGAAACCAACAGAGACAAGAGGGAAGGAGGGAGAGGGGGCAGGGAAAAGGAAGGGAAGGGGCAAGTCAAGGAACATATAGCAAGGACTCATGGACAAAACCAAAGGGAAAGAGCTGAGGGAGGGACGTGGGGAAGGGGCAAGGGAAAGTGGTGGGCGGTAGGCAGAGACAAATATATTGGAATACATAAATTAAAATAAAATTTTTAAAAAATAAAATAAAAAGATAAAAATTTAAACAAAAAAAGAAAAGAGAAGATTAGGCATGGAGAGAAGATAACCATCTACAAGCCAAGGAGAGAGACCCTCAAAGAAAACCTACCCTGCTCACACCTTGATTTTGAACTTTAGCCTCTAGAAATGTAAGGAGATAAATTTCTGTTGTTAAGTGTGTGGTGCTTTGCTATGGTAGCCATAGCAAACTCATACACTTTCCATATAGTGTTAAAGTTGCTTTATTATGTTGAGTATCCTTTCCAAAGAAAGTGTAGTTACATCTGTAACAAGTCCTCTAAATAAAAGTTTTTCCCAGGTTGGCTTAAAAAAAAAATTATGGTACATTTACACAATGGAATACTACTCAACAGAAAGAAAAAAAGAACTAGTACACTTCGCAACAGCATGGATGGAACTGGAGAGCATTATGCTAAGTGAAATAAGCCAGGGGGCAAAAGACAAATACCATATGATCCCACCTATAAGCGGAACCTAACCAGCAAAACAAAAATGCAAGGAAAATATGACCAGCAACACTAAAAGGAAAAGAAACCAACAGAGACAAGAGGGAAAGAGGAAGGGGTGAGTGGGGGAAAAGGAAGGGAAGGAGCAAGTCAAGGAACATAGAGCAAGGACTCATGGACAAAGCCAAAGTGGGGAAAGATTGAGGTAGGGAGAAGGGGGAAAAGGGGCAAGGGAAAATGGTGGGGGGAAAGCTGAGCCAAATGTATTTGAAAAAATTAATTAATTAATAAAAAAAAGAAAATGAATCTGGGAGGAAAATCCCATTTGCTATAGCAATAAGAAAAATAAGTACCTAAGAATAAACTTAACCAAGGAGGTAAAGGAACCTGTGCTCAGAAAACTACAGAACACTAAAGAAAGAAATTAAGAGAACACAAATAAATGGAAACATATACCGTGTTCATGGATTGGAAGAATTAATATTAAAATGACCATCCTACCAAAATCAATTGATCAATTCAATGCACCGCCTGTTAAAATACTAATGACTTATTTCAACAGACACACAACAAACATTTTAAAAATTTATATGGAACAATAAACAACCCTGAATAGCTGCAGGAATTTTGAGAAAGAAGAAAAAAGTAGGAGGGATCACAATACCTGACATCAAACTATATTACAAGACCACTGTAATCAAAACAATCTGGTACTGGCATGAGAACAGACACATAGATCAATGGAACAGAATAGGGAACGCAGAAATAAACCCAATAAACAGAGAAATGTCTCTGTTGTCAATTAATATTTGACAAAGACAGCAGAAGTATAAAATGGAGTGAAAATAACATCTTCTACAAGTGGTGCTAGGAAAGCTGGACAGCCACAGGCAAAAAAAAAAAATGAAATTCAACCACTAACTTAGACCATATACAAAAATAAACTCAAGATTAATAAAAGACTTAAATATACGTCATGACACCATAAAAGTCCTAGAGGAGAACATTGGCAGGAAACTCTCAGATATCCCACGCAGCAATTTTTTCACTGATATGTCTCCTAAAGCAAGGGACATAAAGGAAAGAATAAACAAGTGGGACCTCATCAAAATAAGAAGCTTCTGTTCAGCTAAAGGAAACATCAGCAAAATGAAAACGGTGCCAACTGTATGGGAAAAGATATTTACCATTGATACCTCCGAGAAGTGTTTGATCTCCAAAATACATAAAGAACTCACATGAGTGCACTCCAGGAAGACAAACAACCCAATTAAAAAGTGGGAAGAGGACTCGAACAGACACTTCTCCAGGGAGGACATACACAGGGCCCAGAAACATATGAAAGCATGCTTGGCATCACTAGCCATCAAAGAAATGCAAATTAAAAGCACAGTGAGAAACCTATTCACACCAGTCACAATGGTCATCATAAACAGATCAACAAACAATGGGTGCTGATGAGGTTTTGCAGAAACGGGAACCCTAGTACACTGTTGATGGGAATGCAGACTGGTGCATCCACTGTGGCAAACAGTTTGGAATTTCCTCAAAAAGCTAAAAATGGAACTACCTTTTGACCCACCGATTCCACTGCTGGAACTACACCCTAAGAATCACAAAACATCAATTCAAAAGAACCTATGCACCCCAATATTCATAGCAGCACAATTTACAAAAGCCAAATGTTAGAAGCAACCTAAGTGCCCATCAATAAATGAGCTGATCAAAAAACTATGATACATTTACACAATGGAATACTACAGAGCAGAAAGAAAGAAGGAGCTACTATCTTCTGTAACAGCATGGGTGGAACTGGAGAGCATTATGGTAAGTGAAACATGCCAAGCAGTGAAAAACAAATACCATATGATCTCACCTATAAGTGGAACCTATTCAACAAAACAAACAAGCAAGAAAAATTAGCCAGCATCATTGAAAGAAAAAAAAAAAGACAATAATGCGAGGGAAGAAGGGAGGTGGGTAATGGGAAAAAGAAAGGGAAGAGATAAATCAAGGAACATGTATAAAGGACCCATGAACATAGACAAAGTAGGGAAGGAATGAGAGTGGGAGGTGGGGGTGTGTGGGGCAGGGAAAAGTGGTGGCTGGAAAATGGAGACAAATGTACTTGAACAATAAAAAAAGCAGCAAAATGAAAATGGAACCCATCATATGGGAAAATATTTTTGCCAATGATACCTCAGACAAAGGTCTGATCTCTAAAATATATAAAGAACTCACAGGACTCCACTCCAGGAAGCAAACAACCCAATTAAAAAATGGGAAAAGGACCTGAACAGATGCTTCTCTGAGGAGGACGTACACAGGACCCAGATATATATGAAAGGATGCTCAGGATTGCTAGCCATCAGAAAGATGCAAATTAAAACTACAATGAGATACCACTTCACACTGGTCAGAATGGCCATCATAAATAAATCAATAAACAATGGGTGCTGGTAAGGTTGTGGAGAAAAGGGAACCCTAGTACACTGTTGGTGGGAATGCAGGCTGATGCAGCCCCTGTGGAAAACAGTTTGGAATTCCCTCAAAAATCTAAAAATGGAACTGCCTTTGGACCCAGTGATTCCACTGCTGGGGTTATACCCTAAGAATCCCAAAACACCAATTCAAAAGAACCTATGCACCCCAATGTTCATAGCAACACAATTTACAATGTCCAAGTGCCAGAAGCAACCTAAATGCCCATCAGTAGATGATTGGATCAAAAATTATGGTACATTTACACAATGGAATATCAAGCAACAGAAAGAAAGCTACTACCCTCCAGCATGAATGGAACTGGAGAGCATTATGCTAAGTGAAATAAGCCAGGCTGCGAAAGACAAATACCATATGGTCTCCCTTCCAAGTGGAACCTAATCAGCAAAGCAAACAGGCAAAGAAAATATGACCAGCAACATTGAAAGAAAGAAGAAACCGATGGGGAAGGGAGGGAGGGAGGGGGTAACAGAAAGGGGAAGGGTCAGATCAAGGAATAGGTGTGAAAGACACGTGGACAAAGCCAAGGTTGGGAAGGATTGAGGGGGATAGGTGAGTGTGGGTGGGGCAGGGGAAAGTGGTGGTGGGTAAATGGAGACAAATGTATGTGAAAAATATAAAAAAGGAATAAATAAATTTAAAAAATAATAGTTGCTGAGATCATATTATACATAAACTATAGTGTCTAGGTTTGTTTGTTTGTTTTTTACCGAATGTAGAATAAACATTCTTTATTTTTATTTTTTTATTTCTTTATTTTTCAGGGTTTTATTTTAATGATAAAGAATACAATGTAAATCATATTTTAGTGAGGATGAACTATATGGTAGAAAATCTAACAGTCATATATCACAAGGAAGATTTTGTCAATCATATTTTGATTGACCTGACTCAAAACTATAAACATTTCAGACACAGTCCCAGCCTGGCTACCTAAATTTCGTGTCAATTTTATAGCCACTTGGTTAATGAATTAAATGTATTTCAATGAAGCTGTGAAATAAATAGTAATCTATATGCTTTTGGCCTTAAAGAAAACAGGGTGGAATTAACAATAACCAGATACTGAGCCCAATGGGAAAAAATAAAGCACAAATCTATAAAAGTAATCTAATGTATGTTTTCTACTTTTTTTAATTTATTTTTTTAAAAAATTTTTCACATATATTTGTCTCCATTTACCTGCCACCACTTTCCCCTGCCCCACCCACACCCACCTCCCCCCATCAATCTTTCCCCACCTTGGCTTTGTCCATGTGTCTTTTACACCTATTCCTTGATCTGACCCTTCCCCTTTTTGTTATCTCCTCCCTCCCTCCCTTCCCCATCGGTTTCTTCTTTCTTTCAATGTTGCTGGTCATATTTTCTTTGCCTGTTTGCTTTGCTGATTAGGTTCCACTTGGAAGGGAGATCATATGGTATTTGTCTTTCGCAGCCTGGCTTATTTCACTTAGCATAATGCTCTCCAGTTCCATTCATGCTGGAGGGTAGTAGCTTTCTTTCTGCTGCTTGATATTCCATTGTGTAAATGTACCATAATTTTTGATCCAATCGTCTACTGATGGGCATTTAGGTTGCTTCTGGCACTTGGACATTGTAAATTGTGTTGCTATGAACATTGGGGTGCATAGGTTCTTTTGAATTGATGTTTTGGGATTCTTAGGGTATAACCCCAGCAGTGGAATCACTGGGTCCAAAGGCAGTTCCATTTTTAGATTTTTGAGGCAATTCCAAACTGTTTTCCACAGGGGCTGCATCAGCCTGCATTCCCACCAACAGTGTACTAGGGTTCCCTTTTCTCCACAAACTCACCAGCACCCATTGTTTGTAGCATAAACATTCTTTCATGACATTCAAACTGATTCTTAAAGAATTATTTCAAATAATTATGTAATATTTCCCATGTTAATAGGAAATTGGTTTAGCTGTTGTGAAAGAGTCACAAAATTATAGTGGCTTAAACAAAGAAAAAACAACTGGGGAAAGTGTCGTAAAATTTAAAACAAAAAACAAAAAACAAAAAAAAAAACAAAAAGCGGTAAGTGAGCCCTGTCCAGCGTGGCTCATTTGGTTCGGGGAAAGGTTGGTCGCTCGATCAATTCCCAGTCAGGGCACATGTCTAGTCTCAGTGCACACACAAGAGACAACCGATCTATGTTTCTCTCTCACATGGTTATTTCTCCCCCTCTCTTCCTCTCTCCCAATCAATCAATCAATCAATCACTAAAGTGACTGGATTTAAAACCTACCAATATAAGGACAGAGGGGATAAATATCCAGAACCTGTTTCAGAAATGTCTTAGTTTAGTATTCCTCTCTATTTTGCAATCATTTTTGCACTGGTTGATCAGGGGTGTGATGACAGAAGGGGTAATGGCAGAACCAATTAGGATATCTGAATATCAATTTTTCTTTAACAAAAGAAAGTGTAATGAACATGCAGGTTATTTTATGTAAATATAAACCTGATAAATCTGGGTTTTCTAGCTCTCACCATAAGATCCATCCATGGTCAGCTACATAATTTGTGGGGCCCACTGCAAAATGAAAATGCAAAGTACTTTATTCAAAAAGAAGGGGGAAAGTGCTACTGAAGGTACTAAAGTATGAAACTTTTTCCTTTCTTCCGTGGTCTCTCCTGACTTTCATGATGTTTTTTATCTGCTGTTTAACATGGTTATAACTAAAAAAAAACCAAAAAACAAAAAAAACACACACATTTAAATTATTAGCATAAATCTTACCCTTTATCTTTACCTTGCAACATTTTTAATACAATTGACAATCTGAAATGCAAATATAAGAACAGTTAACTCACATGTAGAATTATCAAGTTACATAATTTGTATTTTGTGCTTTATACATATAAATGTATTTCATTTCTTATCAGAATGGCAAAAATGCTGCACAAAAGGAACTCGATCATTGTTATTTAACTCCTTAAAGCACACACATTCTACCAATACTTTCTACCATTGGCTTACCAATGGGTAAGGAATGCCTGAAAGAAAA
The DNA here is from genome assembly GCF_021234165.1 of Pteronotus mesoamericanus. Lineage (NCBI taxonomy): Eukaryota > Metazoa > Chordata > Mammalia > Chiroptera > Mormoopidae > Pteronotus > Pteronotus mesoamericanus. The sequence continues at coordinate 8,456,101 of NW_026555072.1, forward strand.
AGAAAAGAGTTGCCCTATCTTTTCTTTTCCTTCTAAGTTATTTTCTCTGAGAGTGATTAGCTAATACAGGGAAGTGAAATGAATACAAAAGGATATGATACAGCTCCTTGGTCATTCATGTTTCTTTGAATGTATTGCTTTTTTTCTGTGTTCAAAGCAAGTTCTGATTTGTATAGGCAACTTGGCCTCTTAGGATTGTGAGCAACCCCACTTCATCATAGATATCACACATTTATTTTATACTTGCTTTAAGTCTCACTGAACTCCTGTGCATCATGGGTCCATTGAAACTTTGTGCTTAGAGAGCATCACAAAAGCTATATATGAATGACATGACAAGAAAGAGTGGACATGCATATTGCATGTACCTTCTCAGCTCACTCACATGTTCTGTTATTTTTTTTGGACTTTGTTTACAAAACATAAGTTTTAAGATAAAATTATCTAGGATTTGAAGATGGCAATAGCAGAAATTAAACCAAGTCCTGGGGCCCTTCTTAAAAGTGAGGCCCTGTGGGACTACACAGGCTACATGTTCATAAAGCAGGTCCTGGACCTATCATAGCATGATACTTTATAATACAAAATATGACTCCAAAAAATTTGTAAAAATCAACTTTATTTTTACTGAAATTTTCTTGAGACTACTAAGAAAAAGGTGTCAAGGCGCATTACCAAGTAAAATTCCCCAAAAATCTTTTATAAGTTTCTGTCTCTCATCAAATATCTTATGTTTCAGACAGCTGCTATGTTGGCAGATTCTGGCCCTGGGAGCTGCAGGCTCATCCAGGATGAATATGGGAGAGAATGGCTCAGCTTGGTTTATGGCTGGGCCCCCAAATTGGCTATAAGCATCCACATTCCTAAGGAAGCCAACTGCCTAGGGAAAACCAATAGGGGTGGATTTATGGATCTATTTCCCCACTTTATCAGAATGGTTAGCCTATTGTTTGTTTAATAAGCATATAAGGCAACTGAATTTCTTTGTATAATTACCAGGGGTGGGGTTAAAGGGAAAATGTAAGTTATCAAGTTATCTTAGGATGATGATACACATAGAAGTTGATCAGTGACCCCAAGGTGAGTGATGCCATTAGGATTTGAGCCCAACTCTCTGCCTCTGAAGCTGGCCTCTTTCCACTTCATTATGCTGGTCCTGATAAAAGGGAAGAAAGCAACTACTGAGCACCTACCATGTGCCCAACATGTGTAAGGTACTTTAACAACGTGAGAGAAGTGTTACTTTTCTCCATCTTCCTGATAGGACACTGAGGCTCAGTGAGTCTAATCCCTCCTCAAGGTCATAGAACAAGTAAGTGACAATACTAGCACCTTACAGCTTTAGGCTCATTCCTGATTCCAAAGTTCATTATGTCTTCCCAATTTGCACAGGGCTAGGGGAGAACTCTAGCTTCCTAACTTCCCCATCATTGATCTTTCCAGAATACCAGGCTTCTGCCATCACTAAATCCTTGTTGGTTGATTGATAGATTGATAGACTCTTAAGGGGCTGTTTTCTGCCTGTCCATGTATATAGGCCTTGATGTGAAAGAAGAGCAATTCCACCATTCACCTCTTTGATTCAGTTTCTGTACATTAATCCCCTTCCCCAGCTCCTGTTAACTTTTCTCTACTTTGGCCTTCCCCAAAACATTTTCAGGTGTAGGTGGGGCATAATGATTAGAATGTCCAGGAGTGAAAAAGAAGAGGACCATAACTGCAATTCTTTTCCTTTTCATCCTGCCCCAAGCTCTGTTGGAGTATTTCTTCCAACAGGTTCAGAGACCTCTCACCCAAGAATTTGCTGAGTTAGTTCAGTGGAAATAGTCTGAACTTACATGGGATTTTAATTTTAGCTGCTGCCATTTAACCCAGATAAGTTAGAACTTTAGTGCTTGTAGCCAAAGGCTATTTGAAAACTTCTGGAGCAAAAATCAGTTAAGATATTTTCTTCAAAATAAATTGTGAAATAAAAACAAAGCTGTATTACTTCTAGTTTTCAAATATGATAATTTATACTTGATGTATGTTAATGTCTATAAGCATTATGAGAGGTCTATTTTTATTTTTTTCATGCCTGAAGGAATAAATGAAGTGAGGGTAAGGAAGGGAGAAGATAACTCTGCTGGAAGCACCAATGAGATCTGTGAGGTGAAAGTATTCCTAGGCCTCAGCCTCGGGGATTTGTCTGATCATTTTGGATTTTATATTCACAGGTGGCTCTCAACTGAGTAGAGTAGGAAGTTTTTCCCAAATAACATGTCCCTGGACAAAAGGAGGTCACAGTGGGAGAGGCAATGGAAAGAGGAAAACCATCCCTAGGTTTCCCCTCCTTTAGACTGCTGGCGCTTTGAGGAAGAATGGCCAGTGGAGCCCCTGTGCAAAGTGAGAAGGGGATGACTTCTCAGGCTCTTTCTCTTTATGCATCTCTGGGTGAGGATATGGTGGCCTGTCTGCATTTAAATGTAAGCATTGTGAGTTTTGCCTGTGGGTTTTCTTTGGCTGTGGGCACCTGCCTGGTCTGTACCAGGGACATGTCAAAAATGCCAGTTAGGTAATTTCCCCAGCAGCCCTCTGCAATGACTGATGATAGTTGGTTGACAAATACCCCATCTTCCTAGCCCCTTGGCAGGGAAAACTCTGAGGTATGTTCCATTCTGTCTCCTGGAGTTCCCTAGAAAGATCGAATTCCATTTGCCCACAGTGGACCAGGTCAGTAATACTTCTTTTACTGTCTGCCTTCCCTTCTCATCTCACCTCCTTTTCCCCTACTGGTGCTTCTTGGATCACGTCCCAAATAAAAGACTGGCACTTGAAATCCTGTTGTCAAGTTTAGATTCTGGAGGAGCCAAGCATGAAACAGAACCTTTGTAGCCAAAATGACAAAAAGCTGGAGGGTATCTTTATGCTTCAGATGTGACTGAAGGTCTCAGTGCTGCCAGAGGAAATCAGCTCTACCTCAGTGGGGAACTCTGGCAGACCTTGTTTTCTTTCTGTGGTTGGCAAGGTAAAGGACAAAACTGCCTGGAGTTCAAGGGAAGTTCTTGGTGCACTTGTAGTTCTGTGAGGTCTCATTAGGCTTTCAAATTCATCATGTGGTGCTGTGAGAGATATGAAGATGGTAATTCTCAACCCCTACCTTTTAGTAATTTATAGTCCTGACAGGTAGAATGAGGCAGGTGTTCAAATAATTCCCATAGATGGCAGAAACAAGGAACAAGACTCTCCCCATGATTTGAGTGTTGGTAACAAGGATTTCTTTTGGCATCTGAGCTGTTAACTTGAGACAATTAGAAATGAACAGAGACAAAAATTGCTTTCAGAAAATGACACTGTTATGGAAAAAACACCTTATTAGTCATAGAAAATAATGAAGCCATAATGGTTCATATTCAGAAGACCCACATAAAATTGTTGGTAATGAATAAGTGGCAGAAATGCCAATAAAGAAATATATTCCTGGAGTTTATATTTAAAAGGAGTCACTTTATTTTAGGCAAGCAGACCAAAAGAAAGCTGTATTTTTTAAGTGAATATGTGTAGTACCTTCTTTCTGAGGAGCTTGAGGGATTTTGCATATATTATCTCATTTATCTTTTATAATATCTCAGTGGAAATATGTATTATTAACTTTCTATTGCCATGGGACTAAATTTTTGCATATTGTTTTTCCCGGGAATGAATGGAGATACATCATTACATAAAAAGATGTTGGCTGGAAGTCACTCACAACTTGCTACTGAATGTGAGTTAATTATAAAAGCTCAATACTCTGACTTCCCTTTGGGAAACCATTTTGCCTCTCTGCACCTCAGTTTATAGGAAAATAAAGGAGCCTAGTTAATCAGTTTAGTTGATATGAAATCAACCCATAACTATAAAAAGATAGTACAAAAACCTCATGCATAGTTAATTAATAATATGGAACTTGCTAGTTACAGCTAAATATTGACATAGTATTTTCAGTAGAAAGGTTGTATATAAACTTTCTCTGCCATCCAGTTTTAAGCAGGGAAATCACTTAATTGAAACTGCCTGGTTTTGATCTTAGCTGAAAGGTAAATTTCTTTGTCAAGTTAAGGAACGCTGTGTCCAATCATTACTGAATAAGAGTGTTTAAATCCTGCTTCTACTGTACCCAAGAGAAAAAATTAGATAGTTTTTCTCATTAACTGGAAGGACTACAAAGCTCATCTGTGCTCCTCCATAAGTTACTCTCCATTAAGGTTTGCCAGAAAAAAAGTGGAAAGAAAAGTCTTTTTCCAAATCACATCTGAAGAGTAGCAGGTCTCTGAGCAGCTTTGGAGAACTCTCAGCGATGGTCATCTTTGCACATGAGGACATTGGTGCTAAATTCAGGGTGCCTGTATTGTCCTGCAAAGAAAATCACCCTTCCTTTCCTTGTGGTCTGTGTGTCTGTCTTCAGTCTGTGTTGGAGCCTTCAAGATATTGGTAAATAACTCATTAAACATACCCAAAAGAACTTATCACTCAAATAGTCTAAAATATCTGGATCAAGAGAAGACTGTTAACCCCAAAATATTGCCAGGCTTTACAGTCTGATTGTAAGAGTTTAATTGTCATATTTCCAATCTGTAGAAAGTTCCATGGGAATTACAAGCTCCCTTATATATTGAAAAGGCATAGCAAGACAACAGAAATAGCTACCCTGTGAGATATAGCAGAAGAAGCTCTGCACCCCAAAAGAAAGCTTACAGTTGTCCCTTCGCCTGTTGGACAGGGTTAGGTCCTTTTGTTTGTCTCAGTTCAACCAGTTTCTTCCATGTCTGATTAATGGAGGTATTTCGCTCCCACTTTCATGCCAGGTCTCATGCTACATTTGGTCAGAAAAATTCTCCAATGGTCATCCTAGACTTCTTGCTAAGCTTTAAATAGATAACTTTATAAGCTTCATTTTTTTTTTAGTAATCTTACAGCCATCTATAAAGATGATTAAGCGAATCTGACCTCTTTTAGTTCATTTGATTCAATAGAGCCGTCTCCTGTTTATAAATCCCTTCCCAAAATCTAATCCATCTGGCCATCCCTTGTCACCTCTGAAATCCTAACATCTACCAAGCCTGTAAATAAAGGGCCCCTAGATACTTAAACAATCCATTTCTGCTGTCAAGAAATATGTGCATTATACAAACCATGAAAACAGAGTATAAGGAAAAGTAGGTGAGGTAAAAATGAAGAATAAAAATGTCAGTGCTTAGAACATAGTAGTCACTAAATATATAGTGACTGCAACAAAAATTAAAATACAGCCTGCCACATGGGTTAGGTCTTGCTTTAGCCATCTGATGTCAGATATGAGGGTATGATACACCTAGAATGGTGGTAAATGGGTCAGGAGGGCTAATAACTATTTGTAGGCTATGTTTTGGCAACTTTGTTTTCACATGAAGTAAGGACTCTCTTCATGCTGTTACATTAGTTTCTAACAGAATCCCTAACTGTCCCAGGAGTCGCTTGGGTGCTTATTGTGTACAGAGTATGGTACATGTTTCAGTGGAACCATGAGCAACTACAGGACACAGGATTTATAGACCTGAATGAAACACAATATTATTTAATGGAATGATTAAATAATGACAACCACACTTATGTTATTTAATTAGTATATTGTAAAAATTTTTAAGTAGTATAAAAAACTAAGAAAGACAGCCTGTCATTTGGAAAGTATAAATATTCTTACCTATTTACAGGTCTAATATTTATTTATTTATTTATTTATTTTAGTATAGCAGTCACAATGTTCTGCAGGCACAGGAAACAGAAACTTGACCTACCATAAAAATTCAGGAAAGGCTCCCTGGAGGAGAAGATAGCTTGAACTAGGTCCTGAAGAATGCACTGGAATAGCCAGGCCAAGAAAAGAAGTAACAATGATATGGACAAGAAATTTAGCATAAAGCAAAATCACAGATGCTTTTGCATAAGAAAATCCTGTTATTTCAGTTTTACTAGAAGGTGCAAGATAAAGTTGGGTCATGAAGGGCCTTATATTTATTCATTCATTCACTAACTCATTTATTCAGCAATGTGTCAGGCAGTGTTCTAGGTATTCTTGCTACAGCTGTGAACAAGATTCAAGAGTCACTCCTCAAAGAGCTTGCATTTTGATGACAGGTGGTCTTGCAGAGTTCACTAAATAACCAGCTCTTTATCCAATAGAATAAGCACCAGGAATTTGCTGAAGGGTTTTAAGCAGCAAAATGACATGGTCTGATTTCTCTTTTAGGGACATCATGTTGGTTTAGACAGATATAAGTGTGGCTCCGGATACTTGGTGGCTATAATCAGAGTACTTATAACAATGCTGATGAGAATTTTTGATGATTGGATTATGTGAATATAAAATATTTGGGTTTATATAAGAAATAATTTATTGATGATAAAATGTTGAAATATGGAAGCATCTGTCATTCTACCTCTAGAATTATTTAAGAAGAGAATGTCTATTCTTTTTCTGTGGAAAAAAATGGAGAAAAATGTCTTGAATTGTTCAACTGTTCTCTTAACCAAAGAGAGAAGGTTTAAAGGTTGAACAGATGAACTTTTAGAGTTTCTATGGTTTTATTACTTTATGATTTATGAAGTGAAAATAACTACAGTATAAACTGTACTTAAGATTGGGAGAAAGGATGTGATCAAAGTTCTTTAGACCTTGTAAGGGTAGGAAGTTTAACTTTTTCTATTTCACAGAGAAACTACAGAGAACTTATCACAGTGTAACTGGCCCATGGAAGTTCTCAATGTATATTATTTCTAGTCATAGTCTCCTCCTTCTTCTCCTCTCTCCTCCTCTTCTCCCTCTAGCTCTCCTCCCCCTCCTCTTCTCCTTCCAGGATCCTCCTCCTCCTTTTTCTTCAATTCCACTGTTTGGGCTTTTTTTTTTGTTGTTCTAGAGGGATAATATTCTTTTTCCCATATTATTGTGCATGTTGTAGTTGAGTGGGGATATTAGGAATGTTTGCTAAATAGGTTCCATTTTTATTCACCATGGGTGACTATATCATTGTTCCCAATTACTCAATCCTGTGTTCCCTATAAAAGAATTATATACTTTAAACTATGTCAGGAAAATTGTCTGTTGTTCCCTGAGGATGACTGAATTTCCCCATCCCATTGTCAGGCTTGACTGTGTGACTTGTTTTGGCCAATGATGTATGAGCAGAAGCTTTAAGTGCATTTGCCAGCTCTCTTACTCTTTGTCCGCTGTCTCAGATCTTGGGTCTTCAAATGAAAACAGAGCTGGAGCCAATCCATGGCAGACATAAAGTCTGGAGTGAGAAATACCCTTTGTTGTTGTAAGACACAGATTTTTCAGGTTATTTTTTACTGCAGACTAACGTAGCAAAAACTGCCTGATAATACATAATCAATAGGTGTTAAACTCAGTTACAATGAAAGATAGTGACAATGAAAATGTCTTTACTTTTATGGATTTCCAAGGTTGTGGTAAACAATTCTTTTAATCCTCACCTGAGGAACTGTTTATTGATTTGAGAGAGTGAAGAAGAGAGAGATAGAAAGAGAAACATCAATGTGAGAGAAAAACATTGATCGGCTATCTCCCGTATAATCCTTAAGTGGGGATCAAACCCACAACCTAGGTGGTATGCGTCCTGACTGAGGTAGCAAACCACAAACTGTGAGGTTTAGTGGGATGATGAGCCAACAAACTGAGCCACCCAAGCAGGATTAAACAATGTTTACTGATATAAAATTTCAGTTTTTTTAAATTGATGTATTTATCCTTTATTGTTGACACTATTAAAGATGTCCCAATATCCGTCCCTCCTTGCCTCCCTCTACACAGCCCCCATTCCAACCCCCACCTTCACCACATTGTTGTCTGTGTATATGGACCATTCATATATGTATATATGTTCTTTGACTAATTTCTTTCAGTTCTCCCCCATCCCACTCTCCTCTGAGACCTGTCAGTCTGTTCCATGTATCCATGCGTTTTTTACAACCCCGAATTTAAAGCATTCCTTGATATTCACTTGTTGAACCCTAAACTGTGGATCTTATTGGCACAAAACAGGCCACCCTATGAAAATATTTGAGGGTGTTAAGTGCTTCTGTGTTTCTTTCCAGCTTTATTGTGGTGTACTTGACAAATAAAATTGTAAGACATTTAAAGTATATGACATGATGTTTTGATATATGTATACATTATAAAATATTACCCCAATGAATTAATTAACATATCCATCACCTCACACATTTATCTATCCTTTTTTGGTAAGAATATTTAAGTTCTATTTTCTTAGCAAATTTTAATTATACAATACAGTGTTATCAACTATAGTCAGCATCATATACATTAGTTCCTCAGATTACCCATAACTTAAAGTTTATACCTTTTTACCAATCTCTCCCTATTTCTCCCAGCCCCTGCCACTTTTCTACTCTCAGCTTTTTGACTTTGACTTTTTTAAAAAAGATTCTAAATATAAATGATACTATGAACTATTTGTCTTTCTCTCTCTGGCTAATTTCACTTAGCATAATGCCCTCCAGTCTATTCACGTTGTTGCAAATGATAGAATTTATTTTTAATTATATTTTATTGATATGCTATAATAGTTGTCCCAATTTTCCCCCCTCCACCCAGCACCCCCCACTCTCTCAAGCAATCCTCACACCATTGTTCATGTCCATGGGTCATGCATGTAAGTTCTTTGGCTACTCCATTTCCTACACTGTACTTTACATCCCTGTGGCTATTCTGTAATTACCTATTTGTACTTCTTAATCCCCTCACATCTTCACCCATTTCCTTATTCCCATCTGGCAACCATCAAAATGCTCTCCATATCTATGATTCTGTCTCTATTCTTCTTGTTTGCTTAGTTTGTTTTTTAAATTCAATTGTGGATAGATATGTATTTATTGCCATTTTATTGTTCACAGTTTTGATTCTTTTTTTCCTTAAATAAGTCCCTTGAACATTTCATATAATAATGGTTTGGTAAGGATGAACTCCTTTAGTATTTTGTTTGTTTTGTTTTGTCTGGGAAGCTCTTTATCTGTTCTTTGAGTCTAAATGATAGCTTTGCTGTGTAGAGCAGTCTTGGCTGTAGGTCTCCACTTTTCATGACCTTGAATATTTCTTGCCAATCCCTTCTAGCCTGCAAAGTTTCTTTTGAGAAATCAGCTGACAGTCTTATGGGGACTCCCCTGTAGGTAACTAACTTCTTTTCTCTTGCTGCTTTTAAGATTATCTCTTAATCTTAAAATGCACCCATTGATGTGTCAATAGACACTTAGGTTGTTGCCAGCATTTGTTATTTTTTTTGTCACTTTGACAATAGTCATCACAACTGGTGTTAGGTAATATCTTACTGTGGTTTGGTCTGCATTTCATTGATGATTAGTGTTGCTGATCACCTTTTCATAAATCTGTTGGGCATTTGAATGTATTTTTTGGAAAAAAATGGCTATTTAGGTTCTTTGTCCATTTTTAAATTAGGTTATTTCTTTTCTTTTTCTATTGAGTTGTATGTATGTATGTATAAAAGGAACATGAGTTCCTATTGGTCTTTTTCATCACACAAAAGGAACTCATGTTCCTTTTATATTTTGAATAATGACCCCTTGTTGGATATGTGGTTTGCAAAATTTTCTTCCATTTTTTATGTTGCTTTTTTAATTTGGTTGATAGTTTCCTTTTCTGTGTAGAGCTTTTCAGTTTTATGTAGTCCCATTTGTTTATTTTTTATGTTTTTGCTTTTTCTTTTGGTGTGAAATCTAAAACATCATTTCCAAGATGGATGTTGAAGAGGTTACCCCATATGTTTTCTTCTAGGAATTTTATGTTTTCAGGTCTTACATTTAAGTCTTTCATCCATTTTGAGTTTTGAGTGTGCATGTGTATGGTGTAAGATAGGTGTCCAGTTCCATTCTTTTGCATGTGTCTATCCAGTGTTCCCTAAACCATTTATTGAAAAGACTATCCTTTCCCCATTTTTTGTATACCCTTGGCTTCTTTATCATAAGTCAATGGACAATATATGCATGGATTTATTTCTGAGCTCTCCATTTTGTCTCATTGGTCTATGTATCTGTTTTTATGCCAATACCATACTGTTTTGATTACTATAGCTTTGAAATATAGTTTGAAATCAGAAAATGTGATGCCTCCAGCTCTGTTCTTTTTTCTTCAAAATTGTTTTGGTTATTCAGGGTCTTTTGTGGTTCCATACAAAGTGGTTCTGTGTTTTAACAATAAATGAGCACAGAATTCTAATTAAATGCAAGTTGGCAGTCTACAGTACTAATCTGATTTTCCCATCATATTTAGAAGTGGAATAAATGTTGCAAAATGTTGTCTCTGCTCCTTAAATAGCCAAAGACAATGACATTTATTTTATTTAATTATATTTGGGTCTCTAAATCCTTTGATTTGTGAATGCATCCATTTTTTTAAAAAACAAGATGATTGGCTACATTTAAAAAAAATAACTGAAATCTCTATTCTCATAGCATTAGGAATGTGGCACTAGAACACTCTTCCAAGACTTTTGATATACTTCTTCCCATGCTTGCTTTCTGAAGGGACCACTTCACTATAACCAGCCTCTTTTTCTATTCTCCCTTTCCCCTACCTTATAATGCTTCAAACCTACTTTTCTGCTTTTTCTCTTTCTCTCGTGAGCTATAATATCTATGCTGAACAAGAGTTAGGAAGTCTTTCAGTAGGGAAAACATATATAAATGTAAAAATATCCATTTTTTTCCTTTTAAAATTGTGAGTGAATGTTGAACTGTCTCAGTGAACAATATAATTGTTACCAGGAATTTAAATGGTATGATAGAATTGGCTGCCAGAGGAAGGAAGGAAAGTTGTGAGGAGAAAGAAATTCTGTACTTACCTTTACTCTAATCCAAGGGGATTCTTGATAGACCACTAACCCATTTTATCCACTGTTACTACTTATGAGAGATTGAAACTAAATTCAAGGTAGCTTAAGCTATGTATATATGGAATATATAAAAGGATTGCTCACTATCTATTGTTGGAAGGAAAACATTTCCTCTATCAACTTATATTTGAGTAGTTGGAGGGTCTGTGAATTAATTGGCAACAGATATATTAGCAAGAGAAAAGTTTATTTCATATGCATGTGGGAACACTTAAGAATAGTTGGCTTGCTGAACAGCCATGGGTAAGGGTTTATAAACCATTTTAACAAAATGGGATGTTTTGAGGCTTCAGTGTGAAATTTTGAAAGGTTCTATTGGTCTTTTTCATCACAGTGCTAATGACCAGTCTCCTTCTTAGCTGGAAGTTCCTCATTAGGGGGATTTATTGTAGCCAAATTCACACCTTTAAGGTGCTAAAGTATAGTCTTAAAGGAAACACCCTTGAAGGGTGGGTTATTGGCAGCTGTATTTTCAGAAGTTTCTGCTTAAGTTCTGATAAGATTTTTTCTGTGACTACTGTTTATTCAGATGTTTTCAGTTTCAAGTAATTTTTATGCCACTTTGGTGGGCTGTTTTTCCCTTTATCTATTTATTTTCTATGTATGTATATATGTATGTATGTATGTATGTATGTATGTATGTATGTATCATCTATCTATCTATCATCTGTCTATCTATATCTATCTATTCAACTACCCACTCATCTATGCATCCATCTATCTTCTTCTTACAATCTCTAGTAAGTTCAGAGGTGGAACATCCTGAAGGCACAGGAACAAAAAGGTTCATCAGGGTTTACTCTATCTCTTTTTCCATCTCTTTTGACAGGCTCTTTCCATGTTAGAGACTTAATGGCTGACCCACTACTGGCCCCAAATGCATATCTTACCAGCTAGGCAGCTCCAGTAGAGAGAGCTCCTCCCCCGCCCCCATTGTTCTGGCAAGAAAGTCCCAGACAAGATGCCAATTTACCTGATTGATGAGATATGCCAATTCCTGACTGAACTATGACCAGGTGTAAGGGATTCCCTGGCCCAGGCTTGAGGGCACATGCTCTCCCATTGGCATAAAGCCACATTAAATGGGTTTTGTCCAAGTTTCTGTTTCCAGGAGAGTAAGGATTTCAGCAAGGGAATCTTCCTTTATGACTCTTCCACCTACTTTCTTTGCCCTCTAATATCCACATCTATTTTAAAGAAACTCCAGTAAAATAACTGGATGTTTCTGAGGGAAAGGCTATAAAATCAGTGAGCTGGAATAAATCCTAAAGTCATGTTTAAAGATTTGTTTCGCCCAGACATAATGATTCTTGTGTAAGTCTTAGATCTTTTCTGTCTTGAGCTTTGTTCTGAGCTTTTGACATATTACTGAGCCATACAACAAGCCACTTCACCTCCCCACCTGATAATTGCACACCTTTAAATTAATATTATGAAAATTTCACAGGGGTATAGAAGGTCTAATTAATTAAGACCTGTAAAGCTCTTAGAGATCCTTGAACCCAAGGTACTTTATGAAAGTACAAGATGGTAATATTATGAGTAAAGCTAATGGTAATGAACTTCAGATATTTTGGTTGTATTAGAATTGGTATCAAGTATTATTTGAAATATGTGGGCTGGTACTTGAAAATCTTTTTAGTATACAGAGAATATGTCATATCATGGTTTGATTTGTATTACAGCCTCTAAATAGTTGTGAGATTCTCCTTGACAGATGGTCAACTGAGGCGGGCTATTTAATTTAACTGAAAATTAACATTGGCAGCTGTTCCTGCAAAAGATAATCTGTCTCTCAAATTGACTGGAGCAATGCTGACCCCTTTCCAACTCCTTTCCTATAATTGTGGGCAAATGACAGTTTCCCTCCTGCAAACAGTAAACTCACTGGGATCTTTATTCTTAGTCATATTAAACGGGATCCACAGCTGTCCTCTGTAGTAGCAGCCACAGATAGCAGTTCTTGTCCCTATTTAACCATGTTTTCATCCTAACACTTGCCGAATGAGATATATTACCATTGGCCTCTTGTTTAGTCTTAATACCATCTAAAATCTTTCTGATAATCTTTACTTGCAATGTAGAAAAATTCTAATCACTCATGTTTGGTGGGCATGAATTTGTTTTTTTAATTTGGGGAAATTTGGAAAGTCCCTGTTTCAGTTGGTTTCTCCAAAACCAAACTCTGAGAAGGAGACTTGTATGCAGGAGGTTTATTGAGTGCTGTCCCAGAAATACCGCCTATGAAGGAGTTAGGGAAGCCGGGTTAGGTAGAGCAAAAAGCTGGGCTGCAATGTAGTAACAGAGGCCTCACCTGAAGCCATGGCCAATTCCAGAGGTGGGCTAGCCCTTCTGAGATGTCTCAGATTAAGAAAGTGGAACAAGTTAAGGGAAGTTGTATTCATATTGACTAGTGATTGATAAGGGCTGTCCCCAGGGAAAGGATGTAGCATTGGATGAGGCTGATCCCTTCATCAGAGAGCAAGTCCTAGAGAGGGACTCAACTATGAGCTGTCAGCAGCCAGTACTCCCAGCAAATGGGAGGACAAATGCTGTGTCCTAAAGGGGAGATCCTGGTGCTACACTAGAGTCAACTGTGACACTAGACAGCACAGTGATGCAAAGAACAATCACCCCTACTCCTTAACCTGAAATGAACACTGGTGACATGTTGACATATTTAATGACTCCTATTGTTCTGCTCTGTATATACTTAAAATTACTCAAGTAACACAAGCATAATCTTCTAAGAGCTAGGGCACTACAAATAAAGTCCCTTTGACTACCTCCTCCTGTCTTAGTCCCACTTCTGTAGTTCCAGAAAGGTCAGGACTAGAATGAGGCAAATGAAGCATTTGTCTTAGGTGCAAAATGTAAGAGGGCACCAGAAAACTCAGTGATCAAGATGCATAGTATCTTAATGTACTATTTTTAAAAATAAAAACTAGTATAAAAAAAGCAATATTTTGATGAACAAAACATCAAAATTTTATTTTTTTAAATTTATTTACTTTTTAAATACATTTGTCTCTGCCTCCCCGCCACCACCTCTTTCCCTTGCCCCCTCCCACCTTCCCTCCCTCAGCTCTTCCCCTTTGGTTTTGTCCATGAGTCCTTGCTATATGTTCCTTGACTTTCCCCTTCCCTTCCCTTTCCCTGCCCCCCTCTTCCCTCTTGTCTCTGTTGATTTCTTTTCCTTTCAGTGTTGCTGGTCATATTTTCCTTGCATCTTTGCATTGTTGGTTAGGTTCCACTTATAGGTGAGATCATATGGTATTTGTCTTTAGCCCCCTGGCTTATTTCGCTTAGCATGATGCTCTCCAGTTCCATCCATGCTGTCGCGAAGTTTAGTACTTCTTAGATGGATAAAAGACTTAAATATAAGTCGCAACACCAGCAAAGTCCTAGAGGAGAACATTGGCAGGAACCTCTCAGATATCCCACGCAGAAATTTTTTCACTGATATGTCTCCTAAAGCAAGGGACAAAAAGGAAAGAATAAACAAGTGGGACCTCATCAAAATAAGAAGCTTCTGCACGGCGAAAGAAAACATCAGCAAAATGAAAAGGGAGCCAACCGTATGGGAAAATATATTCACTAATGATATATCAGATAGAGGTTTCATCTCCAAGATATTTAAAGAACTCGACTCCACTCCAAGAAGACAAATGATCGAATCTAAAAATAGGCTAAGGACCTGGGCAGACGCTTTTCCAAGGAGGAGATACAGAGGGCCCAGAGGCATTTGAAAGGATGCTCAGCATCACTAGCCATCAGAGAAATGCAGATCAAAACCACCATGAGGTACCACGTCACACCGTTCAGAATGGGCATCATAAACAGATCAACAAACAACAGGTGCTGGCAAGGCTGTGGACAAAAGGGAACACTAGTTCACTGTTGGTGGGAATGCAGACTGGTGCAGCCACTATGGAAAGCAGTGTGGAATTTCCTCAGAAAGCTGAACATGGAACTGCCTTTTGATCCAGCGATTCCCCTGCTGGGACTATACCCTGAGAACACCAAAACGCCAATACAAAAGAACCTATGCACCCCAATGTTCATAGCAGCACAATTTACAAAACATCAAAATTTTAAATACAGGATCAGAAGCTGTGCTGTGCCAAGCCATAGCAGAGCCTGAGGCAAAAGGAAAAAATCAGTAATGCTAATCCTGTCTGTATTTAAATTCCTTAATTTTGTTGTGCATTGTGTATTAACTTTAATTTTAAGAAACTATTGTATTAAAATATTATTTATCTTAATACATATTTTTAATACCCACTTAAATTTTGTGCCTCCCTCCCTTTATCCTAGTCTTTACAATGACATGTAGCTGCTGTTATACATTTGGCACATATATTTCCAGACTATGAAAAAGCTTATATGTATATACAATTTATAGTTTTGCAATTTACATTTATGTTTATGATCCACTTTAAATTAATTTTTGTGAAACTTTTTTTATTAAACATTG
Organism: Pteronotus mesoamericanus; assembly: GCF_021234165.1. Lineage (NCBI taxonomy): Eukaryota > Metazoa > Chordata > Mammalia > Chiroptera > Mormoopidae > Pteronotus > Pteronotus mesoamericanus. The sequence goes on from NW_026555072.1 coordinate 8,471,521, forward strand.
TTCTGCTAACTCTTTCTCTCTTTTTCTGGATATATACATATAATTTCAATTTTAACTACTGTGTAGTATTCCATCATGTGTATATATCATTTTTATTGATGTTGTATATTCAGCAATGAGCATTTGGATTTTTTATTTGTTTTTAAAATTTTTTTAAATTTAAGTATAGTTATGAAATCTACATTGGTTATATTAATTTTAGGTATATAATATATTGTCATTTTTTAAGTGTACATATATTTTTTTATTATTTTTTGATGTAAAATAAGTTTTTTTACTTGTGATGTTTTCTTTATTTTTTGATATTACTAGCAATGCTGCACCTTCGTCCATGTATTCTTTTTCATATGTACAGTTATTTCTCTAAGAGAAATGCCTGAAAGTAGAACTGCTGTATCAGGGTGTATACACACTATAAGCAAAGTATATTTTCAGTTTCAATAGATCCTGGTGGAGTGCTGCCCAGAAGATAAAAATACCTGTATTCCCACTGCCTAGTCAACATTTGATGTTCTCTAACTTTGGCAATCTTGTGGTTGAAAAATTATACCATAAAAATTAATTTCTTATAAAAATTACTGCTGATTATTGGTGAGGATGAACATATTTTCACATTTATTGATTTTTTTTAGTATTTCATCTTCAGTTAAATGGTCATTTTTAAAAAATCTTTTACCCATTTTTTCTATTGGTTGTCTTTTTCTGATTAATTTGAAAGAGTTCTTTATACTAGTTATTAATATTTGACTGTTATATTTATTACAAATACTTTTCCCCAGTTTCTTGATTGAGGGTGGGAGGTGGGGGTGGGTGGGATGGAGGTGGGTAAGTAGAGACAACTGTGCTTGAACAACAATAAAAATAAGTTTAAAAAAGTAAAAAAAAAAAAACATAAAATATGTGAATAAATAAATAATGTACTGCAAAAAAATAAAATAAAATAGTTTATGCTGTCTTTTGCCATGTAGAAGTTTCTAAATTGCTTGTACTCAAATATATTGGGTTTTTTTTTCATTGTTTCTGCTTTTTAAGTCATATTTAAGAAAGCTTTCTCTATCCTTGGATTTGAAAGCAATCATTCTATATTTTCTTACAATAAATTTAAATATGTATTTGTTGATTTATTTATAGGTCTTCTATTGACATACAATTTATATTTCTGTATGATGTGAAGGATTTAACTTTCTTGCTTCTAATTAATGAATTTCTAGTTATTTGCTTATGCCCTACACATTAACTTGTTTTTCCACCAAGTTTATCTTTGTGGGCTATATTTTGGTAGGTGTGATAGAGAGGGCACTGTACCTACAGAGTCGGGACTACCCACTTACTACTCTTTCTGCAAACTGTAACTACTTAGATTCTTAATAGTTATTGGCAAAAAGAAAAAAGGATTGAAGGAGGGAGGTGGGGGAGTGGGGTAAGGGAAAGTGGTGGCCAGAAGGTGGAGACAAATGTATTTGAACAATAAAAAAAAAATTAAAATAAAAATAAATAAATAAATAAATAAAACGCAAAAAAAAATGTACAGACAATTTACTGGGAAAAAAAAAAGAATACTAAATCACTAGATGGTCAGGATGATAGAACTGTTTACTATATCAGTGCAGGCTACCCCAAGGCCCAACAAATGTCCTTGGGTCTAGATTGGAGAAAATATTCCTCAAAATTCTTTGAGGAAGGCAATGTAGCACAATGCCTTCCCAAACAGACAGAGCTGGCTCTGAATCTTAGCTCTGCCATTTTCATCTGTGTGACCCTGGGCAAGTTTGTTAATGTCTGAGAGCAAGTTTCCATATCCTTAAAAGAGGTAATTATAGTTTTTATTTTGTGGGTTAGTTGCGAAGATCTGAGATAATACTTATAAAGTACTTGACATATGTTTAGTGTTCAATCATGTTAACCATTATTACTTTTGGTATGATAATGACTTCTGCAGAGATGTGAATATTTAGGAAAGGTAGAGGAAGAGTAAGAATTGAGAAATGGCAAACATTCTTCAAGGGGTAGTAGGATGGATGTGAGACTCTTGGCACTCCCAGAGAAGCCCAGGAGAGGTGTTGGAGCCAGCACCACAACAGTTTAGCACCCATGCTAGGCCAGCGAAAAAGCACCTGGGGCTCTAGGCTCCTTCCTTACTAAACAAAACCACGAGTCATGACCTTGGGAAGGTGTGGGAACCCTGAGAACCAATGTATAATAGATGGTCTATTGTCCAAGAGCAAATAAACTGAGCATATCTTCAGGTAAAGGTGAAACAAATTATCATATGGAGAGTTAACAGGACCTAACAAATAGTTGCCTAGGGTCAAAGCTGGAGATGCAAAAAAGAACTCAAAAGGATGCCAAACCAGGACACACCTAGAGCATCATTACATGCTTCTGTAAGCCTCATTAGTTGGCACTGGAAAGCCCTATACTATTCTTAAAGTAAAGCATAGTGGCTCCTGGCTTGCTGGTGAGCTTGGGCTAAGTGGTTTCATCCAATCCAGTAGCTTGAATAAACTAATGATAGCTAACTGGATTGAACATTTCCTAAACATCAGGTATTGTTCTAAGCTCCTTATGTACATTTATTCAAATATTGAATATTCAATAGACACCTAAAACTTAGTGTGTCTAAAGTGAACCTCTGATTCTCATTCCCACCAAAAGCAGCTCCTCCCTCAACATTGATCACCTCAGTGACAGCATTTTTCATCCAGCGCAATTCTACCTCCACTCTTTCTGTCACACCTCACATCCAATCCGTCACCAAATTCTGTTAGCTCTATTTTCAGAGTACATCACAAGTCCAATCAGTTCTTACCACTTTTATCACTGCTACTTAATTCAAGACTCCATCATTTTTGTCTAGAATATTGCCTCCTTGCTGGCCTTTAAAATTTTTTTTAAAATAATTTTTATTTTCTTTTTAAAAAGAAATTAGCCCTGGCTGGTGTGGCTCAGTGGATTGAACACTGGCCTGCAAACCAAAGGGTCACTGGTTCAATTCCCAGTCAGGGCACATGCCTTACTTATGGGCCAGGGCCCCAGTCAGGGGCACATGAGAGGCAACCACACATTGATGTTTCTTTCTCTTTCTTCCTCCCTCTCCTCCACTCTGTATAAAAGTAAATAAATAAAATCTTGGATCAAGATGGTTGAGGAGTGAATGGAACTCACACTGACCTCCTCCCAGGACCAACCTGGAATCACAACTAAATTGTGGAGAAATCACCTGGAACAAACAACTGAACAATAGCAAGAGAGGAGCCTTGTAACCTCAGAGACAAAAGAATCGGCCTTAGTGCAATCTATCTGGTAAGGAGTGCAGTACAGACCTGAGAAGGCAGATGGGGCACCCACGGGTGGCAGCACCAGAAGGATATTGAAATGGCCAGTTGGATCCTCCTGAGAAGAACGGGGACTAAACTAAAACCAGAGCTCTCTAGCCCACAGCACCAGAGCCCAAAAAGTGCACTGAAAACAGCCAGCTGCGAAAAGCGGCAGGGTTGCTCTCTGCCAGCGACAGGTGGCTGGAGACGCAAAGAGCCTTCTAAAGGGTCAATGTAAAATTTTTATTTGCAGCCACTTACCCTGGTCTCTGGCAAGGTGGGGGAAGGGTGAGCTAGAGACGCTTGAGGAGAGACTGGGGAAGGAGGTTTTGGGGAGAGAACTGAGCGAGTAGATGGCGGGATCTCAGTGCTGACTCCTCCCCCATGCGGCATCAGCCATCTTGCTCAGGCAAAGACCACTCCCCCTGAGAGGAACAAGAGTCAAAGGACCCAATAGCCCCACCCCCAAGTGGGATTCCACCCCACCCTGTGCTGTCTAAACTGCCCGCTGAGTGCAGAGTGGCAGCCACAGACAGTAGATCCCTGGTAAATGGGGTGCAGAGAGGTCTGGTGACACTTGAGGAGAGACTGGGGACAGAGACTTTGGGGAGAGAACAGAGAGAGCAGTCAGCTGGATCCCAGCGTGGACTCTTCCCCCATACGGTAGGAGTATGAAAGGACTCAATAACCCCAAGACCCTGCCCTCAGGAGGGACTCCGACCCACCCTGAGCTGTCTAAGGCACCCTGCTGAGTGCAGACTGAATAGATTAACAGCTGAAGGACACAACCACAGACAGCAGATTTCTGGAACTCTCGAACAGACTGCCTAAGGTCAGACAGGGGCGACATCTGACATCATTAGGGGCAGATCCAGAAAGTAAACACAGTGGTTTCCTCCCATAGAAGTTCACAGCACAAAGTCAGGAAATCAAGACAGATCAACTTAAGAAGCAGAAGCAAAAGAGAAGAATCTCACAAATAATGAGAAGACAAAGAAATACACCCCAGTCAAAGGGAATGGAGGAATCCCCACAAAGAGAACTAAATGAAATAGAGGCAAGTAAACGATCAGATATTGAGTTCCAAACAATGGTTCTAAGGAAGCTCAATGAGCTCATTGAGAATTACAAAGAACTGCAGGGAAACTACAAGGAACTTACTGCAAACTACATCAGCATGAAAAAGGACATAGAAACTATCGATAAGACACAAGAGGAAATGAAGAATACCATTTCTGAATGGAGGAACACAGTAGAAGGAATCAAAGGCAGGCTAGATGAACCTGAGGACTGAACCAGCGAGCTGGAGGACAAGGTAGAAAAAAGCTCCCAGAAAGAGCAAGAAAATGAAAAAAGACTCAAAAAGAATGAGGAGGCATTGAGGGAAATGCAGGACAGCCTGAAATGTAATAATATCTTTAATAAGGATGCCAGAAGGAGAAGAGGAGGAGCAACGGATAGAAAACCTGTTTGAAAAAGTAACGATGGAAATCTTCCTTAATTTGAGGAGAGAAAAAGTCTCACAAGTCCAGGAAGCACAGAGGGTCCCATTCAAGAGGAATCCAATGAGGCCCACTCCAAGACACATCATCATTAAAATGGCAAATATCAAAGACAAACAAAAAGTCCTAAAGCAAGCAAGGGAGAAAGAGTTAGTAACATATAAAGGAACCCCGCTATGGCTAGCATCTGACTTCTCAACAGAAACACTGCAAGCCAGAAGGGACTGGCAAGAAATATTTCAAGTCATGAAAAGCAAAGGCCTGCAACCAAGACTGCTCTACCCAGCAAGGCTCTCAATTAAAATGGAAGGCGAAATAAGGAGTTTCCCACAGAAAAGATGGCTAAAAGAATACACCTCCACCAAACCAGCACTGCACTATATGCTAAAGGGACTGCTTTCAGATGAAGAAAAAGTTTCTATGAATATCCAGTTCCTTTCAGAGTTGCCAATACTTGATATTACCAATATTTTGAATACTCATTAATCTGATTGTGACAATGATGTTATTTTAATTGTTCCTATATTATTTGTTGAAACTAAACCTGTTTTAGTATATTTCTTGCCTATTTCTATTTTTTTTAAAAAGCTTTAAATAACTTTTTGGTATTCTTTATCCATTTATTGATTAAAGGTTTGTAGAACTTTTTTCCCTAAAAAAAAGCCAAAAAACAAAAAACCCATTAACCATGTTTTAGATGTGTTGCAAATACTTTCCAATTCTATTCTTCATCCTTTAACTTTTTTTATATGTATATTACTATATAGTTAAATGTTTAATATAGTCATATTGTCAATATTTATAGCTTCTGGGTTCGAATACTTTACTTCAGGTCATGAAAAATATTAATTCTATTTTCTTCTAAATAGAATATTAATTCTATTTTCTTCTGTTTTATCCTTACATTCTACATATTGATATTTAACTCACCTGAATATTTCTTGTATAATGTGTGAAATAGGGCTCTATATTTGTTTTATTTCAAGTAATAGTGGTCCATGCACCTTATTTGTGGAATAAGCTTTATTTTCTCCATTGATTTGAAATATCAACGTAATCATATATTACATTGTTAGACAGATATATATGTTTGTCTCTAGAATGTTCATTATATATATTTCATTGATCTACTTGATTATTTCTGTGCTGGTGTCATGTTGGTTTAATTTCCTGAGATTTTATAATGGTTTTAAATTTGTTTAATATTTTATAATTAACTTTCACATTTAAAAAAATAAATAAAATCAATCTGCATTTAAGAAAGAGAAAGAGATGGAACTCCTACCTTTTGTGACAACATGGATGAAACTGGAGAATATTAAGCTAAGTGAAATAAGCCAGTTGATGAAAGACAATTACCATATGATCTCACCTCTAAGTGGACTCTATTCAACAAAATAAACTAATGAGCAAAATAAACCACAGGCATGGAAACATGGAGCAGAGTGAAAGTGACAAGAGAGGATGGGGAAAGAGGACAATGGTGGAAAGAAGGGGCAGGGACTAGACAGAGAACATGTATGAATGACCCATGGACATGGACAACAGAGTGGGAATTGACTGTGGGGGTGGGGGTGGGGTGGGTGGAGAGGGGTAAAGGGAGAAAAATTGAGACAATTGTAATAGAATAAACATGATTTATAATTTTTTTAAAGTTAAAAAAATGAGAAAAAGAAAAATAAAAAAATCTTTAAAAAATTTAAAGTATAGTTGGCATACTATTGTATATTAGTTTCAGGTATACAACATAGTGCTTCAACAATTATATAGCTTATCTGTGATCACCACACTAAGTCTAGTAACTATCTGTCACCATGTAAAGTTATTATAATATTATTCGTGATGTTCCCTGTGCTGTACAGTACATCTCCATGGCTTGCTTATTTTACAACGGAAAGTTTGTACTTCTTATTTCCCTTCACCTTTTTCACCCATCCCCCAACCCCTCTTCTCTGGTAACCACCAGCCAACAAACTGATGACCTCTCTGCTTTCACTGTTACCTCCTCCAAACAGTGGCTACAGTGAGCCTTTAAAGACATAAGTCAGATTATGTCTTTGCTCCAGACCTCCCAACACTTTCCCGTATTGCTCAGAAAAAAAATTCATTTTTTTACTGCGACCTGTATATGGTAAATGGCAAGCCTCTAGTTTATTCTCTAGCTTCATCTACAACCATGTTTTACTTCCATCATTGTTGTGCTGCACTGGCTTCCTTGCTGTCCCCTGAACCCCTCCCTAAGCAGGCTTTCATCTTAGCACCTATGCATTTATAGTGCCCTCTACTTGGGAAAGAGTTTGACATAGGTTTCATTATGCCCAATTAAAATTGGCATTTGATGATTGCTTACTGGAACAGTTTTTTTTACATGCATGGTCTGATTATCTTGAAGAAGCAAATAAAGCCATGAAATTTTTAATTATTTTTGTATGACTTTATTATATAAATGGACTTTCTCTATATAGAAGTGAAAAATACAGAAACAGATTAAAATAGAATCACAGCTAATGCCACATCTTTCTACTATTAAACTCAACCATGGTGATTTAGTTATAGCAAAGCAATGTAATCTATCATATTAAATTAATATTAATCATTTGAATTTTATTGAGTCCTTTTAGCTTTATAGTTGAATAAGAGTGATCAGCATAAGGAGTTTATTTTTACTTTATGTCTGTGTAATATTAAGTAATATTATAATAGACTTAATGAGACAACACTGGAGTCTTCAAGCATATTTCTCCTTTAAAAGATGTCTATATATTACATCAAATTTGAAAAAAACACATTTTAGGTAATTACATGATGATTTTCACAATAAAATTCCTTATGAGAGAGAGCAAGGGAGAAATCATGACAGGCTTCAATATTTCAAACCAAAGTTAAAAAATAAGAAAAGTGCTGGCAGTATGTTTAGCCAATTAAAGAAAACTACAGAAAAAGAAACTGGTAAAACTAAATAAACTATGTTTCCTGGCTAAGGAATTATTAAAAATTTACAGCCAGGATAAAGTTTATATTAATTTTCCAGGCACTTTTTATTTTTCATTCTTCCATTCCATTAAACATCCTCCAAATGGCGGGGGAGCCAAACTAGAGAGCCAAAGATGAAACCAAATAGCATGGAAAATATTGAGAGAGATTTTTTCCTATTATAAAGTTAATGTATTCTTGCCCCTTTGGGTTTTTTTTTTTTTTTTTGGAAATGGCTGTCATAAAAGAATGTTTGAAAAGTTAATGCTATGAATATCTAGTGACTGCAAGACAAAAAAAAAAAAACAAAACATGAAGCACCCCTATAAACTTGACTTTCATTTAAAAGACAGACTTGGAAGGTATTTTGAAAACTTCTACAGTTTTCTCATAATTTGACTCTCCCCAAATCACTGACAGAACAAATTAGCTGTATAAAACACAGTCCAAGTCATTCAGCAGTTAGTTCAACTAGTGTTTAGCATTATTGAAAAAGAAATTGCACTGACATAATTCAAAGATGGTCTCCCAAGATTTTAGATCCCTGGTGTGCACACACATTCTTCCAGTTATTCACTCAAACAGTAATGTAGGGGTTATTGTGAAGGTGCAGATTTGGAGCACCTTCACAATAACACATTTTTAATAAGAAAAGGTGATTTGCAGATGCAGTTAAGGTCTCAAATCAGTTGACCTTAAGATTATCTAGGTAGATTTGACCTAATCACACAAGCCTTTCAGAAGCAGAGTTTTCTTCCAAATGGTCACAAAAGAGAATGTAGACACACATTGATTGGGTTGGAAGAAAGCAAACATATACATTAACTGCCTTTGAGGGCCACATGGCAAGGAAACTTGGACAGCCTCTCAGAACCCAAAATGAATGGTTCCTAACCAAAAGCTAGTATGAAAAGGAAACCTTAGTCTGACTGACAACTGCAAGGAAAGGAATTCTGCCAACTCCCAGTGAATTTGGAAACAGATTGCAAGCCTTAGAGGAGAACCACAAACCTGGCAGACAGTTTTATGTCAGCTTGGCAAGACCTGAGCAGAGAATCCAGTTCCATTGTGCCCAGACTCTAAACTACAGGACTGTGAGATAATAAGCATGTGTTTTTTTAAGCCACTAAGTTTGTGATAATTCATATAGCTATAGAAAACAAATACATAAATAATACCTGTTTTCAACTAGTTGTATTGGAACCACATGCAAACTGCCAATATTGCCTTTTAGAGCAAAGAAGGGTGGAAGGAAAAATTGCTATTTTTTATATATTACATGACCCCAAGTTTAATTATGATACAACTATGTCCTAAAAAGCTTCAGAATGTCATAGAATATAAAACCAATAATGGAAACCCAACAGCAACAGGGAAGTTATAGGGTATAACACAAGTTGTTGAGTTCCTCCAACTCTAGCTGTGGACATCTAGCTGGGAATCTAGACTTAATCTTAAGGAACTTCTGATGTGCTGTGTAGATTATAGGTATATGCTCAGTTAACAAAGAGTCTAGGGATAAAGCTCATCCACAAGAAGTCAGTTTAAATAACATAAACTGTGATAAATCAATAATATAATTTCTGATTTCATACAAGGCATATACCAGGTACTAAGAAGACAGAATTGTTGGTATATTCTGCTTGGAGACAAAAAAAAAATACCTCTGAGCAGGTAAAAGTTAAAGAGTGTCTCTTCTCTTTCAGATTTGTTCAGTAGAAGGTTATCTATGCCAGGGACTGGCAAACTTTTTCTGGAAAGGACCAGATTTTAGGCTTTGTAGGTCATGTGGCCTCTGTTGCAACTAATCAACTCTGCTGCTATAGTGTAAAATCTTCCACAGGCAATATTTAAATGAATGACCACAGGTATGTTCCAATAAGACTTTATTTATGAATACAGGTAGTGGGCTGGATAATTCCCAGGGCTGTCATACTTTGCAGACCCTGGTCTAGATGGGAGATGAGGGCCTTAACTGGTGGTGGTATCTGAGAGAAGAGAAAGGAGAGTACAAATCTGAGAGATATTATGGAAACAGAACTCACAGGACCTAACAACTAATTGGCTTTGAAATGAGGAAAAGATAACTTCAGATTTTCTAAACTAAGAAAACAATGGCACCCCTATCTGAGATGAAACAAAGGTGGAAGAGATGTGTGCTTGTGTGTGTGTGTGTGTGTGTGTGTGTGTGTGTGTGTGTGTGTGTGTGGTGTTGGAGGGGGCTGTGGAGAACATAGGTTGGATCTTCAAGTGATAAATTTAAGACACCTTCAGAATATTTCTGTGGGAGAGTCTAGGATGCAGGTAACACTATTAAGGAGAGAGAGAAGGGAGAGAGAGAGAGAGAGAGAGATTGAGATAGATTTATTTGGATGATTTGGGAGTTTTCTCTATGGAGAAATACAATATCTAGATCTTGAAGCCATGGGTGTAGGTGAGATCACTCATGGAAGGTTTGTAGAATATGAGCTAATGTATATAAAAGCACTCCTTGAACTGTAAGGTATTATATAAATATTCTTATTACTAAATGTGACAAGCAGAAGATAAAAAGCAATAACAACTATTTTATGTTTCAGAATTCTTGCTTGTTCCCAATTATTGCATTTTCATCTCATGATGGTCTTTGAACAGTTCTTTTTTCCTCCCCTTGCGTGCATATTGAGATTGTAAAGCATTAAACATTATCCATGTGGTGGCATAATGGCTTTTTCCCCACAACAGATAGGTAATCTCAAACATCTTTGGGTAAACATAAACATTTAAGAGGGCTGGGACAAAGACAGAGATGCCACTTTGATATTAGGGTACAATGCTTAGAGTTTTATTTAAATGAGGAATGAGGCAAAAAGTTTAGGGGTATCAATATTTAATCCTTTGGACAGGACAAGAAACACAGAGTAGACTTATGAGATAATATCAAATTAGAGTTGAGTAAGTCCTGAACAGCTAAAAAGTCTTTTCTGTGGGAAACTGCTCTGCTCCCTAATCTCAATGACAGCAGTGCTATCCCTTAAACAGGCTTGACCTGCATTTCCAGGGCATCTCCACTGTCTATTACTGCTGGATAAATGATTCTAAAACTTGATGACTTAAAACAGAAACCATATTTTTACATTGCATAATTTGGGGGGAATTAGAATATGGCTTGCCTGGGTGATTCTTCCATTCCATGTAGTATCAGTTGAGGTCATTGTTGGTGTTCAGCTGGTTGGTTGAGTTGATTTGGAATATCTGAGACAGTTTTACTCACATGTCTAGCTGGAAGGATAGAATCAGCTGGGACTGGGGACCAGGGCACCTACACATGGCCTCTCCATCATGGTGGCAGCAGGATAATCAGATTTCTTACATAGCAGCTCAAGGTCTAAGAGTGAGGTATATGCTGCATGGCCTTTCATGACCCAGCCTTGAAAATACATTTTATTACTTCTGCCATATTCTATTGGGTAAAGTTGTCATAAATCTCTGAATATTCCCAGATTTAAAAAGAAGGATAGTAAATCCCACACATAGATAGGAAGGACATCAAATAATTTGTGACCATGTTTTGAAACCACCACAGAGGCCATTTCGCAGAAGAATGTGCCTCCTTGATGATAGCTCAACAGATATGGATGTGAGGAAGTCCTTCTTTCCTAGGCCTAGCATTTCTTGGAATGATGGAAGTTGCAGCATTCAATGTGGGTTGCATATTGGTGAGTGGGTTCTCCAACCCAGAGAGCAGATCATGAGACCAAGACTTGAATTCATGTAGTTTATTTTGGGAAGTGATCCCAGGAAACAGGAATGGGGGACTGAAAAAAGTGAAAGAGGGAAGGAGAGAAAGCCAATCCCAGGGGTCACTGTCAAGTTGGTCACTGCTGAGGTCTGAGGAGCTGTATGGTTGTACCTCAGAATGGTTTGTCTGGAGGACAAAAAATAAACTCATCAAATTCCATCTATCATTGGTCAAGGGCCACCCCATGGGATGTTGAATTTTTCTTGCTTCCAGCTCTACCCATGTAAAAGTCTCGATGGTAACCCATATTATAGCATCAGAAAGATCCTGGATCAGACATCCAGATACTCAGTGAGCCGAACTGAGGTGTTATCAAATTACACATGCGTGAATCTTATTGTCATGACAATGGATGAGTTTAAAATTGGGCTGGTAGGATGTGAGATGGTCATTAAGTGTTACCTGATATGCATGCACATGTTTGAATTTCCCTATTAACTATGCCAAGGATACAGGCTTTTATAGATATACATATTTTTCACTTTTTAAAACAATTCTTAAAAATTATTTCTATTATAGATTACCTTCAATATTACTTTATATTAGTTTCAGGCATACAACACAGTAGCCAATCACCTACTTTACAAAGTGTTTGCCGCGACACTTCCAGTACACAACTGACACCACACATTTTCATTACAACACTATTGACTGTATTTCCTATGCTGTACTTTACATCCCCATGACTGTTCTGCAACTTCCAATCTGTACTTCTCAATCCCTTCAACTTTTTCACCCAGTCCCCCAATCCCCTCCTCTCTGGCACCTATTAGCTTGTTCTCTGTATCTATGAATCTGTTTCCATTTTGTTTGTTCATTTATCTTGTTCTTTAGATTCCACATATGAGTGAAATCATATGGTATCTATCTTTCTCTGACAGACTTATTTCACTTATTGTAAAACCCTATAAGCCCATCCATGCTGTTGCAGATGGTAAGATTTCATTCTTTTCTATGGTTGAGTAATATTTCATTGTGCATATGTACCAAAACTTTTTTATACACTCATCTGTTGATGGATACTTGGGCTGCTTCCATATCTTGGTGATTGTAAATAATGCTGCAATAAACATAGGGGTGCATATATACTTTTGAATTAGTGTTTTGGGTGTCTTCAGGAATATACCCAGAAGTGTAATCACTGGGTCATGAGGCAGTTCCTTTTTAAAATTTTTGAGGATCCTCCATACAGTTTTCCACAGTGGCTGCACAAATCTGCATTCCCAACAAGAGTGCACAAGGGTTCCCCTTTCTCTACACCCTCACCAACACTTGTTGTTTGTTCATTTACTGCTGATAGCCATTCTGACCAGTGTTAGGTAATATCTCATTATGGTTTTAGCTTGCATTTCTCTGCTGATTAATAACATTGAATATCTTTTCTTTTTTAAATTTTTTAAATTATACTTTTTTATTTTGAGATAATTGTATGTTCAAATGCAGTTGTTATAAATAATACACAGAGATCCCAGATTCTTCCAATGGTAACATCTTGTAAAACAATGGCATAATAATATTACAATCAGGAAACTCACATTGATAAAATTCACCAGTCTCATTCAGATTTCACTATACTGTTCATCTTCCTTCTTGATTTCCCCAAATCTACCTGTGGAACCTCCCAGAGTGACTATGAATTAGGGGGAAAAATGAGAAATAATCACTTTTTTTGTTCCATTACTGGACACTGGTTCTGAATTGATAGTAATTTCCTTTTTACATTTTTTTAATTTATTTATTGTTTTAGAGAGAGGGGAAAGGAAGGAGAAAGACAGGGACAGAAACATCAATGTGTGGTTGCCTCTCTCAAGTCCCCCACTGGGGACCTGGTCCACAACTGAGGCATGTGCCCTGGCTGGGAATCGAACCGGCAACCCTTTGGTTTGTAGGCTGGCACACAATCCACTAAGAAAAACCATACAGGGCTTTTAAAAAAACTTTAATAGCCACTTTTAAAAAAATTATTGAATTTATTGGGGTGACATTAGTGAATACAATTAATAAGTTTCAAGTGTACAATTTAATAATACAGGGGAGAAAAGTAGGTTTACAGTTGTGAGTTGTATTATTTATTTATTATTGTGTTATTTATTTGTATTATTTGTCTTTTTGCATACAAACAACTGTACACCTACTTTTGCCCACCCCTCTATAACTGCAATTGTAAGCCAGATTCAGAGGTTCAGAAGAGAAGTCAATAGAAATTGACAAACAGTTGCCCTTCCAACTCCTTTTTTTAATTTTATTCACAATGGGCAAGCAGCCTTTCAGAAATGATGAATGGGTCCTTAAATGCAAACCTTAAAAACTGGAATAAAAAAACTTGTACATCAATGTTTACAGCAGTCTTGCTTACAGCAGCCGAAAGGTGGAAACAACCCAAATATCTATCAATGGATAAATGGATAAACAAAATGTGGTATAACCATACAATGGAAAATTTTTTAACTATAAAACCTAATAAAGTACTGATACTTGCTATAGCATGCATGAAACTTGAAAACATTATACTAAGTGTAAAAAGCCAGCCACAAAATGTCATTTATTGTATAATTCCATTTATATGCAATGTCCAGAACAGGCAAATCCATAGAAACAGAAAGCAGATTAGTAGTTGCCAGCGACTGAGGGTAGGCTGGGATGGGGTGTTACTACTTCACAGATACTAGATTTCCATTTAGAGTGATGAAATTTCTGAAACTAGGTAGAGGTGATACTTGCACAGAATTGTGAATGCATTTAATGCCACTGAACTGTATACTTTAAAATAGTTACAGTAACAGTGATAAATTTTATCATTGTGTATGTGTACTTTACCACAATTTTTAAAAGTTAAAAATAAAACTGAATCAAAGTTCACAGGCTGAAAAACCAACAAACAAACAAAAAGAAATAAATAGCCTTTATAAGGGGAAACTATTAGCCCAGTATTTTTAATTCACAATTCCATAGACTAGGTGTGGTTACTATTACTACTACTATACTACCATTTGTACACAACTGACACTTAGTTTCCCAATTTAATAAAAAAATTTAATGAAATTAATTAGAGACTTAGAAGGTCAATTACTGTGTTTAAATTAGTTTTTTCTAGATTTGAGATTAAAATTTAAATGGCAAATTTATTTTAAAAGGATATTTCCCTAAATATTTTTGTTGATATTTCTAAGCACACCAGCCAGGACACAAAGAACTAGCCTTAAGAAATAAGCAAGTTACTAACTCTGGCCCTCAGCTCTTTCATCTCTAAAATGAAAGGGTTAGATGAGAATTATACATGTTTAAGATAACCTCCTAAAAGTTAGGAAAATAAATTGATGATGTGGTTTTTCATGGCAACAATTAATGGATTTTATCAGGCTACCCAGTTAGTTGGGTCCAACCATTTTTAACAAAGGAAGCTTAGACCAAGAACAGCAAACTCAATGAAGTATGAGTATATGCCTCTATGAACCAGGCAGGTAATTAAATAAGTGAGGGACTAGGTGGTAACAATGGTGACTTGAAGAGCTAATTCCCTATGGAAATGAGGCGACCCCTAGTCAATTCCAGCTGATTATTGCTACAAAAAAAAATGTGAGCCTAGTGATATCAGAACTTCCTGAAAAAGGAAAACCCAGAAATTCAGATTTTTACATGAAATCTGTATATTTTAAAATACTTACATACAGTTCAAGTTCAAGTTTTTTTAAATATTCATTTATTTATTTTTAGAGGGGAAGGGGGGAAAAAGAGGAGAAAAACATCAATGGAAGAGAGAAACATCAATAAGTTGCCTCTTGCATGCATCCCAAACAGAGACTGAACCTGCAATGTAGGCATGTGCCCTGACTGGGAATCAAACTAGTTAGCCTTCACTTTGCAAGATGACACCCAGCCAAGCCATACCAGTCAGGGCACAGTTCAAGTTTTTCTCAAAAATGTGTGCAGGCCAAAATAAATGCTTCTACCAGGGTATACATAGCCCAGGATCAACAATGTTTAACTTCTGGTTGGAATATTTATTAACATACTTAGCTGACAATGCTGACAGGAAAGCCGCTATGTGCACCTAGGCTTCTTCATTACCCCTCCATGAGACACAGTATATTATAGCTTTGTTGAAATCATTTGTTGTAATATGAAAACATAGTAATTGGACATCTATTGAGCTCCAGATGCTACCAAGTACTCTGGAAAGACAAGGGTGAGCAAAAACTGACACTGTTCCTGCCCTCATAGGATTTACAGTCTAATGAGGTATATGAACTTTAATTAGAGAATCATAGTATTAGATGAGTCATTATAAGCTGTGCAAACTGCTCTCAAGGAAAGGTACTCAGTACTAAAAGAACATATAACAAGGTGGCTCTAGTAGGATCTAAATTAGAGCATTAAAGAAGGCTTCCATGAGCGAGTGGCATTTAATTTGAGATTCAAACCATGAGTAGAAGTCAACTGGGTAGAGGAGGGAGGGAGATGAGCTTGTTCTGGACAATCTGCAGGTACAGAAGTCTTGTTGGAGGAGTGGGTGTGGGGAGTATGAGGTACCAAGAAAAGGTCTGAGTGGCTGGAACATAAAGAGAAGGAAGAAAAGTTGGGGAGGCATAAAGCTGAAGAGGACATTAATGGCCAGCCTTGTAGGGCCATATGAACTTTGATCTTTGTTCTATGAGCAATGAAAAACCATTGACATCTTTAAGAAGAGAATGGTATGATCCTACTTAAGCATAAAAAGTTTCACACTGGCCCCTGAAAAGATATATTGAGGTGGAGGGCAGAGTGGGTTCAGATTCTTGTTGAGTCCATGAGCCAATATGGGAGTTGTTGGTAGCTTGGACTAAGGTGAAGAAATAAATGGGTTTGAGAAAAAGTTTAGGAAGCAAAATCAACAAGAAATTAATAGATGTGATATAGGGAATTAAGAGAGAGAGGATTGGTCAACACTGTTTCTCCAGCTTCTGGATTAATGGCTGGATGGTGCCACATGATAAAAAGGAACACTTTTAGGGGGAAGATATCATAAATTTTGTTTTGCAATGCCAAAACTGCTTTCGAGACATTCAAGTGGACATGTCAAGTATCCAGTTGGATTTATAGGTCTGCTGCTCAGCAGAGAGGTATTTAGGCTAGAGCTAGGCATTGAGGCATCATTAGCATATAGATCAAAATAAAAGTTATGAGTACCTAATGGGATCATTTGGGGAATAAGCATAGAATAGAAACAAAGAAAGCCTAAAATCTCCAACATGTACTAGCTTAGTAGAAGGGAATGAGCTAGAAAATAAGACTGAACAGGAGTAGCCAGAGATATAAAAGGAAACCTAGAAGAAGTATGGCTACAGAATCCAAGAGAAGAGACTTTAAACAGAGGGAATGGCCATTGTTGTTGACTACAGCTGAGACTTCGAGTAACAAGAGACCAGGAGAATATCCCCTAACTCTAGCAACATGAAAGGCACTGGTAACTTAATGGGCACTATTTTGTTGCAGTGAAGGTGGTGAAAACCAGATAAGAGAGAGCTGAGTGCCTGGGAAGTGAAGAAATGATGGCAATGAGAATGTACAACTTTTTCTATAAGTCTTACCATGAAAGGCAAGAGTGAAATGGAATAGCAACAGGAAAGGGTGGGGTCAAGGAATGGGGGCTTTAGCTTTGGTAGAGTCTTGTTTCTCAAGTAATTCTATACTGAGTACAGCAAAATACTCCACTCTCAGTCTTTCTGACCCACAGCCCAGCTACCTCCTACTAACAGGAATGTAGTTCTGATCAGCACCCACATGTATCTCACAGAGTCTGAGTCACTTTCAAAATACAGCATCATGAAAGAATAAATTGGTTGCTTCTCTTTGCCTTCCCTTTCCCTCCTTTTTTCTATCTGAACTCTCTTTTTTCCCTAATTACTTCTCGTATTACCTGTCTCCTCCTTTGTATCTCAGCCAACCTAACACATGCCCTCATTAATTCTTACCTGGACTGCTATAACAGCCTTCTAAAACACTAATGCTTTCAGTCCTGCAGTTCATCACTGTCAGAGTAACCTTTACAAAAGGTAGCTCTGAATACATTGGTCTCACCAAAAACTTTCAATGATTCCCTGCTGCCCACCAAATAAACAAAATTTGCAATCTGGCTGCTGCTTTAGCTGTGTCCTGTTCTGCTACTTAATATATTACTACTGCTTCTCTCCACATACCCTATGTTCTGGCCATATTCTAGTAATTGTAATTCCCTCACTATACACTAAATTTTGCTTCTCCAGATGTTTACTCAGGTTATTTATAATCATAATCATCATCATCATCATCACCATCATTATTCTACACTTCCTTTATCTATACTATTGAAATCTTACCCTTCCTTTCTTTAACCTAGGTGCCACCTCAAAGAAAAAACTGTCTCTGATACCCACTTCACCTTCTACATCAAACCTAAATATGCATTCTCTTCACTGAGGAATCATAAGAGGTAGTGGAGGCAGGGGTTACAGACACAGAACAATGGGGATTTATATGGCATTGCCTAATACTGTATTTTTTGGTATATTTGTCAAATCCTTTACTGAATGCACTGAATTCTTGCAAGACTGGATTATGCAAAATTCATTTTTGCATCCACCATGGCACCTAGCCAGGGCCTTGCACAGAGCAGGCCCTCAGTTAATGTTTACTCACTAAGGGATTAATGAAAAGAAATAAGGATGGAGAAGGGAGGGGAAAAGGTAGGGATGGAAGAAGAAATCCTAATACCAGTTCCTCAGGGCAAGGAACAAACAGAAAAGTCCATTAAAAATCTTCATGTGGCAATTCATTTAGCCCATGACAAACCCTTTCATTCTTGAAAACTTCTCCAGGCTCTCCTAATAAATTTCTTCAAATATTTACAGTTCCCACAGTACAATAAGATGTCTTAGGACTATTAATTAAAGGCGACCCCACTCTTCTGGCTACAGTTAATAGCAAGTGACTTAAATGCTGAAAGATTATTCTAGATAGAAGACATTCTAAGGACAGAGCTCTGAGGTTCTGCTAAGCTCTGTTGTTTCATGCAGCTTAAACTCTTCCTCCCTACAACTCCTATATTCTCCTAGGCCAGGCTGTTGAGTCCTACCATTGTCATTGGCACAACAGCTTTGTAACTGGTCACATATCTGTTCTCCTCCCAAACCTAATCTATCCTTTACTTAGTCTATTATTAATCTTTATTTTTTTAAAAAGTTTTTCACTATGTACCAACCAGAAAGGCAAAAACTGAAAAGACTAACAATAGCAAGTATTGAAAAGGTTGTAGAGAAATGCATCTCTCCTCCATTGCTGACCCAAGTATAAACTGGTAACAACCGCTTTGCATAACTATTTGGTAGTAACTACTAAAGCTAAATAGATATTAACCCTTTGGCTCATGGACACCCCTCCTAGAGAAACGAGTGCATGTATCTACTAAAAGGCATGTGCAAGAATGTTATAGACATTTTACTCATAATAGCACAGAACTGGAAACAACCCACATTTCTTTTTAACTTTTCAACCTAAGTATTTTATTTTTTTAACATTTTTAAATTTATAAATCATGCTTATTCTATTACAGTTGTCTCAATTTTTCTCCCTTTACCTCCCTCCACCCATCCCACCCCCACAACCCGCTCCCACAGGCAATTCCCACTCTGTTGTCCATGTCCATGGGTCATTCATACATGTTCTTTGTCTAGTCCCTTCCCCTTCTTTCCACCATTGTTCTCTTTCCCCAGCCCCTCTGGTCACTTTCAATCTGCTCCATGTTTCACTGCCTGTGGTTTGTTTTGTTCATTAGTTTTTGTTGAATAGAGTCCAATTATAGGTGTGATCATATGGTATTTTTCTTTCATCAACTGGTTTATTTCACTTAGCTTAATGATCTACAGTTCCATCCATGTTGTAGCAAAAGGTAGGTGTTCCATCTCTCTTCCTATCTTTCTTTCTTTCTTTCTTTCTTAAATGGAGATTGATTTAATTTTTTTAAATGTCAAAGTTAATATAAAATATAGAAAAATTTAAAGCCATTATAAAGTCTCAGCAATTAAACCAACATGACACCAGCACAAAAATAATCAATTAGATCAATGAAATATAATGAGCATTCTAGAGTCAAATGTATATATCTGTCTAACACTGTAATATATGATTAAGTTGATATTTCAAATTAATGGAGAAAATAAGGCTTATTCCACAAACAAGGTGTATGGACCACTATTACTTGAAATAAAACAAATATAGAGCCCTATTTCACACACTATACAAGAAATATTCAGGTGAGTTAAAAATTAATAGGTAGAGTCTAAGGAGGTTTAGGAGAAGATACAAAATTATATTTTTCTTACCCTAAAGTGGAATATTAAAACCCAGAAGCAATAAAGTAAAATGTTGCCAATATGACTACATTAAACATTTAAGACTGTACAGTAATATACATATAAAAAAGTTAAAGGACAAGGAATAGAATAGGAAAGTATTTGCAGCACAGCTAAAAAAGGGTTAATGGTTTGTTTGGTTGTTGGGGGGTTTTTTAGGGGAAAAAATCTACAAACATTTAATCAAAAAATGGAAAAAGAATACCAAAAAGTCATTTAAAGCTTTTTTAAAATAATAGAAATAGGCAAGAAATATACTAAAACAAGTGTAGTTTCAACAAATAATAAAGAAACAATTAAAATAGCACATCAGTGTCACAGTCAGATTAATGCGTATTAAAAAATATTGGTAATATCAAGTATTGGCAACCCTGAAAGGAACTGAGTATTCATAGAAAATTTTTCTTCATCTTAAAGCAGTCCCTTTAGCATATTTTGCAGTGCTGGGTTGGTGGAGGTGTAGTCTTTTAGCCATCTTTTCTGTGGGAAACTCCTTATTTCGCCTTCCATTTTCATTGAGAGCCTTGCTGGGTAGAGCAGTCTTGGTTGCAGGCCTTTGCTTTTCATAACTTGGAATATTTGTTGCCACTCCCTTCTGGCTTGCAGTGTTTCTGTTGAGAAGTCAGATGCTAGCTGTATCGGGCCTCCCTTATATGTTACTTCTTCTTTCTCTCTTACTTGCTTTAGGACTCTCTGTTTGTCTTTGATATTTGCCATTTTAATGATGATGTGTCCTGGAGTGGACCTCATTGGGTTCCTCTGGAATGGGACCCTCTGTGCTTCCTGGACTTGTGCAACTTTTTCTCTCCTCCAGTTAGGGAAGTTTTTCATCATGATTTTTTCAAACAGGTTCTCTATCCCTTGCTCCTCCTCTTCTCCTTTTGGTATCCCTATTATATGGATATTATTACATTTCAGGCTGTCCTGCATTTCCCTCAATGCCTCCTCATTCTTTTTGAGTCTTTTTTCATTTTCTTGCTCTTTCTGGGAGCTTTTTTCTACCTTATCCTCCAGCTCACTGATTCGGTCCTCAGCTTCATCGAGCCTGCTTTTGCTTCCTTCTACTGTGTTCTTCAATTCAGAAATGGTATTCTTCTTTTCCTCTTGTGTCTTATCGATAGTTTCTATGTCCTTTTTCAAGCTGATATAGTTTGCAGTAAGTTCCTCGTAGTTTCCCTTCAGTTCTTTGTAATTCTCTCTGAGCTCACTGAGCTCCTTGAGCTTCCTTAGAACCATTGTTTGGAACTCAATGTCTGATAGTTTTCTTGCCTCTATTTCATTTAGTTCTCTTTGTGGGGATTCCTCCTTTCCCTTCGAGTGGGGCATATTTCTTTGTCTGCCCATTATTTGTGAGACTCTTCTCTTTTGCTTCTGCTTCTTAAGTTGATCTGTCTTGATTTCCTGTCTTTGTGGTGTGAACTTCTATAGTTGGAGACCGCTGTTTTTACTTTCTGGATCTGCCTCTGATGATGTCAGATGTTGACCCTGTCTGACCTTAGGCAGTCTGTTTGAGACTTCCAGGAATCTGCTGTCTGTGGCTGTGTCCTTCAGCTGTTAATCTATTCACTCTGCACTCAGCAGGATGCCTTAGACAGCACAGGGTGGGATGGAGTCCCTCCTGGGGGCTGGGTTTTTGGGTCCTTTCACGCAGCTACCATGTGGGGGAGGAGTCTGCACTGGGATCCCACCGTCTACTCTCTCTGTTCTCTCCCCAAAGCCTCCATCCCTAGTCTCTTCGCAAGTGTCTCCAGACATCTCTATGCCCCATTTAGCCAGGGATCTACTATCTGTAGTTGCTACTTGGCACTCAGCAGGCAGCCTAGACAGCACAGGTTGAAGTGGAATCCAAGCTGGGGGTGGGGCTATTGGGTCTTCTGACACTGCTGCTACTCAGGGAGAGGGGTCTCTGCCTGAGCAAGATGGATGCTGCTGCATGGAGGATGAGTCATCACCAAGATCCCACCAGCTACTCAGTTCTCTCAGTTCTCTCCCCAAAGCCTCCTTCTCCAGTCTCTCCTCAGGCGTCTCCAGCCCACTCTGTTCCCGCCTTTTCCGGAAACCAGGGTAAGTGGCTGCAAATAAAAATTTATGCATTGGCCCTTTAAACAGTTCTTTGCATCTCCAGCCATGTGTCTCTGGCAGAGAGCAACCCTGCCACTTTTGGCAGCTGGCTGCTTTCTGTGTACTTTTTGGGCTCTGGTGCTGTACACTAGAGATCCCTGCTTTTGGTTTAGATCCTGCTCTTCTCAGGGGGATCCAACAGGCCCTTTCAATATCCTTCTGGTACTGCCTCCCGTGGGTGCCCGCCTGCCTTCTTGAGTGTCTAATGCACTCCTTACCAGTTAGATTGTGCTAAAGCTGATTTTTCTGTCTCTGAGGTTACAAGGCTCCTCTCTTGCTATTGTTCAGTTGTTTGTTCCAGGTGATTTCTCCCCAATTTAGTTGTAATTCCAGGTTGTTCCTTGGGGGAGGTCAATATACTTTCACGCCCTCCTCCACCATCTTGATTCTCCCACATTTCTATTAACGGGAGAATGGATAAACAAATTGGTGCATAGTCATTCAATGGAATGTTACTCAGCAATAAAAAGAAACAAACTACTTATCTCAAAATATTAAGTTGAGTGAAAGAAACCAGTAATAAAAGAATACTGTTCCCTGGCTGGTGTGGCTCAGTGGGTTGAGCACTTGTGAAACTGATCCTATGAACCAATGAACCAAAGGGTTGCCTATGAACCAAAGGGTTGCTGGTTCAATTCCCAGTCAGGGCACATGCCTGGATTGCAGGCCAGGTCCCCAGTAGGGGACATGAGAGAGACAACCACACATTGATGTTTCTCTCCCTCTCTTTGTCCATCCTTTCCCCCTCTCTAAATAGAAATAAACAAAATCTTTAAAAAATATATACACTGTATGATTCAATTTATATGAAGTTCAAGAACAGTTCAATAACACTTCTTAATAGTGGTTAAGTGGTGAGGGCAAGGTAGTTATGCCCTGGAAAGGTGTGTAAAGGGCCCTTCTTGGGTGATGGAAATGTCCTGTATCTATGTGGGTGGTGGCTACCTGGGTAGAAAGTTACCAAACTTCGCACTTAAAACTGACCATCTTATTTTATGTAAATTATACCCCAACTAAAAATAAACAATCTCATATTAACCAGGAAAATAAAAATTCTTTTTAACCTGTCTCTTCCTTAACTTCTGAAATGAATCAAATTCTAACACCTCTGTCTCATTGTCAAGATTCCCCATCACCTACCTGGGCCTTGCCAACTACCCCATTTGGTTCCAGCTGATCAGTTTCACCAGTCTTCCTCTGAAACTTAACACTTAATGGAAAACCACCA
The DNA here is from genome assembly GCF_021234165.1 of Pteronotus mesoamericanus. Taxonomy (NCBI): domain Eukaryota; kingdom Metazoa; phylum Chordata; class Mammalia; order Chiroptera; family Mormoopidae; genus Pteronotus; species Pteronotus mesoamericanus. The sequence continues at coordinate 8,494,809 of NW_026555072.1, forward strand.
TGATTTTGCTCATACCACTCCACTTTTCTATACTTCCCTCCCTCTTTCTTTTCTGTAAGCCAGATCCTTCAGGTCAAGTACTAAATTCACTTTCTCCTGAACATGCTGTACAGTGGTATTATTTTTATTTATCATTCCTTTAGCATAACCATGTATATCCTACATTACACTGTTTACACTGGCTTGTATATAACCTTAAAATTAATTTATAATAAATTGTGGAAATCATATAATCTTTGTCACTTCTAGCATATACTTTTCCTCCCTGCTCTGTTATAAATTCTAGAAGGCTGGAACTAAAGTCTCTCTATCTTCCAAATCCCTCTCATCTCTCTCAGTGCCTGGTATAATGTCACATACTCAAGGGGTGCACTAAAATACCTCTTGAGCCTCAAAGTCAAATTAAAAATAATAAATATTAATGAGATGGAATAGAAAAAGGTCCTCTCTTAGACTGATAAAATTATCAGATTTTCTATCTGACATAGGCAAATAGAAACAGTAATCTCTATAGTTTATTTCTCTATTATTTGTACATGCACATCATTTAGTAAATCAAATAGTTCTATAAGGCATATAAACAAAATCCGTTGTTCTCAAACACCCTTCTTTTCCATTTAACTTTATTTATAATAAATAACCCAGCTCCCTTACTCCTCAGATGGGATAACTCAGAGTCATGTTTTTCGCTGTCTCCCAGAGGTCTCCAGTGGGACTTAGCCTCAGTTGCCCACACCCATAACCTTTTTTTGTCCCCCTTTCTCCTGTTACCTAATAGTTCTAACTTGATCATTTCTCAAATATACTACTTGACCTCAAATCCTTTTCTCAGTGTCTGCTTCAAGGGAAACCCAACATAAGACCATGAAAAAAAAAAGCATCCCTATAAGTCAAAGATGAAAAAGCTCTTTGTAAAGATGGGATTAAAGAAAGGGTAAGGATGGAGAGAGGAAGGGAGAATGAATAGAAAGGATTAGGACAAGAGCACTCATGATTGAGATGCAACCTTTTATGCCCAGTGCTCACAGGCATATCCATGTGAGACTTCCTACTACACAAAACTCTCTAGGACCCAGAATTCTTTGCATTAATACCAAGTACAGCATTTTGCACAACTAGAATATTAAGAATGCTTTTTTGGATACTCTTAAAATTGTACCTAGTAGTTTATGAACTCAAAACCCTCCCCATACTTGTAGCACCAATGGCCTTTGAAGGAAATTTTCTGACTTCTGTACCAATTGTAAAAGACTTTGGAGATGAAAGGATTGTACAAAGGTTAAGTTCTATTACTCTAAATATCTTGGGAAAAATCATTTATCATTAAACAGAAGCTGAAAAAAGAAAACTAGGAAAGTGATACAGGAGGAAAAATATATCTTGAGTATAAAACAATATGACCTTTCCTTTGTCCAAAATGACTCCAGGAAATCAGTATAATCTGGCAGGTGAACTTTCTAAAAGTAATAAAAGAATCAATCTGTACTATAATATATAACAGAATTAGCTGGTAAAGCAGAAAGCCTTCTAGGAGTGAAACAATAATCCTAATCCTTTGTAACAGTCAAGAAAGCAGAGCCTGAACTAAGGGTTGAAGAAATTTCACATCAAGATATCATTTTCATTACTATAATTTTCCCCTATTAAAAATGAACTTTTAAAAATATTTTAAGGAATACTATACCATAGAAACCATGGTTAGTGATGCTTTGTCCTACCATTGGTACTTTTTTCTTTTGTTTTTCTGACATTGTTAGGGACCAGTCTCACATAATCTAATGCCAGACATAGTTTTATACCCATTAAGATGAACAGAAAATTTCCACAGATGAACAAAAAAATCTATAAATAAAACACTTCACTTCAAATAGGTAGAAATTTATTTTATTCTCCTATAAAAGCCTAAAATATGCAGACCAAGGATAATATGACAGCTCTGCTCATGAAGTTGTTAGCAATGCAAATTCCTTCCAACTCACTACTCCACCATCAGGAGGATCTGCCCTTGTCTTCATGAGCCAAGATGTCAGCTACTGGATTATGGAAAACAGGCAAAGAAAGGGATGATTAAAAAAAACTTACATAATGCCTCTACTTACATCTCATTGGCTAGAATATGGATACATGGCCATATCTAGTTACAAGAGAGGCTGGAAAATGTATTTATTATTCTGAATAACACATATCCAGCTAAAAACCCTAGTACTCTGAAAAGCAATGAAAGCAATTCAGGAGTATCTTTCCTTATGCCAGCTTCCTTCCTGTCTTTCCTCCAATTCCATCTTCAACAATTCTCTGAGACAAGGGTTCAGATAGTAAGTCAACTCCAGGATGATCTTGACCTATGAAAATGACCTCCTTTTCCAGGGTCCACAATCTAGTGCTACCACCATAAGACCCTATCTAAAAAATAGCTTTGAGGGAAGAGTGATGGGGACAGGAGACAGGAAAAATGCTATGAAAAGCAGAAATAGCTCTGGGACCTTACCCCATGGGCATGATTTGAGATAGGACAGCCTGCTTAGGTGTTATGTGTTACTTTCCCAAACACACACACACCCCCACTGACTCATAGCATTGAATAAAACATATTATTTATATCCTCAAGAAGCTTGCAAGCAATCGGGGCAGGGGGATGGGGACAACTGTAACTGAAAAATAATTAATAAAAGAAGCTTACATATTACAGGAAAGGGAAATGACAAAGAAATAAACATGAAAATAAATATCTAATTACAAATTGTAATGTGTACTAAGAAGAAAAATAACAAGGGCTAGAAGATCAGAAAGAGGAAGCTACTTTTGACAAAGGACAGAGCAAAGGCCTTTCTCTATGAGTATTATTCAAGTGACCATCCCTAGTTTAAGTGGATAAAAGTCCATCAGAGTAGAAGACAAGCTATTCCAGGCAAGGGAAAAGGCATGTGTAAACTTTCTGAAGTGGAAAAGAACCTGGCACATTTGAAGAATTAAAGACCAGTATGGATGGAACTATGCACCCAAATATGATTTACCCAAGACACTTCCTGAATTCATTTTCTTTTTATCACACACCCTGAAAACTCACCAAAGAGAGAGTTACTAGCATATATGTAAGAGGCCCATTATAATAATTATTATTTTTTAAATACTCCATACTCCTTCAGTAGCTCAGGAGCCTGTTCAGGACAGGATCCATCAAGGAGGCATCAAGAACACCGAAAGGAGAAAGACCTACAGGATTCCTGAGAAGACCCTGGAGGCAGGGAATAAAGGAAATCACTCTTCATCAGTGAGTCCCAGTTGTGAACAGGTCAGATCAGGAAAGTTAGTGGAGCCTAAAACAACACTAGTTCCTGGAGTAGATGGTATATCAAGGTTCAGTGTTTGGATTGAAAAAATAAAATACTTAAATTTAAAAATGTGGTAGATTATAACCAGACAAGGAAAACAAAAGAATAAATAAACAAGTGGTACTATGTCAAACTAAAAAGGTTTTGCATAACAAAGGAAAACATCAACAAAATTAAAAGAAAACCTACTGAATGAAAGAAATATTCACCAATGATACATCCAATAAGGGGTTGATATCCAAAATATATTTAAAACTCATAAAATTTAACACCAAAAAACTCCCAAGAAATCTAATTAAAAAATGGCCAGAGGACCAAGATGGAGACATAGGTAGATACACTTTGTCTTCTCATACAACCAAAAGAAGGAAAACAAATTTAAAAACAAAAAAATAACCAAAACTGCCAGAAAATTGAACTGTATGGAAGTCTGATAACCAAGGTGCTAAAGAAGAAACATTCATCCAGACCAGTAGGAGGGGTAGAGACAGGCAACCAGGGAGGAGAAGACGCGTGGCAAAGTGGCAGCTGGAGGACCAAGCAGGAGAGGCAGTGGCTGGCAAACTGGATGGTCCTACATTTGTGGGTGGATGAACCAGAGGAACAGCTGGGGAATGAGACAGACAGCACAATCCAGGGTTCCAGTGTAGGAAAAGAAAGCCTCAAAACCTCTGGCTGTAAAAAAACCTTTGGGGGTTGCAACAGCAGGAGAAACCTCCAGCCTCACAGTAGAGTCCGTTGGAAAGACCCAAGCAGTCCTAGAAAGTACATAAACCCACCCACCCAGGAATCAGCTCCAGAAGGGCCCAATTTGATTGTGAGTAGTGGGTATATGACGGAAAGCTGGCCGAGAGCTGAGCACGTGGCATTGTTTCCTCTCAAACCCCTCCCTAACACACAGCATCACAACTCAGCAACTTGGGTTGCCCTGCCCTGGTGAATACCTAAGGCTCTACCCCTTCCAACAATTTCCAAGGTGCATCAAGACAAAGAAGTATGGCCCAAATGAAAGAACAGATCAAAATTCCAAAAATAGAACTAAGTGATGAAAAGAGCCAACCTATCAGATATGCAGTTCAAACCACTGGTAATCTGGATGCTCACTGAATTGGTTGAGTATAGTCTCAAAATGGAGGAAAAAGTGAAAGTTATGCAAAGTGAAATAAAGAAAAATATACAGGAAACCAACAGTAAAGGGAAGGAAACCGAGACTCAAATCAATGTCTTGAAGCAGAAGGAAGAGATGAACATTCAACCAGAACAGAATGAAGAAACAAGAATTTTAAAAAATGAGGAGGGGCTTAGGAACCTCTGGGACAACTTTAAACAATCCAACATCTGAATCATAGGGATGCCAGAAGGAGGAGAGGAAGAGCAAGAAATTGAAAACTTATTTGAAAAAATAATGAAAGAGAACTTGCCCAATCTGGCCAAGGAAATAGACTTCCAGGAGATCCAGGAAGCTCAGAGTCTCCCAAAGAAGTTGGAACCAAGGAAGCACACACCAAGGCACAGCATAATTACATTACCCAAGATTAAAGATAAGGAGAGAATCTTAAAAGCAGCAAGAGAAAAGGAGACAGTTACCTACAAAGGAGTTCCCATAAGACTATCAGCTGCTTTCTCAAAAGAAACCTTGCAGACAAGAAGAGTCTGGCAAGAAGTTTTCAAAGTCATAAAAGGCAAGGACCTACATCCAAGATGATTCAATCTAGCAAAGCTATCATTTAGAATGGAAGAGCAGATAAAGTGCTTCCTAGATAAGGTAAAGTTAAAGGAGTTCATCATCATCAAGCCCTTATTATATGAAATGTTAAAGGGACTTATCGAAGAAAAACAAGATCAAAAACTACAAACAATAAAACAGAAGGGAGGGGGGGAAAGGTACTGGGAATAAGCAGCATAAATAGTACAAAATAGGCAGGGGGAGGTTAAGAAGAGTATAGGAAATGGAGAACACAAGAACTTATATGTATGACCCATGAACATGAACTAAGGGGAGGGAATGCTGGGGGAGGGATGGTGGAAGGTTGAGGGGAATAGGGAGGGAAAAAAAGGGATAACCGTAACAGCATAATCAATAAAATATATTTTGAAAAATGGTCAGAGGACCTGAATAGACATTTCTTCAAAGAAGACATACAGATAATGATTGCAGGGGTGAGGGAGGGGCATATAAGGTGACTAAAGGGTAATGAAAAAAAAAATTTTCAGAAACAAACAAAAAGAAAACTGGCCAGAGGACCTGAGTAGACATTTCTCCAAAGAGGACATACAGATGGCCAATAGACATAAATATGCTCAATGTCACTAACCATGAAAGAAATGCAAATTAGAGAATCAAGATGGTGGAGGAGTGAGTGGAAGTCACCCCGACCTCCTCCCAGGACCAACCTAGAATTAAAACTAAATTGAGGAGAAATCACGAGGAACAAACAACTGAACAATAGCAAGAGAGGAACCCTGTAACCTCAGAGACAGAAGAATCGGCTTTAGCACAAACTGGTAAAGAGTGCGGTCCAGACCTGAGAGGTAGAAGGGCCACCCACAGGTGGCAGCACCAGAAGGATGTTGAATTGACCAGTTGGATCCCCCTAAGAGCGGGGTCTAAACCAAAATTGAAAATCTCTAGCCCACAGCACCAGAGCCCAAAAAATACACAGAAAACAACCAACTGCAAAAAGTAGCAGGATTGCTCCCTGCCAGAGACAGGCGGCTGGAGACGCAAAAAGCCTTCTATAGGGCCAATACAAATTTTTATTTGCAGCCACTGACCCAGGTCTTCAGCAAAGGCAGGGGAAGAGTGGGCTAGAGATGCCTGAGGAGACCTGGGGAAGAAGGCTTTGGGGAGAGAACAGAGAGAGTAGACGGTGGGATCCCAGTGCAGACTCCTCCCCCACACGGTAGCTGCGTGAAAGGACCCAAAAACCCAGCCCCCAGGAGGGACTCCATCCCACCCTGTGCTGTCTAAGGCATCCTGCTGAGTGCAGAGTGAATAGATTAACAGCTGAAGGACACAGCCACAGACAGCAGATTCCTGGAAGTCTCAAACAGACTGCCTAAGGTCAGACAGGGTCAACATCTGACATCATCAGAGGCAGATCCAGAAAGTAAAAACAGCGGTCTCCAACTATAGAAGTTCACACCACAAAGACAGGAAATCAAGACAGATCAACTTAAGAAGCAGAAGCAAAAGAGAAGAGTCTCACAAATAATGGGCAGACAAAGAAATATGCCCCACTCGAAGGGAAAGGAGGAATCCCCACAAAGAGAACTAAATGAAATAGAGGCAAGAAAACTATCAGACATTGAGTTCCAAACAATGGTTCTAAGGAAGCTCAAGGAGCTCAGTGAGCTCAGAGAGAATTACAAAGAACTGAAGGGAAACTACGAGGAACTTACTGCAAACTATATCAGCTTGAAAAAGGACATAGAAACTATCGATAAGACACAAGAGGAAAAGAAGAATACCATTTCTGAATTGAAGAACACAGTAGAAGGAAGCAAAAGCAGGCTCGATGAAGCTGAGGACCGAATCAGTGAGCTGGAGGATAAGGTAGAAAAAAGCTCCCAGAAAGAGCAAGAAAATGAAAAAAGACTCAAAAAGAATGAGGAGGCATTGAGGGAAATGCAGGACAGCCTGAAATGTAATAATATCCATATAATAGGGATACCAAAAGGAGAAGAGGAGGAGCAAGGGATAGAGAACCTGTTTGAAAAAATCATGATGAAAAACTTCCCTAACTGGAGGAGAGAAAAAGTTGCACAAGTCCAGGAAGCACAGAGGGTCCCATTCCAGAGGAACCCAATGAGGTCCACTCCAGGACACATCATCATTAAAATGGCAAATATCAAAGACAAACAGAGAGTCCTAAAGCAAGTAAGAGAGAAAGAAGAAGTAACATATAAGGGAGGCCCGATACAGCTAGCATCTGACTTCTCAACAGAAACACTGCAAGCCAGAAGGGAGTGGCAACAAATATTCCAAGTTATGAAAAGCAAAGGCCTGCAACCAAGACTGCTCTACCCAGCAAGGCTCTCAATGAAAATGGAAGGCGAAATAAGGAGTTTCCCACAGAAAAGATGGCTAAAAGACTACACCTCCACCAACCCAGCACTGCAAAATATGCTAAAGGGACTGCTTTAAGATGAAGAAAAATTTTCTATGAATACTCAGTTCCTTTCAGGGTTGCCAATACTTGATATTACCAATATTTTTTAATACGCATTAATCTGACTGTGACACTGATGTTATTTTAATTGTTCCTTTACTATTTGTTCAAACTAAACCTGTTTTAGTAGTTTTCTTGCCTATTTTTTTTAAAAGCTTTAAATGACTCTTTAGTATTCTCTACCCATTTATTGATTAAAGGTTTGTAGACATTTTTTCCTTAAAAACAAACCAAAAAAATACAAGAAACAAAAATCCTATTAATATGTTTTAGATGTGTTGCAAATACTTTTCTATTCTATTCCTTGTCCTTTAAATTTTTTTATATTATATTATTATATAGTTAAATGTTTAATGTAGTCATATCATCAGTATTTACTTTATAGCTTCTGGGTTTGAATATTTTATTTCAGGTCATGAAAAATATTAATTCTATTTTCTTCTAAAACTCCTTAGATTCTACATATTGATTTTTAACTCACCTGAATATTTCTTGTATAGTGTGTGAAATAGGGCTCTATATTTGTTTTATTTCAAATAATAGTGGTCCATGCACCTTATTTGTTGAATAAGCCTTATTTTACCCATTGATTTGAAATATCAACTTAATCATACCTATATTAATCATATATATATGTTTGTCTCTAGAATGTTCATTATATTTCATTGATCTACTTGATTATTTCTGTGCTGTTGTCATGTTGGTTTAATTGCTGAGATTTTATCATGGTTTTAATTTTTTTAATATTTTATAATAAACTTGGACATTTAAAAAATTAAATAAAATCAATATGCATTTAAGAAAGAAAGAGAGAGAGAGAGATGGAACTCCTACTTTTTGCAACAACATGGATGGAGGTGGAGATTATTAAACTAAGTGAAATAAGCCAGTTGATGAAAGGCAATTGCCATATGATCTCACCTATAAGTGGACTCTATTCAACAAAATAAACTAATGAACAAAATAAACCACAGGCACGGAAACATGGAGCAGAGTGAAAGTGACCAGAGGGGCTGGGGAAAGAGAACAATGGTGGAAAGAAGGGGAAGGGACTAGACAAAGAACATGTATGAATGACCCATGGACATGGACAACAGAGTGGGAATTGCCTGTGGGAGCAGGGGATGGAGGTGGGATGGATGGAGGGGGGTAAAGGGGGAAAAATTGAGACAACTGTAATAGAATTAACATGATTTATACATAAAATAATAATAAAAAGTTATAAAAAAAGAAATGCCAATTAAAACAATGATGAGATATCACCTCACACATGCCAGAATGGCTACCATCAATAAATCAACAAACAACAAGTGTTTGTGAGGATGCAGAGATAAAGGGAACCCTAGTGCACTGTTGGGAATGCAGATTGGTGCAGTCGCTATGTAAAACAACATAGAGGTTTCTCAAATAATTAAAAGTAGAACTACATTATGGCCCAGCAATTCCACTTCTGGATGTTTATCTGAAGAAATCCCAAACACTAATTCAAAAAGGTATAGGTATTTCTATGCTTATGGCAGCATTATTTGCAATAGCCAATACATGGAAACAATCCAATTGCCAATCTATAGATGATCAGATAAAAAAGAGGTGGTACATATATACAATGGAATATTAGTCAGCCATAGAAAAGAATGAAATATTTCCATTTGTGACAGCATGTATGGACCTATAGGGTTTTATGCTAAGTGAAATAAGTCAGTCAGAGAAAGACAAATACCACATGATTTCACTTATATGTGGAATCTAAAAAGAAACACAACAAATTAACCAACCAACAAAAAGAACCAGACTCATGGATACAGAGAACAAACTGATGGATGCCAAATGAGAGGAGGGTTGGGAGATGGGTGAAAAAGGTGAAGGGGTTGGGTAGTACAAATTTGTAATTACAAAATAATCATGGGGATACAAAGTACAGCATAGGAAATATAGTCAATAACATTATAATAACTATGTATGGTGTCAGGTGAATACTCTACTTATCAAGGGATCAGTCTGTAAGTTATACAAATGTCTTACCACTATGCTGTTACACCCAAAACTAATATAATATTGTATGCCAACTGTAACTGAAAAAAATTTAATAAATTAATAAATAACAATACTATGTCAAAAATAAAAGTGTGGTAGATTAAAGATGGCTACAAATTCTTTGACATATCTCTCCTCAGGAGATCGGGTCTGTCTCCCCACTTCTCGAATCTTCGCTACACTGTGACTCCTTTGACCAAAAGAGAGTGGGAGAAGTAAGGCTATGCTAGTTCTAGGCCAAGACTTTTTGAAAATCAGTGGCTTCTAACTTGGTCTTTTGGAGCTCTGAATCACCATGTAAGAAGTCTAACTACACTGCTAGAGAGATCCAGTGGAGAAGCTCTGAGACTACATCATGGCCTTCCAGCCATCCCCACCAGAGTGTGATTGAAGGCATTTGGTCCTTTCAGACCAGATGAGCCATTAACTGAATACCACCAAGTAACCCCAATCAACATGACATGGAACAGACAAAATGCCCAGGAGAAACTTGCCCCAAGTTTGTGACCCACAAAATCATAAGAGGCAATAAGTTTGTTGTTGTTTTAGAGCACTAGGTTTTGGCATTGTCTGTCCTCTAGCAGTAGATAGTAAAACATTGGCCAAAGAGTCTTTTTGACTTACGGACTTTTCAGGCTTTTAAGCCTATAAAATGCTTAAGATTTCTGGGACTCCATGGGCCTTCTTTCTGTTTCTCCAGTTTGCATACCAAAGCAGAACCTTTTGTTTAAAAAGCTAAACAGTTCCACAGGATAAAAAAATAAGAAGTAGGATCATGGTAGTTACACAATCAGGGCTAGATGGATATCTGTTGAATAGAGACCAAAATGACCCTCTGCAAAACTGGCCAGCCCAGTTAAGCAGGAAGAAAAGACTGCCCTCAACTAAAAGCTATTCATTGGGTCTAACCACTATGCTGTACACCTGAAACTAGTACAAAATAATATTAAATATAAACTGTAACTGAAAACTAAAATTTAAAGTTCTCTTAAAAAAAAACCCTATTCATTGACTTATGTTTTTTCTCCTGAGCTGAACCTCTTTTGATATATAAGAATGTATCAAGTAGGGTTCCAAAAATCAGCAACCCTAAAACTCACCATCATTTGTAAGATTGTTTGAGACCCAAATTCACTTGTAAAATGGTAACTGCCTGGTTTGGAAGCAAAACTTAAAAAATACTATAATAATAGGCTTCTTTGTAATCAGGCCAGTCATTCACAATCTCTGTGTCTGCCTACATTTTCCTTATATAAACACTTGGAATTTGCCCAAATCATTAATTATTCTGGTGATTGGGTCAGGAGTGGCAAGAATATTCACCAAAAAACCCTCAAGCTTCAAATAATTATGTAGTTTCAAACCAAATATTAGAATTGCCTAAAGTGAGTTGCATTGCCTTGTTCTGTCTCCCAAGGTGATGCAACGAGACTTGGCTTGGGGTAATAAACTCACAATACAATATAGAGATGATGTATTATAGAACTGTACCCCTGAAACCATACAATTTTATTAACTAATTTCAGCCCAATTAATTCAATAAAAAATAAAATAAAATAATGAAATAACAAGGAATTAAAAAGAATACAAATATAAATAACACATTAGAAGGTATATAAATATACACTAGGAGGCAGAAAGGTTTAATGTAAAGGAATCAGACAAGGAATTAGGAGATGTTTTTTATTGTTATTCTATTACAACTGTCCCAGTTTTCCCCTGTTGTTATCCCATGTCCTGCCCCCACCCCACTCCCACAGTCAATCCCCACCCTGTTGTCCATGTCCATGGGTCCTTTATACTTGTTCTTTAAATATGCCCTTCCCCTCCATTCTTCCCTTATCCACCTCCAGTCTGCTCCTTGTCAGTCTGTTCTTGTTTCCATGCCTCTGGTTCTATTTTGATCACTTGTTTATTTTGTTGATTAGGTTCCTCTTATAGGTGAGATCATATTGCATTTGTCTTTCACTGCCTGGCTTCATTTAGCATAATAATCTACAGTTCTCTCCACGCTGTTGTAAAAGGTAGGCACTCCTTCCTTCTTTCTGCTGTGTAGTATTCCATTGTGTAAAGGTACTACAGTTTTTTGATCCACTCATTTACAATGAGCACTTAGGCTGTTCCCAGCACTTAATTACTGTAAATAATGCTGCTATGAGGATTGGTGTGCATAGGTTCTTTTGAATTGGTGTTTCAGGATTCTTACAGTATAATCCCAGCAGGGGAATCACTGGATCAAAAGGCAGTTCCATTTTTAGCTTTTTGAGGAAATTCCATACTGTTTTCCACAGTGGCTGCACCAGTCTGCATTCCCACCAACAGTGCACTAGGGTTCCCTCTTCTCCACAACCTCACCAGCACTTGTTGTTTGTTGATTTGTTAATGATGGCAATTCTGATTGGTGTGAGGTGGTATCTCATTGTGGTTCTAATTTGTATCTCTTTGATGGCTAGTTATGTTTAACATCCTTTCACATGTCTGTGGGCTCTCTTTATGTCCTCTTTGGAGAAACATCTGTTCAGGTCCTTTGCCCATTTTCTAATTGGATTGTTTATCTTCCTGGCATTGAGTTGTATGAATTCTTTATATATTTTGGAAATCAAACCCTTATCCGAGGAATCATTGGCAAATATGTTTTCCCATATGGTTGGTGCCCTTTTCATTCTTCTGATGTTTTCTTTAGCCTTGCAGAAGCTTTTTAATTTGATGTAGTCCTATTTGTTTATTTTTTCCTTTATTTCCCTTGCCCTAGGGGATATATTGGTGAAAATATTGCTGTGTGGGATGGCTGAAATTTTACTACCTATGTTTTCCTCTAGGACTTATCCATTTTGAGTTTATTCTGGTGTATGGCGTCAGTTGGTGGTCTAGTTTCATTTTTGCATGTACTATTCCAGATCTCCCAGCACCATTTGTTGAAGACACTATTTTTACTCCATTTTATGCTTCTGACCCCAGGAATTAGGAGACTTAAGGCCTCTAATTTTGTCAACAATCAGGAACTTTAGACAAACCTAATCTCCCTGACACTCAGTTTCTTTATCTGTTGATTAGGGAGAAAAATCTTAAAAGTTCACAAAGTTATTATGAATATCTATGTGATCATTAAAATGAACGCATCCTTTGACATACACATACACACACAGTTAAAAGTGTTTGCAAATGTAAATTATTAATATAGAAACTCCAAAGTTTATTTACCACTGAAGAATAAACAGAGAGCTGTATACAACTCATGATGGAGATTATCTGATACACCTCTCTTATTTTGAAGATAACAAAATTCAGGTCTAAACAAGTTCAGTGGTTTACAAAGACTGAAGGACAAATGCCTAGAATTTTCTTCACGCCCAGCCTAGGAGTCTCACAAATCCCCCCTGATCACCCTTTTCCACCACTTATGAGGTTGTAGGCAATGTCTAGAATGCTCATCAGCATGTGTGTGGTTCTCAGGACTTTATTGATTAAATTCAGAGGTCACAAGTCAGTCTCTGACCCTTGTAGCCAACCCATTGCTTAGTGCTGCTAAGTTTACTTCTTAAATCTTTCTGGAGATATATTCCCTTCTCTTCACTCATACAGCCAGTCCCCAGACCAAGCTTCCATCCTCTCTCACCTGGTCTACCCTAACTGTTCTACTAGCTACCATTCTTAGCCCTTCTAATCTGTTCTCCATTCCAGAGCCAAAAGAACTTTCTCAAAATGAAAATCTGATCACATTTGCCCACTTAAAATCTTTCAAATACCTCTCATTTAAAAAAAACAAGCATAAAGAATATAGTCAATAATATTGTAATAACTATATATGGTGTCAGATGGGAACTAGATTTATTGGGATGATTACTTCATAAGGTTTACAAAGTTCTAATCACTGTGATGTACACCTGAAGCTAATATAACTCAGGGATAGGCAAAAGTAGGTTTATTGATGACAATAAAGAACTCTGTGCCAAAATGTGTTTGAGTATAGCAAGTAAACTGTAAAAATGTATAAATAATGAAGGCCTACAATTTGAGCACTTATGAGATTGTACCTAAGTGCACTGTGCCATTGTAACATTCTTTTGAGTTAATAAAACTATTGTAATAATAACGTGCATGTTTTTTTCCATACGAACAACTGTAAACATACTTTGACCGCCCCTGTGTTGTACATCAACTGTAATTTAAAAATTAAAAAATTATATATTTACCAAGAAAAAAAACAGTGCCTTCCCATGGCCAACCAGAATCTACAGAATCTGGCCCTTGCCAATCTCTTTAGACCCATTTCTTGCTCTCCTTCCCATTGCAGAGTCAAGCTACACCCTGCCAGTGTGCTATTCCCTTCTTCTGGTATGCCCTTAATCACTCCAATCCCCTTTGCCTCACTGGCACTTTGTACCCACGAATCCAAATCAACTCAAATGTCTCCATCCTCCATAAAATTTTATGAGTCACCCTCTAGACTAAAACAGGACTCAGAGTTTCCTGTAATTTCCTTTCCAGGTATATTCAGAGTTTGACATTATTTATCTGAGTAATTATCGGAGCAATATTAATATCTGTCATCACAAGTTCATGGGAGCAATGCCCATGTCTGTTTTGCTCATTATTTGTTCACTAGCCAGTGCCTTGGCATTCAACTTAATAACTGTTGATTGGGAAAAAGAATGAAGAAAAAAGACCCTAGGGCATAATAACCAGCATTTTTTTTCTTGAATCCTCTAAAAATGAATGGAAATGACAAAAAAAGTAAAAAATAACCAAATTTTTATTTCATGAGGATTCTTTAAGCTATAGTGATTCATAAATTCCAGTGGAAAGCAATTCCTACTTTCAGAACATTATCTGAAGTTCTTCCTTTTGATCCCCCAAAAGGATGTCAATTCCTCTCTCTCCTCACCACTGAGCTCAAAAGTATTCTAAATATAAGGTTAAAATAGGTATGAAATTTATTTAAAATGAAAAAAGTGTAACTTAAATTTTTCCAGTTAGGCAAAGAAAGGCAAAGAGAGGACCAAGCCTTCTCTACCCAGATTGTTGTTGCCTAGATGGAGAAAATACAAAATTTTTCTTTTTTAAAAGCAATTAATACAGAGAAACCCATTTGTTACCAAGTTTTAATACATTCCAAACATGTGCTAGCCATTGTGCATATCATTAAATCTGACAACAATGCTATTGGTTGGGTATTACCTATTTTATATATAAGGAAGTAAGCAAGCAGCTAGCCCAAGGTTATTTAGGTTTATACATTGGCACAGCTAGATTTCAAACTCAGAGCAATCTGATTCTAAAGCTTATCTGCCTTTTCTTAAACCCCATTCCATCACCCCTAAGAGGGATGCACAAAAGTGCTCTCCATCATAATACAACTATGTTCATTTTCTTCCCCAAAATTAATTTCAGGGCATTTGCAAGAAATAAGCTGGACAAAGTCTTCTCCCTGTAGCTTCATTCATTCTGCACCCTCATGGTCTTTGACTACTTGTTAAAGTTTGAAGTGCTGAGATGGACACACACACATTTATTTATACCAGTCACACCTCTGTGCTTAGCCTGTGAGCTCCTTTGAGTGTAAGGGCCATGTCTCATTCATCTTTGGAGCCCTGGTGCTGAGTGCAGTCTCTAGCTCTCAATAAATCTTGGTTAATTTAACTGGATGAATGTGGACTGATGCAGAGATGAATAAAACATAGTCTTTGCTCCCAATACATTTAAGATCTAATAGGAAACAGAACACATACCAGAAACAATAATAAATGAAAGTAGTAAAAGTGTCACAGAGAGTCAAAGGCCAAGAAAAGGCATTGAGAAAGAGAGAACTTTGAGTGGGGCCTGAAAGACATGGTGGGATTACAAGCCAAAAAAGGTAAGAACAGGGTTCATGGAGGATATTCCATGTGGACAAAACAGCATAGAAAGAGGTGCATAAGAATGAAATCCTAAATATGGTCCAGAATAATCTTATTTGGATGGAGTACAGTGTACAATAGGAGAGATGCCTAGCAAATTAGCCAGAATCAAATTAGAGAAAGGAATCTTAGAAGACAGGGTAAGAAGATGGGCATAGGGAAAGAGCAGCATTCCAGGAAAGGCTTGTCTGAGAACCCATGAAAGATAAACTGAGAAGCAGGAAGAAATTAGAGCAATACCTATAGAGAGGATAGTTATAGCTCAGGTCAGGAGCAACTGTGCTCTTAGACACCATAACTCAATGCTGCACTACTTTCTTCCCCAAAAGATAAATGAGTAAAAATGGCCAAGGATCAGAACAGGCACTGCTTTTCCTAAGTTCATTTTTTAAAATCTAAACCAACAGCAGGTCTCTCTCTTCTTTGGTATTTATCATGAAGATGAGTGAAGCATATGCTGGGAGCTAATTCCCTTGGGATCAGCCCTCAGTAGATGATGGATAGAAGGTGGAGGACAAACACCCCAGCTTGCTTGCTGGGGTAACTCTGAGACATATATCACACTGTCTCCTAGAGGTCCCCAGTAGGACTGAGACCCAGTTGCCCACAGTAGTAACCTTGATACTGTCCTTTAAAAACTGGGGGGGGGGGTGATACTACACCTTTATAAACTGGCTCCTCTTTTCTGTACCACTCGCCCTCTCCCACCTCCCCCACTGCTATTTCCTAGATAACTTCCCAAACTATTTGACCTCAAATTCTTGTCTCAGGGTCAGTTTCTTGGGGAAATCAAACTGAGACAAAGGGATTCATGGTTTATTCAGGATGGTTAGGCTTCTACCACCAAAAGGAGGAAGGCCCAGATGGTACTGGGTTCAGAGCAGCATGGGATTAACTTTGTCAATGAGAAACCCCTCCCCAAAGTATGGGATATCAGACCTGCCTGGACCAACATATCATGATACCCTGCCAGAGAGAAGTGCATCTCTTCCAGGCAGTAGGCTATGATGAATCAACTGACCAAATCTTTCATGTATGGTCATGGCTGCCACATTCAACAGACATACCCAAAGAAGGATGTTGAAACTAAGATTTAGGTCCCCATGTTCTTTTCCAATCTAAAATTGCTGCTGTGACATACCTGGAGCTTCCCTAAGGGCCTTTTATAGAAGCTTTCTGAAGGCTACCATGGGCTGAAAAAGAGAGAAGCAAGGAGGGCCTGTGTGAAGCAGCAAATGATTCTGATCTTAAAACAGAAACTTGGTATAAGGACAAGCCCCTCAAAAAGGGAACTTACTGCTTTAGGGAACTAGAAGTTTCAAGTCAAACCTTTGATCTGGCCCGGAATCACGGTTAAGCTCTCCATTGGCAAAAGCTCAACACGTAAGGGAAACACCTCATTACAGCTCAGGAGGTAACTTCCTAAATTGCAGTAAGCTAGATAGTGCTAAAACATCCATCTGGTCCCTCTTCTGGCAGTAGTTCAAAAGCAGGGAAATTGGGTGTACTTCTAAATGACTAAAAGCATACATGTGCACGAGGGTGCTCCCTCCCCTTCTTATTTAAAAGCTATAGACACAATACGTGTCCCTGAGCCTTGCTGTCTGCCATGATGTTAAATTAGGTTTTACTGCACAAACACAACATTTAGTATATTTCAGTTGTTCAACAAAAGAATGTAGTATATTTTTCTACTGAGAAGGCAGTTTTCAAATACACGAAATCTCTAAGCCATAGTTGCCCACATCCTTTAAGATTTGGCAATCCAGAGTAACATCTTTGTTAAATAATGTATCAAGGGACAAATTCCACATCTGGAATTTTGAACATACAAGTCATGAGACAACAGGGTCTAATAAAAAGCATTGAATCAAAATATTTAGATGACTAAGCAAAAACGGCATAGAGATTGCAGGGAAAAACATGCAATTTTAGATCATTCCCATCTACTTATGGCAACTAAATGGTTACTTGTTTAATCTTCTCTAAAGATAACCATAAAGGCAGTGACTGAAATAGACAGTAACTTTGGAATCCAGTGCAGTGAAAAAAAGACCATGATCAAAAAGTCATTTAAGGCATAGCATGCAAGTCAGGGTACACAGCACACTGTGTAATTGTAAAGGCATAGAACAGCTGTCAAAAGTCTGAAACTGGATTATTATGTCACCTTTTTTAAAAGTGAATACACACTGAAGCTCATGGGTTTATACTTTGGGGCAGAGCTCTAGACTGATGTTACAAATCTTTTGAATATATTAGTCCTCCAATGAAATCAATGCCACATTATAGAATAGGAATTCAACTTTCCACAGAACCAGAATAGACACTGCCTGTGATTGGTTGGCTTACACAGACAAATGAGGCTCAGTCATGGGTTGAACCCGCAGATAAGCCAGTTGGCCCTGCTCCTTTCAACTCCCCAGACTATTGGCTTGTTTCCCTTACTTCCTTGTCCTTCCCTTTAACCTCTTTTCTTTGCTCTCTATCCACCTGCCTCAACTTCCTCCTCCCCCAAGACCTGGACCTTGGCCTTTCTCTCTTCCATCTTTCATTCTTCCTCCAAGGTATGATCCTCTCATATATCTTCAGTCTCCACCTAATAATCAATGTCTCCCAGCCTTTCTCTGGGGCCATGTTGCTCATTATTTTAGTACATCTGTCCCACAATACCCTACAAATAAAACATCTAAAAGTAAGCTCATTGCTCTTGCACCTGATCTCTCTTGTTATGCTTCCCCTCATCAGGATTAAGATTTTTCAGCTATGCATGACTGTTCCTTACTCTTTCCAAATTCCCACCCAAGATCAAGCCCACATCAACTCAAGTGGAAATTAACTGGAAAAAAAAACCTTTCTATTTCCCTGTCTCTACATTCTTCCCACTTATTTATCTGATACTACTCTACATTTTATGTCCAAAATAACTAGCCTATTTATTCTCGCACACTAAATCAAACCCAAACACATTTCAGTTTTCAGAGCTAACCTTTCTTATGTATCCAATGCATAAGACTAACCCCCACTGTACACAAGAAAAGCTGGTGGCTGTTCTTCACACAAGTACTCTCACCTGCTGAAGAGTATAGGCTTTGCGGAAGACCCCTTCCAGCCCCAGGATGAAATGAGCTTATGCCCTTCAGTAATTGTGAAACTTTAGATAAGTTATTGAACTTCTGAGTCTTAACTTCTTCTCTTGCATATTAAAAGAGGAGAGATTAGACCTGGCCAGGTGGCTCAGTTGGTTAGAGCGTCATCCTGTATACTAGAAATGTTGTAAGTTCAATTCCCAGTCAAGGCACACATGTAGGTTGTGGGTTCTATCCCCAGTCAGAGCACTACAGGAGGCAAGAGATCAATGTTTTATTCTCTGTCTCTCACTCTCTCCCTCCCCTCCTCTTCTTCTCTCTCTGAAATCAATGGATTAAGAAAAAAAGGAGAGGTTATTTATACCTACCTCACAGTATTGTTTTTTTCTAGATTTACAGAGATATAAGTGACAAATAAAAGTTTATATATTTAAGATATACATGGTATTTTGATATATGTATACATTGTGAAATGATTATCGCAATGAACCTAATTAACATATCCATCACCTCTCATAGATGCATTTTTGTGGTGAGAATGCTTAAGATTTACCTTTGTAACAAGTTTTATACACAGTACAATATTATTAACTATAGTCACTATGCTGTACATTAGATCCCCAATCCTATCTTATAACTGAAAGTCTGTGCTTTTTGGCTAATATCTCCCCATTTGCCCCAGCCCCTGACAACCACCATTACTTTCTTCTTCTATGAGTTTGACTTTAGATTCCATTTATAAATGTGATCAGGTGATATTTGTCTTTCTGCGTCTCATTTATTTCATTTTCAATAATGTCCTCCAGGTTCATCCTTGCTGTGACAAATGGCAGGATTTCCTTCTTTGTTAAGATTGAATAATATTCTATTATACACTTCCAGTCAAGATGGTGACATAGGCAGACATGGCTTGCCTCCTCGCACAACCACATCAAAATGACAACTAATCTACAGAACAATCATCACTCAGAATCATCAGAAATCGAGCTGACTGGAAGTCCTACAACTACAGAATTTTTTTAAAAACACTGAAATTGGTAGGAAGAATGTAGACACAAAATGGGCTGGTCCCTCACCCACATGTGGTAGGTAAAAATCAGGAGGGTTAACTCAGGAGTGAAGGGTCCCAGCCCAATATCAGGCCCCCCAGCCAAGGGTTCCAGTGCCAGGAAGATAAGTTCCCATAACTTCTGACTGTAAAATCCAGCAGGGATTGAGGCTGCGGAAGACAGAAACTGCTGGACTCCCTGGCAGATCCTCTTACAAGGCCCATGCAGACTTACTCAGACTCATTGCATCTGAGCTCCAGCACAGGGGCAGCAGATTGAAAGGCAACAGAGACATACTGAGAGGAACTGAATTTTTTGGCATCAGGGCAAGAGCTGCAGGGGACAGCTTTCTCCCAGACAGAAGTGCTGTTAGAGGCTACTATTCCTTTTCTGAGCCCTCCCCCTACAGAGGAGCAGGTGCGTGCCATATCTGAGACTCCATCAACCTAGATCACACTGTTTGCCCCACCTTGGTGATTCCTTGAGACCCTGTCCCACTGAATGTTTGGGCCTACCCAAGCTGTTTCCAGTGGCTTTTACATATGAATGGCTTGACTTGCCCCATGCTCCAGATTTTACTAAATTCTCTCAAAGTAGAAGCATCTGGCTTCAGCAAGCCCCATACCTCTTGCTAAGTTGCCCCAGGTCTGGTGTTAGCAGCAGCCAGCCTTGGTTCACAGCTTGGCCTCATCTGGGCACCTCCAAGCCCAGCACAAATAGCAGCCATCTGCAGATCGCTTTGTAGCTTGTACTGTGTAATCCCAGACAGGACACATGTGGTGACTGACCTTGAATGTGCCAACAGCAATCAAGGGTCAGCTATAACAGGAAGGTGTAGACAGCCACACAGTTTAGCATACATCAATTACCCAGCTTGGTAATAGAGGAGGCTGCACCACTGTACCCTACAAGATACCTACTACATTAGGCCACACTACCAAGCTTGGGAGTTGTATCAGCTCTACCTAATATATAGAAACAAACATGGGGAAGCTGCCAAAATTAAAAAACAAAGAAACATGGCCCAAATGAAAAAAGAATAAAACTCCAGGAAAAAAAAAAAACTAAAGAAACTGGAGACAATCAAGCAACTAGATGCAGAGTTCAAAACACTAAGTTCACAGTGAACTTAGTGAGAACTTCAACAGCATAAAAATGGCATGTAATCCATAAAAAAGAACCAGTTGGCAATGAAGGACACACTAATTGAAATAAAACAATTTAAGGGAATCAACAGTAGAGTGGATGAAGCTAAGAATCAAGTCAGCGATTTGGAATACAAGGAAACAAAAAACACAGTCAGAACAGCAAGAAGAAAAAAGAATCCAAAAAAAATGAGAACAGTGTAAGGAGCCTCTGGGACAACTTCAAGCGTACCAATATTTGCATCATAGGGGTGCTGGAAGGAGAAGAGAGCAAGAAATTGGAAACATGTTTGAAAAAAATAATGACAAAAAACTTCCCTAACTTGGTGAAGGAAATAGGCATACAAGTCTAGGAAATGCAGAGTCCCAAAAAAGATGAACCCAAGGAGGCCCACACTAAGACACATTATAATTAAAATGCCAAAGGTTAAAGACAACGAGAGAATCTTAAAAGCAACAAGAGAAAAGCAGTTAATCCTGGATGGTGTGGCTTAGTGGACTGAGTGCTGGCCTGAGAACCAAAAGGCTGCCAGTTGAGTTTGCAGTCACGACACATGCTTGCGCTGCAGGCCAGGCCCCCAGTAGGGGGCGTGTGAGAGGCAACCACATGTTGATGTTTCTCTCCCTTTTATCCTTCCTCCCTTCCCCACTCTAAAAATAAAATAAATTAAATCTTTTTTAAAAAAGAAAATCAGTTAGTTACTTACAAGGGAGCCTCAATAAGACTGTCAGCTGATTTCTCTAAAGAAACTTGGCAGGCCAGAAAGGAGTGCCAAGAAATATTCAAAGTGACAAGGTGGAAAGATGGCGGAGGAGTGAAAGGGAATCACGCTGACCTCCTCCCAAAACCAAACTGGAATTGCAACTAAATAATGGAGTAATCACCTGGAAAGCAGTGGAGCGATAGTGGGAGAGGAGCCTTGGTGCTGCGGACAGTGGATTCTACTCTCACACATCCCAACGGGTGAGAATTGCGGTGGAGGCTCGAGAGGGTGGGCTGGGTGCGCACGGGCACTGGCACCAGAGGGACATTGAAACGGCCAGTTAGCGCCCCCCCGAGAAGAACGGGGTCTGAATCATAAACAGGAACCCCTAAACTACAGCAGCTAAAGCCGAGAAAATACAGACAAAACGCAACCCCAAAAAGCTTAGGGGCGCTCTCTGCCAGAGACAGGTGGCTGGGGATGCAAAAAGACATTTAAAGGGCAAACGCAAAAGTTGCAGCGGCAGCCACCCTCCTGGATCACTGGGTAGAGGCGGCAGCAGGGTGGGCTGGTGCCTGGGAAAAGACTGGTGAGGAAAACTTTGTGAAGAGAGCTGACACGGCGGCCGGTGGAGCCCGGGTGATAACGCACTTCCCACTCTGCAGCTACCATCTCGCTCAGGCATAAGGGAATCAATTAACCTGCCTTTTGTGCGCTCCACACACAGCTTATAGCGTGTGAGCTACGGGGCTGAGTGAAGACTGGCTGGGAGAGCCTTGAGGACAGACTGGAGACAGAGGCGTTGGGGAAAGAACGGGAGGAGGAACCGGGGAGTCCCGACTCCCTCCCCGTTCGGTAGTCTCCATTGTGGGCTGGAAAGGCGCGACCCCAAAGAGGAAGAAGCAGGGCGCACATGAACCAGACTGCCTGCGATTGAAACGCAGTCCGCACAGGGGTTGGATCCTTGGCCTAAGGGGTCACAGAACTGCCCAGAGGCCCCTGAGGGGAGACTAGAAACGGAGGCATTGGGGAAAGAGCGGGAGGAGGAACCGGGGAGTCCCGACTCCTTCTCCTTGCCGTAGTCTCCATTGCTCGGGAAGAGGCCACACCCCCAAAGAGCCAAAAGCCGAAAAGCAAATATAGACACTCCCAAAACACCCAGAGCAGGCGCGCACACTTGCGCCGAGTGACTGGCGAGGGTTGGCGAGCTTGTGTGTGACCCACACGGGCTGGCAAACGCTTGCACCTGCCGGCAAGGCCTCACACAAACTGGCACCCACACGGCCTGCGAGGGAGTGCACAGAGGGGCAAGGGCAGGCATAAATTGACCTATCCGCCGTGATTGCAGAGCGGCCCACAAAATAAGTAGAGCTGCCCAGAGTCCCTGGAGGAGAGACCAGAAACAGGATTATCCAGAGAGTCCCAGAGCTGATTTCCTCCCATTTCCGTAGTCCCCATTTGGCGAGGGCAAGCAACGCACCCAAAGAGCCAAAAGCGGGGAAAACACACAATAGAAGACCCTAAACTGACCAGTGCCGCGAAGCTCGCGTGCCAGGGAGGCCAGATGAGCACCGGAGGTCGCGAATAAGCCCCCTGGTGTGGGGCAAACACATGCGAGCCCAGGCAGGTCGGGGACCCTGCCGCGCTAGGAAAGTGCTCAAGGAGCCCGCGTGAGAGCGCAGAGAGATCCCAAAAAATAGCCCAGCCCTGACCAAAGGGGTCACAGAGCTGCTCCAAGCAGGAGTCAGACACAGACATTAGACTCCTGGAAGGCTCAAACAAACAACCCAAGGCTCTATAGGGTCAACAACTGACATCATCAGAGGCAAGCCCAGAAAGAAAAGTAAAGGACAAAAATACTTAACAGACTCTCACAAAAATGGGAAGAAAAAGAAGTTCCCCTCAAATGAGTGGAAAAGGGGACTCCCCACAGAGAGAGCTCAATGAAATAGAGGCAAGGGAACTATCAGATATGGAATTCAAAACAATGGTTCTAAGGAAGCTCAGGGAGCTCAGCCAGCTCAAAGATAACTATGAGAAACTGCAGAGAAATTATCAGGATCTTACAGCAAACTATATCAGTCTGGAAAAGGACATAAAAACTATCAAGAAGACACAAGAGGATATGAAGAATACCATTTCTGAATTGAAGAACACAGTAGAAGGAATCCAAAGCAGGCTGGATGAAGCCGAGGAACGAATCAGTGAGATGGAGGACAAGGTAGAAAAAAAGCTCCCAGAAAGAACAAGAAATGGAAAACCGGCTCAAAAAGAATGAAGAAGCATTTACGGAAAGCAGGACAACCTGAAACGCAATAATATCCGTATAATAGGGATACCAGAAGGAGAAGAAGAGGAGCAAGGAATAGAGAACCTCCTCGAAAAAGTAATGATGGAAAATTTCCCTAATTTGAGGAGAGAAAGGCTCTGATGGATCCAGGAGGCACAGACCCCACTCAAGAGGGACCCAAGGAGGTCCACTCCAGGACACATCATCATTAAAATGGTAACTGTCAAAGACAAAGAGAGAATCCTCAAGGCAGCAAGGGAGAAGGAGAAAGTAACATACAAGGGGGCCCCGATACGCCTAGGAGCTGACTTCTCAACAGAAACACTACAAGCCAGAAGGGAATGGCAACAAATATTCCAAGTCATGAAAAGCAAGGGCCTACAACCAAGGCTGCTCTACCCAGCTAGGCTCTCCATTAAAATAGAAGGAGAAATACGGAGTTTCCCAGACAAAAGAAAGCTAAAAGAATACATCTCTACCAAACCAGCACTCCAAGATATGCTAAGGGGACTGGTTTAAGCAGATGAAGGACAAGAATGAGACAGAGAGGAACACAAGTACAAAGAGAAAAGATGAGTTAGTTTCTATCAGTAATATCTCTCAATGTGAATGGACTAAATGCCCCAATCAAAAGACACAGGGTAGCTGAATGGATAAGAAAACATGACCCACACATATGCTGCCTACAAGAGACCCACCTCAGAGCAAAAGACCTACACAGATTGAAAGTAAAGGGAAGGAAAATAATATTCCAACCAAATGGACATGAGAAAAAGGCTGGCGTTGCCATACTTGTATCAGACAAAGTAGATTTCAAAGCAAAGGCCATAAAGAGAGACCCAGAGGGGCACTTTATCATACTGCAAGGAAGAATCTATCAAGAAGACATCAACATTGTAAAGTTATATGCTCCCAATATTGGAACCCCCAAGTGAATAAGGAAATTGTTGGATGACTTCAAAAAAGATATAGACAGCAACACACTGATAGTAGGGGATTTCAACACCCCACTGTCAAAAATGGACAGATCTTCCAAACAAAACATTAATAAACATATCGTAGCGCTGAATGACACACTTAATCAAAGAGACTTAACTGACATATATAGAACCTTACATCCCAAAGAAGAAAAATACACATTCTTTTCAAATGCTCATGGCAGTTTTTCAAAGATAGACCACATGCTAGGACACAAAGCAAGCCTCAGTAAATTCAGGAAAATTGAAATAATACCAAACTTTTTCTCAGACCCCAAGGCCTTGAAACTCGAAACCAACCTCAAGGAGAAACTTCAAAAACTTGAAAACTCATGGAGACCGAACTGTGGACTATTAAACAATGAATGGGTCAATAATGAGATAAGAGAAGAAATCAAAAAATTTCTGGAAACAAATGAAAATGAACAGACAACTGTCCAAAACCTATGGGACACAGCAAAGGCGGTCCTGAGAGGGAAGTTCATAGCAATACAGGCTTACCTTAAAAAGATAGAAACATTTCAAATAAAAGACCTCACACTACAACTTCAAGAACTGGAGAAACAACAACAAATAAATCCCAGAGCAAGTAGAAGGAAGGAAATAGTCAAGATTAGAGCAGAACTGAATGACATAGAGACAAAAAGAACAATTCAGAGGGTCAACCAATCCAGAAGCTGATTCTTTGAAAAGATTAATAAAGTTGACAAGCCTTTAAGTAGACTCATCAAGAAAAAAAGGGAGAGGACCCAAATTAATAATATCAGAAATGAAAGAGGAGAAATAACAACTGATACCACAGAAATACAAATGATCATCAGAAACTATTATGAACAATTATATGCCAAGAAATTTGAAAATCTTGATGAAATGGACAAACTTTTAGAAAAGTATAATTTTCCAACACTGAAGGAGGAAGAAACAGAAAGCTTGAACAGACCGATAACAGCTGGGGAAATTGAAGCAGTCATCAAGAAACTCCCAGCACACAAAAGCCCAGGGCCAGACGGTTTCCCAGGAGAATTTTACAAAACATTTAAGGAAAAGATAACCCCTGTCCTTCTCAGACTATTCCAAAAAATCCAAGAGGAGGGAAGACTCCCAGACTCCTTCTATGAGGCCAGCATCACCCTGATCCCAAAACCAGATAAAGACACTACAAAGAAAGAAAACTACAGGCCAATTTCGCTGATGAACATAGATGCTAAAATCCTCAACAAAATATTGGCAAACCGCATCCAGCAATACATTCAAAAGATTATCCATCACAATCAAGTGGGATTCATCCCAGGGATGCAGGGATGGTTCAATATACGCAAACCAGTAAACGTGATACATCACATAAATAAAAGAAAAGACAAAAACCACATGATCATCTCGATAGATGCAGAAAAAGCATTTGACAAGGTACAGCACCCATTTATGATCAAAACACTCAGCAAAATGGGAATAAATGGGGCATTCCTCAACGTAATAAAGGCCATATATGAAAAACCTACAGCCAATATCATACTCAACGGGCAAAAACTGAAAGCTTTCCCACTAAGATCGGGAACACGACAAGGATGTCCGCTCTCACCGCTTCTTTTCAACATCGTATTGGAAGTCCTAGCCACAGCGGTCAGACAAGAGAAAGAGATAAAAGGCATCCAAATAGGAAAGGAGGAAGTAAAACTATCATTGTTTGCAGATGACATGAGAGTGTACATAGAGAACCCTGTAGACTCTACCAAAAAACTCCTCAACCTAATAAGTGAATTTGGCAAAACAGCAGGATACAAAGTCAACATTCAGAAATCAAAGGCGTTTTTGTACACCAGCAATGCAATAGAAGACGAAGAAATCAGAAAAAATATACCATTCGATATAGCAAGAAAAAAGATAAAGTACCTAAGGATAAATTTAACCAAAGACACAAAAGACCTGTATGCAGAAAACTATACAACTTTGAAAAAAGAAATTAAGGAAGACACAAATATGTGGAAGCATACACCGTGCTCATGGATTGGAAGAATTAATATCCTCAAAATGTCCATACTACCAAAAGCAATTTATAGATTCAACGCAATCCCTATTAAGATACCAATGACGTATTTCACAGAAATAGAACAGACATTTCAAAAATTTATATGGAACCATAAACGACCCCGAATAGCCGCAGCAATTTTGAGAAAGAAATACAAAGTAGGAGGGATCACAATACCGGACATCAAACTCTACTACAAAGCCACCATACTCAAAACAATCTGGTACTGGCACAAGAACAGACCCATAGACCAGTGGAACAGAATAGAAAGCCCAGAAATACGCCCAGGTCTCTATGGACATCTAATATTTGACAAAGGGGGCAGAAGCATAAAATGGAGCAAAAACAGCCTCTTCAACAAATGGTGTTGGGAGAGCTGGATGGCTACATGCAAAAAATTGAAATTGGATCATCAGCTGACACCATACACAAAAATAAACTCAAGATGGATAAAAGACTTAAATATAAGTCGCAATACCATAAAAGTCCTAGAGGAGAACATTGGCAGGAAACTCTCAGATATCCCACGCAGAAATTTTTTCACTGATACGTCTCCTAAAGCAAGGGACATAATGGAAAGAATAAACAAGTGGGACCTCATCAAAATAAGAAGCTTCTGCACGGCAAAAGACAACATCAGCAAAATGAAAAGGGAGCCAACCGTTTGGGAAAATATATTTGCTAATGATACATCAGATAGAGATTTGATCTCCAAGATATACAAAGAACTCACTTGACTCTACTCCAAGAAGACAAATGATCCAATCAAAAAATGGGCAAAGGACCTGGGAAGATGCTTTTCTAAGGAGGAGATACAGAGGGCCCAGAGGCATTTGAAAGGATGCTCAACATCACTAGCCATCAGAGAAATGCAGATCAAAACCACCATGAGGTACCACCTCACACCGGTCAGAATGGCCATCATAAACAGATCCACAAACAACAGGTGCTGGCGAGGCTGTGGAGAAAAGGGAACCCTAGTCCACTCTTGGTGGGAATGCAGACTGGTGCAGCCACTATGGAAAGCAGTATGGAATTTCCTCAGAAAGCTGAAAATGGAACTGCCTTTTGATCTAGCGATTCCCCTGCTGGGACTATACCCTGAGAACACCAAAACGCCAATACAAAAGAACCTATGCACCCCAATGTTCATAGCAGCACAATTTACAATAGCCAAGTGTTGGAAGCAACCTAAATGCCCATCAGTAGATGAATGGATCAAAAAATTATGGTACATATACACAATGGAATACTACACAGCAGAAAGAAAAAAAGAAGTACTAAACTTTGCGACAGCATGGATGGAACTGGAGAGCATCATGCTAAGCGAAATAAGCCAGGGGGTGAAAGACAAATACCATATGATCTCACCTATAAGTGGAACCTAACCAACAATGCAAAGAAGCAAGGAAAATAGGACCAGCAACACTGAAAGGAAAAGAAATCAACAGAGACAAGAGGGAAGGGGGGGCAGGGAAAGGGAAGGGAAGGGGAAAGTCAAGGAACATATAGCAAGGACTCATGAACAAAACCAAAGGGGAAGAGCTGAGGGAGGGAAGGTGGGAGGGGGCAAGGGAAAGAGGTGGGGGGAAGGCAGAGACAAATGTATTTAAAAAGTAAATAAATTAATAAAAAAATAAATAAAAAATAAAAAAATAAAAAAAAGAAATATTCATAGTGACAAAAAGCAAGGACCTATAACCAAGATTACCCTATCCAGCCGACCTATAATTTAGAATCAAAGGACAGATAAAGGACTTCCCAGACAGGAAAAAGCTGAAGGACTACATCACCACCAAACAAGCATTATATGCAATGTTAAAATGTCTTCTTTAAGAAGAAGATAAAGAATATGAACAATAAAATGTCAACAAATACACATCTTTCAACAATTGAATGTAAAGAAAAAAATAACAAGCAGAACAGAAACAGAATCATAGATACAGAGAACATTTTGATGGTTGCCAGATGAGAGGATTTGAGGGGACGGCTGAATAAAGTGGAGGGACTAAGAGTTACAAATTGGTACTTAGTGAATAGTCATGGGGATGTAAAGTACAACATAGGAAATGGAGTAGCCAAAGAACATGTACGCATGATCCATGGATATGGACAATGGTGTGGGAATTGCCTAAGGGAATGGGGGGGCAGGGGCTGGGTGGAGGGCGGCAAAAGGGAAAAAATTGGGACAACTGTAATAGTATAATCAATAAAATGTAGTTTAAAAAATACTCCATTATACATGTATATATACCACAGTTCCTTTATCTATTTATCTATTTATTCATCAACAGACACTTAGGTTACTGCCATATCTTAACAATTCTCACAGTACTGTTCTGAATTTGGAATGAGTTAACATATATCAAAGTACCTAGCAGAGCAACCAGAAAATAGTAAAGATTTAGTTAATTAGTTTCTTTTTTTTTTCCATCATCTTTCCCTCATATCTCAACTTTTTTAAAGCTGAGCTTAAAGCCTATTACTCTTGGAAAACTTTACATGGTAATTCCAGCTCTTCTGGTTAGGTTCTCCGTACCCTTTCATGTAGGGCTGTCAGATAAAAGTATACATTTATGCTTTTTAAAATTATATATATCTAAACTATATAATAAATTATAACAATTATAAGACCTACATTTGGGACATATATTTAAAAAAGTATGCATTATCTGAAATTCAGACTTAACTGGCCATCCCTTTTTTTATCTGCTAAATCTGGAAAGTCTCCTTCCACGTTTTACAGCTTTTTATTTTGATTTTTTTTCTGTAAATATTTCAGGTTCTAATTTGCTTCATGATTGAAGTCACATCTTTTATTTCTTTCAAATTTCCCACAGAAGTTAGTCTATGTGTATACCCAGCCCATTTTTCAAGACTGAGGCAAGGCCACCTCCTCTGAAGAAGCCTCTCAGGTTATTGCAGCAAACTGCTGAGACTATTACCTCTTCAATAATAGCATATTTCCCATGTTATTTGCTTTGCAGTGAATCTCTAGCTTTTGTGACATTTTCTATATTGGGATATTGAATTGTTACTTTACTTTTCTTGTGTTTGTTTCTTATTATCCTGAGTCAGTCAGTATACTTCAGCAACAGAAACCAACTCTGATTTCAATGGAAAAGGAATTTATCAAAAGGATATTGAGTGACTCAGAAATGCCTGGAGGTCTGGAAAACCTGGCTCAAAACAATACCGTAAATCCCTCCACAGACCAAAATGGATTCTCCTGTTACCAGCCCCAAGTGCCAGACACTGTGATCTCACCACCTATACTGCTCTCTGGGAAGCCAAGAGTTTCCCCGAGTGCCTACTTCTTTGAGCCACTATTCCCAGTCCAATGTAGAATGAGTGTGTCTGAGTCGGTGAGCTTCAGTCATGTGTACATGTCCTACCTACAAAGGAAACTAAGTGTATATCATGCATTTAAAGTTTTCCTAGTGGACCTTTCCTACCACCAAAACTCATGGATTTCTCTACACATGAAATGGGGATTCAGAGGATGAGTGACATAAAATGATAACTGGTAAAGCTTCTTTAGAGAGGAGGAAACATAGCCCCACTAAAGTACCCAAAACAGCACTTTTCAAAGGAAGTAGCCAAAAAATATTTGTTGATTGAATGATTGATACTGGCCCTTCAAAATATGTGACTGACTTTTTAAAACTCATTGCATCTTCAATCTGAGGAATATTTGAAAGAGTTACATTATGTTTTCAATTGCTTGGATACTATCATTACAAAGATAAATAAAGCAAACCTCTGAGCTCTGGAGTCTGAGTGAAGAAGGCCTACTGGGCAACATTTACAATGCAATCTGGTAAGTGTTTAGATGTAGGAAAAAAGAAATTACCATGGGAAATCATATAAGAGAAACTCTAGCTTAGGGCAGAGGTGGGGCAATTTCACATAGGAAACAACAATGGAGCTCAGTTTTGAAGAGAGTGAGTGGATTTGCCCATCAATATGATGAGCCCAGATGTGATGATGAACTGGTCACATAAGATGAACTCAGAAAAGAGAGAAGTGTTCATAATGAGGGGTGAGTGGTGGCTTAGTGAGAACAGAGGAGAGGAATGTTTTTGGTATATACACACACAGGATGTCCTTTAGGGTAACATCCAATTTATGCAAATGAGACCAATGGAAAGTACTAAGTCAGCTGTGATCTATGACTTGAGGACAAATCCTGAGAAGGTGCCACTGACTCTTGCAGGTATTTAAAGTGAATAATATTCAGGAACATGAAAAACTACCTGAAGTGCCCAGTCCTTGCTTTACTTAACAAGACAAGGTCATTGTACAAGGGTATGAAAAGCAGTGCTTCTTAAACTACACACTTGTATAAACAACACCTGAAGTGGTCTCTAACCATCCAATTCAATAAAAATACAATGAAAGCCACATGTGTGATATTTAATTTTCTAGTAGCCACTTTTAAAAAAAGTAAAAAGAGAAAGGCTCAATATTGTCAAGATGGTAGTTCTTCCCAAATTGATCTATAGATTAAATGTAATCCCAATCAAAATTCCAGCAAGTTACTTGGTGAATATTGACAAACTGACCCTTAAGTTTATATGGAGAGGCAAAAAAACCAGAATAGTCAACAGGACATTAAACAAAAAGAACAAAGTTGGAGGACTGATGCTATCCAACTTCAAGATTTACTATCAATTATGGTAATAAGACAGTATGGTATTGACAGTAGAAAAAGCAAGTAGATCTATGGAACAAAATGAAAAACACAGAAATGGACCCACATAAATATAGTCAACTGATCTTCAGCAACAGGGCAAAGTCAATACTATGGATAAAAAACAGTCTTTTCAACAAAGGGTGCTGGAACAACTGGACATCCACATGTAAAAAAACAAAATCTAGATAGAAACCTTACACCATTCACAAAAATTAACTCAAAGTAGTTCATAGACCTAACTGCAAAGTGCAAAACTATAAACTCCTAGAAGATAACATAGGAGAAAACCTAGATGACCATGGGCATGGTGATGACATTTTAGATACAACACCAAATGCACAATCCATGAAAGAAATAATTGATAAGCTCTTTTGTTTAAAAAAATTTTTTTAAACTTCTGCTATGCAAGATACTGTGAAAAAAATAAGAAAGCAAGCCACAGAGTTGGTGAAAATACTGGCAAAAGATACAGTTATCTTAACAATAAGAAAAGAATAAAAACTGATTTAAAAAATGGGCTGAATGCTCAAATAAACAGTTCACCAAAGAATATACACAGGTGGCAAATAAGCATATGAAAATATGCCCCACATCATATGTCATCAGGTAAATGCAAATTAAAACAACTATGAGATACCACTGCACACCTACTATAATGGCCAAGTCCAGAACCCTGACATTAAATGCTGGTAAGAATATGGAGTACAGGAACTGTCACTCATTGATCATGGGAATGCAAAATGATATGGCCACTTTGGAAAACACCTTGGTGATTTTTTACAAAAACAAACATATTGCTACCATACAATACATGAATTAAACTGCTTGGTATTTACCCAAAAGAGCTGGAAACTTAACATTCACACAAAAACCTGCACATGGATGTTTATATCAGCTTATTCATAATTGTCAAAACTTGAAAGTGACCAAGATGTCCTTCAGTTGGTGAATGGATAAATAAACTGTGGTATACCAGACAATGCAATATTACTCAGCACTAAAAAGAAATGAGCTATCAAGCATGAAAAGACATGAAAGAAATTTAAATGCATATTACTAAGTGAAAAAAGCCAATCAGAAAAAGCTAAATACTATTATGATTCCAACTATATGACATTCCTGAAAAGGAAAAACAATGGAGATGGTAAAAAGATCAGTTGCCAGAGGTTAGGAGGGATGCGGGGAGGATGAGTAGGTAAAGCACAGAAGACTTTTTAAGGCAGTGAAATTTTTCTGTATGATATTATAATAATAGATTCATATTATATACTTATCCAAATCCATATAATATACAATGCCAAGAATGAACCCTAGTGTAAACTATGGACTTGGGGTGACAATGATGTATCAGTCAATATAGGTTCATCAGTTATAACAAATGTGCCACTGTGGTGGGGAGATGTTGATAATGGGGGAAACTGCATATGGGAGAGCAGGGAGTTTATGGGAACTTCCTGTACTTTCTGCTTGATTTTGCTATGAACCTAAAACTGCTCTAAAAAGTAGTCTATTTAAAAGTAAAAAGAGGCCTGGGACTGTGAGCAGGCTCCTGTCTGCATCGGTTGGCTCTGGCCCTCCTCCATGAGGAGCCCGGCGACCTGGCTGCTGCTGCATCCCCAGGTTGTGGGAAATTCTGGATTGTTCAACAACCATGGACTCCAAGTACAGCAGCAGCAACAAAGGAATCTCACTCTACATAAGCACATGAGCATGGAGCTGTTGCAAGAAGCTGGAGTCGCCATTCCCAAGGGACATGTGGCCAAGTCACCAAGTGCAGCTTATGTCATTGCCAAAAAATTAGGTTCAAAAGATGTTGTGATAAAGGCATAGGTTTTAGCTGGTGATAGAGGAAAAGGAACATTTGAAAGTGTCCTCAAAGGAGGAGTGAAGATAGTTTTTTTTCTCCAGAAGAAGCAAAAGCTTTTTCCTCACAAATGATTGGGAAAAAGTTGTTTACCAAGCAAACAGGAGAAAAGGGCAGAATTTGCAATCAAGTATTGGTTTGTGAGCGAAGATATCCCAGGAGAGAATACCACTTTGCAATAACAATGGAAAGGTCATTTCAAGGTCCTGTGTTAATAGGAAGTTCTCAATGTGGTGTCAACCCTGAAAAAGTCACTGCAGTCTCCTGAAGCCACAGGAAAAGAGCCTATTGATATCATAGAAGGCATCAAAAAGGAACAAGCTGTCCCACTTGCACAGAAGATGGGATTTCCACCTAATGTTGTGGATTCTGAGGCAGAAAACATGGTGAAGCTTTACAACCTTTTCCTGAAATACGATGCAACTATGGTAGAAATCAATCCTATGGTGGAAGACTCAGAGCCATGTTGTGTATGGATGCGGAGATCAATTTTGATTCTAATTCAGCCTATGGCCAGAAGAAAATCTTTGACCTCCAGGACTGCACCCAAGAAAATGAAAGGGACGGAGACGCAGCGAAGGTGGACATCAACTACATCAGCCTGGATGGGAATATAGGCTGTCTGGTGAATGGTGCTGGTTTGGCCATGGCCACAATGGACATCATAAAACTTCACGGGAGGACGCCAGCCAACTTTATGGCAGTGCTACAGTCCACCAAGTGCCGGAAGCCTTCAAGTTCATCACTTCCAATAAAAAGGTACTGGCTATCCTGGTCAACATTTTTGGAGGGATCATGGGGTGCAACGTCATCGCACAGAGGATCATCATGGCAGTGAAGGACCTGGAAATTAAGATACCCATTGTGGTGTAGCTCCAAGGTACATGAGTGGATGACGCCAAGGCGCTGATAATGGACAGTGGACTGAAAATTCTCGCTTGTGATGACTTGGACGAAGCTGCTAAAATGGTTGTAAAGCTCTCTGAAATAGTGACCTTACCCAAACAAGCCCAGGTGGACTTGAAATTTCAGTTGCCAATCTGATCTGAGACTACAGTGGATGGCTGAAGGTTTTAAACATGCTATAATCATTAAAAAATACTGTTCTGTCATTGTTTCTTTTCATTGTGTGAAAATCACATTGCCATCTAGGCATAAAAACTCCTAAAAGCACCTAGTCTGCATTTAATTCTACTGTTGAGAATGGGTTGTTTGTATTAAGAACGTGTAGTGCGTTTACCCAGTTTCCTGTGTGGCAGCCTTCCTTTCCACCTCCACAGAAGGTGATTTGCAATAGACCCATTTATCACTGTTGGATACAGCATTCTTCGTTACTGAGTCCTATGAATAAAATAAATATGAATATAAAGCTTTATTCTTTAGTGTTAGAAATATTGTATCTAATAACTAGCCTAATTAGTAGAGAATGTAATAAAACGATGTTTTATGTAAGTGTTTATCTTCAACAACAAATACCTAACTAAAGATATCAATCACTATTTATAGACACAGCTTTCAAACATTCCTCAGAATATTCTTTTAAATAAATATTTCAGTAAAGTAACTTAATTATCTGAACATTGTTTTAATCATTACAAAACATCAATAAGGGCAGGTCCTCATGATCCTCTGGTACTGGGAAGGACATATAGGTTTGTATCAAATAAAGGCATGTTTACCAAGGACTTGGCATACAAACAATGTCAATTTAAGTTAATAAAAATCTCCCAATGTGAAAAAAAGTGAAAAGAAACAAACGATCTTAATTTTATAATATATTTTATTTAACCAAATATATGCAAAATAGTATCATTGTAATGTGTAAAAACATTATAAAGGAGATTTTTACTATTCTTTTTATTGTACTAAGTCTTCGAAGTCCACTGTGTAGTTTACATTTACAGGAATCTCAATTCAGACTAGCCACATTTCAAACACTAATTAGCCACATGCAGCTAGTAGTTACTATACTGAATAGTACAGGTCTATAGCCTGTTCAAGAAGATCAGTTCAGTGGATGTGCACTTAGGTATCTTTGCAATGTCAAATGTTATGAAAGTTTTTAAATGCTTACTCTCAATTTTTAATACATCATTGACCAATAGTGAATAGTTCACCAACCATACAGAATGGACCATCCCTTGAGCAGCAGGGGGTAAGAAAGTTCCATTCTGTTAAGATAGTGGGCAATAACTAACATAACTGACTACATGATGGACATGTATTCTTTTTTTAATGCCATTTTTATTATTTATTTATTTTTTTAACTTATAAATCATGTTTATTCTATTAGAGTTGACTAAATTTTTTAAATTTTATTTTAATTTATTTTTTCAAATACATTTGTCTCTGCCTACCCACCACCACTTTCCCTTGCCCCCTCCCTATTTCCCTCCATCAGCTCTTCCCCTTTGGTTTTGTCCATGAGTCCTTGATATATGTTCCTTGACTTTCCCCTTCCCTTCCTTTTCCCCGCCCCCGTCCCTCCTTCCCTCTTGTCTCTGTTGACTTTTTTTCCTTTCAGTGTTGCTGGTCTTATTTTCCTTGCATCCTTGTATTGTTCGTTAGGTTCCACTTATAGGTGAGATCATATGGTATTTGTCTTTCGCCCCCTGGCTTACTTCGCTTAGCATAATGCTCTCCAGTTCCATCCATGCTGTTGCGAAGTTTAGTAGTTCTTTTTTTCTTTCTGCTGCGTAGCATTCCATTGTGTATATGTACCATTCCTTTTCGATCCAATCATCTACTGGTGGGCATTTAGATTGCTTCCAACACTTGGCTATTGTAAATTGTGCTGCTATGAACATTGGGGTGCATAGGTTCTTTTGTATTGGCGTTTTGCTGTTATTAGGGTATAGTCCCAGCAGGGGAATCACTGGATCAAAAGGCAGTTCCATTTTCAGCTTTTTGAGGAAATTCCACACTGCTTTCCACAGTGGCTGCACCAGTCTGCATTCCCACCAAGAGTGGACTAGGGTTCCCTTTTCTCCACAGCCTCGCCAGCACCTGTTGTTTGTGGATCTGTTTATGATGGTCATTCTGACTGGTGTGAGGTAGTACCTCACGGTGGTTTTGATCTGCATTTCTCTGATGGCTAGTGACGCTGAGCATCCTTTCAAATGCGTCTGGGCCCTCTGTATCTCCTCCTTGGAAAAGCGTCTGCCCAGGTCCTTTGCCCATTTTTTGATTGGATCGTTTGTCTTCCTGGAGTGGATTCGAGTGAGTTCTTTATATATCTTGGAGATGAAACCTCTATCTGATGTATCATTAGCGAATATATTTTCCCATACGGTTGGCTCCCTTTTCATTTTGCTGATGTTTTCTTTCGCCGTGCAGAAGCTTCTTATTTTGATGAGGTCCCACTTGATTATTCTTTCCTTTATGTCCCTTGCTTTGGGAGACATATCAGTGAAAAAATTGCTGCGAGGGATATCTGAGAGTTTCCTGCCAATGTTCTCCTCTAGGACTTTGATGGTGTTGCGACTTATATTTAAGTCTTCTATCCATCTTGAGTTTATTTTTCTGTATGGTGTCAGCAGATGATCCAATTTCAATTTTTTGCATGTAGCCGTCCAGCTCTCCCAACACCATTAGTTGAAGAGGCTATTATTGCTCCATTTTATGCTTCTGCCCCCTCTGTCAAATATGAGATGCCCATAGAGACCTGGGCTTATTTCTGGGCTTTCTATTCTGTTCCACTGGTCTATGGGTCTGTTCTTGTGCCACTACCAGATTCTTTTGAGTATAGTGGCTTTGCAGGAGAGTTTGATGTCCGGTACTGTGATCCCTCCTACTTTGTTTTTCTTTCTCAGAATTGCTGAGCCTATTCGGGGTCGTTTATGGTTCCATATAAATTTTTGAAATGTCTGTTCTATTTCTGTGAAATATGTCATTGGCATCTTAATAGGGATTGCGTTGAATCTATAAATTGCTTTGGGTAGTATGGACATTTTGATGACATTAATTCTTCCAATCCATGAGCACAGTATATGCTTCCATTTATTTGTGTCTTCCTTCATTTCTTTCTTCAATGTTGTATAGTTTTCTGCGTACAGGTCTTTTACGTCTTTGGTTAAATTTATGCCTAGGTACTTTATTTTTCTTCTTGCTATATCGAATGGTATTTTTTTTTCTGATTTCTTCTTCTTCTATTGCATTGCTGGTGTACAAAAATGCCTTTGATTTCTGAATGTTGACTTTGTATCCTGCTGTTTAGCCAAATTCACTTATTAGGTTGAGGAGTTTTTTGGTAGAGTCTACAGGGTTCTCTATGTACACTCTCATGTCATCTGCAAACAATGATAGCTTTACTTCCTCCTTTCCCATTTGGATGCCTTTTATCTCTTTCTCTTGTCTGACCTCGGTGGCTAGGACTTCCAATACGATGTTGAAAGGAAGCGGTGAGAGCGGACATCCTTGTCGTGTTCCCGATCTTAGTGGGAAAGCTTTCAGTTTTTGTCCGTTGAGCATGATATTGGCTGTAGGTTTTTCATATATGGCCTTTATTACGTTGAGGAATGCCCCATTTATTCCCATTTCGCTGAGCGTTTTGAGCATAAATGGGTGCTGTACCTTATCGAATGCTTTTTCTGCATCTACCGAGATGATCATGTGGTTTTTGTCTTTTCTTTGATTTATGTGATGTATCACGTTTACTGATTTGCGTATATTGAACCATCCCTGCATGCCTGGGATGAATCCCGCTTGATCGTGGTGGGTAATCCTTTGAATGTATTGCTGGATGCGGTTTGCCAATATTTTGTTGAGGATTTTAGCATCTATGTTCATCAGCGAAATTGGCCTATAGTTTTCTTTCTTTGTAGGGTCTTTATCTGGTTTTGGGATCAGGGTGATGCTGGCCTCATAGGAAGAGTCTGGGAGTCTTCCCTCCTCTTGGATTTTTTGGAATAGTCTGAGAAGGACAGGGGTTAGCTCTTCCTTAAATGTTTTGTAAAATTCTCCTGGGAAAACGTCCGGCCCTGGGCTTTTGTGTGCCGGGGGTTTCTTGATGACTGCTTCAATTTCCCCGGCTGTTATCGGTCTGTTCAAGCTGTCTGTTTCTTCCTCCTTCAGTGTTGGAAGATTATACTTTTCTAAAAATTTGTCCATTTCATCACGATTTTCAAATTTCTTGGCATATAAGTGTTCATAGTAGTTTCTGACGGTCCTTTGTATTTCTGTGGTATCAGTTGTTATTTCTCCTCTTTCGTTTCTGATATTATTAATTTGGGTCCTCTCCCTTTTTTCTTGATGAGTCTGCTTAAAGGTTTGTCAATTTTATTTATCCTTACAAAGAACCAGCTTCTGGATTGGTTGACCCTCTGAATTGTTCTTTTCGTCTCTATGTCGTTCAGTTCTGCTCTAATCTTGACTATTTCCTTCCTTCTACTTGCTCTGGGATTTATTTGTTGTTGTTTCTCCAGTTCTTGAAGTTGTAGTGTGAGGTCTTTTATTTGAAATGTTTCTATCTTTTTTAGGTAAGCCTGTATTGCTATGAACTTCCCCCCTCAGGACCGCCTTTGCTGTGTCCCATAGGTTTTGGACTGTTGTCTGTTCATTTTCATTTGTTTCCAGAAATTTTTTGATTTCTTCTCTTAACTCATTATTGACCCATTCATTGTCTAATAGTCCACTGTTCAGTCTCCATGAGTTGGCAAGTTTTTGAAGTTTCTCTTTGAGGTTCATTTCCAGTTTCAATCCCTTGTGGTCCGAGAAAAAGTTTGGAATTATTTCAATTTTCCTGAGTTTGCTGAGGCTTGCTTTGTGTCCTACCATGTGGTCTATCTTTGAAAAACTGCCATGAGCATTTGAAAAGGATGTGTATTTTTCTTCTTTGGGATGTAAGGTTGTACATATGTCAGTTAAGTCTCTTTGATTCAGTGTGTCATTCAGCGCCACAATATGTTTATTACTGTTTTGTTTGGAGGACCTGTCCATTTTTGACAGTGGGGTGTTGGAATCCCCTACTATCAGTGTGTTGCTGTCTATACCGTTTTTGAAGTCATCCAACAATTTCCTTATAAACTTGGGGGCTCCAATATTGGGAGCATATAAGTTTACAATGTTGATGTCTTCTTGATAGATTCTTCCTGTAAGTATTATAAAGTGCCCCGCTGGGTCTCTTTTTATGACCTTTGTTTTGAAATCTACTTTGTCTGATACAAGTATGGCCACCCCGGCCTTCTTCTCTTGCCCATTTGCTTGGAATATTTTTTTTCATCCCTTTTACTTTCAATCTGTGTAGGTCTCTTGCTCTGAGGTCGGTCTCTTGTAGGCAGCATATGTGTGGGTCATGTTTTCTTATCCATTCAGCTACCCTGTGTCTTTTGATTGGGGCATTTAGTCCATTCACATTGAGAGATATGACTGATAGAAACTTACTCATCTTTTCTCTTTGTACCTGTGTTCCTCTCTCTCTCATTCTTTTCCTTCATCTGCTTAAACCAGTCCCTTTAAGCATATCTTGGAGTGCTGGTTTTTTAGAGATGTATTCTTTTAGCCTTCTCTTATCTGGGAAATTCCATATTTCCCCTTCTATTTTAATGGAGAGCCTAGCTGGGTAGAGCAGCCTTGGCTGTAGGCCCTTGCTTTTCATGGCTTGGAATATTTGTTGCCATTCCCTTCTGGCTTGGAGTGTTTCTGTTGAGAAGTCAGCTCCTAGGCGTATCGGGGCCCCCTTGTATGTTACTTTCTCCTTCTCCCTTGCTGCCTTGAGGATTCTCTCTTTGTCTCTGACAGTTGCCATTTTAATGATGATGTGTCTTGGAGTGGACCTCTTTGAGTCCCTCTTGACTGGGGTCCTCTGTGCCTCCTGGATCCATGAGAGCCTTTCTCTCCTCAAATTAGGGAAATTTTCCATCATTAATTTTTCAAGGAGGTTCTCTATCCCTTGCTCCTCTTCTTCTCCTTCTGGGATCCCTATTATACGGATATTATTGCGTGACATGATTCTTCAAGGTTGTCCCAAATTGAGGCAAGGGCACTGGTCCTTTGTACCACACATCCATGAACCAGTCCTTAGATGTAGCTGCCTTCAAGGGAATGGGAATGACTTTGCACAGTTCCCATCTACTGGAGAGAAATCCTAGGAAAGGACTCAGCTGGGAGTATATACCATCCAGTACTCTTGGCAATGAATGCCGTGCTCTAAAGGGGGATAAGGGTGATTTTCTCAGGGACTTTATTACTTTTGAGATATGCCTGCATTGAAAATCTTTTTGACTCTAGAGTATGCTTAAAATTAATTTGGAGGTGTGTTTGGGGTTGTAACAACACAGTGAGGTCTTCAGAATTGTACGGAGGTTAAGTCAGAACACTGGTTCTGGCCATTTTATCTGTATAGTCTTATGGAAATCAGTTACTCTTAGCCTTTGTTTTTCCATCTGTAAAATGGTATAAATAACACCTTTCCTCTTAAGGGGTACATAAAAGAATTTAAATAAGACGACTATTGTTAGATAGATATTTAGCACTGTATCTCCTAGTGCTTTGTAGATGCTCAATATGTGTTACTTTCCTTTTCCTCCCTCCTTCCTCATTCTCTGATATTTGTCTCAAGTAGTTTTCTTCCTTTTGAGAACATGGAGCCTGTATACACTTGATATTCTTGAGAAGGCCTTCAGAACTTAGAAGTCTGGGTTGTGAAATTGGGAGCTTGAATTGTGTGATCTTTAAGTTTAGTTCCAGTGTTTTAAATATCTGTTCTTACGTGCTGAGATTCACGCATTAGAGCTTACCATTCAAATTAATTTTTATCTCATTAGTGTTCTCCCTATCATAACCTTGATCTTAATGGACTACATTGGCTATCCTGGTGCTCTGTGCATTCAGATATTTCTGGTAATTAGAAGAATTACATGAAGAAAGACTTTGGGGACAGTTTCGGGACCAATGGTACCAAATGATATTTCTTTGTTGCTAGATTCTTGTGAAGGAAGCACTGATCCTGTATCTTTCAAAAGAGAATTCCTATTACA
Organism: Pteronotus mesoamericanus; assembly: GCF_021234165.1. Lineage (NCBI taxonomy): Eukaryota > Metazoa > Chordata > Mammalia > Chiroptera > Mormoopidae > Pteronotus > Pteronotus mesoamericanus. Next base: position 8,536,060 of record NW_026555072.1, read on the forward strand.
TGAAGAACACAAGTGAGAATAATTAAATATTTTATACACATTAGTTTTATCTCCCTAACTAGATGGTGAGGTTTAGTTGGCAGAAAGAGTCTCTCTTATTTTTTTCAGTCTCTCTTATTTTTTTCAGGGCCTAATTCTTATTGACTGATTAAGCCTGAAACTCCTGTGACTGATCATCACCATTAAACATCACATGTACACACACACTTTGATCACTCACCATTGTAGCAGCTGAGTCAACTAGCTGTTGGCTCTGTGACCCTAACACTTTGATTGACCCTAAAGATGGTCTAAAAATCTCTTTGTACACTGTGGACTTCTAAAATATTTATGAATTAGCTCAGGCTGTTATAAAAATATATTGCAGGCAGGGTGGTTTAAACAACATAAATTCATTTTCTCACAGTTCTGGAGGTGAAGTTCAAGATCAAGGATCCAGTAGGATTGGCTTCGGTGAGGTCCTGTCTTCCTTCTTTACAGATGACCTTTCTTCACTGTACATGCTCAGGGAGTGTGAAAGAAAAAGAGAAAGTAAGGGGGAGAAGGAGATGGAGAGGGAGAGGAGAGAAAAGAGGGAAGGAGAGAGAGCGAGGAGAAGGAAAAGGAGCAAAGGAAGGAAGAAGGGAAGAAGGGAGGGAGGGAAGGAGGGAAGGACAGAGAAAGATCTATATCTTTCTTATCTATTCTCTTCTTACAAGAATACCAATCCTATTGAATTAGGGCCTCACGCTTATGACTTCATTCAACCTTAATTACCTCCTTACAGACCCTATCTTTAAATAGAGTCACACTGGGTGTTAGGGCCTCAACACGTGAACTTTGGGGGGGTTATTAATAATCTGATCTCTAAATTTGATTTTGGCTCTTGTGTAAATATCCAAGTACCACATAATCAGTTGTGAAAATCACTCATTAGCTATTTAAGAGTTAACTGTATATAATTGTTTATGAACAAAGTGATGTTGACTTGTTCTTAGTGGTGTGAGATTTACAGACTGAAGACCTGTTAAATTTGGTTACACTCAGTTGGAAATTTCCTTTCAATAGTTACTTGTGGACCTTTTAAATATTCATCTTTTGGTTTCTATTTTCTGTTCAAATTTACTTTGTTTTGAACTTGTTTTTTGAGCACTGATTTGCTATGTTATGACTGGTTTTCAGAGATGAAGCTTTTCTCTTTCATTTAGGTTGAAAAGTTGCTGTTTGAAGCTGTTTTATATGAATATTGCCTCCTCTTTCAGATTAACTAAGTTTTATTTATTTATTTTCAAGGGAACTGTTTCTTAGAAAAATTATTCCCTATAGGTTTGTGATAGTTTTAATACATCTATAAACAAGGCCATTTCCCCAGAACTGCAATTGTTACTTAAGAGAATTCCTTTATTTGTCTCCATTCAAACTTATATTTGAAAATAATTTATTTTTGTTTTACCTATTCAAATATCACTTTAAACTGTGTTTACCCATTTACATGCTCCTTGGAAAATTAGATGGCAGGTATTCATTGCTGTGTGAAATTACTCATTCTGAGCTTTATTTGGTGTTTTCTATTGGTTTGCATGGGGCTGGGTGGCATAGCAAAGAAGGAAAAATGTCTTTACTTGATTTACTCTTTCCAAACCTAAGAGTCTCTCACAAGCCTTACTTTGATTCCACCTGAACAAACGACTCTTAAGAATCCATGCCTGGAATCAAGATGGTGGAGGAGTGAGTAGATGTCACCCTGACCTCTTTCTAGGACCAACCTGGAATTACAACTAAATTGTGGATAAATCACCTGGAACAAACAACTGAACAACAGTGAGAGAGGAGCCTTGTAACCTTGGAGGCAGAAGAATCAACTTTAGTGCAATCTAACTGCCACTTACCCTGGTTTCCCACAAAGGTGGGGGCAGAGTGGGATGGAGACACCTGAAGAGACACTGGGGAAGGAGGATTTGGGGAGAGAACTGAGAGAGTAGCCGGCAGGATCTCGGTGATGACTCATCCCCCATGCAGCAGCAACCATTTTGCTCAGGCAGAGACCAATCCACCTGAGCAGCAGCAGCATTAGAGGACACAATAGCCCTGCCTCGAGGGGGTATTCCGCCCCACCCTCTGCTGTCTAAGCCTCCCACTGAGTGCAGAATGGCAGCCACAGACAGTAGATCCCTGGCAAAAGGAGGCTCAGAGATGTCTGGGGACACTTGAGGAGAGAATAGGGATGGAGGCTTTGGGGAGAGAACAGAGAGAATAGCTGGCAGGATCCCAGTGAACTCCTCCCCCATTCAGCAGCAGCATGAGAGGACCTGATAACCCTACTCCCAGGAGGGACTCCGCTTCGCCATGAGCTGTCTAAGGCAGCCTGCTGAGTGCAGAGTGACTAGATTAACAGCTGAAGGACATAGCCACAAACAGTAGATTCCTGGAAGTCTCCAATAGACTGCCTAAGGTCGGACAGGGTCAACATCTGACATCATCAGAGGCAGATCTAGAAAGTAAAAACGGCAGTCTCCTCCAATGGAAGTTCACACCACAAAGACAGGAAATCAAGACAGATCAACTTAAGAAGCAGAAGCAAAAGAGAAGAGTCTCACAAATAATGGGCAGAAAAAGAAATACCCCCCACTCGAAGGGAAAGGAGGAATTCCCAGAAAGAGAACTAAAGGAAATAGAGGCAAGTAAACTATCAGATATTGAGTTCCAAACAATGGTTCTAAGGAAGCTCAATGAGCTCAGTGATCATAGAATTACAAAGAACTACAGGAAAACTACGAGGAACTTATTGCAAACTATATCAACATGAAAAAGGACATAGAAACTATCAACAAGAGACAAGAGGAAATGAAGAATACCATTTCTGAGTTGAACAACACAGTAGAAGGAAGCAAAACCAGGCGAGATGAAGCCAAGGATAGAATTAGCGAGCTGGAGGACAAGGCAGAAAAAAGCTCCCAGAAAGAGCAAAAAAATGCAAAAAGAATGAAGAGGCATGTAGGGAAATGCAGGACAACCTGAAACGCAATATCCACATAATAGGTATACCAGAAGGAGAAGAGGATGAGGAAGGGATAGAGAGCATGTTTAAAAAGTAATGATAGAAAGCTTCTCTCATTGGAGGAGAGCAAAGGTCACACAAGTCGAGTAAGCACAGCGGGTCCCACTCAAGAGGAACCAAATGAGGCCCACTCCAAGATACATCATCATTAAAATGGCAACTATCAAAGACAAACAGAATCATAAAGCAAGCAAGGGAGAAAGAGGTAGAAACGTATAAAGGAACCCCAATACAACTAGCAGCTGACTTCTCAACAGAAACACTGCAAGCCAGAAGGGAGTGGCAAGAAATCTTCCAAGTCATGAAAAGCAAAGGCCTGCAACTAAGACTGCTCTACACAGCAAGACTCTCAAAATGGAAGGCGAAATAAGGAGTTTCCCAGACAAAATAAGGCTAAAAGAATACACTTCTGCCAAACAAGAACTGCAAATTATGCTAAAGGGATTGCTTTAAGATGAAGAAAAAGAGTCTATGAATACCCAGTTCCTTTCACAGTTCCCTATACTTGATATTACCAATATTTTTTAGTATTTATGAATCTGATGGTGACAATGATGTGTTATTTTAATTGTTCCTTTATTATTTGCTGAAACTACACCTGTTTTTGTATATTTCTTGCCTATTTCTATTATTTTTTAAAAACTTTAAATGACTTTTTGGTATTCTTTATCCATTTATTGATTAAAGATTTGTAGAACTTTTTCCCTAAAAACAAAACAAAACAAGCCATTAACCCTATTTCAGCTGTGTTGCAAAACTTTCCTATTCTATTACTTGTTCTTTAATTTTTTATATGTGTATTACTGTACAGTCAAATGTTTAATATAATCATATTGTCAATATTTTACTTTATAGCTTCTGTGTTTGAATATTGTACTTTATGGTAAGAAAAATGTAATTTTGTATTTTCTCTTAAAACTCCTTAGATTCTACATATTGATTTTTGACTCACCTGAATATTTCTTGTGTAATGTGTGAAGTAGGGATCTATATTTGTTTTGTTTCAAGTAATAGTGGTCCATGCACCTTATTTGTTGAATAAGCCTTATTTTACCCATGATTTGAAATATCAACTTAATCATATATTACATTGTTAGACAGATACATACATTTGTCTCTAGAATGTTCATTATATTTCATTGATCTACTTGATTATTTCTGTGCTGGTGTTGTTGGTTTAATTTCTGAGACTTAAAATGGTTTTAAAATTTTTAATACATTGTAATTAACTTTAACATAAAGAATACATTAAATCCATCTGCATTAGAAAGAAAGAAAGACAGACAGAAGAAAGAAAGAAAGAAAGAACGCCTACCTTTTGTGACAACATGGATGGAACTGGAGAATATTAAGCTAAGTGAAATAAACCAGTTGAAAGACAAATACCATATGATCTCACTTGTAAGTGGACTCTATTCAATAAAATAAACTAATGAACAAAATAAACCACTGGCATGGAAACATGGAGCAGACTGAAAGTGACCAGAGGGGCTGGGGAAAGAGGACTATGGTGGAAAGGAGGGGAAGGGACTGGACAAAGAACATGTATGAATGACCCATGGACATGGACAAAAGAGTTAGAATTGACTGTGGGAGCGGGGGATGGGGCTGGGATGGTGGAGGGGGGTAAAGGAGGAAAAATTGAGTCAACTAGATTTTGGGGTGGAAAATTCTGCTCCTCTTCACCTCTATGAGGTCCAGTCTCAGCACAGATGAAGGATCAGAGAAACCATGTGACTTGCCTGTAGTCTTACAGTTTGTTAAGTGGCAGAGCTGAGATATGAACACAGGTGAGGTGACTCCTGACTGCTGCACTTTACCAAATGGGAAGTTGAGGTCAGGTCCTATCAAAGGAGGGGTCATACGGCCTGCAACGGAGTGCAGAGAGCGGCAAGGGCAGGGATAAATTGACCCGCCAGTCCGCAATTGCGGAGCGGCCCACAAAATTAGTAGAACCCCGGCAGAGTAGGTCACAGAGCTGCCCAGAGTCCCTGGAGAAGAGACCGAAGACAGGATTAACCAGAGAGTCCTGGAGCGGACTTCCTCCCATTTCCGTAGTCCCCATTTGGCGAGGGCAAGCAACGCACCCAAAGAGACAAAAGCGAGGAAAACCACACAATAGAAGACCCTAAACTGACCAGTGCTGGGGAGCTCGCCGGCCAGGGGAGCCAGATAAGTACACAAGGTCACGATTAAGCCCACTGGTCTGGGGCAAGCACATGCGAGCTCAGGCAGGCGGGGGACCCTGCTGGGCCGGGAGCACACTCAAGGAGGCGGCGTGAGAGTGCAGAGTGATCCCTAAAATTAGCCCAGCCCTGACCGAAGGAGTCACAGAGCTGCACTAAGCAGGAGTCAGACACAGACAGTAGACTCCTGGAAGGCTCAAACAAACAACCCAAGGTCCTACATGGTCAACAACTGACATCATCAGAGGCAGGCCCAGAAAGAAAAGGACAAAAATACTTAACAAACTCTCACAAAAATGGGAAGAAAAAGAAGTTCCCCACAAATGAGTGGGAAAGGGGACTCCCCACAGAGAGAGCTAAATGAAATAGAGGCAAGGGAACAATCAGATATGGAATTCAAAACAATGGTTCTAAGGAAGCTCAAGGAGCTCAGCCAGCTCAAAGATAACTATGAGAAACTGCAGAGAAACTATCAGGATCTTACATAAAACTATATCATCTTGGAAAAGGACATAGAAACTATCAAGAAGACACAAGAGGATATGAAGAATACCATTTCTGAATTGAAGAACACAGTAGAAGGAATCCAAAGCAGGCTGGATGAAGCCGAGGATCGAATGAGTGAGATGGAGGATAAGATAGAAAGAGGCTCCCAGAACGAACAAGAAATGGAAAAAAGACTAAAAAAGAATGAAGAGGCATTTAAAGGAATACAGGAAAACCTGAAACGCAATAATATCTGTATAATAGGGATCCCAGAAGGAGAAGAAGAGGAGCAAGGGATAGAGAACCTCCTTGAAAAATTAATGATGGAAAATTTCCCTAATTTGAGGAGAGAAAGGCTCTCATGGATCCAGGAGGCACAGAGGACCCCAGTCAAGAGGGACTCAAAGAGGTCCACTCCAAGACACATCATCATTAAAATGGCAACTGTCAGAGACAAAGAGAGAATCCTCAAGGCAGCAAGGGAGAAGGAGAAAGTAACATACAAGGGGGCCCCGATACGCCTAGGAGCTGACTTCTCAACAGAAACACTCCAAGCCAGAAGGGAATGGCAACAAATATTCCAAGCCATGAAAAGCAAGGGCCTACAGCCAAGGCTGCTCTACCCAGCTAGGCTCTCCATTAAAATAGAAGGGGAAATATGGAATTTCCCAGATAAGAGAAGGCTAAAAGAATACATCTCTAAAAACCCAGCACTCCAAGATATGCTTAAAGGGACTGGTTTAAGCAGATGAAGGAAAAGAATGAGAGAGAGAGGAACACAGGTACAAAGAGAAAAGATGAGTAAGTTTCTATCAGTCATATCTCTCAATGTGAATGGACTAAATGCCCCAATCAAAAGACACAGGGTAGCTGAATGGATAAGAAAACATGACCCACACATATGCTGCCTACAAGAGACCGACCTCAGAGCAAGAGACCTACACAGATTGAAAGTAAAAGGGATGAAAAAAAATATTCCAAGCAAATGGGCAAGAGAAGAAGGCCGGGGTGGCCATACTTGTATCAGACAAAGTAGATTTCAAAACAAAGGTCATAAAAAGAGACCCAGCGGGGCACTTTATAATACTTACAGGAAGAATCTATCAAGAAGACATCAACATTGTAAACTTATATGCTCCCAATATTGGAGCCCCCAAGTTTATAAGGAAATTGTTGGATGACTTCAAAAACGATATAGACAGCAACACACTGATAGTAGGGGATTCCAACACCCCACTGTCAAAAATGGACAGGTCCTCCAAACAAAACAGTAATAAACATATTGTGGCGCTGAATGACACACTGAATCAAAGAGACTTAACTGACATATGTACAACCTTACATCCCAAAGAAGAAAAATACACATCCTTTTCAAATGCTCATGGCAGTTTTTCAAAGATAGACCACATGGTAGGACACAAAGCAAGCCTCAGCAAACTCAGGAAAATTGAAATAATTCCAAACTTTTTCTCGGACCACAAGGGATTGAAACTGGAAATGAACCTCAAAGAGAAACTTCAAAAACTTGCCAACTCATGGAGACTGAACAGTGGACTATTAGACAATGAATGGGTCAATAATGAGTTAAGAGAAGAAATCAAAAAATTTCTGGAAACAAATGAAAATGAACAGACAACAGTCCAAAACCTATGGGACACAGCAAAGGCGGTCCTGAGGGGGGAAGTTCATAGCAATACAGGCTTACCTAAAAAAGATAGAAACATTTCAAATAAAAGACCTCACACTACAACTTCAAGAACTGGAGAAACAACAACAAATAAATCCCAGAGCAAGTAGAAGGAAGGAAATAGTCAAGATTAGAGCAGAACTGAACGACATAGAGACGAAAAGAACAATTCAGAGGGTCAACCAATCCAGAAGCTGGTTCTTTGTAAGGATAAATAAAATTGACAAACCTTTAAGCAGACTCATCAAGAAAAAAGGGAGAGGACCCAAATTAATAATATCAGAAACGAAAGAGGAGAAATAACAACTGATACCACAGAAATACAAAGGACCGTCAGAAACTACTATGAACACTTATATGCCAAGAAATTTGAAAATCTTGATGAAATGGACAAATTTTTAGAAAAGTATAATCTTCCAACACTGAAGGAGGAAGAAACAGACAGCTTGAACAGACCGATAACAGCCGGGGAAATTGAAGCAGTCATCAAGAAACCCCCGGCACACAAAAGCCCAGGGCCGGACGTTTTCCCAGGAGAATTTTACAAAACATTTAAGGAAGAGCTAACCCCTGTCCTTCTCAGACTATTCCAAAAAATCCAAGAGGAGGGAAGACTCCCAGACTCTTCCTATGAGGCCAGCATCACCCTGATCCCAAAACCAGATAAAGACCCTACAAAGAAAGAAAACTATAGGCCAATTTCGCTGATGAACATAGATGCTAAAATCCTCAACAAAATATTGGCAAACCGCATCCAGCAATACATTCAAAGGATTACCCACCACGATCAAGCGGGATTCATCCCAGGCATGCAGGGATGGTTCAATATACGCAAATCAGTAAACGTGATACATCACATAAATCAAAGAAAAGACAAAAACCACATGATCATCTCGGTAGATGCAGAAAAAGCATTCGATAAGGTACAGCACCCATTTATGCTCAAAACGCTCAGCGAAATGGGAATAAATGGGGCATTCCTCAACGTAATAAAGGCCATATATGAAAAACCTACAGCCAATATCATGCTCAACGGACAAAAACTGAAAGCTTTCCCACTAAGATCGGGAACACGACAAGGATGTCCGCTCTCACCGCTTCCTTTCAACATCGTATTGGAAGTCCTAGCCACCGAGGTCAGACAAGAGAAAGAGATAAAAGGCATCCAAATGGGAAAGGAGGAAGTAAAGCTATCATTGTTTGCAGATGACATGAGAGTGTACATAGAGAACCCTGTAGACTCTACCAAAAAAACTCCTCAACCTAATAAGTGAATTTGGCTAAACAGCAGGATACAAAGTCAACATTCAGAAATCAAAGGCATTTTTGTACACCAGCAATGCAATAGAAGAAGAAGAAATCAGAAAAAAAAATACCATTCGATATAGCAAGAAGAAAAATAAAGTACCTAGGCATAAATTTAACCAAAGACGTAAAAGACCTGTACGCAGAAAACTATACAACATTGAAGAAAGAAATGAAGGAAGACACAAATAAATGGAAGCATATACTGTGCTCATGGATTGGAAGAATTAATGTCATCAAAATGTCCATACTACCCAAAGCAATTTATAGATTCAACGCAATCCCTATTAAGATGCCAATGACATATTTCACAGAAATAGAACAGACATTTCAAAAATTTATATGGAACCATAAACGACCCCGAATAGGCTCAGCAATTCTGAGAAAGAAAAACAAAGTAGGAGGGATCACAGTACCGGACATCAAACTCTCCTGCAAAGCCACTATACTCAAAAGAATCTGGTAGTGGCACAAGAACAGACCCATAGACCAGTGGAACAGAATAGAAAGCCCAGAAATAAGCCCAGGTCTCTATGGGCATCTCATATTTGACAGAGGGGGCAGAAGCATAAAATGGAGCAATAATAGCCTCTTCAACTAATGGTGTTGGGAGAGCTGGACGGCTACATGCAAAAAATTGAAATTGGATCATCTGCTGACACCATACAGAAAAATAAACTCAAGATGGATAGAAGACTTAAATATAAGTCGCAACACCATCAAAGTCCTAGAGGAGAACATTGGCAGGAAACTCTCAGATATCCCTCGCAGCAATTTTTTCACTGATATGTCTCCCAAAGCAAGGGACATAAAGGAAAGAATAATCAAGTGGGACCTCATCAAAATAAGAAGCTTCTGCACGGCGAAAGAAAACATCAGCAAAATGAAAAGGGAGCCAACCGTATGGGAAAATATATTCGCTAATGATACATCAGATAGAGGTTTCATCTCCAAGATATATAAAGAACTCACTCGAATCCACTCCAGGAAGACAAACGATCCAATCAAAAAATGGGCAAAGGACCTGGGCAGACGCTTTTCCAAGGAGGAGATACAGAGGGCCCAGACGCATTTGAAAGGATGCTCAGCGTCACTAGCCATCAGAGAAATGCAGATCAAAACCACCGTGAGGTACTACCTCACACCAGTCAGAATGACCATCATAAACAGATCCACAAACAACAGGTGCTGGCGAGGCTGTGGAGAAAAGGGAACCCTAGTCCACTCTTGGTGGGAATGCAGACTGGTGCAGCCACTGTGGAAAGCAGTGTGGAATTTCCTCAAAAAGCTGAAAATGGAACTGCCTTTTGATCCAGTGATTCCCCTGCTGGGACTATACCCTAATAACAGCAAAACGCCAATACAAAAGAACCTATGCACCCCAATGTTCATAGCAGCACAATTTACAATAGCCAAGTGTTGGAAGCAATCTAAATGCCCACCAGTAGATGATTGGATCGAAAAGGAATGGTACATATACACAATGGAATGCTACGCAGCAGAAAGAAAAAAAGAACTACTAAACTTCGCAACAGCATGGATGGAACTGGAGAGCATTATGCTAAGCGAAGTAAGCCAGGGGGCGAAAGACAAATACCATATGATCTCACCTATAAGTGGAACCTAACGAACAATACAAGGATGCAAGGAAAATAAGACCAGCAACACTGAAAGGAAAAGAAGTCAACAGAGACAAGAGGGAAGGAGGGACGGGGGCGGGGAAAAGGAAGGGAAGGGGAAAGTCAAGGAACATATAGCAAGAAATCATGGACAAAACCAAAGGGGAAGAGCTGAGGGAGAGAAGGAGGGACGCGGCAAGGGAAAGTGGTGGTGGGTAGGCAGAGACAAATGTATTTGAAAAAATAAATTCAATTAAAATTAAAAAAAAGAAATTAACTGGTATACTTTGAATAATGCAAACAGCAGTACAGGAGGAAAAGATTAAGCAAAAATTTAAAAAAGTCTTGTCAGCATTATTTTTACTTAACTCAGTTTTCATGGTTGAATTTTTCACAGAGCTGTTTTTCTTTCCTTCCTGTGTCAGTGGTGTTCTCCATGTGAAGCTTTTGGTCTGGATCCCAGATTCAAGAGCTGGAAGTATCATCGTGCTGACTAGTTGAGGCTGCTTTCATTCAGCAGGCAAGGCTTCATCAATGGCAACACCTCTCAGCCATATGTCAATAAATAAACGTTATAATAGGAAACAAATGCAGAAAGTGAGTCATCTGCAGCTCTGTCTCTTTCTTAGGAAAGTTGCATTAGTCACACAATGAAACACATTTCACCCCCTTCTCTTTACCTTTATATAAATCGTTTTCACTTTCATTTTCCAAAGCTACTACAAGCTCAGTAGTAGGTATCAAGTAACTTGGGTGGTGAGCTCTTAAAAGAACTGGAAGTGACCACCACCCACAAGAACAGTATGAAACAGAAAACAAGTAGCCACATGGATGGTTGGTGGATTCAGAGACTGCTCTTTCTTAGAGTCTGGAATTTGTAATACTTTGTAGGGTGAAGTAATCATAAAAACAACCAGCTGTGGAAACTAAATAAGCCCTTTCATAGTTTCCACTTTTGCTGTTGTGGAAAAACATGCAAAATGAAGGAAAATTTGGTCTGAGGGCCTAATTAAAGCAGGGCCTAAAGAATTGAAATCCATTATATTTTAGAGAAGAGTTGATTATCCCGACTACTTTTCCATTTAACAGGATAATTTCGCTTATTTTTAAATCTGGAAATAATGGATGGCACCTCACAGTAGATTATTACAACAATAAATCCATGGTCTCATTCATTGAGACCCCATATCAAATACTTCTGAAATTACTTATTCCAGCCAATCAGCAACTGGTAAATACTTTGGAGCTATAGATCTAGCTAATGTTTTGTGTCTATTGCCAAGCCTCTCAGTCACAGCCTGCCCTCTCCTCTGAAGGGACTGGATTCTCTTTTGTCAGGTTATCCATGACATATCTCAACAGCTCGGCAGTCACACAAAATCTTGCCCAAAAAATCTTCAATGTGTCCAACTTTATCTAGAAGCACAGGTATGACGTAAAACTTGTTGGGGAACACCCAGCCTGGTTTCAGGAGCTGTAACCTTGCCAACAGCTTGGAGGGCCCCAAGGCTGGAAATAATCAGGAGGCCTTGGAGAAACAGGCTCCTGAGGTGACTTGACCTGTTCCCGCTTGTGATGGTGCCTGCCAAGGACCAGTAAGATCCCTCGGGGGGAGGGGCAACCTAAGACAGGCATTGGCCGATATGGGCAGCAGATAAAAAATTGGGGGGCACAGAGAAGGGACAAAGAGGCTTCCGCACCTCTCGGCTTGGTTTGGACATGGCAAGAGTCCTCATTACAGCTGAGAAGCAGTCTCCTCATCCCCTGGTGGTTCCTGCCTGGCTAACAGTGCAGGAAAAACAGCCCTAAATCAGATCTGGTAGTTGCCAGGGTAATCAGGCCTAAAAGTAAGTTCTTTAGAGTGAGTTCTGTTCCTCCCTCATATCTCTGGTCAGCTTATGCTGCGAAGGACCTTCACATTTTTTACACCCCTTACCCTTTATCATTAAGGTGCTTGCCCTTGTCTTCATCCTTTTTGTTTAGACTAGTCTCCTCTTGGACCCATGTAATTCACTAAATTCCTGTCACTTGTTTTCTTAAAGGTATCTATTCTCTGTGAACCTTAACATGCAAATGTATCAAGCATACGTATGCATCCCTGTTGCCTAGCCTGTTGATAAGTTTTTCAATAAAAGCCTTGGAACAAAGGGTGACGGGGCCTTCCCCATTAGTGGGATGTGCCACGGCCTTCTCCAGTATGAGGGAAGTACCGCGTCTGCTCTCCCGGCAAACAGAGAAGTGTTTGCAATGTTTTGTGTTTATTCCCCCTCATCCGTGACAACCCCGGGACGGGCTCTGCGGGTTTCAGAGCCCTGCTTCCATCTCAGCTGGCCCCAGCCAGTTTCCCTCAGGTTTCAGGGAGCGCTGCACTCTCTGTGGCGCTCCTCATGGCAGCACGCCCCTATAGCCACCGCACAGTCGACAAAAACTGATGAAATCCTCCTCTGAGGAGCTTCTTTTGACACTCATTCATGACATACAAACACCCATAGATGAGCTCACAAAAAGGGAATGGGACATTGCCCCACACATAGTATTCCCTGCTATACCAGTTAAATTCCTGACATTGTCAAGAAACAACTATCTACTTTCTCTGCACCCAGAACATTAAAACAAGCTTAGCATATTTTAGGTTTTTTGGATTTTGTTGACAATGTATTCCTCACTTATAAATTTTACTTAAGACTATTTATGCTGTTACATATCAGCCCACTTTTAATGGGTTATCTACAACAAAAGGCTCCAGAATCTGTACAAATTGCAGTAAAACAGGCACTACTGTTAATGCTCCTCCAGATACTCCATTGCTGCAGATTCTTTAGCAGCCTCCTCTCATGCCTCCTGGAGTCTCTGGACCACCAATGATGGACATAAGTTGTCAATGCTTTCATGTGTAAGAAACTGCCCTCCTTATCCACATGCTTTACACTATTAGAGGGAAAACTTCTGGCTTCACACTGGGCCGTTCTGAAGGTGGAGGTTCTCAAAGGCTCTTGAGTATGTGACCCTCCTTACTCAGCTGACCATTGTGCCTTGGGCCATAAAAGCAGCATCCTGCAAACTCAGCATGCCCATTGAAGTTTCCTTGATGCCAGATGAAGCCAAACGTGGGTGTTCTGATATATCCCATCTGCAGGAGGCGGTAGCCTCCCCTGTTTTCAGTTCCTTAGCAGAAGCCATAGTTCTGGTATTCACCTATCTCCAACACTCCGTTGACTACCTATGAAGCTCTTTGGGAATCAACTGATTAAACAGTAATGGGCATTTACACACTTTATGTATGGTATTGTCATTATCACATGTAATACAGCTTGTGAGAAAGTTGCTGCTTTTCATTCCTTACCCAGATCTTACCTGATCAAGGATGGGACTTCAGCAGAATTGGCTGACCTTCAGGAAATCTTATTAACAATAGATGCCCTGGTCAGCAATTGGCCCCATGCACACATTTTATACACTCATAGTCTATTTCCAATGGTCTGGTTGTCTGGCTCAAACAATGGCAGCAACAATTCATTGTCCAAAGTTGCTCTTTTTGGGGTAAAGAACTCTGGGACAGTCTTCCATCACACATGTATAGGTGAATGTCATGCTTGGCTCTGCACATACTAAAGCCATAATACAAGGCCTCAAAAAGACATTTCTTATCCCCTGCAGAATTCGAGGTATTATTGATAAAGAGTAAGGCACTTTAATGGTCTACTTACAGAAGTTCATTCAATGAGGTGAAACATGGCATGCTTCAGTCACTTGTCAAACATCAAGGGTAAATGTAATAAAGAGTTTGACTCAATTTTTGATATGAAATTGCTGATAGTTTTCAAGCCCACCATTTCCCCTTCCTCTTCTAGTGCACATCTGGGCAAGCCCATAACAAAGCCTGGACATTCTCTCTTTTGGTGCTGGTGGGAAGCTCAAAGTATGTAAGCCCTGGCACATGGGTGGGAATCCTCATCCTAGCCCTGGTCCAGAATGACATATTTTCTGTTTGCATTCTGTTAGTAAAAGGTAGTCCAGTAACAGGGAGTGCTGGGAAATGTAGTTCTGAGAGTCTTAGTAACATCTATACTATGAAGGAAAACAAGAATTTTAGCATACAACTAATTATTTTTGCCACAAAGACATAATCCAATCTATTGATGTCTGAGAACCTGAAAGGAATGTGGTCCTACCTTGGCATTGGAGAGAGCATGCATAAAACAACCTGGTCTTCAGCCTGTAGAAAAACCATTTTTAGGGTCCAGTTCTTGGGAATAAATGTTTCAGGTATTGTGGTAGCTTAATCTATGCTTTCCCTTGAGCCCTCCCTTCTTGCTGATTCTTCTTCCCTTTCCACTTTTCTCCTATTGCATTCTTAAATAAAGGCCAAAGTGGTAATTGCATTCTTAAATAAAAGCCAAAGGAGGGGAGAGAGAGGGGCATGGATCAATCTCGCTTGGCCATATTATTAGGGGTGTGGGTGAGGAGAGGAGGTCCAATCCATTCTCCACTCTCTCTGTTGCAGGCCGTAACCCAAATTCCAGTGAGCCTTGTATATGAAAGCTTTGGTTGCTGTTCATGAGGGCTGAGCTTCTCAGCTACTTTAATTTCAAGCAATTAATTTTGAATTTAATTTGGGTACAGATATGCATCCTATTGAGAAAAAACTCAAAGAACTATTTATTTCTATTTTTCTCCCCAATATTGACTTGCCTAGCTCCCTCACTCTCCCTCCTATTTCTCTGTTTCCCTAGAGTTTAAAAAACATATATATTATGATGGTCTAAGTGACTTGATGATGCCACCCAGATCATCCTTATGTTAGGGTGTTTTTTCGTTATTATTCAAATAATTATTTCTACTCTGCCCATGCTTATGTACTGAATTTTAGCAGTGCTTCGTGAATCAAAATTTCAATAATGAACTAATAAAATAGTATTAAGTTGGGGTTGAGTGATGGGAATCAGTGTGCCACAGGTTTTTCACGCTCTCCCTTGGCTTATAGATTTAACATCACATCTGATCCAAATCCATATAGTAGGTAAGCTTACCATGTGCTGTTTTGATTTTTGTTTTCTAAAAAATCCTCATCAGATGCATCTTTCTAGGACTCTTTTTCAATTTAACACACTTTAAATGATTGGAAATCAGATTTTCTCACTGACTGCCTTTTGTCCCAGATGATAAATGATGGCTTCTGTCTCTTCCTCTCTGTGGTTCCAAACAATGATCAAAATAAGCTGGTTCTTTGCACTGCATTTTTGCTGCTATCAGGGGCTTTATATAGGATGGGAGCTGAGCTATGGCAACTGCAGTGATTGGATAAATGGCTCCTTCAGAGCTGTGTGCATAGCACAAACCATGGTGGGGCTTTTTTTGGTTCTTCCCCAAATAGCTGCAGTTCTTCTCTGGGGATTTAAAATGTTCATATATTCCCAAGTGAGAGAAAGAATAAAAAAATTCTTAGCAATTTATGATTTGGCAAATGAACCTTACTTCATTTTGGCATGTTGAAATGTATTAGAATCAGAACCTGTACCAAAAAAAAATCAAAATATAACCCGAAACGGTTCAAGTTCAGAAAGGCTAGTCAAGTCCTTTCCTCTTGCCAGGAGAACGCCATCATCAGAGGGCTCTGGGTCATTGGCCAAGGAGGGTGGAACGCAAGAGACAGAAGCAGCCAGCAGGTCGTTCCCCAAGGATAGGGGCCTCGGCACCACCGTCCCAGCACGGACGCAGCCGGGAGTGATTAAAGGTCTTGGGCGAGCACGTGCGGGCGGACAGTCGCAGCGGGCAGCCGGGGCTTTCTCACCGAGGCCGGTCTGATGAGGCAGAGGAGGCAGAGGACGCCACGCTGAAGAGGCTCCTGCCACCACGCAGGCCCACAGCACCCGCCACTTAGATAGCTCAGATAGCGGATGTCAGTCAATCCAGTGCTCCCAACTAAAGAGAGACTAGAACTGGGCCTAAGAGGCTGGAGACCCGCAGGTTTAGTAAACACAGCCCAGCATTACGCCCTCCCCGCCTGGTCCGATCGCCACTGCCCACCAGGGCGAGGCAGGAGGGGAGGACAAAACCTCTGGCTTCCTGGCGACAGAGAGCCTGCCCCGTGTGGGTTCTGTGGTCCGCGGGGCTGGAGGGAGCCCCTCCTCACTCAGAGAGGGGCCCCCTTCTTCGTCATCCCTGTGGGCCAGTTAAAGCTGCCTCTGGCTATGACCAGCCTGACAAAATGACATGGAGCAAAACAAAAAAAAAAAAAAAAAAAAAAAACAACAACAAAAAAAACTCCATAGCACTTACTTCATTACTTACTGGATGTGTGACTTTGGGAAAAACTTTTAACCTTTCTGTGTTTCAGTTTATTTGTAAAATGAGGAGAATGATGCTGCATGAATTTTAAGGTCTCTTCTATGTATGAAATTCCATATTTGGGGCCTTAATTCTGTATTTGTGGGCCTAAATTCTACATTTAGGGCTCTAAATAGTTTGAGTCAGATTGTCTTTAATAGCTTTTTTCTTTATCTTCAAGTAGGGAATCCAAGAGAGGGATGGTATTCTTTTGTACTCCATGTTCAAAAAGTAAATAAATACTGTTCCCCCATGCTTAAAGTGCCTAATGATGAACTTGCTATGTTCTTCCCAAACCACCTTCTTCTCCAGCATTCCCCACCTTGGGTAACAGCACCACCTTCACCCAGTTTCCAAATTTAGAATCATTCAAGTCATTCCCACTCTCACCTGTCAGCTCCTTTCTTGTTTCTTAACCTCGCCTCTTCCAGGTCTCAGCCTCTGCATTTCTGGAATGGGCTGCTTGCAGGCAAGACCCACCCTGCTGCCCATTCTGGTCATGGAAGGCAGAAATTCTCAATGGAAAAATGCTTTCATTTAATCAGTCAGCTTGAGTTCTCATCCCAGTGTTCACCCATTGCTACTAGCTCTCTAACTTGGGATAGGCTGAATGGGAGATCTTGGCTTCTACAAAGTAGGACAGCCTGAGCCCCACACATCAGGTGTGGCACTACAACTTGCTAGCCTATGACTTTTCTAAGTCATAGTATTTTTTTCTGAAAAATTCTTATAATAATATTACCCAGCTCTCAATGACTTAACATATATGAAGTGCTTAGCCCAGTGCCTTGATGCATTGTAAGTGCTCAATAAATGTTAATAAATGTTAGTAGTTATTACTATTGTTACAATATGAGACTTATTAGCAGCCTTAGGCCCTGTGTGCAGTGTGGCCTAGAATAAAACATTGCTGCCCAAAACTACTGTCTCTTAGCTGAGCCAGGTGTTCACTGTGGATGCCTTTGTCACCATGATGCCTTAGCTAACTTCTGCCACCTTGCATTGCTTGCTATGGTTCTGGTGAATTAATAGGCTTTGACTCCTCTACCTTAAATCTCCCCTTAATTGGCTGGGTGGTGGTCACTGGAGAATGGATGAATTGTTTTGATGTGATGCCACCTCCCACTGACTACGAGAATCACCTGCCATACCCTGTGCTCAGTATCTATGCCTGTGAGCTGTTAAGCACTGTTTTCTCTGACCTTCAATAATAGGCATAGTTCTGCTAGTTGGGCCTTGTCTGTTGAAGGTCCACTTTCCTCAGACTCTCTTCTGCCTGTCCCTAGCCTCTTTCCTTCCTCACTCTGGATGCAGCTGAATGGTAGCTGGGTTTTTCCTAAGATGGCTGCAGCAAAAGCTCCCATTCCACAGGCTCTTCTACAATGGCATCCATCACTCCCCCTTCAGGAGGTGGTCAAATTCCCCTCTTTTTGAATATGGGCCAGCCTTAGTGCTTTGTTTAATAATTAATATTAAGATTTTTATTAATTAATATTATTCATTATTGTTTAGGTGTCTCATCATTCAGGAATCTGACATAGTCTTTATTTTTCTTTTCTCAAGATTTTATTTATTTATTTTTAGAGAGGGGAAGGGAGAGATAAAGAGAGGGAGAGAAACATCAATGTGTGGTTGCATCTCACGCACCCCCTGCTGGGGACCTGGCCTGCAACCTAGGCATGTGCCCTCCATTTGGAATTGAACCAACAACCCTTTAGTTCGCAGGCCAGTGCTCAATCCACTGAGCCACATTAGCCAGGGCTGACCTAGGCTTTCTTACATGGTGTTAGGAGCATTCCAAGAGAGCAAAAGTGGGAGCTGCAAGGCCCCTTGAAGTCTAGGCTCTGTAACTCACAGACTGTCACTTCTACCACATTTTAGGGGTCAAATCTATTATCTATCTATCTATCATCTATCTATATATCTAGGTTAATAATTAATAGAATGTGACAGAAATGATGCCATATTGCTTTTGAGCTAAGTCAGAAAGGGCTATGTAGCTTCTGCCTTGGTGTCCTAGAGTTGTAGCTTACTAGCTGTTTCTTCTTAGGGCACTCCCACTCAGAACCTAGTCACCGTGATGTGAGAAATGCAAGCCACATGGAAAGTCCATGTGTAAGAACTCCAGTCAACAGTCTTAGCTTAGCCTATCCTTCGGTTGTCCCACACCAGGCACAAGCTGTGTAAGTGAGGAAGTCACTTGGAAGAGGATTGCCCAGCCTCAGCCATTTGAGTCACCTTCAGCTGTTCATGTAATCATCCCCAATATTGTGGAGCAGAGAAAAGATGTCTGTTTGTGCCCTGTCTGAATACCCAAGTCACAGTATTCACATGCATAATAAAATAGTGGTTGTTTTATGTCACTTCACCAGCTCTCATCTGAAGGCATCGAGTTCAGGTGTGTGAACCCTGTGAGCATCAACAGGATCCATTCCTTTTCATCTGTACTGACTTTGCCTGTATTCAGGTCTTTGCTCTTACACACTGGAATCTGTAGCACAGTCACATACCCACTATTTTTGTTACTAGTTTATCACCCTCCAATTCGGTCTCCTTAGTCCATGGTTATTTTTCTAGAAAACAAATCCAATCATATCATTTAGAAGTTGCTGTATGTAACTTTCTCATTCCCCATATACTTAAACTTGGCAAACAAGTCTCTTTATAATTTAATTTTGATCAAATGCTCCAGCCTCATCTACCTGCTACATTCTTACTGGAATTCTATACTTCTGCCACCCAGGGTTCTCATCATTCCCTAAACACAGTGTGTTTTTACACACTCTGCAATATTGCACTTGTTCTTTTTTCTGTTTGTAACAGAATTTCCTCAACTTTTTTTCCCTTTATTCTCTTTCCTTCCCTCCCTTTCTTCTTCCTTCTCTCCTTCCACTTTCCCTTATTCCCTCCCTCTTTACTTTCCTCCTATCCCAGTTAATGCCTAAGTCTTAGTTTCTGTTGTGTAACAAACCACTCCAAAAATTACTAGCTGAAAACAATTAATTATTTCTCACAAACCCATATGTTAACTGGGTGGTCTCACTTGGAATCATTCATTCAGCCAGCTGGCAGCTCAGCTGGGGCTGGGAGGTTTAAGATGGCCTTGCTTACATATTTGGAGTTTGGGCACTGCCTCTTGGTGGT
Source organism: Pteronotus mesoamericanus (assembly GCF_021234165.1). Lineage (NCBI taxonomy): Eukaryota > Metazoa > Chordata > Mammalia > Chiroptera > Mormoopidae > Pteronotus > Pteronotus mesoamericanus. The sequence continues at coordinate 8,555,851 of NW_026555072.1, forward strand.
CTAGTGTAGGTTATGTTACGTGGTGGCTGGAGCATTCAAAGAAATCAAAGGTGGGAGTTGCAAGATTGCTTGAGATTTATATTCTAGAACTCACATAGTGTTGCCTCTACCACATTCCATTGGTCAAAGCAAGGCACAACTAATCCAGATTAAAGGGACTAGCAAACAGACTTTACATTTTAATGGAAGGACATGAAAAATCTTGTGGCTATATTTATCATAGCCTACGTATCCTTCAAAGTCAAGTTTATGTGCAAACAGTCCCTATTCTGCCATTAATTCATCCTTTAATGCAGGCATCCATTCTTCCATTTACTAGGAAAATGTATTAGGTAACTTATATGAGCCAGGAACTGGGCACTGAGAACATAGAGGCAAACTCATAGTCTCACCACCTTTTGTCTGTACTTCTTTATAATATTTATCTCATTATGTTGTAATTTTTGTTTATACATATAGTTTTCTTAGTAGACTGTGAGGTCCTGGAGGGGAGAAATGGTATCTCATCTCACTTTTGGTAGAAGTGACAAAGTGTTATTTTAAAGTTAATAATTTTTTTTTATTGTTTCCTACTGTTCTTGGAGTGGTAGCATGTTCCTCTGTGGAGGAAGAGACCTTTTTTTTTTATTTAGGGAAAATGACTCATCACTTTGATAAGACCTTTGTTTACATAAAGCCAGAGCTCTCATGCATTTCATAGAAAAGTTAAGGGCAAAGTGGAAGTGCAAATCTGAACATGCCTCTGCCTGACGACTTCTCCATTAGTGCTGACCATGTCAGGAAGGAAAGTAAAACCCCTGAATTGAGCCTTAGAGAAAAACTAGGCTGGTTTCTCTACAGGAAAACAGTGATCAAAGCTCTCTATTCTTTAGATTTACAATCATATTTCCTTTAGTGAAACATTGTTAATAAGGTGATCCGACAATTAGGCTTCACAGAAATTGTTACTTTCATATCCTGGGAAAATATGGCGGAATGATTTTATTAGTTTTATAGTTTACACAACCAGGCAGATACTTACTGCTTGGATGGGTTATTTGTTCATTTGTTTGTTTAACATAAATAAAAAAAAGATGATCTCATTTAAGGATATAAAATATAAGAGTTTGTTTTGAATTTTGCCTTTTAGGATAATTTACCTTTTTCATGCTACTATTTTGCTTTTAAAAACGCATGACCCATTTTGTATAATTTACAAATATATATACACACAAGTATGTCTATGCACTCATTTATACATGTACACATATTATAACCTGGATCAAATATCTTAAAGATTTGTAGAGTTTTTTTAAGAAATAAAATTAAGATTCTAGTGTCTAAAAATCTAATGTACATAGATTTTCTTTCTTTCATTTATATGTATCATTTAATATATTTTTTCACTTACTATTATCATAAATACTTTCCCATCTCATCAAATGTTCTTTGTGGAAAAAAATTTCCAGTAATGTAGCATAATTTATTTAAACATTTTTGTACTGTTGAGTAGCTTTTAGTTACTGTAAATAATCTTTGAATGTATTTTAATGCACATAAATTTGGGGGATTTAACACCCTTGGGATGTGTTTTCTAATGGCTAAGTAGTGGGTTAAAGAGTATGAACATGTACAGGCTTCTTGCTCTATATCACCATATTGTCCTTTAGAAAAAAGTTGTAACAACATACAATCTTTAAATACTACAGGAGAGTGGACTTCTACGCACTTTCTTTTCCTCCACTGGTAATTTTATTAAAAAATTGCTTGGCTGAACTGAGAGTGAAAATGGAATGCTTTTTTTAAAAATTGAATTGAATGAAGTGACATTCGTTAACACAATTATGTTAGATTCAGGTGTACAATTTTTTTTTATTTTAATTTATTTGTTCAAATACATTTGTCTCTGCCTACCCACCACCACTTTCCCTTGCCACCTCCCTCCTTCCCTCCCTCAGCTCTTCCCCTTTGGTTTTGTCCATGAGTCCTTGCTACATATTCCTTGACTTTCCCCTTCCCTTCCTTTTCCCCGCCCCCCGCCCCCCGCCCTCCTTCCGTCTTGTCTCTGTTGACTTCTTTTCCTTTCAGTGTTGCTGGTCTTATTTTCCTTGCATCTTTGTATTGTTGGTTAGGTTCCGCTTTATAGGTGAGATCATATGGTATTTGTCTTTCGCCCCCTGGCTTACTTCACTTAGCATAATGCTCTCCAGTTCCATCCATGCTGTCGCGAAGTTTAGTAGTTCTTTTTTTCTTTCTGCTGCGTAGTATTCCATTGTGTATATGTACCATTCCTTCTCGATCCAATCATCTACTGGTGGGCATTTAGATTGCTTCCAACACTTGGCTATTGTAAATTGTGCTGCTATGAACATTGGGGTGCATAGGTTCTTTTGTATTGGCGTTTTGCTGTTATTAGGGTATAGTCCCAGCAGGGGAATCACTGGATCAAAAGGCAGTTCCATTTTCAGCTTTTTGAGGAAATTCCACACTGCTTTCCACAGTGGCTGCACCAGTCTGCATTCCCACCAAGAGTGGACTAGGGTTCCCTTTTCTCCACAGCCTCGCCAGCACCTGTTGTTTGTGGATCTGTTTATGATGGTCATTCTGACTGGTGTGAGGTAGTACCTCACGGTGGTTTTGATCTGCATTTCTCTGATGGCTAGTGACGCTGAGCATCCTTTCAAATGCGTCTGGGCCCTCTGTATCTCCTCCTTGGAAAAGCGTCTGCCCAGGTCCTTTGCCCATTTTTTGATTGGATCGTTTGTCTTCCTGGAGTGGATTCGAGTGAGTTCTTTATATATCTTGGAGACCAAACCTCTATCTGATGTATCATTAGCGAATATATTTTCCCATACGGTTGGCTCCCTTTTCATTTTGCTGATGTTTTCTTTCGCCGTGCAGAAGCTTCTTATTTTGATGAGGTCCCACTTGATTATTCTTTCCTTTATGTCCCTTGCTTTGGGAGACATATCAGTGAAAAAATTGCTGCGAGGGATATCTGAGAGTTTCCTGCCAATGTTCTCCTCTAGGACTTTGATGGTGTTGCGACTTATATTTAAGTCTTCTATCCATCTTGAGTTTATTTTTCTGTATGGTGTCAGCAGATGATCCAATTTCAATTTTTTGCATGTAGCCGTCCAGCTCTCCCAACACCATTAGTTGAAGAGGCTATTATTGCTCCATTTTATGCTTCTGCCCCCTCTGTCAAATATGAGATGCCCATAGAGACCTGGGCTTATTTCTGGGCTTTCTATTCTGTTCCACTGGTCTATGGGTCTGTTCTTGTGCCACTACCAGATTCTTTTGAGTATAGTGGCTTTGCAGGAGAGTTTGATGTCCGGTACTGTGATCCCTCCTACTTTGTTTTTCTTTCTCAGAATTGCTGAGCCTATTCGGGGTCGTTTATGGTTCCATATAAATTTTTGAAATGTCTGTTCTATTTCTGTGAAATATGTCATTGGCATCTTAATAGGGATTGCGTTGAATCTATAAATTGCTTTGGGTAGTATGGACATTTTGATGACATTAATTCTTCCAATCCATGAGCACAGTATATGCTTCCATTTATTTGTGTCTTCCTTCATTTCTTTCTTCAATGTTGTATAGTTTTCTGCGTACAGGTCTTTTACGTCTTTGGTTAAATTTATGCCTAGGTACTTTATTTTTCTTCTTGCTATATCAAATGGTATTTTTTTTTCTGATTTCTTCTTCTTCTATTGCATTGCTGGTGTACAAAAATGCCTTTGATTTCTGAATGTTGACTTTGTATCCTGCTGTTTAGCCAAATTCACTTATTAGGTTGAGGAGTTTTTTGGTAGAGTCTACAGGGTTCTCTATGTACACTCTCATGTCATCTGCAAACAATGATAGCTTTACTTCCTCCTTTCCCATTTGGATGCCTTTTATCTCTTTCTCTTGTCTGACCTCGGTGGCTAGGACTTCCAATACGATGTTGAAAGGAAGCGGTGAGAGCGGACATCCTTGTCGTGTTCCCGATCTTAGTGGGAAAGCTTTCAGTTTTTGTCCGTTGAGCATGATATTGGCTGTAGGTTTTTCATATATGGCCTTTATTACGTTGAGGAATGCCCCATTTATTCCCATTTCGCTGAGCGTTTTGAGCATAAATGGGTGCTGTACCTTATCGAATGCTTTTTCTGCATCTACCGAGATGATCATGTGGTTTTTGTCTTTTCTTTTTGATTTATGTGATGTATCACGTTTACTGATTTGCGTATATTGAACCATCCCTGCATGCCTGGGATGAATCCCGCTTGATCGTGGTGGGTAATCCTTTGAATGTATTGCTGGATGCGGTTTGCCAATATTTTGTTGAGGATTTTAGCATCTATGTTCATCAGCGAAATTGGCCTATAGTTTTCTTTCTTTGTAGGGTCTTTATCTGGTTTTGGGATCAGGGTGATGCTGGCCTCATAGGAAGAGTCTGGGAGTCTTCCCTCCTCTTGGATTTTTTGGAATAGTCTGAGAAGGACAGGGGTTAGCTCTTCCTTAAATGTTTTGTAAAATTCTCCTGGGAAAACGTCCGGCCCTGGGCTTTTGTGTGCCGGGGGTTTCTTGATGACTGCTTCAATTTCCCCGGCTGTTATCGGTCTGTTCAAGCTGTCTGTTTCTTCCTCCTTCAGTGTTGGAAGGTTATACTTTTCTAAAAATTTGTCCATTTCATCAAGATTTTCAAATTTCTTGGCATATAAGTGTTCATAGTAGTTTCTGATGATCCTTTGTATTTCTCTGGTATCAGTTGTTATTTCTCCTCTTTCGTTTCTGATATTATTAATTTGGGTCCTCTCCCTTTTTTCTTGATGAGTCTGCTTAAAGGCTTGTCAATTTTATTTATCCTTACAAAGAACCAGCTTCTGGATTGGTTGACCCTCTGAATTGTTCTTTTCGTCTCTATGTCGTTCAGTTCTGCTCTAATCTTGACTATTTCCTTCCTTCTACTTGCTCTGGGATTTATTTGTTGTTGTTTCTCCAGTTCTTGAAGTTGTAGTGTGAGGTCTTTTATTTGAAATGTTTCTATCTTTTTTAGGTAAGCCTGTATTGCTATGAACTTCCCCCTCAGGACCGCCTTTGCTGTGTCCCATAGGTTTTGGACTGTTGTCTGTTCATTTTCATTTGTTTCCAGAAATTTTTTGATTTCTTCTCTTAACTCATTATTGACCCATTCATTGTCTAATAGTCCACTGTTCAGTCTCCATGAGTTGGCAAGTTTTTGAAGTTTCTCTTTGAGGTTCATTTCCAGTTTCAATCCCTTGTGGTCCGAGAAAAAGTTTGGAATTATTTCAATTTTCCTGAGTTTGCTGAGGCTTGCTTTGTGTCCTACCATGTGGTCTATCTTTGAAAAACTGCCATGAGCATTTGAAAAGGATGTGTATTTTTCTTCTTTGGGATGTAAGGTTCTACATATGTCAGTTAAGTCTCTTTGATTCAGTGTGTCATTCAGCGCCACAATATGTTTATTACTGTTTTGTTTGGAGGACCTGTCCATTTTTGACAGTGGGGTGTTGGAATCCCCTACTATCAGTGTGTTGCTGTCTATACCGTTTTTGAAGTCATCCAACAATTTCCTTATAAACTTGGGGGCTCCAATATTGGGAGCATATAAGTTTACAATGTTGATGTCTTCTTGATAGATTCTTCCTGTAAGTATTATAAAGTGCCCCGCTGGGTCTCTTTTTATGGCCTTTGTTTTGAAATCTACTTTGTCTGATACAAGTATGGCCACCCCGGCCTTCTTCTCTTGCCCATTTGCTTGGAATATTTTTTTTTCATCCCTTTTACTTTCAATCTGTGTAGGTCTCTTGCTCTGAGGTCGGTCTCTTGTAGGCAGCATATGTGTGGGTCATGTTTTCTTATCCATTCAGCTACCCTGTGTCTTTTGATTGGGGCATTTAGTCCATTCACATTGAGAGATATGACTGATAGAAACTTACTCATCTTTTCTCTTTGTACTTGTGTTCTTCTCTCTCTCATTCTTTTCCTTCATCTGCTTAAACCAGTCTCCTTAGCATATCTTGGAACGCTGGTTTGGTAGAGATGTATTCTTTTAGCCTTCTCTTGTCTGGGAAATTCCGTATTTCCCCTTCTATTTTAATGGAGAACCTAGCTGGGTAGAGCAGCCTTGGCTGTAGGCCCTTGCTTTTCATGGCTTAGAATATTTGTTGCCATTCCCTTCTGGCTTGTAGTGTTTCTGTTGAGAAGTCAGCTCCTAGGCGTATCGGGGCCCCCTTGTATGTTACTTTCTCCTTCTCCCTTGCTGCCTTGAGGATTCTCTCTTTGTCTCTGACAGTTGCCATTTTAATGATGATGTGTCTTGGAGTGGACCTCTTTGAGTCCCTCTTGACTGGGGTCCTCTGTGCCTCCTGGATCCATGAGAGCCTTTCTCTCTTCAAATTAGGGAAATTTTCCATCATTACTTTTTCGAGGAGGTTGTGTATCCCTTGCTCCTCTTCTTCTCCTTCTGGGATCCCTATTATACGGATATTATTGTGTTTCAGATTGTCCTGCGTTTCTCTAAAAGACTCTTCATTCTTTTTGAGTCTTTTTTCCATTTCTTGTTCTTTCTGGGAGCCTCTTTCTACCTTATCCTCCATCTGACTCATTTGATCCTCGGCTTCATCCAGCCTGCTCTGGATTCCTTCTACTGTGTTCTTCAATTCAGAAATGGTATTCTTCATATCCTCTTGTGTCTTCTTGATAGTTTCTATGTCCTTTTCCAGGATGATATAGTTTTCTGTAAGATCCTGATAGTTTCTCTGCAGTTTCTCATAGTTCTCTTTGAGCTGGCTGAGCTCCTTGAGCTTCCTTAGAACCATTGTTTTGAATTCCATATCTGATAGTTCCCTTGCCTCTATTTCATTTAGCTCTCTCTGTGGGGAGTCTCCTTTTCCACTCATTTGTGCGGAACTTCTGTTCCTTCCCATTTTTGTGAGAGTCTGTTTAGTATTTTATTTCTTTCTTTCTCTCTTTCTCTCTTCTTTCTTTCTTTCTTTCTTTTTGCTTCTTCTTCAGTTGGGCCGTCTAGATTTCCTGACTTTGTGGATTAAACTTCTATGGGAGTAGCCAGGTCTTTATTTCTTTGTTTGTTTGTTTTCCTTTACTTTTCTTTCTTGGCCTGCCTCTGATGATGTCAGTTGTTGACCCTATATGGCCTTGGGTCATTTGTTTGAACTTTCCAGGAATCTACTGTATGTGTCTGACTCCTGCTTTTGGCAGCTGTATGACCCCTTCAGCCAGGGATCCACTATTTCTGTGGATCGCTCTGCACTCTCACGCTGGCTCCTTGAGCGCGCTCCCCGTCCGGCAGGATCCCCCACCTGCCTGGGGTCGCACATGCTTACCCCAGCTCAGGGGGCTTATTCTCAACCTCGTGTATTCGTCTGGCCCCCCAGGCTGGCAGGCACCCTGGCAGTGGTCCGTTCAGGGTATTCTATTGTGTGCTTTCCCCGCTTTTGCCTCTTTGGGTGCATTGCCTGCCCTCGCCAATTGGAGACTACGGAAATGGGAGGAAGTCAGCTCCAGGACTTCCCGGTTAATCCTGTCTCCAGTCTCTCCTCCAGGAACTCTGGGCAGCTCTGTGACCCCTTCGGCCCCGGGATCCACTATTTCTGCGGACTTCTCTGCACTAGCGGGCTTGTGCGGGTTTATTTACACCTGCCCTCCCCAATATGCACACTCCCTCGCAGGCCCCATGGGTGCCAACCTGTGGGAGGCCTTGCCAGCCCACGCAAGCCTTCGCCAGCCCGTGCGTGTCCACCCACACATTCACCAACCCTCACCGGCCACTCGGCGCAAGGGTGTGCGCCTGCACTGGGTGGTTTTGGGCTTTCTATTGTGTGCTTTTCAGCTTTTGGCTCTTTGGGGGTGTCTCTTTTTCCTGCACAATGGAGACTAGGGAAAGGAGGAGTCGGGACTCCCGGTTCCTCCTCCCATTCTTTCCCAACGCCTCCGTCTCCAGTCTCTCCTCAAGGCTCTCCCAGCCAGTCTGCACTCAGCCCCGCAGCTGACATGCCCACAAGCTGTGTACGGAGCGCACAAAAGGCAGGTTAATTGATTCCCTTATGCCTGAGCGAGATGGTAGCTGCAGAGTGGGAGGTGCGTTATAACGGGGGCTCTGCTGTCCGCCGTCAGTTCTTTTCACAAAGTTTTCCTCACCAGTCTTTTCCCAGGAACCAGCCCACCCTGCTGCCACCTCTACTCAGAAATCTAGGAGGGTGGCTGCCACTGCAACTTTTGTGTTGGCCCTTTAAATGTCTCTTTGCATTCCCAGCTACCTGTCTCTGGCAGAGAGCACCTCTAAGCTTTTCGGGGCTGCGTTCTGTCTGTATTTTCCTGGTGTTAGCTGCTGTAGTTTAGAGGTCCCTGTTTATGACTCAGACCCCGTTCTTCTCAGGGGAAGCTAACTGGCCGTTTCAATGTCCCTCTGGTGCTAGTGCCCGTGGGCACCCAGCTCACCCTCTCGAGCCTCCACCACACTTCTCACCCGTTGGGATGTGTGAGAGTTGAATCCACTGTCTGTCTGCGGCTCCAAGGCTCCTCTCCCACTATAGTTCCATTGTTTTCCAGGTGATACTCCAATATTTAGTCGCAATTCCAGTTTTGTCTTGGGAGTAGGTCAGCGTGATTCTCATTCACTCCTCTGCCATCTTATCTCTGTTTACTTTTTCTTTTGTTTCTCTTGGCCAAAGAGATATAGCAAAGAAAATATTACTAAGAGAAATGTCTACGATTTTACTGCCTATGCTTTCTTTTTGGATTTTTATGGCTTCAAGTCTTACATGTAAGTTTTTAATCCCTTTTGCGTTTATTCTTACATATGGTATAAGAAGGTGACTTAATTGAATTTTTTGTACATATAATGTCCAATTTTTTCAACACCAATTATTGAATAGACCATCTTTACCCCATAGTATGTTCTTGCCTCCTTTGTCAAATATTAATTGACCTTATAGGTGTTGGTTGGTTTATGGGCTCTCTATTCTGTTTCATTGATCTATGTGTATGTTTTTATAACAGTATGATGCTATTTCGATTATCATGGCGATGTAGAGTAGTTTGATACAGGTAGCATGATTCCTCCAGCTTTGTTCTTTCTCAAGCCTGCTGTGGCTATTTGGGTCTTTTGTGATTCCATGTAAATTTTGTAATATTTGTTCTAGTTCTGTGAGACATGCCATTGGTATCTTGAAAGGAATTACATTGAATCTATAAATTGCTTTTTGTAGTATGGACATTTTAACAATGTTAAGTCTTTCTATCCATGAGTACAATATGCTTCCATTTATTTTGTTTGTTCTTCAATTTCTTTCTTCACTATCTCGTAAACTTCTGTATACACATCTTTTACATCCTTGGTTAAATTTACTCCTAGATTTTTTAATGCAGTTGTAAATGGGATTTTTTTTCTTTGTTTCCCTTTCTGATAACTCATTACTGGTGTATAAAAATGCAACTAATTTCTGGGTATTTATTTTTTCTCCTGTTACTTTGCTGGATTTATATATTAGTTCCAGTAGTTTTTTGGTGGAATCTTTAGGGTTCTCTATAAACAGTATCATGTCAGCTGCAAATAATGACAGTGTTACTTCTTCCTTTCAGTTTGGATGCCTTTTATTTCTTCTTCTTCTTGTCTGAGCACTGCGGCTAGGACTTTCAGTGTTATGTTGAATAAGAGTGGTGATAGTGAACACTCTTGTCTTGTTCCCGATCTTAAGGGACGTGCTTTTAGCTTTAACTCATTGAGTATGATGTTAGGGGCGGACTTGTTGTATACAGCCTTTCTTTGGTCAAGATATGTTCCCTCTATCCCCCCTTTGCTGAGAGTTTTTATCATAATTTGATAAATTTGGATTTTGTCAAGCTTTTTCTGCATTTATTGATGTAATCATATAATTTTTATCCTTCATTTTGTTTATGTGGTATATCATGTTAATTGATTTGTGGATGTTGTACCAATCTTGCATCCCAAAAATGAATTCCACTTTATCATGGTGTATGATTTTTTTAATGTATTGTTGGATTCTGTTTCCTAATATTTTGTTGAAGATATTTGCATCAATGTTCATCAGTGATATTGGCCTATAATTTTCTTTTTTGTATTGTCTTTATCTGGTTTTGGAATTAGGAAAATTCTGGCCTCGTAAGATGCACTTGGGAGTCTTTCCTCCTCTTGAATTTTTTTTGGAATAGTTTGGGAAGAATAGGAGTCTGTTCTTCTTTGAATGTTTGTTAAAATTCATCTGTGAAGGCATCCAGTCCAGGACTTTTATTCGTGGAAATTTTTTGATCACTGCTTCAATTTCATTAGTTGTAACTAGTCTGTTCAGATTTCATGTTTCTTCTTAATTCAGTTCTGGAAGATTGTATGTTTCTGTGAATTTATCCATTGCTTCCAAGTTGTCCAGTTTGTTGGCATATAGTTGTTCATAATATTTCCTTATAATTCTTTGTATTTCTGTAGTATCAGTTGTTAGTTCTCCTCTTTCATTTCTGATTTTATTTATTTAGGTCTTCTCTCTCTTTTTAATGAGTTTGATAATAAGATTATCTATTTTTTTATTAAATTTACTGGGGTACTATTGGTTAATAAGATTACATAGGTTTCAAGTGTACATTCCTGTGACACATGATCTGTATATTGCATTGTGTGCCCACCAACTGAAGTCACAGTGTCATGTGCCTATAGTCCCAGCTACCTGAGAGGCTGAGACAGGAGGATTACTTAAGCCCAAGAGTTCTGACATTAATACACTATGTCAATTTGGTGTCTGCGCTAAGTTCAATATCAACGTGGTGACCTCCTAAGAGCAGAGTACCTCCAGGTTACCTAAGGAGGAGTGAACCAGCCCAGGTCAGAAGAGAGAAGGTCAAAATTCCTGTGGTGATGAAAGAATTTTCAATCTTGTTTATCTTTTCAAAGAACCAGCTCTTGGTTTCATTGATCTTTTGTATTTTTTTTAGACTCGATTTCACTTACTTCCTTTATTCTACTCACAATGTGCTTCATTTGTTGTTCTTTTTCTAGTACCTTTAAGTGTAAAGTTAGATTGTTTATTCAAAATTTTTTGGTCTCTTGAGGTAGGCCTCCAATGCTATCTATTTTCCTCTTAGGACTGCTTTTATTGTGTTGCATTAATTTTGAGTTATGTTCTCATTCCCACTTATTTCAAGTATATTTTTATTTTTTTTCCTTGATCTCATCATTAACCCATTCATTGTTTAGTAACATATTGTTTAGCCTCCATGTCTTTGTGTGTTTTTTGGGGGGGTTATAAATGATTTCTAGTGTCATACCTTAATGACCAGAGGAGATACTTGTTTCATTTCAATCTTCTTAAATTTATTAAGACTTGTGTCCTAATATGTGGTCTATCCTAGAAAATGCTCTTTGTGGACTCTAAAAGAATGTATATTCTTCTGCTTTGGGGTGAAATGCTCTGAAAATATCTATTAAATCCATTAGTTGTAATATGTCATTTAAGTTTGCTATTTCCTTGTTCTCATTTTTTGTTTGTTTGTTTGTTTGGAAGATCTATTTTTTGATGTCAATAAGGTTTTAAAATCTCCTATTATGAGTGTATTATTGTAAGTTTCTCCCTTTAGGTCCATCCAGATTTGCTTTATACATTTAGGTGGTCCTATGTTGGATGCATAAATGTTTACAAGGGTTATATCCTCTCATTAGATTGATTCATTTATCATCATGTAGTGTCCTTCTTTGTCTCTTATTATAATCTTTGTTTTAAAGTACTTTTTGTCTGATATAAGTATGCTACCCCAGCTTTTTTTCATTTCCATTTGCATAAAATATCTTTTTTCATCCCTTTACTTTTAGTCTGTGTCTTTTTTTCTGAGGTGAGTCTCTTGTAGACAGCATATGTATGGCTCTTCTTTTCTTATCCATTCAGCTGCCCTATGTCTTTTGACTGGAACACTTAAGCCATTTACATTTAAAATGATTATTGATAAGTATGTATTTATTGCCATTTTATTCTTTATAACTATATTCCTTTTTTTATTTTCTTCTTCTTAAAGAAGACTCTAACATTTACTGTAACACTGGTTGGTGTTAACAAACTCCTGCAGCTTTTTCTTGTCTGGTAAGCTCCTTATTTCTCCTTCAACTTTGAATACATTGCTGGGTAAAGTAGTCTTGGTTTCAGGTCCTTGCTTTTCATCACTTTGAATACTTAGTGCCAATCTCATCTGCCCTGAACTGTTTCTGTTGATAAATCAGCTGCCAGTCTTATGGGAGCTCCCTTGTAGGTGACCGTCTTTCTTTTTCTGCTTTTAGGATTCTCTCTTTGTCTCTAAACTTTGCCATTTTCATTATGATGTGTCTTGGTGTGATCCTCTTTGGGTTCATCTTATTTGGGATTCTGTTTCCTGGACTTGTGTGTCTTTTTTCCTCACCAGGCTAGGGAAGTATTTGGTTATTTCTTCATATAGGTTCTCAACCTTTTGCTCTGCCTTTTCTCTTTCTGCTACCCCTGTGAGATGTGGATGTTGTTATGTTTCATGTTGCCCCAAAGGTTCCTTAAACTACTCTCATTTTTTTAATTATTGTTTCTCTTTTTGTTGCTTATTGGATATTTTCTGCCACTGGGTCTTCTAAATCACTGATTCAATACACTGCTTCATCTAACCTATTGTTTATTCTTTCTCGTGTGTTCTTCATTTAAGATACTGCATTCTGCATTACTAGCTGGTTCTTTTTTTTATGGTTTCTATGCCCTTTTTCATTCTCACTATCTCTTTGTTTAAGTTCTCACTGATTTCGTCTATTCTGCCCCTAAGTTCCTTGAGCATCCTTATAGCCAGTATTTTAAATTCTGCATCTGGCAGATTGCTTACCTCCATTTCAATTAGCTCTTTATCTCGAGATTTTTCCTGTTCTTTCATTTGGAACATGTTTGTTTCCCCATTTTGGCTGCCTCTTTGTGTTTATTTCTGTCTATTAGGTAGATCTGCTATGTCTCCCAGTGTTGGTGGGCTGGCCTAACATAGTAGTTGTCCTGTGGAATTCAGTGGCACTCTCTCTTTGATCACCTGAGCTGGGTGCTCCAAGAATGTGCCCTGTGTGAGTTATATGAGCCTTCTCATTATAATTGAGTCTTGACTATTGTTGGCTCATTTGTGTGTGGACTTGAGATCAACCCCATCCATGGTGTACCAGTTGCTCTTTGGGTGCTGAACACATGAAGTGGAATTTCCCTCAGCAGGGACTAAATCTCCCTTTGGATGTGACACTTGTTTAGCTAATTGGTTCCTGCTATGATGTAGTCTGAAGCACATCACTGAGTGTATTTGTCCTGGGGTCCCTTGGGAGGGACTCTGATGTAGTCAATATTAGACACTATCTGTAACTGGCCCTTGGCAACCTGTTTGGAGCTACAAAGCAATCCATAGTTTGTGGCTGCCTCTGCTCATCCTGGGTGTGGGTGGGAAGCACCAATGCCAGTTTCTACTAGCATTGGTCCTGATCAGCAGGTCAGCTAAAGTCCCAAGGCACCCCAAATCTGCCTCTGCCTGCCTCCTGCTAGCTACCTGTTAATCTCAGTCACTGAATGTCTCTAGCAGTTCCCGAGTTGCATGAGGTAAGTTCTCAGTGAGTTACTAGGTAGGGGCAAGTTGTGTTCACCAGACTGACACAGGTTCAAATTCAGTGCCAGTGCTGGGTCTGAGGCCACTCAGCAAGTGTCTCAGGGTATAGCCAGTCTAACAGCTTCCCACTGGGCACTCACAACTTTGTGGTGGGTCAGAGTTTCACAAAGTCATCAGGGTAAGGTCAGCAGTTTATCAGGCCCAAACAGACCAAGATTTGGCTGTGTGAAGGAAGGGCTCGACACCGGTCATTATGCAAGGGAAAAATGGACCCCATTCTAGAGCCACACAACTCAGTCTATCCCCAATTCTTCTAGGAGCCCAGTCTCAGCAGGTTATGGCCACTGTGAGTCAGGAGTGTGGGGCTGGTGGATCTCCCATAAAGGGAGATGCCTGTCAAGCTTGTAGGAAGGTGAGGGAAATGGACCCCACCCCAGAGTCACACAACTCAGTCTGTCCCAAATTCTGCCCAGACCATTTCAGGGTGGAACCACCAGGAGTCGGGAGGCTGGAGCTAGTGAATCTCCCACAAAAAGGAGGCACCAGTCATGTTCACAAGAAAGTGAGAGAAATGGCCCCTCTCCAAAGCCACACCACTCAGCCACTGACACCGCGAGTCTGCCCAGACCTCTACACCCCAGCCCAGCAGTTGACTCCTCAGCAGTGTGTGAGATCCACAGTGTGGAGTGAGAGAGAGTCCAGAAGGTGGGACTATTGTAATCCCCAGGTTGATGCCATATGGAGAGGAGTGCTCCACCCAGGAAAGACTGTGGTGTGGGAGGAAGACTCAGCACACTCAGCACACCCAGCACACCCAGCACACCAGGGTTCCTGATGGCTGTCTCTTCAGCTCTGTCCCCAGAGCCACAAATCCCAGTCTCTCCTCATATGACTCTAGTTTGTTCTCCCCTTTCTTTGCAGGAGCCCATGGTGAGTGGCTGTAAATGAGAGACGTTCAGATCTAAGGGAAAGGAGCTGGGCTTTGCTACTCCTAGATGCAACCACCACAGTATAACCTTTCTAAATGGTCTTTAACTCATTTTTACTTTTCATTTATTTGTTGACATACAAAAAGTTATACGTAATTAATTGATACAAATTCATGAATCTGGAGATAACTATGCACCCATGAAACAATTGCCACAATCTATGCCATAAACTTATCCATCACCTCCAAAAGTTTCTCCTCAAAAACTAAAAATAGAACTACCATATGATCCAGCAATCCTGGTATATAGCTAAAGGAATGGAAACTAGGATCTCAAAGAAATAAATGTGTCTTAACTTTTAAACTATTTATCTTCCTTTTTTTAATCTAATGAGAGACAATTCTACCTCATTGCATGATTTCTTCTCACGTTCACCTCCAAATTCATTCCTCACTATCACTCTTTAAAGTGATATTCCCTTCCCCTCCACTTAGCTCAGACATACTTGCTCATTTATTCAACAGACATTGATGGAGAGCTTGCTATGCGCCAGTCACTGAATTACAAGCTGGAGGTAAGGAAAAAGGCAATAATAAATAAGGCTCAAACCCTCATTTCAGCTCCAGCTTCTCATGGCACCTTGTTATAGTAAAACTTCTAATTTTGTAACCAAATAGACAGAGTCCCTTATTTACAAACAATCTTGGACCAACTCACATAACTTGTCTAAAATTCAGTTTTCTTAACCTGTAAAATGGGGATACTAATTACCCCCGATAATATCTATCCCCAAGTTTTTTAAATAAAGATTAAACAATGTATTTAAAGTGCCTGGCACAGTGTCTGGTATGTGAGAAGTATCCAGAAAAAAAAAAGTTTGTTAATTGTGAAGAGTTTTGGAAAAGAGAGAGAAATTAATTCTCTGTTTCCTTGTAAATAGTTGCAGCAGAACAGCTATAATACAATGGGAAGATTAATCACAATCCTAGGTCTTACCAGTGTCTTTGGACATATAAACAGCTTTCCTCATTGTAGATTTTTATTGATGGTTTAGAGGTTTCCCAATATATGATCTGCTTTCACATCTGGCAGTGGTCTGGGGCCCCATTGTGTGAACCTTAGAAGAAACAACCGCAAATGCCACAAATCCCAGCCTTGACAGCTAGGGCACAAACACATGACCAGGTTTGGCCAACCAGAGATCCCTCCTAGAACTGAACCAGCAAATTGCAGACTCTGCTATAGTGGAACCTACCATTTGGTGGGAACAATGAGAGCATCATCTAGTGCCCCTGACAGTGATCTCAACAGAGATAATTTGGGGTTCATGATCTAAAAAATGCCCATGATGCACTCTTCTAAAAATGAATAAAATACCTATTTCTTGGGGTTTGGGGGGAAATTAAAGGTAAAAAAAAAAAGCCTGATCACAGGGCCCGATGCGTAATAGATGTCTAATTAATGTCTTGAGTTTTGGAGGACTTCCCAAGTTTCTCAAAAAAGGCTGAGTTTCTGAGCTGCCTCCACCTAAAAATAGAATTCCTGAGGACTACTATTTGTATTTCCCATCGTAGTTATGTGTTTTTCATCTCAGTTACATAGTTCTCCTTCCTCTTCACTATAGGTCCAAAGTTCACTTAGCTCTGATATGCAGAAGAATTCAGTTCATTATCTCTAGTATTTGTACATTTTGTCTTGTTCTCTGGTTAAAAAGTAACTACCGGTACTTTATCTGGTGCTTTCCCAGAGGCAAGATTGGAAGATTTTTGGAAATAGTTTATTGCCTCTAGTTTAAGGTCTAAGTGACGGAGAGAAAACTCAGTCAAAGAAATCCTCTCAGTGGCCACAATGAAACACACATCTAAGTGCTAGATGTGATCTATGTCAGCAAATCTTGTCACACACACAAAAAAAGAGTCTCATGTGACAATGCTCTATTCATATGGGCCTTCACTAGGGTCTGTTTCCCAACCCTCTTCCTTTGCTCTATAAAGTTTCTTATTAAGAAATCTCTTGAATTCTTTTGGTTCCAGCCATCACCATCAAGCTTGTGGCCCTTGAAGTCCACAATGTCACATTTCCACTCACCTGTTGTACCTCTCCACCTGGTTCCACACACATCTCTACTCAGCACCTAAAACACTGAACTGATTAGCTTCTACCCGTACCTATCCCTTTACCCAAACCACTCCTACTCTGAGTACTTTATTTTTATTTATTAATACCATTATTCTCCCAGTCACCCAGCGTCCAGTCCTTAATGTTGTTTCTATTCCTTTCTCTTTCTCCTATAACTCATGCTTTGCATGGACATTTATATCCATCTCCTTCTTCCATTCCCACTGCCACCACCGGTAGAGGTCCAAATGTTTTTTATCTCTCAATTATAATAATAGCTTCCTAGTTAGTCGTTATCATTTCTACCTTTTTTCTTGGCTATGTGCTCCCCTCCTCACAGACCTTAAATTACTGAACATTGCCTATTCAAGCCATTATTTATTCAAATACTTATTGCAAACCTAATTGTGCATGACACTATTCTAGGTATTTTTCTAAGATTCAATAATTTGAAAAGGCAGCCCTTAATTAGAAGAAAAATGGATTGTTTTTAAAGTTATTTTTGTATTTAACAACTACTTTGAGAGAAGTATACACACACACATGTAACAAAACACTATCAGTGTTCAAACAGAGGGATAAATGGATTTGGTATAAATTTTAAAAACAAACTTTAAAAACTCCATTTCTATGAAACTGGATTTTTATGGCCCACTCAATTCATATGTTGAAATTTTAATCCCCAAGGAAACAGGGACTTTGAGAGGTTATTTATTTATGAGATTGAAGCCCTCATGAATGAGATTAGTGCCTTTATAAAAGGGACCCCAGAATATATATATATCCCTTGCCCCTTCTGCCGTGTAAAGTTACAGTGAAAAGATGACCATCTGTGTAAGCGGGTCTTCACCAGATGAAGAATCTGTCAGCCCCTTTGTATTGGACTTCCTAGTCTCCAGAACTGTGAGAAATATTCTTGTTGTTTATAAGCCACCCAGTTTATAGTATTTTTGTTGGAGCAGACAAAATGGACTAATAAATCCATTGTTTGTACAAGATCTTTGAGAATTAGTAAGGTTGTGACAGGTGAAGTTTAATAAAGGGACATTAAAGGAAAAGAGGGCCACATTAAGAAAGATTTTTGGATAGGGGCATGTTGGAGAGGGAGCATTTAAAGTAACTATGAAGAGTCCAGTTAGGACAATTAGAAGAAAAGTACTGAGACATGAGTTAGGGAAAGTGGAGAAGACATATAAAAGAGACCTTTGAATGTCAAACTGAGAAGTTCAACCTTCATTCCTTCTACATTTTCTTATAGATTTAGGGCATTTGGCTTTTTAAAAGAATACTGAAGATTTTTGATCTTGGAAGTAAATACAATAAAAGCTCTTAGTGTAAGTGATAGTGCGTGGGAGGTTTGGAGGACTGGAATCAAAGTAGTTAGGAGCATTTGCACTGTCACAAATCAGAGAAAATGAAGATACACACTAGGGCAGGAGTTGTGGGAACAAAAAGAAGAAAATGCAAAAGGCATTGGAATGTGAATCTACTAGACTCGACAAATCATTGAAGGCAAAAGATGATGGAGAAGAAGAGTCCAGGATGACTCTGGATTGACTTTGAGAGTGGAAACTTTGATAGTAAAAATATGGGTGTCAGGATATACTAAGGATTTCTGAATCTGTAGATAGAGTGATGTATCAAATCTTGGCTTATTGTTTACAGTTATATCAGATTCTCAGTGGGAAACAGAATTCATCCAGGTTATTCAAATGAAGAGATTTAATGATTGGTTTAGAGAGGTGTGAACTAGCAAAGGATGTTAAGAGAGAGACTAGCAACAATGGGAAGCTGTTAGCACCCCTAAGGCTGAAGGGACAAAGGGAAGGTAGAGTATTATCAGAGCCTACTGAAAGATGAGGCCATAGGAAAAATAGCTGTCTGATGGGAACTGAGATTGAGGAGGTGTGCAGATATTGCACCAAAGCAGGGAATGAGTGAGGGAGAATGCCCTGAGCTCTCTATTCCCTCCTGCCAATCTCCTGCTGGTGCCTCCCACTGAAGATTTGGAGAGGAAGTCCCAAGTGTCATCCTCCCTAGTCAAAGAGCAGGAAATAAAAGAGCAAAAAAGAAAATGGAGATAAAACTGAGAATTATACAGAGAAAAAGCCAATACAACAGTTTTCAAAAATCTACCTTTAAATGTTATAGTGGGGGTTGTTGGGTTTTGTTTTGTTTTGTTTTGTTTTGTTTTACTTCCCTGCCTCTATATATTTCTTCATGATGTTCCCTGTGTCTGGAATATTATCTATTTCTCTCTTGAAGTCCTGCATATTCTCCAAATATTAAGCTCAAAAGGTTCTTCCTCCTAGAAGACTTTCCTGATTAGTTCCAACCAGAGGTGCCCTTTCTTACCTCTAAATACCCAAACTCCTTCTACTATTCCTTTGTGTTCCTTAAAGTCTACCTTGAGTTAATTATGTATGTCTATCTTTCACTATCTTATAGATATATAAGCTCAATAACTATACAAATCCTGTTTTATTTATCATATTGCTCAAAAGGTCTACCATATCATTTTATACATGGTAGGAACTCAACAAACTATTTTGGAATACATGAGTAGGAACTGAACTCTTTGCTTTTAACCCAGATATTTGGCTAGCAATTTCTCTCTAATCCTCTTATTCTTTCCCTTCTAGGGTATCCATTAATATAAGCTGAAGACCACCCATCAAACCTAAAAACAAAACAGAACACTTAAAAAATATCCAGAAGTTTAGAAAAGGACGTGTGGTAAAATAAATGCTGAGTGAGAAACTTTCTGTCTCTTTTATTGAACAACATTAACAGGAAAATTTAGTACAATGGTTACACATAATAAGCACACAATAAATATTAAGTGGATGAATGGAAAGATGAATGGGTAGACAGGGGAGGGACATTGCCAAAGAATTTTTCACTTCATAGTTTAGGGAGGTTGGATATCAATTCTAGTTCTTCATATCTTGAAGACTAAGGATGTAACATTTTTATATATTCATTTTTATCATTCCATTTAACCTAACAACTTAATATTTGGCCGGGTTCTAATGATCTTACCTATTACGAAAATGAGTAGGTCCCGAGAGCCTGCCAAGTCAGAATGGACTCAGGTTTAATGTTGGAAAAACAGCTAACAGTGGTAACATCTTTATCTCCTGAAGAAGAAAGACCGAGCTACTCAGATAGGAGTAGAGAGATCATTCCGGTAGACTGAAATGGTGACTGCAGCAAAGATCGGTCTGCATAGACCGATGAGTTTGGTCATAGAATTGTAGGCAATGCTGCAGAATATTGAAAACCAAAAACCTCAGGGAAATCCTAGGAAATTGGGTTACTAGATATGAAGGTAACCAAGTGTCAGCACCTAGATTACCTTTCTGGCACTCGGAATTTTCGGTCAGTATGTTTACAGAAATCTTTTCAGAATTCTTCATCTAATGTTCTGCTTCTTTATTTCATTACTCTCCACATTGTCATTTGCATTGTGTATATAGCCTCTAACTTGAAATTCGTTTTCTTTTTTTTTCTTTCTTTCTTTATTTATTTTTAAAATACATTTGTCTCTGCCTCACCCCCACCAATTTCCCTTGCCCACTCCCTCCTTCCCTCCCTCAGCTCTTCCGCTTTGGTTTTGTTCATGAGTCTTTGCTATATGTTCCTTGACTTTTCCCATCCCTTCCCTTTCCCTGCCCCCTCCCTCCTTCCCCCTTGTCTCTGTTGATTTCTTTCCCTTTCAGTGTTGCTGGTCTTATTTCCTTGCATCTTTTTACTGTTGGTTAGGTTCCGCTTATAGGTGAGATCATATGGTATTTGTCTTTCGCCCCCTGGCTTATTTCGTTTAGCATAATGCTCTCCAGTTCCATCCATGCTGTCGAGAAGTTTAGTAGTTCCTTTTTTCTTTCTGCTACGTAGTATTCCATTGTATATATGTACCATTACTTTTAGATCCAATCATCTACTGATGGGCATTTAGGTTGCTTCCAACACTTGGCTATTGTAAATTGTGCTGCTATGAACATTGGGGTGCATAAGTTCTTTTGTATTGGCAGTTTGGTGTTAGAAGGGTATAGTCTCAGCAGGGGAATCACTGGATCAAAGGCAGTTCCATTTTCATCTTTTTGAGGACATTCCACACTGCTTTCTACAGTGGCTGCACCAGTCTGCATTCCCACCAAGAGTGGACTAGGGTTCCCTTTTCTCCACAGCCTCGCCAGCACCTGTTGTTTGTTGATCTGTTTATGATGACCATTCTGACCGGTGTGAGGTGGTGCCCCATGGTGGTTTTGATCTGCATTTCTCTAATAGCTAGTGACGCTGAGCATCCTTTCAAATGCCTCTGGGCCCTCTGTATCTCCTCCTTGGAAAAGCATCTGCCCAAGTCCTTAGCCCATTTTTTGATTGGGTCATTTGCCTTCTTAGAGTGGATTCGAGTGAGTTCTTTAAATATCTTGGAGATGAAACCTCTATCTGATGTATCATTAGCGAATATATTTTCCCATACGGTTGGTTCCCTTTTTCCTTTTGCTGATGTTTTCTTTTGCCATGCAGAAGCTTCTTATTTTGATGAGGTCCCACTTGATTATTCTTTCCTTTATGTCCCTTGCGTTAGGAGACATATCAGTGAAAAAATTGCTGCGTGGGATATCTGAGAGTTCCCTGCCAATGTTCTTCTCTAGGACTTTTATGGTGTTGCAACTTAAATTTACGTCCTTGATCCATCTTGAGTTTATTTTTGTGTATGGTGTCAGCTGATGATCCAATTTCAATTTTTTGCACGTAGACAGACAGCTCTCCCAACACCATTTGTTGAAGAGGCTATTATTGCTCTATTTGATGCTTCTGCCCCCTTTGACAAATATTAGATGCCCATATAGACTTGTGCTTATTTCTGGGCTTTCTATTCTGTTCCACTGGTCTGTGGTACTGTTCTTGTACCAGTACCAGATTGTTTTGAGTATAGTGGCTTTGTAGTAGAGTTTGACGTCCGGTACTGTGATCACTCCTACTTTGTTTTTCTTTCTCAAAATTGCTGAGGCTATTCGGGGTCGTTTATGGTTCCATATAAATTTTTGAAATGTCTGTTCTATTTCTGTGAAATACATAATTGGTATCTTAATAAGGATTGCGTTGAATCTATAAATTGCTTTGGGTAGTATGGACATTTTGATGACATTAATTCTTCCAATCCATGAGCACAGTATATGCTTCCATTTATTTGTGTCTTCCTTCATTTCTTTCTTCAATGTTGTATAGTTTTCTGCGTACAGGTCTTTTACGTCTTTGGTTAAATTTATGTTTAGGGACTTTATTTTTCTTCTTGCTATATAGAATGGTATTTTTTTTCTGATTTCTTCTTCTTCTATTGCATTGCTGGTGTACAAAAATGCCTTTGATTTCTGAATGTTGACTTTGTATCCTGCTGTTTTGCCAAACTCACTTATTAGGTTGAGGTGTTTTTTGGTAGAGTCTACAGAGTTCTCTATGTACACTCTCATGTCATCTGCAAACAATGATAGCTTTACTTCCTCCTTTCCTATTTGGATGCCTTTTATCTCTTTCTCTTGTCTGACCTCGGTGGCTAGGACTTCCAATACGATGTTGAAAAGAAGCGGTGAGAGCAGACATCCTTGTCGTGTTCCCGATCTTAGTGGGAAAGCTTTCAGTTTTTGTCCGTTGAGCATGATATTGGCTGTAGGTTTTTCATATATGGCCTTTATTACGTTGAGGAATGCCCCATTTATTCCCATTTCGCTGAGTGTTTTGAGCATAAATGGGTGCTGTACCTTATCGAATGCTTTTTCTGCATCTACCGAGATGATCATGTGGTTTTTGTCTTTTCTTTGATTTATGTGATGTATCACGTTTACTGATTTGCGTATATTGAACCATCCCTGCATGCCTGGGATGAATCCCGCTTGATCGTGGTGGGTAATCCTTTGAATGTATTGCTGGATGCGGTTTGCCAATATTTTGTTGAGGATTTTAGCATCTATGTTCATCAGCGAAATTGGCCTATAGTTTTCTTTCTTTGTAGGGTCTTTATCTGGTTTTGGGATCAGGGTGATGCTGGCCTCATAGGAAGAGTCTGGGAGTCTTCCCTCCTCTTGGATTTTTTGGAATAGTCTGAGAAGGACAGGGGTTAGCTCTTCCTTAAATGTTTTGTAAAATTCTCCTGGGAAAACGTCCGGCCCTGGGCTTTTGTGTGCCGGAGGTTTCTTGATGTCTGCTTCTATTTCCCCGGCTGTTATCGGTCTGTTCAAGCTGTCTGTTTCTTCCTCCTTCAGTGTTGGAAGGTTATACTTTTCTAAAAATTTGTCCATTTCATCAAGATTTTCAAATTTCTTGGCATATAACTGTTCATAATAGTTTCTGATGATCATTTGTATTTCTGTGGTATCAGTTGTTATTTCTCCTCTTTCGTTTCTCATATTATTAATTTGGGTCCTCTCCCTTTTTTTTTTTTTGATGAGTCTGCTTAAAGGCTTCTCAATTTTATTTATCTTTTCAAAGAACCAGCTTCTGGATTGGTTGACCCTCTGAATTGTTCTTTTCATCTCTATGTCGTTCAGTTCTGCTCTAATCTTGACTATTTCCTTCCTTCTACTTGCTCTGGGATTTATTTGTTGTTGTTTCTCCAGTTCTTGAAGTTGTAGTGTGAGGTCTTTTATTTGAAATGTTTCTATCTTTTTTTAGGTAAGCCTTTATTGCTATGAACTTCCCTCTCAGGACCGCCTTTGCTGTGTCCCATAGGTTTTGGACTGTTGTCTGTTCATTTTCATTTGTTTCCAGAAATTTTTTGATTTCTTCTCTTAACTCATTATTGACCCATTCATTGTCTAATAGTCTACTGTTCAGACTCCATGAGTTGGCAAGATTTTGAAGTTCTCTTTGAGGTTCATTTCCAGTTTCAATCCCTTGTGGTCCGAGAAAAAGTTTGGAATTATTTCAATTTTCCTGATTTTGCTGAGGCTTGCTTTGTGTCTTACCATGTGGTCTATCTTTGAAAAACTGTCATGAGCATTTGAAAAGAATGTGTATTTTTCTTCTTTGGGATGTAAGGTTCTACACACGTCAGTTAAGTCTCTTTGATTCAGTGTATCATTCAGCACCACAATATGTTTATTAATGTTTCGTTTGGAAGATCTGTCCATTTTTGACAGTGGGGTGTTGGAATC
Organism: Pteronotus mesoamericanus; assembly: GCF_021234165.1. Taxonomy (NCBI): domain Eukaryota; kingdom Metazoa; phylum Chordata; class Mammalia; order Chiroptera; family Mormoopidae; genus Pteronotus; species Pteronotus mesoamericanus. The sequence goes on from NW_026555072.1 coordinate 8,579,654, forward strand.
CCCTACTATCAGTGTGTTGCTGTCTATACCGTTTTTGAAGTCATCCAACAATTTCCTTATAAACTTGGGGGCTCCAATATTGGGAGCATATAAGTTTACCATGTTGATGTCTTCTTGATAGATTCTTCCTTTAAGTATTATAAAGTGCCCCGCTGGGTCTCTTTTTATGGCCTTTGTTTTGAAATTTACTTTGTCTGATACAAGTATGGCAACCCCGGCCTTCTTCTCTTGCCCATTTGCTTGGAATGTTTTTTTTTCATCCCTTTTACTTTCAATCTGTGTAGGTCTCTTGCTCTGAGGTCGGTCTCTTGTAGGCAGCATATGTGTGGGTCATGTTTTCTTATCCATTCAGCTACCCTGTGTCTTTTGATTGGGGCATTTAGTCCATTCACATTGAGAGATATGACTGATAGAAACTTACTCCTCTTTTCTCTTTGTACTTGTGTTCCTCTCTCTCTCATTCCTCTCCTTCATCTGCTTAAAACAGTCTCCTTAGCATATCTTGGAGTGCTGGTTTGGTAGAGTTGTATTCTTTTAGCCTTCTCCTGTCTGGGAAATTCCGTATTTCCCCTTCTATTTTAATGGAGAGCCTACCTGGGTAGAGCAGCCTTGGCTGTAGGCCCTTGCTTTTCATGGCTTGGAATATTTGTTGCTCTTCCCTTCTGGCTTGTAGTGTTTCTGTTGAGAAGTCAGCTCCGAGGGGTATCGGGGCCCCCTTGTATGTTACTTTCTCCTTCTCCCTTGCTGCCTTGAGGATTCTCTCTTTGTCTTTGACAGTTGCCATTTTAATGATGATGTGTCTTGGAGTGGACCTCTTTGAGTCCCTCTTCAGTGGGGTCCTCTGTGTCTCCTGGATCCATGAGAGCCTTTCTCTCCTCAAATCAGGGAAATTTTCCATCATTACTTTTTCGAGGAGGTCTCTATCCCTTGCTCCTCTTCTTCTCCTTCTGGTATCCCTATTATACGGATATTATTGTTTTTCAGGTTGTCCTGCATTTCCCTAAATGCCTATTCATTCTTTTTCAGCCGTTTTCCCGTTTCTTGTTGTTTCTGGGAGCTTCTTTCTACCTTGTCCTCCATGTCACTTATTCAATCCTTGGCTTCATCCAGCCTGCTTTAGATTCCTTCGACTGTGTTCTTCAATTCAGAAATGGTATTCTTCACATCCTCTTGTGTCTTCTTGATAATTTCTCTGTCCTTTTCCAGGCTGATATAGTTTGCTGTAAGATCCTGATAGTTTCTCTGCAGTTTCTCATAGTTCTCTTTGAGCTGGCTGAGCTCATTGAGCTTCCTTAGAACTATTGTTTTGAATTCAGTATCTGATAGTTCCCTTGCCTCTATTTCATTTAGCTCTCTCTGTGGGGAGTCCCCTTTTCCACTCATTTGGGGGGAACTTCTTTTTCTTCCCATTTTTGTGAGAGTCTGTTAAGTATTTTTTCCTGTCCTTTTCTTTCTGGGCCTGCCTCTGATGATGTCAGTTGTTGACCCTATAGAACCTTGGGTTGTTTGTTTGAGCCTTCCAGGAGTCTAATGCCTGTGTCTGACTCCTGCTTGGGGCAGCTCTGTGACCCCTTTGGTCAGGTCTGGGCTCTTTTTTAGGATCTCTCTGCAGTATCATGCGGGCTCTTTGAGCAGGTTCCCAGCGTGGCAGGATACCCCGCCTGCCTGGGCTCACATGTGCTTGCCTCAGATCAGGCGGCATATTCGCGGCCTCGCGTACTCATCTGGACACCTGGTTGGCGAGCCCCGCGGCACTGGTCTGTTTAGGGTCTTCTATTGTGTATTTTCTCCGCTTTTGGCTCTTTGGGTGCGTTGCTTGCCCTCACCAAATGGGACTACAGAAATGGGAGGAAGTCAACTCCAGGACTCTCCGGTTAATCCTGTCTCTGGTCTCTCCCTCCAGGGACTCTGGGCAGCTCTACTCATTTTGTGGGCCGCACCGCAATCGCGGGCGGGCAGGTCAGTTTACGCCTGCCCTTGCCCCTCTGTGCACTCCCTCGCAGACCCTATCGGTGCCAATCTGTGGGAGGCCTTGCTGGCCGGTGCAAAAATTCGCCAGCCTGCGTGGGTCACACACACGCTCGCCAACCTTCGCCGGTCATGGGGCACAATTGTGCGCACCTGCACTGAGTGTTTTGGGGGTGTCTGTGTGTGCTTTTCGGCTTTTGGCTCTTTGGGGTGTGTGAGCCACAGGTTTTCAAAACAGATAACTCCAGTTCGGAAGGTAATTCAAAGTTTCTGGACACAATGAAAAATGTATGTGCTTACTTCTACAACATTGCCATGACCGCGGGGTACGTGCACCCCAAAGGTCCCTGCTGTCCCTCAGGCCCTCCCCGCGCCGCTGTTCCACGATACTCCAAGCCCGGAGCGCTGGCAGGGTGGCGGGTGGCGCCAGGTTCGGGGAGGGGCACGCGAGTGGGGCCTGCAGAGGTGCATGCGGGCGGCTGGTCACCGCTCACCGGCCGCGGGCAGAGCGAAATTTGTTTGTTTTCTTGTTCTCATGGATATTTGTATTCATTAGGAAATGCTTTCAATTTTGCTTTATGAAGAAAGTAAAATTCTGACTTCCATCTAATAGCACTATAGGAAATGGCATCATGGCAACATTCTAAACTAATAGTTATGCATGGTAATTAAAGCTACTGTCTCCACGGGCATCAATTGTGAAAGGCCTGGTTCCTCAGGCTGGCAGGCTAAGCCTTCTGCTGCTACCAAGTGTTGTAGTGTTCAACAGGGACATGATTTTTGACACTGACAATTTAGAATTCAGTGATTGCATTCACTAAGGGACTCAGAAAAATATAAAATAAAAATATATTATGAATCTATTTAAAATGTATACTATCCATGATAGGCAGAATAGTGAGTTGGATGGAGTACCAGATGGTAACATAGTATGAAACAAAAACCCTGTGTTTTGAGAACGGAAAGTGGCCAATTTTGGCTAAAATATTTGAAAAACTTGAGAGGTATTGGAGGATGAGCCTCCTCAAAATAGAATGAGATCATGTTCTTTAGTGCCTTCAGTACCAAAGTTAAGAGTTGATGTTAAATTTGACAATGGGGAGCCATAGATGGTGGGACGGGGTTGTTTTTTTTTTTTTTTTTTGCTTGTTTGGTTGCAATAAAATAATATAATTAGAGTTGATTAATTCATTAACAATGCATGTGCTAAATTTAATTAAGGAGGTAGAGACCAGAAAACAAGTTAAGAGAGAATAATAAGGACAGCTAGCTGATCAATAAAAATTTATCCATACCTTTTATGGTGTGTAGTTGGTGCTTAAAAAGTGGCTATCTAAATGGATTATATTAACCAGTATGCCCACGTCCTGCATCTAGTTGGGACCATGCAATTGATTCTTGCCATAGGATGTGAGTGAAACTGATGCTCATCACTTCCAGATTAAGGTAGTTAAATGTGCATGATCCTCCATGATTTCTTTTTTCACTATCTTCCAGCTTCTTGATACCAGGCTGAATGAGAAGCCACAAAATGGTAAATCCATAGATGGAAGCACAAACCTTTTTCACGCACTCAAGAACTTTTATAAAGGTGTAGGAGAAACCTGTCTGGGGCCACTTAGTTCAGTTACAACATGAGGTCTAGAAGCCATAAATCATAGATTCCACTTGTAGGGAGGCTAGTTTCTTTACACAGAGGAAAGCTAGAAGCTCCACTCTTGAAATTCTTATCTTTCTCTGTCCCAGGTCTTTATTAACATTTCCTACCTTAACATCTTGTCCTAAAGAAAATCTGTTGAGGTAGTGTGTCTAAACCATTAAAATCCTTGTAGAATTTAAAGATTTAAAGAAGAGTTTATTTTTTTCTGATTTATAGTAGAATTAGTCAAGTAAAAAGTTCAATGGCCAATGGGAAAGTTTTACTCTAAATACCTTCCTTATATTATCTGAACTTCAAGCACCTACAGTTCATTTACTTAAAACACAAATACAAACATATATATACACATACACACACACATACTTTCATAGGTTAAACTTCAATGTAACTGCTCCAACTTCTGGGAAAACTACATGGCCTGCAGTTCCACAGAACAGCTGATCCAAAGTGGCCATGTACAAATATCATTTATTGGTACAGTGAGTTGGGGAAGGCCAGGCAGAAGGTCCCAGACTGGTCAGTATACTCAAGATCTCCAGGCTTCAAGCCAAAATTCCCCAAGAGAATCGAAGTTCTTCTCTCTATAAAGTGACTTGGAGAACCCTGAGTGCCTGACAGCATCATAGGAAGCCGAAGTCAAAAAGAGGGCAAGAACAGATCAGAGCCAAGTCAAGGCAAGTCCTTGTGTGAAGCAAAGATTATGAACAAAGGGAAAAAAGCAGAGAGATAGAGACTTGTTTCTATAACCTCATCAATTGCTGATGTCTTTTCACTATTTCTAGCACATGGATGTCCAAATGATAAATTCACCTTTCTTGAGGGAGCTTGAAGGAATGTGTTTATAACAGTGCTACAAACATCTCTGGACAAATATCTTCTTAAAAATCTTCACTGGGGCTCTGGCTGGTGTGACTCAGTAGGTTGGATGCTAGCCTGTGAACCAAAAGGTCTCCAGTTTGATCAGAGCATGTGATAGGCAGCCAATTGATGTTTCTTTTGCATATCAATGTTTCTCTCCCTCTCTTTATCTCTTTCTTCCCCTCTCTCTAAATAAATGAATAAAATATTTAAAAAATTTTTCACTGGGATTTCTTCTCAATGGGGGGATAACCAGGTTAAAGATACAAACAATGTTTTATTCTCATTATTTGATGCCAAATTGTTCTTCATAAATATGTACATCTTATTGAAAACTCAAATAACCCAAAATAGATAAAATTTTTGCATTTGAAAGGAATAGGGGCATCTATAAATCTATCTTAAAAATAATCAAAGATACACACAATATATAACAAAGTGGTCATCATAATACTATTTATAACACTGAAAACACAAAAACCAAAATATTCACACAACTGTCTAAATAAAAAATCTAAATAAATTATATCTTTAGACATAGTATAATATGTGGACTTTTTATTGCCATAAAAATGATGTTTTCAAAGAATATTGAATGACATAAATGTTTATGATATAAAGATAAGTGAAAATACATTATCAAAATTGAAAAACAATATAATTTGACTTGTGTAAAGAGAAAAAATTATCTGCAAATATATGCATACAAAAAGACTGTAAAAGAGGTCAGAAGAGACATCACATCAGGTCACCTGTCTGTGCCGGGTCACCTCCTGGTTCAGAGGTGATGATAGGACTTTCAGCTCAGTCAGGCACTTGACCACAGCTGGCAGTTGTGCCCATTGAGGATGGAAACACTGTTGGGCCAGGACGTGTTGTGTATAGCCCTAGGCAGGCAGTGGCACAGGAGTCCCTCAGCATTCTGCCTTCAAGGATGCAGCCATGGAATGTGGATGAGGCAGACTTAAAGTAATTACCAACTAAGATCCCCTGAAGATGGCAGAAGAGTAAGAGGAAGCTACACTAACCTCCTCCCCAGACCAAACTGGAATTACAACTAAATTTTGGAAAAATCATCCCAAATAACCACCTGAACACTAGCTCGAGCCAAGCCTTATAACCATGAACAGCATGAAGAAACCACTTCGCCCCAACAGGACTGATAGGGAGTGCAGAATAGGTGTGAGAGGGCTGGCTGTGCTCCCATGGGCAGCAGCTGAAGTGCTGGAAGGACATTTCAGTGGCCAGGGGCTTCACCCTGAGACATGTGGGCTTTAAAACCCAAGCCGGGCTCCCTAGCACACAGCACCAGACCCAGGAAAGAAACCCAAATAACATACGATTGTGAAAAGCACCTAGGTTTCTGTCCACCAGGGAGACACAGATGGAGATGCAGAGAGCCTCTTAAAGAGCAAATGCACAAAATTCTCCTTGCAGTCACTTACCCTGGCCTCTGGCAGAGGGAGGGAAAAGTGGACTAGAAATGCTGGAGGAAAGTCTGGGGCCAGTAGCTCTGGGGAGAAAACTGAAGGAACATTTGCCAGGATCTGTGTGCTGAATTATTCCCCATACTGCAGAAGCCATCTTTCTTGGGCAGAGCACTCCTATCCAAATGGCATCAGCATGAGGGAAAGCAATAGCCTCACCTACAGGAATTACTCTGCTCTACCCTGTGGTGTTTAAGCACTGCTGCTAAGGAGTATAGCTGGAAGACATTCACTGATTAACCCTACAGAAAGCCTGAGGGCAGAGGCAGATTCACCCAGGCCTGGTGCTGATAAAAGCCAGCCTTGGTGTGCAGCCTGGTTTTTTCTGCAAAAACCCATGCCGAGCAGAGGGAGCTACAATTTGTGGATCACTGACAGCTCCATACAGTTTGCTCAGGGCCAGTCACAAGCACAGTTTGACTTAGGCTTGCACCAGAGACTTGCAGATCTACCTATTACATAGAAGCAAACAAAAAGAGGCAAGTAAAATGGGAAAACAAAGAAACAGGCCCCAAATGAAAGAACAAGAGAATTCTCCAGAAGAACTAGATGAAATGGAAACAAGAAAATTATCAGATAATTTAGAGTAATTATTATAAGGTTACTCAACAGCATGAAAAAAGATACAGAAACCATACAAAAGGACCAGTCCAAAATAAAGAAAGCAAAATCTGAAATAAATAATGCACTGAAAGGAATAAACAGTAAGTTATAAAGAAGAGGATCAAATCAGTGATTTGGAAGACAAGGTAGGAAAAACACCCAAACAAAGAAACAAAAAGAAAAAATAATTTTTAAAAATGAGGAGAGCTTACGAAACCTTTGGGGCAACATGAAGCATAACAACATCCACATCATGGGAATACCAAAAGGAGGAGAGAGTGAGCAAGGGATTGAGAACCTATCTGAAGAAATAATGACCAAAATTTCCCCGGTCTGGTGAATGAAGAAGACACGCAAGTCCAGGAGGCTCAGAGAGTCCCAAAAAATGTTAGACCCATAGTGGCCTACACAAAGACACATCATAATTAAAATTACAAGGCTTAAAGTCAAGGAGAGAATCCTAAAAGCCACAAGAGAAAACCAGGTAGTTACCTACAAGGGAGCATAAATTAGACTATCACCTGATTTCTCAACAGAAACATTTCAGGCCAGAGAGAGTGGCAAGAAATATTCAAAGTGATGAAAAGTAAGGACCTAAAACCAAGGTTACTTTAACCAGCAAGGCTATCATTTAAAATTGAAGAAGAAATAAGGAACTTCCCAGACAAGAAAAAGGTAAAGGAGTTTGTGATCACCAAACCAGTACTGCAACAAATGTTACAGGGCTTGCTTTAAGAAGAAGAAACAGAGAAAGAAGAAAAACAGAGGAAATAGTTTAATGATCAAATGGTACTAAATACATATCTATCAATAATTACCTTAAATGTAAATGGCTTAAATGCTCCAACCAAAAGACATAGGTTAGCTGAATGGATAAGAAAACAAGACCCATATATAGGATGCCTCCAAGAAACCCACCTCAGATCAAAAGATACATACAGACTGAAAATAAAAAGATGGAAAAAGATATTTTATGCAAATGCAAAGGGAAAAATCTGGGGTAGCAATAGTTATATCCAACAAAATAAACTTTAAAACCAAGGCTATACTAAGAAACAAAGGAGGACACTACATAATGATAAAGAGAATAATCCAACAACAGGACATAACGCTAGTAAACACTTATGCACCCAACATAGGAGCACCTAAATATGTTAAACAAATCCTGATGGACATAAAGAGAAAGACTGACAGAAATAGAGTCATAGTCAGGGAATTTTACCACACAATTGACTTCAATGGATAGATCTTCCAGGCAGAAAATCAAGGACACAGCAGCCTTAAATGACACTCTAAATCAAATACATTTAATTGATATCTTCAGAGCATTTCACTCCAAAGCAGCAGAATATACATACTTTTCAGGAGCACATGGAATGTTTTCTATGATAGACCACATGTTAAGACACAATACAAATCTTAATACATTCAAAAAGCTTGACACCATATAAAGCATCTTCTCTGACCACAATGCTATGACACTAGAAATCAATCACAAGAACACTGAAAAACATGCAAAGATATGGAAGCTAAGTAACATGTTATTAAACAATGAATGGGTCAACAATGAGATCAAAGAATAAATCAAAAGATACCTTGAAACAAGTAAAAGAACACAGCAACCCAAAATTTGTGTGACACACAGAAAGCAATCCTAAGAAGGAAATTCATAGCATTACAGGCCTATCTCAAAAAACAGAAAAAACTCAAATTAATGATCTAACTTTACACTTAAAGGAATTTGAAAAAGAACAAAAACCAAAGCCCAAAGTGAGTAGAAAGAATTAAATAATAAAGATCCGGGCAGAAATAAATGAAAGATAATCTAAAGAAACAATACAAAAGATCAATAAATCCAAGACCTGATTCTTTCAAAAGAAAAACAAGACCGACAAACCATTAACCAGACTCTCCAAGAAAAAAGAGAGGACTCAAATAAATAAAATCAGAAATGACAGTGGAGAAATAACAACTGACACCAAAGAAATACAAAGGATTGTAAGAAAATATTATTAACAACTATATGCCAACAAACTGGACAACCTGGACAAAATGGATAAATTCCTAGAAACATACAATTTTCCAAAACTAAATCAGGAAGAATCAGAGAATCTGAATAGGCAGATTACACATAGTGAAATTGAAGCAGTATCAAAACACTCCCAAAAACAAAAGCCCTGGACCAGATGGCTTCACAGGTAAATTTTACCAAACATTCCAAGAAGAACTAACACCTCTCCTTCTCAAACTAGTTCAAAAAATTCAAGAGAAGGGAAGACTCCCAAGCTTATTTTACAAGGCCAGCATTATCCTAATTCCAAAACCAGATAAAGACTACAAAAAAAGAAAATTAGCCCTAGCTGGTGTGGCACAGTGGATTGAGGGCCAGCTGGTAAACCAAAGGCTAGCCAGTTGAATTTCCAGTGTACATGCCTGGGCACATGCCTGGCTTGCAGGCCAGGTCCCCAGCAGGGAGCATGCGAAATGCAACCACACATGGATGTTTCTCTCCCTCTCTTTCTCCCTCCATTCCTTTCTCTAAAAATAAATTTAAAAATCTTTAAAAAAAATAATAAATACACAAACACTAATGAAATCTGATGAGCAAAAAAAAGGTTTAAAAAAAGAAAATTATAGGCCAATATCACTGATGAATATAGATGTTAAAATCCTCAACAAAATATTAGAAAACTGAATACAGCAATGATCAGAAAGATCATACATCATGATACATTGTGATCAAGTGAAATTTATTCCAAGAATGCAAGGTTGGTACAACAGCCACAAATAAATAAGTGCAATTCATCACATAAACAAAATGAAGGATAAAAACCACATGAACATATCAATAGATGCAGCAAAAACATCTGATAAAATCCAGCACCCATTTTTGATAAAAACTCTCAGCAAAGTGGGAATAGAGAGGACATACCTAAACATAGAAATGGCCAGGTATGACAAACCCACTGCCAGCATCATACTCAACAGGCAAAATCAGCAGCATCCCCCTTAAGACTGGGAACAAGACAGGGATGTCTGCTTTCATAGCTTTTATTCAACACAGTACTGGAAGTCCTAGCCATAGCAATCGCAGCAAGAAAAAGAAATAAAAGGCATCCAAATTGGAAAGGAAGATGTAAAACTCTTTATTTGCAGATGTCACAATACTGTACATAGAGAACCTCAAAGATTCCACCAAGAAACTACTAGAACTGTTAAAAGTATTCAGCAAAGTAACATTATACAAAATTATCCAGAAATCTGTTGAATTTTTATATGCTAATAATGAACTAACAGAAAGGGAAATTAAGGAAAAACCCTATTTACAATTGCTTCAAAAAGAATAAAATACCTGGGAATAAACCTAAACAAAGATGTAAAAGACCTATACTCTGAAAATTATAAAACACTGAAGAAAGAAAATGAAGAAAATACAAGTAAATGGAAGTACATACCGTGTTCATGGATAGGAAGGATTAACATCATTAAAATGTCCATACTACCCAAAGCAATCTATAGATTCAATGCAATTCCTATCAAGATTCCAATGATGCCCTCGGCAGTGTTGCTCATTGGATTGAGTGCCAGCCTGCCAACCAAAGGGTTGCTGGTTCGATTCCCAGTCAGGGAACATGCCTGAGTTGCAGACCAGGTCCCCAGTAGGGGTGCACACAAGAGGCAATGAAACATTGATGTTTCTCTCCCTCTCTTTCTCCCTCTTGTCTCCTCTTTCTAAAAATAAATAAAATCTAAAAAAAAATTCCAATGATGTATTCTACAAAACTAGAACAAATATTTCAAAAAATTTATATGGAACCACAAAAGTCCCCTATGAGGGATTAAGAAAGAACAAAGTTGGAGGAATCATGCTGTCTAATATGAAACTGTACTATAAGGCCGTTAGTAATCAAAACAGCCTGGTACTTGCATAAAAACAGATGCATAGATCAATGGAACAGAATAGAGAGCCCAAAAGTAAACCCACACCTTTATAGTCAATTAATATTTGACAGAGGAAGCAAGCACATATTATGAGCTAAAGATAGTCTATTCAATAGATGGTGTTGGGAAAATTGGACAGATATGGGCAGAAAAATGAAAGTAGACCACCTTCTTACACCACACACAAGAATAAATTCAAAGTAGATAAAATACTTAAATGTTAGACCCAAATAAATAAAAATCTTCAAAGAAAACATAGGCAGCAAAATCTCAGACATTACTCATAGCAATATTTTATTGAATAAATCTCCCCATGCAATCATCAAACTGAAAAGTTTTTGCACAGAAAAGGACATCAACAAAATAAAAATATAACCCATAAGATGGGAGAGCCTATTCGCCAATATGTCTGATAAGGGGTTAATATCCAAAATTTATAAAGAACTTACAAAACTCAACCTCAAAAAAATAAGCCAAATAACCCAATTTAAAAATGGGCAAAGGAGCTGAATAGTCAGTTCTCCAAAGAGGACATACAGATGGCCTATAGACATATGAAACAATGCTCAACATCATTAATCATCAGAGAAATGCAAATTAAAACCACAATGAGATATTGCCTCACATCTATCAGAATGGCTATCATCAATAAATCAACAAACTGGTTAGTGCTGGGGAGGTTGTGAAGAAAGGGAGACCCTTTTGCATTATTGGTGGGAATGCAAATTGGTGCAGCCACTGTAGAAAGCAGTACGGAGACACCTCAAAAAATTAAAATGGGATCTGCCTTTTGACCCAGCTATCCCACTTCTGGGAATATATCCAAAGGAACCCAAAATACTAATTAGAACATAAGTACCACTATGTTCATTGTAGCATTATTTGCAAATGCCAAGATATGGAAGCAGCTCAAGTGTCCATCTGTAGATAAGTGCGTAAAACAACTATGGGACATTTACATAATGGAATACTACTCGGCCATTAAAAAGAAGAAAAATTTACCCTTTGTGACAGTATGGATGGACCTGGAGAACATTATGCTTAGTGAAATAAGCCAGTCAGAAAAAGATAAATTCCATATGATTTCACTCATATGTGGAATCTAATAAACAAACTGAACAAGCAAAATAGAGACAGACTCATAGATAGAGAGCATAGTGACAGCTAAGGGGGGAGGGTGGGGGTTGGAGCAATTGAGCAAAAAGGAAAAAGGACCCAGGGATGTGGACAACAGTGTGGTGATTGCTGAGGGGAAGGGGTGGGGAGGAGAGTATAAGAGGACTAAATGGTAATGGCAAAACAATAAAAATAAATAAATAATATTTTTTAAAAGTTACCAAATTGATTGGAAATGGATCATTGATTGTTAAAGATCTAAAAGTTAAAATGCTTGACATAATAAAGACTGTAAAAACATATTATAAATGTTAGTAGTAGGTATCTCTCAGTATGATGTTTTTATTAGTATGTATGCATTTTACAGTCAGAAATTGCAATAAATGTTCTTTGAAAAGATAAATTATCAACATAGTGGAATTCTAGACACAAAATGATACAAAGCAATAGTGAAGTTAAAATAGTTAAACAAGCTATTGCTCAAACATGAATGTGAACTTTCTAACTTAACTTTTAAGTGTGTGCGCGTTAGAGCTGTAATGGGAGTCTGAAACAAAAAATATACAGGATGCAGGAGACAATTTTAGAGCATGAGGAGGAAAGGTTTAGTAGATAAGTTCAAGTCCAGAGGATTTCTTTGGTCAATAGGCTCAAATAATAATTTTTTTACACTCAGAAGTTTGACCTTTGTCATTAACTATTGTGATATAATAAAGAATATATCAATCTTTATCCCTATTCCTGGCACAGTGCTTCAAAAATCCTTGGAATTTCCTAATAGGAGTATTTTTTGTTATACTTAAGGAGTCTTTCATATATGTAGTTTATGATAACAAAGTAATTCATGGTGGGTCTCCTACATAACTTCAGAATGGGACTTGTCACTAGAAAGACCAAGCATAGGATTAAAGGGTCGGAACTTTTAGCCCCATCGCACCCCACTTCTAGGGAGGGGAGGGGAGGGGAGGCATAGGTTGGGTTTAGTCATGTGACCAATGATTTAATCTATCATACTACATAATGAAATCTTGATAAAAACCCTGAGGCTCAGTAGAGCTTCCAGGTTATGGAACAAATTGATGTTCTTGGAAGGGGATTGCCCTGATTCCATGAGAAGAGGTCATAGAAGCTCTATGGCATCCATTCCCCCAGACCTTGTCCTATTCATCTCTTCCATTTGGCTGTTTCTGAGTTGTATCCTCTATAATAAAACTTTTATCATAACTTTTATTACCACTTTCAATGAGTTCTGTCAGTCATTCTCGTGAATTACTGAACCTGAAGAAACAGTTGTGGGAACCCCTAAATTTTTACCTGGCCAGGCAGAAGTGTGGGTGGCTTGGGAACATCCAGGACTTGTGACTGGTATCTGAAATGGGAAAAGCCTTGTAGGACTGTGCCCCACCACTTATAGGACCTGGGCCAACTCCACCTCATTAGTGTCAGAATTGAATTTCCACCTCATTAGTAACAGAATTGAATTGAATCTAATTGAGTTGTAGAATACCCAGTTACTGTCAGTGAATTGTTGTCAGAATATAACTATCATCTGCATGTACAAAGGAAAAACAGTTCTCCCGTATGTTTAAGAAGGATTGTTTTAGTTACGGTGATGCTAGCAACTAAAGAGATAAACCCCATAATATCAGTGGGTGAATGTAGTAGAAATTTATTTCTTGATTGTATGAAGTCCAAAATGTATATTCCTGATTGAGTGGCCTTCCACATGGTCACTCAAGGACCCAGACTACTTCCATCTTGGATCTCCACCTCTTCCTGGACCTCAGCCTCCATACCCATCCAACAAAAAGGAAATGAGCATGGGAATTATACATGAGAAGTGTTGGTAGACCAGTCCTGAAAGTGGCACACTCACTCCCATTCACTTTTCATTGCTTAGAACTTGGGTCACCTCTCACTACAAAGAATCATGGAATGTGCACTCTAGCTGTGAGCACAAGAAGAAGAAATATATTTGATGAACAAGCCAGTCTCTCTACCACAAAGATATAAAATAATTTCTTTATTCCTGAAAGCATTAATCACATCATCTAGATTTTAACCTGATTAACCTCAGTAGCCAAGAAAGACAGCTATAATGAAATTCTTCATTTCCAAGTGCCATGCTCACATATTTCAGAATGTATCAGAACTACAGTTATTCAGCTCAGTGCAAGAAAGAGTTCTTCAGCCTGTATCCAGACCTATGGTAAGCAAAGGGGGTACAAAGTTGACTAAACTTATTAGTCCTGCCCTGGAAGACTTACCTTCCAGTAGAGAAACTTACAGACCAATGGAACTTTCCATGTAGTTTTCGTACATTTAAACTGTGTACGATCAATGTAGACATAAACTCCTTAGCAAGTAAAAGGATTGTTCAAAAGTAGAAATGCTTTAAAAATACTATATCAATAGTACATTAAAATGAGCACATTATTCAAAGCAGATGGACATATTCATGGATGAATGGATGGATGTTCTGGTATATAATTTCAGAAAAAATTATTTTAATTGATATCATAAAGCACATGACACAAGATTCAGAAAAGTGTGACTGACCTAAGGAAAAAAGGAGGGGAGCCACTTTTTAAAAACAACTAAATTCTTAGCTTTCAGAACTAATACAGGCACTGAATGTATTTGTTTATAAGTCAATTATTTGAAATTCAGTACATTTTTCCTTAGAAGCATTGTCATAAAAGTTTGTTTAGATTCCCAAGCAAAAGCAGAGCTCTCTATTTAACTCATAATATATCTGAAGGGCTGCGCTGCAGTAAGAGTCCTATTTCAACTGTAACTGAGCACTATCATTATTTCCATAAGAAAATGAATCTGGTCTTCAACTCAGAAAACTGCTCCCACCATTCTAGCCAAGAGAATGTTACCGAAGAAAAGGACCCGTGGGGGAGGGTGATGCCCAGATGCTATTACCGAAACAACGACACCCTCCTTCCCCGATCCCTCAGTGGTGGGTCCTTTGCCTGTCGCCCTTGGAATTATGGCTCTGAATGGCAAAGTTAGGTGAAAAGGAAAGGAGCTATTTATTCAAAAGTTATACAGGTTTGATTAATGGCTAAATGTCTCTCTTAAACCTCAAAATCCCTTTAAAACAATCACCAGCACTCACACCTTTCTGCCTTACCCTCCTTTGGCCAGTTAGGCCAGTCAGGCCAGTCAGGGGTACCATCCTTCAGAAGAAAAAGAAAAGAAGTCCGGGGCTCAGTTAGGCAGGCCTCTCGTGGGTCTCAGCACCATCCACTGCTTCGGGGCAATCTCCAGCTCTTAATCCATAACCATGTGGCACCTTCTCATGGCCCACTATCAAGAGTCCTTTCTCCCCTCTTTCTTCCTGCGTGGTCTTCACACTGTTCCCCAGAGTCTGTGTCCATTGTTCTCTCCTGCAGGCCCCTGTCTCTCCTCTTTCTCCCCCCAAACCTTCCTGATTAGCTTTCGTGATAGGCAAAATAACCCTTTTTGCAAATGAGGAATGAAACTATCCTGTTATTGACATGCAAAATGACTCTCAATGGCCCTGCTCAAGGCTCGATCCCCCATGGCGGCCCGCCCTGGGGTGGGAAGAATATATTTTTCTTGGACACCCCAATCTCTGGACCCCATTACAAATAAAAATTGGGGGGGCCCTGAATATGCCCCATTACAAGAAGAGCAGATGAAGAGGGGACGACATTGTAGTCCAGTTACAGCTGAAGCAGCAGTAGATTCCTTAAGATACCAGAATTCAGCATGGAAGAAAGAGGTGAAGTTTCTAGCATAGAGGAAGTTGCAAGAGATAGATGTTTCTGGGCTTCTGTAGCTAGTTAACATTCATAGTTCCAGTTCCTTTTGAAAACCCAGTTCACATTCTTACACAGCAAGAATGAAAAACAGCTCTTCAGTTCACCCAGTCCCCATCCTCCCTATAATCTTACTCTTATTCACTGTAATTACATAAGTTTCCTGTCCAGCACAGTCAGTAGAATTAACTGCTACAGAGAGCTAAAACAAGATTAGAAATGGAAAGTCCTAAATTTACAGAAATGGGGAATAAAATTGAAGGACTTTGTGCCTAACACGTACCTGTTTTCTCTGTAGAGTTTTAGGTTCATTTCATCTGTTGAAAGGAGAGAAGAGCTGGGAAAGATAGATTGGCATGGACAGTGCAGGGCAGCTTAAGTTAGAGGCCATTATCATCTTTGACACCGTCCCTAAGGTTGTATCACTTTTTTCAGCAGAGATAAATAGATTGGGTATCAAAAAGGAAAGCCCAGAAATATCTCAGTAGATTTTTCAAAAGAAGGTACTTCTTGGAAAACCATTTTCAAAAATGTCCAAATTGTAGCGAAAGGGACAACTATATCTGAAAGGTAAAGAAAAGTATATAGAAAGTTTTTCTTCACACCCATCATCAGGTGGTCTATATGGGTCAACCTTCAATTCAGAGTTTCTTCTATCAGATTTTTAATCTTCTCAGGCAACTTGAACCAATATTTGACGGAACATGACAGACCCAAGGAAATAAAATGAAGTTATATTTGTTTAATGAACTATTATATCGGGATGACAGGCTAAAAGAATTTGAGTGAAAAATGCTTCATTGGGGATTGTTTAAATCCTCTGGCAGTTTCATGTGACTAACATTTCTTGAGAAAAATTGCTGAGCAAAAATGATCAAAGGTTCCCTTTCAGATTTTTTCAGAAAAAAATGAATATGACACAGAATTATTATGACTAAAGACGTTGAAGAAAGGGTGGATTACTCAAAGGATCTAGATAAAATTTATGATCAAATCAAGTGGCTCTCTTGAAAAAAATGAGTCAACTTTGTAAATGATCAATTTTAAATATTTTAATTCTCTTTACATTCTTATATATTTTATACATGGTAAAGAATAAATACAACATTTAAATAAATTATAAGGCATAAGGATACAATAAAAGTCATGAAGTCACTACTTAAGCACTATAACATTTTAAGTAACTTGCATCTCTATTTATGTATTCTTCCCTACCCAATCCTATCTCCCTACCAAATGTGTTTACTGTCCTAAAGTTTTTGTTCATCATTCCATTCCTTTTTTATAATTTCACAAATTATGTAAGTATACTTAAATACTGTTATTCAGTTTCTTTGTTTTCAGTACTAAAAATCTGTGTGTAGCTGCATGTAAACTTTTAAGTTTTTTTTTCACTTAAGATTAGATTAAGCTTCCAAGAAATTTGTTTTTTTCTTAATATTTTTATTGCTCAACTACATTTGTTTCTATTCTCCTGCCACCACTTTCCCCTGCCCCACCCACCCCCACCTCCCATCCTCAAACCTTCCCCACATTGGCTTTGTCCATGGGTCCTTTATACATGTTCCTTGACTTGACCCTTCCCTTCTTTTCCCCATTACCACCCCTCTGGTTACTGTCAGTTGTTTTTTCTTTCAATGTTGCTGATTATATTTTTCTTCCTTGTTAGTTTTGTTGATTAGCTTTCCCTATTAGGTGAGATCATATGATATTTGTCTTTCACCCCCTGGCTTATTTCACTTAGCATAATGTTCTCCAGTTCTATCCACGGTGTCATGAAGGGTAGTAGCTCTTTCTGCTGCATAGTCTATTGTGTAAAAATACCATAGTTTTCTGATCCATTTATTTATTGATGCTTCCAGCACTTTGCTATTGTAAATTGTGCTGCTGTGTACATTAGGGAGCATAGGTTCTTTTGAATTGGTGTTTTGTGATTATTAGGGTATAATCCCAGCAGTGGAATTGTTGGGGAAAAAAGGCAGTTCCATTTTTAGCTTTTGGAGGCAATTCCATACTGTTTTCCACAGTGGCTGCATGAGTCTGCATTCCCACCAACAGTGCACTAGGGTTTCCTTTTCTCCACAGCCTCACCAGCACTTGTTGTTTGTTGATTTGTTCATGATGGCCATTCTGACCAGTGTGAAGTGTTATCTCATTATGGTTTTAATTTGCATCTCCCTGATGACTAGTGATGCTGAACATCCTTTCATATGTCTCTGAGCACTGTGTATGTCCTTGGGGAAGTGCTTGTTCAGGTCCTTTGACCATTTTTTAGTTGGAATGTTTGTCTTCCTGGAGTGCAGTTGTGTGAGTTCTTTATATATTTTGGAGATCAAACCCTTGTCCGAGGTATCATTGGCAAATATATTTTTCCATATGGTTGGCTCCCTTTTCAATTTGTCGGTGTTTTCTTTAGCTCTATAGAGCTTCTTATTTTGATGAAGTCCCATTTGTTTATTCTCTCCTTTATGACCCTTGCTCTAGGGGACATATCAGTGAAAATATTGCTGCAAGGAATATATGAGAGTTTCTTGCCTGTGTTCTCCTCTAGGACTCTATGATTTCATGGTTTATATTTAAGTCTTTTATCCATCTTGAGTTTATTTTTTTTTGTATGGTGTAAGTTAGTGGTCGAATTTCAATTTTTTGCATGTAGCTGTCCAGCTCTCCCAATACCATTTGTTGAAGAGGCCATTTTGACTCCATTTTATGCTTCTGCCCCCTTTCTCAAATATTAATTGATCATAGAGACATGGGTTTATTTCTGAGCTCTCTACTCTGTTCCATTGATCTATATGTCTGTTCTCATGCCATTACCAGACTATTTTGATGACAGTGGCATTGTAATATAGTTTGATGTCAGGTATTGTGATCCCTCCTACTTTGTTCTTCTTTCTCAAAATTGCTGCAGCTATTCGGGGTTGTTTATTGTTCCATATAAATTTTAGAAATTTTCTATATCTGTGAAATACATCATCAGTATTTTAATAGGAATTGAGTTGAATCTATAGATTGCTTTGGGTAGTATAGGCATTTTGATGGTGTTAATTCTTACAATCCATGAACATGGTATATGCTTCCATTTATTTGTGCCTTTCTTCTTTCTTTCTTCAGTGTTGTGTAGTTTTCTGAGTACAGGGCTTTTACCTCTTTGGTTAAGATTATTCCAAGGTACTTTATTTTCTTTGTTGCAATAGCAAATGGAATTTTTTTCTGATTTCTGATTCTGATATTTCATTGTTGCTGTACAAAAATTCCTTTGATTTCTGAATATTGACTTTGTATCCCACTATTTTGCCAGAATCACTATTTAGTTCCAGTAGTTTTTTGGTGGAGTCTATGGGGTTTTCTATGTACACTATCATGTCATCTGCAAACAATGATAGTTTTACTTCCTCCTTTCCAACTTAGATGGCTTTTATTTCCTTTCCTTGCCTGATCACTGTGGCTAGGACTTCCAATGCTATGTTGAATAGAAGTGGTGAAAGTGGAAAACCTTAACTTGTTCCTGATCTTAGTGGGAAATTTTTCAATTTTTGCCCATTGACTATGATATTGGCTGTAGGTTTTTCATATATGGTGTTTATTATGTTGAGGTAGATCCCCTTTACTCCCACTTTGCTGAGTGTTTTTATCATAAATGGATGCTGTACCTTTTCATATGCTTGTTCTGCATCTATTGATATAATCATGTGATTTTTGTCTTTCCTTTTGTTAATGTGATACATTATGTTTATTGATTTGTGAACATTGTACCATCGTTGCATCCCAGGGATGAGTCCCACTTGACCATGGTGTGTGATCTTTTTAATGTATTCCTAGATGCAGTTTGCAAATATTTTGTTGAGTATTTTAGTGTCTATGTTCATCAGTGATACTGGCCTGTAGTTTTTCTTCTTTGTTGTGTCTTTATCTGGTTTTGAGATTAGGATGATGCTGGGCTCTTGACAAGAGTTTGGGAGTCTTCCTTCTTCTTGGATTTTTTGGAATAGTCTGAAAAGGACAGGGTTTAGCTCTTCCTTAAATGTTTTGTAAAATTCTCTTGTGAAACTGTCCAATCCAGGGCTCTTGTGTGCCAGGAGTTTTTTGATGACTGCTTCAATTTCACCAGCTGTTATTGATCTCTTCTAGCTTTCTCCTTATTCTTCATTCAGTGTTGGAAGGTTATATTTTTCAAGAAATATGTCCATTTCATTGAGGTTTTCAAATTTCTTAGCATATAGTTGTTCACAGTAATTTCTTATAATCTTTTCTTTTTCTGTGGTATCAGTTGTAATTCCTCCTCTTTCAGTTCTGATATTATTTAATTGGGTCTTCTCCCCCTTTTTCTTGATGAGTCTGCTTAAAGTCTTGTCGACTTTGTTTATCTTTTCAAAGAATCAACTCCTGGATTTGTTGATCCTTTGAATTGTTCTTTTAGTCTCTGTGTCGTTCAGTTCTGCTCTGATCTTAATTATTTCCTTCCTCCTACTCTCTCTTGGCTGTTTGTTGTTGTTTCTCCAGTTCTTGAAGCTGGAGGGTTAGGTCTTTTATTTGAAATGTTTCTATCTTTCTTAGGTAAGCCTGTATTGCTATGAACTTCCTTCTCAGGACTGCCTTTGCTGTGTCTCATTGGTTTTGGATGGTTGTGCATTCATTTTCATTTGTTTCCAGAAATTTTCTGATTTCTTGTCTGATTTCATTATTCACCCATTCATTGTTTAATAGCATGGTATTCAGTCTCCATGAGTTTGATGTTTGCGAGTTTTTTCCTTGAGGTTGGTTTCTAGTTTCAAGCCCTTGTGGTCCAAAAAAATGCTTGTTATGATTTCAATTTTCTTGAATTTGTGGAGGCAGGTTTTGTGTCATATCATGCGGTCTATCTTTGAAGAAGTTCCATGCACATTTGAAAATAATGTGTATTTTGCTTCTTTGATATGAAAGGTTCCATATATGTCAGTTAAGTCCATTTGATCTAATGCATCATTCAGTTCCACAATACCCTTGTTGATATTTTCTTTGGAAGATCTATCCATTGTTGACAGTAGAGTGTTAAATTCCCCTACTATCAGTGTGTTGCTGTGTATATCTTTCCTGAAGTCCTCCAAGATTTTTCCATATATGTTTGGGTGCTCCTATGTTGGGCGCATATAGGTTTACAATGTTTATGTGTTCTTGATGGATTTTTCCTTTGATTACTATAAAGTGCCTTTCTGGGTCTCCTTCTATGGCATTTGTTTTGAAATATATTTTGTCTGATATAAGTATTGCTACCACAACTTTTTTTTTCCTGTCCACTTGCTTCGAATTTTCTTTTTTTGCACCTCTTTACTTTCAGTCTGTGTAGGTCCTTTTTTCTGAGGTGGGTCTCTTGTAGGCAGCATATATGTTGGTCATGTTTTCTAATCCATTCAGCTACCCATGTCTTTGATTGGGGCATTTAATCCATTTACATTTAAAGTTATTATTGATAGGTACTTATTCATTTTTTCCTTTGTACCTGTGTTTCTCCCTTTCTCACTCTTTTTCTTCCTCTTCTTAAAGCACTCCCTGTAGCATATCTTGCAATGCTGGTTTTTTGCAGGTGCATTCTTTTAGCCTTCTTTGGTCTGGGAAACCCCTTATTTTGCCTTCCATTTTAATTGAGAGCCTTACTGGGTAGAGTAGTCTTGATTTCAGGCCTTTAGTTTAAATACTTGGAATGTTTTTTGCCATTCCATTTTGGCTTGTAGTGTTTCTGTTGAGAAGTCAGCTGCTATCCATATAGAGGCTCCCTTGTATGTTACTACCTCTTTCTCCTTGCTTCATTTAGGATTCTTTGTTTGGCTTTGATGTTTGCCATTTTAATGATGATGTGTCCTGGAGTGGGCCTCCCTGGGTTCCTCTTGAATGGGACCTTTCTGGACAGGTGTGAGATTTTCTTTCCTCCAATTAGGGAAGTTTTCCATCATGACTTTTTCGAGCAGGTTCTCTGTCCTTTGCTCCTCTTCTTCTTCTTCTAGTAACCCTTTTGTATGGATATTATTACGTTTCAGGCTGTCCTGCAGTTCCCTAAATGCCTCTTCATTCTTTTTGAGTCTTTTTCCATTTCTTGCTCTTTCTGGGAGCTTTTTTCTATCTTGTCCTCCAGCTCACTGATTTGATCCTCTGGTACATCTAGCCTGTTTTTGATCTTTCTACTGTTCTTCATTTCAGAAATTGTATTCTTCATTTCCTCTTGTCTCTTATTGATAGTTTCTATGTCCTTTTTCATGCTGATATAGTTTGCAGTAAGTTCTTCATAGTTTCCCTGTAGTTTTTGGTAATTCCCTCTGATCTGACTGAGCTCATTTTCCCTCCTTAGAACCATTGTTTTGAATTCAGTATCTGATAGTTTACTTTCCTCTGTTTCATGTAGTTCTCTTTCTGGGGATTCCTCCTTTCCTTTCAACTGGGGTGTGTTTTTTGTCTTGCCATTATTTGTGACACTCTTTTTTTTTATTTTTATTTTTTAGGATTTTATTTATTTATTTGTAGAGAGAAGTTGAGAGAAAGAAAGAGAGAAAGAGCAACATCAATGTGTGGCTGCATTTCTCACACCTCCTGCTGGGGACCTGGCCTGCAAGCCAGGCATGTGCCCTACCCTGGGAATCGAACTGGCAACCCTTTAGTTCACAGGCCAGCCCTGAATCCTCTGAGCCACACCAGCTAGGGCTTGACTCTTCTTTTCTGCTTCTGCTTTTTAAGCAGATCTGTGTTGACTTCCTGACTTTGTGGCATGAACTTCTATGGTAGTACACAGAATTTTTTTTCTTTCTGGGTCTGCCTCTGATGATGTCAAATGTTGACCCTGTCTGACCTTAGGCAGTCTGTTTGAGAATTCCAAGAATCTACTGTCTGTAGCTGTCTCCTTCAGCTGTTAATCTAGTCACTCTGCACTCAGTAGTCAGGCTTAGGCACCACAAGGTGGGGAAGAGTCCCTTCTGGGGGCAAGGTTATTGGGTCCTCTCACACTGCTACCACTCAGGTGGAGTGGTCTGCCTGAACAGGATGGCTGCTTCCATATGAGGGAGGAGCCAGCACCAGGATCCCACCAGCTCCTTTCTCAGTTCTCTCCCCAAAGCTTCCTTCTCCGGTCTCTCCTCAGGCATCTCTAGCCCACTCTGCCCCTGCCTTTGCCAGAGCACAGGGTAAGTGCCTGCAAATAAAAATTTATATCTTGGCCCTTTAAAAGGCTCTTTGCATCTCACAGCTCACAGACTCACAGCTTCCCGTGTCTGGCAGAGACAAACCCTGCCGCTTTTCACAGCTGTTTGTTAATCTGTGTACTTTTTGGGCTCTGATTTGAGGCTGGAGATCTCAGCTTACCATTTAGACCCCATTCTTCTCAGGGGGATCCAACTGGTCATTTAAATCTGGCATTGCCATCCATGGGCACCCAGCCCACCTTCTTGAGTCTCTACTGCACTCCTTACCTGTCAGGTTGTGCTAAAGGTGATTCTTCTGTCTGCCCAAGGTCATAAGGTTCCTCCCTCACTATTGTTCAGTTGTTTGTTCCAGGTGATTTCTCCATAATTTGGTTGTAATTCTAGATTAGTCCTGGGAGTAGGTCAGTGTGACTTCCATTCACTCCTCTGCCATCTTGCCTGCTGTTCCGAGATTTGTTATTAATGTGATAGATAGTTCATTCATTTTCACTGTTGTATTATATTCCCTATTATATACATATAACACACCTTAATCCATCCTTCTATGAATAAACATTTGGATGTTTAGAGGGGTTTTTCATGTGTGTATATACCCTGGAGTACCTAGAAAAGATTTTATTTAGAGCATTTACATAAATGGAACTGTTTGCTCATAGGTTAAGCAAATGCTTAATTTCACAATATAAGTGGAAATTTTTTTCAAGAATTGTTGCAACAGTTTTCAGTGTTCCAGCAATATATGAGTTCCCATCTAATCTTCTCCCGCATTTGGTATTGTCAGGCTGCATTATTTTTACAAATATAGTGGGTATAAATCATGTTTCATATTAACTGACGAAATAACATGGGTGCATCTCAAAAACCATTATACTAAGTGAAAGAAGTCAAACACAAAAGATTAAATGCTTCATGACTTCATTTACATGAAATGCTAGAAGAGTCAAATCTATAGTGCTGGGAAACAGATCAGTGGTTGCCTGGGGACAGGGGAGGGGGTCAATTGCAAAAGGACATTAAGAAACTTTTTAGGATGATGGAACTGTGTTGTGTCTTGATTGTGGTTAATGTTAAATGAGTGAATGTAATTACCAGAGTTATCAGAGTATACATTTAAAAGGAATGAATTATATTGTGTGTAAAGTATACCTTGTATTAATCTGCTTAGGCTGTCATAACAAAATACTGCAAGACTGGGTGACTCAAATAATGGAAACGTATTTTCTCACAGTTCTGAAGACTAGTAGTCTAATGTCATGCTGCCATTAGGGTTGGCTTCTGGTGAAACCTCACTTCCTGACCAGTAGATGACTGCCTTCTCACTGTGTCATCACGTGGCATTTCCTCTGTTTGTGTGTGACAAGAGAGAGGGCAGGGGAGAAGTATTGCACCACGGTATTTTTTCCTCTTCTTATAAGGATGGAAGTCTTATTGATTGGGGTCTACTTTTATGACTTCATTTTTCCTTAATTATTTCCTTAAAGACCCTATCTCCACGTATAGTCACATTAAAGGGGTAGGGCTTCAACATGAGGAACACAATTCAGTCCATAACCTACCTCAATGAGAGAGAGAGAGAGAGAGAGAGAGAGAGAGGATTTTTTAAAAATTATATTTCATTTTTGTCACAATTTTTATTTTCTTGATTACTAATGAGAGTAATTGTAATAGACATGATTGGTGCCCTGCCTAGATCCCCTTTAATGGACCAGTGCATTTTTCCCCTAGATGCAGCTAGATTGGCTGCTAATGGTTCACAGCTTCACTCTTCTCCAAAAAAAAAAAAAATGCCTTTGACCAATGAGAGTCATCTCACCCCCGCCAAAAAAAAAAATCCTGGAGCACCCACTGGCTGATAAAGCAATGCAAAGACCCATTTTCTTCCCTTCGAGTGGGACAAATGTGTGTTACCATCCACACACCAGAGTTTCTCCATGGGATCAGGCTGAAACCACATCTCTGTTTAGCTCTATCTCCTGCTCTATCCTACTTCCCTAACTTTCTTACAGGTTTCTTAGAGCACTTGCTTGCTGCAAACCACTGCCTCAAGATTCTAGAGAACCCAACTTAAGACAGGGACAATATTTGTCCATTGTGTTTCTTTTTCTTTATAAAATGCTAACTAATGTCTTTTGCCCATTTTCCTAATCGGTTGTTGTCTAACTGAATTAAGAGTTCTTCATATATTTTGGATACTAAATCTTTGTTAGTTTTATGCATTGCATATATCTTTTACTAATATGTAGTTTATTTTTCATTTGCTTTTAAGCTGTCATTTGATAAACGTAAGTTCTTAATTTTAATGCAGAAAAATTTATCAATATTGTTTTCTACAGTTGTAACTTTTTATCTTGTTTAAGAAACACTTCCACACTCCGAGGTCTGAAGTATATTTTCCCATATTCCTTTTTACATTCCCCATTTTATCTACCTTGAATTGAATTCTATGTATGATGTGGAGTAAGGGTCAAATTTTATTTTTTCCATATATTCATTAATACAATGATGACCATTTATTTTTTCTTTTTTTCAATGTTACATGTCAAATTTATTCAAAAATAAAAAATAGAACTCTCTCCATTTTAAGGAAGGTCCCAGTATAATGGTAAGAAGAGTTCTCAATGATGACTATTTATTTAAGTATTTATTTATTTATTTATTTATTTATTTTATTTATTTATTTGAAATAGATTTCCAGTCAATGAAGATGATGACATGGGAGGGCCCTGAGTTTCCCACCTTCCAGGGATGAACCATGGATATAGCTACATATGAAGAAATCCAGAAACTACCTGAGTGACTCCTATACATGAATGGGAAAATATTCACATCAAAATAGGTAGGAAAGATTGAGACACACTCCTGCCATAAACCCCACCCCCAGCACAGTGCCATACAATCGACAGGGAATGTCCAACTCCTGTCTTCTCTGTGGGCAGTGAAGAATTTGGACTTCACATATAGCACTCAAACTTTTAAGAATGCCGACAGAGAAATGTCCTCCCAAAACACCTAGCTCTGAAAGCCAACAGGGCTTATGTCCACAACACCTGCAAACAAAGAAGCAATTCTTTCTTAAAAAAATAAAAGATTTTATTTATTTATTTTTAGAGAGAGGGGCAGGGAGGGGAGAGAAACATCAATGTGTGAGAGAAACATTAATCAGTTGCCTCTCACACACCCTCAAATAGGAACCTGGTCCACAGCACAAGCATGTGCCCTGACTGGGAATTGAACCAGTGACCTTTCGGTTCACAGGCTGGCACTCAGTCCACTGAGCCACACCAGCCAGAACAAAGCAATTCTTTTTTTAAAAAAATTATTTATTTATTTATTTTTAGAGAGAGGGCAAAGGGATGGAGAGAAACATCTATGTGAGAGAAACATCAATCAGTTGCTTATCCTGCAACCCAGGCATGTGTCGTGACCAGGAATCAAAGCAGCAATCTTTCGTTTTGCGGGATGATGCCAACCAACTGATCCACACTGGTCATGGCAAGAAGTAATTCTTTTTTGTTGTTGTTGTTCAAATACATTTGTCTCCACCTTCCCGCCACCACTTTCCCCTGTCCCCCTCCCCCACCTCCCTCCCTCAGTCCTTCCCCTTTGGCTTTGTCCATGAGTCCTTGTATATGTTCCTTGACTTGCCCCTTCCCTTCCCCTTTCCCCGCCCACCCCTCCCTCCTTCCCTCTTGACTCTGTTGGTTTCTTTTCTCTTTCAATGTTGCTGGTCATATTTTCCTTGTTTCTTTGTTTTGTTGGTTAGGTTCCACTTATAGGTGAGATCATATGGCATGTGTTTCACCCCCTGGCTTATTTCGCTTAGCATAATGCTCTCTAGTTCCATCCATGCTGTTGCGCAGGGTAGTAGTTCTTTTTTTCTTTCTGCTGCATAGTATTCCATTGTGTAAATGTACCATAGTTTTTTGATCCACTCATCTACTGATAAGAATTTAGGTTGCTTCCAACACTTGGCTACTGTAAATTGTGCTGCTATGAACATTGGGGTGCATAGGTTCTTTTGAATTAGTGTTTTGGGGTTCTTATGGTATGGTCCCAGCAGGGGAATCACTGGAGCAAAAGGCAGTTCCATTTTTAGCTTTTTGAGGAAATTCCACACTGTTTTCCACAATGGCTACACCAGTGTGTACAAAGCATTCACCATGGCTTATCACGGAGGGAGCAGGGAAAATCATCCATCTCTTAGTCTTTCATTGAAAGACTGCGTGCTTTATCTGCATGCTTTAAAAGCTGCTGCCCAAGGATCAGACTTATTTAACAAGAACTAGGGGCTGGCTGCAATCCTCCCCAGAGACTGAGGAAGCCACAGGACACTTCTGTCTACTCCTCCTAAGCTACTCCAAGTCACCAATATTTCCTTGAAAGGAGGTAGTACACATATCTGCACCCCATATTTTATGGCTGCTGCTTGAGGGAAAGGTCCCCGGATCATCTGGCTCTGATAGCCAAAGGAGCTTTTATTCATAAGTCCTGCAGGACTGTAGCAAACAAAGAAGCATTTCCTAACTGGCTATCTACTCAGGGCTCAATACAGAGGGAACAGGCAAAATCACCTATCTACCAGTCCTTCCCTGAAAGAGGTATATCTGCATACTTAAAAGCTACTGCTTGACAGTCAGGCTACTAATTTAGCAGGCATCTAAGTCCTAGTGCAATCTTCCCTAGGCACTGAGGAAGCCACTGAACACCTCTCATGCCATCTCCCTCCAACTGACTGCAATAATAAGACCAAGGCACCAGTATCGCCTTGGAAGGAGTTTGTACACACATTTGGTATCCCACCTTTTGTGGCAGCCACCAATAGGATGGGCCACTGAATCACCTGACTTGCATTCATGAGTCTTTTGTCAGTTTTTGTTGATACATTAGTTTATTGTGATTATTAGTATAAATAAACATGTTTATATATCTTACATTTTTATTTCCTTGTGATTTGCTTTTACTTCTCTTTTCTCCTTTAATACTTTTTCAGGATTGATTGAGTCTATTCAGTTGTTTTCCTAATTAAATTTATTGAGGTGACATTGGTTAATAAGATTATATAGATTTCAAGTGTCTGTGGATTATACATTGATTTTGTATTCAGTTGTTTTTTTATTCCATTTTATCTGATGTAGAATTTATGTGCTTTATTTTTTATTCTTTTAGTAGTTGCCTTTGAATTTTTAAGCATTATTGTTTAACTTGCAAAATGTAATGATAAATAATATCTTAATCTTCCTCTTGAACACTTTCACGTTGATTACCCTTTTTCTGACTTACATGTCATTATCCACACATTTAATAATGTCATAATTAATGTTTTATGCCACAAATTTGTTTGGACTTACATACATATATATGATTTTATTTGTTCATCATTTCTTCTTGCATCTTATACTGTCCTCATGGAGTAATTTTCCTAATTCATGAAGAACATCATTTAGAATTTCTTTTAGTGCCATTATCTTGGAGTTGAACTTCCTTAGGTTTTGTTTATTTGAAACTGTCTTTATCTTACTCTCAATTTTGAAATGTTTTCTTCTGCTAAAAGATTTCTAAATTGACAGTTATTTTCTTTGAACACTTTGAAGATATTATTCCACTGCTTTTCTTTTGCATTGTCATTGCCATTGTAATTGTATTTTATTTTATACTGTTTGGAGTTTGTTATGCTTCCTAGGTTTATGAATTTATATTTTTCACCAGGTCTGGAAAATTCACATTCATTACCCCTTCAGTTTCTCCTCTTCTCCTCTTCTCCATTTTTTCTATTCTTTCCTTCTGGGACTCAGATTAGGTGCGTATTAGACCACTTTCTCATTTTATTCTTTATTTCTTTTTACTGTTTTCAGTCTCTTTGGCTTCCTAAACCACATTCACTAGTTTTCTCTTAAGTTCTTTTTTTAATATGCTGTTTAATTTGTTATTAAGTTTTTTATTTCAACAATTACATTTTCATTTCTAAGATTTAAATTTTTTTTTCAATTCTGTCTGGTCAACCTTATGGTATCTTGTTGTGTGCTCAGATTTATTGTTTTGCCCTTTATTTATTTAAACATTTCTTACCCAATTGTTCTATGCTCAATATTTGATTATTTTAATATCTGTATTCTTGAAGGGTCCCAACACATTGTTTGTTGTTTCTGCTGATTTTCAGTTATTGTGAATTTCCTTACCATGGGTTTCATAATCTTTGATTGTGAGTTCATTGTTTCAATTTAATCAGTGGGAGTTTCATTGGCAAACTTTAAGGAAGCTTTCCTCTATTGAGTTTGCTTCTGCTTTTTCCAGAAACCAAGCGTTTACTTAAGCCTGAAGGTTTTAACTCAGTGCAGGAGTCCCTGGATCATTTTCCTTCTCATTGTCCCGAGGTTCAATAACTCAGTAGTAATGCCTCTACTGACATATACCCTCAGAGAAAATCTGCCTTTCACTGCAGCCCATTTCTCTGGTCCCAGTTCCCTGTCACTCCAGCTCCAGTTCATAATACATTGGGAGTGTTTCCTGAAGATATCCTCTTCCTTTGGTAATACAAGCAATGTCCCCAAAAGTGTATATTATGCAGAATATAGTTGTTCTGATGCAGCAGGTTTCTTTGAAACTCATATTTAGCCATAACACCAGAAGTAGAAATCCAAGTGATTAATCTTTTTCAATAGTCCTATTGAATTTGAATCAACAAATTCTGTTCATCTAACAATTACTGAATGTATACTATGTGCCAAGAAATGTTCTAGGTACTGGAGATAGAAAAATGAAACTATAAGTAAACTACTTTATTAACATCCCTCATTCAAAAAAACATTCTTTCCTTATATACTGTCATATATTTTAAATTTATTAACCTATTTGAAAACTATTAATAACAGAGTGAATATTATGTCTAAATTCAAACTCTTGTCTTTGCTAAGCTGATTCCTTTTCTATTTCTTCAATTCTTGTTCATGGTACTCCTATTCTTTACAGAAAATAAAAATTTCAAGAGAGCTCTGGCTCCTTCCTTTCCTTCCCTCCATACATCAAAGTAATCCCTGAAAACTTTCCACTAATGCTCTTCTACCAACATCTCTTCCATCTGTCCCTTCTTTTCCATTCCCATAAATTCATTGCCACAACCTAAATTCTTGAAATTTCATTCTCCCTCCTATTCCCTGACATTTTCTAGTAAGCACTTAATATTGTTGCCATACCAGTTTCCTTAAGCACAGCCCCAATCATGTCACTCATATTCACAAAATTCTTCAGTGAGTTCCCATTACCTACCTCAGTATTCTCAAATTATAATAATGTATGATATCTCTGTAAAGGGAAAAAAACCTTAAATTATTTTTATCAGTATTTTGCTTATAGAAAATATGAAAGTATCATAACTGTGTTTTAGATTCTTATATAACCATAAATTAAAGTAACTTTACAAATTAAATAAAAATAAAACTATCAAACCAATAAAGTTAAATTAACATTAATTTAATGTGATATTTTAAATATGTTTTTTACTGTGTTCTATTATAGTTGTCCCAATTTTTCCCCATTGTTCACCCCTGCCCAAAACACCCCCCGCTCCCACAGTCAGTCCCTACCCTGTTGTTCATGTGCATGGGTCATCCATACATTTCCTTGTATTCCTTGACTACACCCTTC
Organism: Pteronotus mesoamericanus; assembly: GCF_021234165.1. Taxonomy (NCBI): domain Eukaryota; kingdom Metazoa; phylum Chordata; class Mammalia; order Chiroptera; family Mormoopidae; genus Pteronotus; species Pteronotus mesoamericanus. The sequence goes on from NW_026555072.1 coordinate 8,609,889, forward strand.
CCCTTCTTTAATTAAATATTACAGAAAATAATAAGCTTAAACTAAATTATTATCTTACACATAAGTATGGCACTGAATGTTATTACATAGATTTGTTGTTGCATTGTCTTTTGGCACACCTATATTTCAGTGCACCTGTGATGACTAAATCCTCCCACTTCTCTATTCAAAGCCCTGGGACATCTTCATTATACACTGGTCATGTCATTTCACTTCAACTAAGGCAGAGACATGAGGGTCATTTTCTTTCTCCAACTGCATCTGAGTGCCTAGGGAATGCTAATAATGCAACCCAGCAGTACTATTTGATGCTATCTAATCCCTGAAGCCAATACAAATTGAAATCTTATGGCTATTCTCAGTTTAAAGGTAAACATTCAGGTCTTCCAAAATGCACTGAATTTTTTTAAGATTATCTAAATAAAAACATGAAACTTTTTCACTTCTTATAGACCTCATTTAGCCTCATTGTTTCTAAACAAAAGCTTTAAATGACATGGTATGGCTTTCCATATTCTTCTTTCCTTCTGCCCTGCCAGTCAGAAATGTTCCAGATAGATGCTATAACAACAGCTTGGGTTCTAGAGTGAAGCAGAGCTGCAGATGACCCATAATGTAGATATAAGGCAAATGAGAAATAATCCTTTGTTGTAAAAATAGTCTAAAATAAAATACACAAATCTTGTAAAATTTCTGTAGATCTCATTTTAAGAAACAGGGAGTGGGGGAGGGGCCTGGCCAGTGTGGTTCAGTTGATTGAGCATCGTCCAGCAAATTGAAAGGTTGCCAGTTTGATTCCCCATCAGGACACATGCCTTGGTTGTGGGCCAGTCCCTGGTCTGAGTGCATGTGAGAGGCAACTGATCAATGTTTTTCACAAATGTCAATATTTCTCTCTCTCTCTCCTTCCCTTCCCATCTCTCTAAAAATAAATAAATAAAATCTTTAAAAATAAAAAAAGAAATATGGTGGGGGGAGGCACTCACACTAGAGCATGTTTTAAAGGCCTTACATAATCTGCCTCAGTTAACATTTCCCAAATAGCAAATACTCCCTTTTCACTCCCCTGAACAAGTCCTATATGTTCTTACCATTGTGCTTTTGCTCATGGAATTATTTCTGCCTAGGTATTCCTTTTCCTCTCTCCTCACCTTTTCTCTCTATACACTCAAAGAATTCTTCAGTTATTCCAGTGAAGTAACTACTGCACTTTATACCTCTTAAATGACATGTATTAAACCTTTCCTTCTCATTTTACTTTTTCTCAATATATATTATATCACTTCCCAGATTCTCTGAAAGTTGCAATGAGTCTTTACATTCTTTTCTCCTTGCCAGTACCTAACACAATGTGTTGTGTATACTAAATGCTCAATAAAGAGTGGTTGAATAATTGAGTTTATTTAATCTTTATTAATAAATGTTTAACAACAATAGCATTAAGATAGGTGAAGATGACAAATCCAGATCACGCAACTTTCTTTGTAATGCAGTTACAAAACTGCTGTCCTGCAAGGACTAATTGTATTTTTGAACAGTTGTAAAACATTAGCTATGGAAAATGCCGCAAAGACAGAACTAATTTATCTGGTACTTAGTTAAAATTCCATACAACATGAGGCAAGATAGGGATTATTATAAAAGCTCATTCTTATGAATTAATTAGGTAGCCTTATCTACTTGTAGAACAAAATTAATTTAGAAATAAATGTTGCTGGAAAAGTTTTTCTAAATGTAAACATTTAAAAATACTTGTTATTAAATTTCATAAGGAGATTCAAAAATAATGCAAAAACAGTCTCCTTATGCATCAAGAGAATATTACATCAGTCACCTTTGGATGGTGGGGTGGTACAGATAAGCTGGGGAAGACAAAACCAGAGGATAGAAGAGACATTAGGGTCCAGATCCTTCAACTCTTTTCCCTCCCAGTCTTGCTTCAAAGCCTTTGACACCTCTACAGTCAATGTCATTTTAGACCCTGACTTCTAGCTGTCTTGACCTTGGTTAATGGCCAACCTGTCCTCCAATGCCCTGACCCCATTTACTGTTAACTATACACGAGTTGGAGCAGGAGCCAAAACAGAGAGTTCAGTCTTGCACTACATTTTCTAAAACATCTCACTGAAGCTAGCTGACACCCTGCTGCCTAATGTTCATCCCCATAGCCATAGCAGGAGAAAAATGTGTTAACCACTTTAGAGTCTCTGTAGATTGAGAATTGGGGAGAGGGGATCCCAAATGCTCATATTCTGGAAAAGGCCTGGGGTATAAACTGGGGACAGACAGAAGGAGACACAGTAGTTATAGGTATAGGACAATCACGTATAAAGGTAGAGAGTATTTTTATATATTTTTTATTATTTTTCAATAACAGTTAATAGTAGTAATACCATACTATTTTGTATTAGTTTCACATGTACAGCATAATGGTTGGACAATGATATACTTTACAAAGTGTTCCCCCCGATATTTGCAGAACCCACCTGGCACCATACCTAGTTATTACAATATTATGGACTATATTTCCTATGCTGTACTTTATATCCACATGACTATTTTATAAGTACCAATTAGTTCTTAATCCTTTCACCTTTTTCACCAGTCTCCCAACACCCCTCCCCTCTGGTAATCAGTCTGTTCTCCATATCTATGAGTCTATTTCTATTTTTTTAATTTATTTTGTTTTTTAGATTCTACACATAAATGAAATCATATGGCATTTGTCTTTATTTAACTAATTTCTCTTAGCATAATGCCACCTAGTTCCATTTATGTGTCACAAATGGTAAGATTTCATTCTTTTTTTTAATGGCCAAGTTATACTCTATTGTATATGTACCACCACTTTTATCCACTTGTCTATTTATGGACACTGGGGTTGCTTCCATAGCTTGGCTATTGTAAATAATGCTGCAATGAACATAGGGGTGCATACATTGTTTGAATTAGTGTTTTCGGGTTTCTCCAGGTATATATCTATAAGTGGTATCACTGGGTCATAAGGCAGTTTCATTTTTAATTTTTGAGGAATGTCCATACTGTTTTTCATGGTGGCTGCACCGATCTGCATTTCCACCAACAGTACACAAAGTTTTCCTTTTCTCTACATCCTTGCCGACATTTGCTGTTTGATGATTTACTGATGATAGCTATTCTAACAGATATGAGGTGATATCTCATTTTGGTTTATATTTGCATTTCTCTGATGATGAGTGGTATTGAGTTTCTTTTCACATGTCTATGGGCCATCTGCATGTTCTCTTTGGAGAAGTATCTATTCAGGTCTTCTGCTCACTTTTTAATTAGATTGTTGGATTTTGGAGTTTGTTTGGTTTTGTTGTTGTTGTTTTTTTTTTTTGATGTTGAGTTGAATTAGTGCTTCATAAACTTTGGATACTAATCCCTTATCAGATGTGTCATTGGAGGACACCTTTCATTCAGTGCGTTGTGTTTTCATTTTATCGATGGTTTCCTTTGCTATACAAAAAAAAATTTAGTTTGATGCAGTCCCATTTGTTTATTTTTTTTTCATTTTCCTTCTCCAAAGAGATGTGTCAGAAAAAAATATTGCTAAGAGAAATGTCAGAAATTTTACTGCCTATGTTTCCTTATTAGTTTTATAGTTTTGAGCCTTACATGTGAGAGTATCATTATATTTAGGAAGCCATTGAGGAGTGATGAAAGAGAAGGCTTGGGAGTATCATGATGAGATATTTGTTTTTGAAAGGTCATTCTGGAATAGAAAGAGGCCAAGAAGGTGCCAGGGAGATCAATTATGAGGGATTACAGTCATATGGATGATAAATGATGAGGAGAAAATTGGGACATCAGCAATGAGAACAGAGAGAAGTGAACAGATTTGAGAAATTTATTAAGATACAATTGAAGAATCAATCACTGTGTTGAGGAGGGTGTCATGTTTAAACCAAGCAGGTGTACTAGAGCCAGTGTGTTATAAGGCACTGGATTCTAGGCATGGCATGGGAATAATTTTCCTGTTAGTCAAATATGATATCATGTTAAATTGAATTTACTCCCGTGCCCTAAGAATGGATCCAGGACATTTGCTACTCAATAAAAGTCTGAAGCACTCTAACAGCCCCACTGCCAAATCACTTCAACTTCTGGCTCTTGATCCTCTTCCATTCTAGGCGTTTGATGCACAGACCTCGCCTATATTTCTGACCCATTGACTGCCCTGGCCCTTTCTCTACCTCCGTTTGGGGAGCTGAAGGTGCCGATCTGTTTAAGTCAAACAAGGACACCCCTGGAACTTGGAATGGGGTCATCTCTCCCCAACACAATTGGGTTGTAACAGGAGCAGGTACAGTTACAGGAATGGGGAATATTCCCTTACCTGCCTATTAAAATTCTACCCATTCTTCAGCTTAAGACTCAAATGCTACCGCTTTGAAGAAGTCTTCCCAGACTCCACTACCATACCCCTTAACCTTGAAGTGATTTTCCCTCTTTAATGATTTTAAAAATATTTTCTAACTTACATTTGGATACTTACATAGTCTGTATTTTATAACAGTCATTGGACTGCATGTTTTCTATCTCCTACTAAATTATAAATCCCTTGAAGTGGAGAACTGTGTCTTCCTAATCTTTCATTTATTTATTCAATAAATATTTGAATGATTGAATGAACAACAGAATGAATCTCTCCTAATTCCCCTGTGCCTTACATATAACATCAGCCCTGCTCAGTAAATCTTCCCAGAGCTATTAAAAGGCTACTTTTGGTAGTCATGAATGTTACTTCATTTTTCTGGGCTGAGAACAAAAGCACAAATAGCAAGAGAGAGACAGAGAGACAGAGACAGAGACAGAGGGAGAGAGAATGGAAATAGTAAAAAACAGAGCTTGGAAGACGGGGTTTACACTCAATTGATAGTCTCCTTTTTCACACTACTTTTTCCAGTTTTGTTTTGTTTTTGTTATAACCTAATACCTTTCTTTTCCTTTTTCTTTAATTTATTTTTACAAATACATTTGTCCCTGCCTACCCCGCACCACGTTCACCTGCCTCCTCCCTCCTTCCCTCCCTCAGCTCTTCCCCTTTGGTTTTGTCCATGAGTCCTTGCTATATGTTCCTTGACTTTCCCCTTCCATTCCTTTTCCCCGCCCCCCCTCCTTCCCTCTTGTCTCTGTTGATTTCTTTTCCTTTCAGTGTTGCTGGTCTTATTTTGCTTGAATCTTTGTATTTTTGGTTTGGTTCCACTTATAGATGAGATCATATGGTATGTGTTTCGCCCCCTGACTTATTTCGCTTAGCATAATGCTCTTCAGTACCATCCATACTGTCGAGAAGTTTAGTAGTTCTTTTTTTCTTTCTGTTACATAGTATTCCATTGTGTATATGTACCATAGATTTTTGATCCACTCATCTACTGATGGGCATTTAGGTTGCTTCCAACACTTGGCTATTATCAATTGTGCTGCTATGAACATTGGGGGGTAAAGGTTCTTTTGTATTGGCAGTTTGGTATTAGAAGGGTATAGTCTCAGCAGGGGAATCACTGGATCAAAAGGCAGTTCCATTTTCAGCTTTTAGAGGAAATTCCACACTGCTTTCCACAGTGGCTGCACCAGTCTGCATTCCCACCAAGAGTGGACTAGGGTTCCCTTTTCTCCACAGCCTCGCCAGCACCTGTTGTTTGTTGATATGTTTATGATGGCCATTCTGACCGGGGTGAGGTGGAACCTCATGGTGGTTTTGATCTGCATTTCTCTGATGGCAAGTGATGCTGAGCATCCTTTCAAATGCCCCTGGGCCCTCTGTATCTCCTCCTTGGAAAAGCGTCTGCCCAGGTCCTTAGCCCATTTTTTGATTGGATCATTTGTCTTCTTGGAGTGGAGTCGAGTGAGTTCTTTAAATATCTTGGAGATGAAACCTCTATCTGCTATATCATTAGCGAATATATTTTCCCATAGGGTTGGCTCCCTTTTCATTTTGCTGATGTTTTCTTTCGCCGTGCAGAAGCTTCTTATTTTGATGAGGTCCCACTTGATTATTCTTTCCTTTATGTCCCTTGCTTTAGGAGACATATCAGTGAAAAAATTGCTGCGTGGGATATCTGATAGTTTCCTGCCAATGTTCTCCTCTAGGACTTTGATGGTATTGCCACTTATATTTAAGTCTTTCATCCATCTTGAGTTTATTTTGGTGTATGGTGTCACCTGATGATCCAATTTCAATTTTTTGCATGTAGCTGTCCAGCTCTCCCAGCACCATTTGTTGAAGAGGCTATTATTGCTCCATTTTATGCTTCTGTCCCCTTTGTAAAATATTAGATGTCCATAGAGACTTGTGCTTATTTCTGGGCTTTCTCTCTGTTCCACTGGTCTATGGGTCTGTTCTTGTGCCAGTACCAGATTGTTTTGAGTATAATGGCTTTGTAGTAGAGTTTGATGTCCGGTATTGTGATCCCTCCTACTTTGTGTTTCTTTCTCAAAATTGCTGCTGCTATTTGGGGTCATTTATGGTTCCATATAAATTTTTGAAATGTCTGTTCTATTTCTGTGAAATATGTCATTGGCATCTTAATAGGGATTGCGTTGAATCCATAAATTGCTTTGGGTACTATGGACATTTTGATGATATTAATTCTTCCAATCCATGAGCATGGTATATGCTTCCATTTATTTGTGTCTTCCTTCATTACTTTTTTCAATGTTGTATAGTTTTCCACATACAGGTCTTTTACATCTTTGGTTAAATTTATGCTTAGGTACTTTATTTTTTTTTCTTGCTATATCGAATGGTATTTTTTCTCTAATTTCTTCTTCTTCTATTGCATTGCTGGTATACAAAAATGCCTTTGATTTCTGAATATTGACTTTGTATCCTGCTGTTTTGCCAAATTCACTTATTAGGTTGAGGAGTTTTTTGGTAGAGTCTACAGGGTTCTCTATGTACACTATCATGTCATCTGCAAACAATGATAGCTTTACTTCGTCCTTTCCTATTTGGATGCCTTTTATCTCTTTCTCTTGTCTGACCGCTGTGGCTAGGACTTCCAATATGATGTTGAAAAGAAGTGGTGAGAGCGGACATCCTTGTCATGTTCCCGATCTTAGCGGGAAAGCTTTCAGTTTTTGCCCGTTGAGCATGATATTGGCTGTAGGTTTTTCATATTAGTCCTTTATTACGTTGAGGAATGCCCCATTTATTCCCATTTCGCTGAGTGTTTTGAGCATAAATGGGTGCTGTACCTTATCGAATGCTTTTTCTGCATCTACCGAGATGATCATGTGGTTTTTGTCTTTTATTTATGTGATGTATCACGTTTACTGATTTGCGTATATTGAACCATCCCTGCATGCCTGGGATGAATCCCGCTTGATCATGGTGGGTAATCTTTTGAATGTATTGCTGGATGCGGTTTGCCAATATTTTGTTGAGGATTTTAGCATCTATGTTCATCAGCGAAATTGGCCTATAGTTTTCTTTCTTTGTAGGGTCTTTATCTGGTTTTGGGATCAGGGTGATGCTGGCCTCATAGGAAGAGTCTGGGAGTCTTCCCTCCTCTTGGATTTTTTGGAATAGTCTGAGAAGGACAGGGGTTAGCTCTTTCTTAAATGTTTTGTAAAATTCTCCTGGGAAACCGTCCGTCCCTGGGCTTTTGTGTGCCGGGAGTTTCTTGATGACTGCTTCAATTTCCCCAGCTGTTATCGGTCTGTTCAAGCTTTCTGTTTCTTCCTCCTTCAGTGTTGGAAGATTATACTTTTCTAAAAATTTGTCCATTTCATCAAGATTTTCAAATTTCTTGGCATATAAGTGTTCATAGTAGTTTCTGACGATCCTTTGTATTTCTCTGGTATCAGTTGTTATTTCTCCTCTTTCGTTTCTGATATTATTAATTTGGGTCCTCTCCCTTTTTTTCTTGATGAGTCTGCTTAAAGGCTTGTCAATTTTATTTATCTTTTCAAAGAACCAGCTTCTGGACTGGTTGACCCTCTGAATTGTTCTTTTCATCTCTATGTCGTTCAGTTCTGCTCTAATCTTGACTATTTCCTTCCTTCTACTTGCTCTGGGATTTGTTGTTGTTTCTGCAGTTCTTGAAGTTGTAGTGTGAGGTCTTTTATTTGAAATGTTTCTATCTTTTTTAGGTAAGCCTGTATTGCTATGAACTTCCCCCTCAGGACCGCCTTTGCTGTGTCCCATAGGTTTTGGACTGTTGTCTGTTCATTTTCATTTGTTTCCAGAAATTTTTTGATTTCTTCTCTTAACTCATTATTGACCCATTCATTGTCTAATAGTCTACTGTTCAGTCTCTATGAGTTGGCAAGTTTTTGAAGTTTCTCTTTGAGGTTCATTTCCAGTTTCAATCCCTTGTGGTCTGAGAAAAAGTTTGGAATTATTTCAATTTTCCTGAATTTGCTGAGGTTTGCTTTGTGTCCTACCATGTGGTCTATCTTTGAAAAACTGCCATGAGCTTTTCAAAAGAATGTGTATTTTTCTTCTTTGGGATGTAAGGTTCTACATATGTCAGTTAAGTCTCTTAAATTCAGTGTGTCATTCAGCGCCACAATATGTTTATTACTGTTTTGTTTGGAAGATCTGTCCATTTTTGACAGTGGGGTGTTGAAATCCCCTACTATCAGTGTGTTGCTGTCTATATCTTTTTGGAAGTCATCCAACAATTTCCTTATACACTTGGGGGTTCCAATATTGGGAGCATATAAGTTTACAATGTTGATGTCTTCGTGATAGATTCTTCCTTTAAGTATTATAAAGTGCCCCGCTGGGTCTCTCTTTATGACCTTTGTTTTGAAATCTACTTTGTCTGAAACAAGAATGGCCACCCCGGCCTTTTTCTCATGCCCATTTACTTGGAATATTTTTTTCCATCCTTTTACTTTCAATCTGTGTAGGTCTCTTGCTCTGAGGTCGGTCTTTGTAGGGAGCAAATGTGTGGGTTGTGTTTTCTTATCCATTCAGCTACCCTGTGTCTTTTGATTGGGGCATTTAGTCCATTCACATTGAGCGATATGACTGATAGAAACTTACTCATCTTTTCTCTTTGTACCTGTGTTCCTCTCTCTCTCATTCTTTTCCTTCATCTGCTTAAACCAGTCCCCTTAGCATATCTTGGAGTGCTGGTTTGGTAGAGATGTATTCTTTTAGTCTTGTCTTGTCTGGGAAACTCCATATTTCCCCTTGTATTTTAATGGAGAGCCTAGCTGGGTAGAGCAGCCTTGGCTGTAAGCCCTTGCTTTTCATGGCTTGGAATATTTGTTGCCATTCCCTTCTGGCTTGTAGTGTTTCTGTTGAGAAGTCAGCTCCTAGGCGTATCGGGGCCCCCTTGTATGTTACTTTCTCCTTCTCCCTTGCTGCCTTGAGGATTCTCTCTTTGTCTTTGACAGTTGCCATTTTAATGATGATGTGTCTTGGAGTGGACCCCTTTGAGTCCCTCTTGACTGGGGTCCTTTGTGCCTCCTGGATCCATGAGAGCCTTTCTCTCCTCAAATCAGGGAAATTTTCCATCATTACTTTTTCGAGGAGGTTCTCTATCCCTTACTCCTCTTCTTCTCCTTCTAGTATCCCTATTATACGATATCATTGCGTTTCAGGTTGTCCTGCATTTCCCTCAATGCCTCTTCATTCTTTTTGAGTCTTTTTTCCATTTCTTGTTCTTTCTGGGAGCTTCTTTCTACCTTGTCCTCCATCTTACTCATTCGATCCTCGGCTTCATCCAGCCTGCTTTGGATTCCTTCTACTGTGTTCTTCAATTCAGAAATGGTATTCTTTATATCCTCTTGTGTCTTCTTGATAGTTTCTATGTCCTTTTCCAGGCTGATATAGTTTGCTGTAAGATCCTGATAGTTTCTCTGCAGTTTCTCATAGTTATCTTTGATCTGGCTGAGCTCATTGATCTTCCTTAGAACCGTTGTTTTGAATTCAATATCTGATAGTTCTCTTGCCTCTATTTCATTTAGCTCTCTCTGTGGGGAGTCCCCTTTTCCGCTCATTTGTCAGGAACTTCTTTTTCTTCCCACATATCTGAGAGTCTGTTAAGTAATTTACTTATTTATTTATTTATTTATTTTTGCTTGTGCTTCAGTTCGGCCGTCTAGATTTCCTGACTTTGAGGATTAAACTTCTATGGTAGTAGGTGGGTCTTTTTATTTATTTTTTTTATTTATTTTTCCCTTTACTTTTCTTTCTTGGCCTGCCTCTGATGATGTCAGCTGTTGACCCTATATGACATTGGGTTGTTTGTTTCAGCCTTCCTGGAGGACTGTCTGTGTCTGACTCCTGCTTGGGGCAGCTCTCTGACCCCTTCAGTCAGGGCTGGGCTATATTTTGGGATCACTCTTCACTCTCATGCCAGCTCATTGAGCGCACTCCCTGGACTCCCGAGGGCTTGCCCCAGACCAGGGGTTTATTCGCGACCTCCCGTACTCATCTGGCCCCCCTGGCTGGCGAGCTCCCTGGCACTGGTCAGTTTAGGGTCTTTTATTGTGTGTTTTCCCTGCTTTTGGCTCTTTGGATGCGTTGCTTGCCCTCGCCAAATTGAGACTACGGAAATGGGAGGAAGTCAGCTCCAGGACTGTCCGGTTAAGCCTGTCTCTGGTCTTTCCTCCAGGGACTCTGGGCAGCTCTGTGACCCCTTCAGCCCGGGATCTACTAATTTTGTGAGCCGCTCTACAATCGCAGTCCGGACCGGTCAATTTATGCCTGCCCTTGCTGCTCTGTGAACTCCCTCGCAGGCCATATCGGTGCCAATCTGTGGGAGGCCTTGCCCGCCGGTGCAAGCGTTCACCAGCCTGCACACGTCACACAAATGCTCGCCAAATCTCACCGGTCACTCGGCGCCAGTGTGCATCCCAACATTGCGTGGTTTTGGTGTGTCTATGTGTGCTTTTCGGCTTTTGGCTCTTTGGGGGTGTGGCCTGTTCCCGCACAATGGAGACTACCGCAAGGAAAAGGAGTCAGGGCTCCCCGGTTCCTCCTCCCGTCCTTTGCCCAACATTTCCGTTTCAAGTCTCTCCTCAGGGTTCTCTGGGCAGTTCTGTGACCCTTTTGGCCAAGGATCCACCACCTGTGCGGACTGCGTTTCAATCGCGGGCAGTCTGGTTCGTGCGTGCCCTTCTTCTGCCTCTTTGGAGGCATGCCTTTCCAGCCCACAATGGAGACTACAGAACGGGGATGGAGTCGCGGCTCCCTGGTTCCTCCTCCCATTCTTTCCCCAATGCCTCCATCTCCAGTCTCTCCTCAAGGTTCTCCCAGCCAGTCTGCACTCAGTCCCCCAGCTCACACGCATACAAGCTGTGTGCGGAGCACACAAAAGGCAGGTTAATTGATTCCCTTACGCCTGAGCAAGATGGTAGGTGCAGAGTAGGAGATGAGTTATCACGGGGACTCCGCCAGCCACCGTCTCAGTTCTCTTCACAAAGTTTTCCTCACCAATCTTTTCCCAGGCACCAGCCCACCCTGCTGCCGCCTCTACCCAGAGATCAAGGAGGGTGACTGCCACTGCAATTTTTGCATTGACCCTTTAAATGTCTCTTTGCATCCCCAGCCACCTGTCTCTGTCAGAGAGCATCCCTAAGCTTTTCGGGGTTGCGTTTTGTCTGTATTTTCTTGGTTTTAGCTGTTGTAGTTTAGGGGTCCCTGTTTTTGATTCAGACCCCGTTCTTCTTGGGGGGAGCTAACTGGCCATTTCAATGTCCCTCTGGTGCTAGTGCCCGTAGGCCCCAGCCCACCCTCTCGAGCCTCCACCGGACTTCTCACCCGTTGGGATGGGTGAGAGTCGAATCCACTGTCCGCGGCTCCAAGGTTCCTCTCCCACTATCGTTCCATTGTTTTCCAGGTGATTACTCCACTATTTAGTCACAATTCCAGTTTAGTCTTGGGAGGTCTCCCATTCACTCCTCCAACATCTTAATCTCTCCCACTTTTTCCAGTTTTTTAAAGTAATTTTTAACTGCTGATAAAAACCGAAAAGCTTCAGGATTTTTATAGCCTAATATAGGGTAAACAGGTTTTCTTTATCCTGTAAAATCTTTTATATAACTGTATTAAATATATTCGCCTATTTTTCTTCCCATAAATATAAAGTAAAATGATTTTAAAAGACTGTCTATAATAGTTTACCAATATGTGACACATGGTGAAGCATGGTCATAATGGAATTTTTCAGTAATTAAAATTATTTCATGACTAATTAACAACAGTTTAAAACCCCATAAAACATTCTAACTTAAGCATTTCTACTCATAGCATATCTGCCAACTATTAAGTAGAACAGTACAAAAACAAGAGAGGAAAAACCATTTCCAATTATACCCCCATTTTTTACTTATTTAGGGCAATAGCTTAACTCAGATTACTTCTTTTGATTAGCATTTAATACATAAAAATGACTATACACACACATTATGAATGCATAAGAAACTACTTTTTCTATTAAAATCAAAGTGGAACTATCCTGACTTTTATATTTATCTAAACAAAGACCAATACTAGTTAGAAAAAAATCTGCCTGAATAAAGTAAAAAATTGCCAAGCACATACTTCACTACTACTAAGCATGCCTTCAGTACAGACTCACCCATACGCATGTCTTGCAGTCCAGATGGAATGATGAAATTTTCCAGCCCCTCCTGGTATTTTTTTTAAATGTTTGGCCATCCAGATACAAAATTCATCCAACAAATGAGAATGACTATTCCAAAAAGAAGTGATTGAAACCATCTTTTCACTTGTAGAAATAACAACTGAATTCTTCATGCATTAAATCATACTGTGCTAATGCTCCTTCTTTTCTGGAATTTGAAGACCTTCAGTCATTTAGCAAACATTGATAGGGCTTCTATCCTGCATAAGCCTCTGTGCTAAAGGCTGCAAGTATAGAGAGGTGAGTAAGACATGCCCCTCCCTTCAAGGGTAAAGTGTCTTGGAATATAATTATGAGTAACTATAATGCAATAGCAGGAAATTGCACAAGAGAAGAGAAAGATTATTGAAATAAAGCTAATGCTATGATGGTTAACAGAATGAGTGATGTCATTTATACCTAGTTAACTTAAAGAAGAATTTCTGGTGTAATTGGTATTTGACATAGAATGTTAAGGTTGGTTAGAATTTCAAGATGAAGAGTATGAGGAACAAAGGAACAAAGACAGGAAATATTCAGTGTAAATGTGAGATGCATCACCTTTTGCAATACTGTTTCCAATATGTAGATGACACTGCTAGTATCCAACCCATATGCTCTTGGAACTAACTCTTCTCTATACACTACCCTCACACACAGAGACATGGGAGCTGGTTGATAAATTTCTCAGCTTCCTCACCTCTCAAATAAGAACTCTCTCCTACAGGTTCTCAGCAAACACAATCCACAATTACCCACATTAACATACTCTGTATTGCCTATTTTCTCTTCTCTGACTCACTTTCCTATGTTCCTAGTAGTTCTTCCTGACATTACCTCTCAAATAAAATTCCCCTCTCACACTAACTCATAAAATATGCTTTTGCAATTTTTTTGGGGGGGAGGGAGATCCAAACTAAAACACAATAGCTCAGCCAAGTGGGAGATGTTATTGATGACTGACCTGTTGTTTTATAAGTCACTAAGATAGAGCAATATTTCACCAAATGGCAATCACTAGGCTATCCGTGAGCACCAATTTCCCCCCTTGAATATTTACAGTACACATCAGGATAAGAATGGCATTAAACGGTCCAGCAGCAAAACAGAAACTTATTTAACATTGTTTAAGAGTTAAACAAACCTATATTACAAACCTTATTAAACTGTCTGGTTAAAGTCAGTTTGGAAACAGCTGGAATTGATACTGACACATTTCTAAATTTTGTGAAATTTTATTTACTCTACTTTCATGGGGACCAAGAGCTAAATAAAGCATGCTTGCAGTTATTATGATATTCAGAGTTTTAAGCCAAAGTTTCATTTCACTAAAGTATATTTTAGCTCATTTGATAATGGTGACAGATTGACTTTTAAATGCCTTAACCTAAGGAATGTTTAATGCTCCTCAAACTCTCAATTCACATGGTTTTATATGCACCAATGGCCTTGACCTAGTTTCCTGTGGGCACCACCTACATTCAGAGGTGGAAGAAGATTGCAAAAGATGCCAGGAAGATGTCATCAGAAACATATACCCCTACTGTCCAGTGCCTCACAACACCAATCCAAAAGCCTCTTATCTCTCCTGAACAGGAGCATCCACAAGGTCCAGTGGGCAGACTGGGACTAAATACAGTGAGAAAGACCTGGTCAGATACCTTAGAGTCCTGAGAAAGAAGCTGGAAGAAACTTTTCTTCCCCCCAGAACTTACTAAAGTCCAGGAAATTCCTGTAGCAAAAACTCTAGAGATGAGAACCAGAGTTTCTCAGTTCCTGCAGATGTTTGCTTCTTTAAAAAAATCTCAGGACTTATCCTACTTCAGAGAAAAGGTCGTACAAGCCATAGGGAATGGTCCAAAGAGGATCCACGGGGCAGCTGAATATGGAGGTGAGTCCTCCCTGCTAGAAAGGCTGTGATGATCTGGCATTTAAATTGGAAAGAGAGTGAGCAGTGCTTTTTCTTAGTGCCCCAAAATAGATAAGAGTACATGCCAGAAAGGAACTACAATATTGAAACAAAATTTCTAAAAGATACAGGTAACAATATGGAGGAAAGAAGGAACACCTAGTGATAATCAACCACAGCTCAAAATAAGACTTTCTGGGGCCAAGAAACGTGATTTTTTTCACTTTTTAAAAATGAATGGATGGGAGAGGAAGATGGTGGAGGAGTGAATGGAAGTCACACTGACCTCCTCCCAACACCAAACTGGAATTGCTACTAAATAGTGGAGAAATCACCTGGAAAACAATGGAACGATAGAGGGAGAGGAGCCTTGGAGCCGCGGACAGACAGTGGATTCAACTCTCACACATCCGAATGGGTGAGAAGTGTGGTGGAGGCTCAAGAGGGTGGGCTGGGCGCCCTCGGGCACCAGCACCAGAGGGACAGTGAAAGGGCCAGTTGGATCCCCCTGAGAAGAACAGGGTCTGAATCATAAAAAGGGACCCCTAGACTACAGCAGCTGAAACCACGAAAACACACAGACAAAACGCAACCCCAAAAAGCTTAGGGGTGCTCTCTGCCAGAGACAGGTGGCTGGGGATGCAAAGAGACATTTAAAGGGCCAATGCAAAAATTGCAGTGGCAGCCACCCTCCTTGATCTCTGGGTAGAGGCAGCAGCAGGGTGGGCTGGTGCCTGGGAAAAGATTGGTGAGGAAAACTTTGTGAAGAGAACTGAGACGGTGGCTGGCGGAGTCCCCGTGATAACTCATCTCCTACTCTGCAGCTACCATCTCGCTCAGGCATAAGGGAATCAATTAACCTGCCTTTTGTGTGCTCCGCACACAGCTTGTGTGTGTGTGAGCTAGAGGGTTAAGTGCAGACAAGCTGGAAGAAATAGAGGATCCCTGGCCGAAGGGGTCACACAGCTGCATAGAGAGCCTTGAGGAGAGACTGGAGACGGAGGCATTGGGGAAAGAACAGGAGGAGGAACCAGGGAGTCCCGATTCCCTCTCCATTGGGTAGTCTCCATTTTGAGCAGGGAGGAAGCGCCCCCAAAGAGGCAGAAGCAGGGCGCGGACGAGCCATATGGCCCGCAATTACAACGCGGTCCACAGAAATAGTGGATCCCTGGCCGAAGGGGTCACAGAACTGCCCAAAGACCCCTGAGGAGAGACTGGAGACAGAGGTGTTGGGGAAAGAACAGGAAAAGGAATCGAGGAGT
Organism: Pteronotus mesoamericanus; assembly: GCF_021234165.1. Classification (NCBI taxonomy): domain Eukaryota; kingdom Metazoa; phylum Chordata; class Mammalia; order Chiroptera; family Mormoopidae; genus Pteronotus; species Pteronotus mesoamericanus. Next base: position 8,625,674 of record NW_026555072.1, read on the forward strand.
CCCAACTCTTTCTCCTTTCTGTAGTCTCCATTGTGCGGGAACAGGCCACACCCCCAAAGAGCCAAAAGCTGAAAAGTACACAATAGACAGCCCAAAACTACCCAGTGCAAGTGCTCACACTCCTGCCGAGTGACCGGTGAGGGTTGGCGAGCATGTGTGTGGACCCACGCGGGCTGGCGAGGGCTCCCACAGGTTAGCGCCCACGAGGCCTGCAAGGGAGTGTGCTGGTCAGCGAGGGCAGGCGTAAACCAACCCACGTGGGCCCGCAAGTGCAGAGCGGTCAACAGAAATAGTGGATCCCGGCTGAAGGGGTCACAGAGCTGCCCAGAGTCCCTGGAGGAGAGACTGGAGACAGGATTAACCTAGAGTCCTGGAACTAACTCCCTCCCATTTCCGTAGTATCCATTTGGTGAGGGCAGACACGTGCCCAAAGAGCCAAAAGCAGGGAAAGCACACAAGAGAAGATCCTAAACGGACCAGTCCAGGGGCGCCCACCGGGCGCGGGCGCCAGACGAGTGCCCGAGGTTGGGCGAATAAGCACCCAAGCAAGCTAGAGATCCTGTCGGGCCGGGGATCCTGTCCCGCTGGGGATCCTGTCCCGCCACGGAGCTCCCTCAAGGAGCCGGCATGAGATTGCAAAGCGATCCACAGAAATAGTGGATCCCTGGCAAGAGGGGTAACAGAGCTGACCAAAGCAAGAGTCAGACACACACAATAGACTCCTGGAAAGCTCAAACAAATGACTCAAGGTTATATAGGGTCAACAACTGACATATTGGGGAAGGCCCAGAAAGAAAAGTAAAGAAAAATAAGTTAATTAAATTAAATTAAATTAAATTAATCAAATATGAGATAGGAGAAGAAATAAAAAACTTTCTGGAAACAAATTAAAGCAAACACACAACAGTCCAAAACCTACGGGACACAGCAAAGGCAGTCCTGAGATGGAAGTTCATAGCAACACAGGCCTACCTAAAAAAGATAGAAACATTTCAAATAAGTAATCTAACCCTACAACTTCAAGAATTGGAGAAAAAACAACAACGACCATAAACAACCCTGAATAGCCGCAGCAATTTTGAGAAAGAAAAACAAAGTAGGAGGAATCACAATATCAGACATCAAACTACATTACAAGGCCACTGTAATCAAAACAGTCTGGTACTGGTATAAGAACAGACACATAGATCAGTGGAACAGAATAGAAAGCCCAGAAATAAACCCATGTCTCTATGGTCAATTAATATTTGACAAACGGGGCAGAAGCACAAATTGGAGTAAAAATAGCCTCTTCAACAAACGGTGTTGGGAGAGCCGGACAGCTACATGCAAAAAATTGAAATTCGATCACCAACTGACACTATACACAAAAATAAACTCAAGATGGATAAAAGACTTAAATATAAGTTGCGACACCATAAAAGTCCTAGAGGAGAACATTGGCAGGAAACTCTCAGATATCCCACGCAGCAATATTTTCACCAATATGTCCCCTAAAGCAAGGGACATAAAGGAAAGAATAAACAAGTGGGACCTCATCAAAATAAGAAGCTTCTGCATAGCTAAAGAAAACATCAGCAAAGTGAAAAGGGAGCCAACCGTATGGGGAAATATATTTGCCAATGATACATCAGATAGCGGTTTGATCTCCTAAATATATAAAGAACTCACACGACTCCACTCCAAGGAGACAATCCTGTTAAAAACTGGGCAAAGGACCTGGGCAGACACTTCACCAAGGAAGAGATACAGAGGGCCCAGAGACATATGAAAGTACGCTCATCTTCACTAGCCATCAGAGAAATGCAAATTAAAACCACAATGAGATACCACTTCACAGTGGTCAGAATGGCTATCATAAACAGATCAATAAACCATGGGTGCTGGCAAGGCTGTGGAGAAAAAGGGAACCCTACTACACTGTTGGTGGGAATGCAGACTGGTGCAGCCACTGTGGAAAACAGTGTGGAATTTCCTCAAAATGCTAAAAATGGAACTCCCTTTTGACCCAGTGATTCCACTGCTAGGATTATACCCCAAGAATCCCAAAACACCAATTCAAAAGAACCTATGCACCCCAATGTTCATAGCAGCACAATTTACAGTAGCCAAGTGTGGGAAGCAACCTAAATGCCCATCAGTAGATGAGTGGATCAAAAAACCATGGCACATTTACACAATGGAGCACTACGCAGCAGAAAGAAAGAGCTACTACCCTTCGCAACAGCATGGATGGAACTAGAGAGCATTATGCTAAGCGAAATAAGGCAGGGGTCGAAAGACAAATATCATATGATCTCACCTATAAGTGGAAACCTAACCAACAAACGAAACAAGCAAGGAAAATATGACCAGCAACATTGAAAGAAAAAAGAAACCAACAGAGTCAAGAGGGAAGGAAGGAGGGGGGCGGGGAAAGAGAAGGGAAGGGTCAAGTCAAGGAACATGTATAAAGGACCCATGGACAAAGCCAAAGTGGGGAAGGATTGAGGGAGGGAGATGGGGGAGTGGGGCAGGGGAAAGTGGTGGTGGGGAGGTGGAGACAAATGTATCTGAACAAAAAAATAATAATAAAAATAATATAAATACAATATGAAAAAACAGAAAAAAAACAAATCTCAAGGCAGTTCTCTGGAGTGATGGTATTACTAGGACCAAATATCATGTGCCCCACCCCTACCACCAAAGTCTTTGTTCAGAACTACATCATCCCTGCCAGGTAAGGAACAGCTGTGTACTACCGAAAGCCAGGTGATGAAGAGAACCTATGTTTTCTTTCAGTAAATACCTGTGAAGTTCAAGGACTTTACAGATTAAAGTTCTTTGCACAAATTAAATTCAATAGAAAACTAGTATTGGTAAAGATGTTGTTCAAAGCATTATTTTCTAGAATAGCGAACTCATCATAAGCAGTAATCATGAAATGACTCAACTTGAAAAAAAAAAAAAAGAACCCAGAATGAATACATCATAACATCCACATCTAAGAAATGGTATCCTCCAAATAAAGTTGAGGAACTAATCAGTGAAATAATTGCTCTATGTTAAAAAAACGAAAAACAAAAAACAAAAAACTACAGTGTTCTCTTAGAGCCTTGCACTTGGTTGTGTGCTTAAAGAATGTAACCCTCAAACTCAGATTTTTGGAGCTAAATGTTGTTCCTAAATACTATAGAAATGAACAGCAACCTGAGTAAGTTTGTAATGGCCTAGTGAGCTAGCAGGCAAAAGAAAAGCTGACTCACAGCCTGTTTTCAACAACACAGAGCAAGTATATGTCAGATCCAACTCTACATCTGTGCTGTTCTGATATCTGATTGGGTATGTGGTCAATAGGAGATAACTGTTTTGTTAGTAGAAAGAAAGGAAGCATGGGCATACATCCTTTCAGTTGTTTTTTCATGTAATGTTTATGGAACCTTTATTTGGGGTTGGACATCGTGTTAGGCTGAGGGGATAGATTAAGGCCCTTCAGGACCTTTTTGTCTAGTGAAGGGAGACATATGGACATATAATCAAATATTATACACATTATAAATGTTGGGCCAATACTTCTCAATTTTAGTATGCATTAGAAACACCTAAAGACCTTGATTAAAACACATGCCAAGTGAACTAAGTCAGATGGAAAAAAGACAAAACTCACACAGCTTAACATGTATGTGAAATGTAAAACAGAGAGTAACAAACAAATTAACAAAATAAATTCATAGATACAGACAACAGAATGGTGGTTACCACAGGGGAAAGAAGGTGGGGGGAAGGTAAAGAGGGTAAAGGGGGTAAAATATATGGTAACAGAAGGAAACTAGACCAGGTGGGGAGCATTCAATAGAGTGCACAGATGTCACATTACACTCTTGTACACCTGAGAATTACATAATATTATTATCCAATGTTACCTCAATAAATTTAATAAAAAATACCTGCCAACATGGAAACACATACAGGGAATGGTTAGTACATGAAGAAATTTTCTGTTTTATTTAAAAGTGATGGTTGAACTGAGTTTCAAAAAATAAGTAGATATTTATTCACCAGGCAAAAATGGAGAAGTAGATAGAATTCAGAAACAGAGTTCACTGTGTTTGGGGCCCAATGTGTGACAGATTAGGATGTAGACATGAGCATGGCCCATGTCATGAAGGGTCTTAAGTGCCACATTGAGGAGTTGAAATTTCATTCTATAGGCAATGGAGGACTATTGAGAGTTTTAAGCAAGAGAATAAGCCATGCAGGTATTTGACAAAGAACATTCCAGTAAGAGGAAGTAGCAAAGGTAAAGACCTCAAAGTTGGAGTGTTTTTGGCCTGTTCATGCATAAGCAAGGAGGCAAGTGTGGCTGGAATATGAGGGGGATAGTACTAGATGATGATGTCAGAGAAGTAGGCAGAGATCAGATTGTGTGGGGCCTTAGTGACCATAGTAAGAACATTGGATTTTATTTTAAACCCATTGTGCATGGATATGGAATGATATAACTTAGGTCGAAAGTATCACTTTGGCCACCATGTATATTGTAAGTGGGCAAGAGTGGTGGCAAAAAGTAGAAGACTACATTAGAGGTCCAGGGGTGACTTGCTGGTGGCCTGGATCAGGGGAATTTTAACAAATTCATATATTCATGTATCTGTTACTAGAGTCATGATACTGAACAGTTCCATTATTTTAAAAATTGTTTCATGCTGCCAAGCCCCAAGTTCTGGCAACCACTAATCTTTTTTCTGTCTCTATAGTTTTGTGTTTTCCAGAAAGTCACATAAATGGAATCATACATTATGTAGTCTTTTTAGATCCAGCTTCTTTCATTAAGTAAAATGCATTTGACATTCATCCCTTGTGTTGTATGAATGACATTTGCACTGTTTCCAGTTTGGGGTGATTATGAATAAAGCTGCCATAAACACTTATGTATAAGTTTTTGTGTGAATGTAAGTTTTCATTTCTTATGGGTAAATGTCTGGGAGTGCAATCGGTGCAGTTGGTAAGTGTATGATTAACTTTATAAGAACTGCTAAACTGTTTGCTATAAAGGGTGGACCTTTTTGCATTCTTGCCAGCAACACATGAGAATTCCAGTTGTTCTACAACCTTGTCAGCATTTAGTATTGTCAATATATTTTATTTTAGCCATTCTGGTGGGTCTGGACTGGTGGTATCTCATTGTGGTCTTAATTTTTTTAACTTTATTTTTACTGTTGACACTGCTGATGATGTCTCCCTTTCCCCTCCCCTTTCCCCACCTCTATCCAGCCTATGCCCCACCTCCTTCCCTCTGACCATCACCACGCAGTTGTCTGTGTCTATGGCTTATGCATATATAATCCTTGGCTAATCCCTTCATCTTCTTTCATTCAGTCCCCCTCTCCCTTCCCCTCTGACAGTTATCAATCTCTTCCATGTATCCACGCCTCTGTTTCTATTTTGTTCATCAGTTAATTTTTTTCATTAGATTCCACATATAAGTGGGACCATATAGTATTTGTCTTTTTCTGGCTGGATTATTTCATTTAGCATAGTAATCTGCAGGTCTCCATACACATCATTGTAGTTTTAACCTGCATTTTCCTAACTATTAAGTTTGGTGAGCAAAGTGGAGCCAGAAGGATTTACAAATGGAATGGATGTAAGATATAGGTAAAAGAGTAAGGAATTAAAGATGATTTCAAGGTCTTTAGCCTGAGTTAAATGACAGTGGAAAGAGGTGGAGAGAATTCAGAAACAGAGTAATGTGACATGATTTCAGTGGCTCAGGAAAAACTTACAAATAATTATTAGGTAAGAGAAAATAGTTATTGTTATTGAGCTAAAGAAGAGTGATAGCACACTTTCTTACCCCATATCCCCATCAGGACCTGCAAAATAAAACTTATGCAGAACAAATAGAACTGAAGATGATTAAAGAACTTTTATAGATGGTGTGTGGGTGGAAAATGAAAGGTGTCACCCTCAAGGAAAGACATGTCAGTCTGGTAAAAGCAGGCTCCTGTTAACATCTCAGGGATATGATTCACTGTGAAAGTCTGAAACCTGTTTTATAGCCTGGGTGGGTGCTGGCTGGGGCAGAGTTGTTTGTACTGACACAAAGAACAGAGAGAAGTTGATGGATTGAATAATGAAACCTGGTACTTGGGCATAATGGACATGATGTCACCTTGAATAAGCCAAGGTAAGGAAATAATTACACTGGCCCATACCAAGCAAAACCATAGGAAAGCTGACAAAGCAAGGGGGCCTGCCAGAAACACTATATCCTGGGTCTCCACCTGGCTTCTCAGCAGGATCCAGGATAATTATCCATGTGTAGATTGTCAATCATCTCTGGTTCAGATATAGGTGAGGGTGACTTGAGGAACAATAGAGGAGATTACCTGGGATCCTCCTGACTCTGGGGCCATGGTGACAGGATCCCATCAAAGAAGACGAGATCATCTTTCTACAATATTTCTGGAGTGCTCCATGGCTTGATTTCTAATTCTATGTCGACTTCTTTATCAATTGCCTCTCTTCAACTTTCTACCTTAATTTTTACTTATTGTGTTTAACATGAAAATAGTTTTATTGCTTTTATTTTTGTTTTGTGAAAAATTCAAACAATTTGGAAAAATGTACTAAGGAAAGTAAAAGTTTTCTGAAGTTTCACCATCCCAAAACCTCATCATTAATGTTTTGAGAAGCTGCCCTTTCATATTTATGTATGCATATTCACAGATGAACTTTTACTTAAATGAGATATCATACATGCTGATTTCTTTAACCATGGAAAACTTGAAAAATTATTTTTTTTAAATTTTTTTTGACACCACCCCAACCTCTCACTGATATTCTTGGTAACCAATGTATAAAACTTGGTGTTTATTCTTTCAGACCTTTCTCCATTATCATATAATTTTACACACACACATGTGCACACACACAGAGTTAAGAACTGTTTAATTAGAACAGGATCTTTGTAAAATATTTCTTTTGAGCTTCCTTACCCCGCTGTATTTGCATCATTTTTTTTCCTATGGCTGCCTAATGTTCTGTTCTCCAATAGATTGACATAAATTTTGCTTCCATTTTTTGTATTACAAGTATTGCTGTAGTAAATATTTCTGTATGTATTCCTTACATGCTGGAGATTTGTTTATCATACTGGTGTTTTTATTTCTATGTGATAGAGTCCAAGAAATTAGATTTATAAGTTGAAAAGTAAGTCTAATTACAGTTTTAATAAATATTGCAAAATTACTTTACAAAAAGATTGTTCATGTTGCCCTTTTACTATACTTTTCTCATTTTTATTGATCTATAATTGACAAATATAAAATTATATATATAAGCCCTGGCTGGCATGGCTCAGTGGATTGAGCACCCACCTGCGAACCAAAAGAGTCACGGGTTTCATTCCCAATTAGGGCACATGCCTGGGCTGGAGGCCAGGTCCCCAGTGGGAGGGCTCATGAGAGGCAACCACACATTAATGTTTCTCTCCCTCTCTTTCTCCCTTCATTCGCTCCTTTCTAAAAATAAATAAAATCTTAAAAATAAAATTATATATATTAAGACATGACTTTATGCTTTGATTTATGTATACATTATGAAATAATCATGACTACAATGAACCTAATTAATGTATCCATCACCTCATATAATTAGCTATTTTTTGCAGTGAGAATGCATAAGCTCTATCCTCTTAGCAAATTTAGGGTATACAATACAATATTGTTAACTATATTCACATTGCTGTACTTTAGAACTTATTTATCTTGCAGAACTGAAACTTTATACTCTTTAACCAACATCTTCCCAATTTCCCTGCCCCTCCCCAGCTCCTGGAAGCTGTCTTTCTATTCTCTGCATCCATGAGTTTGACCATTTTGGATTCCATGAGTGAGTTCATGCAGTATTTGTCTTTTTATGTCTAGTTTATTTCACTTAGCACAGTGTCCTCCAGATTCATCCATATTGTAACAAATGTCAAGATTTCCTTCTCTTTTAAGGCCAAATAGTATTTCACATTATGTATATATGTATGTGTACATATATGTATACATATATGTATATATGTATGATCTCATATAATGATCTCATTTTCCATATCCCTTTATCTATCAGTGGAAATTTAGAGTGCTTCTGTATCTTAGCTACTGTGAATGCCGCAATGAACATGGGAGTGCAGCTATATCTTCAAAAAGCTAATTCCATTTCTTTTGTATATAAACCCAGAAGTGGGATTGCTGGATTATAAGGTAGTTCTATTTTTAATTTTCTGGGAACTTCCATATAGTTTTTCATAATGACTGTACCAGTTTACATTGCAACCAATAGCATACACACATTCTCTTCTCTCCACGGCCTCGCTAAAACTTATCTTTGTCTTTTTGGTAACAGCCAGTCTAACAATTTGAGGTGATATTTCATTGTGGTTATGTTTTGTATTTCAATGATGATTAATGATGCTGAACATCTTTTCATGTATGTTTGGCCTTTTCTATGTCTTATTTTGAGAAATGGTTACTTAGAACCTTTGCCTATATTTTAATCGGGTTATGTTTTTATTTTGCTTTTGAGTTGTAGGAGTTCCTTATCTGTTTTTAGTATTAGCCTCTATCAGATATATGGCTGAGAAATATTTTTTACCATATGTACACTGCCTTTTAACTCTGATGATTGTATACTTTGCTGTACTAAGTTTTTTAGTTTGATGCAATTGTACTGGTCTATTTTTGCTTTTGTTACCTGTGTTTTTGCTGTCATATCTAAAAAGTCATAGCCAAGACCAGTGTCAAGAAGCTTTTCCCCCAGGGTTTTTACTAATATTATATGGTTTCAGGTCTTATGATTAAGTATTTAAACCATTTTGATTCCATTTCTCTATATGGTGTGAGATAAAGGTATAAATTTACTCTTCTTCATGTGGACATCCAGTATTTCCAACATCATTTATTGAAATGACTATTCTTTCTCCATTGTGTGTTCATGGCACCCTTATTGAAACTCAATTGATGATAGATGCAATGATTTATTTCTTTTTTTTTTTAGAGCTTCTCGTTATTTTTTTTTTTAATTTTTATTTTTTGTTACCATTTCATAGATGTGGATATTATGATGTATTCATTCTGGGTTCTTTTTTTTTTTTTTTCAAGTTGAGTCATTTCATGATTACTGCTTATGATGAGTTCGCTATTCTAGAAAATAATGCTTTGAACAACATCTTTACCAATACTAGTTTTCTATTGAATTTAATTTGTGCAAAGAACTTTAATCTGTAAAGTCCTTGAACTTCACAGGTATTTACTGAAAGAAAACATAGGTTCTCTTCATCACCTGGCTTTCGGTAGTACACAGCTGTTCCTTACCTGGCAGGGATGATGTAGTTCTGAACAAAGACTTTGGTGGTAGGGGTGGGGCACATGATATTTGGTCCTAGTAATACCATCACTCCAGAGAACTGCCTTGAGATTTGTTTTTTTTTCTGTTTTTTCATATTGTATTTATATTATTTTTATTATTATTTTTTTGTTCAGATACATTTGTCTCCACCTCCCCACCACCACTTTCCCCTGCCCCACTCCCCCATCTCCCTCCCTCAATCCTTCCCCACTTTGGCTTTGTCCATGGGTCCTTTATACATGTTCCTTGACTTGACCCTTCCCTTCTCTTTCCCCGCCCCCCTCCTTCCTTCCCTCTTGACTCTGTTGGTTTCTTTTTTCTTTCAATGTTGCTGGTCATATTTTCCTTGCTTGTTTCGTTTGTTGGTTAGGTTTCCACTTATAGGTGAGATCATATGATATTTGTCTTTCGACCCCTGCCTTATTTCGCTTAGCATAATGCTCTCTAGTTCCATCCATGCTGTTGCGAAGGGTAGTAGCTCTTTCTTTCTGCTGCGTAGTGCTCCATTGTGTAAATGTGCCATGGTTTTTTGATCCACTCATCTACTGATGGGCATTTAGGTTGCTTCCCACACTTGGCTACTGTAAATTGTGCTGCTATGAACATTGGGGTGCATAGGTTCTTTTGAATTGGTGTTTTGGGATTCTTGGGGTATAATCCTAGCAGTGGAATCACTGGGTCAAAAGGGAGTTCCATTTTTAGCATTTTGAGGAAATTCCACACTGTTTTCCGCAGTGGCTGCACCAGTCTGCATTCCCACCAACAGTGTAGTAGGGTTCCCTTTTTCTCCACAGCCTTGCCAGCACCCATGGTTTATTGATCTGTTTATGATAGCCATTCTGACCACTGTGAAGTGGTATCTCATTGTGGTTTTAATTTGCATTTCTCTGATGGCTAGTGAAGATGAGCGTACTTTCATATGTCTCTGGGCCCTCTGTATCTCTTCCTTGGTGAAGTGTCTGCCCAGGTCCTTTGCCCAGTTTTTAACAGGATTGTCTCCTTGGAGTGGAGTCGTGTGAGTTCTTTATATATTTAGGAGATCAAACCGCTATCTGATGTATCATTGGCAAATATATTTCCCCATACGGTTGGCTCCCTTTTCACTTTGCTGATGTTTTCTTTAGCTATGCAGAAGCTTCTTATTTTGATGAGGTCCCACTTGTTTATTCTTTCCTTTATGTCCCTTGCTTTAGGGGACATATTGGTGAAAATATTGCTGCGTGGGATATCTGAGAGTTTCCTGCCAATGTTCTCCTCTAGGACTTTTATGGTGTCGCAACTTATATTTAAGTCTTTTATCCATCTTGAGTTTATTTTTGTGTATAGTGTCAGTTGGTGATCGAATTTCAATTTTTTGCATGTAGCTGTCCGGCTCTCCCAACACCGTTTGTTGAAGAGGCTATTTTTACTCCAATTTGTGCTTCTGCCCCGTTTGTCAAATATTAATTGACCATAGAGACATGGGTTTATTTCTGGGCTTTCTATTCTGTTCCACTGATCTATGTGTCTGTTCTTATACCAGTACCAGACTGTTTTGATTACAGTGGCCTTGTAATGTAGTTTGATGTCTGATATTGTGATTCCTCCTACTTTGTTTTTCTTTCTCAAAATTGCTGCGGCTATTCAGGGTTGTTTATGGTCGTTGTTGTTTTTTCTCCAATTCTTGAAGTTGTAGGGTTAGATTACTTATTTGAAATGTTTCTATCTTTTTTAGGTAGGCCTGTGTTGCTATGAACTTCCATCTCAGGACTGCCTTTGCTGTGTCCCGTAGGTTTTGGACTGTTGTGTGTTTGCTTTAATTTGTTTCCAGAAAGTTTTTTATTTCTTCTCCTATCTCATATTTGACCCATTCATTGTGTAATAGTGTGCTATTCAGTCTCCATGAGTTTGAAAGTTTTTGAGGTTTTTCCTTGAGGTTGGTTTCCAGTTTCAAGCCCTTGTAGTCCAAGAAAATGCTTGTTATTATTTCAATTTTCCTGAATTTCTTAAGGTTTGTTTTGTGTCCTATTATGTGGTCTATCTTTGAAAAAGTTCCATGCACATTTGAAATGAATGTGTATTTTGCTTCTTTGGGATGTAAGGTTCTATATATGTCAGTTAAGTCCATTTAATCAATGCATCATTCAGTTCCACAATGTCCTTGTTGATGTTTCATTTGGAAGATCTATCCATTTTTGACAGCGGGGTGTTAAAATCCCCTACTATCAGTGTGTTACTGTCTATATCTTTCTTGAAGTCGTCCAAGATTTTCCTTATATACTTGGGTGCTCCTATGTTGGGTGCAGATAAGTTTACAATGTTTATGTCTTCTTGATAGATTTTTCCTTTGATTATTATAATGTGTCCCTCTGGGTCTCTTTTTATGACCTTTGTTTTTAAATCTATTTTGTCTGATATAAGTATTGCTACCCCTGCTTTTTTTTTCCTGCCCATTTGCTTAGAAAATTTTTTTCCATCCCTTTACTTTCAATCTGTGTAGGTCCTTTGTTCTAAGGTGGGTCTCTTGTAGGCAGCATATGTGTGGGTCATGTTTTCTTATCCATTCAGCTATTCTGTGTCTTTTGACTGGGGCATTTAGTCCATTTACATTGAGAGTTATTATTGATAAGTACTTATTCATTTTTTCACTTTGTACCTGTTTCTTCTCCTTCTCACTCTTTATCTTCATCTTAATAAACCAGTCCCCTTAGTATATCTTGTAGTGCTGGTTTGGTCGAGCTGTATTCTTTTGGCCTTCCTCTGTCTGGGAAACTCCTTATGTCACCTTCCATTTTAATTGAGAGCTTTGCTGGGTAGTGCAGCCTTGGCTGTAGGCCTTTGCTTTTCATTGCTTGGAGTATTTCTTGCCATTCCCTTCTGGCTTATAGTGTTTCTGTTGAGAAGTCAGCTGCTATCCATATAGAGGCTCCCTTGTATGTTACTTCTTGTTTCTCCTTTGCTGCCTTTAGTATTCTCTCTTTGTCTTCAATATTTGCCATTTTAATGATGATGTGTCTTGGAGTGGGCCTCATTGGGTTCCTCTTGAATGGGACCCTCTGTGCTTCCTGGACTTGTGAGACTTTTTCTCTCCTCCAGTTAAGGAAGTTTTCTATCATAACGTTTTCAAACAGGTTCTCTATCCCTTGCTCCTCTTCTCCTTCTGGTATCTCCATTATGCGGATAGTATTATGTCTCAGGTTGTCCTACATTTCTCTAAACACCTCCATTCTTTTTGAGTCTTTTTTCCATTTCTAGCTCTTTCTGGGAGCTTTTTTCTACCTTGTCCTCCAGCGCGCTGATTCGATCCTTGGCTTCATCCAGCCTGCTTTGGATTCCTTCTACTGTGTTCTTCAATTCAGAAATGCTATTCTTCATTTCCTCTTGTGTCTTCTTGATAGTTTCTATGTCCTTTTCCAGGTTGGTATAGTTTGCTGTAAGATTCTGATAGTTTCTCTGTAGTGTCTCATAGTTCTCTTTGAGCTCGCTGAGCTCATTGAGCTTCCTTAGAACCATTGTTTTGAATTCAATATCTGATCATTTATTTGCCTCTATTTCATTTAGTTCTCTCTTTTGGGATTCTTCCTTTCCCCTCATTTGGGGGATGTTTCTTTTTCTTCCCATTATTTGTGAGACTCTTCTTTTTTTTTCTTCTGCTTCTTAAATTGGTCAGTCTCAATTTCCTGACTTTGTGGATTGAAATTCTGTGGTAGTAGGCAGGTCTTTTTTTCTTTCCTTTTCTTTCTGGGTCTGCCTCTGATGATGTCACTTATTGACTGCCTTACCTTAGGCATTCTGTTTGAGACTTCCAAGAATCTATCATCTCTGTCTGTCTCTTGCAATTGTTAATCTAGTCACTCTGCCCTCAGCTGTCAAGCTTAGGCACCGAAGGGTGGGGCAGTGCCTCCTGAGGGTGGGGCTATCATGCCCTTACAGGTTGCTGCTCCTCAGGGGAGTGGTCTGCCTGAGCAAGATGGGGACCGTTGAATGGGAAAAGAGTCAACACCGGGATCCCTCTGGCTGCTCCCTTAGTTCTCTCCCCAAAGACTCCGACTCCAGTCTCTCCTCAAGTGTCTCTAGGCAGCTCTGTGTCCCATTTAGCCAGGGGACTACTATCTCTGCAGGCTGCTCTGAACTCAGCACCCCGGCCTGCATGCAACTCCTGTCTGGGCCGGAGTGTTCTGATGGCAGGGCTATTGTTTCCTTTCTTGCTGCTGCCTCTTTGGGGTGTGGCCTGCCTGAGCAGGATGGAGGCTGCGGGTCGAGGAATGAGTCAGCACCGGGAACCCCCCGCCCCGGCTACTCCCCTGGTTCTCTCCCCAACACCTCTGTCTCCAGTCTCTCCTCTAGGGTCTCTATGCAGCTCTGTGTTTCCTTTAGCCAGGGATCTACTATCTCTGCCGGCTGCAACACTCTCAGCACCCAGGCCTGTGCTTGGTTTCTTTCATCTAACAACTTATCTTCACTATTTTAATGACCAACTCCAACTCTAATGCTCTCCAGTAAAGCAAAGAGTTAGAAGAAATGGAAGAGGGAAGGGAGAGAAATGGATAATAGAAAGGAATTGACTTTCTGATAGCTGTAAGGAAGATGGGCAATCAGGAAGGGAAGGAGTAGGCTGACCAAACATTTTGCTTAGAGCACCGTGCTCATGTCTAAACAGCCTAAATATTAGGTGGGTGTGTCCCAAAGAGAAGAAAAGATTTTTAACTGATTATGACTCACTCCCACTCAGTGTATACTAATTAAACTCCCACCCATCTGTTTCTCCAGAAAAAAAAAAGATTTACAGCAAGATAGCCTTGGATGTCTGCACTATGACTGAGAAGTTACTCTCTGTGAAACTCAAACTGCTGTAATATCCTAAAGAAATTGAGATCGAACATCTCTAAAGTTGGGATATTATATATTAGTGTATACTCTATCCCCAGGTGTGTTTAATCTAATTCTTCCAAATAGATTCCTCTATTGGACATCAGGAGCACACCCAGTACCCAGAGGTAGGAAATAAAACAAGTCAGAAGCATGCCAATGCCATCTGACACTTTCCTTCTTGCATCTCCTTCATACGGGCTGAACAGAAAGGTGTGGAACTCAGCTAAAAACTGACACTCATTTTTACATGATTAAAATTATTGCTGTGTCAATTTTCTATTAAGATGCTGTGACTAAGTCCATTAATGCCACTCTAAATCCACTGTCCTTGACTTACATTATGATAGAAATGGCACATGATGACCCAGAATATATTCCCAGCCCTCTTTGCAGCTAGGTATGACAAATGATCCAGTTCTGGCTAATGAAATATGAATAGAAGTAGTATGTTCAACTTCCAGGTTGTGCCCTTATAGAGCAGAGGCCTTGCACTCAATTTCATTCCTATTGACTACAATGTAAGCATAATAGTGGGAGCTGAAGGAAACATCTTGGACATAATTTTGAAGCAATGAATTAAAGGTGGAAAAGAGGTGATTGTGGGGGTAGGAGTGGAGGTAGAAGAGGGTAAAAGGAGAACAAATGATAATGGGAAAAATATAATAAAAATAAACTATTAATATAAAAAATAAAGGTGGAAGGGAAACAAACAAGATATAAGGTGCCTGGATCCTGATGATTGTGGAGCTACCATACTTGTCTTGAACCATTTACCCAGATTTTTATGTTAAAAAGAAATAAACTTCCATCTTGTTTAAGGCACTATTAGTTTGAATTTCTCCACTACAGCATGTATACCAATATCTTAATATGTTCAGTGGGTTTAAAATAAAATCCAATGTTCTTACTATGGTCACTAAGGCCCCACACAATCTGATCTCTCCCTACTTCCCTGCCTAGTTTTAATTTCTCTGCTACAGCCTGTGTACCAATAGCTGAATGGTATACTTTCTTTTTGTCTTCTAAGCAGAATCAGTCTGGTAGCAGGCAGAAGCAATGGAATTTGAGATTAGACTAGAGCATTATCAGTAACAGCATCATGTGAGGAAAAGACAAGATATTATCTTAGGTGAATGGGCCAGGGTCAGGACTATAGGCAGGACCAAATTACCTTGGAGAAAGGGAGTTGCCGGCAGTCTTTGTGAGCAGTAAAGTGTGAGAACCACAGCCTTCACTGGTTTGAGGGACAAAAAGAAAAGGTGCTCCTAAGCCCTATGGCATGATGGAATTGGAAGGCATCTTGAGGATTCCCCTTCCTCACTGTAGGAGTTATTGTATTCCCTTGACTTCTACCTGTATCCCTTCTCAAGCAAAAATGGACAGGGTGACAAAATTCAAGCCAATCTGAACATCAAAATGAATGATAGTGATAATTAATTATAACACATTGAACTTTTTAAAAAGTATCCATTAGTCTGTAATGAGAGGAAGGAGAAAAGCTCTTTATTTTTTTCAGAAGAATGGCAGCTAGTAAACAGAATAATGATAATTGTAACCTGATTATTTATAACCACTATTGTAAAATTTATTCAGACCTTAGTGAAAAGTTGTTAGAGAATAAGACATTGACAGTCTCACTTTTTACACCACAGATTACATTCTAGGCACAAATGAAAAAAGAACAGGTACAATGGAGAAATCTGGTGAATATATCTCAACCAAAGGTTCAATTGTAGCACAATGAATAATGGGGAAATGTGACCCAGTGTGTGCCCTAACAGGATGCACTGAGCAAGACACACTAACAAGTCATGTCAAAAATATATATCCTGAATCTAATTATAAGGAAACAACTGAACAAATCTAGATTGTGGGACATTTCACAAGACAAATTGTCTGGACTCCTCAAAAGTGTAATTGTTATAAACCTCCTCCAAAAAACTGGATAAAGGGGTTGTTCTACTTCCAGATGAAAGAAAACTAAAAACAAGATGGCTAAGTGCAATGTACTGTCCTTGAAATCATGTATCATGATAGAGCAGCAAGTCCAATTTTCATTCTATGTCATCCCAGGGCGCTCCCACATATGTCCATAGCTTTGATTGCCATCCCTATGTACTGACAAATCTCAAATCTATGACTGCAGCCCAGTCCTCTCTGCTAAGTTTCAAATTCATATTTGCCTAGATGATATTTCTTTACTTTTTCTTTTGTTTTTCTTGCCTGAGAAAATATATCATAAAAATAATATGAGAAATGTTTGAGATTTTATTGCCTATGTTTTCTTCTAGGATTTTTATGATTTTGCATCTAACATTTAAGTCCTCAATCCATTTTGAATTTGTTCTTGTGTGTGGTATAAGAAGGTGATTTATTTTCTTTTTCTTTTCTTTTTTTTTTTTTTGCATTTATCTGCCCAATTTTCCCAGCATCATTTATTAAATAGACTATCTTTAGCCCATTGTTTGTTTTTGCCTTCTGTGTCAAATATTAACCATAAGAGTGTGGGTTCATTTTTGGGCTCTCTATTCTGTTCCATTGATCTATACGTCTGCTCTTATTCCAGTACCATGCTGTTTTGATTGCTAGGAATTGCATTGAATCTATGGATTGCTTTGGATAGTATGGACATTTTAATGATGTTAATTCTTCCTATCCATGAACACGGTATGTGCTTCCAGTTATTTGTATCTTCTTTAATTTTTTTCTTCAGTGTCTTATAATTTCTCAAGTACAGGACTTTATAAATGTGTTAAACTTTCATTGTAATTATCTTCTGCTTTTATTGCATTCTTCTCAAGTATAGCCTGCATGATTTCTGCTTTTTGAAATACATTGGAGATGTTTTTTGAGATCTAGTAAAATAAATTTTTATATTTATAGTGTGGCTAATTGGAAAGAAAACACATTATATGGTAAAAAGTTCAATATATTTTTATTAAATTAGCATTATTAATTATGTTATTTAAATTTGACTTATCCTATTGTTTTTATATGTTTTATTTGATAGAGTTATATTAAAATTCTTAAAAGGCTATTAGATTTATTTGAGTTTGTCAATGAGTTTCTGATAATTTTAGCTTTCTAAATATCAATACTAAGTTATTTCGTGTATAAAGTTCATAGTTGGTATATCTTTGCTCTCTATAATTCTTTTGACTTAAATTTTGCTTTGCTTTAAATTAATATTGCCATCTCTGCTTTCCTTTTGTTTGCACTTGCAAACAGAGATAAATTTTTGTACATTTATAATTTTTAAGATTTAGTGCCTTTGTCTCTTATAAGTAATATACTAGCATATTTTATATTACAATCTAATCAGAAAGTATTTTCTAGTTTAATAAGAAGTTTAAACAATTTGTTTATTGTTATAGCTGATGTTTCATTGCTTTTTATTCCATTCTTTGGTGTCCTGTTCCTTTAAAGATATATTCTATGCATTTTTTGTGCTTATCTCAGTCATTTAGAAAATATATTTTGTAATCTATATAGTAAATGTTTATACATATGTACTAGATCTTCAGATTATTTTTTCAAAAAATAACATGGATGGCATATTTTCTGAGTACATAATACTCACGTCTTTCTGTTGCTTTCATTCATAAATAGATATTATTTAAACCAAATCTTTTTCTCTCCAAATATTTTGACATTGTTCTGTAGTCATTCTGCCTTTAGTTAAAAACAATGGAGTTAGCCTCATTTTTCTCTCATTTAGCAGTAAACTAATTAAATGACTAAATATTTATATGATATATTTAAATCTCTATGATTGAAAATATGCCTACATGAGAATTTTGTTTTACTTTTGTGCTTAGAGGATTCTGGGCTTTCAGTCTGCACAAATCAGGTCTTTCATCAACTCATAAACAGTTTCTTCAGTTATGTCTGATTATTGTTTGTGTTCTAGTCATACTGATTGATCTCTTTCTCTGATGTATTGATAATTTTTAGGTTTGATAATTTTTCTCCTTACCTGTGTCTACTCATAGTTTTCTACTTGTTTTGTACATGTTGACAAAACTTTTTGAGTTTGTTTCCTGTATTACCAATTCAACTTTTTATTGTCAATTCTGCTCTTTTCTGTCCCCAGAAAGAATTTTTTGATTCTCCTATTGCATTTCTAGTTCTCGTACAGTTTCTTTGGTTTATTTTGCTTTATCTCAAACACTTTTCCCATTATTCTCCTACAGGTGTCCTCATTTCTCCTACTACTTTCCTTAAGGCTTCTGTTCCTGTTTCATAGAAGTTACATCTTCTTTTACCCTTAAGGATATAAGTTTCTACTGATTTCATAAGTAAATCATTTCATAGTTGGCATTCTCCTGAATCTTCAGAGTGACTTTTTTCTTCTTCTGCCGTGTATTTTCACAGACCTCTATGTAAGTTGTTTCTATTTACTCATCCCAAAAATGAAGAGAGATCTATTGTGACCCAATTCTTACCAAAAGACAGATTTGGGTGTCTTTACTTTCCCCTGAGCATTGTTCACTTCACCATCTGAGAGTTCAAGTGTATTGATGTTCATTGTTCTCAATCCAATTTTCAGTGCCCAGAAGATACCCATTTTGAGCAGCTGTGATGTACTAAGTTGGAATCTTCTCCCACTTCTATAACTTGGTTTTATGATGCCCTAAATCAATGAAAAACATAGAAAACTATAATCCTCCAGCATGCACTATGGCCAGGGTTCTTCTGGCCTCTTCAGTTGCAGTAAGGTATTAGCAATTTCCTCTCTACTTCCTTACAAATATTTTTCTGGAAGATTTCTGGTGTCTGCTAAATGTAAGATACATACTAATAGAAAAAGGAGATGAGCAAGAAGAAGCATTCTGGATGTCTCATAAAAATTTCCAACTAGTAAGTAGATGGCTGCTGTGTTTTCTTCTAGGCTCAAACCTGACAATTCTGAGACACCCAAGCCCTCCATTTCATGAAGGAAGCATGAAATTATCTCCTTTATCACACTGGCAGATTTTTTTGTAGCTGACAGCAAAGCACCTGTAGATCATAAATTCCATTTTTGAAACAAGTGAATCACCCATATAATTAGATGAAATTCTAAACAGAGTTGGAAAATAACTAGCTGTTAGTTTTTGTTTTCTTTGTTATTGTGAGCCTTCATCTTTTCTGTGTTCATTTTACTGACAAGTTGAGAACTATAGCCTCAGAGACCACTTGCCAGGTATTACCTTAAGACAGAAATTATACCTTGATTTTGACACATCACCCCTAAAAGCTCTCTCCCCAACCTGTAAAAAAAATTAGAATTGAACCTGATCATGTGACTTTTATTCACCAGGTTTAGCTTGAGATGACATTAAGTTGTTTCCAAAAAGTTCATTCATCCTCAAAAGACAAAGTATTAGCAACATGGATTAAATCAAAATGCAGTCCACGGGCTCCCAAAGAAGAGTTCCAAGGGTTCTTTGAAGCCATGATTTTATTGAAAGAATGAGTTGAAATTTTTCCACCAAACTATTTTGAAGGGAACTGTTCTCATTTGTATGCCAAAGTTCTAGTATGTTGTTAAAAATTCAATCAGGTTACTTTATAGTCCCACCCCTACATAGGTGTTTCTTTCTCACTCAGAGGCTTGCCTCATTAACTGCCATTAATCAAGCACAACTGTTGATGGTCTTAGGACTAATCTTTAATTTCCTTGGATAAAAATCTTACTTTTTTGAGTTGTCTGGTTGTCTAAGTTTGGTGTGCCAGTGAGTAAGCTATTCTCTCTCAGTTCCAAATCCAACCTTCTATGCTTTGCTTTATGATGCTGGGGCTGCAATTCCACAAATCACATATCTGCTTGCCAGCTGTTCCCTTATAGGCTTTGCTCATACTGAGTGCTAGAGAGAGATGCAAGACTGGAGGAGGAAGAAGGGACATGCTCCTTCCTCTTTACCTCTTGTTTGCTTCTTGGGGTCCCCTATCTGCTTCCTACTCCTGTGAGAGTCACCCCAACCTCACTTCTTAATCCCAGCAGTGGCAGTTAATTTCTGTAGTAGTAGTGGAATCCAGTTTGCAGTTTTTGCAACACTTACAGAATTGGTCTCATCATGCCCTCACCCCAGAAACACCAGCATCAGACCACCAGCATCTCTTCCTCAGGTGTCTGAGTCCAGGACCCATGAAGCCTCTAGTTTCAGCACAAAGACACCAGTCCAGCCAACTGATATTTTTTCATCGAGCATCTGTGTTTCAGTTTCATGTGGTCCTTCTCTCAGGTCTCTAAGTTTTAATAATTCTAACCTCTTCTCTTTGCCCCCTCAGACCTAGGGGTAGTAGCTGTTTCCTGAAGTTGTTACCTCCATGATACTTTAGACATCTCTTTTTCCCCTTCAGGTACAGTTTTAGATTAAATTGTGCCTCTACCCCAAAAAAAGATGTTGAAATCCTAACTCCCAGTACCTGCGAATGCCACCTTACTTGGAAATAGGGTCTTTGAAGATGATCAAGTTAAGATGAGGTCATTAGATCCTTAATTAAATATGATTAGTGTCCTTATCAAAAGGGAAAATCAGGACATATAGACATATAGAGAGAAGATGATGTGAATACACAGGGAGAACACCTCCTATAGGCCAAGGAAAGCCTGAGGTTACCAGAAGCTTAGGTAGAGACATAGAACAGATTTTCCCTCCCAAGCCTCCAGAAAAAAATCTACCTACTGACACCTTAATTTCAGACTTCCGGCCTGCAGAACTGTAAGACAGTAAACTGACCAGTTTGTAGTATTTGTTATGACAGTCTCAAGAAACTAATACAGATATGAAGCTAATTTTATACCTACTTAACAATTTTTACATTAAGTTCTCCTATTAAAATAACTGGTGGGGATTCTTTCTCCTAACTGTTACCCTGTCTCTTTGCTGGACCCTGACTGATACACTTGCGTTTCCCCTACAGACAGACCCCATAAAAGGATATATATGCAAGTAATTTATTTGAGAATAATTTATTTTGAAGGTGATACCAAAAAGAACTGGTAGTAGAGACAGGGAAGGGAGTGAGACAATGCAGAGTAGGTTAATGAAGTTATTTCTGTGAGCAATTAGAGCTTAATCCTACTAGGGACCTCTGGGTGACTCTATAGAACATGCCTCACAATGGTCCCAAACAAGGGGTGATGAAGCTGGAGCATTTCTCCACCAACTCCTAGCCTTCATTATGTGAAGGCTAATTCTAGAAACATCAATTTCCCAGCTCTTCCAGCCTTTATTGTACATAGACCAGGCATGCTCCTCTGGGGCTGGAGAAAGCCCTCAGGCAGAGGATTACAGGTGCTTTTGCCAAAAAGCTGCAGGCATATATAAGAATGGTGAAAGTAAGAATAAATGTAGGCACCAACAGCATCTGGCACACTGATTGTTAAATCTTCAATGTCTAGCTACTCAAAGCCCAAAGATGCCCTAAGAGACACAGGAGATTGTGAAATGTGCATGTATTTTATTTTGCTAAAGTATTGTAGTGAAGCAGAAGTGCTATTGCCCTTGTAAATCAAGAGCATCAGCAAAACTGCACAACACAATACAATCAAGCTCCCTTTGCACTTGCTATCTGAACTCGTCCAATGCATGTAGGTACATTACAAAAATATATTTAAACTATTTGTTTATAGTCCTGAGCCTGTAGCTTCTTTTTAATGACTCAACAGAACCACAAAATATAAAAATCAGAGGAGGTCTTAGAAATCAGATAGTCTGCAGGTTGTCCAAAAAATTAGATTCAGAAATCTTTGTACAAATAAAATCTTACAATATGAAAAAACACACCCTGGCTGGTGTGGCTCAGTGGACTGAGTGCGGCCTGCAAACTAAAGGGTTGCCAGTTCAATTTCCAGTCAGGGCACACACCTGGTTTGCCAGCCAGGTCCCCAGTAGGGGACATGTGAAAGGCAACCATACATTTATGTTTCTCTTCCTTTCTCTTTCCCTTACCCTGTCTCTAAAAATAAATAAATAAAATCTTTTAAAACTATGAAAAAAAAACTGATGAAAATGGAGTCACTTTCGTTGACACCCTGAGGGACAAGAGTTGAAGATGTTTTACTTGTTGGGTGCCCTCTCATCTGCTGGCAGCCCTGCCGGGAGGTCACAGAATCCCTAGTGCTCATACAGTCCAATTTGAAAAGGAGTGACCAACTCCAAACTTCTCATGTTAATGGAAAGAGAATTTTTCTTTTTCTCCCTCAAAGTCTGCAAGATAATACCCATGTTCTCTAACATTGACTCTAGTTTTCTTTTAAAAGCTAATCCCACTAATTCAGAGTGGCTGACTGGCACTTACTCGAATGCTATTACTGAAAAAAATGATTCACAAAGCAAATTAATTAGATTAAAATGAAAAGTTATGATGACCATTCCCACTTAAAATTCACCCTAATCCCTTTAGGTAATGAATTCTCTGTCTCTGTCTCTCTCTCTGTCTCTCTCTCATCTTTTGTAAAATCTGGGGCAAATATCTAAGTGGAAGGTTGGAATTGAAGAGTGGGTGAAGAGAAAGAATTGGGAGATACAGATATAACAATCAGTTAAGTAGTTCTTGAAACAGGAGCAACTTAAGATTCTATACGTGAATAAGCTCCCCGAAGGTATAAAGTCCAGAATGAAAAAAAAAAACAAAACAAAACAGAAACAACAGTTGGGGCTCAGAGGCCAATTAATGTATTTATTTATTTAGTACAGTTATGTAGCTCAGAATGCATGTTGAATTTAGTCAAATGGTCTTACAGTGCTTTTGATTACACAGTCCCATTGAATGGTGATATGGATTGCAGAGAATTCTAAAGAATATAGGTGTGACCATCTGTTGGGTTCTTTGCTAATTTTAAAAAACCTGAAAAACAAAAACAAAATAAACCTGCTTTTTGCAAGGTTACTTTTCAGAAGTCTTTTGTTAAACCTCACTGCTACCTATAGTCCATTTTTCCTTCATTTTCCTTGTAGCCAGGATTATAGGCACCAATTTTTTTTAATTTTATTTTAATTTATTTTTTCAAATACATTTGTCTCTGCCTACCCACCACCACTTTCCCTTGCCCCCTCCCTTCTTCCCTCCCTCAGCTCTTCCCCTTTGGTTTTGTCCATCAGTCCTTGCTATATGTTCCTTGACTTTCCCCTTCCCTTCCTTTTCCCCGCCCCCCCTCCCTCCTTCCCTCTTGTCTCTGTTGATTTCTTTTCCTTTCAGTGTTGCTGGTCTTATTTTCCTTGCATCTTTGTTTTGTTGGTTAGGTTCCGCTTATAGGTGAGATCATATGGTATTTATTTGTCTTTCGCCCCCTGGCTTATTTCGCTTAGCATAATGCTCTCCAGTTCCATCCATGCTGTCGTGAAGTTTAGTAGTTCTTTTTTTCTTTCTGCTGCATAGTATTCCATTGTGTATACGTACATAATTTTTTGATCCAATCATCTACTGATGGGCATTTAGATTGCTTCCAACACTTGGCTATTGTCAATTGTGCTGCTATGAACATTGGGGTGCATAGGTTCTTTTGTATTGGCGTTTTGCTGTTATTAGGGTATAGTCCCAGCAGGGGAAACACTGGATCAAAAGGCAGTTCCATTTTCAGCTTTTTGAGGAAATTCCACACTGCTTTCCACAGTGGCTGCACCAGTCTGCATTCCCACCAAGAGTGGACTAGGGTTCCCTTTTCTCCACAGCCTCGCCAGCACCTGTTGTTTGTTGATCTGTTTATGATGGCCATTCTAAGCGATATGAGGTGGTACCTCATGGTGGTTTTGATCTGCATTTCTCTGATGGCTAGTGATGCTGAGCATCCTTTCAAATGATAGGCACCAATTTTGATGGATCACTGGTTCATCTAGAGGCTCTGCTATTTTAATCAGCATCAGGGTTTGCTTTCATGGTACAGTAATGTTTATGGAACACTAACACTGCTTTCTGAGAGCTTTTTTGTTAGATCCTCTGAGGATGGCTTGGTTCTCGACATAATTCTTTAATCTCATAATGTTTTCAGTTTTGTATTTATTGAGCAGTCATAATTTAGGTCATTTGTAAAAGGCCACATAAAGCATCAGTGGTAGTTTTCATTATTTAACAGTTTTTCATAAAAATTCAGTATGCTGGAATATGTTCTTCATTGGCACTTCAATAAACAGATCTGTACTCTATTTTAGCCAACTGACAGTAATTCTTGTTGGCTGGTCAACCCTTACTCAAGTCAGTCTGGCTGCAATAAATTGAAAATTCAAAACTTTTGAGAATTACAGTGATATTCCTCGTAGTCTTCAGAGTGACTATCAGGAGCTCCATCCCAAGCTCAAAACAGGAGGGATCCTTCATTTCGATGCTGCTCCTTAGAGAAATGATCACTGTTCACTCTTTCCTTGATTCTTTACCATCCCTGGCAATCTGCATTCCACAAGTAATGAAGACCACCATTCCCCTGGGCCTCAAGCAAGTGGAATGGTCTATGCCTCCTCACTCCCTTGCCTCCCTGAGGATGTTATTAAATTCTGTTTCTTCTTTTTTTATACTTATTCTGGTTATCTGTCGCCCTGTAACAAAACACTCCAAACTCAGTAGCACAAAAAACAATCATTTAACACTCACGGATTCTGTGGGTCAGGATTTTGAATAAGGCCTGGGAGGGATGGCTTGTCTATATGCTACAACTGGGGGACACACAGGTTCAGATTCAGCTGGAGGTGATTCAAATGATTATAGGATGGAATTATCTGGAAATCTCTTCATTCACCTGTCGGGCACCTGGGTAGAGATGATTTCAATGCTGGGTTCAGGTGGGACTATTGACTGGCACATCTACATGTGGCCCCCTTGTGTGGTTTAGACTTCCTCCCAGCATGGAGCCTCAGTCCCAAGAAGCAATGTCCTGAGAAGTAATATAAGGAAAATGAGTATTTCAAGGGAACCAAGGAGACGCTACATGGTCTCTTTTGACATAGCTCCAGACATCACGCGGGATTACTTTCATTGCATTCCATTGGTTACAAGCAAGTTACAAAGGCCAGCCAAGAGTAAAGGGGAGGCGCTTCTTGAAAGGGGAGTGGCAAGTTCTCCTTGCAGAAGAGCACATGGGATGGGAGATATTGTTGTAGCCATTTTTGGGGAAAAAAACCAATCTGCTATAATACTTTTTAAAAGATTTTATTTATTTACTTTTAGAGAGAGGGGACGAGCAGAGAGAGAAAGAAAGGGAAAGAAACATCGATGTGTGAGAGAAATATCAACTGGTTGTCTCTCCCATGTCCCCAACTGGGGACCTGGCCTGCAACCCAGGCATGTGCCCTGACTGGAAATTGAACTGGTGACTTTTTGCTTCACAGGCCAGCACTCAATCCACTGAACCACACCAGCCAGGGCATGCTACAACATTTTCAAATGGGTTTTTTTTGTTGTTGTTGCTCTCTGTTTTCTGACTACTCAGCAAAACCCCTCATCTGGACCCTGGCTATCTTCCAATCACAGAGTAATATTCACCTCCACAGTAACTTCTCTATTTTTTTTAAATTTTTTATTTTACAGTTCTGTAAATCCAGCACAGGTCTCACCAGGCTAAAATCAGTCTGCAGGTCTATGTTCTTTCCTGCAGGCTCTAAAGGAGAATCTTTGTTTATTCAAATTGCTGGCAGAATTCAATTTCTTATGGTTATAGGACTGAGATCCCATTTCCTTGATGGATGTCAGATGAGGGCTATTCCCACCTTCCAGAGGTCTTCTGAATTCCTTGGCTCACAGCCCCCTTTCACTGTCTTCAAAGCCAGCAATGATGATTGGCTTGAGTCACTGGTACACTTTGAACTTCTCCTGCCTCTTCTTCTATAGCATTTCTCTGACCTCCACTTCTGCCTTCCTCTTCCACTTTTAAGGTCCCATCTGGTTACGTTGGGTTGACCCAGATAATCCAGAATAATCAATCTCCTTATGTTAAAATCTATAAGCTTAATCCATCTGCAAAGTCCCTGTTGCCAGATAATATAACATACCAAGGACTCTTTGGGGGGACATTATTCAGTCTACCACAGTGACCCCAGGTAAGAACATCACTTCTCTATTTTATTTTTTATTATTGTGGTAAATATATATATATATGTCATAAAATTTGCCATTTTTAGTGTTCAATTCAGTGACATTAATTATATTCACAATGTTGTGTACCCATCACCACTATCCATTTCTAAAACACTTCTCATCATTTCAAACAGAAACTCTCTAACTGCTAAGAAATAACACCCCCTCCCTCCTCCTTCCAGGTTACTACTACTTTACTTTTTGTCTCTATGAATTTGACTATTCTAGATAGTTCATAAAAGTGGTAACACACAACATTTGTTCTTTTGCATCTGGCTTATTTCACTTAGTATAATGTTTTCAAGGTTTATCCACATTGTATCCTGTGTCAGAACTTCATTCATTTTTATGGCTGAATCATGTATGTATATACCCCATTTTATTTTTTTTATTCATCTGTTGATTAACACTTGGGTTGTTTCTACTCTTTGGCTATTATGATTAAATACAGTTATGAACATTGACAAACAAGTATCTGTTTGAGTACTTAATTTTCATTCTTCTTGGTAAATACCTAGGAGTAGAATTACAGGATCATATGGTAATTCTAGGTTTAACTTTTTGACAAAAGGCCAAACTGCTTTCCACAGCAACTGCAGTATTTTACATTCCCACCAGCAAGGTACAGTAGGGTTCTAATTTCTCCACACCCTCACTAACACCTGTCATTTTTCATATTTTAAGATAATCATCCTAATAGGTGTGAAATGGTATCTCGTGGTTTTGACTTGCATTTTTCTAGTGATTAATGATGTTGAGAATATGTGCTCATTGGCCATTTGTATGTCTTATTTGGAGAAATGTTAATCGAAGTCTTTTGCCCATTTTAACTTAGGTTGTTTGTCTTTTTGTTGTTGAGTTATAGTTTTTAATATATCCTATATATTAAATGCCTATCAGATTTGTGATTTGAAAATATTTTCTCCTATAGGTTGTCTTTTTACTCTTTTCATAGTGTCCTTTGATGCACAAACAGTTTTAATTTTGATTAAATCCAACTTATCTATTTTTTTCTTTTGTCACTTGTGTTTTTGGTGTTGTATCTAAGAAACCATTGCCCAAAGTGTCATGAAGCTTCTCCCCAATGTTTTATTCTAAGAGGTTTATATTTTAACTCATTACATTGGAATTTTTATTCATTTTGAGTTAATTTTTGTATATGATCTAAGGTACAATTCAACTTCATTCTTTCGCTTGTGGTTAACCAGTTGCCCAGCACAATTTGTTGAACAGACTCCTTTCTCCCATTGAATGATATTGGCACTATTGTTGAAAATGAATTGAACATTTCTCTATTCTTGAACAACTTTCATAAGATAATCACTACTTCTTGTTTTTTTTAACTTTTCCCCTTTTATTCTCATTAGCCATGTTCATCCTATCCTCAGAACATCACAGTGGTTCCTCTAAATTAAGGTCAAGGTTATTTCAGTGACCAGTGATCAATCCATATGGTCTCTCCCCAAGTCCCATGATACTATCATGTGATTCGTCACCATACTATATATTCTCCCCTGGTAAAGAATGTCCTGTTGACACACAGTCTTTCAATAGTATTTTAAAAGGCCACCTCCCCTTCTTTGTTACAAGTTGTCAGAATTAGCTCAAAAGACATTTTCAGGCCCTGCCTCTTATTTTTCTCCTGAAGTAATGGGTTCCACTATGGCCTCAAGTTAAAGGCTCACTCACTCATTCATCCATCCATTAAATAATTATTAAATACTAAATGCCAGGCACTGAATTTCATGCTGGAATTTTTCATTCTCTGCCCAATTTCTTTGGAGTGGTGTTTCATTCAGGCTAGCCCTTTGGTTATCCATTCCAGCTCTGCCCCTGGTTGTAGTGTTTTAAGTGCCTTTGACTCTATGCCTATCTTTCCTCAAGTTCCTAATAGTCTACCCTGGGTTTGGTCCCTGTGCCCACTGCTTGCCTAGAAACAGAAATCACATAATTTCCCTAAAAACATTATTTTTCTCTTAATGATAATAAAAGTAGCTACCTTGTATTGACACATACTATGCGTTGGGTGCTGTGATGGACATTCAACAGGTTTTCGCTAATGCTTATTTCGCCAATCATTGTTCCAAACACTGAGGATACAATAGTGAACAAAGCAAAGTTCCTGCCCAAAAGGAGTTCATGTTCTCTCACCGTCCTTAACATGATTCAGCAGAGTACAGAGAAGTTAAGTAACCTGCCCCAAACCACACAGCTGTTAAGTGGCAAAGCTGGAATTTGAACCTAATTCTCTGAAACCAAATTCTCTGAAAGTATGAGATTCATACTTTCTCTACTGAACCAAGCTATCTCTCATGGTCACATTTCAGATAGTAATTCTCCTCTTTTTCTAACACAAAATTTTTCAACACAAAACTCTCACATTTTATAAATCTATTAAAAATTTGATGGATGATAAAAACTGCAATGTATATTAGAGTACATGTAATATGGAGGTTAACTAGAAATTTTTGATTAAACTGTAATTCTTAACACCATTTAAAATATATTAGTTAACATTCCTACTTTTATAAGAATAGTAATAGTGCTCCCTTAGACAATTCTGGGTTTTCCTTTAACTTAGAGTTGTTATTATTATAAGTAACACTAAATATTCTCAGTGTTTCACTATAGAGAAAAAATAATAGAGTAAATTGGATTAAAAATTCACTGACCCAAGGACATATACTGAAAGGTAATTTTTAAATTTTTATTATACCCTTTTATGACATAAACTCTATTGTCTTTTGTCTTTTATCTTTTCCCCAAAAAGAGTAATGTTCAAAAAAATCTGTTCAAGTGTAAGTGAACACACCTTGAGTTAGTAGACAGTATTCTAATCTTGTCTGCTACACTGAATTAGATAAACTCGTGCAACTTATGTCTATAAAATGAAAGGGAATGGATTACAAGTAATACTGTTTGTATAACCCTTTACATTTTTCAATGCAATATTTTTATATTATCTGACTTGATCATAACAATGTCTTCATTATCCCAATTTTACATACTCGTATGTTTTAAATTAGGTTCAAGAACATGCACAAGTGGCAGAGATTTAATTTTAACCTTTACCCTCAGGCTCTAATCCCATGTTCTTTCAGAGGTGAGAGGATCCCCAAAGTCCCCTGCAATTCTAACAATCTAAAATTCTTACAACCAAGCTAGTTGAGTTCTGATTAACCAAAGTTTCATTTACTCCAGCTTTATTTTATCATCTTTCTGCATATGTGTTACCATGCCCATAAATATAAACAGTATAATTATGTCAAAATTTGTTGGAATTTGGGTTTCAAGAAATCAAAAACGTTTTACTTTATTTGCTTAGAAAATAGTTTAATTATGAATAATTGATATTTATTGAGTGCTTACTGTGAGCCAAGCACAATTCTAACTATTTTATACATTTTAACTTCTTACTTAAATCTTCAAACAACCTTATGAAGTAGATAACATTATGATGCCCATCTTTCAGATGATGAAAACTAAAGCACAAAGATGCTTAGTATTTAAGCAAGGTTCCATGGCATGTTATACTGGATTATTGGCTCACAGTTTTTCCTTCTTGCCTCATCCTGTCTCCATGGGAGAAGTATTCTTCCCCGTTCCATTGGCATAGGCTTTGGCCAATGAAACATTAGTCGGCATGACACAAGCAGAGGTTTTAAATGTGCCTGTGTGGTTTGACTTTATTCCTTGCACTTATGCTATCCACCATGAGAGAAGAAACCTTGAGTAGCTTCTCCAGAAAAAGGAGATATGTGTGGAACAGACCAAAACCCAAACTACAACCAAGCCCAACTGATCCCAACTGAACCCTACAGAGCTACATCCAATCCACTGGCTTGTAAGAGAGAAAAAATAGAAAGATTTGATAGTCGTTTGTTATACAGCAGTGTTTCAGCAAAATTGTGACTAATATATACAGCTAAAATTAGGCACAGCCAGAATTCAAATTGCATAGCCTACATTTGATATGAACTACTTCAAATCATCAGAGCTACTACTCTAAAAGTTTTCAGTACACAATACAGAGACTAACATGGCCTCTGAGCAACAATGACATGCAAATGTGTGAATCATTCCATATTTTTAATGTACAACATAGAGAATATAGTCAATAATAGCATAATAACTATGTACAATGACAGATGGTTACCAGACATTGTGGTGATCATTTTGTCAGGTATATAAATGTTTAGTCACTATGTTGTACACCTGGAACTAATATAACATTGTATATCAACTATAAACAAACAAACAAACTGTGTTTACAATTATTTGACCTGGAATGCGGGGTACCTATATTCAAAGCATTGTTGCTTGAGAGCATGTCAAAGATATAAAGAGGATAATATTGCTACCATAAAGAGCAACCCAAGGCAGACATCCTTATACTTATTTAGACTTGCTCTAACTCCACTAAAAATAACTGATGGATTTTGCTCTTGGGGGCCACATAACCCAATTCAATATATTATGTAAACTGACTTGGACAAAGATACGTGTAGTCAGTATCTTTTCTTAGATTTACTAATGGTTTGGGTTTTTTTTGGTAATAGAATCATAAACTTGAGCAAGATACCTTGTTTTTATGAAGCTGCACAGAGGACATGCCAAGTCTTGTAATGGTTTTCAAGACTTTTTTTCTCTGCTCGCTCCTGAAACTATGCTGTGAGTTGTTTGACTCCATGTGGCAACCAGAAAGTTCGGTACTTGCCTCTGCCCACTAGTCTGACTTGGTTTGTTTGTGTGGGTGCCTTCACTCCCAGATGACATCTCTGCCACACCTAGGTGCCTGACTCAAGATTTCCTAAGTCTTAGGTAATCAGGAATGTAAATATTTTCATTCATTCAGTAAATATTTATTGAGTATTTGCAGGATGCAACATTGTGATAGGCAGGCACTGAAATGTAATTCTCTATTTCTTGTACACCATAAACAGATGACAAAAGAGAATGCAAAATTGAGACATGGATAGAGTGAGCCTGCAAAGCTTTCCTGCCTCTTCCCTTCTCTTCTAGTGAGTTTTGGCCCTGTCTCCCCCTACCGCCACAACCCCAGGTAGCCTTCCAGTCTTTCCCAGCCCTGTGGAACCTCTGCTACCCTCTTTTATTTCCACCCCACACACTTATGTCCTTTCCACAGGCAGGGGTCCTTTATATGTTGCCTTAAGCAATATCATTTCCCTTTTGCATGTAAATCAAATCACCTTAACTCCAATTCAGGAATCTGACACATAGGAACAGTGATATTTCTGGTATATTGTAGATAAGGTATCACCATTAGTAAGATGAGGCTGCTGTTGACAGTGTTTCAGAACATAAAGGTATAGAATATGGTGTGACTTTGATATGCTCAGTCTGCCTTAACCTCTTTCAGCCTCAATTCCCTCAGTTATAAAATAAATGCACATGCACACACACAAAACAACTTGAATGTCCCCCAACAAAAGACTGGTTAAAGAAAATATGGAATGCATACTTAGAGATTCTATGCTAAAATGAAGTAGATTTATATCAACACATGTGAAGAGAGAGTTGCTATTAATAGTAAAAATCAAGTCAGTATACACATGATCCCATTTATAATGCAAAACATATATTATTAGGGCGTATAGTCAAGACTTGTGTTAAGGACTCCTCATGTGTGGTCATATTTAATCTTCATAATAACTCTGTAAGTTAGGTGCTATTATCCTCTCCACATATATACATTACAGGTGAGGAAACAAAAGATGATAAGACTAGTAAGTGCTGGGGAAAGGATTTGAACTTCAGACCTCCTACTTTCCTTGAGGTATAATTTTCTTGTTGAGAAAATATAGTAAAAAAAGAGTAAAGCATTGTTCCAAGTCTTCTCCCCACTTACAGGTTTTTAGTCCTTCCAGAACAGTAATTTCTCATTGTGTGGAACTTGTACTACTGTAGGTAGTAGAGATAATTTCAGGGATAGCTTTGGCAGGCCTCATACCCACCATTAAATAACATTAAGCAACATAGCAAGAGCATTAGTCCCTGTACAATACTTTTTAATCCTCTGATTACATCACTACCAAAGTTTCAATTTAGGACTGGTCCTTAACACCCTATAACACTTGTTGATCTTTTTTTTTTCCCTAGAAAGTCAACCTCAAGCTCTGAGCAAGCATTACCTAGTTAGATTTCAGTAACCTTATGCTGTTTTCATTGTATTTATATCTATGGTTAGCATCTATTTAAGGCAACTGATACAGGGTATTTATTTATTGTAGTGATAAAGTATTTACTCTTATAAAGAGATGTATTTAAGATTTTTCTTCATTTAAGTGTGTTAATTTAAAGAAAAATATTAACTAGCAGGATAAGAAGTATACAAATATAACAAAGTCAGTAATTATATGACTAAAATATTAAATACTTCACTGTGCTAAACAGCAATGCAAATAGCCCAAATATCCATGAAACTGAACTGACCTGTCTACCACACCAACCATTTGTTAACCAACTGATACCAATAACACAAATAATATTTATGTTTGTATAAATTTAAATAAAAAATATGAATGAAATTTATACTGCTACTCAGGAACTCTAAGAAACATGTACTCAAAAGCATAATAATCAATGATCACTTATCGATTAATGCAAGCCGGGCACTATTCTAAGTATTTCACATACATTAACGGACAATACTGTAAGATGGGTACGATTATCTCCATTCTACCAATAAGTTAAGTGAGATACAGAAAAGTTAAATAATATATTCAAGGTCACATCTATTATAATTCTGACTCCAGGGTCTATGTTCTTAATCATTATGCTACGCTATCTCCTGATAATAAAATTACTCTAAATATTTATGCAAATTCTTATACTTCTTCCTAACTGCTTACTGGGATGCCAAAAACTGAATCCCAATTTTCAGTTGGCATGCTGATCATTACCTTGCTGCCTACAGTCTCTTAGAAAACCTGCTTCATTTTCCACCATCAAAGTGTTATGGCATCCCTATCCTAGTACAGAATCTGCTTCAGCTTGGGAGCAGAGGTCAAACTTTTCTCACGAGTTTACACCTGATGACATTCTCCTTGGAATTCATAATTTGAACACTATGAAACATAATTCACAAGTTGGGACACTGAGAGGCTGAATCTTGGAAATAAAATCAAGTAGAGATAGGGAAGGAATCAGTGTCATGGCAAGCCAACACCATACATGAGCTGAAGTTCTGAAGGTGTGAAAAAGCCAACAAGAGACAAGACCCAACAACCCTGCCAAGAAAAGAAATTGTTCTGTGACTCCATAGAGTTAGCAGGACCCCTTCCAGTGCCTGACATCCCAGTTCCCATCCTGCGTGGCCTGGCCATAATACAATTCTTATCCTCAAGTGCCCATGAGGATATAGCAGTTAATGTTATAATCAACCCTGCTTCACTTCAAGCTACAGTGAGTAGATTTCTATCTCTTGCTATCAAACATGCCTAAACAGGAGTGAAGTTGCATACAATAGATCTTGAGAGAAAACGCAGAGTGATGGTAGTATGGATGGTAATAAGGTGCCCCCAGTCCCAGGATAGGAAAATGGTAGTCCATGTAGTGTTGACAAGGCAACCGGTAAAGTTATAGTCAATTGTCTCAAGGACCTTCAAATGGGTGCTTATCAAGGAAGAGGATTTGCAAGACTTGGTAGACAAATGTAAGGATATCTG
Source organism: Pteronotus mesoamericanus (assembly GCF_021234165.1). Classification (NCBI taxonomy): domain Eukaryota; kingdom Metazoa; phylum Chordata; class Mammalia; order Chiroptera; family Mormoopidae; genus Pteronotus; species Pteronotus mesoamericanus. The sequence continues at coordinate 8,659,645 of NW_026555072.1, forward strand.
AGTGAGTTGGTTTCATCTGGTGGCTTAAATAAAGAATATCAAGAAAGAAACAAATTCCTTCTAGACAGCCACCTAGAGGAAGATAAGGATAAGCAAGGCACCCAAATAATTTTCATGGGCCACTCTCCTATTTGTAGCAGTGTGTCTCAGGGCAATACTAAAACTCCCTAAGCTCGAAACAGCTTCAACAGTAAGCTTTATCAGACTCTACTGAGTGATACTTTGGAAAGTTGTTAGTAAGCCTGACAGTCATAAATAAATTATCTTGCAGAGATTATTTAAATTATACATCATTGGTAATGATTATTCAGCTGTAATGAGTTTAATTGATTACAAGAGTGATTTTTTAAGATGATGTAATAACTGCTAGTGTTTGTTGTTGAAAGTGTGGGCTAGTGGGAATGATATTAAATTTTAAAGCATTTGATTTGCATTAGTTGTGAGAGATATTTTAAAATATGGAAATAGGGTTGGTGCTTTTCCCATAGCTCTGGATAACCCTACCTGTCACTAAAAGATAAGGCTTTGGTTAATGTTCAAATGCTCCTATGTTGAGGCAGTTATCTCAAGCAAATTCACAAAGCCCAGTTGGTTATTAGTTCTTGTGTCCCCCAACCAAAGGAGAAAAAATAAGAAAGAAAAGAAAAGAAATCTTTCTACCAACCACTCCTTAGCCAATTGAGGTCAGGCTGACATCCCCCAGATGCAGTGAACTATTACAATAAGCCTGTCCTCCTTGTTCTCCCCACTGGAACCCAACATGGACAACGTGGGTATTTAAGGGGTAGTTGAAGTAACATTTCACTATGTGTATCAGTCATAGAGGTATACTGCTCAGATCACCCTTCAAGAAAGAACTTGCCATTCAGGGTCAAGGAACTCAATTAGCTGGCTGCCTCCAGTTGTAACACCTTCAGGATCCACCTTACCTTTGGAGCTGAGACCAAGCTTTTCTCAGGTAGCCCCAGTCGATGACTCAGAATGGCAAAAGTCCAGGGACTGGCCATTTCCGCTCAAAGTGAGACTTCTCTAACTGTAACCTTTCTCTAGAGTTCATGGTTGAGTTGGTAAGGCTTTGTTAGATCTACATCTAATTCCATAGGCTTTCACTGCCTAATTCTGTTTTACCCATTTATATCTTTCATAAGCTTTACTCCCAATAAACCTATTGCACGCCTGACTCAATCTCCATGTTGTCTTTAAAGAAGACCCACTGACACAATACAATTTTACTTTTGGCTGCTGCCATCTGTAAACAAAGACTAATACTATTTTCACAATGAGTTGTCACATAGGAAAAGAACTTGGATGAAAAACATTCATAAAATCTTCTACTACTGATTTTCAGTCATAAATGACCCAACATGCTGGAGTTCTGAGTCAACTGAAATCCAAATGAGAAGGCTATTGTGAGCCTAGCTGGATGTAGCCATGAGCCTGGCTGAACAGCACTATCTGGCTTCTATGCTATGCTGGGTTCCTTCCGTTAAAATTAATGCTTTAATTGGAAAAGATTCAAATCTTGGTCATTGGAATGAGAATGTTATGGAGGAGCCAAAGGAATTAAACCCTGGGACTCCTCCAAATCTCTGAGACCTCCCAGATGGACAAGTATGATTATCGCTCCAAATATAAACCAAACCTGAGATGCAGCTGGACTAGTTGCAAGGAAACACCACTGAAGCCCCTCCTATGTGTCAAATACCAAGCTAGGCACAGAAGACAAAGCAGCACAGCAAGGGAGAAAAAAATCCCTACCCTCATTAAACGTGCATGCTAGTGGGTCGGATGGGGAGGGGAAAAGAGATAATAAAATGGTAAATCATGTTAAATATTAAATGGTTATAAATGCTGTGGGAGAAAATTAAGCAGAGAAGGGAGATAGATTGTGGGAACAGGGCTGCAATTTTAAATAGGGTATCAGAAATGGCCTCACTGATAAACTGTCATTTGAGTAGGGGGTAAGGAAGTAAGCCATGCATATGAAAAAAGCATTCCAGGCAGAAAGAATGGAATTTGCAAAAACTCTGAGATGGAAATGTGCTTATCGTATCTGAGAAACTCAGAGTGGTAGGACATGAGGTCAGAGAGGTAACTAACGTCAGATCATTAGGGCCTTGTAGGCCACTATTAGGACTTTCCAATTTTGATAAGAGCAAGGAGCCATTGGAGGATTTTGATCAGAACAGTGACATGATCTGCCTTATTTTAACAAGTTCACTCTGACTGCTCTGTGGATGATAGACCATAGAGGAGCTTGAGTGGAAGCAGGGAAGCCAGTGACAGGCTACTGCAAAAATGCAAGAGAGAAATGATAAAATGATAATGGCTTGGGACAAATGGGGTAGCAGTGGAGTTGAAAGGAAATGGTTGGACTCTGAATATATTTAGAAGCAGAAACAATAAGATTTGCTGATTGATTGCATGTGTGAGGTATAAAATAGAATTAAGGATGATTCCAGAGGTTTAGCCAGAGTAACAAGAAGTACAAAATTATCATTTCTTGTGCTGAAGAACATTGTACAAGGAGTCGGTTTAGAAGGAAGACCAGAGCTCCATTTGGGACATGTTAAGTGTAAGATGTCAATTACACCCAGGTGGGCATGTTGAGGAAGCAGTTGTATCATCAGAAAATTATCAGGATCTGTTCTTGACTCAAACCATCCCAGCAAACATTCTCTCCAAGTAATTGTTAGGCTTCAATTCAAAGGGTGCAAACCCTTGCCAGAAGGAAATCATTTTGATGATACCTGCTCCTACAAGAAAATCCTCCTCAGTTTTCTTCTTCAAATGTTCCGTATCTCAGTAAGTAGTAACACCATCTATCCTGAAACCCTAGAAGTCACTATCCTCTCCCTCAAGGCCCCCCTCCCACCACATACATGTCCAATCAACTACTGAGTTCTGTTTATTCTCCCTCCTTTATTTATCTAAGTCCATCTCCTTTTCATTATCATTGCCATTCCTCTGGTCCAACTATCATCATTGTTCACTTGGACTGCTGCATTACCTCCTATCTGGTCTCCTATGTTCTCTTACCTCCCTTACATCCATTCTCAATTCCACAAAGAGAGGGAAAGTTAACACACAAGTTTTCACATAAGTGTCCAGGATTTCCCACACACACACACCTCCCCACCAGCCATTGGGCCCTAAAGCTAGAGGGTAGGAGGGTTAGAAACTCACACATAGTTATATAGGAATTCAATAATATCAAGACTGATGTTGCATCGTGGCAAATAATGATAACTGACACACTTTTGAATTGGATAATGATAAATAATGATCATTAAATTGGGAGAAAAATAATAAATTGGAATGAGCATACTGGAAAAGGCATGGAATAAGTTATACATTTTTGCTAGACAGTTCTTTGCTCTAAAGCTGAGTTTGATTACAGAAAATAATGTTATATTTCTTTACACATCTGCATCACAGTAGGTGATATCAACCTGGCTCAATGGGCCATTACCCTTCCATCTGTATATACTCTTTCCTCTGCCTGAATGCTGCTCCCCACCCCAAACAGATTGCTATTTATCCTTCAGATCAAAGCTCCAATGGTTTCCTCAAAGAGACCTTCCCTGACCCCAGATGAGATCAGTTCCCCCTTATAGCTGCTCTTAACATTGTCTGCATGTCCTTTAAATCACTTAACACAAGTGCAATAATATAATCATTCACTTAAGTCACATTTTAATGTTTATTTCTTCTAGAATGTAAGCACCTGAGCAGGGACTGTATCTATCTTGTTCATGGCAGATGAACAATATATACCCTATATCACAAGGGTATAGCATGAGGCCTAGTATATAGTACATGCTCAGTAACTATGTGTTGACTGAACAAATGAATATGGATATTTTGCAATAGTAATCTGGAATTTTCCTTCTATTCTCATATCCACCTTCAATCAGATAGCAAGTTCTGAGCTTCAGAGAAGTATACGGTGGGGCAGAAATTCAAAGAAGGTTATACATCTTTTTAGTTTTTGTTTTCTAAAACCCTAAGTCTTTGGGAGAAGAAGAGCCATAGGTCTATATGGATCTTCTTCTCCCAATGGAAGAAACATGTAGGAGAAAGGATTTCCCTCAGACTAGAAAAAATTCCCCAGACTGGAAGAGGTAAATTGTGGATGGGTCCCTAGAGCAGGGAGACCTGAGTCTCACTTCTCAGCATTGCCCTTGGGGAGGGAGCAAGAGTGGAGAGAAGAATGGGTGTCACATGGTCAGGGCTCTCATATTTCTGAGTGTATACCAATCACAGAGGACCAAATGTACACTTACACACACACACACACACACACACACACAGAGTGCCTTGACCCTGGGTAAGTTCCCAGACATGAATAGCAGTCTTTAGGACAGTGAAACCCCAAAATAACTGAAGTAACATTTTAGAAAAATGTAAAGGTCATTTCTTGCACCCATAGGTTTGTGGAATGAGATTCATTAAAGATAAATCTTTGTTTTATCAAAGATGTATTTAAATACAGCTTTGCTTTCATGTCATATGCAGTTTAATCTAGCCTAACAATTTAAAACTGGACCTTCATATATGGTCTAGACAAAATCTTTTACACTTTACGATCACATTTTTTTCCTTGTAATAACCCTGTGAGATAGAGAGTATATGTATTACTCCCACCACCATCCCATTTTACAGGTTGAAACAAATGAATAAACAAACAAACAAGCAAACAAAAAACCCTAATTCAGACAGGTCAAATGAATGAACAAAAGTCACACAACTATGCTAGAAGAAGAGTTGACCTTCTGACCAGTAATGGCATAAGATTCTTTATGTAATATCATGCTGTCTCTATTAATCAACATGTTGAATTGTAAGATTATTCCATTTCCTGACAACATTAAACAACTATGAGCTTTCTATATTTTGCATCAATTTTTCCTGGCAAAGTTAATTTGCATTTTTCCAAATTCAGTTACAATTTTCAAATATTCTTTATAGAACTGATGCCATATTATTTGTTCATTATTGCTTAATTGTTGCATTTTGTTGTCTGTTGGTTCAACTAAACTTCTTTTTCTTTTGGATGAGACACAATTCTGCTAAAATTACCTGCTGTTGTTTGTGATTCTGGTGGTGATGCAGCCAGCTGGAGAGAGGGGAGGCAGCTTGAGTGAAATGCTCATGTTTGATATCTTCAAAGTGGGGCCTGCAAATACTTCCTTCCATTTTAAATTTCATGGCACCGTGGGGCTACTCAGATTGTACGATGTAGTGCAAAGGTTTTTTGATATTCCCTCAAATCCTGATACTTGTTTTATAATAATGATTGTACAAAAACTTTCAGTGGCTTAGCAGACTTACTTACATGGTTAAAAAGGAGGCTGGCTTCCATGAAATACTCATGAGATAACAAATATTCCCTTTGGTATTTAGCTATGTTAATGCCATCGGAAGGATGATCCCGTGTTAGTCCCTCATCTTAACATTGTATATTATAAAAGCATTCTAAAGGCATTTGTCAAAAATAAAAATGTGATAGACCACTTCATTTATTTCTAATATATTCATATAGAGGGACAAAAGGGGGGCCAAAATACTAAACAGAAATGATTTTGTAAATACAAACATTGATCAGTGACTACTTGAACAATATGATAAAAAACACTGTGACAAAAGACCTGTTTTGTCTAGTTCTCCATTTTTATCTCAAAGACAAGCATATAGTTTACAATGAAAAACAGTTTCACTGATAATATGACTAAAAAGACAGAAGCATGATGGTGTATAGCAAAGAATTCTGGGCCAGAAAAGCTGCCAGCCCAGTTTTGTTGCTGGCTTGTCAGAAAAGCATTAGCTTCTCAACATGTGAGAGTATTATTTCTGAAATGAAGATCCCTCTACCTGTGCTTAATCAAGTGTAAATGATGTTAGGAGGATTAATTGTACAATCCCTGAGCTCCAAGGGGAAAATGAGGTATGTAAGCAATGGCTGAAGTGTTTTAACTGGACACTAATATACCACTGTATTAGCAGGTTGCCTATGTTGACACTTTCATTCCCTTATTTAGAAAAGCTAAGCCATAAAAAATAAAATTTTAAACTAGCAATGACTTTAGAAATAAAGATAAGCATTATTTATTACTATATTAGAAGATCCTCATCAATTAATCCATCAAGTTAAAAACCAAGAGTAAAAGCATCATCTACAAATTCGCTTCTCCCTATTGAACCTATGTGGGAGACAGATATTATCCATGGTTTCGTGTACACCAAATTATTTTTGTCATTCAAATAGTTCAGTGCAGAAGGTCCCATGCTACCATGTGGAATCAGAATGCAAAATTGTAAATACAAAATTTCAAGCATACATGTCCTAAAAAGTCATCAAATTTTAAAATTAGACAAGCTATATCTGATCATTATATTATTCTTATTATAAATGTTTTAATGAATAACAATTGTTTTAATTTTCAGGGTTTTAAAAACTGGACTAAAGCATTATAAAAAGTTAAGAAGTCTTAGCTAGTACACTTTAAACATTTATAAGATCTATCAGTTTTATCTCTCAGATACCATATAATAGCTGGTGTTATATCCCTCATAAACTTTCAAATTAAGCTTCTACATGCTCTACTGATTCAAAATTTTGTTCTCTTGGACACCACTGAATCAGTTAAAGTCAAGTCTCCTAATAGCTTTCTCCGAAATTCACTACTAGCTGCTCATCTTACTTAGAAGGAACAATTATCTTTCTAAGAGATAGAAAATGCACTAAATGAATGCAAAAGGGATGGATAATAAAGAACAATAACCAAATCAGAACATGGAATACTTAGTCTACTCTTTAACTGACAGAGGGTTAGCTCTACCATTTTCAAGTAATAGAATGAAACTTACCAAAACTCACCTCAGTGCTTATAAATTCAGGTTTTTGTCACTCAAAACATAATACAGTTAAGTTGCTCACAAATTAATCAAATTTTGTTTTAAGAAAAATTTAAACTGTTTTCTTAGAAGCAAGCAATAGGCATTTAGTGAGTGCAAGGCCTTAAAAATGTAAAAGGGATATTAAGGTCCTGTGTACATTCCTCTTTTTGGTGAAATTGTTTCCTAGAAAGAAGGCAAGCATTGAATCAACTGGAACACAAATTAAGTAATGGTAGTGTAGTGTTAAAAGAGAGCAAACACTCATTTTTGTTTTCCATGGCCTCTGAACTTATCATTGGTTTATCTCACAGGGCATAGTATTCACATAGTATATCCGTTTTCTAGTGTGCATAACAAATTACCACAAACTTAGCAGTGCAGAACAACCTATATTTGTTATCTCACAATTCTGTAGGTGAGAGTCTGGGCACACTGTGCCTGCATTTTTGGCTCGGGTTCTCACCAGGGTGACAACAAAGGGTTTTTGTCTGGGACCCATCGTGCTCTCCCAGGTTCACTGGTTGTTGGCAGAATTCAGTTCCTTGGGGCTGTTAGAGTTGGATCCCATTTTCCTCCTTGCTGTTAGCTGGGGACTGCTCTCAGCTTCTGGAAGCTGCTCCTAGTTCCTTGCCATGTGGCTCCCATAAGCAGTTCCCACAAATATTTACTTCTTCTGGGCCAAGAACTGTATCACTCTGCCTTCCTCTTCTGTGGCTCTAGCCAGAGAAAACTCTTTGCTTCTAAAGGGCTCATTGGATTAGATAAGCTTTACTGAGTATAATCTCCCTTTCTTAAATTCAATTGTGCCATATAACATAACCATGGGAATGACATCCTATCATTTGTATAGGTCCCACCCACATTCAAGGGGAGGAGATTGTATGAAGGCATGAGCCATTGGGGGTCATCTTAGAATTTTGTCTACCAAATATAGTTTACAAAACATTTCCACATAATTTATAATTTCACACTCTCAAAAACCTTATTCCCCTTTGAAAAATATAAACAAGAAAACTAAAATAAGAATAAGACAAAGAAAATAAGGAACCATCAACTATAAGATGCCTACTGTGTCCCAGGACAATACCAGTGCTTCTTAGGCAGTGTTTCTTTTCATTTTCACAAAACATTTAAGATGGTACCCATATCCCACTTTTTAGATAAGAAAAATTAGACTCAGACTAGATGAATAATTTGCCCAGTATCACAAGACATATAAGAAGTATAGTCAAGACTTGCACCCAAGACTTTTGATTCCAATTTCCTTTTCCTTTTTAAATTTTTATTCAGAATAACAAAATACTTTATGTTATTTTACTAAGAGAGTGTGCTTGACAAAAAGAAGACTGGAGTTACTGATATAAGAGAGTCCATGGGCATGGCAGGTGAGTAGAAAGCAGACAAATACGCAAGTGTGATTCAAATACAGTGGTGGTGCTCAGAAGGGAATATAAGACCAGCACATCGGACTAACTTTGTGGAGGTCAATGTGAACACACCTATTGAAATTACAAAAGTACATGCCTTGAACTTTGCAATTCCACTACCAATAATGAATCCTACAGATATATTTGTTCATAGAAAGAATGAAACACGTACCAAGTTAGGTTTTTCAGCACTGTTTGTAATAGAAAAGAATAAAAATATCCCAATTGATTATTTATATAGAGCCCTTTCAAGAAGCCATAACACATTCATGCAATGCACTGCTATGCAGCCATAAAAAAGAATAAGGTGACTCTTTATGCATGAAGATGAAAATTATTTCGTTATTTTGTTAAGTGAGAAAAAAGCAAGATACAGAATGGTATGCATGATATGTCACCATTTTTGTAAAAACAGGAGAAAGAAATATAGATATATGTATATATAATGTATATGCTTATGTGTCTGTGTGTGTAACTTGTATATGCATAGAATATCTCTGGAAATATACCCGCACATGAAAACTGATAACATGATCCACCTCCAGGCAGGGGAACTGAGAATAAGAATTGATTACAAAAAAAATTGATTACAAACTTTTCACTGTATAGACTCATGTACCTATTTGACTTTTGAACCATATGAATACGAATATGTTATATGAGTAAGTGGTCTACTGGTGTGATAAAACTATACAAAGGGAAGGGGACAAAAAGGCTCAGGAGACATGGAAAACATTTGCATGTAGGAATGTTTATTAGGGAAGGGACATGGAGTTATTTCTAAAACTTTTGTTTGAAAGTGAATATTTACATTTACATCACTGTCTATTAAGTTCAAAAATAATAGCAAGTAAAAGCTTCTAAGAGAAGTATGAGGCACAGAAAGAACACTTAGAATGGAAATGAATGATGAAGCAGTGTAAGAAGTCAAATGGAATCAAGTAAATGTGAGAAAAATCACTTAAATGAAAGCAGATACTATTTTTGGTTCATGCCACACAGGTAGAGTAGATTCAATTTATTATCTTGGAACTTAAAATTTCCTTGATATCTTTATGGTTTTAACTAGAACATAGTAATACTCATTTGTTTTCTGAAAGCAATTACAATTCTTGGGAGCTGAATCGGGTGTGGAGACTGTCACTGATTTAGGGGTAGAGAAGGAATTTAAATATCAGTCATCATGCCCTGCCTGGAGCTTGTCTAGTGCCAAGAAAACTAAGTTTATCTTCAAACCTTCAACATAAAGCTTGGGGCTTGTGGACAACATCTGCATTAAAGGTGTCTAGGATTTGCACACAGAACTTCTCTAGAAAGCAGTCTTCTTAAGCCCCTCTCCTCAGAAGCTGTCTGGTGGTATTTAGTGTCGGGGGGAGACCCATGGGGGAGAAGCTGTAAGAGTGGAAAAAGAAGCAGGCCCAGAGGTCAGATAGGATGCTTTCCTTTCCCCTATTTGCTCTGCCCTTTAAGGTATCATTGCTTCATTTCAAAACCAAGAAACTGTGAGATTTATTTTTTTAACAGAACCATACTTTTTTAAAAGATTTTATTTATTTATTTTTAGAGAGGGGGAGAGAAACATCAAGGTGTGGTTGCATCTTGTGCGCCCCCTACTGGGGACCTGGCCTGGAACCCAGGCATGTGCCCTACACTGGGAATCAAACCAGTGACCCTTTGGTTTGCAGTCCAGGGCTCAATCCACTGAGCCACACCAGCTAGGACAAGAAACTGTGACATTTAAACATAGGTTGATTATGTCCTTTGTACCTAGGCTGACACCAGAGAGTGTCTAGCAAATAAGTTCGTTGTTCTATTATGCGTACACTTTTCTCACAACCCTGCCTTTCTATTTTGTACAAGAACTGCCCACCCAGTGGACCCTCATGGACCATTGGTAGTTTTTGGCCTTATTGGGTGGGCTATCTACTCCAAAGTATGCTCCTTCAGCATTTCCCTGAAAAGATCTTTCTCTTTATTTTTCATTTAAAAATAAAAAATTCTCCAATAGGGGCTATGACAACAGGGGTTCAAGGTCTCAGTTTGCTCCTGAAATTGCAAATGCCCTTTCCACCCGCAGAGTTTCTGAAGAACTGTTTCTGAAAAGTGTCCTTTATTTTTGTCCCTTCTTCTTCCTCACAACCCTCAGGGGGTAGAAATTTAAGTAATTAAAATCTGAAAGAAAAACTCTAACTTGCATTCCAGCTTTAAGATGAAATTATTTTGCTGCACAAAGTGCCACTGCACTATATCTAAAAGTCAAGACCTGTAATGGGACCTGCAAAGTTTTGTTGAAACAAATTAACTCAGTGTATTGTAGCCTTACAGTTCATAGGACAGTACTGCCTTTATGGAATTCCATGTTTAATCAATCCACTGGGGACAAAGAAATCTTCTCAGTTTAGTACTGACTGTGTATTTGATGGATTTAAGTTTGGAAAATCCAAATGAACCCTAAATATTTGTGCTCACACTGCTTGGGCAAAATTAAGCAAAAGGGCCATAGAGAGCTGAAAGAATTTAAAACTGGAGGCCATGTGTGCCAATTGTTGCATATTTAAAATCCCAGAGGACAAAGGGTACAGGCATCTGTCACATCTAGGATGCTAGAAGGAGAAAACCAAGATTCAAGTAAGAACAACAACCTCTCTGCCTCAGAGGAAGAAGATTTGGAACTATGAAATAATAAAGAGTATTGTGTTTTGAAAAGTTTTCTTCAGTCATTTGAGACTAAATTTTCCTCTGCTTATTATGAACTCTCTGAATTTGAGAGATATTTTCAAAATCAATTCTTAAGACTCTACTCAACTCTGATGACCCTAGTTTCTTAGGTTGTAAATTGCAGAGACTATGAAAGGTACATATAGGAATAATTCTTATTGCAGGACAATTCATCAAAGTAAAATGTAGGTCAGGTATAGGCCTTAATTTGGACTCCCCCAAAAGCAGACCCTGAGACTGGTATATAAGTAGTTTATTTGGAATATGGATAAAGTAGCAGGGTGGAGAGGTGGGACAGGGAAGGGAAAAGAGCCAACAAAGCTGCCTGTTTTCACTGTGGGAGATTTGAACTCAGGTCCACTGGGAGCCAATGGACTACATACACCTCATTGTTATTTGACGCAAGAGGCCAGGAAGCTACAGTATTTAGACACCAATTCCTATCATTTATTGGCTGAACAATACTCCCAAGGGAGCATTAATTTCTCAGCACTTCTGGCCTGCTGCGTGTACGGCAAGGTGGGCTCTGGAAACCAGAGGAAACCTTCAGGCCTGTATGCTTGGAAGTAGTAAGAACAAAGGGAATCTGGGCAGGGCACCACTAGCAACTGCTAACCTCTCTTTTGTCACTGCAGTTTTCCACTGAAGTAGTGACTCTAATTGCATTTGTAAATCCTTATCCATGTCATTGCTGACCTCTAATCCCCTGCCCTTTGTGCAGTGCTGTCACATGGTAGCTCCTAAACCATATTGGTTGAATGAATCAACAAATGATTTATTCCATCCATTATTATTATTGCTGTAATTTAAACGGAGCAAGAGTTCATCACACAATTTTGAAATTGTTTCCAAATGTGTTTGCCTCCCAAAACAGCATCTAAAAAACTAAGCAGTGTGGCCAAGGGTGGGAGGAGATAGCAATTTGCACAGTGAGTGAGTGTGTAAATAGGAGCAGGCTTCCCAGAGACCAAAGTGTCAATATTTATCAATGTTTTTAAAGGTACATATTTTGGGACTCAACAAGTACACTAGCAGGAATTTATCTTACAGACATACTTGTGTAAGGATATGGAAATATGTATATAAGATGTCCACTGCTGTCTCTTTGTATTAGTGAAACCCTGGATAATAAGTTAACTATCCATCAACATCCTAAAGCTTAAACAAGTTATAGTAAATCCACACAATGAAGTGCTGTGCAAAGCATGAAGGCATTAAAAAGAATGAGGCATATCTGTATAGGATGACAGAAAAAAAAGTCTAAGATATATTAAAAGAAAGCAGTCAATTCTAACAGCATGTTCTCTGAGATCCCATATGTGTCAGATGATGCGGAGATCAGATATTTACAACACAGGTATGGTTATTTAGGAAGATAAAATACCTAGAAATCAAACCTAAGTTTCCAAATCTATGAGACATCATGGAGTCTTCTAATTTAATCTGGCCCTTACCCTTCAACTAAATTGGTTGGCTATTTTGGCAACTGTATGTTACATATATTTCATCCTTACCAAAAATTCCACGAAGTAGGTGGTAACACTATCTGTAGGAGTCACTGTCTATATCCTAGTCCTATCCCATGACCCACCCCAGAGGTCTCATACTGGCCCTCGTTCCTGCATATCCTCTGGGTGCAGGAGCCTGCTAGACCTGCATGAAGTGTGGGCTGCAAGTGCCAGGAAATGACCCTCATGCAGTGAGTGGCAGTAGTTGGGAGATAAATATCCCAACTTCCTCGGCTCTCGAGGGAGAACATTTTCTAGGTATGTTCTACACAGTCTCTCAGAAGTTCCCAAACAGGACTGAGTCCTTGCTCAGAGCAGTGACCTACTCATCCCACGTCCTTTGTTAGTTTCTCCTTTCCTTATCCCACTTTCCCCACTCCTTCATTGGGCTTCCTGTAAAATCCTCCCAAATGAAATAATTGCACCTAAACCCTCATCTGAGAGTCTGTTGACCAAATGTTTACCTCGGGGTCTGCTTTGGCTACATCACCATTTAATAGGCTAAGAAACTGAGACTCTTAAAAGGTTAGTTACCGCACGTGAGACCACATGGCTACTAGGTTGAACTGTATGAAAATGCCATTCCTAAAGGTCATAAATGGTCAAATATAAAGAAATTCACATGGCTTCACCTAATAGTAATAGGGCAGAAGTTTGAATCCAGACTGAGAACAAAGCTTGTGGTTCCAAAAGTGATCCTAATAGGTGTGGCCCAGGGTAGAATGAGTTCTGCTTCAGTGACAATAAAGGTATCTTATACACATTTGCACACTGGTTATGAGCTTTGGCTTTGGATTGAGTCAGACTTGGGTTCAAATCGTACCTCTTGTTAATGTGCAATATTGAGCAAGTTTTTTAATTTCTAGGGCCCCCCCATTTCATCACATAAACATTATAGCCACCTCATAAATGTTCCTGTGAAAATCATATGAGATACTATTTAGCAAGAGCCTGGAAAATAGTTGGCCCCCAAAAGGAGTAATTGCTCAAGATGGGAAAATAAAAAATTTTGTTTTTCTTTTGATTACAGTGCACACAAATGTAAACAAGATTAAGCAGAAAAGGGCTTGTGCTGGGTCATGAGACCAAACAAAGAACATGGGTAAACTGGCCTGGGGTAACTGAATTCGAGGACTTTGGACACCTTTTCCCACCCATCATTTCTGCTTCTCTCTGGTTCATTATTTGAGACATTCTTTAGGTGTTGGAGCCCGTGGCTGTAGCTGGCTACTGATGGAAAGGGAGCTCTCTTCCAGGGAAGGTCTCTGAGGGGTCTGGCTTTTACTCATACACTCTGCACTGAAGTGGCCTGGCTTGAGACATTTACCCACTTACTGGGATGGGAAGAGGGAGGCTGCTACCAGCAGAAGTATGTAAAAGTAGTTCTTGGCAGATGTAAATCAAACCTATTCACTTCAATTTTATCAGTCATTAGCATAGACAAGAACTTTTTTTTAAAAATTACAGGTCTCCCTCCCCTTTACCCATGGTTTCGATTTCTGCAATTTCAGGTACCTATAGTCAACCATGGTCCAAAAATATTAAATGGAAAATCCAGAAATAAACAATTGGTACATCTTAAATTATGCACTGTTCTGAGTGGCACAATGAAATCTCTCACTGTCCTACTCTGTCCTGCCTGGGACATGGATCTTCCCTTCTGCCTCTTGATGCTGTAGAGGCTCCCTGACAGTTAGTCACTTAGTAGCCATCTCGGGGACCAGAGACACCACATTCATATAACTTTTATTACAGGATATTGTTGTAATTGTCTATTTTATTATTAGTTATTGTTGTTAACCTCTTACTGTGTCTATTCATAAATTAAACTTTATTGTAGTTCTGAATGCAGAGAAAAAAAAACATAATATTATTGGGTTCGGTACTACCTGCAGTGTCAGGCATCCACTGGGGTCTTCAAAATTATCCCCCAAGGATGGGAAAGATAGTGTAATAAATTTAATGTTTAGAAAACTTGTAGATTTAATGGAAAATTGAGCACAAAGTACAGAGTTCTTGTATACTTTTCCCATCCACCCCTCCACATGAGTTTTCCCTATTATTAACATCTGGCATTGGTGTGGTACATTTGCTACAATTGCTAAACCAACATTGATACCTTGTTACTTACTAAAATCCATGGTTTACCTTATGGTTTTACACTTGGTGCTGTACATTCTGTAATTTTGCCACATATAATGTCATGTATCCAGCATTACAGTATCATGCAGGACAATTTCACCACCCTGAACATCTCCTGTGCTCCATTTCTTCATTCTTTCCTTACACCCTCCCCTGAGCCACTGTCCTTTTTACTGTCTCTACATTTTTGACTGAAACATTGTTTTAAATAAACAGAGGATTTGAAAAATGTAACATTAACTTTTAAAAACTTTCCAGGACAGCATGGATAGATACTATTTTACAAACTAGTAAACTTGCTTTTTTAAATAGACAACTTTTATAGCACATTCTTTTCTGTTGTCACACACTGCCTTACCCCAATTTGCCTCTTTCCATCCTTCTGCACTTGAATACCCCTCTCCCCGATTTCTGTCATCTTTTGAGCTGCCAAACCCATTGCATTTAGATTAATGAAGTGTCTGTGAATTGGAAATCAAAGCTGCAGTACTCGGCATGGTGTTAGATTCCTGAATAGGTAACTTTTTGTGGATTGGCAGGAGGACGGGGGATCTTCAGGGGGGTGGTAGTAGAAGGCATGTTGTTTGGCACTTGTTTGGTTTTCTTTTTATTTTTCTTTCAATTTTATTTCCCATCCTAATTGCAGTGGGAACTGATTTGGCAGCTGTAATGTCACTCACAGCCTCTTGACATTGCTAACCATTTATTTCTTGTCTTCATTGCTTCCTTCAGTTCCCCCAAACTAATTTCTCTTCTAAAGTATCTTGTCCAAAAACAAACAAAAATATATTATAAGGAGACCCTATAACTAAAAATTCATACTGCATTCTTCATATTAAAAAGCACTTTGGGGATCGCCTTTATTTCTACCAACAAATAAACATTTTCCCAAGGCTTAAGTAAAGGTACCATTTTACAGTCTATAAAGAAACTGGTAAAGTCTAGTACTTGATTAACTGATGCTATCATGTTTAAAAAATTATACAGATAACACATAAAGATTATATTAGTGGAACAATCTGTTTAAAGACATTTCAGCACCACTTTATTACATTTTTTTATTGGTGGTATGTTTAACAATGTTAAAAAGCTTCACAATGATTTTCATCATATGGTTCTCTGTGAAAGAGAAAGAGAAAACCAATAATAATACTGTATTTTTTTTAAGTCTACAGTAAACTGTTGAGTTTAGCCAGAATGGATTGGATATATACTGTGGCAAGGTGCTACGATTCATGAATACAGTGGCATAATCTGTGTGGTAGATTGGATTCTCCGAAAGCATACATTGAGATGGAGTTTAGGGAACATGAAGGTTTTAGGGATTGACACCTTGAAGTGAATGTGCAGAAGTCGGGGCAGGGGGCATCAGGATTAGTCAGAAAGAGAAGTTGAACTGCAATACAAGTCTGATAGAGTCTCCCTCAATCCGGCAGGGAGCTCTGGAGCACGAATTGTCCATCAGAGTGGTTCTGAATCTGGCTGGGACTCAATATCCCCAGTTCGATCAGTCATTGACTGTGAGCTACCAAGGGAGAGGCATGACCTAGGGCCAGGGTGCTGTCTGTGGTGGAAGCAGACCCTGAAGGAGTTAACCACATTTCCTACAGCTGGGCAGTAAGTCCTTCCTTGACCTTGAAGGGGGATTGGGCCGGACATCTCTGTGTCTACTCATAGTCTGGTGGGAAGAACATACTTAAGTATAATTTATCACCATATAGGATAAGCTATGATAAATGCTTATACAGGTTGCTATGAAGCACAGAATAGGGATTGGGACAGGGAGAGTATCAAAAGAAATGCTTCCAGTCTAGGGGCTGAAGAACTAGGGGAAGATTCACATTTTCAGAGCTTTTTTTTTTTTCTGAGGCTCCCTCAGCATGGAGTTCATTTGATACCTCACTGGATTGGAAGTTAGAATAATTTAACTATTTCCCTTTCACTGCAGGATTGCAATTAGTTATTAAAGGTAATTTAAACACAGAGCCAGGAAGAAACTTCAGTAGTTGGGGTGGTGGGGCTGTGTTAACCACTTAACCAATGGCAAGACTTAAATTTGTCAGTTGAAAGAAGAAAAAAGAAACCCCAAAAAATGGCAAAGGTTGTCATTACCACACATAAATCTTGTTTCTCATCACTGAAATTTGCAGAACTAGTTCTTATATTTTGCACAATGTGATGAAAAGACCATTGTATCTATGTGTGACAATAATGACAACCAGGGCTGGCTTCATGGGCATATAACCTATGCAATAGCACAGGACCCTGTACTTAGAAAGGGGCCCACACTTCATGTAATGTTCTGCTGTTTTTGCTGTCTTGGGATTCTTAATAATTTTAGAACAAGGAACTTATTTTTTTTATTTTACCCTGGGCCACACAAATTATGTAGTCAGGCTCAATTACAAACAATTGCTTAATTTAAGAAGCAGGTTTGTTTTCTAGGTCTAGGCAAAAATCAAATTGTTACTATGAATTTGAATTTTTTAAGACCTGGAAACTGGGAATATTTTGCCTTTTCATCGTGTACTTTTATTTCATTAGAAAACTACATGTTTATTGTAGAACATTTAATAAGTATACGAAGCCTAAAGAAAATCAGCCAGAAATATTCCTCCTCGTGTCCCCTCTATGAATGCAGAGATTAATAATAATATTTTTGATTAATCTCCCTTTGACTATTTCTTGTGACATTTAAAACATTTCTAGAGAAGTATATTTTGTACCAGATTCCCAAATTAAGGATGTGAAGAGTTTACAGAGCCACAAAAATGTGGAAAATGATTTTTGGGGGAAAAATGGCGAGAAATGACCAGGGCAATGAGAACTTAAAGATAAATTATGTGGTTTTTAACCGAGCTCCTAGAAGATAGTAAAAATCTAAGCTCTGCTCATTGGGGCTCCCCTCCCTCGGGTGTAAGCATAGTGGGCAGGTTTCAAAGGGAGCAGACATATTAGCAGTGTTTTGTTCACCACTGTATCTCCAAGAAAATATTTGTTCAACTACTGTTGAACTGGAGGAAGATTTTGATTGCAGACAGGTAGTAACAGAACACTCAGGCAATAGAACAAATAGATGAAGCTGGGAAAGAGGAGGTGTATTTGCAATGGGCCAATAAGAATGAAGCTGTGATGGGCTGAATAATAGCCCCCCAAAGATGACCATGTCCTAATCCCAGGAACTTGACAATATGTTGTCTTACATGGCAAAGGGGACTTTCCAGATGTGATTAAGAATTTTGAGATAAAATTATTTTGGTGGGCCCAATATAAACACAAGCTTCCTTATAAAAAGAAGGCACGAGGGTCACAGACAAAGAAGGCAAGGTGATGGTGGAAGGAAAGAGAGAGAAAGAGATGAGAGAGAGAGGGGAGGGGGAGAGAGAGTGAGAGAGAGAGAGAGAAGAAAGGAAGATACTAGGCTGCTAACTTTAAAAATAAATGATGGAGCATGAGCCAAAGAAGGCAAGTCACCTTTAGAACTTTGAAATGCAAAGAAACAGAGTCTCCCTTAAAGCCTCTGGAAGGAACACTGTCTTGATGACTCATTTTAGAACCTAGAACCATAAGAGGAAAAGAAGTGTGTTGTTTTAAGTCACTAAGTTTACAGTAATGTATTACAGTGGCAATAGGAAACTATTACAGAAGCGAAAGGTTAACTCAGGAAAATGGGGCAGATAATTCTGAAAAGATCAAGTTTTCAAGTAAATGAACATCTTTTATTCATAGTATAATGGTGAGCTAGTCTTAAACCCCACAGAAATCAAGAAGGGGTACAGACTGTAACGTCATTAGGCATTTGCACTTATCAAATAAAACTGTGGCATCTTCTTCAGGAAGAACTTAAAAACTGGAGAAGTTTTATTTACCACTATGGTACAGTTTAGGTGGAATTCCACTAAAAGCAGGACCCACACTAGACATTTATGGGTTGCACAGATCACAAATGACCTTTTACTAGATTTGTTTATATTTCCCTATGATTGGAAAGGGTTTAGGGGCAAAGCCCAGGGTTTGCTACAGGTAACGTGTTAGAAAAATAGGCAGGATGATTGGACAAAGGCCTTTCCTAGAGTTTGGACCTAAAGATATATGACTAGTTTTCCTGTTAAGATATTCAACAACAGATTTATGGATGGAGGAAAAGAGCAAATTCAGAAAAAGAAAAGGGGACAGCAGAAGTGGAATTACCAAACATTACTTTTCCATCACTGTTGTGTCTCCTCCGTTCTTAGAATCTTGCTGCTTTTGAAAATCCTAATTCCCATAAATGACAATGAACACAAATATAATTTTTTACTAATAGTACCTGGCACCTATTTTTTAGTGGGAAAAATAAAAGTACTATTGCTATAGTATTTTATGTCTATAAATAGTGCTTTTTACAATCACCAATTCTGCTAATTTAACCTCCTAAATACATCTCTAATTTGTTAATTTTCCTATGTTGGTGAGGGTACTGACAGGAAACATGTGACACATTCAAGTTAGGATAATTGGGAGAGGAATGGTTTACAAAGGGGTGACTGCATAGAAACTACATGGAATAGAAAATAGAGAAACCCTTGGCAATAAGAGCAAAGCTATTACAACCCCCAGGCCTGAAGGGAGGAGGGGGCAGAGCAATAGAACAAATAAATGAAGCTTGGAAAGAGGAGGTGTATTTGCAATGTACAAGCTACTTACCTGAAAAGAGAGTCAGGTAGAGAAGGTAAATTTGAGAGTAGTATGAAATTCTGATAAGGGACACAGCCAGCCAGGGGCACCACAGGAAAGAGGAAATTGGGGAAATAAATACCCTGATCTCAATCTCCTCCTAATTTCCAGTCTCCTACAGTGGCTCCCCATTGGCCAAACTTAACCAGAAGCCAGAGGGCATGAGATGTTTGTGTAGTTCATACACTTTAGCTTCTCAGGGCATAAAACAAGATAAAGAAGTTAGAGAGTACACTTGGAGAGGCAAATAGAGAAAGCCCAGCACATCACCCTCATACAGTCTATCATCATTTCTCTACTAAACTGTAGCATCCGTGGTTTCTAATCACCCATTTTTGCTTCCATCTAATATATACTCCAAACTGCAGTTAAAGTGATCTTTTGAACATGCAAACCTGATTATGACAAGTCTCTGTTTAAAACCCATCAGTTCCTTCCCAAAGTGATCCCAATCCTTACCATGGCCCCAACCCCACCTGGAGTTGTTTTCCCCCTCATTTCCTCTGTTCCTGTCACACAGGCCTTCTTGCAATTTCTAAAAGCTACAAGGCCTTTGCGAGGGCTATTTTTCTGTCTGGCCTTCTCCACCTCCAACCCAACCCTTGGCCTAGTCAAGAACTCCACTGGGGAAGCCTTAACTGGCCTGTCGCACCAGACTCCCTTTGTATGTTAAATTCCCACTTTACAAACATCCCTGATTTCCCTGAAGACACTCACCTTCATTTTCAATTCTGTAGCCATCTCTGGGATTCTTTCTTGATGCTGTCCTTCTTGGTTTTTTCCCCCCAGGTGCCTCCTGTGCTGAGGAGCACTGTGCTAGGGGCTTAGTAAGCAGGCAATCAAAGAGAGAAAGAATGGATAAATGACTAATATTAAAATTACTTTGCAATTGGGCTTGTTTCTTTGAATTCAAGCAGAAGTTAAAAATGGAGATGGGAAAGAAAATTAATGTTAAAACCCATTTATATAGGAACTTGCTAAAGAATGCCATTTTTCCTCGCCAAAATGTGTTCCATCCCTTCATTTTTGAGAGCTATGATGCCTTCCATCATTCTCCTGTAACCATTTCCTCCAGCACAGCCTCAGTGCCTGTCTCCCAGAGGAGGCAATACTTCCCACAAATGCCTGGTAAGGTACAATAAAACTGCCTCTGTGTTCCAGACATAAATGATGACTTAACTGGAAGTCTCTCCCCATCTCCCTCCTCAGCATTTGTCCTACCTCTCAGGTCACAAAGGATAAGGATTCATGACTCAGGAAATTTCAGCTTAGAGACTAACTGCAGTGTTTATTCCTCTCAGTCAAAAGTCTACTGTAGAAGAGATCACAGTAGTATAATTATTCATGTGTATATTGATATGTAATGACTTTTAATGATAGGTTCTATAACTTCAAATACCCCAGGTTTTAAAAAATGAGCCCTTATGTGTTAGAATTCTCTGAATTCTAAACATTCAAGTTTAGTGGGTCTTTCCACGAGCCTACTTCTAATTTAATTGTCTTGATCATGATATTCATATGGAAAAAGGCATCTTTTGGTTAGGCCTTAGAGCCTCGACTTGCTATCCTAAGTAGTCTATGTGGTTTTTTATGTGATGAACCCACTCAAATGATATTCCTTGTTTTTTAAAATTTTTATTCTAGAATCAAGGATTCTTAGTGTTCATTTTAACATTTGTTACATTGCTTTCAGAAAAAATAACTAAGGAAAACAGTTCACAGGCTAAGGGGAGAGACAGTTTGCTCAGGTTTTTTCTTCTAATCAAAAAGCATCACATTGGGTAGAGAAGCTGCACTATCAAAATACCCAGAATCCTTTTCCAGTCCATTTTATATTCTCAAGTTCATGGCCATAAAGATTGTCTAGGGACTTTTAGGCCTCCTGGTAATGAAGCAATAATTGAGTTTTGTTGAGTTTTGAGGGTGAGCTAAGTCTACCCTCTCAGTGTTACCTGGGTGTTTTTGAGTTTATGTCAGGGCTACATTCCATCACTTGACTAAAGTCTTGTCCCTGTTTGTTAAATTTAAGCAGGTAGCACTTCAGCCTACCCCCAGCCCATTCTCACCAATGCTGCCTGCACTTCTCCTTTGGCCTAGAGTATAGTCCTCACAATACTATCAGCCTTGGTCTGCTTAATGGTATCAACATGAATCACTTTTTAAACTTAAACTAGCTTCACTCAGAAGTTCCTCAAATGTTTCAACAGGTCATAGCTTTTCCCTTCTCCCCAATGCCTCAGGATCCTCCAGCTCCCAGGATCCTCCAGCCAGGGCATCTGTGACCCTTTTTCCTACTTTCCCTGGAAAAAGTGCTTTCTGGCTCACATCCACCAGTTACCTTATTTAGGCTAAAAGCAATCTGTAGTTTAACTGGAACTCCAGGATGCAACCAAGGGCTTTATCTTAGGAACTCACATACGAGTTTCCATTCTGCCCTGCCAACAGGCTTTTAAGGCAGCTACTCTACTAAAAATTTCTAAGCTCTATCCCCACTTGGTTTAAGGTTTTATCTTTGGTGAAGAAAGAAAGACAGGATTTTTATACAATAGAAATAAGGAAACCAAATTGCTATTTTGATTCTACACTTAGATACAGTTCTCATTTGAGAGGGGAGAAAGGAACTGGCATTATTATTGGAGGCCTTTTGTCAGTACCCTTGACAACCACACCTACCCACACTCCACTCTCAGCTGGGTGCTCTGTGATTTCTCCAACCATATTAACCAAACCTAGCAAGCGGTAGTTTGATTCATTTGTTTGAAGACCTGACTAGCTAAGTCTGGTGACAGTTTAGAGTATGAATGTTAGGCTCAGGGAATGGGTTCAAATTCCATCTCTACCCATGAGACAAACTGTGTCAACTTAGGCAAGTGATTTGGCCTCTCTAAAACTGAATTTGCTCTATAAAATGAGCACAACAAAAAGACCTATCCTATAGTTGTTTAAAAGATTAAAGGAGATAAACATTTTAATTATACATTTAAATTTTTTCATTTGCAATTTTCACAAAATACATATCACAATATTTACCATTTTAATCATTTTTAAGTATACAATGTTAAGTATTTTCATATTGTTGTTCAATCAACCACCATAACTTATTCATCTCACAAAACTGAAGCTCTACACCCATTAAACACTAACTTCCCATTTCTCCTCCCCTACCCTGGCCTTGGCAACCACCATTCTGTTCATTGTTTCTGTGAGTTTACTCTTCATACTTCCTATTTGTAAAACATGGGTTTTACATGTAAAACATGTGAAAACATGGGTTTTCAAATATATTTGATACCCTAATTTTAATTCTTTTAGATATATGAGGTCTGTCCAGAAGGTATCCAGCTATGTAATATGAAAAATAGAGACATTTACTGAAAATACAAGATACAAGAAACATTATACATAGGACAATGACACCTCAGTCCCCTTCAAAGTAGGCACCTTGGGATCTCACACAGTTCTCCCAATCACCATCAACTGCCCTGTCCTATTTTCCTGAATCTCAGAGAAAATCTGAAATCTCTTCCCTTTCAAAGGTGATTTTAGTTTTGGGAAAAGCCAGAAGTTGCAGGGCACCAAATATGGACTGTAGGGGGTCTGAGTCACTTGGGTGATTTGATGTTTTGCCAAAAAATTCTTCATGAGATGTGGTGCATAAGCAGGTTCATTGTCATGATGAAGCTGCTAATCACTAGTTGCCTATAGCTGCAGCTTTCTGAATCACCCAAATAGTTTCTGTGGAGGAATGTTCAAGCTTAATGCAAAATTTGATGCAGATTTGTTCCTCTACTTGCTCAGTCATTTTTAATGTGACAGCCACACAGAACACATGCTCACTCAATGACATCTACCACCCCCACTGACTAGTACAGTGAAGTCGTCATTGTTTACTCATGCATATTCCCACCCACTCTCCTTGGCTGCCAGGTTACAACAATGTTGTGCAAACTGTTCCCATTATATTAACAATGGTTGGACGTCTTCTGGGCAGACCTCATATGTCCAGAAATGGTAATGCTGGATTTTATGGTAGTTCTGTTTTTCATTTTTTTAGGACCTGCCATACTGTTTTCTATAGTGGCTGCACCAATTTCCATTTGCACCAACAGTGCACAAGTGTTCCAATTTCTCCACGTCCTTACCAATGCTTGTTATTTTGTTTTTTGTTTCTCATAGTAGCCATCCCAATGAGTGTGAGATGATATCTTATTGTGGTTTTGATTTGCATTTACCTAATGATCATTGAAGTTGAGTACCCTTTCATATGCTTTTTGGCCACTTGCATATCTTCTCTGGAGATATGTCTATTCAAATCCTTTTCCCAATGTTAAACACTTTTATTAAAGCATAGTTAGCATACAATAGTGTATTAGTTTCAAGTGTACAACATAATGATTCAACATTATGATGTGATCACCACACTAAGTCTAGGAACCATCTGTTACCATGCCAAGTTATTGAAATATTTTTTACTGTATTCCCTGTGTTGTATACTATACCTCTGTGGCTTATTTATTTTATAACTGGAAGTTTATGCCTCTCATTCCCCTTTAGCTTTTTCATCCATCTTCCCACTCCCAAATTTGTTTTTTTGTTGTTAAGTTGTAGGGTTTTTCATATATTCTGGATATTAACCACCTACTGAATAGATGATTCACAAATATTTTCTCCCATTTTGTAGGTTGCCTTTTACTGTGTTGACTGTGTCCTTTGATGCACAGAAGTTCTTGGGTTCAATATTGTCCAATTTATCTACTTTAATATTTGTTGCTTGTGTATTTGGTGTCATATCCAAGAAATTGCCAAATCCAACAGCATGAAGCTTCTCCCCTATGTTTTCTTCTAAGCATTTTATAGTTGTAGGTTTTTGATCCACTTTGAGTTATTTTTATATGGTGTAACGTAAGGGTCTAACTTTATTCTTTTGCAAGCAGATATCCAATTTTCCCAACACCATTTGTTGAAAATATCATCCTTTCCTTATTGAATAGCCACTCTTGTGAAAATAGTTATGCACTTATTTTTCTGATTACCTGATTCATGCCTGCTTCTCTCTCTAATTTATAAGCTCTAAAAGGGCAAGAATTATGTTGACTTTGCTCACTATTGTCCCCTCAGTGCTTAGTATATAATAAAGGCTCAATAAAATTTAATTAAATGAGCAAATAAATTCTTGCAAAACACTTAGCACAGTACCTGGCACTAAATAAACTTTTAATAAGCAGGAACTCTTATTATTTTTGCTGGTTCTAGTCAAACTGTTGTATCCTTTGCCTTAAATGCATTTGCCTTGATCTGAAAAAAATAAAAATAAAACTTATTGCCTCAGAGAAACATAAGAAAGCCAATATCAAGGTGTGCAATGATTCAAGCTTTGGGATCTGGTAGACTTGGTTCAAAGATTGGCTCATCTCTTTCTAGCTGTGTAATCCTTGGCACATTTCTCAATCCTTCTCCAGGTCTCAATTTCCTCATTTGTAAAGTGAGGGCAATAATATCTATCTCATAAAGTTCTTAATGTGGATTACATGAAACATGTAACGTCTTTGCATACTGTCTGACATTTATAATAAGCCCTCAGTAAGTGGCTCTTCTGTTACTTCTTTACAGACCATTAGAATCTCTATTGTTTCCCCTTAGTTTGGGTTGCTATTGTCTTTTAAAAGGTTACTTTCTTAGCTATTTTGTCCATTTACAAAATAATTTAAAATAGATAACAAGGGTAAATAAGCTTTAGTGGGAAATATTTGATTAGAATATTTAAGGCAAAATATCATTGAAGAGTTCATATCAAATTTGGGAATTACCACACACAGCCTGTGGAAAAGCTAACAGTTATTTTTTTCTCTTGATAAAAATAAAAAATATCTTATTAGTGCAGATTCTGACATTATAGATTATCTCTATGAGAATAATTATTTTTCAGGAAAAGTGTCTCCATTTTTTAAAAGAGGTATCATTTAT
This sequence comes from Pteronotus mesoamericanus, assembly GCF_021234165.1. Classification (NCBI taxonomy): domain Eukaryota; kingdom Metazoa; phylum Chordata; class Mammalia; order Chiroptera; family Mormoopidae; genus Pteronotus; species Pteronotus mesoamericanus. The sequence continues at coordinate 8,685,020 of NW_026555072.1, forward strand.
GAGAATGTATGGTAAGAAGGAAATATCTCCTTAAGAGCTTTGCAGGTTCATATTGCCAGGAGAGACCCCTAGGATCTGCTCCATCCATGCCCTAAGGAGGGTAAATGATTAAACCTACAGTGTTGATAGGCTTGTATTTCATATTGGTGACTTACTAATCACTTGACCTTTTCCACAGTGCATTTAACATAATAAATAATACTCCTTTCTATTGAGGCCTGGGTGACTTACATGACTCTTTGCAACTTAGCCAGAACTGGGCTCAATATAAGTCAACTATTGGACACGTTGCAGCTGACTGTGCATTTTTACCATGCAGTGGGACAGTTTAGTGGCAGCCTGGAAAGAAAGCACCAGGAAATACAGAAAAGGAAATTGAAGAAGAAGTACCAATTTAAGTTCTCACTCTACCTTCAAAATCTCTAATAGCTAAGACAGAAGGAAAAATTCCAAATGCTGAGTGAGATTTTAATTTGTTTTCTCTACACAAAAGATAGCTAGTAGGACTACTTTAAATTAGTAGAAATAAATCCAATGCTTTTTGCTGTTCCTGCTTTTGCTACTTCTTCAGGTCTGATACTGTTGACTCTCCGTTCCTCTGTGAAAATTGTATTTCTTCTGTTATGCAGTTTCTTTCCAAGAATCCAACCACTTTAACTATTTCTGTCGGCTCTTCAATCTCTTCCTAATTATGCTTGATTCTCTAATCCAATTCAAGAAACATATGGTCATTTATTTATTTAACAAACATATACGGAGTACTTACTATGTTCCAGACACTTTCTAGGTTCAAGGGTTGAAGAGAAAGGCTATAAATAAAACAAACAAAAGAGAATTACAGGAAGTGATAAGGGTTATGAAGCCATTCATTCATTCATTCATTCATCATTCAATAAATGCTTTTTCAATACATACTACACACCAGGCACTGTTATAGATGTTAAGAATTCTCTTTCGTGGACCTGAGTCATGCCTCTCCATGGTGAGCAATATGGGAAAAACAGTTAGAGGTAGGAGCCCAGTGAGTAAAGAGAGGCAACACCTAAGTATGTGTTGATGGGGGGAGTGGCTTGGAGGGGAGACAGAAGAAATGGAAAAGGAAGGGATAAACTGAAATAAGTTTTGAAAGAAAAATTGACAAAATCTGATGACTAGTGAAACATGGAGAAAGTAGAGTGCTGAGAAAAAGCCAGTGCCAGTATTTGAGTGACTATGGGAACAGGGTCCCTTCCTACCATTCATTTTGCCCTTCTCCTGCCAAAAGTGTCCTGCTTTTCTTTTGAGAGATTTTCCTACCCCTCCATTCTTAGTCAGGAGATTGATTCCCATGCCCTCTTGAGGGTGGGACCTGATTGGTTAAATCATTCAGTGATTCTCACTCGCTGACTACAGTGATTGGTTCATGGACAGTCATGTGCCTTAATACAAGGCCAATGAGAGAGAGTGAGTGAATCCTAGAACATGGGCGAGACCTATTGGATAAGACTCCTCTTTTCCTGGATGCTGATTTACAAGAAGATGAAGTCTGTAACAGTGGCAGTTGTTTTGTTATTTCAAGGGAAGAGCATTGAGGTGGTAGGGGGGCACTTTGTAGAAGAACCTAAGGATGAAGCCAGTACCACAGAAGGCACAATAATGAAGTTGGGAGAAAGTGGATCTTCGGTGACATCATTTGAGTCTGACTTTTAAGTTATGTGATCCAAAGATTCTCTATTGTTTCAGCTAGTTTGAATTTTCTGTCACTTGCTACTAAAGAATCCTGACTATTGAAGTCCCCATTAGCACATAGTGCAGTGCTGAGTCTCTAAGAGGCCAATGAGTACTTGTGTTATTAAGTGGCTCAATGAATGGATATCTTTTGATTAACTTTTGAATTACATATTCAGCATATACAGGCACTGTGCTCTGTCCAAAGGCAATTTTGTTTCTGTCAGACAAAAGTTTCCAGTGACTTGTTTATTGATATTAAATGAAGAAGAATAAAATGAATCTTTAGACAGAGGTTTACAGGAGGAAACATATTTGTATTCAGATCCTCCTCTGTTCCCTGAAGTGTTCTTTTGCATTTGTTATGGTTTCTCCACCCTAGTGATCAAGTCAGCCCTGGCTCCTTTTTTTCAGTGAGGTTATTCAGTGGCTCGTGTTAAGGAAGTGGGTCTTAATTTTTAGGTGTTCAAGTGTGTTGCGACTGTTCAAGGCCAGACAGGTTCATGGGATTTGTAGAGACAGAAGAATATTCACGGAGCCATTGGGATGTCTGACATGCCTTTATTCAAGGGCAGATGATCCACACATGCTGCAAGGTGTGTGTTACACTGCATGTCACCTGTCCCCTCTGTGTGTCACCCAGTGTGGCCCTTCCATTCCCCCTGTGTGTCTATATCTGTGCCCCAGTGAGAAGCCCTTACCTTCCTAAGTACTAGAACAAACAAAGCTGGCAACAGGCCAAATCGTTAGGTAACATAGCAGGATTCTGTTCCTGTGAGCCCACTTCGTGTTATAGGAATCATTTGTTGGACCCAATCTCAAGACTATGAGAACCCTACTTTATCAGACTCCTTAAAGTTTGTGAGAAACTGCTTCTCTTAGTTACTCAGACACCTGGGTGAGGAAGCCAGACTGCCTCCATTTACCCTACAATCCACCCCTTCTGGGTTCCTCACTGCACAATCTACGCAAGCATATTTTCTGTGAAGTTCCCTTCGCAAGGAGGGTAGAGCCCTGTACCCATAAACCACAATAGCAATATAAACTACAACTATGGGCAAGCAAAACACAAGCACTGCCACAGCAGCAATATAGACTACAGCAGCACATAGCCAAAACACAGGCAATAAGGCCACCCTTAGGTACATAGGCCAGTCTAATTCCCAGGCAGGTAAGGCCACTCATGTGAGCCACACACCCAGAGGGCTTCAGTGGGAACAGCAGCCCACACAGTATCCTGTGCCTCCCAGGAATGTCTAAGAATATGGGTCTGACACAGACCCACAGGAGTTCAGTCCACTTGGGCTTGTCCTTGATACTTTTAATACAGAGTGGGGCTGGTCCAGCTAACCCCACAGTCCCAGCTGTTAGCCAACCCCAAACCACCCTACATGGGGCAGTCAACCAACAGCTGGGGCCAGTCACACCACTGCTTTGTCCCAGCGCAGATGCCGGTCCAGACCGCGTTCCATAAGGGATATTTGCTGTTTTCTCTGTAGACAGAAGCTGGAGAGCTGTGCCATTGGGAGGCCATCACACATGCTCAGGGAGATTTCAGTGCAGACCCAGCATGTTGATTGGTTAGTCACTGGGGGCACAGACATAGACACACAAGGGGAATGCAAGGGCCATGCTGGGTGACACACAGAAGGGACAGGTGACGTGCAGTGTGACATGCACCTTGCAGTATGCGTGGATTGTCCACCCTTGAATAAAGGCATGTCAGACATCCAAACAGCTCTGTGAATAGTCTTCCATCTGTACGAATCCCATGAATCTGTCTGGCCTTGAATGGCAGCAACATAACAAGACTCACTTAGGGAGCTTATAAAAATAGAGATCCCTGCAACATGCTCCAGAGGATTCAGATTCAGTAAGTCTCGGGTAGGGCCCAGGAATCAACAGTTTTAACATTTTTCATACACTCCTAGGTGATATAGATGCAGTTGTCACTTTGAGAATCACCATTGTCTTAGGTTACAGTCACCCAAAGCAGATTCCGACCACGAGCCCTATCAAATGATTTATTAAGGAAGTACTCCCAGGAGAAGCCTGTTGGGAATGAGAGAAGTAGGAAATGGAAGGGGAAGAAACTAGGCAAAGTCCTGAGCAGGGTAGCTGCAGCCTGATCCCACAGGGGAGTTCAGGCTGTAAGTGGTTACCTCAGAGTTGTCCCCTCTCCTCTGGGGAAGGTCTGGGTTTTCACTTTTCTGCATTAACAGCCAGATCAGGGAGACCTAAACTCCCAGGCACTTCCATGTGGACAAAATGATTCTAGTAACTTGTGGAAAGTCCTCTGAAGTCACAGGCATGGACTTTGGAAGCAGAAGCATACTGAGGCTGGGGGAGGGGCACACAGAAAAGGTAAAAGGGATTTGAAGGGATTTGGGTGGGACACCTACAGTGTCAGCTCAAACCATTTAAGAAATTTCATATTTAGTACAGGTGTATCTGCATTTTAAAAGTAACTGAGAGAGAGAACAGTGTGTACCAAGTGCAAAGAGGAGAGTTACTTAAAAGTAGGATTCCATTCACAGTGGGGCTTTGGGGATCTTAGTCTACATATAAGACTAGTGCCACTGAAATCCACAGTCTTTTAAGAGGTGAACTCTTTGAAATGTTTGGCTGCCTTTTTATTTTGTTGATGGTTTCTTTTGCTGTGCAGAGCTATTTAGTTTGATATAGTCCCATTAATTTATTTTTGCTTCTAAAAACTCATAGACACAGAGGACAGTATGGTGGTTACCAGAGAGAAAGGAGGGTGGGAGGAGGTAGGAAAGGGTAAAAAGGGTCAAATATATGGTAACAGAAGGAGATTTCACATTGGGTGGTGAACACACAATGCAATGTACAGATGATGTATCATAGAATTGTATACTTGAAATCTATATAATTTTATTAATCAATGTCACCCTAATAAATTTAATAAAAGTTTTTTAAAAACTTGGAAATGGCAGAGACAATACCTGCCTTATTTGTAGCTGCAGCCTCAGTGGCTGCCATAGATATTCATTGAATGAATATAAAATAAACCATTTGCAACATGATATTGGAATATAAGTCTAGTATCTGTGACTTTTTCTGGAGCAATTGATGGTGTCTTTCATTTGAGCTTAGAGCACCCTACTTATACCAAAATGAAAAACTTTGCTCCAGTTTAAGACAGTGTCATTCTTAATTTTACTCAGTAATTCAGCAATAATTTATATGCTCAAACAATCACAGCTAAAGGATGAAGCTCAAACTTGAATTGCCTAAATTAACCCTCCACGCTAACCTCTGTATTGTACTCATGCTAATATTTCTCTAAAGTGTATTTTCCTCTCTTACATCTGTGTCACTTTGAAACTAAGTGAGAGCACAACAACCTGAGAATGTCAATGCAATTGTGAGGAAGTCCAATACTTCAAAGTCACTGAAGATTTTAACTGACACCTGGGAATCAAGTTTGTTTAGCATCAACACCACCTTCATGTGTTCATGTGGTTCTGAATTTTTAGAAGGCCTACCAATTATACACTCAAGGAATATTTACATTATGATGAAGGTACAGAATTATTTCATTGATAATTTTCCTAGTATTAGAAATACTGCTGAGTGGTTATCAAAGCCCATTCTCCACCTGCTTCTCCCTTGCTCACCTTCAGAGAGAAGGCAGGAAAAGTCAGCTATGTATGTTCCCGGCTTCCCTTGCAGGTGAGGGTTGCCATGTGACTCTGTTCTGGCAGTGACACGGGATAGGATATTTTCTTTCCCTAATAAGAGGAAGCAAAACAGCCTTGCATATCTTGTCTTCCTGATTCCTGCCTTTGAATGTAGTTTGATGTTGTGACAACCGTCTTGTGATAAAGGAGCAACAAGCCTGAGAATAGGAAGCTAACATATCAAGTACAGGAAAGTAGAAAGAAAGAACCTAGGTCACTGAAGACACTGTTGAGTAGCTGATCCAGTGTTAGTAACTATCCACCTCCAGACTCCTTGCTCTATATGAAACATAAACCCCTAATTTGTTTAAACCACTGTTACTGAGTATTCAGTTATTAACATCTGGAAAAAAATCTAACTGATGCACCCAATTACTTTAACATTTTATTTGTGGAAACTGAAACAGAGCTAAATTATTGATACCTGATCATTTATACTTATGCTTAATTGTTGGAAGAGCATTCGATTTTTGGAAGAAACCCAGAGAAGAATTCTCTTCTTTTAAAAGTTTTGGTCATTTTAATTCCAGAAGCAGAGAGAAGCCACCTCTAGTCACAATGCATGGTACAAGTTCTGAAGGACGTGTATTGGGATAACTTCTTTATGACTAAATACCACACTGGGAGCTGGGAAGTCTAGGTTCATACTAGATGTTCAGCTAAATATGTGATCATGAGCATATAGTCATCTCCGAATTCATTTCCTCACTTGCTGTACCATTTGTAGGATGCTTTCTTTGAAAATAACAGAGAACTCAACTCAAAATGGCTTAAAAAATAAGGAAATTTATTTCCTTATATGACAGGAAAGTGTAGAAAGTCGGCTAAATGAGAGATTGATAATGTCATTGAAGATATCTCCACCCTGCTGCTCCTTGGTTCCACTTTTATCTTAGGTCTGACAACCCTCGTGGCTGCCTGATGTCTAATGGCAGCAATTGAGGCTGTATACACCCTTTTATTCAAGGTAAGGGCGGTGGTTGGGAGTTGAGGGATTGGGGAGAAAGCATATTTCCCACTCAAGGGAGGAAAAATCCTGAGTATTGTGTTGATGGGAAGACCTTGAACCACTAAAGGTCGGTGACCAAGGAATGCAAAGAGCTGATTGTTATGCCAATTATTGTGGCAAGAGGGTTGCATTTATTAGTTTAATTAATCAGGGCTCATCTCTCCAGGTGAGATGGTTACAATCCCACCTCAAACCCAGAGTGGCTACCTCATGGTGGAGGGGTGGAATGGCTTTTGAGAGAGCAACCACCACATTCCCCACATCTGTAAGTGAATGAGCTAGACTGGCTGACCTCTAAGGCTCTTTCCAGGTCTAAACGGGTGGTAATTCCCTGAGCAGAGTGCAAACGTATCTTTGTAGTCGTCTTTTTTATTCAAATCCACTTTCTTTTAAAATCGTCCTTTTCTACCTCTGAACATAGACCTTGTGGAAAATAACTCCAAAATGAAGTCGACAAACCTTGGCACAGCTTGGACTGGAGCTGGAGAGAGGAAGTAAAGGTAACAAGGTGGTTTGTGAGGGTCACCGTGCACTTCAGGGCAGAATGGAATGATGTCTTATTCAATAGGCACCAGGTGGACATGCTAACTTGGGGTGAGTGACTTAGAACCGTGGGACCATCAATGGAGGGGATATTTCTCAGGCTCTAAAGCTCCCTTCTCTAGAAAATACACAAGCTCTTTAGGAAAAGAGGAAAACCTTCACATAAAATTATATTTTCCCTCTGATTTGCATTTTTAAAAGGTTTAGTACTCAAATCCTTAACACTGGCAAATATCTCAGCCTCTTGAGGGAGTGGTCAAGGGTTTGCACAAAACGTTTCTTAATAGAAAATAGGCCCTGGGTCTCCACCCACCCCATTCACTTTGTTAGGTATTATCTTTCTCTCTTTTTTAATTACCGCACTGAGAATTTTACCAGATGATTTCTAGAAGCTTACTTATGAACTAATTGGGTACTTCTGCTGTGCAGAGAAACAAAGACTTTTTTTATTGGTCCTCAACTGAGGCATATACCTGGCTGATGGCGTTGGCTCATTCCGCACATGCTCAGTCAAACAAAAATTTTCATTTTGAATACAACCTACTACAGCGACAACACCCAGAACCTCACTCCTTGTCTGACCCTGTGCATACTCCTTCTAGTTGTATTTTTATCCTGAATTGTCTTAGTCTTATAGGGAGTAGAGCAGAGTAGGTCCTGTGGCCTTGGTCGGGGCGGGAGGCGTATATATAAAGGGGCTTAAAGTCTCTGTCTGTCTCTGCCTTCCTGACCTCTCTAAGATGTTTGTAGCTGGAGCAGGGGCTGGATAATTTGTTGAGTTTGGGCGGAATGCGGGAGAAGCTGTCTCTATAAATTGTCGTTTGTTGTTGCACACCTTCCTGGACAGTTTTTGTTTGGTCCCTTACTTGTAGGGAGACAACCCCTCTTTCTCCAGCCTTCGTTTTCAGTAAAGAATGGCAGTGGCACTAAAAGCATCTGCCGCCTACCACGGTCTGGAGTGACAACCTCTCCACCTTTCTTCTAGCTTTCCCATTCATTAGGACTCCGTGCCAGCAAAAACTGGTAAAGGCTTCCTGCGGTTACAAAAGAAGTGGATGGGGAGCGGCCAGTGTTCCGAGCCTTTCACTCCACAAAGCCGAAAACGTGCGTTCGGTTGTGGACCTTTTGTCTCGGCCCCTTCCGCGATTTGGTCGCGGAGGTGACGACCCCAACTAGCCCCCACCAACACAGCTGCCGCCCGCGATGCCCGCGGGCCTACTCCCCACCCCTTCAAAAATCCCTAGCGCCCGCCCGTTCGCCGTGACGTGTCAGGCGGCGCACGCATGCGCCGCTCAGCCCTGTTCCCTTTCCCTGGGCCACTTGCCTCCCGACGGGCTGGAGTGGGCGGGGCCTGTGGGTCTGGAGGCCGCGCGGCTGTAGCGGGAGGAGGGCGTGTGTGCGCGAGGTTAGCGAGCTAGTCCGTGGCTCAGGCGGAGGAGGAGGAGCTGAAGGCAGTAGCCGCGGCTCCCGCCTGCACAGAGAACCAGTCCTGCGAAGCCTCCTCCCACTCCCAGGCGGGCGGCGGCGGCGGCGGCGGGAGGAGGAGAAGGAGGAGGGAGCGTCTCTGCCGCCGCCTCCTGGTCCCCAGCGCCGATCTGCCGCCGCCACCTCCCTCAGCGGCGATCCTCCCTCCATGGTCCTGCAGCGGCCCCCCCTGTAGCCCGAGCTGCCCCGCGCCGCACCATAGCCAGCCTCGGCAGAGGGAGCGGTCGCGGCCTCGCGGCCCCCGGGGGCTGACGAGCGGAGAGTGCGGCGCCGCGCGGTCCCCGAGGATCCGCACGCCGGGCAGCGCGGCCCGAGCAGCGTGAGGAGCAGCGGGCGGGCGGGCGGGCGGCGCCGGGCCCGGGCCGCCCTCACTCCTGTGCCCCGGCCCCGCCGCCCGCGCCGGGGCGGTCGCCCTCAGAGGAAGGCGCCGCAGTTTCTGGGCCTTGCAGCCCTACACGAGCGTCCTCACCACCGAGGGCTCGCGGGTCCTGAGGGGAGAAGGCGAGCCAGAGACCGGGCACCGAGCTCTTTAGCGCCCCCACCCCCGTTTTCGGAGCCCTCCACGCTGCGGCCGCTGTCCCCTCCGGACCATGGCCGACGACGACGTGCTGTTCGAGGATGTGTACGAGCTGTGCGAGGTGATCGGCAAGTGAGTCTCCACGCGAGGGAGCGGGAGTGTGGGAAAATGCATTTCAGCGATGTCCAGGTCCTCCCACACCCATACCCACTCGGGGCCTGACCCCTGCCCTCCACCCCTCCCCCGCCCTCGTCCACCTCACCCCAGAGTATTTATAGACGTGTACCTGGACCTCCTGTCGGATGGGAGTCTGGGGGGTTCCCAGCGATCGGTGGAGGCCAACGAGCCGAGAACAGCCACCCCATGAGGCGTGAGGCCGGCAGAAATCTGCTGTCTGCATTTTATCTGACGGTTGCACAGGGACGTGGCCGAACCGATTTTATAGTTGCTTCCTGGGAACAGTTGGGGTTATTGTTACCTTGCGTGTACCATAGGCCATTAACAAAAAGCAGCTTGCATTTCTTTTGCTGGTGTGGAGAAAAAGAGAAAAGAACGTCCAGGGTTTTTAATTGTGGGGTGTGTGTCTATTGTGCAGGATATTAGATAGATGCCTTTGTGTTCACCCTATGCCCGTATTGGAGGGGGTCATTTAAAATGGGGTGTGTTCAGTTTCAGCAAATTCTTCACCAGGTGTACACGGACGTGGAATGAGTTGGGGGGATTTGAATTTTTAATGCTTCGTTACGCAATGACTGTTAAATCAGTGTTCGAGGCTTCCCTCGACTGTTGTTGGGATGGTGGTTAGCGTGGTAGAGCCGTCTGCTTTGAGTCACTGGGCTAGTCTAGAATATAGAACTGACAGTCCAAATGCTCATCCTTTCATCTGTGTTGTACAATTACACTAGGGAAAAGCAGGGAATCAGATTAATCACAGTGCTGATTGAGAATTAAATCTGCAGTTCCTCATCTAATTGTCCATTCCTTAAATCTGTTTTGAATAGTTTCCTTTTCATTCTTGTCAAACAGTATTCCAAGTGTACAATCCTGCTAATTTGCTTGTGAGGGAAATGCTGGCAATCTGAAGTTGATTTCCTAGTTCAGTGTGTATTCTGTGGCTTTCGAAGTTAAGGAGATAAGATTTAAGAGCAATTTTAGATTATTTATAAATTGCTACATAGCTATTGAAACATTTTACCTCTTTTTGGAAGTGGCGCTTTATTGTCTATTTTAAGGTCCCCAGTTGGGAAATGAAACCAAGACCTTAGAGCAGTTGGCTCTTTCTCTTTTAAGTTGTCTGCAGTGCTGGATTTCAATTTGTTTAAGTGCTGATAACTCATTTGTCCCCTCCCATGTTAAGGTATAATACTGTTGCCTCACATGGTGATTGTGGGTAGACCTTGCTACACACTTTCCTCAGACTGAATTAATAAAGCGACATGTTACTCCTTGCCCCTATTGTTTGTTACATGACCAGCCTGCCTACTAGAAGGATATCCAAATGTGCCCCTGGTGAAGTGATTGTGGAAGTGCTCTAGAGCAGCGCTGTCCAAAAGATACAGAATGCAAGCCATATATGTAATTTTACATGTAAATTTTCTCATAGCCACATTCAAAAAATTAAAAACAAATAGGTGCAATTAATTTTTAAAAATATTTTACTTAACCCCATAGATTCAGACTATTATCATTTGAACATGTAACCAGTATAGAAATTATTGAGATATTTTACAGCCTTTCTTTCATACTTAGTCTTTGAAATCCAATGTATATTTTACACTAGCAATACATCTCAATTCTGACACTAAGCCAAATTTTCATAGGAAATACTTGATCTGTATTTAGGTTTCATAAAATTTGCATTTGTAATAGTAGATTCACATACCCAAGTTTTTCCAAGCATACCTAAAAGTTTTCCAATAATGGAGTCAAATATCTCTTTCTAAATTTAAATTTAAATTAATTAAAACTAAATAAGATTAAAAATTCAGTTCCTCAGTTGGACTAGCCACATTTAAAGTGCTCAATTGCCATATGTGAATAGCACAATCCTAGAGAGGCAAATATACATTAAAAAAATTTCCTTGGTTCTTTCATTCTTTACACCCATTAAAGGTGAATTAGGTGTTTCCCCAAAGCCCCCAAATGATTATGTGCGTGTCAGGGGGAGGGGTGAATGTTGTTTGTTATGTCTTAGTTATATTTCATTTAAATGATCCAGCAATGTCATAATTTGGAACTGTGAGATTAAAATGTTAATAATATTGTGATGACAAAATATAGCCATCATTGAATCTGTGTTAGTTACTAGTCTGATTCCTTAAGGTCTGGAAGAGTTATGATACTGCTCTTTGGTTATCTAAAAGGAGTGATCAGCTTCACATTAGCAAAGTAAATATCCTGCTGACTTATATTTGATAGAATATTGTCAGAAAACACCTGGTAGGACTAAATTAATCCCTTCTGTTGCTTCAGAGCTGCATAAGGAGGGAGAGCAAGCTAATTTTGAGGTGATAGGCACTCTATGGCTACACTAACTACTGTGAACGTGAAATCTCATTCATATCCTACAAAATCTGGCTTAGTCAGTACCATTCGTGTCACTCCATGAAATAACAAATTCAGGGTAGCTTTCGTGGTAAAGAATGCAATGATGGTATTCCTTGCCCTGTGTAAGAGTTGAAGGTTTCTCTGGTAAATTGTGTCAGCATATATTGATCTGGAAATTGAAATTCACTTGAGATTTTCTTGCAGGGACCTTGACAGCGTACATTTTAACTTATAATTTGTTCAACTTCAGCTTTAAACAGAGAGGCCTTGAAGATGTTCATTTGTACTAAAAAGCTTTTTTAAATGTTTTATCCAGGTTCTCTGGAATTGTGACTTTCACCTTATGCCAAGTTAGTATCACAAGTTAGTTTTAATCCCTAGGTCTTAATAAATTCAAATTTTCACTAAGGTACTTTATTTTTTATTGAATTTGTTCGGCTGACATTGGTTAATAAAACCATATAGGTTTCAGGTGTACAACTCAATAAAACAACATCTGCATACTGCATTGTGCACCCAAAGTCAAGTGGCTTTCTGTCCCTATTTATTCCCCATTGCCCACATCTACCTCACCCCCAACCCCACTTTCCCTCTGGCTACCACCATGCTGTTGTTCATGTGTATGTGTCATATATACAGATTTCATTTTTCAAGAACAGCTGACTAATCAGTCCCTCCCCTACCTCAGTATTCCCATCCACTATCTTCAAAGGAATTATGTGCCTTATTCCTTATGAATATTGAAAGAATGCTGTCTCTTTTTAAAAAATTTAAACTCTTGCCATGTTTCTTATTTTTTGAGGTCATACAAAAAGCTCCTTTGAATGCCTATTTTTTCCATAACATTTTGCTACAGAACATCTTTCAAGCAAGTGGAACAAATCTCCAATGATGGGACCTTACCGTAGTCCCAAAACTTTGTCTTAGCAAATATAGCAATTACTGGAAAGGAAAGGTATTATACAAATATAGGTAATTGGCTAATTTTTATCATGATCATTTACTGTATCTTCTGCAAATTTATAGTTTTATAGATAAGTGTATAATTGATAATATTACATGAAGGACATTTTATGATTCATCCAAATTAAAACATAAAAATGACTACCTTCATTGTACAACAGTTCTGTGAAAGAGAAGAGCAAAATGCACACAGTTTTCACCCTGTGTAGGCTGAACACTTGCCTGGGTATTCAGTAACCTGTAACTTCTGACTTTGCTGCTTTGGTAGGACACATACTAAAATTGGAATGCTGTAGCATGACCCCGGCTCAAGGATGACATGTAAGGCATGCTGTATTTGCTTACACCTCAAGAGCACTTATCATATTTAATTACGGATACTTATTTATGGGTCTCTCTACCTAGTTAATAGGGAGCTTCTTGAGGGCAGGGGACCTATCTTGCATATCATTCTCCATTACTTAACACAGTGCCTGCAATGTAACAGTTGTTCATTAGCTATATAATGAATTGAGTAGTTTTAATAAAATCTCATTAAAAGGCAAAAAGCCTATTTTTCAACCTCAGAGCAATTATTGTCCCAAAAGGCTATATTAGTTTAAAGTAGTAGTTCTCCACGTGACTGCATACTAGAATTACCAGGGGAGCTTTTTAGAAAGATCAATTGCCATGCCCCTGTGTCAGAGCAATGAAATCAGAATCTCTGGGAATGGGTTCTGGTCATTGATAATTTTTTTTAACATTCTCTAAATGATTCTAATATGCAGCTACAATTGAGAGTCATTGGTTTGTGTATGTAATATTTTGGGACTGGCTTTTCAGAGGCTTAGGGTTTTTAAAAAATTGAATGAACATTTTTGGTGGAGATGTTGAAGCCAAAAGAACAAAACATGGATTTTATTTTCTCTGCGCTGTGTTTCTGAGCCTTGTTGTATAAGAATTTTGTTTCAACCTGGGTTTGGCTTTGATTTCTTGAGTTTTTTAAGATTCACATTGATTCATGACACTCATCTCATGATAGCATGGTGATTGTCTGATGTTTGCAACAACACAGAACAAGGATTGCTTCAGTAACAGTTGATGATGGCTATCCACTAGAATGACTAAATTTAATAATAAGAAAATTATCAATTTAAAATGGATTGTGTTTGCACATACACTCACTTGAAAGTATGCTTGAGTTGCTTATATACTCTAAAGTCCATACATGTCGTTCCAATAATGCTACTTAGGAGAATTGAGTTAAATGCAACCTTTATGTAAATACTGGATTAATAATATGTAAATATGTAACTTAACATAGAGAAAAATTCAGCTTTACTATTTTTACTAATTACTGTGACTTTCACTTATATCAATTGGCCCACCGATTTGGTTTTCTAGTATCACGGTGGTGGCGGGGGGGATATTACATTATGTTGGAACATCTTTCCTGGGAATTTTATTTAGACATTGTAAGTAAACTAGCTTTTAATGTTAGGAAAAAGTCAGTCAAGTGTGAGCCTGAAGGAACTGTGAATTGTCCATAAATGAGTAGCAATTCCATAATGAAGTTCTTGATCAAATAACAATCATGTAACAAGGTAAAAGAAACACAATCACAAACCAACCTGCTAGTGGCCCAGAAGGATCCAAGCTATGGAGGTTTAACTGAAGTTCCACAAAGGAAAACCTGTTAAACGTAGGGTGTGGATTCCTAGACACTGCAGGCCTTATTGGGAGTCGGTAAGGAGTATTCATCCTGATGATGGTGTTTGATTCTGGGACCATTTTAGATGGAACTGAGTTACTCAGTTGCTTTTCTGCATTTGCACAACCTTCTCTGAGTCTTGTCATGTCCACATTTTACAGACTGCCTTAGGACTTGGAGTTTCTGGAAGTATGGTTTGCACGCTGCCTTTATAAATACTTACTGTGACTCCCTTACCTTCCATGACTGTGACGTGCTTCTACGTCTTTGACATGTACAGTTCGCTCCTCTCGGTTTTTTCCCCCTATATCTGCAACAGTTTCACCTGGAAAACTATCTCTAATGTTCCTTAAATTGTGTTCCTGGATATTTACTTTAAATTGAACGTTCTCTTGCCATCTCCGGTTGTAGCTCAACTCAGTAAATTAAAGGCGTAGCTGTCTTTTTAAAATTGTTCCTGAGTTAGTGCATTTTTGTAAATGTTTTCACATTTTAAATGTGGCAGAAGCACTGTTCAAAGGAACTTTGACATAAGATTGTTTAAAAGAAAAAAAATTTGCACTAGCTGGTGTGGCTTAGTGAATTGAACGCTGGCCAGTGAACTGAAAGGTTGCCGGTTCCATTCCCAGTCACGTCACATGCCTGGGTTGTAGGCCAGGCCCCCAGTTGGTGGTGTGCAAGAGATATCGATGTTTCTCCCTCTCTTTTTCCCTCCCTTCCTCTCTCTCTAAAAAGATAAATAAATAAAACTTAAAAAGTAAAAGGAATCTTTATAACAATGCCTACTTCATAAGGGGAATTGACATGTATGCTTTCACGGGTCAGGTGTTTGACATGTATTATCTCCTTTACTTGTTCCCATTTTACAGAAGAAACCTGAGATTCAAAGATGTGTGAGTAACTTGCCCAAG
This sequence comes from Pteronotus mesoamericanus, assembly GCF_021234165.1. Classification (NCBI taxonomy): domain Eukaryota; kingdom Metazoa; phylum Chordata; class Mammalia; order Chiroptera; family Mormoopidae; genus Pteronotus; species Pteronotus mesoamericanus. Next base: position 8,700,096 of record NW_026555072.1, read on the forward strand.
ATCACATGGAATTTTAACTGGTGCTAAAATCCGCTTATTTCATACTGTATTGGGTTTCCTTAAAATAAGGCACATGTCTTCAGAGTTTACTTATTGCAAATTTTAGCTGTTGAACTTTCTAGTTAAACTTCTTACCTCCTCAGTAGAGGTTCCATACTACTATTCATTGTTTCATCAATTTTGGTTGTTTTTTTTTTCTTTTTAATGAAATATCAGCTTTTGTCACAAAACTAGTAAGTCTATGCATTCTTTAGTGATGGAAATATAGAATCTTGGTCATCCATCCAAAATATAATTTGTTTTGGAATGTTTTCTACTCCCTTTCTCTTAAACATTTTTTAAAGATTTTATTTTATTTTTTTATTTTTGGAGAGAGGGGAAGGGAAGGAGAAAGAGAGGGAGAGAAACATCCATGTGTGGTTGCCTCTTGTGCACCCCTACTGGGGACCTGGCCTGCAACCTAGGCGTGTGCCCTGACTGGGAATCGAAACAGCAACCCTTTGGTTCACAGGCCGACACTCAAGCCCTTAGCCACACCAGCCACCCTTCTACCCCTTTTATAATCCAAGTTTTTCCTTCCAGTTCTCCTGCCCCAACAGACAGAATGGTTGATTAATTATGCCTAATTGCCAAACCGGATGTAATGAGGTTTCAGAGATAGGTGTTTGTTGGGAGTGGAGTAGGATGGTTTCCACAGGGTAGTTATTGCTATGTCCTGTTATAAAATTACTGGAATTGATTTCTTTTCCTTTCAGTGTTGCTGGTCATATTTGCCTTGCTTCTTTGCATTGTTGGTTAGGTTCCACTTATAGGTGAGATCATATGGTATTTAAAAAGTAAATAAATTAATTAAAAAAAAATTACTGGAATTGTTCTCTCTGACTCTGAAAACTGTATGATGAACCGCAGCTATTGAGTTGTGAGCACCTCAGCTGTTGACCAGCACTGTACACCTAAATAATCAAGTGACTGAATTACTGCTGCAGAGCAGGTACCTGACCCCAGCCAATAAGCTGTTGGGGTGTGCAGCTCTCACATTTCGGTTTTATTTTTTTAGTTGCAACTGACAGTGCAGACTCTAAAACCACCAACTGTAGCTCTGGATTTATGCTGCAGGGTTCAAGGTGTTGTATGACCTGCTCTCGATCTGTTCTCTCCTGGGACTACCCAGTCTCTTGGTATCCCCTCTTTCAACTGAGTAAAATGTAATTACCCTAATGGCTATTTCGGTACTGTTGTATGATTGGTCGACGAGCCCAAGTCAGTATAGGTAGAGTCTCTCTTTGGCTTTCTGTATGAGGAAGATTTCATTTCTAAAGCAATTTGACTCTTTTTCTATTACTTTCTCTTTATCAATTAGCTAGTTTTTATTAAATAAATTATAAAAATGACAAAAATATAGGTGATATAAAGGTAAATTGCAAGTCTCTCCATTCTTATACCATCTATAGCCTCATTCTCCAGATGTAACCGCTGTCCAGTTCTTGTATACCTTTGTAATGTTTCTGTTTAAAAAACAGAGTGGGGTCATATTAGTAAACTATACTAAAATACTCATTTTCAATTGAAAAATAGTATATTTGATGACTTTTCATTATCCATCTATGTACCTAACTCTGTTTTGTCTTAAACTGCTTCCCAGTAGTCCATGCTGTGGGTAGGTACTTAAACTTTGAATTGAGCACAAGCCTATTTCTGGAAATGCCTGACTGGTGTTTGGATGAGAGATCTGGAATGACAGTGATGATTTGGGAATCATTTGTGTGGAAGTGAAACTATAAGTGAATGAGTTCTTGGAGATTAACTGAGCTGGGGAGTGTAGTTTGGAGTATAACTCACAGTGTTAGAAGAATCAGGATAGCTTGGCCTCACAGAAGTTTCAAGGTAGTAGGGATCAGTAATAATGTAAAATGCCAGCACACTTTGACTGAGGACCAAGAAAAGGCTTGTCTATAAGAGAGAAACTTTTAGAGCGTCTATCAAAATGAATGTAATGTTTAATATTCATTTCTTGGTATGACTGAAAAGCAAGGATCTGGCTTCATTTCTGTGGATGTTGGTAATAGTACTTTATCTCTGTGAATCTTTTTCCTCACCAACATATTTAGGTTAAAAAAGGAGTATATTGTTTTTTTCAATATAATTGTGTTTTGCAGATTGTGATGGCTGGCTTTTAGGTTAAAACCATTTGGTTTTCCTAAGGCTAGGTCTTTATGATTCCAGAGCTTGGTGCATAACTTTCAAGTAAATGGAAACCTTAAATGAAATGCGAAAGAACATTTTAGATTCTTTATTTTTTTTGATATTTGTCAAACCTTGTTATCTTCTTTAATTCTTCCCCTATAGGGAACAGAATTCTTCCTTGCCTCAAGGTTTTTGGTCCCAGTTGAATACGTGCGTAGTACTTTTCTCCCCTTTCACATCCCTCCTTCCCTCCCTGCAACTAAATTTATTCATTGGCTTTTTTTTTAGTTTTCCACATCCATTCTCAATAAGAATTTATTGTAACTAAGCCAATTTTTTTTTGTATCTAAGTGCATATTATTTAACTTCAGCATCTTGTGTCTCTTACGGGGCTGTTGCACATTCTTTTTTTTTGATATTTTTTATTTCTTTTAATATACTTTCTTTTGCTTTGTTACTGGTGTTTTGAATATCTGAACCATTTACAGATAGGAATGATGACTGCCCCCTCTCTTTTGGTGTACTTTAATAATATAAATATATACCCTGTTGAGTCTGTATTAGGCTTTTAACTTTAACCCTGATTTTAGAGTATTTTGGTGTGTTTTAATATATAATGAAAGTATTACCATTTAACCATAAGTAGATTTAATGTTTTATTAAAACACTCTAGAATCTACATGTTATTCAATTTCAGAGGTCTCTAGCCCTGCTATAATATGTAGATTACTGTTATACCACTGCTGTTTTATAGGAAACTTCATAGATTTTTGGCTTTTCTGCTTGCCCTTGGTATGTACTTTCCTCTAAACATATGGATCAGAATTGTTTTGTAGCTTGTAAGTCAGCCCCCTACAATGTGATCCGGTAACCTTTGGGCACAGTGTAGCCATTTTCTCCTTATTTATAGAAGGAATGATAGCTCCTTCATAAGCCATTTGCATAGATTAGTGATAATAAAGTACAGCATAAGTATTTTTTATTTCTAGAATGTCCCTGAGATACTCAAATTAATTTTGGCAGCTATGTAGATAAGTTTCAACAATTTCCAAATGTGCACTTTCTCAGTGTTTAAACACAGGCTGTATTACATAGAAGATACCATGAAATGAACATTCTTTTCTACCCCATGCATGAAATTGTTAGTGGTAACATTTGTTTGTTCCTTTATGCATTTATTTCTAGCTATGTAGCCCTGAGCAAATTAGTTAACTTCTCTGAGCCTCAGTTTCTTTATCTGTAAAATCAGGGTGATACTTGAGGGAGTGTCGTGTGGATTGAATAACATGATCTATAGAAAATGTCTAAACGTTGTTATTTTAATTGCTATTAATATTATTTACCAAATACTTGAGTTATCTAGTCTCAAGAATCTCTCTGTCAATGGGAGAAGTTGACAAATAGTTCATATCTAATCTAATTATATTGTAAGTCCTATTAAGGCCAGGGCCATATCTGACTTGTTCATCTAGTATCCTCAGCATAACTCAGTAACTGACCTAAGGTAAGTACTCAATAGTTGTTGAAGGAGTGTGTTAAGTGAGCAATCCATAGACTATGGCCACCTAGTAGAAGGAAGTTGGGGAAACCTTTACAGAGGATGTGAGGCTTAAATGATTCGTTGGCCTTCTTCTTGGGTAACTCATTTAATCTTTTAGACCTGTTTCCTAATTTAGAAAAATGAGTACAGGAATATAGATAGAGAAAAATAAAGAAATCTTAAGAAAGTTATAAAATGTTTATTCTATTTTATTTTTAATTAACCTTATTTTTATAACAGCTTTGGGTTCACAGCTCCTATTGTTAGTTAGCTTTAGTGACACAGGAAATATATATGAGATTCAAGTAATAAATATAAAGTTAAAGTTTTCAGGGACAATTTTAGGAATTCTTTGATTTTTTTTTCATTTGGTTCTCAACTTCTGTGACTTGAGTGCTCATTATAGGTTGGAGAAGGTGTTAAATTTTTTATATGTTCCTAATTTAACCTTGGCCACAACCTTCCCTTTGAGACAATCACTCCACCCCATTTTACAGATGAGAAAACTGAGGGGGAAAAAAAGATCAGTAATTTACCCTGGGCAGAGTGCAATAATAAATGGCAGCATGGGGGTTCACACCTGGATATGTGTAATCCAGCTAAAAACCTGTTCTGCAATACTGTTTTACTGCTTGTCATTTAGTATAAGCAGAGACTGATGGTTTTTTAAGGTATTCTTAAATAAAAGACTTTAATATTCCAACTTTGTATGTTTTAGCAGATTAATATAATGCCTTTTTTGGTAACAGTCTTGAGATATAATTCACATACCATACGATTCAGCCATTTGAAGTGTACAATTCAGTGGTTTTTAGTATATTCACAGAGTTATGCAGCCATCACCACAATAAATTTTTGAACATTTTCATTACCCCAAAAAGAAACCCTATATACTCCCATCCCTCCCCAATCTTTACAGAGTCTCTTTCTACAGGTATTCCCTATTTTGGATATTTCATATAAGTCGAAAGACCACAATATGTGGTCTTTCGTGACAGTTTTTTCCTAAACATAATGTTTTCAAAGTTCATTAATGTTGTAGATGTATCTGTACTTCACTCCGTTTTAAGGCTCAATAATATTCCATTGTGTGGGCATACCGCATTTGTTGACCAGTTGATGGGCCATTTGGATACTTTTCACCTTTTGGCTATTATAAATAATCCTGCTATGGACATTCATGTACCAGTTTTTGTGTGGACATAAGTTTTTCATCTGGGTCTTTACCTACGAGTGAAATTGCTTGGTCAAATTATTGTAACTTTTTGAGGAATGGCACACTGTTTTCCAAAGTGGCCATGCCACTTTATATTTCCACCTGCAGTGTATGGGGATTTGAATGCTTTTTAGTCAGGTGAGTACTATCAGAGTTTGCCTGTAGAGTCTGTTCAACACATAAACGGGACATAAATTAAAGCAAATTTTATGAGTTGTTGGCCAACCTTTTATCTCGTGGGCATATTTCTAGTGATTTTCCACAATTCTAGGTATTGTAGATGAAGAGTTGACAAACTATCTGTAAACTAAGAGTAAATATTTTAGGTTTTGTGGGCCATATAGTGTTCGTCACGGCTGTTCAACTCTGCTGTTGTAGCATGAAGATAGCCGTACAAGAACAAGTGAGTGTGGTTGTATTCCAGTAAAACTTTATTTACAAAAATAGGCGGTGGGCTAGATTTGACCCTTGGACTACAGTTTGCTGATTCCATTGTAGCTTAAAAATGAAAATGGAGCTTATTGTCCAGTTTTCATTCTTGTTTACCCTCAAGGTTGGGAAGTTCTTTCAGTGGTCTGAATAGCCCCATAGTGAGTAGGTTGTTTCTGCAAAATGTAAAAACATTGAGACTGGCTCACTGAACTTCTTTCATGGTTATATAGGGAAATGCTATACATTTAGTATTTTTTCTTTCTTTTTTTTAAAAAACTCCTTTGAGTTTTCTTTATGACCCTGGGTTAAAGAAAGAAAATCAAAATTTCTCTAAGTTGCCCTGGCTGGTGCCGCTCAGTGGATTGAGGGCCAGCCTGTGAACAAAAGGTTCTCTGGTTCGATTCCCAGTTGAGGCATGTGCCTGGGTTGCGGGCCAGGTCCCCAGTGAGGGGCATGCTAGAAGCAATCACACATTGATGTTTCCCTCTCTTTCTCCCTTCCTTCCCTTCTCTCTAGAAATAAATAAATAAAATCTTTAAAAAAATTGTTCTAAGTTGACTGGAGGCAATATAAATGTGGAGTTCCCAAAAAAAATTATTTCCTTCATTCTACCTTTTTGCCTGTAGAATGGATGAAAATTGAGCTGAGAACAAACTACAGATTATCAGAAATTAATAATTACTTAAAATATTGGCTTTATTAAAGTTAGGGGGAAAATCACTAGCTGTCCATCCCTAACTGGAGAGTGTCATCTGTCTATTTTATGACTTCAACAAGAACCCCTGATAGAGTCCTTGTTTGGGATTAGGGGAGTGTGTGTGTGTGTGTGTGTGTCTGTGTGTGTGTGTGTGTGTGTAAAAACTTTCAAAAAGTAAAAAACTTTCAGATTCTGTTTTATGTCTAATGTCCATTTACTCAATATATTTTATGGTAGTAGACACATACTATTTGAGTGCTTTTAAAAATTGTCATTGCTTATGTACATAGGAAAGAGTATTTTTGAGAGAGACATAGAAGCTGTTTATTATTTTTTCAATTATTTACTTAGTTATTGTATTGATTATGCTATTACAGTTGTTTCATTATTTTTCTCCCCATCCATCCTGTACCCTTCTTCCCTCCAGCATCCCCCACACCTTACTTCATGTCCATGGCTTGTTCATATAAGTTCTTTGGCTTCTCCATTTCCAATACTATTCTTAACCTCCCCCCAGTCTATTTTGTACCTACCAATTATGCTTTTTATTCCCTGTACCTTTTCCCCCGTTCTCCCGCTGATAACCCTCCATGTGACCTCCATTTCTGTGATTCTGTTCCTATTCTAGTTGTTTGCTTAATTTGTGTTTTTGTTTTTAGGTTCAGTTGTTGATAGTTGTGAGTTATCATTTTACCATTCATAGTTTTGAGCTGCTTCTTTTTCTGAGATAAGTCCCTTTAACATTTCATATAATAAAGACTTGGTGATGATGAACTCTTTTAACTTCACCTTGTATGGGAAGTGCTTTAATCTGCCCTTCCATTCTAAATGATAGCTTTGCTGGATAGAGTAATCTTGGATGTAGGTCCTTGCCTTTCATGACTTTGAAAACTCTTTGCAGCCCCTTCTTGCATGCTAGGTTTCTTTTGAGAAATCAGCTGATAGTCTTATGGGAACTCCTTTGTAGGTAATTTCCTCCTTTTCTCTTACTGCTTTTAAAATTCTCTCCTTACTTTTAATCTTGGGAAACTTAGTTATGATGTGTCTTGGCGTGTTCCTCTTTGGGTTCAGCTTCTTTGGGACTCTTTGAGCTCCTTGGACTTGTAAGTCTCTTTCCCTCACCAGATTGGGGAAATTTTCTTTCATTATTTTTTCAAATAAGTTTTCACTTTCTTGCTCTTCCTCTTCTCCTTATGACACCCCTATGATTTGGATGTTGGAACATTTAAAGTTGTCCCAGAGGTTCCTAACCATCTCCTCTTTTTTTTTTTTTTTAGTTCTTGTTTCTTCATTCTCTTCCAGTTGAATGTTTATTTCTTCTTTTTTTCCAGATCGTTGATTTGAGTCCAGTTTTCCTTCCCTTCACTGTTAGTTCCCTGTATATTTTTCTTTATTTCAGTCTTTATAGCCTTCACTTCTTACTTTACTTTGTGGCCGTACTCAATCATTTCTGTGAGTATCCTGATTTTCCAGTGTTTTGAACGCTGCATCTGATAGGTTGGCTGTCTTCTTGTTGCTTAGTTCTTTTTCTTGAGTTTTGACCTGTTGTTTCATTTAGGCCATATTTCTTTGTCTCAGCACACCTGTTATGTTGTGAAGGGCAGAGCCTTAGGTATTCACCAGAGACGGGCAACTCACTTCGCTGGGTTGTGGCACTGTATGGGGAGAGGGGGTCAGAGAGGAAACAATACTGCTTGCTCGGCTCTTGCCTGATTTCAAGAAACTGGCAGTTCCTCCCACTGCAACAACCCCCACAGATTTTTACAGCCAGAGGTTCTGAGGCTTTCTTTTGACCATTCTAGAACCCTGGGTTGCGCGGTCTGTCTCACTTCCCAGTTGTTCTGGTTTATCCACATGTAAGTGTGTGACTGCCCTGTCCCCCAGCTCCCAACTTGCTGCGTGTCCTGTCCACCCTGGCTGCCTGTCTCCACCCCTCTTACTAGTCTGGATGAATGTTTCTCCTTTAACTCCTTGGTTGTTGGACTTCCATACAGTTCGATTTTCTGGCAGTTCTGGGTTTTTTTAATTGGTTGCTTCCTTCCTTTGGTTGTACAAGGAGGTGAAGCATATCTACCTACACCTCTGTCTTGGCTGAAACTCTGTAATTCTGTTTATTTATTTATTTGTTTGTTTGTTTATTATGAATTTGTTTATTGATTTTAGAGAGAGGGAAGGGAGTGAGAAAGAGAAAGAGAGAAACATCGATGTGAGAGCAAAACATTGATTGGTTGCCTCTCCTACATGCCCAGACCGGGGACCAACCTGCAACCAAGGCATGTGCCCTGAATGGATATTGAACTGAGCCACACAGGTCAGAGCTATTTCTTTTTTCTTTTTTCCTCCCATTTTTAAAAAAGGTTTTTTAAAGATTTTATTTGTTTACTTTTAGAGAGAGGGGAAGGGAGGGAGAAAGAGAGGTAGGGAAACATCAGTGTGTGCTTGCCTTTCATGAGCCCCCAACTGGGGACCTGGCCCACAACCCAGCCATGTGCCTTGACTGCAAAGCGAACCGGTGACCTTGAGGTTCGCAGGCTGGTACTCAATCCTCTGAGCCACACCAGCCAGGGTTTTTCTCCCCCCCATTTAAAAATTTTTCTTCAATTACTCTTGAAATACATTATCATATTAGTTTCAGGGGTACACCCCAGTAATTAGACATTACTTAATTTACATAGTTATTACAGTATTATTAGCTATATTCCCTATGCTCTACTTCACATTCCCATGATTATTCTGTAATAAGCAATTTGTACTTCTTAATCCCTTCAACCTTTTTCACCCAGCCACCAACCGCCACTCCCATCTGGTAGTCATCATAATGTTCTCCGTATCTGTGAGTCTGTTTCTGTTCTGTTTGTTTGTTTTTCATGGTTTTTTTTAACTCAATTGTTGATAGATAGGTATTTATTACCATTTTATTATTTATCTCTTTTCCTTCTTCTTAAAGGAGAACTTTTAATATTTCATATAATACTGGTTTGGTGGTTTTGAACTCCTTTAGCTTTTTGGTGTGTGGTAAGATTTTTATATGTCCTTCGATTCTAAATGATAGCTTTGCTGGGTAGAGTAATCTTGGTTTTAGGTCATTCCTTTTCATCACATTGAATACTTCTTGCCACTCCCTTCTGGCCTGAAAGGTTTATTTTGAGAAATCATTTCACAGTCATATGAGAGCTCCCTTCTAGGTAACTAACTGCTTTTCTCTTGCTGCTTTCAAGATTCTCTCTTTGTCTTTAACCTTTGGCATTTTCATTATATGTCTTGGTGTGGGCCTCTTTTGGGTTCATCTTGTTTGGGACTCACTACATTTCCTGGACTTGTATGTCTGTTGCTTTACCAAGTTAGGGAAGTCTTCTGTTATTATTTTTTCAAATAGGTTTTAAATTTTCAGCTCTCTCTCTTCTTCTGGTACCCCCATGATGCGAATGTTGGTGTGCTTGAAGTTGTCCCAGAAGCTCCTCCCACTATCCTCATTTCTTTTTGGATTTTTGTTGTTGTTGCTGTTCTGATTGGGTGTTTTTTGCTTCCTTATATTCCCAAATCACTGATTTGATTCTTGACTTCATCTACTTCACTGTTGATTCACTGTAAATTATTCTTCATTTTGGTTAGTGTATCCTTTCTTTCTGACTGGTCCTTTTATATGCTGTTCAGGTTCTCACTAAGTACATCAAGCATCCTTATACCCAGTGTTTTGAAATCTGCATCTAGTAGATTGCTTGTCTCCATTTTATTTAGTTCTTTGTCTGGAGTTTTGTTCTGTTCTTTAATTTGGGACATGTTTCTTTGTTTCCTCATTGTGGCAGCCTACCTGTGTTTGTTTCTATCTGTAGGTAGAGCTGCTACATCTCCCAGGCTTGGTAGAGTGGCATAATATAGTAGGTGTTCTGTAGGGTCCAGTGGCACAGCCTCCCCAATCACCCAAGCTAGGCACTCAGGGTGTCCCTCTTGTGTGGGCTGTGTCCAACCTCCTCTTGTAGTCGAGCCTCAATTGCTGTTGGCATGTCAATGGGAGAGAATTACCACCAGGCTGATCAGCTGCAAGGTGGGCTACAGCCACCAACCACCCACCTCCAACCACCATGGAGGATCAACTGTGCAGGGCCCTATCCCACCAAGCAGGACTTACTTCAGTGGTGCTCTGTTGGCTGCCGAGTCCGCCCCTTGAATGTGTTATTTGTGGAGATGGTTGGATGGTGAGGCTTTGACTTGGTATGTAACTGTCCACTAACTGTGCTGGTTCTGGGGCCTCCCAGAGGGTGCAGGCCAAGGTCAGCTGCCACCTGTCTTCTGCCCAGGGTTACCTGCTATGAGCCAAAAAGTGATTTGTAGATAGCTGCTACTTGTCCTGGGCCTGGTGGTGCCCAGTCAAGTCCAAGCTGTGAACCAAGGCAGGCTGCTGCCAGTGCCAGACCTGGGGCCCCTTAGCAAGAGGTATGGGGCACACTGAGACTAGATGCTACTTGTTTGAGAGATTTTATGAAAATCTGAAGCATGAGCCAAGGCAGGCCATTTATATGGAAAAGCCACTGGAACTGGCTTGGGTGAGCCTGAAAGTTGGGTGAGACGGGGCCTCAGGGAATCACCAGGGTGGAGCCAAATAGTGTGAGCCAGGTTGATGGAGTCTCGCGGCACCTGCCTTCTGGCTCTGTGAGGGGCAGGCTCATGCAGGAACAGTGGCCTCTTCCAGTACCTGTATATGGGAGAAAGCTGCCCTTCTAGCCTTCATGCTGATGCTGGACAATTAGGTTCCTTCCTGTATGTCTCCCCGGCACCGTTCATGCTGCTGCCTGAGCTCTGGAGCTCAGAGGGAATGAGTTCTGAGTAAGTGCATGCACGGGCCTTTTAAGAGGAGGTCTGGGACTCCAGAAGCCTTCCATCTCCCTCAGCCTCAGTCCTCATTGGTATTTATAGCCAGAAGTTATGGGGACTTTTCTTCCTGACACTGGAACCCTGGGCTGGGCAGCCTGGTGTGGGGCTACCCCTTTTTCCCATGGGGCATCTCTGCAGCTGAGATATCCCTCCCGATTTTATCCATCACACATGGGTGCAGGACCAACCTGGTTTGTGTCTCCACCCCTCCTACAAGTCTTGATATAGCTTTTTCTTTAATTCCCTTGTTGTAAGACTTCCATTCAGTCAGATTTCAGGCAGTTCTGTATATGGTTGTCGTGATGTTTAGTCGTAAGTTCAGTGTGGTTATAGGAGCAGGTGATACCATGTTTACCGATGCTGACCTCTTGACCAGAATTCTAAAGAAAGAATATTGTTTGAACTTAGAGATTTCATAATTTGTTTGCAAGGCTGTTCTAGATTATAATAATGTTAAAAGAGGGATTTTGTATCACAGCTTTTGTATTTGCATTTGGGCACGTAACAGATGAATTAGTTCTTCATAATGTGAAAATCAGAACTGAGACAAGAAAAATCACAGAATACATATTTAGGAAACAGCCATATAGAGGATTCATGAATATCATAGTGTTCTTTTATGTAACTTCCCCAAATTTTATTATGTCCATATTTTAACAGTGAGCAAAAAGAGATAGGAAGATCCTGAAGTTATAGTCTGTGATAGGATTGGGCACTGAATCTAAATTACCTGAAATTTACAGAACAACATTTCATCTTCTAGATTACATTACATTGTCATGTGCGAGAAAAGTGATTATGGTGGAATCTATTTAGACCACTTACTTTGATGAAAATACTTCTAGGTGGCTTCAGAGGACAGTAAAAGGTATCTTTTCCTAAGATAGTCCTCAGAAAGTATTATTTATATTGCACTATTTAGGTTAGACATTTTTGCTGAATTCCATCTGAGCCGTTAGTCACAAAGCAAAATGGTTAACCTTTATTAATATAAAATCTTTACTGGTCTTCTTAGCCTTAATATATCATCTTAACTGGGTTTTTGTTCTAATAGTAATATATGGCAATGAATTTGCAATTATCTTTTTAATGAATAGTTTTTCTTTAAGTTAGAGATTTGTAAAATACACATAAACAAGAAGGTGTTTTCATTGGGGACTTTTTAAAATTATATTTTATAAACTTTTTTCTTTTTTTAAAAAGATTCATTTATTTTCAGAGATTGAGGAAGGGAGGGAGGAAGAGGAGAGAACATCAGTTGGTTGCCTTTCGCACGCCCCCAGCTGGGGACCTGGCCCGCAACCCAGGCATGTGCCCTGACTGGGAATTGAACTGGTGACCTATTGGTTGGCAGGCTGGAGCTCAGTCCACAGGGCACATATTTCATATAAATTTTTTAAAAAATTCTTCAGATCACAGTTTAGAGTAATCTCTTATTACAATCTATGTATAATACTTTTAAATGCACGCTAATAAAAATAGAAAAAACCTCTATTGATCATATGTATTGAAGGTTATGCTTCTTACTATCTTTTTAAAAATATTTCTCTCTCATAATGGATGTGAAAATGATTTGTGAAAATATCTATTCAAATGAATACACCTTCATTATCATCATTGCAAAAAGTGCTGGGGAATCTGAAGTGGGAGCATCTAGGCTTGCTGCTCTGTTTTGGATTATCTCCATTAATAGTATTTCTCCCATTGTTGAGTGTTTCTGTTGTACTGCTGACAGGGATCACCACATTTCATATCTCTGACCCACTTGCAGTAAAGGTTGCTTTAAACTGAGATCTGATTCAAGTTCAGTGTTCTTGGTTAGACTTGCCTGAATGGCTTCAGAATTAGGCTCACAAATGTGAATATGGACTTGAAGATCTTAGAATATTTTTCCCCCATGAAGATATATTCATAGACATAGTCCTAAAAAGATATGTGTAAGTTGTATTTGGTAAATAATTTAAAAGTTACTAGGAAAACTACTATTTTAAGGAAAAATTTTTAATAATTATGACCAATCACTACTTAGTTTGTTTTCCTCAGTTTCTTCATCTTGTAAAAGGAGGATAGTAAAACCTATATTATCTACCTTGTTGGATTCTTATTAGCATAAAATGACACAATTCTTCAAAAGTCTTAAACTGATATTATATATTATTTTCATTTTTATCGAAACGAGGTACTTCTAATTAGAAATGAGTTTTGCTGAATTTTCATTGATTTTGCAAGAATCATTTACCTTTGTGTTTAAAACTGATTTTATTTTCTTGTATGATTTCTAGAGCTTAATACTTCTCAACCCTTTATAGGACTTAGAACATGATAGGTGAAAATGTTGAATAAAGATATTTGCATGAATTATGTATATTTTACTGTTGGGACAATGTTTACAGTGAAGTCAAAGCAAAGACAAAAATCCCAGCTAGTGTGGTTCCCTTTGCTTCTCTTTAACTACTTTCATTTTATTTGACTTTAAAGTTTGGAAATTAGTACAAGTAACAAATTTTTGTTGCCAAAATTTGGCAGCTACTTAAAATGTTGACCTTTTTGTTTAGTAGTAAGGTCTAGAGCAGTGGCTCTCAAAGCATAGACCTCATCCTGACCAGCAGCAGCAGCAGCATCTAGGATCCTGTTAGAAATACAGATTCTTGGGCCCCACCCCACTCCTACAGATCAGGAACTTTGAGGGTAGGACCCAGCTATCTCTTTTAATAGCTCTCCAAAGGATTCTGAGGCACAGTAAAGTTAGAGAACCACTAATTTAGAGCTCTAGACCAGGGCTTAGTGAAGTCTGGCCCATCAGCCATGTCGGTCCATTGTCTGTTTTTGTAAATAAAGCATTTTGGGAACACAGCCACTCTCATTCAAGTATTTGCTTATGGCTCCTTCCACACCGCAAGGGCAGAGGTGAGTAGTTGCAGATGGGACCATACGGCCCACAAAGCCTAAAATATTTACTTTTCTGGCCCTTTACACAAAAAGTTTGTTGTTTCAATTTTTTTTTTCCAAAAAGTTTTCTGATCCTTGCTTGAGTTGAAGGTTGGTGCTGTTTTCTTGCCCATATAACTGAACTGCAAACATCTGAAATCAATAGGTAAACACCTATTTTTGCCTTTACATTTGGCTCTCATTTCTACAAACCCATTTTTCTCCCTGATACCAAACTATTACTCAGTGCCTGGAGACTTGTGAATGAAAATAATATACTACCCTTTCCTTCTGTTTAGTAATAGTGATCAACTATTTAACAGTTCTGTGACATTTCCTTACTAATTCTGCACTGATATGCCCTTGGTTTTTCTGTACTCCAGAGTAACGCAAGTTAATTATCTATTATAGTCTTCATTTCTCCCAATTCTTACCACTGTTTTACTTCCTCAAGAGAAAGCCCACCTTGGGACTGCTAAGCTTAGGAATTCATGGGAGCTGTTTGGGGTACTTTAAACCATTGAAATAATGCCATTTCGTCTGGAAAATTTTTATCCTTGGCCTGGAATGCTGTAGCCTCTCTACCTCACAAGAGAGTTTGTGAGCATATAGATACCAAATATTGTGGGTAATCTTAGAATGTTCACTGGATGAGTTTTCCCTGGCTTTCCCTTAAGCAAGGGTGGCTCTTTCTACCCTTAAGTGGAATATCATAATGCACTCCTGATGTTCTTTTTGTACTTGACTTTCAGTCAAGGTGATTGGTGATCAGTGTCATATAAAATACAAGAACTGAATTGGAATCTCTCTCTACTTACACTGCTGAAGGAAGTGTAATAGCTTTGGGGGGATAAAAGGGCCTTCTCACAGCCTCCCTTAGTTCTAGTAGCAAGATCAGGCAGAAGTGTTGTTTTTGCAGCTGTGATTCCATGGTTGTACAGGACTGACGTTCTTAATTAAGAAACATGACATGGCCAAATGATACTGAGCTATATTACTGGTGAGTTTGTTTGGTCCACAATTTCTTTCAGTAAGTTCTAGTTGAATACATTGGTAGGGGATTCTGGGTAAGACACAGGAAATAGTGATCTTGAAGCTGGAAATGATTGTTAGATCTTTCATTTAGACTTTCCCAATCAGCTTAATTCATACCTTTCACCCTGCTTACTTATTGTGGAGGCGAGGTTCAATGAGATAGGTTCAGGCAAAGGCCAGCCCTCTGAGTGTGGCTACTTAGGTCTGTTGCCAAAAGTAGCCCATCTACAGGAGAATTTGAGCTTTAATGTTTTGTACAATATAGTGTAGAAATGCAGTGTTGTTAAAATTAAATTGTTATTTATAGTGATGAATAAAATGTGAACTCTATAAAAGAGAGCAGTGTTCTGCAACCTTATTGACCCAGTCAACACAATAGCTACCCATATGAATCATCTGAACAATCTCACCACTTTTGTTTTTATCTACCTGAAATAAGGGTCAGAGGTGGGTAGTGATGAAAGCTGGAAATCATGCCATACTTTAAGCAAGAGAAAAGAAATGCTCTGGTAACTCTTGCTGTGCTGTCCTCCCCTTTGTGCACAGGAGTCTGGGACAGCCCCACAGAGCTGGAGGAAGGCTTTAATACCCCTTGCTTCTTGACAGCTGGCCATGCTTGGGATCTGGGTACTGCTTCCCTAAAAGAAACTGCTGTAGACAAGTTCTGCCAAATGTGTGGATTTTGAGCCATTTTAAAGGCTATGGTGTTCAGACTCAGAATTTCTTAGTAGGCACAGAGTGTCATTTATGGGTACTTATGCTGCAGGGATAAGGTTCATTATAAAATAGAAATGCAGATTCTGCAGCAACGCCTCCATGTGACATAAATTTATTGGAGCTTGTGTACTTTTAAAACCTGATATCTATATATAGATATTTCCATATAGACTCCAGGTTTTATTTATATATTTTTTTCAGGTTTTGTGTATATATGTATATATATATATATATATATATATATACACACCTTTAATATATTAAGCTTCATTAGGTCAGAATTCATAGTCTGTCATAGTCATTGCTATATCTCTGTGCCTAGGACAGCATCTGCGACATAGGCATTGCTCATTACCTGTTGGATCATTTCAAAGAAGGGGAGGAAGTAGCTGAACACATTAGGAGAGATAAAATCTGGCCCATAATGCACAAATGAGTTAATATTTTCATTTAATGCTAATATTTTGCTGCTTCAAAAACCATCTGTAATTCTCATCATGTCCCTTTGAGATAGGTTAATAGATACAGAATTGTACAGTATATTCTAAACATAATGGTAGAATCCTGAATAACTTTTAGCTTCCCTATTTGAGATCTGTAAAATCATTGCTATAATTAAACTAGATGAAGAAAAGAAGTTTCTAAGGTTAAAATGGAATGGAGATTTTTATAATAAGTAAAATTACTAATACTTTCTTACCTGATCTATCTAAAATTGCTTCCTCATTTGTAAAATGGAGACAGTAGAATCTACCTGACAGGATTCTTATAAGGATTAAAAGAGACAGTGGTATAAAGCATACTTCCTGGCACACTGAAAGTTCTTAATAAATGTGAGTTGCTTTCATCATCAAGAGTAAGTTTTGAGAGCTTTCATAGTGCCAGGCTCTGTGCCAGCTACCTCCTCCTTCCCGGTGTTGTTTCTGTTGCCCTTTCCTCTCTCCTTGCTGCCTCACACCTGGTTCCATCTGGGTCATTGGGGATGAGTCATGAAGCTGGGCTTGACCTTCAGTCACACTAGCCATTCTCACTTCACCTTAAAGTTAAGGGGACCATATGCTGAATCCTGCCATCTGCCTAATACTGTAGCCACTAGCTACTTGTGGCTACTTAAAGTTAATCAAAATTAAATATGATGTAAAGTTCATTGTATATTTTTCCAAAGAAGATTTACAAATGGCCAATAAACATATTAAAAGTTGCTGCACACTGTTAGTTATTATGGAAATGCAAATCAAAATCACAATGAGAGGCCACTTCACATGCACCAGGATGGCTATAATGAAAAAAAGACAGACAATAACAAGTATTGATGAGGATTTGGAGAAATTGGATCTCTCATATGTTGCTGGTAGAAATGTAAAATGGTGTAGCCACTGAAGAAAACACTCTTGCAGTTCCTCAAAAGTTATAGTTTCAATAGAACTCAGCAATTTTACTCCTAGATATATACCCAAGAGAATTGAAAACATATGTTCACACAAAAGCTTGTACATTTTTGTTCACAGCATCTTTATTCATAATAGCCAAAAGGTGGGAACCACCCAGATGTCAATTGACTGATGAATGAATAAACAAAATGTGGTGGTAGTTGTATTGTACACAATAGAATATTATTCGGCTATAAAAGAAATGAGGTCCTGATGTATGCTACCACAAGGATGAGAACCTCAAAAGCATTAGGCTAAGTGAAAGAAGCCAGACACAGAAGAGCACATATTGTATGATTCCATTTATATGAAATGTTCAGAATAGGCAGATCTGTTGAGACAAGTTCAGTGGTTGTCAGGGGCTGGGGGAAAGAGGATGGCGAGTGACTGCTAATGGGTATGGAGTTCCTTTCTGAGATTATTAAGATGTTCTGAAATTGAATAATGTTTACTGGTCAAGACACATACTTGTGCCTGTACTAAAAAAAACTGTATTGGATACTGTAAAAGAATGAACTTTATGATATGTGAATTACATTTCAATGAAGATGTTATTTTTAAAAATTCAGCTCCTTCACTGCATCAGCCACATTTCAGTAGTTAATAAGCTACATGTGGCTAGTGGCTACAAAGTGGATGGTGCAGACTTAGAACATTCCCATCACCACAGAAACTATTACACAGTGATGTTTAGAGGAACTGAGCTTCTCAGTCTGGGACCCCCCCCCCCAAAAAAAAAAGAAAAACCACAGCCTAAAAATTGCAGAAAGAGTGGAAGATAGATTATGTGATTATGCTTTGGAGAAATGTTACTTTTGGGTAATTTTACTCTTTGTTGCCTTCTGACTGCTCCATTGGGTGACAGCAAAATTATATAATTCTCAAACAAACCCATGAGATAGGTACTATTATTTTTGAATTTTACAAATAAATTAATTGGTGCTTTACTGAGTTTAGGAGATTTGCATAGCTAGCAAGGGCAGAGCCAAGTTTTAACATAGGTTGTATTGCTCCAACGGTAGTTCACTTCTGTGTTATATTTTTTTCTCCCTTTTTATGGTATTTGGGTTTCTTGCAATCCATCCTCCACTCCCACTTTGTCGGTAGCCCAATAGAGCTATTTACAGTACCCTAAATCACTGTGCTTTTTGTGCCTTAGCAGATGCTGGTCTGTTAGCCAACCCTCTATCCTCTCCATCATTAGTGTGTGCATGTGCCCTACTTACCTGAAAGCACAGCTCAGATAGATCTTCCTTTGTGAAGCTATCCTACCCTTCCAGGTTTAGCAGCATTTTTTTCTGTTTCCATTTCTGTAGTTAATTTCTAAATATTCCCCAAGTTAAAAGATATTTATCCACTAAGGAAACAATTATGTCAAACAGTGTTGGGGGGCTGCTATTTCACCTGGTGGCGGTTTTGGAACAGATTCTTATTTGTGACACCATGACACACTGAGCCCTATTTATAGCTGCTGTGTTGGTGACTCTAACAAGGAAATGGTCTTCTCATCCAGGCCCTTGGATTTATTTTATACATTAACTTCTTTCCATTCACAATAGTCTGCAATCTCCATCCTCACTGCCACAACACTTGGCAGAACTTTGCCTCTTAATGTAGTTTTTTGCTTAGGCTTTATGAACTTGGCAAAATACTGTCATGTTTTCAGAGCTTTCTATCCAAAAAACTCTTGATACTAAAAAAGATACCTAATTGAATTCTGGAACTCTTTCATGGCTTTGCCTGATTCTGAGTTCATCTTGTTCTAACCTTATGCTAACAGTAGTTTAGTCTCTGGTTTTGGTAGAGCATATCCTCCAGTAGCTTCTGGAGAAAGGTTGAATGGGAAGTAAATTTTGAGACTATGTGTAGTATGCTGGATAAGATGGTCATGCCCTGTTTCCCAGAATCCGTGGATATATTATCATACATGGTAAATGAGTCTTTGCAGATGTCAATAAATTAAGGATTTGGAGGTAGTGAGAGTATCCTGGATTATCCAGGTGGGCCCAATATAATGGCAAGGGTCCTTACAAAAGGAAGGCAGAAGGATCAGAGTTAGTAAAAGGAGACATGAATGCAGAACCAACCCAAAGGTGGAATAATACACTTTTAAGATGAAGAAAGGGACCATGAGCCAAAGAATGCAGACGACCTCTAGAACCTGGGAAAGACAAGGACACAGATTCTTCCCTGATGCCTCCAGGAAGAATACAGCCAACACCTTGATTTTAGACATCCAACCTCCAGAAGTATAAGAGAAAAAAAAGTGCCCTCAGGAGCCACTAAGTTTGTGCTAATATTTTTTACAACAACAATAGGAAACTATGACTACACCATGTAAGAAATGTCCTTATTATGCACTTTGATTTAGTTTATGTAAACATAATATAGTTTATATAGACAATAGGATACAGAATTCTAGGTTGGAAATAATTTGCTCTCAGAGTTTTGAAGGCACTGCTACATTGTTCTGTCACAAGTTGCTGATCTTTCGTGACCTTTTCTCCCATTTTCTCTTTGCTGGTTTTTTAGACTTTTTTTTTTTATTCCTGGGGTTCTCAAATTTCGTGATAATAGACTTTGGTATGGATCCTTTATTATTCACCCTATTGGGCACTCAGTAGGCCTTTCAGTTTGAAGACTGATTTTCTTCAGTTCTTGAAAATAATCTTACATTCTTTGATAATTTGTTCCTGTTTTTTGTTTTTTGGAACTCATATTTCTGGGATTTTTACCTTCCAGTGTTATGTTCTCTCTTGTATTTTTCATGGTTTCCCATCCTATTTTCTGGGAGATCCTTTCAACTTATTTTCCAGTTCTGTAATTCATTTCTAAGATTGGTTTTTCTCCCCTGATTGATTTCATTTCTTGGATGCTTTATTTAGTTTCCTCAGAAAGAGAGGAAAGTGGAGTTTATAATTATTTTGACATTTTCTTTTCCCTATATTATCTGTTTCCTCTAATTTTCTTTTCCTGTGTTTTTAGATTCTGTACCTGTCTTTCATGTAAGGGGAATTCCTCAAACATCTTTAACAGGTTGTTTCTGTTATGGAAAAGTATATTGGAAACTCAGTGTTTATGAGTGGGATTTGTTGACTAGGGCTTCACTGTGGTGTGATGGCTAGGGGGACCTTGGTATTTATGAGGAACTCCCTATCGCTTCTTTTTTTTTTTTTTTAAGCCAGACAGTTTACCCACTTAGGACCCTGGGAATCTCTTGTGTGAGGGGATTTAGGGGAAATAAGCTCACATCTAGTGTTCAGAAGCCCAGCCTGGAAAGAGCCAGATATTTCACCATTGTCTACACAGAACTTTACTTGCTCCTTGTTTTCAGTAAGGTATCCCATCCCATTTCTGTTCTCAGTTATGGTTGGTGTTCTTGAGTTCAGGGACTCTGATTCAACCTCTCCAGAGAGTAATTTAAGTCTTCTGTGTGGAGAAAAGGCAGTTGCCCGATCCTCTGGTTGAGGAGAAAGAATCTGAGAGTTTCACTGCTTTTTTAAAGGATTTTTAAGCTCCCCCCCCCACCTTTAATTCCTATTTCATTCAAATATCTCTGGAAGCTACAGTTCTTGTGCTTTTTTACCTTCTGTTTTCTGGGGCTTTCAGAATGCTTCTGTATAGATTGTCCCACTGCAGATACTTGGCACAAAGAAGAAAGATAACAACCATGTCAGTTACCTCTTTTCCAAATGTTTTTCATTTTAAATTTTATGAACATCTCTCCTTTGTCGTCACATTCTTTCCCACTTCCTTGACCTTGTTGGTTTATATCTTTTTTAAATCTTCACTCTCAGGGTTTCTAGAGGTAGGTATATATAAACAATTGTATTCAATCAGCTCTGTTTAATCCAAAGCTCCTCCCACCCTTGAAATCTGTTCTTTTCTTGGATTTCCCATTCTTTCTTGGACATCTGCTTGACCATTAAAATATGAGTTGCTCAAAGGCAGGGATGGGGCTTTTTTAAATATCAGCATTTGCAAAATGTCCGTAGTGTAGTAGGATTATTAAATGAATAAACTTTAAATGTGTGCCCCAACCCACACATTCAGAGTTCAGGAAATTTACAAGTCTGCCTTGGCTTTTATTTGTGCAGAAATCTCAAATCAAACAGTGAAATCCTCCTGGTAGGTAAGTTAGTAAGCTGCCCTCTTTCCTTGATCCTTATTTCTTACCCACAATGTATCTAATGTAGGGCCTCACATGTGTCCTGCCTTCCAGAACCCCAAGAACATGTCAGAGCTTTAAGCCCCCTATGGCTGTCCCATTCCCCAAACCTCCCTTTTGTCTGTTTGGCTTGTCTTGTTTGCTCCTAAACAGTGTTGCAGGTTTAGGCAGCTATGATGTTTGTTTGCCAGTGATCCCTATTTTTTTCACCAGTGCTGCAGTCGTGAGGCTTTCCCTTGGAGCTCCAGATCAGGTCAGCTCACTTTACTGACAAGTGTTTACAGAGCTACAATGCCACAGACTTGTTGTGGGGGGAATGGAAACAGCCCCAAGATAAAATGCAACAGATCCTGCTTGTCTTACCTGGGATTCTTAGTAGCTAATGTCCTCACTCTGCCACAAGAAGTCCTGCCCCCACCTTAGATTTTCAATGTGTTTTATACCCATTTATAGTTTGATAGCTTTTCATTTAGTGTAAGTACTTCCTCATGTCCTTGATGGCTGTGTAGCATATTATTTGGGTGTCTCATAAGTTATTTGGTAGTTCCCCTGTTGTTGGGCATCAGATAATTCCTTGATTCATTTATCTCCTTTTCCCAGCAGGCTCTGAAATTCAGAGGGTTGAGACTGTTTGCTTACTATTTCATCTTCAGTGCCTGACACCATAATTTATGTTAAATAAAGATTTTCTCCAAATTTTAAAATACTACAAATAACACTTTGAGGAATATCTTACTGCCAAAGTTTTATCCAGATTTCAGATTATTTTCTAAGAATCGTGTTCCAGAAATGGAATTGCCTTCTCAAAGAATATAGACATGTTTAAGTCTCTTGACATAGGTTGCCAGATAGCTCTCTCGAAAGGTTCTACCAAAATGTCTTCTTTCAGCAGAAAATGGTATTTCCATCTGTTGCACTGTGTATTTAACAACACTGAACATGCTAATTGCCTAAGTTTCACTGACCTGCTAGGCAAAAATGTTATCTCATTAAACTACTTTGTGTCTTTTTAATAACCAGTGGAACTATTCATTTTCCTCCTGTTTAATTTTTTGTATTCCTTCTATAAATTGGCCATTTGGGTATTTTCCCCATTTTCTTATTGTTGCCTAGTCTTTTTCTTGCTAATTTATGTAAACTTTATATATCAAACATATTAGCCTATTGTCTTTCAAATATTTTGCAAGTTCACTTTTTTATTTTCCTGATGAGTGGTTATATGGAAACTGAAAGTCATACAGGAGAAGCCTCTTTATTTGGTGTGATTAGATCTCATAGCTGGCCTGTTTAACAGGAAGGGGTATTTTTAAAAAGTTTACCTATGTATCTTCAGCATTAAAGCTTCTGAATATACATTAAGTAACTAATCCTTCTTTATTGGGCTGTCCTTTCTTTAAAAAATGAGTCTTGACTGATTAGAAATATGCTATGTATTTCTTTTTTATATCTCATCCAAAATGCACCGTCAGTGATTTTTAGTTCTGGTTTCTTTAAAGCGGAGTGATACTTTAGTGAGCTGTAATTGATGAAGAATCCTTTCAGGTATTTTACAGATCCACCCAGTCTTTTGCAGATTTGTTACCCACATTTAATTTAGCATCATCTTCATCCAGTCTTTCCAACCAGTTCCTCTCTTTTTGTACTTTCATTCAACCGATTTAGCCTATAATTAAGAATTACAGTAACAGGTACACAACTAGCATAAAAAGGGAACAAATTTGGTAATAAACAGGAATAACTCTTATTAAGTAGGCAACTTAATTTATAGGGCTCATGGGCAGGTGTACTACACAGTAGACTGTCATCACTGAGCAATCCGCGTGCTAAGGGCATTCATTAGGTTCCTACACAGGAGTTGGGAAATGGGACAACGTGAAACTGTTTAAATGGAGGCTGATTAGGAGAGCTTCTACCATAGTCAAAATTTGTCAGTCCTTTTTATTATTTCTGTAATTATTTCGATGCTTAGAAAGTCATTCCCTTCCTGGGAGTCATGTGGAAATTTACCTACATTTGTATATGTGTTTTGATGTCTTACATTTAACCCTGATTCATTTGAAATTTATTGTGTTTTTCAGTATGAAGTAAGGATCTAAATAGATTTTCCATCTGTAAATAATGTGCCATGTTTTTCCAGTATAGCAAGTGCTTTCTTAAAAGTGACTGTCAAAAGTGTCATTTCTAGTTCTCAACAATTAGCCTAGTCTTGGCAGTGGAAGGTCAGTATTGTCTTTGAGGAGTTAGGGCAAGGCAGGTAGAAAATAGAGTGGAATTTTAAATGCACACACACTAAGGAGAAAAGGGGAACTGGGAGAGAGAATGGGTAAGAACAGAGTTAACAAGAAGTGAGTATTTTTCAAGGAACCCCTTTTCAGAATCCAGGCCCTGCCCAAATGTTGTTTTGAAGGGGCATCAAGGTTCTGTCTTTTTGGATACTAATGAGGTAAAGTAGCTTATTCAGCAGCTTAATAATCATAAACAGTTAATAAGTAGTTTATTAATAAAGGGTATGCCAACAAAGGAAAGAATTTGGCAAAGTTCTACAGATATTGTCAACTTGAAAGCATGATTTACAGCCATCTATTTTACCAGTTTATGCTGGGAAATTCTTGTGATAATATCTCAGTCCTTTAATTTATGGTGTGTTTCATGTAAGCCTTTCTCTGGAATTAATCGACCTCTTACTGCAATTATTGCTTTTTCCTGGGCCATAGCATTGGGTCAATTAGTGAAATACTGAGTCTGATACTGTATAAGACTCTGAACAGCCTCCAAGTCTTATGTGGAAAGTATGGGATTAATATTAAGAAACTGCTGTGAAGCAACTATTACTAGTGGAAATTTTATTATGTAATGGTATTTATGCTGGTTTTACATTGTAAAATATTTTCTCTTTAAATGACCAATGTATGGATTTTGCTTTCAAAATATTGTTTGGTGATGACCACTGTATGAATTTTACTTCCTGAATGTTGCTTGGAAACTGGTTGAAAGAAGGTGAAGGGACTGGACAAAGAATATATATGTGTGACCCATGGACATGAACAAAGGGTTGGGGATTGGCTGTGGCAGTGGGGGCAGGCTGGGGGGAGGGAGGCAAGGGGAGAAATTGGGAATCTGTAATAGCATAAACAAAAAATGTTAAAAATGACAAAAATAAAAAAGGTTTGAAAACAAGAATGTGGTTGTTTGGTGTTGAAAGATTCTATTTATTCTAATTGATCTTGAGAGAAGAGAGAGAAATGCATCAATTTGTTTTTCCACTATGATGCATTGATTGGTTGCTTCTTCTCTGTGCCCTCACCAGGGGATCGATTCCACAACCTTGGTATATTGGGACAACATTCTTAACCAGCTGAGCTACAGGGTCAGGGCTGTTCTGTTTAGTCTTACTGTTTATTTGTATTATTATAAGTTCATCACTTCAAAGTGATTTATCAGCATTGTATTCAAGCAAACCAACAATCAACCAACAAGAGAGATTTGTTTCAGCTGGAGGGTCTTTAATCTCTTAAGGCTATTTTCTTCCCTTGTTCTGAAAAGTACCAACTGCAAGCCCTCTCTCCCTCTCCCAGTTTTAGGTTATTGGGGTTCTTGCTAACATGCATAGCGGAGCACATGCAGCAAGTGTCCCTTAGTTTTTCAGGCCATCTGGAGCTACCTGTGGCTGCTGCGTAGTCTAAAACTTCAGATGGCTCTATGAGCTATTGGCAGATAGCTAAATTGGAATCTTTGTGTCAGAACTATAGTTTATTTTTGCATTCCAGAATAGGAAAGTGAAATAAAGAAGATGTTGAAGGTTGTGATATTTTTGTGAATTTGAGTAGTATTGGCATTTCTCTGATAAATATGGCAATAGATTGATGTTGTTACTGCTTTGGGGGTTTTTTCTTTAGACTTATATTTCTTTACCTGGAATTAGCTGAGGAAAAGTGGCATTTGTAATGGATTGATGGTTTTGGTAGATTTGATTTTGTGTGCAGTGCCTTCAGAGACATGGCTTAAAATAATTAGAAATATATCACTGTTTTGTATAAGTTTCAAAAAGAGTGTTGTTGAGCTTTTAATTCAATATCTACTGAGCCTGCTGTGCCTGATATATTAAAATAAAAAGTCTTATGATTTACTGAAAAGAGTAAAAGTTCCCTGATCTCAACTACTGCCACATTTGAATCCAAGGTGATTCTTCAACTTGATACATTAAGTTTTGACATTTCATTGCATGTCTGTCTAGGACATGTCTAGGAAATGTACAGATGTATCATACTGAGTTTTATTTGCTTAGGTATCAGATAAAGACTTCAGAAATTTAAAACATTTGAGTATTAGTTTAGGAATTTAACATTTGTACAAGAAAAAATACAACAGATGGACTCAGCTAGCCTAGAAAAAGATGAATGCTGCCTAGTCGGAAATCGAGGGGCAAGGGAGGGAATTATGAGAACCTGATTTGAGATATACTTGTGGTGAAGAATTTGCCCTTTATCGTAGTCTGTTTGGGCTTCTGTAACAAAAATACCATAAACTGGGTGGCTTAAAAAACAAACACTTACTTCTTACAGTTCTGGAGGCTGGGAAGTCCAAGATCAGGGTGCTGACAGATTTGCTGTCTAGTGAGGGCCTGCTTCCCGTGGTCATGTCCTCACATGACAGATGGGGGAGAGAGAGAGCTTTCTCTTTTATAAGGGTACTAATCCCATTCATGAGGGATCCACCCTCAAACCCTAATCATCCCTGAAAGGCTTCATCCCCAAATACTACATTGGGAATTAGGGGGACATAAACATGCAGACTATAGTGCACTGATTTCTCTTCCGTGTGGTTGATCTTGAAGATCACACAATATTTTATATTTGTGTTTTACTACAACTTTTATTTCTCCACCATTTTCCTCAGAAGGTGTTACTTCCAGTTTCGCAAAGTCTAGTAGAGTTTATTAAGTAGCAGTGTATAGATGACTTTATACAAGAGAATGTACAATGTATTTTAAATCTTCTGTTTTTGCTTGTATGATTATCTAAATCATCTCAGATGGTGCTGTCTCCTGGTTGTGGGTGAATATGCCCAGTGTCAAAGGTATGCTACAATACAACATAACTGTTACGTAGAGTGCCTTTTGGAAAGTTTCTGAATTTTTATCCACATTAGCCAAGTAGGAGGATGAATTAGACAACTGGTGATTTTATCTATGGCAGGTAGCTGTGTTTTTGAAAGAAGCTTTTATCTTCTCATCTAGATAGACAGAATGTTTTGATGTTCAACTTGAAATTTCCTGACTCTGCTTGCATGTCTTTATTTGTTCACTCTGAAAACTAAGGTCCTTTAGGATATGGAGAAAAGGGTTGCTCTGTTGGTGAGGTTGAAAATTGGTGCAGCCACTATAGAAAACAATATGGAGGTTCCTGAAAAAATTAAAAATATAACTACCATATGACCCAGTATTTCCGCTTCTGGATATTTATCCAAAGAAAGTGAAAACACTAAATTAATTGCAGCATTATTTACAATCATTATTTGTCATTGTCAATGTATGAAAGCAAACCTACATGTCCATTGACAGATGAATGGATGAAGATGTATATATATATACACACACATAACACACACACATACATATAATAGAATATTACTCAGCTATAAAAAGGAATGCAGTCTTGCCATTTGCCATAACATGAATGTACCTAAAGGGTATTATGCTGAATGAAATAAGTCGGACAGAGAAAGACAAACACCAAATGATTTCACTTATATATGGAATCTAAAAACAAACAAACAAACAAAATAGAAGCAGACTCATAGATCAGAGAACAAATTGATGGTTGCCAGAGGGGAGGAGGGTGGAAGATGGGTGGAAAACATGAAGGGAATTAAAGGGGCCAAACTTCCAATTAGAAAATAAACACAAATAAGCCATAAGAATGTAGCATACAACACAGAAAACATCATCAATAATATAACTTCACATGCTGATAGTTAATAGATTTATTGTGATCACTATGTCATACACCTGAAACTAATACAATATTGTATGCTAACTATACTCTAATTTTTAAAAATTAGAATGATTTTTTTCAATATTTTATTTACTTATTTTTGGAGAGAGGGGAAGGAAAGGGGAGAGACAAAGAGAGAAACATCAATCAGCTGCCTCTCACATGCCCCCAACCGGGCACCTCGCCCATAACCCAGGCATGTGACCTGACCAGGGATCAAACCAGCAACCTTTCAGTTCACAGGCTGGTGCCCAACTCACTAAGCCACACCCATCAGGGCTAGAATAAGTTTTTTAAAAATCTAAAAACTAAGGTCCTTTAAAATTTAGACACATTAATTTGTAGCAGTTGGATAATGATCAGTTGTACTATTCACATATAGACTTTTTATTTTTTATAGTTGGGACCTGTGTTATATTTTTATATTTATATTGGAGTGTGTAAAGTACTCCAAAAGTGATTTCAGCAAGCTTGACCTTAAAGATGTCTGTAATTTGTTCCACATTGTTGGTGTTTGCTTTGTGAAGTATACTCAGTTTCCAAGCTTCTATAAGTTACACTTCTAGGCTTTCAGAATAGGTTGGTTCTAAGTGGATTCAAAGTCTCAGAAAGGAAATTGAAGTAAGCACTGGAAAACTTTAAAGAACTTCAGCTGGATATATGTATGTAGATCCTGTTTTAAAGACCATTGATAGTGAGGTGTTAAAGACTACATTTTGTATATTACTGAAACGTCTCTAAACATTGAAACTTCAATTACATTTTTATCCTGGGTACTAAGACTTAGATCTCAAGGGCTACTTCACAGCTCTCATTGAAGGTAGAGGTTGTAGGTTATTTACAATTTCTTTTTGTAATTTTTTTAATTTTATTTTTTTAATATATAAATCATGTTTATTCTATTACAGTTGTCT
Source organism: Pteronotus mesoamericanus (assembly GCF_021234165.1). Classification (NCBI taxonomy): domain Eukaryota; kingdom Metazoa; phylum Chordata; class Mammalia; order Chiroptera; family Mormoopidae; genus Pteronotus; species Pteronotus mesoamericanus. Next base: position 8,728,222 of record NW_026555072.1, read on the forward strand.
CAGTTTTTACTCCTTTACCCCCCTCCACCCACCCCACCCCCACCTCCCACTCCCACAGTCAATTCCCACTCTGTTGTCCATGTCCATGGGTCATTCATACATGTTCTTTGTCTAGTCCCTTCTCCTTTCCACCATTGTCCTCTTTCCCCATCCCTTCTGGTCACTTTCAGCCTGCTCCATGTCTCCGTGCCTGTGGTTTATTTTGTTCCTTAGTTTATTTTGTTGAATAGAGTCCACTTATAGGTGAGATCATATGGTATTTGTCTTTAATCAACCGGCTTATTTCACTTAGCTTAATATTCTCCAGTTCCATCCATGTTGTCGCAAAAGGTAGCAGTTCCATCTCTCTCTCTCTTTCTTTCTTCCTTAAATGCAGATTGATTTTATTTATTTTTTAAATGTCAAAGTTAATTGTAAAATATTTAAAAAATTTAAAACCATTATAAAGTCTTAGCAATTAAACCAACATGACATCAGCACAGAAATAATCAAGTAGATCAGTGAAATATAATGAGCATTCTAGAGACAAACGTATATATCTGTCTGACAATGTAATATATGATTAAGTTGATATTTCAAATCAATGGGTAAAATAAGGCTTATTCCACAAATAAGGTGCATGGACCACTATTACTTGAAATAAAACAAATATAGAACCCTGTTTAGGTGAGTTAAAATCAATATATAGAATGTAAGGAGTTTTAGAAGAAAATAGAACTAATATTTTTCATGACCTGAAGTAAAATATTCAAACCCAGAAGCTATAAAGTAAATATTGACAATATGACTGTATTAAACATTTAACTATATAGTAACATACATATAAAAAGGGTTAAAAGACAAGGAAAAGAATAGAAAAGTATTTGCAACACTTGTAAAACATGGTTAATAGGTGTTTTTTTCTTTTTTAGGGAAAAAAGTTCTAGAAACCTTTAATCAATAAATGGATAAATACCAAAAAATCATTTAAAGCTTTTTTTTAAAAAAAAACACAATAATATAAATAGGCAAGAAATATACTAAAACAGGTTTCATTTCAACAAATAGTATAGGAACAATTAAAATAACATCATTGTCACAATCAGATTAATGAGTATTCAAAATATTGGTAATATCAAGTATTGGAAACTCTGAAAGGAACTGGGTATTCATATAAACTTTATCTTCATCTTAAAGCAGTCCCATTAGCATATATTGCAGTGCTGGTTTGGTGGAGGTGTATTCTTTTAGCCTTCTTTTGTCTGGGAAACCCCTTATTTTGCCTTCCATTTTCATTGAGAGCCTTGGTGAGTAGAGCAGTCTTGGTTGCAGGCCTTTGCTTTTCATGACTTGGAATATTTCTTGCCATTACCTTCTGGCTTGCAGTGTTTTTGTTGAGAAGTCAGCTGCTAGCCATATCAGGGCTTCCTTATATGTTACTACCTTTCTCCCTTGCTTGCTTTAGGATTCTCTGTTTGTCTTTGATATTTTCCATTTTAATGATGATGTGTCTTGGAGTGGGCCTCATTGGGTTCCTCTTGAATGGGACCCTCCGTGCTTCCTGGACTTGTGTGCCTTTTTCTCTCCTCCAATTAGGGAAGTTTTTCATCATGACTTTTTCAAGCAGGTTCTCTATCCCTTCCTCATCCTCTTCTCCTTCTGGTATCCCTATTATACAGATATTATTCCATTTCAGGTTGTTCTGCATTCCCTCAACGCCTCTTCATTCTTTTTGAGTCTTTTTTCATTTTCTTGCTCTTTCTGAGAGCTTTTTTTCTACCTCGTCCTCCAGCTCGCTGATTCGGTCCTCTGCCTCATCTAGCCTTCTTTTCATTCCTTCTAATGTGTTCTTCAATTCAGAAATTGTATTCTTCATTTCCTCTTGTCTCTTATTGATGGTTTCTATGTCCTTTTTCATGCTGATATAGTTGGCAGTAAGTTCCTCATAGTTTCCATGTAGTTTTTGGTAATTCTGTCTGAGCTCACTGAGCTCATTGAGCTTCCTTAGAACCGTTGTTTGGAACTCAATATCTGATAGTTCACTTGCCTCTATTTCATTTAGTTCTCTTTGTGGGGATTCTTCCTTTCCCTTCGAGTGGGGCATATTTCTTTGTCTTCCCATTATTTGTGAGAATCTTCTCTTTTGCTTCTGCTTAAGTTGATCTGTCTTGATATCCTAACTTTGTGGTGTGGACTTCTATGGTTGGAGACCGCTGTTTTTACTGTCCGGATCTGCCTCTGATGATGTCAGATGTCATCCCTGTCTGACTTAGGCAGTCTGTTCGAGACTTCCAGTAATCTGTTCGTGGCTGCCTTCTTCAGCTGTTAATCTAGTCACTCTGCACTCATCAGGCCGCCTTAAGACAGCTCAGGGTGGGGTGGAGTCCCTCCTGGGGGCAGGGTTATTGGGTCCTCTGTAGCTGCAGCCCTATGGGGGAGGAGTCAGCACTGGGATCCCACCAGCCACTCTCCATTTTCTCCCCAACACCTCCGACTGAAGTCTCTCCCCAAGTGTCTCCAGACCTCCGTGCGCCCCCCTTAGCGAGGTATCTACTGTCTGTGGCTGCCACCCTGCACTCAGGAGGCAGCTTAGACAGCACAGGGCAGGGTGGAATCCCACCTGGGAATAGTGCTATTAGGTCCTTTGACCCTCGTGCCGCTCAGGGGGCGTGGTCTCTGCCTGACTAAGATCATTGCTGCCACATGGGGGATGAGTCAGCCCTGAGATCCTACCGGCCACTCTCTCAGTTCTCCCCTCCAAAGCCTCCCTCTCCGGTCTGTCCTCAAGCATCTCTAGCCCACTCTGCCCTGCCTTTGCCGGAGACCAGGGTAAGTGGCTGCAAATAAAAATTTATGTGTTGGCCCTTTAAACTGTTCTTTGCGTCTCCAGCTGCCTGTCTTTGGCAGAGAACAACCCTGCTGCTTTTCGCAGCTGGCTGTTTTCTGTGTACGTTTTGGGCTCTGGTGCTGTGGGCTAGAGATCCCCATTTTTGGTTTAGAACTCGCTCTTTTCAGGGGGATCCAACTGGCCGTTTCAATATCCTTCTGGTGCTGCCACCTGTGGGCGCCCCGCCCGCCTTCTTGAGTCTCTACCACGCTCCTTACCGGTTAGATTGCGCCAAAGCCGATTCTTCTGTCTCCGAAGTTACAAGGCTCCTCTCTTGCTATTGTTCAGTTGTTTGTTCCAGGCGATTTCTCCCAAATTTAGTTGTAATTCCAGGTTGTTCCTGGGAGGAGGTCAGTGTGACTTCCACTCACTCCTCCGCCATCTTGATTCTCCCCTATTTACTATTTTAATAGTGACGAGTCATTCATTATATGTAGTAGGCAATCAAGTATTTGCTGATTTAATTAAGTCTGCCTAGATATTTTTACCTCTTTCTAAATTTTATTCTGTAGAGCTGAAGAAATTTCTTCCTTTTGAGTTTAAAAAATATATACACATATGTGATAAACATCCTCTCTCCCATAATGAAACTACTTTTTATTTTTTCTATTAAAAAGATCTACCCAACAGGATAAAAACTGAATTCTTCCATGAATGCTTGTGTTTTATCTGCCTGGTGGAATTAAAGCTGTGAAATGTTTAGAATATACCCTTGATCTTTCTATGCTTCTCCCATCCCATCCCATTATTTCTTTGATGTAAAATCAGAAGAATGAACTCCTTAATAGAATTCTATACCATTATACAAGAAAATAGAACCATGTTCTGGAAATGAATTTAAATTTAAATGCTGAGTATTTCTAATAACAAATTATGCTGTTTGTGAAGAATAAATTACATGTTAAGGACATTAATAATTTACGTGTTCGTAGTAATTTAAAGTTCACTGTTTTTTCATACTCATTTGGTAATATGATCTTCACATCAACCCTGAGGTAAGTAGTGGTTTTCTATTTTTGTCCCATCTCACAAATGAAGGAGCAAGTTTTTCAAAAAAAAAATGACTATCTGGCCCTGGCTGGTGTGGCTCAGTGGATTGAGTGCTGGCCTGCAAACCGAGGAGTCGCAAGTTTGATTCCCGGTCAGAGCACATGCCTGTGTTGCAGGCCAGGTCCCCATTATGGAATACACAAGAGGCAATTAATGTTTCTATATTGGGTGTCTAGTCGTTAGATCAGGTGAAACTTGGAGTTGAAACAGTTTTGTAGGTATACTTCCAACTCGCTGGGAGAGAGTCCCCTGATTGATTAGCCATGCTTGAAGAAGACATGGGGGAACATATAGATGGCAAATATGTTGCAGTTTGGCTAAGTAAACCTAAGGTACCTGGTATAGTTTTTTATAGATTGTATTTTCTACTAACACAAATTTGGTTAATTCCTCAGTGGTTTATAGGATTCTATGTGTATCAGTGAAGGAATTGAATTTTGCTACATGGAACAGAAAACCCAAAGAATAGTGGCCTAAATTTTAGCTTATTTTTCATTCATGAAATGAGAACTCCAAAGGTAAGCATTCCAGGGCTGGTAGGGTGTCTCCAAGATATCATTAGGGACATAGGTGACTTCTGGCTTTTTTCCCAGTCACCCTTAGTGTATCCTCATGGTTACAAGGTAGCTCCTGAGTTGTTCCATCTATGTTCTAGGCAGTCTGGAAGATGAGGGAGGAACAAAATGGTTCCTGCCACATGAGTAAGATATCTTTAAAGAACTTTCTTATAAACACATCCATTGAGTTTTACTTTTATATTATTTACCAGGCTATTTCACATGGTCACTTCATCTGCCACAAAGCTGGGGCATGCATGTTTACTTGAGCATATTGGAGCACAACATGGGGTTTCTAATTGCAAGAAAGAAAGGAGAGAATGGATATTAGGTGGGTGATTAACAATAGTTGCCACAGTTTCAGCTATCCAAACCTTATTCTGTCTTCTTCCTATACAAAGAATATACTCACTCCCTCCTCAATGGAAACACCGCCCAGTTATTGTATTCAGTTCCTGAGTTCGCCGCTTCTTGGTGATACCCAGTCTTCCCCCATTAGGTTTAGGTATGGCTTCTTGTGGTCTGGTGTTCTACAACCTGCCCCCTCTTCCATTGTCACACAGGAAAGAAAAGAATAGGATAACTATAATGGAAGTTTCCATCCCCCCCTGAAATGGGGAATGGGAAAGATAGAAGTGATTAAATCCTACTGGACAGGAAGAGCAAAGACTCACCATTCAGGCAAAAGAGAAAGTTCCTTGGATGGCCTATCTGGCAGTCCCTGGTTCTGTTCTCTAGATGGATTTCCTTTGCTTGGGAAATAAATATGTGAGGGGAACCCCAGCATTCTTAAAGAGCTCTGTAACTGCTTTTCCCTGTAGGTCATAAATTACAGTGGAAACTGTACAGATTCTCTAGTTTGATTTGGTCTCCACAGGACAAGTCTCAAAAGCTGCAAGAAAAAGCCACCATACACCCATATCCTGAAGATTTCTTGTATTTCCCTTAATTGTAGCATCATTTGCTATACGGCATTATTAAATGTATTGCCACCACTTAACAAGAGTAACCGGCATTAAGAGTCACCAACTTTGAATTGGTTAGAGACTGATGGCATTAGTTCTTAAGACAGATTTTTCATAATGTCTTTCCTTTTCCTTGATATAGATATATTCCAAGAATTGATGGGGAGATTGGGGTACATTCACTTTTTAGACTCATTAATTGGGAGGAATTAGAACTAGGGGGAATGCTTTTCTCTAAGGACAAGAACATTTCGAAAAGACAAGGAAAATGTATGAGAGATAAAAATATGTGGACATAATTGCCAAGAAAGGAGTTAATCAATGATGGGCAAATAAATGATCAAGCAAAAATGGGCAGTGTGTTCTCTGTATGATCCTGTTAAAGCAGAATAGATATTATGCCAGGCATTTTCTTACTTCAGCCACCAGGTGATATAATTTATACCCAGTGTCTTGGTTCCTGTCCACAGTGAGAGGTACCATGGTTAAGTAGAAAGTGAACTTACCAGTCATTTATAAGTTCTCCAATGTTAGCACTTTTTGGGTTGAAGTCCCAGAAGGAGCAGAAAATGGGAAAGGTCCAAAAAGCTTATATAAAGAAATAATAATAGAAAACTTCCCAAATCGTGGGAAGGCAATGAACATCCAGATCGGTAATACTCAAAGGACCCCAAATAGGCTGAACATCAAGAGGTCTTTACCAAGACATTACAATCAAAGTGTCAAAAGTCAAAAACAAAGAATTTTCGAAGACAAAGAATTTTTAAAGCAGCAAAAGGAAAGTGACATATTAAATATAAGCCGCCTCTTCTGTCTCCTTTTCCTCCTGCCTCCATCCCTCCCCCCATAAGGCTATAAGTAAATTTCTCAACAGAAACACTGTAGACCAGGAGAAAGTGGAATGATATTATCCCAAGTGTTGAAGGGAAAGAAATGCCAACCAAGAAGATGATCCTGCTAACCCTCTTATGGGTATTTATCTGAAGAATATGAAAACCTTAGTTCAAAAAAACATACGCACCCCTGTGTTCATTGCAGCATTATTTACAATAGCCAAGATATGGAAACAACCTCAGTGTCCATCAATGGATGAATAGATAAAGAATATGTGTGAGATGTATGTGAATGTAATGGAATACTATTCATTCATAAAATGATGAAATATTGTCATTTGCGACAACATGGATAGACTGTAAGAATATTATGTTAAGTGAAATAAGTCACGTGGAAAAGGACAAATACCATATGATTTCACTCATATGTGGAATATAAAAAAGGAAAATGAATAATTAAAACAAAACAAAAGCAAACTCATTGGTATGGACAACAAATTGGTGAATACCAGAGGGTAAGGTAGGTAGGGGGAGGATGAAATGGGTAAAGGGGGTCAAATGTATGGTGATGGATAGAAACTAGACTTTTGATTGTGAGCATGCTATAGTGTGTAGAGATACCGAATTATACTGTTGTACACCTGGAACTTATATAATGTTATTCACTAATGTTATTTCAATTAAAAAAGGTCTTATAAATTTAACAAAAATAATTGGTGTACCTGGCAAAGGTATACTTCAAAAATGAGGGAGAAATAAAGGCTTTCCCTGACTTTCCTAGACAAATAAAAGCTGAGCGAATTCATCACAATTAGACCTGCCTTACAAGAAATGACAAAGGAATTCTTTAAGTTGAAGTGAAAGGACACTAATTAGCAACAAGAAAACGTGAAAAACTCCCTGGTAAAAGTAAGTATGTATATACTCAAATTCAGAGTATTCTAATACTGTATTGGTGTGGGTTTAAAAGTGTGAATTTCACACTTTTATGTTATAGTTAAAAGTGGTTTTAAAAATTAAAAGACAAAAGTATTAGCAACAACTATAGTTATCATAATTTGTTAAGAGATAACTGTGCATAGTATAAAAAATTGTAAATTGTAGCACCAGTAACGTGTGAGGAGGGTGTAAAAGTAGAGTTTTTATATGTAATTGAAGTTAATCAGCTTAAAGTAGACTGTTATAACTATAAACTATTTTATTATTTCAAGCCCCATGGTAAACACAAAGCAAAACATGTAGTAGTTGCACAAAAGATAAAGGAATCGAAACATACCACTACAAAAAACCCAAATCACAAAGGAAGACAGCAAGAAAGAAAGTAAAGAAAAAACTGCAAAATAGCCAGAAAACAATTAACAAAATGGTAATAGTATGTCCTTAACTATCAATTATTTTACATGTAAATGAATTAAATTTTCCAATTAAAAGACATAGAGTGGCAGCATGGATTAAAAAACAAGACTCTACTGTATGCTGTCTACAAGAAACTCACTTTAGATTTAAGGGCACATAAACTGAAAGTGAAGGAATGGGAAAACATATTCCATGCAAATGTAAACAAAAGAGAGTAGGAGTGGCTATATTTATATAAGACAAAATAGACTTTAAGTCAAAAACTGTCACAAAAGGCAAAAGTGGACATTATGTAGTAATAAAGGTTTCAATCCGTTAGCATGATACATAATTATAAATACGTATGCACCTTATATTAGTACACCTTAATATATAAGCATCGACAGAACCAAAGGGAGAAATAGATGGCAACACAACAGTAGCAGGGTACTTCAGTATCCTACTTCAGACAATGGATAGAACATCCAGACAGAAGATTATCCAGGACTTGAATAATATTGTAGATCAAATAGGCCTAACAGATATATACAGAACATTCCATCCAACAGCAGCAAAATGCATGTTCTTTTCAAGTAGACATGGAATATTTTCCAGGATGGATCATGTTAGACCATGGAACAAGTCTTAACAAACTTAAGAAGTTAAGATTGTTGAATTTAAAAAGTTGGATTTAAATCATACCAACTACAATGGTATAAAACTTCAAATCAGTAATAGGGTGAAATTCACAAATGTGGAAATTAACACTCCTGAACAACCAGTGGGTCAAAGAAGAAATAAAAAAATGTTGTGAGACAAATAAAACTGTAAACACAACATACTAAAACTTGTTGGATACAGCAAGAGCAGTTCTAAAAGAGACATTCATAGTATCACTCAGTGTCACCAGTCATTAGGGAGTGCACATCAAACGCACAATGAGATAACACCTTACATCTGTTAATATGGCTGTTATCAAGAATACAGGCATTGGCAAGGATGTGAAGAAAACGGAACCTTTGTACACTGTTAGTGAGAATGCAATTTGGTATAGCCATTTTGGAAAATAGTATGAAGGTTTCTCAAAAAATTAAAAATGGAACTACCATATAATCCAGCAATTCTGCTTCTGGTTTATATCCAAAGGAAATGAAATCAGTATCCCAATGAGATAGCTGTACTTCCATGTTCATTGCAACATTATTATAGTGAACATGTGGAGGCAGCCTAAATGACCCATCGATGGATGAATGGATAAAGAAAATGTGATCTGTGTATGCACATGCACACACACATATGCAATGTAATATTGTTCATCCCTTTAAAAAAGGAGGAAATTCTGCTGTTTGTATGATGTCTGTGTGGAAAAAGTCCAACTATTTTTAATATAATGAGAATGGTTTACATGACATCAATGTAACCTGGCAGCCAAGGAGAATGGACTGGAATGCCCATGCATGGACAATGATGACTTCACTGTACTAGTCATTGGGGATGGTAGACACCCTTGAGTGAGCATGCATACTGTGTGACCATTGCATTCAAAATGACTGAGCAAGTAGAGCAGCAAATCTGCATCAAATTTTGTTAAGCTTAAACATTCCTCCGTGGAAACTAGTCAGATGATTCAGAAGGCAGCAGCTATGGGCAGCTGATGATTGGCAGCTTCATCACCACAACACGTCCACTCATGCATCATATCTCATGCAGAATTTTTTGGCAAAACATCAAATGACCCAGGTGAATCAGTCCCCCAACAACCTGGATTTGGTGCCCTGTGACTTCTGGCTTTTCCTCAAATTAAAATCACCTTTGAAAGGGAAGAGATTTCAGACCACTGATGAGATTCAGGAAAATACGATGGAGCAGTTGATGGCAATGTGTGAGGTCGCAGGGTACCTACTTTGAAGGGGACTGAGGCATCATTGTCCTATGTACAATGTTTCTTGTATCTTGTTTCTTCAATAAATGTCTCTATTTTTCATAGTACATGGCTGGATACCTTCTGGACAGACCCTGTAGATTAACCTGGAGGACATTATGCTATGTGAAGTAAGCTAGACACAGAAAGCCAAATACTGCATGATCTCACTTATATGTGGAATCTAAAATAGTCAAACTGATAGAAGCAGAGATTAATTAGAACGGCGGTACCTGGGGGTGGGGTAAATGAGATGTTCTTCAAAGGGTACAAATTTTCAATTGTGCAGAATGAATAAAGTCTGTGGATTTAATGTACAGCATGGCAGCTATAGTTAATAATACTGTATTATATACTTGAAATTTGCTTAGAAAGTAGATCATAAATGCTCTCCCCACAGAAAAGGTAATGGTTACTAATGTGAGTGAACGGAAATCTTAATTGACTTGGTGATTGTTTCATGATGTGTATGTGTGGGAAATCACTTTGTATACGTTTAATATGTACAATTTTTATCAATTATACCTCAATAAAGTTAGGGGAAATACACAATCCTGGGTGGTAGGTGGTATTATCTTTATTTTTAGAGATGTGAAGAAAGACTCAGAGGAGTTTAAGTCACCTGTTCAGGGTTACCAAGCTCTTGAAGGGTAAAGCAGGAAGCCTAAGGAAGTTTGACTCTATCATCTGAACTCTTCAGCTGCCTTGCTATAATTTTACACTGCCCCTGCCATTTGGGAACTCATTTAATAGGGGAAGTATTCACAATATATGTAAATCAAACCATAATGCTGTATGCCTAGAACTTATACCATGATGTATGTCCATTAGTTTTCAATAAAGCTGGACAAAATTAAAAACAGGGAAAGTAAACATGTAAATTATTTCACTTTCTTAGTTTGCAGTACTTGTTATTTTTCCATAATGTCTATAAACATAAGTTGCATATGTGAAGCAGCTTTGGCATACTAATTCAGAATATCATTTTTGAAGCAGTAAACCAAAATGAGCTATGAAGTGAACCAAAATGGCATATCAAGTGAACCAAAATGGTATGGAGCTTCTTGGAAATATTCATTTAACAAAATATATTGAGCGGTTAGTATGTTCCAGGTTCTTCTGAGCCCTAGAGATATAGCTGTGAGTAATGTAGTAGGTGCCCTTTCTGCCGTGGAACTTGCAATCTAGAGAGGGAGACATGTTATATAATTCTACAAATAATTGTTTAAAATAATTGTTTAAAATTGTGGGTGCTGTGAAGGAAAGCCAAAGGGGTCTATGACAGAATATAGAAATAGAAAGGAAACCCAGCCTACTTGAAGAGTGCAAATTGAGGAAAGATTTAGCATCTAAGTAAAGATACCTTTCAGACTCTACAACACACTTTAATTATCAGTGAGTTTTGTGACTTTTGATTTGTTCTTTCTACTGGTATATAACAGTCCTGTGTTTTGTGAGCACTAAGGCAGGAGAGATTCTTAGCTTGATCTGAGGGGAATTAAAGACAGTTCTTAGATACCTGAGCTAAGTCTTGAAGAATTAGTAGAGAGTGGTTAGACAAGTGGGAAGGTATTCTAGGCAGAGGATACAGTTTATATAAATACATTGGGGGCAGATGAGGATCTCATCTTTCAAAGATGATTATGGTTAGTACAGATGGATTTAATATGTGTCTAGATGGTGTTGAGAGATGATTGGAAAGAAATATTTATGTGACCAAATCTGGTTTCTGCAGAATTGTTCTACTGACCTTTCCCCATCATTTCAGAGACTCTTAAAAGATGTGGGGAATAGCGTGAGATCCCCTCCCCCAATTTTCGGTTGTTAGCATTTTAAAGAAAGAATAAGGGTTGACTTAAACAGTTTAGATAATGAGATACCTTACGGTTAAAATCATAATTGTACACAATGAAGTAATTATTTATAAGGGTTGCAGTCAGACTACCGAAACATGGTTAACAGTGAAATGTATTTGGGTCTCCTAACTAGGATGAGGCTTGGTTTTTGCTGGGATACATGTTACTACATATGTGTAAGATAAAGTTGACATGAAGAGAAAATTTTTTTAAGGGTAGTGTTTCAGGCATATTCTGATCATGAGGTAGAATATTTTATTTGTTGATGACCAAAGGAGAAATAAGAGGTAGAGTGGAAGGAAATGATTAACAGTGAGAGCAACAAGGGAACAAGAGCAGTTGGATGTAGAGCACTGAATACTACCTGAGAGTCACATGGCTTGCTTTGGAGCCAGCCTCTGCCACTTTTGGCAAGTTATTGTATGTTTTAGAATCTGAATCTCTAGGTTTCATTTTTTGAAATTTTTTACTGCAGTATATAACATAACATACAGAAGACTACATATCATTAGTGTATGTAGCTTGATGAACTTTTACAAACTGAACATACTCCCGTATCCAGCACCAAAGTCAAGAAACTAGGACATTACTAGAAGCTGTCTTTGTGCTTTTTGCACTTCCATTTTTATCTTTAAAGTAGAGGTAATACTGTCTTTTTCCCTTTTTAGGAGTATTGAGAAATGACAAAAGAAGTGCCTTGATCTCTTTCAGATAATGTTGTGCAACTGAAATGAGATGGCTCTAGCTTTATGAGTTAGACCTAAGAAAGTAGGGCCAATTTCCAGAGTTTTTTTACAGTATAGAACTTGCTTACAGTATTATTAATAAACCTATTAAATTGGGGGTGAATGAATAAGTCTGAAAACCACAAAGGACAAAACAGCTGTCAAAACTAATTATAATACAGACTTATAAACTGAGTATATGGGGGGCCAAACCCCCCTCCAGAAGTTTTAAATAAAAAATTGGTATTTATTCTTATATGTTTAAACTTCAGCCCCCTTCAAAGTACTCTCCGTTTGATGCAGTACACCTATTTAGATATTTTTTCCACTGCCCAAAACAGTTATTGAACTACTCTATTTTGATACCTTTTTAGTACTTCTGCTGTCTTTTATTTCACCTCTTCCAAGTCAGCAAAATGTTTCCCTTTGAGAACTTTTTTTCATCCAGGGAAACAAAAAAAAAAGTCCCTAAAGTCCCTTGGGGTGAGATCAGGTAAATAGGCAGGGTGGGGCACAGGGGTTATGCCATTTTGGGTCAAAAACTGCTTGCTGAACACTCAGCACCGTGTAGGCAGGTGCACTCCTAAATCACGCATCATGAAATGGGCAAATGCATTGAAAGAGTCTTCAAAAAAATTCACTGAAGCTGAACACAGCCACTCACAACAGTGCCAGCTGGTACATCAATACAGATGGATTCCTAGAACACTCACCTAGTTCTACAAGGAGCCTGACCTCCAGAAGATAATTACGAGGTTTTTGTTTTTTGGGGGATCCCCCCTCATATGTGCTGCCTAATTATGTTGGTTTCTACAAGGTGTCATTCCTGGGATTCAGTAAAGCAACTTGTATATTTTTACATGTGCAGCAGATGTGAAACCACTCTCATTATCTGAGAATGCTCAAAGAGTGGTAGCTCCCTGAAATAAAAGCAAGTTTCATATTGAAATTACCCACAAGTCTTAAGTTCACCAGATATTTCTGTTTAAGGTTTCAAAAGGTCTAATGTTGAAATTTTTTATATTAATCTGAATGTTAATTAATGCTTTTGAAGCAGGAAATACATCTTAATGTTCTTAATACTGTTAATGGAATAATTGAATTCTTGCTGAGTAATCATAAATGAAATTACATAGAGATAAATAATAAATGTAAACCCCTTTTGTACCACTTTTTGAAAAAAATTTCAAATTTAATGTGGTAACAAATAAATGGCATTTGCAGTTTCTAACATGTCACTAGCTCTAGTCACTGCAATAATAATTCATTTTCTATTGCTTCCAAATTCTCCATGATCCCCCTCTATAGCACCTAATTGAATTCTCACAAGAGCTATTCTGAAATTTGCATGTAAATGAAAGACAGTGAACTATGATATTTAATTTCAGTAAAGTAAGGTCATTTTATGTGCACATTTTTGTTTAATATTTAAAATTATATTTGCTGAGCTCAAAAGTTTAATACATTTTTAGTTATTTGGTGATTTACTCAGGAGATCCTTACAATAGGCCATACACACATACGTCATTTTAATGCACAGCACTTTATTGCACTTTGCAGATACTGTATTTTTTTTTTTTACAAACTGAAAGTTTGTCATAGTCCTGCTGTGAGCAAGTGAGTTGGTGCCATTTTTCCAACAGCATCTGCTCATTTCATGTTGCTGTCACATTTTGGTAATTCTCACAATATTTCAAACTTTTTCATTATATTTCTTATCTGTGATCAGTGATCTTTAATGTTATTATTGTAATTGTTCTGGAGTGCCATGATCCAGGCACATACAAGATGGGGAACTTAATAAACGTGTGTTCTGACTGCTCCACTGATTGCCTGTTTCCCCTCTCTCTTCCTCTCTTCAGGCCTCTTTATCCCCTGAGACAGCAATATTGAAATTAAGTTAATTAATAACCCTATAATGGCCTATACATGTTCAAAGGAAAGAAAAAAATTACAAGTCTCTCACTTTAACTCAAAAGCTAGAAATGCTTAGTGAGTAAGGCATGTCAAAAGCGAAGACAGGCAGAACACTAAGCCTCTTGAACCAAACAGTTAGCCATGTTTGAATGCAAAGGAAACATTCTTGAATGAAATTCAAAGTGCTAATCCAGTGAACACTTGAATGATAAGAAAGTGAAACAGCTTTATTGCCACCACATTTCCTTAAGCCCAAGACTAATTCAGAACAAGGCCCTAACACTCTTCAATTCTATGAAGGCTGAGAGAGGTGAGGAAGTGGCAGAAGAAAAGTTTGAAGCTAGCGGAGGTTGGTTCATGAGGAAAGATGTCTTCATAACATAAAAGTGCAAGGTGAGGCAGCAAGTGCTGGTGGAGAAGCTGAAGCAGGTTGTCCAGAAGATCCAGCTAAGATAGTTAATGAAGGTAGTTAATGAAGCAGCAATAAACAACAGAATTTCAGTGTAGGCGAAATAGGCTTATATTAGAATAAGATGCCACTCAAGAATTTCATAGCTAGGAGAAGTCAGTGCCTGGTTTCAAAGTTTCAAAGGACAGGCTGACTCTCTTGTTAGGGGCTAATGTAGGTAGCAGCTTTAAGTTGAAAGTCATTCAACTTATGAATGACCTTCTCATTCATAAGGTCAAATGAGAAGATGCTCATTTCCCATCTGAATATCCTAGGGCCTTTAAGAATGATGCTCAGTTGACTCTGCCTGTGCTCTACAGTGGTGGGCAAAAGTAGATTTATAGTTGTTCACATGGGAAAATAATGCAGGTTATGATTATTGCAATAGCTTTATTAATTCAAAAGAATGTCACTCATAACTGTGAACCTAGTTTTGCCCATCCCTCTATGAATGGAACAACAAAGCCTTGATGACAGTACATGTGCTTGCAACATGATTTACTGAATATTTTAAGCCCACTGTCAACACCTGCTCAGAAAAAAAGGATTTCCTTTCAAAATACCACTGTCCGTTGACAAGAGCTCTGATGGAGACAACAGTGAGATTAATGTTGTTTTCATGCCTGCTAACCTAACATCCATTTCCCAGCCCATGGATTAAGGAATAATTTTACATTATTTAAGAAATACAATTCATTACGCTATATCTGAGCAAAATAAATTGAATGCCTTCTGGAAAGGATTCACCACTCTAGAAGCAATTAAGAACATTTGCGATTCAGGAGGAGTCAAAATAACAACAGTGATTGAAGATGGAAAGAAGTTAATTTCAACCCTCATGAATGACTCTGAGGGGTTCAAGATTTCATGGGAGGAAGCAACTGCAGATGTGGTGGACAAAGCAAGAGAACTTGAGTTAGAAGTGAAGCCTGAAGATGTGACTGAATTGCTGTGGTCTCATAATGAAACTTGAACAGATAAGGAGTTGCTTCATATGGATGAGCAAAGAAAGTGGTTTCCTGAGATGGAATCTACTACTGCTGAAGATTCTATGAAGACTGTTGAAATGACAACAAAGGATTTAGAGCATTACATAAACTTAGCTGATAAAGCAGTAGTAGGGTTTGAGAAGATTGACCCCGATTTTGAAAAACGTTCTACTATGGGTAAAATGCTATCAACAGCATTGCATGCTACAGAGAAATTGAAGGGAAGAGTCAGTGTATCCAGCATACTTTGTTATTTTATTTTAAGAAATTGCCACAGCTACCCCAACCTTCAGCAAGCACCACCCTGATCTGTCAGCAGCCATCAACATCTAGGCAAGACCGTCCACAAGAAGAAAGATGACTCTCTGAAGGCTCAGGTGACAGGTAGCATTTTTTAACAATAGGTATTTTTAATTAAGATATGTGCGTTGTTTACTTGAGGCATAATGCTGTAGCACACTGAATAGACTAAAGTATAGTGTAAACATAACTTTTATATGTACTGGGAAACCAAAAAACTTGTGACTCACTTTATTGCAATATTTGTTTTATTGTGGTAGTCTAGAACTGCACCCATGATATATCTGACAGATGCCTGTACAGTTCTAAAGAATAAACAAATTGAGCAGCTATGCTTGTGATAAACATTTGAGTATTGCCTTGGATTTCTAGGTTTTAAAATACAATTTAAAAAAATAAATTTGGAAGAAGAATTAGAATCAAGTATTATTTGACTGATATTTTTATATACATGCTTGGCCATTTGAATTATTTCCATTTGGTTCCATGTAGTCTGTGACTTCAGTCTGTTCCTCTGTGTCTTGAGCATAGGCTGGGACAGAGTAGAGGAGGGCTGACTAGACCAAGCATCTGTGATAATGCTGTCCATAGTACCTGCTTCAAGATGAAGCATTCCCTCACTGGTCATGAGACTTTCAGTTCCTTCAGAAATCCAAATTATTTTCTAAACCTTCTGGGCAAAGTTTAATTAGCATTGATAGATGCCCTGGAAGAAGTATGTAGGTGGGTGTGTTTAAGAGTGGCAGTGTGTTTTTTTTTTTTAATTGTCCCACCATCTAGTGTACAACCGGTGAAAGTCTGGAAACATTTGTAACTAACACCCTATAGTTTGCCATTGTAGTTAGTAAAAGTAGATGGACCATTTAAAATTATATAAGATATATGTAGTCCAACACAGACAATGGCGTGAGCGTGGCTGCTGCTTCCCTTGTGTCCACATTGACCACCTGGCTGCTCAGGCCCATACAGAACTGCAGTCTCCACCATCATCCCCCCACCTCTCAGAAGCTCAAATGAAGTTCTCATTTTTTCAGGGACACTAGACCAGCAGATCAAGTAGGAAATGCAGCAGAAAATGGAAGAGTGGGTGGCAGCGAGTAGCAAATAGCCACACCTGAACATGGTACTGGTTGGTGAGAATCCTGCAAGTCATTCCCATGTCCTCAACAAAACCAGGGCCACTGCAGATGTGGGAATCAGCAGTGAGTCATTTGTGAAACCAGCTTCAATTTCATAGGAAGAACTGTTGAATTTAATCAATAAACTAAATAATGATGGTAATGTAGATGACCTCCTTGTTCAGCTGCCTCTTCCAGAGTACATTGATGAGAGAAGAAACTGCAATGCTGTTTATCTAGAGAAGGATGTTGATGGCTTTCATGTAATTCCTGAGGAGAGAATGTATATGGACTAGTATTCCATGTTACTAGGTACTACATTGGGTGTGTGAAAAATAATTAAGCAAACTGGCATTCCAACCCTAGGGAATAATGCGGTGGTAACTGGAAGGTAAAAAACTGTTGCAATGTTACTACACACCAATGGGAGTACACAGACATCTTGGAGGTGATGCTGTTATCACAGTATCTTATCAATACACTCTCCAAGAGCAGCTGACAAGACATACAGTTCTTGCAGATAGTTTGGTTTCCACTGCAGGTTTTCAAAATCTGATCACAGCAGATAGGGTCAAGGTAGGAGCAGATTTCAAGGTCCCATCACTGCCAAACCCAAGATGGTTGGAGATGTGGATTTTGAAGGAGTCCAGAACAAAAGTGGTTACATTACACTAGTCCCTGGGGTTGTTGGTCCCATGATAGCAGTGATGCTAATGAAGATACCATTATTGCTGCCAAAAAGGTTCTGAGGCTTGAAGAGTGGGAAGTACTGAAATCTAAGGATTTTAGAATGGCAAGTAATGAACTGTTGGTGTCTTCTGTGCCATGAAGAGTACTGCAAGCCAATTCAAGAGGCAAAACAGGCCAATAAAATGCAATATTTTTTTAGTTATTCTATTGACATGATTTTAAATGATGCTTTGTATTTATTGAAGACTTAGATGAGTGGGTATTTGTGCACATAGTTCTGCAGCACCTCACCAGGGAGCATACCAGTATCATGCTGGTTCATGTGATCTAGCCAGAAGAGAAGCCATTAACCTAGTGATTATCATGGGAGACATTGTCACATTGAGAATGGCTGCCTAACTTTGTTAGACCACCTAAGTTACAATTTGCCCTTTCTAGGATTGCATTTCCCAAGTGTGGTTCCAGTAAGAGTTGATACTTACTTTAGGTTCTGAACCTTGTGAGTCCACCTGGTCAAACCAAAGGAAAAATGTTGCTAGAGAAAATTAGTGAAAAGGTAAAAAGGAAGAAGTGATGGTAATTGAGTAGAAAAAAAATTTAACCTAATTTTATACACATTGACTAATAACCAGAAGAAAAGCTACATGTTAATAGTGTCCTGAGCTGTCATTTTACACCTTAGTCAATGGGAAAATGTCTAGGATTGTTCCATATACAATTAGCCCTTGTTTTACATGTGTTACCATTCATGAGGTCTCCCCATTTTAGTTTTCTAGGATTGAAAGTCTTCTTTAAATAAGTAAGTTGTGTGTAGTGTCATATATGGTTTTTCCTGTATCCTTAAATTTCATTGTTAAATTTTTGTACACTTGGGGTTGTGTGTATGGTTTCTTTGGAAGATCTTGAAACCTATTACTGAAAACCAAAACTTGGACTTGACAATCTTTGGGGCAGCTTGTGTATGTATGCAACTTACTTTTCCACCAAAGAATTGTCAATAGCTGCCTGCTTTTCTCTGACGCAGATGTGGCTTTCTCCAATAAATTTTTGAGAGCTTGAGTTAATACTGAACTTAATCAGACTTTCTGATTAAAGAATTTTTTGTTTGAACAAAAAAAGAAAAGGTGTATGTAGTTACAGTTGACCCTTGCATAATGCAGATATTGGGGCACTAACTCACATGGAGTCAAAAATTGGCATATAGCCCTGACTGGTGTAGTTCAGTGGGTTGGGTGCTATCCTGCACACCAAAAGGTCACTGGTTCAAGTCCCGTTCAGGGCACGTGCCTGGATTGCGGGCCAGGTTCCAGTTGGGATTGCGCAAGAAGCAACCAATTGGTGTTTCTCTCGCACATTGATGTTTCTCTCCCTTGCCCTCTCTAAATTTTTTTAAAATCTTTTTTTTATTAATAAATAATCTTTGTTTTTATTGTATTTTTTCCCATTACCATCTAGTCTCCAGGTCTATCCATGCTGTTGCAAAGGCTAAAATGTTCTTCTTTTTTATGGCTGAGTAGTATTCCATTGTGTAAATGTCCCATAGTTGTTTTGTCCACTCATCTACTGATGGACACTTGAACTGCTTCCATACCTTGGTGATTGTGAATAATGCTGCAATGGATATAAGGGTGCTTATGTTCGTTCGAATTTGTGTTTTGGTGTTTTTTTTAAAACTGGCATATAACTTTGACTCCCCCAAAACTTAACTACTAATGGCCTACTGTTGACTGGAAGACTGATAACATAATCAGTCAGTAAACACATTTTGTATGTTAATATGTATTATTATATTGTATTCATACAATAAAACAAGCTAGAGAAAAAATATTAATAAAATCATAAGGAAGAGAAATATATTTACAGTATTTGTTGAAAACAGTCGATGTGTCAGTGGACCCATGGCAGTTCAAACCCATATTGTTCAATGGTCAACTGTACATTTTGTATCAAATTCCCAAAATTCCATGCTTAATATAAGAATTAACAAATTGCCATATGATTGTTTAGCATACGCCTATCAAACGCTGCTCCGTTCATCTTAGCAGGAAACTTACATAATCACTTCAGATTGCCAGCAAATCTGCATTATCGCTTTAACATAAAGACTTACCAAAAAGCACGAGGAGAGCATCAATCTTTTGTTTGTTTGTTTTATCTATACATCATTTTTATTCTATTACAGTTGTCTCAATTTTTACCCCTTTACCTCCCTTCACCCATCCCACCCCCACCTCCCACTCCCACAGTCAATTCCCACTCCGCTGCCTATGGCCATGGGTCATTCATACATGTTCTTTGTCTAGTCCCTTCTCCTTCTTTCCACCATTGCCCTCCTTCCCCATCCCCTCTGGTCACTTTCAGTCTGCTCCATGTTTCCATGTCTGTGATTTATTTTGTTCGTTAGTTTATTTTATTGAATAGAGTCCACTTATAAATAAAATCATATGGTATTTATCTTTCACCAACTGGCTTATTTCACTTAGTTTAATATCCTCCAGTTCCATCCATGTTGTCACAAAAGGTAGCAGTTCCATCTCTCTCTCTCTTTCTTTCTTCCTTAAATGCAGATTGATTTTATTTATTTTTTAGATGTCAATGTTAATTATAAAATATTACAAAAATTTAAAACCATTATAAAGTCTCAGCAATTAAACCAACATGACACCAGCACAGAAATAATCAAGTAGATCAGTGAAATATAATGAGCATTCTAAAGACAAATGTATATATCTGCCTAACAATATAATATATGATTACGTTGATATTTCAAATCAATGGAGAAAATAAGGCTTATTCCACAAATAAGGTGCATGGACCACTATTACTTGAACTAAAACAAATATAGAGTCTGTTTCACACATTATACATGAAATATTCAGGTGAGTTAAAAATCAATATGTAGAATCTAAGGAGTTTTAGAAGAAAAGAGAACTAATAATTTCAGGACCTGAAGTAAAATATTCAAACCCAGAAGATATAAATATTGACAATATGACTATATTAAACATTTAACTATATAGTAATATACATATAAAAAAGTTAAAGGACAAGGAATAGAAAAGTATTTGCAACACATCTAAAACATGGTTAATACGTGTTTTTTTTCTTTTTGAGGGAAAAAAGTTCTAGAAACCTTTCATCAATAAATGGATGAAGAATACCAAAAAGTCATTTAAAGTTTTTTTTTAAATAACAGAAGTAGGCAAGAAATATACTAAAACAGGTTTAGTTTCAACAAATAGTAAAGAAACAATTAAAATAACATCATTGTCACAATCAGATTAATGAGTATTCAAAATATTGGTAATATCAAGTATTGGAAACTCTGAAAGGAACTGGGTATTCATAGAAACTTTTTCTTCATCTTAAAGCAGTCCCGTTAGCATATATTGCAGTGCTGGTTTGGTGGAGGTGTATTCTTTTAGCCTTCTTTTGTCTGGGAAACCCCTTATTTTGCCTTCCATTTTCATTGAGAGCCTTGGTGGGTAGAGCAGTCTTGGTTGCAGGCCTTTGCTTTTCATGACTTGGGATATTTCTGCCAGTGTCTTCTGGCTTGCAGGGTTTCTGTTGAGAAGTCAGCTGCTAGTCGTATCAGGGCTCCCTTATATGTTACTACCTCTTTCTCCCTTTCTTGCTTTAGGATTCTCTGTCTTTGATATTTTCCATTTTAATGATGATGTGTCTTGGAGTGGGCCTCATTGGGTTCCTCTTGAATGGGACCCTCCGTGCTTCCTGGACTTGTTTGCCGTTTTTTCTCCTCCAATTAGGGAAGTTTTCCATCATGACTTTTTCAAACAGGTTCTCTATCCCTTCCTCCTCCTCTTCTCCTTCTGGCATCCCTATTATACGGACATTATTACATTTCATGTTGTCCTGCATTTCCCCCAATGCCTCTTCTTTCTTTTTGAGTCTTTTTTCATTTTCTAGCTCTTTCTGGGAGCTTTTTTCTACCTCGTCCTCCAGCTCGCTGATTCGGTCCTCAGCCTCATCTAGCCTTCTTTTCATTCCTTCTACTGTGTTCTTCAATTCAGAAATTGTATTCTTCATTTCCTCTTGTCTCTTATTGATAGTTTCTATGTCCTTTTTCATGTTGATATAGTTTACAGTAAGTTCCTCATAGTTTCCCTGTAGTTTTTGGTAATTCTCTCTGAGCTCACGTGAGCTCATTGAGCTTCCTTAGAACCATTGTTTGGAACTCAATATCTGATAGTTTCCTTGCCTCTATTTCATTTAGTTCTCTTTGTGGGGATTCTTCCTTTCCCTTCGAGTGGGGCATATTTCTTTGTCTTCCCATTATTTGTGAGACTCTTCTCTTTTGCTTCTGTTTCTTAAGTTGATTCGTCTTGATCTCCTGACTTTGTGGTGTGAACTTCTTTGTTTGGAGACCACTGGTTTTACTGTCTTGATCTGTTTCTGATGATGTCATATGTTGACCCTGTCTGATCTTAGACAGTCTGTTCAAGACTTCCAGTAATCTACTGTTTGTGGCTGTCTTCTTCAGCTGTTAATCTGTTCACTCCACTCAGCACCACCTTAGCTCAGGGCTGGGCGGCATCCCTCCTGGGGGCGGGGTTATTGGGTCCACTTATGCTGCTGTCACAGGGCGGGGGGAAGTCAGCACTGGGATCCCGCCAGCTTCTCTCTCAGTTCTCTCCCCAAAGCCTCTGTCCTCAGTCTCTCCTCAAGTGTCACCAGATGTCTCTGTGCCTTTAGCCAGGGATCTACTGTCTGTAGCTGCCACTCTGCACTCAGCAGGCAGTTGAGACAGCACAGGGCAGAATGGAATGCCATCTGGAGTTGGGGCTGTTGGGTCCTTTGACACTGGTGCCGCTCAGGTGGAGTGGTCTCTGCCTGAGCAAGATGGCCACTGTCTCATGGGGGATGAATCAGCACCAGGATCCCACCTGCTATTCTCTCAGTTCTTTTCCCAAAGCCTCCTTCCCCAGTTTCTCCTCAGGCGTCTCTAGCCCACTTTTCCCCACCTTTGCTGGAGACCAGGGTAAGTGGCTGCAAATAAAAATTTATGCGTTGGCCCTTTAAACAGTTCTTTGCGTCTCCAGCTGCCTGTCTCTGGCAGAGAGCAACCCTGCTGCTTTTCTCAGCTGGCTGTTTTCTGTGTATGTTTTGGGCTCTGGTGCTGTTGGCTAGAGATCCCCGCCTTTGGTTTAGACCCCGCTCCTCTCAGGGGGATCCAACTGGCCGTTTCAATATCCTTCTGGTGCTGCTGCCCATGGGCGCCCCGCCCACCTTCTGTGGTCTGTACCACATTCCTTACCAGTTAGATTGCGCTAAAGCCGATTCTTCTGTCTCCGAAGTTACAAGGCTCCTCTCTCGCTATTGTTCAGTTGTTTGTTCCAGGTGATTTCTCCCAAATTTAGTTGTAATTCCAGGTTGTTCCTGGGAGGAGGTCAGTGTGACTTCCACTCACTCCTCCGCCATGTTGATTCTCCAATGTTAAGAATATTTGTTCTTTGGAGTAGGAGTAGCATATGTTTAGTCCACCTATGATGTGTCACTATCTTGTTCTTTGAAAATTCTTTGAGTTTCTGTGTTAAACACGTTCTATATCAGAACCTATGTTTTGCTTGTATCTTTTAATCTTTAAATTACCTTAAACTCTGTCAAATGTTGAATAAAAATGATTTGTCAGAATTTACTCTTTTACTATGTAGGGTCTATTGTCTTCCTACATTGTAATACATTTTTCCCCCTAAGAATTAATTGTGTAGTTAGTTGATAGCAGTGCTTTTTGTTGAAAGTTTATTTGATGGGTCCTGAGTTTAATTCAGTTCTACATATACATATATACTCCAGGTCTTTAACGAGGTTATAGGATAGCTTCCCCCAAAATATGCCTCAAAGAATATTGAGGCATATTTTGCCTCAATATTCCCCCAAAATATGCCTCAAAAAAATATCCATTTTTTTTTTAAGATTGTGTGCTAAGAAGTTTAGGAAAGGCTTAGTCTTAATGAAATCTAAAGTCTCTTTTCCATAGGACCTTTTAGAGCCTTAGATTTGCTAATATGCATTGAAATGTTTAAAGATCAGAATATTATAGAATGTTTCCTAAATTTACTTATAGAAACTTTTAGTAGTAGAGTATTATGCAGGAATAGTGAGCTTCAGAACACACCTTGGGAAATGTGATAGGAATATTAAAAATAGGAGCAACTATGTGTTTCATGTGAATTAAAAAATGCATTTGGCATTCTTGAGCCATAATGATTGTTTGGAAGGAAAAGAGATGAAGAACAGTATGAAGCGAGTGAAGACTGCTGCACTTCTGAGTTCCAGAGTTCAGGTTTTAGCTCTGTGTTCGAGTGTCTTTGAGTGTGTGTTTTGAGGTATCTGGGAGGCGGTGGTTGTCTCTTTTGCAGACCTAGAGTCTTCATCTATGAAATGAGGAACTGGATCAAGTGAGTGACACCTGGAGTCATCCCAATATCTGACATTTTTATTCTAGATGAATTTGACTTTAATGAAACCATGTACAGAAGCCAGAATTTTAGGTGTTTCTCGGGCCCTTGATTGCTTTGCCAAAAAAAAAAAAATTCTTCACTGTAGAGAAATCACCTTTTCAAGCTGAGTTTTACCAGTTTTCCCCTCAAATTCATTTAGCTGTAACTCACATATAACTAAGTTTTCAGAAGTGTAGCATATATAAGAAATTCCACCTATATCTATAGGCATTTTCCTTTTTGATTCTCAGGAGGCTTTTGTCATTGTGTGATTATTGTGATTAGTGCTATTAATGAAAAAGTTGGTCTTTCCTTATGGGCACTTCTCCAAAGAGGACATACAGTTCCACTTCTGGTATATGTCTGAAGAAACCCAAAACACCAATGCGAGAAGTTATATGCACCCCTGTGTTCATTGCAGCATTATTTACAATAGCCAAGATATGGAAGCACCCAAGTGCCCACCAATAAACAAGTGGATAAAAAGATTGTGGTACATATATACAATGGAATATTCCTTGGTCATAAAACAAGAATGAAATCTTACCATTTGCACCAACATGGATGGCCCTAGAGGATATTATGCTAAGTAAAATAATTCAGTCAGAAAAAGAAAAATACCATAGGATTTCACCTATATGTGGAACCTAATGAACAAAATAAATGAGCAAACAAATCAAAGACAGACTTGTACATATAGAGAACAAACTGATACTTGCCAGATGGGAGGGGGTTGGGGGGCTAGGTGAAAAAAGTGAAGAGATTAAGCAGTACTAATTGGTAGTTACAAAATAGTCATCAGGATGTAAAGTACAGCATAAGGAATATAGTCAGTAATATTGTAATAACTATATATGGTGCCAGGTGAGTACTAGAATTATCAAAGGAATCGCTTTTTAAATTATATAATTGTCTTAGCTGCTATGCTGAAACTAATGTAAAATAATATTGAATATCAAAAAAGAAAAAGTTGGTCGTTTAAAACTCAAGCATCATAATGTACTTATTTCACTGAAAACATGTACTTGATAATTTTTAAAAACGTATGCTCATGCCCAATGAAAGTACATTGTGAGATATATTTTTTGTTCCTTCCCATTTCTTGTTCTTATTCAAAATTGTGGTAAATGTGTATAACACGAAATTTATCATTTTTACCATTTTAAATGTATGATAAAGTGGCTTTAATTATATTCACAATGTTGTACCACCAGCTACGTCTAAGATGTAACCTCTTTTGGTGAGTGAGGTTTTGTTGTGACTTAAGTTGGCTGTATTTCACAGCATTTTACACCAGGACACCTTTGTGCTAAATTACTATGGTATCATTGCTCAACACAGATATTGTAGGAAGGTAGAGAAATTCATGGTAAGGAATGGTTAAATGATTTCTTAGGAGCCTAGTATTTTATTTTATTTTTAAAGATTTTGTTTATTTATTTTTAGAGAGCAGGGAAGGGAAGCAGAGAGGGAGAGAAACATCAGTGTGTGGCCATCCTTCTTGCGCCCCCCACCTGGGACTGGCCTGCAACCCAGGCATGTGCCCTGACTGGGAATCAAACCAGCAACCCTCTGGTTTATAGGTGGACGCTCAGTCCACTGAGCCATACCAGCCAGGGCAGGAACCTAGTATTTTAGATCTGGATTACTAAATCTTTTGGTAGGTGTTAAAATTTGATCTGATTGGTCAGAATTGAAATCATCAGGTACCTGTTGAATAGCTGCCTTTGTTAGTCACAGATATTCTGTACTCATAGTGTCCTTTTTTAAAGTTTTTTTTTAAATTTTAAAGAGAGGGGAAGGGAGGGAGAAAGAGAGAGAAACATAGATGTATGAGAGAAACATTGATCAGTTTCCCCTTGCATGCTCCCAGCTGGGAACCCTGCCCACAACCCAGGCGTGTGCCCTGACTGGGAATCAAACTGGCAACCTTTCTAATCACAGGCCCCCACTCAATCCACTGAGCCACACCAGTCAGGGCTATAGCATCCTTTAAGGTAATGAGTATTTCGTGCAAAAGAGGCATGGATGTGTGTCTAATATTTATTAGCAGACTCTCTCCCTCTCGACTTTTTTCTTTCTGGTGATCTCAAGTTGCTACTCTAGGTTTTTCTCTTGCTCATAATGTCTGTTTGATAATAGGACTAAACTCTGGTAGCTTCCTTCAGGTAAAAACCTTTCCTCCACTCTGGAAATGCTGTGTCTCATGAGTATTCTCCCCCTCGCTCCTGATTGTTAATCTTCAGTCTTTGGGTAAATGAAGAGACTTGTCCTTACAAAAAGAGATTTGGGACCAGTCTAATCCCCCTACTTGAGGGAAGCACCAGATAGTTGGAATTAATAGCAGTGACTATAGAGCTAGAACACACACATTCCAATCTTCAATCAGAGAAGATGATTATCCTGTGGTGGTAGATGAAACAGAGAGGAATGGGTTTTGGGTTTGTTTGTTTTTTTTTTTTTCCTGAAGTTAGAATTTAGAGCTTGGCAGAATGGAAGTGTTTATCTACTTCTAACAACCTCTATTAAAAATGAGGAAACAGATATAGATTGACTGTGACTCAAAAATGCATAAGACCATTGATTGCAAAGCCAAAACTGGACACCCATATTATCTTGACTTTTGCTCTAGTGTATGGGAGTGTAACTCTGTGTTTGCCTCTACTAATTTATTTGCCTCTACTAAATACATGGTAAGATTGTCACTGCCATGTATTTATAGAATTACTCCAGAAGAAATATTTTAGATGTTTTCAGTGTCACTTAATAATGTAATTACTCAGTAGAAAAGAAACTTAATATACAGTGTTAACTTCATTTTTGTAAACTTGAAAATTGTTTTTAAACTAAACTTTGAGAGATGCTTTCTACAAAACACAGTATTTTTCTCATGTAAGTGCTTACTATATACTACTTAAAAAGAAAGCCCAAATACTACAGACCATAAATAAAACACATAAGGCACTGAAGTCTGCAAAATTTCCTGATAAATACAGCAGGTGAGGTTTTGCTTTTATATAGAGGATAAAGATTAGATAGCTTCAACAGGAGTCTTGGGCATTTGCCTGATACAAGAGTGAGGTGGGGATAACATAGTGATTAAGAAAGTCATGGGCTCTAGATTTGGAATTTTTGGATTTGAATTCTGGTTGAACCAGTTACTAGCTCTGGAGCTATATACCTCAGCGTCTTCATCTGTAAAATGGGAATAAAGATACTGCCTATATTCTAGAATAATGAGAATTACTTAATAATACCAGAAAGTCTTACGAAAATTACTGGCACGTAGTGAGTGCTCATACATATAATACTAATAATTTTATTTTTCTTGATGTTGCTCCCGTTGGAAGGCTGTGGTAAATGTGACATGTGAATGGGTAATCCTTTTATGCTTCTCTGATAAGTGCAGAACTTTTTACCTATGGAAACTTTTGACTACTTCGATGTAAATATAAATATTTTAATCAGACTTAAACCAGTATTAATTTTATGTTGAGAAAGTATTTCTCAGTCCAAATGATTTGACTAAGTCAGTTTAATTCCTTGATCAATTTTTTGTACCGTAGTTAAAACATTTGCATTTTTTTTCTGTTTCCATATTTATTTTCCTGGAAGTATTTTTATTGGGATTAATTGTTTCTATGTAAATCCTAAAACTGGGCTCTTTTAAATATCAAATTTTATTGATTACAGCTCTACCATTGTAAATTTTCTTTTGCACTGGAATTGTAACACATTATTTTGTCTTTAGCACTGTACTAACCAATATAGTTTTTAAAGGAAGCATTATTATGCATTCCTGATTATTATACTTCATTTCACATGTGTTCTTGTTTCCCTGGCAGTCCTCTCCACCAGCTTCTCCCCCACCCCTTCATATCGCTATTAACACTGCTTTCTTTAAAACATCTTGATAACTCTAGAATCAAAGAGCATAAGCAGAGGTAGAATGTAGCTCATTAAGTGACTAGGAGTGAAGGTGCCCCTGTAGTAATGTGTCTGCTAAGGAGAGTGGCATCGCTGAGGCTTGGAGTAAACCAAGATGTTCTGTATGGAGAGGAAGAGAAGGAAGAAGGCTAAAATGGTTTTCAGATGCTCTAAAGCAGTGCTTTTCAACTAGTGTACCATGGCACACTGGTGTGCAACAAGAATTTTTAAAGCATGCAATACCTGACTATTTAGTCTAGGGCAGTGACCTCTTTCCCTTAGATTGTCATTTGCAACACAACAGTAGTCTTCCAGTGGGAATGAATCAACATTATACCTATTTTTTGTCAGATTGGCAAAAATATTTTTTGGTGTGCTACAGAATTTTAATAATTAGTTTACCTGTGCCATGAGATGAAAAAGGTTGAAGATTGCTGCTCTAAAGGAACTGAGTTTAGTTAGGCCATAAAGAAAACTCACTGAAAAAACAAAAGGATTAGTATGATGGTTTTCAAATGTGCATTGCTTCTGATCAGTTCTACTCTAGACAATGACGAGTACAGAATTTCACTTTAAGAAAAAAACACATTAAAACTATTCTCTTGCTTAGCAGTGACTTCCTGATTTAGGGTAAGAATCTCTCTTAAGATTTTAGATAAAGCAAAAAATAAAACAGATTTACTCTAATAGCCTTAGCATTATGCACTGTGGTTGATTGTTTAATTTATTTAATGTTTTATTAAGATTGGGAAACAATAAACATCGCATATTTGAATCAAGTACTTATCTAACCCAGTAAACATCTGCTACCATTCCTGCTTGTCTTTGTTCTGTGAAAAGCGACCTTATGGCAAGGCTGAGAATGTCTTGAGCAGTGATTAAAGTAGTAGCCTTTGCTAATTCCACTGATCACCACAACCATCTTTATTTTTTGATCATGCTAATACATTTTGTGTATTAGAGTTGAGGTTTAAGCTGAGTGGTCTCTTTCAAAAAGAATTATTAGTCTTGATCAATAGTATATTACCTGTAGTAAATTTTTAGCCTAATGTGATTTCCTTAGCTGGCATTGAGATCCATTTTATCTGTTCAAGAAATGAAAGCAGCAGATGTATAGTACTTTGGATTGTTTGTATTATGGATCGACTAATTATTTGTGGTAAATTAGAGGTATAAACGAAGCTCAAAAATCCAGTCCTTTATATGGAAATAACAAACTACAGTCTCAATAAGAACAGTAACTCTATATTTGTGTATCGTGGAAGTACCAGAATTTTTTCACAATTGGAATGGTAATGGCTTTTTTGACGTGTTCCCTACAAAAGATTGTGGTCCATCATTTTTTCAACTGATAAACTCTGTTGTTTAGTGCTTTCAGTGATATTTACTAATTTACAGCCAAAATAAAAGTAGGACTGTGCAGTGGAACTCATCTCTCCTTCTGCATTACAGCCGGCTCTGTGAAAGTTGTTTGAGGAAACCCTAATTGCCTACAGTCCTACAAAAATTGCACACCAGATGTACTGTTTTAAAGTCTTGGTTCTTAGTATGCATTTTACACCTTTTATTTCAGTATTAGTCTTTTGTTTGGCGCACTTAATGTTAAGTAGTATAAATGTCTTTCCAGGCAACATAATTGGATTCTTTCTCCCAATGAAGAAAGCAAGGTCAGCATCAGCTTTGCAGTTTTTCTCAAGCTATTCCTTGAATGAGGTCAGAGTTGGGTCAAGGTCAAAAATATTTATTTCTCAATTTAGGTAACATTCAAATGGCATCGTTTCAGTCCTTGTTTGTCATTGCTTCTGACAAAAGCACTTTTCTGTAAGCTTTTCTCTTATTTTACTCTTCAACTATGAAGTATTTGCTCATATGAGGATATGGAAAGAAATAAGGAATGAGCCCATGACCTCAGCCAATGCGTTCCAGATGAGTTCCATAAAGTGGATTTGAACTTTCTCCACCATTCGGTAACAACATTTGTCATCATCAGCAAATCTGCTCAGCCTTGAGTCCTGTGGATTCTGGTCTCAGCTCTGGTTTGGCCTGCAAATGCCCATCTTCTCCTGGGGGAGGTAACTGGCCTACACAGTCTTTTATAAGCTTCTCATAGCTACCACTAAGAGCTTTCCTTCTGGAGTTTTTTGTAGGGGACAGCCATGCTTGAAGGCTTCTTGTGCTTACTGGTAGCCAACACAGAGGAAGAGAGGGTCACTGGCCAGCACCAGGTGAGGAGAAACAATCTGGAATGGGAAGAGAGTCAATGACAAAGGCCAGCTTTCTTGAACACTTCATTTTAGCCCAGGACCAGCTCTGGCTCTGGCCTGTAAAGGATTAGCAAAAATTTCTTCCACTTACTAAGTTCACTTTAGTAATGATTGTGCTTCAGCAGCCAGGTCCTGGCTGCAAGGGAGATTGGGAGCTACTGAGCTTGATGTCATTGTTTTCTGGACTGATTATCATAGCCCTAAGGAAGGGTGCCAACCAAGGCTAACATAACCAAGAAGTCTTAGTTGTTTTCTTCACAAAAACATATCTGAATTCATTTTGTTGTTCAGGGAAAGGGAAGTATCTATTGGGTTGTGAGTTGGTGATGATTCATCTGCTTTGTACCAAATGGAATAAAAGTGGTAGATAAGAAAAGTAGTCCAGAGTCAGTTGCATTTTTTAATGAGAATTAAATCCATTTATATTAAGATTCAGTCTTCACATTTTATTAGGTTTTGCTTAGGAAACACTTGTTGAGATTTTGACTTACTTAATTTGGAAATTATAAGATTTCTCTAGTCTATGACATACCTTCAGAAACAATGAATCTTTGTAAGAATTGCCTAAGTACTAGGAATGAAAAAAATTAAAGATGCTCATGGTGTTAGTTTTGTCTAAATATGTAAATGCAGTTTGTGTGGCAAGTAGAAAATTTTAGCTATTAAATACTTACTTTTATTTTTATATGAATATTGATCAAATAAGTCACTTATTTTAAAAGTCACTTATGAAAATCTAATAACTAAGAAATGCACAGTATATGGACTAAACACAGCAACTTACTTCCAAAGACTACGATATGAAAGCGATACAAAAAGTAACTTTTCATTGAAGAAACCTGATAAATACTTCCTCAACCACGTGACCAAGGTCAACATCAGCAGTGATAAGTCATGTTGACAGTATATATCTTTGATATGATGTGATGAAAGTGGTGCTCTACCTCCATGGTACTCCTCCCCCAAAACACGTAACTCCAGTCTAATCATGGGAAAAACATCAGATAAATTCCATTTGAGAAAATTCTGTAAATCACCTGAACAGTACTCCTCAAAACTGTCAAGGTCATCACCCTGACTGGTGTGGCTCAGTGGGTTGGTTGGC
Source organism: Pteronotus mesoamericanus (assembly GCF_021234165.1). NCBI lineage: Eukaryota > Metazoa > Chordata > Mammalia > Chiroptera > Mormoopidae > Pteronotus > Pteronotus mesoamericanus. The sequence goes on from NW_026555072.1 coordinate 8,759,549, forward strand.
CATTTTCCCTCAAACCAAAAGTTTGAATGTTCAATTCCCAGTCAGGATACATGCCTGGGTTGTAGGCCAGGTCCCCAGTTGGTGGGGGGGGGGGTGTGAAAGGCAACGTATTGATGTTTCTCTTGTACATCGATATTTCTCTCCCTCTCTTTCTTCCCTCCCTTCCCCTCTTTCTAAAAATAAATAAATAAAATCTCTAAAAAGAAACCTGTCAAGGTCATCAAAAACAAGGTAAGTCTGAGGAACTGTTATAGCCAAGAGGAGCAACATTAAGGAGAACTGACTAAATGTCATGCGGTATCCTGGATGGGATCCTGGAACAGAAAAAGGACATTTAGGTTAAAAACTAAGGAAATCTGAATAAAGAATGGACTTTAGTTAAGACTGATATATCAATATTGGTTCATTCTTTGTAACAAATGTACCATTGTAATGTAAGATGTTAATGATAAGGAACTGGGTACAAGGTATATGGGAACTCTGTGTTATCTTTGTAATTTTTCTGAAAACCCAAAACTTGTGAAAAGTTAAGTTTTTTTTCTAGAGAACAGTATCAAAAGAGGTGTTCTTGCTTTGTATTTAGAATTATCTCTTGGTGATGAAGTGGATAAAATATTTAGGAAAAGCTAGAGGAGCATAGATAGTGACGTTTCTTGAGACCTAGACGCTGGTAATCCTGGCAATGCAGTTTCATTTCACTGACAAGTACAACTCCTTATTTTAAGTAGAATTGACTTGCTGAATTTACCCATAACAGAATTGAAGAGGTAAGAAGCACAGTCATTTAGCATAATATGAAACCTCCCCTCTAAACATGTTGTATGATTGAGGTCAGCACTTAGGAACATCTAAATGAAGGCTGGGCAACCTACTTCTGTAAAGTGCCAGAGGGTAAATCTTCTAGTCTTTGCAGGCCATATAGTTTCTGTCACGGCCACTTAGTTCTGCTGTTGTAGAAAACAAAAAAACAACAACAAAAAAACTGTCACAGACGATACATAAATGAATGTTTGTGGTTGTATTCTAATACAGCTGTATTTGCTGAATTTACTGAATTAGGTGGCAGTCAGGATTTGCCCTGTGCTCTGTAATTTGCCCAACCCTGATCTAAGTGATCTTGTTGCCCAATTCTATTAAATACACCATAATTTGTCCTTTAAGAATTCATAAAGGAATGCAGTCTGAGCAAGATAGAGTAATGTTGCTTTCAAGGAGAGTAGAAATGGCAGCAACATAAAGATAGATGTATGTGGGTTATTGTGCCTTTGGAACTCCAAGGGGGGGGTGTGTGTATGTGTGAGTGTGTATATGTGTGTGAGATATATATCTGAATGCAGGGCAATTCATTAACCATGCTCTTTTTAGGTTTAGTCTGATTATGATCCTTTTTTTCTCTTTGTTGGTTTGTTCTTAACTGATTTTGCTATGACACAGTATTCAAAATCTTTCAGGGAAAGCCTATACCACTTCTGTTTCAGTTCAAATTCCTAACCACAGCTTACAGTAATATTTCCTAAAGTGTGTGACAGGAATTTTGGTAGGCTCAATGATTTTAGGTGGTACCTCAACAAATCCTTATGTAAACAGTAATGAACAGAAAGAATTCTCTATCGTCTTTCAGTCTTTTTGATTATTCTAGTAACTTTGAAAAAGTCAAGGCTTGGTTTTAATATAATGTTGACAGCTAACATAACCTCTTTTTCTCCTCCAAGCAGGAGTAATCTTTAAGCTCACAGCATTTGGAAGGAAGGCAACAGTGCCTACCTAGAATTTTATAGTGCTATTGTTTTAGTTCTATTTATTTTTAAGGTCACCATCTATTTATGGCAAGAGATACTATGATACAGTTTTATGTTATTCGAAGTGGTATAATTTTAAAAATAAGAGTATTTAAGTAAAGAGGGCTGATTGAAAGGCGATTTCCTAAAGAAAGAGATTCGGATCATGAGAGAGATTTGATGCAAGAGAGAGACTGTCTCTCCATTGCTGGCTTGAAGATAGAAGGCTCTGCCTGGCAAGGAATTCAGGTAGGCTCTAGGAGCTATGAGCTTAGCTAATGGCTGGGAAGGAAATGGACCTTTGGTTCTACAGTCACAAGGAACTGAAGTCTGCCAAAAGCCTGAATGAGCTTGGAAGCTGATTCTTCCCCAGAGCCTCTAGATAAGAGCCCAGCCCTGCTGACACCTTTATTTCAGCATGTAAAACCCTAAGCAGAGAATTTGGCTGAGCCATTTGGATTCCTGACCTACAGAAACGGATATCACACGTGGGTATTGTTTTAAGCTGCTAAATGTCTGATAATTTGTTATGCAACAATAAATAATCTAGCATAGCCAATTGGCTTTATTCTTATTTCTCTCTAATTAGAGAACATGCCTCTTCCCCCAATACCACTTCTCTCCCTAGAACAAAAAGACTCAATTCAGCAGTAGTCTGCATGTAGGTTTTCATGGTACTCCTGGTATGATGATAGGGAGATCTTTTTTCTCATGGTGTAGCACGGCTGGCTTGACAGAATTAGGCATTGCATAAGAATTTCTCAAAACAGCAATGCCTGAAGAAGTTAATTCAACTTTTCTGTTTCCTATATGTGAAAATTTTGTTTGGGGAAAATCACCCAGCATACAGTACAAGAAGCAAAATCAAGCCATTTCAACTTAGAGAATGGGAATGAGACAGAGTATTGCCTACAGATTAAGAAAAACTAAGATTCCCTGGACATGCTCAGGATAGAGAGAAAAAAGAAAAGAACCCTTCAAAAGTAAAGTAAGGCAAGAGGAAGACCACAATGGTGACAGGTGTTCCTGTTGAAAGTTACTAGGCTGGCTTTGCACTCTATCCTGTAAACCCTGTTCTCTGGGAGTTATTCTGTAGCTTTCATAAAATTTTCTCTGTGAATCTTCAGTCAGTCAAAAGCTAGTTGAGTGTCTTTAATGTGTCTAGTTGCACCTATTGACCATTTGCTAATAAGTCTTTACCTTCTAAATTCACTTTTCCTTATTCTTGGCAATAATTGTTGGCACAAGATACAGAATGGAAAGTAGAAAGCTCACAGACCTTACAGACAGGCAGATTTTACGTTAAAATTCCAGCCCAGCAATGTATTAACTGTGGGCCACTGGGTAAGATATTAAAGTTAATGCTTTTATTTGTAAAATGGGAATAACAGTGTCTTTCTTCTGGAGCTATTGAGAAAATTGCATGAGACCTTTTGCAAAGCACCTAGTAGAATGTTTGGCAAACAGTAGATACCCAGTAAATAATAGCACTGCTGCTCTTGTGATCATCAGGGCGAGTCCAGAATGAAAGAAGCTCTTTCAGAAGCCCTCAGAGAAATGGAGGGGTGACAAGTGTGGGGGAAAAATACAATGTATTTAAAATGGTCCCTGCGGTGGTAGCCCCAGAGCTGTGGCTAGAGGTATGTGCTTTTAGGTCAGCTATAGAGAGGGAAGGAATCTTTGCTCAGAGATTACTTTCTTAATGAGGCCTACCCTAACTACCCTATTTAATACTAAAAGCTGTCTGAAACCCACCTTAATAGTTCCAGTTCCTTAAAGTTATTCTTTTTTCCTATAGACTTATCCCCTTTTAATATACTTTATAATTTACTTACTGATTGTTGTTCGTATATTTTTATTGCTCCTGGCATGCAATAGTAATATATTTGAATTTAATTATTAAATCTCTTACTTGTTACTTTGCTTGTCCTGCCTGTTCTATTTAATTTTTCATTTTCTCTCTTTGTTATGTAATTATTTTTTATCACTCCATTTTCTCCCCCACGTAGTTTAGAATTTAGACACTGTATTTCAGTTCTTTTAATGGTTACCCTCAAAATAGCAACATGTATTATGCACTTGCAAAGTATAATACTAAATCTCATTACCCTTATCTCAAGCAATGCAAGGGTCTTAGGACATTTTAACTTTATCCCTTCTTGATTTATATGTTAATATTTGTCATACATTTTAATTCTCTCTATAGTTGTAAACCCAGAGGATTTTATCATTGTTGTTTTACATGTCAGTATTTATATAGATTTATTTACATATTTATATCGTACTTTGCTCTCCATTCTTTGCTGCCTCTCTGACCTATCTGGGGTAATTTTTCTCCTGCCTATAATATCCTTTAGAAGAAGTTCATTTAGTGTGAACCGCCTTTGACACACTCTTTCAGTTTGTGTTTGTCTTTAGTTTGCTTTTATTATTGATGTCCCTGGGTATAGAATTGTTTGAATGGTACTTTATTTCATCTCGTTCAATAGAATACACCATCATTCTATTGTTTTCTGGCTTCTGTTGTCAGCTGTCTAACTGTCTTTTCTTTGAAGATAATCTGTCTTTGTTTTTTTACCTCTGGTTATTTGAAGATTTTTCTTTTTGTCTTTTATATGCTATGTCTAGGTATAATTTCTTTTTATTTATCCTGCTCTGATTCACTAGGGATCTTGAATTTGTGGATAGACATGTCTGATGAAAATTCTATGAAAAGCATTCTATGAAAAATTCTCAGCCATTTCCTCAAATATTGTTTCTAGTTCATACTCTGTCTTCTCTCCTTCTGAGACCCCAGTTAACATATATCAGATATTTTTTTATCTAAAGATTTTATTTAGTTATTTTTAGAGAGAGGGGAAGGGAGGGAGAAAGAAAGGGAGAGAAACGTCAACGTGTGCTTGCCTCTCACATGCCCCCAACTGGGGACTTGGCCCGCAACCCAGGCATGTGCCCTACACTGGGAATCAAACTGGCGACCCTTTGGTTCACAGTCTGGCACTCAATCCTCTGAACCACACCAGCCAGGGCAACATACACCCAATCTTTTCATTATTTCATCTCTCTTACCTTGTCTTTTATGTTTTCTTTTTGTTTTTCTCCATACTGTATTCTGGATAATTTCTTTTGACCTGTATTCTTCTTTAGGTATTCTTTCTTCAGCTCTCAGTTCTGAAATCCATGCATTGAGGTTTAAATTTTGACTATTGTATTTTTTTGTTTCACTATCTCAGGCCTTGGTCTTTTTCTTTTGTCTCTTACTCAGATTCTTGCTCATACTGAAATGACTATCTTTTTCAAGAGAGGATTTGCCTGCCAGATTTTTCGGGGAGAGCTAATGACCAGGACAGCACCTAATTCAATGTTAAGAGTTAAGATTCTATGGACTACCAGATGCGAGGGAGCCAGGCTCCAGGTCCATGCAAGGCTAGGTTTCCTTTTGGTTCTCCTCTACTCTAGCCATATAGCCTTTCAGAAGAAACCAGAACAAAGTGGGGATTGGTTTATTAAGTAGATTGCAAACCTTCTCTTTACTCATCTATTTTCTGTGAGACCCTATCCATCCTATGAGGCAGCTGCTTCCCAGGGGTGGAAAATTGCCCTATAGGCAAAAGTATGGCTGAGTTCCCTACTCTGGCTTCCCTTGTTCTCCTAGCCTTTAGCAGGCAAAATTTAACTACTTTATAAGATAGGTATACTTTCAAGAGAATGGGGTGTGTCTGTGTCCAGGCTTTTTCTTTTTCAGTAGGAAGGTTGGTTCAGGGTACCTATTTCACTGTTACTGGAAGCAGAACTCTCCCTGATTCTTTACTGTTTCTTAGTTTTTACAGTTAAAGGTTACCTTAATAGTATGGGAGACAGTTTGTATTTTTTAGGGGAAAAGCAGTAAAGAGGTACTTGTCCAAAACAGATCACCCTCTGAAGAAGTCTCCTCTTGTGTTTATGTGCCAGGCACAGCCCTTTGTGCCTTCTGTTTTCTCCTCCCGACCCTTTGAAGTGACTGTTATCTCCATTTCATGGTTTAAATAAAGTCGGCCCAGAGAGATCAAATAACTGGCCAAATGTTGTCATAATTAGTAATGGGCAGATCCAGGACTCAGCCCCAAGTCTTTTGAACTCTCAAGCCTGTGCTCTGTTTATGCCATGATGGCTTTGATTTAAAAAGGAAAAGTTAAAGTCTGTCAAGGGTTAAAGTGCCTTCTCTTTAAGGGACTTTTTCATATGTAAGGAATATTTGCAGCTGGGGGTGTTTGTACTTCAGGTTGCTTAGCCATGCCAAAAGGAAGTTGTAAATTCAATATGAAATATTAATGTGCAAGTATTTTTTGTTAGTAGAATAATATTTTTTCTTTACAAATTTTAGTGGTCACTCAGTGGAGCTGTCTAAAAAATTCATGTGTTAAAAACATCTTGTTCTCTTATATGATCTCAACTCATCTATTTTGTATGCATGCTAGATATTCTTCATGTTTCATTCGTTAGTTCTTTTTCCTATTGGTTGCTAAAAAGTAAAGGATTTGGTTAAAGAACATGTATTTATTTTTTACGAATTGATAAATAGTTATTGGCTAAGATGTTTCTAATTTTATCTCACCCTATGTCTGTTTACTGATTTAAGCTCGTGCTTAAAATTGTCAGTCTTCAATCCAGCATTAATTAGGAACTGTGAAGTTTCTTTGTCTTCTGAGTCTTGAGTTTATTTACTTGTAATTTCACCAAAAAAGTGATCATATGGATAAAGTAAGTAGTTTATTTCCATTAAGTTATACCTTGTGGTGGTAAACTGTTACAGTGGTTGAAGCTTATATTCAGTCTTGCCAGATTATACAAACTGAAATTTGTTTTAGTAAACTGTTTAAACATTCAAATAAACAGAAAGATTAGATTAATTTTGAGCCAATCATTGTCATAGCTGATTGTATGAATTTTTAGGTTGAAAAGCTTTCTGAATTTAGCTATGTTTGGTTCTCTGCCATTACAAAATACTATTTTTGCAAAATGCCTCAAGTTTACAAGGCCTGCTTTAAATCATTAAAACCAAGTATTTCAGAGCAGATGTTAGTACATGTTAAAAGTAAAAAAAGTCTGCTTTTTTAAAAAAAGTTAAAAAGTCTGCTTTTTGAGTTTTAATTATGGTAACATTAGAAACATTTTGAATTGGCAATCAGCATCTCTCATAAAACAAAAGAATTTATTTTCAGAGAAGTATTCAGAAAATTAATTAACATGTTATGATTTTTACAACTTTTGTCTACCTTTCAGTAATTGACATTGACAAATTAAAATTTTTATTTATATTAGATAATGAAAATCTCCCTCAAGAGATTAAAGAGGGGAGGGGGCAAGGGAATGTGGTGGGGGTAAGGCAGAGACAAATGTATTTGAAAAAAATAATTAATTTTTAAAAAGATTAAAGAGATATATGAAGATAAAACTTTTGTTTGCGCATCCTAAAAATGGACTTATCTGTCCATTGTCCATCCAGAAAGCATTTATTGAGTCTTCACTAGCATAATGTCGGGCATAGTCCTACGTATTAGAGATACAGGAGGGATAGAGAAAATCCTTGCCTTCAAAAAAATTAGTAAACCAATAGGCTCTTTGTCAAAAGCTGACCTTCAGTTATGCATAACCCTATTTATGTAGATTACTATTCCCCCAAACTTTCTTCATGTTCTGTAATATGTAAAACCAAACAACCAGATTGTTACTTAAACACCATTTACCAACCAATGTGCCATGACTGAAATATGCTGAATAGAGTCTGGTATCTTAGATCTTCTTTAAGGCTCAGGAAGGCTGTCAGGGTTGGTGAGTGTGTGGGTGTGTATGTATATGCATGTGTACATGCATGCATGCGTGTGGGACAACAGGAAGGCACCTCTATTCTAGTATACTTTGACTAGTTTGGTGTTCTTCAAATCCCAAAAGGCTGAGAAACATCAATTACTTGTTTGAGATCCTAAAATTCTGAGCTAGGAATTATGGAAAAGCACATTTATGGACCTAATGAGTTTAATAGCTACCATTTTAAATTGGATATATTGGACATAAAAGAACTGTAGCTTGTCCCTTAATTTTGAATAGAATGAACTAATGCTAGCCGGAATAAAAGAGGTTGAAAATGCACAGATATCCATTTCTAGAACTAAGTGGTGTAGACTCACTTTTCCTTGCCCTGCCCCATAACTACAACTAAATGCTCTGGAAATTATTCAACTGACAGCAATAAAAGGGCCCTGAAAACTGAAAAGAAGAAGGCTAGGAACCTCAGCACTTGAGGAACTGTGGTGAGTTCACTGGGTTTTCTTTACCTTCCCTTTACTCCTGGTCTGTGTGCCAGAGACATAACTACCCAGAACCACCAAAGGGCCTACAAAAGAAAAACAAAAAACACCTGCTTTCTCTGGCCAAAGGATCAGGAAAGTGGAAGCCCAACAGAGAACAAGTTGGGCTCCACACCCGAGGACCCAGCGCGCAGTCTGAACTGCCCACAATCCCAGCAGGAGCAGCAAAGCCCCTGGCCATCCCAGCCCCGGCTCCACAACTGGGACCATGGCAGATAGTCTGATTTGCCAGCAGCAGTAAAGACCTGACCATTTCCAGCCTCCACGCCACAACCCAGGCCCCAGTTGTCTGGTCTTCCAGCAGCAGCATCAAGAGCAAAGGTCAGGCTGTACCAGCCTCTGCTCCACAACCGACCCTTGTGGGTGGTCTGATCTGTAAGTAGTGGCGGTGGTGGCATCTGCTGCAGTAGCAGCAGCAGCAGTGAGTCTCCCTGCACTCCACCCCATGGCAGAAGGAGACGCAGGCCCAGTAGCTTCTGATCCCTTCTCCCTCACAGTTGCCCTGGGATAGCAAGTGACCCCGCAAAGTACCTTTCGTTCCTGCAGATGTCATCAGCAGGGATTGACTGGGAGTCCCCAGCAGCACCAGGAGAATGAAACAGACCAAACTATTACTAGAACTAAAGTTCACTAAAGTAGTCTAGAACTTATACACTAAACCTAAACTGGACAATTACCTCCTAAAGTGGAAGATCCTATGATCCAGACTTCTCCTAATAATAACCAGGATATCCAAGATACACTTAAAAATCACTCATACCAAGCACCAGGAAAACCACAATTTGAGTGAATAGATAATCAGCTGAGGCCATTACCATGTTGAATCAGATATTGGAATTAAAATGATCTCACAAGCATTTTAATTCAGCTGTCATAAAATTATTCCAACAGTTACAAATTTTCTTGAAACAAATGAAAAGATAGATCTCAACAAAGTAAAGCCAAGAGCATTTCCAAATGAATTGGAATTGGAATGTGAAAGAAAGGGATCTATAATGGTGCCAAAGTTACTGGCTAATCAGCTGAAGGAAACATGAAGCTGGCCTTCAACTGAGATAGGAAATGGGGAGATCAGGAGTTCAGTTTCAGACATGTTGAGGAATATGATGGCCCTTTCTCTTCTTATCGTCCATGCTTTATTGTGTGTCCTTACATGAGCACAGAAAGGTTGATCTATCTTTGGGGAACTGGTTAAAAGTGAGCATAACTATGTTGCATACATCCTGTAACATACAGGGACTTTGTTTTTTTTCTTTATGTGAAAAATTCCCCGTATCTAAATACCCAATTTTACTATCTTGCCTAAACAGTTATACCCACTTATTTTATACTCTTGTTTTCTGGTTTTTCCCCAAAGCAATTATTTTCCAGATCATCTACTTTACTTCTTTATACCTAGAAACTGATTACTGCAATTATGATTCAAAACCTATTTTCTGCTGCCCTGCACTGAGCTGAGTAATTGGGTGTCAATACTTATTTCCTTTGTATATTTTGCCTTTTGTTAACTCGTCTTTTGTGGTCGTGGTGGTGGTGGTGGTGGTGGTGGTGGTGGTTGTTAAAAGACCAGAGGTTGCATAATTGCCTGCTGAATATGCTTACATTAACAATTGTAAAAAAGTAAATTACTTTTGGGAGTATTAATGAATAGACATTTAAATTGCATAGTTAAATCTTTTCCATCTTTTACTATGCAAACAATTGAATTACCCCTATCTCTGTAAAAATTTAAACAACAATTTATGTGCCATATTTGGGGGGAGAATATTTGTTTCAGAAAAAAAGTCGTTTGCATGATTCATAGTCATTACAACCTCATAATTTCTATTTGTGTTGTTTGTTATTATAAATTTAGATCATCATGTTCAAAGTGTTTTTCAGGGAACACTACATATTAGTAGGTGCTACATGAGTGATGGGGGTGGAGTGTGGTGAAAGAGAGAACGGTTTGTTTCCGAAATGCAAGCCTTGGCTGCTAATGTGCAATGTGAATATTGGCCAGAGGAGAGGGGTAGGTATTTTATATGTTGTTTCTCAAATTTATTTGACAGAGAAACTTTTACTCTTTAATGACTGCACAAGGTATCAATTTGGGAAATCTCGATTTAGAGTGTTAAGCTAATTACATTTTTGTTTCTGTGCTACTGTATAAATGTTGCATAATCCTGATGCAACTAAAATGAATAATAGAGAAAGGAGTATTGCTGGCTTTGAAATTTCTTTCATTAACTTATTTAATTTAAACCAGATAATTTAATTTTATTTAAATCAGAAATAGGTCTAACTTGTTAGGGAGATCCATAAAACATGGTTCTGAATGGGAAGAGATTAACAGAACTCTACAGAAGTATTATTGAAAAAAACCTTTTAATGAACATAAGGAGTTCTGATCTCAAATATTAATTTCCCCTCCTCCTCTTAGACACAGAGTTGTAATTAATGGCAGGCAACAATGCTATTATAGGATACCGTGGCATTGGAAAACAATCTATGTCATTGACATTAGCAGAGCACATTCATATTATAAATATGATTTCAACACAATTTCATTCTGCCAGACTTCATAATTATTAGCTTAAATTTATAAAGACTAGATTATGCACAACAGAACTCGACAATTGTGATAACATTACTACTAGTTATAAATAAGTTCATGAACACTACTAGAAAAGGTCAGGAGTGAGTTTCTAAAAAATTATTTCTCTTCTGAATATTCCCATTGGGCCAATTTCTGTTATATAGTCCCACATTTAGAAAATGACATAACGTGAATGTGAAGCTCTTAATTTAAAAACAAAAAATCGTACTTGTCTTCTGCAGGCCTTGAGAGGAATGGGGAGTATCTTTGTGTTCCTGTCTAGGGTAGACCTTGCTAAGCACTGAGTTTGTGTCTGCACTGGGGGTGTGTTCATGTTTTCTGGGGCTCTGTCTTCTGTCTGTTTTTTCTATACTCTTAAGTACTCTCATATCAATAGCTTCAGTTACCTCCTGCTCACTCCTGCTTCCTAGGGAGCATAAAGACTAAGAACTTAGGTTTTAGAATTAAGTATGTCTAGGCTCTAGTCCTGACTCCTACTGTTCAACACCGTTTGGCCATAGGCAACCTGTCTTAAGCCTGAGCTTCCTAATCTATAAAATGAGGGCTAATAGTATATTAGTTATTATGATAAATTATGATAGATAATGAGAGAATATATATAAAGTTCTTAGAAGCATGCTTGGCACATATGTTGTAAATAGTAGTTTATGTTTTCTTTATCATCTACATGTTGACCCCTTTCCTTGAACTTTATACTCCTATCTAATCTCTCTCTATGTTATAAATCTGTAAGTCATTCTTTCAACTCACCTTCAACCTCCCCCTAGCTAATCATTTACTCTACTGTCTTGACAGGTTTTTTTACTTAAGTACCTCTCAGTTGCCTCTTCTGTGTTGGTTTAGGTCTTTATCATCTCTTGTTTGGGCTAATGTAATAATTTTCTCTCTGGCCCCCACCAACTTCTCAAGCCATCCTCCACTCTTCTGTCATAGTGATCTCTGATCCCCTTCTCCTCCAGCCATTTCTCCTACTTTTCACTCTCCAGTTCTTCATGCCAGTAATACCAAACAGCTTGTAGTATCCAGCACACACCATGCTTTGACTTAGCTCTATGTTGCACATACTACCACTTATTTCTGGAATCCTCCCCTTTCCCTTGTTATTCTGAAAAACTTATTCATCTTTCTAGGCACTCCTAGATATCTCTGTTTGATAGAGGCCTTCTCTGACCACCTTCTTATCAACAGATGATAAACTCTTAGTATTATACTATTTCAATACTTTGTTCTATAATATTATACTAAAATTATATATACCTATCAACAGCAATCTGTTAGATTGAGAATTTCCTGAGGGTACTAATGCTTTATTAATCTTTTTTGGTTTGTCCCTTGTGTATTTTATCTTTTCCCATTGGGGAAAATGAGGTAAATAAATAGGGTAAAATAACAATAGAATTTTTAATGTCAGTGTTTTAATATTTGTGGAAGTTCTTTATACTTATAAACTTAGTATATACTTAGCTTGAAAGGTCTAACTGTGTGCAACCAAGTCAGAGTTCTTAATTTGATATGTTTATTTTAAAATTCTTCATATTTTTTTTCATTTCTTCTTTGTCTATTCTTCTTCCTTTTCTTATCTGTTACAAAAATCTATTTTTTCCTTTTTTCTACTTGATAGATGCTTCATTGTGTATTAGCTAACAATTACCTAGAGACTATATACGTCTACTTTGGCTCTAACCAACCCCAGCCCTTAAAACTCACTCTACTCACTCTCTCTCTCTCTCTCCCCCCCTGCCGCTCTCTCTCTCTCTCTCTCTCTCTATCAACCAACCAAATATTCCAGAACTTTGGGATAAGTAAAGACTGTTACATATGCTCTGCAGTTCTTCATAAAAGTAGTGAATAGTGAATATCTAGATTCAAACCAGAGGATGATATGCTACAAAAAAAAAATGTAAAGTGGGGTCTACTAAACTTTTCATTGAACTGTCACGGTTTCACAAAGGTAATAATTATACCAATGCAAGCACTGAATTAGTAAATGCTAGTCTTAACATACTATGAAGTACTCAGCTTTGAAAGTTAAGCCAGATTTGTTCTGTTACCTTATTGGAGATCCATGCCAACTTTTTCACATAAGTTTCCCCTTTCTATTTTCAAGGAACTATCTGAACTGTATTGAGCTTAATTCCTTTGTCAGGTTTTTAATTGTTAACATTTAAGCAGTAGTGTCAAAGACTTTGATTTTAATAATTTTCTACCTCATGTTTATTTCTTTGCAGTAGCTATGATTAGGTAAACTCTCTTATTAAAGTATATTTTATTGATTATGCTACTACAGTTGTCCCATTTTTTTCTCCCCTTTATTCCCCTTCCCGCTGCACCCCTCCTCTCAGCAACATCTCCCTCACCGCCCCACCTTAGTTCATGTCCATGGGTTGTTCATATATGTACTTTGGCTTCTCCATTTCCTGTTATGCTATTCTTAACCTCCCCCGTCTATTTATGCTTATTATTCTCTGTACCTTTTCTTCCATTATCCTCCTTCTCTCTCCCCACTGATAACCCTCCATGTGACCTCCATTTCTGTGATTCTCTTCCTGTTCTAATTGTTCGCTTAGTTTGTTTTTGTTTTTGTTTAGGTTCAGTTGTTGATAGTTGTGAGTTTGTTGTCATTTTAGTGTTCATATTTCTGATCTTCTTTTTCTTATATAAATCCCTTTAACATTTCATATAATAAGGACTTGGTAATGATGAACCCCTTTAACTTGACCTTATCTGGGAAGCACTTTATCTGCCCTTCCATTTTAAATGATAGCTTTGCTCAGTAGAGTAATCTTGGGTGTAGGTCCTTGCCCTTCATGACTTTGAATACTTCTTACCAGCCACTTCTTGCCGGCAAGGTTTCTTTTGAGAAAGCAGCTGACACTCTTATGGGCACTCTTTTGTAGGTAACTGTCTCCTTTTCTCTTGCTGCTTTTAAGATTCTCCCCTTATCTTTAATCTTGGATAATTTAATTATGATGTGTCTTCGTGTATTCCTCCTTGGATCCAACTTCTTTGGGACTCTCTGAGCTTCCTGGACTTTCTGGAAGTCTATTTCCTTTGTCACACTGGGGAAGTTCTCCTTCATTATTTTTTCAAGTAAGTTTTTTATTTCTTGCTCTTCATCCCTATGATTTGGACGTTGGAATGTTTAAAGTTGTCCCAGAGGTTCCTGAGCCTCTCCTCATTTTTTTGAGTTCTTGTTTCTTCATTCTGTTCTGGTTGAATATTTATTTCTTCCTTCTGCTCCAAATCATTGATTTGAGTCCCGTTTTCATTCCCTCCACTGTTGATTCCCTGTGTATTTTTCTTTATTTCACTTTGCATAGCCTTCACTTTTTCCTCTGTTTTATGACCATAGTCAGCCATTTCTGTAAGCATCCTGATTACCAGTGGTATGAACTCTGCATCTGATAGGCTGGCTATCTCTTCATCACTTAGTTGTATTTTTTCTGGAGGCTTTGATCTGTTCTTTCATTTGGGCCATATTCCTTTGTCTCAGTGCTCCTGTTATGTTTTAAGGGACGGAGCCCTATGTATTCACCAGGGCGGGGCAACCCAGGTGGTTGCATTTTGGCACTGTATGTGGGGGAAGGGTCAGAAAGGGTACAGTGCCACTTGCTCAGCTCTCGACCCGCTTTCCATCACTTCCACCGCTACCCACAGCCAGATGGGCCCTTCTGGCGCTGATTCCCAGGTGAGTTGGTTTGTATACATTCTAGAACCCTGTGAGTCTCTCCAAGGATCTCTCCTGTGAGGCTGGAAGTATCTACCACTTCTGCAACCCCCAGAGGATTTTACAGCCAGAAGTTTTGAGGCTTTCTTTTCCCATGCTGGAACCCTGGGTTGCGTCATCTATCTTGCTTCCTAGTTGTTCCTCCTGGTTTATCAGCACTCAAATATGGGACTGCCCTGTCCACCAGCAGCTGCCTCGCCCACCTTATCCTCCAGCCATCCCCTTGCCATACTTCCTCTCCACCTGGGCTGTCCGTTTCTGCCCCTCCTACTGGTCTAGATGAATGTTTCTTTTAACTCCTTGGTTGTTGGACTTCCATACAGTTCAATTTTCTGGCAGTTCTGTTGTTTTTTGTTTTTAAATTTGTTGTCCTTCTTTTGGTTGTGCAAGGAGGCAAAGTGTATCTACCGATGCCTCCATCTTGGCTTAAAATCTGGTACTCTTTTTCTTTGGTTTAGTCACTGTACCTTAAGTACCCAGCGTGTGTGTGTGTGTGTGTGTGTGTGTGAGAGAGAGAGATGGAGGTGCAGGTGGCTACCGGAAATATTAGAGAGAAAAAAGTGTCAGAACAATGTCTCTGTTTTACTGTCACTACCACAAAGCAACAGGAACACAAGGAAAGGGTTTATTGGTTGAATGTCTTGTATAAGCTCTCCTTTAGTGGCAATGGCTAAATGAAGTGTTGATGAAATAAGAGGAAAAGACCATCGTATCTTCAGCACTATGTTTTTTATATACATTTATGTTTCTCAAGTATAGTTTACAAGATTTTATTCTTACACAGCTAATGTTGTCATTACCACCATTATATTTTTGTTTCCTTTTCACCTATCCACAATCTCTTTACTTTGTTTCCTAATATCAGAACTGCATAGAAAGTAGGAGGAAAATACAGGTTTAGTAAATAGGTAGAAAAAATATCTGTAAGTGCCATGATTTTTCAAAGTTTTATATACTTATATAGAGTGATGTGATACGATAAATTTATCAGACCCTTGTTCATTCCTAGTTTGTTGTTTTAGATACATCATTCACTACATACTTATTGAAGGCCTAGTCTATACTAAGCACTCATTGAGTTTTCTGTATTCTTATATAAATACATGTAATGTTACATATAAATTATATAATATAAACACACCCGTATGTGTATATATGTGTGTATGTATACACAACACACACAGAGTCAATGCTCATTATTTGCATTATGTTCTATAAAGTTGCCACAAACACTGAATGAATGAATGAATACTGAACCATCTTTCCTGAGGGAAATACAGGATTAGGTTCCTGTGAGACTTTGGTGACTTTTCTTCAACCGACCAATACATACTCTATTTTATGTATAGTTTCTGTTTAAAGACACCTTATTTTATGTATGATGATTCTTTAACATTGAACTAATGGCCAGTGGCCCTTTAATTCGTGCCTGAATGAAGCTTATTTAACACATGCATTTTTTCTGTAAGGCACATCACACCCTTCTTGAATTTAGGAACACTAGACAGCACTTCATCACCACATTTGTGGGCCATTTTAAACAGTGAAATCACCAACAAGAAGCAAAAATGCAAAAAATGCACTAAATAGATGGCAAAAAAGGACACTTGCTTATAGTTGGAGAACTAAAACGAGGCAGTTTCACCTTGTTCAACTTTAGCTGTTAATGGGTGTGTCAGGTGACTCAAATTTTTCACTGCTGTGCACATAGCTGCCAATGAGCAAGAAAATGCTGTGAGTATTGATTTTGGGTCACAAATAAATTTTATTGAGTAAGTGAATTCACAAATGCTTAATGCGCAAATAGTGAGGATTGACTATTTATCAACTCTGTGTGTATGTGCGTGAATTTGTTTTTGGTTTTCAACACCCCTGCCCTTTTCTTTCCTTTTGTTAATTGCCTGTTCTTGTTCACAGTTTTCCTACATCTCTTGTGGTGCATTGCACAATTTATAAGTATAATGAAGTTTCTAGAACTGTAATGCGGACAGGAAGTTCACTCCATTTGTCAAAGGTTTCCTGAAACATAATGTGTTTTGTTTGTAAACCTTTTCGAGGGTGATAGCTTTATATTATAGATGTCACTCCTGTCACTCCAAACTTTGCATAAAACAACTCAAAGTATTATTTTAAAATTTAGTTCAGTCAGATGTAAAATTACAATTAACATAATTAATACTGACTTGATTTTGTTAGAGATACAAACATTTTGGCATTTAAAATAATTTTTATATAGTATTATATAGGTATGTAAAAAATCAAGACCTCCTTCGCTTAGCATCATCTTGGGGATATACTAGTCATTAAAAAATTATTTTGAACTGGGAAATATATATATTGGAGGAGTGTATAAAGGGTGTTATATTTATTCTAAAAAATAATAATGAAATGAGAACTCCTGAATCCATCATCCACATTAAGAACAGAATATTGCTAGTACCTTTAAAAGTCCATTGTGTGCCCCTTCCCAATCATCCCTTCCCTGACCACTGCCCTGGCTATTGTATTAATCATTCCTTTTTTTTTTTTTTTACAACTTTATGACCTATGTATATATTTTTAAACAGTACATTATTTAGTCTTTAAAAACTAAGTAGCATGTACAAACTTAGCTGTTGTAAAGGAAAGAACAATATTACCGCTATTTTATAAAGACTCAGAAGGGAAGCTGAACAGAAACTCTTGTTCACAGTCTGGCTTCAGATCTCCAGACAGCATATAGGAGACCCTGCTGGGAAGTCAGTTGGCAAGGTCTCAAGTAAATCCCAGGACACTGGGTTTTTCACAGGCAGGATGTTGGTGCTGTAGTACAGGGCTGGGTACAGAATGTCAAGCAGGAATGTGGTCAAGATAGGGGCTGTTCTGCATTTTCTGCTTTTCTGCTCACCGAGACTTGCCTCCAGTTCTCAGGAATAGGAGAATACTTCTGTGGAGTGAAACAAGAGTCCCAGACTGCAGAGAAGAGCAGGAATCTGATCAGCCCTGGTCAGCAAAAGCAAAACAAAAGAACCTGGTCCTGGTTCACCTGGTCTTTCTATTTTTAAGTTAAAAAGGTATTCAGTGGCAGTGGGAACCTGTGAACTGTCAGCCTGAAGTCTCCCTCCCTTGTACTCCTGGGGTTCCCTTTATGTATCTCCTGTGTTGGATCTCCTGTTTACTATACCTTGACATCCTATTTACTGGTGTATTATCTTGCCTTGGCAAACACATGCTACAATAATTTCTCCAGAAACTATGCATTGCAAGTAATTCGAGCCCTTTAATATCTAAAAATGTCTTTATGATTATGGATTTTTCTGCTGTATGTATAATTAAAAGTTAGAAATAATTTTCCTTCACAGTTTTGAAGGTATTCCTCTGTTGTCTTCTTAATTCTAGCATTGCCATTGAGAGATCAAGTGCCATTCTGGTCCCTGATCCACTGTGTGTGAACTAAACCATCCTTTTCTCCCAGAGCACCTTTATCCCCACTTCTGGAAACTTGAAACTTCTGGTCCATGGTGTTCTTAAATTTCACAGTGGTGTATGTGGACATGGGCCTATTACTTATTTTGCTGAGTGGTTGGTGGGTCCTTTTAATTTGGGAAACTCATGATTTAAGTTCTGGAAAATTTTGTTGGATTATTCCTTTGAATTCATTCCCTTCATTTGCTTTGTTCTTTTTGCTCTGCTTTCTGGGAAATTTCCTCAACTTTATCTGTCAGCCCTTCTATTGAGGTGTTTTTTTCATTAATCCTTACCCAAGGACATTTTTTCATTGCTTTTAGAGAGAGAGGGAGGGAAAATGGAGCAGAGAGAGAGAGAGAAAGACATTGATGTGAGAGAGAAACATTAATTGGTTGCCTCTCATACGTGCCCTGACCAGGGATCGAACCTGCAACCTAGGTATGTGCCCTGACCAGGAATCAAACCCAGAACATTTCATGACATGGGATGACACTCCAGCCAACTGAGTCAAACTGGCCAGGGCTCTATTGACTTAAATTTGTTCATGAGTTTAATTTTCTCTTTCTTTTTCTTGACATTCACTTTCTATTTTTTTTATTATATTCTATTGATTATGCTATTAAAGTTGTCCCAATTTTTCCCCCTTTGCCCCCCTCAACCCAGCACCTCCCACTCCTTGAGGCAATGCCCACACCATTGTTCATGTTCATGGGTCAAGCATAGGTCCTTTGGCAACAGGGGTGTCCAGTGGGTGGCCAGCAGGCCACATGTGGCTAAGGATGGTTAAGGTGGCCCAACACAAAATCGTAAATTTACTTAAAACCTTTTTTTTTGCTCATCAGATTTTGTTAGTGTTTGTATATTTAATGTGTGGCCCAAGACAACTCTTCTTTCATTGTGGCCCAGAGATGCCAAAAGGTTGAACATACCTGGTACTCCATTTCCTATACTGTACTTTACATCTACATGGCTATTCTGTAACTACCTATTTGTACTCTTAGTCCCCTCACCTGTTCGCCCATTTCTCCATGCCCCCTCCCATCTAGCAAGCATCAAAACGCTCTCTGTATCCATGATTCTATCTCTCTTCTTCTTGTTTGTAATTTAGTTTGAGTTTTTTTAAGATTCAGTTGTTAACAGAGATGTATTTATTGTCATTTTATTTATTGTTCATAGTTTTGATATTCTTTTTCTTAAATAAGTCCTTCTACCATTTCATATAATAATGGTTTGGTGATGATGAACTTCTTCAGTTTGGGAAGCTCTTTATCTGCGCTTTGATTCTAAAGGATAGCTTTGCTGGGTAGAGAAATCTTGGCGGTAGGTCTCTACTCTTCATGACTTTGAATATTTCTTGCCAGTTCCTTCTAGCCTGCAAAGGTTCTTTTGAGACATCAGCTGACAGTCTAATGGGAACTCCCCTGTAGGTAGCTAACTGCTTTTCTCTTGCTGCTTTCAAGATTCTTTATCTTTAACCTTTAGCATTTTAATTATGATGCATCTTGGTATGACCCTCTTTGCATCCATCTTGCTTGGGACTCTCTGTGCTCCCTGGATTTGCACATCTATTTCCTTCCCCAAATTAGGGAAGTTTTCTTTCATTTTTTTTCAAATAGATTTCTAATTTCTTGCTCTTTCTCTTCTCCTTCCAGCACCCCTATGATGCAAATGTTGGAACACTTGAAGCTGAGGCTGCTTATACTATCCTCGTTTTTTTTTGTTGTTGTTGTTTCTTTTTTCTTCTTTTTGTTTCTGTTGGTTGTTTTTTCCTTCCTTATGTTCCAAATCATTGATTTGCTTCTCGGCGTCATCTACTCTACTGTTGATTCCCTGTAAATTGTTCCTTATTTTAATTAGTGTATCCTTCATTTCTGCCTGGGTCATTTTTTTATGCTGTTGAGGTACTTACTAAGTTCCTTGAGCATACTTATAACCAGTGTTTTGAACTCTGCATCTGATAGATTGCTTATCTCCATTTTGTTTAGCTCTTTTTCTGGAGTTTTGATCTGTTCTTTCTTTTGGGCTATGTTTCTTTGTCTCCTTGTGTTGGTAGCCCACCTGTGTTTCTTTGTATGTGTTAGATAGAGCTGCTTTGACTCCCTGTCTTGGTAGTATGGCCTAGTGTAGTTGGTGTCCTGTAGGATCCAGTGGCCCAGCCTCCTCTATCACCCAAGCTGGGTACTAGAGGTATGCCCTTCATGTGGGCTGAGTATACCCTCCTCTTGTAGTTGCATCTTGATTGCTATTGGCAGGTCAATGGGAAGGATTTACCTGGGTCAGTCAGCACCAAGGACTGGCTGTGACTACCAACCACAAACCTCTGCCCTCTGTGGAGGATCAGCTGTGAGCAGGCATGGTGGTGGTGCTCCAATGTGGTCTGTAGCTGTCTACTGGGTCCACAGCTTCTGGGGTTTCCTGGGTGGTGCACGCTAAGGTCAAACCCTACCTGTGTTTTTCCTGGGACCATCCTGCCTGAGCTATAAAGCAAACTGCAGATGGCTACTACTTATGCTTGGCTTGGAAATTTGCAGGCAATGCCAAGCTGAGAATCTGAGCTGGTTGTTGCTAGTTGCAGGTCTGTGTCCGCTTAGCAAGAAGTACAGGGGTTGGTGAGCTCACTGAGGCTAGCTGTTGCCTGTTTGAGAGGATTTAGGAAGTTTTAAAGCATGAACCAAGACCAGCCATTAATATGGAAAAGCGTCTTGGGTGGGCCTGTCAGTTGGGAATCTCTGGGGATCTCCAGGATGGGGCAAACAGTGTTAGCCAGGTTGATGGAGTCTCAGATATAGCACCAGCCTCCTGGCTCTGTGGCTCTGTGGCTCTGTTAGGAGAGGGTTCAGGGAAGGGACTGTGGCCTCTGTCAGACAATTCAGTTCCTCCTTGTATGCCACTGGTGCTTTTCAAGCTGCTCTCCTGGTGCTGGAGCTCAGAGGGAGTGAGTCTGAGTAACTCTCTGTGTAGATTCTTTAAGAGGAACTGCTTGAGACTCCTGAAGTTTCTTCCACCAACTCAATCCCCACTGGTTTTTACAGCCAGAAGTTATGGGGACTTATCTTCCTGACACTGGAATCCTGGGCTTGAGGGCCTGGTGCCTGGTGTGGTGCCCAAGATATCCCTCCTGAATTTTTATCCACCACACATGGAAGTGGGACCAGCCTATTCCATTTTTCCACCCCTTCTACCTGTCTGGATGGATGTGGTTTCTTTAATTCCATAGTTGTCAGACTTCCATTCAACTTGACTTTTGATGATTCTGGGTGATGGTTGTTCTTTATTTTAATTGTAAATTTGACGTGGTTGTGCAAGGAGACGAGCCCTGTTTATCTATGCCACCATCTTGACTTGAAGTCAATGTGTTTAATTTTCAAGAGCCCCTTTTTGTTTTCTGAAAGTTCTGGTTTTTCTCATAGTTACGTTTCTGAGGTTATTAATGTTAGTTTGAAGTTTTCTTGTTTAGTCTGTTTCTTTTAAGTTGCTCTTTCTGCTTGTTTTGATCTCTTCTTCCAAATCAGAGACTCCTCTCCAGATGTCTTGCAAGTTTGGTTGTCTACTTATGATTAGGAATAGAGCAGTAGCTCTTGATCTGGGGCAATCCCCGCCTCTTCCTGCGAACATTTGACAATGTCTAGAGACGTTTTTGGTTGTTAAAACTGGTTGAGGGGATGCTACTGGCATCTAGCAGGTAGGGACTAGGGATGCCATTATGCATCCTACTATGCACAAGATTCTTTGCGCAACTATCCAGGCCAACCATCAGTAGTGCCAAGGTTGGGAAGCTGCAGTAGAGGGATTGAAAGAGGATTAAGAGCTCTGGCCTTGCTGGCAGAACTTGTTGACTTCGGGTTTAAGGGATGGTGATCTGGATGGGTGGTTTGAACAATTTGATGTTGTTATCTTTAGATCTTTCCTCCTGTGCTGGTCAGATATCCAGTAGAAAATCTTCCTCTTCTGTTTGAAGGGTAAAGATCTAGCTTCTAACATCTCTCCTATTAAGGGGAGAAGGGGTCGGGGCTGTCTGCATTCACTTTGTGTGAGCATGTAATTCTCTTGTTTTCTATGTAGTACCCACTTCCTCACCTGCCTGTGTACCCAGTTGTAAGACCTAAAGTTTTACCCTCTCTAGGGAATGGACCTCTGTGAGAATGAGGTTCG
The DNA here is from genome assembly GCF_021234165.1 of Pteronotus mesoamericanus. Classification (NCBI taxonomy): domain Eukaryota; kingdom Metazoa; phylum Chordata; class Mammalia; order Chiroptera; family Mormoopidae; genus Pteronotus; species Pteronotus mesoamericanus. Next base: position 8,781,599 of record NW_026555072.1, read on the forward strand.
GGCAGTTACCAAGTGGCATGGGGTAAAGAGGGATTCTAGGACTCTTAACTGCTTCTCTAATTGATTTCATTCAAACCTTGTTATTTCAGCGTCACCCTCTCCTGCCAGTTCCAAAGTAATATGGTGCTACCAGTTCAAATGCTTCTTGAGGATTCTGTAGTGTAAATGGGTTTGGTTCTGAACTTTCCTTAATTTCTCTTTGCAGTTCAGCTTTCCCAACTATGCTAAGCCTGTTACCATTACTGTATCTGCTTTCTTGCTTCCCAGATTTGATTATTACTCTTGTCTTCTCTTGTTCCGGCAGTCCTTAAAATTTTTTAACCCCTTTGGTTTCATTTTAGTGGAGTTTGAGGAGGGAAATAAATTAGATGCATTGTGCTAAATCTATCCTATTATCCTAGAAACCAACATACTGTATTTTAGCATAATTTCTTTTAATTCTAGTCACCTTTTTTGATGTATTTACTTTTGTTATCAGAATTGTTCATTTTCTAGACTTAACCTTTCTTCACATAAATGAAAACTAGAGATTATTCTGTATCTACAGAGTCACAGCTGCTTTCTTTTCAAAACCTTAGGGATGTTATAGCAGTATTCACTTGTAACGTATCCTGGTTTAATTGACCTTTTACTTAAAAACATAGAATTCTGCAAGCAGCCACCTGCCTCAGGTAGAATTTGTGCCACAGTCCTGATCAGTATTCAGTATTCTTAAAGAGTTGAATAAAGAATATATATTTCATCAGGTCTTAAATACTCTCAATTATCTTACTCCATTTTGAATAATATCCTGGCCAGAATTAGTGGAAATATGAGAAAGATAGTAGTTTATCATGATAGCTTACATAAATACTCAAGAATTAACTATACAATACACTGAAAAATTTAAGCATGAAATTTCAAGCATCAAAAAAGAGTTTAGGCCAGACTGAAACCTAGGCCTTCAGAATTTTGTCCTTTCTTAAACTGTCACATAAAATTAGTAAGTTTAATACAGTAGATGTTTTATATACACTTTATTGCACCCTCACACCTTTTAACATGGTAAACCAAACCAGATTTTCTCACAGCTGGCCTGTCTTTAACCTATGGACCAAATAAATGTAATCAAATCCTGCTAAAATTATAGACACTATGTACCCATTTGAATGTTGATCAGTTTCCACTGAGTTTCTAGTTGATGCATTGAATCACAAAAAACTTAAAGTATATTTCATTGTCTTTTGGTGTACGAAATTTGGTGTAACTTTGCATAACCCTCTGGATGTCATTGAGGGACAGAAGACCCTTGAAAAATGCTACACTTGTGACCTGTCTGCAAGTCACCAATAATTCATAGATAAAATCATTTTTTTATGCCTCACATTATAAAATTAGCCTAAATAATTCATTTGATTTGATTTTTATTCACAGATTTAAACACACACCTGTTTGTTCGGGGTGTTGTGTCTCAGTGTTTTGTTTTCTCTCCCTTCTCCCTAGCTGTCTTCATTCTGCTGTTACTAAAAGAGTGGGAAGAGAAGCTATGCCTTCTTCCTCACCTTTATCCAAATGGTAAAAAGTAAAGAATTGACTCATTGACCATGAATAATACCACATACGGATCTCAGAAAATTTCCAAAAAGATGTAATGATTTGAAGCACACTACACAAATGTGTATATAGAGTCCCAAGGGTTTATGTGTGGACAGAAACCAATTACATTAAGCTTTTCCTGAAATTGCTTGCTATTTATATTTTACTTGCTATAGGATCACAAGTAAAATATCCTGATTGAGAATGAAAACATTTGTAGGAGTCCTGTCTCACTTTGTTATATTATCTTCTCACAAAGGAAAATCTTTGAATAGTTTTGAGTGATTATCAAAACGGTCCTGTTTCTATAGAGTTCGAAAAGGTATATTATCACCTTCACTTTTCTTTCTGGTTTAGCTTTGTTAGGTTGTTTCAAGAGAGAGATTTGCAGCTGTACTGTAATCGATGTCCTGATGGTGTCATGGTGAAATCAACTAATTCGTATGATCTCAGAGAAATGCTTAAGTCTGGGTTAGACTGTATTCTTTTGCTTGTGCTCTAATTGAAAGAAAAAAGGCAGACTTATACTTTAAGGCAAGCAGCATCACAAGTATCCTAGATAAATGAAGAACTTTTCTCTATTTCCTGATTGACCATATGCATCCAGGTGTGCTGTTTTTACCTGTAAAAGCCAATGAGGGTGTTTTGTTTTGTTCTGTTTTTGTTTTCCTGAAGAGGGGGGAAATACATACGTGTGTCTGTGTATTTAATGACTGAAACCATTGTAACCTTCAAATAAACTACTATAATATGTTGCTATTGGATTTGGTATTATTCAATAGTTGATTCAAGAATGTAGAAATTTCTTTTGTTTATCTTTAGTTCAGGTACGTATTTGATGACTATTAATCACAAGAAACTGTGTGTGTGCATGTGTGTGTATGTTTTGATGCCTGGGCATTAGAATTTCATCAGTCATACCAGTTTTTAGAGCCACCAATTTAAATTGAGGAGAGGACTAGGTAAGTAAGTGATTGGACCAGTGACACTCTGCTAGCAGAAATTATTTTCTTCCTATGGCAGTTTAGAACAATTCTGAAATGAAGTTTGAGAAGGATGAAGGATTTCTCTGTGACCTCAGCTGATGCTGGAGAGGTTGTTGCAGACAAAATTATGCCAGGCTGTCTCTTTGCAAAGTGCCTGTTCAGGTGTTTTACCCAGATTTTATTAGGGTGTATTTTGTTTTCTTATTTTACTTAAGAAATATTTATGTATTTTTGTTGCTAAATAAATATATGTATTGCACATACCTTCTCTCTCTGGGATTTTAAGCATAAATATAATACCAGATTTTCATTTTTAAATATCACTGCAAGAATGAAGAGGAAATGTTTTCAGGTAGAAAACGGTATTAGCTTAGACAAGGATATGAGACATAGAGAAAAGTGGATAGGGTTAAGAGATATTTGGGATAAATTCAATAGGACTGGTTAGTGAAGATTAGAAAAGTGGTAAGTAAGATGAGAGGAAGGGGTCAAGAATTACTCAAGTTTCTGGTTAAGAATATAAAAGTTATATATGTTGCCAGTGATCAATTTCTTATTTTGTTTCATATGTTAATATGTATAGAATATTACAGTGATTATTTTCCTTGAATATAAGAGTGCTATTTAAAATTATAAAAAATGATTTTTAAATGCAAATTTGTTTTCAGTTTTTCCAGATTAACAACTCTAAATTATCAGTTACTTCCCTCATGAATTATAGAAAAATATGTTCAAAATTACAATACTTAAATTTGATTTTGAAAACTATAGCTGTAGTAAGCAATGAAATATCAGTAAGATGTTGGAGAGAAATAGAAACTTAAGAAAATCAACAAATTAAACTTCGCTTTTTTTCCCTAGGGGTCCCTTCAGTGTTGTACGACGATGTATCAACAGAGAAACTGGGCAACAATTCGCTGTAAAAATTGTTGATGTAGCCAAGTTCACATCAAGTCCAGGGTTAAGTACAGAAGGTAAGAGATGGATTTCAAGTAAGTTATTTGATGTCTGGCTTTATTTCATCTCCAAAATCCATTTATCAACCTAATCTTCATCTGGGGGTGGGGAAACAGAAGTTATAATGTAGTGGGAAGTGGGTGGAGACAGTTTAAACTCCATTATAGTTTGTTAGAATTCTAGAACATACTATTTGAAAGATAGCTAGAGTTATTTACAGAGTCATTAAGTCATCTAAGATTGCTTATAGGCCTGTGTGTTTGATTAGGAAGAAAGTGAAATAGGAACATATATTTTTTTAGGGTCTAATTTTGAGTCCTGTGGTATACAGCATGGGATAGGAAGGGAAGGAGTGGAAATAATGGCAAAGATATAATAATTGCAGCTCAGAAGAATCATGAATTTTCTTCAAGTCTGTAACTTACAACCTTTAGGAATATGATCTAATAGAATTAAAAGACTCATAATGTTGGGCTTAAATCACATATGGTGTATATGTGAAAATTTGAAAGATCAATACTGTTAGGACTTTCAGGACTTCAAATTTTGTTTTAAGACATTGAGAGGACTTCCAGCCAAGATGGGGGCATAGGTTGATACACTGCCTCCTCACACAACCAAAAGAAGGACAACAAATTTAAAAACAAAAAATAACCAGAACTGCCAGAAAATCGAACTGTATGGAATTCCAACAGCCAAGGAGCTAAAGAAGAAACACTCAGCCAGACCAGTAAAAGGGGCGGAGACCGGCAGCTGGGGCAGAGAGGAAGTGCGGCAAGGGGTGGCTGGTGGACTGGGTGGTCCCACGTTTGTGTGAGGATAAACCATGAGGGACAGCTGAGGAGCAAGACAGACTGCACAATCCAGGTTTCCAGTGTGGGAAAAGAAAGCCTCAAAACCTCTGGAGGTAAAAACCTGTGGGGGTTGGGACAGCAGGAGAAACTCCCAACCTCACAGGATAGTCTGTTGGAGAGACCCACAGGGTCCTAGAATATACGCAAACCCACACACAAGGGAATCAGCACCGGAAGGGCTCAATTGGCTTGTGGGAAGCGGGGCAAATGACTGAAAGCCTGCCGAGAGCTGAACAAGTGGCATTGTTCCCTCTCAGACCCCCCCACCACATACGGCGTCACAACACAGCAACCTAGGTTGCCCCGCCCTAGTGAATAACTAAGTCTCTGCCCCTTCCAATGTAACAGGAGTGCCAAGACAAAGAAATATGGCCCAAATGAAAGAACAGATCAAAGCTCCAAAAACAGAACTAAGCGATGAAAAGATAGCCAACCTATCAGATGCACAGTTCAAAACACTGGTAATCTGGATGCTCGCTGAATTGGTGGAGTATGGTCACAAAATGGAGGGAAAAGTGAAGGCTATGCAAAGTGAAATAAAGAAAAATAAACAGGGAACCAATAGTAAAGGGAAGGAAACCAGGACTCAAATCAACACTTTGGAGCAGACGGAAGAGAGAAACATTCAACTGTAACAGAACAGAGAAACAAGAATTCAAAAAAATGAGGAGAGGCTTAGGAACCTCTGGGACAACTTTAAACATTCCAACATCCAAATCATATGGGTGCCAAGGGGAAGAGGAAGAGCAAGAGCTTTAAAACTTATTTGAAAAAATAATGAAGAACTTCCCCAATCTGGCCAAGGAAATGTACTTCCAGGAGGTCCAGGAAGTTCAGAGAGTCCCAAAGAAGTTGGACCCAAGGAAGCACACATCAGGGCACATCATAATTACATTACCCAAGAGTAAAGATAAGGAGAGAATCTTAAATGCATCAAGAGAAAAGGAGAGTTACCTACAAAGGAGTTCCCATAAGACTGTCAGCTGATTTGTCAAAAGAAACCTTGCAGGCAAGAAGGGGCTGGCAAGAAGTATTCAAAGTCATGAAAGACAAGGACTTACATCCAAGATTACTCTATCGAGCAAAGTTATCATTTAGAATGGAAGGGCAGGTAAAGTGCTTCCCAGATAAGGTCAAGTTAAAGGAGTTCATCATCACCGAGCCCTTATTCTATGAAATGTCAAAGGGACTTACGTAAGAAAAAGAATTTCAAAAACTATGAACAGTAAGACAGAGGGGAAGGGGAGGGGGAAGAAGGGGGAAAAAGGTACAGGGAAGAAGCAGCATAAATAGTAGGTACAAAATAGGCAGGGGGAGTTTAAGAGTGGTCTAGGAAATGAAGAAGCAAAAGAACTTGTATATAGGACCCATGGACATGGACTAAGGAGGGAGGAATGCTGGGGCGAGGGGTGGTGCAGGGTGGAGGGGAATAAAGGGAGGAAAAAATGGGTCAACTATAACAGCATAATCAATAAAATATATATATAAAAGACATTGATATGGGTCATCATGTCCATATGTATATATTCATAAAGAGGATGTAATCATTTAAAATTATTTATTTTTTACCATTTTTGAGCCATAGTTTCATGTAGCCACAATTCACATGTGCTCATACTTCTTATGGCACAATTACTATATTTTTCTAATTAGCCTATCTTCTAACTTTAGACTTTTTCACAGTCCCGTAGAAGATGTATCCTCTTTAGTCTTTTCCTTTTTAATCCCAAAGCAAAGCAGGTGACAGTTTAAATTGGAAAACCTAAGGCAGAGTGGCCTATTTATATTTCATCCAGTTATGCTACTTTGGGAAGTAGAAGTCCACATAGTATGAGCTCCAAGTTAATCTGTTCCTGCAGATATTTTTTGGGATCCTTACTTTGAAATATCAATACTTTCACAAACCTTGAAAATATTATCAGCCATATGTTGATTATAGAATATTCCTGGAGATTGTTACTCATAAAGAATCACTAACTGAAACTTTTGGTGCTTTAATCTTTGAAATCTTATAGTAAGATTTAGAGGTATTATCTCTTATGGTTTCATACTCTAAAATTAGCTATTTTTTCTTTCTAATACAAATTATTTTATAAATTTAGCAGAATTCAAAATTTACTTCTAATCAGGCTTTTCAACTAAATTATGTTACCTAAAACTTTTTAACTGCATTTAAGTTTAATATACTGTATTTGGTTTTCTGTACCTCAGTTGTCAACTAATAAAGAAAACTTTTCTGAGTACTGAGCTAATTTTGCATAAACCTAATTTATTAAAAATACAGATAGATGTGTTGAATCTTTATTTCTCTTAAATGTTCTGATACTGTTGAACTGTTAGTAATGTTCCAATTTAAAATCACAAGTACAAATCAATTTAATATATATTAATTGATATATATATATCAAATAAATATATATATTTAAATCCTTACTTGAGGATATTCTTAGTAATTTGCAGAGACAGACAGGTAGACAGAGAGACAGACATATTCCGTTGCCTCCCATACATGCTCCAGCTGGGGATCAAACCTGAAACCTAGGAATGTGCCCCAACTAGGAATCAAACCTGTAACCTTTTGGTGTATGGGACGACACTTAAACCAGCAGAGCCACTCAGCCAGGGCAGTATACCTATATTAAATTGATTCAGTTCATCATTAATACCTAATTCTGAGTCTCTCCAAGCTAAAGACAGTTTTAGGGAGACAGTTAATTTCTTTCTCAGGTGGCTGAGGATGTTTATTGATAGAGTCTTTCAGCAAGAGATCTCTAGAGATACAGATCCATACTGCCAGGCTGAATGTCACCTTTCAGGAGTCAAATGACAAACTTTTTTTTTAAGAGGGGTTGGCATGTAGTCCATGCCTCTTAGTTTGTTATGTCTTTACCTAATGTAATATATGGGAAATTGTAGCTCACTTCTTTATTGTTTTCGCATGATTTGGCTACAAAAATGCCTTCAGATCCTGTTTTGAAGACAAGCCAGGTCATTCCATTGATCCTATGTGGTAGGACCACAATCTATAAGTATTAAAAGATAGCCAGTTGAAGTTTGCATATTATTTATGACTTTATCTGGTTTTCATCAGACTTCAATGTTCTTCAAATGAAAATGCACAATTCTTTATATTTATGGCAACAAAATGTAGTTTCCCACCTTCTTTAGCACAATGTTCAAAATACAATCAAAATTTTATCTCCTCTCCTGACCTTTTTTTTTTTTTTGCATTGGAGTTTCCATACCCTCGATTACTCATGTTCATATTAGTTTACTTAATTCTAATTTGAACACATTTTATTATAAAATACATTATATATAATAAATAATAAAGTATTTATTTTATTACTTACAATCTCTTTAAACAGTGTCCTCCACTGCCAACTTCTTCAAACTCTTCTCCATCTCTACAGGCAAAATGTTTTATTCTCTTTGCCTTTGCAGTCAGTTTGCAAATTGTTAGGGTCCAAAAATGACCTCATTCATGGCTAAAGATAGGAAATGCTATACTAGGAAGAAACATATTTTCAAGTGAAATTTAACACAATCAAAAGTTCAAATAAGTTCAAATAAGAATATCTACAAATATCTGTATTTACCATTACATTCTCTCCTAATTAATCCTGTCCCACAGGCAACAGATAATTTAACATCTGTCATTCTTTATTTTTTCCTTTCCAGTTTTATTTTTGCCTATGTAGTTTATTTGATCTTTGTCATTGCCTCAACATTTTTTCCTGTTTTCTTAGTGCATTTGTATTCAAATACATGATTAAGAAAAATAAGTTTTATAAAGGATCACCTGGGGACTAATGTGTGCTATTTATTTGGATAGGTCTTTATAATACAAAGACAAATCAAAAGAGTATCTATTCTTAAGAGGCTTACAGTTTAATAGTCTCCAACCATTGTTTCTAACATTTTTATAAGAAAACACATGTAATACATTTTAAATATAATGTTCAAATTAGCTTTTGAAATGAAATGCTTATATTAGTTTGAGACCACTTACATATTTTAATATTTTAAATTCTTATTACTCCATTGAAGGTGTGATATTATGATTATTTGAATGTCTGTTTTCTCTTTTCCTGTTAAAATCATTTTTTCTCCTTCAGTAGGAGTTTTTAATGCACAGGCTGAATAATATTCAAGAACCCCTTAAATTGTAAGCAGAATTATGTACATATGTTCATTTTCCTAAGAAGAGATTCCACAGCTTTTATTAGATTCTTACAAAGCTGTATTTTTCCTAAATGGTTCAGAACATCTTCTTTCACATTAGGATATTGCTTCTGATTGGAGGATATTTTTATATTTACATACACAATCCCCATTAATTAAATTTCTTGATTATTATCTTAAAATTTTAATTAGTACACATTTTATCTCTTACTCTGCTGAGCCACTAATGAAATTTGACTTTTTTGTTTTAGAAATAGGTAGAAAATTAATTCAGGCAAATTGCTACAAGAAAGGTATGCTATATAAAATTAGACACTAAATCGAAAGAGTTCTGAGATCTTGAAAGGACTCAGTTCTTTATGGTTTGGTTTTAAAATTTCAAAAGTGGCGGTTTATACTTTGGAACACAATAGTATTTTGGAATATAATAATAAGTTGTCTTCTAGAAAGAATATAAATGGAGTTCCAGTTTGCTTAGTCTCCAGGAATGTCTCATTGTAAAAGTTCCAGATAGCAGTTGACATCAGCAAAATTGGAGGAGTAAGGACCTTCGACAATTCTCATTTCCATAAAAGCAAAGGTAAAACTGGCAAAAACTGTCATAATCAACCTTTTCAGAACTCTGGATATACACCAAAGACTTGAGCCATCCAGGAATAATTTATTCAAATAAAACAGCTGATTCTTGATTTAAGAAAAAAAAAACCTTTGTGGCATTTTAACCTGCCACATTCCCATTCAGCTATCTCTAGTTCCATAGTAACCTTGACAACAGTTCACAATCAGAGCAAAAAATAAAATATAAAAGAAAACTAGGAGCATGGGTGCCACCAGAGGAGGCAAAACATAAATGGAAATTCTTCAAAGCCTCATGCCCAGGAAACTGTCATTATTTGACTTGTCTGGAAGACCCCACTTGCAAGACTTGAGGCAGAAAATAACAGTTGGGGCAAACACAATGCTAACCTAAAAGCTTACAAACAAAAGCTGATTAATAAGATGTCTATAGGGTCCCTGAGCTACAGCATATTCGTGGGAACCAAGAAGGTCATGCATATGTATAGGATTTTACACAAGCTCAAGAAAGATATGAAAGGGACTAAAGCTTTCAACTCTAGCTGACTTTCAGAATGTAAAAATAGGAATTGAATGCTAAGGCAGAGTTGGTAACTCCCTGAATGTTGAAGGTGTGCTCTGAAACATAAACAGAGCCTATGAACAAAGACTAAGCTAACCAAGCAGAGATTTGGTAGCTACACACAACAAAGAATACAGACTTTACAGAATTAGTTCCAAAAACTCACTAAACAAATAAACAGCAATAACAACAAACCATACAAAAGAAGAGATTCTGATTCCACAGCTGACATATTTAAATGTCTAGTTTTCCACAAAAAGTTACGAGACATACAAAGAAACAAGAAAGTATGGGTCATTAACAAGGAGAAACAATCAAAACAAACTATTCCTGACCAACCCCAGATGTTTTACTAATTGGGAAGATACTTTAGGTCAGCTATTTCAAATTTGTTCAAAGAAATAAAGGAAACCATGTCTAAAAAACTAAAGGAGAAATATAAAAATGATATTTCCCCAATAGACACTCTGAATAAAGACATAGAATTTATTTTTAAGAAGAGAACCAAATAGAAAATCTAGAGTTAAAAATGGCAACACCAAAATGAAAATTCACTGGAGGGGCTCAATACCAAATTTAAGCAGAAAACAGAAAGCATTAACATTCTTGAAGATAGGTCCATTAAGATTATTTAGTTTATCTGTGATAGTTCTCTCAGCAGTATTTTTTTAAATTTATAAATCATGTTTATTCTATTACAGTTGTCTCAGTTTTTATCCCTTTACCCCCCTCCACCTATCCAACTTCCACCCCCCACTCCGACAGTCAATTCCCACTCTCTTGTCCATGTCCATGGGTCATTCATTCATGTTCTTTGTCTAGTCCCTTCCCCTTCTTTCCACCGTTGTCCTCTTTCCCCATACTGTCTGGGCACTTACATGTTTCAGTGCCTGTGGTTTATTCTGTTCATTAGTTTATTTTGTTGAATAGAGTCCACTTATAGGTGAGAACATATGGTATTTGTCTTTCATCAACAGGCTTATTTCACTTAGCTTAATATTCTCCAGTTCCATCCATGTTGTCGCAAAAGGTAGGAGTTCCATCTCTCTCTCTCTTTCTTCCTTAAATGCAGATTGATTTTATTTATTTTTTTAAATGTCAGTTAATTATAAAATATTACAAAATTTTAAAACAAATATAAAGTCTCAGCAATTCAACCAACATGACACCAGCACAGAAATAATCAAGTAGATCAGTGGAATATAATGAGCATTCTAGAGACAAATGTATATATATCCATCTAACAATATAATGTATGATTAAGTTGATATTTCAAATCAGTGGATAAAATAAGGCTTATTCCACAAATAAGGTGCATCGACCACTATTACTTGAAATAAAACAAATATAGAGCCCTATTTCACACATTATACAAGAAATATTCAGGTGAATTAAAAATCAATATGTAGAATCTGAGGAGTTTTAGAAGGAAATAGAGCTAATATTTTTCTTGACCTGAAGTAAAATATTCAAACCCAGAAGCTATAAAGTAAATATTGACAATATGACTATATTAAACATATAACTATATAGTAATATACATATAAAAAAGTTAAAGGACAGGAATAGAAAAGTATTTACAACACATCTAAAACATGGTTATTAGGTTGGTTTTTTTTTTAGGGAAAAAAGTTCTACAAACCTTTAATCAATAAATGGATAAAGAATACCAAAAAGTCATTTAAAGCTTTTTTTAAAAATAGAAATAGGCAAGAAATATACTAAAACAGGTTTAGCTTCAACAAATAGTAAAAGTACCATTAAAATAACATCATTGTCACAATCAGATTAATGAGTATTAAATATATTAGTCATATCAAGTATTGGCAACTCTGAAAGGAACTGGGTATTCATATAAACTTTTTCTTCATCTTAAAGCAGTCCCGTTAGCATATTTTGCAGTGCTGGTTTGGTGGAGGTGTAGTCTTTTAGCCTTCTTTTGTCTGGGAAACCCCTTATTTTGCCTTCCATTTTCATTGAGAGCCTTGGTGGGTAGAGCAGTCTTGGTTGCAGGCATTTGCTTTTCATGACTTGGAATATTTCTTGCCATTCCCTTCTGGCTTGCAGTCTTTCTGTTGAGAAGTCAGCTGTTAGGTGTATCGGGGCGCCCTTATATGTTACTACCTCTTTCTCTCTTGCTGCCTTTAGGATTCTCTGTTTGTCTTTGATATTTGCCATTTTAATGATGATGTGTCTTGGAGTGGGCCTCATTGGGTTCCTCTTAAACAGGACTCTCTGTGGTTCCTGGACTTGTGTGCCGTTTTCTCTCCTCCAATTAGGGAAGTTTTCCATCATGACTTTTTCAGAAAGTTTGTCTATCCCTTCCTCATCCTCTTCTCCTTCTGGTATCCCTATTATATGGATATTATTACGTTTCAGGTTGTCCTAAATTTCCCTCAATGCCTCTTCATTCTTTTTGTGTCTTTTTCCATTTTCTTGCTCTTTCTGGGAGCTTTTTTCTACCTTGTCCTCCAGCTCGCTGATTCGGTCCTCAGCTTCATCTAGGCTGCTTTTGATTCCTTCTACTGTGTTCTTCCATTCAGAAATTGAATTCTTCATTTCCTCTTGTCTCTTATTGACAGTTTCTATGTCCTTTTTCATGCTGATATAGTTTGCAGTAAGTTCCTCATAGTCTCCCTGTAGTTTTTGGTAATTCTCTCTGAGCTCACTGAGTTCATTTAACTTCCTTAGAACCGTTGTTTGGAACTCAGTATCTGATAGTTTACTTCCGTCTATTTCAGTTATTTCTCTTTCTGGGGATTCCTCCTTTTCCTTTGAGTGGGGCGTTAATCTTTGTCTTCCCATTATTTGTGAGATTCTTCTCTTTTGCTTCTTCTTAAGCTGATCTGTCTTGATTTTCTGACTTTCTGGTGTGAATTTCTATGGTTGGAGACTGCTGTTTTTACCTTCTGGACCTGCCTCTGATGATGTCAGATGTTGACCCTGTCTGACCTTAGGCAGTCTGTTCAAGGCTTCCAGGAATCTACTGTCTGTGGCTCTCTCCTTCAGCTATTAATTTATTCACTCTGCACTCAGCATGCCACCTTAGACAGCTCAGGGTAGGGCGGAGTCCCTCCTAGGGCAAGGTTATTGGGTCCTCTCCCACTGCTGTGTATGGGGGACAGTCCGCACTGGAATCCCACCAGCTACTCTCTCCGTTCTCTCCCAACAGTCTCCGTCCTCAGTCTCTCCTCAAGTGTCGCCAGACCTCTCTGCACCCCCTTTAGCTAGGGATCTACTGTCTGTGGCTGCCGCTCTGCACTCAGCAGGCAGCTTAGACAGCTCAGGGGAGGGTGGAATCCCACCTGGGGGTTGGGCCTATTGGGTCCTTTCAGGTTGGTGCCGCTCAGGGGGCGTGGTCTCTGCCTGAGCCAGATGGCTGCTGCGGCATGGGGGATCAGTCAGCTCCAAGATCCAACCGGTTACTCTCCGTTCTCTCCCCAAAGCCCTCCTTCCCCAGTCTCTCCTGAGGCTTCTCTAGCCCACTCTGCCCCCGCCGTTGTCAGAGACCAGGGTAAGTGGCTGCAAATAAAAATTTATGTGTTGGCTCTTTAAACAGTTCTTTGTGTTCCAGCCACCTGTCTCTGGCAGAGAGCAACCGTGCCGCTTTTCACAACTGGCAGTTTTCTGTGTACTTTTTGGGCTCTGGTGCTATGGGCTAGAGATCCCCAATTTTGGTTTAAACCCCGCTCTTATCAGGGGAATCTAACTGGCCCTTTCAATATCCTTCTGGTGCTGCTGCCCTTGGGCACCCTGCCCACCTTCTCAGTATCTACCACAGTCCTTACCAGTTAGATTGCATTAAAGCCAATTCTTCTGTCTCTGAGGTTACATGGCTCCTCTCGCTCTTGTTTAGTTGTTTGTTCCAGGTGATTTCTCCCCAATTTAGTTGTAATTCCAGGTTGTTCCGCAGAGGAAGTCAGTGTGACTTCCACTCACTCCTCCGCCATCTTGATATTTCTTAAATCCTTTTTAAAAAGAATAAAATGGCAATAAATATCTACCTATCCATAATGACTTTTAATGTAAATGGCTTAAATACTCCATTCAAAAGACAGTACCCAAATGGATAAGCAAACAATCATATATATGCTGTCTACAGGAGACCCACCTCAGAATGAAAAATACCTACAGACTAAAAGTAAAGAGATGGAGAAAGATATTTTATGCAAATGAAAATGGGAAAAAAATCTGGGGTAGCAATATGTATATCTGACAAAATGATTTTAATAGTAAAGGCTATATAGTAAGAGACAAAGAAGGACACTATATAGTGATAAAGGGAGAAATCCAAGAAGAAGACATAACACTTATAAACCTGCCATGAACCCAATATGGGAGCAGCTAAATACATAAAGCAAACGTGGATGGACATAAAGGAAGAGATTGACAGTAATACAATCATCATAAGGGATTTTAACACCCCTTTGACATCAATGGATAGATCTTCCAGGCAGAAAATCAACAAGGAAATGGCAGACTTAAATAACACACTTCATAAGATGGATTTAATTGATATCTTCAGAGCATTTCATCCCAAAGCAGCAGATTATACATTCTTTTCAAATGCATGTAAAACATTTTCTAGGATAGACCATATGTTAGGACATAAAAGAAGTCTCAAATTTAAGAAGATTGTAATCCTATCAAGGTTTTCTCTGACCATAGTGGTATGAAACTAGAAATCAATCATAAGAAAAATTCAGAAAAACACACATACAAGTTAAATAACACGTTACTAAACACTGAATTAGTTAATAGTGAGATCAAGGAAGAAATCAAAAGATACCTTCAAATCAATGAAAATCAGAACACAAGCCAAAGTCGGTGGAACACATTGAAAGCAGTCCTAAGAGGTAAATTCATAGTCTTACAGGGCAATCTCAAGAAACAAGAAAAAAGCTCAAATAAACAACCTAACTTTATACTTAAAGGAACTTGAACAACAAACAAAGCCTGGAGTGAGTGAAAGGAAGGAAATGATAAAGATCAGAGCAGAAATAAACAAAATAGATTTTAAAAAACAATACAAATGATCAGTGAATCCAAGAGCTGGCTCTTTGAAAAGATAAACAAGATTTACAAACCTTAAACCAGAGACAAAGAAAAAGAGAGGGAACCTAAATGAATAAAATTAGAAATGAAAGAGAAGTAACCGACACAAAAGAAATACAAAGGGTTGTAAGAAAATATTACAAACCATTATATGCCAAAAAATGGACAATCTGGATGAAATCAATAAATTCCTAGCAACATACTGTCTTCCAAAACTGAAACAGGAAGAATCTGAATAGACATAACACCTAGTGAAATTGAAACAGTAATCAGAAAACTCCCAACAAACAAAAGTCCTGGACCAGATGGCTTCACAGGTGAATTTTACCAAACATTCAAAGAACACCACCTCTATTTCTCAAACTATTCCAAAAAATTCAAGAGGAGGGAAGACTCCCAAGCTCATTTTGTGATCCAGAATTATCCTAATAACGAGATAAAAACACTACAAAGAAAGAAAACTATAGGCCAATATCCCAGATGAACATAGATGCTAAAATCCTCAACAAAATGTTACCAAACTGGATCCAGCAGTACGTTAAAAAGATCATATACAATGAACAAGTGGGATTTATTCCAGAGATGCAACATATACAAATATATGCAAATCAGTAAACGTGATACACTACATAAACGAAATGAAGAATGAAAGCCAGATGATCATATCAATAGATGCAGAAAGCATTTGATAAACTCCAAAACCCATTTATGATAAAAACTCTCAGCAAAGTGGGAATAGAGGGAACATACCTGAACTTAATAAAGGCTACAGCCGACATCATACACAATGTAAAAATATCTTCCTTAAGATCAGGAACAAGACAGGATGTCTGCTTTCACCACTCTTAGTCAACATAGTCCTGGAAGTCCAAGCCACAGTAATCAGGAAGAAGAAATAAAAGGCATATAAACTGGAAAAGAAGTAAAATTGTCATTTTTTTGCAAATGTCAGGATATTCTATATAGAAAACCCTAAAGATTCCAACAAAAAGATACTAGAGCCCTGGCTGATGTGGCTCAATGGATTGAGCACCAAACTGCGAAGCAGAGGGCCACAGGTTCAACTCCCAATCAGGGCACATGCCTGGGTTGCCGGCCAGGTCCCCTGTAAGGGGCGCGCGAGAGGCAACCACACATTGATGTTTCTCTCCTCCTGTTTCCCCCTCTCTTCCCTTTTCTCTAAAAATAAATAAATAAAATCTTTTTAAAAAACTACTAGAACTGATAAATGAATTCAGTAAAGTAACAGGAAAGAAAATAAATATCCAGAAATAGTTGCATTTTTATACACCAATAATGTCAGAAAGGGAAACTAAGAAAACAGTTCTATTCACAGTTGCTTCAAGAATAAATACCCAGCAATAAATTTAACCAAGAATGTAAATGACCTGTACTCAGAAAATTAAAACACTGAAGAGAGAAATTGCTGAAGATACAGATAAGTGGAAGCATATATCATGTTCATGGATAGCAAAAATGAACATTATTATAGTGCTCTTGGTACCTAAATCAATATGTAGAGTCAATGAGTCTTGGTATTCCTATCGAGAGACCAGTGGCCTATTTCACAGACCTAGAACAAATATTCCAAAAATTTATATGTAATCATGAAAGACTCCAAAGTGTAACAGTGATCTTGAGAAAGAAGAACAAAATTGGAGGAATCACACTACCTGATATTAAACTATATTACAAAGCTGTAGTAATCAAGACAGCATGGTAGTGGCATACAGACAGACATGTAAATCAGTGAAACAGTGGAGTTCCAGAAATAAACCCACGTCTTTATAGTCAATTAATCCTTGACAAATGAGGCAGAAACATACATTGGGTTAAAGGTAGTCTAGTCAGTAAATGCTGTTAGGAATAATGGGACATTTATGTGCAAAAAACAAAAGTAGAACACATCCTTACACCATACACAAGAATAAACGCAAAGTGGATTAAAGACTTAAATATTAGACTAAAAACCATAGAAATCCTAGAAGAAAACAGGCAGTAAAATCTCAGGGGTTTTTTTTTTTAATTTTGCACATACATTTGTCTCCATTTACCCACAACCACTCTCCCCTGCCCCGCCCACCCCTCCTTCCTCCCCTCAATCCTTTCCCACCTTGGCTTCGTCCATGTGTCCTTCACATCTGTTCCTTATTCTGACCATTCCCCTTCAACTCCCCCGACCCCCACCCCTGTGGGTTTCTTCTTTCTTTCAATGTTGCTAGTCATATTTTCCTTACCTACTTGCCTGGTTGATTAGGTGCGACTTACAGGTGAGATGATATGGTATTTGTCTTTCACCGCCTGGCTTATTTCACTTAGAAAAATGCTCTCCTGTTCCAACCATGCTGTTGTGAAGGGTAGTAGCTCTTTCTTTCTTTCTGCTGCGTAGTGTTCCATTGTGTAAGTGTGCCATAGTTTTTTGATCCACTCATTCACTGATGGGCACTTAGGATGCTTCCAGCACTTGGCTATTGTAAATTGTGCTGCTATGAACACTGGGGTGCATAGGTTCTTTTGAATTGGTGTTTTGGGATTCTTAGGGTATAGTCTCAACAGTAGAAATGCTGGGTCAAAAAGGAGTTCCATTTTCAGCTTTTTCAAGAAATTCCAAACTGTTTTCCGCAGTGGCTGCATCGGTCTACATTCTCACCAACAGTCTACTAGGGTTCGCTTTTCTCCACAACCTTGACAGCACCTGTTGTTTGTTGATCTGTTCATGGTGGCCATTCTGACTGGTGTGAAGTGGTATCTCATTGTGGTTTTAATTTGCATTTCTCTGATAGCTAGTGATGATGAGCATCCTTTCATATGTCTCTAGGCCCTGTGTATGTCCTCCTTGGAGAAGTGTCTGTTCATATCCTTTGCCCATTTTTTAATTGGATCCTTTGTTGTCCTAGAGTGGAGTCATGTGAGTGCTTCATATATTTTGGAGGTCAAACCTCTGTCTGAGGTATCACTGGCAAATATATTTTCCCATATGGTTGGTTCCCTTTTCATTTTGCTGATGTTTTCTTTACCTGCACAGAAGCTTCTTATTTTGATGAAGTCTCATTTGTTTAGTTTTTCCTTTATGTCCCTTGCTCTATGGGACATATTGGTGAAAATATTTCTTCATGAGATATCTGAGAGTTTCCTGCCTATGTTCTCCTCTAGGACTTTTATGGTGCCGCACCTTATATTTAAGTCTTTTATCCATCTTGAATTGATTTTTGTGTATGGTGTCAGTTGGTGGTCAAACTTCACTTTTTGCATGTAGCTGTCCAGCTCTCCCAACATCATTTGTTGAAGAGGCTGTTTTTACTCCACTTTATGCTTCTGCACTCTTTGTCGAATATTAATTGACCGTAGGGACATGGGTTTATTTCTGGGCTCTCTCTTCTGTTCCATTGATCTGTGCGTCTGTTCTTATGCCAATACAAGACTGTTTTGATTACAGAGGCTTTGTAACATACTTTGATGTCAGGTGTAGTGGTGCCTCCTACTTTGTTCTTCTTTCTCAAAATTGCGACTATTCGGGGTCATTTATGGTCCCATATAAATTTTTTAAATGTTTGTTCTATGTCTCTGAAATATGCCATTGGTATTTTAATAGGGATCGCATTGAATCTATAAATTGCTTTGGGTAGTATGGACATTTTGATGCTGTTAATTCTTCCAATCCATGAATATGGTATATGCTTCCATTACTTTGTGTCTTCCTTAATTTCTTTCTTCTGTGTTGTATCGTTTTCTGCGTACAGGTCTTTTACCTCCTTGGTTAAATTTATTCCTAGGTACTTTATTTTTCATGTTGCTATAGCAAAGAAGATTTTTTTTCCTGATTTCTGATTCTGATATTTCATACTTGGTATTAAAAAACACCTTTGATTTCTGAATATTGACTTTCTATCCTGCTGCTTTGCCAAATACACTTAATTAGGTCGAGTAGTTTTTTGGAGGAGGCTATGGGATTTTCCATGTACACTATTGTTTAAACAATGTACACTGTCATCTGAAAACAATGATAGTTTTAATTCCTCCTTTCCAATTTGGATGCCTTTTATTTCTTTTTCTTGTCTGATTGCTGTGACGAGGACCTCCAATACTATGTTGAACAGAACTGGTGAAAGTGGACATCCTTGTCTTGTTCTTCACCTTAGTGGGAAGGCACTTAGATTTTGCCCCTAGAGTATAAGGTTGGCTGTGGGTTTTTCATATATGGCCTTTATTATGTTGAAGTATGCCCCCTTTATTCCTACTTTGCAGAGTGTTTTTATCATAAATGGGTGCTGTACCTTATCAAATGCTTTTTCTACATCCATTGGTATGATCATGTGGTTTTTGTCTTTCCTTTTGTTTGTATGATGTATTACATTTACTGATTTGCGTTTATTGAATCATCCTTGCATCCCTGGAATGAATCCCACTTGATCATGGTGGATGATGTTTTTAATGTTTTGCTGGATGCAATTTGCCAGTATTCTGTTGATGATTTTAGCATCTGTGTTCATCAGCGATATTGGCCTGTAGTTTTCTTTCTTGGTTGTGTCTTTATCTGGTTTTGAAATTAGGATGATCCTGGCCTCATAAAAAGAGTTCAGGATTCTTCCCTCTTCTTGGATTTTTAGGAATAGTCTGAGAAGGACAGGGGTTAGCTCTTCCTTAAATGTTTTCTAAAATTCTCCTGTGAAACTGTCTGGCCCAGGGCTTTTGTGTGCCAGAAGTTTTTTGATTACTGCTTCAATTTCCCCAGCTGTTACCGGTCTGCTCAGGGTTTCCACTTCTTCACTGAGTGCAGGAAGGTTATTGTTTTCTAGAAATTTGTCTAATTCATGAAGGTTTTCAAATTTCTTGACATATAATTGCTCATAGTAATTTCTTACAGTCCTTTGTATTTCTGTGGTATCAATTGTTATTTCTCCTCTTTCATTTCTGATAGTATTTATTAGGATCCTCACCCTTTCTTTCTTGATGAGTCTGCTTAAAGGCTTGTCAATTTTGTTTATCTTTTTAAAGAACCAAGTCCTGGACTGGTTGATTCTTTTAATTGTTCTTTTAGTTTCTATGTTATTCATTCCTGCTCTGATCTTGATTATTTCCTTTCTTCTACTCGCTCTGGGCTTTGTTTGTTGTTATTTCTCCAGTTCTTGATGCTGGAGGGTTCCGTCATTTATTGAAATGTTTCTTTCTTTTTAAGGTAGGCCTATATTGTTATGAACTTCCCTCTCAGGATTGCCTTCGCTGCGTCCCATAGGTTTCAGACTCTTGTGTGTTCGTTTTCATTTGTTTCCAGAAACTTTTTGATTTCTTAGTTGGTCTCATTATTGACCCATTCATTGTTTAATAGTGTACTATCCACTCTCCGTGAGTTTGAACGTTTTTGAATTTTTTCCTTGAGGTTGCTTTCTAGTTTCAAGCCCTTGTGGTCTGAGAAAATGCTTGTAATGATTTCAATTTTCTTGAATTTGTTGAGCCTTGTTTTGTGTGCTGTCATGTGGTCTGTCTTTGAAAATGTTCCATGTGCATTTGAAAAGAATTTGTATTTTGCTTCTTTGGCATTAAAGGTTTTATAAACATCAGTTAAGTCAATTTGATCTAATGTGTCATTTAGTTCCACAATATCCTTGTTAATGTTTCGTTTGGAAGATCTATCCATTTTTGACAGTGGGGTTTTAAAATCCCCTACTATTAGTGTATTACTGTCTATATCGTTCTTGAAGTCCTCCAAGATTTTCCTCACATATTTGGATGCTCCTATGTTGGGTGCAGATAAGTTTAAAATGTTTATGTTTTCTTGATGGATTCTTCCTTTAAGTATTATTAAATGGCCTTCTGGGTCTCTTTTTAAGGCTTTTGTTTTGAAATCTATTTTGTCTGATATAAATATTGCTACCACTGCTTTTTATTCCTGTCCATTTGCTTGGAATATTTCTTTCCATCCTTTTACTTTCAGTCTGTCTAGGTCCTATGTAGTCCCTCCTGGGGCATGGCTATTGTGTCCTTTCATG
Source organism: Pteronotus mesoamericanus (assembly GCF_021234165.1). Lineage (NCBI taxonomy): Eukaryota > Metazoa > Chordata > Mammalia > Chiroptera > Mormoopidae > Pteronotus > Pteronotus mesoamericanus. The sequence continues at coordinate 8,802,336 of NW_026555072.1, forward strand.
CTGCCGCTCAGGAGAGTGGTCTGCCTGAGCAAGATGGCTGCTGCTGTATAGGGGAGTGTCCACACGGGGATACCCCTGGCTACTCTCTCAGTTCTCTCCCAAGTGCTTCTGTCTCCAGACTTATCTCAAGCATATCTAGATCACTCTGTGTCCCCTTTTGCCAGGGATCTATTCTCTGTGACTGCCATTTTGTATTCAGCGATGGGGCTTGGCCAATACCAGGCTGGGTCGAGCCTCCTGGGGGTGGGGCTATTGTTTCCCTTCACGCTGCTGCTGCTCAGGTGAGTGGTCTTCCTGAGTAAGATGTCTTCTGTTTTTTGGGGAAGGAGTCAGCACCGGTATTCCCCCCAGACTATTCCCTCAGTTCTTTCCCGAACACCTCCATTGCCGGACTTTCCTCAAGTGTCTCTAGACCACTCTGCATCCCCTTTAGCCAGGTATCTACTATCTGTGACTGCCAGTCTGTACTCAGCACCCGGTCCTGCGCAATACCGGGCTGGGGCTGAGCGTACTGGGAGTGTGGCTATTATGTCCTCTCACACTGTTGCCACTTTTGGGAGTGGTCTAGCTGAGCAAAATTGCAGGTGCAGAATGGGGTGTGAGTCAGTACCCAGACCTCACCATCCCTTTGTTTCAGTTCTTTCCCAAAAGCCTCCTTCTCCAGTCTCTCCTCACGTGGGTTCAGTCCACTCTACCCCCGCCTCTTCTTGAGCCCAGGGAAAGTGGCTGCCACTACAGATTTTTGCGTTGGCCTTTAAATGGCTCTTTGCATCTCCAGCTGCCTGTTTCAGGCAGAGAACACTCCTCTACTTTTATAGCTGGCTGTTATCTGTGTGCTTTTTGGGCTCTGGTGCTGTAGGCTTGAGATCCCCACTTATGGTTTAGACCTTGCTCTTATTAGGGAAATCCAACTGGCCATTTCTGTATCCCTCTGACACTGCTGCCCGTGGGTGCCTATTTCACCTTCTTGAGTTTCTACTGCAGTCCTTACCAGTTAGGTTGTGCTGAAGCCAATTCTCTGTCTGTCTGAGGTTTTAAGGCTCCTCTTTCACTATTGTTTGGTTGGTTATTTTTCTTTTTTCCCTTGCCCCCTCCTCCCTCTCCCTCCCTCAATCCTTCCCCTTTGGTTTTGTCCATGAGTCCTTGCTATATGTTCCTTGACTTTCCCCTTCCCTTCCTTTTCCCCCGCCCACCCCTCCCTCCTTCCCTCTTGTCTCTGTTGGTTTCTTTTCCTTTCAGTGTATTGTTTGTTTTTTTGTTTTTCAGCTGATTTCTCCACAATTTAGTTGTAATTCCAGATTGGTCCTGGGAGGAGGTCAGTGTGACTTCCACTCACTCCACCATCTTGAAGTCCCCTCAGATATTTCTGAGAGCAGTATTTTTTCTGGTATATTTTTTCAGGCAATAGAAAGAAAAGAAAAATGAAACAAATGGGACTACATCAAAGTAAAAGGTTTTTGAAAAGCAAAGGAAATCATCAGCAAAATGAAAAGACAGTCCACTGAATGGGAGAATATATTTGCCGATACATCTGATAATGAGTTAATATCCATAATTTATAAAGAAGTTTTCAAACACAGCGCCAGGAAGAAATAAGTAAACCAAAAAATGGAGTGATAATATGGCCAAAGGACCTGAATGAACATTTCTCTAAAGAGGACATACAGATGTCCAGTAAACATATGAAAAGATGCTCAAGGTCACTAATCACCAGAGAAATGCAAATTAAAAGCAGAATGAAATATCACTTCACACCTATCAGAATGACTATCATCAATAAATCAACCAACACCAAGTGTTGGCGAGGCTGTAGAGAAAAGGGAATCCTCATGCACTGTTGGTGGCAATGCATATAGGTGCAGCCACTTTGGATAGGAAATGAAGGGTTCTTAAAAAATTAAAAATGGAACTGCCTTTTGACCCAGTGATTCCACTTCTGGGAATTTATCTGATGAAACCTGAGATAATAATTTGAAAGAATATATGCACCCCTATGTTCTTTGCAGTACAATACCCAAGATTTGGAAGCAGTGCAGATGTCTATCAGTAGATGAGTGGATTCAAAAAACAGTGGTACATTTATGCAATGGAATACTACTCAGCCATTAAAATGAAGGAAATCTTACCATTAGTGACAGCATAGTTGAACCTGAAGAGCATTATGCTATGTGAAATAAGCTAGTCAGAGAAAGGCAAGTACCATATGATTTCACTCATATGTTGAATCTCATGAACAAAATGCACTAATGGACTAAAACACACAATAATGACAGACTCATAAATAGAGAGTAAGCTGATAGCCATCGAGGGTGGGGCTTTAGAGAGACTGAGGAAAAGAACAGCAAAAATTCATGGACATGGACGACAGTGTGGTGATTCCTTGAGGGAGAGAGGTGGAGGAGGGTATGGGGGAACACATAGTGATGGACACAGACTTGGGGTAGTGAACACTCAATATACTGTACAGATGATGTGTTGTAGGAAAGAAAGAATACACCTCTGCCACACTGCTCGAAAAAAAAGGAAAAAGTTGTGAAACCCTATTTGCAGATGATATGAATGTCTATGTACAAAATCCCAAGGATCTTAAAAAACTCCTAGATCTTATAAATTAATTCATCAATGATACGAGAGGAACATAACAAAATTAATTGTATTTCTGTATTTATTAGCAAAGAACACCTGGAAGCCACAGTGAGAAACCCAATATGACTTGCAGTTACCCGAAATCCAGTGAAATTCTTAGGTTTAAATCTCATGAAACATGTAAGAGTTTTATGGTAAAATCTTCAAAACTTTGATTTTAAAAATCAAAGTTATAAATAAGTAGATATGTTGTGTTTATGGATTGGAAGTCTCAACATAGTAAAGATATCGTTTCTCCCCAAACTCCTAGGTTTCATTTCCAGTTAAAATCCTAAGATGATTTGTTGTGGATATAGAAGTCTTATCCTAAAATGTGTATGGAAACATAAAAGAACAACAATAACTAAAATAATTTTTAAAAACTAATAAAGTGGGAAGAATCATTCTAACCCATTTTAAGGTTTATTTACCTATAATAATACAGAGTGATACTGGTAGAGTGTTAGACACATAGATCAATGAAACAGATTTGATTGCCCAAAAGGAACCCCACATAACTTAAGTGTAGCCAGCTGATTTTCAACAAAGCTTCAAACCCAGTTAAGTGAAGAAATGATCATATTTTTATAAGAAATGGTGGTAGAACAATTGGACATCCATAGGCAAAAAATTGAACCTCAACTTAAACCTCGCATCTTTTATACATATTAATTCAAAGTGGATTGTAGATTTAAATGTAGAACATTAAGCCACATATCTTTTAAAAGAAAACATAACAGAAAGTCATCGAGACCTAGGGGATGGAGTTCTTAGACATGACATCAAATGTACAATCTATAGATGAAAAAAAAATCAACAGTAAAAAAAAGAAAAAGAAACAATCCAATTAGACAGTGGGTAAAAAACATGGACATTCTTCCAAAAGAATTATACAGTTTCTTACCAAGCACATGAAAATGTTCAACATCATTATGTTTTAGGGAAATATAAATTTAAACCTCAGTGAAATACTGTTACACAACTATTGGAATGGCTACAATTAAAAATGATAATACATTCTGGTAGGGATGTAAGAAAAACGATCTTTCATATATTGCTGGTGAGAATATAAACTGGTACAGTCACTCTGGAAAATAATTTGGCAGTTTCTTTAAAAAACTAAGCATATACTTGCCATTCAATCCAGAAATTGTACCTTAGGGAAATGTGCATTTCAGAGAAAGGAAAACATGTTCACACTAAGACCTGGAATCAGCTTTTCATAGAATTTCTATTTATCTAATTTATATTTTCAAGTTATTTTAGCTAAACTTATTGGGGTGACATTGGTTAACAAGATCATATAGGTTTCAAGTGAACATTTCTATGATACATGATCTGTATATTGCAGTGTGTGCCCACCACCCAAAGTCAAATCCTCTTCAGTCACCATATATTTGCCCCCTTTACTACTCTTCCATCCCTTTCCTTCTGGTAACCACCATACTATTGTCTGTGTCTATGAGTTTCAGTTTTATATCCCACTTATGAGCGAAATCATGTGGGTTGTATGGGTCTTAGCTTTTCTGACTGACTTCTTTTGCTTAACATAATATTCTCAAGATCCATCCATATTGTCACAGATGACAGTATTTCATCTTTTCTTATGGCTGCATAGTGTTCCATAGTATATATGTACCACATCTTCTTTATCCAATCCTCTATCAAAGGACACTCTCATTGTCTCCAGTGGTACAGCCATTATGGAAAATAGTCTGGTGATTCCTCAAAAATTAAGAATATAGTTACCATGTGACCCAGCAATCCCTCGTCTGAGTATCTACCTGAAAAACTTGAAAACACTTATTAGTAAAGTTATATGCACCCCTATGTTCATTGCAGCATTACTCATGGTGGCCAAGACATAGAGTTTCTATTTGAAATAGGTAAAATACAGGAAGATCTACAATGTCTTACATTTAGCACATCCATACCATGGAATACTACTCAGAAAAAAAACAACACAAAATAACTATTGATGCATGCAGCTACTTAGGTGGATCTCAAGGGAATTAGGCTGTGTTTTTAAAAAAAACTATTTCTAAGGATCGTATACTGTGATTTTTTTAAATATAAGTTTCTATATCTCTGCTGTGGTAGTGACTACATGAGTTTACACATGGTGATAAAATTGAATAGCTGTATACATACACAAGTTGATGTATGTATGTGAAATCTGAATAAGGTTTGTCAACTGTACCACTGTCAATTTCCTGGTTTTGATACTGTACTACAGTTATAGGAGAAACAGAATTAAGGGTACAGGGAACCTCTCTCTGCTATTTTTGTACTTCCTGTTAAGGTACAATTATTTTTAAATGAAACTTTTTAAAATTTCTCATGATCTATACATTCATCCACAGAATGGATAAGTAGCCCACAGAAATTTGGGCATATAGGCAAAAACATTGTAGCTTCAGGTTTTGGTTTTCAAATAATCCAAATTGTTTTGTATAGGCAGAACTCTGATTAATGTAACTGATAGCATAATCAAAAATTGTCACTTGTTTTCCTCAGGAAACATGAATATTTAATAGACAATTTACATAGTAAATTTTTGTTCGTTTGTGGAATAATTACTGGTCTTGCTAATAAATCTATATCTCCTCCTTTTGCATGCAGAAAGCACTGCCAAAGCCTGTTATTTGCAATTACATTTTGTTAGTATTACCACTTCTTCCACTATGGTTTACAGTTGAAATGGTTAGAAATAATCCAAGAAATTACAAGATGTTAAGGCTTTATACTTCTGTTTTACTTTCCTGATCAGGTTGATCACATGTTGTTAAGCCCTGATCATTGATTTAATATATCATATTATATTATAAAAATTAAATACTTGAAATGATAAGACCCATTGTTTTGAACATTAAGGAATTATCCTTATGTGCTATGTCATATACATGTGCAGTATTAATTTAATATTGTTTTTAGGTTATTAGATAATCATCCTGATTATAGGTATTATTCATGGATGCTTATGGCTGATGGACTCCTTAAACTTGGCTAGTATTTAAAAAATGATGTTTGTTAATAGGGGTCCTTTGGTGAAAACAAAAAGAATTTTGTATTTCATGGAGTAGTTTGAAAAAACAACTATTAGAAATCAGCTTCCACCTAGTGGAATAATTTTCAGCAAAACACCCCCTAATGAATCTCTAAAGCTGAGGCAATTTATAGTAACTAAACTATCATAAGATCATCTATGTGAGGAAAAACCCTGATTTCTTTCATCTTAATTTTTATTATTATTCTTTGCCTTCAAAAATGCAGAGAAGGCTTAAGTCCACATTACCTACTTCTGAAAGTATATGGGCTATCTATTAATCTAAAAAATCATAGTTCCTGGCCATAGTAGTCATTTAATTACAAAATGGCTCACTGCATAAACCCCTGACAGGGGTTTTTCCCTCTGTAGATTTTTAATTTTTCTTTATTTTTAAAGCAAACATTTTCATATAGAAAATCATGTATTTCCATAGATGTTAGGCAATAAATTAGAAGTGCTGTTTTAGCAAACTGCCTGATGGTACATCTTTGCCTGTTTTCCCCTGGTGGCTCTTTTTGTGACTATATTGAAGCTTTGAGACTGAAGAGCCAACTTTAAAGACAAGTATTTTTGGTTTTTAATGATTAGATCATTTTGCTGTATTGTGCCTAGCATTTCTGGACAACTGTATTTAAAATAAGATACCAGTTTTTACAAATAAGTTTATAATTGTATTACTAACCAAATCCTGTTGACAGTTAACTTTCTGTAACTGCTGATGAATCTCCAAAACTGAGGCAATTTGTAACAACTATTAAAAGAGCAACTATTTAGAAAAAGAAAATTCTAATTTCTTTCATCTTAATTTTTTTGCCTTTATAAAATGCAAAGAAGACTTAAGTCCACATTACCTATTCCTGAAAGTATATGACTATTTGTTAAACTAAAATGATTCATAATTCATTATAATTCTAGGTGTAAATATGGGTTGATATTACATATAATATGTTGGTCATAATATATAATACCAACATTTTATTTATAAATCTGTCTTAATCTGGATGTCCCATCTCATATGACTTAGATATGGCTCTCATGTTTATATACTAGAGCTCTCAAAGCTCTTTGGCTTATATATTCAATTTCATCCTAATATCACATTCAGGAAATGTAACAGTTTGGAAAATGTGAGATGAGAAGCTGCTCATTTTTTATTCTGAAATAAGCAGCTTGTTTTTGTTTGTTTTCCCCTCCTGCACTATATAGACTAGTTTGTGCTTCAATTTTCTTTTTTTTTGTTTGTTTGTTTGTTCTCTTTTCCTATATAAATACCTATATATTTTCTTTCAAATCCACATTTTGCCAGCTTTAAAATTGTCATTTAGAAAATTCCACCAGAAGCTGTAGAAATGGAAAATAGATGATGGCAGAGATTTTGGTGGTTTGGTGGAATCATAAGCCCTTGGTATATGAGTGATAGTAGATGGGAAACTCATTCTGTACAGTAGATCAAAAGAATAGTTTTGGAATATAGTTACTAATTATAATTTATGTCTGAAAAAGTAGATGAGAGACAGTTCTTGATGCCTTGAATGATTGAATTACCATTAAACCATCTATATGAATAGTCTTTGAAATAGCCTCTTAAGAAATGTCTTCTGTGAGTAAAGTTATTTTGAAAGAAATTTGCATTACACAAATAATGTGTGATAAATAAAAAACTAATTCTGACTTTGTAAGGAAAGACCTTTTCAAAGATTTATTTCAAGGAGTCAAAAGAGAATATTGCAATAGGGAGTGGGGTCTATTTTAATGGCGAGAATGCCATTAAACAAGATCTACGAGTGTCTCAAGGGTTAGGCAAGAGGCAGTTTTTTAAATCAAGAGTAATAAGGAAGGCTAGAAAGATGAGAATAGGCATACCTCAGAGATATTACTGGTTCAGTTCCAGACCACTGTAATAAAACAATATCACAATAAAAGAAGTCACAGATTTTTTGGTTTCCCGGTGCCTAAACATGGTCACACTCTACTGTAGTCTGTTAAATGTGCTATAGCATTATGTCTAAAATAAACAATGTACATACCTTAAATAAAAATATTAGTGCCCCGGCTGGTGTGACTCAGTTGGTTGGAGCGTCATCCCATAACCAAGAGGTTGTGGGTTCCGTTCCCAGTCAGGGGGCATACGAGAGGCAACCAGTCAGTGCTTATATTGCAGTGATGTTTCTCTCCCTTCCTCTCTCCTTTCCTCCATCTCTAAAACCAATGGAAAAATGTCCTTGGGTGAGGGGAAAAAATTTACTTTAAATATGTTAGTGCTGAAAAATGCTACACATCACCTGAGCCTTCAGAGAGTTGTAATCTTTCTTCTTGTAGACAGTCTTGCCTCAACATTGATGGCTGATCAGGGTGGTGCTTGCTGATAGGGTGTCTGTGGCAGTTTCTTAAAATAAAATAACAAAGATTGCTGGATACATTGACTCTTCCCTTCAATTTCTCTGTAGCATGCAATGCTGTTGATAGCATTTTACCCATAGTAGAATGTTTTTCAAAATCGGAGTCAGTCTTCTTAAACCCTACTATACTGCTTTATCAACTAAGTTTATGTAATGCTCTAAGTTCTTTGTTGTCATTTCAACGGTCTTCACAGCATCTTCAGCAGGAGTAGATTCCATCTCAGGAAACCACTTTCTTTGCTCATCCATGTGAAGCAACTCCTTATCTGTTCAAGTTTCATCGTGAGACCACAGCAGTTCAGTCACATCTTCAGGCTCTACTTCTAATTCAAGTTCTCTTGCTTTGTCCACCACATCTGCAGTTGCTTCCTCCCATGAAATCTTGAACCCCTCAGAGTCATTCATGAGGGTTGAAATTAACTTCTTTCCATCTTCAATCACTATTGATATTTTGACTCTTCCCCTGAATTATAAATGTTCTTAATGGCATCTAGAATGGTGAATTCTTTCCAGGTCTTCAATTTACTCTGCACAGATCCATCAGAGGAATCCCTACCTATGGCAGCAATAGCTTTATGAAATGTATTTCTTAAATAATATGACTTGAACATCAAAATTACTCCTTGATCCATGGGCTTCAAAATGGATGTTAGGTTAGCAGGCATGAAAACAACATTAACCTTGGTGTGTGTCTCCATCAGAGCTCTTGGGTGACCAGGTGCATTGTCAACGAACAGTAATATTTTGAAAGGAAATCTTTTTTTTGAGCAATACTTCTCAACAGTGGGCGTAAAATATTTAGTAAACCATGTTGTAAACAGATGTGCTGTCCATCCAGGCTTTGTTATTCCATTTACAGAGCACAGACAGAGTTGATTTCTTACCGTTCTTAAGGGTCCTAGGATTTTTGGATGGTAAATGAGCATTGCCTTTAACTTAAAGTCACTACCTTCATTATCCCTTAACAAGAGAGTCAGCTTATCCTTTGAAACTTTGAAGCCAGGCACTGACTTCTCCTAGCTATGAAACTCTTGAGTGGCATCTTCTAATATAAGGCTATTTCACCTCCATTGAAATTCTGTTGTTTATTGTGGCTACCTTGATTAACTACGTTAGCTGGATCTTCTGGACAACCTGCTTCAGCTACTCCACCAGCACTTGCTGCCTTACCTTGCACTTTTATGTTATGGAGACAGCTTCTTTCCTTAAATCTCATGAACCGACCTCTGCTAGCTTCCAACTTTTCTTCTGAAGCTTCCTCACCTCTCTCAGCCTTCATAGAAGTGAAGAAAGTTAGCGCCCTGCTCTGGATTAGGCTTTGGTTTAAGGAAATGTTGTGGCAGTAAGGCTGTTTCACTATCTTTTTTTATTATCAATGTTGTTCACTGGAGTGGCACCTTGAATTTTCGTTTGTATTCAAACATGGCTAACTGTTCGGTGCGAGAGGCCTAGCATTCTGCTTGTTCAGCTTTCAACATGCCTTCCTCACTAAGCTTAAGCATTTCTGATTTTTAATTTGAAGTCAGAGACTTGCAGCATTCTTTCCCTTGAACATGTATAAGCCATTGGAGGGTTATTGATTGGCCTAATTTCAATATTGTTGTGTCTTGGGGAATAAGGAGGCCTGAAGAGAGGGAAAGAGATAGGTGAATGGATAGCCCATATAACATTCAGAACACACACAATTTATTAAGTTTGTTGTCATATGTGAATGCAGTTCATGGTGCACTGAAACTATTAAAATAGTAATGTCAAAGATCACTGATCACAGATCACCAAAACAAATAAAATAATGATGAGAAAGTTTGAAATATTGTGAGAATCACCAAAATGTAACACAGACATGAAGTGAGCAAATGCTATTGGAAAAAAATATCTCAATGCAGGGTTGTCACAAACCTTCAATTTGTAAAAAACACAATATCTGAGAAGTGCAACAAAGCAAAACACAATATAATGAGGTATGCCCGTTGGAGGAAGTGGGGAGATCTAGAAGTAGAGAAACTTAACCAAAGTCTGGTTAACAACCATCTTGTTTTGGTTCATCCATGGGAACAGCAGTTTAATCACTTACAAGGCAAAGAATGGGAATGTAGAGGGTCTCTCTGGCTTTTCATAGGTAAACATGGGACAGTGGACATCTATGAGTCTCTTACATTATCTGGGGAAGGCGTTTCCTTGCTGTTAGCTCTTTACTGGCGCACAAAAGGTGTAGGGATTTCTTAGCCTTCATTGTTTCCAGGATTATAGGGCTCTGCCAAAATTTAATATTTTCATATGTGAGGGCTTTGAAAAGTCATTTATATTCAGTATCCAATTATTATATCACTAATTTACACATGACTATTACTGTACCTGGTTTTCTTTGGCAAGAAATAGTTCTTAATGTTAGCAAAATTTTAGCACACTAAGTACCTTTTTAACAAAGTTCATACGCAGTAATATGAAGAGGATACAAAGAAACATAAACGGCAGTCTGCCTCCTTGAAATTTAAAACATTTTTGGGATAGTATTAAAGTTATAGGCTTAAAATGGTAAGCTATATTACCTACCAGTGAATAGAAGTCTAAATCAAGTTGATGGTAAGAAAGGAAAGGGGTGGGGAGAGAACTCACATTTGAGTTTTCAGTCTAGACATATTCCATGTTGGGCACAGGTGCTCCTAGGCCTGCACAAAAACTTCTATGTAATATTAGACATGGATTTTTTTAAGGGAATCAATTTCCAATTTTTTAACTTCTATATATATTCCTTCTAAAGTTGATATGCCCAAGAAAATGCCTGTAGTGGACATAGAGGTCCTCCTTTCTCATATTCCCTTTCACAGTTTTCTCTTCTCACTACACAATAGGGCTTCCTTCCTCTCCCCCATCCCGAATCTTACTGGGATGTGTTGTAAGATGTGTTGCAGTATGTGCGAAATGCTCCAGGATGCCAAACAGAGGGACAGTTTGAAAATTGGCATCATGTTGAGAAAGCGAGTGATTATCAGAGAACAGATAACACATACTCTTTCAAATCAGATTGATTCTTGCTTTGCTTTCAGCAAAATTAATGAAATTTATCAACCTGTTAGCAAATGGATCATTAAAAGTAATTTTTAAGACATTATGCAATTTGTGGCATATAACTCAGAAGTTTGCTTTCGCAGACCTGATCATAATGAGTGAAATAAGCCAGCCAAAAAAGGCTATTTAACCTATGATTCCATTTACTTAAAGTACTAAAACAGTATAAATAATCGATGATGTTTGAAATCAAAATAGTAGTTACCTCTGGGAGGGGAGGCAGTGACTGGGAGGAAGCAACATAGGGGCTTCTGAGATGCTGGCAATATTCTATGTCTTGGTCTGAGTGCTGGTTACATCGGTGACTTCACTGAAAATTCATCAAGCTATACATTTAGGATTTATGTACAAGGAATAGGTATATGTTGTCCCAAGGGAAAGAGAGTAGAACAATTTTTTATTATCAGTTCATGTGGTCAGAGTAAAGATTTGTCTAGACTATCTAGATATTTACATTTTGCCTAGTAGAGGTCTCATTTGTTCATAGAAGCCATTTATGTATTCAGTTTGGGGGGGAGGCTTATTAGATACCTATTCTACACAAAATGCTAAGTATTAGGGTGGGTACAGATAGGGATAAAACATATACCTTTAAATCTTCTAATCCAAACAGAACATCCTCATCCTTGATAATAAATAGTATAGAGGGAGAGCAACTCAGGACATAAATGAAACTTGTTTTGTTATTTTTACTGAATATTTAGGAATAATGACAAAAGTCATTTGGTTCAAAATACATCTAAAGTTACAACATAAGAAGTGTATTTCTGAAAAGCTCTGGAAAGAATACCACTAGTCTATTTGAATTGTCCTTGCATTGTCTGTGGTATTTGCCTTTATCTTGGCTTGCTTTTATGTCCTCCCCATCAATAGGTAGATTTTATCTATTTTGTCTACTCTTAAGAAACAACTGCCAGGAAATTTTAAGACTACTGTTTGAGGAATGGTCTCCAAATTATTCATTTACAGGCTTTCTGAGAAGCTTTGCCAGTTTATCTCTATAACATATACATATTTTTAACACTTCTAATATGTGAATAAAATGTTTACCAAGCTTTTCCTGTATCCCCACTTCAATAATTTGTTCATCCAATGATTTCTTTTCTACTGAGCTTTGGAAACTAACCCTTTACCTTTTTCATATGATTAGCTTCTTCCCTCCTGTCATTTGAAAACATTGGCCCCTTGCACGAGACTAAATGAGGAACAATATTATCCTGTTGTATTCTCATTCTATCCAAGGAGAGTTTGAGATTGTTAAATACTAAGTGGATTATAGCCAAAGTTTTGCAATTATTTTACAGATCCATTAGGAAAATCATGGAAAGAGTTCCAGATCTGTCCTGTGTGATATGACCTTAAGTTGTATAAATATCAGCTTTCCTAGTTGTTAAAAGAAGATAATAATACTGTCCTCACAGAGCTGGTACAAAGATTAAGGATGATATCTATGAAGCACCTGAGCTCATGCTTAGCACATCATAGGTAGGCCATAATTTCCCTATCTACATTAAGACTCATCTTAGATTCATTCTGGAGTTATCTTCATCTTATCCACATCAATCACATCTCTGCAACTTTCATTTATTTATTTCATATTCTTTGTACTTTTTAAAAATAAAGCTAAGTAAAGTAGTTTTTCTAGGTTCTGACAAAAATGTGATATTTTTTCTTCTTCTAATGCTGTTGGACAAAACAAATTTCCAAAATTTTTTTAAGTGGAAAATGTCAAATTGGGCTCATAGAACTTACTGTCTTTTTTTAAAACTCTCTACCTCCAGGGTGGCTGATAGAATAATTTTTTTACTCATAAGTTAGAGATATTTATTAAGGACTGCTGATTTGGGAAGAATGGGTCCTTTTATGTTCTGGCTTAACATATATTTTCTTCTTCTGGCTAATATACTAATTGAAGCCCCTCTTTACTGTATATTTTTATGATTTATATTAGCCTAGTGACATTTACATTTTTTTCTCTTAAAATTTCTCTCAGAATTATTAACTGAAATCATCAAGTGAATTTCCCTCTCCCACTTAGATTTTACATTGTGGCTACTTTGAGTTGGAGCTTTCACTTAAAGTAAATGTTATTAGTTCCTGTTAAAACTTTTATTTTGCTTTAATATACTGTTAATGCTTCAGTAAAGAGGAATTAATAACAGTTTTACCAATGTATATTAAAAAACAATGGAAATTTAACAGGAGATCCTATGAATAATTAATAATTATTAAAACTAAGCCAAGGAAACTGGCACAGTTTCATTTCCACTATGTCTTACTGGTCAGAGAAGTGACAGAACCCACCTGGATTGGAAGGGAAGGGACATAGATCCCACTTCTGAATGGGAGAATTGACAAATTATGGCCATCTTTAATCTGCCACACCAAGCAATTTTTAAACTTGAATTTTGTTGCCTTAATGTTTGAGTGAGGTTGTAGTAGCTGGTGCTACTCTATTCCAAAGCAGTACTAAAATTCTACCATTAGTTCAAATGTCCTCATTAGGTACCAATTCAAGATACAGTTGACAGCAGTGAATAATTTGTCACTGTTAAAAGGAGACTAAAATAAGGACATATTGTGCTCTACAATTAGAAAGGGACTATTTAAAATCTAGTCTGTCACTGTTTATTAAAACTGAATTTTAATATGTTTATACCCAGAAGATAGGAAAATTATTTTCGGCAGGCTGTTTTCTATATAATTTTGATAGTTTTTTAGAAGAATAATATAAGGAAACAGGTAGTGGTTACCTTTTGAACTGTAAAGAGCTTTTCATTTTTAGTAAGAGTTTTGAGTCTGTAAAACAGTTTAGAAAAATATATCATCAGTGAACCAGTGGTGGAGTTGTCACCAAAAGGCTCAAGAGTCCTGGAACATGTCATAAAATTCTCATACAGGGAAATCCTTAGAGCTGAGTGCAAAGCTAGTTTGATTTCATCAGAATAGGCAGGTATAGATTGGTTAACTAAAAAAATTCATGCAATGAAGCATACTTGCTGTTGTTGGTTTTCGAATACATTTTTAAATGTTTGATTCGAAAACAAAGAAATTCTAAAACTAATGCCTCTCTTTCCTTTGGTTCTATATGTGACCAGTTTAATTTCTGTAATTCCAGGCAATCAAAGAATTTGCTGGGTATGTAGAGTGAATATTTTATCACTTTAGATAATCTGGTCACATCAAAGGCCTCATAGAGCCTAGTCAGAACAGCTTGGGGTATTTTTCTGGTTGGGGGTGGTATATCAGTCAGGGTCTGGCAAAGAGACAGTAATCAAACAATAAGTGGAACAGGCAAAGTTTTTTAGTTTTTTAAAGATTTTACTTATTTATATTTTTAGAGAGGGAGAGAAAACACCAAACCTTCAACCGAGGCATGTGCCCTGACCAGGAATTGAACTGGCTGGCTGCCTTTCACTTTATGGAAAGACGTCCAACCAACTGAGCCACACTAGTCAGGGCGGAACAGGCAACGTTTTAATATAAAGAATTATTACTAAAAAAAAATTATTACTAGGAGATTGGAGAACTCTCGCAAAATACAGGAATAGGAGATAGAACACTCCAAGAAGATGGCTGGCCTCCCTCTCAGCAGGGCAAAAATCCGAACCATGTTGGAAAAGGCATGGCTAGGGCTATTTCACTCACAGCAAAGTTCACTGAGACACCATGCTTGCAGTACTTAGAAATCTGCCCTCTGGAGTCCAGGGGGAGCCTTCTTTAGGGAGATGCCTCACCTTTGAACTTGCAGCAAGCTGACCAAGGGGGTGCTGAGGGAAGCTGTTTATAGGAGGCAACCCACCAGTTAGTTGCACTCTTCTTTAAAGCCCACCAGTTAGTTGCTCTCCCAGGGGTCCCAGGAGAAGGTGGTCACAGGAAGAGTGCCCTAAGAGCAACACACTGCTGCAAAGCCACCTGCCCATGGAATGGTGCCACATGCTGCTAGCCACTGGGCACTGCAGATAAACTGCGCATACTGCAGGAGCCTGAGGGAAGAATAGACTGGAACCAGAAGAGCAAACTTTCTTCACCAGTGCCCTCTGCAGACAAAGTACTTTTGTGCCAGCTGGAAAAATATTTAGAGTCCAGCTCCAGTAATACAGGGCAGACAGTGAAGGGTGGATTTGGAGCTGAGAGACAATAGATTGATAACTGGCATGGGGATGGTGTGTCTGACAGTGAATATAGTTTTGATGAGCTATTGTATTAAGCAACCCCATCTCTCATATTTGGCAATCTGTTTATTTTGGGGTTTTTTTTCACCTATTCCTTATTCCTTTAAATGATTAGTAACTAAATATAGGTTATTTCAAAGTAACATGTTTAGTATTGATTTTCATCACTTTAGCAAAATGAAATTTTTAAAATCAAATTCTACCTAAAAAATCATCCACTTAAATGGAATAGACCCATCATTTGGTTTAGAATATTGGATTGGTCCATGTTGCATATTTGTTCCTGTTGATACGTAGATTTCCCACGTTACCTAAATAGATTGTATAGAATATTGAATGTCCAAATGAGTTTTGGTGAAAGCATTATTACTCTGTATGCCAAAGTCAAAGTCAGAATGTTTCTCCGGTGATAAACGAGCTTAAAGTACAGTATGAGGAATAGAGTGTGATCAGATGTATCTCTCCAGTACTGTGCATCATATAAATGCTAACAGACACATTGTGCAGTAGTGCCACTAATTTATCTTATTTTTAATAATATGAATCTTTTATTTTTCTCTTTCCCATTCCCACTTCCAATGCCTCAATCAGACCTTAAGCTTATTGCCCGGGTACTGCAAGAACCTTCTTATTGGTTAATCTCTAGTCCCACACAACCTCTAATTTATTATGCTTACTACTGCCATTTTATCTTCCTTAATTATTAATCATTTTTTACAAATCTTGGGAACATATAATTAAAAATAGTTCTCCCTATTGCCTTAGGATTGAATTGAAATTCTGATGTTTGATTTTCTGGTGTTTGGTGTCTAGGCCCAGATACCAGAAGCCTTATTTCCTCTTCCCCAAATGAACTCTTTGTTAGATTTATTTAACAGACCTTTATTAATTTCTCACTATATCTCAGATATTGAGAAGACAAAAATGGACCTACCCTAAAGGAGGTCACAATGTAGTTAAGAAGGTATACCTGTAAAAGTGATTATTGTTACAGTTTGTGGAAGGCTGAATAATGCTACCCCACTCCCAAAAGATGTTCCTACCCTAAGCCTGGAACTCATGAATATATGTTACCTTACATTCAAAAGATACTTTGAAGATGTGATTAAATCAAGGATCTTGAGATGTGGAGATTATTGTGGAGGAGGCTAGATAAGGTGGGAGAGCCTGTTAGGAAGTTGCAGTGGCCCAATAAGAGATAGGTGTTTGAGTTAACACTTTGGCAGTAGGCCTGAATGGAGAAGAGAGTCTAAACAGAAGAAATAGTAAGGGGGGTTCAATCAATGGGATTTGGTGGTATAGGGCTTAAGGGAAAGGAAAATTCTAGGGAATGGCCACATTTTTGTCTCCTGTGGTGAGTTGGATACCAATGTTACTTATTTTATTCAAGTAGACACTATCAGATGGTAGGTAAGTCAGGGAAAATAAGTGAGTTTTGAACATGTTGACTCTGAGGAACCTTTGCAAGATAAATGTTGATGATCAGTAGGCAATTAGATATTTTAGTCTAAAATAGGGCCAAGATTAGAGCAAAAGAGAAAAGATTTGAGGATCACTTTTGTGTCTAAAAAAAAAGAAAAGATTTGAGAGTCATCATGTAGGTAGCAGATGAAATCCCAGAAATACATGTGATTGCCTAAAGACAAGACATGAAAGGACCACAATGAAAATAAAATACAGTCAAAGTTGGTACCTTGAGGAACACTTTCCTTTAAAGAAAATATGGGCTTGAGAAAGAGGAACTAGGAGAGGGAGTGAGAAGTAGGAAAATTATCATCAGATAATGCTGTCACAGAGGCTGAGAGAGAAGGTTTTCTGTGGTTTCAAATGCTATAAAGAGGCCAAATGAGGCAGTAACTGTGATATTCATGGGATTTGGCAAAATGGAAGTCAGTGGGAATCTTGGCCAGAGCAGGTCCAGTGTTGCAGTGGGGAAAGAAGCCAGATTGTAGTAGGCTGAGGAAGGCATGGGTAGTGAGGAAGTGGAGAAAGTAAACAGTAATTTACAAAAGGCCGGACTGGGAAAAGAGACAGTGGTAGGTGGAGAGGTATGTGGAATAGAAGTGGGGTCTAAGATGGGAGGGATTTCAACATCTTTTTTATGCTGAGGGGAAAGAGCTGTGAGAAAAGAAAAGAATGTACTGATAAAATGAATGAAGTCTTTGATAGGCAGCAGGAGGAGGATGAGTCTAACTCATACATGGGAGGTAGGCTCCTCTCCCACGACACACTATATTCCAGAGTACAGATAGAGCTGGGTCTTGCAGGCAGAAGTAGGAAGTAAAGGATGTCCCTCAGCTGATGGCCTGATTTTTCTTGGTGAAGTAGGAAGCAGAGCCACCCACTGAGAGTAGCAGTGATGGTAGAGAGTAGAGATGAGAGTTTGTAATGGCACTTTAGAGGAATGACAGGTAGATGTGAGGAGAAAGTGCTAGGCTGCTTCAAGGCCCAGATGAGGCTGGATGCAAGAAGCTTGTAGCAGTACTAATTAACATACTGATACAATTTCCCTCAGCAATACTAATTAGCATACAGCTTAAGAGATGAGTATTGTACGGGGAGATTGTACCAGAGTGGGAGGTATTACACGCAGCAGACATGATAGATTAAGGAATCAAGAACTCTAAAAGTAATGGCAAGAAAAAAGACCATGGAGCTGGACAGGGAAGAAAGATTTCAAAGGTAAAACAAAAATGGTCTAGTTGGTCAGTCTAGTCATCAGTGACAATAGCTGTGGTAACCTTACTCTAAAAGGAACTATAGTGCCATACATAAGAACAAGGGACTTAATTTCAGAAAAACTTGGATTCAGATTTGATCTTTGTAAGATACTTGACTTGTAAGCAAACTTGAACTTTTATACATGGTAAATGTTTAAAAATAAAGTAAAATGTCAAGAAATGGGAAGGTACAATATGGCATATCTTTAGAAATGCCATTCTAGCACAAAGAAACAAAATCGAGAATGTGTTTTTATTTTGGGCTAATAGCCAGTTTTGATCACAGCATTTTGCTTCACCACATGGTGTTCTAGGTACTATGGCTGCACAACAAATTACTCCAAAACGTAGTGGCATAAAACAACTATTTAATATGCTCATGAATTCCTGGGGCTCATCAGTTTGGATGCAGCACAGCAGGAATAGAATTTCTCTGTTCCATGATGTCTGGGCCATGAGCTGGAAGACTCACAGGCTAGGCACTGGAATTATCTGCAGGCCTGCTCACTGGCATGCCTGGCAGTTGATGCTAGGTGTTGACTAAGAGACCTTATCTGGGAATCATGACCACACCTCACATGGCCTCTCTATGTTGAGAGGCTCCCTCAGAGCATGGCAGGTGAGTTCCAAGGGTGAGTGTTTAGAGAGGGAGAGAGAGAGAGAACCAAGTTAAAGTCATGTTGTTCTCAATGATCTAGACTCGAGAGAACAGGAAATACACCATGTTTGGATGGAGAATGCCATGGCCCTAGAAGACCGTGCAGTATCAGAAATATTGCTATGCCTCTTCAACAAATGGTGTTGGGAGAGCTGGACAGCTACATGCAAAAAATTGAAAATGGATCATCAGCTGACACCATACACAAAAATAAACTCAAGATGGATGAAAGACTTAAATATAAGTCGCAACACCATAAAAGTCCTAGAGGAGAACATTGGCAGGAATCTCAGATATCCCACGCAGCAATTTTTTCACTGATATATCTCCTAAAGCAAGGGACATAAAGGAAAGAATAAACAAGTGGGACCTCATCAAAATAAGAAGCTTCTGCACGGCGAAAGAAAACATCAGCAAAATGAAAAGGGAGCCAACCGTATGGGAAAATATATTCGCTAATGATACATCAAATAGAGGTTTGATCTCCAAGATATATAAAGAACTCACTCTACTCCACTCCAAGAAGACAAATGATCCAATCAAAAAATGGGCAAAGGACCTGGGCAGACGCTTTTCCAAGGAAGAGATACAGAGGGCCCAGAGGCATTTGAAAGGATGCTCAGCATCACTAGCCATCAGAGAAATGCAGATAAAAACCACCATGAAGTACCACCCCACACCGGTCAGAATGGCCATCATAAACAGATCCACAAACAACAGGTGCTGGCGAGGCTGTGGAGAAAAGGGAACCCTAGGACACTGTTGGTGGGAATGCAGACTGGTACAGCCATTGTGGAAAGCAGTGTGGAATGTCCTCAAAAAGCTGAAAATGGAACTGCCTTTTGATCCAGTGATTTCCCTGCTGGGACTATACCCTAAGAATACCAAAACGCCAATACAAAAGAACCTATGCACCCCAATGTTCATAGCAGCACAATTTACAATAGCCAAGTATTGGAAGCAACCTAAATGTCCATCAGTAGATGAGTGGATAAAAAAGTAATAGTACATATACACAATGGAATACTATGCAGCAGAAAGAAGAAAAGAACCACTAAACTTCGCGACAGCATGGATGGAACTGGAGAGTATTATGCTAAGCGAAATAAGCCAGGGGGCGAAAGACAAATACCATATGATCTCACCTATAAGCGGAACCTAACCAACAAAACAAAGATGCAAGGAAAATAAGACCAGCAACACTGAAAGGAAAAGAAATCAACAGAGACAAGAGGGAAGGAGGGAGGGGGGGCGGGGAAAAGGAAGGGAAGGGGAAAGTCAAGGAACATATAGCAAGGACTCATGGACAAAACCAAAGGGGAAGAGCTGAGGGAGGGAAGAAGGGAGGGGGCAAGGGAAAGTGGTGGGGGGTAGGCAGAGACAAATGTATTTGAAAAAATAAATAAATAAATAAATAATGTATTCCATTATGCCCCTTTGTGGTTATTCTGCCCTCTCCCTGCCTCAGACTGATCTGTTTTCTGTTGCTACTCATTAGTTTTGTGTTCTAGAATTTTCATATAAGTGAAATTATATATTGTGTGCTTTTATGTATGGCTTCTTCTGTTAAGCATAATGATTTTGAGATTCATCCCCATGTCCATTGTATGTAGCAGTAGTTCTTCTTTATTGCTAATATTCCATTGCATAGATATACCATGGTTTGTTAAATCTACTTTTCTGTTAATACAAATATAGATTGTTGTCAATTTGAGGTATGCAATTTGTTCATTTCTTCATACACTTCTATTATTTCTGTCTTTCATATGTTTTGTAACTCTGTGCGTTAGGTGCATATACATTTAATACTTTTATGCCCTCTTGATGAGTTGACCACGTTATTATTATGCACCGACACTTTATCTTTGTTTTTCCTTTATGCAGTGTTTTCTTTCTCTGCCTGCTTTTAAAACTTTATCACTAATTTTACAGTTTATTGATGATGTGCTTTGGTTACTTTTTTTGTATTTTAATCTGCTTAATGTACTTTTTGAGCTTGTAACTGTGAGCTTATAGTTTATATAACATTCGGGAAATTTTTGGACATTAATTCTTCAGGCTTTTTTTCTCTCTCCACCCACCTCTCCTCTTCTTTGGGGGCTCCAATTGCACGCATGTGAGACCCCTTAAGATTGTCCCACGTGCCACTGAGCTTCTGTATTTTAATTTTAGCCTTTTTTCTCTCTTGAAAAATGTGCTTTACATTTCGGAAATTTCTGTTTCTATGTCTTTAGGTTCATTGATTTTTTTTTTCCATGCATTGTCTAATCTTCTGTTTAGTTCATCCAGTGAACTTTTCATTTAAGATAAAGTATTTTTCAGCTAAAAGCTCTTTTTTGTTCTTTTTTTTATTTCTTCTCTTTATTTTCTCATTATGTCCTTCCTTTTAAATCCTTGAGCATATTCCTAAGCTATTTTGAAGTTCCTGCTTTGTAATGGCTTCACATCTGTAATTTATAGGTCTGTTTGTATTGATTAGCTTTCCTTTTGGTTTTGTTTTACAATTTACTCCTTCCTTTATTAGCCCGGATTTAGAGTAGCCTTTACTCTGGGGCTTTATTTAGCCCCAGTACTTAGACATGACCTTTCTAATTTTCTATAGTGTTCAGCTAGGTATCTTTACTCTGACTCATAACTTCACTGTCTCCTTGCTCTCTTTGTCCAGCATCATAGTGTTTCAGCCTATACATGAAGAAATTATATTTTGAAAGATCTCA
This sequence comes from Pteronotus mesoamericanus, assembly GCF_021234165.1. NCBI lineage: Eukaryota > Metazoa > Chordata > Mammalia > Chiroptera > Mormoopidae > Pteronotus > Pteronotus mesoamericanus. The sequence continues at coordinate 8,823,748 of NW_026555072.1, forward strand.
CTCTATTTATTTATTTATTTATTTTAAATTTTAAATTTTTTTTCCATTACCATTTAACCCCCTTATACCCTCCTCCTCCCTATGATCACCACACTGTTTTCCATGTCCACGAGCCCTTTTTCCTTTTTGCTCAACCCCTCTAACCCCTAACGTCCCTCAAAGACCAGTAGTGTACTTTGTGCAGATTTTTGTAGTTTTTTCTGTACCTAGCTCCTTTTTCTCTGGTACTCTGCCCTGAATATTGCATCTCTCCCATCCTTCCTGAACTGTGATCTGTCTCCTCAATTCAGTGACCCTGCCATGCTCTGCATTGTTTCCCCTCCTTGTGCTGGAAACTGGAAAATCCTTCCAGCAAGAAGCCAGACCTAGCATCAGGCCTTTACTTTATTCATTTCCTTTTTCATAGGAATTATAGTCCTTTACTGCTTTTTTGGCCCAGTGACTGAAAATATTTTTTCCATTTTCTTGTTTAGTGGGAAAAGAAAGTTCTGTTCCAATTAAACTTTCATGGTTTGGAGCAGGATTCATTATCTTAGTTTTTATGTGACTTTAAAGAATTCTAACGACTTCATTTTCAGGAAGGGACAGAATGTTACAAAATTTTGTTAAATATAATGATAGAACTTAGCTTGTTTTCACTGATGCTCTGGTTGGAAGACTATTACCCTAGCCCTAGCTCTAGCCCTAGCCCTTCCAATGTGTTAAGAATAGAAAATTGTGAGTTGATATAGAAAAATTGGAGTTTTACAGTGACAAGAATTAATAATACAATAATATACGAATAATAGCTCACATTTATTTAGCATTTTAGTGGCGTGAGATACCTTGCTAAGAAGTGTATTGGTTCTTTTTCCAATCTTATTATACAGGTACCGTATTATGCTCATTTTATAGATGAAGGACTTGAAGTTTACAAGAGGTTAAGTAATTTGTTTATGCTCATGTATCAATCAAGTAAATGGAGGAGTCCAGGTTCAAACTCAGTTCTGTCAGACTCACAAGGCTCTGTTGTTCTTCATTGCCATGCTATGCTGCCTTCAGAAGAAGTAGATGGACAGCTGTGACTATTATGGAATCAGCTTCAGAAGGGGGAGTCTAGGATGCAGTACTTTTGTACCAGTCTTTCTTGGTCACATTTTCACAGCTTTTTACTTCAACAGGTTAAGCCAGGCATCTTTTAAGCAACACTTAAGGGGAGGTTGCAATGGCATCTTCCTTTTGTTTGCACCTGATTGGAAATCTAAAGAGAGGTTGGATGGTTGGAAACCTTGTCATTGGCCATGATTTTTATTGCAACTCTGCATTAAAAGTTTTTTTAAGAATGATAAGGTACCATGAGAGCAGAATTACATGACTGGAAAAGTGGTGGCTACTTTTGTAAAAGCAAAACATTCCGTAGTTTTCTAAGTCCAAAATTATTTCAAAATCAAAAGGTTTTAAAATAAAAAAAGATTTGGTTAAAATAATTCTTTCCATTGTGGTTTAACCACCAACTTGCTATATTGTTAGGTTACTTATTTCATTTTGTTTTTATTTTGGGGTGGTGGGTTTTAAATTTTGATTTAATCTTGCTTTATGTAAAATATTTACATGGTTCCAAAGGCAAACTATAAAAAAAAATAGACGGATTCTTTTTGTTCCTGTTACCTTCCTCCATAAGTAATCATTTTGTTAGCTTTTTGTATAAACATACATACACATATGGTTCCCTCTTGCATAAAAAGTGGCATATTCAACACACTATTTTCCATCTTCTTCTTTACTAAATAATATATATATTCCAGAGTACACTCCATAACAAAATATACAGATTGTTCTTGTTTCTTTATATGCCACTGGATTCACATTCTTCAAAATCATATCTGGTGAACATTTATTGTCTACTATGTATGTTATCTCTCAAGTGTAGTGCATGGCACTTTGGAATAAACAGAGATGTGTAATATATAGTCTTCACCCTCAAGAAACTTACAGAATTTTAAAATACTTTTTAAAATCTATACCTCTTCCAAATATACAGTAGCTGATCCAGCAATACTTATTTGTATTTGTACCCATCTACTTTTAGAAAACGCTGAGTAGAAGGCTTTTTGTCACTTAATTGTTTTATCATTTAATGTCATTTCAGTATTTGTAAGCATCCTAGTGAATGTATCCCAACATATAAAATATTTATATATCTGATCATAAAATGTGTGGCAGAGAAGTATATAATATGAATGTTTGCTCTTTCTAGATATTCCCTATTTATTTCAGTTTCTATAAAGTAATAATATACAACTTAGTTTGGATTACTGTAATTGTACTGTCCTTTTGAAAGCTCAGCACTCCCTTTCTTTCTTGTACTACTATAACCATTTTTTTTTTTGTACCAGGTTTCTATTCTGCCACTTACGTCTCTGCTCTCTTTTCCAATATTCCTTATTTCCTTATTTCTTTTTTTAAGTATATTTTATTTATTATGCTATTACAGTTGTCCCAATTTTCCCCCTTTTCCCTCCTCCAGCTGGTACCCCCCCTTCCCTCTAGCGATCCCCACCATTATTTCATGTCCATGAGTCGTATTTCCTTATTTCTTTAACAGCCCCACCTCCTAAGGTGCTGAACTTTCCCTTGAAGACATTTGCCATGGCCATGTGGGAGTAGCAGCCCAGTCTTTTGAAAGCAGCTCATCTATGGCACTTTGTCTTTGGTCTATGGCAGTGCCTTCTTTGTCTTCCTCTCTCTCCTCACTGTCTTCACTCTATCTCAGGGTCCTGGATTGGGCTTTTTTTTTGGCCTATCTTCCAGTAGTGCCCGAAGCAAATTCATGGTATTGTTTGGCTCCTCACAGCTCTTCTGTCCTGGACCTGTTAACCTAGTTGCTCCTAGACACTGTATTTAACACCCTCTTTCCCTTACCCCTCCCCTTTCCCCACCTGCCCTCTCAGTTTCCTAATCTTTTTTTCACCCACTGTATGTTACTTCACTTCAGAGTATGTTTTTATGCTTCCTCATACATTGGAGGTTGCAGCAAGGTTAAATGGCTGAAAGCAGTGAAGAAACATGTTTCAAGTAGTTTCATTTGATTTCATTACGTAAATGTAGATTTAGTAATCTGGCACCTACCACAGTGACTAAAAGATTTCCTACAGTGAAGGTTTCTGAGAAAATAAATACTATGCAAGAAGTAGCCTCACAAATACCTTTTTTAATTCAGAAAATTGATTCCATGCTCACAAAGTCAGCATTTTCTCTCAGCAGGCATCACAACTAATGACATTAATGAGACCCATGCCATATTTTTTTTAAAAAAGGAGAAGAGAATAAAAATGGGCAAAATGGAGAATTTTAAAAGGGAGTTATTTCCAGTGGTCTGTTTGAACATTGTAATTACCAAGAAATAAAACAAAAGAAAACAGTTTTTTGTGGTTTTTAGTACTCCATTACCAATGGATCAAACAACATGTAAGTTGGGATAGTCTAAAATAAGTGCTTATGTTACAGTAGGAAAGTCATCAGCCTACAGGACAAAGCCTCGTATTAAGTTCATAGTATCCAAAACCTTATCGTAGAATGTCTTACCACAGATTAGACAATACTTTTTAAGTTTTTATTTTAACAAAAGGTTTTTTTCTTTTAATATTATAGGGAAGGCAGACACTAAATTGCTTAATAAAGTTTAAACAGTAAATGGAATGGCTCAAAATTGCTTCCTTTTGTTGGTGGTGATATGCTTTTGCAGCCCCAGCACATCACATTAGCTTTGTTATCCTTGTAGGGAGCTTTATAATCTGTAATATATAAAATAACAGTTCCTGAAAAAAGGGAAGGGTCATGAGTGGTGTTGAGTTTCTTACAAAGCTAGGTTATCAGTGATTCCTCGTATCTCCTTAGTAGTTATAGTTAGAAAGATGGACTTTCTAATAACACTCGTTCACATCTGTGCTCTCTGTTTTGTCTTCTATGTCTTACGGCTTTTTAGTTCTGTTGCTTTTTACATGTGTGTATCTCAGTGTACATAGATATAAATATTCAGCAAATGGTGGGTTGACACTTGCCTAAGAATATGTTTGCACCTAGCTTCAACAATTCTAAAGTTCAGTACGTCATAAAGAATTGGTATAAGAGTGTGACCAATTGAATCTTTTTCCCAAGTCACTTGAAAATCACTGTTATAATGTTTTAAATACATGGATCATTTATGCCCTGTAAATTGGAGTAAATCTTGGAGCCCAAGAAATGGGTTAGGGCACAATGAAAAGAATATGCCATATACTTTATAAATGAAAATTCTAAAAATATAACTATATATTTACTTTCCATCTTTAACATACTTGTATTTTTTTTTCTAGTGGCTGTTATAGCAAACAGCACTTTCTCCTTGCAGTAAAGTTTTTGTTTTGTTTAGTTTTTCAATTTGTAAATGTTCAAAACCTCCCCTATCTTGACTTACTTATGTCTTCCCTTTTTTCAGTACTTATAAATGTATAATTTTTGATAGATTTTTGATAGATTTAAATATTAAGTTTTATTCTTGTTATTTATATACTTGAGTTTTGCTTTTGTCTAAGTAATATAAGCACATAGATTTTAAATGTTAAATCATATTACCTCTAATAACAACAAAAGGCAGTTTCTCTCCTAATTCATTCCAACCCTAACAGTCTATTATCTGAGGCAACTGCTTCAACCATTTTTTGCTGTTTCATTTGTAACTAACAACATACGCTTATTTTACTATTTCTTGATTTTATGGCCTTACATATTAACAGTTATTGTCATACTGCTTTAGAAGATGTGGTAGCTCTCTTATGTTGCTACCTGTTCCTCTTCACTTTCCCTCCCCCATTTTTATAATATTATTTATATTTGAGTCATTAGTGTAATGACTCAAATATTTCTTGTGTAACTTATTGTTATACCTGGAGTAAATAATTGACTTATTTTTAGATTACATCATTTTTTGTGTATTATAGCTAATTCATCCCCATACTGTTTCACTGAACTATATAACTACTCTCAGTACATTCAACCCCACTGGATAATTTATCACGTCTTTTTTGTCTTGGCAACAGAGCCCTTCATCTATCTGTTTCATTCTAAATTGGTTGCTGTCTTGTTCTTTTGGACTATCATCATGGGGTAGTCCAAAAGACTATTTCCATCTGTGCTGGATTCCCTGTTTCCTAGATTTCCTAGAATTGGGTTCATATTATACTCACCAGCTCTGTGGCTTGGACAAGTCACGTAACCTGTGTGTGCCTAAGCTGCTTCATCTAAAAAATAGGGCATAATAATTTTACATACCTCTAGAGTTATTGAGAAGATTGAGTAACATAAATAAAGCACTAAGAACAGTGCCAGGCCCTTTTTCTTTTTATCCGAAAACCTTAATGATATTCTTTTTATCCCAGCACCATGAAATTGCACAATACTATTCTTTAGTGTGAGCCTTTTTAAAAAGTCATTATGCTGGGTTCTTGAAAATCTTTAAATCTGCAAACTCATTATTCTGTAGTTCAGAGAAAAATTTTTTGTATTATTTCTTAGACAAGTTCCTTCCCTCCAGGTTCTCTGTTCTTTCTAGAGTTGTTGTTAGTCAGAAAATATCAGGGTTCACAGGATTGATGTTTATTTCTCACCTTTTCTTCCCTGTTTCCATTTCTGCCTCTTTATTCCACTCTAAGATATTTTCTCAGCTTGATTTCCAAACCCTTCTATTTGAATATCCTGTTTTGGCTCTCGTTTTTCATTTTCAAGAGTTTTATTCCCCCCCCGAATGTTTCTCTTTTACATTATTAGTATTATTTAGTTTCCTGTTCTTATTTCCTGGGTTTTATATCATTCTTCTCTATCTGAAAAAAGTATATTTTTTGAAATTTTTTTTGCCTTGTTTATGCAAGAAATGGTTTCCTCAGAATTTTTTTTCCTATTTCTTTGTTTTACTCTCTCTTCTTTTTAGAGGCTTTCCTCAAATATCTGGTGATCCTTCGTTGTTCTTTTATTTTTAAGAGGGAAGTATTAAGTAGTTGCCTGGAAACTTCATACATAGGTAACTTAATTATATGTGATCTGACGAGGACTGGACCATTTTTCAAGAGCCCATGGATATCAGTACCTGTAGGTCTTTTGTTCTTAAGCAGGTCAGTTTGACAGAGAACAATCTTCCTATCTTATACCTTGGGCTAGGGGAGTGTGTATTGAGAGGGCAGGGATGGTGATACACAGGTCTAAGCCTGATTACAGTGGTTCCAGATGCCTACCTCAGGGAAGGAAGCTGAGGGTCTTTATTTTTAGCACCCATATTTAACGCATGAACTTAATGGTTAATCATTCTAGGTACAACACCCTCATTTTGACCTGAGCTATGAATCTGGTGGCCAAAGTATCCAAAAAGTGTGGGGAGAGATAATTTGCTTGAGCAAAGATATCTAGGGTCAGAATGTGTCTGTAAAGGTTTAGCCAGTCCTCCTGTTTACTCCACCATGCACCCCTGACTTCAAAGTTACCTGGTGCTTCCTTTTCCTAAACCTTTGTTGGGAACATTTTGGTAAGGCACATCAATTTGTTTCTTACTGGCTTACCTTGTTGCAAGCCTAGTGTGTGTTAGTTCAGATTCTACAAAAAGCAGATGCCAAAAGATGAGATGTGCAAGAAATTTATTGGGACACTACCTGTGAGTGAAAATGAAAGGGAAGGGAACCTGGGGAGGCTGGGAGAGCCATCACAGGTTACGCAGGTCTAACTCCTTTTGAGGAGAAAGGGTAGGAAGAATCTGAGACTAAGGTGCAGATCCAAGAAAGTTTGGATGAGGACTATTCTAAGTCCTTGAGCCAGTGCTGGCCATGACAGTCCCACATCTCATAGAAATGAGCCTGCCTTAGTATTCCTGCTGCCGAGAGTAGCCTGTAGGAAGTTTGGTGCTGGCAGGAACACAGTAAAGAATTATAGTGCTGCACCTGGGATTGTCAGCCAGTTGCAGACCCTGCAGTTAGAGATTGAGAGACGCATCTTCTTAATGGCTGCCACATTTGGATTTTAACTTTCTCTGATCTGCTGTTTTCATTTACTTTTTACCATCCAGACAAAATTTTGTTTACCTATCTAGTGTGCTGCTGCCTCTTCTCTCATTCTCTATATTTGTGAATCCATACCTTTTTAATGCCTTTACTGAAATATTAATTGGGCTTCAAGGAGTAGCAGGAAAAAAAATACATGCAATTTAGACCACCACATTTACATGGAACTACTGGTTTACTTATTCATACAGTTAAATTATGATTCCCTAAATTATTATATGCATTATATATTTATTATAGTATATGAATCTCTAGTTACCCTCTCCTACAATATAACCTTCTCTGGTCACATAGTGATTACCATTTGGAACTTTATGGGAGCAGCAAGAGTTAAGGATAAAGACATAAGCAGGAGCCAGTTCGCTGTGGTTCTGATTCTTCATTATGAAGAATAATTGTTGGAGAGGAGAGTAAAGGTATTGCTTATTTAAAGCACTGATTGATCTTAGAGCACCTTCCTAAGCGAGTCCAATCTAGTAGGTATGGGGTCTGGGCCAGAGACCTTTTTAAGAAAATAAATACAGTACTGATTCTGAAAAGGTCCAGATGGACCAATAAGCTATGTCTAAGGGGAATAGGGTTTGAGGTTGGGATAGGGGGAACTGTAGTCAGACATGATTGAATTTTCATTTTAGAAAGAATTCCGTTGTCATAGGAGGATGAGATAGGGCTTCTGCAGTAACATAAACAAGATAAATGATGCCCTCCACTAACTCCTAAGTGGCAACTGGGATGGACAAAGGGAAACAGATTCATGAAGTCTTAAAGAATAGACTTGGGTAAGCTGGTTAGTACAATATTTGAATATCTTCTCCATGGGAGGTATGCCTATTTCCCCTCATTTATTTGTGTAATTTTTATATCAGTATTTTTTCAGCTCTTTTTTCTCTCTCCTCTCCTTATGGCATTCCCATTATGCATATGTTAATGTGCCAATGGTGACCCACATTACTCCAAGGCTCTGTTCATGGTTTCTTTATTCTTTTTTCCACTATGTTATTCAGATTTCATAATCTCTATCAATACATTTTCAAGTATGCTGATTCTGCCAGCTCAAATCTACTTTTGAGCCTTCTAGTAAATTTTTCATTTTGATTATTGTATTTAAACTACAGAATATACATTTAGTTCTTTTTTATAATTTCTGTCTCTTTACTGACATTCTCTATTTGACAAGACATTATATCACACCTTCCTAATTTAATACCTTAAACATGAATTTTCTTTGTTCTATTAAGATACTTATAATAGCTGCTTTTAAGTCTTTTCTGCTAAGTCCAACATCTGGGCCCACCCAAGCAGTTTTTATTTTCTGCTTTTTATTCTAAACCAAATAAGGGTCACACTTTCTGGGTTTTGTTGGTTTTTTTTTTGTTATAGCAGCTCTGGATACTGATACCCTTCCCACACTCCAGGGTTTGTTATTCTTCTTTGCTTATTTATTTGTTCAGTGATTCTGTGGATTAATTCAGTGCAACCTCTGATGTCCCTATCCAGAGGTAGCAGCCTTGGGCATGAGCACAAACTCCCTGACCACCAGGAATGACTGTGGCTTTAACTGGCCTCTCTTTGACTGTCTCTTCCCTTGGTCTTCCATTAAGATGATCTACCTGTATTGGTATCACAGTGTGCTAATTGCTTGCTGATTTCTCTACTGTTTTTGATAATGCCCTGTGGTATAATTTGTACCATAGTCTGATACAATTAAAGTTGAGCCCCTTATCAGGGGCAGGGTTTGCTAGTCTGTGATGTTTGCTATACCCTCCCCAGAGCAGAATCTCTACACTATGAAGCAAAACTAGGGAGAAAGGAGAATTCACTCTCCACTGGGTATTTCACCCAGATCCTCCCTATGGAGCAGGACTTTGAATTTAGGAGGGGGCAGGAGTTATGAACTGGTGCCCCATTCTGGCTGCTACTACCAATCAATATGGATTTTTCACTCCCATGGTCAGGGAAGATGACATCTGCCAGTGTCCACCAGGTGCTAAATGTACTTGGGCTAATTTTACTGCCTAGGAAGTTGAAGGAGATGGGAGCCGCCACTCAGCAACAGAGCTGTATGGGAAAGGGGGAAGGGACTACACTCTTGACCAGCTGCCCCACCTGAATAGTCTGTGTTTAGCTCGAGTTGAGGCAGTGGAATGGGTGCTACCCGTGTTCCCCACCTGCAAAATTGACCCTAAATAGCTCTTTCACCTCAAGGAGCTGATATGCCACTCAGCTGCTGGGCCTCTTAGAACAGCCCCTCTTCAAGATAGAGAGCTGTGGGGACACAGATGCAGTCCCTATCCTGTATGCACAGCCTCCCATTGTTCTTACTGTAGATTTTATTGAATAAGGGCTTCTTAATTTAATGTAAGCCCTTTGATCAGTCTACAGAGACTTTGAATGATTGTTAATTTTGACAAGCTAAATGTATGTATGGGTGGGGTGGGAGAGGTTTCCCTGAGCTCACACAGTCATTTCAGAAGTTCTGCCTCGTAATGGTATTTTTAATAATTCTGTATCTTATAGCAAACCAGTTTTTCAAAAATAAAATCAGGTGACTTGAAAGGACTAAACTAAAATTTTTTAAAAGTTACTATGATTTCATTACTGAAGTTTTCTCTGATTGAATTTAATCACAACTTTATATTTCAGTTTTTAGAAATAATACAAAGAAATAGCTTACCTATAAAGTTCATCTTCCGAATTTAGTAGTTGAAGACTAAGAAGCCATATAGCAGAGTGTTGAAAGCATAGGTAGTTGGGCCAGACTGCCTGAGTTCAAATCCTCATTTTGCAGTTAATTAGTTCTGTGGCTGAGTTCCTTAACTGCTCTCTGCCTCAGCTTCCTCATATGTAAAATGAGTATCATCTGACTTTGAGTGTTGTAGTGAAGGTTGAATGAGTGGACACATTTAAAATAGAGCTTGACTCATAGTAAGTACTCAGAAAATGCTAGCTTATTCTGTTGTTAGACATGACAAAGGCAAATAATCATATCATCTGTGTTTTATATTATCAAGACCAGTAATATTATTGTCTGTGGTCAGAGATTTTGGTGATATGATTCGTTTAACTAGCTATATGATCTTTAGTGTCCTCTAGTGGAAGTAAATTAGATGTGCTCTTTTCATAAACCTGCTTCTTTTGGCATTGTGATCATTTGACCTTATAAAAGTATTCGTGAATAATTAACCAATGACAAGATCCACATATCTAAAGAGATTTAAGAAATATTTTAGATTTATATGAGATTTTAAATCTTAATTATGTTATTTATGATATTAAATAATATAGTGCATATTCTACGCAGTGACATAGAAATGTTAGTCATATACTGCTTTCGTTTAAAACTAGTGCATTCAGTAATGGGAGTATCTTGAAGTTTTTTAAGTCATGTTAATGCACTACAGTATAACGTCAACACCCAATTATCTGCAAGTAGGTAGATAATCTGCAATTGTTTTGCCATTCTCTGAAAATTTTTTAATCAGTGTAGACATAGATTGCCTCAAATAGAGTCCTTCCAATAAGGTGTGGGTTAACAGAAAGATTGCTAGATGGGAATCAGAGACCTGGATTTATTTTCTAGTTGTGCTGTGAACTAGCTGTATGACTTTGGGCATATCTCTTGCTTTCCTATGGCCTCATTTCCCTTATGAGTAAAATGTGACGATAGAGAGGAGTGTGTGGCAATGGCTCCATTACTGTCCTTCCCATTTCCAGTACTCTAGTTAGTGATAAATATACTTTGATATGAGGGAAAAAATATAATAGACATTGGTCAAATGAGTTCTGGGTGTTTGGTGCTGCCTTCAACAGAGTGGGCAGAAATGTAAATTATCAGCAGTCTTACAGTTTGGTAATTGCTGAGATATGGAGACCTGCATAGGGAACGTTGTTAGATCACAGCAGGGTAGGCCTGCCTCAACTAGGGGAGAATGTTAAGTAGAACTTTGAGGCAAAGTGTGAGTGTGATTTTGATGAATGAGTTAGGAATTTAGCAGCAGAGAAGGAAGGACACGGAGGCAGCAGCATAAAGGAGCATAGGGAGCATGGGGGGTGGTGCAGAAACTGCAGGTCGTTCAGGATGGTAGCAGACAGGATGGTGGAAGGAGCTGGAAAGGAATGTAGTATGTGTGGCACACAAATAAAAGAAAAATACAGTAAACCTAAACTACTTGACTAAGAAGCGAGAAAACTAGGTTCTGTTTCATTTATGTTTCCAAACAGCTGTGTGATCACCAGTTACTTGACTTAAAATGACAGTTTTGGAAGTCTTTCAAAGCCAAGCTGAGGGATTATATATCATAGTGTATGGAATGAAGAACACAAAAGTTTTGGGAGTAATATGGTAACATCTATTTTAGAGAAAACACTATGATGACAATTTAATAAGTAGAATGAAAATGAAGTGGAAGCAAAGATTCCCACCAAAAGTCTTCGCTGTGATTGGACAAGAATCCATGAGGGCTGAAACCTAGGTTAAGAGCAGTAAGGGGCAGATTGTTTTGACGAGTGTTGCAGAAATAGAATTCAACAGGTTTAGGCAACTTCATATAGGAAGTGGAAGAGAAGTAGTAGTTGGTCTGAGGATGATTCCAAGGGCCGTCCAGAAGAGTGATGATCCTGGTGGTCAGTAGGCCACACCCACGCAGCTGTGTGGGTTCTATTTTACCTTTTTACCTAATGTCCTTTTTATTATTAAGCACTTCAACTGCACCTGATTTTCACTTTTTTTCCAAATAATTCCATGTCAACTTCAGATTCAGTTCTTCGTGAGCTGTATTACATGATTTCCCCAAGAATTGTAGGTGAAAAACGGTAAGTTAGAAGTAGGTTTAGAACTATATAGCAGTGTAGTTTAATAATTGAATGTTCACACTGACAACTTCTTGTCATCAAACTTGGTTTGACTGACATTTGGTAAAGGTAGGAAAAATTTATTTCCACCAAAAATGGTCAGAGGGCAAGGAAACAAAACTTGTGCTCATGCTCTGTGTCAAGCACTTTCATCTACTTTATTAATCATCCAGGGCTAACTACAACCTGGTGTGGGAGCTATTCTCTTACTCTTTCCATTTTATAGATGAGGGAACTGGTGTTCTAAGATTATACAGCTGCTAAGTGATAAAGAAGAGATTTAAATACGGTCCTTTTGACTACAAGTCTATTGCTCTAGCTATTATATTCTAAGTGCATCCCTGCAGAAGAGTGTAGAATCTGAAAGGATAAGTGCAACATCTGTGGAAATAGGGTGTCTTGGGCCCAGGACAGGTTGACAAGACACAGAACTTTCAGTGCTACAACTGGAAGGTACCCTAAGTTGGTACCCTTTCTAGAAAAGTCACTTAAATAAAATAAATCCTTACCTAGAATTAGCTAAATAAGTTATTGTCTTTGTTTCCCATAATGTTGCAACATGAATTAGACCTTTTATTACTCCTCAGTGACTTAAGATTCTTAAGTGAAGATGGGTTAAGGCCCTGTCTGACTTCCTTCTGCTTCTTTTCACTGGCTCTGAACATCTGGCCTTGCTGGGATTGCACGCACCTCTGTGTGGATCAGATGCTAGAAGCCTCTGCTTCTATCTCAAACGAAAATTTTCATTTTACCCACTCCAAGTTTGATGAAATGGCAAAAGAGCTATTGAGAAATAAATTAAGAAAGAAGGCAGGTTGATTAGGAATGTAAATTCTGCCCTGGCTAGTGTGGCTCAGTGGATTGAGTGCTGGCCTGCAAACCAAAGGGTTGCCGGTTCAATTCCCAGTCAGTGCACATGACTGGGCTCCGGGCCGGATCCTCAGTGGGGGGCGCACAAGAGGGAACCACACATTGATGTTTCCCTCTTTCTCTCTCCTTCTCCTCTCTCTAGAAATGAATAAATTTTTAAAATTTTTTAAAAAGAAAAGAAATGTAAATTCTTTATGACTAAGGAAATAGACTTTCTGACATTCACCCTACAACAAACAGGGAAAACTCTTAGGATAAATGTAAAATACATTTTATGTGTATAAACATACTCTAGTAAGTAACAAATTTATATTGTTTTGATATAAAAATGGGAAACAGGATATTGGGCCACATGAAATGTCCCCAAGGGAACTTTTTGTAATTTTACAAAAAAGAAAAACACACTTGATAGTGGTTGCATGCATTTCATACAGTAAAGTGCTAGGTTTGGGGCAGAGATTAAATGATATGGGGATTTACTTATAGGGTTTTTTTGGTTTGTTTGTTTTGTTTTGTTTTTATTGTTTTTTTTTTTTTTTGTCTAACTAATAGTTATCCTCAAAATGTGCCTGTTATTAGAATATACAAGGAGGCACTATTTTTTTCTGGCTTCCTTGTTTCATCCGTGCTCTTGTGGCCTCATGGAGATGGATTGTATGATTATCTGCCATGATGTTAATCCTTGGACATCATTATCTAGATCAGTCTCTTTTGTACTTCCCTTAAATTTTATTGTAAAATCTTTTGGAGGAGAGCATCTATCACTTTTACAGATTTATAAAAATGGTTTCTGAGCCCAAATAAGTTAAAAATTACTGATCTAGATAATTGCCATGTTTTCAGGTACTTAAATATGCTGCTTCTTGGTTTTATAAAAAAAATTAAAGGAAAACAGTTCATTCTAAGTGTGAAGTTGTATATTATTTACTTAAAATTTTACTGAAACAAGGAGAAATATGGCCTTTTCAGAATTCCCTGTTTCTCTTAGTCCAGAGTTTCACTGTGTACAAAAACTATCCTCTCTGCCACTCTCAACTAGTATCAGTGATTCTACATTGGAATGAGAAAAAAATTCTATTACTACTCCTTGAAGCTTCCTGATCAGTTTTTTAATTTAAGATTACGAGGCAAGCTATTTAAATTTCACATTGCTGTTAGCCATTTGCAGCTATCCATATAAATCAAGATTTTGGCAGTAGACCAACAAAATAAAATACAGAGATAATATGGTGGTTGAGGCATGAGTCTACAGGGTTAACCATAATCCCTGATTTCATGTTGTTATTTATCAAAACAGTTAGCTTATTATTTTTATTGATTCTTTTCAAAATGTGTCAAACATTGGTACTTACCTTTTACTATAAATTTTATTTTTGCATTTTCTGTGAGATTTGTTGACAAAAAAGATTCTACTACTGGATGGTGAAATCCATATTATATTTTTAAACTTTGATAATTATTTCACTATGCCACAGAGAATCATGGCCTCAGTCTTTAATTTATTTATATCTTAAAATAGACTACAAATAGCTTTATGGGGAGACTTTTGGTCCTACTGGTAGTATCTCCTGGGCTGGCCCCATTATGGAGGAAAGAGATGTAGGGGGGAAGTGGATAGTAGGGAAGCTTATCCTGCCAGGTATCCTTGTTGAACTCCTTGGCTGTCAGTAAATAAATATAAGTAAATATATTTATAAGTAAAATATAAATATAGTAGCATAATAAGGAAAGTGTAAAATAGAGATATGTGAATAACATTTTTGACTTAGACATATTAGTTGAATTCCTATCTTATTGCATGAATTTTCTTTGTAAGCTTTTTTGATGTCATTTTTTTATTTTTTTAATTTATAAATCATGTTTATTCTATTACAGTTGTCTCAATTTTTACTCCTTTACCCTCCTCCACCCATCCCACCCAACCCCTAACCCCCACTCCCACAGTCAATTCCCACTCTGTTGTCCATGTCCATGGGTCATTCATACATTTTCTTTGTCTAGTCCCTTCCCCTTCTTTCCACCATTGTCCTCTTTCCCCATCTCCTCTGGTCACTTTCAGTCTGCTCCATGTTTCCATGCCTGTGGTTTATTTTGTTCATTAGTTTTTTTTGTTGAATAGAGTCCACTTATAGGTGAGATCATATGGTATTTGTTCTTCATCAGCCGGCTTATTTCACTTAGCTTAATATTCTCCAGTTCCATTCATGTTGTCGCAAAAGATAGGAGTTCCATCTCTCTCTCTCTCTTTCTTTCTTTCTTTCTTAAATGCAAATTGATTTTATTTATTTTTTTAGGTGTCAATGTTAATTATAAAATATTAAAAAATTTAAAACATAAAGTTTCAGCAATCCAACATGACATCAGCACAGAAATAATCAGGTAGATCAATGAAATATAATGAGTATTCTAGAGACAAACATATATATCTAATATATGATTAAGTTGATATTTCAAATCAATGGGTAAAATAAGGCTTATTCCACAAATAAGGTGCATGGACCACTATTACTTGAAATAAAACAAATACAGAGCCCTATTTCACACATTATACAAGAAATACTCAGGTGAGTTAAAAATCAATATGTAGAATCTGAGGAGTTTTAGAAGAAAATAGAACTAATATTTCTCATGACCTGAAGTAAAATATTCAAGCCCAGAAGCTATAAAGTAAATATTGACAATATGACTATATTAAACATTTAACTGTATAATAATATACATATAAAAAAGTTAAAGGACAAGGAATAGAATAGAAAAGTATTTGCATCACATCAAAAACATGTTTAATAGGTTTTTGGGGGTTTTTTGTTTGTTTTTTCTTTTTAGGGAAACAAGTTCTGCAAATCTTTAATCAATAGATAGATAAGAATACCAAAAAGTCATTAAAAGCTTTTTTTTTAAATAATAGAAATAGGCAAAAAATATACTAAAACAGGTTTAGTTTCACAAATACTAAAGAAACAATTAAAATAACATTGTCATAATCAGATTAATGAATATTAATATATATTGGTCATATCCAGTATTGGCAACTCTGAAAGGAACTGGGTATTCATAGAAACTTTTTCTTCATCTTAAAGCAGTCCCTTTAGCATATTTTGCAGTGCTCGTTTAGTGGAGGTGTAGTCTTTTAGGCTTCTTTTGTCTGGGAAACTCCTTATTTCATCTTCCGTTTTAATTGAGAGCCTTGATGGGTAGAGCAGTCTTGGTTGCAGGCCTTTGCTTTTCAATACTTGGAATATTTCTTGCCAGTCCCTTCCGATTGCAGGGTTTCTCTTGAGAAGTCAGATGCTAGCCGTGTTGGGGCGCCCTTACATGTTACTAACTCTTTCTCCTTTGCTGGCTTTAGGATTCTCTGTTTGTCTTTGATATTTGCCATTTTAATGATGATTTCTCTTGGAGTGGGCCTCATTGGGTTCCCCTTGAATGGGACCTTCTGTGCTTCCTGGACTTGTGTAACTTGTTCTCTCCTCCAATGAGGGAAGTTTTTCATAATGACTTTTCAAACAGGTACTCTATCCCTTCCTCATCCTCTTCTTGTGGTATCCCTTTTATATGGATATTATTACATTTCAGGTTGTCCTGCATTTCCCTCAATGCCTCTTCATTCTTTTTGAGTCTTTTTTCATATTCTTGCTCTTTCTAGGAGCTATTTTGTACCTTGTCCTCCAGCTCACTGATTCGATCCTCAGCTTCATCTAGCCTTCTTTTGATTCCTTCTACTGTGTTCTTCAATTCAGAAATTGTGTTCTTCAATTCAGAAATTGTATTCTTCATTTCCTCTTGCTCTTATTGATAGTTTCTATGTCCTTTATCATGTTGATATAGTTTGCAGTTAGTTACTCATTGTTTCCCTGTAGTTTTTGGTAATTCTCTCTGAGCTCACTGAGCTCATTGAGTTTCCTTAGAACCATTGTTTGGAACTCAATATCTGATAGTTTACTTGCCTCTATTTCATTTAGTTCTCTTTGTGGGGATTCTTCCTTTCCCTTCGAGTGGGGCATATTTCTTTGTCTTCCCATTATATGTGAGACTCTTCTCTTTTCTCTTTTTCTTTTTCGAGACTCTTCTCTTTTGCTCCTCTTTCTTAAGTTGCTCTGTCTTGATCTTTTGACTTCGTGGTGTGAACTTCTGTGGTTGGAGACCGCTGTTTTTACTGTCTGCATCTGTCTCTGATGATGTCATATGTTTACCCTGTCTGACCTTAGGCAGTCTGTTCAAGGCTTCCAGGAATCTACTGTCTGTGTCTGTCTCCTTCAGCTGTTCATGCAATCACTCTGTACTCAGCAGGCCACCTTAGACAGCTCAGGGCGGGGCGGAGTCCCTCCTGGGGGCGGGGCTATTGGGTCCATTCACACTGCTCCCTTATTGGGGAGGAGTCTGCACTGGGATCCTGCTGGCTGCTCTCTGCCTTCTCTCCCCAAAGCCTCCATCCCCAGTCTCTCCTCAAGTGTCGCCAGACATCTCTGGGCCCCGTTTAGCCAGGGATCTCCTGTCTGTGGCTGCCACTCTGCACAGAGCAGCAGCTTAGACGGCACAGGGCGGGATGGAATCCCACCTGGGGGCAGGGCTATTGGGTCCTTGGACGCTTGCTGCTCAGGGAGTGGTCTCTGCCTAAGCAAGATGACTGCTGCCGCATGGGGGATGAGTCAACAACGAGATCCAGCTGGCTACTCTCTCAGTTTTCTCCCCAAAACCTCCATTCCCAGTCTCTCCTCACATGTCTCTAGCCCACTCTGACCCTGCTTTTGCCGGAGACCAGGGTAAGTGACTACAAATAAAAATGTATGCGTTGGCCCTTTAAACAGTTCTTTGTGTCATCATCCGCCTGTCTGTGGCAGAGAGCAACCCTGCCGCTTTTCGCAGCTGGCTGTTTTCTGTGTACGTTTTGGCCTCTGGTGCTGTGGGCTAGAGATCCCCATTTTTGGTTTAGACCCCACTCTTCTCAGGGGGATCCAACTGGCCATTTCAACATTCTTCTGGTGCTGCTGCGCATGGGTGCCCCGCCCTCCTTGAGTCTGTACCGCACTCCTTACCAGTTAGATTGCGCTAAAGCCAATTCTTCTGTCTCCAAGGTTATAAAGGTCCTCTCTCGCTTGTTCAGTTGTTTATTCCAGGTGATTTCTCCACAATTTATTTGTAATTCCAGGTTGGTCCTGGGAGGAGGGCAGCGTGTCTTCCACTGACTCCTCCACCATCTTGATTCTCTCTGTAAGCTTTATTGAATAAAAATTTATACAAGTCAGTAAATTTTAACATGCACCCACACACATATTCTCTCTTATGCCACAAAATTCCTTCATGCCTCTAACATGTTTATTCTTAAGATTTTAATATTGAAAAGTAATTGAGGTATATATTAGTAGTTCTGTAATTTTCTTTTACAAAGTTGGGGTACCATTTTGAAGTAGGTGTCTGATTTTTTTGTAATAGTAAACTGCTCCATCTTTTTCCCCTTTTTTTGTAAAGCATTTTTTCTCAAATAAATTTTTATTGTATTTTTCCCATTACCATTTATTCCCCTCATACTCCTCTCCCCACACAATCACCACATTGTTGTCCATGTCCGGGAGTTCTTTTCCTTTTTGCTCAATCCCTCCACGCCCTGCTCTGCCCCACCCGCTTAGCTGTCATCCTGCCCTCTATCTGTGTGTCTATATCTATTTATCGTGCTAGTTCAGTTTGTTCATTAGATTCCACGTATGAGGGAAATCATATGATAATTGTCTTTCTCTGACTAGCTTATTTCACTTAGCATAATGTTCTCCAGGTCCCTCCATACTGTCCCAAAGGGTAAAACTTTCTTCTTTTTTATGACTGGTTAGTATTCCATTGTGTAAGTGTCTTATATCTGTTTTATCTACTCATTTACTGATGGACACTTGAACTGCTTCCATATCTTGACAATTGTAAATAATGCTGCAATAAACATAGGGGTGCTTATGCTCTTTCAAATTCATGTTTTGGGTTCCTTTGGATATATTCTCAGAAGTGGGACCGCTGGGTCAATAGAAGAACAAAGTTGGAGGAATCACATTACCTAATATCAAACTATACCATAAGGCCATAGTAATCAAAACAGCATGGTACTGGCATAAAAACAGACACATAGATCACTAGAACAGAATAGAGAGCCCAGAAATAAATCCACACTTTTATAGTCAATTAATATTTAATAGAGGAAGCAAGCACATACAGTGGACTAAAGATAGTTTATTCAGTAAATGGTGTTAGGAAAATTGTACCAATAGGTGCAGAAAAATTAAACTAGACCACATTTTTATACCACACAAAAGAATACACTCAAAATAGATTAAAGACTTAAACACTAGACCTGAAACTAGAAAAATCATAGAAGAACACATAGGCAGCAAAATCTCGGACATTCCTCATAGCAATATTTGATGAGATAGATCTCCCCAGAAAAGGGAAACAAAAGAGAAAATAAACAAATGGGACTACATCAAACTAAAAAGTTTTTGCATAGCAAAGGAGACCATCAACGAAATAAAAAGACAACCCATGGAATGGGAGAACATACTCGCCAATACATCTGATAAGGAGTTAATATCCAAAATTTATAAAGAACTTACAAAACTCAACACCAAAAAAAAAATTGGGCAAAGGAGCTGAATAAGCACTTCTCCAAAGAGGACATATAGAAGATGGCCAATAGACATATGAAAAGATGTTCAATGTCACTAATCATCAGAGAAATGCAAATTAAAACCACAATGAGATATCACCTCTCACCAGTCAGAATGGCTGGCATCAACAAATAAGATCTGGCAAGGATGGTGAGGAGAAAGGGAAACCCTTTTGCATTGTTGGTTGGAATGCAGATTGGTGCAGTTACTGTGGAAAGCAGTACGGAGATAACTATAAAAGAAAAAGTAAAGCTTTTTCAGTTTACATTTCCCAAGGTGAAAAGCAACAGAGGATTCATACCTTCTAGAGATGTTTAGAACATTGTATTTCTATATTTATCATGTTCAAAATATCTTAATGATCATTCGTATACTTGAGAAAAACTCTAATGCTGGAACTTTATTTGGTGTGGATTTCAGTCACCTCTGCCTTTTCCTTTTATCCATATAATTAACATCTTTCTATGTTACTAGTTGAGTCCAAAACAGATTTTCACCAAATTCATGGCTGAGTAACAGCTTGAATAGAAGACTCGGAATTATATGTTCTAAAAGACAAATGATTTGATTTCTTTTTAACCTAATGTTAGCCCTTATCCACAAATGCCTTTTAAGCAAATGTTCTTCTTTCAGGACATTTTAATACCTCAGAAGATAAATACTAGTAAAGATAATTGTATTGATCACCTGTAATCTTTATTAGTATCTAATTAGTAAGCTCAATGATTTATAGTACTTCAATATTGATTAAGAATGTCATGGAGTTTTTAAAATGGTACTTTAGATAATTGTTTACCAAATCCATCTTAATGAAGTAGTTCTCACAGTAATTGGCTTTATTATATTTTACAGCTAATAGGTGTTTATAAATATAACGTTGCATTTAGTTCGAATTTGGTATTCAATTTGGCAGGCTCTTTAATACATTTGTTACACTTAATGAGAACTGAAAATTCTTTGGGAAGTATATTTCCAAAACCCCATTAATCTGTAAATGTGTAATGCAGTTAAGATTAATTTCAAACTAATACTGTTGTCTATTTAAGAAAAAAATTTTCATCAATCAGTCTCAATATTAGTAATATGCTGCTTCCTTTCTTTATTCACTTGAGAGAGAAGATTTTAGGCCATATGATTTTTTAAAAGGGTCAAGAATTCAAAGAAATTGTTATCTTTTTAAGGAAGTTCCACACTGCTTTCCACAGTGGCTGCACCAGTCTGCATTCCCACGAACAGTGCCCTGGGGTTCCCTTTTCTCCACAACCTCGCCAGCACTTGTTTGTTGATCTGTTTATGATGGCCATTCTGACCGATGTGAAGTGGTATCTCATTGTGATTTTAATTTGCATTTCTCTGATGGCTAGTGATGCTGAGCATCCTTTCATATGTCTCTGACTTTTGACCCAGCAATTCCACTGCTGGGATTATACCCTGAGAATCCCAAAATACCAATTCGAAAGAACCTATGCACCCCAATGTTCATAGCAGCACAATTTACAATAGCCAAGTGCTGGAAGCAACCTAAATGCCCATCCATCAGTAAATGAGTGGATCAGAAAACTATGGTACATTTACACAATGGAACACTACGCAGCAGAAAGAAAGAACGAGCTCCTACCCTTCATGGCAGCATGGATGGAACTGGAGAACATTATGATAAGTGAAATAAACCAGGTGGTGAAAGACAAATACCATATGATCTCACCTATAAGTGGAACTTAATCAACAAAACAAACAAGCAATAAAAATATAACCAGCATAATTGGGAGAAAAAACAAACTGACAGTAATGAGAGGGAATGCAAGAGGAGGGTAATAGAGAAAAGCAGAGGAAGGGTCAAGTCAAAGAACATGTATAAAGGACCCATGGGCAAAGCCAAAGTGGGGAAAGGGAAAGTGGTGGTGGGAAGTGGAGACAAATGTATTTGAACAATAAAAAAAAATTTTTTTAAAGGAAATTGTTCAAATGTACTTGGAGAAGTAACAATTTGGCTAAAATAACTAGATGGTTAAGAAAACCAATAGATCAAAAATGAATGTTTCTAATCATGTATTTTATAATTAATTGATAATTTTTCAGTTTGCGTTGTAGTAGTTTGACACCAATTTTAATTCTTTAAATAAAACCTGGAAGATGTAAAAAAAAAAAAAGGAAGAAGGATTCAAAGAAATTAGAAGCTGCTTGGATTTCTTTGTGAAAAAAGATAATAAAATGTATAAGGTGGTAGCAAAATATGTAAAAGATCAGAGAAATAGAGTTTGCAGTTAACCCAGATTGGTGTGTGGGCCTATCTGGGCCTCTGGTAATCCACTAGTTGAGAAGGTCAACTCTCCTGGCTTATGGGAAGATAGCCTCATTAAAGGCAACCTAACCAGTATGATTAACAAAGGCAGCTGGGATCTTTAGTCTTCAAATTAATTATTAGATAAAGGTGGGACTCAACAACAGACGTTGACTTTGCTACTATAGGGTGGGGCAAAAGCAGGTTCACAGTTCATACGGAAAATAATACAATAAGTAATAAATAATAATTCAGGAATAAACTGTTTTGCATACCCACAATTATAAACCTACTTTTGCCTCACCCTGTATAATCCTTCCAAGGTTCTGCTTAGTTTCCTTTCTTAAAATGTCATATGGTCATTAATTTCAGCACACCAAGGAAAAATGTTGATTCAATAATGACTTTAATATACTTATTTTGTTATTAATATTGATTTAAATGAATACATTAATATTTGTCCTAATTATTTCTATGACTAGATTAGAATGTTCTTTTTGTGCATTTGGAGGCTGGATAAGCTTTTAGTGAAATTTGTTAACTATTGATTTTCTAACACAGACTGGAAATTGTTTGGAAACAAATGAGAATACTTACGTGTTCATCAGGAAAAGATCAATGTCTAGTTTCTGATCATCACAGTGTAGCTGAAATAAGCTGATTCTGTATCAGTCTTGATAGCTTCTCACCCAAGTCAGTGTTACCACATTAGCACTGTTGTGTGATTGCTCCTTAAGGGCACACATAACAACTATACAACCCCAGGAGTCATTGTGGTGTGTTGTAAAGAGCACTGGACTTCAGTTAATAGTCCTGCTTCCTCTACTTACTGCTGTGTGATTTTAACAGCTTATTTATCTCATTGAAGCTGGGGCCTCAGTTTCTTCCTTTGTAAGGTGAGAATAGATATATTTATCTTGAAGGGCTGCTATAATTATTAAATAAGGACTTATAGAGGGGCACTTAAAATCTAAAATGTTGCATGGTGAACAAACGCACTGCGTAGTCTAAGGTCATTTAATAAATTTTGAAGTGTACAAAGGGCTGTTATACAGTGGATGTTGACTACCCTTTGTGTGTAGAGTAGGTTAAGCAAGATAAAATAATTAAAAATTAAAGGATGTAGATTAGAATAGTGAAGAAATTCCAGATTTAATTATTAAGTGATGGAATTAGGTTATTCAAAGAAGCTGTAGCATTTCCCGCCGTAGAATTATTTTTTACAAAAGCACACCTGTTTCCATTTAAATTCTTTCTTCAATGACTTTACAAATATCTGTATAAAAGTGCAAAAGAATTCATTTTGGCAGAGTCAATTTATCTAGAGCTGCATCTTTCCAATTTGATAGCCACTAGCCATATGTAGCTCTTGAGCACTTGAAATATGACTGATATGAATTGAAATGTGCTGTAAGTGTAAAACACACACTGGGTCTCAAAGCTTAGTACAAAAAGAGAACGCAACATATTTCATAATTTTTAATATGATTGTATGTTGAAACAATACTTTGGATATATTAGATCGCATAAAATATATTAAAATGTTACCTGTTTTTACTTTTTAACGTGGTTACCAGAAAATTTTCAATTTTATATATGGTTCACAATATATTTCTATTGGATAGTGCTGATCTAAATCCTTATCGAATGGTTCCAGGCAAGCTCACTTAAATTTAGATCTGTTACATGCATATACTGAGGTCGAGATTGCTAACAATGTTAAGAATGTCAGGAGTCATTCCTTTAGTCATATTTGGAAATATACAAATTATTTTTGACCCATGGTCAAATTAGCTTGTTGCAGAATTGTGGCACCCTGAAAATAACATCCAACTTTTAGAAGATAGTATGAAGAATCCTATCACAAGAACAACTAGTAATGAAATGAATAAGTAAGTGCTTTCCAGGAAAATCCTTTTAAAAAAATTCTAGGCCCAAACATCTTAAGAAACTAGTAATAGTGGTAATAGGAAAAGGAGTAACAGTAGTAGTCCTAATGCCAGGTAGGAAGTTGGTTTCATTTGTGTTTCTCCAGTTTTGATCAGAAAATTAACTACCACTTTCCATACTACTAGTGCTCCTTTTAAAAAGGAAATAAAATGATAAAATATAGGCATGTAGTTAAATATTGTATTAAGGGCACTAAACATAGAAATAGATTATTATTAAATCTTTTACATTTTTCCTCAGAAATTAGAAATGAAAAGGTACAAGTGAAAATGGACACTACCAGTTAACTCTAGACAAAGCAGCGCCTCCAAACAGCCAAGATAACTCTGGGTCAGGTGACTTGCAGGAACATTCTGTGCTAGTGTGTCTGAGCAGTCAGATAATCTATTTCAAATCAGCACCTACTTTCTAATTTCTTTCTACTCTGCCTTATGAGTTGATTTGTAGGCAAGTACAAGCATACCTCAGAGATACTGTGGGTTTGGTTCCAGACCATGGTAATAAAAGAAGCATTGCAATAAAGTGAGTCATAATCTAAAACAAACATTTTGAGTTTAATATCCTTGGAATCTATAGTTAGAATGCATATAAAATACATTTGTATTTTTTAACCCATGATTTTTCTATTTGGGATTTTTAATACACCCATTTTATCGATATTTAAATTATGGAAAATGGGGCCACAGTTATCCTAGATGTGAACTAACTTTTGCATTATTGCTCTTATAATTTTAAATATATTTTTATGTTGTTACTTCTGTGCTATTTAATCAGTGTTCTGATTTTAGTTGCTGAAATGTCAGCTTTGATGACATTTAAATATTTTTAGTCTTTGAAGGCAGGGTCCCCAGCAACTCTTTTTTTTCATTTTGAGGGTGGGTATGTGACAGTGACTAGACCAGGAACATGTTCAGCCACATACCAAGCAGTAATGTGCTAGATCTAATGGAAGGTAGTTAAGCGCATTCATGTCTACTTTCAGTATAACAACTGTGGCATATGGCAAATGGTGGGTTTGGAGGCTGAAACACAATGCAGTTACATTAATAGGGCAAAATAAAAAGATAAACTGAAAACAGGAAAAAAGACCAGTTTTCAGTGGCAAACACTAAATCTCTGTTACTTCTTGACTCCAGTGTCAGAGCATTGAGTTAAAAGCAGCTTTTATATCAGAATAGAAAGAAATGGAAAGAGAGAACCTGTGGTGAAAACAGAAGATATTAAAAGGGTGGCTTCTAATAAAATGAGAAGCTAGAGACAAACATAAAAATAAGTAATGAAATTCCTAAGCTTTTCATAGCATCAGGAGATAGAACATTCTTAAAGGGAGAGAAAAACTGCAAGTATCTGATTTATGTTGTCTGGCTTTAGCCTGGCCCTCCAGCACACTTGTCAGAAGCCTTCTGTGTAGTTATGACTTCCCAGCACAAAACCCATACCTGATGCACACCTCTCCTCCCATGCAGGACCTTTCCAACCACTTTAGGAGCTGTTGACCATCTTGCATGTACCTCCAATCTCTTCCTATACAGTGAACACTGAGCCACCTTACCCCTCAGCCCCATAGTGCTCTCCATACAAGTCCTTTCACATCCATTTTCTCATTTGAATCTTATCACTGCCCTCTGAAGTAGATGTAGTAGACTCTGCAGGTCCTACATCACCTACTGCCTTCCCCATTTCATTTGCAGTAAGAAAGGCATTTATACAGGTTAGTCATGGGCTGGCATGTAGCACTGATAGAAGCAGGGCCAGCACCAAGTTTCCCAGCTCCAGATCCTGTGGGCTTTTCATCACTTCCACTTACAAACGCAGAGTGTTCCCTCTAAAACAACAGCAAAAACAGACAATCAAACCTTCTTTGACCCATCTGTTCCTTTCCTACTGCAGATTCTTCTGATCCGATCATGTCTAAACCCAGCATCATGGAGTTGGAGAGGCCAGGGCTCAGACCTACCCCTTGTGATAGCTGTGCGGTCTTGAACTCATTTCTAAGCCCACTTCCTCATCTGTAAAGTACCTACCTCACAAGATTGTTGGGACAGTATATGACAGTGACCACACTAAGTACTTAGCACAGCGAGAGACATGATAAATTTTAATTTATTACTATATAATTATCTCCTGCATGCTGACCTCAAACCTGACATCTCCACAGAACTTCATCTTGCCCAGAATGCTAGTGGTCTTTCTTGGCTGAATCCTATAGCCTTTTCTCTGCCTTCTCTAACTACTCATGCCCTAATTCCTTCTATTCCATTTCTTAATGTTGTGTTATTCATTTTTCCTTTGCTGGTAGCTTCTCTTTTGTCTAATTTACTGATTTGCTTTCTTCATTCTATCTGCCCTTATGTAAGTTTTCTGTGGTTCCCTCGGTAGTCATTGCTCTGTTGGCAAGACTAAGTGGAATTAAAACTAAATCAGAGAGGACATGATGTTATCTCTTTTGCTTTGAGCAGTGTATCCTTGGCCTTTATTCTCTTTACCTGCCCCCCTCTACCTACAAATATAAAAATGTCAAATTGGATTTTATTCATCCAAACAGGTAAAATTCCAGTACTGTTAACACAGGAGGGCTTTAATTATCTTGTTCCATGTAGACACAGCGAACTGTTTTCATATGATGATGATCACAGTGATGTTCGTAACAGTTTTATCTTCCAAATAGTGTTATAGCACTTACACAGTTGTTTCACCTACATTATTTGAATTTGTTCTTCGATATAATACTTTAGATAGTGTCCTGAATTACCCAGCACATTTTATAAATGATGTAAAAAAAAAAACCTTCTGACTTGACCCTGGGAGTAGTATCTTTTCTGTTTAACCATACCTTATTTTTTTGTCCCCTATTCCATATAATTTCTCTGATGTGTGTCTATAATTGCTAGATTTTAGGTAAGATAGTATATTATTACCCAATTTAGGGAAAACTAAGAAAAAGGGGTAAACTTCAAAACAGCAAATTGAGTTACTTAATGGCAGATTAAGAAAGAATTATAAATTTCAAAACTTGATTATAAAAGTTTGAGGAGGTGTTTATTTGTGCTATTTACATTTTTTATTAATAAGAGCTGACTCTATAATGTATATAGATTTCAGCTGGCAAAAAACATGGAAAAGTTATAGTGTCAAAGATTTTAAAGGGTAAAAAGTTAGGCTTAGTATAAATGGGGGATTTCATCTCTTTAGTTAGAGAAATCTTCATGTTACCATAGATCATATCCATTCATTCATCATTCACTCTGATTGTCTTTTGTTCCTACCTAACGAAGCATTTTGTGTGTTTGTTTTGCAGATCTAAAGCGGGAAGCCAGTATCTGTCATATGCTGAAACATCCCCACATTGTAGAGTTATTGGAAACATACAGCTCAGATGGAATGCTTTACATGGTTTTTGAATTGTGAGTGCACATTTCATTTTCTTAAGGGTTAAAGTTTTAAGCAACGTTGGTTTTGAATAACACTAATGCTTTCTTCTAAAATTTAACAGTAGTTATGGACTCATCTATTTACAAAGACCTAAAACAATAAGAATAAAAGGATCATCTCATCTTTTAAAGTTCACAGAGGCTAAGGAAGCAAAAATTAGTCATATTTAGTTACCCTCATGTTTTTAGCATACTTCAGGGAAGAGCCTCTAAAATGAAAGAGTTCAGAGAGACAGGAGGCCCCAAAATAGAAAATTCTGATCATAGGAGCCTTCAGAGTATTCATGAAGATGGGTGGGATGGTGGTGGAGGCCTCCATGTAGCAAGCCTCTTAGCAACTAAAAACAGGTAATAACAGACTTAACTTCCTCTTTTGATATAATCACCATATTGGCTAATAAAGGAAATTCTTTTTGTAAAGATTTTTATTTATTTTTAGAGAGAAGGGAAAAGAGGGAGAGAAACATCAATGTGTGGTTGCCTCTCGCGCACCTGCTATGGGGAAACTGGCCTGCAACCCAGGCAGGTACCCTAGGCTGGCAACCGAACCGGCCCCCCTCAGCCCATAGGCCAGCACTCAATCCATTGAGGCACACCAGCCAGGGCAGAAATTCTATAGATAATAGTGTATCTTGATTTCAGTAAGCCACCTGACATATTTCTCACAGAATAATTGTCAGTAAGGTGGAAAAATGTGAGCTAAGGATAGGGCAACTGGGTAATTTTATAGCTGATTAGATGATTGTGTCCAGAGATTGTATCCTTTATGGGATGCCATCCTATTAGGTTCAAATTTTAACCAGTGACTTTGATTAGGGTCTCTTACAAGGTAGTAATCAAGGCTTTGGCCAGGGCTGAAGTCATTTTAAGACTGCACTGGGGATGGATCTGCTTCCAAGCTCACTCACGTCATTGTTGGCAGCAGGCTATTGGACTGAAGACCTTAATTCTTCATGAGTTACTGGCCTGAGGCCAGCCTAGGTTCCTTGTACCTCGGTTCCTCCATGGAGCAGCTCACAACATGGCAGCTGGCTTCATCAGAACAATCAAGCAAGAGGGCAAGAGTACGAACAAGACTGAAGGCAATCTTGCAACCTAATCTCAGAAATCCTACACCTACACGTTTTGCCATATTCAGTTAGTTAGAAATAAGTCATTAAATCCAGTCCACACACAAGGGGAGGGGATTACACAAGGGTGTGAATACCAGGAGGTGGTGATCACTGGGAACTGTGTCAAAAGCTACTCCCACAGAAGGCTAGCTAATACACTGAATATCCAGATCAAAATTTTATATTTTACCAGTTTGCAGCAAAGGAACTGAAACAAAGAAGATAAAATTTAAGACCAGTTGATATAAAATTATTCACTCAAATATATAAGTGCAAGCTCACTGTGAATTTGTTTGTAACTTCTTAGGTGAAAAAGATGTAAATGTTGTAGTTAGTTGTTGCAACAGAGCTTTAAAAGCCCTCAATGGAACCTTTGGCTACACTAATTACAAATATATAGTGTTCAGAACAAAACCACACTCCCGCAGTATTGGATACTGCTCATTCTCCTGGCATGTTCATAGTAAGCAGAACACTGGCATGCTTTGAGAAAGGGGTAACCAGATTGGGAAAGAGCCTAGAAATTGTGTCATAGAGTCACAGCCTTCAAAATCTTTGCTGGCAAACCTACTAAAAAAATTTTGAGAACTATGTACCTTCTTACATATTTTTAAGTTGATACATAAAAACTTTTATTATGAGGTTATAATTTTCAATGTCTCATATTTTTATATATTTTTCCTTCAAAACTGTAGAGCTGCACCTTTATCTCATTCACTTTATGTCTGCTATGTGACCTAAATGGCAAAACTAGTCATCATTGTCAAAGCCAGTGAGCCAAATCAGACTCACTTTCTATCAGAAAAAAAAAATCCAACTTTGTTTTTCAAATAAACTTAAAGTGTTAATAGACATCCCTGTGGCAATCATGTTACTATTGATTTCTTTTTTTATTATATTTTTTATATTACCATTTAACCCTTTTATACCCACCTCCCCCCTGCAATCGCCACACTGTTGTCCATGTCCATGAGTCCTTTCTCCTTTTAGCTCGATCCCTCCTTCTAATTCTAAAATAGATCAGGCTTTGCCATGAATATATCGTTTGGATGAAATAAGATGGTTCTTCCCTTTCTTTCCCAAGTTTTCTGTTTTGCTGTCACATTTCTCTCCTTTCCTTGGGAGATTTACATTCCCCAGTTGTCTCTTTGAAGCTAGGGAGCTTCTCAGGAGAGGTGAGTGGTTTGTCATTTGCGATGGTTTCCTGTGAGTGGAGATGTAAAAGGAAAATCAGCAGGCCACAGACTTGTTTTCAGATAGACCAAATTATGGGAAATGAAGATATGGAAATTTATTGCCTTACAATTATCATAATCCCTTGGAAGGACTTTGGGTATTCCCACAGATACTCTAGTCCCAGTTTGAAGACCAGCAGCATGGAAGAGCTAGTGAAAAGGTTGGGAGGCTTTAGTTAGCCAAGAATCTATTGGTTTTATTTTTCTGCTAAAGGAGTCCTCGCAGCAGAAGCCCATGGTAGAACATAATGGATATCCTCAGTTATTTGAAAGAAGGTCATCAGTAAGAGGATTATATGTTTGTTCAGCGTGGGATCTGAGTTGTAACTAGAATCAAAAAATGGCAGGTAGATTTCACCTCTAAGCAAAAAAAGCCTCTAATGATTAGATTAACTGCATAAATGAAACGGGCTGTCTCACAGAATACGCATTCCTCACTAGAAATACTCAAGCTGAAACTGGATTTTGGACTAGAGAGGACCTCTAACATCTCTTCTAATTTTAAGATATTACAATTTTTTAATTAATTTTTCTGGTTAAATTTTATTCTTTATTCAAGAAATATGTTTCTGTCCAAATTTTTATTCACTGAGAAAGCTAAAAAAAAAATAGGTTTCATCACATACTATAAAATAACAAGCATAGAAAGCAAAATTTAAAATTTTGCTTAAATTTTACCCTGTTTGCTATTTGTTTCAAAAGGACCTAAGTACAGTAGAGAGAAAATGGTTTTTGGTCTCATAAAACTTGGTTTAGTATCCCAACTATGTCACTTTTACTAATTATATGACTTTGGCCAAGTCTTTTTAGCTTTCTCTGAGCCTCAATTTTCTTTTTTTATATATATTTTATTGATTATGCTATTACAGTTGTCCTGATTTATCCCCCTTTCCCCCCTCCACTCAGCACCCTCCACTCCCCTCAGGCAGTCCCCCCACCATTATTCATGTCCATGGGTCATGCATGTAAGTTCTTTGGCTACTCCATTTCCTATACTGTACTTTACCCCATGGCTATTTTGTAACTACCTATTTGTACTTCTCAATCCCCTCACCTCTTCACCCATTCCCCTAC
Source organism: Pteronotus mesoamericanus (assembly GCF_021234165.1). Lineage (NCBI taxonomy): Eukaryota > Metazoa > Chordata > Mammalia > Chiroptera > Mormoopidae > Pteronotus > Pteronotus mesoamericanus. The sequence continues at coordinate 8,854,260 of NW_026555072.1, forward strand.
ACCTCCCTACTGTCAGGCAGCCATCAAAATGCTCTCCATATCCATGATTCTATCTCTGTTCTTCTTGTTTCCTTAGTTTGTTTTTTAGAGTCAGTTGTTGATATGTATTTTTGCCATTTTATTGTTTATACTTTTGATCTTCTTTCCCTTAAATAAGTCCCTTCAACATTTCATATAATAATGGTTTGGTGATGATGAACTCCTTTAGTTTTTTCTTGTCTGGGAAGCTGTTTATATGCCCTTGGATTCTACATGATAGCTTTATTGGGTAGAGCAATCTTGGCTGTAGGTACTTCCCTGCTTTTCATGACTTTGAATGTGTCTTGCCAATCCCTCTAGGCTGCAGTTTCTTTAGAGAAATCAGCAGGCAGTCTTACTGGAACTACCTTGTAGGTAACTACATGCTTTTCTCTTGGTGCTTTTAAGATTCTCTCTTTATCTTTAACCTTTGGCATTTTCAGTATGATGTGTATTGGAGTGGTCCTCTTTGCATCCATCTTGTTTGAGACTCTCCGTGCTTCCTAGACGTGCATGTCCATTTCCTTCACCAAATTAGGGAAGTTTTCTTTCATTATTTTTTTCAAATAGATTTCCCAATTCTTGCTCTTTCTCTTCTCCTTCTGGCACCCCTATGATGCAAATGTTGGAGTGCTTGAAGTTGTTTCAGAGGCTCCTTACACTCTCCTCATTTTTCTGGATTGTTTTTTCTTGTTGTTGTTCTGATTGGTCGTTTTTTGCTTCCTTATGTTCCAAATCATTGATTTGGTTCTCACCTTCATCCATTCTACTGCTGTTTCCCTGTAAATTATTCTTTATTTCACTCAGTGAACCCTTCGTTTCTGACTGAATCTTTTTTATGCTGTTGAGTTCCTCGCTAAATTCATTCAGCATCCTTATAACCAGTGTTTTGAACTCTGCGTATGATAGATTGCATATCTCCATTTCATCCATCTCTTTCTCTGGAGTTTTGATCTGTTCTTTCATTCGAGACATGTTTCTTTGTCTCCTCCTCTTGACAGCCTTGCTGTGTTTGCTTCTATGTATTGGGTAGAGCTGCTTTGATTCCATGTCTTGGTAGTGTGGCCTAATGTAGAGGGTGTCCTGGAGGGTCCAGTGGCACAGCCTCCCCTATTATCCAAGCTGGGTACTCTAGGTACGCCCTTCGTGTGGGCCGAGTACACCCTCCTCTTGTAGTTGAGCCTTGGTTGCTATAGGCAGATCAATGGGAGGGATTTACCCAGGGCAATCAGCTGCAAGGATTGGCTGTGACCACTTACCACCAGCCTCCACCCTCTGTGGAGAATTAGCTGTGTGGGGGCAGGGTGGTGGTGCTATGCTGTGGTCTGTAGTTGACCACTGGGTGCACTGGCCCTGGGGTTTCCCTGGAGGTGCAGGCCAAGGTCAGCCCTCACCTGTGTTTTGCCTCGGCCCACCCTGCCTGAGTTATAAATTAATCTGAGATGACTGCTACTTGTGCTGGGCTTGGAGATTTGCAGGTGAAGCCTAGCTGTGAATCTAGACTGGCTGCTGCTAGTGCCAGATGTGGGGCTCACTGAGACCAGTGGTTGCTTGTTTGAGAGGATTTAGGAATTTGTGAAGCTTGAGCCAAGACTAGCCATTCATATGTAAAAGCAGCTTGGGTGGGCCTGTAAGTTGGGTGGGGTGGAGTCTCTGGGGATCTCCAAGGCATGTCAAACAGTGTTAGCCGGGTTGATGGAGGTCTCAGATATGGCACCAGCTTGCCAGCTCTGTTGGAGGGGACAGTTTAGAAAAGGGACAGTGATCTCTGCTCACCTTGATGCCAGACACTTCAGTTCCTCCATGTGTACCACTGCTGCCTTTCAAGCTGCTACCCCAGTGCTGGAGCTCAGAGGGAGTGAGTCTCAATAGGTGAGTTTCTGTGTGAATTCTTTAGGAGGAACTGCTTGGGGCTCCAAAAGTTTCTTCTACCAACTCAATCTCTGCTGCTTTTTGGAGCTAGAAGTTTTTGGGACTTACCTTCCTGGCACTGGCACCCTGGGCTGAGGGTCCCGATGTGGGATTAGGATTCCTCGACCCTGAGATATCTCTCCTGAATTTTTACCCACTGTATGTGGGTGAGGGATCAGCCCATTCTGCATCAGTGCCCCTCTTACCATTCTGGATGGATGTGGTTTGTTTTAACTACATAGTTGTCAGACTTCTATTCAACTCGATTTCTAACTGTTATGTGTGATGGTTATTCTATATTTTAGTTGTAATTTTGATGTGGTTGTGTGAAGAGGTGAGCCATGTCTGCCTATGCCACCATCTTGACTGGAATTCTCGAGCCTCAGTTTTCTTACCTTTAAAATCTTCATAATATTATGAGAATTAGATGAGAAAACTGTGTGAATTTACTTTTTATAAAATGGTAAAGTGCTCTACAGCTCGAAGATACTGTTTTCAATAGATTGCACAGGTTAGTTTTACTTTCTCAGTGTTAAATCTGTATTAGATTATTTATATAGCTCATTTTATATGATTCAGTTATGATTGAAATAATTCATCAATGGCTATATATTGAAATGAGACCTCATTAAAATTGCATGTTTACTAGTCACCTAATTCTAGTGTTAATCCGTATCACTAGAAATCCATATGCATTTCTGTTTGGAAATTTTTGAGCCTTTTGGGGGAATTTTTAAATAAAAAGAACACTATAATCAACCTCAGTGAACCTGTCACTCAACTTCAACTATTGTCAACATTTTGCCATTCTTTCCTACCTATCCATTACTGTTGTCTTTTTTATCCTGGAGATTTCTAAAGTAGCATGATTTCAACTATAAATTGTCTCGTTTGTATTTCTGACAGTTAAGAACTTTTTTAAATGACCATAATATTATTATCATACCTAGCAAAATCAGTAATAATGTCTGAATATCATATATTCAACTGATGTTCAGTTTTCCTTGATTGAACATGAATTTTAAAGGACGTATTTCTAAATTTAGAATTGTTTTTATTAACTCTGGGGATCTGGAAATAGATTATAAATTCACTGTTAAAATTACTTTGTTATTTCTCAAAAGGGTCAGAAAAAATAGAAATAGAAATATTTTTGTATTTTTTTTATAAATTCTCCCCAGTTTTTTGCATTCTCTTTGATTTTCTGGGTTTAAAACAGACAGACAAACGAATCAAAACTATCAATTACTGTAAGATTTAAGGTCCTGTGGGTCAAAGAGCAAAGCAGTAGGTTCGTGTGTACCTCCACCTACTGGCTAGGTAAGAGATTGCTTATCTAGCTGCATATAGACGAAGCTTCTCCATAATTAGTTCCATATTTGTGGCAATAGAATAGAATTACCCCAGTACTCAGGAACTCATTGCTCAGTTATGCATAATCTGGATCCTTTCCACAGTTTTATGACATGACACCCATGCAAAGTGGACAAGGAAAGGGGAAGCTAATGAAATAAATTCAGTTGACTTTGCTGATTTGTTGGCTACGTGGAAACAGCTCTGATCTATTTGATGGCGAAAAGGCTAACCTAAAGAATATACTTGGGTTATCAGCGAGTTTCTTAATAAAGTATCCATATCTGTCTTTGCTACAGACTATCTATAACCAGCTCTCCCTTGTTTTTCCTAAACTGAAGTCATAAAGTTATTCATGTTGCCTATCATGTTAGAAAATTCTTAGAACAAGTTGACACCCATTATATTACAAATGATTTTATCAGTTTAAAGCATACTCAAATACAGAGACTCACAGAACTAGAATTTTAGGCCTAGAAAAGTTTAGAGCAGTAGATTTCAAAATTTAGCATTGGGAAATGCTGAGTAGCTAGCGCTTATTAAACAAGCATGTACCCAGTCCCCACCCTTAAATATTCACTTTCAACAAATGTGGGTTCCAAAGCAGGAGGTAAAGAGGTGATAACCTTTAAAGTAGGGGTAATACTATTTAGAGACTATGTTGTCATTTTCCCCAACACTCACATATGTGTTGGAAATCTACATATGTTTGCACTATATCCATTGCTTTGGGATTGCACTTAAATTTGGACTTGTCTATAGCAATTTGCTTAAATAGATTTTAAAATGTAGGTTCAATTTTGAAGACAGGGCTGTGCTGAGTTACTGCCCCCTCCCCCAATTAAATGTTTATTTCTAAGTAACACATCTGAACTTGTCTTTAGAAGTGTCTGATACTTGAGTTAAGCTGTAAATCTTAAATCGGCTGGCCAAGGAATTTTAATTACCTTATTACAGAATGATTACATATACCATGCGGGGAGTTTTATAGTAATTAAATATGGATTTATAGCACATCTGACATGAAAACAGTAGTTTGTATCTTTCAAAATAATATTAGCAGTTGGTTTTTTTAGCTCACAACAGAGATAAATAGACTGAAGGTACTTTATTTTATTTAATTTTCTTTTGTTCTGGAGTTTATGCTTGGGGTTGTGAGTATTTGTGGAAGTCATTTTTACTGATAGAGTAGAATTGGTTAGTACTTACCAGCAAACCTGCCACATAGGGGAAAATATTTGTTTCATATCATGCGAGAAAAATCTAGGGTAGCATTTTAATTTATACGAAGGTCTGTACCTATTTTCATAACCTAGTCTGATCTATTTTGGTTTTTTATTTTTATGTTTAGTGATATAAATTGCTATTCGTTCACTTAGTACATATTTATTGAATGCCTGCTTAAGTGCTGAGTAATAGGAAATAGTTGGGAAATACCATTTGATCTTTGTAAACATTAGAAACTTGATACTTAAGGTAATTCAATAAGATAGGAGATAGGAAAGGACCTAGGTGGGTACCTGTGTAGGCCTTTGATAAATACTAGTGGAAAGGAAAAAACTTCTGTATCATTATAAACATTTTAAAACAAAACATTTCCCTTGACTAGCTTTACCACTATATAAAATGCTTAGTAGCATTTTAGTTTTAAGAACTATGTGTCCAGAGTCCCCAAGATCACCCCTAGCTTTCATCAAACACTAAGAGGACTCAGAGGACTCAGCATAAAGTCATAGTCACAGCTACAATTTATTACAGCTAAAGGATATTAAAAAAAATCAGCAAAAGGAAAAGGTGCATGGGTTGACATTTAAGGACAACCAGGCACCAGCTCCAAGGGTTTTCTGGCCAGCAACCAGTGTGACAACACATGAACTGTTGCCAACTAGGAATGCTCATTAGAGACTCAACACCCAGGGTGTTTATTGGGACCTTGTCATGTGGGCACCCTCTCTTTGCCTGGTGCATACCAAATTCCAGACTCCCAGAAAGAAAGCAGGTGTTCAGGATAAATCATATTGCTTGTACAAATAGTTTAGACACAGCAAGCCACTCTTTTCACTTAGAAGAGGAGGAAATTATCCTAATTCCCAGGCACTAATCAAGAGTCAACCTTGAAAGTAGAGCTTTCAAGCTTTTCAAAAAATAGTAGTTTAGGCCTGCTATGTTAACTGTTCTGCACAAACTAAAATAGAGGTAAATAGAAGAAGCGTTTTGAGTTGATAAACTACTGAATTTGCAAGCAAAATGTAATTACCTATACCAAAAATAATTGCAGAGTTTGAGTTTTTTAGCTTTTAACTATAATTACTGTATCATTTTGACATCTATTTAAAAAATATTAGGTGTCCTAATTTTTGTATACAACAAATCCTAAATTGAGATGTTACAGTATAGAAAAGATTTTAAGCTTTGAATGCTACATTTGAAAACAAACTACATTCTGATGCTTACTGTCTTAGAAATGTATTTGAAGTTGTCACTCTGGTAATTTTTGTGTATATGAAAGCTAATCTTCGACCAGAAATATAATTTTAAATAAATTTATATACTCATAAAATAGGAAGAAAATTCAGTTATCTTTCTGCTATTTAAAAGAAGTAATTTGTTAATATAAAAATAAAAATTATAAGCAGTTTTTAGTCTTGACAACCTTTACAACACACACACTTTATACAGACTTAGAAATTATGGAAAATCATAATGACAAAAGAAATACCTTGCAAAATAATAAAAATAAAAATAAATACTGGCAAAAGTTAATCACAGTGAACTTTTAAGAACATTTCCTTCTACTTACACTTATTATCACAATTGCAATAACTTGAGATCATTGTATAGATGAAATTTTGTTTACTGGTTCTTTTCACTTAATAATTTTAAGCATTTCACTATGCCATTAAATATTTTTAGGTACAATATTTTAATATATGCATTACAATATCTAAACTATATGCATGTGCCATACTGAATTTAATAATTTCCCTATTGAAACATGTCATCAGATATTTACAGTTTTGTTTTTCCCTATTAGAAATAATGTTATGATTAATAGTGGTCTTGTACATAATTGTTCACACTCCTGATTGCTATATTTCCTCAAAATAAACTTTTAGAAGTAGGATTACTAGATAAAAGACTATATGAATACATATAAACACTTGCATCACACATAGAATCAATCTTTTTATAGGCTATATTACATTTAGAAAAAATGCATACACAGAACCATACAACATAAGGGATTATTGTAGAGAACAACCATATAACTACAACCCAGGTCAAGGAATTTAAAAACTGCCAGCACCTCAACAGTCTTTGTATTCCCCCCTTTTTTTAAAGATTTTATTTATTTATTTTTAAAGAGAGAAGAAGGGAGGGAGAAAGAGGGGAAGAGAAACATCAATGCATGCATGAGAGATACATCAACTGGTTGCCTCTTGCACTCGCCCCAACTGGGGACCTGGCCCGCAACCCAGGCATGTGCCCTGACCAGGAACTGAACCAGAGACCTTTTGCAGGCTGACGTTCAATCCACTGAGCCACACCAGCCAGGGCCACACCCTCCTTTCTGATCACAACCCCCTATCTCTCTTAGAATTAATTTTAATCTAGACTTCATTTCTTGTTTTTATGTCTCTGCCATCCAAATAGGTATCACTGAATAATATAATTCAGTGTTACCTGTCTTTTAAAATTTTATTTAAATGGAATCATACAGTATATACTCTTTTGGTCTATGAGATTGATTCAGGTTGCTTTGTGCTCCTTCATTTTATCCCTATGTAGTATTGCAGTGAACATTCACAGTTTATTCATTTTAATGTTAATAAGGTATTTGGGTTGTTTCCAGACTTGGCTGTTTGAAGCAGTGCTGTTGTAAACAATCTTGTATGTATATTCTGGTATACCTAAGTACACATTCATGCAGAGTATAGACCTAGAAGTGGAATTGATAGATTTTAGAATATGTACTTCAGTTTTTCTAGATAATACCAAGCAATTTTCTAAAGTAGATGTATAAACTGATCCCTTATCTATGGTATATGCCTTTCTAAGGTGATAAAAATCCTAGCTTTCCTAATACTGCTGCTGCTTAAAAAGCCTGTTGTTAGTTCTTATTAATAGAACATTCCTTTTCTTCTCATGATTGCATATTTCCTTTGCTGCACACCCTTGCTAATACTTGGCATTGTGAGAACTTTTTTATTTTTGCCAACTGGTATATAGTAGAATCTCATTGTGATTTTCCTGATTACTCTTTCCTAATTGCCACTTAGTGACCTAGCTCTTCATTCTTGTAATAGTATCTTTTGATTAACAGAACTTTGTAATCTTAATATAGTCTAATTTATCAGTCTCTTCTTCTATGGTAGGTGTTTTTGTGTCTTGTTTAAGAAATAATTTACTACTCTGAGATTATAAAGATTAGCCTCCTATGTTTTCTCATCCAGCTGGAATTGATTTGGGGCACACTGTGAGGTAGCAGTCCAATTTCATTTCTTTCCATGTGGATATTCAATAGTCTCAGCACAATTACTGAAAGGACTGCTCTGTGGTGGTACCTCTTTTGCCATAAATCAAGCATCCACATATGTGTGATTGTTTCCAGGTTCTACCTGGCCCTTTGGCCTATTCGACTGGCATTGTGCCAAGAGCACATTGTCTTTTTTTACTAGAGCTTTATAATATGTCCTGGGAACTGGTAGAGCAGGGCCTTCCACCTTATTCTTCTGCAGACATATCTTGAGGGATGTACCTGTCTCTGCATTTTCTATATACATTTTAGAATCAGGTTGTCAATTTTCATACACACACACACACCAAAAAGACATGTTGGAATTTTGCCTTGAATATTATGTTGAATCTTAGCAGCTTGAGAATAATTGACATGTTTATAATATTGAGTCTTCCAGTTCCATTGAACATGGTGTCTATCTTCCCATTTATTTAGGTCTTTGATTTCTTGCAGTAATCGTTTTTATTATGTTTTATGCTTTTCCCCACAGAGGTTATATATATTCTTCATTAGATTTATTCTTAGGTATTTAGTTTAAAGATAGATCCTTCTTTTTCTCTTCACTCTTTCCCTCTCCTGTGTTGACTTTATATTCTTTTCTATTCATCAAGCTTCAGCAATACCAGTAATTTATCTGTAGAATTGTTTGGGTTTTTTGCATACCTGATCATATCATCTGTGTGTGAGGAGGATTTTGTTTATTTCTTTTTCAATTCTTTTTACATTTTATTTCTTTTTCTAGCCTTTACTGCAGTGGATTAACCTCCAGAACAATGGCAATAGCAGTTTTATTTGCTTATTTCTGATCTTAGAGTTTGCTAAGCATGAATGGATGGTACATTGTTATCAAATGCTTTTTTCTGTATATGTTAAAACGATCATGTGATATTCTTTAATTTGTTGATGCAATAAATTTCATGGATTCTTTGGTTAACAAAACTTTGCAATGTTGTATAATTCTTACAATCCTTTTTATGTATTGCTGTATTTGGTTTGTTTATATTTTGTTTAGACTTTTTATGTCTATATTTATGAGAAGGTTGTATTGTAATTTTCATGTATACTGTCCATATCAGGTTTCCATATCTAGATTATGCTAGACTTATAAAGTGAACTTGGGAGTGTTCTCTGGATTTTTTTGCTCTCTTTATATGATTGGTAGAACTCACCCATAAATCCATACAGGCCAGTCTTTCTTGTGAGAAAGGTTATCATCTCTGATTCCATTCCTTAAATATTTATAGGAATATTCAGGTTTTCCATTTATTACTGTATCATTCTGGTGAATTATATTTTGCTAGGGATGAGTGCATTAAACAATTTTGGCATAAAGTGGTTTATAATATCTCTGCAGGATCTTTTTCATTCTTGATACTGGTAATTTGTACCTTTTCTTTTTCATTCTTAGCCTTCCCAAACATTTTCCAGTTTTATTAAGCTTTGAAACAGTGACTTCTAGCTTCTTTAATTCTTTTTATTGTGTGTTTATCTCCCATTTCAATAACTTCTCATTATTTTCATTCTTCTATTTTGGATTTAATTTTCTGGGTTTTTTCCCCTTTTAATTTTAACCTTTTTTATCTCTTTCAGTTGTGTCTCTTGTTAAAAACATATAATTCAGTTGTTTTTTTTTTTCTGGACTAGCAATCTCTGTCTTTTAATTGCAGCATTTAGTCCAGTTACACTTAATTATTATATATCTTCAGATAGTTTGATTTACATCTGTGGTCTTCTCATGTGCTTTCAATTTTTACCACCTATTGCATGTTTTTTTTCTTTCCTTTCCTGGTTTATCCGTAACAATTGAATACTTTTTATCATTCAGTTTTCCTCTATTAATTTAGAGGTTTAAGCACCCTTTTCTATCATCATAATGTGTACCCCAGAAATAACAGTATGATTCCCTAATTCATCATATTTTAATATTGATACCATTGTCTCTCTGAATAATACAAGCACTGTAGGACACATAAATTTCATGTAATGCTTCATTTTACTTGTAGGCTATTGTTTTTATATATTTAAATTATATTTGTGTATATAAATAAGTTACATGTATTCATATCACTGCATTTTATTATTTTTATTCATTTAGATTTACTCTCATACTTGTCCTTTCTTTGTTCTCTATCCTTTCAGCATTTGTAAGGTTTTATCTGGATTCAGTTTCCTTGTGTTAGTATGCTGGGTGCAAACTCTCCTTTTTTGTTAGTTTCACAATTTCCTTATATACTCCCCCCTTTCAATCTTGAAGGATATTCACTGAGTGAAGAATTCTAAATTGGCATTTTCTTTCCATTAGATATCATTCTACTGTCTTCTGGCTTCCATTGACATTGAAAATTTAGCTAACAGTCTTTCACTTCTCTAAGGGTCATCTGTCTTTATTTCTCAGGTTATTAAAACAATGTTTTCTTCACCTTTTGTTTTCTCTAGTTTTCTCTGTGATGGGTTGTATGTGTGTATCTGTGCTAATACTTCCTTAAGTTCTTTTAGTTTCTTAAATCAGTGTATCGATATTATTTGTGGTTTTGGAAAATGCTCAGTCCTTATCTCTTCAAATATTGCCTCTACCCCTTTCTTTCATCACTTTTGTGATCCAGTTAAGTATAGATGTAGGTATACCTTATGTTATTCTATATGTCTTCTACCCTCTTTTCTATATTATGCATGTTTTTCCTTTTAAAACTGTATTTTTATTGTGTTCATTTTCTTGAAAAATTCATGCTCAGCTTTTATGTTTTGGAACATAGTAGGCTTCATTATGTTTTTTATTGCTGTTCAGTTAGAGTTGTCCCGCCTTTTTCCCCATTGCCCTCCACTACCCCGCCAGCCCCCACTCTCACAGTCAATCCACCCCAAATTGTCCATGCCTATGAGTTCTCTATTTGTGTTCCTTTGCTTGCCCCTTCCCCTTCCTTCTCCCATTACCCCCTGCTTGTTTGCCTCTGGTCACTGTCCATTTGTTCTTATTTCTGTGTCTCTGGTTCTGTTTTGCTCCTATGTTTGTTTTGTTCATTAGATTCCTCTTATAGGTGAGATCATATGGTATTTGTCTTTCACTGACAGGTTATTTCACTTAGCATGATGTTCTCCAGTTCCATACATACTGTCAAGAAGGGCAGGAGCTCCTTTTTTCTTTTCTGCTGCGTAGTATTCCGCTGTGTAAATGTACCACAGTTTTTGATCTACTCATTTACTGATGGGCACTTAGGCCATTTCCAGCACTTGGCTATTGTAAATAATGCTGCTATGAACATTGGGGTGCATAGGTTCTTTTGAATTGGTGATTGAGGATAGGCTTCATTATTTAATAATCTGTGTTAGATAATCTCAGCATATGAAGTCCTTGTAGTATTGTTTTTATTGTGTCATTTTTGCTGGTTCTTGGTCCAGATCTCTTACCCCTTCATGTACCTGATTCATTTTGACTGTGTGCTGGAAATTATTTCAAAAATTATTGGCTTAGAATGATCACATTCTAATGGCTTTCTTCCTCCAGAGAGGACTTTTATTTGCTTCTTCTAGGCCCCTTCAGGCACTAGCAGTTTGGGACTATCTTAATTAAAGTTCAATGCTTAGATTTTCAGAGCATTCAGAGATAAAGACCAATTGCAAGTATGTGAAGGGACTCATTGCTTCTGGTTCACCCTAGCTCTTTAGGGTCCTAGCTCAATGTTAGAGTATAGTTTATCAGATTCCCTGAATTCTGACTTGTTTCCCCTTAGAGATCCTCTGTATAAGCAAGTGTCCCCAGGGCAAAAAGGGCTCTTGATTCGTGGCCTTACCTCTCTGAGTTTCCATTCTCTGATGGATTTCAGCCCACGTTCCTGACAATTTCAGTACTTTGATGCCTTCAGGAAGTTTTTTTATCCGGTTTTGTTGTTATTGTTCAATGGGGGACATCACATAGCTGAAGTATAGCAATATAGTTAACATTTCTTTATACAGTGTCATATTACTTTCCATAAAGATTGTACCAATTTATATTTGTATCAGTTTATATTCAAACCAGTGTTAGGTGAGAGCATCCATGTTTACATTTAGGTAAGTCTAAATGATGTTTAGGTTTCATTTGCATTTTTTGTTACTAGTGTGGTTAGATATTTTTAAGGTATGGTTACCCATTTCTTTTTTATTAACTTTTTTTAGTTTTTATATATTTTTAAAGGATTCCTTATTTACTAAGGATATTTGCTTTTTTGTGTATTGCAAATATTTTCCCCAAATTTGCTTGTTTAATATTGTTTATGGTATTGGTCTTTTTGTATATTTATTTTTAAAATATGCAGAAGTTTAATCCAGTCAGAAAAAACTAAAAATGGAACTGCCATATGGCCCCATGATTCCACTGCTGGGAATATCCTCTAAGAATCCTGAAACACCAATTCAAAAGAACTTATGTACCCCAGTGTTCCTAGCAGCGCTATTTACAATACCCAAGTGTTGGAAACAGCCCAAGTGCCCATAAGTAGATGGGTGGATCAAAAACTGTGGTACATTTACACAATGGAATACTACGCAGCAGAAAGAAAGAAGGAACTCCTACCTTTTCCAACAGCGTGTATCGAACTGGAGATTATTATGCTAAGTGAATAAACCAGGGAATGAAAGGCAAATACCATATGATCTCACCTATAAGATGAATCTGATGAACAAAATAAACTAACAAACAAAATAGAACCAGAAGCATGGAAACATGGAACAAACTGACCGCTATGGGAGGGGAGGAGAGAGGGGGAATGGTGGAAGGAAGAGGAAGGGATTACTCAACACATGAATAATGCATGGATGTGGACAACGGAGAGGGGGACTGACTGCAGGCGAGAGGGGTGGGCTGGATGGAGGGTGGTAAAGGGGAAAAAATTGGGACAACCGTAACAGAATAAACAATTAAGAAAATAAAAAATAAATTAAACTGGAAAAAATAATCCAGTCAGAAAAAGAAGTTACTGGTAAGTGAGAGTGGAGGTTAGACTGAACCCTATGGTGCTGGATTAGAGTTCGAGATGGCAGTATGACGTCATATTTAGTTTAATATATGTATAGACACACGTGTATACACACAGATAGATAACAGAAATAAGTACGGATACATATGCATGGGTTAGTATACACACGTGTATTTACTAGCTCTGTCTGGTCAGGGCCTAGAAGCTATAACATCTTAGTAGTAATGAGCATACCTATACCCAATCTTCATTTCTAAATATTATTCTCTGATAGAAGGAGCGAGAGACCTCCTTGGAAAAATGATTAATTCTAGGACTGGGGCAAAGAAAATACAAGATGAGCCTGGAACATTTTATAGTGCTGGAAAGTAAGGAAGTGCTCAAAATCAAAGGGTCACAGAAACCAACCTGAAAGCACTCCTAATGGCGAAACCTGGAACAATTTGGGCAACAAAATAAATAACATAGTATTTGATTATAACCCAAAGTGTAAAATAAATGAGCCCAAACTGATACAAATTATTGTATAAAATTTTAAATGGGAGAAAAGAAATAAATCTTCCTTACAGGATTACAAATAAGATATATAGATATTCCCTCCTCCATGAGATGGAAAAAATCCCCCTCCCACCTCAAGTGTGGGCTGGACTTGGTAACTCCATTTCAAGGACAAGGCATGGAAAAGGGAACATAGTAACTTCACAGTGAAGAAACCTGGCTGACCCTCCCTTAACCAAGGAATCAAGTTAACATCACCAGTAATAGGTCATATGTATATCATGTGCCCCCTGGGGTATTCTGGTGAGAAAAGCACTTCACCTCTGTGTATCCTTCCCCCAAAACCCACAACCCTCATCTAAAAATGAAAAAGAACTTCAGATAGATCTAAATTGAAGGACATTCTACAAAATACTCTGTCAAGGTCATGAAAAACAAGGAAAGACTGAGAAATTGTCACAGACCAGGGGAAAACTAAGGAGACTTGATAAAATGCAATGTGATACCCTGCATGGGATCTCAGAACAAAGAAAGTACATTAGTCAACAAACTGGTGAAATTCAAATACAGTCTGGAGTTTAATTAATAGTAACATGCCAGTGTTACTCTTAATTTTGACAAATGTGCTATAGTTACCTAAGATGTTAACATTAGGGGAAGTTGGATAAGGGGGATACAGGACTCTGTACTATCTTTGTAATTTTTATGTAAGTTTAGAATTATTCTGAAATAAAAATTTGCCTTTAATCAGAAAAGAACATACAAAAATGAAAACATGAGTTTACACCATTATTTCCAGTTAAAGTAACCATCACAGATGTTTATCTGTGAGACATTTATTAGATAATAAGGAATTATTAGTTGTCAATGTGTAATTTTATTGCAGTTGTTGTACAGAAAGAGTCCTAACCTTCTGGAGGTAAGTACTGAAGTATTTAAGCATTAAGTGATAATTGATATTTGGGATTTGTCTCAAAATCAGGTGAGGGGTGAGCAGTGGGTACTCTGTTGATGGATACGTAAAAGAAGATTAGCCAATGAGTTCTACTTGTTAGTTGATGGAGGAGAATAATGGATATATGAGGCCTTGTTACCTTAACTCTTCAAATTTTATTCTTGTACATTTTTTTCTCTAAAAATCGGGGGTCCCTGTCACATTAACATACTTGCTTCATTTAAATAATTCTTCTCTCTGTGGTTATGCCACAAGCTTGATGTAGAATTAGGTTTGTTTATCACAGGGGTTTTTTTCAGTTAAAGTTTTTATTGAGGTAACCACAGGTTCACATGGAGCTATATGAAGCAATATAGAGAGATCCTTTAAGACTTTGCCCAGTTTCTCCCACCATTAACACTTTACAAAACTAGCACAATATCACAACTAGGACTCTGCCCATCTTATTCAGATACCTGCATCACTTGTTTTTTTTAAATGTAAAACTATTTATTCATAAATATTTTTCAAAATGAAAATAAGTTTATCAAGAAATTGTCCCTCACTGGGGTAGGTGCATCAGTCATTTTTAATTTTAAGGATTGCCTCTTTTTTTCCTCTTGATTCAATTTTGTTTTTAGATAATAAATGAGTTTTTTTCAGAAAGGTCTGCCGTGTATCCCTGCCCCCATTCACTTCCTACTTTAAAGGGAATTGTCATTGGCATAAATTCTATTTATTGTAGAGCCTCAGGATCAGGAATTAAGAGGTTAGGATTCTGAAGCCAGATTGTTTAGGTTCAAGTCCTGGCTCCACTGCTTTCTAACCCTATGACCTTGGACAAGTTATATAACATTTGTCTTAAGCCTCAATTTCCTCTTCTGCAAAATAGTACCTGTCTCTTTGTATTGTTTTAGGTATTGAATAAGTTGTTACGTGTAAACCACTTAAAATGACACTTGGTGTGTAGTTAAATGCTCAGTAAATGTTTATTATTAGCTATAAACGCATCTGCATTTAGCGGGAACCTTCAGTATCTTATCCCAGAGGAGGAACTAATGTGAAAACCATAGTCTGTGAGGGTTCTGTGTCTTCCTGTAATATTCAAAGGATCTGTCTAGTTAAATGCCAACTTATGTTTATCTACATACAGTTTTGTTGCTGTTTGACCATTCAAGAACTCCTATATTTTTCTTTGTCATGTTTGAAACTTGGAAATAATTTATATACATGGCATCTTCTCATGAGGGCAGAATAATCATTCCATTTTTCTTGCTAAGTTGAAACAGTTCAATCTTGAGCAGACACTTGTGCTATATGCCTCTGTTTTTGTCTATATCTATACATCTAGAATTTTACAAGTACCAACATTAACTTTTTTATGATAGGGAGGAACTTAGCTAGAAGAAAGAATTAAACCAGCTAGTTTGATTTCAGAATGCAAATGACAGTAAAAACAGAAAATAATTAACTGTGTGATTATTTTTTAATCCCTGGTGTGTTTGCTTAGGATGAGATCGTTTTCTAAACTAGCCCACTTTCCTCATCTGTAATACGATATCGGGGTCTGGCATGATTATTTACAGTTCTTCCAATGTTATAAGAGACAGATAAACTAGAGGACACGCCAGAAGTAGAACTGTCAAAGAATGACTGTGAATCCTTGAATTAAACAAATGGCTAGAAGGAACGTGTTGGGGTTTTCATATCTACATTGTTTGAAAGTGTGCTCCCTCCTGTGGACCAGAGGCTTTGCTGGTAGTGGGCACAGGGAGTGCACTGAGGAACCTGCCTCTGCATGAAAAGAAAGCATTGAGGAGTACCAGGGAGAACTGTATTTCTAGAGAGAAGAGGCAGAAAGAAGAGCTAGAGAGACTAACCCACACCAAAGTTATGAGAATTTATGCAGGATAGAAGGTAAACTGATGGCAATGATTATGATTTATTTGGTTTTGAGTAACAGAGACACTATCCTGGCTCTCACCTGCAGAAGAAAGCAAGTGGGACTAGAGCAGGAGTCTAAGAAACTTAGAAATAAGCACATAAATGTACTTAAGCTAGCTGAACTAGTACATCCTATGGATAAAGTATTGCAGGTAAGGTATTTTGCACAACAATTATTTTTTAGAATTAATGAAGTTAAAAGATTGGGAGGGTAGTATAGAAAAGAGAAAAGTTCAAGGACCTGGCCCTCTGGACACTACGTTGTGGAAGCATAACTGGGGCCATTTAGTAACCAATGTCTTAGATAAACTCTGCAGATCTCGTGCCGAGAACAGAAACTTGGTAGCTTAGAAGCTTGGTTCCTACCTAGGACCATGAAATCCTATCTGTCTCCTGGTCCAAAGGGAAAGAAATTGCAGGTGTGATTCACTTGTGAAGATTTTCAGTAATTTTTTCTTTTTGAAAGCCCCTTGAAAAGGTAGAATATCACTATACTCTCAGCAACCCACCTAAGTCCATATCAGGGTAAGGTAAAAGTGTACTTCCCTCTTTGAAAAGAGTGAACAGGAAGCATGGAGTTAGACAGGGGTCTGAGACTCAAGAGGCTGAGGTTCTAATCCCAACTGCCATTAATTAGTTAGTGACCAACAGCAAGCCTTCTAATTAAACTTCCAGTTCTAAAATTCTGTGATGTGACTCATTGTGATTTATATCTGGAAGCCCCTCGTGCTCATTTTTTTCCTTCAGAATCTTAACTAAAAGAGGAAGAATGAGAGAGAGAGAGAGAGAGAGAGAGAGAGAGAGAGAGAGAGAGAATGAGAATGTTGGAGGTCAGGGAGGTGTTTAGCTATAAGGATTAGTGAGAACACTGAGGGCTAATAGTTGTTGCTTTCAACTATCTTCCTTTCTTTGGGAATCCTAGAAAACCATACAGAGGGGCATGTTAACATAAACAACCAATCTCCTAACCTAGGATCATTTGCTCTCTCTTGTAGCTGCAGTTTCCTTATCCACTAGGAGGCACCATTGTCAAACAACATTGATTAAGGCTCACAAGATCTTGGTCCTTTAAGCAATTAGACAAGAGAAATGTCTGAAAAAAGAAAAGAGTAGTAAATACAAGGCCCTGGTAGTGGTGACAAATTAACCTTTGATATCCGGAACAGTTACCAGTTTCTAAAACTCAATAAACTGTATCTTAGACTACATCTCAATTTTAGAGGTGGCAAATTCTTTCAAGTCAGCTTTGTTTTTAAAGACTCAGAATTCTGTGGGTATCAAGAGACCTTAGAGTTAACTAAACCAAATCCCGTCATTTTATTGAGGAGTCATTGCCAGCCCAGAAATACTGAATGGTATGATCAGGGTCCCTCGAGCAGTTAAAGGTAAACTTCAGAATAAAATCCATGTGTAGGGGACATTTATCATTGTTTTTGGCTATCCAACATCTGAACCTTCTTCCATTGTTTGGAGAACCTTTCATCTTAAGAGTGTTGATGGGGACAAAGTCCCCCTTCTACTGTAGATGCTAAAAAATGCCAGATACTTGCTTGTCTTGGCCATTAGGAAGGATATGAGCATATGGCCCATGATATAATAATAGTGGCAAAAAATAGGGACCATGTGGAACTCTCAGCTAGAAGGATACAGTAGGAGGGCTTCCAACATCTAACATTAACAGGGACAGTGGTTCGAGCTGCCGTAGCTGGTATAGGACAGCTGCAGTGTTGCCCTCATCAGATCAGTTCAGGGTTTTATTTCTGACTATGTAGCACCAGTCTTGGTTGTATAGGCCCCCCTACCACTCTGCAGGCAAGCCAGTGTCCTATTCATAAACTCCTTTTCTGCTTAAATCAGCCAGAGTTGGTTTCTGATTCTTGTAACTAAGAAGCTTAGCTGACCCAGCACTAAGGAACAAGAATGAATAGAGGATGGGTGGCAGAAGACACTATTCTAAGAAGAGGAGTCAGTGTTCTTTTTAAGTGGTTGTAAAATCTGCAGTTGAACTGGCAACTCTTGTACCTTGGGATGTCAGCCATGGTCTAGGAAGGCGGTAAGATTAGGCATGGAGCCGGGGGTGGGGTCAAAAATGAGGGCAGGCCAAGGCTCAGATACCCCAACATGCCATTAGAAATCCTGAGAAACCCAAGAATTCTTAATAGAACCTAACCTTCCAGGTCCTTATGAATATATATTTTTCAAAGTGGGAGGATAGAAGATAATTAGCAATTTGTAAGTTTGATGTATAATTTTTAAATATTTAGAAGTATGGTACTGTGAGCTTCCATTGGTATACTTACCTCAGACCCTGCAACTGTTAGGAGTAGGCCTAAACTGAGGGAGGCCACCTATAACATGTGGGCCAACAACTTGCTGGTCTCAGGCAAAATTGTGAGGTAGAAGAATTTGTTTGATGTGCTCCGTCTGCCTTCCCTCTTCAATGACCTTTCCCTTCCTTTGGTGCTCTGTCTGCTTGTGTCTATTCACCCTCAGTTGAAGACCTTCTTGATACATTCATTCCCTCAGTGAGCTATGAGAAATCCCCTTCAGATTTTACCTAATCTGTAGCACCCACTGGTGGGAACTGTCTTTTTAGCCACTACTAAACATTCAGACCCACAAAACTACCATAGGCCACATGTGACATTAGATCCTCTTGAAAGGATACAGGACAGGAAACACTGCTTGCCAGCCAAGCAGCACTAGGCATTCCTCTTCAATAGGAGTTCTTTCAGCAGGACATATGATGAAGTGTAGTGAATATAATAGAGAAAAGAAGAATTTTAAAATAGTGTTCAGAAGACTAATTAGCAATTCAGAAGTCAATTTAGATCTAACCCTCCGCCCAAAAAAGAAAACCACAGGCAGAATAGAGTCTATATAAACAAATCAAATCATAGGAAAGCTATCAAAAATAAAATTATTTAACAGATCTTTGGAGAGCTTATATAACTTCAGAGGATTGGGATTCACAAAGGAAAACATTAATAAATTTAACTAAAATGAAAAAACTAAAATATTAGCCCTTCCCAGTGTGACTTCCCGGTTGAACCATTGTCCCATAAACCGAAAGGCCATGGGTTTGATCCCCTGTCAGGAGCATATGAGAGGCAACTGATCAATGTTTCTCTCCCTCTCTTCTCCTCTCTAAAATCAATAAGCATGTCCTCTGGTGAGGATAAAAAAACCTAAAAAAATTAATGTACTTCAGTGTTGACATAAAATGATTACTACTGCACATACAGAGTAGGGGAAAAGTAGGTTTACAGTTGAGAGTACTCAAAACACAGAGTTCATTCTTGTATTATTATTTATTATTTTATCATTTTCCATACAAACAACTGTAAACCTTTTCCCTCACCCTGTAGATAAAAAGGGATCTCACTAGAAGAAATACAACTGGTATGTAGGTATATGGGGATAACGCTCAGTCATTTTAATGTATTTGACAGTATATCAGAGTTTCTTTATTAAAACAATTCCTGTTACAGTGAACCTCCCCTTTCCCCACTGTAAAGATGAAGGTTTCTATCTACTCACATATCATAGGTGAAAGGACCTTCTCTGATCTCTGTCCAAGATTATACTGAAGGGATTTGATTTTATCCTGTTTCTAGTATAGATGGGAGAGGAGCGTTTAGCTCAAATTACAGCACCTTAAATATTCCTACAATCTACTCCAAGCCCACCAAACAAGTTGACATATTTCCTAGTGCCCTAAGCCTTACTGTTTGCTTGACAGAAGAAGTGACTTAAGATGCTCCTTTCCTCTTAACTACCTATAGTCCCCACCACTTCCGCATTCTCTCATTCTCTTTTTCATCCTCTCTATTCTCCCTGTCCCCCGTCTGAGAAGCTGCTTACTGCATATCTGATCCCTCAAAGATGTGTTCTTTCCTTTTGTTGAAACTCCAAATTTACTGTTCTAACCACTCCTCCCCACAATAAATGAATTTATCACCAACAAATATTTGTAAATATTCATCAATGTGTGAAATATGCTGACAGCGAAAGACCTTTTTATGCCCTCAAGTTTGTAGTGAAATTATACAAACCAGCCAGATGCCTATCCATGAAATATATAATAATAACTGGTAGTGTAGGTCTAAATGACCATAGAGAGGCAGATTATTAGGGCTCTAAGAGGTCAGTGGGGGAAATATCTCGGAGATGGAACAGGCAGGCAAGCTTGTACGAAGTTGGCGAAGAGCATCAATGTCGGTGTAGGAGAGAGACAGAAAAGTGGACAGAGGACATCCCTAGCAGGAACATAAAGAGGACATTGGGGAAAGGTGGTAGTTATCGGACATTTGAGAAAACTTCAGAACAGTACCACAAGCAATATGCAAGGATTAAAGCATTGAATGGCAAACATAAACTACAGAGAATTCATTTATCAGGGGTGTCCACCCTGCGGCACACGGGCTGCATGCAGCCCAGGATGGCTGTGAATGCGGCCCAACATAAAATTGTAAATTTACTTAAAATATTATGAGATATTTTTGTGATTATGTGTTGCAATGTATTTAAGTGTAGCCCAAGACAACTCTTCTTCTTCCATTGTGGCCCAGAGATACCAAAAGGTTGGAGACCCCTGAACTATATCAACAATACAGTATTTGCATGTATCACATAGAGTGATAGGGATGGAAGCTTTGCACTGAAGATCCCCCTACTTGGTTCTGGAGCATTGGGCCCCCATAAACAGGCATGAAAATTGATTTGTTATACAGAGCCCTCCTTATACTATGATTTTGCTTACTTAGCTGTAATCTCTTATCTTCCATTAAGTAGTGCAGACCTTTAAGCTAAAGTTAGAAATTCCCCTCTCTGTAACCTGAGCATTTTGAGGGGGACAGTGCCTGGACTCTGAAATCAGACTACCTGAGTTTGAATCCTGGCTCTGCCGCTAAATAGCTGTGTGATCTCTTGGGCAAGTTACTTAACCTTTGCTGTGTCTCAATTTTCTCATAAGTAGAATAAGGGTGGCAGTAATACCTATCTCATAGACTTGTAACCATTCAGTGAACTAATGGGTATAAATGCTTGTCACATAGTAAACACTCAAAAGTGCTACCTTTAATTATTCATCACAACAAAATAACATTATTACTGTTTTTGAACTATATGTGAAAGAAATCAGACAATTTGTATTCTGCTGTGCTGCTTCCTTCACTCATTGTTTTATCTTTAGGTATCAGCCAAATTCCTTTGTGTAGCTGTAATCTCTCTTCACTGCTCTGTAGTATTCTGTTGTATGAATATACCAATGCTTTAATCCATTCTATTACTGATGGGCATTTGGGTTGTTGACACTTGGTGGCCATGGTGAACAATGCTGCTATGAACATTCAGGGATATATCTCCTGGCTCACAGAAACATACGAGGTCTATCCAGAAAGTATCCAGGCATGTAATATGAAAAATAGAGACATTTATCGAAGATACAAGATACAAAAAACATTATACGTATGGCAATGACACCTCAGTCCCCTTCAAAGTAGGCACCTTGGGACCTCACACAGTTCTCCCAGTTGTCATCAGCTGCCCTGTGGTATTTTCCTGAATCTCATGGATAATCTGAAATTTCTTCCCTTTTGAAGGTGATTTTACTTTTGGGAATAAAACAGAAGTCACGGGGTGCCAAATCTGGGCTGTAGGAGAGGGACTGACTTGACATTTCATCAAAAAACTCTGCACCAGACGTGATGCATGAGCATGTTGTCGTGATGAAGCTGCCAATCACCAGTTGCCCATAGCTGCAGGTCTTCTGCATCATCTGAATAGTTTCCGTGGAGGAATGTTCAAGCTTAACATAAAATTTGATGCAGATGTGTTGCTCTATTCATTCAGCCATTTTAAATGCGACAGCCACTGTACATATGCTCACTCAACGACCCCTACTGCCCCCCGACTAGTATAGTGAAGTCGTCATTGTTCACACATGCTCATTCCAGTCCAGTATCCTTAACTGACAGGTTACATCAATGTTGCACAAATCGTTCTCATAAAAATAATAGCTGGACTTTTTCCGGACAGGCCTTGTATGTTTATTTGAAGAGAACATCTTTGCACAGTACTTTGCAGTCATCTATTTGTCATTAATCAAGCATCTATATATGTATGGTTCTGTTTCTAGGTTCTCTGTTATGTTCTACTATCCTGTTTGTCTGTCCTAGTGTCGGTAGCACAGTCTTAATTACTATGCTTTATATTATGAAATTTTGAAATCAAGTAGAACAAATCTCCCCACCCAGATTCTCCCAAAATATCTTGGGTCTTGTGCTTTTGCAATTCCACATACATTTTAGATTCTGCTTGACATTTTACATAAAACCTGTTGGGATTTTGACTGGAATTCCATTGAATTTGTGCTTCAATTTAGAAAAGATTGGCTGTGGTCAGTATTGAGTCTTCTAGTCTGTGACCAGGATAATTTTCTCTCCACTTATTTCCCTTATTTCATTTATCTTAATAAACATATTCTTCTCCCTAGACGTCCTATACATCTTTCTATGATAGTTATTTCTACTTTCTTAAAAACATTCTTTAAATTTTTTATTTGATTTATAACAATGAATTTTCAAATTCTGATTAATTCTAATTTTACCTTTATTTTAGACATTAGATATATACAGTTACACCATCTGTAAATAAGACAGTTTATTTTTAACTTTTATAGATTTTATTTCTTTATCATGCCTTTATACTGGCTAGGACCTCCAGAATAGTGTTGAATATGAGTTGTTTGAGTGGACATTTTTGTATGTCAGTTTTCAAAATTTTATTAATTGAATTCCAAATGTGAGAATAGTTTTACATTCCTCTGGTAAACACAACTTTATCCTAATGTAATTTTATATACTGCTGTTTTGGTTTGCTAATGTTTGGTTTGGTTTGCTTTCAACTATGTTCATTAGTGAGATTGTTCTTTAATTTTCTCATGCTATCCTTAATGTGTTTTTGTATCTAGGTTAAGCTAGCTTCATAAAATGAATTGGAGACTGTTCCTGCTTTTTATTCATTTCAGTTCTCCTCAAAATGTTCAATAGCTCTTGTCAGAGATTCCATCTAGGCCTAAAGTGTTCTATGCCAGAAGGTTTTTAATTACTGATTCAGTTCCTTTAATCAGCAAGGAATTATTCAGGTTTTCTGATTCTTTTTGTGTTCCTTTTTATGAGTTTTATTTTTCTGGTAATTTGTCCATTTCAAATTTGTGGCATAGAGTTTCAATACCATCTTTTGAATGTCTACAGGATATGAAGTGCTATCTTCTTTTTCATTCCTGATATTGGCTTCTATATGTGTCTTCTGTCTTTCTTTTTAAATCATTTTTCCCAAAGATCAATCATTTCACAGGAAACAACTGTTAGCTTTGTTTATCCTTCTCATATTTGTTTATTTTTCCATTTCATTGCTGTCATTCTTTCCTTCTAATTTGTCTGAGTTTAATTATTTGATGATCTTTATATAACTTATAAAGAATGGATGTTTAGTTCATAAATTTTTGGCCTTTTTTTCTAATATATGCATCTACAACAGTAGATTTTCCTCTAAGTACTACTTTATCTGTATTTTGTAAGTTTTGATGTTTTTTATTTTTGTTACTCAGTTTTAAATATTTTCTAATGATTTGTCCTGAGATTGTATAATAAAAGTATATTGTTCAATTTCCAAATGGGGATTTGCTAGGTCCATTTTACCAATCTTTTCAAAGAACCTATTTTTTTCTTTTTCCTTGCTCTATGCTGATTATTTTTTCTTCATTAATCTTCATTCATTATTATTTCCTTCCATCTTTATTTAATTTGCTGTTCTTTTTTAAAATTTTTTTCTCATGATTGAATCTCACTAACCAGCTTTTCTTATTTTTTAATATTTGACATCAATATTTATAATATTTCTGTTATTTCAATAACTTAGTTTTAAAACAAATTTATGGATGCACAGTGCTTTGTAAATACTGTTTAGCTACATTCTGAAGGGATTTTGTGATTTTTTTTTTTTTACATTTAGAACTAGTATAACAGAAGTGGGTAGTACCTGTTCGTTTTTTAAAAGTAGAAGTAAAAAAAAAAATGAAATACAGTCCTACCCACCCACTTTTTAACATTCTATTATAATATTCAAAAACTATTCAATGCATCTGTATGCACACATATATGCATATTACAGGTTTATACATCCTAATATATTGTGAACATCTTTCTATATTGATAAATATACTTCTATAGCATCATTTTAATGGCAGCATAATATTCTACCCTGTGGATTTACCACAATTTCTTTAATCATTCTCCTGCATTGGACATTTAGGTTCTTTCTGACTTCTCTGTATTATAAATAGTTACGATAAGTCCTGGTCATTAAAACTTGGCAAATAGCCCTGGCCGGTGCAGCTCAGTGGATTGAGCACCGGCCTGTGAATCAAAGGATCGCTGGTTCAATTCCCAGTCAGGGGACATTCCTGGGTTGCAGGCCAGTTTCCCAGTAGGGGGCACATGAGAGGCAACCACACACTGATGTTTCTCTCTCTCTCTGTCTCCCTCCCTTCCCATCTCTAAAAATAAAAAAGATTTTTTTGAAAAACTTGGCAAATAGCCTTGATTATTTCCCTTAGAATAAAATTATTAGGTCAAAAGACGTACATTTTTAAGGCTTTTGTCAAGCACTATAAAATTGCCCTCCAGAGAGGTTGTATTGATGTGGTTTTCCATCAATATTGGATTACCTAATTCCAGAAAAGTTTCTCCAGCACTGGGGGGGGGGGGAGAGAGAGAGTGTGTGTGTGTGTGTGTGTGTGTGAGACAGAGACAGACACTAACTTTTTCATACTGGAAGATTGAGATTGGATTTATGCCCCAACTCCTCCTTTCAGCCAATTCTATATTTGCTTGTCTAGTAATGGCAACACCCCAATCAGGAAATGTAATGCCTCATTCCTACACGAGTTTTGATATGTATTGTTTTCATTATCGTCGTTAGAAGTATTTTCTAACTTCTAATGATCTTTCCTTTGAATCATAGGTTATTTAGCATGCATTTCTCAATTTCTAAGCATTTAGAGGTTTTCTAGTTATTTTGTTAATTTATTTCTAACATAACTATATTGTGATTAGGAAACATCCTCTGAGAGATTGCAATCCTTTAATTAAATGTTTTTGGATTTCGGAAAAGCACTTAAGCGAGCCCTGGCTGGCGTGGCCCAGTGGAAAAGCACTTAAGCGATTTCTTGAGTTATAAGGTGAACTAGTTTTGTGTGTGTTTGTGTGTAACATTTTTACTTGAAAGAGTGACTAACAGACAAATCAACAGTTATGCTAATTTGGGTATGTGACAGACATTTAATCAAAAATGAGCAATGTGAGCCTGCTGCTTCAAGGGAAACAACTCACAGTAGTTGTTGCCAGTGATGAAATTCAAATTTTCAAGTGAAAATTAGAATTTTGGAAAACTTGTATCTGCCACCATGAGCTTAACAGCAAATATTGATAAATGAAACCCACAGAAACAAAATCCCTTTGGGGCTCTCAGTAACTTTTAAGGGTAGAAAAGGCCCCTGGCATTTATAAAAAGTTAGGGAACTTTAGTTACTTAGTTGCAGTATGCCTCCTGACTTACGTTATTGTTGTCAAGTATTTTTATTTAAAATCAGCCTCTCTCTCTCTCTCTCTCTCTCTCTCTCTCTCTCTCTCTCTCTCTCTCTCTCTCTCATACTGTTTTACAGTTTCTGTCTGCAGAGAGGGAGTGATAAAATGGTTTTATACAGTCATTATTCATTTAGAGTCATCCATAGTCACAATGGTATACCTATAGCCTAGGTTTGTGTAACTGCATTCTAGGATGTTCATACAATGATGAAATTGCTCAACAACATATTTCTCACACTTATACTTGTAGTCAAGTGGTGCATGACTGTACATATTTACCACATTTTATGTTTTTCATGACTTGTATCTCTGAGTTTTTGACTTCATTTTTCTCTATCTCAGGAATACTCTTTTCTATTTCCTTCAGGAGTAGGTATACTGGTGGCAAATTCTCTTTTTTTTCTTATCTGAAAGAATTTTCTTACCTTAATTTTTAAGGGTTATTTGGTGAAAATAGAATTTTGGATTGGCAGTTATTTTGATTTAAGATTCCTTTCCACTGTGACTATAGATTTCTTTCATTTATGTTGCTTAATATGTGCGTGCGCACGTGCATGTGTAGAGATTGTCATTTCAAGTACTAGCATTGTCATTTCAAGTACTAGCATTTCAGATATGACCAGAAAAATTGGATTGATCCATGCCAATAATTGCAGCACAGTGCAGTAAATAATTCCCAGTTCCTTCTCACTAACTAGTTTCCTCCATAGGTGAGCCTCTCACCACCTCACTACCTTCTCCTACCCCAAAGACTCTTGTTTCCCTCTTCCAAGTCCCTCCAAAAGCCTTCCTCTAGCTCTCAGGACAGCTGCCAGATTCTTAATGCTTTATGATACAGTCAGTTTAGTTCTCTCCTTTGCCTAACTTTTCTCTCATGTAAGTTGAATAGTGCTTACCCTTACATTTCACAATTAAAAAGGAAAATGCCTAAACAAAACTATAATTTTCTCTGAGTGAGGTGTGTTTAGTCCTCATAGATCAATCAACCAGTTTAAACTGCAACCAGCTTTAAAAATAGTATCCTTTCTCTCAACAATACAAGAAATGAAAAATATTCAGCCACTCTAGTAATCAAGGAAATGCAAATTAAAGCAATCACGAACAACTTTTTTTCCCTCCTAATTGGCAAAAATTAAAAATAATAGTCATCCTACTGGAGAAGAAAGACACTTTCACACTCAATAGTGGCAGTATAGGTTGCTAGAGTTTTTCCAGCGGTGTGTATATCAAAAGCATTACTGTATGTGCCCCTTGACCTAATAACTCCACTTGTAGCACTTTTACTATAACAGGTGGTCAGGGTCGTTCACAAAGATGCATGGGCATGTTCATCTGGGCTTAATTTCTAGTGGTGGAAAATAAATGCTGCTATACTTCAGAGTAGACTAGGCCATTGTAAGAATTATTTTGGCGAAGAATTCTATTTGATATTGGAAAACATTCATTAGTTGTGAAATGAAAACTAGGTGAAATTTGTGAAGCCTCATATAAATGTGAAAGTATTTTCATTTACATAAAACCACGCCAAAATTTAAATAACATAATCAACTCTTCATTAAATATTTACTGTGTGCCCAGTCTTCTACTGGGAATCGGAGGTGAACATTATTGAAAGTATGAAATATACTAGTTTTTTAGGACTTTATGCTATTGTTGAACTGTTGAGCTTGAATGCAAGAGGGGACCCAAAATAATGGAATATATTTATAAAAAATTATGAATGTGTTCTTTCGTGTTTAAACTTCAGTCACCTTCAAAGTGCTGTCCATTTGATGCAATACAGCTATCGAGATGTTTTTTCCACTGCTCAAAACAGTTTTTGAACTCATCGACTTTGATGCCTTTTAGTGCTCCTGCCGTTTTTTGTTTCACCTCTTCCACATCAGCAAAATGTTTCCTTTTGAGGACTTTTTTCATCCTGGGAAATAAAAAGAAAATGTCGCTCAGGGCAAGATTGGGTGAATAGGGAGGGCAGAGCATGGGAGTCATGCCATTTTGGGTCAAACACTGTTGAACACTCAGCACAATGTGGGCAGGTGCCCTTGTAAATTACCGATCATGAAATGAGCAAACGTGTTGAAAGAATCTTCAAAAAAAAATCACTGAAACCAAATGCAGTCTCTCACAACAATGCCAGCTGGCACACTTATACAGATGGGTTTCTAGAACACTCACCTAGCAGGAGAAGCCTGAACTACAAGGGGCCTGCCCTCCAGAAGATAATTCTGGGTATTTTGGGTCTCCCCTCATACATACATTTGGTCCTTGCACACCTGGTTGGTGTACATCTAGATAATGGAAAGAGCATTGAACATATATAGACAGGCATTTGAATCCTGTCCCTGTAACATACTTCTCTACTCACTTAGACAAATTATTTGATAATGAGAAGAATGCTGACCTCATGAGAATGAAAGGAGCTATAATAGTGAAGTGCTTCCCATGATGATTGATGAATAGTAATATTAGCAATTATTATTATAACTATTTAGTAATTATTAGTAATAGTAATGAATAGTTAGTCCCTTTACTTTCCCTTCCAAAATTCTCTATTTCCTCAGTATAATACCTGCATAAGATATATTTGAGCCCGAGCCACTGAATGAATAAATGAATGAACAGATACTGAATTTAAAAACACTTTATAAGCCTTAATGTATGAAAATGTTAATTATTAATATTTGAATAATTGCATTAATATATGTAATGATGTGGGAAAAATTCCATTCATGCACATATTTGTTTGTATGTAAGTGCCCAATGTTATGATATGGGCTAGGTGAGGTTGTTATAGAATTTAAGCAAAAGAAGGACTTAGCGTGGCTGGTAATCATTTGGGGGACTTTTGGGGGAAGGTGGGATTGAATTAAGGTAGGTTTTGAATATGAGAAGTAACATATGCAGAAGGATGTAGCCAAAAAAGAAAAAGAAAATGGTGTATTCAGGAAGTAGTGGTAAGACTCATGTGTTTAGAGAGCTAGGTATTTTTGAAGTCACTAGGGTAGGTAGAAGAAACAAGGTGTGGCCAAGATAGCAAGAGGCCTTACTGATCTGGTGAGAAATAGAGAACCATTTTAAGTTTGGGGACAAGATAAGTGACACTGTGTCACCAACACATCACTGTTAGAATATGTTTGTAGCAATTAACTTTGGTCATAGAAGTGTAAACAAAAATAAATTATCGATTTCCTCATTTTTTTTCTTCCACAGTATATAGCTTGAATTTCCATTTAGTGGTGATAACTATAGCTAAATGTTTTAGAATTCTTGTTGTATTCTTAGAATATTAAATTACTTGATTAGGTAATTATAATTTCAGAATTTGATTAAAAAATATGCCCATAATCCTAGCATTGCCCTTTTCTGAGACTTCTTGTTGTGATAACCTAAAAAAAATTTATAGTCAGTTTTCCATACCTTAAGTTATTTGATGACACCATTTACTTGTTCTTCCTGTTTCTTTCCCTGTAGATTTTCAATGTTAAAGTGGTTATAATGTTCTTTATAATTTATATCTAATTTTCATCGAAAGAAAGGATGTTTAATTTATTAATATTATTAGTTGTAAATCAATTAATAACTTAGTTACAAGTGTATTCACTTCCAGTGTTTTCATCCTGAAATTTTCTCTTTTCTTATATTCTTTTTCATATTTCTCTGCAGTATGGATGGAGCGGATCTGTGTTTTGAAATCGTAAAACGAGCTGATGCTGGTTTTGTGTACAGTGAAGCTGTAGCCAGGTACGTAATTTGTAGAAACTCCCCAGAGGTCAAGGTAAATGTAAAAGAAAGAAATGAGAACACAAAACAAAACAAAAATCCTGCATGAAGTGGCTTGTTCTTTGAACTGATGATGAGGGTGCTGCCATTCTTTCCTACAAGGAGCATATCTGTTTTAGTGTGCATTAGTGGAACCAAATAGTGACTGGACATGCAAAATACTAAACAATGAATTTATCTATTAATAGGAGTTTACAGTTTCACATCAATACTGCTATTTCTCCCATTCCTGATGACTTCCTTTCTTTCTCTTTTATTTTGTATTGCTTTCATGTATACAGGTTAGTGGTTAGACAGTCATATACTTTACATAGTATTCCCCTCGATATTTCCAGTACCCCAACTGGCACCATATATAGTTACTACAGTATTAGTGACTGTATTTCCTATGTTTCACTTGACTATTTACTTGACTAATAGTTCCCATGACTATTTTGTGACTACCAATTTGTGCTTCTGTTTTTAAAATTTTTTTATTGTACAAATACGTTTGTCTCCATTTTCCTGCCACGACTTTCCCCTGCCCCACCCACTCCCGCCTCCCACCTTCAAACTTTCCCCACTTTGGCTTTGTCCATGGGTCCTTTATACATGTTCCCTGACATGACCTTCTCCTTTTCCCCGTTACCTACCTCCCTCCAGCCCCTCTCATTCCTGTTGGTTTGTGTTTTTTTTTTTCTTTAAATGTTGCTGGTTATATTTTTCATGTTTGTTTTCTTGATTAGGTTCCACTTACAGGTGATATGGTATTTGTCTTTCACCCCCTGGCTTATTTCACTTAGCATAATGCTCTACAGTTACATCTATGCTGTCATGAAGGATAGTAGCTCTTTCTGCTGCATAGTATTCCATTGTGTAAATGGCCCATAGTTTTTTGATCCATTCATTTTTTGATGGGCACTTAGGTTGCTTCCAGCACTTAGCTATTGTAAATTGTGATGCTATGAACATTGTGGTGCATAGGTTCTTTTGAATTGGTGTTTTGAGGTTCTTAGGGTATAATCCCAGCAGTGGAATTGCTAAGTCAAAAGGCAGTTCCATTTGTAGCTTTTTGAGGCAATTTCAAACTGTTTTCCACAGTGGCTGCACCAGTCTGCATTCCCACCAACAGCGCACTAGGGTCCTCTTTTCTCCACAACCTCACCAGCACTTGTTGTTTATTATTTGTTGATTTGTTCATCATGGCCATTCTGACTGGTGTGAAGTGGTATCTCATTGTGGTTTTAATTTGCATTTCTCTGATGCTAGTGATGCTGAGCATCCTTTCATATGTCTCTGGGCCCTGTGTATGTCCTCCATGGAAAAGTGTCTGTTCAAGTCCTTTGCTCATTTTTTAATTGGATTGTTTGTCTTCCTGGAGTGGAGTCGTGTGAGTTTTTTATGTATTTTGGAGATCAAATCCTTGCCCAAAGTATTGTTGGCAAATACACATTCCCATATGGTTGGTTCCATTTTAATTTTGCTGATGTTATCTTTAGCCGTGCAGAAACTTCTTATTTTGATGAATTCCCATTTGTTTACTCTTTCCTTTATGTCCCTTGCTCTAGGGGACATATTGGTGAAAATATTGCTGTGTGGAATATATGAGAGTTTCCTGCCTGTATTTTCCTCCGGGAGTTGAATGGTGTGGCGACTTATATTTAAGTCTTTTATCCATCTTGTGTTTCTTTTTGTGTATGGTGTAAGTTGGTGGTCGAATTTCAAATTTTTTGCATGTGGCTGTCCAGCGCTCCCAACACTGTTGAAGAGGCTCTTTATACTCTATTTTATGCTTCTGTCACCTTCGTTGAATATTAATTGATCATAGAGACATGGCTTTATTTCTGGGCTCTCTATTCTGTTCCATTGGTCTGTCTGTTTTTATGCCAATACCAAACTGTTTTGGTTACAGTGGCCTTGTAATACAGTGTGGTGTCTGGTATTGTGATCCTTCCTACTTTATTTTTCTTTTTCAAAATTGCTGTGGCTATTCGGGGTCATTTATGGTTCCATATAAATTTTTTAAATATTTGTGCCATATCTGTGAAATACATCATTGGTGTTTTAATAGGGATTGTGTTGAATGTATAAATTGCTTTGGATAGTATGGATATTTTGATGATGTTAATTCTTCTAATCCATGAACACGGTATATGCTTACATTTATTTGTGTCTTCCTCAATTTCTTTCTTCAATGTTCTGTAGTTTTCTGAGTACAGGTCTTTTACCTCCTTGTTTAAGTTTATTCCCATGTACTTTATATTTCTTGTTGCTATAGTAAATGGCATTTTTTTCCTGATTTCTGGTTCTGATATTTCATCATTACAAAAATGCCTTCAATTTCTGAATATTGACTTTATATCCTGCTGTTTTGCCAAATACACATATTGGGTTGAGTAGTTTTTTGGTGGAGTCTATAGGGTTTTCTATGTACACTATCATGTCATCTGCGAATATTGACAGTGTTACTCCCTTCTTTCCAATTTAGATGCCTTTTTTTTTCTTTTTCTTGTCTGATCACTGTGGCTAGGACTTCCAATACTATGTTGAATAGAAGTGGTGAAAGCTGACAACCTTGTCTTGTTCCTGATCTTAGTGGGAAAGCTTTTAGTTTTTGTCCATTGAGTATGATGTTGGCTGTAGGTTTTTCATATATGGGCTTTATTATGTTGAGTTATGGTCCCTCTAATCCCACTTTGCTGAGTGTTTTTATCATAAATGTATGCTGTACTTTATCAAATGCTACTTCAACATCTGTCAGTATGATCATGTGGTTTTTTTCTACCTTGTCTTCCAGCTCACTGATTCAATCC
Organism: Pteronotus mesoamericanus; assembly: GCF_021234165.1. Taxonomy (NCBI): domain Eukaryota; kingdom Metazoa; phylum Chordata; class Mammalia; order Chiroptera; family Mormoopidae; genus Pteronotus; species Pteronotus mesoamericanus. Next base: position 8,886,611 of record NW_026555072.1, read on the forward strand.
TCTGCTTCATCTAGCCTGCTTTTGATTCCTTCTACTGTGTTCTTCAATTCAGAAATTGTATTCTTCAATCCCTTTTGCCTCTTGTTGATAGTTTGTACATCCTTTTTTTGTGCTGATATAGTTTGCAGTAAGTTCCTCGTAGTTTCCCTGTAGATTTTGGTAATTGTCTCTGAGCTCACTGAGCTCATTGAGCTTCCTTATAAGCATTGTTTTGAACTCAGTATCTGATAACTTACTTGCCTCTAATTTATTTAGTTCTCTTTCTGGGGATTCCTCCTTTCCTTTCAACTGGGGGGGTGTTTCTTTGTCTTCCCCTTATTTGTGAGACTCTTCTTTTTTGCTTCTGCTTCTTAAATTGATCTGTCTTGATTTCCTGACTTTGTGGTGTGAACTTCTATGGTAGGAGACCTGTGAGATTCAGTGGTGCAGTCTCCTTGATCTCCTGACCTTGCTGATCTATGGATACCTTTTACGATGCTTATGTTGGCGCTCTGGAAGTAATGGGGTTTGATTGTTGTTTGGTCGTTCTTTGGTGGGTCATACCCTCCAGCTGGTTGACTGAGGGCCACTCTGCCCACCACATCTTGTGTGTGTTTATGCAAGTGTTGCCAGAACAAAACCACAAAGCCCAGGAAACAAACCCACATCCATAAAAGTAACTCCCCCTCTCCAATACCACTCTCAACAGCAAATTAACTAGTATTAATAAGGCTGTAAAGAGATTAAGATTATTATAAGAAAGGAGAGAAACTGTTAGTAGAAAATCTAATGACTTACTATGCACAAACTCGATGGACCTGAAATGGACATTAAAAAGCTATGTAGTAAAGGTAAATCACAAATCATGGAGAAGACCACACTGGATTTTGTCTTGGTAGCTTCTAGTATTTACCGCTGTTTTTTCTTTCTGGATCTGCCTCTGATGATGTCACATGTTGATCCCGTCTGACCTTAGGCAGTCTGTTTAAGACTTCCAGGAATCTACTGTCTGTGCCTGTCTCCTTCAGTTGTTTATCTAGTCACTCTGCACTCAACAGTCAGACTTAGGCACCACAGGACAGGGCAGAGTCCCTTCTGGGGCGGGGTTATTGGATCCTCTCACACTGCTACCACTCAGGTGGAGTGGTCTGCCTGAACAAGATGGCTACTTCCATATGAGGGAGGAGTCAGCACCAAGATCCCACCAGCTCCTCTCTCAGTTCTCTCCCCAAAGCCTCCTCCAGTCTCTCCTCAGGCGTCTCAGGCCCACTCTGCCCCCACCTTTGCTGGAGCCCAGGGTAAGTGGCTGCAAATAAAAATGTATGCATTGGCCCTTTAAATGACTCTTTGTGTCTCCAGCCGCCTGTCTCTGGCAGAGAGCAAACCTGCAGCTTTTTGCAGCTAGCTTTGTTATCTGTGTACTTCTTGAGCTCTGGTGCTGTAGGCTGGGGATCCCCACTTACGATTTAGACCCCATTCTTCTCAGGGGGATCCAGCTGGCCGTTTAAATATCCCTCTGGGGCTGCCACCCATGGGCGCCCGGCCAGCCTTCTCAAGTTTCCACCCTACTCCTTACCAGTCAGGTTGTGCTAAAGCTGATTCTTCTGTGTGTCCAAGGTTCTAAGGCTCATCTCTCACTATTGTTCAGTTGTTTGTTCCAGGTGATTTCTCCACAATTTAATTGTAATTCCAGATTAGCCTGGGAGGAGATCAGTGTGACTTCCATTCGCTCGTCCGCCATCTTGAAAAAAAGCCAAATTTGTGTTTCTTAGTTTCTTCATCTCTTTCACCCAGTTTCCCAACCACCACCCATCTCATGACTTTTATACAAGGAGGGATTTAATAGCTCAGGAAGCTTGTAGAATTAAAGTTGGTCTTTTTGATTGTGTGTTTGGTTTTTGTTTTTTGGCAGATGTTGCCTCATTAGTTCTTTGGTTTGCCTTTTAGTGATAGCAGCTTCTTATGTGACCAGTTAATCTGAGGAAAATCACAGAACAATAGAAGGAACAGAAATAAAAGCACAGCTTTTCTGCTGCTTATATATTCTTCAGACCACTGTGTTATCTCCCAGTCTAATGGCAACCATTACTCTAAGTGGAGGAATTGTTGTAAAGAACTAATGGCTCAAAAAAAGGATTAAATATAAAAAATCGCAGTAGCCATACTTTGGACTACTTGCTTATAGATTTGTAGTAATAAGCTTTATGCTTTGGTGGCAATCATATCATAAATACCCGCTTCAGTGGGTTGCCTTTCTAACGCATGGAGTACATACATTAATAGGATACAACATATCTCCTCATTCACCAACAATATTATGTTTGTAGGGATCAAACCCACAACCCATCAGGATTTATGAACACTTTCTACCACTTAATGATTATAACTTCCTCCCTCCTATCATTCTTTTTATAATTATGCCATCATGGACAGATATACCTGTAAAGAGCTTGGAAGACTACCTAATGCAGCTTGGAGCTCAGAGTGGCTTGACTTTCTTCTAATTTATTGCCCTGCCTCCTTCTACCTGAAAAGGAAGGGCCCCAGGCCCCAGTCTCAGAAGATGGAGTAGCTGTAACTATAGCACAAGATAAAGAATATACTCAATTCGATGTAGCTGTTGTTTTGTACTACTAGAGCTAGCAAAAAGAAGCAAGTAAAGTTTACATAAACTATAATTTCTTCTTTAAACTCCTGAGGTATTCATGGTAGGCCTGAGGCTAAATATCCTCTTTTCTTTTGTGCCATGCTCATTCATGCACATTCTATGGTTTTTTAATCCCATTTTTCTACTGTTTTCAGTTCTTAAAATTTAAAGGTTTTAAGAACTGAAAAATCTACAAAATCTTTAAATCTACAAAATATTAAACTTGTATTCTTTATTGTGCTTCAGAATTAAAAAGCATTTTTAATACCAAAAAATAGTCAATGGCATCTTGATTTTTCTTATGGCAATAGTGATAAACCACTTTATCTGACTACATGAAACTCAGATTTTTGCATATCATTGTTTATATTTATTTATTTAAGAATTCGAAGCAACTTGCCTTTTGTACTTTCAATAGCAGCATCAAATAGGGAAAACTAAAAATTCTGAATGTCGATTTTATAAAATAGTGAAGCTTGATGGAGAAAGATCACCTTTTTCTTTTTGAACCACAGGAACACTAAGGTACCTGGCATATATGCTGGCAGGGCTGATGTTAAACCAGCCTCACTTTTACTCTGTTCCCACCCATCCATATTGCTTGTCCTTAACTTCAAGTTTGTCACTGCCACTGGGCTGGGTGTTGGGATGGGGAGAATAGTAGTGTGTAGAGATGATATTATATGTGAAATGACTTGAGGTCTCTCCCAATCCCAAAATGTGTAGAAAACACATTTGGTCTATATACATCTGATGAAAGCCTGTTGGTTTTAAAATCTACCTGTATTTGCTGTTGAAGTAATGATTTTATGAAAGGAATTTCCCAGAATAGACCAGAAAAAGAGTAGCATTGGGACTGGCATGTGACACTGCAAAAAGAGAGATTTGACACAATTTATTTAAAACCCTTCCTAAAAATGATGGAATAGGTGGGGCAGCCTCAGAAATTGCTGTTATATATGTTCCCATTGCAGGGAATTAATTACCATGTAACAGGGGCACATAGGTCCTTCCTTTTGGTTAGAGTGTTAAACCAGATGACTTCTAACCTTCCTTCCTCTCTGACTCTGTGATTCATTGTTGGGAAATTCAGTTTACATCAGCATTCTTGTAAGACCAACTGCAGGATACTCTAAGACACCAAGTAATCAAATTGATAATGTTTTTCTCCAACTGGCTGAGCTTCAAGAGAAGCAGCAGAGCATGGCTAAAATAAAACTCTTCAGTCCTTACAACCCAATTAGTGATTACCTCTGTTCTTTCAGGGGTGATGAGTTGTAGAGTAAGCTAACATACAGGATCAAATTATGAAATCATAGTCTCACAAAGCAGAGATCTTCTTAGTACCAAGCTTTACAAATAATTACAAGATACAAGCAATCAAAAGGCTCAGCTAAAGCAGAAAGAGGTCTGGGCCTTCAAGGGCAGCTTCCTGTGTCATTCCTTCGTGCATCTTTCCTTCCCTCATCATAAATGCACCTCTGGCCCAGAATAGATGAGTCCTCTGCACAAGGATTGTGGGATTACACACATAAGGGAGCATTTCAATATGAAACCTCTCCCAGAGCGGTGTGTAACTTACATGACATCCTCCAGGAAGCCATCCATGCCTCAAAGAGCCTGGATACTCTTTACCACAGGTAATCCTTAAGGGCATTTCAGAGGTAAGTTTTCTTCTGCCTAGCAAAGAGCATTAATCTTTTTACCTGGATTTCACAAGGAAAGTAGGCTGAGTCACTTCCCTTCTTTTCTTTCACCACCCCACCACCCCCTCAAATGCCTCCTTCCAAAGGAAGTGAGCAGATTGCTGGCCAGCTCTTTCCTTCCTTAGAGTTCTCATCATTCCTGCTCTTTAGGAAAGGTGGAAACAAACATATATTGCTGATTTTCTCTGAAAGTATAGGCCACATGATGTTTCATGAATTGGAGCTCTTTGATATAAGTTTAGTCAGGACCTCTCTAGAAATTGTGGGTGGATTTTGGTTCTCTATTTTGCTTGTTTGTACACATGTAGAAGCTTCCCGGGTCATACTGGGAATGTGGAGACAGCTCAGTTTAAATCTGTAATATCTGGGAAGAAAACAGTTCTACCCCCCACATACACACCCCAGAGATTCTGATATGTATGATATTTGGGACAAATAATTGAATACTCCAATACTCAGATTTTAAATTGCTCATTCAGTGAGTTTTTTCAAATCAGGCTTTGAGAGAGGAATTTTCTTTAATCTAAAGATATAAGTGGCTGTCTTAGGACCATTATCCAAAGTAGTCCATAGTGTAGTATAATCCATGTCCATCCACATTACCTAATTTAAACTTACCCAGTACTCCAGCGTTCACATCTAGGTTCACAAATAGGCTGTTCCTAAATCTCTGACTACATTTAACAATAATGATGATATTGTAATAATAATGACTTAGCCTGTGTAGCATGATTTAGAGTTTACAGAGCCCTTTCACATTTGTAACTTCTGCCATTTCTGGGAGAGGGAGATGTCACAGATCCTCCAAAGCCTGATTTGAACCATGAAAGGACTACAACACCAAGTTAAGAACCCCCAACTCAAACAGAAACTTAATTACAGGCTGCACTGGCCCAGGCACAGTATGTGACCACAACCCTTTATGTGTGCATTTGCAAAGTAAGAAAAATGGAACATCTGCCCTGCCTGGTGTGGCTCAGTGGATTGAGTGCTGGCCTGCTAACCAAAGGATCACCGGTTTGATTCTCAGTTAGGGCACATGCCTGGGTTGCAAGCCAGGTCCCTAGTTGGGGGCGCTTGAGAGGTAGCCACACATTGATGTTTCTCTCCTTCTCTTTTATTTATTTATTTTTTATTTTAAAGTATATTTTCTTGGTTATGCTATTACAATTGTCCCATTTTTTTCTCCCCTTTATTACTTCCGCCCGGCACCCCCTCCACCAGCACTCGCCCCACCCCCCCCTGCCCCGCTTTGTTCACGTCCATGGGCCATACATATAAGTTCTTTGGCTTCTCCATTTCCTATACTATTCCTAACCTCCCCCTGTCTATTTTGTACCTACCATTTATGATTCTTATGCCCTGTACCTGTTTCCTCCATTCTCTCCCCTCCCCCTCCCCACTAATAACCCTCCATGTGATCTCAATTTCTGTGATTCTGTTCCTGTTATAGTTGTTTGCTTACTTTGTATTTATTTTTGTTTTTTTAGGTTCAGTTGTTGATAGTTGTGAGTTTGTTGCCATTTTATTGTTCATAATTTTGATCTTTTTCTTAGATAAGTCCCTTTCACATTTCATATAAGGGCTTGGTGATGATGAACTCCTTTTACTTGACCTTATCTGGGAAGCACTTTACCTGCCCTTCCATTCCAAATGATAGCTGTGCTGGATAGAGTCATCTTGGATGTAGGTCCTTGCCTTTCATGACTTTGAATACGTCTTGCCAGCCCCTTCTTGCCTGTAAGGTTTCTTTTGAGAAATCAGCTAGTAGTCTGATGAGAATTCCTTTGTAGGGAACTCTCTCCTTTTCTCTTGCTGCTTTTAGGAGTCTCTCCTTATCTTTAACCTTGGGTAATGTAATTATGCTGTGCCTTGGTGTGTGCTTCCTTTGGTCCAACTTCTTGGGACTCTGAGTTTTCCTGGACTTCCTGGAAGTCTATTTCCTTTCCAAGACTGGGGGAGTTTTCCTTCATTATTTTTTCAAATAAATTTTCAATTTCTTGCTCTTCCTCTTCTCCTTCTGGCACCCCTATGATTCAGATGTTGGAATGTTTAAAGTTGTCTCAGAGGTTCCTAAGCCTCTCCTCATTTTTTCTTTTTTGAATTCTTGTTTCTTCATTCTCTTCTGGTTGAATGTTTATTTCTTCCTTTTCCCAGTCTTTGATTTGAGTCCTGTTTTTCTCCCCTTCATTGTTGGTTCCCTGTATATTTTCTTTATTTCATTTTGCATAGCCTTCAGTCCTTCCTCTATTTTGCAACCATACTCAACCATGTCTGTGAGTATTCTAATTACCAGTTTTTTGAACTCTGCATCTGATAGTTTGGCTATCTCTTCGTCACTTAGTTCTTTTTCTGGGGTTTTGATCTGTTCTTTCATTTGGACCATATTTCTTTGTCTTGGTTCAAAAAAATATGGCCCAAATATTTCTTTGTCTGTTATATTGTAAGAGGCAGAGCCTTAAGTATTTGCCAAGACGGGGCAACCCACATCACTGCGTTGTGGTGCTGTATCGAGAGGAGGGGTCAGAGAGGGAAGAATGTTGCTTACTTGGCTCCCAGCTGGCTTTCAGTCGCTTCCCTTGCTACCCACAAGCAAATTGGGCCCTTCTGCTGCTGACTCCCGGATGGGTGGGTTTGTGTACCTTCTAGGACCCTGTGGGTCTCTCCTACAAACTCTCCTGTGAGGCTGGGAGTTTCTCCTGCTGCTGCAACCCCCACAGATTTTTACAGCAAGAGCTTTTGAGGCTTTCTTTTCACGCACTGGAACTCTGGGTTGTGTGGTCTGTCTCACTCCACAGTTGTTTCTTCTGGTTTATCCTCATGCAAATGTGGGATCGCCCATTGCTACCTTGTCCTCCAGCCACTGCCTTGTCACACCTCCTCTCCACCCTGGCGCCCATCTCTGCCCCTCCTACTGGTCTGGATGAATGTTTCTTCTTTAACTCCTTGGTTGTTGGACTTCCATACAGTTTGACTTTCTGGCAGTTGTAGTTGTTTTTTGTTTTTAAATTTGTTGTTGTCCTTTTGGTTGTGCAAGGCAGCAAAGTGTATTTACCTATGCCTCCATCTTGGCCTGAAGCCCCACTTCTCTCCTGCTTTTTCCCTCCCTTCCCCTTTCTCTAAAAATAAATAAATAAACTCTAAAAAAAAGAAAAATGGAACATCTAAGGACTGACTGCATGTTCCCAGCTCTCTGCTCAAAGCCCTGTTGTGAGGATACAATGAGTATAGGAACAGTCTGGGTTCGTTTGTTTTCCCTTCTTTTTAAAAATGGAGCCTCTGGTCAACTGTAATACATGAAATAATCCATATGCTAATTAGAGGGACATTCATATGAGTTTGGCTAGATAGTAGCAACCAAAGAGGGAACTTGATGGAAAAGTCTTTTGATTTAAAGCAGGAGTGGGGAACGTTTTTTGTCTTGAGTCACAAGCATACATACAAAGTCATTTATGAGTACTATTGAATTCTTTTTTATTTTAAAGTGTGGGGAATATAAAATCTAAAAAGATAAGATAAAATTCAATAAGTACTATGCAATAAATAATGTTGAGTATATTGCATTTCTATGTTATGGCTGGTTGGGGAAGGAAAAGGAGAAAATAAGAAAGGAAGGGATAATAAGGAAAAAAGAAAGAGATGAAAAAAAGTAAAATGCCGAGGAAGAAAAGATGAAAAAGACACTCAGAAAGAATAGCAGGAATTCAGAACGTTAGAATGCAAGGAAGTCAAAGTAAGTTCTGAAGGAATACTGAAAAAGTACCCTTGTCACACCCTGTTGCTAGCAGACCCTATTTCCACTTTTTAAGGACTGTTCTTCAAAATGCCGACTCTTCCTGGACCAGTGGGAAGCCTTCGCTGACCCCTCTTGGCCATGTGAGGAGTCCAACTTCCTAGGACTTAGGCCCAATACAAACTCTGCTTTGTTCAAGGATGCCCCAACTACAACATGATTATGCTGCAAAAAGAAATCATGGCCATAAGGAGTTTCTCCCCTCCTGTTTAAATTCATCCTTAGAGCTAAATTGAAATAAGGCAAGAGCCAGCGTTTGCTGGCAGGCAAAAGGCTCCCAACCCTTTAGTCAGAATCCTTGGTGTATCTCTAAGCACTGTTCACTTAATAGCAATCTAGTGTACCTAAGTAGTATTAACTGAGTGTCCGAGGATATTTGTCTTTTTTAATGTCTTAAACTTGAATTTTTAGTTTGCGAAGCTATTTTACTTTTGAACTATGTGAAATTCTTTTGACTTACATATCTTAGAAAATATAGAACACGTGATTTATTCATAAAGCTCCTAAACTTATGAGTCTGCCAACTTTTCATTATTAAGTCTCACATTCTACCAGTCTTATCTACTTTCCTACTGGAAAGTGCCTATGGGCACTTTCCCATGGGAAAGTGAGTATGAAGGTGGGAGTTACAGCCTGGGGACAACTGCATAGTAAGTTTGAAAAAATAGAAATTTTTTTACAGTTTTATATTTCTTTTTCTTTTGTTTTTCTACAGTCATTACATGAGACAGATACTGGAAGCTCTACGCTATTGTCATGATAATAACATAATTCACAGGGATGTGAAGGTAAGTCACTTTTATCACTAACTTTACTATTTGTGAAGAGTAACTGACTTATAATAATCAGCAATTTTTCTTTCATATTATTATTTAACTGCTTTATATTTGTGGAGTCACTGTACTAATTCTTCAAACAGCACTTGTTATCATTTCAGTTTCCTTATTTTTGTTAAAATGTACATGCATTGTAAAATTCTGTTATTCCTCTTTCACATGGTGTATGTGAGAGATAAATAAAAAATCCAACATATAAGAAAAAAGCAAACAATATCCTATGCTAAGTTAATTGGGGAGAGGGGAATGAGAATTTGGTTTATATAGCAAAAACTTATCGTACACCTGTAATTTTGTAGTGTTGCAATGTAGAATAGTCAGCATTTTATTTTCATTGCAGATTTTTGAAAATAGTCTGAAATCATTACATAGACGTAATATGGTGTGTACCCTTAGGAATATGAATATTACCTTATTCAGTCCTTCTGCCTATTTGATTCCAGTAACAAGTTCATGAAAACTGTCAGTCTCTGGCTCTAACAGTATCAGGCAAAACATGGACGCATGGAAGGAAGGAGACCAGTGGGCCTTCCTCCTGATTTCCAACCCCTTCTAAAGCCTCAAATTACTAAAAGCGTCTGAGATTTCTTTGGCCCTCTTGTCCTCTTTCAGTGCTCTGATATTTCATCTCTGACCTCTCTCTCTAACCTACGCCATCCACAGACACAATGCTCTCGTTCTCTCAAGACATATTATCAAAGGCCTGGCTTCTTTAATGTATTATAAGAAAATCAAGTAGAGCCCTGACTGGTGTGGTTCAGTTGGTTGGGTGTCATCCCTCAGAGCAAAAGGTTGTCAGTTCGATTCCCAGTCAGGGCACATGCCTGGGTTGCAGATTCAGCCCCCAGTTAAGGGCACATATGAGTGGCAGTTGATCGATATTTCTCTCTCACATTGATGTTTCCCTTCCTCTCTTTCTCTCTCCCTTCCTCTCTCTCTAAAAATAAATCAGTAAACTCTGTTCTTAAAAAAAAGGAAAAGAAAATCAAGTAGAGTTAAATTTTCTATGCTTAGGAAATTTTAACTGTAACTCTTGTGGTTAAAAGCTGAGGAAAACCATAAGCAATTCCAAAACAATCCAGTGGCATCTTATGAAAAAATCATTGGAGAAATGTGCAAGATACACATTACTGTAAAATTAGTTGTGAAATATCTTATTCATGCCTTTCAAATGTGGTTATAGGAAATGATACTGTTTTTATCAACAGTCAATACTGAGAAACCCAATGGATACACAGTACTTCCATTTAAACAGCATTCTTCAGTTACATAAAGAGAATAAAAAGTATAGGAAGATAAAGGGGTCAAAATTGTCAATGGTGGTAGCATGCCATGTTATTCTTTTGCATTTAATTAATACAAGAAAGTACATATATACAAAGTAAAGTACATCTCAGATGTATATAAAATATACAAAAGACAGAAATGACCATTTGAACACTTAAATGGGTAAAACAGATAGCATTGTGTTAAAAAAAAAAGCCTTTGCTTAATAGGCAATTTTATTTTGAATTCTGTTCTTCAAAGCTAATTATATTAACATCATATAACAAATAATGATTGACAACATACTTTATTGTAATACTTTGAATTCTATAGTAAGCTTTTGATTAACCATGGTATTTGATAGGACAATCCAAAACCAAATAAAATCCCGAAGTAGTTATATTTAATTTACCTTCTGATTGATTCATTCCAATATTTGAATGCCTACTTCATGCAGAATACTGTGCTTGGAACCCTAAAGCTGTTATGGTCTCAGTAGAGAGATATGAGACAGTATATCGATTACTGCTGCAGATCAACACGAAGCTAAACTTAGTGACTTCAAACAGCAACGATCATTTATTTGCTCATAACTACACAGTTTGGACAGAGCTTGATGGGGCCTCCTCAGTTCTGTTTCACAAGCTGTTGGCTGGGGTGGCATGGCGAGTATCTATGAGGGCTTCTCTCAGTTTTCTGGCATCTCAATTGAAGTGACTAGAACAGCTGGGAGCTGACTAGGCCTGCTGCATAGTCTCTCATTCATGGCATCTATCTCTCTCCCTCCCTCACTCTCTCCCTGTCCCTCTCTCCACAAAAGATCAAAAAATGGAAGTTGCCAGACCTCTTGAAGCCTCATCCCAAAATTGGCACTGTGCCATGTCCTCTGCATTCTGTTAGTCAAAAAGTCACAAGGCTATATTCAAGAGGAGGAAAAATAGACTGTATCTTTTGGTTGCTAGAGCCACATACATGCACAAGGATAGGAAAACTTGTTTGTGGTCATCTTCACAAACATGCAAAACAAATCAGTACTGTCCAAAGTAGAAGGTGGGAAATATCATTAAAAGACAAAGTCAGAGAAATATCATGGAGGAGGTAACATTTGAACCTGGTCTTGAGTCATGAGGTAGTTACGTGGGAACAAAAGGACATTTCCAACAAAAGAAACAGTATGTGCAAAGGCTCAAGATTAACACTGGATTTTATCAGATTAGTTTATCTCTAAGGCACATGCCAAATAATTTTGAGGAAGCACCCAAAAACATTCTCAGGAAGGGAAGAACGAAGTAATTCTCAAACTAAAGAGGAATCTACCAGGAAAGTCACTATTGTTCAGTTGGCAAACAGACTCAACACAGAGCACATATGTTAATGGCATTCTTTATATTTTGGTTCTTGAAATTTATACATTTTACATGGATAAATGGAATATTCAAATTATGCTACTTGGTAATTTTCAATTTGGGTGTATTTTTTTAAGACATTTAATCCAGAAAATATGTATTGAGTACCTACTGTGTCTCAGACACTACTCTAGAAACCAGAGCTACAGAGTGAACAAAACAGACAAAAACCACTACCCACATGAGCTGACTTTCTAATTCAGGGAGACAGACACTAATCAATGAGCATAAAAAAAGTCTACTGTATGGTAGGTTAGAAGGTAAAAAGGACTACAGAAAAAAATAAAGTGGTAGCTGTCAAAGGAACAGGGACTGCAAAAGAAGGAGTTGCAATTTTAAATAGGGTGACCAAAGCAGGCCACATTGAGATGATATCTGAGTAAGGACTTCAAGGAGCAGAGAGAGTTGGCTAACTGATATGGAAGGAAGGGTGTTTTAGCTAAAAGGAAAACCTAATGCAAAGGCACAAAAGTAGAAGCATAACTGACCCTACCCACTCCCCAGCACAGTGAAATATCCAAGTATAACTTGACTCTACAGTCAGTCCATTGCATCCATGGATTCAACCAAACATGGACTGAAAAGAGATTTTTGATTTGCAGTTGGGAAATCCCAGCTGGGAATATGAAAATACTGACTTTTATCCACAGCTGGTTGAATCCCTAGATGCAAAACCCATGGATACAGAAGGGCTGGCTGTATTTATTGAAAAATAATCCACATATAAGTGGTCCTGCACAGTTCAAAACTGTGTTGTTCAAGGGTCAAGTGTACATTGCTTGGTTGGTAATATATTGAATAAGGGGTTCAAGGGTTGAAGCAAGGAAACAGGAGCTGGACCAGAGTAGAAACAATGGAAGTGACAAAAAAATAGATTCCAGACGTATTTGAAAGGTTATGTCAACAGGATTTGCTAATATAATTTTGGTAATTTAGTTAACCCAAAGTAATTTTATTCAGGACCTTTTTATAGAGGTTTTTCAATGTAGTGGTTATTATATTTTTTATTTACTGATTTTAGAGAGAGGGAGGGAGGAGTGGGAAAGAAGGAAAGAAATATCAATTTGTTGTCCCACTTATTTATGCACTCATTGTTTGATTTTTGTATGTGCCCTGACCTAGGATCGAACTGCCAACCTTGGTGTATCAGAACAACACTCTTACCAGCTGAGCTACCAGGCCAGGTGCCATAGTGGTCATTATAAAGCTTTACTAATAGTGCATTTCACATGGCTAATAACTTAAAATTTCACTTGACGTGCTGTTAATATTTTGCTAATAAAGCAGTCTTTTAGCTTTTCTTCACATTCTGATATAGTCAATGACTTGAATGTATGTAGATTTCATTAGATTTTAGGTTTTGTATCAATAGTTAAACTTTTTATGAAATTTTTCTTTCTTTATACTTAGTAAAGAAAATAGAAGAGCAATGTTTCATCCTTTTAGGGAAAAAAATGTAGATTATTTAATCACCTGTTACATCTAGCCAAGAATATTTTCATTCTCTTCCTCCTCCCTCTCTCCCTCTTTTCCCTTCAACCCCTCTCCCCCCTCTCTCCCTTTCCCCTGCCCCCTTCCTCATAATTTAATAGTGCTAGGTTTCCCAAAGGTCTCAGCATTATATTGATTAATAATGCCTTCTGTCTTTACATAGTAAGCATTTGTTTTTGAAATCATCATAACTGAGTAAAAGTTTTTGTTATGTCAAGTTAGAATTGAGTTTATGATGCCACATGACTTGTATCAGAAATGGATTGCTTTGGAGAAGCAGTTTCCCATGAAATTGGGGAAAAAATGAATTGTATAAGCATTTGAAATTTAGGGAAGTATGTTATCAAAGTACCGAGTATCCCAGGAATCACCCTAGTGACACTTTGGGCTTGGGTACTTTGTTGTAAGAGTGAGTCTGTCCTGTGTATTTTTGCCTCTACCCACCAGATGCCAATAGCCTTTCTCCCAGTTACGAAGATCAGAAATGTCCCCAGACATTGTCAAATGTCCCCTGGGGCACCAAAATCACCTCTGGTTAAAACCCAGTCATAATGTAATGTTATCTTTCCATGCTTTGTCTCCCTCCAGGCATATATTAACACATGCATGCAAATTCCTTTTTCTTCTGTCACTTTCTTCCTCTTATTCCTCTTTCTCTTGCGAAGAATGTGAAAACTTTGTGTTTCAGTGTTTTTCTCTTTTCTTCTTCTCACCCCTAAATTAAAAGTACTTTAGAAAGAAATGGTACGGCTGCTAAGGTAAATGCAACTGCTGGCTCCTTGCCTGCTTGCATTGGCTCTGTCAAGCACCAGGTGTTGGTGGAGTTCTCTTGCCTCTCCTAACCCCTGGAAACATCCTCACAGCGCATGCACCTGGGTGTGGAGAGACAGGCAATCTTCACACCTTTCTGTGGCTTTCTGACGTACTGACACAATTCTAGTAACTAGAGTTGCAGTTCAGCTGCTTTTCGGAAAGCAGTCTACTGTCACCATCATTTTCTATTCCAAATGGGTCCTGTGTCCAGGTGGTTTGGGGTCTCCGTTTTTAGTTCTCAGAACTGGGCAGAAACCCCAGTCACACAGACACAGACAGAAACCTCCGCCCAGCATTTCTGTGTGTGCTTCCCTTAAATGGTTTTCCTCGCTAACCCATGAACATGCCTGGCTGCCCTTTGGTCCCCTTCTGGTTTCAGTTCTCCTTTCACCTGCTTTGGGCCAGAGTTTTAATATAAACGGGTGTTCATCCTATCATACTGGTTGCCATAGCATTGTGGATTGCTTACAATATTTCTTCCTCTATTGCTCTTGGTTGCTGATGTTTCTTTTCCATCCCTTACCACAGTTCCCAAAAATCCCTCATGTTCTATAAAGAAATTTAAACTTTCATTAAAATGAAAATTGACTTATTTTGTTCTTTATTATTAGAAGCATACTGGTTAAACTTCTGCATTACTTTTGGAAGGTTGTCTAGTATAATGTGCATTTCATTCAGCTCTCATGTGGGGTTTTAATAATTGTACTTTGAAAAATCTCATGAATTATAAGATCATCTTAAAATTACCTTGTATTTCTAACTGCTATGCTTCTCTTCTACCACCCCACCTTTCAAAAAAATCAGCTTCTTGATTTCAGAAGAAAAGGATGATTATTTCTTTTGCTATTGAGATGTGAATCCTTTCACTGCTCTGTGTCTTCTGAGCCATGGGCAGCAAGCCTGTATGACATAGCCAAAACCAGTTTTTATGTCAGATGTATAACCTTTCTAGCTGTAGTAACTCTTCCCTCTGATATCAATTCAGTTTGAATTTGGGAGTAGTCTGAGGAAGGTCCATGGCATTAGGCTGCACAATTGAAATTCTTGGCATATGACCAGTATACAACAATATCTCCCACCCTGCACATGGCAGGGCCAGGGATAGGCTGTGGAAGTCCTCACCAAATCAGAGCAGGGTGGACTTCCTCCTCTGTTACCCAGAAACTCACTTCCAGATTGAGTAGGCTGTTCTTAATTTTGCTTGTTTAGTCTTAATGGTTTATGTTCCTGATTGATAGTTCGAAAGCTTGCCTTGATGAGAGGTATGTCTATGGAAAGGATAATAGGGAAATAAACGCTTGTCATGGCCTGTTTTAAGATATAATCTTGTTGCCCTGAATCGAAATTCGGGGTTTCTAAAAGTGCTTGACTATAACTCACAGGCACATTAAAAATACTGTTTTCCTGAAATCCACACTTTAAATTTATTTTTTTTCACACTTCTCAGAATCAAAAAGTTTTTATTTAGTTTCATTTTGTTCAGAGAGAATGGTCCACCATTCTAGAAGATAAAAATGATTCTGTAATAAATGAAAAGTAATACAATAAATGGGGGAGTTACATTTTATGAATTTTCAACAGAGGGAGGAAAAATAGAGATTGCTTTGGT
The DNA here is from genome assembly GCF_021234165.1 of Pteronotus mesoamericanus. Lineage (NCBI taxonomy): Eukaryota > Metazoa > Chordata > Mammalia > Chiroptera > Mormoopidae > Pteronotus > Pteronotus mesoamericanus. The sequence goes on from NW_026555072.1 coordinate 8,902,157, forward strand.
CTCCACTGAGACCTAGAGCAACTGGAGGGTAAACGTCACTGAGCTCTTTGAACATCTCAGAGAAAGAATCATTATGAACTTTGAAGAACCCAGCAGTTCTCTGAAAAGAAACACTCCATTGAGATAGTGGAATTGGCTATTTAAAAAACGATGAGTGGGAAAGAAATACTTTTTATATTCTACTTGGTCATTTTTATGTATGCTATACTCATTAATGCACCTCAAAGAAACCTTTAGTATTAGTCAAAAATTATTGGAAATTTAGAGTAAATTTAGAAAGCGATATTCCATATGAAATATTTGCCATGACATTAAATAGACAGTTCTTCAGTCACACATAAAATTCAACATGATTTGCAATCACCTGTTCAGGAAAGCTTGTATGGTGTAATGATAAACATGGTGAGTTTAATAAAGCTCAGTGCAGAGAATTAAATGGGCATTTTCTATCAGAATGAGCAACTTGCAGAGAAATTGCATAACTCTATTTCTGCCTTTTTTAAATGCAGGAAACTCTATTTTGGTGATATCTTTTACATTTTACTTAAAGTAGTAGCAATGTAAAAAATGACTTTTTAAAATAATGATTTTCATTTTATAACTCGTATCAGAATAAAACTACTGGTACACCCGTAGAAAAGTTCTATGTCTTAGGAACACACTTGGTCAACTTTGAGCTGTTCTGTGATTCTCACAGCTATGAGGTTACTAGCTCGGACATCTCTGTTTACAGCCAGCATGCAGGGAGTCACCTGGAGTTCCCGGGTTTGCCTTTGTCTGTGCAAGTCAATCAGCCAGAAACCAGATTGCTACTATAAAAGAATACATGTACCACTATAAATATTTGAAGCCAGCATGTGTTTTTTCAGACTTTTGTCTGAACATTTTCTTCTCTCAATTGAACATTGAAGTCAAAAAGGGGAAAAACACAGTTTTCTATTCTTTTTAAATTAAAGTTACGTGTTGGGAACTTAAAGACATGTTGGGAAAACCTCTAGTGATATTGATCACATGGCTCTTGGGGAATGTGTACAGTGAATTGCTTCTACATTTTTAATTCAAAAACAAAGCATGCTATGGAAGTGCTATGTGAACTTACTTGAAACTTCCGTTTGAGCACTGAAGAAATGACCGTGTACAGGATAAACGAGTCTTTAAGCAGTCTCTACGTAACAAGTTACTGTTAATATTTATTCAACTTCATTTTTATTCAACTTTCTTTTGTGTGGTTCTTATCTGAGCAAAGAATGCAAGTACCACGGTAGTAGAAATAGAAAACAGACTATAGCTCCAAAGGTGCTTACAGTCTCTTTGGGAAGATAAAAAAACACATTTTTAAAAAACTAATCATTATAATGTATATGATACAGAATAGAGTCACCATCATTTGTCTGACAAGATTACATGGAAGAAAGAAATAACCATTAAGAAATGCTTACCCTATAAATAGTTACTTAGATATTGAGGAAAGTTTGGGCTTCAGTTTTTCATCATTAAATTGAAACACTTTAAGGTCATGATAATTTAAATAATACATGTAAAGCATAGAAAAAAAATACCTGGCACATAGCAAGTGCTCAGAAAATGGTAGCTACTCATAACAGTAACATCATCTGGTTTAATAATAGTACCTATGAATTATATAGTATTTTTCCATTCCACACATGAAGAAATTAACACTTGAAGAGGGTAAGTTGCCTACGATTGTCCAGCTAAATAAGGGATGGAGCTAGGATTGAACCCAAGGACTCCAACTCCAGAGACCAATCTCTCAACATTAATGCTATCATACTGCTTTGTCATTCATTCATTTATTTCACAAAAAGTAATCTAACCTATCTACATGCCAAGTACTATTTGTCTTTAATAACAACATTACATTAAATGCATAGGAAAATATACTAAATGTGATGGAGATTGGCATACAATGACATTATATTAACTTTTTATTTTGACAAAGCCTAATTCAAATATTTAAACTTATTTATAAATAACATCTGCTTAATAAATACTAGAATCAATGATTATTACTTCTCCTAGTAACATGAGCTAGATTATACCAAATAAATGCTGTGTTTATAAAACCTTGGATTCTTACACTGTATCATTCATACATTTAGGTAGGACTTAAGTGAAGAAATTTCATGTTCACGTTTTTCTTTTACTCACTCTTAAATTTACCAACAAAACACTATCCATAGATTGACCCTTGTGTTCTAACTACTAGAAAGCAGAAAAGTCATACACCATTTGCTTCTTTATCCAACAGTCATGACATGCTGTGTTCTGAATAGAAGCATCATGGTTGAGTTTAAATAGAAAATGGTCTCTTAGTTTCATGTGCAGTGGGATCCTTTCAATATGCTTGACTTTTCCTCTGTACAGTCCCTTTCATCTCAACCTTCATTATAAGTGGAACTGTAAAGTGAGTTTTGTGATTATTTATTCTTTAAACCAAAGAGGTTTACTTGGTTCCTGATACCAGCCGAGCTGTGACCTGTTGATCGTGTAGTTTAGCATCCCCAATAGAGTCATATGAACACTTTTCCATTTGGTGGTGTTTTCCGTTCAGAGGTCAACCATCGGATTGTGTATGTGCTGAATCAGATTTTTTAAAAAGATTATATATTGTCTTCTTGAATGTTTTATCTAAAAGAAGAAATACAATGGGGTCTGTGCTACTTCTGGCTGATGCAAGGCAGGTGAGGATGTTTTTTATCTCAATTAAATAATTCAGCTGCTTACAGTTGTCTCTTTGGTGTAGAACATAAAAAATGGGTTTAAAAATGCTATATGGGAGGAAACAAATTATTAGTAGAATCTGGATGACCAAAAGATGCTTTCTCACCAAACTGTAAGTCAAATCTTTCTCCGTAATGGATGTACAGGTTCTTATTTTTCTCAGATGACTGACAAAAGAGTAATATGATGTTAATACGACTAAAAATGAAAATCCAGTAAATGTGGTTCCAATGAGGCCTGCAATCTGAGAGATCATGGCTCCAAGTTCCATCTTCCGATTATAGCACATAATCTCTTCTCCTTCTGTAGCCTCTGCAGCTGAGTAGTATATGATAACTGGAACAATTAAGCCTAGTACAACTCCCCATATGTAAACACACAGTCTTTTAGCAAAGTTGGGCTGGCGGAATTTTTTCAGTAAATGGCCATAAAATATTTTCTCGTAGCATGATGTAGTCTCTTGTCTGGAATCCTTTTTCATTAAGGTGGCATAGCGGCTTATGGCAATCCAACTTAAAATTAAGAGGCTGACAAACATACTTACATGTATGGATAGAGCTCCCAAAAAACTGACCACCCTGCATTGTGGTGATCGATATTCCCATTGAAAACCTTTGACAAAATAGATAACCATGAAAGGCATAGCACTGCATACAAGTAAGTTCGCAGTCACAAGATGTGTTAGGTAGATGTGAGTTGATGTTTTCTTACCTATTTTTGCTAAAAATACCCACTGAGAGAGAGAATTTCCAAAGAGACCAATGATACAAAGGAAGATATAAAGCACTGGTAAAGCCATGGAAGAGATCATGGATGGTTGAATGCATGTTGAATTGTTACTCATTGATAGAAGATTTTCTTGAATTATGTCACAGGAGCTAGAACAGAATTACAGACATTTAATGTTAAAGTTATAGATGGTATTTAAGCTGAGTATGTTTAAAGCATTGGATAAAATAGTGACATAAATGTCTTGGATGGAAAAGGAAAGTACAGATGCCTTCTCACCTTTTCTGATCACAATTGTCCAGTCAAAATAAAAGCAAAACGTTGATTGTTGTGTAAAGTACCTTTGTCTAAAAAACAAAATTTGATACAAATAGTTAAATGCCTGACTTTTATCATTTTATACTAGAGGAATTTATAATTCTTATATTAGATTGTAAAGCAATTTGTAAATAACAGTTGGTATTTTGCCTAAAAAGGTAATGGAAAAAATTTTAAGACATAATGCAACTAATACATACAGGCCAAAGGAGAGTGGTACAAAAACATTTTGTGACCCCATTAATAGAGAGAAGATTGATTTTTAACTATCACCTTAATTGTACGTAAATATTTTTCAAAATTGTGTCTTTTCATGACTAGGACAAAGCATTTCTCCATAATCTAACACAATGAGAAGAGTCTCTTCACATTTCAGAAATAATTCCGTTTGAACAAATACTCAGGCAGGATCCTGAATTGAACAGAAGGAAAGTGTAGTAACCAAAGATAAACACCAGAATCCAACAGTTTTTACCAAGGGTCATCAGTAATTTCTTATTTCAAATATTTAACACTAAATTATCATACTTGAATAAAAAGTTTAAAATTCTGTCAAAACTATAGTTGCTGTGCTTGTTGGTTAGAGCACCCTCATGTGTCTTTGTGTGTAATTGGCTATCTTGGGTTTTACTGTTTTGTATGGAGTTTTTTTTCCTAATTTTTTTAATTTATAAATCATGTTTATTCTATTACAGTTGTCTCCATTTTTTCCCCTTTACCCCCTCCACCCTTCCCACCCCCACCCTCCACTCCACAGTCAATTCTCACTCTGTTGTCCACGTCCATGGGTCATTCATACATGTTATTTGTCTAGTCCCTTCCCCTTCTTTCCACCATTGTCCTCTTTCCCCCTCCCCTCTGGTCACTCTCAATCTGCTCCATGTTTCTGTGCCTGTGATTTATTTTGTTCATTAGTTTATTTTGTTGAATAGAGTCCACTTATAGGTGAAACCATGGTATTTGTCTTTCATCAACTGGCTTATTTCACTTAGCTTAATATTCTCCAGTTCCATCCATGTTGTCACAAAAGGTAGGAGTTCCATCTCTCTCTCTCTTTTTCTTTCATTCTTAGATGCAGATTGATTTTATTTATTTTTTAAATGTCAAAGTTAATTATAAAATATTAAAGAAATTTAAAACCATTATAAAGTCTCAGCAATTAAACCAACATGACACCAGCACAGAAATAATCAAGTAGATCAGTGAAATATAATGAATGTTCTAGAGACAAATGTATATATCTGTCTAACAATATAATATATGATTAACTTGATATTTCAAATCAATGGGTAAAATAAGACTTATTCCACAAACAAGGTGCATGGACCACTATTACTTGAAATAAAACAAATAGAGAGCCCTCCTTCACACATTATACAAGAAATATTCAGGTGAATTAAAAATCAATATGTAGAATCTGAGGAGTTTTAGAAGAAAATAGAACTAATATTTTTCATGACCTGAAGTAACATATTCAAACCCAGAAGCTAAAGTAAATATTGACAATATGACTATATTAAACATTTAACTATATAGTAATATGTTTTGTATGTTTTCCAGAAGCTATTTTAATCACAGCAAAATGCTGGTATGGTTTTTGCTCTTTAATGTTTTATTTTTAAATATTTCTCCAAAGAGTATGTATGAAGAAGTGTTGAAGAGTCACATACAAACTGGTTGTCATTCTTATTTTTCTCATATCCTCATTTCTTTCAAGTGAGAATAATAAAAGTTATTGGATTCTCGTCAAATAAGAATCATGACCTATATTTGGAATGCTCCATACGTCTTTGTTTTTCACCATAACTTTCTAGGTACCACATTCTTCAGTCTTTTATAATCTGGAGTGTGGATTTTCTATCTTATTTTTATAATCATATTCTCTCTCTTGATAAACACAAATTTTTTACCATACACTGCCTTCTGAGATCCTTATATGCCCTCAGCCCCTCAGGGCTATTTACTCTCTGTCCCTCTCAGAATCATGGTTGTATTTCTACCTCTTGGATTAAAGAAAAAATATATTTGGAAAAATCCTTATTATAACTTTGAAATATTTTTTTAAACCAAACAATATCCACCTAAAGACTTGAAAACTTGAGAGCTATGCAGTGTCTGTAGGTTCAAATGCTGTGATCCTTAATTAATGTCTACTGATATCTTTGTCATTTTATTTTATTTCTTTGCCATTTTTATTTAGAAAATAGTCAATCTGCTTCAAAGTTACTATATATCTAGTTGTAAAGATACAATACAAAACCTAAATTGAAACAAACCAGTCAACTAGAAAGTAAAATAAGTCTGTTTATTTCTTAAGCCAGTTTGATTTCTAATCATAGTTTTTATTTTCAATAAGGAATGGAGCTTCCTTTTATGATTATATTAAAAACATACTCCCTGCCTTGTGTAGATAATGTTATATACTAAAATGTGTAAAAGTAATAGTTTCTGTATTAATAGATTATACTCCTTTTTTTTTTAAGTAGACCACCTCATACAGCATCTGATATCTCATATTACTCATTACCATTGCCTTGCATTTCTATTTCACACAAGCAAATGTTTCAGAACAGAAGGGAGGTTAAAAAAAAAAAAGACTTTCACACAGTCTAGCATTATCAGACATAGGATAATGAGACTCTCCATAGAACTTCAGTGTAACAAATGACAACTAGTTCACATCTCTAGCTTCCCAAATATCAAACTTGTATTTACTATGTACCTCTCCTTTAAAAATTAACTTTGATTATAAAACTGTTGGATAATTATTTTCTAAAATTTGAAAAATACTGTATATGAAGCTTAAGAAATCAAATAAAAATCTCCCCTTTATATACAGAATTGCTCTCCAGAAAATGTCTACAAGTCTGCATTCCCCTCACTATAGTGTCTGATTTGAGTCATGCACACATTGTGTCTCTGCTAATTTGACAAATGAAAAAAGTTATAAACTCTAACTTCAGTTACTAATGATTATCTACATAATTAATAGCCTACCTTTCTTGATTTGTTTTCAAATTTTAAACAGTTTAAACAATTTAATTCTGTTAGAATTTTTACAGAGTTAGCTTTTAAGCCAAAAATAAGTGATCAGTCTTACCTGTACAAGTAGTTTATGCCAACTAAGGCTCTGTTTTTCAGGACGGTGGTGCTAAATTTCACACTTAAAATTCTCTGATCACTTTCTCAGTATCCTTCAGTTTTTATCAATATGAACAGGTTCTTGCATGACACCAATGACAGAGGTAAAAAAAAAAAACCAGTATTGTAGAAATTCAATAGTTATAGTAAATGTAGCAACTATCTCCACCCACCAAAAAAAAAAAGTTATTTCTCTGTTTCTGCAGTGGGAGGAAGTTGGTGGACCATACATATATACTAGACTGCCATGTGATTATTTCATGACCTTTATGACCCAGTTACACCTCAGCTTTATTAGCATGTCTGATTGAAGTTCAAAGGCTTAATCCCCATTGCTAGTTAGTTTTATACAGCACAGTGGTAGAGTAACCACTCCATATTGACCCAGTAAAATATTGTTACAAATTCATCTGTAAAATTATCTGTGGGTGACTTATTTACAATTTGTCTTTGTCAAGAATAAAAGGAAACAGAACTCAAAGTTTTCTTACCTACAGAGCTTACTAGAATCAAATATCATAGAGCTAGAATAGAACTTCATGATCGCCTATGAGTATAAACCCTCAATTTTAAGGAAAAAGGAGTGAGGCCCAATACAGCCCACTCTAAACACAGGCTGCACCCGGGGTTTCGGTCCCAACTTGATTACTAAGGACTAGTGCATTCTAGTTTGAATTTCCCTGCGCTGCCTCCATTTCAGGTTCAAAGTTGGTTTGGAGCATTTCACAATGGATTTGGAGACTCCTCGAAAGTGCTAAAATATGAAGACCAAATATGCCTCAGATAAAATAGTTATATTATGATATAAAGAATTGTGAAACCAATTTTATGTATAAAATTTTTTACCAGTCTGAACTAGTAACTAAATGAAAGCTAAGCATGTACAGCTGGGGAGCCAGACCTGAGTCACACACAACCCTTTTATGGGAAGTTAAACCACTGGGAGTCTGAGAATGGGAACAGAAATATAATTTTATCAAATCTGACTACTTTACCAGTAAGTCTCCATTTAAAATTAATAGTATTTTGCCATTTCTCAACCCCCAATGCTCACCCTATTTCATGTTGATTGCATAAATATTCCCTAACATTTGCTAATATTTCTCTTTAAACCAAGTGAGAATCACCTTAGTGTCTGGATTTTGTGTGCTGCTCTTCATCTCTGCAATGCTTGCCTTGATTTAATTAAAAGCAGTGACTCATCCAGGGTTACATGTCCATTTATGGCAGAGTAATTTGGCCTCTGGAATTCATGTCATTATTACTTCAATTTTTCATGTTACAGGAAGGAATTACTTAGAACAAAAAACAGTTTCAAGTAATTTGGAGAAGAATGGAATGCTGTTTATAATGATAGAAAGACAGTTTTAATATTACCTGTTTGAGGCTTAAGTACCCTTGGTCCAAAAAAAGAATGTCCGTGTTCTCCACAACTTTTCTGCCATGGTCCCCAAAATCAGTAAAAGATACCACCACTTCTTTAGTTATTCAAGCTTAAAACCTAGGAATCAGCTTTGATTCTATTCTTCATATTTTGCATCCAGTCTCTACTACTGCAGCTTCTTATCACCACCACCACTAATTAGCAGACAACTGGTCCTGTCCAAAACATCCAGAAACATTTGGTCCATGCCAAATGGTCCTTGAAATTTGGACCTGTCAGAAACATTTGCACTTAAGAAATGTCCCTGGGTTCAAACAACCCATAATGTTTATTTATACTTTTGGTTTATAGGATTAATGCATTAAAAAAATACTATCAGGAGATTTTGGCCAAAATGGAGGCATAGGTGGACACACTTTGCCACCTCACACAACCATAGGGAGAACAACCAGCCTAAAGACAAAAAACAACCAGAACTGCCAGAAAATCAAACTGTATGGATGTCCAACAATCAAGGATTAAAAAAAGAAACATACAAATAGGAAGGAGGGGCAGAGATGGGCAGTTGGGGCAGAGAGGACATGGTAAGGGGTAGCAAGGTGGTGGCAGTGAGGGAGCAGCAGCAGCAACCAGTGGAATTGGCAGTCCCACATTCATGTGTAGTGAATAAAAACCAGGAGGGACAACTGGGGAGCAAGTGATCCCAGCTCCAGACCAGACTGCACAGCCCAGGGTTCCAGTGCCAGGAAAATAAAGCCTCATAACCTCTGGCTGTAAAAATAAGTGGGGGTTGGGGTGGCAGAAGAAATTGCCAGTCTCTCAGGACAGTCCATCTAAAGGGCCCAAAGGGTCCTAGAACATACACAAATGGCCCCCCACACACACTCAGGGAATCAGCACCAGGGAAGCAGCTAGAAGAGCACCAATCACTTTCAGGAAGTGGGGGAAGTGACCAAAAACAGGGCGAGAGCCAAGCAAGTGGCATTGTTCCCTCTCTGACCCCTCCCCACATATAGTACCACAAAGCAGTGAAGCAGGTTGCCCCGCCCTGTCGAATATCTAAGGCTCCACCCCTGGCAGTGTAACAGGTGCACCAGCACAGGAAGTCACATAGCTCTACTTAATTCACAGAAACACAGGAATGCTGCCAAATTGAGGAGACAAAGAAATATGGCCCAAATGAAATAGATCAAAACTCCAGAAGAAGAACTAAGTGACATGGAGATAGCCAACCTATCAGGTACAGAGTTCAAAACAGTGGTGATCGGGATGCTCAGAAAAATAAGATTGAGTATGGCCACAAAATAAAGGAAGAACTGAAGACTATATATAAGGTGAAACGAAGAAAAATATACAGGGAACCAATAGTGAGGGGAAGAAAGCTGGGATTCAAATCAACAATATGGAACAAAAGGAAGAAATAAACATTCATCTGAAACAGAAAGAAGAAAGAATAATTTGAAAAAAAAAATGAAGAGAGGCATAGGAACCTCTGGGACAACTTTAAACGTACCAACATTTGAATCATAGGGGTGCCAGAAGGAGAAGAGGAAGAGCAACAAATTGAAAAGTTATTTGAAAAAATAATGAGAAAACTTCCCCAATTTGGTGAAGGAAACAGACATACAAGTTCAAGAAGCTCAGAGAGTCCCAAACAAGTTGGAAACAAAGAGGGTCACACCAAGACACATCATAAAATGCCAAAGGTTAAAGATAGAGAATCTTAAAAGCAGCAAGAGAAAAGAAGAGAGTTACCTACAAAGGAGTTCCCATAAGACTGTCAGCTGATTTCTCAAGAAACCTTGCAGGCTAGAAGGGACTAGCAAGAAGTATTCAAAGTGATGTAAAGCAGGGACCTACATCCAAGATTACTCTATCCAGCAAAGCTATCATTTAGAGTGAAAGGGCAGATAAAGTGCTCCCCAGACGAGGTAAAGCTAATGGTATTCAACATCACCAAGCCTTTATTATATGAAAGGTTAAAGGGGCTTATATAATAAAAAGAAGATCAAAACTATGAAGAGTAAAATGACAACAAACAACTATCAACAACTGAATCTAAAAAAAAACAAATAGAAACTAAGCAAATAACTAGAACAGGAACAGAATCACAGAAATGGAGATCACATGGAAGGATATCAGTGGGGAGGGTAAGGGGGAGAATAGGGGAAAAGGTGCAGGGATTAAGAAGCATAATTGGTAGGTACAAAATACACAGGAGAGTGTTAAGAATAGTATAGGAAATGGAGGAGCCAAAGAACTTGTATGTACGACCCATGGACATAAACTAAGGGGGGAATTGCTAGAGGGAAGGGGAGTTATTGGGCAGAGGGAGACAAAGAGGAAAAAATGAGACAACCGTAATAGCATAGTCAATAAAATATACTTTATTTTAAAAATGCTATCATATTTTATTTGTCCAGTAATTGCATTGGGGCTGCACTGCCAATAATAACCCTTCTGGCCTCAGTAGCCTACCTGGTCATGGCATAGGGGGTTAGATAGATGGGTTCGGTGTAGACCAAATGTCTCAGTGGACGTTTTGGACAAGACCAAATGTCATACAAGACCACCACCACCAGTACTGGCCACATTTAATGAAAGCTTATTATGTGTCAGGCCCCCTGCTATGTGCTTTTACATGCATGTCTTATTTAATCTTCACAACACCATGTGAAATAAATATCTTCTTTTTAAAGGTGAGGAAAAGTGCCCTGGCCAGTGTGGCTCAGTTGGTTGGAGCATCAGTCCGTAGACTGAAAGGTCACAGATTCAATCCCCCTGTCAGGGTGTGTATGAAAAGACAACCAATGATGTTTCTCTCTCCCTCTCTGTCTCTCTAAAAGCAATGAAAAAACGTCCTTGGGTGAAGATAAAAATAAATAAATAAAGGTGAGGAAAACTGAACTTCAGAAAAGGTCACATCAGTTGCCCAAGGTCACGCAGCCATCTATCACTTTTGCAGTATTCTGTTGGTCACACAGAGCTAGTGTGGAAAGAGTAAATATCAGGAGGTGATGATTATTGGGAGCCATCTAGCCAGTATCCAAGATGGCTCCCACAGGTGTCAATCAACCATTGAACTGAAGAAGAGTCAGAAATACTGCTTGACATATTGTCAGAGAACTGATAATTTCTCAAACAGTATCTAAATAGCTGTAACTTTGCCATTTTTTCCTCCACTTTGATTTTCAGTGCTTTCTATTTTTCTTAAAGAGTGCTTTATTATTTATATTAAATATTTATTTATTGGAGTTCCTAACTATGTTTCTATCGTCATGTAGTGGTCACAGAAGTAGTATATTAGCCACAAGCTAATTTAGGGTCTCTGTAAGTTTGAAGCCAAGAATTCAGATTTAGCCCTGGCTGGTGTGGCTTGGTGGAATGAGCTCCAGTCTGCAAAGCAAAGGGTCACCAGTTTGAGTCCCAGTGTAAGGCACATGCCTACGTTGCAGGCCAGGTCCCCAGCAGGAGGTGTGTGAGATGCAACCACACATTGATGATTCTCTCCCTCTCTTTCTCTCTCCCTTCTCCTCTCTAAAAATAAATAAATAAAATCTTTTTTAAAAAAAATAGTTCAGATTAATATGTGATGTGTGGTACAGACCTTCAGTCCTCTCTCTGAGCTAGAAAAGGGAGAAAACACTGTATCAAAGTGATTCTGAAAGGCCAAAGGAGCTGAAGGGAAAGAGAAGAGAACTCATGGTGAGCAACAATTCTGTGCTGGCACTGCACAGGGCATGTAAGAACCCTTGCAATGGGTGGTAGTAGTCCCATTTTACATGTGAGGAAATTGAGTCTTGAGGAGGTTAAATAAACATGCTCAGGGTGACACTGCTAATAAATGGACTTTAAAGTACATTTTTTTTTCCAACCTCATCCTCTGCCTTAGAGAACAGAAATGACTGGTTTTTCTCAGGTTAATAAAGGTCCCTTATAATATGTATGGTAAGTGAACTAGGGTCAAGTTTTGAATTATTTTCACTTCACTGAGACAGAGTTTCCTATTCTAGGCGCTCAAGTAGCAGAATTGACTGGAAGAAATCAAGCCTAATTTTTGTCTGTCTTTAAAAATTTTGGTCTTCATTAAGCTAATTTTTATCTCATCAATATCAGTATAAATTCTTTATGATTTAGGTAATTTTGAGTTCCCTAATCGAAATATAAGGTAATTTTTACTTATATTTATCTAAGACATACGAAATATTGCAATTGGTAGAAAAGCATAAATATCAGAGAATACTACATTAACAAACTATAACTCATCAGGCAAACATTTCAAGAATTGCAAGTTGTCTGTAAAAGGAACCCCTTGAGTTCACATTCAGGTCACCCATAGTTTTCTTTGTTTCTCATATATCTTTCTCATCCGTCTCTTCTTCAGAGTTCTGCTTTTGTTACACAAGTCCAAATGCTCTTGCCTAACATTTCTAAATACTTTCTCTCTTATCTACCAAATATTGATTTTCTAAATGTTCTGCTCTGCCCCTTATAATTTACCCCTTGAGGTGTTAGAGTAGTTCTCCAAAATATAAGTCCTGCCTTATGTTAAGTTGCCTGCTTTTGAGATATTTGTGTGTGTCCCAACTGTGTTTTTTCCTTTGACTCCAGAATTCATTTGGAGTGGTGCAGTAAGAATGGTTCAAAGGACAGTCATGTGGTAATTTATTTTGACAGTTGATGGTGAGCTATATACAGCAGGGGTGCATGAGAGCTTTCCTGACGCACATGGATTATTGGGGTTAGGCTTAGAGTCCCTTCTAACTTCCCTCAGATCCAGAACCCAGAGGACACAGCACAACTCAATTATACCTGAACCTTTGTGCTTCAACTAGACAGTTATTTTAGGCCATCCAAGCTAATGTCTAAACTGGCCACAGTTTTCCTTTTCAGTACTCTCTCTGGCCAGTCAAGAGCTCAAGGCATTGGGAGGCTGGTGTGCAGGAAGAGGAGACATGCCATATGTAGTCCACATTAGAGCATCACATTCAAAAGATGATTATTTCTCCAAAAAGGGGGAGGGCAGTAGAAGCCTTCCTTATCCAGCTCAATGCACACCCAAGCCAGTGGTTACCTTTAAGAGTGAAGCACAGACCTGTCCCTCAAAGCTGTGGCTTGTTCAAGGCTCACTGGACCCTCTGCTCTCGTCAGGATGTGGTGTCTGGCCACAACCCTATCTCCAGTTGCACAGCTCTCAGGCCCTCACCACCTACTACGAGCAGCTATAATCATGTCCTTCTGCCCTTAATCAAGGCGTGAAGAAGAACCTCTACTTACTTCTAAGGGCTGGTTTCTCAGCAAACCATGGGAGTAGTCCCCTAAAGAACTATTGAAAAAAAGCAGCGATTACAGACAGCCCAAAGTTTGGAAATTTATGATAGTACAGAAAAATGATTAGCTTTGTAAGAAAGGTCTAATGACCTAAGTTAAGTGGGCCAGTTAATCAGTATTCCACTCTACTTCACCTTTGGCTTTTGTCTTTTCTATACAGCCTTGAATTCAGTGGATAGACATTGTCTTTCAGAAATTCACACCACAGAAACACTAGTAGTGATGATGGCAGTCCTAAGAATTGGAAGGACTTCAGAGGTAGCAGTTGGAAAGCCGATGGGAAATTAGCAGGCTCAGGGAAGAGAAGAAACTTGAACATTGGATTAGATGAGGCAAAAAAATTTTTTGAGGACAGGCAAATTTTGGATTTCACCATCTTTGAGTCAGTCAAGTTTGGTTCATATTATGCTTCAGAACCTACCATTCTTTTTTTTTTTTTAACAGGTTCTTTGAAAAGTCAAAAGTAGATAAAGTTTTCTGAAAATGAAGTATTTGATGATAGAATTCTAAAAATAATTTAGACCATCATAACACCACAGGTATAAACCATATACACCTGTATGCTAGGAAACAATCACTTGAATTGCAATGAGGATTAGAGAATTTAAGACATCCTATATTATATATACCTGGCTATTATATTAGCAACCATTTCTTTTGCCTTTCTAAATAAAGTTGTCTTGAGGTTAAGTCCTCTGTTCCATGTCACTTCCTGTCCTTATTCAAGGTGAAAAAGAGAGAAGTGTCAAAAAGAAGATGTGGAAGAGTTTGGTGTATGAGGTCTTATCTCCTGTACCTATTAGTGTATATATTCATATTCTCTTAAGAACCCCAGGTATTGAAGTACCAAGCTTCCCTGATAATTACTTTTAGAAAATAATAATAATAATAATAATAAAATGACACTGAAGTGTTTTATATAAACCCATTTAACTTAAATTATCTTGGAGATAGATACCATTATTACTCTCATTTCCTGGATAAGGAGATTTAAGCCCATGGAAGATCAACAACTTGCCAATGGTAATATAACTGGTATATTGTAGGGCCTAGATTTGAACCCCGGTAGTCTGATTTCAGAGCCCATATTCTCAACTGCTACCAGAATCTGCTTTATTGTTTTGGATTAAGATGACCAAGTATCCCCAGGGACCAAAAATGTACCACACTTACATACCTGTTTCTAGTTTTAAATATGCAAATTCATTAACGCCTGCCAACTTTCCATTGTAAATGCACTTTTTCCTCTTTGTAATTGATAAGTAATCTGAGGGTAATATTTTGAGACTGCATATATTGTTTCCCTTTCACCCAGTGGATTTTAGCACTCACCGATGATCCTTGCCTAAATCAGCTCCATGTTGGTGGTTGCATCTTGGTGATCTTTTGATGGGTGGCAATATATTAGACTTAGAGTACTCATTTTAAGGCATCTAAGCAAACCTTGGTGTTTTAGCTATTTATCAAATTGTACTATCCATGGCATAGTTTCTAATATTGCCATGTTGTCTCTTCTTTCCTTTCCTCCATCAAAAACCAGCCTAAAGCATATTGCTTTAATAAATCTGCAAATAAGGCATTTAATTGAGGAAATCTAAGTTCTCTGGAGTTCCATATCTCCAGAAATGTCTGGTAGAGAAACTTGGAAAGAAACAACTGTTAAATTTTAACCCAGAAAAAGTCTGGAAGACTGATTTCTTTGGTGGTGCTTTGTCCAGCAGAGGGCAATGTATTACCAGTCCTGGTTAAACCTCTTTTGCTATTAAAGGCTCAAGCTTTGAGTTGCCTGTATTGTACTATTTTCCAATCAAAAACCTAAAACAATTTGAAAGTTTAGTTTTTTAAGGCCCTAACAAAATGATAAACTTCTTTATTTTAGTAGCTGAAAAACAGTTTAAATGTTACAGAATAAAAGTAAGTGTACAAACATTGGATTTCTGTCCTTAAGATGAAAACCCAGTGCCATTCATCTGCCTTTAATAGGATATGTCCTTCAGGGATTTTTTGTTTTGTTTTGTACTGGTGATTATCACAGGAGTCACCTTTGTAAAACCTTCACAACTATAATTATTCTAGTAGTAAAAAGAAAGTCTGACATTGGAGTATGTGAAAGTTTTTGTCATATTTTTACTTTTCCTTAAACTTTTTTTAATCATAGCAACTAATAGACATCATTTTAAAAGTCAAACAATACTAAAAGTCTTGTAATGAAAACGTCATGACTATTAATCAATATAATTCAAAACACATTTCACCAAATGAAGAACATATAGAGAAGTCACCTTTATCCTCCACTGTAGTCATTTCCTGTGTAGTCACTTGCCAGCCTAACACAGCAGGTATAATCCTATGCAGGTTGCTTCATCTTAAACCTCTAACCAGTTGCCTCACGAGCTCCATCAGGGGACATGCGTTTCTTTTATCCATGAGAACACATGGTTTATTATTAAATTCAAAAACCTTGCCACTCCCCACCCTGCAGTAGTTTGAAAGATATCTCTCCCTCTCTCTCTTAGACAGACACACACACACACACACACACACACACACACACACACACACACAGAAGGGGGAGGAGCTTTCAAGTAAAATAATCCCAAGCATTATATTTTTGTTAACAGAATTAGTAAATTTGTTGCACCTTTTTAGAAATCAATGGCACACATACTTTCCATTTATATTTTATGTGCATCATTTATCTAGTGTACCAAACCACCTCCAGACTTCGTGGCTTATGACAACAACCATCTGTTCATTGTCAGTTCTGCAGTTTGTTCTGGGTTCGGTTCGGCACTTCTGTCAGTCTCACCTGGGGTCATTCACGTAGCTTTGTAGTCATCTGGCAGCTCAGCACAGGTGGCCTCACGCACATGTCTGGAGCCTCAGCTGGGGTGGGTGTGCAAGCCAAGCATCTCTCTCCATGTCATCTTTCACCCTGGGCTTATTTACAACATGATGGTCTCAGGGTTCCAAGAGGGCAAAACTGGAAGCTGTAAGGCCTGTTAAGGTCTTGTTCTGATGTCATACAATATCCACCATATTTTATTGACCAAAGCAAGTCACAGTACCTGCCCAGATTCAGGAGGTGGGCTAAGACTTCACCTGTTGATGGGAGGAGCTACAGATAATGTTAATGGCAGTACATTTTAATCTGCCATTTTTTAATGTTTTTGCAATTGTAATGTTCTAACTAGCTTTTTCTATTTTTTTCCCTTAAAATGCAGTGCATTTGGCTCTTTTGGGGGGATTAGTATAATATGTATACTTCAGAGTCCATCATTTCCTGGGTAATATTCCAAAAAGAAAAGTTCAATGTACTTGCAAATGGACACCCACTATGTCCCACTCTGGTCTTAGAGCTGTCAGATTGTTTTGTTTCTTATATTAAAAGGTATATTGAATGTATCATGAATTGATACCATTTCCTTTGTACTTTTTATCCTCTATAAATAGCCCCTCCTTTTCTTTGCAATTTAAGTACTTTTCTGAGCAGCACAGTGAAATCTCTCACCATCCCCCAAGCCGTGAATCACCTCTTTGTCCACTGTCTCTACACTATCTACATTCCCTGCCTGTTAGCCGTCTTGGTTATCTGATGGGTTATCAGGGAGAGAGACCATATTTACATGACTTTAATACAGTGTGTTGTCATAAATATTCTATTTTATTATTTTTATTAATCTATTACTGTGTCCAATTTATAAATTAAATTTTATCATAGGTATATATGTTTAGGGAAAAAAAACATAATATATAGGGGTCCTATCCAAGGTTTCAAACATCCACTGGGGTCTTGGCACATATCCCCTTTAGATGGGGGGCTCTAATGTAGAAAGATGACCAGTCTTGCTTGCCCCTTATACCCTTTCTCTGCACCATGCTGGGTTGTAGTCATTTCTCAAGGTTTCGCTATTTTCAGGATCACAAATGCAAAGCTATCAGAGAATTAGACCCATATTTACTTACTAAGCTGACTTCTCTCACTGCTTGCCACATATATTTGGAGCTCTCTAATCAGTCCCCACAAGAGATGACCCTGTATGTTCCAGTGTTTTTCAAGTCTCACTGGCCACAAAGGGGAACTGAATGTGAGCAAGCCTGCAAACCTCATCAGTTCCCTTTGCAGCCAGCTGAAAGTTGTTTTTAATATGGAGGAAACGGTGTTTTTTCTTTTGAGTACAAACTGAATTTCTACAGATACAAAGCATTTCTGCTTCTGACAGATCAGAGGACACACAAAAGAGGGGAGCACTAAGTTGTGAGAAAGGAAAACAAGAGATAAGTTGGGGAAGAGAAAGAGGTGCTGCTGAGTACCAGAAAGGAAAACAGCGGAGGTGCAGGATATTTGGGGGTACTAGAAAAGTCTTGGCAAGTAATAGAATAGGAGAAGAAAGAAGAATTGTAAAAAGGAAATAGTAACAGGAAAGCACCTGTACTAGCATGGCCAGCAGTATTAATGGAAAGCATTAAGATATTTTGGTTGAGAAGTTTGCCATTGCATAAAATGTGAAAATATAGCACATTAGAATGATTACCATTTCCACCTGAGTTTGTGATATTGCGCCATCTACGGGACGGTATCTTGCCCCCACTTCAGGATGCAATATGGTAGCCTGTTCGACCACTCTGATTACAGAGAACAAAACCAGGGGTGTCAGTAAGAAAGCAAAGAAACCTGAACACCTAACATAAATATCATAAAGCTCCCAGAATCCATCAACTTATTTTAGATACAGTTTAAGCAATCTCTCAAGCAATAAACACTTATGAACACCTACTCTGTGCTGAGCAAGGGACATTGGACAAATTTGCTGCAAAAGAAGATTCAGGGAAACTGCTTGGGGACCATTGACCACACATACGGCAAGTAGCTTCCTCCCCAAAGCTGCACACATTTGAGTAGCCCTGAGTGTATTACTGCATAGGCACATGATGGCGGGTGGTTTTCAGTAGCTACTCATTATTAAGGCATCGAATGTTCTGTAAAACACAAAACTTCTGTTAAAGAGATCTAAAGAACATCTCATCCAAACTTTATTAAATGCCTGAAATGCTTTGCTACCTTCCCAGCCTGCAGGGGATCCAAAATACAGTGAAACAGTTCTACTAGCAAATAACTCACTGGCTTTCTACTCCATTCGAGATCTGTAATTATTAAAAAACCCTCTCTCCCAATCTGGTGAAACATGCTGCAACTTTTATCCTTCACTGATCCTCTTTCTCCCCAAGGCTACACAATACTCACATTTTTGCTCTAATGTCTTTCCTTTAGTCTTCTGCTTTAAGGCTCAATAGTCCCATTCTTTCAACTGCCCTTCATCTGTTATCCTGCAAGGTGCCCTCATTCCCATCTTCTACTTGCTCAAGTTTCAGAGTATGGTTCTGACCAGCACAAAATAGAACGAGTCTGCTCCATTCCTGTCCTGGACATTACTGTTATTAACAAAAGCTAAAGTTAAATCACCCTTTATGAGTCACTTCCCCCCACCTCATTTGATCCAGGTTGGCTTTCACTGTGTATCCTCCTAGTTCTGATGTTTACCTTCATCTGGCAATCCCATTTTATGTATTTCTCCTACCTTTCCCTTGGTATTTGAGTATGTGGATTACATACATTGTTTTCTACTGGCCAGCTCATTTAGTCCTCATAAC
The DNA here is from genome assembly GCF_021234165.1 of Pteronotus mesoamericanus. Classification (NCBI taxonomy): domain Eukaryota; kingdom Metazoa; phylum Chordata; class Mammalia; order Chiroptera; family Mormoopidae; genus Pteronotus; species Pteronotus mesoamericanus. Next base: position 8,921,454 of record NW_026555072.1, read on the forward strand.
AACAGTATGAATTTCGTACTCCTATTATTCCAACTCTTTTCTTAGAGAAAAGAGAGCTTGTCCAAGGTTACATAGTAAGTGATAGAGCCAGAAATTGAACTCCAGCAGTCCAACTGCAACAACCGCCTTTTTAACCTGTATGTTATGCTACCTTTCAGTTCATTATTGAATGTTTAATGTCATTGGGCTAAGAAGACCTATTAGATCCAGCCCCACTATAATCCTTGCCATGACCTTACCAATGGAATGATAATGATCCAGGTCTGTTGCTCAAGACTCTTCCCCTAGACGGTGTTTGAGTGGGCAATACCAACATCTTCCTAATCCTCCCCTTTTTCTAATTTTCCCTCAATCTTGCCCCCTATGGAATGGCTTCACTTCACTTGAGCATGGTTTCTAATGGTAACAAAGTGGAAACCACCTAAGAACCCATTGTTAGCGGAAATGGAGAATTGAACGGTTGTTTGTCTGCACAACAAAACATTTTGCATAAAAAACCACAGTGCATCAGTGAAAATGAATGAGAACCATATATGTCAACATAAACTAATTTGAGTGAAAAAAGTTTACAGAAGAATGTAATAATAAGATACTATTTGTGTAGATTTTAAAAACAAAAACCAGTGTATATTGTTGTGGATGCATATGTTATAAAAGTATAAAATTACATATCAGAATGATATGCACTAACTTCAGGAGAGAGGCTACCTTGAGATCAGCTTTAGTATCTCTAAACTTTTTGGATTGTGTGGGTACAAGAAAACAATAAAGCAAAGAAGCCAAAACATAAACAACTGTGCAGTTTTGATGATAAGTGCTTAGCTGCCTGTTAAGTTCTGTTTTGTCTTTTTTTGTATATTTGAAATGTTTCATAAAAAAGATTATATGCAGAATTACCAAATCATAGCATAATTGCAACAGTTTATTTTTGCTCCTGAAATAACTTGCATCATCAACACCTGTATCCAAAGCATAATTAGAAACCTTTTTCAAAGCTCATCTTAATGATGGTTCCTCATGCATTTCCTGAGCCAGAAGCAAAACTAGTAAGGACGAGATGCTCTGATTAGATTTTTTTTCTTCTGTTCAGCCTGTATCCTTTCATACTGGATTATTGTCCATATTTCAGGCACAGTTTTCACAGAGTGTACAAATGTTAATGGGTAGGCAACTAATCTTTAGATCTTGGCTATTTGACATCACACAATCTTGATGAGTGATAAGTAGTATTTTTTGCCTCAAATATATATTAATGCCAATTTATGTTTAAGGGAAAAAAAAGATACCTCAGCAATTACCATTGTGCTTGAGCAGAATGAAATGAAAATGAAAAGCATTGTCTTAGCAGACACAATGTCGATGAAATAACAGTCTACCAACTTGCATCCCCTCCTGTAAAATACAGCTGACATATATATCACAATGCAATGAGCATTCAATAATAATAATGCATGTCAAGCACCTTGGACTTTTAAAAGGCACGTAAGTCATTATATTCGCTTCCCATTTCCTTACATGTGAACTTGAAGAGGGGAAATGAGAATCAAAGTAGAAGTTTAGGACAAACTTAGCTAGCACTTCCCTTCCAGTTCTGAGTCTGCTGTTACCACCACCAGACCAGTCAACTGAGATACTACAGCAGCCACTTACAGAAGTGTGTTCTTGACTGGACCATGTAGCTATGAAAAAAGACAGCGCATCATCCAATGTGAGGATGTTTCTATCTCATCTGAGTTGACATAATCCAGATTATATTCTACATTTCCCATGCTTTCTTATCAAAAATACAAGTTTCTTTACAAATTCATGGTGTCTTTTGGTGCCTGATATGAAAAGCTCTCTGTCAATGTCATATCTGTCATGAATATTTTTCCCAGTTTGTGATTTTGTTTTTATTTTTATGATTTTTGACCAAAAAAGGAATCTACTTTTTTTAGTCAAATCTATGCATTTTTTTCCTATGGTTATTTCTGTTGTCTTATCGATAGAAATTTCTTTCCCATTCACAGATGAGTTAGTTTCTTACATATTTTTAAATCTTTTAATGATTTCATTATTTATATTTAACTCTTTCATCCACTTATAATTTGTGTGTGTCTGAGAGAGAGAGAGAGAGAGAGAGAAAGAAAGAGAGAGAGAGAGAGAAGGGAAGAGAGAAACTAGGTGAGGCAGTAAATTGACTTTTTATTTTAAATAGGGACAGCACTGTCTATTACTCCATCCCTTCCTTCCCCAATGATTTTTGTGGTGTCTCCTTTGTTTATGATGATTCTCTCTAAGGGAGGAAAGTGTATCAGAGTCACTTAGGAAACTTTTTAAAAATTAACTTAACCCCACTTTGCAAGATTCTAGCCCATCATGACTAACAGAATCTTAACTTTCCCTCGAATTTGTCCCTGCTCCAACCCTTTAGAGAGCCATTAATTTGTCATATAATTTTCTCATGTATCATTGAAGGTTTGCTTAGAGATGTGTATTCTGTTCCACCAATAAGTGTATCTTTGCATCTGTGCCACAGTGTTCTTATTAAAGGATAAGAATATATTTTAATATCCTGTAAAATAAATTTCCATTTATATTTTGAAAGGCTAAAAAATAATTAGCCCATTAACATGTTTCTGCGAAACCCAGGTTGCCTGTTGAGAGAACTAAATTTCATGCTGTTTTCCTCTTGTGAATAACTTTCGGCCAGACTCTGCTTCAAAGAGTTGTAATTATATTAGTTCTACTTTTACATCAGCAGGACTGAAAAATCTATTTTAAAAAGAAATTGAAAATAAAACCTTCTGTACTAGAACAGAATTTTCTTTTTCCAGCGACCTGATCTTAGAAATTCAACCACGATCAAACCCAGCTCTGCCCACAATACTTTTTCAAAACTAACAGCATTACTCAGGATTTAGGTCTCACTCTGGCAGCCAGGCAGTTAACTTTGCCCTTGTTTGGTTTTGCATATGTGAGATGTTATCTAGAAACTTTTTCTGGAGATTTTTTGTAAGGTGAGGACACATTCTGAATTTCCTTTTTCTATATGCTTCTAAAACTAAACCTTGGGTTGGAGGAAGTAGGAACAGTGTTTCTTGCTTGCATACACTTAACACTTAATAAAAAATTAAATTTGGTAAGCCAGTAGCATGCTTTTTCCTAAAAATTTAGAAGCATTCTTGGGATTCAGGTTACTCTAAGGCATGTTATTAGCGAAATTTCTATTGGTAAACAGAATTCATAACGAGCTCATGGGCAGGTTGACTTTCATCAAAATTTATCTTACCACAAGTATTATAGCAAGATTTAACTCAGTGTACTTGTTAATTTTTTAATGAATGTCATCGTGTAGGGCTTTATAGAGATCATCTCAATAAAATTTTAAGACAACTTCTAGGACTATGAGTCTGTTTGTTTCTTTTAATATTTCATAAAGCTAATAATAAATGGTATAATTTAACCATTCAAATTGTATGTTTATGAGAGATATATGTAGGAACATAAAATATTTATCAGTAATGTAAAAAAATTAATTTTGAGAACATGAGAGAAAAGCAATATTTAAAATCATGTAAGCAGAAATGCTGAATTTCAGATAGGTGATGTTAACCCTGTCAAAGCAAGGCAATTAATAAAAATTGTATTACTTTTTTCTGAGCCTCTAATTTTTCTGCAAATTTTAATTTTTATTCTCAAATGGTTTTGTTTTTAAAATATAATTCTGCATAGACCTATTCTTTATTCAACGAATTGTGTACACTTACTGAAATAGAGCTGAACACTAATTGTGTACAAGCCAAATCTCATGAAAATAAATTTAGCCCTAACAAAATTCTTAACTCTTCAATATTGATTTCTCAGCCAGTGGCCTATCTGAAGTTTCAAGAAGTGTTCTGACTATAAATAATTCTCGTACTCCGTGACAGAAACTTATGAATAGTTCTTTGGAGTTTTTCGGAACAGTCCTTTACATATTCAGTCAATGGCATTCTGATTCTGTGTTTGACCAAAGAACAAATGCCAGCCAAACTTTTGAGAATGGTTACCTTAATGACATCTCCTTATTACAGTTGTATGATATTCTCTGCAGCTATGACCAGGACTAGGAAAAAAACAAAATGTACCCCCTTTTTCAGTTCTGTAAGCACCTTTTGCCCATCTTCCTGACTTGTTCATCCTTCCATTCATTCACTCATCCATTCAGTTATTCAGCAAATACGTATTGATCTCCTGTATGCCAGGCAAGTCACTAAATAAACTCTGGGAAGTCAGTGATGAGTAAGATTTCTTTCTCTTAGATCTTACTCTTTAGTTATTTTTGAACATTCACAAAAATTTCAGAATTTGCTCCTTTTAATTCTAATCTACAGTGTTATTTATTATTATGAACTATTTCAAACACTCAGAAATATGCCAAAAATAATATAACAAATACCCAAATACTACCACACAGATTTAACAGACATTAACATTTTACCATGTTTGCTTCAAATCTCTCCAGATATAACCATTAACTTTTAGTTGGTGCACATGTTGTATATATTACTATGCATTTTTTTATTTTAATTGTATAAATTTAGATCCATAAAGAATATAGTACTGTTTCATATATTTTTGTATTTTACTAACTGCATTCATATGTTGCATAACCCTTTTGCAGTTTGTTTTTTCGTTCAGCATTGTTTTTGAGAACTCCGTTGATGTATGCAGGTGTAGTTCATTTCATTGAAGTGCTGTGCAGTACTCTATTTTGTGAATGAGCCACAGGTTATTTCTCCATTCATTGCTGATGCATACTCACTTAGGTTGTTTCCACTTGTTTACTATTAAGAACAGTAGTTCACTGAACATCATTACATATGTGTTCTTGTATGTGTTTGAGGTTCTGTAAGATGTATAAGGTATACACATCTTCAATTTTACTCTGTCAAAGTGTGATTCAAGATGGCTAAGTTTTAAGTCCTTTTGCTAGGTTATGAAATTCTTAGCTCATCTGTTGTTGTTTTTGTTATTTTACTGCACAATATTTCAATTCTTTCCATTTTATCTAGGCAACGATTTCATTTTTTATTAGAAGTTTATTAACATTTCACCTGTTATAGAAGTTTAGGCATCAATGAATACAGTGGCAAATTTACAAGCTTTTTAAGTAACAATCAACATATATTTTCTGACGTTTTAAATCAGTCCTCAAATCATTTAACTTACTTTTAAACACACTTTAAAATAGAATTAGGTACTTAATTTTGAGTAACTACTCTAGTGACTTGACAAACTATGACATTTCCTTTAGTTACTCTGGTGTTAAAGTCATAAGTTTCACTTAACTTTATAATCTATGACAAGAGTGTTAGCTTACCAGTATATTTTAAAAAGATTTACATACAGATTTAAAATCTAGTGATCAGTGTAAGCTTTTCTTTGCCTTGAGATATATTACAATTAAGCAAATGAAATATCACAAATAAGAAGAGATTTGAGAAGATCCGACCCTTGTAAATGCTTGAGTTTCATTTCATAACACTTAGTTCTTCAAGGAATTAAGAAGCTTTTTAACATGTTCACCTCAAATGCTTTAAGAAATAGTCTGAATTTTAGCTACAGCAGACATATCATGAAGGGAGTATCCTGGTTTAAATTCCGAAGTGCTTTCACTCCTGCTCGATTCCCCTTGAAATCGTCTAGAAAGAAGTTGGCACATTATTTTGCGGATATTACTAGACATCAGGAAATACATGACTGGATCTAAGCAGCTATTGAAAGATGAGAAAACCAGCATAATCTCATTGGTTTTGTGAATGATTTCCTTCCAATAACAAGATGGCCCATTTAGCTGTAAATAAATATAGACAAATCGGAAAGCATGATAGGGAACAAAACATACAGTAAAAATGATAAGCACAATAAAGGAATTCCGGGCTGTAGTGGCATATTTGCTGGAATTAGGAAATTTTGACCTCCTTTTAGAAATCCGCATTAGATTCTTGCCGATCTTAATATATGAAAGGATTATTAGTAGGAAAATTAGCCAGAACATTACCACAAGAACTAAATTAAAAATTGCTTCTCCTTTTTCATTAAGCTTATCTCTATAATGGAAACACATTGTGTCATTGTGACCTCCTTTCTTAAGGGTTAAACTAATCATAATTAAAAATCCAGTAAGAGCAACTGTCCATACCGTACAGCAAACATAAATACTTTGTTTAGTTGTTATTTCCTTCCGTTGTTGTACGGACCGATTAATCTTTATGTAGCGATCCAAGCTGATGAATCCAAGCAAGATAATGCTAATGTACATGTTCATATAAAATAGTGTTCCCACAACCTTGCAAAGAATCACACCTAGTGTCCACTTGTTTTTGTTAATGTGATTCATTATTCGGAAAGGGAGACAGAAGATAAGTAAGAGGTCTGCAATGGCTACATTAAGGAGGTAAATCTGGATGGAATTTCTTTTACGGTGGATACCCAAAAATACATAGAGAGCAATTATGTTTCCAAACAGTCCCAAAATGAAAATAACAGAGTAGAATACAGTTAACATATTAGATAATAATTTCTCATCCATGCGGCAGTCAGTAGAATTCCCTGTTCCTGAGGAGTTGTGTGGTAGCGCTTGGTTGCTGTGGTTAGTTACAAAGCATGCTCCCTGGGAGGGGCAAGGCCACCTGCTGACTGAAATAGTTGTCATGGTTATGGTGTGACTTCTCCTCTCCTTCTGTAGGGATCAAAAAGTGAAGTTACCAAATGGCATGTTCTTCATATGTAGTTTTTATAAGGTCTTCAGATTTTTCCTACAACAGAGTACCAAACATTGAGTCATTTGCTAGTTTAATAAGTTACTTTCACTCCAAGCATAAATAATAACTGATTTTTTTTCAGACATTGTAAGAAACTTTACTTTTATCCTACTTTGGATCATTTGAGTATCTGCACTATGTATGTATGTAGCAGCACTATGGTATAAAAATCAAGCAGCAAAAATATAATAGAATCTTATGGAATATCCTGCTCTAACCTTTCCTATGGCTGTGATATATATTCAAGGTTTGTTTTATTTATTATATTAAAATCAATAACTGAAATATGAAATCATCTTTGTTTAGGGAGGTTGTTATGGGAATAGAGATGGAGGCGAAGAGAAATGACAGCTCATATTTTTCAAAGATAAGCATCAGTTTCCCTAAAGGCAGTTATAGCCATAATTGAGCTGGGCCCTCTGCTGGCCTCTGCCCAGCTTCCCACCTTGGCCCCTTCCCTCGTATGTGGCGTTTTTTCATTCTGACACACATTGAGCCAGAGGTAAACTGTGAGAGGTAAACTGTGGCAGTCTCATTCCATGGTAGGAATAGAGAAAAGGTCCTAAATGTCTTCCTTTTCAACCTAAAACCAAGTTGGTCATAATTAAAATCATTGGCCTACAGGAGCATGCAATTAACATAACAGATGTAGGGAACACAGCACCTGCCTGCTCAGGAGAACAAAGTTGAAGCGAGTTAAAGCAAGTAGACACCTTTCCCTGGAGATGTGAATGCTTTACAAGGACGTGGAGAAAAGGATTTCACCTTAAATATGTATCTTCAGAAAGCAGAACAAGAATCAATGAATAGAAATTGCAGAGACAGATCTTGCTTTCTTTTAAAGAAATTTTTTTTTGTTTTTGTTTTTTAGAATGAAGCCATCTATCTTAGCAGTCACTAAAGGTCTATAGAGATTGTCCAGACTACTACTGATTGGGTACTTTGTAGAAGAGATTCTCAGTGGTTCTCAATCCTGGATGCATATTAGAATCCCCTTGAGGACTTTATAAAGACACCAATGCCTGGCTTCATCCCCAGATCTGATTTAATTGGTCTGGAATGGGCTCCATGCAATGGTTTCCTTTAAAAGCTCCTCAGAGAATTCTAATGTGCGTGCAGAACTGAACCCTTGAGCTAGACAGCTGAACCATTAACTAATATTTATTTAGCATTTGCTGTGTACCGGGCAGTATGTTAAGCATAGTTATGATATTTCGTTTACATAATCCTTATAATAACCATGTGAGGTAGCTATTACAAAAGAGGTCATGAAAGATCAAGAGGTTATGACCTTTACCTATGACCACACAGATCTTAAATGGCAGTACCCAAGTTGTGACTCAGATCTGTCTATCTTTGAAACCCTCTGATACTTTTCACCAAGCCTCTCTCCTCCTCATCATATATGATCACCATTTTCTTTATTAATGATGAGTTCTGTGAGCAGTATACTAAGGTGATTCCTTTAACATTATCCACATCAACAATTCTAAGAAGAAATTATGCCATCTAGCTTGACTTCTTTGGAAAAGGTATTAATCTTTGTATTTACTATGTCCATTATAATAAGTACAGTCAAATCTCAGTTCTCAAACGTGTCCCATCTTGAACAGTTTCGTTGTCAAACAGAAGTCCAGTTCTCAACCTGAGAACCCTTTCAGGCTGATACCTGTATGATCAGGCATACATCTCTTAGGGGACAAACAAAGGAGAGAATGTGCGAGTATGAGTGTGATTCAGTTCTCAAACAAATAGCTTCTCGGACACCCTTCCAGAACAAAATAAGTTTGAGAACCGAAGTTCCACTGCAAAGAGTTTAACAAATTATTCATCAGAATGTTCAGCACTTATCCTAGAGCACATCTTTTCTAGCTTCCTTCAAGACCTGATAAACTTAATCAAGATGTTTCTAGAAAGCTGTTAACACAAAACATATATCCTAAAACCTGCAAATAAAATAAATAATAGACAAGATCGCCAGTAAACCTTTCTGGTTTTGCTTTATTTTCAAACTTAAATAAAATAAAACAAAAGCAATGTATTTGTTTAAATAGTAATAGTAACCATCATTTAGAACCATGTCTTAGGTGGCTAATGTTCAGCCATTTATTAACAAATTAACAGGTTAAATTCTGTTTTAAAGTAATGGCTGCATTTTGCCTCCTTTACAATGCATCAATAAGGTTAAGTCTGATATTTAACCACTATCTGTGTTAAATGCCCTTAAGGGCATTTATTAATGTTTTTAAAACTACTTACTTGATTTGTTAACAATTGCCAGTGAAGACAGGAAATGAAACACATTGTTCAAATAGTAGACAAATTTCTCTGTGGATATTGCTTGTGACATGAGCTATATTGAAGTGGTTACAATGGTTTTCTGATAGGAGATGGTAAATGAACTTGTAATGTTGTTACTTGGCAAATCCTAAAGTTTGCGACCCCGTGTTAGTGCTGCACTGTACCCACCACCACCCTACCTTTGCCAATATTTTTCAACTGGTTCATTTAGAAGCCTCATGAACCCAACAGATTCCACTGTGGCCCCCAGTGAGCAAAAGCTTTTTAAATGCAATTTGGGCATGTTTGTGCAGACATCACATTGTTATATTAAAGGACATACCTGTTTGGCAACAGTAGCAACCTATAACCACTTGTAGTTTGACTGCATCATGATAAAGACTGAATCATTCAGGCCATTTGTCAAAAATTGCATTAATTGCTGCATACAGAATGGAAATTGAAAGCATGTTACTCTGGGAATAATACTATTAGTACATTAGGTTTTGTTATAAATTTATGTCTAAGCCCCATTTTTTTAATTTTAGTTAGTTGAATTAACTGAAGTATATTTTGCTCTCGCTTTTCTCTAATATTCACCTTATTTACTTCTGAAGCACAAAACTTAAAATTTAATAAATCTGGTAATTACCATAAAATAGTAACAGTATAATAATGAAAATATTTTCATTGACACTAGGGGGACAGCATAACTTAATGAAGTTAATGTTAAACATCATTTATAATATATTGGAAATAAAATCTGTTGCATATGAAAATAACTTTTAATTGATTCAAGTAGAGCTGCACATCTTTATGGTAATGTATAAAATATAGTACACACAATGTGACAATATCGGGAGTATGAGCTTAAATACTTTCAGTGTCCTAAAGTACTTCAAGCAACTAAGAAGACAAGTTCAAGTCAAGCCAGAAGCATTATTCAAGCAGTTTATTCAAGTTTCTGAAAGCAAAGTGTCACCATGAAGCAAGTTTCACTTTCAATATTGAGATATATCAGTTTTTAACTAAAATAAAGGATCATTTATGTAGTTAAAATCAAGGAATACTCACAGTTCAGGCTCCCTTGAAGTAAAAGGCACTGAACCCCAAGCTTCCCTAGACACAGAGACTCATCATCTGTCAGCTGGGTTCCTCCATCTGGTCTGTGGTGCAGTTGGTTAGGGTTTTCTTTTAACATTTGCATGTGGTAATAGGGTTTTTTTTCCTTTTCTTTTTTCAATATGACAGCCCTCAGACTTCATGTAAAAATATTAGAAAGCCCTACCACTATGTAACAACTTTATCTATAAACTCAGTGAACACTTAACTTTAGGAAACTAATCTTTTATATGAATACTTTCACCTTGACAATTGTGAGAAGTTTTCCCTAACCCCTCAAAATAAAGAAGCAGTATAAATCCTAAGCAGAAATACGCATTTTCTATTTTTTCTAAAAATTATACCAAAATATGCTACATGAACTTTTTTCTTTAAAATATTTCATTATTTATAAAGCATAACAGTGAGAATAAAGATACATAAGTAAAAACATAAACTCACACATCACAAAATAGTACCTGTGGTGTCATACTCTTATGTGATACAATAAATATAACACTTCATTAATTTTATATCTGATCACACAATTTTTAGAAATTAATTTTCTATCAATGCATTTTATATCCTGAAAATGTATAATTTTAGCAAAGTAATGTTTAATCAATATAATTACATACTAGTCACTATTGCTAGTTCAAGATATCAAGTAATTTTTTTAAAAAAATTTCAAATAATTTTTAAATGTAAGAAGGATCTTTCTTACGATACAACTGTTATTAGAACTCATAAGAGTATGTTCTAGGCTGTGACAATATTGAAATAAATTTCCGATAATTCTATGAAATGTAAATTGTTGTTTACAAGAGTTGCTTGTTCTTGGGGAACAATTTTTCTTTTTCTTTATGTCCAGAATTTGGACTTTATTTTGTAAGTAGCCAGAAAGCCATCAAGGATGGTAAAGAGACCCTTATTTGACCATGTTTGTTGATGAACTACTCCGAAGAAGTAGAGCATAAATTGAATTAGACCTGTGTGGCTGTGTGCTATATGGACTTTCAAAACACAATCATTCATTTTGTTTCTTTCTAGATTTGTTTTAGAAATTTAGTTATTCACATAAAATGGCATTCCTGTATTGAATAATACTAACCTTAGTAATGAATTATGTTCTTCATTAATTTTTTAAGTTCTGCTTGATTTGTACATTATTTTAGTATATTTTCATGTATTCCTTTAATACCTTGGATTTATTTTCTAAAACAATCTTATAATTTTAGAAATAGATGAGATTTGTAATGGTATTCTCCCTCGTATCACCATGATAAACTGTGCCCAGTAAATTGAAGTATCTCCTGTATTTTAGAGAAAATAATGAAGGAATTCTGCAGTTTTTGTTTTGGTCCTAATCTGATATTTAACCACTATCTGTCCTTTTATGTAATTGCTGGCCCTGCATTCTAATGTCACTTTCTCTTTTTTGTTGTCATTTAAAATAAAGAAGTTAGGGGGGGTTTCCCCCATGATTGTTTCTCTGCAGCTTTGTTTACACTCAATAATATTTAACTCATTGAACTTTAGGTAACATTCTAACTATTTCTGGGTGTATACACTATTCTGAACATTATGTTCCTCAGAGCTTTTAATTTGTTATAAATATGACACATAGGACAGAATATTTTTAAATTGATAGAGTAAAATTATTTTGTAGCTCTTAAACGTTCTCCCATACCCCACCCCCAAACTTTGAGAAGGAAGACTACCGCATTGGCCTGGTTTGATTACTGTATTAGACTGGCAAGAATTTTGTGTATATATTTTGCCAATATATCTCCTAGGGCAAGGGAAACAAAGGAAAAAATAAACTTATGGGACTACATAAAATTAGAAAGCTTCTGTACAACAAAAGAAACTATCAACAAAATGAAAAGGGAATCCACTGAACGGTAGAACATATTTGCTAATGATACATCTGATGAGGGGTTAATTTCCAAAATTTATAAAGAACTTAAAACTCAACACCAAAAAATAAAAAATCCAGTTTAAAAATGGGCAAAGGACCTGAATAGACATTTCTTCAAAGAGTACATACAGATGGCCAATAGACATATGAAAAAAATGCTCATCATCACTAATCATCAGAGAAATGCCAATTAAAACCTCAATGAGATAGCACCTCACACCTGCCAGAATGGCTGTCATCAATAAATCAACAAACAAGTACTGGTGAGTATATGGAGAAAAGGGAATCCAAGTACGACTGTTGGGTGGGAACATAGACTGGTGCAGCCACTGTGAAAAACAGTATGGAGTTTCCTCAAAAACTTAAAAATGGAACTGTCTTTTGACTCATTGATCCCACTTCTGGAAATATATCCTAAGAATCCCAGAACACTAATTTGAAAGAATATATGCATTCCTATGTTCATAGCAGCATTATTTACAATAGCCAAGATCCAGAAACAGCCCAAGTGCCCATCAGTAGATGAGTGGATCAAAAAAGCTGTAGTACATTTACACAGTAGTATACTACACAGCTGTAAAAAAAAAAAGAGAGAGAGAGAAAGAAGAAGAAGGAAATCCTACTTTTGGAACAGCATAGATGGACCTGGAGAATATTATGCGAAGTAAAATAAGCCAGTTGGTGAAAGACAAATACCATATGATCTCACTTACATATGGAATCTAATAAAATAAACTGACAAGCAAAATAGAAACAGAGACATGGATACATGGAACAGACTGACAGCTGTCAGAGGGGAGGAGGGGGACTGGGGTTGGATGAAGGTAAAGGGATTCGCCAAAAAACATATATGCACAACCCACAGACAAAGACAAAAGTACAGTGATGGTCAGAGGGAAAGGGGGGACATTGGTAGGGGAGAGGTGGGCAAAGGGGGAATGGGGACATCTGTAATGGTGTAAACAATAAAAATAAAGTTTAAAAAAGCCCTGGCTGGTGTGGCTCAGTGGACTGAGCACTGGCCTGTGAACCAAAGGGTCACCAGTTCAATTTCCAGTCAAGGGCACATGCCTGGGTTCTTAAATTTACAGTTCAGTAGTCTTAAGTATGTTTATATTGTTGTGCACCAGATCTCTAGAACTTTTTCATCTTGCAAAACTAAAGCTCTGTACCCACTAAGTACTAATTTTCCCTCCCACCGTGGCAACGACCTTTCTACTCTCTTTGATTTTGACTATATGATTTGAGTAAAATCATTCAATATTTGTCCTTTTATGACTGGCTTACTTCATTTACCATAATACTGTCAAGTTCACTTATGTTGTAGCATGTAAAAGGATTTCCTTCTTTTGAGGTTGCGTAATACTACATTGTATATCCACATTTTCTTTATCCATTCACCTGTCAATGGACATTTGAGTTGCTTCTGCCTCTTGGCTATTGTGAATAATGCTGAGATAAACATAGATGTGCAAGTATATTCAATCCTGACTTAATTTTTTATGATTAAATAGATGTTTATCTATTAGCATTCATAAAATTGAATATAAATATTTCCCTCTATATTGTTAGTATTTTTCCACACCTAAGCCATCCCTTTTCAAAATACTAATTATGTTTTTTAAATTTTCAGTTCCCTTGTCCTACTGTGACCAGATTTGAATATAATCTTTTTCTAGTTCTTCTTTATATGAGCTTTTTCCTGTTCATTATGAACTTTCTACTGTCTATATGTCCTTTAACTCATTCCTATATATCCTCTTCCCCTCACCCTCTCTTTCTTCCTTTGTTGTTATCTTAGCTTTTTATTTATGTAAAGATAAGTAGAAAAGAAGAAATAAATGGATATGCTTGTTTGGTGCCATCTATTAACTGACATCATTGTCCTCTCTTTATCTAAATCCCAACCTTGGTTAAATTCAGCTCACCACCTACTCCCCCTGCCAGGTAAAATGAGGACTGCTAGGTTCACACAGTCATGGTGATCGCTCTCACTTAAAATTCATGACCACAAACCTCTAGTGAGTCCATGTGCTGTCAGGAGTCTTGCTGTGTTTCCTCAGTCTGGTGGTTCTCAAAGTACAGTTCACAGACCAGTAGCATCAACATCACTCAGGAACTTGTTAAAAATGTACATTTTTTTACTTCATTCCAGACTTTATGAATCAAACTCTGGGGGCGGAGGCCAGTAAATCTGTGTGATTCTGATGCTATGGTTTGAAAGCAACCGCCCTAGTCAGTTCATGCTCCTATTCTTAGAAAATGCTTTTTCATACCTTCACTCTTCTCAAATTGCCAACAACGCCCTCCCCTTCCCAGCTCCCACCTGATGATCACTTTTATTTCAAAGTAAATGGAAAATAGAAGTGCTCAGAAGAGAACTTCCTCATCTTCCTACATCTGCATCTGTCTGTATCTGCAAATGCTCCTATACCCCTGCCTTCTTCACTGTCACCAGAGCCAACCCCCCACCCCACTTGTGCATTTCGCCCTGTCCCCCGCAACTTCCTGGAAATATATTTCCTCTCTACAGATCTTTCCCATCAGCACACAACTGTCTCTCTTTAAAACACAAAACAAAAGCAAACATGCCTGAAAATCTCTAGGTACTGCTATGGAGTCATCTATCGGATATATTGTTATGGGAAAATTTTGAATATTTATATATGTTTCCCTATTTTCAAAAAAACAAAGGATAAACCAAAAACTAATAACAGTAGTTACCAATGAGAAGAAAGAGGTTGGGAATGAGGGGAGGGGACAACAGCTAGACCTCTCTGAATGGTATTTATTTACAGTGTTCACTTGGGAACTACATACCTGTTTTATATAATTAAAATATCAAATTAGGCCAAAATCTAATTGAAACAAATTGACCTTACTATGTAACAAATCAAAAGCATAACCACAAGAAGTCTTTTAAGTGACTTTAAAATGAAATGGGGTTGTTTCTACATAATTTTAGACTTAACAGAAAAATTCAAAGGGTAGTACAAAGAACTGCAGACACCTTTTGCTCAGGTTTCCCATATGTTAACATTTTTCTACATTTGTTTTGTTCTTCTCAATCTCTCTCATCTATCGCTTTATCTACCTATTTATATGCTCCTAAAAATAAGAAATCCTCTTAATAGCTACAGTAATATTATCAAACTCAGAAAATTTATATTGAAAGAATCTATAGATATTTTTCCAATTTCTTGGCTAGAGGCAGGCCAAGTATCTCCTTCCCCCTTTCTGGTTTCTCGCCTCCCATTCCCACAAAGAAAGGGCTGTTTCAGAGAAAAGGCGTGCCCAGGGAGGGCAGTGAATTCCCTAGGAACTGGGCTCAATTGGAGGCATTTAATCTAACTCTTCTTACTTAGGGGTGAAATGAATAAAGAAAAGAAAGAGGGTGGGAGGGGGGACAAAAAAGGACCATCAGCATCCCTTAAGGGCCAAGACAAAGTGTAGGTAAAGTCAGAGGTTTCAGGAAACATTTTAGCACAAGGTGTAAGATATATTTTTCCTTAAACCAATGTAGACTGTCACTCAAAGAAAGAGAACCTTGCATGAAAAAGACAGAAAATATATCTTAAGTATCCATGCTTCCTAATTCTTTTTTAAATTTATTTTTAAATTATTGATGCCATATAATATTATATTAATTTCAGGTGTACAACATAGTGATTAGAATCCTGAGTAATTCTTAGCACCATACCCCAATATTGGAAGCAAATAATTCCTGAAAAATATTAGGTAAAACAGGTAAGTCTTTGGAGGAAGCCGTAAGTGAGAATAGGACAAATAATTCAAGCATCTGAAATAATTCCAGAAATTTTTAATGTATTACTCTATTGTCACATTACTTGGTTTTGTGTAAATTGAATTGTTCATCTTAAATTAATCCTTATTTTTTGGTTTTTTGTTTGTTTGTTTGTTTGTTTGTCTTTCTTTTCAGCCCCACTGTGTTCTCCTCGCCTCAAAGGAAAACTCTGCACCTGTTAAACTCGGGGGCTTTGGGGTAGCTATTCAATTAGGGGAATCTGGACTTGTAGCTGGAGGTAAGAACACTTTTTTAAAAATATTCTTCAAAACCTGGTCAGTTTTAGGCTAGTGTAAAACTTTCAAAGTGAATATTAGCCTCTCTTCAGTGTTTCATACCCCATCCCACCCAACCCTACCCCACCCCCAAAAGTGCCATCATATAGTTTTGTATTTAATAACTCTGTAGTCAGAACTAGAATTTTAGTCCCTTAAGAATAGGCTGTCTTTTTATTACTTGTATCCTCCGCACTTAACAGAGAAGAGACCCTACATACAGAGATATTTGAAGCAGTGACTTTTAAAGTTGAACTGACCAAATGACGTCAAGTCAAAACTATATGCATTATCTACTTTCAGGCTTACATCTATAGCTAGTTTTTAATTTCTTACTGTTTTACTCTTTCCATTTGTCAGAGAATTGCTCAAGCCATAATCTGTATATTTGGGAAGAGCAAGCAGATGTGAATGCAGACTAATTTAATATTAGCCAAAGCAAAACATAACTGGAAAATTCCAGGCCAGAGAATGAAGAAAAGTTGAAATAGAGGCTTTCTTCACTGGTGTACAGAGGTGGATGCTAATTACAGATTTAAGTGTTTGGGTTTTTTGTTTGTTCCTTTGAATAGACTCAAGCTCAGAATGCTGCTCTGTTTTTAGTTCTCTTCCTTAGTTTTGCAAATTACTTAGTTCTCCATTCTACAGACAGTCAGTTTTCTAGTCATTTCCTTCTCTTTTCTATCTCCAAATACTGCCAGCCTTCACAAAGAGGAAAAATACGGAAAATACCAATGGGACTTTTTAAAACCTGTCATCTTTCAAGGATGCTTATATTAAATTCAGATACCTAACAAATGATAAATATCAAAATAATGTTACACGGGATATTTCATTCCCTAGTACTAAAACAGCAAAGCAGTATTAACACAGACCATCAACTGAAAAATGAGCCATGAGTCATAGTTTTATTCTTTAAATCATTATTTCACCACATTGCCCTTTAAAATTAAATTAGGTTTAAATTTTCTTCCTGTTTTGCATTTTCTTCCAGCTAATCATTTCCAGTGATATGAGAAACTGCAAGTTGAATATAGTTTTAAAAATTGATTTTTTTTCCCTAATTCAGAGTTTTTCATTCAAACATTCATCTTGAATTGAATAGAAATTTTTCTTCCTGTAACTTCTACCCAGTGGTCCTAATTCTGACTTTTTGCCAGGCCGAACAGTTTTAATCCTTCCATGTGATAGCCATTCAGATGTTTGAAGATAGCTGTCGTCTTCCCTGGAGTCTTTGTCCACATTAACTTGCCTGGGTTAATCTAGGCATGCTTCCTGTAAACTGGCTCACAATCTCCTTACTGTGCACAAAGTACAGAGCCAGAACTGAACACAACTACAGGTACAGTCTGGCGCACAGGAGCTTGGGGCTATCACTAAATTTCCCTCAGGCTCCCCAGGTTGCCTTAGCTTTTGGGACAACCACATGACGTTGCTGATCCAAATTAATCTTGAAAACAACTAAAAATCTTAATTGTTGTTTTTAAACAAATATTGCTGTTAAACTAACATTCAAATTTGGTGTTTGTACAGACCACTCTT
The DNA here is from genome assembly GCF_021234165.1 of Pteronotus mesoamericanus. Taxonomy (NCBI): domain Eukaryota; kingdom Metazoa; phylum Chordata; class Mammalia; order Chiroptera; family Mormoopidae; genus Pteronotus; species Pteronotus mesoamericanus. The sequence continues at coordinate 8,939,166 of NW_026555072.1, forward strand.
GTGTTAAGACTACACAATTGTAACAAGTAATTTCTGATAAATATATCCCTAAGGTTGATGGGATAAAATTAAATGAAATTCACATATAATGATTTTGTTTCTATTAATCTGCATCTGCATCCTGTTAGTATCCACAACAGCATGGGCTTCATATTTTAGTGTGCATCTCAACTGAATTGGAAAAACAGATTCATTATATTTACCTGGACATTTTCTATATGTTAATCTATTTTCCAAAAGTCCATGAACCTTTCCCCTTAATTGTGTATTTTTAGAGCAGATTTTGAACCAAAATTGTGTTATGCAAATTTTATTTTTATCAGTACCTGTAGAGTTAAAACACTTTCTGGTGGTCAAAATACTGTCATTTCTTAACATACATGTCCTTATAGTCTTGAAATAACTACTTCAGTCATTATACTGTCTTTAAAAATAAGATATATGTGGATAGGAATAAGTGATTTTTTTTTTATAAAAAGCTTTCCTGTTGTTTAAGGTACTCTTGAAAATTTTGTTAATATTTATCACTAATTTGCTGATTTTTAGCAGAAAGCTCTTTTCCTGTCAGTTGGAATCTTTGATCACTCAGTCCTCCAAATAGAAAGGAATTCTCTCCCTTATATGTTCCATATAGTAAAAACCATTTACATATACAGGGTAGGTAAATAAGCTTAGAGTTGTACAAATAAGTAATACAATAATGAATAAATAATACAAGAATAAACTCTCTGTTTCATGTACTCACAACTATAAACCTACTTTTGTCCACCCCTGAATTTACACTTCTCCTATCTGAAACTCAGCTATTTGGAAAACTTATCCAGAAGATAACTTAAGAACCTAGAAATCACTATAATAGAAGCAAGACTCTTCTTACCTTTAAAACCTGCAGATTGTCCTCTCAAGTGAGCATCTAAAGACACTCTGAGGCTGGTGTGCTCTCGTTTTACAGAATGTTTTCTGGATTTGTGTTCCTTTATACCTTGTACCCTTCTTCTCCCTGGTTCGAATGCCTTTTGTGATTTTATCTATCTAGATAGCTTTTACTCTTCTTGAAGCCTGAGCTAACAATCATCTCATCTTAAGAGCAGACTGAGCTTCACCATCCCAAGTTAGGTATCCTACTCCTTCTCTTCCATATTACCATAACTACTTGAGCTACATATCTCCATGTAGCATTTGATGCAGAGATCCGTGATCATATCAGAGACTAAGCTTTGTGAGGGTCCAGGGGATCATGGCTTATCCCTCTGTATGTCCACAGCACCTACTGTGGTGTCTAGGACCTAGTAGGCACTTAGGAAATTGTTATTAAATGAAAGATTCAGATTGTTCATTAATTTTCAGGTAATAGCAGATTTTATGCAACAAATTAGAAGCTGAGGCTGGAGCCAGCATAGTGAGAGAAAAGAAATGAAAGCCAAACAGAAAATACATCAATCAGATACCAAAAGTGGGAAAGCACAGCAGTATTTTAATACTGAACAAATCAACCCTTGCATACCTCTGAAGTTCCTCAGAAGGTTTCCTGTTCTATAGCATTGTTCTCTAAGTGATATCCACAATGACAATTCTGAGTCATCAAGAAAAGGTTAAATTATGTGCAGCATCTTGTGTAAAAGAAGTCAGGAAATTGTAGGAAGATAGCCATCCAAAATTATTAAAGTAAAAAGGTTTGGGTACATAAAGATTCACGTTCTACAGTATTGAATATATAGCATTTCAAAACAATTCCCTCCCTGAGGTTCTGGGTAATAAGGTTTCATTATATTATCAGAAAGCATAGCATTTAAATATTTAAATGTTTATCTGATGTGTGTCATAATACAGTGGCATTTCATTTGATTTGATGATAGGCTTCCTCTTAGAATTTTGTGGTCAAAGTCATAAAAATCAAGTGGCCACAAAAAAGGGAAAAGCTAAGAGATCACAAAGGAGGAGTTGGGGGTGGTCAGTAAAGGTTAATTCCAGTACTTCTTCATTCTACTGATGTGCACAAAATATAAAAGATCATCCCTATATATTCTTTCTACCATTGTCTTTCCTTCTATCATCTATGAGCAAATTCTTGAACCAAAATACATGCATCTTCCTTAAGGATGAACCCTAATTCTCCACCTCAGAGTAGTCTTCAGTCCAGATAAATGTAGAGAAGCTCCTCAGGATGACTGGGGCTTTCCATGGTGTCTCTGACTAATCTCAAAGTGAGGCCCCCCATTTTGACTAGCTTGGACCTTTCTTGTGTGGGAAGTAGTAGGAGGTAAGTTGAGTTTCAAAGCATCATGCAAACTTGCCAGCAGGCACCCTGATCTCTTGTCCTACTCTTCCTTTCTCATGCCAGCTCCTGTCCATCAAAACAAGGTGAATCTCCAACAGCCCCACCCTCTCCCAGGCTGTTAACAAAGTAGGAGGCTTAGGTTTCATCACTTTAGCTTCTTCATGTTACTTGAGGAAGCAAAATGGGGCCATAACAAAACAAAAATATTATTTTCAAACCAGTGGAGTTTTCACTGATCTACCATATCTTTTAAATGAAACATTTTCACTCTCTGAACCCGGAACTTAATCTCTTCTATTGTGGGGGAGGGAGAGGAACCATAATGATCTGCAGCAAGGAACATCCCCAGCACACAAACTAAGCCTTGCTTTATTAGCCCCTATCCCAGCCGAGTTTGACAATCACTAAATACCACTTTATGATACATTCTCTCTAGCTGAATTAGAAGATCTCTAAGGTCTTAAATCACAGTATTATGCAATGTTCAAAGTAAAAATTATCTTGGACTCTGCATGGTGAGAGAGAGAGAGAGAGAGAAGGAGGAGGCTGAGCCTGCATACAGCTTGAAGAGCTGCCGAAACTGTTGGGCAGTGCCCCCTGTGCCCTTCCCACAATAATTTCCCTACAGGGTACAAACCTTTCTATGGTAGAAGAAGAATCCCTTTGGAATACTGAATTAAAGATGGTTACTAGTATACAAACAACTACTATCCTATTTCTTCCAGAAAGCCTGTTTTGGTAGGAAAAAAAAAAAACAACTCTAAAGAAAATGAAATTAAAAAAGAATTGAATGGCAAGAGCTTCTGACTGTGGTTTATGTCATGTATTTGGCCCTCATTCTCCTCAAATGTTAACGTTAGAAGGAAACTTTAAAAATCCTGTAACACAATATTACTAATCATTGCTAATTGCTATAATCAACACCTACAATCTGAACAAAATTTCAGATTGAAATTCATACTCTAAATAAGGGTTCTCAGCATTAGATTTAATTTGAGAATTTCTGTTTGGCAGTTGAAAGTACTCTTTTTCCACAGATTTTTTTCCTCCTGTGCCACCCATGCCCGCCCCTGCCCCTGCCCAGGGCAGGCCCTCCCAGCTCTTTCTTGAGCAGCCACACTGCCTGCTGACTCTTCCACCTGGCTCTGCTCTATTTTTTTTTTTTTTTTTACTTTTTAACTTGTGAAAATTAGAAAATTTAAACAGCTTCTTCATGAAACAAGAAGTAAATACTTGCTGTGCACTGCTGAATTCATTAGGAAGTACCAGTGTTAGAAGTGATTAGATAAATAATTTATTTCCTTCTGCAAACTTGATTTTATGGAGGAGGGCAGAGGTGATGAGAGAATGTTTATTTTGTTAAACTTTTCATTCACACTATGGTTCTATTATTTTCAGTTTTCAAATGAGGGAGTGGAAACTCATTTACCTTAAACATGTTTTCTGTGATGTTGTTGTTTTAAATGTAGGACGTGTTGGAACACCTCATTTTATGGCCCCAGAAGTTGTCAAAAGAGAGCCTTATGGAAAACCCGTAGATGTCTGGGGTTGTGGCGTGATCCTTTTTATCCTGCTAAGTGGTTGTTTGCCTTTTTATGGAACCAAGGAAAGATTGTTTGAAGGCATTATTAAAGGAAAATATAAGGTAATATATTATGAATGTTTTACTTTTTCCATTGATACTAAATTATTCTGAAAAATGTGTTTTGAAGTAACTCTCTGTCTTTGAATTGCTTATTGATTGTCGCATAGTTACCAAGTCAGAGAAAAGTTCTCAGCTTACATTTTGACCCACTAGCTTTTGTGGGCAACATAGGCCACAAGTACATTTCTGAGTCACTATCAGCTAAACCATCATCTGAGTAGAAGAAAGGGGACTGGCTTTAAAACCATTGCCTTGCCCCTCCCTTCTCCTTCCCTCTGTGCTCCAGCTAAAGTCTCTCTGCCCTGTTTGGATGCCAGCTCTGTGTTCAGGCTAGAAAACAGAGATCCTAATTCTCTTCCATGCAGTGTAAAAACCAGAGACCAAATAGATATGTCACGTTTCCCCCGCGTGCAAGTCAGCCATTTAAGAGTCCTGGGCCCTTAGATTCACAAGCCACATTCACTACAAATCAAATTCTTTGTCCACAAATATATATTCTAGCAAAACTGCTTGTTTAGCTAGGTTAAAGAAAGTGCCCTACTGATTCCAAATAAAATTCTAGTTCAGGGAAAGAATTTGGAATGATCCTCAGAATTCATTGTGATAGAATTTGACCTTTTATTTCACCCGGAGTAAGGTGTTTTTGACAGACATAAGGCCAGATTTAAAAGTATCCATTAGCACATTTACACAATAGAATTCTACTTGGCCGTAAAAAAGAAGAAAATTTTACCCTTTGCAACAGATGGATGGACCTGGAGAACATTGTGCTAAGTGAAATAAGCCAGTCAGAGAAAGACAAACACCATTATGATTTCACTCATATGTGGAATCTAATGAACAAACTGAACTAACAAGCAAAACAGAGACAGACCCATAGATGGAGAGCAGATGACAGCTAGCGGGGAGGGAAGTTAGCGGGTGGAAGGGTTGAGGGAGAAGGAGAAAGGACCCATGGGCATGGACAGCAGTGTGGTGATTGCAGGGGGAGGACGTATCAAGGGACTAAATGGTAATGGAAAAATACAATAAAGATTAAATTTTTTTTAAAAAATGGAAGTATCCATTAGCTGTCTGGTGACCAGACTCATTTATTCAAGCTAAGCTGGAAAGTGAACTTCTTTGTGTAACTTTTTTAAAGGAGGCTTAATTTTTACAACTTTTGGTTTAATGTATAAAGTTAAAATGGAAATTTCATCCAGGTAGTTTTAGTAATTCTTTATTTTATATTCAATAAATTCTATCAGCCTTTATTTGCTTTTGCGTTATCACACTTTATTTACTGTATTTTTTGTAGTCAGCCCACACAGCTGAAAAATCTTGCCATTTATATTCTAGAATAAACTGAACTAAATGCCAGTATCACAACTGCAGTCTGTAATATAATTCAGAGCCATCTTGGTATGACTTAAGCATTCATATTTTTCTTTGGCTAATGTGGATTGGAAACAACATGTACAATTCACAAACTTCTAATTAGAATGTTATTACTTTCATTATTTAAAAAATAAAAAGTCATTACTGACATGGTGAATAGTCATACCAAAAATAACTAAGGAATTCTTGGAAATCAACAAGCTTGAGGCTGACCTCACTACACCAGCTCCTAAAACTTCTTTGCCCCGTACCACCACACGTGACTGGTGGAATAGCATGTTGTATATGGGAACCCTGGGGGAGTGTGTCTGGATATTAGATCAGGGCTGCTTATGTTGGAGAAGTTCTTTTTCCTCCCAGTCTTACTGTACTTGCTACTCAACAGAACTACTGTTTCATTTTCAGCCATGCCTGGCAACATAAAACCAAACACAGGTTTATATAAGAGTAGACTCCAAAACTATGAGGTCCCTAAAATTTTCTTATCAATTCTTCTGTAATGTTTGGATTTTATATGGGATGCAGGAAAAAGTAAAGGAAAAAAAAAGGAAAGAAAAGAAAGATGTAAAGTAGTTTCAGAGTTACAGCCTTATTCTTTTAAGCCGAAACTGAAGCTTGTGTACTTAAGAAGGTAAGACTGGTTTATACTTTTTTGGGGGGGAGTGGGGGACTATGGGCCATCAGATTATAAAGGCATACAGGTTTGTCTTTTATTTGGATTAAGATATTTGCCAAAATTCCGTTAACAGAGAGAGATGTTTTAAGTATAGGTTTTTCTGCTTCTCTTAGAGTCAGTTGGCCACTGGGAAATAAAATCAGTCCTTTCAAGGTAACTCAGTGTCTCAGGAAACTGCTTGTAAGTAATCCCCCTTCAGTCCCTGGAAATTGTGAGTGGCTCTCAGGAATGCACACCGCGGCTTTCTGGTTGAACTTTGCCAAGTGAAATCACAGATACTAACATGAAAATAAGCACAATTGGTAATGCATCAGCATAATAATAATACTAGCAATAAGGATAGCTAACTCATACATAGTACTTACTTTGTGCCATGAACTGTTCTAAACACTTATATTTAACTCATTTTATCCTCACAGTGACTTATGACGTAAGTACCATATAATAAAATCTCCCACCTGCCTTTTTGAGTTATAAGCATTTGCTAATAATAGAATTCTTCCTTTGTGTTTGTTCAGTTGCTAACTTCCTTGTTTCCAAGGCAATGTTCTTCATTCCAACAGCTTCTGGTATTTGATTTTGTCTGTATTTAAAGCACTGAATAGTTATTTTTGTTTCTTTGTAAGAAACTTGGACTGTTCACACATATACAAAAGTTAAATTGTTTTAAAATGCCCTATTCTTATTATAGTAAGTCAGGTGGATGGTGGCAGCTATTATCATAATTTCTGTACCTGAAGGTTCAAAGCTTTGAGGTTAATAACTTGTTTACGCTCCTATTTGGCTAATGTCACCTCTTCCTTTTATTCATGGCTTTTCTTACAAAAGCTCCAGGTTTTCAGCAGCTCAGTTTGAAGAATAGATTCATCTCTACCATCAATGATGAACCTGGTGGATTTTTTTTTTAAGTATAGTATGCTGTGATTCTGTCAGCACTTAATGTTTACACTTTTTATTATTGAAAATTTCAAACAAATAAAAACAGTAGAAATAAACAATATAATGAGCCCCTAACTTCAATACTTAGCAAGATACAGCCCATTTTGTTTTATCCATATTCCATGTACTACTAGATTTTTTGAAGCAGGTCTCAAAAATAACATTTTGTCACCTTGGTGGGTCTTAACAGAAGAACTATGAACAAAATCCTTGATCTCTATGGGTATTTTCAAGAAGTTTTTTTATATCTTTTAAATGTAGTACATTTAAATTGTCACAGTTTATAAACTGCTGCTCATCTTAAGTGATTAGTTTAACTTTTTATTCTCATTTGCTAGCTTACTTGATCCTTTAAAGTGGATGTGAGAGAATATTTAACCAGAATATATGCTAACATTTAATTTCAATTAACTTTTTTTAATTACAGTTGACATTCAATATTATTTTATATTAGTTCCAAGTATACTGCATAGTGGTTAGACAGCTATATAATTTATTAAGTGATTCCCTGCCCCCAATAAATCTAGTACCACCCTGGTACCGTACATGGTTATTACAATATTATTGACTATATTCCCTACACTGTGCTTTACATCCCCATGACCATTTTGTAACTACCAATTTTTTTATTGTTGTTCAGTTACAGTTGTCCCACCTTTTTCCCCATTGTTCTCCCTTGCACTGTCCCCATTCCCATAGTCAGTCCCCCCCACACTGTTCATACCCATGAGGGCCTCTATTTATGTTCCTTGACTTGCCTCTCCACCTTCCCCCCTTCCCGTTACCCCACTCCTCCCTCCCCTCTGGTCTACCAATTTTTTTCTTAATTTCTTCATCTTTTTCACCCAGTCCTCCAAGCTCCCCCTCACCTGGCAACCCTCAGTTTCTACCTATGAGCCTGTTCGATTCACTTTTTTTGTAAAGGACAGTATTGTCTTGTATCATTGTTACAGGTATCTACACAGCAGAAGTCTACCTAAGCTGTCCGGCTTTTGTATTTAAATAAGTGACTGTTTTTATAGCCTTGTTTAATTCCCCCTTATATACTGAACCTCCCAAATTAATTTCAGCTACTCTTCTGAGCCAAAGGAAGGGAAAACCCTAAATTAGGCTCCCTCATAAAAAGAACGGGGAAGTATATACTTCTCAACCTCTACTCCAGAAATCTTACCATCGCTTTCAGAGGATTTCTCAAACCCTTTCCCAAGGACCAATCATTCAGACTTTAAAGAACACAACAATTTTAGTATGGGGAGCAGGGAACAAAGCTACCTAAGTCCCCTTTAATCACTCATCTCCTTGTTTGAAACTGGTCAACTGATCACAATTTCAGTAGGATAACAATATCTTAACAACCTCATGGCATTTGTTTTAATGAGCTCTAACAAGCAGAAGTGACTGTCGTTTGGAATTCTGCCTGTTAGAAAAAGAAAATGGCACATCCTCCAGTTTTAAGAACTATCCCCTCCCTAACCTGGAGAGATTTTTCACTCCCCATCTATAAGTACGAAACCTCACATTAGCCAGAGTGGAGCAGCTAATGCTAACCCTTGACCAAATTGTAATGATTCATATGTACTGTGATGCAAGTTGTGATTTCATTTGGTTTTAAATTATTAGGGACTTTATTCTCTGTCTTTATCCCTTTGAAGGTTAAAGTCATCATAGCATTGCTTAAAGTTCCTGAGACCAGGCAGCTCACTGAAGCTCACTGATCAGTCAGCTTCCTGATATTAAATAGGGAATGAAACCCTCCTCCTCCGTCTCTATTCTCCTGACCTACTTGCCTTCCCAGCTCCAAACCCAAAGCATTCCTTGGCATTTTTTTTCTGGCTTCTGGTCTCAGATTTACCCCTTTTCCAGGAGCCTGCAGCTCTTTTCTTCACAGATCCATAGCCGTTCTCACAAGTCCTGTGTCTTTTGAACAACTCATAATTTTTTTGTTTGACTTTAGTTAGTTTACTTTGTGCCTTAGTTGTCTCTAAAAACAGGACAAAAGTGATTTCACTGAGAACAACATACAACTGACTTGCTTATTTCATAAAGTCTATGATAATGGCATATTTTTCCCTAAAGACTAATATTGATATACAGTGACCAAAATATCCTATTAATAATTTTGTAAAGCTTTACAATTACTGCTAATCCCAATTAAAACCAAAATATTAAAAATATTTCTTTAAAATGTTTCATTTTTAAAGCTTCTTTTAGTTCTAGGTCAAAGTATTCTAAGCCATTTAAAAAAGAATATATGTAAAAAATACTGATGCAAAAATCTCATAATGAGCAACAACAAAAGAATTATATTTGTCTTCTTTCTTAGAAAACAAGCCTTTAAAATTAGATTTGTATTACTTGCTCTGAGAATTTCATTGACATTGAAACAGTATAGTAATATTAAATAATAATGAGTGTTAACTTCTCATTGAAAATAACTGTCATCTTCCTTTCCTCCTCTTCAGATGAATCCAAGGCAGTGGAGCCATATCTCTGAAAGTGCCAAAGACCTAGTGCGTCGCATGCTGATGCTGGATCCAGCTGAAAGGATCACTGTTTATGAAGCACTAAATCACCCCTGGCTTAAGGTACCTGAGCTCATACGTGGCTTCCTACACTTTGTTTGAACACTTCCAGTGACAGCCATGGACTGCTCTCTAAGGTGGCCCTTTCCACCTTATCATTTTTCTGAGCATTTTTCATTACAGTTTTGTTAATCTGGTTTACTGTTTCCACACACCCTCTGTAAAAACATCTGAGTCAAGGGTATACCATTCAGCTATCAGACAGAGGGTGCAAAGGCAGATTGAGACAGAACATATCAGGGAGGAAGGCCTGTTTGTGCTATACCAACACATGTTCCAAAGATGTGCAGCATGAATAACTGAAATGGTACTGTGGTATCATAAATTAATTATCTTCATTTTGTGTGTGACTATGCTTCGTAGCATTATTTTTACTTGAATAGATACTAAATATGGATTTATTATCTCAGGGAAAAGGCAGTTTTTAAAAATTCTTTTTATCTTCCATCTTGCCAATAAGTGTTAAGGAAAATTACAACTGGGACTTCAGTGAAACAATAGTATTTGATGAAGACATGACAAAGTTCAGTAATTCCAAGAAATTCTCCTGTTACAGGTGGAAACACTAAGGCTCAGAAGGTTAAGAATCTTGCCCCAAATCACAGAAGTTGTCAGTGGTGGAACTAGGGTTTTGTTTTGTTTTTTTTATCATATTAACCATTTTATATTTTTTATTGTTGTTCAGTTACAGCTGTCCCCATTTTTCCGCTCCCTTGCTCTCCCCTGCCCCACCCAATCCCCCACTCCCAAAGACAGTCCCCACCCCCGTTGTCCTTGTCCATGGATCCTTTGTACATGTCTATTGACTTGACCTCTCCCCTTCTTATCTCCCTCTTTCCTCCCCTCTGGTCACTGTTTGTTTGTTCTTTATTTCCGTGTCTCCAGTTTGATTTTGCTTGGTTGTTTGTTTTGTTGATTAGATTCCACTTACAAGTGCGATCATATGGTATTTGTCTTTCACCCCCTGGCTTATTTCACTTAGCATAATACTCTCCAGTTCCACTCACGCTGTCAAAAAGAGTAGGAGTTCCTTCATTCTTTCTGCTGTGTCATATTCCATTGGGTAAATGTACCACAGTGTTTTGATCCACTCATTTACTGATGGGTACTTAGGCTGTTTCCAGCATCTGGCTATTGTAAATAATACTGCTATGAGCATAGGGGTGCATAGGTTCTTTTGAATTGGTGTTTTGGGATTCTTAGGGTATAATCCCAGCAGAGGAATCACTGGATCAAAAGGCAGTTCCATTTTTAGTTTTTTGAGAAAATACCATACTGTTTTCCACAGCAGTTGCACCAGTCTGCATTCCCGCCAACAGTGTACTGAGGTTCCCTTTCCTCCACAACCTCACCAGCACTTGTTTGTAGATTTGTTTATGAAGGCCATTCTGACCGGTGTGAGGTGGTATCTCATTGTGGTTTTATTTTGCATCTCTCTGGTGCCTAGTGATGCTGAGCATCCTTTCATATGCCTATGGGCTCTGTGTATGTCCTCCTTGAAGAAGTGTCTGTTTAGGTTCTTTGCCCATTTTTTAATTGGATTGTTTGTCTTCCTGGAGTAGAATCATGTGAGTTCTTTATATATTTCAGAGATCAAACTCCTGTTTGAGGTATCATTGGCAAATATGTTTTCCCATATGGTTGGTTCCCTTTTTACTTTGCTGATGTTTTCTTTAACCATACAGAAGCTTTTAATTTGATGTAGTTTGTTTATTCTTTTCTTCATATCCCTTGCCCTAGGGGACATACCTGTGAAAATATTGCTGCGTGGAATATCTGAAATTTTCTTCCCTATGTTCTCCTCTAGGACTTTTATGGTGTCATGATTTATATTTAAGTCTTTTACCCATCTTGAGTTTATTTTTGTGCATGGTGTAAGTTGGTGGTCTAGTTTCTTTTTTTTGCATGTAGCAGACCAGATCTCCCAACACCATTTGTAGAAGAGGCTATTTTCACTCCATTTCATGCTCCGGCCCCCTTTGTCAAATATTAATTGACCATAGAGACATGGGTTTATTTCTGTGCTCTCTGTTCTGCTTCATTGAGCTATGTGTCTGTTCTTATGCTAGTACCAGACTATTTTGATTACCATGACTTTGTAATATAATTTGATGTCAGGTATTGTGATCCCTCCTCCTTTGTTCTTCTTTCTCAAAATTGCTGACACTATTTGCAGTTATTTATGGTTCCATAAAAATTTTTGAAGTATTTGTTCTATATCTGTGAAATAAGTCATTGGTATTTTAATAAGGATTGTGTTGAATCTATAAATTGCTTTGGGTAGTATGGACATTTTAATGATGTTAATTCTTCCAATCCATGAGCACGGTATATGCTTCCATTTATTTGTGTATTCCTTAATTTCTTTCTTCAGTGTTTTGTAGTTTTCTGACTACAGGTCTTTTACCTCCTCGGTTATTTATTCCTAGGTACTTTATTTTTATTGTTGCTATAGAAAATGGGGGTTTTTTTCCCTAATTTCTGTCTCTGATATGTCATTGTTGGTGTGGAAAAATGCCTTCAGTTTCTGAATATTGACTTTGTATGCCACTGTTTTGCCAAATTCCCTTAATTAGGTTGAGTTGTTTTTTTGGTGAAGCCTGTAGGGCTTTCTATGTATACTATAATGTCATCTGCAAACAGTGACAGTTTTACTTCCTCCTTTCCAATTTGGATGTCTCTTTTTTTCTTTTTTCTTGTTTGATTGCTGTAGTTAGAACTTCAAATACTATGTTAAATAGAAGTGGTGAAAGCGGACATCCCTTGTCTTGTGCCTGATCTTAGTGGGAGAGCTTTTAGTTTTTGCCCATTGAGTATGAATTTGGCTATAGGTTTCTTGTATATGGCCTTTATTATGTTGAGTTATACTCCCTCTACTCCCACTTCGCTGAGTGTTTTTATCATAAATGGGTACTTTATCAAATGCTATTTCAGCATCTATCAATATGATCATGTGGTTTTTGTCTTGCATTTTGTTTATGTGGTATATTACGTTCATTGATTTGTGAATATTGTACTATCCTTGCATCCCTAAGATGAATCCCACTTGATCATGGTGTATGATCTTTTTAATGTATTGCTGAATCCAGTTTGCCAATACTTTATTGAGGATTTTAGCATCTGTGTTCATCAGCGATATTAGCCTGTAGTTTTCTTTCTTTGTTGTGTCTTTATCTGGTTTTGGAATTAGGATGACACTGGCCTCCCAAAAAGAGTTTGGGGGTCTTCCCTCTTCTTGGATTTTTTTGGAATAGTTGAGTGGCATAGGGTTTACCTCTTCCCTAAATGATTTGTAAAATTCTCCTGTGGAGCTGTCTGGTCCAGCACTTTAGTGTGCCGGGAGTTTTTTGATTACTGCTTCAGTTTCACCAGCTATTATCAGTCTGTTCAGGCTTTCTGCTTCTTAAACCCAAAATTTAAAGAAAATGTATATATTCATATATATCTAGTGAGAGAAGAAACAGACAACCAAAATAAAAAATAGACGTATATATAAAGTAATATGGTCCTAATCGGAGAAGAGTCTCCACCACAGAGATATCAACAACCAATGAGCTAAGATTTATATAGGTGGAATAGGAATAAGCGGGTACAAGGGAAAAAAAGAGCTTATGAGATGTCTAGAGGAAAGAGAAGTTACTTTGAGAGGATAGAGGGAGAAGGAATACTAAGAGTGCAGGATGAAAACCTGGCTAAGACAGGGAAAAATTAACATTTAAAATGAAAAAAGGGAAGGGCAGAAGGATGGCAAAATAGATTAGGAGAGGGGAACAGTAAAATTTGAGATTTGAAATACAAAGATAGTCACTATCTATAAATAAGATTGAAGAACTGGAACAACCACCTTATCCACTACCTATGAGCAAAGATTGATAAAGGTGGAGAGAGAAAAAGGGTATTTTGAGAATGATAAAAGGAATGTAAGATGACTAATGAATATCACAAATGGTTTTGAGAGACTGGGGAGGGGAGCAACAGTAATAGTGTGGAATAGAAACAAGTTTTAGCAAGAGAGAAAATAGTATTTAAAACAAAAACACGAAGAGGGAGGAAGGAGGTAGTATGGAGTAAGAGAAGGGAAGAGAAATATATGAGATTTGAAATAAACTATATTATAAAACCTGGTAACATATTATGCCCAAACTTGAAGGATATGAAATGAATGTTAAACAGCTTTGCAGGAGAGAAGATTGCATCTCGTTGCACCTGTCTGGTGTTTTCCTTACTCTGCTGGGTTTAGTAAATCGGGCTGAGGAGCTGTGTAGCATGTAGCATCTAGCAAAGGGCCTTTTTTCTTCTCTCCCCTGAGGAAATGCATGCAGCAGGAAACTCCTGAGCCTGTCCTTGTCACTCTGCTGAGCCTGTAATCTTGCATGTGGGGATTGGGTTCACCTGTCCGTGAAAGTCTGGCTAACTGGAGAAAATCTCAGGCACTCAGCTCTAGCCTTCCAGACCCAAGCCTGCCACTCCCTCGCAGGAGGTTCAGCCCAAATTCTCCATCTGCTCTGCCCTCTCCTTGTGAGCCATGTTGATCAGGTCCTACCCTTCCTTCAGTGTATTCTCTGCCTCTGAGTTTTTTGGTTAGCAAAGCTGCTGCGTACCCCTCTCAGGCACAGGCCTGCACGTCTGGGGCTCTTCCAAGCCTCAAGTACATCTCAGCTCCCGTTTTTAAAGAGTTGCTCTATAGTCCCCACACTGTAGCATGGGCCCCTGGGGTCCTGTTTTCCACGTGTTCCCTTTCCCCCAAAATCAGTCTGCTAAGGTCAGGACTGGCCACCTCCTTATGGGACCTCTGACAAATTTAGATAAAATTTCTCTCTGAATCTTTCCTGGATGGCATTGGGAAGATCCCCTCAGCCCTAGTATAACACAAGGCGGTGACGGCGTGCTGTACCTGATCCCTCCAGAGGTCTTCAGCCTCAGGCCTGTCTGTTCCCACCATGCTATTTCTGGAGCCCACACCTCCCAGGCCTTCTCTCCCACCCTGGTAGCTCGCAGGTATAGCCTGAGATAATCTACAGCCTCCCGAACTCTGTGCAGCCAGCAGTGGTGAGCTAGGCAGTGGTGGTGGTCTGCCTAGAAAGCCCCGTTCATTGGCTCCCGGTCCACCTAGAAAGCTCAGGCCATTGGGCCGCCGGCACCCTGTAGGTTGGCCAGTTCCTGTGTGCTCCGGCATACTCTCCACACCCTCCTCTGCATATGCTCTCAATCACAGATGCTTTCTTTCACTCACTCTCCGCTCTGTGTTCTGGTCTGTGTCTGAGAACAGATGAATGGGGCTGCCTGCTACTCTGCCACCATCTTGGATCTCTGGAACTAGGGTTTAATTCAACCTGCCACAGCCCTTTACTTTATACACATGATCCCATCCCTCTCACTTACTTAAGGACATCACTCCAGCAGTTTTCCCCTTTCCTGCGTGATCAACTTCCTCTCTCTATTGGATCTAATATGCTACAATTTATTTTTATTACACACACATCTTCTCCTGACCCTATAACCCACTCCAGCTTCTATCCCTATTCTCTGCTCCCCCTGACAGCAAAAGGCCTGGAAGGGGTGATCTGTACTCATTCTCCAGTTTCTCCCATCCCTACTTGAACCCACGCTAGTGGGTTACATTCCTACCCACTCTACTAAAACAGTTCTTGTCAAGCCACTGATGACCCTCACACTGCTCAAGTCCCGTGATCAAATCTAAGGCTTTCTGCCTCTTGGAATCTCAGCAACAGTAGACATCCATCCTCCGGAAACACTATCTTCTCTTAGCTTCAGGACACTTCGCTCTCCTGGTTTCCCTTCTACCTCTCTGGGTGCTCTGTCTCAGACCCTGGGGGTTCTTCTTCATCTCCTCCCACCCACCTCTTCACGTTGCAGTGCCACAGGCCTCCATCCCTGCTTCTCTTTTTCTCGGTCTTCACTCAGGCCCTTGGAGACATCATCTAGTTTTAGTGGCTCTAAATGCTGTATGTATACCAGTGACCCCTGAGTTTACACCTTCAGGCCAGGCATCTCCCCTGATGTAGTCTTTCTTAATCCAGTACATAGTTTCACTCCCCAACATCTCTCTGATTTCACTCCTTACTGTTTTCCCACTCACTTCCCCTCAGATTGGCCTCCTCACTGTTCCTCTGACAGGAGGCACATTCTTGCCTTGTGCCTCTGCGTCAGTTGTGCCCTCTCCCTAGTACACTCTTCCCCCAGATATGTTCATGGCTTCATTTCCTCACATCTTCAGGTCTTTGCTTACATACCAGCTTCTTAGTAAGATCTTTCCTGAGCACCTGATTTAAAATTTGGGAGAAGGAATGACCCCTGCCACCCTCCAGTATGCCCTATCCCCCTTCCTTGTCTTTAGTTTTCTCCATAGCATTTTTTTTTTACCTTAAAGCATACTTATATTTCCCTTATTTATTTGTTGTATGTAAATCCCCATAAAATATAAGCTGCATAAGGGTGGGACTTTTTGGCTATTGATTCACTTTTCTCTAGCACCCTAGAAAGTGTTGAGTATATAGTAGGTGCTCAATAAATATTAGTTAATGATTTAATGCACGAACAAATGGATGTTCATTATATTATGTCATGCTACTTATCTAGAGATTATGCAAAACAGAATATATTTAAATGTAGATTAATAATGTTTCTTAGTGGAAATGACACAAATAATAATATTACAGGACAATTTAAAGATTTCAGTGGTTCTTGACTCTCCTTAAGAATATTTCTTCTGAAATCTGTGTTCGACCCTCTGATACTCAGTTCTAGTTATTCGTGACTTGAAATATCCAGTTCTAGTTATTCCTGCTTTCCTTCAGAAAAGAGTAGGTAAACAGTTCTTAGCTATTTTCTTAGTACAGGCACACCTTGTTTTATGGCACTTTGCTTTATTGCACTTCCCAGACACTGCATTTTTGACAAATTGAAGGTAAGACCCTCCACCAGAAAAAGATTATGATTTGCTAAAGGCTCAGGTGCATTTTTAGCAATAAAGTATTTTTATTTTTTATGTTTCCCGAAGTGTCTTTATTTTTATTTATTTCTTACCATATTTTTCCATTACCATTCAGTCCTCTTTTTTAAATTAATGTATGCACATTGTTTTTTAGACATAATGCTATTGCACACTTAATAGGCTACAGTACAGTGTAAACATAACTTTTATATGCACTGGGAAGCCAAAAAATTCGTGAGACTCACTTTATTGCAGTGGTCCAGAACCAGACCCACAATATCCCCACGGTATGCCTGGATTTTTTTCTCCCAAAAATGAAGAATGTAGAGGGCACTCCTATTCCTCCTTTGCCTTTCTCAGTTTCTCCTTAATGGGGATCTTTTGTTCATTAGAAGCTAGTTCAAATGCCAAATAACAGTGACATATTTAGATATATAGTTTTTGGAAATCCTTGTCCCTGCAATGATTATATTTCTCCTTATAAATAATCTGAGCTTAATGCATAATATAGATTTCTGACACCAGAAGGATGAAGGACAAAAATGTCAATAACTTAAATGAAAAAGGTCCAGAAGGCTTTTTGACCTCAGAGTCGTGTGCCATATATAAACTACAGTAACCTTCACTGTGTATGTGTCACCTAAAGATGGAAGAATTCAATGAGAATGTTATCTAGTTGATGAGAGCAGACATGTTACATTTAAATACTTGTAAATCATTAGTGTGAGTGTAATGGTGTTAATTTAGTAATGGCTAAAAATTAATCTGTGGTTTAAATATGAAAAATTCCTGACTAACTGCTAAGTGAAGAAACAGACAATGAAAATCCTTATAATAAACAGTGTCCAAAGTCATAATACTCATTGCTTTGTGACCAAAAGAAGCACACACACCAAAAAAAACCCCAACAATTATTTCTTTGCTTTAAAAAATGATGTCCTATTCAATCATTTCATATCAAAAAATAACTTAAGTCAATAGACCAAGTAATATGTATCTTATGATTGTTAAATCATCCCTGTTTAACACTTTTATCTGTCCAAATTAGTGATGCTTGCTGTGAATATTCACTCCAACAAAAGAGCTACTAAAATTGCATTTTCTTCATAGGTGATTTAGCTCTTTTTCACACCTTTGCAGTCTTAATTTGTAGACCCTAAAGTATATTATTGTACAAAAACATGAAAAGGGTATTTTTGTCAGGCTAATCAATTTGAATTTTAGAAAAATAAATCAACACGCCAATTAAATGCATATTCAGCATCTGATGTGCATAAGGGATGAAAAATTAAGTACAAGGTATATTCTATAGAAATTTTTCTAAATTCTTACGACACTACTATTAGTTTCAGGTAGGACTAGTTAATCTAGAAAATACTGCTTTTGTTCTTTTGTGTCATTCATAATGCCAGGGCGTTCTGTTATTGCTTACTTGGTTTTCTGGTAAGAGAGAGAGACCTTAACAGGCTTTTTTAAAAGCTCATCATTTCATTTGCTTAGAAAATATCAGAAATCATAATTTAAGCATAATTTTCTAAACAAATATTTTTCACTGTGTCCTTATCTCTCTCTCCATGTCACTTTTGTGAATGGTGAGCAGAAAAGGTGTTTACTAGAAACAGAGTTTACAGTCTGTTATGTACTTATGTAATAAACTTCCCAGTCTGTTAGAGCAAGAAAGGCATAGTCAGGCTCTGAAATGGATTTTCAAATGTTACTAATATAACAGACAAAGAAAGGTAACCTCAAAGTGTCACTCATGGGAAGCACCATACAAGAGTACAGGAGTACAGGCCCAGGAAGGCTAATGAGGAGCATGAGAGATCACAGGAGGCTGGAGCTCCAGGTGTTCATGGCGCTGAAGTGGGTCATGTGCTGCAGGAGGGAAGTACATGGGAGCACAGGCAAAGCCCTACAAAGTGTTCAGGGCATGCAGGGATCGGGGCAAGAAGCGAACTGGTATAATACAGTAGTAGTCCCCCATTATCCTAAAGGGATACTTTCTGAGACCTCCAGTGGATGCCTGAAACCATGGATAGTACCAAACCCTAAATATACAAGGTTTTTTTCCTACACGTACATACCTATGGTAAAGTTTAATTTATAAATTAGGCACAATAACAGATTAACAATAATAACTAATAATGAAATAGAACAGTCAATCTGATAACTAAGATGGCTACTAAGCGACTGATGGGCAGGGAGCATACAGAGCATGGATAAGTGGACAAAGGAATGATTCACATCCAGGGTAGAACAGAGTGGGACAGCATGAGATTTCATCAGGCTACAGTGAACAGTGTACAAGTTAACACTTACGAATTAATTGTTTATTTCTGGAATTTTCCATTTAATATTTTTGGTTGATTGCAGATAAATGAAACTGCAGATAAGGAGGAGGCTACTGTACAAATGTCAGCTATTTGAAGGATTGTATCAGTAATAGACTAGAAAGTTTGCTTTGAGGGAAGAAATTATAGTCTAGAATGCCAAATTAAGGACTTTGGATATTAGGGTGTAGAGAGTAAAAAGCTGCTGCTAGCTTTTGAGTGATGATACAGTACAAGCAACATGTTCATATAATTCCTTTCAACACTGTGCAAGTGGGTTGCCTGTCAAGATGCAGACAGCAGTAAAGGCAAAGAGATCCTATAGACATGGCTATCCAGTCAGGACGTGACAGGGGCCTGGACCAAGGAGTAAAAGTGGGAGTGTGAAAGCAGTACTGAGACTGAGAAATTTTAAGGAAGGAAAATTGATGAGGCTCAGGGAGTAATTCAAGTTATATAGAATTAAGAAGCCCATAGGAGGATCAAACATGTAGAGTGGAAGTAATGTATTTTAAATTTTTTATTTTGAAATAATTTTAGGCTCACATAGAAGTGGCAAAAATAGGATTGAGTTCCCATGTGCTCTTCACCATTTTCCCCGGAATGATAACATCTTGTATAACCATACTGCCTCTTATTCTACTTTACTTTTTCCTTTATTCCATAGCATTTACTCTATAACATACTCTATAACTTACCTTTTTTGGATTTTCTTATCTTCTCCCACCAGAATATGAGCTACATGCAGGCCTCAACTATTGTTGGTTTTGTTTATTTGTGTATTCTAAGTATATAGAACAATGCCTGGCACATAGTAGGCTCTCAAGAAATATTTATGAAATGAGTACTTACAGCATATAAATCTTAAAATACATTGAGAAATTAGAGTAGAACCAAAGTAGGGGGGATAAAAAGAAGGACAAGTGCTTTGAAATATACATAAAGAAACAGTTGAGGCAACTAGAGACATTATCACAGAGAAGAATAGATTTAGTAGAAATATGATCCCCCTCTTAACTACTGAAGGGTTATTATATGCAATAGGTAGTATGTTTGTTCTGTGATGCCCTAGAAGACAGACCTACCCCAAACAAGCCAGATATGGGCCCAGGCTGAGTAAGAACTTTTTCACCTTCTTAAAATTGTGATGGGCTGCCATAAAGTAATGATCTCTGACTGGACAAGGTCAAAAAGAATGATCATCCATCAGGGATTGAAGAGGATCACACATGGGGAAATGTTTGAATTAGATGGCCTTGAAGTTTGTTTTATTTTGAAGGTACTGTAATTTTTTTAAAAATCCATTTATTCCTAGCAACTTACAATGCTTTATCAGTTGTGGAGTTAATTTTTCAAATACTTATTTTACCTGACAAGATCATGTCAAAGGTAACTTCATACCTTAATCATCATATGATTAATTAATTAACCATATATCTGAAAATTACATGACCTGTTATTTCAGCCCTTTATTTTTGCTGAAAATAAAATACTATTTTTCTATTAGTTTTTACTTTCTTTTGCCTCATTGGAGAATGTTTACCAGTATCATGGAATAAAACCTCCAATCCGCCAAAATTCACTCTAACTTTCACATTTAAGAATTTGGACATTATCATTTGTTTTAGGCTAAGCTTCTTCCCTTTTTCAAACAGTTATGGGTGTTTATTATCTTTCTTCTTTTATAGGAGAGAGATCGTTATGCCTACAAGATTCATCTTCCAGAAACAGTAGAGCAGCTGAGGAAATTCAATGCAAGGAGGAAACTAAAGGTAAATTAATGAAATCATCAAAAAGCCAGACATACACAGATGATGATAATGTTTTTATTCTGTTTCATGGCCCATGAACATATCCTAATGTTGATCATTGTTTTTCTTTTTATTTATTTTATTTTTTTCCCCATTGGTCATTTATTTCTTTTTATAGTTTTTTAAATTTATAAATCATGTTTATTCTATTACAGTTGTCTCAATTTTTCCCCCTTAACCCCTCTCCACCCATCCCACCCCCCATTCCCACAGTCAGTTCCCACTCCATTGTCCCTGTCCATGGGTCATTCATACATGTTCTTTGTCTAGTCCCTTCCCCTTCTTTCCACCATTGTCCTCTTTCCCCCTCCCCTCTGGTCACTTTCAGTCTGCTCCATGTTTCCATGCCTGTGGTTTATTTTGTTAGTTTATTTTGTTGAATAGATTCCACTTATAGGTAAGATCATATGATATTTGTCCTTCATCAACTGGCTTATTTCACTTAGCTTAATACTCTCCAATTCCATCCATGTTGTCACAAAAGGTAGGAGTTCCATCTCTCTCTCTCTCTCTTCCTTTTTCTTTCTTTCTGAAATGCAGATTGATTTTATCTATTTTTTTAAATATCAAAGTTAATTATAAAATATTAAAGAAATTTAAAACCATTATGAAGTCTCAGCAATTAAATCAACATGATACTAGCACAGAAATAATCAAGTAGATCAATGAAATATAATGAGAATTCTAGGGACAAACATATATATCTGTCTAACAATGTAATATATGATTAAATTGATATTTCAAATCAATGGGGAAAATAAGGCTTATTCAACAAGTAAGGTGCGTGGGCCACTATTACTTGAAATAAAACAAATAGAGAGCCCTATTTCACACATTATACAAGAAATATTCAGATGTTAAAAACCAATATGTAGAATCTAAGGAGTTTTAGAAGAAAGTACAAAATTATATTTTTGTTACCCTCAAGTAAAATATTCAAACCCAGAAGCTATAAAGTAAAATATTGACAATATGGCTATATTAAACATTTAAGACTGTACAGTAATATACATATAAAAAAAGTTAAAGGACAAGTAATAGAATAGGCAAGTACTTGCAACACATCTAAAAGAGGGTTAATGGTTTGTTTATTTTTTGGGGGGGTGTAATTCTACAAACATTTAATCAAAAAGTGGATAAAGAATACCAAAAAGTCATTTAAAGCTTTTTAAAAATAATATAAATACGCAAGAATTAAAAACAGGTTTAGTTTCAACTAATAATAAAGGAAGAATTAAAATAACACATTATCACAATCACATTAATACATATTAAAAAATATTGGTAATATCAAGTATTGGCAACTCTGAAAGGAAGTTGGTATTCATACACTCTTTTTCTTCATTTTCTTAAAGCAGTCTCTTTAGCACATTTTGCAGTGCTGGTTTGGTGGAGGTGTATTCTTTTAGCCTTCTTTTGTCTGGGAAACTCCTTATTTCCTCTTCCATTTTAATGGAGAGCCTTGCTGGGTAGAGCAGTCTTGGTTGCAGGCCTTTGCTTCTCATGACTTGGAATATTTCTTGCCATTCCCTTCTGGCTTGCAGTGTTTCTGTTGAGAAGTCAGCTGCTAGCCGTATTGGGGCTCCCTTATATGTTACTACCTCTTTCTCCCTTGCTTGCTTTAGGATTCTCTGTTTGTCTTTGATATTTTCCATTTTAATGATGATGTGTCTTCGAGTGGGACCCTCTGTGCTTCCTGGACTTGTGTGACTTTCTCTCTCTTTCAATTAGGGAAATTTTCCATCCCTACTTTTTCAAACAGGTTCTCTATCCCTTCCTCATCCCCTTCTCCTTCTGGTATCCCTATTATATGGATATTATTTCGTTTCAGGTTGTCCTGCATTTCCCTCAGTGCCTCTTCATTCTTTTCGAGTCTTCTTCCATTTTCTTGATCTTTCTGGGAGCTTTTTTCCTACCTTGCCCTCCAACTCACTGATTCGGTCCTTAACTTCATCTAGCCTGCTTTGGATTCCTTCTACTGTGTTCTTCAATTCAGGAATTGTATTCTTCATTTCCTCTTGTCTCTTATTCATAGTTTCTATGTCCTTTTTCATGCTGATATAGTTTGCAGTAAATTCCTCTTAGTTTCCCTGTAGATTTTTGTAATTCTCTCTGAGCTCACTGAGCTCATTGAGCTTCCTTAGAACCGTTATTTGGAACTCAGTATGTGGTAGTTTACTTGCCTCTATTTCATTTAGTTCTCTTTCTGGGAATTCCTCCTTTCTCTTCGACCTGGAAGTTGTTTCTTTGTCTTCCCATTATTCGTGAGACTCTTCTTTTTTGCTTCTCTTCTTAAGTTGATCTGTCTTGATTTCCTGACTTTGTGGTGTGAACTACTGTGGTAGGAGATTGCTGTTTTTACTTCCTGGATCTGCTTCTGATGATGTCAGATGTCATCCCTGTCTGACCTTAGGCAGTCTTTTCGAGACTTCCAGGAATCTACTGTCTGTGGCTGTCTCCTTCAGCTGTGAATCTATTCACTCTGCACTCAGCAGGCTGCCTTAGACAGCTCAGGGCAGGGCAGGGCAGGGCAGAGTCCCTCCTGGGGGTGGGATTATTGGGTCCTCTCTAGCTGCAGCTGCATGGTAGAGGAGTCAGCGCTGCGATCCCACCGGCTACTCTCTCCGTTCTCTCCCCAAAGCCTCCATCGCCGGTCTCTCCTCAAGTGTCACCAGACCTCTGTGCGCCCCCTTTAGCCAGGGATCTACTGTCTGGGGCTGCCACTCTGCACTCAGCAGGCAGCTTAGACAGCACAGGGCGGGGTGGATTCCCACCTGGGAGCGGGGGCTTTTGGATCCTCTGATGTTGGTGCTGCTCAGGGGCAGTGGTCTCTGCCTGAGCAAGATGGCTGCTGCCACATGGGGGATGAGTCAGCACCGAGATCCAGCCAGCTACTCTCTCAGTTCTCTCCCCAAAGCCTCCTTCCCCAGTCTCTTCTCAGGTGTATCTAGCCCACTCTGCCCCCGCCTCTGCTCGAGACCAGGGTAAGTGGCTGCAAATAAAAATTTTGTGTTGGCCCTTTAGAATGCTCTTTGTATCTCCAGCCACCTGTCTCTGGCAGAGAACAACCCTGCCGCTTTTCGCAGCTGGCTGTTTTCTGTGTACGTTTTGGGGCTCTGGTGCTGTGGGCTAGAGATCCCTGCCTTTGGTTTAAACCCCACTCTTCTCAGGGGGATCCAACTGGCTGTTTCAATATCCTTGTGGTGCCGCTGCCCATGGGCGCCCCACCCTCCTTCTCGAGTCTGTACCGCACTCCTTACCAGTTAGATTGCACTAAAGCCGATTCTTCTGTCTCCGAAGTTACAAGGCTCCTCTCTTGCTATTGTTCAGTTGTTTGTTCCAGGTGATTTCTCCACAATTTAGTTGTAATTCCAGGTTGTTCCTGGGAGGAGGTCAGTGTAACTTACACTCACTCCTCTGCCATCTTGATTCATCTGATCATTGTTTTTCTTATAACTAAATTCTCGCTTCCAAAAATTACCACCATTTGAATAAGATTTTATTTTTTTAAATCATGTAAGATAATATGTAAGTATGCATCTAAACAATGTTATAATAAATGAAAGGTTAATCATATATTAAATTTGTATTATTTTAAAAATTATAGCAGAGATAAAATTACTTTAAAAATAGCAATTTACTATTATTATCCATGGTTGTTTTCTCAAATATTTTGACCAAAAAAATGTGGGATTAGTCCTCACCACATGGTGATGTTCACCACTTGGTTGGAACATCATCCCATATGTCAAAAAGATTGAGGGTTCAATTCCAGTCTGGACACATACCTACATTGCAGATTCAATCCCCAGTTGGGGTGCATATGGGAGGCAGCCAGTCACTTTTTCTCTTTCACATTGATCCTTCCTTCTCTCTCCCCCCCTTCCTTTATCTCTAAAATCAATAAACATATCCCTTAAGTGAGGATTTAAAAAAGAGAGAGAGTTTAGTTCAGTGGAAACAACGCCAAATTAGAATTGGAACTAGTATTGGAACAACCATCACAAAGCAGTGAAAATCCCCACTACCTTGGCCTACTATAAAATATTTTCACTACTTTTCTCACCTTTTTTTTTATTCTTCCTAGGTACCTTCCCAAATTTACCACTCTCCTTATCCTCCACCACCAACAACAACAACAAAAAAAATTTTGGTAATTACTGCCCCATATGGGAAGCCCATTTGACTTTAAAAGGTTTTAAAAGACCAAACATAAAATAATGGTGTCTTTCAGCACAAAGCAAAAATTATATGGGATATTATTTCCCCCTCCCCCCAACAGAGGAAATTCTATTACATTATAGTCTTAAAATTAACTTGTGTTTGAATTGCTTTTGATTACTATAAAAAAATTTTAACTCTGTCCTCTAAATGGTTGATTGGGTAGTAGTCCTTAGCCATGTGACTGCTTGCCAACTATAAAACTTTTCTTTGTAAGTATTTTCAGATCTTTCATAAGTTGCAATATTAATTATTATTATTATCATCCAAGTCCTGAAATAGCTGAATGATTGTATAGAACTCTAGATATTTATAAGAACATTGATATGAATTTTAGGGAAACTATGTAGGCCACAATATTATCCTATGGAGCTGAACTATCTGTCCAGTATGATAGCCACAAGCCATATGTAGTGATTTAAATTTAAATCAATTAAAATTAAATAAAATCATTCCTAGACAATATGGCTCAGTTGGGTTGAGCATCGTCTTGTACACTGAAACATTTTACGTTCAATTCCCAGTCATGACACATACCTGGGTTGCAGGTTCAGTCCCTGGTCCACGTGCTTGCAAGAGGCAGCCAGTCAGTGTTTGTCTCTCACATCGATGTCTGTCTGTCTGTCTCTGTCTCTCTCTCTCTCTCTGTCTCTCTCCCTTTCTTTCTCAAAGCAATGGAGGGGTGTCCTTGGGTGAGGATAAAAAATAAATTAATTAAATTAAATTAAAAGGTCAGACTTCCAGCCAAGATGGAGGCATAAGCAGATATACTTTGTCTCCTCACACAACCAAAAGAATAACAACCAATTTAAAAACAAAAAACAGCCAGAACTGCCAGAAAATTGAACTGTATGGAAGGCCAACAACCAAAGAGTTAAAGACGAAACATTCATTCAGACTGATTGGAGGGGTGGAGACAGGCAGCCAGGGCAGAGAGGACACACACAGCAAGACAGCAGCTGGCGGACCAGGCAGTTCCACATTCACATGCACATAAAAACTGGGAGGAACAACTAGGGAGTGAGACAGACCATGCAACCCAGGGATCCAGCACCAGGAAAATAAAGCCTCAAAACCTCTGGCTGTAAACACCTATGGGGGTTGAGGTGGCAGAATAAACTCCCAGTCTCACCGGAGAGTCCATTGGAGGGGCCCACAGGATCCTAGAATGTACAGAAGACCACCCCCCTGGGAATCAGCACCAGGGCAGCACCTGGAAGAGTACCATTCACTTGTGGAAGCGGGAGCAGTGACTGAAAGCAGGGCGAGAGCCAAACAAGCAGCATTTTTCCATCTCTGACCCCTTTCCCACGTACAACACCACAATGTGGTGAAGCGGGTTGCCCCACCCTTGTGAATACCTAAGGCTCCACCCCTTACAATGTAACAGGTGTGACTAGATAAAGAAATATGGCCCAAATGAAAGAACAGATCAAAACTCCAGGAAAAGACCTAAGTGAGAAAGACCTAAGTGAGAGTCATTACCAACCTATCAGATACAGCGTTCAAAACACTGGTAATCAGGATGCTCACAGAAATGACTGAGGATGGCCACAAAATAAAGGAAAAACTGAAGGCTATACAAAGTGAAATAAAGAAAAATATACAGAGAACCAACAGTGAAGGGCAGGAAACCAGGACTCAAATCAATGATTTGAAACAAAAGGAAGAAATAAACATTCAACCAGAACAGAATGACGAAACAAGAATTCAGAAAAATGAGGAGAGGCTTAGGAACCTCTGGGACAATTTTAAATGCACCAACATCCAAATCAAAGGGGTGCCAGAAGAAGAGGAAGAGAAAGAAATTGAAAAAGTCTTTGAAAAAATAATGAAAGAAAACTTCCCCAGTCTGGTGGAGGAAATAGACATACAAGTCCAGGAAGCTCAGAAAGTCCCAAATGAGTTGGACCCAAAGAAGGACACACCAAGGCACATCATAATTAAGATACCAAAGATTCAAGATAAAGGGAGAATCTTAAAAGCAGCAAGAGAAAAGAAGAAAGTTACCTACAAAGGAATTTCCATGAGACTATCAGCTGATTTCTCAAAAGGAAACTTGCGGGGGGGCGGGGTGCGCTGGCAAGAAGTATTCAAAGTGCTGAAAAGCAGGGATCTACATCCAAAATTAATCTATCCAGCAAAGCTATCATTTAGAATGGAAGGGCAAATAAAGTGCTTCCCAGACAAGGTAAAGTTAAAGGAGTTCATCATCACCAAACCCTTATTATATGAAATGTTAAAGGGACTTATGTAACAAAAAGAAGATCAAAAACTCTGAATAGCAAAATGGCAACAAACTCACAACTATCAACAACTGAACCTAAAAAGAAACAAAAAGAAAGTAACTAAGCAAACAACTAGAACAGGAACAGAATCACAGAAATGGAAATCACATGGAGGGTTATCAGCAAGGAGAGGGAGAGGGGAGAATGGGGGAAAAGGTACAGGGAATAAGAAGTACAAATTGGAAGGTACAAAATAGACAGGAGGGTGTTGAGAATAGCATAGGAAATGGAGGAGCAAAGGAACTTATAAGTATGACCCACGGACATGAACCTAAGGGCACCGATTGCTGGAAGGAATGGGGGTACCAGGCAGAGGGGGATCAAGGGAAGAAAAAATAGGACAACTGTAATACCATAGTTAATAAAATATACTTTAACAGTACTTAAAAGGTCAGTTCTTCAGTCACACTAGCACATTTCAAGTGCTCAGTAACCATATGTGGCTAGTGGCTGCTGTATTGGACAGTGCAGTTACAGGACATTTCCATCATTGCAGAAAGTTCTCTTGGACAGCACTGCTGTAAAGCAAGGGAAATTTTAGCATGTCATTGTTGCTGGTGGTTATTTCCAGTTAAGCCTTTCTCCCAGTTGTTTTTGCAGCAGGGGTTCAAACTGGCACTTCTCTCCTTGTTTGACAAGTCCTTGGCAAAAATAATTATTAAGATGGTGCCCAAAGAAGTTTCCCAAGACTTTCATTTCTTTACTTTGATAAACACCTGAACCAGAATAGCCTACAAAAGAAAAAAATTGTATTATCCAAAGTGAATTTTGGTCAGATGTTTTTGAAGTTAGTTCTCCCCACTCCCCCCACCCCCACCCAAGAAACATCAGTTATGCTACTTTCTCAATTCTGCCTTAAAGTCTTCTTAACTCTAATGCTGCTTTGACCTGTGTCACATTACTCTGTCTGGAGTTGAACTTTTCATTGCCCAAGTACAGGCCTTTTACCACAGGGCTCAGATTTGCCCCAATCACAAGAAACATGTGCTGTGTTTCTCCCGCTGCCAAAAAATCAGACTTGGGCCTAAATTAGCCAAAGTGGTGACTAAGACTTATTTGGACTGGGCCAAGCTGTCGCAGCAGAAAGGGGTCATGTGAACTTACCACATCCCTCTGCAGTAATATTTAAAGTTTCATGACCCACCAAACAACCTTGAATTAGGGACATCGGCAGAATTACGAGTTTTTCAGCTTCTGCTACAGCAGAATGAAAAAATCATTCTTTTGAGTGATTCAGCCATTCTGGTTAAAGCTTGCTACACCTACCCTCCTCAAGGAAGTAATTCCCCTCATTCTGCTTTTTCTTCAAGTTTCTAGAATAGAGATTGCAATTTCCCTGGCTTCCAGAGCCCACCACACAAGTTATTTTCAGAAATGAATAGCTATGTATCCATCCTTCCTCCCAAACACTGTTTTTAAGCTTCTTAAATGGTGGGCTACAAGGGAATTTTCATGACTCCCTTTGAAGTGGTTAAAAAAGAAGTTCGCAGAAAGCGGTAGAAAATTGCTTTTGTTCTTAGTCAGAGGTAGGAGATTTTTATCGTTGGTGGCAAGAAGAGAAGGAATACTGCGTTATGAGAAAGAGTGGGCTGTGGAGCTGCATTGCCTTAAGTGAATTCTGGCTCTGACACTTACAAGCTTTGTAAACTTGAGCAAGTTATTTAAATTCTCCGTGCCTCAACTTCCTTATCTATAAAATGGAGATAATGATAATAGCTAAATTACAGGATTGTTGTAAGATTTTAGAATTAATACATTGCAGCAGTTAGAATAGTACTTAGCAGTCATCAGTGCTCCATAGGTACTATTTGCTGTTAACATTATTGTTGTTATTGTTTTATGATTTTCATGTTAATGCCTTCAATTTGGTACTCTATATATAACTGTAATCTCTTAATGGACACTCCATACCATTTCAGCTTTTTTCCTAGTCGCTGACAGTAACACTTTGAGATTTTTAAAGGCTTTTTATGAATATAGAACACAAAAACTTTCATTGGATAATCTCTATTTCTGTATTTCTTCCAGAGTAATTACACTTAGACATTTCTGATCATTTTGATCATTTTCCTTCACAGTATCTAGAAAGAGAGGATCTTATACTTGTGATATATTATAATATTTACTTCTTTTCTGTTATTTTCCTCCAGTATCATATCCATTATGTGATATACATTCTTTAGAGCAGTGGCTCTTTGAGTATGATTACCCTGACAAGCAGTATCACTGTCACCATGGAACTTAATAAAAATACAAATACTCAGTCTCTAGTACAATTAAGCAAGAAAACAAAATAAAAGGTGTCCAGATTGTAAAGACAGTAAAATTGTCTTTGTTTATAGATGACATGATTCTGTATGTAAAAATCCTATGGAATCTTTAAAGAACTATTAGAAATAACAAGTTTAGCAAGGTAACAGCATACAAGATCAGTATATAAAATTGAATTGTATTTCTGTACATGAGCAATGAATAATCTTCAAATGAAATTAAGAACAATTCCATTCACAATAGCATCAAAAAGAATGAAATTCTTAAGAATAAATTTAACGCCCTGGCTGGTGAGGCTCAGTTGGTTGGAGCGTCTTCCCATAAACCAAAAAGTTGTAGGTTCAGTTCCTGGTCAGGGCACATGTCTGGGTTGCAGGTTTGATCCCTGGTCCAGGCGCATATGATCCGCAGCCCAGGTGCATCCTGGGACAACTAATCGATGTTTCTCACATCAGTCTTCCTCACTCTCCCTTCCTCTCTCTCTAAACACAAAGATAAAAAGATAAAATATCCTCAGGTGAGGATTTAAAAAAGAACAAATTTAACAAAAGAAGTGTAAGACTTGTAAACTAGCATTGCTGAGAGAAATTAAAGATCTAAATAAATGGAGAAATACTTAATGTTCGTGGATTGAAAGACTCAATATTGTTAAGATGACAGTTCTTCCCGAATTGATTTATAGAGTCAACAAAATCCCCCTCAAAGTTTTAGCAGAAATTGGCAAACTGATCCTAAAAGTTATATGGAAATGCAAAGGGCCTAAAATAGTCAAAACAGTCTGTAATAAAGAACAAAATTGAGAGACTCACACTTTCCAATTTCACCACTTACTATAGTTATCAGGACACTGTGGTACTGTTGCAGTATAAAAATAGACATGTAGATCATGGGACAGGATTAAGAGTTCAGGGATAAACCCTTGCATATTTATGGTCAGTTGATTTTCAATAGAAGTGCCAAGGCAATTCAGTGGGGAAGGAATAATCTTTTCAACAAATGGTGCTGGGGCAACTGTATAGCCACATGCAATAAAAGGCCACATATTAGATAACTCCATTTATTTAACAATATGTAGAATAAGTATTTATATCTGTAAATCCATAGAGAGGGAAAGCAAATTGGTGGTTTCCTGGTGATAGGTAGGATATAGAGATTGGAGTGGTGGAGGGTGAAGATGTTTTGGAACTAGACAGAAGTGGTGGCCACACATTGTGAATCTACTAAATATCACTGAATTGTACACTTTAAAATGGTTACTTTTATGTTATGTAAGTTCACATAACCCACTTTTTTATACCATATGACAAAATATTCTTAAATACTGGCTTTCACTTTGGCACACTTAAGGGATGTGAGTTACTACATTCCCATAGAAACAGTGGCTCACAGCACCGCTCAACTCATTCAAGAGACCACCACCTCCTCCCTCAGCCCCAGGCATGCAGGTTGGAGGGGTGTGTGATTATTGGAAAAGCACCATGGATGTTTCTGATATGTTTGCCTTACTGAGAGTTATGACTCTGAAGCACAAGCTCTAATGGTTCTACAAAAATCCATCATATGTACATATAATAATTTAATTAACCAGCAGTTAGACGTGGAGATTGCTTCCAGTTTTCTATGGCCATAAATACTATTGCATTGGCCATTTTCATTAATAAATCTTTGTTTAACTCTGATTATATTTGTAGGGTAAATGCTCTGCTACTGAAATTGTTGGCATCAAAGTGTATACATGTATTTAAGATTTTTGATCTCTATAAATAACTTGCCCTCCAAAAGGCTTATACCCAAAACAGGTATTTTTGCTAGTGAGTTTATTATTTTTGCCATTGAACCTTTCTCTCATTCAGAAAATTTTGTGAAACTCTTCCATGCCAGAATATAAAACATTATTTATTTTACTTTGCTGAAATTTCAAGACAATTACTCATTATTGGTTATAATAGTATCCATCCACACTCTACAATCAGAAATTGTTCCTTTCCATATTTGAACTTGATTTTGACATTTAACCTCTACAACAGACTACAGGAGACAACAAATCCCTAATGAGAAAATTTTAAAAAGTTTATGGAATCCTGGATGTGATTTGAATTGTTATCATACACTTTTTATTCTCCTTTATTTCACTATTTTATTTTATGTCTGTGAATGATGATGAAAATTTTCTTTTCCCCACTTTGGTTACCAGACATTTCATATGTTGTTTTTGGGGTTTGGGTTTTTTTCCCTTTTATTTAATGCAAAGCTCTAGAATTTTCATACTTCAGTTTTTAAAATCCTACAGGGGTGTCCAAACTTTTGGCATCTCTGGGCCACACTGGAAGAAGAAGAGTTGTCTTGGGCCACACATTAAATACACAAACACGAAAACTTATGAACATAAAAAGGTTTTACGTGAATTTATGATTTTGTGTTGGGCCACATTCATAGCCATCCTGGGCCGCATGCGACCTGTGGGCCATGGGTTAGATACCCACGCAATAATACTTCATTTAATAAACCACATAGGCCTGAGCATGGAACTAGATATGATGAGGATCCTATTTTCTCAAACTGTATATTAGGATCCATGGGACAGACTGCAATCTAGGCTATGCAGAAAATCTGTGCTCTGTGTTTCTCTTAAGGAGGCATACCTGTATTCTAACCCTGGCTGTCACCTTCTTGAAGGAGTTGCAGAGCAAGAGGCAAGGGCGGTGGGAAGGTGGGAAAGAGGACTAGCAGGTGTCTGAGTTTCTGAACCTATCTACCTAGAAAGCAGGTTCAGGATGGAATCTGTTCTAGAAATTATCCCCTTTTCTTCGTGAATCATTTCTATATTTAGAAAGCAAATTTCCTTACAGTGAGGTATGTTGGAGAAATTCCGAATAAGCAGCAGCAAGATTCTATATTTGGGTAAATTTATTGCAGTCGGTTCAGGACATGATGAGTTGAATCCATGTGATTCAATTTAGGGAATAAAATCATTTATTCCTTGTATATACAGAAAGTGAGTGATAATTCTGGTAACTGTCTCAAATATTTTCTTATTGATTTTGCAAATTGCAGAAGTATAGCCTGCATGCATCTCTGACTTACCAATTGGTCTTGGGCTACTGAACTTTGCAGAACTAAAAACAATTTGTTTAGGAATGCTGTTTTCCAGTACTTTATAGAGCTGCACTCTATCCAATGCAGTACCCACTAGACATAGGTAGCTTCTTAAATTTTAATTTTAATTTATTAATACTAAATAAAATTCTCAATTTGACTTCTCAGTTGCAGTGGCCATATTTCAAATGCCCAGTACCATATGTGACTGATGGCTACTGTATTGGACAGCACAGGTATAGAACACTGCTTTCTTTGCACGGTCTTATTGTCCAGCACTACTATCCGGAGTCTTGACACCTCTAAGAGTAATGTCTACACCTATGTGGCGCCTTTTGAGAGGTCTACAAGGAAGCTCTAGTAGGTGCTTTTTGGCATTCTTCCCCTTTCTATTAATCCAACAGGAGCTAACTTACGGATTTATCCAGGACCATTTGTTAATTAACTTTTTATATTTATATATTTGTTTTAATAGATTTTTGATCTCTTTGCTTTAGGGTGCAGTACTAGCAGCTGTGTCAAGTCACAAATTCAACTCATTCTATGGGGATCCTCCTGAAGAGTTGCCAGATTTTTCCGAAGACCCTACCTCCTCAGGTAATTGGGTCATTCATCCATTCACCAGTGTGAATCATTTGGTGTCTGCATCTTTTCCATTCTTAGTAAACTTTTTTCTGTGAATGTAGTCATGATCCTCCTAGGGATTCAAAGGAAGTTTGTCAGCAACCAAATCACATCCACACATGTCTGATTCCCTTTAATTTTAATTCCAGAATTGCTCTCCCCTACTGCTCCAAAAGCATCATTTCACTATTTTCCTTTTACCTCAGAAATACTTCTTCCCCTTCCCCCACTCCAGACCCAACATTGCACTTCATCCATTGAACATTATAGTTGATCTTTTTGGATCTTTCTGATTACCTTCTACCTCAGTAAGAAGTTTGGATGTAAGATTTTCCCCATGTCACCCATAGCAGATCAGACTTTGGGACAGCACTGCTTTTAACTGAATCTTTAAATGTAAAGTTGTCTTGTGAGTTATCTTTTAAACAATTTACAATTTTTTCTCTTTTTATAAAGTTTATAACTTGGAGAATAACATAGAAGAGTTACCTATTTCAATGAAATGTATATACGTATTCCTGAAAAAACCCCACCAGTGTTCACATAATTACTTTATAAAATGCTCAGATTTTGATCTTACCACTGAGGTATTCTCAAATATAATTTACTCAAAATTTAGAAGATCCATATATATATATATATATATATATATATATATGTAAATGCATGCGTGTGTTATAGTTATTTTAACTTTATGTGTTTTTTTATTAATTAATTCCTGTATCACATGCCCTCTGCCCTCAGCTTTTCTTTTTTCATTAAAGTCTCACAGTATTTGCCATGTGGTTGACTTTGCACTGTTGATCTGATTTTTGTACTCTTGAACTGACTCATTCAATATTTATATATTATCATTGGAATCGAGGCTTAGGACCCTTCCTGAAACGTGAGTTGTTTGTCCTTCACAATTAGCAATATAAAAAGAATGGGCATACTAATGCTTCTTTCCTGTTTGAATTATGAGCATTGGTCATTATTTGTGCTTCTTCCTTCCTCTGTTTATATATATATGTGCACACACACACTCATATGCTTATACCTTGTACAAAATAACAGATCAAGTTTCCCATTCTAGCAGCTATATACAAGGTGGGGGAAAAGTAGGTTTACAGTTGTGAGTACACAAAACACAAAGTTTATTCTTGTATTATTATTTATTAATTACTGTAATATTTTCCATATAAACAACTCTAAACCTAATTTTTCCCCACCCTGTAGTTCCTCATTTTGACTTTTACCAACTGGGATGTGAATCTTCCTCTTTTGAGTGTAGGTGATTTCCAAAAAATTCAGAAATGGGAATCTTAGAGAAGAGACTCTGAAAAGAAGGCTTTGCTCTTTTCCTCTTGTTCAACTTGGTAATTGCCCAGAGCCCTTATCACAGGCAGGGCAAGGCACAAGTTGTGTTTATAGGTATGTTCCCCAGTGCTCCCTATTGTTTCCTGTCAGTCTTTTTGTTCCCGTCACTGTAACTTTCTGTTGTTGTTTCTTAGCTTGCAACCTCTTTCTTTTGTCCTCACACTCAGATTACAGTTGACCCTATCTCCAGGGAGTGGATCCAATACTGGTTTTATAATATACTGTTACCATATGACATAGTCACACACTTGGGACATATTTAGAGATTTTAGATCAAAATCTCTAATACTATTTTTACCTTTAGAAATGAGCCTATACAGCAGTATGGTCCTTGCAATGACTTTACAGACCTGATCTTTAATGTTTCCCTTTAGGATGAAACTCTACCTAATAACAGTATAATGAGCTCTTGTTTCCTTTCAGTGAAAAGTTGGGTTTTTGTTTTAGGGAAAGTGATTGTCTTTAGTTATAGACATGCTTTTTTATATTAAATACATTTTTGCCCATTTTTTGTGTTTTTAAGTACAGCCCCTAAGTGCTGCCGTTGAAATAGTTTCTGACTGCAGTACTTGCTTTTTAAACAAAAGAGCAATTTGTTACACTGTCTTGCAGTTAGCCTGCAAGCCCTTGCTTCAGTTAGTTGTTCACAATTTTGTATTTCTTCTTCCCTTTCCTGTAGTCACACCCTATTTCTTTTTTTGTCTTTTTTTTAAATTTCTGGATCTTAATGATCTTGTAAGCAGTCAGTGTCTTCATTTGATGTGCTAAATGTCTATCTCTAAAATATTTTTAAATAGTACTGTCCAGATGCTGCAAACGAAAGATAGAAGAATTTTTATGCAACATATATGTTTGATCACTTACCCTAAATGAAGAAGAAATTTTTATATACCTACAAATCAAAGACGGGGCCAAGTGTTCTATGGCCATGGAGGGCACACTGGCCTGGAGCTTCTGGCCCAGCCGAGAGGACAACGGTCCTGGCAGCAACTGGCCTATGATTTCGATAAAAGATATTTGCTTTGCAAAAAAGAAAAGAAGTCAAAGACAAAGAAGAAATCTGAAGAAAATTCTAATATTTTCTTAACTATCAGAAATATGTTTCTGAAATTAATTTTTAAAACCAAGTCATTTAAAGGAAGGCATCATACTATTTTATCAGCATTATTTATCAATAGCTATCTGCCAGCAAGTTTTCTTTTCTGCAAGCAATGGTTGTGTGGTTGGTTAACAAAAAAACTATCTAGATTTACATCCAGATAAGAGCTTTACACTTTCATAAAGTAATTCACTTATATTTTTATTTTTATCTCTTATTTTTTAATATTTTCATTAATTTTCACACCTAATTTCATCTCCATTTAATTCTAAAGCTTAAATTTTTATTTGAAGTTCCCAACATTATCCTTTCCACTGTCTTTCTGTTTAAATTTGCAGGAATTTGTTTTACAGTAGAAAACGCAAAGCATCTAAAAGTTCTTCCAAGCTCATGGCAGAAAGAGAAAAATGACCATAGAGCATGTGCTTGTAGGGTGGAGGTGAAGGGCAAGGAAGGAGGGGTTAGAGAGAGAGAACAGTGTAAGGTCACCAGCTGCCCCTTCTTGAGATGACTGCTTTTTACCTTTACACAATGCCTTTTCTATTCTTTCTATGAAATGATAATAAATAATAGGTAATTAGATTTTTAATGACCTTGTTTGACAAAAATAATAGCTGACAATCCTATTTTAGCCCCCCAAAAAATTTCTATTTAAAATCACAATTTAAAAACAAATTTAAAACAAATCATCTTCCCAATTTGTCATCTAAACAAGAGTCGAGCGTGTTTAGGTATGCTGTTTACATTGTAAAATAATTTTTATATAAGAAATTCTTTTCTATTTTGATTATCAAAATTTGTTAATACATTCACTAGATTTTATTTAGTTTAATCTTATGATAAACAGTATATTGTTTCTTTGTTACTTAATAATCCAAGTGCAAATGTGCTGTTCTCATATTTTACATCAAAGAAGTCAGAATCAGAATCCAGTATTTTGCTGACTGGAATCCTCAACAGTCCCAGTGGATATGCTTATGGAACACAGGGGCTCACTTTGGGCTAAGCTGGGGGACCATGCTTCTTGTGGCTCATCTACTGGGCCCAACTATGTCTTGATAACCTGCTTACTCTAAAATCATACTGTTTGTTGTTTGTCCATATGCTGCCTTCTTCCTAGGACTTCTAGCAGCAGAAAGTAGGTATCCCTTTGTTTTCCTCTAAGGTTTATCTTTTATGCAAAAGTATTTGGCTTTGCATGGTTCATAATCAGCTTGACTTTTTCCTTGGCTGTTTGTGTTTAGATATTTAATTTTGAATTTTAACACTGCCTGATCATAAAATAAAAACTTGGATATATTGATTTCCTGAGGCATTGTTATGCAAATATTAACTTCTCATTTCTTTCATAAGAAGAAAAAGAGACAGTGTTAAAATTTTAACTGCACTCAATATTATTTCACATCTGAATTTCAAGCACAAGTACATTGATTCTGGGGGAAGGGTAACATTTTACTTTATAGTTTGCTTTCAAGAAAACTCAGGGTAAGTGAATTTTCATTTGACAATTACATAATATGTAAGTGGTTTTTATTGCTTTTCTTACTGACTCTTTTCAGTTTATTAATATGGCACTATGAAGTAAAATACTGAATTTATGTCTACTCATGTCTCAACAACTTTACCATCAGAAAAAGCATTTATGAAGAATAATGGCTAGATTTTAATTACAAAAGGATGTAATTTGAGTATGTGAGAATACTAAAAAATAAAAGGTATGTAAGAAGTTGCACGCGTGCATGCACACACACACACATGAGTAAAAGTTAAACTTAGGCAATCTGAGTAAGATAGGTGGGTTGTGTCTATGTCAGTATTCTGGTTGTGGTATTATTATACTGTAGTTTTGTAAAATGTTACCAATGGGGAAGCTGAGCAGAGTATACAAGGGATCTCTATTATTTCTTAAAACTGCATATGAATCTATAATCATATCAATAATAATTTCAATTAAAACAAAAGAATAGACCTTTACCTTATTGTTGTACTTACTGGAGGGAAAGATAAATTAGAAAATCTGGAAACTAATAATCAAATTCATTGTCACATTTTGTTACATTAGTTGTAGCTCCAATTTCAGCTGATTTAACACAGTCACGCACTGCTTAACAATGGGGATACATTCTGAGAAATGTGTCATAAAGCAATTTCTTCACCATGCAAGCATCATAGAGTGCAGTTACACAAACCTAGGTGGTATAGCCTACTCCTGAAATTGTATGTGGCACACTTTTATATGACTGGCAGCACAGTGCTACCATTGTGTATGTGATCCGTCATTGGCCTAAACGTCATTAAGTGGTACATGACTGTATAAAAACCTCACAAGGTATTTGTTATCTGTTGCTATGTAATGAGTAACAGCAAAGCAGCATTTATCCTCTTGTGGTTTCTACGGATCAGGAATCTGGACATGGCTTAACTGAGTGCCCCGGCTCATGATCTCTCATGAGACTGCAGTCAAACTGTTGTCCAGAGCTGCAATCTCTTGTGAAGGGCCAAATGCAGGGGAAATCCTCTTCCAAGCTCACTCACAAGGGTGTTGACAAGCGTCAGTTCCTCACTGGCTATTGGACCTCTCCACTGGGCTGCTCACAACATGGAAGCTTGCTTCCTTCACCATGAACGATCAGAGAAGAAGGGCAAAAGTAAAGAGAGAGAGACCAAGACAGAAGCCACAGTCTTTAAAACCTAATCTTGGAAGTTACATCCTATCTCTTCTGCCCTATTCTGTTCATTTAAAGTGAGTTAATAAGTCCAGCCCATACTCCAGGGAAGAAATTGCTCATAGAGGATCATGAATACCAAGAGGCAAGGATCTTGAGGACCATCTTAGAGGCTGCCTACCACATACACGCTAATGGCTATTGAAATATAAGACTCGTCCTATTTGTAACTGCTTTTCTTTCTCCAGATTTAGCACCCATCTCCTTTAAAAAAATCAGCAGACCTATTATGTCATTTGGGAATGAAGACATCTTGGAGATACCAAGTAGTGCTTTTCCTTAGTTGTAAAGCTTTATATGAATAGGCACTTAACAACCAGCAGAATGCTATTTAAAGCACCCTGACACTGAAGCTCCTAGACATAATCAATAGCATGGTGGTTACCAGAGGGAAGAGAGATAAAGGTTAGTAAAGAATAAAGGGGTCCAAATATATGGTTGCGGAAGATGGTTTGACTTTGGGTGGTGGTCACACAATGCAATATTGAGATCATGTATCATAGAAATCTACACTTGAAATCTACATGGTCTTATTAACTAGTGTCACCCCAATAAATTTAATTTAAAAATAAATTGCTATATCAAAACAAAAAAAATACTTAAATAAAGTACTTTATCAAATTTGTTCCCAATGATGTTGCTATTTGGAAACATAGACTATTTTAACAAGCATAATGCCATTAGAATTTTAGCACTAATACTTCAACAGAATACATTTGCAGAGTTTACTTCTTTTAACCAATAAATTGAGGCATCTTTACTAAATTCTATACATAAAGAATCTAAAGCATTTGTCACCATGTGTGAGTTTTCATAATTTGAATTGGATATAGCACAGATGCATAAATCCAAACTGTAATTTACATTATGGGATTCACTATTGCTTATAACTTAATTGATAACCAGATTATCAATTGCTTTGTACCATGAGAATAAAAGGTGTTGTCCAGGGGGTAGGAGGAAGAGATTGGCTGCAAAGGAACAAGAGGGAATTTTTTTGGAGTGATGAAAGTGTACACATACATTGGGGAATTTTAACTTAATTATACCCTAGTATGCAGTTTTTCAAATATAAAAACATTTGCTTACAGGTCAGGGTTACTGTGGAATCACATAAGGTAATGAGTGTAAGAGCACTTTGGAAATTATGAACTATTATACATATATAAGTATTAAAATAATTCTTTTTAATTTTTGTTGAATGTATTGGGATGACTTCGGTTAATAAAATTATGTAGATTTCAGGTGTACACTTCTATAATACATCATCTGTACACTGTATTGTGTGTTCACCACCCCAAGGCAAGTCTCCTTCCATCATTTATCTCCCCTTTACCCTCTTCTACCTTCCCCTCACCCCCTTTCCCTCTGGTAACCACCATACTGTTGTCTGTGTCTATGAGTTTTTAAAATCAACTGTTTTCTGTGATTTTCTTATAATACTTATTTTAAAATCTTCAGAATTTGCTCCAAAAAATTAATTTCAATTGAATACATTTTGTTGTCTCCTTTTGTACAACACATTCTGCAAGTACAACCTGTAGTACAAACATGAATAGGATACCTACAGTCCTGCCATTAGTTAGAGGGGTGAACTCATGTACTGTTTATTTATTGTTTTTTTCCAAGGTAGTTACAAGCTCATACAGAGGTCTGATATGACCACATCCTTTTCCATTTTTGAGAAAACTGAATAGTTTTTTTTCAGATTTGACAGTATTGATCAACAAAATAAATACTAGTAGCAGCTTAAGAGCCTGCGTGTGTTGTGTTGTGCCTCAGTTTTAAACAAATAACAGTACAAAAGCCCCCGAAATGTGTTTGTGTGCATTTGTTTTATAATGAATTGAAAAATTATGAGACTTTTAGATGGGCTTGGTATTCAACTACACCTATCAGTTATACACATCTAAATATGTGTCTGTGGTTCTAAATATAGCAGAGGCCAAGTAAGGAAATAACAGAAATGCAAGAGGTATCAATGGTAGGTGTTAAAATGGCAAAGGGTGGTGGAAGATTTTGAGGTTAGATTAATAATAGCATTTATTCAATTTGAAAAGACGATGGAGAAATGGAATACAAACTAATTTTCCTACCTAATTACAGAATTTTAAAATTAGGGGCACTTTTCAGAGTTTGAAATAGCCAACTTGAGTACAGCTATGAAAATTGCTTCCCTTTTTTTGGTTTACCTTTTTTCTTTTTAAATCAAGTTTATTCTATTACAGTTGCCTCAATATTTCCCCCTTTGCCTTCCTCCACCCATCCCACCCCTCCCCGCTCTCCCACAGTCAGTTCCCACTCCGTTGTCCATGTCCATGGATCATTCATACATGTTCTCTGTTTAGTCCCTTCTTCTTTCTACCATGGTCCTCTTTCCCCATCCCCTCTGGTCACTTTCAATATGCTCCATGTTTCCTTGCCTATGGTTTATTTTGTTCATTAGTTTATTTTGTTGAATAGATTCCACTTATAGGTAAGATCATATGATATTTGTCCTTCATCAACTGGCTTATTTCACTTAGCTTAATACTCTCCAATTCCATCCATGTTGTCACAAAAGGTAGGAGTTCCATCTCTCTCTCTCTCTCTCTCTCTTCCTTTTTCTTTCTTTCTGAAATACAGATTGATTTTATCTATTTTTTTAAATATCAAAGTTAATTATAAAATATTAAAGAAATTTAAAACCATTATGAAGTCTCAGCAATTAAATCAACATGATACCAGCACAGAAATAATCAAGTAGATCAATGAAATATAATGAGAATTCTAGGGACAAACATATATATCTGTCTAACAATGTAATATATGATTAAATTGATATTTCAAATCAATGGGGAATATAAGGCTTATTCAACAAATAAGGTGCATGGACCACTATTACTTGAAATAAAACAAATAGAGAGCCCTATTTCACACATTATACAAAAAATATTCAAGTGAGTTAAAAACCAATATGTAAGATCTAAGGAATTTTAAGAGAAAATACAAAATAATATTTTTCTTACCCTGAATAACATATTCAAACCCAGAAGCTATAAAGTCAAATATTGACAATATGACTATATTAAACATTTAAGATTTACAGTAATATACATATAAAAAAAGTTAAAGGACAAGTAATAGAATAGGCAAGTACTTGCAACACATCTAAAAGAGGGTTAATAGTTTTTGGGGGGTTTTTTTTTAGGAAAAAAATTCTACAAACATTTAATCAAAAAATAGATAAAGAATACCAAAAAAGTCATTTAAAGGTTTTTAAAAATAATGGAAGTAGGCAAGAAATACACAAAAATAGGTTTTGTTTCAGCAAATAATAAAGTAACAAAATAACATCATTGTTACAATCAGATTAATGGGTATTAAAAATATTGGTAATATCAAGTATTGGTGACTGTGAAAGGAACTGGGTATTCATAGACTCTTTTTCTTCATCTTAAAGCAGTCCCTTTAGCATATTTTGCAATGCTGGTTCAGTGGAGGTGTATTCTTTTAGCCTTCTTTTGTCTGGGAAACTCCTTATTTCCTCTTCCATTTTAATGGAGAGCCTTGCTGGGCAGAGCAGTCTTGGTTGCAGGCCTTTGCTTCTCATGACTTGGAATATTTCTTGCCATTTCCTTCTGGCTTGCAGTGTTTCTGTTGAGAAGTCAGATGCTAGCCGTAGCGGGGCTCCTTTATATGTTACTAACTCTTTCTCCCTTGCTTGCTTTAGGATTCTCTGTTTGTCTTTGATAGTTGCGATTTTAATGATGATGTGTCTCAGAGTGGGCCTCTTTTGGGTTCCTCTTGAATGGGACCCTCTGTGCTTCCTGGCCTTGTGTGCCTTTTTCTCTCCTCCAATGAGGGAAGTTTTCCATCCTTACTTTTTCAAACAGGTTCTCTATTCCTTGCTCCTCCTCTTCTCCTTCTGGTATCCCTGTTACACGGATATTATTACGTTTCAGGTTGTCCTGCATTTCCCTCAATGCCTCTTCATTCTTTTCGAGTCTTTCTTTATTTTCTTGCTCTTTCTGGGAGCTTTTTTCTACCTTGTCCTCCACCTCGCTGATTTGGTCCTCAGCTTCATCTAGCCTGCTTTTGATTCCTTCTCCTGTGTTCTTCAATTCAGAAATTGTATTCTTCATTTCCTTTTGTCTCTTATTCATAGTTTCT
Source organism: Pteronotus mesoamericanus (assembly GCF_021234165.1). Lineage (NCBI taxonomy): Eukaryota > Metazoa > Chordata > Mammalia > Chiroptera > Mormoopidae > Pteronotus > Pteronotus mesoamericanus. Next base: position 8,981,595 of record NW_026555072.1, read on the forward strand.
ACGTCCTTTTTCATGCTGATATAGTTTGCAGTAAGTTCCTCTTAGTTTCCCTGTAGATTTTTGTAATTCTCTCTGAGCTCACTGAGCTTCCTTAGAGCCATTGTTTTGAACTCAATATCTGATAGTTTCCTTGCCTCTATTTCCTTTAGTTCTCTTTCTGGGAATTCCTCCTTTCTCTTCGACCTGGAAGTTGTTTCTTTATCTTCCCATTATTTGTGAGACTCTTCTTTTTTGCTTCTGCCTCTTAAATTGATCTGTCTTGATTTCCTGACTTTGTGGTGTGAACTTCCATGGTAGGAGACTGCTATTTTTTCCTTTCTGGATCTGCCTCTGATGACATCAGATGTTGACCCTGTCTGACCTTAGGCAGTCTGTTCAAGACTTCCAGTAATCTACTGTCTGTGGCTGTCTCCTTCAGCTGTTAATCTAGTCACTCTGCACTCAGCAGGCTGGCTTAGAGACACCACAGGGCAGGGCAGAGCAGAGTCCCTCCTGGGGGTGGGGTTATTGGGTCCTCTCAACGCTGCTGCTGCTACTCACTGGAGTGGTCTGCCTGAGCCAGATGGGTGCTGCCATCTGGGACAGGAGTCAACACTGGGATCCTGCCCAGCTACTCTCTCCATTCTCTCCCCAAAGCCTCCATCTCCAGTCTCTCCTCAAGTGTGTCTAGACCACTCTGTGCCCCCTTTAACCAGGGATTTACTATATGTGGCTGCCACTCTGTACTCCGCTATCAGGCTTTAGCACCACAGGGCCAGGGCCAAGTCCCTCCTCGTGGCGGGGCTGTTGTGAGCTCTGACACTGCTGCCACTCAGGGGGAGTGGTTTCTGCCTGAGCAGGATGGCTGCTGTCATATGGGGAATGAGTCCGTACCGAGATCTCGCCAGCTACTCTCTCAGTTCTCTCCCCAAAGCCTCCCTCCCCAGTCTCTCCTCGGGCATCTCTTGCCCACTCTGCCCCGGCCTTTGCCAGAGACCAGGGTAAGTGGCTGCAAATAAAAATGTATGCGTTGGCCCTTTAAATAGCTCTTTGCCTCTCCAGCCTCCTGTCTCTGGGAAAGAGCAACCCTGCTGCTTTTCTCAGCTGTTGTTATATGTGTACATTTTGGGCTCTGGTGCTATTGGCTGGACATCCTCGCTTACGGTTTAGACCCCACTCTTCTCAGGGGGAACCAACTGGCTGTTTCAATATCCTTCTTGGGCTACCTCCCATGGGTGCCCCGCCCACCCTCTCCAGTCTCTACTGCACTCCTTGCCACTTAGGTTGTGCTAAAGCTGATTCTTCTGTCTGTCCAAGGTTATAAGGCTCCTATCTCACTATTGTTCAGTTGTTTGTTCCACGTGATTTCTCCACAATTTAGTTGTAATTCCAGATTGGTCCTGGGAGGAGGTCAGTGTGACTTCCGCTGACTCCTCCTCCATCTTGATTCTCTGAAAATGCTTCCTTTCATGATTGAAAATTCACAGTTTCACTTTAGGGTCCAAGATACAACTAAAATCAGTTCAGAAAAGGGAACAGATTTAAGGTGGTTAAATAGACTTGTTGACGTAGTGGGTCTTGCCTATTGGAAACAGGCTAACAGATGTCTTTATGCTTTCCAGCAAAGTATCCCCTGGGCTCCTAAAAGCAGATTAGACATTTAAGGAAGAGCTAACCCCTGTCCTTCTCAGACTATTCCAAAAAATCCAAGAGGAGGAAAGACTCCCAGACTCTTTCCATGAGGCCAGCATCACCCTGATCCCAAAACCAGATAAAGACCCTACAAGGAAAGAAAACTACAGACCAATTTCGCTGATGAACATAGATGGTAAAATCCTCAACAAAATATTGGCAAACCGCATCCAGCAATACATTAAAAAGATTATCCACCATGATCAAGTGGGATTCATCCCAGGAATGCAGGGATGATTCAATATACACAAGTCAATAAACGTAATACATCACATAAATAAAAGAAAAGACAAAAACCACAGGATCATCTGAATAGACGCAGGAAAAGCATTTGATAAGGTACAGCACCCATTTATGATCAAAACACTCAGCAAAATGGGAATAAATGGGGCATTCCTCAACGTAGTAAAGGCCGTATATGAAAAACCTACAGCCAACATCATACTCAGCGGGCAAAAACTAAAAGCTTTCCCACTAAGATCGGGAACATGACAAGGATGTCCGCTTTCACCGCTTCTTTTCAACATGGTATTGGAAGTCCTAGCCACAGCAGTCAGACAAGAAAAAGAAGTAAAAGGCATCCAAATAGGAAAGGAGGAAGTAAAGCTATCATTGTTTGCAGATGACATGATAGTGTACATAGAGAACCCTGTAAACTCTACCAAAAAACTCCTCAACCTAATAAGTGAATTTGGCAAAACAGCAGGATACAAAGTCAACATTCAGAAATCAAAGGCATTTTTGTACACCAGCAATGAAATAGAAGAAGTAGAAATCAGGAAAAAAATATACCATTCGATATAGCAAGAAGAAAAATAAAGTACCTAGGCATAAATTTAACCAAAGACGTAAAAGACCTGTACGCAGAAAACTATACAACATTGAAGAAAGAAATGAAGGAAGACACAAATAAAAGGAAGCATATACCGTGCTCATGGATTGGAAGAATTAACATCATCAAAATGTCCATACTACCGAGAGCAATTTATAGATTCAATGCAATCCCTATTAAGATACCAATGACATATTTCACAGAAATAGAACAAATATTTCAAAAATTTATATGGAACCATAAACGACCCCGAATAGCCGCAGCAATTTTGAGAAAGAAAAACAAAGTAGGAGGGATCACAATACCGGACATCAAACTCTACTACAAAGCCACTATACTCAGAACAATCTGGTACTGGCAGAAGAACAGACCCTTCGACCAGTGGAACAGAATAGAAAGCCCAGAAATAAGCCCAGGTCTCTATGGGCATCTAATATTTGACAAAGGGGGCAGAAGCATAAAATGGAGCAATAATAGCCTCTTCAACAAATGGTGTTGGGAGAGCTGGACGGCTACATGCAAAAAATTGAAATTGGATCATCAGCTGACACCATACACAAAAATAAACTCAAGATGGATAAAAGACTTAAATATAAGTCACAGCACCATCAAAGTCCTAGAGGAGAACAATGGCAGGAAACTCTCAGATATCCCACGCAGGAATTTTTTCACTGATATATCTCCTAAAGCAAGGGACATAAAGGAAAGAATAAACAAGTGGGACCTCATCAAAATAAGAAGCTTCTGCACGGCGAAAGAAAACATCAGCAAAATGAAAAGGGAGCCAACCCTATGGGAAAATATATTCGCTAATGATACATCAGATAGAGGTTTCATCTCCAAGATATATAAAGAACTCACTCGACTCCACTCCAGGAAGACAAACGATCCAATCAAAAAATGGGCAAAGGACCTGGGCAGATGCTTTTCCAAGAAGGAGATACAGAGAGCCCAGAGGCATTTGAAAGGATGCTCGGCATCACTAGCCATCAGAGAAATGCAGATCTAAGCCACCATGAGGTACCACCTCCCACCGGTCAGAATGGCCATCATAAACAGATCTACAAACAACAGGTACTGGCGAGGCTGTGGAGAAAAGGGAACACTAGTACACTGTTGGTGGGAATGCGGACTGGTGCAGCCATTGTGGAAGGCAGTGTGGAATTTCCTCAAAAAGCTGAAAATGGAACTGCCTTTTGATCCAGTGAGTCCCCTGCTGGGACTATACCCTAAGAATCCCAAAACGCCAGTTCAAAAGAACCTATGCACCCCAATGTTCATAGCAGCACAATTGACAGTAGCCAAGTATTGGAAGCAACCTAAATGCCCATCAGTAGATGATTGGATCAAAACTTATGGTACATTTACACAATGGAATACTACGCAGCAGAAAGAAAAAAAGAACTACTAAACTGCGCGACAGCAAGGATGGAACTCGAGAGCATTATGCTAAGCGAAATAAGCCTGGGGGCGAAATACAAGTACCATATGATCTCACCTATACGTGGAACCTAACCAACAATACAGAGATGCAAGGAAAATAAGACCACTGAAGCAACACTGAAGAGAAAAAAAATCAACAGAGACAAGAGGGAAGGAGGGAGGGGGGTCAGGGGAAAAGGAAGGGAAGGGGAAAGTCAAGGAACATATAGCAAGGACTCATAGACAAAACCAAAGGGGAAGAGTTGAGGGAGAGAGGGAGGGGGCAAGAGAAAGTGGTGGGGCGTAGGCAGAGACAAATGTATTTGGAAAAAATTAATTAATTTTTAGAAAAAGCAGATTAGACTGTAGGTGGAGGTGTCGAATTCCTCCTAGTCATCCAACTCCTCTCCCTCAGGCAACCTACTTCTGTGCCCATTTACTTCATGGTATAATATAGGGTGACTACTTTACACAGTACCTTGACAGTTCCTTTCTGAGACCAGGGATTATACCTATTTTCTCTGAAGCTCCTGCCTGATACCTGGCAAAAAGCAGGAACAATTAATAAAGGTTTTGGTTATCATCTGACCCAGTAGGGTTCAATTCTTTTTTAACCTCCCTGTCCATGCACAAACCACACGTAGCTTCATGTTGAAGTTTCCCCCAATTTTCCTGGCAGGGCCAGTTAGTATAGTAGGTCAGGTAGGGTACAGACTTAGGGACAAGACAAACCTGAGTTGAGTCCTAGCTCTGCTACTTCTAGTTGTGACTTTCCTTGACCTCTCTAAATCTCTGTTCCCTATCTAGAGAGGTTGGGTAATATGTCTACCTTACTGCATTTTCTTGAGGATGTGCCTGGCACATAATAAACACTGAAGAATTGGGAGCTGCTGTTACCACGATGTTTCTTTAGTACTACATTAATTCAGTGCCTACCTTGTGAATGTTATAAAATGAATCAAATTTAGACCCGCCTTAAAGACTTCACAGCACAGAAAAGAACAGTGAACAAATGCACACATAGGGTAACCCATGGTGTGTGTTGGTGGGACAGGAATTGCACAGAGTTTTTGGCACTTCACAGCCAAGATTGCTTCCCAGCAGTTGCACTTGCACCTTAGTATTCACTAGATACAAGGTTGTTTTATTTTAATCTTATAGTATTAATAAACTTCCACCTAGATTATATATAAGCATGAGCAATTCTGGAAGAAATAAAAATTAGGTAAGATTTCATTAAAATTACTAAGTGAAAATAATAATTAGGTTTCCATGTGTATAATCACTTCATTTATGGCTTAAGACTCAAATCTTTAACATAATTAAATAGTACTGCAAAAAAAGCAGTTGCTTATATAGCAACTTTTTTCTAATATAGAAAACTGGGAACATATGGACAAGAACAGAATGAAATATAAATAGGAAAATAAAGGTAACTACTGTTACCCTTTTGGTGTATTTCATTCTGGTTTTTTCCTGAGTTTGCATATTTTTTTCAGTCATAATTAAGAATATACAGTTTATGTGGTTTTGTGTTCTATTTCTTTAATTCTATATTATGAAGATTTCTGTTTTAAAATTCTTTAAAAGCAGTTTTCATTTGGCTATGTAGTCTATGAGTGTCCTATAATTTATGTAATCATTCTCTAATTATTAGATTTTTTTCCATTTTGTATGATAAGTATCCTTATACAGAAACCGTTTTCTGCATTTCCCCTTTTTCCTTAAGGTAGATTTTTGTAAATGGAATTACTGAATCAAAGTACATGAGCATTTTTAAGGATCTTTTTTCTGTGTTAGCAGATTGCTTTCTGGAAAAGTGGTACCCATTTTCATTCTTACCAATCAATGCATGCAAATGGATAAAGTCCAAGAGCAGAAGTAATTAGAAAGAGCATAGAGTTCCAGAACAAAAAGATTCAAGATTTTTATCTTTGTAAAGCAGCGGCCCCCAACCTTTTTGGCTCCAGGGACCAGTTTTATGGAAGACAATTTTTCCACAGACCGGGGCGGGGTGGGAGTGTGGTTTGGGGAGACAGGTGCAAGGGAAGCTTCGCTAGCTCACCTGCCGCTCATCTCCTGCTGTGCAGCCGGGTTCCTAACAGGCCACAGACTGGTACCAATCCACAGCCTGGGGGTTGGGTACCCCTGATCTTAAGCAAGGTTTATCAGCCTCAGTACTATTGACATTTAGGGCTGCATAATTCTTTCTGGGAAAGGGGACTGCCCTGGGCATTGTAGGATGTTTAATAGCATCCCTAGCCTCTCCCCACTGGATGACAGTAGCACAACTTGTTCTCCCACCACCACTACCACCATAGTTGTAACAACAAAAATGTCTTCAGCCATTGTGAAATGTCCTCCTGGGGGGCAAAATTACCACTGTCGAAAACTACGGATCCAAGTAAGAAGCAGCGCCTTGTTGCACTTTTTATTACAATTTACCTTACATCTTGGACACTAATATTCTGAGGCCTCGCCTCTCGGGGTTCTTTTCTCTCTCTGGAGTATGTGTGTACATGTTGTGTGCAGAGTAAAATAGGCTAATCACTTCTTTTAGGCTGTGTAAGTGACTTTGTTACTATTTAGTATGTATCTTTCCCTGCTGATAGCTCTCAGAATGTCTTGATTATTAAGAGGAAATTTGAAGAAAGTGACCACACTACCATTTGCTTTGCCCTGCAAAAATGATTTGTCATAGTATTTAATGTGGTATTTGGAAATGTCAGTCAGTATACTTTACCCTTTGTCTTTGTCTCCTGAATAAAAAGGGCCCAACAGACTGAGAAAACTTGGTTCTTTTGACTTTGTATGTGGAGGAGGAAATAGAATGGACTGGGGTTTTTGTTAAGTTTGAGCCTTAAAAATCCAAAGAGGCCTATTTTACACCACAGGAGCTCCCAGTGGAAGGTGTTCGTCCCCCAGGTCTACAGCTGGCTTTACCTTCAGTTCTTGATAGAATGCACCTATATGAGAGGTTCCCTGTGTTATTTCTGTAACACTCCAAAACATCATGAGGTCGTAGAACCCACATTCATCTGATGTATAACTTGCTGCACTCAGATCTTATCTAGTAGCTCAATTATAGTTGATGAATTTCCTTAATTTGAGCAAGACTCCAGTTTGCTTTGAAAAAATGAAGACCACACATTACATTGTTAAAACATAAACTCACTGAAAATACTCTATCCTTAAAGATACGAAATTCTATTTAAGCCTGTCCTACACTAAGAACACTAAACTTTGAAGTTCTGTTTGTTAGCCCATTGTTCTGAAATGCAAGATTTAGATTACAAAGGTCCGTCTGACATTGACCTTCTGTACTGGCTGTTTCTTTTCTGTTTGTTCCCCTTAGGAGCAGTCTCACAGGTACTGGACAGCCTGGAAGAAATTCACGCACTTACAGACTGCAGTGAAAAAGACTTAGATTTTCTACACAGTGTTTTCCAGGATCAGCATCTTCACACATTACTAGATGTAAGTCTTTCTTTTTATTATTTTTTGGGGGTAAATATTTAGCATATCATTTTACTTTATATTAATTTCTTAATGTCCATAATAACAGTCCTTTTTCAGTTGCCTTAAGTCTGTGAGAAATGTGGGAAATGATCCATCACAGACTCATAACTAAAACAAAGTTCTGTATTATATGAAGCACAATGCAATACAGCCAAACAAGTCACAGTGAAAAACATTGTGTATGTGTGTATTTTTATTAGAAGAATCCGTGGATCTTGGCTGTGATTCATTTTAATAGTCTTAAACATTGTTTTAAAACATTGCACCTCAAGCATGAGTATAGGAGAGCAAAGCAAATAAGATGCTGTGTCATGAACTATATTCACACATTTTGTATTTAATATTGCCAGTTTTTGTAGATTCAGTGCCTTCTCCTTAAAATATAAGAATATACTTTATTATTAAATATGACAGGCTCCATTAACGACACATTGATATACAAAGAAAATGAGAAGCTGACAGGTCACATCTGCCTTCATTTCAGTCACATTTTAGTGAAATGCCTTTCTTAGAGAGCTTGTTTCACTTCAGCAGTGAAAACTTTCTTAGTACATATTAGTCTACTAGTACATATTAGGATTTTATTTTTACAAGAAAAACCTTCCCTTAATAAGAGAACAATATTTGCTTTGGGGTGCCTAAGAGCTTTTGGTGCCATCTCTGATCAATCTACCATATGATGCAAATTCAACTAAAGCAAAATTTTCTAGAATGTATTCTACAGAACATTGCTCTGGGAGATAGTAATGAGTTTGCCATGTGGGGGATAGATAAAAAATTTATTGACTAATTAAGTTTGGGGAATGCTACATTCTTTATTCCCTTTGTACAAATTTACAATGGATGTTAGTATATTAACACCTCTGAGATGTCCTATAGCAAAGAAATTTGATTAGCATGTGGGGATTGACTGTGGAGTGGGGTACGGAGCAGGGGAGAGCAACAGGGGAAAAGGTGAGACAACTGTACCTGAAAAACAATAAATATATATAGAGAGAGAGAGAGAAAGCATAGTACAAAACTAAAAAAAGAGGATTTCTAAAACTAATTTGGACACTATTTTTATTCACAATCCTGTCAAATTGATGAGGACTAGTTTGGGGAAAGCTAAACTAAGAATGTTGTATCATGTTTCAACTTCACACTAAATGTAACCATGGGTATCTAACAGTGACTTCTTTCCATAAATGTAGTCAAATCAAATTAATTATGAAATTTTAAAAATTAGTTTGGCTTTTTAATAATTTATTTCTTGCGCACATCATAGCCTAATACAAGTACATTGGGAGGGGTCCACTTCCACATAGTCTTTCAGGGATCCAGGTTTCCTCTACTGTGTGGTTCTGCCATCCCCCAGCACTTTAGAATCTTCCACTGCATCCTTTGCACCCATCCAGCAAATGAAAGAAAGTAGAAAATTTTGCAGGGTCAAGGTTGGGAAGGGCTAGATCACATTTGCCCGTATTGTGTTGGCAGGTACTAGTTACATGCGTACCTAGCTGCAAGAAAGCTGACAAACATAGTTTTAAAGTGTGATTAGTGAAATAAGCCAGGCAGGGAAAGACAAATACTGCATGGTCGTGACTTATATGTGGAATCCTAAAAAAAAAAAAAAAAAAATTGAACTCACAGAAACAAAACAGAATGATGGTTGCCCCTGGCTGGGGGTGGGGAAAATGGAGAGAAGTTAGTGAAAGGGTGCAGACTTTCAGTTATAAGATGAATAAGGTCTCAGGATCTAATGTGTAACATGGTGGCTGTAGTTGATAACACTGTATTGTGTAATTGAAATTTACTAAAAAAGCAGAACTTAAGTGTTCTCCAAAAAAGAAATGTATGAGGTGATGGATGTGTTAATTAACTTGACTGTGGGAATCCTTTCACTACATATACATTTATCAAATCATCATATTGTAATCTTTAAATGTGCTACAATTTTATTTGTCAGCTATATCTCAATAAAGCTAAAAAATGTGCTCAGGAAGAAAAGGAAATGGTTCTTCTCTTTAGTGTAATTTATCTCAAGTAATTTGGGGACATTTCAGATTAAGTCTATTTCAAATAACTGTTACTTTCCTTGAGCACCAAAATCCCTGAAATTCATTCTGTTTTGTGACTCGCTCCCAACATGACCACGACTCCTCCTGCTCCTTCTCAACCACCGCCACCATCATCATCATGGTTGTCATTATTATGTATGTTATTTAAACTATAGTTTGACCTCTATTCATTGGCTATCTAAATATCTGTTATTCTCTATCATTGCTTCATATGATGCCAAAAGTTTTCAAAATTGTGAATTTTCCACAGAAGTTATATCCTTTACTAGAACTAGCATGTGGGATATATGAAAGAAGCTGCAGCAGAGTGTGGCAATTTGGTTATTTCTGTGTAGTCAGTGGTGAGGTCTTTGCTGAGATTTACTCACTTTTAGATCAAGGACTTTTTGTCAAGTAAAGGCTCAGAGAGGCCCAAATCAGTTTTTGAAATTGTACTTTTCTCACTAATACAACATGGTATCTGAGCACACCAAGCTTGAGAACTTCTGGGGAAATGCAAGAACATTGCTAGTTTTTACAAGGAGGGACAGAAGGTCAGGAACAGACTGGAAAAGTGCCAGGCCACCAGTTATTGCCCAATGCTAACTTCTCAGACCTCACTAAAAACATTTATTTTGGATAACTCCTGCATTCTTGGATAGACATTGTTACAGCTTCAGAAGAGACTGAGATTTTAGTGAGAAAAAAACATGCTTAAAGTGGGTGCTTATAAATTATAAACTTAAAGGTGTGTCTACAGTATCAGCATCTGCCCTATCAATGCACCTCGATTTGAAAAGGAGCTGGGGGACTAAAAATGACCTCTGCTCAGTAAAAAAACATGCCGTGTCTGCAGAATTTGGCAGACAAGTGCTACACGTGAATCCCAGTCGCCTCCTGAAATGACTGACTCTAAAGCCATCCCTGGGCAGTGCTGAGATGCATTTGGTTCTAAAGATCCAAACCAAGCTGTCCTTCAATGAAAGCTTACTCATCATGAACAACATAGGCCATTAGGTATGCCCTCATGATCTTCAGTCCATAAATACAATTCAGTAAGCTCGTGTTTCAAAGCTAAGAGTCTACATTTCAGTGAAGTATCCAACTGGCTGCCATGTAAGAAATCTAACCATTAAGATTTTTTTAAATACTTAAATGCTGTGGTATGCACAGAAAAAAAAAAGGAACATGGTATGACCAACTGTTGAGAAGAAGCTTTTTGAACTTTGACCATTCATTATTTTTCCTTCTTATGTTCCATATCCCGTACTTGGATTTGGATTGTTTTGTTTTTGCAAAACCAACGCTGGTTGCTTTTTAAGGGTTCCAAGTAGTGACACTAAGTGGCATAGTTTTGTGGACTATGGATTGACTGTTACTTAATCCCACTGAACCAGTCTATTAAGTACCTTTATTTAAATAATTCATGTTAATTCAATAACACTCTAAATAGCTAAATTTGAGGCCATAATTTTTTAAATCCTCACCCGAAGATAGGTTTATTGATTTGAGAGGGAGAGGAAGAGGAAGGGGGAGAGAGACAGAGACAGAGAAACATCGATTGGTTGCCTTCCATGCATACTTGGATCAGAGATCAAACCCACAACCTAGGTATGTGCCCTGACTGGGAATTAACCGTCAACCTTTTGGTGTATGGGACAACGCTCCAACAAACTGAGCCAGCCAGGCCAGGGCAAAGCCATAAATTTTAAGCCAGCAAAAACAGAATTAAGTTCCTACAGAAGGCTAAAAATCATCAAGTATTTTATTTTTTCTAGTCATGTGTTTTAAACAGTAACAAGCTCAGAATTCAAAGAAACATTATTAGCATTTGTTTAGAGGAAACAAAACAACTGTCGTGTTGAAAGTTTACAGGAAAACAAAAGAAGAAATACTGTGGTTCCAATGAAGGAAGGAAATGCTTTCTAATCTGAATTCTAGTAAAACATATCTAGTATAATCTGTAGTTAGAAATAGGTTCAGAATCTTTAAATACTTCCTACCCTACCAGTTCTACTTGGTACACACATGGTGTTCCTCATTTTGTAGCAAGAAATAAAGAGGCTTGAGGAGGAGCTGTGCTTCACCCAGCTTGTTCTGGTATGCCTACTTTCAGAAATTAAAAGCACTGGTGCAGAGATGGTCTGTATATGAAATATATAGATCAATTTTAGTACAGTACAATTTGGCATGTGTATTAGTTTGCTAAAGCTGCCATAACAGTAGACCATAAACTGGGAGGCTTAAAATAACAGAAATTATTCCCTCACGTTCTGGAGGCTGTAAGTCTGAAGTCAAGATGTCAGCAGGGTTATGCTACCTCCCAAAGCCCCCAGGAAGAATCCTTTCTAGCCTCTTTCAGCTTCTGAAGTCACCTGCAGTCCTTGGCATTCTTGGCTTTGTAAGTGCATCACTCCAATCTCTGTCTCCATCTTCACATGGAGTTTTCCTCTGTGTGTGTGTGACTCATGTCTCCACATAGCTTTTTTATAAGGATACCAGCCATTGGATTTAGGGCCCACCTTAATTCAATATGACCTCCTCTTAATTAATTACATCTACAAAGACCCTGTTGCCAGATAAGGTCACATTCTGAGATTACAGATAGACATGAACTTTGAGGCAACAGTATTCAGCCCAATACAGCATGGAAACTGATTTTGCCCTGAAATGATTCTTCAAGTGTGAGTGCGCATTGCACAAAGCTAATATGAAATAATGATGTGTTACCCTATCGTTCATTAATTAGGTTTTCTTGAATTGGTGTTAAATTATAGTTGTATCTTTTAATGCTATTTTTAATCAGTTTTGGGTTGGAACTTCTATGCAATACATTGGATGGTCAGATGATGGATGTTTTTTGGATGGACTGAAAAATCCAGAGGGTTTTGTTTTTATTTTCTAGGTAAAAAGCATTTTGCAAATGTTATATGATCTGATTCTCAGTCTTCTCAATTTCTTGTGCAAATGTTCCTATTACAGAATAAATGTTTAGTTTATAAGTCAACAATGTTATAAAACATTGTTAAATGACATTTATCTCTCTCTGCCAAACTCTGACAACTGAGTTTTAAACATTCACCCACCATCTGTCATACCTCTGAACAGCTGTTAGCATTTATTACATACTGCTGTTTTCATAGTAAATGTGATACACCACCTACTTATGATTATTTTTGTGGGAAGTTCTAAAAATATGATCAGTGATTAGGTGAATAAATCAAAAGCTAATGGCAGCAGCAATTTAGCAGTTCTATATTAATGTATAAGCAGATTTTTATAATAGATCAATATTTGTAAATATTGAATTAGAGATAGACTGGTTTCTGGTATCCTCCATATTTTGTATTACTGACATATTTATTATAATTTTTTACTGTTTAAGGAGAGTTAGAAAGTTTTTCTCTCTGACCTGGAGTTAACACTGGAAAACTACAACTCTTGATTTACTATTTTGCTTTTCTGAGATGACTTTAAATTAGTAGTCATATTTGGGAACAGCGTATTTTTAGAACTTGGAAATTTTCTAAAGAAACTTCTGCAGTAATTTCATGTTTTTGAGCAATTCAGGGTCTGAAAAATAACTTGATACACTGTTAAGTCTGGATGTTTAAATAGATTAACCAGGCAGGAAATGCCAAAGCAAAGTTTCCCATGAATTTATAGTCCAGACAATTCGCACTTAAATGTCTGGACTAATAAGGCCTATCTGAGTACCTTCGAAGGCTGAGCTACTGGCACTGCCTTGGGACCCATCCAGTCTTAAGAATGAGTTTTGGTAAATATGAAACCAGCTGGGTAGTGGGCCAGTGGTGGTGGCTCTGTGCTACTTGTCTCCTGGGGCTAGAGATTGAAATGCACCGCTACTCACTTTAGGTCTTGGGGTCTCTCATTCCACTGTTATTAACTGGATGGGCAAAAACTCCCATATCTGTTTCCATCAATGTACTGAAGTTTTAATGTCAATAGAAAAGTACCGCACAAAACAAAATTCCTGGGATAAAGATAGCCAGAAATACCATGTCGTAAATATTTTCAGAGTAATATTCCTTCATTTTAAATGTAGATATCAATAGACTTAGCCCTAAAAAAGCTACTATTGTAAATTGTCATATGGTAAAAAAATAATATATAATACAAGCAGAAACACAACAAGGACTGTCTACTTCTAACACTTCTGTTCAGCATTGAGGTTCAGACCAGTGTAGTAAGGCGAGAAAAAAATTCAAGCCCTGTCCAGTGTGGCTTGGTTGGTTAGGCATCGTCCCACAAAACAAAATATCACTGGTACAATTCCGGTCAAGGCACATACCTAGGTTGCAGTTTATTTCCTGGTCGGGGTATATGAGGGAGGCAGCCAATCGATGTTTCTCTCTCACATGGATGTTTCCCTCTCTTTTTCCCTCATTCTTTTCTCCCTAAAAGCGAATAAATAATTTTAAAAACAAAAAAAATTCAAGGCATGCAGATTGGAAAAGGAGGAATAAAGCCATTTTCTTTCAGAGATATATTCTTGTATGTAGAAAATTCTAAGGAATCTGCGAAATAATCTAGAACTAATAGGCAAGTTTAGCAAGATTACAGGATACAAGATCAATATACAAGAATTAAGTACTTTCATAGATAAGCAATGGATCATATGAAAATAAAATAAAAATGCTGAGTGGATTACATGGAAAAAGTATAGGACGCGTACACTAAAATCTATGAATGTTGGACTTTTGGTCAAGATGGTGACATAGGCAGGCATGCCTCGCCTCTTCACGCAACAACATCAACATTACAACTAAAATGTAGAACAGTTATCATTTGGAATTGTCATAAATTGAGTTGAATGGAAATCTGACAACTATGGAATTAAAGAAACCACATACATCCAGACTGGTAGGAGAGGCACAGGCGCAGTACTGGCTCATCCCACACCCACATGTGGTAGAAAAAATTCAGGAGGGATATCTCAAGAGCAAGGAATCCCAGCCCCACACCACCTGCTCCAGCCCAGGGTTCCAGTGCCAAGAAGATAAGTCCTAACAACTTCTAGCTGCAAAAACCAGTGAGGATTGAGTGGGTAGAAAGAACTTCTGGAGTCCCAAGCAGTTCTCTTAAAGAACCCACACAGATTCACCTACTCAGACTCACTCCCTCTGAACTCCTGCACTGGCGTAGCAGCTTGAAAGGCACCAGTAGCATAAAGGGAGGAGCTGACGTACCTGCTATCAAGGCGAGTAGAAGTCATTGTCCTTTTTCTAAACCCTACCACAGAGCTGAGAAGCTCTGGTGCCATATCTGAGATATCTGAGGCTTCATCAACCTGGCTAACACTGTTTGACCTGCCTTGGAGATCCCCAGACTCCAAGCCACCCAACTTATGGGCCCACCCAAGATGCTTTTCCATATGAATGGTTGGTCTTGGCTCATCCTTCACAACTTCCTAAATCCTCTCAAACAAGCTATAGCTGGACTCGGTGAGCCCCAGGCCCTGGCACTAGCAGCAGCAAGCTTAGATTCACAGCTTGGCTTTGCCTAGGAATCTCCAAGCCCAACACAAGTAGCAACCATCTCAGATTGCTTTATACCTCAGGCAAGGTAGCTCCAAGCAAAACATAGGTTGGGGCTGACCTTGGCCTACACCACCCAGGAAACCCCAGGGCCTGCACACCCAGTGTGGACAGCTACAGACCACGTCAAAGCACCCTGCTCCTGCACAGCTGATTCTACACAGAAGGTGGAGATTGGTGGTCAGTCATCACAGCCAATCATTGCAGCTGATGGCCTGGGTATATTCCTCCCATTGATCGGCCTACAGCAACCAAGGCTCAGCTACATGAGAAGGGTGTACTCGGTCCACAAGAAGGGCACACCTTGAGTACCCAGCTTGGGTGATAGGGAAGGCTGTGCCACTGGACCCTACAGGACACATACTACATTAGGCCACACTACCAAGATATGGTGTCATAGCAGCTCTACCCAATACATAGAAACAAACACAGGGAGGCTGCCAAAATGAAAGAACAGATCAAAACACCAGAAAAGGAGCTAAATGAAATGGAGATAAGCAATCTGCCAGATGCAGAGTTCAAAACACTGGTTATAAGGATGCTAAAGGAACTTAATGAGGACCTCAGCAGCATAAAAAAGACCCAGTCAGAAAGGAAGGATACACTAATTGAAATAAAGAACAATTTACAGGGAAGCAACAGTAGAGTGGATGAAGCTGAGAATCAAATCAATGATTTGGAACATAAGGAAGTAAAAAAACAACCACACAGAACAAGAAGAAAAAAGAATCCAAAAAGAATGAAAGAAAGCTCCCCTAATTTGGTGAAGGAAATAGACATGCAAGTCCAGGAAGCAGAGAGAGTCCGAAACAAGATGTATGCAAAGAGGCCCACTCCAAGACACATCCTAAGGAAAATGCCAAAGGTTTTAAAGATAAAGAGAGAATCTTAAAAGCAGCAAGAGAAAAGAAGTTAGTACCTTACAGGGGAGTTCGCATAAGACTGTCATCTGATTTTCAAAAGAAACTTGGCAGGCTAAAAGGGATTCTAAGAAATATTCAAAGTCATGAAAAACAGGGACCTACAGCCAAGATTGCTCTACCCAGCAAAGCTATCATTTAGAATCGAAGGGCAGATAAAGAGCTTCCCAGACAAGAAAAATCTAACGGAGTTCATCATCACCAAACCATTATTATATGAAATGCTAAAGGGACTTATTTAAGAAAAAGATCAAAACTGTGTACAATGGAATGGCAAAAAATATATATCTATCAACAGTTGAATCTAAACAAACTAAGCAAATAAGAACAAAGACAGAATCATGGATACAAGAGAGCATTTTGATGGTTGCCATATGGGAGGTGGATGTGGGGAATGGGTGGGGAGGTGAGGGGGTTAAGAGGTAGAAAGAGATAGTTACAGAATAGCCATGGGGATGTAAAGCACAGCATAGGAAATGGAGTAGCCAAAGAACTTATATGCATGACCCATGCACATGAACAGTGGTGTGGGTGGGGATTGCCTGAGGGAATGGGGGACGCTGGGTAGAGGAAGGCAAAGCGGGGAAATTGGGACAACTGTAGTAGCATGATCAATAAAATATAATTTTTAAAAAATCTATGAATGTTGCTGAAAGTAAAGAAGATCTAAATAAATAGAGAGCGGTAGGAATCATATTGTTGTATCAGAGGACACAATATTGTTAAGATGGTAGTTTTCCCATTGATCTACAGAGTCAATGCAGTTCTTGTCAATATCCCTGAAGAGTTATTTTGTAGAAGTTGACAAGCTAATCATAAAATTTATATGCAAATAAGAAAACAATTTTGAAAAAAGAAAGTTGGAGCACTGATTTCAAAGCTTACTATGAAGTTGCAGTAATGAAAATAGTATGGTATTGGTGTAAGGATAGATATATAAATCAATGGGGAAAAAATAGAGTTCAGAAATAAACCCTTATATTTGTAGTTAATTGATTTTCAACAAAGGGGACAAGGCATTTCTATGGGAAGGAATGGTGTGGGGGGTTTTTTTAATATGCTGCTGGAGCATTTGGATATCCATATGCGAAGAAATGAACTTAGAAGGAAGCATATACCGTGTTCATGGATTGGAAGAATTAACATCATCAAAATGTCCATACTACCCAAAGCAATTTATAGATTCAACGCAATGCCTATTAAAACACCAATGATGTATTTCACAGACATAGAACAAACACTTAAAAAATTTACGTGGAACCATAAATGACCCCGAATAGCTGTAGCAATTTTGAGAAAGAAGAACAAAGTAGGAGGGATCACAATACCTGACATCAAACTATATTACAAGGCCACTGTACTCAAAACAGTCTGGTACTGGCATAAGAACAGACACAAAGATCAATGGAACAGAAGAGAGAGCCCAGAAATAAACCCATGTCCCTATGGTCAATTAATATTCGACAAAGGGGGCAGAAGCATAAAATGGAGTAAAAAATAGCCTCTTCAGCAAATGGTGTTGGGAGAGTTAGACAGCTACATGCAAAAAATTGAAATTCGACCACCAACTTACACCATACACAAAAATAAACTCAAGATGGATAAAAGACTTAAATATAAGGCGCGACACCATAAAAGTCCTAGAGGAGAACATAGGCAGGAAGCTCTCAGATATCCCACACAGCAATATGTTCACCGATATGTCCCCTAGAGCAAAGGACATAAAGGAAAAAATAAACAAATGGGACTTCCATCAAAATAAGAGGCTTCTGCACGGCTAAAGAAAAATCAGCAAAATGAAAAGGGAACCAACCATATGGGAAAATATATTTGCCAAGTATACCTCAGACAGGGGTTTGATCTCCAAAATACATAAAGAACTCATGTGACTCAATGCCAGGAAGACAAACAATCCAATTAGAAAATGGGCAAAGGACTTGAACCGACACTTCTCCAAGGAGGAAATACACAGGGCCCAGAAACATATGAAAGGATGCTCAGCATCACTAGTCATCAGAGAAATGGAAATTAAAACTACAATGAGATACCAGTTCACACTGGTCAGAATGGCCATCATAAACGAATCAACAAACAGGGCTGGCAAGGTTGTTGAGAAAAGGAAACCCTAGTGCACTGTTGGTGGGAATGCAGACTGGTGCAGCCACTGTGGAAAACAGTGTGGAATTTCCTCAAAAAGCTAAAAATGGAACTGCCTTTTGACCCAGCAATTCCACTGATGGGGTTATACCCTAAGAATACTGATACACCAACTCAAAAGAACCTATGCACCCCGATGTTCATAGCAGCACAATTTACAGTAGCCAAGTTCTGGAAGCAACCTAAGTGCCCATCAGTAAATGACTGGATCAAAAAACTGTTGTACATTTACACAGTGGAATACTACACAGCAATAAGGAAGAAAGAGCTACCATACTTCGCGACAGCATAGATTGAATTGGAGATCCTTATGCTAAACAAAATAAGCCAGGAGGTGAAAGACAAATACCATATGATCTCACCTGTAAGTGGCACCTAATCAGCAAAACAAACAAGCATGGAAAATATAACCAGCAACATTGAAAGAAAAAAGAAACCAACAGAAACAGGAGGGAAGGGGGGTGGGGAGGGGTCAGGTCAAAGAACATGTGTGAAGGACACATGGACAAAGCCAAAGTAGGGGAGGATTGAGGGAGGGAGGTGGGATTGGTGGGGCAGGGGAAAGTGGTGGCGGGTTAATAGAGACAAATGTATTTGAACAATAAAAATTAATAAAAAATAAAAAATAAATGAACTTAGAGCCTTACCTTATACCATACACAAAAACTTCCACAAGATGGATCAAAGATCCATTGTAGGCTTAAAACTAAAGCTTTTAAAATACAGGGGTAAATATTTATTACTTTGGAGTCAGAAAGAGTTCTTAGATACAACACAAGGGAATTTGGGGGAATGTCCGAAATGTCCTAAAACTGGATTGAGATGATGGTCATACAACTGTATGAATTTATCAGAAATCATCAAACTGTGTACTTACAGTGGTTGAATTGTACAATTTATAAATGGTAGAACAATAAAGCTTTTAGAAGTGAAAAATGAAAAGTAATATATTTTTAGGTATGTTTTATTCATTATGCTATTAGTTGTCCCATTTCTCCCCTTTATTCCCCTCTGCCCTGTACCTGCCTCTCCCACCAGCATCCCCCCCCTTAGTTCATGTCCATGGGTTGTACATATCAGTTCTTTGGATTCTCCATTTCGTATCCTATTCTTCACCTCCCCCTGTCTATTTGTACCTACCATTTATGCTCCTTATTCCCTGTACCTTTAACTCTGTTCTCTCTCCATCCCCTCCCTGCTGATAACTCTCCATGTGATCTCCATTTCTGTGATTCTGTTCCTATTCTAGTTGTTTGCTTAGTTTGTTTTTGTTTTTAGGTTCAGTTGTTGATAGTTGTGAGTTTGTTGTCATTTATTGTTCATAGTTTTGGTCTTTTTCTTAGATAAGTCCCTTTAACATTTCATAAAATTTTCTTTTTATTTAAGAACATCTACTTTACCTTTTTTTGTATTTTTTAAGGTAAAGCACTGTTAGAAGTTTCTTCCATGTGCTATGGGTTACAGTGTACTGTGGATCCCATAATGTCATTTGTAATCAATCCATTGCTCCCACTACAACCTCAGTTTCCAGTGTCTCCTGGCATTGTCCCTGTGTCCGAACACCTATCCAGAAAACCCAAGCTGCCTGCCCCCTGCAGTGCCTACAAAGCTCACTGAAGGGGTCATCCCAGTAGATTTTTTTTAAAGATTTTATTTACTTATTTTTAGAGCAAGGGGAAGGGAGGGAGAAAGAGAGGGAGAGAAACATCGATGTGTGAGAGATACGCGATCAAGTGCCTCTTACATGTGCCCTGGCTGGGAATAGAACTGGCAACACTTTGGTTCACAGGCCAGCATTCAATCCACTGAGCCACAGCAGCCAGGGCTAATAGTGTGACTGCACCGATTTCCCCTTCTCAATATTTGGCTTTATGGTTAGCTGACACTAAAATGCTAAATATGTTTTTCTCAAGAAATGTTTTATTAACCAATGTGTAGTTGTACCTTGTGGAAAAAGTCCAAATTGTCTTTTTTGTTTAAAAACATTTTGAATTGCATAATTTTATGTATTTTTCAGTAAGAAGGGGTCTCCTGGGGGTATCTTCTCAGAATAAAATGTTTTAGTTTATTCTTCTAGTTCATTTATTCTTTATTCAAATACATATTTGTCATTTCCCAAAGGTCACAGCTTTTTTGCAGTTGTTTTGCCATAATAATTTTTTGTCTTCTGTGGAAAAATATATATAACATAGAATTTACCCTTTAAATCATTTTGAACTGTGTGATTCAGTGGCATTAAGCACATTACTATTGTTGGGCAACCATCACATCTCTAAACTTTTTTTAGCTTCCCCAACTAAAACTATATACCCATTAAACTGCAACTCAGTATTTCCTTATCTCCCAGCCCCTGGAAGCCACCATTCTACTTCCCATCTCAATGAATCTGACTACTGTAGGGACCTCATCGTGTAAGTGGAATCATATCATATTTGTTCTTTTGTGTCTGGCTTATTTCACCTAACATAATGTGCTTAAAGTACATCCATGTTATAACATGTATCAGAATTTCTTTCCTCTTAAAGGCTGAAAAATATTTCATTGTATGTGTATACCACATTTTCTTTATCCATCTATCCAATATCAATGTTTTATGGCAAACAGTTATATAATAGGAAAAAAACAAAGTCTCAAAATAAAGCTGTCTGGTAGTAGGGAATTTAGCCTTAGTTCCATCCCCGGCAATTGCTCTACCTGGGCTCCAAGTTAGCTCCTATGTTATACATCTTTGTAAAAGGAATGTATGATTTTCACTGAAAATATTATTAATTACAGGAGTCCCTCTAGTTCCCTTATTTGTTCAGATGAATTAATTCTTAAAACAGGGATTGGAATTTACTCTAAAATACCAAGAATAATAAATGAGCTTGTTCCCAGTATTAGTATTTCCCATTGAGTGTCATTCTCTCTTATGGACACCACAGTAAACTTTACCAAGAGGCAAAGGAATGTTCAAAAAGCCTTCAAAGTGCAACAAGCACTAATTCTTCTTCATGCTACTCTCAAGCAAAGGAGGGATTTCGACCCCCCACCCCCACCACCAAATAGACTGTCATATGCTCAATTGAAGAACATTCAGTGGGCTTTGCTTGCAACATTCGCAGTCCAGAAACAGCTGCTCCTTCACTTTGTGGCCCTTCAAACATTATCTCATAAAACCACTTCTGCCAGACTATCTTTATTTTGTTCTCTTTTAACTTTTCCACAACAGAAATTCATTTTTGCTACAGCTACTTGTACAAATGCTTGGTGTTTACCTATGCAAAATAAAGGGCATATCTTAAGTCAAGAAATACTATATTGCATCAGTAATTAAATAAAATAGTATATGTCACACCTACTGTAAATGTTTTCTTTTAAAGCAGGAAATTACTAATAGGGTATTCATTTAGTGTAAATATCATTTAACTATTATTGTGTATGCTTCAATATGTACAGCACATTAGGAAATGAGGTTTTAACCCTTTTAAGCCATGTATTTAAGATTTTTTTTAAATGGAAAAGAAATTTATATCATAGTGAAATTTCTCACAGTTGGGCAAACTCTTAGATCTGGTATTTAAAAGTGCCCTATTTCAGAAGCTTTGATTAAAAGGAAAATAAACTCTGTATATATCTACATAGGTTTGTTTTCTCTCATGTTTTCTTTTGCTTGCTCAAGAATAGACATTATGATTTGTTTCTTACAGGACTTGATCTTAGAGTTATTTGCTAACTGAAAAAGTGCCAGAGAACAGTCAAACTAGGTCATCTGAGGCCAGTGTTTGAGTTTCTCAGAAAGAGCTGCAAACTGACCAGAAATCTGCGACAATGGCTTACACTGTTAGTCCACCAAAAAGGCAGTCATTTTAGATTGAACTAGAAAGTCAAGCAAGTCTTAATTTCTTGGATTCAAAAATAAATCCTTATAAGTGCAATGTTCTAATGGTATTGAAACAAAAGCAAGTCTGTACAGACAAATAAAACCTAAGCCAAACAAGGGCCTCCTTAGGGGTACTTTCACTGTCAAGATCTAAAGTGTTTTACAACTCTTTCAGGAAATCTTGAATTGGCCCAGATACACTGATTTTTTCAATTTCCTTTTTGCTGTCAGAAGAAAACTCATAATGGATTGAGTTAAGAGTATCATATTACTAAGCCAGCTGGGCCCACTTTTAGGAAGACTTCAAGTAAGGGTATATACCCCATCATGATTTTCTAAAACTTGATTTAAGATAGCATTTCATTGCTATACTCTTTGGTTAAAGCTTTCCTGGGACATCTAACTCAGGCTTCCAGGAACATTCTTAGTGTCCACCAATTACAATATACAGTACATCAGATATTCATTTCTAATCCAAGTTGCCCAGTATAAACTAGGCCATAGTATTGGTAACAGCCCTGAACCTTTCTCCAGGAAAAATCCAAATTCCCGAGTAGGACTCCTACTACTTTATTATGGTCATTAGATTTGTGGATGTGGTGCCTTTTTTTAAAATGTGGCAAACAAGTTTAGTTTAAGATTTATAAAATTTAGCTATTTGTATGTTTTCTGAACTTTTAGAGAGAAAGTTAACACTCAGTACAAATTGTGAAAAGTAATGTGCAAATGAAATGGAAGTACCCTCAAAATGAATAGAGCACATAAATTCCATCTAGATAGAGAGTCATCTGCATGACTAACCTGAGTGCTGCTTCAGGGTTTTTTTTTTTTAAGTTAAATTGATCTATAGAAATTTTATAGGAGGGGTGAGGAGCAGCAGTGGGGAGAAGGCAACCCCAGCACCCTCTATGTGGCCAGAGGGGTGGGGTGCCAGGACCCTACTGCCCCTGAGCCCTCCTGCCCCAGCACATGGCTCCTCCCCCAGGACGCGGGGCGGTTGGGCTGACACTCTGGGACACAGGGGTTGCAAGGGGCTGGACTGGTGGAATATAAAGTCTATTTTAAAAGTACACAAAGGATATCACAGAGTGCAGGTGGGGCAATTAAGACCTGATGTCCGCAACGTGCCAACATTGGCCGCTATATCAAAACTCTGAACCTGGACTTGAAGAGAGTTTGAATCCCTGTCACGACGCATGCTGAGTGGTGACCCCAGACCTTTGGGGCGGAAGCTGTTGGCCAGCTGGTCATCAGTGTTCCCAGGACTGGTGCAGTTGTTCTGCTGAGGAAGGCGCATTTGGTCTGAGACACAGAAACTGGGGGGCTCACTGCTCCATCAGAATGAACTGTCCCATGACATCACATTCAACCATCTGGGGTCCAAATCCTCCTGCTCTTTATCCTACAGGGGTATCCGACCTTTTGATGCCTCTGGGTCACACTGGAAGAAGAGTTGTCTTGGGCCACACATTAAATACACAAACACTAATGAACAATGATGAGCAAAAAAACAGGTTTTAAGTAAACTTAGGATTTTCTGTTGGACCTCATTCAGAGCCATCTTGGGTCGCATGCGGCTCAGGAGCCAGACACCCCTGACAGGGAAGCGTGTGTGGCTTTTATCTCATTGGCACCTGGGCAGCTTTTTGAGGATATGAAGCTAGCAGACAGACAAAGGTGACCTCTGCATGCCTCCCTGTTGCTAGAATGTTCCTCATGAACTCTCCTCCTGTGCTTGCTCTCTCTCCTCCTGTGCTTGCTCTCCAGTCTACATGAGAGGCCTTTGGACTGCCAGGGAACTGTAGGTTCCCCAGCCACTTCTCGCAGCCAGAGGTCACGGAGAGTGCAGCAGTGGGTGCCAGGGTACAGATGATCATCAGCAGGCCTCTGAGCTCACACCGGTCACCCCAGTTTTCCATAGGCCTCTATTGTCTCATGTCCAGTCCTGTTCAATGACTACATGGTTCTAACAGCTCAGTAAACCTCTTTAAACATGGGAGCCACTGTTCCTCATTTTTAGCCACTGCCCTGCAAAATAACAGGCAGCCTGTGCGTCTTAAATGTTCATGTCCTGACCTATGCCAGTGAATGAGCCCAGACACTTTGATCACTGAGGACAGAGCCCAGTACTGTCCAGGGAAATGCCAAGTAAATGCTTTGGGAAGCTTTCGGAGGGCCTGCCTCCCATGGCAGGATAAGAAGGCCGTGTTCAGCCACGCAGCTTGGCTGCGGGCAGAGGCCTGGTCCTCTTCCAGTACCTTCTCTCGGTGTTTGGGCTCAGGATACAGGGGAGTGTGGCATCTTCTGCCTTTTTCTCTGTTCAGCAAGGGTGCATATGGCTACTGTAGACACAGAAGGAACAGCTGTGTCACATGGGTCTGGGCACTGACCAGTTACCACGTTTACATGCAGTTTTCCTGCAGACTTTCACTGGTTGCCCCAAGTTTTAGAACTCTCCATCACAATTTAGTTGAGATGGCCCTGGAGCAAGGTTTATTTTGCAGCCAAATATAGTTTATACTCTTAACATGCAAGTGAATTTTCTGCACATTCTGCCCCCCTGCCCCCCTGGGTTTTAGCCTTGACTCACTCTTATGCCCAAATACAGACCTGCACTGGCACCACAGCCTCTGTCCGCCTGGTCACATGCTGCGACAAGCAGGCCCAGAGAGTCTGACTGTCCCATGGCTGCCTGATGTGCACCTGAGGCATCTGCTGTCAAATATTCATTCACTCAAGTGCTTCCAGGAAAAACAGTTCACATACTCGATGCTTTAAATTTTCTTTAATTTTTAAGAAGTGCGTTGAACACTCAAAAACAAAAATCAGCTTGTTTTGTATGTGAGAACTGGCTTTTTATTGCTAATAAATCAAGCACTGCTCATGAATTAAAAAATATATTTCATAGACTATATATTTTTAGCAAAAATAATTTTTAGTATTGACACAGTAGCCTTTTTTTATCCCATAAAAGAAAAATGCCCTAGGTGACTTTAAATTCTTTTTGTAAATCATTATACCCCAATGATGCATAATTGTTTTTAGATTTGTAAGCTGGACAGGTTATATAAGTTCCTCCAAAAGTTTTATTTTGTCTCCTTCAATTTTTGAAAACACAATTTTAAGTTTTTTAGTGTGTTTCTTTCACACTTACATTTCCTATCACGCAATCTTTAGACCACTGTTAAATATACTGCTCTTTTCCTAGTTTGGACTATGTCACATTTAATGATGCCAAAGATCTTTGAAAGGGCATTTTCATATTTTTCACCAAGAGAAAAAGTTTATATATAAACTTTAGCAGGAGAAAAATAGAGTTTAGATCTCAGAAGATTTTTCTCTGATCTCTGACTTCTGAAAATCAGTTCCAGCACAGTAGTTGTATATCAGTTCCTTATATTTTAGTATTAAATCTCCTTTTCCTAACATTTTGCCAGGTTTCAAAAGTATTTTTTAAAAATACTGTTGGATATTGATGACTGATCTACTGCGTTTGCTGAAAAGGTGTGACATTGGAACTTTGTTCCTAATCACCAGGTTCTTCAAAGATAATGTAAAGACAGTTCTTAATGAGATAGTCTGTATTTCCAGAGCAAGTCATTTCAATTCCCATTATTGTTGTGCAGTGTAAACTTGTAAACACTGTTATTACATACTTCGCAGCTAAGTATTTGACACTTGAAAACTTTCATTCTTCCACAGCAAAAAGCTTCTTCAGTATCTTTGAAGTAAGTGCTCAGATGGTAGTTGCTAATGAACTTCAGTGTTCCCTGGACCTCTACAAGCTCATTCATTATTTGGTTCTTGTCTGCAGTCTGGTTGCAAAAGCTATAATCTTTCTCAACTAATATACATTGTGGTCCTTAGATTTGGTTTTCTCTATGCTAAAAATTTAGTGGGCATAACCCAGTGACAATAATTTTATACTGTTCCATTTTAAATATGTTGACCTTGCTAAATGCTGCATATAAACTATGAGCAAAACCAAGACTTCTACATGAGGAATAGAAATCAGGCAAAAGTGAGTTATAATTGAGTATGGTAAAAAAATGAATTGATTTAGTGTTTTGAATGAAAATAAAAAGTGACATATTAACTGATTCCTTCATCTGTATGTTTGAAAGTACAATTTCAGAAGAGTTGAATTTAATATTACCACCAACTTTATTCTGCTTTGTTTAAAACAACCCATCTCAAAGATAGTACACAGCTCCTAACGGAACTATGCTTGTACTCCTTAAGACAGACAGATAAAGCATGTCCACGTAGCTTATGTGTGGTCATATCTGACCCAGCAACAGAAACTGGCAGAGAGCCGGCCTGTGTGCAGACACTGTGAAATAGTCTGTTTCCCTTGCAGCTGTTTACATTTCCTCATTTTGCTGGGGTTTTTTTAAATAAAAAGTGCTGAGGTTAGGTAACTATAGTTCCATTAGAAAGAGAAAACAGACTAAGAGATTCATTCTTGTTTTCTCTCTAGGGATAATTTAATTTGTTAACATTCTTCCCTTCCTCCCTCCACCTCAACCTTCTACACCTCAGCTTTACAAATACATTTGGTATCTTCAAATTTCAGGAAAGCAAATAGCAAAAGGATTATATTTTGTCATTTCAATCCACCTTGAATTTAAGCTTTTAGCGCAGTCAGCTACAGCTTTTGGACCTAATCCAGCCAGCCACCTTTCTTGTAAGTAAAGTTTTATTGTAACACAGCCATGCCCGTTCATTTGTGAATTGTCAATGGCCGCCTTCATGTACGTGGCAGAGTTGAGCAGTTGTGACAGAGTTCAAATGGTACCTGAAATATTTACTATCTGGCCAGGAAAGGATTAGGTTTCTAACATTCCTTTAAAAGGGCAAGGCTTGTAGTTGACTGGCTAATATCTTTTAAATCATATTTAGTGTATTTTTTTCCTACAGCCTATAAGTGGCATTTTCTGCAGTTCTTTCCCCAAATATTGCTGAAGGTGTCTCACTGAAGGCATGAGACTTTGTGTATTACTGAATTATAATATAAGCAAAGGAAATCTGGTATGAGAAAAAGGACAGAACATCAGGCAGCCACAGTTTCATCCCTGGTGCTCTGGCTGCAGGACCTTGAGCTTGTCACCTAACCTTACTGAACCTCAGCTTTCTCCTTCAAATGGAAGAGTTAAATCATGTTAATATATAAGATCTCTTCTGCCTTGAACAATTCTATGATGTAAGTCATCCTTGAAATATAGGACAAAGAAAAGAATTCAATGTGGTCAAAATATAATTTCTTAATTTTGTGGGAAATGCTTTAACTACGCAAGCAGGACTGAAGATAAATGATATCTGGTTCCTAAAGAAACAAGCTAAGAAATAAGTATTACCACTGTTTATTTTCGTTACTCTGAATTTTTTTTATATATCTATTTACAGTCCCTATGTACCAGTTCAGATGCTCATTTTTTTAAGAAACGTGTATTAAACATCTACTGTGTACTCAGCCCCATGCTAGGTGCCGTTATGGCATGTCAAAGAATTCAAGAGTCTGGTCATGGAAAAAAAAAGAAAAAAGCACTTAAAGAGTTTATTCTATAATCTTATCCCTCATACAGCCCTTGCCCTCTTGGTGGTTAATGCCCTTGGTGTGGCAGGCATCCAAATCTTGGCTCTGTCCTGGGTTGCTTCTGCCCCCAGGGGTTACTCCACAGCTACTTGCTTCTGGGTCCTCTTGGGCTATGCAGACAGCCCTCTTGGGCAGGATTCCATCAAGATGTCTCCAGCCAGATTACTTTCTGAGACAGGAACTCAACTCGTGGGAAACACACATTCTTGCCCCAGCTTGCAAGTGTCATTGGCCCTACCACTGGCCTCACCCTACCCTCAGGGTCTGCCCCAGGCAGACTCCAACTAGGAAGGAGGCAGAAAGCAGTCTCTTTTCACTTAGGACCCCAAAAACCACCACATGTCAAGCTGCCCCAAGGATTCTCTCTTACACAGGGCTCCTTCCTGGTACACCAAGACAGGCCTTTTAAGTTTCTGCAACTCAGCAAACATTCCTCTGGAGAATGAGATGGTGAGCTCTCTTTACTGGCACCTCCAGTTTCTGTGCATAGTTCTTTTGGAGCATCCACCATCCTTTACTTCCATGGGGGAGGGGGCAACTCCTCTCCTTTCTTCCCCATCAAGAAGAAGGGAAAATCAAATACTTCATCTCCTTATCCTGCAACTCCTACAGACTCCAGGCTTCTGCCTCTATAGGCAGAATGGGATGCTGGGGTAAGTGTGGAAGGACCATTCTGGGCACGTTTTAGCAAGCCCTAGAGGAATGGTGTGGCAGTTTTCTAGCCCACTTGGTGCCACTTAATTCCTATTGGCCTTCACTTTTGACTTTAGCTGAAAATCCAAAAATAGGCAAAGTCACAAATCACATTTTTCTGTATATTCTTTATACTTGATGGACTTGGGAAGGAAATAAAACATGGTCAGAAAAAGAAACTGTAGCTTTCCTTTGTTCTCAAAACCCAACCGCCTGTCACTTGCCCTCAAACCTTGACACAACTTTACCTGAATTTGAACTTTGAGTTCTGGATTTCATCTGGTTGGTAGCATACAATATAAACATGGCCCATAAGAATGAGAAGGTAAAAAACTGCGTATTTCTCACTACTGTTTTAAACACTTGAATGTTACATTGTATTCAAAATGTCCTCCATTCATGACTTTTTATTTACTTTGCCATGTTTCTGGAGTGCTTTATATTTGTTATGGGTATCCCTAAAATATTTTGAGTCCCTAAGGCAAGAATACAGTAATAGAAATTGAGGGGGGGAAGTAAAGGTTGGCATGTCATGCGTTTACATCCAGATAGTCACCAACTTGGGGCTGTTCACTGAAATCCTTTCCAGGTGATATTGCTGGAGACCAGATTACTCTCAGGTCCTTAAAGGGATTAAGCTGTCATACATTCCTGGGCCATTCTCTTTGAAATTTGTGAGTTCTTTGAGGATAAGAATTTTCATCTTTTTAATCTTTGTAACCCTAGTAAACAGAACCCCACTGCCTACTTCATAGTAGAACCTTAATAAATAATTGGATGGATGGGTGGATGGGTGAACGGACGGATGGACAAATGGTCACTTCTTCCCACTGATTGTGTTGTGAGCTCCTTCTCTGCCCCTTCTTGCCTAGGTTCTTAGTTGCCTTTTTTGTTCATGAGCAGGCAGTTGAGATTTACCATCTGTTCTTATCCGCATGGACATTGTCCACTCTGTCCAGTGCCTGACTTGAGAGCTCCAGTCCTGTGTTCTCTAAGGAGCTAGAGGAGCAGAGCCCAGTGCCCCTGCCTCAGACAGAAGGCCTTTTCTAAAAATTCCTTCGTACTGTATCTGCCTTTGATATTAAGCATCCCACATCCCCCTCATCCCACCACTAGTTCAACTGAACTTTGGCTGGATTAGATCAGGCCACACCAAAGGAGCAGAGGAGAAATTGGTCTGAGCACTTTCCTTGGAACAGGACCTTCAAAAGCAGCAGAAATGGTGGGGGGGGGGGGCATCTGTAATAATGTCAACAATAAAAAATATATATTGAAACTCCAGGCATCTGTAACCTGTGAAGTTGTTACACGGCTAGAATGGTGGTTCTCACTTTACTGCTCCATGCCTCTTTTCTGTAAAGTGGAGAAAAGAGAGGTATAACCTTATAAGGTTATTTGCTGTTACATGAGGAATGTATATTAAGAACTTTACTAACATCTAATAAGTGCTCAATAAGACTAGCAGTTGTCATTGCTATTATTAGTACTGTTACTCTAACTCTCAGAATTTAACGCTGGGCATTAAGAGTTACAAATACCTAAGGAATTTATTAAAGCACGGACTTCTAGACCCTTTTCAAATTCTTATTCAGTAGGTCTGGAGTGAGGCCCAGAAATCTGCATGTTTAATAACCACTCCAGCTGATTACGCTATGAGTCCTCAAGAAAACACTGACATAAAACCTAGGGAACTGTACTTGGCATAGCAAGAGCAAGCCAAAAATAAAATGTCTCCAGTGACAGAGTAAGAGCAATTCTTGGAGCTGTGGAATTTTTGTTGCTTTGTGACTGAAAACAAATGTGCATTTATTAAATGTGTAAATAGAAACTAATACTAATCATATTTGAAAAATTTGAACGTAGGGCTAGTAATAGCCCTTGGTCAAGAAGACAAAACTTCTCTTGGTGCAATTAGGCATTATACAGCGATAGTGCCGTCAACCTGTAAAGCCTCTTAAGTTTTTTCTTTTTCCAAACAGTAGCATTCAGGAGTTTTTTAAATCTTTTTATTATTCATGTACCTTTTAATTTTATTTGATTATCAGCATTATGACATGTCAGGTAATGACTGTCAATTTTTTAGGTGTTATATATTTGAAATTTTTTTTTAACTTAGAGACCCTTACTTTGTTGGAGCGGGGGCATTGACCTCTCTGCTACCGTGGTTGTGCTTGGGAGAGGAGTTAAAAAGGGACAAAACCAACCCCCCCTCAAAATTGCCACGTATTTTAGAGAAGCTAGGAAATAGGAATGGCAGAATAGCCAAGATCATTTTTAACTTGTCACTTTTCAAAGCAAACTGTTGAATGAGACAGTTCAACTGAGGTACAAATTAACATTTCAATTGCCTGTCTGCACTTTAGAGATTTTTCTCTAATGAAGTAATTTTCTTAAGAAACTTAAATTTTTAGATCATTTAAATTCGTGGGGTTTCTTAAGTATATTTAGATTCTTCCCATGTCTTCTCACATTCTGTGAATTTCAAATTGAAAAGGGAAAAAGTTTATGTCCTTGATTTCCTGTGTAAGGGTGCCAGCACTGATACTGTTAATGAACATCCCTAGTAAAATAAGCACAAACCTTTTGTGAGAACATTCCTTCCTAGAAGGAGTTGGGTTTGCCCTTTCCCAAGATGTAGATTTGTGTGAAAATTCCTTCAGTTGTATCTTGGCCAGAAAGCATTCTTTCAAGCTACTCTGTATTCATCTTACTGAATGCTGCTCCTATCAGAGGAAAAAGTACTGTGATTACTGAAATATTGGATTTAAAATGACAAGGCAATTGCCAAATTGACAGAATTTTGGACCATCTCTTTAAAGATGATTTTTCAAAAAGATATTCGTACGGCTCATATTCCATCAAGTTTCCTTGAATGAACAAGAGATGGTTAACAAGAAGATCTCACTGAAATCATCAACCTGCCTTTTTAAGAGGAAAATATTGTTTAGTAAAATAATAAATATGAAGCTCTGATTTTTAGCAAAGAATGATAAATGTTGATTGGATTTTCTTCCTTGCTTTTAGCTGTATGACAAAATTAACACAAAGTCCTCGCCACAAATCAGGAATCCTCCAAGTGACGCAGTACAGAGAGCCAAAGAGGTAAGTGACATATTTTGTGAACACATCTGGGTTCATAATTGCTACCTTTGTCGAAAACATTTCTACTGCACAGGAAGAGGCAGTTTCCTTGGAGTCACAATTGGACCATTATATTCAGATTTGGTATTTCTAAGTTTATCATTTAGCATTTGTATACAGAAAAGAAAATAAATCTCAGAGCAACATTGCCTAGATTACTAATTCTGGTTCTGCTATATAAATGTAAACATGTTAACATATCAATTTTGTTTCTCTTTTTTAAAAAATAGAAGTTATTTTACTGCACTTGGTGAAAGCAGACATGCTCTGAAAATTTGAGTTGCTTTTGTAAGGTGGTAATGTTTGAAAGTTAATTAAATATCTGCAGCATCTAAGTTCAGAGATAAGTCATTTCAGTAAATTGTCGGTTGATGTGCTTCTGTCACAGACTTTTTAAAAATTTTTTAATATAGAAACATGATATTGCAGAAAGCTTAGAAAATAAATGAAAATGAAAATTACTGTGTTAGGGTGATGGGATTGTAGATGAATTTTTATTTTCAAAACATTCCAGTCACTATCTATTTGCATAAAAATTTTTACATAGTTACAATCAAAATTTATCTTTTTTTAACCTAACATTATATAATGAGCATTTTTCCATGTTTCCACTTGGTCTTTATAAATGTAAGTTCTAATGGCTGCGTAATTTTTCTTTGTTATTACTAAATTATAATGTATTAGCCATTCCTCCATTGTTAGATACCTAGTGGGGTTTTTTTCACTTTCTCATGTTATAAAAGTCTATGCAAATAAACATTTCTCTTTGAAAAAGTTTGTTTCTTATAAAGTGCGGTTACTAAATGATAGGATGTGAAAGACAGCTCTGACCAGTGTGGCTCAGTTGGTTGGGTGTCATTCCACAAAGCGAAAGATTGCTGGATTCCAGTCAGGGCACATGCCTGGGTTGCGGCTCCATCCCTGGAGGCAACCAATTGCTGTTTCTCTCCCTCTCGTTCTTCCCCCCTTCCCCTCTCTCTAAATATAAATAAATGAAATCTTTTTAAAAAAAATATGAAAGGCATAATTTCTTCCCTGCCAGATTTTAAAAACAAGACCTGTACTGTAAAATATTGTGTATTCATTGAGAAACAAGACCTAGGACACGGGGCTGTGAGGCCTGCCCACATCTGGTCAGGGCACCAGCCAGGAGAGGTCCTCTCTAACTTAGGAGACCACACTTCTGTGTTTAAGATTATAGATTGTGAGAGTAGCAGGGAACCAAAGAGAGTGCATTTAGATAAGAAAAAA
This sequence comes from Pteronotus mesoamericanus, assembly GCF_021234165.1. NCBI lineage: Eukaryota > Metazoa > Chordata > Mammalia > Chiroptera > Mormoopidae > Pteronotus > Pteronotus mesoamericanus. The sequence goes on from NW_026555072.1 coordinate 9,014,256, forward strand.
ACCCTGTAGTGTCTGTTTGTCCAGTTGTTCCCTGAATTGGTTGAGTAGCACTTAGGTATGCTGCTGAAATCTAAGCCTTAGGCTAAGTGACCTCACAACATTCCTTCCTGCCATAGTATTAAGATTCCCAAGGGGAGAGGAGAGGTTCCTACTGGATGGATGAGTTTTGTGCCCCTCACATCCAGTCCTGCTGGAGCAATCCTTGATTGGTTCAACTTTTGGAATTGAATGCAATTTGTATAACTGCTCTGTAAGTCCACCTATCTACAGTTAGGAATCATAGCAGTATGTTTACTCTGAAAGACAACAGAAGCTTTTCCCCACGGCTCATGTCACATCAGATTTTAAATAGGTAAAATCCATCTTGGTGGTAAGGGGTGGTTTTGTGAAAAACAATTTCATCTGAAAACAATCGTTTTTACCTGTACAGAGAAAATGTTAACAACTAACTAGTGAAGAAAATTTCAGTGGAAAGAGAAACGTTTGCGTTTTTTTTATTATTATAATTCTCTTGGATGCCCTGGCAATTAATCCTAGGAAACATTGGCCGAACAGTGGTTCTGTCTATGTGAGAAGATGAGTGTGGAGAATAACATTGATTCTGCCAGGCTGCAAAGAAAATTACTTGTGTTTTTCTTCTTTAATTTGTTTTTATTTGAACCTATGTCATTTTAATTGTTTTAAAAAGGAATTGACAGTTTTGTTAATGTAAAGTAAAATTGTTACTAGCTTTTATTACAGATTCCTTTTGATGGTGAGTTTGGAAAAAAGTTTGCAGAGATAATTTACCATTAAGTTAATTAAGTTACACTAGTAATAAATATGTTGTGGACTTAATTGTTTTTTATTTTTCAATAACCTTTTGGGTTATAGTTGGATAATGTAGGCAAGGACTATTATAGCAATTTTTAAATTTTTATTACCATCAATATAGTTCTTCTATATATTAATAACCTTTGAATAAAATATTAGATTTTTTCCAAAATAATTGTTCTTTTGCCATAAAAATCCATGCATAATTTTTTTTAATTTAAAAGAATTCTATACTTTTAAAATTTTGCAACCTGTCTACACTATTAAATATCTTGCTTATTTTTTTCATTTTTTAGGTATTGGAAGAAATTTCATGTTACCCTGAGAATAATGATGCAAAGGAACTAAAGCGTATTTTAACACAACCTCATTTCATGGTAAGTAACAATTAAAGTTCCACAGAACTAATAAAACCTTACTTTCAAAAGAACTTTTTATTTTTCATTAAAGCATAGTTGGCATTCAATATTACATTAGTTTCAGATATACATCATAATGATTCAATGTTTATATACCTTACAGTGTGATCACAACATTAAGTCTAGTACCCATGTGTCACTGCAAAGTTATTACGATATTATTGACATATTCCCTGTGCTATACACTACACCCCCGTGGCTGATTTATTTTATTACTAGAAGTTTGTACCTCTTATTCCCCTTCTTACCTTTTAAAAAAGAAGTTTTTAATAATCCTCATAAAACAGCCATCTTCATCCAATACATTTTTATCCACATAATATCAGACTATTAAAATTATAATACAAAGTAATACCAAATACATTAAGATTCTTTTGTTTATTTTGCGTCACAGTTGTAAAGATGCTGTTTTTGAGGCGGTTCTTCAAAGACCATGCAATCATCAGACAAGGAATTTGCTTCCTGACAGGGCACTTCTTAAGTCACTAGAACTGTTTATGTTACTTAAACCACAGAGAGCTCAAATTGAAAACAGTTTTCACTAGTAAAGAATTCTATGAACATAGGTGATATATTAGAAGAATTACATCTCTTTACAATGCAGAACTCTTACACTTTTCTTCATTCATTTCTACTATTTAAATAAGATAGTGCCTGTATTTAGCCAATTATTACAAAGCTAAATGGTTAAACAGAACTCAAAATAGATGAGATACCTTTCTGTAGAAGAAGGTTCATAAGTTGTCTGCCTAACTGCAATTCAAAAGCACGATTACAGATGGAAATTTATGTTAAATAGAGCATTTTTAAAGCATTAGACACATCAATATATATGGAATATATGTGGAAAGTGGAAAATCCAAGTAACGGCCCTTTGGGAGAAATCTGACTTAAAAGCTACGTTCTTATTACTACTATGAGGTGAAATTTTAAAAATAACAGTAACAGTATGATAAGTGTATCAGGTCAGTGGCTGTGAGTTTTAACACACATTGTACTGCGTGATACAGTATGTTAAAACATTTACCTAGTCATTGAAGGAGAATTTTTCCTCAAAGTGACCACCTAGGAAGAAACAATAACCGTATTTATCCTAACTCTCCCACCCAAATATGAAAGGCTAAAATCAAGTATAATCCTTGAGAATATTTGACTTGCTTCTATATGGTAGCAGCACCCTCCACTGAATTACAGGAAACCAGGTTCTGTCTGCACCTGTTTGTATTCACCTGTGGAACATTCTAATACACGCTGGCCTGCTGAGGGAGGTCCCATCCCCAGTCAGTGGGCACATCTCACCTCAGCTTGGTTGTTCTCATTGAATTTATTTATTTTTTTAAAGATTTTATTTATTTGTTTTTAGGGAGAGGGGAAGGGAGGGAGAAAGAAAGAGAGAAACATCAATCGGTTGCCTCCCGCACACCCCCAACTGGTGCTCTGGCCCACAACCCAGGTGTGTGCCCTGATCGGGAATCAAACCGGTGACTTTTTGGTTTGCAGGCCGGTGCTCAACCCACTGAGCCACACAAGTCAGGGCTGAATTTATGATGGCATTTAACCGTTGTTATCTGTTACACAGACTAAGAAAATGAAGAAACTCCATGCTTTAATAGTCTCCTCAAGTTTGAGAAATCACAAATGTCAGGACTTAATTACCCTTACTTAATATTATTTTGTTCCCTGATTGTTTTATATATGTAAACCATATTTCCCCAGATTATAACTAATTCTCCTTTAGCCATCATGTCTTATATAATGTAAAAGTGTTAAAGCTGTGGGTTCAGGTGGATCTGGGATTGAACTCCAGCCTTACCACCCTTAACTCTGTGAACTCTGACTCTCTGAGCCAACCTTATGAAGTTGGTATAAGAATTAAGTAGATGATATATCACCATGCTTAACACAGTGCCTGATACATGCTCAATGCCTAATAAACGTTAGCTAATGAACAATATTAGTTACTCCATAGTGTCTTATCATAGTGCCTTACATAGTATGTTCTCAGTAAAACACTGAATAGGTTAGGAACGTGCCCATTTGCAGATAGGTTAGCCTCACCTCGATTGTTCTGTGTAATGAGTTTTCCATAGATATCAACCTGAACATTTTTGATAGACATGTCATTCTATAAACTGCTAAATAACTTCAGCTCAATTCAGAGAATGATATATGACCATTTGAAACCAGTCAATCTTTCAGATTTGATGTTAGCTAAATAAAGAAATTAACATATACCCAAATAAGAGCCTTTTTAAGACTAAGGTTTTTTTCAAAATCATTAATGCTCAGATACCCCCATGTCTCACAACTTACTTACCTTCAAAGCCTTGATTATTTTACTTTTCTAAAGTCAACGAGAAGTTAATATGTGCATTGCTATTGGTACACATTTTCAGAAATAATAAATCTTATAATTTCTGAATACCTAGCCACATGGTTAAAAGACATTTTCATTCATTCATCAAATATGTAATTGCCTACTATGTGCCAGGCACCATGCTAGGCACTAGGATAGCAGTGAATAGGAAAAATGAGGTCCCTGCTCTCATGGAACTTCCATTCCAGTGGGAATGGTTGTGAGAGTAGATAAGTGAGCCAGAGACAGATAGTAAGCAAGTAAACTAAGAACATAATTTCATATAATGACACTAACTATGAAAAAAAGAAAGGATAATAGGACAGAGATGATAATAAAGTGTGAGCTACTTTATATAATCAGGGGAAAACCCTTCTAAGGAGTTAACACAAGCTAAGAGTTGTTGTGTGAAAGAACCTGCCTTCTGAACGTGCAAGCCTGAGAAAGAACAAATGCAAAGGCCCGGAGGCAGGAAAGAGCTTTGTAGGGTCAAAGAACAGAAGAAAGGCAATTGTGGCTGGGACATAGTAAAAAAGGGGGCAAGTGGTATAAGAAGAGCTAGAAGATAGGTCCTTCCAGGCCATGGTAAGGAGTCTAGATTTTCTCCTGATTGCTATAGGATGGCACTGAGTGATTGCAAGCAGGAAAATATTATCAGACCTGTGCTTTAGATATTGGTGGGGCTGATGTGTAGAGAATGGACTGACTATAGGGGGTAAGAGTTCAAAGAAGGCCAATTTGGAGGCTGTTGTGAGAGGTTGAGAAGGATGGGGCTGGTGGACAATGGACAGATTGAGATTCTATATCGGAGGTGGCTGACTATGACTTGCTGATGGATGGGATGTGAGGTGGTGTGATTAACCTCTTTTACAGTTCACAGAGGAAATTGTGCCCTTGAAAAGTAAAGGGGCTTGCTTGAAGTCACCCACGTAGTAAGTGGCCTTCTTGCGGTTCAAAATATAGACTTTCCTGGCTCCAAAACCCATGCTCTTAAAAGTGGGCTGACATTTTGATGGTTGCCAGATAGAAGGGGGTTTGGTGGGACAGGTGGAAATGGTGAAGGGATTAAGAAGTACAAATTAGTTGTTACAGAATAGTATGGGGATGTAAAGTACAACATAGGGAATATAGTCAAATTACATTCTATTAACTACTTATGGTGTCATATGGGTACTAGATTTATAGGGATGATCGCTTAGTAAGTTATGTAATGTGTACACCTGAAACTGATATAATAATATATGTCAACTGTAATTGAAAAATTTTAAAAATGATTTTTAAAAATTACAGAAACTTTCTTATAAGCATTTTAAAATCATCATTTCAAAATCTTAATATGTTTAAAGAAATATTAACAGCTAAAGGGAAGTACTTTAATGCTTATAATATGTTGTCGTTATGCCAAGGATTGGGAGCTATTCTTAGCGTATTTATAATTTCACACTTATTCATTCAATTATTTGCCTTTTCCTTTGCTTTCTGATCATTGAAACATGAGGATTTCACATTGAATTACCTGAGGCTTACCAATGCAGACACTTGTAAATATTTACAGTAATTAAAGGAAGAGTAAATAAGTGTAGATTTAAATGATTATTTAAAATCTGTACTCTAAAGGTCACAATAAAAAAATATTATCACACTAATCCCTTTTTCAGTTATTCCATTTGAAAGACTGATTTTTAAAAAAGAAGAGATCTTTTGCTTTTTGCAATTGTAAAATATAAAACAGTAAAGATAAAGACAAATATTAATAGAAGTTAATACTTTAATTTTTGTCTTTAAGATATCAGATCTAGAACAGAAGACTTTAAAAGCAAATTTGTATCATACTTTCCCAAAAAACAAAATTGGTAAAATCATCTTAGGTTGTCATGAAAGTTTCATTAAGTGGTAAATTTTATGATTTGTAATTAAGAAGCCAGAGAAGACCTGGCCAGATGGCTCAGTTGGTTGGAGCATCATCCAGTACAACAGAAGGTTGTGGATTTGATCCCTGGTTGGGGTGCTTGCCAGAGGCAGCTGATTGATGTTTCTCCCTCACATTGATGTCTCTCTCTTTCTCTCTCCCTTTCTCTCTTTCTCCTTCACTCCCTCCTTCCCTCCCTCTCTGTTTAAAATCAATAAACATATCCTTGGGTGAGGACTAAAAAAAAACAGTCAGAGGAACCACTTTTTGAACCTGAAATTAATATTATTTTCTATTCATTTAAAAGCAGTCAGATCTTTTTTTTTACTCCATCTGAAGCTGTTAGTTGTCTTGTCCATATCCTTATTATAGTATAAAAAGTGAAAGTGTTTCTTTCCTATAACGTGATTCTTATGTAATTAAAAATAACCATTATTTCAGTTTAGTAACAATTGTTCAGTCATTGCTCATTACATATTTGAAGAAAAATATTCAAACTTTGATTTTCCTGCCCTGGCCAGGTGGCTTAGTTGGTTGGAGCATTGTCCCATAACCAGAAGGTTGTGGGTTCGATTCCTAGTCAGGGCACATACATAGGTTGCTGGTTCGATCCCCAGTCAGGGCACGTACGGGAAGCAGCCCAGTAATGTTTCTCTCTTACATCAATGTTTCTCTCTCCTGCCCTTCCTCTTGATCTAAAATCAATAAAAGCATGTCCTTGGGTGAGAATTTAAAAAACAAAAACTGTGACTTTTTTTCTTTTTGATTTGGCATACTCTTTTAATGGCTTTTTTAAAACAACCTGTTGCCCTGGCCAGCATGGCTCAGTTGGTTGGGCATCACACTGCGAACCAAAAGGTGCTGGTTCAGTTCCCAGTCAGGGCACATGCCAGGGTTGTGAGCTCAAAAAATTTTTTTAAAAGTAAAAACAATCTATTAAGTGGCCCATTTTTTTCTGTTTGCAGATACATTGGAGCTTCGTGTTCAGTTTTATTTTGTGGTAGCAGTCTTTAACAGTGGCAAATTGTGGTTAATATCAAATATGTCCTCATATGGTGATATATTTGAGCATTTTTCTTTTAAAGTTCAATTTGGGTAGTGTTCAAGTGTTTGCTTATATATTTAAAAGGATAAATAGAAATCATTTGCAAAGAGCAGTGTAAGCACTTTCTCCAACCCATGTAACCTGCATTATAACCTAATGAAAGCCTGGTTCTCTGTTTACCTGGCTATATACAAGGGTCATATCCTCCAGTCAACAAAGCATGTTATTAAAAATTCACTAATTATGGCCCTGGCTGATGTGGCTCAGCTGGCTGAAGCATTGTCCTATAAACCAAAAGGTCCCGGGTTTGATTCCCGGTCAGAGCACATTACCTAGGTTGTGGGTTCAGTCCTGGTTAGGGCACGTATGAGAGGCAACCAATCGATGTTTTTCTCCTTCTCTCTCTCCCTCCCTTCCCTTCTCTATAAAAATCAATAAGCATGTCCTCGGGTGAGGATAAAAAAATAAAATAAAATAAAATTCACTAACTATGGAACACATCTATAACTGATACAATTAACATAATTTAAGCAGATGAAGTATTTCAGTTTGTCTATTATTGACTTTTGCTTTCTGTGCTAAGTCTTAGTCTCTTAAGTGGCCACAATTAAACCAGAAAAATGAACATTTACCCACATAGCACAACCTCCACACTTGGGCTCAGGGTACCAATGCAGGGGGTAGTCAGGCAGTGGTCAGAAAGCCAAGATCCCCAGGGCCGCTGTGGAGTCCCTCGCCCAGACCCCAGTTTCAAGCAGCCCTCTGAAATCTTAGAAATATTTGCCGTTTCCATTAGAAACCCAAATGCATGTATTGCTCCAAGCACATGCTCTATTGATAACAAATCAATACCATCTTCTTTATAATTTCACTGCATTGTTACTTTATTTTTGCCTCATATACATGCCTTAAAATTAAAATAACCAAGCCATAACTTTGATAAGCCTTTTAATTAAATAACTTAATTCGAGATGCTAAGGGTTATACTTTCAAAGCAATTTTAATTGCATTTCATTATCACAAGACATTTCATTATAACACAGATCACAGATTAATACTGAACTGTATTTATAGTTAGCACACAAGAAAATATAATCTGTGTAAAGCTCCAAACATACCAATAGTCAGCTGTAAAATTCTCTTTGAACTAGAAATGTTCAAATATTCATGCTTATTAAAAACTTTTGTGATGGCACCAAAAGCGCAGTATGTAGAAGGATATTCATTTTTAAGGAAACAAGAGATATTTGTTGATCCAGTTCCACCAAGATGACTTATGCAGATATCAACACAAAGAAATGACTTTTTCTTGGTTAACAAGCTTTGCAAAAGGAAGTCATAATGATAATTGTCAGCTTATGTTTCATTTAGTCTGGTGCTCCAAAATATAGAAATGAATAAAAATATCAGGTAGGCTTAGATTTTGAGGTCTGTATCATATGTGATATTTAGGAAAAAAGTTTTTCAGGTACACATGTATTTTTTTTATTTCTTTTACTAAGTAATATGTTATAAATTCTTTATCCTTTGGGTTATATAACAGTTACTGTTAATACCATCAATGAAAGATACTTGCTCAGTACAGCAATTATTGCACTGTTTATTTTTTCATTTGTTTCCATTTTAAGCCCCAGCACAAATTTACAGATGATTCTTTCTGCTAAATTATTTGAAATTGCATTATATCAGCCTTTATTTGAACAAGTTCGTTGGTACTTTCTTATAGCAACAGACAACACCTCTAACCCAGGTAATCAACAAACACATGCATTCATTTATTTACTCATTCATTCATTTGTTCATATTTTAATCTGTCATGATTATTTGTCATAAAGAAACCAGGGTATAGTTTTACCTTGGTATAATGGGCTTTGAGTTCTCTGTAGATCAGATATACCTTTAAGAGTCAAAGAATAATTTTATGTATGTTTATAGAATAGATTTCTCCTGGAATAGTGCTATTATTAATATTGTACTTTCTTCATAAAATACCAGGCCTTACTTCAGACTCATGACGTAGTGGCACATGAAGTTTACAGTGATGAAGCATTGAGGGTCACACCTCCTCCCACCTCTCCCTACTTAAATGGTGATTCTCCAGAGAGCGCCAACGGAGACATGGATATGGAGAACGTGACCAGAGTCCGGCTGGTACAATTCCAAAAAAACACAGATGAACCAATGGTAAGTAGGAAAACAAAGTTTTCTATACTCTCATAAATGCCAGCATGAGTTAGAGCAGCTAACTTCAACCTATACTACTAGTAAATGGGGAGAGAAGGAGGGCATGAATAGTTTTAAAGAAATCAATTTCCAGATCCTCATTTCACCACAGGCACCCCCTACTGTTGTGCAGAATTGTGATAACATCATGCTTAAGGCATGTTGGTTCTCCTTCCCGCATCTTCTTTCAGAATTGCTCTTCAGCCCTGACTGGTGTGTCTCAGTTGGTTGGGCATTTTCCCACAAAGCTAAAGGCCACTGGTTCGACTCCCAGTCAGGGCATATGCCTGGGTTGCGGGTTCAGTCCCAGGTCAGGGTGTGTACAAGACACAACAAATCGATGTTTTTCTCTCACATCCATCTTTCTCTTTCTTTCTTTCTCCCTCCCTTTCTCTCTGTCTAAAAATAAATAAAAATAAAAATCTTAAAAAAGAAATTGCTCTTCAGCTTTACAAAAAAAAAATGTATCTATATATGTATATCTGGTACATTACTCCAGAGTGTGAAAACTTCTGGGACAGCAAAAAAAGGGGGGACATTGTGACATATTGGCACTAGTGTTGAAAAAGTGAGCCGGGTAGTTCAGTTAGTTGGAGTGTCATCCTGATAGGCCAAGGTTGCAGATTCAGTTCCTGGTCAGGGCACATACAAGAATCAACCAATGAATGCATAAATAAGTGGAACAACAAATCAATGTTTCTCTCTCTCCCTTCCTCTAGCACTCTAAAATCAATAAATAAAAAAATTTTAATATTCATGCTTTTAAAAAAAGAAAAGGAAAAGTGAATGCCTAATGGCATTGTTAAAATCATCCTTTTATAAGTCCCATGGTTTCCAGATCTTCTACCTTAAACAAATTTAAAAGAAGACTAATTTGGAAGACAAAGAATTGAGTAATATTGCTAAAATAATATGGGCCATGTAGTTACTCGCTTCCAGGGAATTCCATCCATGAAAGGAATTCTATTCACATCTACTTACTTAATATGAATTAATTTTCTCAGTGCTTAGGAATAGCATTGAAATAGAATTGATGCCAACACTTACATCATTCTCATAGAATTGGAAGATCAAAAAAGGCTCCTCGATGTTAACTGAAAAGCGGGGCCCAGGGTGGGTAGGGCAGGGCAGAGACCATCCAGGCAAACCAAGGAGAATGTGCAGAAACCAGGAAGTAAAAAGGCTCTTAGCATAGCTTCAGAATGGGAAGAAGGAACCACAACTGGACTGGAGAAAACAAGGTGAGTGGCAGGAGTGGGACCACACAAGTGTTGAAAGACATGTTAAGATTTTATCCTTTATCTTAAAAACATCAGGAAGCTATTGAAAAGTTTTAAGCAAGGAGACAAGAGCAGATTTTTATTTGAGAAATCACTCGAGAATGGATCAGAGGGGAACAAGAGTGGGTACAGGGAGAGATGATGGAACTGTGAACTAGAGAGCTGGATATCAAGTGGAAAGAAGTAAAAAGATTTAACAAAAGAGTAAAATCAACAGACCTCGATAATGGATTGACAACGGAGATGAAGGAGAAGCAAATTTTTTACACGAATTTATTTATTTGTTTATTTATTTTTTTTTTTTTAGAGAGGGGAAGGGAGGGAGAGAGGGAAACATCAATGGGTGGTTGCATCTCGCACACCTCTTTCTGGGGACCTGACCTGCAACCCAGACTACACTAGGAATCGAACCGGCGACCCTTCAGTTCTCAGGCCAGCACTCAATCCACTGAGCCACACCAGCTAGCGCAGAAGCACGTATTAAGGATGACCCTAAACTTAGGGTTTTCACAATTGGATAGACAATGATGCTACCTACTGAGATGGAATACTGGGAAAGTTCCAAGTTTGGAGGAGGAATCATAACGGCTGGGAAAAATTCAAATTTAATGCTTTCATATCTTTTTCTCAGAGCATAGAAAAGGGATATTGCGATATATAAAGAAAAACAAATTACCTACTTAAGAAAGTTACCCAGTTGCTCTCCAAATTAAAGGAAGAGTTACAGAGCAATGATTCTATGGCTGCGATTTCCAGAGAGCCCTCAACTGTAGACATTTCATGTTGTAATTCTCATTTACTGTTCTTCACCAGTTGTACTGTATTATCCCAGCACTTACGGCAGGCAGGGGACATGCAAATCACCTCACCCCTTCTGGTGCTCCAAGCAATACTTTGGCTTAAGCGCATGGGCAGTAGCAGCTTTTGGGGACCCTGGGCAAATCATTTCATGTCAGTAGGCCTCAGTTTGTTCGTATTTTGTTTAGCAAGTATTGCCAACAGCATGCTTGACTAAATGATCCCCAAGGTCCCACCCAACCCTGAAAGTCTAATATTCCATTCATTTTGTATATTCATTCATTCATTTTGCATATGTTTGTTAAGTGCCTGCTATATGCAGATAACTGTATTAGATGCCACTGACATAGTGGCAGATAAAACATGGGCCCTTTCCAGAGATCACTTACCACAAGGTTGCCTACATTTAAAAGCAGATATGCAGTTTAACACAGTTTGTTTAACAAGAATAGTTGTGACTGAGCTATATGGGAGAGAAGGTGTTGTCAGACAAGCAGGAAGAAGGGGTGATGAGCCAAGCCAAGCAGACAGGAAGATGAAATTAACCACAAGAAAGTGGCCCAGAAGTGTCTTGTGATCATCATGTTCTAAAGCAGCCCAGTGACAGTTGTTTGGTCTTTTATATGAAAGCTGACTACATAGAAACATAGACTGAGTAAAAGTATAAAACTGCATCCCTCAGTTACTTTTTTCAGAAAGTATAAAATGGCCTTGAATCTCCCCTAAAAGTCTTCTTAGAAAAGCCCTACTCTCTTCTGCCTTCTATGATCCTAGAGAAGGTGCGTGTATTTCTTCTTTTGTTGACTGGTTGCCATAAAAATGGGAATTATTTTATGGAAAATGTGTGTCTTCAATAATATAGTTCTCTATTACATTTAATATAGCTTCATTTCCTTGCTTAGTTATCTTGTGCAAAGCATTTTATTATTATGCAAGATATACCCATATGATCTCTTTGCTTTTTGGAACTTCTGCAATGTGTCCAACTATGCTAGGTTTACCTCTCAAGGATGATACACTCCCATCACACCCTTTGTAACATTGCACTTTCAATTCTTTATTGATTGGGACTCCCTTAGTTGCAAGTGATAAAGACCAAACTTGAACTAGCTTAGACAACAGAGGAAAGACTTATATAAAAAAGGGAAGGCCAGGAATTTACCCCAAGCTGGGAAAAGTTCAGGAGTAGGCACCCAACCCAATCTGGGCCAATTCTTTCCCTGGAATTTGGGAACTTGGGAACAGCAAGAGCATGAGTTAGTTCCTCTCTGCAGAGAAATGTTTAGGGCAGACAGAATAATGACTGTTAACTTCATTTGGTTTCCGTGAACTTACCCTAGCCATGACAGACCTGTCTGTTTCATTCACTACTGTACCTAGCAGGGTATCTGCCAAATGAAGGTTCACAGTAATGTTGGCTGAATGAATTCATTGAGTTAGTAATTTCAAGAATGGAACCCCCATCGTGTTATCATTTCCCTTGTGAAATTAGATTTGCCTTACACGTTAATTTACAACATTTCCCAGGAACACCTCCCTCGGTAATGATACATGCTGATTGAAATTATAAGTGGGAAATGAAACATGCCTGCCACTTGTAAGAACTGTAAGAACTATAAAATAGGAACCATGCAAAGTTATATTCTGTGCAGCTACAAATTAAGACAGTCTAGGTTATAAAATCTCAAATATTTTATGAAGTTTTCTAACAGAGTATTATTCTCCAGTGAAGAAGATAACACAGAGTCCCCCTACCCTTAATCATCACAAATGCAAGATCAGTTTTCACCAAGGGCACTTGTTAAAATGTAGATTTCTGGGCTCCATTCCATACTTCCTGACTCTAAACCCAAAGAGTGAGTTTAAAAATCAGTATTATTTAAAAGGTTCCTGTGTGATTCTTAGAATCAAGTAGGTGTAGTGCAAAAATATGTTTATGAAAGCTTGTCTTACAATGGTGAATAATTAGAAAACCAGAAGTAATCTATTCCATAGAATAGTATTCTGGTGTTATATATGTGAGCTTATACTTCTGGGCCAAGATGGATTAACAGGGACCAGATTTACCCTCTCCCCTGAAAGAACAGTTTTCAGGACTTTGGCCATCAGGCAATAAAGACAGTAATCCCTAAAGGACAGGAAGCAAACAAGATTAGCCCTACGATTTCCCAGTCTTACTGACTTGAGAGAGTGTTTAGGCCACACAGCACAGTGAAGAATAATTGATGCAAAGCAGGCAGACTCCCTGAATTGAGAAGACAGAACTGAAAGTCTGGGGGAACCAAGGCACCTACAGTTTATAGGAAAGAATACTGAAGAAGAAAGAACTGCACAGAGGGAGAACCCCAGAGATCTATAGAGTTGTCCTCAAGTATTCTGAATAATAATCAGCACATTTATAAGAGGTAACTACCTAGAGCTAAGGAAGGACCATCCAAAAGGATTAGAGAGAACAGTGCTCAACACTGAATGTCTATTCCCACCCACCAAACTGGAAAAACCAATTTGTGGGACATTGTGTAGAGTGCTCAGGAAGGTCTTGCCTCAGTAATGAGGAATAAAGATGGAAAACTACTCCAGACCTGCCTAACAAAGAATGAAAGGAAGACCCAAAGGATGAAACTATTTTTAAGTAATTGAACTACATCCCAGAAAAAATGCTTAAGAATATTTATAAGAATAAAAAAATACCTAGCATGCAACAAGATAAAATTTAAAATATCTGGCATCTAATCAAAGATTACGAAGCATGCCAAGAGACAGGAAAATGTGACCTATAATGTGGGGAATAATCAATCAAAACTGACATAGAACTGACAAAGATATTTCAATTCACAGAAAAATGTACTATGGGATTAATGGCAGATTAGACATTTCCAAAGAAGAGATTAGTGAATTTGAAGACAGCAAATAAATTATCCAAAGTAAAGAGAGGAAAAAGAATTTTAATAGTCAATAATATTGTAATAACTGTGCATGGTACCAGGTGGGTACTAAAAATACTGGGGGAAACACTTTGTAAAATATATGATTGTCTAATCACTATGCTATACACCTGAAACTAATACAAAATGATATTGAATATAAACTTTAAATGAAAAATATAAATTCTTTAGAAAAAGAATTTGAAAAACTAAAAGTGTCACTGAGCTGTGAGACAACTTTTAGCAGGTTAATTGACAAAAAAAATATTTAAAGAAATAATGGCTGAAAATATTCCAGCCATTGGAATATTTTCTTTTTTTTTAAAGATTTTATTTATTTATTTTTAAGGAGGGGAAGAAAGGGAGAGAAATTTCAATGTGTGGTTGCATTTCGTGCGCCCCCTGCTGGGTACCTGGCCTACAACCCAGGTATGGGCCCTACACTGGTAATCAACCGGCAATCCTTTTGTTCACGGGCCGGTGCTCAATCCACTGAGCCACACCAGCCAGGGCTGGAATATTTTCTTTGATGAAAACTATAAAGCTGCAGTTGCAAGAACCACAATGAACTCCAAGCCCAAATATGAAGAAAACCCAAGTTGCATCATAATCAAATCGCTTAGAACCCATGATACAGAGATCTTAAAAACAGTGATTTTTTTAAAAAGAAATTTTACATACAAGGAAACAAAGATAAGGATGAAATTAGGTTCCTTATCAGAAACAGTATAAATATGAACAATCTCTTTAAAGTACTGGAAGTTAAAAAAAAAAAAAAAACCTCTCAATTTACAGTTCTAAATCCAGCAAAAGTATCTTTCAAAAGGTAGAATAAAAACATTTTCAGACATACTAAAACAAAGAATTCAGTAGATCTATATCTACAGTATAAGATGTTAAAGGACATTCTTTTAAGTCTCTTTAAAAGATAATTGGCAGCCCTGGCAAGTGTAGATCAGTTGGTTGGACATCATCCTGCAAATCAAAAGGTTGCCAATTTGATTCCCAGTCAGGGCACATGCCTGGGTTACAGGTTCGGTCCCCAGTTGAAGCAGATATGAGAGGCAGCCAATCAGTGTTTCTCTCCCTCACTTTCTCCCTCCCTTTCCATCTCTCTAAAATTAAAAATCTTTTAAAAACAAGATAATTGGCAGTTAAATACAAACAATAACAATATGTTTGGGGGTTTATGACATATTAAAAAATAAAAGGTATAACAACAGTAGCACAAAGTTCAAAAGGAAGGAAGTGAAAGTACGTTATTATAAGGCTCTTACACTATTAACGACATTGTATAATGTCAGTGGAAGGTAGACTGTGGTAAGTTAAAAATGTATGCTATAAACCCTAAAGCAATCACTACTAAAACAACACAGAATTATAGCTAATATGACAACACAAGATAGAAAGTAGAATAAAAATAAATTCAAAGGAAAGCAGAAAAAGAGGAAGAAGGGAACATAGAACAAATACAAATCAAATAGCAAGAAAATATATTTACACCTAATATATTTATATGAATATAAATATATTTTATTTATATATAAGTAAATATATATACCTAATATATGCATCAATAATCAAATTAAATGTAAATAGTCTAAATTCCCCCAATTAAAAAGCAGTTATTATGAGATGGGATGGGGGGAGGAAGCAAGACCCAATTATATATTGCCAGTAAGGAATGCCTTATACATAAAGACAAATAGTTTCGAAATAAAAGGAAGGAAAATGTATACCATGATGACATTAAGCAAAAGGAAGTTGCAATGGCTATATTAATATCAAAGTATATTTTCAAACCACAGTGGGGTTAAAAAGATCTTTGCAAAAATCCCCAAGCACTTCAAAACGAAATAACATAATTCTAAATAACCCATCAATCAAAGAAGAAATCAAAAGGGAAATTAAAAGGTATTTTGAAATGAATTAAAATGAAACCACAATGTACCAGAATTCGTGGTGTGCTGCTAAAGTAGTACCTAGGGAGAAATGTGTAGCACTAAGAATCTATATTAGAAACAAAAAAGTCTTAAGTTACTGACCTCAGCTTCTACCTTAAGAAATTAGAAACAAAAAAATAAATATAGTGAGTAAAAGAAAATAAGTAATAAAGATCAAAGTGGAAGTCAATGAAATGGAAAACAAAACAATAGAGAAAAATCAGCTGGTCAAGATGGAGGCGTACGTAAACATGCTTTGTCTCCTTGCATAACTACAGAAAAAATTATGACTAGAATACAAAACAGATATTACCTAGAACCATCAGAAAATCAAGCTATATGGAAACCCGACAACCAAGGATTTAAAGAAGCCATTCATCCAGAAGGGTAGGAGGGTCAGAGATGCAGAGAGAGGTGGAGAGGCTCCAAGAGCCGGTGGAACAGGTGGTCCCACACTCACATGTGGTGGATAAAAATCAGGAGGGATACCTCAGGAGCAAGAGATCCCAGCCCCAAACCAGACCACCCAGCAACCCAGGGTTTCAGCACCAGGAAGAAAAATCCCCACAACTTCTGGCTGCAAAGATCAGTGGAGGTTGCGGTGGTGAAAAAGACAACAGGATTATGAGGAGACTCCTCTTGGATAGCCTGCACGAACTTCGAAATTATGCAGACCCACCCACTTTGGGATTCAGCATCAGGGCAACAGCTGGAAAGGCACAAGTGGAACATGGGGAGAAAGTGAAGCCACGGGAAAAAGCTTCCTCCTGGGCAAACCTCCAGAAGCCAGGCAGCAGCATTGTCCCCTCTCCAAGGCACCCACACACACAGAGCCACAAAGTGGTGAAGCAGGTTGACCACCTCCCCCAGGTGATTACCAAAGGCTCCACGCCACACAATTTACAGGTCTGCTCTTCTACAATAGGCCATGATACTAAGGGAGTCAGTGCAGCTCTACCTAATAACAGAAACAAACACAGGAAGGCTGCCAAATTAGGAGACAAAGAAATATGGCCCAATTGAAAGAACAGAACAAAACTTGAGAAAAAGAATTAAATGAAACAGATAACCAACCTATCAGATGCAGAGTTCAAAACACTATTAGGACGCTCAAAGAACTCATTCACTATGGCAATGGCATAAAAAAAGACTCAGGCAGAAATGAAGGTTATGTTAAGTGAAATAAAGAAAAATCTACAGGGAACCAACAGTGGAGGGAATGAAACTGAATCAAATCAACAATCTGGAACATAAGGAAGAAAAAGGCATTCAATCAGGACAGCAAGAAGAAAAAAGAATGTAAAAAAACGAGGATAGAATAAGAAGCCTCTGGGACATCTCCAAATGTACCAACATCTGAGTCATAAGGATGCCAGAAGGAGAAGAGGAAGAGCGAGAAATTGAAAAGTTATTTGAAAAAATAATGGAAGAAAGCATCCCTGATTTGGTGAAGGAAATAGACATACAAGTGCAGGAAGCACATAGTCCCAAACAAGTTTGACCCAAAGAGGACCACACCAAGACACATCATAATTAAAATGCTAACAATTGAAGATAAAGAGAGAATCTTAAAAGCAGCAAGAGAAAAGACATTTGTTACCTACAGGGAGTTCCCGTAAGACTGTCAGCTGATTTCTCAAAAGAAACTTTGCAGGCTAGAAGGGACTGGCAAGAAATATTCAAAGTCATGAGAAGCAAGGACCTACAGCCAAGACTACTCTACCCAGCAAAACTATCATTTAGAATCGAAGGGCAGATAAGGAGCTTTCCAGACAAGGAAAAGCTAAGGGAATTCATCATCGCCAAACCATTATTATATGAAGTGTTAATGGGACTTATTTAAGATCAAAACTATGAACAATGAAATGTCAATCAATACCTACCTATCTATCCACAATTGAATCTAAAAAACTAAGCAGCACTGGCTGGTGTTGCTCAGTGGATTGAGCCCCAGCCTGCGAACTGAAAGGTTACCAGTTTGATTCCTGGCCAGGGCACATCCCTGGGTTGCAGGCCAGGTCCCCAGTCAGAGGCATGTGGGAGGCAACCGATTGATGTATCTCTCACACAATGATGTTTCTGTCCCTCTCTTTCTCCCTCTTTTCCCCTCTCTCTAAAAGTAAATAAATAAAATCTTTAAAAAAAAAAAAAAGCAAACAAGAAGAACAGAGACAGAGTCATGGATACGGAGAGCGCTTTCATAGTTGCCAGATGAGAGGACAGTGTGGGGGAATGGGTGAAGAGATGAGGGTATTAAGAAGGACAAATAGGTAATCACAGAATAGCCATGGGGATGTAAAGTACAGTATAGGGAATGGTGTAGCCAAAGAACCTATGCTCATGACCCAGGGACATGAACGATGGTGTGGGGATTGCCTGAGGGATCGGGGGGGTGCTGGGTGGAGGAGGGCAAAGAGAGAAAAATCGGGACAACTGTAATAATTACAATTTTAAAAAAATAAAAATAAAAAATATTTTAAAAAATAAATAATACCAGTTCTACACAAACTCTTCCCAAAACATTGGTAAGGAAGGAATTCTTCCAACTTAATTTTTGTTACTGGTATCATCATCATCATCGTTATCACCATCGTCATCATCATCATCATCATCAGGCTGTCATTGCCCTGCCACCCAAACCAAATAAAGGCATTACTAGAAAACTACAGACCAGTTATCCTCTTGAATTTAGATACAAAAATTCTAAACAACTCCATATCTTAAGTTAAGAAGATGTCATAACCAAGTGGAGACTAATACACGAATACAGCTTTATTTATAATAGCCAAAAGCTAGAAACAATTCAGTGGGTGAATGGATAAACAAAATGATATATCCATACAATGGAATACTCCGCAAAAACAATGAACTATTGATTTGTGCAACAAGGGTTGAATCTCATTGTGAAGGAAAAAAAGCAACAAAACTTTTTTTGACTATGGGCACAGTATGCAGGTGATATTTTGTTGAATCGTACACTTAAAACCTGTATGGTTTTGGGTAACCAATGTCATCCCAATAAATTCAATTAAAATAAATTAATTAAATTTAAAATAAATAAATGAATAAAATGAAAATTTTATCCATTCAATATTTTTAAAAAGAGTATATACCATATGAGTTTATTTATATGCCAGCAAAAGCATATCAGTTGCTTGAGGATAAAGGGGCAGGGTGTGGAGGGATTGAAGACTTTGAAGACTTCTTTCCAGCCCCTTTTTGCCATGCAGCAGGCGTGGGGAAACTTTTGGGGGACGGGGGTGGATATATTCACTCTCCTGATTGTGGTGATGTTTTCACACATATAGACATACATCATCAAACTTATCAAATTATACACTTTAAATAACTATATATCAATTATACTCGTACATCAATTAAAACCCTTTTTAAAATTATTAAAAACATGAAAAATAAAGCAACATGGGAACTATAACTGGACAATTAAAAAGCACTATATAAAATGTGTGTATACTGTAATTATAGCAATCAAAATACCAAAAATAATTTTGTCACAGCACATGGCACAGTGGATGGTTTGCTCCTCCATTATCTATATTTTCTTTAATGTTTTCCTAACTTTTGTAATTAAAATTACAGCAAAATCACAAATATAAAAACTGCCAGCCCTAGCCGGGTGGCTCAGTTGGTTGGAGCCCTGCCCTGTACACCAAAAGGTTGTGGGTTTGATCCCTGATTAGGGTCCTTCTGGAAGGTAACCAATTGATGTTTCTCACATCGATGTTTCTCTCTCTTTCTCTCTTCCTTCCTCTCTCTCTAAAATGAATAAACTTATTTTGGGGTGAGGATTAAAAAATTAAAAACAAGGGCCATCTCATAGTAATTCTATTTTTACTTAACTTTTTACAGGGAATCACTTTAAAAATGAATGAGCTAAATCATTGTATTGTTGCAAGAATTATGCATGGGGGCATGATTCACAGGCAAGGTAAGTTTCATATATGATTCTTTCTTTCCTTTATTAACTTTTTTCCTGTAGCCTCATGGAGAAAGTGTTTCTATGATCTATATAAAAGATCTGTTAAATATATGGTCCATATAAATGATGTGTTTAAGTTATCGTTTGGTTTTAATCTCTGTTGACCTCCATTTCTTCTTATTCATCTGCACGTGCTCCAGCTGATAGATAATGGAGGGAGGGTGTGTTACAGTTCTGCTGCTGGAGCATCTGTGAATCACTGTTAGATCCTGACTTATTGGAGGCCATGAAAGATAAAGCAAAGTATCCTATTGGGCCACAAGATATATGGAAGACATCTATTCTGAGTTATAAGATATATATTTTAAAAGTTAAATCACAGTTCAAGAATTGCTCTCTATTCATTTAGGAATGAGGTGTACTATTTATAAATTAGGAAATTAGAGTTTCATAAATAACATAAAAATTCAGTGGTAAGATCAAACTGATGGTTGCCAGAAGGGAGTGGAGTTGGGGGGCTGGGTGAAAAGTGTGAAGGGATTAAGAGGTACAAATTTGTAGTCACAAATAGTCACAGGATGTAAAGTACAGCATAGGGAATACAGTCAATAATCTTGTAATAACTATCTATGGTGCCATGTGGGTACTTGAAATATCAGTGGGACCACTTTGTAAAGTATGTGATTGTCTAACCATTGTGCAGTACACCTGAAACTAATACAAAATAATATTGAATGTCAAGTGTAATTGAAAAAACTTTTTAATTTAATGGTAAAAATGAGAGATATCAAATCTTTGATTAAGTTTTTAATACCTGCTCCGGTAAAGTACAGTCATTCTGAGGAGAGAATTCACTAAGGACTGAAGTAGACAAAGAGTGATTTTGTTGAGAAAATGGAATTTTCGTTAACCTTCAGGTGGGCAGGATTTGGACATGTAGATTTAAGCTCCTCTTTAAAAGTGCCGAGTTATGTGAACTAGTACTTAGAGTCTGACCCAAAAATCATTGTCCTGTCCAAAAATTAGACTTCCTTTCTTTGCTACCAGGTTATATTTGTACTCAACACCTTAAGAGAACAAAAAGTAACACCTTAAGTGTTTTAGTGCCTTCCCATCCTCTTTAGAGATGATCGTTGAGTGTACACAGATGGTGTCTGGCATTACTGCTGCCTTCAGGAGAGCCTTTTTAGGTTTAGAGAATGGACAGCATTTACACAGGAGAACGTTTGGTTTTCGATTCCATCTGAATTTTTTGTTAATTATTTTTAATAATTTGCTGTAACCTCAGTAAAGTCATGATATCATTATTTCTTTAATCTCTTTTTCTTATATGACTGCACTGGCTATGTCCTGCTGTCTAATAGAAGTGGTAAAGTGGACATCCTTGTCCTATTCTTATTTTTAAAAGGTAGCTTTCCAATGTTTCACCATGAAGACTAACATTTACTGTAGATTTTTTAGTAGATACCTTTTATTAGGGCTGAAGAAGTTCCCCTTTATTCTTAGTTGCTGAGCATTTTAATTATGATTAGGTTTTTAATTTAATCAAGTGCTGTTTCTGCATCTGTTGAAATGATCATTTGGTTTTTTTCCTTGTGTCTGTTAATGTGATGAACAACTTTTAAAGATTTCCTCATGATAAACACCCCCTTGCATTTTTTAGATAAACCCAGCTTAGTCATTGTAGATTATCTTTTACATGTACTCTTCAACTCTGTGTGCTAATGTTTTGTTTAGGATTTTGTATTTGCAATTATGATTGAGACTTGGCTATTAATTTTTCTTTCTTTTTCCCTGTCTGGTTTTAGTGTCAAAGTTACACTGGCTTAATAAATGACTTAGGGAGCCTTTTTTCTTCATGAGTTCTCTGAAAGACTTTGTATAACACTAGAATGATTCATACCTTGAAAGTTTAGTAGAAGTTGCCTATAAAACTATCAGGGCCTAGTGTTTTGTTTTTCTTCGGTATTTTTAGGAAAGTTTTTTTTTGTTGTTGTTTTTTGCTGGGGTTTTTTTTTTTTTTAACAACTGCTTCAATTTCTTTAACATTCATAAGACTATTCAGGCTTTCTATATGTGCACTGGGTTTTGGTAAATTACATTTTCCTTAAAAACCTTAAAATTTTAAAAATCATTGCAGTAAGTTTCTTCAGAGTGTTCTCTTTTTATTGTCTGTCATCTTCTGTAATTGTCCCCTCGTTCATTCCTAATATGGCTTACTTGTTCCTTGTCCTTTTTCTCTTGATCAGCTTTGCCAGAGGTTTATTGAAACACCTACTTTGGCTTCTGCTAATTATAAGTTTATTTTCTTTTTTTAAGTATATTTTATTGATTATGCTATTACAGGTGTCCCATTATTGTTCTCCCCTTTACCCCCCTCCACCCTGCATCCCCTTCCCTCCAGCCTTCCCCCTGCCCTTAGTTCATGTCCATGGGTTGTACATATAAGTTCTTTGGCTTCTCCATTTCCTATACTATTTTTAACCTCCCCCTATCTATTTTGTACCTACCAATTATGCTTCTTATTCCCTGTACATTTTCCCCTATCCTCACCCCCACCTCCTTGCTGATAACCCTCCATGCAATCTCCATTTCTGTGACTCTTTTTCTGTTCTAGTAGTTTGCTTAGTTTGGTTCTGTTTTCGGATTTTTTTTGGGGGGGGCGGGGTTCAGTTGTTGATAGTTGTGTTTGTTGCCATTTTACTGTTCATAGTTTTGATCTTCCTCTTTTTCTTTAACATTTCATATAAGGGCTTGTTGATGATGAACTCCTTTAACTTGGCCTTATCTGGGAAGCACTTTATCTGCCCTTCCATTCTAAATGATAGCTTTGCTGGATAGAGTAATCTAGGATGTAGGTCCTTGCTTTTCATGACTCTGAAGACTTCTTTCCAGCCCCTTTCTGCCTGCAAGATTTCTTTTGACAAATCAGCTGATAGTCTTATGGCAACTCCTTTGTACGTAACTCTCTCCTTTTCTCTTGCTGCTTTTAAGATTCTCTCTTTATCTTTAATCTTGAGTAATTTAATTATGATGTGTTGGTGTATTCCTCTTTGGGTCCAACTTCTATGGGACTCTCTGAGTTTCCTGGACTTGCATGTCTATTTCCTTCACCAGACTGGGGAAGTTTTCCTTCATTATTTTTTCAAATAAGTTTTCAATTTCTTGCTCTCCCTCTTCTCCTTCTGGCACCCCTATGATTCAGATGTTAGTGCATTTAAAGTTGTGCCAGAGGTTCCTAAGCCACTCATTTTTTAATTCTTGTTTCTTCATTCTGTTCCAGTTGAATGTTCATTTCTTACTTCTGTTCCAAATCCTTGATCTGAGTCCCAGTTTCCTTCTCTTCACTGTTGCTTCCCTGTATATTTTTCTTACGTCACTTTGTATAGCCTTCACTTCCTTTATTTGAGTATGTCTATACTCAATCATTTCTTTGGGCATCCTGATTACCAGTGTTTTGAACTCTGCATCTGATAGCTTGGCTATCTCCTCATTGCTTAGTTTTTTTCCTGAAGTTTTGACCTGTTCTTTCATTTGGGCCATGTTTCTTTGTCTCAGTGCACCTATTACGTTATAAGGGACAGAACCTTAGGTATTCACTTGGGCGGGGCAACCCACTTTGCAGCGTTGTGGCACTGTATATTGGGACAGAGTCAGAGAGGGAACAGTGCCACTTACTTGGCTCTTGCCCCACTTCCAGTCATTTCCCCCACCACCCACAAGCGAATTGCACCCTTCTGGTGCTGATTCCCAGGTTGGTGGGCTTCTGTATGTTCTAGGACCCCATGGGCCTCTCCAACGGATTCTCCTGTGAAACTGGGAGTTTCTCCCGCCACCTTAACCCCCACTGGTTTTTACAGCCATAGGTTTTGAGGCTTTCTTTTCCCCTACTGGAACCCTGGGGTGCACAATCTGTCTCACTTCCCAGTTATTCCCCCCAACCCCCCGCCGGTTTATCTGCAGGCGAATGTGGGACCTCCTTGTCTGCCATCTGCCACTTTGCCATGCATCTTCTCCACCCCAGCTGCCCATCTCCCCTCCTACAAGTCTGGATGAATGTTTCTTCTTTAACTCCTTGGTTGTCAGACATCCATACAGTTTGATTTTCTAGCAGTTCTGGTTGGGGTTTTTTTTTTTTTTTTTTGTATATTGGTGGTTATCCTTCTTTTGGCTGTGCAAAGAAGTGAAGCGTACCTACCTACACCTCCATCTTGGCCAGAAATTCCTTTTGTTCCTGTATGTTTATTTTCTATTTCATTGTTTTATGACTTAATGTTTATTACCATTTTTGCCATGTATAATGTGCACCTTTTTGCCTAAATTTTTGAGGGGAAAAATAAGGATGAATGTTATACATGGCTATAATGATTATATAATATGGGTATAATAATCCCGTGTATAATGCACGCTAAAACGTGGGTGCATATTATACACGGCAAAATATATTATCTTGTTCCTTCTTTCTATTAGTTTATCTAACTTTTTTTAACTAGACGGCTCATTTACTCCAGTCTTTCTTCATTTCTAATATATGCATTTAGGACTAAACTCTACCTCTAAGGTACTGTTTTATCTGTATCCCACTAGTTTTGATATTAAGCATTTTTATTGTAAATCAGTTCTAAGTATTTTAAAATTTCTATTGTGATATCTTTCATTGACCTATAAGTCCTTTAGAAGTGTTTTTTTACAAACATGTAAGAAGATTTTCTGTATATCTTCTTATGATTTACTTCTAATTTAATTGCACTGTGGTCAGAGAATGTGGTCTGTATGACACCATTCTTTGAAGTTTGTTGAGACATACTATTTAGAAATTAGGAAATTAGAGTTTGGTAAATATACAGTAGAACGGTAAGATCAGACTAATGGTTGCCAGAGGGGAGGAGAGTTGGGATGCTGAGTGAGAAAGGTGAAGGGAATAAGAGGTACAAATTGGTAGCCACAAAATAGTCATGGGAATATAAAGTACAGCATAGCACTTTGTTTTGTAAATGGTCCATGTATACTTAAGAAGAATATTTATTCTTTAATTGAATGAACAATTCTTATAAAATGATAGGCTTAAGGTTAATTTTTTGTTCAAATCTTCTATATCTTGCCTAATTTTTTGTCTGTTTGACCTATCAATAATTGTTTAAATATCTCATCATCATAGTAGATTTTTTTTTTACTTCTACCTATAGATCTCTTATTTTAGCTTTGTATATTTATTAGGTGAATAGAAGTGCCTGGTAAGCATTATCCTTAATAATACTTTCTACTTAAAATTTATTTCATCTAATATTAATATAGTTATTCCGGCTTTATTTTAGTTTTTGGTAGCATATTTTCTTTCATCCTTTTATTTCCAACAATCCTTGGGGGAGCATTTTCCTTCTTCCTGAAGTACATCCTCAGAAGTTCCTTTAGTGTTAGTCTCTTGTTGACAAACTCTCTTAGGTGGTGTTTATCTGTAAATATTTTACTTCAGCCTCAATATTGAAGATTATTTTTTCTGAGAGCACAAATTTAGGTTGATGACTATTCTGTTGTCTTTTGGCATCCGTTATGTGATATTGAGAAATCTAATGTCACTACAGTTGTCCTTGCTTTGT
Organism: Pteronotus mesoamericanus; assembly: GCF_021234165.1. Lineage (NCBI taxonomy): Eukaryota > Metazoa > Chordata > Mammalia > Chiroptera > Mormoopidae > Pteronotus > Pteronotus mesoamericanus. Next base: position 9,039,503 of record NW_026555072.1, read on the forward strand.
AAGTGATAATCTCCTTTCTCTCTGGATGTTTTACAAGCTTTTTCTGTGATGTTCTATAGTTTCACTACCTACCACAGGGATTTCTCTTTTCTAACATTTTATTTATTTTTAGAGAGAGGGGAAGGGAGGGAGAAAGAGAGGGAGAGAAACATTGATGTGTGATAGATACACTGATCTGTTGTCTCTCACATGTCCCCATCTGGGGACCCAGCCCACAACCCAGGCATGTGCCCTGACTGGGAATCGAACCTGTGACCTTTCAGGTCACAGGCCAGCACTCAATCCACTGAGTCACACCAGCCAGGGCCACTGGGATTTCTTTTTATTTATCCTATTTGGGACACATTATTCTCCCTGAATCTGTAACCATGTTTTCATCAGTTCAAGAAAATTTGCAACTATTATTTCTTCAAATATTGCCTCTTTTTCATTTTCTCTGTTCTCTTTTTCTAAACTCCAGGTAGATGTATGTTAAACATTTCCTCCATGTTTCTTAGTATCTTTTTCCTATTTTTTATTGTTTCCTATTTCCCTTACTTTGTTATTTCTCTGACCAGCAGTCTAGATAATTTATTTGGTTATATCTTCCAGTTCACTGAAACTCTCTCTTCAGCCATATTGGCTTATACCACCAGTTTGTTTGTTTTTTTTTTTTCTTTTCTAGAAGTATTAGACATTTATTCCTATTTTTATTTTCAGACCTATCTGTTCACACCTGATACTCTCTTGTTGCATGCTCATCCTTGCAACTGGGTCCTTTAGTTTTGTTCTAGTATTTAATATATAGCTATTTTATATTCTGCATTTGACCATTCCAATATCTATCCTCCTTGAGGATCTAAATCTGTTTTTCCTATTTCTTATGACTTGCATAGTAGTTTTCCTTATTGTATGTTTGGTAATCTTTGACTTTTAAGCTCATTGCTTGTCTAATCAATGGAAGTCCTATGGGCCTAAACTGGATATGCTTTCCTCCAGAGAGGGTTTGTTCCTTGTTGTACCAGTTGCCATAGAGTACCACTGATCTGGGTCTTGGCCTCCTACAGAATCCTGGCTCAGCTTCTCTAACTTAGCCCAACACTCAGAATCCAGCTAGCAGACATTGCTACTATGGCCTTCACCCTTCCCGTTATTTCATTCCACCCTTAGTTTGCCACCACTTTAGATCAAGCATACAGGGTTCTTTTGTGTGAAGGGGAGGACGAGGATGAAAGTAGGAAGTGTTCTTAGGGATTTGCACTCTTTTTGTGAGACCAGTAACACTTCAAGAGGTGTGTCCTAGGCAGGACGTAGTTGTGAGAAAATCTTTGAGTGACCAATCAGCCATATTGGAAGCAAAAGTCCCCAAAGTTATTTTTGGCGGGGGTATTATGTAAATTTTTCAAACATGAGTAGAGAGAACAGTGCAGTGAGTTCAAGTAGTGAAAAGTGAAGAGATCAGTACATTGATCACCCACATACCCATAACCCAGCTAGAATTATTAATTCATGGCCACACTGGTTTCATCTGTACTCACCCAACTGCCCACTCTCCTAGACTATTTTGAAGCAAATCCCAGGCATCTGATTTTATTTGTATGCATTTTAGAATGTGCCTCTAAAAGACACTGTCAGCTTTTCATAATGTCAAGTCAGTATGTAAATGTGTACAATTTATAAATAAGGAGGCAAAATTCAATGTAACATTATATTTATGCATTGGTTCTTGGTCATTTTTTCCACTTAAAGTATTACAGGATGCTAAAATGCCCCCAAATTATTATTTAAAAGGTTGTAGTATGTCTAATGTAAGTTTAGTGTTACACAGGTATTATATCACAATTCTTTGAAAATCAAGAGCCTTTGTATCATATTTGGTAGATACTAACAGGAAACACTTAAACAGTACTTACTGTGTGCCAAGAACCATTCTAAGCCCTCTGCATGTATTAAACTCGTTTAATTTTCACAACAGTCCTGTGAGATAGATACTGTTTTCATCTCCACTTTATAAATGTGAAAATCGAGACACGGAGAGTTTCAGTAACTTACACAAGATCTTAAAGCTAGTAAGTGATGAAGCTGGAATTTGTACCCAGACAGGCTGGATCTAGAGGCCATGCTTTTAAACCACTATACACACTGCCTTTCTCAGGAAAATTAGCAGATTTCTACAACCATCTTTCAAAATTGTGTCTTCCATAGTTGATGTATCTGTTTTGGAGTTTACTGTATGAGCTAAACTGTACCTGTTTCTGAAATATTGGCCTTTAATATTTAGCTTAGTTTTTTTAAATTACTTACATTTCTGGCTTTGGAATTTATTATTATAAAAGTATCATTTCATGTTTATAATTTTGTGTAATTTAGGTACACTTCATGTCGGTGATGAAATTCGAGAAATCAATGGCATCAGTGTGGCTAACCAAACAGTAGAACAGCTGCAAAAAATGCTTGTGAGTAGATGAAAGTTTCTTTTTCTTTGCCTAAGGTTGACTTTGTTTGTTAGCTTCCTTTTTAAAAGGCAAAAGATTTATACAATCTGAAGAGAAACCAGAGTATTGTTAGCTTTCTTTTTAAAGCACTAATAAGGGGTATTCTTTTGCAATCAGAGTATCTCTGATACCACCATGTGTGTGGACTTGAACTTAAACAACATTCATCAACACTGACAACTAGGAAAATTTTTACATGCAGCCGAGTTTGGAAACAGTTTGCCCATCTTTAGCAGTGTGGGCTCTCCTTCCCATCCTTTATCCGGGTTTTTTTTAATCAAACAGATGTTTATAAAAAAAATCTTCACAGCTGTGCATACCTTTGAACTAGCGTGTCACTGACCTCAACTCTCCTGACATCAGCAATGTCAGAAACCTCTTTCCTGCCTACTGAGTCATAGCCAGCTGTATTGGGTTTCTCTACAGCAGAGAGGGGAGGAAAGTTATGGTAGACCAGGCCATTTGACCATACATATCCAAAATCTGTATTCAGATTAGCCTTTGGATTTTAGGGGTGGGGGCAGTGGGCAGAATGATGGGCCCTGACAAGCAGAGTGAATTGTTTAGGACTTCTGGTCCCAGATCTTCCCACCGCAACATAGCAGCCTCCCGTGTTATGAATATCTGTTAAGTGTGAAATAATTACATAGACTCACTGTTGTAAAAAAATAAGGTCAAATCATGCAACAAAAAGCAAATTTTATGTAGTATACCATCATAATGTAGCCTACCAAATATATTATTTATGTAATTACTTGTTCTATTATCCAGGTCAGTTTCTATTCATTTTTGAAAGACATGTCACTTAGAGTTTTTTATATTTATGTCTATAAAAAGATAGCTGTCAGAGGTCTGTTATATCACTGCTATATGAACAAGGCAGTCAGCCTTGACTCTGCAGGGCTTCTCCCAGGAACAATTTGACTGTTACAGTGAGCAGTCTCTGCGTGATAACTCGGTTTCATTTTAGACCCAGCTGCTTTCAGCTGGGCTTACATTAATTGCCCTCACACGTTTCGAGTGGCTTCTTACATGGTTTTTGTGCAACACTTGTCTGTTAAAAAAGCTGTCTTTTCTTCCTCTAGCGGGAAATGCGGGGGAGCATCACCTTCAAGATCGTGCCAAGTTACCGCACTCAGTCATCATCCTGTGAGGTAATAGCTTTAATAAAACACCCTGTCTCCTCTGGGTTCTTAACTAACTGTCTGCTCATGGCTGAATGTTTTGGCTTTCTGGGAAATTGTTTCTGCCTGTGCTGTTGATCACTGCACACCAATTTTACAACAAAGATAACGGAACAGAGTAGGTCCCATCTACCTACTCAGCCCTACTTCCATGGGGACCTCCTCAGCACTTTAACTTTCTGCAGACCGGAATCGAAGCAAAATATAGAGAAGCTACAATTAATGACATAAGCCTTAATAAAGAACACGTAGAGTCTCTGAGGGAAGAAAACTAACGTTATAATTGCAGTAATATTTCCAGGAAGTACATTCACTTCCCTTATTGAGAAATCACATAGTTCTTCTTTCCAAGAATCTGAGAAGCGATCTATCTCTGTCAAGATAGAATCGTTCAAATAATTGTGATACATCTCTAGATAGATGTTAAGTCTGTGAGGAATTGATAACTGACATTATGAGAGGAATATAGGCTTTTGCAACATTTTGTGAAATTGTTTAAACTTGGAATGTTACATGATTCATAAACAAGTTTTGTAGAATAATGCAACATCAAAGTTTCTTTCTTACAATATAGGCTTATCCTATAGAAATTGCCACTTTTTTCAACCTATATTATTCAGTTTTATGTTGGCTATTAAATGAGATTCTAAGATCTATCCTTTTTATATTTGGAAATACAAACTGGCATAAATGGTATCATCCTTCAGTCATTGCACAGTCAGCTGCAGTATTATTTTTTGAAGCCTGTCCCTTCATGTACATCTTCCAAGTACGTGTACATCAATATGAAATACACATTTCCTACGCTTAATTTTTAAGACTGACAATTAACTTATTGGAACTCACCTAGAAAATTGAATTTGTACTTAGGAGAACTTGAAGGAGGAATTATAATGCTTCTTTCATTCTCTAGCAATGCTATGAATTTCACAAGAAAAATTAGAGGCTTTCTGTGCTTTTCTAAACCTATTGAAGATATGTATAAGAATGTGTAGTTTTGTCAAGTATATTTTTAGAGCCATGACAATTGGGTTTTCTGTTTATATCAGGTCTTGAGCTCCTCTTGGTGGCTTTTTATGGAACTTCAGTAATACTATGTTGTAAAAGAAAATGCAGAACTGTTTCTGCTCCAGGATTTGTAGTTTTGAAATCTGTTGCCTAGAACACAAACCTTGCTAAGAGAGACTATCATACATACATTTTATATAAAGCATTTTAATGCTCTAAAATCACAGGTGGTCCTCATACCATTTCTCATCATTGAAGAAATTTAGTAAACATGATTGATTTTTGTCTTTTGCCAGGGCAGGTGGGGGGCTAACGAACCAGAAGATACTCGTAGTTATTAATATAACATAAGTTTCTCTTGAGTTTTTAAGTAGTTAACCTAGGTTTGGGGTGGGAACAGCACTACATGTGTAAATTCTATACTGTTGAGTAAGAACAGCTTCCCCCTTACCTTCTTTACCTCTGAATAGTATGAAAACTGATACTCTCCTCCCAGCCCCACTCCCAGCCTGTTTGACCTCCTGTGCTCTGGCAGAATTTAAGCCTGTGGTTGGACTTTTCCCGGCTGGGACTGTACTTCCCAAAGGAATGCTCTCTGGCCACCTCCATCAGCATTCCCCTGGCCCTACTGACTGGAGTTTCTCATGGTGGTACCTAGAGATCAGTCTGCTCACTAACATTTGAGCAGGCTCATCAAAGGGATCCCATCCATTATATAAAAGGCTAATGAGTTCCAGAAGTTTTCTTTAAATCTTCTGCTGGGGGTGGGAAGTACATGTCTATTGAGCAGGCATGCACATTTCAAAAGTTTCAAAGAACTCTGCTAAACAAAAAAAAAAAAAGTTAAACACCTACCTTCTTCCTCTCCTTGGTCTTATTGTTAAAATTGATGTGGACAATAAGGGAATGGAGCCTGGAAAGGATTTTGAATATATCAAATAATACAGAGAGTGCAGTTGAAGTACTAGAGCTATAGCTCCTGGATCTTTGCCAGAAGTGTAACACTTTCAGAGGCTCGAGATTGTTGTTTTAATCAATCTGCTAAAATGATCTGAAGAATAAAGGTTTCTCCTCTAGTGTATATCTGTTTTTTACCCTTATTTGTAATATTTGTCTTAGAATGATCCCAAGGTGATTACAATATGAGAAGTCTTTCTTTTTTTCAGGTTAGTTTCACTTTTAAAGGAAGTCATTCAGTAATTTTTTACATTAAGGTACCTAAAAATTACTAAATACTTTTTAAACCTATTTTTTTATAAAAATTAGGCCATTGGGATCTTCAGCACAATGATTTTATAGTAACATTTGTCATTTTACAGCACAAGATAAGATTTTAATATCAAGCCACTCTTTTGGGTCTCATTTAAAGAAAGCAAAGGTTAGAGGATATTGGAGATAGGAAAGAAATTGTTAATGAATGACACGGTCGTCACTTCCGCTATGTGAATCTTTAAACAGCAAAGTTTTTTTCTCCTCTAAAAAACATGCAAGTAAGTCAGTATGGCACCTGTGCAGCTCAAACCTCAAAGGAAATGGTTGTCAGGCTGTGGTTGTAACTGTTGATGTGAATATCTCTGTTTCTGTGCTGGTGTTCTGTGTTAATGAACCTTGTGTCTTATTTCAGAGAGATTCCCCCTCCACTTCCAGACAGTCCCCAGCTAATGGTCATAGCAGCACTAACAATTCTGTTTCGGTAAGAACTCGAGCTTCACACGGCAAAGTGTGACAATTTTGTTGGTGCCACCTGCCATGAGTGTTCTAGTTACATGTGTTCAGTGGAAATATTGTCTTCTGCCGATATACAAGGCTACTACAGCTACAATGCAGTTTACTCCTGGAAAATCTTTTTTTCAGCATTTTCTTCTCAATAAAATCCCTTCCATTAGTTAAATGTAAAGACATGTAGTTCAAGACTGCTTTGGTCATTCTCAAAATATTTCTGCATCACCCCACTAGTATTTCTGACTTTGCTCAAACTTATGCAAAGGATATAAATGGAAATTTGTTGAAATTTCTAAATTTTTTTTTTAATATAAGGAAGATAAAGAAATGTACAGAGTTTGCAGAGTAGGCATTTGGGTCTTGGGCTTTGTAGTTGTCTTTTCTGAGTGATATCAGCACCATGTTTTAGTTTCCGCTATCTACGTTTACGAATTGGTGTGCCCTCTGTTTTTGTGGTACGTGCACATATTTTTGTGAATTACAAGCCTTGCCTGGATATGAAAAGCAAAAGGAACTGGCCTCAAACTGCACTTAAGCCACGCTGTTATCACATCTTTAACACAAAGTACTTTATATTTTGACTTAAATTTGGAATTGTATATTTTTTTCAGAACTATCCATTTTGAAATGTAAAAAGAACTGTTTTTAGTTTATTTAAACAAGTGGAAGCACTTACAGGTGCAAGTATGCAATATTTTGGGATAACAATCTCCTCTAAGTTGCTGGTATTGCTGTTAAAACTATTGAGAGTTCTAAAAATGCAGCAGTATCACTTTTTTCTAACTATTACTTTGCCCTTTGAAAATATATCAACCTTCGTGTCAGTTAAAATTTTAAATAATTTAGTGATCATCTCGAATATCAGTAAGTGAAATTATGGAAGAAAATTTCCTATAACTTTTATTTTCAACTTCAAAATAGGCTATAAAGGAATTCATTTATAACAGTTAACATTTAATACTAAGATGGTAAAAATCCATATAGTCATCAAATTTTTCAAAATCTAAAAGGTTGCAGTGTCTAAGTTGAAAAGGGCAAGAGCTCTTTTTGGTTTGGGGGTTTTTTTAAGTAGGCCTGTTTCACTCGCAGTGGCTTTTGTGTTGAAGATGCTGAGTTGTTTCTCAAGAACACATTTTCTCTCTGCTTAAACTTACCTGCTTTCTTCAGCTTGCTGCTAAATGGCCTGGGTTTAATTTTTTATAATTCGACATTTCTGAGAAATGGAATAATGTATATTATCTCTTTACAACTTAAATCTAGCTCACTTTTTTAACCATATTGTAACAGAACACACAAATTACTTTGTACTCTTGAAAAGTAAATGAAAATTTTTCTCCTGGGTTGGCTTTATTCTACAGGACTTGCCATCAACTACCCAACCAAAAGGACGACAGGTGAATAGATATCCTCTATAGAAACTTCTCTAAACTGAGCTGCTAATAGCCAATCCTTTATTAACCCTTTCCATCCCATAATGTCTGCATTTTGGACCATAACATTTGAGCATTGATAGCTTGTACCATTTCATTTTAACACATTAAACATGACTAATTCTCTATAAAGATTTTTCCCTACATCTTTGTAGCTGTGATGGTTATTGTAATTTCAACCTGATAATTGTGTGGATGATTAAGAATTCAGCCTTTTGGGGATCTTAAGGGCCTGGAAAAATTCTTAGAAAAATCTAAGAATAACTAAAATGTACACGATAGTGAACATTTTTCAGCAATAATTTTTTGAAATTTGAAGGCTTCTTAATTTGCATTTGCATCTAAAAGTCATTTACGGTGAAAAATAGGAATGTAAATATCTTGTCTTTACATCCTTGTATGCCTCTGTTAGTCAAACATGAAAAGTTAGGTGCTACCTAACACTGGCAAGTAACTTTCAATGTGCCAGCTCCTTTAAAGTATGGATTTTAGGTGCAAGTGCAGACTTGTTAATTTTATAGGCTGGATTTCTGAAAAGAAACTTAAATAGAATAATTACACAATAGTCCCAAAGCCTTCAGGTTGGTTTTACAGTGACTTAAACATTAATATTCAAATTTAATTTCAAGAAACAGAATTTTTATGGGCTTTTTCTTGAAATGTGGTATTAAAAAAGAATCAGATTTAGAGTTAAGATTTGTGTGAGTTAGCACCTGATAGGATTCACTGCAGTTTTGTATTGACTGCATAAGTAATACAGCATTCTATACCTACCACCTTCTTTTAAAGCACTTAGAAATCTAGTAATTCATAAAATGCTGCCATATGATAACCCCTTATATGCTAGTCTGTTTTATAGTATTTACTAATTATATTTACATATCATAAGACTCAAAAGCCTTGAACTCTGTGCTGATTTCAAGCATTACGTTGCCAAAGCTAGGATTCACATTTATTTTTCTTGTCTACAAAGAGTAAAATACCAATATAAAGCCTAAATTCTTTTTAAAAAATAAAAACTTTTTAAATGTTTTTTTAATTGTTTGAAATACATTTAGGTTTATTAGCAGTGTATAGATACACAGCCAGGTGTCATGCAGGGATTTTACAGCAAGATACCAACACAGTGTTCTTGCTAGTCCTGTACCATTTGGTGCTTTAGGGTTAACACCTACCCTGAATGCTTGTGTTTATGGCTTAAAGGCTGCCACGTGATCATGACGACTTATCCATAACATCAATTAAACATATGCAGATTTTACGACGGTAAGCATAAGTCTATATATTTGTAAGCCTATTCTGTTACACTAAAAGCCAAAAACAAGTATCTTAAGTGCTCCCTCCAAATAAAAACAACAAAGATTTAAACTGTACACATCAAAAGTAGTACATTGTTTCCAGTGTTAGCAGTTTTCTGTGTTGTATTTCCATGCATCATTTTTGTTTTCACCATCTAATGTCCTGTTTGTACTGTAAGTGTTGGTGTGTAGTTATTAGGTTAGCGCTGTTTTCTTTCACATCACCATGGCATCCTTTCTTACAAACTCCTGTTTTATAGATCTATGTAAGAGCACAATTTGAATATGATCCAGCCAAGGATGACCTCATCCCCTGCAAAGAAGCTGGCATTCGATTCAGAGTTGGTGACATTATCCAGATTATTAGTAAGGATGATCACAATTGGTGGCAGGGTAAACTGGAAAACTCCAAAAATGGAACTGCAGGTCTCATTCCTTCTCCTGAACTTCAGGAATGGTATGTTTTTGTTGTTTTGTTTTGTTTTATAATAAAAACGAAACCCTGTCCATCCATTGTTTAACTTTATATTATTGTTTTATAGTGTAAAACCCATTTAATCTATTCCTTGCTTTACTAGCCAAACAAAATTCAAGTTAGCCATCAAAGAATTATAAATCCTCAGCATCTAACGATCGCCTACTTACACAGTCATATCTTTGTTTTACATAGCAGGAGAGAGGAGTGTTTAGTGAGAGAGGTTGAGTGAGTAGCCTCATGTTCCTGTCACATCATGGTCTCTTAGCAGAGCCCACCACTACTATATGCTGTTTCAATCCTGTTAGAATTGCATTTATTTTTATCCTCACCCAAGGACATGCCTACTGATTTTTTTTTGAGAGAGGGGGGGGAAGGATGGGACAGAAACGTCAATGTGAGAGAAAAACATCGAAAGGTTCCGAACCCCCAATCTCTGCATGGGCCCAGAAATCAAACCTGTGACCTTTGGGTTTGTGGGATGATGCCCAGTCAACTGAGCCACGCTGGCCAGGGAGAATTGCATTTTTTAAATGTTCTTCTCCTTGCCCCTCTGCATGCTAATGCTCTTACCACCCTATTCCACCCCAACACCAGCAAAAAGCTCAAATGCCCTGACTCAGTGTCACTCAGGGTATTTTAAGATAAAATGTGTTTCACTGATAGGAGAAAAAGGAAGTCAGATGCTTTGTTCTTTACCTTACTAGGCCTTTAACTGTATGTCTATTAGAAAGTTTGACCTTTGAAAGCAGGTGAAAGTCCATTTTTGACACTAGTTTTAACTGAGAGAAGGGAGTCACAGATTACTGTGTGTCTTGGTAAAATCTGTTTCTACTATTATTATTACAGTTTGCTTAGTTGAACTGTTTTTGGAACAGTATGATAGTTTTACCATTGTTGGTCCTTTGGCAGTCTATCATAAATCTAGTGCAAAAAAGATGTCTGAGTTTTGTTTCATGTGACAGAAAATAACCATTAGGCATTGTGCCAGTCTCTCCCAAAATACATGAACCTAGCTAAAAGAAGCAAGACGCATTGAGTTCACAGATATTCATAACTCCTTTTTCATGCATTTTTCTCACTAATTAAAGGGATTTCTCAGTTAATCACTTGGTTTGATTGCCTCTTTCAGCTATCCCGGTTCCCAAAAGTATTCTTAAATTTAGACTGTTAGAGCTGATAAGAACTTCAGCTGCCATCATTTTACAGAAGGATTTGTAGGCCCATGTAGACAACGTGGCAGCCTTCCACTTGGGATTGTCTTTCAGTCTAGTCGGATCTTCAAGAAACAGTCTAAGCATTTGCAGGAAGAGTCATTGTGATGAGGATGATGTTATTATAGTATTACTGATATTTACGTTTTAGAAAATGTATTCTTGAATGTTATCGTATATTATGAGCATTTACTGAAAATAATTATGTAGATTCCAGACCACTTCTGCGTAGTCAGATCATTTGCACAAATCATGTTTCACTGCTATGGAACTCCAAATCCTCTGGAGCAATCCTGAGAAATGGCAGTAGAAAAAGCAAGTTTGTTTCCTCTTTCCTGTCATTGTGAACTAGGCTATTTGAATCAATTATCCTCCTGAATAAAAAGTAAAGTGTTGCAGAAAATATGCTTTTGGAAATTACCTTAAAAGCATTGAGGAGCTGAAAAGGTATTGGGGAACTCAGTGACCAATTTTTCTATAAAGCCATTAATCAGAGCAATAAAAATTCAAGTACCAAATTGGCCCATTTTTCCAGGAAGGCATTTCTATTACTGAAAATTTCTCTACCAGAGGACCAAGGTTAACACCCAAAGCCCGTGCAAGTAAGAGAATGTTAGGAGACCCTTTCTACATTGTTAGGACTGCAAAAGGCTATGCCCCAGGTTAAGGGCAAGTAGGTAAGCATGCTTCTACTTGCCCTTCAACACCAGGAGACTGTAGAGAAGACTGACTTGTCAGTGAGCAAAGGAAAAGACCGGAGTAAAAGGAGAGTAAAAATTGTGGCCACCGGTCCACCTTGAATGGATTTACACACAGGGGCATGTAGCTTGGGACAGCTAGGGAAACTATAGCCATGCACCTGATTTGAGATTTCCTCTAATAGTTCCAGCTATCTGTTAGAGACAAAAACATAACCTCACAAGAACACTTTCATCTTAGGCCTCATCTTAGAGCTCTTCCTAATCCCCCACATAAACTTTTTCAAGGGCACTTTTTCAACCAGCAGGTTAAAATAACCAGGCACACAAGGAAACAAGTGAAACCTGACAAGAGACCCAAATGAAATGACAGTAGAAACAAGCTCAAACTCACTTCATATATTGGAATTAGGAGACAAAAGTCTTTGAACAACTCTGCTTTTTAGAAGGTTTTCAAAAATCAGTAATCTTGAAAAATATCTTCAGAGATCAGGAAAAATTTTAATGGCATAGCAGACTTTAAAACGAACCAAAAGGAACGTCCAAGAAAAAAAAAATGCAGTAGCAAAACTTAGTGACCACAAACCTGTTAGAATGGCTTAAATTTTTTAAGGTTTTTATCAACAGGTAAATGGATAAACAAATGATGACATATTCATACAATGGGTGCTATTGAGCTATTAAAAAGGATGAACTATGACATAAAAAAATATAGATGAAACTCAAAATCACCATGCTGAATTTACAGGCAAAAAGAACAAACTATGTGATTCTGTTTACATAAAATTACATAAAATGCAAAACTAATCTATAGTGAGAATGGTTGCCTGGGGTTCTGTAGGGGGGAGGGAGAGATTACAGAGGCCATAAGGAAATTCCTGGAGTGATGAAAACGTGTGTGTTGTTTTTATTGTAATGATGGTTTCATAGGATATGTCAAAACTGATGAAATTATACACTTTACATATATTCAGTTCATCACACAAAAAACTGAGCTCAGTAAGTTGCAAAAACTGTAGAGGAAGAAAGGGCTTCTAACTAGAATAATGAGAAAGAGGCCCACTGGGCAGTATGTGCCCTGAGACCTGGACTTTGGTGGTACAGGAAGGCATTCCCGGCTGAGGGGAAATAGCAAAGCCCCTTGCTGGAAAACTGAACTGGTCTCTAGGATGTCAGTGGGCATGCAATACCAACAAGAAAGATTTGAAACAATACTATGAACCAGACCCGAAAGCTCTGTTCAAATATGTTGCTACCAACTTACAGTTTTCACATCCTATAGATGAGAAATCAGTTTTTGGACCCAAATGCTTACCTTATCTATCCTTGTTAAATTTCATCTTGCTTGACAAAGCTTATGATTCTATGTCTTTGATATGTTTTGAGTCTCTGAATCTGTCATCCCTTTCCTTGCCTTAGCAATAACATGTTAAACTTGTTTCAAATTTCCCCCCAGGTTGACCTAAATCCTAACACAGTTTCTCTCCACTTCCTGAGCTAAAAGAAATACCATACATTTCCTGAGTGGCTGATAAAAGTCCATTTTATCCCTCTGTCACTACACCATATATGGCCACACCACAAACTTACTGGGAACTTTTTGTTTTTATTTTTAAGCTTAAAAGTATGTATTATAAGATACTCTGTTTACTATAACATAAACTTCACAAGGTCAGGATTTTGCCTGTTTTAACCAGTCAAAAATTCCTCAGTTCTGTTTATGTTTCCAAAGATTGCATGCCTCACAGAAGCTGTAGTTATGACTAACAGCACATATTAGCTTGTACTGGATGAATCCTCAAAGCAAAGACTTCATCGGCCTCCTCCGTATTGCACTTAGGTAATATATGGGGATTGGCTTGGATGCTGTTGCTAAGAGTCCACAGTATTTCCCAATAAATGTCTTTGTCCTAACCTAAAATAAAGAAATAAATTTCAAAAAAAAAAAAGAAAACCTCAATGAAAAGAGAGAAAATAAGAGACGTGAAAGACATTCTCTTCAAGAAAACAGAAGAGAACATTTCCCAACTCATCTCATGATGCCAGTATTTCCTAATGCCAAAATTCAATAAAGGCAATTCAAGAAAACTACAATATCCCTCATGAACATAGATATATGTTCTCAGCGAAATATTAGCAAATGGAATCCGGAAATATATAAAAAGGATATAATACATTTTGACCCAATCGAGTTTGTACTGGGAATACATGGCTGGTTCAACATTTGAAAACCAGTCACCCCAACCCTCCATATTAATGGACTAAAGAAGAAAATCCACCTGATTAAATAAATCAATAGATGCAGGAAAAGCATTTGATAAAATTCAACACCCGCTCGTGATTAAAACTCTCACAAACTGTGAATTAAAGGGAACTTCCTTAACCTGATTTAGAGCATCCACAATAAACCTACAGCAAACATTATTGGACAGGAAAAAGTATTGCAGGTGATACGATTCTGTGTGTAGAAAGTCAAAGGAATCTATAGCTAAACAGACAATATGGCTATTTAACAAGATAGCTGATAGAAAATCAATATACAAAAGTCAATTATATTCCTATTTACCAGCAACAAACAAAAAACAAAATTTTTAACATACCATACATACATAACACCACCTGTAAACCCATAATAATATAAAGTATTCTTGCAAAAAATATAGAACTCAAATTTGATCAGGCCTCTTGATCTAATTACCTATTTGCAGGAAATGCAAAAGACAGAGCAACTTACCGAAGATACCACAGAGATAAAGTCAGAAAAATCTAAAATTGGAAACTACAGGACAAACAGCCAGTTTCTGCAAAAAATAAATTGCAAGAAGAAAAAAAGAAGAGAGGGACATTACAGATTTAAAGGCAATTTAAAAATATTTAAGAAGGAAATAATACAAACTTAGATTTGTTTCAAAATAATCTGGGGTGGGTAAGTTGTAAATTAAACAAAATAATCCATGAGCGAATAAGTGTTGAAGCTGTATTTTAGGTACTTGAGGTTCATTACACTATTCTCTACTCTTATGTATGTTTAAAATTTTCAATATTACAAAGTTTTTTAAATACATTTATAAAACTTCTTTTAAATGAACAAGCTAGGAACAAATCTAACAAAGATGTTCAAGACATTTATAAGATAAATTTTAAAATTTATTAAGACATTAAAGAAGACCTAAATAAGTGGAGACATACTGTATTCATGTACTTGAAGACTCAATATTATAAAGATGTCTGTTTCTCCCAGATTGAACCATAGATTCAATGCAGTCCCAACAATTTTGAAATTGATAGGCTAATTTTAAAGTTTTTATGGAAATTCCCAAGATCAGGAATAGCCAAGATGTTCTTCTAGAAGAATAAGGAGAGAAGTCTTACTCTACCTGATACCAAAACTTAAAAAGCTGGAGGGGGGCAAAGAGGGGAAATGGGGGACATAGTAATTAAGTTAATAAGGTATGGTTACAGAGATGCTCAGAGACCACTTGAAGAGAACCCTAAGACACTTCCACACATATAAATAGTCACTAGTGAGGAATGGGTAGACTTTTCCATGTCATGCTGGGACAATTGGGTATCCATGGTGGGGACCGGGGGTGGATAAGAAAGACAATCCCTAACTTCACACAATACACAAAAATCAGTTCTAGTGTATTAAAAACCAAAATGAGAGACAAAACTATAAACTCTTGAGAAGGTAATGTTGGAGTATATCTTCAGAGACAAATAAAGATTTCTTACGTGAAATATCAAAAATATTTCCCATAAGAGAAAAGATTGCTAAAGTGACTAGATTAAAACTAAAAAGTAATTATTTATCAAAGGTACCATAAAAAGGAAGGCAAGCCATAAAGTAGAAGATATCTGCAGCATGTATAACTAACAAAGGTGTAATATCCAGGCCATATAAAGAATTCTTACAAGTCAGAAAGACAGACAACTAGATAGGAGAATGGTTAAAAGACTCGAACAGGCATTTTACAAAAGAGGAATGCCAATAAACATGAGAAGGTACTCAATCTCATTAATAATCAGTGAAATGCATACTCAAAGCACACCGTTATTTCATTACTTGCCCACCATGATGGCTAAACTTAAAAACTAACAACACCATATGTCAAGATAGTGGAAGAACAGGAACTCTCATACAACCTATGGAGTGCACATCAGTGCCTCATTTGGAAAATAACTTGTTTTCTATGTCATTTTATGATATTCTGATAGTGATTTTGGATTCTCCTTAAATATGGCTCATTCAGGGACCCCTATAGTCAGTTCACAAGCAAAATAATTAAGTAAGCAAAACCTTCTATGGAAATACCACACTATTATTTGCTTAGAGTGCAACTTTTAAACAACATTTGTGCATATGTTACAGATGGTGAATATTATCATGTAGAACAAAATTATAATTTTGTGATTGTAATTCTAACTGTGGATTTAATTGTAGCATATTTTTTCTATCTTAAGCTAGAATTGCCGTGTAGTAATAGTGCCATTTATTAAGGATCTACTGTGCCTGCCACTGTGCCAGGGACATTGTTAGCATTTTTTGTTCTAATCCATCCAAAAGGCTCTAAGAGGTTAAGAGCATGGGCTCTGGCGCCAGACTGCCCTCCTTCTCCCATTTATTAGCTGTGTGATTTGGGGCAAATTACTTACTTTCTCAGTCCTTTGATCCCCTCATCTGTAAAGTGGTGATACAATTTTATGTGTTTAAAAAGACTAAGTGAGTTTAATACAAGTAAACTTCCTAGAAAAGCACCCAACACTAAATCAATAAAAGCTAATAAATGATAGTCAGACCAGACCTATATCAACTCAAAATCCAACGCGCCTTCCACTGTATGTCTTGGCTATATGTTTAGGCTTATCAGTTAGTATGTGCTCAAGGAACACAATGTCATTCTATTATAAGCCTGTGTTTTTAAACCATTTCCAGGAAATTGTTGTGAAAACTGAAGAACAGCCTTTATCTGAATGACTTGAAAAGTTTGTGAGGAGTATGTTCACGTAAACTCTTCAAATCAGTTATTTTTCCCTTTTATCAATATAAAACTATACATTAGTTTCTTTTCTCTTTCTTTCTTTGTATGCTAGGCGAGTAGCTTGCATCGCCATGGAGAAGACCAAACAGGAGCAGCAGGCCAGCTGTACTTGGTTTGGCAAGAAAAAGAAGCAGTACAAAGACAAATATTTGGCAAAGCACAATGCAGGTAGGGGAGAGTATGACTGTTACTGAGGCCAGTGACACCTCTCAAAGACCGAACGGACATCATATCTCAATTCAGTCCTCAGAGTTCTCTATCCAAAAATTCCACCATATGAGATCTTCATCAATTTGCAAATATGTTAAGAAACCCCTGTCTTCAATTATTATGTTGGTTGTTTGCCAAATACTTTACAGAACTATACTTTATAGGAAGAAAATGCTATTTGGAAATAGTGTTCTCTGGAACAAAAAGAACCCAGTACATTAAGTTGTCCCCTGAGAAATGAGAGCTTGAGAGTGTGCTGAGTCATGGGGATTCTTGCCGTCTTGCTGAGATTTGTCTTGAGCAAACACCCTTGCTCCTGGCTCCTTTCTGGCCCTTGGACTTGGCCCTAGGACATGTTTCAAAGGGCAGAGGTGCACTCTTAACAGAGAGCTGTTGCTGCACATGGTTCAGTGATTGGTCTGAAAGAGCACAAATGACATTGGATACTAATGTGGTTTAGTCAGTTTCTGTGACTAGTCTTCTTCCCTCATGGTATTTCCTGGGCTCCTAAAAGATATCTTGGCTTTCTCTTTATCGTATGTTTATCTATATGGAAGCTTGCGTACACTTAACATAAAATACTCACTTACTTGCCAAAAACTGAAATGAATACCAAAAAACCATGATCTGTCTCTGTAGTAAAATCCCCAGAAGACTTACAGGATGTAATTTAAGCTAAAAAAAAAAATGCATGGTGATATGCAGAGTGGGATTTACATATTTTCCATAACTTCTTAATATGACTCCTTTTATAAAGAACTTTTTCTGAGGAATTGCAAGTTCCAACATTGGCATTAGATTAGTTCCCAAGGTTTCAGAAATAACTCCATAAATCAAACATGTGGCAAAAAAATTAAGTGAATGCAATCATGCATACTCAATTTGACAGTAAGTTTCTGACAAATAAGAAATGCATTTCTCTCTGTAGAATGTTAAAACTTTATGTTATTAGCATTCATTAGGAAAACTTATTTAGAAACTGTGAATGGTTCATTGCTTATTCAGAAAATAAAAGTAAACATTTTGAAGTACTTGTATAATATGGGATAAATATAAGTGCCCCATTTTCTTTCCAATAAATTATATCATTTCTGCTTATGTACCACTATAGAGCACTAGTTTGATAATGGCTTTTTTTGTTTTATAAAACAAATATTTAAAAGATTAGTTAAACATGATTTAACAACTATTAATTGTAAATGCTCAAGTAATACTATTTGAAGAAATTCACTGTAGTATCAGCAGAATGTTATTTAACACAAAATGGCAGAGGTTTTTTTGCCAAGGCTCCATAGTCACCTTTATTTTCATCAACTTCTAACAGGTTCACATGGTATGTCAACATTTTAAATAGATAGATAGATAGATAGATAGATAGATAGATAGTAATTTTTACAATAATTTTAAATGATATAGATAGATGGCGTTAAAATAATTTAAACCTAGAAAAGCAAAGAAATAGCTGATGAAGGCTGTCAGTTCTTCATTAGCTTTATATTATACTAATAGCATGTAGATGTGAGTATTCAGTGTGCCAATATTCTTTAATTAAGCTCTGAGGAAAAATACAAAGCCAATTGGTTGAAAAACTAGACCCCCTAAATTCTGACAAAGATTCCATTGAATCGTTCACTTAAAAATTTTGCCTTTTTCCATGCTTGGACATCCTCGGGCATCTCTGATCTTCCGTCTGCTCTCCTGATTCATCAGTGGTCCTGCAAACACACCTGTAAGCTTAATAGGCAACCTGAGATTGGACCAGGAATTAGTGCACCTGAGTAACTGCAACTGTTGAAATCCCTTGGCTCCTGTGGGCCTCAATACAGGAGAATCTCAAATCACGTTAATCAGTCAAGGATATCTTTTCTAATTCTAAAATTCGGTGGATCTCACATTCTTTCATCAGTGGGCCTGACAAATCGGTATCATTTAATGAAGCCAAGTTCTTATTTGCTGTCCCTTATCTCAGGCTTTAGCTCTGGTGAGCATTGCCTATCAAGTTTGAAGGGTATCACCCTTGATAAAGAAGGCAAGAGCCTCCTAGGGATAGAGTAGAATTGCTTTTTCTCTTTTGACATTATATGTCCTATCCAAAACGATGGACCTGTCCAAGCTCTTGTAAACTTACAACTAAGAAATTCAGAGAGATCCGCCACTACCGCTTTTTTGTTATCTTTAGCATTTCTAAGCAATGGTCTTCTGGGCCTCAGAGCCTTCCTTATCATGCTTACAGTTTTCTCTTTTATGTCAGTATTTGTCACTGTGAATGAGACGCTCCTTTCATGCCCTTTGATAGACAGTCTTAGCTTCTTAGAAGCTCCCTTGCAAAGCCACTCAAATTTCTTTGTAGAACTTACGTTTAGGCATATTTGTAATTGTCTAGTCAGAATGTCATTGTTAGGGTTCCCTTCCCTACAAAATCTTCACTCATAAAGCCTCCTATTAGCTTTTCTGGTCGGGAGAAGATGCCTACTTTCCTGGACTTTCTGAAGCATGCTGCCTGGCAAGGCCTTTCTGCCACCATCTCTTCAGGTTTCTTCCCCTTCACCAACCAACTCTTCCGTTTTGTTCATTAAGTCCAGAAGATCCATTTGCTTAATGGTTATCTTGACAAGAAATGAAGTCATAAAGGGAAGTCAAGTATTTTATCAGCTGTCCTGCTTTTAACTATGATAAAAGTTCATTCTAATATGCATCATTACCTATATAAAGACTGCTCTAAAGGAGAGACACAAATACTGGTGACCTCCACTTGGAGGATAGTTGGAGAACTTTGAAATACCACATTCTTTAATACCAAAAACTAGCCAAATGGGCTCATGGGTCACAAATCAAACTACATTTCGGAAAGATTTTTTTGGCTTTCAGAAGTTGATTATAAAATACAGTGGGAGATCTTCTAATAGTCCTCAATAAATTAAAATAAGAGCCATCTGCTTTTTTTCCTGCTTCAAATATTTGAGAATTCAGCATATATTGATGGTAAGATCCAAATCTTATCATCATTCTAAAGTAATGTTTGTAGTAAAAATGAAGGATGGGAACTTTGTCAATATCTAGAACTGATAGCAATGATAACACTAGAATTAATTATTTCCATTTCTATCACCAAGAAATTGCACATGTCTAGTTAAAGCAGAATTCCCTTCAAACTATGTGGCCTACATCTCACACTATAAAGTGGCAGTCTGCTAGCTGAATATGACCCACAAATAAGTTTTGTTTTCCCCATATACACACAGTGTTTAAAATAATAGTTATCACGCTTGAAAATCAGGTATTTAACATAAAATTCTGGATTTCTGCCTACCATTGGAAAAACAGAGGATATGGTAACACAGGGCCCACTTTCTCCCTTAACGATTCTAGGCTGTTGGTGTCCCTTTTGAATTGGACACTCATTGTCTAGACACTTGCTCTAGCTTGGCATCATCGTCCCCACTACTCCTTTCCTGCACCAGGCCCACTCGTTTCAACACATTAGCTGCCTGGTCACTGCAGGCATTTGAGTGTGCACTCAGCCCATTGTTACCAGTGTGCAATGTCTTTTCTAATTGAAGGTTTGTACAGTATTTGAAGATACCTCTAGCTTATAAAACTGAGACAAGAAATCAATGTTAAAGGCTTATTTATGAAAATATTCAACTGGAAAATGGTTACCGAAATACTGAAAAGTGTCATAAATATTGAGTACCAGGAAACCAAGATAATGTGAGCCAACTATGCCAGACAGTATTTCTGAAGCCTTGGGAATAGATTTGATTATGGCATGTTTCATGTTTACAGCAAATATGTTTTCTGCAATGTATAAAAGATTTTAGCCACATTAATTTGATGGGGAAAGTATTGTCATGCTCCTAGAAGAATTATATTCTTAAGGCATTGAGGTTCCTCAGCCCTGGGACCGCCAAAAATCAGTTTAAGATCAAGTTACTAATGTAAACTTTGAAAAAATATTCATTAATTCACTTTTTCAATGTTAGAGCCCTGAACAGAGTATTTAAATATATACTGTGATACTCTATTTACATACATCCATATGAACATAGAGAAATTTTATAGTACCATTCATAGGTGTGTTTAAATTATGCTTAATGCCACAAATTAGTACTGTTGATTTTAAAAAGCTATAACTCTTTTTTCTTTAATACAGAGTGCTCTAAAAACAACAAAAAGTGGCCCATAATCTCATAGCCCTGTGGACATTTCTCTTTTTAAACAATAAAAGCAATAGGCACATGTGATTAGAAATTGCAAACAGTGCAAGAAGGTACAAAATGAAAGCCAAAAGGCTTCCACATCTACACTCCCTGAAGAAGTTTTCTTGTAACTATTCCCAGACAAAATTACTATGCATATGCTAGTTTATAAAACCCACTGGCTTTTATATAAAGTTACTGTTGAATTTTTATTAAATGGGTTTGTTCCTTAATGTGATTTATTTGCCTCATGTTTAGAATACTGCATGGTAAACTTTCTTTTGTGCATATATACTTTTATTTTACTAATATATTAAAAGCCATATTTCAATGACCCCTGTACATTTTTCATGCTGTCTTACTCCCAATGGCCTCTGTGCATGTAAGTAACCTGTTGAGTGACTATGCCTCTTTGTTTTTAATGGTTTCCTTTCATTAAGTCCTTTTTTTTAATCAGTAAACATCTAAAAACCTTTAAAAGTCCAGTCTTTAAGTGTTCTCCTTATATTCCTTGTATGTCTTATTTTTAAATATTCTTTTTTATTGTTTCTCAATCAACATAAGTTGATTTTATTTAGACCAGAGTAACCTCTTCATCCTAGTTTATGTTTCAAATATTGATGTGTAACATACCTGTTCATTTGTTTGTAGTATTGATGGTTAATATCTAATTCATTCTTACGTGTTTTTTTTTTTAAATGACAAAAGTCTTATCTCAGTAGGACTGGAATGAGTTAGGGCTCTGTAGAGGGAAATGGGTGTGTATACCATTCAGAAAGCTTGTGTCATTATCATTTTGCTCTTTTGTGAGATGTTTGATTATTTTAATATATTAAAATCTATCAGCTTGTTGATGCATCTCTTTCATAAGCATATGTTTTCTTGATGGAAATATCACTCAGAGGGCAATAGATAGAAAAAGCAATGTCGTAAGCATTCCTAATTTTATTTTTGCAAACCTTCATCACTCCATTACCAATGTAGCATGACTAGCTAGCTCTGCTATTCAGAGAACCTTGTGTTCATTTTGATTGTGTAAGTCTGCCATTCTAAACACAGAAAGCATTTCTTGGTTTTTAGCTGTTGCTAGAGAATATGCTTTAAAGGCTTTTAGTGAACCTTTATGGAATCAAGTCATCAAAAGAAAACGAATGCATAAATACCCATTAACATGCACTAACCCTTATTTTAACATTTTTTTTTTATTTTTTGGGAATGATACTTGTGTTCATTTGTTTATTTCTGATCTGTTGCATTCCAGAGTATCCTATTTTGCATTTTAAGGTTCTTTGCTACTGGGAAGATCATAAATGTTAAGGACTGAGCACATAGTCAAAAACATTTAGTCGTATTGTTTCAGGGAGTAGAAGCTTCTCTTAATGATTGGCTGAAACACCCCAGATTCCTTTATTACACCAGGGAATCAATTTTATTGAATTTCTTTCAACCCCTCTAAAATCCATAGCGTATTCCATATCCTTTAAAAAAAGAAATTTCAGTGTGACTGAAAACATTTGGGTATTACCACACAAAAAAAAAATTACAGGAAACATAGATGCTTGATTTTAGCCTTCTTGTGAGACATCTCAAATGTGTATGAGAATTGGACTACCTTAAACTTCAACGTGAATGGTTATCCTCTTGGGAAAGTTTTTGTAATAGTTTTGTTAAGAGGCAGGTTTCCAAAAATATTTTTAAAATATTTCTTCTCAGTCTGTAATTATTAGAGAACTCCCTTTTGCAAAGGTTTTCAAGCTCACATTCTGCTCCATGCCTCTTGCCATTCTATTCATCCTGATTTACTACACATAGGCCGACAAAGTTTGGGGCCCAGGGAAGCATGTTCTTCTATACTTACATTCCCAGAACTTTCCATCAAATGGATAGCTGGGTTACAATAAAACTTATGAGATGCTCATTTCAAAACCTTGTGAAATCATGGTTACAGAACTTGACTTTGAAAGAATCTAGCATGCTGCCTTCAGTAATTCTGTTGAAGGAAAGAACCATGACGTTAAAGACCAGCTGTCCATGCATCCCACAGCCATCCCTAGAAATAATCTAGCTGACCTCTTTCTTGGTTAACTTTAGTTGCATTCATGCTATATTTGTGTTGGTCACTGTCTGCAGACTTTCTCCTCTTTAGTACTGCTGATTTCTTAGCATTGCAAAAATACGAACAGCATGTGGCTTTGAATGAATTCATGATTTGTTGGATACTGCATGAAAAGATATGCAGTATCTTAGAATTGGACTTTCATGCATGTGCTCAACATATCTCTGGATGCCCCTGCTTCTAAAGTGCATTTTCATGGGCTTAAAAACGAAATTTTCTCCCAAAAGGTTGTATTACTCAAATATATTATAAGTTGCATTCATATTTTTAAGACATGGTTTTACTATTACTTTAGTTTTGCCAGTAAAATTATAATTTATCTACGTGAAATATTTCTGCAAATTTACCTTTCTTCTGAATCTTTGCATTTTAGTGTTTGATCAATTAGATCTTGTTACATATGAAGAAGTAGTAAAACTGCCAGCATTCAAAAGGAAAACATTAGTCTTATTAGGTAAGTCTGAGTGTATAAACACACGGCTATCTTATTCTCACCTTCAAAACATTTTGTGAATATTATCAACAACTGTCAACTTTAACTTCCTTTTTTAAAAATTACGTAGGTGCACATGGTGTTGGGAGAAGACACATAAAAAACACCCTCATCACAAAGCACCCAGATCGGTTTGCATATCCTATTCCACGTAAGCAATGTCTCTCTTTTAAATATATTTTTTCTAGTACTTGTTTACTGTTGCAATTTATGTATTTTTCTGATTATATTAGTACTAACCATTCACTATGAGAAATTTGAAAGATCCAAAAAAGAACAAAGAAGAAAATTAGTTAATAACCCCAGCCCCACTCCCCTACTAATAGTGCTATAGATATTTTGTAGTATACCCTTCTAGATTTCTCTTAGTGCAAATATGTGTAGTATGTGTATTTGCCTGTTGTTGTTGTTGTGTTTTAAAAATGGGACTCATCCATTCTGTTTGTAAACTAATTTTTCCAACAGGGTGTCACAAATATTACCCAGATGAATTATTCTTCAGAAAAATAGATTCTAATGATAGTATAGTTTTCTTTGATGTAACAATATTTTTCTTAGTAACTAAATTGTTAGCTTTTATCACTTTCAAAACCCAGTCAATGTGCTACAAGTTGTTTACTATAAAGCACTTTAAGTCTGTAATATTATTATTCCCCTTATCTTCTATATTTTATCCTTAACCTCTTGGCCGCTTTGTTTCCTCGATTATAAAATGAAGTAATTCTGGAGATATGAAGATTTGAGCTCATGTGAAGTACTTAGCAGATACTTCATAAATAGTATCCATCTTGCCACTCTAATGTTATTATTACTACTCTAAAGTTTAAAATTTGAATCCCAAAAGCTTTTTAGCAGTTAGAGCTTCGTTCATGGTAAGAAGAACTAAAGGAAAATGTGTTTTAAGAGCAGCAGGAGAAAAATGTGAAGACTGGCTCTATCTAGTAGGGCCATCATGCCTTCTTGACGCCATGGCAACACCACTTACTGTTTTCTCTACACCCCAGAGAGCCATGAATTTTCATAAGACCACCTTCATCCCAGAATACTGTCTGATTTACACGTAAAAAAATAAATTCATCAAACATTGTTTCAACTGGTACCGTTGGGGTTTTCCAGTAAAACACTTTCAAATGTTCTTTTAATTCTCCTTATGTTTAGCTCATGAATACAGCAAACTTAGCTAGCATTTAGTTTCTTCTCAATCACGTAACAATTGAACTTTCATGTTCTTAAATGGCCAGTTAAATAGCTCAGTTTTAAAGTGTACCATTGCTAACCCAGTCATGTCTACTCTCTAAAATATTTGGCCCCAGAAGTGTAGATATCCTATGTTTACCTTCCTAAATGACTAAAGATACTACAGCATCCACGTAGTATATGTCATTTATTCAGCATTTCATGTACCTGGAGAAATGGTACTTTTTTAAAAAAATCCACATTCTAATGTCCATGAGCACTTGTCAGTTCTAATAGTCTAGTTGCAGCAGGAGAGGGGTAATTCCCTATGGGTTTAGACCCGTCCACACAGCAAAGGGTAGCATAAATTTGTTCTTGCCACTCAAGAAAGGAAGGAAACGAAGAAAAAAAAGGAAATTGAAAGAAAGGAAAAGAGAAAGGGAGGGAGGGAGAGGAGAAAAAAGAGGAGAATGAGAAGGGAAGAAAGAAAGAGAGAGGGAAGAGAAAGGAGGGAAGGAGGGGGGTAGGAAATCAAAACCAATGTTCCTGGCTTGCCTAGAAAAAATTTCCTAAACTGTGTTTTGCAGTGTACTGGTCCTTTCAGTATCCCACAGAATTAGATCTTACTGGCAGATATTTTTAGTCTGTACTCATTTAGGTAAGAGACCAGCAAACCTTTCTTGTAAAGGACCAGACAGTAAATGTTTGAGGGTTTGAGAGCCATATGGTTTCTGTCACAACTACTCAACCCTGCTCTTGTAGCATGGAATTAGCCATAGACAATATGTAAACACATGGGCATGGCTGTGTTCCAATGAAACTTTATTTACAAAAGCAGACAGCATGCCATATTTGACCCAGCAGCCATAGCTTGCCAACTCCTGGTTAAGGTCTTTCTTAACTATTATGGCCACATCTGGCTAAGGACATTGTGTTTTCAATATGGTATGCCTTTTTCTGTATTCTAACATTCTTCTTTTGTAATATGCTGTAGATACTTTCTCTGAAAGTAACAGTGTTCAGTATCAGCACTGTTTAGTACAGTAGCCATTACCCACATGTGGCTATTGAACCCTGGAAATGTGGCTAGTGAGACTGAGGAACTGAAATTTAATTTATATGATTTTAATTATTTTAAATTTAAATAACCATATGTAGTTTTTTGGTTTTTAATCTTTTTCTCCTTCTGCCTAAATGCACTAAGGCATAGTGAGTTAACTTTCATTCCATGAAAGGAATGAAATAGACCTTATCTAAACACTGAAAGTTTCACCAAACCAAACAACTAACCAGCTACTGTAGTCTGATGTCACATGGATAAACGTGACTTTTACAATTTAGTTCTGCAAAGCTACTGGGAGTGGGAACAGGGCATGAGGCATATAATATGGAATCCACAGCTTTTAACAAGAGATTGGGTTTCTGTAGGTCCATTGGAAACATAGGCTCAGAAGCTCAGCCTTTTAAACTTCTCCTAACAGCCCTGGCTGGTGCAGCTCAGTGGATTGAGCTCCAGCCTGTGAACCAAAGGGTTGCCAGTTCAATTTCAGTGTAGGGCACATGCCTGTGTTGCAGGCCAGGTCCCCAGCAGGGGGCGCGTGAGGTGCAACCACACATTGATGTTTCTCTCCCTCTCTTTCTCCCTCCCTTCCCTTCTCTAAAAATAAATAAATAAAATGTAAAATAAATTTCTTCTAACATGTTTGACTTTGCAGATACAACCAGACCTCCAAAGAAAGATGAAGAAAATGGAAAGAATTATTACTTTGTATCTCATGACCAAATGATGCAAGACATCTCTAATAATGAGTACTTGGAGTATGGCAGCCATGAGGATGCAATGTACGGGACAAAACTGGAGACCATCCGGAAGATCCACGAGCAGGGGCTGATTGCAATACTGGACGTGGAGCCTCAGGTAGTGTCTGGCCACACCCAGCCTCCCATCATCCTGCCTGCATGCTAAGCTCAGGTTCTGAAATAAAAAATGCCATCAGAACGTTATAGGTTGTGTAATAATTGAATAAACTCCAGGAAGGTATCAGTAATGAAGGCATCGTTGATGAACAGTCTAAGCTGCAAACTAATTGTTAGACTCAGTGCACACACCCTGTGTTTAAGAAGCAGAAACTATTCTCTTATGAGATTCACTATACTCAGGGGTTTAATAAAGTACCGGATTGGGTCTGTGCCTGCCGGAAATCCTACAATGATATGACCTCAGAATGAGACTCTGGCACTTTCTTATCCGAACGGCCACCTTTACACCTTGGTACAGCTCACGCTGGACCACCCGAGCTTCTGCCAGCACCTTATGTTAATCCACAGTGAGAAATGCTGATCCTAGGGCCTGAATCTAAAACACTGCACTAGCTTTATGAAAGCAGCGTGAGCAAGCCCTGGGGGTGTCCAATGGAGCCCCATGGTGATTTTCAGCGTCTGCCATCTCTTTACTGAGGGTGGTGCCTGACCCTGAACTAAAACTAGGCAGAATATGGAGAACTGGAAGAGGACTCTGGGAGCCAGACGCAGAGGTGATTAGATGATTTGTAGATAAGTCCAACACCAGAAACAATAGAAATTATTAAACTGGAAAAGGCCTTACATCAAAAATGCAGATAAGCTATTTTTTCCTCTCTGAGGACAAACCAAGTGGAAGTGGGACTTAAAGCCTAGCAGGAAGGGTTTGGGAGTTGGAAACATCAGGGCAGGTTGCAGGAGAGGCTTGTGTGTGCCCAGTGACTCCTGGGCTGCCATTTTTAAAGACTCATTTGTACCAAAAATCCCTTATCACTTACAAATAGAATCAGTATGCCACCTGCTGAAATGGTAGACCAGCAGCCCTCCAGCAGGCTCCGTTTCATCAGGAGGGCTTCCTGGCTATCACAGGCAGGGAAGAGATTCTTGTTCAAGGGCCACTGTATGAGACTTAGTTCCCTAGTCATCCCCAAATGGAGGGTGGAACCTACGGTCAGGGTCTGTGTGACCAGAGGCCTGACAGCTCAGTTACTCAGCGCCAAGACCCTGACACCATGGCCAGTGGGTTCACCCATTTCTGTTTCACAGCACCTGATGGGTGGGCTTATTGAACTTGGAATCTGGTTAAGGGGCTGGGAGGAAAGCACCAGTAGGGCAAACACTACGGTTTACTTAACAATTATCTTGGACCTAGATAAGAACTAAATATATGATGTGTAACGCAGAATGATTTTTGTTTAACTGCTAATCCCTCCTTACTAGGGATTGGAAAAATCTTCTGGCCAGGGGTGGCTAGAGGCAAAGTCTCAATCCTGGTCCTGGTCTTCGACATCCTCTCCTTGGGTTCCACACTGGTCTTCACCTGAACGTCGTTTTCTGCTGGTAGTAATATCTCTAGCAGTATGCTGGCTGCAGGGCTCCTCAGACCCCCTCCGCATTTACCTAAGTCCACTCTCAAGGGCTTCTGCCTTATCTGCTGCTGCTGCCGCTGCTGCCACCACCACCGCTGCTGCTGCCGCTGCCGCTGCCGCCGCCACTCCACTCCTAGCGTCCAGCTCTCCCTGTGCCCTCGCCCTTGCACAGTCATGCATTGCTCTGCACTGCTGAGCTTTAGACACTTCTCTTGGCCTTATCAGGACATCCACTGCAGTCACTTTTACCTGTAGAACTGGGCGCCAGAGCACCCGTCATCCCTGGTTGGGCACTTTCCCTGCTCCCCTTGACTGCTGGATAAGCTCACTGCATTCTTCTCTCCTGCTTCCTGTGTCCCCGACTCTGAGAACCATGATCTGTCAGGGCCACCTACCCCTGAGGGCAGGCCATAGGCACCATGTTCTCTGCCAGACCCTCCCTGGGCCCGTGACCCTAAGGACAGGGGTTGCCCAGGCCCTGTTCCTCTCATTCATCTTGTTGACAGCTCTGGTCCCAGGCTCTCCCACCCAGAGCAACACGTGCCCAGTCTCCATTTGTGCCCAGTCCTGTTCTCACACTGACTGTCACATCTAATGGTACAGCTGCAGATGCCCACAGGGTCTCACCTACTGGGCTTCACCCTGGGGCTTCTCTGCCTTCCGTCCACTCTCCCCCAGGCTTGGCAAGGTCCGCATCCTAACATCAGGATGCCCGTGGCCATGACCGACTTGCTGTCAGGCAGAGCCTCATTGCTCCAGAGAGGTTCTCTCCTTAGGACATTTTTCTCCATGCCGCCCTCCTCCCCCCCACGCCGAGCCTGTTAGGTTACCTCCTCTACTGTATCTCATGGACAGTTTGATTCAGCCAGCTTATGTTAAGCACTTGTTATATTCCAAACATTGTGCCAGGAGCTAAAACTACATGCCCTGGCTGGTGTGGCTCAGTGTATTGAGCACTGGCCTGCGCACTGAAAGGTCACCAGTTCAATTCCCAGTCAGGGCACATGCCTGAGTTGCAGACAGGGTCCCCAGTAGGGGACGCATGAGAGTCAACCACTCATGGATGTTTCTCTCTCTCTCGTTCTCCCCCCCTTCCCCTCTGTCTAAAAATAAATAAATAAAAATACAAATAGGAAGGAAAGCTGGTAAGGATGAAATTTCTTCCTCCATGTACATGACAAACTGTCCGTAATGAGAGAAATGCCATGTGGCATTTTTTAAAAACCTCTCGCTTCTATCACTGGTGACACCACTTCCACTGTGCATGGACCATAGAAAGACCACCAAATGCTGGTGTTCAGCTTATTTAGCTCAGTGCCATCGTAACTTATTGTAGAGAGTTCAGGCCAAACTTAACACATGTCTAATAATACTGTATGATAAGACATTGTGGCCCAACTTTAAACCTAGAGGACCATGATAAAGACATAAAACTAGAAAAAAAATTATATCCTCTCTTCTTTTAAAATAATAATAGATTGTGTTCCAGTAGTGCTCTATATTTTGCCAAGCATTAGTACTTCTTACCTTACCCATGTAACCCCTGAGATAGAGATATTAGCGTCTACTTTTATAGATGAGGAAACCAAGGCTTAACATAATTACTACTTGACGAAGGTTTTACAGCCAACTGAAAATGAGATTTGAACTTGAACAGTGTTGGTTTGGGTTTTAGTTTTTTTACAATCAATTCTAGCTTTCTTCCATTGTATTGTCCTAGCAGGGTTAACCCTGAGGATCCTTAAGTTTATCCACCTTCTGTGTACTGGTACAATTTAAATCTTTGGGTTTTTTTTTTTTTTTCATTTCAAAAAGTCTACAGGACAGTCAAACCTGAGAAACACTATGGAACTTATTTTTCATGGAAATAAACCCATGACTTAGAAAATAATCTACATCCCTAAAGCTGAAACTGTAAGAGCTCCAGTTTGTAATCAAAACTTATTGTGACAGTTTTTAATTTTAATTTTATTCTTACTTCTCCATTTGCTGCATTAAAAAGTTAAGAGTAGCAGAATGTTTGGGGTTTTGCTTTGCCCACAAAGGGAAAGGTTGTCATCAGATGTAGCTGCAATCTTACTAGGAATCTGTACTTCAAAACAAGAGCCAGGTTCTCAACCATGGGCTGTTTTGTGAACTCAGCTGGCTCTCAAGATTCTTTCTGGGCTCACTGTGCTCCTCCTTAAACACTTAGAATTTTTTTTACAAAATGACTCAGGTACCTGCTCTTACGTATTTTTTAAGTTTGCAAGCCAAATCTTAAAAGATATCTGTCTTAGATACTTGGTCAAATGGGTTTTTATTCCTTGAAGATGGTAACCTGAGGTTAATTACTGACCATAGATGAGCCATATAACCAATTTATGTCCCCAAAGGAGAACTAAAGAATCAGCTTTAAATGTTGAATTAATGTTACTTTGGCTGTTTGAATCCAGTGTATTTTCAGAGATCTTTCTAGACTCACTCTCAGGGATTTGGAAAAGAGATATTCACCTGTAAATATTAACAGATTTGTGTCTCATCTAAAGTCAGAAAGGAAAAGGGTTTAGAGGTCATCTTAAAGTCATCTCTTAATGGCCTGAGGGAAGGGAATCCTTGTGAAGCAATTCCATTTCCTGTCCCTGAAGTGTCCCTGAACATCAAGCAAGCTGAGACTGTGCAAAAAATTATACCCATTTGAGACCCCTAAGTTAAGCAGAGGATGTGGACAGAGACCTTCAAGAGCAACTGAGGAAAAGTGTGGTGGCTCTACTGAAGATATAAAGGCGACTAGACAAGAAAATCTCAGTCAGGATTCAAGGCATCTTACAATTTTTGGAAATACAACAATGAAGGATAGAAATAGAAAATTAAAGCCATGAATAGGAGGGGGGAAGCAGCTTTGCTAACCACGGAAGCTACAGTAATTACTGTGATAAACATGAAATTTAGCTCTGAACTTCCTGGCAACCAGGACAAAAAGGGGGGATGTCATGGGTCACATAATTCTCATCTAATAGAAGTAGGACAGTTCTTTGCTTGGAACTGATTGCTAAAGGAATATAACCTGATTCTTAGGCACAAGTGGCATTTGGCAATGTGATGAGTACAGTGTTTCATTGACACTTTCATGCAGTAAGTGCAGATGACCTTCATGTCTTTATGGATAAAGACAAAGGAGGTACATGCAGTGTGCAGAGAAGGGCACTCTGCAGGGAGCTAATGTTTTCTGAGTAGTGTGTTTTCTGGTGTTATATGGTAGATAGCAGACCAGAACTTAAAATATTCAAAGAATTGGGTGGCTATGAAGGCTTGGGGTCACCGAGCAGAGAAAAGGCCTTTTCACACCCAGGGTGTCCTCAGTTTCATCAGTGGGTTCTGTTCAGCATCTAGGCTGTGTGGAGTTCCATCTGGCATTCAGAGTAGCTCCAGGGATGGAAGCAAGGGTAGGCACTGTGCATCAGGAATTTTTTCCCATCTTATTTGCCCAAAGACTGGCTATGGGTGGATGTGTGGTGAAGAGGAAACCTTATGTCTCAAGTGACTCACAGTCTTCCCTGATTTAAGAGCATAGGAAGGACGGGGGGGAAAGGCCCAAAATAATACTAACAAAAAGGACATGTCTAAGTGAAGACCCGAAGAATCAAGTTATATATGGACTTTTTCATGTTCATTCCTTGCTGAAGTCTTCATTAACAAAAGGACTAGCAAAGAAATTGCCCATTACCTCTTTGAAACATGAACATACACAAGCTCGAAGAGCTTTCTTACAAGGGGAGCCTGAGCCTGTGACTCACAATTGAAACACTTTGGTGGACAGGTAAAGCAATGTGCTAGGTTCCCTTAACCCACAAGGAGATAATGCATAAAAATCAGAAACATAATTCTAGTGAAAATGAACTTGCACTGAAAAAGAAAGTCAAAACCTTTACTATCCAATTTGCTTCTTAGGTGCCTGTGTATTCATAGAGGCCGAGAGAGTCCCTTCAGTGCCAAAAGCATAGTGCCCCCTAGTCGAACCTGCCTCGAAAGGCAAGATAGATTTTGTGCAAATTATATATACTGTCCTACATTTTCATCTTATCATAAAGACCGTTTACACCAAGTGCCATTTGGGACATGAGGGGGACAACTAAACAAGACGCAGCCCCTGCCCTCAAGAGGCTTACCCTCCAGTATCCAAGCACTGCATTTTCAGTGTGATGGGTACTACGGGTGCATCAGTGCAGGTGCATCAAGAGCACATGGGAAGGTCACCTGACCTCAGCTCAGCGCTCACAACGGACTTTCTAGAGAAAAAAAAATCAGTACTCTGTTCAGTAAACACTCAACCAAGCAGAAGGGAGAGTGGGGACAGGGGTGAAGGGATGGAAGGTCCAGGCAGGGGGAGTCATAAGAAAAAGGCTAGGAAGCCAGAGAAGGGTTGGCCCTTTCTAGAACTGAAAGTAGTTCGGCAAGGCCACTCCATGGAGGGGCAGAGAGAGGCTGGCAGGTAAGCATGGAACAGCCATTGAGGGAGGGGCCTGACATTAACCTTAAGGACCATACATTTTTTACCCCAAGGCCAAGAGGGAGCTGTCAAAGGGTTTGAAGTAGAGAAGTGATATGTTGGGATTTGTGTTTCTAAAAGATCATTCTGATGGCAAGAATTAGTATGGATTGGAACGTAGCAAAACAGGAGGCAGAGAAACAGATCTAATTGCTACTGCAGTAAACCAGGCCAAAAAAAAAAGAGGAAAGGAATATAACAAACCAAACCATTGAAAGGCCACTTAGAAAGCAAAATATGTAGATAATGGAATAGACATGTTAAATTCTTGTATAAAGGACAGCAACGTTTACCCTAACACATACAAATTAATTACATGTCAGTTACTTGTGAATTGTGTGCCTTTATGTGTTTTTGTCCCATATAGAGGGGTTTTTTGTAACTTTTAGGAATGCCATGTGCTCCTAAGGAGTTGCTGAAGCAGTAAACCCTGCCAGAATCAACTGCTACACCATCAGCTGTCAGCTTTGCATTATGTCCGTGCTAACTCATAGCTTGCAGTTAGAGGTTTTTGATGCCTGGGAAGGGAGCTGAAAGGGTCTTCAGAGGTCCCTCTCCCTTGACTATAGTTCCTCTCATGGGCCTATGAATTGCCTACAGCCCCAAAGCTTCTTTCCCGGCTCCGGACTCCAGCTCTAGACAGGGTCTCCCTTCCCCCCACACCCCACAGGGGCCTTTCCGCAGGGCAACTCATAAACTGTGAACACAGCCTCACGGTGACAGTGGCAGGATTTGCCAATCCTTGTTAGCAATATGAAATTTGAAATGTGAAGCAGACTCTAGATTGGTGGTGAAGCCGGCCTGCTGGTCGCAATCTACCCCAAAATGCATTTCATATAAATTAAAATTTAGGCTACAACTAATAACCAGGTTTAAGTGACCATTAAATCAACATAATCAGTGTTAACTTTTCTGAAGAAAAACAAGTCAGATTGATTCATGAGATGCATAAGAAAAATGTCCAGTTTGTCACCTTTTATTTGCTGATGGCTATTGTCTATCCTTTGGAAGAAAAGGGAGTCGTGTTATTTATAAAGTTGGTAAATGTAATAATACCTTGCCAAAAATTTTGAGTCAAGAGCTTTTTCAGTTGTATAATTTTTTTGTAGGCTCATTTGAAAGTTATATTACTTATTCTTCTAAGTCTCAATTTTTTTTTTTATACAGGCACTGAAGGTCCTGAGAACCGCTGAGTTTGCTCCTTTTGTTGTTTTTATTGCCGCCCCAACTATTACTCCAGGTTTGAGTGAGGTAAGAATTGATCAGTGTTTTCCCCAAATTAGCACACCCACCTATAGCAAGGATCCAGTTGTGTTGTACATCCAAGACCAAAGCCTCATGTCATTAAGGTGACTAAGCAAAGCTCTGTTTTCTTCTTCATGCTGGCCATTAAGATTTCCAGAGTTTGAGGTCCTCTTTCAGTGTTAGGAATTAGGCCATATAGACGAGCATGGTTCTTCTAAGATCAGTCATTAGGCAAATTCAAGCCTTAGTTCTCAGTACAGTCACCCTGTGGCCTAATCAATAACTCTACTTTTAAAGAGTTTAGAACCCCTCATCCCTCCAGGGCAGAGGCTTTCCAGGTGGCTCCCTCCCTCCAGGGCTGCCATCCCCTGCTCTCCTGATAGGGATTGTGCCAAGAAAACAAAATGGCAGCCCCGAGCCCAGCTCTGATCCAAGGATTGCTTTGCTTGAAGACAGTTATAAGAAATTCGTGAGCTTGTCAGGGCCGCCCAGGTTCCCCGAGGCAGCCTTTGGAGTGGAACCCGTGCCCCTGGAGACTTCCAAACCTAGGAATGAGCTCTGCCTGCTATCAGGCCAACTCAAGTCAGCAGCTGCCACAGAGATGATGGCTACAAGAGTTGGCTGCAGGCGTCTCCTACCAAGCTGACTTAGAAGGCCTGCTATTGCTGGGCAGATAAGAAGGTAGTTTTGTATGTATTCGTGCTTGATGCTTATCTGCTGTGGGGTCATTCTTAAGACTTCTACACAAAGTTATCCTGAAGACCATTACTTCTGCAAGGTCAAGAGGCCACCAGAGGGCTCTTGGCTCTGTTTAGTAACCACAGGCCTAACTGCCAAGCTTATGACAGTAAAAATCAAGACTTGGAAATTTTCGCTTCATGTACATTTCATTTTTTGTTTTTGTCATTTCATTTGCAAAAGGGGTATTCCTTTGTAAATGTTACTCTTCTACTTATTTAATACACAAACATGTTTGAAACTCCACATTATGGTTAGCCCTTATCCTTTGGTTGCCATGTATTTTTCTTGAATTATCATCTTTGCTTTGTTTTTGTTTTTGTTTTTTGCCTGTTTTCCTACCCTTTTACTAATTTTCCATAGCTGCCAAAATGGTGCAGAAAATTGCCCGTAAGTACCGGCTAGGAGGTGATGAAATACAGCCTTGTTTACTTTCATAGCTTTAGAATGTAGACATTTTGTTCCCCCAAATCCTTGTTTTTGCTGTTAAAATAAAGGCATTTTGTTTTCACTGAGTTAAATCGTGGTCACATGTAAGTCAAGTCTGCAGATGAGCTGTTGGCAGGGAAGAAACTGACAAACATAACTTCATCTTGTGAGATCCTTAAGAGGGAGTTTTATTTTTTAATAAAGAGAGCTATCTTAAACATTTGATGCTCTCAGCTATAAATTTTCTTGAGTGTTTTTATCAGTCCAGCTTTCTGAGCAAATCATGAACTCTACTAGTGGTTTTTGAAGCCCAGGACTTTATATTCCAATAGGACCCCCTATCCCAGAGAGTGATATGTAAGAATTGTTCCTTCTCATACTGGTAGGAAGCACTGGTCCTTGGGTGAATGCATGTTTCCTAAAACGCAGCTGCTGCATTGTGTTTTTGGTAAAGTAAAGCCACAGTGAAAATACTATGCTTTTTAAGTACAAGCAGAAAGTGTGTTGATATGACCTTAGAAGACGATTCACTGAGGTCTTATCAACACTGTAGTAGTTAACACCTAACATCCAAAGCATGCTGTGTCCTGCTTTGAAATTCCAGTAGGAGATGACAAAACAGGTAGGGCTCTCTCATTTCAGAGTGTTCCCATAGAAAAGATGGAGTTCCCAACTTCCCTGCTGTGTGTCCATCCCCACTGCGGTGCCATAATGGGATCAATCAAGTGTCGCTTTGGATCCCCTTTCCAGAGAGCTGCACCCACAGGTGCATCAGGAAGGGTCTCATACAGATAACAGATGGGCCTCAGAGAAGAGGAGGGGTCTGAAGCTAGCACGGGGTGCCACAGCTCCCAAGTCCCTGGAAGCACCACATATTTTAGTTTTTCTGAAATTCCATCTCTGCTACCATAGGCCCCCGTTTCCTGGTAGAATTGCTCTGTCTCTTGATTATAGATTTAACTCTCATCACACCCTATAATGGCCAGTACTAGTCAGCTAAGTGCTTGTTCTTTCAATAACCTTTATTAAGCACTAACTGTGTACAAGACACAATGCCAAGTGCTGGGCACAGCACAGCAATGACAGGACACACAAGACAAGTTTACAGTCTAGGTGGGGAAAGAGATCCGAATCAAATCTGAATCAAATAAATAGGCATTTAATTGTATCTATGTGTATTTTAAAACTCACTTCAATAGCTCACCTACCTAGTGTTGGGGGAGAAGGGAGCAGTTAATTTGACTCACCAAGTTCTCTGGTTTCAATTTTGAACTTGTCCATTGAATGTTCAGCATAACATGATCTGACCCATGAAGATGCAATGGCAGACTTGCTGCTGACTCTTAAGAGATCCTAGTCTTCAAAGAACTGCCACCCTGAGTCTAAAGTTAAACTTGCATGACAAACTAGGGACCCTGAATTTCCTCCTCCTGTGGGCTCACCCTGGCGAGAGTTCTCAAACCCTGTAGCAAGCCCTGGGAGTTGAGGGAAAGTTCTTTACTGTAGCAAAATTCCGTAGAATACAGTGGCTTCTTTTCCTTCAGAGTGTTTTCCATAAGAGATGTGCATACTTATGAACAGTGACATTTGGGCATTTCCAATACAGACCAATTTGAGAGGATTCATCAGATGCCAGTTGCTGTTGTATCTGGGTAATGGCCTTATTTCATCCATTATTTGTAACATCCAAAAAGCTTTTGCCTCTGGCATCCACTGCTGTTGAGTGAGGGCCATTATATGTAATTGAATTTCTGGAACATGTTGAGCCTCTAAGTAGAAAAGAGAAAAATACAACTTAATTTGCTTTCCAGAGTCAGGGGCTTCTTGGTGTAAATGCAGCAGGGCTCTGGAGCCTCGTGCAAGTGAGTGCAGAGGACCAAGGGAAGGCAGAGGCAGGACTCTGACCGCATCACCCTAGTCCTCCCGCTGACCAGCAGAGTGGCTGGGGATGAGGCGGACCTGGCTTAGAAGAGGACGGAACAGCACAGCTGTGCTAGTTAGTCCCACTAGCTGGGACTCCCTAGCTGGGGCAGGACAGCTAGGCCCTGTGGGGCAGTGTGTTTGCTGAAGAGTGTGTGCTTTCTCTGGTCCATCTGGTTTGGCGTGGAGCCCCTTGTTGCATGGTGAGCAGTCTGGGTTGCAAACAGTGGTTCTGTAACCCTGCCATCCTGGGAACCGTCATCTCCTCTGTCACGAAGCGGACTCGGCCTCGTGCCCAGATGTGGCACTTCGAGATCTGGCCTTGACTGTTTCTGACACTGGGATGAACAGAAATGTGAAAAGGGAAAAAATCCAGCTGACTTCTCTCTTCTCTTTGCTTTTCCCTTCTCCCATGCCCACCCCTGCCTCCATCCCACCATTTAGGATGAATCTCTTCAGCGTCTGCAGAAGGAGTCTGATATCTTACAGAGAACATATGCACACTACTTCGATCTCACAATTATCAACAATGAAATTGATGAGACAATCAGACACCTGGAGGAAGCCGTCGAGCTCGTGTGCACAGCCCCTCAGTGGGTCCCAGTCTCCTGGGTCTATTAGGCCTGCCCCCAGATATCTGATGCATAACTGGGAGCCACCTCATACATGGAAACGCCTCTTTGTTATCGGCCTTGTGTCAGCAGGTCGTGGTCCCTAGAGACTACCTAGTTGTAGTGTGACCTACATTTATAATTATTGTCATGTCCGAATAGGTAGGAGGAGAAAAACAATTACACACTAATTTAAAGAGACAGTATCTTTTTTAATCAGTTCTCCTAAACTTTAATAAAATGTATCTTTAAATGTATGTATTATTCAATCCTTTGGAATGTTATATTTTTGGAAATCATAGCCTTTTTATTTCCAAGGCCCCTAAAAACTGCACAAAATAGATGCTGCTTTCTATAATCTATTTTAATAATAATAAACAATGATTCTGTTACCTTGACTGGGGGTGGAACACTACATTCTTTTTAGAGTCTGATTTTATGGATTGGAATATCTTTCTTTCCTTTATTTATTTAAAATAATCAGTCTAGTGATTACAAAACAGTCATAAATTTTTAAAGGCCTTTTTTCTCTTTCTTTTTTTTAGAATAGTATTTTTTTTAAGTCCTTTATGTAACATCCAGATAATGTGATACTGTCTCTTTGAAGCACCCTGTAAACCTTTTAGAGATTTGAAGTTGGGTCTTGACTCTTAATGCATGTGGACAGTCGCGAGCGTTTATGCTGTTGGTGTGTCTGTGTTGGACAAAACGATCTGTAATCTACAGCCAAGTACATTCCGTTCACGGGGCACACCCAGGGGAATAAGAATAAAATGCTATTATGACTAAGTTGTAAAACCTATGCACATCCCTTGCATTTTGGGCAACTTTATAAAAAAAACAAAACTGATTTTTATTAATAATCATATAGTGAAATGTGTTTGTAATTTTGTCTCAATTTAATTTGTTGTAAGGTGGGAGGGGGAATTGCTGGTTTCACCATTTCAAATCTGTGTTGTCTGAGAGTATTAATGTTTTAATTAAGCAAAGAAATGAGGATTTTTAATATGTATGTAATTGTTTTAAAGCACCCATTTTAAGAGAATATACTGTGCAATGAAGAAACCAGTTTAGGCATTTGCTATAAACTGAATTATTCCAAAAGAATAATCTATAACAGCCC
Organism: Pteronotus mesoamericanus; assembly: GCF_021234165.1. Classification (NCBI taxonomy): domain Eukaryota; kingdom Metazoa; phylum Chordata; class Mammalia; order Chiroptera; family Mormoopidae; genus Pteronotus; species Pteronotus mesoamericanus. The sequence goes on from NW_026555072.1 coordinate 9,078,225, forward strand.
TGTAAATTCCTTTAAAGTGATAACTAACAAGACAAGTTTGACCAATTTTTTTTAAATATACTTCCTTTTATGTGATCAATAATTAAATGCCTTTGGGTCCTTCATTTCATTATAGATTTGTTCAGATATACAAGCCGATAGTCTTTTAGATTTTATTATCCATTAGATGCTCATTGAATCATTGAAGGCCCAGGAGTGACTATCAGTTGGCAGGACAACAAAATACTCTGCCAGAGCACAGCTCAGACCATGCCTGGCTCCCAGAGCACATGCAGTGCACCCAAGGGCCACCGATGTAAGAGAGGCCATCTGTGGTTTTTCCTTCCTCTTGCTATATCCCTTGGCACAGGAGAATCATCTTTCCTTGTTGCTTTAGAGGCATTAACCATCTCATCACCCTTACATGAGGTCACATCCTTCCAATATAGCAGATTCAGGCTGCGGGTTTTCCAACTCTTGCCAGAGGTCAGTGGAAGGTTTTTCATTAGAGCGTCAGGGTGTGTGAAGTGGTTCTATTAACCTGTGATTCTTGAAAAAAAATACCATCGTGTTAGCTTCTTGTCGGTTAGATGGCCTCATCGCTTTGTGCCTTGGCAGGATGTGCGGGGTGTGTTCTGAGCTGAAAAGCCCCTCTTGAAGGACCACACAGAGAAGACATCTGTATATTCCTTTTACAGTGTCATCCCTCCCCACCTACTCTTATTAAATGATGCTGATTTTTATCTCTGATGTTGTTCTTTGTCAGTGACCAGGTGAGTTTATAACTTGGCAACAAGATGTTGAGTGAGCTGCTTCTGTTGGGGCTCCATAGCAGGCTGACCACACCACCATACCAGAGACATCCTGGATGGAGAGAGAAACCCTGAGAGTTGTTTAGGGCTGTGTTAAGGATTGATTTGAATGTAACTGATGCCAAGGCCAGATAGTCATTCCCGTGATGGTACTGACCACAATCCAGGCTCTTCTGTGTGAAAGGGCCCACTCTACCTCTTTACCAATGAAGCACAAAGAAGAATACAACTAACACATGGGGAAGAGAAACTCCCTCCCTCTGGCAGAAACCTCCATGCCCCCACTTGCCCTTTTAGACCAGATCTCCAGAGATGCTGACAATGCCTGGCTCAAGCCACCTGCCACATTGATAAATGTGGATCAAGCAGAGAAAGGGAAAAGCAATGCCAATTTGAATGTCTGTGGTCCCCGAACTGAAAAGCTTTATAGTGCTAGTCCTCTCTTCCTGATGCTTGGAGAAGCATACGGGCAGGCATTGTTCTTGCCACTGTGTAAATGGCGGAATTCCTGCATCCCGAACTCGTTCTATCTGACTTCTCGGAGAGGTCATCTGTTCCATTCCATTAATACATATCTTGTGTAAAGCAGACCTAGCAGGAAATACTTAAATATCTGAATTCAGGGTAATTTCAGTACATTGCTGCTACGACTACATTACAGTTGTCCACTAAATAAGCAGAGAAAATTGCTGCTTTATTGCTTCTATTCTGTCAGCAAAACCATCTTTTTTCCTTTGGAATACTAGATCAAATGATTAGATTATTAAATCCTTTCACTGGTCAAATCAGCCACATTCTGGGGGTTCTCAGTCCTACTCCAACCCCCCTCCCTACAGCAAAAATAAGGGGTCTTTTTAATGCATTGAATTATTTGTTAAAAAGAAGAAATATCCTGATTTTTTAATCATAAAACAGTACGTTGCACATGCAGCATATTCAATTTTAACACTAAAAAGGAAAATGTCACTCAGCATATCTGGAAGTTTCCCAGTGCCAAGATAGTATGGTAGCCTTTTAAAATGCAATTAAATGTATCTCCTGTCAGGTGAGATGGTTTAATACATTTGCTCAGAGAGGAAAAGGAACGAATGACCTACTTCTTGGTATTCGCATTCAGAAGGCCTCTTCCCCAAGCCCATTCTATTGGTGGCAGAGGATCTAAAGATGGTGCAAAGGCATCACTGCATGAAGGAGGCAGCAAGTGCTCCTCTTGCACAGGTCCAATTCCATCTCACTGCTGGGGCCAGCCAGTCCAGCGGGACTCAGTGCTACAATTGTTTGGTAAAGCCTTTGATCTCATTACTGCAGAGGAGGGGGTTGGTTTTGTTTTTAAATCACTTGCAGTTCATTAAGGGTTTGAGTTCATCCCTTAAAAAAAGTACAGCCAGTTGGGCCGCCCTCGGGGAAAGTGAACAGGAGAGATACTCAGAGTGGACACTGCCCCTTACGGACAGACGGCCCAAAGCAAACTGTTGTAGTCCACTAATGTGATGTCCTTTTCTTCATTGTAGGTCCATCTCTTAACTTGGGGCAGAGAGACATGATGCTATAGCTAGCAAGAAAAATTCTTGATTAAAAAATTCTGAATTTATATGCCTCCCACACACTCTCCTCAGCAAGAGGAGAAGGCACCTTGCAATTGGCATTCCAAAACAAACCCCTAAGGTCTTCATTTCTCCTCCTTCTTGTTTCCTATCAAGCTGGGGGATGGGGGGGGTGCGTGTGTAAGCGTGCGCATTGGGGAGCTGGGGAGGGGTTTGTTTTTCCAGAAGTGAGCACAGCCTCCTAATTCCATCCTCTTTACAAGGGCTTATGATACTAAGGCTGATTACAGCATGCCATAGGTTAAAGGTCCCTGAGCGCTTTTCTCTTGTTCTGTGCCTCTTAATTAATTCTCCTCTTCGAAAGATATTTTGCTTCTCGCTGCAGCTTACATAAGGGCTACAAGCTTTAATTATGAATCACTTTATTTGATAGAACTTTTCCTCTTGTTACCCCGTTAGAAGTAAGGTTTTCCTCTCCGTTTGGTGTCTTCAGTTACAGGACTGTGCCCAGAAGGTTTGATGTTTGATTGGCTTTGCCCACACTCATTTATCAGTTTGCCTTAAACTTGGAGCAATTGGAAGACTCAGGTCTTCCAGCTGAGTGAGTGAAGTTTAGCTGTGACATGTACAGGAGGTAGAAGAGAGGGAGAAGAATAGTGTGCTCACCAGTCCACATCCTTTTTATCTGGTCTTTTCTCTGCCACTCTTGCGCTGCAGAAGGTGGGCAGACCCAGCCCACAGAGAGAGGAGGAGGAGGGCCTCACCATCTCTAGGAGAGGCACTGCCAAGTCTTCGCTCTTGGGGGGAGGGGGAGTTGAAAAGCCAGAGCTCCCACCACCTCTCACCTGACACCCTCCATCAACTCTCTTGTACCTGTGCAAATGGACCAAGCAAAAGAAAATGGAAAGAGATGTTTGTCGCCACACAAGAGACCTCATTTCTGGCCCCAAGCACAACTCCATATCTATGTGTGCTCAGAAACTTGGAACTTTGCTGCCACTTAAGTGTTAGTTCCCATCTTTCTGGCACGTGATGTAGGGAACAGATCGGTGTTCTCGCCAAGAGAGGTCTGGAGGTGTGACCGTCTCAGGACACACAGGACAAGCAATCTCTTAGAAGGAGGTCTGTTTAGGACTGGAAATAGGCATTCCTCCACAGTGAGTCATCCCTCCTATTTTTTTTTTTTCATTTTGAATAGACCAGGAATTAGAGGAATTGATCTGCAGCTCAGCTGTGTCCTGGAATGGCACCCATGCAGGCAGGTCGAAGGCTGCAGGGGCAGCAGGCAGGGTGACTGAAGTAAAGGCCACATGAGCCTCATGTGCTCGGACCAGAGTATCACGTTTAATTGCAATGCAGGTGCGTCGCCATTCAAACTCAGTACTGGGGTTGTTTTGCATAAAGTTTTGCCAACGTGTTCTTTTTTCTGTATGTATAATTGCCTTTTTATAAAAGGTTTTGAAGTATTGTCTCAGTGATAAAAAGAGAGCGATGTTAATGGTTGTTGTATATTTCACCGTATCCAATTGTAAGTATTTGCAGGGTACAGCAAAGCCTTAGCGTGCAAGAGCGTTTGTGCAGGAGGTGTCCTCCAACACCCAGGAGGTGAAGGGATCGGAAAGGTTCAGATTCTCTGTAAATGTCCCGCTTTTCTTTCTCTCTGTGTGTATCTATTTACATGCCTTAGCACACGCCCTCCCGCCCTGATCCCTTTGCCCTGTCGCCAGAACTACCAGAACGCTGGTGCACTGCCAGACAGTACAAGTCGATGGAACCCTAATCAGTTATCTCTTATGTGACAGGGGAGGAAGAGAATCTTCATAGTATTCTTTGTAGAATATACATACTTGTAGGATGCTGTGTAATGGGAAACCATAGAATTGGGCTTTTGTCATTTCAAAGTTGGAGAAATGTATGAATAAAATGTATAAAACACGAAAAGGCAGTTGTCTCCTCAGATTGCAGGCCAAACAGCTTGGCAACAAACCACACAAGGGTTAAAGGGAGGGGAAGTTCCTCTCCCTCCCACAAAGGTCTGGGACAGAGGATAGCTCCCAGGTTCCTGGGGTCCATCCTGGCAGTCTCGGCCCTCAGCACGGCCGGTGCAGACTGTGTGGCACAAGAGCTGTTCAAGTTCAGTTGTTTGCATTTCGATGTAGATTTAAAATAGCTCCAGGGTTTTTATTAAAGAGGGAAAATAACCAAATAGTGACAGCCCCCAGGAAAAGAAGTCTCTTGATTTGAGTGGTGTAGGCACCCAGCAGGGAAAACATCCCTTGTCTGACGCTGCAGAGAAAGCCTCAGGAGGAAGCCTTGCTGTTGGGTGGTTTGCTTTGGTGGTTGGCTGGAGTCTGAGATGCAGCCCGTCTCATGCCTCAGTGACCTTACTTTACACCCTCCCTTCCCTGCCCTTGCCCTAGGCTCTGCCCAAGCAAAGAACCATGGTGGCTTTAGACACCCACACTTGTATTTTTCCAAACATGCACAGCCCCCAAAACAGCCCAGCCCGAATGTGCTCACAGCTCACACTAAAAAGACCCAGATTAAAGAAACATAAACTAGGAGTAATTAATTGCTTGACCCAAGTACACTTCATGCTACCAAAAATATATAGAAGAGTATATTCAGACATAAGAAATTGAGGCGCTGGCCTTTTGATTCATGGAATCCCAAGTCACCTTTCTGCAGACATCTTACCCTCGATATAGAGAGCACCAAAAGCTTAATCTACCATGAAGTTCACGCTTTGTGGCATTGAAAATACACTCTGCATGCCAATATTAAGCTGATAGAAAGGAATAGAAACATCTATTTCTGTCATTTTCCCAGTGTACTGTATGATAAGCTGAATAAATAACACCGGGTATCATTCCATGAACTGCTGCCGCAGAGACTGGGAATCTGCAAAAAGACTGCCACAAGATTGGTGCAGTGTAGCAAACAGTGACCTTGAGTTCAAGGTGACTGAGGGCAGTAACCCTGAGTATCCTGAGGCAGCAAGCTCCCTAAGAACAATGTAGTAGTGCAAGCTAGCAACCCCGCCAAAGACAAAGGTGCTCCAGGAGAGAATGTTCCAACAGGCAGCACCTGACTTTATCAAGGAATGAGCTCAAGACATGGGGCCTGCAGCCCAAATGCCATGGTTATGGCAGTATCGGGGATCCTGCACCCACCACATCTGCTTTCCATGCTCCTCCCCCATCTTAACCTTTAAGGGTGCAGTACCCAGAAACGGTTTTGCCATAGACAGATTCTTAAGCTGGACCACTAAAAGCTTCACTACTGCCAGTGCCCTCTTCATGTCCCAGATAGCAGCTTTAGCTCCCCCTCCCCCTGGCTACTTGTCGTGCAGAGAATCCAGCTGTCTTCTACCACCAGCACAGTCTGATGAACAACTTGAGATGGGACAGCCTGTTGGGGCCTCCCATGTGGTTCCAGGCCCTCAAGATGTTAAACTGAGGCTGGAGACTGGTAAACCCAGACTGTGCACAAAGCACAACACCTCACCACAGAATTTCCTCTAGAACTTTCTGGGGTGGTGGAAATGTTCTATCTATCTCTTGTTTGGAGTGGTGTTCATAGGTATATACAATATGTCAAAACACCGAACTGAACACCTAAGATCTGTGCATTTTATTATATATAAAATATGCTTCATTACAAAAAAGAGAAACCATATGATCATCTTCGCAGTGGCCAAAAAGAAACATTTAACAAAATTCACGAGTTCTAATTTAAAAACAAACAATAACTCTTTTTAAAAAGACAGAAGATTTCCTTAGCAGATAAAGAATAGCTATTTCAACCCACAACCAACATAATCCACCTAAAAGGGACCCAAAATGTGTTAAAATTGCCATTATCTTTTAAATTACCTAAATAATGCATGACTTCATAGAATGATTAGAAAATATGGATAAACAAAAAGTAGATAGTCAACCAAATTCTGCCACTCAACTGCTATAAACACTACATCTCTCTGTCAGGCCAATACACATACACACAGGGGTAGACAAAAATAGGTTTAAACTCATGAGTATGCAAAACATAGACTTTATTCTTGTATTATTTATTTATTAATTATTGTATTATTTATTGGTGTTTTTTGTAAACTATTTTTGCCTACCCTATGTGTATGTGTGTGTGTGTGTGTGTGTGTGTGTGTGCGCGCGCGCGCGCGCGCGTGTGTTTGTCTTCAGCACAGTGAGGGGGTCATAGTAAACACACTGTTCAATGACTTATTTAACATATCCTCCCTCCATTATTATCTAATATTAGTTTTAAAGCACTGCCCAGAAACAGATCAAAGTATAAATGTTGAAAAGACAAAATTGTCCATATTACTATTAATACCATTGTATACCTTAAAATGCAAAGAGAACAACTGGACATCCATTCAAGTTAATAAAGAGCAGATTCAAAAACTCAAAATTCAATAGTATTCTTAGGTATTGGCAATAAAGTTGCACAATTTTAATGATAAAAGGATGCTATTCTCAATCACAACAAGTTTTGTGAAACCCACAAAATCTAAGGGATTTATATGGAAGAAAATAACATAAAGCTGCACTGAGAATATAAAAGACTCTAATAAGCAGAGAGAAATGTTCTTGAATGGAAGAACTAAATATTTTCATAGTATCATTTTTTTCCCAAATCAATGTTTAGGTCTAATACCAACTCAAAATCCAGACAATTTTTGAACCTTTACAAAATGTTCATCTAGAAGAATAAACAGTGTTTTTCTTTTATTTTAATTTGAATTAAAGGAAATACTAGGCAAAAAAAGAATAAATGAGGGGTGAGTGGCCCTTCCAGATTTTAATCTGTTTTAAAGCTAAGACATTTAAGACACCATACACCAAAATTAGTTTCAGACAAAGAGGTCAATATAAAAATTAAAAAATAGAAAATGAATATGTATATGCCTAACACAGACATTCCTGGTGGTACCAGACCATTTTGATGGAACACAATTTGCATTAATGAATACATGATTACATGTATAATGATTACAACTATCATTGCTCAAGTGAAGCTACGGTAGATAGAATCTACTTAGAGTTTTTAAAGTGAATCAATGCCGAGTATTCTGCAGGTAACTATCCGATGGGCCCAAACCAGAGGACATGCCATGGCAGTGGCTAAAGGCTGGGATCACCGCAGGCCAAAGCCAACTGCCCTCTGAGTCTGGGTTGGCCCTGTGACTGGGCCTGGCTGCTGCCATTAGGCCCTACTTCCTCCAGAGCCTGAGAGCCTCCTGCCTCCCTGTGAGGACAGCCTTCTCAGCCAGACAGACCTGGACGGGAAGGACTATGTAGTGGCAAAGAGGGAAAAGGAGGCAGCACAGAGTCAAAGGACACATCATAACACATCACGAAATTCAATCAGAATAATTTATTCCCCTAAGTGAGTGCTTTGGATTTCTGCCAGAGAACTCGCGCTGTCAGCTCCAAGTCACTGAGCTACACAGTTCATTCATCTACACCAAGTACAGTGGCAGAGTTGTACTGGGTCAAAAAGAATAAACATCTTAAAGGGAGAGTTGTCAAACCAGAAAATAAAGCGTATTAGAGAGCTTAACTGAAGTAATGAAGGCAGTGGGCTAGGAGAAACATACAGACCCAAGGAAACAGAACAGAGATCTTCAGGGCAGTGCTGAAATCATGGACTATTCTATTAAATTATTCATATAAAAAAATTTTAATTAGAGCCCTACCTCACCATACATAAAAAATTAAATTTTTGATGGCTAAAACATCTCATTATGAAAAGTAAATCTTTAAAATGTAAAATATAAATAAATATATACATGAGTTTATTTATAAATATATATGTATTCATTCAAATATACATTAAAATATATTTAAATATGTTTTATGACCTCAGAGTAAGGGAGAATTTTTTTAAGCAAAATCCAAAATGTATAAACTATGAGAGAAAAAAATTAAGTTGCGTTAATTTAAATTAAACACTGAAAAATTCTGTTTACAGAAGACACCGTAAACTGAAAAGATAAGCGACAGATGCTTCTGGCACATAAACTGACAAAGAATCAGAATCCATGATTTATAATGAACTTCTAAAAATCACTTTTGAAAGGAAAAACATGAACAAAGATATGAACATGGAAGTCACAGAAGACAACATCTGAATGGCATTTCTTGAAACTCACAAATAATAAGGAAAATTAGAAATTAAAGTCTTAATAAGGGATTAAACATTCCACTAATAGCATTCCACTAATAATGTAATATGTACTTAAGACTAGTAAAACAGCTGATTGAAGTATTAAAAACATCTGTTTGGAGATGTAAGCAAATTAACAAGATAGTGAAAAATTACAGAACCAAGGCCTGGGAGAAAACTGATACCCACGGGAGCGAACATTTACGGTCACTTGTGTTCTGGGGACATTTGCCTGTTCCAGAGGAGGAGGCCCAGAGGCTGAGCCGCACTTGTGATGGCTTCTCAAGGTGGGGAGAGGGGATTGGAGTCAGAGCATGTCTGAGGGTGGGTGAAGAAGGGCTAATGAACTTCCCTCACTTTCAGTGGGGACCCTGAAAGTTTGCCTCCTATGGGTAAGGGTGAACCATGGCTCTGCCTCAAACTTTCTGAAGCCCTGACAGGTGATTGAAGTGATCTTAGATTGCCTGTGTCCTGGTGCGTCACAGAAGAAAATGGCATTTATCTCTGGCAGAAGATGTCACCCTAAGCCTCAACTGTTTTCTACAAAGAAGTTAGTACACACAGTGCCTGACAAACCATGAAAGATAACGAGGCACATGAGAAAAGATAGATAAATAAATAGGTGACTCCATCTGTATAAAAAAATGAAAATGATGTCTTTTTACATTTTAAATCTACACAGAGTTAAAATAGATGCTAACTCCGACATCTAAATTGGAAGGGTAAACAAAGTTTATATGTCTTATGGTCTAATATGTCAAGGGAGGGGGCATTAGCATTAATTAACGTTAGACTTTTGAAAGTCAAGGTTGTAACTTTAGAGTGACCACTAAAAGAAAAATGTAAAAGTATATAACTGCCAAGCTAATAGAAGGTGGAATAATGAAATATAGTAAATCAATCCAAAAGAAGGCAAGAAAGTAGATAAACAATAGTATAGAACACAAGGTAAAAATTGAATGCCCTTAGCAAAAAGGTAAACATAAACCCAAATATGAGTATATTTTTTTGGTTTCATTAAATGCAAATAGAAAAATATGGTCAAACTGTACTTTATAAAATTTTAGTCTCTAGACTTATGAGACACATTATAAGCATAAGATAGAGAAGGGTTTAAACTGAAAGGACAGAAAAGATACAAGGAGGGACCCATACGGAACCGGAATTATCTTCTGGAGGGTAAGCTCCTTGTAGTTCATGCTTCCCCCTGCTAAGTGAGTGTTCTAGGAACCCATCTGAATCAGTTACCAGCTGGCATTGTGGTGAGAGGCTGCATTAAAGCTTCAGTGAATTTTTTTGAAGACTCAACGCGTTTGCCCATTTCATGATGGGTGATTGATGAGCACACCTGTCCACACGGTGCTGCGTGTTCAGCAGGTTTTGACCAAAAATGACATGTCCCCCATTCCCCACCCTCCCTGTCTACCCACTCTTGCCCCGAGCAACTTATTTTTTGTTTCCCTAGATGAAAAATGCCCTCAAAGGGAAACGCTTTGCCAGTGTGGAAGAGGTGAAACAAAAAACAGCAGAAGCACTAAAAGGCATCAAAATTGACAAGTTCAAAAACAGCATTGAGCAGTGGAAAAAAATGTTTCGATAGGTGTAGTACATCAAATGGAGAGTACTTAGAAGGTGACTGAAGTTTATACATGTAAGAATAAATACACAATTTTTTACAAATAAATTCCGTTTTGGGGGGTCACCCCCCATATGTTCTGAAAACACTTTAGATAAAATAGACTTTTAAGCAAGAAGCATTACTAGAGATTATTTCCTCATGAAAAAAAGATTTAATTCACTAGGAAAATATAACAATTCTATATTGGTAATCATCTCATAATCTAGCCTCAAAGTAAAGAAAATAATTCACAGAACTGCCATGGCTGGTGTGGCTCAGTGGATGGAGCGCCAGCCTGTGAACCAAAGAGTTGCCAATTTGATTCCCAGCGTAGGGCACGTGCCTGGGTTGTAGGCCAGGTTCCCAGTGGGGGCACATGAGAGACAACCACACATTAATGTTTCTCTCCTCTTTCTCCCTTCCCCTCTCTAAAAATAAATAAGTAAATAAGTAAATAAATAAATAAAAACAATTCATAGAACTTCAAGGAGTAACAAACAAATCAATATAATAGTAGGCTATTTTAATGTACCTCCCTCATAATGATAGACAAGCAAACAAAAAAAATTACTACAGATATACAAGATTTGAACAATATCAAATACCTAGAAATAAGTCTAACAAAAGACATGCAAGACTCCTATGAGTTTATAGTTTATAAAACATTATTGAAAAACTTGAAAGAAGACCTAAATAAATAAATACACAATAGTCTCAGATAGAAGATGCAATATTGGAAAGATATCAATTCTCCCCAAACTTTTCTATAAATTCAATGCAACCTAATTCAAAATTCCAACAAGTTTTGTTTGTTTTGTTTGTGGAAATTGACAGACTAATTTTAAAATCTACATGGAAATTTCAAGGGCATAGAATTATCAAGGCAATCTTAAAGAGGAACAAGATGTGAAAAGTTCCTCTGACAGTTTTTAAGACTACAGAAGCTACAGTATGTAAATTAGTGTAATGTTGTCACAAGGCTAGATATATAAAACAATGAAATAAAATAGCCTCAAAACAGTGCCAGCAGATTTGGACACTGGTAGAGCAGTGGGCAGCCAGGGAAACAATTATCTTTTCTTTCTTTTCTTTCAGTTTTTTATTTTTATTTCCTTTTTTTAATTCTTCAATTACAGTTTACATTTAATATTGGGTTGGCCAAAAAGTCCAACCCAATATTTTTTTTTGTATTGATTTGGATATTTTGAGTGTGTCAGCTATCTCCCAGTGGTGTAACATTGATTGTTCTCAGTTAATGTCTCAATTTGATCACTATCAACTTCAGCTGGTCTACCCAACCACGGAGCATCACCCAGCGAGAAATCTCTAGCACGAAACTTCACAAACCATTTTTGACACATTCGATCACTCACAGCACCTCCTCCATACACTGCACAAATCTTTTTTTGTGTGTCAGTTGCATTTTTACCTTTCTTGAAATAATAAAGCATAATATGCCGGAAATGTGGCTTATTTTCTTCCATCTTCAATATTGAAATCGTCCTTGCTGGTGTGGCTCAGTGGACTGAGCACCGGCCTTCAAGCCAAGAGGTCACTGGTTTGACTCCCAGTCAGAGCACATGCCTGGTTGTGGGCCAGGTCCCCAGTCGAGGACATGTGAGAAGCAACTGATGTTGTATCTCTTGCACATTGATGTTTCTCTCCTTCTCTTTCTCCTTCCCTTCCCTTCTCTCTAAAAGTAAGTAAATAAAATCTATACCAAAAAAAATTAAAATGGCTACACAAAAATTCACCAATTTTGATGTTTTTTTAAATGCATGCTGATATGACAGCTGTCACAATACATTCTAACAAAATCCTTTCAAATGAAGTTTAAGGCAACAAAACACTACTAGCGCTATCTTAAGGAAAAAAAACAAACTCTTTGGGCAACCCAATATTATTTTGTATTAGCTTCAGATGTACAGCATAGTGGGTAGATTATCATATGCTTTACAAAGTGGTCTCCCTGATACTTCAAGTATCCACCTAGCACCATACATAGTTATTACAATACTATTGACTATATTCCCTAAGCTGTACCTGTATCCTATGACTATTTTGTTACTACCAATTTGCACCTCTTAATCCCTTCACGTTTTTCACCCAGTCCCCCAACCCTCTCTCCCCTCTGGGGATGGTATTTTCAATAAATAGTGTGAGAACATTGGATAACAATGAAGAAAAAAATCTTTTTTTTTTTAAAGAGAGAGAGGAAGGGAGGAAAAAAGAAAGGGAGAGAAACATCAGTTGCCTCTTGCACGTGCCCTGACCAGGGACTGTACCTGCAACCCAGGCATGTGCCCTGACCAGGAATCAAACCAGCAACCTTACACTTTGCGGTACCCCAACCAACTGAGCCACACCAGTCAGGGCAAAATTTTTTTTAATGTCTGCTACTTTTTGTCAATTACAGTTGACATTTGGTATTATTTTATGTTAAAAACAAAACACAAAAACATTTTATATTAGTTTCAGGTGTACAGCACAGTGGTTAGACATTTATATATAATTTACAAAGTGATCTCCCCAATTAGTCTATTACCCACCTTGCACCCTGCAGAAAAAATAAATCCGGATTCCTACTTTACACTGTATACAAGTCAACTCCAGACAAATATTGATCTAAATTTGAAAGACAAAACAAGAAAACGTCTATAATATAGTATTCTAGAATATCTCCATAATGTAGGGTAGAAAAAGATGATTTAAACAGAATACATAAAGCACAAACCATAAAGAAAGAGATTGATAAATTAAACAATTAAATTTAGGATCTTAAGAATGAGTTAAGACTATCAAAAGACATAATTAAGGAGCGGAAAAAGCAAGCCACTGAATGAGAGAAAAAATTGCAAAATACATGTGTCAAAGGGCCAGTTTCTCACAAATCGGGAAGATGGACAGCCCAATGGAAAAATGTGTGAGACTTGAACAGGCACTTCACAAAAGCATATATCCAAGTAGCCAGGAAACACATGAAAATAGTCTCATCCTCATTAGTCATCAGGGAACCACACACTGAAACTTCAAGACACACTATACACTCAGCACACTGGTGGTGCCAGGTAATAATAGCAAGTGCTGGTTAAGATGGGGAACAATTGGGGACTTTATACACCAAGGAGGGAAATATAAATTGGGAAATAGTCCAGCATTATCAAACGAAAAAGCAACTACCTTAGGACGCATCTTGCTAACAAATACACAAAATAAATCAAGCTAGAGAACCAATGTTCACAGGCACAGTTCAAAACTACAGTGCTCTGTATATTGAGTACAGTTCCTGGGAAAGGAGCCACTCCTGATATTCAGGGTGTCAGCTGCCTCTATAAGGACAGTGAACGCTATTGTCACTTTCTGCCTGTTTTTGTAAAAGTGAAAATCCTCTTCAGATTTCTTTTGGCTAATGAAAACGGGTACTAACGTAGGTCTTTCATAAAAGCGAAATGGTGTTAACACAAACTTTCAAGAAGCAGGGATACCTGTGTGTTCATGCAATGAAATACTGTTGTAGCAAGGAAGATGAGCAAACTATAGTTACACAAAACAACATGGATAAATCTCAAAAAGAATGTTGAATAAAAGAAGCCAGACACAAAGGAATACCTTCAGTATGATTTCATTTATACAAACTTCAAAAACAAGCAAAATGATAGTATCCAAAGACGCATGCTATAAAGAAAAGCTAGGCCCTGGTTGGGTACCTCAGTTGGTTAGAGCATTGCCCATATATGCCAAGGTTGCAGGTTCGATCCCCTGTTAGGGTACATATAAAAATCAGCCGATGAATGAATAAATAAGTGGAACAACAAATCGATGTTTCTGTCTCTCTCTCTCCTTCTCTCTCCACCTTCTTCCTCCCTCTGTCGAAAATTAATAAATTTTTTAAAAGTTCAAAGAAGGGACATAAAGGAAAGAATAAACAAATGGGACTTCATTAAAATAAGAAGCTTCTACACAGCTAAAGAAAACATCACCAAAATGAAAAGGGAACCAACCATATGGGAAAACGTATTTGCCAATGATATCTCGAACAGGGGTTTGATCTCCAAAATACATAAAGAGCTCACACAACTCCACTCCAGGAAGACAAACAATCCAATTAAAAAATGGGCAAAGGACCTGAACAGACACTTGTCCAAGGAGGACATACCCAGGGCCCAGAGACATATGAAAGGATGCTCAGCATCAGTAGCCATCAGGGAAATGCAAATTAAAACCGCAATGAGATACCACTTCACACCAGTCACAGTGACCATCATAAAGAAATCAACAAACAGTAAGTGCTGGCGAGGCTGTGGAGAAAAGGGAACCCTAGTCCACTGTTGGTGGGAGTGCAGACTGGTGCAGCCACTGTGGAAAGCAGTGTGGAATTTCCTGAAAAAGCTAAAAATGGAACTGCCTTTTGACCCAGCAATTCCACTGATGGGGTTATACCCTAAGAATCCCAAAACAGCAATTCAAAAGAACCTATGCACCCCAATGTTCATAGCAACACAATTTACAATTGCCAAGTGCTGGAAGCAACCTAAGTGCCCATCAGTATATGAGTGGATCAAAAAACTGTGGTACATTTACACAATGGAACAGTACACAGCAGAAAGAAGGAACAAGCTCCTACCCTTCGCGGCAGCATGGATGGAACCGGAGAGCATTATGCTAAGTGAAATAAGCCAGGAGGCGAAAGACAAATAACATATGATCTCACCTATAAGTGGAACCTAACCAGCAAAACAAACAAGCAAGGAAAATAAAACCAGCAACATTGACAGAAAAAAGAAACCAACAGTAACATGAGGGAAGGAGGGAGCAGGGTAACAGGGAAAAGCAGGGGAAGGGACAAATCAAGGAACATGTACAAAGGACCCATGGACAAAGCCAAAGTGGGGAAGGATTGAGGGTGGGGGTGGGTGGGGCAGGGGAAAGTGGTGGTAAGAACATGGAGACAAATGTATTTGAACAATAAAAAGAGAAGAATTAAAAAAGTTCAAAGAAAAGCAAAGAAGCAATTACTATAAAAGCCATGGTAGCTAGGGCTTAGCTCTTGAGGGAAAGGAAGGGGGAAGAGACTGAGAGGAGCTCTAGGGAGATGTACGTTTCTAGATCTGGGTGGTGGTTGCCTGAGGATTTATTTGTTAATAAATTATTAAGTTGTACATCTTTTCTGTGCATTTATTAATAGGAGGAGATGTATTACTTTGGTTACTATGCCAGTTATTAAGTTATTGCCTCTCAGCAACAAACCCACCCTCCTCGCTTTGTGACCTAGGACCTAGGGCTTCGCAAACCACACTGGTTTTGGCAGCTGCTCCTTGTTAGGTTCTGTAGATAGAGGGTGCTAGATGGAGCTGGTCAGGCTGGAGGAGGAAGGATGTGCTCAGGGCTGTTTGCTTCCTGCTCCTGTGAGCAGCTCGCCGCAAAGCTTCTCCTGCAGGACAGCAGCTAAACGCAGTTTGCAGTTTCTCCAACGCTTGCAGAACCGGTTTCATTGTGCCCCCTTCGGTCAGCAGTCTGGTGGCCCCTCCTTAGAGGTCCACATTCTACTCCCATGGGGATGAAACCAGACCCTAATAGTTTGTTTGTTTTTTTCTCTAGTGCTTTCAATGTCTTTCAGAAGACAATAGCAGGCCTCCTCTTAGCTCTCAAGAGACCACCAGACTAATCTGGATCAAAGTGGTTCCAGAGGCTTGAGCAGGCACAGCTAGCAGCCAAATGACCCAAAGCTGACTGAGAGCACAGAGGAACCAAGATTCATGGAACTCACGTAACAGAGGTGCTTCTATTTGCTATGCAGAGTCCATTAAAAAGAGAAGTTCATCAATAAGGAACATCCGGTGTCCAAACTGCATATGGGCACATATAGGACTGATCAAACTGTTAAACTGAAATTACTTTGATCCTTCCCGTGCCCTCTCTCAAATTCCTAGATGGTTTAGTTCCAAGACTATCCAATCAGGCCCCCTGAATTAGAATTGATGAGTATGCATAGTCCCTCTTCATCTTATTTTTGTGTTTCAAGCCTTTGTTCCAGGAAGCAGATTTGGGCTTTCTCCCTGTCTTGCTGTCGGGTGTCGGACTTTGGGTTCCACTAGAGGACCACTCCTCCAAGTTTCTAAGTTTTAATAATTCCATCTTCCTCCCTTTACTCCCTCAGTCTGAGGACAATAGCTGCCTCCTGCAGTTGTTACTTCTTTGATGCCTTAGTGTTCACTTTCCTTTAATTAGAAAGTTTATTGAGGTAATTGTGGATTCACATGTAGTTTTAAGAATACAGAGAGATTTCTTAAACATTTTGCCCAGTTTCCCCCAATGGTGAAATCTTGCAACACTATAGTATAATTTCACTGCCACGATATTGATATTGATACAATCCACCATTCTCATTCATATTGTACTCTTACTAATTTGTGTTTGTGTGTTTGTTTAGTTTATACACTTATCACATGTGTAGGTTTGGAAGAAGACTAATAGAAAACATGTTTCATTTGACATACAGTGGTACCTCGGTGCTCGTTAATTCATGACGAGTGCCGAAACCAATGAGTACCAAATGAATTTTTCCTATAAGAAATAATGTAATTAGAAATAATTCATGAAAGTTCATAGAAATAAATCATGAAAGACTTTCATATTTTACTGGGCTAATATTAAGTGATGAGGTTGTTTTGTATACAGAACTTAAAAGTAAACAGACATGGGTTAAAAAGCAATTAATTACATATATATATAAAATAAAATCTAACTTCACCTTACCTGTACTGAGAAGAGTTCCTGGCATGATGGGATGGTGGTGAGGTAGAGGATGAGGAGGAGAGCGGTTAAGTGTTGGAAGGGGAGTCCTCTTCCAACACAATTTCAGGTGATTTTTCAGGCATTCCTTCTGTTTTCTGTCTCTTGGCTTCACTGAACACTGTTGGAGTCTCAGATTTAGGGAGTTTCACTAAAAAAATATCAAGACAAACTTGTTTCTATGTTTCAAAATGTTTCAAAAGTGTGACATTGTTCATTAAATAGGTCCACATTTCAGCTTGCTAGAGCTTTGTCTGGATTGATATTTTTCCACGAAGTTTTGAACTTCAGCCCATTTACCACACATTTCTTTTATCAGTGCCGTAGATGCTTCTTCCCTTCCCTCCTCCGCATCTGAAGAAATGTGCTCAGCCACTATCTGTTGCTGCGCTTTTTAAAGTTCCTGCAGCTCTTCAGTGCGGGGCTCTGCGCCGTGCTCCTCCACTAATGCTTCAACATCTCCATCACTGACCTCCAGGCCCAAAGATTTGCCGAGAAGCACAACATACTCCACTAATGGACTACCAGGATCGTCCTCAAAGCCTTCAAGCTCCTTGGAGTTACGACTTCTGGCCACAATTTCTTCCAGGCAGAGTTTATAGTCTTGTAAGAAACTTCACACCAGACCTCATCTATGAGAGCAACACAATGGAGAATATTAAAATGGTCGTTCCAGAATTCTCTTCAACACACCTCTGGAAAAAGACCTTCATATAGAGTTTTTTGAAGCTGGAAATGACCTGCTGGCCCATGGGCTGGAGCAGAGGAGTTGTGTGTGGGAGCAAGAACTTCACGGTTATGAAGCTGAAGTCCTCCAGTAAGTCATCCTTCAAGCCTGAGGGGTGAGCAGGAGCATTGCCCAAAATTATCAGAGCCCTCAGAGGCAGTTCATTTTCTTGCAAATATTTTTCACACTGGGGCCAAAAACTTCCCTCATCCACTCTATAAAGAACTGCCTCATCACCCAAGCTTTAGTGTTGGCCCTCCACATCACACATAACTGGCTTTTTATCACATTCTCTCTCTTGAAAACTCACAGGTTTTCACTGTGGTACACTAGTAGAGGCTTAAGTTTCAAATCCCCACTAGCACTCCCACACAACAACAGAGTTAGCCTGTGCTTCATCAGCTTGTGCCTGGCAATCCCTTCTCCTCTTGAGTGATGGAGGTTCTGTTAGGCATTTTCTTACAGAACAAACCAGTCTTGTTGCAGTTAAACACTTGTTGGGGGATAAACCCCTCAGCCTCTACATACTCCCTAAACTCGACGTCATAGCTTTCAGTAGCTTCTTGGTTGGCACTGGCTGCCTCTCCAGGCCTCCCACACTGTGAATGCCAGTTCTCTTTTTAAATTTACTGAACCACCCATGATTGGCTTTTAAACACTTCAGAGATCTCGCCACTTGTTCCAGACTTGTCTTTTAACAGGTTAGCATGAGATTACCCACCTAGCTTGCTCGCAAATCATTGCCTCAGAAATGCTGTCACCTGCTAACTGTTTTTCATTAATCTAGATGTAAAGCAATTTTTCAACTTCTTCCAGTGTCTGTGAATGTTGCTTACTCACAGACTTTACATCTTTGGCAATGCTTGCTGTTTTAATCACTTCCTTATTTCTCACTATCACCAAGATCATTGTTCTCAGCATCTTGAACATCAAAGCGATATCAGTCACACATTCACCACTCTCATACTTAGCTATGACCTCTTTTTTTCTTTTTGATTGTGATTCTTATTAACTGTCTTTTAGGCTTAGTGGTATAAAAAGGTTAGGCTTGACCTTTTGTGACTCATGATTAGCACTTAAAATGCACAGAAGTGCAAGACAGTAACGATGAATATGTGGGGGTTGTGCACTGTTCAGGAGCTACCGTGAGACTGTTACATTGTGAGAGATGGGTGCCAAGTGGCGAACACGCGACCAGTGATGAAGCATTTTCTCTTGTGCGGTAGCATCATGCCTCACACAAGATTAGCAAGTGTGATGAGTCCTAAGCAAGCACCGAGTGCTGAAACATTTTTTTCTCATCAAAATGTGATGATTACAGGGTTTGATGAGTTCTGAATCTGACGAGTACCAATGTATGGCTGTATACTGTTGATGAAGAGCTCTACAGATACCCTGGATTGCCAGAAAGATGAACAAGTGGGTCCTAGAGCATATTAATCCTGAAACACTGCTGGAGGCAAAAATGACAAAACTGAAGCTGTCCTACTTTGGGCACATCATGAGAAGTCAGGGTTCTCTGGAAAAGAAGAATACTAAATATGAAATGGATTAACTCCATAACAGAAGCCATAGATATAAGTCTATAGGAGCTGAGCAAGGCTGCTGAGACAGGACATTGTGGACACCATTCATTCATACGGTCATCAGGAACTGGAGCTTCCTCCACAGCCTGTAACACAGGTTGCGTATCCACCACAATCAATATAAAACAGGTCTATCACCACAACGCTTTCTCCGGTTGCCCTTTTATACCAATACCCACTTCTCTCTCACCTCCCAACCACCCCAACCCCTGGCAAACACTCATTTGTCTGAATTTTTAAAACTGTATCATCTTAAAAATCCTATATAAATGGAAGCATATAGTATATAAACGTTTCATATTAGGTTTTTTTACTCTTCATAATTCCCTAGAGATTCATCCAAGTTGTTCGTGTGGAGACTAAAAATATATCAATACTTTTCCTCCCAGCTTCTAAGTTCTTCAGGTTGGGATAATAACCAAATTAGTAGAGACAGATTAACAGGAGAAAATCAGTTTAATACATGCACATGGCATGGAATTCACATGGCATGAAAACTCCAAAGACAATGAGGCAACATTGGGCATATATGATATTTTTAGACAAAGGAAAAAGGGGGAAAGGGGATATTGGATTTCAGAAGTGAGAATGGGAGATTTACAGGCAGTAACGGAAGAGCAGAACACACATGCCAGGCAAATTCCTGCTATGCCTCTCAGAAACAATGGGACACGAGTATTTGGCTAGGGCATCTGCCTGAAGCCCTCTTGTTGACCACAATTAATGCAAATCAGGCTAAGGTGACATCCTAAGATCTCCTTCCTGAAGCAGCTTTCTCTGTCTGAATGTCTTGGGCAGGAAAGCAGGGAGGGTCAAAGTTTCTTTCTGAGTCTTTTGTTTCTTAATAAATGTCTTAAAATCAATACCCCAAAAAAAATCAGCTTCAGGAGAGCAGAATATTGGTCACTAGTTCATTTCTTTTTTTTTAAATTTCATTTTTTTAAGATTTTATTTATTTATTTTTAGAGAGGGGAAGAGAGGGAGAAAAACATCAATGTGTAGGGGGAAATCAAGATGGCAGAGGAGTGAGTGGAAGTCACACTGACCTCCTCCCAGGACCAACCTGGAATTACAACTAAATCATGGAGAAATCACCTGGAACAAACAACTGAATAGGAGCCTTGTAACCTTGGAGACAGAAGAATCAGCTTTAGCGCGATCTAACTGGTAAGGAGTGCGGTAGAGGCTTGAGAAGGCGGGCGGGATGCCCACGGGCAGCAGTGCCAGAGGGATATTGAAACAGCCAGTTGGATCCCCTTGAGAAGAGCGGAGTCTAAACCAGAAGCGGGGAATTCCAGCCTGTAGCACCAGAGCCCAAAAAAGACACAGATAACAACCAGCTGCGAAAAGCGGCAATGTTGCTCTTTCCCAGAGACAGGCAGCTGGAGACACAAAGAGCCCTTTAAAGGGCCAACACATAAATTTTTATTTGCAGCCACTTACTCTGGTCTCTGGCAAAAGCGGGGGCAGACTGGGATGGAGGTGTCTGAGGAGAGACTGGGGGAGGAGGCTTTGGGGAGAGAACGGAGAGAGTAGCCCGTAGGATCCCGGAGCCGACTCCTCTCCTCCGCCATACAGCAGCAGCCATCTGGCTCAGGCAGACGACTCCCCTGAGTGGCAGCAGCATGAGAGGACCCAATAACTCCACCACCAGGAGGGACTCCACCCTGCCCTGTGGGGTCTAAGCCTGATTGCTGAGTGCAGAGTGACTAGATTAACAGCTGAAGGAGACAGCCACAGACAGTAAATTCCTGGAAGTCTTGAACAGACAGCCTAAGGTCAGACAGGGTCAACATCTGACAGCATCAGAGGCAGATCCAGAAAGGAAAAACAGCAGTCTCCTACCATACAAATTCACACTACAAAGTCAGGAAATCAAGACAGATCAATTTAAGAAGCAGAAGCAAAAAAGAAGAGTCTCACAAATAATGGGAAGACAAAGAAACTCCCCCTAGTCGAAGAGAAAGGAGGAATTCCCAGAAAAAGAACTCAATGAAATAGAGGCAAGTAAACTATCACATACTGAGTTCAAAACAATGGTTCTAAGGAAGCTCAGTAAGCTGAGTAACCTCGGAGACAATTACCAAAAGCTACAGGGAAACCACAAGGAACTTACTGCCAACTATATCACCATTAAATAGGACATATAAACTATCAATAAGAGGCAAGAGGAAACGAAGAATACAATTTCTGAATTGAGGAACACAGTAGAAGGAATCAAAAGCAGGCTAGATGAAGTAGAGGATCGAATCAGTGAGCTGGAGGATAAGGTAGAAAAAAGCTCCCAGAAAGAGCAAGAAAATGAAAAAGACTCAAAAAGAATGAAGAGGCATTGAGGGAAATGCAGGACAACCTGAAACGTAATAATATCCGTATAATAGAGATACCAGAAGGAGAAGAGGATGAGTAAGGGATAGAGAACATGTTTGAAAAAGTAACAATGGAAAATGTCCCTAATTGGAGGAGAAAAAAGTCTCACAAGTCCAGGAAGCACAGTGGGTCCCATTCAAGAGGAACCCAGTGAGGCCCACTCCAAAACACAAACCGCAAATATCAAAGACAAACAGACAATCCTAAAGGAAGCAAGGGAGAAACAGGTAGTAACATATAAGGGAGCCCTGGTACAGCTAGTAGCTGACTTCTCAACAGAAACACTGCAAGCCAGAAGGGAATGGCAAGAAATATTCCAAGTCATGAAAAGCAAAGGCCTGCAACCAAGACTGTTCTACCCAGCAAGGCTCTCAATTAAAATAGAAGGCAAACTAAGGAGTTTCCCAGACAAAAGGCTAAAAGAATACACCTCCACTGAACCAGCATTGCAAAATATGCTAAAGGGACTGCTTTAAGAAGATGAAGAAAAAAGAGTCTGTGAATACCCAGTTCCTTTCACAGTCACCAATACTTGATATTACCAATATTTTTAAAACTTATTAATCTGATTGTGACAATTATGTGTTATTATATTTGTTATTATTTGTTGAAACTAAACCTGTTTTTATATATTTCTTGCCTATTTCCATTATTTTTAATGAGCTTTAAGTGACTTTTTGGTATTCTTTATCCATTTTTTGATGAAACGTTTACAGAATTTTTCCCTAAGAAAAAAAGACAACTATTAACCCTTTTTTTGATGTATTGCAAGTACTTTCCTATTCTATTACTCATCCTTTAACTTTTTTATATGTATATTACTGTATAGTCTTAAATGTTTAATATAGTCATATTGTCAATATTTTACTTTATAGCTTCTGGGTTTGAATATTTTACTTCAGGGTAAGAAAAATATTACTTTGTACTTTCTCCTAAAACTCCTTAGATTTTACATATTGATTTTTAAACTCACCTGAATATTTCTTGTATAATACGTGAAACAGGGCTCTGTATTTGTTTTATTTCAAATAATAGTGGTCCATGCACCTTATTTGTTGAATAAGCCTTATTTTCCCCATTGATTTGAAATGTCAATTTAATCATATATTACATTGTTAGACAGATATATATATACATTTGTTTCTAGAATGCTCATTTTATTTCATCGATCTACTTTATTATTTCTGTGCTGGTCATGTTGTTTTAATTGCTGAGACTTTATAATGGATTTAAATCTTTTAATATTTTATCATGGATTTTGACATTTAAAAAAATAAATAAAATCAATCTGCATTTTTAAAAAAAAGAAAGAAAGAAGGAACTCCTACCTTTCTGTGACAACATGGATGGAACTGGAGAACATTATGCTAAGTGAAATAAGCTAGTTGGTGAAGGAAATATACTATATGATCTCACCTATAAGTGGAGTCTATTCAACAAAATAAACTAAGGAACAAAATAAACCCCAGGCATGGAGACATGGAGCAGAATAAAAGTGACCAGAGGGGATGGGGAAGGAGAACAATGGTGGAAAGAAGGGGAAGGGACTAGACAGAGGACATGTATGAATGACCCATGGACGTAAACAACAGTGTTGGAATAGACTGTGGGAGCAGGAGGGGGGTGGTGGGATGGGTGGAGGAGGGCAAAGGGGGAAAAATTGAGACAACTGTAATAGAATAAACATGATTTAAAAATTGGGTAACAGGTGCAGTGAGACACAGAAATATGGCCCAAAAAAAAGAACCGATCAAAGCTCCAAAAATAGAATTAAGCAATGAACAGATAGCCAACCTATCAGATGCGCAGTTCAAAACACTGGTAATCTGGATGCTCACTGAATTGGTAGAGTATGGTTGCAAAACAAAGGAAAAAGTGAAGGCTATGTGAAGTGAAATAAAGAAGAATATACAGGGAACCAACAGTGAAGGGAAGGAAACCGGGACTGAAGTCAATGATTTGGAGCAAAAGGAAGAAATAAACATTCAGCCAGAACAGACTGAAGAAACAAGAGTTTAAAAAAATGAACAGAGGCTTAGGAACCCCTGGGACAACTTTACACATCCCAACATCCTAATCATAAGGGTGCCAGAAGAAGAGGAAGAGCAAGAAATTGAAAACTTACTTGAAAAAATAATGGAGAACTTCCGCAATCTGGCGAAGGAAACTGACTTCCAGGAGACCCAGGAAGCTCAGAGAGTCCCAAAGAAGTTGGACCCAAGGAAGCACACACCAAGGCACATCATAATTACATTACCCAGGATTAAAGATAAGGAGAGAATCTTAAAAGCAGCAAGAGAAAAGGAGACAGTTACCTACAAAGGAGTTCCCATAGGACTGTCAGCTGATTTCTCAAAAGAAACCTTGCAGGCAAGAAGAGGCTGGCAAGAAGTATTCAAAGTCGTGAAAGACAAGGACCTACATCCAAGATGACTCTATCCATCCCAGTTTTCATTTAGAATGGAAGGGCAGATAAAGTGCTTCCCATATAACGTCAAGTTAAAGGAGTTCATCAGCACCAAGCCCTTATTATATGAAATGTTAAAGGAACTTACCTAAGAAAAATAAGATCAAAACTATGAACTGTAAAATAACAATAAACTCACAACTATCAACAACTTAACCTCAAGAAACAAAAACAAAAACAAACTAAGCAAACAGCTAGAACAGGAACAGAATCATAGAAATGGAGATCAGCAGGGAAAGGGAGGGAGAAGAATGGGGGAAAGGTACAAGGAATAAGCAGCATATATAATAGGTACAAAATAGGCAGAAGGAAGCTAAGAATAGCATAGGAAATGAAGAAGCCAAAAAAACTTATATGTATGACCCACAGACATGAACTAAGGGGGGCTGGAATGCTGGGCAGAGGGGTGGTGGAGGGTGGAGGGGAATAAAAATAAATAAATGAATTTTTTAAATCACACACAAAAGAAAAAGAAATATCAACGTGTGGTTGCATTTCACGCACTCACTGCTGGAGACATGGCCTACAACCCAGGTATGCTCCCTACACTGGGGATCGAACCTGCAGCTCTTTAGTCTGCAGGCCTGCGCTCAATCCATTGAGCCATACCCACCAGGGATAGTTCATTCCTTTTTATTACTGAGCAGTGTTCTGTGGTGTGGATGTACCACAGTATTTTTTAACCAGTCACCAATTAACAGACACCTGAACTGGTTCCAGTTTTTGGCTCTTACCTCTATGGCCACTCATCTACAGGTTTGGGTGACCATAAATTTTTGTTCATGTGGGATAAATGCCCTGGAGTTCAGTTGCTAGATCATATGGAAGTTGCAGGGTTAGTTTATAAGAAACTGCCAAACTGTTTTTCCAAAGTAGCTGTACCACTTTTACAGTCCCAACAGCAATGTATGAGAGATCCAGTTTCTCTGCATCCTCACCAGCATTACATGGTTCCACTATTTTTCATTTTAGACACTCTGATGGATGTATAGTGTTATCTCATTGTGATTTTATTTTGCATTTTTCTGATAGCTAATGATGTTGAATAACCATTCACCTTTTCAGGTGCTAGTTAACAACTTTATACTTAGGTCATAAATATACTAAATGTTCTCTGAGTCCATATGGTAAAAATAAATAATTGAATAAATAATAAAAGAGAAGGGATAGCTTCCTTATAGCAAAATTTCAATGAATAAATATAAAAGCAATGCTAGAAATAGAAAATCACCATTTCACAAAGCCTATAATAATAGTTGTTGCAGACAAGAAGCATTGATAATGCTAATGCTGGTGGGTGAAAGAATGATGAGAAATATTTGCATAGAGTCAAAGTATCTCTCCACAAGATACTTATTGATTACAAAGGGGAAAAGGGGAAAATAGTATCTTTACAATAGGAAGACCTTACAGATACCACCTTAACAAAGTAATTCAAATTAACATCACCAGTGATAAGACATATTGACATCATGTGTCTCCATACAGGATATAAGGGCACAGCCCCATTTCTGTGGTATTCTTGCCAAAAGTATATAAGTTCAATGTAATTATGAGAAAATATCAAATAAATTGTGACCTCATAGAAACTTCAGTTCTTTAACATGACCTTTTCTCCCTTCTTTCCTTTTGATTCAAACTGGTCTCATCCAACACCCGGCCTCCTTCTCTCTTGCATGTAAACTCTCTCAGTCACTAAGTCCTCAGGACAATCAGTTCTGGTCAGCACCAGATAATCTTAGGAACAAAGCCTCAGCTCTGTTGACAACAAACACAAAGTTTTGGTCAAACTAGAGATAACATCTAGGCTTCAATTGTGTTTCAGCTGCAGGCCCAGAAAAGAGGTAAAACCAAATGTGCCATGGCTGACCTCAGGGCCAGATGCATTGATCACCATGCCCTAGTGAGGGCCAATCAGTAGAGACCACAACCCTGACCACCACCCTAACTCCTTCAGTTACCACGATGAATGATCGCTCCCCTACAGAACCCAGCCCCTGGAAGCCATTGGCGGGGTGGGGCCAGGTCTTTGAATATTAGCTCATCTGTGACTTCAAGCACCGGCCACTTCCTTAACTAAAAAATCCTTCCTTTCTTGGCTGTGTGGATGAAAATGAGGCCACCTACTAAACATGACAAGGTCAAGGGAGGCCTGTATAGTAGTCTTATAAACTCAGAGACCTAAAATAACCACATAAGATGGTCTGAAATTAAAACTTCCTACCTAAGAGAGAGTCATGATGAGTAGTCATGTCCTAGGCTGGTATCTTCCTTGATGAAGGTCAATCTTTACCTTAACTGAGCCTGTCTTTTGTCTTTTTGCATCTAGGATAACATACATTTGGAATGTCAGGGTTATTTCCCTTTTTTCTGAACCCTTCACTGCACCAGAGCAAAGACTACAAAACCTCTCATTGTTTTGTTATCGTGATATGTGTTAACTGCTAATTATCTTATATCCACAAATGTAAAAGAAGTATTGTCTATTCATTTTACTTTACATCCAGTCCCAGAGATTTCCCCTCTTTGCTTTCTCCTGCCTTTTCAATCTATCACCAGTGGGTTTCATGTAACACCTTTACACCTCCCCCTTGGATTGTAACATACAAAATAAGGTGCAAAAATGCCATTCTCTGGAGAATTTTCTGAATCCATCAAGATTTTGCTTCCCAGCAATTGTCATCAGTTTGGCTCAAATAAACTCATAAGAATTTTCACAGGTTTGGAGGTTTCTTACATTGATACCTGTAAGTTCCTATCCGTGTCTTAATGGACTTGGATGTGCACAGGCAAACGTACCCTTTTAGTCTGGTAACAAAATTGAGAGGGACATTCTACAAAATAACTGGACAATACTCTTCAAAAGTGTAGATGGTGTTGCTGGTGGAAATTAGGCTCTTCCACAGGATCACGAGAAAAGCAATTTACTGGCCCGTGCATAGCAGATTGTGGTGTGGCAAAGTTAATGCAGGAAGGCTGCCCCTGGGTTTCCAGTTCCCTATCTTCTTCCATCCTGCCATCGAAAAAGTCCAACCATGCCTTCAGCAAGGCCAAAACAAAGGCCAGTGTCAGGAGTTTCTGTTTCATATTAAAACTTAGTCTTTTGGAGCCCACACAATCTGCTGTGAGTCCGTATGGCTGCTAGACCTGTTACCGAACAATGGACCTGTGGGGGGTGGTTCCCAGATGCTATTACCGAAACAACACCCCCCCTTCACCGAGGTCCCTCGGTCGTAGGTCCTTTGCCCACCGCCCTTGGAATCATGGCTCCCAATGGCAGAGTTTGGTGAAAAGGAAAAGGAACTATTTATTCAAAAGTCATACAAGTTTGATTAATGGCTAAATGTCTCTCTTAAATCTCAAAATCCCTTTAAAACACCCACCATTTAAAACACACACAGTCCTACCTTCCCCCTTTGCCCAGTTAGGCCAGCCAGGCCACTCGGGGGTACCGTCCTTCAGAAGAAAAAGAACAGAAGTCCGGGGCTCGGCTAGGCAAGCCTCTCGCGGGTCTCAGCACCATCCACTGGGTGGCCGTGATCTCCAGCTCTTAATCCAAAACCATGCAGCACCTTCTCAGGGTTTACTAGCAAGAGTTCTTTCTCCCCTTTCCTTACCGCGGGGCCTTCCCATTGTTCCTTCCCCAGAGTCTGTGTCCTTTTGTCTCTCCCGCAGGCCCCGTCTCTACTCCTCTCTCAGTTACATTCTGTATTAAGTCTTTCAAACCTTCCTGGTTAGCCTTGCTGAGATGTAAAATAACCCTCTTTGCATATGAGGTGTGAAGCTATCCTGTTATTGACATGCAAAATAACTCTCAACAGCCCTGCTCCCCTTCAGGTAAGAACCTGGCTTCGTACTGATACACAAAGTAACTCTCAATGGCCCTGCTCCAGGTCTCCCATCCTCCAAGGCAGCCCATCTTGAGGGAGAGAATAGCTCATATTCTTCTTGGACACCCCAATTTCTGAACCCAGTTACAAATACCCCGTTACAAATGCCCCGTTATAGACCCACATGGCTGCGTAGGTTCCAGAGCAAGGGAGAGAGAACTCACAAACACGTGGAGTGGGAGTGGGTCACCAAGGAAGAGAGAGAGCTCTCCTTTGTTCCCCTGGGGTTATGACCAAGAGCTTTTTCAAAATAAACAATCAACTTCCCGAGCTTTCCTGGGCTTATGATGGGTCCATCCCTTAGTTAGACTGACAGACCTCCATGGTCAAGCACCTCCCTCCCCGCGCCCCCCCCCCAACAATCCAGTACTGGAGGGTGGGCAGTGCTCCTGGGGAGATTTCCTATGCTCCTAGGATTAAGTCTCCTCAGTGGCAGTCCCCTGGAGTGTGTGAATGAGTCTGTAAATACTATACCTTCCTGGCTAAGCAAGCAGGCTTATACTCCCCAGTTTATTAAGCTCAGTGTCTCATTCCTTTTGTTCCCCTAGTTAACTAGTTAACTAATTAGTTAAATAATTAGTTAATTATTATTAACTAGTTAACTACCTATGATAACAATGGGACTGGAGGAGGCAGTAGGAATGGGGGAAGTGGTGGCTGAGGGAACAGCCCTTTCCTGCAGAGACTTGGGCAGGGTGGGGAGAGGCCAGACTGAAAGCAGGCTAGCACCACCTGGCAAACAGAGGAGCTACATCAGAGAAAGGGGTAGAGTCCTAAGGGTGGGCAAGGATGGGACCCTTGACTTCACAGTGATCATGCCAAGGCCTAACAAGCCCCCTTAGGGCCTGGGGCCTGGCTGGCACAGCCGGGAGCCCAGCTGGAGTTTTCTAAGGCTGTCTTCATTTAATCTCCCATTAAACCTTTTTCTAAATCATTTACAAGATTAGGAAGTGGGATGAGTTTCCTCTAGAGAGAGCATGGGGAGGTGGGGAGAGGGGAACTCCACTTTTAGGCTAGACGTGACTCTTGAGAAGATTGGCTTGATGTGAAAGCACACCTGTGCACAGTTTTGTTGCTTTGATCAAAGTCTATTGACAGTACAACCTTTCCACAGGTTACTGGTGGAATTTACTGAACAGGCGTGTAGTTTCTTAGGGTGCCAGCCAAGTTGTGACGTCTCTCTTGATCTAGTCCTGTTTCTAGCACAGAGCTCCTACAACCCTATGAATTTCCTAAGTGATAAGAGCAATGAAGGTGTCTTTTGTTGTTCATAACAAGTCCCTTTGAAGTGTGTGTCAATGTGGTGATTTGGGGAAAACTCCCTGATAGCTTCAAAAGGGGACTGGTTGCCAGAGGAACCAACCTTGGGATCAGAGGGTTGGAAATTTCAGTCCCCCACAACCTTCTGGCAGCGGGTGGAAGTTGAATTAATCATCAGTGGTCAATGATTTAATCAATTGCACCTCCACAAAATCCCAAAAGGAGAAGCTTCCAAGAGCTTCTTGGTTGGTGAACCATCCACATGTTGGGAAGATGAAACACCCCGTGAGGACAGAAACTGATGTGCTCAGGACACTTCCAGGTCTCCCCCTGTGTATCTCTTCATCTGGCTGTTCATTCATGTTCTTTAATATCCCTTGTAATAAACTAGTGATCTAGTAAGTAAACTGTTCTGCTGAGCCCTGTGAGTCACTCTAGCAATATAATCGAACCCAAAGAAGGAGAGGTCATGGGAACTTCATATTTATGTCCAGTCTGTCAGAAGCACAGGTGACATCTTAGATTTGCAACTAGCTTCTGAAGGGGTACAGGGTGAGTATGAGAAGTCTTACAGGACTGAGCCCTTAACCTGGAAAGATCCTACCTCCAGGTTGTGTCAGAATTGAGTTAAATTGTTGGACACACAGCTAGTGTCACAGAATTGCTTGGTGCAGGAAAAACAACCACACATCTGATGATCAGAAGTGAAGGACTAAATAAAGGAGACACACACAGGAGTCTGTTTTTCCTTAGAGTTGGCTGGTGTGGACAAAAAAAAAGGGGGGCGTTCCCTGGAAAGTAACCTCACAGGGTGATTTGATCATAAATTCCTAACTGGTCAGGTCAACGCATGCAATCTCACCTCGGGCATATAACTTCTTACTAAAAGGCTTATTTTTGCCTTAAGCGAGCCCTGTCCTTTGTTTCTGTGCATCTAGGTTAACATAGCTTTGAAATTCCTCTTTTCAGACTTCTTCTTCTAAAGCATGACCACCCTGAAGAGAATACAAAAATACAAAATCTTTCTAACTATCCTGTAATGCAATCCCTGCCTTGCTTTCTCCCACATTTATGTAAACTCACTCATGTTTCCTCTTTACTTCTGTTAGGTAGATAGCTAGTTAGTATTAATAATGGAAGGGAGCAAATGGAATCAAACATTAAGCCTAATAAACTAGGGAGCTGAATCAGACAATAAACCTGATTCACTAGGAAATTGCAGCATTCACAGGCTCCCCAGGGGAGAGTCGCATCCTCTGCCAAGGAGACTTAATTTCCAAGTGGGCAGGAGCGAGCAGGAATAACTGGCTTCCCAGTCTCCCCAGGGATAACCAACCCCTTCCCATAGATTATTGGGGATAGGGAGAACCAGGAAAGGGGAAATTCCTTTGTTGGGCACATGCCCAGTAGAAGCCAAGATGGCACAGAAGGAAGGTCCTTCTTCTATGAAGTACGTGCAGTAGGAGCTAAGATGGAGACCATAAAGGGGAGGTATCTAGCCTGGGAAAAGTATCAGATAGGATAAGGGACATGAAACTCCTGGAAGATCCAGAAAAGGGATTGGTTGCGGGGAGGACCCAGCACAAGCACGCAAGGAGCCAGGGAAGAGATTGGTTAGTTTGGAAGAAAGCTTACCCCTTCCTAAACCCAGGGAGATATGACCAAAGCTTAACAAAGGTTCGTTCATTTGTTTGTCCATTCATTCATGTGCTCTTTCAGTGTAACAGTTGTACAGGCCTGGCAGCAGCGAGGGCCCAAGTGCAGGGCCAGTCACAGCCCAAGTGCAGCCTTAGCAGTGGACATGCAGATGGGGAAATGAGACATAGAGAAATTCTGTATCTCTGGGCCCTGATTCTCCTGGGCTTGGTGAGGACACAGGCAGGCTGGTAGCCCCAGATACTGGGCTTATTCTGTAGGAAGATGGAGCTAAGCCATCTGGTTGCGGGTGAGACACCGGGCACCTGGGGGCAGTGTTTTGTTTTTGTTCCAGTAAGTCGCACCACTACACCTCATCCTCCTATGTGTGGGTCCCTGAAAAGCTTTTCTTGTGACTCCACGGAAGAACACTATTTCCACCAGCAAGAATTCCAAGGACATAACAGAACCTATAAACTGTCATTTCTTGGAAGCATTTTTCTCAGTCTATTGAGACCTTGGTTCTAGGTATTTCCTCTGCTTGGTTCAAATAAAGTATTATAAAAATTTCCTATAGGTTTGGATGTTCTCATGACAACATGGTGTTCTGGCAGCCCTCTCGGATCCTGAGATGGCAGTGAGAATAAAAAGCACACACAACAGAACAATAATACAGGAAGAATCTGAGGCTTGAGAATTTGTGGAGCTGAGCTGCCACACATGCTCAAGACTTTGAAGGGGAACAGAATCTACCACCCCCAAATCCACCTCTTTGCCATAAGAATTATTTTGAGCTGATTATTTTGAGAAATAGCAGTCAAAGGAGAGGCTCTGAAAAGAGAAGCTACCCTTTTGTGACAGAAATTTACATTTGTAAAGGAAACCTTTTGTAAGGGTGTCTCCTCGCTGTACCAGGAAGAGGAGACTAGCTCTAAATCACAAGAGAATCTTACCAATAGAGAAGGTGTGAACTTAAATCTGCACAACAAATTTACCCTTTTTTATTGTGCTTTTCCTGGTTTACTCCCATAACTAGTCTACTTTCTTCACCTCCCTTTTATTTCTTTTGTCTTTAGCCAAATATGGTACTTAAACTGGTTAGGCCACTTCAGGGAGTTAGTTTCCCTAGGTCTCTCCCATGTGTACAGGAAGTATACATGTTATTAAACTTCTGGGCGGTTTTTCCCCTTGTTAATCAGTCTTTTATTACATGTGTCTCAGCAAAGAACTCAGAAGGGTTGAGAGAACACTCTTATTTTTTTTTCTCCCTGTAACTTTTTTTCCCAGGGAATTTATCGTGAGCGAGAAATAAACTTCTACCTTATTTAAGCCACTGGCATTTGACGGTTTATGTTACAGCTGAGACCAGTCTTACTTGAGATTCAACTGGTGATTTGCATTTCTTTGGCCGGCGCCAAGTGCTGCACAGCTATTTCTACTCTTTATTCCTCACAATAGCTCTTTGAGGTAAAAAGCATTTCCCCGATGAAGAAATGGAAGCTTCAGCACTCAGTGGTGAGGTGAAACAAACGATGCTGTTTTTGTCTTTCCAGAAGGCTGTTCCTGCAGTCTCTGTATTAATCACAATGTCAGCCCTGTGTCAGGGAAACCAGAAAGCACGAGTTGTTCCTGGTTGGCCATAACCTGAAATTAGTGAAGTGCTGTGGTGGGTTCGTCCATCTGGAGACCAGAGGGTGCTAGTTTACAAGACCAAAGAACATGCCAGAGAAACACGCAATGCCACATCTCAGTTTGAGACAGAACTGTTTCAAACCCCCAGGAGGAGCTTTCTATATGTTCTGCATAATGGACAGTGTCCTGTTTTGCTGATAAATGTATTTCAAAACTAGAGAAAGCAAAACATGTCAGGAAAGAAAATTACTAGTGGGGAACAGGGGAAGGCAAAAAAAAAAAAAAAGCAACCATGTTTAGTAATGATTGTTTTCCTTATAATTTTTTGGACAGATGAGGGGGACGAGAGGGTCAGTACTGAGAGATGGCTCCATACCAGGAATACAAAGAGGTCTAGAAACACCCTTTGTCTTGAAAATCAAGGATCCAGATTTTGGAATTTTTTTTTAATTGAAATTTTTATTGAGATAATTGTAGATTCATATGCAGCTGTAAGAAATAATACAGAGAGATCCCCTATGTGCTTTTCCTAGTTTCTCCTAGTGGTTAACATTTTGTAAAACTAGAGTACAATATTATAACCAAGATGATGACATTTAATCAATTCATACCGCCAATCTTAGTCATGCTTCCCCAGTTTAACTTTTCCTTGTTTGTGTGTGCACATGTGTATTTACTTCTGTACAATTTTGTCACTTGCGTAAACTCATGTATCTATCACCAAAATCAAGACACTGGGCAGTTCCATTACAAGGGTCCTTTCTGTTGCCCTTTTATAACCACACTAACCTCTCTTTCCTAACCTAGTCCCTAACCCCTGGCCATCACTAATCTGTTCTCCATACCTAAAATACCATTTCAAAAATCTTACACAAATGAAATCATTCGGTAGATAACGTTTGGGATTGGTTTTTTTCACTCAGCATAATTCCCTGGAGATTCATCCAAGTTGCCTATATCACTAGTTCATTCCTTTTTTATTGCTGAGTAGCATTTCATGGTATAGATATACCACAGTGTGTTTAATCACATACCCACTGAAAGACATCAGAGGTGGTTCCAGTTTTTAGCTAGTATAAATAAAGCTGCTATAAATATGCATGTTAAGGATGTTATGTGAAAATAAGTTTTCATTTACCGGGGTGAATGACCAGTAGTACAAATACTGAGTCACATGGTAGTTGCATGTTTAATTTTGGAAAAAAAAATGCCTAACTTTTCCTTACCAGCTATCTCTGAGCGATCGTTTCTTCCCATCCTTGTCAGCACTTGGTGTTTTCACTATATTTTAGTCATTCTAATGGTGGTATCTAATGGTGGTTTTAATTTGCATTTCTCTAATGGCTATTGATGTTAAGCATTTCTTCATGTGCTTATTTGCCATCTCTGTGTCCTCTTTAGTGAAATGTGTGTTCATGCTTTTTGCCCATTTTCTAATTACATTGTTTGTATTTCTACTGTTGAGATTTGAGATTTCTTTGTGGAATATGTGGTTGGCAAATATTTTTTCTCCCGGGCTGTAGCTTGTCTTTTCATCCTCTTTATGCGGGCTTCTGCAAAATGAAATCTTTCCATTTTGGTAAGATAAACTTGTAACAGAATACAATGCTGGGTCTCTCTGACCCTATCTTGTTTGGGCCTGCTTTGTTCCCATGGCCTTCAGGCTAAAACTCCTGCTTAGTCTTGCACATAGACATGCTAATCATTAGAGGAATTCTGCTTGGGACTTGAATTTTTACAAAACCAGCCCCTCCCATTTTCCCTTCCCTTGATTTGAAAGAAGCCTGAACTTTGTGTGTGCTAGTTTCACATGGATTAGAGGAACCTCTGAGGCCTCCATCTTCTGGATTAGGTGATTTCTCAATCAATAAACATTTCCTTACTCCAAACATTGACATTTTGAATATTGGCCTTTTTAAAGTGTCACACACACAAACTTTTGGACCAGTAACAGAATGTGTACATTTTTCCCTTTTTTGCATGGTCCTATTGGTATCATGTCTAAGAACTCTTTGCCTAGTCCTAGATCTCAAACATTTTCTATTTTTTTCCTAGAGGTTTTATAACTTTATATTTTATATTTAATTCCAAGATTCATTTGAGTTAACTTTTGTATGAGATGTGAAGTTTAGGTCGAGGTTCATTTTTTTTTTTGCCTATAGATGTCCAATTGCTTCAGCACCATTTGTTGAAAAGGCTAGGCTTTCACTTATATGTGGAATCTAATGAGCAATATAAACTAACAAATGAAATAGAAACAGACTCATAGGTACAGAGAACAGACCGACAGCTATCAGAGGGGAGGAGGTTGGGAGGCTGGGTAAAAAAGGTAAAGGGATTAAGCAAAAAAATAAAAATAATAATAATAATACAATATGGCGATTGCCAGAGGGAAAATAGGGTTGGGGAAAGTAGAAGAGGGTAAAGGAGGGATAAATGGTGATGGGAGGAGGTTTGACTTGGGGTGGTGAACACACAGTACAATATACAGACGATGTGTTATACAATTTTATGCCTGAAACCTATATAATTTTATTACAGGAGAAACTCAGTTCTTCTTGCCAATGCAGTAAAGAATTACATATCAGAAATTCTATTAGCATGAAAGCAGGGTATATTGGTGATATTTTCTCATGGAAGAGAACAGGCCTTGCCAAGGAGAGGGGTTAAAGGCATAGGTTCAGGGCAGGGCAAGGTAAGAGCAACAAAAACACCAGGTCCTTTGTCATGAGGACTTACATAGCTGGCGGGATGAGTGTGAGGTAGAAGTAGTCATAAAGTAGTCATATTGACTGGTGGGTAAAAGTAGTGCCAGCTTCTCCTGGGGGGATGTGACTACCTGAACATAGGTAAGTGTGGGAATCTGTTTTCCAGAATTCTTTATCTTTGCTCCAGACCACATTCGTTCATCTTGTTGTAAAACAGACATGTGGCTTCTGGTCAAGATGGTGACGTAGGCACACCATGGCTTGCCTCTTCACACAACCACATCAAAATTACAACTAAAATATAGAACAACCATCACTCAGAACCATCAGAAATCAAGTTGAATGGAAGTTTGACAACTACAGAATTAAAGAAACCACATCCATCCAGACTGGTAGGAGGGGCTGGGGGAGCAGATGCAGAACAGGGTAGTCCCATACACACGTGTGGTGGATAAAAATTCAGGAGGGGTATCTCGGGAGCGAGAAGTCCCAGCCTCACACCAGGCCCTCCAGCCCAGGGTTCCAGTGCCAGGACGATAAGTCCCCACAACTTATGGCTGCAAAAACCAGCAGGGATTGAGTAAGTAGAAGAAACTACTGGACCTCAAGCAGTTACTCTTAAAAAACCTACACACAGACTCACCTACTCAGACTTACTCCCTCTGAGCTCTAGCACTGGGGTAGCAGCTTGAAAGGCACTAGTGCTATACAGGGAGAGACTGAAGTATCTGGCATCAAGGTAAGCAGAGGTTGTTGTCTCTTCGTGACACCCTCTGCCCACAAAGCTGGTAAGCTGGTGCCACATCTGAGACGCCAGCTACCTGGCTAACACTGTTTGACTCACCTTGAAAATCCCCAGAGACTCCACCCCACCCAACTTACAGGCTCACCCAATATGTTTTTCCGTATGAATGGCTGGTCTTGGTTCATGCTCCACAACTTCCTAAATCCTCTCAAACAAGCAATAGCCGGCTTCAGCGAGCCCCAGGCCCAGCACTAGCAGCAGTCATCTTAGATACATAGCTTGGCTTCGCCTGGGAATCTCCAGCCCAACACAAGTAGCAGCCATCTCAGATTGCTTTATAGCTCAGGTAGGGTGGCCCCGGGCCAAACGCAAGTGGGGACTGACCTTGGCCTGCACCACCCTGGAAACCCCAGAGCCAGCACACCCAATGGACAGCTACAGACCACGTCAGAGCACCACCACCCTGCCACTGCACAGCTGATCCTCCTCGGAAGGCAGAGGTTGGTGGTCAATGGTCACAGCCAGTCCTTGCAGCTGACTGGCCTGAGTAAATCCCTCCCATTGACTTGTCAACAGCAACCAAGGCTCAACTACAAGCGGAGGGTGTACTCAGTCCACATGAAGGGCGCACCATGAGTACCCAGCTTGGGCGATAGGGGAGGCTGTTTCACTGCACCCTACAGGACACCTACCACATTAGGCCATGCTACCGAGACACGGAGTCAAAGCAGCTCTCCCTAATACATAGAAACAAACACAGGGAGGCTGCCAAAATGAGGAGGCAAAGATACATGGCCCAAATGAAAGAACAGGTCAAACTCCAGAAAAAAAGCTAAATGAGATGGAGATAAGCAATTTACCAGATGCAGACTTCAAAACACTGGTTATGAGGATGCTCAAGGAACTTAGTGAGAACCTCAACAGCATAAAAAGGACCCAGTCAGACATGAAGGATACACTAGTTGAAATAAAGAACAATTTACAGGGAAACAACAGTAGAGTGGATGAAGCCAAGAACCAGATCAATGATTTGAAACATAAAGAAGCAAAAAACAAACAAACAAACAAACAACCACACAGAACAACAAGAAAAAAGAATCCAAAAAAAAAACCCAACTTCAATAGGTCCAAGATTTGCATCATAGGGGTGCCAGAAGGAGAAGAGAAAGAGCAAGAAATTGGAAATCTATTTGAAAAAACAATGAAAGAAAACTTCACTGATTTCATGAAGGAAATAGACGTAGAAACCTCGGAAGCACAGAGAGTCCCAACCAAGATGGATGCAAAGAGGCCCACTCCAAGACACAACATAATTAAAATGCCAAAGGTTAAAGATAAAGAGAGAATCTTAGAAGCAGCAAAAGAAGTTAGTTATCTACAGGGGAGTTCCCCTAAGACTGTCAGCCAATTCCTCTAAAGAAACTTTGCAGGCTAGCAGGGATAGGCAAAAAATATTCAAAGTCATGAAAAGCAAGGGCCTACAGGCAAGATTGCTCTACCCAGCAAAGCTATAATTTAGAATGAACGGGCAGATAAAGAGTTTCCCAGACAAGAAAAATCTAAAGGAGTTCATCATCACCGAGCCATTATTATATGAAATGTTAAAGGGACTTATTTAAGAAAAAGAAAAAGATCAAAACTATGAATAATAAAATGGCAAAAAATACATATCTGTCAACAATTGAATGTAAAAAACAAACTAAACAAATCAGAAAACCAGAGACAGAATCATGGATATGGAGAATATTTTGTTGGTTGCCAGATGGGAGGCAGGTGTGGGGGAATGGGTGAAGAGGTGAGGGGATTAAGAAGTACAGATATGTAGTTACAGAACAGCCATGGGGATGTAAAGTACAGTATAGGAAATGGAGTAGCCAAAGAACTTATACGCATGACCAATGGACATGAATCATGCGTGGGGGGCTTGCCTGAGGAAGTGGGGGGTGCTGGGTGGAAGGGGGCAAAGGCAGATAATTGGGACAACTGTAATAGTATAATCCATAAAATGTAATTTTAAAAAACTGGTACATGACAGGAGGCAGTTAAGTTGAGGCAGTTACCCAAAGTTATTTCTGAGCTCTTTCTATAGGCACTAGGGACCCCCCTTGTAAAACAGATAGTGACCAGAGGCAGGCAATTAACCCAATTGCTTTATGACTTCTTCTTTGGGCACTGTGAGCCTTTTCTCCTCCCCCCTTCCAGACCTTGGGATGAGTACACAGTCTCCAAGTCTTTCTTTCCCAGATGGTGGGAACGATACATACAGAACTTCAAGGACTGCCCTCCTTTCGTGCTAGCATGGTGTTTCTTGTGACGTTCAGAGTACCCGGCAATCTTATCGAACCGGGCTCAGGACTGCTGAGTTAGTGGGTGAGACATGCCCCCTCCTCCTCCCTGCCTTGGTTTAATATCTATGCTACCTAACAATTTTATGAACCAATGTCACCCCAATAAATGCAAATAAAGAAAAGACTGTCCTTCATGAAAATGCTTTTGCACTTTTGTCAAAAATTGGCTGAGCCTATACATGTGGGTCTGTTTCTGTGTTCTCCATTCTGTTCATTAATCTCTTCCTATGTTTCTATCGCTTTGACAATACCATACTGTCTTGATTACTGTAGCTATATAGTTAGACTTAAATATCACATAGAGTGATTCACTCCTACTTTATTCTTCTTTGTCAAGATTAGTTTAGCTATTCTAGGGCCTGTGCTTCTCTGTAGAAATTGTAAAATAAGCTTGTCTATGTCTACAAATAACCTTGCTAAGATTATGATAGAAATTTTCAGTCCTTTCCTCTGAAATTCAGTTCTCAGCTCTGGAAGAGAAAAGTTTACCGAGGCGAGAAGCTTTGCATCACAGGGAAGTTTCCTCTGGGTCTGGAGCTTAAAGACCTGGATTCAAATCGTAATTTTGCCAGTTAATAGCTGTGGACCTTTAGCAAGTCACTTAATTCTCTAAGCCCCAGTTTCTACATCTGTAAAATGGAGATATCAATGTCTAAATGGGATAATTAGATGGTTAGGCATTGACTATCTGGCGCATAATAGTTTGTCAATAATGGTAACCATTTGGATTATCGAGAAACAAGCATTTTGGAGTAGAATTAGGAGAATTTTAGAAAGGCAGTTACATATAATGTTAGGAGCAGGGCACAATCTCTGTCATCATTTACCCTTGGTGGGAGTTTTTTCCATGTTATTGGACACTTTAATAATAGATATCACTGTGAAACACCAAGAGGATCCTTCAAAGACATCCTCATTATTTGTTATTAACTTATTGAATGAAACAGCCATTAGCGCTCTGCAGGCCTCTGCAGGAGCTGCGTGCTCATTCGCCACCTGGGCCGCAAGCCCCACTTCACCCTGCCTCCTCAGGCAGCTCAAAGAACAGCTCAGCTCTTACTCCTAATTGCCCAGCTGCTCATCAGAATGCCGTCTTGCTTCTTTTGATCTAACTAGGTCCTTAACAGGATGTAAATAAGGCAAGTCCACATTTTGGTGATGATGCAAGAAAATTAATTGGCTGGGAGAAGAATAATCAACAAATGAAATGCGGTCCTGCACTTGACTTTCAACCTCACATTCTTTGAAAAAAAAAGAAATCAAACTGATGGATGGTGCTGGCTTTTAAACACTCACGGCTGTGAGCCACAGTGAGAGAGATATTTTTATATTGTGATCCAGTACATATACACATATATAACTAAAGCAAAAGTTTAATAAAATATTTTTTTTACTCTCTGTAATGCACGCTGAAGTCTTCCCTGTCTATTTTGTCACTGTTATTTTTTAAAAGATTTTATTTGTGTATTTTCAGAGAGAGGGAAGGGAGGGAGAAAGAGAGGAAGAGAAACATCAATGCAAGAGAGAAACATCAGAAACATCTATCAGTTGCCTCTTGCGCGTGCCCCAACCAGGGTCCTGGCCCGCAACTCAGTCATATGCCCTGACAGGGAATCAAACCAGTGACATTTTGCTTTGCAGGACAACACCCAGCCAACTGAGCCATGGCAGTCAGGACATCACTGTTGTTTTTTAATGCTGGATGCCACCCCCAATGCCATGACCCACTAATGGATCGTGAGTAAGCCATGATAAGGCCTCGGCCACAAGGTCATGTAGGCCCAGAGAGAACTGCTGCTCGGGGTCTGG
Organism: Pteronotus mesoamericanus; assembly: GCF_021234165.1. Classification (NCBI taxonomy): domain Eukaryota; kingdom Metazoa; phylum Chordata; class Mammalia; order Chiroptera; family Mormoopidae; genus Pteronotus; species Pteronotus mesoamericanus. Next base: position 9,118,336 of record NW_026555072.1, read on the forward strand.
GAAGCACAGAGGTAAGCCCTCCACAGGCCACCCTGCAGCTTGGCGTTTCACTCAGTCTGGCTGTGAACAAAGGCTCTCTTTTTCCTCTGTCAGCATCACAGTTGTAAAACTCAGCAACATTTCAAGGAAACTCCTCTGAAAATTGCAAATGTTTGTCTGAGTGCTTCTAAATTTTCTCTTCCTGGAACACAAATAGAAGGAATATGAGTAACATTCATTCAGCAACTAAGTTGGCCAGGCACACTGTGGAGGGGGCCATGTTTCACTCCAGCCTTGCACTCCAGGCCATAGGGAGACAGGTGCCAAAGTGAGACCAGGGGCTGCTCAGGAGTCTTTCTCAAATCAGCCCAGCGCCTGTGTGTGGGTACAGGGTGGGGAGCAGAGATCTAGCTGATTGCTGCTTAAAACATAAAAATACTACTTTCCCAGTATGATGGTATGGCTCCTGTCTTCCTTGGCCTTTCTTTCTTTTTTTTTTTAAAGATTTTATTTATTTACTTTCTTAGAGAGAGAGGAAGGGAGGGAAACAGCAATGTGAGAGAGATACATGGATTGGTTGCCTTTTGCACACGCCTCAACCAAGGATCTGGCCCGCAACCCAGACATGTGCCCTGACCAGGAATTGAACCGGCGACCCTTCAGTTCTCAGGCTGGCACTCAAACCACTGAGCCACACCAGCCAGGGCATCATTTTTTGTTAAGGTTTTTATCTATCTATCTATCTATCTATTTATTTTAGAGAGAGGGGATGGGAAGGAGACAGGGAGGGAAACATCAGCATGCAAGAGATGCATTGATGGGTTGCCTCTTGCATACCCCTAGCTGGGGACCTGCCCCACAACCCAGCCATGTGCCCTGACTGGGAATCCAACCAGTGACCTTTTTGTTCACAGGCTGGTGCTTAATCCACTGAGACACACCATCCAGGGTGCCCTTGGCCTTTCTTGACCACACTGGCCACAGGCTATACAAGGCCCCTCAGCCCATATCACCCAGGAGAGCCAGTAGGTGCAGAAACACTCCCTGGCCAACAGAGAGAACAGGGTGGAGCGGAACCTCTCAGACTTCTGGAACCTGGAAATTTATTTAGTATCATAAGCAGTTTCTGCCCCTTGGAGGGGAGACTTGAGTGGATGTCCAGGAAAGACTGTCTTCTGCTCTATGAAGTCACTGGACCTGGTGCAAATAGAAAGACAGGGCACATCATTCGCTCTTGGAAGGGAATCCTGAACAGAGTCTCAGAAGGAGAAGTGAAGCGTCCTGTTTGATAACAGAAAAAGGGAATATCTTTCAAGATTAAGAAAAATATTGATCATACATGTAACACTTTAAAAAGAGCAGGAATTGTTATATTTTTTATCAGAGCTGCAGCTCTGATAAGTGGAGAAACGTTGGAGTTTTTTGGAGACACATGGTACTTGACTATACAACTTTTGGTTACCTGGTGTCCCCAGAACTGTTTGTTATTTTGGAGCTCTGAGCAGCAGTTTTCAGGCACAGTGCAGCTGGGGTGTGGAAGGGACTGGCAAGCAAGCAGGCGGACTGGCCCCTTTGGCTCTAATAGAACCCAGTATGGGACCGTGTGTGCCATTGTATAGGAAATACTGCAGAGGACAAGACCAGCTCTGTTCCCTGTAGGGCTGGGAAGGTGGGCCTGAGACGGGGTAACAGGAAAAAGTCCTCCCTGGGAGTTTGCTCTCAGACACATAGGCAGGCCCAGGCACTCCCAGTGCTTGTGCTTGGGGAGGGAGTTAAACCAGCCCAGCCACAGGGGCCCCTATGGGGGTTGGGGTCTGGGGGTTATGCCAACAGCCACATCCAGCAGTAGTCAAAGGGGCTATTTACTTAACCTTTGGAAAAATCTCAGCTGGAGTGCTTTTCTGTACTGTGAGGGACTGAGGGGTGGGTGGGCCTAAGCTGTCCTTGGGCCAGAGGATCAAAGGGGAGAGTAGGGTCCCCTCCCTTGAGGTTGGGGTGAAAACAGCAGAGGGGACCAACAGCCAAAGAAAGCTGTGCCCAGCAGACAGAGTCCTCTGGAGGGCAGCATTGTGGTGGCCTGACAAAGAGATAGGGGGACCAGAAGGCTGTTGACCATCCTTGTGAAAGTACAGCCAGCAGGCAGACCTCTTAGAAACAGTCAGAGGGCTTTATGAGAGGGAATTTCTCAAAGATCAAGCTTCTGGGGATTTGAGCCTTTGTGCAGAAAACATTTTTTTAAGGGGGAGATATGAACCTTTTGTCTCTACATTTTCTCCCCACTTCCTTGAAAGAACCAATACAACAAGGCTGTGGCATTCCTATTGGCTTAAGCATATGCTGTGTTCAAAGCCTAGTTAGGGTGCTGGGAGGAGAGAAAGACTGTGACTAGTGGCCTGCTCACCAGGTTTCCCTCTCAAGCTTCTATTTCTTCTGACAGTTCTGAGAAGTCCAGACTTCATTTTATCAGGCAAGCTGCCTGTAGCCACTGGTGCTTTGGAGCATTGCTAGTGTTCATCAGTATTCCCAGTTCTCCTATCCTTCTGGGCACATGGGAGGACCACACTTCCCTGTCTTGGTGAAGTTGTGTGGCTGTGTGATATTTTGTGCCAATCAAATGTGACAAGCAATATGCGGCACATCTGAGTTGAAGAATTTAACAGTGACGCATGGTTCTGCCAATCTTTCCTGCTCTGTTGCAGCAAACCCTAGAGCCCGTGTTTGAATAACGATGTCCTAAAATGGCAGCTCCTTCATCAGTCTGGATCCAATAAGCAGAGCCCCGCATAATAAGCCCATGGTGGGCATGCCAAATAAGCAAGAAATAACCCTCAGTAAGTCACTGAAGATTGGGGGTTGTTTGTTACCACAGCAAAACACGGTCCATCCTGACAGGTCCATAGTTTTGCTTAGCAGAATCCATAGTGCCTTAGTATTTCCTAAGGCACCAATAAGCCAGTGATGGAGTGAGAAACTTAATGAACTCAAAACTGGGAACTCTCTATTCCCCCTTCTCTCATGAGAGCCCAAAATGGCCACAATTCACTGGGAACTCGTTCCAGGCAACTCTGGATCTGTTTGACCATAACTCCCACGTTCCCAGAATTCTACAGGGCTGGGTAGCTTTATAAAAATCTGTCTCCCCAGAGGCTATTTCAGTGTTGATACTTGTTCAAAAACAGTCAGCCAAACAAATGTCCCTTAAAAAGCTGGCCATCTAACCACCCAGGCAGAACTGGAGCAGCATTTTGAGGCTGGCTCTCAGGAACCAGCTCCAAACGAAAGGAAGAACATTCCTCCCAAGGCGGCATCCCGTTCCTCAGTAACTCAGGCTGCATGTCTGCCACGGGCTTCCATGGTTACCAAGAGATCTGGTCTCCACAATTCTCATGATTCTCAGTTACCATGGCCACAGCACACGGTTTGAACAAACATTTCTGACCTCATCTGGGTCTCACATTTGAAAAGTAAGACATTTGGAGCATGAATTCATTTTGAAACATAAAAATCAATTAAGGGATTTAGAATTTTGAAGTACTGTGATCAAATGAACACAAGCTGTGCCCTAGGAACCTCATTTTTCCACCCACAGGAAAAAGAATGACTGCTTAAAAAATCATTTAGACAGCTGTTGAAGTTTCCATATAGAGTATAGTTTAAATAATAGTGTCATAGTGATGAGAAAGTTCCTGATTCTGAAATAATGGTATTGTGGCTAAGAGAATGCCCTTGTTCTTAGGAAATACACCCTGAGGTATTTAGGGGTAAAGGGTCATGATGTTTGCAATAAACTCAAAACGTTAGAAATAATAATGATCTGAGGAGAAAAATCAAATATAATAGTAAAATGTTAACAACTGGAAAACCTAGGTGAATGGCCAAAGTGTTCATTCTACTATTGAAACATTTCTGTAGGCTTGAGATTTTTCAAAATAAAAAGATTTTTTAAAAATCATACATGCTCCAGATTAGTGACTTTCAAACTTTTTTAATGCTAACCCGCAATAAAATAGAGATTGTATTAAGCAATCCAGACACATACATATATAATCTGAACAAAGGCATACAAATTAGATAAAAAGTTTCACAAAACAATACTCCTATATTTTGCGTTCTATCTTGTCTTTGTAAATGCTGGTTATGACTCATTATATTGACTTAATGACCACTAACGGTCACAACCTATTTGAACACACCTGTTCTCAATGGTGCTTTCTGCAACATTTCTAATATTTAATATTACCTAGAAATACAAAAGAAGTACTGTCACCATGACGAACTGACAACTCAATGCACCTTGAATTTTGTGGGCTTTGAAAACCCAACTGTTTTTATAACAACAGTAGGAAATATATTTTCCATTGGCATAAAAATGAAGTTAGGGAGTACACAGAAGTCACATCTATAGTAATTTTTTAAAGTTTTCGTAAGGAAAAGTTGGATGAAAGAAATGGACCTTGAGTTTCTTTATGCAATCCTTATTACACTTCCTGTTTCTTGGGCTAGCATATTTACAGATCTCAAAAATATATATAAATGTATATATGCACATACATACTTTAGTAGGGTATAGTCATAATTGTCTATGCAGTTTTGAGCATCCGTTTGTTGGGCAACTATAGGAAGTTGTAATAGGTGCTTCCCTTTGTAAAATATCTATGAAATCTTCTCATTTATATGGGTGATATCTTAGCAAAACTTCTTTCAAGTTTAAAAGAAAAAGAACGAAGAAAACCCACCTCTTCAAATACACAGAGAAGAACTCAGGACATTAAGATTACAGATTTCCAGAATGTTGACAAATGCAGCCATCGTTACCCGTGTATGGAGAACAGCTTGAACAAGTGTTTAGCAGACATACAGCCTTTGCTCTAACAGTTGGCCAACTCCCTCCCTGGGAAATAGCTCAGCCTCCCTCCCCAGCTACTTGCTGCCTCCTTTCCTCTTGGCAGTTAGTCAGCCCCAAAGTGTGCAACCCATAATAATTTCCACAGCTAATAGCATCATCCAAGCTGGAGACTCCCTGTCCTGCTAACATAGCATTTCTGTGTCTTCTGGACACTCTTCACACAAAACACTAAGAAAAAAAAGACTTTGTGGTCTCCTCAGAAATTCACAGTGCATGTCTGCATGTGAAAGACTCTGAAAAGTCCTACAGTAGAAAAACCTGTTCACTTTTTTTTAATCTTAGAATTTTACAAATTTATTTGTCCACAGATATTTCCCCTTCCTTTTTTTCCTACCCTTCCCTAAAGTTTCTTTCTGTCTAAAGTCACCTCTGGGAATAATTGCGGAGTAAATGAAATGGATCTTTGTTTTAACCACCCCTTAACATATCTCACACTCCAAGAACTGCCACCACCCTTAGGTCTAAGTCCCTCTCCCGTCCCCCTTCTCTCCTGTCCTTTCCACTTTCCTGGACCCTAGTGTCCCCAGGCCCAGGGGGAAGAGGATTGCGGTAGAAAACAAAGAGATTGGATCTAATGGGTTGCCCCACCAGGAGAATGAACACAGTTCTTAATACTTAGCCAACAGACTGACTCAGACATTGCAGTCCCTGTTTCCTGGAAGATGGGGGGTGGGGGAGGGGTGGAGGTGGAGCCGTGAAGCCCTAGGAGCTTCCAATTCCTAGCCTTCTGGTAGGAGGGTCCCTGTTCCCCGGCTCCTCGTTTCCAATTGATGCTTATGTGACATAAGCAAAAATCCATACCCCACCCCCTGCATGACATTTTCCAGGACTGTCCTCTCCCTAGGGCCATCTCTGGAGGCAAACTGTTCCTTCCATATTCCGCTGGAACTTTACCACCTGTTCCATCCTGTTTCCCTCTTTCCCGACCACGAACACCTCCAAGCCCAATTAAGTAAATTATTCCCCACTGGCCAAGGCAGTCTGGGCCACCCCAGTGTGGCAGGGTCAGTACGCCTGCAGGATAAACATCACATGCTGGGCCAGGCTGAGCAGGAGACTAGAGCCAAGGAGAAACAGGGTGCTATGGCCTAAGCCTCTCACCCTGCCCGAGGGAAGGATATCAGACAGCGAGGCATTGACTGGCGCTGTGGTGGTGTTGGCCGCCTCCTCCACTGGGGCCCTCGGGGCCAGCAGCTTGGAGAGGAGGCTGCTGAACCTGCTCACAGTGGTAGCAACTGGCTCTGGGAGTGGGCCTGGGCTGGACGCGGTAAGGTTCAGATCCTCAGGGTCCACACAGAGGCCATCGGAGGAGCGCCCAAAGGCCACCTGGCTGAGGTCCAGGCCGGCCACGGAGCCCGGAGAGGCGCAAGGCACATCGGTGACATGCCCAGAGCTCTCCATCCAGTCCCGCAGCCACTCCAGGCTGCAGTCACAGCGCCACGGGTTGCGGAAAAGAAAGAAGCGGCCCAGGAAGAAGCTTGGCTGGAAAGGGGCCCAGGTGAGCACGGTGAGGTGGTTGCCATTGAGGTGCAGAGCGAGGAGGCCCGAAAGGTTCTGGAAGGCACCCTCCTCTACGAAAGTGATGCTGTTGCGATCCAAGTAGAGCAGCTCGAGCTCGGCCAGATTGGCGAACCAGGTGCGCGCCACGCGGCCCAGGGAATTTCCACCCAGGTTGAGTGTGCGCAGGTGGCGCAGGCCGCGGAAGGCATCAGCGGGCAGATCGGCCAGCAGGTTGTCATTGAGCAGTAGGTGCTCCAGGGCACCGCAGTCGCGAAAGGCTCCGGCGTGCACCGTGCGGACTCGGTTGGCCTGCAGGCTGAGCGAGCGCAAGCGCCACAGACCTTCCAGGGAGCTGGAGGCCACCGCCTCAATGCGGCTGCGCTCTAGGTGCGCGTGCGTCAGGTTGGCCAAACCGCGCAGCGCGCCGGGTACGCGGCGGAACAGGTTGTCGAAGGCAGCGAGCTCGCGCAGGGCGGGAAGCTCAGCCAGGAGGCGCTCGGGGACGCTAAAGAGGCGGCAGGCTGTCAGGTCGAGGCGGCGCAGGCGGCCCAGCGCGGTGAAGGTGCGCGCATGCAGATAGCGTAGGTCGCCATTGTGAGCTAGGCGCAACTCCGCCAGGCGCGGCAGGCCCTTGAAGGCGCCAGGCGTGATGAAGGACAAATTGTTGTGGCGTAGAGACAGGCGGCGCAGCGACGGCAACGTGCCAAAGGCCCGCTCGCCCAAGAAGCGCAGGCAGTTCCGGTCCAGGTCGATGGAGGCCGCCTCGCACGGGAACTCGGCCGGGACCCGCAGGAGGCCAGCACGGTCACAGCGCACAGAGCAGCCGCGCTCCACGCTGTTGCAGGAGCAAGACTCCGGGCAGGTGCGCTTGCAGGCCTTCTCGGCCCAGGCGCTGGGCAGGGTGAGGACCACCACTTGGGCAGGGTTTAGGAAAGGGGAGAAAAGACAAAAGAAGGAGAGACCATCAACCAGAGGATCACTGAAGGTAAAATACTACCTGTCTGCATGGCTGGATGCGGCCCTCCACCAAGATTCTCATACCTTCTGCATAAGCAGCATCTTCCAAATGGTCTCTTTCGGCCTCCTAAACCTTACACAGGATTCCCCACCCCCTTGAGTCCCAGTTATCTTAATCATGAGAACGCAACTGATCCCATTCTAAATCCCCTCCTGCCTATATCATCATTTGTGCTCCTAGAATTTGACCTAGAGAGTGTGTTGTCTGCATGTGTAGGAGTCCTCAAAGGCATCACTGTGGCTCACACGCTAGGCCTACACTGCCCAATCTAGCCACAAGTGGCTCTCAAGCACTTGAAATGTGGCTAGCCCGAATTGAGATGAGCTGTAAGTGTAAAATACAGACCATATCTTAGACTTAATACCAAAAAAGGTAAAATATCTCATCAATTTTTATATTGATTACATGTTAAAATTATATTTTAGATATAATTGGTTAACTAAAATATTTAAATTAATGTCAACTGTTTCATTTTACCTTTTTAATGGGGCTACTTGGAAATAAAAACATATGTGGCTTGCACCATATTTCTATGAGTGCTACGCTAGTAGTCCCTCCCACCATAAGAATTCAATGCCTAAAAACCCTCATGGAGTAAATAAAGCCTCATGAAGAAGGGAGAATTAGAGAATAGGAGGTTGGAAGTGAAACAAAAGCCTGTCAATCTTAGTTTTTCTTTAACAGTCACTAAAATTAAGCCAGAAGGACAGCATACTAAATAAAACAGCAATGACCTTCTTTCACATCTCAAAAGAATGATTGTGGACACTGTGCAGTTAATTTCCATTCACCAGCCCTTGCTCTCTAGCGGCTTTTCTACATCATCGTGGGGAAAAAAAATGATGCTTATAAATTAATTTTTTCTGAGCATTTGAATGGAAGATTATACAAAGACTTCAAAAGCCCTCCAAGTAGGCTTACCACCTGCAGCAAAGCAAAATGGCATGGTCTGCTTCCCTGTGGAAGCCAGAGGTCCCAAGGCCCAGCCTAAGTTCCAGTGGAAAAGGCAACCTGGAAGATGCACAAGTTTTATTTTCCAGGCAGGAGCAGGTCACAGGTAGAATGCATGTGATCTGAGCCTCGTCAGCAGTACTCCCAAATTCCTAGCTAACACTACCCGCCTACCATTTCATTCCCCTCCCATGGTGTACACGTGACCCTGCCTTGCCTATCCAAGCCCTTGTGGGAATCTGAAGGTGTGGCCACACAACGAGAGTGCAGACTGCTTGCTGCCGCATCTGTATGTTTGGTCACCTTCTAGTATCTTTTCAGTACACCAGTTGTGCACACACCATGTTTTTTCAGCTGCTGAGAAGGGGATTTAGTCCTTCCAAAGATGGCGGGAGAGTACTCAGGCCTTTGAACAACCCTTCAGTTGTAAATTGTAGTTAGTTCAATATTCTTGTTGTAGAGGCTTGACTTAGCTTTTCCCTGTCCCTAAGAAATGTGAACTAGACACCAAGTTTACAGCAAGGTTCTTGGACCCTGTGCTGAGCTTGGCTGAAAGCGGGGCAGCTGCTGACCTGGAGAGATACCAGCTTGAGAGACAGGGCCAAGAATATAACCTTAAGTCCAGGTGTCAGCTGGGCTTATGCGGAGCTTTTTTCTATCAACTCTTCCAACTAGGTCAAGTAGAGGCATCAGATTTCTCTACAAATAGCCCTTAATTCTACTCTCTTCTCCTTTCTAATTAACAGGAGTGCACTCTCAACCATATGACTCATGTTTCTGCTCCACAATAGCCAACACTGTTCCAGGCACGCAGTATGGCTCGGTAAACATTTACAGAATTAAATGGAATTGATGCCTTCCTCTGTAACGATTCCTGAAGGAGGATGTCATTTATTAAAAAACAAACAAACAAACAAAAACTACCTCTTTGTCAAGGAATCCATGGAATTATGACATAAAGGATACAATCAATTTGCTTGTACAATGTAAGAGATCAAAAATGTAGCTGCTAATTTTTCTAAACATGTAAGAGGAATGAAGTTTTTTATTATGTATCCTTTTTACATTTTAAAGTTTGAACCATGTCAATGTAATGCCTATTTCAGAAAGTAAAGTTAACTCTTTAAAAACTCAACATGTCACTATTAGAAACCCATTTTCAGCCTCTGAAACTTTGATAGCCATTAGGATTAACCAGTTTACTGGATTATTTAGTGAAATTTATTTTTTAAAGATTTTATTTATTTATTTATTTTTAAAGAAAGGGCGATGCTGGAGAAAGGGAGAGAAACATCAGTGCAAGAAGGAAACATCATTGGTTGCCTCTTGCACACGCCCCAACCGGGGATGGAACCTGTAACCCAGGCATGTGCCCTGATGGGGAATCAAAGGGGCAACATTTTGCTTTGTGAAGTGACATCCAACCAATGCAGCCACATCTGTCAGGGCTATTTAGTAAAATTTAAATTAAATCAAGTAAACCTCAGAACAGACAACCAAACTTCAGTATTGGCTTACCTAATACGAAGACTAACTTCATGCCTAATAACCCAGAGATGAGGGCAGCAAAACAAAATTTTTTAAAATAATAATAACATTTTTGGGTGAGTTTTGCTTGCAATATATGACTGAGTAGTTTGTATTAGACTAATATTCCTGCCAATAGCTAGTGTAAACTGTAGAGAAAAAATATATTTTTAAAAAATTGTTTGCAGGCACTGGAAAGCAACCTAAACAGGCAATCAGAGTAGATACAACACTTAAAAGAAGAAAAACAAACTAGGTGAGAGCCACATTTAACTGGTGTTTCCTCTCAGGGCATTTTCAAGTCTACACTGCACACAGGGAACAGAGCTAAAAGAGAAAGCAAGTCTTATTGGGTTGACAAGTTAAAGGTCGGAGTACTCAGCTGCCACAGTGGCTGAGTGCTCAATGCCACAAATTGAGGAGGGAGAACATGGAAAAGAGGGAGCCACAAAATTGGCACACAGTCTCCCCTGTTTGGAGTCCTTAAGTGCATATCACGTGTGTGGGGTGACTCCAAGGACCCAAGAACTGAAGGCTAAAAGAGCTAAACAGATTCCAGTAACTTGCTAGTAATGGGAGATAGATTAAGAGTTCAAAGTCCATGCGGTTAGAAGAGCTTATACAAATATCTGGAGCTTTCAACTGAAACCTGAGAGGGTCATACCTTCGGAGTGAAGACCTTTTCCCTGGACAAAGGGCAAAACTAAATTAGGCCTATCCTAACAAAGCCTAAAACCAAGCCTTCTAACATCAAAGTGATCTGCCAGTAATGTAACTAAATGCCAGAACAAAATTCAATCCTCTTCAAAGGAAGAGAAGAGAATCTAGAGTTTTTATAACTACCACCTATGATATCCAGTATGCAGTCAAATAATACTAGATATGTGAAGAAGCAGCAAAATTTGATACTTATCAAACAGGAAAAAGAAAAGTTAACAGGAGCAAACCCAGAGACAGCCCAGATGTTGATATTACCAAAAAAAAAAAAGAGGATTTATTATAAGTATGTTAAGGAATTTATAGGAAAAATACATATAATGGATGAAGGCATGAGAATTTGAATTTTAGAAGAGGTATGGAAACTCTAAAAATGAACCCAGTTCTTAGAACTAAAATAATAGAATATCTGAAATGTTTTTTTAAAAAAAATCATTGAATAAGAAAAACAGCAGATTAGATGCAGCAGAAGGAAAGATTCATGAACTTGAAGAGAGGACAATAGAAATTACCCAAAATGAAGCACAGAGAGAAAAAAGATTGGAAAAAATATCATCAGGGCTTTAATGACCTGTGGGATAATATTGAGCAATTAGATTTGCACGCATGTGTTTGGAGTCCCAGAGGAGAGAAGAGAAAGAATGTGGCAGAAAAATAATTGAAGACAATTTCCAAAATGTTATGTAAAATAAGCTCAGCAAACCCCAACTAACATCATACACACACACACTCACACACACACATAGGCCCTAGGCACATCAAACTACTGAAAACCACATAAAGAGAAAAATTTTTAAAGCATCCAAAGAAAAAAGACACATTACATATAGTAAACAACAATAAAAATGATGATGGACTTCTTATCAGAAACAATAGAGGCCATAAGAAAATAAAATTTCTGGTGTATCTTTTAAAGTGCTGAAAGAAAAGCACAACCTAGAATTTTATAGCCAATGAAAATACCTTCACAAATGAAGTAAAATAGAAATACTTCCAAGTTAACAAAACTTAAGAAAATTCATCTCCAGCAGATCTCTTGCACAAGAAATGAAGACATTCTTTCGCCTGAGGGAAAATGATACTAGATGAAAATCTAAAATGAAAATCAGATCTACAGGAAGGAATGAAGAGCAATGGAAATGGTAAATACGTCACTAAATAGAAAAGACTATTCCTCTCACCTTAATTGCTTAATAGACAAGTTATTGTTTAAAGCAAAAATAATACTGTATTGTGGAGTTTATAATATATATAAGTGAAAAAATATGACAATAGCATAAAGGATGAGAAGGGAGGTAAACTGAACTGGACTTTTGTAAGGATCTTACATTATTCATGAAACAGTATAAGATTAAATCAAGGTAAATCGTGGTAAATTAAAGATGCATATTGCAATCCCTAAAAAATAAAAAAAAAAGAAGGATCTTGACACACTTACTTCATATCATACACAAGAACACTTTTTAGATGGACCATAAAAACCTAAATGTAAAAGCTAAAGCTATAAATCTCCTTGAAGATAACATGGGAGAATATCTTTGTGACCTACTGGTATGCAAAGATTTCTTAGGACAATATAAAACACCAACCATGAAAGAAAAAGTAATAAATTAGACTTCATCAAAATTAAAAACTTCTGCTCTTTTGAAAGACACTGTTAAGAGAACAAAAAGAGCCCTGGCCAGTGTTGCTCAGTTGGTTGGAGCATCATCCCACAACTGAAAGGTTGTGGGTTCGATTCCTGGTCAGGGTGCATCCTGGTTTGCAGGTTGGATACCTGGTCCGGGTGAGTACCAGGGGCAACCAATCAGTGTTTCTCTCTCGCATTGATGTTTCTTTCTCTCCTTTGCTCTCTCCCTTCCTTTCTCTCTCTCTCGAATGAAAAAAAAAATGTCCTCGGGTGATGATAAAAAGAAAAAAAAGAGAGAACAAAAAGAGGGGGCACCGACTGGGAGAAAATATCTGTATATTTCCTCTGTATATATCTCATAAAGGATTTGTATCCAAAATATATAAAGAATCCTTAAAACAATAATGGTGACAGAAGGAAACTTGACTTTGGGTGGTGAGCACACAACACAATACAATATACAGATGACATAGAATTGTATACTCGAAACTTATATAATCTAATTAACCAAAGTCCCCCCAATAAATTTAATAAATATTTTAAAAGCAATTCAATAAGATAATAGGCAACCCAATTAATAAATAGGCAAAATGTTTGAAGAAACACTTTACCAAAAAAGATATACAAAAAGTAAATAAATACATGAAAAGATGGTCAACATCATTAGTTGTTAGGGAAATGCAAAATAAAATAGCCACCTATTAAAATTAGAAAGACTGACCATACCGGGTGTTGGAGAGCATATTGGACAACTGGGGCTTTCTTACTGCACTGCTGCTGGGAATGTAAAATGGTACTACCACTAGGAAACAATGCTGCAGTTTCTTTAAAAGTTAAAGGTATACCTACCTTATGATCCATCCATCTACTCCTAGAGAAATAAAAGCATATGTCCACACAAAAGACTTGGCATGAATATTCACAGCAGCTTTATTCATAATAACTCAAAATTGGAAACAACACAAACACCTATTAAGAGTTTAATAGGTAAACAAATTATGCTTACCCAGACAATGGAATACTACTCAGTGATAAAAAAAGGAATGAACTATTGATACATGCAAAATGGATGAATCTCAAGATAATTCTGCTGAGTGAAAGAAACCAGGTGAAGTACATACTATATGATTTCACTTACATAAAATTCTAGGAACTGAAAATTAGTCTATAGTAACAGAAAGATCAGTGGTTGCCTGGGGATGGTTGGGGAGGCAGGGGAGGGCAGGAGAGAAGGATTATAAAAGGGCATGAATATAAAGGGGCAAGTGTTTCACTTGGGAGTGGCGAATATATTTATTGTGATTGTGCTGATGGTTTCATGAGGGTGCACTTTAAATGTGTTCAGTTTGTTATATGTCAAATCATACCTCAATAAAGCTAGTATTCTTTTTTTAGAGAGAGAGGAGGGAAGGGAGGGAGAGAGGAAGAGAATTGTTGGTATAAGAGAAAAACATCAATCGGTTGCCTCTTGCACACACTCCTACCACGGACCAAACCTGCACCCTAGGCATGTGCCCTGACTGGGAATCAGACGAACCTTTGCTTTGTGGGGTGACACCCACCCAACTAAGCCACGTTGGCCAGGGTTCAATAATGGTGTTTTTTTAAAAAAAGATACTATTAAGGAAAGGAGTACTTTATATGTGGCTTATGTACAGAATATAAAACATCTACAAATGAATGATGAAAGACAAACAACTACATAAAAATGGGTAAAAGACTCAAACACTTTGCAAAAGAACATATTAAGTAGCCATTAAGCACATGGAAAGGTGCTCAACATCATTAGCCATTAGGCAAATGCACTTAAAGTTACAATGAAATTTCCCTGCACACCCACTGGAATAACTAAAATTCAAAAGACTGACAACCCCAAGTATTGGTAAAGATATAGAACAACTGGATTCTCTAACATTGTTTGTGGGAGTGGAAAATAGTTCAAGAACTTTGGAAAACTTCGGCAGTGTCTATTAAAGTTAAACATATGCCTTTCCTATGACTCAGCAATTCCACTCCTAGGTATTTACCCAAGAGAAATGGAAAAAAAAAAAAAGCTTGCATAAAGACTGTACAAGAATGTTCATAGTGGCTTATTATGATAGATAAAAACTGGAAATTACCGAACGGTATAGTGGAAAAGCAAATTACAATATATTTATATAGCAGAATACTACTCAGCAACAAAAAAGAACAAACAACAAACAAGTTATGTTGAGCAAAGAAACTTGACACAAAAGAATACACACTGTGTGAATGCATTTATATGCAGTCCTAGAACAGAGCTGCTGGTAGTGGCTCTGGGAGCTCAACAGAACAAGGCCTTCAGATGGACTCCAACACAAAAGACAGCAGATAGCTACAGGACGTAGTTTAGGAATTTATCTGAGTGATATGAGCTGTATAATGCTACTCAAATTAAATTTTATGGGTTTCTTTTGCTCTTACACAAACCAACTTTTAATTAGTGTTTGCTCAGGGCTAACCTTGCTACATAATTATTTCATTGAAGATGACAGTCCTGCAAGGTATTATTCTCTTCTCACAAAAGAGGAAACTGAGGTTCAGCGTGGTTAGTCAACACCAACCGTTGTTCTGTGTCTTTCCACTGTACTGTAGCACTCCCTACCCGAAATACCTAGCCTTTCTGAGCTTCCACTTCTTTGACCTGTACTTCCTGACCTTTAGGGGACCTTCTGGCTCTCATTTTTCCATGGTTGGACAACAGCTGTTGCCAACCACCACCTCTAAGAAAAAAACACCTCACCCAGAGCCCTACGTGTCTCTACTGCCCCCTCCCAGACACAGCTATTTGGGCCGACGGTGAACATTTGGCCCAAGGAGAGTCAGATTCATTCCTTCCCTATGAACATGGAACAGACAGTGAAATCATGTGGGAATCAACCTGTATGGCTTCAGGGCTGGGGTTTGTAACAAAGCCATGTACAGGTCAAAGCTATAGGAAAGAAGCAGCCAAGGTGTGGGGTCAATGGACATGGCCCTTCCCCCTCCCATGACTGAGGGCTGGTCAGACAGCCACTGGCCAGAAGGAGTGTGTATTGTTTTGGGAATGGATTGTAACTCCCTCCTTATCTCCTTTTGGGAGCAGCTTCTTGTCCTGTGACTGCTTCTTGACCTTTCTTTCTGCACGTGCACAGAGGTAACGTAGTTTAGAGCCACACATAGGACACATGCCTCCTTTGTCTAGGCCCCCCTATAACAAGCCTCAGACTGGAGGAGATGCAGTCTCTCTCACACAGGCCCACCGCCGTCGCTACACTCCCCTGTAACGTAATAAACAGCATGTCCACATAATGCTGGTCCTCCGGAGGGCTTTTTCCGGAACATCATGAGCACTTAAGCAGCTCCCCAGTTTGGGGCTCCCATATTACACACGGACAAGCTGAGGAAGCTGCTGTGCAGAGAGACTAGAACCAACATGAGAAAGACAAAGCTGGAGGTCAGGGAGAATGAGAAGCTGCTGGCCAGCTCTGTACTTCCCATAAGGCCCTGCTATAGCTGTTTCTGTGACATATCCCTGTTTTCATTTCAGAAACCCACTCAAACCATCTGCGTGGACGAGTAGATTTCTATTCTTTGCAACAAAACCATGCCTGATAATAGTGGATATTCGACATGGCTTCTGGCTCTCCAGCACCTTTTAAGCACTCGTTCTACACTTAGGGAATTTCCCATCTTGTAAATCCTGCCTCTTCCAGGTTGAAACCAGAAACTCTTTCCCAACTGCCCTTGCAGCTAGGGCGCAAGCATGTGACCTAGCTTAGTGGATCACACACACCCAGCAAGACTTGGATTCAGAAGTAGTCGTCAGTCAGTAACCATTTTCTGGCCAGGATGGTGGCACAGGCGCCTGGTTTTGAGGCTCCCATGATGAAATTTCTGACACCCAGCACCCAGCACCCAGCATGATTTCTGTGAGCTGCCAGGTGTGTTGCCAGTGGTCGTGGCTGCAGGGTCCCTGCTAGAACTGCCCCACTACCTGGTTTAGGCATTGCTCTAGGCAGCAGGTCTCCAACCAGGAAGCTTGGGAACACCTAACATGCTTGAATAAACCCCTTCTCAGCCTCAGTGACCTACAGTGGATTCTATGGTTTGCAACCAGATTCCTGAGCAACATCCTGAGTAAGGCAGTTTCTCTTAATCTCTGGAGTGACAGAGATTGCCAACACTGTAAGAGAATTCGTGTCCTTCTTCTGGCCCCTCCCCCTTTCCCTGAGGAGTTGTGAACCTTTCACCTTGAAAGAGAAAACAACTGAAATTTGGGACCACACAGTGCCCCTCAACTGAAAGGAAGCTCCTTACCATTCATTGCCGGGAAATAGAGAAAATTGAATTCCAAATTGTTTAGGCCATCCCTAATTTTTCTAAATCCAAATGAAAAGTGGCCTCTCCTAGAATCAGCAGTGATCATTCCAAAAACAAATCTTGGCCGTCCAGAGCTGAGTTCCATGGGAATACTTTGGCCAGAAAAACATTTACCAAATCAAAATAAAGATCACAGTTGTGAGAAGAGAAGGTCAAACATTGGCAGTTCTTAGCAATTCCCGTTCTCACACCGGCATTTTTGGAAAGGATCCATATGAAAATCTGAAAAGGCTGTTCAGTGCTTTCATTTCCAGTCTGAGGGACAAAAGGGAAGATGCGAAACCCAGCAGGACTGGCCCTGACTCAGCCAGCTGCTGTCATAGCTCCAGGATTCACTTGTGGGGCTTTCCAGAGCATTCAGTCTAGAAACACTCATCCTGAGGGTGTGGCCTCTCGCTCTAGTTCTCTCACAAACTCCCATGACAGTGCCTTTCATCCCTGCTCTCAGACTGCTTTTGTTTCTGTTTTTTGTTTTTCACCTCAGACAACCTTCCTGCATCTCAGTTTCCTCACCTGTAACAGGTGGACAATTATGTGAAACAGATGAGTTGGAATGCTTGCAACAGCTGTGAAAGCATTGAGCAAAGCTAAGAATAGGCTCCATGAACCACTGTTGTCACAGGAGTAAATCTCACAAAGGGACTGGTCTTTCAAGGGCCATGTGGAAATCTGCCCCAGTGTAGAAAGCAAGACACTGCGTATCAGAATATTGACGTTATTACTACAAGTAGACTGCAAGGAGGTGTCTAGAATAGTTTTCTACATGGGTTGTACGTGAGAGCCACCTGAGGAACTTTTTTTCAGAAGATTTTATTTGTTTATTTTTAAAGAGAGGGGAAGGGAAGGAGAGAAACATCAATGTGAGAGGAAAACACCAATCAGTTGCCTCTTGCACATTCCCTGACTCGGGGATCGAACCCGAAACCCAGGCATGTGCCCTGACCAGGAATCAAACCGGCGACATTTTGCTTTGCAGGCAACATTCTACCAACTGAGCCGCACTGGTCAGGGCTGCCTGAAGAACTTTTAACCAACTTACAACTCACAATGCCCAGGCTGTACACCTGACCAATTACATCAGAATCTTCAGTGGTGGAACCAGGCATTGGTCCTGTTAAAGCTCTGCAGGTGATTCCAACATACAGCCCAAATCAAAAACCAAGGGTTTTGGTGGGCCAACTTTATAAAAATCTGTGTGGTATAAAATGTTACAAGGTGTCATCATATGCCCAGGCAATTCCACTCTGATGTATGTTCCCAAAGGAATTGAAAGCAGACGTTCTAACAAATACTTGTACACAAATGTTTATAGCAACACTATTCACAATAGCCCAAAGACGGGAACAACAAATGTCCACCCACAGATAAATGGATAAACAAAATGTGGTGTATCCACACAGTGGAATATTATTCTTCCATAAAAAGGAACAAAGTACTGGCACATGCTACAACATGCGTGAACCTCAAAAGCATTATGCTAGGTGAAAGCAGCCAAATGTACAAGGACACATATTACATGATTCCATTTTATATGAAATGTCCAGAGGAGGCAAATCCGTAGAGACAGAAAATAGATTAGTAGGTTAGGAAAGAGTGAGACATGACTGCTTAATAGATGTAGACTTCCCTTTCAGGGTGATGAAAATGTGTTGGAGCTACATAAGGGTGTTGGTCACACAACATTGTTGAATGTACTAAATGCTGCTGAATAGTACACTTTAAAAATGGTTAATTTTATGCTATGTGAATTTTACTTCAATAAAAGAAATGTTGCCCTGGCAGGTGTGGCTCAGTGGATTGACTGGCAACATGCAACCTGAAAGGTCACTGGTTTGATTCCCTGCAGGGCAGGTGCCTGGGTTGTAGACCAGGTCCCCAGTTGGGGGGCGCACGAGAGGCAACCAATCGATGTTTCTCTTGCACATCAATGTCTCTCTCCCTTTCTTTCTCCCTCCCTTCCCCTCTCTCTAAAGATAAATAAATAAATAATTTTAAAAAGAAAAATATTACAAGATGTCCCTGAATCTGGGCAAATAGCAGAAACAGGTCCTTGCATCTGTGCGCTGGTCAGTGTACTGACCAGCCCCCAAGCTGCAGGGAGGCCATGATGACTGGGCTCCCACGCTCCACAAAATGATGTCTCAGTGCAGACCAGGAGAGGAATTTCTCCTTCGAAGGCCCTTCGCTGTTCTAATATGTGCTTTTCCCCCCTTGAGGTTTGCTAGCACAGCTATTCATGGAGTTTCCACACACAGACTGAGTTTGAAGTGTTTCTTCATTCTCATTGTTTTCAAAGAACTTGTGCCGCAGGAAACCGAAATAGCAAGTGAAAATATGGTCAATTTTCTCAGTTCAGCAAAGTCTCTTCAGCCACTTTAGCTCTAGAAGTCATTTTCTTCCCACTCCCAGCAAATGCTACCCCAATTGCTCCTCAGGCCAAGACCCAGTGCTGGATTTTCAAAACAGAACGGGCTGTGGAAAGAGTACAGAAATGCAGTGGGGGAGACCATCCCATGGCCTCTGACCTCAGGGTGACCCCAGAACTTGCTTCTCACACCTTTTATGACAGGAAAGAAAGGATCATGGATTCATGCTCTAGCTTTTCTGACTAGTGCGAGTTACGGGAGATGGAAAAGTCAGTCTGTCTCCAAGAAGGGCGGTCTGCTGGTGGCCTCACAGGCCCTGTGGATCTTGAGGCGGAGAGCTGCCCCATCTAAGGAGCAGAGCACAAGGCCCCAGAAAGGCCTTGGGGACTATATCTTCATATTGCCCCAAACTGGAAACCGATGCTCAGCAATAGGGAAGGAATAAGCAAACAAGTATAAACATACGAGGGAATACTACACAGCCATCAAAAGGAAGGAGCAGTGATCTACTCAGTGACATCAATGAATCTCACACACATACTGCCCGACACTCCGCCATGCCTGACTCTCAGTAATGAGGGATTTGTTCTCCCTGCGGTACAGCTGCACTCCCCCTACAGCTTTCCTTTTTCCTTTTAAATCAAGTTGAGTGAGGTATATTTAACTTACAGTAAAATCTGCCCATTTGAATTGTACAGGTCAGTAAGTATAACAAATGTATTCATCCACATAATCACCACCCTAATCATGATTTACAACATTTCTACCACCCAGAAAGTTTCCTCCTGCCCTTTTGACAGCGGGCCCCTCCCCATCCTTGACTCCAGGCAACCAAGGGTCTACTTTCTGAGCTATAGATTAGTTGTGCCCGTTCTAGAGGTTCACATAAATGGAATCAAGTAGTTATTTTAGTCAACATTATGTTTGTGAGGTTCAACTATGTTGCTCTGAATATCAGTTGATCATTTCTTTTTATTACTGAATAGCATTCCATTGTATGAACGTACCTCAATTTGTGTATTCAGTCACCTGTTGCCAGCCGTGTGGATTGCTTCCAGTTTTCACCTATTGTGACTAAAGCGGATGTAAGGATGTGTGCAAGACTTTTTGTGGACGTGTGTTTTCATTTCTCCTTTATCTAGGAGTGGGATTGCCAGGTCAAATAGTAAGTAGATGTACAACTTTAGAAGAAACTGCCAAATTATTTTCCAAAGTGGCCAACCCACCAGTAGCGTGTGAGAATCCCAATTGCTCCCCATCCTCACTGACACTTATTATTGTTTGTCCTTTTGACTCTAGCCATCCTAGCGGGTGTGAACTGGTATCTTATTGTGGTTTTCATTTGCACATGCCTGATGCCTAATGACATGGAGCATCTTTTCATATGCTTGTTAACCAGTTGTATATCTGTTTTGATGAAGTAGCTATTCAAATTTGTTTGCCTGGTTTCAAAAATTGGCTTATTTGTCTTGTTGAGTTATAAGGGCTTTAAAATATATGGGTGTGTATGTATATACTATTACAATAGCATATAAAGATCTTGCATCCAGAATCTATGTGCAAGACCTTTATCTGCTATTGTAATAGTTCTAGTCTGGGTGGCTTCACCCATTCAACAAAGAAACCCTTGTTACGTACCTATTGTGTCTTAGAATTTAGAAACTACGAGATGAATAAAACACAAACCCTGGCCCTTTAAAGATGTGCAGTTTCGAGCAAGCTGATCGTGAAAGGCTCTCTCTGTAAAGCAAGTTAAGGAACTGGGATGTTACGCTGTGAGAAGCAGGACGCCCCCACAAGCAGAGAGCACATGGGGAAGGGGTGAGAGTCGTGGCCCTTCCAGGAGACCCTTGTGCCCAGAGAATTTCTGTTACCGTTTTGCCCCAGATTGACCCTCCTGTGAGCCACTTCTGATCCACCTTGTCAGGCCCATTTAGTCATTTTGCTCTGGCTGAGGAGGTAGAGCTCTGTCTCTGCCTGCTTCTCGGGAACATGCTGTCTGTAATCCTTGTGACTTGTAGTCAGAGCAATACTGTCTGTGCTGCTGAGTGTGTTTTAAATGAAATGCCAGGGGATGTGGAGATGGTCATTAATTTTAAGTGCATCTATTGTTAGCATATGATGTCACTGCTAAGCTCTCCAACTTGTCACAAGAAGTCTAGATGTATTTCGGTTTCCTGCAGCAGGGACAGTTCCTGTTTTGCAGCTATGAATACTGCCCGCATTCTGTGAGGAACCGGAGAGCTTTTGGTGAACATTTAAAATAATATTGGCTCTTCAAAGTAAACATTCTGTCCCAATGAGTCAATCACCTCACATCCTTTCTAGGTAGAGGGAATGGCAAGGAGCTGGCTGTTTGTAATTATATTAATGTCAACCTCTGTCCTTCGCAGGCTCCTCGAGGTAGGCAGTCATGTCCTATTTATCATAATGTTCCCTGTGCCTTGTTCCAATTTTTTTCTCATTTCTTTGTTGGGTCTCCCATGAAAGAATGTAAGTTTCTCAAGGACAAAGTCTATGCAATCATCTCTCATAATATCCCTTGAGTGTATTGAAGGCACAATGTGTACCTGTTGACTCTGAATCGAGCAAGTTCTGCTTTTTGAAAAGGTAGAATAAAGAGTAAGAAAAATCTATTACCATTTTAGAATTATCTGGTAAAAATTTTCCCTGCTACCACTGCTAGTACATGGGTAGTTACAACCTCAAACGTGAGGGTCAGAAAAACAGATTTTTTGGTTTAGAATTATTTACTGAGAACTTAAGGGATTTTTACTTGGGCTATTTCAGATTTGAGCACCTAGAGCTGTAGAAAGGTAGAAAAAAACGTGATGAGTCTTCTGGTTCTATTAAAACCCATGGAACAACAGGGCAAAAACTTGGGGGAAAAGTTTTCAACATCCATAATCACACAGTTCCAACATGACAGTTTTCATTTTTTTCTTCTTCCTTTAGAAAAATGGTTTCTTTACGGGATTTTTTTCAACGAAAATGAGCTTCAAATAATGTGATTAGAAAGCTACTATAGTTTTTGGTGACTACATCAATGAACATATCTAGAATTAGAATAAGCAAATCACCAAAAGCTTATCTCATATATTTGGCTCAGGAGTTCTGTTTTTAAATGAAGGAAAATCCCCACCCCAAACTACAACAGTACTTTGTCTCTCATTCTCCACCCCCCTCCCCCACAATCACACATTTAATGTCTGGTGTCCAGATACACAGCTTTCACGGGAGGCACTTGAAGACCATGCTCCTTGGGTGTCCACACTTCTTCTGTGAGCTTCCCAACCCCTGCAACTGACTGCTGGGGGACAGAAAGAGTGGGCCTCAAAACTCACCAGGCAGCAGCAGGACCAGCATCCCGTGACCTTCCGTGTACCTGGTGGCTTAGAACCACCCAGCTGTGGGATCCCTACCTGAGGGGAAAGAGCACAGGTCACCAGGTACCCAGGAGTGGTCCCTGGAGAACCAGGACACTCAGACCCCTCCTCACACCTCCACACTTCCTCCTTGACCGCCCTGCTTTCTCTCTCTTCCTCTTCACACTCCCTTCTCCCCACGATCTTGGTGTTGGGCTAAGGAAAACCAGGAACAACAGTCAATGAAATGCTCCCTGCAAACTGAGAGCTTGGATCTGTTTAGAAACCCTTTGGCAGGCTAAAGCCCTGACAACAGCCACTCAGATGGACTCACTGACAATCCAGTGAGAAAATGGAGAGAGGAAACCTTCGCAGAGAAGCCTTAGTGAATAGTCTGCAAATGTCACTTACCATTCTGGGGGTCCTGCCTGTTCCCGCTCCTCCTCCTCTGAGGCCCTGTTGGGCTCCCCCAGCCCATCCATCTCCCAAGTCAGGCAGCCACAGATGCTAAAAACCCTCCAACAGAGAAGTAAGGTGGGGGGTAGAGAACTGGGGCCAAGGAGGAATAGTTGTTCATGCAGGTTTGAGAGCTTATTTTTCTTTCTCCAGATTTAATGGCAGGAAAATCCTGTATCAGATGAGGATTACCAGCGATGAAAGAATGTGTCTGCCTTTCGAATCACTAAAGCCAGTGGCAGATTTTGCTGACACACCAATCGGCTTTACCTCTAGGCCTTGGCCTCTCCATCTGCCTGGCCCCTTTCTCTCCTTAAACCCTCTGCAGACCCCAGCTCCTGCCCTGACCCCAGCCTGAGCCCCAAGCAATATACAGCCAGAAATTGGCTTCCTGTCACCCAAATAACGTTATCAGCAGCTTCAACAAGGACATGTTATATAACTTGGAGAGGTGGGGAAAAGCCAGGACAGCTTAAAAATAATCATGTTTTCCCAAAATGCAGGCTGCTGATTTTCCTTTCTTTGGAGTGACTGATGGTGGACGATCCAAAAACAAACTAGGGAGAGTCCCCTTCGTGACAGTCAGGCTAGAGACCCAGTTTGGGGGTTGAGTGCGTACTGGCCACCGCCTGAGGCAGCAGGTCAGGGGCCATTTCCAGAAGCTAGCTGGGGCTTCTCAAATCCATCAGGACTCGGTGAGGCCCCTGCTACTCAGGGTGTGAGGCCCAGTGACCAACAGCAGCAGTAACATGGGGAGCTGGTTAGAAATTTGGACTCTCGGCACCCCCACCCCCACCCCAGACCTCTGGAATCAGCACCTGCATTTGAGTAAGATTCCTATGCTTCTGAAAGTTCAGAAAGCCCTGGTTTAGGGGAGTGGTTGGGGGAGGGAGGGTCTGCTCAAGGTGTAGCTGCAGTTCAGATGTCCCCACATTTTTTGGCCCCAGCACGTCCATTAGGCTTGGCTGTAGGGTCTGGCCATCTGCTCTGCTGGGACCTGCCAGGTATCCATAGCAACCTACCATCCTGGCTGTCTTGGCCACGCTGGCTTTGGTGTTGGAGGAATCCTTTGCAGTCTTCATCCTGAACCTTGGCCCAACGAAGCCTCTCCTCACTCGCCCAGCAGCAGGCCAGAGGCTGAAACGTGACTGTGTGAGCAGCCTGTCCACACCTACAACCCTTGTCTGTAGCTTATTGTGTCGACCTTGCATTCAGTCTTCTCCAGGCCTGTTGCTCTGGGCCAAGGATCTCCCTGAGGAAGACCTTCTCGGCCTGTAAAATCAGACATTTCTCCTGAGAGGAAAGTAAGGAACAATCAGAGACTCTCAGGGGAGAAAGGAAGGGGCCCATCCACCAGGTGACTCCAACTGGGGGACAAGCAACCTTGGAATCTAAACCTTGTTCCCAAGGGGAGGAAAAAAGCAAGGGGAAGGGGTTTTCACAGGAAATGCAACTGCCTGACATGGCCCTAGGAGAAACTTCAGACAAGACCCCTTTATCCGAAGATCAGCCAGCCCTGCCCACAGCCATTCGTGGGCTGCCAGGGCAGTTTGCACCCTGCTGGGTCTCTGTCACAATGCATTTGTCGGCTGATAAGAAGGGGCAGTAAAGGGGAAGAGGGCTGTGCTAAGGGAGCATGTGAAATAAAAGGGGCCTAGGATGCAACACTTCACCTTTGCAGGTGGCCTTCTAGAAAAGCTTCTCTCCGCAGAGGGGGAGGTGGGGAGCCCTAGCATTGCTTTGTAATTGCTGCCGCATTGGTGGGGGGCAGTCAGCAGGGACTCAGCAAGGGGCCTCTAATGGAAGGCAAAGGCAGCATTCCTGCTTTGGTTCAGGAGTTCAGACATTCAGCAGCCTCCTATGGGGGCTCTCAGAAGAGACTTGGATATTAAACCAGACTTCTGTTTCTCTGCTCCTAACTCCTCCTGCTTGCACACACATACACACACCACTCGGAGACAAGACCATTCCGCAGGGGCAGAGGGCACAGGTAGGTTTCCTCTTGACACCAAGTGGAACAAAGCCAGGTGCCCCAGTTCATCTGATATGAGACAGATGAGGCAAACTCAGCGATCGTTTCCTTACACACCTTTATTTACAGATGAGGAATTAGGCCCAACTGCAACATGAAATGTCCTTATGCTTAGTTTGGGTGGCCCCAGCAGCAGATCCTGAGACATGGATACGAATGGAAGCACTTGATTTGGGAGGTGATTACAGAAAGCACCAGCGGGGGAGTGGGGAAAGCAGGAAGCAATGGTGCTACCAAGCAAGTTCGCACTGCGGGCAAGTGCTGTCTAATCCATGGCAAACTCTGGGCGACGGTGTAGAGCGCACATCTCAGAATTATCTCAACGGCAGGGTAGGGAGCCGGGGCGTTTATCTACCAACTCACACCCTTGGCGGAGGGCTACTTCCAGGCAATGAGGGCTGTTCATTCTCCAGCAACCTCTAGCTACCAGGCAAAATGAAGCAGATGCACTGATACCTCAAGAAAGCTTCTTTCCAGGGTCATCTCTTTCAGCAAATTAGGGCCCAGAGTTCCTTCTGAAAACTCAGGGTAGCTAAGCTTCTCCAACCGGAACTGGTAAATAAAGCACTGATGACCCAGGTTGCATGGTGCAAGGACTTTAAACCAGTGCAGAGCTGCCCTGGGATGGGCTCGAGGGTCTCGTCTTGCTCTGACGGGTGAGGCTGCCCCTCACCAGTCCATAGCTGGCAGCTCTACCCTACATGGTGCAGCAATACTGTAGGCTTTTGCCTGTTATTCAGAGGACGCAGATTCGCCTTCAGCCTTTCTGCACTGTGATCGCAATTCACAGGCACTCCAACCCTGAATGGCAGTTCCAGGGCTTTTGTTCCTTTCTTTCCCCTCTTCTCCTCCTGCTGAAAGCCCACCCTTGCGGGCAGGCTTAGCACACATGCCATCTTCTCTAGGAAATGAGCCCCTTCCTGGCACCCTCCCGCCTCCCACAGGCATCAGTCTCCCCGTAGACAGTGTTTGGATGAGTCTGCACTTAACCCAAGTCCTCCCGCTGGGCAAGGTGGAGGGAGATACAGGAGGAGGAGTCACGGAGACAATGGACATACCCACCCAAAACCACATTCTGGGTACCTGGGACCTCAGAACTCCCTATCCAACAACTTCTGAACCCATTTTTCTTAGTCCATCCTCCTGAGGGTAAGCTGTGTCCACCACCACCATGCACACTTGGAGAAGTGGCTGCATAAGGGACTGCTCTTTGCGCCTAGGACATGTGAGAGAAGGGACATTCGTGGTAGGTGATGGACCCGGAAAGCACTGAAAAGAGAGAGAAGCCCATTGAGCTAGGGCCACCCTCTGTGCCACCATGTTGCGATTCAAAATTGGTAAAGAAGTGCCGATACAAAGAATTTAAACTTGAACCTGGCCTTCCAGATCATTATTGAGGTATCTCTGACAATGCATTTGGGTCTCTGTCACTATGCATTTGTCAGTCTTGCATTCAGTCTTCTCCAGGCCTGTTGCTCTGGGCCAAGGATCTCCCTGAGGAAGACCTTCTCGGCCTATAAAATCAGACATTTCTCCTGAGAGGAAAGTAAGGAAAAATCAGAGACTCTCAGGGGAGAAAGGAAGGCGCCTATCCACCATCTGACAAGGTAATAAGCTAGAACATATTTTATTTAACCGTTTGTTACCTTGATTTATAACTTTTAAATATTTGAACATATGATACGTGGGTCCATGTGTTCTCTTGCCCCAGGTCCCACAAACATTAGGGGCGAGCGTACGTTCTACAAACAGGCTGTGGCACACAAATGTTTGCTAATGAAACCCGTGTGAGAATGTGGCAGGGACTATAGAAAGAGGACTGGGATGGGTGACACCCTTGGGCCCTGGCCCCACCTTTTTCTCTGACTTACTGGGTAGCCTCAGGACAGGCACCCTCACTTCTTGGGCCTTATCCTATTTGAAATACACTCCATCATCTAGTGCAGACCATCATTCTTCAAGTGAGAAAAACTGAGGCCCCCCAAAGGTTAAGTGACCTGCCCCCCAGGACAACAGGTGGAGGTGGAGCTAGGACCCAGTCCTCCTTCCCAGCCCCTGGGTTTTTCTGGAACCCTAGCAAGACAGGGACACAGAGGGTCCCCATCCCTGTGGCCACTCCCATTGCCTGCATGAGAAGGAAAAGGGGGAGACTGCCACTCCTCTTCTTGCCAGGCACTCTTAATCTACCTCAGCTGGGCCCATCCTGTGGCTAAAGCACCTAACTCCTTTGCTCTCTGCTAACAAACCATCCTACTTCTCCAGTTGCTTCACTTCCAACCTTCCAATTGATACTCATTTCCATGGGGGCTGGTTAGATGAGCTTGGTTCACGGACCTCGTTTCTGGAATGGGGAAGAGGGGAGGGCCAGAGAAAACAGTGCCGTCATTGCGTTTTGCACTGGTGGAGTGACGTCCCCCAACTGCAGGTCCCGATACAGTCGGGGTGCGGGCTTGCGCCCCTTTCTGTTCCTCGGGGCACAGGGCGCGCCACTGCCGTAACGGAGGGGCAGTCCGCAGCCAGTCACGAGTCTGGACGTTTCAGCCCAGCCCCTCCCGGTTCGCAGCCCGAGTGACACAGTGGTTTTTTCCCCTTAAGGTCATGTCCTTGCGAAACCTCTACAGCTTCTGCAGGCATCCAAACGCCCAGCCCCACCCCGGGGGCGAAGAGGCCGGGCAGTCAGCGCAGCTGAGCTCCACCTAGCCAGGTGTGGCCACCAGGGGGCGCCGAGGCCCCAGAGCCCGGGCGGGGCTGCTCCCAGCCCCCAGCTCCCAGCTCCCAGCTCCCAGCTCCAAGCCTCCTCCCGCTCCCCGCCCCTTCCACGAAGCGCCATTATCACCAGCTCTGTGGGGCGCGGCGGTGGCCGGGAAAGTCCCAGGGCGCGTCAGTGCCGGAAACGTTAGTCACGCACCTGGAGGCGCAGAGTGTCGGGCTGGAAGGGATGCCTGGGCGAGGGCCTGACTTACCAAAGGTCACACCCTGGGGAGGGTCTCCCAGCACCGTGCCCTGTTGACCCAGCCACGTAGTTCCACTGGTGGTTGATAACCTGTTTGCTCATTTGTAAATGAAGAGCTGGCCCAGGGCCCCTTCTTGCCATTTCACTCTACAAACTGCCTACTACCCAAAGATATACCTCCTTGGAACCTCTATTGAATTCATTGCTTTTTGCATTGCATCCAAAGTAGGTCTCTCTTCATTTCCCAATAAAAGAAACCAGGGCTCCTTGAAGAAAAGGCTGCTTCTAGGTCTGGTGCAGGCAAAATACAAGATCTTGGAACATCATATTATTTGAGAAGTCAAGCCATCAAAGATAGTTGGGTGGCAGGAAAGTTGAGTGGTTCTACTGGCCAAAGGTGGGACAAGCATCGACCAGAATAGTGACTGTAATGAATTGAAACACATCAAGTAAAATAAATGTATATTTGTTTGATCCATGAGTTTATAATGATATTTTTAAAACTTCATCAGTATGGAACAGAACAGAGAGCCCAGAAATAAACCCATGTCAATATGGTCAGTTAATATTTGACAAAGGGGGCAGAAGCATAAGATGGAGTAAAAATAGCCTCTTCAACAAATGGTGTTGGGAGATCTGGACAAGTACATTCAACGAAGTGAAACCAGACCACCAACTTCTACCATACACCAAAATAAACTCAGGATGGATAAAAGACTTAAATATAAGTTGTGACACCATAAAAGTCCTAGAGGAGAACATAGGCAGGCAAACTTCAGATATCCCAAGCAGCAATATTTTCACCAATACATCCCCTAGGGCAAAGGACATAAAGGAAAGAATAAACAAATGGGACTTCATCTAACTAAAAAGCTTCTGCACAACTAAAGAAACCGTCAACAAAATGGAAAGGGAACCAACCCTATGGAATAACATATTTGCCAATGACACCTCAGACAAGGGTTTGATCTCCAAAATATATAAAGAATTGACGTGACTCCACTCCAGGAAGACAAACAGTCCAATTAAAAAATGGGCAAAGGACCTGCACAGACACTTCTCCAAGGAGGACATACCCAGGGCCCAGAGACATATGAAAGGATGCTCAGCATCACTAGACATCAGAGAGATGCATATTAAAACTACCATGAGATACCACGTCATCCAGTCAGAATGGCCATCATAAACAGATCCACAAACAGGTGCTGGCGAGGTTGTGGAGAAAAGGGAACCCTAGTGCACTGTTGGTGGGAATGCAGACTGGTGCGGCCACTGTGGAAAACAGTTTGGAATTTCCTCAGAAAACTAAAGATGGAACTGCCTTTCAATCCAGAGATCCCACCGCTGGGACTGTACCCTAAGAATCCTGAATCACCAACTCAAAAGAACCTATGCACCGCAATGTTTATAGCAGCATTATTTGTAATAGCAAAAGTGCTGGAAACGGCCTAAGTGCCCATCAGTAAATGAGTGGATCAAAAAATGTGGTACATTTACACAATGGAGCACTACACAGCAGAAAGAAGGAACTCCTACCCTTCACAACAGCATGAATAGAACTGGAGAGTATTATGCTAAGTGAAATAAGTCAGGGAGAGAAAGACAAATACCATATGATCTCACCTGTAAGTGGAACCTAATCGGCAAAGCAAATGAGCAAATTAGAGTGAGAGACATGGAAATAAAGAGCAAACTGACAGTGACCAGAGGGGAGGTGGAAGGGGGGTAACAGGGGAAAGAAGGGGAAGGATCAAGTCAAGGAACATGTGTAAAGGACCCATGGACAAGGACAACGGAGGGGGAATTGACTGTGGAGGGGATGGGGCAGGGGAGAGCAATGAGGGGAAAGGCAGGACAACTGTAAATGAACAATTTTAAAAAATTGTCAAAAACTTAACAGTAAAAAAAAAACTTCATCAGTAGACTCTGGGGGTAACTAGGGCATTATTCTGAAAGGTGATAACTAAAGGAAAAGAATCAAACATTATCTTGCCTTTCCTTAATGGACTATATTTCAGGGTAACCAAATACACTAGTTGATGAGAGAAAGGTTTTCTTTATTAAAGAATCACAGCTAATAAGTGCAGAAGTGATAGAATGAGGAAATCACTATGTTGCACTGAATCACAGATGCTACTGATTAGTCTTTTTTAAAAAGATTTTTTATTTACTTATTTTTAGAGAGCAGGGATAGAAGGAGAAAAGAGAGGGAGAGAAACATAAATGTGAGGCTGCCTCTTGCTCGCCCCCCACTGGGGACCTGGCCCACAACCCCGGCATGTGCCCTGCCTGGGAATCGAACCAGTGATCCTTTGGTTCGCAGGCTGGTGCTCAATCCACTGAGCCACACCAGCCAGGGCCATATTGATCATTCTTAACATGCCCCCCAAATGGCACAAGTGGACAGTAGATGACTCCTCATGTGAAGTAACAGAAAGTACACAGCCCTACCACTGATGTATTCTGTGCTCAAAAAGAAAAAGAACTTGAAGCTAATCAGGCCTTCAGATGCAGCTACTATTTAAAAGTAGATGAAGGGTGGAGAGATATGTCTTTAAAAAAAGCAGATACAATCAGTAGAATAGACTGACAATGGAAAGTTCTACAGGGCAAATGATCCAGTTTTTCCAACACAGGAATGGAATGCAGGAGGAGGAAGAAGGGACCTCTGTTAAGTAAAAGACTTAAGAAGTATCAACCAATTAAATTTTTGGACAATTTTGAAACAATCAATGGAAATGACATACAGATTAATTGTTAAATAATATACAGAATTGGTTTTCTGTTGAGTGTGATAATGGTATTATAGTTCTATTTTTAAGGTTCTTATCCAGTAGGAAAAAATACAGAAATATTTATTGTGAAATGATATGATGTCTGGGATTTGCTTAAAATACTTTCACAGAACAAGTGGCAGAAGAGAATTGAAACAAAAATAGCAGAAAGTTGATAACTGTGGAAACTGGGTGATGAATACATGGGGTCTCTGTACTTTTGTGTGTTTGAAAATTTTTATTATAGCTTTTTTAAAGTATGCCCTTCATTTGGCCTCTTTCAGATATATAGCTAAGTGAATTTGGTGGGAAGAAATCTTCCTATCTTTCTCTGCATTTACTGCCATGCACTCCTATCTACTTTTCTACATCTCCTTCATTTGAAAATAAAAATAACCTATAAAGAGTGGGCATCAATTAGCAATTCTCTATTCTTTTTTTAAGTCTAGAAGAGTTTTATACATTCCAGAACTCAAATGGTTAAAGTAAAGATGAA
Organism: Pteronotus mesoamericanus; assembly: GCF_021234165.1. Lineage (NCBI taxonomy): Eukaryota > Metazoa > Chordata > Mammalia > Chiroptera > Mormoopidae > Pteronotus > Pteronotus mesoamericanus. The sequence goes on from NW_026555072.1 coordinate 9,149,389, forward strand.
ACTGAGAATCAGAATGTGTTGAGTTTTATGACTCATTTAATTTATTGTTCCTTTTTTTTCTCCCCTCCCTCTCTCTCTCTCTGCCTCATCTCTCTTTTGTTTAGTAACCTTAGAAGGTAGCTTATAATAAGCATTAATTTCTTATGGACCCCAAAATGTGCTGTTCTGACTTGGGTGCCTAGCATGTCAATGTATGAACAAATTTGTGCTCTTCATTTAAAGCTTGTGAGTGTCAAGTTTTGGTTGAAGCAAAGGAGAAAGCTTAAGGTCATTATAGAGCTATAGGGAGGCAGCTTCATTCTACCAAAATCCTTCCCCCAAACAGGCCCCTTCTCCTGTTTCACTTCCCTCTTTTGTAAAATGGGGCTGTTTTACTTCTTCATAGAATTATAAAGGGCTGATTAAAGCCCGTGAAGTCACTTCGAAAGAAGATCTTAAGATGTAGTATGCTTGAGAAGTGAAAACCATCATTAATATATTTTAATCATCACCTTAAATGCCCACATAGACACACCCACCTCTTCTCCATTCAAGCAGATTTTTGCAAAGGGGTAATTAACAAAGATGATGTCATAACCACAGATCGCTGCAAAGTTTCCAAGTCCTTACTAACGCCTCATTAGACTTTTAAAACATATTAAATAAGTACAGATTCCCGATATACTTGAGTGAAAGCATGCTGGAAAGAGAAATATTTTTCCTTGTAAACCGAGTAAATGAACATTAAAAGCGGCCGTCTTTTAGGTAAGCAGTATAAAGAAAAAGAAATAAATCTCTGCAGTAAAATGCAGAGATTGCATATACGTAAAATCAACTCGATTGCCTCCAAAAAGATTCTGTCCCCCTTCCCCCAACCTGTACGTGCCTTTTAAGTCCTCACTAAGAGGTAAGGAGCTACAGGATTCCGGTCTCCTAGCATCTAGAAAGGGGTGGCTGCCACTTTTCGGCCATTAAATGCCAAGCCCTCTGGAAAATAGCTGACACTGCATCGCTAATGCAGGCGCCGGCTACAGTAATGGAGCTCTTTCAAATTCTAATACAATGGTTTCAAATTCCCTTGCGGTGAGAAACCCTGTGTCTTTTTCCAATATCTACGAAAAAGCACCGCAGAGTAGGGTGGGGCAAGGGAACCGTACGTTTTACCTAGTGACTTCCGGTTATGATTTCCGGCTGGCTCAGAATTCTCTGTAACCCACATTTCACATTTTGTTTTCTCTCCACTCTTTGTCAACCCTAACATGCAATAAAGCTTCTTTTCCTCGATTTCCCCAAAACACCACTCACCCCGGCTGCTGTGAATGTGAAGCCGACATTTCTGAGGATTTGGAGGCAGCGATGGGATACTAGCTCCCGGGAAAACACAGAGGAGCGTTTTAACACGAAAGAGCAGCTAGCCCTCTGCCCTTCTTCTTCCCCTCATCTCGCCCCCATTTCCCCACTGGCGACCCTTCTCCTGTGTATCTTGGCTCCGTTTCCAGCCATATTGAGGGACATATTCCTCCCCTTTGTTCCTCTCCTTAGCAAACTCACCCCAAATACCCCAAATTCTCAGTCTTTTGCTGAGAAGCCTGGCAGGCTCTTTGTCTCATTCATTCCTGTGTGGTCCCAGCCCTGCTGTCTTTCTACAATCACAATGGCCCATCGGTTTGCTTTTCTTAACAAAGACAGTCCTCCCTCCAGAAGAATTCTGTTATCACTCAGGAATGCTTCTCAGAAATTAACCATTTCTGCAGCAACTTCACAGAAAAATGCATCTAATAATGACATAGCAGCAGCTCTCGAACTTTTTTGGTTTCAGGACTCCTTTACATTCTTAAAAATTAAAGCCTTTGTGCAGGTTATATCTATGAATATTTATTGTATTAAAAATTAAAGCAGAGTTTTTTTAAAATTTGTATTTATTAATTCATTTAAAAATAATAATAAGCCCCATTACATGTTAACATAAATAGTACATTTTTATGAAAAATAGCTCTGCTTTCCAAAACCAAAAAAAAAAAAAAAAATGGGTGAGAATGACACTGTTTTACATTTTTGCAAATCTCTTTCTTGCCTGGCTTAATAGAAGACAGCTGGGTTCTCTATCGGCTTCTCCCCTCAGTCTGTTGTGATATCAAACACCATGTAGCCTCTGGAAAATGTCACTGTATGCTCACGAGAGAATAAGGATGAAAAGGGCAAATAACAACATCTGTCTTAGTATTATGAAAATTGTTTTGTCCTCATGGGACCTCTTAAAGGGTCTCGGGTATGCCCAGAGATCTCCAGGACATACTTTGAGAACCACAATCTTAAAACATAAAGACACTCATTGTTTACTTAATAAGAGGTCTGAGGTAGATGGGCTCAGGGTTGGTCTGGCAGTTAACATCACTGGAGACCCTGACGATTTCCTACATTCCATTCCACCACCATTGGATATGGGCTTCTTATCTTCAGGCTTTTGGCAAGAAGGCAGACACTGACTTTGCGCACATTAAAAGGAAAGAAACAGGAGGTGCATGCAGGAAGGCTACCACCTTCTCCTTATCTCTGTTTTTTTACAAGCAAGAGAAAAAAATTTCAAAAACCTTTCAGCAAACTTCTCCTTGAGCTCTATTGGTACTGACTGACGATTCACATTGTTACCGGACAGGGGCCTGGCCCTGAGCGGATCTGCCTAGGGCCAGCTGTAGTGTGTGGGTTCTGGACTTCGTGTGGGAAAGATTTCACAGCACAAGTCCAGGTGACTATGAGGATACATCTATTAAAGTCGGGGACAGTGAAACAAGGAAGGGCTTAGCATAGAACAAGCAACAGGAGAGCCTAAGTTGGGCTGCCTTAGCTCACTGGGCAGTCAGAGAAAAGGTGCTTTTGGGTTCAGGGGATGAGCCTGGGACAACCTTCCAATAGTTTGTTGCCTTAGAGTTTAGGAGACGTTTCCCTGTGGGGGAAGAAGTGGGAGAAGAAGAAAGGAAAGGAAACGGCGTCCTCGGTCTGGGTCCTTTGTCTTGAGGCTTTTATCTCTCTCTTGCAGAAGGGAATCTTAGGGGAGATCTCGAAGGGTTTCGGTAGAATATTCATCAGCCCTCCAGGTGCGCCCTTGAAGGGCCATGGTCTCCTCTGATCGTCAGTGACAGGGCAGGAGGTCATGTTAGTCACTTAAGCTGATTTTCTGGTTTGGCAGCTTTTCTGGGCCTCGGGCTGAAAGCAACTGAGGCCTGGATGTTATTTCCAGGGAGAAAAGGCCAGTAGAGGAAAGGTTGCCCTGGGGGCAAGGTCCTTGTTTGCCCAGTTTTGCCCCCTGCCAGGGACTGGCCCTGCTGCCCATCTGCACCTGGCTGCAAATTGCTCAGCCATTGTGTTCAGCTGTCTGTCTCAGTTTCCCTATTCCACTTGCCAAGGAATTCTTCTAGCTCCTTACTATCCTTTCTCAGCATGACTACTCTTAACTGTAAAAGGAAATGGAAAAGCAAGTGTCTGAAGAATGGGAACAGGACAGCTATTATGAGCTGAACCCAAGCCTTCTTATCCCTGGGGCTGGGCACATGGTTGCCCAAACAAAATCAGGGTTCTTTTAACAATGGAGATGGGTGGCTGGCTGCGTGGCATGGAACAGTGCTGCCATCAGCTCTTAAACTAATAAATATTTCTCCCGCTGCACCTTGGTCCACAACAAGGAAGAAGAATGTGTGATTGGCCCAATACTATTGGCAAAGCCTCAACTGTGAGGTTTGGATTTCTAGAGAAAATGGTCTAGAAGCTCCAGTCAACTTGAACCTCTAAGTTGAATGAAAGCGCAGCAAAGCAGTGTTATTTTTCAAACATTAAGGTGAACATTAAATTGAACATGAAAATCCTCCATCATGTAGATACCGAAGGCCATCTCTGAGATAATTTTGATTATCGTATCAGATGAATATCGTATCAGAAATGAGTTCTCTGTGCTTCCTTGGATGTAAGATTTCTGTGGAAACAACAGAACCACACTAAGTATTATCATACACATTGAAGAGCAGTATTTCACCTATGTGAATTATCAAACAAAACTACCGCCTCACATAATTCTAGTAAAGTGAGTCCACCAGGTGATAAAGATGCTCAGCCAATCTCTCCAGAAATACCCATTGAGCAGAGTTAAAATATATAAATGGGAACACTATTTGTTTCTATTTGAAACACATCTCATTCCAAAAGGGATTTTAATAGCATAGAACACACACACGCGTGTGCACACACGCACACATTGGGTACATACAACAAGAATTTTTCTCACAAAATTTTTTCTAAGCAAAGTGAAGAAATTGGACAGGAAGGAAAACAGGACAGGAAAAAATAATGTGAGGCTAGGGTTAATGCTTAAAATTCATGACAGAAGTTTGCATACTGTTTTCAGAGGTGACTTTCAAATTTGACACTTAACTGCCAGCAGCCCAATCAAAAATAGAAACGCAGTCAATTACACAATTTCACTGTTTAAGGAAAATTTCCTCCCCCAGGCCCACATATGTACATATAGGCAATATATTTTTAAAACCTTTCAGTGCAGGGATTGAGCAAAAAGGAAAAAGGACCCATGGACATGGTCAACAGTGTGGTGATTGCAGGGGGGAGGAGGTATAAGGGGGAATAATGGTAATGGAAAAATACAATAAAAAATAAAAACATAAGCTCTAAAAAAGTTTTTAAATAAAAGCTTTCAAAACCACCTCTACATAATCTCTAATCTCTAATAAATATAGTAAACGATTAAATAGAGCTACTTCTTAATATAGTCCTCAACGTAGATGGAGGACGTAATGCCAAAACAAATTTCCGTAAACGTCATGCTACAAATGTCCACAATGATGGGGCATAGGTATACAGCTCTTCATGGGCCTCACTTAATCCAAAAGCAAAATTTAGAGACAACAGAGGTCTGCAAACAGCAAGGTGCAAATGAGAGATTAATACATTCTAACATCACCAAACGACAAGTTTGATGAGAAAACATAAAATCAGTCAGTAAATATTTTGAGAAATACAACTATTTCTCAATACAAGTCGAATTTTAATAAGAGTATCTACCAGCATAAAGGATTTGGAGGTGGCAGGCAAAGAACAGAGAATAAAGCTTTTAAAACTATACTTTTAACAGTCCTACCTGAGAATTCAGTGTATCCCAGGTTAACAATAGAAGTAAATATAAAATTAGACAGTTGTGTAAAAGCCTAATACATTGGAAATGTTAGAAAAACAAGTAAGGTAAGGTTATCTTCTGATATAATTCTAAAGGAAAAAATAGTTTAAAGTACCCACACATAAACTCCATAAATTCACAGGGAGAGAACAAATAAAAATTAAAATAAATCAAAAGGAAATAGAATATGATGAAATTTCATCAATTAAAGTATTAAATATAAACAGGCTGAACTCTCCTATAAAAAGAAGGCAGCTCACTTACTGTTAAAAGGACAAAATCTAACAATTTGTTGCTACAAGAGACATACAAACAAAAAACATCAACAGAGTAGCAGTGTTAGAGGATATTCCTATGTGAACAGAAGAAAAGCTAGAATTACTATTTCGGAAGCAGATAGAGCAGATATAGCAAAAGGCAGTACAAGAAATAAATAAGGTCATTATGTAATGGCCAAATGTACATCAAATCATGAAAACTTTTTAAAAAGTGAATGTATGTGATATAAAAACCATTGCAACAAAGTCCAGAAAAGAAAATGGACCAAAAAAAAAAAAAGCAAGAAAAAGTAGAAATAAATATTTCAATTGAAATCCTCAACATTCCAATTTGGGAAATAAAAGACAAAAAAAAAAATTGGAAAATACTATACAATTGAATAACTCATGTAATCAAAATTGAGGGGGTGGAGGAGTCTCCGCAGGTTGCAGGGCCTGTGCTACGTGCCAGAAGACAATTTCATGAACAGTAATGAATTTAACAGACATGTGGAATAACTAAAGATGGGACAAGTTAAGATAGTCTCTTTTCAAGTAGACATAGATCATAGCATCCACAAAAAAAAAAATACAAAAAACTATGATCCTATATTGGATCACAAAGACTCATTCTTTCATTAATTTAGCACACATTAACTTGTTTATTCAATTTGCTAGGTTTGGTATTCACAGAAAGGCAGAAATGCCATCCACCAAATGGTCAAACTACAAAGCATTGCAGTTTTTAAAAAATAAAAACAAAATACTAATATCACAAGGATGTTTTTGAAACATTTAAATGCTCTCTTTGGTTGTGCTTGGGTTGCACAGGAAATTCAGACCATATGTAGTGGACATCTGTTGTTTTTGCCTGTCCCCGTTTCTTCTGTTACCAGAAGGGTAACAGAAATCATCTCTTTCTTTGGGGAACTTTCCCTCCCCAATTCTGGTAAAACTGTCATTCCCCTGGTCCTGTGATAAGGAGAGTGCTCAGACGGCCTGAGAGATTCACCCTTCTGAAGACAGTGATTGTCCTAGAATGGACATGTGATCCAAACCAGCCAATCAGAGCCCTTTACAAACACTGATATGGACACTGGGGAGAGACTCGTGATAAATTCTCCAGGATTTTGAGGATCAAGGAGAACATAAACCTAGTGACACTGGTGACTATATCAGTTGTCATATGGAAGGAGTCTGTGTGAAACCCATACAAAGAAAAGAACTAAGATATGAGATGAAAGGGCCAGAGTCCTAATGATATTGCAGGGACTCCTGGATCCAGCCGTGACTGAAGTGAGAGATTCAGTTGCTAGAGCCAAGAAATCCCCCCCTCCTTTTTTTAAAATTGTGGTAAAATATATAGAACATAAAATTTACTGTTTTAACCCTGTTAAGAGTGCTATTCAGTGGCAGTAAGTCCACTCACATTGTTGTGCACCCATCCCCACTGTTCTTCCTCCGAAACTTTGTTGTCCCAGACTGAAACTCAGTACTCGTTAAATAGCTCTCCTTTCCCCCTTCTCCCTAGAAATTTTCTTTGAGGCTTAAACTGTTTTGAGTTCAATGTCTGTACTTTGTAATCAAAAAAGTCGATATTGTTTTTTTAAACAATGAAAACATGATACAAAATAGACAATTATCACATATAACAAGAATTATAAAAATATGCATACTTTTTGGCACAATCATTTTATTATGGGGACTATAACCCAAAGAACCTCCACACTCAATAAATCTGTATTGAACAAAAACATTCAGCTGTTGATAGCAGTGAATTATGAAAACAAGGTGATACACAGCAACATGGGTGACAACTGAGAAAAAATGTAATGACATTACATGGCTCAAATAAAAACATGAAAATGTTCATATAAAATAATATAAAGTGAAAAAAGTAACAGAAATAGCAGGCACACATTAATCATATGTGTATAGGGATCAAAGACTTGAATCCATACTTCACAAAAGTTCATGTAAAGTTATTCTATTTCATTAATTACCAGGGAATTACAAATTTAAAAAAAACTGTAGTAAGATACTACTTCATATCCACCAGGATGGCTCTAAAGAAAACAAAATACCAAGTGTGGGTGAGGATATGAAATAGCTAGAAAAATCTCACACATTGTTTCTGGGAGTGTAAATTGGTACAGTTGTATTAGAAACTGTTTCACCGTATCTATTCCACTCCTGGGTATACACCCAAGAGAAATTCATGTGCTAGAATGTTCAGTGTAGCGCCATTCATAATAACACCAAACTGAAAACTAATGGAATGCACATCAGCAGGAGAATGGATCAATAAATTGTGGATATTCACACAATGGAATACTATAGACAGGGATCTGCAATCTATGGCCTATAGGCAAGTCTGGCTTGCTGCTTTATTCTGTAAACAAATGCTCGTTTATTTATGTATTGTCTGTGGCTGTTTTCATGCTGAAACAGCGGAGTTGAGTAGTTATGACAGAAACCATATGGCCCGCAAGCCTAAAATATTTACTATCTGGCCCTACACAAAAACAATTTGCTGACGCCTGCTATATAGCAATGAGCATGAATGAACCACAAGTACGTGCAACAAATGAATGATTCTATCGACTGAAAAATAATATATACTAGGTGTTTCATCATAGAAAAGGATTTATTTGGAAAAAAGAAAGGGTTGCAACCTGATGCATGCAGACATGGCAAGCCACATGCACTCTCTGACCTGCATGCCAAGATGGAGGGGTATTTATATAAGGGAAGGGGAAGTTAGAACTATAGAGCTTTATTAGAAACATAGAGTTCTTCCTGTAGGGTTCTTGGGATTACATAGAGTGTGGGAAGTCATCCCATAAACCCCAGCTCGTCCCATAGACCCTCCTGACTTAAAGTTCCAGTTAGTCTTTATCAAATCTCTCAGACTGTTTTTACATAAACTACAAAAGCAGGCAAAATTCTTCTATGCTGTTAGAAAGCAGGACGGTGGTTCTCTTTGGGGAGGTTGTATCTAAAATAGAGTTTGAGGGGGCTTCTGGGAAATGGTCATGTTCTGGTTCTTGTTCTGGATGCTGCTTGTGAACATTCACCCAGTTCTGCACTTACCACATGTGAGCTTTACATATCACATATCCTAAATGCAGAGCTGGGGTCATAATATGCATTTACCATAGTGCCTATATTTTAAAAGCATAAAAAGACAATGATTTAAAATTGAAAATTTTAAAAATGATACGTATTCAATGGAATGTGCTATCTTAAATTGGATCTGGGAAGTAATAATGACCTTAGTAGAAAAACTGGGGAAATCTGTAGTTTAGTTAATAGTAACATACTAACATTGGTTCCTTCATTTTGGCTAATGTACCACGTACATGATGCAAAATGTTAACATTAGTGGAAGCTTGGTGAGGGGTGCAAGGAAACTATGGACCGGCTTTGCAACTTTCCTGTAAATCTAAAGTTATTGTAAAATTAAAACTTAAAAAATACTATAGAGCTAGCAGCAGTACACAAATGTTTGGTCTCACAACCCCTTTATACTCTTAAAAATTATGGAGGACCCCAAAGAACTTTTGTTTGAATGGGTTAAAGCTATCAATAATTTACGGTGTTAGAAATTAAAACTGAGACAATTTTAAAGTATATATTTGTTAATTCATTTAAAACAAGATCAGAAACCTATTACATATTGACATAAATTGTACATGTTTATGAAAAATAACTATCTTTTCCAAAGTAAAAAAAAAAAATAGCCAGAGACTGGCATTGTTTTTGCGTTTTTGCAAATCTCTCATGTATGACTTAATAGATGGTAGCTGCTTTCTCCAAGCGCTTTCCCCTTCAATCTTTGTGTCAGCAAACACAGAGAGCCCTTGGAAAATTCCACTGTACGCTAGTGAGAGAATAACAGTGAAAATGGCAAACAATGTCTTAATGTTATTACGAAAGTAGTTTTAACCTCGTGGCATCCCTGAACTACATTATATAAAAATTGATTTTTCTTTCCCATTTGACTCTGTGTTCAGTAAAATTGCTGAAATTAGATCATGTTTTTGATGTTAATAACAAAGCAAAGCGTCTTGCAGGAAGCTAATTAAGCATCACCAAGAGGGCAGCAGCTCCTGTTCTAGCTTGTGTTTCTGCATCTCTCCTGCAACAGAACCAGGCTCCTGTCCTGCTTGCCAGGGATGCCCTGCTCCGGATGGGAAGCTCTAGTCACCACTCAGAGTTCCAGTGAATGCCCGTGCACAGATTTCAAACGCAATGCTAAGAGGCTGACACCGAGGTCACGCCTGGGAGGGGAGTCCAGCCTGCTCAGGTTGTATTCCAGGGCTCACGCGAGGACCCTGGACTGACTCCAGGTTTCAGTGCATGTATATGCCCAGGCCTGCGCTCAAAGAGTCACTGCCAACAGGGCACCGCCAGCCAGGACAGGCTGCCCCAACTCTGCCCTGTGCCACAAGCATCACTCAGCCAAGTGCCACCTTCTATTTGTGTTCTGTTTTGTTATTTGTTTGTTTGTTCTAGATTTTATTTGTTTATTTTTAGCAAGAAGGGGAAGGGAGGGAGAGAGGGAGAGAAACACCAATCAGTTGCCTCTCACGCGCCCCCAACCAAAGACCTGGCCCACAACCCAGGCATGTGCTCTCGCTGGGAATCGAACCAGTGACCTTTTGGTTTGCAGGCCAGTGCTTAATCCACTGAGCCACACCAGCCAGGGCAGCTTAGAACTTTTTATTGAACTGTATAATGTATATATAGAAAAGTGCACATATGATGAGACACACATCTATGAATTTCCACAGACTGAGCATATCTGTGTGGCCCTTACTCCAAAAGTCCCCATGGAGCCAGTTAAAATGTACATATTCTTTTGCGTGCTTCTTTTGCTCAATGTCATATGTGTCTGAGTATCCACGTTGTTACATTTAGTGTAGTTCATGGATTCTCATTCCTAGATGTAAGTATTCCATTGTATGACTCTACCAGAATTTGTTCATCCAGCCTCCATAGACATCTGGGCTATTTCCAGTTTGGGGCTACTATGAATAAGCCTGCCATGAACATTCTTATAAAAATCTTTTTGTGGAAACATTAGCTAGTTTTAAATTTAAACTTACCATGGTCATGATTTTGTTTTGTTTTTAAATCCAACAGCACAGGCTGTAATGTGAAAAGCAGAAATTGCCTCTTCCATCTCTGCCTCCTTTCAACACCTTTGTTGTAAGCCTTATTAAGTTTCTTGTGAATTCTTCCAGGAAGCTCTTAAGCATATAAACACACATACTTACAAATGAGATCACTCTTTTGGTACTTAATTTTTTTTTCATTTAACAATTCTCTTGGACATTGTATTAGCCATGATAGGCTAGAATAGGCTGAGGTAATGAAAAACATTCACAATCTCAGGGGTTCCAATGTTTCTTTCCTACTCCAAGTACATGTCTAACCCAGGTAGATAAAAGGGCTACTCATCATTATCAGTCGGACACCCAGGCCCCATCACAACACTTGTGTCCACAGTCACTGAGGCAGCGAGAAGGGAATATCGTGCACTAGCACTTAAGGAATTCACCCAAAAGGGGCACATGTCATGTCTGCTCAGATCTCATTGGCCACAAGCCACATGCCCACCTATCTTTTAAGAGGGTGGAAAATGTAGTTCTACCCTGTGTGGGGAGAGAGAAGAGATGTAAAACACTTGGGAACATCTTTAATGACTACCACAGAGACCTTTCTTCATCAGTACCCATAAATCTGCTGCATCCCATGGTAACGATGGACTGCAAATTACTTAACCAATGCTTATCATTGAACTACATGAACAATGCGACAATGAACATTCTTTCACATTTATATTTACCTGCTGTTTTAGTATATCTGTGGATAAATTCCTTGAACTACAATTGCTGGGCCAAAGGGTTTGTGCATCTTCAAACTGTGCTAAATACTACCAAATTGCTAGGTTTTGTGGAATTGTCTCCTGAAGGAGTTGCCCAGTTACACACATATCAAGAGAGAATGAGAATTTCTGTTTCTACTATATCCTGGTTCTTAACTTTTAAATCTTTGGCCATTAATTAGGATAATATTGTTGTTTCAATTTACATTGCTTTAATTAGGAATTACATTGAGCATCTTATCACATGCTTATTGGTCATTTATATTTCTTTTTCTGTAAGTTACTATTCCTGACCTTTGCCCTTCTTCTGTTGGGTTATAGGTCTTAGTTCCCATTGATTAGATCTCTGTATATTCAGGAAATTAGCTTATAGTCTGCCACATATATTTCAAAGGTTTTCTTTCTGGTCTCTATTTATCTTTTGTCTTCAGTTATGGTGTTTTTGTTTGCACAGACATTTTAAATTTTATGTAATTAAATTACTAATATTTTGCTTTGTGGCTTCTGGGTTTGGGAACTTGTGTTAAAGGCTTTTCCCAACGAAAAAAATTTTTTAAATCACTATGTTTCTTTTTTTTTCAACCATGTTTCTTTCTAAAACTTTTATCTTCCTTTATTTTTGGAGGAGCTCCTTCAAGGACAGGCTGGTGTTACTAAATGTTCTCTTCTTACAGAAAAGGGGTAGATAAATATTGAAACAAACTCTTACATCGTCTTGCATGTTAGGCTTTAAAACTCATATCCTAAATTCATTCCACTCTTTCTCCAGGAAAACATCACAGCTGGCCTAATAACAGATATTTCATTTGGAAAAAATTGATCTGGGTCAGCAGGAGCTGTTTTTGCCCCCTTTCCAAGTCTTGTTTCCTGTACACAGACCCCATAATTATAGGTGGACCAAGTTGAGCTGATGGAACAACCACAGAACTGGCAAGATAAGATAAAGAAAATGGAGGGTAGCTACTTAGTATTCCCTTTTTCCTAGGTATGCGAACTTCAGAAATCCACCAACTAAAAGCCTATGATGCCTAAATTTAAGTAAAAGAAGCAAGAGGGAGTGGCCCCGGCTGGTCTAGCTCGGTTGGAGCTTCGTCTTGTAACAGAAGGGTTGTGGATTCAGTTCCTGGGGGGGGGCATACACATAAGGCGCGGGTTTGAACCCGGGTCCCCAGTCCAGGTGCATGCAGGAGGCAACTCATTGGTGCTTCTCTCTCACTCATTGATGTTTGCCTCCCTCTCTTCCTCTCTCTAAAAGAAATGGAAAAAAAATGTCCTCAGGTAAGGATTAAAAAAATAATTAAAAAATTAAAATTAAAAAAAAGAAACAAGAGGGTGTAGAACTATATTTTCTCTCACATACATAGAAATGACACCACTTTCTGGCTTGAACTTTAACAAGTATATAAGTGCTCCAAACTGGGAACACCTCAACTGTTCATTAACAGCAGAAAAGATAAAAAAATAATGCAATACTCATACCATGGAATACTATACAGCAGTAAGAAGGAACAAACTAGAGCTACAAAGCACAACATAGAGTGTTTAGTCCCTGCCCCACCCCCACCAATGTATACACTCTAATTGATTTCTCTAATGTTCAAACACAGGCAAAGCTAAACCATATTGTTTTAGAATGCACACATGAGTGGTAAAAATATAGGAAAAGCAAGGAAATTATTACTATAAAAGTCAGGAGAGGGATTATTTCTTTTTCTTTTCTTTTTTTTAAGGGATTATTTCTTGAGGACAGAGGAGAGCTATGATTCAAAGTGACATCTGGAAACTTTGAAGGTGGGACTGATGTCCCAGTTCTTGATCTAGGTGTTGATGACACGGGTGTCCACTTTATAAACATTTATTAAATCAGAAGTGTAAGTTTCAGGCATCTTTTTTATTTTTACTTCACAGTAAGAAAGGTTTTTTTAAAAAAAAAGCGCTTGCAGGTTACATGAAGTCAAATTACAGTAGAAATTCAGAGCAGATTAAAATGGTTGTGAGGAAGTCTCCTCCTTACATTTGAGGAAATCCAGTAGGGTTGCCAGATGAAGTAGAGGACAGCTACTTGCCAAATTTAAATTTCAGCCCTTGACGGTGTGGCTCAGTTGATTGGAGCATTGTCCTGTGAAACAAAAGGTCACGTGTTCAGTCAGGACACATGCCTAGGTTTTGGGTTTAGTCCCTGGTTGGGGCGCAATCAAGAGCCAGTCAATTGATGTTTCTCTCTCACATTAATGTTTTTCTTCCTCTCTCTCCCTCCCTTCCCCTCTCTCTAAAATCAATAAGTACATCCCCAGGTGAAGATTTAAAAAATTTTTTTAGATTTCAGATAAACACCACATAGTTTTTTAGAATATTTCAAGTATTTCATGGATTTCAAGTATTTAGGTGCTCAACTTAAAAAAAAATTCATTGCTTATTTGAAATTCAAATTTAACTTGGCTTTTGAATTTTTACTTGCAAAATCTGGCCACCTGAAACTGTCTAGGAGGAGAATACCAGAATCAAAGACAAATATTAGAACAAAAGATGCTCCTAGTGCTCTTATCACTTACGAATTTACAAGCATTTTGAATGCTTTTTGCCAGGAACTGAAAAAAGAGACCAATATATATATTTTCTATTATCTCACAAGATGTAATTTTGTGGGGGTGGTGCTTCAGAGGCAACCACAGATTGATGTTCCTCTCCCTCTCTCTCTCCCTTCCCCTCTCTCTACAAATAAAATAAATAAAAATCTTTTTAAAAAACTGTTGTGAGCAGTAGAAAAAATATTTCAATGGGTGTATTGCATTAAATGGAGAGTACTTTGAAGGGGACTGAAGATATAAGAATAAATACACAATTTTTTACAAATAAATTCCATTTTCTTTGGGTCCACCTCTTTTTAAAATTAAATGGCAGTGGTTACCAAGGATTGGGGCAGGGGGAAGGAGGAGTTAGTCTTTGATGGGTACAGAGTTTCAGTTTGCAAGATAAAAAGTGTTCTGGAGATGGATAGTGATGATAGTTGCATAACAATATAAAGGTACTTAATACCACTGAACTGTACTGAAGTTAAAAATAGTTAAAATGGTAAATTTTTTTATGTGTATTATACCACAGGATAAACATTTTTATTTAAATGGTGAAAAGAATCAACAGACATAAAATTTTTATCTAAATTATTTTCCTAAAGGCATTTTGAATTTAAGTTTTTGAAAATCAAATTAATTCTTATTAAATATCTTGTAACAGTAGAACAATATAAAAAAACTGGTGTCACATTTCACACATTTGGTCAAGACCTACATATACACCAAATTAAGAGTAATTCCCCTCTCTAAAAATAAATAAAATCTTTAAAAGAGATTAATATAAATTGTTTTTAATATTATTATATGTTTATTTATAATGTGTATGTTTTCAAATATTGTTCAATATTTTGCTGATGTTCCTCACCTGCCGCGTTGTGAAAAATCACTTCAATTCACAAGTACCTTCAGAACTGTGTAAGAAGTGCTTATATTCGTGTGTTCCAAGAGAAACACTTTGATGAATTCGATGATGATGTCTTTTCTCTTACCAAGCACTGCAGTCCCTCAAACCCTCCTCCTGACACTCTGAAATGCTCTTCACCTGTGGTGTCTTCTGCAGCACAACCCACAAACCTCCACAGCATGTGGCCATGGTTACCTTTAGTTTGAAGGACACAGGATGTCTAAACATCTCATCAATCATGGGAGTGGAAGTTCAAGGTCAGGGCCAGGCGGTGCCAGTGCTGACTAGCTGATCCTCAGCCAGGCGGTGCCCGTGCATTAAATGTGTTTTTGTGACCTGTGGAGCTCTCTGAAATGCGGGGCGCAGGGCAGGGGCCCCTCATGTCCAGATCTAAGGATGATACTACCCGTGAGAAGCTGATCAGATCAAGCCAATTGAAGATGCAAGGTATCATCTGGAACTTTGGTAAGGGTTAAGTTTGGCAAGCTTTTCTCCAGTTCTACAAACATGAGGAAACAACTGTGCTTTTGTAGGAATTTCCAACAGGACTAAAGGGAAATGTCAACCAGAGAAATAATTGTGCTGGTTTAGCCACACCCCACCCAAAACCCACAGGTAGGTAACATGGAACCCCTTAATGAGGCCTTCCCTGTTTCTTTCCTACCACCAGGTAAGGAGAGAAGAGAGTTCCTCCTTCTGTAGTTCCCAATCCCAGCATGACTGGGGGACACCATTTCCCACCCTCTAAAGGGAATGACCTTCTCTCTTCAATTTGGGGCTAATTTACAAACTATTCAAGTTTTCAACACCTACGCTAAGGGCTTGGCAACTGACCAGGAAGGGGCATGAGTCTTGGACTGAACTTTGTTCTTCCGGTTAGCTGAGTGTCTCCACCCCGCCCACCCCTTTCGGCAGCTGGTGAGTTCCAACTTCATCAGGGTGTGCCCTATAACACCCTCACCCCACCCCCATTGAGGGGATTATAGAACCTTCTCTGCTATTCTTTTGAGCAATAAACTGAAATCACTAACCATTGCAAAACCTGCAGAGGGCTTCTCACCTAGAGAGGTGGCTGCTGGTCTTCCACTCTGTGACTCCATGAATGGGGCTGATTGCAATCATTCATCATTCTCACTGAGACTTTTTAAAACGTGTCTTTAAACATAAGTAGTTGTATGTCACAAAAACCCATCTCAAAAAATTACTCCATTTCATTGTAATAATTACTAAGTATCCATTTAAAATAGGGTTTGTTGCATAAGCTTGCGTATAAGAATATTGAACTCACTTCATAGGTAGTGAGACTTAGGTGTAAGACAAAATAAATGAATCCCAAATCAATTCAGAGTTAGGGTTACCTCCTGTTTCTATCTCTCCTCATTCCCCGACCATCATCCACTTGGCTTCATCCTACAGATCTCTGTGAATTTTTTAGGAGAGAACTTTAGATGCTTTGTTTCAGAAAGGGAGAACTTTGCTACCGTATCCCTAGCTCCCACAATGGTGCCTGGCATATAGTAGGTGCTCAGTCAATAGTGACTGAACAGCTGAATCAATTCTCTTAAAATTTATTAGGGTTGAGCCCTGACCAGCGTGGCTCAGTTGGTTGGGTATCATCCTGCAAAGCGCAAAGTCACGGGTTTGATTCCCAATCAGGCACATGTCTAGGTTGTGATTTTGGTCTCCGGTCAGGGTGTGTATGAGAAGCAACTGGTCAATGTTTCTCTCCCTCTCATTCTCCCTCCCTTCTCCCCTCTCTATAAATTAATAAGTAAATAAAGTCTTTTAAAAAAATTTATCGGGGTTTACAGGAATCACATTCCTGATCAAGAAAAGTTACATCCTGCTCAAGAACAGAAGTTTGTGGGGAGTTTTTTTTTTCTTTACGTTTTTTTAATCAGGTTATAAAAAATAATTTGGAAAATTTGAAAACTTAGAAAAGGCGAGAATTTGGAAGAAACCAAAAAATAAGAGGGGAAGAAATCCTGATGTCTTCCTACTTTGGCCACCACAAACATTTAAAGGTTCTTAGGATTGTAATTAATCAAGTAATCCACATTCATAATTAAAATTGAAAGAGAAGCAAAAAAAAAAAAAGGCAGAAACAGCGGCATTCTCAAAGGAGATTGGCTCAGAACTTGAGCTTTAAGGGAAGCAGTTTGCTGTTAGCGAGGGCTGGCTGGGACACTGCTCTGAGCTGCCTTACAGCTTGGAGCCCAAGGACAAGATCGGGTCCAGCCTCCGCATTTGCAGGGCCCCATATCACGTCTAATTATT
This sequence comes from Pteronotus mesoamericanus, assembly GCF_021234165.1. Lineage (NCBI taxonomy): Eukaryota > Metazoa > Chordata > Mammalia > Chiroptera > Mormoopidae > Pteronotus > Pteronotus mesoamericanus. The sequence goes on from NW_026555072.1 coordinate 9,166,451, forward strand.
TGAACCATATACATCGGAATTTAAAGTCCATGTGATTTAAGTCATGCTGAGATATTATTAATTTGAAATTTTAATTAAATCTTGTCAAATGTTTTTATAAATATATAACTTTTTACATTATTAGTGGTCAATGTCCATCCAGATTCTATGGTAGAGAATTGATATCCTGTCTCTGTATGAGTGTGTATACGTGTGTGTATAGATAATTCATATATGTATAAATTTTAGAGTAATATGACTTGTTACCTGTCTCAGTGTTCCTTAACCACCATGTGATACCTCTGGAACCACAATTTGGAATACAGAGAAGCAAGAATACAGACACCCAGCATCCATGGGAAGTGATACTTGGGTCCATGTACATCTCTTACATTCATGCTATCTGAAAGGAAGGTTTTGACAAGTTAATTTGTCTCTTTTTTCACCTAAACCTTCTGTAGTTCAATCCTGCCTGCCCTCAGAAGCAGTGGCCATCTCCAAGATCAGAGGAGACACAGCCCACAAACCTTCCTGGCATGCATAAATTGTTGCCTTTGGTTTTCAAAACACAGGCTAAGCACTGGACCGAAGTATTACCGTGGGGCCTGAATAGTGTTAGTCATTCGGGTGGCTGTCTCTAGAAGGGCATAGCTCAGGGCTCAGGGCTATGCAGGTACTGACCGCTGGATCCCCAGACGGAGGTACCCACGCAATATCTACCATGTAGGTTCTGCATGTTCTTGTGGCATCTGGCACAAAGATTAGCAGCTTCCTTTGCCCCCTGGGACAGCCCAGCCCATGTTGTAGGCCCAGCCAGGACAGGGCAATAAGAGGCTTTGACAAAGAATGCTTTTAGGCAACGCCTGTGCTTCGCAGGACACTTTTTTAAAAGCCTGTTTCATTTTTTTAAATCCTCACCCAAGGATATGTTTATTGATTCTAGAGAGAGAAGTAGAGGGAGAGAAAGAGACAGACAGACATCGATGTGACAGAGAAACATCAATTTCTTGCCTCTTCCCTATGTGCCCCAACCAGGATCGAACCCACAACCCAGCTATGTGCCCTGACCAGGGATCACATCTGCAACCTTTTAGTGTATTGGACAACGCTCCAACCAATGAGTCACCCGGCCAGGACCAGGCTCACTTTTGAAGCAACTTTGCCAGGGCCATTACCAACGGGCAGAGATTGCCTGATCTGCTGCAATGCTGTTTTAAGCAGGAAGACAGACCCCATTCCAGGCAGGCTTTACAGCATTTTTTGTGGGGAGGGACTAGCTGCTTCCCCCACCACCTCACTGAAGCCAGTCAGAGCTTGGAGTGGAGCCAGGAGACTGCAGCTGTGTTCAAGGTCCCCTGGCCTTGGGATGGAGGGAGTTCCATGAAGGAAGTTGGGCTTGCTGGAAGCCCAATTGACCAGGCTGAGGAAGCAGGCACCACTGCAACCGTGAAGGGCTCCACATCGCCAGCCCCATTCACAAGATTTCTTGGAAAGGACCATGGATGAGCGGGTGAGATAGTCACAGATAATCATCATTCCTCCTTTTCACAGCCTAAATCTCCTCTGATGGAGAACAGAGGAGCATGGCAAACAGTGCCATGAGTGTGAATGGGCAACATCCAAACTATGGGGAATCCTATAGGATTAAATGGCTCAGGTCCTTCAACAGATAAATTGTAAGAAAAAAAAGGACGGAAGGTGGGAAATAGGTTAAAAGTGAGTTAGAAGGTATTTAAATAAAAATTTTTATTTTTATTTATTTTATTATACTTTTTATATTAAGAGATTTTTTGATAAAAAATTTTTATTTTTAAAAAAGATTTTTATTAACTTTTAGAGAGAGGAGAAGGGAGGGAGAAAAACAGGGAGGGAAACATCAATATGAGACAGAAACATTGATCGGTTTTGCTCCGACCAGGAAGCAAACCCACAACCCAGTCATGTGCTCCCACCAGGAATTGAACCAGGCTTTGTGGGATGATGCCCAACCAACTGAGCCACACCAGTCAGAGCTAAATAAAAAATTTTAAAGGACAAGCTAAACTAGAGAATATAGGGATGCACAATTGGGTGACAAAACTATTTCTTGTGATTAGCCTAAAATTTCAGATCATGGTTTCTTCTCAGGGAGGGAGAGAGCTGTGATTTGGATAGGAAACATGAGGGGTTTCTAGGTTGCCTAGCAAAGCTCTATTTCTTGGCCTGAGTGGTGGTTACAAGGATGTTTGGTTTAGAATAATTCATTAAGTCATGCATTTGTTTGGCTGTGTTTGTGTTTTATTTTACAGTGAAAAATATTTTTTCAAAAACATATCCCTTGGACTATCAGCTTGCTATATAATTACAGGGACTTTGTTTTGGTATTCTTAGGACCCAGAAACCCTCATTTCTCTGGTATCTGTTGTGGCTACACCATTCGTGCAGATGTTTTCCACATGCTGATCATAAGTTCTGGCTACTCTAGGGCAGCCATGACTTCAAATAGTCTATTTGCTTGTCATTACAAAGCATCATTTTTCCTTAAATTTCAGGATCTTCACAAATTATATCTAAATGAACTAAAACATTAGCACTTTTGAGAGCTTAGGGCTGAAAAAAAAAAGCCCAAAACACCACCTCACAATTATCCATAAAGTCGTGTTCATGGTAACCCATGTTCTGTTGAGACAAGGCTATGTGTGCAGCGCGTTCTGATCAGAAGCCCTGGGGCAAGAGGCTGGGGAGAATAAGAGAAGAACAGAGGTGAATATTTCCAGACCCTTTTGCCTGAGCAATATCCACCTCTTTGAGGTACAGTGGTTGATATCTAGGAGACCAAAGATGGTATACAGATCTCTACTGAAGTAGGAAGAGCCAAGGGTGGGCCTGCTTGAATGGTTATTGGTGTTAAGGATGGGAAAATAAGGTCATCAGGCAAGTCTCCAGGTTACAAGTAGAGATAAAAACAGGGGCAAAACCAGGGGACGGGACAGAAGAGGGCATGTGTGTAGAAATGATGGCTTTCCTTCCTGGCCATCCATTCTTGGAATGGGGATAAGATGACCTGATTTAGGGGCAGCGCCCACCCCCCTAGTCAGGGAAAAGCAGAGTCGGGAATGCTCCAAATTTGTCTGAGGAAAGAACTTTTCCTGAGAAGGCAGGCTGGTTTCCTCTGGTCCATCCCTTCTGCCCACAGTCCATATTAACTAGAGCCAGGGCCACTACCACAACCCAGGATCTCCTACTCATATTCTCCTGCTTTCCATCTCTAGCAGTAGGGTCTTTGGGGTTGGAGGAATGGTAACCCCCAGCACCAGTGAATACGTCACCTTATGTGGCAAAAGTGACTTGGCAGATGTGATCAAGTTAAGGGTATCACAGTAGGGATATCTATGGATTATCCATCTGGCCCCAATGTGATCACAGCAGTCCTGAGAGGAAGCCAGGAGGGTGAGAATAAGATAAGGTGACATGATGGAAGTCGGGCGGGGGGCGGGGGGAGAGGAAGGCGGGGTGGGGGAGGGGGGAGCACAAAATTGGAAGATACTGTGTTGAAGGCTTTGAAGATGGAAGGAGGCACCATGAGTCAAACAATGCAGGCAGCCTGTAGCTGGAAAAGGCAAGGAAATGCCTTCTAACCTAGAGCCTCCTGAAGAAATACAGCCAACATCCTGATGTCTGGATCTATAACTTTCCAAACTGTAAGCTGATACATTGGTATTTTAAGTCATTAAGTTTGTGGTAAATTTGTTACAGGGGCAGTGGGAAGCTAATGCAGGAGAGAATGGGGCAAGCTCTTTTTCTGAATAACAATTTTAAAAAATTCATTGACTTGAGAAAGAGAGAGAAAGGGAGGGGGAGAGAGAGAGAGATTAACATGGATTTGCTGTTCCAGCCATTGATGCACTCATTGGTTGATTCCTGCTGACTGGAGGTGGAACCTGCAAACCCAGTGCACCAGGACAATACTTCAACCAATCAAGCCACCTAGCCAGGGCCTGGGGCAGGCTCTTGATGAGCCAGACAAGGCAGGCAGTGCTAGAAGATGCTGTTGGATGCCTGGACAGGGATCAGTGACAGTGGAATTCCATGGGGCTGAGGAAGCCTGTGAGCTTGCATGGGCCAAGAAAGTGGACTTCACACTTTCAACAGGGAGAGCTGAAGCAGTTGGATGTAGGGGAGAGAGTCTTGGGCTGTTTCCTCTGATTGTCTCCTTTGGAGCCCAACGTCTATTGGCCCATGTCATATATCATTCTTTCCTCCACATTGTAAGGTATTCTTTTTGCTTCCCCTAAATCTGACAGGGGCTGAGTCTGACTAGGACAAGAAGAAATGATGCTACATACTAACAGGCCATTGACATTATGGTGGGGCACAGAGGCTGTAGGGATGAAAGCTCTAGTGACCAAGGAACGGTATGTTCTGAATAGAGGACGGCAAATTTACAGGTTACCTGCCACCTGGATGATGAGTTAGAGTGGGGCCACGAGTCATTCATTCAGCCTGGCTGTGGGACAGGAACTGGAAAGCTCTGGTGACTTTTGCCTAGTGACAGAAATTCTGGAAGCTTCAGTTGCCTCACCTGTGAAACGGGCTGAACATAGTCCCTATCTCCCCGAGTTGTAACTAGGCTTAAGGCGATAATCCATGTGGCGTATTTAGTGTAGTACCTGGCACACAGAAAGCACTCAGTGAAGGCTATCATTATGTAAAACTGCAGCCTTCAATGGAAGTCACATACAGGGTGGCCTGTGGAGGCAGGAAGCCTCTTTGATAAACAGGACAGATGGAGGTCTGTCAGAGGTAGGTAGAGAGGTGTGTCAGATCATGTTGTGACTCTGGGTTCTGGCAGGTCCATCAGGAAGTCCAACAGATGTCTCCATAACGATGCTCAGTGGTCATGAGTGGATCTCCAAGCTTCTCCTCATCAAGGGCACTTGCGTGTAAGAAGATGATGGTGTACACCCCCAAGGGCAGGCGTTGGGGCCAGGCAGCCACCTCTTTCCTGTTCCTACAACATGGGGCATGTCTCTGCCCTGGAGAAAAGCACCCAGGCAGTTCAGTGCTGGGGCAGGAGGTCCCTTCCTGGGGTCCGGCCAGGGCAGGACACTTGCAACACACAGGTGGAGCAGAGAGAGTTGAGGGCAAGGCCAAGCAGGACTGGACCTGAGAGAGAAAACCCAGGGTCGAGAGCAGGGGTGTAGAGGGGCAAAGTCCAGTGGGAGGCTGAGAAGCACTGGGCCACCCTTCAGCAACCAAAGGCCTAGATACCCCTGGAACATCCCATGGCTTCCATGGTGAGGTGTGCCTGAATCAGTTGGGCTAACTTTGTCAACAGTTCCATAGTGTTTGAAGAGTTTGAGGAAACATTTAAGTACAATTTTTACTTTTAGTGTCAATATGAGTACAAAAGGCATGAGAAGAACAGGTAGTTTTACAAAGGTGACCTTGTACCATTTGTCCTTGGTGAAAAAGTGGCATGTTTTTACAGCGGGAAGTCTGACGTCATAAACACGACCAAAGAACCATCAGTCCCCTACCAGTTCTGCAGCTTCTATTGTGTCTGTGAAGAAAAATTTCATGAAATTACTCTGTTAAAAATGAAGGATAATTTTATAGTCAGACAAACAGTTCTCTTTTGGACAGAATGGATCATCTCATTACCTAACATGGCCATGATTTCAGATTACATTAAACATAAATTCTCTTTTTTAAAAAAAAAATGTTATGTATTGATTTCAGAGAAAGAAAGAAAGGGAGAGAGAGAGAAACATCTATTTGTTGCTCCACTTATTCACATATTCATTGGTGGCTTCTTGTAAGTGACCTGACCAGGGATCAAACCCACAACCTTGGGGTGTCAGGACAGCACACCCAGTCAGGGCAACATGAATTTTCATAGTCAAAATCTACATTTTTCATCAGCACCAAGAAAAAATACAACAGTCATGGGAAAGTTTTGTTCCAAGACCTTGAAACACTTAATCAATAGTATTGGGTGAAACTTTATCTTTTGATATATTTATCTAAATTCAAACATAAAAAGTTGTTCCTATCATTACTAAAATATTCTATGAAAACACTGTAGTTAATGTGAAAGCTCTTGAACTTTACATTCTACTGTGGAAGTTGACTGGTTAAAGAAATGTTTTTATTATTATGAGCCATAAAGGACATGCTGCTAAGACTGCTGGCATGTCTACTCAAAATACAGGGTGGGACAAAAGTGGGCTTACAGTTGTTTGTATGGAAAATAACACAATAATTAATAGATAATAATACAACAGTAATCTCTGTGTTTCATGTACTCAGAAATGTAAATATACTTTTGCCCCACCCTATATAAATACTGGCTTCAGAAAAGCAAAACTTACAAAGTTGTAGCAGAGTTTAGAAGGAAGAGAAACTTCTTAAATTTTTTAGCTCCTGGAGAGGAAATTGCAAGAGACAATTGCTGTATAGACAAATCTTGAGAACATGTGTTGATTATTCTAATTCCAGTAGGGGGGAAAAAGAGCCTTAAATAGGATAACCTGAAAAAAGTATGGAATCTTTTTAAAAGCATAGAATCTTTTCTATATCATAGTGTGGACTCATCCTTCTATTTCTCAATTAAACAGTAGTGAAAAGAACCATTATCTCCACATCAGAAATGGTGGAATTGTACCTAAAGGTGTTCATCATGGAAAAAACAAGAGTATATTCATCTTTTCACTTCTATGAAAGTGAGTTTGTTTTGTTGCTTATCCAGTAATTGACAATTGAAACTGTAAAACCTCTTGTAAGACTTCAAACAAATTACTCATAGAAAAGCCAAGAAGTGCTTGAAGTTTTAAAGAAGAATAAATAATTGTTGAGCAAGCTGAGTTATTCAAACAAGTTTATGTAGACCCACAAGAAAATTGCAGGAGATAATTGTTAGTGACAGTTTAGGCAATTACCCACCAATCGATGTTCCCAATCTGCATGATCTTGTGAAGTCCATAAAGTGAGGGACCAAGTTTTTCTTGTTTAAGAGGAATACCCAATACCTAGAACAGTTCCCCAGATTTTATAAAGCCTTAATAAATATTCGTGAAATAAAAAAAAAGTAAATTAAAAAACCAAGGGAATTATAAACTCCAGGAAAAAAAAAGTGTGGCAGACATTATCATTTGCTGCCTCCTCAGTAGTCATCTCCCCTCCTTCCTTGTTAACAGAACTCCAATTTCACGTAACTATAAATGAGTTTCATCTGCTTCAGGAAGTGTTGAGACTCCTCTCTGTCCCCAAGAGGGAGAATCCTGATTAGCCAATCAGGGTAACTTACTCCCTTTGATGGTGAATCGTTTACAAATAAACAGATGATATAACACCAAACAATGAGTCCTGAGAATAATCTGCTGTGAAGTTTCTAAGAAAGTTCTCATTTTTGTGAAAAGGACAGGAAGACAGGACATTCTCTCTGAAATTCCATCGATGTGTTGTGATCCTTGCAGCTGCTGCAGCCCTCTTGTGACCATGAGGACACAAGCCAGAGAATCAAAGCCAACAATTGTTACAGAGCAGAGAGATGAAAAGAACTTGGATCTTTACTGGTATCGTTTTACCACTGAATCAACAAACCTTGGAATTCCCTAGCTCTGGACTTATTTTTATATGACATGACAAACCACATTATTGTTTAAGCCATTTCAAGTTGAGTCATCTGTCAGTGGCAGAAAAAAATACCCTAACAGGCATATGCTGCTGGCTGGCTACACATTTCTAACCTCCTTTTCTATTATGGAAAGTAGAACTGCCACACACTTGTTTTCCCAGCTTCCCTTGCAGCTGGGATCTCATGTGACTTATTTCTGGTCTAAGAAATATAAAAGGAAGCCCACTTGGAGCTTTGGGAAAGGAATTACCTGTCCCCTTTCCTGATCAAAAAAAAAAAAGAGAGAGAGAGAGAAGAGGATGGAGAGAGAATTTTATTCTTCTCCTTGAATGATGTGGTGTGAAAATGTGACTCTTGAAGCCATGTAAACCATCTTGTGACTTTTAGGAGCAAAACTGAATATGAAAACAGGATACAGGATAGCAGAATACAAGAAGGGAAAAGACTGGGTTCTGATGACATTGCCAAGCCTCTGAATCTATCCTTGGCTTGCCTATTTCACACTCACTAAGAAGGCAAGAAAGGACAGACTTCCAGTCAAGATGAGTAGATAAGGCTCATCTCTTTGCTCAATCACATCAAAATTACAACTAAAACAGAATAACCATTACTCAGAACCATCAGAAATCGAGCTGAGTGGAAGTCTGGCAATTATGGAACTAAAGAAACCACATCCATCCAGACTGGTAGGGGGGCATAGACTGGGAACAGACTGGTCCTTCACCCACATGTGGTGGATAAAAATTCAGGAGGGATATCTCAGGAACAATGAGTCCAAGCCCCACACCAGGGCTCCCAGCCCAGGGTTCCAGTGCCAGTGTGGGGAAGATAAGCCCCCACAACTTCTAGCTGCAAAAACCAGTGGGGATTGAGTTGGTGGAAGAAAATGCTGAAGTCCCATGCAGTTCCTCTTAAATAAACCACACACAGTCTTACCTACTCAGACTCACTCCCTCTGAGCTCCAGAACCAGGGTAGCAGCTTGAAAGGCACCAGTGGCATACCGAAGTGGGAGGAACCGAAGTGTCTGGCATCAAGGCTAGCAGATGCCATCGTCCCATTTCTAAACTCTTGCCTCACAGAGCTGGCAAACTGGTGCCATATCTGAGACTCCATCAACCTGGCTAACACTGTTTGTCCCACCTTGGAGACCCCCCCAAGGCCCAACCCAATTTACAGGCCCACCCAAGCTGCTTTTCACACGAATGACTTGTCTTGGCTCATGCTTCACAGCTTCCTAAATCCTTTCAAACAAGCAACAGCTGGTCTCAGTGAGTCCCAGGCCTGGGACTAGCAGTAGCCAGCCTAGATTCACAGCTTGGTGCCACCTGGGAATCTCCAAGCCCAGCACAAGTAGCAGCCATCTCAGATTGCTTTATAGCTCAGGCAGGATGGCCCCGGGCCAAACGCAGGTAGGGGCTCAACTTGGCCTTCACCGCCCAGGAAACTCCAGGGCCAGTGTACCCAGTGGACAGCTACAGACCACGTCGGAGCACCACCACCCTGTCCCTACACAGCTGATCCTCCATGGATGGTGGAAGTTGGGGTTAAGTGGTCACAGCCAGTCCTTGCAGCTGACTGGCCTGGGTAAATCCTTCCCATTGACCTGCTAACAGTAACCAAGGCTCAACTACACAAGGAAGGTGTACTCAGCCCACATGAAGGGCACTCCTCAAGTACCCAGCTTGGGTGATAGGGGAGGCTGGGCCTCCCTACATTGGACCCTACAGGACACCTACTACATTAGGCCACACACCAAGATACGGAGTCAAAGCAGTTCTACTTAATACATAGAAACAAACACAGGGAGGCTGCCAAAACAAGAAGACAAATAAACATGGCCCAAATGAAAGAACAGATCAGAACTCCAGAAAAAGAACTAAACGAAATGGAGATAAACAATCTATCAGATGCAGAATTCAAAACACTGTTTGTAAGGATGCTCAAGGAACTTAGTGAGGACCTCAACAGCATAAAAAAGATCCAGTCAGAAATGAAGGATAGACTAATTAAAATAAAGAACAATTTACAGGGAAACAACAGCAGAGTGGATGAAGCTGAGAACCAAATCAATGATTGGGAACATGAGGACGAAAAAAAACAACCAATCAGAACAACAAGAAGAAAAAAGTGTCCAAAAAAAGGAGGATAGTAAAGCAACCTCTGAGACAACTCCAAGAGGTCCGACATTCATGTCATAGGGGCGCCGGAAGAAGAGAAAGAGCAAGACATGGGAACTCTATCTGAAAAAATAATGAAAGAAAACTTCCCTAATTTGGTGAAGGAAAGAGACATGCAAGTCCAGGAAGCACAGAGTCCCAAACAAGATGGATACAAAGAGGCCCACTCCAAGACACATCATAATTAAAATGCCAAAGGTTAAAGATAAAGAAAAAACCTTAAAATCAGCAAGAGAAAAGGAGTTAGTTCCTTCCAGGGGAGTTCCCATAAGACTGTCTGTCAGCTGATTTCTCAAAAGAAACTTTGCAGGCTAGAAGGGACTGGCAAGAAGTATTCAAAGTCATGAAAAGCAGGGACCTACAGCCAAGATTGCTCTACCCAGCAAAGCTATCATTTAGAATCGAAGTGCAAATAAAGAGCTTCTCAGACAAGGTGAAACTAAAGGAGTTCATCATCACCAAACCATCATTATGTGAAATGTTAAAGGGACTTATTTAAGAAAAAGAAGATCAAAACTATAAACATTAAAAAGGCAATAAATTCACAACTATCAACAACTGAATCTAAAAAACAAACTAAGCAAACAAGCAGAACAGAAACAGAGTCATGGATATGACGATCATTTGGAGAGTTATCAGTTGGGAGGGAGAAGATAGAGAAGGGAAAGAGGTGCAGGGATTAAGAAGTACCAATAGGTAGTTACAGAATAGTCATGGGGATGTTAAGAACAGTATAGGAAATGGAGTTGTCAAGGAACTTATACACGTGACCCATGCACATGAACAATGGTGAGAGGATTGCCTGATGGAATGGGGGGGTGCTGGGTGGAGGGGGCAACGGGGGAAAAATTGGAACAACTGTAATAGCATAATCAATAAAATATATTTAGGAAGGAATGGAGGGAAGGAGAAAGGTAGGATTATATATCAGGAGAAAGAGAGAAAAGGACTGAAAGTATCTGCTAGGGAAGGTGGGGGCAGTGTGATTGCCCTGATTCGGGAGGAGCTTTTCAGTTTCACTTTGACTCTTTTTCAAAATAAACACATATTCTCTGATAAAATCTTAAATTAGTTTCAAACCAAATAAAATTAAAAATGTTACAGATTTGGAGACAAATTTCACTAATTAAACCATGCCAAAGAGAAACAAACTAACCCCTGAAAAAAGAGTGATTAAATAAGCAATTACTCATTAATGTGTGCTAATATCATTTAATAATTATAAAAATAGGTGGAAGTTACAAAGACAAGGCTGTTTGAGGTAGACGGTGAAGTGTATTTGTAACCAGCATAGGAAATGTGGAGACAGAGTTGAAGGCATCAATTTATGAGTTTTCGGTTACTAGTTTTGTGAATATCACACGCTCAGTCGTATACTTGAATCTCCTTCTTTAGATTTCTGTTATAGAGAAGCTCAACATCCCAGTCAGGGAGCCAAGAGTGATCAACAATCATAAAGCATAAACAAGAATCAAGAGGAGCTGAGTGGGCACTGGTATGGTCAGGCCCTGGCCCTGCAGGCAATGTGGGTTTGACCTGGGCTGTAAAGAATGAACGGTGTTTCAGGAGGCAACAAGGAGGGTGGGGTTCCAGGTAAAATAAATAAGACAAGCAAAGTCATTAATGTAGGAAAGCTTCTTAACATATAAAGAGCTATTCTAATAAAAAAAGAAAAAGACTGGGTCAAGATGGCAGAGTGGGTAAATGCTGTGTTCACCTCCTCCCATGATCAAGTCAAAATTACAACTAAGTTATGGAACAGTCAACGTGTTCCATTCGAACACTAGCTGGAAAGAAGTTTTATAACAAAGAATATAAAGAAGCCACATCAAGGCTGCTTGCAATTTACCATCATCCTTTTGCATTTAAAAAAGAAAGAGAAAGACCAAGAACCCAGTAGAAAAAAGGACAAAGGATATAAGCAGGTATCATTCACATACACACACGCACACAACCCACAGAAATGCAGATGGATCTTAAATATATAGAGGTCTGTCCAGAAAAAGTCCAGCCATTGTTAATATCACGAGAACGATTTGCGCAACATCGATGTAACCTGGCAGCCAAAGAGAGTGGACTGGAATGCGCATGTGTGAACAATGATGACTTCACTGTACTAGTCAGTAGGGGCAGTAAACAACATTGAATGGGCACATGTACTGTGTGGCTGCTGCATTCAACATGACTGAGGGACTAGAGCAACAAATCTGCATCAAATTTTGCATTAAGCTTGAACATTCCTCCATGGAAACTATTTGGGTGAGTCAGAAGGCCACAGCAATGGGCAACTGGTGATTGCATCTTCATCACGGCAATGCACCTGCTCATGCATCATGTCTCGTGCAGAGTTTTTCGGTGAAACATCAAATCACCCAGATGACTCAGCACCCCCTACAGCCCAGATTTGGTGCCCGCAACTTCTGGCTTTTCCCAAAACTAAAATCACATTTGAATCTCAGACCATTGGTGAGATTCAGGAAAATACAGTGGGGCAGCTGACAGTGATTGGGACAACTGTGTGAGGTCCCAAGGTCCCTACTTTGAAGGGGACTGAGGTGGCATTGTCCTATGTACAATGTTTCTTGCATCTCGTATCTTCAATAAATGTCTCTATTCTTCATATTACATGGCTGGGTACCTTCTGGAGAGATCTTACACGAAAATATTTGCTGCAGAGTAAGAGATATATCCAATGAATTCCATTTTTAGTTTTTGAATTAAAAAGATGAAAAAGTTGAGCTCTGGCTAGTTGCTCAGTTGGTTAAAGCATCGTCCTGATACACCAAGGTTGTGGGTTTGATTCCTGGTCAGGGCACATACAACAGCCAACCAATGAATACATAAATAAGTGGAACAAATCAATGTCTCTGTCTCTGTCTCTGTCTCTGTCTCTGTCTGTCTGTCTCTCTCTCTCTCTCTCTCTCCTCCCCTCTCTCTTTCTCTCCCTCTCACTTTATCTTTCTCTCCCCCGCCCATCTCTCTACTAATCTAGGTATTGCTGCCCTGGTGGGTAGCTCAGTTGGTTAGAGCATCATCCCAAAATGCTGAGGTTGCAGATTCAATCTGCTGTCAGGATACATATAAGAACCAACCAATGAATGCATAAATAAAAGGAAAAACAAATCACATGTTTCTCTCTCTCTCTCTCTCTCTCTCTCTCTCTCAAATCAATAATTCTTTTTAAAAATCTAGGTGTTGCTGTGAAGGGTTTTTTCAGATGTGATTTAAGTTCCCAAATCAGTTGATCTTAAGATGATCTGGATGGTCCTGACCTAATCTAATCACACAAGCCCTTGAAATCTAGATCTAGTGACCACAGACAGGGGACTCAAATGCAAAGCACAAGAAATATTTGATTCAATGTTATTCACTTGAAGATAGAGAGGGCCGAGTGGCAAGGAATGTGAGCAGTCTCTAAGAGCTGAGAGCAGCTTCCAGCAAACAGCCATCTAGGAGAAACAGACCTCAGGCTTACAACCATGGGGAACTGAATTCCACCAACAACAGAAACAAGCTTGAAAGCAGATATTTCACCAGAGCCTCCAGATAAGATAAGAACTCAGCCCGGCTGACACCTTAATTTTAACCTTGTGTTGCCCTGAGTAGAGAACCCAACCATGCTGTGCCAGACTTCTGACCTACAGAACTGTGAGCTAATTATTGGGTGTTGCTGTAAGCCACTGAGTTTGTGGTAATCTGCTACGCAGTCATAGAAAACTAATATGCTGTGTTTAAAAGGGTGTGGAGAAACTTGTGCATTTATTTATTGCTAGTTGGCATGTAAATAGATATAACCTCTATGGAAGGCAAATTGGCAATACCTATGAAAATTAAAGTTGCTTGTCCGTTTGACCCAGCAACTCCACCTTTTTAAGGATCCATTTTACAGGTATACTCAGTTGTGTGCAAGATGATCTCTAAACAACAAGATACATTGCAGCATTGTTTATAACAGCAGAAGACTATCTGCAACCTACATATCTATCAACAGTAGGCTAGTCAAATACATAATGGTATGGCCCCCAGAATGAGGCCACTTCAGATATACTGATACAGAAAGAGCTCCAGGATCTTTTTATTTTTTGGTAAAAATGTTAGGTTTAGTTTGTGTATAGAATGCTACTATTTATATGGTGATATATATATAAAATCAGATATGTTGGTAAATGCACAAAATATTTCTGGAAGATACACAAGAGCCCTGGCAGATGTGGCTCAGTGGATTGAGTACCAGCTTGCGAACTGAAAGGTGCCCAGTTCAATTCCCAGTCAGGGCACAGGCCTGGGTTGTGAGCCAGGCGCACAGTTGGAGGCACACAAGAGGCAACCAATCAATGTATCTTTCACACATCCATGTTTCTCTCCCGCTCTCTCTCCCTCCCTTCCCTCCTCTCTAAAAGAATAAATAAATGAAATCTTTAAAAATATTTTTTTAAAAAGAAGATACACAAGAAACTGGTCCCCAAGTTTGCCTTTGGGGAAAAGACCGGATGACTGGAAGGGAAAGAAAGAAGGAAGACTGTTCTCTTTCAAGAACAAAGAAGGTATATGTATTACTTGTTCCAAAAAATGAATACAAACAAAAGAACAGTACTTGGGTACTTGAAGAGAATAAAACTACATTTCTTTAAATGAAGGAAAGAGAAGGAAAGAAAGGAGGGAGAGAGGAGGAGGCAGGAAGGGAAGAAAGTAGAAAAGGGCAAGGCTGGACTTCTGCCACTTCCCCTCTGTCCAGCTTCTGCTTTGTGTCAGCGCTATGGCTCACTTTCAGACAAAGGCCCACTTGCAAGGGGGCTCACAGACTTCCCTGTGAGAAGGACATACTGCCCATTCCTTGTGCTGACTGTACCCACCCGGCTCCAAATAGGTGCCACCCAAATATTTACTGCGGGAATAATTGATCAGTGGATTGCTGCTTTATCCACGTTCATTCCCTCACAACATTAGGGCGGAAATGTGGTTTTGTTCTTATGTTTGGGAAAGCTTTCTAAACTTTGGTTTAAAAGTTGTCGTTTCAAGGCCCTGGTTGGGTAGCTCTGTTGGTTAGAGCGTCGTCCTGATACATCACGGTTGCAGATCCAATCCCTTGTCGGAGCACGTACGGGAAACAGCCAATGAACGCAGAAATAAGTGGAACAACAAATCATTGTTTCTCTCTCTCTCCCCCTCTCCCTGCAAGATTAATGGAGGAAAAAAAGGAGAAAACTTTATATGCATTTGGTATCATGGGCTTTTAGTACAAGTGACACCATTTTGGGCCTGCGGTTTTCTCTTTAACATCTGAGACAAGGATGTTGGGTGCAGGTGGATTATTTGAGAGGGGACCCCAGGAATCACAAGTAAAAGACTGGGGAAAGTGAGCCAAGCAGAGGGAAGCCAATAAAGGATGAGTTTATGAGCTGATTACCACTGTGGGCAACTGGGTTTAATCTCACTGGAGATCACCTGAAAGGATGAGAAAACAGCTTGAAAATTGGCCCACAGGAGGAAATGGGACATTTATCCACCAACTCCATCCCCTGTTGGTAACCACCTCCCCAACCTCAATACCGGTTGTGCCCCTCCCCCTGCCAGGTGCTTAGACTGAGAGAGGCAGGCCTTGAGGTAGCCTGGCTACCACAGCAGCAGGGGAGCTCAGCGGGGCTCAGGGGACACCGGTGGGCCACCAACAGTATCTGCAGCATTTAGCATAACACTTTGACACAGAATGGTAAATTTGTGTCTATTCTTTCCCTTTCTGCCCTGTAGTTTTCATCTCTGCATCCCAACTTCAAGCAATATATTCACACACGTTTTATGCTCAAAAACTGCTTACTAAATGGATGAATGGATAAATGAATAAATGAATGAACAAGCTTGGAGTTCACGTTACTGGGTACTGGGGGAGAAGACTGATTTTTGCCATTCCAGAAGCTAATTACAGCGGCTTTGGATGCCAGAATGATTTGTCTACTCTGACAATTTGAGGGAACAACTTTCACACACAAAAACTGGCAGGAAACACAAGAGTTTCAAGTTATAAAAAAATGTCAAAACAACTTGGTAAATGACACTGTTCCATATCTACATTGTATCACAGAGATGAATATATCACATGAAAAACATTTGTCATTTCTGTAGTTCTCATGCCATCCGTGAGCCTCAGGACGAGAGGTTCCCACTATTCCTTCCTTTACCAGGGGCTTGAAAATCCATCCCCAAATGTCCTCTTGAGTCCAAATAGAGGGGTTATTTCTTTTTAGTTTTTTTTTCAGTCTAAGCGTTATTGAAAGTAACAACCAAGCAAAAAACTAAAATTACCCCAAACAGGAAGAACAAGAAGCAACAAGTCGTGTGGAAATCGAGGGTTGTGTTTACAGCCACTGCCACCCTGCCATCCTCACCTAATTGCCTGGCACACCCTCCTGGCCCAGTTCAGGGATCTGGACCAGGCAGGCCTGGCCATGCAAGTGGCCTGCCCACCGCCCTTGGGCACTCCCACAGCCTCTGCCACGCTGACACCAGGATTGGGCCACCCTGCCCAGGTTACCAGGAAAGTGGAAGGGAACTGAGGTGCCCCCATGCCTTCTGTCCAGGAGCCAGGATCTGGGCTCTCCGCTGACAGGGAGTGCTCCCCTGGGCTATTGAAGGCCTTGACTTACCTGTCCCACCTACGACAGATGTGGCCTCAGCAGGGACTCAACAAATAAGGGCCTGGGTGGCCTCCAGAATTGAGACCTGCTTTCCTGTCAGCTTGAGATCCAACAGAAGTGTTCCAGTTCCCTCAGAAAAGGGCACATTCAAGGCCCAGAGAATTCAGCTTCCCCAGCCTGAAAGGCAAGGAGAGCACAGTGCTCAGAGGCAAAGAACACAGCTCTTTGTCCTGGGATTAGCCTAACTCGGCCTCCAAGTGCAATGGGCGTACACCAAACGCTTATGGAACTGAACATCAGTATTGAAGCTCTGGCCTCTCCCCACCCCCGCCACCCACTTTTCTGAGAAGCACTTTTCCTGTTACACTTCCGGTCTCTTCTCTGATTCTGTCCTAAGTCTATTCTTTGGCTGGTGGTGCTCCCAGGCTTCTGACCTAGTCTTCCTTAATTCAAAGGTCTCCCCTCCCTGTTCATCAATGAACTCATCAAGCTTGGCTTAAAGGATCATTTTTAAGCAGTAGTTCACCTGTGTACCACTCTCAATACATTTTCCAGGGCTGAACTTTCTAGGGGCTCAATAGATGTTTACTCTTAAATTTCTACCTGTAGCCTGACTCACTCTTCTTGGCTTAAATCCAGCCAGAACAGAACTTTCTGTCCAGGCCATGAATCACTGGAGGACTGTCTTGGATGGTTACACTCCTGTCCGCTCTATGGCAACATGCTGTAACCCTAAGACATGCTCATGTGATCCCTAAGTGTGGGGGGGAGGGGAGGCAGTGTGGCACACACTCCTCTCAGAGTCCCAAATGTGAATTGAACCAAAAGGCCTCCTGCTTGTGGCTTCCCTTTCAACTTTTCCAACTTTCCACCCTTTCTCTGGCCATAGGTCCAGAAAAGTAATCTTAGGACCCACTTTTATGCCTCTTCTTGCCCTGCCTCCATGTTTCTGCCTACAGTTCCTTGGGAGTGGAGGGACAGACATTGGGCTTTTCACTTCCTCTAGGTCAAAGCAACAAGAGCTGCAGCCTGACCAATGTTGATGAAAGAAGTATCCTCTCTCCATCATGGAAGAACTATTGTGACTTGAATTCTCCAGGATTAATTATTATTATTATTATTATTATTATTGCGGTATAATTGACATATAACATTATATTAGTTTCAGGTATACAACATCATGATTCAATATTTGTATATATTGTGAAATGATCACCATAATAAATCTAGTTAACATCCATAACTATACATAGTTACAATTTTTTTTCTCCTAATGAGAAATTTTAAGAGTTACTCTCTTAGCAACTCTCAAATATGCGATACAGTATTATTAACTACAGTCACCATGCTGCACATTACATCGAAGGATTTATTTACTTTGTAACTGAAAGTTTGTATGTTCTAACACCCTTCGCCCATTTCTCTTACCCTCCTCCACCCTCTGACTCTAGCAACCACCAATTCAGTTCTCTGTATTTATGAACTTAGTTTTATGGCAGGGTTTTTATTTCTTCCCCTCCCACCCTCTTTTTTAGATTCCACATGTAATGAGATCATATGGTATTTGTCTTTCTACATCTGTCTTTTTTCACTTAACAGAATGCTCTCTGGGTCCATCCATGTTGTTGCGCAAATGGCAAAATTTCATTCTTCTTTATGGCTGAATAATATTCCATCGTGTATCTCTGTGTGTATGTATTTCAACTTTTTTTATCCATTCTCCCTTTAGCAGATACCTAGGTTCCATATCTTGGGTATTGTGAATAATGCTGCAACAAACATAGGTCTGCATATATTTTGGGGGGGGTACCAAATTACTTTATTTGAAGGAATGGTACAAATGAGAGACATACATGGATGATTTGGTGCAAATTATAGAAAAGGTGGTCACTTTGACAAGCGCGTACTGCTCTGGTGACCTGGAAAGTGCCCCGTGGCTGTGGGAAGGGACCATGAGGCTGAGCTCTCTGTACTGTCTCCCAGAGCATGCTTGTCAAAGGGATCCACTGCCATGTCAGACTCAGGGGCCCCCCGCCTGCGCAAGCTGGTTACGTGGGCACCCAATTCTTTGATGGATTTCATCTGCTCACCCAGGTACTTAGTCTCAATGAAGTCATACAAATGAGGGTCATTTTTTTCAATGGCCAGTTTGGGAGAGTCCAGCAGTGACTTCACATTTTTTTCCCAAGTGCAATGCACACTCCATTGCATTCAGCCCATTCTCCCAGCCATCACGGTCTGGTGTCTTGATAGCCCGAAGGAAGATTTGGCCACCTCATTGGTTCTGCAACTTCATCAGTTTCTCAACGTGTTCCCTCTCCTCATGAGATTGGTGAAGAAAATATTTGGCCAAGTTCTTCAAAGCCACATCTCCACTGTCAAAGCAGTAAGACATGGACAGGTTGACATAGGAAGCATAGAGCTCCAGGTTGATCTGGTGGTTGATGGCGGCCTCAGAGTCCTGGTGGTAGTTCCGGCGCACCTGCGAGGTGGACACGGTCGTCATGATGAGCAGGTGAGGCTAGATGGCTTTGCGGGGCCGGAGCAGTGGACGGGGGGCGGTCAGGGGGGAGGTTGGGGTAGTTCCAGGGCACTGTGAGGAGGTGGCAGGATGGATCTGGGTGGCTGGCTGGGATGGGGGTCACACATGGGGTTCTGTTCAAGCACTGTTGAAGCAGGAAACTACAGCGACTTTTGGCGAAGACTTTGCATATATCTTTTTAAAGCGGTATTTTTGTTTTCTTCAGATAAATGACCAGAAGTGGAATTGCTGAATAAAAGATAATTTTATTTTAAAAACTTTAGGAACCTTCATCCTGTTTTCCACAGTGGCTGCATCAATCTACCATCTCACCACCAGTGCACAATGGTTTCCTTTTTTCGTCATCCTTGCCAACACTTGTTATTTCTTGTGTTATTGATAATAGCCACTCTAACAGGTGTGAAGTGATAGTTACCTCATTATGGTTTTCATTTACATTTCCCTAAAGGTTAGTGATGTTAAGCATTTTTTTTTCATGAACCTGTTGCCATCTGTATGTCTTTGGGAAAATGTGTATTCAGATCCTTTGCCTATTTTTAAATCAAATTCTTTGTTTTTGTTTTTTGCTACTTTAATTGTATGAGTTCCTTGAACCTTTTGGATATTAGGCCCTTATCAGATATATGATTTGTGTGGACAAAGAAAGGGTCACCCTCTAAACCTGACAAGCTCAGGGGAAGCCTGCATGGTGGCCCTATAAACTCAGACACCGAAAGTAACCACATAGCATGGTCTGAAATTAAAACTTCCCAACTAGTTCAAGGTGGTCATGTCCTAGGGTGGTATTTTTCCCTAAATAAGGTCAATCTTCACCTTAACCCAATCTATCTGTTGTCTTTTGGCATCTAAGATAATATACTTGATACCATACCTTTGAAACATCAGAGAAATTTCTTTTCCCAGACCCCTCAAACCCAACCGCTAGGGCAGAGGCCACAGATCCCCTCGTTGTTATCATGTTAATTATTGCCTCTTAACTATCCTGTACCCGCCTGTGTAAAGGAAGTCTGTGTCTATCATTTTACTTTTGATCCAACCCCAGAGGTTTCCTCCCTTTGCTTTCTACCACCTTCCTAATCTATCACCATAGATTTTATGTAACCCCCTTTGGTCTTCCTCTCTGATTCTGATGTATAAAATAATGGGAAAACTGCCATTTTCCAGAGTACTTTGTCAATCCCTTGGGATTTTGCTCCCCAGCTACTGTTGTCAGTTTGACTCAAATAAACGAAAAATTCTTACAGGTTTGGATGTTTCTTGTGTTGAGATTTGAAGATATCTTCTCCCATTCAGGAGGTTGCCTTTTCATTTTGTCGGTGGTTTCCTTTGCTGTGCAGAAACTTTTTAGTTTGATGGAGTCCCTCTTGTTTATTTTGACTCAGGATTGCCTTCTAATTCACTCCAGAAATCTGGAAAAACCTTCCCTACTCCCAAGCAAATGGCACCTCACGCTGCTCAGAGAGAAGGCAGCCTGTAGAAAGGTAAGAGAAAACCTCTCTTGCATTCTTCAGTTCTTCGATGCTCCCTTTGTTTCACACAAATATTCTCAGTTGCTCATCATGACAACCTGTGGGGTAGTTACTATTATTTGAATTTTAACTGTTGGGAAGATTAAAACACAGAGAGGTAATGAAACAAACAAACAAACCACCCAGAGCGATAGAGTTGGGATTTAAACCAGGTCCTGGTCTTACCCCAGAAGCAGCCATGTTTCCTCCTTTCGTGCCCTCGATCATAATAGGCTTCTCTCTGATTCTTCTCTTTCCTTCATTTTCCATTAGCTAGTCTCATGCCAATTTCCGTTTGGAACTCTGACTTTGGTCGTTCCTCTCTTGTCCCTCAAGTCACTAATCCAGACCCTCGCAATTAGTACAGAGCAGAAAGAGTTCATCCACCCAGCACTTGCAGAGTGCTACCAGAGCCAACCACTAAACACTGAGAATTGCAATAAAGACAGATTGGCTCATGGGAAGCTAAGGCTCAAAAGCCCAATCTCCGTGGTCCAGGGTATAGGGGAGTGCAGAAGCGCTGGTGGTAGGTTTTAATTGGGGGACTTCAGAGCTTGGCCATTTATGGTAAAGGGTGTCATCACAGGATCTCTCTGGACAACAAATCTTCTGCTTCTGAAAGGGTTCTGGTGTTCAAGTTCCTGTTATGTCCTGGGGCTTTGGTGGGTGGGTAGGCGGGCAAGGCTTTGGTCTGGGTGCAGCTGGAGGTCGAAGTTCTCTCCTACGTGCAAGCGTCTGCTGCATGACTGGTGCTTTTGGTCTGCTGTCTCTGAAAAGCAACTCAGTATCTCATTAAGCAGTATAGGACCATTTTGAGCTGGTTCTGCAATTACACCATTTCAGTTCTCAGAGTTCCTGCCTGAGCTGCTCTGTCAGCCTTTTCCTGCCAGTCCTTGCTTACATTTTTACATAAATGTCCATCTATTTTTCCTAAAACTCTGCTGATTACTCTAATTGTCTTTGACTCCACATCCCTTGCCACAATGTATCCTGGTGTTTAGGGAGGACCCCAGCCCACTCCTCCAAACCTGTCTTCCCCAGCTTCCCCAGTTCCACCTTCCAAGTCACTATGAGCACTGCCCCAACCACCCTCAGCACCTGCCATGCTCATTCCCACCTCTGAGCCTTGGCCAGGCCCTTTCTCCTGCCAGGAATGTGTCCCTCCTGTCTGCATAATCCCGCCCATCCCCCAGGACTCAGCTCAGTTTCCCTGCCCCAGGCCACCTTGACTCATGCTCTCTCCCAAACATCTCATGTACTCTCCTCTAGGACCACACTGTTTGACCCAGAATTGTTCCCTAAGAGACTCCTGTGTTTCCCTAGGGTGACTGAGCTCCTCAGGGACAAAACTGATGTCATAAGCTTCCTTGCAAACAACTCCCCTCTAACCTTTAGGTACTTACTAAAAAGGCAGGTCCCCAGATCCCCTCACAGATTTGCTAAACCAAAATCTCTGAGGGAGGGCCTGGGCATATGTATTTGTAATAACAGCTGAACTGAGATATGATTCATATGCCATAAAATTCACCCTTTAAAAATGTACAAGTCCATGGTTTTTAGTATACTCATAGTTTTTCAACCATTACCACTAGCTAACTTTAGAACATTTTCATGACCCCAAAAGGAAATTCCATACCAATTAACAGTCACTGTCATTCCCCTCCTCCTCCAGCCCCTTGCAGAAATTAATCCACTTTCTGTCTCTATGGATTTGCCTATTCTGGATATTTCATATACGTGGAATCATATAACATGCGGTCCTGTGTGTCTGGCTTCTTCACTCAGCAGAATGTTTTCAAGGTGCATCCATGTCGTAGCATGTGTCAGTGCTTCATTTCTTTTAATTGCTGGATAATATTCCATTGTACATTGTAGAGATAAATCACATTTTGTTTGTCCATTCATGAATTGGTGAACATTTGGGCTGTTTCCATTTTTTGGCTGTTGTGAATAATGCTTCTGTGAACATTCACGAGCAAGATTTTATGTGGACGTATGTTCTCCCTTCTCTTGGGTAGATATTGTCTACATAAGAAATGTCCAACCCTACAAAGAATTTCTATGAGTTTACTTAAGCCACATTGATGACAGTTGCCGAGAAGCAACATCCCAATGGATTAAGAAAATGCTCCAGAGAATGGCAGTTTTATCATTTACTTGATTTGTTACAAGGAAAAGAGGAGGTGTAAGGAGAGTTACATGAAATTTATTGGTGGTAGATTACAAAGGTGGGAGAAAAAAAAAGTGGAGAAATCTCTGAGATTGGATAGAGTAAAATGAAGAGATAAATAATTCTTTTACTTTGGTGGGTATAGAATAGTTAACGATAAACATTTACAGCACATAGAGATGGTATTTGGGCAACAAGATAACAATGACGGGTTCTATGGTCTCATCCTCTGGTGGAAGATTGTGCCCTGAAGGGTCTGGAAAAAGGACATTACTCTGACATTCCAAAGGTATGTTTTCATAGACTCAAAAAGACAATAGACAGGCTCATTTGAGGTTAAGATTGACCTTTGTCAAGGAAGATACCAGCCTAGCACGTCACTATCCACCATGACGGCTTTTAGTTAGGAAAGACTATCCTGTGTGATTATTAGCGTCAGAGACATTAGGTCTCTGAGTTTGTAAGGCCTGCCCTGAGCTTGTCAGGTTTAGTATGCGTTAGGGTGGTCGGTGACATGGGCTGTGAAAGAATTCACAAAGAGAAGAAAGTGTAGAGAACAAAGTTTTTATTCACTCTCCAAGAGAGGAGAGGGGCGTGGTGTGGAGAGATGCACCAGTATTGAGGGGTGGGGGCTTTGAGCTTTTATTGGATTATAATTGGATTAAAAGGGGGGGGTTGATGTGGTGTGGCCCCTGGGCTGTAGGGGTGTTGTAATGCGAGACTGCAATTTCTTCTACTGTTATCTTCTGCCTGTGGCTGTAGGGAGCGGTTATTTCTTGCTTTCCAGTAATTTCCAGTCCTGGGGATATAAGCTCAGAGGAACAAAACTGCAGTCATGTTTAATAAGGTCATAGGCCTGCGAGGCAAATGGAGCCACAATAGCAAAAGGGGCTGGCTTTATCCTTTCAGTATGTGGCCCCTTTTTCGTCCACAATACCCAAGAGTAGATTTGCTAAATCATATGGTAACTCTAGGTTTAACAGGGATTTTTAAACATTTTATTTATTGTTTATTTCAGAGAGAGGGGAAGGGAGGGAGAGAGGGAGAGAAACACCAATCGGCTGCTTCTTATACACACCCTGACCGGGGACTGAACCTGGAACCCAGGCATGTGCCCAGGAATGAAACCGGTGACATTTTGCTTTGCAGAACAATGCCCAACCAACTGAGCCACAGTGATCTGGGCTCTGTTTAATGTTTTGAGGAACAGCCAAACTGTTATCCACGCAGCTACACCATTTAACAGTCTCACCAGCAATGTATGAGGGATCCAGTTTCTTCACATCCTTGACACATGTGTCTGCAACATGCTCTAGAGATGTGGCAAACTTTGAGCATTCCTGCCCTGAGTTCTGGAAGCCCTACTTGTTCACCATCTTGAGAATTGCCTGGGACTACTCAGAAGTGTTGGATGGCTCTGGATTGGATCACCTTCCACAGAGACCCCCAGCTTGGGGATGGTGGAAATGGCATGCCAACGCGTGTGAGCAACGCCAAGGAGTTCATCACAGCAGCCTGGGTGTGGAAATGAAAGGCCCCAGAAACTGACCTGTGACTTTTGTTGTCTGGTTCCTTGTCTCTCTGGAAAGACCTTTCAGGCTGAGGTATGGCTATAGTTGCACTCACAGCAAACTCACAGAGTTTTTTTTTCTCCCTAAATAACTTCCTGTCCAGAAGTGATTACAGTCCTGTTCCCCACCACCACCACACACATACTTTTACAACATGGTGAGGACGTGCTGAAATCAGAGGGTTAGAATTCATATCAAAGACAAACGTCTAGGATTTTGTTGTAAATCCAGGCCAGAAGCTGTGCATGTGGGCAGAAGCAGACAACTGTTACTCAGAAGCTCAGTTCTGGAGAACAAGAAGGGGGTTTTTTTGTTTGCTTTTTTCTTTTGAACCAAGCAAAACTTTAGTCTCTTGAGGCAGTGTATTTTCTTGCCTTGCCCTGCACAGGCTCCCTGTTGGGTAGGTCAGCATTGAGACCTGGTTTTTCTTTGTCACTGGGCTTGTCATAGTGTCCCAGAGAGGACTGAGCTAGGGTCATCGTATGTTAGTCAAAAAGCAAAAAAGAGAGAGTGACTGCTGTGCACAGGAATTGGGGGTTTGTTTCCTTTCCGCCATGTAAAGAACAGCAAATCCATGAAATGGGTTGACGTGGATATAGTTGCTGAGAATAAACAGCTGCTCATGACCTACTGTCATCACATGTCAGCCACGCAGACCTCTCCTCTTTTGCTTCCTGGAATTGTAGTCCTTGGCCGGGAGATGAGCAGATGGTGTGAATTCATCTGTGGCTTCGGAATCAAGGATTTTTGTTGTTGTTTAAATAAAAAAACTAATGAATTCCTCATGGGCTGCTGCCTGCGACTTTGCTAAATTTTGTCAGGCCCATGTATGTTTCTCATGTCACCTTCCCATCCAGATCTCAGTCATAAATAAGCCCATTGGAACCTCTGATCCTTTCTTTCCCAGAAATGGGATGAGTCACCCAACTCCTCAGCCTCCTACTCTCAGGAGCCAGTGAGAGTGTGGATACAGGGGACTCTGCCCTGAGGGAAAACCAGGGAGGCCTCTGCCCCCTGCCCGCCCTGCAGTCCTCTCGCTTTCCAGAGCACGGTTCCAGTCCTGGTAGGGGTGAGGGAGCTCTGCTCTGACTGGAAGAGTCAAGAGAACTCCTAAGAGGGCCAGGAACTTCCCAGAGCTCTGAGGACCAGTGAACAAGGCTGTCCTCACCCCAGTTGAGCCTACTGGGTTACCCCTGAAAAACAGGCCGTGTAGGTGCCCGAGCTATGTCCCTAGAGCCATGTCCTGGAAATAGTCTCTTTGAGAAAGAGCTTTGAACTGGAGAGAGAAATCCACAGGAAAGATCAGGGTGCACCTTCTATTTGCTCTAGCTTGCTTACGGTCAGCCCTCAAACCTCACCTAGCCCCAGGCCAGGACTGAGGGGGCAGTAAAAATTATACACCGAGTGCACCCACGCTGACCTCCTGGAAGCTTCGGCTTGAGCCAGTTCCAGGGTTCCTCCTTTGCAGCACCAAAAGTTTAGAGGTGCCTGCTCCTCGCGCAGACACCCTGCCCACCCAGTCTGACGGGTTGGGGCCACTCCCTCTCCAGGAGCAGTTTCTATCCTGGAACTAGCGTCACCGCACCTGGCACCGACAATCCTCAGACTCCAGGGCATTGTCCAGAATGTTGATGGTTGGGAAACGGCTCTGGAAACTAACCAGAGTCTTTTTTAAAAAAACAACCAAAAAACAAGAAATGGTACCTCTCACCTTGTCACACCAGCTCCTTGCCCAGCTATGTGGACGGGTGGTCGCAGGCTGATTTTCCAGGAAACCAACACATTGCCTAATGATATAAGCTCAAGATGGAGAGTGCTGAGAAGGCTGCTGAGGGCCTCTCAGCCATCCCTCTGCCATGAGGGGAGCACCATCCTGATCCCAAGGAGGCAATGGCCCCTTTGTATGACACCAGCCCTTCCCACACTCCAGTAACATCATTTCCTCCACCTTTGGACCTGGGGGTATTAATGGAACCCTGCTGTTGCTATTCCTGGATGCCTCAGCATCCTCTGTTAATTCCCATAATCCTGCCAATACCTAACTAATATCTTTGTGAATGATTTCTTCAATAAAGTCTCCCCAAAATAATCTGCATAAGGAAAATAATGAAGTTCTTACAAGATGATAAGAACATGTTGAAAGGAAAGAGGAGCTACCTTGGAGGAGCTTCCAATGGTCAAAAGTAGAAAAATGTGAGCGAGAATGTAAATAATGACAGTATTGGATTATAACCCATAGAATAAAATAAATATCCAGGAATTTATACTGATGTTAATAAATAACTGAATAAACAAATAAATGAGGAGAAGGCACAGCTCTTCCTTGCAGGAAAATTTCATTTAATATAGAAGGAATGAGAAAAACACAAATATCTCAGTAATAACTGTCAAAGGCAACATCTGCCAATAGATGCTAAAATCAGTGAGCAAAAGAAACAGGATATACACATAGTCTCAAAGTATGTTCTCTAAGATATTTATGAATAACAATGGGGAAATAGTAATTTTTCAGGGTTAACATTACCAGTAATCAGACACATGTACGTCCTGTAACCCCCAATATGATGAGAAGGACAAATCATCACTTCTGTGGTATGCTTGCTAAAAATGCATAACATCAATCTACTCATCAGACAAACACAAATCAAGAGACACTCTACAAATACATAACCAGTACCCTTCAAGAATATCAAGGAAAGATAATGAGAAAACTGAATAACTATCAGAGATTGGGGGAGACTAAGGAGACATAACAACTAAATGCAATGTGGAATCCTGGGCTGGATCCTGAAACAGAAAAACATTTGTGAAAAAATTGATGACACTTGAATTAGGTTAATAGTTTAGTAAATAGCATACAAAGGTGAAATTCCTGGTTTTGATCTTTGGACTATGGCACTTCTCTCTTACTATTGCAAGCACCTCCTATTCTAGCTGAAGCCAAATCCGGAGAATTTAAAGGGCCAGCATTTCTTTTGTGCCCCCTTCCCCCTTCATTTTTCTTTTTCCCCTTTTTTAAGAGCCAGTCATTTAAGACATTGAAAAGTTATCACATATACAGGGGAATTTATAAAGTCACTGTACACACCCAGGGAAAGACTCAGGCTTTTAAAAAGCACTCAGAAGAACTTAAGTTTGTATCTCAAGCTGATCTCTGGCACATACACAGCTTACAGCAATCATAAAACAAAAAATTAGCAAACCTGGAGAGGGAGGAGAATCTGATTTCCAGTTACAACATTATTGGTTCAAATGTCCAGTTTTCAACAGCAACAGCAACAAAAAAATCACAATGCATACAAAGAAACATGAACATATGGCCCATTCAAAGAAGAGAAATCAAACAGAAACTATCCCTGAGAAAAATCAGATGACACACTTGCTAGAAAAAATTAAACAACTCTCTTAAAGATGCTCAAAGAACTAAAAGAAGATATGAAGAAAATAAAAATGATATATGGGCAAAATGGAAATATCAATCAAGGTACAGAAAATTTTTTAAGAAATCTGGAGCCGAAAGGTATACTAACTGAAATGAAAAATTTACCAGTGGGATTCAAAGGCAGATTTGAGCAGGCAGAGGAAAGAGTTGGCAAACTTGAAGATAGAACAATGGACCATATCTTTTCTGGGACACAGAAAGAAAACAAATTGAAGAAAAATGAACAGAGCATGAAGGACTTGTAGAACACCGTCAAGAAGATAATATATGCACTGAGAAGTTCCAGAAGGAAAACAGAGAAAGGGGCAGAGAAAATATTTGAAGAAATAATGGCTGAAAACTTCCAAAATTTGATGAAAACATGACTATAAACATCTAATAAGCTTCACTGGCTTCAAGTAGAATAAACTCAAGGATGCGCTCCATGTCCCTGGGAGGGTGTGTGTGTGTGTGTGTGTGTGTGTGTGTGTGTGTGTGTGGTCTTTTTTAAGAGTAAAAATAAAAATATACAATTAAGAGTTTTAAAGCAAGAAATTTCATAATATTTGCAAAATGGTCATGCAAATACCTCTTATGATGGAAAATATATGGGAAAATGTTTATGTGTGATTACAGATGATTGGATCTGCCCTTTCCCACTAGCTTACAGTTTCTTTTACTTCCCGATTTTTAAAACTGCTAATACAATTTTATTCATTGCAGTTGATATAATTTGCAATGTATATCATTCAAACACAAGACTTTTTTTATGTGCTTCAGTTAGACGTGGGAGTATTTTGCTTCAAAGTGTCCAGTTCTCTCTCTCTTTTTCAGACAGAGGGAAAAGGAGAAGGAGAAACACCAATGTGTGAGAAATACTTCGATCGATTGGCTGCTTCTCGCATGCACCCACAACCCAGGCATGTGCCCTGACTGGGAATTGAACCCGTGAACTTTTGTTTTAAAGACGATGCTCCAACCAACTGGGCCACACTGGCCAGGGCCTTTCCAGTTCTCTTTTAAAAAAATTTTTTTGGTTTTATGTATTATTTATTTTTAGAGAGAAGGGGAGGGAGAAAGAGAGGGAGACAAACACCAATGTGCTGCCGCCTCTCGCACACCCCCAACTGGGGACCCAGCCCGCAACCCAGGCATGCCCCCTGACCAGGAATTGAACCGGTGACCCCTCGCTTCACAGGCTGGCACTCAATCCACTAAGCCACACCGGCCAGGGCTTCACTTCTCTTCTAACTAGATTTGTGGTCAATGTCTTGGAGAATACAGCACAAAAAATCTTCTAGCCTTTTTTTTAAATCCTCATGTATCCCTTCAAAACTCCTTTTGTGGCAATATGCATTTTTGGTGACTCTACCTGCTGAAAGTTGCTTTTTCCAAACAGTGATAGAATTTAATTCTCACTTTTCACTCCTCCAGCCTCTGGTGGCTCCACTGAGTTTTTGTTTTCATCCTCTAACTTTTTTTCTTCTTTGTTTTTCATTCTATGTTAAACTGAGCAACCTTTCCATTTTTCTCTGTGATGTATTTTAGCAGTGAATTAATCCTTCTGGCTAAACTTCACATTTTCTGTGTTAATTGTATTCCTTCTTGCAAGTCTTGCATCATTTCAAGGTCTTTGGCAAAACTTTTGCACTGTCAGAACACCACCTGACCAAAGCACCACCAGTGCTTTGGCATCGCCCCATGGACCTAAAGGTCGCTGGTTCAATTCCCCGTCAGGGCATATGCCTCAGTTGTGGGCCAGGTCCCCAGTTGGGGCGTGCAAGAGGCAACCGATGGATGTTTCTCTCCCTATTTTTCTGCCTCCCTTTTCCTCTCTCTAAAAGTAAATAAATGAAACCTTAAAAGCAAACAAACAAAAAACCTTCACCTCTGAAACCACCGCAGTGGTCTATTTGTTCAGCTGCACCTCCTTGTCTAAGGCATTCTCCTTGCAAAGACAGCCCGCAGTGTAGTGACTGCTGCCTTCAGCCTCTGCTGGGTAAGAGATTCGCTGCTGTGCCTCAGCCCCCTCCTTTCCCTTTTCCTCCTCCATTATAGTGACCAATTTAGGTAGGTGTGCCAATGCTCTGGGTTTTTATTTAGAAAAAAATTTAAACTTGTCAAAGAGTTGCAAGAATAGACAGCCCAAAGGATGGAGAATGAGATGCACAGTTTATTTTTCTTGTGGACTAAGATGTCCAAGGGTCCCCAGTTGAGTCTGGGGCACCGGCTTCACCAGGTCATCTAAGATGTAGCTCCAACAACTCCACTGCTGTCAGTATATGGTTTTTGTTCTCATGGTTGCAGATCAGTTCCTGCACCTCTGGGTTTTATGCTGCAGGTTTTAGGAGAGAAAACAACAGTCAAGCCTCATGAGGTTTTTTGGGGAAGCGACACCCACCCCAGGGACTTCTACCTACATCTCATTGATCAGAACTGGGAGACAAGTATTCTTAGAGAGGCACATCCATCCTGAACCAAACTGGGGTTTTGTTAGTAAGAAGAGCAGAGAGGGAGAGAACAGAGGAAGTGAGGCCACTATTTCTGTGATCTAGGCTGAAGGCAGCAGGAAGGGGAAAAACTGCAGACATGAGCAATGTTCAAAAACAATGAGCCAGCTTTAGGTAACTGGCTAGTGGATGGAAGTGGTGGAATAAGGAGTTCTCAGCCTGGTTTTGAACTTCCTACCCTAGGAGAGTAATGGAAGGTTTGGGGGAGGGAGAGTTATTTTATGTGTATGACAGTTGTGACAATTTACTACATACCCATTGAAACCATATAATTTTTTAAAAGCACTTGAAATACATCTTCCATTAATTGTCACAAAAAGTATATAGGTCAGGTATTGTTATTCCTATTTCACAGTAAAAAAAGGCGTGACTCAAAAGTTAAGGCGCCTCGGTTGGTGTGGCTCTCTAGATTGAGCACCAGCCTGTTGACCAAAAGGTCGCTGATTCATTTCCTGGTCAGGGCACATGCTGGGGTTGCGGTCATTTTCCTGGTTGGAGGCCTGCGAGAAGCAACCACTCGATGTTTCTCACATCAGTGTTCCTCTCCCTCTCTTTCTCCTTCTTTTCCCCTCTCTCTAAAAATAAATAAATAAAGTGTAAAAAATAGTTATTAAAAAAAAGAAGTTAAGGCACTTCCTGAAGGTTACAGTCAGTAAGGTGGTATTGCCTTGCTCAGGAACAGACAACATCTTACTTTTAGGAAGCAAACATGGCTTCATGCTATAGATCATTTCATGGCAGGGAGACCATAGGGGAAGATGGCCCTCAATACAGGAGCATCGAGAGAACGAGGCAGCCCCTGTCTGCGTGGAGTGTGCCACATCTAGCGACCAGGAGAGAATGGAAACCCAGCCCTCTGTGACCTGGACCTCATAAGCTAGAAGTGGTGTGGCCAAAGAAGAATCACCAGGCTCAGCAGCCTCTGCCCTACCTTTTGCAGGCAAGATATGGGTTCAAGGCCCTGTCAGAAGTTGCACACCTTTCCTTTAGGGCTTCCTTAATACTTAAACTAGAGTAGTTAACTAGGAATCTCAGGGAGGGCCTGTCTGAAAAAGCAACATTTGAGTTGAGATCTGACGAGGAGCAGATGGCTGTAATAAGAAAAAGTTTCAAGCAGAAAGGATGAGGTTGGATTGTAAGGAGGCTGGTATGATAAGAGCACAATGGATGGCACAGTAGATGGGAGGCTGGTTGGAACCAAATCTTAGAAGTCATAACGGAGGCAGGGAGACCAATTAAGGAGGCTGTCACAGTAGTTCAGGTGAGAAAGGAAATTAACTTGGACCAGGATTTTAGCAGTAGTGATGATGAAGTGGTCAGGTTTGGAGGTAGGACTTATAAAATGTGCTGCTAAGTGGTATGAGAGAATAAGAAAAAAGGAATGACTTCTCAGCTTTTTTTTCTCTCTGACTTTGTTTCTTTCTTAATTTATTTTTATTTAAGTATAGTTGCTATACCACCATACAGTGATAGTGCCATTTAATGAGATGAGGAAGGACTCTGGAGAAGGAGAAAATACAACTATCTATTGTATTGACCATCTGTTCAGTTCTTTGATTTACAAGGTGAAGAGTACCACATTATTTGAATAATAGAAAAACTATTAAAATACTTAAGTACATTAATAAATGTAGGGGAAAAATATCATTTCCACAAAGTCTGAAAAAGCATGTGACAAAGTCAACACCCATTCTTGATAAAAACTCAAAATATGAATAGATTGATATCCTTAGCATGTTTGACATTTTCCCAGCATCACATTTCATAGGAAACACCAGGAGAATTCACAGATTTTTTAAAAAGATTTTATTTATTTATTTATTTATTTTAGAGAGAAAGGAAAGAAGGAAGACAGGGAAACATCGATGTGCGAGAGATACATAAATGGGGCTGCCTCTCGCACGCCCCCTCCTTAGGACCCAGCCCATAACCCAGGCCTGTGCCCTGACTGGGAATCAAATGAGCGACCTTTGGGTTCATAGGCTGGCAGTCAATGCACTGAGCCACACCAGCCAGACATAATTCACAACTATTATTTAACATTGTACTGAAGATCCTAACTGAAGCAATTGGACAAGAGAAATAAATTAGACGTTTGATATTTGCAAATAATGTAACTGTCTGCTTGGAAAAGACAAAAGAATCAACTGAGAAACTACTAAAAACATTATGAGAATTCAGTAAGGTAACAGAAAAGAAAATATAAAGAAATCAATAGCTTTTCTATAGGGTGGGGCAAAAGTAGGTTTACTGTTGTTTGTATGTAAATACAATAATTAATGAATAAGAATATAAGAACAAACTCTCTGTTTTGCCTACTCACAACTGTAAACCTACTTTCGCCCCAATGCATATACAATTATCAGCTCTAAAATGTAATGAAAGAAGATATCTCCTTTATAATGGCAACAAATAACATAAAATAATTGGAAATAAACTTCACATGAAATGTACAAGATCTTTATTTTTTAAAAAAACCCTGAAAGATTTCTACAAATAGGCAAATCATTGTAAATGTTGTTTTTAAAACGTAAACAAGCAAGAGCAACAACAAAACTCTAAATAAAAGGGCCCTGAAGGAAGAACTAGATATTAAAGATATTAAAACATATTGAAAAGCCTCAATAATTAAAACTATGCAGTTCTACGGCGAGAGTAGCCAGCGGGATCCCAGTGCAGACTCCTCCCTCCTACACAGCAGCAGCGTGAGAGGACCCAATAACCCCACCCCCAGGAGGGACTCCGCCCCACCCTGAGCTGTCTAAGGCGGCCTGCTGAGTGCCGAGTGAGTAGATTAACAGCTGAGGGAGAGCCACAGACAGTAGATTCCTGGAAGCCTCAAACAGACTGCCTAAGGTCGGACAGGGTCAACATCAGGCATCATCAGAGGCAGATCCAGAAAGTAAAAACAGCGGTCTCCTACCATAGAAGTTCACATCACAAAGTCGGGAAATCAAGACAGATCAACTTAAGAAGCAGAAGCAAAAGAGAAGAGTCTCACAAATAATGGGAAGACAAAGAAATATGCCCCATTCGAAGGGAAAGGAGGAATCCCCAGAAAGGGAAATCAATTAAATAGAGGCCAATAAACTATCAGATACTGAGTTCCAAACAATGGATCTAAGTAACCTCAATGAGCTCAGAGAGCTCAGAGAGAATTACAAAAAACTACAGGGAAACTATGAGGAACTTACTGCAAACTATATCAGCATGAAAAAGGACATAGAAACTATGAATAAGAGACAAGAGGAAATGAAGAATACAGTTTGTGAATTGAAAAACACAGTAGAAGGAATCAAAAAGGTGATCATGTGACCAAGATTTTGCCAAAATGGCATATGAGTGAAGTGATGTGTGCTGCTTCTGTACCAACACATGAAAACAGCTGGTGTACCTCCTGTGAGCTCTTTTTTTCTGCTCTCTGCAATTCAGGCTTATTTGAACCACACAGATGAGGACAAAGACCTAGATCAGCAGTTCTCAAATGCCAGGGTGCATCAGAATCCTCTGCAGAACTTGTTAAAATATAGGTCACTGGACCTCATCTCCATTGTTTCTGAGTCAGCATGTCTGGGGCGGGTGCTCAAGAATTTGTATTTCTAACAAGTTGTCAGGTAATGCTGATGCTCCTGGTGTAGGGACGACATTTTGAAAACTTGTGCCTTTAAGGCTGAGAGAAAAAATGGAAGGAGCCTCAATCCTGAATGACTGTGGGTAGCAGTCACCCGCCGACTTGGGAACATGAAGTCTGGAATGGTAGGTAAGAGAAAATATTTCTATCTTATTTAAGTCATTGTATTTCGCAGCCTCTTTGTTACAACAGTTTGACCTTACCCTACGTAATACAGTGTAGGAAAGACAGATATTTCAAGAGATGGTGGTAGAATCAAATAAAAAAAAATGTTGGATCCATAGACCATTATCATACACCAAGATAAACTCCAAGTGGGTAGAAAAAATTAATGTGAAAATATAACTATAAATGTAGAAATATAACTTTAGAATAAGAATACATGCAAAATTCTTTTATAACATATTGTAGTAGGGAAAAAAAATGGCTCAATGTTCAGAAGTCCTAAAAGAAAAGATTGATGAATTATACTACACGTTTAAAAAAACAAACTCTATATAGTCAAAAAACACCATAAGGAAAGTGAAAATACAAATAACAGTGTTTTTTTAAAAACTGACTACTCATTAAGAAGGAGCTAATCTTCCTAATATACAGAGTTTCTAAAATTCTATACAAATAAACCAATAACACAAAAGAAAAATAGGCAAAAGATATTTGTGAATAGATAATCCATAGAACAAAAAAATGCAAATAGCCCTTAAACATATGGGAAGGTCTTTAAGCTCACTCAAAAGAGACCTATAAATTAAAACTACACAGGTAAAAAATAGAGTCTCAATCATATTGGCTAAAATACGAGTTTGACAATATGCTCATAGACAAAGGTATTAGAAAAGAAACACTCTGTTACATTACTGGAAGAAATGCAAATTAGTACCACTCCTATGGGGAACAACTTGATTATATGTACCCAAATTTCAATGGGTAGACTGATGGGTTACAGAGTTAATCATTCATTGGAGTGTTGTTGGTAATAACAAAGGATGGGAAACAGCCTATATGTTCATCCGTACAAGGATAGTTACATAAGGTATAGCCACGCAATAAAATATTCTGATTATACAACTATAAAGAAGAGCGAACTCCTTCCTATTTATTAATATGCAAAAATCTCCAGTATATATTGTTTAGTTAAAAAGGCTGCACAGTCAGCCCCGAAAGTTGTCCTAAAAAACACCACCAAGATATCTCTAAATGAGTGCTTTACTAGTATGCTGAAGAACAAACAGCCGATACCAGTGAATATTCGGGCTTTGATGCAGCAGCAACGGCAGCGAACCAGAGCCAGAAACAGAAGACTGGCCCAGCAGATGGAGAATAGACCCTCTGTCCAGGCAGCATTAAAAATTAAGCAGAAGACCTTAAAGCAGCTCCTGGGTAAGAGTAACATCCAGGTACAGTTAGGTCAACCCATAGGGGCCCTGGCCAGGGGAGCAATGGGAGGAGGAAGCCTGCCCACAATCCAGAGAGGCTCGGCCAGAGGAGGACTACGTGGGGGACGGGCCATGAGAATCTTACTTACGGGGCGGGGGGGCGGGGGAGGGCC
Source organism: Pteronotus mesoamericanus (assembly GCF_021234165.1). Lineage (NCBI taxonomy): Eukaryota > Metazoa > Chordata > Mammalia > Chiroptera > Mormoopidae > Pteronotus > Pteronotus mesoamericanus. The sequence continues at coordinate 9,201,761 of NW_026555072.1, forward strand.
GGGGCTGGATGTCGCTCCGAGGTCAAAACCTGCTCCGAAGTGGACGAGTCGTAGCTCCCTGAATGGACTTAAGAAGAGGTGGTGTTCGAGGTCATGGAAGTCCTAGGAGAGGGGGCCTAGGGCATGAAGCTATGGGTCACGGCGGAATCGGTGGTAGAGGTCAGGGTATGATAGGTCGGGGAAGAGGGGGCTTGGGAGGCAGAGGCCGAGGCCGTGGACGAGGGAGAGGTGCCCTTTCTCGCCCTGTACTGACCGAGGAGCAGCTGGACAACCGATTGGATGCGTACGTGTGGAAAACAGAAGGACACCTAGATGCCGAGTTCGATGCCAACAAGGCACAGAGAGATCCGGAAACCAATGATTGAGCCTGTCTGCCCTCCTGCGAGAGACTCTTGTTAAAGTATCAAGTCTGTAAATAACCTTGAGGTAACAGATAAGAAGAAACCTACCTGATTGATGCTGGAAGGACCTATCACAATAGACTATGGACTTATTTAATGTGCCACCAGTTTGTGCATTTACGGTGTTCCTTTTACTTGTTTGATACTATATTTTATGAAACCCTTTTTTTCCTCTGGGGGGGAAAAAAAGGTATGGAACAATGTTTATAGTATGCTACCTTTTGTGTAAAATGAGGAGAAAGCATATTCACATGTCCTTACATTTGCATAAGGACCCTCTGGAAGGACGCACAAGTGACTAACGTGGGGTTGCTGGTTGAAATGGGGGCAGGTGGGAACAAGCCTTCACTGTATAACTACATATATCATGTGATTCTTGAATAAGTGAATGTATTATCTACCTAAAATATTAACTAATTAAAAGATGATACCCAAAGCTATGAAAATAGATGGCAGCACTTGGGGAGAGACAGGAGATAGAAAGGCTGGATAATGACTGGGCCCTCCAATATTAAAGAGTTGCAGAGGAAGAAGAGGACTGAGCAAGAGAGACTAAAGGAGGCGTAAAAGCAGGTAAATGTGAGCTCTTGGAAACCTTGTGACAAAAGGGTGACCGAAGAAGTGCTCAGCATCAAGTGCTGCTGGAAGGCCTATTAAGATGAGAAAGAATAGGTGACTGTGATATTTTTAATAAGAGCCACTTCAGTGGAATGATGGAGAAAAAAGTTGATCATGGTAGATAAAAATAAAAGAGGTAAGGAAGTGGACACAGTGCATTTGAGGTTTTGTGGGTTGGGAGGGGGAGTATAGCAAAATGGAGTAGTGAACTGGAAAAGGGCAAGAGTGGGCTTTGAGATGGGTGATATTAAGATAATGATCCAGGAGAGAGGGAAATACAGGTAATGCATTAATAGATGAGAGACTGCCACAGTGCTAAACTCTTGGGCAAAGCACAAAGCGATTGGACCTTAAACAGAAGTACTCCATACTGTCTTCACTGGGCACAGAAGAGGAGAAAAAGCATCCATAAGGCCAGAGGTGATACTAGTTCATTCCTCTCTTTATTTAGGGCTTTAAACAGAGCTATTAGCAAAATATATAATTACCTTTGGGTACTAAATCCCTTTAAGACAACCTTTATTTTGGCTGCTTGATCATGAAAACATAGTAAATGTAAAGCTGTCCACCCTATTGACACTACCATTCAAAACAAACCTCATTACCTGTTTGATCTCTAGTAAAGAACGCTATCACAGGAACCATCTGGTTTTGATGAGCTTTTGGAATTCCACCAGGCAAGAGGATAAGCCGAACTCCCCTATAGAGTTAGATAAAACCTGAGAGTTGTATTCCACTCAACTCCCAGGAAAATGAATAGAATTATCTGGGTTGCTGTGTTGTCCTTTTTTCTTTTTATTATCACTGCTAAATCAAATTCCATTTCAAGATACTCTATTAGTTTGATAAGAAACCAAAACAGCACACTAAAAACAATAGCTTTAGATTTCATTTTATATACTTATACTTTATCTCATTCCAAAAGTTGGAAACAACTTTCAGGTGTCCATGCAAGAAAATGAAAACAGTTGGCTTCTCCAGCCGCAGGACCACATACCCTGATGGTGTCCAGCTGCGCTTGAAGTCTGGCTGGTGCCACCCATGTCCACAATGCCTCCAAGAAACAGGCTCAGGCCAAGGGCAGCAAAAAGGCGGAACAGGAAAAAAAGAATATTATCGAAGACAAAACTTTTGGTCTGAAGAATAAGAAAGGATCAAAGCAACGGAAGTTTATCAAGGCTGTCACTCATCAAGTTAAATTTGGTCAACAAAATCCACGTCAGGTAGCACAAAGTGAAGCTGAAAAGAAATTGAAGAAAGATGACCAGAAGAAAGAATTGTAAGAGCTAAATGAGCTATTCAAACCTGCAGTTGCTGCTCAAAAAATAAGTTAAGGTGCAGACCCCAAATCTGTGGTGTATGCATTCTTCAAGCAAGGACAGTGTACTAAAGGAGATAAGTGTAAGTTCTCTCGTGACCTCACTCTGGAGAGGAAGTGTGCAAAGCAAAGTGTTTACATTGATGCCAGGGATGAAGAACTTGAAAAAGATACTACGAATAATTGGGATGAGAAAAAACTGGAAGAAATAGTGGACAAGAAGCACAGTGAGGCGGAAAAGAAAAAACTCAAATAGTGTGCAAGCATTTCCTTGAAGCTATTGAAAACAACAAATATGGCTGGTTTTGGGTATGCCCTGGAGGGGGTGATATTTGCATGTGTCATCATGCAGTTCCTGGAGGGGGATTTGTATTGAAAAAACATAAAAAGAAAGAAGAGAAAGAAGATGAAATTTCATTAGAAGATCTAATTGAAAGAGAGCGTTCTGCCCTAGGTCCAAATGTCACCAAAATTACTCTAGAATCTTTTCTTGCATGGAAGAAACGAAAAAGACAAGAAAAGATTGATAAATTTGAGCAAGATATGGAAAGAAGGAAAGCAGACTTCAAAGCAGGGAAAGCATTAGTGATCAGTGGTCGTGAGGTGTTTGAATTTCGTCCTGAGCTGGTTAATGATGATGAGGAGGAAGCAGATGATACCCGCTATACCCAGGGAACAGGTGATGATGAGGTTGATGATTCAGTGAGCATAAATGACATAGATTTAAGCCTGTACATCCCAAGAGATGTACATGAGACAGGTATTACAATAGCCAGTCTTGAAAGAGCCAGCACGTATACTTCAGAAAAAGATGAAAACAAATTGAGTGAAGCTTCTGGAGGTAGGGCTGAAAATGGTGAAAGAAATGATTTAGAAGAGGACAACGAAGGGGAGTGACAAGAAAATGGAGTCATCAGTGCTGTTCCTGTTGATGAAAATCTTTTTACCAGGGAAGATTTGGATGAACTACAAGAATTAAACACACTTGATTTAGAAGAATGACACCAAACAAGTCAATGAAAAAATTAAGCCAGCTCAGCATGAATTGAAATTGACATCAATTTTTTTCCACCTAGAATTCTTCAACAGGATGTTTATTTCCCATGATGATTTTGGAGGGCTTACTCTCCTCCAGAAAAGGAATATTCTCCCTACGTGTTGTCTTCTGACTTTGGCTACATCTCATAGTAAGTTCAGAGTAGTTCATGATATATTGAAAATATGGTCATTGCAGAAAAGGATTGATTGTTGTAAAAATGGTTGTTATAACTGTCTACTCAAGTAGGAAATGTTACTGCTTTTCCAGCTTTTGATTTTCATTGGGCATGTGTTACTACAAGGACAACATAAATTTAAATTTAAAATACCCTTTATTTAATGCAGTTTTTAATGGGTGATTTCATTTCTTTTGTATTTATATGTTTAAAAGACTGCCTAAAATATGAGAACTGTACTTCATAAAGGAAACTGCATAGGCAGATTCAGTGTTCTACCTCTGTGGATGATTAGATAGCCATTTAAAAGGAAACTTCTTTAATCTGACAGCATCAGCTGCAATGCCCTGTGATAGACTGTTTTACAAACTTATCCCTCTTCTTTTTTGGCAATAAAGTTGTAAATAAAGACCATCATACATTTAAAAAAAGAAATGAAAACAGTTGAAAAAGAGAAAATGAGTAGACAAAGATTCAACCAAAGGTATTGTTAATAAATGCCATAGACCTCATTCCTATGAATGGGCCAAAGTAAAAACATGTATAGTTTGTAGTGTTTATAAGAGAAAAGCATGTTCCTTAGAAGCAAAGCCTATTTGTGATACTCAAGATAAATTTATCCCATAGGTCCTCTTACAAGGAATACTGTTAATGCTATAGATTTCTTCAAAATCCACCAAATAAATGGGAATGCCAATTGCACATGACAACTTTTGCGCCCCTAGTGAAAGAGAAGGCTCTGCCCGTGCGAATGCCAGCTAAAGAACTTCTACAGGAAGTCACCACAGTCCAGTCCAAGGACACAGTCCCTTGATAAAAATCGACATTAAAATTTTAAGTATCATTGAAATTCTGGGACATTATGGTAATTGAGTTCAGTGCATGCTGAGAATTAATATTCAAGTAAGATTCCAAAGGACTCTCAAAATAATGAGTTTTAAGAAGATGAAATTGAAAAGGTGTAAGGTTTCTCCCAAGTTTGGGATTAGCTAACTACTGCATTTTCTGCACAGGCAATAACTAATTTATTTGACTTATTGGGAAACCTCTGTCTCTATCCGTAACAGGAGGCATTCCAAGAAGTTGTTTACTGGCTCCCAACAGGAATGTCAGTAGGATATTTACACATATTTGTATGGTTGTCTTCAGCAGGAAGGTTGGTCTGAAATACCTAGGCTGCCATGACTAGCAGATGAACTCTGTAATATATTCCTGAATGAACTTCCTTCACTAAATATGGCATTTCATGGAAACACTGGCTCCATGGACATACTCCAAATGAGGGTCATGATCCTAAGATGAATAAATAGGAGTTTTCCATGTAGGAAGTACCAGGTAGTCTTCCCTGTTGGCTGGATATTCTGAGTTCACAACTTACAAATACGTTTTAGACTCAACATAGTGAAGATGTCAATTCTCCCCCAAATTTATCTATATGTTCAGCACAATTACCATCAAAATCCCCACAACACTTTTTGTAGCTTATTCTAAAATTTATATGGAAAAGGAAAGAAATTAAAATAGCTAAAACAATTTTGAAAATAAATTGGGAAGAATCACTCTATGCAATTTTAAAACGTACTATAATTGAAACACAGTGGTATTGGTGGAGGGATAAACACATTGATCAATGGAACAGAAGACAACCCCAAAATGGACCCACACGAGGATTGTGAACTGATTTTTGACAAACTTGCAAAAGCAAGTCAGTGGAGGAAGGATAGTCTTTTCAACAAAGGGTGGCAGAACAACTGGACATCCATAGATTAAGAAGTGAACCTCAACGTAAACCTCACCACACCTTAAAAATGGACTCAAAATGGATTGTAGATTTAAATGTAAAATTGTTAGAAAAAATAGAAAATTTTATGATGTAGGCCTAGGTGAAGAGTTCTTAGGCATGACATCACAATCCACAAAAGGAAGTATTGATAAATTGGATTGCATCAAAATTAAAAGTTTTTTCAAAAAATGAAAGTGCTTGCTCTGCGAAAGACTATTAAGGAGATGAAAAGACAAGTTATAGAATAGGAGAAAATTTTTGCAAACCACATATCTGACAAGACTTGTACCTAGAATATATAAAGAACTCAGCAGTAAAAAGCAATCAATTAACTTTAAAATGAGCAATACAGGAACATATTTTACCAAAGAATATAAGTATAGCAAATAAGCACAAGAAAAGATGTTTAACATCACTAGTCATTAGGGAAATGTAAATTAAGACCAGAATGAGGTATCACTTTACACAAATTAGAAAGGCCAAAATAAAATACACCACCAAATGCTGGTGAGGATGCAGAGAAACTGGATCCCTGGTGCATTGCTGGTAGGACTGTAATATAGTACAGTCACTCTGGAAAATAGTTTGGCAGGTTCTTCTTTCAGACACATCAGACAAATGCTACATCTCCTCAGGAATCAATCTGCTGAACTATGCAACCATCATAATATTGTCAGGTTCTTAAACTAAACATACACTTATGTTTATTGCATTCCTGCAATTGCATTCCTGAACATTTATGCCAGAAAAATGGAAACTTACATCCACACAAAACCTTTACATGGCTGTTCATAGCAGCTTTAATCTGTAATAGTCAAAAACTGGAAACAAGCCAAATGCCCATCAGTGGCTGAATGGATAAACAGACTGTGGAACATCCATACTGCTCGGCAATAAAAAGGAACAAACTACAACAACTTGAATGGCTCTCAAGGACATTATGCTGAACGACAAAAAGCCAATCTCAAAAGGTTACATACTACACAATTCCATTTTGTTAACAATTTTGAAATGACATTTTAGAGATGGAAAACAGGTGAGTGGTTGCCAGGGGTTAGTGACAGAGTCAGGAGGCAGAAAGGGGCAGGTGTGACAATAGAGGTAGCACTAGGAAGATCTTCGTGATGACAGTGATGGAACAATTCTGTGGAGGTGGCTACACAAATCAACACGTGATAAAACTGCATAGAACTACACACACACACACACACACACACACACACACACACACACACACACACCACAAGTACATGCAAAAACTAGAGAAATCTGAATAAGGTCTGTGGCTTATACCCATGTCCTGTTCCTGGTTTGATGTTGTACTACAGTTACGCCAGATTTTACCATTGGGGGAAACAAGGGGAATGGCACACAGGACCTCTCTGTACTATTGTCACAGCCTCCTGTTAATCTATAATCATTTCAAACTAAAAAATAACAAAAGTTTTATTGGAAAATTTATTCTAATTGTATAAAATTTGCTCAGTACAAGTATAAAGCAGAAAACCTTTTAATTTTTTATTTATTGATTTTAGAGAGAGGAAGGGGGAGAGAGGGAGGAAGGGTAGGAGGGAGGGAGGGAGAGAGGGAGGGAGGGGAAGAGACAGAAACACCAACCTGTTGCTCCACTCATCCATGCACTCGCCGGCTGATTCCTGTATGTGCCCTGACGAGGGATTGAATCCACAACCTTGGCATATCAAGATGATACTCTAACCAAATGAGCTACCTGGCCAGGGCTCTTCTAAAAATTTCAACCAGAAGCAGAAACTGTCACTAGGTGAGGGAAGTTCCTCCTAGTCTTTGATGTATTTTCAAAGTAGTTGAGATCTTTCTGCACACTCCAATTGTAACCTACTCTTTCCTCCACCTATTAGAGCAATTATTTTCCCCATATCTCGTTACTGTAAATGTATATTCTGAGTACAATATATAAAATTAGCCCTGGCAGGTGTGGCTCAGTAGATTGAGCACTGGCCTGTGAACCAAAAGGTTGCCAGTTCAATTCCCAATCAGGGCACATGCCTGGGTTGCAGGCCGGGTCCCCAGTTGGGGGTCATGTGAGAGGCAACCAATGGATGTATCTCTCACACATTGATGTTTCTCTCCCTCTTTTTCTCCCTCCCTTCCAGTCTCTAAAAATAAATAAATTATATTTATATATATAAATATATATATATATATAAAATTATTCTGAATGTTAATTTAGCTCCAGTTCTAATTAGAAGAAACAGAGTGAAATGAAGAAAAGCTAACACAGAGAGTGCAGGATATGCCTGGACAATAGGGATAGGAAGTAAGTTAAATAAAAGCTGCACAGGTAGACCAGTACCACGTCATAGGGGCCACTTAACAGAATGCCATTAATGTGGTTGCGGGATCTATTATAATTTGGAACATGATAATGGCAATTGGAAGTTTTGGAACAGTTGATAAATGGTAGAGAGCAGTGGAATCCATACCTAAGTTTGTTGCACCAGAATTTCCTGGGGATATTTAGGAATAACAAAAGCAGAAGCAAAACAGATTCCTGAGTGAACCCCAGAGGCAGATTTTATGAGAGTTGCCCTAGAATCATTTCCTATGTACCCAGTTCCAAGAGGGGAAGGACTACATCTGAATTGATTGTTACATTCCCCAGTGCCCAATACGCAGCAACCCCAAATGTCTATTAGATAATCCACTAGGCCCTATAGGTGACTGTGTCAGGAGTGGAGTTTCAGTGACCATTCTGCATGCCACTAATAGACTGGTAGCAGGTAAACAAGATGGGCTGTTCAAAGTCTAGGTGAATGTGGTGCACATGTGCGCTAGAATGAGGATATCTAGACAAAGATGGAAGAGGCATTTTTACTCATCTCTCAGAAAATTAAATGTCATATTCAGTATAACAAGGAAAACAGGAATAACCCCAAATTAGAAACCATGATTACATCTGCTAAATCAATCAGGACTGAAACTGAACATACATCTATAGGAAACAGAATACAGACCTATCACAACACTGACAGGCCCACCTAATGATCCTTTGAGGGGGAAGTTAGGGATATGGTTGGGTCCCCAGAGGAAATAGCACAAGTACTTTGTTCTTTTATTGCCAAACAGTATCACACTCTGTATACATGTGTTTTATCTACCCATCCACCAGGTGATTGACATTTGGGTTGTTTCCACTTCCTGGTTATGATGAAAATACTATAAACATTCACATACAAACAGAAGTTGTAGATGTTTCTCCTGGATAGAATTCTTCTAGAAGCAAAACCACCAAGTCATATGGTAATTCTGTTGAACCCTTTGAGACATCTCCTTGTAAAGGTGTGTATCTGTTTTCTCCCATAATAAACGTGGTTTGAGGTCACAAAAGAATCATGCTAAAGAAAACCCGTGTAGGTAGGGGGGGGGAAAATGATGAAAATGGAAAAGTCACCATAGGGAGGAACTACATTAAACTGAGACTGAACACGCTGAAAAAATAGGTCATAAACTTACATGAGGACAAGAGAACAAGCCAACAGGCTTAAATATAACCAGAATATTGTTCAATGAGAACAGAAGGAAAAAAAAAAAAAAAAGCTAAACTTTCAAAGTCCTGGAATTGCAGTGAATGAAATCTCTGCATTCCAGTGGGGAGGAGGGTAAGACCACTGTCAACAGATGTTAACTGAGCTTAAAAGGGTGAGCCTGTGACCATATACAACCAGGTCACTTAAGAGTACTTAAGGGAAATAACCACGTATGATTAAAAAAAAAAAAATTGTATTGCATAAAGACATTGGACAACTTCAAACATGGCCCAAGTCATTTTTTATTATCCGGTGTTGAAATTCAGCCAAGAGATTGGGAAGTAAAACCCAGTAATATTTAGATATGTATTTATCATTTAAACTACAGAATATAGTAGATACTTCAATTATCTCCATTTAGGCAGTCCCCCTGGATTTTTTACTCCCTTACATAAAAGGGACCTTGAACCATTATTAGAATCGTTTCACTCTACATGAATTACCTTCAGCCATTGACTGTTTTTAATCTAGCCATCTTAACACCTTTCCACTTATTTTGACCACTCAACTACCTCCCTCTTATCTCCAATATTAACACTGCATGTTCAAAATTCTGCCATAAAAGGGACCCGGAAGCAACTATTTCAGTGTATGTTTATACTGCAAACCTGAACTCCAAGTGAAACGAGAGCTTAGTTGTGTATTCATTAGGTTGAACTGTATTGTTTAATTTTGACCACTTTTGACGCCCTTAACAGCCTTGTCTTATAGTTCCCTTAGAAGTTATTCGGTTATGGCTCATACCATCTCTGGGTAATTAGTAGCAAGCTGCTCGCAGTCATGTGTGGTGATAATGTGTGTCAGCAAAAACTGAAGGTGGACTGGGGGTGCCTATGCTCTCTCAATCACCCTTAACCCAAATGCATTCCTGACCCATAAGTCCTTGCCATCACCTACTTTACTAACACATTTGATTTTTACCATATTCATTCTTCCACTTCAACATCCTTCATGTCAAATGCTTCAAATTAAGATTCCAACCCATATTTAAGATGCTTAAAGTACAGGCCAATTTGTAATACACACTGTACAGTAATAAGGACCTTTTAGATTCCCATCTTATTGCAGAAATCCTTTTCATTGTATTACAAATACTTATGGTACCAGAGTAGTTCTGTCTCTAAGAGCCATATCAAAATTAGCACTGGACAGCAGTCCAAAAAATAACATCTTACAATTCAGGCAAGAGCACAACTTTATTTTCACTAATAAACCACAATTGACAACAACAAAGGAGACTGTGCAGTTCAACTTTTTATTTATTTTAATAAAATCAGAATATGCACAGCACATGCAGTGCTAGCATCTAAACTAATACAATAAGCAATTACTAAAGCTACAGTGACTTGAGGTTCAATCCTTACATTCAGCAAGTTTAAATCCATTCTTATGATTTTTGAAACCTTATTTATAACTGAAAATATTGCTTACTGATAAAACTTGCTCAAATGCTATTGCTGAATGTACAAGTCACTGATTATGCCAATACAACAAAGATAACCACATGTTTTGAGGATTGCAATGTGCCAGACATTCACTGAAAAAAAAAAACACACAACTAAACAAAACTCACGCAACAAACATCTGAGATTCTGGACACTTCATATCAGTGTTTTGAAGTGTTTCATTAATATCTTAAGACAAGTGTATCAAAACCTTGGCATGATTTAATTTCAAGTCGCCAATTTTGTTTTTACTAACATCAGAAAATTATGGCTACACTGCCAATGCCGGGTCTGCTTAATTTGACTTAAGAGTTTAATATGACTTAACATTAAAAGCTCACACTACCCCGAAATATATAATTTCACGCATACGGTGACATTCAACATTCAAGTGCCAGTGTTTTTGTACTGTCTTTTGGTCAAGTTTCTTTAAACTTTCAAAGAATCACTTTTAGGCTTACAAAAATAAATATTTGTCAAAATGTTCAATAAATATTACATAAAACTAGCAGCAAAAAGTATCTAGAAATCTGTCGTGTGCAAAGTTTTCTTCCCAACTATCATTCCCATGGTCCCAAATAAATTTTAGAATCTAGTCCCATCCCCCTTCCTAGACAAGCTGCGTTCAACAATCTCCAAGAGACAAAATAAGATTGGAAGTTTAAGGACACGCACACAAGACATATATATAAAATTCTCTGAATGTGCAATAAAAGAAGTATTTTGTAAAAATTTATGGGCAAAATGTACAAGGGCCTAAACCTAGACTAATTGAAATAGCACCATAACAAATGACCTCAATACTGTCAAGTGCACCTACTTAATAAAAGTTTTAGAACAAGGCACAATACACTTGAAAATCTATTGCACTTTAGGAAATTTTTGCCGTCTCCCTATGCCACTGTAAAAAGATTGAGCGTTTTGATCACCGCATTCTGGCCACAAAATTAGCACAGAATTCAAAGTGGCAGAGGCATTTTAGTGGTGGACAATGCTCATCTTTGGCCAGATTTAGCATAAACAGACTATAAATACAATGGAAACCTATGCAACTAAAACTGACTAAAACTGCACTGTATAGCAGAATTGACACCTTGTGCAGTTATGTACATATTTCCAACCTGTGTGATCTCAAAGATTTCAGTTACTCTTCTGGAGCCATTTTTACAAAGTCTATAGTAAGCCAGTTTAACATCTCAACGCAGCTTGAACAGAGTAATGTGAATCGGCATTTAAAATAAAGCCTGCTGCATTAATTCTTCCTGTTCATACCCTCTTGACCAAAAAACATCAACACTAGCATGCGTTATTAGACCAAAAATCATCCAGGGCCCTAATGAGGGCTGGTCATTGCTGTGGTCAGCCATTCTACCATTTCAATTTCATTTATGGCAGGCATTTAAAAAGTCTAAGTAGATGAATTCTCCTAAAAACCTATTTCATGTTATCAGACCTTTAAACTTTCCCTGTAATAGTATGCCCACATTTGGCTAGCTCATAATTAATGATCTGCCTAAACACTGAAAGAGGAATTGCTGTATTTACTTGCATTAACTTTGAAAACAGTGCTTTGAATGTATGCATGTATTCATACATCACCTCATCATGACTGGAATGGCTTGTTTAAAAACTATCAGGTTCTAAATACCTATCCAGGATAGAGTGAGCAAATCAGAACTTTAACTTAATACAGTTTGCCACATTAGAAACTAATTCCATTAATAAGCTTCAAGATGTTTGTTGTTTTCCCCCAATCTGCAAGTATCAAAAAGCCCTAATGCAGGCTACCGCATAAGTTTTTTCCTTATAATATTTATGGATGAATCGATGATTCCTGTTAAGTTGTATCACACCTGTGTGCCAAGGTTTGATTTTAGCCCAAGTTCAGTAAATTTATTTTTGTCAAAAACAATTGATATCTTGAGCATTACTGAGCCAACAGGACATCAAAATAAAAAGTTGTCTAAAGTTAAAGGCACAGTACATTAACAAACAAATGATCCTCAGTCACAAAATTATAAATGCAGTTTGGGATGGGGGTTGGCGGGAGGGGAGTTAATCCAAACTACAGCAATGAAGTCTTCAAACCACCTTCTGAACAGGGCTGCTAATTGTTTCTTTCATCTCTTCATGTGATCTTGAGCTCCCTTTAAAAAAAAAATTTTCAGTGGAGAATCACAGCTGGTAATGTACTGCGAGTTCTTGAAGCTACACAAGGTATAGTCTGGCTAAGTTACATGTGGTTTCCATATTAGCTTGTTTGGCAGGGTGACCTACTGCAAAGCAGGTTCAGTTACCCCACCAGTCGACCCCCTGGGAGTTATAATTTCCTCCATATCCATCACTGTTGTAAAAGCCTCCATAGCCACCTAATGAGAGATTTTAAAAAAGAAAAATTAGTTAAATCATCAACTGTTAAATGTAATTATTTCCCTTCTAGAAACACTTTGATATAAAATTATGAAAAACAACCTACAGGCCCTACCTTCCCCAATGTTTTTAATTATGCTTTGAAAACAATGACTAAAAGGAAAAAAAATCTTCCTAAAGCCATGAGGTTAAAAACTAACATTACCTCCGCCAAACCCTCTGCTGCCGCCATGGCCACCGCCACCACTGCGGCTGCTGCTTGCACGGCTGCTGCTGAAGCTGGAACTGCTGGAACCACTGCTTTGTCGATAGTCTCTGGCACCAAATCCTCCGCTGAACCGACTGCTGTAAGGACGAAAATGTGTATTGGTTCACATGAAGATGAAATCCCACTAAATAACCTGAAATTCTTGCTAAAACTTCCCAGTGACGACACTAATGCTATGTTTCACTACCAAATTTAGCCACATTACATACAGAAATAACCGGTCGTGTGTGGTTTTTTTAATCTTTACAAAGCCACCCAGGAGCATCATACCCAACAGGTCTCAAACTACTCTTGTATGAATCCCTTTTATTTCATACCTGAGTGCTGTACATCTATTTTCAAGTATTAAAATTGATTTTAGCCCTGGTGGGTGTAGCTCAATGGTTTAAGTGCCGAACTACGAACAGAAAAGCTACTGGTTCAATACCCAGTAAGGCCACATGCCTGGGTTGTGGGCCTGAGAGACAACCTATCTCTCTCTCCCATGTTTCTCTCCATCTGTCTCCCTCTCTTTAAAAACAAATACTTTTAGAAACTAAAATTTGAAGAGAGGAACATCGTCTTGTTGTTCCACTTATTTCTGCATTCACTGATTCTTGTATGTGCCCTGACTGGGGATCAAACCTGCAACCCTGGCCTATCAGATCAACACTCTGACCAACTGAGCTACCAAGCCAAGGCTGCTGCTGTACATCTATTTTGGACTATACGTTGTTTGTGTATGCTTTGATTCATAGTAACTTCTCATGTTATAAAATTTGCACTGAACACAAACTGCAAATAAAAAGAAACGGCTGAAAGAGGAAAAAATTTCCCAGTGACCAATTTCTGATTTTTCTATTCAATTAATTCCCCATCCAGCCCTATTTTCCCTAATATTGATTTGACAAGACTTAGCCATGAAAATCTGCCACTTACTACTTAGTGTCGCCCTTTCTAATACCCCCTTTACCCAAAACTTGTTAAATACTTGAAAAGTTAACCTTGGATATAGCACCCACCCCCCTCATTATATACCATCTGTACCTTACCTCTTAGATCGTCCACGACTGCTACCCTTGTAGTGGTGTTCATAAGCCATGTTTTCTAACCAAGATGGCACTTCTTGTTTAGCTTCAACAAGCAGATCCAACAAATCCTTTGTGATATTTATGTTCCTCTCATTAAAGAATGAGGTGGCAAGGCCTAAAAACAGTTCCAAAAAGTAAATTAAGGTCTTCGTTAAGTAGCATAGTACCTGCACTATCCTCAGTAAACCATTGTAAGAATAGCATTTTAAAAAATTTACTATTTGTTATTTAACCAACTCAAAGTCCTTAGAAGAAAACCTGACTTTTCTATCACTTCTGTTGCTCAAATGTATTCTAATGCATTCCTTGGAAATAAAAGTTCTTACAATTTAAGATTCTGCAAAGTTCTTCAATGCGTGCATCACAGTGAAAAACAACCAGAACATCAAGTAACTACTTACCAAGGTTTCCTACACGTCCTGTACGGCCAATGCGATGTACATATTCTTCGATATCGCTTGGCAAGTCAAAATTGATAACATGTTTCACATTTGAAATGTCCAGTCCTCTTGCTGCTACCTGGAAAATAGCTTTTGTTATACAAGGCCCACTTAAAAGAAAACCAAGAGTTGAACATAAAAAACAAGATTTTATTATACATACTGCTGTAGCCACTAGAATTGGGCTTTTTCCTGAGCGGAACTGGTGAAGGGCCTCTTCTCTATCCCTCTGAGATCGGTCTCCATGGATACTGGTACAAGCATATCCTTCATGGTATAAGAAATCCTCCAGAGAATCTGCACCCTTTTTGGTCTCCACAAACACTAAGGTCAGTGAATCCTTGCCTAAATTTGAAAAATTAAAAGGTCTGTCATTAGTAGGGACCTTGTTCTCTTTGCACTTAGTAAACATGCAAATAAAAGCAGTATTTAAGACCATTTTCACAGAATGTTTTGAGTGAAGAAAAGCAGTAAGTAGTGATCCAAATGGATTTTCATTACCCAAGGCACCAGAGTAATGCTAAAATTGTCATTTTACCTGTTGCATTTAGAAGGTCAAGCAAAAATGACCGTTTGTCTGACTCTCCCACCCAAACTACTTTTTGTGTGATGTTCTCAGAGGTAGAGCCAACTCTTCCAACAGCCAAAAAGATATATTCATCCAAGAAATCACGAGCAAGCATCTGAAAGAAAAAATTTTATTAATCAACTGAGATAAACAAATTTCTAGGTAAGTAAGTTTGCAGTATCAAACAATGAACAGTACCTGTATTTCCTTAGGGAAAGTAGCACTAAACATCATAGTGTGGCGAACTCCCTTTGGTGGCATAGTATCTTGTTCAACTATTCTACGTATCTGAGGTTCAAACCCCATATCCAACATCCGATCAGCTTCATCCAACACCAAGTACCTGTCATGGAAAAAAAATTCAGTTTAGAATTTGCAAAGTTTTAGTATACCTGTATCGACAAGTAGAATTATATATTTAATCAGGTTGTTAAATTCCTCACATCACACAATTTGATACATGTACACGATAGACAGTGTAGGATTTTCCCACTGAATAAATCATCAAAGATCACATGGCCAAATTAGCTCTCACTACTTGACTACTTGTCCCAGTGCTGTCATTCTTAGCCTCTACTAAAATGCCACTAATTTTTCAACATTAAAATTATAATAAGCCAACTTCCTGTAAAAGACAAAACCAACCACTTACAATTTTAAAATTTAAACACTAGTAAGCACCACAAAACCAATGATAATTTTAAAAACATTGTATTCCATAAATTTAAAAATTAACATACTTGCAGAAGTCTAATCCAATCTTTCCTCTTTCCATCATATCCACTAGACGTCCTGGAGTGGCTACTAACAAGTGGCATCCACGTTCTAAGTCTCGAATCTGCTGACCAATATCAGCACCACCATAAACAACACAAGGACGAACTCTAGATCTGTATGAAAACTATAAGCAAAGAAATTTTATTAACTTTAAGGCTAAGATCTTTATATAGTCATAAACATTTTATTAGAATCAATGAGAAAGGCAATAATCACTGAAATGCATACTTACCTTCCTGGCTTCCTCATAGATCTGCACTGCCAATTCTCTAGTTGGTGCTAATACCAAGGAGATTGGGTATTGTTTGCGGCGCCCGTATCTTCCATTTTCCTAAGAAATTAATTTATAAATTAAACCAACTTAAGATCCATTACAGCCCAGGCTGGTGTGGCTCAGTGCAGTTAGGCGTTGTCAAGCAAAGCAAATGATTGCTGGTTGATTCCTGGCCAGGTCCCAGTTGGGGCTCATACAACCACATTGCTGTTTCTTTCTCCCTTCCTTCCCCTTTAAATAAATCTCTTTAAAAAAAGATTCATTAAAACATCCATTTTCTTCTGTAATTTATGGATTACACTCGAAAACTATTTTACATTAAACAGATTGGAATGAGTCTTGGTGTCATTTAGAAAGATCTCTCTACATCTATCTACCTACCTAAAAAGTTCTACCATAATTTCCCATTTTTATAAAGAAATACTTACCTTCATGGCCCTCAAGGCCTCGCCTGGACCATCTGAATAAATCTGACTCAAGATGGGCAAAAGAAATGCTGCAGTTTTTCCAGACCCTGTTAAAGAGAACGTATATCCATTCAACCACAGAAAAACCTGCTTTTATTCCTCCCCCCCCCCCCCCCCGAAAGCTAAGTTAATACCAAGGGAAGCCCTGACTAGTGTGACTCGGTTGGGCATCTTCCCACAAAGCAAAAGGTCATCAGTTCGATTCGCAGTCTGGGCACATGCCTGGGTTGCATGTTTACTCCCCAGTTGGGGTACGTATAGAGGCAACCAGATCGATATTTTTCTCCCTCTTTCTCCCCCAACCCGCACCCCCATCTCTAAAAATAAAAAGCTTAACACACACACACACACACACACACACACACACACGACTTTGATCTGCTTGCTTGTTAACAGGAGTCAACAAACTAAGGCCCAGATTATTTTTGTAGATAAATAGTAAAGCTTGTACTGAATTCAGAGGCTAGTACTACTTTACTCATGGAGGTGCCTTTCCCTTGGCCACATACCTATGGATCACAAGCTATTCTCTATTCTTTTTATTTTTATCAATTGAGTTTACCTGTTTGGGCACAAGCCATCAAGTCTCTTTTCTCTTTGATAATAGGAATAGCATGCTTTTGCACTGGAGTTGGGCGAGTGTAACGAGTAAGCTCAATATTTCCCATAATAATTTCTCCCATCTCAACATCACTGAACTGTCAAGAAATTCAACAGGGTTAAATTGCTAGAAAGCCATTTTTGTTTTATAACTAATTTAATAATAAAAAAACCAATAGCTTATTTGTACTTTAGTTTACAGTTGCTTTAAGTAAAAACTATTACATTTGGGGGAGGGAATCAATCCCCTAGGCTTTATCTGCATTGGCGAAGTTCTGGGTGCTTCCAATGTTTGACCCATTTCTTATTTGATATTAATGATAACACTGAGCTCAATTTCTACCCTTCCACAAAACAATGAGACTGGTTTTTAAAGTAATTTACAAAATTGTTAAAATAAGACAGGTATGGTCTATAGATGTCTTTAGGAAGCCCATCTCATTCTGAGGTACTGTGAAAAAACCTACATTTCCATGTCTTAAAAGATTAAGCAAGAGTACTTACACTTTCAATGTGTGGAGGACAGTTGTTGCCTGTTGCCTCAACTGGAATATCATCATACTTCTCAAAGTTAATCCCAGTGTTACCTCCAGAAAAGAGTTCCCTGAAATCAAATCATTAGCAAGTTTATTTGTTATAGTAGCTAATAAGGTTGCAATGCACCATAATCACTAAAACTTACTGTTCCAAGCGTTCACTTGGTGGGAGTGGTTTTGACCAATCATCTTCATCTGATTTGTCACACCAGCGACTGTTTCCACCACGTTCATACTTGCCAAAGCCACTTCTGTCACCACGGCTGCCAATGCCATCATAGTCACTCCGTCCACGATCATCAAACCTAAACAGCACAAGCAATTAATCAGAATCATATCATTTAACCAGTATCATATTCCTACCACTAATCTAGAACAGTACCTGGAGACAAGTTAAATTATTCATTATGTCTAACTTCAAGGATATCAACAGTCCAATTATGGCTTACTCTTATTTGACAAATAAGGCCCTCTAACTAATCAGACTATGTTTCATTTACGTAACTTTATTTTCTAAAGCCAGTATCCTTTATTTCTATAAAGTTACATAGCCTACACAGGCCTCATACATGCTGAAATTAAAAATCAAATCTTGTATACTTGTAATCAGCATGGAACTTACACCTTTATATAAAGTTCTCATCCACATATATTTAGTGGCAGGGAAAAGAAAATAGCACACCAAGTATCAATTGTCCCAGTGATACTAGGATGTCATTTAAAGGACAATTCACCTGTGTGACAGACTTTATAAAAGGTAGAAAACAATCCTTACCTGAATTAAGATGTTTTTAGTTTTAGGCCTGTTTGCGAAAAATCAGGACACACAGGACTAACCACAGCTATTAGGCACATGAGGTCAGTTCACCACACTTGTGTAATCAAAAATATAAGGTATTTAAAAATTGTCATGTAGAATATCCACAAAAATCTCAACCAAATTAGGCCATTTGCTAGATAAACTTACTCTAAAATAGAATATATATAGAACTATAGAAATGCAAAAACATGTATTTTTAAAACAATGACCTGTTTCAAGTTGAAACATGTTTAGAAACCTCAGAATATTTCCTGGTTCCAGAATTTGCATCCTTCTACTTAGTTTCAACCTATTCAGAGTATGTTGTTTACTATATTTAACAAAAAAAAGTTTAATTTGTACAGAATGCAAAAGGGTACATTCATATTCTCATCTACTTTCTATGTAAAAAGTTCAATTTAGTAATGACCTCTCTCTCTTACAGTCAAGAAAAATACAATTAAACAGACATAACGCGTAACATCTAAATAGGTGGTCTATCAAGGAGAAAATAAGCTTAATGATCACAGTACAAAGATGAGGACTTACCAAATTAAAGACCAATTCCTAACTTGCTATATTGTACACACACATATAATGCAAAAAGGTAGGAGATCACTTACCTTCCCCTTGACCCACGATCACTGAAGAAACTAGACTTTCCTCTTGAATCACTACGAGGTCCAAAATTGCTGTATGCATCCTTATCTTTACTAGAACTCCACCCTGAACTGTCCTTATCGTAGAATCCTTCAATTAAAATAAAAACACAAACCCATTCTAATGTTATTATTAGAAATTGACAATACTTTAACATGATTCTTGTTTCTGAATTTGAAGCCCTCTGCTCACTCATCTAATCTCTGTAGACTGGAGGGACAATGCAAATAATTCTTATCATGGCATTAGTAAACTAATATTTAAGCTGGCCTTACACTGGCACACAGAATGTTTTTTATCTTTAATTCTCTCCACTACAAAATGTTATATACTAAACCAAGCAACCTGACAATCTAAAAATGATCTGAATGAGTACCACCTCTAAAATGTCATTAGCTTGCCTGTAATACAATTACAGTACTGTTTATGACCATCAAAATTTAATTTCTATTCATTTTATAGGTTGAGTGAGTTTACTAGGAACCAGTTACCACTGTTTTAATGTTTCTTAGGGGCGATATTCATTTAAAATTCTTAAGACTGTCAGATTAATACAGTACTTTCAGTTTCCCTAATAAAAAGTTTAACAGTGCTCAGTTCACATGAAATACATACTGTCAGATGGAAATCAAGAATACCTAGAAAAAAGGAAAAATCCTCACCCTTACTCTTAGTGTGTGGTCAGGTTCCTACGGTACAGCTATAAACAGTCAATAAGAGGGGATGACAATGGTATAAACAGGTAGAAGGTTTAAAGACAAGAAGAGGGTTTAACTACCTTCAGTGACACTTTATTAAATAGCCATAGTTTACAAGTTAATTAAGTTACTTTCATTCAGTCTCCTGCCTCTATTATTAGGCTGCCTGGTGACAACCAACAGTCTTAGCTATTAATAAAAAGTTGAGTTAAGAGTTCTAAGATCTCTTTCAGCTCTAAAACCTGATAGTGCCCCTCCTTTGATTTCTGTCACTGCAACAAAGGGGGAAAGAAAGCACTAAATATACATGGGGGTCAATTTCAGCCAGTAAATTCTAAGGAACAATGACAACAAACCATGATGATAAAGACAAATTCTGTAGTAACTAATAAGAATGACATGATAACCCATGTGACAGAAATTAATAGTTTATATCCACATACTGCCAAGGACAGTGAAACTAAAACAGACCACATATGGATGAGGAGGAACAGCAGCAAACCACATATTCATGTGGCCTCTCCTCCACCCTTTCAATCCTACCTTCCATATAGGCAGTATATTTCCTCCTGACCTTTAAAAAAGCATTTTCTTTTCCCTCCAAATCTCAGATCATCCATTTTACGCAATATATTGTACCCAAGCAGTTGTCCCATAATTTGAGACATCTACTAGTTTTCTGTCACTACATTACAAACTAAATAGGAAAAGACCAGGTGTTGTGATACCTTTTGGATAAAACCTTTCAAATAATGCAGTTAAGGCAAGTATATAAAACCAGAGAATCACTCCCAACTTACTAGGACTGTGCCCAACACTATATATACCCTGTTAACTCTTCTGCAATTACCCCATTTTCGTTTTGGCTCCTCTGCAAGACAGAAATAACTGGGTTGTTAGAGCACGAAGTTTGGTTTACACAGTGGGGTGTCCACTCACCTTTTTCAAATTAAAATGATGCTGTGAACCAGTACAAATCAATTAAAGCACACTAGTGAAATTGTATAAAACCATGCCGTTGGCCTCAGAAGAGTACAACATAGGAAATGCAGAATTTTCCACTGTGTGACATTAGATGAGACTTTTCCAGTGATTAAGTCCTAATATTTGAACTGGCTGACAGAGGAAAGCTATTGTGTTTAGACTTCCTAAGGTGCCTCGTTTTCCCTAATCTCCAACTTCTAAAGCCAGCAAGAATTAGGTCTACAAATTGCTCAAAGAACTTACCTTTAGTAGCTTCTCTGTTCCTTAAGTGAGGAGGAATATAGCGTCCTTCTAAAATAAATAATAATAAAATAAATGCCCAAAAAGTTCAGGTTTAAGATTCTTAACAGCACTTCTGTTATTAAAAAATGGTCCTGGAAAATGGTTTTTAATTTAAATTCTAGCCTTCTAGTCTATTTAACTTGGAAATACAGGGGTGGGGGGATGAACCTACTTTCATTTTAAATGGGTTATTGCTTTACAAGGATAACTTTGAAAGAGGGGAGAACAAGTTTGGAAAATTAAAATTTGAACTGGAACCTAACAATTAAAGTGTACAAATTAATATAATTTAACTTGCCGCTAGTGGCTCATTTAACACAATTATTTTAAAGGCCTGCTAGGATTTCAGAGAATTGTCATCAGTTAACAAAACTGTTACAACTAAGGATCATTATAACAACCTAAAAGACTGCTATGTAATAGATCACCTTTAACCAAGAAGAGGTTTTTTGTTTCTATCCTGGTAAATTCCAAAACAGAATAAATATATATGGAAAACATGAAAGGGGGAAATGATTTCAAAATATTGGGAGTTTCAATTTGCAGCTTGCTGAATTTATAGGAAATTTAACTGTTGCTCTGTATGCAGGCAAGAATACAGCCTAAAATATGGATGACAAAGCAAAAGCAAATAAGGTATATCCACCAAGTAAAGGAAACGTCAACTCCCTGTTTTACCAGTAGTAAACCTGCAATTTAACTTTTCCTTTTCCCTTCTGGGTTGAATTAAATATTGAAGATCTCTATAAGCAGGACCAACTCCTAACATTCTTAGCAAGTATGGCAAATATAGTGAAATTTAAAACAAATACTAGCCCTGACTGGTGTGGTTCAGTGGATTGGGCATTTTCCTATAAACCTGAAGGTCCCAGGTTGGACTCCTGGTCAGGGCACATGCTTGGGTTGTGGGGGGAAGACGGGGAGTAGCAGTTAGGAGCCTGTGAGAGGAAATCAAGTGATGCTTCTCTCCCTCTTTTTCTACCCCATTCCCCCTCTCTAAAAATAAATTTTTTTAATTTTTTAAAACCACAAATACTATGTAACTATGCCCAGTGAGGCCCTTCTTGTCTAAAAATTAGGGCATGTTGCTTATTACAACAGTGCTTGAGGAAATACTGATATTAGACCGTACAGCCCATACCCATCTTTTTGTTTTAGTTAATAGGTTGGAAGAGACCTAAGCTGAATCAAGTCTACTGCCAAATAAACCACTGATATCCCCTACAACTTAATACTAACCTAAGATTAAAAAAAAAAGTAGCCCTGTGGCTCTGATAGCGTGGCTCAGTAGGTTGAGCATCGTTCTGCAAAGGAGAAAGTCACCAGTTCCATTCCCAGTCAGGCCATGTGCCTGGGTTGCAGGCCAGAGGCAACTGATTGATGTTTCTCTTTCTCCCTCCCTTCCCCTCTCTAAAAAAATAAAATCTTTAAACTTTTTAAACCCTCTCAAAAAAATAACAAAACTTTTATACCTAACTTTTTTTCAGAAGACTGATACAGTGACACAGCATTTAAAATCCTAACCAGAAGATTCAATACAGCTTTGTTCTATTAGTTTCATGTTCTTCATGGAAAAGGAGTAGCTGTAGCGATTAAATGTCGAAGTTCCCTTTATTAGTTTAATTATGATAGAATCACTCTAACACAAACCCCACCACTCTAAGCTGGGCTCACAATCCATAATAAACACACTCTTCTAAAAGATAATTTGTGTGCTGTATAGGTTTTTTCAACGACTGTTTTTACTCAAGAGAATCAGTCCCTTTTTACTACCAAAAGGTTTACAATGCTTTAGATTAATCACTAACACATAATTCTAAATAACACAGTCTATACAATTCTTCACACAGTAAAAGTTGGAGAGGAAATTCTTAAAAATTTTTATTTTTAGAGAGAGGGGAAAGGAGGGAGGGAGGGAGAGGGAGAGGGGGGGAGAGAGAGAGAAAAACATCAATGTGTGGTTGCATCTCGTGCACCCCCAAATGGGGACTTAGCCGGCAATTGAGGCATGTGCCCTGACTGGCAATCAAACCGGCAGCTTTCAGTCCACAGGCCAGGACTCCATCCACTGAGCCACACCATCCAGGGCTAACTTCTTAAATTGTAAATAAGTCCAATAAAATATTACAATATTAAAGTTCTAATTTCAGTAAATCCATAAAACGTTTTACTTACTACTGGCTGTACTTCCTCCACTCTGACTATCTGAAGAGTTCAGGTCTAGGCCAGCAAACTAGGAAGAGAGAGTTAAATAGTTAGTAGCAAGTATGGTTAAATATTACTAAAACTAGTCCGCCTGGTAGCATTTACTAGCATTAGTAGCTTTACCTGCCTCGTGGGGCTGGTGTAAAATTCAACGCGAATGTGACCAAGAATGTGCTTCAGACTAAAGTTCTAAACAAATGCATTAATTATATTACTGTACATACTACAGAAGACAGCACATCAAGATGCTGGTGCTTATCCAAGTAGAAACTGGGTCCGAATTAAAGTCATTCATTCAAAATGAATTTTTCCTTTAACATTTTCCATAGCTTGAGAAATTACAATTATTTTAAAATGTCAAATACACAAAGGATTAATTTTAGGTCCAATCACATTTGACTAATTTCCAACGCCAACTTTCTACTCGAAATTATTTTAAACCTACAAAGTATACCTGAAAATACCAGAAAATAATTTTAATTTCTTTTCCCTAACCACTGCACAAGCATTTTTAATTAGAGTAGCACATTTAAGAAAAAGTCAATATATCCACCTTTTACTAAACACTATATATATTAAGGACAACCTAGCAAAGTAGGTATTTATTCATTCTCCCTTTTTCACCATTGAGGTAAGTTCAAAGACTAGGCATAGAAAGCACAAATAGCATTCGATGCCCTTAAAGACCATATAACATTTTATCATCTTTACTGACCATTTCTACCTATCCCCTTGATACCGGCAGTTCAAAGCCTCAACATCCTATCAAAAAAAGCCCTGCTATCTTCATCACATTCTGTTGTTATGACTAACCAGGAACCACTTACAAACAATAGATTAAAAAGAAGCTATATGCGACAAAAGAAATATTTTAAAAGCCACAAAAAAAAGTCATCACTACTGTTACCACCTGCCTGCAAAAGTGATGTGCTGCTGTACTTAATTCCATTAAAAAGTCAAGAGGACACCGTCAAAATGCAAGCATCAATGGAGTCGTTAAAAATTGGGAACATAAATCCCAAATCTTAAAAAAGAAAATGGGATGAATAAGACTTTAGTGCCTTATTTCTATAATTTCCATCAGCAAAAACGCTGTTAGGCTTTCTCTCTGCAGTTAACAGATTGATATTTTAAAGCACAAAAGAAAAACTATATTTACACTTGTTATAAGTTTTATTTATTAATTTTACACTTGGCAACACAGAAAAGCTAGTTTAAATGCTACTGAATAGTGTAATGATTACACAGGTTTTATTAATTTTAATTTTACACTTGGCAACACGAAAAAGCTACTTTAAATGCTACTAATATTGTTATGATTATACTAACAATTTTCTCAGTTGTGACTTGGCTTGCTGCGGAATTCTAAGGATTGCACATTCTTTCGAATTACAAATTTAAAGTTGACTCCTGCCTGGAATCTTAAAAAACGGCACCACTTATATGAAAAATGTTAAAGCTGCCCCAACACCAGACTTCTCTGCTCCATTCAACACATGACGTGTGAGCAATTTAGAGGATTTAATATAATTGATTCACTAATGGGGAAAAATGCTGCCTAAGAGACATTGTTAATCTCTAAAAATATATTACATACGAAACTTCATGTGTCACTAAATTTCGTTTCAGGATTATTCCGGAATTCATGGAAGGCAAAAGTTTACTTAACGGCTCCAAACATCCTACTGAAGAGCTTATCTGAAGCATAGTGTCCCCGTTGCTGAGGAACGCAGGCTTCCTGCCACCAAAAGCCATAACTCAGTCTTTCAGCTCACTCTCCTCCCCGCCCCCCGCACACACACCCTTAAAAGAGGGGGTTACAGTCAAACACACTTCATTTGATCTATTTTAAAAATTTACTCCTCGGGCAGCAACAAGTGAAGAGAACTTTTTATTTTCCTCCAAGCCACATTCGGAGTATTTTTTCCCTTTGGCCGATTCCTGGATCAAACGCCACTCATACAACTCGTGGATTCCTCCCCCCGCCCCCAAAAAATACCCCGCGTGGCCATTGACTATATCGTCACACAGTAACTATCTAGAGAAACTACCGAAGGGCCGCTCCGGGTCCTAAACCTCCATCTCTAGAGCCCAGCGCCACGGCGCCCGCAGTGGCCCATTACTCCCTCCGCCCCCCCTCCCTGAACCTTCTGCGTCACAAAACTTTCCACTCCGGAAACGCGGCCTCCCGGGCCACAGCGCCGGGCCTGCGGAAACCGGGCTGGATCGAGAAGGCCTGCGAAAGGACGCCGAGGAGGAACAAGATGCCCATTCCATCCTCCTTTCCAGGCCCTCATCGGCCACTGGACCCGCTGGTCCAACCTCTCCCGCTAGTGGGCCGCAGCAACGCCCAGCCACCCAGCACCACACAAAGGAGGCCGCCGCCATTACCCCAAGCGCAGGCCGCCCCCCGCGCCGCCCCCTCCCACATTCCAGGGCCGCGTTCCATCTCAGGCGCGCGCTCGCGCGCGCGGCCCCCCCCCCCACCCGCCCGCCTGACAAGAATCCGGGCCGCGTGTGAATAGAGGGCCGAAGTCCTAGAGGACAAGAGTCCCCACACGCTCACTGCGAACAACCCCCCCCCCACCGCCACCCATGGGTCACTAGACTAGGTCCGGGCGTGCGCCTCTCCGCGAGAGCGCGCGCACCCCCTCCCCCTCAGCCCGCCTGCGCACGCACACACAAAAGCCGCCATTGTGCTCGTCCTGGGGACAATACCGCGGGCCAAGCCGGGGACTCGGCCCGAGCGACGGCCACAAACGGCATTCCTGCCACCTCCCCGTTCCTCCATTACCCCGGGCCACTGACACTCGCCAGCCCGAGGTACCCAGGAAACGGGAACGAAGGGTGCGAGTCAGGGCTGCGCCATAAACCAAGTTAGGTTAGGGTAACGTTTCGTACAACCCAGCAGGCTCCTTGCAGCTCACCTGCTGGTCCAGCCCGAGCGCATTTTCAACCGCCACATGACTCATCCCTGAAGAGTACCGAGAACTCGGAGTCTTCCGCTGCTGAGCGAGTGTTTGATTCACCGCGAAGGTCCTCTCACGGGAGAACTGCGGCTCTGAAGCGATCGGCGCTGCCACGGATCTAATATACTCACTCGAAAGACTGCTACGTCAGCACGTACGACGTGTGCCCTCCCTCTCACACCCCCACTCCCCCTGCCCCCACCATTTCTGCCTAGCTACTGAGCGCTTGTTCAGTCCTAACCTCGCGGGACTTCCTAGTCACTCCCGTTCTGGTTCGTCATCCTCACTTGGATCTCAAAGCGCCAAACGCCGCGCTGATTCGCTTAAGCCTGTTTTGCCCTATTATCCGCTAATACCCTACCTTAAGTCTGGGAGTTTTACGAAATCTCGCGAGGTCTCGCAGCCCCCCCCCCCCCCCGTAACTTAAATCTGGGGGTTCGCGAGATCTCGCGAGAATTCGTCGCTCCGCTTTCTGCCCCCTCGGAGGCCTTAAAATTTCACTTAAGGTCTCTTTCACCTTTCTTTTCCTTACACCCCTGGTTTTTGCCATTTTTTTCTTCCTATCGCGCGCCCTCTCTCTTCTTTCTCTCAGTCTCCCGACTCGGAGATGCCGTGAGATTTTTCCAAACTAATCAGCCCTAGCTCTTCCGGGGGCAGGCTCCCCGCGAAATCGGAGTTCGGCAAAAGGAGGCCCAAAGCTGAGTCACGTGACAGATAGTGCCGGACGCGGTGGCCATTTTGTGCAGCAGGAAACTGGTTTAAATAGAGTACTCGAAAGGCAGGGAGCAGGAGAGGAAAACGGCAGAGAAGCAGGAAGGACAGGGAGGAAGAGGGAAGAAGAAGGGAAGGAGGAGAAGAGAGAAAAGGAGGAAGGAGAGCGGGGTGGTGACCGGGTTAGGGGTGGGGGGAGGTAGAGGGGAGCTGGCAGCGCGCGCTAGTGGCCCACGCTTTCCACCGCGGTTGCCTAGGCAGCAGGGACGCTGCCTGGAAACGCTACAAACCCCTCTGTGTCACCCCCAGACTAGAGCGCGCTCTTGCGCGCGCCCCCGCCCCCCACGGTGGGGAAACAATAAAACAGTCACGCGCTGAACTTGAGCGGGTGGTTGCGCACCTTCCCAGGACCCCTGCCCTCCTCGCGTACAAGTACTGCACTAGGCCCCCATTTTCTTCCCGCAGGGCGCCCAGGGGTTTAGGGCTGGTGACTTCCTGCGCGGTGTTGCGTGCCCCCAAAGCCAAGGGACTCTGGGGATCGAAAATTGTTCCCCTAGGGAATTGGCGGTGTTTGCGCTTGGCGCATTGTGGGCCTGGCGAAGGAATTGCTATAGCATTATCCGCCTGGGGTCGGGGTAACCCTCAGGCCACTGCGGTGGGTGCAGAATGGGAGGAAATGCGTTTCTGCTGCCGGAGGAGCCGCTTGTCACCTCCTGGCACGCCACCCGTAGTTCAGCTTCCATTCCAGGGGCCTTCATACAGAAGAAAATGTGTTGACTAACCCGGTCCCTGACTTGAACCGAAGGACCGCACAAACGTGGTTCTTACAAACGCTTTCCCCTCTCTTTTTTGACACAGCCTGACAAATAGTTTGCAGGGTTTTCCACCATCCCCCAAAGGGCCTTCTGCTGCCAGAATTAAGATAGTTTATCTACATCATTTCCCACATACCACTATCGCTTCCTGATTTTTAAAATTTAATCCTAAAGAGATAGGGAGATAACCCCGGGGAAGGTAACTCGGTTAGAGCGTCCTCTGGATACACCAAGGTTGTGGGTTCAAGGCCCTTTCAGGGCACATGCAAGAATGAACAGATGAGCGCATGAATGGGGGGAACAACAAGTCGATGTTTCTCTCTCTCTCTCTCTCTCTCTCTCTCTCTCTCTCTCTCTCTCTCTCTCTCTCCCCCCCTCCCTCCCCTCTCTCAACTCAATAAATAAAAATTTAAAAAAGAGCCCTAGCTGATGTGGCTCAGTGGATTGAGCTTCAGCCTGCAAACCAAAGGGTCACTGGTTTCATTCGCAGTCAGCGCACATGCCTGGGTTGTGGGCCAGGTTGCCGGTGGGGGGGGTCACACAAGGTGCAACCACACATTGATATTTCTCTCCCTCTCTTTCTCCCTCCCTTCCCCTCTCTAAAAATAAAATAAATTTTTTTTAAAATATTAAACAAATAGATAATATAACACTTGCATCCCGGGGCAAGTTGCTTAACTGCTTTGGGTCTCAATTTCTTCCTTTATAAAAGGACTACATAACCCTGTTAAGAACCAGCTCCCTTTTTATAACAGCATTTTGTAACACCCTAAATAACCATACTGAAATAACAAATCACAGATAATAAAACCTCAACCTAACAACACACAATTTCAAAAAACATGACCTAACTGTAGAATAAAAGCAGAATGGTCATAATAAAACTCTATATTTTAATTTGTGAATGTTGCCACACAACAATAACTTGATAGATACCTGTCCGGCACAGTTTTAAATGCAAACTGAAAAAGTGTGTTTTCACAACTCAAGTATCATGAGCAGTGTTGCCATTGGTGACTTTATTTTCCAAAAATGGTGAACCCTTGGTAGTGTTTGAAACAAAACAATACCATCTTCCTTCCGACTAGTTATTACAGTAGTTACATTCCTGGAGAAGTCAGTGTGTATCAAAACTGGGCAAAGATACTTTGTGTTTATATATAAAATTGTCTTAGTTCTGAGGAACTAGTTTTTGAATGAGTGTCCAGCATTGTAGACTATCTAGCATGCCTGGCCCCTGCCCACTAAATGCCAGTAGTCCTTCCCAGTCATTGTGACAACCAAAAGTAGTACACAGATTTCCACAATACCTCCTTGAGAACCATTAGGCTTAATGATCATTCGGGTCCCTTTCAACTGAGATTCATGGGTTCTCAGGAGACATTGGTGAGGTGTTTTTGCTTAGTTTCGTTTCAGTTTCCTTTTCTCATAGACCATAGTAAACAGATTCAAAAGCTGTTAGTTCTGACAGTTCAAACTGCACATAGCAAGAATGGGATGTACTGACTACCCTGGTTCTGGGCTTTATTTTACTTTTTAGTAGAAGCTGGTGTACAGGGTATTGCCACAGGAGTACCTAAAAGAATTAAATTACACAGCAGTTTCCTATTTTCACCTAACCCCTGCTAACAGGCATCAGGGTGTTTTGTTAATCAATATGTTATAATGGGAATATCAAGTTGGAAAGGAAGTGGGGAAACATATGAAAGTTTGTCTTCAAACACATTCATTCTGAAAAAGAATGTGCGCACTTGAGGTAGCTAAATAAACCGATTTTCACTCCGAATGACTTTTACACTAAGCATTCATTTGCATATCTTCCCCAGGCCGTCATTTGCAAATTTTATTTGAAGTGACCTAAAAAGAGTTAGGAAAAGTTGAAATGTGGGAAACTTTTTGTGTGCTCCTTTTTCTTACATTCCCAGGCATTGTTAAATTAAGCACCCATATTGAAGCAAATAACTGTGTACTGTTTGCACCATCCCCACCCCCACCCCATTCCCCATCTCTGAAGGCAGTTGAGCGAACAAGAGCCTGGAAACTGCAGATCCTTGACCTGGCAGTTCAGATTCCCGTGTGACTGGGAGCAGCTTGACATTTTGGTACCTGTTTCCTTATCTGTAAAGTTAGAATTAAAACAATTTTCGCCTCAAAAGGTGCTTCGGATTTAAAGGCTTGTGTATGAAAGTGCTTTGAGTGAGAGCTTAGTATACTGTGGATACATATACATATACGCTTCTCTCCCCATCGCCTCAACTCCCCTAGCAGAGTAAGTAGGCTGCTCTGGCCCTGGGCTCCCACAGCACCCACCGTTCAAGTCTCCACTGTAACACCATGTTATACTGCAGCTGTGTGAGAGCCTACAAAGGGGAGGAAACTTGTTATACCCCAACATGGTGCAAGGTGTGGCAAAAGATGCCCAATAGATGTTTGATGATGGGTGAATAATGCAAATGTCCACCTTCTCCAAGTTGTAATGTGGGCATGTTAAGGGGCCTGGATCTATTATTTTGCTTCAACAGGTGACTTTAAGCAAATTTCATCACCACTCTCTAAGACTGATTTTTAGTATGTGTGCTGCTGAAATGAGCACTCTCTGAGACCGAGATAGACTGATAATCACATTATTGTGATAAAAATAAGTAATGTGCCTGAATAACCTAAAACCATGCAGAAAGATAATGAGATAATTCTGCAGCTAGAAGAAAAGCAGTAGTCAAAGGGATTCCAAGAGATGGAAACCTCAGAGCCTTTCGTGAACTTCATGATAGCCAGTCAGTTTTTCTGCAAGGCCCAGTGGAAAGGCCTCCTGAGTCCAACTAACCAGTACCTCCCTTTAGGGTGGATAGGGAATAAAGTTCAAGGAGGGCGGAACTCGCTGTAATCAGAGGTTAATTATAGGTGTGGGGGTAAAAGCAGTTGCCTATTGTGTCTCCTTTCTTGTTTGAAAGTGTAATAGCCCTTTGGGGGTTTTGTTTGTTTGGGGCTTCAGATACAGCAGATTCCCTACCAATGCCAAATAATTTAGAGTGATTAAGAGAATGTTGCTACAACGGCTGATAAAAGTTCTAAAGGGAAAAAACCAGTCTTAGACTTCAGGATATTGCTGGACACCTTTATTATCCAACGGTGAGAGCTGGTATATACAAAACCAGGAATGTTTCAGGCAACTATTATACTCCTAAACAGTAGATCTGGCTTGGAATCTACTTCCCTCCCACAAACAACGGCAAGACAAAAATCTAAATTATATCGGAGGGCATTTTCTCTACCAGTAACAGTACATGAAAATATTTTCAAACAGAAGAATCCAGTGCATTTCTGCCTTCATTCGTGCAAAATGGCTGCATAGCACAAGAATAAATGATAGGGAAGCCTCGGGTCGAGGTCTGAATGGGGGTGGGGAGGAGGAATGGGCAGGGAGGCTGCCTCGCCTCGGGAGAGCAGAAAGGAATCTTGGAAGTACAGCGAAGGGGGTCCACGTGCCCTCGAGATTTCATGCTGCATCTTAGGTAATAGGAGCACCTTTAGTGATTTGTCTCTCTGGTGATGTAGAACTTGAAACTTGGCCATAAGCTTGCAGATAGAGCCGAGTACAGTCCTGTGTTGAAATTATATACCCTATGCTTTGTAAAACTAATTCACTCTTTTCCTCGACACCTTCATACTTAATGATTATTGGTGTCATCTTGTTACAAACTTCGATGGCAGCTAGGTTTAATCATTTTCAAAGTTTTTAAAACTTTTCAATGTTTTTTTTTTTTGTTGCTTTCTTTTTTTTGTACCACACCACCCCCACACTCCTTTGTATGTGGGCCAGCGCTGCCAAGCATTTTCAACGTTTCAATTTTTATTTCTTTAAAGACATCTTGATATAACTGTCTGTGATGTTGTGATATATAATAAGAAATATATATAATTGGTCTTCCACCCGTTCCTGACATAGAGCTCCTAAAACCCTTGGCATTTCCTGTGACTTGAGTGGTAAAGGTCTTTTGTTATGTTAATGAAGTGACTTTTGCAAAGTACCTCAGGATGGGGGCTGGTTGCTAGTGGAGCCAACTGTGTGATTAGAGGGTTACAACTTTCAGTCCCACCCCACCCCACCCCCACCTCTGGGGAGAGAGGGAAGATAGGCTGGAGACTGATTTCAGTCATCAGTGGCCAATGAGTTAATCATGCCTATGTAATGAAACCTCCATAAAAACCCCAAAGCCAGTACTCCTGGGGAGGGCATGGAAGCTCATGCCCTTTCCCCACACCTTGCTTTATGCATCTCTTCCATATAGCTGTTCCCAAGTTATATCCTTTTATAATAAACCAGAGATGTAGTAAGTAAATGTTTCTCTGAGTTCTGTGAGCTGCTCTAACAAATTAATGTAACCAAAGGTAGAGGTCTTTGGAACCTCCAATCTATAGCTGATCAGTCAGAAACACAGATGATAATCTGGATTTGCTGCTGGTATCTGAAGTAGGGGACGGGGTAGTCTGGTGGGACTGAGTCCTTAACCTGTGGAATCAACGCTGTCACCAGGTAGATAGTGTGAGAATTGTGTTAAATTATAGAACGTCTAGCTCGTGTCAGAGAATTGTTTGGTGATGTGTTGGGGGCGGGGGCGGGGAGAAACAGACATTGTAATTGGAATCAGAATCCTACTGTCTAACCCAGTGTTCTATATTAAGAAATACAAAATTGAGTATTTAGGTAGAACCCTGGACCTTTTGCAAATTCTCCCTTCATGTTGACCATCCTAATGTTAGTTACTATGATAGGAGAGTAAGAAGCTAGGAAAACACCTGGGCAAGTGGAATGAGGAAACAAAGACAAGAAAATTAAACAAGGCCAAACAATTTGGACAACTTACAGCCAGCTGGTGAATCACAAGACCTTATCTTTCCCAACCAAGGACACTTAAGAGCAAATGGTTTATACCTCTCCTCCCTAACCAGAGAATACATAGCTTAAATATCCCTGGTCTGGGAAAATAGAGAACAGAGACCCAATAAATGTCATTTGTGCCTGCTAAACCCAAGGACAAATGAAGTCAGGGGAACAAATAACAAAAAAAAAAAACACCCAAAAAACCATTAAAAGCCAAACAGACCCAAGATAAAAGTAAAACTGTAACCGAGTCAGCTCTGGCTGGCTGCCGCTATGAAAGCCAATACTCAAGAGGCAGGTACTAATGTAAAGGAAAGTGGTTTATTTGCTGATGCCGGCCATCTCGAAGATGGGGGACTCACGTCTCGAAGCCCACCTCCACCTCTCCATAGAGGCAGAGGTTTTTATAAGGAGGGAGAGGGGAACAGAACAAAGAGATCAAGGGAGAGGGTTGAGAAGTTCTCTACAGTGCAAACCAGCACAGCTCGTGCTGATAAGGTGAGTGATGGTCTGGTGTGCATTTTCCTGGTTTACTTGGCCTGGCTTCACGTCATCTCAGCTTCACATCGTCCTGGATCCACAAGTGAAGGTCAACAAATCTCCCGGAGCTGGGATGCCTGAAGGTCAGGGTCTGTATCTTTCGAAGGTGGTTCCTAGGATTCTTATAGAAATATGCTGTTCATCTTCAAGCTACATGTTAGTCAGAGTTAGCACATACAGAGATAATGTCAAGAGAATGGTGGGGTGGGTTACAATTTTCCACTGTTACAAATCCCCACTGTCAATTTTTCTTCCGTTTCTATTGAAGTTAGATGATTATAGCCCAAACATTTCAGAAAATTTGAAAAATTCAAGATCCAGTTTAGTTCATAAATGTAAAATAAAATTTTACAATTACTGAACTAGAGTCTAATTTCTGTAATTGTGTGTCATAGATTTTATTGAAACAAAATTTTTCTCCTAAAATCACCCTCATTTTTATCAGAGAGCCAAATTAAGACCAATTCATTTACTGCAGTAAGTCCAGTTTTCATTTGGCCTGATTATTTGCATGAACATGACAAGCATAGCAATTGATCATATAGGCTTTCCTAAATATACTTTGCTGGAATGTTAAAAGGAATTTCTAGACTGAGTTTTACTTAGCCTCTCAGGGCCAAGAAACCAAGCCACACAGTTGCCATCAGGCTTTGTTGGCAGTATCTATAAGTTTGAGTAAACTCAAGCTCTTGAGGTCCCTGCAATGTCTTGAGGTTCTTTCCTTGCCATCTCCAAGGAAAGCAACCTTCGTTCTTTACCTGGAAAGACTGCCAGGAACCATGTGAATAAGCAAGATACCAGGCTATTTCTCCAAGGGGCTTTTATTGGCTCCAAATTCAAACTTTATTCCTTAAAGCTTCTTGCTGACCTCCAGAGTCTAGGCATGTCTCTTCCAGACATGATATTCTAGTCAAAGTCTTGGTTAATAAACCCACAATTGGAAACTGGAAGAAATCAGATTCCTACTGAATCCATGCAAATAAACATACTGCCATGAAAATAATAATAGTCACTCCTTAAGAGTTTTCAAATTCTGGAGGGATAAAGTAGGGAGAAAAATATAAATGCTTCAATATTGTTACAATTTACCAAATTGCTCTAAGAAAAGAAATTTTTAAAAATCAGCAATATTTTGAATGAAATCCCAAAAACAATATATTTTTTTAGTTCATTCAGTCCCATAATCAATTCCTCTTTGTCCCCATTATCCGCGAGTATCTCAATGAATTCAGTCATTCCTCAGCCTCACAAATCCCCATCTACTTGAAAGGTATTATCTGAAAATTTATTCTTAGAAACTCATATTTTAGAATAAGTCAGAAGATGTAACATTTTTGCGAATGCATCAGAGTAAAATAATGACTGTCTCTAAATGATAAAAATATACTTAAAATAATATGATTATAGATCTGATTACAGTGCAATTGACAAAGAAATTTGCTTTCCTGTAACATTTTAAGATAACAATTAAAAATTACAAATGAAAGTACATCAGAAATCAATTAATTTGTTCCCTCCTGTCTAATTATACCTAGGGTTTCTGTTGGGAAATAGCAATTGGTTTTGGAAAATCAAAGGGAGCTTTGGCTCTTTCATTTGTCATTAAAATTATCACTTTGCTTTACCATCTACCTATGTGCCTTTCTTTCCCTTTATTCCCCACCCCCTTTCCATTTCCCTTCTTGACTTTCCTACTCCAAATGTCCTTTCTTTCTGTAATATGTCTATCTCTTTCCTCTATCCTTTCTCACCTTTTTTTTCACTTCCTCAATTCCTTCTCTTTTTGTTCCTTCCCTCTACACAGTCCTTTAAACTGCATAGACCCTCTTCGACTTACGCAAACCCTCTATGACTTACACAGACCCACTGCAACTTACACAGACCTACTGCAACTTTCCTTTTCCCCTGTAGTTTGTCCTTTTTTAAAAAATATTTTTATTTACTAAAAGATTTTATTTATTTCTAGAGAGAGGAAGAGAGGGGCAAAGAGAGGGAGAGAAACATCAATGTGTGGTTGCCTCTCATGTGCCCCCAACTAGGGACCTGGTCGACAACCTAGGCACATGCCTGACTGGGAATCGAACCAGTGACCTTTCAGTCCACGGGCCAGTGCTCAAGCCATTGAACCACACCAGCCAGGGCTAGTTTGTTCTTTTAACTCACCCAGAAATAACCAACCCTCTTTTGATTCTGTAATTTACACCTTTTATGAACAAAACTATATATATTTTCTCAACGTAATTAGAATTTTCGATTTTTAGTGACAAAAGTAAGTAATTAGCATTCTTTAGATCAGCAAACTTATGAAAACATTTTATAACTTTCAGAAACAGGTTTAAACAGGCCTTTTTCCATTGGCAAATACACTTACATTTTTATTCTTCATGATTACCGCATTTCTTTAGTGTGCTTAAAAGTGAGCTGTTTCATTATCTAGTGACCTTGACAACTTTTACAGAGGCTGAAGAAGAGGCAGGGGACATATCAAGCTTGCCATGGCTTAGACTGTTAAGTTTAAAAATGCCCATTTTTTTTCTTTTCCTTTCTGACTTTTACTGTGTGAGAGGGAAGCAAGATCTTTCCCCCTCTTTAAACCATCAATTTAAATCCTTTCTGAGTAGAATCCTTGCACATTAGAGTTCTTATTCCACTTACCAGACTACTGGCAAAACAATTTGAGATTGAAACAGAGCCGTCTTTTTTTTTTTTTTTTCAAAACAGAAATTAAAACAAAATCTAAAGCAAAGAAAAAGTTCAAACAAATTATGCAACAAGAGAAACAAACAATACCAAAACCAAAACCAAAACCAAAACCAAAAGACTGCTCCAACCAAATCTCACACTGGGTAACTGGGATTTTTTTTCCTTGTCACTGATCCATGCCTACTGCCATGTGGCACCTATTGATTCCTGGAGAATCCCAAATGGTTCAAAGAACCCAAGTGGCAGGGCAGGGGCTCCTGGCTGTGCACACCAGGGACTTACACAGTCTGGGCTTGTCACCCCACCAACAACCCATTTCCTTTCAGCCGCAAAGCATTTAAAGGTGGTGGCTGCTTTGAGAGGGAGAGTAGGAAGAGTCCCTGAGATAAAGAACTCTGGGCAGCTATTGGAAAACGCCTGCAATCCCTGCCATGGGGTTAGCCTGCCACAAGCAGCTGGTACTGCCCCACCCCAGGCCCTCCAGGCCTTACTGGGGGTCCACATAGTCCCATCTGGGTCACCAAGAACTATAACTGAAAGCAGGTCCGGCTACCTGCCACTACGAAAGCCGATATTCAAGAGGCAGGTGCTGATGTAAAGGAAAGTGGTTTATTTGCTGATGCCGGCCATCTCGAAGATGGGGGACTCACGTCTCGAAGCCCACCTCCACCTCTCCATAGAGGCAGAGGTTTTTATAAGGAGGGAGAGGGGAACAGAACAAAGAGATCAAGGGAGAGGGTTGAGAAGTTCTCTACAGTGCAAACCAGCACAGCTCGTGCTGATAAGGCGAGTGATGGTCTGGTGTGCATTTTCCTGGTTTACTTGGCCTGGCTTCACGTCATCTCAGCTTCACATCGTCCTGGATCCACAAGTGAAGGTCAACAAATCTCCCGGAGCTGGGATGCCTGAAGGTCAGGGTCTGTATCTTTCGAAGGTGGTTCCTAGGATTCTTATAGAAATATGCTGTTCATCTTCAAGCTACATGTTAGAGTTAGCACATACAGAAATAATGTCAAGAGAATGGTGGGGTAGATTATAATTTCCCACTGTTACAATTTTCTGCTGTTACAAAACAGTATAGCAGACCAAAGAATATTCCTAAAACCCCCTATGTGGTCATTTTTATGCATCAGTGTATTAAAAATGCACTTAGAAAGCTGATGACTGTTCTACTGAAACCTTCCCCTAAGATTCTCACCCTCAGGAAAAAGATAAAAGCCCTCAGGACAAAGACTCAGTGTGGGTTCTCTCTAGAGCATGCCCATGCCCCTTCCTGTGCGTGAACTTTTTACTTCCTCCTAAATTCTAAGAGTCTCTATGAGACTTGCTACCAGGAGCAGTGGGCAGCAGCAGCTGTACCCAGACTTACCCCCTGATCCTGTCTCCAGGGCCCCCTTTCTCTGAATTCCCAGCCCGCTGACAGCTGCCCCAACTTGGCTCACTCCTTTCATGTAACGTTTCTAGGGAGCCAAAGCAGCCCCGCTTAAGTTCTCTCCTGTGGCTTCTCCTACCCTAAGCCCTATCTTTGTTTCACGGCCCCCAGCCTTAGTAAACATACTCTCAAAATTACCTGGATTCATGTTATGAAATCTTTCCTATACAAAGTCAAGAAATATGGAGAGCAGGACCCATAAAATGGCATTGGTCCTGTCAAGATAGTATAAAGTATATAAAACAAAGTGAAGTCACTAATGTCAACCAAGATGGCTGCCAGTCAGCCATGACACTTTGTTCAAAAGGGAAACTACCTAAATCACGCCAGGCACCCTGCCAAATGCCTGCCATGGCAGCACAACCAAGATATCGGTACACAGACGTGTCTGTATAAAGGGCACATCTACTGATAGAGTACTGGGGGTTCTTGGCCCTGAGCTGCAGCTCAATCAGGTGCCAAGAATTTGGGTATAATTGAGGTGGATATCAGAGCCACCCCTGAGACAGCAAATCTCCCACCATGAGACACTGCTCAACGCTACTCAGGGCCACACACTGCCAAAGGCTCTGCCCAACTGAGCTCCAGAACTTTGCTGCTGCCTGAGGCACCACTCCAATTGGACCAAGACACCCAGTCACCACCGCTGTCTCCTGGACCTGGGACTTAGATTCTAGGACTCGGTTTTGTTAATCCCCCATTGATTGTTTTGTGCTAACTGTGTGTGATATTATAGGAGGTAGGATATTAATGTAATATTGATGTTCTATCTTGTGGGAACCTGCATTTAATAGCAGAGTTTGAGCAACAGCTCCTATAGCTCTTGCCTCATTGACACTGCTGAGTATAGACTCACGTCGGTGACTTACATCCCCTGAGCCAGAGGTGTGCCCTGACTTATAGGAAAGACTATATCGTGACCCTCCTGAAGAGGTATGGCCTACAGGGGTCATACTGAGGATGCTTGTGACGAGAACCTACACACTACAGGTTGGCCTGAGGCAGACCTACTCCAGGCCAGTCCCTGTCTGGTAACATTATGAAGCAAAAGAGAAGGAAGACTTGTTATGAAAATATAGTTTAATTACAGAGAGTCTAGAAGTGTCACTAACCTCACAGGGCAGGTGACTGACCCCTCATGAAAAGTGGTGACTAGCAAGGAAGGTGCTTTGGAACACCTTGTATTCTCTGGGAAGATAAATAGCTGCATTTTCAACTGTTTTCTCTGCCTGTTTAGAAGCACTGTTCTAAATACTTCACGAGTTTTATTAGCTCATCTAATTCTCACAGCAGTCCTAGAAGGAAGGTACTATTCCCCCTACTGTGCAGATTGGAAGCCCAAGAACATGCTGTTATTTATGAGACTAGTGAGTGGCCAAGCCAGTAGTCGAACCCAGGCCAAGTGAAGCCAGGGCCCCACTATTAACCAGGGCCCCTCATACACCTCAACCCAGCAAGTCCCAAACAGGATTTCTTATCATCTCCCAAACATCTTCCTCCTCTGCTCTTCAAGGGAGAGTACCATCATCATTTCTCACACTCAGACTTAGAACCGCAGTGACTTTCTGACTCTATTTCTCTTTTATTCTACCCATTATCCATAAACAGACCCTTCCTTTCCCCCCACCTTATTTATGGCTCTCAAATTGGTCTTCTCTCACTCCCTAGTCCAGGTCCTTATTTACCTCTACATCAGTAGTAAGCAATCTTTATTTTTAAACAGGAGTGCCCTTTTAAGAACAATATACAAAACATCCAGTCAAGATGGAGGCATAGGTAAACACTGCTCGCCTCCTTACACAGCCACAGCAAAAATTATAATGAGACTACAAAACAAGTATCACCCAGAATCATCAGAAAATCGAGCTGTATGAAACTGCAACAACCAAGGAATTAAAGAAGCCACATTCATCCAGATGGGTAGGAGGGGTGGAGATGCAGAGTGGCGCAGAGAGGTGTGGAGACCTGGAGACATGGAACGAGTGGTCCCACCCCCATGTGTGGTGAATAAAAATCAGGAGAGAGACCTTGGGAGTGGGGGAACCCAGACCATCCAGCCAAGGGTTCCAGCTGGAAGATAACTGCTGGCTATAAAAAGCAGTGGGGTTTGGGGTGGCGGAAGAAACTATGGAATTCTCAGGAGGCTCATCTTAAAGGGCCCACAACATACTTAAGACTTAAGCAGATGCACTCCCTCTGGGCTTAAACACCAGGGCAATAGCTAGAACAGCGCCAGCGGCACATGGGAAAAATTGAAGTGTCTGGTATCAGGGTGAATGCTGAGAGATAGCTTCCTCCTAGACAAAACTCCAGAGGCCAGGTAGTGGCATTGCCCCCTCTGTGAGCCCTCCCCTCACATAGGGCCACAGAAGAGTGAAACAGGTTGCCCTGCCCTGGCGATTACTTAAGGCTGCACGCCAGCCAACTTACCAGCATGCTTTTCTACAATAGGATCGCTCGAAGGCTCCATTCTCCTGGCCAGCAGGCACATTGGTAGTACAGGCTTGTCATGCACCCACAGCGGCCTTGCACATTCACCGTGACCACCCACACACTGTTACTTACCTCCAGGATCTGGGGCACATGCTTAAGGTGGTCCTTGAGGCCCCAGATGAGACCACCCTAAAGGAGCTGGCTGAGACCCTGCAACAGAAGAACATTGACCACATGCTGTGGCTGGAACAGCCAGAGAATATGGCCACTTGCATTGCGCTCCGACCCTACCCCAAGGAAGAAGTGAATCAGTATTTGAAGAAGTTCCAATTGTTCAAATGACTGATGTCATGAATTGCTTTGATATATTTGATATCAGCTGGATCTAGAAACTGCATGCCATCTATCTCTAAGCATTATATACTCCTTTCAAAGGCAACTCACTCTTCTCCTTAAGTTATGACAGTTTCTTGAGGGTCAAACACATGTTCACATTAACGTTGTCACTAATAAAAAATAGGGGGGGGCATCAAAGCAGCTCAACCTAATACACAGAAACAAACACAGGAAGGCTAGTAAAATGAGAAGACAAAGAAACATGGCCCAAATGAGAGAATAGATCAAAACTCCAGAAAAAGAACTAAATGAAATGGAGATAAGCAATCTATCAGATGTACAGTTCCAAGCACTGGTTACTACGATGTGCTAGGAATTCATTAGGTACTTCAACAGCATAAAAAAGATCCACTCAGAAATGAAGGTTACACTAAGTGAAATAAAGAAAACTTTACAGGGAACCAAGAGTGGCGTGGATGAGGACAATAGTCAAATCAAAGATTTGGAACATAAGGAAGGAAAAAACACTCAATCAGAAGAGCAAGAAGAAAAAAGAATCCAAAAGAATGAGGCAGGGTAAGGAGCCTCCGGGACATTTTCAAACATTCCAACATTGGAATTATAGGGGTGCCAGCAGAAGAGAAAGAGCAAGAAATTGGAAAGTTATTTGAAAAAATAATGAAAGAAAACTTCCCTTTAGTCCTGGAGGAAATAGACATACAAATCCAGGAAGCACACAGGGTCCCAAACAAGATAGACGCAAAGAGGACCACACAATGACACATCATAATGAAAAATGCCAAAGGTTAAAGATAAAGAGGGAATCTTACAAGCAGCAAGAGAAAAGCAGACCTGCAAAGGAGTTCCCATAAGACTGTCAACTGATTTCTCAAAAGAAACTTTACCGGCCAGAAGGGACTAGCAAGAAGTATTCAAAGTGATGAAAAGCAAGGACCTACAACCTAGATTATTCTATCCAGCAAAGCTATCCTTTAGAGTGAAAGGGCAGATAAAGTGTTTCCCAGAAAAGGTAAAACTAAAGGAGTTCATCATCCCCAAGCCATTGTTATATGAAATATTAAAGGGACTTATTTAAGAAAAAGAAGAAGACCAAAACAATGAACATTAAAATGGCAATAAATTCACAACTATTAACAATTGAATCTCAAAAACAAACTAAGCAGCCCTGGCTGGTGTGGCCCAGTGGATTGAGCGGCTGGCCTTGGACCAAAATGTTGCTGGCTCCATTCCCAGTCAGGGCACATGCCTGGGTTGTGGGCTGGGTCCCAGTAGGGGGCCTGTGAGAGGCAACCAATCAATGTTTCTCTCTCACATTGATGTTTCTCTCCCTCTCTTTCTTTCTCCTTTTCCCTCTCTTTAAAAATAAATAAATAAAATCTTAAAAAACAAATTAAGCAAACAAGCAGAACAGAAACAGAATCATAGATATGAAGATCATTTGGGGGGTTATCAGTTGGGAAGGTGAAGGGTAAGAATGGGGGAAAAGGTGCAGGGATTAAGAAGTACAAATTGGTAGGAACAGAATAGGCAGGGGGATGTTAAGAACAGTATAGGAAATGGAGTGGCCAAAGAACTTATATGTATGACCCATGGATCTGAATTAAAGGGGTGATTTCTGGGGGGAGTGGGGGATACTGGGTGGAGGGGGGAAGGGCAAAAAATTGGGGCAAATGTAATAGCATAATCAATAAAATATATTTTAAAAAAGAACAATATACATGGTTTTTTCCACACAGGAAAAAACCTGTTTATTCTAAGATTGTTTATTTATTTATTTTTAGAAAGAGGGGAAGGGAGGGAGAAAGAGAGAGAGAGAAATTGATGTGTGAGAGATACATTGACCAGAATAAAACCGGTGATCTTTGGATTTGCGGTAGGATACCCAGCTAACTGAGTCACACCAGTCAGGGCCAAAATTGTACATTCTCCCTGATAGTTTAAACATCGCTGAAGCCTGCTCTTGATTATCCCCATGGAACTTCCTCACTCCCCTTCCTGTCTCACTTGCTCCAGGTCTTCCCACCCTTTACATGTCTGACAGAGTTTTCTTCTTCTTCTTTTTTTTTTTTTTTTTTTTGAAGATTTCACTCATTCATTCCTAGAGAGAGTGGAAACGATGGAGAGAGGGAAAGATCTATGTGTGAGAGAAACATCAGTCAGTTGCCTCTCGCACCCCTCCAGCTGGGAACCTGGCCCTCAGCCCAGGCCTGCACCCTGACCAAGAATCAAACCGGTGACATTCTGGTTTGCAAGACAATGCCCAACCCACTGAGCCACACCAGTCAGGGTGAGTTTTCTTCTTAAAACAATCCTATTGTGCCACTTCCTTATTCAAAAATCTTGCGTTGCATTCAAGATAATTTCTAATTGAGCTCCCATAGAGCTCTCCAATTACATTTTCTCCTGTCCCCCACCATTCCCCACCCCTCTTGTCCACCTTGCCTCCTGCCAGGAACCCCAAC
The DNA here is from genome assembly GCF_021234165.1 of Pteronotus mesoamericanus. Lineage (NCBI taxonomy): Eukaryota > Metazoa > Chordata > Mammalia > Chiroptera > Mormoopidae > Pteronotus > Pteronotus mesoamericanus. Next base: position 9,244,408 of record NW_026555072.1, read on the forward strand.
AACATCCTGGCACTTGTTGCTCCTGTGCTGCGTTGCTCTACTCTGAACATACTCAGATTGCCCCACCTCTGTTCTTTTGTTCAGAAGGTTTCCTTTCCACAAAATGTTCTTCCCCTGTGTGTCTTCCTCTCAAAGTCTTACCTCAACCTTCACATGCACATGCACACACACACTCATGCAGTCTGTGATGGTTTATTTTAAAGTGTCAACCTGGCTAGGCTATGCTACCCAGATAACTTGCTCAAACCTAGACTAAGAGTTGAGCAAGTACTTTTTTCAGATGCAGGTATTTTTCAGATGAGATTAACATTTCAGTCAGTAGACTGAATAAAGCAGACCATCCATAATGTAGAGAAGTCCCATCCAGCCAGTTGCAGGCCTTACAAGGGTATCCAACCTGTGGCCCGTGGGTCACATGCAGCCCAGGATGGCTGTGAATGTGGCCCAACACAAAATCGTAAATTTACTTAAAACATTATGAGTTTTTTCGTGATTATATATTGCAATGTATTTCATGTGTAGCCCAAAATAACTCTTCTTCTTTCAGTGTGGCCCAGAGATGCCAAAAGGTTGGACACCCCTGCCTTAAGAGAAAAAGACTGAGGTCCTCCGAGGAAGAAAGAATTCTGCCAGCAGAAAGCCTCTGGACTCGAGCTGTAACATCAGCTCTTCCCTGTGTCTCTAGATTGTCGGCCTACCCTGCAGATTACAGACTTACCAGTACCGGCAATCACATGAGCCAGTAGTTTAAAATCAATCAGATAGATAGATGATAGATAGATAGATAGATAGATACACACACATCCTATTGGTTGTGTTTCTCTAGAGAACCCTAGCTAACACACAGTTTCTCCCTGTTCTGCTCCTGCAACCCTTTCTCCATTCCCGTTGCTAACTCTCTTGTGTCATACGCAATCATGCATAGGTCAGTTTCTTCTGTGGGTACATGTCCACTGAGGGCAGAGACATTTTCTTCTCACCTGCACATCTCCATGGAGCCTAGTACCTCTTAAAGGTTCTGCTCTACCCGGAAAAGAGACACCCAAAGGAGAGGCAGGAGAACTAGGAATGGAGAGCTTGAACAGTGTCAAAGGAGAGAAAGCTAACCCCAAGAGGAAACACTTGCCAAGGGTTATGAACTCAAATGCCTTGGGCTCAGACAGGTCGTATGGATGAACAAAGGCAGCTATATAGACAAAGAGTGGGATGTGGTGAACTGGAGGGGCAACCCAACTCGTTATTTCCCTACAGAAATACAGAACCAGCAGTGCCAGGTTTTTAAAGAGATTGGGATTTTTGTATTCAATGTCACGATTTTTAACTGTTGGCTGCTCATTCAGATTATTCCATGTACTATATGAAGGCTTCAGGGCTATGCGTGCTGTTCTATTTGCTAAGCTGGGTTGATGAGTACATGATGGGTTTGTTTTCCTGATTCTTTTTACCTCATAGAAAGGTTATAAATATCCTTTTATATGTATTCCAAATTAACTTCAAAAATCTATAAACCCTTTATGGGAATTCAATTTTGCCAGCAGGACACCCATTCGTGTCTCTACTGTATATTAGTTTGTTGTTTTGCAAAACTTGCAGATTAAGTGAAGGTTTGTGTCTATACACCTCCACTTGAATAATAATTAGATTAGTTCAGTGTTACTTTGTGCTGAAAATAGAAAAAGGCAGCAATGCTTTCTTCCATAAGAATTGTTCTATGAAAGGAAAAATGTTGCAGCTCACCAACTGCAACCCATTCTCTTCTCTCTGGAATGTCTTTGGAGCTATCATGTGTTACCTTCCGTGCAACTTGATGCTGAATATGAGAACATTAATTATTCTGCAAAGCCAAACTGTGACTTTAAACATGTTCCTCTTTGTGGTTTTGATGAAGTCTGTATGTGTGTGTGAAAGGGCACAATGTGTACTCTGAGTCTCACAGAGGTACCTAAATACTGGCATTATGGAGGTAGAGCTAGCTGTCTTGGGTTCCAAAAATGTTCAACCTCAATTTTGAATGAAGCAAGTATGACTCACTTGCAGTCTGAAACACGTGAATTTACCATTCCGTGCCTCCATTTCCTCATTGATAGAATAAAAATAATGAGAGCCATCCTGTAAGTATCAGATGTGGGTGATAGGAAATTATTTTGTCTGGGTGGAAGAAGAAAACTACAGAAGGGAAAATATCAAATCAAAGTATTATTATAATCATTCAAAAGATGTTCCTTGAACATCATGCTAAGGCCTGAAGGTGGGAATCCAAATAAGCTTAAAACATGGCCTGTGCCATCACTAACCCAACCTGAGGCTATAATAGGTGGTAAATGCCAACTAGGTTGTGAGCTCCTCCACCGCAGGGCCCGCGTCCTAATCATAGTGAATGTGGAGTGAATAAGCGAGTGTTACCAAAAGTGCAGGAACTGTTCTAAGGAGGTAGATACCATGGTGTGGTTCAAAGTTATGGAAGCTTTCTAAGTTGGAGCTTGAATCAAACCTGGAGACATAAATAGGCTTCAGTTAATCAGAGGGGAGTGGGAAAGATGTTTCTGGCTGTGGGGGTGAGGGAGAAGGTACCTAGTATGTAGAAACCTTGCAAAGGAGGGGAACATGTAGGGATAGGAATGGCCCAGGAGCTTTTGGAAACAGTGGTTGGAGGGGATGGTTCATTTAAAAAAACCCCACAAAGCAGGAATCCAGTGGTGAATGAGAATGGAACTGACCATCTGTTGACCGTGGTGTTTAAGTGTGTGTTTGGGAAAAAAGTGGGAGATGAAAAGGTAGGTTGGAAAGGTAGATTGGGGCTGATAGTAGAGAATGAAGCATTTGGACTTTTTTTTTTTTTTTTTTTTTTTGCATGACTAAAGATTTCTAAGCAGCAGAATGACAGGAGGAAATGTTGCGTTTGGTATATAAATATGACCTTCTTGCTGTCTTAATTCAGGCTGCTGTAACAGAATACCATAGACTGAGTGGCTTATAAACAGCAGACATTTATTTCTCACAGTTCTGGAGGCTAAAAGTGCAACATCATGGTGCTGGCAGATACAATACCCAGCACAGGCTCACTTCCTGGTTCATAGGTGACACCTTCTCGCTATGTCCTCACAAGGCAGAAGAGGCAAGGGAGCTCTCTGATGTCTGTTTTATAAGGCTCACCCTCAGGACCTAATCACCTTCCGGAGGTCCCACCTCCTAATGCCATCACATTAGGGAGTATGGCTTCAACATATGAATTTGGTAGTGGGGCACAAACATTTAGTCTATAGCAGCTGTGAACAAGGTGAGTCAGGGCAGAGAGAAGCTGCTGGGCAGCTGGATGTCAAGGGTTCCCTGACTAAATTGCAGCACGAATAGGAAGGAAGGAAGATTATAGCGGGGGGGGGGCGCATCACCCAGAGGGAAATGACAGGGTTAGCTATTGTTTAGACATGGTAACAAAAAGCACTCTCAGGTTCTGAGCCTCAAGTATTTGTTGTAATGACAATTTGGTCAGTCTTATATAAGCAAGATCAGACCTTATGCTTTTAAAAATTCTTGGAGAACTATGGCCTAAACCAATGGTTCAATCCTCTCTTCTAGCTTAAGGATCTCTAGGTTCCTCCCAAATGTGTCACTGGACATACTTTTCTAGTTACCTGGGTAGGGAACATCATATTCTATTTGGAATATAAGACACTGCATAATAAATCTTGTCTTGCCTTCATTAGAGTCATGCAGAATGAGGCAGCTTGTCATGTGAGACAAGCCCTTTCAGCTTCTCGGATGAACATTGCTATATTAGGACCAAGGAGGTGTTATACAACAAGACCAAGTTACACCTTTTCTTGGATACCTGTACTTCATAGTGAAGACCACCTGTTGAACTAACACTTGGCATTTCATTTTTGAAAAATTATCCCATCCAAGGGTGAATTCTCTGTTAATCTCACCAGGATCTCAATTTTGGTATTAGTCATTTTGAAATGTGGAAAGAATATTCTAGAAAATGAGCCAGTGGTAATTTTGATGAAAAGAACACATGGATATGTTTTTACAAAATACACTATGACATATATATAGCTAGAATAACACTAGGATTTCAACTGGTCCATAACTGGCTGTCTCTCAGAAGTTGTTGGAAGAGACAAGCAAGGAGTGTCCTTCCGCACCTCTCTTGGCCAGAGCAGGTGCTCAGTCTTGGGCTCCCACACTCCGATGGAAGGCATGTGCTCCATGTCCCTGGCCCCACTAGACTGAATACTTGAAGGCAACTGTATTTTACTCCTTTTTGGATCACTAGTACCAGCTACTGAACATGGAACACTGTAGGTACTGGATAAACATTGGCTGGATGGACAGGCAGATGGATGAAATATGTACATGCCCTTATTTGGCATGTAATACAGGGCAGGGCAGACCAGGAGATCACTATTATTTTTTAAAATTTTAAATGAGACCACATCAAAATTTTAAATTTTGCTCTGCCAAAGACCATGTTAAGACTATGAAAAGAGAGATTAAGGACTACAAATCACTAGGTATAAAAAGTCACAAGGATGTAAAATTCAGCACAGAGGATATAGTCAATAAGATTGTAGTAGCTATGCATGATGTCAGAAAAATAACTAGGCTTACTGTGGTGAACACTTTGTAAGGTATAGAAATGTCAAATCACTCTGTTCTACACCTGAAATGAATATAATATTGTATGTCAACTATATTTTAAAAGTAAAGTTTTTTAAAAAGGTGAAAAACAAGTTAAAGACTGGGAAAAATATTTGTGAATTTCATATGTGACAAAGGGCTTATATCTAGAATATATAAAGAACTCTCAAACCTCTACAGTAATAAACAATCCAATTAGAAAATGGGCAAAAGACATGAACAGATATTTCAATGAAGAGAATACACAGATGGCAAATAAGCACATGAAAAGATGTTCAACATCATTAGCCATCAGAGAAATGCAGATGAAAACCGCAGCGACATATCACCACTTCCTTATCAGAATGATTAAAATAAAAATAGTGATAGTAACAAACGCTAGACAGTATGCAGAGAAAGTGGATCGTTCATACATTGTTGGTGGGAACATAAATTGATGCAGCCACTCTGGAAAGCAGTTTGACAGGTCCTTTTAAAACTAAAAATGGATTTAGCTCCATGGCTGGTGTGGCTCAGTGATTTAGCACCATCCCATGAACCAAAAGGTTACCGGTTCAATTCCCAGTCGAGGCACAAGCCTGAGTTGTGGGCCAGGTCCCCAGTTGGGAGTGTGTGAGAGGCAAACACATATTGCTGTTACTCTCCCTTTCTCTCTCCCTCCCTTCCCCTCTCTCTAAAAGTAAATAAAATATTTTTTTTTAAAATGTAGTTAACTATATGACCCAGCACTTGGGCTCATTTATCCCTGACAAATGAAAATTTATTTTCACACAGAAACTTCTATGCAAATATTCATAGCAGTTTTATTTGTAATAGCCGAAGACTTAGGGTTACCCAAATATCCTTCAGTGGGTGATGGCTAAATTGCAGTGTAACCATGTTGGGCTGCACAGCGGCTACATGGGACGCGCCACAGTGGGAGACTGCCGCTGGGGTCGCCACTCATCAGGGTCTGGGCAGCCAGCACCACGTGGAGGCAGGGGATGGAGCAAGCCGCAGGGAGTGCAGCGCTCCCTGAATCTGAGGGAGACTGTCCAAGGCCAGCTGAGATGGGAGCAGGGCTCCGAATTCGGAATTCCGAATTCCGCAGAGCCCATCCCCAGGTTTTCACGGATGCGGATGCGGATGCGGGGAATAAACACCAGTCGTGGCAAACACTTTTCTGTTTGCCTAGAGAGCGAACAGGCAGACAGGCGTGGGCACTTCCTTCTTAGCGAAGAAGCCCCGAGGGACATCCCCCTAGTGGGGAAGGCCCTGAGTCCCTCTGTCCAAAGGCTTTTATTGAAAGGGTTATCAATGGGGCTAGGTTAACAGGAATGCAGAGGTTATCTCATTACATCCATATGTTAATATTCGCAGAGAGTGGGTGATGTTTTGAAGAAAACAAATGGCAGGAACACACCGATTTGCATGGGTCCAAGAGGAGACACGAGTAAACAAGAGAGAAACTAAACTTGAGAGCATAGTAAACACAAGAGTGCCTAAGGGTATAGGGTTAGGATGTGTGAATAATGTAAATTTCCTTCCCAGCACAAGCTGGCTAGAGCTTTTGAGGGAAGAACAAAGGACACTTTAAAGAATTTACTTTTAGGCCTGATTTCCCCTGACCGCCAGATCTGGTTTAGGGCTGATTCCTGTATTGTTTCAGGCCTGAGCCAGACGTCTGGGCTGGCCGGGGAGGGAGCCGCTAAGAGACGAGGAGCATTCTTTGGGATAGAATGAGGACTCCAGCCATGTCCAAGCCGAGCAGAGGGGTGCGGACCTTTTTGCCCTTTCTCTGTGTCCCCCAATTTCTTGTCTGCTTCCCATACCGGTCGATGTCTGTCTTAGGTCACCCTTCCATCGAGGGGTCTTACCTGTCATCAACAAGCGACCATCACAGGGCAAAGCAGAGAGGCAGGAGCCAAGCGGGACAGGTTATGTCTCTTCAGGCCCGTTTCTCCAAGGCCTCCCGATTATTTCCAGCCTTGGGGCCCTCCCGCCTGTAGGCAGGGTTACAGCTTCTGAAACCAGAAGGGGCGTTTCCCAACATAACCAGACCATGGAATATTACTCAACAATAAAAAGGAGTAAACTAGCATGTTACAGACTCAATGTTTGCGTCCCCCCAAAGCATATATGTTAAAACCCTAACCCCCAATGTGATGGTATTTGGAGGTGGTGCCCTTGAGATGGGATTAAGTTTAGCTGTGATTATGAGGGTGGGACCCTCATGATGGCATTAGTGCCTTTATAACAAAAGGAAGAGACACCAGAGCTCCTTCTCTGTCACTTCCCATACCCGCTAAAGCCAGTAAGAGGGCCCTCACCAAGGACCAACTCTGCCAGCACCTTGATCTTGGACTTCCAGGCTCTAGAACTGTGAGAACTAAATATCTGTTGTTTAAACCACCCAGCCCTTAGTATTTTGTTACAGCAGTCCAAGCTGACTAAGACATAGTGATACACATAACAACATGGACAAAGCTTCAGGGAATTCTGTTGAGTGAAAAAAAAAAAAAAAGCCAATCTCGAAAGGATATATACCATGGGATTCCATGCATACAACATTTGTGGAAGAACATAATTCTAGAGGTGAATAACAGTATAGTATTACCAGGGGTTACGGATGGGGGAGGTGAGGGGAGTGTGTGTGGCCATAAAGAGATAACCTGGGGGAGCCTTGTAGTAATGGCCAAGTTCATTATCTTGATCATGGTGGTTATACAAAGCTGCACATGTGATAACATTGCATGGAACTACACACACATACGCACACATGCAAATGAGCCCATGTAAAACTGGCAAAATCTGAATAAGGTGTGCTCATTGTGCATTTCCTGGTCTTCATTTTGTACTGTAGTTATGCAACTTCCTGTGAATCTATCATTACTCTAAAATTAAAAGTTTTTAAAAATGAAACCAGTCAACATTTCTGACTTGTAACTTTGTTTTTTCTTTATGCACGCCTGTCCTCCCTTTTACAACTGTTTCTTACATGATGATTTGTGAGAACCTGAGGCAATTAAAATATATCAGAGCCTTCAAATGTGCCTTTAAAGTTATAATCCTTTTGTGAATGTCTTGTGGTGGTAACAGCAGATTTTTTTCGAAGGCTCGGTAGTGGTTCCTTCCCCTTTCTTTCTGACTATTGAAATCATCATCACCTTCCTCCTTGGTAAACTTTTCTGACAAATATTGAGTGAAGGGTTTTCTGAAGATCCTGGAAGATTAATAGTGTCCAGAAATGTAAAGTAGTCAACAATGTACATGGGTTTATGGGACAATGGTGCTCTACAATTAACCTAATTTTAATAGCAGGCAGGGCTCCTTAATTGGTAATTAACCATCACAACCTATATGTATTATTTCTTGACCTCATTGCAAAGACAACTGGAGGGACTGCGTTAGCCTCCCTGGGCTGCTAGAACAAAATAAGGATGGGCAGATTATAAACAACACGCATTTATTTCTCACAGTTCTGGAGGCTCGAAGTCCGAGGTCAAGGTACCGATAGTCTGGTGTCTAGTGAGAGCCCACTTTCTGATCCCTACACAATTGTCTTCTTGTTGCGTCCTCACAAGATGGTGGTGCTAGGAAGCTTTCTGGGGTCCCTTTTATAAAGTCACTGATGCCATTTGTGACCTGATCACCTCTCAAAGACCCCATCTCCCAAGACCATCACATTGGGGGTTAGGATTCCAACATGAAATTGGGGGTGGGTGACAGATAGGCAGTGTATAGCAAGAACAATTCTCCAGCATCCTCCAGTCCGAGGGGACCCAGCCCCAGTTGGTTGGGGAAGCAGGGAGAAGGAAAGGCAAGTCTCCTTAGAGGACATGTGTCTCAAGAAAGCTGTGAGAGTTGGGGGCTGAGAGGGTGGCATCAGACCCCTTCTTGTCCTGCTCCTGCCTTCCCTGCCATCGCTGTCACCATTACTGCTTCTGAGGGTCTGGCCATTGGTTATGCAGCCTGGCACTGCTGGGCAAGGGCGGAAGGGGGCGAACCCTTCCTAGTGCGCTGCTGTCTGCCGGCTCCTCGGGCTGCCTGTTTATGTCCTCGCCACGGCCATGCCCTTTGGGAGTTCAAGAGAAACCAGCTGCCGCAGCCTGGCTCACTGAGCGCCCAGTCCCTCTGTGTGGAGCCCCTTGGCAGTGCTGACAGCAGGGTTCATGCCACACAGGGTTTTGAACAAAACCTTCCAAAACAAAAGAGATTTGTTCTATCCCCTGAGATTGAACCAGTACAAGATGAGAAATGTTTGCTGTTGATAGACATGGTGTCCCTAAAGTCAGGAAATGTGGATATTTTTTTTCTCAAGATGTCCTTGATGACATTCTATATTTCTGCCCCTTTCTAGCCTGATTGAATACCCTGTATAGTTAGCTAGGCTGTAACTCAATTACAGCATGAATGGAGCTGTTTTCAGTCTGGCTATTTTTAGTATCCCTCTGGGTTACCTGACTCCGAGCTACTCAGTTTCAGGACTTCTAAGTCATAGATTCATTCATTAGGCAGACATCTTTGAACACCATCTGTGTTTCATGACAGCATTTCAGGGAGAAGGAGGAACGCAACGTCTGCTGTTTCTACCTTGCAGGGGGCACTGACTCCCCAGACAGATTCTTTGTTATATCAGCCCCTGTAACATAATCACATTTTTGTTTTGAGGTTTTTTTGAGAGTAAGGAATTGGTGAAACTAGGATCTCGGTCAGCTTGATGACTGTTGCCCTGACTGGCTTAATTTATGTAATTAGTCTATGATGAGTCTACCAGCTGCGTCATAAAAAACAACAACAAGCCAGTGAAAACTCGCCAAGAAAATGACTGCTCTGTTAAAGTCATTTGCACAGCGCAAGGAATTCAGCCAGTGTGCCCAGATGGCCTTTCTTAACTCCATTCCTTAAGCCAGTCTCTGAAGCACACCTACGCTGCTCTAGGTCTGCAGAAGGACCCAGTTCTTAGAAAGAGGCCGTAGAGAAATATGTAAGAGATTTCAACTAATAGCAGTAACGTTGTAGAGACAAGAAGGTGTTTTTCCAGTCAGCTATGGAACATTGGCCCACAGTTACTTCCTGGTTCCACCAAGGCTGTCCCACCAGAAAGCTACAAGTGTAATGTTACCTTTATTCATTTAAGAGGTTCATGGTCGCTATTTCCTAATTTCTTTTCCTTAATTGTAATCGCTAGACTTCTAACCTAGTAAAGGGGCCCTGAGTGAGATTTCAGGAGAAATGAATGGAGGTCTAAAAGCTGAGCATGCTGGGAGATTCTTAATGTTCCCTTGTGCTAGGCAGGTTGAAGGATGGGTCAACACATCCTCTTGGGAGTAGATGGTAGTTTGGAACCGAGATGTTGGTGTGCTTCACAGCAAAGTGAGTTCTGGGCTTAATCTAGGTCCTGGTTACCTACCACTGGTATGGAAAAGACACCCCCAAAGTTGGTGACTTAAGACAATCATTTATTTATCATTACCTGGAGGATGATAACATGCTCAGCTATGCTGTTCTTCCTTGAGGCTCTGAGTTTGGTTGCAGTCAGACAGTGGATAGGGCTGCACTTACCAGCATCTCCTTCAGTCACATGTCTGGCACCTGGGCTGAGTGGCTGGTAAGCAGATGTGGGCTTCCTTAGAACACAGCAGCTTCAGAGCACTAGGGCTTCCCTGAGCCAGCAGAGTGGCTGGCTTCCCCGAGCCAGCAGAGTGGCTGTCTAACCTTTTGGCATCTCTGGGCCACACTGGAAGAAGAAGAGTTGTCTTGGTCCACACATTAAATACACAAACACTAATGAAAATTGATGAGCCAAAAAAAGGTTTTACGATTTTGTGTTCGGCCGCGTTCATAGCCATCCTGGGCTGCATACAGCCTGCAGGCCGTGGATTGGACACCCTGAGCATATATTCCAGGAGATTCAAGGGGTAGCTAGCTACAAGACTTCTTAGGACCTAGTTTCAGAAGTCATGCATCGTCATGCCACAGCATTCTATTAGCCAAAAGCAAGTCCCAGGGACAACAAGGACCCAAGAGCATGAATACCAGTCCTGCGGGGAGCGGGGCATCTGTGGAGATTAGCTCTGATGGTCTGGCACTGCAGAGCAGGCTTCAAACTTTGGTATTAAAGCAGGTCTCATACGTGAATAGCTGGACATGCTTGGTGCCTTCCATCCCTTTCCACACACTGGAGGCACAGCACCCAAGCTCTCCGGCGTTCATGGAGCTGTTCTGCAGGCCAAGGGCGCTGGCAGACCCAAGCCTTCTTTACCCTCATCGTTCATTCTCCTCCCTGCCATCTGTCACCATGCTGGGCAAAGGAATTCCACCTCAGAAGAGCTTTTTCACTTACATTCTCTTTCACTTTTTACCTTTATCTCCTGGAGCTTCTCTCTAACTAGTGCATGCATAGTTACTTCAGGAAAATCATTGCCTCTTTCAGTTCCATGTATGAGCCCAAACCCCAGCCAATCACAGCTGGTGTTACAACAGAGCAGTTTTGGTGCTATGATTGTATTTTAAAAGAAAGGCCATAAATTGTGAAGTAAAATTCAAGAAAAAGAACCAACGACTTCAAGTCCTAAACCCTGCGAGAGTTCCCAGAAGTAATTATTAGAATCTTTCCCAAAGTTAATGGCTTCCTCCCTATTTTGTACTAAGTCTGCTTTCTGTAAGCACTAATTCTTCAGATGAATAAAACAGTCTTATTTTCCATTCTAAAATTGCTTTTTTGTTGTTTTTTTAAAAATATTATTGCAAAGTGATAGTTTGTTTCCTACTAATTTTTAATTATAAGAGATGGGTAGTTTAGTTATAATATGAACTATATAGAATTTATATAGTTCTAGCCTAGGACTCTAACGACCATTTCAAACATTGCTCTGCTTTTCTCTAGGAAAAAGTATAACAAGTTCCAAACTTCAAAACGTCATTTTTGTGGGCACACCCCATTTGTATCTAACTACTGCCTGCTCACTTGCTTCTTTCCTTGGAGTTACACGATGAACTTGCAGTTTGCTACGTTACTCTAAGATACAGAAAAGCAAAGTTGATGAGGGGATATTAAGGAATGTCCCGTGTGGGTTCAGGACTGAGCTGCTCATCTCCGTGCCATGCTCTCCTCGTCTGCTGAAACTTTCAGCCTTACTGTAAACCAGAGAAGGGCAGGATTTCACTTTTACGAACAAATTTTCATTTAAACAAAAACTGCCTTTGAACATTGCTGGCCTGTTTTCGGATGCTGCTCTGTGGGCTGGTTACCTCTGCATTCATTTTCCACATTTATTTGCTTTTCCTCAGCTGCTGGTACCCAAAGGCCGAGAAAATAGTGGGGAAAGTTGGGACAATGACAGTACCCCCAGCAGGAAGGAGGGACAGTAGTAGATCCAACCTGGCACGGACTCTGCCACACTCCTCACTAGAGTCCCAAGGGACAGGACTGAGACCCAAAAACCAAAAGCAAACTCCTTCCCACAGCTCCTAGCACAATATTCTTCACACATTAGGCTGACTGACTGATTTTCAGCACTCCAGCTAGTCAAAAATATGGATTTGTAAGAAATGTCATTGTTTACATTACAAAAAGAATTACCCTGGGCAACTCTAGAGAAATTAGAAATAGGATTTCAGTTACACACAACTTTCTAGAATCCCCAACATATCCGTTATGTAAAATAAGCAATGTGTTCATGCAGATATTTGTTAATTATGAATGTTTTTTGTTCAGACATGCTAATTTTTCCTCAAATTATCCAGAAAATCGGGGCATGGCAGGAGGGCTTGGGAATGAGCCACAATTCTTAAACTTTCACAGGACATAAAAATTCTAACTTACAAGAGGGGTAAAAGGAAGGAGTGTTTTTAAAGAGCCACCAAATATTTATTTGCTGCCACTCAGTGTTATGGACTCTAAAGTAATCACTGCCTAGAAATTAAACTGTCACAATGCCTCAGGTCTCATAAACAGGCAAATAGAAGCAGAGTTTTTTCTATTGAACAGCATGTGTCAGAAAGTTGCCAAAACGCTGGAGAAAACTCCCATGCAAGACAAACTGCGCAGTCCACACAGCAAGAGCACGGACCAGCTCCCACAGGAGACTCTACTAAAACCTGAGATGCAATATTTCCCCTATCAAATTCCAAATATTCCCCTCCCGCTCCCCCAAAAAGATGACACCAAAGGGCTATCGATCACAGGAAAATGCAAAGGAGTAAGTATTCTCACAAACTGCTGTGAAGAATAAATTGCAATCAATCTTTATGGAGAATAATTTGTCAATATCAAAATGCTTTAATAAAAGTATTGACACCCTTTCATTCAAAAATCCCACTTCTAGAGTTGAATGAAAAGAAAACAAAGAAATATTTTTTAAATACATGTAAGAGATGTTTATCACATTATTTATAACAGCAACAGAACAGAACAAAACCAGAAAGCAAAGTAAAATAAATGACACCCAAATGTTTGAATACTATGAAGTCATTTAGGTTATTAAAAAGTTCTAGAAGGATATTTAATGAGCTGGGAAGATGTCTGAGATATCTTAATTAGAAGGAAGCCGGTCACGAGGGATCATCTCGCCCAGATTTAGAGGGATAATGTGAGTTTGTGTTTGCGCAAAGGAGGGCTTGGAGGGATGCACACCAAAATGCCACAATTGTTATTGCTGGATACTGGAATCCGGGGCTATTTTAGACTCCTCTTTGTGTTCTTATTTTCCAGTTTTACAATGAATATGGATTACTTATATAATCAGGAAGAAACATATTCTAACAAAAGAGTGGCTCTGTAAGTCCCCTCTGTTCTCCCTCCTTTTCTGAACCCTTTGAGAATCTGAATAGTCAATCTTCTCCGCAGAAATGGGAATACCCATCATCAGATTTTACCAATAATTTCTGGGAATTCCCCACCTGGGGGTTCATAGGTCTTGAGTTAAGAAGGTCCACCCACAGCCTGAGTGGCTTCGACTCTGTGGATTTGGTTGTTCTTTGCAGATACTCTAGTGGTGCCGGGGCCTCCTCGGCCACTCCAAGAGCAGGCTGGGCCTGCCCGTCAGCCTCCACAGATCCATGGACCCAAGTAGGTACTTTGACAGTACCCCAGGTTAATCTCTCAGGACATCAACTGAGAGCCATGGGTGGAGAAGATCACAGAGTTCCCGAATCCTCAGAGCCAGAGCACTAAGAACAGAGCATGCAGGCCGCTCGTGTGGCTGCCCAATGAGCCTTGACCACTCAGTGCTCCCAGGGGAATAGACAGTATGTACTCAGATGACTGTGATTCAAATGCAGCCAGCGTGATCCTGAGACTTTGCAAATTCATAGCAGGCAGTCATCACTGAGAAACCCTACTCAATATAGAAGTAAGATGATGAGAGCAGAACGTAATGACAGGGCTGGGAACGTTTTCACCCAGTTACCGCCAGACACTGGCATTCAGGGACTTGATGGTGGAAGTGAAGAGGGACCCAGAGCTTCAAACCACAGTCCCACTGGACTCAAGACGTTGACCTTGGTGAAAGGCCTCACATGCGGGCACAGGCTGAGGTTGAGGAAGGCTGTTAAGGCTCGTTTGTGAAGACTTGTATCACTTCTCATGAATCAAAAGCTTGCTGATCTCATGGCCAATGAAAAGGCACAAATGTTTCCGCACCCAACAAGTGACGCATTCTGAGTGGACTTGGAGAAAGATAACTAGAGATGAGAGGTCAGGGGAGGCAGCAGGCGTAGAAGACAGAAGATCCAGGGATAGGTGGGATCGGATGAGGAGAGAGAGGAGAAGAGAAGGAGGGGTCAGAGCCCTGAGGAAAGTCTCTGAGGAGACTTGCCCAGGACACTGGATGATTCCATCCATCGAGGTCACAAATAGTACTGTACGTGAGACAGAGCTGCACAGGAGGACTTAGTGAACCACTGCAGACATGTTAAGCTGAGAAGCCCACAGGTATCCAAGTGGAAACATCCAGCAGACAAAAGCTGGAAATAGGGATCAGGAGCTACTGACTAAAGCCAGATGATGTGGCTGCTAAAACAAACACAGTAGGAGGCCGCATTTATAGCTGCGTCGTATTTAGACAGAGGCAGTCACCGACTGCTACCAGTCAGGTCTTAGCTGGAGTGCAGCTCACTTGTGTCACCAGCAGTTTCAGACTGACATCAGTAACCCAGCTCAGAACCGGATCTGGGCTGGGGGCAAGGAGGCAACCTGGACACCTGGACGGTAAGAGAACTGGAAATCACATTATATATGCTAAAAAAAAAAAACAACCTCAAAAACTAGATGTCATTGTTTTCAGGAAAAGGAACTCTGAGTTCCTTTTTCTGATTAGTGTGTAACAGGATATGAAAACGGAAGCTTCTTCAGAGACAGCAAAGGACAGTAAATGTGAACTTTCAGAGTGAGCTGCCAAATTGGCATATGTCACCATATACAGATTTACAAAAGCAGTGGCTTCCAGACCTGGTCAGTGACTCCGGGGGTCAAGGATAGGAAGCCTCCAAGAGTGGGAAGGGAAAAATAGATGAGCTCTGGGGCAGAGGGGGCGGCAGTTTCCGTGCCTGAGACGCCCCCAACCCCCTAAAATTGAGAGGTTCCACAAAGAAGGATGTGTGTGGGGAGGTAGTTCAATCCAAAGCCTAATGAGGGGGCTGTCTGAGCCTGTACCCTTACTGCCCCTCAGAAGCAAAGCCTGAGAATAGGGCTTCCTTGTGCAGTTTATTTTGTGGAATGATCCCAAAGAACAGTAGTGAGAGACAGGGAAGAGTAAAGTAGGAAAGGAGGGAGCTCCAATTCAAGCTTATTATTATTGTAGGTAACTGGGGCCTGGTGTCACAGGGGACTTTCTGAGGAGCCACATAAAAGGCACCTCAGAATTGTTTGCCTGAGGGATGAAAGAAGACAACATTTATACCCAGGCTCCAAGCCCGAATCTGACAAGGGTTTGCCCTTGGGGCGTTTGCACTCCAGCATCAGAATGCCAAAGTGGGTTTCCCCAGCCCGCACCAAGTCACAAAGGTGCGCCCAGGGCAGAGTGCTGTAAGGGTCCCCGGGGGTCATGTCCGCTCCACGCCTGAGAAAGCTAAAGCAGACTGGGGTTTGCTCCCCGCTGGGGCTTCTAAAAGGCAAATAGCAGCCAGGTCAGGACCAGTGGCCAAGGCAGGGAACACTGCTGCATTGGAGTTGGGAGAAAGGTTGTCTGGGTGTTTCCTTGACCCCCAAATGAGACAGTCTCTGTGGGATTGTCTTAGAGACTTCCCAAGAAGACTTCAAAGGTCGGGGGTGGGGTAGGGTGGGGAGACACATGAAGGCTGGAGGGTACTGCCCAATGGCCAGGGCTGTGGAAGGTGATGCCCATACTCCCAGCAGTGAGAATCTTTGAAGAAACCATGGAAACTCCCAGGGGGGAGAGAATCAGCTTTATACACCTGCCAGGAGCAGAGAGAGAATCAGGTTAAGAGAGACACTGCTCCTCCCTGCACTGCACACCCCACCCATAGCTAGAGGTCGGGGAGGGAAAGGGAAGTGGAGAAATAGACCAGAAGCCAGCCATACCTACTCACTGCTGGAGGATTCCTACCAGAAACAAGCCTGAGCTGGGGGATGGGAGATGTGATGAAGATGATTTTGGACCAGATATTCTAATTATGGAAGAGAGGCTATATTTATGACGAGAAAGTTGTATATGACCTAAGAGTGAGCTGCAAGTCATGGGGCCCACGGGAGTATTTACCTAGTAATGGAGTTAATTTATCAAGTGTGCTAGTCAGGGTTCTGCAGAGAAACAGAACCGAGAGGACATGTGTATATGTAGAGAAAGGTATTAATTATAAGGAACTGTTTCATGCAATTCTGGATGCTGACAAGTCCCAAGATCTTCAATCAGAAACCTGGAGGCTCAGGGAGCCAATGGTGTAGTACTCATCCAACTGACAGCAGTCTACAGACTCAAGAAGAGCCAGTGTCCCAAGGCAGGAAAAAAACAATGTCCTAGTTCAAAGGCAGTCAGGTAACAGGGGTTCCCTCTTACTCAGCTTTTTTGTTATACTGGGGCATTCACCTGATTAAATGAGGCCCACCTACCTTGGCGAAATCTGCTTCTCTCAAGTCTACAGGTTCAGGTATTAATCTCATCCAAAAAGCACTCACAGCCAGAATAATGTTTGACCACATAGCTGGGTACCTGTAACCCAGTCAAGTAGACACAGAGTAAACCATCACTTCCAGGCAATGTCCACTGAATGAATTTTATTTTTTTATTATGTTGTATTGCTTATGCTATTACAGTTGTCCCAATTTTTCCCCCTTTGCCCCCCTCCACCTGGCATCTGCCTTCCCTCCAGCAATCCCCCTCCCTTAGTTCAAGTCCATGGGTTGTTCATATAAGTTCTCTGGCTTCTCCTTTTCCTATGTTATTCTTAAACCCCCCTGCCTATTTTGTTCCTACCAGTTATGCTTCCTAATCCCTGCACCATTTACCCCAACCACCTCCTCTCATCTGATAACCCTCCAAATGATCTCCATACCTATGATTTCTTTCCTGTCCTGGCTGTTTGCTTAGAGTTTGTTTTTTTTTTAAGATTCAGTTGTTGATATTTGTGAATTTATTGCCTTTTTAACGTTCATGGTTTTGGTCTTCTTCCTTTTCTTAAATAAGTCCCTTTAATATTTCATATAACAATGGCTTGGGGATGATGAACTCCTTTAACTTGACCTCATCTGGGAAGCACTTTATCTGCCCTTCCATTCTAAATGATAGTTTTGCTGGATACAGTCATCTAGGTTGTAGGTCCTTGCTTTACAACACTTTGAATACTTCTTACTAATCCCTTCTAGCCTGCAAAGTTTCTTTTGAGAAATCAGCTGATAACTGGATCAGCTGGGAACTCCTTTCTAGGTAATTCTGTGCTTTTCTCTTGCTGCTTGTAAGATTCTCTCTTTATCTTTAACCTTTCACATTTTTGTTATGCTATCTTGGTGTGGTCCCCTTTGTGTCCATCTTGTTTGGGACTCTCTGTGCTTCCTGAACTTTTATGTCTAGTTCCTTCACCAAATTAGGGTAGGTTTCTTTCATTATTAGGATAGTTTTCTTTCATTATTTTTTCAAATCAGTTTCCAATTTCTTGCTCTTCCTCTTCTGCTCCTGGCCATCCCTCTGATTTGGATATTGGCACATTTAGAGACGTCCCAGAGGTTCCTAAGCCTATCCTCATTTTTTTTTAATTCTTTTTTTTTTTCTTTTGGGATATGACCTTTATTGAGCTTATCCACCGGAGTGGAAATAATGTCTGTACAAAACCAAATGTTTGTTACTATAACTTCTGCATCACAATTAAAATCCAAACAGTTTTTTAAAAACAGTCAACTCAATCAAAACCCACTACTTCAGAATCAATAGCTTCTTTGAAGCCACAGTAACACTTAAATATGGTTAAGACTCGAATGCAGAAATTTGGCTGGTTGGAATGCTAATTAAACTTCCAACTTGCTCAAATAGAATTACAAAAAGGCAAAATTGTGTTTTTCACAGAGATACAGTCCACTGGAATCACCAACACTGGACAGCTGTTAGAGTATTTAGAGTCCTGAGATAGTAAGAAATCCTGGCATCCTTTAGACAGTCTTCTGTTGTCCTTTCTTCCCAATCAGAGACTTGTGGATGTGTGGAATGACACCACCACCAGCAATTGTAGCCTTGATGAGAGAGTCCAATTCTTCATCTCCACGAATAGCAAGTTGCAAATGACAAGGGGTAATACGTTTTACCTTTAAGTCTTTTGATGCGTTTCCTGCTAATGCAAGTACCTCTGCGGAGCGGTACTCCAGAATGGCTGTGCTGTACAGAGCAGCAGTCGCTCCCACACGTCCGTGACTGGTCGTCCTAGATTTCAGGTGCCGATGAATACGGCCCACCGGAAACTGCAAGCCGGCTCTCTGTGAGAGGGAAACTGCCTTTGTCTTGGCCTTTCCGGAGTCTTTCCCAGCCTTACCGCCAGCCATTTCGAATCCTGCTGAAGCTCAAACAAGCAAGGCAGAGAAAGGACTAGTCAGGCACCCAGCGAGATCCCACCGCCTACTCTGTCGCACCACGATTCAAACTGCGCTGTCTCCCACCTTCCCTGCTCCCTTTATGCTGCAGAATCTTCCCTCATCCGGGAACTCCTTTTTTGAATTCTTGTTCCTTCTTTCTGTTCTGGTTGAATATTTATTTCTTCCTTATGTTCCAAATCATTGATTAGAATCCAGGCTTCTTTCCCTTCACTGTTGTTTTCCTGTGGATTTTTCCTTTATTTCACTTAGTGTAACCTTCCTTTCTTCCTTTATGCTTTTGCCTTACTCAATGAGTTCTCTGAGCATCCTGATCACCAGTGTTTTGAACTCTGCATCTCATAGGTTAGCTATCTCCATTTCGTTTAGTTCTTTTTCTGGGATTTTGATCTGTTCTTTCATTTGGGTCAGATTTCTTTGTCTCCTCATTTTGGCAGCCTCCCTGTGTTTGTTTCAGTGTATTAGGTAGAGCTGCTTTCACTCCCTGTCTTAGTAGTGTGGTCTATGTGGAAAAGGCACCTGGAAATTGTGTGGGACAGAGCCTTGGGTAATTGCCAGGGCAGTGTAATCTACTTCACTACTATGTGGCTCTGTGTGTGGAGGGGAGGACTCAGAGAGAAGTCAATGCCACTGCCTGACGTCTGGAGGTTTGTCTGCACTCCCCCATTTCCAGTCATTCCACCCACATCCCATATGTGACTGGCACCCTTCCAGCTGCTGCCCTGGTGGTGAAACCCAGAGTGGGTGGGTTTGCGTATGCTCTAAGTCCACGCGGGCCCTTTAAGCAGTGAAAATCTGGCAGTGTCTTCTGCCACCCCAACCCCTACTGCTTTTTACAGCCAGAAGTAACGGGGACTTATCTTCCCAGTGCTGGGAATCCTGGGCTGCTTGGTCTGGCCTGGGGCTGGGCTCACTCACGCTCAAGGTGTCTCCTTGATTTCTATTCACCGCACGTGAATGTGGGGCTGCCCATTCCACCTCTCTGCCCCCAGTTCACTGCCAAGACACCAAGTCCTCTCTGCCTCGACTCCCCATCTCAGCTCCTTCTACCCTTCGTTGTTGGACTTCTGTACAGTTCTGGGTGTTTTTCTGGCAGCTCTGTGTCTTTTTCATTTTTAAATTAGTTGTGTTCCTTCTTATGGTTGTGCAATGAGGCGAGGCGTGTCTACCTACACCTCCACCTTGACCGGAATCCCCATGATAGATTTTCTGATGTTAAACTAGCCTTGCATTCTTCGATAATTCTACTTGGCCATAATGCTCCAGTGTCTTATACACTGCTGGATTCAACATGCTAATATTTTATTTAGAATTTTAATATATTCATAAGTGAGCTTAGGTAATTTCTCTTTATCTCTCTTTTTTAAAAATTTATTGATTTTAAAGAGAGAGCAGAAAGGGGGAGAGAGAGACAAAAAAAAACCAAAACCATCGATTTATTGTTCTACTTAGTTAAGCACTCATTGATTGCTTCTTATATGTGCCCTGACCAGGGATCAAATCTGCAACCTTGGCTTATTGGGATGATACTCTAACCAACTGAGCTACCCAGCTAGGGCTAGTCAATGTCTTCCTTAACTTGTTATGCTACTTGTCTGGTTTGGATATCAATATTCTAATAGCCCCATAAAATGAGTTGGACAGCTTTCCCTCTTTTCTATTTTGTATAATAGTTTATATAAGGTAGGATTTCCTTTTTTAAAAAAAGATTTTATTTATTTTTTAGAATGGGGGAAGGGAGGGAGAAAGAGAGAGAGAGAAACATTGATGTGCAAGAAAAATATCAATTACTTGCCTCTCGCACACCTCCAATCTGGGACCTGGCCCACAACCCGCTCATGTGCCCTGACTTGGAATCAAACCAGAGACATTTTTGTTTGCAGGCTGGCGCTCAGCCCACTGAGCCACCCCAGCCACTTTTTTTTTTTTTTAATGATTGGGTAGAACACATCCACAAAAGTGTGTGAACCAGGTTTCCTTCCTCCTTCCCTCCCTCCCTTCCTTCCTTTCTCCTTTCCTTCTTTCACAAAGGATGGAGTGGTGGAGGCTTTGGGAAAATGTTTTACTTTCTGTTTCTTTTTTTAAAAGGTTATTGGTTGATTCTGATAGTCCATTTTTTTTTTTGTTTAATTGATTTTGTTATTTTACATCTAGAAGATTGTCTTTTTCATCTATTTCTCACATTTTTTGGCATGAAGTTGTTCTTAGTGATTGCATGTGATTTTCGAGTCTCTTCCAGCATACATTCCTCTCCACTCTGCTGACTCCAGTCCAGTCCTGTGCTGCAAGGCCCACCTTAAATGTGCAGTAAGTGTATATTATCCATATATTGATGGAATGGGGATATTAATCAGATGTGGAGAGAAAGCCCAAGTTCTTAGGGTTTGCAAGGATATTTGGTTTAGGTTTTTTTCCCACGATGGGAAATACAGGTCTGCATAAAATACTGCTTGGTTCTGTCACTGCCATGCTTAAGAATGCCCCCCACACCCCTCCAGCAGCACTCAGTCTTACTGTTTGTCCAGGCTGTCAGGATTTTATAGACTCAACCCTCCATGAATCACTCTGCCCAGTATTGAACCTAGAGCCAGGGAGAATATAGAGACAACAACTACACCTTCAAGGGTTGCTTATGGTTAGTTGGGAAGCCATAATAACACAAACAAGAGAGAAATTCTGTGCTAGTCTGTAAAGTGCTGCTATGGGTAAAAATAGCAGGAGCTATTGGACAAGGGGAGAATTGATTTTGGGGGGAGGGGCAAGAAGGGATTAGCTAGACAGGAGGAGCACAGAGAGAGTTTAAGCAATAGAAACTGCTAGAGGAAAAGCAAAATTAGTGGACAAAGATGCAGAGGCAAAAAGCACCACAGGATACAGAACATCAGAAGGGCTTGGCCTAGGAGACCATTTGATTATGTTACGGACATGGAAGGAGAGAAGGCATGCCTGCTGGCCTCTTCTGTGTAAAAATTAGATTGGGGTAAAAGAGAGAATCAATGGAATTAACTGATATTCTTTCATAGAAGACTATGTTTTTCTATATAAGAATATATTCTTGGACAGGCTCAGGATGCAAGCAAGTCACCAGGGCCCTCCTAGGGCAGGGCTGCCTGGGGGTGACGGGAAAGGAGGCCGACCACGTGCCGATGAGCCTGGGCTCCAGGCAAAGCGACATGGTGGAGCTGTGGGGCATGTAGTGGCCACGGACTAGGACGGCAGCAGCGTCCTCATGCTGCCCACTGCCTCTGGAGCCCCGCTGAGCTGGCCTTGGAGACCTCACGTGGGAGACAAGATGTGTCTGTGCCTTGGTGGACTGAATGTGGGTGACTTCTGGAAGGTGCGGATGAAGATGGGGCTGGTGCTGGTGGTACTGGGCCACGTGAACTTCATTGCAGCCACTTTACTCCATGGCACTGTGTTGAACTATGCAGCTGCCCCCAGCAATGCTGTGGCTCTCCGGTACTGCATGGTCAACATTCTATCTGTCACTTCTGCTGTTGTGGTCATCACCTCGGGCATTGCAGCCATCGTGTTGACACCCTGTAACCAAGCAAAACTGGATCTTGGCCACATGGTACCTTTGTGCATGACCCAACAACTAGTGTTGAAGGAAATGGGTTTTTATTTACAGGATTCCTACCTCAGGGGGACTGAAAGCACTCCTGCTCAGAGCCCTGTTCTCCTCCAAGACCCAGCATTTCCCTTGCTCCCCACCAGGCTATAAGCCAAAACTATGCCCAGAAGTGCCCCATATCCTTATCTGTCCTTAATCGGCTGTGCAAACAGGTCTCCATCCCCTCTGGAAGGTGCTCCTGTGGTTTCAGAGTCGCTGTCATCTCACAGCAGCTCTCTCCTTCAGGTGAGAGCTGTTCTCAGCTGCATTCCACGTAGTGGTTCAGGGAAGCATGTGCTCTGTTACACTGGATCATGGTGGAGTCCAGGAAGGCAAATATCCCAAGAGGGCAGCTTCTCCTTCAGAGAAGGAGAGGTCTGCAGCTCAGCATTCCTGGTCACAGTTCAGCTCCAAGCATCTCCCAGGAATCCATGCTTGGTTTGGCCAGTCCCCACAAAACTCCATCAGCTCTCTCCTCACGCCCTTTCAGGCTGCATGGCTGTTTCCTCTCTCTCAGCCTGCACGGCTTCTTCTTACACACCAGACCTGATAGCTAACGGGACCCTTCTCTTTTCAGCCCATCCTTATTTTAAATGCTTGGCCCAGAACTTCTTATGTGACTTCATATTTGGTCCCTCTTATAATGTGCCACTTTTGACATTTCCCCCGTATCTTTTACCTTCCCTCGGCTGCCATCTTTAGTCACAGCAAGAATTTCCCATGACTCAGGGGCATCCAGGGTGCGCATCCACCTCCCCTGGCTATGTCATGAGTCACTATACACTCTTAAAGTTACCTACACCTTCTACTTGTGGTGGCAGTGAGGCAGGAGATAGTCAGGAAGGAGGAAACTCCAGAGGTGCCCCAGGGCTAAGATAAAGAGCATGGATAAAGGGCGGAAACACTATTCTAAGACTAGTAGTTCCTGAATCTGGAAAAGCACTGAATCCTAGTGAATCAGGAATGTACCTGCACAGAAGATGCTACCTGACCTCTGCTTCATTATAATAGCATTGTAATAAATTAGCATTGTGGGACCCCCCCCCCTTCCTGGTGGCCAATCAAGGATGTCATGGGAGACCACATGAGCAGTAACTTTAAAGTAATATAACTACTGGTACATGTGCAATAAAAGCCCGCCAAACTAGCCAGGAGAGACCCACCCTATAAGAATAAAAGCCCTCTAGCCCCTGAGGTCAGGCCCTGTTAGGCTCTGCTCTGCTCTGCTGGGCTCGGAGATAGCCTGCTCCCATGTTCTGTGTGGCTTAATAAATCTGTTTTTTCTTGCTTTCTGCTGTAAACTATGTGTGTTCAGTTCAATTTTTTGTCCGCATTCACCAAGAACCTGGTTACCTGTGCCCACCTGTGACAGTTTTGAGGGAGCCAGCCAGGAGTAGAAGCTGGAGCAGTAAGCCCCCTTTGCTGCCCTGGCACCCAGGAATGACCCTTTCCATTGCCATCTATTCTGTTTTGGTGAGTCTGATGTTCCCTGATGGAAGGTCAGCCTCTAAATTGTGGGCACGGGTCGGGCAGTTAAAAGCCACAAGGGCACCCGCCGCTTGAAGACACCCATGGGTGCACAGATAACCTGGGTGCACAACAGGGTTAGCCTTAGCCCCCACCAGGTGCAAGAAAATGTCTGCACACGGGTCAGGCACAAGGCACCGCCCCACTATGGGGCTGCTCCCTCATAAGCATAGTTTGACCTTCCACACAGGATATTAGTCACCACTTTGCCTGCGCTGATTCCCATTTGCAGTCTCTTCAGCAGGCCCACAGAGAGTCTTCTACGCTTGTCCTCCCTGGCTGATTTTGGTCTTCGTACCTGTACCCATGTTCTACTTGCCTTTTTGTGTAGGAAGGGTTCCTGCTGTTTTTGTACCCAGAAAGTTACCGAATATTAGACCCGTTTTGGAAGGGAGGCCCAGATACTGTTACCAAAACAATGCCCCCTTCCCCAGGTTCCTCTGTTCTTGGTTCTTTGCCCAGTGCCCTTAGAAGTTATGGCTGTCAGTGGCAGAGTTTGGGCAAGGGGAAGGGAAAGGGTTGTTTAGGTTTGGGGGAGTGGCTGAATGTCGCCGTTGGGTTTTGGAGTCCCTTTGGGACATTCCAGAACGCACAGTCCTGCCTTTCCCCCACTTTTCCCCGTCAGGCCAGTTGGGCTGGTCAGGGATGCGGTCCTTCAGGGAACAGGAGCGGATGTCCAGAGCTCAGCCAGGTAGGCCTCTCGCGGTTCTCAGCACCGTCAGCTATGCTGCTGCAATCTCCAGTTCATGTCCAGAGCTATGTGGCAACTTCTCGTCGCCCACTGGCGGGAGTCCCTCCTCCCCTTTCCTTCCTGCATGGTCTTCACATTGTTTCCCCCGCTTCCTCCCCACTAGGGAGCGAACCATCTCTGAGCTCTCGTGCACTTGCCCTGTAACAGGGGGAGCTGCATCCTAGTTACATCTTGGGTTGGAGTTGTGCAGACCTTCCTGGTTGGCCTTGTTGATATGCAAAATAACTGTATTTGCATATGAGGTATGTAGCACTCCACTTGTTATTGATATGCAAAGTAACTCTCAATGGCCCTGCTCCTTGTCTCCCATCCTCCGTGGCGGCGCGCCTTGTGAGGTGGAGAGAAATATCCTATATTTCTCTTGGACACTCCAAGTTCTGGACCCCATTACAAATCCCCTTTGGGGGGCCCTAGATGCACCGCATTACAAGAATGTCTACTTTGGGGTCACTAACAGTCCCAGTGCAAAGTATAGTTGCAGGAATGAGCACTCCCATCTTTGGCATATACGTACTACTCATGTAAACAGCAACATTGGCCAGAGCTGCTTAACATGCACCTACTGGTCATTTGTTACCAGAAATGGCCATGTGGAGCCATTCTCACCCAATTAATTGAATTTGAAATTCTAGGGTGGTTTACTTGCCTCTATAGGGATATTTTAATTTCCCCTCTGGGTCTGTCATCCCTCTAGAAGATCCACCTCCAGTACAAAGGGGGGCCTTTAGACACCTCTTGAGGTCCCTACTGGGGAAATTTCAGTCTCCGGTACAATTTCTTAAAGCTCTGGAAAATTAGATGGAATACCTGAGTGTCCTCTTTGTGATTTGGAAAAGAATAATTTTGTAATAAGGTCATCCTGATGCTTCTCTTGGTGGTTTACGGGGCCAGAAACTATTTTGCCAGTAAGACACCTCCTTTGCCCCAGACCTGAAGGCTTACAGGAAGATGAGGGTCTCTGTAGATGGGGAATACAGGAATGGAGACGTGCTCGGGTTACTTAGGTAGAGCAATGGGTCTGGGGTCGTCAGGGTTATAGGTAACTGCTCAGGAATGCTGGAGCGGTTCCTTCCCAACAGTTCTTTGCAGCTTGGACACTCAGTATGCAAATAGTGTCCAGGGAACTCAAAACCTATGAATTAAACATAGAAAAAGAAACAAAACTAGACTGTGGTGATCCTCTCAAGTCTTTTAGGTTTCTGTCCGTCGCACTCACTAGGATTTCTTTTCCCCAAAGATGTCTGGTAGGATCCCGGGGGACGCCCTGTGGCCCACTAGGAAAGCTCCTGAGGCAAGCAAAGAGGGACGCCTCTAGATTGCAAAGGTATATCTTGGTGGGTTTTTTTTTTCTCCTTCTCTTTAGGATCTCCTCGAGATGGGAACCACACCTTCCATTCTTTCCAAATCACCATTGGGTTGCATTCTTAGCAATTGGAATAAATTTAACCTTAAAATTTTAAAAAGGAAGAGATTAGTTTTCTTTTGTAACCTTGTTTGGCCCCAGAATAAATAAGGAGATGAAGAGATATGGCCTGCAAATGGGAGCAAGAATTACAATACTATCCTACAGTTAGATCTATTCTGCTGGAGGGAAGGTCATTAGTCCTAAATTCCTTACCTGCAGGCATTTATGGCTCTGCATGGAGATCCTTTTGCCCCATCTCCACCCTGATAGAACCTAAAGGCCCAAGTGTTGATCAAATAGAAGAGACTCTCCTTAGTTCCTCACCTGTCTCTCAAGGGAGATCAAGGGGACCCCAGAATTCGGGAGCTTCTGCCCCTACCTTAGAGGGATCAACCCCTCCCCCACCCTATGCTATGGACAACCTAAAGCAACCGGCTGAGGAAAAACAGCCCAGCCGGACACACCAGGAGTGGCGCTTATCTCCCTACCACGCCCACACTCTTACCCCTGCGGGAGGTAGCAGGCCCTGAGGGCGCTGTAAGAGTACCAGTGCCCTTCTCTATAACTGACTTACAACAATGTAAAGACAGACTAGGGAGTTTTTCAGAGGGCCCTTCGTGTTTCACTAGTAATTTCCAGACTCTAACTTTAGCCTTTAGTATGTCATGGAGGGATTTGTACATAATTCTGAGCACCTGCTGCTCCCCAAATGAGAAACAGCAGAGCTGGGAGGAGGCCCGTAGATATGCAAACCAGCTGCATACCCAGAACTCTGGCACTAACCAGCCTGCCGCCCAAGCTGTCCCAGACCAGGACCCCGACCGGGAATACAATACTCGGGCGGGAATCTGGGGTAGGGACGCAATGATAGATTGCCTACTGGCAGGAATGGGAAACTGCATCAAGAAACCTGAAAATTATGAAAAGATTAGGGAATATCACGCAGGGCACGGAGGGAAACCCAGCTCTCCTAAGAAACAGACTAGTAGAAGCCTTCCGGAAATACACAAACTTGGATCCGCCCTCCCTTGGATCCGACCCAAGAAGGTCGTATCTTGGTAGAACAGCAAACTCTTACTCAGGACCTCTCTCCTCCAATCAGCTACAATAATGGGAGTTGAAGGAAACCTTAAGGCCTATTCTATACACTCCCTATTGCTTGCCAATTTGAGAGTCAAATATGAGAACACTCCTTTTTTGATTGTTCCTCAGTGCCCCCCTATCCCTCTGTTAGGCTGGGACTTTTCAGCCTGAATGGGAACCATCTTGTTCCCTAAAGAGCCACTCGAGTTAAGCAAGGTCATGATAATCAGTAGTACCTGAAACCAGGAGGAAATCCCAAGTTCGGTTCCGGATGCAATAAATCCTCTAGTTCGGGAGTCAGGGATTCCAGGAAGAGCAAAGACTGCATTACCAGTTAAAATCCAATTAAAGCCCAGGTCAGGTTATCCTCACAGGAAGCAGTATCCTATTAAACGAGAGGCTTTGGAAGGGTTACAGCCTATCATAAGTAAATTTACACAGCATGGGCTCATAGTTCCTTGTGAATCTCCTTGCAACGCTCCCATCTTACCAGTGATAAAACCCACCGGAGAGTATAGGCCTAGTGCAAGATCTAGGGTTAGTCAATGAAGCAGTAGTTCCTTTACATGCCATAGTAGCGAACCCTTCTACCTTGCTCTCACAGGTACCTGACAATGCTCAGTGGTATTCAGTGTTAGATGTGAAAGATGCCTTCTTCTGTGTCCCTTTGCATCCTGACTCTCAGTATTTGTTTGCTTTTGAATGGACTGATCCAAAGATGATGATACATCAGCAATACACTTGGCCTGTATTGCCACAAGGGTTCAGGGACAGTCCCCACCTCTTTGCTAGGGTATTAGAGGAGGATCTTAGAGAGCTGCAGTTACAAGGAGGAAGCCCTAAAAGATAAGTAACGATTGATGACAATGTACTAAAATCCTCATTGTTCTGGATTGTTACCCTTCTTGGAACCTTTCTATTAGTACTGGCCCTCTGTATAAAGGCTTGTCTACCTCTTTCTGGGTGGAATCATATCTATGATTGTCCAAAATGAAAATCTCTTTGTTGTTTCTATTAACTCTTCTCTACTCACCTACACCTTGTATTGGGGAGTGGGATGAAAATTTCTTAGTAAACGCTCTCGCGCCTTAGCAGCAGGAGAAAATCTGGCCCAATGTTGGATATGACATCCTAACCCAGAAACTCCTTCCAGATAAAATATTCGCATAAAAGCCTACCCAATAGCTAATGAATCCTTAATCAATGCTTTGAATTCTCCTGCTAATTATACATGTTCCTCTTTTTCTTTAAGAGTCAGATGGGAGCGCAACCCTCCTTTGTGCTTCCATATGACCCCACTAGAATTAAAGCCATTGAATGACTCCAGTGCCTCTCTTATACGTGACAGTACTATGGGATGCACCCCATGTTCTAATAATACTCATACCGGGCCATTAACTCATTTGAGGCCCTGGCCTCTCTTTCAAGTTCTAGATTTCTGGAGAATCTTTCTGAGGGAGAAATTTTCAAACCTTTGAATTGATCACATATAGTATGCTACCCAAATTATGATTCTAACTGCATTCCTAATGGTACCCATTGTTGCTTTGACAAAACTCATAATGCAGATACCAATGATACTTCAATATGTGTTAGTTGGAAATTGAACCAACCCCTTCAAGGGGTATTAGCAAAATTCCTACCACTCCCTGCAGGACGGGAGGATCAGGGACATAATCTAGGCCCCCTTCAGGATGGCCTTTCCCCCTTGCCATGCGCCCTCCTTAACAAATATAACTCCGCTGATGCCACAGCCATTGCAGCACCGCCGGGCCTTGTCTGGCTGTGTGGGACTCCCAGTAGCTGGCTAACAGACCCTTCAGAACTCCAAGAAGCTACTGCTTGCACACATCTCAGCAACTCTAAACACAGAGGTGACCGTACCTTAGAGACCTTGGCACCCAAGACCTTACTGTTATGAACATAACCCAGGGTCCTGGAAGTCCGTCTCTTGGAAGAAAAAAAAAATGAGCTTTTGGTAGGAGACAGTCAGGAAGGAGAAAACTCCAGAGGTGCTAAGGCTAAGATAAAGAAAAACAGAGACCCTGTTCTAAGACTGGTAGTTCCTGCTTGCTGGAAAAGCACTGAATCCTAGTGAATCAGGAATGCACCTGCGCAGAAGATGCTACATGATGCCTGCTTCATTATAACAGCATTGTAATAAATCAGCACTTCCCGGTGGCCAGTCAAGGAACTCATGGGAGACCACATGAGCAGTAACTTTAAAGCCTTCTAGCCCCTAAGGTCAGATCCTGTTAGGCTCTGTTCGGCTCGGCTCGGCTGGGAGTTGGCCTGCTCCCATGTTCTGTGTGGCTTAATAAATCTGCTTTCTCTTGCTTTCTGCTATAAACGCTGTGTGTTTGGTTCAATTTTTTATCTGCAATCACCAAGAACCTGGTTACCTGTGTCCACCTGGGACAGCAGCACAGCTATTAACTTGCCAATTGTTATGCAAAGTATTTTAAAGATATCATCACTCTTCCTGCCCCCAATCGGGGTTTGTGGGGAATATGCTCTGCTATTTTTACTCTGCACCCCATTATAACTCTATCTACCCAGCATTCTCCTGAGCTCCAGCCTGTGCCTCTTGGGCATCTCATTTGTGTTGTGTGTGGCAGAGAGTGTGTTTGCTGTGTGAGGCGCTCAGCTTGCCCACCAGCTGCTGGAACTGAGGCCCTGGTGGGGGAAAAACAGCCACCACATGATGCAGGAGATCCTAGAGCCTGCGGAGGGCCATGACCTGATGAGTTGCCCCAGCTCTGGGCTGCTGACCCTCTGACAGCCGATGCCTCACCCAAACCCCATGGCCACTGGGGCCCTGCAACCAAGTCTGCACTGTGACTAGGCCAGGATTCCTGGAGTCGGCCCATGAGGACTCAGTGGCTATTCCTGGACCTGGGTTGGGATTTTAACCACCCCCCCTTCCCCCCGCTGGCCACCCAGCCCACTGCAGTGAGACTTTATCCTGAATTTATTAAAAAGAACAGAGATATTCCATAGGGATACATGCTGTGGGGGAAGGACTCAGCCAGGGGACCTACCTGTGCTTCTTTCCCTCAAGGACGCAGTGGTCAGGGGCAGGCTTCTAGGGTGTGTCTGCCCAACTGTGTGTGGGCCTGTGTGTGTGTGTGTGTCTGTCTGAGGGAGGCAAAATACACAGAGAGATCCATGGGTCTGTGTTCATCCAAGTGCTGCAAGGCAGGGCGGGGTTCATGGGATTCACAGCTAGGTGCTGAAATTGGGAGGTTTTCCTTTTTCAGCCTGAACTTCAGGCCAACAAAAGCTGAGGAGGAAGAGCCCAGGCCCTCCTGCAGGGAAGGATGGCTCAAGCTTTTTCCTTACCCCTCCCTCCTAATCCTTTCCCCTCCAAATAAAAAGACCTCTCCTCAAAAAAAGAAAAAAGAAAAAAAGAAAAAAAAAGAATACCTTCTCACCATGGCTGGTGTGGCTCAGTGCATTGAGCACTGGCCTGTGAACCAAAAGGTTGCCAGTTTCATTTCAGATCAGGGCACATGCCCACACATGGCCTCCAGTTGGGGGCATGTGAGAAGCAACTAATCGATGTATCACATCGATGTCTCTCCCTCTCTTTCTTCCTCCCTTTTCCTCTCTCTAAAAATAAATAAGTAAAATCTTGAAAATATATATACATACTTGTGGAAAGAACCCAAATGTCCATCAAGGGATGAATAAATAGACAAGTGGTATAGCCATATAATTGAATATCATTCAGCCTTAAAAAGGAATAAAATTCTGACATATGCTACAATATGGATGAAACTTGAAGACATTCTACTCAGTGAAATAAACCAGAAACAAGAAGACGAATATTGTATAATTCCACTTATATGAGGTCCCTAGAGTAGTCAGTGTTATAGAAACAAAAAGTAGAACACTAGTTGCTAGGGTCTGGGGTAGGGACACAGAGAGATTTAGTGTTTACGGGGTAGAGTTTCAGTCTGGGAAGATAAAAAAGTTCTAGAGATAGATGGTCGTGATGGTCGCACAATGTGGATATATTTAAACTGTGTGCTTAAAAATGGTTTAAATTGTAAACTTTCATTTTTCATTTTTATATTTTATACAGTGTTATTTAAAATTTTGATGTTATACACGTGGTCTGTCCTGAAAAAGTCCAGCCATTGTTAATATAATGAGAACGATTTGCAGGACATCGATGGAACCTGGCAGCCAAGGAGAGTGGACTGGAACGCACATGTGTGAACAATGACAACTTCACTGTACTAGTCAGTGGGGGCGGTAGACGCCATTGAGTGAGCACGTGTACTGTGTGGCTATCACATTCGAAATGACTGAGCGAGTAGAGCAACGAACCTGCATCAAATTTTGCATGAAGCTTGAACATTCCTCCGTGGAAACTGTTTGGATGATTCAGAAGGCCGCAGCTACGGGCAACTGGTGACTGGCAGCTTCATCACGACAATGTGCTCACCCATGCATCACATGTCATACAGAGTCTTTTGGAGAAACATCAAATCACCCAGGTGACTCTGTTCCCTTACAGCCCAGACTTGGCTCCTTGCCACTTCTGGCTTTTCCCAAAACTAAAGTCACCTTTGAAAGGGAAGAGATTTCAGACCTTCAATAAGATTCAGGAAAATACGACGGGACAGCTATTGGCTATTGGGAGAACTGTGTGAGGTCCCAAGGTGCCTATTTTGAAGGGAACTGAGGTGTCATTGTCCTATGTACGATGTTTCTTGTATCTTGTATGTTCTTCAATAAATGTCCCTATTTTTCATTCTACATGGCTGGATACCTTCTGAACAGACCTCGTATATTTATCATAATAAATATGGAATATAGACAGGAGTGAGCAGGGGTTATTTCTGGAAGGTGGAAGCACTGAGAATATTGTATATTATACATTTTCATGTTGTTTGACTGTCTTCCAAGGAGCATGTAATTTTGTAATCACAAGATAATTAAAGATGAAAAACTCCAACAGAGGAGGATGTAACATGATGAATTACCAGGAAAAGTGCCTGCGCTCTGGCTGAAAGTCACCTGGTGGGGGGTCGGGGGTGAAGGGTGGGGAAGTGCTGTGGAGGGGTCCTCCTTTGGAGGAGGGTGGAGGTCTGCTTTTACTTAAATCCTCAGAATGACCGAGAAGGTGGGGAGCAGACCAAAAGTTAGGGGTCCAGAGGAGGCTCACTCCCAGGAACTTCTGACGACTTTCCTCCTTAAGCAGAAGGGACTTACAGGTTAGAAGTTGGCAGAGCAAATGCTCACCCCAACCTAGGACCTGGCTAAGCATCTGAGGTGTCCAAGTGCATAGCAGCTGAGACGCACACAAGCAGAGGCCCTGAGGCACAGGCATCTGGCTAGAGGGCACGGGCCAGGCCTCAGGAGCTGCACACCAGCCTTGCCCCTCTAGAGAGAGGCCCATCTACAGATTTCGTAAGGCCAGCCTGCCTTGTAGGAAAAGGCAGCGAGATCCAGGGGGCTGGGCGGGAATTGGCATTTAAAATGCTTGTTCCTCTGCTTTGCTCCCAGGTTGCTAGGGTAAACTCTATAAACACACTGACTGGCTTCATTACAGATTAATGAACTCCAGCTTTATGTCTGAACGATTCTTGGACTTGAACCAGGCGGCTCCCTGCTCCTCCTAACAACAGGTTCAAAGCCTTGTGTTTCTCCCCCAGCCCCAGGCTCCCACAGCACAGTCCAAGCAGATAACAGGCGCTCCTCCTCCTGGGAGGCCTGGTGAACTCTCAGCTCCTGTGTCTCCATCTGCCTATTATAGCAGTTTTTAGTCTTTCTCATCTCATGGCACACATAACAAGTTACTAAAATTCTGCAGCACACCAAAAAATATAATTTTTGCCAATCTGACAAAAACATAGGTGTAATTTTGGTTGATTTACAAAAAAATAATAGTAATTGCCTACCCCTTTTGCTCCAAAGTGACCATTTATTTATGTATTTGTATTTTTAAATATTTTATTTATTTATCCTTAGAGAGATGGGAAGAGAGAGAGAGAGAGAGAAATATGAAAGTGCAAGGGAAAAATCGATCGGCCATCCCTGGCACACCTCCAACCGGGGACCAGGCCCACAACCCAGGCATGTGCCCCGACCGGGAATCTAATCAGAGACCCTTCAGTTTGCAGGATGATGCCCAACCCCCTGAGTCACACCAGAAAGGGCAAAAGTGACTTTCTAAAAAAATCAAGTGCCTATAAGAATATAAAGATTTCTGGTATCAAGAATTAACCAATCAGACCCAACTTTATTATACATCATGACCAATAAGATGCAACTCTCTTATATGACCTATATATCTGTGGTTCAAGACAGGGCATTCACATTTGATGTCTATTGTTGTGTTGGTTGTTGTTATTTTTTATTTTACAATCTAAGGGAAAATAGGTAAGTGCCTCTGATTAAATAGTCAGGTATTGAATTTTTAAAAAAGATTTTATTTATTTATTTTTAGAGAGAGGGGAAGGGAGAGAAAGAGAGAATGAGAGGACCACTAATGTGTGGTTGCCTCTTGCACACCCCCAGCTGAGGACCTGGCCTGCAATCCAGGCATGCGACCTGACTGGGAATCTAATCGGTGACCCTTTGTTTCTCAGGCTAGTACTCAATCCACTGAGCCGCACCAGCCAGGGCTCAGGTATCAAATGTTTTAAAAACTTTTGCCACATACCAGTTGAAAAATCTCTGGCCCATTAGGTCCTTCCTGATGCAGAGCTGCCTGGGTGTGCCCTTGAAGCCATCTCTGAGGCCTTTCAGATATCCCTAGTCTCTCTTATGTTTTGTCTCTCTTGCACCAGACTTCATCCTCACAGGCTGTACACATGATCTGTATTTTTGCTGTCCTTGAAGAAATAAAATTTAAATTGCTGCCTCAGTGCAGTCTTTGTCCAAGACCCTGCTATATCTCTCTTCTGCCCTCCCTACCCCCAAACCAATGCAAGCCATTGCTTAGCTCTAATACAAGTCTCCCAGACGCCCCCCTTGTAGTCTGTACTCCTTTTTCAAAACCAGTTTTATTAAAGTATACTTTATATGCAACCAAATGAACCCATTTTAAGTGTACACTTTGACAAGTTTTTAAAATTTATTTTTAATTATAGTTGACATACAATATCATATTAGTTTCAGGCATACAAACATAATAATCAGACATGTATATAACATATAAAGTGATCACAAGTCCAGTAACCATCTGGCACTATACACAGTTATTACAATATTGTTGACTATATTCCCTATGCTGTACTTTACATCCCTGTGACAAATTTTATAACTGGCAGTTTTTACTTCTTAATCCCCTTCACCTTTTTTACCCATTTTCCCTCCTTCTTCCCATCTGGTAACCATCAGTTCGTTTTCTATATCTATGAGTTTGTTTCTGGGGGTTTTGTTTGTTTTATTTTGTCTTTCTATTGGGTTGGCCAAAAAGTCCATTTATTCTTTTCTGTAAAATAAAAGACACATTTTTCATTTTCACCAATAACTTGATTGATTTGGATATTTTGAGTATGTCAGCGATCTCCCGCTATTGGCTTCTAGTGGGTAGAGGCCAGGGGTGCTGCTCAACATCTTCCAATGCATGAGACAGAATCACAGCAAAGAATTATTTCGCCAAAATGTCAATAGTACCAAGAAACTTCACAAACCACTTTTGACACATTCAATCAGTCACAGCACTTTCTCCATACACCATACACTGTACAAATCTTTTTCAGCATTTCAGCTATATTTTAACCTTTCTTGAAGCAATAAAGCATAATATGCTGAAAATGTTGTGTATCTTCCATCTTCAATATTAAAATGGCCACACAAAAATTCACCAATTTTGATTTTTTAAAAAAATGCATACTGATATGACAGCTATCACAATACAGTCTAACAAAATTGTTTCAAATGAAGTTAAAGACAGCTAAGCACTACTAGAGCCATCGTACAGAAAAAACTAAATGAATTTTTTGGCTGACTTAATAGATTCCACATGTAAGTGAAATAATATAGTATTTATCTTTCTCTGTCTGACTTATTTCACTTAGCATAATACCTTCTAGGTCCATCTGTGTTATAGCAAATGATAAGATTTCATTCTTTGTTATGGCCAAGTAAAATTCTATTGTATGTCGTGTGTGTGTGTGTGTGTGTGTGTGTGTGTATCTCACACCTTAATTTTTTTAAATATTCTATTTATTTATTTTTACAGAGAGAGAAAGGGAGGGAGAGAGGGAAAGAAACATCGATGTAAGACAGAAACATTGATTTGTTACCTCTTGTACATGCCCCAAATGGGGATCCAAGTTGTAACCTAGGTATATGCCCTGACCGAGAATCGAACCTGCAACCTTTTGGTGTATGGGAGGATGCTCCAACTAACTGAGCCATCCAGCCAGGGTCTCCTAGTATGTTTTTAAAAAGATTTTATTTATTTATTTTTAGAGAGGGGGGAAGGGAGGGAGAAAGAGAGGGAGAGAAATATCAATGTGAAAGAGGTCAGTTGCCTCTCTCATACATCCCAGCCAGGGCCGAACTGGCAACCCAGGCACATACCCTGACCGGGAATTGAACTGGTGACCTTTCACTCTGTAAGACAGTATCCAACAATCTAAGCCACACTGGTCAGGGCTTAACATGCTTTTTGAGATTCATCCATGTCATTGCATGTGTCAATTAATTCATTTGTTTTCATTAATGAGTAGTATTTTATTGTGTGGATATACAACAATTTGTTTATCCATTTACCTATTGATGGGTATTTGTGTTATGTCCAATTTTTAAAGCTCTTATGAATAAAGCTTTCATGAATATTTATATACAAGTCTTTGTATGGACATATGTTTTCATGTCACTTTGGGTAAATACCTAAGAGTAAAATGACTGAGTCATATGGTAATTCTATGTTGAAATTGATAAGCAAGTGCCAAGCCATTTTCCAGAGTTGCTATAATATTTGACATTCTCACCAGCAGCGTATGGGAGTTCCAGTTGCTCCACATCCTTGTTAGCACTTGGTATTGTCCATCTTTTTAATTTTAGGCATTGTAATTGGTAGGTAGTAGAACTGTTTTGTTTTAAATTTTTATCATGAAATATTTTCAGCATTTGAAATATTAAGAAAGAATAACATAACAAAGATACATGTACCCAACACCTATCTTTGTCGGATATTAATATTTCACCATAATTGCTTCAGATCTCATTTCTTTTTATGCTGAGTCCATCATGAATTCCACATGCTGCACAATTATCTTATATTTGAGAAGAAAATTTAGTTTTTTAGGCTTTTTTTTCAGATGAACAAATAAATAATGTTAATGTCAAGGAAAAAAACAGGCCACAGAGTAGTATATATTTTATAAAGTAAAATGTATATGTACATAGGAAATTTTTTTAAAGTACACAGTTATACCAAAATGTTACAAATGGCTAGCTCTGAATAGTGCCATTTGGCATGGGTTTTGTTTTTTTTTTTGAGAGAGAATTTAGTTTTGACCTTAGAAATAATTTCTTTAAGCCAACCATTGACAACCTAAATTTCAGTAAGTTGTAGTGACTATCAACATCAATATTTAAGATTTTAAATACTGTTGAATCTTGATTAATATTTTTCTGAATGAGCACATTTCTTAAAATCAGAAAATTCAGTGTAAAGTATAAAGTGGTGAAGCATTTTCTTTTTTTTAAAAAAGAGCTTTATTAACTTATAATTTACATACCATGGAACTCACTCATTTAAAGTGCAAAATTCGATGCTTTTTAGTATATTCACAGGTATGTGCAACCATAACGACATTGGGTTCTTTTCATTCTCATAAATTTGTTGAAAACTGGACACTTTTTTAAAAGATTTTATTTATTCACTTCTACAGAGAGGGGAATGGAGGGAGAAAGAGAGGGAGAGAAACATGGATGGGTTGCTTTTCACAGCCCTCGACTGGGAACCTGGTCTGCAACCCAGGCTTTTGCCCTGACCCGGAAGCAAACCGGGGTCTGCAGGATGATGCACACAGTACTCTGAGCCACACCAGTCAGGTTGTCCTCAGGGGCCCTTTAGGGCCCAAACTGAGCTGCTCTGGGCAAGTCCTCATTCCAGGCCCCAGGGAAAGCCTGGGCTGACTGCAGATGTCCTGCTGGGTGATTAGGGAGGAGCAGGGGAGGAGGAGCATCCCCTAGAGTGAGTGGAAGGGAGCAGAGAATCCCAAGGACAGACATAGGAGTAGAGGTTGGCAACCCGGCAAGCAGTGGGGGTGCTCTGCTCTGTGGCAGCGCCCTGGGAAGGTGGCCAGCCTGTCTGGAACACCTGAGAGGGGCTTGGACCGCAGGCTCCAGGACTGCCAGCCTGGAAAGACTCGTAGACCACCACCATCAATCTGAGCACTCTTGGAATACCCAAAGTCCCCTAACTGATATGTAGGCTGGGTGCCACTGTAATCACAGAACCAGCTCCGAATGGCCCCATCCTGTTTCTAACAAGATACTGAGTTGCCTTTTAGAGGCAAGAGACCAAAACCGCAAGTCATGCAGCAGGAGCATCTGCAAAGGAGAGAACTTTGACTTTCAGCTGCACCCAAATACAAAGTCTTGCCCTTCTTGCAGAACCAAAGGACGGGGTCGTGACCAAAAGTTGAACACCAGAACCCTTTCAGAAACGAAGGGTCCATTGTGTAGGAAGATCTGGTGCTGAAAGCACTTACCATAAACAGCCAAGTTCCAAAACTCTCCCATCCAAATCTGCACTGCCAGAGTTTCCGCATACCAGCCTATTCCCCTAACCCCTAACCCTCAATTTTTGCCTTTTAAACCCCTTGATTAAAAGCCATCAGGGAGTTCGGGTTTTAAATGACAGCTTTCCATTCTCCTTCCTCGGTGCGCTGCAAATAAAACCGCTTTAATTTCTCCATTGCAAACCTCAATGTTCAATGTTTGGCTTTGCTGCATATCGGGCCCAGGGAACCCTTACTCAGTTCAGTTCGGTAACATCACTATATTTACTTAAAGGACATGTTCCTTCCCCTGGCTGCTGTGCCTCAGTGTATTGAGTGCCGGCCTACGAACCAAAAGGTCACCGGTTCAACTCCCAGTCAGGGTATATGCTTGGGTTATGGGCCAGGTCCCCAGTTGGGGGTGTGAGAGAGGCAATCGATGGATTCTCTCACACACTGATGTTTCTCTTCCTCTCTTTCTTCCTCCCCTGTCTCTCTAAAAATAAATAAAATATTTTTTTAAAGGACATGTTCCTTAATACAGAGCATAAGTTTACATATACCAGAAATATCCATGTTCCCCATTACGAGCCCTCCTGCTTTGAAAAAAAGGAACCTGGAAAACCAAATTATTCTGCGGGAAGCTTGGTTAGCAAAAGTGGTAGACATGCCTAATCAGCCCCATTCTTCCCTTCCCCTTTACCAAGAGTACCCCGATATTATTAGGGGTAGCAATGTGC
The DNA here is from genome assembly GCF_021234165.1 of Pteronotus mesoamericanus. Classification (NCBI taxonomy): domain Eukaryota; kingdom Metazoa; phylum Chordata; class Mammalia; order Chiroptera; family Mormoopidae; genus Pteronotus; species Pteronotus mesoamericanus. Next base: position 9,282,885 of record NW_026555072.1, read on the forward strand.
CAGATAGAAAAGGACATTCCCAGCCTCCTTTGCTGGGAGCCCTCTTCTTGGATGCACACTCACATTGCCCTGGAACTACCGGGGTGAGCTTGGCTGTGGCCCGAATTCTTAGCTGAAACTTAAGACTGTCATCCCTTGTACAGGATGGATGGAGGGTGGGGCTGGTTGCAGATGTTGAGTGTCCAGGCCTCCAGGCCCATGTATCTCCATTGTCTGTGGGATTAGCTCCACTTCTCAGGCCACACCACCAGGTGAGATAGCAGCCAGGGCTGAGGTTTGTTCTGTAAACTGGGGTAGCCCTGGGGGAGGAAAGCTTGCTAACCAGAAAGGGCCAGTAGCTATACTTCTCCGCCTCCTCCTTTGTAGCATCAGTGGTTCTCAAGATGAGCTTCCAGGTGCAGCAGCAGCAGCACCTGGGAAGTGGTTAGAAAGGCAAAATCTCCCCTGCCCTAGACCTATTGAATTAGAAACTCTGGGGGTGGGGCCCTGCCCTTGGCGCTTTAATGAGCTCTCCAGGGGATTCAGGATGCAGCTCAAGTGTGAGAACTTGCAAAGCTCTTTTAAGTCTTTCCGGGGGATTTGATTAGAGAGTGTGCTTCCTCCTCAGTAAATCACTCAGCAGGGGTGATGTTGACCAGAGTCGTTCCGCAGTTCCGGAGCTAGGCTGGAGGGCCCTCTGGGATCTCAGCCCTGCTGGATAAGCCCCAGAGCCCCTGGGGTTGGGGAGGATGTGGGGGTGGGGGTCACTAATCCCTTAGGAAGCTGGGTAGATGGACAAAGACTTGTAAACCCTGCAAAGAAATAAATTCTACAGTGCGTCCCTCTGAATGATGAGATCACAAGTAGAGATTTCTGCCTTGCTCCTTTTTTTTCTTTTTAACCTTAGGTGCAGGGGGTCAAATATTATTTCCAAATAACATTCCTCTGTTTATGGCATATTAACAACATTGATCCGCATAAGGCCTGTTCTGTGTGGGTGCGCGTGTGCCGGCGCGTGTGTATATTTCATTTTAACTCTGCTCCCCACTCCCACTTCTCTCCCTCATAGACAAGCATTTTAATGTATATCTTTTCCTTCATAGATACTCTTGCCAAATTGGTATTGTTATTTTTCATGAATGTATTTTTTGTTTTAATGTAAATTGTATAGTTGTGTAACACACATACAGAAACACGCGCACATCATAAGAGCACAGCTGGGTAAAATTTCACAAAGTGAACACACCTGCGTAACCAGCGCCCTGCTTAAGAAAGAGAATATGACTAGTGCTCCAGAAGTGCCCTTTGCCTCATTGGAGTCACTCTCCACCTCTCCAAAGGTAATTTGTATCCAGACTTCTAACAACATAGATTAGGTTTCCTGTTTTTGATAGTTAGGTAAATGGCACCTGTATGTATATATTTTGAATTTACATTAATGGTGTTAACGTTATGTCGTTCATTCTGCTTCTTACCTTTTTTTTTTTTTCCACTAAGGACTAAGTTTTTCACATCCATTCCTGTTACTATACTTCTAATTGCTGTGTGATATTCCAAGTGTGCCTCCACCCCAGTGAACCATGTCCCCAGCACAGACACCCAGATTGCCTGGGAGTCCCTGCCACCACAAACAGCGCTGCAATGAACACCACATGAGTATCCCTCATGGACCCATGTGAGCAGTCCTGTGGGATGCACGTTGTGCAGAAAGGGGTTAACACAGCGGGCCTCGCTGCTTATCCTTACAAAGGTCCGCTTCCAAGGATGGCCCTTGGCTGGCATCTGGGAACCTGGATTCCAGGAGGGTCCCCACCATTCCTTATGCAAACACTGTGGTTTGCGCTGAACACCTGCTTTCCTTCAGGGAGTCTGGAACTTGCGTACCTGCCAGGCAGAGGGTATCTACGTGACCAGCCCCCAATAAAAACCCTGGGTGCTGAGTCTCTAACAAGCTTAGATAATCCTGTTGGCGACATTTCGAATGTGTTGTCACAACTCATTGCTGGGGGAATTAATATGTCCCCCTGCAGGGAGAAGACTCTTGGAAGCTTGTGCCTTGTCTCCCCTGGACTTCACCCCACATGCCTGTTTCCTTGCTAATTGAGCTCTGTGTCCTTTGGCTGTAATAAATCACAGCCATGAGGACAATTATTTTCTGAGCCCTGTGAGCCCTCCCAGTGAATTATCGAACTGGGAGTGGTCTTGGAGGCCCTTGACATACATGTCCAGGAGGGATTTGCTGTCATATGGAATATATATACAAAAGCTCACCAAGTCCTGTTCTGCCACCTCTTCTGCTTTTACCCTCTCCCCCCTTCTCTTCAGTCTTGCCAGCCTCTTACCTATGACATTCTTTGCTCTTTCTTCATACGTCAATCCTGTAAATCATTTATCACTTGCTTGATTGTGTTACAGTGTCCTTGCCCTTACTCTGCCTAGAATGCCATTCTTTTCCTTTGTCACGGGAGACACCAGGACCAAGGTGGGTCTGCCGCAACCCAGTCTGGAACCCAGTGTGAGTTCTTGACTTTGTGCAGGAAAGATTTCGCGGTACGGGTCCAGCTGATTTGGGGAGTAAGATTATTAAAGCTGGGGACAGTGAAACAAAGGTAAGGCTTAGGATACAAGAAGCAAGATCACAGCAATAGGAGTGAGCCTAGACTGAGCCACCTAGACTCTGGAAAGGAAGTCACGGTAACAGAAGCGAGCCACACTGGGCCGCACAGACTCAGGGAACAAGTTACAGAGGTAAAAGGAGGGCTCCTGGAGACAGGTTCGGGGGTAAGCCCGAGATGAGCTGCCACCGCCCACTGTTCCCCTGGTTGCAAATCTCGTGGGGACCCTTAGAATCTAGGAGAAAGAGAGCAGAAGTACATGCCCGAGGAAAGCGGGGAGGTGCAGGCATGCGCAAGAGGGAGCATGCTGACATCCTTTGTCTTAGAGTTTTTATCTGTTTGTTTTGGGGTTTTTTTTAGAGGCAGGAGTTTTAGGGAAGATCTCAGGGGAGGGACTCAGCAGAATATTCATCAGCTTTCCGTTTCTATCCTTTGATGTCCTGATGCATCAAAATGAGTGTATAGGGGAGTGTGGGATCATTCTCTGGTCAGCTTCACCGCTTTATTTTTATCTTGGGTTTGTCTGGCTCTAATTGGATTTTTGTTATTTATTCATCTGTTCTGGAGTTTGGCTGGCACTAAAGGCAGCGACTGGGTCTCTGTTATCTATCTCGCTGACTAGGGTGATTTAAGTTACTCACTCTCTGGTTGGGGAGGAGAGGTGTAAACCATTTGCTCCTATGTGTCTTTGGTTAGGGAAGATAAGGCCTAGTGATTTATTAGCAGGCTGTTAATTGCTCAGCCTGGTTTAACTATCTTGTTTTAGTTCCCTCATTCCATTTGTCAAGGAATTTTCCTAGCTTCTTACTACCCTGTGTCACCTTCACTCATTCACATTCCCTCTAATCACTTGTTCAAAACCAGATTCTCTATTCACTTTTAGAAATTCCCACCACGTTGAGGAAGTTGCTAGGGAGCCTGTGGGATGTAACTTTGAAAGTGAAAGACAAGTTGTAACACCTCGTACCACCTACCATCCAGAAAGACACACAAAGTTTGGTGTCGTTTGGGATTTTAGAGGCAACACATACCCCACTCCAGCAGGCTGCTCTGGCCCAATTGCCAAGTAACCCAGAACTGGCCAATTCTCAGGGGACACAGAGAAGGCGATAGCTCTGCTATGACCAAGGCTTCCATACAAGCCGCTCTGCCACTTGGGTCAATGGTGCTCAAAAAGTCTCTGGCAAATTGGAATCCTGTATGGAGCTCCTGGCAAGCTCCGATGAGAGAGTCACACAGACGCCCAGGGTTTGAGGCAAGGTTGTGCCCTTGTCTGCAGCCAAGTATTCTCCTAACCTCCTACTGGATGCCTGATCATGGAACAGCCTCAAAATTAGGTTCACCACTTACTTTTAGGAACCTTTCCATAGATAACTACACTCTGTGACCTCAATTTTTTTGAACTGAATATGTTTTATTAAATTGGGCTTGTAGCCATTTAATAGCAATCATTTGCCTTGCTAAATGATCCACCTGTATTGACTTTGTCTCCCAACTAGTTGTGTAATATTGAGCAAGCTAACCAATCTGTTGAAAAATGAAAACAACATTACCTTGCAGTGTTCGTTTGAAATAAAGCGTGCAAAGGGCTAAGCACAGGCAACCAAAAACTGGTAGCATTTATTATGGTTAAAACTAGGTTGGTTCCTCGAAAAATCAAACATAAAAATCACCATATGATCCACTGCTGGAAGCAATTCCACTTCTGGGTAGATACCCCAAAGTGTTGAAAGCAGGGGCTCAAATGGAAAGATGCACAGCCATGTTTATAGCAGCTTTATTCACAATAGCCAAAGGGTGGAAGCAATCCAAGTGTCCATGGATGGATGAATGGATACACAAAATGTGGTTCATACACAATGGAATATTATCCAGCCTTAAAAAGAAGGAAATTCTGACACACGCTACAGCATGAATGAACCTTGAAGACATTATGCTAAGTGAAAGGACAAATATTGTAATTTACCACTTGTCTCAGGTCCCTAGAGTAGTCAAATTGATAAAGAAGGTATAATGGCGGTTGCCAGGGGCTGGGGGAGTGGGAAATGAGAAGTTATTATTTAATGGGTATAGTTTTTCATTTTGGGATAATAACGAAGTTCTGCAGATGGAAGGTGGTGATGGTTGCACAAGGATGTGAATGTACTTAATGCCACCAAATAGAACACTTGAAATGGTTAAAGTGGTAAGTTTTATATATGTATATTTTACCACAAAAAAATATCTAAATAAAATGTAATCAAGATTTTTTATGGTTCCTATCCAGGTTTCAGCACCTCGACCCAAAAAAGATTTTTTTAAAAACTAGGTTAACTTTCTAAGAGCAGCGAGCGCATCTTTTATTTCTTTAGTATCAGTCAGTTAAAAATATTCATGAAAGCCTGACAACCATATGGTATCTAAGATGGAGAACCTGTCCCTCACAAAGGTCATGTTCTAGATGAGTCTGCCTCTCTCCATAATGCCAGGTGAAATGTGTCAGAAAAAAAGCAAGGGCTTGTTGAGTGATACCCAGCGTTTGCATGGGGTGGGTAGCTTTCTGCTGTTACATATAGAGCAGGATTTAGATTTTTGTGGAGGCAAGGTGTTTTTCTGTTTAGCTTTCCTTCATATTTGTGGTAGCCAGCCTTCAAGATGGCTTCCAGTAATTTCTGCTTCCTGGTATTCACAGCTTTGTGTAATCCCTTCCTGTTGAGCATAGACTGCACTTAATGAATAGAGTAAGGCATAAGTGATGATATGCAAGTAATCTGAGGCCAAGTCATAAAAGGTAAAGTGTCTTATCTCTCAATATCTGTCTCTCTCACCCTCTCTAACCCCCTCATCACTCATACTGTGGGAGCCTTGTCCTGAGTAGCCCTATGGAGAGGCCCACGTGGCAAAAATCTGAGGTCACCAGCAAATAGCCCCATGAATTAGCTTAAAAGAAGATCCTGAAAGCCCAGTCAAGACTTGGGAGGGTGCAGCCCTGGCCAATGGCTTGATTGCAGCCTTCCCTGCAAGACCCCCTGAGCTAGGGCAACCAGATTCCTTACCCTCAGAAACCGCATGCGATAACTGTCTATGGTTTTAAGCCATTAATTTTGGAGTAATTTGCTACACAGCAATATATAACTAATATCTTCCCCATCACAGTGTAGTCTAGAACTCGACTGCCTGGCCTCAAATCTTCATTAGGCCACTTTTAAGCTATGTGATGTTGAGCATGTAACTTAATTTTTCTGTGCCTCAGCTTCCTCAATTATAAAATGGGGGATATAGCCCTGGTTGGGTTGTTCTGGTCATTGGAGTGTCATCACATACACCAAAAGGTTGTGGGTTTGATCCCTAGTCAGGGTGCATACTGGAGGCAACCAGTCAATGTTTCTCTCTCTCTCCGCCCCCCCTTCCTTTCTCTCTAAAAATCAATGGACATATCTTTGGGTGAGGATTAAAAATAATAAAAATAAAATAATAAAATGGGGGATATGACTATTGCCTACCTCATAATGCTGTGAGGATTAAATAAATATATATAAAGGGCTTAGCAAGGCGCCTGACATATAATTAGTGTCAATTGCTATTATTGTTGATTGTTGTTATTATGGCTGATGAAAGAATGCTTCAGAGACAGCGTGGCGATTAAGTCAAGGAAACACCTGCCAGCGGCACAATGATCATGACCTCCAGAGAAATAAAGGGGAGATGAGTTTTTGCAGGCCCTCTGGAAACAGGCCCCCATGGTTTTGCCTCGATGCAGATCATTGCTGGGCTATTCTTACTTTAGATGGGACCACGTTGTAGGGATGGGGTGGAGGGGCTGGAGCAGGGGGAAGGCAGCCTTCAAGATGGTTCCATGGATGCTAGGCCTCAGGGTCATGCCCATCCTTGGGTAAAGCAGCCACTCTTTTGAGCATACCTCCCTAGGTTTTCTTTTTAATTATATTTTCTGGATTATGCTACTACAGTTGTCCTGATTTTTCCCCTTTGCCCCCTTCCACCCGGAGCCCCCAAGTCCCTCAGGCAACCCCCACACCGTTGTTCACATCTGTGGGGCATACATGTAAGTTCTTTGGCTACTCCATTCCCTATACTGTACTTTACATCCCCATGGCTATTCTGTAACTACCTATTTGTGCTTCTTAATCCCCTTACCTCTTCCTCCATTCCCCACACCCCCTCCCCCAAATCTGGCAACCATCAAAACGCTCTCCATATCCGTGATTCTGTCTCTGTACTTTTTTTTTTTAAAGATTTTATTTATTTACTTTTTAGAGAAAGGCAAGGGAGGGAGGAAGAGGGAGAGAAACATCAATGTGTGTCCTCACGGGGAACCGAACTAGCTTCTGGTTCACAAGCTAGCAAGCAATCCACTAAGCCACAGCAGCCAGGGCTGTCTCTGTTCTTCTTGTACGCTTAGTTTATTTTTTTAGATGGATGCCTCCCTGGGTTTTTAACATCCCTGCTCTGGAAGAACAATTTAGACAGGTTGTACTATGGCTGAAATCAGAGATGCTGGGACTTGTAGTTTTCAATATTCAGTAAATGTTAGCTTCCCTTTTCCCAAAGAAAAAAACATTTGATTACTATTTATTTATGGGCCTGCAATAAGCTTTTTATTTTTTTTTTCAGTTGGAGGGTATTATGTACTGTGTACACTAAAAGAGAGAAGGGCTGGGAAAACACAAAGAGGAAAGTTTTACCATAAAAGTAAAATAAATTACTAAGGGGAAGAACCAATCTGATAGGGCTACGTACTGTATGATTCCAACTATATGGCACCCTGGAAAAGACACAAATAAGGAAACAGTAAAAGGATCAGTCGCTGATGGAAGTCGGAGTAGAGGGAGGTATGAATATATAGGTCACAGAGGATATTTAAGGCAGTGAAACTACTCTGTATGAGACACGTCCAAATCCACAGAACTTGCAACAGCAAGAGTAAACTATAAACTCTGGCTGTTAACAATGTGTCAGTGTAATATGTCAATGTCAAAGGCTATAACCTGAAAATATAGAATAACCCTTTTTTGTTCATGTTTCCAGTTTATAAAAAATGGGTCAAAAATTAGGTCACAATCAATAGCTCAATAACTGCTAAAACTCCACTGTAGTACAGAGTTTAGTCTCTGGTTATAAAAACGCTGGAAATTTTATAGTAAATATAGAAAATTTTTTCTCTTTTACCTAACCCTATTCAAAATAGAAATTAGAATTGCAGCTATAGAATATTTAGAAAATAATGAGAATGAAAATGGAATCAATGGGATTAAGCTAAAGCAATGCTTTTAGAGGATAGAATATACATATATTATGTATGTATTGTATGTAATTTTATGTTACTATATAATATATACTGTGTTATATTATAAAATTTAAAAATACCAAAAACAAGTATCTAAATATAAATAAATAATTGAATTGAAAAACTAAAAGATTTTTTTCCTGAAAGTTTGGGCCAAAAACCTGGGTGCATATTATCCATGACGAAACACTGGTATATAAAATTAGAAAGATGCATTTTAGTATATATAATATGTGATCGTTTCTGGGACAAAAGGGGGATTAGACATGCATATATAATTTGCATATGCATCAGCTGATAATAAAAAAGTACTGATAATTATGGAGAAGAGGGTTAAGAGAATAAGAATTGGGGTTAGGAGGGAGAATTTTAAACTTTTCTATGTTGTATGTTGTCTGTATTTTTCTTTAAAATACTTTACCTTAAGAATCTCTCATGCATGTGGTATCTCTGACTCTCATGGATGCGGGGTTCCCATACATGTGTATGTATTAAATTTGGTTATTTTCTCTTGCTAAAAATAAATAAAATACTTCAACATGAAAAAAAAAAACCAATGTCAGTGTAGGTTCATCAGTTGTAATAAATGCACCACTGTGGTGGGGGATCTTGATAATGGGGGAGGCTGAGCATGTGTTGGGGCAGTGATATATGGGAAATCTTTGTACCTTCCTCTCAATTTTGCTGGGAACCTAAAACTGCTCTAATAAATAAAATCTATTTTTTGAAAGTAAAATGAGAAAGCTTTCATTTGAGGGCATATTATTTAGAACTCCACTGAGTACATGTAGCAGAAGTTTCAATCTCACTCAACTTCAGAAGGAGGTTATAGGTCATAGTTGCCTGGTGAACCAGAAAACATGATTGTTTTATGGAAGATGGGAGGATGCTACACTGGGCCTCACAGAGGCCCGGAAGGCGGCAGGGAGCACAAGCAGAGACAGATTTTCTGTGGCTATCTCTCTGTGCTTTGTCTTTATTTTCCCTCTGTCTCCCACCCCCGCTCCCCCCCACCCCGCCGGGTTCCTCAGGCCAACAGCCTCCCACAGCCCCCTCAGTTACACAGAATGGTCTCTGGCTCTTCATAGACACTGTTTGCCTTTCTCCATTCTAATCCTAAATACCTGGGCAAGGGGACTGGTGGCCCCTTGTCTTGGGACAGGTGTCTTCTCCCTGCCCCATCAACTCTGGCCTCGGTGGGTAGTACGAAGGAAGCTGCCTAGAGCTCATCCCTACAGGGAAGTGGGGTTGGAGGGGCGAGGGGTTAGGAAATGTGTAGGTCTGGAGGATTTCAACTGGGCCTAGTTCTGTTACATGTGTCAGTCCTGCCCCAGGAGCAGAAACATAAATGAGCTGCTGGCAGAAGGCAGTCCCACTCTCTGCGCTTTTCCTTTTGATTCAAGGCTTTCAAGGACTGTGATTTGGGGCAAGGTATTAGAAATATTCTTTACCGCTAACCAGCCTTAATTCTCCTTCTTATGTAACTAAAAGGGCCACCGAGAGCATATTAGGATTTTGCTTGCTTGCTTCCCCCGCCCCCCGTTGCAGTAGCTTACTTATTAATGATTGTGCTGAAAAAAAAGGAAGTAATAAAATAACCTTGTTTATGTACTAGCCCGCGTGTTCTGCGTGCTCATTTGCGGCTGCGCGGGCGGCGTGGGGAACCGCAGCGCTGGGCCCGGGAACCGGGCTGAACTCAGGGTGTCAGCATCTTCCGCTGCGGCTGCGACGAGCCAATGTAATTCATCCTTCTTCATTCCTCCCTCCCTTTCCTCTTTCTCCTCTTCCCCCTCCCTTCCTCTCCAAACCCCCACTCCCCTGCCTTCCTCCCTCCTTTCCCGATCCCTCCCCCGGTTTTTGGCATTCTTGGAAGGCAAGAGGGCATTCTGAGTGAGGCTTTCAGGCCTGAGACACCCATAGCAGTTATTCCAACTGTCTTGAGGAAAGGGGGACAGAATCAACGAGATTGAAACCCGGGTTCTAGACGACGGAAGGGGGGCCATCACCGTAGAGCCGAAGCCACGCCCCCACCTCCCCACCCGACTGAGGCCTCTCTGGGGACCTCGCTGGCAGCCACCACCATCCGTCATCTGCGCGGTGCCCCGGCTTGGATTCGACAATACAGGGAGCCCTGGTGTGTCGGGCTCCTGGAGAGCAGGGGTCCCCAACCCCCAGGCCGCGAGTCCGCGGCCTGTTTGGAACCGGGCAGCCAGCGAAGCTCGCCTGAGCTCCGCCTCCTTCCTCCGCATCCCCCCGCACCCCGGCCCCACAACTGTAGGAGGTGAACGGGGAGATAGTGAAGCTCGCCTGAGCTCCGCCTCCTGCCCACCCCAGCCTGAGCTCCACCTCCTGTCTTCCCCCACCTTCCCCCCACCCCCATCCGTGGGAAAATTAGTCCCCGGTGCCAAAAAGGTTGAGGTCCCCTGCTGGAGAGTGTGACTAGGAGGGGCTGGGGTTCCCCACTTCCCGAAACCCCGGAGTTTAAGACGACTGTGAATCCCAGCGCGGTGGGCCTGCGATTTATCCCCCTCGCGAGCATAGAGGCGAGAATCTAAGGAAGACCCTTCGGTGAAAAATAAGTTTCTGGCCTCTCCCTGGATAGTATGGAACGGCTCCTAATTCAGGCTGCCCTGCCGGTTCTGCTCCTCCCAATCCCCTCCCCCACACGGGGAGGCCGGATCCCCGCATCGTCCTGGCAGGCGAGTCTGGGCACAGTTGCCACCAGAGCCTATAGCTGGAGGGAGGAAAAAAAGGAGGGCCCAGCAGGCTGCTGGGGAGGCGGGACTTCCTTGTTCCCTTGTAGCCCGGGCTGGGGGCAGGGGTTCCCCCCCTGTTGGATCCTCGCCTAGGGCAGGCCGATGCTGCCTTTGGAGAGGTTTTTGGATGTGTGGTGCGGCCTGACTCTTCACCCTTATTCATCCCATGACACACTCAGAAAATTTATATAATATCTATATAATATTTAAAGATGAACTGGAGAATATTTGGAAAGTCAAAATGGGGCCTGGTGGGGAAAAAATGTATTCACTCTGTGTATTATGCAATCATGTAAAGAAAATGAAATATAAGCTATTAGAAAGGTATTAAATATCAAGTACAGTTCTGCACCCCCTAAGGCCCTCTCGGTCAACCAAGGACCACGTCTCCTAAAGATCTTAATGGAGCTAAACAATTCTTATCACCTACTGACATCTAGCGGTCATAAGGTAGCACAACACATTACTCACGTGTTTGTGGTGATGCTGGTGTAAACAAACCCACTGTGCTGCCAGTCACATAAAAGTGTGCCACACAATTACAGTAGTAGTAGGCTATAAATCTACATGTAAGTGTATAATGTTCGCTGGATGAAATCGCCTAACAATGCATTTCTGAGAACATATTCCTATCTTTAAGCCGTGCATGACTGTATGCATATACATTTTTCTAACAAATTCTTACCAGCCCTCCTTTTGACTTTTTTACTTTTTACTATGAAAAATGCCATACATATTCAGAAATAAATGACTATATAATGAATCCCCAGGTTCAACAGTTATTAAGGTCGGGCCAAGTTTGTGTCATCTCTACCTCCACCCACTTTCCCCTCCTATTACATCTTTTTGTTTTTTAATGATAAATTGAGCTTGTGTTCCTTTCAAGCTCGGCGTTTGGGTGGTGGGTCCACAAACAGTTCAACGTGTTTATCAAGACATTCAGGGCCCATATACCCAAGCCATGGCATGATGTTAGTCTGCAACAATTGCAAGGTGTTCAGATCCTTTAAAACCAAGTATCATAAAAACTTTTTTAAAAAGCACATTTCTCACAAGGTCAGGTGGACTATAAGCATTTGGTAAAACAGCTGGTGAAGAGCTTACAGTGAATAATTCATCTGAATTTGAAAAACGTTGAAATGACCCTGTCAAATACCAGGGTGAGCTGTGGAATAAACAGATTGATGCAATGACGAGGGGAGAGTAGAAGAGATCAAACAGAAATGGCAAGCTAAATTTATAATGAACAGGTTGAAAAAAAATAAAGAACCACAGAAAGTTTGGGACATCAAACAAATTAAACAAAAACATTTGCCTCATCTGGGATCCTTTTACATGCAAAGGAAAGCAGCTGGAACACAAAATGGTACAGAGATTACAATTACAGCAGGATGTGGGTATGGAAGTTGTTTCTGAAAATCTTACTCTCTGTGACCATTTGTATGAGCTCGTTGGAAAATCTCCTTTAGAGACTTAGAATGTTTAAATTATTGATTTATTTTTTACATGAGCGACTCAAATGAAAAAGTGAATAAAAATACATCTCTTCTACATTGCTATCTGCAGAACAGCGAATTGCAGACATGAAATGGTCATGCCACTTGAATAATGGCACTAGGCAGCATTTATGTAATAATCAATGACAAAAATTCATGGCCAGTGATATATAAAATAAAATTTTCTTTGCAGTAAAAAAGAAGGTAAGCTTGTGTTTTACTTAGCCTTTGCTGTGTAACAAGTCTCCTCAAACTGTTGTGGCCCAAAACAACAATAGTTTATGATTTGTGGTTGACTGGAGGTTTTGACGGCAGGTTTTGACTGGACTCACTGAAGAGAGAGCGTCAGCTGGGCTGAAAGTTCCAGGACGGCCTCATTCACATGTCTGGCTGTGAACTAAGACTCCTCAGGCCTCCTCTCCTCTAGGGCTTCTCATGCTCTAGTAGGCTAGAAGGGCTTCCTTATATGGCAACCAGAACCTTCCAAGAAGATCAAGGCAAAAACCTCAAGCTTCCTGACCAAATTGTGAGAGTCCTTAGTCACTTCCACTCTCTTTCATTGGTCAAAGCAGGTCACAAGACCAGCCCAGGCTCTGGGGTAGGGACTGGAGAAAGAGACCCCGCCCCTGAATGGGAGGAATGAAGGGCAGGGACACACTGCAAAGTGAATACTACTAACATGGGAGGGACTGGTGGCATTTAACCAATCTACCAGTTTGCTTTCGTCAACATAGCTTTTTATATGAGGTCTTATGCTTGCACAGACCACACACAATTCCTGATCTAGACTTTATAATAATGAACACTTCGAAAACTTGATAGTCACCATCAAGGAGAAAGTTTGGTAGCACAGGTAAACAACTGACATTTTTTTTCATCCATTTAAAATTGTGCAACAGTTGAAATTACATTTAAAGAATCTGGTAGCTCTTCCTTTGATGGACGGATGACATAATGCAATTTCTTACTGTAATGGAAACAGATTTTAAATCCAAATGTATCTCCCTTCCTATTGGGCACTTGAAAATAAAGATGAGGTCTAATTTGCAGGAGGCACATGCATTATGAGAGCAGCCGACCAGCAGTTGGCTTGGATGCCAGAAAATTGGGAATCAGCCACACAAGGATTAAGGTATCGGATACATGTGGAGACGGTGTTTCAGAGCATGCTGGGGGCCCTGCTCTCCCAGCCTCCCAAACGCACTGCCAAAGCTGGGTCCGTGATGACCTCTGGTGGGGCAAGAGCAAGCATGGCAACTCCAAGTTAGGGTTTCCAATTAGTTTTCAAACAAGCCAAATGAAGGGCTTTTCAAAGTTGTAGTTAATTTTAGCAGAAATGTCAAAGTAGTGAAGAGCGTTCTTTTGATTGAAGATGATGGATTTTGCCCTAACTGCGCACGATAAGGATGTTTCATACACAACTAATCCTTGAACAACGTGGGCTTGAACTGTGCAGGTCCACTTACACATGGACTTTTTTCAGTTGAGTTCTGCAGTCCAACTGACCACAAAGTTCAAACCTGCATTGTTCAAGGGTCAGTTTGCATATGCAAATTTTGGTTTCCGACTGTGCTGGCAGTTGGTGGCCCTAACCCCTATATTGTACTTGTACTATATCTCTATGCCAATCAGGCACCCCTTTTCAATGCAGAGTAGCTCCTCCCATCAAGAGGTGTAGCCCATGAATCTGGGCTTGTTTTGGGACTTGCTCTGACAGATCAACTACCAAACATTGTGCCTGGGTCAGGCCTATTTCCAGAAGCTGTGGGTGTTTTTGCTGTTTCTGCTTACTCTCCTGCAACCCAGCCACCTCCTTATGAACGAACACAGGCTAGCCGGCTGCGGAAAGTGAAACAATGCAGAAGAAAGATGATCTGACCAGCCCAGGCCATCCCAGAGCAGCTGTCCCCAGCCAACCTGGCAGCAGATATCGCAGATGCGGGCGTGAGCCAAGTGCATCAGCAGAGTTCAACAAAGATTGCCAGTCTGCAGAACTGAGAGCTAAATCAAGAGTCATTGTTTTATAGGCACTACGCTTTGTGGTGGATTGTTTTGCAGCAAAACACAACGGACTCAGAGTAAGGTGATGGAGATAAATAAGGACATTCTTGGTAAGGAGCCCAACCCTCTTGGATGCTAGTTTCCTTAAGTTGGAGAATTTGAGGGACACCGGTTGTTAATGGTTTTTAGGAAACTTGGAGATAGCTGTTACCTTCATTGATGCTGAAGAAGTCTAGAATTTTTTGGAGGTCAAACTTCCAGCCTTATGGATTCTTGGACATCAGATGCCAATAGTAAGGAGAGCGGGTAAGAGAGCGCGTGGCTGAGGACTTCTGGTGTCATGGTGGTGGAGCCGACTGGTTCTTCCTTGGGCCTCCAGGATCCTGGGTGGGCAGCCAGCCCTGCAACAACCCACCCAGGCAGCCTGGTGGACCCACACTGCTTTGCCTGGTAGGAACTCCAGGCAGGCCACGATTAATGCTAAATGTGGAGATTGTTACTCAGAGCTGGGTTTCACACATTCTGGCATCCAATACTAGCCTAGTTTTAAATAAAAACAACACTATTTTGGTGCTGCAAACCTATTTTTCACCATCTGGCATACCCTTATGCCTTTTATGTTTTCCCTTCTGACAGGAAAAAAAGGCTGACAGGAAAAAAACATCATGGGACTAGAAGCTCCCTACCAACAAGGATATATCATTGCACATTCAAATGGACAGGGTACCTCTCTGCAGGTTGCAGCCACTTAACTCTGAGCAACAGACTTGACAAAAGCCTTTCTACAAATGTCAGTAGAACAAAATAAATGAAGTTTAGCTTCAGGAAATGTTAAGGTAAAAAATGAAAGTTTTATTTTATTCTATTTTGCATAACAGACGACAATCTTAAAATACCCGAGAGACTGAAAACCGCTCCTTCTGTCTCAGGTAA
The DNA here is from genome assembly GCF_021234165.1 of Pteronotus mesoamericanus. Lineage (NCBI taxonomy): Eukaryota > Metazoa > Chordata > Mammalia > Chiroptera > Mormoopidae > Pteronotus > Pteronotus mesoamericanus. The sequence continues at coordinate 9,297,949 of NW_026555072.1, forward strand.
TGGTGAAATAATGGCCCAAAGATGTCCTCTGTGACTTCTGTGGGGGTGACACTAAAGGAATTGAAGGCATTGGTGGAACCAACAGGAAAATTAGCTTGATTAGCAAAGTTAGGTCATTGGACCTAGTTTTTAATAAATCTGTAGCATTTTGTGAGTCTGAATTTTCTGGAGAAGGCTGTTGTTGGACTTATGTTCACCAGCACCTTTTTACTGATAAAGAGCTACCTTAAAGCACACAGAGGTCTCTAGGGAAGGGGTCTTGTACCTTTTTCTTTTTTTTTTTTTAACTCAGTGAGCTTGAGTTCTCGATTCTTGCATATGAGAGATGAGTGGGTGTGGGGAGTGCACATGTGTATATGAGATGGATGTGGGTTTTGTGGGGTTTTTGAAGGTTATATGATTTGGGGGCTTTAAAAAAGAATAAAACATTATGAAGACAGAAAGGAATGTTATTTAAAATCAGAAAGGAAATACAACACATAACATTTTAAAAGCTGAGACAGCGATGGCAGCATGAGAGATCCCTTTGGTCTCTTCCCCTGAAGATTCAACAATTTGAACAGCTATAACCCAACAAGGAATTCCATGCTCAATACACAAATATGTCTTGGAAGTCCGTACACTGAAACGTCTGAAGGTGGGAAGTGGAGCAAGAGGGGGAGGTGAAAAGGGAGAGGGGCTAATACAAGCTAGGGACAGCCCAGCAGCCCAGCTAGGGGAGCTCACTGCAGGCAGGGTTCTGTCAGAGAAGGGAGGACACCGGTTGTGGTTGACACTCCCTTCAGCAGGGAGGAACAAAGAGACTCAGTGGGCACTCCTGCAGGAGCTATGGCTGAGCTGAGAAACCTGGACAAGGACACACAGCATGGGAGTGCAGTTGTGGTTGTCAGTTGTCCATAAGTTGTCGGGTGGTCAGCATTTCAGATGGAGAAGCAAAGCCATGGAGGCTGGCTGCCTCCCCTTAGCCTTCCAGAGCATGCCTCCCTTTGCCCTTGGTGTCAGGTTGTGGAGCACAGTATCTGTGAGCCCCAGAATTAGCACTATAGAATCGCATTTCTCCCTGAGTGAAGTGTGTTCTTTGTGACTGGTACTGGGGTCAGGGAGTAGGGGGTACCCTGTGGAGGACCAAGGTTGCCATTACCAGGAGGGCAAAGCAACGAACAAGCCCGGTTGCCTCAGCCCTCCCAACCCCAGCGCATCGCAGCTACACTGAAGGCAGCCAGAGATAGTGGGTCAACAATGGGATCTCACAGAAAACAAAGCAAACCCAGAAACTTGTGATTCAGCGCCACCTACTGTAAAAGAATAGAAAGACCTCTTCATATTAATCTAGAGAAGTACCGCCCACATATTGATGCCTAGAAAGAAAAGAAACCCATCAAATATTATGAATAACCAAGGTAGCAGGGCAGCTTGGAAAGAAAGTGAAAAATCTCCAGAAAAGAAAACTTAAAGACATAGAAATGTGAAGTGGCAGAGATTTCAAGATTGTAGTTCTGAAAATATTCAATGAGATGTGAGAAAATACAGACAAGCAATTCAGTAAGCTCAGAAAACAACTTAACGAAGAAAACGAGTATGTCACCAAAGAGATCGAAACTTTAAAAAAGAACCAAACAGAAATTTTGGAGATTTTAATAAGAAGAATTTAATAAGAAAGATCAAGAATGAACTAGTGAGCATAGGAAATAGAACAAACAAAATGGAGGAAAGGGACAGAGATATAGAAGGCAGAAATGTAGAAATGATGCAGAGGAAAGAAGAGACCTGAGCACTAAAAAAAATGAAAGAGCTGTTCAAGAACTATCTGACTCCATCAGAAAGAGCAATATAAGAATAATATACATACCAGAAAAAGAAAAATGGGAGAAGGGAACAGAGAGCCTATTCAAAATAATGGATGGGAATTTTCCAAACCTATGGAAAGAACTAGATCCTCAAATCCAAGAAGCAAACAGAACACTAGTTACCTTACCAGAGAGGCTTTCTCCAAGGTACATTGTATTAAAACTGTCAAAAATTAATGACAAAGAAAGGATTCTTAAGGCAACCAGGGAAAAGAAGAAGGTAACATATAAAGGAAAACCTATTAAGTTATCATTGGACTTCTTAGCAGAAACTCTAAAGCCAGAAGAGAATAGAACCAAATGTTAAAACTACTGAAAGAGAGAAATTACCAGCCATTTATTCACCTTTTCAGACATAGAGAAGCTGATGGAATTCATTACCAGAAGACCTCTGTTTCAGGAAATACACAAGGGGATTATTCTACTTGAAACAAAGAACAAAAGGTCACAACTCTATGACTAAGATCACCAACAAGCTTATGGCATAAACAGGGATAATTTGTGGCAACAAAACATATGAGAAGGGACCCCCGAAAAACCTAGAATTATCTTCTGGAGGGCAGGCTCCTTGTAGCACAGGCTTCTCCAGCTAGGTGAGTGTTCTAGGAACCCATCTGTGTCAGTGTACCAGCTGATGTGTGAGAGGCTGCATTCAGCTTCAGTACATTTTTTTGAAGATCTTTTCAACATGTTTGCCCATTTCATGATGAGTGATTTATGAGTGCGCCTGCCCACACCATGCTGAATGTTCAGCAGTTTTTGATCCAAAACGGCATGACCCCCCAAGCCCCACTCTCCCTATTCACCCTATCTTTCCCTGAGTGACTTTTTTTTGTTTCCCCGGGTGAAAAAAGTCCTCAAAGGGAAACATTTTGCCAATGTGGAAAGGTGAAACAAAAAACAGCAGAAGCACTAAAAGTCGACAAGTTCTAAAATTGTTTTGAGCTGTGGAAAAAATGATGGGTGTATTGCATCAAAGGGAGAATACTTTGAAGGTGACTAAAATTTCGACATGTAAGAATAAACACACAGTCTTTAATAAATAAATTCCAGTATTGTTGGGGTCCCCCCAAAAGGGGAGGGAGAAAAGACCCAAATTTATATAGAAGGATGGTGATCAGATGCATTCAAAATAAAAAAGACTACTGGATCAAAAAACAAAACCCAACCATGTGCTGCCTTCAGGAGACACATATAAGCTACAAAGACAAAGACAGATTCAAAGTGAAAGGGTGGAAAATGATTCTCCAAGCAAATAATATCCACAGAAAAGTAGGAATAGCCATATTTATGTTTGACAAAACAGATTTCAAGATAAAGGTAACAAGAGCTAAAGATGGACATTTTACAATGATCAAGGAGACACTACATCAAGAAGACATAACACTTCTCTCTGTCAAGATATATCAGTAAGCACTAAAATATATAAAGCAAGCACTAACAGAACTAAAGGGAGAAACTAACAAAAACACAGTCATACCTGGGGACCTTAATACTTTATTGACAGCTTTAGATAGACCATTCAAACAGAAAATCAACAAAGAAATGTCGGCCATAAATGATACATTAGGCCAAATAGACATAATTGACATTTACAAAGCCTTTCAGCCCAGAATATCAGATTATATATCCTTCTCCAGTGCACATGGAACATTCTCAAGGATAGACCATATGTTGGGTAACAAAACTAGCCTCAGCAAATTGAAGAAGATTGAAATTATACAAAGCATATTCCCTAACCACAATGCTTTAAAATTAGAAATCAACTACAAAAAGGAAGTTAAGAAACCCACAAATACATGGAGATTAAACAACATACTAAAAAATGACTGGGTCAAAGAAGAAATAAAAGATGACATCAAAAGATATACAGAGACAAATGAGAATGACAATATGACATATTAAAACTTCTGGGATGCAGCAAAAGCAGTAATAAGAGGGAAGTTTATATCATTACAGGCCTACCTCAATAAACAAGAAGAATCTCAAGTAAATAACCTAACATCACATCTTAAGGAACTAGAAAAGAAGAACAAAAGCAACCTAAAGTCAGCAGAAGAAAGGAAATAATAAAAATTACAGCAGAATTGAATGAAATAGAGAACAATAAGACTATACAAAAATTAATGCAACAGAGATGGTTCTTTGAAAAGATTAGTAAAATTGACAAACCCCTGGCTAGATTCACTAAAGAAAAAAGAGAAAAGATTCATAGAAACAAAATCAGAAATGAAAGCGGTGAAGTTACCAAAGACATCACAGATATACAAAGGATTATACTAGACTACTAGGAAAGACTATATGACACCAAATTCAATAACCTAGAAGAAATGGATAAGTTTCTAGAAATATATAACCTTCGTAGACTAAATCATGACGAATTGGACAATGTAAACACACTGATAAAGTGAGGAAATTGAAAGAGCTACCAAAAATGTCCTAAAACATAAAAGTCCAGGACCAGATGGCTTCGCCAGTGAATTCTACCAAACATTCAAAGAAGATTTGATACCTATCCTCCTCAGAAAGGGCAATACTTTCTAACACATTTTATGAGGCCAACATAACCCTGATACCAAAACCTGGCAAGGACTACACTAGAAAATAAACTATAGACCAATATCTCTGATGAATACAGATACAAAAATCCTAAACAAAATGCTAGCAAGCAGAATACAACAATACACTAAAAAAAAAATACACCATGATCAAGTGAGGTTCATTCCAGGGGCTCAAGGATGGTTCAACATACACAAATCAATCAATGTAATACACCACATTAACAAAACAAAGGCTAAAGGTCATATGATCTTATCAATACGTGCAAAACAAGCATTTGATAAGATAAAACATTCATTTATGATTAAAACAGTCAACAAAATAGGAATAGAAGGAAAGTAACTCAACATGATAAAGGCCATATATGACAAACCCTCAGCCAGTATCATACTCAATGGTGAAAAACTGAAGGCTTTTCCTCTAAAATCAGAAACAAGACAAAGATGCTGCCCTGACAGGTGTGGCTCAGTTAGTTGAGCATCATCTCACAAAGCGGAAGGTCACCAGTTCGATTCCAGATCAGGGAATATGCTTGGGTTGCATACCAGGTCCCTGGGTGGGGCATGTATGAGGGGCAACCAATCAATGTTTCTCTCCTTCTCTTTTTCCCTCCCCCTCTCTCTAAAAATAAATATGCTCTGGCTGGTGTGGCTCAGTTGGTTGGGGCATCATCCCATTACCAAAAGGTTGCAGTTTCAATTCCCAGTCTGGGCACATGCCTACGTTGCAACTCCTATCCCTGACCTGGGTGTGTTTGGGAGACAAACTATGTTTCTCTCTCACATTGATGTTTCTCTCTTCCCCTCTCTCTAAGGGCAATAAAAAAATGTCCTTGGGTGAGGATAAAAATTTTTTTTTTAAAGAATGAAGCCAGAGATATCACACTATATGACTTAAAATTATACTACTGAGCTACAATAAGCAAAACATTATGGTACTGGCAGAAAAACAGACACACAGACCAATAGAACAGAATCAAGAGCCCAGAAATAAAATCAGCCATATGGGCAAATAATGTTTGACAAAGGAGCTAAAAGCATACAATGGAGAAAAGAAAGTCTCTTCAATAAATGGTGCTGGGAGAGTTGGAAAACAACATGCAAAAGAATGAAACTAGATTATAGCTTGTCTCCTTGCACAAAAATTAATTCAAAATGGATCAAAAACCTAAATATAAGATCTGAAACAATAAAGTACATAGAAGAAAACATAGGTCCTAAACTTATGGACCTTGGTCATAGAGAATATTTTATGAATTTGACCCCAAAGGCAAGGAAGGTAAAGGCAAATATAAATGAATTGGACCATATCAAATTAAAAAAGAGTCTCCACAGCAAAAGAAAGTGGCAACTAAATAAAAAGGCAACCAACCGAATGGGAGATGTTTGCAAACAAGAGCCCTGACAAGGGGTTAGTATCCAAAATATATAAAGAACTCATACAACTCAACACCAAACAAACAGTCCAATTAAAAATGGACCAAGGACTTGAACAGACACCTCTCCCAAGAAGTCATATAAATGGCCAAAAGATAAATGAAAAGATCAACTTCACTAGCTATTAGGGAGATGCAAATGAAAACTACAATGAGATACTGCCTCACAGCTGTTAGAATTGGTATTATCAATAAGACAGGTAACAACGAGTGTTGGAGAGGTTGTGGAGAAAAAAGAACCCTCGTTCACTGTTGGTGGGAATGCAGACTGGTGCAGCCACTGTGGAAAGCAGTATGGAGGTGCCTCAAAGAATTAAGAATAGAGTTACCATGTGATCCAGCAATCCTTCTGGGTATCTACATGAAAAACTCAAAAACCATTTATTCACACAGATACATGCACTCCTATGTTCATTGCAGCATTGTTCACAGAGACCAAGACATGGAGACAGCCAAAGTGTCCTTAGATAGAGGACTGGATAAAGAAGATGCCTGGATGAGTCTTGAGACTATTACACTTAATGAAATAAGTCAGTCAGAAAAAGTTAAGAACCGTATTTCACTCACATGTGGGATATAAAACTGAAACTCATAGACACAGACAATAGCATGGTAGTCACCAGAGGGAAGGGCGTGGGGGAGTAATAAAGGGTAAATGGGGTCAGATACATGGTGACAGAAAATGATTTGACTTTGGGTGCTGGACATGCAATGCAACATAGAGATCATGTACCATAGAAATGTCCACCTGAAACCTAAATGATTCTGTGAACCAATGTCACCCCAATAAATTTAATTAAAAATATGTCAATAAAAATAAATAAAAATAAAATCTGAGAAGTGCCTTAAATCTTAAATAATTCAGAAGACTGACATAAGGTTTTGTTAACTTTGTCTGAAAAAAGATCCTACAACACTTTTTTTCCCTACAGTTTTTGGCTGCAGACTCTGATCGCCTTTTCTTATAATAACAATTTTGTAATATGATTTTCTAACAAGAAGATAGAAAGACAACTTATTCCATTTTCTTTCTGGGGTGGTTGATGAAAATTTGGTTTTAATTATTCATAGTATAGAAAAGTTTCAGTTTCACAATTTGTTATTAGCTTAATGCAAAAAATATATACACACACACATATATATATATATACACACACATATATATATATATATATATATATATATAGTCTATCTGGGAAAAGTCAAGCCATTGTTAATATAATGAGAACCATTTGCATGACATCAGTGGAACCTGGCAGCCAAGGAGAGTGGACTGGAACGCACGTGTGTGAACAATGAAGACTTCACTGTACTAGTCAGTGGGGGCGGTGGACGTCATTGAGTGAGCACATGTACTGTGTGGCTGTCACATTCAAAATGACTGAGTGAGTAGAGCAACGAACCTGCATCAAATTTTGCATGAAGCTTGAACATTCCTCCGTGGAAACTGTTTGGATGATTCAGAAGGCCGCAGCTACGGGCAACTGGTGACTGGCAGCTTCATCACGACAAAGTGCTCACCCATGCATCACATCTCATACAGAGTTTTTTGGTGAAACATTAAATCACCCAGGTGACTCAGCCCCACTACAGCCCTGATTTCGCACCCTATAACTTCTGGCTTTTCCCAAAACTAAAATCACCTTTGAAAGGAAAGAGATTTCAGATCTTCAGTGAGATTCAGGAAAATATAACAGGGCAGCTATTGGCTATTGGGAGAACTGTGTACGGTCCCAAGGTGCCTACTTTGAAGGAGACTGAAGTGTCATTGACCTACGTATAATGTTTCTTGTGTCTTGTATCTTCAATAGATTTCTCTGTTTTTCATGTTACATGACTGGATACTTTCTAAACAGACCGTGTGTGTGTGCGTGTGTGTGTGTGAGAGAGAGAGAGAGAGAGATGTATATAATTGTATATGTGTATGTTCCATGTGTTAAAAATACATACTTGATAAAAAAGGAAATTTGTTTCTTAGGCATATGAAAAGATGCTCAAGCTCCATTTTAATAAAAAAGTGGCCCCCTAGCACAGACCACTTCCCAGGCCTGGAATGGTGTGGCTTTTAGAGGATGCCACACCCCCATCCACAGGGTTGACAAGTCTCAGGGACTGTGGGTGCTTTGAGCGATTGTACTCCACGCCTAAGGTCAACGCCCACAGAAAACAGGTAAAGCAGGCGGGAGGCCCGCGCAGTCCCTGTTGGGTTTTGAACGAGTGCTAAGGATGGGGCAGGAGCCTCAGAGAGCTATCCGGCTTCCCCTTTGAAGTTCCTGAGGGCCTCTTCCTTACCTACGACCTCACCAGGGCAAGGGGCTATGACCTCTGCTGAGATCTGTGAGGGGCCCTCCCTGCCACCAGGCCTTTCCTGCAGACTTTGTCACCCCCTCAGGCTCCTGGAGTACGCAGGACACCCCCGCTCATGATCTGGGGTGTCTGGGATGAGGAGGTGGCTCCGTAGGTGACTGGGATGCTGTGAAGAGGGTGGGACCACGGGCCGCGGTGGACAAACCAGCTAGAGAACAAGCTGCAAGGCCTCCGCAGTTGCTGCCCTCTTACTCCAGTCCTGGCGGGCCTGTGATGGGGTCCCCAAAGAGTCCCCATATTAAGGTCATGCCATGCACCGGGAGGAGGGCCCACCCTGCTGTGTGGCCCCCTTAGAGGGTGGCTAGTTTTAGTCAGGGGGCAGTGGCAATAGCTAATGTTTTCAACTAGAATTTGTCTTTGACCCCTGGGTCTTAGGGACAAGAGGGGACACTGGGAGACTGTTCAGAGCTCCACTCCCATCTCTGGGTAGAAGAGGTGGTGAGGAGGCATAGGCAAAGGATTTAGCTGAGAAAATCACTCTGATGAATATGGCAATTGTCAGTCTCTACAGCTGAGTCCTGGGATGGCCATTTGTGGGTGAAGCTCATGTGTGCAATTCCTTTGTGGCCTAGTGCAGTGCTCAAGTTAAATAGCAACTCCCCCAGATAGAACCCAGAATGGTTTTTATTCATAAGATCGAGTTATAATATGTAATATTAAATATTACCATAGTAATTATTATCATATATAATAATCCTATGTGGAAATTACATACTACATTAATAGGAATACTTCAGGTGTATTGCAGATGAAATATGTTCTGTGGGTTAGCTTAGAAGTTAACCAGCATTGATTCTATAGAAAAATGTGAAAAATATGTTCAGAGACCCAGAGAACCAACTTTCCAGCTTCTGAAGGATACACATTTGTATATTAGGGGCCGTCTGTACTGTCTTGCTTGGTCACAATTTTGACTCCATGCTAGCCAGAAAAGTCTAAGTGAACATTGTTCCTCTGCACTGACCCCAATAAAAATTTAAGGGGACACTCTGTATAGCAATAAATTTTGAGTATCACAAGCCAGGTACTCCATGGCACATAAGACTGGCATGGCTTTGACCCAAAGCCTGTCAATATAAACAGCACTAAGTGAAGATATTTTTAAAAGCCAACACAAAATTTTGCCATAAACTAACCCTGGTGTATTTTACAGGCTATTGCAGTTAGTTTTCTGGTTGTTATTAACATCTCTCCCAACTTGCTTAGGCATGTACTTCCTCTTCAACCCATATTGGTAGATTATAGCTGTATCCTTAAATACAGAGGCAGAAAGGAACAGGACAGATGAGGTAGCAGAAGCAGCAGTTTATTGCTAGTTTGCAGTCAAACATCATGAGGCACACCGGGAGGGAACCCACAGAATTTGGTTACCATGTCTACAGCCAACCGGACACGCCCTGCATCCTTATAAGGAAGGAAGAAAATAGCTACTTGATTGTCCAGTGGTTAAATAGGTGGCAGAAAGGGTGGGCCAAAGAGAGAGGATACAGAGGGTGGTGCATGGAGCCAGTGTGTACCAGGCAGAGGGAGTTTGTATGTGTGCGTGCAAGAGCTCCTTGTGCCCACATGCAGGGACGTATCCGTATTTGTTATTGTGATGAAATAAAGATAACACCAAGACACCATTTTAATGCTTTTATTTATTTATTTTTGGAGAGAGGAGAAGGAAGGGAGAAAGAGACAGGGAGAAATATTGATGGCCCTGATAAAACCAAAACCCAGGCATGTGTCCTGACTGGGAATCAAACTGGTGACCTTGTTTTGCAGGACAATGCCCAACAAACTGAGCCACACCAGTCAGGGCCCATTTTAACCATTTTATTTTATTTTTAAAAGTTTTATTTATTTTTGGAGAGAGGGGAAGGGAGGGAGAAAGAGAGGGAGAGAAACATTGGTGTGAGACAGAAACATCTCTCTCTTGCCTCTTGCGAGCCCCCAAATGGGGACCTGGCCCGAAACCCAGGCATGTGCTCTGGCCAGGAATCAACTGGTGTCCTCTCAGTTCACAGACCACCGCTCAATCCACTGAGTCACACCAGCCAGGGCCATTTTAAAGTGTTCAGTTCCTTAGCATTTAGTACCTTCACAATGTTGTGCAACCATCAACATTATCTGGTTCCAAAATACTTTTATTACCCCAAAAGGGAACTGTACTCATTAGCAGTCACTCCCCATTACCCTGCTCCCATTCCCTGGCAACCACTAATTTACTTTCTGTCTCTAAGGATTTGTTTATTCTGAATATTTGACATGGATGGAATCATACAGTATAAGGATGGACATTTGAATTTGAAAAGGTCCAAGGGTACATAATGTCATAGGACAGTCTTTTAAATGGAAGAAGTTCAGTTTTATGAAAATCTTACTCTGCTATCCTGATTTTTTCTTTTTTCATTTTAAATGATCTTATTTACTTATTTTTAGAGAGAGGGGAAAGGAGGGAGAAACAGAGGGAGGGAAACATCAATGTGTGGTTGCCTCTCATACTCTCACATGCCCGCCGCCCGCCACACCCCCCGCCCCCGCCCCCGCCCCCGCCCCCGGGGACCTGGCCTGCAACCCAGGCATGTGCCCTGACTTGGAATCAAACCTGCAACCCTTTGGTTCACAGGCTGGCACTCAATCCACTGAGCCACACCAGCCAGGGCTTCTCATCTTGGCTCATTTTGACCAGACAAATCCTCAGGGTATGAGGTTTGGGAGCTAGCTCAGGGTTTAAAAATCCTCTCCTGGTGGCTCCCTCAGGGCCCGCGGGAGCTTCCTCATCTAGTTATCTTGTTTTTCCCTTCTTCAGTTATTCTTCCCAGTTTTTTAACTTTATTGAAGAATAATTGACAAATATAATTTCATATATTTGAAGTGTACAATGCAATGATTTGATATGCATATACATTGTAGAATGATTGCCAGAATCAAGATAATTAACACATCCATTACCTCACATAGTTGACACAGTTAACTTTGTGTGTGTGGTGAGAGTGTTTAAGGTTTACTCTCAACAACTTTCAGGTGTACAATACCATATTACTAACTATAATCACCATGCTATACATCAGCTCCTCAGAACTTATTCTTAACTGGCTAATCAGAACTATTACTGCCCAAATCAGAACCTCTTGTAGCTTTTAAAAATCTGTATATTAGTGGTGAGCAGCCTTTATTTTCCCCCACAAGAGCCAATTTAGGGGAAAAAATGATGTTTATGAGCCGCATATATTTGCATTCCAAATGAAAATAGCTTTGAGCCCCATGGGGGGAAAATTATTTTCTTGCAGGGTAGAATGCCTGTGCAATCAAGTAGATTTATGCTAATGAGAAAACGATGTCACTTCCCAGTTACTAAAATGTTAATATCAGCATAGTTGAGAGCTAGTCGCATAGCAGCAGCTTTCTAATTTTTTACCCAGAAATTGGCTGACAGGTTGAAGGTATAGCTAAATAGAAGGCCATAAAGTCATTTATCACCAGCAGCAGGCTTCACTTCTCCTCCTTTGATCAATCAATTAGACTTGTTTTGATCCAATATAAGAAACCAACTTATTAAGAATTCTGCTTGTTATTAATACATGGCAAACTGTACATTTCAGTCAGAACTCAGCTGGTTTCTAAGGTGTAGCTATAAAGGCCAGTGCTCAAAACAGCTGCTGTCCCCAGGTAGCAAGGTCCTCCTAAGAGGCCCTTAAGAGAGCCCAAAGCAAACCTACTGGAATTGCTTTTTTGGGAGGCTTTAATATCTTTATAGACAGGGTCCAGCACAAATAACGCCCCTTTTTTATTATAAAATCTTTTATTACAAAATCATGAGCATGTCATTCTGTAACAAAACTATATCACACTCAAGCACACCACATGACACCTTAGGTGAAATGTTCAAATTTAAACTATAAATTATTACACCCATAATATTCCCCTACCAACCACACGCAAGCAGGTGTTACTTCTGCCGGACCCTGTATCTAAAAATAAGTGCTTATTTTGTTATCAGGCAGGTTTTACATGCAGATCATAACTCGAATCACTGTGTGGTAGAAACATCTAGTAACTAAATCATTCAAGCTGGCCCTAAGTGACCAAAGCTGGGATACAAAGAATTTGGTCTCTAAAGCTAGAGGACCTAGAGTCAAACTGCCTGTGTCTGAATCCCTGCAGAAGCACACGAACTGAGTTAGGTCCTGCTGTGTTCTAACTCTGCCGTGTTCTCTCTCCTCGGGCAGAGGGACTTACAAACAGGGCGGGAGAGAGACCAGATGGTGGACATGGGAACTTATTAGTGATGCAGCGGAGGAGGAACAGCATAAGGTATAGAAAACTTGGAGCAACCGCACAACCTAGGAGATGCTTCAAAATTAATTTCCTCATGTTTGCAGTTTCAGGTGAGAATGTTCCTTCCCATAGTAAGACAATAGAATTATCTGACAGGCCTTAATTCTCAAATGGATTTTCATTGTTAAAAAATGATTTAAAAAATCCTGAGAGTGGAGCCGTCTCTGGAGCCTTGCAGCATTACCCAGCTCAACATTTATTAGAGGCCATGAAAGCTACAGAAGTTGCCCTTATTTTCTGCATTTCCAGTTTTATGCAATTTCATTAGATTTTCTGCTTGGGTAGTAAATTTACACAGCAGAAGAAAAAGCGGTCACATATTTTAAAATGCGACACGATTTTATTCACCAATATAATCTATTAATGGTAACCTTAATCCTACAGCCCAGCTTTGTAAATTGAAAGAGATTTGACATATGACACTGTATAAATTTAAGCTCAATTTTCCCTTTGTTTTCTTTGAACCTGTTTCTGGACAAAAACATCCTCAATATTTTCTCCTCTGGGTCTGCAGCAGTTACCTTGTTGGGGTAGACTTGAGTAACAAATAGTATCCACACAGCTGTGAAATGCCAGTGATCTCTTCAAAGGAATAAAACCATATATTTTTATCCCCAATGCTGCAAGGGGAAGATTCTATTATTAAACACCGACAGACTGCACAGTCCAATGGCGTGACGCAGAGCTCCAGCAGTCAGTGCTGTTCATCAAGCAATGGAGTGCCTTCGAAATGCTACGTCTCGTGTGTTTTATTTATTTGACCAATACTTTAAGACAAAGAAAACAATTTCTCGTTTCTCTCTCTCCCTGCTGAGCAACCTCAGAAAAGCCATTTAAGCTCTTGGAGCTGAAATTTTTTCGTGTATAAGATGAGGGGATTTCACCTACCTCATAGGGTTATGAGGATTAGGGCTGTCCTACTGCTTGCTGAGAACTAAATAATCCAGTCTTTTCATGTAGTCTTATTTTATAGAAAAGACAAAAATACAATGCTATCTTGTGATATCATTTAGTGAATAAATAGAAAAAAATTTACATTGGAATTTTCCAAAGCAAACAGAAAAATAAAGCTAACCACCATCCATGAAAATCATCCTCCAAGCATTACCAAGAATCACTTGGAGGAAGTAGTTAAGCCAATGTTTCAGAAGATTCTTATTGCTAACCTCAGCAACGAAGCTAAACTGAAACATAAAAACCCAACACCAAAGTTGGGATACCTCCGCATTTTCTTTGCTTTTCTTCAAAAAGGAGAGGTGCCTTAGGCCCTGAGCAATGTGGCTCAGTTGGTTGGGCGTCATCCTGCAGAATGAAAGGTCACCAGTTTGATTCCGGTGGTATCAGGGCTGTGGGTTCAGTCCCACTACCGAGGCAACCCAATCTATTGCTGTTTCTCTCCCTGTCCTTCTCCCTCCCTTACACTCTCTGTAAAACTGAACAAATAAAATCTTTTAAAAAAAGAAGGAGAAAGGAGAGGTACCTCAGTAATACCAAGCACATTGCATTGGTTGCTCTAAAGCAAACCACGCGTTACCAAAACATCTTGGATAAAAATAAATTATGTTGTGTTTCTTTCTCAGATGGAAATTGTTTTTGGCTGCTCACCCAGCCATGCTTTGTGCTAAACTCTGGGCTTTGTTTTTGCTTTTTATTGAAGCAGGTTTATAAACACCAGAGGCAAAACGCACTAACGCGAACAGATGGCTTAACGTGCTACTTCATTTGTCATTTTTTTTTGTTCGGGGAACATTGCAAAGTTGGGCTGCTGGGATTGCAGGTGTAAAGCTAGAGGAATTGTCTCGGGCAGAATCAAAGCCCACTAGTTGCGAAGCTGAAGCTCAGTACTTTCCTTTTCTAAAAAGAAAATTGGACAGGCAGAAACCATCCTCTTCCTGCTCATGGCACTTGAACCAAAGGGGAGAAGAATTGGATGACTAGGAATCTTGTTCCACAAATGATGGGAGGCCGTTACATTATATTCCACATCCATGGAGGAGAACAGCAATCAAACCAGGGCCCCATTACTACTCTTGGAGAAACATCATCAAGTCTTTTGGACCTTGACACCTCTGCCTAGAAAATATTATGCTAAGGTGGTTTTGCTCACACAGGCAGTACATTATTGATGTTCATGAATTTACCACATCTTTTTCTATTTTCTTGGAATTCATTAAGTAAGATCCTTCTGGTCCTTCTCTGGAGAAGCACGACTTCCAGTTTTCCCTGTGGACTCTGCAGCTTCTGCTTGCTGCAGTATCCTGAATTGGCCATCTGTCAGCAAGGCTGGGCACGATTTCAAACTGTGCCTAAAGGGTACACACTGAATCACAGCCATGGTGGCTTCTGAAGCAGAATGGGCTGGGAATGAGGACAGGGGACATGGGGACTTTATTGTAATACCTGACTTTTGTTTTTAACTTTATTTTTTAGAGGGGGGGAAGGAAGAAAGAGAGGGAGAGAAACATCAATGTGAGAGAGAAACATTGATCGATTGCCTCTCGTATGCACCAGGGATTGACCCCACAACCCAGGCATGTGCCCTGACCAGGAATCAAAATGGCGACCCTTGGCTTTGCAAGACAATGCCCAACCAACTGAGCCACATTGGTCAAGGCAATATTTGATTTCTTCTTTTTTTAAATGTTATTTATTTATTTTTAGAGAGATAGGAAGGGAGGGACAAAGAGAGGGAGAGAAACATCAATGTATGAGAGAGACGTCGATTGGTTGCCTATGGCATGCTCCCAACTGGGACCTGGACTGCAACCTAGGCATATGCCTCGACCAGAAATTGAACTGGCAACCCTTCGGTTTGCAGGCCAGCGCTCAAGCCATTGAGTCACACCAGCCAGGGCAGAACACCTGATTTCTTTTAATGAAAATAATACTTGAAGCAAATATGCCGGTTCTGGGTAATTGGTACATGGGTGTTACATTTGTATACTTCTCTATAGTTTTAAAGTTTGGAAACCCCTCTCCCTGGGCCACGCCCTTTTAAAAGAACAACAGTGCATTATGGAAATGATTTCAAACCCAACTGCAGTTACATGTAGAACTTAAAAAAAAAAGTTAGCTTCCTGGGCAGGCCACACCTATACTCAGTTTCTAGGAGTGGGACACAGAATTTGGATTTTTTAAAAAAGTTCCCCAGATGTTCCTCATTCAGCCTGTCCAGTGCCAGCCCTTTGAAGCACCACTGCCTTGCAAAAGCCATTCTGTGTATACTTAGAATTCACCCTCTACAACGCCAAAAACCATGCTACCTCACATACTTAAAAAAACTAGCAGTGTATCTGCATATGGCGATCCAATCCTCTCCATCTAGCATAAATGGTTACTATAACAAGAACAAGGTCTTTTTAAAGTCTCTGTGGAAACTGGGTCAAAACATTTGACAACATAGACTAGGATCCTTATGCAGTTTTAAAGCTAAAGTTTTAAACGTTAGGAGCTTAGGTTACAACATAATCTGTAAGTGGCATTTCAGTAGAAATGGAATTTCCTTCCTAGACAATCTAGAGCTTTAATTCTGCCAGTCTTAGGGCAGCCCAACTGGACAGTAGCATCTTTTCACAATAGGATTGGATATTACAGAATTTCACACAAGATTTTCTTCTGATTGTCCTTGTTTTTAGCTTTAAGTTTCTTCTCTCATGTCCTCAAAATGATTTTTTATGTTTTAAAGGTAATGATTTTTTTTCAACTAAATATACATATGATTTTATTCCAAAAAATTACGGAGTGGAAGAAACTTCTCTATTGAATATAATGTATAATACTTAACATATGGTAAATCTATGATAAATGCCAGAGAGATTGTGAATTTTAAAATGCCTAGAGGAGGAGGGATTAGGCAAGAGATTTGATTTTTTAAGTTTTGTTTTTTTGGTTTTTTTACTACCTTTTAGCTTCTGTTGGTCTGGACATAGAAGAAGACACAGTTAATAAAATGCTTTACAATGAATAAAATGTTCATAATTTCATCAGAAGAAATAAATTTGGTTCACTCGGTTAAGATTCTTTACTTCCCTGGTATATTTGTGGCTTGTTTTTGGTCAACTGCAAGTTCTTTCTGGCACATTGACTTTAACCAATCACAGCATAAGGACTGAGCACAAGAAGGGAAAGACTTCTAATATAATTGACGAGTCACCAAGCAAAGAGAAGGGTTAATTAAGAATATAATTTACCAGGTAGGGGGACATTTTGTGAATTAATAGTTTTGATTTTTGTGGGACTTCATATGTTTAATTCTCCCATTACTGCAATGAAGCTGCAACCATGGTCTAGGATCTTTCAAAAGGCATGAAAATGTCATTTTGTCTTATTTCCCTTAGGGGAGTAGTTTTAACTTCTACTTATCTGGTGTTTGTTCCTACTTTAATTGTTGACTGTGGGGGTCAGTTCTATCTGTGCTGAACTGAGTGTATCGGTGCGACCTTGAATTTCTCTTGTGAACTGGCACGTGGCAATGGAGATTAGGTCACTCTGCTGCATGTGTTGATTTTGCAGTTCAACGTGTCCTATTGCTTCACATGTGCAGTTGCGATGGCTGCTGGGTAGAATAATGGAATATTGTCAATCCCTCAGATCTTGCACAGGTGACTCTGCCTTGCCTTTCAGTCATCTTCTCAAGGGCCTTCTTAAAGGGGCTTTTTCCTGGGCTCATTATTTATTTGTGTAGTAAACATATGGCCTCTTGTCATCCAAGAAACAGCATCAAGTACCTCTGGGGGAGGTAATGATTTTAAGGCTACCCCATGAGTGTTTACATGTACGTGTACACAGTCACTCCTTGGGATCAATGGCTCAGTTGCACACTTTAAGTCCCTTAGTTCTTGCTTCCTATTTAATATTATTATTATTATTATTATTATTATTATTGCCATTACCCCCATCCTCCATCAATCAAGTGATGAGCAGCAAAACAAGGAAGTGAAATTAAATAGTTCTCTTTGCTGTTTAACAGCAGCTTGGTACCAAGTAGCTGAAACCAATAAAGACCAGGAGATTTTTACGACCATCTATGACTTTCTATCAAGCATATTTATGGCTTCTAAGACTGGGCTGTATTTTACTTCTTTTAAAATTTAAGCGTGAACTTCCCAGTTGAAAGGGGTCTTCCAAGCCCCAGCTTTCAGGACCGTATTCAGGATGAGTGTGCCAATGAGGCTGGCCTGCTTGAGGCTGGTCAGGTTCTTGACCCAACTCAGTAGAAATCATCAGGTATTCCTAGGACACCTGTCATGTTCCAGTGTCACACATACTTATTCCTGGGGCACGTCACATGCCCAACAGTGTCATACATACACTTTAGTGAATAGCCAAAGTTGAGAAGACTCCCCTCTTCTCAATGACTTGTTTACAGCTTCATTGATGTGGAAAGACTTATTAAAAGAGCAGAGCTGGAGACCTAGTGAACGGCTGGTACTCACATGAAGTGTCCCTCATCTTTTGGTTTGGCTTCAGGCCTTTGTTAAGGGCTACTGCTGTCTTTCCATGCTGGTTCATTGACTTCATAATGTTAGAACAGGAAAGCAAGTTTAAGTCTACAGGGGTGGGGGAATAGCAGAGTTCAATCATTGTCTATGACAATCAATTCAAACAAAGAAAAGTGGCCAAGGCTGAACAAAATAATATTCCTTATGTGTGTATATGTTCAAAATCTGAGTAAGATACTAAAGAAAAAAAAAAAACACAAGCCAAGGATAGAAACCACTGTGAGTTGCATCAACATATCGGGGTAACCAGGCTCAATGTAAGATTTTATTTACAGGTAGTCCTGAACTTATCAATTTTTTAAAGTTTTTTAAAAATATTATTGATTTTAGAGAGGAGAGGAAGAGAAAGAAAGAGATAAAAGCATCAATTTTTGTTGTTTGACTTATTTATGTATTCACCCTACTTGACTCCCGTACATGCCCTGGTCGGGGATTGAACCAGGAACCTTGGCTCTAACAAACCAAGCTACCCGGCCAGGATAATTTTCCTTCTTCCCTCCCTCCCTTCCTTTCTCTTTCTTGAAAAGATTTTATTTACTTATTTTAGAGAGAGAGGAAAGGAGGGAGAGAGGGAGAGAAACATCAGTGCAAGAGATGTTGATGGATTGCTTCTCACACGCCCCCTACTGGGGACCTGGCTCACAACCCAGTCCTGTGCCCTGACTGGGAATTGAACTGGCGACCTTTTGGTTCGCAGGCTGGCACTCAATCCACTGAGCCACACCACCTGGGGTAATTTTTCAATTTTAACTCTAATCTGAGAGATTTTACTGGGTTGCCTTTCTTTCAACATAAAAGTTGCTTCCTGTAAGAAAGCCGGCTTTTCTTATATAATAAAAAGGCACAAGTACGTCGGAAAAAACCTGGCAAGGACATGCCCAACACTAGCATTTCTCTGACAGAATACAAATGACTTGTACACATGATTAATGACTGTGCACTTGGCAACCAGAGACCAAAGACTTGGCTTTGCAGTGACCCATTTGGGACCCAATCCCCTGTATTCAAATCAAGAGAGCAACTAGGACAGAATGCAATTTAAGGCATTATCAAAATAATTTGAGTGAGAAGTGCACATCATTCGTAGAACTTGTGCTTCAGTTTTGATAACCATTCTCATGTCCTTTCTTTACATTAATTTATTTCTTCAGTCCCCAGAGCATCTTTGCAGTATTATTCCTGAGTGATTGGTACAGCAAAATTAACTTCTGATGGAAATACGTTTTAACAAAGACCAGAGTGAAATGCAAATGAGAGAATTCCTGCCCTGAGGCTACAATGTGCAGTTTAAATTCAGACCATTTCAGAAAGCTTTATAAAAAGGTGCACCTTTAATCAAAATTACCATGGTAGTATTTAATGTAAATAAACAAGTTATTTTTTAATAGGGGAAAACATTCATTGTGGAGATCAAACTCAAGTAAACTCAATACAGGTAAGCCTGCTTTATTAGTTCTAGGCATTGCTATCTGGACAAGAACACAAGAGTTCACAGGCCCTATTCTGTTCGGTTGTACTGTTAGGTTGCCATCCAACTTTTTTTATAAAAAGATTTTATTTATATATTTTTAGAGAAAGGGGAAGGGAGGGAGAAAGAGAGGGAGAGAAACAGCAGAGTGTGATTGCTTCTAATGCACCCCCAACTGGGGACCTCGCCCACAACCCAGGCATGTGCCCTGACTGAGTATTGAACCAGCAACCTTTTGGTTTGCAGGCTGGCACTGAGCCACACCAGCCAGGGTGCCATCCAACTTTAAAGCTGCTGAAGAAACCACATGTATTGGTGCTGGGTCTGTGACTGAGAGCCTACTGTCACCTGAAAATCTGAGCTGCTATTTTCTTTTCCCCATGGACCTGTGTTTTTTGAAGAGCATGTCAGCATTGTTTCTTCTCATTCCAAGTAGTGGTTACAAAAAAGCCCTTGTCTGAGCTACTTTTCAAGGTACTTATTTTCGAATAGGAGCTAAGAAAAAGTAAAAGGCATATTTCAGCTTTCAAAGTGTAACTGCACATCAAATTCATCACAAAAACTGTTGCTCAATAGGAGCTCAAACTAAATGCATGGCAAAGAACTACCGTACTGGATGTATAGCATAATTTAAAATATGGGACAATATATTATTTTAGGCAGCTGGCTTTTTAAGTCTAGGCACAAAAAGTAACACTACATTTCAGATTGAACATAGATATCCATAAACAAATTCAGAACACAAAAACAAACCTTACTCGACAAACCCCTGCCCCCATTTACTAGCCAAATTTAGAAGGACGAGTTTAACAACTGCTTTTAAACCAAGCTAACAACAAACTTCAGAATTTAGTGAAAAATTCAGGTACAATATTATTTATGTCTTCCTTTGGTTCTAGCCTTTCATTTGCAGTTCATTCTGACTTTATTTTTTAAACTATATTTTATTGATTATGCTATGACAGTTGTCCCATTTTTTTCTCCCCCTTATTCCCCTCTGCCCTGCACCTCCCCCCGCCTTAGCTCATGTCCGTGGGTTGTACATACAAGTTCTTTCGCTTCTCCATTTCCTATACTATTCTTAACCTCCGCCTGTCTACTTTGCACCTACTATTTATGCTTCTTACTCCCTGTACCTTTTCCCCCATTTGCCTCTCTGATCTCCATTTCTGTGATCTCCATTTCTGTGATTCTGTTCCTGTTCTGGTTGTTTGATTAGTTTGTTTTTGTTTTTAGGTTCAGTTTTTGATAGTTGTGAGTTTGTCATCATTTTACTGTTCATAATTTCTGATCTTCATCTTTTTCTTAGATAAGTCCCTTTCACATTTCATATAATAAGGGCTTGTGATGATGAACTCCTTTAACTTTGCCTTATCTGGGAAGCACTTTATCTGCCCTTCCATTCTAAGTCATAGCTTTGCTCGATAGAATTATCTTGGATGTAGGTCCTTGCCTTTCATGACTCTGAACACTTCTTGCCAGCCCCTTCTTGCCTGCAAGGTTTCTTTTGAGAAATCACATGATAGTCTTATGGGAGCTCCTTTTAGGTAACTCTCTCCTTTTCTCTTGCTGCTTTTAAGATTCTCTCTATCTTTAATCTTGGGTAATGAAATTATGATGTGCCTTCGTGTGTGCTTCCTTGGATCTAACTTCTTTGGGACTGTCTGAGCATCCTGGATCTCCGGGAAGTCCATTTCCTTCACCAGACTGGGGAAGTTCTCCATTATTTTTTCAAATAAGTTTTCAAGTTCTTGTTCTTCCTCTTCTTCTGGCACCCCTATGATTCGGATGTTGAGATGTTTAAAGTTGTCCCAGAGGTTCCTAAGCCTCTCCTCATTTTTTTTGAATTCTTGTTTCTTCATTCTGTTCTGGTTGAATGTTTATCTCTTTCCTCCTGCTCCAAATCATTGATTTGAGTCCTGGTTTCCTTCCCTTTATTGTTGGTTCCCTGTGTATTTTTCTTTATTTCAGTTTCCATAGCTTTCACTTTTTCCTTTATTTTGCAACCATACTCAACGAATTCAGTGAGCATCCAGATTACCAGGGTTTTGAACTGTGCATCTGATAGGTTAGTTATCTGTTCATCGCTTAGTTCTATTTTTGGAACTTTGATCTGTTCTTTCACTTGGGCCACATTTCTTTGTCTCAGCAGGCCTGCCACGTTGAAAGGGGCGGAGCCTTAGGTATTTGCCAGGGTGGGGCAACCCAGGTTGCTGCTTTGTGATGCTGTATGTGGGGGAGGGGTCTGAGAGGGAAAAATACTGCTTGCTTGGCTCCCGGCAGGCTTTCAGTCACTTCCCTGGCTACTCACAAGCCAATTGGGCCCTTCTAGTGCTGATTCCTGGGTGGGTGGGTTTGTGTACATTCTAGGACCCTGTGGGTCTCTCCAACGAAACTCTCCTGTGAGGCTGGGAGTTTTTCCCACTGCTGCAGCCCCCGCAGGTTTTAACAGCCAGAGGTTTTGAAGCTTTCTTTTCCCACACTGGAACCCTAGATTGCTCGGTCTTGCTCCCCAGATGTTCCTCCTGGCTTATCCACATGCAAATGTGGGACTTCCTGGTCCGCCAGCTGCCACCTTGCTGCGCACCCTCTCCACCCCAGCTGTCTCCACCCCTCTTACCAGTCTGGGTGAATGTTTCTTCTTTAGCTCCTTGGTTGTCAGACTTCCATACAGTACGATTTTCTGCCAGTTCTGGCTGTTTCTTGTTTTTAAATTTGTTGTTGCCCTTCTTTTGGTTGTGCAGGGAGACAAAGTGTATCTATCTACGCCTCCATCTTGGCCAGACAAGTTATCTCATTCTTGACTTTAAAGGAAGCATTTAATGTTAATATTCTAGATTGCTCTTTTTAGCCTCAAAATGATTTTGCAATGACTATCACATTTTAGCATGGCACGATGGCAATTGAAAACTTAAATGTGAATTGTATATTGATAAATTATTAGTGCTGAAAAGCACCTGAAAATCTAAGTGTTGCTCTTGGTTACTTGGCACTGTGCCTTTCTAGACAAGGAAAGGGACAGCCCGTAGCCATTTTCTATCTTATCACAGCTGGTAAGGTTTTTTTCCAACACTACATTCTCCAGCCTGCACTCCTTTCACACTATATTGGATTCTTTTACCTACAAGAACAGACAATCTACTTACCTCAGTGTAAGAAGCCTATTTCAAGTATCTAAGGCTGGGATGAGTAAGTACTAAACAATAACCCACCATCCTGCTTATCTGGCACTTACTAGCAACAATTACTAAACCAAGCTTCAGTGGTTATTAGAAGGGCAAATGTTCATATTTTACTGCAAATCTTAATTTTTGGTTTCCACTTTTTAATTAAAAATCCCAACCTTGGGGCAAGCTAGAAGGCTAATCATCAGCTTGGTATTTAAAACTTAGTAGTTTCAGCTCATAGCCTTAGTCTTAGTCAGATTTCCTAGCAGGTTAAACACAGGCTTGGGAATCTGCATAACACCAGTTTTGCTGAGAAAGGAGATGGCCGAAGGGAGCAACTACTCGTACTTTTGATTAGTATTCTTAGTCACCACCTAGATTTCAGATCTTAAACAGCTTGAAAAAGCTGTTTCCCTGTTCACCCAACAGCACACACACATCAAGAACTGTGTCAGGGACACATCCTAAATGGTTGAGCAATGAAGGGCTTTTCCTCCACACACAGAGAACACTTAGTGTTGACTTATTTCCTTTGGCACCCTGCAAATGCTTCCTCTTGCTCACAGCCAGCTTAGGTAATATGTAGGCAGGTCCAAAGTGAAGATTCTGAGCTTTCATGATGCAAATGATTCCCCCTCTGGTCCCACCTAAAACACCAGATTTAAGACCCCACATTAACTTTAATTCTGAATTTCTAAGGTGTACCTAGTGTTTTAACCGGTGGGGAAAAATTAGATTAGACCCTGACAGAATGGCAGATGATTTACAGCAATACCGTGAGAGCATTTCTAATCCTCATGCAAACGACTCCTGGAAATACTCTTTCCAGTACCAAAGCTTCCATTTTAAGTTTTCACATATGTACAGTTGAAAATAAGTAGAAAATGAATACAATTCTTATCTTGCAAGGTGGCCCCCACTCTGCCTTTGGGGAGGTAGGTAGTGGTGGGAAGAGGAAAGCCAGTTGTTATGCTCCTAATACATGATGGGCAATAGGCAGGGCAGCTCCGCTTTGGTGGAGCCAGAAAGTCTCCTTGGTGTCATAACTATAATGTATGTGAAAACTGGAGGCTATGACACAGATCTCTCTCAAGAGGACCGCTTTATACAGGGTGCTCCATTAATAGTCTGATGATTCCTCAGAGGTTCGGTTCTATCAAGCACTTGTAAACTAGCCAGGTTTGTCACTAATTACACATAAAAGTAGGGTTGCTATATTCCTCTAGCTTAATGAAAAAATAAGCAATGTGAGAAAAGACCACAGTTAACTATTCCACGATATAAAAAATATTTGCCATGACATATAGATTACTACACCAAATGGGATTCCCCGCATTTCAATATCCCTGCAAGTCAGTGACTTTGCTCACTGGTGCACCTTATAGTAGATGGTATCTTAGATTTGATGAAATGCAGTGTATCTTAGTATCGATGGAGCTCAAGATGATCTCATTTGCAGATAGCTAAAATCATTCCCACTTTAATCTTGAGTTTTGTATTTGAGTGGAATACCTTTAAAATAATCAACTGATTTTGGCTGCCTCTCATATGCACCCCAACCAGGGACCAAACCCACAACTCAAGCATATGCCATGACTGGGAATTGAACCTCCAACTGAGCCACACCAACCAGCCTCAGGTACAACTGTCATTTTTTTTTTAATCTACTTATAAACGATCAGATTACGACGAAGCAGTTCAAAATATTGGTGGCTATGTTACGTTTTCCTTCAGTTGTGTGTATACATGTAGCTAAAACAAAACAAACGAAATAAAACCCCTTCAACCAGTTTAAGCCAATCGGAGTTTCCCAAACTGCAGAGCACTAGTTTGTTAAAAATTAGTCTTCTGATTCTGTTTTAATAAAATATAAATAAAACCTGGGATTTGTTCTAGTAGTCCTTACAGTAACACAACTTTAAGAAAGCATCAAACAGGTTTCTCTGGAAGTCATATTTCTTTAGAACAAGGTAACAATTACTTTTCAGATACTAAAAAACAGAGCAGATAGAATTTGCTAGAGAATTAACTAAATTTTCACTTCTTTAACTCCCATCAAAACATGTACCATGCTTTACTGCTCATTATTTATTTAAACAAACTTTAAAACACCAAAGTGTTTGCTGACTCTTGACTTTAGAATGAACGGGTAAGCAATTAGATTACAACTCAATTTTTGAACTGCTTAGATGTGAATATGCTATGAATATACAACGTGAGGGCATAATTACTTGTAAACATTTCCCTTTTCAAGTTGTTCAAATCTATTACACCTCTAATTTACCTTCCACTTAAAATTCTTATTTTAATAAAAAAAAGGGAAAACCGAAATTTAATTTATAAAGTTTTATTTTTGTATATGTGCTAAATCTTAGGAACTGGACAATCTTCAGTCAGTCTTGGCTTGTAAAAGGCTGAGAAAGTGTGTGATCTGGGTGGTGAAATTTCCTTTTGAGAATCTGGATTTCAAAATTAAAAAAAACTTCACTCATTTTCAAGTTTAAAACATGGTGTACCTTTCCCCCTTTCTTATACCTATAAATTTGGAGGAAAAGTGCCACATTTTGCCAACAATTACCGTCAGAAATACAATCGGCAGCAAGTCAATACATTTAGTACTTCTGTAGTGAATTATCACACCCCAAATCTTAGCTTTGAACACTAAATACTCACATAGGTGCAGGACCATTTTTGGTTGAGCCCTACTATTAAACAAGTACTGAATGGTTTTTTCGGTAACACAAAAACTGGGGGGAGGAGAGTGTTCTCCTTGCTCGGCAGTATGTAGTACCTTCAAACTAGAGACCAAAATTGGGCACTTATAATGAAAAGGCAATTTTCTTATCCAGTTATAATTCTAAATAAGGCAGGATATATCCACCAAATTAACCACAAAATTCAGCAGAGTTCATGGGAGAACATAAGCTGGAAAAATACTTAAAAAAAAAAAAAAACCCAAAAACTTTTGGAGTAGTCATCTGAATATTCATAGACTGCTGCTTTCATTTACAAATGTAATTCAAATAAAAAAAGGATCCTCATCTTTTTACCACTACAAGTATTAAATACTTAGGTTGTTATCATTCACTAATAAAAGTTAATCATGAAAAAATATAAAACATTTTAATAATTCTAAATTTGTATACATAAGAGCTAAAAGACAAGGTTGGGAAATTATCATTGAGAAAAATGAACAAGACAAAAACCCCAAATATGATTATGTTCTTACTTCTGCCTCTAAAATGCTGAAGATGAAAATTTGGTTGGTGGAGGGCTTAGAAACAGCAGCAATATGGTTTTTACCAAGTTGTGCACTAAAATACTTATATCCAACAGGGCAAAGCCCTTGTTCACACAGATTAACAATGAAAATATTTTCAGTCTTTATGTTAACAGATTCTACTGTCTTCTATAAAGTAATCATGCCATTTAGAATTGTGGGGATACTTCTTTGAAAGGAAGACTAGCGATTCCGCAACAAACATTTAAAGTAGGAAATATTTATATGGCTCAAGAAATCAGTTGAAGGATAAATAATCTTTAGGCACTTTGAAGACTTTAAGTTTAAAATGTGCCGTTTATGTTCAGAAAAAGACCTTAAAATCACCACTATGTTGCTCTTACAATAACATGCATCTTAAAATTTCCGGTTATACATTAACGCTTGTTTAAGAGTTAAATATCGAAAATAATTTGCACAAACAAGCAAAAAATAACTGTTCACTTTCCCTTCATCCTGGTCACAACACAGACCATTCTTCCTCAAATGGAGGGAAAAATGATTCAAAAACCCTCACCTGGCACAAGGGGACTTGTAAAATTGAAAGCAATCAAGGTGGGATCTCCCTCCAAGGAGAAAAATTCACAGCCTATTAAAATGTCAAGTCATTAAAGTTCTATATTAAGTACATTACATTTATTAAGGAGTGGGAAATGCAAAAAAACAAAACAAAACAAAACAGAAGAAAAAGAAAACGAAAACAAAAAAACCCCCCAAACCACCTTTCAGGTGAGATGATGTACTTAATGGTATCAACTTGTCCAAATAAAGTTAACCTGTTTTGCTTACTGTTAAGGAAGTTTGGAATTGAGGAACTTTTAAATTAAAATTACCAACTGGAATTGCAAGTAGTATGTCCAACTTTCATTCAAACTTAACAAATTCAGATGTAATATACTTAAGGTTAAAAAAAAAACCAAAACAAAACAAACAGGACCTATTCTGGTGTCAAAATTTCCTAGTACTACAGAAAACCTAGACGCATAGACTGACTACATAGAGTACTGTGAATAAGATACCCAAAGCTTTATCTGAAATACCTGCCCCCTTTAATCACAAAATAAAGCAATTCTGTTTTGTTTCTGCTTTGTTCAGTTCCAACTATAGCCTTTTTGACAAAACATTTTCCTGTTAACTGAACTTTAAAAAAATACAACCAAGCTTGTGCTCATTAAATATACATGTATATAAAAAACATACAAAAAGTACAAGATTGATTATGTTAGGAAACTTTTACAGTGTCAACATCCTGTTTTCTCTAAATCTTTAGTAAAGGGTGGAAGATCAAATCTTTCTGTGCACAAAAACTCAACGTGACTAAAGTCCTGAATTCAGTGTCATGCCTAGGCATGCTATGCACAGAATTGATTTTAATATGCAGTCCTTCAGGAAATTTTTAAAAAAGGACAAAAAAGTAAGTAACCAAAAAAACAAAAACACACCACAGGACAAAACGTTCTTCTTAAATCAAATTCTATTTGTGAATTCAGCAAAATAATTTCTATAAAATAAAACAGCAAAATATTTAAATAGAATAGGGTGGACTGTATCTGTTTGCAGGGGTATTTGGTTTTTAGACATGTTCCAAATAATTACACACATTCAAGTTACCAATTCTCTTTTAAATACAGTATTAACTGATGAGTTCTTTTTCTTTAAATGTTTATTCTGAAATTATGATACCTCAATTATATTAACTAACCAGTAGTTTCCTTTTTAATTAGACCCTGCTTTAATTTTTTTGGAATAATGGAAAAGGAGCTAGGACAATTCTTGCTTTCAAGTAAAACTGTTACTGAGCAGAAACTCAGCCAGACGTCTTGGTGCAGTGGTACACCAAGTACTGTGGGATTCTGAGGACTTTCACTTCTCTGGGATCCAGCAGAAGGAAAGTTTTAGAAGATTCACCTAAAGAAGCTCTACCAAAGAAACAAAACAAGCATACCAAATACAGTCTTCTATTAGGCTCCAAGCATCCTGGCATAGCAAATTTTTGCATATTTGTTTTACATCTTTTAAAAGTCCCATTACTGATACTTAAGATTCTTTATCCCACCCAGAAATTGAACTGTCAAACATTAAATGTAAGCAACATATGTGTAACTAACTGAAAACCGCCTGTTTGTCACATTTCTCCCCTTGTTTTCTATTTTATATTCTAGGTGTAAGAAGGAAAAGCTGAGCAATACAGCTGTCACACTGGGACAACTGCTGTCATTATGGTAATTTTTTCCTCATTGGCTACACTAACCTGGTGTGAAGCCATGCTAAATGTTACAGCATAACTATAGCTTCAAAATGATTAACCTAATATCAGAATAAAAAGGCAATGAAAAAGATCTAGAAACAATGTTACATCACCAATTTTCCACATCAACCAAATAATTTAAAGGTTACCAGCCTTACATTGATCATAATAAAACTGACTCCAGTGGCAAAGAATTAACATGAAACTATTGGTGTGGTTGACATGGATGGGCTCTGTTTTGTTGCTGTTGGTTTATTTTTTGTTTTTGTAAAGGAGTTGATCCAACTGCCACGAGGCAGGCAACACTGGCTGCAGAGTGCAATGGGTGTAACAAGAAAATTAACTTTTGTAGTTTTTGTAGATTTGTGAGTCTCATCAAGAAAAAAAGTTTCTTGCTTAAGAATTAACAGTCAAACATTAATATACTATATACACCTTTGCCATTTACACATTAGCATCAGGCCATTTATTACAAAACACTATACACTTTCCACTGCAGGCGGGTTATATATGGACAGCAAATTTCTGCAGATAAGACAGTGAATAAACTCTCCACTCCATGTTGATTAGGAATAGTTTTTTTTTAGTTTAAATATTAGCCAGACACAGAAAAAGGTTGGACTGTAAGGCCTGGGTGCACAGTCTTGATGGAACCAGTTAATTATGTGCATTTCACTGATCCTTTGTCTGAGGTGGGGTTACTTCTTCACTGCCTTCATAATTTTCTTGTGCTCGTTGGCCAGTTCTCTGAGGGTTGTTCATGTGATGCGCTGCTGGGCCTGTATATGGCTGTCCATGCACATGGTTATTCTAGGAAGAGAAAAGAGATAGGCATGTTAAAACTTTTTTCATATTAATCTTAAACTTTATAATCATGGGCTGAATTTGTGAAAATGTAATCACCCCCTTCATTCCTGGAACTTACAAATAATAAAAATGTTTGGTCTAATGGTGTGTGTGTGTGTGGTTGGGTGGGGAGGTGTCTGAAACAGAAAAGCTAGCCTAAATGCAAATCCCAAAACCCCAAATGAGAGCAGTGTACGTCTGTATAAATCTGTGGCCAAAGTGATTTTTAGTGCCAAAAATCACTGAGATCCAAGTCTGACAAATAAGGAATCATAGCCTGTTATTGCTCATGGTCAGAATATTCACAAAAAAGGATTTGTGAGCCAGAACACATCTATTCTGACTCTTCCAAGCACCTTGAAACTTCATATACTTAAATCTAATTAATTGATCATATGAGATCTGCATGAGCAATAACCCTGAACACAAAATGGTGTTAATGAAAACAAAACAATGTGAAAGAAGCATGATTAATATATGAGCTCTCAGTATGGATTTTGTTCCTTAATCTATAACCCCTCTGAACCTTTACTTTTCTGTACATTCCCATCAGCCAGGGTTTTTGTGTTTACACTATCATTTGTATTATGAAAATAAACGTCAAATATGTATTTTCTAACTATTCAACATGTTTCTGTTTCCACCCTGAAATGTAAGAAAGAATCCCTTAAATAACAGTTCTGAAAGTATGGTTCCTAGACTGGCAACAGAATCACCTGGGAACTTGTTAAAAAATGTAGATTTTCAGATCCCACCCCAGACCTACTGAATCAGGAGCTCTAGGTGTATAACAAGCCCACCAGAGCATTTTGATGCTTGTTCGAGTCCCACTGCCTCCAAAGATTTGAATTAGTCTAATTTGGGTTCCAGAAAGAGCTGCTCTCATTTAGAAAGTTTCTCCATCTTAATTTTATTTAGTTAGTTATTGATTTTACAGGAAATTTTTATGGAACTCTGTCAAATAGTTGATTTTTTTTCAACAACTTTTACTGTCACTGAAGTCTTGGTTAGGCTACCAAGAGATTCTTACTTTATTGTCATATCTTAGTCTTGAAGACTATAAGCCTAACAGGAAATGTCATAATCCGTTATACTAAATACTATCATTTTATGTTGACTGTGAATTATCACAGTTTTACCAACTTTCAATACTAGTAAAAATGGGGTACTTATTTCACCAGGAAAACACCACAGAGGCAAGTTAAAACATGCTACATCATGACTCCACTCTAACCATTCTTTTTTTGACCATGCCCCCAAAGCTAGACTAGGTAATCCCTCTCTTATAGTCACAACAACAACAATACAACACAAAACAACAAAACCAGCCATTCTTAAATTATAGCATAAAAATTGGTTCTAGAGAATAAAAACACAAACTGACCCCTATTTACCTGTTGATATTGAGATCCAGGTGAATGGGGGTATAATGGGGCATCTTCAGGTGGAGGCGACTCATGCTCATCTGGGGCATCTTGGTCGTCTGGCTCCTAATTTTAAATATTTAAAGATAAAGAATTATGTAGGCAAATTAAAGTTTATTTTTAATTTTTTCTATTTGAAATACATTTTTATAAATCTATAAAACTGACTAACATCTTTTCTTTTACTGTAGATAAATTAAAGCACCTGAAAAGAAAAAATCCCAATTTGGCTCTCTTAGAAATACTACATTCCAGGCAATTTTACAGAACTTCTCTTGAAGAAGGCTATCTCAGTTGAGATCATATGTAGTAAATATTTAAGCAAACACCTCAAAGTAATTTTTTTTTACACTATCATTAACACATAAACACTGGCCTATAAAGTAAAGAATTACTTTGCTTTCTTCCATTTCTATCTGCTGCACACTGGTGTCTTTTTTTACCTCCTCTGGACAGAGTTCACAAGCTTTTGCAAGTGTCATCCTAGCACTATGTGATCTCTCCAAGAAATAACCATTTGACGTTTCATTGCTTTGCACCGGAGGAGACCAATTGTTATAAGTATACTGAGGATTGCCAGTGTATGGTCGTCTTTCAAGTTCATCTCCAAGCCATTCCACTGCCCAGGTCCACTTTCTTTTAAGATCTCCGTTGCCCTTCAAAGGAAAATAAAAGTATATACACAAAAGGTTTCAGAATAATATTCAAAGTTAACTTAAAGCAACAACTCCAAATTCTCATGATGCGGGAAGGGGTGGGGCTTGGAGGAGGGAGAAAAGAGGAGGAAAGGAACATCCACTGGTTGCCTCTTGTACATGTCCTGACCTGGGACTGAACCTGCAACACAGACATGCGTCCTGACTGGAAACGGAACTGGTGGCGTTTCGCTTTGTGGAATGATACCCAACCAACTTAAGCCATACCAGTCAGGGTAATTCTATTCTTTTAAAACAGATTCTTTAATTCTCATTCAGATTTCTGCAAAATTGTAAGAAAAAACCCTCACCTGCAAAATCTGGTAAGCAACAGGACAATTGCTAAAGAGAGCCACCATACATTTTATACACTGGTATGCTCTTTTTTGATAGTGATTCTTAGAGCGCTGGATTGTGTCAAACAGCCCATCTCGATCATCTGGGATTCCTTTAAGTGCATTATGAATTCTGCAAGACAACCAGATATAAAATAAAAACTTCTAAAATCAAATAGCAGATAACATTTATGGAGCACCTACTATGTGCCACACAGTATCTTTGATGTAGTCATGTAATCTTAATACTAGACAGAAGAGTTATCAAACCCTTGAACAGATGAGGAAAATGGGTGCAGAGAGATTAAATATTGTCTGAAGTCATATAGCTGCCTAGCAGTCTGTGTGTTTGCCAACCCAAAATGATACTGCTATGTCTGTAATTAAAATACATAACCAGAAGTGACACTAAGAGTAATACAAACTTTTAAAATTAAAGTTAACTAACAAGTAAGTTTATGACTGTTTTACTTAAGAATTTGCTTCAAGTCAGTTCCTTTCATAAAACAGCATTTCTGAAGGTAAGTTAGAATCCAGTGACTATGAAACAGTCATATAATTTGGAAGTACAGAATTAACTTGAAATCTAATAATGAGAATACATGGCAGGCAAAGCAATTTTCAAAAGCAATACTACAATTTGGCTGATTTGCCAAGGATGGATGATTTCATTTCAGCTCCTGCTGAACTACAACAGAACAATATGCAGGCAGTGGTTTTTTGGACTTTCCCCAAATAAACAATTTTAAAAAATGATTGTGTGGCAAAAACTTGCCTTGTTTGCGTTCAAAACATAATCTGCTAGCTAACCAAATGTGGTACATACGTACAGTGGAATATTATTCAGTCTTAAAAAGTTGTGTAACATGCTACATGGATGAGAGCAAAAACAAAAGAATAAGTGTATGATTATATAAGATACTTAGAATAGCTGAAATGAGAGAAAGAAATAGTGATTACTAGATGGTCATTATTACTTGTTTTAATGAA
This sequence comes from Pteronotus mesoamericanus, assembly GCF_021234165.1. NCBI lineage: Eukaryota > Metazoa > Chordata > Mammalia > Chiroptera > Mormoopidae > Pteronotus > Pteronotus mesoamericanus. The sequence goes on from NW_026555072.1 coordinate 9,330,434, forward strand.
ACGAGAGTTCAGATATAACTAATTGGTTTAAAGCTATAAAAGCTTACAATAATTTACTTAATTTTAAATACTCACCTGAGGACTTTTTTTTTTTTCATTGCTTTTTTAGACAGAGAAGGGAGAGCAAGAGAGAGACATCAATTGGCTGCCTCCTCTACGTGTGCGGACAGGGGGTGTAAGCACTCAGACCCTGCCTGAAATGGGAAATGCACCGACACCCTAGGTATGTGCCCTGAGTGGGAACTGAACCCTCAGATTTTCAGTTACAGAATGATGCTCCAACCAACTGAGCAATACTGGCCAGGCTGCTTACAATAATTTTAAGTGAAAATAGTAGGATGTAAATTCCATTAAAGCCAATTCTTAAATAATTTTTAAAAAGATTTTATTATTTTTTGAGAGGGGGAAGGAGGGAGAAAGGGAAGGAGAGAAACATCGATGTGCAAGAGAAACATCCATTGGTTGCTTCTGGCATACCACAACCGGGGGCCTGGCCCACAATCCAGGCATGTGCCCTGACTGGGAATCAAACCAGTGAGGTTTTGGTTTGCAGGCTGGCACTCAGTCCACTGAGCCATACCAACCAGGGCAAAACCAATTCTTAAGAAAAGTTTCAAATCCTTTGATCATATTGAGAAGGATACTGGACAGTGCTCAAAATAAATAACTATAGTTTTGGAACAACTGAAGTCTGTGTACTGTGAAAATTGATTCCAGTTTAATGCTATTTTTATAACATTAATCCAACTGAAATATATGATGGTAATTTTGGAGATAATTTGAAAATATGAATTAAGGAATTCTGGCATTTGCAGTCTCCATTAAGACTTAAAATTGTATTTCTGTTTTAAGCATTTTCTTCTTAGAGAACCTGTTTTCAAGTTTAATTATTATGTTGACATATGGGAGTCAGCCTGTTATACAGAATCTAGAATTGTTTCCCTTAAAACTATTATACTATTGCCCATGTGGGTAGAGAATTTATAAAATCTGGCAGAGTTGTTAACAAAGAGCATAGTTTATCATTATTGTATAATTCTTGGGGTTAAAGATAATATATTAAGCCTTTATGATGAAAAACCAAATAGTGTAATTCTGGAAGAAGCTTTGAGGGACAGTTTAGCTGGATAAAAGTTCTTAAAAAAAAAAAAAAAAAAAAACCCCAAAAAATCTCTAAAATTTTCACATTCTGAAAAACTAGTTAAGAGTTGATGCTTATTCACAGATTCCATATTGGCACTTTGCCTACTTGCTGAACTTTATTTGTAACAGATAAAAACAACAGAACAAAACAAAACAAAACATGACACTCATGGTGCTTTTGAAGTCATGAGCAGGATGGCAAAAAAATGTGATTCATCCAGCACACATTGCCAGCTGAAGAGGAACATAGAGGCACTGCCTTGTTTTAGCTTACAATGGAAAAGAAGTCTCCTTTCTGCTGTCCATTTAGTGATACATTTTCCACATTTTCGTTGATTTCAGTTTAAAATGACCTCCAAATGTTATCTTATGTGACTAATTCTAAGACTCATATAATCTAATCCTAAAATAAACCTAGGGAATTATTAAAAAAAATAAAATATTTACTAAGAGCCTATGCTAGTTTTTCATTAATTAAAAACAAATCAATTGAAAGAAAAAAACTTAGTATATTAAGTACGCAACTTGGGCAATGAAAAAAAGCTTAAAAATGAAATAAAATGTAAGAAAAGAGGGGATCTTTTTATTCATTCTTACCTTATGTTTCTGTTTAAGGTAATGCATTTTTCAGATCTCCAAGGTATAAAAAATACAAGTTGACTAGCAAGTTAAGTTAGTCTAAAAGTTGGGCAAGTAACAAAAAAAGGTATCTACCTGTGAGTTTGCCAAGAATCTTCAATCAGTAAGATTTGCAAAAGCAGATCCAAATAGGGACGGAGTTCATAAGTGTAGGAATATGCAACCTAAAAACAGGTAAGATACAGTGAACAACTTTTTAAAAAGAATAACAAATCAAATTATAGAGACATATAAATGTTTATTTTCTTTTAACCTGCCACAGAAGTTCACTGAGGACAGTAGATGAAAATTGAGGATTCTCCCAGCAGCAAAAACGAAGCAATTTGACGGTTTCCTCTGAGTTACTGCAATCTTCAATGATTTTCTTCACATAACTTGTTCTCACAAATAAAATGTCTGCCACATTCTGCTGAATTGGCATTATAGGTTGTGATAAATTAGGATCACCAAAAGGATTGGGAAGAGGAGGATTACCTACAATACAGATTTGTCATCAATGAAAAACTTACGCTTCTCCACAATAATACATAGCTTCCAACATACAAAACAGCTTATGGATTTTTAATTTTAGAAAAACAGCATAAACCTTCAGAGTCTTGTTTTTCACTTAAACATCTTCAGAATTACTTTTAATCAGGTAATATATATGTCCAGCAGTATTTTAAAACCACTGTAAAGAATGGAGCATTTGACTTACCATTGATTGAAGACTGCATTCTTGATGAGACATTGCAACAGCGGATCAGCTGTGACACTACTGAGTATAATTTGCCTAATTCAGCATACTGATATTTGATTGGAGGACCTGGGCCTTCATCTAAAGACACAAGCATAAAGGTGGCAGGTACACTCAATTTCAGAAGCTGTGTCTTCTCCGCTACACCTACAATGAAGAACAGGGAAGAAAGAATAATTATATGAGAAAAGAACTAAGATGGTATGGGTTTCATAAAAAGTAGTTATGTAAAATATTTCCTATAAATTTTATGATAAGAGATTTATTTAATTAGAACAGAAAATCTACTGAGAATTATTGGATTTAAGAATTAAAATGGTTAAACAGTGACCATGACATTCCTATCACACTCGGCATAAAGAGGATGAACAACTTTTTGTATGACCTGGAGAGTTTGGGGGACTAGGGAAGTTGTTAGGAAGACGGTAAAAACTAGTAAAAACTAATAAAAACAAAACAATAAAATAAAATAATCAATGCTCCTAAAAGTTCCCATGCCAGGCTATCTTCTCAAACTGTATGCCTTCCCATCAAACCACTGTAATAACTTCAAGTTCCAGCTATTTTCATTCAGGTAATTCCAAAATATTTCCAGACAAATATCTTACTGTTTTATTGAACGTCTCTATTTGGGTGTCATATAGGCTTAAACTCCATGCCCAAAATGAACTCGTCATCATGCTTCCCTCTATGTTTCCCCTTACAGTACAAGGCACCACTATCTGCTCCTTTTGTCAAACTGGAATCCTAGGCACAATTCTTAACCTCTTGAAGGCATTCCCTCCTCTCCTGAATATCCAACCACCAAATCCTACCTCAAATAAAAAAGAATGAGGATCTGTCCCCTTGTATCCCCCTCACTGCCAGTCCCCTAGCACAGGCCACAACCATCTCCTACTTACAGATCATTTTAACAATCTCTAGTCTTATTTCCCCTGGAATCCATTACACACTGTTGCCACAGTGATCTTTCTAAAAAGTACATCTATTCAAAACTCTGCAATGGCTCATCAAACCCTAAGGATAAAGTCCAAAATCCCTCACACAAGGCTTATGAGATAGCATGATCAGAGAACACTGCTTACCATTCCTAACATCTCCACCTTACATCAATTTTAGTCGGAGTGAATAACTTTCATGTTCTCCAATGAACCACGCTGAATTTATTACAAGTCTTTGATTCAGTTATTCACTTTGGATGGAAAACTCAACCAACCAATTTTCACATTAACTTCTCCATTATGTCCCGCATATTCACAAAATCTGGTCAGGTACCCCTATGATATACTTTCATGGCACTCTATATTTTACTTATTACAGCCATTAACATACCTTTTGGCAATTACCAATTTATTTGCTTCTATGCCCCATTAGTCAATACTCTTATTTGTAGCCATATTCCAAGAAGTATAATAAATACAGGTCCACAATCTATCTGAAATCCTGAGATTCAAAAAGCTCTTATAAATAAATGCAAAGTATCAAAATGTGTAAGGTGGGAAAAATCTGGCCTGAACTGACAAGAGGCTATTTACAGACTTTACTTATCTCCTCCCAGTGCGAATATTCATGTTTTATTGTAGAAATATTAATGTGCATGATTAAGGTACTGCCTGTCCCCAGCTATAGGCATGTTACACAATGCAGGTTGTATGTACTGCCTTATCTTCCTTAAAAAAATATTTTATTTATTTATTTTTAGAGAGGGGCAGGGAGGGAGAAAGAGAGGGAGAGAAACATCAATGTGTGGTTACCTAGCCTGCAACCTAGGCATGTGCCCTGACTGGGAATCGACCCAGCGACCCTTTGGTTCGCAAGGCTGGCACTGAATCCACTGAGCCACACCAGCCAGGGTTGCCTTACCTTTCTTAAATTCAAACAATTCAGACCCCAAAAACATGCACGGCCTTTGGATTTCATATTAAATTTTACAGACCTGTATTTGTCTTTACCAGGAAAATTTTAATTGAGAGTATATTATGGACCAATGATGTATGCTTTGTGAAAAGGCAAAATCTAAAAAGGGAGTTAAACAAAATAGGATTTTTGTGACTGTTTAAAATTTGATATTTCTAAGTTTGAAATGCAGATTCCATTTATGCTTGTTTATATTCTCTTCTCAACAACAAATAACCAAACATCTCCAGTATGGAAAGATAATAGAAAATATGATAAATCACAAAAACAGAAAGTACAATGTTAAAAGGGCCACAGATCAACTGGTGATTAATTAGTTCACAAACAAAAAACTTAGAATGATAGGGATGTTTGAGTATAAAACATAATTTTGAACATAAGGGCTAAAAAACATTTTTAAAAAAAACTTTGTACTAACACCTGATAATTTTTATAATTTCAACCTTAGGAAACTTACCCCCACCAGCCAATTAACAAACACCAATCAGTATGACAATGGAAGGATTTTTTTTTATGATATTCCTAACTACCCATCTATTTCATTCAACAAACATTACTAAGTGCTACTGTGCAAAGCTCTTATCCTTGCAACCTAGTTGGGAAGCAATGCAAAAAATTGAACATTATCAAAAACAAAGTATAATACAATATAGCATACTTTTTCAAGACAAGTATGGAATCACTGAAAGAAAAAAAAATCAGATGACATTAGAAAGAGCAGGTTACTCAGTGTTGTCATACAGAGGTAATTATATACAAACAAAGTCTTATGTATGACTAAGTCCTTTATCCAAACCTGGCAAAGTACATACAACCTGGAGACCTTTTGAAAATGTGGATTCCTTGTGCTAACTTTGAGAATTTCAATTCAGTTGGTTAGAACGGGGACTAAGAATCAGTATTTTCAAAAAACCAGACGGATCTGGCACCATCACTTTAGGAGATAAAAATATGATTAAAACACAGATTCTGACCTGTGTCTACTCAGTACAGAGATAAGACACATTCCTAACTTTACTACAGAGATAAGACACATGTCTAACTATAAAGTACAAGGTGAAAAGTGCAGTGGAAAAAAAAAGTTTCAGATAAAATGCGTAACAGGTTTTATGGAATACTGTTTCTATTTTAGACGAAATTATATCTTATCACATGACTTAAATGACTTCACGATTTAAAATATCTGAACAGAATTATGAGAACTTAAAATTCTTACCTAAATTGGCATACATTACAAACAGGTTGAAATACTGCTGTAAATGACGCCCATGCTCTGAAACTTCCCTTCTCAAAAGATTTAGTACTGCTCTTAGTAAGTGATCGCTCAGGCTTAAGTTGTCATAAGCCTGTAAAGGATAAAACATTAGTTGTTTTTCAGAAAGGATGCAGGTATGATATAATTCTATTTGCATAAAAAGGGGATATGCACACATATTTGTTGAATATAGGCAGAAGTTTCTGGAAGGACTAATGACAAAAGTGATTAAAAAAGGTTGCTTGTTAGAAAAGGGAATGAAGATCCAAGGTAGGTTTCATAATAGAGCCTTCATACTATTCTAATTTTAAAAAGAGTCTATTAAAAAACTTTAAGAATAATCTATGTAACATGAAATGTATCATTAAGCCATTGCATGTAAATGAATCAACAGAAAATTCTAGTTTTTAAAGAGCCAATAATTACTACTCATTGCTGTGAAGTATTTAATGGAACCCACAGACATCAGACTGCATGGTGTGTGTGTATGTAAACACATTTGTTAGGTAAACATAAGAGAGATGCACAAATATTTGTGACTTCAATTTCCAGGAAACAACTTATTTGTAAACATTCAATCATTAGAGGGAAGAAAAAAAAACACCAAAAACACAAACCCAACTGGGCAATTACCTGACTAGAAGGTCCAGGAGATGCAAAGGGTGAAGGACATGGCCCATCTTGCAAGGAAAAATGTGCAATAAAAACTATAAGTTTTGCAAATGCACCCCTTACTTCTGCACTAGGGCACTCCAAGAGGTATTCAGAGAAGCGATTTGAGACATTAAAAAGGACATTATGAGCAAACCAAAAACGTACATTCTTGCTGTGACGAAGAAGAATACACAATGCATCATACCTAAGATAAAACAAAACAAAAATCCATGAATATCAATTCAGTAACATGTTTCCTATAGTGCAGGGAAGGGTCTCTATGAACCAAATAAAAACGAGTACTAATATTAAAATGACAGGTGAATACTATGACTTGATTTATTCTTAAGAGTGACAAAACAGACAAAATCTTGCATAGGTCTCTAAAACCTATTAGCAAACTCTTCCTAGGTTGAGTGACAAAACAATACCTCCCCTTCCCTTAAACATCCTACCACTGGAAAGTAAGTAAAAATTGTTGCATCAAGGTATTACAGCAAGCATCCTTTATACTCTTCAAAATTAGGAACACAGGAAACTCAATTTTAATTTTTTACCCTTTTAATCTATGGAAGAATTTAATCTAGGGAAGCTAAAAACATAGTACTTCCTGATGAAACAGTTTAAACTTTTAACTATCATCCTGTAATCTTTCATACAGGGGATGTCAAAGATGATACAAAATAGTAGAAGCAGAAGCCTGCTTCTGAATACTAGAAGAATGTTTAAACTAAATAATTATTTTAATATGATTTCTACTATTACTGCTACTAAGAGATTTTTAATTCTGCATTCCAAATCTGACACAAAATTATCATGGCTTGGAGAAAAAAAATAAAGCAGTATTATTAAGAGCCAAGCTAAATGCTAGTATAATAGAAATGAAAAATCCAAAGCAATGTACCAGTCACTGGCAGAGCCACGGACTACTTTCTTGGTGTGAAATCCTGTGGTAAAGAGGAACCTAGCAGCAAGCTGAATACTAATCATAGTGATTTCTTCTGCTTCAGGTAACAGGTGATCTTGCCCTATAAATAAAATGCAGATATAAAAATAAAATAAATTTCTCATGTCCAAACCCCATTTTCAAACATATCTACATTTGCAATATTTAGGAGTCCTAACTTTTTAAAAACCCCTCTTAGGCTACTCATGAAATAATTCTTAACAGTTCTCTAAAGCACATTTCAAACTAATGCTTGAGTCAAAAACAAATTGTTATTATAAACAAAAGCTCCTGTTCTCAAACAGGAAGACAATATATACCACTCAAAGATAATAGTCTTCTGAAGTAAGACTTTAAAACAACCAAACATAAAAAACAAACAAGCTGATGCCTGCTAAGAAATCCTGCAATAAAGTAAGAGCTGTGCTTTATTATTAAAAAGCTAAATTTTTTGATACTTACCTGGAGGAGGATTTAAGTAAACACCATTACATGTAAGCAGTTTTTTCATAAACTGAAAATATTCCAAACTGTACTGCATTCGGTTATGCATGAACTGCACATTCTGTTTCCGTACACTTCTCTCAATGGCTGATGGCATAACAATTTGATGGGGTCTTGTGGTGACAGTAAGCTCTGATATGTATTTTATCAACTCATCGCCTTGGTCTATTGTGTCCAATCGCTCATAAAAAAGTATGTAAGCATTCCACCACCTTTTCTGGCGCCTATATGACATGCGCTTCATCATGTGATCAAACACTTCTCCCATGTACTCTCCACCAAAACACTGGTTTTTCATTTCTTCATCATCATCCATTTTGCACTCTGTTACATCTCCATCATCGAATTTATACCAGCGATTTCTCTCGCCATCTACACCATTCCTTTGAATGATATAAGAATAATAATGTCCTCCACTTGCTTGACCACTGTGTACAAGTACACCAACAAGCCTGTATTTCGTGCTTCCTGCTGTCTCACTTTCAGACTGCTCGTTCTGTTGTATTAACTGACTCTCTGGGTTTACATTATCTCCTTCCAGCTTTGCAACACCTGCCACTGTGTAAGGTTCCATGTCCAGTTCTCGAGGAAATTCAAAATAATCATTGAACTTGATTGCACATTCTCTTTCCCAGTCATAGTCAAATCGTTTTAGTTGAATAGCAAGAACAGGAGGTAATTTTTTAATTAGCAACCGCTTTACAGTATCAACCTAAAATAAACAGAGCAAGTTACTAGATGCTCTCTTATAATCAATCCACTGCAAAAAAAAAACACTTAAATTGTATCATTAAATTCTCTTAAGACCAATCTGAAATTATAAAAGAAATACATAAAGAACACAATCAAGGTAATTCTGTCACAGTTGATATTTTAAAAAATATTAACTGAAACTACTATGAGAATAGCTGATGCCATTTATTATAAATTGTAAAAATTAGTAATATAGATATCACTCATTGCCTGTTTTCTATATAGTCTTTGTTATCTAACCATTATTACTTGCTTTGATACATATTGTTACTCTAATAAAGGTGTAGTTTTCTGTGAGTGAATTGAAGAAATACAGTAATAGCAGCTAATATTGACTGGGGAATTAGGTAAAAGTAATATGCTAGGTGCTGCCCAAGTATTATAGGAACATACTCAATCCTCACATCCTTGCCTGCAGGTACTGTTGAATCTTAAGGGTTAAGTAACTTGCCTCAAGTATCAGAGCTGTGGGTGCCAGGCAGTATGTCTTTACAACTCACCATCTTAACCTCTAGACTTTAGTGGCATGCAAGGTAAAAAAAAACAGGTGAGACTGATGTGGGAGGGTTTGGAAGCCCAAAGAGATACAGATTTACTGTATGTATGCATATATGTATGTAATAACTGTCTCTCCCAAAAAGATGTTATGTGCCCACTGATAAAAACTAACCAGATGAATCTAAAATCTGATCCAAGTGGTTTGAAAACACAAGTGGTAGAAGAAATCTTATGTGGCTAAATGAGGTAATAGTTTTAGCAAACTTTTTGGTCTTGACACCTAACTCTGGACATGAGAAGAAATTACAGGTTATACAACTCTGTAGCTTCAAGGATATCAATAGCAGTTTGGCAAGAGAATGTGATATTAATCTATTATGGCTTCTAAAATGATTCACTCTTATCTTACCTGTTTTCCCTAGCCCTCTGAGGTTACTTTCTCTCAATCTTCTTTCCCTGACAAACCTTTTAAACCATTTAACATCTCAACTACCCCTCTGCTACCATTATAAACAGAGCATGGTAGGTAATAAAAAGGTGAATTTTGAGGACAAACAAAAACAACTTCTTCCAAATCCATTGTATGTAATCATAATTACGATAAACAAAACTTGACAATTCATACCTTTTTATTGCATTTTTCACAATGATATGCATTTGCACCTTCTAATAAATCTCCTTTGACATATTGTTCCAAAGAATCCAGAAGATTTTGGTGATTTCTAATGTCTACATTCAAAGTCGTAAAAGATTCTTCACACTCGTATCTAAAGACATTATTTAAAAAAATTATCAAAAAGGATTTATTCCTTAGTCTTCTAAACATTTAGTTATGGACATTTGCAATAGTCACAATACAACACAAAATCCATAAATCACAGAATGTTACCAATAAATTACAGTTAACATTTATTGGTCAATTATTCTATGCTGAGCACTACATTAGGTTGTTTACACACTATATATACTGGGTTCTGTGTCTTCATGACGAACCTGCTAGAGAAATATCATCGTTACACCAAAGAAATGAGGGAAATAGGATACAGAAATGTTAATTTGATCAAGATTACTAGGTGAAATGGTGTTTTGAAGTTAAGTCTGTCTGGATTCATAGCTTATGCTCTATAGTCTATCATGCTGCTGCCACTCTCATCTGTTTAGAAAGGAATCCATGCCAAAGCATTTATTAATGGGCCGAACTTACAGTCCCTCACATTTAGGGCTTTTCAATTTTGTTAGGGAAAAAGACAGGTACGTAAATAAAAGCATTTATAAGTTACATGAACAGAACACAAAGTAGGTATTAAGCAAATTGCTATTATTACATCAGGGAATAGCCCATAGAAGAGAAAAAAAAAAGTTAGATCTTATGACTCCAGTTAAAAAGTAGGACACTCTAAGTTGGAAAGTCAGCAAAATTTTTCTGTAAAAGGGCAGATAGTAAATATTATAGGCTTTTTTTTGGGGGGGGCTGTGAGGTTTCTGTGGCAATTACTGAACTCTGCTGTTACAGTGAAAGCTGCCAGCCACACAGTAGGTAACTTTAAAAAAACAGATGCAGGACTAGATTTGACCTAGCGTCCACAGTTTGTTAACCCCTGTTCTAAGACAAATAATGCCCTAGAACAGAGTTGGGACTCTTTTTATGTAAACTTCTGGCATGTGACAAGGACAACACTAGTTTAGTTGTGGAGCAGGTATTTGAACTTTAAGGATCTTACTTAAGATCATGCTCTCTGGACAGTTTCACTGAGCTAAAACCCCCCACTAATTTCCAAATAAATTTGAAAATTGTCTAAAACCAAGAAGGACTAACAAGAATAGATGACCAAAGAGGTGGCTATTTCATCAGCAATTAAAAACGACAGTAAAAATGACAATTTTATTGTCCATCTAACATAAAACATCTTTCAAAAGGACCAAAAGATGTCCAGGTTATGTGAACAATTACATACCCTTGATTTGAATGGTTTGACCTAATGGAAGTTTCTCTTTCATGTAAGTATTACTCTCCCCGAATCAGTTCTCTATGTTAAAAAAGGAAGCGCTCCTCACCAACCATATAAATACAACCCATGACTATATATAATACTATTTGGGCTTGTAGAAAATACTATCTTATTGTGATATTTTGGCAAAACCAATCTCAAACCAACATTAATTGATAATATTCAAGAGAAATCCCAAAGCAAAACTTCCATGTAATAAGCATAAACATTATCAGTAACGAATTATTTTCATTAACAGTCCTAATCAAACGATTTCCCTTTTTAGTTAAAAAACAAAACAATTTTTTACTCAACTCTTCCTATGCTCTGTGCGAAAAACATACCTTTAGGATAACAACCATAATCAATGCCATTTTAAAAGCTAATTATTTCATTTGTATAGGAAATAGTGCTTCATGTCTGTCATGTTCTTAAGTTGTATGAAACAGAGATCAGACATAATAAAAGGAATCAAATTATTTGACAACAAACAAAAAACTCCTAAAGTAGTGAGGTATACACAGTATACATTTCATCTAGTATCAGGTATTTCAATCAGTTGCACACTCCACTTTTATACAATTAGTAAAAATTTTATTTTATTTTTTAAGTAAAGAAACAGTAAAACATAAACTTTAAATATGTAATTAGCACTTACCTATGTGGACAGCCTTGACAAATCTTCTGATCAGCAAAGGAACCTCCTAAAACTTTACTTAGCATAGCAGGATGTCCTAAGGCTTTCAAAGCTTCATCTAAACTATCCACCAATGAGTTAAAAAACTCTAAAGCATCATGTTGTTCACGTAGGTTAACAGGCTCACCCCAAAGCCTAAGAAATGAATGGAATAAAATATGTAATATGTGAGACCCCCAGCACAATATATGCAATGTATTTTTTATGGGGGAAAAAAAGCAATACAACCAAAAATGACAGCATATAAACTGAGATTTTTATTCTTCAACTATGTGAGGAAGTAGAAAGAAATAAATGCTCTTTACATATAGAGTGCAGTGGGGATGAGAGGCTCACAGTAAGAGGGGCAGTCCAGTGGAGAATTACCATGAAGCTACTAGTATGGAGAGTACAGGTTACAGATACAGTGCAAAGATTAAATCTATTTACTCTTAAATTGATTTTTCCAAACAAAAAGAGAATGGATTGACTTGTTTTAGAGTTGATCACTGTTGAGTAATCTGAGGACTTCAGTTAGACAAATCAGTCCAGAAAACGAACCATCAATTGTGTGTACCACAAGACAAGAACTGAGACTGCTAAAACAGAGGCACTGCTGGAAACTATCAATGACATCTAATTTTATATTTATAAACTTGTACATATAGACAACATAAGTGAATTTGTTGAAAAGAGATATGTTAAATGTATTTTAAGTAAATACATTTACTTAAATGTATTTACTTAAATGTAAATGAGAAGTGTATTTATAGTAAAGTGTTATGTTTGCAAACTACCATCAACTGGTTTAGAAAAATCCAAACAAAAATTCTTTTTAACACTTTTTCTATATAGCAGATAATCTCATTCCAATTATACTTGATGAGTCAACTATTAATTGCAAAAGGGAGAAGGTATCTTTATAATAAAGAGATCTGTTAAGACAACAAGAGATCAAAGCTATTATCACCAATAATCAGATCAACTGATAAACATGTGCCTCCCAATGCAATGAGAAAAGCATTTAACATCACCTACCTAGTTTTCTTGCCAAAAAAACACACTTAACTTAAATCTAATCATGAGGAAATAATCACAAAAATAAAAAAAGTGAGGGACATTCTGAAAGACAAATGGCCTAGACTCTTCAAAAAATTCAGTGCCACAATCATGACAACTTAGGGTCATTACTTTAAAAATGACTAAAGAGGCTAAAAATTTTTGTGATTCCTGCCCTGGCTGGTGTGGCTCAGTGGACTGAGCACTGGCCTGTGAACTGAAAGATCACTGGTTCGATTTCTAGTCAGGGCCCATGCCCGGGCTGTGGGTGGGGCCCCCAGTTGGGGGAGTGTGAGAGGCAACTGATCAGTATTTCTCTACCTCTCTTATCCTCTCTCTCTCTCAAAAAATAAAATCTTTAAGAAAAAATTTTTCTTTCTTCTTTTTTTTGTGATTCCTTCCAGCATACCAAACTGGGATTGAAAAAGTCATAAAAATATTTTGGGGAAATTGGAATACACACAGATGAATATTAGACATTATTAAATCAATATTAAATTTCAAGGTCGCGATAATTGTATTACATGCAATAGGTAAATGTCCTTATTCTTGGAGGACACATGCTGAAGCATGTAGTAAAGTGTTATGTTTGCAAACTACCATCAATTGGTTTAGAAAAATCCAAACAAAAACCAAAACCCAAGTATACACATAAGCAAATGTGGGAAATGTTAACAAGTGGCCAATCTGGGTAAAGAATATAACACAAAGGTGATTACTATAGCGTTTCTTTACCTTTTCTATTAGTTTGAAATTTTTCAAGTTAAATATTTGAGGAGTGGGGAATGTATAAAAAGTATATTACATGTCTGAAGTGTGGATAATCGACAAGCCTTATGACTGAGACAGGAAGGAAGAGAACTGGAATTGTCCGAGAGGAAGTTAAGGGGTATGCCAGGTGATGGGAATGAAAGAGCAAAAGGAGAGCTGGGAAAAAGAGTGGTGCATGCAAGCCAATAGTAGGGGACCTAGTTAGGAGAATCAGAGGAATTTTATATGGTGAGCCATAGGGAGGTCACTGAACTGTAAAGCAGTAGTTTCAGAAGAAATCTAAGTAGTATCCTTGCAGGGAAAAGGGGTGTTGCTCTGACTGAAGCAGGGAAGGTGGACCAGAATAGCAGCAGCCTGGGAGATACCTTGAAGGGATTCTAAGGAGTTGTATTTAAAAAACCCACTGCTATGAAGAACTATAGCCTTTTTTAATACACAGTGAAGAGTTATGTGGTTGTACTGTGGTATGCACACAGTGCATGACACGTAACAGGCAATGATTAAAAAAAAAACAACAAAATGAAATCAAATTATTACTTGGTAAGGGAAAATTTCCCCTTATAGATCTATACTAGATAATAAATAAAAGAATGACAAAATTAAAAGATTAGCCCTGGCTGGTACAGCTCAGTGGAAGAGCGCCTGCCTGGGTTGTGGGCCAGGTCCCCCGTTGGGGGCCTGAGAGAGGCAACCAGTCAATGCATCTCTCATACATCCATGTTTCTTTCCCTCTTTCTCCCTTTCCCCCCTCTCTAAAAATAAATAAAATCTTAAAAAAACAAAAACCCCTCCTCAATCTGATTAAGTCTCTAGATCTTACAACCTATTTATAGGAAACACAGGGAACTGAGGAAAACAAACTACCACAGGGATCCTATTAAAAAAATCCAGACACTGGGAAAATTTATAGGGCAAAATACTGTATTTTTTCTTCAACAAATAATCGCAAGGGTGAAAAAAAAAATTAGAAGAGATTAAAGTCACAGCAAAACTTTGGTATATGGGCTTAATTTGGATCCTGATTTCAAAAAATATATAGTAAAAACCAGTTATGAGATAACTTGGTAAATTCAAACACTGACAAGGATATTAAAGAATTTTTAAAGGATAGGACAATACTATTATGGCTGTATTTTTAAAAAGACACTTGAGATTTGCTTTAAAACAATCTGGAAAGTAGATGGGAATATAGATTAAACACAATTAGCCATGAGGTGACAACTGTTGAAGGAGGTTAATGAACTCCTAAGGGTTCATACTATTTTCCCTACTTCAATATATATGAAAAGATTCCAAAACAAAAATAAAAAATTATTAACATCCTAATAGACTAAAGAATACTGCCTCTCCTTACTATGAGACTTTCTACCACCTGTTCTGAGGACAAAGTGCAAAAAACAAACAAACAAACAAACAAACAAAAAAACAAACACCACACCTAACTAGGAAATGAAGTCTGAACATTACTATTGCTTAAACACTGAACATAAATGTGCCTTCCAACACAAATTTTAGAAGTTTAATGTAGTGTACTGAGATGTTCACAAAGGTGTAAGCAGTATCCCTATTCCTATCCACCCATAGTTTATTTACCTGAACTGTTTCCAAAATCCTCTGGGCACATAGTACTGAAGTCGAGAAGCAGCTAAGTGACCAAAGATGACCTGAAGGTGCCTTAGAACACCAATATTGTACTCTTTCCTATCTTCTGTTTTACTTAATGCTGGTTTGTCTTCAAATTGTTGAGGATATCCAAATACATCATCTCTGGGATCTACATTGCTCTAGAAACCAAAAATCATAATTAATGCATACTTTATAGTAAAATATTTTGAGACAAACATCAAGTAATTAGTGAACAAATGACCTGTATGTCTAGTTCTTATTTCCAAAGGACTTTTAATTTGTAAATTTTAATTTACAGTAATAGTGTTTATCGCCAACATTTCACTAGTGTTTATTGCCAACATTTCACAAGGGTTGCTCTAAAGGAATAACCTTGACTATGTATCTGAGAGGTAGGTAACAGATAATACAGCAGAGTATAGTGATTAAGTCAGACTGAACTGGATACAAATGCAGGTTCTGCACGTATAAGCTAGTAACTGTACAAGTAAGTTACTTAACCTTCCTAAGTTTCAGTTTCTTCATATGAAAATGGAGACAATACATTCTTCATGTAGCTGTTGCGAGGATTATATGAGATAACTTTTGTGAAAGAAACTGGATCCTTTGTACATGATTGGAGAATGTAAAATGGCGTAGTCATTGTGAAAAAGAATTCCTTAAAAAATTAAAAATAGAATCATCACACGATCCAGCAATTCCACTTCTGGGTACACACCCAAAAGAACTGAAAGAAAGGTCTCAAAGGGATATTTGTATATTCATGTTCACAATAGCCAAAAGGTGAAATAACTCGTGTTCATTGATATAAATAGAATGGGCCCTGGCCAGGGTGGCTCAGTTGGTAGGAGCATCATCCCGTAACCAAAGGGCTGCGGGTTCAATTCCTGGTCAGGGCACATGCTTAGGATGCAGGTTCCATCCTCAGTACGGGTGATGTTTCTCTTCCTTCCTTCCTCTCTCTCCCTAAAAGCAATGGCGGGGTGGAGGAGGAAGAGTCCTCAGGTGAGGATTAAAAAAAAATAATAAAATGGGATATTATTCATACAAATGGGACATCATTCAGCCTTAAAAGGGAAGGAAGTTGACACATGCTATTGATATGGATAAACTGTGAGGACAGTATATTAAGTGAAAGAAGCCTGTCACAAAAAGACAAATATGGTATGATTCCAATTATGTCAGGTAGCTAGAATAGCCAATTTCATAGACAGAAAGAGATTAGTGGTTGCACAATTGTGCCTGAGACCTTTAATATAGAAATAGACAATATCTAGTCCCTGCTCACAAGGAACTTATATTCTAGGGAAGTAAACAAGCACAGAGACAAAAACACAAAGCAAAAACCAAAAAACCCCAGAGTGAGAAGGGGTACCAAAACAACATGAAGCAAAGGGTACACTTTATTTGAAGAGAACAAAGGTGGGGACGCCTTATTTAAAAGTGTACCATATTCTGTCTGCTTCATTTACTTGTTGCCAGTACAATTAGGTATCTCTAATTGTGCTTAACTCAACATCCCAGACATGTGATAGGCTATAGAACTAGAACATGAATTTCAATTTTTACTTAGCACAGTGGTTCTTAACCAGGTATGGATGTAAGCATCATCTATGAAGCTTTCTTAAAAGGTGAAGATGCTCAGACCCCTCACTGGATGATGTGGATCAGTAGGTCTGGGGAAGAGTTGAGGAAAGTGTATGTTTCAGAAACCCTTAAGTGATAAACGACTCGAGAGCAAACAGTTCTGGTGACTAAAGACAGGGAATGAGGAAAGAACCATTCAATGTATTTACTGCAGTTAGAACACACCATGGCTTCTCCAGTTCTCACCAACAGTATGAACAGAAAAAGGTAAAGTAAAAATACAGGGTAGATACAAACACGACCACAACTTAAGTTTTGCCATATTCCCTTTTTAAAGAGCCATGCCATAGTCATGTCAGCTTATCTGCCATTACAACCCAACTTTTCTGCAGCTTTATTGTGCACTGGATACTCAGTAGGCAGCCTAAATTTTGTCACAAGACCATGTAACATTAGAGAGAAGTTTGTTGCCTAAGCAAGAAGAGCTATAATCTGGGAAAAATGTAAAAGTATCCTAAAGTGAGCATGGATAGTAAAACTGGAATAGCATGCAACTTGGCATAAATTAATGCAGATATATATTAAAAATATCAAGTTGAAAAGTGAAAATCTAAACTATTATTAAAAATGAGGATTCTTATCATTATGCAAACTCCAGATTAAACACTTTCCACAAAAAATTTGAGTGCATTAATTGTTGCTTTAAGGACATGTAAAACTACAATAAAAATTAACTGTAGTTTAAAGTCTGATAGATAGTCCATGCCAGGAGATTCTAGCTTTACTATCAAATCTATGTCAGTAAGTCCAATGAAAGTACAACACTCAAAGGAGAACAGTATCTGGTATCAGAAGTTCAAACACAGAAAACAAAAAGGTTAAACAGAATTTACCTCATTGTCCTGCTTCTCGTCCCCAGACATATCATCATCTACATCACTACCTGTGCCTTCAATGGCAAGAATACCGTTCCTGATGGACGGAATCATGTAGAGTTGCTGAATCACAGAATTCATGTAACAAGTAGCACCAGCATTTTTCAGCCCTACAAATCCTTTTGGAGGGCGGGGCCCAACAGGTGGTAGATATTCCCACTCAGTAAGTGCTTCACATGCTGAAAGAAGATAAAAGATTCCCACATTATGAAAACAACCATTTTCTCCACTTTTAGCTCTATTAAGCTAGTAATAAATTAACATTAGCAGCAATCCCACTACTCTTACAGCCACTTGAAGCTGCGCTCCAAGTTTGCATTTCATCCTCAACAAACCTAAAATACACAGCAACATGCTATCACTATACAGATCCTTACCCTGCTATCTGTGAACCCATGTTTTCTCTAACATTATTTCTAATGGCAGTCTCAGTAGTCTGAAGATTACATGATGCCAGTTCCTACATGCTAACTTTACTGTTAGCTTTAGAGTCATTATGAACTTTCTAATTTTGTATGTTTTTAAAAGTACCTTTGAAACTCATTCTGGCATAAAATGTTATATAAACATGTCAACATATTACAGCTTTAATATTAACATCCCTTCGGTTCACATCCTGGTTCTGACGCTTACCAAATCTTTCACCTTCTTCAGACAAGTCTGTTTCCTTCCTAATAAATGTAGCAGTAAGAGTAGACTTGTTTTGCCTACAACCACAGTGTTATTTTGGGGAGCAAATGACAGTGAATTTGAAAGTTCTGTGAGAATCACAAATCAGCATCCATCGTCCCCCCTCCACCTAATACAAACCTGAAAATAACAAATATCATTGTCTACAGGACAGGTAAAACAAATTACAATATACTGAACTGAAAAGTATATAGCCAATAAATGGATACAGGTAAATATGTGTTGATAGGGAATAATCACAGAAATATTAAGAGGGAAAACAAAGTTCTGAAGAACACTGTTGTCTACCATATGCCAATCTGTTGGGGGGAAAAAAAACACTAAACAAAGAAAACTTTGTATGTTGATCTTGCATATACAGAGATGCTGGGAGGGCAGACACAAACTGCCCACAATGGTTACAGCTATAAAAGGAGACTAGGAGGCTGGACTGTGCAGGAAAGATACTTTTTAGTATACACTTTTGTTACTTAAAATTTTTACCATGCAAAGAAACAAGTGACCTTTCTCTTTCTGCCCCTTTAGTGCATGTGAAGGTATGCTGGGAATAGGACTTTAAAAATGGTCAATACGTCTGGAAGGTTGTGGTCCAAAGCTATTTTTTGCTGGCTATTAGTGGAGGGAGCATGTGACTTTTCTTCTTAACACTGAAGGTGTTTATGCCAGACATGAAAAGTGAATTCTATTTGGGCAAGAAATACGCTCATATGTACAAAGCAAAGAACAAGGTTGACTCCTGGAGGCAAACTGAACAAAACCAGAAGAATCTGGGAAAAAGAAACTCATGCTCACGTGGCATAGTTCATGCCAAATTCTGAAGCAACATTCCTGCTAAACTCATTAGACACTGAATCCATTTGATGCTGTATTCCTTGAGGATTTAAACTTAGTAAGAGCTAAATAAATGAAAGCGAGGATGTTTTTAAAAAAACAAACAAAAAACACCTCTTGTAAGTCATAAAAAACCAAAACAACAACAATCGAAAAAACCTCTGCCTCACCATACATAGCTTTGGTAGACTAAAGGTCTAAGCTTTAAAGTAGTCAGTTTCACCAGAATCTCCTAAATGTTATTTAAAATGTCCTTGTATTCTGAAATACAACATATAAAAAATAATTTGACATGTTCTTAAAAAATACTACAATCAATTATATTCTTAAACTCTGTAGATAAACGGGTTTTCACACACACACACACACAAAAAAGAAAAAACAAACAGCTTCTGTTGTGTTTGATTTCTTATTTCTTCTTTTTTGGTCATTTTATATTGCCCTCATCTGCTTTGAGCTTCAGTTCCATATCTATAAGATCTGGAGTCTATAGTCTATTTCACAGGCTTCATGTGAACATTAATTGAGGACATAAAGTGCATGGAAATGTTACCTTCTCACATTCTAATCTTTAAAACTAGCTTTTCTTCAAGCTCATGAAAATAACATTCAAGAGCTTCTAAGAGAGGTCCTGAAAGGTTTGCAATGCATGAAATTTGAGTGTTAAGTTCTAAGTTTGGCCTTATTTTGACTAATTACTCTGGAGTTTGGGTTTTATTCCAGACTTGACTGAGATGGAATTTGTTTTGCTAAATTGTCACACCACTTACAGGAAGGCATTTAACAAACACTTGAAAACTTTTACATTAAGGTGCTTAGCTTTTAATGGTCTTAACTTACACACCCATTTACTAAAAATGTGAAACTAAACTAGTTGAAAAAAAAAGCACGAATTTAAGATGTTTACTAAAAGAAAAATGGGAAAACAGATTTGAGTTATCTGTTAAGACAACATTATATTTTAAAATACTTACTAGTTATTGCTGTGCCAATGTAATACATTTCAGTCAAAGAATCTACTATCTGTTTGAGATTCCTCACACAGCCAACAGCTAATGCTACAAGTAACTCAAAACCAGCATTAATGGTGGCTGGTGAACTACAGACTGGAATAGCTTGTTCAGCTGGCAGTTCTCCATTTCTCATATACTGCAGGTAAACATTGGATGCAGGGAAGATGAAATCATCAATTAATTCCTATGAGAGTTGAGAAAAGAATTATGTATTAGCAATGATATAGTACACATATTACATACTTGTATGTTTATATATTATATATAAATAATAGTTATAAATATATATACAAATATGTAATATAGTTATATGTGTATATATGTTTTTAAGGAAAGAAAGGTCTCTTGTAATCTTGGAAGGAAGTAACATAAAATTACTTGTCAGAACTTAAGATCTCATTACATCTCAGAAAGCTCACTTGAATTTTCTAATAAACACTATGCACTACAATTAACCACCATACCCAAAATCAGGTTTTGTTTTTTTTTAAAGAATCAAGAGTGAGCTGAATCTAGCACTTAACAAAATTTACATTTTAAGTTTATTCCTTTAATCACATGTAAACCAAACTTCATTTTGAATAAAATTAAAATTCACTAAAATGATTCTTTTTTTCCTTGCTATACCAATACTACTGATAGAAGAAACTCATTAAAGAAATGATCAACAGGATGCAGTTTTACAAAACAGAAAAATTAGATAGTGCTTATTTACTTTATAAATTCAAAGCAATACTGAAATTTTAACTTACTTTAATGAGATTAGCACCTCCCTTTTCACAACCAATATGATACTTTTTCTCAGGGGTTTGAAAGGCCAGTAATTCCTTTGTTACCCCAAGGTGGCCCTCCAAAATGGTCTCTTCAACACCTGTTTCACCTGTTCTCTTAACATCATCCTGCCAAAGAAAAAAATATCAAATGCCCAACTTATGAAAGGGAGGTAGCAAGGAAGGGAGGAGCCACACACAAGAGAGAGCTGAACAGACATGAGGAAATTCCCCCAAACCTTTCCATTGTGAGCAATTTATCTTCAGAACTTTCTGGAAGTAGGCTTTATGAACTGGAGGCTAATAGCTACAAATCTCTTCAGAAGTAAATTCCCATATGATTCTAAGTAAATATATCAGGTCTTAAGACCAAGAATTAAATAAGTGCCAGCATATCAGACTCATCAAGAATACATTTTAAAAGATGAAAATTATCAGAAATGCCCCAAATTCTAAAATGAAAGTGGAAAATCAGTATTCCAAGGCTCAAGTAAAACAAAGCATTTTATAGAACTAGTAATGCATTATTTGTGATTCATGAATTACTAATATCTATCAATGCAGAGTATATTCTTTGGTCCTTTTTGTTACTCTTTGGTGTTTTTCATTTAACCAAAATGCTCAAAAATATAAAATATTAATAAACTACACCATTTATCAATATAGTAAACACTGTATTAAATGCAACTTACCCTAATTCTTTTAAGCCAATCAATTTCATTATTGAGAAGAACTTCAGCATTGGGTACATTAATATTACTATTGTAAGCATAATTAAGAAGGTGCCTTAAAAGAGTGAAGTAGTCGCCTGAATGTTTAGCTCTCTCTCTGGCTGTGCTCTGAAACAATAAAGTAGAATAATACGAATTTACACGTCCATGCTCAGAACCCAATTTTAAAAATGCAAAGTTAACTAGAGTAGATGATTAAATTAGTATGGGAAATTACTAATATTTTATATATTAAATACATAGAAACTGCTCTAACTTTAAATACAATCTAAAAGCATGAATTCCTGAATGTCCGCTGTTTAAAGAACGAATCACATTGATAAGCATATTAAAAAATGTCTCACCCCCAAAACGGTAAAGAGCAGAGTAATGAAGAAAAGTAGAGGCCTGTGTCCCATGCAACATCTGGTGCACATTAAAAAGAACTGCTCCTGTGCCACCTGGCGAACAGTTCTGAAATAAAAATGTTTCACATTTAATATCATTTTCATAAAGAAAAAAATATATTACTACCCTGATCTCTCATGTGGGAGGCAGGGGGAGGGGATAAAAAGTAAATTAAAAAGTAAAAGCGCAAGTATACAAGGTAACACCCCTTAAGCCAGCAACATAGATTAATTTAGGCTGTGTGTTAAAAACTACAACCTCAAACTGTCACTGGTGAGATTGAGAGAGACATTGTTAACACCCCCTTCTTGGAAAAGACAAGAAATGCTCCTCTAGATACAAGATACTCCACAGTGAGCCTTCCACAGAATTTTTATTCAGTTGTGCTCTGGAGCAAACCCTGTAGGAATTCTGCTGCAAGTACAATAAGGATATTGCTGTAGATGTCCTTTATATTAGTAGTTCCCAAAGTATGGTCCCCAAATGAGCAGCTTCTGGAACTTGTTAGAAATGCAAATTCTCAGGTCCCTTCCCAGACCTGCTGAATGAGAAATACTGCAGGTGGGGCCCAGCAACCTATGTTTCAACAAAATCTTGCAGGTGATTCTAATGTGTGCTAAATATTGAGAAACACTGTATTGTATTATATTTTCTTTATGCTGACTCACAAGAAAAACTTGTTTCTGGTCTTAATACTGTGAATTTTACCCGATCACTATGGATCTATCTTAAAAAAAAAAATTCTACACAGGTCTCACTAGAATAAATGCTCCAAGAGGGCAGAGATATCATCTATTTAGCCTCCTGTGCCTCCAGAACCTAGAATAATGTCTGGCATATGGCAGGTGCTAAGACCCATTTCCTAAATGTATACAAGGCGGTGCTCTGTCGCCATTAAAAAGTAAGCTCTTTCAGGTCAAGGCCTTGCTTTCTTGATGCCAGTTTCTGGCACCTAGAACAACGTCTGACATAGGAATCTGCTAACTAAGCATTTGTGTACCTTACAGACATTACAAAGTACATTTTGTGGATAACTATCATGTTTCTGTCTTTGTGCTAGCTGGTAGAGAGCTTAGAACCAAATTTATAGTTCATTATGAAGAACTTGGCAGCATACATTCTGTGTACTAACCTGTCTCCTGGATGTTTTTAGGTTTTTGAAACCAACACATGATCCTATAAATCAGTGGTATTTTAGAAACTCTGTGGGTTGAGTTTGGTCAAACCCGTGTTAATTGAAGTCAGGAGCACCAATTTTCTAGGGGGAGGCTCCATAACTTTTATCAGATTTTCAAAAGTATGTCATTCATGTTGTCCTAGTTTGTTTGTTTTTTTAAAGTTAGTTATGCTGTCCAAATAGAATAGGAGAAGGGGTCTATAAAGTTGGTGCCTCTTAGTTCCTGATGAAACGTCCCTCACACTTTCGTAATGCTTCAAAAGAAACCTGTCTATCAACAAACTGTTGTATCTTCACAACATACTCAAAACCTGACCATTTCTTACCATTTCTACTATTGCCATAACTCCAGCTCCTGTCATCTTTTATTTGGATTAATGAAAAAGTCTAACTCTTTTCCTGTTACTCTATGTTCTTTAACATATCTGGCATGTTCTTGCCTCAAGACGTTTACATCTGTTGTTCCTGTGCTTAAAACACACCTCTGCTATTATCCACATCGACCACTACCTTACTGTCTCGGAGCTGATTAATGGTCATCTTTTTATGGAAGCCTTTTTTGACCATCTTATACAGGCATACCTCAAAGGTATTACAGGTTTGGTTCTAGACTATCACAATAAAGCAGGTTATAATGTTTTTGCTGGTGGAGGATCTTGCCTTCCATTTGTAAAAAACAAATCTGTGAAGTGCAATAAAGCAAAGTACAGTAAAATGATGTATGCCTGTATAAAACTGAACTCCACTGACTGTCCCAACTTCTAATCCCCTTCCCTGCCTTATTTCTCTCCATAGCATTTATTACTACCTAATATATTCTATTTTTCCATGTCTCCTCTTCCTATCCCCAATCCTCTTTAGTATGTATACTCCAAGAAGGCATTTTGTCTGTCTTGTTTACTGCTATTCCAGTAGTGAGACTAGTGTGTGGTTCATAAAAGGTACTTGTTGATAAATTATTGACCAAGGAGACTAAATACCGTATCAAAATTTAACAGTACTTAGATCTCAGCATCTAAGGCATTCTGTAAAGTGACTCCTGCTCATCTCTTTTATAGTATATTATCCTATTACTCCTCTTCTGCACATGAAACCAGATGACTCAGCTCTGTCCTGAGAGCACTATGCCAGGAGTGGCAAACTCAGATGCCTCCATGAATTAGAGTGGTAACATTAAGGAGTTAATAAGGCAGGGTATGAGACAACTAGAAAAAACATATCCACCTAAAAGAAATTTTGCAACTACAAGTGATTACAAGAACATATGGTCAGTGTTACGATGTGGAAGCAAACCTCATCTAATGGGAAGAGAGGTCTGGGAAACCTTCTGAGCTCAGGTACAGAGAAAACTTAGAAAATGTGGCACTGAAGTTGAAACTTTGAGTAAGTAGAAAGCAAGGGCCAAATTGTGAAGTGCTTCTAAACCAATTGTAAATGTTTGGACTAAATTAAAAGGCAATGAGAAGACATGGAAAGATTTTTAGCAAGAAAACAATACGATCGTATTTTGTAAAGCTTACTGGTCTACGGTCTGGGCAACAGATTACAGAATAACACCTTTTTGGAGCAGCACTAGGTATGGGAAGATTAAGGGTATTTCAACTATCCAGGCAATGAATGCTGGTGTTAAAAAAGGGTAGAAACAGTATGGAGAGGAAGAAAGTATGTGGAGTCCAAAAACACAGTAAGTAAAAATAACAAAACAGGGAATGATGGTGAAAGAGGCAGAGAGCTCCACCAACGCCCAGCTTCCATTTTTATGCACACAGAAATTCTACCCAAACAGCTCACGTGTTACATTCTGAACAATCTTTACTTTTACTTCTTCCAAGTAAAAGTAACTGATTCCTTTTCACATTCCTCAAGTACTTAGCCTTTTATGACACTATTTTCTGCCTCAAAGTTCCCTAACGTGCAATAACTATTTTATTTAACTTTGGATTCATTGCCAAACACATAGTAGGGACTCACATAATTTGCTGGTGGATTAGAACTGCACAGAGACAAACTATGTAGCAGAAATAAGTTAAAACTCAAGAGAACCTTGCCATTTAATTTCAGTCTTAGTTCCTCCATCAGCAAAGTCTACTCCCAAGTTGTTACAGAATTAAGTGAGAAAATCTATGTGGAAAAAGCTTTGTACATTGCTATACTTGTTAGTACTATGGTTACAGGTAAAGTATAAACTCTACCTAAAGGACAGACTCAGTATGCAGGTCCATAATCCTGTACCTGAAACCCTTGAGGGCAGATACCTTTGGGGATTCAGATAGAAAGGTAATGCCAACAAAGAATGTTCATGTCAAGTTTGCTGTCAAATTCTTACAAACTGAAAATAAAGGATTTTGAACCTGTAATAGGTACTCAGCTACTTATAAAATGACTGAAAAATGCAGGGCAGGGCAACAGTGCTATAGAAAAAAGTTGCTACCTCCAGGTTTGACTTCATGAAAACTTTCCTCCCTCTACCTGGTAAATTATTAAATGGAACTAGGCTTAACCTATTTATCTTTCCTAATATACAGAGTTGTTCAATGATAATTAAAACCTTCCCCAAAAGAGCAAGCTCAACCTATTTGGGGAGGGGGGGTGGAATCCTGTCAAAGGACTTTCTGAATAGGCTGGTCTAGCTGTCTTGAAGGACATTACCAAGGAACTTCTAAGAGTAGACTTTTCCACTTGACCTTCTAAATCACTTTACATACATCATCCTACTCCATTAAATCATGTACACATTAAAAAAAAACACAAAACCCAGCTTTATCACTAGGCTTCATTTCAGCAAACTGCTTATTCTGACTTTACACTAGCTTTTCACCAGTAACTTCTGTCATTGTTGAATGGCATGTGAGAGAATAAACAGAGTAAACATCCCGTGCCTTTTCACAAAATGTAACACAGATTAATTACATATAACAGTCAGGGTCAGATTGAGAGAAGATGATGAAAACCAACATTTTCTACAAATCCAGCTGACTCACACAAAAAGCAGCACAAAACAAAATGTCATTGATTAAACGCAAACAAGGGCTTTATAGTTGGTCTTTATTCTCAGTGTAAAATACAAAACTTCTTACCACAAACCTTGTGAATTTCATACTGAATTAACAACTCCACATGCGCGCGCACGCGCACCTCCCTACCCCCTAACTACGTATGCAAGATAGGAAGCTAATGTACTATTTAATTTACATCTTGTAAACCAGATTTTTTAAATGGGCTAATATATACCTCTTAGGGAAAACTAAATTCTGAAATTAGAGAAAAATTTTACTTTGAGAATGTTGGCATTTTACAAAGACTATAAAACCAAGCAAATCTAGGTCAAAGCAAAACATGGTTAAATAAAATTTTCCTAAATATTAGCATGCTACAGAGACAATACATATTTGATTTCTGGGATAAATTTTACTAGTATAAATTATTTCTGCTTACAAAAGTAAGATAAAGCTCCTTACAGTTAAAAAAGATACTCACTTGCTGTGACAGTGCAATAGTAAGTCAATAATGAATGTTTGCCAAGCCTTTTCTTTACTAAGAGCATCTAAGGCCGTTGGAATCAAGGCGAAACATAATGTCATCACTTCCAATGCTTCACAGCAAACCTGTTCATCTTCCAAGTCCAGCTCATTGCCTGCATTGGACTATAAAAAGATAGGGGCAAATTATCTAGAAATGCATTTAAGAAAAAGTTCATATAACTTCAAGTTAGTGCTTAAGACCTACCTACTCACTTAAAACAATTTGGCCTCTGCAACTCTTAAGGGCCCTTGGAATAGTATGGAAGTGACTATAAGAAACCATTAAGTTTAATTCAAGTATTTTGCTACTTCCCAAGGAGAGCTGAAGGAGCACACTGACCACATCACCACTGGCTTCCTTCTCCTTCAGGCTCCTAAAGACCGTCTGAGTTCTGTATTTCTGCACCAACCATTCCTTTCTGGAGAACCACTCTGGCTCTGCAGTTAGGTATTTCTAACTAGTTCCATCATGTAGCTTACCTACAGTGCCATTTTATTAGAAAGCAACTGTCTAAGACAATTGTTAAGGAAGGTTTTGAAGGTTTTACAACCTAAAATATGCTTAGATAGGTAGTTAATGAATTCTAAACTGACTTTATCAAAAATTAACAATCACAGTACCTGTACAGTACCAATACAGTACAATGTCTGGAAAAGAACAAGCATTCAAATATTATCTAAATATTATCTAGCACTATACCAGATACTACAAGACATCAACACACATCTCTGGCAAATCAGGGTTATGCTGGCCATAAAACGGAAGCTCTAACGAGCCAGAGAACTTCCTGTAACTTAATTTCCCCTGCTACATATGCAGAAGTGGCTATCAGGGACAGGTACATATGACAGAGGGGGGAAAAAAAAAATCAAGAGTCAAACACACCTTCTCTTCTGTAAATAATTTACTTAACCTAATGAAGGGTTGGGGAATGATACCTAATTGGTTGACACTCTTTCTATTTCACTTTAAGAGAATCAAAAATACTTAAATGCGCTAACACAATTGACACCTATCTAAACCCAAATTTACACAGGACAGAAAGCTAATGAAAGAATAGAGAGAATAGAAACAATCAAATCCAGTATAAGGCAATTATATGTAACCCCCGTTAGAAGTAAAAAAAGATAGTTTCGTATTAAAAAATAAAAGTCTTATGGCAGGATTCTAAAGCACTTTATTCCCCCCCCCCCCCTTTAACGCTCACCCTAGGATATGTTTATTGACTTTAGAGAGAGTGGTGTTGGGGGGGAGGGAATGGAAAAGGTAAAGAGGGAGTGAGAGAAACATCAATCAGTTACCTCCTATACATGCTCCAAGGGATCGAACCAGCACCCTAGGTACATGCCCTGACCAGGGATTGAATCTGCAGCCTTTGGTGTACAGGATGACATTTTAGCCAACTGAGCCACCTGGCCAGGAGTGAAGCACTTTATTTTCAAAGTAAAATTATTCTCATCTTAACTATACCTACCAGTTAATTTTTAACCTATCGAGATGCAAATGACTGGCTTTTAAAGATTAGCAGACATAATTTAGCCTCATGCACAATTAAACAACATTTATTTAAAAGAAATATATTTCTGTGATAACTCTTACCTTCTCATAAATTTTAGTGATTTCTTCATTTGGGCTGAATACTAGCTGTAATGCCCCACATCCTGATGCCCAGATAATTTTTTGTATAGCTCTAATTACACAAATATCAGGCATATATCTTGAAGCCTGCAAGATAACGAGTAATTACAACTGTTGAAAGAGTATTTAGAGTGTCCTATCACTAAAAAACCAAAAATGTTTCTCCTTGTAAGGGAGTAGAAATGGCCATGAAGTAGTAACATTGTCTTTTATTTTTTTTTTTAGCAGCACTGTCTTTAGGTTTCCAAGTTGCCTTAGTCCCATTTTTTTGTTTACAGCAATGCCATAAAGTACACACTCCAAGTTATTATCTGGCTGTATACTACGAAGGTGATCTAACCATTCCGCTCCCAGTTTTTTTTTTTAACCCAAGATAAAAACCTGTGTCCACATGAACAGTGGCACAAAATGTTCACAGTAGCTTTATTCACATCCAAAAAAAGGGAAACAATCCTAATGTTCTTCGCCAAGTATATGGATAAACACAACGTGAAATATTCACCATGGGATACTACTTAACAATAAAAAGGAATAAACTAATGGTTCACACAGCACATACAATTTTCAGTCATTACTCTGAGTGAAAGCCAGACATACAAAAGAACACACAGTTCAATTCCACCTGAAATGTGAACACTAGTATATAGTGACAAAAGATCGGTGGTCACCTGTGGTTAGGGGTAGAGAAGAAGAATAAACTCCTAAGGGCACACAGAGTGATGGAAATGTTCTGTGACTTGATTGCAGGGGCGGTTTCACAAATATATGCATTTGTCAAAAGTCATTTAATTATATACTTTAAAAGCATGCTGTTTACTGTACATAGAGATGATTAAAACCAGAAAGTACTAACATTAATATTAGATAAAATTCATGTTAAGGGAACTTTATCTACACTGAGACAGCGATCAGAGTGAGTGGCTAGGAAAATTAGGCCCTAAATTGTGAAAAGGATTATTTCTAAGTTAACAGAGAATTGAAAGTATTAAAAAAAAAAAAAAAAACCTTCCAGGATTTCAGAGCTTTAAAACTTTAATACTAACCTCATCAGATATTTGCTGAGCAAGACGAATCGACACATTTCTAAGCATGCATTCAGATGATGGATTAGGAATGCTCTGAAGGGCACTTTGTAGCACCACGGCTTGATCATGAGTAACTTGGTTAACCTGAAAAAAAGATAACTATTTTACTTGGAGAATGTAATTTATACATAACCAGACCCAGCCATTTGCTCTTCATCCATCACCACTCCCTCAGTATTACCTCCCTTCCACACACACACACACACACACACACACTCTCACTCTCTCTCTCTCTCTGCAGAAGCTGTGGTGACTTACACAAAAAGCATCTCACATTGCCAATAGTGGGGGCTCCTCTTTTACTTGTGCATCAGAGTGCCACGTATCCCTCTGTAAATCCCCATTCTACATCAATCCAATTCATTGTTTCTACTCTGGGCTCAACGTAACTAGTAAGGGTAAGCAATAAACTGAACCAACAGGTTCCAACCCCATCTAGAGACTCAGTAAATTACGCCACATCTTTTATATGCATGTTCCTGGGCAGATCCAGCTCCCATTCACCCTAGTAATCAAATTCTTCTTTGAAAATGAAGAAATATCAGTAACAGAACAGAATCACAAATGTACAAAAAAGCTACCAGTATTTACTTTATAATCAAGTTAAGAAAAAAAGTTTTAATTTTCAGAGAGAGGAGAAGGAAGGGAGAGAGAGGGGGAGAAAAAGATTGATGTGAGTTTCTCACACACAACCAACTGGGGACCTGGCCTGCAACCCAGGTATGTGCCCTGACTGGGAATGGAACCGGCAACCTTTCAGTTTGCAGGCCTGCGCTCAATCCACTGAGCCACACCAGTCAGGGCATATAATCAAGTTTTTAAATCCATACAATGGTGACTGCTTTGGGGGGCGGGCGGGGGGAGAGTATAAGGGGACTAAAAGGCAATGTAAAAAGAATATTAAAAAAAGGAAAAAAAAATGAATAAATATGGAGAAAAGTGAAAGAAAGCATTCAATTGTTTCTTGTGTACTTCATTAAGCACAGGGATCACAATAAAAATGTGTTTTATCTTAACAATAACCACTAATTAAGAAACAATGTAAGACTTAGGCTATGTAAGACTAATGTTAAATTTCTAAAATATACAACTGTTTTATCTAACCCCCCCCCACTTTCTATCCCCTCCTCACCCCAGTATTATTTTGAAACAAATCCTTGATATATAAAGCAACCACTTTTTAAAAAGGGGGTGGGGTGAAGAATATGCCTTTTAAATATAAGCACAGTATCATTATCATACCTAATGTTATAAATAGGTATGTTTATACCTATTTATTGAGACACATTATCTCAATTATATGTGACATTATAATATCACATATCTAATCAACCTGCCAACCTCCCTGACTAAAAACCTCAGCCATTTCTAAAAGAGAATATCTATATTCCTGAAGCTTTTATCCTTCATCAATAACTTAGCAAAGCATCACTTATGATTTCTATAACTCAAAATTTTAGCCAGAATTTAATGCATAGTTAGACTGGTAATAAATAGGCATTAAATTCTAGCATGTCTTGAGAACTTTTGGTGGATCAAGAATGCCACTGAAGCCAAGAGAGACTCAGAGTAAGCTCAGAACTGAACGTTAAGACTGTTAAGATGGCAACAGGTTAAATTGATGGGTTTTTTTATTACCACCTGTGTCTTTAATATATGCCAAATACAAATCGGCAAGAGATTTATAAGGAGACTTTATTAGTCTCCTCAAACATGATTTAAGGGGGCACAAAGAACTATCTTCTCAAATAAGAGTATAGCCAGTAAAAAACATTTTCACTTTTAATATGAATACAATTTAATAGAAGAAAACTCCTAAAGTAAATCATCACTGGAAAGGAACCTGAAACAGTTTGATTTAACTTTGAACTTTATACTTAAGAGTTGCTGAGAAGTTGAACTTTAAAAATTACAATCTATTATCAGTATTAAAATATTTTTTAAAAGACTGTATTACCGATGTCATGGGACTGACGCCTTCTACACCTGGCTGAAAAGCTTCTGCCACAGCTCGAACGTGGCCATAGCCAATGGCAGTTAGCAACAGTTTGGCTATTTTAAGAGCATTGAGGTAGGCACCCCTTCGAGTTTCCATATCTGCATTTGGTAGGAAGTTATTTCTAGTTAGCATACTCAGGACAAGGGGCAGACCGCCACTTTTCAAGAAGTGAAATTGAAAATCAGAGGAATCATCAGCCAGAGGTGCACCAGCAGGCATTAACAAGGCATAGACTACCTGGAAAAAAGGGAGAAGGACTGTATTAAAAGGTTTTTAAAAATGTAACTATTTTCCCTATTACCACTGCTAAGAAATTATTTTAACCATTTCAAAGATATTTCAATACAATGTTATGTTCTCCACATTACCATAAAATGGGTAAGAGCATGGAGTAAATTCAAAAGGAAAAAACAAACCTCTGTTAGGTATAGCACTTGTGAAGCTGAAGGACCAAAGAAAAGCGAGTCAAGAGATGGGCTAAGGCTGCTTTCTCCAAGTTTGGCATGGTCTAAACAAATAGCTCTCAATTTTTCTATTGTTGTACTATCTGTGAGGAGAAAAAAAGAGGCAGTCTAAGATAAAACATTATTCATGCATTTGTAATATTTCACTTTTCATATTTTAAAGTCCACTTTAGTATGAAATAACAATTCAATTGAGTTATAAGTTCAAACTTCACAAGACATAACCAGATCTGGATTGACTAAAATATAAAACCAACCAACCAACCAGCGCTCTTTAATCAGCCAACCCAAACATGAAAGCAGCAGTCTCCTATTTAACTCAGAGACTTCAAGTCAACATGAACATGCCCTCCTTACTCTCCAGCCACTGGAGACTGAAAATGTGCAATGTACTTCAAAAGGAAGTGGTTCTTACTGAAAATAATAAACAGGAAAAAATGACAAGCTCTTCCCTTCAATTTCTCTATTGTTAGCCTACATGACACTATGCATTAACTGGTTTGTTTTACCGAAAGAGGTTTAGTAGTACCCTAGAAACTGAACCTTAAAAAGCAAACATTAAAAGGGGTGCTGGGGCAGGGATCATGCCTAATGCTTACCTCAAAGTAGGCAGAGCTTTTTTTTGATCATATTAAATGATGAGTTTATCTAAATCACAGTGAAAAAATACCAAAAAGGGCAGGGGGGCAATATCCCAGAATACAATTAAGCATTAGCTACCACTCAAATTTAAGAAGTGGACGAACTTTTAGAAAGCACTTTGATAATACAATTATTTCCAACATAAAAGCCCCATGATTAAAACTTCACTTGATAAATACGATTTTTTTAAAAAGTAAAGCTCTTTACAAAGAATAAAGGTAACTGAAAATTACTGTAACTTCCTTAGAGTAGGCTAATTTTCGCAGGCATAGAATCAGTCTGGAAATGTTTTCAAATAAATCTTCAATTTGTGTTAAATTGTTAGTTCTTCCTACTCTGGAGAGACACACATAATGTAACTAATGAAATGTTATTCCCTGTATCAATTTTGATCGATGATTAAAAATGACATTGTTATTTTACCAATATAATCTCCATTACTGAGCATTTAGTTTTTTTTCCAAAAAAAATTTTACAGTGAAGATCCCAACAGTCAAATCTTTGCGATTATTTCATTAAAAAAAAAAATCCTACATGAAGAACAGCAAGGTCCAAGACTTCTCATATATATCACCAAATTACTCTCTAAAAACAAACCATTTCATATGATATCTGAGAATGTCATGCTTGGTTTAAAAATATACTGAGCTAAGGATGAAGCAAAAGGGAACAGGAGAAAAAAGGAACAAGAGCTGTAAGAAAAGGTAGCAGTGAATTCTAAGCAAATCACCCATAACCTTGTCACCCAGATGCAGTTAGGATTTTAGTTTATCCCTTTCCAGGTTTTTATTAAAGATATCTTAAGCCTAATCAACTATATGATCATAGCAACATATTATTAAAAAGTATAGAAAACAGCCCTGGCTGGTGGGCTGAGTGGATTAAGCACTGGTCTGTGAACCGAGAGGTTGCCAGTTTGATTCCTGGTCAGGGCACATGCCTGGGTTGTGGGCCAGGTCACTGGTTGGGGGTGTGCGAGAGGTAACCGATCGACGCCTCTTGCATATCTATGTTTCTCTCCCTCTTTCTCCCTCCCTTCCCCTCTCTCAAAATAAAGAAATAAATAAAATCTTTTTTAAAAAAAGTATAGAAAACAAACTTTGGAGCCCAAACACATACATTTGAATCCTAGAACTGCTGTTTAAGCTATGTGTCCCTGGTCAAGTAACTAAATCTCTCTGTAGCCTAGTTTCTCCACCTTTAAAATACAGATGAAAATAGTAATTCCCTCACAGGGATGCTGTGAAGTTTAAATGAGTTAACAAGTGGAAAGTACTTATAACAGACTTTGGAAAATTTTAAGATACTAGTTAGTAAAAACTCCTGGTTAGAAGCTGTCTGAAGAGGTAAAGCAGCATACTTTTTAACTACTCAGCATCAAGCAAGAGTCTGTTTTCCTGATGCACGTAAGGAAAGGTCATAGAAACTCTTAAGTACAGTCTAGATTACCAGAGATTAAATTACGTACAGAGAAGACTGTAGAAATTCTAAGTTTAGCAGCAAATCATAATGACTTCAGCTAAAGACTCAGAATGAACAGAGGTAAAGGCAATGACTAGAAAAAAAGCCACTCATTCATTCCATCTTGGTTCTCCTCCCTTTAAAATACATTCACATGTGCACAAATACTAAATGATTATGCAATGTTACACAGCTAGAAAGAAATTATTAACTTCCTTTTCTTAGAGCCCCTGCTTCCTTTGTTAAAGTCTGAGTGTGTATGTGTGTAGCAACCACAGTGACAGAGAATAAGTTAAATTTATTAAATACTGATTAAATACCAGTCACTAGACTAGGAATTTTCCATATATCAAAGAGTTATTATTAGCCCAGTTTTACAGATCAGGATGTGAACTCAGGTTCATTTCATTACTGGCCTTTTCAAAGTTGGCTAGTTCAAATCTAGGTAATAGACTTTGATAATATAAAAACGAAACAAAAAGCACCCTCAAATTTTCCACTTGGAGCTGCCTGGCAAGAACTCACTCTCGCCATCTGGTGGCATTATGCTCAAATCACAAGATCAGGGATTCTGGAGTCTTGGGTCAAAGTGGCAAACAGACCTACTGCTGCAGCATCAAGCTGGTGGCTAGAGGGTATTCAAAATTTGTATGACAATGCAACAGGATTCTACAAACTGAGGTTAATGTGAGACCATATAATACATGTGGATGACGATGTAAAAGAAGCCGTGAGAAGGCTTCCTGAGAACCTGAATAACAACGGGGTGTTTCACATTAAGAGAGCATCAGACCTGCCCATGAGGCAGCAGATCTTACCTAGTACAAAAATAAGAGGATAAATTCTAACTTGAACCATATCTGAAAGAGGTTATTTTTGAGGGGGGGGGTAAAGAAAGAGAAGACTGGGCAAAGAAATAATCATGTAATCAAAATCTGTGGATGCATTTGTCTTTAGTATTTTAATGATGGTTAAAACGGAAATGTACAATGTAGAACCATCTGGGTTGCAAATATATTACTTTAAATAAGTATCTATTATAACTAAAAAAAAATTAGGGACTCTGAGGAGTTTATTTTAAAGTATGTTGTGAAGGTTGAATCTGCACACATAAAGCAACAGCTGTTATTTAGCTACTAGTAAATAAAACAATACAAATTCTAAACAATACAACAGGATAAGGGTCAAGGAAGGATCAAATCACAGAGAGAAGGCTATTAAGAATCTAATATTTGAACTGATTATGATCCTATCGGAATCAGAAAACAAAATGAGAAAAGTCATCTTTAAAAAAAAGGAGATAGTGTAAGCACAAGACAGTTTTAAAAATTATCTGGGCCAATTCTTGAACTCTGTATCAGCAATGCATCCACAAGCTCACTAAAAAATGAATAAATTTTAAAAAATATATATATATATATATATATATATATATATATATATATATATTCAACAGGACATACAAATAGGAGATGAAGAAGGAACACTAGAGAGATGTCAGTGAATTATTGAAGGTACAGAGGGGATGGAAGGTAGCTGTCCTAGCTGAACCAAAAAGCACCTGTGGAGTAAAAGGGAGGGGAAGGAGTGCCTACGAAGTTAGCACCCCAAAGATTCCTGAAAGAACTAAAACAATTGGCAAAAAAGGTGTCAAAGTGATGAAAGTCAAAGACAGAATGAGGAACTATTCCAGAAGAAAACTGAAAGAGATAATGTCAACTACCATATTTTGCTGTGTGTAATGCACTCCTGTGTATAATGTGCACCCATGGTTTAGGACTAATTCCCATGTACAATTCACACTATACATGGGAATTAGCACTACCCATGTGCATCCTTATTTTTCCCTCAAAAATGTGGGTAAAAAACTGCATTTTATACATGGCAAAATACAGTGAACGCGATGTAAGATTTTGAATTGGATTTTTTTGCTTTAAAACAGATTATTACAGAACTTTGGGGATTGCTGATTAGATAATAAGTAATGAATTAATGTTAATGTTCTGGTTTGGATGGTTATATTTTAAGTTATATAAATATCTTTGTTCGTTGGGAATATACAATAAAGTATTTAAGGGTAATAGCACATTAGATCAGCAAATTTCTCTTAAATGGTTCCCAAAAAAGTTCTTGAATTATACTTCTAACTTTTCTGTAAGGTTGTAAATGTTTTATTTTTTTTTTTAATTTTCAAGTTGTATAGGATCAAATGATCTACCAACTCCCTTTTGTCCCACAAGACCTGTTAATTTTGCAAAGCATTAAGTTTTAGAGGAAAATAGATATTAGAGTGGAAACACTGAAATATGTTAATGAAAAATAAAATCCTGTGGACAAAGATCACTAAGCTGGAAAAAGTTAAGAAAATGGTCCCAAAGCTAGAATTAAATTAATGAAAGTAGAAAGAAAAAGAAAATCAGATTTACTATATTCAACACCACAAACATAGAAATTTCATAGACATACAAAAAGCAAGAAAGAAAGTAACTCTCTTTACAAATTAGGAATCTCCAAGTCTATTGAGTGCCCACCACAAAACAGACCAAGGCACCTCATCACAAAATTTCCAAACTCAATGATAAAACCAAAAGATCACATGCAAAGGAACAGAACTGAGAACTTTTTCAGACCAGCAACATTACCAGTTACACAGTACATTTTCAACCTAGAATTCTATACCCAAACTACTAATCAAATGTGAGGGTTTAGCTGCATTCAGATAAATCATGTCTCAAAAACAAAAAACAAAACCACCTCCCACGTACACTTGCCAAGACACATGAAGGAGGGTATGCTTCAGCAGAATAAAAGAGCACCTCAAGAAAGCTTAAGACACAGAAGTCAGTGAATAGGAATGCTGAAGAAAGTAGTCCCAAAAAGGGTAGAAAACAACCAGATGACAGGTTCAAGAAAAGTTCTAGGACAACAGTGTAGCCAACAGAGTCTATAATGCATATAATAATGGAAAATTATTTTGAGGCTATTAGACAGTATGTGGGAAAAGTAGCAACAGATATATAGAAAAATCGAGAAAATTAAAAAGAAAAGTATTAAATGCAGGGAAAAAGGCCAGAAATCCAACAAACTAATTTTTACTCTAGAAAACATAAATGCTGACCATGAACTTAAGCAAAAACTGGGAGAATGGGGAAAGGTTTTCAGCTACACACTCACACAAAATCAGTGGGTATCTGAAATCGACAAAGTTGTACAAAAAAATTACTATTTACAGACACATGTACAGAAATAAAAGCTACCAATATAAAGTGGTTGTTTTTAAGGAATAAAAAAAGGAACAATGCTACAGATAACACATGACCCAAAATACAGTCCGGGGGTCTGCAATTTTTCCTGTGAAGTGCCAGACAGTAAATATTTAAGGCATTATAGGCCATATGGTTTCTGTCACAATCACTGAGCACTGTGTTAAGACAAAAGCAGCCACAGACAGTATGGAAATGAATGAGCATGTTTGTACACCAATAAAAACTTTTGTTTATGGACACTGAAATTTAAATTTCATGTAACCTACATAAGTCACAAAATATTATCCTTTGATTATTTCTTTAGCTATTTAAAAATGTAAAAACCACCCATGGCTCTTATAGTCTTTGTAAAATCAGGCAGTGGGTTGTGGATTTGTCAGCTCCTGTTCTGGCCTATACCATAAGGCATGTTCCATGTAGGAACAGCATTTGCTAATATATCCTGTTATCGTTCAGCATGTACTTCATCAACATTGTTAGTAGTTGTTGTTTTTTAAATTCTTACCTGGTGGCATAAGTTTCATAAGTACCCTTGCTCCATCTCTAAGAGGTGGCATATTTAGGTTGCTACCTAAGTCTGCAATTTGCCAAAGGAAAGAGATGTATCTGGGATGCAGTGACATTATCTAGAACACAAAATACACAAAATTATTTACCTGTAAATTACACCTCCCCCAGATATCTCCAAATAAATTTTTTGTCAATAACCACACTTTTGCTTATGGAATTCTTTAAAATAGTCTGCTTTCCCCATCATCCCACCTTTACAAATCCCTTCATGATGCAGGCTGAATACACTATCCAAGCCACATCCAGTAATTTCTGTGTGATAGCTCTTTTATTTATTATTTTGTTAAACTATTTCTCTCATACATGCAAGTTAGACTCTGTACAAATAAAAGGTTGCCATGTCCACTCATAGTTAAATTCCTAAACCGAATGCTGTAGGGAGGCAATTCTTATACTGGAGTGGTTGGTATTGCAGCCATTAAAATTGTTGTGGGGAGTGGCAGAAGGAGAGACTAAGGGAGGAAGGAGTCACTGTTTCTTCAGATAAAAGTACCATTACTGACAATCTGAGAAAGAGTGCAGATAATTTTTCTACAGAAACAGTTCTGAAGGAAGGGCTCACTATTACAGCACAAATACATAATACGGTAGTAATTAATAGTTATAATTAAGCTGCATAATGGAATAACTTTATAAAAACATAACAACACTATATCTATAGGGAAATGTTTTAAATTTCACCTTTACAATCACCTTTCAGAGGGATCCATTCTTAAGTTAATGGTTAACTATATAGTTGATATTTTGCCACATTAAATTATAAGCTTCTAAAGGGGAAAAAAAACCCTATTCAATATGCTTTCTTATTCTCAAAGAACCTAGCACAATGCCTTGCATACAGTAACTCAAAACTATTTACTCACCACCCCAGGCAAACAGCTTTCCACTTCTGGATTGGGACCATCACTGTAATGATTTCCATGGTTTCCAGGAGATCCAGTTGAGGAATCAGAAGAGCTATCAGGGCTTGAAGGCATATTGGAACTTATTTGTGTAAGTTTGGCTGTAATTAGCTGAAAACGATATACTGTGTTAGTATCAAAGACAAAGAAAAATACACAAAATAGAAGTTAGTGACACACCAACAAAAACAAAAACCGACATGCTATACTTTTAGGAATACAATTTATAAGTATTATGTAAAATAACCACTTAGGGGAGGGTCAGAAAAAATATAAATAAAAAACCCCCACTTAATTCGTTTTGCTTTTAGAAACCCTTTCCGCTACTATATTGTAGGTAATACCGATGCCTATCTTATTTAGTGTTACCATCTTAACACCTAATACAGAGCCTCACATATAATGGATGCTCAATTAACATTTATGGAATGAAATGTTGACTATTGAAATGAAAAAGAGCCTCAGGCTTGATTTTCTTGAAAGGATACTTACCGATTTATCTTTTAAGTTTAATTGTCCAATCAGCTTTCTATCATCTGCAGGATCTATCAGTTCACCGCCCACAAAGAGCTCAATTTTTGTATGGGCTACATTGGCTTTAATCCGATTGAGAATGCAACGTCGTACTGAACCAATTGTATCATTTGTATGAGACCATACATCCAAGTCATCAACCTGTCTGCCCTGGTTTGGAAATCGAACTATAAAAGAGAGGTGTTTACCACGGAAAGCTCTGGGGGGAAAAAACAAACAAACAAACAAACAAAAAAAACCCATCACATCACATTGAGTGGACTTTCAAATCATCTTGCAAAGAAAATAAAGCTAAAAATCTAATATTGAGTATTTTCTTATTAAGTAAGAGAAAGTGAGTTAAGGATACTTATTTTTAGGGTCTTAAAAATAAAAATATATTGCTCTTTTTAACTATAAATATTATAAATAATCTTCAAAACATATTACATTGCTGTTACACTTGTGACAGAAAGTAAGGTGTCCAGTCTATAAGAAATTAACATAAAGACATGAGTAACACTTCACTTATTTTTATGCTATAAAGCCCACCTCGCTAAGCCTTTAAAACTTTTTATTTATTTATTTACTTTTAGAGAAGGGAAGAGAGGGAGGTGTATTTCATGCACCCCTTGCTGGGGACCTGGCCTGCAACCTAGGCATATGCCCTACACTGGGAACCTAACTGGCAACCCTTCGGTTCGCAGGCCAGCGCTCAATCCACTGAGCCGAAACAGCTAGGGCTCACTAAGCCTTTTTAAATGTGGAGGATAACTTTATCTTGAGAGTATCAACAAAAATCTTAAAATGTACATTTTTTTCTGAAAAATTCTTAATATCAAAATTCACTCTTGAAAATAATCTTTATGTTGGTTTAAGTATTATTTCAGGTAAGATACAAAATAAAAATCACATTTAAGGAGCAATTTTAAATAACTTAATGGTAAACAAAGAACTGTTTTACAAAGAGAAATCTTTTTAATTAAATATTCATGACACTCATTCTACAAACACCTCTAAATTATAAATAACTATTTGAATTACTAAATGGTGAGACCTCACAAGAACCGTCAGCAATTTGAAAATATTTCTTGCTATTCTGGCTATTTATCAAAGGAGTTTTTAAAAGTTATTTCCAATCACTCTCCAATTCTACTACATTATTATTTTTAACAGTGTAAATGAATGACATCAAAACACTTTAACCTCACAATATCCCTGCAATACTTACCAGGCAATAAATCAACAGCAAGACTAATTGACTGATTAAAAGAGGAAGTGACGTAATAAGAATGCTCTACCAAAAAAACTAAAACAATTTACTCACTTTTTTACTGTACATTATTTTAAAAAAATTAAATGGCTAGGAAAATATCAAGTAATTAAGAAATAGCACTAATAGATCAGTTATTCACAAACCTTGACATAGGCAGAATTGTTCTTTCCTCATGATAATCGCTGTCACATTCATTTATATATTCCCTTAACACAGTTAATACTCGAACCATTCGAACAGCTTCCTGTCTTGCACAATTAATACTGTCTTTGTCACCATCCAAAACACACAATGTGTCATAGGAGGCTTTCAAACGATCAAAGCAAGACTGAATGAAGTCTTCATGGATTACCACCTACAAATAATGGGCCAAATATAATAGTACATGTTGCTTTGAAATGGAAAAATTAAATGTATATACAAAACATTACTCCCATTAAAGATTGCAACAATTAATTTAAAGGTATCTCTCAATTAACCATGATCATATTTAACCAGAGTCTATATTGATAATAAAATATACTATGTTTTGTCAAAGAAAGCCAGAGTTCCCCAAGCATAAACTAGATACTCGAAATTCAGTCAAAATCTCTTGCCTTAATTATACTCAAAATAATCATTTCAAGGTTATTATGACAAGATTCATTTAGAAAGCATTTTGTACAAGAGAAAGAATTAAACATTTTAGGTTTATTTTTAATGAGTTGAAACAAAGGTATTCCTAATTAATTCTGAATTAAAAGAAATATTCTTTAAAACAAGGGAGTTCTTCAAGCAGAATTCTAATTTATGTAAGTTTTAATGCATATCAGTCCTTACCTGATTGACCTGTAGCCTGGGACCAAGGTTTGTGTATATCTCCTTGAGGAGATCTATAGCTCTGCTGGCAATGTCATCGTTACTCTGAATCACGACCTAGATTCAAAAAGATTCAAGCATAAATACCTTTCAAGAAATATCTTATTTGGCCATTTCAATTCAAACCATACCTACCCTGTTATTTTTAACATAGTGTTCAATAATTTCAAGATATATCAACATTGATAATGAAGAAAACCAAGTAAATTAAGTGAGAAAACAGACAAAATAAAGAACAATAAAGGCAAAACTCAAGTCTTTGAATAAAGAAATTTGTTTAGGCAAGGAAGACACATTTTATTAAGGATGCAATATGCTTTAGTCAGTATTATCATTACTTTTAACTGACAAACAGTATCTTTTTAGTTTCAGGTGTACAGTACAGTGATTCGATATTTATATACATGACGAAATGACCCCCACGATAAGTCTAGATACCATCTGCCACCAAAGTTGTTACAATACTGACAATATTCCCTATGCTGTACATTAAATCCCTACGACTTCTTTGTAACTGGAAGTTTGTACCTCTTAATCCTCCTTACCTATTTCACTTCCCCCAACCCCCCCCACTCTGATAACCAACAGTTCATTTCCTGTATCTATGAGTCTGCTTCAAATATTATTTTAACACTGCAATATTAACACCTTGCTAATCAACTTGTGAGACATTAAAGAATTCAAATTAGTTAAAAGGACATAAAAGATTACATGAAATAATTTAACATAAAGGGCTACCTAATTTACACAGATCTTTATCACTCATCTAATCATATCAATGGTATTCAAACTACATGCAGAACTCTAGGGCTTTAAGGGAGTGTTTAGGGCTGACCCCTATTAACAGGCTTGGGGAGGCAGAAACGGGAGAAGCACAAGGAGATTCTGTAGAAAAAGTAAATAGGTTTTCCCAACCAGAATTAGTTTTATATTTTGAAGTATTGTGTAAATTTTGATTTTTAAAAAGGGTTTCTGCTGTTTAAAAATGTTGAAAACTTATGTCAACTATAATTGGAAATTTGAAAGAAAATTATTTAAAAATGTTGAAAATCCCTTACTTAATAAAAAAAGTCTGAACAATCAAAAACCACAGTAAAGATTTTAGGCTATCTACAGTTAGCAGAAAAGTATTTCATATCCAAAAATATAGATGTAAACTGCTGTAAACAGGTGAGATTTTTAAAGACAAGAATAGTAAGTTAACGTGACATTGTGACAACATGGATAAACTTTGAGGGTATTATACTAAGTGAAGTAAGTCAGTTGGAGAAAGACAAATACCATGTGATCTCACTTGTATTTAGAATCTAAAGTAAATAAACCAAAACAAAAACAAAAATAAAAATAAAAGCCGAACTCATAGACACCAAGAATTGATAGGTGGCTGCCAGAGGTGAGGGGTGGGCAAAATGGGTGAAGGTGGTCAAAAAGTAAATTTCCAGTTATAAAATAAATAAATCCTGGAGATATAATGTACAGCATGGTGACAATAGTTACTAATAGTGTATTGCATATTTGAAAGTTGCTAAGAGTAAATCTTAAAGAGTTCTCATCACAAGAAAAAATATGTAACTATGTATGGTGATGATTGTTAAACTTATTGTGGTGATCGTTTTACAATAGATACCTATAGAATCATTATGTTGTAAACCCAAAATGTTTTCAATTACATCGATGAAAAATACCTATACAAGGTCTGTCCAGAAAAAGCCCAGGTATTGTTAATATAATGAGATCGGTTTGCACAACACTGATGTAAGCTGACAGCCAAAGAGAATGGACTGGAATGCA
This sequence comes from Pteronotus mesoamericanus, assembly GCF_021234165.1. NCBI lineage: Eukaryota > Metazoa > Chordata > Mammalia > Chiroptera > Mormoopidae > Pteronotus > Pteronotus mesoamericanus. The sequence goes on from NW_026555072.1 coordinate 9,373,707, forward strand.
CATGCATAAACAATGACAACTTTACTGTACTAGTCAGTGGGAACAGTAGACACCATTGAATGAGCATGCGTACTGGGTGGCCGTTGCATTTAAAATGACTGAGTCATTCTCCATGAGATTGTGTGTTAAGCCTGAACATTTCTCCGTGAAAACTATTCAGATGATTCAGGAGGCTGCAGCTTCAGGCAACTGGTGATTGGCAGCTTCATGACAACATGTCTGCTCATGCATCATGTCTCATGAAGAGTTCTTCTGTGAAACATCAAATCATCCAGGTGACTCAGCACCCCTATAGCCCAGATTTGGCGCCCTGTAACTTCTGGTTTTTCCCAAAACTAAAGTCACCTTTGAAAGGGAAGAGATTTCAGACTGTAGATGAGATTTAAGAAAATATGACAAGGCAGCTGATGGCAACTGTAAGAACTGTGTGAGGTCCCAAGGTGCCTACTTTGAAGGGCACTTAGGCATCACTGTCCTATGTACAATGTTTCTCGTATCTTCTTCAATAAATACCTCTATTTTTCATAGTACATGGCTAATTTTTTCTGGACAGACCTTGTATATTAAGACTTAAAGGCGGAAAGATTAACCTTAAATAGACGATGTTTTACTCCCTCAGTTATTTAAAAGAATACATTCATTTTCCCTTCTAAAGTATTCTCTTCTGCCCTCTAGTTATTTTAGCACTAAATGTATAATAACCTAAAATTAACAACGAAGAAGAAAGATCTACAACTGAACAATAACTTTCACGTAGTGAGATGAAAGATTTGTTTGGTTAGTGTACTTCTACACAGATCTGGAACAGATTTCTAAGCCAAGATAAAAGAAACATCAGTGACAGAAGGAGTGGTAAGGGAAGAGAAAGAAGAGAAAGAGAGAAGAAAAAAACCCAATGACAAATAACATAGTAAGATAAAGGTGAACTACCACTACCTCCCAGAACAAACATCAGAGAATTACACATACATAAAATTTATATGCAAAATTGTGATTCCTTACCTATTTGAAAAACTACATCACATACGATGTTTGTAAGTTCCTACTTTTCACTTACCCTCCATAGGTAGTCTAAACCTATTAACTCCAAATCATCCATCATATACGCTCTCCTTTTTGCTACTAGTTTTCCTTCTCGACAATTCACAGCTTTGAAGAATCGTTCAAAACATTTCATCCCATTTTCAGTTAATAGGGAAGGATCAAGCTGAAGCACGTTACTTTCAAAGAAGTCCTTATTAATATCAGGATCCAAGTCTGGTTCATCTCCCATCAACTTCGAATACCACTTAAAACAGGCCTCACGATCACAAAGATAAACTGCATTTTCTGCTAAGCATTTCCATATTTGTTTTGCCTGAGGAGCACATAGCCACAGCTGGCCATCCTTCAATAAAAATCTTAGAAAAACATAAAAAAATCAGTAATTAGATCTACATAATTTTTATCCTCAAATGCAATCTATCTGTATACATATGAAACCATTCATTTATCAAAATTATAACTACAGGTAAAAAGATGTCAGTTCTTATTGACATCATAAAGGAACTTATTTCTCAACTTTTATCTGGTACTAAAAAATACTAGGTATTAATTCATTCATTTAACAAACACATACTGGGCATTTACAATGTGCCAAGAATTCTGCTAAGTGACTGGACCTAAACTGAATAAAAAAGTTGTTTTCTGAACTTTAAACAATTTAGTATGTTTAGCAGTTGAGTTCTAGTTATATGGCATCACTGGGTAAATGAGGTATTCTACTAAATAGCTTTCACAGATAACCAACTCAATAACATTTAAGAGTTAATATTATTGAAATGTTAATACCTTCTGTTGTTCTATACTCATCACTCAGTATTAAACATTAAACAGAATAACCTACATATGATTTAAACTTTGCATGTCAATATTTAACAGAATGCTTATCAATTAGTCACTACTATTCTCTATGGCCTTTTTTTACTTTTGTTGACTGTTAGTTTGGTCGTTAAAACAAGACAATAATGAAGGTGAATTCTGTTAAAACTAAGTAGTCTCTTCAGTTAGCTTTTTATTTCTTTCAGCATTCACCCACAAACCCTGTCTGCCTTATCTCTGAATGACAGAGAGAGGTAACATAACATTTCATTTCATTTCAGGTAACATAATGGAGGTTCCATGCCCAGTCACAGAGTAAGGTAAGAGTATTTTATGTCAGTAGGTTCCCTCTCCATTTCAAAGTGTTTTAGGGAAGTCAATTCTAGGGTCTTTGATATACCTCTAAGATTGCTGAGCTTAAAGAGGGCTTTTAACACCAAGTCCCTCCTAACCCGCTACATCTAAATTACATACAGAAAACTGAGGTCAAATGTGATAAAATACAGTCATTTTCACAGTTGTACTTTATTTTTTTAAAGAAAACGACAGAAAATGTGTTCCAAGTAAAATTCCATTTGGAAGTCCCATGTATAAAATTAAAGAGTTGTTCCAGCTTTTGGGAGGATGATAAAAGAAGAAATGGGGATAAACCATTCACTGCTGGTTCAGGAACCTTGGAATAAGCGCCCTAAGGTTCCAAGTTGGTTTGAAAAACCATGGGTCTAATAGAAAGAGCAGACTTTGTTTGAAGCCATATCTACTTGAATGTATAAGGCAATTACATACTGGGTGTGTGATTTCAAACAAGCTAGTTTAAGCCATGTGAATCTTCGTTTTCTTATAAATCAAATGGGGAGAATACTTGTCTTTCAGCATTGCTAGGAGGATTAAATTAAAGTATTTCAAATGGGCCAAATAGTTCCTCTCTTCAGTGAGTTGCTATAGGTCATGGAGATAGGTATTAATAGAGCAGGGACTAAATAGATCATCTGGTTCTAAACTTTACTATAGCAAAAGGGCTCATAACCGTTTTTCTAATCTAGGAAATCAAGGGATACAACACACACCAATTTAAAAAAAAAAGGTTCACTAAGGCAGGAAGTCTCAATCTGGGAAGGCAGGTCTTTCTATTCAAATAGTTCAGAAACAGACTTCATTTTAAATAAATGTCAATTTCTTTAAAACCTGGAGGCTTGAGTTTTTCCTCAAGTTAAAATCATTATGTAACTACTTATGTGTTTCCCACTGTAAGCAAGCATACAGTTCAATAAACGTAATTAATACAGCCCAGGGGAAAATTCCCCAGTATATCAAAACAATAAATGCAATAGATTTTTCTGAAGCACTGATAACCTTGGCATTTCTCCTAGTACACTTATGATCTGCATCAATTTTTTGTTCTATGATATGGTTCTAAATTCACAAAAATCCATCATCAAAAATTTCAAATCTGTAAGTATATAAAGTCATTAAAAACTAAGTATCACTAAGCAACTTCAGCCTTGTACTACCATTTAGTTTTGGCTTAAGGAAGTTACTTTTCCTCAACCCCATCAGATATAATGTTATTAACGTATGACATTGAACTGCCTTTGTCAGCCACTGGTAGGATAAACAAAGGACCAGAGGACTCAAACCATTTTTGGGGGCACTGGTCCAGCAGCCTATTGTCCCAATTTTTTTAGTGTCTATGATACCATTAAGGTCACTATGGTTCCCTAGTTGGTTGCATCAAAAATATGGAAACTTGTTCTTTAAAAATAAACTTATTTCCAGAATCAACAAGTTTAAAGAACAGAATTCTATACAAAAGTTTAAAACATGTTCTCTTCAAATGCTGCAAAGAAGTTACAACTCAGACAGTAATTCTAAATTTTTAACACATGAACACATAGAGCAATGTACTTTGACTTTCAGGCAACGATTTCCATTGAGGAGGGACAGGGAACATGGCAAGAGAAAAAAGGCCACCTAAAAAAGACCTAAGCTATACAGCATATTAAGTTGGCATTCTTTATCTGTCTTAAATAGAGCAATAGTAGTTGTTTAAAACAAACCTAAGGAAGTTAAGCCTTTCTTGGACTTCTTGAACATGACTATATCTGCTTCCCAGCCTCACAGTTTGTGGGTCATAGTCTTCGTGGTCTACAAATTAAAAAGAAAACCATGCATTATATAATTCGATATCCACATCACTGGTGACCAAAAGGAAATTAAGTCACTTAAAAAGCCATTAAGTTCTTATCATTAAAAGGCATCCTGAAGTTTATTAATTATTGGTGAGTTCAACTCATCTCCTATTTTCCCCACAAAAATTAGTTTTCCTTTTACATAACCAAAAGAAAATTACCTTTTAAATATGATATAAAAGTAATTCTTCATCACAACCCCTTCAACAAATCTTCATACACAATGAAGCAATTTCTGATTACAGCCTAAGACAAACTTGAGTGGTCTGAATATGAACCACCAAGAAAATATATTTCTTCAATTTCCTTTCTATTATACTGAAAACTCTCTTCATGAAGAAAAAAATATTGTTATAAAAAATTATACTACTAGTTTCTACCTAGAAACTAATAGTAACATAAGATGCTACTCAATATAATGAAGTTAAAATATAGTTATCACCATCGACGTTATAAAACAATAGTCTCAAACTCAAGAAAACTTACCCATCTATCATAAATATGGGTACATGTTGGTTCCTAGGCCTAGCTTAAGTTGGAAATTCCTTTTAAAAAGAGTTAGAAAACAAGGCTAGGAAACTCTTTGGTTTTACTTTTATTATTGCATACAATGGGTGAAAAAGTCAAGTGTTTGCAATTAAATACTGCAAGAAAAAAATCTTACAAAGCACCTACTGTCCTAAAAATACTATTAACAGTGCATTTTTTTGGTTTAAATTTTTATTTTTTTGAAAAAAGCTATATAACTTGGAAATGATCAAGTTGATTTGTGGCTTGGAACTGAAAACTGAAGCAAATGCTCTGATAAGTACTGTTACCAACTTGGGAATCACTGCCATTTCTTCCAGTAATTTGTAACAAGTTATGGAGGAATGAGAAATTGTGCAATTTCCTTTTAGCATCAAAAACTGGCATTTCCATACCAGATCCTGGACCTTACAGTATGTGTGTCCTAGTGCCTAGAAAAATTCTAATTGTGTGAGAGCCTTTGGAAATAGTAAAGGTAATCCAAGTCCCCATAAATAGTGTGGTTTCTTCTCTGAAACAAAATCTTGACATGTTGTAATGATGGAACATTTACAATGTTTAGAAACATCTGCTTTTGATGCTTTGGTGAGGAAAACCCCAATGATATTATGACTAACTGCTTTCTACTTCCAAACACTATTGTCATCTACCAAGTCCTAAACATTTTTTTTCTACTACCATGATAGTCAATTTCATCAGGCTCAGAACTGAAAGCACTACACTTTAATAGGTTTTTCTAAAGAAACTAGATAGAATATCAAAGTCTATTCTATAATGTTGAAATTTTATTTTTCAGAGCACTAGTCAAAGTATCTGAATAATGGACTGCAGGGTCCTTCCCTGCCCCGCCCCCCAAAACAAGGTGTTTGCATAGCCATGTATACTTGGCAGGTTCTTTATTATAAGAAATTTTAATAACTTCAAACTTGTTTCAAAAAAATGTAAGAATCCCCTTATCATCTCTACCCATATTTACCAGTTACTTACATTTTGCCTCATTTGCCTCATTGATCGCCACGTGTGTGTGTAATTTTTCTAAATTATTTGAGATTTGGAGACATGTCCCTTTACACTTAAAGACTTCAGTAACTATTTACAAATCATATTCTTTCATAACCATAGTAGTTATCAAAACACACTGATAGAATACTATCATCTAACCCAAGGTTTCTCAAGAGCACATTGACATTTTGGGCTGGATAATTCTTTGTTGTGTGGAACTGCCCTATGCACTGTAGGACACCTAGCAGAATCTCAGGTCTCTACCCACTATAGGAAGGGGGACCGGAAAAAACCCAGAATTTATTTATAAAAAACTGCATTTATTCTTACACGTTTAAACTTCAGTTACCTTCAAAGTACTCTCCCCATTTGACACAATAAATCTATTGAAACTTAAAAAAAAAGTCACTTGGGGCGACATCGGGTGAACAGGGTGAGTGGGGCATGAGGCTCATATCGTTTTTGGTCAAAAATTGCTCAACACTCAGCTCAGTGTGGGTAGGTGTGCCCAGAAACCACCATCATGAAATGGGTAAATGCGTTCAAAGTCTTCAAAAACAAAACTCCACTGAGGCTGAACACAACCTCTCACAATGTCAATTGGTACACTGATAAGGGGCTCCTAGGCCTCTCACCTAGTGGGGGAAGCACTTCTACAAGATAATTCTGGTTTTTTGCCCCCCCCCCCCCGGTATTCTAGTATCATCCTTGCCCAAACCTTTCTCCAAGATAATGAAAAAATTCTTTTTCTCCAAATCCAAGATTAAACACAGTTGCATTTAGTTTACACATTAAGTACACATGCCTTTTTATTCATTAATCTGGAGAGTTCACCATCCCTTGTGCTTCTTGACCTTTTAGAAAACTGCTCCAATTTTTTCGTGTCACTTATCACTTATCTTGGGCTTCTTCCATGCTTTGTGATTCAGGCTAGACATTTTGGCAAATACCAGACAAGTGATCCTAGGTCCTCATTGTATCATTATCATGTCATTTGGTGGCACTATTCATATTAACTAATCATTTAGTCAAGATGCTTTGAGTAGTTTTCTCCACTGTAAAGTTACTATTTTTCTCTTTGTAATTAGTAATTTGTGGGGAGATACTTTGAGACTACATAAATATCTTGTTCTTATCAAACTTTTACCCATCAGTTTTAACACCCTTTTTTAAAATTTAGGTGCCATCACTTTATCAAGAACTGGAACCCAAATGATCAAGTAAAGTCAAATTCCCTGGCCGGGTGACTCATTTGGTTGGAGCATTGTCCCATACACCAAAAGGTTGTAGGTTCGATCCCTGGTTGGGGAGCATACAGGAGGCAACAGATTGATGATTCTCTCTTTCTCTCAAATCAATAAAACATATCTTTGGGTGAGGATTAGGAAAAAAAAAAAAAAAGAAAATTTTAAAAATAATATCCCTCTATGCTAAATAGGAATGGAGAGGCCCTACACTTCCTTACAAAAAAGCTTCCCGGCTGTGAAAACATGGTTTGGTGGTTTTCCTTGTAAACATTCAGCTCCAAACAAATACTGTAGTTAGCAGTCAAATTAAGATGATCCATTTTTGACTCATGCTGCCTAACTATTAGATATCCCACTGAAAACAGGAGAAAGTAGATGAGACTAAATTAACTCACGTGTCTCTGGCTAAGGCTAACAAACTGGTTCTTGTTATTACAAACTGCAAGTTGTCTAGAGGTCATTTCAGAACTCATTATGAGAAAGTTCACTTTTAAAAAGCATCTGTAAATGCAATATAATTCAAATGCCATAAAATCCACCCATTTAAAATATATAACCCAATGGTTTTTAATATAGTCAAAGCTACAAGATTTGACTACCACTATCTACCATCACATTTTTTTAAAGTGATTTTTAGAGAGAGAAACGTCAGTTTGTCATTCCATTTATTTATGCAATCATTAGTTGATCCTTGTATGTGCCCTGACCAGATAGTGAACCCACAACTTTTGAGTATCAGAATGACATTCTAATCAACTGAGCTACCCGGCCAGGGTATATACCATTACATTCTACAAGGTTTTTCATTACCTCAAAAAGAAAGGCCCAGGACATAGTCATTCCTCATTTCCCCCCACACCCAGCCCTTAGTCTATTTTAGACATTTCATGTAACAAAACCATACAATATATGGTCTTTTCTGACTGGCTTTAATCTACTTAGCATGTTTTTCAGGGTCCATTCATGTCATAACATTCTTTTTATTGCTGAATCATGTTCCACTGTGTGTATATACAATGTATTGTTTATCTACCCATCAAATGAGGAACGTTTGGGTTATTTCCACCTTTCCGGCTGTTATAAACATTAATGTTCAAGGTTTTGCATGGATCTATGTTTTCATTTCACTTGGGTACATAAGTAGGAGTAAACTGTATGGTAAATTCTATGTTTACCAAGGTGGCTGCATCACTTTATAATCCCACAAGCAACATAGGAAAAGCCTCAACTTCCCCAAATTCTTGCCAACACTTGCTGTAGTCTTATTAATTTCTGTCATCCATGGAGGTGTAGTTTCTCACTGTGGTTTTACTTTGCATGCTCCTAATAACTAATGCAATAAAACTTTTTTATGTGCCAACTGGCCATTTGTCTTTGGAGAAATGTCTATATAGATCCTTCGCCCATTTCTTACCTGGGTCGTCTTTTAACTGTTAAGTTGTAAGAGTTCTTATATATTCTGAATATAATTCCCTTACCAAATATATAATTTGCAGATATTTTCTCTCATTCTTGGGTTATCATTTTAAGTTCGATATATCACTTTCCCCCCATAACAATTTTGTGTTGCCTAATCCAAGGCTACTAAGGTTTATTGCTATGCTTTTTCCCTAGGTAGGAGTTTTATACTTTTAGGTCTATGGTTATTTTCAGGTAATTTTTATGCATAGTGTGAGGTAGGGGATCCAACTTCATTCTTATAGACATGGATATCCAGTCTTTTCAGCAACATTTATGAAAGAGACTTTCTTTCCATAGAAAATTCTTGGCATGTTTATAAAAATCAATTGATCATAAATATAACGGTTTATTTCTGGACCGTCAATTTTTTCCACTGATGCAGTACTGACATCATTATGTCAGTACACCACTGTCTTGATTACTATTATTTTGTACTGAGTTTAAAAATAAGAAAGTATGAGCCAACCAACTGTGGTTTTTATTACCAAGACTGTATTTAGCTATTAGGGTCACTTACATTTCCATGATTTTTAGGATCAGCTTGATTATTTCTGTAAAAAGTAAAAAAGTTGGGATTTTTATAGGGATTGTGTTGAATATGTAGCTCAATCTACAGAGTACTGCCATCTTAACAATATTAAGTCTTTCATCCCAATAACATGGGGTATATTTTCATTTTATTTTGTACTTTTCCCCAAATTATTCTTAAATATTTAAAAGCTATCATAAATGGAATTATTTTCTTATATATTGACGAATGTCTTCAACCTATCCCAGGTTGTGCTCTGATTATCCCTGAGTAGATACAGCTTAATGCATATGCATAGCATTCCTGACCTTGACGGGTTGACTGTGATCACAGTAGAGCTTATCTCAACTGTCTCTTTATCTAAATCTGTTAAAATGCTGGTTGTTGTGCTACTTCACTTCTTAATGGGTGCACAGAACTACAAGCAGCCTCTCTAAACTGGTCTTCACCAAAATTTCCACTGGAACCCTGCTCTACGAGCTTTACTGATGTGTATGTGGAATAGCCCCGAATTTTCTCAGTTGGCCATACCACCCTCACTGCCCCATAGCATGGAACTTCTACCATATAAAATAGTAATCACACTATGAGTAGGCACTGAGTAGGATAAGGGGAGTCTCAGTTTTCTCAGCCAATGACTACCTGGAGCACAGCTTCTGTACCACACGACAGGGGAAGGATAAGGCATGCTAATACCTTGACCTTCCTGTGATGGAACCATAGCTCTAGACTGGCAGCTGTGGAAAGAGAAAGTGAGTTGTGGCTCAGATACTAAAGACTCTTGCTGCTCTTTCTAAGATTTGGTAGCTTTCCTTGAATAAATGTTTTCCCATTTTCTATATCCCCTTAGCACAATCCCCAGATACTTTAAATGATTATTTTTAAAATAACTTTTTTTAGTTAAATGGTTATGCTGTTAAGGAGAAGGTCTACTGAGCATCTTACTCCTACCAATCCAGAAATTAAATCCTTCATCCTGTTTTGTTTTGTTTTTTAAGTCATCATGTTGTCCATTTATTAGTTGTGGTATTTTCTTTTCCTTCAGTACAGACTGAATGGTTTGTATCTTCTTTCATGGGTTTAGTTATTTTCATCATTTATTTTGACCCAATTCAGTCAGTGAGAGCCAACTCCCATATTTTTTTTGACATGTCCACATAATTCTTTGAGTATTTTCTTACTTTCTGAAATGAGATGTTCAAGGATCATCTTGTAATTTCCCTGCACCAGTCCTAGAAATAGCCATACTCCAGAGAACTATAAACTGTTAATAAAATGGACACTAGTCATTTTTTGGTGGGGTTTTTTTTTTTTAATTACAAAGAATCCACGTAGACTTAATAGTACTTCATGGCTAATGTAGGAATGAGCCAGAGCTACTGAGAAAGTCTAGCTGAGGATATATATACTAACACAGAAAACAATTCATGAATGACACTCAAAAAAATCCTTTCATGGGGAAAAAAGCTGTTTCTAAAACTGCCAGTTTTGAATTTAACAGACTGGGAAGAGTTAACTGAAGTGGCAGTCCTAAGAAAACAGAGTGCAAAAATGTGATCTACAATGAAAACTAGTCCTCCAACTCTATCCAGAAACCAGGAAAAATAGTAAATTAAACTTTCAGTTAAATGTTCAGTAAGTATAATGGCAATCCTATGAATGAGGTAAAACTTGAGTGAAAATTAAAAGGTGGTTTTATACTTTGTTGTATAAACATTACTTAAAAAAAAAAAAAGACTTTGTAAGCACCAGTGCCTGAAGGCACAAGCAGTGAGAACACATGAGTAAATATGATTGAGAATTTTAATAAGCTTATTACTTTATATAAATAATGTTAAGAGAGGAGGTAGAAAACACCTAATTATAGATACTACTGAGGAAATGTTTTCTTCCAAAGCTGAAGATGCTGATGATGACATATGGAGCAGGCCAAATACTTAATACTGGTGAAATAATGATCAGAAATTGAGAGTATCAGTGAACTGTGGAAGCCTGATGTTATCCCCCTGAAATATGTCTCCTACTTAATGGGATCCATACAACACTATTATACAAAGGCAAAAACTGTAATTTACCTTAAAACTGCAAATTCAGAAATTGGTGGTTGATGTTACCACAGATGTGATTTAATGCTGTGCAAAGTTTATTTTAATAGGAGAATTTTGTTAGCTTAGAAATACCTTCCCCCTATAGATGAATACATGTAGACTGCCCTGGCTGCTGTGGCTCTCAGTAGGTTCACAGCCGGCCTGTGAACTGGAAGGTCGCTGATTCAATTCCCAGTCAGGGCACATGCCTGGGTTGCAGGCCAGGTCCCCTGGTGACGGAGTGCGAAAGGCAACCCATCAATGTTTTCCTCCTTCCCTTTCCCCTCTCAATAATAAATAAATATCTGTAGACTGATCAGTATAATAAGAGCACTGTAATGGAGGAGAAAAAGTTATCAAAAGTTAGGAGAAAATAAGACCTACGGTGTCAATACATTCTGGGGAACATACCAACAGCAACAAAACCTTTAGGAGCTTACTGTGTGCCAGGCATCACTGGGGCATAAGCAACTTGCCCAAGGTCATATAGCTAATAAGTTTGGGTCATGTTTCAAGATTCACATCTCTAACTTTGTAGAGATACAGATAATGTAAGGAGGAGAAATTCAAGACTTAAAACATTCTTGTGATCATGAAATTGAGATAAAGCAATTACAAATGTTGAATTTGACTAAAATGGAGCAGAAAACTCTAGTGAGCCTCAACTGCACATGTAGCATCTCCTGACTGTCCTAACAGCAGAGTTTTCAACCTCTGACAATGAAATCAAATGAAACACCACATGTAAATAAAGCCAAATAAAAATTAGCATTCAGAGCTCTTATGATTTATATGGCTCCATTTTGGTGAAAGGACTGAACTGGCATCTATGAGGGCTATGCACCAGCAAAAAGTGATCATAACAAAGAATCACAGTTACGTTAAACGGAGTCCATATGCTTGAGTGCTTGGATGTACTACATGCAAACATCTTGTGCCTCTCTCAGATTTTGATTGCATTTTGCACAGAACATAATTGACATGGTCACACCTACATCGACCTAACTGTCCTATCATGCTGCTTTAAAGGAACTTAGGCCAGAAATGATAAAAGATCACTGCCTAGTGCATATCAGGTATTTGACACTTAGACTGCTTATCTAACTCCTTAATCTACTGCCTAGGACTTAGTTGGCCTACAGAGGGTAAATGAAACAACAAAGCGTCAACAAAATCAGTAGGGGTTATCTGAAGAACTACTTAATTTTTCAACCATGTTCATCTAAATTTTATATGGGAATGTATGTAAGTATTAAGCAAAAACCTCATATTTCGTAATCATGTTGGGATTTTATGCAATGCTAAGAGTCTACCTACTCTACTCTTCAAATAATATTAGAAATATCCTCAGGTTTAATATATACTATGACAGGGTTCTATAAAAACTACTATTGAAATGTTAATATTGGTTTGTTCAGTAATCATTATGTTCAATTCTATCTCTAACATTGGTAAATATACAATTTCCTTTCTATGGCTATGGAAACAAACTTGAGCATACAAGACAGTTTTTGGGGGTGGGTGTGTGTGTGTGTGTGTGGGGTGTGTGTGTGTGTGTTGAGGGGGGGCCTATGAATTTGTCATAAGAGAGAAGAGTATGTACTACGAATACATCTGTACTCTAGCATACATAGACTCAAACACAACTATCAGAGGGCAAAAGAGCATTGAAACAGAGCTCCACATAAGGCACACACTTAAAAACTGGCTGTTAAAACAGGATACTTTACAGTAACATGTTTCAAGAAATTCATACTTTGAAACCAATGTAAACATGTGGATTCTTATTTTGTAGCTTTGCATCTTTCTACTTGCAAATTTTTAAATCAACACACTTATAAAACTTGGACTTAGGATTATAAAAGAACTAGAATGTATGTAATAGAAAAAAGTTTTCTTGAAAAGATAAAGGTGGTGGTAGTTGCAAAACAAACGTTGAAAATGAGCCAAATACATACCTAAGAAAGCAATAACCAAATGTAGTACAGGTAGGCACAGACCCCAGGCAGAGTAGGAAAAAAAAAAAAATCAACTTAACAAGGAGAGTAGGGAAAGCAAGCGCTTTACTCAAGAGCCTTGAAATGCTGACCAGAAGTTTAAATGTGTGTAAGAGTTAAGAATAACATGAAAGTGGACCATAAGCTAAGAAAGGGATGCAAAATACAATTGTTTTTATTTCTAAGGAAATTAATGCCCCCCCACACAAAAAAGGGCAAGGTGGGAAGGGAAATGCTATTACTTCTCATAATCATGTTAGTTCATAATACATACCTCTGGCATACAGTCTCATGCTTTCCATGTAAGTTGCAAGATTTTCTGCTACCAAAGTAACTAGGGCATGATTGTGCTGAAGTTGATTGATTAAGTCATGGCGATAAAATACATGGGGACTTCGCTGAGTTTGACTGAAACGAGAAGAACTTAACAATATAATTAGGCAATTAATTCTGCTGGAATCAAAAGATCTTATATAATCTAAATTCTTAGCTACTAATTAAAAAACTTAAAGTGGGTTCTTTCATAACAGAATCACACTTTTGGCCATTTACTTTAATGACAAGCAATTTAAAAGAAAAATTAGTACTTCAGAAAATAAGACATTCCGTTATGTTACACAAAAAATATACATTAATATTCTCCACTATCACATCAATCGAAGTCTACTTCAAAAAAATGATTTCTCCTCCCATACTACAGTAGTACCAAAGCACTTGTTTAAGTTTACATAACAATTTCCAGGATTGTAAAATAGAAACAGTCCTTGCAAGATTAGAATCACAAAGATTATACTGTAATTATAATAAAGAATTTAATATAAAAAAAAGTTTTAAGTGAACTTTTATTAGCCATTTAAGGTACATTCTGGGATAGTTGGTTTGAAGCCAAGTTTGTCCATAAGTATCACCAGAAAGACATCTAGTTCCCTTCCAACCTCTCGTGCCACTTTCACTGAAACTAAAACTCTTACAGCCATAACTACTGTAGCAGAGATGAAGCCACTGTTCCTTGGGAGACCATATAAATGACTGTTTCTATCTGAATCAAATGAATGAAGTAACTTGAAAAAAGCCAAAAGGTATTATGAACAGTTACAGGGGGCCAAACAATCAAAATATGTCCCTCAAATCAATGTAACTATTAATAAGATATATACCTAAATTTCCTCCACTGTTTATCCCTATAGCTTCCCTGACTTCATATTATTTTTCTAGCCTTGAAAAAAGTAAGACAAAGTTCAATTGTTAAAAACATGGCCCTTTCCATTAGGCATAATAATAATCTAGGGTCATAAAGGATCTTGGTAATCATTTAATTTTAAACATATAAGAAAAATACATTTCTTTAGTTTAGAGATCTTTACAAAATGGTAAGACTGTTTAGACACAAGGGTCACAACCCAAGAATCCTGATTCCACTGTTAATATTCTTTGCACTACACCTAAGCTCTCTTTTCCCTGACATTATTTTTCCTTTTCATGTTATCAGTTCCAACTCTATAACCAAACAATATAAGGACAAATTATTCCAGTAAACAGAACTTGGCAAGTGGGATGACATATTTAAAGAGAGCTACAGAACAGAAATTTAGATAAAATAAATCAGAAAACTTAACTCTATTTTGTCATCTTTCATTAGTTAAACATAATCTCAGTCTAAAGATAATAAAAAACATAGGTTTAGTTTACTTTGAAAACTTCTGCAGTATAATGTTTCAAAGTCAATAAATTGTTAAATATTTCAGAGTGAATCAACTAAGGAAAACAATAAGGTCTGTAAGAAACATATAATACAGGATAAGGGTAGAACCTGGGCAAAAAGAGACAAAGCAGAGAGGAAAAACTGAAATGAAAAATGGGATTGATACAGCATATGCCATGAAACTGTCTAACATACTTGCTGGAAATAAAGAGATAATTCTGAACCAAGGACTTGAAAGCAGTATTATTGTCTTGATTCTGATACGTATCACTTAATTGTAGCTTACTTCCTCATCAATAAAACCGAGGAGGTAGATATGATTAAGGAATTTTTCTTCCAAATAAACCCTTCTCTTTGCCACTTCAGTCTAATTTTCTTATTTAAGTTTGCTTTTACCAACTTATAAATAAAAATACATAAACAATACGTAAATAAAAATTCTGAAACTTTCTGTTAAAAGCCTTACCTCAAGTTTTGAGGTGCTTCACCAAACAAACTACAAATTTCTCTAATTTGCTTTAGTGCAGGGATGACCCATTTGTCATTTGTACGAAGTTCTTCTATAAAGCGATCTATCCACTGGATCTTCTGTGTGTCACGGTCCTTAAACAATTTCAATGTTTTATATAGGTCAATACTCAGGAGAATTACACCTTCAAATTATTTTGAGAATTACAAAAATAGAGCTTCACTTTAAGTAGATTTTTATTTCACATTTACTAGCAAAATTCCAAAAAGCAAAACACTATTGTAAAGCTCAACACGACATAGACTCAATATAGGTACACAAAGGTACAGATACTAAGCATTAAGCACACTTACAGAAACTTCGATGATAAAAATTTGTCAGATAGTGGGCATTCAGCTTTATTCAATGTTTTCAGACATTCTACCATAAAATGAAATTCAGCAGTAACACATAATCTTAATTGTTACACTACAAAGGTTTGTTTTTGGTTCACTGAAGAACATTGAGAGTTTATGTTTTTACCAAAAAAATACCAGTATGGCAACTAAGTTAAAAGAAAATCAACAAAAATCAAAAAGGACATGTCTACATGCACACAAGGAGAGAGGGTAGGAAAGTGTATAAGCAGTTAAAAATTAATGTTATAAAGTCAAAATTATTTCATGTTTGATATTTTACTTTTCATACCCTATTTACTTTGCTCCTTCCCTGAGTCAATAGTAACCAGAAATGCAGGTTTGGATTCTTTTTTTGGTGTGTCTCCATTTAATGAAATAATTTAAACTCAAGGCTGGCATTACTATTTGCTATACTAAATAAATACTTAATGAACTGTCATAAGCAAGTATAGTCAAAACTTGAGTAGCAACTGAATCATATATACTTACTTGAGCTTATTAGCTCTTGAATTTCAATTCATCAGTGTAGCAAATACTTTTAATAAGTGAGACATTGGTTATTCAGCAATGTTCGCGCATGAATTAAAAGGATACACATACTACAAGTTAAAATGTAGGGAAGCTATTGTGTAATTTGTTCACAGGGAAGGCACTCAATGTTTTACTGCTTAGGAAATTTTAGTAGTTTTTCTTAACTTCACCACGAGCAAAGAAAACCTAACTTCTCTTACCTCTGAAGTCCCTACTCAGCTTTAATTATCCTACATCTCATCTATCTGAAACTGGTATTTCAGCACCATACATTTAACAATACTACCACTATATAACCTGTGTTGGTCATATTGCCTTTCTCCCGAGACTAAAATGGTTTTCAGATGATAACAAAGCTCTGACACAGAAACTAAGAAGAGGAGGCAAACTTACATGAACAAATTAAGTCAATTCTTGAGATCACTTCCAAAATAATGTTGGAATAACCGGAAACTATTCTGTATCTAAGCCATCCTAATTGTGAAGAAGGGTAACAAAATGTGAGTAAAGCAGCACACCCTTACCTGGGAGCAACTATAATCTAGTATTTTTATGTGGGCACTGAGAGCCAGGTCCATGATGTCTACAGGCACATCGTCACTGTGGGCCAGATTCCACAGGAGGTTCAACACTTTGTGTGCCATCACACCATCTTTATCATCTTCTGCAAGACGACGTATCAGCTCCAGAAGCTTCTCACGTTGCTTTTTACTTGCATTTGTCCAACTTGCCTAGAAAAAAATTTTCAATGACATGAAAACAACATATATTTATTTCTCACTGCTTAAATTAAGTGTCACCAGATTAACTGTATTCTTCAGAAAAGCAACATAGCTGAACACAGAATTATTCAAAATGATTATTTGAGAGAAGGGAGAAATACCTTAGATCAGGGTTTCTCAACTTCAGTATTACTGACATTTTAAACAGAAAAATGATTTGCCTTGGGGTGGGGGGCTGTACCATGTGTTGTAGGATGTTTAGCAGCATTGCTGGCCTCTACCTACTTCTAGAAGCCAGTAGGAACTCTTCCTTCTCCTGCTGTGACAACCAAAAACATCTCCAGGTATTGCCAAATATCTTTGGAAGGCAGAATTGACCCTGTTGAAAACCACTGCCTTAGATTCAGTGTGTTCACTGTGACTTTGAAATTTTATTAAAAGCTGACAACTTGATATATAAACTTTCATAAATGAAAAATGCCAATTTAGAGCAGTGTGCACTACACATTCAAAAACAAACATCTGTGACAAAGTCTGTTATTAACCAAGAAAAATAATTCCTAACTTACCACAGAAATGATATAATGCTATTTTAATTAAAAGTATGCATTTAGTTACCCTAAAATGGAAAAAAATAACTAAAATGGTATTTAAAAAATGCCTAGTTTATACAATGAGAATAGAAGTGGGAGGTTGCTGGTGGCATCTAGTGGGTAAAGGCCAGGAACATTGCTAAACAATGAGAAAAGTATGTATAAAAGTTGTAACTTTATGGGAAAATAAACTAAAACTAATGGCAGACAGAGTGTTAGGTAAATTACAAAAGAGCTTTTCAAATGAAATTATTACACAGATATTTACAATGTGATAAATATGGAATGTTTTGAATGACAATTACCAAGAAAGAAAAAGATAAAGGGGGAGACTATAGATTCAAAGAGAGTTATAAGACATATGCAACCAATTACAAAGTATGGATCCTGATTAAAACAAACGTCAAAAATAAAGTACAATCTTAGAAAATTCTAAGTTTCAACACTATTTGACATTAAGAAATTATTAGTTTTTACTATAATGATATTAATATTTTCTTCATGTACTCATCTCTAAGGGATATATCCTAAAATAACTGCATATGAAATTAGCTAATAACAACATCTGTTTATACAGAGCCACCATAAGGTGAGTAAAGGCAGAAATTATCCGAATACTTGGACTGATAAGGACCAGCATTCAGAGTATGTCAAGAACACCTAAAAATCAGTAAGAAAAATACAAAAAACCCAACAGGAAAAATTTGGCAAAGACTTAAATAGACATTACATACGCATACACATAAACACGAGGCACTAGCTGGGTAGTTCAATTGGTTAAAGCATGTTCCCTGATACGCCAAGGTTGTGGGTTCGATCCCTTTTCAGGGCACATACAAGAATCAATCAATGAATGCATAAATAAGTGTGACAACAAATCAATGTCTCTCTCTCTCTCTCTCTCTCTCTTCAAAAGCAAGCAATAAAAATAAAATAAACAAGAACATAAACATTATGAAAAGATGTTCAACCATTAGTGATCAAGGATATAAAACCCAATAACCAAAACGAAGTAACATTTCACACCAAGCAGACTTGACAAAAATCTAGCTGACAAAAGGAAGTACAGGAAAGGATGTGAAACTCTGGATGGGACTATAAATTGGTACAATCACTCTGAAGAACAAAAACTTACTTAGAAATCAAACAATTAAAAACTATAGTAGGCAATTACGCTAAGTCTAATGAACAAAGCTAAAATCATTTGGCTTCTGTCTACAAAGAATATCAGTGACCTGGGCTTTATGCTTCCTTTGAATCACTTTTAGTAGAGACTTTCAACACATTTCATAAGGATTGCCAGCTTACCAACACTTCAAAAAATCGTTTGTTACCAAATAACAAGTACTCAATAAACATCTGTTAAGCCAAAATGGGAGAAAGGGAAGAGAATAGATAATGGATTTTTATGGATAGTGGAAAATAGATAATGGATTTAGAGAATTTTGTATTTAGACTATTCTTAGAAGAGGAAGGTCCAGGGAATATAATCACAACCAACCTCCTTCTTTCCTTCTCCCATTATGGCAGTCACTTGTTGTGTACCACCAAAATTCAGAAGTCATCTCAAGATTAAAAAATGAGTGGCAATTAACTTCAAAGTACCCATGATAACTGATTTTTTATTTCCTCAGCTGCCTTTGGTGTATTTTAATAGATGAAAAAAAAAGTATAGAAGTTTTACTTGTATATGTATAAAAATATTAAAAAATGCATAAAAGATTTAATCAATACTTTGTTCCCCTCAAAGTAAATTTTTTCATAAGGCAGTGACTTATAACTTTAATGTGCTTAAGATTCATCTGGGAATCTTGATTAAAATAGTCTCCTAAGCCCCCATCTGGCAATTCAGATTTAACTGGTCTAGGGTAGACGCCAATAACTGGTATTAGTATATTCCCACTATTCTAAAATACACATCAAGAAAGGTACAAATATATACTATTATTACAGAACATAATATAAACACCTGTGTAACTATTACCCAGTTCAAAAATTACACATGGTAAGTAGCACTCTATAAGCCAGCTGGCCTATTTCTCAAGTTCACATTAATACAATCAAGGTATATGAATTCTTATGACTTTGTTTCTTTAACCTTCTGTTTAGACTCATTTGTATGGGTGAGTTGCTCAAATGTGCTCACTGTCATCATTGTAAAGTATTTCATGAAAATTCCACAATTTATCCATTCTATACAGCAGATTTTTGCTATTACAAATAATCTTCCTACATATGTTGACTGTGTGTCCTGGTGCACATATGCATGAGTTTCTCTACAGCATATATTCAGAAATCAAACTGATGAGTCATGAAAATCTTACACTTTTCCAAAAATACCAAACTATTTTCCCACCTGGTTGTACCAACTGATGTTCTCCCAGCAGTCAGTATAACTGTTATTTTTAACATGATACCTTTTGGATCTAATGTCAGTTGTTAAAAGAATACCCCTTTATGTTCACAGCCATAAGGTCTTGTGTTCTTTATTCACAAATTCAGCAATCGTTTGACTTTTACAAACCCCATACTAACAACTGGAGAAGAGACCACTATACAATAAGGCTCTTAAAAGTACATGATGGCAGATATGACTATAGGGGCTCTTGGATTATCTTAAAAATGACATTTCCATTAAGTCCGTGACTTAATTTCCAATCTGCCTATGTATATTAATCCTAGAATGCCAAGGTATTTGTAATCCCTTACAGTCAGCTCTTACTTTTCCTTACAACCATCATCCTTCCCTGAAGTCCAATAGTTCACTTGAACCTATAATAAAAATAGTAACTGCTAGGGGAAGGGAATCCAAATTAACATCCTAAGGTGTTTGTTTCTTTCAAGAGGAGGGGCACAAGATTCCTTATTTATGAGGACCATTATTGTAAAAAGGAACATCAAGTTCTCACTGGAAAAGACAATGGCAGATTCCCACACACCAGAAATTGTTTAATGATTTATTTTTAACCATGTATTGGCTAAAAGCAACTCACAGATCTAATAAATTAAATCTACTAAATATAAAATGGTATTACTTTACTATGTTAAATATTACCTTAAAGCAATCAAAAAGATGATCAAGTTGTTCAGGAGAAAAATCCCATGCCAACTTTGCCAGTAGGTCATGTACATTCTTCACAATGGCTTCATGCTTTCCAGCCTATTGAAGAACCAAAGAAAATCATAGCATACTAGAATTTGAACAGCAGGTAAATAGTGTTTACTGACTGCTGACAACTATTAATAGAGTATTTCCATCTCCATCTGTATAAACACAAACATAAAAAAATGTGTAACATTTTAAATGCTTTGGAACTGCCATATAAAACCTGACAACTCAATTTCCTTTTTTGTAACTTTATTTTTATTGTTTACACTGTTACAATTGCCCCACTTATTCCCCCTTTGCCCCCCCTTCCCCTCAGGTCATCAGAGGAAATTCATGTGAACCTTTCATTATTGAATTTAATATGCTGATTTTAACATGGCAAGGAGGAGAAAAACAAGGCACACCAATGGTACTGTTTCAAAACTGGAACCTTAAGCACTTACAGGCAAAACTGAATGTTTTCTCGGTTTCTATAGACTCAAAAAACAAAGCATTGTAATCTAGAATTCCATAATACTTCCCAACAAGTGTTCCACGAGTAGAAACTTGCCATTAAGATAATCAAAGGAATCATAGTTTCCAGCTCTGAAACTGAAAGGGTTACTTCTTTCTGAAAAACTACAAATCCTTCAATTATAGATTTTTAAAAGATTTTATTTATTTTTTGAGAGGAGGGAAGGGAGGGAGAAAGAGGAGGAGAGAAATATCGATGTATGAGAGAAACATCCATTGGCTGCTTCTTGCATTCTCCCAACCAGGGACCTGCCAGCAACCCAGGCATGTGCCCTGACCAGGAAATGAACTAGACACCTTTCGCTTTGTGGGAGGACACCCAACCCGCTTAGCCACACCAGTCAGGGCTACTAATTTATTTTTAGAGCGAGGGGAACAGAGGGAAAGAAACGCTGGTTGCCTTCCCTATGCACCCCACGTAGGGACCAAACTCTCCATGTGCCCTGACCGGGAATTCAACTGGTCACCTTTTTGTTTTGCAGGACAACGTCCAACTAACAGAGCCATATTGGTCAGGGCGACTATAGATTTTTATAAACAATCTAGTGATTTAACTCCCCTGACATGAGTTTTTTCCTCTGTATTAAGTTTATGAAAAAAAACCAATTATTGATGCCTTGTACTCTTCCAACATACATTCCTTAGTATTTTACTGTTTGCCTCTTATTTCAAATGACCTACAAATGAACAAATACATTCAGTAGATAATGTTTTTACCTTAAAAATAATATTGGTTATTTCAAAAAGATTCCTGACAGGATTTCTGTAAACAACAAGCATTAAAACATAGTAAAAGTCCTATAGTATAAGGCTTCATTCCATTTCATAACAACTACTGTATTTCCTTAGTTTTTAGCATCTTTCTTTTAAAAACCAAATAGCCATTATTTTAAATTCCTTACCTGTGCAGCCCAGATGTTATCAAGATCTTGTAAGGTCAGAGCCTTTTCTTTGATGACAAAACGAAGAATCTTCTCTAGCTTTTCTACATACTGAGGCTGATGAAGACTATCTCGCAAGACTATGGATAAGATATTGTTCTGCTGTATCCATTCCTAAATACAATTCAGAAACTTGTTTCAAAGCAGAAATTAAAACACAGAAGCTTTTAAAAAATATGTGAAATATCATTCACACTTTTAAACATTAGTAGGAATTAAAAACCACACTACTATAATATGCATGTTTTAATGCAAAATTATGAAAAAATAATAATTTCCTAGAATTTCATTTTGTACACAAAGAAATGCTTTCATGTATTAGAAATACTGAAATCATTAAAAAGATTGTACTCCAACACTTACTCAGAAAAATGTTATTTAAGTACAGCAATCACCATGGCCTAAGTAGGGTGGGTACAAAACTCATTTTAGGAGCTTTGGATTCCTTATGCCAGCTTTGATTTGGGTGGAAAGATACCCTTTTTATGTTTTGCTTTTACGTATCAACAAATTATACTATTATCGCCTATCCATTAGCCCTTTAGTCCTCCAAATAATTCCACTGAGGAATATATTATCCTATTACAGAAAAGTAAACAGGTTCTGAAGTATTGGAATTGAAATTTGAATCAAAGCTACACGCTTCCCATGTTTCTGTTCCTATAACACTATGCTATGTTGCTTGACAGGAATTTATTTACTATCTATGCTAATAGGAGAAAACTCCAACTCATGATCCAAAAAATAACAGTCAACACTATATGCTATTACAGTATTCCACTTAGTAAGAATGAAAAGTATTTAGCCCCAAAATGTGCCAGCGAAGTACACTTCTCAGCTGGTAAAGGCCCATTTCTAATTCTAATCTGATGCAGGCAGATACCTTTGTAAAATACAATAAAAATGTGGCAATATCAAATTGTTACAACAGTTTCTAGACACTAAATGCCATTTCCTGTACTTATTTAAGACTGACAAACAATTCAAGGACCAGAACCAGACCTTGAACCACATTCTAAGTAGCTCTATGCTTCACTTCTCACAATGTGGACAGAAAAATAACATACAGAAAACCTTTCGACTAGCATCTGAATCCCTAACAGGGCCAATGTCAAGGCATCTTCTACATACCTTTTATCACATTCTAATCATTCTTCCCAATTAAACTGAGGTGACCTTGACAACAAGGACAGGTCTTATACAGGTCTTGCCAATACTGTCAGACAGTATGCACTAAAGTTATACAACCAATCTTTGTAAAGTGGCATACTTCATTTTAAAACTACAATGTAACAAAAGCAAAAACAAGCAAGACTACATCAAACTAAAAAGCTTCTACATAGAAAAGGAAACCAACAAAATTAAAAAGCAACCTACTGAATGGGAGAAATTAACTACAAATCGTGTATCTGATAAGGAGCCCATATCCAAAATATGTAAAGAACTTGTACAATTCAACAGTAAAAAAAATCCAATAAGTGGGCCAAAGTTCTGAACAGATATTTTTCCAAAGATAACACATAGATGGCCAACAGGTTCATGAAAAGAAGCTCAACATTAGTCATCAGGGAAATACAAATTAAAACCACAATGAAATACTACCTCACATCTGTTAAAATGGCTATTATCAAAAAGGCAACAAATAACAAGTGTTGGTGAAAATATGAAGGTAACCCAAGTACACCGTTAGTGGGAATGTAAATTTGTGCAACCAGTATGGAAAACAATATGGAGGTTTATTAAAAATAAAACTACTACACAATCCAGTAATCCCATTACAGGAAATATATCCGAATGAAATCAGTATTTCAGAGAGATGTGTGCGCTCTCATGTTGTGACATTATTTATAATAGCCATGATATGGGAACAACCTAGTGCCCACTGATGGATGAATAGTTAAAGAAATTGTGGTATACACACACACTGAAATATTATTCAGCCATATAAAAGAATGAAATCTTGCCATTTGTGATAACATGGATGGACCATGGGGGCATTATGTTAAGTACAGTCAGTCAGACAAAAAGCAAACCATGAAACAAATTCCCCCTCCCCGCAAAAAAAAAAACCCAGAAATACAAGCCCATAGAGAACATACTGGTGGTTGCAAGAGGCAGGGGGTGAGAGAAATGGGTGAACTGACTGTCTACCCTTTTTCTTTTAAAGTTTAAATAAATCGAATAAAAATTTTTAAATTAAGAAGCACTGTTAATTAGCAATAGTAAGAAAATCCAGTATACATACAGTTTCCTAAACTTTCGATGTCAAAATGTACAAATTTAAGTGCTTCTGTTCTTAAAATGATAAAACATTAATTCGTGTAGTTCTTATTCCAGCAATTATATTTCCTATTTTAAAATCCTTAATTGGAATTGGTCAAAAGAATAATAGGCCACTTCATTCATTCAGTACCAAATATTACCCAATTTATCCCCAAGATCACCTTTATCTACTCCATTTCAACCAACCCTGCTCACAAGCTAATAATTAACCAAATAATTAATAAATTGTTATTACCAAAGTTCTCAGGATTAAGAGAGTCATAAATCAATCCAAACACTACACAATTTCAAGACTGTCTTTGAAATGTTATTACTAACTTTGAGTAGACCTACTCTAATTTTTGCCTTAGGTAGATTCATGAAAGGAAAATCAAAGGACTCACTGCCATTCGTTCAGCTGTGAGCCACTCTTCCTCCTCAGGGTTACCATGCCGATGAGTGTAGTATGATACACTAGATATCACCTTATTAACTTCATTCAGTGCATTCATCTTTCCATTGAAAGAAGAAATTTGTAATAATCTGTAAAAGAAAGTCAGTGTTAAATATGATTCTAAGCAAACAAATAATTCAATAAATAATTATTTCAAGAAGTAAATATCTTACCTAAGTATCATTTTTAACCTAAATATTTCTAAATTTTTTACAGTTTCTTCCTGTCCTGGAACCCTTGACGCTAAATTCTTCAAAGATTTAATAATCATTGAAAGGGCATCATTTTTGGCTTCATTCTTTGCTTCTTTTTTCAGTTCTTCATCAGTTAAGTTTTCTAAAAACTGTGGAACCATTTCTATTATTGGAAGAAAGTACTTTTTCACTGTATGAAGAGTCAGAAACTCATAGCTTTGCCCAAATGGTCTGAAATAAGAAAGGTAAAGTATTACTGTTGATATACTTGATTTCTTACAATGAACTTGGGCTGAACTCAGACTAATTTGTATTAACAAAAAATTTAAGTTATCAGGCCCTGGCTGGTGTGGTTCAGTGGACTGACTGCTGGCCTGCGAACCGAAAGGTCGCTGGTTCAATACCCAGTCAGGGCACATGCCTGGATTCCAGTCCAGGTCCCCAGTTGGGGGTGAGCGAGAGGAAACTGATCAATGTATCTCTCACACATCAATGTTTCCCTCTCTTTCTCCCTCCCTTCCCCTCTCTAAAAATAAGTAAAATCTTTAAAAAAATATATTAAAAAAATCCAAGCTTTCAGTTAAAGAAATCAAACCTGAAAAAAACTCAATTTTTATCTAGCAATTTCTATAATTCACTGAATATTCATTTTAAAACTTAACTTACTTAATAAGAGCTGCAATTATTTGAACATTTAATGCTGATCCACTAATAAAACGATCATGCAAAATCTGGAACCCATTTAAAGTGCCGAATTTGTTGAGAAGATCCACTAGCCAACCCTGCAATACAGTTAATGAAGAAAGTTAACTTCCTGCTTTGGGTGAGGGAGAAGTACTATATGAATTTCTTGACTGAAACATACTAGAAACAGGAAATCCACTAAAAGAAAATTATTATGTAAAACCATCTTAAAAAAAAACACAGAACAAAATATTGCATTATGTTTATAGTAACCCTGTCTGAGAGACAGAAGCATAAGCAGATGTAGAGATTAGATCACTAAGGCTCAGCTGTTTGTTCATACCAATATAGCTGGTGAACAGGAATTATAAGCCATACTTTTATTTCAGAGCTCTCATCATATAAAAATACCATTATTGGAAAATATATTTTTAAAAATCTAAGATGATAAAAGATCCTTTTTTAGAAAAAGTTATAAGATATTCAGTAACTAAGGTGTTTTAATTCATTTTCTGCTATAGTTATCTAGTCCCTATAGTTAGTTATCTAGTCCCTGGTATTACATCTGCTGCTTCTAACTAGAACATGCAGGGTGATACTTTTGTTGACTCATTTAAATGTACCCAGTTCTTGTCTTAGAGGTACCACAATGCAATAGTATGAATTGTCTTTCAACCACTTCCCTAAAGAAATAGCAGTGATTAAAAATACAATGCAACTAAGGATAGGCAACAATTTGTGTAGTTAAAGGCATGCTTACATGTAAAAACTTAATGTAAGTTAAAATGTTATACAGATTTAAGAATCAAATGTATCTAAAAATTTATGTACACATAACAACCTTTTATACCTTGCCTTCTAAAAGGCCACACTTTAGAAGCCACTGATGGAAAAACAAGAGGCAATTTCTCTAAGCCTTAAGCAAAAATAATTTCTGCACCTACTGAAAAACAAAGACATCTAAGTAAAAGGTAACTGCTTTAAAGAGACAATATGCTGTCTTGAGGTAGTTTTGATATGATTTACGAGAATCTAAATTAGCTAAATCCTATAATAAATCAAGTACTATATTTCTATAAATCCATTATTTTCCTACCTTTTTATTTGGTCCTAAAAAGCTAATTCAAAACAATTAATTAATTCACCAGGTCCTTTTTGGCATCCAGCAATTCTAAGAAAGCACGCTATTTATGAAATGTATTTTTACCTCTCCTGTAACTGAAATGAAACTATTAGGCTGATATAATCTTCCCATATGTTTTCATCTGCAGTGTATGTTTAAGCAATTAGCAATACTCAATAATTATTAATACTCAAGAGCTAAGCTTCAAAGAAAGATAAAATATCTTCAATCAGAAACCATCTTAAATCAAGTTGTTCCCTGTGAGTTTCTTACAGATTATGATTGACCTATACAGAAAAAAATAAAATAAAGAAATACAAGTATATTTTGGAGACTGTCATTATTTGATATTAATCTGATTTACTCAAACAAAAATAAACCTGAAATGGCAACAATATGAGCCTTGGGAAACATCACAAAACCTCAGCTCTAAATTCAACACATTTTGATGATTTCCACTTGTAACAAAATAAACCAACCATTATATGCATACACTGAAATTTTCCTGGCTGTTTTCTTTCTTTTTGTAATGCTGATATTAAAAATGACTCCCTAAATTCTAAAATTATAAACTATATTGTTAATTATATAATACAATTAAGGATACATCTTAAAGTGTATGCTGTTTATGCTAGTATAAACACAGTGGAGAATTTTTACATCATTACACTTATGTGTATTTTATATTTCATTAATAGTTTATGTTTTACTATTTTGCTTTCATTTATAATTTCTGTGATTTTACTTCTATGACACATTCGACACATAGGATATACTTGATCTTGGAGTCAAAATCCTGGAAATGATCGTGGCCTTGGTTGAAGAAGTAATCTCCTATTCTTATTTAAAAGGAAAAATATGGCCTGTTTTATACTAATCCAAATGATCACTATTTCCCAAGAGGCTGGGCAGAAGATATAGGGACTAATTACATAGTGAAAGGTTTAAACAAATTTATAGTCCAAAACTATTTTATTGATTATACCTCAATAAAGCTAAGAAAGAAAACACAAAACAATGCAGAATCCCTTTAAGAGCACTATGAAATCATTCTCCCCATGTTAATAGGTTTAAAGTTCTGCAGCATAGCAAAACAACTCTAATATTTAATTTTGAAAGTAACAAACCAACATACTTTTGGTGATCGAGGGTCTGGAGAACGAGCAAAGAGTTCATCTTCAGGCAACTGAACACTTGAGGAAACAGATTCACACGGACGTGTACCATTGTAGATATGGAATTTGCAATGAGGGTTTAAGGCCATGGAGAGAAGTTCTAGAAGTGGAAACCAGTCTTGGGACAACTTGGCCACACATAACTCCACCAGGCGATGAGTATTATTGATAATACACCTCTGTTATTACATAAGGGGGAAATGTGATTCAGAAGAGCAAAACAATGCAATTCCAAAACAAATATTTTCCCATCTTAATTAATTATATTTTAATAATCTTTCCATTTTTCTATATTGATCATTTGGATGTTTCGCTAATACTGGAATCAAACTGACGTATCAAAAGACACTTACATAGTATCTACTTTCAAAAGCCATTTGATAGGGCTTACAATATGAAGAAGGCAATGCTCTATGTCCACAGACAAGATGCAAATTACCACTGTTTTCTCTTTGGAATTTATATACAAGAGGCAGAAGTTCTAAAATCTAAACATTATGCCGATTATCTAAGATGAAGTAGCTCTGCTAAGCCTCAGTGCAATATTCTGACACCACTTCCACAGTTTCCATTTCTATACTTACAGTACATTTTCCTAGACTGAAGGTATACGTAGAGGATTTGTGTTTGCTTCTGTCAATCACTTGGTGACACCACCAACCTGAGAGCACTTTAAATTCTCCATTTGAGAGGTTTTTTTTGTATTGCAACTACAATTTGAATTCAGACCACAAATGTGTTTGAATACTGGCTTGTGGTTTAAAGTTTCCGTTCTTAACTCTACCACATGCCAAGATTGAGGCATACAGGTTTACTTCTCTGCCACTAACCCTTATGTGTCCCAGATACACATTCCCCATCTTCGGTGTTTTCCTTCCGTAGTGGTACATGAAATAGGTGAGTGGTGCATCTCACAAATAACAGCATCATATTTTCAATGAAATGTGGTAACTTGCCCAAGGGGGCAAGGCGTTTGAGAACCCAGGAGACAGATTAAACCAAAGCTTCCTAACTCTAAATCTCACACTCATTCTAAATGATCATGCTTTCTTCAACAGAAATTATAATTTACAGATAGTATTTTAAAAAGTTTTACATTTTCAGACCTCTTTAATTCAACAAATAGATCGAATATATAACCAAATACATATTTATGTGTGTGTAAGTTAGAGAAAACACAAATATCATGTAAATTAGATTTTTTAAAAGTCGAATGCAAGACTCACATGAATTTCAAACTTCCAGCCACTGACTGCCTCATCTGTAAGTATTTTAGTGAATGATATTGTTAGCCCATCTCGAAAAAATCGTTGACAGGCTTCACTTTTAACATCAAGACCTAAGAAAAGGAAAAAATTAATTTAAACAAAACATTTCTTTGGTTGTCTTATAATGTCCAATTATATAATAAAAGGTAATAAATAATTATGAACTTTTGACTGACAGCTAACAAATGCAAACTAGCTTTGAGATTTTAATTATATAAGAGATGACATTTAAATCCAGTACTGTACTTAAAAAAAATATGAACCTTCCCTAAAATAAACCCCATAGGCCCAGATAAGAAATATAGGGGTAGAAGAGATACATGTCCAGTACATGTCAATAATATTTTACATATCATTGCACAGTCAGGACCTAGATCATGTCAAGGGCAGAAGTCTCCCAAACTTTGCTGAATCGATGAATAAATGTATAAATGAACAAAAGAAGTTTGAGCAGTAGAAAATAATTATAATCTGATAATACATTTTCATAGTTTATTAAATTATTTAAGCAAGGTACTAAAAATATTAACTTTTACAATACTTAATTGTGATAATGCTTACGGATAATCAGAACATACCAATGGCTACCCTATTTCAGAAACTGAAATGTTACTGCCACTTATTTTAATCTCCAATTCCTGAAAAATGAATAGAGAATACTATAATACTTGTCCTTTGCTGAAGAGAATTCAACTGCACCTAAAGTAGACCAAAGTCATTGAAAGAAATAATTAATTCCAGCATTAAGCTTTTACTTCTGGACAATGAAAATAAAAAGAACAGATTCTTTTTTATTGGCTTATTGAAAAAAATAAAAAACCGACCTCATCTTTCAAGTTTAGAGAAAAATCAAGCTTCTTCTATGTATTCTTTTAAAAAAAGCTAGACAGTTTGCTTTAATGTGCATATACACAGATTTCATGTATAACTTCAGAAAGTTCACAAACACCCTCAAAGGCTGTCCAAAAGACACATGAATCCTTGCCCTAGATATGTATGATAAGCCATGGCAAGAAATCTTTGCTAGATGTTCTAATGTAGAAATACACATTAAATGTTCATAGGAGAGGAAAATAAAGTGTTCAGAGATGAAGTGAAAGGTTACATAGTAGCACACACTATGGAAAGCATAACATCAAAACATACCTTTTTTACTAAGATCAATAGCAGCTTCTAAAAGCACTTCTAATTCCCCTTTCGGCAAAACTGGGACCACCCATCGAGGCCTAAGAGTTTTAAAAATATAAAAAGATGTTTATTAGTGCACTAAAATAAGCACTATAAATGAGTTTTTAATTATAATTACTCACCTCATCATGAAAATATTAATATTAAAATATTAAAACAAGTTTGGCAGAACATCTGCTTTGGAGACTAAGTGCTGTTTTCTCTACAAATAACATTTTTAAGGAACTGTCAAACAAAAGATATAGCTATGAGAGAAGAGAAAAAAAATAAAAACTTCAATAATAGAATAAAAAAACTTTTAACAACCAAATGTCAATTAAATGGATAAACTATTGTTAGAGTTCATAGGAAAGTGCACTTTCAGGATTCAGGTAAGAGACATTATGAAGAACAACTTAGTTGTCTTCAATTTCGTAACAAAGAAGAATTGTGGCAGTGACTCATTTCTGCCTCAATTCATCATAGTTCATCAACTTTTCCTAAAGGCTAAATGAGAGTGGAGTCTCCAAATCTCTTTGCCTCCACAGATACCTGACCCGCTCCCTCCCTCAAACAAGAATGTGGCAAGCATCCTTGGTGGTGCTTTCTTTGGTCCCAGGGAAGCCCAGCCATCTAGGATCCCTTCCTCTTCACCCCCATCCAAGTCACCCAGGGTTCCAAAAATCCCTATTCTCACAAAAAGTACTCCATGACTAGACAATCTATTGGAAACAAATGTATACCGTATCTGTCTGTCTGTCTGTCTGTCTCTCTCAACCATTTGTATTTTTCTTCCCCTGAGGATTTGTGAATATGTGACCCTGTCTTGGAGTCTGCATAGCAAGTATACTTTACTTAGGATCACCAATCACCAAATATTGAAAAACTAACAGTACCACCTTTTGCTATGATGTCTCTGCTATAGAGAATGGTCAGGAACATTACAAACAACTTTATACAGTTTCTGTTTGACTGTAATTCATCATATACCATTAATATAGGCATCTATCAGAATCACATTTAATGTGCTCTTTCAAATACACCATTAAAAACAGTAAGTTAAATATGTTTATTAATAGGAAAAATCAATATAGCACATATGATTGTAAATGCAAAGATAGTCTAAAGACTGTACTCCCGACTGTTAATACTAATTTTTGGTTAGGATATATGTACGTAAGGAGGAAATTAGAGAACTTTAACCACATAATATTTCTATGTTTACAAATGCATAATTATATTACTTATGTAACCAGAAGTTTTATAAAATGCAAAGGGTTTTTTAGCACCACTGCCATTATATACATAATAGTGTTAACTGACTTTTTAACAGTGAAGCAACAGAAAAAAAGAACTTAATAAGGCAAGTGCCTCTGAGTGTGTGTGTGTTTTTCTTACTGTCCTTTTTGGGAGTTATCACAAGTCCCTAGCACTTGCTTGTTGAGCCCACAGCATGGTGACTACGACAGCCAAGGGGATTCCCCAATATAACCTTCTCTTATCTTTTTTAAACTTTTTTCTTCCCTAGCCCAAACTTTTCATTCTCTGAGCCCTCCTCCAAATAATCAGGGGCAGGGAGGTTGGAGGGGATATGTTTGTACTACATGTATGAAAATTTATACTCTGAACTGCCCACTGAGATAAGGATCAAGAGAAACAAAGAGTTAAGATAGTTAAATGCCTCAGACTGGTCAAGGGTTCACAAGGGGCAGGCTCTGAGGAACTCAATCACTTTATGACCTGGTATACCTTAGGGCAATGCAAAAATTTTTAAAGTTGTCTAGCAACCCTAGCAACCAACATACCAGTGAGAAAAAAAATCTTCATGAACTCTCAAAAGGAGCAATTACACACAGCGTTCTACTTCAGAAACACACCAGCTATGGTTATTATCAATCTGAAAACTATTGACATAACTCCCTTTCATTTTGAAAATTCATTAAGAAACACAGGTTCTAAACACTTGACAATGACTCAGATGTTAAGGCTATTAAGGAGGCAATGTGGTTACTGTGATATTCCCGTCCACTTTCTTTTTCTTCTCCACTACCAATCACAATGCTGAGAAACTTGGGTTGCTTTTCCTGTGTATTAAACACATTAGAAAACAACAACAACAACAACACAAAAATCAACTCACCTATTGATCATGTCATCCAACTTTGCCAGGTCAGTATGTGGAAATGCAGGTTCCTCCTCTTCAAGCTGTGGGGGAGCATCACCTTGACCTTGTTCATCTGGGGGAGTTGCCGGCGAATTTTCATTGGAAGAATCAGGCGATGAAGTCTTAATTAAAAATTAAATATTCCAGATTTAGATTTCTATAATATATGTACAACATCTAATAATTCAAACACCAACACAAATTAGGGGGAAATAATATCAATTTTTAAAGAGATGATCATTGTAAGCTTATAATGTTTCAGGCAGCCTCCGTGCCACTATGCTTTAAAATAATTTCATTTAATTCCCAACAGCCTAAGGAAGCGGTCTGTAATTTAATAGATGAAAACACAAACTCAGACAATAATTAGCCCAAGGTTACAAAGCTCCAACACTGTGGTCAAGATTTGAATCTAGATCTAATTCTAAAGTTTGTGTTCTTAATCACAACGTAAACTGCTTCTCTGCTTACATCTCCCACCATGATAGAAATTATTATACAAATAGGAAATATCACACTTTACAGATTAAAAAGTTTCTGACTTACAGCTAATTTTATTCTTTCATTCTTCCTTTCTAGTACACCTCTCTTTCCCCCCCTACTTTAGCTGTGCATACTTTCGCCACTAAATAAACTTTTAAGACCTTAGTTCTTAATTTAGAAAAGTGGTTTTTTCCACTTTCAAATTGTAACTAATCTAAATTTTAAGCTGATTTTTACTCATCAATTCTTTAGTTTTCTCATCACTGGAAATCGATGGCTCTTTTAGAGAAGAACGCCCCTTTCTCTATCATTTTAGCACTTACTGAACAGTTATGTAAGTACTTGTATTGAAGACAACTGAGTATACTACCATCAATATGAGTTTACTTACATTTTATATATGAGCTCATAGAGCCAATCTGCAACTAAACAGCAAACTTTTATACTTAAGATGGCAAACACTGTGTGTATGCTATAGAGCTAGACTTAAGGGGAAAAAAAAATCTATATAGCACAGAATTCAAGTGGTAGAAGCCCAACAGAAATATTTGCAATGGAAATATTCAACTTAGGAAGTCTAGTTTATTTTGTTTTTTTAAAAGCCAGTTTCCCCCTAGTATGCATTATACAGGAGTGGGCTAAAGTAGACTCACAGCTGTTCATAACGAGTTCATATAGAAAATAATAATAAATAATACAAGAATAAAATGTGTTTAGTGTACTCACAATTGTAAACCTACTTTTGCCTACCCCTATATACATGCTCATAGAAACTATAAAGACAAAAATAACAATTAAAGTACCTATAGTACCATCAACAGGAAAGCACCAATAACAGTTAAAATTACTTCCTTGCAATCTTTATTCTATGAGCCAAAAACCCTTCGTATGTGTGTGTACATATGCATAAATTTCAATAAAATTATAATAACCTGCTTAAGCTTATGTCCTTTTCCATTGGACATTTGAGTATTTTCCTATATCATTAAGAATATTTTATAAAAAGTTGATTAATTCATTTAATATTATATGGCCATTAAACAAATTAAGGGACAATGACTATTTTGCAATTTTTATTGCTAAGATAAACAGAGCTGCAAAAAGTCTTTTTACAGATAAATCTTTGTGTTGAACTTCAATCATTCCTTAGGCTAGGTATGATCCTGGACATGTTATTACTACACCAGTATGAACTATTTCTTTTAGTGCTACTGACATATATATTGCCAAATTCCATTCTGAAAAGTCTGCACCATCCCAGCAACAGTATCCAAGAGTGTTCACCCACAGTACCTTTGCCAAGGCTATTTCATGTATCACCGAGTTTTACTACATAATGCCAGAGCACAAAATTCTCCCCTGTGGGAACATCCTTTTAAAGAACATTATATGTTAAGTAGAAAAGCCTGATTGATTTTAGAAATTTCAAAAGAAAGGTTTAAATCGGGAAGTGATTAATGCTATAGTTCCTTCTTGGTCCAATCGTGTCAAATCTTGTGAAATAACTAAAATTCTAACATTAAAAAGTAAAGGATAAGAAAATGGAGGAACTCTACAGACAGTTAAGAACGTACTTTATTTTGTTCCTTTGTTGTTTAAATCACCAGTCATATTCCAAAATATAAAAATCTATTAGAAGAGAACATAATGTAGATGCATAGTATTAAGTTGAAAATCACAAACCCAAGAGCTCTAAGAATTATCAAGAACCACCTTAAATAAAAGTAAGGTTAGAGAAGAGGTTTAATTTTGTCTACAGTCAGTCATGCAAGCCATAAACATTGCAAAAGACATTAGGAATCCATGCAGAACGTAGATATAAAACTTGGGGGAAAAAAGAGAGCAAAAGATACTGCAACTTTAACTACTAGCTCCTGGTTTAAAAATAGAAATCTTTGGTATCCAACCTTAGACTGTGTTTAAAGAAACCTGAACACTGGCTAACAAATTTATGACACCGGAAAGACTTAACTCTGTCTAAGACCTGTGACCACATACTTAAGTACTTTTATGTCTTAAAAGTGGGAACTGGAGAAAAAAGAAATAAAGCCGACAGATTTATTTGGAAAAAAAATTAAAACCGACCTGCTCACTTCTCTAAAATGGCAGAGGGAGCGGAAGAAAGGGAGGGAAGGGGGCGGGGGAAAGAATGCTTGCACAGCTCTTTTCTATCATACTTGTAATAGAGAATATCTAATCTATTACAGCTAGACAATTAGAACTTATCCCCAAATGACAAAAGAAGTACATACCTAACAATAATACCTTTGCCTAAAAATTTACCCATACACAATTCTACATAAATATGTACCAAATGTAAGCCGCATGTTTGTGATTCATGTGCATATCACAAGTTTTAATGTTTGTCTTATTCAGATTAATATTTCCCAATATAAAACTGTATATATTAGAAAAGGCTGAAAATCAATTATTTAAACTTTCATTTCAAGAAATAAGAAAAAGAACAGCAATCCATATCCAAAGGCAGTCAAAAGCATACAAGTGGGAAGGGGGAGAGAATTAAAGCCAAAAGTTGGTTTGGGGAAAGGTTGAATGAAACTGATAAATCCCTAGAAAAGAATAGTAAGAAGACACAACACAAATTATCAAAAATGAAAAAGGAGATGTCATCAACCACAGACAAACAAATCAGAAAATTCTCCTATTAAAGAAAAAATTGGATCTGCAATCAAAACCTTTCACATTCAGATCAGTATTTCTCTCCCTCTCTTCCTCCCTCCCTTACCCTCTCTTTAGAATCAATCAATCAATCAATCAATCAATCAATAAAAAGGCCCTGGCCACTGTGGCTCAGTTGGCTGGGCATTGTCCCACAAAGAGAAACGTTGTGGGTTCGATTCCTGGTCAGAGCACATGCCTGGGTTGCAGATTTGGTCCCCAGTCAGGGCTGTGCCGGAAACAACTGACAATGTTTCTCACATCAGTGCTTCTCTCCCTGTCTTCCTCCCTGCCCCCTCTCTAGAATAAATGAAAGAAAATATTTTTTTTCAAAACCTTTCCAGGGATACAACTCCAGGCCAGAGGGTTAACCAGTAAAATCTTCAGAACAATTAAATGAAGAAATAACAGAAATTTACACAAATTCATCCAGAGAACATAAAAAGAGTATCACACTGTGAGTGTACAGACCAGCATAAAATCTTGATACCAAAATACATTTTAAGCTCTTTGCAAGTATTATTTCACTTGATCCTCTTTACAATCCTATGAAGTACTGACTCTTGTTATATCTCCATTTCATAGATGAAAAATTGAGGCTTAGAGGTTATATAATTTACCCACTCATAAAGCTAGTATGGTACAAAGTTAAAATCTGAACAGAAGCAGTATGATTTGAATCCATGCCCTTAACCACAGGCTAAACTGGATTATTTGGTTCTTTGCCCCAGAACTGACACAGCGTTTTAAATAATTTTAATGACAACTGACAGTGTAAGATACCAGAAAAAGAAAAACTATTACTCAAGTGTTAACCACCTACAAACACTCAAGCTTTCTTGTTACTGTGTAAGACAGTAACATAACTGCTTTTCTAAAGTAAGTTTTATACTTGTTTCACAAATTATTCAGAACATGCTCTATTATTTAAATACCCCACTGTAGACATACCAGTGTAACTTTAGTATTTTTAAAGTCCTACCTGATTCTGTTGGAGGGGGGGCTGAGACTGTCCATCAGGAGCCTGGCCCTGGTTGTCATTCCCTCCTACTGGAGAGCCACGAGTCGTGGCTGTCATACTCGACACAGGGCAGATCTTTGCAATTTTGTCTGCTTATGTAGTTGTCTTGAGAAAAGAAATTATAGTCCACTTATAGAAGATGAAGTACCAGCATTTGTCAGTCTTAGAAAGCTCCAATTCAAGAATAAACCATCTTGCACAGACCATTGCATAACCTATAAGTAGAAGAAAAAAAAAGTCATTTGTTTTAGATATAGAAAACATGAATTAAGGAACTGTTCAAACAATATTACCAGTGAATCTAGTCAGGAGAAGGTGGCTATATAAACAAGAGGGCAAAGTGAAAAGCTAGAGTTTCATTAATACTATATTCAACTTAATAAACTGATAGTGGTATATTAACTGTTATATCAAAGAAACTGAAAAGTATAATCTTATGATACAATATTTCAGTTTTCTCCTGGAGTTCCAAAGACATTACCAAGGTACTTAGTTCATTTGGATTCGATCGTGGAATGGCAAAAACTGTCTTCAATTTATTAATGCCTTAAATACACTGTAAAAATGTCTATACTCAGGACAAAGGTAATAAAATCTGATTTTTAAACTTTTCAGGAAGAACTGCATAAGTAGCATTCATCACTGGTACCAAATGGTTTTTAAACAAGCTTACAAGTGGTTTTAATAGAAAATTCTAGGGGAATTTTTCTTTGGAGAGGGTTCACGTTATATACTACTACTCTAATACAACTGAATTTGTCAAGTGACCAAGACTCTCCACTTTTGGTAAGGTTCTGACCACAGGAACTCCCACATCCGTGACTAGGGATAAAAGGCTACAGACCCTGACTATACTGACAAACAAAAGTATATAAGGGAATGGCACCAAACCCTCAATTCTGTATTCATTAGACCAATGGATCTCATCCTTAGCTTAGCTTCATAGTAAAATCATCTGAGGTACTTTAAAAAACACTGATGTCCAAATCCCTCTCCAGATTCAACGAATTACAGTACATGTGAGTAAAGCCTAGGCATCAGTACTTTTCAAAAAACAATATTGAGAACTTCAGCTGATTGGTTATAAGTATATATTTTGTTATGAGTAAGGTGACCAAATTCCTATTTATTACAGAACAGTCCAACATTTACCTCAAATTTAAATATAATCACTTAACCCAGAGATAGGGTTCTAACAAGATTTTGTTTCACTCATCAATTGGCATAACAGAAAAAAGTTCAAGACTGATAATATCAAGTACTGATGAGGTTAAAAACAGACAAGAAAATCTTTCATACATGAAATGGAAAACCAATTAAAAGATTACACGATTGGGCAGCCTCTCTTTCACTTTTGTTTTCCATTTTTATACACCCTACATTACAAAAAGTTAAGGGAAATAGACAATCTTTTATTTTTTTACTTTTTTTTTTTTTGACGTAGACAATCTTAAAAACCTGAAGAAACTCCCCTATCTTTAGCTATTTTGGGTCAGTTGGCAAGTTATGTGAACAATTTTTTTCTTATCACTCCAAATATCAGCTAACCAATTTAACTTCATTTTTCTCTACTTCAAATTTGCTCCAATCTCTTCTTTTTGCTCCCCAACCTGGACTCAAAATCTCACTGCATACTTTCCCCAATGGGTAATGCTCCAATCATGCCCTTTATCTTTTCCTGGATGCCTTGTTCTTAGCCTATAAATATGCTTGAATCTTCCGTACTTACTGCCCTTCCTTTTCTCCAAAAACCTTAAAAAAGAATGCCTTTGTCTCCCGTTTCACTTCTGCCATTCTCTTTCGTCAACTGCTGTGTCTAGCCTACCAAAAATGCTTAACTGAGGCATATGGATGATTCGAAGATGAACTCCCATAAAATTACACGCAAAGCTTTGTGAAAATGTACATTTGATGGGGGGTGGAGAATAGGGAGAAGGGCTGATCCACAGATCCTCAATGCTCTACTAACTGACAAATCAAATTCCTGTGTCTTGTTCTTCATTCTCAGCATAAAGACAACTGGCTGTCAGTACCCCAGCCTGCCTTATGAAATTCTGAGCTTCCTTGTCTTATACAAGGTCAGGTTTCTTTTCTACTTCTTTTTCAAGGGAAGAAGGGAGGGTAGTAGGGTGAATATTCCGCTCAACAGTTGACTCTACAAGTCTGGAACTGAAGCAAAACTTGGGGGTCTTGAACACAGAGCTAATTATTCACAAAAAGGTGGAAGTAGATGGATTCATTAGCATTGCCTGGGATTCCCCCCACCTAGCAACACAACCTCTACCCCCTATCATCTTCTCAGAGTAGAGGGGGTGGTCCACAACACTGGGGTTTGAGAAGTGGCATATACATTCCCAAGTGTGGGACAAGTCCAGGAGGGTGGGGGGACGAACCCTGAGGCACACAAAAATTAAAGTGGTATTTTTAAGGTAAATTTTTACAGTTTACAGAGTTTGCGGTATTTTTCTATAAATTAGAAAACCAACACTCTAAGTGATTTGACCAAAGCACAGGTAGAAAAGTTAACAAGTCTAGAATTCATTCTATCACAGTGTCCACTAAACCAGTACTACCTCTCTTCAAAAAGTCTTTCCAGAAAACAACCCAAGGACAAATGAACAGATAAACAAAAGGTGGTATATACAAACAATGGAATATTATTTAGCATTAAGAGGTAAGAAAATAAGCCAGTCACAAAGGAACACATACTCTATCATTCCACTTACATGAGATACTTAAAAGACAGAAAATAGGTGATTGTCAGGGGTTGGGGGAAGTGGGGAATAGGGAATTATTGTTTAAGGGGTACAGAGTTTCAGTTTGGGAAGGTGAAAAGGTTCTGGAGATGGATGGTGGTGATGGATGCACAACAATGTTAATGCCACTGAATTGTACACCTAAAAGTGGTTAAAACAGTAAATTTTGTTGTATATATTTTCCCACAATAAATTTTTACATATATAGCACTGGCTATTCTCTTGCTTTGCGGCCCTTTAACATTCAGAGAACATGAATGAAAAAACTCAAAATTACATTTTCATGTTTTGTTTATTTATGCTCAACATCCTTCCATTTACATATATCCCAATAATCCTCCACCTATAGACAAACCAAAAATCAGGGAACAAATTATTCTACACAAAAGTATCCTGTGGATAACTTAGGGACTATCCCTTTAAACAAAGGTGGCAGTGAATTAACCCCTCCCTCAAACAAAACATCTTCCTCTCAGACCACAGAGCTAAATCATTTTCTGTTCTACCAGCAAAGCCTCAAGTTGCTTGCCATCCCTGTCTCTTATATAGTCTCACCTTAATGTCTTTTGTTTTCTTGATTTCTTCCAGTTCTGTCAAGTTGTTTACATTTTTAGATTTCCAGTACTGTACTACTGGGCAGGTACACCAGGTCTCTCAGCACAGCACTCTCTACTCTGCTATTTTTAACAGCCATGTCTCTCTATTACCACATAATAATTGAATACATTTTTCTCCATATGCTAGGCTAGGAGATTTAGAGCAAGAAATTGGTGGGAATCAAAAATTTTTTGGTCTCAAATATGTATCTTGTTCAAAATTCCACCTCTGCGACTTTATAAGCTGCCTATCTTAAAGGTCCGTAAAAAGCATTCTGACAATTTTTCCAGGTCTTTAATACTGAGGTAATGCTACCCACTAAAATGCCATGAGAATTATTTTAATAAAGATGTTTTGCAAATACCAAGCACACAGTAATTTTTTAAAATGTAATTTTCTTTTCCCTTTTTATAACTACTATGAAAGGTTCTTGAATATTTGCAGAATCTGAATATTTTAAGATATAATTTGGAAAGGTTTGAATGGAAAAAAATTATGCAAGATATGCTACAACAAAGTTATCCAAGAATAATACTGCTACCTTTCTTAATAAATCCCATTTAATCCAAATGGAAGAAACACACTGGATTCCAAGCTGAAATCACTGCTTTAACTTGGTTTAGAGAAGCAGAAATCTAACAGATTTAGGCACACTTCAGCGGGATAGAACAAGCTTTCTACCAAGTCAAAGCAGCAGTATATTACATGGAACTAAAGAAACTCAATAATTATTCATATCACGTAAAATTTGACACAGTTAACAACCACTTCCTACAGAAACACTTTTTAGAAAAACAACATTACTACAAGGGTCACTGTTCTCACCCCCTCCGCCATCACTCACATTTTATCAGAATGCACCTTGGATTTTCTGCAAAATATAACCAAATTGGCAATTATTGGATTGCCTTTAGAACACATGGCAGTTTTTCATACCCAAACTTAGCATTTCAACATTCTCCAAGATGGGAAAAGCATCACTTTTACCATAAGCAGCAAACCCCTTACTAGTTATTTTAAACTTTACAGAACTGAATTTCTCTAGCAGCTTTCAATGGGTGGGCCTTAATACCAGAGAAACCTCAGGACAAAGAATGTGCCTTCTCTACCCAGTCATTCATTATTCTCTCTCTGCTCAAACATTCCTCATAGTAATAATCTCTCTCCTTGTATAGAGCACACTAAAACCCTCTATGATTCCATATAATATGACACTAGCACACTAAGAATTCCTTCCCTTTGTAAATTTTTCTCTTTTGATTAAAAAAAGTTTAAATAAAAACTCAAACCTCAGTCATTTAAGAAATTCATGCTGAGCACCTACAATGGGCCAAATATCGTTTTAAATCTAAGAGAATACTACAGTACACAGCAGGTAAATCTCTTTGCTCTTGTGGAACTGACATTACAGATTGAGGACAGAGACAATAAGCAACAAGTCCAACACTCCAATCAAGTTATTTCCTTTACCAGACATCAAAATGAGTTGAGTTTCTTAGAAAACAATTTGATAGACCATCCTTAAACTCATCCATCAAGGTTACTTCAACTTGTAAATTTTACCTATTCTGGTTTTATGTGCTAAAATCAAAGGGGAAATTACTCAATTATTTTTCTTCCCTTCCAATGTCTTTGTATGTCTGACATTTATAGCCCTTGTTTTCCCTTCTTAAAATTTGACTCACAAAGGCAAGAGACTAACTCTGAAACACAAGCTGCGCTTAGCCTTCACCAGACACATCAGACTTCACTACTTTTGCTGATGTCTACAAAATGAAAACTTTAATTATAACTGTCTTAGACAAACTATTATTTTGTAATTAATACATTAGCACATAGAAGAAAATACTTAGATTATGTAGATGTACGTTTTTAATGTGAAATGTATAAATAAATTTTTTAAAGATTTTATTTACTTTTAGAGAGAGGGGAAGGGAGGGAGGAAGGGAGGGAGAAAAACATTAATGTAAGAAACATTTATCCACTGCCTCTGGTACCTGCCTCATCCACCACAACCCAGGCATGTGCCCTGACCAGGAATAGAACCAATGACCTTTCACTTTGCTGAAAGACACCCAACCAACTGAACCACAAAGGTCAGGGCTGTTCTTTCTCTTAGAAGCATGGTTACTATCAAGCATGCGCCCATCCTTTCAGTTATTTTTTTTTTTTCCATTACAAATGATCACTAAATAAAAAGCAAACCATATCATGCCATGACCCTGCTTAAAAACCTTCAAAGCCCAGAGTCAAGACCAAAACTACTTCTTACTCAAATACCTAACTCCAGGCTCAACTTGCAACTACCCAACCCAAAGCTTGTTCTAATTCCAGTTTAATTAATTTGTCTTCTTGTTCCTTTAAAATGTAGTCCCCCCCCCCATGCTGCCTCTGGGGCATCTGCACATGCAGTCTGCTTAGTTTTGCCATAGTGATTCAATAGCCCTCAACTCTCCCAACAGAATTCATCAAGTATAGGAGGTCCTCGAATAACCTCGGTATCATTTCCTTAAAATGTTGATAAAACTGCCCAAGGAACTTTACTCCTGTTTGTATCAATTAGCCTATCATAAAATTGGGTCTAGTTATACATTATTTCGCTTAATGTCGCAGAACCTCCCAGAACCTACTGAAACAGTTAAGTGAGGACTTCCTGTACATACTCCTCCTACCTGACGCTATTTTCTTTCATAGCATCTGTGTGATGATCCCTCTTCCTACCAAAAAAATAAAAGCTCCCTAAAGAGAGAAGCTATTACAAACTTTGTTCACTACTGAATCTCAAGGATTCACTGGTACACAACACTTAGGTGCTGGAACTAAAATGGGAGGTTGGAGTGGGTAGTAAAAACAGCAACAAAAGTCAAACCCCTTCCCATCTCCAACAATTCCTCTTTTAGGATGTGTCCAATGTTATCTTTTCCACTCCCATTCCTACCATTCTAGGCTAGATTCCAATTTTAACAGAATCCTGGCTGGTTTCCAGACTACCAATCTGTTTACTATATTAATGCTAAACTCATCTCCCAAAACTCTGAATCTCTGAAACAGTTACTGGTTTCCTCCTCTCCACCTTTACATCAGAACTATTTATTCAAGGTCATTCACAATTGGCCCAAACTTATTTTTCCAACATTGTCTCTCATTCCCCAGTTTTAACACAATCACAGCCAGGTTGACATACTTCAGATTTTAAATAAAATTTTTCCTATTAAGAGTGATTTTAATAGCTAACATTTGAGGGCTTACTTTGGGTCAGACACTATTCCAAAGCAAGTTATATGTATAAATTTACTTAATCCTCAGAACAAGCCTATTATTAGCCCCGTTTCAG
Organism: Pteronotus mesoamericanus; assembly: GCF_021234165.1. Classification (NCBI taxonomy): domain Eukaryota; kingdom Metazoa; phylum Chordata; class Mammalia; order Chiroptera; family Mormoopidae; genus Pteronotus; species Pteronotus mesoamericanus. The sequence goes on from NW_026555072.1 coordinate 9,416,946, forward strand.
CAGTAAAGAAACTGGGATAGAGTAAATAAGCAAGCCGTAAGAGTGGAGCCAGGATTTCTAATCCAGAGAGTATAGGATCTAGGGGTCTACATTTTTTACTTCCATGCCATACATTCATAATGTTGGAAAATAAGGGAAAAAAACTACCATCAATCTCACCATATCCCCATCTTGAAGATAAACTCTTATCAAAATTATTTTAATGCAGAAACACACTTTATAAAACTAAATTTTGTGATTTTTCACTTAATTTATAATTTTCCAATGTTAAATCATCTTCTGTGTCATTGCTAACAGCTACATACCACAGGCTTTTCTTTAAAACACAATAGCTGTATTCCTAATAAATATGGCATAATCAAAAACCATGTTATAAAAACTATTGTTGAATGGGGAGATAAAATTTTACATTACGGAGTTTGAAATGCAGCAAGTTATTTTCAAGAGCTGAGTCCACAGCTATAAACCTAAATATTCCTAAGCAATGTTAAAATGTGGTCTTTGCTCAAGAGTAAAGGCCCGTCTTTTCCAAACTCCACCAGCACTGCCACTATCATTAGCACAGCATTCATCATTCTTATCACACATTATGATAAATTATACACAAAACTAACGAAGGCAGCATATATTAAGCACAGCCCTTTACTTCCCAGTGTGATGCTAGTTCACATCCAATCAGTAACTCAGGTTAATGCAAAAGAAGATGTTTAATTAATCTCTGTTAAATTCAAATATATTACTTGAGCTAAATGCCCATATTCTATTATTACCACTATTAACAGTCTCTCCAATTTTTGTCACTAAATCACTATATACAGCCACTGCTACATCCTATGGATAACTTCCTAGAAGTCCTAACAAACAGAACTGCATCCTGCATTCTAAAATCTTTGTGGCGCAGAAGTTTATTCATTTAGAAATGCTTGGGAATTGGCCAAACTCTCATTCAAAATTTCTCCATACTAATTGTCAACTTGTATGTACACAATTAGGATATCAGAAGCTTTTATATGTATTGGGTTGGCCCAAAAGTCCGTTTAGTTTTTCTCTAAAACAAAAAAAGACATTTGTCATTTTCACCAATAACTTTATTGATTTGGGTATTTTGACTATGTCGGCTATCTCTCGCTATTGGCTTCTAGTAGGAAGAGACCAGGGATGCTGCTGAACATCTTCCAATGCATGACAGCTCCACAACAAAGAATTATTTGGCCAAAATGTCAAAAATACCAATAAACTTCACAAACCACTTGACATGTTCAATCAGTCACAACACCTTCTCCTTACACTGCACAAATCATTTTTTGTGTTTTGGTTGCATTTTTACCTTTCTTGAAATAATAAAGCATAATATGCTGAAAATGCTGCGTATTTTCTTCCACCTTCAATATTAAAATATCTACACACACCCACACAAAAAAATCTCACCAAAATTCATATTTTTTTAAAATGCATGCTGATATGACAGCTGTCACAATACAGTCTAACAAAATTGTTTCAAATGAAGTTATAGACAACTAAGGGTTACTAGAGCCATCGTACAGAAAAAACTAAACGAACTTTTTGGACAATCGAATACATAAAAGCTTCAATACACTCCAGTACGCTTTCCAAGGCATTCACAAACACAATTTTTTTTAAGTGTAGAAAACAATTTTTTTAAATTAAAAATGACTTCTGAAATGGTGGAATCAGCAGCTCTGTGGACACTCTCCCCAATTAAACAACAATTGGTGAAAATTATTTTCTTAAATCTTTAATTTAAAACCTTTAAAAAACAATAAAACACAACTGTCCTAAAGGTATACAGCAAACAAAGAAAACATTCATTCAAGAATATCTCAGTAAGAACAGTATCTCAGTATCTCTGTGGTACTTTTGAGTGAGCTCAGCAGGACAGCCGCTCCATTCCAGGTAGGTGCAGATCTTTACCCCAAGCTCTCAAAGTATTTCCCCAGGAGGGGAAGGGAGCTAGCATTTTTCATTATCCCCAAGTCTGAGTTGCAAAGGCTCTACCACAGGCAAGAACAGCTGGGAGGTCTGGGGGTCTTCTACCCAGACCGCACTTATGGAGCAGAAGCTGGATCCAGGTTCAGTGAGCAGGGGATAATGTGGTCCCAATAACAGCCCACACTCTACCTCACTCACAGGGCCAAGGTTCCATGCCAAAAAACAAGTTGAGAAGACCAGAGACTGCTGCTCCCACACAGTACCTGCTCAAGACGCAGTGTCACTCTGAGAGAAGTAGGTCATTCAATGGTGTCAAGGTTTGGCCCTGAGGGAGAGGCAGACCATAAGAAAACCCTTAAGTTCTCTCAAAGTGAACTAACTTATTTGAAAGAGTACAGGGAAGTTCAAGCCTAAGGGTGCACTAGAAAACAATGGAGACCGAAGCAATAAGCAATTAAGACGCTGAATGTCCCCTGAGCGCTGGCAACAAGCTAAACTTGAAACCAGCTAGCAGTTTACCAAAAAGAACCAGGGAAGACACAGCTATAAAGAGCCTCCCTTGAGTCAGAACAAACCTCAGAGATTACTCCCTGAAAGCAAAAAAACTGAATTGAAACAGACTGAGGGGCAATTAAATCCCAGGGCATCATCACCTAAAACAGCAGAGCAATCAGCCAAGGATTAGTGGAAACTAATATTTGCATGTGATACAAACACACGGAGACAGCTTAACAGAGTTATCAGGGAAACACACAAAGAAAGCCTTTCTATAAAACCACTGTCATCTCAGGGTGACTGTGTGCATGACTAAGTCTGTGCCCTCTGAAGAGGAATCACATAGAAAATAGACTTAAAGTAGTCCAGCCAGTCTAGACAAATAAGCAAGCAAATAAGCAAACAACAAGATGACCCTGGAAACAGGAAGTAGTGAGGGATCAGTTTCAAAGTTGCTACATTATATGAAAGGTCCAGTTTATACCAAAAACACATAAAATACAAACAAAATAGACCACCCCACGACAAACAAGCAAGATGCAGAAAAAGGGAAAAAAAGAAACGAAAATTGTGGCCACTAACAGTAAAATAATAATAGAAAGAAACTACCCTCAAGAGGGTCCACATGTCACTTAGCAACAGAGGTCAAAACTGCTATTGAGTGTGTTCAAAGACCTAACGGTAAAACCATGCTTAAAAGAAGTAAAGGAAAATACGGCAACATTTAAACAGACTATGGATAGTAGTTAGAAATTAACAGAACAGAATCAAATGAAAATTTCAGTCAAAAAGTACAATAACTGAAATGAAAATTTCACAAAATGGTTCAACAGAAGAAATAAATTGTTGGAACAATGAATCCATAAACTAAAAGATCAACAGCTTAAGCAACTGAAAAAAAGAAAATGAGAAGAATTTCACAGAAACGTGGGACACAATTAAGCAAACTGCCATATACATAATGAAGTCCCAGAAGAAGAAAGGAACAGAGAAAGTATTTGAAAAAATTACGGCCAAAATTCCCCCCAAATGAAAAATATTAATCTATAAACCCAAGAGGCTATAAATGCAAAAGACCAGACAGACTCATCTTTAAAAAAATGTGAAAGTCAAATATAAAGAGAATCTTGAAAGCAGCAAGAGCAAATCACACACACAAAGGTTTCTCAAAAAGACTATAAACTGATTTCTTATCAGAACACATGGAATCAGAGGCAGAAGGAAGACATATTCAAAGTATTGGGGCAAGGGAGGAACAACCCAAGTCTTTCAAAAATGAAGTCAGAGACTAACTTCCTCCATGACAGCATAAAGGGCTTGCAGACCCAATCCCCAGTAAAAGAGCACTAATAAATATAATTATAAAAACAGTAAAAATGCATTTCTTCTCTAAACTGATCTAAATGCACTAAATAAAAGCAATGTGTACACAATAATAAAAAGACAACTCAATTTAAAAATAGGCAAAAGATCTGAATAGGCATTTTTCCGAAGATACAAATGGCCAGAAAGCACATGAAAAAAAAATGCTCAAAATCATTAGCCATCAGGGAAACACAAATCAAAAAAACTACAATGAGATACACAGTATATATAATGTTTGGTATAATTGTTGGTTTCAGACATCCACTGGGGGTGTTGGAAAGTATCCCACGTGGTTGGGGGGGCACTACTGTATATCAAGAATGACATTAAATGTGAGTGGATTATAAAATCCAATCAAAATTAAGAGGAAAGGCCCAATCACATGAAGTCAATAGAGGACAGATTTTAGATTCAAGGATACAAACTGGTTGAAAATAAAAAGAAAAATGAGCATCATGCAAAACAGCAACCATAAGCAAGCTAGAGTAGCTACACATTTATCAGAAAAAAAAGACTTTAGACAAAAAGATTACACAAGATGAACATTCTGTAATAAAAGGGCCCATTCATCATGATATAACAATTATTAATATATATATGTGCAACCTAACAGAGCTTCAAAATATATGAAGCAGAAAAAAAAAAAGACAGAAAGGAGAGGGAAACAGACAATTCAACAATAATTAAAGACTACAACATCCCACTTTTATAATGGATAGAACTAAGCAAAAGATTAATAAGGAATGGGACTACATCAAACTAAAGTTTCTGCACAGCAAAGACAACAAAATGAAAAGGCAACCTACTGGAGAAACTGGAGAAACTATTTACAAATCATACATCTGATAAGAGGTTAATATCTAAAATATGTAAACAACTCAAACTCAACAGCAAAAAAAAAAAAATCTGATTAAAAAAATGAGGTATGAATAAACATTTTCCAAAGACATACAGAGAGCCAAAAGATATATGAAAAGGTGCTCAACATCATCAATCATAAGAGAAATGCAAATCAAAAAACCCCAAACCTGCAAGAATGCCTATTATCAAAAAGACAACAAATAAGTGTTGGTGGTAAGGATGTGGAACAAAGGGAACATCTTTGTGCACTGTTGGTGGGAATGCAAACATGCAGCCATTAAGGAAAACAGTATGGTGGGTTCATCAAAATATTCAAAGTAGAACTACCATAAGATCCAGCAATTCCACTTCTGGGTATTTACCCAAAGAAAACAAAAACATCAATTTGAAAACATATACAGGATGGGGGGAAAATAGGTTTACAGTTGTGAGTACACAAAACAGTTATTCTTGTATTATTATTTTCCATACAAACAACTGTAAACCTACTTTTGCCCCGCCCTGTATGTACTCCATTATTGACAATAGCCAAGACATGGAAACAACCAAATGTCTATCACTGAATGGGTAAAGAAAGTGTGATTTTTATATATTTTATTTATAATTCAACCATAAAAAACGAAATATTGCATTTGCAACAACATGGATGGACTGTGAAGGCATAAGTCGGAGAGGAAAAGATAAATACTATATGACCTCACTTATATGTGGAATCTAAAACAAAAACAAAAGCCCCAAGCTCATGTATACAGAGAAGACTGATGGTTGCCTTAGGCAGGGGACGAACAGTGGGCAAAATGGGTAAAGGTGGTCAAAAGGTACAAATTTCCAGTTATAAAATAAGTCATGGGGATGTAATATACAGCATGCTGACTATAGTTAATAATACTGCCTGACATATTTGAAAGTAGCTAGGAAAATGTTTCTTCTAAGTTTTCTTCGTAAGTAAAACATTTTTTTTAACAATATGTCAATGGATGCTAACTGTGATCATTTTACAATATACATGAATATCAAATCATTACACTGTACACCTGAAACTAAGTTATGTCAATTATACCTCATTAAAAACTAAAAAGAACAAGACTTTAACACTATACACATAAACCAGATCATACAGACACCCATAGAACACACGAACGAAGAACAGCAGAATATACATTTCCAGTACACATGAACAAAATACATGTACTAATGTTTAAGAATATCGTAAAAATGGAAACAGACTTGTTTTTTTAAAGAAAATACTTGTTTTAACTGGTACCAAAAAAAGCAACAAAGAGATACTGTGAAGGCTAAAACTCTGTAAGGAATGGGAGATAGGTGCTCAAAGACAACTAAGATTTGGAAATTAACTACTCCAAATATAGGAATTTCTACATCTAATCTCCCTCCCCTTGAACATTTTCTTTAAACAAGTTTTATTTACTGATTTTAGAGAGAAGAAGGGTCGGAGAGAGACACACATCCATTTGTTGTTCCACTTATACATTTATTGGTTGCTTTTTTCTTGTATGTGCCCTGACCAAGGATCAAACCCACAACCCTGGCATATTGGGATGATGCTCTAACCAACTGAGGTACCCTACCTGGCCAGGAACCTAATGTTTTCAGTTACAACATTGTGAAGCCCACTGAGTCAGCAAGGAAGATCCTTCTTCCTTTCAGTCAAAGTTATTTCCCTTGTCACTGATACCTATTGTTAGTTTATAGTTCTGACCACTGAAACAGAAAGTTAATATTCAGAATTTTCTACACTATGACCCTTCAAATTACTGATATTTATAGTGTAGACACAACCAGATTGCTTTTCAAGAGGAAGGTATACTTTTAATTAAATATTCATTTATTAAATCCTTACAAGGGTGCAAGGTCCCAGCAAATTCCAGTTCCTAAACAAATCAACCTAATAAGTGAGCAATGGTGACTTAAAATATTAAGACACAATGACATACCAAATGTTGCAGAAGATATACCCTTGTTAAATGACAGGTTAACAACTCAAAGTTATCTATTAACAGCTCTTGCCAATCTTTATCACAATCAGTTAACACTATTAAAAGTCATTAATGCAATCATGAAATGATGATCCAATACACAGAAAACTAAGACCTCATTTCATTTAGTCAACATTTTAAGCAAGGGAGGTAGATCATCGATTATCATAATTTTCAATGTGTATCCAGTGGGTACTCTTTTTACCTGATTTTCCAGTTAGATTATGTCAAAATGGTATAGAATTTGAAAAAGAAACCGAAGAATTTGCAATTCCTTTTAGTCAATGAGATTATATTCAGTTACCTTTAATAATTTTAAAATAACAGCCTTGAGATATAATTCACATACCATATAAATCTCCCATATAATGTGTATAATGTTTTTAATTTATTCAGAGTTGTACAGTCATCACCACAATCAATTTTAGAACATCTTCATCACCCCAAAAAGAAACCCCCATACCCATTAGTATGAATCACTCCCCAGTCCCCCCTCTCTCACCCTCAACCCCAATGTAGTCTATTTTTTTATCTTTATAGATTTGCCTATTCTGGACATTTCATATAAATGGCATCATACAATATGGTGACAGGCTTCCTTCACCTAGCATGATTGTTTGCAAGGTTTATCCAAGCTGTAGCATTTCTTTTTATTGTCAAAATATTCCACTGTATGGTACATATTTTATTTATGCATTCATTAGTTGATTGATATGCATTTGCATTGTTTCTGTAATACAATTTTACACATGTAGATTCCATTGACAGAGATCTGAGAGAAAAACTAGCCTGTCCATCTTCAAAATAACACTGCAGTATACCATGAAGACTAATACTCAAATCAAAAGAAATATCAAAAGTGGAAGCTATACACCAAGTTACTGCAAGTGAAATTTTAAAAGAACAGAATTTTAAAGCAAGAACAAAAACTCAACATTAAGAATTTTAAATGTAGTATACAAAATTTTAAAAAAATTCTAATTCAAGTATGGCACACACCTCCACCCTTATCGAGACACTATTATTAGAGTCTAGGCATCAGTCATTTTTTGGACAGATCACAAATGAAATGAAATAAAAGCTGAAGAGAAGGAAACCTCATTTTTAAAATGGGAAAACTGCATGCTAAGGTCCTTCTAGATATATTTTATGAAAGGACAAATAATGCCTGTGTGCTACTGACAAATTGAAAACGCTAACAGAGCTCATTCCCTCAAGATGTTATATAGTGTAGTGGTTAAGAGTACAGACTGAAGATAAACTGCCTCAGTTTGAACACCTGCTCTGCCACTTCCCTAGGTGTCCAAGCCCGACAAATTCTTTAACAGCTGTGCCTTGGTTTTCTTATATATAAAACTGGGATACCACTATCTATCTTTTAGGACAATTGTAAGAATATAAAGAATGTATCATGTATGTGAAGCAATTTCACAGTTCCTCACATATAGGTGCTAAGAATTAGCTATTGTTGTGAGAGGTTTACAAAGTAGAATAAGAGAATATCTAAGACCTACCTGTAATTTACAATAGAGAAGGGCAATGGTAACACCAAGGGAAAAAACATCTAAGTTGGACTGGGATATACTGACATATTTTGAAATGCTTTGGGATTTGTTTCAAAATAGAAGGGGTACTTAAAAAAAGAATAGCCATAAAATAAAGTTAGTTGATGGGAGTTTTATCTACATCTATGTTTGATTTTTCCTTAACAGAAAGTTTGAAAAAGGGGGGGAAGTAAGTTAGATGAGGGTAGAAAATATCTACAAAAACTTCTCAGAAGAACATTCAAGTTGTATCTTAAAGGATAAGGGTAAGTAGTACGTCAAGTAAGTGCGTAGGGATAAAGAAGAAAAGACAAACAGAATGGAATTGCCTTAATACAGTAAATACAACAGTAGCTCAGAATCAGGTAAGCACCATGTACAACTGCATGGCATTCGTAACTTCGCTTCTCCTATCTGTAACAGCAGGCGTTAAATTTTAACTGAGAATATATTGGCCTATTCAAAAAGTTCACCCATGATTAAAACATATGAAATCTTATCAAAAGAAATCAGATACACTTAAGGGTATATAAGGGCTATTTATATCCTTGACAATTCCTTAGAACATGTTTATATGGGTGAAATCCAGTTAAGTTAGTTATTTAATTAAAGGCAGGGTAGAAAAAAAACCTATGAAAAATATAACTTGTTCCCCTTGACCCCCATCTCTCCCCAACCTGTCTGTTCTCTGTATCTGTGAGTTTCGGGTTTTTGGTTTGTTTTTAAGATTCCACTTACAAGAAACATCACATGGTGGTATTTGTCTTTCTCTACTTCGCTCAGCATAATGCCCTCGGGGCCCATACACGTTGTCACAAATGGCATGATTTCCTTCTTTTTTATAGCTGAATAGTAATGGTTACATATACAGACACACACACATCCCCCCCCCCCCGAATTTCTTCATTCATCCATCATCTTGGCTATTGCAAACAGTGCTGCAATGAACATGGGGATGCATATATCTTTATAAGTTAGTGTTTTTATTTCTTCAGATAAATACCCAGAAGTAGAATTGCTGGATCATATGGCAGTGCTACTTTTTAATTTTTTGAGAAACCACCATACTGATTCCTATAGTAGCTGAACCAATTTACATTTCCACTAACAGTGCACACCAGGGTTCCTTTTTTTCCACATCCTTGCCAACATTTGTTATTTTTTGTCTTCCTGGTTTATACCTGAAGACTGTATTTTAGTCTGAAGTGTAGAACCTCTCAAGAGCAAAGGTCTTTCCAGACACAGTCTAAAGCCAAAAATGCATATTTTTAAAATTAACATATTTAATCTCTTATCACTAATAAATCAATTAAGTTCATTTTAAAAATCTATTTCAAAGAATTAATTCAACTAGCGACTTTGAGCTACAAGACTTAAAGCTGTCTACTGGTCAAACTTCAAATTTTATAGGTAAGCAAGAGTTAAGTAGCAGAAACACCAATAAACACATGAAAAGATTCTAGACATTAGACACAGACAAATGAATATTTAAGCCACAATTAGATATTCCTAAATCTCCATCAAAATGGCTACAGTTGAAAGGACTGACAATATTAAGTGTTGATAAGGAAGAGCAACATGAACTACATTGCTGGTGGGATTCTAAAATGGTACAACCAATTACTTGGGAAGTCTGGTTGGCAGTATCTACTAAAGCTAAACACAAATATATCCTGTAACCTAGCAATTCCAATTCTGGGTGTATACCAAAAGACAGGTACTATAACAATCATGTCAACACTCTTTAGAATTGTTAAAAGCACTGTCAACAATTCAAATGTCCACCAACAATAAAATGGAGAAATAAATCATAGTGTATTTCATATAGTGACTACACAGTGATGAAAAAGAAGAAATTCATCATCTTAGTTTAGTAAAAGAAGTGAGATTCAGGGATGCACACTGTACTATTCCATTTATATGAAGTTTAAAAACAGGCATAACTAATTCATTGTAAGAAGTCAGAATATTGTGTTATTAATTTTTTTTGGTGGGGGGAGAGGCATGAAGGAACCTTCTGGAGTGCTGGAAATTTTCTGTATGTTGATCTAACAGTAGTTATACAGATGTATATATTTGTAAAAATTTATCAAACTCCACACTCGAAATTTGCAGGCTTGGTGTACACAAGTTGTATCTCAAAAGGAAAAATTTATAGTAGATAAGCCACTAAAAAGAGAATGCAAACTTTTGTTGGGAGTCTAAGGCACTGTTTCTCAAAATGTGGTTCACTGATGCTTGTTTTAATTTCTATATAGTAAATATCATTGGCTATAACCCCACATCGATAAAAGCTTTTTGGAGTCCTCAATAAGTATAAAGAGGTCCTGAGACCAGTACGTTTGAGAATAACTGGCCAAATGATATATAATAAAAATGATAAGCTTCTTTTGCTACTTCTCTTATACGGATGAAAAACGAGGTATCGACATTTTCTCTGAAACCATCTGTACCAAACAAAATTACTGCTACTAGATTTATGTGCATACTTTCATCCTCAATTCAGGAGGAAAAAAAAAAACCCTATTTCCCCTGAATACATTATTTTTCCTAGTAGGCTACATCACTCTTTAACAGCAGTATGTTCTTAAAGCTTAAGCTAAACCTCAGATGAAAATTTAACCAAACGTTAAGCTGCTGTGCCAGCGAATAAATTATACCCCCTGGCTACCAGGTCTGTGGTCCTGAAATTCATACACGCTGTGGGCCAAGCAGTTAACCCACAGGATTCTAAGTAAAATAAAGCTCTACAGGCCCAGACATGTACATGTGTGTACACACACACACACACACACACACACACACAGAAAGGAAATGGAGGGGGAGAGGAAACATTCAAATTATATTATCCCTCCCTTTATTTGCCAACCCAACTACTCCTATACCTATTAACCCTTTTTTATCTTTCCTATTTTCCTTCAGTACTTGAAAATTTCTCTTCTCTAGACTCCGGTTTTTTCCAGGGATAAAGATAAAAATTATTAAATTTTTTTAAGTAGCTTAAAGTCATCTCTTGTCCAAAACCTTGGTTTTCACAGGTAAGAGCAGTGAGGACTGAAGAGGTGAATTAAATGACTCAGAGAAATGAGGTGACTGGAACTAAAACTCAGCCCATATGACTCAAAGTCTTGTATCCTTCCACTGACTATATATCATTACCATTTAAAATATGAACATTGTTTCGTATTTTAACAAACAGAACCCTCTCAAATAGGAGCCAATGCAATTATTGCAACTATTGAATCAATAAGATTATTTATCTATTTTTGTGTATCAGTCGTTTTTTTAATACCCTTTTTTAAAAAATTGACTTTAGAGAGTGGAAAGGAGAGAAACACTGTTGTTCCACTTAGTTATGTATTCATTGGTTGATTACTGTATGTTCCCTGACCGGGGATTGAACCTAAAACTTTTGAATATTGGGACAATGTTGTAACCAACTGAACTACCAGGCCAGGGATGTAGCAATCTATTTTAAATGCTGTAAAAGAACACCTACACAAACCATAGAGAGTACTAGGTGTACAAGAGTACACCTTTGAAGACCACCAAACCTTGCTCAACAGGTTAACATTCTAAACGCCAGATTCTAGCCCCCTACATTTTGGGTACGTGGCATGGTGAGAGTTTTGAGCAATACTTGGAAAGAGAACCAAAGGAGATAAGGAGATATCTGAAGAATGTGATTCTTGTGGCTGTGAAGATGAATGGAAGCCACAGAATCTCTTCATGATCCTCCTTTCACTGACATGACTCTCCTTCCCATGATGCACTGAGGATAACTGAGGTAATCCTCGAGCAGGAGCAATTTGAGACAGCTAATATTTATTTGGCTCAGATGATGACATCCACTACCAGACGAGGAATATGCCTGCAGGCACTATATTAGGTTCCTTCTCCAACTCTCAGTCTGGACCCACAATTTCTCTCACTCCAGGCTCAGCAAGCTCCAAGTCAAAAACTCAAGAATTTTGAATAATTCATTAATATAATATCCACACAGAACACAGTAAACAGATATATATGTCCTAATTAAATATGAGTAAGTGCCCTGGCTGGTGTGGCTCAATGGACTGAGCGCCAGCCTGCTAATCAAAGGGTCACTGGTACCATTCCCAGTCAGGGCACATGCCTGGGTTGTGGGCCAGGTCCCCAGTTGGGGGCATGTGAGAGGCAACCACACATCAATGTTTCTCTCCCTCTCTTTCTCCTTCCATTCCCCTGTCTAAAAATAAGTAAAATATTTTTTAAAAAAAAACCAGAGTGAGATTTTCTGTAGTCATTTCCACAAGTCAGGGCAAATGCTGTATAAGACAGTACCCTCCTTTCATAATGTATTCCTAAAAATGTGACAGAAGTCAAATATTTCAAAGCCAAACACTAAATTCACACATTTCAAGTTTTTCCAAATCTCAAGTCAGAGTGCAGGAAAATATTATAAAACCCCTAATTATACCTCACATTTCATATATAAGCTTTATTACACATTTGCTATACTTATTTCCTGTTTCATTCTGATTATTTCATTCACCACTGAACAAAGTCAACCAATACAACCAGTGGGTACAACCTAACCCAGTTAAGTTTAAAGATTCATATCCCTAATCAGTTCCCTGACTCAAGGCTACCAAGTTTGAGACCTCCAGCTGATGCACTTTCGTTTTCCACTCATTTTTATAAAACAGCAAAATACAACCAAACTTGCAAATTAACACACTGATGAAACAGAATGGTTCTCAGGCAGGCAATACTACCCTGCAACAGAAAGAAAAATCTTTCATCAGCTAACAGAATTCTGAACTTAAGGAATGGAGGTTCATGGTTGCCAACGTAAGTTGTATTAAAGTGGAGACTACACAAAAGTCAAATACATCATAGCTGAGGACTAGCTAACATTTTTTAATGGAAAAAAACGTATAGAAATAGGACGCAGAGCTCATTACGCAAAGTTCTTGTAAGAGATCCTCCCTCTTCATATGCACAATTGTAATATGCACTGTTACCTCATTTCCCAGTCCACAGCACATAAAAAAGGGAGGTAACAAAGACTTTAACTGCAACAACTGTGAAAATAACCATTACTGAAAAAATGAGATAGCTTAAAAAAAAACAACCAACCAAAAACATTAATGCAAAGAAGCCTGTAGCCTTTTAGTACACGTGAACAACCCTGTAAACCTCAGTAGACACTGAAGAGAAAAAGCAACAGATACATAAAATGAAATAGGCCATAAGAGGAATTAAATTATGTTCATGATGTTACTGGCACTACCAAAAAAACTGGGAAGCCCCTAAAAAGAATACTGAAGAAAGCAGAAATGGGAAAGTATAGGGAGTGTACGGAGAATTGGCAGTCAAGCAAATGGAGTATTAGAGAAAACAAAAACAGTGGAAAATGAAGTTGGAAAATTATGTTAAAAGTACCGTCACGCCCTGGTCAGGGAGTTCAGTTGGTTAGAGTGTCATCCTGATAATCAAGGTTACAGGTTCGATATCCAGTCAGTGCACATACTAGAATCAACCAATGAAAACATAAATAAGTGAAACAACAAATAAATCAATGTTTCTCTCCCTCCCTCCTTCTCTCTAAAATTAGTTTTTTAAAAAAATCAACTTTGCGATGAGAGCTTAGAACAATATTTATAAAACCTCTTTCTTAAAAAGAAGCTGGGAAGTTGGAGGGACATGAAAACTGTCTTCTAGGCAGGATGAACAAATGGCACACATTCAAGTCCTCGGCAGGAGTAAGTGGTGGCAAAGAACATGATTTAGTAAATTCATTATGTAACTGATGAGAACCTTTGATTTCATACATATCTAATAATATGGTTGCTGCAACATGATGGAATTGTTACAGGTGGGGTTTGTATTTTTTGTTTTCCCTCTTAGGCTCCCCAAACTTTTTCTTTTTTAATTTTTAACACTTTAATGAACCATGTCTGGGTTCATTTCAGCTCCTTTACTGCCAAAGCTGGGGGCAGGGACTGCTTCAGTTTCTCTGCCTTCCCTTTGACTATGATGACCTAGGCATTAAAGATATCTGCTGCATCAGACTTTAAACTCCCTATTATCCTTATTTTTCTTGATCTTGACAGATCTAGCATCCTTTTCACCTGGCTGTGAGCACGAATTCCTTATTTCCTCAATTTTTCAAGGCATGGTTACAAGGTGCAAGAGTTCATGGTCAGCACAGCAAGCAGCAAGAAGCCCTCAAACTTTTTTTTTTAACAACAGAGTATACAGACTTCATAATTAGATAAAAATTATAAAGGAAAAGTATGTAACAACTTTAGAAAGCTTTCCATCAAATAAACTGATTTAAGTATTTAAAAGTGAACTTTAGTGCGTTCTGAAAATTTTATTTATACAGAACATTATCTCTCAAGACATGAAATAAAATGTTTTGATAAATGCATCTTTCCAATTTAGCTCTCCTTTAACATACATGTCAAACACCATCGTCCTGCTTTCAATACAGTGCTGTCTCAGACTCTGGCTAAAGCATTTCTGGAAAGTGATTTTTAAACATACTCTAACCTATAACAGGGAAGTTTTGTTTTGCTCACCTTGCACCCATTACCTGGTATAATACCTAGCATATAATATGCATTTAACACACAATTGTCGAATTTAAAATAAAGTACAAAATTTAAAAATTCAAGAAAATTAGACAAAGTGGTAAACCTTAAGAAAAGTAGATACATTAGCATTCATCTCTAAACCAGTAATTCTCCAAGGGTGATTCCATACTTGGGAACGTACTAGAAATGCATATTTTTAGAAATTATTTATTTTTAGAGAGAGGGGAAGGGAGGGAGAGAGGAGAGAAACATTGACTGGTTGCCTCTTGTACACACCCCAATCAGGGATGGAACCCGCAACCCATACGTGCTCTGAACAGGAATCTAACAGGAAACCTTTCCATTTGCGGGACAACGCCCAACCAACTGAGCTACACTGGTCAGGGCTAGAAATGTGTATTCTTGGGCCCCATTCCAGTTACTGAATCAAACTCTGGGGGCAGGGCCCAGCAATCTGTTTTAACAAGCACTCCAGGTTTGAGAACCATTGCTCTAAACCAGGTTTGGCAAACTACAGTCACAGACCAAATCCAGCCTCCTGGTTTTTTTACAGCCTACAGGCTGAGAAAGGATTTCTCACACAGGAACATATCAATTTGATGACAAGGAACACTAACTTTAAACCCTTATTAGGCAAAATATTGTTTTATTAGCCCCCCCCAATTCTATTCTTATTAGACTTGCATGCTAATAATTCTACTGAATTATCATATTTTGAATTTCATCAACAGAAAGCTTACCTAATATCCTTAATTTTGCCTCTTTGGGCACAAAGCCCAAAATATTTATGATCCAGGCCTTTATAGAAAGTTTGCTCACCCCTGCTCTGAACCCCAGGAGGTGCTATCAAGGAGAGCAACCAAATTTTTCTAAACTACCTCAGACACAATACTATTAAGTAAAAAACTATGAGTATAATGCCCTATATAATTTCCATGCTCTCTGGGATCCAAGTTAATTGAGTACACTTACACAAATATTAAGTAACTAGCTCACAGAAAAGAGATGTAACCAACAACTTAAACGTACAACTCTCAATAACCACCAAAGGCAATAGGAAGGAAATGGGCATAAATGGAATAGGAAAGGTAAAGAAGTCAAAGACCCTTTTTATTCTTCCTAAATTGTCTTCTCTTCACAGGCTTTGTGGCTTGAGGATGGGATCCAAAAGTACCAATTCAAAGTCATTCCAAGAAACACAATTCCTTTGATAATGGTAGACTGCTCTGAATCTAAAGTGTTCAAAGCTTACATGATTGATCAGTTACAGAAAGGATAAACTGAAAGGGAGCCACAATATGGTAGCACATCAATTTTGTACAAGCAATTCTAGGTTACTGGAGTCAAATATTTCCCAATTTTGTCACTCAGGCAAATCAAATAAATTATTGTAAACAATATAATACTGCATTTAACAAAGGTAAAAGACAGAATCCCTGCTTATTATCAGGGAAAGATTTAAATACAAATTTTATAAAAGTGACTACCAAGGCAGTAGGATTCAAAGAATTCACTAATTAATGTGACTCATTAAATATGGAAATAGCTTCATGAAGCAGCACGCTTAGTCAAGTTACTTCACCTCTTTGAGCCCCTTTCCTCATTTGAAAACCAGAGTTTGACTAGAAAGATCTAAGACTCCTTTCAGGACTGCTCATCCTAAAAGGATTAGGGTTAAGTTCAGCGAGAATCCAAGCAATAAAAAGAATGGGGGTAGGGGGAAGAACTCATACCAAGAATAAAATATGGTAAACTGACTACTCATCCAACAAATTGTTATTGACTGACTGTGTGCCAGGCATTTTCTAGGAGCTAGGGATGGAGCAGTGGATTTAGGATCTTGAGCCTGACCAGATGGATGCCACCGACCTAAAGAGAATTTGGAGGACAAAAATCAATCATCTAAACAAAATAAAACAAATTTAAAAAAAAAAAAAACAGCATAGGAGTAACTTACATATCATCAATACAGGAAAGGAATGGCAGAAGGAAGGGGTGACACCACAGTATGTAATTTCTGGCAAAAATGAAAAGCGTCATAAGTACAGTGACTCCTAAAGCCAATACTCAAGAATTCTAGAAGAATCCATTTCTACTGTACATGACAGTATTTAGAATTAGTACAACTTTAAAGATAAACTAGTCCAATGCTCATTTCATACAATATAAAGCTTCTAGACAAGAGTAATATCTTTCCCAATAAATATCTGTTGAATGGATAAAAAATAAACTAATAACAGATATATATTAACACATTAGACCTGGAACCGTAACTCTAAGGTGCTCAGTGGGAGATAATGAACAAACATATATGTGTGTATGTGCATAAAATTCTATGTGGACTCCTAGTTTCTCTCAACTATTCATCCAGTGCCTAAACTTTTCACTGCATTTGTGTCTAGAATTTTTGGACATGTGACTGACAAAACTAACCCAAGCAAGAATATTACTTCCTAATGGTTGGACACAAACTCAAGAGTCTCAGACCTCCCCTCTCCCTAAAATGAATTGCAAAACAAACAAACAACCCTAAGAGCATTATCAGAATTGTCTTTTGAAGTTTTTAAAATTCTATTTCCACTCCAAATCTATTCAATTATAATCTCCAGAGAGTAAGACCTAGGCAAATTCATTTTTTAAAAAAGCTCCATGGGTGATTCTGATACCGTGAGGTAGAAAAATCATTGTTAATAATGACTAAAAATAGAATTGGAAACCCACTTGCTGTGGAATACATATAGAGTGTATGTGTGTGTATTGAAGCTCACAAGACAAGCACAGGCACATTTAAAGAACAAATATAAGATAGCTCATCTTAACAGTTTATTTTTCACACCTTATTCCTTAAAAGTACACTACATTGGCCACTTCATTGAATAGTAGTAACTGAATGATAAATTCAAACTCCAATATACTTAACGGGGTTGGTTAAGTATATTGAGTTTCATGAAATCTTTTTAGACTTTACAGCTAGAAAATAGGACTACAGTAATCATTAATTTAACAGAAAGATCTTTAACAAATCTTTTTCCCTTATCATAGACTTTATAGCATATGAAGTTTCATGAAATCTTTTTCCCTTATGATAGATTTTACAGCATAGAAAATAGGACTGTAGTAATCATTAATTTAACAGAAAGATCTTCGACAAATCTTGTGCCACATTAAGAATGCTCATAGCCCTGGCTCAGTGGATTGAGCGCAGGGCTGCAAACTGAAAGGTCGCCAGGGTTCAATCCCCGGCAGGGGTGGGTGGGACGACATGCCTGGGCAGCAGGCTTGGTCCCTGTTGTGGGAGGCAACGGATCAATGTCTCTCACATCATTATTTCTCTCCCTCTCTTTCTCCTTCCCTTCCCCTCTCTAAAAAGAAATAAAATCTTTAAAAAAAAAGACAAGAAAAGAATGCTCATAGATTCTACATTAGCAGCCTTTCCCCCACCTCTCTCAAAACAGAATTCAGCACAATGGCCCAAGGGAATTAAGAGAAATCAACAATAATGGTCTTACTGTTATTTCACTCATCCTATAAAATTATCAACCAAAATTACAAAAATGCAAAATGAAGCCCTTAATTTTAAGTTTTTGTAAAATTTACAGATTAAATAAGGTTAAATAAAACTCAGAATTCTCAAATTGAACTAACAGACAGTCACATGGTACTAAATGTTCATTTATAAGATAATAAATAAAATAAATTACTGGGAGACAGATGCCTGGGTTTTACATCTTTTAAGAACGTTTAGCTGCCTAACATTATTTTAATCGTAAGCACACCCACCAACTAAATTATCAACCATGTTGGGAGACCCATGGAAGGGAAAGAACTATTTGCTACAGTGTTAGCATCTCCCTTGGCCAACCAAGATTGTTTTCCAAATCGCAGACTATTGTCATTTAAAAATTTTAATCTAAAGTTACCCTGGCATAAGAAACAAAAGTTCTAAGCGCATTCTTTTTTTTTAAATAAGCAATCAAGTGTTACTTCACTAACGTGGCACAGTAGTCAAAGCACCACTGGTTGAGCCTGACAGACCTCAGTCCCTCATCTGAATAATGGAGATAAATACTATCTATATAAGGTAATACATGGAAGTGTTTAGCATAGACCTAAGCAGTTGAGAAAAAAAAAATCCATCTTATTTATCCACTTGGAAGTTCAATAAAAACATGTTTCACAGCAATAACGCAGTGGTTTTCAAGCCTGACTGCATAGGAGAAAACACCCACCGTGCTTTTATAACATACCTTTGCCCAGACCCTGAATCAGACTAATTCATCAGTCTCTGGAAATGGGACCCAGGTATGTGCTCTTTTTTACACTCCTGCAAGTGATCCTAATGTGCACCCAGGATTTAGGTACAATGCGTTAACTCTTTCCCAAATACTAACATTAGACTCTTAAAATAAGACAACTTAGCAATAAATACAATAGTTTTTAAAGATAGCGCTCCTGAAAGAACCAAATGGAAACTAAAATCCTGTTTTTCAATTAAAAATACACACACACACACATCAAGATTCAGAAAACATATATCAGCAAAAAGGAGAACATAATGCAAGCTGTTATAAAACATTACATTCTTTTAGAATTAAAAAAAAAATCAACCAGCTCAATAACCACAAAATCAGACCCTCCCCTGTAACTGCCCAAGTCTTAGGAGAACTAATCCTTTAGCACACACACCCCTATATACTTTAAACACCTTTCCATAACCTGATTTAGAACAAAGATTGAATTCAATATTAAAATCCTGAAACAAAAGTATAAAAACTGTATCAGTTTTCAAATTGACCTTACAAAATAAAAAAATAGCTAAAAGAATGCTTCCTTGTGACCAACTAATCAAGAATTGGCAAATACATGACAAGTAAATTCATGAAAAACATCCATTTTCAAAAACGCTAAGTACATTAATACTACATCAAAGAAAATTATCTGAGGAGATATCCATGAAATCTCTCATCTTCTTGAGAAGTCAGAAAATTTCAAAAATCCTTAAAGATAAAAGATCCAAAGTAAATCCTATTTGAGAATTCTAGCCATAAAACGAGAACTACGGAACAGCAGCAAGAGATCCCAGTAATTTGGTGAAAGGTATTATCTGCCCTTCAAAATTACTTTCTGAAGAATTTAGATTCTCATATGTACTGTTCTTGCTGTTATTTAATCCCTCCAGAAATTTTCCCTCAGAAACTACCAAGGTCAGCAAACAAAAGAACGTTAAGATAATATGCTGAGAATTACAAGTTAAACGTTCATGCAAAAAAAATGTTTTAAAGGAATAGAGACAAAAATTCGTGTTAAGTTCAAAAGTCTTATTTTTTAGTTAGGGAAAGCAAAAGAAAATATGATTATCAGAAGCATTTTGAGTTCACCCTTTGTACACCAATTCAGAATACTTCTGATTTTCACTCTATCCAAACACCGGGATAATAAAACTTAAAGAGTTAAAGTTATAACTAAGAAAAAGCACGAGTTTCAAAATTGAAAACACAAATATTGACACATTTATACATTTAATACACGAATCTTTTAAGAACTCGGAAGACATTTGCTGAAACCAAAATGGCAGCCCACTAAAATCAGTAGACCAGGGAGATCTAAAGGAGAGTTTCTGCTCTCTATTTTTATAAAGTTCAAGTGTACAAATTAAGAAAGCCAAGCTAGTCACGTTTAACTAGTCCTTACCATCTAATCACTAAAAGTAGATAATGAACTCCAAGAGGGGGTTAAGTACCTGCTGAAAAGTTTCCTAATCGATGCACTCCAAATTTTTCCTCAAAAGTCAAGATACACAAACGTTATGTAGATTTAGAGGACTCAAGGGTTTCCAGGTGAAAGAGCCCTACGACGGAATAGTTCCCTCCCCCCAAAATAAAGTATGAATATTTAACATACGTTCTCTTAAATTCAAAGACAATTTGAAGAAATTACACACACCTGTAAACTTAACATTGGAAAATCCAATTAACGTTTTAAGTATGGAACTTGAAAAAATGATATGCTTAATTTTAAGTTGTATGGGAAATATGAAAAATTCCAGGGTAAGTTCCAGTTGCCACAGAAATGCATACAATTACAAAACAAATATACACCTGCTCCACAATTCTTTAACTTAATATTTCACAATGAATGAAAAATGAACCATTTCTCAATCCTGAATCCTCACATCACAAGAATCTGAAGCTTTTATCATTAACGAACTCGCACATGCTATTTTTGGCAGAAACAGTTAAAAATAGAAAGGTGGTGGGTCCAAGCTAGGTTGGAAGCGATTTCTGCATCAAAACAGCGTTCGCGGCTTTGGCCCTCGTGAGGGGGGCAGAAGGGGCGAAGGAGGTGGAGGCGGCCGATAACCTCCCTCCAGCTCCGGCTGAGAAGCTGCGGGTTATCGCGGGAGGGTGGGGGGAGGCGGACAAGTCGTTCGGCCTGATAGCCAGGCGTAGCCGAGGCCTAGCTCTACCGCTCCAAATCACTCCACCTCAGTAATGGCGTTTGGTGTCAAGTGGAAGGAGAATGGGGAGGAGAACGACCGCCGAAATGCAAGCCCCGGGCCGGGAGCCTCTGGCCCCGGGCGCTGACCCGAGCCCCGAGTGCGGATGCGGAGGCTGCCCGCAGGGCCGGGAGACTCCATCCTCCCACTCAACCCCAGACAGGACGGGGAGGGGGAGGGGGAGGGGGAGGGGAGAGGGGGAGGGGAAGGAGCGGGGGAGGAGGAGGAGGAGGAGGAGGAGGGACGGAGCCGTCAGCCATTTTCCCTTACAGTCCAAAACACACAGACACGCTCCCAAGACGCCGGCTCGCAGAACCCAGCCCCGTACCCCCGCCGCGCGCGCTCACCCAGCCCCGGGCCGGCGCGGCGGGGTGGTGGGGGCGGGCAGGCGGGGAAGCCCCCGGGCCGCGGTAGGAACCGCGCGCGCCCGCGCGCGCGCACACACAAACACACACACCCCTCGCCCTCCTCCCCTCAGCAAAGTCCAGCTGTTGGCCCAGGAAAAGCTCGTCTCCCCGGCGCGGCTGGCCACTCACCGCACAACACAGGCGTCCTCCCTTCAGAAGCAGGGCAAGTAGAGGCGGCAGCACGACTCAGTCCCGGGACAAGGCACACCCGGGTGCATCCCAGGCTCAGGGAGGACGGGCGACAAAGTGTGTCGAGAGGCTGCAGCGAGCCTAAGGACCGAGGGATTGCACAGGAGCGCCGGAATTCACTGCTTGCAGCGCCCGCCCTGCAACGGCGGTGGCCGCTGCCTCCTCCTCCTCAGCCGGCAGCGGCTCTCTTTCCCCTTTCTCTCCTCAGGCTGTGTGGCTCTCGCAGAGCTCAGACAGGGTCCGGGCGGTGCGTTTCTTCTGCGTCACCTCCTTCTGCTCCTCCTCCCGCAGTGGAGGCTTCACCTTCCCCTGCTCTCCGTCTCTGTCCCCGCTCCGGGCCTGGTCGCTTGGATGCAGCTTGCTGCTCGCTCTCGGCGACGACCCGAACACCGGGCGCTGAAGCGACCGCCTCCCGTGAGAGGCGGCAGCGGCAGGCTCCCGCGAGGCCTGCGAGCTGAGTGAGGCGGGGAGGGGCTCGGAGCGGCAGAGGCCCGGACCGGCCGGGTGCAAGGAAATTGCAGCTCCGCCGGTGGCGGAGCCTACCTTCCGCAGCCGCGGATGCCCGTCCTCGTCAATATGGCGGATCCAGCAAACCACCCCCCCCCCCAGAAAAAAACCGCTCGGCCAGTGGCGGCGGCGGTAGCGGCAGCAGGGGCAGCAGCAGCGGTGGCTAAGAAAGCAGCACAGCGGCGCAGACTCCCACTAGCTCCAGAGCCGCCCAAAGCCCCGAGGTCGCCGCCCCCGTCAAGCCCTGCCCCCGTCAAACCCCGCCTCCATAAGGTCCGCCTCTCGTACCTCCTCCTCCTATCCCCCACCCCTCTCTCGATCAGCTGTTCTTCCACTCGCTCAGCTCCCTCTGCTCCTCCTCCCGCGTCAAGCCTGGGAGAGTGGCGCCAGCCGCCGTGGGAGCCGGGGCTAGCGAGACGCTTGGAACTCGGAAAGCTGGGGTGGGGGAGGGGAAGACAATGCGGTAAAGGTTGTTCGCTCAGTACCGTTCCTTCCGCCTCGCCCCTCCAGGGTCGCGCTACGACCCGAAACAGTGTTACATTGGCATCGGCTGGGGAGCCGTTGTGAGGGCAGAGGTGGCAGGAGGACGGTCAGGAGTGGGGGAAGGGAGGCCTGAAAGGATCTGGCACACCACGCCGGAGGAGGAGCTAGGAGATCGGGACTGGGAGGGTATGTGGCCAGGACAGGGTTAATCGCGCGAGCCACAGCCGCGTCGCTCAGAGGCTGCTTGTTTTTGTTCCATTGTGAACCGTGGCCCCGCCAACCAGTGCCCGGATGATGACGTCACTGCCCCCCCCAGTTCCGGGATTATGGGGGGAAGGGTGGCGGAAAGACGAGATCTGGAGACCACGCGCTGGCCTGTCGCACCCGTGGTGCCAGGGGGTCCCAGCGGCGCAGCTGACCTGCGTCACGGGGCCAGTAAGCCGGCCAGGCCCACGAGGTTGGTACGCTGGAAGGCGGCACCGGTGCGAGGTTCTGAGGGCCTGGCCACCTGCTCAATAAAGATAGGAGAAAGGTGTGGCTATCTCCTAAGACTGGAAGAGGGGGCGGGTAGCTGCGAGTCGGCCCTCCACCCCCACCCCAGAAGCAGGTGCTCTGAGAATCTCATTCACTTGATCCTGCAGCATCAGTACCTGAAAGCACTTAGGCTTCCTCACAACCTGACTGATTCTTACCACTTTAAAAGGAAAAATTACTAAGTGCCAAGGACAGCATAGCACTACACAGTATTAAATGTTGCAACATTTGCCTCTTGTGCCAAATCATCAGCACAATTCAGTGTTACAAACCGGAAGGGCTTTATGAACCTACAATATCCTCTATGTCATGGACTATTTTCTATGTTGGTATTCCAAAGTAAAAGTTATCAGGTTAATCTCAAATAAATGGAGTGCTTGGAATAAGTCTACAGAGACTATCTTGGATGCCCAAATAAAAAAACAAATGCGGTTCCTAGTTTATCACAGGTTTCCTTTTGACTTAAAAATTCTGTGGACACCAAACTGTATGCAAAAATCATAGCAAAACCTTATTAAACAAATCACTATATTTTGTATGGAATAGAGTTTAATTTACCAGTAGTTATACTATACTTACGCCAATTTGAAATGAAGGGTTGGAATCCAAACTAATTTAGTGTGACACAGTGGGAGCACATTACTGGCATCCTAAATTTTAAAACCATTTGTCTATACAGTATTAAACTATACAGTTTTCACAAAATTTATCTAATAAGGTGTCCAAGACACAAACCTCATAGCCCTAATAATTCATAGCATTATTTTCTTGTTTTTATAATTATTTCCATGAATGGCTTGTCTTGTCCACTAGCTTATGAGTTCCTGAAGAGTAGACACATCATCCATGTATACTGTAGGCTTGCTAATTGCATGGTTGTTTTATTTAATCCTCAGAACCCTGTGAGGTAGCCAGTACATATACTGCTATCATTGATTTTCAATAAGGAAACACTAAGGGTAAGTGATTTGCCCATAATCACCATACAGCATTGGTAAGTGTTGAACACATTCCTTTTAATCCTATCAAAGTGCACCTTTAACAAGAATGTCTGCTCTCACCAACTCTACCGTTTCTGTTTGGGATGATAAAAAAAGTTCTGGAAACAGAAAGTGGTGATGGTTGTACAACATTGTGAATGTACTTAAAGCTAATGAATGGTGCATTTAAAAATGGTTAAAATGGTAAATTTTGTTATATATATTTTACTACAATTTTTTTAAAGTGGCAAAAACTCACCCAGGCCCAGTAGCTTAGTTGGTTAGAGCATCATCCCTGTACACCAAGGTTTCAGGTTCAATCTCCAGACAAGGCACATACGAGTACAAGAAGCAACCAATAAATGCATAAGTGGAACAACAAATTGACATTTCTCTTCCCCCCTCTCTAAATCAATAAATTTAAGTGGGAAAAGTTCAATTTCATATGGTTTAGTCCATAAATTACACTCCCACCAGCACATCTAGGGGGACCTAATCTATCAAGTCAAGCTCACCAGCAACTCATCCCTTCCTATGCTCTGTAGAGCTGCCCAGTATGCACCTTTGCCCCCAGGGTGGGTGCCCTACAGGACCGCTCACTTTTGACACCTCCCTCTCAGTTAATGGGGTAAGGAAATGAACAGTTCTGATTTCGAAGAATAGGTTCAATGCCACAGTGCAGATCCTTAAATTAAATTCCATGTAGTCCAGGCCGTCCTTCTTATTTCCTTTGTTTTGGGGTTTCTCTTTCTCAGTTTCCTATAACTCCTGTGCTATAGCTTTAAAGCTAATTTTTTTACTTCCTGGTCCTGCCTTGGTAGGGCAAAGCCTTATATTACATTTTGTCATAAAATTTCCCACTGTACTCTTATTTTTTCCCTCAGAAATGCTTGATAAATATATCATTATTTATTAGGACATTTATCTTAAAGCATACACAGAATTTCCTGGATAAGTTAATACTTTTTAAAATTTTCAGGGCTATGAATTTCAAAGTTCCATAGACAAGATGGTAAATGCTGCACAAGAGGGTAAATGCTTCATATCTGTGGAAATGTCTTCTGGGTTAATGGCTAATCTAATATAAAAGAGGAGGGAACTTTGATAATATGTACCCTAGAGAAGGCTTTGTGATTTGAATGGAATGAGGAAAGTCCACAATGACTTGGTATTCTTTCTTTTTTTATAATTTTATTTATTTATTTTTAGAGAGAGGGGAAGGGAGGGAGAAAGGAAACATTGATGTAAGAAACACTGGATCAGTCGCCTCTCTTATGCACCCTGACTGGGGACGGAACCCCCAACTCAGGCATGTGTCCTGACCAGGAATCGAACTGGCGACCTTTCACTATGTGGGACAATGCCCAACTGAGTCACACCGGTCATGGCAATGACTTGGTATTTTTAATATAAAAATGTTAACTAAGAATCTACGTAGAGCCCTAGCTGATGTGGCTCGGTGGATTAAATGCCAGACTGCAAACCAAAAGGTCACCAGTTCAATTCCCAGTCAGGGCACATGCCTGGGTTATGGGCTGGGTTCCTTGTGGGCGGCGTGTGAGAGACAAGTGATCCATGTACTTCTCACACATCAATGTTTCTCTCCCTTTCTTTCTCCCTCCCTTGCCTTCTCTCTAAAAATAAATAAACAAAATCTAAAAAAAAAAGAATCTAAGTAGATGGTTCCATTTCATCTTCCTTCATGAAAACAGGCAGAGGGCACAGCTAGGGGGAACAAAGTAGTACAATATGAAAGATCACAGCCTGCTACTATGCTACTGCTCATGGATAGTCAATAGAATTTTGGACACCAGCGCCTAGTAGAACAGACATGCTTAAAGTCTACCCATCCTGCCCTGCAAAAAACCTCTCTGAAAGTGACCTGTTCCCAGCCAGACTTGGATGCAGAGTCCATGGTATTATTCCACTCCCCTTACTCTAGACTTTTTGGATGTCCTGGATTTTATTTAAAATTGGAAGGGTTGTATTTTATTTTTTTTATGTAAACCACCACAGTGCAAAATAATCTGAGCTTTTTCATTTGTTTTCACTAGTACAACCTTGCTTATTTCCTCTAACCCTAAGAAATACATATTTTCCCAGTTGGAGAGCAACAACTATGCTTCCTGAGAAGCCTGATTCTTCCCATCACCAGTTTGGGGCACAGGTGAGTTGCCTCAGCAGGATTTAGGGGTGCTAAATCCTCCCCATTCCTAATCCTAGGCTAGTTCTAGTAAACTCAGAGCTCCTAAATAGTAGTATAGCTCAGCTCTGTCTATGTGTCTGTCCAAAAGATCCCAAATTTTTTAGGTCTTACCTATCTAAAACACAAGCCTCACAATTTAAATGTGGACCTGCAAAGTCAACCTGATTTTCACAACCATTTCACAATCAAAACTGCACTCACCCAGAGTGACCACTTGGTAATTCAACTTAGACATTAACTGAAATTCTCACTACATTCTCTCTACATGATTGCAGGCTGGTCAAAAGCTTCAGCTCCATCTTGCTTTTTGCTTTATCGCATCCTGCTATTCTTCTTGACCAGCCTGGAAATTGTTCAAAAAGGCAGTATTTCAACCAACTCTTTCTTTTGCCAGAATTTCTTCAAAGTCTACTCTAATTTGGTCATATTATTGCTTATCCCAGAAAAAAAGTAAACAATTAAGCTCTAAGATTCTGATTACCAATTTCAACTTGTGTGGAGGTAGGGCAGGAGAGGTTCTTTCCCAGCATCACCAACTAAAGATTCTCCAACAGCAGCTGGGTGTCCTACCAGTCAACTCAATTTTGACACTATCTACCCAGACTACACTTATTAAGGACTCAGTCAGTCCCACAAGACTGCCTTTCACCTCAGATGCCAATTCCAAGTCCAAGTTTTTACCTGTGCTTTTGACCAACCAGTTACAGGCTGGAGGTTCCAACAACCCCCTCCTTGGGTTATAGGTTAAGGGCTCGGTCCTACAATACTGTCCCCCACCTCACCCCCTGCTTCAGACACCAATTGAAAAATCCAGGATGTCACCTGTGCTTCTGACCAAATGGCTATAAATCAGAGGTTCCCATAATTCCTAAATCATTCTTACTAAATCTAGAGCTCCTGAAACCAGCATAGGAATGACCTGAGGGCTGTACTTCACACAGAGCTTTTTAGATTCAATAGTGGAAGGACTAAGGGTCCAAGTTAAAGAGGTTCCCCTCTTCCCCCTGACTCTACTGCAGGCTACTAAAGTTTGATGTACACTTTCTTCAGGATTTCTAAGACAGAATTCACCTGCTAATACATATATTATATAAATATATAATAATATGTAACAATGTATACTGCATATAAGTATATATTAATATATAATGTAATTATAAAATATACATTTATGTAATATACATTGTATCTTGTATATGTAATAAAGTGCTACTTCTCTAAATATATTCTGTAATTCAAACTTTTCACAAATGCAAGGAAGTTTTCTTTAGGCCAATATTGATGAAGTTTTTTGTTTGTTTGTTTTTTTAATTCCAAACACTGCATTTTTGACTGCTAGAACAGCTATTATTTCTTGGCTATTAGGCATATATTTTACCACATTCTTTTGGGTAAAATTTATTCTTTTTAGAAAAATGCAAATGATTTGTCAACCATACAGCATCAATTCTCTCCCTTCTTTATATTTCTGGGTCATTTCAGGGCATCCTTGCTTCCTTTGGGGGTTGCCCTAGGTAGTGCAGAGGACCTCACAGCTCTGCTCTTAGCTTTGCAGACTTAAGTGCCTGTTAGCAAAGCATTCATTGCTGGCTCTCAGTTGTCAGGGCTAGAGAAAAACTACACTGTTTCCAAATCAGCCAGTCTTTTATGCTTGCTCAAGTCCTTTAACATGGGATTGTATATCAAAATAGTGATTTATGACAGCTTTTTAAATGTGTGCTAGAAATGGTAGTATAACAGGTGGTATAACCAAAAAAGCAGATCTGGTCCAAGTACCATTTTGTAAAAGGGCTTTTCACCTAGTTGCCTAACATGGACATTAGAAACTTAAAACCTGCATTTGTGTCACAAACAAAACAACATCATTGTAATTGTAGTATGACATTAAAAAATGTCTAGCAAACAGAAGAAAATTTTTCTTTCTTCCATCACCAAAACCAATGATCACCATAATTTTTGCGTATTTCCTTCCAGATTCTTTGTGTGAATAGTCCTTTAAAAAATTATAGGGATGATGTAACCAAATTAAGGAAAGTTTGCAAAATTGAGAAATAAATAAAAATAACCCCCATAATGCTAAAATGCAATCATTACAATTTTGGTGTATTTTCTAATCTTTTAAAACTGTATTTTATTTATTTTGAAAAATAGGTGTGTACACATATCCTTTTTTAGGACATTCACTTCAAAAAATTCAGCAAATGTTAGCATGCTATTTATTTTCTGTACCTTTCATTTTTTCACTTAAAATATTTTGCAGATCTTTCTATATCAAGACATCTAGAACTGACTTTTTTGACTGCATCGTATTCCATTGGATACACGCAGCATAATTTGGATAGCCAGTCCTTTACTGATGCACATTTGGCACGTTTTTAAATCTTTTGCTATTATAAGAAAATGCTGACTTCCAGTTTCCGGTCCAATGTGTTAGGAGCTTGGAAGTCATCACTCCCATCCTCACAAGAAAAAAGTCAAACAGATTGAATATCAACAACTCCTGTTAGATTCATCAGAAAATTGAGGTCACAGGGCTAACTGCTACCCCCCAAATTGAAGAGAAAGGCAAATACAAAGAATCACAGCTTACCCGAGCAGAAGCCTTGGAACAGAAGACTGCAGCTGGAGCCAATACCAGGGTAGAAAAACAAACTGTAGTTGATGAATTGCTAGAGACTCAGTGTGGACAAGTTAGAGAGGTAAAAACTCTGGTAGGCTGTGGGGAGGCAGTCTTCGGAGGGCGGAAGTAATTCTGTAAGTTTTACTTCTAGGAGCTCCACCAGGTTATCAGGGTATAGACTGGAGAAAAATCCCTTCCAACTTCTCAGAAGGGAAAGGGAAAGTAACCTTTTTGAAATTGCTCAGAACATTCAGTTCTCCTTAACAAATATCTGACCTCAAGGGAGACTTTTTTTTCCACCAGTGCCTAACCACCTTGTGTGCTACCAGAGATGGGGGTTAGGGGCTCTCTCTCTATCCTTCCACATGAGGGACGGGAAATACTCAATTCCAGTCCCCTCTAGCCATTCTGTCTCACCTAAAGGGAGGATGAAGAAGGGATGAGAAGGTCTTGTGAAGGTCACCAATCAGGGGAGGGGACCAGACTAATTAAATTAAGACTGAGACCTAATCACTCATAGGACTATAGGATGCTTCCCCTCCCCGACACATTACCTCCACATCACTAAAGGGCCATTTACCACAGAGCCTTTTCCCTAGTTCATCATGTCTGCCTTTCAATCCAAAATTACAAGGCATACCAAAAGACAAAAAAATAGTTTGAAGAGACAGAGCAAGCATCAAAACCAACCTCAAATGTGGCAGAGATGTTAGAATCAACCAGGAATTTAAAAAATTTATGATTAATATGCTAAGAGCTCTAATGGGAAAAGTGGACAACATGTAAGAACAGATGAATAATGTATGCAGGGAGTTGGAAACACTATGAATTAAAAGGAAATGCTAGAATGAAAAACACTGTAACAGAAATGAAGAATGACTGATGGGCTCATCAGTAGACTGGACATGGCCAAGAAAAGAATAAGTGAGCTTGAATATATGTTAACAAAAACTCACAAAACTGAAATGTAAAGAGGAAAAAAAGAAAGAACGAAAAAGACAGAACAGAATACCCAAGAACTGTGGGGCAATTACAAAAGGTGTAACATACATCGATTCCAGCTCAAGGCACATGCCTGCGTTGCAGGCCAGGTCCCTGGTTGGGGGTGTAGAAGAGGGTTGATGTTTCTCTCTCACACTGATGTTTCTCTCCCTCTCTTTCTTCCTCCCTTCACCTCTTTCTAAAAATAAATAAATAAAATCTTTTAAAAAATGAAGATGTGAAAAATGTACTTTGCATTAAGAACGAATTCAGCACTATTGGATATATAGTTCTGCAGTTAGTGTTGTCCAATGGCCTTAAATACCATCTATGTTCTGAGGTCCCCCAAATTTATATTTTCAGTCCTGACTACTCTTTGAACTATAAACGTGCATATACAATTGCTTATTCAATGTCTCCTCATGGATGCTAACAAGCACTTCAAAAACCTAAAACTGAGTTCTTAATAGTCTTTACCAACTCAGTGTACGGCAATGCTATTCTTCCAATTACTCAGGCCAAAAACCTTCGTGTCAACAAATTCTGATATCCCTACCTTCAATATAAATCCTGAATTCAGCCACTTCTCAACTACCTGCACTGCCAATATACTATTCCACAGCACCCTGTGGCAGAGATTGCTAGCTGCTCACCTAATCCATGGTTTTCCTTTTGTCATGGGAACACACTTCCCAGCTTCCCTTGCAGTTACGTGTGGCCATATGATGAAATTATAAGCAATGAAATATGAGAACAAATTTCGTGTGCCACTTTAAGTCTGCCCATGTAAGCCTTCCAAGCATGCTCCTATATGCTCTTCTCCTCTTTGGCTTTGCTACAATGACCATGGCTCTGATACCTTACTCGCTGTCTTCAGCAAGGTATTGCAAGAAAAAGAAAAAGCTCAGGTAATAACTGGCTAGTTCAAAGGCAGAAATGAAATTTGGGGATACAAGTTTAGAAAGCTGACTGCTTCTATATCCCAAATAATAAAAGAGTGAAAAGACTTTGCATAACAAGTGCAGGAGAAAAACTCAATTGTGATAGGCTGATGACCTTGCACAACTCCATGTAGGCCACATAAGAAAGGCTTGTCTGCAGTCTGACCCGACTCTTGGCAAAATGCTCTGTGATTCCTCCCAGAACAAGGGGAGATAAGGGCAGGGAGCTGCAAGGAAATTTCTCATCCCTATCTTGTGGGAGACTGCCACAAGGCCATTTCTCATCCCTCTCTCTGGTTTGGGGGAGGGCAACCCTTTCCCCCTTCTTCTCTACTGCCCTGCGAGGGTACAGCTGCTGGCTTCTGTGGCTGCCTATAAAACTGCTTGGCTGTGGTTTAAAATAGGCTTCTCTATGGTAGAGGGGCTTATTCTGGTGGTCTGTCATTTGCCTCATGTTCAGTTTTACCCTGTGGGACTAGGGACATGGGGAGCTGACACCATACTGACACCTTGCTTATGTTGTAAGTATTATGCCATCTAAATTTACTTGGCCTCA
Source organism: Pteronotus mesoamericanus (assembly GCF_021234165.1). NCBI lineage: Eukaryota > Metazoa > Chordata > Mammalia > Chiroptera > Mormoopidae > Pteronotus > Pteronotus mesoamericanus. The sequence goes on from NW_026555072.1 coordinate 9,448,639, forward strand.
TTATTTCTTACCAGCCTAATGGCCACAATAGTGTCAGCCGAGCAGGCTGTGGCCTGGGGACTGCCTGATTACTTGATACAAAGGTGCTTTAAGACTGCTCAGTTAAACTATCAACAAAATGAAAAGACAACCTACTGCATGGGAGAAGATATTCAGTAAGGGGTTAATATCCAAACTATATATAAAGAACTCATATAACACCAAAAAAAAACCCCAAAAAAACAAACAAAAAAAAACCCCCAATATGGTTAAAAAATGGGCTGAGGACCTGAACAGACATTTCTTCCAAGAGGACAACAGACATATGAAGATACTCAATGTTACTAATCATTCAGAGAAATGCAAATTAAAACCCCAATGAGATATCACCTCACACTGGTCAGAATGGCCATCATCAATAGATCAACAAACAACACGTGTTGGTGAGGATGTGGAGAAAAGGGAACCCTCATGCGCTGTTTAGTAGAAATGCAGATTGGTACAGCCACTACAGAAAACAGTATGGAGGTTTCTAAAAAAATTAAAAATAGAACTACCATGTGATCCAGCAATTCTACTTGTGGGTATTTATCTGAAGAAATCCAAAATACTATTCAAACAGATGCATGTACCCCTATGTTCATTACCTGAATTATTTATAATAGCCAAGATGTGGAAGCAACCTAAGTACCCATCAATATATGAATGAATAAAGAAAATGTGGGCCCTGACTGATGTGGCTCTAATGGTTGGAGCATTGTCCCGTAAACTAAAGGGTTGCAGGTTCGGTCCCTTGCTGGGGCACATGCAGGAGGCAACTGATCAACATTTCTGATGTTTCTCTCTCACATCAATTTCTCTCCCTCTCTCTCCCTCCCTTCTCCTCTCTCTAAAATCAATTTTAACGAAAATATGTGGTACATATATACAATGAAATATTACTCAGCCATAAAAAAGAACGAAATTATGCCATTTGCAACAACAACTTGAATGGACCTAGAAAGTATTATGCAAAGTCAAATAAGTCAGACAGAGAAAGACAAATACCATATGATTTCACTTATATGTGGAACCTAAAAAAATGAAATAAATGAACGAACAGAACAGAAACAACTCACAGATACAGATAAGTTGATGGTTGCCAGATGGGAGGAGGGGGGTGAAAAAAATGAAGATACAAACTGACCGGAAATTAATACAAAATAGCATTGAATGTAAACTGTAATTGAAAAAAAAAGACACACTGCAAATAAATGGCAGATTTGGAATTTAACCCCCCCCCCCCCGCCAAAAAAAAAAAAAAAGAATTACAAATAGACAGTTATAGTAAGAGCTACCAGCTCCAGCAGGTGTGGCTCTGTGGATTGAGCACCAACCTGTGAACCAAAAGGTTGCCAGTTTGATTCCCTGTCAGGGCACATGCCTGGGCTGTGGCCAAGTCCCCACCTGGGGGGGGTATGAGGCAACCCACTGATGTTTCTCTCACACATCGATATTTCTCTCCCTCTGTTTTTCCCTTCCTTCCCCTCTCTCTAAAAATAAATAAAACCTTTTTTAAAAAAGTCACCAGATGTAAAGTACAGCAAAGGGAATATAGTGAGTAATATTGTAATAACTATGTAGTGTCAGGGTAGTACTAGACTTATCTGTGTGATCACTCCATAAATTACATACAGTAAATGTCTAATCACTATGTCATACACATGAAACTAACATAATATTGTATGTCCACTATAATTGAAAAATAGAAATAAATTGTAAAAATTAAAAAATATTTTTAAGAGTACTCTGTTAAACAGAGGGGCTTCTCCCTGAAGCAAAAATCAGATAGAGGGTGGCGGTATCCTCATGTAAGCCTATTGTTTAAGATGGCACAAGGGTAGCCGCCATTAATTAGAAAAGGGAGAAACGGGAGCAAGGAGGCAGATACACAAAGCAGACTTTACAACTCTGTCTAGGAAAGAAATTTGGATGTGATTTGGCACATGGAACTTCCTAGAAGCAAATAAATCAGAGGCCTACTAAGGTTTTGAGGGAACTGAATTGCCAAAGAAACCAAGAGCCTGGTCAGAGAAAGCTGCCAGATTTAAAACAACCCTCGAGCAGAAAATGATCTGACACAGTTGACTTAGTCTCCAGTCCCCATCCCTAACTCTCTGACCATGTTTCACACTGCCCTCCCCTTTCTGTTCCAACCAACCTCTGCCTCCTTACCATTCCTTCAACACAATAAGTATATTCTCACCTCAAGATCCTTGGTCTTTGCTGTTTTCATGCTTGAAAAAATTTTTTCAGATATTTACACAGCAAAGTACACCATGGATCCCAGCCCAGGGTATATTTACAGGTAATTGAAAGAAACTGTCTAGTTTTCTTTCTGTACCTGCCACTCCTATAGGAACCAGGTCTACTGTTAGGCATAAAAGAAAAGCTAGGTGTAACCTAACTGGCCTGCTACCTGGTCATGCGAGGACCTCTAAGCCCCAGAAAATGAACCTAATTGTTTCCAGGAGTTGCTAAGGGTTGTCACCTATGTTCAGCAACAAGTCCATTCCAAGAGTCTCTGTGAGACTCTCCTCTCAAAGGGGTACACAGACACTACCGCCACTCTGAAGCACCTGAGAATGTTGGTCTCCTGCTAGATTACAGTAATTCTGCTCTGGTGGCCCCCAAGAACAGTAGCGTGTGGAAGGCACTTGGTGGTTTATGGGGTAGTTGAGGTGAATAGCTTTCTACCCCCTGTACTATATCTTCTGCTAAAGGAACCCCAAGCCGTGCCAAACGGAAAATGCAGGTTATAGCAGCTATAGTGAGTCCTGTAGTAAGAAGGGTATTGGCACCCTCCTAGTACACAGGTCTTTTGGATATTCTGAGACCCAATTTCCAATGTGTGACGGGCAGCTTTCACCACACCAACAAATAATTCTCAGACACCAGGGTGTCTAATAATGCAACTCCATTCAACTTAATCATGACACTGTCTACCAGATGATAGTATCAGATTCCACAGGTTAAGGGTTCAGCCCTATAAGACTGCCCTCTCCCCTCATTTCAGACCAACCACAAGCCCAGGCTGTGTGACCTGTGCTTCTGACCAACCGGCTATAGACTGGAGGTTCCAAGGACCCCCTCCTTGGCAACTGAATTCAGACACTAGCCACAAGTCCAGGTTGTTACCTATATACTTCTGAGCAACTGGCTGGGTTCCAGGGACCTCTTCTTGGGTTCAATTAATTTGCTAAAGCGGCTCATAGAACTCAGAGAAATATTTTAAAACAACAAGTGCTGGCAAGGAGAAAGGGGAACCCTTTTGCACTGCAGGTGGGAATGCAGACTGGTGCAGCCACTGTGGAAAGCAGTGTGGAGATACTTCAAACAATTAAAAATGGACCTACCTTTTGACCCAGCAATCCCACTTCTGGGAATATATCCGAAGGAACCCAAAACACTAATTTGAAAGAATATAAGCACCCCTATATTCATTGCAGCATTATTTACATTGCAATCGCCAAGATACGGAAGCAGCCTAAGTGTCCATCAATAGATGAATGGATAAAACAACTATGGGACATTTACACAATGAAAATCTACTCAGCCAGAAAAAACAAGAAAATTTTACCCTTTGCGACAGTACGGATGAACCTAGAGAACATTATGCTAAGTGAAATAAGCCAGTCAGAGAAAGACAAATACTGTATGATTTCACTTATATGTGGAATCTAATGAACAAGCTGAACCAACAAGCAAAATAGAGGCAGACTCATAGACGGAGAACAAACAACAGCTAGTGGGGGTGGGGGGTTAGGGGGTGGAGGGGTTGATCAAAAAGGAAAAAGGTTTCATGGACATGGACAACAGTGTGGTGATTGCTGGGGAAGGGGGTATAAGGGGACTAAATGGTAATAGAAAAAATATAATAAAGATAAAAATATATATACATCATAAAAAAATATTTCACTTACTAGTCACCAGTTTATTGTAAAAGAATATGACTCGGGAACAGCCAGTGGAAGAGATGCAAAGGACAAAGTGAGGGGGAGGGGCACAAAACTTTCTTGCCCTCTCCAGGAGGGCTGCTCTCCCCAAATCTCAGGTTCACCAGTCCAGAAGTTCTCTGAACCCTGCCCTTTTGGGATTTTATGGAGGCTTCATTACACAGTCATGATTGATTAAATGATTTGCCCTTAGCGATTCATGCAACCTCCAGGCTCCTTTCCCCTATCCTCTGGAGGGGGGAAGGGATGTGACTGAAAGTTCCTTCCAACCCCTGGCAACCAGCCTCCATCCTCAGGCCCAGTGCAAGCCACACATTAACATAACAAAAGACACTTCTGTTGCTGTCACTGCTTACATTCCAAGGGTTTTAGGAATTCTGGTGCCATAAAGAGGGATGAAGACCAAATATACATTTCCTATAAATCACAATATCACAGTCTACCCGGCCTCCCCACCCTTGCCTTGAAACACTGATCCCTAATAGCAAAACAATTACAAAAGTCAAAGGATACTGGCACATTACTAGAATCTCAGTCATTAGGAACTATCCAGTCCAGCTTCATATCATATAAAAATATTTCCCAGGGCGAGGCCACCCAGGTTTGCAGGTTTCTGTTTGATCTTGTCAGGTTCCAGAAGCAGGAGTGGTCTCAGTAATATATGGTTTAACTTTTTCAAGTATCTGGTATAATCGAGTTATGAGACAACACCATCTCTAGCTCTGAGCCTGTTTTGAGATGTTAATATTGGATTTCTCCCATTACATACCCCATTTATTCATCCCTTACCCTCAGCTACTATTTTTCCTTCTCTCCATTTATACCCAACCTTTTCCACCTCTGAAAGGGACATTAGGCTTGGCCACTCTACTGGCCTAGATTGCAGGCAGCAATACTAGTCTAGCAAGTGCCTCCTCCTCACTGCACTCCTGTTCACATAGAGTAAGGTCACACAGGTGCAGAATCAGCGAGTGGGCCATCTTTACCACCAGGCACTACAGCGGCATTCACTGTTAGCCCCAATTTATCCGGACAGGATAAAGCACATCCTTTCTGTCTCATCAGGCCCTTAGAAATTCTGAAATAAAGGTTAAAAACACAGTTACAGTTTTTCTTGCTTAGAAATCATCCCTGTTTCCAGCCCTTATAAGTTGCAGCCCTGGTCCAAGAAGGGGGGAAAAGTTGATGTGGGTAAGAAAAAATACCAGCACCTTTGCTACCCCCACTTTTCCAGATCTACCAATAAAAAAAAAAAGAAAAGAAAAATCTATCCAGCATGAACACTCCTTTAGCCCCAACTCATGTTCGTGTGGAGTGTGAGCACACACTCATGAAGGTGTGTAAGCCAGGCCTTCACACTTTTATCTCCCAGTTTTAGACAACCACTGCTTTATTTGCCCATTCCAATTCTCTATCAAACTATTATTCTGAGGAGGATATCTCTGCCCATTGTTGGACATGGGCTGCGAAGTGTATTCCTTGGTGGGCCATCAAAATTGGTGTGGTATCCTCTGTTCAGGTCTTTGATCGTTCTCGGAGCATATGGATCTACCACCACGTAAGCAAAGTGCAGTCTAGAGTTAGTGTCTATTACTGTCAGGACTCACCTGTAGGCCCCCAGGGCTACCAGCATCAATCAGTCTAACTTGCCAGCTATATTCAGAGACTTCTTCCCAGGGAATCTGTCACAGCCATTTTGCACTCTCTTTTGCTGACAAAAGAGTTCTTACTAACATTTTGTGCCTCAGACAGAAGAAGAATATGGCTAGAATCAGCCCCACCTCTGCATTGTTCCAGACCCAGTGCCTGTTATTTCGTGGACTTAGGTGGCTATCTCAAGGGAGCACCCAGGTATAGTTGGTTGTGGATTCCAGTCACCTTCCAAATCAGGAAGAGAGTTTTTCTGACGGGCATCAACATGTCCTACTTTAACGCACCTCTCAAATTCCCATAGGGCCATGCCCTGCATGGGTATTCCTTTAATAGGCCAGGTTTCCGTTGCCCTCCTGCCTGACCATAGGTCACTGAGAACCCAAACAGGGGCTTTTACCACTCTTCAGGTCTTCCATAACTGCTGGGGGAAAGCATGCAATTCAGACCATCAGGCTGATCTGTTTTTACCTCCGTCAGGGTGGAGGCCTCCCAAATAGGATGTTGTCCATTTACCTCGGAACTGCTGTCCACAAACCAAGAAGCTCTTTGTCAAGCAAAAGCCATTTATAGGGTACCGTCCATGTGAAAATAGAATTCAGGAGCTCCTCACATAGATCCAGAGTCACTCCTAGGGAAAAAGAGGCTCCCTGCTAGTGGATCTCCTTGCATTCCCCAGGCAGCATGGTCCTGTATAAACCATTTCCACGTCATTATGGCACTCTTCTGGGCACTGCCATCTACTTCTTCAACGTCATCCTAGACATTATGGCTATTTCAGGGTTTAAGATCACTTTATGTCCTCCTGCAATAGGGGTAGCTTCAATAATTTCCAATAACAAGGTAGAAAAAATCCCTCAAATGGAAATTCTCTAGTCCAAAGGACCAGTAGTCATAACTGGGAGGCACTCACAGGCTTTTGCCATAAGCCCCAATTTAAGCTCCACAGGAGACTATTGCAGAGAATCTGCCCCCACCAGCACTCCAGCTTCCATTCTACATTGTGTGGGCTCCAGCAATCTTACTAGTTTCCATTTAGCACATCCAATTAATACTGCTTGAAGGGCGGGTTTACATGCCTCTGTTTTACAATACTAGGTAAGGTAAACATTCCTTAGTCAGATACAAGCCCATCCCCATAACACAATCAGATAAAAATGCATTTCCCAATATATACAAATGTCGAATCATTATGTTGTACACCTGAAATTAATATGTTGTACGTCAATATATATCTCAATTTTAAAAAACAAAGATGCAACCACTTCACACAAAGCCTGTTCAAACATCCCAATTCTCCTACAAACTTTTTACCTTATTTTCACCAACCCTCACTTTCCTCTGCAGCCTCCATTAGGACTTCATCAACAGGTTTTGATTTTACAAGACTAGGTATGGGAAGTGTTTTTAAACTAGACCTAATATCCATTTCCATAAAAAATTCAGATAAAAGTGGCACAACTTCTTTACATCATACCTGCTTAGACTGTCACAATCCTATCTACCATTACATTTTTTTAACTTTCTCTCAATCTAGTTGTAGCCCAAGTAAGGGCTTCACCAACGGATTTTGGTGCCACAGTTCAGTGGGACTCTCATGTCAACGAGCCCCGGAAACATCTCTTCTCAACCCCATGATCATTTTACACCGTCTTCTGCAATGGCTTTAGGTCCCCAGTGAGGAGTCGAGCCAAAAGACCCTGGCTCTTTTGTCAGTCTTTATCTTAACACACCTAACTGCTGTCCCAAGAGATTGCTACTCAGGTTTCTCATTTCATTTTTTTCCTTCCAACTTTCCAAATTTCTCCACATGGGATAAATACAGCAGACTTAATTGGGGCCCTTCGATATTGGGGGACTTACAGGGGGTCCCTTTGGCCCGCCCAAACTTAGGTAGTGCTGTATTAAAATCTTTGTTTTAACATCAACGTCCGCTTTGTTCATCCCATTTCTTAACAGCCACCTAAGGATTTCCAACCTGCTGGGACGAATCCTGTAACTATCTTTTCTATTTCCTTTTTGCCTGTACCAATATTCGCTTTATTCATCTTTATTTCTTCCTAACCTTTTAAAAGTTTCCACCTAGTTAGGGAAAGTCCCTAGACTCTCCCCCTCAGCCTATTCCCATTCTCTTGTTAATTAACCTAATGTTTCTATTAGCATCTGTAAGGTCCTTGAGGGAAAGCTGAATGAACGAGTTCCATGAGGCTTCCCAAACTGTTTTTCAATTTTGCAACATAAGGTTTTATTAGTGCCCATGTGAAAGGGGTCCTCTTCACCACAACATTTGCTATGACCTGAATAACGGGCATATTTGGCAGGTGAATATCCCGGTTATCATAAAGCCAGTCCCACATAGCTCACAAACGAAGCATTATCAGCGGCTTCATTTGGGATGTTCCACTTGGCGCTTATAGGGGGAGCTGAGCAGTCCCCCCTTCTCTAGGCAAACAAACCTTCCAGTGGTCTTTTATCCAGTTCACCGCGCGGGCTGTGTACTCCAGGAAATAACCTCCTCTGGGTCTGAATCACATGTAACCAACTGCGATTGTTAAATAGGGAGCTAGTTGTAGGTCCTGTATCAGTCCAAACACACTCTCCCACTCTGCCACCCTGCAACATCCAAAACCAAAGACTCAGCCCCCAAATTAGTTACTCTCACAACCCATTTCAGCAGGTAAAGCTTCCTCAAGAAAATGGTGATACTAATCTACCCTCTTTGGTTTCAGTTTTTTGGGTTTTACCCTTCCCTCACGTTGATTTTTACCTTGAGGGTGGCTTTGAGGACAGTGGCCGAAAATCTTGACTCAATAAAATCTGATCTTGGTCTAGCATCAAAGTTCCATCCAGCATCCTCTTTCTTTATTTTAGTTCAGCTATTACAGATAACAATAACCAGGGGGAGAGGGAAAGAATATTTTGCCTTTTTCGTATTAGTCTGCATTTCCATATGCATCCAGTAAATCAGCTCCCTGGAGGTCGGATCCCTCTTTAGCAACTGACTGCAAAACAGCTGCTGCTCACACCATGGGTGACCATGTGGCCACCCAGGAATCAAAGGGTCTTCATCCGCCACCCTTTCATTCTTTCTCTTCCAAAACCACATGTTTTGGTGAGCCAGGGCCATTGTAACAAGTCCCATTTCACTGACACAAACCCTTTTGCTTTCCAGAACCCAACTCCAAAGTATGTGGGAGATGGGGAGGCTACCCACACAACACCAAGCAATACTCAGACACCAGCAGGATGTCTAAGAATTCAACTCAACCCAATTCTGACACAATCTACCTGGATATTGCATCAGATCCCACAGATTAAGAGTTCAGTCCTACAAGACTGCCCCGGACCCCAAACCCCAAACCCTCACTTCAGGCACAGTCGCAAGCCAAGGCTGTTTAACCATGCTTCTGACCAACTGGCTAGGTTCCAGTGACCCCTCCTTGGGTTCAGTTAATTTGCTAAATTGGCTCATAGAACTCAGAAGAACATTTACTTACTAGATTACCGGTTTATTATGAAAGGATATGACTCAGGAACCGCCAGATGGAAGAGACGCACAGGGCAAGGTGTGGGGAAAGGGCGAGCAGCTTCCATGCGCTCTCCAGGAGCACCATTCTCCGCAAACCTCCACATGTTCGCCAACCTGCAACCTCTCTGAAGCCTGGCCTTTTTTTTTTTTTTTTTTTGAGGTTTTATGGAGGCTTCATTACATAGGCATGATTGATTAACTCATTGGCCACTGGTAATTGACTCAACCTCCAGCCCCCACCCCTCCCCAGAGGTCAGGGGGATGCGACCGAAAGTTCCAACCCTCATTACCAGGTTGGCTCCACAGCCCAGGAGCCCCCATTCTTAGGTTCTTTCCAAAAGTCATCTCATTAACATAACAAAAGACGCCTCTGTAGCTCTGCGACTTCGGAAATTCCAAGGGTTTTAGGAGCTCTGTGAAACTGGGATGAAGATCAAATTTATATTTCTTGTAAGTCACAGTATCAGAGCTTGTAAATTGGAACTACATTTTGGAGGACATACTGTTAACATCTAATGCAAGTTTCAAAATATGCATTCTCTTAGTCCCAGCAATCAGACAAGACAAAGAAATAAAACGCATCCCAATTAGAAAAGGAGTAAAACTCTTGTTATTTGCAGTTGACATATTATACACAGAAAACCCTCAAGACCCCACCAAAAAAAGCTATTAAAAGTGATAGAATGACTCAGTAAAGTTGCAGGATACAGACTCAATATACAGACATCTGTTGCATTTCTATATACCAATAACAAAAGATCAGAAAAGATAAGAAAACAGTCCCATTTACAGTTGCATCAAAATTGAACCAAAGAGGTGAAAGACATGTACTCTGAAAACTGTAAGACATTGAAGGGGGGTGGGGTGGCAAGGAAATAGAAGAAGGTATGGGGGGATAAGTGGTGATGGAGGGAGACTGGACTTGAGGTGGTGAAGATACAATACAGTGTACAAGATGATGTATTATAGAATTGCACCCTTGAAACCTATATAATTTTATTAACCAATGCCACTCCAATAAATTTAATTAAAAAAAAAGACATTGAAAAAAGAAAATTGAACAAGATGCAAATAAATGGATATACCTTGCTCATGGATTGCAAGGATTAATATTGTTAATACATAAAATAATATACAGATTCAATGCAATCCCTAGTAAGTTACCCATGGGATTTTTCTCAGAATTAGAACTAATCCTAAAATTTATATAGAACCACAAAAGACCCCAAATAGCCAAAGAAATCTTGGAAAAGAACAAAGTGAGAGGTATCGTTCTCCCTGAAATCAAATTACAATACAAAGCTACAAATAATCAAAACACTATGGTACTAGCATTAAAAGAGATATATAAATCAATGGAATAGAATAGAAAGCCCAGAAATAAATTCTTGCTTATATGGTCTATTAATACATATATGACAAACGAGGCAAGGATATACAATGGGATAAAGACAGTCTCTTCAATAAATGGTGTTGGCCAAATTGGGCAGACACGTGGATGGAAAAAAGAATGAAACTGAACCACTTTCTTACACCATATACAAAAATAAGCTGAAAATAGATTAAAGATTTAAATGTTAGACCTGAACCCATAAAACTCCTAGGAGAAAACACAGGCAGTAAACTGTTTGACATCACTATTAGCAATAGCTTTTTTAAACTGATAAGAACAGATACTACATTTGATCTCAGCCAGAAGGCCGAGAAGCGATTTTTTTTTGTAATACACCTCCTTGAGCAAGGGAAACAAAGCAAAAGTAAACAAACAGGAGTACATCAAACTAAAAGGGTTTTGCACAGCAAAGAAAAACATCAACTAAATGAAAAGACAACCTACTGAATGGGAGAACACATTCACAAATGATACATCCAGTAAGGGGTTAATAGTCAAACTATATAAAAAACTCATACAACTTAACACCAACAACACAAATAATCTGAGTTAAAAATGGGCAGAGGACCTAAATCAAGAGACACATGAAAAGATGCTCAATGTCACTAATCATCAGGGAAATGCAAATTAAAACCACAATGAGATGTCACCTCACACCAGTCAGAATGGCTATCATCAATAAATCAACAAACAAGTGTTGGTGAGGATATGGAGAAAAGGGAACCCTTGTGCACTGTTGCTGAGATTGTGAATTGGTACAGCCACTATGGAAAACAGTAATGGAGGTTCCTCAAAAAATTCAAAATAAAGCTGCAATATGATCCAGCAGTTCCATTTCTGGGTTTTTATCCAAAGAAAACAAAAACACTAATTCAAAATGATATATGCACGCCTATGTTCATTGTAGCATTATTTACAATAGCCAAGATATGGAAGCAATCTAGGTGCCCATCGATGGACGAATGGATAAACATGTGGTACATAACGAGTATATAGTGGAATGCTACTCGGCCATAAAAAAGGATGAAAACTTGCCATTTGCCACACCATGAATGGACCTAGAGGGTATTATGCTAAGTGAAATAAGTCAGACACAGAAAGACAAATACCGTATAATCTCACTTATATGTGGAATCTAAAAAAACAAGATAGATGAATAAACAAAATAAATCCAGGCTCATGGAGAACAAGCTGATGGTTGCCAAAGAGGAGGGGGTAGGAGGATAGGAATAAAAACATATATTTAAATAATCAAACATAACTGTTATTCATCCCGGTAATATATAAATAATAAATAAATAAATAAAATATGCATTTTCTCTGACCCAGCATTTCTACTACTCTGTATGTATCCTAGAGAAACACTTCTAATCAGGTACAAAGACCCAGGGACATGGATATTAATCATAGAATTTTGTTAATAGGGAACACAGGGCAGTAGTGAAATAAACAATGGCACATGTACACTCAGGAATATTATGCAGCAATTAAAAATGAGGTGGATCTATGACTTCCAAAACTGTTTTAGTGAATAAAGCAAATTGCAAAAAGATATGTATACTATTAAATAAAAACAAAGAAATCTATAAAATAATGCCATGTGTTTTAGTGAGCATGTATGTAGAATAGAACATATAAATGATAACTGATTAGAGTTGTTACCTCTGGGAAGAGAAGGGAATCAGGGTCAGGGATGGTGACTGAGAGGACCTTACTCATATGTTTAATAACTAAATGTCGTTCAAGGATAATGACTGCTTGTCTAAGTACAAATTAATTTTTTATAAAGGGCATTTGGCTATGTAGCAAAAACTATCATGCCACCCCCTCCACTCCCCATCCCGTTCTTAGTGGGGCACATAGTGCTAGCTCGCCATTACTTTGCCTGGGGGCTTCTCTTGCCATTGGAGCTGGCTGTACTGTTGCAGTCAGCTTTGCCACCCATGTGGCCGCCCAGAAACGCTAGGGAGTCAACCCCGAGAAGCAGCCTTCAGTCAGAAGACAGAAAGCACATTAGCTACTCGAACAGACATGATTTAATATAAAAAAGGTTAAGTAGGTCTAAAGTTGATAACTCAAATGGTGAAAAGAACGGTAAGATATAATAAAGTAATCGCAAGAAGCTGCTATCACACCCAGGGCTGGGGTACAAAGGAAAAAAGAATACAATTATTACAATTTAGAACCTTCAAGGAAGGGCTCCAAGGGGACTGGACCCCAGACCTCAGAAGAGGGGGTGCTGCTCACCTCATACTGGTGTTTCTGATAGTGATGAGACTGGTTCTGTGAATGTTGGAAAAGGCCGAACTGGATTCAGCTGTAGACGGAGAAACGCGCTGCTGGTGCAGTGGTGAAGAACTGCTCCTGAGCGGACCCTGAGAGACGAAGATAGCTGCCGTGAAGCTACAGGAAAGAGAAAGCGTAAGCTCCTCAGTCCTCCTCCAACCACGCAGTCTCCCTCTAGCGCCCCCTACAGGCAGAGTGGATGGCCGACTCTCACCCCAGTATCAAAAAAGGTCGCGCACAGAAGGGTGAGTTTGGAGCTTAATAACTTAATAGCTTAAAACATACACAAAAATAGAACAGTTTCATGAATCCCAGTTTACCTATCACTCAGGTTCAACAGTTACTACTTTGGCTTTCTTGTTTCATTTTTTTCCCTCCATATTTTTCCCCTGGAGCATTAAAGCAAATCACCTAATTCCGTCCATAAATACTTAAGTACCTATGAGGATACAGACTTTAAGAACACAATACCATTATCACACCTAGTAAAATTAATACCAATTCTGTAATATCATCTGATACCCAATCTGTGTTCAGATTTTCCTAATTGTCTCAAAAATGACTTTTTACACTTGGTTTGCTTGAATCAAGACCCAAAGTCCAGGTATTGTTTTGGTTAATATGTCTCTTAAGTCTCTTAATAAATAACACTTCCTTCCCCATTCCTTTTCTCTTTTATATCATTAATTCATGGGAGAAACCATGTCATTTGCCTTGTAGAATGTGAATTTATCTGGTTGTATCCTGTTGGTATAATTTAACATGTTCTTCTGTCCCCTGTATTTTCTGTAAGTTGCTAGTTACATCTTGATCGCTGGTTAGATTCAGGTTCAATTTTTTTGGCAAGGATATTGCATAGGGTGCTGTGTGCTTCTTATTACACCTCATTGGAAGGCACAATGGTGATTTTTTTAAATTGAGGTAAAATTATTACATTGAGGTATACTTTACCTACAATAAAATGCACAAAAATTAAGTGAACTGCTTGATGAATATTTACGTATTCCACTTAGATCAGGATATCAAAGCATTTCTATAACCCAGACCATTCCTTCATGGAATGGTGATTTTTCCAATTCTGTCATATTTTCAGAACTTGAATTCTTTTATAATGAAGAACTTTCTCATCAATTCTGGATGCTCTGAAATGCAGTCAGACAGGATAAATATTTATTTTTTTCCTTTCATTGCCAATTTTATGATTAATAAGTTGGCATCCTAGAAGCCTCCAAAAAGTGACCATTGAGGTTTTATTTATTTTTTATTACCATTATGAACTCAGAGTTTTAAAATATTTGATGTATAAATATATATACTACTTTGCAGTCATTACGCTTTTTGATGCTTAAATTGTTCAATCTTGGGCCAATGGAAAGCCCTTAAAAAGTTGGTTTTTTGGGCCTTTACTATGACTTTTGTAGTTCTTAATTTCTAATAAGACATGATATTCCAGGTTCATCTTTTACATTTCCAGCCTCAGAATTGAAATTAGTCATTTCCTTAAGGAGTTCTATGTTTGTTTGTTTTAAATTATAGTCACTAAAAACTGGATGCTGGGTATTTCTTGCTATTGTGTTCTCATTTCTTTTAGATTTTTTAGTGCACACAGCTGGGAAAGATATAATTTTTAGAAAAAGAAATGATGAATTAATACTGCTATTTCCAATCCAAATCAAAGATTAAAGGATTTTTACTTAATTTCTTTGATTTTGTGTTTATATCTGTTTTTCTCTCATGTCAACTCTTGGTTCTTAATGATATTAACATAATGACTTATTTACTTTATGCCACTATATAGATAGAATAGTGTAAGGGTAACAATACCAATGTTATTGCTGACAATTAGATCACTGAGTGCTATTTAAGATTTATTTGCAGTTCTTTTTGTCCTTAAGATCCAGACCACTAAGGATTTACAGCAAAAATACTGTTTGCAAGTCACTTGACATACTTATTCTGTGTAGTTTTGCCACCAACTTGATATATAGTTATTTAGGTTCATTTATTTCAGTTTCTCTTCAATTAAAATTTTTTTTTAATGTTTATTGATTTTAGAGAGAGAGGAAGGGGGAGAGAGAAACATCAATGTGAGACAGAAATATCGATTGGTTGCCTCCCACACACTCCCCGGGTGGGGATCGAAGCTGCAACCTAGGTATGTGCCCTGACCAGGAATCAAACCCCCAACCTTTTGGTTTATGGGACACTGCTCCAACCAACTGAACCACACCAGCCAGGGCTTTTCTTCAATTTTTAAGGATGGCTTTTCTTCTTTATTATTTTCAGGTTTTAAATTATTTTGAACAATTTTATTGTTCCAAAGTGTATTAGTCATCTATTGCTGCATAACACACCAAATTTAGTGGCTTAAAATAACAAACCTTTATTATCTCACAGCTTCTAAGGGCCAGAAATCTGGACCTGCTTAGCTGGGTGGTTCTATTATAGTTTGGGGTCTCTGATGAAATGTAGTCAAGCTGTCAGCTTGGGCTGCAGTCATCTCAAGGCTTAGCTGGGGGCTCAGATCCTCACTACATGGGACTGTTGGATAGGGTAATTGGCTTCCCTAAAAACAAGTAGATCCATGAGAAAGAGTAAAACCAAAGCCACATTGTCTTTTAAGAGCCTAATCTTGGAATTTTACATACCATCACTTCTGCCAAATTCTCTTGGTCCCACAGACCACTGGCATATTGTAGGAGGGAACTTCACAAAGATGTAAACACTAGGAGGTGGAGATCCTTGGGGGCCATCTTTTACACAAAGGAAAAATATAAAACAAGCTGTATTCAGAGAGGTCTAGATTCCATTTTTGTGCTTTCCATATTCTCTCCCTGCCCCTTTAATTACTTTTTGCTTTACCTTTTCATTGATTTATTTTGAAAAATATGTACCTATATGTATATATCCAAAATTTACTCATTTCTATAACACTTTTCTGTGCCTTGCTTTTTTCAGTTTACACCATATCCTACAGATCACCAAACAGCAACACACAGAGATCTTCCTTACTCCATTTTATAGCTTTATTAAAGTTCACTATATAGATATAATACAGTTTAAATAACATTTTAATGGCTTCATTATTTATTAATTCTCCAACTTTTGGATGTCTAAGTTTCTTATAATTTTCATCATTATAAATAATGTTGTAACAACTATGTTTGTATATACAGGTTTTTCTGGATGTAAAATTATTATCTTAGACTACAAGACTCACAGATACAAACAAATTAAGTCAAAGGTATGAATAATTTTTATGCTCTGTTTATGTATTGCTAAACTGGTTCACAAAAGAGCTACACTGCTTTACATTTCCACCTACAAAGTATAGCGTGCTCATTTTCTCTTCATTCTTATCTGAATTGGGTAGTCTAAATCTTTTTAATCTTTACTATTTTGATAGACTTAAGTATATTCTTGTAGCAGACATATATTTCCACATCAGACTTTTATACTAAGGTAGTTTATTTTATTACTCTCTATGTCAAAGATAACATTAATTTAGAAACTATAATATAGTAAATATTTTTTACCTAATTTACTTTTCTATATCTTTAAACTTAAGTGCATGTGGACTTACGGAATATTTTTCAGAGCTAGTAAATATTTAGTATTTACATGCAACACTATAATGTGTGCAAAAATTATAAAGTATAACAGTGATTATATGGGTCATAAAATTCAATAAAATTATTCCAGCCATTGTAGTACAATTTATTCATATATTTAAAGATAGTAAAATATTCAAGTTATTTTGTTGGATTTGTAGCATTATGATTTTTTTTTACCATAATAATAGCTGTTAACCCCTTTGATTAAGAAAATATAAACTGGAGTTAGAGATCTATTATTCATGAACTACATATTTAGTAAATGTTTTGGAAACAGAACTGCCATGTTTCCCAATAAGATAGCTATGACATATGTTTCTAAATTTGTGTCATCATTCCTCATTGGATTAATTAGCAAAATGACTTTTTCTTCTTTTTCCTTCCTGAGTGATATCTAAAAAATATTTTTGGCACTTATACAGAATGCAATTTATAGGTCATAAAAATATTTTATGTTAAAAGTACTTTTGCCTGACTCTTCTGCTGCATCTGCGAATACTAATTATGAATATATGTTTACGTATTCTTAACACCCAGCTATTTTCCCCGAAATGTAACCAGACTCAACAGCAGAGCTCTCTGGGGGTGGAGTAGGGGGGGTCTGTAACGTCAAGGCCACCTGTAAATCTTCAGTCTCATTATCAGTAAAAAATTTTAACCAACTGTGTTGAAAAGCCCTGAAAGTCTTCCAGCTGTGCTTAAAAGGAAACATTATTAATCAGTATGTTTCATGTTTTGGTCAGCAAAACAACCCAGGCCTGTTGGAATTAACCCTCACAGCACAATAGCAAAACACTGATTATATTTCAATACTTTCCAAAACACATTTTTTTTTGGACCAAAGTGCAAAAATTAGCAAATATGGCCAATAAAAATCAATACAGAATGCAAGTTAAAATTAGGTACTTTTTAAAGACTATAAAACTGATGAAAATTAATGAGAAAGTTAATATCCCGTATTAGTAGGGCTAAGTCTCTTCCTTTACTGCTCAGGGAAAACAAATTTTTAGAGAACTTTTTAAGGTACATCCTGGTAATCTACATTGAAATTCTTTAAAGGTACTTTCCTTCTGCCTAGCAGTTACAAATGTAGCATTTCAGCCTGAAGAAATAATTGAGGATATGGGCAGAGAAAAATTACAAGAATGTTTATTGCAGCACAGTGGCTAACAGCAAAAAGCTGGAAACAACCAGATATCCAGCAATATGGAGACTGTTTCTGTAAGCTATGTCCATAATGCAGTAATTCAAAATAATTCTCTAGAGGTCTATTTGTGGCCGGCCTTGTTAGTTCCCATATCTAATATCCTTTTTCCTTTTCTTCTTTGCCAACAGATCTCAGAGATTTTTAAGGGCAGCAGTGTTCACTGTTCCAAGCACAAAATCATGACAATGCTGTCCCCACTTTCCCAGCTTCCCCTGCACCTAGGGATGGACCTGTGATCCAGTTCTGGCCAGTTACATGTAAGGGGAAGTCTACTGGGGACTTCTGGGAATATTTTTGCTTTTTTAATAAAAAGGACAGATACTCTTGATGCCAGCAATCTCCTACTGCAGACCTTCTGTAATGTGAGACTGACTCTTATTTATTAAGTAAGGGTCAGTCGGGTTTTCTGCTATTTGGAGTCAAATGTCCCTAACTATGGTGGATTCTGTGATGTGTTGCTTAGATATGCCTTCAGGAGTCCCAGTTATTGGCAGTGCTACAGGCTGACAGCTCTCTCCAGGACTTGTACTCTGTAGAAAGTCAGCTGCTTTGCCCATGTCATGACCCCTTACCGTTGGGGAGTGGGGGTTGGGGATTGGTTGGCGGGGGACAGCCCCCATCTAACAACATGGAAGTAGAAAGGCCCAGCCTTCTTTCTACCATTTGGGACAATGTTATAGGGCCCTCTAGGCTACAAAGTTGGAGTCCTTGCTGCTCCTGCACCATTGCCTAGCTTGCCGTCTTGTCTAATCCTACTTTATTTCCTTCCGTCGTACATTTGATCCTGAAAACATTACCTAATAAACTTCCTGCACACAAATCTCTGCCTGAGTCTGTTTCCTGGGAAACCCCACCCACAACACCACTGACACATTTGTTCACATGAAAAGATGTTCAAGATATGTTGCTAAATGACAAAATAACAGGCTATAAAACAGTATGCATGATGTAATTCTGGTTCCTTATTATACAGATTTTGTATCTGCAGAGAAAAATACCTGAAAAACTTTTTTAGGAGATAATATAAAAGAATATCCTTTTAAAAGTATAGTTGGTATATAATATATTAGTTTCAGCTATAAAATATGAGATCTTTATGATCTCTATGATCTTGTAATAGTGAAAATTTCTTAAATTTAAGACATAAAAATTGCAAACCATAAAGAAAGGCTTATACATTTGAATACACTTAAATTAAAACATATGTTAATCAAAGGAAACTATAAAGACAGTGAAACCGTAAGCTACAAACTAGGAGACAATATTTTTTATATTTTCAACATGATAACTGACAAAAGATTGTGTCCAGAATACATGAAAAACTAGAAAAAGTCAAATCTAACAGAGAGCAAAAAATAGGAAAAGAAAAACCATACATGTCAATAAAATACTAAGAGACTCACAACCTCAACAACTCTTAGGAAAATGCAAAACATTTTTCACCTATTAGGTAGACAAAAATGAAAAAGATTGATAATATCAAGTGTTGGCAAGAGTGTGGGGATCAGGCATTGATACATAATTTTTTTTAATCATCTTTTTTTAGAAGTAATCTGGTCCACCTTTTTTGGAGAGTAATTCTTTAAAAATAAAAAATATTTTATATATTTACTTTTAAAAAGAGGGGAAGGGAGGGAGAAAGAAAGGGAAAGAAACACCAATGTGTAAGAGATACATTAATTGGTTGCCTCTCACACGCGCCCAGCTGGGGACCTGGCCTGCAACCCAGGCATTTGCTCTGACTGGGAATTGAACCGGTGGCCTTTCGGTTTGTAGGCCAGGATTCAATCCACTGAGCCACACCAGCCAGGGCTGGAGAGTAATCCTAAAAGATTAAACAAGCTAAATATCTACTGCAGGATGGGTAAACTATATGGCATACCCTATGAGGTAGTAGGCAGCAGTTAAAAAGAAAAAAACTGATACATATGTGCCAGACCTTTTTCCAAAGTTGTACATTTTTATATTCTTATGAATAAGGTTTGAGAGTTCCAGTTGCTTTACATCCTCATCAACATTTGGGGTTGTCAGTCATTTTAAGTTAGCCATTGTTTTTTACATGAAGATGGCCTTAAGTATTGTGTGATCTTTTTTTTTAATTTAATTCATTGGGGTGACATTGGTTTGCAAAACCATACAGGTTTCAAGTGTACACCTCAATAAAACAACATCTGCACACTGCATTGTGCACCCCTCACCTCAAGCAAAGTCTCTTTCCTTCTCCGTTCCTCCTGCTTTGTCCACCTCCACCTACTCTGCACCCCACTTTCTCTCTGGCTATCACTACACTGTTGTCTGTGTCTTTTGATGAGCAGAGTTTTTAATTTTGATGAAATCTAGTTTATCAATATTTTCTTTCATGGTACTACTTTCTGTGACCTACTAAGCCAACTTCACCTATCCCAAATCATGAAGATATTCTTTTAAGGTTTCCTTTTTAAAAATGTATGGTTTTACCACTTACACATAGGTGTGTGATCCATCTCAGATTGATTTTTGTGTTTAATGTGAAGTAGAGGTTGACATTAATATTTTTCCATTTGGAAAGCCAGTTATTGGGGCGTCATTTGTTGCATAAACTTTCCTTTCC
Source organism: Pteronotus mesoamericanus (assembly GCF_021234165.1). NCBI lineage: Eukaryota > Metazoa > Chordata > Mammalia > Chiroptera > Mormoopidae > Pteronotus > Pteronotus mesoamericanus. The sequence continues at coordinate 9,468,882 of NW_026555072.1, forward strand.
CTATTGCATTGCTTTGGTGCTTTTGTAAAAAAGTCAAATGACTATATAAGTGTGGTCTACCTTAACTCTCTATGCTGTTTGTCAATTAATGTGCCATATTCTCATGACTACTGAAGTCAGGCAGTGTAAGTTCACAAACTTTTGTTCTTCCCTTTCAAATTCTTTGGATATTCTAGGTCCTTTGTATTTCTGTATACATTTTAGAACTAGATTTTTAATATCTACAAAAATAATTTCTGGTATTTAGATATGGATTGCATTGACTCTATAGATCAATTTAGGCAAAATTGACATATTAGCAATATTGAGTCTTCTAATTCAGGAATATGATCTAGTTCCCCATCTGTTTAGATTTTCTTTCTTTATTTTTTAACTTTTATTTGTTGATTCTAGAGAGAGAGAGGAAGGGAGGGAGAGGGAGACAGAAAGGCAGGCCGACATCGGATTTGTTTTCCCACTTATGTATGTATTCATTGGTTCCTTCTTGTATGTGCCCTGGCCGGGGATCAAACCCGCAACCTTGGTATACGGGGATAACACGCCAACCAACTGAGCTACCTGGCCAGGGCTATTTAGTTTTTCTTTAATTTCTCTCAAAAAATGTTTTGTAACACAAAGATCTTGCATATGTTAGATTTTCCTAAGTATTTTGTGTTTTTTAAAAAAGATTTTATTTGTTTTTTAGAGAGAAGAGAAAGAAGGGAGAAAGAAGGAGAAAAACGTTGATGTGTGAGAGAAACATCAATCGGTCACCTCTTGTACGCCCCTAACTGCGGTCCTGGCCCTCAACCCAGGCATGTACCCTTATTGGGAATTGAACTGGCTACCTTTTGGTTCGTAGGCTGACACTCAACCCGCTGAGCCATAGCAGCCAGGGCATATTTTATGTTTTTTGATGATATTATACATGAAATTTCTTTTTAATTTTATTTTGCAATTGTTTGCTAGTGGCATATAAAAATACAACTGAGTTTCTAAAAAATAATTTTGTATTCTGTGACAAAAATTAGGTAGTAGTTGTTGTGTATGTTTCTTAAGGTTTTCAAAATAAACGATCAAGTCATCTGCAATAGCAACAGCCTTAGAGCTTACTTTCATGTCTGTATGCTTTTTATTTTTCTTGCCTTGTTGCACTGGTTCAGGTTTTAAATATGATGTTGAAAGAACTGGTGAGAATGGCATTCTTTTACCTTCTTCCTGCTTTTAAGGAGAAAATGTTCAATATTTTACCATTAATTATAGAGTTAGCTATAGGTTTTTTTGTAGTTGCCCTTTATGGTTTTAAAGAAGAAAAAAAAGTGAATTTGAAGACAGAGAAATAGAAACTATCCAAAATTAAACACAGAGAGAAAAGGCAATTTTTAAAAATTAAAAGAGCATCAGTGAGATGCTAGACAACTTCAAGTGGTATAGTGTATAGTAATTGGAGTCCCTGAAAGGCAGGACAGAAAAAATATTTAAGAATTAATGGACAAAATTTCCAAACTTTATGAAAATTATAAACCCACCGATCCTAGAAACTCAACACATACAAAAAAACTAGGATTTTGTACCTGGGAAAAATATCTTTCATAAAGTAAAGCAATATAAAGTCATTTTCAAACTTATGATAGCTGAAAGAAATTATTACCAGTACATGTGCAGTATAAGAAATGTTAAAGGAAGTCCTGGGCTTCCTGGCTGCACCACCCGGGGAAACCCCAGGGCCACTGTACCCAGTGGACAGCTACAGAGCATGCTGGGGCACCGCTGCCCTGCCCTTGCATGGCTGATCCTCTATGGAGGGTGGAGGCTGGTGGTCAGTGGTCACAGCCAATCCTTGCAGCTGACTGGCCTGGGTATATCCCTCCCATTGATCTGTCAACAGCAACCAAGGCTCAACTACAAGAGGAGGGTGTACTTAGCCCACATGAAGGATGCACCTCGAGTACCCAGCTTACGTGTTAGGGGAGGTTGGGACATTGGACCCTGCAGGACACCTACTGCATTAGGCCACGCTACCAAGACATGGAGTCAAAGCAGCTCTACCTAATACATAGAAACAAATACAGGGAGGCTGCGAAAAAAAGGAGACAAAGAAACATGGCCCAAATGAAAGAACAGATCAAAACTCCAGAAAAAGAGCTAAACAAAATGCGGATAAGCAACCTTTCAGATGCAGAGTTCAAAACACTGGTTATCAGGATGCTCAAAGAACTCATTGGGTACTGCAACAGCATGAAAAAAGACCCAGGCAGAAATGAAGGTTGAATTAAATGAAATAAAGAAAAATCTACAGGGAACCGATAGTGGAGGGGATGAAGCCAAGAATCAAATCAACAATTTCGGACATAAGGAAGAAAAAAGCATTCAATCAGACAGCAAGAAAAAAAAGAATTGGAAAAAAAAAACAAGGATAGAATAAGGAGCCTCTGGGACATCTCCATACGTACCAACACCTGAATCACAGGGGTGCCAGAAGGAGAAGAGGAAGAGCAAGAAACTGAAAACTTGTTTGAAAAAATAATGAAAGAAAACTTACCTAATTTGGGAAATAGACATACAAGTCCAGGAAGCACAAAGAATCCCAAACAAATTGGACCCAAAGAGCACCACACCAAGACCCATCATAATTAAAGTGCCAAAGTTTAAAGAGAGAATCTTAAAAGCAGCAAGAGAAATGCAGAGTTGCCTACAAAGTAGTTCCCTTAAGACCATCATCTGATTTCTCAAAAGAAACTTTGCAGGCTGGAAGGGACTGGCAAGAAGTATTCAAAGTGATGAAAAGCAAGGACCTACAACCTAAATTACTGTATCCAGCAAAGCTATCATTTAGAACGGAAGGGCAGATAAAATGCTTCCCAGACAAGGTAAAACTAAAGGAGTTCATCACCACCAAGCCCTTATTATATGAAATGTTAAAGGGAACTATATAAGAAAAAGAAGATCAAGACTATGAACATTAAAACGGCAACAAATTCACAACTATCAGCAACTGAATCTAAAAAACAAACTAAGCAAACAAGCAGAACAGTAAAGAATTATAGATATGGAGATCATTTGGAGGATTATCAGTTGGGAGGGGGAAGCTAGAGGAGGGGAGGAGGTGCAGGGATTAAGAAGTACAAATTGGTAGGTACAAAATAGACAGGGTGATGTTAAGAACAGTATAGGAAATGGAGTTGCCAAGGAAATTATATACATGACCCACAGACATAAACTAAGGGGGGTTGCTGGAGGGAATGGGGGTACTGGCTGGAGGGGGGCAAAAGGGGAAAATTGGGACAACTATAATAACATAATCAATAAAATGTATTTAAAAATAAAAGTAGAAGTTTGAAAAATACAGAAAATGAAATAAGTAATATATTTTTTTAAAAGAATGGCAAAAATTAAAAAGACTAACTATGCCAAATACTGGCGAGGATTCAGAGCAACTGGATCCTCATGCACTGCTGATGGAACTGTAAAATGGTGCAACCACTTTGTAAAATATTTGGCAGTTTCTTAAAAGTTAAACATACACTTACCTTATGATCCAGCTGTCCTACTCCTATGTATTTACCCAAGAGAAAAGAAAGCATATATCCATACAAAGACTTACATGTGAATATTCATAGAAGCTTTATCTGTAACAGCCAAATACTGGAAACAACCCAGATTTCCATTAGCAGGTGAATAGAAAAAAAATTTTGGTGTATCCATTTGATGGAATACTATTCAACATTAAAAGGGATAAATTATTGATACATGCAACGACATGGAGGAATTGCAAAATCTTTATGCTGTGTGAAAGAAGCCAGATGGCCCTGGCCAGGAATCTCAGTTGGTTACAGCATTGTCCCAATATGTCAATGTTGCGGGGTCAATCTCCAGTCAGGGCACATACAAGAAGCAACCAATGAGTGCATGAGCACGTGGAACAACAAATCAATGTCTCTCTCTCTCTCTCATCAATCAGTTAAAAAAGAAGAAGCCAAATGATAATGAGTATATACTGTATGATTCCATTTATATAAAATTCTAAACAATGCAAAATAACTTCTAGTGACTAAAAGCAGAGCAACGGTTGCCTGGGGCAGGGGTGAGGTGGGAGGGGGGCTGGGAGGAGGAATGACAAAGAAGCACCAGGAAAACTTTCAGAGTGGTAGATATTAATTATGGTAATGATTTCATGGATATGAAATATAAAATAAAAAGAAATATAATAATATATAATAACATGAAACTATATTCTTACATTATATATAACACTATATGTGTAGTTTTCAGATTATACATTTTAAATATGTTCAGATTTTTGTATATCAATGAACCTCAATGAAAACATGCACAGAAACCCACAGACTTGGGTTTGTCACCTCCCTCCAAAACTGGATCTATGTTGTCTTACGCAATCTTGACAGCAGGGAGACTCACCCTTTGGTAGGGGCTTTGGCAGGGGCTTACCTTTTTTACTTATTGATTTTAGAGAGAGAGAAAGGGAGGGAAAGAGAGAGAGAGAGAGAGAGAGAGGAACAGAGAGACAGAAACAGAGAGAGAAACATTGCTTTTTTGTTCCACTTTTTTATGCATTCCAATTATTTATGGTTGTTTCTTGTATGTGCCCTGACTGGAGATTGAACCCACAACCTTGGCATATTAGGACAATGCTCTAACTAACTGAGCTAGCTGGCTGGGAAAAATTTTTTTTACCAGTAATTTATTTTCTAAGAATGTTCCCCACTCGACATAGATTCTCTTACAATAGAAAAGGTTCGCCAAACCCAAATATAGAGCAGTGGAGCAATAATTTCCTGACTGTGGCAAAATACCAAAAGGGAATCTTTGGGACTTTCATTTTGGGGAAGAGGTGCTTTCCCCTAGACTGTATATGTAACATGAGCACAAGAAGACTCTGAAAAGTGGAGAGAAAAAGGCAGAGCAGTTAGGGGCCTCGGGACTCAAGCAGCAATATGGTAGTAAATTCCTACAGTTTTCGTTTTGTCCCGTTATCTCCGTGACTGGGTGCTGGAAAAGCCAGCAACCCAGAAACATCAACAGGTAGATTAAAAAAAAAGTCCCACACAAAGCCCACTCTTTCTAGCCAAAATACCAAGAAAAGGATAGATTAACGAGACAGAAATCTTTTAGACAATAATCATTGTACTCCAGCCAAATACCACGGAAGGCCCCGGCTGGGTAAGCTCAGGATACGCCAAGGTCATGGGTTTGATCTATGGTCAAGGCACATGCAAGAAGCAACCAATGAATGCATAAGTAAATGGAACAACAAATCGATCTCTCTCTCTCAAATCAATAAGTAAAAATTTTTTTTGAAAAAGAAGAAAAAGACTGTGGCCCCACTCTGCCATCAAAGGCCAAGTGAAGAATCTAGACTTCCACTCTTGCCAGACTGTAAGGAGGTGCCCCAAACTACCTTTTCCTCTAACTCAGGTGAAGACTCAGAGAGAAGACTGAGTGGAAAGGCATGATTTATATCCCTGCTGGGTAGTAGGAATCCCTCCACCCCTTGGTGCCAGTGGAAACCACATGGAAAGCCTGGGCTTCCACTCCTACCAAGCTGTAACAATGTGCCCCTCCCCCTTCTCTCTGGGGTGGTGTCACAAGAGACCTAGTGGAGGATAGGGACTTCCACCACTGCTTATTAGTTGTGAGACTGCCCCCACCAAAGTGTCAGTGAAGGCAGTATTGAAGCACCTTTAACACTCTCAGCCAGCGGGTAACAGTGGAAGGCTAATAGGGAGCCTGAACTTCTACCCCTTCCCGGTAGTAATGGAAAGCACACCCTCACACACGTGTCAACAAAGGCCCCATGGAGAACCTGGACTTTCACCCCCATCTGGCAGTAGTGGGATAGTGTTGTCACCTCCCTGCCTGAGCAGCTTCAGAGGACGTTGCTAAAACACAGATTTAAATAATATTTGGAATCTTGTAGCATCATGCCCCAAATGTCTCTGTTTCAGTAAAAAAAAATCATTTGTCATATCAAGAACCAGGGAGATCTCAATTTGAATGAGAAAAGAGAATCAAGTGACAGAATTGTTAGAATTATCTGACAAGGATTTTAAAGCAGCTGTCATAAATGTGCTTCATTGAACAAGTTACAGACATACTTGCAAGCACCCCTATGTTCGCTGCAGCGTTCTTTGCAATTGTCAAGATATGGAAGCGGCCCAAGTGTCCATCAGTAGATGAGTGGATAAAACAACTATGAGACATTTACACAATGGAATTCTACTCGGCCATAAAAAAGAAGAAAATTTTACCCTTTTCAACAGTATGGATAGACCTGGAGAACATTATGCTAAGTGAAATAAGCCAGTCACAGAAAGACAAGTACCATAAGATTTCACTCATATCTGGAATCTAACAAACAAACTGAATTACAAGGAAAACAGAGACAGGCTCATAGATGGATAAAAGAGGACAGTTAGTTGGGTGGAGGAGGGGGAGGTTAGAGAGCAGAGGGATTGAGCAAAAAGGAAAAAGGACCCATGGACATGGACAACAATGTGGTGATTGCTGGGGGAGGGGGGTATAAGAGGCCTAAATATTAATGGGAAAAATATAATAAAGATTATATATTTAAAATCAATCAATCAATCTTTTAAAAAACTGTCAGCAAAGAAATCCAAGATATAAGGAAGAACAAAATAGAAATTTTACAATTAAAAGTATAGTAACTAAAATAAAAAAAAAAAATTAGACCTGGCTGGTGTGGCTCAGTGGATTGAGTGCTGGCCTGTGAACCAAAGGGTCATGGGTTCGATTTCCAGTCAGGGCACATACCTGGGTTGTGGGCCAGTTCCCCAGGAGGGGAAACGCAAGAGGCAACCACACATTGCTGTTTCTCTCCCTTTCTCCCACCCTTCCCCTCTCTCTAAAAATAAATAATAAATAAAATCTTTTAAAAAGTTAATGCAAAGATTGAATAGCAGAATATACAGGACAGGAAAAAAAATCAGAATTTGAGGCTAGAACAGAAATTACCCAATCTAAATAACAGAGAAAATAGACTGAAAACAAAACAAAACAAAACAAAACAGAGTTTCAGAGACATCTAAGACTTTAAAAAAAAACTATTGTTCAGATCATGGGTGTCTCATAAGGAGAGGAGTAAGAAGGCAGAGCTGAGATAGAATTCAAAGAGATAATGTCTAAAAATTTCCAAAATTTGGCAAAAGACATAAACCTACAGATTCAATACATTGAGCAAATTCCAAATAGGATAACCCTAAAGAAACCCATACCAAGGCTCATCATAGTCAAATTTCTGAAAATTAAAGACAAAAAAAAAATCTTGAAATCAATCAGAAAGAAAGGACACTATCTATCTGGGAAAACCAATTTAAATAAGTAATTCTTATCAGAAACCATGGGGGCCAGAAGGAAATGGCACAACATTTTTTAAGTGCTGAAAGAAAAGAACTTTCAATGCAGAATTGTATATCTAGCAAAAATATCTTTCAGGGGTGAAGGGGAAATCAATATATTTTCTGATGACAAAAGACTAAGAGAAATTGCCCTGACCAATGTGGCTCAGTTGGTTTGGTGTCACCGGTTTGGTTCCCAGTCAGGGCACATGCATACGTTGCTGGTTCAGTCTCTGGTCGGGCACATACAAGAGGCAATGGGTTGATGTTTCTCTCTCATATCAATGTTTCTCTCCCTTTCTCCTTCTCTTCCCCTCTCTCTAAAAATAAATAAATAAAATCTTTTTTTTAAAAAAAGGCTAAGAGAATTTGTTGCCAACAGACCTACTCTTATGAATGGCTAAGGGAAATTCTCTAAACAGAAAGAAAATGATAAAAGAAGAAATCTTGGGCCATTGGAAAGGGAGAAAAAAACAACAACAAAAATGTGGATAAATACAAGACCTTTGTTCTTTTCTTGAGTTTTCTATATTATGTTGGATGGTTAAAGCAAAAATTATAACACTGGCTTATGTAGTTCTCAATGTATGTAGAGGAAGTATTGATATTTAAGACAATGATATGATAAAGAGTGGAGAGTTGTAAAAGGAAGTAAGGTTTCTACATTTCACTTGATAGGTAAAACGTTGACACTAGTAGACTAACAATTATGTAAATATAATGTATAGATGCTTCTCAACTGATGATGGGGAATGTCCTAATAAACCCACTGTAAGTTGAAAATATATCAAAGTTGAAAATGCATTGAATACACCTAATCTACTGAACATCATAGCTAGCTTAGCCTACCTTAAACATGTTCAGAACACAATATCCAAAAAATACTGGCAGCACAGTACACTGAAGAGGGTTGTTTACTCTCGCGATTGGGTGCCTGACTGGGACCTGTGGTTTGTTGCCACTGCCCAGCATCATGAGAGAGTATCTACCACTTATTGCTAGCCGAAGAAAAGATCAAAATTGAAAATTTTAAGTATGGTTTCTACTGAGGATGTATTGCTTCTCATCTTTGTACGGTAAAAAATTCATAAGTTGAACCATTGTAAGTTGGGGGCTGTCTGTAATACTTAGAGCAATCACTAAAAATGCTATATAAAGAGATACACTGGAAGAACAGTATAGAAACATCAAACAGAATCCTAAAGAATGTTCAAGCAACCCACAGGAAGTCAGGAAAAAGGTTATCTGGTGGCAAATGAGAGGCTAACGGGTGTGTGCATGTGACAGTTGAGGGGCGGGTGTGGGCAGAGAGGGTAGATTTCTCGTTTTCTACACTAGGGTTATTCCAGAGCTAACCTAGATCTTTTTGCCCAAGAAAGCATAGTCCATCCCACTGCTTTGGGGTATACTGGGAGTGGGGACAGAGAGAGAAACCAGCCAAACTCTTCCATGGAGCTTTGCCTTGAGAGTTGTGGGTTGGTGAACTGTTTATACTGCTACTTGGGAAGTCTCTTCTCCTGGCCAGCAGGCTGACCTGCCATGCATGACACAGGAAGGGGCTCCTTGCCAAGGCTTGGGCTTGTCTAACCTTCAGTACCATAGGGGCTCCCTCCTGGAGCAGGATGGTACCTTTGCATTCTGATTACAAAAGCCAAAAGCACCTCTTCATGTGTGAGGCATACTGCTGGGGAAATGGAAGTAAGATGGCTTGAAAAGGGCCTGATGCAACTTTGGCAAGGGGAGAAGCAAACTCGATATATTTGGAGCTGTGCCCTAAATGCTTAAGCAATATCTGGGTTCAAAATCAGACAACTTTGGCAAACTCTCCCTGCCAGAATATTAAGACCTATTTTAACAGGCATCTTTAGTCTTTGAAGACTTAGAAAAAAATGAATACTTAATTTCAGAGTAGTTTAACTTCCCTTTCATTTTATTGGGGAGTTCTGTATCCTTCTAGGTAGGTGGTGAGTTTCCAAGTCTTGTAGAGGACCTCTTAGGACCTGCTGGCCCTGTGTATCTCGCTCTTCAATCCTGAGTCTTCCAGAAGAATGCCTCTGAAGACTTTCTATTACTGTTGTTTATAATTTCTATAACCTATTTTTATTTTTATTATTATTTTTAATTTGTATTTATTGAATTTAGAAAGAGAGAAAGGAAGAGAGAGACAGACAGACAGAGAGAGAGAGACAGAGAGAGAGGGAGAGATGGATTTGTTGTTCCAATTATTTATGCATTTATTGGTTGATTCTTGTATGTACCCTGACCGGGGATCAAACCCTCAGCCTTGGAATATCGGGACGACAGTCTAACCAACTGAGCTACCCAGCTAGGGCCTATAATTTCTATACTTTTAAAAAATAAAAAAGGTGTTGGGGGTTATTTGTGCATTACATGTCATTTATTATTACAAATGTCATTTTAATCATTTCAACATTAAAGCATCTTAATATTCTCAATAATGGCGCTGGAAACTTTAAATATTAAAACTGATATTAAGAAAAAATAAGCTAGCCCATCTGCCCTTATAGACAATATAAAGATGTTTAAGTGTAGCTGATTTGTGGAAAAGTGCTATTTTTGCAATCTTAAATCTTCCAATTTAGGTTTCCATGGATTTCTGTTAATCATATTAATAGCATCCTATAGCTTTCTCTGTAGAATTCTTACACAACTATGGTAGATTTATTCTATGTATTTTGTGGTTTTGATGTTGATATAAATTATTTCTTTTAAAGTTGCATTTTCTAATTCTTTTTTTGATAGAATGTAAAAATGCAACTGATTTTGTGTATTGACGTTTTATGCTGCACTTTGCTGACCATCCTTCCACACACACAACTTTCCACATACACAGTCTGCTAACAAAATAGTGATGGTTTTATTTCTTCCTTGCTAGACATGATTTCTCATTTATTCTTTTTTGCCTTATTGTGTTGGCTACATTACAATTGTGATTAAATAATGAGAGTGGACATCCTTGTCTTGTTTCGGCTTCAAAGCCTTCAGTATATTATCACTGTGTGTAACGTTTGCTGTAGGGTTTTCGTAGGTGTCACTTTAAGAAAGCCCATTTCTATTTGGAGCTTTCTAAGAATTTTTATCATGAATGGATATTACTATTATATTAAATGCTTTTAATGCATTTTGAGATACTCATAATTTTCTCCTGTACTCTGATAATAGAGTGAATAGCATTTATTTTCAAATTACACACCAATCCTGATTTCTGAAACAAACATCTCTTTTCATAAAAATAAAAGGCAGCCTTTGCAGTTTTACCCAGACTGCATCAAGATGACTCACAGTATCAGCCTCCTAGAGCTTTAAATATTTTCGATGTTATGTGCTGAAATTTTGTGGAAAATTCATTCTCTAAGTGGTAATAACCTGAATAGGGAAAATCTGTAAAAAGGTTTACCGGTTTCTTGCATAAGGGAGAGTATGAGTGCATGTGCATGTGTGTGTTTGCTTTAAAACCAGATTCATAATTATCCATCCTTTCTTATTAATGTAGGTATTATCTATTTTGGTTATGCATTACTATATAACAAACCACATCAAACTTAGTGACATTAAAAAACTAGTATTTTATTATAGCACACAAAGGAATTCACAAAGGACAGCGTATGGTTGGTTTCTCCCTGTTCAGTGATGTCTGGGGCCTCAGCTGGGAGACCGAAATGTCTGGGGATGACGTGAACAGCTTGGGAAGACAATCACCTGGAGGCTTTTCATTTAGCTGTCTAGTGCCTGGATGGGAGTCTTTGAAGTCTAGGCTCAGCTGAGTGGTCTTCCAGAGTGCCTACATTTGGTTCTCCTTGTGGCTTGGGCACCACAGCCTGGTAGCTTTAGGACGGTCAGACTTCTTACATGGTAGCTCAGGGTTCAAAGAGAGAGTATTCTAGTGAGCAAGGTGGAAATTGCATGGCATTTTATGGCTTAGGTAAAGAGTCATCAAATTATTTCTGTAGTGGGCCAGATAGTAAATAGTTTAGCTTTATAGGTCATATGGTCTCTTTTGCAACTACCCAGCTCTGTTGTAGCATGAAAGTGGCCATATCCAGTACATTAATGAACAAGTTTGGTTGTATTGAAATACAAAATAAACTGCATTTCATTAACAGCTTATTGACAGACACTGAAATTTGAATTCCATATAATGTGCACATGTTCCTTTTGAGTTGTTTAACCATTCAAGAAAAATAAATGTAAAAGACATTCTTAGCCCACTGACTGTACAAAAACAGACCATAAGCCAGATTTGGCCTATGGGGATATAATTTGTCAATCTCTGATACAGAACCTTTCTATCCTTCTAGAACTTCCCTTGTTCATTTTTTCAGTTAATGCCTACCTTCACCTGTGGTCTCAGGCAACCATTGGCCTGCTTTCTGTCACTGTAAATTAGTTTTGTTCATTCTAGAATTTGATATGAATGGAATCATACAGTATGCCTGGCTTTTATTACTCATCATAATGTTTCTGAGGTTCATCTATGTTGTATGTATAAATAGTTTGTTCTTTTTTATTGCTGAGTAGTAGTCCATGCTATGAATATACCGTGACTTGTCTATCTGTTTCTCTACTGATAGACTTTCATGTTGTTCATAATTTTTGGCTACTAAGAACAAAGTTCCTACGCACATTTGTGCACAAGTCTTTGTATGTTTTCATTTCTTTTGGGTAAGTACTTAAGAGTGGAATTGCTGGATTATATAGTAAGCATATGCTTAACTTTGGATCTGCAAAATTGTTCCCCAAAGCAGCTGTACCATGTTTTTTTATTCCCAATAGTGAGATATGAAAATTTTAGTTGCTTCATATCCTTGTCAACTCTTAGCATTGTTAGTCTTTTTTAATTTTATCTATTCTAGTGCGTGTGTAATAGCTTTAATTTGCATTTTTCCCATAAACTAATGATGTTGAACATTTTTTTCATGTATTCATAGGCCATTTGTATATTTTCTAAAGTATATGTTTAATTTTTTTGCCTATATTTTGGGGGATTGTCTTATTGTTTTAAGAGTTCTTTATGCATTTGGTTGACAAATCATTTGTCAGGTATATGTATTGAGAACATTTTCTCTCACCTTGGCCAGGTAGCTCAGTTGGTTAGAGCATCATCCTGATAAGCCAAGGTTGTGTGTTTGATCCCTGGTCAGGGCACATGAAAGAATCAACTATGGAATGCATAAATAAGTGGAACAACAAATTCATCTCTCTCGAATCAATAAAAAAGAGAATATTTTCTTCAGTCTGTGGCTTGTGTTTTCACTTTCTCATTAATGATTTTCAATGGGAAGTAGTTTTTAATTTCTGTTAGGTGCAATGTATGGTATTAATTTTTTCTTGTACAGTTCACATGTCTGGTGTCCTGTTTAAGAAATCTCTTCTTACTCCAAGATCACAAAGATTTTCTCCTTTGTTCTCTTATAAAGGTTTTATATTTTAGGTTTTACATTTAGGTCTATCATCGATTTTGAGCTAATTTTTGTGTATTGTGTAAGGTAAGGTAAAATTGCATTTTTTCCCCATATGGATAACCAGTAGTTTACTAAGTCTTGAAATCAGATAATGTAAATTTTGCAACATTGTTCTTTTTCAAAACTGTTTAGGCTATTCTAGTTCTTTTGCATTCCCATGTAAAGTTTAGAAATGGCTTGTCAATTTCTTTAAACAAGATTGGTAGGATTTTTTTTGGATTCCATTGAATATATAGATAAATTTGAGGAGAATCAGTATCTTCACAATATTGGACCTTTCAATTCATGAATATGGTGTATCTCTCCATTTATTTATGTCTTCTTTAATTTCTTAATGCAAGATTTTGAAGTTTTTGATGTATAAGTCTTGAACATATTTTGTTAAATCTACTCCTATTTCATGCATTTGGATGCTATTGGAAATGGTATTTAAAAAATTTGAAATTTCCATTGTTCATTACGTGTATATATAGACACAACTGATTTTTGTATCTTGTAAACTAGCTAAGCTCACCTGTTCTAGTAGCTTTTGTTTTTTTGTAGATTCCTTAGGATAGTCTATGCCCATGATTATATTATCATTAATAAGTGCAATATTAACTTTTACTTTCCAATCTGTATGCCATTTATTTTTTCTCCCTGAATTATTGCACTAGCTAGCACTTACAGTACAATATTAAATAGAAGTGGTGAGGCTGACATTCTGGTCCTGTACCTGGTCTTACTGGGAAAGCATTCATTCTTTACAATATGATGTTAGCTGTAGGTTTAGCATAGATATTTCGTTATCGAGTTAAGGAAGTTGTTTTTATTCCTAATTTTCTGAGAAATTTTATCATGAACGAACACTGAATATTATCAAATGTGTGTGTTTTTCTTTAGTATTGAGGTGATCATATGATTTTTAAAAGTCCGTTAATACGATTAATTTTATTGATTGATTTTCAGAGGGTAAACCAACCTATATTCCTTAGATAAATACAACTCGGTCATGTGTATTATCATACATATATGAGACAAGGTCTCATATATGAAAGTTTCCAGACATGTAACATGAAAAATAAAGACGTTTATTCAAGAAGACACAAGATACAAGAACTGCTGTACATAAGACAGTGACACCTCAGTCCCCTTCAAAGTAAGCACCTTGGGACCTCACACAGTTCTCCCAGTCACCATCAGCTGACCGGTCATATTTTCCTGAATCTCACTGATGGTCTGAAATCTCTTTCCTTTCAAAGGTGATTTTAGTTTTGGGAAAAGGCAGAAGTCGCAGGGCGCCAAATCTGGGCTGTAAGCAGGCTGAGTCACCTGGGTGATTTGATGTTTCATCAAAAAACTGTCCACACTGCCCTGGCTGGTGTGGCTCAGTGGATTGAGCGCCAGCCTGTGAATCAAAGGGTCGCTGGTTTGATTCCCAGTCAGGGCACATACCTGGGTTGCAGGCTGAGTCCCCAGTAGGGGGCATGTGAGAGGCAACTGCACATTTATGTTTCTCTCCTTCTCTTTCTCCCTCCCTTCCCCTTTCTCTAAAAATAAATAAAATCTTTTTTTTTTAAAAAAAACTACACTACACATGATGCACAAAGGGTGTGTTGTCATGATGAACCTGCCAATCACTGGTTGCCCATAGGTGTGGCCTTCTGAATCCTACAGAGAGTTTCTGTGGAGGAATGTTCAAGTTTAACACAAAATCCGATGCAGATTTGTTGCTCTACTCACTCAGTCATTTTGATTTTTCCCTTTTGTTAAATTATATTTTATTGATTATGCTATCACAGTTGTTCCAATTCCCCCCCCCCCCCTTTGCCCTCCTCCATACAGCATCCCCAATTCCCTCAGGCAATCCCCACACCATTGTTAATGTCCATGGGTCATATGTATAGGTTCTTTGGCTACTCCATTTCCTATACCGTACTTTGCATCTCCATGGCTATTCTGTGACTACCTACTTGTTCTTATTAATCCCCTCATCTCTTCATCCATTCCCCCATACCCACCTGCCATCTGGCAACCATCAAAATGCTCTCTGTATCCTTGATGATTCTGTCTCTGTTCCTCTTATTTGCTTAGTTTGTTTTCTTTTTAATTCAATTGTTGATACATATGTGTTTGCCATTTTATTATACATAGTTTTCATCTTTTTTCTTAACTAAGTCCCTTTAATATTTCATATAATAATGGTTTGATGATGATGAATTCCTTTAGTTTTTTCTTCTCTGGGAAGGTCTTTATCTGCCCTTCCTTTTTTTTTTTTTTTTTTTTTTAAGAAAGGCAGACTGCCACGTGCAGCGCCTCATTTGGATGTGTCTGGAGTCTTGGAAGCTTGACTACCCTACGTTCTCCTACAAATGGACCTTGAGAGCTTGTTTGGAGGTTCTAGCAGGGGAGCGCAGCTACTCGTATACCCTTGACCGAAGACCGGTCCTCTCCTCTAGTTGGGAAGGTCGTCCTCTTCGACCGAGCGCGCAGCTTCGGGAGGGACGCACATGGATCGGTGAGGGAGGAAGGGGACACCCGCCTAGCCAGCCAGATCAGCCGAATCAACCCTGGCGATCAATGGGGTGACAGATGTCGCAGCCAGATCGCCCTCACATCCTGCCCTTCCATTTTAAATGATAGCTTTGCTCGTTAGAGCAATCTGGCTGTAGATCCCTGTTTTCATGACTTTGAATATTTCTTGCCAATCTCTTCTAGCCTTCAAAATTTCTTTTGAGAAGTCAGCTGACAGTCTAATGGGAACTCCCCTGTAGGTAACTAACTTCTTTTCTCTTGCTGGTTTTAAGGTTCTCTCTTTATCTTTAACCTTTGACATTTTAATTCTGTTGTGTCTTGGAGTGGGCCTCTTTGCATCCATCTTGTTTGGGACTCTGTGCTTCCTGGATTTGCGTGTCTATTTCCTTCACCAAATTAGGTAAGTTTTCTTTAATTATTTTTTCAAATAAGTTTCCATTTTCTTGCTCTTCCTCTTCTCCTTCTGGCACCCCTAGATCGCAAATGGTGGACCTACCTCTTGAAGTTGTCCCAGAGGCTGCTTTACTATCCTCATTTTTTTGGATTCTTTTTTGTTCCCATTGTTCTGCTTGGTTGTTTTTTGCTTCCTGATGTTCCAAATCATTGATTTGATTCTCAGTTTCATCCACTATATTGTTGTTTCCCTGTAAATTGTTCTTTATTTTAATTAGTGTTATTTTAATTAGTAATTTATTTTAATTAATTAATTAGTGTATCCTTCATTCCTGACTGGATCTTTTTTATGCTGTTGAGGTCCTCACTAAGTTCCTCAAGCATCCTTAAAATCAGTGTTTTGAACTCTGCATCTAATAGATTGCTTATCTCCATTTTGTTTAGTTCTTTTTCTGGTATTTTGATCTGTTCTCTCATTTGGGCCATGTTTGTTTGTTTCCTCATTTTAGCAGCATCCTTATGCTTGTTTCTATGTATTAGGTAGAGCTGCTATGACTCCCTGTCTTGAAGGTAGCATGGCCTAATGTATTAGGTGTCCTGTAGGGTGCAGTGGCACAGTCTCCCCTATCACCCAAGCTGGGTAATCGAGGTGCGCCCTTTGAGTGGGCTGAGTACATCCTCCTCTTGTAGTTGAGCCTTGATTGCTGTTGGTAGGTCAATGGGGGGGAATTACCCAGGCCAGTCAGCTTCAAGGACTGGCTGTTTCCACTGACCACCAATTTCCGCCCTCTGTGGAGGATCAGCCATGCAAGGGCAAGGTGGTGGTGCTCCGACATGGTCTGTAGCTGTCCACTGGGTACATTGGTCCTGGGGTTTCCTGGGTGGTGCAGGCCAAGGTCAGCCCCCACTTATGTTTTGCCTGGGGCCATCCTGCTTGAGCTACAAAGCAATCTGAGATGGCTGCTACTTGTGCCAGGCTTGGAGATTCCCAGGCAAAGTGAAGCTGTGAATTTTGGCTGGCTGCTGCTAGTGGCAGGCCTAGAGCCACTTAGCAAGAGGTACAGGCATTGGAGGCTCTCTGAGGCTGGCTGTTGCTTGTTTGAGAGTATTTAGGAAGTTGTGAAGCATAAGCCAAGATCAGCCATTCATATGGAAAAGCTTGCTCAGTCATTTTGAACCAGATGGACACACAGGACACATACTCACTCAACAGTGTCTACCGCCTCCACTGATTAGTATAATGAAGTTGTCATTGTTCCTGCATGCGTATTCCAGTCCACTCTCCTTGGCTGTCAGGCTACATTGATGAGATGTAAACCGTTCTCATTATATTAACAATGGCTGGACTTTTTCCAGGCAGACCTCGTATATAGGTGGATTTGATTTGTTAATATTTTATTAAGGATTTTTGTGCCTATGTTTATGAGTAATACTACTATTCTGTAGTTTTATCTTTACTAGGTTTGGGTGTCAGGATATTGTTAGTCTCATGAAATGAGTTAGGAAGTAATCCTTTCTCTTTTTTTCAGAAATTTTTATTTTTTGAGATGACTAATGGATTTTTGTTCATTTGGCATGAAAATAGAGTCATAGGATTGGTAATTTAACTCTATAACATGTATTAATAGTATTGAATGAGTGTGTTGAAAGATTTTAGTAGGATTAGTATTATGTCTTCTTTATGTGCCTGTTAGAATTTAGTGAAGCCATCTGGGCCTAGAGTTTTCTTTGTGAAATTTTTATTTGTGACTTTAATTTTGTAATTGAAATAGGGCTTTTCTTCTTTTCTACTTCTTGTTTAATTCATTTTCATGATTTTTGTTTTTCAAGGAATTTATCTATTTCATCTAGTTGTTAAACTTATTAAGTCATATAGTCTTTATGTTCTATATGAAAATACCCTCCTTTATTCCTGATATTGACAATTTGTGTCTTTTCTCTCTTCTTGATCAGTCTAGCTAGATGTTTATCAATTTTATTGAGTTTTTCAAAGAACCAGCTTTTGGTTTCATTGGTTTTCTTTATTTTTTTTGTTAATTTCCTATTTTATTGATTTCTGTTCCTATTTTTACTTTTCCCTTATTTCTAATTACTTTGGGCCTAACACGTTCTTTTTCTAGTTTCTTATGGTAGAAGCTTAGATCATTGGTTTTCTAATGTAAGTATTTAAAGTAACAAAATTTCCTTATGATTTTTTCTTTGACTTATGCATTATTAAGTAGTATGTTTTTAAATTTCCAAATATTTGGGCATTTTCCAGACATCTTTCTCTTATTGGTTTGTAACTTAACTTTATTGTGGTTAAGGAGCATGCACTATATGATTATCATCCTCTAAAATTTATTCAGACTAGGCCTTGACTGGTGTGGCTCAGTGGGTTGGGCATCATCCCGAAATGCAAGAGGTTACCAGTTCGATTCCCGATTCGTGGTCAGGGCAGCAAATCAATGTTTCTCTCCCTCTCTTTCTCCCTCCCTTCCTTCTCTCTGAAAATAAATAGAAAATCTTAAAAAAAGAAATAACATTTCCCCCCCTTCCATCTCTGTCAAGACCTGCTTTTATGCCTTTCATAGTTTCTGAAGAAAAGTCTACAGTGATTTTTTTTTTTTTACCTTTGTACATCTGATGTTTTTAAGATTCTTTCTCTCTCTTAGGTGATACAAACAAACTTAACACCTCATGAAGTGGAGAGTCTCCTTTTAGAGAACTGTCAAGGTTTTCTCTTCATCACTGTTTTTTAAACAATTTGATTTTGATGTGTTTTGATTTGCTTTTCTTTGTATTTATCATGTTTGGGGTTTGATGTGCTATTTGAATCTGTGGATTTATAGGATTTTAAAAAATACTTAATTTTTAGAGAAGTTTTAGGTTTACAATAAAATTGACAGGAAGATACAGAGATTTTCCATATTCCTCTTGCCCCCATAATTTCATGGCCTCTCCCATAAACCTCCCTCACAAGAATGGTACATTTTTTACAAAGGAATAACAATAGTTTACATAGAGTTCACTCTTGGCTTTGTACATTCAGTGGGTTTAGACAAGTGTATAGTGACATATATCTATCGTTATAATATCATACAAAGTATTTTCACTGCCTTAAAAAATCCTCTGTGCTTTGCTTCCCACCCCTACTTCCCACCCTTGCCTGGCAACCACTGATCTTTTCAACGTCTCTATAGTTTTTCCTTTTCCAGAATGTCATACAGGTAGAAGCATGCAGTATCTAGCAGTCTCAGATTTTACTTAGTAATATACATTTAAGATTCTTCCATGTTTTTTCATGGCTTCATAGCTCATTTCTTTTTAGTTCATATTATATATGAACTATTATATATGCATGGAGTTCATATAATAGTTCACTGAATAATAGGTCTTGATGTACCACAGTTTGTTTAATCATTCACCTATTGAGTTTTGTTGAATTTTAAAAATCAATTTTGAAAAATTTTGGCCCTTATTTCTTCAAATATTTTTGTGTTTCCTTCTTTCTCTTCTCCTGAGATTTCAATTGCACATATGTTAAATTTCTTGATATTTTCTTTTAGATCATTGAGGCTCTATGTATTGTTTTTTAGCCATTTTTCTCTTTGTGCTTCATTTTGAATAGTTTCTGTTGCTATGTCTTCAAGTGCCCTGGTCTTTTTTTTTCTTTTTTTAAAGATATTACTTATTTATTTTTAGAGAGGGGAAGGGAGAGAGAAAGAGAGGTAAAGGAACATCAATATGTGGTTGCATCTTGCATGCCCCCTGCTGGGGGCCCGGCCTGCAACCCAGGCATGTGCCCTGCACTGGGAAACAAACCAGTGACCCTTTGGTTCACAGGCCGGCGCTCAATCCACTGAGCCAAACCAGCTAAGGCTGGTCTTTTCTTCTGTGGTGTCTAATGTAATGTTAATCCCATCCAGTGAAACTGTAAATTAAAGTACTGTGTTTTTCATATCTAGAATCTCCATTTGGCTTTTTCCATATCTTCCATTTCTATTTTCATTTTGCTCATATTTTCTTTGACTGTACTTCTTATTTTTACTTTACTATATTGAGAATATGTATAATAGCTGCTTTATTACCCTTATCTGTTAACCCCACCATTCTGTAATTCTTGTGTCTGTTTCTGTTGTTTTCCTATAGGTCATATTTTCTGTTTCTTTTCACGCTAAGTTATTTGTGATTAGATGTCAGGCATTATAAATTATATATATAGGTGAGTTTTTGAATTCGCCATATTACTTTGAATACTATTGGACTTTGTACTGGCAGGCAGTTATGCTATTTGTAGATCAGCTTGATCCCTTTAAGATTTCCTTTTAAGGTTTTTGAGGGTGGGTCTAGAGTAGCCTTTTCTTTAGGGCTGATTAGCTACACTCTTAATGTATGACATTTGTGGGGTCAAGGTCTCTCTACTCAGGCTGGTAAAAACCTGAAGATCTTTGGCCTATGTGAGCTCTGAGAATTGATTGACTACAACTTCCTGGTAGTTCTTTCTACAGAAGTTGTTCTTTGCCCAGTCATGTAGAGTTTCATTTTATGAATGTGGAACTTCGGTGCAGATTTCTGGAACTTTTAGAATTCTGCCTATCGTATGGATGGTATGACCCACAAATTTTATTTTGCAACCTAATGCTCTGAACAACAGTGATGATGATATTTCATAAATGTCCTAAATTATCTAATTTGGTAACTAGACTTATTATGGGAATCATTTCCTAATGTATATAAATATCAAATCGCTATGATGTACACATGAAACTAATAAGATATTGTATGTCAATTATATGTCAATAAAAAATTATCTAATCTCTATTCCAATGGCCTATCCAGTAATGAATCATTCTGTTTGTTTTGCAGTTTTATTTAGGTCTAATGTTCTAAGCGTTACCAGACCAAATTATATAGTACAATGAAAATACAAACACAAATGTGTAATTGGTATCACAATAGATCACTTTATTGGGGAAATTATCTTGAATAACTTAGAATCTTCATTTCACCAAAGAGCACATTTGTTACATTTGTTACTGCTGTCCCCATTGTTGGAATGGAACAAAGCTTGCATGTGCACAGAGCTTATAGGCAGATTAACCCATACATAGGCTCCCTGCCACATTGAAGTGATTCTTACTGAAAAAAAGTAGATTGTTCCTAAGCCAGAAAAGGAAGTTGCACAGAAGAAAAAGATATCCCAGAAGAAACCTGAGAAACAAAAACTTACAGCTCAGGAGTTATATACTTAAATTCAGCGTAAAATAAATGATAATAAAAGTGAAAGAAGAATGTTGGTTGTCTTTATTAGTAAATATATTTCAAGTGTCCTTATATGATGGATAAATTAATTTTCCTCTGATTAAAATTAAAAACAGATTATTCTGTTTTTAAAAAGGTAAAGCACTGTGGCAGAGGCAGGTTAATAATTAGCCAATTCTTAGCTGCAAGGATGAGGAAGTCAGCTGGAATTATGTATTTTAGAATATATATATCAATAAATAAAGGACTGTCTTAAAACATAAGTGATACTTATGTTTTTTAATGTTGCCTGCATGGATGACTCCTTTGGTCACATGTTAGCAAAATTGAGTGATACTTTAAAGAATTTTGCCCTGCTTATATGAGAGCACCATAACTTGGGCACTTTTTTGGGGGGAAGGAATTATAGTTTACTGTTTTTAATCATGTAATCAATAGAGTAAGTACCTGATTAGATAGATGTTTTTTTATCCTCACCCACAGACATGCTTATTGATTTTAGAGAAAGGGGAAGGGGGAAGAGAGAGAGAGAGAGAGAGAGAGAGAGAGAGAGAGAGAGAGAAACATTGATTGGTTGTCTCTCCTGTGTGCCCCGACCAGGGATCGAACCTGCACCCTAGGCATGTACCTTGACCGGGAATCGAACCTGTGACCCTTCGGTCTATGGGATGATGCTCCAACCAACTTAGCTACACCAGCCAGGGCTAGACACATGATTTTAAGGGTAAGGACAAGTGTTGATTTGTTTGTGTTTCTTAATCTAATTCTTTTAAATGCATAAAGTTTCCACTGTGAAAAATGCAGAAAAGGTACCAAGGAACATCTTAAGTTCAACAGAATTATTGCCAATAACATTGTAGCTTTGCATTAAACTAATAAAAAGTCAACCAGAAAAAATGTTAATTATCTGTTATTTTACTGAGTGGAGCAGATGCCTTTCTGAAGTACATTTTTTATTAATTACATTTTGACAATTACTATCTCTGATTACCATATAGATGCTCAATAAATATTTTTCTTCTAAATTGAAAATAATTAAAACTCTGAGGAAACATGTTTAATGGTTAATAGCATTAGCACTTAGTAAAGAATATTAGGCTGTTGAAAAATAGATGTTGTCAAAAAGTCAATACATTTAATAATGCTAAATTATAACAATCATTCCAAAATGATCATGCTTTACTTTATATTTTAAGTTTGTTTATATTGTATTTATTTATTACCAGAAAGAAGACAATGATGTCATGATGGTTCTGGAGTAAAAATTCTTATTCCACCACTTATTAGCTATGTGACTTTGGGCCAGTCACATAATCCATCTGTATTTCAGTATTCTCATTCTACACCTAGACCAGCAGTATCAGCCCCACCTGGGAACTTTTTAAAAGTACAAATTCTTGGCCCCACTCCAGACATACTGAATTAGAACCTCTGAGAATGGGGCTCAGAACTATGTTTCAACAAGCCCTACCTTTTGGTGCACATGAAAATTTGAGAGCCACTGTTCTAAGCCACTGTAATACCTTTCATGGCTTCTGCTAATCTATTGTGATGGTGAGTGATTACAGTTCATTGATTTCTTGGTATTATCTTTAAAAGTTGAAATCTTAAGCCTCCATCAAATGTATATGTTGCCAATGAATGAGAGATTGTTTAAACAAAACTTCAAGCAGGCTAAATTTTAGGAGGCAGAAGACCCTTCAAGAAGGGAGGTATATTTTTATCAGTGGACTTGCTCCCAGTGTCCAGTTTGTCTAGTTTTGGGCAATGGGTGGGACAGACTGGGAGGGGACGGGCTTCACCTTGGACTTTGTGCCCTAGCTCCGGGCTCAAAGACAAAATTCATTCCAGCAAGTCTAACACAGTATGGAGGTAGTGACAGTAATGATACTAAAGAGTTTGACAGGGAACAACAAATAAAATGGTCAGAATGGGAGGACCACATATGGGAAGAGAGGAATGGGACCTCTCAACAAGAAGGCAGAACTCAACAACTAAAATTCCAGGGGAAGGCAATGTTCAGAGACTGAAGCGGACACACATGCAGGGAGTCTATTTAAGGGACATCTGCCAGCAGATGCAAGGACTGCAGTCCTTGGGACAAGTACTGACAAAAGCCTGGCAGGGCCCAGTTCTATTGTGGGGAAATTACCAACCCCGAGAGTTGGACACCCAGGACAAGAAATGCGACCACAGGTCAGGAACAATGTGGACATCCCTTCACCAGTCCTTGCATAAGAGTAAAGTAACAGCTGGGTCAATCTGATGCTGGGTTCCAAAATTGCACTGGGGGTTTCCTACAGCTTCTTGTCCAAAGAAGGTGTTTGGTCCTAGGGCTGGGGTCAGACTGAGCCTGTATATGGGTCAAAGTGGTTGGAATTTTGGGAAAAGGTGAGCCACTGGCAGGGTCACACATAACCCAGGGAATAGACTCTGATGGAGAAAATTTCCAGCCAGTAAGGGGCAAAAGGGTGGCAACATGGACGAATTGTCAGACTCCTCCACATTGTATAGGCAGCTGCGGTTTAAAAAGAAATAGCTAAGTACAAATATATATATTGACTTTTTAAACATATAAACATTTTGAATAAGTAATGAGTTAACACAGTTGTAAGTTTAAAGTGTAAAAGAGTGTATAGTGAAGTCTTCTTCATACCCTTGTCCCACAGAGACCCAGTTTTCCTCCTAAAGCAATGTTATTTGTTTTTTGTGTATGTATATATTTTTCTTTGTTTACATACTTTTCTCTTTTGTGTTTCTGTATGCATATATAATGTTTACCTAAATGGTAGCATACTATATTGTCCTGCTTCTTGCTTTTTTCCATTAACATGTATCTTAAATATATCTCCATGTCACAGAGAGCTTCTTCATTTTTTTTCACAGTTGCATGGTATTCCATTGCTCCACCATAATTTATGTAACCAGTCTCCCATTGATGGATATTAAGGCTGTTCTTAATCTTTGGTGTTCAAAAATAGCCTTATATATGCACATTATTGCACACATGTAAATTTTTCTGTAGGATAAAACTCAAAGTGGAATCGATAGGGCAAAGATTTATGTACTGTACCTGTGATTGTGACAAATTCTGCAAAATTAACCTCTGGGTTTATACCAATTTACATTCCCACTAGCAATTTATGAGAACTGTCAACTAAATATTTATTGTATCTGTGTGAAAAGACTGATGTGATAACTACAGAAAAACATTTCATGGAAATAGTTGCTGGCCAAAGTCATCAGGTAAGGCAAAGCCAGGCAGATCATGTCTTTCATAAAGCTGTGGAAAGCTGCTATATTATTTAGGGAAGCTCATTAACTCAGTAACCTATAAAGATTATAAAAATTGGACTATTACATTTATGCCTTTTTATAGAGCTGAAATGTGAATTATAATCCCACCACAATAACTAAAGATGTTGCTTTACAGTTTATGAAGTGTTTTCCTACACATATTTTTTAAAACCTTTCTTTTTCCAAACCTAAAATCTAGGTGTAAAATAATATACTGAAATTGAAGAACTTTGTTTCAGAAATACTAGGAAAGTCAAAAGACAAATTTGTTAAATTTATACCAGCATGTTCCTCATGTCCACAGGCCCAGTTGTGTACTTTAGAGCAGTTAATTTTCTCTCCAGTAGTGTTTGGAACTCTCAGTGGCTCTTGAATCCAAGCCCATGTATTAAAAATGAATGACAGCACCATATTATCACGGCTGATTCCTGCTTTAATCATTCCTACAAAACCTTTTTGCATTCCAAGACAATGAAAAATGCAAAAAGCTGTTACAAACAGCTGAGTCAAGATCTAATTCCCCAGTATGTTCATTCTTATTAAGTTCTACATAACCTATTGGCAAAGGAGATTGAATAACACATTCTGGCAGAAATGAAAATTACTGACAAACAGCTACATGGTGCTAGATGCAAAGGCATGACAAGAATCTTTGTATGGAATCTTTTATCCGCCCATTTATTTAGCGCATGTCACGTGACCATCTGCAGCTTGTGGGAGAGGAATAGAATTTGCTTCTGCAGTGCAGCAAACCTTAAAGAGGTGTTTTTTTTTTTTTCCCTCTGCACAGTCCATGATCATGAGAATTCTGAAAAGCCTAACAGCAGGAGATAGGGCTATTCATTTGGAAAACAACTAAAGCCCCACTTTTCACTAGTGTATTTCCACAGATGTTTTATAAAATGATGGATCAATAGGTAATCAAATAATCCTAGCACTGCAAAAGATATGTTTTTAAAGACCATTTTAATAGAAGATTCCAATATTTGTATTTAATAATATTGGTTGTTTAAACAGCCTTCTATTTGTGATGATGTTGGCCTCATTTCTTCCTTGTTTTTCTTTAATAGCTGTGGATAAGAGCTCACCAATGAGTTCCAGCTAAGAACCATTGGTCCACCTTACTTTGCTAGAAGGAAATGTAGGTGAAATTCTCTAGAACAGCGCTTTTCAAATTTTAATGTGCAAATTAACTAGTTAGGGGAGATTTTGTTAAAATGCAGCCTTGATTCAATAGGTCTGGGTGGAGCCAGAGAGTTTGCATTTCTTACCAAATGCAGGTGAGGTCTGTTGCTGATCTGAGGACCACACGGCTGCCCTAAAATCTGAGAGACGATAAAATTTTTACAACTATGACTCAAAATACAAAAAGCCATAGGAAAAAAATAAATGTGGCTACATTAAAATAGCTGTTGTATGCAAAACCGAACAGACCAAACACCTTTTGTTGAATAAAACAACAAAAGACAAAATGGGAAAAAAATATTTGCGACTTGTATCACAGATAAAGGAATACTATTCCTAATATATGATAAGCTTTTTTAAAATAGAGAAGAAAAAGACTTAACATCTAGAAAACAGGCTAAAGATATGAACAATGAATTTAAGAGAAATAAATGCAAATAGCTCTTTACCATATGGAAAAGCTTGGTCTTGCTCATAATAGAAATGCAAATGAAAACTACATTGAGGAAAGTTTTCTCTCATACCAGGTTAGCAAAAATCCAGGAGTTTGACAACATCTTCTTTTGGTATTCCCACATATTCTGTTGGAATCTATCCCAAGAGCACAGTATAAAAAGATGAAAGTATAAATATTTATTGCAGCGTTAATTATAGTAGCAAAAGATCAGAAAAAACACAAATGCCTATTGGAGCTTACTTGAATAAATTGCTGCAGCTACACAATGAGTACTATTAAGTGAAAAGGGGAACAGAGAATACCTCTCTACACCGCTATGAAGCATTCTTCAGGACATAATGTTAAATTTTTAAAAAAAATGAGGAAAAAGAAAAGGACATACTAAGTTTATCTGAGAAAGGGGGAAGGATACAAATATGCATGAATTTATATTTAAAAAAGACAATGTAAGGATACACTGTAAAATAAATAAAATAGTATTAATACTTATAGAAGGAAGAAGGAAATAGAAGGACAGACCCTAGATTTTTCGAAAGATACTTTGAATGATAAATTTAATTTTGGAATCATGTCAACATTTTACATAATTCTAAAGCAAAATTAAATTAAAAAAAATTTTAAAAACCAATATCTAAAAAGCAAAAGCAAAATGAAACAAATGGACCTGTGTATTGAATCACATGAAAATGAATTATTTCAAGTGAATTTTAAGATAGTCATTTGACTCTGAGTTTGACTCTGGGATGTATCTTAAGGATAAAAAAGAAAATACAAAAAAAAAAAAAACCCCAAAACCTAAACTGAGAGTAATGTATTGTCTCTGTTTTCTGATTAATACAGAGTCTGGCACAAATAACACCCCTTTTTTATTACAAAATCTTTTATTACAAAATCATTAGCAAGTAATTCTGTAACATAACAATATCACATTCAAGTACACCGTATGACATTTTAGGTGAAATGTTTAAATTAAAACTATTAATTATTGTACCCGTATTATTACGCTACCAACCACACTCAAGCAGGCATTACGTCTACCGGACCCTGTATTATATATATGAGGGTGTGACCCCCCAAAACAGAATTATCTTCTGGAGGGTCGGTCCCTTGTAGTCCCTTGTAAGCTTCCCCAGCTAGGCGAGTGTCCTAGGAACCCATCTGTAACAGTGTACTAGCCAGCGTTGTTGTGAGAGACTGCGTTCGAATTTTTTTTCTGAAGATTGTTTCATCGCCTTTGCCCATTTCATGATGGGTGATTTATGAGCTCACCTGCCCACATCGCACTTGAGTATTCAGCAGTTTTTGACCAAAAGCAGCATGACCCCTTTGCCCCACCCTCCCTGTTCACCCGATCTCACCCCAGCAACTTTTTTGTTTGTTTATTTCCCCGGATGGAAAAAGTCCTCAAAGGGAAACGTTTTGCTGACGGGGAAGGGGTGAAACAAAAAACAGCAGAAGCACTAAAAGGCATCAAGATTTACAAGTTCAAAAACTGTTTTGAGCAATGGGAAAAAAAGTCTCAATGGGTGTACTGCATCAAATAGAGAGTACTTTGAAGGTGACTGAAGTTTAAACATGTAAGAATAGATACACAATTTTTTATAAATAAATTCTGTTTTGGGGGTCCCCCCTCGTATTTATAGATAATATTTATTAAATATATATTTAGTAGGCTAAAGCTTGTAATTAATTTTGTTACTGTCAATAGGAACCAAGATTTTCAGCACAGAAGAGAAAAAAATATGATTAAGTTCTTTGATCCTATGAATAGAAACTATCAGTGTGAATTTTATGTGTTTTCTCTTTAAAATAATAATTTCCCAGCTATAGGTAATGGACATGCATAGCAAAAATGACCAACTCAGTAACACTGAGCATTTGTATTAGTCTGGGTCAATAAGAGAGAAATTACTCAGTAATTTGTATAGAGAAAGCTTAATATAAATTAATCAAATTAATTAAAAATAGAGACTAGAGTAACAAGGGATTGGCTAGTAAGAAATAACTCTAGCCCCGGCTGGTGTGGCTCAGTGGATTGAGTGCTAGCCTTTCAACTGAAAGGTCACCAGTTTGACTCCCAGTCAGGGCACAGGCCTGGGTTGCGGGCCAGGTCCCCAGTTGGGGGTGTGAGAGAGGCAACCGATGGATGTATCTCTCACACGTTTCTCTCCCCCTCTTCCTCCCTCCCTTCCCCTCTCTCTAAAAAGAAATAAATAAAATCTTTAAAAAAAGAAATAACTCTAAATATGGAAATAGCAGACATAAAGTACAATAGCACAATCTTGAGTTGGAGCATTCAATGAAGAGTACACCTTTCACCCCGAGGCCTGAGATCTGTACCATGTTGGAGAGGTCACTGGCATGGCTCACTGAATGGCAGAGATGTTGTGCTGCCCTACTAGTGCTATTAATCCACCTTCTGGAAAACAGCCCTCTGGAATATGGCAGAAATGCACCCTCTGGGGTGTTTGGGAAAGCCACTGATTACTGGGCCTTGCTGGCAGCTGTCCACTGTAGGAGCTGTGCGCTGGAGAAACTGCCTGTGCTGCAGGAGACTGTGCTGCACAATGTCACCCAGGGTGCAGGTGCTTGCTGACAGAGCACACCACAACCAGAAGGCAAAACCTTTTCCTCCTGCAATGTCTCTCTAGCGCCCTCTACTGACAAATGTTCTGTGCCAGCAGCTAAAAAAAAAAAATTTGAAGGGCCCAGATTCATTTTCACAGAGCAGTATAAAAGGATGAGTCTGGATCTAAGAATACATCGATAGCTGGCACAGCATTTCCTAGCACCAAGGTTATTTGTCTTTGAATACCAGTTCCTATTGAAAGAAACTAGGGCTCCTTAAGGAAATGGTTGATTCTAAGTCTGAGTCAGGAAAAGTACTGTATGAGCTTGGAATATCTTGTCATACAAGCAGGCAAGGAAGCTATCAAATATTACTGGAGGCATGTCAAAAAGATTTAGTAGCCAATATGAAGAGGCTCACATTAGCAAATAGTGGGACAAGTTAAGTATCAATAAAAAGAACTACAATGGATAGAAACATATCAAATATGTTAAACGCCTAAGTGTATAATGAAACAAACTAGCAAAAAATTTTCTCATTGATCACCTTTGGAGAATGCTAGAGAACCATTTTTTTAAAGATTTTATTTATTTTTTAGAGAGAGGGGAAGGGAGGGAGAAAGAGAGGGTGAGAAACATTGATGTGTGAGAGAAACATCGATTAGTTGCCTCTCTCACGCCCCCAACTGGGAACCTACCCTGCAACCCAGGCATGTACCCTACCCAGGAATCAAATCGGCAATCTTTTGGTTCACAGGCCCGCACCCAACCCACTGAGCCACATCAGTCAGGGCAAACTATTTAAAAAAATAAAAACTGGTAAATAAATGGAAAAAACTCACGAATTTAACTTGTCCTTTTTTTTGTACAAACTGACCTCAGGGTAACCAAATAGGGAATGAGAGAAAATTTCTCTCTCTGGAAGAAATGAAGAGGGAATGGTAGAATTAGGACAGTGCTTCTCAGAGTGTGAGCCCCTGGGTTCTTTCAGGATCTATGAAGTCAAAACTATTTTCATACTAACACTAAGATGTGATTTACCTTTTTTTCGCTAGGTTGACATTGCACTGATGGTGCAAAAGTAATGGTTGGTAAAACTACTGGTTCCTTAGCATGAGTTAAAGCAGTGATACTAATGTACTAGTAGTAGCTGTATTCCTCACAGCCACATTTACAGTAAAAAGATTGTCAGTTTCACTTAAGACTCTCCATGTTGATGCAGTAAAAATTATTATTCTTATTAAATCTCAACTCTTGAGTACATGTGTTTATGATATTCTGTATGACATATTTCCTTGGCAGGGGAAACAAAAGAAAAAAATAAACAAATATAACTACATCAAACTAAAAAGTTTATTCACAGCAAGGGAAACCATCAACAAAATGAAAAGACAACTTATTGAATGGAAGAAGATATTCACTAATATATATCCAATAAGGGGTCAATATCCAAAATTTATAAAGAACTAGGACAACTCAACACCAGAAAAACAATCCAATTAAAAAGTGGGCAGAAGACCTGAATAAACACTTCTCCAAAGAGGACATACAGATGGCCAAAAGATATATGAAAAAATACACAACATCACTAATCATCAGAAAGATGCAAATTAAAACCACAGTGAGATACCATCTCATACCTGTCAGAAAAGCTATCATCATTAAATAAACAAACAGTAAGTGTTGGTGAGAATGTGGAGAAAAGGGAGCCCTAGTGTACTGTTGGTAGGAATGCAGATTGAAGCAACCACTATTGAGAACAGTATGGAAGTTCTTAAAAAATAAAAAATGGAACTGCCTTAAGACCTAGTGATTCCACTTCTGAGTATATATCCAAAGGAACCCAAAACACTAATTTGAAAGTACGAGTATATATGCTCCCCTGTGTTCCTTTACAATAGCCAAAATATGGAAGCAACCCAAGTGTCCATTAACAGAAAAGTGGATAAGAAAAGTGGTAGTACATATATTCAATGGAATATTACTTGACAATAAAAAAGAATGAAATCTTACCATTTGTGACAGCATGGATGGACCCAGAAGGTATCATGCTAAGTGAAATAAGCTCCAGACAGAGAGAAACAAATAACCTATGATATCACTTATATGTGAAATCTACAGAACAAAATAAATGAACAAACAAAAAAGACTTAAATACAGAGAACAAGCCCTGACAAGAGTGGCTCAGTTGGTTGGGTGCTGTCTCTCAAAGCAAAGGGTTGACAGTTTGATTCCCAGTCAGGGCACGTGCCTGGGTTGCAGGTTTGGTCCCAGGCCGAGGTACATGTGGGAGGCAACCGATCGATGTTTCTCTCTTACATTGATGTTTATCTCCTTCTCTTTCTCTCTCTCTTCCTCTCTCTAAAAATAAATAAAATATTTTTAAAAAATAAAAAATAAATACAGAGAACAAATTGATGGAGTCTAGAGGCAAACAGTGTTGGGGGCGGGTGAAAAAAGGTGATGGGATTAAGAAGTACTAATTGATAGTTACAAAATAGGCATGGGGATGTAAGGGAAAGCATAGGAAATACACAGTTAACAATATTGTCGTAAATATGTATGGTGCCAGGTGGGCACTTGAATAATCGGAGGGAACACTTTGTAACCTATGCGAACGTCTATCTGCTGTGCTGTACACTGAAACTAATACAAAAAAAGTGTTGAATGCAAACTGTCTTAAAAAAAATAAAATTAACTCCCCCAAACCAAATGCTATGATATTCTGTATGATGAAATGGGAAATATGCCAAAAGCACTCCTGCTGTACACTGAAGTATAGTAGTACCTCCAGTGGATGCATGAAACCGCAGATAGTACCGAACCCTATATTTCTACATTTACTGGTTTTTCCTAAAATACATACCTATGATAAAGTTTAATTTATATATAAATTAAACACACTAATAGATTAATAATAGTAACTAATAACAAAATAGAACAATTCTAACAACATACTGTAATGAAAGATATGAATGTGGTCACATTTTTCAGGGGATTCCTTGCTGAGGACTTTACAGAGGTGTAATATTTTCTGTCATAACATGTTTCCTGTTAATGTCTTCCACATACATTTAATGCCTTTTCCATCTTAACTAAGCACTTATCATGCACTGTGGTCTTAACTTTTGCAGCTGAGGTGCAACAGCAAAACTAGCACGAATTTCTGTTTTTCTTTCTTCACAATTTCATGGATATAAGATATGTCACAGATCTTAGCAACCTCAGCATACATTTTTTTTCTTTCCTTATTAAGTTGAGTACTTTTGCCTTTTCAAGAAAGAGTTTTATGGCTTCTTAGGCTTATCTAAATTGTCAGCATCGCTAGTCTTGCACTGTGGAGCCATGATTAGGTAAAATAAGGGTTACTTGAACACAAGCACTGCAATGCCACTACTCAGAAAAGTGTGCAATTTAAGACTTATAAATTGTTAATTGAATTATTTAGTATGGAATTTTCCATTTAATATTTTGGACCTTGGGTAACTCAAACTGTGGAAAGTGAAACCACAGGTAAGGGAGAGTGACTACTGTATGATGGCTGTCTTGAGGAAAAGCAACTGTAAAATTATTTGAGTGGAGAGCTGAACTATCCACTTTTTTTGTGGAACAATATTTTTACTTAAAAGAACCACAACAGACAAACTATGGTTCTTCAGACAGTAGTTTCTGGCAGACATTTTCACGAAAATTAAGACAGGAGCCTTGTCACTTCAAGGAAAACAAATTAACAGTGTTTATTGCCAATGATAAATTCCAGCTTTTAAGTGAAAATTGGAATTTTGGAAAACTTGTATCCACCACTGTGAGTTTCATATCACCTCAATATTTAAAGACTTTTCTGATGAGATTGGTGGTGATATCAACAAATGTGATTGTTTTGGAGGTTGTGTAATGACACGTGTCAATATTTGCAGTATTTGCATAATTCAATGAACCAATATTTTTAAAATGACTAATGCATGCTGTTACAAAATCATGGATGGGTAAAAGATCTATTCAAAGTCCATGATAGATTTTAATGAAACAGTATAAAAGCACATTGATGTGGTTTCAGATTTCACATCACAATTAACCTTTAACCTTTAGGAAACTACCACTTCTTTCTAAAAAGAATATCCACAATTATCTGTAGAGGCTATTAAAATGCTCCTCTGTTTTCTATGTAGGAGGATATCCAGTCTCCTACATGTCCGTGTGAGACTGGATGTCCTTCACATATTTCAACCAAAGCAACATATTACCACATATTGAATATAGAAGAAGACATGAGAATACAACTGTCTTCTATTAAGCCTGACATTAGAGAGATTTACACAAATGTACAGTGTCACTCTTTTCACTAATTGTTTTGCAAAATATGGTTATGTTTCATAAAATATGTTATTTATGCTATACTCATTGTGACTTTAAAATGAACTAATATATACATTCTAAAATTTCTCAATTTTAATATTGCATATAGTAAAATCAATAGAAATAACCTACATAAACAAAAGCTCTTTGGGGTCCTCAATAACTATTAAGGATTCTGAGTCTAAAAAGTTTGAGAACACTTGAATTAGAATATCATTGTTTTCTAAATAGTTAATGAAGTAATGAATCTAGGCTTTGATCATCAAAGGCTACTAAGTCACAAAAAAGAAGATATTATGTACCTCCTGATGGAGACTTACAACATCATCTACGAAGCATTCTTGCCAAAAAAAAAAAAAAAAAATCAAACCTGACTTTAAGAAAGCTTCTAGATTCCACTACTAGTTTATATGAAATACAGAGGCAAGAAGAACCTGTTAAAGACACTCTGAGGATGCAATATAAGCAAAACCTAACATAGCAGGCCATTCTACAGGAGAAATGACTCTATTTCCTCAATGAATAAATTGCAAGGGACAAAAGAGGGATGAGCAACCTGTGGACTTCTATTTCTATTGTTTGGAATACTTTATCTTGCTTTTCCATTTGGTGAACTCTTACTCATTTTTCAAATTAAAACTCAAATGTTAACTCCTTAGAGAAGCCTTTCCTGCCTTACTCAGGCAGAATCCATTACTCTCTCTTTTGTACTGTACTGGCATTTTGTACAAATCTCTAGTTTAGTGCTCACCATACTTTATTGTCTGCTTACATGTTTATTCTCTCCTTGAGTGCCAGCACCATCCTCTCTATGCTTACACATTTCCCAAGGTTCAACACCATAATTTTGGTTTTTAGTTAGGCACTCAACAAATGTTTGTTAAATGAATGAATGGGATGGTGGTTAGGTTCATGCTCAGAGTCCATGAATCTACTTTTCATTCCTTTACTAATAAATTCCACTACTGCAATGAACTAAATTGTGTCCCTCTACCCCAAATCCATATGTTGAAGCCCTAACCCTCCACGCGATAGTATTTGGAGATAGGGCCTTTGGGAGGTAATTAGGGGTCATGAGGTTGGGGCCCTCAGGATGGGATTGTTGCCCTTATAAGAGAAGACACCAGAGGGCAAGTTCTGTCTCTCTCTCTACCACCTGAAGACTCTGAGAAAGTAGTCATCTGTAAGCCAGGGAGAGAACCCTCACGAGAACCTGGTCATTCTGGCACCATGACATCAGACTTCCAGCCTCCTGAACAGTGAGAAAACTTTCTGTTGTGCAAGCTACTCAGTCTACGGTATTTTGTTATCGCAGCCTGAGTTGAGTAATGCAACTACTTTTGCTCCTCCTATATCTTCAGGTTCTTCACCATTTTCTTTTATCCAGGAAACCAGACTTGACACAATGTTCTAAGGTTCTGATCATGACTAATATTGACAGAAGGCAAACTTAACAATAAGCACAAATAGTTATTGAGTACCCACTCTATGGCAGGCCCTGCCCTGGGCACAGGATGGTCTGAGAGGCAAGAAATCAGGGGCCCTGCTGTCCTGAGCTTATATGCTACTTGGGAGATGGCCAATGATCAAGTAAATCCATGAAAATAATTCTATCTGTGGTAGGTGCTGTGAAGAAAAGAAACAGAACGTTGTGGTGGAGAATCAGGGTATGTGGGGGGAAGAGAGTGGAGGGAACTCTGGTCAGGGTAGTAAGGGAAAAGGTGACAGTTAAGCTGAGATACAAGGGAGCCAGCCTTGTGTGAAAATGGGGAAGAACTTGACTTACAGACTTGGAGATCACTAAGTACAAAGGACCTGACACAAGGAAGAGTTTGTTGTGTTCTAATTGTTGGAAGGTGAAAGGGAACAGAATTTGCCACTCTCGAATAGGCCTTTTTGGCATAAGGATTATCTTGAACTGGTTGTTTTTAAGAAACAGAAGACATTGGAAAGCTCTGAAAACCTACTAGAAGTTACTCTTTCGTAAGAGGCATTAACATTTATAAGGGAAATCTCCATTTGTAAGGGTGTCTCCCTCTCTGTACCAGGAAAAGGAAGATGACTAAATCTCTAGAAACCTTTTTTTTTAAATTCGGGATTAAAAAAAAGATTTTATTTATTTAGTTTTAGAGAGGGGAAGAAAGGGATAAAGACAGGGAAAGAAACATCAATGTGTGGTTGCATCTCACATACCGCCTACTGGGGATCTGGCCTGCAACTCAAGCATGTGCCCTGCACTGGGAATTGAACTGGTGACCTTTTGGTTTGCAGGCCAGCATTCAACCCACTGAGCCACGCCAGCCAGGGCTAGAAACTCTTACATATGGAGAAAGCAGTGACTTAAATGGGCCTAACAACCATACCTGTGCTTTCACTGATAACCTGCCTAACTGGCTCCTCCCCTTTTCACCCCCAACATCTTCTTTTGTCTTTAGCTGGAGTTCATATTGAAGGTGGCGGCTTGGGCCTTTTCAGAAATTTATATACAGTTTTCTGGGATATCTCCCAAGTATACAGGAGTATACATATTATTAAACTTCTGTTTGTTTTTGTCCTGTTAATTTGTCTTTCATTACAGGGGGTTCTCAACCAAGAACCTAAAAAATTATTTTTGTTACTGCATCCCTGCAGCCCAGGGCTCCTAACCTTGGATGCATGTGTCCTAGGAGATCCATGAATACACCTTAGGAATCTACAACCCCCCTGAAAATGTCCGCACAATTGTGTGCCTGAGCATTGTCTTGGCAGGGGCAGCGGTGGGGTCCATGGTTTTGAAGATCCACTCTCCATTCTTTTCTACTCTGTTCTTAGTTCCTTTGGCTTCTGCTTCGGTTTGGCCACTGGGTAGCCCCAGCAAGACGGAAGAGGGTAGAGTGATGTCAGGGATCTATTTCCCTGATTTTCTCTCTGGCAAGTCACCTCAGTCTGGCTGTGTTCCTTGAGAGAAGGTAACAGATCTTCTCAAGGCAGCCCTCTGTGTAGGAAGTTTCCCTTCTGGGTTCCATTTACCACTCTGTCTCCTTGATCTTTGGACCTAGGAGTGATAGCAGCCTCAGTATACTGTGCTGACCCTAGTTGGCATAGCTGGAAGTTTCCAGAGTGACCTCTTTCTTGGTTGGCTCCTTACTTCTCATTGGTTTGAGCCTTTGGGGCATCTCTCCTCACAAGGACTTGAGGAAATAATTCAATGAAATACTGCCTAGAGTACTTTGTTCACAATAAAACACTGTATGACTACGCGGGTTTTATTACTATTATGAGCTGACTGAGCCTTAGCAGGTGAAAACCTAACTAAGAGAGCCATGTAGGAAAATCGTCTGGTAACCCGTGATATTTACCTTTGGCCTCTCCTCCTATTTAGGTATTTGAATTATAATTTAAAAACACAATATATCAAAAATGGCACACAGCTCTCACTGAGAACCTGAAAAAGGAATGGTTTCTGGCATCTGTGTTTTAGGCAATGGGCCCCTATGGTCTGTGTCTTTTCTACCACAGGAGCTGAGGAATTAAAGGTCTACCCTCTCTTTAGGCAGCAGCTGCACAATCTCATTCAGGATTCCACGTGCTCTGTTTTGGTCACTGACACATCTGTCTTACCAAAAGGTGAGGAAGTTTGATCTATAAGATATGTTTTCTTGGTCTGTGAATTATAGGGGCTTTGCCTAGTACCCGAATACACTTTGACACAACTTAATATACACACCACACATTTTCATTTCTGACCTCTTTTTCTCTCAGGTTGTCTGTGTAGCTCTCAGAGCTGGTGGGTAGAAACATCTCACCCCTTAAGGCACTGGCTCCAGGCCAAATTAAACTTTTTGGCATCCTTGTCCTTAGAGCTAGCAGCTTCAATGAACTGCACATTCAGATATCTCTCAGCAAACATTTCTCTCTACCTTTCAAGTGATATCAGTGCTTCTGCAGTCTCCTCTCTTAGCCCAATCCCACCCACCCCTTCTTGATCATCTTGGCCAACTTTTTTTCAATTTCTAATAATAAATGTCCTCTCTGGTTCTGACTCTTCAAAGACTCCATGTCCTCCCCTTCTTTTCTTCTCTCAAATATCATTCTCAGGGACATGTTTCTACCTTGTTGTCCAGCAGCTTCTCAGTCAGTATGTGTCATTGTCACCTTTACATCCCAACTCATACTAGTTATGATGGAGGTATAATAACAATTCATATAATGAAGGGAAAGTCCATCACACTGTGGGAAAATCAAGTTGCCTTGTGTCTGTAGCCACGAAATTTTGGCTGAATAAATTCTGAAATGCTGTAATGTGTAGGAGGTACCCTACTTAAGGCTAATTTTGATTATTCACTCATCTTTTCCCCAAATCAGTTCAATTTAACTGCCTACTAGGAATTGATTAGGTTGATTTGTACCAGACAGGACATCAGGAGAGAGAAATCCTCCCCATTTTTAAAGAATTGACATCCCAGGGTGACCCCTTCTTCTCTGAACATAATTACCTTTCATTATAGCCTGTATTATTCGCCTCCATGCCTGTGATTCCATAGTCGTTATCTCCTGAAAATACAGTTTTTGTTCTTGCTAAAGTCAGTATTAAAAAACAAACCAAACTGGACTCAAGATAATGACAGGAAGTGTGCTTTAGAAGAACAAGGTAACAAGTTAAAATTGCTAACCTGATCATTGTGAATCCTGGCTGTCCACTGACAGCTTACACAAAGAGGGCTGGAATGATCCAGAAACCTGAAGGACAGAATGCTGAAACCAGCACCTGGCTGTGGTGACATCCTAAACATGCAGGAACAGGGTCAGGGATTTAGCTGGACCCTTGCGGTAGCAAAACCATCTGGTTTGACATATTGGAAGTTCTGTTAGAATCAGCACCAGAAATAGGTGCAATAAGCTGCCTTTTAAAAGAAATGGAAGCACATTGGCTTAAAAAAACTTTTCATTGCAGTAACACATGTGCACAGAAAAGTGCACACATCTTAAGTGCAAGCTCACTGAATTTTCACAAACTGAGAATGCCCATGTAGCCAGCCCCTAGATCAAGAAACAGAAAATGACCAGTGACCCCCCCTCCGCAAATTCCTCTTTAGGTTCTTTCCAGTCACTACCCAACCTTTCTTCCCTGCTTGGCACTTCTATCTAGCATGCTTTATGTTTTAGTTGTTTATCTTATTTATAATTTGTCTATCCAACCAGAATGTAAGCTTCATGAGGGCAGAGATTTGTGTCCTGTTTTGTCAAATGCTATATCCTCAGCTCCTTGAACCCAAGGAGTGGAGAAAATGTATCCATGCAATGAGGTGGTGGTTTTCTGGCCTCTACAGTGGCCCCTACGTGTGCTCATGAGACAGTGGCTGACTGGCTCCTTTGGTATCTGTCAGCAATAGTGCTGAAGGAATGGGTGGATGCTCTGGACACAAGTGAGAGTGAAAAGATCCTTAAACAGCAGCCGAGGAGAAGGCATCCTCTGTTTGCTTGGTGGGAATACAATTTTACTGCTCTGTGAGCCAGGCTTATTAGTTTAGAATAGGGCAGGGAAACTGGCAAAAATCTGCCATCTTTTACTTGATAAAGTGATCAACACATTATCTGAGGTGGCCATGTTTTAACGACACGGGGTGAAAATGCTCACTGAGAGAGTTTGGAAGGGAGGGGGTGAATAAGTTTGATTTTCAAAGAACAATGCCACAGAATGTTTACATATGTGAAATCTCCTATAAAAAGAGCATCAAATTTGAAAATTCTTATGGTTTCACATCCACTTGTTTACAACTTAAGTGAAATTGTTTTAATCTACTTGTTTATGACAAAGACAAAAAAAAAGTTGCTTTGATATAAGAATGAAGTCAGTCCTGCCAGGATGTCATCATTCTACATCTGTTGTTGTTGATAAGCAGTCAGCAGTCCAGCTGCTGAGGGGCCCCGCTGGGGGCTTACTGATAAGAACATATGGAGAAGCAACCATGGCAAGGGGATATTTACACTATAAATACTGACAGTTTGTGAAGACTGTTTGAGTTTTGGTTTGGGCAAGGTGACTTTTCACTAACCTAAAAATTCTCTGAAGACCCCTGAGACATTTGCTCCCACCATGGTCAAGACGACTCACTGGTCAGTAGTGGTATTAAACTGTGCAGCAGTCTCTGGAGTGATAACACCCAGAGCAGCTCAGCCTGTCCATGAACACTGAAGTCTTCGTTTCCTAGCAACAGCTCTAGCAAGAAGGGACTTTTACTTTTGTGATGGCAGCTGGAAATCAGCTCTAGGTTAGTTGCCAACTCTCCCTATTGACTCCTCATATAAAATGGTATACCTCCATGTCTTAGCTATTGTAAATAGTGCTTCAAAGAGCATAGGAAAAAACATATACCTGTTCAAATAAATGTTTTCAATTTTTTCAGGTAGATACCCAGAAGAGAGATTGTTGGGTCATATGGTAGTTCCAGTCTTAACTTTTTTAGAAATCTCTCTACCGTTTTCCATAGTGACTGCACCAATTTACATTTTCACCAGCAGTGTATGAAGGTTCCCTTTTCTCCACATCCTCACCAACACTTGTTATTTCTTATCTTATTGATAATAGCTATTCTAATAGGTGAGAGATGGTATCTTGTGGTTTTGATTTGCATTTCCCTTATAACTAATGACGTTGAGCATCTTTTCACCTATCTGTTGGTCATCTGTATGTCTTCCTTGGAAAAGTGTCTATTGAGGTCCTCTGCCCATTTATTTTTTATCCTCATCCAAGGATATGTTTATTGATTTTTGAGAGAGAGAGGAGGGGGCTGGTGGAGAGAGAAAGGGGGAGGAAGAAGGGAGAGAGAGAGAGAGAGGTTAGGAGGGAGAGATTGAGAGAGAGAGAGAGAAACGTCAACTTGAGAGAGAAACATTGATTGGTTGGTTGCCTTCCATACCTGCTCTGACGGGGGATCAGAACTTTTGGTGTACCAGACGATGCTCTGACCAACTGAGCGACTCGACCAGGGCCTCTGCCCATTTTTTAATCATATTGTTTGTTTTTGTTGTTGTTGAATGGTGTGAGTTCTTTATATAATTTGGATATTAACTCCTTAAAGAAGATGTGGTACATACATACACTGGAATGCTACTCAGCCACAAAAGATGAAATATTGCCATTTGCAACAACATGGATGAATCTTGAGAGTATTATGCTAAGTGAAAGAAGTCAGATGGAAAAGGACAAAAACCATATGATTTCACTCATATGTGGGACATAAAACAAAAAGTAATAAATTAACAACTAAAAACAAACAAACTCATAGATAGACAGCAGAATGGTGGTAATTACCAGAGGGGAAGTGGGAATGGGAGGAGCACGTAGAGGGTAAAGGGAGCCAAACATGGCGACTAGACTTCCCATGGTGAGCACACAATAGAGTATACAGATGTAGTATTACAAAGTTGTACTCTTGAAATTTATATAATGTTATCCCAATAAATTTAATTAAATAATATTTTTAAAAAGGTATACCTCATATTGAATTTGGACTTCATTTCCCTCATTCCCCTTGCTGGAACAATAGTGTAATTAATCTGTCATTTGACTGGAGTATGTTATTTCTTTATTTGGTTATTAAGAGATATCCTATGTACTATTAGCTTGTGAAATGATTATAATTATCACAGCAAACTTGTGCTAAATAAATTGCTGGCAAAGACAGACTTAGTTTCTGAGCATAACTTTTGCTGCCTCCCAAAAACTAAAGAAAAACAATTGTTTTAAAACTTCCTTTCTCTGATTGTTGCAAAGAGAGAAGCTAATATAGAAAGGGGAAAGGAGAGGATCTTTGAGATAGTTATTTATTTAGCATTAATGTCTTGACTCTACACTTGAGGAATACCAGGTGGATGTTATCCTTTTGGGTTTTATAATGTTTAAGAGTCCTTGGAGCCCTGACTGGGTAGCTCAGTTGGTTAGAGTATCCTTCCCATACGCCAAGGTTGCAAGTTTGATCCCTTGTCAGGGCACAAACAAGAATCAACCAATGAATGCATAACTAAGTGGAACAACAAAAAGATGTTTCTCTCTCTCTCTCTGTCTCTCTCTCTCTCTCTCTCTCCCTAAATTGGTAAATTAAAAAAAAAGAAGCCTTGGAAATTAAATTGTCTTTGCTCCTGTTCACATGTAATTGTGCACTTTATGTTTAAAAAACTGTATTT
This sequence comes from Pteronotus mesoamericanus, assembly GCF_021234165.1. Lineage (NCBI taxonomy): Eukaryota > Metazoa > Chordata > Mammalia > Chiroptera > Mormoopidae > Pteronotus > Pteronotus mesoamericanus. The sequence continues at coordinate 9,509,900 of NW_026555072.1, forward strand.
CTGGCCCTGGCTGGTGTGGCTCAGTGGATTGAGTGCCAACCTGAATACACTTTGCCTCCTTACACAACCAAAAGGACAACAACAAACTTAAAAACAAAAAATAACCAGAACTGCCAGAAAATCAAACTGTATGGAAGTCCAACAACCAAGGAATTAAAGAAGAAACATTCATCCAGACCGGTAGGAGGGGCGGAGAGGACACACAGCAAGGCGGAGGCTGGAGGACTGGGCTGGCAGACCAGGTGGTCTCACTTTTGCATTTGGATAAACCAGGAGGAACAGCTGGGGAGAGAGACAGACTGCGCAACCCAGGGTTCCAGTAGGGAAAAGAAAGTCTCAAAACCTTTGGCTATAAAAATCCGTGGGGGTTGTGACAGCAGGAGAAAAACCCAGCCTCACAGGAGCGTTTATTGGAGAGACCCACAGGGTCCCAGTACGTACACAAACCCACCCAACAGGGAATCAGCACCAGAAGGGCCCAATTTGCTTGTGGGAAGTGGGAGAAGTGACTGAAAGCCTGCTGAGAGCCAAGCAAGTGGCATTGTTCCCTCTCAGACCCCTCCCACACACACAATGTCATGATGCAGTGCTGTGAGTTGCCCTGCCCTGGTGAATACCTAAGGCTCCATCCCTCCCAATGTAACAGGCAGCCTGAGACAAAGAAATGTGGCCCAAATGAAAGAATGGGTCAAAGCTCCAAAAATAGAACTAAGTGATGAAGAGATAGCCAACCTATCAGATGCACAGTTCAGAATACTGGTTATCTGGATGCTCACAGAAATGGCTGAGTATGGTTGCAAAATGGAGGAAAAAGTGAAGGCTATGCAAAGTGAAATAAAGAAAAATACAAACGGAACCAATAGCAAAGGGAAGAAACCGGGACTCAAATCAATGATTTGGAGCAGAAGGAAGAGATAAACATTCAACCAGAACAGAATGGAGAAACAAGAATTCAGAAAAATGAGGAGAGGCTTAGAAACCTCTGGGACAACTTTAAACACTCCAACATCCAAATCATAGGGGTGCCAGAAGGAGAAGAGGAAGAGCAAGAACTTGAAAACTTAGAAAAAATAATGAAGGAGAACTTCCCCAGTCTGGCGAAGGAAATGGACTTCCAGGAGATCCAGGAAGCTCAGACAGTCCCAAAGAAGTTGGACCCAAGGAAGCACACACCAAGGCACATCATAATTACATTCCCCAAAATTAAAGATAAGGAGAGAATCTTAAAAGCAGCAAGAGAAAAGGAGACAGTTACCTACGAAGGATTTCCCATAAGACTAGCAGCTGATTTCTCAAAAGAAACCTTGCAGGCAAGAAGGGGCTGGCAAGAAGTGTTCAAAGTCATGAAAGGCAAGGGCCTACATCCAAGATGACTCTATTGAGCAAAGCTATCATTTAGAATGGAAGGGCAGATAAAGTGCTTCCCAGATAAGGCAAAGTTAAAGGAGTTCATCATCACCAAGTCCTTATTATATGAAATGTGAAAGGGACTTATCTAAGAAAAAGAAGAAGATAAAAAACTATGAACAGTAAAGTAACAACAAACTCACAACTATCAACAACTGAACCTAAAAAAACCAAAACAAAACAAACTAAGCAAACAACTAGAACAGGAACAGAATGACAGAAATGGAGATCAAGGGGAGGAGGAGGGGGAGAATGGAGGACAAGGTACAGGGAATAAGAAGCATAAATAGTAGGTACAAAATAGACAGGGGGAGGTTAAGAATATATAGGAAATGGAGAAGCCAAAGAACTTATATGTACGACCCATGGACATGAACTAAGGAGGGGAAGAATGCTGGTGGGAGGTGGGGAGCAGGGCAGAGGGGGAAAAAGGGGAGGAAAAAAAATGGGACAACTGTAATAGCATAATCAATAAAATACAATATAAAAATATTTTAACTATATCAGCCTTGATAAATAAATGGCAAACACCACAAAATTCTACTGCCAAAAAACAAAACAAAACTGTATTTCCTACAAAGATTCAGTTCTACAGAGAAGAGGCTCCCTTCTCTTTTGATTCACAGAGGATAGTTACTTAGAGGATAAAGACTTGGTTGATTATTTTCTTTTACTATGGTTAAGGAATTATGGTAAAACTGAATTGAAGATTTTCAGACTGCAAAAATAACTTCACTTCCATTTCCTCCTATTCTTCCATTTATTTATCTCATAAAAACTAGATAAAGTTATATCTTCTCAGTTCTTCCTTTCTCGTCCCCTTTCCCACGGTGGTCTATATGAAAGGCATGTGTTATTCATCCTGTAGTTCCTTTAATAATCTCTCTTCCTTCCCCACCCCCCCGCATACATCCATGGTCTATAAATCAAGTATCTGGGATACACAGATTCTAAATAGAAGGTGGAACTCTTCCCTACAACCTGGGATATTTCTTCTCTTACGTTATTTTTCATTTAAAGTGAAGCAAAATATGTAGGTATTGTTATCAGTCAGGATTTAGACAGGAAAGCAGAGCCACCATGAGTATTCTAGGAATGAAACCTTTCACAGATGTAGGAAGAACTTGGGAAATGAATGTCTGAAAGGGGGAAGCAGAGGATCAGAGAGTCAGTAGCCACTACCGGAAGCATTGATACAGTTGGACAAATCAGAGCTTTCAGTAAAGTTCAAGAAGCTAGGCGAATCCAGCTGCCCAAGTGCGGCAGGGAAGGGGAGTTCATGGAGAGGTTTATGGGAACCTCTGTGGTCTCTGTGTAACTCTTGCCTGCTCGGGTCCACAGCCACACCCCTGGTGGAGGGCCTGACGCTGTTGTTGGATAGAAGAGCCAATAGTAGGAAACAAGAGCTGGAGGTGGAAGAGAGAGCTGGATAAGCTAAGATCTTCAGGGCACCCCTGTTTCTCTTCATCACTCTATCTGATGTGAAATCTACCAAAAGTAGTAACTGCTGCTTGCTTCCTGCATTACAATTCTCACACGAGTTCCTCTTTAGACCAATTTTAATCCAGAATCATACAAGGGAGAGGCTTCTAGAAAACATACTTCCCTGACATAATCAGTTTCCACAGCACAACACCCACCATGATAACCAAAGTGGCATCACAAACAAAAGCTACTTTAAAATTACTCTTCCATTCTAATGTCCCTCAGCTCAGAATTCAGAACGCGTAAGTATGTCATCCTTTCCTGATGGCCAAATAAACTTGCTTTTGTTGCTGGTGGACCTGACAGGATACTGTTGTCCAGAGGGGGTGGCATCTGCTGAGAAGCTCATGAGATCCCTAGCTGTGATTCTGACTCATATGTTATATGTACTCACATGTAATGAGTAACCCCGGGCAAATCCCTCCCTGTTGTGCCTCTTATTTCTTCAACTGTAAAATTGGCAGAATTGTACCCAGTTGGCTTTTGTATAGTCCAGATTAGATAATGAAAATGAAAGCACCTTGTAAACTGCTAAATGCCATGATGATTTTAAGTCTCATTATTTCAAGGAATATTTTCAGCTTGGCAAAGGTTTAGAGCTTAAAGACAAAATAGATGTTGAAAAGTAATTTTGAAGTGAATCAATTAATGAATGAACATGACTTGGCATCATGGGAAAAAAATTTCAAGGTGTTGGTGAGGACATAATTTCAGATATGGAAGCTGCCAGAGAATATCTTTACTCCCAAAAGTCAGCATACTCCATGGACCCTCATCAGTGGCATGATAACCCAGAAGTTTCCCTCCCTCTACAGAGATCTGTTTATTTTCTAATTAACCAAAAGTAAGGGGGATATCATCATCATCATCATCATCATCATCATCATCATCATCATCACCATTATTTGCCTGAAGACCCAGAATATGCTGTAATAGAGCACTACTGATAAGACAGGGATTAGTATTGGCCTCTCTGGAGAATAATTTGGAAGTTTGGCTCATGATCTAGTAATACCACTTCTGTGAGTTTATCTGAAGGAAATGTTCTAACATGTATAAATGTGTAACTGCTGGGCTCTTGCATTTTAGAGGTGAGCAAACTTCATCTCAGAGGTCTTGCATTGCAGAAAGCACCAGTAGGAACCGTGATGGTACATTCTAACTGGGGATTCACTTTGATGGACATAAGGTAAACTAAGAGAGTTAACAAGAATGTGTGGAACTCCTTCTCAGTGTTAGTCCCTCATTCAGATTATGAGAATATTGCAATAAATAAAACAGGCCAAATTTCTGCCCTAATGGAGGAGAGAGGCAACACAAAAATGGACAATGTAATCAAATACCAAGTTAAGTACCTAAGGAAAAATAAAGCAGTATCAAGGATTAGAGAATGATGTGGGTGACTTTCTTAGATAGGTGGTCCAGGAAGACATCTTTGAGGAGGTGGCATTTACTCAGTGACATGAATGAATGGAGGTAGGAAGCTATGCTAATATTTTCTGTGAGGCAGAAAATTTCAGGAGGAAGAACAAGTGCATAGGGCCCAAGGTGAGAAAGAACTTCTTTATTCAAGAGACAATAGGGAGGCCAGTGTGGCTGCACCACAGAAAGCAAGGAGGGTAGTAGCTGAGGTAGAAGGCAGGTTATGGACCATGTTGGCTTTTGATGTGGGTCAAGTCAGGTGAAAAGTTATGAACTGACGTGTCACTTTTGCTGGCTTAAGTATTGAGAGTAAATTAAAGATGGGCAAGAATGGAAGCAGGAGACCTGTTAGGATATATTGCAGCGGTCCTTAAAGGAAGCTATCAGGAGGCTGGAACCAAGGCAGATTAGTGGTGGAGGTGAAAAGTAGTCAGAGCCAGCATACACTCTGAAAGCAGAACTGACAGGATCTGCTACCAGATCAAATGTGAAGCATGACAGAAAGACAAGAGTTAAGGATGACTCTATAGTTTTGGCCAGGACAAGGGGAAGAAGAGAGCTGCAATTTATTGAGATGGGGACTATCAGGCAAGGAACAAGTTTGGGAGTAATGCAAAATTTAGTTTTGGAAAGATTAAGTTTGAGATGCATATTAAGCATCCAAGTGAAGATGTTGAGCACCCAATTGGGAATATGAGTCTAGAAGTCAGGGCAGAAGCTATACATTTGAGAGTCATTAATATATAGAAGGTTGTTAAAGCTATTAGACTGGATGAGACCATCCAGGAATGAGTAAAGATAGACAAAAGGCCTAAAATCTGAGTCCTGAAACACCTCAATGTTTAGAAGTTAGGAAGAGGAAAATGAGCCGGTTAAGAGAGACTGAGGAGTGGCCAGTAAGGAAGGAAGAAAACCAGGAGAACGTAGTGTTCTGGAAACCAAATGAAAAAATGTTTTAAGGAGTAAGTAGTTTCTTGGGATGTGGGAGGGATTAAATGATAAAGTAGAAGGCATTTGTAATTTTCAGGACTAGTAGATTGAGGAGATGAAGAGTTTAGGTACAGAGGAGAGAGAAGACATGAGGAGGTGAACTGACAGAGCAGAAGTTCCAAGGAGCATGGCAGGACATCAGGGTCCATGAAGAAATATCAATGGGAAGTCCCCATTTGGTGAATAATGGCTGGCACCTTTTCAGAAGATCAGCGCAATCTCTACCAAAATTCTAATGGCATTTTTTCACAGAAATAGGAAAAAAACTAAAATTTGTACGGAGACCCTGGCTGGTTAGCTCAGTCAGTTAGACTGTTGTCCCAATATGCCAAGGCTGTGGGTTTAATCCCTAGTCAGGGAACATACAAGAATGAATGCATAAATAAGTGGAACAACAAATTGATGTTTCTCCCTTCCTCCCTTCTCCCTTCCTCCTTCCCTCTTCCTCTCTTTCTCTAAAAATCAATTAAAAATTTTAGAATTTATATGGAGCCACAAAAGACGCTGAATAGCCAAAGCAATCCTGAGAAAGAAGAACAAAGTTGGAGGCATCACACGTCCTGATTTCAAACTATACTACAAAGCTATAGTAATCAAAACAGCATAGTACAGGGATACAAAAAGACACACGGACCAATGGAACAGAATAAAGAGTCCAGAAATAAACTCTCACATATATGGTAAACTAATATTTGACAAGGGTGCCCAGAATACCCAATGAGGAAAGAATAGTGTCTTCAATAGATGGTGCTGGGAGAACTGGATAATCATATTCAGGAGAATGAAATTGGATCTCTATCTTACTCCACTTACAAAAATTAACTTGAAATGGAATAAAAACTTAAACATAAGACTTGAAATTGTAAAACTACTAGAAGAAAACATAGGGATAAAGCTCCTTGACGTTGGTCTTGGCAGAGATTTCATGGATATGACACCAAAAGTGCAAGCCACAAAATAAAAAATAAATAAGTGAAACTATAGTGACCTATACCCTGCTATGCGGCAAAAGTAACAATCAACAAAATGAAAAGGCAACCTGTAGAATGGGAGAAAATATTTGCAAATCATATATCTGAGGGAGTTAATATCCAATGTATATTAAGAACTCATACAATTCAGAGTAGCTTTCTGACTTCTGGTCAAGATGGTGGCATAGGTAAACATGGCTCACCTCCTCACATAACCACATCAAAATTACAGTGAAATTATAGAACAACCATCACTCAGAACCTTCAAAAATCAAGTTGAATGGGAATCTGACAACTAGGGAATTAAAGAAACTACATGCTTCCAGACTGGTAGGAGGGGCGGAGACATGGAATAGGCTGGTCCCACATCCATGTGTGGAAGATAAAAATTTGGTCCTTTTTTATGCTGTTGAGGTTCTCACTAAATTCATTGAGCATCCTTATAACCAGTGTTTTGAACGCTGTATGTAGTAGATTGCTTGTCTCCATTTTGTTTAGTTCTTTTTTTGGAGTGTTGGTCTCTTCTTTCATTTGGGCCATGTTTCTTTGTTGCTCATTTTGGCCATGTGTTTGTTTCTATATATTAGGTAGAGATGCTATGACTCCCTGTCTCGATGGCATAGTCTAATGTAGTAGGTGTCCTGGAGGGTCCAGTGGCGCAGCCTCCTGATCACCCAAGCTAGGCACTCAGGGTGCACCCCTTGTGTGGGCTGTGTATACCCTCCTCTTGTAGTTGAGCCTTAATTGGTGTTGGCACATCAATGGGAGGGATTACCCCCAGGCTGATCAGCTGCAATGACTAGCTGTGACCACTAACTACTGACCTCTGACCACCATGGAGGGTCAGCTGTGTGGGGACCTACCACACAGAGCAGGACTTACTTCATCAGGGCTCTGGTGCCCGCTGAGTCTGCCCCTTGAGTGTGTCACTTGTGGAGCTGGTTGGGTGGTGGTGCTTTGACATCATCTGAAGCTGTCCTCTGGGTATGCTGGCCCTGGGGCATCCTGGGAAGTATAGGCCAAGGTCAGCCACCACTTGTATTCTGCCCCACCCCCGGTCCCTTCCAGGCACGAGCTACAAACTGATCTGTAGATGGCTGCTACTTGTGCTGGGCTAGGAGGTGCCGAGGCGAGGCCAAGCTGTGAAGCAAGGCTGGCTGCTACTAGTGCTGGGCCTGGATGTATGGGGCTCCCTGAGGTCAGATGCTGCTTGTTTGAGAGATTTTAGGAAAATCTGAAGCAAGAGCCAAGACAGGCCTTTTCTATGGAAAAGCCGCTGGAACAAGCTTAGGTTGGGCGGAGCCTCAGGGAATTACCAGGGTGGGGCAGGGCCGTAGGGAATTACTAGGGTGGGGCAAACAGTATGAGCCAGGTTGATGGAGTGTCAGATATGGCACCTGCCTGCTGGATCTGTGCGGGAGGGCCCACCAAAGAAACAATGGCCTCTGCCAGAACTTCTGTGTAGGAGAAAGCTGCCCCCACCAAGTTCTTGTTCTGATGCTGGACAATTCAGTTTCTCCTTGTATGTTTCTGGTGCCTTTCAAGCTGCTGCTCTTGTGCTGGAGCTCAGAAGGAGTAAGTCCAAGTTAGTCCGTGCATAGGCCCTTTAAGAGGAAATGCCTGAGCTCTAGCCAGTGTAGCTCAGTTGGTTGGAGCGTTGTCCTGTGGCTGAAGGGTTACAGGTTCCATTTGTGGTTAGGGCACATGGCTAAACTGTGGGTTCGACCCACAGTCTGGGTGTAATCACTGGTCTGGTGTGTATAATCCCTTTTCTGGGCGTGTATGGGAGGTGGCCAATCAATGCTTCTGTCTCTCTCTTCCCCTCTCCCTCTCCCTCTCTCTCTAAAGGTAACAAAGAGAGTGCCCTCAGGTAAGGATTAAAAAAAAAGAAAGAAAGAAAAAGAACTGCATGGGACTCCAGAAGCTTCTGTCTTCCTCAGCCTCAATCTCTGCTGGTTTTTATAGCCAGAGGTGATGGGGACTTCTTTACTGTCACTGGAACTCTGGGCTGGGGTGCCTGGTGTGGGGCTGGGCCCCCTCGCTCCTCAGGAGGGGCCTCCACAGCAGAGATATCCTTCTCAATTTTTATCTGTCACGTGTGGGTGTGGAGCCAGCCCATTCTGTGTCTCTGCCCCTCCTACCAGTCTCAGTGTGGCTTCTTTTTAAAAATTCCCTAGTTGTAGGTGTGCCATTCAGCTCAATTTCAGGCAGTTCTGAATGATGGTTGTTCTATAGTTTAATTGTAATTTTGATGTGATTGTGAACTAAAAGAAGATGTCACACACACAGAACTAAAATCAAAGGAAAATATAAAATTAATTAAAAAGCTAGGTGGGTAATTCAACCAAGTTTTACTTATAAAGCATGTTAGCCATCTCAAAATCTAACTCAGGACACTTTCTGGGCACAGGCAAGGTGAAAACAGTAGATAATTTTCTCCCTCTCTTTTAGGGCAATGATGTAGGATCTAGAGTTAATCAGTGTCCGAAAAGATTCAGAAAAAGTTGATTCAGAAAAGTCAGGTTTTGAATGTGAAGAAGTCTCAGGAATACTTTCACCAATTTATTCTGTCATATAATATTCCTTTTTATGTATATCCAAAGGTGCTATATGATAAAAATAAATGTCTAAATAACTCCAAAAGAACTCTCAATAAACATGAAATAAAATTCTAAGTGCTCAAAGACATATTTGTGTCCACACATATTCAAATTCAGAGGGACTGCACATCATTGCCTATTTCCCAATAAGACAAAAAAAAAAAATACCCAACCAACCCGTTAAAATCTATCCCAGGGAGCACAATGCTGAAGGGTCATCTCTGGGGCCTTTAACACACTGTCCAGAGAAGGGTTGGCAAGTGGATCTCAGGACCTATAAAGGCTGACCAAGGTCACTGACGAGTGCTTGATGAAGGTCAATGGTCAAGTTACCTTGATAGCTCTTAACCTAGTTAATTTATAGGCTGCAGGTTCCTGGCTCTACCCTGGAAGAACTTCTGTTGCAGCTTCATGGCAATGACCAGCTTGACTCTGCCCCTGCCCATGCCCCACCCACAGGATCTGGGGCATGATGGTGCCCTGAATCACCCTCTGACCTCTAACTAGGACCAGCCCCACAATTCTCTTTCTACCATGTTCTGTCTTTCTTCAAGTGCCTTGGAATCAGATACCTCAGGAAACTCTTTAAAAAACAGTAGAACATTGACCGTATTTCACAACCTTGGGACTCAGCATGTAAATTCATTACTTGTTCAGGATTTGAAAAGAGAGTCTTACCCCAAAGTCTTACCCAAAGGCAGGGCATTGGCTATGGAGTTCAATTCTAGTTGGCCTTCATGACTGGACTGAGGAAATTTAAACTTAATTTGATCATTCTTTTAAAATCGAGATGATTTTAAAAAATCAAGATAGTGTTCACTTAGTTTTACATAAGCACTAGGGGACTTTCTGGCATTTAATCAAATTCTCCAAGTCATTATTAGGCTTTAAATTGGATTCACAGACACAATGTTTGGGTAATATGAGATTTGGTATATTATTTGTTCCTAATGCATGTGATTTCTAGGTATATAAAATGTATAAATCATTTATGGTCTAGATGATGATCTGATACTACCCTGCATCTCAAAATGTTCTGTACTTTTGCATGCACAAGTGCTCAATTACAAAGTTCAGGTTGGTCTTTAGATACCAGTGTAATAGCCCAAGGCATTTTTGATTACAAATAAACCAGTTTTCAGCAACCATTTTTTCCCTTTGGCTTTCATTGCTTAGAATTAAAAACTATTCTTCTGTGGGAGCTACTAAGCTAAAGGAGGTAAAAGAGGGGAAAATTCCATTTATTTCTCTTGCCAGAGGGGAGATTTTTTTTTCTTGTCCAAATAAAAAATTTTCAAGTTTCAAAATAGAGGCTGTGAATAGACTGCTAATTTCCCCCCAATATGCTTTTTGTCTATTCTTTTGTAGTAATAGAAACCCTGAACTTAAGAAGGTAAAATTGTTTCCTAGAAGAGAGTCTACCTTCCCCAGCTTCCTTTATAGAGAGGCATGTTCATGTAGTTGCATTCTGGTCAACCATACATGAGCCGAACTGACATGTGCAACTTGTAGGTCATGTTCTTAAAAGGACAGTGTTTGCTACCCCCTTGCTCTTCCTCTTTCTTGCTGGCTGGGAGAGGGATGTGCTAATGAACCATCTTGGACCGTGTGCACAAACTTTACCCAGGCATGGCAATTCCATAAGACAGAGGAGCCTGGGAACCACCATGGTCCTGACAAAGCAGCCCTGGACTACATATACCCAGATGTTAACACGAGGGAGAAATGAATTGCTTTCTATCACATAAGTCATTATTATTTTGGCTATCTGAGACAACTAAAACTATATTCTAACAAAAAGCACCGACACTTAAGCAGAATTATAGAACATTTTGATTAAAAGACTAAGACAATGATCAATAAAATTCTCCATTTCCCATTTGCAGTTGAGGGTTGGAAAAAGCACTGATGGATTTTTTTTTGATGTATGGTCATACACATTTCTTGACTAGATGCTTGAAGAAAGGTCCTTGTAAGTTTGAGGATAGTGGTATTTTTGCCTCCTCTTAAGACTACACCAAAGACCAATTCAGCACAAAGGATCAAAAGTACACACTAAAAAGCATTGCAAACATCAGAAACGGTCTCAAAAATGTCAGGAAGTTTCTCAATGTCATCAGGAAGAGTCTCAACCAGAACAAAAAGGGTCTTAAAGGTGTCACAAAAAGTCTCAATGTCCTTATGTACATAAGGATGGATCTCAAATAGGTCATGAAGAAACATTTGTCAGTAAGTGGGTCAAACAAGTCAGGAAAAATCATAAATAGGTAGGGAAGGGTCACAAACATGTCAGGATGGAGGCCAAAAAGAGTCTCAAAAAAGAAGCAAGGGCTTTGAGCAGCACAATGGGGTTTGGCAAGAACAAGTGCCTAAACAAAGGCAACAAAAAGGGAACCAAGAAGAAAGTGGTTGATCCAATTTCTAAGAAAGATTGGTGTGATGTGAATGCACCATATGTTCAATATAAGAAATGTTGGAATAACACTAGTCACAAGAACTCAAGGAACCAAAATTGTACGTGATGGCTTCAAGGGTCATGTTTTTGAAGTGAGCCTTGCTGATCTGCAGAATGATGAAGATGTATTTAGAAAATCTAAGCTAAGCACTGAGGATATTAAGGGCAAAAACTGCTTTACTAACTTCCATGGCATGGATCGTATCCTGTGACAAAACGTGTCCCATGGTCAAAAAATGGCAGCCCATGATTGAAGCTCATGTCAATGCTAAGACTACTGAGGGTTATTTGCTTCATCTGTTCTGTGTTGGTTTTGCTAAAAAAATTCAACAATCAGATTTGGAAGAACCCTTACACTCAGCACCAAGAGGTCTGCCAAATCTGGAAAATGGACGTCGTTAATAGAGGTGCAGACAAATGACTTCAAAGAAGTGGTCAATAAATTGATTCCACGTAGCATTAGAAAAGATACTGAAAAGATCTGCCAAACTATTTATCAATTCCATGATGTTTTTGTTAGTAAAGTAAAAATGCTGACAAAGCCCAAGTTTGAATTGTGAAAACTCACTGAGCTTCATGATGAAGGCAGTAGTTCCCTTACACAGCTCCTAGGCTACAAATAAACCTGTACGGCATGTTACTATACTGAATACTGTAGGCAACTGTAACACAATGGTAAGTAGTATATTTGTATAATGCATTGTGCTACAAAGTTAGGATTGTTACAAATTCATTAAGCAAAATGAATTTTCAGCTCCATTTTAATCTTAAGGGACCATCACTGTATATGCAGTCTGTGTTGACTGAAATGTCATTATGCAGTCCATGACTAACACAGAATGGGTCTTGTACATACAGAAAGTCTCTAATATGTCAGAAAAGGTCTCAAAAAGCCAGGAAGGAAAAACATTCATCAGGAATGGTGCCAAACGTGTCATAAGTTTTGTATGCTGTACTTTCATTTTCATTCAACTCAAAGTATTTTCTAATTTACTTTTTGATTTACTCTTTGATATATTAGTTACATAGGAGCATGTTGTTTAATTTTCTCTTATTTGTGAGTTTTCCAAATTTATTTCACTTATTGATTTCTAACATTATTCTATTGTGGTTAGAGAACATGCTTTCTATTATTTCAATCCTTTAAAAAAAATTCAATCCTTTTAAACTGAGGTTTGTTTTATAGCCTAACATATGGCCTAATTTGGAGAATGTTTCATGTGCACTTGAGAAGGATTTATATTCTGCTATTGTTGGGTGGAGTGTTCTATGGGTATCTGTTTAGTCTAATTGGTTTATAGTGCTGTTCAAATCTTTTATTTCCTTGTTGATCTTCTTCCAGTTAGACTTTGTGCCTAATTGTTCTATCCATTATTGAATGGAGGATATTAAAGACTCCAGATATTATTGTTGACTTGTCTATTTCTTCCTTAGTGTTTGTCAATTTTTGCTTCATGTATTTTGGGTTTTTTTTAGGTGCATATATGTTAACAATTGTTACAGATTGTAGGTGTATTAACCCTTTTGTCATGATAAAATATACCTTTTTATTTCTAGTTACTTTTTTGTTTTAAAGTCTGTTTTAAACTTATTTAATTTATTGATTGATTTCAGAGAGAGGAAGGGAGAGGGAGAAAGAGAGAGAGAAACATTGATTTGTTGTTCCACTTATTTGTGCATTCATTAGTTGCTTCTTGTATGTGCCCTGACCAGGGATTGAACCTGCAACCTTGGCATATGGGGACTCTAATGAATTGAGCTACACTGCCAGGGCTTAAAGTCTATTTTGTTTGATATGACTCATCATTCCTTCCCACCACCCACCAGTGGCAATGACTAATCTACTTTTTGTCTCTATGGATTTGCCCATTGTGATATTTCATATAAATGAAATCATATAACATGTGGCCTTTTTGTCTGGTTTCTTTCTCTTAGTAAAATGTTTTTCAATATTGATTCATGCTGTAGTATGTAGTAATTCATTCCTTTTATGGCTGAATAACATTTCATTGTATGGATATAACACATTTTATTTACCCATTCACCAGCTGATGAATATTTGGATTGTTTCAACCTTTTGGTTATTATATAATTAATGTCACTATGAACATTTGATCACAAGTTCTGTGTAAACAGTTTTCATTTCTCTTGGAGTGTGTACCTAGGAGTGATATTGCTGGGTCACATGACACGGAAGGGTTTTAATTACTTCAGGAAGGGTCATAGATAAAACACAAAGGGTCTCAATCATATAGGAAAGGTTCCAATACATCAGGAAGTATTGCACACATATTATGAATGCTCTTAAAGAGACGAAGTGTCTCAAATACATCAGAGATCAGGTCAAACCAGAAATAATCTTGACATAGGAAGATTTCAAAATATGTTAGTAAGGGCTCCAAACTGGGGTAAACATCTTAAATATATCACAAAGGGTCTGAATTTATGAAATATTAATTATCAAATAAAGAATTATCAAATAAAGTTCTCAAATTTGTTACAAAGGGTCTCAGAAAGTGAGTAGCATCTTTAAAATATGAGAAAGGGTCTTAAATAGTTAGGAAGGGTAGCAATAAATTAGGGAGGGTCTCCAATATATCAGGAGTCATCTTACCCTATCAGGAGGAGAATCAAATAGATGAATATTTGACACAATAGGAGACTCAGGTCAGAAAGGGTCCGAAACAGTAAGGGAGGGTCTCAAATTAATCAGACAGAGTTTAAAATATGTCTCTAGTCCTCCTAAACAGGCAGGCAAATTAGAAATGGTCTCAAATACATTAGAAGCATTCTCAAATCTGTCATAAAGAGTCTCAAACATGTCAGAAGGGGTCACAGCTAGAGAGGAAATGTCTCAAGCTCATCACAAATCGTCACAAACAAGTCAGAAACAGTTTTAAAGCAGCTAGGAAGAGTTTCAAATAGGTCAGTAAGTGTCTCAAACTCGGAGGAACAGTCTCATAGTCAGGAACTAGTCAGGAAGAGTTTCAAATAAATACATAGAGGTCTCAAACATATCAGGAAGGTTCTCACACAAGCCATGAAGAGTCTCACGTAAGTCCGAAAGGGTTTCAAATACATCAGACAGTGCCTCAACACCATCAAAAACGGTTGAAACAACCCTGGTTGGTATGGCTCAGTGGATTGAGCGCTGACCTGTGACTGAAAGGTCAATGGTTTGATTCCCAGTCATGGCACATGCTTGGGTTGCAGGCCAGGTCCCCAGTTGGAGGCATGCAAGAGGCAACTGATCAATGTATCTCTTGCATATGGATGTTTCTCTTCCTTTCTTTCTCCCTCCCTTCCTCTCTCTCTAAAAATAAATAATCTCTAAAAATAAATACATACATATATCTTTAAAAAAGAAGTTTGAAACAGGAAGAGCCTCAACTTGTAATGGTTTCAAACACGGCAGGCAAATCTCAAATAGTTAGGAAAAGTCTTATCATGTCAGTGTTTCAAACACGACAAGAGGTGTCACAAAGAGAAAGGAAAGATCTAAAATACATCATGCATCCTCTCAAACCAGACTGGAAGGCTCTCATAATAGTAAGGAAGGACTTTAAAATTTGTTAGTAAGATATACAAACAAATAGGGAATTATCTCAGGGAGGTCAGAAAAGGTTGCTAATGTATGTTGCAGAGGCTCAAAAAGTCATGAAGGCTCTCAAACCTGCCAGGAAGAATCTTAAATATATAGGGATGTTTCTCAAATACATTAGAAAAGTCTCAAATAGATCAAGAGGAGTCTCCAACATAATAGGAAAGGACTGGAGCTTGTCAGGAAAGATCCAGAACAGGGAGGAGGAAGAGTTTCTTATATATGAGGAAGCATCACAAACAGCTCTGGAAGTTTCTTAAAGTAGTAATGAAAGATTATAAATAAGTCATTAGAGTTGGGAAGGGCCTAAAGTAAGTTAGAAAAGATCTCACAAATGTCAGAAAGAATTCCAAAAATGTTATGAAGAATCTCAAATATGTCAGGAAGAATCTCAAATAGGAAAGGAAGTTTCTCAAATCTGTCAGGAATAATTACAAAGACACAGGAAAATCTCAAATATGTCATGAATGGTCTCAAATACTCAGGAAATGTCTCAATGTTACATCAGGAAGATCATCTAATGCATCAGGAAGAATAGAAAATGTGTTATATTTGAGAACCTTCCTCTCTCAGACAGAGAGAAAGAGATCTAAAAATCTCTGGAAGGGTCTCAAACTTGTAAGGAAAGGTTTCAAGTAAGTTGAGAAGGGTCTCAAGCAAGTAAAAAAAATTTCCTAATATGTCAGGAAGAGTCATAGGGAAGTCATGGATGCTCTAAAACATGTCAGGAAGGGATTTAAAAACATCAGGAAGGTTCTCAAAAAATGTGAGGAAGAGTCTCAAACATAGCAGCAATGGTCTTAAATTTCTCAGAAATGGCCCAAAACAGAGAAGATTCTCAGATTGGACCACAAGGATTCAAAGTAGTGAGGAAAAGTTTTAATTTTGTCAATAAGGGTATCAAACAAAAAGAAAGGGTCCCACATACACCCAGAAGGGTATCAAAGGTTTCAATAAAGGTCTCAAGTGGAGAAGTGTCTCAAGCATGTCAGAGAAGGTCTCAGATATGTCATGAAGCATCTGAAACAAGTCATGAAGACTCAAAACTTTTCAGGAGGAGTCTTAATACATAAGGAAGGTTCTTAAACACAGCCTGAAGAGTCTCAAACACATAAGGATGAGTCTTAAACTTGTCAGGAAGTGCTTGTAACAGAGGGAAAGAGTCTCAAATACATGGGGAAATATCTCAAACAAGTCAGGAAGGTTCTCAAAGTAGTTAAGGGGAGTAATTAATAAGGTAGTAAGGGTCTCAAACAGAAAAGAAGTGTCTCAGCTATAAGAGTGTCTCCTTGCTAGGAATGGTCTCGAATGTCAATAAGGGTATCAAACATATCAGGAAGAATCCCAACTACATCAGGAGGAGTAGGAAACATGTTAAGAAGGGACTCAAACATATCAGAAAGTGTCACAGAGAGGAGGAGTCTCAAATACATCAAGAATCTTCACAAACAATTCTGTAAGTGTCTCCAAGTCTATAGGAAGAGATTTAAAGACATCAGTGAGGGTTTCGATGGAGATAAAGGGTCACAAATTCCTCAGGCACAGTTTAAAATACATCTGGAAGGGTCTGGAAAATGTCCAAAAGAATTTCAGACAAGTCAGGATGAGTCTCAGATATGTCAGGAAGGGCGTCAAATAAATCAAGGAGTCTCTCAAGATGTTAGAAGGAGTCTCAAATAGGATAGGAAGAGTCTCAAACACGGTCTCCAAATTGTCAGGTGGAGTTTTAAATATGTCTGGAAGGATATTTTCTTCTATACAGACAGGAAAACTCTCAAACATGTTAGGAAGCATGTCAAAGTCCTCAAGACTAATCTTAAATCAGTAAGGGTTTCAAATACATCAGGATGGGTCTCAAGTACCTCAGGAAGTATCTCAGTCAAGTCAGAACTATTTCAAACATGTCAGGAAGGGTCTCAAACAAGTTAGGAAGGGTCCCATACAAATCAGGAAGGGCATCTAATTCCTCAGTGTCTGAAAGAAGTGAGGAAGGCCTTAAATAAGTCAGAAAGAGTCTCAAACAAGTCAGAAATCTTCTCAAACATGTCAGTAAGGTCTTAACTAGACACAACAGCTCATTTCTAAGGAAATGCTTTCAAACACTCTTCTACCACCATGATGATCCTGAGTCCCTAGTTGTATGCTCTGATGTGCTCAGAATTTCAGAAAGGGCCAGAACCAGAAATATGTGGTTGTTTTTTCTCCTCCATCCCCCTCCCATGTTTGCTTTATGGCCAATTGATAGCATGCCAGACTCTTCTGACATAACTTCCAGGTCATGGTCAAAGAGCCAGAGCCAGTGTTTACTTCTTTTTCCACGCATTTGTATCACAGCTGTCAGCTGGGATCTTTTCAACAGCAAAAGGAATCCAACATTAGAAGCACCTAAGGTTTTTCTAAAGGAAATTTTTGGGTTTTTTTTTTTTTTGGATAACTTACATTATAACAAAGTTAATAGCACTTAAGAATTTTATATGAATAAATTTAGTGAATAGAACGACCATTGTTTTTTAATAGAAAACCAGGAAGAGGTCTTGTGTAGAAATTAATCCATGTTATGCTTGTGATTAGCAGTTTACACCCTCTTTCAGTGGAAAATAAATACAGTGTTCAGCATAGCTGGGTTCTCCACTTCCTTGTTTATAAATGTGACTGCATGTCTTTATCAATCATCTATTTACTGTATATGCTCCAACTAGAAGCAAATGCCTGTCTTTATGTAAAACTCACATTGCCCAAGCTTGCCACTAACTTTGTGCTTTTTAGCTCTAGGAAATAGCAACAACAACAAACCCAACTCTCCTAGATTGTGTTTTAGATAACGTCAGACAAAACGTGAGAGTCCGCAATTGTTGGTTAAAGGGTAAGAGAAGGTATGTGGAAAGATTTTATGCCTTAAAAGTAAAAGTAAAAGAATTAAAAGTAAAGAATTAAGGAAGTAATACCTTGGAAAAGAATACTAATAGTTTCTCAAATCTCAAGAATTATTACACATGAGAACAGTATTGTATTACAATTTGTCAAATTAATAACCACAATGATTAAAAATAGTTGATCTAATTTGTTCTCGTAAATTATTTTTGAGAACCACTGACTCATGCCAAGGTGTTTTTGCAGTGAAGACTTAGTTCGGCCCTAGTTTCCCTCCCATCTAGCCTCAGGGTGGGAAGCTAGGCTCTGATTCCCCAGGCCCTGGCTTAGTTAGCTAGGGTGGTCCAAAGACATATACTGAGTACTTTTTTCGCTGTGTTTCTTTGAAATCTCCATCTTTATCTATGGGCTAGGTATTGGGGAAACAGGGAAACTAGTGTGGTGGATTAAAGATGGCTACAAATTCTTTGTCGCTCTCCTCATTAAAAGGTGGAGTTTATTTCTACTCCCATTGTATCTGGGCAGATCTTGTGATTCTTTAACCAACAAAAATGTGGCAGAAGGAACACTGTGTCAGTTAGAGGCCCTGAGAATTGGCAGCTTCCATTTTGCTCTTGGGACACTTCCTCTCAGAACTCAGCTACCATAAAGTGAGAATCCCAAGTATCGTGGAGAGGCCATGTGTAGGTAATGTGGACAACAGCCCTAGCTGAGCTCCTAGCTAACAGCTGGCAACAACTGCCTACCATATGTGTGATCCATCATGGTTGTTCCAGTCCAGCTTAACCACCAAATCACTACAGACCCAGATGATAGCAGACAGAGTAAAAGAAGCTCCCAGTTGAGGCAAGTCAACTCACAATAGATAACTGAAACAATTAAGAATTAGCTGTCCCTAACAGTTATAGAACATTGCCAGGTATTGTGCCAAGTGCTTTATATTCTATATCTTATTTAATCCCCTCAAACAACTCCAGGAAAGAGGAGCCATTGTATTATGTTGTTTGACCAATGAATAAACTGAGCTTCATAAACTTTAAGTGTCTGACGAAGTGAGTGAATAGTGGTGCCAGAATTCAAACTCAGGCCTGATTTCAAAGCATGCCTCTCTGCCCTCCAAATGATCTGCTTTAGTCAGATTAATCAAAAGGGAATTCCCATGCACTTTGCTAGGCAAAAAATATTGATCTACATTAAAAACATATCTACTAAGGGCTCAAAAAATGTTCCAAAAAACATTTAAAAAATGCTTTTTTACTCTGGAACATTTCCAAACACATAAATTAGTAGGAGTACAGTACAGGAACCACCATGTACTATCACCTGGCTTCAACAATTATGAACAGATGGCTAATCTTTTTCAAAAGATATTGTATTGTTTATGTTATTACCATTGTCCCAATTTTCCCCTTTGCCCCCCTCAACCCATCCCGACCCCTCATTCCCACACTGTTGTCCATGTCCATGGGTCATGCATATATATTCTTTGACTATTCTCTTTACCTTATTTCAAACCAGTCCCCACCTCCCACCTCCCCTCTTCCAGCTGTCAGCTTGTTCCATGTTTCTATCTGATGGCCGATCTTATTTCATTTGTATTCCCAGCTACTTCTCTCACCGCACCATGAGATTATCTTAAAGCAGATCCCAGACATTATTCATCTGGAAATATTTAACTATGTATTTCTAAAAACAAAAAACTACTTTTTCAAATATAACTATTATCACAACTACAAAATAATGACAATTTCTTAATATCATTTATATCTAGTCAGTGTTCAAAATCTTCCACATTATCTCATAATTATTTTTTTACAGTTGGTTTTGTTAAAAAACAAAATTCATCCCAAGTGTTGATTTCTTATTATTGTTTACAAGACTTCATTTGAGCCAAACTGACAACATATGCCAAGGAGCAAAATCTCAAATGTTCCCTGATTTCCTATTTTGAAACACAAGACATTGGGAGGAAAAAGATGGGCCCACATCCTCTTTGAAGGTGCTGAGTTGAACCCACATTTTCCATAGAACCAGACAAGTTCTTACGTGCAATTCACAAAATAAAAGGAGTTACTCATGCATCATTCCTGGAAATCTATGCTCATTTTAAGTGTATTCAAATATTTTGTATTTTGCAATAAATTCTTAAATTTTTTTAAATAATTTTTTTTAGATTTTATTTATTTATTTTCAGAGAGAGGAGAAGGGAGAAAGAGAGGGAGAGAAACATTGATCAGTTGCCTTTTGAACACACCTTCAACTGGACCGAACTGGCACCCCAGGCATTTGCCCTGACCGGAAATTGAACCAGCAACTTTTTGCTTTGTGGGACAATACCCAATTACCTGAGCTGCACCAGTCAGGGCAAGTCTTCTCACATTTGAAAAAAAAATCAAAAATAATATTCAACCAAATTAATTTGATCTAATTGTTTTTATTAAGGGATACATGAATTGGACAGCATCTTGTCTAACAACTAGAAGGGTGCTCTGAGGGGTTGCACAAAAAGGAAAGTCTTTATAGGGAAGGGTGGGCAAGGGAGCTATTAACCAAAGGAGAAAAAGGATTGTTTTTGGCCCCAGACATCTTTTCTTTGGGAGAAAGAGAATGGGAAAAGTTTTTATCATACAGATTGTCTCTTTTTTCTGTGGAGGATGAAGAGGGCCCATGTGACAGATTAACCTTACTTGACCAGAAAATTCTACACTGGTTGATTAAGATTATCTTTCTGGGAGAGGGTGAAACTGCAATTAGATCAGGTATAGAATCTAGGTTTACTATCATGGGATTTTAGCAACAGCGATGCCATTTTTGGCTTGTGGTTTTCTCTTTTTTTAATTTGTTTAGCTTTTACTAATTGTTTGAGACAGAGAGAGAGAGAGAGAGAGAGAGAGAGAGAGAGCAATTTGTTGTTCCACTTATTTATGCTTTTATTGATTGATTCTTTTATGTGCCCTGACTGGGGATCAAACCTATAACCTTGGAGCATCAGGACGCTACTCTAACCAACTGAGCTATCTGGCCAGGGCTGTGGTTTTCTCTTTAACTATTTTATTTTATTTTATTTTGTTATTTTATTGTTGTTCAATAGCAGTTGTCCCAATTTTTTCCCTGTTGTTCTCCCTTGCCCCGCCCATCCCCTGCTCCCACAGTCAATCCCCACCCTGCTGTCCCTGTCCATGGGTCCTTTATACATGTTCCTTGACTAGACCCTTCCCCTTCTTTCCCCTAATATCCTCCTCCCCATCCCCTCTGGTCACTGTCAACTTTAACGATTTCTTCAGACTAGGAACCAGATGAGGTCCCTCACTGCATGTGGTTGATATGTCTCTTAAGTCTTTTTGATAGGTTACCCCTACCTCTTATATTCTTGTTATTTGTTTGCTGGAAAAAAAAATGGATGCATTTGCCCTAGAAAATTTCCCACAGTCAATATTTGGCTAATTGCATCCATCTTTATATTGTGGTTTAATATATTTCTTTAAATGCTATATTTCCTATAAATTGGTAGTTAGATTTAGAGGCTTAATCAAATTCAGGTTTGATTTTATTGGCAAGAATACCTTGTAAGTGGTACTGCGTATTTCCAATTGCATCACATCAGGAGGCCTATAATGTCTGGCTGTCCCATTTTTAGTGATGTTAAGATTAATCATTGGATTCAGATGTTATTAGTCCCTCTTTCTAAGTTCCCATCAAGCAGCAAGAGAAAAGCAGTTACCTACAAGGGAGCTCCCAGGTGATTTCTCAACAGAAACTTTGCAGCCAAAAGGGAGTGTCACAAAATACTCAAAGTGATGAAAAACAAGGATCTACAATCAAGATTACTCTACCCAATAAGGTTATCATTAAGATCAAAAGAGATAAAGAGCTTCCCAGACAAGTAAAAGCTGAAGGAGTCCATCACCATCAAACCAGTATTACAAGAAATGTTAAAGGGATTTAAGAATAAGAAAAAAAATTTAAAATACGAATAAGACTGTATCACAAAGAAAAAATCTCACTGACAGAGGCAAACACATAATTAAAGCAGTAGATCAACCAACACTAAAGCTAGTACAAAGGTTAAAAGGCAAAAGTAGGAAGATCATGTGTAATTACACATAAATTTAGGGATACACACATACACATACAAGAAGTAAAAAATAATGACAAAAACATAAACATGGCAGGAGTAAAAATGGTAGTGATTTTAGAACGTGTTTGAACTCAAGCAAACATCAACTTAAAATAGACTGCTATAAACATAGCTTGGTGTGCAAGAAGTACATCATAACCACAAACCAAAAATCCACAAGAGATACACAAGAAATAAAGAAAAAGGAGTACAAACACAACACCACAGAAGTTATCAACATACAAGAGAAGAGAGCAAGAGAACAAGAAAGGAACAGAAAACTATAAAAATAATCAGAAAACAATTAATAAAATGGCAATAATTGCATATCTATCAATAATTAAGTGTAAATGGATTAAGTGCTCCAATCAAAAGACAAATGGATAAAGAAGTAGTGGTACACTTATACAATGGAATATTACTTGGCCATAAAAAATGAAATCTTATCATTTGCAACGGCATGTATGGACCTTGAGGGTATTATGCTAAGTGAAATAAGTCAGTTAGAGAGACAAATACCATATGATTTCACTTATATGTGGAATCTATAAAACAAAATAAATGAACAAACAAAACTGCAACAAACTCATAGATACAGGAACAAACTGATGGTTGCCAGATGGGAGGGGGGTTGGGGAGCTGGGTGAAAAAGGTGAAGGGATTAAGAAATACAAATTGGTAGTTACAAAATAGTCACTGGGATGTAAAGTACAGTTTAGGAAATATAGTCAAGAATATTGCGATAATTATATATGGTATAAGGTGGGTGCAAGACTTATTGAGAGTAACACTTCATATGTTATATAAATGTCTAATCACTATGCTGTACATCTGAAACAAATATAATACTATATGTCAACTGTAATTGAAAAATTAAAAAAAAATTTTAAGTTCCCATCAATCTTTCACCTAATGGAAAACATTGCCTTGATCCATTATTTCACTGTCTTATAATTTGTGAGATTCTAATTCTGTCATTTTTTCTACTTCATTAGTGAGAATTTTTCTATAATAAAGAATTTTCACTTATTAACTATATATTTGGATACCTTGAACTACAGTTCATATACAAAAAGCAGAATAAGTGCTTGATTCCTCACCTTATTGTTTAAAGGTGACCAAAGAACTTGTTTTAAAAACTCACTATGAACTATGGATTTTAGTATATTTTATGTATTTCAATCCATTACATTCATTATTTATTTTATAATTCCCCATTTTTAACAGTTTCATGGAGATATAATTCACATACCACACAATTCACCCATTTAAAGTGCACAGTTCAATGGTTTTTAGTATATTCATAGAGTTGTGCAATTATGACCATATTATAATTTTAGAACATTTTCATCACACCAAAAAGAAACCTTATACCTATTAGCAGTCACTCCCCATTTCCCCTAAGATTTCCATAACCTAGGCAACCACAGATGCATTTTCTGTTTCTATGGATTTTCCTATTGTAGACATTTCATATAAATGGAATTGCACATGTGGCCTTTTTCTGGCTTCTTTCCCTTAGTATATTGTTTTCAAGGTTCTTCCATCTTTCGGTGTTTTCCAAAAGCCACCTTCATTAACATAAATCCAGTTGTGGTAGAAAGGGGATTGCTATGAATAACAATACTCATTTCACCTTTATGGCTCTGATGTGATTTTTTCCAGGAACTGAGGACAAGAGGCCAAATTTTGTAACAAAAGATGCTCCCATTGCTCTTAATGGTCAGGAAATTCCAAGAGTTGGGGGAGCTGCGAACTAGAAACTATAAATGAAGGCCAAGTATATATGAGAAATATATTTTGGTCATCTGAATAACCAAATCGCAGTATCACAGAAACCAACATCAAATCGAAGCTCTTCAAAATGGTCTGTGTGCTCCACCACCAAAGACACGGTACAACACAGGAACAGTTGCAGATAACCCAGCACTACCAATCTGCTCACATGAAATTTCCTTTGCCAAAAGATACAATCATTGGCTGAGTTAAAGTTCTTCAGGCAGTGATTTCAGATTTAAGTGGCTTAATCATTATCTTAGGAAACCTAACATTTCCAGCGTTTTTCTTTAGGGTAGTTCATAAATCAAGTTTAAAACTTCCCACAAATATTATATTTCATTTATAATCCTTGGTCAACATATCAGTTAGGATTAGGCTCTACAGCATGTAAATTACAGTGGCTTGAACATGACAGGGGTTTATTATTTTTTTTCCCTTAAAAGGAGTTCAGGGATAGGCATCCAAGGCTGATATCACAGCTCTACACGAATCTAAGACACAGGCTCCTTCTTTCTGGGTCCCATCACAGTCCGTGAAGCCTGCTCCAACTCAGCCATTATTTCACATTCTAAGCAGTAGGCGGGAGGAAAGGGCAAGGACAAAAGGATAAATCACTCACATTAGTCAGTTCCCTTTACAAAGCTTTCTTAGAAGCCTCACACGATGACGTTTGCTTTTATCTTATTGGTTACGAAGATCTGCAGGAAAAGTTGGAAAAGCATTGTTTTAAAGCTGAGCATGGTGCCACCCCAACAATATAGGGTTTCTGTTAGTAATGAGGAAGGAGAGAATGAACAGTAGGTAGGCAACTAGCCATTTTGCTACAATCTGTAAATCTCAATAATTATCAGTTTGTGAATTGTTTGTAATAGTCTAAGTACTGCCACTTTAAAACAACAGAGGTCATCCTGAGGGGTAAGGATGGAGGATCTTCCGTATGGTTCCCTCGCACAAGACGGCTATCCACAGCACTTTGTCCAAGGCCATCCAGGATGCTTCCTATTTCTGCTACCTTGCTTCTTGCCAACACTGTGAGCTCCCACCACCTCTCACAAGCCAGTTATCTTGCTTGGATTTGGTGACTCCTTAGTCCACGCTAGGCTCCTGCTTGATGATCTACTCACATCCCCTCATGCCTGATATTAACTCCTACCTCATTTCCAACTTCCTCACTCCCAGCTAGTCCTTGACCCGCTGAAAGGGTCCAGCCTTCCATAAGGAATAAATTGCCGTTGTGATGGCTGACTGTTACCATCTTAACCTATGTGTTTATCCGTTAAATTGTAGCCCCAAAAGTTGTGGACTTTTTAATAACCAAGGGTAAATTGCTTAAGTGGAAAGGGCACCAAACTGGCAGGCAAGAAACATGGGTTATACACCTTCATTCTTTATTCCTCAACCAATTGTTTATTGAGCATTTACTTTGTGTGAGTCAATCAATGGCCCAACTAGGTTACTAATTATCTGTGGGAGCTGGGGTATGTCACTTCACTTCTCTGCACATTTTTCCCCTTTGACTAAATAAACTTGAAGGCTATTTTTATTTGTATTCTAGAAGCAGACCCTGAGATAAGGATTTGAATAAACAGTCTATTTGGGAGGTAAAGAAACTGATAAAAGAATGGGGAAGTGAAGGCAGCCAATAAAGGGTGTGCCAGCAAATAAATAACCACTGTGGGCAACTGGGGTTTAATTCTGCTGGGGCTTTACGGTGGGCAGTGTGGACACACACCACAGAGCTCCACCTTAGGGGCAGGGAGCTTCCATATCAAAACACCACCTCCAGCTAGTTATTGGTTAAGGCTCTTGGGTGTAGCGGTTCAGAATGAGTCATCCCAAGATGTGCCTCTGTGTTATGAGAATTATGTTTGAGCTAAATGCATCTGAAACCCTGTGGGGTCAAAAGAAACTTCTCTCCCCTGCCCCCTAACTATCTAGAAGAATTTAAAGATTTTAAATTATGGGCCTTCCCCATAATAAGAGATTACCAGAGATCAATTTTTTTACCTGTCAATAGGGCATGGGAAACATCTAATTACTCAACATTTGCTTTTCTTATCATCTGCCTCCCTTCTGAAGCCCCAAGGCACCTTACCTTATCCTTAGCTCAAAATGCCAGATATATCTCATTTTTCCTTTCTGTCTCTCAACCTCTCTGGTATGTGGGGTCTCTAACTCTCATGTATGTGGGGTTCCTGTACATACATGTGTAAATTAAATTTGGTTATTTTCTCTTGTTAATCTGTATCATGTAGATTTAATTATTAGACCAGCCCTAAAGAACCTTGAAGGGTAGAGAAAAATGTCTTCCTTTCCCACATGGGGCAGTGGGATTAATTTTCTGGTACTTCCACCTGCCTCTTGGCTAGCAAAGTAGGCTCTGGAGGCCAGAGAAAGCCCTCAGGAAAGAAATGCAGGTGACGGAAGTTGAAAGTTAGGCTTGTGTACACTGATGCAGTAAGGGCGAGGGAATAAGACAGGGCATCCAGTGTCTGCTGTAAGAGCCTTCCTAGCTTTGACTTTCTAAGATGTGAATTTATTTTGCAGATGGAGAAAACTGTGACATTGAATGAGTTTCTCTTTTAAAACATTAAGAGCTTCATGGGCAAGTCTGCTTATAATACTTTCTGTAGCATAAGGAGAATTATTGGAGTCAGTAAAATGAAAACTCGCATCATTGCACTAAAGGAAAATCACTTAGCAAATCTATAGAATATTTAGAATCTGTATTTTCCTATTAGAATGTAAGCTCCTTGAGGGATGATACAAATTTTAACTTATATAAGGGTCCCTTACGAATGTCAACAAAGTTACTGATATGAAACAGGTACTCATTAAATACTTGAATTAATCATTATTGATTCATGAATTAATCATTAATCTTTAAAGCACATAATACAATCTTTATTTTACAACTTAAATAAACCTTTTATTTTAGAATAGTTTTAGGTTTAAAGAAAAGTTGTGAAGATACCACAAATGGTTCCTATATGCCCCACATAGTCTCCCCCATTGTTAACATCTTAGATTGCCATGGTATATTTTTCACAATTAATGGATCAATATTAATTCTTTATTATTAATTAAAGTTCATACTTTATTCATATTTTCTTAGTTTTTCCCTATGTTCACTTTATGTCCCAGGGTAGATCCAGGATCCCACATTACATTTAGTTGTCTGGTCTCCCTATGCTCCTCTTGGCTGTGACAGGACTTTTCTCAGACTTCCTTTGCTTTTGATGACCTTGACAGTTTAAAGGAGTACTGGTCAGGTAATTTGTAAAATGTTCTTTACTTGGAATCTGTCTGGTGTTTTTCTCATGATTATACTAGGCTCATGTGTTTTTGGGAGGAAGGCCACAGAGGTAAAGAGCCATTCTCATCATATCATACCCAGGGTACATACTATTAACATGACTTGTTACTATGGATGTTGACCTTGATCACCTGTGTGAGCTAGTGCTTGTTAGGTTTCTCCATTACAAAGCTACTCCTTTTACACCTTCCATACTCCTCTTTGGAAGGACATTAGTATGCACAATCCACACTTAAGGAGTGGGGAGTTATGCTCTACTTCCTTGAGAGCAGAGTATCTACATAAATTATTTGGAATTCTTCTACATGGGATCATTTGTTTCTTTTTCCTAATTTATTTACTTACTCAGGCATTTATATCAGTATGGATTCATGGGTATTTGGGTTAGAATCCAATACTACTTGATTTGTTTCTCAAAATGTTCCAGATTTGGCCTCTGGGAGTTCATTTATTTGACTCCTGTGTCCTTTTGACATAGCTCCTACTGTGTATGTGTGTGTTTGGCACTTCCTTACCTTCTGGCACTACAAGGTACTCTAGGCTCATTTTGTATATTCCCTGCCCTAGCTCTAGAATCAACAATCTCTCCAAGGAGCCTGGGTTCCTTTTTAAAATTAGAAAATGGTATTAGAAATCAAGATCTAGGCACTCGGTATTCTCTTTGTTACTGGTCTATCATTGCTTCTAGGCACTCTCTGCTAATGGAGCAAGGAAATGTATGCGTGTATATTAAACAGTGTATATCTACATATTTATAAATATGTCCATATGTACCCACTTATCTCTATTAAGTTAAACATGATATTTCCATCTCCATGGAGATAGCTCCAACTCTAACCCAGTACCATAGGGATCATTCTACTCCTCTCCCCTTGCATATCTGTAACCTCCTGCTCTCCCAGTGAGACACATGGCTTCTATGATTTGCCCTCTATTTATTTACTTAATTGTTCACTTCCAGTATACATATACAGCAGCATTAGAATTATTAACCTGTACCCCCATGGGAAAACACTTTATCAACCAGAGTCTAGTGCTTATGTACAGTTCCTTTTGTATTTAGTCTTACAGTATCCACACATTTCCAAAGTTACTTAGGTAAGTATTTTCTACCCCACCACCTTCAGTGAAGTTATTTCATATATTTGTGATGCAGTTAGATTTTTTTTTTTGTCACAGTCTATATTCTATCCTGGGATCTCTTGGCCTCCTAAATGACTTAAAATTTTTTTTCATACATTAAAGCTTATTCTTTATTTTGTAAAGTTCTATGGGTTTTGACAAGTACATATTATCATATACACCCCATAATAGTATCATACAGAATAGTTTCATTGCCCTTGTGCTTCACTT
The DNA here is from genome assembly GCF_021234165.1 of Pteronotus mesoamericanus. Lineage (NCBI taxonomy): Eukaryota > Metazoa > Chordata > Mammalia > Chiroptera > Mormoopidae > Pteronotus > Pteronotus mesoamericanus. The sequence continues at coordinate 9,538,267 of NW_026555072.1, forward strand.
ATTTAACCCACCCTCTTCCTGAAAAGCAACCACTGATCTGTTTACAGTCTTTCTAGTTTTTCCTTTTACAGGATGTCATATAAATGGAATCATACAGTATGTAGCCTTTTCAGACTGTCTATTTTCACTTAGCAGCAGGCATTTAAGATTCTTCCATATTTTTTGCATGGTTTGATAGCACATTCCTTTTTATCACTGGCTATCCACTCACCTATGGTAGGACCTTTTGGTTTTTCCAATGTTTGGTGATTTTAAATAAAGTTGCTATAAACATTAAGGTGCGTGTTTTTGTATGGACATAACTTTCAAATCAGTAGGGTAAATGCCTAGGAGCAAAACTGCTGTATTGTATGTTAAGACCACATTTAGCTTTGTGAGAAACTACCAAATGGTCTTCCTAAGAGGCTGTACCATTTTTGCATTCCCATCAGCAATGAATGAGAATTCCTGATGTTCGACACCCTCATCAGCCATTGGTATTGTCAGATTTGTAGACTTTAGGATTCAAATAGCTGTTTATTAGTATCACATTGTTAAATACAGTCTTTGGTAGAACACACTGCTTCTCCGGCTCCTATATTTTATGCTGCCTTCCCCTTGGGGCCTTACATCTGGGCTTTCTGGTATCATTTATGTAATAAGCTTTTTACCGTTTCCAGATTTTTTGCTGGACAAAGAGCTGCCTTGGATACATCTTTAAGTGTACTATGTATTGCTAATAAGGATACCATAGCATTTCTCTGTAATGAAGGTAGTACTTCCTCACTCACAGCCCTCAAAAAGCACAGGATTGAAGGTGCTGTTCCAAGTTTCTGAGGGCAATTGGCTGGTTTGAGCTATGATGCCCCCCAAACTAAATTGCTCCAGAAACTAAAATATGGTTTGGTCAAAACAATTTCTGAACCCTTTCCCATCTATTTCTGTCAGGAATTCAAAACTCTGTCTCAGCCCAAAGTTATAATACAATGTAGTTGTTACCCAGCCACAAGTAGCTTGGCAAATTCTTGGCTGTTAGATGGCCTCTGGTGGCTCACCAGTTCTCTCATTGCCTTCCTTTCTGGCCAGCTGGCCATGTCCACATGGCAGCCGTAGGTGAACTCATACTAATACAGTTCATTCTGGATGTCCCACTTAAATATATTTCCATAATAAAATAAAACACAGAAATTTCCACAAAACAAATATAGAGAATAGTGAATTATTATGAGGCCACACTTTCATAACTACCATCCAAATGAAAAAGTAGCACTTTGCCAGCCACTCCAGAAGTCCCTCTATATCCACGATTCTGATTTTTGTAGTAATAATTTCCTCACACTTCTTTATGGCTTCATTATATGTGTGTATTCTTAGACACTCTAGCTGAGCCTTGCTCATTAAAAAATTATTGACTCATCTTTTAACTCTCTTTTAACCTACAGGTTCCACTTCACCCCTTTCTTTTCCTTATAATTTACCTGTTGAAGAATATGGACAAATTTGACCAATAGAGTTTCCTACAATCTGAATTGTGCTGATGGCACACTCATGTTGCATTTTACATGTAATCTGTCCCAGTTTTTCATGAAAATAGTCAGATTCAGAGGTTTGACCAGATTGAGGTTGGATTTCTTTTGCAGTGCTGAGTTCTTCCTCAGGAAATACATAATGTATGGTTTTGTCTCTTTTTGTAATATTAGCAGCTGTTGGTTCTCACTGCCTAGATCAATTAACTTACTGAGCATTGCAAAACAGCGATAGTCTAATTCTATTATTTTTATTTCCATTTACTAGTTGGGATAATTTTATAAAGAGATGCTTTCATAATATACTATTTGGTTACCAAGTAATACAATTTATATAGGAAAAGTGGAATATATATTTGATTCTTTCCCTTTATTTGTATTGAGATGATGAATTGGTTGCCTTACATTCTCCATGTTGGTTAGTTTTAAAATCTTAATGTAAATTAAAAAATTTAAACATACTCTATGGGTTTAAATACAAAAGTTTACCATTTAAACCATATTTTAGTGTACAGTTCTGTGGCATTAAGTATTATTTGCATTTTCATACTTACTGAAGCTCAAATTGTCTCATCTGTTCCATTTTTAAAAATCTTTAAACATTTCTTAGTCCAGAGCCTGTTGAATGAAATTAGGAAAACCCTTTTCCCACATTTGCTTTATTCAATGTCCCTACTTTCCAATCAGCACAAGCAAACATGAGCCAAAGTGAGAAGTGAAACGCCCCACCTCGCAGATGCTGTCTGCAATGTCACAAGTTATGACTCACATTTAGTCCAGAGATTGTCGCCAGAGTTAGCAGGAGGGAGACAGGCTCTATCCATGTGCCAGGGCTGAGGTTTTAAATTAATACAGTTTAAACTATGATGATGTTTAAATCTGAGCTGAGTTTCTTCTATCCTGCACATATGCTTTATTAAGATTCATCACAGGATTTTTAATGTATGAAAATATTTGAATTTTGAATATTTGGACATTTTATAAAATTGAAAAATATTGCATGTGGAACTTTCCCTTTTGAACTTTAACCTAGACTTCATCAGCTGAGCAGGCAGCTGCAGAAAACTTGCACAATACAGTTGAATGGACAAGTTGTCCTAACCTTTATCCATTTCTCTCATTTTGAGTAAGTTGATTTCCTATTTTTATTTCCCCCATCTTCCTTCTATGCTTACCCACTCAGTTGGACAAATAGTTGGGAATCCAGCCAACAAGTGTATAAGGAAGCATTACAAGTTTCTTTGCTAAAGTCTACAGGAAAAATTTTCATAAGGAAATCAAAGCTCATACATAGTGATTTCAGAAAAGTGGAAACAACATCCATTAGAGCCCATGTATAACTGTGTTGGACATAAAGAAGCCCTGCATCAGGCACCATCCCAGGGTGCTTTGAAAATAATGATACACCCAAGTACTCCGATATTATGACACCACCATCTTAACAAGTACTGAAGGGAAAAGCTTACTTGGAGTAGCAGTGACAAGAGATTGATGACCATGTGAAGTAAAATACTATTTTCAAGCCTATTTATTGAAAATAAAGAGTAAATAAAATATTAATTCATTCATTTGACAAATATCTGAAGTGCCAATTAAATACAAGTCCTGTACCCAGGACTGGGAATATGGCTGTGAGAGGTCCTCATGGATCCAATGGTTGAGAGAGAGAAGTGACTAATGTCAAGAACTATGAAGGGTCTGTCTGTATGTATGTGTGTGAACATATACACACACATACAAAATGGAATAGTACTCAGCCATAAAAAGAAGGAAATCTTGCCATTTGTGACAACATGGATAGACCTTAAGAGCATTATGCTAAGTGAAATAGGTCAGACAGAGAAAGGCAAAAACTTTATGATCTCACTTATATGAGGAACCTAAAAACAATAAAAATCAACTCATAGAAAGAGGTCAGATTTGTAGTGATCTGAGCCAAGGGATGGGGGTGGGGTAGGGGAATAGATGAAGGTGGTCAAAAAGTACAAACTTTTAGTTACAAAATAAATAAGTCCCTGGCTGGTGTGGCTCAGTGGATTGAGTGCTGGCCTGCAAACTAAAAGGTTACCGGTTCAATTCCCAGTCAGGGTACATGGCTGGGTTGCGGGCCAGGTCCCCAGTTTAAAAAAATAAATAAGTACTGGGGCTGTAATGTACAATATGATGACTATAATTAACACTACTGTAAGGTATATTTAAAAGTTGTTAGTAGTCAATCCTAAAAGTTCTCATCACAAGGAAAAAATTTTTTTTTGTCACTATATGAGGTGATGTTAATTAAATTTAGTGTGGTAATCATTTTGCAATATGTTTGTCAAGTCATTATGCTGCACACCTTAAACTTATACAGTTTAAATAAAGTTTAAGCATGTCAGTTATATCTCAATAAAACTGAAAAAAATTTAAAAACTGTGAAGGGTCTGAGATTTTTACCTCATTAACCTGCCACAGTTTCCTGGATGCTGGTAGGAGACATGTGATTTCTGGGTCAAAGGCAAATAATTTCATTACTCATGGCATAGCAAGAAGCACAAACATTAGTGTATTTGCATCAGTTTCCCTTGCCCCTCAAGTATGACGAGGGTGATGTGGATAAGTTCAGATGGATGCCTGCATAAACAGTGGATGGCATTACAGGAGAAAAATTCTACTGTTAGGGAACTTCAGTCTTTTAGAATAGATGGTTGGGATGCTTGCCTTTTGCTCTGGAGGGAAATATCATCTTTATTTTCCAAGCCTGTTAGCTATTCAAACATCCATGAAGACAGATTGAAACAAGCCAAGGCCAGTATAGATCAACCAGTAGGTAACCACTCCCAGACAAGTGAATGAGCCTCAGCAAGACCAGCACAGTTGCCTAGCTGGTCTCCAGCTGACCCCGGAAATGTGAGCAATAAATTCTGTTGTAGATCACTGAGGTTCTTTGTTACACAGCATTAATGCAGGAATAAACAACTGACACCATCACCAATGGCTTCTTAATTCCAAAACCTAATTTATCTTTCCATTGTAACCAGAGCTCTCCTTCTGAAATAAAAATCAGACCAATTTCCTACCTAAAAGCCTTCAACTGCAGATTGCAACCCATACATGGAATCCAAAGTCCTTGCCAGTCTGATTCCCATTTTCATTCTCAACTTCAGTCTTCACCTCTCTTCCCTCCCATCTTATTTCTTGCTTTTGGCATTCCATTCACATAGACCACACAATTTTTTCTGCATTAAATAAAGGAAAAAAATTCTTTAGAACACTTTTTAAGATTATAAAAGTTAGTTACTCATTTTAGCAAATCTGGGAAGTACAGAAAAGTACAAAGATGATCACCAGGGCAGTCTTCCCACAGATCTTTTTGCACATATGGTGCACACTAACGTCAGGCACTTTTTAAAAATTATCACTAGGTTTGACAGTATTTTCTATAAATTTGGAGAAAACTTGGAGAAATAAAAAACTCAACACCACTAATAGTAATATTAAGAGATAAACAAAAGCAATAAAAGAATTACAGTATCCATAATAGACAATGGGTTAATATCTTTACCACATAATAGTTAATATAAATCAGTTAAAAAGTGTATATATGTTAATAAAAAAGGCAAAGAACAGAAACAGGCAATTCCTGAATAACTACAAATGGCCAAAAACCAAACCAAAAATATAAAGAACTCATACAACTCAATAGCAAACAACAACCTGGTTAAAATATGGGTAAAGGACCTCCTGAATAGACATTTTCCCAAAGAAGGCACATGAACAGCCAACAGGTTCATGAGAAAGAGCTCAAAATCACTAATCATTAGGGAAATGCAAATCAAAACTACAATGAAATATCACCTCACACCTGTTAGAATGGTTATTATCAAAAAGACAAGAGGCAAGTGTTTTAGAGGATGTTGAGAAAAGGGAACCCTCATGCACCATTGTTGGGAGTATAAATTGGTGCCAACATTATGGAAAACAGTATGGAGGTTTCTCAAAAAATTAAAAATAGAACTACCATATGATCCAGTAATCCCACTATTGCATAATCCAAAGGTAATGAAGTCAGTATCTCATAGAGATATCTGCACTCCCATGTTTATTGCATTATTCATAATATCCAAGAGATGGAAACAACTTAAGTACCCATTGATGGATGAATGGATAAAGAAGATGTGAGATGTGTGTGTATAATGGAATATCATTCAACCTTTAAAAAGGAGATCCTGCCATTTGTGATAAGAATGAACCTGCAAAAATTAATTCAAAATGGGTCAAAGACCTAAATATTAGATCTGAAACAAGAAAATACATAGAAGAAAACATAGGTACTAAACTTATGAACCTTGGTCTTAGGGAAGATACTCAGTTTCATGAGTGTGGATCAGTTCTGGTCACCTTTGCCATACTGCCATGAGGCCCCATTTCAGGTAAGTTCACAGGTGGGGGAAATATCCAGTATTTCTATGAACAATTCTATGTTCACTCAACTATCTTTCTGACTTTGAATTTCCTCTTTATTTCTGGCACCTAGATATTTTCCTAGTTTCAAGCTTGGCATGTTGTTAAATTTCATTTTTGGTGATGTATTATTTGTAATTTTTGTGTCTTTGCATGGGATTTCATGCAGTCTGCCACTGGTAGAGAAAGGTTAAAAAGTTGATATAAGCCATTTTTGCCCTCCCCACTGAGTGTTTCAATGTCAGCTTAATAGCCCAGCCTTGGGTTTATAGTTCTTTGAGGAACTGGTTTTAAGAAGAGCTTCAATACCAGTCCTCTTTATTGCACAGAAGACATCATTACACGGAAAACTATGAACATGGAGGACTTGGTTACAGTGATTCTGAAGTCAGACATTGAATTGGAGAAATCTGGTTTGCTTTGTTTCCTGTCTATATATTAGAGAATAAAACATGACAAAAATATCTGCCTACTTAAGCGTAACAGGGTTATTTTAATATATTAAAATTGAAAACTATAGGTGATAAAAGCACTGTTTTTTAATTTACTAGATAGAGACTTTTGTCCTTGTTACAATTAACGATGTCCCAGGTTTGATAAAATATGGAATATATAAACTTTGACAAACCAATGAAAGAGAAACAATCCAAATTCACATTTAAAGAAATGCAAATGGCACTAGAAATATGAATAGATATTAATGTTCATAATTTTGAAAATAAATTTAAAACAAAAGTGAAATGCCATTTTGGCTATCAGATTCACCAAAGATCAAATATAATGTGGATGAGGTTATGTGTAAACAGACATCCTCAAAGTTTTGGTGGTGCATTGAACTCTTTTCAAGGGACAAACTGATGCCCTTAAAGGACAATTTGGTTAGTTAGGTCTATCAAAATTAGCAAAACAGATTTTGACCAGCAATTCAGTATTGCAAAATTATCCAAAGATATATCCATACACATGTACAGATATAACCCCAGAAAGAGTGTCCCTGCATTAATTTTAATTGTAAAAACAACTTTACTGTTCATGACCAGTTGAATAAATTATGGGACATCCAATGAATACAATATCACTCAGTCCCTTCAAGTGAGGCAGATGTTTATAAGGTAACAAATAAATCTTCAAAATATATTTTTGGAAAAAAGAGAGCAAGTTCAGAATGGTACCTATGTATACAAATATATAAAGTATGTTGTCATTTGTGGAGAAAACAAACAAATCAAATATATATATATAAAATCAAATACACACACACACACACACACAAAACTTTACAGGAATTTACCAGTAACAGTTATTCTTTTTCAATTAAAAAAAGACTAGACAAAAGATTATGTGACATTTTGGACTTTGAAGTAAGTAGCCTCTGACAGCTTTTGGTACGTGTACACAGTGATTCATAGCTGTATGATGAAGCTGACATCTGTTTACCTTAAACCTGTTTACCATCTTGTATACATCATGGGGGGAAAATTCCACCCCCATGCCCTTGCAGTTCCTATTTGTCTATTTCAGCCAAAGGCGACTGCTGTGCTCAGTGCCCTTATAGTTTCATAGATATGTCAGGGATTTTTCTGTGAAAAATGCAATTCTGATTTTTGGTTTTGTTTTGTTTTCCTCTCTGCATGAGCTGCTCTTTTTGATTATTCTTTGGAAATATGTCATGCGGCTCCACCCATTAAAATAGATATTTCTATTTTGTCCTCCCAAACATGCTCCCAAACATGCTGCTGTCAGGGAGTACCAGAGAAAGCAATGTGGTCACTGCGGCTGGAATGTGTCCTTTCTTTCTGGGGATTGTTAAGACAAGCACTATTATTTTTGCTCTTGCCTGAGTTGAATGATTTATGAGTGAACTATTTAATTTTTGGAGCACTTGACATTTTTGACCTCTCATCCATCAACCTTTTAGAATTACTTTGCTTGGTAGATTGAAATACTGTTTCATTCCATGGAAGGTATTTCAGTTTTCCTTGAAATACTGCTCTGGGTTTACCTTCAAGAGTTATCTGAGAAGCAAGCAGATGGCTTTCAGAGGCAGGCACAACCAGGACACTGCCAAGGACGTTTGTGAAGAACAGTGTCCCTGTTTAAGCGATGTCCCTGTTAGCATTAAATTCTTACAAAACAACCTTTCTATTTCTTATATATTTTACTTTTGTCACAATGGAAAAACTAACCAAAATATCCTAGAATTATCTTCCTTAGAAAGTTACATCTATTTTTAAAAACCACAAAAAAAAAAAAGTTAAAAAAGCAAAAAAAAAAAAAAAAAAAAAAAAGAAAAGAATGAACCTGGAAGACATCATGCTAAGTGAAATAAACCAGATACCGAAAGAAAAATACTTCATGATCTTACTGATAAGCATACAAGCAGAGAATAAAATGGTGGTTACCGGGGTGGGGAGGTGAGGCAAACAGGGAGCTATTGGTTTAAGGGTACAAAGTTGCAGTTTCATAGGATGAATAAGTTCTAGAGATCTAATGTACAGCATGATGACTATAGTTAATAATGCTGTATTACATACTGGGAATTTGCTAAGAGAGTACATTGCAGGTTCTATTACTACACACATATGTGCACACACACACCAATGGAAATTATATGAGGAGATGGATATGTTAATTGGCTTGGCTATAGTAATAATTTCACTATGCATATCAAAACATCATATTGTACATTTTAAATATATACAATATTTTAAAAGAAACCAAATAGAAAGGGCAAAATTCTCAATAATTGGAAATTGACTAAGTCAATTGTGGTATAGTCAATCAGTGGGTTATTATATGACCATTAAAATAGTAGAGTTATATTTATTGACATGGAAAGATGAGCGGATATGTTGTTAAATGAGAAAAGTGAGATACAGAACTAAATGTTTCATATGGTCACACCTGGATATATCTAGGTGAATATCTATACAATATTTCTTTAAATATAACAAGATAGTGTGAGTGGTGGGATATCTCTGGGTGGTGGGATTATGTTGGGTTTTTCTTTGTTTTTACTTTTTAATTTGTCTAAAGTGAAATGTGGATTATTTAATTAGGGATAATTGAAAGATTGATTGGTGTTTTCATTATTTTTAAATTATATTTTCTTATGTTTATTGCATGCACTTGTAGCCAACAGAACAGAAGGTGGTTGTGCCACTTCAAAATTACTCTCAAGCTGAAAATCTCTAGCCCTCCTTTAACACAGCCCTTGGTGGTAGCCTGGGTCACTGAACCCTGGATCTCTGTGAGGAGCTACGGCACCTGTTCAGAGATTTCCATTTTGACTTTGGTTAAGCATAGTTCATTTGACAAGATTTTAGAACGATGAGTTTACTTGCTAAAGGGGGAAGGATTTAAAAATAAAGTGGTATGGATGCCAAAGGCTCAAATAGGATTTCCCATGGGAAAATTCTGATGTCTTCCTCTTCTAGAAATCATACTCTTTACCTTCTTTTAGCCTTCCTGTATTGTTTTATTATTGCATAACACATTATTCTAAAATTTAGTGTCTTAAAACAACAATAATCACTTATTATCTCTCATAGTTTCAGTGGGTCAGAGATTCAGACAGGGGATAGAAGAGGCAGCTTGTCTTTGCCCAAAAATGTCTAGGCCTGAGCTGGAAAGACTCAATGACTGGGAGCTAGAAGTCTGAATGGTCGCCCAGTCATACATCTATGATATATGATCATATGATCACTCGTATGATGATTTGATGGCTGTTAGAGCACCTATATGTCACCTCCTCATATGGCCCATATAGCATAGTAGCTGAATTCCAAGAGCAGGCATCAAGAGAGATAGGCAGAGATAGAGATAGAGATAGAGATGATAGAGATAGAGATAGAGATGATAGAGATAGAGATAGAGATGATAGAGAGAGAGATAGAGATGATAGAGATAGAGATAGAGATAGGAAGTCGAAGCTGTGTTCTTTTTATGACTTAGGCTTGGAAGTCACATTAGCATCATTTCCACCATACTCCATTAGTGGTATCAGTCATGAGCCTCCACCCAGATTCCAGGGAAGGGAACAGAGACCGCACTCCTCAGTGGGAGGGATGTCAATGTCACATTGAAAGGAGACCATGTGGGGTGGGATACATATATTGATGCAGCCATATGGGAAAAATACAATATCACACTTTCCACATTTTTACAGGAACTCTCTTGGGTCTTGTATCTATATTTATAAAAAAAGAAATTAAAAACTCAAAGGCATTTCCTCTTTTCTTTCCCTCCACTTCTACTTCCCTCCATCTTGTCCTTTCTTCATTTCAGTTATAAACAGCGCAACCATCAGTAAGTTATCATTTCACAGTGTGAAATCTTGCCAGCAGGTTTATTTTTGATGGTCTGCCTGGCACGCCCTAAATAATATTTTTTTGCTGTTTACATTTTATTTTCCATATTGTTACATGAAGGCTGTCTTTCCAATCAGTCTTTTGTCATATTGTACCCAGTTATTTAAAAAAAAAAGATTTTATAACACAAAAAAACATTAGAACTGGGACAATTTATTATTTAAAACACCATGTGCCAGACACTGTTCCAAATAGATTCTTTACAAATAATAACTTGCTTAATATTTATAACATTGTTCTCAATTTATAGATGAGGAAACTGAGGCACGGAGAAGTTAAGTAACCTGCCAGAGATTATAAAGCGATCACATGACAGAGCCAAGTATCAAACCCAGGGCATCTGGCTTCCAAATCTGTATTCTTAACCACCACATTATATTGCCTCACTATCACTGTTCTAATCCATCAGCCCCTTATTAACTTGAGCAATAAGAAATATATAGCCTCTGAAAAAAATACAGATGTACAAAATATTGGGAAGCTAGGAAAACATGCCTGGATGTCTGGGACAGGCCTGAGAGGGAGGGGTTTGTAGGAGCCCCAATCCTGCCCCAAGCAGGTCAACAAGGAACGGTATCCCTTCCCCGCCACCGCCCCCCACCCCCTGCCCCAGGCTGCCCTCTCACTAGCCATACCACTCCTAACAGTTCTTTGCCCCAGAGTGACTAAGATGAGGCACAGTAGTTTGCTACATCTAATGTGGTGAAACATACAAGAAATTCAAAGCATTTTGTTAATATTTTATAATAGTTTTCTCACAGAACTTCTGTAATGGGGTATTGCAGTAGGAAAGAGACAACGAGATTTAGAGTGACTTCCTCACACCTCATAGTCAAAGGACTTCTGAGAAGTGGACAAAATTTTGCAGACATCAGGCCTCTGACTTTTACTGCCGCAAAGTAATCTTTGAACAGCCTCTCCCAACAATATCAGGTTTTCTCAGTTGAGTATTTAGGAGGCTGCTGGCGAGTCTAATCAGCAGGGACATCTTAATAACTGAAGTCACATTTGATGGAAAAACCCATAAAGAAGCTTTGGGTGATTGAAGGCATCTTGTCAGAATTCTGGCTTCAAACATGTGTGATGCCATATATTTGGAATTCTGTGATGAGAATGCAGAAATATTTCAATAAAAGTATCAGAGAGGTTTATCTAATTCTTTTAATACAGAGTTTTCTATGGAGAAATAAGTGTTTGCAAAGGAGAAACAAGTTTTGCATTATTAGCTGGAAAGCACCATTTATTCAAAAACAGTAAGTGAGTACTTATTATTGGTATAAACAAAGATATAAATGAATCTTTGAGGCAGACTATCAGGAAGCCAGGGGCAAAGGGGAGAAAGGGCAGAAGAACTAAAAGAGAAATTGCAGTTACGTCTTGAACATTTGCCAGGGAAAGCTGGGTAATGAAGGATTTGAAACAAATAAAACACAAAGAAAACAAGAGTAAGGGAAGTGCTACAAGGAATAAACTGCTGGTGACACGTGGTCAATATAAATGAAAAGTTCCAAATCTTGTTGTGGGTGGTGGTGGGGACTTGGGGACAGCCAGCTGGGGCTGAATTCATGGTAAAAAAAAATAACAGCAAAGAAATGAGCAGAAAGGAAAAAATGAATAAAGAGCAAGAACAGAAAGAGGAAAGAAAGCACACTGAACAGGAAACTGACCAAAAATAAACATGTTCAGTGTCACCTGAAGGGAAATGGGGAGAAGGGGCCATTAACAGTATGCACGCAGAGGAATTCGAGGAGAGATGATTTTAATTATTAAAAAATGGAGGCTTTTCAAATTACCTGCAAATTCTATCTCTGTGAATTATAGAGGACAGAAGCTCTGGATGCTGTCACAGGAATGACTGGCTCCTATGATTTTCTATCCCAGAAGTCAGCTGCTTGGCAAAGCCAGTGGGCAGGATCCTGACTGCCATTTTTTAAGTGCTCCAAAGGCTTAGGGTGATGGTGTCAGTGAGGCCGAGAGAGGAGAGAATGTGTGAGGCCATGAAGAAAGCATTGGGATGGATGAGTGCGTTGGCTGGTAAGAACGCCTGACCACCTGACTGCAGATGTCAGAGTAGGGGGTCAGCTTTGCCTGACTCCTGATCTCAGAGAACTTCATCCCCTGATAGGACTGCGTGATGTCCATCTGTCAGTGCAGCCTTCCCCAAACCCGGGGACAAATTCTGGCTTTAGGCCGGACTATCTCAGGAGCCCTAGCCCTATATGCTGGGATCCAGAAACAGGGCTTCTTTGCTCTTTATGTCGTCTTGATCTTGGGCTTTTTGTCTAACTGGAAGCCACAGTACTACTTTTGCCTCTCTTCTGGTGGATTTGTTCTCTGTAGTTAAGACTCTGCTTTGGGTGCCTGTCTGTTTCTTAAAACCCTTTAAGGTTAGGGGCCTTGACTTAGTCTTGGTAGGCTCCATCACAGAGTCCACAGTTGTGCCTAAACCTCTTCCCAGTGATTGGCCCCAACTACTGGAGACAGATGACTCTGTTACTCACTGCTCATCTGTCCTCTTGGCTCTCTGAGCATCGCCCATGCTTGAATTCCCATCATGAGCTCTGAGCACCTTGAGGGACATTTTGTCGACCCAAGTTTGGCCATCCCAATGCTGGCTAGATCACAGAGTCAGCAGTGCCTGGCCATAGCTCTCAGATACCATGGGCTGTCTGCTATATTGGACTGCTCTCGTCCTAGAAGCTGGGTTTCTGCCCCACATCCCTACAGCTCAGTCTGTCCCACAGGCATCTGTGCCATTTCAGGGAGCGAGGGAGCAGTTTGAAGTGTTAGTCCACCCTGTCTGCCCCATTTTACTGCATTGAATCTGGTCGTTCCAGGTGGCTTCTTTGACGTAATATATATTAATAAAATAGGATTCTATTTACTAATAGGGTTGTATAGGGGTGGGCAAAAGTAGGTTAATAATAATAACAAATAATACAATTATACATAAATAATAATTCAAGAATAAACTCTGTTTTGCGTACTCGCGACTGTAAACTTCCTTTGTCCCACCCTGTATATTTAACTACTCTAGAGTCAAGAAGAGACTAGAGTTTAGAATTCAGAGATGTGGCAGAGACATTGTCAGTGCTCCCCTCACAACCCCTTGGCACTCCCTCTTCCAAGTCTACGGCTTCCCCTGGCAAGCACCTGTGACTCAGCCTGTGCACTTTCTCTTAGCTGTGGGCAGGGTAGGGCAGGCAGGAAATGCCAGAGAGGTAACACCCTTAGGAGTAGCATAGGAATTTAAGATAAATACCTTAGCTTCCTTTCTTCATTGTGAGAAGGTGACTACACAGCCCCAAGGTGTGCTCTACGCTATCTCTCAGAGTTCGCCAGTGGAATTGAATCTCTGTCGCCCTTAACTGTAACCTGATCAACAACTCACTTTTTTACTTCCTTCTTTTCCCCATTTCACTTTTCTACTCCCTTCCTGGTATTTCCTGAGATCACCTTCCCTCACCCCCAAAATTTGTGCTCACATCCTTGTCTTGGGGCCTGCTTCTGAAAGAGTCCAAAGACAGGCGGTCTCATATGCAAGGTTCTGGATTTAATTGTGTTCCTGAGAAGGCACACCTGCTGTGAACACTAGCATAATAATATACTTTTTATAATATATTATGAGAGAAAAAAAAATACCAAAGTTCTCTGTGAATAGCACTTCCTATCCTCTGTGAATAGCACTTCTTATCTGGGTCATGTGGACTCTACTGGCCTTTGAGATGTTAATAGGTGTTATGAAATTTCGGGGTCAAATGTGCTCAGGCTAAACAAAATTAAGCAGATTTCCTCACTTCAGTACTCCTGTAGTCATTAGGAAATTAATGGGTTTTGTGAATTTCCCAAAGTGCAGCCTACAGGGTTCCAAAACTCCCTGGCATCTCAGGGAACGCAGTTTAGGAAAGGCCTTGGTGTCCAAACTACAGAATTAAGACATAATATTGAGAAGTACATCAGGCAAGGTTTTCTGCTGGTGAGAATGCTGCATTTCAGGGCACCCGTATTTTCTTTCATGTCTCAGCCAACTAGAGAGATAGCCATCTATGGGCTAAGCTCTTTTACAGAGAAAACCAGTTATTTAATTTGTTTGATATGAATGTTTATTGAGAAGAAAGAGAAACTTCTTCCTCAAAATGTGGTCTGTGGACCACCAGTATCACTTAGAAGCTTGTTAGGAATGTTGAATCTCAGGTGCCATCCCAGACCTACTGAATCAGAGTTCACGATTTTACAGGAGCCTTAAATAAATACTAGGTACATGAACATTTGAGAAGCACTGGCATAGAGGTCAACTTATTCAAACTTCCACATGATGGAGGAATCTCCTCCAGTGTAACCTCAGAGAGTGATTTGTCATCCAACTTCTACTTGAATATTCCCAGTGGCTGTAAACTCGCTACCTCACTGAATTGTTAGAGAACAGATCCTTCTGTTCACCAAAACCTGCTTCTCTGTAATTTCTACTCCTGGTTCTAGCTCTATTTTTGGTAGAGATTGCAACAAAACAAATCGAGCCCTTCTATAAAACAACTCCTTGGATACATGAAGTCAACTATTGGGTCTCCTTAAAGTTTTATCTTTTCCTGGTTAAATGTTTATTCAATTTTCAAACATTTATAGACCATCAATTACATGCTGGACACTGTGTTAAGAGCTGAGGATATAGCAATGAACAAGGCAAGAATGATCCTTGCTAACATGATGTTCATTGTCTAGGAAGGGAAACAAAATAAATAAAAATTTAGTTATTTTGATTTCCACTTCTGGAAAGATAGATTAGAAGTATTTTTCCCTATTCTTCCCGCTAAGTACAGCTAAAACCCCTGGGTATTATATATAACATGAACATAAGAAGATTCTGAAAGGTAGAGAGAAGGCAGACCGTCTAAAGATCTGAGACCTGAAGAATGACTTGGCAGTGAGTTCCCTGGGTTTCTTTTTTGCTTCTTCTATCCTTCTGGATACTTGAGAAGCTGGTAACTTAGAAGTGCCAGCCTTTACCAGGCTGTAAGGAGGGGCTCCAAGCCTTCACCAAGGGGGTGTTAGAGAAGGTCAAGTGGGGATCCAGGACTTTCATCCCCAGTGGGTGATAATAAGGCCCCCCTCTCTGGTGTCAATAGAGATCCTTTGGGAGATTCTGGATGTCCACCTCCAGTCACCACAGTAATGAAAAGCCCGTTTCCCTCCTTGCTGAGATATCAGAGGAGGCCTGCTGGAGAGTCAGGACTTTAACCACAGCTCAGTGGTAATGAGGCCATCCTGTACTGGTGTCAACAGAGGCAAAGTGGGGAGCAGTAACAAGGTCCCCTTACACCTCCTGGCCAGAATCATAACAGACAGTGGAAAATGTGAACATTTAGCATACTCAGCAGTGATGAGGTGACATTCCCCATCTCTGGTCAGACTGGTGCCAGAGGAGGCCTGTTGAAACACATAATTTTAAATAAAATGTTGAGTCTCATAACATATACTTCAATAGAGAAATCACTCATGATGCTAAGAACCATGAAGATTTCAATTTGAAAAATACAATCAATAGAGGTGACAAAAATATTAGAATTACCTGACAAGGATTTTAAAGTAGCCACCATAAAAATGCTTCAATAAGTAATGTACAGACCTGAAACAATTTAAAAAATAGAAAGTCTCATCAAAGAAATAGAAAGTCTTAGCAAATAAATACAGGATATAAAGAATAATCAAATGGAGTTTTTAGAACTAAAACAAAATACACAATGAGTGGGCTCACAGTGGAATGGAAATAATCATGATATTGAAGATATAAATAGAAATTAGACAATCTGAACAGCAGAGAAAAAATGGACTAAAAAAAGAATAAAACTTCAGGAATACATAGGACTATAACAAAATATCTAACTTTTGTCATTAGAGTCTCAAAAGGTGAGGAAGAAAGTATTCAAAGAATGATTTAAAATTTCCCAAATTAGGCAAAAGATCTATAGATTAAAAAGGTAAGTGAACCTCAACTAGGATAAATCTCAAGAAAGCCTCACCAAGACATGTCATAGTCAAACATCGGAAAGCTAAAGTCAAAGAAAAATTCCTGAAAACAGCCAGAGAGAAATGACGCATTATCTATAGGGGAAAAACTATTAGAATTACAGTGGATTTTTCTTCAGAAATTGTGGAGGCCAGAAAGAAGTGGCATAGCATTTTTAAGGCTGAAGGAAATAACCTGTCAGCCCTGATTTCTATATGCAATGAAAATATACTTAAGGAGTGAAGGGGAAAAGAACAAGACAATCTCAGATGAAAGAAAACAAGGAGAATTTGATGCCTGCAGATCAGCTCTAAAGAATGGCTAGTTGACTTCCGGCCAAGATGGAAGTGTGGGTAAGTACACTTTGCCTCCTTGCACAATCAAAAGAAGGACAACAAATTCAAAAACAAAAAAATAACCAGAACTGTCAGAAAAGCGAACTGCATGAAAGTCCGACAACCAAGGAGTTAAACAAGAAACATTCATCCAGAGTGGTAGGAGGGGTGGAGATGGCAGCCTGGGTAGAGAGAATGCACTGCAAGGCAGCGGCTGGCAGATCGGGCGGTCCCACATGCATGTGGATAAACCGGAAGAACAGCTGGGGAGAGAGACAGACTGCGCAACCCAGGGTTCCAATGTGGGAAAAGAAAGCCTCAAAACCTCTGGAGGTAAAAACCTGTGGGGATTGCGGTGGCAGGAGAAACTCCCAGTCTCACAGGAGAGTCCACTGGAGAGACCCACAGGGTCCTAGAACATACACAAACCCACCCAACAGGGAATCAGCACCAGAAGGGCCCAATTTGCTTGTGGGAAGTGGGAGAAGTGACTGAAAGCCTGCTGGGAGCCAAGCAAGCGGCATTGTTCCCTCTCAGATCCCTCCCACACACACAGTGTCATGATGCAGTGCTGTGAGTTGCCCTGCCCTGGTGAATACCTAAGGTTCCATCCCTCCCAATGTAACAGGCAGTCTGAGACAAAGAAATGTGGCCCAAATGAAAGAAATGTGGCCCGAATGGGTCAAAGCTCCAAAAATAGAACTAAGTGATGAACAGATAGCCAACCTATCAGATGCACAGTTCAGAACACTAGTTATCTGGATGCTCATTGAATTGGTTTAGTGTGGTCGCAAAATGGAGGAAAAGTGAAGGCTATGCAAAGTGAAATAAAGAAAAATACAAATGGAACCAACAGTAAAGGGAAAGAAACCAGGGCTCAAATCAATGATTTGGAGCAGAAGAAAGAGATAAACATTCAACCAGAACAGAATGGAGAAACAAGAATTCAGAAAAATGAGGAGAGGCTTAGAAACCTCTGGGACAACTTTAAACACTCCAACATCCAAATCATAGGGGTGCCAGAAGGAGAAGAGGAAGAGCAAGAACTTGAAAACTTATTAGAAAAAATAATGAAGGAGAACTTCCCCAGTCTGGCGAAGGAAATGGACTTCCAGGAGATCCAGGAAGCTCAGACAGTCCCAAAGAAGTTGGACCCAAGGAATCACACACCAAGGCACATCATAATTACATTCCCCAAAATTAAAGATAAGGAGAGAATCTTAAAAGCAGCAAGAGAAAAGGAGACAGTTACCTACGAAGGAGTTCCCATAAGACTAGCAGCTGATTTCTCAAAAGAAACCTTGCAGGCAAGAAGGGGCTGGCAAGAAGTGTTCAAAGTCATGAAAGGCAAGGGCCTACATCCAAGATGACTCTATTGAGCAAAGCTATCATTTAGAATGGAAGGGCAGATAAAGTGCTTCCCAGATAAGGCAAAGTTAAAGGAGTTCATCATCACCAAGTCCTTATTATATGAAATGTGAAAGGGACTTACCTAAGAAAAAGAATACGAAAAACTATGAACAGTAAGACAGAGGGGAAGGGGAGTGGAAAGAATGGGGGAAAAGGTACAGGGAATAAGCAGCATAAATAGTAGGTACAAAATAGACAGGGGGAGGTTAAGAATATATAGGAAATGGAGAAGCCAAAGAACTTATATATACAACCCATGGACATGAACTAAAGAGGGTAGAATGCGTAGAATGCTGGGGAATGGGGCAGTGCAGGGTGTAGGGGAATAAAGGGGAGAAAAAAAATGGGACAACTGTAATAGCATAATCAATAAAGTTAAAAAAAAGAATGGCTAAAAGAAGTTCTCTAAACAAAAAGCAAATGATAAAAGAAGGAATCTTGGAATATGAGGACGAAAGAACAAAGGAAAGAGCAAAAATATGAGTAAATACAATTGATTTTTCCTTCTCCTTTTGAGTTTTATAAATTATGTTTGATATTTGAAGCAAAAATTATGACATTATCTTATATGGTTCTAAAGTTATGTAAAGGAAATATTTAAGACAATTATAAATTGGAGAGTGTAAAGGGACCCAAGAGGAGATAAGGTTTCTACTGGTAAAATGATGATACTGATAGACTGTGCACTTGAAAAGAATGTGTATTCTGCTGCTGTTGGGTGGAATATTCTGTTATTGTTCATTAGGTCAATTTGATGTAGACTGTTGTTCAAATCCCATTGCCTTGTTAATTTTCTGTCTGGATGTTCTATCCATTACTGAAAGTAAGTCATTAAAATCTACTATTTTCATGTTGCCATTCTCCTCAGTTCTGTCAATGTTTGCTTCATATATTTAGGTGCTCTGATTTGGATGTGTGCATATTTATAATTGTTTTATCTTCCTGGTGAGTTGACCCTTTTATTATAGTGTTATATCCTTCTTTGTTGCTTGTGACAGGTTTTTTTGTTTTGTTTTGTTTTTTAACTTAGAGTCTATTATGTCTGATATCAATGTAGCCTCCTTTGTTTTCTTTTGGTTACCATTTGCAAGAAATATTTTTCCCACACAGCCTATAGTTGGATCTTATCTTTTTCATCCATTCAGCCACTCCATGTTTTTCGCTTGGGGGAGTTTAATCCATTTATGTTGAAAGTAATTATTAATAGGGAGACTCACTACTGCCATTTTGATCATTGTTTACTCAAAGGGGTGTCCAACCTGTGGCCCGTGGGCTGCATGTGGCTCAGGATGGCTATGAATGAGGCCCAACACAAAATCGTAAATTTACTTAAAACATTATGAATTTTTTATGTGATATAAGTGTTGCAATGGATTTAATGTGTGGCCCAAGACAAGTCTTCTTCCAGTGTGGCCCAGAGACATCAAAATGGTGGACACCCCTGGTTTACTGTTTGTCTCTTTTGTCCCTCTTTTTTTCTTGCTGTCTTCCTTTGTGTTTCATTGATTTTATTTTGTGGTGACAGGCTTTGATTCTTTTCTTATTTTCTTTTGTATATCTTTTATAGGTTTTTTTTTGTGGTTACCATGAGACTTCCATGAAACATAGTTATGACAATCTATTTTAAGCTGATAATTTCAATCACATATAAAAATGCTCCACTTCTGCTTCTCCCCCTTCCACTTTATGTTATTGATGTCAGAAGTTACATCTTTTATATTGTGTGTCCATTAATACATTTTTATAATTATAGTTATCTTTTATACTCTTGTCTTTTAACTTCTATGCCATAATTAAAAGTGTTACACTTGTATGCACCATAGTTACTGTATTACATTATTCTCTTTTTGTCTATATATTTACCCTTACTGGTGGTCTTTATACCTTCCTATACTTTTGTGTTGCTGTTTAGTGTGCTTTCATTTCAACTTGAGGGACTCCCTTTAGCATTTCTTGTAAGGCTGGCCTAGTGGTGATAAACTCAGCTTTTGTTTATCTGTAAAAGTCTTTCTCTTTCCTTCACTTTTGTTGGACAGTTTTGGTGAACACAGTATTTTTGACTGACAGCTTTTTCAGCACTGTGAATATATCCCTTTGGGCCTGCAAGATTTCTGTTGAAAAATCTACTTATACTCTTATGGGGGTTCCCTTGAATGTGATGAGTTATTTTTCTCTTGTTGCTTTCAAAATTCCTTGTCCTTGACTTTTGACAATTTGGTTATAAAGTGTCCCTTGGGACTCTTGAATCTGGATGCCATTTCCTCTCCCAGATTTGGGAATTTTTCAGTCATTATTTCTTTAAATAAGCTTTCTGCTCCTTTCTTTCTGTTTCCCTTCTGGGACTACCATGCCTACATTGATCTGCTAAATGATGTCCCATAAATCCCTTAAGCTTTCTTCACCCTGTTTCATTTTGATTCTTTGCTTGGGTTCTTTGAAAATGACTTGTTTTTGAGTTTCTGATTTTTTTTTCTCCTTGACCAAGCCTGCTGCTGAACCCCTCTAGTGAATTTTTCAGTTCAGTTATTACATTCTACATTTCCAAAATTCCATTTGGTTATTTTTTATATTTTCTATCTCTTTGTTGAAGTCATTTTGTTTGTGCATCATTTTCTTGATTTCATTGTGCATCTTTTTTCAAAAAGGATTTTATTTATTTATTTGTAGAGAAATAAGGGAGGGAGAATAGAGGAAGAGAAACATCAATGTGTGGTTGCCTCTCACGCACCCCTAACCTGGGACCTGGCCTGCAACCCAGTTACGTGCCCTAGACCAGGAATTGAACTGGTGACTCCCCGTTTCACAGGTTGGTGCTCAATCCACTGAGCCACAGCAGCCAGGGCTCATTGTGCATCTTTATGATGGTTATTTTGTATCATTTTTCAGGTAATTCATATACCTCCATTATTTTAGGGTCAGTTTTTTGAGATTTATTTTGTCCTTTTGATTGGCTCATTTCCCTCTATATCTTGATATTCCTTGTAACTTTATGTGGATATCCATTGATACTTGAAAAAAATAGCCGCTTCCTCCATTCTTCACAGACTGGCTTTGTACAGGGAAAGATCTTCACCAATCAGCCTGGCTAGAGACTATAGGGGCCTCTCAAACCTTTTCTGTGGATATGTCTTCTCTAGACTCAAGAATTTGATTTCTAATTAAAAGGATTTGCTTGTTTCTTTCATTTAGGAGCTTATAACCTCTTGCTTACTCTGGTGTCAGTTTGCTGTACTGTGGATCTTCTGAAGCAGCGACATGACAACTGGTTTTTTTCCCTAGCAGTCCCCAGGCATCCTGGTCCTGTCAGCAGCTCAAATTGTGCCAGACAGAAACTGGTCCCTTGGGAAGTGCCCCAACAAGCCAGAATGTTGGATGCATTCTTCTACTCTTCTTCTCCCCACTTGAAGGAGAAGCTGCCAACCCATATTGGCCTCTGCTGTACCATGGGCCCTCTGGAGCAGCAACAGGTTGCACTGATCTTTTTTGTTCTCAGTATCCCCCAGGCATCTAGGGCATGTTAGGTTCCCTCTGTGCTCTGAGACAGAAACCTGTCCTTTGGCAGTCCTCTGAAAAGCTTTAACATTGGACATACACTCCAGTCTTCACTTTTCCCCTGAGGGAGAGATTGCCAAGCTGTACTGGCCTTTGTCTACTGTACTGCAGGTCCTCGGGAGCAGCAGCATGCTGCTCAGCTGTTTTTTGTTCAGCAACCCCAGGCATCTGAAGCATGCTGGATCCTGTCAGCTCTCTGAGACAGATGAGACAGAAGCCAGTTGCTCAGGTAGCCCCTGAAAAATCAGAATGTTGGATGTACAGCCTAGTCTTCTCTTTCTTTCCCCAGGGAGAAGCCATGAACTGTGAGCTTCCTCACAATTATGTGGCACTGTGCTGGAGGGAGAGACTATGGTGAGAAGGTGCCATGAAATTTTCTCCCAGCTTCACTGTAGTTGATTTCAGGCTTCCCTGGGGGTACAAGAGCCTTTTAACTGGTTTCTGGATTTTTCATAAAGGGAAATAATTCACGTATTGTTGAGTTGGTGTCTCCTTGGTAGCTCCCAGACAATGAATGAGCATGGTGGGAGGATAGGCCCTTGCCATGGCTATGCAATATGGAACTCGTATAATGGGCAATTTTTGCTTTGGAGCTTCCTTGTATTGGCTAATACAGTCAGATCTTCATGGCATTCCCCCCTTCTACCTATAACAGGATAGATTACCAATAAATTTATTCACTTCAACTCTGTCTTAGCATCTGCTTCCTGGGAAACTCAACTAATAAGCAAGTATGAGATCAGTCTTATTGCTCTGCCTCATAGTCTTCATTCTTGGCTGACACTGTTCACTTAATGAACACCCTCTGGGGAAAGTTGTTCGATTGGTCTCCTTCTAATCCATCCTCCACCATCACCAATTTGTTTGTGTCAAAGACTGGCTGGATGTTTACCAAATATATCAATTCTTCTTCTTGGGAACATCACTAGGCTACATTTCCTATCCTCCTTTGTAGTAGTGTAGATATAAAAAGGATACATTTATTTTCTTCTCTTGATATTTGTAGTGATTCAGGTATGTCGGAAAGAGCGTATGATGGGCTTTGAGATGTATGGTCAGGGTTTCCTTTATCTTAGTTCTCTCATCCAAAAGGAATCACATTTCAAGAAGCTATTAAAAAATGGACTCTGAGAGACTAGGTGGAGAGATATACCCTTGAATGGCAAAGTAAGATAATATGATATTGGTTTGCAAGGCCTGACTAGGAACTCTTTAATTGGATGAAGAGGGATTAGAGTTATTATTCATCACAACCACCATGTGGAGGTAATATTAGAGTGTTCATTACCACAGGGCTTCACTAACAGAAGTATCTTAGCGTCTAAGGCCCCAGATAGGCTCACCCCAGAGAAACCCATCTCCCTGTGGTGCTTGCCTGCGAATGCTGAGCCAGTTATTGTTCTGCAGTAACATCTTAGGCACTGGGTATGAAAATTGAAAATGCTACTTATCCTCTCTGGGAATGACTTGTATCTCACTGTTCTAACCTGTGCCAAATTATCAATGAAGCTTTAAATGTCTTAATTAGTAATGTTATTCCAGAGGCATTGATGTTGCAGAAGAACACTATATGTGGCATATCTAATGACCCTCCATATGCCCCTAGATCCGTGAAATTTGCCACCCAACCACTGCAGCATCTCCTTGTTTTTGCTTAAGAAATATTTTATAGTATAATTTCTATAGTAATGGCTGACAAAATGACATAAGTTAGTAACCAATCTAAACTTTGCCTGGAATGGCACCAGCATTTTTGACTTTGTTTTGCTATTGTTATGCTGGTAGCTTGATTTAACATTTCATTTTCTTTTATGAGTCACTTTATTTTTTATTTTTAAAAGGTTTTATTATTAGAGAGAGGGGAAAGGAAGGAGAAAGAGAGGGAGAGAAACATCAACGTGAGAGAAACATCAATCAGTTGCTTCTCACACGTGCCCCTACTGGGGACTGAACCTGTAACCCAGGCATGTGCCCTGACCAGGAATTGAACTGGTGACCTTTTGCTTTGAGGATGATGCTCAATCAATTGAGCCACACCAGTGAGGTCTCATGAGTCATTTTAAAATAAGCTATGTTTATTTAGTCAAATGTTGGGTCACTTTGAAATTTTTATTATTTTCCTTTTTAAATTTTAAACCATATATAGATTTGTGTAACCACCACCACAATCAAGATACTGAGCAGTTTCATCACCCCATAACTTCCTCATGCTGCTCCTTTAAGCCATACCCTCTCACCCTAAACACCATTGTTCTGTTTTCTGTATTTTTAATTTTATGTTTTTGAGAATGTCATATAGGTGGAGTCAGACAGTATGTAACCTTGTGAAACTGATTTATTTTACTCAGCACAATGCCTCTGAGATTCATCCAAGTTTTTGTGTGTAAAAATAGTTTATTCCTTTTTATTGCTGAATAGAATTTTATTATTATGTATATATCACATTCAGTTTGTTAATCCATTCACCAGTGGAAGGACTTTTGGGTTGCTTCCAGTTTGGGGCAAATGAATAGAGGGGATATAAAAATTAATGCACAGGTTTTCGTGTGAACATAAGTTTTCATTTCTCGAGGGAAGAGGTTGACAAACATCTTCTGTAAAGGTCCAGGTAGTAAATATCTTAGGCTTTGTGAGTCACATGTAGTCTCTGTAACATATCCTTAAAAAAAAAAACAAAACAAAAACCTCTTTAACATTGTAAAAAGCATTCTTAGCCTGTTGGTCATGCAAAGGTAGAAACATGGCTTAATTTGACCTACTTGCCTTAGTTTGGTGACTCCTGCTTTAGGGCAAATACCTGGGAGTCAGATTGTTGGGACAGATGGTAAGTGCACGTTTAATTTTATAAGAAACAACTGCATTGTTTTTCAGAGTGGCTGTACCATTTTACATCCCTACCAGCAGTGTATGAGAATTGTAATTATTCTATAGTCTTGGCAGCACTTGATATTGTCAATATTTTGTTTGTTTTAGATATCCTAATAGGTGTACAGTAGTATTTCACAGGGATTTTGTTTTGTATTTCCCTAATAGCTAATGATGTTAGGCATCTTTCTATGTGCTTATTTTGTATCTATATATGATCTTCGGTGAAAGTTTATGGGTGTTTTGCCTGTTTTCTAACTGATTGTGTTGTTACTGTTGAGTTTTGAAAAATATTTTCTAAATACAAATCCTTTGTCAGATTTGTGGTTTGCAAATATTTTCTGTCAGGCTATAGCAGAAACTTTGTTTTTTCATTTTCTTAAGAGGATTGTTCACGAAGAAAAATTTTAATTTTGATGACGTCCAATTTATCAACTTTTCCTTTTCTGGATTGCGATTTTGGGGTCAGTCTAAGACTTTCCTGACTAACCCTAGGTCCTAAAGATTTTTGTTGAATTTCTCCTAAGTGATTTATAGTTTTTCATTTAAGTCCATATTTCATTTGAGTTTATTTTTGTATAGGATGTGAGGTTTAGATTGAGATATTATAAAATTAATTTTTATACATTTTGCTATTACAGTCGTCCCACTTTGTCCATGTCCTCCCTCCGCCCAGCACCACCCTCTCCCTCAGGCAATCCCCACATCATTGTTCATGTCCATAGATCATGCATATAAGTTCTTTGGCTACTCCATTTCCTATACAGAGCATCAACTATTAAATATTTTGTCTATTGAAAAAACTTAACCTAATCAGGCCTATAGCTACCAATCAGGCAACACAGGGAATAGAGAATGAGTTAAATGACACCCTGCAGAAGCAAAAAACAAATCCACAATATAATACATCCTACAGGATAACTAATCCAGTTTTTAAAATAAATCAATGGTATGGGGGGAAAGGACATGCAGCTATTATACAATAAAAGAAACGTAAGAGCTATAATAACAAAATACTATATATGAGCCTTGCTTGGATCCTGATGTGAACAAAATAACTGAAAATGATAATTTTGTGAGAATTAGGGGACTTTGAATATAGCCTGGAATGAGATTATATTAAGGAATTATTGTTCATTTTCTAAGATGTAAGAGTGGCATGGTATTTATATTACTTGCAATGTTTTTATTAGATACAGATCTTCCTGAAACATTTATGGATGAAATTATATGGTCTGGATTTTGCTTTAAAATACTCCAGCAGCAAAAAATATTGGGGTGGTAGCTAAATAGAACAAGATTCGCAAAATATTGATAAATGTTGAAGTGCATAGGGATTTATTATATTATCATTTCTACTTTTGTGTATGTTTAAAGATTTTTTCAATAAAAAGTTCTTTAAAATGTTTCTTTATTAATTATATTTTATTGCTTTTACTATTACAATTTTCCTACTTTTTTCCCCTTTACCCTCCTCTGCCCAGCACCACCCTCTCCCTCAGGCAATCCCCACATCATTGTTCATGTCCATAGATCATGCATATAAGTTCTTTGGCTACTCCATTTCCTATACTGTACTTTACACCCCCATGGCTATTCTATAACTACCTATTGTACTTCTTAATCCCCTCACCTCTTCACCCATTCCCCCACACTCCCCTCCCATCTGGTAACCATCAAAATGTACTTTGTGTCCATGATTCTGTCTCTGTCCTTCTTGTTTGCTTAGTTTGGTTTTTACATTCAGTTGTTGATCGATATGTATTTATTGCCATTTTATTATTCATGGTTTTGATCTTCTTTTTTTAAATAAGCCCCTTTAACATTCATATAATAATGGCTTTGTGATGATGAACTCCTTTAGTTTTTTCTTGTCTGGGAAACTCTTTATCTGCCCTTCGATTCTAAATGATAGCTTTGCCAGGTACAGCAATGAGCTGTAGATCCCTTGTTTTCATGACTTTGAATATTTCTTGCCAATCCCTTCTAGCCTGCAAAGTTTCTTTTGAGAAATCAGCTGACAGTCTTATGGGAACTTCCCCTTACGGGAAGTTACCCTGTAGGTAACTTCTTTTCTCTTTCTGATTTTAAGATTCTCTCTTTAACCTTTGGCATTTTAATTATGATGTGTCTTGGAGTGGGCCTCTTTCCATCCATCTTGTTTGGGACTCTCTGTGCTTCCTGGACTTGCATGTCTGCTCCCTTCACCAAATTAGGGAAGTTTCCTTTCACTATTTTTTCAACTAGATTCCCAATTTCTTGGTCTTTCTCTTCTCCTTTTGGCACCCCTACGATGCAAATATTGGAACGCTTGAAGTTGTCCCACAGGCTGCTCACACTATCCTCGTTCTTTGGATTCTTTTTTCTTCCTGTTGTTCTGATCGGTTGTTTTTTGCTTCCTTATGTTCCAAATCGCTTATTTGATTCTCGGCTTCATCCACTCTACTGTTGTTTCCCTGTAAATTGTCTTTTATTTCAATTAGTGTATCCTTTGTTTCTGACAGGATCTTTTTTTATGCTGTTGAGTCCTCACTAAGTTCCTTGAGCATCCTTATAACCAGTGTTTTGAACTCTGCATCTGATAGATTGCTTATCTCCATTTCATTTAACTCTTTTTCTGGAGTTTTGATCTGTTCTTTCATTTGGGCCATGTTTCTTTGTGTCCTCACTTTGGCAGCCTCCTTGTGTTTGCCTCTATGTATTAGGTAGAGCTGTTATGACTCCCTGTGTTGGTAGCGTGTCCTAATGTAGTAGGTTTCCTGGAGGGTCCAGTGGCACAGCCTCCCCTATCACCCAAGCTGGGTACTCGAGGTGCACCCTTCCTGTGGGCTGAGTATACCCTCCTCTTGTAGTGTAGCCTTGATTGCAGTTGGCAGGTCACTGGGAGGGATATACCCAGGCCAGTCAGTTACAAGGGCTGGCTGTGACCACTGACCACCGACCTCCACCCTCTGTGGAGGATCAGCGGTGCAGGGGAAGGGTGGTGGTGCTCCAACGTGGTCTGTAATTGTCCACTGGGTGTGCAGGCTCTGGGATTTCCTAAGTGGTTCAGGCCAAGTTCAGCCGCTACCTGTGTTCTGCCTGGGGTCCACCCTGCACAAGCGCTAAAGCAGTCTGAGATGGCTGCTACTTGTGCTGGGCTTGGAGATTCCCAGGTGAAGCCAAACTGTGAATCTAGGCTGGCTGCTGCTAGTGCTGGGCCCGGGGCCACTTAGCAAGGGGTACAGGGGCTGGGGGCTCTCTGAGGCTGGCTGTTGCTTGTTTGATAGGATTTAGGAAGTTGTGAAGTATGAGCCAAGACCAGCATTCATATGGCAAAGTCATGGTTAACAGCTTTGGTGGGCCCGTAAGTTGGGTTAGATACTTTCAGGAGATCTCCACGGTGGGCCATACAGTGTTAGCCAGGTCGATGGAGTCTCAGATATGGCACCTGTCTGCCGGCTCTCTGGCTCTCTGGGGGGAGGGTTCCTAAGGGGACAATTGCCTCTGCCCACCCTTTTGTGTCAGAGAATGCTGTCCCCCAGCTCTCGCGTTGACGCCATACACTTCAGTTCCTTTCTGTATGCCACTGGTGCCTTTCAAGCTGCTACCCTCATGCTGGAGCTCAGAGAGCGTGAGTCTGCGTAGGTGAGTCCATGTGTGGGTTCTTTAAGAGGAAGTGCTTGGGGCTCCAGAAGTTTCTTCCACAGACTCGATCCCTGCTGGTTTTTGCAGCCAGAAGTATGGGGACTTACCTTCCTGGCGTTGGAACCCGGGCCTGGGCGGCCTGGTGTGGGGTGGGACTCCTTAGATACCCCTTCTGAATTTCTATCTACCACACCTGGATGTGGGACCAGCCCATTCTGTGTTTGCACCCCTCCTATCTTTCTGGATGGATATGGTTTCTTTAATTCTGTAGTTGTCAGACTTCCATTCAACCAGATTTCTCACAGCTCTGTGTGACAGTTGTTCTATAATTTAATTGTAATTTTGATATGGTTGTGTGAGGAAGCGAGCCTTGTTTACCTATGATACCATATTGATTGGAAGTCCTCTATATGCTACTGGCGCACAGACCACCTTGAGTTGTGCAGCCCACTCATTCCAGATGCTCATTTACGCTGCACAGACTGGCAGGGCACGATTCACCAACATGACCCGTGCTGCGTGTATGCATTCATCCAGCGGGCTGGCGCCAAAAATAAATGTTTCTTAAAGACAAAGACCAAGAAAATGTCACAGGTTGGAGGAGACTAAGGAGAAGTAATGACTAATGCAACGTATCCTGGATCAGATCTTGAAAGAGAAAAGGAAAAATCAAAGTAATGTCTGTAGTTTAGCTTAAAGTATTGCGCCAGTGTTCATTTCTTTGTTTTGATAAATGTACCAAGGTTGTCTGGTCCACTCAGGTTGCTATAACAAAATACCACAGACTGGGTAGCTTATAACAACAGAAGTTTATTTCTTGCCCTTATGGAGACTGGAAATCCAAGATCAAGGTGCCAGAATGGTCCAGTAAGGGTCCTCTTCCAGGTTCATGACATATTCCTTCTCTGTGTCCTCACACGGCAAAGGAGCTAGGCCTCTCTCTGGAGCCTCTTTTTTATGGCACTAATCCCATTCATGAGAGCTCCACTGTCATGAATTAAGCCCTATCTCCAAATACCATCTCCTTTGGGGATTAGTGCCATAAAAATTTCAACATATGAATTTTGAGAGGACACAGATATTCATACCATAGCAATGGTTATAAAAGATGTTAACATTAGAGAAAACTGGGTGAAAATATAGAGGAATACTCTGTACTATCTTTGCAGCTCTTCTGTAAATCTAAAATCACTTAAAAACAAAGTGTTCAAATAAATGTTCTTTAGTCTCTACACATAAGAAGCTTCTTAAAGTGAACTTACACCTTCAGAGAAAAATGCTTCTGTCTCTATCATTGGCTTTAAATAATTCTTGAAACATAAGGAAATTGGCATACACTACCTTTATATTTTTCCCTTCCAGGATCTCCAGAATGTGCCTGGCTATATTATTATCTTTATATAATTACAGAATTTATAATACTTATATGCTATTATCTTTCTATAGTTGCTTTACCCTTTAATAGACCCATTGATCACTCCTTGTCATTTTTATTATTATATCCTTTGGTACAAATCTATCAGACAGTTGTGTCTTCAATAAAGGCGCTTGGGAACTATAAAAGCATTGGTTTGTGCCATTATACTTGGATGGCAGTCTGGCTTGGCACACATTCTCCTTCCCTGAACACTTGGTAGGCATTACTCCTCCATCTTCTCATGTTGGGCGCTGTTATAGAGAGGCTGGAAGTCAGATGAATTTTTTTCCCATTTGCAAGTGATTTGGTTTCTTTGCAAGGATTCTCATAGGATTCTTTATACCTGAAGTCCATTAACTTCATTAGGATATGTATTGAAGTTACTATATCAATATCAATTTTACCTGAGACAGATTTGTTCTTTCAAGCTAAAATTCAAGTCTTGTTTCTGGAAGAACTTTTTTTAAAAATATATTTTATTGATTATACTATTACAGTTGTCCAATTTTTTTTCTCCCCTTTATTCCCTCTGCCCTGCACCCTCCCTCCCACCAGCATTCCCCTCGCTTAGTTCATGTCCATGGTATTTGAACAATTTTGTTGATGTTGTTGTTCCATTTAATCTATTCTTTTATTCAGAAACAGCAATCATACATCTGGTAGATCTCCTTTGTTCTTTATATATGTCGTTTTCTTTTTAATCTCTTTAAACTTTAAAAAACTTTTAGTTATATTCTCATTTTGCTCACTTTTCTCAAGCCTTTCTTTCATGCCTATGGCTTTTTTCAGCAATATCACTTTTTATTTTTGCTGTTTCTAATATGACCTTCATTTCTCCTTTATTTCTATATTTTTTCCATTTCTTTCTTGAGCTCTGCCAGCTCATTGTTTATCTCATTTATCTTATGTCTTTCTTGAGCTATTTTATCTCTGTTTAAGCTGCTGATTCATAGATTTCATTTTTATTACATTTTTTAAATTCTTATATAATCTTTTATCATGATTTTTATTTCTTTCCATGGCAAACTACTCTGGTGTATGCTCTTTGGCATTTTCTTAGCCATGACCTCTGTTCTTGAGAATATTTTTGTGTAGTTCATATATTGGCTTCTTTTAATTATTACTAATATTTCAATGATGACTGATTTTCCAAAACTAGCTCTTTGTGGAAGACAGAAAGGACAAAGCTGAGCTCTGAACAGCAAAATTTGGTTCAGAGTTTGGAGCCCCTCAAGGTATAACATAACCTAAAAAAAAACCTCACAGGATGAACTCAGTAGCAGAATGATGATGACAGAGCAAAGAGCTACTAAGCTTAGCACTAAGTGGATTGAGTGCTGGCCTGGTGAGCCAAAGGGTCACCAGTTCAATTCCCAGTCAGGTCACATGCCTGGGTTGCAGGCCAGATCTCCAGTTGGGGCTTGCAAAAGGCAACCACTCATTGATGTTTCTCTCCCTCTCTTTCTCCCTCCCTTCCCCTCTCTCTAAAAATAAATAAATAAAGTCTTTTTAAAAAGTTTTTAAAAGGGTGAGAGGGTGAAAGACTTAAACCTCCAGATTAAAAAAAACTTGATGAATACAAACAAGATAAACAAAAAGAAACCCATACCCAGATACATTGTGATCAAACTGCTGAAACTTAAAGAAAGAGGAAAAATTATGAAAGCAGACAGAAAAACAATATAGTATTACCTATTAAGAACAATTATTTGACCCTGGCTGGTTTGGCTCAGTGGACTGAGTGTCAGCCTGCAAACTAAAAGGTCGCCAGTTTAATTCCTAGTGAAGGCATATGCCTGGGTTGCCAGCCAGGTTCCCAGTGTGGGGCACACAAGAGGCAACCACACATTCACATTTCTCTCCCCCTTTCTCTCTCCCTTCTCCTCTCTCTAAAAGTAAATAAAATTTTTTTTGAAAGAGAACAATTATTTGAATGACTACAGATTTATCAGAAATCGTGGAGATGAGAAGGAAGTGGCACAGAGTTTTTGTGTTCAAAGAAAATTCAACACAGAATTTTTTAAAAGATTTTATTTATTTATTTTTAAAGAGGGGAAGGGAGGGAGAAAGAGGGAGAGAAAATATATTTGCAAATGATACCTCTATCAAGGATTTGATCTCCAAAATATATGAAGAACTCACACAACTCCACTTTAGAAAGACAAACAATCCAATTACAAAATGGGCAAAGGACCTGAAAGACACTACTCCAAGGAGGACATACACAGGGCCCAGAGACATATGAAAGGATGCTCAGCATAACTAGTCATCATAGAGATGCAAATTAAAACCACAATGAGATACCACTTCACACTGGTCAGAATGGCCATTATAAACACTTCAACAAACAACAAGCGCTGGCAAGGATGTGGAGAAAAAGAAACCCTAGTGCACTGTTGGTGGGAATGCAGACAGGTGGAACCACTGTGGAAAACAGCATGGAATTTCCTCAAAAAACTAAAAATAGAACTCCCTTTTGACCTGGCAGTGCCACTGCTGGGATTATACCCTAAGAATCCTGAAACACCAATTCAAAAGAACCTATGCACCCCAATATTCATAGCAGTGCAATTTACAACAGCCAAATGCTGAAAGCAGCCTAAGTGCCTATCAGTAAATGAGTGGATCAAAAAACTGTGGTACATATACACAGTGGGAATACTATGCAGCAGAAAGAAAGAAGGAGCTCCTACCCTTCGCGACAGCATGGATGGAACTGGAGAGCATTATGCTAAGTGAAATAAGCCAGGTGCTGAAAGACAAATACCGTATGATCTTACCTATAAGTGGAACCCAATCAACAAAACAAAGCAAGCAAAATATAACCAGAGACATTGAAATGAAGAACAAACTGACGGTAACCAGAGGAGAGGGTGGAGGGGAATAACTGGGGAAAGAAGGGGAAGGGTCATCAAGGAACATGTATAAAGAACCCATGGACAAAGACTATGGAGGAGCAGAATTATGTGTGGGAGGTGGGGGTTGGTGGGATGGGAGAAAGTTGTGGTCGGAAAATGGAGACAACTCTAGTTGAACAACAATAAAAAATACAAAAATGAAAAAATAAACACCAAAAAAATTTTCTGGCAATCATGTTTCTATGTACTAATGATTTGGAAACCAGAATATTTTAAAATACCATTCACATGGCTCCAAAAATGAAATAACTACGTGTAAATCTAACAGATCACATATAGGATCTGTATACTAAAAACTATAAAAAGCTGATGGAAGAATTCAAAGACAGGAATAAAGGGAGAGACTTGCTGTTGTCATGAATTGAAGGACTCAACATAGATGTCGATTTCCCCAAACTGATCTGTAAATGTAGCACAATTCCAATCAAATTCTAGCATAATTTCTTTAGATATAAACAAGTTGATTCTAAAATTTATATGGAATATCAAAGGAACCAGAATAGCTAAAACAATTTTGAAAAATTTAGAAGAACCATACTACCTGATTTTAAGACTTACTATATAGCTAAATCAATCAAAATTGTGTGGTATTTTACAGGAGAATAGACATATTGATTAATAGACACGTAGATAAGTGGAACAAAATAGAGAACCCAGAAATAGATACAGAGAAATGTATACAACTGAATTTCAACAAAGGTGCAAAAGCGATTCAATAAAGGGAAAATGGCTTTTTCAACATGGTACATCTTTAGGGGAGATAAATAAATCTCAATCTAGAAACATGGCTTGTCTCCTCGCACAACCACATCAAAATTACAATTAAATTATAGAACAACTGTCACACAGAGCTGTGAGAAATCTGGTTGAATGGAAGTCTGACAACTACAGAATTAAAGAAACCATATCCATCCAGAAAGATAGGAGGGGTGCAAACACAGAATGGGCTGGTCCCACATCCAGGTGTGGTAGATAGAAATTCAGAAGGGGTATCTAAGGAGTCCCACCCCACACCAGGCCGCCCAGGCCCGGGTTCCAACGCCAGGAAGGTAAGTCCCCATACTTCTGGCTGCAAAAACCAGCAGGGATCGAGTCTGTGGAAGAAACTTCTGGAGCCCCAAGCACTTCCTCTTAAAGAACCCACACATGGACTCACCTACGCAGACTCACGCTCTCTGAGCTCCAGCATGAGGGTAGCAGCTTGAAAGGCACCAGTGGCATACAGAAAGGAACTGAAGTGTATGGCGTCAACGCGAGAGCTGGGGGACAGCATTCTCTGACACAAAAGGGTGGGCAGAGGCAATTGTCCCCTTAGGAACCCTCCCCCCAGAGAGCCAGAGAGCCGGCAGACAGGTGCCATATCTGAGACTCCATCGACCTGGCTAACACTGTATGGCCCACCGTGGAGATCTCCTGAAAGTATCTAACCCAACTTACGGGCCCACCAAAGCTGTTAACCATGACTTTGCCATATGAATGCTGGTCTTGGCTCATACTTCACAACTTCCTAAATCCTATCAAACAAGCAACAGCCAGCCTCAGAGAGCCCCCAGCCCCTGTACCCCTTGCTAAGTGGCCCCGGGCCCAGCACTAGCAGCAGCCAGCCTAGATTCACAGTTTGGCTTCACCTGGGAATCTCCAAGCCCAGCACAAGTAGCAGCCATCTCAGACTGCTTTAGCGCTTGTGCAGGGTGGACCCCAGGCAGAACACAGGTAGCGGCTGAACTTGGCCTGAACCACTTAGGAAATCCCAGAGCCTGCACACCCAGTGGACAATTACAGACCACGTTGGAGCACCACCACCCTTCCCCTGCACCGCTGATCCTCCACAGAGGGTGGAGGTCGGTGGTCAGTGGTCACAGCCAGCCCTTGTAACTGACTGGCCTGGGTATATCCCTCCCAGTGACCTGCCAACTGCAATCAAGGCTACACTACAAGAGGAGGGTATACTCAGCCCACAGGAAGGGTGCACCTCGAGTACCCAGCTTGGGTGATAGGGGAGGCTGTGCCACTGGACCCTCCAGGAAACCTACTACATTAGGACACGCTACCAACACAGGGAGTCATAACAGCTCTACCTAATACATAGAGGCAAACACAAGGAGGCTGCCAAAGTGAGGACACAAAGAAACATGGCCCAAATGAAAGAACAGATCAAAACTCCAGAAAAAGAGTTAAATGAAATGGAGATAAGCAATCTATCAGATGCAGAGTTCAAAACACTGGTTATAAGGATGCTCAAGGAACTTAGTGAGGACTCAACAGCATAAAAAAAGATCCTGTCAGAAACAAAGGATACACTAATTGAAATAAAAGACAATTTACAGGGAAACAACAGTAGAGTGGATGAAGCCGAGAATCAAATAAGCGATTTGGAACATAAGGAAGCAAAAAACAACCGATCAGAACAACAGGAAGAAAAAAGAATCCAAAGAACGAGGATAGTGTGAGCAGCCTGTGGGACAACTTCAAGCGTTCCAATATTTGCATCGTAGGGGTGCCAAAAGGAGAAGAGAAAGACCAAGAAATTGGGAATCTAGTTGAAAAAATAGTGAAAGGAAACTTCCCTAATTTGGTGAAGGGAGCAGACATGCAAGTCCAGGAAGCACAGAGAGTCCCAAACAAGATGGATGGAAAGAGGCCCACTCCAAGACACATCATAATTAAAATGCCAAAGGTTAAAGAGAGAATCTTAAAATCAGAAAGAGAAAAGAAGTTACCTACAGGGTAACTTCCCGTAAGGGGAAGTTCCCATAAGACTGTCAGCTGATTTCTCAAAAGAAACTTTGCAGGCTAGAAGGGATTGGCAAGAAATATTCAAAGTCATGAAAACAAGGGATCTACAGCTCATTGCTGTACCTGGCAAAGCTATCATTTAGAATCGAAGGGCAGATAAAGAGTTTCCCAGACAAGAAAAAACTAAAGGAGTTCATCATCACAAAGCCATTATTATATGAATGTTAAAGGGGCTTATTTAAAAAAAGAAGATCAAAACCATGAATAATAAAATGGCAATAAATACATATCGATCAACAACTGAATGTAAAAACCAAACTAAGCAAACAAGAAGGACAGAGACAGAATCATGGACACAAAGTACATTTTGATGGTTACCAGATGGGAGGGGAGTGTGGGGGAATGGGTGAAGAGGTGAGGGGATTAAGAAGTACAATAGGTAGTTATAGAATAGCCATGGGGGTGTAAAGTACAGTATAGGAAATGGAGTAGCCAAAGAACTTATATGCATGATCTATGGACATGAACAATGATGTGGGGATTGCCTGAGGCGGGGGGTGCTGGGCAGAGGAGGGTAAAGGGGAAAAAAGTAGGAAAATTGTAATAGTAAAAGCAATAAAATATAATTAATAAAGAAACATTTTAAAGAACTTTTTATTGAAAAAATCTTTAAACATACACAAAAGTAGAAATGATAATATAATAAATCCCTATGCACTTCAACATTTATCAATATTTTGCGAATCTTGTTCTATTTAGCTACCACCCCAATATTTTTTGCTGCTGGAGTATTTTAAAGCAAAATCCAGACCATATAATTTCATCCATAAATGTTTCAGGAAGATCTGTATCTAATAAAAACATTGCAAGTAATATAAATACCATGCCACTCTTACATCTTAGAAAATGAACAATAATTCCTTAATATAATCTCATTCCAGGCTATATTCAAAGTCCCCTAATTCTCACAAAATTATCATTTTCAGTTATTTTGTTCACATCAGGATCCAAGCAAGGCTCATATATAGTATTTTGTTATTATAGCTCTTACGTTTCTTTTATTGTATAATAGCTGCATGTCCTTTCCCCCCATACCATTGATTTATTTTAAAAACTGGATTAGTTATCCTGTAGGATGTATTATATTGTGGATTTGTTTTTTGCTTCTGCAGGGTGTCATTTAACTCATTCTCTATTCCCTGTGTTGCCTGATTGGTAGCTATAGGCCTGATTAGGTTAAGTTTTTTCAATAGACAAAATATTTAATAGTTGATGCTCTGTACTTCCCTTCACATCAAGAGGTAAATAATGTGTATTGTCTCTCTTGTAGTGATGCTAAAATTGATTAGTGGATCACATGGTGTCAGTCTGTCTCATCCATTATAAAGTTTCCTATCAATCTTTCCCCTAATGGTTTTAGCAGCATTCATGATATCCCTAAGACCCATTATTTTATTAGGACCTGAAAAAATGGTGATATTATAATTTTATCATTACTCTGCATATTATCTGGATTTCTTCTAAAAAGAAGAACGTTCTTCACCAACTGTTTTGTTACCTAAAAATTCAGTTCATATACAGGAAAGGCTGGATGTTTGATTCTTTAAAAAAAAAACCACAAAACAAATTTCACCCTCTTCAACAATATCACCAAACCTCCAAGAAGTACAAATTGTCAGTTATAAAAATATTCATGGGGATGTAAAGTATAGCATAAGGAATATAGTCAATAATAATGTAATAACTATGTATTGTATCAGTTGGGTACGAGTGATCACTTTGAGGCGATCACTTTGTAAGGTATAGAAATACCTAATCATTATGCTGTACATTTGAAGCTAATATAATATTCTATGCCAACTGTAATTGAAAAATAAATTTTTAAAAATCATGAACCCCTAAATTAAAGAAGTAAATAAACAAAAATGAACTTTTAGCACAATGAATTGGTGTTTTAGCAAGATCCAATGATGACAAGTGAGCTTTCTGGGTTTTTATTTCATTTTTTTAGTATCATTGTGAACTCATAAATTAAAAAAATTGATGTTTATTAATCAATTGCAATAGTCTGTCATTTTGATGACCAAATGATTTCATCTTAAACCAGTGGGAGTACCTTTAAGATGGCGTGTTTTTGACACAATCCCTGTAGTCATCGATAGTTTCTTTGCTTATTTTGTACACTTCCTACCCTTGTGTGAAGTCAGCCATTTCTCTGAGTCCTGTTTCCTTTAGGTAAAAATGATATCAGAGGCCACTATTTTGGTATTGGTGTGTCCACTGTTTCCAAGTCACCATTGCATCTAAGCCTTTTCAGTGTACAACGCTAAGAGATGCACATTTTTTAAAAAAACCTAAATCATAAGTTTGTACTGATATTTCCAATTTGACTTTTTAATTAAAGGGTTTACACTTAATCTACTTGATTTTATTTTTTATTTTTTTTATTTTTTTGCATCCATTCAGCTTAATTTTTTGTCTTTTCTTAATTTAATTTATTTTAATTTATAAATCATGTTTATTCTATTACAGTTGCCTCAGTTTTTAACCCTCTACCCCCCTCTATTCCCCTCCACCGATCCCACCCCCACCCCCACTCTCACAGTCAATTCCCACTCTGTTGTCCGTGTCCATGGGTCATTCATAGATGTTCTTTGTCTAGTCCCTTCCCCTTCTTTCCACCATTGTCCTCTTTCCCCATCCCCCTGGTCACTTTCAGTTTGCTCCATGTTGAATAGATTCCACTTATAGGTGAGATCATATGGTATTTGTCTTTCATCAACTGGCTTATTTCACTTAGCATAATATTCGCCAGTTCCACCCATGTTGTCGCAAAATGTAGAGAGTTCTCTCTCTCTCTCTTTCTTAAATGCAGATTGATTTTATTTATTTTTTAAATGTCAAAGTTAATTATAAAATATTAAAAAAAATTTAAACCATTATAAAGTCTCAGCAATTAAACCATGACACCTGCACAGAAATAACCAAGTAGATCAATGAAATATAATGAGCATTCTAGAGACAAATGTATATATCTGTCTGACAGTGTAATATATGATTAAGTTGATATTTCAAATCAATGGGTAAAATAAGGCTTATTCCACAAATAAGGTGCATGGACCACTATTACTTGAAATAAAACAAATCTAGAGCCCTATTTCACACATTATACAAGAAATATTCAGGTGAGTTAAAAATCAATATGTAGAATCTAAGGAGTTTTAGAAGAAAATAGAACTAATATTTTTCATGACCTGAAGTAAAATATTCAAACCCAGAAGCTACAAGGTAAATATTGACAATATGACTATATTAAACATTTAACTATATAGTAATATACATATGAAAAAAGTTAAAGGACAAGGAATAGAAAAGTATTTGCAACACATCTAAAACATGGTTAATAGGTTTTTGTTCTTTTTTGTTTGTTTATTTTTTAGGGAAAAAAGTTCTACAACCCCTTAATCAATAAATGGATAAAGAATACTAAAAACGTCATTTAAAGCTTTTTCTTAAAAAAAAAAAGAATAATAGGAATAGGTAAGAAATATACTAAAACACGTTTAGTTTCAACAAATAGTAAAGGAACAATTAAAATAACATCATTGTCAAAATCAGATTAATGAGTATTAAAAATATTGGTAAGATCAAGTATTGGCAACTCTGAAAGGAACTGGGTGTTTATAGAAACTTTTTCTTCATCTTAAAGCAGTCCTGTTAGCATATTTTGCAGCACTGGTTTGATGGAGGTGTACTCTTTTAGCCTTCTTTTGTCTGGGAAACTCCTTATTTCGCCTTCCATTTTAACTGAGAGCCTTGCTGGGTAGAGCAGTCTTGGTTGCAGATCTTGGCTTTTCATTACTCGGAATATGTCTTGCCATTCCCTTCTGGCTTGCAGTGTTTCTGTTGAAAAGTCAGCTGCTAGCCATCTTGGGGCTCCCTTATATGTTACTACCTCTTTCTCCCTTGCTGGCTTTATGATTCTCTGTTTGTCTTTGATATTTGCCATTTTAATGATGATGTGTCTTGGAGTGGGCCTCATTGACCCTCTGTGAATGGGACCCTCTGTGCTTCCTGGACTTGTGTGACTTTTTCTCTCCTCCAATGATGGAAGTGTTCCATCATGACTTTTTCAAACAGGTTCTCTATCCCTTCCTCATCCTCTTCTCCTTCCGGTATCCCTACTATATGGATATTATTACGTTTCAGGTTATCCTGCATTTCCCTCAATGCCTCTTCATTCTTTTTGAGTCTTTTTTCATTTTCTTGCTCTTTCTCGGAGCTTTTTTCTACCTTGTCCTCCAGCTCACTGATTCGGTCCTCAGCTTCATCTAGCCTACTTTTGATTCCTTCTACTGTGTTCTTCAATTCAAAATTGTATTCTTCATTTCCTCTTGTCTCTTATTGATAGTTTCTATGTCCTTTTTCATGTTGATATAGTTTGCAGTTAGTTCCTTGTAGTTTCCTTGTAGTTTTTGGTAATTCTGTCACTGAGCTCATTGAGCTTCCTTAGAACCATTGTTTGGAACTCAATATCTAATAGTTGACTTGCCTCTATTTCATTTAATTCTCTTTCTGGGGGTTCCTCCTTTCCCTTCAAGTGGGGCATACTTCTTTGTCTTCCCATTATTTGTGAGATTTTTCTCTTTTGCTTCTGCTTCTTAAGTTGATCTGTCTTGATTTCAAAGAAGTTTGACTTTGTGGTGTGAACTTCTATGGTTGGAGATCACTGTTTTTACTTTCTGGATCTGCCTCTGATGATGTCAGATGTCGTCCCTGTCTGACCTTAGGCAGTTTGTTCGAGACTTCCAGGAATCTATTGTTTGTGGCTGTCTCCTTCAGCTGTTAATCTAGTCACTCTGCACTCAGCAGGATGCCTTAGACAGCTCAGGGCGGGGTGGAGTCTCTCTTGGGGGCAGGGTTATTGGGTCCTCTCTAGCTGTAGCTGTATGGGGGAGGAGTCAGCACTGGGATCCCGCCAGCCACTCTCTGTTCTCTCCCCAAAGCCTCCGTCTCCAGTCTCTCCTCAAGTGTCTCCAGATCTCTGCGTGCCCCCTGTAGCGAGGGATCTACTATCTGTGGCTGCCACTCGGCACTCAGCAGGCAGCTTAGACAACACAGGGCAGGGTGGAATCCCACCTGGGGGTGGGGCTATTGGGTCCTGAGATGCTGGTGCCGCTCAGGGGGCGTAGTCTCTGCCAGGCCAAGATGGCTGCTGCCGCATCAGGGATGAGTCAGCACCAAGGTCCCGCCAGCTACTCTATCAGTTCTCTCCCCAAAGCCTCCTTCCCCAGTGTCTCTCAGGCGTCTCTAGCCCACTCTGCCCCTGCCTTTGGAGGAGGCCAGGGTAAGTGGCCGCAAATAAAAATTCATGCGTTGGCCCTTTAAACAGTTCTTTGTGTCTCCAGCTGCCTGTCTCTGGCAGAGAGCAACCCTGCCGCTTTTTGCAACTGGCTGTTTTCTGTGTACTTTTTGGGCTCTGGTGCTGTGGGCTAGAGATCCCCGTTTTTGGTTTAGACCCCGCTCTTCTCAGGGAGATCCAACTGGCTGTTTCAGTATCCTTCTGGTGCTGCCACCTGTGGGTGCCCCGCCCGCCTTCTCAAGTCTCTACCGCACTCCTTACCAGTTAGATTGCGCTAAAGGCGATTCTACTGTCTCCGAAGTTACAAGGCTCCTCTCTCACTACTGTTCAGTTCTTTGTTCCAGGTGATTTCTCCACAATTTAGTTGTAATTCCAGGTTGGTCCTGGGAGGAGGTCAGTGTGACTTCCACTCACTCCTCTGCCATCTTGATTCCTTAATTGATTTTATACTAGCATCTCTCTTTTATCTTTTGTGGAAAATATTGGTTCCTAACATTAATATAATAATTAATTAGGCTTATCTCGTGTGTGTGTGTGTGTGTGTAAATAGCTATACTAATGTTACTAAAACTACTGAAAGAAGTTTGAGATTGTTTTTAAGAGTGCTTAGTCTTTAGGGTATATTCCACTAGGTTTGTGTGGTCAAAACACTATATTTTAAGCAATTAAAAAATATTACTTTTCATGGTGAGGGCATGCCACCATCTGATTCATGAGTGCCTCTGATTGGCATAACCCAAATCACACCCAAACCCTAGTTTCAAAGAAGCCTTTTATATTTCCAGACTCTAGACACTGAAATGTGTATTGAATAAATCAATCTCTTAAATCTACTTCTATCAGGTTATAGGTAAGGGATTCAAGATGGTCTGCTAAAAGGTTAGTGGAGTAGAGGATCAGGAATTGTTGTGACAATTTAGGATACCTGCTTTGGGGAGGTGAGGGGAAATGGACTCAGTGACATGGAGAGATTTCTGATTAGTGTTCAGGACCCATCTGAGGAAAGAGAGCCTGAATTCCTAATGGCATTGTTTGCACAATTGCATCTGGCAGCCCAGGTAAGAGGGAGGGGAGAATGGGCTTTGTACTGGTGGGAATGTAAAAGGACAGGGGACTTAAGATACTGAATTGTTGACGATAGAGGAATCAATGTGATATACCATGAAGCTCTACATTGGAAAAGAGAGTAAGTTAAAATAGACAGAAGAATAATGATAAGCACTTGCAATGAGCCAGACACTGTCCTAAGCACTTTTTATCTGTTAACTCACTTAATCCTTACAACATGTTAAGACAGGTATTGTTATTACCAACTCCATTTTACAGATAAAGAAACTCAGATCCTGAGAGATTAATTTGACCAAGATACACATCTAGTAAGTGGCAGAGTCAGAATTTAAACCCAGTAGTCTGGCTCCAGAGACAGAAGCAATGAGACATTATTTTATACCCATAATCTGGCAAAAGTTACAATAGCTATAACACCTATAAATGGTGAGGATATGGATTAAAAAGTACTCTTGTACATTGCTGGTGGACACTGAAGTATTATGGCCATTTTAAAAAGTAATCTGGTAACATTTGTTAATATTAAAATACTGCATTTCCTTAGTAAACCTGCTCCTGGAAATCTGTTGCACAGGAAGGAAAGTACTAATAAGTAAGGACATATGTAAAAGGATGTTTTATTGCAGCATTGCTTATAGTAGTTGCAAAAAAAGAAACATCAAGTAAAAGCTTATCAATAGGAAGATGATAGTACATCCACACCATGAAAATCATGCAGCCATTATAAAGGATGCATTAGGGCTACACCAGGTGGCATGAGGGAGTTCTACAAAGAATAACGAATTGAAAAAAAACAAAACCCATGATGCAAAGTTGCCAACACAAGAAAAGGAATAAATTTGAATATCATTTTGCAATGAATTAATGGATCTAGGCATCAATCATCATGGCTACTAACACCACAAAAATTGTCAACCAGACTCTGTACTTTCTGAAGGAAGACTACAACACCATCTATCAAGTAGTAATAAAAATTGGACCTAAATCTTATTAAGCCTCTAGAGCCAACTATAAATTTCCACAAAATATAGAGGAGAAGGCATGTTAAAGTAGACCTTGGGAATAAAATCACCAAAATCTAGACTGTGGGAAATGCTACAGGACAAACTGTCTTATTTTTTTTTCCCAACAAATGAATTCTAAAGAAAAAAAAAGTGATAGAGGGGGAAATTATAGATTTAAAAGAGACTCAAAAGACATATCAACCAATGTAAGGATTAGCCTTTATTTGGATCTTGATTCAAGCAAACAATTTTTTAAACCATGTATGATATTTATTGGACAACTGGAAATTTGACATTGATTGGATATTCAATGATATGAAAGAATTATTTATTTTGCTATTGGTTTTGTGGTTTAAAAAGAATTCTTATCTTTTAGAGTTGCATATGAATTATTGACAGAGGAAATATGTGTAGTATATGGGTGGCATTTGCTGCAAAATAATAAGGAAGCAGAGTGAGTGAAGATATAGATAAAATGAGATTGGTTCTAAGCGTTGAAGCTGGATGATGAGTATATGGGGTTCATTATATTAGTTTCTCTATTTTTTAAAACCATGTTTGAAATCTTTCCATGATAAAGTTTTTCTAAAATGTTATGGGAGGAGTGCTAAATATATTCCGTTTGCCTCTCCAAATCCACTCTCTACCTTTCTCCTCCGTGCTTTGTGCCTGGGAAGCTGAACTTTATGGATGGAATCAATGGGCTCCTGTGCCCTCTGTGTGGTTTGGAGAATGGGATGCCTATAGGAGAAGGGAGGAGGAAGGAGGAAGGAAAGCTGGGGTTTTTAATTTCCCAGGCTCACTCTCTGATGAGTCACAGTGAGCTGGCTGCCTCCTCTAATCAATCACAAGGCTTAGCTCCTGCCAGGGCCCTCTCCACCCATCTCCTACTGCTGGTCTCTCCTCTTGCC
Organism: Pteronotus mesoamericanus; assembly: GCF_021234165.1. Lineage (NCBI taxonomy): Eukaryota > Metazoa > Chordata > Mammalia > Chiroptera > Mormoopidae > Pteronotus > Pteronotus mesoamericanus. The sequence continues at coordinate 9,581,791 of NW_026555072.1, forward strand.
CCAGGGTACTGCTCCATCCCCAGTGATTTCCCTATACTCTGCCCACACTTTTATAAATAATCCCTTATTAAACTCTTCTCAAATGACCCAATTTGTGCATGCCATCTGTGTTTTGCTGGGCCTTGTTTGATGACGGAAGGAAATTAGCAGCAACAGGAAGAATCGGGGGAGGAAGCCCAGATTAGTGGGGAGAAGGCAGTCAGAGGGTTGAAGTAAGGAGAAGCAGCAGAGGACAGGGGTGAGAGCCAAAATATTTAACAACTGGTAGACCACAGGCACTGAACAGTCAGAATGGACTCCAGGTGTAAACAACCAGTGCTGATACTAGCACTGATATATCCCATTGAATTTCAGCTCTTCTTGAGTTGGATTCAGATCTGTAGGATAGGATTGGTTGGGTTATTTGAACTAAAGTTTTCCCAGATGGTTGTAGCCTGGTCATTAGCGGGACCCTCAGATTCTCATGTCCCAGGGGATTCTCAACTGCCAGCAGGGGCCCTGGTGCAGCTGGAAAGCCTTGGTGGCCTCTGGGAAAACAGCCTTTAAATTCTCCCCAGGGAGCTGGGGGGTAAGGTAAGTGGTGGCTCCATTAAAGGATAGTGCTCAGGCTGAAAAATCCAAGTCTCGGGGCAGGGGGAGAGTCCCCTTCCCATGCTGACATCCTGGTCCCACACAGCAAAGGAAACTGGGTGGGGGGTAGGGGAATGATTCTACAAAGATCGTGTAGTTCCCTAACTCTATTGAGCCAAACCCTCTTTTAAAATATTTTAACTTTAAAATACATGCACTTTAACATTTTATATAGCTGATAGTTCAAAAATGGTTCAGAAATAAAAAATACAACCAGATTGGTGTCCCTCTAATGCTTGCACCCATCCATCTAGTCCCCATCCTCCCCAAACTAAGCAGCCATAGTAACCTTCCAGAGATTTTTTTAAAAAATGCAGGTATGAGTAAATGTGAATATACATTCTCAGTCTCCTCCTTTTAACATGACACATGCTCTATTCTTCTTTTCCCCTTAAAAACCTATTGAAGATTTTTCCATATCAATACATACAAAGCTTCCTGGTTCTTTCGTTCCAGCTACATGATATTCCATAGTACAGTAAAGTATTTAATTATCCCTATGGCTAGCAATTTAGATTGTTTCCAGTCTTTTCCTATTACTAACAATATACATGTGTTGAGTGAATGAATGAGCAAGCAAGTGAATGTTTAAATGTATAACTTTGTATATGAATCATTTCCCATGTCTGCGAATATGAGTGGGGTAAATTCTTTGATGTAAAATTAGGTCAAAGATCATGCTCTTGTAATGTTGATAGATACTGCTAAATTGACTTTCATGAAGGTTGTTCTAGTTTACACTCCTGCACGGCAATGTCAGAGAGTGGCCAAGGCCCCTAAAGACAGCTGTGGCAGGGGTGGGACGTCCTCTACAGTTGCCTCAATTTAAGTTAGTGCCCTGTGGGATCCATCTACACAGCTGGGCATTGTCAACAGCCCTCTTTGATCCCAACATTCCTGAATCCAGGCCAGACCTTCTATTTTAGTTTTCTATGGCTGTGTAACAAATTACCACAAAGTTAGGGGCTTAAAACAACAGGAATTTATTACTCATAGTTTCATGGGTGAGGAATCCTGGTACAGGTTATCTGGGTCCTCTCCTCAGGGTCTCACCAGGCTGAATCAAAGTGCCAGCCAGACAGGGCTGTGATCTCATCTGAGGCTCAGGGTCCTCTTCCAAACTCATTTAGGTTGCTGGCAGAATTTATTTTCCTAAAGTTGTGGGGCTGAGATCCCCATTTTCTTTCTGCCTGTTGGCAGGGGATCTCTCACAGCATCTACGACTGCCCTCAGGTCCTAGCCATGTGGCCCTCTCATAACATGGCAGCTACATCAGCAAAGCCAGCAGGAGAATCTCCACCTAGTCTGCTGTAGCAGAATCTTACATGACATAATTGATGAAATGATTATCCCACCATATTCACAGATTCTGCCCATGCTCAAGGGAAGGGCATGATACAGAGCATGTATACCAGAGGGCAGGAATTTGAGGGGCCATTAGAATTTTGCCTATCACACCTTTATCTCTGAGCCCAGATTTGCCCAGCTGTTGGCTCCAGCATGTCTTCTGGCTCCTGCTGACATGGCAGTTGTCCAGGGTTCAGGGTTCCATGTAACTCCTACTCCATCTTTGTGTGCACCAGGGCCCCTCCTGTTTGGTCCTTGCCTAGACCATGCCTCAGTTTACTGATTGATGGCTGCGTATCTATACTCTTCTAAAGACCAAATTATTTACCAGGTGGCTCTCAGCTGCCTGTGTCCAGCGTTAGATGGCCCTGCCTCAGCCAAGCCATGAAGGCTGGTCAGCCCTTCTGGGGTAGAATATAGAATCTGTGGAAGACATGGGCCAAACACTAAGCCCATGACTACTGACCATGCAAGACACTTCCTTGCCCCTCCTCCCTCTCTTCTTCCTCTGAATACTCAATCTTGCAGGGGGCCCACACTGATTCATTAATACCATTATCTTCATGGTTGTATTTTTAAAATGTACTTCTCCCAGATCTTTTGGTCCTCACACAATCACCTTTAGAATTTGAATGCCTAAATTACTAGTACAACTCCTTCTCATCTTAACACACATTTCCTAAACTTCTTAGGCTTTACCAAAAGGAAATAATGGTTCCAAGAGTCTCTCTTTATCAGTCTTTCCTGTCCATCCCTATTCCTCTAGCCCTCACTTTTCTATCAACCTTCCCACCAGAGCATCACAACAGGAGTTACACAGCATGCCCCCCCCCCAAAAAAATTTTTTTTGCTCAATTTTTTTTGTTGACACTGTTACAGATGTCCCCCACTCCCCCCTTCCCCCTGCTTCATGAAATCCCTGCCAAAACTTGGCTTAGTTTTTGCAACCGTGTTTGTAATGCTAGAGGCATTCTTCTCCCAAAAGAAATATTTTATGAGTCATCAGACTTTTATCATGTAACCACATCTGAGACCATGGCTGTTTTCTCTCTAAGAAAATTTAGATATTTTGAAAATTTAGCTAGATAGGTCTGAGATGTTTTTATCTGCAAATTCTTCTTTGGTGCAGATTAAACTGTGTTAATCTTTTTCTATATAAATCGCTATAGTTAAATACACAAACATGCAGAGCACTGAGAGAGGTTTTTAATTCCTTTATGTCTAGGACTAAGAATGCCAGATAGACATTTGGTACAAACTCCTGTCTTGCCTTTACTGATGACTCCAAAGTTTACAAAGAGTAATATATGAAGAATTGTCCTTAAATCATCCATATGTAAATATTAATCTCTCTCTATATTAGGTGCCAGGGTTGACTTTAAAGAAAGTGGCAAAAGGTACACCTATCTCCCTCTTCTAACTTGCTACCATGCCTGAAATCACACCGTTAGATGCTTTCATATTAGCCTTATAGGCTTTTTGCTCTTTAGGAGTCCCTCTACATTATTTCTTTTTAAATTAAACATTTTATTTTGAGATCACTGTAAATTTAAATGCAGCTGTAAGAAATAATACAGAGATACCATGTATCCTTTACCTGGTCTCCCCCAAAGGTTAACACCTTGCAAAACTATATAGTACAATATCACAACCAGGATACTTGTACTGCTACAGTCAAGGTACAGAACAGTTCCATCATCACAAGGATCCCTCATACTGCCCTTTTATGGTAGCACCCACTTCCCTCCCATCCCATCCCATCCCTCATTGACCCCTGGAAACCACTAATCTGTTCTCTGTTTCTATGATTTTGTCAACAAAGCTATATAAATGAAATCATACAATAGATAGCCTTTTGAGATTAGCTTTACTCCCTCAACGTAATTCTTTTGGAGATTCATCTAGGCTGTTACATGTATCAATAGCTTATTTCTTTTCAGTGCCGAGTGGTATTTCATGGTATGAATGTACCACAATTTGTTTAACTCTTTACATGTTGAAGGGACATATGGGTTGTTTCCAGTTTGGGGCTTTTGTGAATAAAGCTGCTATAAACATTTATGTACAGGTTTTTGTGCGCACATACATTTACATTTCTTTCATATAAATGCCCAGAAGTGTAAGTGCTGGGTCATATCATAACTGCATATTTAGTTTTGTAGGAAACCGCCAAATTGTTTTCCAGGGTGGCTGTATCACTTTACATTCCCAGCAAAGTATGAGCGATCTAGCTATTCTGCATTATCACCAGCATTTCATGTTGTCACTATTTATTATTATTTTTTAGCCATTTTGATGGTTTGAATTTCTCTAAAGGCTAAGGATGTTGAACATCTTCTTGGGTACTTACTTGCCATCTGTATATCCTCTTTGGTGAAATGTCTCCATGTTTTTTATCCATTTTCTAAGTGGGTTATTTATTGTTTTTTTTTAAACTATTGAGTTTTGAGAGTTCTTTATGTATTTTAGATACCAGTCCTTTGCCAGATATGTGGTTTCCAAATATTTTCTTCCAGTTCGTAGCTTGTCTTTTTATCCTCTTAGCAAGATCTTTCCCAGAGGAAAAGTGTTTTTAAATTTTATTTTGTTGAGGCCCAATCTATCCATTTCCCCTTTATTGCTTGTGCTTTTTGTGTCAAGTGTAAGATCTCTTTGCCTAGCCCTATGTTCTGACATTTCACCAAACAGGATATACACTAGTTTCATCTGCAAAGTTAACTACTATCCTAACTTTTGATAGTACAGATCACTGCAGCCTGTTTTTACATTTTATATAATGAGTCCTTTTAAAAATGGAAATGCTGGCCCTGGATGGTGTGGCTCAGTGGATTGAGTGCCGGCCTGTGAACCAAAGTGTCGTCGGTTCGATTCCCAGTCCGGGCACATGCCTGGGTTGCAGGCCAGGTCCCCAGGAGGGGGCGCATGAAATGCAGCCACACTGATGTTTCTCTCCTTCTCTTTCTCCCTCCTTTCTCCTCTCTAAAAATAAATAAATAAAATATTTTTTAAAAAAGGAAATATTGTACCTCTGGAAAATTTAATGCCTTAAGATGTCATTGACCAACACCTTATAATAGATTAGGTTATTATGTAATTCTTTATGTTTAATAATAAATTTGACAATAATATTACAGAATACTTTAAAGCTTATAACAGCCTTTTTCATGCTTTATATCATTCCATCCTCCCATGTTTTTATGAGATGGATTATATTATTATTCTCATTTGAAGTAAGAAAATTGAGGCTCAGAGAAGTTAAATGATTTGTCTAAGGCCACCCAGGTAGTAGACAGAAAGATTTAACAGCTCCAGGAGAAAGAGCTTGTTTGTCTCCCTGCCCCCCCCAACCATGTATCAATTTTAGAGAAAGTTCTGATTGGCTATGCTTTGGTCATGTGACCACCACATACCTGTTAAGGAGGGGGCAGGGCATTAAGACTGACCTGCCCATCAGGATCCTGTGGACTTATGGAAGGGATCTTCAGGTGACTCAGAGGAAGAAATGGGAAACCATGTTGGACAGACAGAACTTCAGTTACCACAGTCCCCGCCCAGAAGGGACAAAACCAGTTCTACCTATTTCTTTTATGGGAATGCTAAAATAACCAAAATCTCACTCTTTCTATATCCACATTTTTATGACTCATTTTAACAGTTCAGAATCACATTTTGTAAGATTTGGAATGGGCTATAGAGAACATTTATCTCATTATATAGATGAAGAAAAGAAGGCTTAAAAGAAAATATCTTGCCCAATTTCACAAAAACACTTGCTTTGTGTGTTTTCCTCCATTTTCATTTATTTATAATAATATTATGAGATTACCGATTTTAATGAAAGATAACGCAAAATGCAAGATAAATAAGTTCTAGAGATCTGCCATATAACTATAGTACCCACAGTAAAATATGTTAAGAGGCCAGATCTCATGGTAAGTGTTCTTACAAAACAAACAAACAAACAAAAAAATCCCAAACTAGAAAACACCACAAAAGAACACAAGAAAGTTTTCTTTATTTTTTTAAATTAAAAAAAATTTTTAAGTCATGTTTATTCTATACAGTTGTCTCAATTTTCCCTCTTTGCCCCCCTCCACCCATCCTACCCCCACTCCCAGTCCCACAGTCAATTCCCACTCTGTTGTCCATGTCCATGGGTCATTCATACACGTTCTTTGTCTAGTCTCTTCCCCTTCTTTCCACCATTGTCCTCTTTCCCCATCCCCGCTGGCCACTTTTATTCTGCTCCATGTTTCCATGCCTGTGGTTTATTTCGTTTGTTAGTTTATTTTGTTGAATAGAGTCCACTTACAGGTGAGATCATGTGGTATTTGTCTTTCACTGACTGGCTTATTTCACTTAGCCTAATATTCTCCAGTTCCATCTATGTCATTGCAAAAGGTAGGAGTTCCATCTTCTTTCTTTTCTTTTCTTTTTTAAATGCAGATTGATTTTATTTATTTTTTAAATGTCAAAGTCAATTATAAACTATTAAAAAATTTAAAAGCATTCTAAAGTCTCAGCAATTAAAACAACATGACACCAGGACAGAAATAATCAAGTAGATCAATGAAATATAATGAGCATTCTAGAAAGTATATATCCATCTAACAATGTAATATATGATTAAATTGATATTTCAAGTCAATGGGGAAAATGAGATTTATTCAACAAATAAGGTGCATGGACCACTATTACTTGAAATAAAATAAATATAGAGCCCTATTTCACACATTATACAAGAAATATTCAGGTGAGTTAAAAATCAATATGTAGACTCTAAGGAGTTTTAGGAGAAAATACAAACTAATATTTTTCTTACCCTGAAGTAAAATATTCAATTAAATACTTTATTGTTGTTCTATTACAGTTGTCCTAATTTTTTCCCCTTTGCTCTAGTACATTGATTGTGGTGACGGTACCACAGGTTTATGCATATGTCCAAACCTATCAAGATGTATACATTAAATGTCTGCAATTTTTATATATTGGTTATACCCCAATAAAGTTAAAAAAGAAAATGTGATAACCTCAATACTCAATACAATAAATATTTTCATGTATGTTCTAGCCTTTATCAAGATGCATATGTATTTAGACATAGTTGTAAATGGGATATATTTTTTAAGATTTTATTTATTTAGTTTTAGACAGAGGGGAAGGGAGGGAGAAAGAGAGGGAGAGAGACATCAGTGTGTGGTTGCCTCTCGCGTGTCCCCCACTGGGGACCTGGCCTGCAATCCAGGCATGTGCCCTGACTGGGAATCAAACTGGCAACCCTTTGGTTCACAGACCGGTGCTCAATCCACTGAGCCACACCAGCCAGGGCTCTCCTGCTTCTCTTAAGCTGAATCAGCATGTTTTCCTGGCCCAGATCTTTGACCTTGAGCAAAGTGGTGGAATGGGTGGAGGCCTCTCCATTTCTCCCTGTTAGAGCTTATTCTTCCCTCCAGTGCTGTTCCAGATCTTCATCTCTTCAGTTTCTGCCTCTTCCTGGGGTCTATTCTTCCACTCAGAGTGTTGGCATCTAATTCCTGCTCAAGGACTCACAGATTGTTTTGATTTCAGCAGAAAACCATTCGAAGTGCAACCTCTCAGGGACATCATCATTTGAGAAAGGGACCCTCCTAAGACAGAAAAGTGTCCCTGAACTAAAGAAAGAAAGGACATCTGTTTTTAGAAGGCCTTCTACTAAAAGACAGGCCCTGCTGTAGTGCTGGGGCTGCAAAGACAGTAAGACCCAATCCCCGCCTCCAAAGAGTTCAAGTTCTCAGTTTCATTCCAGGTGTCTATAGTAACCTCCAGTTACTTATAGGCTGCCTCATCTCTGGTTAGAACAATCAGGGGTCTTTGGACTCTCCATCAATAGGCCCTGTCAGACAGGCCATCTGTATCATTCCAGGTCCTGGCAGGAAACAGATGGCACCCCAGATTGGGTAAATTGAGATGAGTTTAATAGGCTATTTACAAAGGCATAGCAGGGTGTAAGGAAACCACAGACCTAAAGGAGCAGAAGGTGGGGGTGGTTACTGGAATCTCAAGAGAGTTCTGTGAAGAGGGCCTCTTGTCAGGAGTGATGACTTTTGGTTCAGGCATGCAACCAGCCGGCCCACAGTAAAGAGGCATTGGAGGGAAATAAATACCCTGATCTCTCTTTTCCAAGCCTACCATCTCCTAGTGGTGGCCAAAGGCAAGTGGAAGGCAGAGGTTATAGGAGCCCATTGACAGAGTCCGTTAAGGTTGGCTTGCAGAAGCACAGATGGGAAAGAGTACAGTGGATCTAGAGGGGCAAAAGGAAGCCACCTGATATACTGTCTGCATTTAGAAATACTCTGTTGCAGTTTTGCTCAGGGTGGTTTCTACTTGCAACTCCCAAGGGTAGGGGTGGAGGTGAGCTGGGAGGGGTTTGGGGTGTTCTCCTGCCCTGAGTAGTTCTAGCAGGAGGTGGAGCAACCTAAATGATCCTCTTCTGCCTGGGGCTCTTGCATTTTCTCTCTGTTCATCGTACGCTGTCCACAAAAGTCTGTGGTGCTCAATAAGGAGGGTACATGCTGTAGGCCCCTGCTCCTAGGCAGGGTGTAGCTTCCTGCACCCATCTTGCCAGCTCTGTTTCTTATCCCTTGTCATGCCCTGAGCAACTAGCTGTTTGTGCAAGTGGGCTGCCAGAAACCCCCTCCATGGCCAAATGCACAGGATTACACCCCTACCTGATTCCCTCAGGTTCCTCATGGTTCCTGGAAGTCAGAATGCACTTCCCCTGTGTCTGTAAGGACTTCCTCTGGAATCTGCCTCCATGAGGTGCCCACTTGTGCTTTCTCCACCCCCATGCCCCAGCTGTCTTCTGTTCCTTCTCCTCTTCCAGCTCAGTTCTTTTTTATTCCTAGCCTGCAATGTGGGATCTGCTCTTCCTCTCCATAAAACTTAACCAGTTTATAATTTAATAAAACAGGATGTTCATTTATAATGAAAAATCTAAGAAGATGGATTCATGGTTCATTTACAGGAAACCTTTTTTCCATGTAAGTAAGACATGAGAGAAGTTAAGGAGAGATGGGGGGCTAGGATATATGAGAGACTTTCATTATCCATTTTTCTTTCTATATATCCACTTTTTAAAAAGACTTTATTTATTTTCAGAGAGAGGGGAAGGGAGGGAGAAAGAGAGGGAGAGAAACATCAATGCATGCATGAGAGATACATCAACTGTATGCCCCAACTGAGGCTCTGGCCTGCAACCTAGGCATGTGCCCTGATTGGAAATCAAACCAGTGACATTTTGGTTCGCAGGCTGGCACTCAATCCACTCAGCCACACCAGCCAGGACTATATATCCATTTTTATTTTTACGTCCATTTTTACTATTTTAAGGTTTTTAAACCAAATTCATGCATTATTTTTAAAAATTTATAACTATTTAAAAAAAGAACTGAGTCTAATCATAACCAGTTACTTTGAATGAAATGAATAATAGAAGCACAGTAAAAATTGCAGATGCATAACACAAAAGTGACAATGAGAGCTGGGGCAAGGCCACTGAAGAGGGATTTCAGATTTCTGCTCAAGGTATCCCTTGCTTAAAGGGGAGTTGGACCGCGTATATTTCCCTAGCTATGTCAGGAGTTTGTGTGGAGACCTGAGTTAACTAATATGGGTGTTTGATTAATTTTTATGATGGTCTGCCATCATGATGGCCCTGCATGGGTAGGTGCTCTGGGATGCTATCTGGTCAGCATCCCCCTAATTGGCTCTCAATGTGTCCTTACCACTTGCTGGGTGACCCCACTACAGCATTGACGCTTCCACATTTCATTTAATAAGTGATATTGTGGACTGACAGGCAGAGGAGTTGTGATTTATACTCTGGAGTCATTTAAATATTTGTTAAGAACAAGGCTATTCCTAACCAAAACTCTAAGCATGTGATTTGTTTTTGCTGCTATTCCACCATCCTTTACTACCCTGTCTACCATTCTGATGACAGAGGGAGACAACTGTGAACATCCAAAGGCCTATCCTGAGGGCTTCTGGAGAGACTTGCTTCTTTGTCTCCCTCCTCTCCATTCTCTTAGACAATTGGTTTGCTGAAGTTCTGGTTATTGGCCTCCCAGGGGGGAACAAAGCTAAGAGGCAAGCAGTAAGTGTTGGTTAAGGCTGAACCTGACTAGCTTTGTGAGGTGAGGGAAATATTAAGATGTGTAAGTGAGTTAACTGTTAACTAGGGATACCTGTAGATTTGAAGAACAATAGCTCAACAACTCTGAAAAACAAGACCACAAGTATCTTACCCGAATGGGTATTAAAACTTGCTGTGAAGCAATGTAATCAAAAGAACAGGGCATTGGCACAAGAATAGACAAATAGATCAACGAAACAGAATAGAGAAGAAAAAGAAACGGATTTTATGGGAACATAGTACAGTGTATAATAAAGGTGGCGTTTCAATTCAGTGATGATCTATTTAATAAATGGCACTAGAATGGCCTATTATATGGAAAATAAAGTCAGAACCCTATTTTTTAGTTACAGATGGATTAGATGCAAAGTAAAACAAACAAACATTTGGAAGGAAGTAAATTTAGGAGAATATTTATATAATATTTAGGTAAGGAGACCTTCTTAAATAATATAAGAAACTCAGAAGGCATACAGGAAATGAAACGGATTTGATAATGTAGACAATTAAAATCTTCCAGTGGTAGAAGACACTGGAAAAGTCAAAAGTAGTTAATAGGCTGTGAAAAATAGTTGCAACAAATTTCAGATAAAGGATTTATATCCACAAGCTCAAATGAACTATATGAAATTACTGATAATCAACTGTTCATAACCAAAATGAATGGCAATTTCAGTATTTCAACTCAATACATAGGGTTTGCTTTTATTTATGTTACATGTTTGGGGGGAAGCCTTCCATACATTGATAAGAAAAAGACAAACTACTGGAATAAAAAGTGAAGGCTATATAAGTTATAAATAAGAAATTCATAGAAAAGAAAGTGTGTATAGCCAATATATAAATACATGATTATAAGTACATAAGTAAATATATATACACATATTCATGTATAAAAGTAAAAGTTAAAATAATATGAGGAGGATGGCTACTATCAAAAAAACCCCAGAAAATAACAAGTGTCAGTGAGAAATTAGAACCCTTGTATACTGTTGGGAGAAACGTAAAATTATATGGTTGTTATGGAAAACAGTGTGGTGGTTCCTTTAAAAATTAAAAATAGAACTACATATGACTCAGTAATTCCGCTTCTGGGTCTATATCCAGAAGAATGGAAAGCAGGGTCTCAAAGAGATATTTGCATACCCATGTTCATAGCAGCATTATTCACAATAGCTAAAAGATGGAAGCAACCCAAGTGTCCATTGACAGATGAATGTATACACAAAATGTGGCGTATACATACTAAAATGGGTTCCTGGACCCAATTCTAATATTGGGAAGGGCTCCCCCCCATAAATTATTCTCAGACACCAGTAAGGTGTCCAAGAATTTAACTCAATTCCGACACTATCTACTGAGAGATAGCATCAGACTCCACAGGTTAAGCATTCAGTCATACAAGACTCCCCCCTACATTCACACACTTCAGACACCAGATGCAGGCCCATGCTACCTGTGCTTCTGATCAGCTGGCCATAGATTGGAGGGTCCAATGGCCCCCTCCTTTGGTATAATTAATTTGCTCACAGAACTCAAGAAAAAAAAACTCAGTTATTCACTATATTCACTAGATTATCAATTTATTACAAAGGATATTAAAGGATACAAGTCAATAGCTAGATTAAGAGATACATAGGGTGAGGTCCTGAGCAAAGGAGATGTGATTAATATTTAAATCAGTAGCCTTTGAGTAACACAGATTACCCACCATATTATAGGTGGGCCTCATTCAATCAGTTGACGGCCTTAAGAGAAAAGACCTTAAGTCCCCTGAAGAAGGGATTCTCATCAAAACTGCAACATAGAAATCCTGCCTGAATTTCCAGCTTGCCTGGCTTACCCTGTGGAATTTGGACTCAAACTGCAACATTGACTCCCATCTGAATTTCCAATGTTCCAACAGATATCAAACTTGCCAGCCCCCACAATCATGTGAACCAATTCCTTAAAATAAGCCACCTATTTCTGTGTATGTGTATATGCAGATAAATCTACATACAGATATAGCCATATACATATACACAGAGCTATAGCTATGCAGATATATACATACACACACACATCTTATTGGTTCTGTTTCTCTGGATAATCTTGACTAATACATATGCATTTGTATATCTTTTTTATTTTTTATTGATTTTTTTGGGGGGGAGACAGACAGACAGACAGACAGACAGACAGACATCGATTTGCTGTTCCACTTATTTATCCATTCATTGTGTGCTCCCTGTATGTGTCCTGACTGAGGATCGAACCCACAACCTTGGCATATTGGGATGACACTAGCCAACTGAGCTACCTCGCCAGGGCCATTTATATATTTTTGTATGAGCATGAAGAATGGTGTGAAAGAATATAAACCAAACTTAACACTGGTGAACTCAGGGGGTGGGATTAGGGTGGGGAGGTAGAGGTTTTTCTAAGTGTCCTACACTTTAACTGTTTACAAGGTACATGAAATAACTTTGCAAGTAAACCAAAGCAAAAGAGAAAAAACCCTGTAATTCATGTTGATTGTGTTGCTACATTATGGAAGGCCACATTAAATTGGGATAGGGCTCCTAAATTCCCATTTATTAACAAACATTTATTAAGAACCTACTAAGTGTCAAGGATGACCAAGACTAGAAACACAAATGTCAGCAAACCATGATTTCTATTCTTGAAAGCTCAGCAATTTGCAAGAACTGGTACAACCACAATGCCTGCATTTGTGGACTATTTTACTATGTATTTAATGAATTAAATCTTCTTTGATCTAACAGTCTCTGAAACTGTCATCCAGCATAGTGGGTGGTCTGAGAAGCCATATGGGAACAGTGCCAATGTTCATACAAAAACAGAATTATAATAGTACAAAATATGCTTTGAAAGAATTTAGTTGAGTTCTTTTAGTTAATTAAGCCCAGTTTTATAACACACAGATGAAAAGACCGAGGTTGGGGTTCAGATGAGTTTTCTATTTGAGGATCTCTTTTGAATTCATTTCCTAATGTGGACACTAAAGAGGGAGATTAGAAAACTGTACAGAGTAAGCCATCAAGTAAATCACAAGAGTGGAACTAGAATTCAGCCCTGTGATGACCAGCTATAATAGTTTGTTGGTGCATTTTAGGTCTGGGTTAGTAAGATCAGCCCTCCAGAGGCTGTGATTATTTCCTGCTGCATGGTTATACTCCAGAATCTTCTGAGGCCTTTAAAAAAAAATTCCCAGGCCCCCTCTGCAGAGATTCTGATTCAGTATGTCTTCCCTCCCACCCTCATGAGTATTCACCTCTCAGTTCTCTGACTGCTAGAAGTGTAATCGACTGTGGGCCCCAGCTGCGGCCTCGGAAATGGGCACAGAATGATGCTTTGGCTATGCTTCCCAAGGGCTGCTCCCCACCAACCATTAAATGTAACAAGGATACTAAGGCAGGCCCATTCCTGAGAGCGAGCCAACTTTGTCTCAAGGACTCCCCTTTGGCCTTGTCAAAACTTCCTTAGACTGAATTGTAGTCTAAGATGCTTCCTTCCTTCCTTCACTCTCTCCTTCACAGGACAGACCTGCATAGATATCTGCTAAGTTTCCCAGTCTTTTCTATCTCATGTTGTTTTCTTTAATAAGATTCTTGCATGTTTTATCCCATCTTCATATCTGCCTCTCTGAAGACCCCAAAATTATTAGTCTCTCTTTCTTCCTCCCTCTCTCCCTTGCTTCTTTGTTTCTGTACTCTGGTCCAGCTATACTTGAGGTGCATAGATTAACACTACCTAGTCCCTATTCTCAAGGTTCACACAGGATATTAAAGGAGATAGATCAAAATAAACAATTCTAACTTAGTGAGATAGGGAAGTGTTGGGGTTCTGCATAAGGCATTTGCAGGTCTCAGAAAAGTGGTATCTAACTCAACTTGGAGCTAAAATGGAGAATAATCATTGAATAAGAGTGAATAAGAGTCAACAGGTGAAGGGGGCTTAGCAGAGGGAGGAGTAAAAAGACATTCCAGCCTCTTGTGCTGCTGGAGCTGATATTTTAAGGCCAAGAGTGTCAGGGGAGGAGGTCAAAGATCTGAGCAGCTGCTGGACATTGGAAGGCTTTGGATGCTACCCTGAGGGTTTGGCCCTTATCTTGGGGCCAGTGTTTCTCAAATGTTGGTCTGGGCCAGGCTAAATGAGAACCGTGGGGCACCCTATAAAAATACCACCCAGATAGAGTGCCCAGCCATGGGCAATTAAATATATATTTTTCCTCTCAGTTCGTATCAAAATGTATCACTTCTAGCTCTAGAGAGGGGTAAAAAAAATTCCGGAAAGAAGATTTTTTCTTATTTTCTGAAGAATTGCTTGACTAGTCTCCCTTCGCTATGTAGTGTAGTGACTAGACCTCGTTGTTCTGGGAAGTTTCTGATGTTGTTTGTTTTGTTTTGTGGTTAAAGAGATTTGTTTGTTTCAGTCCAGGCAAAATAAGAAAGGCCCTGTTCATGGTTTTTCCTGCAACAATTGAGCTGTGGGCCTTCCACTGTCCTTCTAAGGAAGCTGGGATACTTGGAACCATATTCTCCCCAAATGGCTACAGGAGAAGGGTTCATGCAAGCATCCAGGGTGGCAGAATTAGAGGGCACAATCCTACTCTACTTCCCTACCTTGGTCCAGACATTTCAAGGAAAGAACTTCCCTCCAATGTGCCTGGCCTTCCTGATCCTCTTTGCTCCGCAACTGATGCCATCCTGATCTTATGAGGCCTGACCCTACAGTAGGTCCCATCCTACCACACCAACGGTGGGAGTGGGGCCAAGCTAGCTGAGGGCCATGAAAGAGCTTAGGCCCAAGGGCCCTGGAGTGTGATGAAGAATGGGAAGTCTCGTGATGGAGCGACTGACAGAAGCGGAGGGGAGATGCATTAGCAGGGGATGGGAGTTCAGATGGGGCAGGGTGAGTCTGAGGAGCTGTGTGATCACAGAAGAGCATTCAGGTTAGCAGTTGCATGGGAGAGTCTAGGAAAGAGGAGTGACCTGGTCTAGGTATGGGTATTAGGGAGAAAAGTGACCACTGCATGACATAGTTAAGAGATGGCCCAGGAAGAGGATGTAGAGTAAGAAGAGAGGGGGGAACACGAGCATTTAAGGTGCAAAGAGAAGTTCTTGGACAATAAAAAGGAAAAAATATATATGCACATATATAGTAAATGTTATGAAAAGCAATGACCTACCACCGAATCCTTACTCTGTGCCAGGCATTATTCTTAATCCTTTATCTGCAATAATTCATTTCCCACAGGAATCTTCTGTGGTAATCAGTAGCAGAGGCAACTGCCTCTATCTGCCTAAGGGCTCCACCCAGAGTATGGCTGGCTGGAAGTACCAAGGATTTTAACAACCCCATGAGCAGCCCTCAACCAAAGACTACATATGGCTCGTTAGTGCATAAATACCCCAGCTCCCTCACTCACATTATGGGATGACTCTGCAGCTCATGTTCTACATAGTTTCCCAGTTCCCTAGTGGGAGTAGGTCCCATGGTCTATAATTGTATCTTGCTGGATAATCCACCCTTTAATGCCTTCACTTTGTGGACTTACTTCCTTACTCCACCTACCCGTGTTTTCCTTCACCTTCCAAATTAACTACTTGCTCTTGAACCCCTGTCTCACAGTCAGCTTCTGTAGGAATTCAAACTGAGATATAAATGAAAGATCACAGAAAATCTGGAAACAAACAATTAGAGGAATATAGACATCTAAATGTAAATAAAAAACAATGATTAAGATGTAAGGGTTGGTAATCACCCATTCTCCAGGCTTGATAAGAATGTGTATTTAAACTCACACTAAATCTTTTAAGAAGCAAAACTCTTTCAGGATCATAAATACCACTCCGGGTTTTTTCACCTTTACCAGGCATTGAAGCCTTCTCGCCCCCTTTTATACTAGAGGATAAAAACCCTCCAAATGTCTCCCCCAAAATTATTAGTTTAAAAAGATCTCAAGTTTGCATTTCTAAATTCTCTGTACTCAAACTTAGACACAGCTATTACCTGATTTTCGGGAGATCCTAGCTCTTTCCATCTGCAAATCTGAGCTCACTAGAAAATAAGATTTTTTAAAACCATAATAAAGACAAAAATATATCAAAATGATCTCTTCCTCTATACTCTTTTGACTTATTAAGCTACTTTTCTAAACACTGAGGAGTAGGAATCCTACCAACACATTTTGTTTTGTGTTGATTATGCTAATAAAGCTCAATGAAACTTTTCCTAAGTTGCAGTTTTTAAAACATGTCAGAATATACCACCAAACAACAAAAATGTCAAATAAAAGACCCTATATTAATTTTTAAAACTATGACAGTATAGCATAGGTATACTATAGATAAAGGACCAAGTGCTAAGAAAAGGGGAAAAATTAGTGAAGTGGCCAATTGAAATTTTGTTGATACTCCTTGATTACTTCCATCAGTGGCCATTAATTGTGACTCATAGTCATGATAAAATTTCATAAGTCTTGCATTTTGTACAAGGGAACCTGGTTCAGTCAATGCTTCCAATTACCAACCGAATTGTGGGTTTTATTAAACAAATAATACCTTCAGAATATATAAACAAAAGTATAAGTTATATATTTGCTTATTGGTTCTACCTGATTAGGGTAAAATGTGTAGTCAAGATATTTGGGACACCTTACTATTTAACTGATAAACATTGCTAATAAAGCTACCCCTGTTGTCCTGGCATGAAAATGCATATGTTTAAGAATGTTATGAAAGAAGATATTAATATTTTAAGCCTGGAAAAAAGACGCTATATCTTGAGGTCTGTAAAAGCCTTTTACATGGAAAAAAATTCTTGCCATTGTATTTGAATAAGTGTTATGGCAAATAAAGAACAGTAATATCAATTTATTTGAGGCCTATTTGATACTATAACTTTGGGGTTTTATTTTTCTTCCATTCAATTCAACCAACTTTAATGTTTAAATTTCTATTTTTGTAGAGAGTTACTGGTACATTCATTCCATATTGTTTTAAAGGCTGCTTTAATATGGACTAGCTGATACATATGATATATGCGTAAAAAGGACCAGATGAAATAGCATGGATACTGTAAGAACATACAAAAGCAACAACAAAGGCTAAGATACATTCAGTGTTTATGGTGTGCCAGATATTCTTTGCACACACTATCTCATTTTAGTTTTATAATAAGTCCTTGAGGTAAGTATCATTATTATCCCTATTTTAGAAATAAGTAAACAGGCACAGAGAGCTGAAGAACTTGCCTAAGGTCAAACTGTTAGGGGTGGCAGAGCAGAATTTGAACACAGCATCCTAGATCAGCCCTTGGTGCTAGTTTGTAGTTAGCCACTCCTGAGCCAGCAAAAATCAGTTGTGTAAATTAACTACCAAACAAATATGAGAGACCAAACCTAAATTTGTGCCTATACTTATCAAGATATTCTTAGCTAACAACTTTTGCTTTACGTTCCAAGTGCCTTTACTTGTGTCAGCTTTGAAGCCAACTTCACGTCAAAGGAACTAATCACTCTAAGAACTAAGTCTAGGGGCAGGCATCACTTAGTTTTGCCAAATTCCGAGGATGTTAGAGGTTGGCTGAGGGGATTTTGGAAAGGACCTATCTATACAATAATTTATTGGCCCAAGTCTTGCCTCATTGTTCTAGTCCTATCTTCTTCTATAGCTCTCATCTACCACTGTACTAGGCTGAAAAATGTCACCCAAAGAGATATCAGAACCTAATTCCTAGAACCCATGAATGTGACCTTATTTTGCAAAATGATCTTTGCAGATGTAGTTAAGGATCTTAACATTAAGAGAGTACCTAGATTTTTCAGGTGGGCCCTAAATGCTATCACATTTATCCTTATAAGAGGGAAGGGAAGAAGGAGATTACACACACACACACACACACACACACACACACACACACACACACACACACAAGGTGATATGAAGATGTAGGCAGAAATTGTAGTGATGTGGCCATAAGCCAAAGAATGCCTGCAGGTACAGAAGCTGAAAGAAACAAGGTATGGATTTATCCCTAGAGCCTCTTGAAGAAGTGTGTCCCTGCCAACATATTGACTTGGCCCAGTGACACTGATTCCAGGCTTTTGGCCTCCAGAAATATGAGAGAATAAATGTGTGTTGTTTTAAGCCATCCAGTTTGTGGTCATTTGTTACAGCAGCCACAGGACACTAATACAAATGCCAAACCTTGCTGAGACCTTATGTTCCAGCTTTGAAGAAAAAACTGAAGTCCTACCTCAGTGTGTGGTTTTGTATCAGGCAAATGGGTACGTGGACTACAATTCAGGATTTTCCTCAGTGACTAACATCAGCACAGAACATCACTGGTATTGTGTGTGTGCCAGGAGGCATTTCCTAAGCCATGTATCCCCTTTTAGCTTTTGCCTGCTGCTGTTGCTTCTGCCCTGGATCACTCCACCTGTGCAAGCATCCCATGACCTTAGAATATCAAGAGTCACTATGTTCTTCTAATGAATGGGACATGCCATATTTCAAATGTCCCTGAGGCAGTACATAGAGGGGTCAACAACAATAACAGAGTTCCATGGTTCTGGAACTCTGTGTACTTTCTGCCTTAGGCTTGCATAACAAATGAACATTTTTTCCATGTCTCTTGCTGCCTGGCACCTCTGCACACTCTCCCTATGTCAGGAGAATTTTGTATATCTGCCTCTCAAGGCAGAAGGCAAACACTTTCTCAGACTTACTTGCAGCCAGGTTGTGAGTATGTAATGATGTTTCCACAAAGAGTTTGACTTGGAAGAGAGTCAAGGCAGAGGCACAGCAGAGAATCCATTCTAGTGAGGATAGCAGTGACTTTCAGCCTTCTGGTGAGCCGTGGCGAAGGTCCTAGTGGGAGTGCCCCATACCTAGCTTTGGCTATGTGAGCTGTGATGTTTGCAGTGGGAACAGTCTGATGGGACAGTTGAGGCTTACAAGCCTGAGTCTCACCGTCCCAGTGTTTCTGTGAGCTCTCATATTACCCCTCGATACCAATCAAAATGGATGTTGTTTGCAACAAAGAACCTGCCTGATGCACTTCCCCTACGGTTCTGTATTACCATCTCACTGCGAGGTTGCTTCAGGAAGACAGGCCTGACAGGCGCTCTGTGGGACTTGGCTATCCGAGTTTTCTGTAGCCTATCAGGGGGTAAATGATAGCCTACGGCAGAGAGCTATGTGGGATTTTTGAGAGCCTGAACAAATTAGCTCTTAAGGTTAGCATATTTCAATAGTGAGCTCAAAAGTGTATTGTTGGCCCAGATGTTCACCTGGTGGTTCAGCCAAGCGCACCGTGGAAAATGAAGAGCCTCGCTCTGTTCAGCAGCCAAATCAAAGGTGGCAGGACTTCTCCAAACAAGCCATAGAATGCCATCAGGGACGTGTATCTCTTCAGCTGAACTTACTACTCAATCCACGCAACTTATCTTTTTAAGATGCTGCTGCTATCATGCTCTAGTTTTTCCTGAGTAACTAACTGCTCAAGACTGAAAACTCCTCAAGAGCAGAACCTTAGGTCCTTCTTTTGGCTCTCTGGGGTGCCTGGCTTAGAGGAATCATGCTGGAGTCATGCAATGCGTGCTTCTGGACCTAAGAGCATAAGGGGTGAGAAGCAGCCTTCATTTCACCCCTTTCAGTTCCTTATCACACTCTGAAGAATGAGAAAGTGACAGTGTTGGTGAGCACAAGCTTCTGTATTCTCAATGGAATGCTAACATTTTTCTGAGACCAAGGTTCCAGGGATAAACCCTCAGACTTCCTTTTACCTTCACACCATCACACAGACCTGAATATAATACTGTATTTAAAAAGTTGTTGTGTAAGGGCAAATTTTTAATTGATGATCCATTCACAAGTAGTGGTTACAGTGAAAAATATACTTGAAAACATTTATCAGGGTTGATTCTCAGGATCAAACATTTTGCACTTGTCATTTGTATTTAGAACTCTGAAGAACTCAAATGGATGGACATTCTAGTGCATGGGAATTACTGGTTTTTCAGTGCCACCTGTATTCACTTACACATACTGGTAGAAAAATTGTGGTTTGCTTAGTTCCTCATTTTGCTCTCAATGTATATATTCATATAATTACACAAATTATAGAATAAATATAGTTGGAATTCCATCATTACAGAGTTTCAACTACGTATGATAAACATGGTATCTTGAGGAAGATTTAATTTCAACTCACATCTTTCCTAGATTGAAAACAGTATACTTTTCCAATTTGTTTCATCAATCTGGACTTCATTTTCCATCTTTCTAACAAAAGGAGAGTTAAATGCTTGTTCCTATGAGCTGGTGTTTTTGCTTTTAATACATTCTAGGAATTCTGTTAGCTTTAGTCCTGAAACACCTGGCTGGTAGTTTAAATATCAGTTAATGGCAAGTAGGTCTGAATTTCCATCCTATTTCCTACTATACTGAATGTAAGTTTTACTCTTGCTTACTAGCCTTATTGTGGTGTTCCCCCAGCCCCATCCTGAACAACTGTATTTCCTTGTAGGCAGTGGCTTCCCTGATAAAGCAATGTATCATTCCAGCAGAGCAGCTCTGGGTTTACTTCTTTATTAGCTGGTAAGCCAAAAACATTATAATGCTGAATGGTGAATATAGTAAGAGCTGCATGGGGGACTGTTAACCTGGCAGAGCCACACACAAGTGCAGTGAATTATTACTCCTGTCAGCCATTTGAAATGCAACTGCATTCACAAAGAACATAATCCTTTAACCCCATTTGGTTAGGATATTTACTTTTCTCTCCTGTCTTCAGAGACCATTCTATGTTTTAGAATAGTGACTTTCAAGCTGTTTTGAGCCCAATTCATATGCATTTTATATCTCACACACTGACAGAAATATAAAACTTGGCTTAAAAAACCGTATTTACCCTCACTACTGTGATAAACACTAATAATTTCTACTCTGGTCTAATTAATAAAATAATTGGTTGACAGTCACTAAATACATTTCAAAACCTACTAATGGGTCTTGAACCACAGTCTAAAAACCATGATTTTAGAAGGTATTTCTCAGATATTCAAATAACAAATTGGAAACATCTTTATTTCCTCAACTCTTTTTTGCTATTCTGAGATTTACTCCCATTTTTTAAAAAATTTTTAATTGTTTTTTCACGTATAGTTGTCTCCATTTTCCTGCCACCACTTTCCCCTACCCCACCCACTCCCACCTCCCACCCTCAATCCTTCCCCACTCTGGCATTGTCCATGGGTCCTTTATACATGTTCCTTAACTTGAACCTTCTCCTCCTTTTCCCTGCTACCCACCTCCCTCTTCCTCTCTCATTACTGTCGGTTTGTTTTTTCTTTTAATGTTGCTGGTTATATTTCTCGTTTGTTTTGTTGATTAGGTTCCACTTATAGGTGAGATCATACGGTATTTGTCTTTCACCCCCTGGCTTATTTCACTTAGCATAATGCTCTCCAGTTCCATCCATGCTGTCGCGAAGTGCAATAGCTTGCTCTTTTTCTTTTCCTTCCTTTCCTTCCTTTCTTTCTTTCCTTCCTTCCTTCCTTCCTTCCTTCCTTCCTTCCTTCCTTCCTTCCTTCCTTCCTTCCTTCCTCCCTCCCTCCCTCCCTTCCTCTGTCCCTCCCTCCCTTCCTGCTGCAGAGTATTCCATTGTATAAATGTACCATAATTTTTTGATCCACTCATTTCCTGTTGGGCACTTAGGTTGCTTCCAATACTTGGCTATTGTAAATTGTGCTGCTATGAACATTGGGGTGCATAGGTTCTATTGAACTGCTGTTTCGGGATTCTTAGGGTATAATTCCAGCAGTGGAATTGCTGGGTCAAAGGGCAGTTCCATTTTTAGCTTTTTGAGGAAATTCCAAACTGTTTTCCACAGTGGCTGCATCAGTCTGCGTCCCCACCAACAGTGTACTAGGGTTCTCTTTTCTCCACAACCTTGCCAGCTCTTATTGTTTGTTGATTTGTTTATGATGGCCATTCTGACTGGTGTGAAGTGGAATCTCATTGTAATTTTAATTTGCATCTCTATCATGGCTAGTGATGCTGAGCATCCTTTCATATGTCTCTGGGCCCTCTGTATGTCCTCCTTGGAGAAGTATTTGTTCAGGCCCTTTGCCCATTTTTTAACTGGGTTGTTTGTCTTTCTGGTGTGGAGTCATGTGAGTTCTTTATATATTTTGGAGATCAGACCCTTGACCAAGGTATCAATGGCCAATATATTTTCCCATACGGTTGGTTATCTTTTCATTTTGCTGATGTTTTCTTTGGCCGTGCAGAAGCTTCTTATTTTGATGAAGTCCCATTTGTTTATTCTTTCCTTCATGTCCCCTGTTCTAGGGAACATGTTGGTGAAAATGTTGCGTGGAGTATCTGAGCATTTCCTGTCTATGTTCTCCTCCAGGACTTTTCTGGTGTCATAACTCATATTTAAGTTTTTTATCCATCTTGAGTTTGTTTTTGTGTATGGTGTAAGTTGGTGTTTGATTTTTTTTTGCACATAGCTGTACAGATCTCCCAACACCATTTGCTGAAGAGGCTATTTTTACTCAATTTTATGGTTCTGCTCCCTTTGTTAAATATTAATTAACCATAGAGACATGGGTTTACTCCTCTATTCTGGTCCATTGATCTATATGTCTGTTCTTATGCCAGTACCACACTGTTTTGATTACAGTGGCCTTGTAATATAGTTTGATGTCCGGTATTGTGATCCCTCCTACTTTGTTCTTCTTTCTCAAAATTGCTGTGGTTATTTGGGGTTGTTTACTGTTCCATATAAATTTTTAAAATGTTTGTTCTATATCTGTGAAATACACCATTAGTATTTTCATAGGGATTGCATTAAATCTGTAAATTGCTTTTGGTAGTATGGACATTTTGATGATGTTAATTCTAATCCATGAACACGGTATATGTTTCCATTTATTTGTGTTTTCCTTAATTTCTTTCTTCAGTGTTGTGTAGTTTTCTGAGTACGGGTCTTTTATCTCCTTGTTTAGATTTATTCCTAGGTATTTTTTTGTTGTTGTTGCTATAGCAAATGGGATTTTTTCCCTGATTTGTGACACTGATATTTCATTATTGGTGTACAAAAATGCCTTCAATTTCTGAACATTGACTTTCTATCCCACTGTTTT
The DNA here is from genome assembly GCF_021234165.1 of Pteronotus mesoamericanus. Taxonomy (NCBI): domain Eukaryota; kingdom Metazoa; phylum Chordata; class Mammalia; order Chiroptera; family Mormoopidae; genus Pteronotus; species Pteronotus mesoamericanus. The sequence continues at coordinate 9,605,106 of NW_026555072.1, forward strand.
GCCAAATTCACTTATTAGGTCAAGTAGTTTTTTGGTGGAGTCCATAGGGTTTTCTATGTACACTATTATGTCATCTGCAAACAATGACAGTTTTACTTCCCCCTTTCCAATCTGGATGCCCTTTACTTATTTTTCTTGTCTGATCGCTGTGGCTAGAAATTCCAATACTATGTTGAATATAAGTGGTGAAAGGGGACATCCTTGTCTTTTTCCCGATCTTAATGGGAAAGCTTTCAGTTTTTGCCTATTGAGTATGATGTTGGCTGTAGGTTTCTCATATATGCTCTTTATTATGTTGAGGTATGTTCCCTTTATTCCCACTTTGCTGAGTATTTTTATCATAAATGGGTGCTGTACCTTATCAAATGCTTTTTCCGCATCTATTGATATGATCATGTGATTTTTGTCTTTCCTTTTGGTTATGTATTATATTTATTGATTTGCAAATTCTGTACCATCCTTGCATCCCTGGGACAAATCCCACTTGCTCATGGTGGATGATCTTTTTAATGTATTGCTGGATGCAGTTTGCCAATATTTTGTTGAGGATTTTAGCATCTATGTTCATCAGCGATACATTTTTTAAATTTTTAAATCATGTTTATTCTATTAGAGTTGTCTCAATTCTTCCCCCTTTGCCCCCTCCACCCATCCCACTCCCACCCCCTGTCCCCAGTCAATTCTCACTCTGTTGTCCATGTCCATGGGTCATTCATACATGTTCTTTGTCTAGTCTCTTCTCCTTTACACCATTGTCCTCTTTCCCCATCCCCTCTGGTCACTTTCAGTCTGATCCATGTTTCCTTGCCTGTGGTTTATTTTGTTCATTAGTTTATTTTGTTGAATAGATTCCACTTACAGGTGAGATCATATGGTATTTGTCTTTCATTGACTGGCTTATTTCACTTAGCATAATTTCTCCAGTTCCATCCATATTGTCGCAAAAGGTAGGAGTTTCTTCCTTCTTTCCTCCCTCCCTCCCTCCTTCCCTCCCTCCCCCCCTTCTCTTTCTTTTCTTTCTTAAATGCAGATTGATTTTACTTATTTTTTTAAGTGTCAAAATCAATTATAAAATATTTAAAAATTTAAAACCATTCTAAAGTCTCAGCAATTAAAACAACATGACACCAGGACAGAAATAATCAAATAGATCAATGAAATATAATAAGCATTCTAGAAACAAACATATATATTTAACAATGTAATATATGATTAAATTGATATTTCAGATCAATGGGGAAAAGAAGGCTTATTCCACAAATAAGGTGCATGGACCACTATTACTTGGAATAAAACTAATATAGAGCCCCATTTCACACACTATACAAGAAATATTCAGGTGAGTTCAAAGTCAATATGTAGAATCTAAGGAGTTTTAGGAGAAAATACAAACTTAGTTTTCTTACCATGAAGTAAAATACTCAAACCCAGAAGGTATAAAGTAAAATATTGACAATATGACTATATTAAACATTTAAGACTATATAGTCATATACATATAAAAAATTTAAAGGACAAGTAATAGAATGGGAAGGTGTTTGCCACACAGCTGAAAAAGGGTTAATAGTTGTTTTTTCAGGGGAAAAAATTCTACAAACCTTTAATCAAAAAATGGATAAAGAATACCAAAAAGTCATTAAAAGCTTTTTAAAAATAATAGAAATAGGCAAGAAATATACAAAAACAGGTTTAGTTTCAACAAATAATAAAGGAACAATTAAAATAACACATCATTGTCACAATCAGATTAATATGTATTAAAAATATTGGTAATATCAAGTATTGGCAACTGTGAAAAGAACTGGGTATTCATAGACTTTTTTTTTAAATTTTTTTTATTTACTTTTTAAATACATTTGTCTCTGCCTCCCCCCCACCTCTTTCCCTTGCCCCCTCCCACCTTCCCTCCCTCCGCTCTTCCCCTTTGGTTTTGTCCATGAGTCCTTGCTTTATGTTCCTTGACTTTCCCCTTCCCTTCCCCTTCCCTGCCCCCCCCCTTCTCTCTTGTCTCTGTTGATTTCTTTTCCTTCATTTTAAAGCAGTCCCTTTAGCATATTTTGCAGCGCTGGTTTGGTGGAGGTGTAGTCTTTCAGCCTTCTTTTGTCTGGGAAACTCCTTATTTCGCCTTCCATTTTAACTGAGAGCCTTGCTGGGTAGAACAGTCTTGGTTGCAGGCCTTTGCTTTTCATGACGTGGAATATTTCTTGCCATTCCCTTCTGGCTTGCAGTGTTTCTGTTGAGAAGTCAGCTGCTAGCTGTATTGGGCCTCCCTTATATGTTACTACCTCTTTCTCCCTTGCTGGCTTTAGGATTCTCTGTTTGTCTTTGATATTTGCCATTTTAATGATGATGTGTCTTGGAGTGGGCCTCACTGGGTTCCCCTTGAATGGGACCCTCTGTGCTTCCTGGCCTTGTGTGACTTTTTCTGTCCTCCAATTAGGGAAGTCTTCCATCATTACTTTTTCAAGCAGGTTTTCCATACCTTCCTCCTCCTCTTCTCCTTCTGGCATCCCTGTTATATGGATATTATTATGTTTCATGTTGTTCTGCATTTCCCTAAATGCCTTTTCATTCTTTTTGAGTCTTTTTTCATTTTCTTGCTCCTTCTGGGAGCTTTTTTCTACTTTGTCCTCCAGCTAGCTGATTTGATCCTCTGCTTCATCTAGCCTGCTTTTGATTCCTGCTTTTGTGTTCTTCAGTTCAGAAGTTGTATTCTTCATTTCCTCCGGGCTCTTGTTGATAGTTTCTATGTCCTTTTATCACGCTGATACTGTTTGCAGTAAGTTCCTCGTAGTTTCCCTGTAGTTTTTGGTAATTCTCACTGAGCTCACTGAGCACCCTTATAACCATTGTTTGGAAGTCAATATCTGATAGTTTACTTGTCTTTATTTCATTTAGGGGTTTCTCCTTTCCTTTCACTTGAGGTTGTTTCTTTGTCTTCCCATTATTTGTTGAGACTCTTCTTTTTTGCTCTGCTTCTTAAGTTGATCTGTGTTGACTTCCTGACTTTGTGGTGTGAACTTCTATGGTAGCAGACCTGTGAGATTCAGTGGTGTTATATTGGCTCTCTGGAAGTAATCGGGTTTTGATTGTTGTTTGGTCATTCTTTGGTGGGTCCTTTCCTCCAGCTGGCTGACTGGGGGTCACTAGGCCCACCACGTCTTGTGTGTTGTTGTGCAGGTGCTGCCAGAACAAAGCCACATCCGCAAAAATAATTACCCCCTGCAATCCCATTATCAACAGTAAATGAATCAGTATTAATAAGGCTGTAAAGAGATTAAGACTATTATAAGAAAGGAGAGAAATAAACTACAGTATAAAATCTAGTGACTTAATATGCACAAACTTGACGAACAAGAAATGAATGTTAAAAAGCTAAGTAGTAAAGAAAATATCACAAATCATGTGGAAGACCACAGTGGATTTCTTCTCAGTAGCCTCTAGTATTTACCGCTGTTTTTTCTTTCTGGATCCGCCTCTGGTGATGTCAGATATTGACCCCGTCTGACCTTAGGTAGTCTGTTGGAGACTTCCAGGAATCGACTGTCGCTGTCTCCTTCAGTTGTCAATCTAGTCACTCTGCACTCGGCAGTCCGGCTTAAGCACCGTGAAGGGGGGCAGAATTCCTCCTGTGGGTGGGGCTATTGTTTCCCCTCAGGCTGTCGCTGCTCTGAGGGGAATGGTCTGCTTGAGCACGATGGCTGCTGCAGTATGGGGGATGACTCAGCACCGGGATCCCAGCAGCTACTCTGTTCTCTCCCCAAAGCCTCCATCCCCAGTCTCTCCTCAAGCATTGCTAATCCACTCTGCACCCCTCCTTGCCAGGTATCTTCTGTCTGTGGCTGCCACTCTGCACTCAGCAGTCAGGCTTAAGCACCACAGGGCCATGGCAGAGTCCCTCCTGGGGGCGGGGCTATTGTTTCCTCTCACACTCCTGACGCTCAGGGAGTGGTTCGCCTGAGCAAGATGGCTGCTGCTGTATGGCAGATGACTCAGCACCAGGATCCTGGTGGCTACTCTCTCAGCTCTCTCCCCAAAGGCTCCATCTCTAGTCTCTTGTCAGGTGTTTTCTAGCCCACTCAGCCCCTGGCTCTGCTGGAGCCCAGGGTAAGGGGCTGCAAATGAAAATTTATGTGTTGGCCCCTTAAATGGCTCTTTGCATCTCCAGCTGCCAGTCTCTGGCAGAGAGGAACCCTGCCACTTTTCTCAGCTGACTATTATCGATGTACTTTTTGGGCTCTCATGCTGTAGCCTGGGGATCACTGCCTATGGTTTAGACTCCATTCTTCTTAGCGGGATCCAACTGGCCACTTAAATATCCCTCTGGCGCTGCTGCCTGTGGATGTCCAGCCAGCTGTCTTGAGTCTGCACCATACTCCTTACCAGTCAGGTTGTGCTGAAGCTGATTTTCCTGTCTGTCCGAGGTTATAAGGCTTCTCTCTTGCTATTGTTCAGTTGTTTGTTCCAGGCGATTCCTCCACAATTTAGTTGTAATTCCAGATTGGTCCTGGGGGAAGGTCAGTGTGACTTCCATTTACTCCTCCACCATCTTAGAAGTGAAATTTCCCATATTTCTAACACACACACATGCACACACACACACACTCCTATTTCTTTTTTTCTTTTTTCTTTTTGGCTTTTAAAATGGGTAATCCATTTTCTTCATATGGAAAATGAAGATTTAGCTCCCTTCTATGCACCTGCTTCAAATACACACATATTCCCCCTCCTTAGCTCCCAATATACAATGAACATTTTTTTTTGGTTGTAATCAGGTTTACATTTTAATTTTATTTTATTTTTTAAATTATATTTTTAAAATTACATTTTATTGATTATGCTATTTTAGTTGTCCTGATTTTTCCCCCTCTGCCCCCCACCACCCAGCACTGCCCACTTCCTCAGGCAATCCCCACACCATGGTTCATGTCCATGAGTCATGCATGTCAGTTCTTTGGCTACTCCATTTCCTATACTGTACTTTACATCCTCATGGCTATTCTGTAACTACCTATTTGTACTTCTTAATCCTTTCACTTCTTCACTCATTTTCCCACACTTGTCTCCCATTGGGCAATTATCAAAACACTCTCTGTATCTTTATTTCTCTGTTCTTCTTATTTGCTTAGTTTTATAGATTCAATTGTTGATATGTATTTTTTTGCCATTTTATTGTTCATAGTTTTGATCTTCTTAAGTCCCTTTAACATTTCATATAATAATAGTTTGATGATGATGAACTCCTTTAATTTTTCTTGTCTGGGAAGCTCTTTATCTGCCCTTCGATTCTAAATGATAGCTTTGCCAGGTACAGCAATGAGCTGTAGGTCCCTTGTTTTCATGACTTTGAATATTTCTTGCCAATCCCTTCTAGCCTGCAAAGTTTCTTTTGAGAAATCAGCTGACAGTCTTATGGGAACTTCCCCTTACGGGAAGTTACCCTGTAGGTAACTTCTTTTCTCTTTCTGATTTTAAGATTCTCTCTTTAACCTTTGGCATTTTAATTATGATGTGTCTTGGAGTGGGCCTCTTTCCATCCATCTTGTTTGGGACTCTCTGTGCTTCCTGGACTTGCATGTCTGTTCCCTTCACCAAATTAGGGAAGTTTCCTTTCACTATTTTTTCAACTAGATTCCCAATTTCTTGCTCTTTCTCTTCTCCTTTTGGCACTCCTATGATGCAAACATTGTACCTCTTGAAGTTGTCCCAGAAGCTGCTTTACTATTCTCATTTTTTTGGATTCTTTTTTTCCTCTTGTTCTGATTTTTTTTTTTTTGCTTCCTTATGTTCCAGATTATTGATATGATTCTCAGCTTCATCCCCTCTAACTGTTGTTTTCCTGTAAATTGTTTTTATTTCAATTAACGTACCCTTCGTTTCTGACTGGATCTTTTTTATGCTGTTGAGTCCTCGCTAAGTTTCTTGAGCATCCTTATAACCAGTGTTTTGAATTCTGCATGTGATAGGTTGTTCTCTCCATTTCATTTAACCCTTTTTTCTAGAGTTTTAATCTGTTCTTTTATTTGGGCCATGTTTCTTTTTTTTCTTGTTTTGGCAGCCTCTCTGTGTTTGTATCGATGTATTAGGTAAAGCTGCTTTGACTCCATGTCTTGGTAGTGTGCCCTAATATAGTAGGTGTCCTGTAGGGTTCAGTGGCACAGCCTCCCCTATCATCTAAGCTGGGTACTCGGATGCGTCCTACAAGTGGGCTGAGTGCACCCTCCTCTTGTTAGTTGAGCCTTGGTTGCTTTTGGCAGGTCAATGGAGGGATTTACTGAGACCAGTCAGCTGCACGGATTGGCTGTGACCACTGACCACCAACCTCCACACTCTGTGGAGGATCCGCCGTGCAGGGTGGTGGTGCCCTGACGTGTTCTATAGCTGTCCACTGGGTACACTGGCCCTGGGGTTTCCCTGGGTGGTGTGGCCCAAGGTCAGCCCCACCTGTTTTGGGTCTGGGGCCATCCTGCCTGACCTATAAAGCAATCTGAGATGGCTGCTACGTGTACTGGGCTTGGAAATTCCCAGGTGAAGCCTGGCTGTTAATCTAGGCTGGCTGCTGCTAATGCTGGGCCTGAGGCTCACTGAGGTCAGCTGTTGCTTGTTTGAGAGGATTTAGGAAGTTATGGAGCACGAGCCAAGACAAGTCATTCATATGGAAAAGCAGCACAGGTGGGGCAGAGTCTCTGGGGATCTCCAAGGTGGGTCAGGGTTAGGCAGGTTGATTGAGTCTCAGATATGGCACCAGTCTGCTGGCTCTGTAGCTTTGTGTGCGGAGGGTGAGAAAAGGGACAATGGCCTCTGCTCACCTTGATGCCAGACATTTCAGTTTCTTCCAGTATGCCACTGGTGCCTTTCAAGCTGCTACCCAGGTGCTAGAGCTCAGAGATAATGAGTCTGAGTAAGTCCGTGTGTGGGTTCTTTAAGAGGAACCGCTTGGGGCTTCAGAAGTTTCTTCCACCAACTTACTCAACTGGTTTTTGCAGCTAGGAGTTGTGGGGGCTTATCTTCCTGGCACTGGAACCCTGGGCTGGAGGGCCTATTGTGGGGCAGGGACTCCTCACTCCTGAGATATCCCTCCCTAATTTTTATCCACCACACGTGGGTGAGGGACCAGCCCATTTAGCGTTTGCACCCCTCCTACCAATCTGGATGGATATGGTTTCTTTTAATTCCGTAGTTGTCAGACTTCCATTCAGCTTGATTTCTGACAGTTCTGGGTGATGATTGTTTTATATTTTAGTTGTAATTTTGATGTGGTTGTGCAAAGAGGCAAGCTGTGTTTACCTATACCGCCATCTTAACATGTTGGTAACTTTAAAAATCAGCTATATCACGAACTTTTTAAGTCAACATCCATTGTTTATATTATCATGGTTGTAAGTATCGATTAGAATCCTAACAAGAAACAGATGGCACACTCAAACTTGATGGTTAATAAGGGACCATTTGTAAAAGTGGACAAGGTATAGGGAAACCACTAGAGACAGAGCCAGTGAAACTGTGGGGCTCCATTACTACTCCTAGACCTCCAAGAACCTGGAGACCAAGAGCTGTATAGGTAAAGCTGCCTGATAGCAGCTGTTAACTGTTGTGAAAGCATGCAGTCAGCCTGAATGACCATGCAAGGAAGACAGCCAGAAACTACATATCCCAAATGGTCCTTCTACCTCCTTCTGATCCCCTGCTGGGGCTCTCCACAGGCAGAACCCATCAGAGGGAACAGGAACCTGTAGGCAGGGTCCATAGAGTTCTGCCTCCTGGGCACAAAGCTGGTGGGGAAGGGTAAATGGATCCAGAAGACAGAGAACATAGTTGGCAAATCATGTAACACGTAGTCTTAGCTGAGCACATTTCAGGCTCTTTCCTTTCTTGAATAACTCTTATTTCCCTTGGAGTTAATAATTGGTTCTTTTTCTTAAAATTTTTTTTGGTTTCTTATGCCTTACATCTAGTGTTTATTATTACTAAAGTTATTCAAACTCCTAAATAGTCAATCATTTCTACAAGGCTAATAACGAAAAAAAGCCCACTGCCTCAATTTTATACTCCTCAAAGGCAACCATTTGCTTCTCTCTTAAATTTTTTTTTTTGTATTTCCCTTCATGTCACTAAATAACATGCTTATAGCCCTGACTGGTGTGGCTCAGTGGATTGAGTGCTGGCCTGCAAATCAAAGGGTCACTGGTTTGATTCCCAGTCAGGGCACATGCTTGGGTTGCAGGCCAGGTCCCCAGTAGAGGGCACTCGAGAAGCAACCACACATAGATGTTTCTCTCCTTCTCTTTCTCCCTCCTTTACCCTCTCTAAAAATTAGTACATAAAATCTTTAAATAAATAGCATGCTTATAGTGACAACTTTTGCATTGTGCAGTGTAGGCATCTATTGATGATTCAATTTGAAAAACGAAGATTTTTGCTCTTTCACTAATTCCTTCTCTCCTTGCTTACCATATACAGCCACATTTTCCATTCTCCAGGCCTCCCAATACTGATATATCATAATTTGGCTAAACCAATATTCATTCTTTATATTACTATGATTATGTAAATGTAACATAGCAAAGCTCTGTAGTACCCCATGACTACTTTTCCTTGCTCGCTCAACTTTTTCTTTTTCCTGGAATTAAATTTTAAATTAAATTCTCCTGGTTTTCTCATTTGTGTTGTTTCCTATATACTTATTGAGGCAAGATTGTAGGGAGCTGGGAAAATTCCTGAGCAAGTGGAATGGAGAAATTGAGACACAAAAATCAAACAAAGCCAGTTTGAGCAACTTGCAGCCACAGAACTTACCTCCCCTAACCAAGGACACTTGAGAGTGAATGGCTTGTATCCCTCCTTCTTAACCAGAGAATATATAGTTTAAATCTCCCTGGCCTAGGAAATAAAGAACCAAGACTCAATTAATGCCATTTGTGCCAAGGACAAATGAAGTCAGGTCAACAAATAACAAAAACCCCATTAAAAGCCAACAGACTCAAGATAAAACTGTATAGCAGACCAAAGAATATCCCCAAATGCTCTATGTGCTCATTTTGACGCATCAGCATATTAAAATGCAACTAGAAAACTAATGAATGTTCTGTTAAAACCCTCTCCTAAGATTCTCAGCTGCAGAAAGAAGATGAAAAACCCTCAGAACAAAGACACAGTGAGGGCTTGCCCTAGAGCATGCACGTGGACCTTCCTGGGTATGAACTTTTTACTTACTCCCAAGGAGATTTGCAGCCAGGGCAGCTTGACCAGGGCTTAACCCCTGATCCTGTCTCCAGGGCCCCCTTTCTCTGACTTCCAGGTGAGCTAACAGCAGCCTTGCCTTGGCTCACTCCTTTCCTATAATGTTTCTAGGGAGCAAAAGCAGCCCTGCTTAAGTTCTCTCCTGTTACTTTTTCTACCCTAAACCCTTCCTTTGTTTTACTGTCCCCAGGCTTAGTAAATGTATTCTCAAAATCACCTGGCTTCATGATGTGAAATTTTTCCTACAAGAAGTCAAGAACCTAGAGGCCGGCCTGAGGCAGACCTGCTCCTGGCCAATGTCTGTCCAGTAACACATAGTAAATTCATCTCCCAAATCTTCCTTTATTGTCTAAATCTCCTTTCAAATTGTTCAAATTCTTTGAGTATTCCATCAATTTCATCTTCTTGAAGAATTCTTTCCTGATCTACTCCAATTTATATCTATTGCTCTCTACTCCTGGGGTTCAGCTTCTGTCTTGGAGTTTCCTTTTACTATAATTCTGGGAACTTCCATCACCCCTCTCTTGAGTTACATCCCCTGTCTCTTGGTTTCCATGTCTTTCTCTTTCTTGGTTCTATCTCTTGTTTTGATACAACACTTCCAGTAGCTTCCGAGAATCGTGTACATGGGAGATAAATTTTTTGAGACTTTGCATATCTGAAAATGTTTAATGTATCCTCACATTAATTCTTTTGAAGGTATAGAATTCTAGGCTGGAATTCATTTTCCTTGGCATTTTGAATAATTCATTGTCTTCTTGGTTCCGAATATTGCTGTTGACAAGTACAGACCCATTCTGATACATGACCCTATGTAACTAATTTTTTTCTGAAATAGTAAGAATTTTTTCACATAACAAGAAGTCCAAAAGTAGGGAAGTTTCAGGATTGGTTAGTTCATCAAAGGCCTAGGTACTTTCCAGTTTATGCTCTCCCAACATATGTTTGTCTGCAGGCTGTGTCCCCTCATGATCATAAGATGGCTGCCACAGTTTCAGGCATCACATCCAGACATTACACTATGTAGCAGCAGAAAAGTCATCTTTTTCTTTTGTGTCTTTTTAAAAGTGAGAAAACCTTTCCCAGAAATTCCTCACTGACTTCCCTTCCCACATCTTTGGCCAGAGCTGTGTCACAGCCTGCCTTTAGTTCAATCACTGATAAAAGGGAATAGGATCACTCTGATTGGCTTGGACAATCATGCTGGAGATAATGTCCCTTTTTCTGAGGAATAGATATCTGAACAAAATTAGGATTCTGTTAGCAGGTAAGGCATGGGATGGCTGTTGGCTAGGCAATCAACAATGTCTGTTATAGCATGGTATCTGGCACACAGTGAGCATTTTATTTACGCACACACACACATGCTATTGTTATTAACTCTTAATAGCTATATGAAGTTATTTGAGTCCTAGAGTTCAAATCTCACCTCTAAAATGTGATAGTATTATCTGATTTGTTGGATGATTATAAAATTAAAAGAAATGACAAATATAAAGTCTTTGGTGCTGAATAAGTGATAGCTACTTATTATAGTTACATATAATTATTGCTAGAGTACTTGGGCAGCAAGTTGAGGTCTCTAACAAAGTTTCCTGAGGTTGGCTCCAACCTGGTGTAACTAATACTTTTCCTGCAGCTCACAGAATCTTTCCTTCTTCCCTTGCATTCTAAAACTTCATGATTATGTGCTTTGTTATAGTTGGGTTTTTTTTCCCCTCAGCTCATACACAGTGAGCCCTTTCAATATGGATATGTATTCTTCAAGTCAGAGAAATTTTCTTGAATTATTTCTTTGATGATTTCATCCCTCCATTTTCCATGTCTTCTTACTCTGAAACTCATTATTCGCATGTTGGACTTCCTGACTGACTCAACGATTTTGTATCTTTTATCTCCCATTTTCCTTCTCTTTGTCTTTTTGCTCCATATTCTGGGAGATTTCCTCAGCTCTAGCTCCTAATCCTCTTATTGAGTTTTTCATTTCTGCTATCTAATTTTTAATTTCTAAGAATTCTTTCCTATCTCTAAATATTTTCTTTTTATTTGGTTGCAATGTCTTCTTTTATTTTCAGGAATGTAAAATACCAAAGACGATATCTCTCAGCATAGAGAATCTCTCCAAATTCTTTTTTCTCAATATTTTGGCCTCTGTTTTGGACCTTAGAGTTTCCTGAGACCCTGGAAGCCCTAGGCTATCTGCTCACATTTAATATTATAACCTAAAAACCTGACTGGAAGAAACCTTGGTGGGGGATACTGATTATAGACTTCATGGTAATCTAGCTAGCCTATTATATTGATATCAGGATATTTAGGTCTTTTGTCTTGGGCTGTCAAATTATCAAGAAAAAGTTTCCAGTTCCCTGCCTGGAGAATGTATATCCGACTTTCAGTGGAGGTCATTTGGGAGAAGATGGCTGAGGTCTTGATGTTTAGGAGGCCTTTGCTTAAACATCATTTTCAATATACGTATAGGATCCCACTTTCAACAGTGCTTAATGTCCCTAGTCCAAAGACCAGACCTTCTACCCTTCAAAGAATATACCTCAGTATTCAGGTTGTGTGAAAGGAACAGTAGTTGCCTTGCTGAGGTTGAAGATTTGGGTTTAAACTTGCTTCTAATACCAGTACGTCCAGTTATTATGTTTCTGTATCTCAGCTCTAAGACCAACTCTTCTGTACTCAGTTTTGCAACACTGCGGTTGAGACTGAAAACCACAGTAATTTTGCCAGCTGTTCCCTATTAGGCTTTGCCCATAGAGGGCAACAGAGGGAAACTGGAAGGCTGTGGAAATAAGAAGAGCAAGCTACTTCCTGTTTTCTTCCTACTACTGAGAGCAGCACCCAGCAACGCTTCGACTGCAGCAGCAGTTCAAGTTGGTTTGCGGGGTTTTCCAGCATTCACAGAACCAGCCTCATCATGCCCCCACACCAGCCACACCAGCCCTAGCTGAGCAACAACCCATTCTCAGAGGTCTGGGTCCAGCCCCACGGGCCCCTCCTCTAAGCTTCTAGGTTCTAATAATTCTATTCTTTTTCCTTCTTCCTCCAGCCCTGGGAGTGATATCTTGGAGTTCTCTTTTTACCCTTTTAGTTACCTAGTTAACAACTTTATGCCTAGTTAACAGTTTTTTATTATTAAATTCCTTCTGTTGAAATAATTGGTGTGATTTCTGTCTCTTGACTAGATCCTGACTGATACATCCACTTTCAATGATACCTCTTTTTTTTTCCAGCCCCACTTATACCCCACATTCAGAGATATGGGCGGCCTCCAAATCCTGAGTCTTTCTGGAGTTTCACACCAGCAATTTGCTTGCTTCTTGGCATCCCTACCCTCTTGAGAAACTTAAAGAGTCAGCCTCTTCTGGTCTGCTGGGTCAGTAACTGCTTGTCCATCTGCTTTCTTGCTTCTAAAATTTTGCTGTTGTTTTCTCTGCTGATTTCTTTGTCCCAGTAGAGTTCTGCTTTTTAAAAAAATCTTGTTTATTGTCATAATGAAATGTGAGGGAGGAAACTCATTATTTTTAAAAAATAAGAACAAGAGACTAATTTTTAAAGGGAATGACAACAAATTTGGAGAAATATTTCCACAAGGAGTCAGGGTGATTGTTTCCTCTAGGAAGGAGAGTAGAGCAGGATCCAGGAAGAGGTGAATGGGGAACTTGTTTTACTCTATTTCGAAATCCTATATATGAGTTTCAATCATTCTGTGCATGATAAATTTCACAATTTTTGAACACGTAAACATCAGCATACAACTGCTAACAGGTAGTATGTATTCAGCTGCATAGAATAGAAACTTGACCACAGAGGTACAACCAAACAGGAGCATATTTTTCTCTCATAGAAAAGTTTAGGGGAAGGCATTCCAGGGTTAGTACAATGTCTCCATGGTACCATGGACACCTAGGCTCCTGTTAGCTTTGGGTAAGTTCATTCTTGGCTTTTATCTTTATGTTTCTTAGACAGTTGCTTCACCTCTGAGTACCACATCCATATTCCAGGAAGAATGGTGAAGGACAAAGGGCAAAAAGACAAAGAGACAAGCTAAGTGAGTTGACAACCCTTTAAAAAAGTTACTTGTACACCTGAAACTAATATTTCATGTCAATTATATCTCAATTTAACTAAATAATAAAGTTAAAAACAGAAGTGAAATCTGGCCCTCATCTATTTAAATCATGATTAAAATTTATTTATGATAAAATAAAAAATAAAATCCGGGGAAAAGTATATAAAAACATGAGACCATGTTGTGCTTAAAGAAGTTTACAATTATGGATAACCAAAATGGCTTAGCAGTCCTGAGAACTATTTCCAAAATGTCCTTGCTCTCAGGTTGATTACTGTAAATTATAGAATGAAATGTATGTGAGTAATTGTTTCATAAACTATGCTTGGCCCTGTGTGTCTTGGTTCTGTGTTGTAAATATGGAAGAGCAACGGCACTGTTATGACCAATATTAAGTCACAATATTGAGGCAGAATTTGATCTGATCTATTTATTGTCAGATTTTAAATATTACATCATAAGCACTTGCAAAACTTGCATATATAAGTCTGCCTAAATGTATGCTCATGGAAACTAGATAATGGAGTTCCAAGTAGTCCAATTTTTTCTTATGAACTCATATCTATGTAGCACATACCCTCTCTCTGAATATTATTAGGCGGCAAACGCAAACTCTACATACATATTTTGGTGCTCCTTTGAAATGTAAAAAATAAAAATAAAAAAAGCTTTCCTGAATGGCCCAAGCAGCAACTTCACTCAGTTCTCAATATCTGTGACTCTGTCACAGGCCACCCTAAACAAAGAAATCTGGAAAAGTGATATTTTTACCTGGGCACACTGTCACCCTGAACAAAACCAGGGTCATGTGAGGTAGGATGATTTGTTAGAATTGTTTGGAGTAGGCTATTGCCACACAGTGACTATCTCTTCCCTTGCCTAGGAGGAGGGAGAGGAGATGTAGTCTAGGCAAAGTGAATAGTATGTAGGCAACTAACAGCGCCTGCCACAGTTGCCATAAGGATTAAAATAATATTTATAGAGCCCCTAGTACAGTGTCTGGCACAAAGTGATCACCTGATAAATCCAAACTTCTTTAAAAAACTATTTATCCCTAGGTATCTGGCCCATTAAAGAGGAAAACAGTCCTGACCAGTGTGGCTCAGTTGGCTGGGCGTCGTCCCACAAAGTGAAAGGTTGCTGGTTTGGTTCCTGGTCAGGGTACATGCCTGGGTTGTGGGTTTGGTCCCCAATCAGGGCATGTATGAGAGGCAACTGATCAATGTTTCTCTCTCACACTGATGTTTCTCTCCCTCTCTTTCTCCCTCCTTTCTCTTCTCTAAAAATAAATAAATAACATCTTTTAAAAAGAAGTAAAACAAAAAATGAACAAGAGAACCAAACAGATAATTTCAGTAATACTAAATATAAGAAACATTGCTGATCTATAATGCTTAAGTGTTGTGGGTTTTTTTCCCTTATTTGTGGTTGCACATTGAAAGATTATAACTTCCTCCATGGAGAAAGTCTAATTCATAAAATGTACATGCAACTCAGTATGTGAGGGGAAACATAATGCATGTACTTTACTTCGCTGTAGCATATTTATAGCTTTCTTTTAGCTCCATCTCTCCAATCTGGAAAAGGGAATTCCCTCTATCTTTCCACCCTTTATTGGTCACCTACTAACTGTTTATAGTACCTCATTTGTCTTTTTCTTCACTAGAACCCCACGTTCTCTCTCCTCTGATTGATATTTATTTGGCTAATAAATGAGTATTAATAATGTTATAAAGAACAATATGGCACTAAAATGTTTGCTGTTTTAATTAGAATGCTTTTGGTTACAAGGAGAGAATACCTGGCTAAAACTGGCTTGAAAATAATGGCATTTATTGACTCACATAGTATGTCTAGAGGTAGGCGGTTCCAGAGTTGTCTAACACAGTGGCAGAACATTATCAAGGATTTAGGTGAGGTCTTTTTCTTACTGTTTCCCTATCTTTACTATGTTGTGTTTTATCTTCACATTTTTGCCTCATGATCACAATATGGCTGCAGCTTCAAGCATCACATCCTCACAAAATAGCATGGGGGCGGAGAATATCTCCTGTCTTGCATTTCTAAGTGTAAGCAAAACTTTCCCAAGCTTCCCCCAGCAGACTTCCCCTCAGATTTCTTTTTTTCCTGTGTTCTTTTTTAAATTGAATTTATTGGGTGACATTGATAAATAAAATTATATAGGTTTCAGGTGTGCAATTCTATAATACATCACCTGTATATTGTATTGTGTGTTCACCACCCTAAGTCTCCTTTCATCATTATTTATCCCCCTTTTACCCACTTCTACCTCTCCCAACCCCCTTTCCCTCTGGTAATCACTATGCTGTTGTCTATGTCTCTTGAATTTTTTCCTTTGTTTAATCTCTTTACGTTTTTCACTCAGCTCCCCAACCCCCATCCCCTCTGATAGCTGTCAGCCTTTTCTCTGTATCTATGAGTCAATTTTTATTTTGTTAGTTTATTTTGTTCATTAGATTTCACATATAAGTGAAACCATATGGTACTTGTCTTTCTCTCACTGCTTATTTCACTCAGCATAATACTCTCCAGGCCCATCCATGCTGTGGCAAAAGGTACGATTTCCTTTTTTTAATGGCTGAATAGTATTCCACTGTGTAAATGTATCACAGCTTTTTTATCCACTTATCTACTGATGGCCTCTCAGATTTCAATAGCCAAGTTTGGATCATATGCCTATGCCTAAACCCACCAGACAAAAGGAATGAATTTGCCCTAATTGTCTAGGAATGAGGAGGAATACTTTCCCTGGGCACATGGCTGTTGAAGGTGAGTCTAGAAGGAGAAATGGATTTGGGTGGGTGACAAACAGTGTCTGCTGTATTTGGTAATTCTGAACTACTGCAAAAACAAAACAGTGCTGGAAATGCTTGAAAAGAGGTGAAGGTGGGGAGAATCCTTTGGCTGTTTTTCCTGATTTCTTCATGGAATAATTTCCAACATTTGACATGGAAAGCCTTATGTGTGGTTTTAAGTTCTTTCACCTTTCCTCCCTTATTTCAGACACATGGCTACTGGGTACTACAACTTGGACCGTAGCCTACTTTTGCAGTTTGGGTTAAATTTTTCATTCCAAATACTAAACATACTGAACAGTGCTATGGAGGAATTAATGCTGCCCTGAATTGACTAGGGGCCATGTTTTATCATTTTACTCTGCCCAATGTGCCACCACAATCCTTATTGGCTATGCAGAACCTTTCTCTCTTTTGTTAATGCTTACTGCCCCTCCCCATCTACTCTTCCTTAGACCAGAGGACTATGTACAAATGGGGAGAAAACCAGTGCCCTTTGAAATTCTTGTGCTAGATATTTCACATGGTTATTTTATTTGACTCTCACTAGAACCATCAGAATTAGATAATGTCATCTAAATCCAGAGAGATGACGTAACCTAACTCAATTAAGTAGTAGATTTGCAACCCAAACCCAAGCCTGTCTCTTTCAAAGCTCACATTCCAGACCAGCAGGTAAGTTTCCCAGACTCTTCACTCTCTGTTTTGGTACATTCTCATCTCAGTTATCCCTTGATGGGAGGAAGGAGACTAAATCTGGAATCAGAACACCTGGTCTGGGGTCTCAGTATCCTCATGAAGTTGTACCTCTGTGACCTCAGGCAGGGCAGGTCACCTCACCAAATCTACTATTTGATTTAGAGTTTGGTTATTTCACCTCTCTGGACCTCGGATGATAATATCTACTTCTTATGGTTCTTATGAATATCAAATAAAATAGACCCATGAAATCCCTAGCACATACTTTAAAAGAATATATGCTCTCATTTGTAACAGATGAGTAATTACTGTGGATGGATTTATTATTTACCAGCATAAAATGAGACCTTCCTGATGTTGTTTTGTACCAATGTAAGAGGTATCATATTCCAAAATAAGTGTGGACAGGTGTACAAAAGCAGACTTTCTAAGACATGCTCAAAGACTCTCAAACACCCTCAATAATTTAGATTATAAAGGCATCAAGAAAGGGAAGCAGGATTTGTGAAGAAGATTCTTTGGAGAAGACTATTTTCATGCTATGAGTATCCATCACACCCCAGGCACCCAGCCTGGGACAGAGGGAGAGGGAGAACTGCCCTCTAACCTGCAGCCTCGTAAGAGGGGGCATTAAAGGGACCGCTTAAAGAGGTTGCTATGTGTTTCCTACAGTTGGAGAGGCAGGACTGGAGCCTGAGTTAAGACAGCCTGTGGCAGTGGGAGAGAGGGGCTGCACTGGAATTAGTCAAGACTCCCCTATGTGGGAGCCATGGGAAGCAAAGAGTCAGGCTGGAGCCTTCTTTTGTTAACCTTTTTGGAAATATAAGATACATACTAAAGTGCACAAAATAGTAGGTTTACAGCTTGATGAATTTTCACCAACTGAAAATCCCCATGAAACCAGAAATTAATTACAATATCTCATAAGCCCTGTGTACTCCCTTTCAGTCACTATTACCATCCCCCCCCAAGAGTAATCACAATCCCAATAGCATAGATTAGTTTTACCTCTTTTTGTTCTTTATATAAATGGAATCATACAGTAGGTACCATTTAATGCCTGGTTTCATTTGCTCAATATTATATTTATGAGATTCCTTATATTGTTGTATGTAGTTGTGGATATTTTATTCTCACTGTTATATATAGCATCCCATTGTGTGAATATTCCACAATTTATCTATTCTACAGTTGCTAGGCATTTGACTAGTTTCCAATTTGGGGCTATTATAAATAGCTATGGACATTCTAGCACGTCTTGTGGTAAACATATGTACATATTTCTCTTACGGATATACCTAAGAGCAGGATTTCAGGGTAATTAGGGGCAGTATTTGTAAAATCTGGAGCAGTTTAAAGTCTTGTCCAAGAAAACTTCTTGAAGAGAGTGTGTATTGAACAGTGAGAGTCTATGTAGAGTGTCCCTGCCCCTACCGCCACCCTCTCACCTCCATCCTATATTTAGGGGCCAAAAGGAGGGTGGCAGTTGGAGAAACAGTATATGGTCTGAATCATGCTGAGTTGATGAGCTGCAGCCAAAGGGACCCAGCAAGTCCTGGCTCGTGTGGCCTGCAAACCGAAAGGCTGCAGATTCAGTTCTTAGCCAGGGCACATGACTGGATTTCCCCAGCTTTATATGGAACTGACAACTTAAAAATTGGGGGCATGCAAAAGGCAACCAATTTATGTATCTCTTGCACATTGACGTTTCTCTCATTCTCTTTCTCCATCCCATCCCCTCTCTCTAAAAAGTAAATAAATAAAATCTTAAAAAAAAGAAACCCAGCAAGGGTGCCTTCCAAGAGCTCCATGGAGGATGCCTTATGCTCAGGAACACAGCCTGGCCTACAGAAATATTCCCATCTGTATTGGTCCTGTCTCAACATGGGTGTTGTGACAGGGTGGTGCTGAAGAGGCCAGCATTTGGGCTCCAGTTCTGTCCTGGTTTTCATCTGAGCAATTCTATTCCCTGTGTAACCTTGGGACAGTCATTTTGCCTCTCTAGGCCTCACTTTTCTCATCTTTCTGATGTGTGGCTCTTTTCTGCTCTGACCTTCTAAGAATTACCTGTGTTTTAAAGTCCTTGAAAACAGGGTGTCTTCTCTTTCTTCCATATTCCTAGAGAGCACCTAAAGTTTTACACACCTATGGGCACATAGGTCACTGGTTGACAAAGTCTTGCAATTTCATTTTCTAAAGAAAAACCTGCTTTTATGGGTCTGGTCATACACATAATGAGGATTAAATTGGCTCATTAAAATTAATAACATGGTATGTGTGCCTATCCAAATACAGATGTTACACAGCACACCAACTTTATGGAAAAATCCATTTCCATTCTTGTCACACAACTGATCTTCTCTAAAGGAACAGAGCAAAGACTGTCTGTGCATTGTAAATTTATTGACTCACTATTTTATCCAAGGACATTGGGTAATTAGAAGATTCTAACATAGACCCAAAGAATTCTCTTCATCTGGGAACATTTTTTATCACTTGCTACTGCCTTGTTCTTAATAGTTAGCATTTAAAGGTTATATTTTTTAAAAAAGACTCCAGACATTATGTAGTCACTGTCTGGAAAAGCATTATATTTCAACAGGATATTATCACTCAGGCAGAGAAATCATTTTTAGTGGGTAGGAAATTATTCCATTGTGCAGTTATTATTCTAGCAATTAGAAATCACATTATGTGGCAAATTATGAGACCTTCTCACTGAAGTTTGTTATTATACTGTTCATATTTAAAATGTGAGGCTGCAGAGAGAGAGGATTCTTTAAAATTAATTAGTTAATTAATTTTTAGAGAGGGGGAAGGGAGGAGGAGAGGGAGAGAAACATGGATCCGTTACCTCCCCCATGCCCCCTACTGGGGACTGAATCTGCAACCTAGGCACATGCCCTCACAGGGAATCCAGCTGGGAACCTTTTGCTTTGCAGGATGACACCCAACCCACTGAGCCAAACCGGTCAGGATGAGAAGAGGCTTTTCCAATAGAAGCATGAACACTTTAAAGAACTCAGGCAGCTGGGCAGGTGAGCCATGATGTAATTCTGTTTCTTAGGAAATTCTTTCGGAGTTCCCCTGAAGTTCTCTTACTTCACCTACCAGCAACCTTGGTTCCTTGTATTCATTACCTTTAGCCAAGGAAAATTTAGCTTGGCCCCACTAGGGCTTTATATGGAACTGACAACTTAAAAATTGGTGTCGTTCCAAAAGTTTGTTGGAAACTCTGTCTTAGAATTCAGAACACATTTCCTCAGTTTGTTATGAATGAGTTTGATTCCCAAAGAGTCCACTGGAGCCCATTTTACCCATAATGAAGTGAGACTGAACTATTAATGATAATCAGGAAACTAGTTATTGAATAGAGTGTTATTTACCTGTGAAAAATACACTCTAAGTTCCAACTTGAGAGAAGAGAAATGCAGCTTGCCTTCTCTCTTCCCTACTCCACTCTGTAGTCAGAAGTGGGAGTTCCTACAGCTTGGGGGTTTGAAGTATGCATAGCAGGAAAAGGAGTTGGAAGATGTCCAGAAGGCTGTGAGCAGAGGCAGGGGCTTCCCAGCAGTGACAGAAACTAGAAGGGAAAAGGAGCAGGGGCGGTCCCAGCAGTGACGCAGCAGTGGAGGTGGGAATATTTATAGCTTCAGCTACAATCCTGAGGAAAGTCCCTGGACTCAAGCGTGATTTTACTAATGGGACATTAGTAACTTGGGTGGTCATAACTGAGGGACTGTCCCAATCAATACACATCATGGAATATTTCCGATATACAAAAGGGTATATACATAATGATATACCAAACACCCTGCTTAAGGTATAAAACACTTCGGCTATAGCTGGAGCCCTCTGTGTACCCCATCTCACTCTTACTCTCTCTACCCCTGAGACAACCACAAATTTGATGTTAAAAAAATTTCTGTGTTTTTATATTTTTAGTACATATATGTCACATAAATATATATTATATATCCTATAAGTTATCTCCTACCTTTAAGTCTTTAGGGATATATATTTAACCTAAATGATTTAGAAATTTTTGCATATTTTAACATTTTATAAATTGTAGCACACTCTATGTATCCTTTTGCAACTTGCTTTTTCCTTCCAACATTATGTTTTAAAAATTAGTCTAGCCCTGACCAGTTTGGCTCAGTTGGCTGGGTGTCATCCTACAAAGCAAAAGGTCATGGGTTAGATTCCTGGCCAGGGCACATGCCTGGGTTACAGGTTTGATCCCTGGTCAGGGTGCGTCCGAGAGTCAACCGATCTGTTTCTCTCTCACATTGATGTTTCTCTCCCTCTCTTTCTCCCCTTCTCTCTAAAAATAGATAAAATCTTTTAAAAAAATTAGTCTGTTAATAATATGGCTCTGGGCCATCCATTTTAACTACTGTATAGTATTCTGTCTTATAAATAGACATACATTTTCTACCAGCCAAACTCAGGACCCAGCCATGCACTCGCTCCTCTTTTCTGCCTCACAAGGGATATTAGATTCTTAATTCACATCCAGAGCAACACCCTTTCCAAGGGCCAAACTGTCAGGTCCCTCATTTAAGCCCTTCCTCCTGGGCCTAGGAGAAGCTTTGTTAGAAATGATGGGCTGCCTGGTAAGTATGGATTCAAAACATTATCTGACCTTGAGAGAGAGTTTGCCCTTGCCAAGGGATAAGGACTGAAGAATTGCCTCCATCCCTGGTGGCAGGATGACTCATGTACCTGGAATTCCCTACCTCTTTCCCCTGGATAGAGGCCAAGTCATGCTGTCAACATGTAATTAATTCACTCTTTAAAAGGGAAAAGGAATTCTCAGGATTTAATATAACAGAATCATACAATGCAAGAGCTAGGAAAGTCACTTGTCCCTTCCTCCTTCCCCAACACCTCAGTATAGGACAAGACATATTTGGGCATGAGCCAAACCAGCCATCTGAAGAGATTTCAATGCAGCAGTTACTTGAGATCCTTCTAGGAGGGACGGAGGAGTGAGACTCAACAAGAAAAAGCAGCGGAGTGCTGGAATGGATGAGAATCACCCTTGTTGATTAATCACTGGCTTTTAGAGCCATCTCTCTCTCTCTCAGCTCAGCTCAATAGGTCAGAGAACCTCCTGGCAAAAGACTCTGTCCCAGGATTTCTGGCACTCCATTTCTGGCCTGTGTCAAGTATTCCTTGAGAATTGTCTGGCCAGCCTAGTGCTGGCGCCTGCCACATTGTTCTTTGCAGGACCTTTGGAGTAGGGAAAGGGCTTCTTTAAGTTCTAACCAATGGCTTTGACTGCGTGGAGGCTGCTATTTCACCCTAGTTGCCTGCTTTCCCCATCACCCCAGTATCCTACAGGAAGGACCTGAAAAGAAAGGCTGAAAGGTTAGAGCTGACATGAATGCTAGAGATGTTGCAGCTCAACACCTGATTTGCCAAGTTAGGTGCCAAGTGCCTAGGATATGCCAGAATCTGTTCCAGGAATATAGTGATGACCAAAACCAGACAACCCAGACATAGCCTCTGCCCTCTTGAAAATCACATTATAGTGTTGAGTGGGTGGGGTGGCCAACATTAATCAAACAATCATTCAAGTGTAAAATACACCATGCTATGAGCTAGACTTAGGGAGGTCAGAGAGGGCTTCCTTAAAGAGGTGATGCTTGGGCTGAGATGTAAACATGAGTAGGTGTTAACAAGGCAAAGAAGGGAGAGAGAACATCAGGGGGATAAGATGATACATAGAAAATAAAGAAGGTCGTTTGGCCTTTTACAGCAAATGAAGAGGGCAGAGGTGGGGATGAAGCAGGGGTGCAGGGGCCATACCACATGGAGCCCTGAAACTATGTTAAATATTTTGGTCTTTATCCTAAAAGCAATGGGAAGCCACTGAGGGGGCTTCAAATGGGGCACAGACATGATTGGAATTGAAATTTCAAAATGATCTTTTTGTCTGTTATATGGAGGACCAACTGGAGAGGGCTTCATTGAGAGATTATTTTAGGTAATTTGAGAGATATTTATGAGGTTAAATCAACATGACTTCACAACAGTTTGAACGCAGGGGTGACAGGGAGGTGGGTGTCAAGCAAAGTTCACAGGCTTCTTCAATGGGTGGTGTTGAGATGAAGACCATTGAATGAGGACCAGGTTTGTGACAGAGGACTGAGTATTGAGTTTCAGGTACCTTTATTATATCTAAGAGGAGATATCTAGCAGACTACTGACTCTATATGGGTCTGGGGCTAAGAGGAGAGATCTGAGCTGGAAATCTATGTATGCTTGCATTATCTGCAAAAAAGCAGTGATTCAGTCAGCATTCCAAAAGAAAACAGATGGTACAATCAAATTAGAATAATTCAATGAGGATTAATAAAAGGACTATATTAAGTTTCTGCTGCATAACAAACAGTACCATAACCTCAGTGGCTTAATAGAGCAAACATTTTATTTCTAGCTCAGTTATATGGGTTGGTTGTAGTTCAGCTGACTTATGCTGGCCTCAGCTGGACCAGGCTGACTCCAGACTTCAAGTCTCATTCATGCTGTTCCACAAACCTGGACCCCTCAGGGAATGGTGCCATATCAAACATTCATACTTGGCCTCTGCTGTTGGCTGATCAGGCGTCCAGTAGTGGGCTTGGTGAGGAAAGCCTGTGTTGTGGCTGCTATGACATTTCGTTCACAAAATCATTGAGGAAGCACCAGGGTAGCTAGCTGGAGGACAATGCTCATTGATATTCAGGGATGGATGGATCGCCCCAGTCCACCTAATTATTGAGAGCTTCCTCTGCAGTAGATGCCCTCTGGTGGAAATTTACATGGATATGAATACCTTCATATTTTGAAAGTCTCAGAGGTCCATCCACATACCTTTTCTAATCTTGTTCTTTCCAACTCCCTGATCAATTGGAAAACCTATTAGTCATTGCCTACAAGGCAGTGTGAATACAGTAGTCTGGTCATCTCAGTCCCAACAAAGTAGTAAACAACTAAGTATTCTGCCTCCTAGGAGAATTTTCCTTCATCATCATTTTCAGGGCCATGGCTGAATGGGGTATCGTACAGCAGTCATTCACTTCTAGCTGGTGCTAGCATACCATGCAGACCCATCAGGGAGGCAGGCCCAGGCCTTTTCCTCTTCTGATAACAGATCATAGGGGATGGAGGCAATGAGGCCATAGATATAATTGAATGAGGGGCAGAGTAGCAGTAAAAAGTAGGTACCATGGGATCTGAGCCACCTGCTTGTGCATTTTTCTCTTACTTTTCTGAGATGTGTAGGCCTGGTTTCATATATTTCACTTTTGTTTTATAATGGAAAACTGCTATGCATGACCAGGTTTAGGTCTGGGAGATTAGATAACACCCAGTTCATAATAATGGCCACCAGTTACGGAGAACTTAACATATGCTACTGTGCTTTTCATCCTTCTCACATTTTTCAAAATTTCCTAATTTAATCCTCATCCTATAAGTGGTAGATGGGTGCTATCATTATCTCCATTTTACAGGTGTGAAAAGAGGATCTCAGAAGTTGAAATAACTTGCCCAAGGTCACAGAGCTAATAAGAGGCACAGAGGCAAGACTCTAATACAGAGATTTCTGACTCCAGATTTCACCTGATGATACATGATTGATAGATACATAGATAGGTAGATAGTGTTGATGAGGAAGAAAGTCCCTAGTCATATCCTTTAAGGTGTTAACTAGAATCACATACTTATTTAGAAGAGGCCTTAGGGCAGTGGTCAAGTTGGCTGCAGACTGAAACCAGGCTCCCAGGGCACAGAGCCACCACTGAGAAGCCCAGGAATAGATCCTCTTTTCAGCCCCCACTTCTTCAAGGTACTTCTAGGCCTCTTGAGGCAACTAACAGTACATGTTTCCCAAGTCCTTTGAATGAGAATCACCTGGGACAATTTTTATTGTAAAATTCAGAGTTGTATGTTGAATGATTACCTGTTGAAATAATAGTATTTTGGATATACAGTGCTGGGTTAAATAAAATATATTATTATTTATTTCATTTTTTAAAAAAGCCCTGGCTGGTGTGGCTCTGTGGATTGAGCGCCAGCCTATGAACCAAAAGGTTACCGGTTTGATTCCTGGTCAGGGTGCAAGCCTGGGTCGTGGGCCAGGTCCCCTGTTGGGGGCGTGCGAGAGACAACCAATTGATGTTTTCTCTCACACATTGATGTTTCTCTCCCTTTCTTTGTCCCTTCCCCTCTCTAAAAACAAATCTTTAAAAATTTTATTTCACCTGTTTCTTTTCATTTTTAAAAATGTGGCTGCTAAAACATTGAAAATTGCATATGTGGCTTGCATTATGTTTTATGGACAAAGCTGTTCTAAAGAGTATGACAACCTAGGTCAGTTCTGAAGGGACTGAAAGTAGAGAGAGGATATTGGGCAGGAGCTTTGTGGGGCTGCTTTTTCCTCCCCATCCTTCCCTACCCCCTTCAACTTCCTCATAGCAAAAAGGGCAATTTATTTTGGGGTGTTTCATAGAACCCAAGAATAAGATACAGAAGGAGAAGGGTTGCTCTCTGTCCCTATTTTCTGCTTCTTTTTCATTGCACCTGTTCCATTTTCTTTCTCATGGCAAACTCACCATCCCTGTTTCCTAGTCCACATGGCAGAAAATGACCTCCACCAAGGGTCCCCAAGGTTAGATTTCTTTAGTTAGATAAAGCAGCCAAAGTAAATTTGAGTCTTAAGAGCCAAAATTCCCAGAGAAGAGTGCGTGAATGGCCCAGCTTGCATCTATCTAGTCTCTTTCCTGGACTAATCAACTGTGCCCAGGGCACCATGGGCACATTGTTCTAAGTCAGCAGTTGTGAGGGTAAGAACCTCATTACCAGAGCAGGAGGTCAGGGATGATTCCCTGAAAACCAGAGAGATGAGGGAAACAGGAATACACTAGGCAAACAGGCACATGAGCTAATTGGCATCCACTCAGTGGGACTTCTGAAATCAGGCTGTACTAACATCTATGACTACTCATAATGCTGGCCATGATAGCCAGCACCAGTGGTTCAAAGAAGCCAGCACAAGTGATACAATACTCTGGGCAGTGTTTGTTATAGAATGAATTAAGTCATTCCCCATCCCCGTTTCCCAAATTCATATGTTGAAGCCCTAAATCACAATGTGACTGTATTTGAAGATAGGGCCCTTAGGAAGGTAATTAAGGTTAAATGAGGTCATAAGGGGGGGCCTAATCCAATAGGACTGGTATCTTTACAAGAAGAGGAAGAGACATCAGAGAGTGCCCTAGTTCTCCCCACTTGCACAGGCAAAAGGCCATATGAAAACACAGCAAGGAAGAGGCTTTCTACAAACAAGGAAGAGAAGTCTCACTAGAAATCACCCCTGATAGCACCTTGATTTTGGACTTCCAGACTCCAGAACTGTGAGAAAATAAATTTCCATTGTCTAAGTCACCTAGTCTGTGGTATTTTGTTATAGCAGCCTGAGTACACTAATACAGTGTTCTTATTAAATTCTAACTTAAGCTCCAGTGTGATTTCTCTGAAATTAGTAACAGGCTTTTGTGAAGTACACTTTTAGAAAAGAGCATAGGAGAAGATCTTTGGGATCTAGGACTATACAAAGACTTCTTAGATTTGACACCAAAAGCATGAACCTCATCAAATTTAAAAACCTTTGTTCTCTGAAAGTCTACATGAAGAAGATGAAAAGATAAGCTACAGCCTAGGAGAAAATATTTGCCAACCACATATCTGACAAAGTACTGCCATCTAGAATATTTTTTTAAAAATTTCAAACCCCAAGAAAACAAACAATCCAATTAGAAAGTGGGCAAAAGACATGAAGAAACACTTCACTGAAGAAGTATACAGGTGGCAAATAGGCACATGAAAAGACTCTGAAGATTACTGGCCATTAGGGAAATTCAAATTAAGGCCACAATGACATATCACCACACACATATCTGAGTGTTTACAAATTAAAAACACTTACAACACCAAATGCTGAAGAAGATGCAGAGAAACTGGATCACTCATATATTGCTGGTGGGACTGTAAAATGATACAGGCACTCTGGAAAATAGTTTATCAGTTTCTTCAAAAATTAAACATGCAATTACCATGAAACTCAGCAATCGCACCCCTGGGCATTTACCTGTACATGAATGTCCATAGCAGCTTTATTTGTAATAGCCTAAAATGAGAATCAGCCCAGCTGTTCTTCAACAGATGAATGGTTAAACAAATTATGGTATTCCATACTATGGAATTTCATACCGTGTATTATTCCATACAATGGAACACTCTTAACTAAAGAAACTATCAGCAAAACGAAAAGGGAACCCACTGCAGGGGAGAAAATATTTGCAAAATATATCTGATGAGTTTAATCTCCAAAATATACAAAGCACTAATACAACTGAACACCAGGAAGAAAAACAATCCAATTTAAAAATGGACAAAGGACCTGAATAGACACTTTTCCAAAAAGGACATACAGATGGTCCAAAGACATATAAAAATGCTCAATATTACTAATCATCAGAGAGAT
This sequence comes from Pteronotus mesoamericanus, assembly GCF_021234165.1. Classification (NCBI taxonomy): domain Eukaryota; kingdom Metazoa; phylum Chordata; class Mammalia; order Chiroptera; family Mormoopidae; genus Pteronotus; species Pteronotus mesoamericanus. Next base: position 9,632,476 of record NW_026555072.1, read on the forward strand.
GCAAATTAAAACCACAATGAGAGATCACTTCACACCTGTCAGATTGGCTACCATTAATAAGTCAACGTGTTGGCAAGGATGTGGAGAAAAGGGAACTCTAGTGCTCTGTAAAAAATTAAAAATGGAACTCCCTTTTGACCCAGTGGTTCCACTTCTGGGAATATATCCTAGGAATCCTGAAACACCAATAAAAAAAAACATATACATCCCTATGTGCACAGCAGTGTTATTTACAATAGCCAAGATCTGGAAATAGCATAAATGTCCATCAGTAGATGAGTAGATAAAAAAGCTGTGGTACATTTACACAATGGAATACTCCCCAGCAGTAAAAAAGAAGAAACTCTTACCTTTTGCAATAACATGGATGGACTGTGAAAGTATTATGCTAAGTGAAATAAGACAGTCAGAGAAAGACAAGTGCCATATGGTTTCACTCATATGTGGAATTTAATGAACAAAATAAACAAACAAAATAGAAACAGAAGCACAGTTACATGGAACAGACTGATAGCTGCCAGGGAGGGGAGGACAATTGAAAGAAGGTGAAGGGATTAGCCAAAGAACATATATGTACAACCCATGGACACAGACAATATTGAGGGGATTGCTTAAGGGAGGGGAGGGGAGCTGGGTGGAGATGGGCAAGGGGAGAAAAAGTGGGGACAACTGTAATAGCACAAACAATAAAATACAATAAAAAAGAAACGAATTATTGATACACAAAATGTTACAAACTGAGTGGCTCCATTTATATAACACTTTTGAAATGACAAAGTTTTAGAAATGTAGAACAAATTAATGGTTGCACAGGTTCAGGGACAGAGGTGGAAGAGAGGTGAATGTGTATAAAAGGGCAACAGGAAGGTCCTTGTGGTGATGGGACTGTTCAGTATCCTAACTGTGGTGGTAAATGGATGAGTCTATACAGGTGATAATATTGTACATAACTTAACACACACACATACCTGAGTACAAGTGAAACTAGGGAAATCTGAATAACATTAGTGGAGTATATCAATATTAATATCTTAGTTGTGATTTTATAATACAGTTTTCCAAAATATTACCATTGGTGGAAATTGGGAAAAGTATACATGTGATCTCCCTGTGTTATTTCTTAACTGCATGTCAATCTATAATTATCTCAATAAAAACTTCAAGTAAAAATATGTATTACTTACTGTGGGACAAAGCAGAATGTTTGAAAGCTACTACAATGCTGTATAAGTAGCTCAAAGTTCCATTTTCCACACAAAACTTTTATTGTTTCTTCCTCTGAGCTTCCACTGAGGTCCTTATTATTGTTGTTTCATAATTGTTTGTAGACTGTCTCCCTGACACACTAAGCTACTGAATGTAAGGGCCATGATTTATTCCCTGTAACCTTAGCTGGCTCTATTTAAGCCTTAATATGCTTTGGTTGAGTTAAATTATTCAGCTCTATGTACACCATGGAGTTTTGCATATAATAAATCTTCAATAAATTCTGTTGATTTGAACCAAGTTACAGAGTAGTGCATGAGATGTCTTTTTGCTTTATTTCTCAGCAGAGATGGAGAGGACTCCTGATCCAAGCAGCATTCTCCTCACCAGGATGAAGGTAATGACAGTGAGGGCATTTCTGGGGCATAGCTATCTTTCATTCTAAGATACCATGAGTCATTAATTGACTATCCATTTAACAAAAGCTTTTGAGGGATAGGGGAAAATTAGGTAGTATATTTGATTCCAGAAATGTTAAAGCCTAAGGCTATTGTGCCCCTTTGATTCAAAATATAATGGCAATGAAAGAAAAGTGACCTTATGGTCTGAAAACCTGATTTTTGTGTCCTGGGAGGCGCAGAATGGTTTCCCAAATTGGATACAGTATTGGAAAAAAAAGAAAGAAAGAAAGGGAGGGAGGTGGGGAGTGAGGGAAGAAGGAAGGAAGGGAGGGAGGGAGGGAAGGGAAAAAGAAAAATTTTCTCAAGTGTAGGAGGTAACTATTGGAGAAAGGAACATGTCATAAGTGAGTGAGTTACACCATATGAACACCAAAAATCTGGAGTGTTTTCTTAGCTAATATTACCCACTAAAACCAAAGGGTGGAAGATTATGCATTCCTGCTGGCTGATGCTGCTGACAGCATGCTGCTTGGACAAAATCCCAGAAACTGCTGGCAGGCGCATAATTTCTGTTTAACTCCTTAACTGCTAGTACATTCATTCTCCTTGTCGTTCCAAATTCAGGCTACCTTAAGGACTTGTTAAAATCTTCAGGGTAGTTCTTCTTGCTAGTTATAACTAAAATCAAATCACTTCCTTCTATGGGATGATTTGGTAGTTGCTCCCCCAAACAGCTTCTGGCCCCTTCAAAAAAAAATTCACCTCATTGGTCAGGAACAGATGCTTGGAATTCCTCTTTGGCAAAAGGAATTCTCCTTTTCAGCCTTCACTTTTAAATGCAAATAGTCTTCAGAGTGGGGATACAATTTATTGTAATATAAACCAGTCTGTGAGATATTAGCTATGAATTCTTGCTCACACAAATACAATACAAAGTGAAAAAAAAGTATGAATAAAAGACTGTATTAAGGACCATGGCCTCTAGATCCTGACAGAGAATAATTTTCTTTGGACACTCATTTTTTGGCATTTGTGGAGCAAGGGAAAGTGCAATAATTTTAAAGTACAGTTCAAAGCACTGACTGTGCTTCAGGCACTGAGCTAGGCACTAGAGATAAAAAGAAATAGTTCCTACCCTTGAGGACCTCAGAATGATGTACAGGGAATAAAATATAGGAAGGGCAATTATAATATAAACACCATGTGCTGAAAAATAGCAGAATATGTCACCCCAAAATATACCACTGTGGTATAAGGATAATTTAAATTAAAGGCAATTGAGAAAAAGCAAATACAAGAAGCGCTCTCTGCCCTCCACCTTTTGCCTATAAGCAGGCCATATATTTGTAACAGTGTGTCCCCACACCCACCTATGAAGAAGGACAAAAGTTAATCACTGGAGACAATTTTAGATCCTTCTTAGCCCAGAGATGTCACCAAAGGAATCTACATAACAAACTTTACTAATTAGATCTTATCTTCCATTATTAGTTGACCCCATATATTTGCCTTCCCAGAATTTGCCATCCTGGAAATTCAAAGTCTTTTGTCTTTGTTTTGTTAATTCCCTAATGCCCAAGCCCAAGTTCTAACTACCCTTCTTCGACTTGCTCATCTCTGAGTGCTCCCATGTGTATGTGTAATGTACACGCTAATAAACTTCTGCTAGCCCTAGCCAATGAACCTAAGATAGGTAGAGGGTAAGAAGATTGGTGGGAAAAAAATGAACCTTGACCTTTGCTTGGTATCATACACAAAAATAACTTGAAATGGCTCAAAGACATTAAGAGTAGAGCTAAAACTATAAAACTTCAGGAAAAAGAATTAAAGAAAATACCAGTTTTAAGATAAAGATTTCTTAGACAAGAAACAAAAAACACTAAACACAATAGAAAATCATTTGAGAAAACAGACTTAATCAAAATTAAAGCCTCTTTTTGAAAGACAGTATTAAGAAAATAAAAAGACAAGCCACAGACTAAGAGAAAATATTCATGATATATCTGTCAAACAAACGACTTGCATGCTGAATATATATACAGCTGATCTCTGAACAACATGGAGGTTAGGGGTACCAATTGCCTGCACAGTTGAAAATCCAAGTACAACTTCTGACTCCCTAAAAACTTCACTATTAATAGCCTACCGTTGACTGGAACTCTTACCGAGAACATAAACAGTTGATTAACACATATTTTATATGTTATATGTATTATATCCTGTATTCTTACAATAAAGTAAACTAGAGAAAAGAAAATGTTATTAACAGCCCTGGCTGGTGTGGCTCAGTGGATTGAGTGCTGGCCTGCGAACCAAAGGGTCACTGGTTCAATTCCCAGTTGGGGCACATGCCTGAGTTGCAGGCCAGGTCCCCTGTTTGGGGGGCATGTGAGAGGCAACCACACACTGATGTTTCTCTCCCTGTGTTTCTCCCTCCCTTCCCCTCTCTCTAAAAATAAATAAAATCTAAAAAAATGTTATTAAGAAAATCACGAAGAGAAAATACAGTATTATGTGTATTTAATGAAAAAAATACAGTACTATATGTATTTATTGCATATAAGTGGACACATGTTGTTCAAACCCATGTTGTTCAAGGGTCAACTGTATAAAAATTCAACCCAATAATAAGAAACAATCCAATTAATGAATCAGCAAAAGATCTGAAGAGAGGCTTCACCAAAAAAAGGCATACAAAATAGACCACATGAAAAGATAGTCAACATTATTAGTCATTAGGGAAATGCAAATCAAAACCACAATGAGATACCACTTTACCTCTAATAAGATGTCTATAATTTAAAAAAACCTGGAATATAATAAGTGTTGATGAGGATGTGGTAAAACTGGAACCATAATATATTGTTGGTGCAGCCACTGTGGAATTCAGTTTGATAGTTCCCTCAAAAGCTGAACACAGAATTACTATATGACCCAGCAATTCTATTCTTAGGTATATATCCAAAGGAATTGAAAAAAAGGGACTTAAACAGATAACTCTATGCCAATTTTCACTGCAGCATTATTCACAATCACATAAATATGGTAACAGTCCAAGCATCTACCAATGGATGAATGGATAAACAAAATGTGGTGTGTGTACACACACACACACACACACACACACACACACACACACACACACAGTGAAATACTATATAGTCATAAAAAGTAATGAAGTTCTGACACATGCTACTATATGGATGAAACATGAACACACTATGCTGAGTGATATAACCCACACACAAAAGGACACATATTGCATGATTCCACTTACTTGAAATATCCAGAATAGGCAAATTCATAGAGACATAAAGGAGATCAGAGAATGGGGAGATATTGCTTAATGGTTACAGAATTTCTGTTTGGGATAATGAAAAAATGGTGATGGTAGCACAACATTGTGAATGTAATTAATGCCACTGAATTGTACACTGAAAATGGTTAACATGTAAATTTTTATATTCGTATATATTTACCACGATTTAAATTATTTATTTATTTTATTTATCCTCACCTGAGGATTCTTGATTCTGAAAGCTTCTTTAAGCAACCTGTGTCCCTCCTCATAGTCTTGGGACTGACCCACTTTATCCACGTGCAAATGACCATAAAGTATTGGGTGTTAATATCATGATCCCTTTTACTATAGAAGGGAGGCGTTTTTAAGGTCCTACTTTTATTTATTTTTACTTTTACAAAATTTATTTCAAGTCATAGAACTAAATTTGCCTCAGTAAATCATATTGGCTTGGTCTTATTTCATATTCCTAGAATTCAATTGCTAATGTCTATCAGAGGTGACATCTGTAATAACCACTTGCTCAATAAACCTAAACCATGCTCATTTTTTTAAATGACAAATTTTTGTAAAAGATTCAATGAAGAAAACGAATCTAAATGGTATCCTACTTTATGTAGTCTTTGTTGAGAGATCATTCCCCATAGGTCTCTCATGTTTTTGCGCGTTTTGAAAGTAAGGCATTGACTGTCTTTTGTTCTGGACTATCTTTTTAAGAGCGTCTATAAAGTACATCCTGAAGAGACAATGTCTCCTTACAAAAAAATGGCAGGCATGCTTACTGTCCAGTATAATAAAGATAATGTTTATATGTGACGCAAAGGGCAAGCATACTTACTCTGCAGTATATATGTATTTTTTAGTCTCTCTCTGAAGTGAAGGGCAGGCATGTTTTCTGCCTGTTAGGAAGATTCAGATTCTCTAAGCTCAGTTTCTCTTCTGAAATGCAACTCAGTGCATGAACAGGTGTCAGCTGGTTCTCTTTAGGTTGCCCTGTGAGAATTTGTGAAGCTGGCAGACAGGTTTGGCTGGTAAGAGGACAATAAGCCCAGATCGATTCAGGCGGTTTATGTACATCAACAGAAAAAAGACCACGATGGTGTCAGCTCCCTGAATTCCTTGTCCCACAGGATGACACCAAAACAAAAGAGGCCAACAGACCGGCAGCATGAGCGGTAGAGTCACTTCTATACTACAGCTAAGTAATTTTATAGCTTGCAGCTCTGCCCTAAGGGACAGGGGACAAGGTGGAATGTATCATACCTCACTGGTGATAAGAAACTGTCTCACGGGCGGCCTCCCTCAGGATATATAGGCAGGTGAGAACTGGCCCTGAGGCAGGTCCTGCCAAGACTGCCTGGGGGAACAGAGTCTTCCCCCAAGGTATTGGTCCCCTTGCAGTTGAGCCTTGCTTACACAGCCTCTGGGACATATGAAGGTTGTTGGGGTACTGGCACAGAGAAGTTTCCCTGCAGAATTGGGGCTCAAGAAACTGGTGCAAAAGTTATCTGGCTACTGCCATTGCTACAGTAATAAACACTTTTCTGACCCAGGAGTTTCATGTTTTCTACCAGAATCCACGAAATTGTGGCAGCTTATGTATTAACTTGTGAGTAGAGTAAAATCTCAGACATTTCACAGCTCTTAAGAGTTTTGGTGATGAGGATGAAGTGCCGAAATACAGCTTTCTAGAAAAGGAAGAAAGAGAATGTTTTGAGTAAATTAAAAGGATTTGAGTGAAGTCCATGAGAAATGGGAATAAATATATCGACCAGACTGTCTTCTCAACCAAGCACTCCACCTGTTAATGAGGCCAACTTGGAGAGGTGGATGCAGTCGGAATACCAGGAAGTAGGTTCAAAGATAGCTGCTCAAGTGGTGTCCTGGTTGTTGGTCAATCTCCAAGTGGGGGATTTCCTCACCAATTTTGTTAGTCTCAGATATGGCTCACTGTAACAACCACAGTAAGGTCTGTACAAGGTACATAAAAGATTCTGCCTTTTTTCACATGATAGTTGCACAGATGTATGAAGGCAGGGGGATTCATAACCACTATGGGCAGAAACCAGGCAAAGCATTAGAAGTTTGGCTGGTTCACCTGGGAGATGAGAGAGTGGAGCTAATAATGCTTGTCAAGGGAGAGGCAGCAGCTGGGCTGTCTTCTGTCTCAGCCCCTGCAGTGGTCCATCATGCCTGCCTTAGATCCACTAGGAGAGGACAGTAAAAGGTCTCAGAGTTTAAGAAAAGGTCTCAGTAAAAGGGAGTCCTGGTTCCTTTGAGGGAGCTTTGGGACTCCCAGGGAGATTTCCCTGAAACAGACAAACTACCACAGAAAACCACAGATGAGGCATTGACTAGTCTTTAGTCTCTTACTGCCTTAGATTGGGTTTACAAATCTGGTGACAGTGACCCACTGGAGAATGAGAAACTGACCCAATCAAACCTAGGTAGGTTCTTAGTTAATCCTGCTCCCCCCCAAAACTCCTTTTATATAAAAACCAGGTGAGAACATAAGAGATGGTATATTGGTGATGGTGCAGCAGATGCCCCGGGTTAAGGTGGAATCCTCAAAGAACGTTACTGCTGTGCAAGCCAAGCCCAAATCAGCCAGGGGGCACAAACCCAGGAGCTCCAGACAGAAAGTCATGTGGTTACGACAAGTGAGGGAAGGACCCAAAGCTAAAATCAATGGTGTCAGCCATAAGGACTTTGCTGCTCAATGTAAAATGTTGGGTGGGCTAAAAACATTGGGAGTTTGGTTGCATCATGAGCTGCTGCCACACTGCTCAAATACAAAACCTTTTTAATTTAATGGCACAGAGCCACACTCTCCCACTATGTCCTCAATCTCTCTCTCCTCCTTTGTCCCAAACTTGGCCACTTTAAGAAGAAAGTTGATTAAGTGGGGTCAAGGCTTCTGGTCAAGAGTGGTAAATGCTATATTCACCTCCCCCAATGACCACTTCAAAATTACAACTGAACTACAAAACAACCATCATTAAGAACCACCTAAAATCTAGCTGAACAGATGTCCTACAACTACGGATATAAAGAAGCAGCCACATCAAGATGGGTAGGAGAGGTGGAGATGCAAAATGAGCTGTTCCCACACCCACATGTGGCAGTTAAAAATCGGGAGAGATACCTCAGCACCAGAGGTCCCTCCTGAGAGCAAGGGGTCCCAGCCTCACACCAGGCCCCCCAGCCCTGGGTCTCAGTGCTGAAAAGAGAAGTCCCCATAATTTCTGGCTGTGAAAACCAGCAGAGATTGTGGCTGAGTAAGATGGAGGGTTTCTGGAGGCCCAGTTATTCATTCCTCTTAAAGGGCCTGCACAGACTTACCCATTGACAGACTCATTCACTCTGAGTTCCAGCACTGGGGTAGCAGCTTAAAAGGCACCAGGGACATAAGGGGAGGAACTGAATCATCTGACTTCAGGGCAAGATCTGGAAGGGGAAGCTTTCTTCCGGACAGTAGTGTTGGCAGGGTCATTGCTCCTTTGCTGAGCCCTCTCCCTGCAAGCACAGGCTGGCACCAAATCTGAGTTTCCATCAACTCAACTAACATTCTTCTCCCTACCCTAGTGTTTCCCCAAGGCCCTGTCCTATCCAATTTGAGGGCCCAAGCTGCTTTCAGTGGCTTTTTGATACAAATGGCCTGTCTTGGTTCATGCTGCAGACTTTCCCAGAATCTATCAAAGGTTCACAAACCCCAAGCAATTAGCACCTGGCCTCGGTGTGCCCTGTACCTCTTGTTAAGCAGCCCAGCTCCAGAAAAAGCAGTGGCTGGCCTCAGTTCACAGCTTAGCCTTCCAGGCACCTCCAAGGCCAGCACAAGTGTCAACTATAGTCAGATCACTTTGTACCTTATACCAGGTGGCCAAGGCAGGGCACAGTCAGCAGCTGACCTTGGCCTGTGTCTCCCGAGAGGCCCCAGAACCAACACACAGTTGACCCAGTGGCCAACTTCAGACCACATGAGAGCATCACCCAATCACCTCTATAAACAACACACTTAAAGGGCAGACTCAGCAGGCACCAGAGCCCGGCTAAAGTGAATCTGAATGTGTAGGGTCAGCCCCCACACAATAGCTCTTCCACTGTAGCCACGGCCAGTCCTTAAAACCAATCAGCCTGAAGGTCAATCCCTCCAAACAGCAATCAAGGGTCAACTACAACAGGAGGGCACACATGACCCACACAAGGGACACACCTGAGGCACACAGATCAGGTGACCAGGAAGACTGTGCCACTGGGCCCAACAGGACACCTACTACATAAGGCCACTCTACCAAGACCGGGAGATGTAACAGCTCTACTTAATACATAGACACAAACACAGGGAAGCAGTCAAAATGGGGAGACAAGGAAGCAAGTCCCAAATGAAAGGACAGGATAAATCTCCAGAAAAAGAACTAAATGAAATGGAGGCAAGCAATCTATCTGATACAGAGTTGAAAACAATGGTTACAAGGATGCTCAAAGAACTTAGGGAGAACCTCAACATCATAGAAAAGGACATAGAAACCATAAAAAAATCAGTCAGAAATGAAGAATGCAACTCAGTGGAACCTTAATTCTTGAACTCATTCATTCATTCCAGAAGGCTGTTCAAGAACCAAGTTGTTCTAGATGGGAGACATTCAAGAACCAAGATTTGACTGTGTCAGCATGAAAGGGTTGTTAGGTTAAGAACTGAAGTTTTGTTTGACAGCTGAGTGAGTTAGTTAGTTTGTTTGTTTGTTTGTTTTTTGGTGAGCCACTTGGTCAAGAACCAAACTGTTCAAGATGGGAGATGTTCAAGAACTGAGGTCTGACTGCAATTGAAAATGAAGAATACATTAGAGGAAATCAACAGTAGATTGGATGAAGCAGAGGATCATATGAGTGATTTGGAAGATAAGGTAGCAGGAAACACCTAATCAGAACAGCAAAATGAAAAATGAATTCTAAAAAATGAAGATAGCTGAATAACAACATGAAGCTTAACAATGTCTGCATCATAGAGGTGCCAGAGAAGAAGAGAGAGAGCAAAGAATTGAAAACCTATTTGGCCCTGACTGGTATAGCTCAGCTGGTTGAGTGTCATCCTGCTAAGCAAAAGGTCACTGGTTTGACTTCCAGTCAGGGCACATGCCTGTGGTGCAGGCCTGGTCCCCAGTTGGGGGTGTGTAAGAAGCAACCGATCGATGTTTCCCTCATACACCAATGTTTCTCTCCCTCTTTCTCTCCCTCCCTTCTCCTCTCTCTAAAAATAAATAAGTAAACTCTTTTTTAAAAACCAGGCAGATAATAAATAAAACTTTATTTGACACATAAGTTTTTTAAAAAAGAAAGAAAAAAGAAAATGTATTTGAAGTAATAATGACAGAAAACTTCCCTAACTTGGCAAAGGGAATAGACATATAAGCCCAGGAACCACAGAAAGTCCCAAACAAGATGAATCCAAAGAGGACCATACCAAGACACATAATAATTAAAATGCCAAAGGTAAAAACAAAAAGAGAATCTTAAAAGCAACAAGGGAAAAGCAGTTCATTACCTACAAGGGAGCTCCCATTTGACTGTCAGCTGATTTCTCAATAGAAACTTTACAGGCCAGAAGGAATTGGCATAAAATATTCAGTGATGGAAAGCAAGGACCTACAACCAAGATTACTTGACCCAGAAAAGCTATCATTTAGAATCAAAAGACAGATAAAGAGCTTCCCAGAGAAGAAAAAGCTAAAGGAGTTCATCACCACCAAACCAGTATTACAAGAAATGTTAAATGGACTTCTTTAAGGAGAAGAAAAAAAGGATCAAAAATATAAATAAAATGGCAATAACTACATATCTGTCAAAAATTACTTTAAATGTAAGTAGATTAAATGTTCTAATCAAAAGACATATGGTAGCTGAATAGATAACAAAATAAGACCCTTACATATGCTGTCTACAAGAGACTCCCTTCAGACTGAAAGACACAGATTGAAAGTAAAGGGATTGAAAAAGATATTTCATGAAAACAAACAAACAAGAAAAGCTGGGGTAGCAATACTTATACCAGACAAAATAGACTTTCAAACAAAGGCTATAACAAGAGACAAAGAAGGACCCAGCATTTCTACTTCTGGATATTTACCTAAAGAAACCTAAAACACTAATCTGAAAAGACATATACATCTGTATGTTCACTGCAGCATTTTTCACAATATCTAAAATATGGAAGCAATGTAAGTGTCTATCCATAGATGAATGGATAAAAAAGAAGTGGTACATATATACAATGGACTATTACTCAGTCATAAACAAGAAGAAATCTTTCCATCTGCAACAACATGGATGGACCTAGAGGGTACTGTGCTGAGTGAAGTAAATGAAACAGAAAAAGAAATGCCATATGATTTCCTTATATGTGGAATCTAAAAAAAAATAGATAAATGAGCAAACAAAACAGAAACAAACTCATAGATACAGAGAATATTTTAATGGTTGCCAGAGGGAGGGGTGGTTGGGGGATGGGTGAAAAAGGGGAAGGGATTAAGAGGTAAAAATCAGCAGTTACAAAACAGTCATGGGCATATAAAGTATAGTATAGGTGATGTAGTCAACTATATTGTAATAACTATGTATGGTGTCAGATGGGTACTAGATTTATCAGGGTGATCATTTTGTAAGTTATATAAATGCCTTATCACTATGTTGTACACCTAAAATGAATACTGTATATTAACTGTAATTGAAAAATAAAAATTATTTTTTAAAAAAACATGGGGCCAAGGTTTTACTGACCCCAAGGGGGATTGAAAACTATATGTACCCACTCAAGGGCAATTTGGGGAAAGTGGGGGATTGAAACTTTAATGGCTCTATTTAATACAGATGTCCTATCCTACCTGGCCCTGGGGAGGGAAATGCCCTCAGATCTAGCTAATGGTGATTACGCAGGGCTGACAGTGGCAAAGGAAATCTAACTTATCAGTGGGGCTCACTGGCCAATATAACGTACTGTTATTTCCTCTTAATTTGAATGTTTAGGAGGAATTGATGTGCTACATTCCCCTCATGTAAGCTGCAGAGGGGATTTTTGCTGTTGGGAAGAGCAGCATAGGAGAGAAACACTAGTGGGAAGTTGTCTTGGTCAGTTCAGGCTGCTCTAACAGAATACCATAAACTGGGTGGGTTATAAATAATAAACATTTATTTATCACAGTTCTGGAGGCTGGGAAGTCCAAGACCAAAGCACTGACAGATTCATTTTCTTGACAGGAGCTGCTTCCTGGTTCATAGATGATTGTCTTCTTGCTATGTCCTCACACAGCAGAAAGGGAGAGGGAGGTTTCCAGTGTTTCTCTTTTAAGGGCAGTAATCTCATTCATAAGACTTCCACCCTCATGACCTAATCACCTCCTGAAGGCCCCACCTCCTAGTACCATCACACTGGGATTTAGGTTTCAATATATGAATTTGGGGGGTGGGGCACACAAATATTCAGTCTATAACAGAAGTGTAGATAGCTTCTTAATCTACCTCCCTGCCTCTTCTCTGGTGGTCCACCAGAAGCTAAAGAACACTAGGAAGAGAAAGGGAAGCCACAGCCTTGATTAAGGACTTAAAGGCATCAGAACTGGTAAGTAATGTGATATCTCAAAAAACAGCCCTGAATGGCCAAAAAAAAAAAAAAAAGAGAGAGAGAGAGAGAGAGAGAGAGAGAGAGAGAGAGAGAGAGACTAACAGGACCTAAAGGCTTATAACAGATTATTGCCAACTGATTTCAGTTGTTCCCATAGACCTGGCTGTTCTAGACCTTGTGACTACAACTGAACCCTTTAGACAGGCTGATGACACTTGGTATGCTATCTTGGACATTACTAACACCTCTGTGTCATCTTATGGACACTTGAGGATCAAGATCAGTTTTTATCCACATAGCAAGGCCTCCCGCATATGTTTATAGTAAACTCCCAGGGGCACTAAAGCTCCCCTGCCACTAGGTGGGTCAGGATTTAGCATTAGTTGCCATACCTTTTGATTTCCAAAGCTTTCACTATATGGATGCCTTGCTGGCAAGTCAAAAACCTCAGCCTCAATGACCTCCATGGTGGTGCTATCACACCATGGGGTAGCCAGGAGGACTAGCTGATAAACCCAACATAATTCAGGGACTTGCATACCATGCAAAGTTCCTTGGGACTAAGTGTGTGGATTTATAACACTCAATTCCTTTGGTATTCATTGGAAAAGCTGCTGTCTCCTTGGTCCTCCAAACTAAACAGGAAGTCCAGCACCTTACTAGATGCTTGAACACAGTTATGTGGCTCACTCAGGAATGTTACTTGGTCTTTTACATTAACTAACCTGTTTATCATCATCCTTTGAGTGGGGCTTATCCCAACAGACTCTGAAGCTGTTCTACAAGCTATGCTGTGCTCTCTACCTTTAGGTCCTATAAACTTAACGATCATGAGATCATGAGATTTTGACAAATGATTTTGCTGATTAGGCTCTCTGGCAAAGGAAGGCAGCCTCTGCCCAAAAATGCCCTTTGAGGTTTTGGATTAATCACCTCCCTGATTTGGCTGCTAGAAACAATCCCTTGAAAAAGCAGCTATTAGCTTGCTACTGGGCTCTTATCAAAACTGAACACCTGAGCTATGGAGGCCTTGTGACTCTTTAGCCTGATATCCTTTTTTGGGGATGGGTCAACTCAAGACTCCATGACTCCATGACTCCATGACTCCAGGTGAGATGGGCCTAATAAGCTTCACTTGTCAAAAGGAAATCATATATTCAAGAAAACAGATGACATGACCCAAGCAGTATCTCAACTTTATGTAGAAAAGTAACAGCTATCCATCCCTTTGAGGGAATAATTTATTCTCCACTCTGTTGCCTGAAGCAAAGCCACTGGCTCAGTGGGGCCCTTGATTCACAGACATTCTCCTAATGGCTAGGTCTGGTTCACTGATGGTTCTAACTGAAACCAAAAGGTATCCACTGGGATGCTGCAGCTATTCAACCTCATTACCAACTGTGCAGAATGAAAAATGAACATGACTCCGCTTAGTGGGCAGAACTCAAGGCCATCCTCATAGCTCTGACCAAAGCTCCCTTTGATGAACCTTGTTATTTTTTTTTACTGACTTATTGGTTGTTGCCAATGGCCTAGTTGCTTGTTCTGCTACTTGGAAAACTATAAAGACACCCTTCTTGGGGGTCGTGTGCTGTGGAAACAAATTATGTTCAAACCATCTGGGTCACTCAAGTACATGCCCATGGAAAGGCCAATTCTCTGATGAGATCATCTGAAAATAAAGCTGCACTGCCCAGATTATCAACATTGCTGCTGACATCAAACACGGCAACACATTCACCCTCATCAGACTGGGCAAAAAATAAAGAACTTTATGTTTCTGATGCAGAGGCTACCACTGCATGCCAGACTTATGACTCCTGTCAGACATAGACCCATTTGTCTCACAATGAAGGAGTCCACATTACATGGGGCATAGACTCCACCTGTCCCTGGAAAATTGACCATATTGGACCTTTGAGCCCCTTTTAGGTCTATTATGGGGGCCTCACTGCTGTTGACATTTTTTTCAGATTACTGTCTTGCTGTTCCAGTCTGATCGGCTGAGTCCAAATACATCACTATAGCCCTTGAAGCTAATCTCTGTCATGTGATCAGCTTCCCAGACCATTTGCAGGCTAACAACAATGCCTCCCTTGTGGCAAAAGCCACACACAATGGGCTGATTGTCAGGATATTCAATAGTCTTTCCATTCACCTACCATTCACAGGCATCTGGTATTGTGGGGTCTGACCAGCCTCCTCAAAAGTTGACTTTCAAAGATTTTTGACTCTATTTCCCTCACCTCCTCCTGGTCTACACATCTTAGTAAGGCAGTATGGTCACTTAATGCAGTTGCCCCCAAAAAGGGATTATCCCTTCTCAGCTACTTCCTGGGGAATGATCAGGACAAAAGAGATGGGGTTATTAGAGACCTATTTTGAAAACCTAGGACTCCATCCTGACCATTTCTAGGCATAATGCTTCTTTCTTCCCTTAATGGCAACTCCAAGCCAATGGTTGATACACTCTCTAGGTGGCTGTTTAGTCCAAAAAGGGCCCAGAGGATTGAAACTTAATTCTAGTTCAGCCATCTGCATTCTCTTGTTGGACTGCCATGGTCTATAATGGTTCCAAGTTTCTTTTCTTTTTTAAAATCTATAAGATGATAGATGTTAACTAAACTTACTGTGATAATCACTTCACAATATATATGTTGTTATGCTGTATACCTTAAACTTATACAGTGCTGTATGTTAACTGTATATCAATAAAACTGAAACAAAAAGGAATTGATAAAATATCAAAGTAGGTGTCTATTTAGTTTGCTTCAAGTCACTTTCACACGCCAGTATCTACAACCAAAGTAATTTTCTGGACATAATTCTTAGGCCTGCTTTATTCTTTACTTCTTTATTGTCTCCATGCCCCTCATCTCTTAATGTCAGCTAACTTGCTGCCGTCTGAAACAATAAATTTGATGGAAGGAGGGGTGATAACCATAATCTGATCCATGCCCCATGCTGACTCCATTATTTGTCTTAATGTTTAATAAAGAGGTCTTAATGAGTCTTTAAATACATTGAATAAGAGACTTATCTTTTGGGTCCAGAAGCAATTGGATTTTTCAACCCTGTAAAACTTCTGATGCTTTTTAATGATACATTAAAACAATTTTTTTATTTATTGATTTGAGAGAGGGGAAGGGAGGGAAAGGGGAAACAGGGAAAGGTGTGTGTGGGGGGAGAGAGAGAGAGAGAGAGAGAGAGAGAGAGAGAGAAATATATTCCACTTATTTATGTATTCATTGCTTCTTGTATGTACCCTTACTCGAGATCAAACTTGCAACTTTGTCATATAGGGACGACTCTAGCCAACTGAGCTACTTAGCTGGGGGAAAACTTCTGATGCCTTTAATATGATTTTCTCTATTCCCCTCCACCTCTGCTTGCAAAGTGGCTCTTTCTTGCCTGAGTTCATCTTTTTCTTGTAATACCTTTCTAAAGCAGAAAGGAGAAGCCACTACACATTAGTTTTCTGGCTTTTGCCAGGGCACATGCCTGGGTTGAGGGGCCAGGTTCACAGTTGGGGGCATGCAAGAGGCAACTGATGAATGTTTCTCTCACATATGGATGTTTCTTTCCCTTTCTTTCTCCCTCCTTTCCCCTCTCTCTAAAAATAAAGAAAATCTTTTTTTTTTTAATTTAGATTTTTGTTATAGCAGTATTCCACTTTCATGGTACCAATTTCTGTGTTAGTTAAGGAGGTCCTAGCTGCTAGAACAATGAGGCCGCCTAAAATTTGCAGGCTTAAAACAGTTTCTCTCATGTCATATTCTGAGTTGAGGGTTGTAAGTCTCTACACAGATCTGCCGCCTTTAATAGATTTTCAAGGTCACTTTAGTTATTTCCATTTCATCCAGTGGGAGAGGAGAAGGAAGGATTATCCAGAGCCAGGGAATGTCTCTTAAGCAATAGACTTGTACTCATTACTTTGCTCAAATTCCAATGATGGGAGCTCAGTTCTGTGGTCACATTTAGTTTCAAGGGAAATTAGCTGGGTACACATATATTGTGTACTGGTTTAATATGATTTCAAATCTACTTGTTTATGCCTTATGTGAAGCTGTTTTAATCTACTTGTTTATGACAAAGGGAAAAAAGTTGCTTTGATATAAGAATGAAGTCAGTCATATCAGGATGTCATCATTCTACATCTGTTGCACTTGTTAAGTACTCAGCAGTCCAGCTGCTGAGGGGCCCCTCTAGGGACTTATTACTAAGAACATGTGAAGAAGCAACCAAGGCAAGGGGGCATTTACATGGTAAATACTGACAGTTTGTGAGGACTATTTGAGAGTTTTGATTTGGGCAAGGTGACTCTTCACTAACCTAAAAACTCCCTGAAGATGCTTGAGACATTTGCACCTACCATGGTCAAGACGACTCACTGGTCAGTAGTGGTATTAAATTGTGCAGTGGTTTCTGGAGTAATAGCCCTCAGAGCAGCTCAGCCTGTCCACTAACACGGGAGTCTTTGCTCCCTAGCAACAGCCTAGCAACTGCCTGGCAACAAGAGATTTTACCTTTGCTCTGGCAGCTGGAAATCAGCTCTCGGTTGGCCACATCTTTCCGGAGTGCCTCCTTGTATAAAAAGGTACATCTCATATTAAATTTGTACTTTATTCCTTCATTTCCCCTTGCCTGGAATAATAGTGTGATTATTCTGTTATTTGTTTGGACTATGTTATTTTTTATTTGGCTTGTTTAAGAGAGATTATCCTGTATGTGATTGGCTTGTGAAATTATTATAATTCCCACAGTGAACCTGTGCTAAATAAATTGCTGGCAAAGATAGACTCAGTCTCTGAGCATAACTTTTGGTACCTCCCCAAAACAAAACAAAAACAAAACAAATATCTCTGTTACAATAATGGAGAAAATAGACTTTGGTGAAAAGTCAGCTATTTCCATCACAGGATATAATTCCCAACATGTTATTTAAATTGGCATTTTAAAGTAAAATGTGCATCACTTTTTCAAATGCATCCAATGGACTCTAAATTCCTTAGTGTTTTAGTATCCACCACTGTCCATTTTTAAAAAAACAAACTTGAACAGGTTCTTTAACAGCTGGATATATTGCACTGTTTCTCCTAGATGTCATAATTCCATTTTACTCTCCCTGCAAAATGTTATACTAATATATTTTTAGGTTTTAAAAATCTTTTATTAATCATCCTACCGCACTTTCCTGAAACCAAAATATATGCATATATATTAAAAAACTCAATAAAGCTGGAAAAATACATGTATATTTATGTATACCAATATACATATATTTAAATTTAAATGTTTCTGTGACCAAAAAGCTGTAGGTATTAAGTGTTCTTTTAGATTAAATTAGCATTAATAAGTAGTACCCAACTGATCAAAACAACATAAACTTATTACAGATTTTAAAAATTAATAATTAAACTTTATTTAAAACACATCACTTATTAAGTTGGATGGACTTTTTCTTAATGGTCTATGTATCTTTGCCCTGGCTGGTGTGGTTCAGTGAGTTGAGTGTCAGCCTACAAACTGAAAGGTCACTGGTTCGATTCCTAGTCAGGGCATATGCCTGGGTTGCGGGCCCAGTCCCCGGTTGGGGGCATGTGAGGGGCAGCCAATTGATTTTTCTCTAGCACGTCAATGTGTTTCTCTCCCTTTCTTTCTCTCTCCAAAAATAAATAAGTAAAGATCTTTAAAAAATAGTCTATGTATCCATTGGTGACTAGTATTTATTGCAAAAATGAGACAAGTTCAACAGCAATTATATTCCCATTTTTTAATTTTTATAGATGCGGACATTGAGAAAATTTATTTATATATTTAAGTAGTAATGCAAGAGTTTTTGTTATAGTAACATCAATCAATTCTTTGAATTCCTTGTCTTATGGAGTGTAGGGAACAGGGGACTATGCTCAGGGTATATTCAAGGTAGAAAGTTTAATAGGAAACCCTCCTATAATGCTGGGACCCTACAGGAAGGGCCATCATGTTGCCCGACTACAGGGGGCACCTCCATTCCATTCACGTTGTAGTCTACAGCATGTTCACTGAAAATGTGAATGGTACCTTCTGGCATTAAACAATATGGAGGCCCCACCCCCAAAATTTGTAACTTTAATGAAAAGGTGAACCAGAAATACACCTTTATACCTCAGGGAACATTAGAGAAAATAGAATATTTTGGGGTTTTTTCCTGGAAAAAACACAAAACTTTATTAGGCAATATTGAAGATCTAAATGAATTGAGAAATATGTTCATGGATTAGAAGGTTAATATTGTAAAGATATCACTTCTTATCCAAATGATCTATAAATTTGATGCAAACCCAATCAAAACCCCAAGACATTTTTTGTGGAACCTGAGAAGCTGATCCCAAAATGTATATGAAAATGCAAAGGGACAGGAATACTTAAATTTCTCATGAATAAACAAGGCAAGGAGAACTGCCTTGCCAGATAAAAAGTCAATATAAAGGTACAGTAATTAAGGCAGTATGATGTTGTACTGCAAAGAGACCAATGGAACAGAACAGAAAGCCTAGAACTAGGTCTACACAATCATGGACCTAATATATAGAAGAGGTATTATTCATGGACCTAATATATAGAAGAGGTATTATTCCGTATCAGTGAGAAAAAATGCACTTTACAATAAATGGTCTGAGGCCACTGGATATCTTTGTGTAAAAATAAAAAAAGAAACTGAACTCCTATCTTACACCACACACAAAAATGAATTCCAAGTAGACTAAGATACTGCCAAACAAATTTATGCATCTTTTTTTCTCTCATAACAAGCCAGAGTGGGATATTTTTGGTTAGGGGGGAGCATTCAGATCTCTTCTCATTCATTTATTTCAAAGATGGCATGTGCCAAAGACAAAAAGGCGTGTCTTGGTCACATACTTCTTCAATCCCTGTTACAATCTCTTTAGCTTCTATAGCCTGAGGTTAAGGCTGGGGCATCAGACAGGGATAGGAAGGGGAAACCACCTATACTTGCAGTGCCATGGCAACCATATCTAGTTCTTTCCCTGCCCCAGCCTCAGCAAGAGAGAATTGGTTCCACAAAGCCATGACCAAACAAGCAGTGTCAAGGAAGGCACTAATGGTTATCTGGAGACAACCAGACTAGATCAATCTGGTCAGTAAATCTGTGTAGGATCAGATCTGGCTTTCTACACAGCCTAGATTTACTCAATAAATGCCAATCTTCTCAATCTCAGAGATGGTAGAAAAAGGGCAAAGTAAAAAAACCACTAAGCTCCAAATTCCTAAATGGTTTGAACTTACACTCTCAACAGGTTGGGATTACTGCCTCTGCTGTGTTTCCATCTGTCAATTTTCACCCTGCCTCTTAATTGAAGTGATGAACTTCTGAGGAAAGGGATGATGACTCACTTGGAGTCCAAAGCTCTCCTGTAAGGGAGGCATCACTGACTGTTGTCTGAACTAGGGAATTTTGCCTCTGTACCTGGATCTGTTATTCCAAGGGAGTCGTGGCTGATAGCAGCTAGACATTTACTTCCTCAGACCCAGAGGTGGGACTGCTGTGAAATTCTGGTATAGGGATTAACTCCTCTCCTGCAGACTTTATCCACTGTAGGAGCTGCAGTGAAATCAGCTCTGGCCCAATCATGTATCCCAGAGGTTGTCTGTTAACCTTCAGCTCTAACTGCACCTTCTCTGTTATCCCGAAGGCTGGAAGCCTACAAAACACATTTCCCACACACATTCTTCAGCAAGAGCCAGCTAAGTTCTGGTTGGGTTCTGAAAATGGGAGGCAGTAACATCATGTTAGAAGGCAGCAGGAAGGGAAAAGCCATTCTGTTTGTGGAGTAGCTGTGGCAGCAGTGGTCCTGGTAATATTAACAGTTAAATATGGGCTAGTGAGCTTCAGTCCCTTGATGTTAGCAGCTTCCTGGTATCTGGCCAATACACTCTCCCCCAGGAATAGCAGCAGTTTCCTAGTCTTTGAGTCACACCAACCCCTTTTACTCCTTTAACCCTTCCAACACCTTTGTAACTAATCCCCTGCATCAAAGCCCTCTCTACTTAAAGTATCTGGAGTACCTTGTGTGTTCTTGGCTGGAAATTAACTAATATACTAGCCTTGGAACACTCTTATTCTCCCTAAAACCTCATTTGAAAAGTGTGTATTCAACGAAATAAATTAATGTTAATTGAGCACTTATAAAATTCAGAGCGGAGTACTGTCTGGGCTATAAAGATGCATAAGACTTCACCTCTAACAGTCTAGAAGAGATGATTAGAAATGTCCACAGATAACTAATGCAAGTCAGAAAAAGATAAATGGCATAAGGAGATATTTCTGAAACCACCAGGTCTTTTCTAAACAGTCATAGAATACAATAACAATAATAATAATAGCAAGGTGCTAGGTGCCATTTCATTTGCCCAGCGGAAGCCTGGAGAAAAGAAAAATAAATGTAGGAAGAGTGGAATTCAGATAGGTCTCAGCAAGAGTGGAAAGACACTGGGCTCAGCAGTGTGTACCACAGTGTTAACTTTGGACATGTGGATTAAAGCCCCAGGAAGCTGTTTGTTTTTTATGGACTTGAGGTCCCCTTACCCCATGCTGCTCGCTGGCCTGGGGGCTGGTGCTAGATGACCACAAATCTATAAGCTACACTGAGCTGTCTATCCTCTGGCTGGCTGGGAAATGTGGGAGAAGGGGGGCCGGGCCTTTTACTAGTGCTCTGGGATGAAGAAAGAATGGAGCCTCTGTACTTTGGCCATGTTGTGACCCAGCTCTCGGAAACAAGTGATTTTTGTTTTCAATCCAGTGATCTATCATTTAGGGAGAGGAGGAAGAAGAAAATGGACAAAATGTAAATGTAGGAAGACTTTTTGGACCCTGTGGATGCTACCAAGAAATCAAAGTGATTTAGTATAGAGCTGAATCAGAGGGAATGGCAGGAGGCTACAGGAATATCAGTGAGATCTCTTCTTCCTAAGGCCTAGGAGGCTGAAATCGGAGCAGGGCACTGACCTTCCTAGGCCACCTGAGGATCATCCAGGAAATCCCAGCCTTCGTGAAGTAGGCATTTTCCATCCATTTGCCATCTGATATATGAAGTCTCCCCAGATAGGGTGTGTTTATATCTTGAGTTTTAGGACATCTTTCCCAGTCCCAATGTTAATGCAACTACTCCTAGGCCTTTCCTCCCTAGTGCAAATAAAAAGTTTGAAAGGCAGACTTCATTGGAAATAAAAAAAAAAAAAAAAGATCAAGACACGTAAAGACGTGGACTCATCTCCTCCTGTAGAAGATGGAGGCAGAGTCGCCTTGGGAAAGTTTCGAGAAGGGGAGGTTAACAATCAATGCCAACTCTACATTTTGGTCAGGACTGACTCTGGCAGCTGGGTGTGGTGCAATGATCTATGGACCAGAAGTGCCGCAGGGTTAATGCCCCCAGGAGCAGCCCTAGTCAGTGAGGGATGAAATTTTATTATAAACACTGCATGTGCTGCACCCACTTGCACCATTCTCTATCACCCTGCGAGACATGGCAGGTACAGGCTGTGTCATGAATGATACATTCCTTTGCTCTAACCCAGAAGTCTCCCCTCTTCTGCCAGCATCTATGAATCTGTGGCAGGCTAACTTGTAAGCCTGCAAGTAGGGCAAAACCTCAGACCATTCACAGTTCTTGACATTTATGTCATGTAATACTATATACGTATATAATCTCTATGCATATACATCTTTTCTGGAATTTCTCCAGTAAGCACTTATTATTTTTAATATTTTAAATGAGTGAATGACGCTGTACACTTCTTGATAATAACAGTCTTCGTTGGCTTCCTTCCCTTCCTATCTCACGACCCCATTACCCCACTGGTATTTTCTAGATTCACCTCCTAAATAATTGGCACTCAAATTCTTGGCTAAAGGTCGTCTTAGACAAAACAACATAAGACAGTATGTCCCATAGATGTTTGTTCAACTACCCTCAACGCTCCAGCCTGGAAGAGAGGTTAATATAAGCTTTTACTAGTTTTAGTGGATTGAGAGACAGAGTGGGGAGGTACAGGAAGGGAAAGTCTGAGGCTTTTTTATGCTTGCTGGGAAAGGGGTGCTCCTCTTAAGCCTCATCACTGCCTCTCTTAGTTCCTACCCACTTCGGACGCCCTTTCCCTTCTTTCCATTGATTTAATTCCCAAATAACATATTTATTTAATGACTGTGAAATGGTTTACACCCCATGGATAATAGAGTGCAGTGACTGATGTGGGATGTGGTATATTTTCCTGAACAATGAATTACAGTAATAAACATTCATCAAATACTGAATAGGAAACACCAGAAACTATTTAGTTTAAAAAAGCATTCTGGTAATAGGTGCAAATAAATAAAGGACAGAATCAAATTAAAATGCAAAATAGCAACTAGACAAATAACTATAAAAGAAGAATAAGCCAGCAGGGGCCTTAAAGATAGCATGAAATTTGATTCGAAATGTTTTTTTTTTCATATGCATAATAAAACATGCTACTCATAGTCAAGTATTCTGCAAAAGGTAATGAGTAGAGCAAATTAAATTTTAAATAATGATGTTTCTAAAAGGCGGTTGGACAAAAAAAAGGCAGTTGGACCTTTTTAAAAATACAAATTAAAATTAAAATCAACTGCTGTTTTGGGATGACCTTTTAAATTTTAAAGATCTTTTCCCTCCTACCTGGAAAGTCCTCTTTTTCTTCCTCAACCCTCTATCTGTGCAAACCCACCACAACTTTCAACGAATCAGCTTAAGCGACTCCATCCTCCAGAGACACCTCATAGCATTTATTATCTTTACTACTCACTTTGGCTTTTAATGATAATAACTACCAGTTAGTGAGCATTTATTATGTGCCAAGTCCTGGACTAAATCTTCTGGGGCAATTACCTCACTAAATACAATAATTCTTAAAGTAGCTACTATCATTATTTCTATTTATATAAAAGAAAATGGAGGCAATGATTAACTTGTTCAAGGTCACAAAGTGAGTTGCAGAGTTAGGATTCAAACCTGGGTTTGTTTTTTTTCATTCTGGGACCCACTACAGTCATGTGTCACTTAATGACAGGGATATGTTCTGAGAAATGTGTTGTTATGTGATTTTGTCATTGTGCAAACTTCACAGAGTATATTTATACAAACCAACATGGTATAGCCTACTTCACATTCAGGCTAAGTAGAAATGAGTGTGATGGTGTCCAGTCAGATTCCAAGGTTTGAGAAACTGCAGTGTCCAACAAGCACTCCCATCTCATTAGTAGGTAACTGTGGTTTTATAAAAATGAAATAAAAATACTGTTTATCTCAATTAATATGTATTATTTTTTTCAAATAGCTAGTAAACAGTCAGGACATAAGTACCTATTAAGATGTTTGGATTCAACTTCTTAATAAATGGAACTCTTAGGTATTTATTTTGGCCTAGGAGCACCATGAAAAAATTAATGAACTCTGTGAACCAAGAAAATTTGGGAAGTTCAAGCAGTTCTTGGCTTCCAGCTAGTGTTGCTAACTTATGCAAGGAAGTGAACAAATGGAGGAGAGGAGGTCGGATGAGAGTATGTGTGGTTTACAATTGACCTTTCTCAGGAAATTTCTGGGTCATCCTTTCTAGGATCCAGTGAGACAGTGAGGTAACTATGTTAGGTGATGGATATGTTAATTAGCTTCATTATGGCAATTATTTCACAATGTATACATATATCAAAACATTGAGTCATATACCTTAAATTATGTGATTTTTGTCAAGGAAACCTCAATAAATATGGAAAACAGTTTTTCTGTGTAATATGAATAGAAACCTCCTTTGGAATTAAAAAATTATTTTATTAAAAATTCAGTTGCTTTTGAAATTGTTTCTTGAACGTTGAACTGACATTTCTTTGAAAACAGCACTATGTTAAAAGTGGGCCATGATACAGTTCAGCTCTATGTGGGTTATATATACAACCATTATTTGTTTTAAAATAATTTATGAGAGCCCAGTTCTAGGGCAAGTGGGCAATATTGCATAGTTGTTAATAGCCTGTGTCACACAGATATCCTTAGAATTAAGGACAACCCTTTATAAACCTATGCTCTATGTTAAGAATTATTCAGGTGATAGATTCAACTACTAGGAATTCAGTTATTTTCTCTAATTAAATTACTTTGTGATTCCTTCCCCTTTCTTCATTCATTTTTTCTCCCCCTCTTCTCAAATTAAATCTGAAAATAGTTGTAAGTACAAATAAAGTTGAGAACCAAAGCAGAAAATGTTACTATAAATATAAATTTGGGCTTTAAAATTTATGTTAAATGATGCAAATCACATTCCAGATCATATGTAGAAAACATAGATTACCATGCTGATGAGAGAATGTTCAGATAGCTTTTTGGTATTTCTGTGATTATCCATTCTGACATTACCAGGTGTATAGCACTTTGATCATCTTATACAAATGAAAACCATTATTGGAATTATCACCTACCTTCTAAAATTCTTCTTATATTTTTTATATTCCTGTCTAATTCATCCTTACACAGCCCATCTGAAATGACCATTTTCAATGGTACTTCTTTTCTGTTTAAAATATCTGTGGATAACACTTCAATAGCAATAAGCACATCTAGTGCCCAGAACTTTGTAAAGATTATATCCTACTTAAAAGAACCAGGGCTCCTTGGAGAAGTGGATGATTCTAGGCTGGAGTAGAGAGAGTAAAAAGAGGGCTTAGGATATTTTGTGCCAGAAAATATGGAAGTACTAAAAAATTGATGAGGTCATGTAAAAGGAATACAAAAACCAGCTTGAAAGGGCTCCCACTTGCTAATTATGGGACAATTTGAGCATCAAAATAAATAATGATTGGAAGAGATAGTAACACACTGAGTAAAAAAGAATTTAAACCAACACTAGTCTTTTAAAAACTGAAGGGAGGGGGAGCAGAGAAAGTTGTTTACAGAAGAATGCTAACTCATAATTATAAAAATGTTAGAATTAGAAAACCAACATTTTATAATCACCATTGTGATAACTACTTCAGGCAAGAATCATCAATAAATGTAAAACCACTGAGTGAAAGACTGTTAGGGAAGAATATATTCACACAGTCTCAAAGAACCACTAATTACAATTACTAATTATGAAGAGAAAGGTACCTTTATAAATGGAGAGGTCTGGTAGATAGCACTTGAACCAAATGATCAAACTTAATGTCACCAAACTGACATCATAATGTTCTCTGATGTGATGCACTCAGGACACAAATCACACATGAAGCATTCCTGTGGGGGTAAAAAATAAAGGTTCTAAGCATAAGGAAATAATAAGACAAAAAATTCAAGAGCAGTATGCAAAATAGTTGACCTAGACTCTTCAAAAGTGTCAATGTCATGAAAGATAAAAAAGTTCAGGGATTATCTTTAAAAGAAAGTAAAGAGACATGTCAACTAAATGCAATGTGTGATCTTTAACTGGATCTTGGGAAAACAGTATAAAGGACACTATTGTTATTGGTATAATTGAAATATGAATGTGGAAGGCCTATTAGATAACAGTATTGTATCATGCTAAATTTCCTGAGTGTGATAATTCTCCTAGGTGTGCTAAATGTATTATAGTTATGTAAAAGAATATATTTTTCTTAAAAATATGCTTTATGTATGGGTCAAATGTCAAGATGTCTGAAATTTACATTTAAACTCCTTGGGTCTTTCACACGAAGGAGTGTGTGTGTATACTTGTGCACACACATTTACACAAAAACATATTTAAATAGAGAGGAAACAAATTTGGCAAAATGTTAACAACTGGTGAACTTAGATAAAGGGTATTTGGGTGTTTGTTATACTATTCTTACAACTTTTCTGTATGATTAAAGTTTTTCAAGATAAAAAAAGTTAAAAAAGAAAACAGCACATAAAAAATAAAATAAAAAATATGCTGAGCCAAAGATAAAATGCTGGAGGCAAAGTTGTGGTGGGCAAAGTTAGAAGTAGAGTAAGGACAAAAGTCTAAATCTATGACTTCTCTTGGTTCTAGTCTTAGGAGTACACCCTGCTACCTCTGAATATTCTATCATATGCCACATATTCTTTAAATTAGGAATGAAACACATTTCCATAATGTTAGGATCACATGCTCTTGACCTTGTGTCACAAGAAAAAGGTAGACAAGAAACTCAAACACTCTAATAACTTAAGCTCTTTCCTACAGACATGATTGATCTCCAGGTTCTTCTTGCTTGAAGGGCTGACTGAATTTTATTTTCCTTGGCTGTAGATTTGTCATGGGGATAACAACACAGTTCCCACAGACTGGAAGAGAGCTAGCTGCCAGCAATTCCAGTCAGTTTGAAATGCATTTTGGAAAGTTAGAGAAAATGTCTTATCTGGTTTGCAAGTCTTCCTTCCTCCAGTATTTATATTTATAAACCCTTTCTGGGCATGTTCTGCATCTGACTCCTCTCTCTTCCCTCATGGTTTTCCCCTGTCCTGGTGACCTAGCAGAATGCCACTGTTGATTTTTTAAAAGACTTTATTTATTTATTTTTAGAGAGAGGGGAAGGGAGGGAGAAAGAGAGGAAGAGAAACATCAATGTGCGGTTGCCTCTCGCATGCCCCCAACTGGGGACCCAGCCTGCAACCCAGGCATATGCCCCAACTGGGAATCGAACCAGTGACCCTTTGGTCCACAGGCCAGCACTCAGTCCACTGAGCCACACCAGCCAGGGCATCACTATTGATTTTTTATGTCTGTCACCCATGAGCATAAATGTGTATTCCTTCTTCCTGCCTTTGCTCATTATTTATTCATCCATGATAATTACTTATTTATGTAGGTCACTTTATTTTAAATGACAGTTTTGCAAATGTTTAAGCAGATGAGCATTTGTACTCTAAAGGGCAGGAGAAATGAATGACAGATACAAAATGTACCAGACAGCTGGACTAGGACAGAAAGATGAATACAGACCAGGAATCTCGTATCTTTATCATTTACTTTTTCCATTGGCCAGATCTGTTTTCAACAGACTTTTACAACTTTAAATACCCTCATGATTGCTTTGCATTCTACTACCTTGAAAATAAAGCAAGGTTTCCATTGTGGTAGGAACCACAATGACTACAGAACATGGCTAGCCTGATGAAATTGGAGACAGGAGTCTAAGAGTTATGAATCCAGACTAAGCCAGGCCCCTCATTGGTCATTCAACTTTTACTGAGCACCCACTTTTAGTTGGGCCCTATATTTGGAAGTGGAGGGAAGTACTGATTGAGACACAATCCTAACTTAATGGTCTAAAATGTTACATATCAGGTTCACATTGGTCTCATCTAAAGAAGAGTAATGGAGAGAAGATGGTTCCCACCACATGGATGTGAATCCATCATTTAGGAATTGTTTTCCTTTGCTAGTAACACACACTGAATAAAGGATGGCTTAAATAAATTGGGAGGTTATTTTTTTCTTTTGGAGTCATCTAAGTCCCAGGCCTCTCCTATCTTGCTGCTTTGCTTTCCTTAGCACACAACTTCCACCCTAAAGTTTGCCTCATGGTTACAAGATTGTCAATGCAACTCCAGCCATTTTGTTTGCATTCTAGGCTGGAGAAAACAGGAAAAGAGCAAAGAGAAGGGGCAACAAAGGTAATTTTCAGGTAAGTCAACCTCCCTTTTTTGCATGTCTTAGTTGCATTTGCAAATTTAATTTTTTTAATTAAATGTATTGGTGACATTGGTTAATAAGATTATATGGATTTCAAGTGTACATTTCTTTAACACATGATCTGTATATTGCATCATATGGCCACCACCCAAAGTCAAATCATCTTCTGTCACCATAAATTTATCAACCCCCCTTTAAAAGAGCTTCCTCAAAATCCCCAACCAAAACTTCTGTTTACATCTCATTAGCCAGAACTTAGTCATTTGCCTACCCATATGGTGAATTAATGTTTGACAAAGAAGGCAAGAACATACAATGGAGTAAAGACAGTCTCTTCAATAAATGGTGTTGGGAAAATTGAAAACGTACATGCAAAAAAATGAAACTAGACCACCTCCTATGCCATATACAAGAATAAACTCAAAATGAATTAAAGACTTAAATGTAAGACTTGAAACCACAAAACTCCTAGAAGAAAACATGGGCAATAAAATCACCGACATTTCTCTTAGCAATATTTTTTTCTGATATATCTCCTTTAGCAAGGGAAACAAAAGAAATATAAACAAATGGGACTACATCAAACTAAAAAGTTTCTGTACAGTAAAGGAAACCATCAACAAAGTGAAAAGACAACCTACTATTGGGAGAAGATATTCACCAAAGAAACATCTCATAAGGGGTTAAAATCCAAAATTTATAAAGAACTCACATAACTCAACATCAAAAAAACAAACAAATCACTTTAAAAAATGGGCAGAGGACCTTAATAGACACTTCTCCAAAGAGGGCATATAGATGGCCAACTGACATATAAAAAGATGTTCAACACCACTAATTGTCTGAGAAATTCAAATTATAACTACAATAAGGTACCACCTCACACCTCAGAATGGCTATCATCAATAAATGGACAAACAGCAAGTGTTAGCAAGGATGTGGAGAAAAGGGAACCTTTGTGCACTGTTGGTGGGAATGCATATTGGTGCAGCCACTGTGGAAAGTAGTATGGAGGTTCATCAAAGAATTAAAAATAGAACTACCATATGACCCAGCAATCCCACTTCTGGGTATATAGCTGAAGAAACCTAAAACACTAATTCAAGAGAACATATGCACTCCTATGTTAACTGCAGCATTATCTATAATAGCCAAGATATGGAACCAACCCAAGTGTCCATTAATAGACAGGTGGATTAAAAAGTTGTACATATATACAATGGAATATTACTTGGCCATAAAAAGGAATGAAATCTTACCAATTTTGATGCATGGATGGACCTAGAGGGTATTGTGTTAAGTGAAATAAGTCGTTCAGAGAAAGACAAATACCATGTTATTTCGCTTGTATGTGGAATGTAAAGGACAATATAAACGAACAAACACAGTAAGGGCTTTGCTTACATGTGACATAACATTTGGATTAAAACTAAAAAATAAAAAAAACCCAACTGGATATCCATATATAAAAAAGTGAACCTTTATTTAAGGCTCATATCTTACCAAAAAATTAATTCAAAATGGATCCCATATCTAACTGTAAAACATAAAAACTGTTAGAAAGAAGAACAGAAGAGAATTATTGTTGTCAGTAATGCGGTAAGGGTTTCCTAGATGTAACACCAAAAGCATAATCCATTTTTAAAAAGGACTTGTATCCAGGATATATAAACAACTCTCAAAACTAAACAATATGTAAACAAACAGCCCAATTTTTTAAATGGGCAGAAACTTAAACTATAACCCGGCAATCACATTCCTGGATATTTATCAGAGAAATTAAAATTTTTATCCACATAAACCTGTACACAAGTGATCACTGCAACGTTGTTTGCAAACAACCAAAACTGCAAACAACCAAATGTCCCTCAACAATTGAATGGTTAAACATACTGTGGTACATCTATACCATGGAATAATTACTTAACAACATAAAGCAATGAACTATTGATACATGAAACAACTTGGGTGGCTCTTGAGAGGATATTACGATGAGTGGAAAAAAATCCTATCTCAGACTGTCACATACTATATGATTTCATTTATATAACATTCTCAATATGGTGAAAGTATAGACATGGAAAAAATTACTGGTTACCAGGGGTTATGAATGGTTGGGGGAGGTGTGTGGACATGACTATAGAGGGATAGCACATAGGAGATATTTGTGGTAATGGAATAGTTCTGCATCTTGCTTGGGGTGGTCATTACATAAATCTTCACAAAGGACAGTATAGCATAGAACTATATACACATTATATCAATGTCAGTCCCTGGTTTTTATATTATACTATGGTTATGTATGATGTAACCACTGGGGGGAAACTGGGTGAAGGGTATATAGTACCTCTTTATACTATTTTTGCAACTTCCTGGGAGTTCAGTTATTTCACAATAAAAAGGTTTTTTAATAGCAAAAGTCTTTAACAAACACTTCAACATAGAGAATATTCAGATGGCAAATAACCACATGAAAGTATGTTCAACATAATTAGCTATAAGGGAAACCCAAATTAAAATCACATGGAAATGCCACTACACACCTATTAGAATAGTTACAATAAAAAATGCTGACAATGCCAACTGCCAACAAGGATGCAGAGCAACTGAAACTCTCATTACTCACTGGCGTGCAAACTGGTATAGCCACTCTGAAAACAGTTCGACATTTTCTAAATAAAGTTAAACATACACGTACCATATGGCCCAACAATCCCGCTCCTAGGTATTTTCCTAGAGAAAAACTTACATTCACCCAAAAATCTGTACATAAGTCTTCATAACAACTCTATTCATAAGTGCCCAAAACTAGAAACAACCTAATGTCCTTCAGCAAGTGAATGAATACATGAATGATGATACATCCATACAATGGAAATCTACTTAGCAATAAAAAGGAGAGAACTACTGACAAACGCAAAAACATGAGTGGATGTCAAAGGAATTGTGCTCCAAAGTCTCAAAAGGCTACATACTGTATAATTCCAAAAATCAAAACTATAGTGACAGACAACAGATTAGCAGTTTCCAAGGGTTGGGGTAGGGCAAGGGCATGAATATAAAACAGAGAGTCAGCAAATGTTTTCTGCAGAGGGCCAATAGTAAATATTTTAGGTTTTGTGGGCCATATAAGGTCTCTTTTGCATATTCTTTATTTTTGTGTGCTGCTTTTGTTCTTTTCTCAACACTTTAAATATTTAAAACCCATTTTTAGTTTCTAGGCCCTAAGAAAACAGGCCATGGGCCAGATTTGTCTTGGGTGTAGTTTGCTGATCCATGGGGATGGCACAAAGGAGTCTGGGGTGGGGTATGTGATATCATTGTTCTGTATCCTAACTGTGGTGGTGGTTACACAAATCTATAGCTGTGTTAGAATTCACAGAAGTGTATGCATACAAAATGTCAATAATATTGTATATTAATTAAGAAAAAATGGCTACTTATCAGATCAGTTCATCTCTGTCACAAGAGAGATCAAAGATTGACTTTTCCCTAAGATACAGAGATCAAGAAATTTTTTTAAAAGATGGCTTCTATCTATTGTACTTACAAATTATTTACTGTATTAGTTCCCTCAATTAAAATGGCACCCTTGTGTGAATGACATAATGAATTCAATGAATTCAGTTATGATGATGACAACTCTTTCTTTGAGCACAGGAAAGGCACGTGTTATTCTCTGTTACAGAGAGATTAATGTATTTACTTATCAATTACAATAACGTCCAGTTTTAGCACAGCAATGAACATTTAAGCTCAAAGTACTATGTTTCACTCTTTAAACAGCAATTTAAGCTGAATTGTTTTAGAATAAGGTGCTCTTGTGTCAGAAATTATAATTTGTATTACAGAGAATATGGTCTTTCTTAAGTTTTCCAAACTAGAGAAGAGAACCTCACATTTACTTCAATGCTCTGGACAAGAGGCTCACTGTCCCACAGCAGTAGCACTTTTCTCCAGGCCTTGGTTACTGTTACAGAGAATACTCAGCATACAGATTTAAAAATTGAGAGAACTGACTTGTGTGGCTGGCCAAATGAATGAATTTTTAATGCTTCTCTAAAAATAGTCTCTAAGAAAAATATTTAATCTTTAGTAGTGATCCTCACAATGGTAGGTGTGGGTACCTCAGGGTTGGGGGTGTTTTAGGAAATTATATGGCCTGATACCAGAATCAGTGGCCTGGTAGGCCCTTTGAAAAATAGTGTAGAACCCTTCATCTAGGTAGTCCCTCAAACTATATTTATCAAGTATATACTTTTAAGTAATTGAAATAGAGGATGGAAAGCTTTCCCTGCATTTTACTCTGGATGCAAAAAAATTTCAAAACTAACCATAAAACATGAAGCAAAGGAGGACAATGGATCTGTGTCCCTATAGGTTACTATCATAACTAATGACTTAATTGGCATTTCTCTCTGCATTTCATTTGGCACCATCTCTTCCCATCATCCCCAAGTGCTGCCCCACACTCCAAGTGCTTATGCTTATGTGACAGACCTTTTATTCCTTTTCACCCATAAAATTATGTTTATGCAGCAAGAATTTACTGAGCACGAACTACGTGCTAGGTAATAGTCTGTGCTTTGTATACATAAGTAAACCAAAGTCTCTGCCCTCATAGAACTTGCATTTTAGTGGTAGGAAATAGAACACATACAATAAATATAGTAAATAAGTAAATTGTATAGTATTTTAGATACATTTGGATTGCTCAAGGTGACTTGTTAGCTAGGTATCTTTACTAAGTTGCTGATAAGTTATAATTCTCCCCTCTCTTTTGCATAATCAATTTCCCTCTCTTTATGGACTATTCCTTCAGTGTGCCTGTAAAAAGCCATTATTTCTCTAATCTTAAAAGTAAGCCCTCTCTTGATTCATTCTGTTCTCACTACAGCAGAGTGATCCTAGTAAAAACAAGTCAGATGATACCACTGCTCCAAACCTTCAGTATCTCTGCAGCTCAGTCAGAGCCAAGTTATAAAACCTTACAATGGGCTTGACGTGTGCTGCCCTCAAGTATACCTCTGTGACCTCATCTCTCTGTCTCTCTCTCTCCTTCTTTCAGTAAAGTTCTACTTTTATTCTTTTTATTTTTCAAAAGAGTTTTTAAATTTATTTTTGAAAGAGAAGGGAAGGGAGGGAGAAAGAGAGGGAGAGAAACATTGATTGGTTGCCTCTCACATATCCCAGCTGAGGACCCGGCCCGCAACGCAGGCATGTGCCCTGACTGGGAATTGAACCAGTGACCTTTCAGTTTGCAGGCCAGTGCTCAACCCACTAAGCCACACTAGCCAGGGCTGTTGGTTTTTTTAATTATATTTTTCAATATTTTATTTTGAAATAATTATATACAGATTCACAGGAAGCTGCAGGTACTCTTCACTCATTTCCCCCAAACAGTTACATCTTCCCTAACTGTAGAACAATATCAAAACCAGTAAACTGACATTGGTACAATGTGTGTATAGTTCTATGTCATTTTATAAAATATGTAGATTACTGTAACCACCATTACAATCAAGATACGGAACATTTTTCTCACCATAAAGAGCTTTCTTGCCCTGGCTGGTGTGGTTCAGTGGATTGAGCACTGGCCTGCGAAGCAAAGGGTCACTGGTTTGATTCTCAGTCAGGGCACATGCCTGGGTTGTGGGCCAGGTCCCCAGTAGGGGGCACATGAGAGGCAACCACACATTGCTGTTTCTCTCCCTCTCTTTCTCCCTCCCTTCCCCTCTAAAAATAAATAAATACAATCTTTAAAAATACAAGAACTCTCTTTTACTACCCCTATACAGACACACCTACCTCTCATCCCCACCCTACCCCCACCAACTGTAATCCCTGGCAACCACTAATTTATTTTCCATATTTGTAATTTTGTCACTAGAGAATGTTATATCAATAGAATCATGCAGTATGTGAGCTTTTGAAATTGGCTCTTGTTCACTCAGTGTAATGCCTTTAGAATTCATCCAAGCAGTTGTATGTATTAATCGTCACTTTGTTTTATTGCTAAGTAGTATTCCATGGCACAGATGTACCACATTTGTTTAACCATTCACCTGTGAAAGACATGTGAACTGTTTCCCATTTTAGGTTATTACAAATAAAACTGCTATGAACAATCATGTACAGGTTTTGGTGTGGACATAAGTTTTTATATTCTCTGGGATAAATGCCCGGGAGTGCAATTGCTGGGCCATATGGTAGGTGTATGTTTAGTTTTTAAAGAAACTGCAAAACTGTTTTCCAGAGTGCCTGTACCATTTTACATTCCACCAGCAATGTATGAGAGATCCAGTTTCTCCACATCCTTGCCCGCACTTGGTGTTGTCATTATTTTTGCCAGTTTTATTGAGATATAATTGACATATAACACTGTATACACTTAAGGTGTATAACATAATGATTTGATATATGTATATATTGCAAAATGATTACCACAATGAGTTAACATTCATAATTTATTCATTGGTCAGGCCACAGAAGTCAATTCTGTGTATACTGTATACTATGTACTGTATTATCTAACTTATATGTGGAATCTAAAATATCAAACTAATATAAAGAGATCATATTTGTGGTTCCCAGAGGCAGGGGATGGAGGGTAGAAGAACTGAGTGAAGGTGGTGAAAAGGTACAAATTTCCAGTTATGAGATAAGTTCTGGGGAGGTAATGTACAACATGATGACTACAGTTTACAATACTGTATTGCCTATTTGAAAGTTGCTATGAGAGTAGATCTTAAAAGTTCTCATAAGGGAAAAAAACTGTAACTGTAAGAGGTGAACCCATCTCTTATTTCTCTTCCCTTCACCAACTCTGC